>NC_090440.1:1692035297-1697035297 GCF_031143425.1 Pleurodeles waltl
GCAATCAATGTCGAAGACCAAAACATCAAGGCAAAGATCGAGGTCTCCGTTGACGGTAACGAGACACCGTTCGACATCGAGACAAACACCTCTGGTGGCGCAACACTACATTCGACGTCAAGGGATTCACCTCCAGGACCTTCACCGTCAAGACATTCGACATTAAGACATGAGCGGTCTCCGACACTGCATCATCGTTCGACGTTGACACACCTCACCTATTTGGTCAATGTCGAAGCAAGACCTTTCACGTTCACCACAACGTCGACCAACGGCGATACAAAGAGCAACTTAACCTACTGCAAATTTAACAGCGTCTGTGCCTCAGACACACAACCCTATAACGACCATACCAAGTAGGTCATCTATTGCGGTCTTGAGAGCCTCGTCACAGTCTAGGCAAGTCTTTCCTATAAATCTTTCGCCAAGATGGTTGGAAAGCTTTAACAAGAACCCAGCCCATTACTGTCTGGACTCTAATTACTCGCAGATGTATTCCCCCCCTCGGCATCCCTTCCAAGGACACCATTTCTGTCTCCAGCCAAGTGGGCGACAGCACCATCTTCTACAGGTCACCCCACACAGCGAAAAAGGCGCAGTACTCCTCATCCACGCACAAGGAGTAGGTCGCTGCAGACATCTAGACCAAGGTCAAGATTTCGAACCTCTCGATCCCTTCACCAAAGGTGCAGATCCTCATCTTCCTGGTCTACTACATCTACGTCTTCTATTAAAGACTATTTGCCCAGGTTAGCACACTCCTCCAGCGAGAGTCTCTCCAGTGGACGACATAAACACCTTTTAATGAAGTGTGGGTTAGAGGAGCTCCTATAGATCTCCCTGAACCTGCAGTGCCATTGTCTGTAATATTTGAAACGCTGCGCCATCGCTCCTCTTCTAGGCAGCTTCTACCTCTGGTTCCAGGACTATTGCAACCAGTCATGGATATTTTCCTTACACCAGCAAACTTGCGTGATCACTGACAAGAATTCTAAATAAATAAAAGGCCCCAGACCAGGACCCTTTATTTCTCAGAACTGATCCTCCACCAGATTCTGTTATTCTAGCTGCAGCCAGGAAAACCCATTCAGTGGCGTCCTCATCAACAGTTCCTCTAGACAAGGAAAGCAAGCATCTGGACTCGTTGAGGAGGAAGATGTGTAGTACCTCTGCTTCCTTTATGAAGGTATCTATTGCATCTGCACTTTTAGGAAGATATGATCGATATCTCTGGAATTCTCTAAAGAGGTTTGCCAATAAACTACCTTGAGAAGACAGACCGGATTTCCAAGAAATCCTACAGGAAGGAGGCCTGGTAGCCAATCACGTAATCAGCAAGGCTGCAGATATCTTGGATTTAGCGGCCCATGGATGTGCGCATGGTATATGTGCAAGACGATCCTCCTGGCTCCATCTAACAGGACTCAAACCAGAGGCACATCGCATCATGAACCTCCCATTCACTGGTAATTCTCTATTTGGGGCCAACACAGACAAAGGAATGGTCAAAATGAAGTCTCAATTGGACACACTCCAGGCCGTGGTTCTAGAAAAAACACAAGGAATACTGCAGAAGGTATAGCCCTACGATAGATGTCCATACCAGCAGAGGGATCAAACCCCTCACTGGGCCCAAAGGCAACAGCAAAGGCAAGGACGGCCGTTCTACCAGTCCCAAAAACAAACAAGGTAACGTGGTATGAACAGACAAAATCAATCTGCAACCAAAACATCAGGGAAACAATGAGAGCTCCCTTCCCCTGATCCAGTCACCCACTCCAGTGGGAGGGGGAGAGGAGGGAAAAGTATTACGAACTATATAAGCAAGTGGCTCTCCATAACAAAATTCTAAAGGAGTCCAAAAGACCCTCAACATGGCGCTCTTATTCATTCAAGTGGAAAAGATTCTACATGTGGTGTATCCAGAATGGCTCCAATCCAATTCTGGCTCAAGAGGTTATTCTACCCTACCTCCTTCACCTTGCGAAATCAGGGTTGCAGTTTTCATCAGTTAAGGTACATTTTTCTGCCATTACTGCTGAACGAAAATCGCTCTCTCAAGAGTCATTCTTTACAATGCCAGTGGTTAAAGATTTTCTAGAGGCCTTGAGAAAAGTATTTCCACCAGTTCGTACTACCTCCCCTCTGTGGGAATTGAACGTGGTCTTGTCTAAACTCATGGGTCCACCCTTTGAACCTATACATACTGCCTCTTTGCAACATCTTACATGGAAGACAGCTTTTCTTTTTGCTATTACTTCAGCCAGAAGAGACAGTGAAATGCAGGCTCTCTGTTCAAAAGAACCCTACACAATGTTTAATGATACCAGGGTGATTATGAGAACCCTTTCTGGGTTCCTACCTAAACTAGTGTCTGACTTTCACATTAGTCAGACCCTATCTCTTCCAACATTAATTTCCAAACCATCTATGCCAGGAGAGAGAACCTTAAACTCCCTAGATCTAAAAAGAGTGTTATATAAGAGGTATATAAGATATCAGACATTCTCACCAATTATTCATAAACTATGGCCCCATAGAGCGGGCATAGCTGCCTCATTGCAAACTATTTCCAGTTGGATAGTCTCATGTAATGTATTTGCTTACCAATTGGCTAACAAACAATTGACTGCCAGACCTAAAGCCCATTCGGCAAGGGGCAAGGTGGCAACGACAGCCCTTCTGAAGAATGTACCCATCTCCGAAATCTGCAAAGCTGCAAAATGGGGATCGGTACATACTTTTACAAGGCATTACTGTCTATATTCAGATGCTAAGACAGACACTCAAGTGGGTCAGGCTTCACTAAGAAATGTGTTTAATTAAAATAAGTAAACTGCTTGTGCTTCCACCTCTCCGTCTGCAGGGATGTGGGATGGGCTTGCTAATCTATTCTGTTCTTATGACTATTGATGGGGATTCCCTGGAAGAGAAGGATAAGTTACTTACCTGTAACTCCTAGTTCTCTTCCAGGTGAATCCTCAAAGTCATAAGCAACCCACCTGCCTCCCTGGACATGATTCTGGAGGTACAGCAGTTTAATTGTCTAGCCTACTCCTCACTGGGGGAGGGGAGGATAATGACCTAACTGCAGTAACCCAAATGTTACCTCACTCTCACCTCTGAGGCATGGTGGTTCTCATGGCCTTAAAGGCACGGTGCCAGTTTTTTGGTTATGCTATGTTAATTAGGATGCATCCTATTGGCTAATAATGCCTTTGTATTTTAACTGCAGCTTTTCTCTATGTGAGATTGCTAATAGTTTCTAGGCTTCCTTCTTTGATTGCAGAAAGCTGTTAGCTCTAGTTGAAGAGTTTTATTAAAGAAAAGCTCCAGAAAATTAAGGCATTTTAGCCTCTTTGTCAACATAGACTGTGTGATTGCTTACACAAGTATATGATAAATATGTACTAAAATTCTCTACACGATTTTACTTTTACATATACATTTAAGGTATATACAGGTGTGTTTATAAATGCTCCGGTGTCCCGCACATGCGTGGGAATATTCAGTGCTTATCACTATTGACGAGGATCCCCTCGAAGAGAACTAGGATTTACAGGTAAGAAACCTATCCTTCCTACATACTCCACACCAGACAGGCAACTAAAAATTATGTCTGGCAAAATTGTTGCAAGAAAGTCACTTTCTGTTCGCCGCAACACGTCCTTCAATCTACATTCTTCTAGTTCAGTTCTGCTGTCTGCAGCTACATTGACTTCAAGAGGAATTTGACAGGCAGTGGATTCAATCGACAGAATCTTTCAACAACCTCATCCAGGTCACTCCGGACATGGTCAAGGCCCTATCCTGGTTGGCAAGGCAGGAATATCTCTCAATTGGACTGTCTTTGCTTCCTCAGACTTCTTTTAGTCATTAGCACTGATGCTGCCCTAGGGGTGGGGTGCTAATCTCCAAGATCTTCGTCAGTGGCAAACAGCAACCTTTGCAGCATCAGCTCCACATCAGTCTTGTGGAACTCAAGGCAGTGCATCTAGCCTTACAGGCGTTCCTCCCCAAAATACGCAATTATGCTGTGCTCATCCACACGGAGAACACTACTATAATGCACTACTTCAGCATGCAGGGTGGCACAAGCTCTCACCTACTATCCCAGGTGATCCTGGACAATTTCTTTCTCCGGTGGGGCAAACCAAATCTGGACCTCTTTGTGACCCCCATATGCCCCCCCTCCACATCCACCACCACCAAGGACTCTTTGCCTAACCTTTCCTCTAATTCCTCTCCTCCCAAGAGTATGCATGTACTGAAAGCCGAACTGTGCAAAATAATTCTCATACCTCCAATAGGGCCACGCCAACAGAATTATTCCTCCTTTCACAGGAGCGTCCCCTTCAGCTGAAGCTGTTCCCTTCTCTGCTGACGATGAGCCTGGGCCACGTTCTGCATCCAGACCCCAGGTCACTTGGTGTGTTGGCCTGGCTCCTGAATTCCTTCAATATGCATATCTGAGTATTTCACCAGCCTGCAGACACATTCTGGCCAGAGCCCTAGCAGACAGTAGTAATAAAACCTATCACCTCAAGTGGAAAAGGTTTTGTATATGGTAGCAAAGAGCTAAGGTGCATCTTCTTTCCTCTTCACTGGAAGAAATCCTCCTGTATCTTCTATATCTAGCTCAATCCAGTCTGGCTCACACATCCATTGAAGTCCACTTAGCAGCCATTTCCCGCTTCTGGTGATCTTCGACATCACCATCGCTATGGCCTACCAGGCTGTTTAAACAATTCCTTACGAGATTATTTGGGACATTTCCGCTGGTGAGGCCTCCTGCTCTGCTTTGGTCAGCTCAACACTGTACTCATACAACTAATGAAGGACCCTGTGGAGCCCATCCACAAAGCGGATGTCAAGTATCTCTCCTGGAAGGTGGCTGTCCTCTTGGCTTTAACCTCAGCCAGAAGAGTCCGTGAAATAGAGTCTCTCACCATTCATTAACCTTTCCTCAAAAAATCAAGGGACGATAGGGTTATTCTACGCACAGTCTAAATTAATTTCTATGGTCCCATCAGAATTTCACCTCAATGAACCAGCAGTTCTCAAGTTATTTTTTTCCAGTCCCTAAGACACCAGCTGAAATAATGTTGCACTCTTTAGATAGCAAAAGATGCTCAAACTTCTGTTTGGACAAAACTGAGAGCTTTCGCAAATCCAGTCAACTATTTGTAGTG
The DNA here is from genome assembly GCF_031143425.1 of Pleurodeles waltl. Lineage (NCBI taxonomy): Eukaryota > Metazoa > Chordata > Amphibia > Caudata > Salamandridae > Pleurodeles > Pleurodeles waltl. The sequence goes on from NC_090440.1 coordinate 1,692,040,490, forward strand.
TACAGCACTTCAAGAAAAGACTATCCTCTCTCAAAGTAAAGCATCTCTAGATGGATATCCACCACCATTCAATTATGTCACCAGAGGCTGGCAGACCATTACACACAACACATAATAATGTCTAATTCTATGGCATTGTACGCCAGGGTGTCCCTCTCAGACATTTGCTGGGCTGCGACCTGAAAGAATAGACTCCTGTTTACGCTGTACTACTGCTTGGAGTCTGCAGTTTGCTGTGATGAAGAAGTGGGCCAGGCAGTGTGAAATCTATTCCAGTAAAGATCGGTCGTCCTCTTGTTCCCACCATCCTCTTATCTGTTAGGTACATTTTGCTTTGTATTTATATGTGTATTGCTTTTTTGTTATTTAATATAATTGGGATTTTGTAGAAAGATGTGTGTTTTTCAACTGCTGTTTAATCTGGTTCAAGCCTGTGAATCTATGAAAGTCTCAATACTGGAGTAAGAAATTAAGGGCCAGATGTACGAAAGGATTTTACCCAATCTGTGTCCATGGGAAAAAGCTTTCGTACATATGGCCCAAAGTTACTTAGCTGTAACTGTAGTTCTCTAGTGTTGGAGTCTTTCATAGATTCACATGCAAACCACCCTCTTTCCCTGGGGAGCTAACCTTCTTTTTCTCAGTGGGTGTTTACATATTCACACACAGTTTAAAAATCTGAGGGAATGAAGCTTCTCACTAGAGTATTCTAGAGGGTGGTGCCACCTGATTGGTTAGGACTTTAGTTTGGTCTCTTCTTAAAATATTATTAGGGAATGGTACTCAACTGAAGGGCTTACTGCCTTTCTAGTCCATATTTATCAGTAAATTGGTTTTCTAAGGTGCTGTGGGACTCCAATCTTGACGTCTGGTAATGATTCAAGTATGTGAATATATGAAAAAATCCAATACTGGGGAAATAGTTACAAGTAAGCTACTTAATTTCTTCTGCAGTTTAATCAGTCTTGGATGCCAGTATTGATGCCTCTTATTAGTAAATTATGACTAATTCGATTTTCCCTGTCATCAACCTTGTCTAGCATTGAACAGTGGAATCTCTCCAGTGCTCCCACTTTCTTGAATAAGCGATCTTGGTCATGGTCACATTCCACTCCTGTTACTTCTAGCTGTTCCAAACACCTTTCATTTTTAAAGATTATGGTCTAAACTGCTAACAGATTTGTTAATGTCCTGCCGAAGGGTAGCCTCTCAGGCTGAAATTCCGGCATTAGCAGGTAATATCGCTTCACTTTTGGGTGGGTGTGTTTGTGTAGGGGTGGTGTCTGTGTGCACGGCTGACATTCTAAATGGAGCTCCTCTAAGTATGCACTATGTACCGTCTCCCTCAGAAGAGATATCCTCTTATCTCTCCGGAACAGCTCTCAGGCCTCTCATCCACCATCTGAGGTAAATCTTGGTCACTGCTAACCTTGTGTGGTTCAGAGGAGTCTCCCAGTTTCCTCCAGGAAGACATGGGGCACAAGTAGTCACCATAGCCCTTGTGAAGTTGTACAGCCAGGACCTTTACCCAGGCAGATCTGCCTATGTCTTCTCCTTGCCCCACTCACCCAGTTTGCCCACCAGTACATTTTGTGTTTTTGGGGCTCCACTCCCTGAGTGAGGTGCGTTTAGGTCCTGTCAACGTGGGGAAGGTGCCTCACTGTCTCGCTGCTGCAGCCCTTCAGGTCTCTGATTCCTACAGTCTTACACCAGTGGTTCCTTGCAGGGTCTCTCAGCGTTGTCTTGGGCTATGAAGTCTAATCCCTATATTTCTCCTGTGGGGATTCTTTAATACTGAGGTGGGGGGCATTGTGTGGCCTTTACAGGTCCTTTTAAGATGTACAATCTGTCATCTCTAGCACTCAGGGTTCACCAGGGGCATGTCTGTCTGTGTCTGACCTCTGGCCACGCGTCCCCTACGTTTCTAACATCATGCAGTTGTTTAACCCTTGTGCCCAAACCTCCAGATTGTGGGGAATTTCTGGTGTTCATGTTTTAGGTTTGTCCTGTTTCACCACTAGTATACCTTATCAGTTTACTAATTGTGTCTAAATCAATGCATACATGAAGAAGGGTGGTTTGGGGTCTTTCTACAGTTGCCATCCTGCCTCCTCTCAAATTTTTAGCACTCCTTCTCAGAATGGCCCTTTCCTGTCAAATTGCAATAGCTTAAGACGTGTGATGTAGGTGAAGGTGTTTGAATAAGATCTAAATTAGGTGGATATGGCTACCTCCTGTGGTGTTGCTCTGACCTCCTGCTGGTCATTTGAGTTTATTCATATCCCTCTCCCACGAGTACCACAGTGCTTCAGATTTGTCTGGAGTGTGAATCGCCGAGGACTGGAAGTCTTTTTCCACCCCAAGTCTCCCATTAAGAGTTTTGCCTTCACAGGGACAAAGTTGGATAATTTACATCTCTAACATAGGGGAAACAATGTATGTCTTAGTTGTTGGTACCTATAGAATGGATACTCTTGCATGTTGTAATTAGTTATCAGTTCTGTAAATTAACATTCGTTCCCTCCATCACCCTCTATTTAGAAAAAACAATATTGCTCCACCCTCAAACCTTGTTGTGAACGGAGTTGAAATACTCTGTTAACAAGCCTTAATGGAGTCTATTTGCTTAAGCTACTATATCAACTATTGTGTCATATTTCGCACTACAAGTCCACCCTCCATAATGAAAATGTAGAGGACCAGTATTTCCAATGTCTTAACATTCAGTTGCATATTCTGTGTCTCCTTCGGACTCATTAATATACTAGTTTGCCATGATTAGGTGCACAGCTTTGTAATATGCTACAATGTCTGTGGCCTTATTAAAAATGAGACTCTAAACACTGGCATTGCTATTCAAGGGTCCCCTCAATTTCAGAAGAAAGTTCTAATCATCTTGTCTGTGAGAAGGTGTTGGAGAATTTTTAAGGGTAGTTTTGAAGTTGGTAAAAAAGATGGAGTAATGCTGCCATTATTGATGCTGCTTGCTTCCTGTAATTGGGATAGATGGAGGGAAGACCAAAAGCTACTGTCTCTCAGCAGTTTTGTTTATTGTATCTGAGACACCAAATTATTTTTCTATAAATTGATTATTTCTGTTGAAATATAAATACCAAGATATTTAAAAACTTGTGTAGCAAACTACATGCCTGATGCCCCCTGCAAGTCTTACTCATTAACTCTCAAGAAAAATACAGATTTAGGTAAGTTAATGTTTAGAATGGAATATTGACTAAATATTTGGAGGGCTTGAAGGGCTCCAGGGTCCAAATGCCTAGGGTGCTGAATATACACTAATAGGTAGTCTGTATACAGAGACATTCAACCTCTAATCCTGATGACCATTCAAACCCTTATGATGCCTATTTTGTGCCATTCTGCCCGAAGCTTTATTATTATGATGATGATGATGATGGCAATGAGCATCAAAGCATGAGCTTCCCTGCCTAATGTCCCCCTCCAAGTCAAATGCCTCCGACATTACTTTCCTCATACGGATCCTGGCTGTTAAATTGGTATCTTAGTAAATGTATACAGCCCAAGAACTTGGGTCTAAAATTGACTTTTTTGTAAAAGCTCAAAACAGTACTCCCATCCCAAAGTCACATTGTTTTTTAAAGACCACCTTCAATAGTGCCAATGATCCCTCCTGAAACCACCCAGTGCACCATCACTGATGACCCCATGCCCCTCATGGAGCACTAACTTCTGACTCCAGACCGATGCCAACATCATGATGCGAGGCATCCTTGCATACAGACCCTTGGGACACGCCCAGCCTTTTGTGACGCCAACCTCATCTCTCCCTCGCCATCGTCTCCCACCACTAAGTCCTATTTGGCAATCTCAATTTCCCCCTTAACGACTCCAATGCCACCGACTCCAATAACACCAACTCCACTTCCTTCATAGAAAACCTCAGCAAAATTGGCCTCAACTAACTGGTCACCAAACCCATACACAAAGCCAGACACGCACTGGACGTCATCTAGACATTTAACAACAGAATCTTTGTAGGAAATTGACCCTTTTGGCATTGTTACCCCCCACGTTTTGCCTTGATTGAGTGTGTGCTGGGAATCCTCCTAACCAGGCCTCAGCACCAGTGTTCTTTCCATAAAACAGTACCATTGTTTCCACAATTGGCACACCCATGGCACACCTATGGCACACAGATAAGCCCCTTGTAAAAGGTACTAGTGGTAACAAGGGCACTGTGACCAGGGAGGGTCCCCAAGGGCTGTATTGTGTGTTGTGCCACACTAAGGGATCCCTCACCAAGCACATGCACAATGCCATTACTGGTTGGAGGGAGGAGGTGGTAAAGTCGACATAGCATCCCTCTCAGGGTGACATGCCCACCAACCCATGCCTGTGGCATAGATAAGTCACCCGTCTAGCAGGCCTTACAGCCCTAAGGCAGGGTGCACTATACCAAAGTGGAGGGCATAGCTGTATGAGGAATGTGCCCCTACAGTGTCGAAGTCCATTTTTAGACATTTTAAGTGAAGTGTACCTATATTGAGTACATGGACTGGGAGTCTGTCATTACGAACTCCACAGCTCCATGATGGCTCCACTGAAGTCTGGGATGTTTGGTATTAACCTTCTCAGCACAATAAAACCCACATTGTTGCCAGTGTTGGAACTATTGTAAAATGAACCTAGAGGGAATCTTAGAGAAACCCCCGGGACTTTAACCAACCCTCTAGTGCAGGGCTGACCAGTCTGTGCCAGCCCGGCACTAACAGACAAGTTTCTGACCCAATGGGGTGAGAGCCTTTGTGCTCTCTGATGCAAGAAACAAAGCCTGCTCTGGGTTGTGCTGCTTCAATTCCCCCCCCCCCCCCAAACCCCTCTCCCCTAAAGGAACTACAACACTTAGGGGTGAGTCTCAAAGACTCAGGCCTCCCATTACAGTGCCCCGCTCACTCCAGCTAGTGGAGATGCCAGCCCCTGGACAAAGCTGCACTTTTGGCAGCAACTCTGGTGGGAAAAGTAGTTAAAACAGGGAGGAGTGGCCACTCCAGCTAGGCTTACCCCTTAGGTGTCCAGAGCTGAAGTGACCCCCCTCCCTGCAGAGTCCTCCATCTTGGTTTGGAGGACAGGGACCAGTAGGGTTATGACTGTCTCTCCCTCTCCAAAGGGTGTGGACACCGGAAGGGTGTAGTCACCCTCAGGGACAGTAACCATTGGCTACTGCCCTCTGACCCCCTTCACCTCCCCTAAATCTAGGATTTAAGGGCCCCCTGAAACGAGCTCACCATATTCCTGGCGACCTAAAGAAGCAAGAAGGACTGCTAAGCCGACCCCTGCAAAGAGGGCTCCAGACACAAACTGACTTGGCCCCAGCCATACTGGCCTGTCTGCAGCTTCAGAAACGTTGCAGGACCATGGACCTCTCCAAACACCCAGATGACTGCCTGCCCACCAGAGGACCAAGCACTCCAGAGGACAGCAGCCCTGTCCACCAAGAAACTCCAGCAAAGAACTCCAGAACCACTCCGGATCAACTAGTTCTGCCCACTTTGCACCTGACCCCCACAGGCCGTGTCCAGGTTGGCCGCCGGTCCAGAGCAGGTCCCCAGGGAATCTGACATGGGTGTCCACCCTGGGGTGACCCCTCCTGGCCAACACGTCAATGCCTGCATCGTAAACCCAATGGACCCCCCTGACCACGAGAGAACCAGACGAAGATACCGGTCGCCCAAAGGTACCCCTGCACCCACAGCCCCCTGGCCTTGGGAAATCTGACCACCGATCCAGCAAAGTTCAGCAGGCAGACCTCCTCCTTGTCCAACCTGTGGTTTCTCGGAACCAACTCCCTGGACCCAGCCTGCAGCATCTTGGAGACCCCCGGGCCCCCCTATTGAAAAGTATTGGCAGCCGAACGCTGTGTTTGCGCTCTGCACCCTGCCGCCCCTGTGCCACTGAGGGGGTGTGTTTGGTGCTATCCTGAGCCCCCCGTTCCCTTCCAGGTCTTCCTCCGAAGATGCGGGTACTTACCTGAAGGCAGATCTCTTCCAAGCATCCCCTGGTCCTCGTAGGATTCCATTGTAAATCCAGCGCCAACTTTGACCTCTGCACCCAGCCGGTCCTGTGTTGCTGGGATGCACTTTTGGAGTTCACATAAACCTTTACCAGTGGACATCCTAAACAACGAATACTAGGATCGTGAGTTTTGTACTTACATGTTTTCTGTGTGGGCCGACGCCTGTTTCGATGGTACGTGACCAGCCAGTCACCCACCTTCTTCAGGGCATGCAACATTTTTCCAATGCCTTATTAAAAGGAACACACAAGGGAGTCTTTGATCCTATTGCTGGAAAAGATCTACAAACAAAAAATCAAGATATCACTTGACCATATGCAAGCTAAACTCGGTATTTATATCTCCAATTCTACAAAACAATAATCATCCAAGAAAATAAACTTAAACCACTGTAAAATTGTCACCAAAATCTATGTGCAACCGAAACATAAGTGACTGTTAAGTTGAAACAGCTAAATTACCTCCTTGTGAAAGAAAGAAAACAACTAGAGCGCAACTCTAATGTCTTTCCCTATCGTCACTGTATACTGTTATCTTGCTGTAAAATACCACTTTCATCGGACCAATATGGCTGCAGCTCCCTTCACTGGCGACTCGGGCTTATGACATTAGGTTTCCAGAGAGGCGCTGGTCTAGTCTTTACTTGGTATCCCTAGGTGTGTTTTTCTCCTTTGGGAGACACATATGGCAGTTTGTTTGAGCGTGTTTGCGGAGGTTATAAGGACAGATTGGTGTCCATCGTGCTCGTGAGGATTTCTCAAGCACCTAATTCCCCTATGCATCGCCAATTCTGTGGGATTATCTTTCCATTATAGCCGAGCCTAATGGGATGATATGCAGGAGCTATTGCGTCACCTCCCACAACATTTTTTTTTTAAGTTGAATCCTTTGGTAGAGGTAGGTAAAATCTTATCAAATGCCACTGTACAATGCACACTGGATTCTGCTGATAGTGCAAGGGAAATAAACACTATTAACGTCATTAGGAGTCCTGCATGCCTTGGGGGTTTCAGGCTTTAAGCCCAATGTACAATAATATCTTTTAATCCTACCCTTTGATGGCCAAAATGTATTTGGGCCACAAGTGGATGATATGCTAGGAAAGCTAAAAACAAATGCAGCTAAAGCCATAGGTGTTTTCCAAACCTTCCAACATAGACGTTCCCTTTGGAGGGGGCATTGTAGAGGGGCAGCACGACCTGTTACATCATCCAATTCAGGTAATGAGCAAAAACTATAAGGCCCCTATCGGCACAATACTCTAGAGGAACCTTCTGTAGCTCACACTGTAAAAACATTTGTAGAAGATGTTGTGGTTCTGCCTCAAAATCCACCACACTTATTAAACAGTGACCACCTAAACCTTCCTTCTCAGCATAGAGCGCTGGTAGAAGGACTGTTACAGCAGTACCACCAACAGTGTACCCAAATAACCACCGATCAGTGGGTCCCATCTGTCATCAAAGATGTGTAGTGCTTAGAGCTCACAAATATACCACTCCCAATACCACCACAAACACAAAATGTCAATAGAACATCTTGTACTACAAGAGAAAGTTCAAGCTGTTCTTCAAAAAGGAGCTATAGAAGTAGTCCCAAACCAACACCAGGGACACAGGGTATTCTCATACTCCCTCACTCCCAAGACGGATGGGATGTTGAGGAAAGTTCTAGACCTCACACCACTCAACAGTTGCATCTCCTCAGATCACGCATGGTAACACTAGAAGACGTTATACCATTGCTACAGCAAGTAGATTTCATGACTGCCTTAAACCTCAAAGGTCCTTATTTCTATATCCCCAGACATCCAGCACATTCTCTATCTTTTTTTTCAAATCAACGGACCGCATAACTAGTTCAAGGTGTTAACATTCTGAGTATCTACAGCTCCACGAGTATTCACGAATTGAGTCGCACTTGTAGCTGCTCATCTTAGAAGGGGGGAGTGGCATACATTTTTTCCCCTCTCTAGAGGATTGGCTCAGCAAAAGTCCTACCAAACACCAGTACCTGCTGGACACAACCGGTAAATCTCCTACACAAATTAGGATTTAGACTCAACATGGTAAAGTCTCACCTCCAACGTTTGCAAATATTGCCATTCCTAGGGGCAACATTAAACTTGGTCAAAACCAAAGACTATCTCAGTGCCGAAAGGGTATAAAAGTTATAACTAGCATTACCCCTCTTTCTACCACAGCGTCAAGTCAAGGTAAAAATGGTCATGAGCCTTCTGGAATGAGGTCATCATGCAAATCCACAGAATCAAACGCTGAACTACATACGCGTCCCCTGCAGCACAATCTTCAATCACAGTGGTCTCACGCCAAGGGGCATCTACAAAATTTAGTGTTGGTAGGGCTGGCAACCAATTGTTCTCTGCAGTGGTGAAACAGCAACAATCTGTTGCAGGGCCACTCCTTCAAAGCTCCAATTCTGCACATCACCATTACCACAGATGCATCCCTTCAGGGTTAGGGAGCACTTGTGCAGAACCTCGCAGTACATGGGCTATAGTCTGCATGTCAGAAAAGCTTCCACACCAGTTATCTAGAGCTTATAGCAATTCAACCATCTCTAAAAGCTTTTCGCAATCCTCTTCACAGCAAAGTAGTACTAGTATGTACAGACTGCATAGCTGCAATGCACTGTGTTAAAAAAACGATGGGGGGAGATCACACTCATTGCATCTTTCCCTCATTTCAGAGTGTAAGTGGCATTGGGCCATATGTCAAAAAATACACCTCCTAACAGAATACGTACCATGGACTACAATGACTTTGCAGACATGCTCAACACACCACATCAACCGATGCATGTGTGGGAGAGTGACACACTTCTAAACTCGTAATTCAGATACTGGGTAACCCTGGAGATAGACCTATTTGCGACACAATGCAAAATGCCAAAACTTTGCCTCCTGGTTTCCTCACCCCAATCCAAAGGCAATCTCCCATGGATCATTTGGTCAAGGGTATTTGCTTATGCTTTTCTGCCCACCCTTTCATTCCATACGTGATCCAAAAGCTAACACAAAACATCCCTAACACTAATCCTAATAGCTCCTGCATGGGTGCGACAAGCATAGTTCACAACCTTACTACAACTACCGGTAGTGCCACATGAAATGTTACCTCTCTGGCCACATCTTCTAACTCTGGACCAAAGGACGAAAATGGACCAAAATCCTGTGCAGCTCATTCTAGTGGTCTCATGCCTGAAATCTTAGAATTGGGACACTTTAGCCTACCACAAGAATGCATGGATATTCTCAAACAAGCACGTAGATGTACTACGCAAGAATGTTATGCAGCAAAATGGAAAAGATTTGTACATTACTGTTTAAACATATCCAACATCTATCGCCGACAGTGCAGGACCTTATTGGTTCTCTCTTCCATTTACAGCAAGCAATACTTGATTATGCGTTAGTCAGATTACATTTAGTGGCTTTAGCTGCTTACATGCAAAACAGACAAAGTGTCACTGTTTAGTTTCAGTGGTTAAAGCATTTATGGAAGGTCTAAAAACTGTTATTCCATCTTCCATCCCACAAGCCCCAGTCTGAAACCCTATTGTTCTCACTAGATTCATGGGAGCACCCTTTGAGCCACTCCATTACTGTGACCTTCAGTTCCTCAAATGGAAGTTGGGTGTTTTAGTAGCTATGACTTCTCTTAAAAATGAAATCCAAGCCCTTCCATTGAAAGCGCCATTCTTCCAAATTTTACATTAACAAAATTGGCAATTTTGATAACCTTAAATTGCTGCCAAAAGAAATATCAACTTTTTATACAAATCAAACAATAGAGCTACCTGTTTTCTTTCCTAAGCCAGACTCAGTAGGAGAGAAAATGTTCTCAGACACATGTTAAAAGGGCATTAATGTATTACGTAGTCAGAACTAGGGGTGGGTGATGAATTTTGTTCCGCTGGCAGAGTTCATGGAGTTTTGCCCGCTCCTCGTGGAGTTCACAAAAACTCTATGGAGTGGTGCGGAGGTTTTCGCCAATTGTAGGTTAGTAAGCACAAGTTTGAAAAATCAAATAGACACCTTCCCGGCATGATTTCTCAATGCGAGTGGTCACAGAAGGTTGCTGCGGCTCGTGTTGCGTAAGCTGCCGTTTGAGTAGAACATCTCAACGGGGGAAAATGGGAATAGCCAGATGGATAGTTTGATGTACAGGGAGTGCAGAATTATTAGGCAAGTTGTATTTTTGAGGATTAATTTTATTATTGAACAACAACCATGTTCTCAATGAACCCAAAAAACTCATTAATATCAAAGCTGAATATTTTTGGAAGTAGTTTTTAGTTTGTTTTTAGTTTTAGCTATGTTAGGGGGATATCTGTGTGTGCAGGTGACTATTACTGTGCATAATTATTAGGCAACTTAACAAAAAAAAATATATACCCATTTCAATTATTTATTATTTCCAGTGAAACCAATATAACATCTCAACATTCACAAATATACATTTCTGACATTCAAAAACAAAACAAAAACAAATCAGTGACCAATATAGCCACCTTTCTTTGCAAGGACACTCAAAAGCCTGCCATCCATGGATTCTGTCAGTGTTTTGATCTGTTCACCATCAACATTGCGTGCAGCAGCAACCACAGCCTCCCAGACACTGTTCAGAGAGGTGTACTGTTTTCCCTCCTTGTAAATCTCACATTTGATGATGGACCACAGGTTCTCAATGGGGCTCAGATCAGGTGAACAAGGAGGCCATGTCATTAGATTTCCTTCTTTTATACCCTTTCTTGCCAGCCACGCTGTGGAGTACTTGGACGCGTGTGATGGAGCATTGTCCTGCATGAGAATCATGTTTTTCTTGAAGGATGCAGACTTCTTCCTGTACCACTGCTTGAAGAAGGTGTCTTCCAGGAACCGGCAGTAGGACTGGGAGTTGAGCTTGACTCCATCCTCAACCCGAAAAGGCCCCACAAGCTCATCTTTGATGAGACCAGCCCAAACCAGTACTCCACCTCCACCTTGCTGGCGTCTGAGTCGGACTGGAGCTCTCTGCCCTTTACCAATCCAGCCACGGGCCCATCCATCTGGCCCATCAAGACTCACTCTCATTTCATCAGTCCATAAAACCTTAGAAAAATCAGTCTTGAGATATTTCTTGGCCCAGTCTTGACGTTTCAGCTGTGTGTCTTGTTCAGTGGTGGTCGTCTTTCAGCCTTTCTTACCTTGGCCATGTCTCTGAGTATTGCACACCTTGTGCTTTTGGGCACTCCAGTGATGTTGCAGCTCTGAAATATGGCCAAACTGGTGGCAAGTGGCATCGTGGCAGCTGCACGCTTGACTTTTCTCAGTTCATGGGCAGTTATTTTGCGCCTTGGTTTTTCCACACGCTTCTTGCGACCCTGTTGACTATTTTGAATGAAACGCTTGATTGTTCGATGATCACGCTTCAGAAGCTTTGCAATTTTAAGAGTGCTGCATCCCTCTGCAAGATATCTCACTATTTTTGACTTTTCTGAGCCTGTCAAGTCCTTCTTTTGACCCATTTTGCCAAAGGAAAGGAAGTTGCCTAATAATTATGCACACCTGGTATAGGGTGTTGATGTCATTAGACCACACCCCTTCTCATTACAGAGATGCACATCACCTAATATGCTTAATTGGTAGTAGGCTTTCGAGCCTATACAGCTTGGAGTAAGACAACATGCATAAAGAGGATGATGTGGTCAAAATACTCATTTGCCTAATAATTCTGCACTCCCTGTATACATACATGCTAACTCAAAGCAAAAAGAGTTCTGACTAACTCCAAGAGCTCACTCCACTTTCAAAAAAGCTTCAATGGCTCTGTAAGAAAACATCCCACTAGCAGATATTTGTAAAGCACCTACATGGAATAACCCACATACATTCACAAAACATTATTGTTATTGCTAATCAACAAGCTACAGTGGGTCATGTTGTCTTAAGAACACTTTTTCAAACATCTAAGTCGACCACTAGCTAACCACCACTTTAGAGAGCACTACTTTACCTTTGAAGTTAAGCATATGTATCTATGGCAAACATTTGCTGCAGCTGGAATATGTTACTTACCCTGTAAGCACCTATTTGTAGCTTGTAGTGTTGTAGATTCATATGCGTCTACCTTCCTCCCCAGCAACTATTGGTTGATGTATGTTCTTACTTATTACCAACATTTTTCGTTATACTAAAATTGACTTCCATGCTCATCTTTTCTGTCACTACATTGTTCCTATCCTAAAGCTCACCCAAATGAGCTAAAAAGCAAAAGCTGGTAAACATGTGCAAAACAGACTATAAGAGGAGTCAGTATAACGTGACTCAACTTCCTCGAAGAAAAACACTAGGTGGCAGGAATGTGCTAAGCATATAGTGCACTGTACACTACAAATAGATGCTTACCGGGTAAGTAACAACATCCTATTGCAGCACTCTTCATGGAAAGTAGCTTTTTGGAGGCAATAAAATTAGCTAGGAGAATAGGTGAGCTTCAAGCTCTTTACTCAGTAGAACCTCGCACAGTATTTTGTAGTAATAGGGTAGTGGTAAGAACAAATCCCACTTGCCTGTAGAGTTCTATAGTTTCACATTCACCAGACAATTTAATTTCAAGTATGTTTAGTAATCCTTCCTCTCCAGCACAAAGGACTCATCTTTCTTCAGATGCAAAGTTTTTTTTTATGTATTTGACTTAGTGCTAAAGATATCATTAAAGCAAGCCAGTTGCTAATGAACTCCTGTCCCCTCAAATTGGGTATGTCTTCTTTAAAACAAAACATAACCAGGTGCATTGTTTCATGCATTTCTCCTTGCTGTCAGTTGGCAAACAGAGCTCTCTGGAAAACATTGAGCTCAGTACACACATAGCAAAGCAGCATCTACTGCCTGGTTAAAGAATGTACCTCCAATTGACATTTTTAAGGAAGCCATATGGGGATCAGTTCATAGTTTTTCAAAGCAATGGTGCTTGGATGAAGATCAAAAAACGAATACTTTAAGAGGTCAGCTTGACTGAACTGTACTGGTTACCTGCCAATCAAGTCCCTGATGCCAGTGTTCTTTCCCCAAAAACTGTCCGACTGGCAAATCTTTTAGACCCCCCCACCCCCCCCCCCCCCCCAGTAAGTTCCTAATAAATAGTACCTCTGGTACCTAGGGTGCAGCACAAATTGTGCGACCCTAAGGGACCCCTGACTGCACATGACAGGCTGCCATTGCAGGCTGCGTGTCTTGGTGTAGACAAAAGTTAAAACTCGACATGGCACACAGGCAGTGTGCCATGTCCCCCATCACTGCACGCAGTATATGTAAGTCACCCTTAAAGCAGGCCATACAACCCTAAGGCAGAGTGCATTATATGACATGTGAGGGCATCTACAACCGCAGATGTGCCCCTGCTATGTCTTTGTCAATTCTCAGACAGTTTTGGTGTGACAAATGCTTACAAACATGGCAGAACTCAAGGACAATACACTATTACGACAGGTAATTTATAAAGAAAACCCATTTCTTTTGTATCAGTGAAAAGGGAATCTGTTTTTCCATAGTACTTTCCTCTCTTAAACCTCTGTTAAGCTCAACTTGGAGCACCATAGCAAATTGCTGCCTGGTGGGAAAGGCACATTTACTCCTCAGCAATTGGGTGTACGACTCTCCTCTCTGATTGGGGGCGTTAACACTTCTGCGTCAGGTGGGGTTGTTCCATTCTCATTGGCTGTTTTGGAGCCTGAATTAGATTGTTGAAGTCCAGACTCTTTCCCATCGCTGTAACCTGTTTCTTCATCCGTTTCCTTTTTCTTACTCTAGACTTAGTTCATGTGATTGCTGACTGGTCCTGAGTCTCCCCTTGGCATTTATGACCTCTGCCTCACACTTTCGTCTGCTGTTCAGTCCCAAGCACTTTGAGGGTACCGAAGAAAGCACTGTCAGTTTGACTGGATACAGGAGTCTGTAGTCCAAACGCATAGCCAGCGTTTTGTTTTGTTTGCATCTGACCCACTCCCTTCCGCCCCCCACTCCAATGTCCCTGTCATTGTTGCAGCACTAGCTTTGTATAGTCCAGGGGCTTAGCTTCAGCTGGGGTGTTTGGGGTGGTATGACACCTCCCTCCCCAATGAAAATGGGTTTTTGGCTTGGTAGTTGGGTATAGGGAGCACAAGTAGGGTCTGCTATCTGTGTGGGCTTTTCTCATTGTGAGCCAAGGGGAAAAGTTTTTTTTAAAAAATGACCTTTTGACATAAATGGAGAAAAGAGCCATCTAGTGGCTCATCTTCTAAATGTGAATCTAGATTACCTGGAATCCATACTGGCTTCCCTTCCTGTCCAAACGATTTGATCTTAGTGGTGGTATCCTGATCGGCAGTAGTCCAGAGGCTTTGATGTCAGCAGAACCACCTCTAATGTGTAGGGAAAGATCCTGTGCCTTACCAGCTTTCTTAACTGCCTGTCCCCCATAGGTCTAGCAATATATCTGCAAGAATGTTTTGTTTCACCAAACTGTTAAGGAAGTACAGGGTACTTCCATGTGTTCCTCTTATGTATTAAAGTTTGGAAACTCTGTAGTGTCCGGAGATGCAGATGAACCCAAACCTTGCCATGGAAACAGAAAAGTAGGTTTGACTGCTATTACTAACCTTAGAACCTCAGGAAAGTAAAGAAGTAAGAGATGGGCTTGAGCAAGATCTTGCACAAGAAATACATTTTGAGAGTAAGGAACAGGTGTTTTTTTGGAAACCGCTTACTTTGAGGATGAAGATTCTCTAGGTCACATTTAGGGAAGACTGCCAGAGAAAATGCTGGAAGTTTGTTTTAAATGTGCTCAGTTGAGATAGAATTTGGAACATTGCTTGAGGTCTTGCCTCAGACATTTGAGGAGTGTCTTCCTGACTACTTGGAATTTTGCCTTGTGGGCTAAAAGGAGTTACATTAAAGAGATCATGCTGTGGTTTCTAGAAACATTAAATGAAACAAGACAGTTTATGCATACTAATTATTTTCAGCCGGTTCTATATATTTTATATAATTGTTTTTTGCATGTAGACCTGATGGCCCTGTGCCTTCTAATTTAATTGTGGGTCAAAGACTAAGGGGAACTTCTGAATCGGCCTCCCACAAACCCATTCTTAGCTGCATAACACTTTAAAGCTAAACCTTTACTGTAAAATCCAGAACCTGAGTTGCAGTACTTGAGTGATCGTTGTCCTGTAGAACAACATAAAACTGACTAATGGCATATACTGTGTTTCTTACTTTGACCCAGTATCCGTCAGAGAAACCTGTTAATTAATGTATTAAGGCCAAAGATTCTTCAAAGGCTTTCTCCCATTTCAATCCTTTTCAAAACTACCCTACATTGCTTAAGTCTATGTAGAAACTTTCAAAAGGTTATAATTTTATTGGGGATGTTTAGTAATTGTTTAATTCAAGCAGGTGAGTTACTTTAGCATCTCTTCTCTTTTCAGAGTTGAAGGAGCAGCTGCTGGCCCGCACATCTCATGTGGCAGAGATTGAACGAGTCAAGAAGGACTTTGAGATTCAGCGGCAACAGTTAAAGAGAGCCCATGAGACGGAGCTGGAGCAACTTAGGATCTACTTTGAGCAGAAGTTGAGGGGCACTGAAGAGAATTACAGGGAGGAACTTACTCTCCTGCACCAGCGGCTGCGGGAAGTGAATGATGATTCAATCGCAGAAGGGACTGCTGACCTTAGGTGCCACAAACTGTTGCCATCCATATTCTTTCTAACCTCTATAATCAGTTTATCTCCAGCACACTAATCCTCACAAAATAGCTCATTCAGATTGCTTATTGATGTAACCACACAATTGAACGAGTTTTAGTTTGGAATGTTTTGATCAACAAACCAATTGCACATTTTAATTCTGTGCATTTCCCAAAATCAATGTAAATATATACTCGGTCAAAATTATTCCTAACAAAAATTGCCCCTAAAACCTATTCTTAGTGGAAATTCATCTTCTTTAAAGTACATGACAATCAGATAGTACATTGATGTGTATTAGTTAGATTCAAGAACATCCCAATGTTGTGACTCAACATGTGTTGTGCCACTTCTAGTTCCACGGAGGGTAGAGCCTTTCCAAACTGAACTTTAAGGTTTGGAGCTTTCAGGTTCATACAGTGCTACACACTTTTTAGAATTTGTCATCTGATTTCTAATTGTTAGATAGTGCTGTATCCTTTTGCCAGAAAAAAACTTTTTTGATTATTTGTCTTATCCTTCCACAGTTCCTCTGCACTTTTGGATGAGTCATCTGACAACCGAAATCATGAACTCTTGGAACAACTCACACAGCAGCTTGAGCAGCACAGGGTATGTCTTGATGATCATATCTCGAAACATTGAAGCTAGCATGAGTTTGCGTGATATAGTTTAAAAAAAAAAAAAAAAAAAAAAAAAAAAAAGCAACAGAATTTTTCATATATATATGTATGTATGTATATTGCACATGCCACTGTGCAGCTATGGGTCTGCCACACTTTCCTTTAAAACGCCTTTTTTTGGTTTGCCTATAATGTTGACCCCCATTTTTGGATGTCAAATAAGGCCCGGTCTGCAATTTTTGTGCAGTTCCATGCAGGGGAAAAAAGTTGAGATGGGATAAAAAAAAAAACGATGCTTGATTTTATTTTAGATTTCGCTCCTACAGCCAAAACCAATGAACAGAACTAACATGGCATAAATGTAGGACGTTACCTAGCATGCTGTTGGTGGTTTGGTGTAAATAAGTTTAGTAGTTTTTGAGATATTAGTATTTGAACAATGTGCTAAGTGAGCTCCAATGAATGAACACTTTGTTTAACTTAATTGAAAATCTTTTGTTTATGTGCTTACCATTTTGGTCCTTAAGGCTGTGTATGAAATTCGGTAAACACTGTGTGTTGCGATTACTGTTGCTGTTTTTAAGTAAGTGCAGAACCATCAAGGGGTCCTAATTAAGAAGGTGGGTGAAAACAAGTGTATATTTGCTAATGGATTTGGCACAGTCTAATGAATAGGCACACATTTAGGTAGGAAGGGTCAATAAAATGTTAACTTGCTACCCGTATGCCATAGTTTATTATGTCCAGTGTAGGTATTTACCATTTTTTTGGTGGGTGAGGGTTGGGTCCGTGTGTTTTGACTGCACGTTGGACCTGACTGCAGGCTATTGGCAGATCAGGCTGACAGATGCTGCAAAACAAAGTGCATTTTCAACTCCTGGTGGGCACTTCCAGTTCAGTGTGATTCCCTTTGGATTAAAAAATGCATCTGCCATATTCCAGAAGTTGGTGAATCAAGTTCTGGCAGGCCTGGACGACCTCAGTGTAGCATATCTAGATAATATTGCTGTCTTTAGCTCCAGCTGGCAGGATCACCTGGTCCACCTCAGGAGTGTTCTTGAGGCCTTGAAAAAGGCAGGCCTCCCTATCAAGGCCAGCAAGTGCCAGATAGGGCAGAGCAAAGCTTATGGCTCAGACAGATAAAGGGTGAAAACCCAAGACTTTTGAGGTGGTCCATTTCCCCACAGAGGATCGAAATTTGGAACATAGACCTTGGAGTAACCATGCCAGTGCAGATCAACTTTCCACATATAAGAAAATTAAGACTCAGCTGGGCAAGGTTAGTCTTTTCCTCTTCCGTTTGTGTGGGGCCTGAGTAAGAAAGACGGATCTTTCTGGTATAGTTGCCCCTACTTTTTGCCTGTAGTGTCTGTGTTTTGACTGTAGTACACTTGGATCCTGCTTACAAGGGCCCCAGTGTCTGTTCTCTTCCCTAAACTTGGTGGGTAACCATCTTACACCCCATAGTTGGCTACTGGTGTACCCCTGTAAATCCCTTAGGTACCCAGGTCCTTGGTACACCAGGGGTCTCCCAGGGACTGCAGCATGTATTGTGCCACCCATGGAGGCACCATGCAAACTGTGACCACAAGCCTGCCACTGCAGCCTGTGCAAAACGGTGCATGCACCTTTCTCCCCTGATAAAACATTTGCTTTATATTGCAGTCACTGCACTTTGACCCTATAAGTCACCGCTTAAGTAGGCCCTTAAGCCCAAGGGCAGGGTGCACCCTTCTAGGTGTGAGGGTGCTCCTACATGAGCAGATGTACCCCTAAAACCCCCAGACTCTTTTGTTCTGGGGCTTGTAAGTGCAGGGAAACCATTCTAAGGTATGTAGTGGACGCTGGTCATTATCAGATGTCCAACTACATTATAATTTCTCCAAACCTGGTCAAGTTAAGTATCAAACATGTTGGAATCATGCAGCTGCACCAGTTCCAGTGTTAGTTGCAAGATACCATGTACTTTGGGGTTCCTTGGAGGATCCCCCATGTCTGCCTGTTCAGCCTTGCCAGGTCTGCGTGCAAGCCAATGCTGCCACCGACCCAGACACTGTTCTGCCCTCCTGCTGCTGAGCTTAGCTCTTGCTGGGAAAGGCAAAACAAAGGATTTCCTTTAGAGGAGAGGTATTATCCCCCCGTCCTTTAGAAATAGGTGTCTCTGGGCTAGGGTGGGGGTGCTCCTGAGTGCCACCAGATTCCTTTGAAGGGCACATTTGGTGCACTTCTGCTAAAATCAGCTCCCGCCCTGATTTGAAATACACAATGGATGGGGGAGTGCCCAGAGTTGTGCCAGGTGGCTACTTGATTATGCAATCATAGAAACAAGGTGTGCAGAGGCCCCTGGGAGCAGTTGACTGGTCAGTCCAGTAGAGTAGCTTCCCTGTCAATCCCTGATAGGTAGGCCACCACAGAAGTTGTCCAACCCCCTTCCTGGGTTACTTAAGGGCTCCCCTGAGGGTGGGACTCTAGGTTCATCCAGATAAATCTAATTTTGCCGAAATTGATCTTCAAGGCAACTTCTGTGCCCTGAATACCATATTCTGCTGCCGGACTTTGCCGGGAACCAAGACAAGACTGTGTAACTGATAGGAGGGCTTCTGCTGCAACTTTGTCCCCAGCATTGCAAGGACTCTGCAACTTCCATGGCCGTGCATCTTTCAGAATCCCAAGGACTGCCTTGTCTCTCTTATATTAAAGGCTCCTTGATGTCTACGACCAGTTTTTGGATCCTGCTGTCCCACGGACTCCTCAAGGCTCTGCAACACAAGTGGTGGTTCTGTGGCTCTCTAGGGGTCTGACCTGCCTGCTTTGCAACTGGGAAGGCGGTAGTACCTCCAAGCTGCTGGGCCAGAGCCCCTGTGCACCGCCTCGGTTGTTGTCACCAAGGCTTGTTGGCTCTTCACAGGGATGTGGAATTCTTATCGCCCAACGCCCGGGACATATTGGGTCAAGGGCAACATGTTTTTGTGTTTATTCTGTCCTTGGGACAAGTAGGCCCAATCTCCTGCAGCACAAACCCTTTGGCTTCCAGTTTACAGAGAACTGAACTGTATTCAGTTGAGGTAATGTGTGTCCATTCAAAATGCTGTTCAAACTTTTTTTGTGGTTCATTAATAAAAAGCCTTCATTATCAGGGTGAGTGCTCTAAATAAACATTTTAAGGTCACACAGCACTACTAGCAGTGATTCAAGTAAAAATAAAAAAATAAAAAGTGTACACACGTTTGAAAGGTTTAACAATATGAGGTTAAGTATTATGCTCCCAGCATGCTCTCTGATTAGATGCAAATGTTTGCAGAAGCTTGTAAGCAAGAGTTATGATTCTTTGCTTTCAAAATAAAATGTTCAGAAAAAATGCAAGTAGGAAACTTTAGGTGCTATTTCTTTAAAGCATCACTTAGTTAAATGTGTTTATGCATGCTAGTATTTCCCAAAAATATTCCTAAAGGAAACAGTGTAACCATTTTCAACAAGATTATGGGAAGCATGAAAATAAACAAGCATTGGCAAAGCCAACAGATCCAACATGTTTTTGTGAGTCTTTTGGTTTTGTCTGTGCGTGTCTTGTTTTGACGTGGCTTTTCCAACACTTAATTGTTGTGGGACGTGCTTGGCCCTCACCACTGTAACGGACACTAGCAAAAAGAAAAAAGTAGTTCTTGGTCTTAAAAAGCACACATTTCCACCAGTGGCATAACAAAGGCCCGCAGCCCCCTCGAAGGGGTCTGTTCAGCACTACCTGCCCTGAGTGAGTGAGGGGGAGGGAGGAGGCTCCATGTTCTTTTTAGGAGTGCCCCCCCTCCAGCTTCGTTATGTCACTGATTGCCACAGTAGTTCCTGAGCAAAACTACTTTGTGTGCCAATATGCTCCTTGTGGAAGAGCGAATGTGATCACTCACAGTAAAGCCAGACGATAGATAGAGAAATAGAAGTTTAATAAAAAAAAACAAGATGTCTTTGTTAACGCCAGACCTAATTAGGGACCCTATTATTAAAGAAAGTCACAAAAGTGCACCTATGGTGTATGTCTTTGAATTAGTGGCTTTCATGAATTCACAAGAACTTACAGAAGTGGACCAGGAAATCTGACTCCTAGAAAATATTTCTGTACTGTAATTTAGCACCAGCGAATATCCATGTGTAGTTATGCTCATATGAAAATATATTGAGCGTTTACAACTTCACTTTCACTCTAACCACTTTTTCCCAACCCTGAAAGAACTTCTACGTCTGCCATTGTCAGGAGTAAATTTCCACCCCTTCTCATAATGGGAAGAGATTAGAGAAGAGCTCGTGAAAATCCTTAAAACGTGCAAGTTAGTCGGTTTGGATGCTTAAAGGCATTCCAGCCCTGCAACTAATGCTTACTGCTGCCTCCAGCTCCCGTATGTAGATCTGCAGAAAGGTGGCAAAATAAGAATATTCCTATAGTAGGGATTGAAATTGCAAGTATTCAAGCCCTACTATAGTAGTAGCCCTGGCACAATCAGAGAGGCTATTATCAGAGCTCTTACATAAAGATATCACTGTCATAATTTGTTGCAGCACTACATGGCACCAAAGGGACAAATAGATTTTTTCACAGGACAAGTAGATATAAGAAGCAGACTGTCCCATGGACAAGTAGATACTTCAGTAAATTCCAAACCCCTGTCTTCAGAGCAAAGACTTCCTAGCTCCAAGAAGCACCAGCCTCAAGCATCTCTGCAACGTGGGCATCCATCTTCTTTGTGCTGCTGAGGCCTCCATGTAACTCCCTGTGCTTGCTGCCAGAGGGTCCTCCTGGGATATCCATCCATTCCTGCTGGCTCTCCTCATTGCTGAAGGCCAGTTCTGACTTATCTTTAAAGGTTGAGTCCCTTGGACCATGCTGGTCCCCACTACTGCAACTCCTTTTGCAGCTCTTCTTGCATTTGCCAAGGCTTGTTGGTAGCCCTGCTCATTTCTGATCCCTTTGCAATCCACAAACGGCATGGGACATCTTGTGGACGACTCCTGGGATACTTCTGCATCACGTGGATGCCTCATCTGAATCTCCATGACAACTGTTCAACAACAACCACCTTTGGGTTTGGACTCTGCCCCTTCTCTCCACAGGTGCTCCTTTACAGAATCCACACCTGGGTTTCACCAACCTGGTCCACAGGTCACTGTAGCAACTAGACAGCCGAGGTCCCCATTGAGTTCAACGGGAGGTTCCAACACAATTTCACTGCAATGAACCTTCCTTGCTCCAGAAGGTTTCCTTGGGGTCCCCTGTGAAGGGTCCTTTTCCAGCCCTTTCCTAACTCCTGCTACTAATCTTTGGTGTTTTAGTGCTTCCTCAGTCCTTATAATTCTTGTGTCAGCCACTGTCTGCTGTGACTTTACTTTTTTTAGTATATGGATTGCCACTCACCCAATAGGGGCCCATGTTATATGCTTTTTCTTAGCTGTTTTGAAGTATATTGTTTTGTTCATATATCCAGTTAGGAGATATAATAAAGTTAGTTTAGTGCCTTTCAGTGAATAAATATATATATATTTTTTTTTACAAACACTTGTTGTGGTCCTTTCTTGAGTGTACGTCATTGACTGACTATGTGGTTATTGTAATTGCTTTACACCCTCTCTGATAAGCCTTAGCTGCTTTCCAGTGCTGCCCCTTCTTGAGAGCACACTGTCTTCAGAGAATTTACTTGAGAGGACCCTATCAAGGTTGCCTGGACTCAGTGTGGGGTGCATCATCTATAGGTGCAGACCAAATACTGAGCCATCCTCCTACAAGAGGGCTGGCGAAGAGGAAAGGAAATAAAAGTATTTTTGATTTACTGTTAACTTAGGCACCATTCGATGGTTGAGCTGGAAATTTGGTAGAGATTTGTGATGTTCAGCCCACTCTTGGTTTTGCCAGTTACATGCAGAGGCAGATTTCAAAGGTGGGGAAGGAAGGGTATAATGGGGGTCTGAGGCACTGTTTGCCTCTTTCTAAAATGTAGCAGGTGAGAAGCTGGTAAGATTTAGCTTTGTTGATTTTGTCGGAGTTTGAACAAGTTGTTCTAAGGCTGTTGAAAAGTAAATGGGCGGGAAGGGGTAGTAAATATGTCTTTCAGTAATAACTTTGATGCTGTTTGAATCTGCTTGAAACTTGGCAGCTAGCAAATTAATCCAAGCTCTGATAGACTTCTACCTGCAGATTACTTACCTTTTGAACTCTCCCTAGGTGTCTAACTGCCAGCACCTGAGATTACATTGTGGGTCATGTATAGGTGCCACCCTGGTGCGCTGAGGTCAGTTTTTTTTTTTTTTTTGCACCAGCTAAGCGCTGATTCAAGGAGAGCTACCAGTCAGTTGATTTTTGACTTTTTTTGACTTTTTGTTGAAGTATTTTTCGAGTTTACTCTTGATGCGTTGAGGATGTCCTTTAGAAAGACAGAATTCAAGCTCTGCATGTCCTGTCATTAGATAAAGTCTTTGATGGATCTTCACCCTGTGTGTCTTTGGTGCCTGTAGCGCAACCACGACCCAAAGTTATGCTCACAGTGCTGAGCCATGCAGCTGAGGGTTTTGAGGAAGCAGTCCCTGAAACTGATGGCTGCCCAGTGCTCTGACTCTGCAAGTTGAGGTCCCAGTCGAGAGGAAGATCCCGGGGTCAGTCATGGTATGGAAAGTCATAGTCCTCCCACTCCAAGTCCTTAGGACGATCAAGTAACTCAAGGCACAAGAAAAAATCTAAGCAATCAAATCTCTCTGACTTTTCCTTGTCAGTCGACCGACGAAATGAGGGAGCGTCTATCATCTAAGCCTTATTCTGAGGAACCTGCGCCTGGACTGATGCTGCACCTCCCAGAGTTTCCTGGAGCAGGAATGACCCCTGCACGACTCTGAGTTCTATGGGCCATGTGCCTCTTATTTAGGCAGGGCGGGCCTGCTGGGGCATCTTTGAGGCACGCAGAGTCGGAGGGGGGACCCTTCGGGTTCCACTCAAGTGGCTTCAGCCTCTGCACCGAGGGGCTTCCAGGGATACATCCCTGGGTCAGGACCGGCGCTGGTTGTACCACTTCGACCTTCCCTGATGCCGGTCCTGACACAGGTGCTCTCCATGCTCCTGGGTAGCACCATCTCCATTGTGTTCGGCGACTCTGACATTGAGCTGGATGGACGTTGTATTACGCCTACTCTGGTGCTGGCAGGAGCTTTGCCCCCTCAATCTGATCCACTGGACCCTTTTTCCCAGGACAAAAATGGACTGGCCTGAATAGTTGGTTGAAGGTCGTGGACCTTCATCTGCCCTCAGTGGCCTTTAAGACTAATCTTTTGCGAGGCCTCATCCAAGAGCTTATACCTCATACCCATCTGTTCAATGAGGCCCTTATTGACGTCCTTCTGGGTTCCTGATCCAAACGCAGCTCAGAGGCTTTTGTGAACAGGATTGCCTGCCGCCATTGCCATGCACCAGGAGAAAGTTTCTTGATGCAACACTTCACCCCGAGAGCTTGGTGGTCCAAGCGTCAACCTCCCAGGGCACGTTTTCCTTCCTCTCCCCCGGACAGGGAATCCAAAATGTTGGCCTCACTTTGGAAGATGTTTTTTTCCGGCAGCCTTGCGTTGCTGTCTGTGAACACCACATGCCTTTTGGTCCGTTATTTCCACACGCTGTAGGACAGAGTTGTGCAAATGCTGACAGAGGACCTGGAGGTGGTTGTACTCTTTTGCCGATAAGAGAGGTGCAACAAAATTCACAATTTGTTGCTGACTGAACACAACAGACTCGCTAGGCTGAGCTGTTTCATCGAAAGTAGACACGTCTGGCTTTCAGGGGATTTCCAAGCTTCCTTGATGGACATACCCAATAATGGCACCCATTTCTTTGGAGAAAAGGCAGTCTCTGCGCTTGAGTACCTCAAGGATTTTCGGGCTATGGCCTTGGGCTTCACAGTCACCTGAAGTCCCCCACCCCTCTATCTGCCTTTCACCCCTTTTATGGCTACAGAGGGGTCGCTGACTGGTTCAACCGTACTGCACATGCTGCCCAGCCTCTACATGGCTCTGGGTGCAGGACCCGCCAACCTCTTGGGTCAGGTTGCCATCGGGCTGGTCAGTCTGCTGGGGTGGGCCACCTCCAGGCTCGTACCACCCCCTAAAGTGAGCTACTACAAAGTGGGCACGAACTTTGAGCGGTAGCCATCTTTGTCATGGCATATCTAGGAATTCTGGGACAGAGTTATGCCCACTTCTACCGGAGTTGGTCCTATAGGGGGCATAGTGACCACAAAGGTCATTAGCCCATTGGCTACTACCCTACACACCTCTAACACCCCTCAATTCAGTATTTAGGGCTGCCTGTGGCACTATAGAAACAGATCCTGATGAACTAAGAAGACCAAGAACACTGAAGAGCTGTGACAGTAGAAGAGCAGAAAAGAAGCATCCGACCTGGTACAAACACCACCGGCCTGTCTGTATGCCTAGTCGAAATCTGCACCAAAGTTGACTCAACCTGAAGCTGTGACTCAAGGTACTCGGGAGGACTGCCTGCCTTCAGTAAAAACTCAAGATCTCCTGTGAACAGTGAACCTGGTGCAGCGATGCCCCTACGAGCTCCAATTCCAGTTCACTGTACTTCGTAAGTGCAGGGAAGCCGTTTTAGCTATGTACTGGTCACTGGACCTGTGGTCCAGCAACATAATGATAACTCCGAACCTGGGCATGTTTGGTATGAAACATGTCTGAATCATACACTCTGGGGGTTCCCTAAAGGATCCTCCAGTTCTGCTCCTACCAGTTTTCCAGTAGCTGTGCTCGATTCTCCCCTCCTGCTGCTTGGCCAGGTCAAGCAGGGGACAACAGAACAAAGGATTTCTTGTAGGAGAGGGGTGCAACTCCGTCTCCTTTGTAAATAGTTGTTACTGGGCTGCGGAGGGGTAGCCTCCCCATGCCACCGGCTGATTTGAAGGGCACATTTTGTGCCCTCCTTGCATAATCCGGTTTGCACCAGTCCAGGGACCACTGGTCCCTGTTCTAGTGCAAAACACACATAGGGAAGGGGAGTGTCCACTACCCTGTCCAGTCCCACCCCTAGGGTGGTGCCCAGAGCTCCTCCATGTGGCCACTTGGTTCTGCCATCTGCTTCTGGGAGCGTCTGACTGGGTAGGCCAGGTAGCTGATGTCAAAGATCCCTCCTGATAGGTGGTCACTTCAGAGAGTGACCAAACCCCTTTTCTGGGTTCTTTAGGGACTCTGAGGGTGGGTTCCCAAGATTCGTTGTGTAAGACTCCACCAGGACCTTTCTGCAAAGACATCTTATGCTCCTGGCCTCCAGAACCGCTGCTGGGCAACACAGGAACCAAACAAGACTGCAACACCTGAGAAGAAGTCTCCTTGCAACATTGTTTCCCCAGTTCCATCAGCAGTGTGCAACATTCCCACGGCTGTGCATCCTTTGTGGTCCGCAAGACTTCAGCTGCACCAAAGAAGCAATAAGGAATCTCCCTTGGAGTGAAGGCGTGTCTCCCATGCATCTGCAGGCACCTAATGCAATGACGTCCAGCTGGTGGGATCTTCTGTCCTCCAGATCTGCGAAGATTCTCTAACACAGGTGGTGAGGGATCCCCCGTGGTCCTCTCTGCCTTCTGTCCAATGTGGGAGACAGTAAGCCATTGCCAATGCCACTGGGACAGAATCCCTGTGCACCGCAACTCCTGCAGCGTCAAAGGCTTGTTGACTCCTGCTCCGAGGGATCTTCAGGCTCTAAGTAGTCGTGGCCCCCAGCTCTCTATCTATGCAAGAACAGTCTCCTCTCTGCTGCTCCAGTGACGTGGGACTTCTCTTCAGGTGTGCTGACTGGACCTTACTGCGACTTACTGCACATGCTGCTGCCAGTGGGTTGTTTGTGGGGGCTCCGACTGCTTCTTCTGGCTCTCCTGTCGTCTGAGGGTCAGCCTGGATTCCCCTCTAAGGGTTGAGTCCCCAGGACCTTGCTCGTTCTATTGGTCTGGTCCAGCCTCTAGATTCTTCAACCGCGACTTCCCCATGTTAGCCTATGGGGAAACCGGGTAAATCACCTCTCTGCACCTGGCCAGTGGGAATCTTCTAGGTACTTTCCTTTTGGGGTTCCAGTCTCCCTCAGCACTTGTCTAACTACTCCATACACTCTGGTGGAGGACACCCGCTCACATTCCAATTCTTTCTTTTTTTTTTTTTTTTTCTTTTTGGTTTATGGTTTGCCCCTCCCCCCCAGCTCCCCACCCTAATAGGGTCCTTGCTAATTTATGCTTTCCTGAGTACTTATCTGTGCCCAGCTTGTGTGTTCATACCTCCAAAGGGAGGTATGCCAGTGGTAGTCTTGTTTGGTGTGCCTATAATAAAGTACCTTTATTTTTGCAACACCGTGTGGTTCCTTTCATGAGTGATAAGTTACTGTGTGACTACTGTGGTATTGCAAGTGCTTCACATGCCTTCTAGATACGTCTTGGCTGCTCACCACATCTACCCTAGAGAGCCGTGGCTGTCTAGACACTGTAACACTATCTAATTGGGGTTTGCCTGGACTCAGTATAAGGTGTAACACCATAGGTGTCCACCACACACTGGGCCAGCTTTCTACAGTGAACAGCATTAATTCTTGCTCTACTGGTTTACAAAACAGGGTCCTTTATTGCAGTTTGTTACAGTATCTGGTTACACCTGACTGCTAGCAGTGTTTCAGCAATTTAATATATGCTGTATTTAGGCATACCTTTTTAAAAGTAAACTATAAAGTGCTCTTGATGCTCTTATCTCTAGGAAGAGTTGAATTTTATGCGCCTTCAGGCCGAAGAGCAACACTGTCGTGACCTTGAGTGTGTGAAATCCTCACTGGCTCTGCAGTATAAAGAGAACCTTCTCAATCTGAAGCTGGAACTCTCCGACCAATGTATTTATGAGATTGAAACGCTAAAGAAAAAGCACTGTCTTGAACTGGAGCAACTGCGAGCTCATCTCTCTGACCAGCACATCCAAGGTTTGTGACCATGTACAGTTCCTGTATGTAGTTTGTATGTTTTCTGCAAATCAGACTATGACCTGTGCATGTCAACAAGGTAGCAGACTAGTGCTGTTCAGTCCAGTGTTCAAACTGGTCCAGTGCTCAGACTTTATGGTTTAGAGAGCAGTTAACTTGGTAAAATAGAACTGTTTTGAGGGTCTGACTGAAGCCCCAACTCAGAAGTGACTGCAGAATGCTTGGCCCCTTTGCACTTGTCAGCATCTTACCTTGATTGCAGTGCTAAATTGAGGGATGGCACTGAATTTGTGTTAAACCTCACTTTACAAAATGTGTATAAATATGGAGCTAGCTAGAAAAAATTGAATTTACTTTGGCATTCTTGTAAAATTAACATGTCTGATGCATTGCTCATCCAAATGCATAGTTATTGCTTATGTTAAATTAAATTTTTATTGTTGTTGGTCCTTGAAATATTGCTGCCTGTGCTTTGATGTGGGGTGCGGGGGGTAAAGAAATCTGGATTCCTTAGGAGTCCTTGCTACAGGCAACAATGCAGTCCTTACTTGTTCTACTTTTGAAGAGTCCATGCACTGCTTTATTTAATTCGTTCATAAGCAACAAAGTATGAGCAAGTCTCTTGAACAGAAAATTTTCACATATGATCAACTCACAAGACATAAGACAAACTGTTTTTGAGCATCTGTAGTAGAGTGAGGTTTTGAGAGAAGACGGGTTAAAAGAAGATAATTATTAAAACAATATCAAGGTGACATTATACTTAAACACATTTACACATGTCCCATTACATGGCTGACAAAATAGATATTAATTCAAGTCTGCATTTGCCCTACCTAAGAATGCCCTCCCATTGCTCTTCAAGCTTTTCCTCCTTTCAATTTAGCCTTTCCCCACCACCTCACCAACTACTTCTCTCCTGGCCTTGATGCCACCCTCCCTACTATGAACCCCTGTGTCTTTTTATGCAGAACTTCAAACGCCTCTCTCCAAACTTGTCAACCGATAAACTTTCTCCTTTCTACCTGACTGCATCGTACTATGACAATTCATTTGGTGTCCCTTGCCGCCATTCCCTGCCTGCTGACAAGTCTTACAATGACACCTGTATCCTTATACAGTTTTATTTTGGTTTGTACCTGTTTGAGCTATACTTATCTCACATTTGTTACTTTTTCCATCCAAAAAGTCTGTCTGCTAGGGACTGCAGATTGAATAGGATTGCTTTTAGGGTGGTCTTGAATTTGAACAGCGATGATGTGACTCAGAGCTCTTGGAACAGAATTGCAAAATAATCTGATCAGTACTGAGAGTAAGTGAAAATGAGACTCAGCATTTGGTAGTTGGGAGCAATTAAAGTGTGTTGATATAGCGCAAGGTTTGGGAAAGTAAAAGGCAGTTTTTTTTTAGTTTTTTTTTAAGGTTCAGACAATGAACGTGTTTTGGTCGCAAACATGAGGACTTTTTTACTGGCTTGATTGCCTCAAAGCCAGCTGACTTGAAGGTTGTGGGGCAAATGGAAGGAAAGGAGAAAGTTGTACTGGTTGTGAAATGTAGAACTATGTTGGGAGGCAAGAAAGTGTATTTCTGTAGATCCCCAGGCAGACTTAACAGTGCGTTTCATGGAATTAGTGATAATTTTACCAGATCTTTCTGATGTTCTGTCAATACTTAATGGAGTGATGGCCCATGTATATTTTGAATAACACCCAAAGGTTTCTAGTGCAAGAAAATAAATTAGTGAAGACTGGTGTAGGTACATGGTTGGAAGAGACCTAGAAAAAGCAGAAGATAGGGATTCTGGAAAAAAAGAGCATAATGGATCATACAGCCTTTCAGTGTCTGGTAAGGAAGTTAGAGATTTGAGTGTGGAAATGTAAAGACACATGAAAAGTTGTGTGTGTTGCTGTCATGATGATGGTAGGAAAAGCTGATTGAGAATACAGTGCCGTTAAGGGAGGAGGTGTATAATGAGAATAGCGAAGGACATTTCTTTTATCTTTGAAATGAGAAGAAAACCCACAACTTCAATCTGACCTGATCAAAAAGTTGTCTCAGATACTTCGTAATAGCTCAAGCTTATGCTGACATCCAGATTTTTGATATTCCTTTTCCGTAAGGTGAGCCAATATGTTCAGTGCATTTTTTATTTGAGATATTTAGATCACTTCCCCAAATCTGTTGTGTTTGGTAAAAGATTTCTAAAGTTAAACTGCGAGGGGATTGAACGTAATGGTAAGGAAAATAGACTTCACTCTGTTCACCCATTTTCCATCCGGTAGTTCTCATTTGGCCATGTTTGATTGACTTCCAAGTATCCTCACAAAACTTTGAAGAGTTGATTCATGTAAGGAAGCTTTCTCAGGCCTGCAGAGGAATGACTAGCTGAGAAGTACGCAGATTTCTGGTTTTGGGGGTTTGGGTTTTTCTTTTTTTGCATATGCCTATATAAGCAATAGTGGCCACTGGTAAATTAGAATTCTTTAAGGCAGTCTGAAATTTGACACACATTTCTCCCTTGGTGTATTTCAAAATTAATGCATTTTTTGTCTTTTTACTGTCTAGAAATTACCAAGCTCCATATGCAGAGTGCCCAAGAAGCAGCTCATCAGGTGGAAGCAGAGGTCTCTGCTCGAGTCTCCTCTTTGAAAGAAAAATGTCAGATTCAACTAGCTGTCCTGCAGTCTGAAAAGCAATGCATTGCAGATCACCTGAAAGACCCCACAGATAATTTAAAGAGTTCTCATGATGGAAAGACCTTGGAAATATGTCAGAATCAGGAAGTACATCATCAGGTATGTGTATAGTTGTAATCTTAGGACATGCACAACCATGTCTTCAGGACAGCTGAAAGATTTTTGGCGAGACATCTTCGTGACACTCATCTCATTCAGCAACTTGTTTCGGAGGATAGTCATTAATTATTGAGATATATATATATATATATATATATATATATATATATATATATATATCGAACCTCTGACGCTTATGTGTCAGTATTATTTTATTAAGGATCGGCCTTGTGTATTGAATGAACTTGCACTCAAGAAGTTCAGTTGCAAAATATGGTTTTATTAATGCAAATGCTTACCTGTGTGCTTCGGCTGATATCGGCCTTGATCACTGTAAGAAACCATTTTCACCAAGTGCATATAATCCTACATCCACATGACCATCCCAGCAGCATAGACATAAAATAAACTGTTTACTTATTTCAGTAGTCCTTTCCACAAGTCATTGAAACCAGCTCATTTTCATTTCAGACCCTGAGAATGTTGAAGCAAGTTGGAATAATCAAAAGAAATGTCAGTTTAATTAAAAAGAGTGAAAAATGATATCAGAAAAAAGTAACAAATTATATATTCGTTTTGATTATCCTATTATGATTCCAACATTTATCCGTTTTCTGAGGTTAAGAAATTATATAATAAGGTGGTATCAATTTTATGAAAAGGAATATTGAACAGGATTTACACGCATTATTAGTTTGGCATTACTCTCAGGATGGTCATCTGATTGTATGTTTGCATACCCTTGATAATGGCCTCTTACTATAATCAGGGTGAATATTGTGCGAAGCGTGTAGGTGAGCGCGTGCAGAAATAACACGTTTTGCAAGTGAGCTTGTGGAGTGCTCCTTTATTTCATACATGGAGCTGGTGTTGCATAATATCAAGGATCCAGAGAATTTCCTCAGCATTGTGTGCCAACAGGTGGCTTCATACGGCTCTGCATCCATTCTATCCCGTATTTGAAGTGATGCCAGAGGCACATGTAAGCACCATCCCTTCACACTGATATCAGTTCTTCTTTCTGCACCATCATATGTGGATCGAGAGCTAGCTCTTTCGTTTCCTTATAAGTTGACGAGGTTGGTTTCTTACGATTTTCCCCACTGTGCAAAGGAAATGATACATCCTTAAATCACAGGCTTTAAACATTGTGAAAACCGTCACATAGAAATGTCTGTGATAGATTCCCCCCCCCAGTGTGTGCGTCATTTGTCAACAGTCCGGACACAACTTCAAGTACTTTGAACAGTGTGCCCTGAACAAAAAAGTGATGCTTGAATTAATCTCAGCCACTGGTGATTATGTGGACTGCATCCCAGTCGAGCGCGCAAGTGCTTTGACCTGTTGTAAGTATTGTGGGCTTTTAACCACGCCCATCTGACGCCCATCATTTTCACTCGTTCGTGGGCTTGCCTTTCAAAAATCCTTTGTCATCAACAGTAAATGCTATACGTTTGCCCCACCTTGGGGAGGTATTATTACCGCCACGCAGACTGTACCTGTTGCATGGATAATTGCATGATTGCCGAATGTTTGACTGTGATCCAACGTCTTTTTCCTTTTGTGTCTCTCCTTCGCGCTCCTGCACATAGTGGCCATGGCGCTTTGAATTGGTTTGCTTACGTCAATTCCTTTGCTTTGCTTTTTCTGGTTGAAGAAGCTGTGCAAGCGGTTATTTCCACAGTGTACCTCACCAGTGCGGTACTTAGTGGAAAGCACACTTGTCTTCTACTGAGTTACTGCAAAAAAGCCCACAATGCTATGATTAAGTGTGTTGCTTACTGGGAACATTCCCTACTCTCTTAGGTGTATTTCATCTAGATAGACACTTCCGTGTCCAATTTATATGGCAAGAAAAGTCCAGTTGGTAATTTACATTGCCAATAGCTCTAACTCGAGGAAACGCAAGACCCATGGCATTGCAAATGGTTGTTTTTTTGTTTTTTTGGCACTGTAGATTAGATCCAGCTTTGCGTTTTCGGCACCTTTTCTCTGGTGCATCTTTTCAGCCCCAGGGATCTACGGAGGCCTCCAGCCGAGATACACCTGATGGGTCTTGGTACCAGCTCTGTCTAACTCCAGGGCCTATGTCATACTCATGCTAGTTCTCTCGTAGCACATCTCTGTTGATAGTCATAAGCATTTGAATAGTTCTGCCCACGTGCAGTATCCCAGAGCACTTCTTTCTATAGTCTCTTAAGTGTAGATGTTTGCCTTGCTTCTGGAAGGCCCGTAGAGACACTTATGAAAGAACATAATGTGCAGCCTATGCAAACAGGCTACAGTGGTGTTATTCTTCAGACTGTACTTAGAAAAGGGTTAAAAACACCCTTTTGTGACAAATAGATGAAGAATAGAAAGGCAGTGTAGCCCCTTAGGCTGCTATTATGTGAGTGGAAAACAGTGACTGTGCCTTTTGAGGTGGCAGAGACCACCAGTATCCCATCATGCTCAGCAGGTGGCAGTTGACTCAGTTCTCTTTTTGGGTACCTGGTGACACGATCCTGGAGCACTGAACTTGGTCTCTTAGGTTTTTTTTTTTTAAATGCACCTGTGAATTTCCTTTTAAACTGGTTCACTTGACTTTTTTTTTCTTCAGTCTTTACCTTTTTAAGACTTTTTCTGACAGAATTTTGAGGCTTTTTTTTTTTTTTTCTTTTTTTTTACATTTACCATGCCTTACCTGTTTGACAGTTTTCCTTTCTGTGGAAGAAAAAGGCGAAACCAGACTCCTACAGCATCTGTATTCTTTGCTTTCCCTCTAGTCATCATTCAAAGCGGTGTCCTCACTGCAAGCATTTTTCTTGCCGTACCCTGAAAGAGCGGGAGAAGATTTGTCTCCATGGCAAGGAAGAGTGGCGCAGACAGCAAATACAGTTTCAAAGTAAGACCTCAGAGTGAGGAGAGGGTCGTTCCTCTATCAGGGCTCTTACATCTGCCTCTGAGGGACGTGGAAGGTCCACGAAGAGCGTGCCACAAATAACTCAGTTTTTCCCAGTCAATGTCGAGGGACTCGACGTAGAGACAAGGTACTGCACCGACTTGTCACAGTCAAGGACTGGATCATCGTTGAGGAAAAGAGACATATCAATGTCAAGGTAAGGTAGAATCTACATGCCGTCGAAACATACTGGGAGGTTGATGTCAAGGAGCATATCGATGTCGAGGCGCCCAGACCTTTTGACGACCGGGAGTGTTAAAACCTGGAGATCAACATCGAGGTGCCAATGGTTGTCATCATTGAGGGTCGATGTCAGAGTCCATCTTGACGTTGAGAAGGAAAAGGAGGTGTGCAAATTAATCATCTGATTCGGAGTACTCAAGGGCTTACTCCCCTTTCTCTCCAATAGTACGGCCGGATTCACCGCGCCTTCACATCCTTCGCCTCTATCACCACCAACACTTCCTGCAGTAAATCTTGCTCCACCTGCTCCTGTGATTCCAGTGCAGCCTCTTATATGCTCCAAGATAGGTCACACCATCACAGACATCAGTTCAGGTGCTCGTCATCTTCCAGATGATCCCAACACCATAGCCATCGTTTGCGCACAAGGACACCCTCTAGCCTTCGATCAGGACATACAAACTATTCGCCTCAACCTCTCATCTCACCAGTGGACGACATATCAACCTTCCAAGAGATGTTGGTGAGGGGAGCAGCGAATTAAACATGCAGATGTTGCTTCCTACACCTACGACATCGGTCATCTTTGACACGCTCCGTCAGAGATCGACATTAAGGCCCATGCTTCCATTAGTGCCAGGATTACTGGAGCTTGTAATGGAACTTTTCCTCACTCCAGCAACCACCAAACCGTCTCCTTCGAGGCTACAAAAGAAATGCAAGCCTCTGGAACAAGATCCTCTCTTCCTAAGAGCGGATCCGCCTCCTGACTCGTTAGTCATTCTAGCTTCAAAGAAATATCATGCCACCACTCCTGCTTCTTCCGTACCTCCTGATAAGAAGAGGAGAAAATTGGAATCAGTGGGGTGCAAGGTGTGCAATACAGCTGCAAAAACAATGAAGGTTGCTAGTGCCACTGCCCTCCGGGATAGGTACGATGGAGAGCTCTGGGACTCTAGGCAACAATTTGCAGATGCCCTCCCCTGGGATAGGAGAGAGAGGACTTTTTAGAAATAGTAAATGAGAGCCTCATGGTATCAAACCAAATAATCAGTACAGCAGAAGATTACTCATTGTTGGCCGCTCAAGAATACTGGCATGGCACTGCCTTGAGACGTCACTCTTGGCTACAACTCAATTCATTGAAATCTGAATCGCAATGGATTTTGAACGTTCCATTTTCAGGATCTTTTGTCTTTGGCAGCCACATGTAAGACAGAATAGGTGGCATTAAGGCAGAAATGACCTAAAGAACAAAGATGTCCATTCAGGCCTTACCAATGCCACTTTTACCTTCAGAGGGTTCAAATCACTCATTGGTTTCAGGGTCGACAACAGACGCAGCAGCAGAGCCCTTACCAGCAGCAACAATAGTGAAGGCAATCTAGAGGAAGACCACTTCAGCAACCTGCCCGGGGGGATAGGAGTGGGGAGGTGGTTGAATAACCGGTACCAAACAATGAATCCGGCAGGGGGAAGCATCTCACTATCTAGCAGAGTGGCTAAATCACAAAAGATTCCTGCGTCCTCAGTATTATTCAAAATGGGTATTCTCTCAGATTCACCAGCCCTCTCCCGACCATACTACCGAAATCATCATTTGCCCATGCATCGGAAATAAGTCAATGTCTTGCATCAAATGAATGTAGTGGAGATCGTTAAGACCAGAACAAGTTTAGACCAATTCTGCACATAGACGGCCAACAAATGGATTTGAAGGGAGACATTTTGGATGCTGGCATTACATCAGATCTTGCCTCAATTACGTCAGAGTGATTGGCTCTGTTCTTGAGATTGATAGTGGAGCAGGACTACTATCCATACCAAGTCCTTCCATTTGGCCTCAAATCAGCCCCCAGAACCTTCTTCAAATGCGTGGTGGTAGTGGCTGCTTATCTCAGAAGGCATAGAATTTTCATCCTATTCCTATCTAGACGATTGGCTGATCAAAGCCTCATCCTTACAAGAAATCCAACGTCACTACAACTAGACTTGTGAAGTACTTCGGCAGGTGGGTCTTCACCCACAACATGTCTCTCCAAACCAGTGCGGAGACTACAATACTTGGGAGCCACTCAACATCAAAAAGTCAAGAGTGTCTCCTTCGAAGGAGAGACTTTCAACAATCCTTCAGAAGTGTCACACACTAATGAAAGCCTCTTATTACATGATGGTGAGGCCACTATCCTCTATTCTTGGCTCTATGGCCTCATGTATCTTCCTCACTCCAAATGCACACCTTGGTACGAGGTCCAACATTTTGACCCATAAAGCCCAAGCAATTTGGAAATAGCCCATAGCCAGAAACTTACGGATCACTGAAACACATCTCCCAGGTGTGCAAAATGTGGAGGCAGATGCCCTCAGCAAGGCCTTGCTAGAAAACCGCAAGTGGGTCCTTCACAACAATATTGTTGTCAAAAACCTTTTTTGGCTATGGGGCTTGCTTCACATTGACTTGTTCGCTGCTGTTGAAAACAAAAGATGCCAAGACTTTGCCTCAAGGTACTTCCAAACAGGGACTCTGGGGAATTCCCTATGGATCGACTGGACAGGCAGTTTTCTCTACGCCTTTCCTCCAATCACTCTGATCCCTGCAGTCCTCCTCAAGCTGTCACGCTCGAGAGCCTGACTCCTACTGATAGACCCAGAGTGGCCACGTCGATGGTGGTACACTGATCTCCTTCAGTGGTTGCAGCTTCCACACCTCAAGCTGTCATGCCGGCCGGACCTACTAAGTTCAGAAGACAGATGGTCCACCCCAATTTCTCCTCTGAATTTGGCAGCATGGCTAGCTAGTATAGTGTGGACATTTAAACCTGCCGCAACCCGTACAGCTTACGCCTTCAAGTGGAAGAGATTCTGCATTTGGTGTTCTCCCAAGAACATAGACCCTACATCTTGCCAGGAGGAAGCCATCCTTCCCTATCTCCTCTATCTGGCAAAATCTGGCTTACAATGATCATCCATAAAAGTGCATTTGGAGGCTCTTATTGCCTACTGCAAAAGCTCTTCACAAAAATGTTTTCAAGATCCCAGTAATTAAAGATTTCTTTGAGGGGTTAAAAAAATGTTTTCCTTCCCATCAGTCACCCTTCCCCTCCCTAAGACCTTAACATAGTCCTTTCAATTTTAATACAAAATCCTTTTGAAGCTGTTCATAAGGCATCTCTGTAGCATCTATGTTGGAAAGCAATTTTACTAGTAGCTATTACACGAGCTGGTAGAGTTCGCGAAATCCAAGCATTGTATGCTAATGAACCTTGCAGTTTTCCACTCTAATAAGGTAGTTCTCAGAACCTATGCGAAATATCTTCTCAAAGTTATTTCCGATTTTCATGCCAATCAAATGACTTCTTTACCCACCATTTTTTAGAATCCTTCTATTCCAGCAGAGAAAACCCTTCACTTCCTGGATGTAAGGAGGGTCTTACACAAGACGTGCAACCAGTGAAAATCAGACCAGTCTTTTGTGAGCTATGGGCTGGTCCTCACAGGTTGGGCCACTTCCAAACCGTCCATCTCATGTTGGATAGTATACTGCATACATTTCTGTTACCAAAAGGCCAACAAGCCTTTGTTGGCTAAACTCATGCCCCATTCGACAAAAGATAAAGCAGCTACAACTGCTTTGATAAGGAATGTTACTAATGCTTAAATTTGTAAGGCAGCTACATGGAGATGTTCACACATTCATCAAACGCTACTGTTTGGACTTGGATGCTAAGGCAGATACTCAAGTAGGACAAGCCTCCCTCAGGAATTTATTGGCTAGTCTGATCTTCTCTCCTCTGTTCTTTCCACTGTGTTTGTTGGGGATGGGCTTGCTATTCTCTTCAAATGCTTATGACTATCAGTGGTGATCCCCCTATGAGAGAAGGAGTAGTTTCTTAACTGTAACTACAGTTCTCTCATAGGGGAATCTTCATTTAAGTGATAAGCGGCCTTCCCTCCTCTTCGGGGACAGACTACCTAATAGTATCAGACTTCGTATCACTGGTACTTATCGTCAAGAAGAACTGAGGCGACTGCCATCTGCTTAGAATGATGGGATACTGGTGGTCTCTGCAGCCTTAAAGGCACAGTCACTGTTTTTCACTCACATAATAGCAGGCTAAGGGACTACACTGCCTTTCTAGTCTTAATCTCTTACTTTGTCAGAAGGGCTTGTGAAGGAGAGTTGAGGTCTGATGTAAACATTTACCTCAAATTATATATTTATAAGGGTGTTTTTTAACCCTTTTCTCAGAACAGTCTGAAAAATTCTCCCACTGTAGCCTGTTTGCCTAGGTCCCATATCATGTTCTTTCTTAAGTTTCTCTACAGGCCTTCCTGAAGCAAGGCAAAAGTCTACACTTAAGAAGAGACTGTATAAAGAAATGCTCCTGGATACCGCACTTAGACAGAACTATTCAAATGCTTATGACTTAAACAGAGATTCCCCTTTGAGAAATATGGAGTTAAAGGTAAACTATTCTTTCCTGCTGCTTCAACTCTGAGACAGATCTCGCCTATGGACATCAAACCCATTGTTCTGTCTGACTGCGAACCAAATTGGTTCAAACTGTAGGAAATTAGCATCCTTCTGACATAGTTGCCCCACTTTTTGCCTGGTTTCAGTGTGTTTAAACTGCTGTGCATTGAAACCCTGCTAACCATCACCCTGTGCTCGCTCCCCTCTAAATTTTTAAGCTGGTAAACGTTTCACTCCACAATTTTCATAATGGATGCACTCTTTCACCACCGATATAAGGCTTTACCTTACATTGCGTTCACTGCATTTAAGCACGATCAGTCATCCCTCTGGTAGGCCCTTCAACCCAAGGGCAGGGTGCATGTCCTCAAGTGTCAGGGCACTTCTGCATGAGCAGTATGCATCTACCAGCCCCACACTCCATTCTCTGGGCTTTGTAAGTACGGGGAAGCCATCTTCAGGTATGTACTGGACACTGGTCTACACAAGTGGTCCAACTACATAATGGCTTCTCTGAACCTAGGCATGTTTGATATTAAACATGTTGGAATCCTGCATCTACACAGATTTCAGTGTTCGTTGCATGATACCATGTACTCTGAGGGTTTCTTTGAGGATCCCTCAGTTCTGCCTGTGCAGCCTTACAGGGTCTGGCTGCCAGCCCTCGCTGTTGCTGACCTCAGGTGCTGTTCTGCCCTCCTGCTGATGAACTCGACTCAAGCAGAGGAAATCAGAACTAAGGATTTCCTACAAGGGAGAGGTGTGACCACCTCACACTTTGAAATAGGTGTCTTTGGGCTAGGGTGAGGTGGCGTCTTAGCGCCACTAGACTGCTTTGAAGGGCGCATTTGGTGCCCTTCTTGCATAATCCGGTTTGCACCAGCTCAGGAACCCCCGGTTCTGCTCTGGAGCCAAACCACACAAGTAACAGTGGAGTGTCTTACCCCCCTGTCGAGCCACTCCCGTAGGGAGGTACATAGAGCTCTTCCAGGTGGGCACGTGTTTCTGCCATCTAGAAAATAAGATGTCCAGATGCCCCCGGGAGCATCTGACTGGTTTTTGCCAGGTTGATGATGTCCCTGACCCCCTCTGATAGGTGGCTCACTACAGAGAGTGACCAACCCCCTTTTAGGGTCACTTAAGGGATCCCTCGTTGGTGGGTCCTCAGATTTATCAAGCATGACTCTACAAGGAACTTTGCAAGACATCTTCTGCTTCTAGCCTCTGGAACCGCTGCTGGTCTGCTGTGGTACCAAAACAAGTCTGCTTCTGGTGGGAAGGCTCCCATTGCAGTATTGTTTTCCTCTGATTCTGAATGAATTCTGCAACATCGAAGGCTGTGCATCCTTCAGGGCCCGAAGACCTCTGTCTGCACCTGTAAGCACTAGGGATTCTCACTTGGAGTGAAGGAGTAATTTCCCTGCATCTACAGGCACCTCAAGACCACCACGACCGGCTGGTAGATCCTGCTGTCCCACGGACAGCATGAAGGCTCTGCTCACAGGTAGTGGTTATGTGGTCCTCTTCAGGTCACTCCTGTCTTCCGGTCCATTTGGGAGACAGTGGACCCCTGCTGCAGCCACTGGAACAGCATCCCTGTGCACCACAACTGTTGGTCTCGCCATGGTTTGTTAGCACTTCCTCCAAGAGATCTTCAAGCACTGGGGAGCCCCAGCCTCCAGCACTCTGCACCTCGAAGATCAACCTCCCTTCTGCAGCTACTGTGACTTCTGTTTTGTTGTGCTGTCGAGGCCTCCTTGTGACTCCGTGTCCATTGCCTGTGGGTCTCTTTTGGGGGCTCAAACGACTTCTGCCGGCCTCCCTGTGTGCTGAGGGTCTGCCATGACTCCCTTTCAAGGGTAGAGACTCCTGGCCCTTGCTGGTCCCCAAAAACTTGCAAATTAATTTACAGCTCCTACCTGTATTTGCCAGTGATTGTTGGTGGCCTCGCTGGTCACTGACCCTCCTGCAATCTGTCGACTGATGTGAGACAGCTCGTAGGAGACTCCTGGGATCTTGTTTAGCTCCTGGACCCCGCAGCTGGACTCCATTTCACCAACCTGCAGGAATTTCACTTCTAGGACGGTGAGCATGGTCACCTGCACCACATGGGCACCTCTGAGTGTGCTGGACTCTGTCCCCTTCTTTTTCAGGTCTTCTACGTTGGGGGATCTGTCCTTGGGTTCCACTGGCCAGGTTCACAGGTCGCAACAGCAGCTGGACAACAGAGGCCTTCCTTGACTTTAGCGAGGGTTTCAGACTTCCTTACAGCCCTATGCATCCGTATCCCCTGGTGTAAGTACTCCTATCTTCTGGGTATCCTTTCGGGAGACACTCAAACTTTCCTCCTGTCTCCTAGGTTTCCTTGGGGTACACTGGGAAGGGAACTTCCATTAAGGCACACGCCTAGACATAAATCTTAGACATTATTTTTCTTTTATGAGTAGTTCATATGTAGAATTATGTTGATTTCATGTTAAATGTTCAATTCCATCGTCCGCGTCCGCAACATTCAGATCCCAAATTCCAGTTCTTCAATTCAATTCTGCGGCCATATGTATAAATCCACTAGTCCATAGTAAGTCATCAATGTGAACACCACTGTGGTTAACACATGTAAATATAAACCTTTACATAGAACAAGCTTATATAAATCCAGGCTCTCATGCATCAGAACAAATTCAACCAAATATTCCCAATAAAACAGGTGTAGTTACAAAACGCTCATGCACACACATGTGAAACATGTATAAACCAAATGCCACCACTATAGACGTTAGCCATAAGTGCTTATACAAAAAGCAGTAGCATCCTCATCCAATGGGCAATACCTGTTTATTTTGGGGATCCAAAACCGTATAAGAACAGAGTATCTCCCATTCCTTAGTTCCTCATATCTCCAAATGTATACAAAATTACTGTCAAAATAAGTAAATGACCTTTATCCCTTGTTGAATAGGGCTTGATTAAACAGGGGTTGACCAACAAATATCAGAACTTAACCCGGATTTAATAACTGCCATAATTTGTCAAAATCTGAATCATTAGGAAACTGTATCTGCAAGCAAATACATTAAAATGCCATTATCCCACATCAATGCCCAACATTGCTAATTCATGTCACATTTTAAACAAGAGGTCCCCTGATGCCACTCATAACAAAGCATTACTAACTTACTGGCATATCGCCTAACCACTAGATACCTCCTGCAGAAATTCGTATAGCTCCACATTGATAATCACAACATTCACAATTTAAGATAATATCGACTCTTCACAAAACGTCACTAACTGAATTTGTTAGTAACCCATAAAAAAACCCAGAAAACCCGATTGCATAATCTACTAAATCCGGATATAAAATGTGTGTCTACCAGTGAACTCGTATCCATGAGAACATGTTGGGAGTACGCCTCTGTAATGTTGTTCTAGGGAATAGTCCCTCTTCGAATAGACCCACATATAAGGATATTAGACATAAACATAGGACTAATTCCCCCAGGCACCTATATCCTGAAATAAAACATCGCCCCCATCTTAGCCTAGTGATTGTGGTTAACCATACATTGAGGACCAATTTCACATGCTGTAAGATAGTACATAAATACCTGTTTAAGTCCTGAATAATTATTTAGAAGAAAGAGTAAATACTTGTCAACCCTATGCCAAGATTATCCAAAAACATACACTTAAGAACCCTTACTAATTTCATGCCTCACAAAGTCCACATATTTTAAATCAACCATAACAATAGCCACCACATTTCCACAATATTCCATAAATATGATAGTAGTAACGTCGAAACAGCTACAAACTTAACTATCCTCCTCAAGATAACTTAATGTTGCCTCTTAATCCCAACTGTATAATGAGGAAAAATGAAAAGAAATAACTACCTCCATAATTGCCTAATACTGTTATGAGCCAACCTCCCTCTCCGTGTCCCATTGGATATAGAGTATGTTATCTGTTAAGATTATATATTTTGTTGTCAACTTCCATATTCATTTAACTCCTTGTGTGTGCATACAGTTCATTAATGGAAGTTCAAATTCATAGTTCATATTAATACATATGTCAACTTCAGACATTGAATTAATCTTATTGCTGATACTTAGATTGCTGTGCACCCCTACTATAGAGTCAAAACCAATTAAAATAAACAGTCTTATTTCCCCAAAAAGTATTCCAGTTCCTGGTCTATATTTAATCCATCCTCAGCTGCCCTGAAACGCATGATCCATAGCGATTCCCTCCTCCTAAGATGCAATTCTGTTACCACCCCGAGGATCTTTTGGCACATGCTCAATCCCAAAGAAATCTGAAAACCTTACTTGTACCTTGTCTCACATATCCTCATATGTTGTACAATCGGATACCATTCATCGTCCCGTTTCAGTGCCCTCAAATGTTCACTAATCCTTTCTCTGAGGGGGCGAATCGCGCTACCAATGTACATTTGTTTATAATGACTTAATGGCATATATACCACAAAGGTCGTACTACTATTGATGTTGTATTCAATTTTAAACATCAGATTGCCAATATTTCCAAAGTCTTTCTTACCATGACATGCCCACCTGCAGACCCCACATTGGCCACATTTGAAAACCTTTTTTGTGTTCAGACAACCAATGATCCTGCGACCGATATAATGGGTAACTGGGGCTGAGAAGGCTCCTTAAGGATCTACCCCTCTGATATGTAATCTTAGGTCCGTTTGAAATAGTGCCCGTCAGTTATATCTTGTGATAACATTTTCCATTGGTTACTCATCACCTTCCTCAAAACAGAAGAGGTTCCTGTCTAGTCAGTGACTATCCGGACCTTCTTTTTTTATCATTACTAACTGTAGTTGGAAGGGGCCTCAATGTATCCTGTCTAGAGGTTTTGATAGCTCTCTGTTTCGCTTTATCAATATCTTGTACTTGGTAACCTCTCAGTTTGAAACGCTGACCCATGTTTTGTTTACATTGTTGAAATTCTTGTTTTTTGCAACAATTTAGTCTGCCTCGAATCATTTTACAAAAGGATATTGCCTGGATGTGGTTCCTGGGGTGTGCGCTTGATGCATGTAGGATGGAGTTGCAAGACGTCGGTTTGCGAAAGAGTTTACTTTTTATTTTATTGTTCTCGATATACAGTTCAACATCCAAAAATTCAATATTTTTCTGACTGTTGATAAGTGAATCTGACATCTGCATCATTATTCAGGTAGCTACAAAAATCTGTTAACTGATAAGTATTGCCTGTCCAAATCATAAAGCAATCGTCAATTTATCAAACCCCAATCAAGAATATGTGCCTGCCAATGTATAGATCCTGGTCCCCAGACCCACTTCTCCTCAAACCACCCCATAAAGAGGTTGGCATAAGGAGAAAACCTGGAGCCCATAGCTACTCCCTGGTTTTGTCTAAACCATTCCTTATTAAACAGAAAAAAAGTTATTTAAAATCAAATTTATCATATCTAACAGCATTTCCGTATGTACCCATAGACTAGCAGATCTTTATTCAAAATATGACGTAGTGCTCGTGGTCCATCCTTATGTCCTATACTAGTATATAGTGAGACTCCAAGTATCACCATCATCATGCCTGCTTCCCACTCAACATCACTTAACAGGCTCAAGGTGTGCTTGGTCTTAATATAAGATGGAATATTAGCTACCAAGGCCTATTTAAAAAAAAAAAAAAATCCACAAATTCTGATAATCTCCGTTGGTCCTGAACTGCTAGACGCAATTGGTCTCCCTGGAAGAAAAGGGAGGTTTTTACGGATTTTAGGAAAAGTATAGAGACTAGGAAACCTGGGGCGGTCAACATTTAGGCACATATCCATCATCATCTAGTAAACACTGTTGGTGCCACATTCCCAACAAATTATTGATCGTATTCATTAAACCTGAAATCTGATTATGTAATTTTGTTTTCATAACAATTCACATTACTCAGTTGAGTATGGATCTCTTCTTCATAATCCAATCGATTCATGACCACAATGTTGCCCTGTTTGTCTGCCTGTCTGATTATAATGCTGTCATCTTTCTGCAAAATCTTTAATGCTTGCTGTTCCCCATGACTTAGGTTTCTACTAGGTCTCCTCATCTTACCTCTAGCCATAAGTGCATCCAGATCTCTACATACCATCTTGTGAAATACATCGATGTTATCACTCGCTACCCTCTGTGTCCAACATGATTTCTTCTTCAACCCACTAGTTACATTCAAATCCGGTGCTATG
Source organism: Pleurodeles waltl (assembly GCF_031143425.1). NCBI lineage: Eukaryota > Metazoa > Chordata > Amphibia > Caudata > Salamandridae > Pleurodeles > Pleurodeles waltl. The sequence continues at coordinate 1,692,084,513 of NC_090440.1, forward strand.
TTCAAGTCATTCAAAAATTTCAATACATTAGTTGGATCATCCTCACAGCCTGTAATTGATAATAATGCCATGGCCTCATGATTGTCTTGAATTGATAACTTACTACGCTCAATCATTTGTACTGGTGATTTAGGATCTTTATTCTGACCAGAGTTTAATTTGAAATTTCTCTTTAATGTAAGGCATCTAACACATTTGTAAAGATCAATTTTTAATCTACATGAGTCACCAATACAAGCTGGGCAAAAACTCAGAACCTTACTATCATGTATGGTGATAGATTCTTGTAATAGGTTAACCACAATAATGAATTCCTCTGAAGGAACCCCTAGACTTTCTTGTTCCATGCCCTTGTCTTCATTTCCGTGAGCGCTGGCTCTCACCTGCAAGGTGCTAAAAACTCATCTTTGGTGGCAGGCTGGTCAACAAAAGTCAGCCAGCACACTATCAAACTAGTAGGTTTTCAGGGGGCACCTCTTAGGTGCCCTCTGAGTGGCTGTCATAATAAATAAAATACTGGCATCAGTATGCATTTATTAAGAGGCGATGTTCAATACCAAACACTATAGGCTTCAATAAAGCCATCATGTAGCTGGGGAACTCGTAATGACCAGTGTCCAGTCCATATTCTTCCCCTGGTCACTTGTACCAGCTGGTAAATGAACTAGACAGCACGGGGACATACCTCCATTTCAGGACTATTGAAATGAATAAACAATGTTTCTTTGACGTCTACTCTGTTTGGCTGGTCATGTGAATGTGGGATTATATGCACTTGGTGATAATGGCTTCTTGCAGTGATCAAGGTAGACCTCAGTATAATGAACCCTGCTTTATGACTTGACGGTTGGTGTTGGGGGGAGGGGTGTTAGAAAGTTACCAGTGGTAAGTACTATAAATCCTACAGGTGCCCGGGTGCAGAGTTATCATCAAGCCAGGTGTCCCATAGGTGAACAAAGGACTGTTGAAGTTGGATTTTGTATGGATTCATGACCCTTCTTTGTGGACCCCTAGGAAACCAGTTGGCACAAAGAAGGTTGGAGAGTGGATACCCAGAAGACTGGAGTACCTACACCAGGGAGCCTAGGTGCATAGGGGTGAAGTGGTGTTGGAAACCTTTGTTGGAGTCATTGGACGCCTCGGTTGTCGAGCTGCTGTCGTTACTCGTGGACTGGGTTGGTGGAAATGAAAGATGGATTCTGGACGAGAGGAACCTGAAAAAGAAGGGGTTATTGTCCAGACTAATAGGCGATGTCCAGGAGGTGCTGCTAGGCAACACCCACCCTTTTGGAGGTGAAGTTCCTGCAGGACAGTGAAAGAAGCAGTCTAGCTGCTGGGTCCTGGAGGATGCAGGTGATCTTTGGAGTCGCCTAGGAGCCGTCCCATGTCGGTTGCTTGGTTGCAGAAGGGTCAGTGGCAAGCAGGACCACCAACAAGCCTTGGCAAATGCAGACCGCTAAGGGCTTCAGAAATTGGTTGTCCCACTGGGAACTCCGAGAACCCCATGTAAAGGAACATGCAATTACTCCTACAACTCCACTATTAATCGGCCCCACACCCGCCTTGATAGATTTTTATGCTTCAACAGTATGTTAGACACGCCGAATACTTGGGACGCATTGAATACTTGTGACAGACCACAACACCCTGTTGGGTTTCTGGCTTATTCACGAAAGGCCTGCGGGCCCTACATTGTGGCTAAACCCCCAGACAGTAGAAGACATAGGGGGTTATTCCAACTTTGGAGGAAGTGGTAATCCGTCCCAAAAGTGACGGTAAAGTGACGGATATACCACCAGCCGTATTACGAGTCCATTATATCCTATGGAACTCGTAATGCGGCTGGTGGTAAATCCGTCACATTTGGGACGGATTACCACCTCCTCCAAAGTTGGAATAACCCCAATAGTCTTAAGACTCACTGGGAGATGTGTTAACCAAATACTTTGAACTCAATGAGCTCAATCGTCGATGTTAATGGAATGGGAAGCTTTCAAAGTGGTGATCCAGGGGCCATTGCTTAGGCCAATCTGTAGGCATTAGAAAGACCTTAGCTGGAGAATTGAAGACCTTGGAGGGTGAAATATACAGTTTGGGTAATACAGTGGTCACAGATGAGGAAGCTGACACTCGCTTCTAGGACATTTGGGAGCAATAGCACATGGTGCTAGAGCGCTTGCTGCGGTTTGGCTCATCAAACCAGAGTTGCGTGGAATCCCTATTACACAGGTTAAATCCCCAGGCAGACAGATGCTTCACTCCTCCAGAGCTATCAGTGACACCTTCCGTGACTATTAAAAGACTTTAAACAGACCTCTGACAGATGGACAACAAGGTGCTCTGACCTCCTTTCAGCAGCAGCTTCTGCTAGGAGAGCTCCCCTGTGAGTCCTGTGAGCCTCTGGGGGACCTGGTGAAAGCTTCTGGAGATTCGGTTCACTATAAAGGAAATGCCAGCTGGGAAAACCCCAGGTCCGGACAGCCTGCCAGGTTTTACTCTGGTTTTGCGATATCGCTGACCCCGAAGCTGGAGTTCCTACATGTGAACTCCCTAAAAAATGGAACACTACCAGTGTCCACCCGGAACATGGTGGTTGTCTCTCTCCCAAAGATACAGACCCAGGGAGCATCCATTGCGACGTTTCAGCCGTTATCTATATTAAACATAGACTTAAAAATTCTTAGCAAGATATTGGCCCTTCGACTCCTCCCGCACATACTCTACCTGATATATGAAGACCAGGATGGCTTCAACCCTTCCTGCAGCATGTCCCTGAACCTACATAGACTTTGTCAAGTCCTCTATCATCCAAAGGCACGTTTTAATTCAGGGGAAGCGATATCTAGTGGATGGCTCCATGGGCGCGACAATGACTTTACACCACCTAGACAAATGTGCTAATTTATCAGGCCTTAGGGTTAATATGACAGACGTACACGTTTTCTTAACTACCTGATGCTTAGTTGTAGGCTAGTGTGGGAGCTGGCTTGGTCCCCCCCTCATTTAAATACCTGGGTATTCAAATCTTCCACTCGAAGGAGGACCTCAGAGAGGGTAACCTGGGAAAAGCACTGAGAGCTCTTAAATCAGGCGCCCCTTTCTGGGGTTCTCTTAAGCTGCCAATTATGGCTCTGCTTTTGATATTGAAAATGGTCATGCTTCCCACACGGCTATATTTATTCACGAACCTCTCAGTGAGAGTACCCATTTCCTGGTCACACAAATTGGACTCTATTGCGACAACTGATGGGACAGGGGTGCAACACCAGGTTTCTCTAGAGGCACTTTGTAGACCCCTGGATGAAGGGGAACTGGGCGCACAGATTTTGAAATTGCAGTATTTGGCCACTCAAACGCAGTGGCGCTCCCATGGGCTAGTTGGGGGCCAGGCTGGTAGAACTGGGTGCCAAGAGTGCAACGTGGGATGCGGCCTTATTGTTGGCTGAACTTCTTTGCCCAGTAGTTAGTTATTCGACCTGGAGTGCTGCTAACAGCCCTTCCCTGTTGAAAACAATGTGTACTAAAGATGGGCAGAACCCCTTTATATGCGCTAGCCTTGCTATTAGCAGGAATACCACATGTTGATCCCCTTATGTACTTCAAGATGAGACAACTGTCTGCTTGGGTGGCAGCTGGCCTCTAAACAGTGGCAGACTGCTTCTAACTAGACACTCTACTTACTTTTCAGGAACTGGCAGACCAGTATAGCCTACGAACAGGTCAATTTCTGACCTACAAAGCGCTGTTGAGCCTTCGGAGACCTGTTGTCGGCTGGGCGAGAGGGATCAAAGACAAATGACTTCTTATGGTCTCTGTTGTCACTGGGTGCAACACTTCACCTATTGAGGTGATTTTATAAGACTCTTAAAACCATGGTCTGTAAACCTTTAGCAATGTCAAAGCGTCGCTAGGAGGGAGTGCTAGGGAGAGAACTCACAGTAGGAGAATGGAAGTGTCTTGGCCTATCCCAAGTGGTTCTCCAAGAACATGTGCTTGAAATATATTCAATTCAACTATTTACACAACATACCTGACACCCCAAATACTGCAAGTAATATGTGGCGACCCCCGCAATTGCCCTAGATGCCACCAGTCTGATGTAGTCTTCAACAAGAGCACTGACTTCTTTATGGGAGCAACGTCCCTTCTGTTTACTCCCAAAGCCTTCACTGAGATTTAAAATGTAGACTTGTGCTATATGACGAGGGGTTGCCCTGCCTACAGCTGTTCTGACATGCCGTGATGATGGCACTCAGTGATACTTTGAACAGAGCTCTACCCTGTGGAATGGAGACTGGTCTGTTAGGCTTATTTCCCAGACCACCTAAAGAAAGTGTTGGCTCCTGATTGATAGATTTGGCCTTGGTACTAGCCACGATGCGCGTAGTGATTGCATGCAAGTCAATGTGGGCCCATCACTGAGTGGCAGGACGAATGACCTCACGGTATGGGGTGGGGCAGAGGAGAGGGCTTTGCTCTGTGAAGATGCTACGGTAGTGAGAAGGATCCCCCTGGTGGGAATATGGGCTGAGATTCTCAGTGCCTGGGAACACCAGAAGGAGGCCCCTGATGGTCCAGAGGGCGAAGTGGTTGACTCAGATACTGAAGCAGCGGGTGCCCCCTCGTAGGGCTGAGAGGGTGAGTGTTTTGAGACATGAAGGTGGGGAGCTCTGGGTCAGGGGAAAGTGGTCCCAACCTCAAGGCCCCAGGCCAGGTCTGGACAGTTCCTTATATTAGTCTTGTGCCTGTTTGTATCCCCACCCCTATGCCCCTTCCCCATATGGGGTGGGCAGCCCCGGCCAATCCCCTCCCTGGTGCTAAATCTTTCATGCAGGCTTTCTCCCCTGAGATGCCCCCACTAGTGCTTGCTCTCGTCCCTCCTTGTTGATAGACAGTGTTTGAAGTAGTTACCAACCCCTGAGACAGTTGGATTGTTTTCATAGAGTTGAGCAGTCTTCTAAACCTCTTTGTTGATACTGCATATGCTGTTTGCTGAGAGCTTCATAGATGGAATGGCCTTCGATATTGAATAAATTGAGTTGGAAAGGGGGCCTGACACCACTTTGGTAATTACAGATGCTGGTCTGGCAATCTGAGGTGATGCTTATTCTCCTGGAGGGGTGAAAGGTACCACACATGGGAGAGACTATCAAGGACAATGCCTAGCAATGTGGGAAATGGAACTTGCTGACCCTACTTTTATAGCCACTAACTGTGCAATGCATGTATTACGTATATGCCATATCATCATTGTGTGTGATACAAGAACCCTGTTATGTTTTTTGCCCACTATCATAGGAAAAATGCCAATAAAAATGTTTAAAATAAATAGTCTCGGAGAGTGGGGTGGGTATCGCTACACTGGCTGTCTGGCCTAGTAACCTGGAGAAATACAAAGGCCACATATCAGTGGGGTTGAGGTAGAAGCGCTGAGGGTTACAGGTGCAAGTGTTGCCGTTGTAATTGAACAACTGATATCCCTAGAGCAGTACATAACTTGGCAAATGTATCCAATTATCAGTGCTGATAACATTCTTAAGTTTCATCCTATAGCTAGGGTGGCCTTAGAATGGGGAGAGGTTACTAGCCAGAAGAAGGTGGTTCTGTCCTTCGCAATTCCAGTTGAATGTGAGCTAGGTAATGATCTGGAGACCTCAGCATGGGCTGAGGTAGAAGGAAAAGCCATGCTGGGAGTACCTAAATAGGTGTGTTTGAAAGTAAGGACACACAGTAAAGCCTAGAGTGAAAAAGAGATGTTGGAGTCTGGAATAATAGCCCAGACCTCCATGAGAAAAGGCAAGAAGATTGGGAAACCAACTTCTGAGGAGAGACAAGCTCAAATCTCCTTTCCTCCGGGAGAAGACCTGTTAGCCCTGGAGGGATCTGAGCCCCAGGAGCTTGGGCCTTATATGGCGTATCCCTGCTGTCTAGGGCATGGGTATGAAAGACATCCCTTATGGACTGCAGTATCTATTCTGCCATCCTTGGGGACCCTCATTCAAACTGCCATAGCAGGCTACGTGACATGGTGCAAACCATGTGTGAATACTTGACCTGGCACATTCACTGTGTGCCTTGTCCAAGTCACTGCATCTAATATATGTAAGTTACTGCTATAGGAGGCCTGATAACCCTAAAGCAGGGGGCCTTTTATTAGATGTGAGGCCATATATTCATGTACAGATATGCCCTTGTGCCGTCTAGTTCATTTACTAGCTGTTAAATGTGAACAGGGAAGCCATCGTAAGTAAATGTACTGCACACTGGTCATTATGAGACCCCCAGCTGCATGATGGCTTTACTGAAACCTAAGGTGTTGGGACATAAAGTACCATGTCTTCATCCATACTGATGCCAGCATTGGATTTATTATGGCATGCACCCAGAGGGCACCTTAGAGGTGAAACCTTAGAAACCTGCTAATGTTCTAGAGTGCTGCCTGGCTGACTGGTATTGACCAATCTGCCACCACAGAAAGTTTGACCCACTGCAGGTGAGTCAGCGCTCTTTGAGGTCAGGAAGCAATGCCGGCTCTGAAGAAGGTGTCTTCACCTCATTCAGCAGGATGCCTAGTGAATCTGCATCTGGAGGTCAGGAGCTTAAAATCCCCTGCCGCCTTTGATATGCCACCCTGTCTTCCTCCAGAGCCGGATAGGGCCACCCCCTGCCCTGAGCCCCATTTGACACATGGACAGGTGGACATTAGCTATGCAGTAGGCGTGTTGCACCTCCAGGCAACCCTCACCCCTTCTGGGGGCTATTTGATGTACTCCACGAAAGAAGAGTTCCACCATCTTGATTTTATTGCAACTAGGGATTGCGGTCAGGAAAATGCCCACTCCCCACAGGAAGTGGTCATCTAGACAGTGTAGACTCCCCAGAGGTAAGTAGCCCACTGGTTACTACTGTACACTCCCCTTAACCTTCCCCAGCCCTCCCCCCGCCCCCCCAAAAAAATCAGCATTTAGGTGGTCCCCTGAAACCAGGAACTCTGAGTCGGCTGACTACAAGAACATGGACAGCGGAGAACTGAAGGCACAAGAACTATGGACTAGCTGTGTAACTGGCACCAAATCCTGCCTGCCTAGCCAGACAGTTGCAAAGACCTGCAGCTGTTCATCCTTCCAGAGCCTTGGAGGGTTGTCAGCAGTTCCCAAACCAGCCAGCATCTCCCAAACCAGCCAGCATCTCCCTTGTAGAAGAGGAGCCACGTGCCTGCACTAACTGCCCAGTCTACCGTTTTGCGGTCCATTGGGTCCGCGAGGGAGCCACTTGCCAGGAGAATGATATTGTCCAGGCGGTCATCCCCCTTGAACCATTCAGTCTTTGAGATCTTGAGCCTGCCTGGAGTGCCTCTGCACCGGTACCGGGGATGCCACAGTCCGCTGCAATCACTAAGGCATTTTTGTGTTTGTTCGCCACCAAAACTTGCCTACATGTTGAGGAACTTCGGGAGAAGCCAGCTCCACGCCAGAAGCCTTCTTGCTGTTTCTTTCCCCTCTTCTGCAAGTGCACTCAGAGCCCCCCTGCCCTCCAGCCAAAGTCCATTGAAAACAACGGTGTCTCTGGGGTCTTGAGACCCTCGAATACTGAGCCCCCTTTAGGTTCTGCCGGACTGATCCCCGAGTACCCATTTGCATTCTTTTCTTGCAGGTACTGTTCTCCTTTGACTTTAGTGTTTGAATCTGCCACTGCCGGAAGCACCTCTGCATCCGGACATACCAGGGCAGGTAAACTTAATATTGGTGTTTTTGTGGACCTTTGCCCCTACTTACCTTAAGTCCAGAAGAACAGTCCTGTAAGTCGTTTGCAAGATTACCTATGCAGTGTATGTTTCTCCTATAACAAAACATTACTGCATTAAAGGCTCATGCCTCAAATCTGTCACCTGTATTGTCTGTATTTCTAAATATCCCGAACTCAAAAATACTTAGACACCAAGATCTTCAGGATGAGGTTAAGTTGATATAATTTTATTTTTTTTTCTTCTAAATTGATCTTCAGTTTCTTATTCAGTGTATCTCCTTTATTGATTGTGTGTACAGCAAATGCTTAACACTACCCTCTCATAAACCTAAACTGCTCCCCCACATTACCACAAGTAAGTGAGGCTCAGCTGGACATTCTGCATAGTTTACCTCATTTTGATGCACTACAAAAAAAGCCTTCTTTACTACACATGGTTGGTATAAGGCTAGCTGAAGTCCTGACTCTGGAACTTCCTTTAATAATAGTCAGAGTGATGTCACAGAGGTCCTAAAACCCAGTCAGTCTTCCTCTGAACCTCTACCATTTAATGAGGGAGTTAATGATACTTTCAGGGCACCTGGGGAAACCCTCGTTCTGATAGGCTTCTAACACAGATTCCTCCTCACCTTATGAATTATGGCAAGCACCAGACTGGATCTGAAAACTTTTGCTACCAATTTTCTCATTTGTTGTAGCATGTGGCTCTACGGTGGATCCCTGCTTGCCTGTGTATGATGCCTGAACTTATTTGTGCAATCCCTGCGTTCTACTGTCAATTCCTTTATTTCCACGCCTTCCAAAGGGGATCAGAGCTTCTCGATTTCTGTTCATTCTGACCATTTTTTCCCCCTCAAACTTTACTTCTGTGTGCGCTCATGTCACCCCTTCAAATTACTGGGTTTAAGCCATGATAAGTCGGTCACCAACATGTTGATGACTCACATGACGTCTGTCTTCAGTGTTTTGGATGCAAAGGCGTCTATGAATTTCAAGGTCACCCAAGACCATGAAGCAAAACGTGTGGAAGACCATTATAAGCTTTTTTTTTTTTTTTAATATGTTTTTATTTTATTTAACTCAACAAGTGAACATAAGGGAGATATACAAGTGAGCGTAGTACAATGCGACTGGATGCACATTTCCCACGGCCCTTATAAGTACAAACGTTTAACCACAAGCAGCGGCGCCCACAGGTGGCCCAGGGCGTTAAACCAGGCAATGGCGTGCGTGCGGTCGGTGGAGCAAGGTCAGGGGGAAACGTTATTATGAAGAACTTTAAAGGGTAAAAATACTACGGTTGGGGGGGGGGGGGGGTGTAGGAGGGCCAAGATAGGGGGAGTCGGTGGGAGCCCAGTGAACGTGGTCCCTAGGTGAGGGGGAGGGAAGAATTGCCCAGAGGCGTGCCGAGCCAGCAGTACACGAATCTGCATTCCCCCTCCCACCCAGACTATGCCTAACCTATCACTTGTGATAATTTGGTCTGGTTCATTTTGTGGTGAGTCATTATGGTGTGGGGGTGTTCGATAATATTAACGGGTATGGCTATTTTAGTGCCTGGGAGTTGTCTTTTATAGAAGTATTCATGGTGGGCGTTCATCATCTTTGTTTTCGATTTTTGTAATAAAGGAATTCCATGTATTCAATCCCTTGATCGGGATCCCCTTGGCCAACAGGAGCTGCAACGTCCGTGCCTCGGCTCTGGCTCAACGCAGCAGTTCTGAGTGCCACATATCGATCCCAGGGGCGGCCGGAGCTTTCCAATGCATGGCTATAAGGCGCCTGTACATCACCAGTGCCAAGGCTATGCATCTTAGTGAGTGCTTCTGGTTTTTGGGGCGGGGACCTATACCGAGCAAGCACAGTTCTGGAGTGAGAGGAAGCATAATGGCCGTCCAATCTGACAACTGTGTTATGATATCATTCCATGTTGTGTGAACTGAGAGGCAGTCCCAGGTCATATGAAAGAAATTGACATCGGGAGTAGCGCATCTAGGGCAAGCCTGGGGCGTTTGGGGGAACATACGTGTAATGCGGTGGGGTGAGAGGTTAGTTTGGTGTACATAATTAAACTGGGTATATCGAAATCGTGGGTTACGTGACGCTTCTTTTACCATGTTTAAAGCCTCTGTCCGAGCGCGCAGTCAGGGGGTCAGGTAGCACGCCGTCCCATCTATTTTTTTGCTTGGTCTTGACTGTGCTCTAAGTGAGAGGCGAGGATTGTGTGTATTCTGGATACATTTAGTGGGGCGGTTATGCTGCTGAGTATGTCATGGAGCGTAGGGGAAATGCTAGACTCGATGTTGCCGGAGTTCCAGCCGGCCCGTAGCATCTGTCGCACTGCACCGAATGTTATGAAGCCGCCTTGCCCCAAGTTGTATTTAATGGAGGTGGCCTTCGCTGTATAAATCCCCAATTGTGCTTATGCCTTTATCGACCCATCCACCCAGACCCACCTAGGGAGCTATATTTGCGAGTTTTGAGTTTGCTAGTAGTGGGATCCTGTGGGAGTACGGCGGTGATTGATCATCTGTTAGTACGTAGCGGCCCCATAACCGGTGCGCTGTTTTCAGTAATATATTGTGTGGGTGTTTTGGGTGCTCTCGATTCATAAGGTACTGAAGTACTCCTGTGTTACCCAAGGAGGAGAGGATCTGTTGTGATTCCGCTTTGTCGGGGCATCCTAGCCAGGTGGATGTCCATTGTAACTGGGCGGCTGCGTAATATAGTTCAAATCTGGGAGCTCCCATGCCACCCATGGCCAGTGGTTGATGTAGTTTAGTTAATGCTACACGTCTCCTTCCGTTGCCCCAAATTAAGGCTGTTAGAAGGCTATTCAATGGTTTAAAGAATGAGGCAGGTAATATCAACGGTAGAGCCATAAAAAAATAGAGGAGACGGGGAAGGATTATCATTTTAGCAATGGCCACTCTGCCCATAGGTGAGAGCGGGAGTGAGCTCCAGAAGGGCAAGGAACCTCTAATGGTTCTGATCGCCTGCCCTAGATTACCGTCCCTGAGATAGTATGTGTCGTGATATATGTTTATGCCGAGGTACTTGAAAGTTGTGAAGCACCACTTCAAATCGCCCGGGTTGGAGAGTGCCCTCTGTGCCTCAGGAACCGGACGCATGGGGAATATACACGATTTTGTCCAGTTCACCTCCAACCCGGCGAGTGAGCCGAATTCACGCAATAGTTTCAGTAAGTCAGGTAGAGAGTCATTATAGTTACGGAGAAAGATTAGGGCGTCGTCTGCATATAAAGATACTATGCAGTGCGTGTAGTCATCGTGGATGCCCCATAAAGGGGCTACCAACCGTAGGCGGGCCGCTAGGGGTTCGATGGCGAGAGCGAACAGGAGAGGGGACAATGGGCATCCTTGCCTAGTACCCCTTTCAATATTGAATGATTGGGAGATTGTGTCGCCTGTCTTGACCCGTGCGGTTGGGTTAGTGAAAAGCACCTTCACCCATGCAATGTATGCCAGTCCGAAGCCCATGCGATGGAGAGTTTCCATCAGGAAGGGCCAACCAAGCGTGTCGAATGCTTTTTCTATGTCTAAGGACACCTCTACTCGGAAATAGTCGCCCGCTGGGGTGTTCGCCATTAATCGCAGTAAATTTCTGATATTGCCATAGGTGCTGCGGCCCGGAATAAAGCCGGACTGATCTTGATGGACCAAGTCCGCCATATGTGGGAGCAGTCGATTGGCCAAGAGTTTACCTAGTAGTTTACAGTCTTGTGTTCAGTAGCGAAAGTGGTCTGTATGAGCGTACATCCAGAGGGTCGCGGCCTGGTTTGGGGAGTACCGCTATTAGAGCTTCCCGGCAAGTGCCAGGTAATTGGCCCCGTTTTCTAGCTTCGGATAACATCGTGAGGTATGGGGTTAAAATCTGCGATGAGAACGTGGTGTAATACTCAGGGGGAAGACCATCGCTGCCGGGTGCCTTATTTTGCGCCAGTTGTTGCAGAGCCTGTTGTATTTCTTTTGTGTCTATAGGCCTGTCCAGATCAGCTGTTTGTACAGTGGTCAGGCATTTTATGGTGATGTCTTTGAAGAACTTGCCTGTACAAGTTGTGGAGGGAGGTGGGTGAGCTTTGTAAAGTGTGCAATAGTAGTCTCTGAAGGCACTATTGATATCTGCTTGGGTATTCACAATTAAACCTGTGCTGAGGCGGATGGCGCCTATAGGAGAGTTCCGTGGTTCAGATCTTGTGAGCCAAGATAGAAGTTTCCCTGGTCTATCCCCCTCCGAGTGCGTACGGGCCATGTGGTGTCGATAGTCAAAGAGACTTAGTCGTTTGTCTGTTTCGTACCACTGTGCTCTTACTCCGGAGAGCTCAGCCTGGCTAATTGTGCCGCTAGCGAATTTATTTTCGGAGAAGTGGACTTCCGCTTCTAGGTTGCAAAGCTCGCGTGCTAATGTTTGCCTTACTCCTACTGTCTTTGATATGCAAGCTCCCCTTATAAATGCTTTGTAGGCATCCCACTTGTTTGCTCTGGAGTTCGATGTCCCATCATTTTGAGTGAAGTAGGAGGAGAGATGTTCGGATAAGTCAGTTCTAAATGGCGGGTCTTGTAGTAACTGGGTTTGCAGCCGCCATGTTGGGATACAGGACGGTGCCTGCCCCATCTAATATGGGCGATAAGTGGGGAGTGATCTGAGATTACCCTGGTAGTATATTTGGCACTCGTGATTTTATGTATTAGATCTGGAGTTGTAAGAATGAGGTCTATGCGGGTGTGGAGAAGGTGTACCGGGGAATAATAGGAGAATTCCCGGTCTTGTGGGTGTAGGTGCCTCCAGGTGTCTATCAGGCGGCGATCCGACATCCATTTCCGTATCAATTGTGAGTTTTTGGTGGCTGGGGTAGCTGCTACCCCAGATGCTTGTTGTAAGTGAGTCATTAGAAAAGACCATTATGAGCTTAACACCTTCCAGTCTTTCTAAAGTTTCATGTTAGCCCATTGAAACCATTACCTCCATATCTTCTTTTTGGCAGAGTACACCCTTCAAGATTGGATCTGAAGATGTCTTTTCTACAATATTTATGGATCTGATGTATATATGCTGCACAAAGCTTTGTGGTCTTTTAAAATGCTACTGAGCTTGTGGCTAATTATAAACTGAATGTCACATTTGGTATTACTCTGCTTCAGAAGGTGCACAAGAAGGTTGCCAACAAGACTGTATATAAGAGAAAAATTGTAAATTTACTTCCAGACACGAGTGACTGTTTTTTTGGCAATAGGTTTGTTTAACAATACATTTGTTAGCATCCACTTGACCTTTGCTTTTCATGTGTATAAGACAGTTTTGACTCTGGGGGCACAGATGAAGCTGTGTGGACAATCAGTGGTTTACTGGGGAGTCCTTCAAATCAATTCTCCACAGAATTTATTTTACCTATTGATTCAGATGGATACCGTGCTCTCATGATTTTGTTTGCCCGCTTTCCCTTATTGTTTGGTTCTCATGCATCCTGCTATGCTGTAAAAGTCTAAGAACGGAAGGGGTCATGTGGGCAGTCACACTTATATAAAAGGTTATTGCAACACATTACCTCTGACATATGTACCGCTCCCCTGCACCATAACTCTTCCGGGAGTACCAACCAGTTTCTTCATTCTACAGAGGAAGGACTCTATACATTGGAAATAGCTTTACCAGAGAAACTTAACTTTTTCATCTGCCACACTGCTTGTTTTCATTGGAAAATAACACTAGTCCTGCTGCTGCCTGTGGTTTACCTGTACATGAAAGAATCTTGCATTGCTGCTGCCCCTAGATTCTAATGTTTTAGGCAGTCTTGAGAATACCTTTTCACTGTACAATCAGCAAAGTTGTTGGCGTGTTCCTTTTTAAAAGGAAGACATTTCGGGAGGGCTAAAATAGCCGTGCACTAGTTATCACTGTTGAATATGTGATCATTGAAGTGGTTTTGCTGGCAGACAGAGGTAAACGATTCTAAGGGGCCTTTCTGGGTTTGTGGCAGATCAGTAGGTGTGAATTCCCTCTACAATTGCAGTGACCCATTATAGACTTATGAAGCAACCTTAAAGTCACAAGAGAATTGGATCAGTAAAAGCAGAGTAACAGTTGTCGACATCTTTCTCATGAGATCCAGTGCCACAGAAAAGATGATAAAATTTGCTGGTGCGAACAGTGGGTCAATTTCTACCAAGAGAAGACCTTGAGAAGGTGAGGTTAAAAAAAAAAAAACTGTAATAAAGACATTAGTTGTTTCTGATTCAACAGAATGTATAACAGACGGAAGTGGTAGGCAAATTGCTATTTGAAGCCATACAGTGCTTCAAAAAAAAAAAAAAAAAGTTTTTAAAAAATAGATGAGGACATTGACCTTTGTTCATGGATCTTACTCACAGAGAAAGGAAATTATTTGATAGAGACTTGTAGTTGCAGATTCCTTACATTAGAATTTCCCCCAGGCATCAGACTGGATCTGGAGATTTTTTTCCGAGCAATACCCTTGCACGTCGGTAGGTGGCGGCGGTTGACACCGCCGGCGTCGTAATCACCGTGAGGACGTTGGGAGTAGTATATAGACGCCGCCTTCGCGCAGTGATGTCAGTTATTTTCTTTCCGTGCCACGCGCTGATCCGGAGAAGAGCTACCCTGGCCTGTTTTTGACTAACCTCGAGCGTTTTGTTGAGTTTTCGAGTGAGATTTGGTGCGTCGAGGACATCCCCAAAGACAGGTTTTAAGCCGTGCAAGGACTGTCACTGCACGATGTCGGTTACAGATCCTCATCGGGTTTGTCTGTGGTGTCTCGAGCGCAACCACGACCCAAAGTCGTGCTCTAAGTGCCGGGCCATGCACCAAAAGCTTTAAGGGAGCGGTCCCTAAAGCTAATGGCGGTCTGGCACTTGACTCCGGGTAAGTCCTGGTCTCGAACGTTCGCGGAGCCAACACCACTCGTCTTCTCCTAAATCCTCAGGTACAGGTGAGGAGAAGAAGAAGTCGAAGAGATCCCATCGCTCTCAGACTTCGCCCAGTCGCTCGGCTGACATGACGCAGGAAGAGCGTTGACGCTTAAGGCGACCGTCCTCGGAGCCTGTGTCTGGGACGGCTCTGTGCTTCCCCTAGTTTGCCGGAGCGACCCCCGCCCAGCTTAGAGAGATCTATAAGGCTATGCACCTCATCTTTGGGCGGACCGGCCCAGATAAGGTGCTTTCAGGCCCAAGGGGTTCGGTTGAGGGGCCTTTAGGTTCTGCGCCGGCGGCTCCAGGTCAGGCCACCGAGGTAACCTCCGGATCTGCACTGGTGCCGGTCGCACCCTTGAGACCTTCCCCGGGTCAATTGTCGACGCTCCCGACATCGGTAGTGCTTACTATCGACGTCAACCCGATCCTTATCACCGATGACTCTGAGCCAGAGCGGCGTCTGCCTATGCCGCCTTTGTCTTTGATGGGGCCTATTCGCCCCAGGTCGGATTTGGACCCTTTTCCCTATGGGTACAAATTTGGGGAGGGATTGGAGGGGTCCCTGGACCGTTCTGAATACCAGGGTGACTCATCTTTGGACTGGGCTCAGGAATTGGGCAACACCAGTGGTCTGGATACTTCTTCTGACTCTGGCATGCTGTCTCCTCCTACCGTCGCCACGGCAGAGGGGGCGACTTACGGTATGGTGGTCAGTAGAGCATTAGAGGTCCTTGGCCTTGCGCTTCCTACTGTAGAGTTCAGGTCTAATCTCCTGACTGAGGTGCTTCTACTTCAGAACCCCTTTTGCCATTCAATGAAGCCCTCACCGATGTCCTTTTGGGTTCTTGGTCCAAACCCAACACAAGGGCTCCTGTCAATAGGACTATAATACGCTGCCATCGGCCTGCTCCGAACTACCCTAAATTCCTGTCCCAACACCCCACGCCTTAGAGTCCTGTCATCCAGGCTTCCTCTTCTTCAGGCGCATTCCCTTCAGCACCCCCGGACAGGGAATCAAAAAGGCTGGAACAGTTTGGTAAGAAGTTGTTTTCTTCTTCCAGTCTTGCGCTGTGGTCTGTGAACACCACATGCGTTTTGGGCCGCTGTACCCACTCTTTGTGGGACACGGTTGCACAGGTCCTGTCGCAGATACCGGAGGAGGCCATGCTATTGTCTCCCAAGCTGTGAACAATGGGAGAGATGCAGCAAAGTTCACAATCCGTTGTGGGCTGGACACGACCAACTCTCTGGGCAGATTGGTTGCTACAACGGTGGCCTTGAGACGCCACGCATGGTTGTGTACTTCTGGTTTTTCTCGGGATGTCCAACAGTCACTCATGGACATGCCCTTTGATGGCTCCTGTCTCTTTGGGGACAAAGCTGATTCAGTCTTGGAGCGATTCAAGGATTCCCGGGCTACAGCACGGTCCCTTGGTCTTTCCTCTGCCCCTCGCCCCCCACAGTCTGCTTTTCACACATTTCGTGGCCACAGAAGGGGATCCCTGACGCTTCCTCCACCCAGCCACCGTGCCACCCATGCTGTCCAGCCTTTGCGTGGCTGGGGACATGGAATCCCATGTGGGGTTGGGACAGGGAACCAGGAGGTCTGCTCAGTCCACCTCTGCCCCCGCTGCAGCCTCCAAACGCTCCTAGTCTGTCCCCTCACTCCCATCTATTTGGCAGCAGGATTCACCATCACCTGCCCCACTGGGAATCCATCACTACGAACAGGTGGGTTTTGCAGATTGTTCGAAAGGGCTACTCCCTCCCTTTCGAATCTGCTCCACCTGCCATGCCTCCATCCTTCAGTAACCTTCCAGAGGATCATTTGGCACTTCTCTGCCAGGAAGTCGCAGCTCTCGTGGCCAAGGGAGCTATAGAAAAGTAGGTGCCCAAAGTAGGTCGTGGCTGTTATTCCCGCTACTTTCTGGTGCCGAAAAAGGACAAGGGCTTATATCCTATCCTAGACCTTCGGGACCTGAACTACTTCCTCAAGAAGGAGAAATTCAAAATGCTCATCCTGGCTCAGGTTCTGTCTGCCTTGGACCCAGAAGACTGGGTGGTAGCGTTGGACTTGTGGGATGCTTATTTCCATATCCCCATCCTGCCTGCCCACAGACGTTACCTACAATTCATGGTAGGTCACGAGCAATTTGTTTACTGTGCTCCCAGTCGGCCTTACGAGCGCCCCTCGGGTGTTCACGAAAGTGATGGTGGTTGCAGCTCATCTGCGCAGGTTAGTGGTCTCAGTCTTCCCCTACCTCGACGACTGACTGTTGAAGGCAGACTCGCCCTAGAAAGTCATCTCCCACCTTCAGACTACGGCGATCCTCCTGCACACGCTGTGGTTCACTATAAATGTAGCGAAGTCACACCTGACTCTCTCTGACGCTCCCTTTCATCTGAGCTGTTCTGGACACAGTGCATTTTTGGGCTTATCCTCCCAAAAAGCAAGTCCAAGACATTCAGGCAATGATTCCGATCTTTTCGGCCTCGGTCTTGGGTTTCAGTGAGACTGATTATGAGGCTGCTCGGCCTCATGGCCTCCTGCATCCGGTTAGTAACACATGCAAGATGGCATATGCAGGCTCTGCATTGGGACCTGCAGCATCAGGGGAATCTCTCCGACATGGTCCAGATCTCGGAGGGGACTGCGAAAGACCTGCAAAAGTGGCTTTCTAATCCGCATTGGGTCCACGGCAGATCCCTCTTCCTTCCCCAACCAGATCTCTCTATAGTGACAGATGTGTCACTTCTGGGTTGGGTCGGCCACATGGGAGAGGTGGAGATCAGAGGCCTCTGGTCTCCGGCGGAGTCTGGGTGCCATATCAGTCTTCTGGAGCTCCGGGGGATCAGGCTTGTGTTGAAAGCATTTCTTCCCTCTCTCAAAGGGAAAGTAGTGCAGGTGTTCACGGACAGTACTACCGCTATGTGGTACTGCAACAAACAGGACTGAGTAGAGTCCTGGACCCTTTGTCAGGAGGCACTACGCCTCTGGACATGGCAGGAACATCAGGGCATTACCCTGATGGTTCAACATGTGGCGGGTTCCCTCAACGACAAAGCGGACAAATTCAGCCGTCGATGCACAACCGATCATGAATGGCATCTCTATCCAGAGGTGGCGCAAGGTCTCTTTCAGCAGGTGGAGAGCCTTGGTTAGATCTATTTGCCTCCGTAGAGAACGCCACAATGTCACGTTGGTGTTTCCAAGGCGGCACTCGCTCAGAGACTTTGTCTCGAATGGAACTCCGGCCTCCTTTTTGCCTATACCACTTCTGTCCCAGAGTTCTCAAGAAGATCAGGAACGACTGGGCCCAAGTCATCTTTTGTGGCTCCAGACTGGGCACGTGAGTATGGCATCCAGAGCTATTGAGCATGTCCATCGATCCTCCAGTCAGACTGCCTCTTTGGGCGGATCTTCTGTCACAGCAGCAGGGGACGGTTCTTCACCCAAACCTGTGCAACCTCAACCTTCATGCGTGGAGATTGAGCGGCGACAGTTGACGACTTTTGATTGTCTACCCGAAGTCTGTGAAGTTAACTTGCCAGCCAGGCGTCCCTCAACCAAAACTGTATACCCCTGTCATTAGAATAAATGTGTGGCATGGTGCACCAACAAAACTGTTGATCCCCTTTCTGACCCTCTATCCAAGATTCTTTTGTTCATTCTTTCTTTGGCCCAGCAGGGCTCTGCTTTGGGCACCCTTGAAGGGTATTAATCTCCCATTTCGTCCCTCCTTAGGTTACCTGCTCAGCCCTCAGTTTTTAAATCTCCTATTGTGAGTAGATTCCTAAAAGGACTCACCCATTTATTTCCTCCAACTCCATTTATCATGCCTCATTGGGACCTCAATCTTGCACTTATTTATTTAATGATTACTCCCTTTGAGCTCATGCTTAATTGTCCCTTGCGACTCCTCACCTTCAAACCCACCTTTCTTGTTGCTATCACCTCTGCTCGCAGGGTGAGTGAGCTTCAAGTCCTCTCATCTAAATCTCCATACTTGTCTGTGCACCCTGACCAAGTGGTGTTGTGCTCTAAGGCTTCCTTCCTTCCTAAGGTGGTTACGTCTTTTCATGTAGGCCAGTCCATCACCCTGCCTACTTTCTATGCACCCCCATCCTTCCCATGAGGAGGAGAGACTCCCCCATCTGGATCCAAAAAGAGAGTTGGCATTCTATCTTAATCGTACTAAAGCTTTCCGGGTGAACGATCAACTCTTTGTTGGGTATGTGGGTGTGAAAAAAGGTAAGGTGGTGCAAAAGCGTACCGTCTCTCAATGGGTGCTTCTTTGCATCAAAATGTGCTACGCTTTGACCAAGAAGCAACCTCCTGAGCTCTTGCGTGCTCTTTCCACCAGAGCAACTGCTGCTTCCACTGCGTTAGCCCATGGAGTTTCTGTCCTGGATATTTGTCAGGCAGCTACGTGGGCGTCCCTGCACATGTTTGCTAAACACTATTGCCTGGACAGTCAGGTCTGTTGGTGCGGCTACTTTGGTCGTTCAGTCCTACAGGACTTCATAGTATGATCTTGATTCGCAGCCCACCACCGAGGATGGCATTGCTTGGGTATCTATTCTAAGGTAAGGAATCTGCAACTAGAAGTCTCTATCAGATGTACAAGTTACTTACCTTCGGTAACTAAATATCTGGTAGAGACATATTCTAGTTGCAGATTCCTTACCGCCAACCCATCCTCCCTGCTTGCAAACTGATTTCTTGGGACAGGGATTCCCCTTTCAGGTCCTTTGCTCTGGCTCACCAATCTCAGTGTTCTTAGCACCTCTGCGCTTTGGCGTGGAAAGTCGTTAAAAGAAACTGACGTCACTGCGCTAAGGTGGCGGCTATATACTTCTCCCGACGTCATCACGACGATGCCCGCGGAGTCGACCGACGCCCCCTACTGACGCGCAAGGGTATTGCTCGAAGAAAAATCTCTGGATCCAGTCTGATGCCTGGGGGGAAATTCTAAGATAAGGAATCTGCAACTAGAATATGTCTCTAACAGATATTTTGTTAACGAAGGTAAGTAACTTTCACTTCTTGTTCATACTAACAGCACATGCTTTACATTTACCACACTTGTAAAAACCTTGTAGTTCCTTCAACCACAGGCCTGTGTCCTTAGTGGGATAGCTGTCTACTAATATGCCTCTTAATGACCTGCACCTTGTGTTGCCAATCAGTCTGTCAGCTTTGATCAGATGCCAATATTTCTTCAAAATCCTACTGAACCGATAGTCACTGTTGTAAGTGGTGATAAATCTCACTGTCTTACCCTTTGGTATGAGGAGACTATCCCTGTTGACATTACAAACCGTGTTGCATGCTGCCTTAATCACTCTCTCAGGGTTCCCTCTAATCTGAATCTACCCACCTTTTTTTGCCTATTTTTTCTCAAACGCATGGTTTGTGCTGATTTTCTCTTGGCCCTGACCAACTCCTGATAGGGGATGCTCCATTTGAGATTTGGTGGATGGTGACTGTTGGCATGCAGGATACTGTTGCCCAACATATTCCTTCTATAGAGGTGGGTATGTATGGTCCCCTCGGCCACAGAAACAAGAATGTTTAGAAATTCCATGGATGAACTATCCGTTGCGCACGTGGATTAAAGATTTAAATCATTATTGGATAACCAAACCAATAAATCATTCAAAGACTGTTTTGGGCCATCCCACATGAGAAACAAATAATCAAATGTATCATTACCAGAAAATCAGGTGTTGAGTCCACTTCTCATTACCATCTGACCAGACAAATTGCGACTTCCACCACCCCAGGAAGATGCAGGCATAATTAGATACAAAGCAGCTTCCATTTGCAGTCTGTTTGTTTTCATTGATTCTCAAATAGGAAAATTGTTCTCCAGAGAGAATCGTAGCATCTTGAGTAACGTCATGGAGTGGTCAGAGTCAGGGGTTTGCCCCTCAAGAAATGTCTGCCTGCCCTTACTGTGATGCCTTTGGTAGAAACATATTTGTATTACTCGTGGATGTTGTAAATACACACTGCAATTCACATAGGACACCTTACTTTCTATTGAATGGGTGCACTTTAGGCATCAATTACAATTGAGTCAGGTAAGTTAAATAGACCAAAACAGGGAGTTACAGTCTACAGCATGTTTCAAATAAGGAAGCACATGCACTTAATGTATTTGCCACTGCTACATGTTAGTAGAGTACCCATACTAAAAGAGGCACTTTCTTACACAGTGTTACTGTTGTAGTTGATTTAGGTGTAAATGGGGAGGTTGCATGTATCCTCTAAAGAGTGTACTATGACTACTAGTACCAGACATTGCAGAGGTGGGGAAGAGTAGCATGTAGTGGTTGTTTTAAGGAGCAGAATGTATGAAAAAGATAAGGTTTAGTGTTGGTACATCTTTCAGAGTAAAGGAGCTAAGCCAGGAACTGATTCTTCGTGGTGGAACAATAAGCTCAGTGTCTGTCTCTTTGGTGCAAACAATTTTCTTTGATCTAAGGGGGTTAGACATTGTGCAGGGCACCTTGTTGTTATCCCTCAAGAGAGAGATTACTTGACTCTGTGCTGATCTGACTGTGTGAACTTTGTCACATCTAGGGCAAAATGGAAACATTGTGTTCGTTATAATCCCCCACACGTCATTCTTATGACGTTGTCCCAGGCTTGTAAAACGATATGACTTAAATGCAGTCAATGTATCAATGATTTTTTTGCTCTTCTCATTGAATGGTTAGTCGTTTCTTGACTGAAAGTTCTCCAGTTTCCTGGCACAGAGAATTCAGATTTTTTTGGCAAGTAGGAGTTGCAGACTGGCAGAAATTTGTCCAAATCCTGTAGAGGTGTGGAAGGAAAAAAAAAAAACATGGAATCTCTGTACATGTATGATCTTTGACATAGGGGCAATATCGTCAGTAACCTGGATACTGAAACTACTTCTTCCAAGAAAAGCAATTTGCAGCTGCCCAAATCTATACGGCAGAAGTCTGCACACAAAGTCAATCTCTATCACTTCAAGATACAAACAGATTGTTACATGTAAGTAACTGTCTTTTTGCATGTTTGTGAATAAGAATTTTTTCTAAGATAAGTGTGGATCTGGGAGTTTGTATATTTTATCTTGTTCCTAACAAAAGGTCACAGGAGAGCCCTGAAACTCCTTACTGGAGGTGGCATATCTCACAGAGGGGAAAAAGCTCACAGTTGGCACTGTTCATAGACTGTCCTTTATTAAGGTGTGTTAGTAACACGTGTAACCTGTGCTGAATATAAAGGGTGAGCAAATATAGCACATTGTGCATGTATGCCTACATTGGTCTAAAAGGAAAGGAGAAAACCACTAATCATTGACCCTCTTCACTACTCACACGGCTTGACGCATGCATTATTGCAGTAGAAAGTGTCCTAGGAGCACCAAGGCTTATAGCAGTACTAAATGTGTCTAAAAGTTCCCTGTATAACCGCAATCTTTGAAAAAAACACATTAAAGAAGTTAACAAATTCTTCTATTCAGATGATAATTTTACTTTTAGTCAAAAGTTTAGTTTACTTAAGATACCTGAAACATTTTCTTTTGTTGGCTGTGGTTGGTTTTCAGAGGCATTGACTTGTATTTTCTGTGTAGCTTGGAGTATCTGCTCATCATTTGTATTGTTGACAGGTAAAATACCAGGAAGACATGGAGGGTGTAAGAGAATTAGCTGTTGAAGAAAATAAAGAGCAGAGTGAGGAAGATGAATTGAAACTGAAACACAAGAAGCAGCTTGTCAGGGCTGAAAAAGAGGCTGGCCAAAAGCAGCTGAGCAAGATGGGTGAGGCGCAAGCACAGGAGGAGTTGGACTTAGTCTCCATGAGCCTCCAAGCAGGGTCCGCGATGAAAACACAAACTAAACCTGGTGAGTTGGATATCCATGATGCTGAAATGAAATGCATCCAAGAGGAGCAGGCAACCAGAATAGTGGAACTGGAGAAGCAGGTAAAGGAGCAGCAGAATAGCATACGCCAGCTAGAGGACATTTTGGCCAGCGAGCGCTGTACTAGAATTGAACTTCATGCACAGTCTTCTGATAAAACTTACATGGAAAACGTGTTGGAGGATGCTAAACAAGCTTTGAGAGTGGACACTACAAGCAACTTAAAAGAAGCAGAATTGAGGTAGGAACCAGTCCATGAGCCTTATCAACTATTAGAAAGTTTCATGTGTCTTATTTTCTAACAGACCTGTCAGTTTGTTGGGTTGGAGGATATAATAATGGGTGTTGTAGGAAGGTGGCTTTGTATATACTATACCAAAGTAAGTTGTAGTGTACACAGTCCAGTGGATCCCCAGAGGCTTTACAGAGGCTAAAGTAGATAATACTGATGCTCTCTTTTGCGGTACAGTGGTCGAGCAGTTAAACTTATCAAAGGGTAGTGCTGAGCATTTGTTGTACACACAGTCAAAAAATTAGGCACACACTCAATGATTAACTCCAGTCCAATGTTTTATGTATCCGAAAATATATTTTGTTACTTTATTCCTAGAACCAAAAGGATCTTTATTCAAGGTAAGTACAGTTTGAAGAATGTATCACTTTCAAGTATCAAATGCAGTTTGTAATTCACAGTTAAAACGGTTTTCAGGTAATACTTTACAACTTCAGAAATGGACACAGTCCAATTTTCATTTAAGGCAATGCAGTATGGGGGGGGAAAAGATATTCACAGTTTACAGGTAAGTATTAGACCTACGGTCCTAGTCTTTGGGGGCTAAGGTTGTAGGAAGCTGGCCTGGTTAGTGGTGGACGTCTGGTTTTGCACCTTGTACCAGGTCCAGGCAACCCCTATTAGTAGATGAAGACAGTGTCTTAGGAAGCCATAACTCTCTAGTAGTAGCTGTGATGTGCAGCCAAGAGTTATCCACAAGATGTGCAAAGCTCCTGCAATACCAAAAGTCACACAGCAATTTATCACGCATGATAGGAACCATACAGTGTTACAAAAATAAAGGTACTTTATTGCAGTAACACTACACTAAATTACGTACAGGCAGTCCCCCAACTGGAGGTAAGTACACATTAGGTTATACATAGTGAATATCAGGAAATGGCATATAGGAATGACAAGCATTAGCCAGAAACACTAAAGAATAGTTAGGGCCCTATATTGGGAGGGGGGGTGCTAATCATATACTA
Organism: Pleurodeles waltl; assembly: GCF_031143425.1. NCBI lineage: Eukaryota > Metazoa > Chordata > Amphibia > Caudata > Salamandridae > Pleurodeles > Pleurodeles waltl. The sequence continues at coordinate 1,692,108,368 of NC_090440.1, forward strand.
AAAAAGTTTAATTGAAAGTGAAGTCCCCCACTCAAGGATGTGGACTAGTTAGAAGGGAGCTGGGAGAACTCTGGTCCCCCAAAGTACCTGGGATTTCCAAGGACTAACAAGTTGACTTGGAAGATTGAAAGACCAGACCAGTCAGGTGGAACTCAACAGAGGATTCTGGAAGAAGGGGACAGAGTCCAGTCCACACAGGGGTGTCCAGGAGGGGCGGGAGCCATTACCCACCCTTCTGTGGATGAAAATCCGGGTCGATGGGGGAAACCTGATCAGCTGTGGAGCCCTGGAGTCCTTGTAGCTGTGCAAGATGGAGCAAAAGAAGATTTGCAGGGAAGAATAGGACCAGCAAGGTCCAGGGCACTCGACCCTTGGAGGAGAGTCTGGGCTGACCCTCAGCAGTCAGAGAACCAGCAGAAACAGTCGCAGCTCCTACAGGCAACCCACTAGCAGCAGGCACAGAAAGTTGCAGTGAGGCCCAGTCAGCACTCTTGGAAGGGAGTCCCACATTATTGGAGCAGTAGAGAGAATGTCCTTGCAAGGATGAATTGCAGGAGGCCGGGGGTACTTGGAGCCTGAAGATCCCTCAGAGCAGGAGTCAACAGGCCTGTGTCGCAAGAATTGGGGTACTGTCCTGCAAAGAGAGGCAAGGGCTCACCGTCTCCCAAGATGGACAGCAGGGACAAGGGGATCACTCAGACCAACTTGGAGATATCAGAGGGGGTAACTGAAGTCCGTCACCTGTCCTGACCAACCAGATGCTCCCAGGGCCTCTGCACATCTTTTTTCCAAGATGACAGAATCAAGTGGCCACCTCAAGAATCAAGTGGCCACCTCAAGGAGCTCTGGGCACCACCCCTACAGTGGTGATGGACAGGGGAGTGGTTACTTCCCTTTCCTTTGTGTGCTTTCACGCTAGAACAGGGACCGGGGGAGGGGGCGGGAGACTGGACTGGTGCAAACCGGATTATGCAAGGAGGGCACCAAATGTGCCCTTCAAAGCAAACCTGTAGTGAGGGAAGGCTACCCCTCCCCAGCCATTTAACAACTATTTCCAAGGGAGAGGGTGTTGTATCCCCTCTCCCACAGGAAATTCTTTTTTCTGCCTTCCCTGTTTGAGCTGGTCAAGCAGCAGGAGGGCAGAACCCTGTCTTTGGGGTGGTGGCAGCATGTGTTGCTCATCAACCCTGAAAGACTGGTAGGAGCAATACCTAGGGTCCTTTAAGAATCCTTTAAGAAGCCCCCAGAGTGCATGGAATCATGTCACCAATACTGGCATTAGTATTGGGGTATGCTTTTGACATGTTTGACACCAAACATGTCCAGGTTCGGAGATAATATTATGTAGCTGGACCACAGGTAGTGAGTGACCTGTAGCCAGTACATGGGTAAAATAGCTTCCTCGCACTTAGAGTCCAGTGCATTGGAACTGGAGTTTGTAGGGACACCTCTGCTCATACAAGGGTGCCCTCCCGCACAGGAATCTGCGCCCTGCCCTCTGGGCTAAGAGGGCCTACCATAGGGATGTCTTACAGTGACCAGCAGTGAAAGGGTGCATTTACCTTCTCATGCAGGCTGCAAAGGCAGGCGTGCAGACAGTTTGCATGGGCTCCCATGAATGTCATAATACGTGCTGCAGCCCATGGGGGACCCTTGTTGTACAAATGCCCTGGGTACCTAAGTACCATATTCTAGGGACTTGCAGGTGTACATCACTCTGCCAATTGTGGGGTAGAAAGTGTGCAGAAGTAACCAAATTTAGAAGAGAGAGCACAATCACTGGGGTCCTGGTTAGCAGGATCCTAGTGATAACAGTTTAAGCATACTGTTAGCAGGCAAAAAGTGGGGGTAACCATGCCAAAAATAGGGTACTTTCCTACACTGGGAACATCAATAAATAGAATTGGCCCACCAAACGGAACGGTTTTCACCACCTGGAAGGAGTTCCTCTGGCGTTGGACAGAGGTTGTGTAATCTTGGAACAGTGGAATCCGAGCATTACCTATCAAGATAGGTGCCTTTACTCGAGCATTGCAAAGGAGGGTATCACCATCTTTGGAGTTCAGAATCCAGGACACTACTAGTCGCATGGGTGCTCTAGGAGGTGGTCTTGTAGCAGGAACCCGGTGTCCCCTCTCCACCGCAAACCGGTCAGAAGGAGTAGTCGGCCCCACTGAGTTCCGCAGCCTGTCTTCCACATATTGCGTAGCATTAGGGGCTTAAATTCCTTCTGGCATTTTGATGACCCTAACCTTGTTTCGACGTGCTCACCCCTCCACTTCTTCAGCACGGTCCTGTAATAGGTTGACTTTGCGCTGAAGATGTGCGATTGGAGTGGTGCTTTCAGATTTCCAGGGCGTGTAAAGAGCAAGGGTCTCCTTATTGCTTTGGACTGTATCTGCCAATTTTTTGTGGTCGTTCATGGGGAGGCAGAGGACCGTATTAATGGTCTCCAGGTGCTGCTCTAAAGTCACTCTGGACCCATGTATTTCCTTCAGGATAGCGTCCACTTTATCCTGTTTGGCATCGGTGATCATGGGAAGGTATAGGCTCCACTGACGCTTGTACGGAAGAGCCATCTGAATGGATTGATTGGGATCTGGCATGTTCATAAGTCCGCGGTTTTGCCCCTTGTGCGGCCCATTTTGTGAGACTATAACGTTATATGGCATTTGTTGACTGCTATGGCTTCTCCGGTCCAATTAATTGTCGAGGCTGCGTTGTGTGGTGGCAGTCAGCAAAGAGGCGAGAAGTCCTCCCTCCTTTCTTCAAGCTTTTACATTCACATGTGTCTCAGGAGAGGGGATGCAAGAATGTGTTAAATACGCCTCCTGTTTTGTTCACCCAAGTTAATATAAGTGTATTCAGCATTTTACCATTCAGGGGGAGCTCCAGTAGTGGCTTCACCTACCATCTCTTGTAATTATCCCTGTGGGGGTATTCCTCATTCATATAGGGAGCCAGCTGCAAGTCAGTCTCCTCTGTGGTGGCATAGGAGGTCATAGGAGTGAGGAAGCACCAGAGGCTAGGACAAAAGTTCCTTAAGGTGGAGGAAACATCATCCAGGCTATTGCTAAGTGTTTTTATGTTTTTTTGGGGGTGGGGGTGCAGATTCACCACCCAGCCTCTGCAGGGGCTTGCTCCCAACTGTTAACCTGCGCTGCCCAAGGCTCCCAAAACAGGTTCAGAGAGGATTGCTATGCTGCCCGTGGCACTCCAGTGATTTGTGCAGGCCTAATGTAGGCACCACTCAGCACAAGGCCAACTTCTAGGTGCGCACACTGTGTTGGCATGCACACCTCGATTCTTCATCTAGTCGGCTCGGTCGGGGGAACCACTCCAGGCTCCACAGCAGCCTCTGCCAGGCTCTGCAGCGCCTCACTCAGCCTCTTCACTGCAATTCATGAGGTCTCTCCTTATCTTGCGCAGCCCCTCCATGGACACACTTGACTGTTGCCACCCAGTATAACTGCGGTCTCTTTGGTGGAACACATCACCTTTTGCAGCAGTGCCAAAGGCTAATGTGTCCCACACCAATCTTGGGACGGGTTACTGTTGCTCACTCTTACACCAGCCACTGCAGGCAGGTTCCGGCCCCCGGGAGAGTCCAGGGGCCCCCCTAAATCTCTAATCTGGTCTGACGGCATGGCTGCTCAGGTTAGCCATGTAGTACTTCGCAGCATGCTCTCATGTTGAGCTTCTGCATGATTTTGGCAGGTAGCAGCATCTCAACTAGGGCTGGTACAGGGATTCTGCAGACACTCTGGCCACCCATCATTCAGTCACTGAGCAGGCAGCGTTTAGGTAGGCATGGTGCAGTCAGAGCCTCGTCTGAGGGTGAGTAGGGATCTTCATTCGCAGCAATGTGTCGCCCTTGAGGGGGTCAGCAATATCGGAAATTCGTTGGTAGCAGATGGTGCCCTTTTACAGTTGAAAAATGGGGATATCCAGTCCCATGAGCTCACCAATCAAGTGGCCGCCATCTTCAGCGGTTGGCTACACCCCAACTATTAAACATGGTTGTTTAACTTATTTATTTTATTTTTTTGGCTACTCCCATTGCCATGATACAGTATTTGTATTCAATATTGCATTCAGTTATTTTCCAATGGAACAGCCAGCCTTACTACGGTGAAAATAACTTTTGGGGGGCTTTTCACTGTTTGGACATGTGTAACAATTTTTAAATACCATGCACCTTGCCTTATGGGCAGTAAGGCTTACTTAGGGGTGATATAAATGTTAAACAAGAAAATTTAGACATGTCAAAAGGGGTTGCTTTGAATATGCAGAGACAGGCTAAAAGGGTAGGCTTGTAGTCCAGTTTACACTCACTGTAGTGGATGATTCAATGGGTGCTGCAGTCCAAGACTGACATTTAACATATAGGCCCTGGGCACACTTTGTACAATATTCTAGCAAATTTTAGATAAATTATATATTCCAATTAGGACAATTCTAATTTTACCTCATTCAAAGGAAGGAGCGCAATGATTTTCTCACTGGTTAGATAGCAGGGATAAAGTTCAAAGTTTTGCCGCCAGCAAAAATATAATGTCCTGTAAAAGGCAAACAATCCCAGGTGACTGTATAACGAAAGCTGATTTCCTAGAGTCACTCAACTTTAAAATGGAATTTTCCATTGGATATTTTTTGTTGCCTCTCTCTGAAATAGCTGAACTGATTGTCACTAATATGTCTTCTTCTGTAATTTGGTTCCTTTTCATTGTTTTGCTAAAATCTGTTCAGCCATTTTGGAGAAACAGGGCTAAATATGAATGTCCAGTGTTCACGTGAAATAGCATTTAAAAAATACATATATATAATGCTTGACCGTGCCTGTGTGGACAATAGGCGCTTACTGTGCATGCACACTGAACATTCAGAAATGTTTTTCTTCCCAGTGTTATAAAAATGTGAGAGGAAAACATGAACCACGTCTAGAGTGAGGGCGGGGGCGGGTGGTGTCAGAGGGTTCGGGAGTCCTAATATCGTGTAGGCTGGCAACCTGAGGAGCTAGTTTTGAATGCCTTGTCAGTATCATCAAGTATCTGGCTGCAGAAGTGCTTGAGCTTGGGGCAGTGCCGTAGTAGATGGAGTAGTGTCCCCGTCCCTCCACACCCAGTCCAACATGCAGTTGAGCGCCCTGGATTCCAGGCCGCAAGTCTGGGTGGGGTTAAATTACCAGTAAGAGGCGATTTTATAGGCCGTCTCCACACTAGATATATTATGTGCTGTACCCTGTAGTAGATGTCCTCCCACTCCTTGTGAGAGAGAGGTCGGTCTATCTCTTTCCACCAACTGGCTTGCCAGAGGGAATGTGGAGCAGGATTAGCTTTGCTGAGAAAGGTGAATAGCTCAGACAATATTTCGGTCTCTATCTTTCTTGACATATGTCTCTCAAAATGCATCAGAGGCCTTTCTGCAAAAGGACGTACGGTTGGGGTGAAGTGCTCACTGGCAGGCTTGCAAATATTGTACCTGATCTGCTTCCTTGAGTACATACTCAGTTTTAAGCTGGTCAAATGGAATTATCTCTTGCTAGTCGAATAGGCATCCTATCCGTTTGGAGCCTCTGCCTCTCCAGCATCTGAACCCATCCTGTTGCAATCCCAGAGTGAACTCTGGGTTCTCAAGAATGGGGGTCGGAGGGGAGGGAAAGGTCATCAGATGCACTTTTACCATCATTGCGTCCCTGTAGTGCGGGCATCGGCAATGAAAGCGAAGTCCACGAGGTGAAGGGAATTAACGTGGTTGTTTATTGTTCCAAAGTAAAACAGCACAGGATAAGAGCCACAGCTCTCCACTGCCATCCAGATGAGAAGCTCTTCGTTAACTGCCTCTCACCTAGCAACCAAAAATCAACATTCTCTATGCAGAATTGGAACGGGTTTACATCAGGACATAAAAGAATGCCACAATGCAGACTCATTCCAATACAGACCATAGAGTTACAAACATTACAATACATAGAACACTCAATCTCCCTCCCTTAAACAAATTAACCAAGATAGTAATCCAACAGTCTTACGAGCAATTTGGAAACCCTTTTTGTTGCAACGGAATCCTGTGAAAAGAAAGAAGTGTTAACATTTACATCATTGTCAGCAAAACTGTGCTCTAACACTTATGAGGGTTCCGAGCCCAACACGCCAGAAAGACTAGCTGAATCAGAAACTATGATTTTCATCTTTCCTATGACTCTGCCTCAAAAATTATGGAATTATCCCCTGACGAGGTACACGTTTTGTTAATTATTTCCCTTTGTGCATCAGATGTGTGTACTAACCTACTTGTATTCCACCAACCTTTACCTGTCAGAAGGACTGCACTGTTGGAAACACTCAATTCTCAAAAGGGAAGAGAATTGAGATATCCCTTTATTAACTCTGAAAGGTTTTTTGATGAGTACCCATTGTCCCACATTAAAATGCCTCTCATTCACATGTTTGAGAATCAAAACAGTGTTTTTGTTGAGCCTGTTTAGTTCACACCCTCTCCTGAACCGAAGATTCAACTTGCGCAGGGCATTTATGTATAAGATCTAACCAATTGGGAAAAACGTTTGACACAAACTTCCTCCCCCCCCAGCAATTCAAAAGGAGACACACCTGTTGTGGAATGAGGAGTAGACTGGTAAGCATTAATTTTGCTTCTCAGGAACCTCATCACCTCTACGCCTGATTAAAGAACAGACTGAATGCCTTCTTTGAGAAAACGATTTACCCTCTCTACTAAACCATTTGCAGAAGGGCTATATATGGCTACTTGAAGATGTTTAATGTCCTGTTTTGCAAGAACTTATCTCATTTCACTGGAAATAAAATGAGTACCTTCATCTGTTATAATTTCTTTAGGAACTCCCTCCATAGAATAAACATTTTCAAGAAACTGAATAACAGATGCCGTGTTTGCTGACTCCACAAATGAATAGTAAATCCATTTCAAATAGTAGTCAACAAGTACAATTGGAAACCTGTTGTCAGACGAAAGTAAACCAAATGGACCCATGAAGTCCAACGCCACTTTCCTCCATGGTTTATCGGATAACGGAACAGGATGAAGAGGTTTCTCAACTGTTTTCCTATGTTTGTCAGAAACCATACACTGTGGACACAAATTAACAAATGAAGTAACTTGGCTGTTAATGTGAGGCCACCAGTAGTGTTCCCTAATTTTCTTGCAAGTAGCAGTAATACCTAAATGACTCATGTGCTAAGGTAATTAATGTTCCCCTCAATCCACTAGGAGGAATAAAACACCCACCTCTAGTGCAAATGCCATTCTCACAAGAAAGCTCTGCTGAAATTTGAGCATATGGTCTCATAGAATTCTCCAGATTACAAATAGGTGGCCAACCTTTTTGTGTGAAGGCTAAAACCTTCATTAAAATATCATCTTGAGACGTGGCTTACCACTTTTTTTCCAATACAGCTCCAGGGAGCTCTGACACAGCATCAATGGTAGCAACACCACATTCATATTCTTCACTGACATCATGACTAACAGGTAGTGATAAACGTGAAAGACAATCAGCACTAAAGTTCCTCTCACCTTGTGTGTAATGAATGGTGAAATCATATTTTTGCAGCTCAGAAAGTAAACGCACAAGGCGAGCAGAGGCTTTGCCTAAACCATCACCCTGAAGTAAATACACTAGAGGTTTATGATCTGTGTATAACTCCAGATTTGCTCCATTAGTATGTATTAAACTTCTGGACAGCCCAGACAAAGGCTAAAGCTTCTCTTTCAATTGTGGTATAATTCTCGGGTTCTGTGAGGCTTTTTGAGGCAAATGAAGTAGTGGTTTGCTTGCCATTGACTTTCTGACCGAATATAGCTCCCACACCTTTCATGCTAGCATCCACATTAATTAAACATTTTTGGCCATGAATGAAGGGACTCAAAGCCGGAGCTTTGATTACTAAATTCTTGTCGGTAGTAAAGGCCAACTCAACATCTGTAGACCATGTAAATTTGGCACCCTTCTTGAGTAAATTTCTCATAGGTTAAACTATGGAGGCATAGTTGGGAACTAAACGAGCATAGTATTTGCATAAACCACCAAACGATTTTACTGTATCTTTGGCAGTGGGTGCTGGAGCTTTACGTACGGCTTCCACATTGCAAAATTTTAGCTTGATACCCTCAGGGGAAATGGAATGACCATGATAATCAATTTGTTGTGCCAAAAATGTGTGTTTTTCTGGTCTGATAGTGATCCCTCTATCGTTAAGAAAAGTGAGCACTTTCTCCAAAACAGTAAGGTGTTCATCTTTAGTTTCTGTGAAATTCCGAATATCATCTTGGAATGCTTGTACATTTTGTAAATCTCTAAATAGAATATCCATTATCCTCTGAAAGACACTCGCTGCTGAGGCGAGCCAAAAAGGTAACCTCAAATACTTGTACGCCCCAAAGGGTGTAATAAATGTAGTGATCTCTTGGAACTCAGCATTCAAAGTTATCTGATGATAAGCAGCATGTAAATCAATAACTGAAAAATACTTTGATTCTCCTGTATTGGCTAACATTTCATATATCTGGGATAAAGGATGACAAGCTACAAGGATGTTGTTATTAAGTGACCTAAGGTCTACACACAAACGAAGCTCTCCCGATGATGATGATGATGATGATGATGATTATTATTATTATTATATATATGTTCGATGGCATGTGTAGCTGCAGATACACATGAGGTGCACATCCCGCCATCTGGTGTTGGGCTCGGAGTGTTACAAGTTGTTTTTCTTCGAAGAAGTCTTTTCGAGTCACGAGACCGAGGGACTCCTCCCATTTCGACTCCATTGCGCATGGGCGTCGACTCCATCTTAGATTGTTTTTTTTCCGCCATCGGGTTCGGACGTGTTCCTTTTCGCTCCGTGTTTCGGGTTGGAAAGTTAGTTACAATCTCGGAAAAAACGTCGGTATTGTTTGCGTTCGGTATCGGGTTAGTTACAACAGATCGACACCGAATTTTGAAGAGCTCCGGTGGCCCTTCGGGTTTTTTTTCGATCCCCCGTCGGGGCCTGGTCGGCCCGGCCACGTGTGACTTCAAGGCTGATGGAACGGACCCCATTCCGCTTCTGTCCAAAATGCCATAACAAGTATCCGTATACGGATCAGCATCTCGTCTGTAACTTGTGCTTGTCTCCAGAGCACAAGGAAGATACTTGTGAAGCCTGTCGAGCGTTTCGGTCGAGGAAGACATTAAGAGACCGAAGAGCCAGAAGACTGCAGATGGCGTCGACGCCGACAGGACAAGAGCGTTTCGAGGAGGAAGAGGAAGCTTTCTCTATCCACGAGTCGGACTCGGAAGAGCTCGAGGCCGAAGAAATGCCGAAAACCGTGAGTAAGACGTCGAAACATAAGACTCACGAGAAGTCAACAAAAGCCCAGGGGACGCCACCGCCAACAGGCCATGGCTCAACCCAAAAATTAGGTGACCGATCCAAGGCACCGAAAAAGGGCACGCTTGTGTCGAAGTCATCCGACTACGGTCGAGATACCGCCACACAGCAATCTCGGACCCGAGACATCGGCTCAGAGAAATTTCGGCACCGGGACAGCGGCACCGAACAAGTTCGGCACCGAGACACCACCATGCCGAAAATTAAAAAGGTTTCTTTGGAGCCTAAAAAGACGTCCGAAAAAGTTTCGGTTCCGAAACATCCAGCCTCGGAGCAGAAAACAGGTTCCTATACAGAGGAACAAGGATTGTCCTCCCAAATGCAAAAGCATAGATTCGGAGAGGAACTTGAAGCAGTAGAGCCAGACTATACTCAAAGAAGGCTCCACATTCAAGAAGACACAGGGAAGATAACCACTCTTCCCCCAATTAAAATAAAAAGAAGACTTGCCTTTCAAGAAAAGGACAAGCAGCCACAGGCAAAGGTAGCAAGGAAAACAACTCCATCACCGTCTCCACCACCATCAGTGCACACATCACCAGTAGCAACTCCTCCACTGATGCATTCCCCGACTAATACTACCATGAGTCAAGATGATCCCGATGCATGGGACCTTTACGATGCTCCAGTATCGGACAACAGCCCAGACTCGTACCCTACCAGGCCGTCCCCACCTGAGGACAGTACATCTTACACACAGGTGGTCGTAAGGGCAGCTGCTTTCCATAACGTCACCTTGCATTCCGAACCAATTGAGGATCATTTTCTGTTTAACACGCTATCCTCCACTCATAGCCAATACCAAAGCCTACCGATGCTCCCAGGAATGCTAAAACATTCAAAACAAATCTTTCAGGATCCTGTTAAAGGCCGAGCCATAACTCCAAGGGTGGAGAAAAAGTACAAGCCACCGCCAACAGATCCAATTTATATTACAACGCAGTTAACACCAGACTCGGTAGTTGTCGGGGCAGCTCGTAAGAGAGCAAACTCTCATACCTCGGGGGACGCACCACCTCCAGACAAGGAGAGTCGCAAATTTGATGCTGCGGGCAAAAGGGTTGCAGCACAAGCAGCAAACCAATGGCGCATTGCCAATTCACAAGCACTTTTGGCAAGATACGATAGAGCTCACTGGGATGAGATGCAACATTTCATAGAACACTTACCCAAGGAGTTCCAGAAAAGAGCACAGCAAGTGGTGGAAGAAGGACAAAGTATCTCTAATAATCAGATACAGTCTTCAATGGATGCAGCAGATACGGCTGCAAGGACAGTAAATACGGCAATAACAATAAGAAGGCACGCATGGCTGCGCACGTCAGGGTTCAAGCCGGAAATTCAACAAGCCGTGCTAAATATGCCATTTAATGAACAGCAGTTGTTTGGGCCGGAAGTTGACACTGCTATTGATAAACTCAAGAAAGACACTGATACAGCAAAAGCCATGGGCGCACTCTACTCCCCGCAGAGCAGAGGCACATTTCGCAAAACACCTTTTAGGGGAGGGTTTCGAGGGCAACCTACAGAAACCACAACAACACAAACAAGGCCCACTTACCAAAGCCAATATCAGCGGGGAGGTTTTCGGGGGCAATATAGAGGGGGACAATTCCAGAAAAATAGAGGAGAGTTCCAAAGCCCCAAAACTCCTCAAAATAAGCAGTGACTTACAAGTCACACATCCCCATCTCATAACACCTGTGGGGGGGAGACTAAGCCAATTTTACAAACATTGGGAGGAGATAACAACAGATACTTGGGTACTAGCAATTATCCAGCATGGTTATTGCATAGAATTTCTCAAATTCCCTCCAACAGTCCCACCGAAAACACACAGTATGTCAAAACAACATATAGATCTTCTAGGATTAGAAGTTCAAGCATTGCTCCAAAAAGAAGCAATAGAATTAGTACCAAAACAAGAATTAAACACAGGCGTTTACTCACTGTATTTTCTAATACCCAAAAAAGACAAGACTCTAAGACCTATACTAGATCTCAGAATATTAAATACATACATCAAGTCAGACCACTTTCACATGGTTACATTACAAGAAGTAATCCCACTGCTCAAACAACAAGACTACATGACTACACTGGATCTAAAGGATGCATATTTCCATATACCAATACATCCTTCACACAGAAAGTACCTAAGGTTTGTATTCCAAGGGATACATTACCAATTCAAAGTGTTGCCATTCGGAATAACAACTGCGCCAAGAGTTTTTACAAAATGTCTGGCAGTAGTAGCTGCACATATCAGAAGGCAGCAAATACATGTGTTCCCGTACCTAGACGATTGGTTAATCAAAACCAACACGCAAATACAGTGTTCACAACACACAAAATATGTCATAGAAACTCTACACAAACTAGGTTTCTCAATCAACTACCCAAAGTCACACCTTCTGCCGTGTCAAACACAGCAATACCTAGGGGCAACAATCAACACAGTAAAAGGGATTGCCACTCCAAGTCCACAAAGAATACCAACATTTCACAATGTAATACAAGCCATGTATCCAAAACAAAAGATACAGGTCAAAATGGTAATGAAACTGCTAGGCATGATGTCTTCATGCATAGCCATTGTCCCAAATGCAAGGCTGCACATGCGGCCCTTACAACAGTGCCTAGCATCACAATAGTCACAAGCACAGGGTCAACTTCTAGATCTGGTGTTGATAGACCGCCAAACATACATCTCGCTTCAATGGTGGAACAGTATAAATTTAAACCAAGGGCGGCCTTTTCAAGACCCAGTGCCACAATACGTGATAACAACAGATGCATCCATGACAGGGTGGGGAGCACACCTCAATCAGCACAGCATCCAAGGACAATGGGACATACAGCAAAGACAGTTTCATATAAATCACTTAGAACTGTTAGCGGTATTTCTAGCGCTGAAAGCATTTCAACCCATAATAACCCACAAATACATTCTTGTCAAAACAGACAACATGACAACAATGTATTACCTAAACAAACAGGGAGGGACACACTCAACACAGTTGTCTCTCTTGACACAAAAAATATGGCATTGGGCGATTCACAACCACATTCGCCTAATAGCACAATTTATTCCAGGGATTCAGAATCAGTTAGCAGACAATCTCTCTCGGGATCACCAACAGATCCACGAATGGGAAATTCACCCCCAAATACTGAACACTTACTTCCGAATTTGGGGAACACCACAAATAGATCTATTTGCAACAAAGGAAAACTCAAAATGCCAAAACTTCGCATCCAGGTACCCACAACATCAGTCTCAGGGCAATGCGCTATGGATGAACTGGTCAGGGATATTTGCGTACGCTTTTCCCCCTCTCCCACTCCTTCCATATCTAGTAAACCAGTTGAGTCAAAACAAACTCAAACTCATACTAATAGCACCAACATGGGCAAGACAACCTTGGTACACAACACTACTAGACCTTTCAGTAGTACCTCATGTCAAACTACCGATCAGACCAGATCTGTTAACACAACACAAACAACAGATCAGACATCCAAATCCAGCATCGCTGAATCTAGCAATTTGGCTCCTGAAATCCTAGAATTCGGACACTTAGACCTCACACAGGAATGTATGGAAGTCATAAGACAAGCTAGGAAGCCTACCACTAGACACTGCTATGCAAATAAGTGGAAAAGATTTGTTTATTACTGCCATAATAATCAAATTCAACCCTTACACGCATCTGCAAAAGATATAGTAGGATACTTACTACATTTGCAAAAGTCAAAACTAGCTTTCTCTTCCATAAAAATACATCTTACTGCAATTTCAGCTTACCTGCAAATTACGCACTCAACTTCATTATTTAGGATACCAGTCATAAAAGCATTTATGGAAGGCCTAAAGAGAATTATACCACCAAGAACACCACCAGTTCCTTCATGGAACCTCAACATTGTCTTAACACGACTCATGGGTCCACCTTTTGAGCCCATGCACGCTTGTGAAATGCAATACTTAACGTGGAAAGTTGCATTTTTAATTGCCATCACATCTCTAAGAAGAGTGAGTGAAATTCAAGCATTTACCATTCAAGAACCATTTATTCAAATACACAAAAATAAAGTAGTTCTACGGACAAATCCTAAATTTTTACCAAAAGTAATCTCACCGTTCCACTTGAATCAAACAGTAGAATTACCAGTGTTCTTCCCACAGCCAGATTCTGTAGCTGAAAGAGCACTACATACATTAGACATCAAAAGAGCACTAATGTACTACATTGACAGAACAAAACTAATTCAAAAGACAAAACATTTATTATTGCCTTTCAAAAACCTCATACAGGAAATCCAATTTCAAAACAAGGCATTGCTAGATGGATATTTAAGTGCATTCAAACCTGCTATCTTAAAGCTAAAAGAGAGCTGCCTATTACACCAAAGGCACACTCAACCAGAAAGAAAGGTGCTACCATGGCCTTTCTAGGAAATATTCCAATGAACGAAATATGTAAGGCAGCAACATGGTCTACGCCTCATACATTTACCAAGCACTACTGTGTAGATGTGTTAACTGCACAACAGGCAACAGTAGGTCAAGCTGTACTAAGAACATTATTTCAAACTACTTCAACTCCTACAGGCTGAACCACCGCTTTTGGGGAGATAACTGCTTACTAGTCTATGCACAGCATGTGTATCTGCAGCTACACATGCCATCGAACGGAAAATGTCGCTTACCCAGTGTACATCTGTTCGTGGCATTAGTCGCTGCAGATTCACATGCGCCCACCCGCCTCCCCGGGAGCCTGTAGCCGTTTAGAAGTAGATCTTGAACATTTGTACATTTGTAAATATATTACTTTAAAATTCATTATATACATACGTATTCACTCCATTGCATGGGCACTATTACTAGCATACACAACTCCTACCTCACCCTCTGCGGGGAAAACAATCTAAGATGGAGTCGACGCCCATGCGCAATGCAGTCGAAATGGGAGGAGTCCCTCGGTCTCGTGACTCGAAAAGACTTCTTCGAAGAAAAACAACTTGTAACACTCCGAGCCCAACACCAGATGGCGGGATGTGCACAGCATGTGAATCTGCAGCGACTAATGCCACAAACAGATGTACACTGGGTAAGTGACATTTTCTATATATATATATATAATATGTGTGTATGTGTGTGTGTGTGTATGTATATATATATATATATGTATATATATATATATATTTTTTTTTATTTTATTTTAACAAGAACAATGGGAGAAACCCCTTCAGAAGATTCAGTGGGAGTTATACTTCCCTCTCATTCCAAACTTTCTAGTAATATTTTCAAATCTTCTTGAGCACTAATAGGCACTGTTCTCTCTTTGTGAGAAATTGGCTTGGTTTTATGTTTCATCTTGATTTTGTGTTCATATCCTAACAGTGCCTATCTCTGATTTGAAAGCACCTGGGAATTTGGAAATCATAGAAGGTAGTACATCACCATGCGTTTCAATAGACAACACCGGTATCTCTTCCAGTACAGTAGGATCAACCTGTTTGAGATGAATTCCTAACTTGGCCAGAACCATCCAACCTACAATGTTCTTCCCATTAACAGCCACATACATTTTAGTCCAAATACTTCTGCCAAGTATTTGTAAACATGAATAGAAATAGCCAAGCAATTCAATCTCTTTGTCGCCAAATGCTTTGGGACTAATGTCGGGCAAAGAGAATAAAATGTACTGTCAGCCAGTATGGTGATAGGTGCCCAAGAGTCAGCCGTGGCTGATAGAGACTTACCATCAATCACAGCTTGACAAATAGGACCCTTACTAGTAAAATATGACTGATCATTATCAATAGTAAGAACTACATTAGTAAATCTGTCAGAATTTTTTAATTTGAGTATCACTTTCGGCTTTAACATTATGTATCCTAACATTTGAGTTTGAGGATTGAGATCTACAAACAACTTGAAAATGGCCAACTTTCTTGCACTTCTTGCCAACAGATGGACATGAGGAATAGTTCCCTGGGTGATGTTGTGATCCACATCTATAGCAAATGGTTTTCTTTTTCTTTCACATTTATTACAGGTGCAATAGTATAGTCATCTGAAATACATGACATAGGTGAGAGTCCGTCCTGATTATTAAAAGCTTGTGTGGAAACTATGGATCTTTCAATGCTTTTAGCACTGTCAATAACTTCTGAAAGAGAAGGATTCCTAAAGGTAAGCAATCTTTGCTGCATTTTTTTAAAAAAACAGTTGAAAACGAACTGATCCCTGATGTCGGTGTCAACGGAATTCTTATAATCACATGGTGCTGCTAAAATTCGTAACATTGCAATATATTCCCCCACTGATTCATCGCTGGATTGTTTGCGTTTAAAGAATCTGACACTCTAAGAGCACGCTAGATTCTTCAGCAAATTGTTTTCTTCAATCTTTCTGTGGCTTCAGTATAGACATTCAATATGCCATCACCGCTGGGAATGGCTATCTGAGGAAGGTTGTCAAACACATTCTGGCACGCCACTCCTAAATGGTTAAACAGTGCAAATTTCCTAGGTGGCTCATACGAAAGACCATCTATGGCTGCTAAATAGTTTTCAAAAATTTACATCCAGCGTTTCTATTGTATTTCTGGTTTACCAGGTTTTGATAAGAACGGTGGAGGATTAATGACATTCTGATGCGTTGCCATGGCAATATTTCTGTTGCAATGTATGAGACGTTTTTTCCCTTTTTAATAAAAATAAAAAACAAATAAAAAGTTAAATGCAAAGATACAATATGAAATGCAGAGATGACACGTAGAATTCAATGACACTTCGTTAATTGAAGAACAAAACGTGGCAGAGACTCGTAGAATTCAATTACTATATCATTGTCTGAGCAATCAAATGTAACAAGGGTAACCCACCCTTCATTGTCCATTAACCCCTTCTGTGCCCAGGACGTAATGGTTACGTCCTGAGGCACAGTGCTGCTGTGCCCAGGACGTAACCATTACGTCCTGTGCACAGAGCCCAGAGGGAGCGCTCTCGCTCCCTCTGTGGGGTTCCCCCCCACCCCCCCAAGTCAGGGATGGAAGGGGAAGCCCTTCCCCTACCCCCCCCCCCCCCCACCCCCCCCACCCCCGTGACGTCAGCGCGCGCTGATTAGTCACAGGGTCTCCTTTGCATTTCTTTTTCAATCCCATGGGGGAGGCCCCGAGAGGCTTCAAAGGGAAGGAAATGTATTTCCTTCCCTTTGAAGTCTCTCACAGGTTTAAAAAACCCCACTAGACACCAGGGATTTTTTGTTTTTTCCTTGAAATTGGCAAAAGGGAGCGACCCCTTGGGCAAGGGGGGCATTTTTTTAGGAAGGCCTTTTCTTACCCCTGGGGGCAGAAACCTCTAGGCACCAGGGACCTTTTTTTTTTTTTTTTTTGTGATGATTTCTTTTTTTTTAGGTGGGGAGCGATCCCTTAGGCAAGGGTCGCTCCCCTACGGGGCAATATATATTTAGGCCATTTCTGCCCTATTTTGATAAGGCCAATCTGCCCCCAAGGGGGGCAGAAACCATTAGACACCAGGGAGTTTGTTTTTGCGCGCGTATGTCACGCAACAAAGCGACCCCTCTGGCAAGGGTCGCTCCCAGGGGGGGCAATTTTTTGGGAAGGCCTTTTCTGCCCCCCCTGGGGACAGATCGGCCTATTATTAGGCCGATCTGCCCCCAGGGGGGGGCAGAAACCTCTAGGCACCAGGGATCTTTTTTTTTTCTTTTTCTTTTTGTTATGTTTTCTTTTTTTTTTAGGTGGGGAGCGACCCCTTAGGCAAGGGTCGCTCCCCTAGGGGGCAAATTATATTTAGGCCATTTCTGCCCCCCTTGGGGGCAGATTGGCCTATTTTGATGAGGCCAATCTGCCCCCAAGGGGGGCAGAAACCATTAGACACTAGGGAGTTTTGTTTTTGCGTGAATTTCACGCAAGGGGAGCGACCCCTTAGGCAAGGGTCGCTCCCTGGGGGGGGGGGGGGGGGTGGGGAATATTTTAGGCCATTTCTGCCCCCCTGGGGGGGGGTAGATCAGCCTATTTTGATTCGGCTGATCTGCCCCCAAGGGGGACAGAAACCACTAGGCACCAGGGATTTTTTTGTTTTTCTGTTTTACAGATGGGGAGCGACCCCCTTGGACAAGGGTCGCTCCCCTGGAGGGGCAAAATGTATTTAGGCCATTTCTGCCCGCTTTGGGGGCAGATCGGCCGATTTTAGGTCAATCTGCCCCCAAGGGGGGCAGAAACCACTAGGCACCAGGGATCTTTTTTTTGCGCCGTCACACAAGGGGAGCGACCTTGTAGTCAAGGGTCGCTCCCCGGGGGGGGGGGGGGGGGGGAATTATTTTAGGCCATCTCTGCCCCCCCTGGGGGCAGATCGGCCTATTGGTATTAGGCCGGTCTACCCCCAGGGGGGGCAGAAACCTCTAGGCGCCAGGGCACATTTTTTTTTAGTGTTTTTTTTATTGGTTTGGTGTTTATTTTAGAGAAGGGGAGCGACCCATCAGGCAAGGGTCGCTCCCCTGGGGGGGCAAATTGTGTTTAGACCATTTCTGCCCCCCTTGGGGGCAGATTGGTCGATTTTAGGTCAATCTGCCCCAAGGGGGCAGAAACCACTAGGCACCGGGGATTTGTTTTTTGGCGCCAATGTCACGCAGGGGGAGCGACCCCGTAGGCAATGGTCGCTCCGGGGGGGAGGAGGGGGGGGGTGGGGGTTCAGGGGGCAAATTTATTTTAGGCCATTTCTGCCCCCCCTGGGGGCAGATCGGCCTATTATTAGGCCGATCTGCCCCCAGGGGGGGGGGCAGAAACCTCTTGTTGCCAGGGCAAATTTTTTTGTGTGTTTTTTTTTTTTGTTTGTTTGGTTTTTTTTTTAGAGATGGGGAGCGACCCATCAGGCAAGGGTCGCTCCCCTGGGGGGGCAAATTGTGTTTAGACCATTTCTGCCCCCCTTGGGGGCAGATTGGTAGATTTTAGGTCAATCTGCCCCAAGGGGGCAGAAACCACTAGGCACCGGGAATTTGTTTTTTGGCGCCAATGTCACGCAGGGGTAGCGACCCCGCAGGCAAGGGTCGCACCTGGGCAGGGGGGGTTTGGGGGGTCAAATTTATTTTAGGGCATTCCCCCCCCCCCCCGGGCCGGCTGAGCTAGAGGCCAAAATCCACAGGTAGGCACTTTGCAAAAAACACCTGTTTTCTGTGAAAAAATATGTTGTGTTTTGGGCCATTTCCTTTTGTGGGCGCTAGGCCTACCCACACAAGTGAGGTACCATTTTTATGGAGACACCTTAGGGGAACGCTGGGTGGAAGGAAATTTGTGGCTCCTCTCAGATTCCAGAACTTTCTGTCACCGAAATGAGAGGAAAAAGTGTTTTTTAGCCAGATTTTGATGTTTGCAAAGAATTCTGGGTAACAGAACCTGGTCAGAGCCCCGCAAATCACCCCATCTTGGATTCCCCTAGGTCTCTAGTTTTCAAAAATGCGCTGGTTTGCTAGGTTTCCCCAGGTGCCGGCTGAGCTAGAGGCCAAAATCCACACGTAGGCACTGTTTTCTATGAAAAAATGTGATGTGTCCACGTTGTGTTTTGGGCCATTTCCTGTCGCGAGCGCTAGGCCTACCCACACAAGTGAGGTATCATTTTTATCGGGAGACGTGGGGGAACGCTGGGTGGAAGGAAATTTGTGGCTCCTCTCAGATTGTAGAACTTTCTGCCACAGAAATGTTAGGAACGTGTTTTTTTAGCCAAATTTTGAGGTTTGCAAAGGATTCTGGGTAACAGAACCTGGTCCGAGCCCCACAAGTCACCCCATCTTGGATTCCCCTAGGTCTCTAGTTTTCAGAAATGCACAGGTTTGGTAGGTTTCCCTAGGTGGCGGCTGAGCTACAGGCCAAAATCTACAGGTAGGCACTTTGCTAAAAACAGGTCTGTTTTCTGTGATGTGTCCACGTTGCGCTTTGGGGCGTTTCCTGTTGCGGGCGCTAGGCCTACCCACACAAGTGAGGTATCATTTTTATCGGGAGACGTGGGGGAACGCTGGGTGGAAGGAAATTTGTAGCTCCTCTCAGATTCCAGAACTTTCTGCCACAAAAATGTGAGGGACATGTGTTTTTTTAGCCAAATTTTGAGGTTTGCAAAGGATTCTGGGTAACAGAACCTGGTCCGAGCCCCGCAAGTCACCCCTCCTTGGATTCCCCTAGGTCTCTAGTTTTCAGAAATGCACAGGTTTGGTAGGTTTCCCTAGGTGCCGGCTGAGCTAGAGGCCAAAATCTACAGGTAGGCACTTCGCAAAAAACACCTCTGTTTTTTTCCAAAATTTAGGATGTGTCCACGTTGCGCTTTGGGGTGTTTCCTGTCGCCGGCGCTAGGCCTACCCACGCAAGTGAGGAATCATTTTTATCGGGAGACTTGGGGGAACGCTGGGTGGAAGGAAATTTGTAGCTCCTCTCAGATTCCAGAACTTTCTGCTACAGAAATGTGAGGGACATGTGTTTTTTTAGCCAAATTTTGAGGTTTGCAAAGGATTCTGGGTAACAGAACCTGGTCCGAGCCCCGCAAGTCACCCCTCCTTGGATTCCCCTAGGTCTCTAGTTTTCAGAAATGCACAGGTTTGGTAGGTTTCCCTAGGTGCCGGCTGAGCTAGAGGCCAAAATCTACAGGTAGGCACTTCGCAAAAAACACCTCTGTTTTTTTCCAAAATTTAGGATGTGTCCACGTTGCGCTTTGGGGTGTTTCCTGTCACCGGCGCTAGGCCTACCCACGCAAGTGAGGTGTCATTTTTATCGGGAGACTTGGGGGAACGCTGGGTGGAAGGAAATTTGTAGCTCCTCTCAGATTCCAGAACTTTCTGGCACAGAAATGTGAGGGACATGTGTTTTTTTAGCCAAATTTTGAGGTTTGCAAAGGATTCTGGGTAACAGAACCTGGTCCGAGCCCCGCAAGTCACCCCTCCTTAGATTCCCCTAGGTCTCTAGTTTTCAGAAATGCACAGGTTTGGTAGGTTTCCATAGGTGCCGGCTGAGCTAGAGGCCAAAATCTACAGGTAGGCACTTCGCAAAAAACACCTCTGTTTTCTTCCAAAAATTTGGATGTGTCCACGTTGCGCTTTGGGGCGTTTCCTGTCGCGGGCGCTAGGCCTACCCACACAAGTGAGGTATCTTTTTTATCGGGAGACTTGGGGGAACATAGATTAGTAAAACAAGTGTTATTGCCCCTTGTCTTTCTCTACATTTTTTCCTTCCAAATATAGGAGTGTGTGTAAAAAAGACATCTATTTGAGAAATGCCCTGTAATTCACATGCTAGTTTGGTCACCCCGGAATTCAGATATGTGCAAATAACCACTGCTCCTCAACACCTTATCTTGTGCCCTTTTTGGAAATACAAAGGTTTTCTTGATAGCAATTTTTTACTCTTTATATTTCAGCAAATGAATTGCTTTATACCCGGTATAGATTGAAAACGCACGTCAGGGTGCAGCTCATTTATTGGCTCTGTGTTCCTTGGGTTCTTGATGAACCTACAAGCCCTATATATCCCCGCAACCAGAGGAGTCCAGCAGACGTAACGGTATATTGCTTTCGATAATCTGACATTGCAGGGAAAAGTTACAGAGTAAAACGTAGAGAAACATTTATGTTTTTTTCACCTCAATTTCAATATTTTTCTTTTTCAGTTGTTATTTTCTGTAGGAAACCCTTGTAGGATCTACACAAATGACCCCTTGCTGAATTCAGAATTTTGTCTACTTTTCAGAAATGTTTACGTTTCTGGGATCCAGCATTGGTTTCATGCCCATTTCTGTCACTGACTGGAAGGAGGCTGAAAGCACAAAAAACTGCAAAAATGGGGTATGCCCCAGTAAAATGCCAAAATTGTGTTGAAAAATTGGGTTTTCTGATTCAAGTCTGCCTGTTCCTGAAAGCTGGGAAGCTGCTGAGTTTAGCACCGCAAACCCTTTGTTGATGCCATTTTCAGGGGAAAAACCACAAGCCTTTTGCTGCAGCCACTTTTTCCAATTTTTTTGAAAAAAACGAAATTTTCACTGTTTTTTGGCCAATTTCTTGGCCTCCTTCAAGGGAACCCACAAAGTCTGGGTACCTCTAGAATCCCTAGGATGTTGGAAAAAAAGGACGCAAATTTGGCTTGGTTAGCTTATGTGGACAAAAAGTTATGAGGGCCTAAGCGCGAACTGCCCCAAATAGGCAAAAAAAGGCCCGGCACAGGAGGGGGAAAAGGCCTGGCAGCGAAGGCGTTAAAGTCAAAGGAAACCTTCCCAAACCTTCAAGATGGCCGCTGAGGACGTAATCCAAACATGGAAAATGTTTGTTTTTACAGGAAATTGGGATTTGGTGCGTAGCGCGTCAACACCTCACGCGCTCTCAGATTCATGATCTGAATACGCGGATGATACACGTAAGCAGCGGCATGAGACAAAGTTGAAGGTAAGCGGCAACGTTAAACAGTAGAGTTTGCCAGAGTTCTGTCAGCGTTATGCACCTTTAGATAAACAATTCTTAATGGACAGCAAAATCCAGAAAGTGTAACGAATGCGAACACGTGTGGCTCTTCGAAGATGAAGCAATGAAAAAGTTATCCAATGAGAAATCCTGTACGATGATTGGAGCACCCCACTCCTGGTACCAAATGTGGTGCGGGCGTCGGCCAAGAAAGCGAAGTCCACGAAGTGAAGAGAATTAACGTGGAAGTTTATTGTTCCAAAGTAAAACAGCACAGGATGAGTCACGGCTCTCCACTGCCATCCAGATGAGAAGCTCTTCGTTAATTGCCTCTCACCTGGCAACCAAAAGTCAGCATTCCCTATGCTGAATTGTAACGGGTTTACATCAGGACATCCGGATTCATTCGAATACATACCATAGAGTTACAAACAACATTACGATACATATAACACTACAGTGTCATACCCTGGCTTTCTTTATTTTCTTTTCTTTTTTCTTTTTAATGGAGCCATGGTTCTTTACAGATGTGAGAGCAGACCACTGCGTGTTCCATGAAGCAGCAGTGCTTTGCAGTGGGTGGTCTGCTCCACTCCAGAAGGAACCATATTTATGATGCCTGATATCTCAGGAGGCAAGACACTGCCAGATAACCCTCACGCAGTGGCAGGTAGAGGAGGGGTATTTTGATCAGGCCCGCCCGGGCCTTTAGTTGGGCATATTCCTGCTACCGGCCCTGCCCTGCCCCGCCCCAGACTGCTGTTCTGCGTATTCACACCTCCACCGTCCCCTCAGCAGTGCTACCAGGCACAGTGCAGGGCCCAAGGCCTCACAGGATCTCAGAGGCCAGTGGCAGGCCCAGAAGGAGACATGCACAATCACCAAATGCTTTTAGTAGGATCTGGGACAGAGAGAGTGTGTGGGCGAAGTCCACTCACGAGCTGAAAGGAGCTTCTCCTAGGCCGCCATTCAGTGCTTCCTTGGCGCGGCTGCCATTAGCTATCCGTGGCTGCCATGCGGTCATGACAGCCTCAACGTTGGGTGCTGGATTGGGGATGTTAAGCCCGTGCAATTGAAGTATGTTGTAGGGTGGGTGATATCCTCAGGGCACCAGTGGGGCTCTGCCTGGAGGGCAGGAAGGGCACTTCTGTTCGGTAAAGATTGGTGGGGACGGAGAGACCAATAAGCGAGTCTCATTCGTCCACCATCTTGGCCGCGCCCCATTTATACTATTTTGACTACAAAACCCAACAGTTGAAAGTTTTTAGTTATGATTTATGGAATAACAATCTGGCAAATTGCGGAAATCATCCAGTTATGGGAGATAACACTTAGCATAATTAACATTGCCTTGTTTGGCAAGTTTTTCCTCAGGGAATGCATTTATTTTTTATGATGCACTACATTCACCTGCCATGTAGCCATATGGCGCTACACATGTCAAACCAAGCAAAAACGTCTCCTGAGTAAAGCTCTAGTTTCATATCGGGTATGGTGTAAATCTATCCAGTGGTTTTTACTGAAGCTGAAAACAAATTTCCAGTGGGAGCTAAAATGGGAAAACCATGTTTGCAGTATTGTTCTACGTTTTCGGTAATAAACATGCCTGTGAATCTTACCTAGTCACATTTGCTGGGTATTCAAAGACCAAGGTCAAATGTCAAGCTGAGTCGTCGAAGGATCCAGATGTTTATTTTGCTTTCAGCGGACTTCAAAGTGAAAGCGTTTACCTGTAAAAGGAGCGCAGCATTTATACTTTCTCCACGGAGCTTGTTTTTATCAACTTCTTCAATAGGAAAGGAGGAGCCAGGTCGCAAGTTTAAGACCCTGTGACCTGCAGTCAGATCTTTACATCGGGCTCGTCAGTGCTATGTGGAAACCAACCAACTTTTCAATAATATATGTATAGCATGTTTTGAGACTAAACATTTGTCTTGTTATGTTTCATGAAAGGATTTCCTTAAGTGGATGGGTTAGTTAGAAATGAAGTCATTCATCTTAGTGTTGTGTTTGAGAACATGTTTTTTGTTGTTTTGTAATATGGAGGTGTTTCTGATTTGTGGTAATGCAATATAAAAACAAAAGTAAATAATCCACATGTATTATCATTGAAAGTAGATGCATTCAAATTATTTTTAGTGGCTGCTTGGTGGAAGGCACAATCAAAGCGTTCTTTTCGTACTCACACTTGCTTTACTAGATATGATATTGGTATCACACCCGAATTCCAACTACCTGTATTTTCTGACACTCAGTGTTGTTTTTATATTTCACTATATTACTGGTACATTATCCAAAGCGATCTGGCACTACACACACAAACGCAATAATATTCTGGGAATTGATTTCCCGGGTCCCATACCAAGAAAGATGTATGACAAATTTAGACCCAGGACTATCGCAGTTTACAATTTAATTCTATAGCAAACGTGTAATGAAATTTATTAGCATGTTTCCTGCCTTCCGTCTTATCAATCGTCTGCTTTTTGTCCACATTGCAGCTGTGTGCCACAGGCAGATCCACACTTCCGGTGAGCTTCGTCTTGCCTTGGTGTACCCCCTTTTGCCCTAACTCCCAAAGGCTTGGCTTACGTGGTTCATCCTTCCTCTAAATGGTATTGGCACAACTTTAAATTCAGGGATGATGAAAAGCATTCAGTCCATGTGGGCACATGCCCGCACATTCACTGTTGCAAGTCAGACACCGACAGGGAAGTACACAGAAAAATAAAATACCCTGAGTTTTACAGCTGCCCCCCTTTCTGTGCATCTCTACTTCTTTCTATCCACCTTTCGGTCTTTTCCCATCCTTTTTTTTCACCCTCTTCCTTTCATTCATCAATTCAACTATTACCTATCCTTTTCATTTTCTGCGTCCATCCACCCATCCATCCTTCTTTTATCCATCCTAGCTGACTGTCCATTCTTCACCATAGCCAGCCTGCCATCCATGTTTTTTCTAACTATCCATTTATCTATCCACCCTGCACTGCACCCTCTAACTACCTCTCATTCTTCTCTACATCTTCCCCCCCGCATCCATCCTTCTTTCCATCTCTCTCCCTCCATACCCCTTCCCCCTCCCTTAGTTTGTTTCCACAACCACTATCCTGTAGTCCCATCATACTATTTTACTATTTTCTTGCAGCCATTTATAAGCTTCTGTTCGGAGTCCTGCACTTCCAATTAAAGTTAGAGTCCGTAAACACATTTAAATGCTTTGTTGCACAGAACTCCTCAGGGAGACCATTCTCCCCCCCAACCACAGTTCCCCTGCGGCAACGCTCAAGCTGCTAAAGTGTGGGGTGTTGATGCCCCTGCAGGCCCGTAGGCTGTATATAATGTGCACTCTGTTCTGCAAGTCAAGCCTATTCAATTTGTGTTTATGCTCTGTGATGTAGGTCAAGTGTCCACTCAATACAAGTGTCGTTTGTGCTGCAGCCAGGTTTGTATAAACTAGCATATGCACAATCTGTGCGACAGGTTAGAGACACGGCTATACAGGCAGACTTTGCTGCTTCCTTGGCACATATTGTTAATGTTTCATGTAAATCTGTGCTCCATTATGCACATCGACCTGTGCCTGCTGATGAACAGGGTTATGTCAAACTGTTTATCCGTTTGTATTGCTTCCTTTGTAGGGTGTGGCGTAAACCATTCTCTCCCACCCCCCAGCAGGGGCATTTGTTACACCCCTGTTTGTAAGTTGTGTGGCTGATATTAAATAACCAGGATTTGCAATGCAATAGGTCTTGCATTTTCTTGAGTTAGAGCTACTGGCATTGTAAATTCATAACTGGACTTTTCTTGCCACATAAATTGGTCAATCCTGCCACATAATTTCTTATTTTCCTGCCATATAATTCCAGCGGCCCTGCATATAACTAAAGCACTTCCATTTTCCTTCTTCCTCTATCAGCAGCAAAAAATTGAAATGTTGCCATTTAGCATCTTAATTTAAATATTCCATACTGATTCCAGTAGAATACCACTTTCACCACCCCACCATTAGAGTTGCTGGCTGGCTGACACAATTCCCCCCAAAAATACAGAAGACGGCCACAGAGGAGAAATAAACTAGACGGGTGACCCAAACATATCCAGAGTTTTCAAACGGTCATCGTGTAATAAGGATGTTAATTTGCCAAATCATGGTCATAATTATGAGAGATCATTAAAACATATACAATTACCATATAAACCTTTATCAGAAATAAACTTTCGGCATTAGACCATAATGCTCCAAACATCCCCTAGAGGGCACCATAACAAAATAAAATTTGTAAGAAGCATGGTCATGTAACCATATTGTTATCCCCTAGAGGGGATAACCCCATGAAAAAAACAGGGGAAAGTAATCCAGTGTAACCATTTAGTTAGCCCCTAGAGGGAATTTTTAGGGCCAGCATGCCTAAAATTCTCCCAGCTGTAAAGCAAATGTTGTAGCCATGAGAAAGCTTAAAAGACATTGAATGGTGGGTGGAATTATTATTTTGGGGTCCCCACTAAGGTAGTGTGGGGACCTAGAGATGATGTACACAGCGTTTTGAAGGTAGTCCCATTGTCCTGGGACCACCACAGGCTGAGTTATGAGCAAAAATGTTCTGTAAAAGTAATGCCCTGCAAAGCATTATGGGGTGAATTTTCATGCTACGAATATTGTAGCATGGTGACTGCAATGCTCAGATCAGCCCCAAGAAGACACCACTGTCTTGTAACCATACAGCAGCCTTTACAGAGCATGACCAGATGAAAAAAAGAATTGGAGAAAGTAATGCAGTGTTACCATATATTTAGCCCTAAGAGGGCATAGTGCATTATCCCACATTCTTAAGGCTAGCAGGACTTTTGAAATTATATTTCAAACAAGGTCCATAAAACATAACTTCTCTTAGCTGTAAAACAATAGTTCCGGCCATGAGAAAGCTTAAGAAGATGTTGAATGGTGGTGGGGGTTATTATGTTGCCCACTAACCTAGCGTGGGGACCTAGAGATGTTAGCAGAAAGAGCACATTGTGTTCAGTGTTTTGAAGGTGGTCCCGTTGTCTTAGGATCACCGCAGGCTGAGTTATGAGCAAAAATGTTTTATTAAAGTAATGCCCTGCAAAGCATTATGGGACAAGTTTCCGTGCCACGAATATTTTAATATGCGTCGCACAGTCCCTAGCGGACTTAACAATGAAAATAGCATGTGTAAGAGACATGGTGATGTAACTGTAGTTAACCCCTAGAGGGCATAGCCACACCAAAAAATGGCAATAAATAATGCAAAGTAACCATATATTTAGCCCCTAGAGGATTTCTGGTTTCGGTAAAACATCCATCATTTTCAAGTGTTTTAAGGGGGGAGCCACTAGAAATGACTCTGATTAGGGAACTGTGAACAATGTGACCAGCGCTCCATGGCTGCCATACAGCACCAAGGAGATAGACAAAAGAAACAGTTCGCCCACGCTGAAATATATCGGCAGTCGTGCACTAATCCATGTAACGGGCAGATTGCAAGGTATGACAAAAACAGCCTCCAGCTGGGACAAATATAAAGCATTTGCTAGTGACATCATGTGATTTTTGAAAGGGAAGCCCACGAACGAATGACGGTGATGGGCGTGACTTGGGCGTGGTTAAAAGCTCACAATACTTACAACAGGTAAAACCGCTTGCGCTCGACCTAAACAAGTGTTATGATGCTGTCAGCATTGTCCACCTCCTAGCCCTCTTTATGTATTTTTTTTTTTTATCAGCCATGCTTTACAGGAGCAATGCTGTTGCATAACATGGCTAAAAATACATTGACAAATCCATTTGAGCTTGCATGGACGAGACCTATTAGCTTTGCCAATGCTTATTAAGAGCAGACTCCTCAATCCCCATCCTCTGCCTGCATCATCTTAATTTGATCTCTTAACCCCACTCAAGTATATTTAGCAGGAACGTCTCATTACTAAATGTTACATGCCTTATTTCTTTATTCGGCACAAAGTTTCTTTCGTTTGTATTTTAGCTGCTTTCTCTTGTTTTGTAGGTTCATGGAAAAACAAGGCCCATTGTTGGCAACACTCTCCTCCCAGCAGCAGGATTCTTTGCAGGAGCTGAGTCGTAAGCACACGTTTGAGCCGAGTCCCCTTGGGCCCCACGTGTTTGAGCTGCATCAGGGACAGGTGGTGTCCCTCCCCGAAGAGCTGCCGGCTGAGCACAGTGCAGAAAAGCAAAAACACCAAACTGAGCGGTTGATTCAGCAGCAGGCTCAGTTGGACG
Source organism: Pleurodeles waltl (assembly GCF_031143425.1). Taxonomy (NCBI): domain Eukaryota; kingdom Metazoa; phylum Chordata; class Amphibia; order Caudata; family Salamandridae; genus Pleurodeles; species Pleurodeles waltl. The sequence goes on from NC_090440.1 coordinate 1,692,136,503, forward strand.
TTTATGTTGCGCAACTGCAGGCTGCACATCAAACTCAAATAGAGGAGTTGGAAAGCAAGCACCTGTCCAAACTGGATACACTGGAATGTTCATACTTGTCTGAAATACAGACCATCCGAGATGAGCACAAACGTTCTGTGCAGGAGCTGGAGGTCTACTTGTTGGAACGCCTGCGTGAGAAGGATGTGGAGGCAGCCAAGCAGCTGGCCAGTGAGACTGAGAGACTCCGCGCTAAGCATGAGCAAGAGCTGCAGCTTGCACAGGAGAAACTGAGAAAGGAACTTGCCTCACTTCACAGGGAAAGAATAGAGGCCATGGCTGCTGAGCTAGAGGCGGTGCACAAGGTGAGTCACTAATAGTGAAACCTAATGAATGGCATGATGCAGTTGCATGCGGTGCAACCGAAGTGTGGAGTGGTGGTTTTAGGACAACTTACAGAACAAGTCAGTTGCACGCAAATAGGAGGTTATTTCAGAATGCTCTTCATGCAGTGAATATTGATTGATTTTTTTTTTTTTTCTGGCCATTTAACCAAGGGTAGCTGGTGTGGTATATTATATTGGTAACTGGGTGCTGGTAAAAGTGAATGACATGTTGCTTCCTTCAAAAAAGGTCAATGACTAGTCCGTTTTGAGTATTTTTACATTGGTTTGTAAATGCCTCATACGGTTGTATTTTTTGTGATCTAATGTGGAAGATGCTCTTGAGGACACTCCCTCGCTTTGTGGCTGTAGTTAATTTGGGTGTTAAAACCAGCTTACAACATTGGAAACTCAGCATTGGTGATTTATAGCTGCCTGTTTGCTCTTCCAGCAATTTTGTGTGTTTACCACACAAGTTGTACTTGTGTATATATGACTAGAGGTATGCAATGTTTTTTAGTATTTCTAACCCTGAAGAAAGTTCTTTTCTTGTTAATCCTGGGTCTAGTAATTTCATTGCAGGGCTTTTAGTCTTTGTATATTTTTTACTGCGGGCGCTGTGCTCGTAGGCAACAGTGTAGTATATATTCAATGCTATCTCCTCCTTATTCCATATGGCGCATCTGGCACAACCTTTAATACAAGTTCTGGGTTGGGAGGGTAAGCTATGTAGATTAGGCTGTCTACTTACTGCTCCAAACCTGTTCATGTTGTCAGATTGTATTCTTCCTTTCATCATTTAAAACTGGTATGATTATCCTGCAGTGCTAAGTGCTATTTATACTGCTATGCCTTGTAATTTAATACCTATCCACTGCCCCTTTGGTTTAATCCAGGACTGGGATTTCACAGGTGATTTCATAAACTGCTCCACAATTCTCCTCAGTCTAAATCTTCCATTTTCAAGACCAAAGCAACATTGCATTGGTGGGTTGTACGATTTAGTAACTTATTTCCCTCTACTACACAAGATGTCTGAAATGGAAGTGTGTGTTTAGGCTGTATTAGTTGGAGCTCTTCTCTCTTTACGTTTTTGCCAACACTCTTGTTTACCAGTTTACTTAGTGCAATAGGAAAATTCAATTGGTTCTTTTTAGGGCACATTTATTCCCCTCACTCACCTACCTTTGTCATGTTAAATGATCGAAAGACCAGATTTGTTAACGAACTGCCAACAGTGACTCCCAATTGTTTAACCAAGCAGTCATAAGTTAAAAATAAGAGACTACAGGAATGAGTGGGAATATTCTTTGGTTTAGCCCTGACTTCTTCCCTGAAGTTACAGGCAACCTCCAGAGCTAAATTGTGACCATATCTGGGCAGTCGAGCTCTTTGTGAATTGCATTTTGGGAGTATGTTAAGTAGAACTAATTTCTATAATCAAAAATAACTTTTCTCATGTGTCCAGCATGACCCATGGTTTTGATCTTTTTACGAACTACAATTGTTTATCCGTTAAGTCAAGTAATAATGCATGATATGGATCCTGCTTTTCCTCTCGTTCCAAACAACCCATTTTGCGCGCATCCTATTGGAAACGGATATTGTGCATCCACTGCTGGATTATCTTCAGAAAGTTTACTAATGAGTCATACTAATCTAAGTAATTGGAGACACAAATAGAATTGTGCATTAGATTGTCTACAAATGTAAAGTCTTTAAAAAGTTCAAAGTGTGTTCACAATAAGGTTAATATTGACAGGGGTTTAGATCAGGGACATAGATGTCCATGCTTGCACGTTTCTTGGTTGCTGTCTTCTGTATTTCTTTTATTCAAAGCGATTTGTTGACTGGTAGGAGTAAAGTTAAGGGCTGGATGAGGGCACAGACAGCAGAGTGAACCAGAAGGGCAGCAGATAACACATCTCCCAACATTAAGGGGATATGCTTTGACTAGAAACGTTCTGCTTAGCTCTGTATGCTAATCCATGAAGATCGGATGACATTTATACTCTAGAGAGGAGGGAAGGGGCTGGCAAGAGAGCAGCTACATGCTGATTGCCTTTGATTGGTCCAGTGGCACCAAACAATTTTACATCAGTGCTGGGGGGAAGGGAGGAAAGAGAGAATCCTAGCAAACCATGTGGCAAGAGTTACTGCTTTACAGAGCAGCAAGAGCATGTTAAAAGTTCATATTAACAGCACAGGGCATAACTACCAAATTTCATCAGTGTGATATGACATTAAAGGACAGATTAATTCTTTTGGAACAGAGCTGTAGTTAGATTCTGGTCTTAACCTATTTAGGTAGTGATGAATCGCTGAAAGAGTTATTGCGAGACTACTTTGACTCTTCACGTTTTCAGGTACTTCTAGGATTTAGAACGTCCACCAAAGATGTGAAGGAGCGTGAAAGCTAGAGGGTATAATGTTGTTGTAATTTTCGTGATCCTGAGAGTTGAGGTTGCCTGTTGTGAAGTCTCTGCAAATAACTTGCTCGTTAAAACGTTAAGTACTAATCCTAGCCGACCACAAAGACAACATGAACTTCCCAATATTAGAAAGAAAGAGATCACTGGTGTTCAAACACCCAACGTGGTAAGATAACTAATATTCTACAGTCCAATAAAAAAAAAAAGGAACAATCTAACCCAGTGATTCCCAACCTTTTGACTTCTGTGGATCCCCACTTTATCAATACTGCAACCTAGGGGCCCCCAGTGAATCATTATCGGCATCCGGGGATTGTCATGTTTTGTCAGGACTTCCTTTTGCTAAAGCTTTTTTTTTTTTTTATCCATTATCAAAGACTGTACGAGGACTTATCTGCAAGGCACCTGCTGGCCTCACTGATGCAGATTTCTCTAAGGAGTCTGGTTTCCAAGAGTTGCTTTTGTTTGTTTTAGTTCTCATGGTCATAACCGTTGATCGTTGCCAGGCTACTGTTCGCCAGCAGAGATCTTTTATAACCGTTAATGGTGGCACTGTACACAGACTGGTAAACACTTCTAATTTGTATTGTTTGCTAATAGGATTGGACATGGTTTGAATCCCTATTGCTAGTGGCTCAGCGACTGCTTTTGTGGCATAACTGTACGCAAAGTAGGGGGTGGAGGATGTTTCCACTTCTGGGCCGATAGTCTTCCAGTCGAGTCACCACTGTATTTTTGGTTCTGTCATCATTTCTCAGCATGGGTATGTGCTCTCTGTCTCTTTTGTATGTAGGCTCCTTTGCAAGTGTGATGCATGATGGCCACTTGAATCTATGGAAGAAAGAATAAATCCGACAGTCAAAGCTTTTGCCTGATAAAAATGATCTCAACTGGAGGTTGACACCTCAGTCTCCTGGCTGGCACACTTAAAATAGTTTAGGACACTAAAGACCCTTCATTGGCAACTTCTCAGCATACCCCTGTGGTGTTCTCCTTGGCTCGGTACAATCCCGGTCTTTATTTGCTATAACTCCTTGAGCTGAATGCAATTTTTACAGTTTTTAAGGCTTTTTCTCCATCCTGAATGCATCACTGTTTTGGGTTATACTTAGAGTTTCACTGCCACCTTCACAAACACAAGAAGAAAGTGACTCTGGTTGTTGGCCAATAAGCTGTTTTTTTATTTTTTTATTTAGTATTTGTAGTGACACTGACTCAATTTTGCGTCTTATTCTCCGGCAAGAAAACATTTTGCGTTATTTCTTGGTCAGACATATTTGATCCCTTCATATGTCTTTTCGGGAAGGTTCTCCTTTTTTGTATAGATGGGGCATGTAGCTTTCATTCTTGCTCAGTCCATTTTCCTTCACTGGTTTACAAGTTTCAGAGAAGCAGAACATGTCAAGGCTTCAATTGGGTGCCTATTGGGCAGTTATTTTCGGTAATGTTCCTTGCAGATATGCCAGAAATTGCTCAGGGGCTGCTTGTGAATGGCCTAGTCATGTTCACTTGACAGACAGTTTTGGGGTAGAGCCAACCCTGAATTTAATAGGGTTACTCTTTTTATGTAAAGGCAATGTAAGCAAGTAACAATGGATTGGAATGATGAATTAATGCGTTCCATGCATTATAATTTTTTACTCGTAGATGAGCTTTTTTAATCCTCCGACTGCTTCACCCCTTTCCTCTGCACACATTTCCTCATCTACAATAGCCCAACTTGGTTAGAAATGATCCTCTCATGCCATAGATGATGTTAACAGATAGTTTCTGGTGAGTTTAAGCTAAAGTAATTGAAATGTGTTTTTAACCGCCATTCCTCTTATCTTTTGAGTGAGGCAACTTCACATCTTAGTTTCCTTGAACATTACTCCTTTTGCAGGCTTAACGTAACACAGATTTGATACCACCCAAACCCAAGCATCTATGATGCTGTGGCTCACAAACCGGCTATAGCCTTCGAGTTAATGATACGCCCGCAACCTGCCCCACCCCCCCAAGCCCACAAATCATAATCTGGACCTTTTGTGTCTACCCCACCCTAAATCCAAAGGACATCTGAATTCCATTAATAGCCAAATCATTGGTCTTGGGTAGTTATGTAGATATCTGATAGCTGTATAAAGAAACTCCTTGGGTAAAAGAATGACTGAGAGATGTCTTAGAACACACGTAGGTTGAGGCTGTATGCATGCCTGTGACTACATTGGAAGATGATTTATGACTTAACGTTGTGTACGAATGAATTACTGTAATTGCCTGATAATCTTAAGGGAATCAAAACTACTGTGAGAAAACTAGAGGTTTCACATTATAGTCAGACGTCTCTGGTCCTTGTGTTTGACAACATACACACACACTATGAAGCATGTTGTATGCAGTAGCCTTCAGTGTGCCGACACACATTCGTTTGTACTCTTCTGCACTTCTGACTTCACAGTCTGACCTGAGCTTCATCTTGCCAGCTTCCAGAAGTTAATGTTACTCTTTATTTTATTTACATGTAGGATGATTTAAATGAAGCTCTTAATAATCAGAAGTGTCTGCTGGAGGCAGGTCATCGCCAAGCTCTGGATACTGTGCAGGAGGAGGTTTGGAAGTTGGGGGAGCAGCATAAAAGTGCCATGCAGGAGTTGCAGCATCTCCATGCATCTGAGATCCAACAGCAGAAGGCAAATCTCGGACAGCAGCTTCAGGACCTAAGATCTCAGCATGAGCAACAGCTAAAGGTCAGCACCTCTGTTTTTCATAGACATATATTTGTAAACAGATGTGAAATTAGATGTTTTAAACGTTAATCTGAAAGAGGGCGAATTTACCCATCCTTTCTGTTAGAAAGTGATGGAATAGTGATCTTGAGTCTCCATTGTATGAGGGCTAGAAAGCAATTTGCCTTGTACCTTGGAAGCCGTTGAGATGGCCTGGTTCTCATGTGGCTATGAAAAGCGCTAGGCTTGTTCTTCTGGCAAGTAGACCTACGTTTTCAGTATACGTAATGTAGGCTTAGATATGGCTGTATAAATCATTGGAGTAGGTCTAGCATTATCTTTATGTATATGGAGCTGCAACTGAGACCTGTCCCTTCTGCATCAATCACATGCAGATCAAATGCTTTGACTTGCACATCTGAGAAGCCAAAGAGCTGGTCCAGACCTCCTGTGTGAGGTGGAATGGTCCCTTTTCTGTTTTAGTAATGGGTGCAGTAGAGCATACCATTGTCGTCTTTAATGGGTGCAGTAGAGCATACCATTGTTGTCTTGTAACTCTGAAACTTATGGGAGCATGGTGTCCCCCTTACCTCTCAGTGAGTTTAACAGTGATGGTGAGCTATTAATCATACCTTAAGCAAAATTCATAATACCTGAATTTTCTGTGTCCATCTCATGCACTGCATGAGAGCTTCCCTTGATGATCGTCCGGTTCTTTAAACTGCATGCAGTTGATTTCTTGTTTGCCTCGTCACCATAGTAAAACATACTTTGATCCTGCCGTAAAGGAACAGTAAGTAATATTACCTGCAGTGCAGTTCTACGGGGAGGACAACTGGGTCTGTTAGTATCTGATCCTAAAAAAATTATTTAAATAATAAAAAGTAGGCCTGACATGTTCCTTTGTGCTGCAGCTAGCACTGCGAGGCCACTATATGGCACCAAATGCTGGATTTTTTTCTTTCCCCAGGAAAGATGTTTAATTACTTGGTGCTCTTTGGACTACAAACCAGAGAGCGGCCTTGAAGAAGTTTTTGCCTTAGGCCATACAGAAGATTCTGGTGTGCCTGTCCGACTCCCTCAAAGTATTAGACTTAAACACTGAAGTTCCCCATCATGAGCGTGTAGGCTCTTTACGATCCTTTTCAGTGGCTGATTTGTATAATCTCCTGTTCAGTTAGGGACCTACTTTTTTCTTTCTCATTCAGCACTCCATGATAGTGCATGTTTGTTTTTTGCTCGTGAGTTGCTCTCTGTCTTCCCTCTTCGCCCCTAAAATTGGAAACCTCTTAAAACCCCATGGGCTGTGTTGTTGTCCTTCCAGATGTCAGCAAAAGCATAGCAGTAGGGACATTTTTGTTCAAGTATCGGTAAAAGCAGACTTTAAAGGTTGTTTTTGATTTAGCTCTTCTATTCAACTGCATTGAAAGCAGAAGTTTGGGCACAAAAAGGCTTTTGTTTTGCAGGGGGCAAGTGTCCGTCTAATACACTCCCTCAGCTGGCATCTGAGGCAGGTGTACTTACCATGACATCCCTTCTGTAGTCCCATAAGTCTTCTCCCTGGCCTGTTGCAGAGGACCAAATGGTTGAATCCCGTGGCAAGTAAATTAGGCATTGGTAGACGCTTCCCTTTTCATTCTGACATTTTGTAAACTTTTTTAATTCGTTCAGCACTTTGAATGAAAAATTCTTGAAAAATAAACATGCCCTTTTATAAAGACTGTAAGCTAAGTCCATTGTACAGTTCTGAGATACCATACGAAGTGTTTACTTTCCTCTAGTATTTTTAGCTATCTTTTTTTTTTTTTTAACAATGCTTTACAAATCTTGGCAAAGCTAACAGCTCACCACTTTTATTATTAAAGTGAGACATATCTGCTTTGCAAAGGGTTTGTTAAATTCAGAGAGAAACAAACTCCTTTGGCCAGCCCACCTACACCACCCATCCCAGACCCCAATGCAGCTTACATGAAAGCCAGACCGTTTCTGGTCAGACCTTCGCTTATTAAAATCCACCTCACTGCATTTTCTTCATTGAAGTCAGGCCATTTGTCGTACTGTTGATGTGTCGTTAGCGCCCGAGGCCACTGGTGAAGTGTAATTAAAAAAATAAAAAAAACTTCTGTTATGAAATTGATTATGAAAAGCCCAGACTGTCTAGCAAGTCGCTGAACAAAGTTGCATTTTAAACTGTGCTGTACCGTTTCCTGCAATTGTCTTGTTGTGGTCATAACTGTAAGTCGTTAACTGAATTAAATTCATTTTAACTCTCTTGCTTGATAGAATGATAAAATGCAGAAAATGTGGATAAATAACCTTTTAAAATAGATCGACCACTTTAGGCCGCTGTAGCATGCATCCCAGAATATAGTGTGGTGACTTTCTATTTATCCAACGTTACTAATATTTGACTTATAGGCCATCGTGTAACTTTCCTTATCTTAACCTTTTGAAGAATTTTCCCTTTAGCAATGTTATTAGACGTGAGCTTCGTTATAGTATTTTTTTTTAAAGTTATATTTGTCAATTTCTCCGAACTTATTTTCAAAGTGCTACTAGAGGGTTTTTTATTGTATCACACACGAGTTTGTATGGTGATGGTTAGTTTTCGTCACTGATATGCTGCAGAACTGTGCTTTAAAAACATAATTGTTTCTATTTGTGACTTGTGAGGATATGGCAGAGTACTTGCACCCTGTTCTACCTCAGATTGCAGTATACTAATGGTATCCTCGTGCCATTGACCACTCTGCTGATAATCAGGCGACATACTTCACACGGTAACCAGGACGTGTCGAGTGCAGCGATATACATTACTTGCTTTAAGCAGGCTGTGGGAGTAGGTGCCCTCAAAAATGCTAAATTCATTTTGGCACTAATACACAGATGATACCTATTAATGGAAATAAACTTACGGCCAGAACAACTGATAGTTTACCCCTTTGTGCATAACCCCAACAGTCCATGCATACGGAGGTCTCTGCACTGTATCAGTTGCTGTACTGAAGTAACGTTACTATGCTAAAGTATGAAAAAACATTTGCAAGGTATTGTGGGTGTTATAGTACATGGTCAGGGGAGCACATAAAGGCCATATAGAGGCATGCTGTATCAGTTTGGTTTCCCTCCAGACACTTCGTTTTGCCTTTTTCAAATGGAACAAAGACTGCAGCAACCTTCAAACCCCACTGAATTAATGTATATGAGCTCTGCTAAATGTTTCCGCAGTGAATCGGCAGCAGAAGTAAAGCTTTGTGTTGTAAAAGTACCACACATGCGTGCTTCACTCCGATACAGCATCCTGGTTGGCAGCTCTGGAGCAGTACCCGCGCCGCAGCATACGCCCAAGCCCGCCCTGGTGTCCTTATGAATACCGGTGTGCTCCTTAGCCAAGAAGTTCCAGTACTCAACAGGAGAAAATACAAGTTCCGGTACTCGACCTGTCAGTACTGGTCCATTTAGGGCACTGGTATGACATCAGGTGTCGTTGCTGGGCTTTCTCCATACCTCTTCGCTCTGCACTGGGCTGTGCAGCAAAGAGGCCATTGCAAGCTGTCCTTAACTAGTCATTTGCTGAAACCCTGGGCATCAGAGTGGCCTCAAATGTTTGCCCTTCTGATCTGAATGTAGTAGTCACCCTTACTACTACTTAAAAATATATATATTCAAACGCATAGTCAGACAGGCGACTGCTCTAAATAAAGCAGCTAAGAGCACTGCCCATTTAAGGAAGAGGTATATAGATACGGGGCAATGGAGCGATTAAGAGGAACTTAGGTACCTAGTAAACAAAACAAGTGATTCCTCAAGCAAATGAGTCCTTTCAGATTCTGAATGGTATGAATCCAGATCTGAACAGTCGGTTGCAGATAGTCATCTAAATGCACACCAATACAGTAGGAGTCGTACAACCCCTCCTCAGAATGACTCTAAAAGTCTTGTGAAGGGGTTGCAATGTCGATTTGTCTTTGAGAAGTGCTTGTATTCTGGATGTAGGTTCATTAATGGCTCAGGTTGCTGGCTTTAAATTAACTGTTCCACTCACTGTAACCATTGTATTCAAGGCCTAGATGTTTTTGTGGACAAATTGTGTTTTTCTACGTTATTCATATATTCTGTGTAGCCTTTTGGTTGCTGTTAGAAAATCATATAGTTCATTGTATGGTTAATAAAAACCAATACAAATATGATGCATGAAAAAATTCATTGAGAATAGTTAAGCAGGTATGTTAAAACAAAATGGTGTACGCTATGGTGGAACTTTACTCGGTGGGGAATGATAGTTTCCATGAGTAGCCTATTGCTTGTTTGTGGCGGATGTTATCCTGGGGGCTGGGCTTGGAGGTACCTGAAATTGTTGGAATTTTTGCTTATTCTGCTTGTAACTTGAAGCAGATCAAAAAGAGATTGTAGTCCAAATGATGCACTGTATATGTCTTAGTGTTTGCCTTGGTGCACACAGCCAGCAATACTGAAAACAAACTACAGCTTTGTTCGTTTGAGACCCTCTTACTTAGCTTGGAGCAAAACCAGACAAAAAACACCACTTGTCGATTAGTACAGAACCAGTTTAATTACTGTGGTTCATTTTTTTGGTTGTAAAAAGCAGTTTAGAATGGCAGGTCTGCTTAATGGTGCTTGCAAGGGGTGAAATACTGTCACCCAGAACACATTTCTGGGATAAAGCTATTTCGACGTCAAGATGGGTGTAAGGTGGTGAAGTGGCATTAGCAACCACAAATAGTTATACAGCTCCAGTTTTCTGAGGCATTTACATTGCGGCCAGGCATGGTCATTTTATTGGGCTGTGGGTAGCCACTGGACTTGCTTTCACCTTTTAGCACTGTTTAGTGTGTGAGCGAAGCACAACTTTACAAACTGGTGTGGCTGAACTGTATGGGCTAAAAATACCTGATCCTAAAATCTTTACGAATCAGGATGAGCATTCCCACCATTACCATAAAACCCCATAGCACAAAGTGAAGAGTAAAAAACGTGTCCCCCGGGTCTTGATAAGGGACTGATAAATGCTGTGGGAGTCTTGGGCAGGACTGCGATAGCATAACCTCTCCTCTGTTAGTTCTGAACAGTTTTATGCACCACCTATCATTTGTTCTTGACCCAGGTTCCCAGCCTTTAAGAGAACACCTGAATTCAGGGCCCAGGCGCTTTTCCAGTTTTTCTGTATGATAGTGAAGATAGTATTTTCTTGAAGTCCAGACAAATGGAAATTCCCTGGCAAGAAATCCTAGATTTATTCACTTTTGAAAGCTCAGGTTGGAATCTTGAACAGGCCGTACTGCAAACGTCATCCAAAATTAGAAATCATCCGACCAGACTGATTAGAACAGCTCAGTGTAATTGTAACATTTGAAACAAATGACCTAAGTCGAGTTTCTATCTGCCTATGTCTACACCTCATGCCCTTTAGGTATACACCAGTAAAATGATAATCATACGTTTTTTTCATAGTTGGGGGGCCGGTAGCCGAACACTTATCCACCTGTGGTGCATGGGGTAAAAAAGAGGCTGGTACTCCTTATTGCTTCTGCCAGTCATCCCACAAGCCTTGTATAACTTGGTCAGTAATCGCTCTGGTCTGTGTTCAGGAGTACATTGGCTACAGCCTACTAACCAGTGGTGCTCAGTGTAGGAAGCTGGTCTGATATGTGGTGGACACCTGTGGTGTTTGCACCTTATACCAGGTCCAAGCAACCCCTATTAGTTAGTGAGACAGTGTCTAGGAGGGCTCTCTAGTGGTAGCTGTGGTGTGCAGCTAAGACTTACCTAGGAGGAATGTAAAATAGTAGTACTATTTACAAGTAACTTATCTCACATGAAAGGAACCACACAGTGTTGTGAAAATAAAGGTACTTTGTTACAGAACACTGAACTAGCTTACTTGTAGGCAGGCCCCCCAACTGGAGGTAAGTACACAATATATATGCACAGTAAGTATTAGGAATTAGCATAAGAAAACAGGCATTGGCAAGAAATAGCTGGGGCCCATAGGGGAGCAAAATATACTAAAATAGTGGAATGCGAGGTGAGGTCCCCCACCCAAGGGTATGGAATAGTTAGGAGGGAGCTGGGAGAACTTGAGAATTGGCCCCCATCGACCAGGAGAGCAGAGGTAAGTTACCTGGTCTTTCCAAAGACTAAGAAGGGTACATGGAAAAGGACATTTGCAGGAACAGGACCAGCCCAGTGAAATCCAACGGTGACGTTCGGATGAAGAGGACCTTCAAAAGAAGAGAACAGAGTCCAGTCCACTCAGGACTGTCCAAGTGGCGCAGGAGCCTCTGCCCGCCCTTCTGTGGGTGAAGATCCGGGTTGATGGTGGAAGATGAAGATCAGCTTTGAAGCCCTGGAGCTTCAGAGAAGTCCCTGAAGTCGTGCAGAAGATGCCCCAAGCCGGTTGCCAGGTCGGAGGTGGGTCGGTAGTCAGGAGGACCACCAACAAGCCTTGGCAAGTGCAAATCTGTGCAGAAGAGGATTTGCAGAGCGGAAGAGGACCTGCAAGGTCCAGGTGACTTGACCCTTGGAGGGGAGTACATGCTGAACCTCAGCTGTCTGGAGAGCCAGCAGAAGCAGTTGTAACCCCACAAGCTACCCACTGGTTGCAGGCATAGTAAGTTGCAGTGAGGCCCAGTCAGCACACCTGGAGAGGAGTCTCACGTTGTTGAAGCAGAGGAGAGAATGTCCTTGCAAAGATGAAGTGCTGGTGGCCGGGGCTACTTGGAGTCTGAAGATTCCTTGGAGCAGGAGTCAACAAACCTTGGTTGCTGCAAGAGTTGCAATGCACAGGGATTCTGTCTTGCAAGGGCTGATTGTCTCCCAAGTTGGACAGAAGGCAGAGAGGACCACTCAGAACCACCACCTGTGTTGGAGGAACCATGCATTTCCTGTGGCGAAAAGATCCCAGCAGCCGGACGTCGGTGCCTGCGGATGCAGGGAAGGGACTCCTTCACTCCAAGGGAGATTCCTTCTTGCTGCTTTGGTGCATCTGAAGTCTTGCTGACCCCAAGGATGCACAGCCGTGGAAAGGTTGCTGTTGCTGGAAGGAGCTGGTGAAACAACGTTGCAAGGTGAGGTCGTCTTGGGAGTTGCAGGCTTGTTTAGTTCCTGTGAAGTCCAGTAGTGGTTCTGGTGGCCATGAGGAGAAGAGGTTGATGCAGAGGAGTTGTAGTGGAGTCTTGCACCCCGACTCTGGGGACCCGACCACAAGGGAGTCCCTAAATAGCCCTAACAGGGGGGCTTGGCCATTCTGCAGAGTGACCACCTATCAGAGGGGGTAACTGACGTCAGTCACCTGTCCTGACCAACCAGATGCTCCCAGGGGCCTCTGCACATCTTGTTTCCAAGATGGCAGAATCAAATGGCCACCTGGAGGAACTCTGGGCACCACCCCTGGGGTGGTGATGGACAGGGGAGTGGTCACTCCCCTTTTCTCTGTGTGGTTTCGCGCCAGAGCATGGAACGGGGATCCTTGGACTAGTGCCCTTCAAAAGCACGCTAGTTGCGTGGGGAGACTACCCATTTCCAGCTTTGTAAAACCTTTTTCCAAGGGAAGGGGGTGTTGCATCCTCTCTCCCACAGAAAATCCTTTGTTCTGCCTTCCCCTGCTTGAGCTGGTCAAGCAGCAGGAGGGCAGAAACCTGTCTGAGGGGCTGCAACAGCGTGAACTGCCCACAAACCCTAGAAGACTGGTAGGAGCAATGCTGGGAGGGGGTCCTCAAAGGAGGACCCAGAGTGCATGGAATCATGCCACCAATTCTAGCATTAGTATTGGGGTATGATTCCGACATGTTTGATACCAAACATGCCTATGTTCGGAGTTACCTTTATGTAGCAGGACCACAGGCAGTGACCTGTGGCCAGAACACAGGGCAAAATGGCTTCTCCGCACTTATGAAGTCCAGTGCATTGGGACTGGAGTTCGTAGGGACACCTCTGCTCATGCAGGGGTGCCATTACACACAGTAACTTGCACCCTGCCCTTTGAATTGAGGGCCTGCCATAGGGGAGACATACAATGACCTGGTGTAGTGACCAGCAGTGAAAGAGTGCATGCACCTTTTCATGCAGGCTGTAATGGCAGCCCTGCAGACAGTTTGCGTGGGCTCCCATGTGTGCCATAATACATGCAGTAGCCCATTGGGGAACCCTGGTGTACCAGTTCCCTGGGTACCCAAGTACGATATACTGGGGACTTGCAGGGCGTTCATCAATATGCCAATTGTGGGGTGTAAAGGGTAGCAAAGCTGCCAAATTTAGAGGAGAGAGCACAGTCACTGGGGTCCTGGTTAGCAGCATCCCAATGAGAACAGTTGAAGCACACTGATGACAGGCAAACAGTAGAGGGGGGGGGGGGGCAACCATTCTAAAAAGGGTGACTTTCCTACACTCAGGAATTATCCCTGCCAAGTTAGAAACTCTGTTCCTAATTAAAGAATTAGCATGTTCCCATTCACCTGGTACTCGTATCTAACTTTTGGAAACAGTGTAAGAGAAGTATCAATTCAGTTAAATAAATACAGCCATGTTGAGATAAATCATTAGGAATGACCTGTATTGGTCTATTCTCAGCCAAACATGGAACAGCTTTACTGAGTAGGTTGTGCTGTGTTCATGCTTGCCTTGTTCTTTTTACTTAATCATGTCAAGATCTTAGATAAAGTAAGATCTGTAAGAACATTTTAACGTGTTTTTCATTCCTAATTAGTCATCCTGATTAGGGCCATCACTTCTGAAGGTGAAAATAGATATTGAAGCCTTATTTCAAGACTCCGAGATTAAGAATTTCAATATGTTAGGTGTATTTTGTAATGCCTTAACACTTTTAGTAACATACTGTCTTACATACTTGTATATGTTGACTTTTGGTTGATGGGGATTTTGAGGGTGGAAATCAATAGGACTGTCTAGGGAGGTCTATATTCCTTTCATCTTGAAGTAAAACAACTTATGCTGTGCTCCTAAAAAAAAAAAACATTCTTCTGGTAACAGATGGAGCTGAGCCACTCTTTACCTCAACTGAAAGGAATTGGATTTCATCTCCAGTTCAAGGACCATAAAAATTCTGTCCTTGACTCCGAAAATGTTTTAACTTCATTATTGCAGGTGTTATATATATTTTTTTACGTTTTTTTTCTTTAACGAAACAATTTCATTTTCAGTTTAGATACCTCGTAATGCCACCCTATTGTCTGATATTGTTAACCAGCTTGACATTCTGTTCACTATTTACAAATGTGAGGGAAGACCAGCAGACCACAGTCACATAATTGCAAAGTATGCATTCCAAATAGAAATGTGCGTTGTATGCTTTAGGTTACTTTATCCCCCAGAAAATCTGAATGCTTTTGCAACATGATCTCAGTTCCTCAATTAGTCCAGTCTTTTTTTTTTCTTCAACTATATTGATTCTAGTGAAAGATGATTGTTCTTGCTTTGTAATCGGGAACGTCTTTTAACTAAGAATGATTCATGGGCTCAAACATCTAATTATTGCTACATTCACCTACAAAGACATTAATCCCTCAAACTGAATATTTCCTGCTAAGCGGTAGCCTATAAACGATTAGCCTAGGAAAAGGATTAGAATGGTCATCTTTCTCTTCCAGGTAGTCATATTAATCAGTATATATTTCCTCCTACTTTCTTCATCTGACAACCTTCATAATTTTGAATTTAATAGTGATTTATAATTTGGAGACTCTTGTCTTTAGTGAGCCTAACCTGTTTAGATATTTATGTTCCCGCATTTTAAAACACAGTGTCATGGCTTTTAGTTTTCGTGCCAGTGTTATTTGCATGGGACCCTCTAGTTTCTACTCACATTCACTACACATACACTGTACATCCACTCGAACGCCTATTCTCATTTTAGCTAATTCATGACTGAGGCAGGAGGAGATTTCTGAGGACAGGCCTCAAAAGGCAGGCAAATGATGAAACCCGTGCTCCTCTATGGTCCTCAAAAACGAGACAAAATGTTGGTAGACTTTCACATTTCCTTTACTGTATTCCTCTTCCTGTTGAAGAGATCTAATGCTCTTAGCCTTTGCTGCCTCCTGAGCTACAAGTATGTGTGATTATTTTATGTTGACTTGACCACGCAGTTTTGTTTTAATTCCTCCTTGAACTTTATTAATGTTTGATTGGTATGGATTGAAAAAAAATCAAAGATTTATTGAAACATCTTAGGTTATCTTTTATGTGCCTGGCCCATTCAGACATTTATGCTCTGTTTCTCCGACTTCCTTTTTGGAATCGTGTTCCAGAGCGTCTTGCTTCAGTGATAGAATGCCTCTGGGTGTCCCTCCTGTAATACTTCCAAATTGTTTTGAGAAAGAAGCAGAAGAGTTAACATTTCTCATAGAAAATCAAGTTCCTAAAGACTGGATCCTTCTCGAACGATACATTTAGATTTGAAAGTGATGTGAGCTTCAAAGTTGTGCTCCCCTGAATCCAATTTAAATGAGGCCCAATATCACCTTATTCCAAACATATTGTTCTGATTCCTGGGAGGGCTTTAGTGTATCTTAAAGTGTGTAGTTAGAGCAAGTCTTCCTTGTGGCCATCAAAGTCCTGGAACATCTGTTTGCAACGTGCTGACTCTTCGCTACTGAACTGAGGTTCCACTTCTTTGAAAAGTAAGTGGTCTTATTTGTTGACCCTGTGTGATGCTCTTGGAGCAAATACCACAGCTTCTGTACTGCTGAGAGATGTGTTTTCCCTCCAAAGTTGCAGTTGACTACAGCTTTCTCATTGGGGCTCCTTATGAACTCTGCCCATTGGTGAACCCTTAGGCGATCTGTGACTAGAAAGATATAGGTCTAGTAGTGGCTTATATTTTTGTCTAAGCATGTCCTCTTTCACTGCACTACATAATTTGTCTTCAGAGGAATTGCATTTTGGGGGTCCTTACTTTTTTCAAAATTAAAAATTAGACCCTAACTTCATTGACCTTCTTTTTGTAAGTTATTTAATTTTTTTCCTTGTCCACCTTCTCTGCAATTAACCACTACCATCGCAATTCTTTATTAGACTTTTTTTTAGGTTGCTGGGATGATGAGGCTGATGATAAGTAATGAACCTGGTAAGAATCACAAGCTGGATAACATTTTCTCCTCAGGGAGGGTTGAGACATTTCAAATATTCTTGGTACCTCCATCCAGGTTCAGTAACTGGCATAATGGTTCTGCACCATAAGATATTCATTGCTAATCCTAAACCTTTGAACAATTCCCTTCTGTGTGCTGGGGACCCTGAACATATTTTGTACAAAAATAATTCCAAATGATTTGTTAGTTTAACATGTCCCATGTTAAAAAAAAAAAAAAAAAAAAAACACAAAACACACAAAAAAAAAACAATCTAAATTGTGCATCCAGACCATGTTTACCTGAATTTATACTCCTGTAAATTGTAAACCACCAAACACAAAACTACATTAAAGCATTCTGTTCCTACATTGCTGCTAAGAATGTGGATAAAATGAGGTCTGATTGGCAATACTTTGAGAGTTGCACACAGGTCACTTGTGCTTTTTTTTTTTTTTTTTTAAACAAACTTTGATTTAGAAATGAGAATAAACATTGCGAGCTGCGTAGTAAATTTTTTGTTGTATCTTCAGGAATAATTCAAGGATTATAGCTACAGCAATGTGTAAACAATTTTTCCCAACAATTTTTCCCAACAATACACCTACCCTTCTCCCTCTGTGGCGCACCTAATCGGACAGATTCAAGTGTCATTGGATAGGCTGTTGAATCAACTAACTAATCTCCTATGCCACCATATGTATCCTCTAATCCTTGGATCCCAATAGTGGGATATTGATTGCTTAATAAATGGCCCATTTCTATGGAGCATTCATGGTGAGTCTAGGATAGGGAGGGATCGCTGGGATCTTCAGGGCCTCCACTAACACTTCCCAGACTCTGTCTAAATCTGTGGATCACCTCCCTCATCTAGCTACACAGAGCAGAACAGCACTTTCATATTCAGCCCATCTCTCCAATTCTCTATGCCAAACCAATAATCTAGGTCCCCCCCACTGCTTTCCAATTCCTAGTGATCTCCCTCTTTGCGAAAATGAAAGCTAGGTCCTGGAACCTACTGGTGGCTTTTGTTTTTGATGTATGCAGGAATTTATTCAGTAGGCAATAAGTAGATTAATAAGGGACATCTTTGTCAATAATGCCTGCAACTGTTATAGTGATCTCTTCCTAATAAAGAGGTCGTTTTGCCCCTACTTCTCCACATCTCGGCCATTTTGCATCTGTTGTGTGGAAAAACCTATTAATTATCTCCGGTGTGAGTTATGTTCTTTGTAGAACATAAAAATTTGAGATTGAATCTGGCATTTCTTGATATCTTAGGAACTCTCTCCAATACGGTTGTCCGTCCTTCTCACCTATGCGCTCCCCATGTCTTTCTCCCACTGTGTAAGCAATGTGTTCTGGGGCAGTAGCAGGTCTTATTGCATAGCCCTATATAAATAAATAGCCACTTTGTATATTCCCGTTGAGGTCACTATATACACGCAAGACCTGTGCTGTGGGGGTTCTGCCAGCCCCTCCACCCCCCCAGACCCCAAGTGTTTACGTA
Organism: Pleurodeles waltl; assembly: GCF_031143425.1. NCBI lineage: Eukaryota > Metazoa > Chordata > Amphibia > Caudata > Salamandridae > Pleurodeles > Pleurodeles waltl. Next base: position 1,692,154,623 of record NC_090440.1, read on the forward strand.
TAGCAGCTGTCATTGAGCAATGAAGTAGGAAGTGCCCAGACGGGAGGAACACCCCATCCCTATATATAAGTTCCCCAGGGTAGTAACTCCAGCTTGTATCTGTTCTGCTAGTCTCCTCCAATTCTCCCGACAGGGGAGAGACTCCAACATTGAGGGTATATCCGGAGAATATGGAATCCTTACCTGTATTCTTGGCAGGCCTCTGTTCCAGCAGCGTCTCAACACACCCAATATTGCAGAATCGTCAGTAATGGGCTGCTTAATCCATGGCAGTGCCTAGACTAGATGTTCAAGTTCAGCTATCTCTGGTCTCTGCACTTGTTTAGGAGTCAGCCTGCCCACCGTCCACTACATTAGCCATTGCAGCTGTGCAGCTAGATAGTAAGCTTAAAAATCTGGGACGGCTAATCCTCCCTCCTCCAGTGGTTGCTGCAGTGTAGTCAGTGCCACCCGTCTGCGACCAGATCACCATATGAAATATTTTACCATTGATTCAGGTTCTCGAAAGATCACCTATGCGATCTACACTGGTAAGACACAAAAGTAATACAACAAATGGGGAAATGCCCCCATTTTCAGAACCGCCACTTGGCATGCAATCAAGTCACTTGTGCTTTTTAAGAGCTCTAGATGCCTCCAGTCCAATCATACATTGTACTGGGAGTTTGCCTCTTTGAGCAGTGATCATTGATGGCTATGTAGAGCTAAGATCATTTTTACAATGTGTGTAAGCATTCATCCATCTGGCTGTGAAATGCCTGGGGCGGCACGTGGGTCATTTATTACATAACGAAGCTCATTAAGATGCAGAACCAGTACTACAAATAAGTGTCCATTTCTCCTGCAACATAGGATTTTCATAAATGGTAAAATAGAGTAGCAAACATATCCCAGAATGATTGGTTCTGGGCAACTAAGGATGAATGCGGACCCTTCCAAATGGGATCCTGTAGTGCTTAAGAAAATAGATTCTTCAGAATAGCTTGACCTACAATAATCGACTTGTTTCAGAATCAGGGAATTGTGCTTTTCAAACCTGTGAGATGTTTTCCATGTGGTTGCTTTACACATCTCAGTTAATGGAATTTTTCATCACCATGCTATAGTGACTGCTTTACGTCTAATAATATGAACATTGATTTAGCAGGAAGGTGTTTATTTCCTAACTTTTAACACAGATACACAAAAGCTAATGCATCTTGAGATAGGTTTTGACGTCGCTAGTCCTTTTTTTATTAGACCACAACTGAGAAATAATTGGTTAGACTTCTATATCTGTTTAGGCCTTTCTAAGTAATATTGTAAAACATCACTGACTGGAGGCGGATTAAATGGATCACTGAATGCAGAACGTGATTTCATTTATTTGGTAGGAAAAACTGAAATTATTTTATTACGAAACAAAGGTTAAGTTCTCATCAATGTCTGTTGAAATGAAAAACTGTATAGGACTTAAGAGCTAAGTGTCTCTGCAACCCGCTAACTGAGCCAAAGTATTACTATCAAGGCTCTCTTCCAAGATAGATACTGAATTGAAGCAATGTGAATGGGTTCAAACTGATGGCCCATTACCTTAGAAAGTATGCGATATAACTTCCAAGGAGGTGAAAGTTTTGACTGGAGTGTAAACTTTATTGAAGCCCTCAACTAAATCTTTCACCGTAGAAAAAGAGAAAATTGTTTTGATGCAAGGTAGATTTGGCTAGATGAAGAATCTATGGCAAAATTGTGTATTACTGCCTTGAAATAGCGTCAGCCCCAAGAAGGTGACACCAATTGTAGGCTCTCTTCCATTCAAAACAACTCATTACCTTGTTGATGGTCTATTTTTGCTTCCCTTAGAATGTTGATGCATACCTGAGGCAATTTCAAGTGACTGTTGTGCCTGACATTAGGAGCAATGCTATCATATATTCAATGTTGCCTAATTCAGACAACTTATTTGACCTTGTCTTGTTAGTAGGGTCGGCTTGCATGACACACTAGTGTGGGAGAAAACACATATAGAATGTCACCTCAGTTCCCTGGGTCACTTGGTAGCAGTTTGAATTATTATTGCTTTGTACCTCTTTGATTTCAGAATCAGTGCTGGAATTAGAAGGATGGGAGGAATATTATACAGTAATGTTTTTGACCAGGTTATTAAAAAGGCATTGCCCCGAATTCCTGGTTCCCATCTCCTGAAGGTGAGCCCTTGGCATTTTGCATTCAGAGATGCAGCACACGGGTCCATCTCCAGGTACTCAGTCAGAAAGGTTGTCTTGCACAGACCCCTTTGTGTAGGCCCCATGTGTGATGTCCTTTGAAATATCTTTCCAGAAAGTTTGCCCTTGCCCTTCAGTGACCCGTTCATCACAATTGTCTAGATGGGTGACTATTGGTGAAATAAAACTCCTTGTGATAGATTTCGCCTCTTGCCCAGCTGGCTTGTAGGCTGCAACAAATTAGCCTTGCCCTAGTTCTCATTCTGGTTACATTGGTCTTCTAAATATTGCTGTAGAGGTCTTGTGTGTAGCCATGTATTGGGAAAATAGCTATACATGATTCTATCCAACTCTGAAGGGAAGGTATCTGGTATGGCGTGTTGGGTTTGGAAAGAAAGACCTTTCCAGAATGTCAGATGATACGCTGTATTCTGAAGGACCCCCTTTTGTGTCTAAGGTCTCTCCCAAGTAGTTCAGGGTTTTGAATTTGGTATACTGCTGTTGACTTTTATAAATTGATGTGGGAACCTAATCAATAAAGCAAGGACTTTTCTGTCTGTAAGTCCTTTCTGACCTTGGCACTGTTGCTGGCTGTTAGTGTCGGGGTGCTGCAATGTAGTTTTGTATGTTTGTTTAGGGATATTTGATTCAGGAAAACCCTTCCTAGCAAGGCTATTGGGTGGGTAACTTTTTCATACTGACATGTTTAAGTTGACGCTTTCTTCGAATTATTTGGGGTAAAAATGTTCCAGTCCCATTGTATAAATATGAGAATTATTCTAATGTTTGAATTTGGTGAAGATGGGTGATGCAGAACCAGGACAGCAAGTAAGTATATGTTTCTTCTATTTGAAATTGTTTCTATTATAGGGTCTTCTTAGAAATACTCAAACCAAATGCTTGGATACTGGAAACATTTAATGCTGCCAAAAGATCTCACTTACGTCTGCGTGAAATGATACAGAGTACCTAAATGGCACTGTGTGCCAAACTTCATGTTATTTTCAGTGCACAAGTTTTAGAATCAACACTTTCGCCAGTCATCAAAATTAAAATTGTATTTGTCCTTTTTTAATTCTTTTTTTTAAAAATAACTATGACAAAAGGTTTGTAGTTTTATGGTGTACAGAATATTAACATACTAGTAACACTTGGTAGTTACTAGTTAAGCTTGTCTTAGAATGACCTCCTAGGGCTGATGTCCTGATGAAAGGATTTGGCTATTCTGGTGACTTTTCCCGGAGAGCTGGCTTCTAAATCATGTGGCAATATGTGCAAATTCAAGAGTTAAATGTCTGGCAGTTGGTGTGTGTGTTGGGGGGGGGGGGGGGGGGGGGGGGGAGGGTTGTACTAATTTTTGCCATTTGCTGGGGGAGGGTCATCCATGTTGCCAAATATCCAGTCTCACCCATGGGGGCGAGCAGTAAGGGCCAGTAAAAGAACTTCATGTTTGCTACTCCATGCCTTCCATCATAAGAGGACGGTCTACACTTGGCAAAAGAGACTGCCTGGATGGACCCTCCCCAGAGAAAACATCTGAGCCATTTTTATTGATATTTTTTAGAAACCGAACATTATAAGATGGGCATACCTGCCCATCAAACTACAATTTATCCTGCTCCCACACTTTCTCTTCCCTCTTTCCCTCCATTCGAGTGCTTCCTACGCCTGCCCATCCCCCCTTTCCCTGTACACACCTGGTTTATTCTGTCTTCCACGTGAAAGCTTTATGCCAATCCCCTGTAGTTTTAGCCACATGCACTGATCTGCCCACTAAATAACTTTTCTTGACCTTAAGGCCCAATACCTGTAGTCATTTGGTCTAAGTCATTCCCCTGTAGTGTTAACTTGGATAAGAAAGCAAAAGACTGGAGAACCTGCTGAACCCATGATGTAGGTTTAGGGGTCAATAAGTACATTTCTCGACTCCCAGCAGGGCCCAAAACATTTTTTACCCATTGTGCCATAGTCTGTGCCTGTATTTTTACATGGGCCTAATTACCTCTCTGCTTACAGTAAGTGGGATATAGTCTTGGCTCTAGTTGAGGATAGTATAAATAGTCTCTGCTCACAACCACCCAGCAGAACAGCCTTTGGGCACCGTTCCACAGCCATCACTGTCAGCTGCATGATACTGTCCAGGCTGTCCACCCAAAAGTCTATCATCTTTTGGGAAACTAAATGTATGTGAGCATGTCTGTTTGTCTGCATCCTTTCTAGCATTTCACCTGGCTTCTTCCTGTCTATCCTGTGTAGCCTGTTTGATGTTTAGTGTTACCTATATAAATATTATAGTGTCTCTCTACCTTGGCATCCTTAGCAGTTGTCTACAAACCCTAGATTTTGCAACCACTGATCTTTGTATACAGTGCCAAGGTCCCACTTGCCTTTGCTGGGGTTGGTCACGTTTTAGAGCACATGACTAGATAAAAATCTCCCATCTATAAGCAACGGTCCTGAGAAGAATGCCATCTCGTCACACAACTATCTGTTCTCTGGTTTAGGAGATGGGAAAACATTGCTGCTCTAATATGCTTTTGATTTTTTGCTCATCCGTTAGTGGTTGATGTGCATCACTACCAAATCAAGACTACGGCATTCAGCCTCCAATCAGGACCCGGTGCCAAACGACACCAATGTGGGAACCATGTGATGCAAAGCATTACGCTTAAAATGTGTTTATTCTTGACCAGCTCTCAAATTTGGCAATTGGAGTCTTTGGAGGGAGCTAAACTTTCTGTCTCCACTTCGTTGCCAATAATTAGTCACATAAGACATGGGTCATATATACACTGCTATGCAATAACGACTCTGCTAATTCTCTGCCGGATGGCTAGAAATAATCCAAGCACGTGATTCTATAAAATTAGCTAATACTGGAGAATTGTTGGTACCAGTAAGTAACTTTATTTTACTTAATTTTCTCTCTTATACCAACTTTATCCAGTGCAATTTAAATAGTTTCATATTCAGTTTATACTCCCTAAATATATACTTTGTTTACTTACCTCTTATGGATAAAAGTCATAGGTTTGCCCACTAGCAGTGTAACTTGTTGGTATTATTGGTATTATTCCTTGTCTTCTCCCATCATTACGATGCAAATGACAGACATCTCCTATCCTGTTAGCATCAGTGCTTTCCTTAATGCCAGTAGCATCCCATCTTGATTATGTCAAAACCAATCTTGTCCAAGTCTTGTGCTGCTAATGATTAATTTTTTCTGGCCTGGTCGTTTGAAAGCCAGTTTGCTTCGGCTGTTCGTATCAGTACAGGTGTCCTCTTGTCCTTAAGTTATTAATCAGTCTCTTCCCTGCTATTTTTTTTAAACCTGGCTTCATCAGCTCCCGTGTACTCATTTTAGTGCTTTTGTCTTATGCAGGCATGGGCTTCCGAAGCAGAGGCTCTGCGGTTGAATCTTGTAACACAGCTTGAGGAGAAGTCCAAACAACTCTTGAATTTGCAGGAAGAGATAGAGATGCTCAAGAGTCAGTCTGAGATGTTACTGGAGCAGCAACTTTCCCAGCTTAAGGTATGGTATGATGAATTAACTTTTAATGTGAGCACTAAGTGTAGAACTGAAGTTCTGGTTCTCATGGAATTTTTGCCTGGCACTTGTGAGCAAAAATCGTCTTTTTGTTCTGTTAGGTTGAGGTGTCTAGTTCTAGAATTTATATGGTGCTTTTATTTTGCGGCATCTAGCCAGGCATAAATCAATTGCAGTAGAACCACAGGCTCCTGTTAGACTGGTAATCCAAAGTGTTGATCAGCTCTAGTACCAGGCCAACCATTTTCTTGATCAGAGTAATGAAATAATGAGCCTTCGTGACTGATAAGGTCTCCCTCTTAGCTAAAGGAAAGAAACATTTTTTCCCCTTAGCTAAACTCTCCATTTTAAGTTATTTCCTCCATTCCAGCTGAAGGAAAGTCTTTGCTTTTTCCCTAAGTTGAAGTTTTTGTGCTGCATTGTACAAGCTGAAGACCATTTCATCGCATGCAAGCAGCGGCTCTTTGCCACCTCATTCAAAGAGGTGACTGTCTTATTTTTTACCTGAGCAGAAGTGCCCCTTCTACTCACTAAAGTTTCTGTGAGCCCTCTTCCCAAACTGGCCATTCTTTGCACTGCTATGCAACGTCCAGTGTAAGCTTTCGGTTCTTTTTCTTTAAAAACAAAAAGCTGAATTCACCTAGTCTCCCTTCTCAGAATTATCAGTGTTGGTTAGTATTCTATTTTTTTGGCTGTTTTTATAGATGAACTACTCCCATCGAGTGGAGCACCTGGAAAAAGCAACCATTGTTTGCATTTTTGGAAAGCAAGGGAGAGAAGGGCTGACTAAACAATGTAAAAAAAAAAAAACAGACTTGAATGATGTTTTCAAAGTAAAAGATAGCCCCCCCCCCCCCACCCTCCACCCCCGAGGGTGCGCCAAAAATACTTGGTGGTGAAAATGTGACATAGATGGATTTTAATGTTTCAGCCTTAATCCCATAAAAGGACATAGGAAACTGCGTGCTTTGCAGTTCCTTCTCAAAGGCATTCATTCTAGGGTTTGTTTAGAACTTGGGGTTGCATCTGCTCTCTGGAGGTAAAGCATTATAAATCACCAACCCCGTTTCTAACCAAAAAGGAGTAAGTAGGAACATAACAAAGGGATAAGGCAGTTTGCTGGTAGGTCCCCAAGCATCTGTCCTATGTCATCTGGTGGTGGCAGTACACGTATAGAATCAGTGCAGGATACCCACTCACACTCAGTCTGCAAATTGGCATCTGTGAGCCCTTATGTCTCTATCACACAGCGCCAGCCAAAGGTGATAAATCACAAGTGCCAAATTGCCAGTTATCATAAATTGCTTAACTTTTTGTTACGGTTGAGATAGATGAGCAGGATAAGATCATTGGTATCCTCAGTAGTGGGAATGGAGGTGTTGGTCCTTTTAATATTCTTCACACTGAAATGGTAGCTTGGCCAAGCATTTGAAGCTTGCTATAGGAGGTGCTATAAGTTTGAACCAAGTTAGAGTGTAATAACATAAATAGACTTGCCCAGCTCACTAAATCAGCGTCCAGTAAAGTAATGTGCAGAATACCTGTCAGAGGACTACACAGGTGAGCAAGCGTGCTAGACCGAATCACTGCTTATTCAGTTTAGACTCTTTGACCAGTGTCTTGTCTGAATAGAAGTCATTGTCTGTGTGAATTTTGATCCACTTTATTTAAGGCCTTTTAGTTTTGGGATTGGTGGTTCCTTAAGTACATCCTCCATGCTCGTTTGTTTCAGCTTGATCTTTCCTTTTGCCTTATGATATTAGGCTTCAGAGCAATGGCCTAGCTCCTTCTGCATGAATGGCACAGGAGCTTCATGTCATTCATCTGGCCCTTAAGCTTTCTTTCTAGCTTCAGGACAGCTGCAGCTAGGTTAAAGTGATACTTTCAAACTATCCAGCTGTTCCTTAGGGTTTGTATCATAACTTGAACACTTGTGCTATGATGTTGGTATTTATAAGTGCCAGGGAAAGTACTGCCCAATATTTAGTTGATTCTTGCCTTGTTCACGTCCACAGTACCTGTCCATCAGCAAATCTGGCAGACTTATCTTTATGTATTACTGCTTGGAGAGGACTGTTGAAGGCATACTATAAATCTGGTGTCTTAGGAAACCGACCCAGACATCTTCAAAGCAAGGTGGGGGCTTCCTTGGGAAGCTGCGTAGAGCTGTTAGGATAGATCTGACTGCGTGTAGGTTCCAGGCTCAAACACCACACATGACTAAGGGTCTAGTGTGTAGACCCAAGTGAAAGCCATGTTACAGAGACAGTAGGGAAACACTCCATTTGCACACCCATTCTTTAATTCGGTATGTGGCCCAACAGGAGCTGATTTTACTCATCCTTTGATGGCTCCTTCCCAATAGGAAGGACTTATTTAGTAAGCAGGTTAGTTTTATTTATTTATCAAAGTGTTCAGTTAATTAAAACCGTTACACAATCAGTACATGACTAAAAGAAAAAGGATCAGTTTTGAGTTTTGGTTGTTTTGCATTCCTCCCCACGATACCAGCTTGTTACGACAATAGTCCTTACTTGGCTGGCAAATCTGTACCACACCTCCCAGGTTTGACTGCCTGTCACATCTATTGTGTTTTCCCCTGGACATTGATTTCTTAGTCCACTGGAGGTTGTCCATTTTAGTGTCTGACTACAGGGTCTTTGGCTGTGGGGGAACAAGGGTGCAGACCTACAGACAAGCCTATTTTGAGACTAGTGTTTGCTGTTGTTTTGAGGTACAGTCCTGTACGATATTGGGTTTTTCAACTGACAGTGCACTGAGGCCTGCTAACCAGACGTCACTGCCAGTTCTCTTTCTCTAAAACAAGGTATTGTCTAATTGTAACCCAATTGGCATGGACTTTAGAACCCCTGTAAGTCCCTTGTTGATGGTCCCCTGGTACCTAGGGCATGGGTACTAAAGAGTGTCCCTAAGGACTGCAGCATATCTTATTCCACCCTAAAGGACCCACACACAAATACACACAGGCTGCCATGGTAGGCTGCATGACATGGTACAAACCATGTTTGAAAACATGACATGCCACACTCTTGTGTGCCATACCGAAGACACTGCATTGGCTATATGTAAGTCACCCCTACAGCATGCCTATGGGTCTTAAGGCGGGGTGCATTATAGCACACATAAGGACCTATCTGCATTAACGGATAGGCCTCTGTATTGTCTGCTACCATTGCTAGAGATTACAAGTGAGCAGGGAAGTCATCTTAAGGTATGTACTTGGCAGCAGTCAAAACAAGTTATTCAGCTACATAATGGCTTCACTGAAACCTATAGTGTTTGATATCAAATGCCTTGACTTAATAAATCTGTACTGATGCCATTACTAGATGTATTGTGATATGCACCCAGAGGGCACCTTAGAGGTGCTCCCTGAAACCTCACTAGTCCTCTAGTGTGCTGGGTGACTGGTATTGTCCAGCATGCCATCCCAGACACATTTCTGACCCCCTGAAGGTGAGAATCCATGCTCTCAGGAGTTCAGGAACAATGTCTGCTCTGGCAGGGGGTGTTGTCGCCTCCTCTAGCAGGATGGCTAGTAAATCAGCATATCAAGGCCAGAGGCTTTAAAGCCTCTGCTGCCTTTGATATGCAACCATGGCTCCCTCCAGACCTGGAGAATACCACCCCCTGCTCTTGAAGCCCATTAGTCTGGAAATTAGTCAGGAGGAGTGTTACACTGTCAGGCTAGTCGCACTTCTAGGATGGGCTACCTGAAGTGAGCACGAAAAATATAATTCCACCATCTTTTCTTGTGTTGTTGTGAAATTAGGAACCCTGAGGCAGGGTTGTGCCTACTCCCTGGAGGAAGTGGTCATATAGGGGGTGTAGTGACCCCAGTGGTAAGTGGCCCACTGGCTACTATCTTACACTCCCTTTAACACCCCTAAATTAAGTTTTTATGTGGCACTCTGACACCAGGAAAGCAGATAAAGTCAAGCCCTCGACTACTGGAGACCGCGGAAGTAAGAAGGAACAAGAGAGCAAAAACTGAAGACCTGCACCAAAGATTGGCACCAAACCCTGCCAGGTTGCTTGCACTTCCACAGCCACTGAGACCGACTTAGCAAACAGCTGAAAAACCTCACCAACCCTTGGAAAACTGGGTGGCATCCCAACAACCCGGAAAGATCTCCCTTGAAGTAGAGGAGCTACTTCCATGCATCTGTAGGCACTGAAAGCAGCTTTCTGGTCCACTGTGTGGTTGACCATTGGGTCCACTGAGGGAGCAACCTGCCAGAAAGAGTTCATCGAAGTTCTAGGTCCGCCCCATCTCCCCAGCAGGTTTTGAGACACCAACTCCTCCAGGAGCCCTACAGTACCAATACCCTGGGTACTGGCGCAATTGCAGCAGCCAGGGCTTATTGTGTCCAGTCTGGACACCAGCACTGAGGAAGACAGACCTGCATGTCGAGGGACTCCGGGGACAGTGAGACCTACGTTAAGACTTTCCCAGCTGACCTGTTTTTCCCCTCTTCTGCTGAACTGCGAGTCTGACCGCCATGACCCGCTCACCAAAACACTTATGTGCCTACATGGGCCAGAGACCCTTAAGAGTTGAGCCCCCCTTTGGGCTCAGTTGGACTGGTAGCCCAGTCTTCGCTTGCAGCCTCTTGAAATCAGTGAGCGTTTCCCTGGTGGTTGAACACCTGGCAGGCTTCCTGAATGCCAGAAGGAATGAACTCAGCCGATAGTCCCTGGTTGATCACAAATGGCACCTCCATTCGGAGTTGTTGCAAGATCTCTTTCGGCAGTGGGAAGAGCTTTGGTTAGATTTGTTTGCCTCCCCAGATAACGTGTAATGTCAGCAGTTTTTTGTGCCTTGGCATTTCCAAGGCGTCTATCGCTCAGCGACGCTTTTCATCTCGATTGTAGCTCAGACCTTCTGTACACCTTTCTGTCCATACCACTTCTGCACAGAGTTCTAAAGAAGATAAAGAATGAGCGGGCCCAAGTAATCCTTGTGGCTCCGGACCGGACAGGAAGAGTCTGGTATTGGGAGCTATTGAGCATGGCCATTGATCCTCTGATCAGACTGCCCCTTTTGGAGGATCATCAGGGGGCAGCAGCAGGGGAAGGTTCTCCACCGGAACCAGTCCAGTCTCTGCCTTCTTGCGTGGAGATTACGTAGCAACAGTTGACAGCTTTTGACCTTCCGCCTGAAGTCTGTGATGTAATCTTGGCAGCGAGGCGTCCCTCCAATAAAACGGTGTACGCCTGTCGGTTAAACAAATTTGTGGAATGGTGCACAGACAAGTCTGTTGACCCTCCTCTCTGCCCTCTTTCCGAGGCCTTTTTGTTTATACTTTCTTTGGCCCAGCAGGGCTCTACTTTGTGCACACTTAGAAGTTGTCTGCTTTTCTGAGATTAGCTGACCAACCTTTTTGATAGATCTCCTGTTGTCAGTAGATGTTTTAAGGGTTTTACCCATATGTTTCCTCCATCACCGTTCATAGTGCCTGGATTGGAATTGGATCTGGTTCTTACTTAAAGTGTGTTCCTTTTGAGCTGCTCCATAATTGTCCTTAAAGGCTTTGGACGTTACAAACAGACTTCCTTGTGGCCATTTCATCTGCTTGCGGGGTGAGTGAGCTGCAGGTATTGTCATCTAAGCCACCCTACCTTTCCATCTATCCTGACAAAGTGGTGCTTCGCACCAGGGCTTCCTTTTTGACAAAGGTGGTCATGCCCTTCCAAGTAGACCAATCCCTCACCTTGCCAACTATTTACACCCCCCCTCATCCTTCTAAGGAAGATGAGGCATCACTGCCTGAACCCAAAAAGAGCATTGGCGTTCTACCTTGATCGTACCAAAGAGTTTTGGGTGGATTATCAACTCTTTGTTGGGTATGTGGGTGTGAAGAAAGGTCGAGCAGTACAGAAGAGAACCACCTCAAGATAGGTTGTTTTCTGCATTCAAATGTGATATGCATTGGCTTAAAAGCAACCCCCTTATGGTCTGCACAATCATTCTACCAGAGAAACAGCTGCAACCACTGTTAGCATGCAGACTTCCAGTCTTGGACATCAGTCAGGCAGCGACATGGGTGTCTCCACCCGTTCACCAAACACTACTGCCTGGACAGTCTGATCCGGATGGATGGGTACTTTGATCTTGGTTCGCGGACCCTCCTCTTGGGATAGTATTGCTTGGGTATCTCTTCACAGGGAAGGAATCTGCGACTTGAAGTTTCTATAAGATGAACTAGTTACTCATCTTCGGTAACGCATTACCTAGCAAAAACATATTCTAGTTGCCTATTACTTACTGTAACCCATCTTCCTCGCTCTGGGAACTGATTTGTAGGGCAGGGACTTCCATTTCAGGTTCCTATTTCTGACGCACCAGTGATAAGTGTTCTTCCTGGGTCCGTGCTTCTGAAGTGGAAAGTTGTGAAAAGCAATTCATGTCGGTGCTCTGGGGTAAGTCCCACAACGTCAGTACGCAGGACACTGACTGTGGATGCGGAGCTGACTTACGCCGCCTACCATTGCGCATGGGTACTACTTGAGAAAAATCTCCAGATCAAGACTGACGCTTGGAGGAAATTTTAAGGTAAGGAATCTGTAAATAGAATGTCTCTACCAGATAATGCCTTACCAAAGGTAAGTTACTTGTTTACCAGGGCCAAAGCTGCTACCACTGAGTTAGCACACAAAGTCCCTGTCCTAGACATATGCAGAGTAGCTACATTGGCGTTCTTCCATACGTTCACAAAACACCATTGTCTAGATAGTCACGTTTTCTGAGAGGATCATTTTGGCTTCTAGATCCTGTAGTACTTTCTCATTTTTGGCTATTCACAGACCCACCTGCTAATAGGTACTGCTTTGGTATCTATTCGAAAGGTGAAAAATCTTTAGGTAGAAGTCTGTATCAGGAGAACAAGTTACCTTCGATAATGCTCTTCCTGGGAGAGACTCTAGCCACATATTCCTTATGCAACCCTCATTTTCCCGGCTCTGTGATTGGGCTCTATCCATTCATAATAGCCCAAGTCCAGGAATCTGCACACTGGTCACGTCCAGTTGGCTCTTGAGGGCTCTGCGTCTGGGGCGCAGGCAGCCTTGAAGGCAACCAACATCAGTTCACAGCGGTGGCGCCTATTTAAGCTGCTGAGGTTCTTTCTGGAGTGGAACTTTGTCAAAGTAGAGCCGCAGGGTGCTACCTGATGGCGTGCCAAGGTACTGCTGAAAAGTTTATGGATCCAGTCTGATGCCTGGGCAATATTCAAAAGGTGAGGCAAATTAGATTGTCTCTATTGTCTCTACCAGAAAGAGTGTTAGCAGAGTTAAGTAACTTGTTCTTCCCTTCCTTTCAAGTGCACCCCCAGTGATGTAAGGTAATCTAGCAGACCTGACAAGCAGGCTTTGACAGTCAAGCAGGATTTGACATTGTATTGTCAGAAAGAATGCCACAAATATACCAATTAGAAATTATTGTTAAACATAGTTTTACTCTGTCATTGTTGTGGATGGAACAATACCTACTCCAGTCCACTATTGGCATTCATTTTCCAGTCTCTTGTTGCTTCTTGTACCTTATACTAGGGACTTGTAGGTAAGTTAAATATACCAATTAGAAATGATTGTTAAACATAGTTAAATATGCCACATAGAAATATGGTGGGGTAAAGTGCTCTGAGTTCTCAGGCCTGCAGAAATATAGGGTCAGCAGCAGCTGAAAAATACAGGTGACCAAACAGAAAAGGCAGCTCATATACACTCTTCATTCTAGTCTTTCGTCTGCAGCAGGTTACCGAAATTGTAGATCAATTTGTCTTTTACTCCAACTGTTACGGTGGAAACAAAGTTAGGTAGTGCTCACACCCTAACTCCCTGTTCACAAGTCCAAACTGATATGCTGCAAGTATACTGGTTGCCACTTGCCCCATGGGTGCATCTGTTACCCAAAAATCCTGACTTTGTCACTTAGGTATTGCTAGATTCTTTGAGTTGGTTGCGCAAATCAAGCAGCCTCTCCCTGTAATGAGCTTTGAAAGCAATCACCTTTGACATTGATCTCTTTCTGATTAGATTCTAGTGGTGGTGGGGGGTGTTCTCTTTTCCAGCGCAGTCAGTTCCCCTGGGTCCCATTACTGGGCTTGTATTAGCCTGAGTACAGACTTTCATTCCCGTGCCCACCACTTCCACATTGGTTCCCATCACCAATGCTTGAGGATAATATGGTGCCAAGGCCCATGCCTGATCCTGAGCTGAGATCCACTAAGCTCGACTGATGTGATGCAGATTTACAAAACACAACCAGTTGTCATGCAGCCTCACTTAACCCTGTACCTCTATCGCATCTCAGCTATAGGGCTCTATTATCTTTTGTTTCCGACTTTGTCCCAGTGCCTCAGTGGGATGCACCCAAAGGTTGTGGTGGTGGTGATGATGATAGTAAGGGTATTGCTTACTTTTCTCTCGTTACATGGATGATGCCTTATACGTTGATTTACAAAATGCCAGTGGACTTGATACCTCCATTGCGATAGAGCTAGACTCTCCCACTTGAGCTACGAGTGGAGGAGAGTGCCTCATTCCCAGTCGTGGTTTGGAGGTTAAGTTTAACGGTCCTTCACTGATGCTCTGTGGGATACTTAGTCAAAACTATGTTCTTGCCCCTCTATCAACAGATAGGTTACCACTCATCATAGATCAACACCTTGTGACGTGGATTTTATCATCAATCACCCAACTCCACAGAGGCTTAGTTAGAAACCTCATCCAGTAGAGTGAATCCTAATGCATTTTCCTCTTCTTTTACAGATAGAGAATCCAAAAGAAATGATAACTTGGCAAACCTTTGTTTTCTTCAGCCAGTCTGTTACTGTGGACTTTAAATGCAGTTTGTCTAGCCTGAGGGCCTCCTATGAGGGCAGGATATACCTATTCTGCAATCTCAAAGGTGTTATCTGCAGTCTAAAGGGGCCAGAGCATTTCCATTTTACTGTGGTTCCCTTTGACCTCACCAGTGCCTCTTGGTTGTTCATAAGCGTGGTGGCGTTGGTCACCTTGAGAGGTCGCAAGTTGATGTATTCCCTTACCCGTACGACTGCTGAATGTGGTTTAAACAGTTGAGGACCTCCTCTGGACGATGGCAGCTCTTTTTAAATCTTTGGGTTTCACCATAGATGAGCCAAAATTTCACCTGACAACCCTTAGAAGCTTCCATTCTTTGGGGACAATCTTTGATACCAGAGAGGTAAGATCTTTACCTCTGCATTACCCAGTTCAAGACATTCAGTCTAGCTCCTGGATCCAGATGAGGATGTTTTGATCTGTTAGCCTTATGCCTCTTCCTAGTCAAGCATGCCGGGTGGCACATGCAGTCTAAAGTAGTTCTTAAAGTCTTAGTTGGCTCAACTCCATGGCCACCTTTTGGACAGCATCTGGATCTGGGAGGTAGCACATCAAGATTTCAGTGGAAACTGACTAACTGCTGCAGGTTACTCTCCCTTCCCGGAACTGGAAGTGGTGATGAACGCTTAACTGCTCTACACCAGTCTTCTGTAGCTGGGAGACATTCATCCATCCTGAGGGCCTTCTTCACATCTATTAAGCATAGGCTGGCACTGGTTCTCACAAATGACCGTATAGTACTGCAGCAGTCAGGGCAAAGTGAGGTCTTGTTTCCTGTTCCAGGCGGCTTTTTGCCTCCGGAGGTGATTTGAACGTCAGGACATCTTCCTAGCTGTTAGTCACCTGGTGTGATTTGTAAGTTCCATGTCAGACAAACTAAGCAAACATCTTCTCAATAGGGTGTTGAGTAGTACAGTGACGTGACGTGGCGTGCAGTAGAGTGGAAAGGCATAGAGTTGAGGTAAGTGTTTGAAATTGGAGTAGTGTGTTGTGCATTACAGTGGAGAAGTGTAGTGTTGAAAAGTGTTGTGGTGTGTTGTATAGGGTTGTACAGTGTAGTGTAATTGCATAGAGTGGAGTGCAGTGTGGTATAGTGTCACAGCTTAGATTACACTGTTGTACAGTGGAGTGGCGTAGAGTAGTGTGTGGTGCAGTATGGTAGAGTGGAGTGGCATATACTGTCGTGGAGTAGAGCGCAGTAGTGAAGTGGAATATAGTAAGGTGGAGTGGGGCTACATTGAGGAAGTTGTGTGGAGTGTCTTCTAGTGGTACAGAGTACAGAAAAGTGCTCTACACTGGCATTGTCAGGACTATATTGTATAGTGTAGCGCCATGAAGTGCAGTATAGTGTGGTAGAGTTGAGGCGTGGAGTACAGTGTTGAGCAGAGTGGAGTTGGGTGGAGTGGAATATACTGCAATAGTGTGGATACGTGCAGGGTGACATGTAGTGGAGTAGCATACAGTGAAATAACATTGAGTGTAGGGGAGTACACAGGTGACATACAATGGAAAAACGTGGAGCGGAGTGGCGTACATTAGTTGTGTAGTGTGATGTGCCATGTTGTGGAATAGGCTACAGTGGAGTGCCGTACGGTGTAGTGTTATTCAGTAGTATAGGGTTTAGTGTGTTAGCATAGAGTGGAGTGGAGTGGAGTGGAGTGGCGTGCCTTTGAGTGGTTTACTGTGTAATGTACATGGGAGTCATATAGAATGGGATAGCGTACAGTGTAGTCATACAATAGATTTGCATACCATGGAATAGTGTAGAATGGAGTAGCGTAAAGTGCAGCGGCTTAGAGTGGAGTCAACTAGACCAGTGTTGTAGAATGGAGAGGCATTAAGTGTAACAGCGTACAGTGGCGTGCCATTCAGTGAATTAGCGGGGAGTGGCATATAGCCCTCCGCAAACTTGCTGCCAAATTTTAACTAAATTTGTTTTTGTTTTTTTTTAAATGGCTTCTCTGGTACTTTACCACCAGGCCTAGGTGGTCAGGGTATTCTGGTTGATGTGGTGGCAGCCAGTCGGATCTCAGCAGATATGTCTGCTCTTCGGATCCGCCACAGTGTGAAATATACAAAGTTTTTAAGCATTAGTTGCTCAAAAACTACTGAACCGATTTACACCAAATTGCAAAAAGCACTCTTTCTACACAAAGATCTAGCGTTCTGCTACATTTTATGTAAATCCGTTCAGCAGTTTGGGCTGTAGCTGTGTCCAATGTTTCTATGTAAATGGGGAAAACACATACCCCCCCTTTTTCTCGGCCCCTACTTGAAAGATCACCGAGAAACTTTCCCATGTGCAAACTAGTCAAAAAGTAACACCATATTGTGTCCTAACTTGCACCCTCGTCATGCATTGCTAATTACCCCACATATTACATCACTCATGACATCTATGACATGATTGAAAATATAGCCGCAACATTTGCTATGAAATTATTAATGAGAAAACTGCATGGCGTGGGTGGAAGTTATTATTTATAGTTACCTTAGGACACAAGTTAGTTATTTGAGTTCACTATGGTGAATTTCTGTGTTTTTTTTTGGGGGGAGTTTAAAACATTACTTTGTTACTAAACATTTGGCCAAGAATAATGATATGTGATGATATATAATGCAGCTGATTCTGCAGTCCCTATATAAACTCATGTCTGTAAGGTCTTTATAAATGGCGACTTGTGACACATCTAGATGCAAATTATAAAGAAAAGACATCGGAACCAAACATCTAACAGTTTTTTTGTGTATAATTCTGCACTAGAGGTGCAACCGCTTATATATATAATATGTGTGTGTGTATTGAATTCTATGGTGTTAATGAGATCGTATTTGAAAGAATGAATTAAAGAATTGAAAGATTTGGCTGAATGATTTTTTAGAACGTTGGTATGTTGGGAGCTCCATTGAACACAATGAAGGGGCTCGGGACTAATAATGGCTGGTATAAGCCTTCTGCAGCATTCTACTATTTCTTTGTTTTTTACCTCTTTTTAATCAGAGCATTCTCCCACAGTGGTGGAATGTTCCAGTAGCCTTACAGACCTTCTGACTATAGTAGTTGTTAAAGGCTCTCTCCCATGTTATAGACCCATGCTGCGAACTCTGGTTCTCAGGGCCTTTAACAAAAAGTCTAGCTCTCTGCAGCCGGCAGTATGGCTATATTTATATGTTTTTTGTAACAGTGTAGTTATTGAAAACTGCATACCTTTCAAAGTTTGTTTCTTTTCTCATGTACTTGGGCCTTTCTTTGCATGTAGGCTGATTTTGAAGCAGAACGGAAATCCTCTTTGCATGAGTGGGAGCAGCACAAGCATGATGCAGAGTGTCTGCATTCACTTCACCAGCAAGAACGGCATCAGCTCTTGCAGCAGATCCAGGAGAAGAATGAGCTAATCATCCAGGTAAGTAATTAAGTTGTCTGTTTTTGCAGTAAAGGCAGGGCTGATCCTTCTTGGAAACGGTAAGCGAGCCCTGGATTGGATGGTTGAGCATACTGGACAGTGATTCATGGTTTCATCACGAAGTCTAATGATGGGCATTTGGAAACGTGATTTTATTGGTCCTTAATTTTGACTCTGTTAGCGCTTCCATTGCAGATGTGTAATATTTTTGTACACTATTTTTGTAAGGATTGTGAATGAAAAGTGACTTGTTTAGAGGTTAATGGCTCTGATCTGCTGCTATCCTGCCCAGTATTGACTTGTGTGTTTTTTGCCTGCTTCATCTGTAAACTAAATTTGACTTGTTCCTCAATTGATGATGCCTTTTGTGATTGTTTACTTGTACTTCAGTTTACTGAGCATGTTTCTCTTGAGCTTGGAATTTCATATTGTCATCAGTGTTAAGGTAAAGAAATCTGGTCCGTATTGCACTATCCATGGTAATGCTGATGTTTTCTATGCCAATGCTGGCTTGCACAGAGCAGTTGTGAATATGACAGAAAATGCTAAGATAACAGATTTACCATTTTCAGAATCCTTAATCTTTTCAGAGATTATCTTCCATTTGGATGCTGGAATTGTGTGTGTGGGTCAATTGGAAAGTTTAATCTGAATGTCTGTGATCAAGCACAAGTGTTTTGTTTTATATATAAATAGCTTAATTTGTTTTTCCAATTTCAGAACAGCATATTTACAGTACAGAAAACTATAAACCCACCTTCATCACATTGAGGTTAAGGGGTTAGTTAGGGAAAGCAGTTACTTGAGGAAAATGAAAAACAAAGGGAAAAAGGCGGATAGCACTTTACAGTCATAGTGTGAGACAGCTCAGTTCACAAAAAGTTTGTTTTCTTCTGAGATGTGCCACAGGCTGTGTAAACCAACTCCTCTGCTTTTGCACAGAAATCCATGCCTTGTGACGATTTAGCCTTTATGGGAGCAGCTTCTGCTTTCCTCCGATATCAGGTTAAATCCCTTTTGGCCACCATAAAACCAGTCGGTACAAGCATACATTTATATCCTCCATCATCTCTCCCCCCCCCCACCCCACCCCAAAAATATTCCATGAGGCCTAGTAACACTGATTCTGAGTTGAGGTCTGCTAATAAATCCTCAGGACTGCGTTTACTTTATGCTGATGTCTCTCAACACCAGACAGGACCACAATAAGTGCAAAATGTTGCCTACTGGAGAAGAACATCTGGCACAGTTAGGGAGGGGTGCTCTCCCCATTTGCCGTAACCGTCTCAGTTCTGTGGTAGTTAGTGTGATTATTTTCAGTCACCTGTGGCTTCTTGGGCTATAGTGGTATCAGTGAAGGTATTTAAATTGACTAAGACACAAGTGTGCGGATATTGTCAGTAATTATCCAGACATCAGTATCTCGGACTATTCGTTATTAGCTTGCCTAAATTGTCTTTTCATTGCGTCCTGAGTTGAGGCAAAGGGTCAGGGGCATTTTAACACTAGTGCTTGATGTAGCCGAGAGATTACCTTCTTCCTCCAATGGTGCTAACATTAGTTTAATGTCTAGTGTATTTTATTCTTGAATATCCTGGAGCTGATCCTGGTGGGAAACTGACTTTACAATGCGGTAGTTAGCACACAGTGTCTTTACCATGCATTTGTAACACACAATTTTTTCTCCACAAATCTGGTTTTCTTCCACTTTGCCTGCAGGCCACAGGTGTCCATACCCTCGAGAATGCTGCTCAGCTCAGGAATTGTGACTTGTGGTACTGTGTGTATCTTCTCTATAATCTTCCAAACTATGTCCGACACCTGTTTCTATTCAGATCCGTTCCGCTAATGAACAACATGCAGTTCACTCTGGCCTGAGCCTCGGATGAGGAGTATAAAGAAGAAACAAAGCTGATGAAACAAGGGCCAACTCTCATCCACTTAAGGTCCCCAAACATGAAAGGCCAGGTGTGCTTGTTGAAGGCCTTCTCTATGCCCATAAGCAGCAGGACTGTGGGTGTGGAGATTGCAGGAATTCTGGCAAATATAACTTGGAGGCATGCAGGCAATGGTGTGCTTCTGTACTGCATGAAGCCTTTTTGGTCTTTATGAATCAATGAAGTTATTACTTCTTGTAACTAGAATTTTGGCCAATATTTTTGTTTGTGTTGGACAGTAGAAACCACAGCACTCCAGGTTTTTCTGGAATTTTAAAATTACTGAAATTGGTGCCCTATGTTAGTTGTATGGGAATTGACCATCCTCGACTACCAATAGGGCTGTATATTTCTTGAAAATTTCCACAGGGAATCCATTAGTGTCAGGATTTGTGCCAGATGGCAATGCTAAAGAGGTTTGGCGCATCTTCGTTGTTATGGAAATATATAATTTGTCCCTCTTTGAGGGAGAAGGGTGAACATTGGAAGGTCCCTGATAATCTGTTTTTGAGCTCAGCCCACTGGGGACATATCTCAGCGTGAAGCTCTCCGTTGTAGGCCAAGAGGTATTGTAATTTTGTAATTTGTAATTTTTTAAAGATTATTTTTACTAGCATTTATAAAGCATGAAAAACAAGCATCGAAAAATGAAATCCTTGACTAACTTGCTCCAGACTGTTAATTTTCCTTATTCGATCATGTTACATATTTCATCTGCAGCTGTTCTTTAGCATGGTTCCTGCTCCCTATTCCGATGTTTTCCACTCCAGTTTAAGCTGATTTTCCATATGTAGTACTCTGAATGGTAGTTGTTTCCTCTAACCATCATTTGTGACTTTTTTTGGGGTCACCACCTCTTCCTCTACACATGTGTTCCTCCACATGTATGATTGCATTCATTTTACCAAACGTAGACCCACCTATAATCTCAGTGCTTTTAACTCTAGGTGAGCATGAATCCCTTTTGGGTAACTGCATTAGCAGCCCAACCCTCCCGCAGTGCCATATTTTTACATCGTATGATCTTCATTGATAGTTATAAACATTTGAATAATTTGCTGCTGTGAGCATGAAACACGAAACACCTTTTTCATATTAGCAGTTTTTCCACCTACGGAATCGGCATCACAGAATGCCTTTTGCCGAGGATAATAGTGTTTTGACCCGTCACGTGATTCCCACTACTCTTTCTCTATTGATCTTCTATTTTTCTTGAAGAGTTTAACTTGATTAGGATAAGCCATTTATTCATGTAAACACCTTACTTATATTTTGCCCTGAGGAAGTCAATGAGATTAATTTCTCGGAGACGAAACACGTGTTGGCTGTTGGATGTTGTTGTGATGACCACATATGGAATCTTTCTGATGTGATGAACATGTATGAAAACCTCACACAAGAATAAAGACACTGAACTTTAACTCTGTTTGGATTATATATTGATTCTCCGAAGACCAAGAACCTAACTGTACAGACTCTTATCTTATTTCATACGAGTGCCCTGGCCTTTTGAAACAGAATGCCTTTTTAGTTCATAAATATCTGTGAAATACAAGCCACACAATCCTCATTTTAGTCTGAATAATCAAAATTATCCTTCCAATTAATATCGTAGAACTACATTGCTTAAGCACAGAACAATCATTCACATGGAAACTCAGTAATATAAATGTGATCAAGCAGAAAGTCCTCCGTAGAATTAATCAGTAGTGGAACATTTTCATTAAGACAGCACTCAATATGTCAGTGGTAAGCACATGGTAATCATGTTAACAAATTAACCAGTTAATATACTCTGCCCACATTGATGTTTTGACTTACAATGCAAAGGTATGCAGAAGGAACCAAAACATTTGCAATTGGTGAGGAAAGATACACCAGAATAAAGCAAACCAAAACAGGAAGAAGAGTGTTTAATATTGTCAGAATGACTGGAATATTGGTTAGAAATTATTCAGACAGCTGCATTTGTTGAATACAAATAGACACAGGGTAATTCCCAGTGTAGTATGACCAACAAAGGTCTATCTTGAGTGCAGACAGCGCTTTGACCTTTTTAGAGTATATAAGGTCTCATTAGGACGTAGAGTAGCTTTGGGGGGGGGGGGCTGAGATAACGTTGAAAAAGGCAAGTCTGCAGAACAAACTAAAACTTAACAGTGGGAAGATGTTAAAAGATGAGATATGTACTAGTTGCCAAAGTGAATTTGTCTAAGGACCACGTAGTATGTGAACACTTGTCTGCCACTAGAGGGGTTCCAGGAGGTAACCTGTGGGGAGAGGGGTGGTGGCTGGAGAAAGGAGGCTCTAGAGGGGCACCAGCAGAGGCTCAATCAAACTCTAACCTTTTATTAGGGAAAGCACAAAGGGGCGGGGGAGAAGAGTGAACCGAGGGAGGCCATAGAACCTGTTCCGGCGGGACCCTCAGACTTGCAGATGCTACTACAAATGCGGTGCGTATAGGCAATGAATCAAGATAGTTTGAACAGGAGTAGTGACTTGATTAACAGTAGTCTTTATTTTCCCCCTTCCCAACGCTGCACTCTACCAACGACTCAATCTATCCAGATATTCAATTTATCAAACTACAGATTGAAGGGTGAGGGAATTTCTCTGTTAAGCAAACTCCAATCTGAATTACACAGGTTTTTCAGGAAGATAAGACTAAGATATGTTTCTGTGTAAAAGGCACTCCACTTCTCACATCAGCATTACAGTTAAAACCTGCATCTTAATTCAAACCCTCTAATGCCCTGATGCCCTCAGAGATATTAGCATTTGAAAGGGTAGTACTAGATGATTTTAACACTCTCCCATCTATCCGGTATTTTACTCCGTATAATATTACATTGCCTGAGAGACAGTCACTCACATTGAAATCTGGTGATTCAATCATAATTAAATGGCTGCTAAATGTGAGGTAATTGTTATACAGGATAGACAAATGTATGACGCACAGATAATGGGACAGCTCAGCGGTCAGAAACATTCAATTCCAGAAATATTCCAGAAAACTGACCTCTAATTCCCTACCAGAAATAAGCACAGAATTCTCAAGACCACCTTTCGTGTCCTCGAATAAGGTTTTCTTAGACAACAAGAGTTTGAATTTCTTAAGACGTCACCCAGGACCCCAGTACTATACACACTGCCCAAGATCCATAACAATGCCTCCCACCCTCTGAGCAGACCCATGCTATCTAGATGAGACTCTGTCCTTGAGCCTTTGGGTGAATACATTAACATTTTCGTTAAGGATTTTGTCCCCCTTCTGGACATACATATACAGGACAGTACATGTGTGATCAACGTTACTGAAGGGATGGACTCTGACCCTGTGCAAGAACATTTGGTGACTTTTGACAGTTAGTCTTTTTATACCAGTGTCCCACAGAAGGAGAGTATTGACATAATCAGAAACATCTTAGACACCTGTTTAGCGCCTTTTCATGTCCTTACCTACTTTATAGTAGAACTTCTAGAAATAGCTCTCCAAGAATTATTTATTGTTTGGACAAGATTATTTCCAACAATGTTCGGGGACCTCTATGGGAGCAATTTTTCCTCCTAACCTGTCAAATCGCTAGGTTGAGCAGTTTGAACATGGTAGGAAAGTAGGATCTTTCTGACATAGTTATCCCCCACTTTTTGCCTGGTGTCAGTGTGTTTAGACTGTAGTGCACTGGGATCCTATTAACCCGAAACCCAGTGCCTGTGCTCTCTCCTCTAAATTTGGTTGCTGGCAAACGTTTACACCTCACATTTGGCATGCTGCTGCCCCATGTAAGTTCCTAGTATATGGTATTTGGGTACCCAGGGCATTGGTACATCAAGGGTCTCCCATGGGCTGCAGCATTTGTTCCACCCAAGGAAGCCCATGCAAAAAATGTCTGTGCAGGCCTGCCATTGCAGCCTGCGTGAAAGGGTGCATGCACCCATTTACCACCAATATAAGGTTTACCTTCTATCGGGCTTACTGTGCCTAAACACTGTAAATCACCCCTCTGGTATGCCCTTCTACACAAGGGTGGGGTGCATGTCCCCAAGTGTGAGGGGACACCTGCAGGAGCAGAATACACAACAGACCCCAGACTACATTCTATGGGCTTTGTAAGTGTGGGGAAGTCATCTTAAAGTATGTAGTGGACACTGCTCAGTACGAGTGGTCCAACTACATAATGGCTTCTCATACATGTTGGAATCATGCAACTACACTGATTCCAGCACTAGTTGCATGATCCCCTGTACTCTGGATGTTCCTTAGAGGATTCCCCCAGTTCTGCCTGTGCAGCCTTACGGGGTGTGGCTGCCAGCCCACGGTGCTTCCGACCCCAGAAACTGTCCTGCCCTCCTGCTGATGAATTTGGCTTAAGCAGAGGGAGGCAGAACAAATGATTTCCTGCAATGGAGACCACCTCTCCCTTTGAAATAGGTGTGGCTGGGCTGAGGTTGGGCATCCTCTGAGCACCACCAGACTGCTTTGAAGGGCACATATGGTGCCCTCCTTGCATAATCTGGTTTGCATCAGCTCAGGAACCCCCGGTTCCCTCTGTGGCATGAAATCACACAAAGGACAGGGCAGGTTACTCCCCCCCCCCCCCCCCCCCCCCAAAAAAAAACCACACACACACACACACACTCTCTCTCACTGCACAGAGCTCTGCAAGGTGGCCGGTTGATTCAGCCATCTTGAAAATAAGATGTGCAGAGGCCCCTTTGACCATCTCACTAGTTAGGCCAGGTAGATGACTTCCCTGACCCCCTCTGATAGGGGGGTCACTTCAGGGGGTGACCAATCCACTGTAAGGGTTATTTAAGGGCTCTACCAAGGGTGGGATCCTTAGATTCGTTGAGCAAGACTCTACAAGGAACTCTCTGCAAGACATCTTCTGCTCCTGTCCTCCGGAACCGCTGCTGGTTTGACTTTAGAACTGAAACAAGACTGTATCCAGTTGGGAGAGCTCCCACTGCAACATTGTTTCCCCAGCTTCAAGATTTCAGCAACATCCATGGCTGTGCATCCTCCAGGGTCACAAGGACTCTGCCTGCATCCTAGAAGCAAGAAGGAATCTCCATTGGATTGAAGTAATCACTCCCTTGCATCTGCAGGCACCTCAAGACAACAATGACCAGTGATGGACCTGCCTGTCCCACGGACAATGTAAAGGCTCTTCTCACAGGTGGTGGTTCTGTGGTAGTGGGTCCAACTTGTCTTCTGACCAAATTGGGAGATGGTGGACCCTTGCTGCAACCACTGGAACGGAACCTCTGTGCACCGCAACTGTTCCTTTTGCTAAGGCTTGGTGACTTTTTTCCTCCAGGAAGATCTTCAAGATCCAAGAAGACCCAGCCTCCAGCACTCTGAAACTCCAGACTCCGCTCCCCATCCGCAGCTCCTTCTGTTTGTTGTGCTGCTGAACCCGCCTTGTGACTTCTGTGTCTGCTGCCAGTGGATCACTCGTGGGGGCTCCTCCAACTCCGGCTGGCTTGCATTCCTGCTGAAGAACTGCTGGCTACCCACGAGTGATTGAGTCAGTTGGACCTTGCTACTCCTCCAAAATCTGCAAACTTCCTTGCAACTGTGATTTGCATTTGCCAAGGATTGTTGGTGGTCTTGCTGGCCACCGATCCTCCTGTAACCCGGTGACTGACTTGGGACAGCACATGGGTGACTCCAGGGATCACTTGCATGCCACTGGACTCCGCAGCTGGAGTTCTTTCACCGTCCTGCAGGAACTTCACCTCCAAGAGGGTGGGTGTTGCCTACCTGCACCGCCTGGACATCTCCTAGTGGTCTGGACACGGTCTTCTTCTTTTTCAGGTTCCTTTCGTCCACAAATCACGTTTCGCGACAGTAGCTGGACAACTGAGGCTTCCATGGACTCCAACAAAGGTTTTCGACACCAAATCACCCCCGGGCTCCCTGGTGAAGGTACTCCAGTCTTCTGGGTGTCCATGAGTGGGGGACACACTCCAACCTTCTTTGTGCCAACTGTTTTCCTGTGCGTCCAGTGGAAAAGGTTCTGAATCTATAAAAATCCAACTGCAACAGCCCTGTGTTAGCCTCTGGGAAATCTGGCTCCATAACAACTCTGCTCTCCGCGCCTGTGGGATTTCTAGTACTTACCTCTTGTAATTTCCTACTCCTTGAGCCCCTTTGATCTTAACACACTGAGGTTGGGCACCACTATTCTTTTACCACTTTCTTAGTATATGGTTTGCTCCCCCCACCCCACCCCAATAGGGCCCTGTGTATTTTTATGATTTTCCTGATTATTAAGTGTATAGTTTTGTGTGTGGATAGCTTCAGGTGGAGATATACCAATGTTAGAGTAACTTTAGTGTTGTAATAAATCATTATTTTTGCAACACCTCATGTGGTTCTTTCTTGTGATTGGTTACTAACTGTTGTGGTATTGCAAGTGCTTTACACTCTCCTAGATGAGCTTTAGCTGCTCACCACAGCTACCCCTCGAGTGCTTTTGCTATCTGGACACCTAAACACTATCACTAAGGTTTACCTGGACTCAGTATAGGGTTCCACACCATATGTCTACACCATGATCTGAGCCAGCCTCCTACAGGAGGGGCCACAGTACTCACACAGGGCTAAGGTGATCTCATGGCTTTCGATGCCTGGATCTGGACACCTGTTGACTATCAATAAAGGATGATTGGGCTCAGTATAGGGTGCCACACCATCGGTGTACACCATAAACTGAGCCAGCCTCCTACAAACATGATTTCAGATATCCAGACTGAAATCCATACCTCAGCAACATCCGTTGCTGGAAACGATACATTGAGCCACTCCAGATCATAAACATATCTTCAGAGGAGTCACTTAGAATGTTCATACAACACCTTCCAGCCTCAGTGGAAATTCACACACAACACTGACTGGCACAGTGTATCCCTTTTGGACATTGAAATTAAGAATGATAACCAACTCATTGTTTCCTTGTATAGCAAACCCACAGACTGTAACACAGTGTTATTGTATAAAAGTTTTCACCCACGGGCTCTTAAGGATGGCCTTCTATTTGTCAAATTTTTAAGGCTCTGGATGAACTGCATGCTCAAAGAGGACCATATCAAAGATGGAGCCATTCGTTATAATGCTTTTGTGAAAAGAAAAAAAACTTTTTTTACATTAATTTGGAATATACATGGTTGTTATATCACAGTTTTTTGGGGTAGATGTGATTGATATGGGGGGTGCTCACATGTTAGTAGGTAGGAAGATATTTTTCTGCAGGAACACATTGATCAAGGAATACATACATTGTAGTGTTAATCGAATGTTCCAAAGTACAAGGATAATCAGGCTGCACAATGTTTTTACATTATGTGTGTTTTAGATGTCAATATATTATATTATATAATAGATATATATTCTTTCTAATAATATTTAGATAACCTGGTCAACGTAGATGGTGCCCCGCGATGTGTGTCTACGGATATTGGTTCCGTCAGTGCCAGGATAAGTTCTACCGTACAGGCTTTTGGTGGAGGCCAAGTATTTATGTCTAAGGGGACTGATCTAAATGGGGTTTCAGCATCGTCTGGGGGTGGGGGTGGTATAGGGAAGCACTATGCTAATGTCAATCCTCAGGCCTCGCTACAGAGGCAACACTTGATTGATCTCCCACCTGCTCAATGTCCATGCATATCAGGTTTCGCAGGAGTCCCTCAGCTGCAAGAAGGACAGAAGGAGTGTCAGAACTGTCCAACAAGTGCATTAACTGGCTGGCCCAACTCAGTGACTGTCAGTTTTACCTGGCTAATGAAATACTTCACACAAGCCGGGTGGGCTGGCTAGCTCTGGGCCAAAGGATGAAATTGGTGACAGCATCATCATACATTTTCTGTCTCCCCATGTAGTACAGAGGCTTCTATTCCCCCATCCCCCTCACAACCCCCCCAACAATAAGTTGATTCAAAGAGGAGTCTAATATGGTCCTATTGCCACTGGGGTATTTTTATGAACTATGCTACTATAGGGGGAAAGGGATTTTTGCCCAGATGCCAGCCAATTGTGTCAATCTTAATTTATCTGTGGTTCATGCTAAACAGGCATTTAGAACAGATGACTTTGTACTACCCCCCTCCAATCTTTTTGATGTTATGGACAGGGTGGGTTGACTTGTAACTAGTTAGAAGGGCTCCCTTTCAGTGTGGTCGATAGAGGGGGGAAGGTGAGGACGGCATAGGATGAACTGCTTTTTTGTGGGGGTCTACTAAGAACTCACCAGCCAAGGAGATTAGTGACTAGGGGCCCCTAAGTAAGGGGATGTAGGCCACTAATGTGGCAAGTGGGTGCGTATAGTTCGCTTGGATGCCACCTGACAATACGTCTATAGGATCCCATCCTGTGGAGATAGAGCCCCCCTGGCCTTGGGCCACCCTGCA
Organism: Pleurodeles waltl; assembly: GCF_031143425.1. Taxonomy (NCBI): domain Eukaryota; kingdom Metazoa; phylum Chordata; class Amphibia; order Caudata; family Salamandridae; genus Pleurodeles; species Pleurodeles waltl. The sequence continues at coordinate 1,692,183,013 of NC_090440.1, forward strand.
ATGAAATTTGTCAGCCAGCCGGTTTAATTTCCAGGCAAAGAACGCTGGACTCCGACCCTTTGGGTACAGCCTTCGATCTGTTAACCCCTTTGGGTAATAATGTTGACAATAGGGGATTTCGTAATTAGGAGCAGTTACAACCTAAATGTCCGAATGCTGCTGGTAATATATTGTCCTGGAAAACGGAGGTTGCCCCCCTCTGCTCAAAACCAGAAGCAGGCCTGGAACACATGTTATGGAATTGTCCGGTGATTGTACCCTACTGGGAAGAGGTGTTCAGAAATATAGCTGTAGTAACAGACCGGGATCTGAGTCTATCCCTCCGACAGCACTATTAGTTTTTCCACGCCCACAGGCTAAAAAAAGACCAATAAATATATAGATCTGGCATTAATCTTAGCAAAAAGAGAAATTACGCTACATTGGAAAGACGTAGGGGGCCCTCACATACAAAGATGGCAGAATGCAGTGATAAAATGGGCAGAGGGGAATAAACTACATCAGGAGGCTGCACGAGGGTGTGGATCACGTGACGTGGCGAGACAATGGGACACACTCCGATGGCTCACATGCAACATCTGATTTGCATGCAGAATAAGTCCTTAATTCATAGGCACATGGATAACTGAATCTGATTAGGTTTCTTACTGGGGAAAATATGTGATGTCCAAGGAAAGATAGTAGATATGCTGGGAGCGAACAAGGGGGGAGTGCACGGGGATAGCACAATGTTTGTTTAGATTGAGAGATAATCTAATATATTTTCAAAAAAAAGATTAATTTCAATAATGTGTACTTAAGAGCTGGTGGAGCCAATTGGGAATCCCCCATAATCGAACTACTGAACATGCATTTGGCTGAAGTTCCCAGGGGGGTGTCATCAAGATTGTGGGTGGCCATTTTGATTGCCAGTTCGAACCCCTTAGATGATGGTGCCACAGTTATTACCTTAGGATTTTTTTTAATCATTAATTTATTGCGTGATTAATTAAAATCATTGCAAAAGAAGGTACCTAATGTAGAATTCATGCAAATATAAAATATGGTCCACGTAAAAACAGTTCATGTCTAGAACAGGGAATCTATCTCCACTTTGGGGTGAATGTTCAGTTTTGCTTGGAGGTGCGTAACATACTTCCCGAATTTGTCCAGATCAGCTGGTTCCTTTTAAAGTGAATACCAACAATCTAGCCTCTTTGCAGGATCTTATGCTATGGCGAAGAAACAAAGGTTTTAATAAGTGCGTCGTACATTCAGTAGTGCCAGGCAACAGCACAATAAATGAATAAAAATCTCAGATTTATAATCACAAAGCCTGCATCCTTTTATGTTAGAGAATTCCATTTCGGATTAAACTCATTTATCCTTTGGCCAAGGAGCCCTGCAAACGCAATTTTCCTGATGGTGCAAGTAAGATATGGCTGTGGTGCCAGTTTTGGTGTGGTGTTTTATATAGGAGTGTGCCAACGCATCCAGTGTGGGGGTGCGGTTCAATTTTTCTAAGTCATTTGCTCTAGAGAGCGTTTTCGTCTGTCTTCCAAGTATTTATTTGATTGGGGTATGTGACTGGCTAGTTTGATCAGTGCTACTTGGTTGATTTGAAGTTTGGTCATACTGTTGAAAGGTATTGTGACCAGAGGTTTGTTATTGTTTAACAAATTTGTCGCAAGGCTGATTTCAGAGAATTTTGTTTTTTTTCGGGGGGGGGGGGAGGGGGGAATTGACTATCCTATAACAGTATTTCAGAAAGTCCCCCATCAACGCACATTGCTGATTTTTCTGTCCAAATTCTAACATTATCAAGTGACTTCTGATATATTGTGGCAATTTGAACACTCTTCTGTAAGTTTTTACCTGGAGCTTATCTCTCAGAGCGGTGAATTTTCTAGGAAAGGCTTCATGACCATACTTTAAGGCTGGTTAAAAAAAATAGTTTTAAGAATCTGAAGTATTAGTCTTGGTGAAGGGCCTTATATTAAATTGTTTAACTGACACATTCTGGTTATTCCTGTCATGTGCCTAGGTAGTTGTACGTATCTGAAGTGCTAATGGTGAGTGTCCCCAGCTTCTATCGTAATAGCGGTTTCTTTGACCCACCAAATATTATGACCTTTGCTTTGTTTGCATTTGCTTTCGTTTTATTTGCCGTATTATAGCTGTGCAGGGCTATTAGAGCTTTTTGTATGCTGATTCTGGAGTGGTCCAGCAGAACAAGGTCGTCAGCATATTGGAGCAAGGTGATTTTTAGGTTAACAATTTTTGTTGGTATCAAATTTGCTTGCGTAAGCGCATGTCACATGTCTGCTGTATATAGATTGTATAGAATCTGTGCTAAAACACATCTTTGCTTTAGTCCGTTAGTGGTGTAGATCTCCTTGCTGATAGTTTGTCAGCTTGACCCGTATCCAGGTGGATGTGTACATTAGCATTATCGTCCTTAGTAGTTTATTTGGAATTCCCCAGTTTCTTAGCTTGCTACATAGAAGATGTCTATCCATGGCATCGAATGCTGCTGAGTAATAAACAAAGCAGGCAAAGAGTGGCCTCCTGGCCTAGGTAAGAGAGGGCTTTGGTGTTGCCATTGGTTGCAGAGTTCGCCCTGAAGCCAGTTTGATTTAAGGGGACAATTTCCTTTGCCTCTGCCCAGGATTGTAGCTCTTCTAAGAGGGCTGAGGCAAAGTCTTTTGCTTCAACATCCAGGAGTGCAATTAAACGGTAGTTGGCTGGATCCTGCCTATCACCTTTTTGATTATAAATTGGATGAATTATAGAACCTCTCTAGCTCGATAGGACAACCTGTGAATCAAGGCAGGAGCAAAACAATATGGAGAGGATTGGTATCCAGAGCTTTGATCTTCTTTATAACTTTTTGCAGGGATTCTGTTGGGACCAGGAGCCCCAGATGATTTCATTTTCCGTAGAGTAATGGTAATTTCCCTTGCAGTGGGAGCTAAGCTTATGGTTGATTCAGAATCGTATACTTCTGGGTCTTCCTTTGTTCCAGAGGAAGCGCTTCACCTGCGTATAATTTTGTTACGTGTTTTATCCATGTTGCCTCGTTTCACGTTAATTCGCTGGTCTCTCTGACCTATCTTGTTTTTAATATATCTCCATAAATTGCTGTGGTAGTGTTTTCTCATCAGGGAGTAGACATAGATTGATTGTTTTCTCTTGTTTACATTTAAGAGACCAGATAAGCTGCTTATGATGTTTTGTTTGTGTTTGTAATTTTGATTCTAGCTCCTTTTTCATTAAAGGGTCCTTAGGTTTTGCTTGTGATCTTCTCAGTCTTCCAAGTTTCAGCTTGCTTACCATTATGGGTTAATGTGGGAGGCTCTTTGCAGGACGGCGTTGGAGATTGTTGGTTGCTCCAGCTTGCTCTAGAAGACTGTTGGTATTATCTGGCCATTTGGCTCAAAGTTCTCCTCCAGTCAGAGAGAGTAGAGTTGCACCATTTGAATTGGACCAAGAGGAGTATGCTTGTGATGCTATCTGATCCCATTTTATACGCCTGATTATTTGTTGGTCCTCGTCCCCCTGCGAGTGACCTATTGACTCGTATTCTTCCATTCGCCTTGGGTTCATCTCAAAGCTTGCTATAAGCAGGAGGTGATCACTGGCATTTAAATGTGGAATTTTAAAGGATGTCAAATGGTTAATGGCTTCCTTGTTGGCAATGATGTAATCTAGGGTGCTTTTGCCCTGGTAGTTTTTAGGGAACGGTTATGTAGAGGCGCTTGCTTGTTGAGAATGCTGGATGGAAGTAAGTCAATGCTTCCTCAGAAAATTTTTAAGTTGTTGGATAGCCAAGCACGTCTGATGGTCTCGAACTACAGTTTTGCCTAAAAATCTGAGGTTGAAATCACCGCAAATTGTTATAACCTGTGTGATCGCAGAATACTTCGTCCAGGATGTTGACACGTTGGGCCATGCTTTCTGCTCTTGCTTGGCCAAAGATGTTGAAATAGAGATTGAGTAAAGGTTTTTGATGTGCGGTTGTTTGGAATAGAAATTTCAATTTGTATTATTTGTAGCAAGTGGTTTTATGTGGGAACAGTGCTAGCTTTAATGTCTAGGTCGAAATTTACGTAAATTGATAGGCCACCGGAAGGTCTCCCAAAGATATTTATTTTTATTGCCGGTTGGTGTATTTCGTGGTAGCTTGGGATAGCCAATGGGACATTTAGCCAGGTTTCTTGTAGGCATAATATGTCTGCTTTTTTAAAGAGTTGTTGCGCTATGTCAAGGTTTAGGTCTTTTTAGGCCTGCAGCATTCCAGGAGATAATTGTCAAATTTTGGTAATTGGTCACGGATTGGTTGTTGTTATTGTTAGGCATAGTGCTGAATTGCACTTGTGGGAGTGGTAGTGCTCATAATTGTGCTGTTTATGCTTCCTTGATCAAAGTTCACTTTTCTAATGTAGTTTTTAGGGTTTGTGTAGGGGGGGGGCTTGGTTTCGCAGGGTGTTTTTAGGGGATTGGATATTTATGGTGGCCCATGGGCTGCACCTTAATACCCCAGTCTTGTAGATACTGTTTGTTTTTCTGGACCGTTTCTGTCAATGCTATGGATTTTAAAGTCATGGTGGAATTGCGGTAATGGCTGTGCTACAGTAGCGCTCTGAATGCTATTCTCACAATGCCCTCCGATTCTATATTAGTTGGCTCTGGAATTGCTTTGAACAGCTTTAATAGGTTTGATCAATTCAAAGTGCCATGGTTGTCTTCAGAGCTATATTGAGGTGTGAAGCCTAGCTTAACAGGGTGTGCGCTGTTCTTGTATTCTGTTGCCTCCTGAATGGCTTACTCTGTATCTTTTAACACTGTTTATTCCCACTTGTAGTGTGTATTTCTTATGCTTCAGATGATTGGGTCGATGGCCCTCTGGTTACCGGGGTGGGATGCAAGGTGCCGGCTCTCGTCCCTAATAGGGTTCCCAGCGTGAACTTGTATGTAATTTCCGTTGACAATGCTGTTAAGGAGCCCCAGGTCTTATTTGAAATTGTGCTTGTTGTGCCAAGAGGGTATGGATGAGCCTGTAGTTGCTTCATTGGCAAGCATCGGGGAGAGTGTCTGTGTTCTCATGAGGCTCTTTAGGTTTTATGCTTGTGCTATCATTATTGGCAGCGCTTTCTTTAGCCGGTGGTGACATGTCCATTGATTGCCGACGATGCACAGTCTCTTGAGTTTTGCTATCTGTCTTCCCATATTTGAAAATGGGGTATGTACTTTGCACGATTGGGGTTATCATATGTTCTGTTCTTTGCACTATCTGTAATGTTTAATTTTTCTTTTTTGCTTTTTTTTTAATCCTTTTCCTTGCTCTTTTTGAGAGCGTTGTTGAATGAGCTAGGGTTCTGCTGTCTATTGAATCATTTAATGTAGTTTTGTTCCTCTTCACTTCCTTTGCCCATTGAGGTGAGGTAAGTAGGAGTTCAGTTATTCTCAAGCTCTTTAGGCACCACCTGTTCACTACTGTTTGGGGTGGTGGCCAGATTGTCCAGATCAGGCAACAGGGCCAGAAACACACTAAGGTCTTTATGGTTCTGTTGGGTCAATGAGGCGTGACTGACTTGTTTTGTTTGCATAGTGTCTAGATTTGGGGTCTTTATGGAGCCTAATCTGTTGAGGACTGATTTCAATCGGTGATCATGGACTACAGAACTTCTGGTAAAGAAGATAGTTATCCACTAATAGATTGCAGGCATATATATATGCTGGTGGTATGTCAGTACATGCTCCTCTTTGTTCCAAAGTTATGAACTTCATTTCTATTCTAGAAATAATTTTGGATTGCTCAGTTTTTGTGCTCTGTGGGCTTAGGAATAAACATGGAAAAAATTAAGATAATAATGCTAATCCGGGCAGTACTACTAGACCAAACCCTAAGCTTGCACGTGTCCCCCTTGATCGTGTCCATGTTTTTGATTATTTGGGCCTGACCCTTACAGAAAATTTAGATTGGAATTGTCATGTAGAAAAACGTAGGCTGAAACTGGTACAACGCATAGAGGTGCTTCTAAGATCACATTGCAGCTCTTCCTTTCGTCCAGTTGCTTATCGTATTCAAATCTATGGGTCTCATGCTCTGGTGACTGTCCTCATGGGGTTGAGCTTTGGGGGTCAAGGATTTAGCAAAATTATTAGTTGCCGGCAATTGTTTCTTTCGTCAATTAGTGGGCCTTCCTACCAGCAGCCCCCCGCTCCCACTTAGTCTTGATTGGGGTCTTTAGCCTTAAGCCTATCAAAGGAGTGGGGATCAGGCACATCCTCTATTGGAGAAGGCTCTGGCCCTCTCCAGAGCTGCATTACTACTGTGAGGGTCTACAAAGGAAGTGCTAAGTCTTCCCGGCTCACGAAACATCCCCTGGTTGAGATACGTAAAAGAAACCTTTATTAAATTGGGATTAGCGATTTGTGGATGGCTTTGAAACCAGCCCCTGTTATTGGGAAAGCAATGCTAAAAAAGATGTACTGGCAGTATATAATGACACTCCCCTCACATGGTACGTTGTCTTCTTCGTTCCTACAGTTGAAGGATGTGTTTCGCATGGAGCAAATTTTTGATGAAATGGAACGGCTCCTTGCCAGGAAGCTGTATTTGCATGTCGGGTACAGCATGTTACCAGTTGCAGCCTTTACTAGTACTTGGGCGTCTAAGCAGAAATCTGCTAAGCTCTCTTGTGTCTTGTCGGGTGGACAAGGAGATGAAAGAGCATGTTTTATTTTTCTGCCCTGCATACGTAAAGAGCAGGAAAAAGTGGATACTTCCTGCGTGCTGGCTTTTAGGGGTGAGAACATCAAATTGCTCTACGAATTTAATGTCTGGCTTTTGCTGTATCCCGCTATTTGCTGGCGAAGTGAAGAATCGGGCAACGAGTGTCTCCAATAGCTGTATTTGTCTGACATTCTGGTAGATTTGGCAGTAGAATCGTGCCCCTATGTTGTTCTTTGACTGGTAGGGATTTCAGGTGTTGATAATCGTTGAATTCTTGCTCTTGCTATGAGACCCCAGCTGTTTTAAACATGGATGTTTTAATGTTAATTTAATTATTAATGGCATGCCAACTGTTTTGTTCATGGGTATTTTAATTTAAATTCATGATTGAATGTTTATATATATATATATGAACTATTTAGTGAGTGTGTACGTATTGTGTCTATTATACTTTTATGGTATAAAGTATTAAAAGAAAAGGCGACTTCAAGCTGACATCAGTGTGCTGTGGCGGGGTCACCTTTTGGCACAGAAGAGGTATTGTAAACACTTTGCAAGTTGTTGGTGGTCACTGGAGGCCACAGATGTTTGAAAAGTAAATATCCCACCAAGAAACGTATTGAAACCTTCTTTTACTTCAAAGTAGCTGCTGCATTTTCTTTTTTTGTAAGTCACGAAATACAGCTGTAGCCCGGGCAGGGTCATCTGTTTTTGAGTAGGCCTTTGTTATGTCGCATATTCTGCCCCTTTTGGTATCTAGAGTGGTAGTGCACGCAGACTTAGTTCTGTTTAATAAATACCATTGGACTGTGCATATTGCCTATGGTAGGATTTCTGTTGTTCACGCCAACGTGTTTGGATTTACAGTGGGAAGAGACAGCAGAAGAGAGCTCGTGTTTACTTACTGAGTATTTTTGATGAACTAAGCGTGGGATGCGTTTGCTTTTTCAATTGAACACAGTCCCCTGAGCATTCATTCATTCAGTTGTTGCTAACTTATTTTTGAGGCTGTCTGGTTATGTACAGCCAAGAAGTATTGTGCTCTGCCCCGTTTCAGGCGGTTTGTTGGCGGTGACCGTTCCTTGCAGTGAGCATGCGGTGTTCCCTAGTTCATAACTTGGAATCTTGGTTGCTTCATGTACTGGCTGCTGTCCAAGTTGAAATAATGGGGTCTTTGCAAATACTGAAATGATATTGTTGGGTTTTTCCTCACTGAAGAAATATGCTAATTCTGCTGTCAGCGGGATCGGCATTAAGCAAAGAGCAAGTTGGCAGGGAAGTAGCCCACACCCCCTCCGCCCGTGTCCCTGGTAGGAAAGCGGATAGCTGCTCTTTGTTTACATGCCCCACGCGGTTGCCGTGACAATGCCAGTGCGTTGAGCAGGTGTGCCCAGGGTAGTCCGTACCGTGGGAGTTAAAGATTGAGAACGAGGAGAGATCTCCCAGGAGCAAGCAAATGTGCGCACCTGTGTTGGAGAAGGTCTGCTAGGCTCAAAGGTGAGACATCCCCCTGAGAGAGGGGAAGAAGAGAGAGGGTCTTGAGAATCCTGCAGTACTGAATACAGGCAGAAGATTTAAGAAAACTTCGGAGAGCAAATGTCTGTGTAAGAATAGTCGGGCACTTCAAACCTGGATTAGCGAACACTATCTTGTATAAATTGTCTAAAACATTGATGTGCAAGCTGAAGCTTCACAGCAGCCTGTGATTGCTTGTGTGTACAAATCCAAGCAGTTCTTAAACGGATGCAGGCGCAAAAAAGGCCTTGATGGAGGGGAGTTGGCTTGGTTGCTGTTGCTCTGAATATAATCACTGTGGAGTTTTTGTCTGAGCAGCAGTGTTTGCCAAGGAAATGCCGCTTTTATTCTCAACTTTGAATGGAAGTTTTCTTAGAAGAAAACATAAACTGCGTGAATCTCCTCCCCTCCCCAAAACTGAAATGTTGATGTTGCTATGTTTACCAAGAGCTTCTCCTAGCTTGGCAGTGATGGAACTGCTTTGAAATGTGGTAGAGGTTTGAGATCTATGCTTTACTGTCGCTGCTATGCTGCGCTGCAGAAACGTGCTAGCATCTTTACCTCTGCATCACTTGACATTTTTGCCCTATACTTCTCTTGTCTACTACAACCCATGATGACTGGCTTCTTATCTATTGTTTCCTTATTTGGATTTTCGCAGCTGGAGGGGAAGCTCTCATCTTTAAACAAGAAGATGGAGGAATCTCGCCTTCAATTGGACACCCTGGTGCAGAGACGGGATCGAGAGAACCAAGAGTGTGAGATCATGATGGCCATGCTGAGATCCGATGCAGAGTCTGCTCACAATAACGAGTTAGTAAATTCTGAGTGTTGTGAAGAGAGACGTAAATGGCTTCCTGGGTTGCAAAGGGGTAGGCTCCCTGGTGCTGGTGCTATAGTACTCCTTACATGATGTTGGAGTGCAGAACATTCTGTTGGCTATCAGATGTGTGACTTTAGCCATTTCATACTGTTCAACTTTGACTATGAAGGTGCATGGAGCGTGAGATGTTTCATCTGTTGAGTAGCTTTCCAGAACAGTTTTGGTACTAGTAGCACGAGGGTGGTATTATGTTCTGTTATCACTTAGATGATTGACGGCCTGTAACATCCAAGGGCAGAACCATCTGTGATCAGACAGTAAAGGCAGAGCCGTCGTAGAGCTTTAGGGTTAGTGGGTTGTATCTTTTTCTTTTTTTGAACTGCCTGGGTTGTCCCAGCACCTTTCCACATGCGATGTGGGCTGCTTGGATTGGTTTTAACAGTAAGAACGTAGCTTTTTTTCAGAAATAATGTTTACCAGGGGCCAAGCATTGGCACTAGCCTGACTGTGATTGAATAAAAGAAAGCAGGAATGTTGTGTATTTTACTAAGTAAATGCAATAATGTTCAGGTGGACAGTAAGTGTAAAGCCTTGAATTTCAAGTGGGATGGCAGCACTTTCATCTGTATTTTTAGGGGACACCAGCACAGGTTTCTAATAGACAGCAAAACCACCTATCTCTAATGTTGTTTTTGTTGAACTGCCTTTGTGTGGAACAATGGAAGTCGTGTGTCTCTCGACAAGCGGTGGTGATTATAATCTGATGAAAGTGAGAGAATTTAGATCTGTCATGCTGTCTTGTCTTTGCAGACACTGAAGCAGAATTGGCTTTATCCTGGTAAATCTTACATGCTAACTAAACTCTGACCTACACATAATAAACCATGTGTGGGTGACTGAGTGGGCCTGACGTACATGTTGCTTTTTCCTGGGATCCGCGGAGCATATGCTTTAGTCCCTGCAGGTGGCTTCTGTGGATGCAACCATCTACAGTTCATGTGGTCTGAGATGCAGACTTCAGCTGACAGTTTTTTTTTTCCCCTCTCAGAAAGTCGTGGCAGGATTCTTACCAGCGAGTTATGAAGCTCTTCACAGAGATGGTGAGATCCACTATCGCAACAGAGGACCTGATCAGTAGGAAGGTTGGCTTGTGCCTGGATGACAGCTTGGCGTCTGCTGGTGCTGGGGGTGACTCTCTGAATGTGGGAGGATCCCCGGATGTCATAGGAGGTGTCAATGAAGAAATGGACCAGGAAAACAGTAAGAGCACTATGTTCTACACATATTAAGTGAGAATCTTAGCAGCACACTGGGAAATGCACCCAGTTATGTGAGCGTTGCTACCAAGATACTTAGATATGATGTCTGAGGGCCAGCCTCATGTAGACTTCTCATTGCTAATGGAAAGGTCTGAAGTCTGATAAGAGCTTGTGGCCAGAAACATGTTTCCCCGTTTAGTTCCAAGGGGACAATCTAATAAAGTGCAAGAGATTGTTAAACTGTTTTGCAGTTACTGCCGGACATTCAGTTGGGGTAATAAAAATCCTTGCCCCAGTGCCAAACTCCCATAGTTTTCTGCGCCACCCCGTTCAGACTCCAGTCCGAAGTGATTCCTTCACTTTACAGGTCGCTTCCTGTTTCTCCTGTCCCATCCCTTAATTCACTGTCACTCTCTAGTTTATCAATTTCCTGCTACCTTTAGGCCCCTGGTATGTTATTCCCAACTTCACTCTTCCACAAAGGCCTCCCCTTTGTGGAAGGATTCCCCACTCCCCTCGGTTTGCTGTTTACACTGTTTCAACAGTACTTGTGATCTTTGTCACTAAAGACTGGAAAAGTTGAATAATAGCCACGTGTTCGTGACTCATACATCTTCCTTCATTGACAGACTGTACTTGTTAAAATACCATCATATACAAATTAATCGGTGCCCTTGATAAGTTTCAGTACCTCTCGTTGCAGGTGAACGGCTGCCGGAGAGTCCCGACTGCGACACCATGGCGGACCACAGTCAGCTGTCTGCACTGACTGATGAGGGCTGTGAGCTCTCGGAGCACCTCTGCGAGAGCCTCTTTGGCACCCCCGAGCTGCTGGCGGAGAGTGAAAGTCGGATCTTGAAGATAAGCCAGCGCCTGCGTACTGCTGTGGAGAGACTCCTTGAGTTGGTCCGAGACTCCACCAAGCAGGTGAGCGCACGACTTCTGCCGACATAGGCGATGCTGGTGTCACTTCTGCAGCTCAGTGGTGTCAGTAGTTCCTTTCTATCCTCTAAGATAACACAGTACTCTATTTCTATCAGCAGGGCTTCTGCACCTGTGTCTATTATTACGAATTAAATGGTCTAATGTTTTAAGCAATTTGTTGTTAGAGCATTACTTATATAAAGGTGACTGCCATTTACAGATCTTTGAAATTAAAGAAATCATTTATTTGTACATTGATGTTTAGAAGCATTGTATGTACGTTAGTGTTTGGAGAACATGAATAATGGTCATTTAACATTGTTCCTCAGGGTGGTTGCACTATATTTCGCACACCACTGCCCCAGTCACTGCAGATTTAATTCAATATACGAGTTTGGATTCTACAACATTATAACATTTGTTGTTTTACATGTTTTTAAAAGGTCCTAATGTCAGACCGGGAAATCTTGGTAAAATGCACATATTTTCTTATGTAAGAGTGTTAAAAAAATAAAAGAATCAGTAACTTTTTATGGCCATCTGCCCTTGCACCCTGACCAAGTAGCTGCCCACCTCATAATCATAGCTAGGTCCAATACTCATTTGAGATGCTAGTAAAGCATTGCCTCTTCTCTTAAAGTTTTGCACATTGTGTGGGGTGCCCACCCAAGTTTTTTATGATTATACTAGAAGTAAGGTTTGATGTAGGCTATATGAACTATCCAATTGTGGTTTAAATAAAGAAAACCAGAAGAAGAAACCTCTCTTGGAGATATGCAAATATTGTGGGTAGAGAAATGTATGAGGAGAGATCCATGCAGTCTATTATCTGTGGGCTCCCTGCCTGTCATGTTTTTGGTGATTCATGTACAACACTAGGAAGCATAGGTCTATGAGGACCCTGAATGAGAGCAGGATCTCTCTGAGAAGCCTTCAAAGGAAAAAAAAACCCTCCGAGATAAAGGCCTCATTTATAAAAGCCCATCTGCAACTGTTACCAATCTTTGTGATTATAAATTACTCACTGAAGCGATTGTTTTGTGCCATTTCATTTCTCCATAGTGTTACAGTGGCAGTCTCACTACTTCTACCTAGGGGATGCAATGGTTTTGCCTTTCAGAGTCAAGCCTGTGTACCTTGTCATTTTTCTGAGGTAAGGAATATGGTTGAAAACACAATGGGCCTCATTACGACCCTGGCGGCCGGCGGTAAGCTGGCAGTAACACCCCCAACAGGCTGGCGGCGCACTGCCAGTGTATTATGACTGTGGCGCATTAGCCACCGCCATACCGCCAGGCTTCCGCCTTGCGGTCATAATCCCCAACCGCCAGCCTGTCCATGGCGGTAAACACCGCCATGGAAAGGCTGGTGGTAATGGGGATTTGGGGTGCCCCTATGTCCCTGCAGTGCCCATGCACCTGGCATGGGCAGTGCAGAGGCCCCCAGGCACAGCCCCATCTTGCATTTCACTGCCCGAATTGCTGCACATCCACATTGCCGCCGCTCTATTATGAGCCGGCTGCAATGAAGCGGGAGCGGTCCCTGAAGCTCATAGTAGCCCTGCACTCGACTCAGAGTAGGTCCCGGTCTTGCTCGAGAGGAAGGTCTCGAGATCAGTCATGGAGTCATCACCACTCGTCTTCTTCAAAATCATCGGGTCAAGGTAAGAAGAAGTCGAAGTCCCATCGCTCTCCGACTTCACCCGTCGCTTGGCCGATGCGACGCGGGAGGAGCGTCCACGCACAAGGTCTCCGTCCTCGGAGCCAGCGTCTGGGTCGGCTCCGCGCTGCCCCGACTTTCCCGGATCCAGAGCGTCCCCCACCCAGATTAGAGTTTTACGAGGCCATGCATGTCATCTTTGGACGGTCCGACCCCGATACGGCGCCTTCGAGCCCAAGGGGTTCGACTGAAGGGCCTTTGGGTTCCGTGACGGTGGCTTCGGCTCCGGCCACCGAGGTCACCTGCGGATCCGCACCGGTGCCAGTCACACCATTGAGACCTTCCCTGGCGCCGGGCCGTTTGTCGACGCTCCCGACATCAGTAGTGCCCTCTATTGACGTCAACCCAATTCTTATCCCTGACGACTCTGAGTTGGAGCAGCGTCGGTTGATGCCGCCTTCGATGGGGCCTATTCGCCCCAGGTCGGATTCTGACCTTTGTTCTTATGGGTACGAATATGGGGAGAGATTGGAGGGGGTCCCTGGACCCTTATGAATACCAGGATGACCCTTCTAAGGACTGGGCTCAGGAATTGGGCGAAGCCAGTGGTCTGGATACTTCTCCTGACGCTGGCAAGCTGTCTCCTCCTACCGTGGCTACGGCGGAGGGAGCAATTTATAGTATGGTGGTCAGTAGGGCAGCTGAGGTCCTTGGTCTCGAGCTTCCCACTGGTGAGGTCAGGTCAAATCTCCTGACGGAGGTGCTTTAGCTTGGGGCTTCTACTTCAGAACCCTATTTGCTGGTTAATGAAGCCCTCACCGATGTCCTTTTGGGTACCTAGTCCAAACCCAACACAGGGGCTCACATCGGCCCACTCCGAACGACCTTAAATTCCTGTCCCAACACTCCACGCCTGAGAATCTTGTTATCCACGCTTCCTCTTCTTCAGGCGCATTCCTTTCCGCACCCCCATATAGGGAATCCAAAAGGCTGGAACAGTTTGGCAAGAAGTTGTTTTCTTCCTCCCGCCTCGTGTCGCGGTCTGTGAACACTGCACGCCTTTTGGGCCGCTATACCCACTCTTTGTCAGATACGGTTGCGCAGGTCCTCCCGCAGAGACCGGAGGCCTGTGCCATCGTCTCCAAAGCTGTGAACGATGGGACAGATGTGACAAAGTTCACAATCCGTTGTGGGCTGGACACGACCGACTCTCTGGACAGATCGGTTGCTACGACTGTGGCCTTACGAGGCCACGCCTGGTTGCGTACTTATGGTTTTTCTGGGGATATCCAACAGTCACTCATGGACTTGCCCTTTGATGGTTCACATCTCTTCAGAGACAAAGCGGACTCTGCCTTGGAGAGATTCAAGGATTCCCGGGCTACGGCTCGGTCCCTCGGTCTTTCTTCTGCCCCTTCGCCCCCACTGTACGCTTTTCACCACTTTCGTGGCCATCCCGTCCAGTTGGTGGCAGGATTCGCCATCACCTGCCCCACTAGGAAAACATCACCACCGACCAGTGGGTTTTGCAGATCGTTCGAAAGGGCTACTCCCTCCCTTACGAATCTGCTCCAACACCCATGCCAACATTCTTCAGTCACCTTCCATGGGATAGTTTGGCTCTTCTCCGCCAGGAAGTCGCAGCTCTCTTGGCCAAGGGAGCTATAGAAAAGGTCCCTGTGCCAGACGTAGGTTGTGGTTGTTATTCCAGCTACTTTCTGATACCAAAAAAGGACAAGGGCTTATGACCTATCCTAGACCTTCGGGACCTAAACTACTTCCTCAAGAAGGAGAAATTCAGAACGCTCACCCTGACTCAGGTTCTGTCTGCCTTGGACCCAGAAGACTGGATGGGTAGTGTTGGACTTGCAGGACGCTTATTTCCACATCCCCATCGTGCCTGTCCACAGACGTTACCTACGATTCTTGGTAGGTCACAAGCACTTTCAGTTTACTGTGCTCTCCTTCGGCCTTACCATCGCCCTTTGGGTGTTCAAGAAAGTGATGGCGGTGGTTGCAGCTCATCTGCACAGGTTAGGGGTCTCAGTCTTCCCCTACCTCGACGACTGGCTATTGAAGGCGGACTCGCCCCAGAAAGTCGTCTCCCACCTTCAGACTATGGCGAACCTCCTGCATATGCTGGGATTCCCTATAAATGTGACGAAGTCACACCTGACTCCCTCTCAGATGCTCCCTTTCATCGGAGCTGTTCTAGACACAGTGCAGTTTCGGGGTTATCCTCCCGAAAAGCAAGTCCAAGATATTCAGGCTATGATTCCGATCCTCCAACCTCGGTCTTGGGTTTTGGTGAGACTGACTCTGAGGCTGCTGGGCCTCATGGCCTCCTGCACCCTGCTCGTAACACATGCCAGATGGCATATACGCGGTTTGCAGTGGGACCTAAAGTTCCAGTGGGCGCAGCATCAGGGGAATCTCTCCGACATAGTCCGGATCTCGGAGGGGACTGTGAAAGACCTGCAGTCGTGGCTTTTGAATCCGCATTGGGTCCACGGCAGATCCCTCTCCCTTCCCCAACCTGATCTCTATAGTGATAGATGCTTCACTTCTGGGTTGGGGCGGCCACATGGGGGAGGTGGAGATCAGAGGACTCTGGTCTCCAGCGGAGTCTGGGCTCAATATCAATCTTCTGGAGCTCTGGGTGATCAGGCTTGCGTTGAAAGGGAAAGTGGTGCAGATGTTCACGGGCAATACTACCGCCATGTGGTACTGCAACAAACTGGGTGGAGTTGGGTCCTGGACCCTTTGTCAGGAGGCATTACTCCTCTGGACATGGCTGGAACATCAGGGCATTACCCTGATGGTTCAACATCTGGCGGGCTCCCTCAATGCCAGAGCGGACAAACTCAGCCGTTGATGCACAACCGATCACGAATGGCATCTCCATCCGGAGGTGGCGCAAGGTCTCTTTCGGCAGTGGGGAGAGCCTTGGTTAGCTCTGTTCGCCTCCGCAGAGAACGCGCAATGCCAGCTGTTTTGCGCGTTGGAGTTTCCAAGGAGGCACTCGCTCGGAGACGCTTTTCGTCTTGAGTGGAACTGGGCCTCCTTTCCGTCTATACCTCTTCTGCCCAGAGTTGTCAAGAAAATCAGGAACAGCCAGGCCCAAGTCATCTTGGTGGTTCCGGACTGGGCACGGAGGGTATGGTATCCAGAGCTATTGAGCATGTCCCTCGATCCTCCACTCAGACTGCCTCTTTAGGCGGATCTTCTGTCGCAGCAACAGGGGACGATTCTTCACCCAAATCTGTCCAACCTCCACCTTCATGCGTGGAGATTGAGTGGCGACAGTTGACGGCTTTAGCCCTTCCACCCGAAGTCTGCAATGTTATCTTGGCAGCCAGGCGTCCATCAACCAAAACTGTATATGCCTGTTGTTGGAATAAATTTGTGGCATGGTGTACCAACAAATCTGTTGAACCCTTCTTTCTGCTCCTCTTTCCGAGGTTCTTCTGTACATTCTTTCTTTGGCCCAGCAGAACTCTGCTTTGGGCCCCCTTAAAGGGTATTTATCTGCCATGTCAGCCTTTCTTAGGCTACCTGATCAGCCCTCACTCTTTAAATCTCCTATTTGGAGTAGATTCCTAAAGAGACTCACCCATTTATTTCCTCCCGCTCCATTTATCATACCTCAGTGGGACCTCAATCTTGTACTTACTTATTTGATGTGTACTCCCTTTGAGCCAATGCATAATTGTCCCTTGCAGCTCCTCACCTTCAAAACTGTCTTTCTTGTTGCAGTCGCCTCTGCTCACAAGGTGAGTGAGCTTCAGGCCCTTTCCTCAAAGCCTCCACACTCGTCTGTGCACCCAGACAAAGTTGTGTTGCGCACTAAGGCTTCTTTCCTTCCTAAGGTGGTTACACCCTTTCCTGCAGGCCAGTCCATCACTCTGCCTACCTTCTATGCAACTCCATATCCTTTCCCATGAGGAGGAGAGACTCCACTGTCTGGACCCAAAAAGAGCATTGGGGTTCTACCTCAATCATACTAAAGTTTTCCGGGTGGATGATCAACTCTTAGTTGGGTATGTGGGTGCGAAAAAAGGGAAGGTGGTGCAAAAGCGTACCATCTCTCAATGGGTGCTTCTTTGCATCAAAATGTGCAACACTCTGGCCAAGAAGCAACCTCCTGAGGGCTTGCGTGCTCATTCCACCAGAGCAACTGCTGCTTCCACTGCGTTAGCAAGCAGAGTTCCTGTCCTGGATATCTGTCAGGCAGCATCGTGGGTGTCCCTGCACACGTTTGCTACGCACTACTGTCTAGACAGTCAGGTCCGTCGGGACGGCTACTTTGGTCGTTCGGTCCTGCAGGACTCCCTAGAATGATCTGGGTTCGCAGCCTACCACCGAGGATGGCATTGCTTGGGTATCTATTTTAAGGTAAGGAATCTGCAACTAGAAGTCTCTATCAGATGGACAAGTTACTTACCTTCGGTAACAACATATCTTTAGAGACATATTCTAGTTGCAGTTTCCTTACCGCCTGTAGGAAAATGGCTCCCTGTTGCAGTTACCCTCCACTTTTTGCCTGAAATCGATGCTGACTTGACTGAGAAGTGTGCTGGAACCCTGCTAACCAGGCCCCAGCACCAGTGGTCTTTCACTAAAAATGTACCATTGTTCCACTTGTTTATCTAGTGTCTCCTGGGATTAATGGTGCTGTCTCCGGTTGCAGTAGCAATGCTTAAAACAACAGATGTATCTTTTTCTGCCTGCCTTCTTTAAAGCTTGGCAAGCTTAAGAGTAGCTAAGGACCACTGGATCTTTTTTTATAGTTAAAGCACATGCTTTTAAAAATAGATGTCTTATGCAGAGCATTGTTACCTGGACCTATTTATCCTGCATCTGCTGCATCGGTACAACAGTTTAATTTGACCAGGAAAATGATACTTGTTCACAGTGACCCATAAGCCACATCTTGAGACCTCTTGTGTAAGTGCCTTAGCTTTGGTTTTAAACAGCATTGACAAATTAATTTGATCTGAGAGAGACTTCTAGCTGCAGATTTCTCACCCTGGGATATTCCCAGACGTCAGACTGGATCCCAAAGATTTTTTGAGTAGTACCCCTGTGCGCCGGTAGATGTCAGCATCTACAAGTGACTTGGGTTGTACCTATATAGGCCTTGGTGCACTGGCGTCCGTTTTTCCTTTTCCATGCCAGATAGCGCTGATTTGGTCTGAGAAACCCTCAGTAATTTTTGACTCGCTTTTTGCCACTATTTATCGACTCACTTTGAGAATTTTCTCTCCTGGTGTGAGGAATGACACCCAAGAAACAAACTGACTTTTTCAAACAATGCGGAGGCTATCACAGCCATATATATCTGTAACTGACCCCCATTTGCTTATATTTTGGTACTTGGAACATGACCATGATTCCAAAACTTGTGAGAACTAACGCACCATGCACACGAAGGTGCTGAAGGAGTGATCCCTTAAGCTCCTTGCCAGCCATTGGTGGACGAATCCGCAATGCTTAAGATGTCGAACACACAAAATGTTCTGCAATTGTTCGTGGAGTTGCACCCGGCGATAGTCGTCCCACTCAGTCATCATGGATATCTGGTAAGTCCCGTAAGCACAAGAAATCCAAGACGTTGAATGCCTCCTCAAGCTTCACTTCGCCAGTCGAAATCAGATAAGGAGCATGAGCGTCCGCACTCCAGGCCTCATGCAATGGCAGAGCCTGAGTCTGGGTCTGCGTCGCTCTTCCCTAAATTGCCGGAGCGACCCCTGCCTAGCTCAAGGAATTTTAGGAGGCCATGCACTTCATATTTGGATGACCTGGCCCCTCTGTAGCGCCTTTGAGCCCAATGGGTTTTGGAGAGGCCCCTACTAGATTGCTGCTAGCAGGTTCGCCGTCAGGGCTAGTCAGGCCCCAAGGATCCCTTGCTGGATCCAGAGCAGCAGTGAGTGAGGCAGACCCCTTCCTTGACACCCACTCCAGTGCTGAACCCCTGGTGTCATATATGCTCTGTGGCAGCACAATTCCCCACCCTTATTCCGGACTCTGACACAAAGACAGATGGGCGTCGCCCGGCGCCAGTTCCAGAGTGGAGCCAGTGCCATTTACTATTGATAAACCTGGAGAGGGAAAGGAATGGGAAGGGTATGAGGACCCTTAAGATCATCACCATTCATTAGATGAGGACGGCTGGTATGAAGAAATGACGGAGGCCAATGGGCTAGACACTGTATGATGCTGGTCTCCTTCCACTGTGGCTATGGAGGAGGGGAGCCTCTTAGCTGTGGTAGTGCATACTGGGACTTGGGTCTTGGACTTCCACCTGCCATCAGCAGTGGTCAAGACAAACGTCTTGACGGAAGCACTTCAATCTCACTTCGGCCTGCTTCAAACTCTTACTCTCATTCAATGAAGCCCTTACTGACGTCCTACTTGGGGCCTAGTACAAGCCTTGCCCTGGGGCCCCTGTGCATAGGATAGTTGCCAGTCCCATAGCCCTGCTCCGGGGCAACCGGTTTCCTAACCCAGCACATCACCCTAGAGAACTTGGTGGGTCAAGTCTCTACTTCTAGGACTGACCCTGGAATATTTCCAACCTCTCCACTGGATGGGGAATCCAAAAGGCTGAATGCGTTTGGAAAGAGGATGCTCTCAGGCATTGTACTGTGGTCAGTGATCACCACATGTCTTTTGGGCCACTATTCCCATAGGATCTGGGATCAGTTATGCAAATGCTGCCCATGTTCTCAGAGGCGGCCCGAGCCATACTCTCCCAAGCTATTACTGACAGCATAGGCGCAGCAAAGTTCATCATACAATGAGGACTTGACATGACCAACTCACTGGGTAGAGCGATTTCATAGTGGTCCTACAGTGCCACGCCTGGCCGAGAACAATGTTTTATTTTGTTGTTTTTTTTCCCCCCAGGGTATAGGCAAGCCTCACTTATGGACATGCCCTTTAATGGCTCTCTTCTTTTTGGAGAGAAGGCGGACTCAGCACTGAAGCACTTTAAGGACAGTCGATCTATGGCGAGGCCCTTGTGCTTGTCTGTGATGTCTTGTCACCCCCAGTCAACCTTCTGCTCATTTCGTTGCCATGGAAGTGGTCTCTAACCACATCCATACCCTCCCAAACACCGTGGCCAACAGGACACTGGTCCCGTTAACCACTTGGGACAGGCAGCCAGAGGTTGGTTCCTTACACCACCCCTTGGCAGCTGCAGCCTCCAAACCCCTTTAGTTTGCCCTTTGACCATAATGAGAATCCAGTGGGAGGCAGGATACTTCATCACCTGCAACACAGGCAGTCCGTAATATGGCACCTTTGGGTTTTGCAAATAGTCCAAAGGGGCTACTGCCTTCCCTTTGTGACTACCCCCCCACCCATGCCACCCCCTTACGACTGACTGACGATGGACTACCTCTCCTGCTCCTTCGGGAAGTGCTGGTCCTATTGCCCTAAGGAGCCATCGCAGGCGTGCTTGCATCAGAAGTAGATCGTAATTGCTATTCCAGCTAATTTCTGGTGCCCAAGAAGGGTAGAGGTCTCCGTCCTATCCTAGACCTGCGTCCTCTCAATTTCTTTGTGAAAATTGAGAAATCCAAGATGCAAGCACAAATTCAGTCTGCCCTGTACCAAAGAGACTGGACAGTAGCTTTGGATTTGCACAATATGTTTCCACATCCCTGTCCTGCTTTCCCACAGATGTTACATGTATTTGCTGTGGGCCAAGAGCACTTGCACTTTGCCTTGCTCCCCTTTGGCCTTAACAGTGCTACTTGGGTGTGCACGAAAGTGATGGCGGTGGTTGCAGCTCATGTATGTAAGGTGGGGTGGTGGTGTTTCCAGTCCTTCCCTACCTTGATGATCAGCTGTTGAAGGCAAGCTTGCACCAGGCATTTGTCCCCCATCTCCAGACGACGGCGAACCTTGTGCATTTGCTGGGTGTTGCTATCAGCATGCCGAAGTGACACCTGATTACTTCTGATGCATCCTTTCATCGGGGCTGTTCCATCCTCCCAAACTGGTAGTCCAGGATATTCAGGTTGCTACTGATTTTTAGCCTCTGTCATGGATTTCAGTGAGAAACACTCTGAGGTTATTAGGCCTAATGGCCTCCTGCTTCCTGTTTGTGACTCATTCCTGTTGACATATGCAGGCTCTGCAGTGAGATCTGAAGTCCTAGTGGGTGCAGCATCAGGAGAATCTCTCAAACATGATTCAAATTTCAGAGGGAACTACAAAAGATCTGCAGTGGTCCCCAACTGGACCAGTGGCCGACCACTCTCCCTTTTCTGATTAGAGCCGATTGTAGTGACAGATGTATCACTTCAGGCATGTAGAGTCCATATGGGAGAGCAAGACATTGGAAGCCTCTGGTCTCTGCAGAGTTCGGGTCCACGTCAACCTGTTGGAGCTTTGGGTGATTCGCTTGGCAATGAAAGCCTTTCTTCCTTCGATCAAGGGAAGGCTGGTGCAGGTTTTCACGGACATCGCCGCCACCATGTGGTGTTTCAACAGACAGGGTGAGGTGGGGTCATGGACCCTTTGACAAGAGGCTTAACGTCTGGGCATGGCTGGAACGTCTGGGCATTTCCCTCGTGGTTCAACACGTTGCATGCTCTCTGAACACCAAAGCAGAGAAGCACAGCCAAAGATGCCTAGCGGATTACAAATGGTATCTCCATCTGTTCGCCACCGCTGAAAGCAGGCAATGTCAGAATTTTTACGCAACTGCCCAGAGTTCTCAGGAAGATCACGATCGACTGGGCCAAAGTTATTTTTGTGGCTCCAGTTTGGACACGGAGAATCTGATATCCTTAGCTGACAAGCCTGACAATCAGTCCTTCAATCAGGCTAGCCCCTTCAAGAAGATCTTCTGTTGCAGCAGCGTGAAAGGGTTCTGCACCCAAACCTGCATATCCTTCACCTTTGTGCGAGATTGAGTTGAGACAGTTGACCGCTTTCGACCATCCTCCTTAAATCTGTGATGTTATCCTGGCAGCCAGCTGTCCCTCCACCAAGTCGGTATAACCCTGTTGTTGGGATAAGTTTGTGACCCAGTGTAATTCTCACAATATCCACTCTCCGCTGCCCTCCCTTTTCCGCCCAGAACCCTCACCCCCCACCATTCTGCTACTCTATCACAGAGCTCTGCTGTGGCACAGTTT
Organism: Pleurodeles waltl; assembly: GCF_031143425.1. Lineage (NCBI taxonomy): Eukaryota > Metazoa > Chordata > Amphibia > Caudata > Salamandridae > Pleurodeles > Pleurodeles waltl. The sequence continues at coordinate 1,692,205,066 of NC_090440.1, forward strand.
AAGGTTATCTTACAGCCATTTTGGCATTTATGCAGTTGCTGGGCAAACCACCTTTATTCAAGTCAACCGTTGTGGCTAGGTTTCTCACAGGTTTCCTCCTAGGCCTTTCATTATGCCCCAGTGTGATCTGAACCAGGTTCTCAGTTTTCTGAGGTGTGCCCCGTTTGAGTCTCTGCACAAATGCTGTGTTAGACTTTTGACCATCAAAACTGTTTTTCTAGTGGCCATAACATCGGCTTGGAGGGTCAGCAAATCGCAGGTGCTCCTGGCACACCATCTATACGCTACCTTCTACCCTGACAAGTTGGTTCTGCGGACACATGCCTCCTTCCTTCTGAAGGTTGTGGCCCCTCCCGCCTCCACGTCACCCTGCCTATCATCCTTGCGTCCTTCTAAAGAAGAGGAGAGACTCTATTGTCTGGATCCAGAAAAAGCATTGTCATTCTATCTAGACCGTACAAAAGATCTCTGGGTGGACGATCAATTCTTTGTGGGGTACATGGTAGCTAAGAAGGGGAAGGCTGTAGAGAAACTGACCATCTCTAAATGGATAGTGCTCTGCATCAAGATATGCTATGCACTGGCCAAGAAGCAACGCCCTCAGGGTTTTGTGTGCTCATTCCGCCAGAGTTACGGATGTAACATTGCTACCTCGCAGAGTTCCTGTCCTGGATATCTGTCAGGAAGCAATGTGGGCATCCTTGCAACTTATACTAACTACCACTGCCTGAACAGTCTGGTCCATTGTGTTGGACACTTTTCCTGTTTGGTCCTAGTTAACTTTCTATTTAGAATTGGCTTCGCAGACCCACCTCCAGGGAAGGCATTTCTTGGGTTACTAGACTAAAGTATGGAAGTCTCTATCAGGTGAACAAATTACTTATCTTCAGTAACGCCTTAACTGGTAGAGACTGTGTGTAGCTTCAGATTCCTTACTGACCCTCACTCCTGCCCATTAGGCAAGTGGATTGTTGTATCAGGGACACCCTTCTCAGGGCCTTAGTTTTTCCACACCGGTTGTAAGTTCTCATCGTGGCTCTGCGCTCCTGCCGTGGAAAGTTGTGAAAGTACCCGTGCCTATATAGGGACTGCACAAGTCACTTCTGGCACAGACGACTCGGACACCAGGATATTCTGTTGTAAGAAAATTGCAGCTAGATAGTAGTGGCTAGACAGATACGTCTACCAGAGAAGGCATTGCCAAAGGTAAGTAACTTGTTTGTTTTTAGCACACAGTGGTGCTAGGTGCCATTGGTGGGTAAAAAAAAAAGTGCCTCGGACTGAAGATGAAAAAAACCTCCCTAAAGGTCATCCTGATCTTCTCCAGTATCCGATCCAATCATAGATTCACATACCTGAATCATTTCCTGTTGTCGAAGTAGGAGTCCCACGGTACCATAGTAAAGCAGTATGGTAGAGGCTTCAATGGCAATACAAAGCCAGTTTAATAGCATATGTATAACCAATCAGACAAGAGCAACCTCTGGAATGCTCCCAACAGAAGCTGAATCCCTCAGATTTTCTATTGCACGTCGTGTGAAGGGTGTCACCCTGAGCTCGGCTCAGTTTTTTCCTGTATATCCCAACTTTTCCCATTTACAGTGTCTGAGTCTTCTAACAAAAGGCCTCCTCAGAGCCTGCAAGTCCTGTGGGAAGAAAAGGCTACATGTTGATGAAACACACAGACTCTCGATTGCTTCTACCCTAAACATCAGGTAAAGGAGTGGAAGATTTGTCACACGTTTTCTTTAAAAACCTTGAGTGACAGGGAGGCTACTTCTGTGGCTACAGAAATTTGTGCTCAGAAGAACTGGATTTTTGAGATTTAGTGATACATCTGCGAGACCCCTCAAAAGTCACAATTCTATGACCATTGGGATTCTGGAGAGAGTAGAGAAGGCCTTGAAGGTACATCATAAAGACCTTCAAGGAAAGGAGAAACTCCCACTTGCTTCTACAGGGAAGGTCTCCTCCCAGTCTTCTTCTCCATTAGTGGAAAAAAGGGAGCAACAGCTTTCTCCGTCCTCTGACTCATCAACGGAAAGAAAAAGAAATCCTTTCAGAACACCACCACAACTACATCACCTACATCACTATCGACGGCGACAGTCACCACTGCTTCGTCCACAAACACTTAGGGCCGTATGTACGAAATCTTTTTCCCATAGACACAGAATGGGTAAAATCCTTTCGTACAGCTGGCCCTTAGTCGTCGAAAACCTCGACTTTGGTAGCTATTCACGCTCACATTCCATCGATCAAGGTGATCTCCTGCGCTAAGACACTGTCAATGATAAAGACACCTGTGCTGTCAATAATAGCACAGTCAACTTCCTTACAGTTGATAGTAGCTCCATCGATGACAGCAACATCTACAATAAGAATGCCAATGGCATTATTGACGATGGAATTCTTACTGTCAGCGCCTCAGTTTCATTCACGTTGATGAAGAGGGGACAGTTGGTTGAGATTAAAATTAAAAAAAATATCCAAGACTGCTTTAAGGCCTGAAGTGACATCTCCAAGCATGGTCTCAGCTTTGCTACCCATTCATTTATTGTCCTGGAAAGAGTCTGATGATGACTGGCCTTTTGGGGACGCACACATTCCTAGGAGCTCCATGTGAAGTGACAGGAGGAAGATGATGAGAGGGACATTATGAACACTATGAATACCACCTACATCCTCAGCCTAGGCAAGATGTTATGGAGGTACCTATTTCTCTAACTCAGGATCTACAGCACATGTTACAGGATTACAGGAAGATTTCCTGATTGCCAAATGTGGTCAGATATCAGCAGTCTGCTTGATTTGATACCTAAGGACAGAAGGGAGGAAGCAAAAAAGATTTTGCAGAAAGGTGATTCTTCCTCGCTCTCTACATCACCTCCACATGATTCTGTCAGTTGGTCGGAGCAGTGATTTTGAGACACCAACTGTAAGAAGTTGGCTCTGTATATACCATCTCAAAGTGAGAGTGTGCACAGAGTCCAAGGGTTCCCCTTATAGGTAAGATAGTGGCAAAATTAGATAATTCTAATGCTCTGTTCTGTGGTAGTGTGGTCGAGCAGTAGGCTTATCAGAGGGTAACGTTAAGCATTTGTTGTACACACACAGGCAATAAATGACGAACACACACTCAAAGACTTAACTCCAGGCCAATAGTTTGTGTATAGAAAAATATATTTTCTTAATTTATTTTTAGAACCACAAGTTCAAGATTTGAAGTAAATACTTAAAATGTAATGTACTCCACATAGGTAAGTTAGGAACTTTGAATTAGAGCAATAACATGTACAGTTTTTGTTAAAATGGCAATAAGCTATTTTAAAAGGTATACACAGTGCAAAAATCAACAGTTCCTGGGGGAGGTTAGAATTGGTTAGATTGTGAGGTAAGTAAGACACTTACAAGTCTCAGTTCCTGGGCATAGGCAGCCTACCGTTGAGGGTTCAAGGCAACCCCAAAGTTACAACACCAGCAGCACAGGGCCGGTCAGGTGCAGAGGTCAAAGAGGTGCCTAAAACACATAGGCGCCTATGGAGAACAGGGGTGCTCCAGTTCCAGTCTGCCAGCAGGTAAGTACCTGTGTCCTCGGGTGGCAAACCAGGGGGGTTTTGTAGAGCACTGGGGGGGACACAAGTAGGCGCACAAAACACACCCTCGGCAGCACAGCGGCGGCTGGGTGCAGTGTGCAAAGCAGGCGTTGGGTTTTGTATAGGAAACAATGGAGGGACCCGGGGGTCACTCTTGCGGTGCAGGTAGGGCACAGGGGGGCTTCTCTGTCCAGCCACCACCTGGGCTAGGCAGAGGGTCGCCTAGGGGTCACCCCTGCACTGAAGTTCGGTTCCTTTTGGTCCTGGGGGCTACAGGTGCAGTGCTTGGTCCAGGCGTCGAGGGTCCCTTGGTACAGGCAGTCGCGGGTCCCTTGGTACAGGCAGTCGTGGTCAGGGGGGAACCTGTCAATTCTCTCTTCAGGTGTCGCTGTGTGAGTCCAGGGGGGACGTCACGGGCTACTTACAGGATCGCAGTCGTCTGGGAGTCCTCCCAGTGGTGTTGGTTCTCTGGATCTCAAGCAAGGTGCATCGGGTGCAGAGTGTGAAGTCTCACGCTTCCGGCAGGAAGAGTGAGGTCTTTGAAGTTGTAGAAAAGTTGCAAGTTTGTTGCTGGTTGTTGAGCAGAGTCTCTGCTCATGGGTGTTTCTTGGTACTGGGAGTCAGGACAGTCATCTGAGGCTTCAGAGGTAGCTGGTCCCTGTTGGATGCGTCGCTGGTTGCAGGTTTTCGAGTCAGAAGACAGGCCGGTAGAGCTGGGGCCACAGCAGTTGTCGTCGTCCGTCATCTCTGCAGGCTTGTAGTTCAGCAGTCCTTCTTTTTAGTTCAGGTTGCATGAATCTGATTTCCTGGGTTTCCTGGGTCTAAATACTAAATTTAGGGGTGTGTTTAGGTCTGGGAGGGCAGTAGCCAATCGGTACTCTCCTGGAGGTTGGCTACACCCTCTTTGTGCCTCCTCCCTAATCCGATTGGGGGAATCCTCCAAAACTAAGATGGAGGATTTCTAAAGGCAGGGGTCATCTCAGCTCAGGGCACCTTAGGGGCTGTCCTGACTGGTGGATGACTCCTCCTTGTTTTCCTAATTATCTCCTCCAGCCTTGCTGCCAAAAGTGGGGGCAGTGGCTGGAGGGGCAGGCATCTCCACTAGCTGGGATGCCCTGTAGCGCTGTAACAAAGGGGGTGAGCCTTTGAGGCTCACTGCCCGGTGTTACAGTTCCTGTAAGGGGAGGTGTGAAGCACCTCCCCCCAGTACAGGCTTTGTTCCTGGCCACAGAGTGACAAAGGCACTCTCCCCATGTGACCAGCAACTCATCTGGTTGTGGCAGGCGGGCAGAAACTGGTCAGCCTAACACTAAAAGTCGGATTGGTATTCAGGGGGCATCTCTAAGATGCCCTCTGGATGCATTTTACAATAAATTCCACACTGGCATCAGTGTGCACTTATTTTGCTGAGAAGTTTGATACCAAAGTTCCCAGATTTCAGTGTAGCCATTATGGAACTGTGGAGTTTGTGTTTGACAAACTCCCAGACCATATACTCTTATGGCTACCTTGAACTTAAAATGTCTAAGCTTTTGCTTAGACACGGTAGGGGCATAGGGCTCATGCACATATGCCCTCACCTATGGTATAGTGCACCCTGCCTTAGGGCTGTACGGCCTGCTAGAGGGGTAACTTACCTATGCCACAGGCAGTGTGAGGTTGGTGTGGCACTCTGATGGGAGTTTCATGTCAACTTAGTCTTTTTCTCCCCACCAGCACACACAAGCTGTGAGGCAATGTGCATGTGCTGAGTGAGGGGTCCCCAGGGTGGCATAAGCCATGCTGCAGCCCTAAGAAACCTTCCCTGGCATCAGGGCCCTTGGTACCAGTTACAAGGGACTTATCTGAGTGCCAGGGCTGTGCCAATTGTGGAAGCAAAGGTACAGTTTAGGGAAAGAACACTGGTGCTGGGGCCTGGTTAGCAGGGTCCCAGCACAATTTCAATCAAAACTTGGCATCAGCAAAGACAAAAAGTCAGGGGGTAACCATGCCAAGGAGGCATTTCCTTACACTAATGAATGGCGCAAGGCTACCTCTTTTAGTTGGGGGGTTCAATCAAAGATCTCAGACATGGCCTATGAGGGTGAAGCTTTGTTTGGATAACCTATTGACGCTTCTTTGGCTACGGACACTGCTAGGTCTCTTGGCACTCTTCAGTTAAAGAACTTGCCCTTTCCAGGGGGCAAGAGGGAGAGGTTTCTCTCCCTACCGAAGGGGGACTATCAACCTCAGCATTACCAACCTCAAACTCAATATAGGTCCGCCTACCATCACGCCTGTCGCCAGCCACCCTCAGCAGCTTAGAACAAACAAAGCACCCTCAGCAGCTTAGAACAAGCAAAGCATGTGCTGGAAGCAACCCCCCAAGGGGGCGATGCAGACTGCAAACAGTGACCTGGACCAGGTACCGGCTACATCCTCTCCTTCCACCCATGTGCCTGCAAATATCACGAACTACCTCTTACAATGGGAGGCGATAACATTGGGCAAACGGGTTTTGGATTTAGTAAACTACGGGCATACCCTGGCTCTTCATCCACAAAAGGGTGGGTAGTGGCTCCTGCCCCATCTGGACAGTCCATTGTGGACTGGACTCTGTCCCCTTCTTTTGCAGGTCCTCTTCTTCCAGAATTCACCTTTGGGTTCCTCTGGCTTGGTCGTGTTTTTGCAAGGTTCCTTTTCTATGTCCTCTTGTTAGTCCTTGGAAAGACCAGGCACGCACCTTTGCTCAGGGGTCCTCCGTTCTCCGAGCTACCTTCTAACTACTCCATATCCTTGGGTGGGGGACTTTACTTCCCATTCCACTATTTTAGTATATGGTTTGGCCCTCCCCTAGGGCCCTAGCTATTTTCTACATTTTCTTGCCAATTCTTGTAGTTTCTTATGCTAGTTACTATTTCTGTGTGTGTGTGTGTGTGAGTATGGGTATGGGTGTGTGTATGTATGTATGTGTGTATATATATATATATATATATATATGTTCAATGGCATGTGTAGCTGCAGATACACATGCTTTGCACATCCCGCCATCTAGTGTTGGGCTCGGAGTGTTACAAGTTGTTTTTCTTTGAAGAAGTCTTTTCGAGTCATGAGATCGAGGGACTCCTCCCCTTTCGGCTCCATTGCGCATGGGCGTCAACTCCATCTTAGATTGTTTTCTTTCCGCCATCGGGTTGGGACGTGTTCCTTTTCGCTCCGTGTTTCGGTTCGGAAAGTTAGTAAAAATCTCGGAAAATTAGACGGTATTGTTTGCGTTCGATATCGGGTTAGTTACAACAGATCGACACTGAATTTGGAAGAACTCCGGTGGCCCTTCGGGGTTTTCGATTCCCCAGCGGGGCCTGGTCGGCCCGACCACGTGCGTCTTCAAGGCTAATGGAACGGACCCCATTCCGATTCTGCCCCAAATGTCACAACAAGTATCCTTATACAGATCAGCATCTGGTCTGTAATTTGTGTTTGTCTCCAGAACACAAGGAGGATACTTGTGAGGCCTGTCGAGCGTTTCGTTCCAGAAAGACCTTAAGGGACCGAAGAGCAAGAAGACTACAGATGGCGTCGGTGCCGACAGGACAAAAACAGATGGAAGAAGAAGAGGAAACCTTTTCCATCGAGGATTCGTACTCGGAAGAGGTCGAACCTGAACAGATGCCAAAAACCGTGAGTAAGACGTCGATACACAAAACTCACGCAAAGCCCACAAAAGCCCAGGGGACGCCACCGCCGGCAGGCCATGGCTTAACTCGAAAAATAGGTGACCGAGCATCGGCACCGAAAAAGGGCATGCATGTGTCGAAGTCATCCGACTCCGGTCGAGATACCGGCACAGAGCAGACTCGACCCCGAGACACCGGGTCAGAGCAATCTCGGCACCGAGAGAGCGGCACCGAAGCAAGTCGGCACCGAGAGATCACAACGCCGAAGAACAAAAAAGTGGCGTCGGAGCCGAAAAAGGCAGCGGAAAAGGTTTCAGTACCGAAACATCCGGCCTCGGAACCAAAAAAAAGTTTTCCTACACAGAGGAACAAGGCCTGTCCTCACAAATGCAAACACATAGATTTGGACAGGAACTAGAGACAATGGAGCCAGATTACACCCAAAGAAGGCTCCACATCCAAAAAGAAACAGGGAAGATCAGTACTCTCCCTCCGATTCGGATGAAACGAAAACTTGCCTTCCAAGAGAAAGACAAGCCGCCACAGGCAAAGGTGGCTAAACAAGTAACCCCGCCACCATCTCCACAACGCTCTCCACAGCCATCACCGGTAGACACTCCACCAATGATGCAATCCCCAAATCATACAGGGATGAGTCAGGATGATCCAGACGCGTGGGATCTTTATGATGCGCCAGCGTCCGATAACAGTCCCGAATGTTATCCAGCCAGACCGTCACCACCTGAGGACTCTACCGCCTACACACAGGTGGTGTCAAGGGCAGTGGCGTTTCATAATGTTAGCCTGCATACAGAGCCAATTGAAGACGACTTTCTATTTAACACACTGTCGTCCACACATAGCCAGTACCAAAGCCTTCCCATGCTACCTGGGATGCTAAAACACTCCAAACAAGTGTTTGAAGAGCCTGTCAAAGGAAGGGCAATAACTCCAAGGGTGGAGAAAAAATATAAACCGCCACCAACAGACCCTATGTACATCACATAACAGTTAACACCAGACTCAGTGGTAGTAGGTGCAGCACGCAAGAGGGCGAACTCCCACACCTCAGGAGATGCACCACCTCCAGACAAGGAGAGTCGTAAGTTCGATGCGGCTGGGAAAAGAGTGGCGGCACAAGCAGCCAACCAATGGCGCATTGCCAACTCACAGGCCTTGTTGGCGAGATATGACAGGGCTCATTGGGACGAAATGCAACATTTTATGGAACATTTGCCCAAGGAGTTCCAAAAAAGAGCGCAACAAGTGGTAGAAGAAGGACAGAGTATCTCGAACAATCAGATACGGTCAGCAATGGATGCAGCAGACACAGCTGCTAGGACTGTCAATACAGCAGTAACAATACTGAGACATGCATGGCTGCGTACATCTGGATTCAAGCCGGAAATACAACAAGCCGTGCTGAATATGCCATTTAACGGACAGCAGTTGTTTGGGCCGGAGGTGGACACTGCTATCGAAAAACTTAAAAAAGACACTGATAGGGCCAAAGCCATGGGCGCACTCTACTCCCCACAGAGCAGAGGCACATTTCGAAGATCACAATTTCGAGGGGGGTTTCGAGGACAAAGCACTGAACCCACAACCTCACAAAAAAGGCCCACTTATCAGAGCCAATACCAGCGGGGAACTTTTCGGGGACAATATAGAGGGGGACAGTTCCCAAAGAGTAGAGGGAAGTTCCAAAGTCCCAAAACTCCACAAAACAAACAGTGACTTAAATGTCACAAATCCCCAACACACAACACCAGTGGGGGGGAGACTAACCAAGTTCTACAAAAACTGGGAGGAAATAACAACAGACACATGGGTCCTAGCCATTATCCAGCATGGTTATTGCATAGAATTTCTACAATTCCCTCCAAATGTCCCACCAAAAACACACAACATGTCAAAACAACACATAGATCTTCTACAACTAGAAGTTCAAGCGTTTTTGCAAAAAGATGCAATAGAGTTAGTACCAATTCATCAGAGAGGAAGAGGAGTCTACTCACTGTACTTTCTCATACCCAAAAAAGACAAAACTCTAAGACCTATATTAGATCTCAGAACATTAAATCTCTACATCAAATCAGATCACTTTCACATGGTGACACTGTAGGATGTAATCCCATTGCTCAAACAGCAAGACTACATGACAACACTAGACCTAAAGGATGCGTACTTCAATATACCGATACATCCTTCACACAAAAAGTACCTAAGGTTTGTATTCCAAGGGGTACATTACCAATTCAAAGTGTTGCCATTCGGGATAACAACTGCCCCAAGAGTTTTTACAAAATGCCTGGCAGTAGTGGCTGCTCATATCAGAAGACAGCAAATACATGTGTTCCCGTACCTAGACGATTGGTTAATAAAAACCAACACGCAGGAACGGTGCTCACAACACACAAAGTATGTCATAGAAACCCTCCACAAACTAGGTTTCTCACTCAACTACATCAAGTCACACCTTCAGCCGTGTCAAGTACAACAATACTTAGGAGCAACAATCAACACAATAAAAGGGATTGCCACTCCAAGTCCACAAAGGGTACAAGCATTTCACAATGTAATACAGGTCATGCAACCAAAACAAAAGGTACAGGTCAAGATAGTGTTGAAACTACTAGGCATGATGTCCTCATGGCATAGCCATTGTCCCAAACGCAAGATTACACATGCGGCCCTTACAACAGTGCCTAGCATCACAATGGTCACAGGCACAGGGTCAACTTCAAGATCTAGTGTTGATAGACAGCCAAACATACACCTCGCTTCAATGGTGGAACACTATCAATTTAAACAAAAGGCGGCCTTTCCAAGACCCAGTGCCTCAGTACGTTATAACAACGGATGCCTCCATGATAGGGTGGGGAGCACACCTCAACCAACACAGCATCCAAGGACAATGGGAAACTCAACAGAGACAGTTTCACATAAATCACTTAGAATTACTGGCAGTATTTCTAGCTTTGAAAGCTTTTCAACCTATAATAACACACAAACACATTCTTGTCAAAACAGACAACATGACAACGATGTATTATCTGAACAAACAGGGAGGAATACACTCAACACAGTTGTGTCTCCTGGCACAAAAAAATTGGCATTGGGCGATTCACAACCACATTCGCCTAATAGCGCAGTTCATTCCAGGAATTCAGAACCAGTTAGCAGACAATCTCTCTCGGGATCACCAAAAGATCCACGAATGGGAGATTCAACCCCAAATACTAAACACTTACTTCCAAAGATGGGGAACACCACAAATAGATCTATTTGCAACAAAAGAAAACGCAAAATGCCAAAACTTCGCATCCAGGTACCCACAGGATCAGTCTCAGGGCAATGCGTTATGGATGAGTTGGTCAGGGATATTTGCATACGCTTTTCCCCCTCTCCCACTCCTTCCATATCTAGTAAACAAATTGAGTCAAAACAAACTCAAACTCGTACTAATAGCACCAACTTGGGCAAGACAACCCTGGTACACAACACTACTAGACCTTTCAGTAGTGCCTCATGTCAAACTACCAAACAGACCAGATCTGTTAACTCAACACAAACAACAGATCAGACACCCAAATCCAGCATCACTGAATCTAGCAATTTGGCTCCTGAAGTCTTAGAATTCGGACATCTAGACCTTTCACATGAATGTATGGAGGTCATAAAACAAGCTAGAAAACCTACAACAAGACATTGCTATGCAAATAAATGGAAACGATTTGTTTATTACTGCCATAGTAATCAAATTCAACCCTTACACGCATCTGCTAAAGACATCGTAAGCTACTTACTGCACTTACAAAAGTCAAAGCTAGCTTTTTCATCCATTAAAATACATCTCACCGCAATTTCAGCTTATCTGCAAATTACGCACTCAACTTCACTTTTTAGGATCCCAGTCATAAAGGCTTTTATGGAGGGCCTAAAAAGAATGATCCCACCAAGAACACCACCATTTCCTTCGTGGAACCTCAACATTGTCTTAACACGGCTCATGGGTCCACCGTTTGAACCCATGCACTCATGTGAGATACAATATTTAACATGGAAAGTAGCGTTTCTCATTGCCATCACATTTCTAAGAAGAGTAAGTGAAATACAGGCATTTACCATACAAGAACCCTTTATTCAGATACACAAGCATAAAGTAGTTTTACGAACTAATCCAAAGTTCTTACCAAAAGTCATATCACCGTTTCACTTAAATCAAACAGTAGAACTACCAGTGTTCTTTCCAGAACCAGATTCTGTAGCTGAAAGAGCACTGCATACATTAGACATCAAAAGAACTTTAATGCACTACATTGACAGAACAAAACAAATACGGAAAACAAAACAACTGTTCGTTGCTTTTCAAAAACCTCATACAGGGAATCCAATATCCAAACAAGACATTTCCAGATGGATAGTTAAATGTATTCAAACCTGTTATCTCAAAGCAAAAAGAGAACTGCCTATAACACCAAAGGCACATTCAACTAGGAAGAAAGGTGCTACTATGGCCTTTTTAGGAAACATTCCAATGACTGAAATATGTAAGGCAGCCACATGGTCTACGCCTCATACGTTTACCAAACATTACTGCGTGGATGTGTTAACAACACAAGCCACAGTAGGACAACCAGTACTACGAACTTTATTTCAAACAACTTCAACTCCTACAGGCTGAGCCACCGCTTTTGGGGAGATAACTGCTTAATAGTCTATGCAAAGCATGTGTATCTGCAGCTACACATGCCATCGAACGGAAAATGTCACTTACCCAGTGCACATCTGTTCGTGGCATGAGACGCTGCAGATTCACATGCGCCCACCCGCCTCCCCGGGAGCCTGTAGCCGTTTGGAAGTTGATCTTGAACATTTTTAAATTTGTAAATATATCACTTTAAACCACATTATGTACATACATATTTACTCCATTGCATGGGCACTATTATTACTATAATACACAACTCCTACCTCACCCTCTGCGGGGAAAACAATCTAAGATGGAGTCCACGCCCATGCGCAATGGAGCCGAAAGGGGAGGAGTCCCTCGATCTCGTGACTCAAAAAGACTTCTTCGAAGAAAAACAACTTGTAACACTCCGAGCCCAACACTAGATGGCGGGATGTGCAAAGCATGTGAATCTGCAGCGTCTCATGCCACGAACAGATGTACACTGGGTAAGTGAAATTTTCCATATGTATATATATATGTGTGTGTATATATATGTATGTATGTATGTATATATATATATGTGTATATATATATATATATATATATATGTATGTATATATATGTATGTATATATGTATATGTATGTATATATATATGTATGTATATATACATACACATATACACACACATACAATGGCATGTGTAGTTCAGATACATATGCTGTGCATATATCGCCATCTAGTGTTGGGCTGAGTGTTTCAAGTTGTTTATCTTCGAAGAAGCTTTTTTCGAGTCACGAGATCGACTGACACCTCCTCTCAGTGATATTGCACATGTGTATCGACTCCTTTGTTACATTGTTTTCTTTCCGCTGTCTGGTTCGGACGTGTTCCCTCTCGCTCTGGTACTTTCGGTTCGGTACTATCTGAACTTCTTTCCTTAACCCCATATTGTTTTCAAACGCGGATCTGACTACACTCAATCAGATTGTAGCGTCTGGATCGATTAAATGCCCCTTCGGGCGCCCGCGCTCTTCTCTGGCCTTTTTGGGCCTACTGCGTCATAGGTTCATGGATCCGACTCCATTTAATTTCTGTCCTCCGTGCCAAGCCAAGTTCCCCTACACCAACCATCATTTGGTGTGCAACCTCTGCCTTTCTCCCGACCACAAAATAGAGAATGGCGAGGCGTGTTGGTCCTTTCAATCAAAGAAGACCTTACGAGATCAAAGAGCAAGGTGGTTAGTGATGGCGCCAAGTCCTCGGAACAAACGCCCAACATCTTTGGTGAGGAACAGGACTGCAGTCTCCGTTCTAGACTCAAAATCCGCATGAGATTCAGATGAGGACAGCCAGGTACTCTCTGCGGTGCAGTACGGGAGTACACCAGCCCCTTCCCATCAAAAACAAACTAAGAAATCACAGAAGGCCTTGGGTCTGCCACTGCTTGCTGGCCATGGTTCGACCCAAAAACAACAGATCGACAGACCACTGGGTTCGGTTCTGAAAAAAGCCAAGGTTCACTCCCACAAACAGACTGTCACGCCAGTTTCGGCATGGAGTTGAAAATGGGAGGATTCCACTTCAGAACTGAGACTGCTTAATACCACCTCGGAGCCAAAACATCCCTGCTGCTCTTCGGAATCGAAACATCAAAGCCCCTCTTCGGAGCCGAAAACACTTTCCCCTACTGATCAGACCACTTTTTCGGCCTGAATGAGGCATGCTGCCACCAAGCTTTCGGAGCATTCATTAGGGGGCAGAAAACAGGTTTCATCTTTAGAACAGGAGGCGGATGAAACTGACATTAGACCCATTCTTGAGGTCATGGACCAAAAACAAAGGATGATTCAAATCTAGAAAGAGACTGGAAAGATTATTGCCTCTCCTCCTCCAATTACAAAGAGAACTAGCCTTCCAAGAGTTTGGATACTGGTTCTTCACCGGCGCAAATCTTTAAACATAAAGAGAAGCCAAAGATCGTCCAGCTTTGTTCCACCGCATTCGCCTTACCTTCTCTCTTCTACACCACCTCCTACTCCACCACCAACAACTTCACCCACACAATCTCATGCTTCTTCACATGGGGACTATATGGGTGATCCATGCGATATGTATAACTCTGACCCAATCCCACCCAGTGATCCTGATTTGTACCCCACAAGACCGTCTCCATCTGAGGATACCACAGCCTATAATCAGGTAATTTCCAGAGCAGCTGCCTATCGCAGTGTACGGATGCACTCTGAGCCAATAGAAGAGGATTTTCTATTTAACACTCTTTCCTCAACTCACAAACACTATCAATGTTTGCCACTGTTACCGGGTATGTTAAAACATGCCGATAACATTTTCAGAGAACCAGTGTAGGCCAGGATATCAACACCTAGAATAGATGATAAATATAAAGCTGCACCGGCTGATCTACTCTTTATTTCACAGCAGTTACCGCCAGATTCCATCGTAGTCAGTGCAGCCAGAAAACTTGCAAATAGCCAGTCCACAGGGGATGCTCCTCCCACTGATAAAGAATGACACAAATTTGATGCAGCAGGAAAAAGAGTAGCAACTCAGGATGCAAATCAGTGGAAAATTGCTAACTCTCAAGCTCTTTTAGCTAGGTATGACAGGGCACATTGGGACGAGATGCAGGAGTTCCAGCAATACCTCCCAAATGAACACCAGAAAAGAGCACAATAAGTAGTGAAAGAAGGACACGCCATTGCTAATAATCAGATCCGATCAGCACTAGACACAGCTGATACAGCAGCTAGCGTCACAATTAGGAGACATGCTTTGTTGCGGTCATCAGGCTTTAAGCCTAAAATACAACAAGCGGTCCTTAACATGTCTTTTAATAAGCAGCAACTCTTTGGACCCGGAGGTGGATCCAACCATTGACAAATTAAAAAAGGACTCTGAGACAGCAAAGGCCATGGGAGCCCTTTACACAACACCTTTTCGGGGCTCATTTCGTAAACCTCAATTTAGAGAAGGGTTTAAGCCATAAACGTCAGACGCCTCTACGTCTCAACAAAAACAGGGACAACAATATTATCCCAGGGGATCTTTCAGGGGCTATTATAGAGGACAAACTTTCAGATCCAGAGACAAACCCCCTGCCGCAAGAGGTTCCTCCACCTCATCAAAGCAGTGACATTCCCTGCATTCCCAAACACCATACATCTCCTTTGGGAAGAAAACTGCAATATTTCCATTCTCACTGGCAACAAATTACAACAGATCAATGGGTACTGTCTATTATCTGCAATGGTTATTGCCTAGAAATTATCTCCACTCCACCAAACATTCCACCCGGTTCAGGCTTTCTCTCAAACACATTGCTCTGTTAAAACAAGAGGTAGAATCTTCTACTCAAAGGAGCAATAGAGATGGTTCCCATCAGTCAACAAGGGACAGGTGTATATTCTCTATACTTCCTCATACCAAAAAAGGATGGCACTCAAACCCAATTCTCAATCTCAGACCTCTAAATCAATATATCCTTTCAGAGCATTCACACATGGACACACTACAGGATGTCATTCCCTTGTTACAAAAACAAGACTACATGACAGAATTAGATCTAAAGGACACTTACTTCCACATTCCTGTACATCCAGCACACTGCAATCACTTAAGGTTTGTGATAGCAGGCAAGCACTACCAATTCAAAGTGCTATCCTTTGGAGTAACAACAGCACCAAGGTATTCACAAAATGTCTAGCAGTAGTTGCGGCATACCTCAGAAGACCGTACATACATGTCTTCCCTTATCTGGACAACTGGTTAATAAAAGCTGCACCATTAGAAATTGTCAACAGCACACACAATACACAATAGATACCCTACACAAATTAGTGTTCACCAGAAATCTCTCCTCCAGCAAGCACAAATTCAACCTTATCTAGGAGCAGTTCTGAACACTCCGCATTAGCCTACCCAAATCCACAACGAATCCAATGGTTTCACGCTCTCATATCCCAATTGCAGGTCAATCAAACTTACAAAGTAAAGTTTGTTATGAGGCTATTGTGAATTATGGCATCATGTATAGCAATAGTGCTCAATGCCCATCTAAACATGAGACCACTGCAACAGTCTCTCTCGCAACAATGGTCTCAGGCACAGGGTCAGTTACTGGATCTGGTGGTGTTGGACTGCCAAACTTACAAATCTCTGCAATGGTGGAATCACACCAACTTATCAAAAGGGCAGCTGTTTCAGGACCCTGTGCCACAGACCATAATCACCATAGATGCATCAGTGACAGGTTGGGGAGCCCATCTCAACAATCTTACAATACAGGGGGGAATAGGACTCAATCCAGCAAACGTACCACATAAACCACTTAGAATTGCTGGCCGTATTCTTAGCCATCAAAGCATTCCAACCATAGATGATACACAAAACAGTCTTAATAAGGACACACAACATCACAATAATGTATTATCTGCACAAACAGGGGGAGGGGGGGGCACACTCATCCCAGTTGACCCTTCTAGCACAAACAAATTGGAAATAGGCAAGTCACAATCAGACTCACCTGCTAGCGGAATACATCCCAGGGATACACAAACAGCTAGTGGACCTCCTAAGCAGGACGCAGCAACAAATACACAAATGGGAGATTCACCCACAGCTAATCAATATTACTTTCACATGTGGGGGAACACCAAACCTAGACCTTTTCGCAACAAGCGAAAACACAAAATGCCAAAACTTTGTGTCTAGATACCCACACCCTCAATCCAAGGGCAATTGCTCTATGGATCAATTGGTCGGGGATATTTGCCTACGCTTTTACCCCTCCTGTTAATTCCATTTCTAGTCAACAAGATCCCTCACACTTCCCTCACTATGATACCCATAGCCCCCACATGGGCACATCAACACTGGTAAACAACACTGTTGGATCTGTTGGTAGTACCACATCACAAGCTCCCAAATAGACCAGATCTATTGACTCAAAAAAAGGGTTGGATCAGGCACCCCAATTCCAGTATGCTCAACCTGGCAATTTGGCTCCTGAAGTCATAGAATTTGGCTACTTGCAGCTTCCATCTGAATATATGGATATTCTAAAGGAAGCAACAAGGCAATGCTATGCAGCTAAATGGAAACATCTTGTTAATGTCAGCCCAAAAACATTAACCCAGTTAAAGCTTCGGTAAAATATATTGTCTGTTATTTGTTACACTTACAAAAAGCAATTCTTGCATACTCCTCTATTACAATCCATTTAACAGCAATAGCTGCTTACCTCCAGAACAGACAGCATACTTCCCTGTTTAGGATTCCTGTTATATAGGCTTTTATGGAAGGTCTTACAAGGATTGTTCCACCTAGAGCTCAACCACCTCCTGCCTGGAATCTTAACATTGTACTCACATGATCTATGGGCCCACCATTTGAACCATGCATTCTTTCTATCTTCAGTTTTGAAGTAGCAAAATCACTTTTTTAAGAAGAGTTAGTGAAATTAAAGTATTAACCCTAGAAGAACCTTTCTTTCAAATTCACAAGAAAAAAATAGTCCTTAGGACAAACCCAAAATTCGTACCAAAAGTAGTTTCACCATTTCATATCAATCAGTGGAATTGCCAGTCTTCTTTCCACAGCCAGATTCAGTTGCTGAAAGAGCTTTTCATACCCTTGATGTTAAGAGCTCTCATGTACAATATATAGATAGAACAAAAAGAATTCAGACAGTCTAAGCAACTCTTTGTGACATTTCAACAACCTCACAAAGGTAATCCTATTTCAAAACAAGGATTAGCCAGATGGACAGTAAAGTGTATTCAAACTTTGCATCTTAAAGCCAATAGACAGTTACTAGTAACTCCTAAAGCACATTCCACTAGAAAGAAAGGAGCTTCAATGGCATTCTTAGGAAATATACCAATGATAGATTTGCGTAAAGCAGCCACATGGTCTACACCACACACATTTACTAAACACTACTGTGTGGATGTTTTCTTGCCAGCAAGCAAACATTGGATGGGCAGTGCTTAGAACACTATTTCCAACTACTATAACCCCTACAGGCTAACCACCGCTTCCTTTTTGGGAGGGGGCTGCTTTTCAGTCTATCCAAAGTATATGTATCTACAGCTACACATGCCATCGAACAGAAAATTTTACTTACCCAGTAGACATCTGTTTGTGGCATGTAGTGCTGTAGATTCACATGCACCCTCCCTCCTCCCTGGAAGCCTGTGGCTGATGTAGTATTTTATTTGTAAATATGTATATACATTGCATGGAATTTTTTTCTCTTCACTACATACATATGTACATATACATTTCTACACTCTTTAATTCACCCTCCTGTGGGACAACAATCTAGCAAAGGACTTGATGCCCCATGCGCACTATCACCGAGAGGAGGAGTCACTTGATCTTGTGACTCGAAAACCTTCTTCGAAGAAAAACAACTTGCAACACCCTGAGCCTAACACTAGATGGCGGACTTATGCAAAGCATGTGAATCTGCAGCACTACATGCCACAAACAGATGTCTGCTGGGTAAGTAACATTTTATATAGTTATTTACCTCCAGTTGGGGGACTGCCTATAAGTAATCTAATCCAATGTTACTATAATAAAGTACCTTTATTTTTGCCACACTGTGTGGTTCCTTTCAGGCGTGATAAGTTGCTGTGTGACTGTTGTGGTATTGCAAGTGCTTACACTCCCGCTGGATAAGTCTTGGCGTCTTACCCACAGCTACCTCTAGAGAACCGTGAATTCCTATACACTGCCTTCATTCACTAATAGGGGTTCATTTAAATAATTGATGCACATCATTTGACTGGAGTTGAAAGCGATCTCTGACTCTACAAGCCTTTCTACCATGAATAGCAGGAGCCACTGTGCTGGTCTGTACAGATAATATGACCAGCATGTTATTACATCATCAGGCAAGGAGGAACCAGGTGTCTTTCTCAAGAAGCTCAAGGCCTTTTGGAGTTGGCTCGCACTCCACAAAATCTCTCTAAAAGTCGAACACGTGTCATGAGTGAACGACACCTTAGCATCTACTCTCAGTAGATCCACACAGTTGCCACGAGTGGGAACAGGATCAACTGGTACTGAGCAGGATATTTTGACGCTCTGGCAAACCAGCATTAGACCTCTACGTTACAGACCAGAACGCCAAATAACAGTTCCTGGCCAGTCAATAACTTGCTCCCAGGGTTGGTGGGGAATGTCCTTCGATTAGATGGTCCAGGATTTAGGCTTACTCTTCCCCTCTTTCATGTCAAGAATCCTCACCATATTGAAGATGTAGCACTGTCTGCTCATTCTAATATGTCCCAAATAGCCCAGGCAGCATTGATTTACGGAGCTCCTGCAGCTCTCTGCGTCCAATTCCATCCGCCTACCCAAAATCCAAAAACACTGACGAGGAACAACAGTCCGATCTAGTGAACCCATCCAAGGTAAGTGTGGTAAGTAGCTAGGGGTAGATGAAAACACCAGAGGTAAGTACGGCAAGTGTCCCCAGCGACTAGGTGCAAGATAGTTACCCACCCAGTCGTTCTATTGACTAGCAATGGGAGTAGTGGTTGGAGTTTGTGGGATTCAAGACCCTTCCCAGCAGGAAACCCATCTGGCAGGAGGACTGTTGGAGAGTGCCTCCTGCCCAAGATACCCAGAAGACAGAAGTACCTACACCAGGGACACTGATTGCGAGGGGAGAAGGGACTCTCTGAAGTCAGCAAAAGTCTTAGATTGTCCAGCTGCTGTCACGACCCGTGGACCAGGCCGGTGGAACCCAAGGACGGCTTTCTGACGTGGAGGACCTGAAAAGGAAGGGCACAGAGTCTTGCACCCTTGGTGCCCTTGTGGTACAGGTGGCAATACCCGTCCTCCTAGAGGTGTTCCTGCAGGTCAGTGGAAGAAGTCCAGCTGCGTGGTCCAGGAGCTGCAGAAGATCCCAGGAGTCTCCTACGAGCTGCCCCTTGATGGTTGCTGAATTGCAGAGGGGTCAGTGACCAGCTGGGTCACCAAGAAGCACTGGCAAATGCAAGCAGGAGCCGAAGAAGTATTTGCAAAGTTTTGGAGACCAGCAAGATCTAGGCTGGCCCTCAGCAAGCAGGAAGGCCAGCAGAAGTTGATGGAGCCCCACAAGTGACCCACAGGCAGTGGACGCATGGAGTCACAAGGAGGTCTCACCTGCACAACAAAACGGAAGCCCCACGTTGCAGGACAGTGACTGGTCTTTGAATTGTAGAGTGGTGGAGGCTGGGGCGTAGATCTCCTTAATCAAGTGCAATGGTCGCAGTATACAGGGGTTCCACTTCAGTGGCAGGAGCCCACAGTCTCCCAAGTTTGTCAGAAGACAAGCAGGATCCAGAGGAAGCCACAGACTCACCACCTCTGAGGCAGTGCCTTTCGATGTTCATGGAACAGCAGACCCCACCAGCTGGTCCACATTGTCTTGAGGTGCATACAGATGCAGATGAGGGACTCCTTCACTCCAAGGGAGATTCCTGTGTGCTTCCAGGTGCAAACAGAGTCCTTGTGACACTGTAGAATGCACAGTCTTGGATTTTGCATATTTCTCGACTGATCCAGAGAAACAATGTTACAATTGTAGCTTTCCCACCAGAAGCAGACGTGTTTCGGTTCCAAAGCAGCCCACCAGTGGTTCTAGAGACCAGGAGTAGAAGATATCGTGCATGGAGTTCCTTGGAGGGTTTTGACTCTTTCGACACACCCACAGGGGAGCCCTTAAGTAACCCTAAAAGGGGGTTGGTCACTCTGTAGTGACCTTCCTATCAGATGTGGTCAGGGACATCTTCTACCTGGCCTAACCAGTCAGATGCTCCCAGGGGGCCTCTGCCCATCTGGTTTCCAAGATGTCCGAATCAAATGGCCACCTGGCAGTGCTCTGTGCACCTCTCTAGGGGAGAAGCTGGACAAGGGGGTGGTCACTCCCCTGTCCTTTGTGTACTTTTGCGCCAGAGTGGGAACCGGTAGTTCCTGTACTGGTGCAAACCGGATTATGCAAGAAGGGCACCAAATGTGCCCTTCAAAGCAGTCTGGTGGCGCTCAGAGGCCACCCCACCCCAGTCCTTAGACACCTAGTACACAGGGGGAGGTGGTCACACCTCTCCCTTGATGGAAATTGTTTGTTCTGCTTGTCAGGCCTGAGTCGGGCTTACCTGCAGGAGGGCAGAACAGTATCTGGGGTCAGCAGCAGCGTGGGCTGACAGCTAGACCCCGTTAAGCTGCACAGGCAGAAGTGGGGGTCCTCTAAGGAACCCCTGAAGTACATGGTATCATGCAACTAACACTGGAATCTGTGTAGTTGCATGATTTTGCATGTTTGACACCAAACATGCCTAGGTTCGGAGAAGCCATTATGTAGTTGGACCACTTGTGTTGACCAGTGTCCAGTACATAACTTAAAATGGCTTTCTCGCACTTAGAGTCCAGGAAATGGCCTGGGCTCTGTATGGGCAACCTGCTTATGCAGGGGTTCCTTCAAACTTAGGGACATGCACCCTGCCCTTGGGCTGAAGTGTCTACCGGAGGTGTGACTTAGTGTCTAACTGCAATGATCGGGTTCGGTGGTGAAAGGGTGCATGCACCATTTCACACAGGCTGCAATGGCAGGACTACAAAGTTTGCATGGGTTCCCATGGGCGGCACAATATATGCTGCAGCCCATGGGAGGAGACCCCTGGTGTACCAATGCCCTGTGTACCTAAGTACTATATGCTAGAGACTTACATGGGTGCACCAGAATGCCAATTGTGGGTTTTCAGCAACCAAATTTAGACGGGAGAGCACAGTCACTTGGGGGCAGGGCTGATTAACAGGATCTCAGTGAGCTACAGTCCAAACACAGACATCAGGCAAAAGGTGGTGGTAACTATGCTAGAAAGATGGCACTTTACTCAATGTCAGCAAACTAACCTGCCTCCCTTGGAAGTGTCACCATAGCAGATTTTACTGTACCTACTTTCAGTAGCCAGATTAGGTTTGATAAACGCGTCTGTAGCACTTCACCTAGCTGCAGTTTGAAGATACAGCTGTTCCACTCATTTTCCCTCTCTGCTCAACTAAGCTAGCCCAAAAATTCATGAAGGGATTTTTGAGTTTTCCTTCCAGTATGGGCTTCTCCTTCAGAGTGGCATCTCAATGTGGTTCTCTCACAGCTTATGATGCCTCCATTCAAGGCCATTCTCAAGGCAGATCTGACATTCCTCGTGTGTAAGGTTGCTCTATTGTTGGCTTTTACACCTACTAGAAGAGTCAATGAGATCCTGGCTTTTACAATTCAGGAGCCGTTCTTGCCTTTCACTGATGACTGAGTACTTATCAGAACAAACCCTAGCTTCCATCGTAGTTTCACCTCAATGAACTTATATTTTGCCCCAACCCCGCCCCCACCATCCTCAGGGGTACTTATATTACTGATTTTTATATGTTCGATGGCATGTGTAGCTGCAGATACACATGCTGTGCACATCCCGCCATCTAGTGTTGGGCTCGGAGTGTTACAAGTTGTTTTTCTTCGAAGAAGTCTTTTCGAGTCACGAGATCGAGGGACTCCTCCCCTTTCGGCTCCATTGCGCATGGGCGTCGACTCCATCTTAGATTGTTTTCTTTCCGCCATCTGGTTCCGACGTGTTCCTCTTCGCTCCGTGTTTCGGTTCAGAAAGTTAGTTAAATCTCGGAAAATTCGACGGTATTGTTTGGGTTCGGTATCGGGTTAGTTAAAACAGATCGACACTGAATTTTGAAGAGCTCCGGTGGCCCTTCGGGGTTTTGATTCCCCGGCGGGGCCTGGTCGGCCCGACCTCATGCGTCTTCAAGGCTAATGGAACGGACCCCATTCCGCTTCTGCCCCGAATGCCACAACAAGTATCCTTACACAGATCAGCATCTGGTCTGTAATTTGTGTTTGTCTCCCGAACACAAAGAGGATACCTGCGAGGCCTGCCGAGCGTTTCGGTTGAGGAAAACGCTAAGAGACCGGAGAGCAAGAAAACTTCAGATGGCGTCGGCAGGACACCAACAATTGGAGGAAGAGGAAACCTTCTCCATTGCGGTATCGGACGAGGCCGAAACCCAACAGACGCCGAAAACCGTGAGTAGAACACCCCTGGCCAAAACTCACGGAAAATACATAAAAGCCCAGGGGACGCCACCGCCAGCAGGCCATGGCTTAACCTGAAAATTAGGTGACCGGCCAACGGCACCGAAATGGGGCACGCACGTGTCGAAGTCATCCGACTCCGGTCGAGATACCGGCACAGAAAAGGCTCGACCCCGAGACACCGGGTCAGAGCAATCTCGGCATCGAGAAACCGGCACCGAAAAAGATCGGCACCGAAAGCCAAAAAAGTGTCTTCGGAGCCGAAAAAGACGGTTGAAAAAGTTTCGATACCGAAACATCCGGCTTCGGAGCCGAAACCAAGTTCATACACTGAGGAGCAGGGACTGTCCTCACAATTGCAAGGACACAAATTTGGCCAGGAGCTAGAGGCTGGGGAGCCAGATTACACGCAAAGAAGGCTCAACATTCAAAAAGAGACAGGGAGAATAAGAACTCTCCCTCCAATCCGAATGAAAAGGAAACTTGCTTTCCAAGAGAAAGACAAACAGCCACAAGCAAAGGTGGCAAGACAATTAACTCCGCCACCGTCACCACATCGCTCACCACATCGCTCACCACAACCATTACCAATGGCCACTCCACCAATGATGCAATCCCCAACGCATACAGGAATGAGCCAAGATGACCCTGACGCATGGGATCTTTATGATGTGCCTGTATCAGATAACAGTCCCGACTGCTACTCAGCGAGCCATCACCACCTGAGGACAATACTACTTACACACAGGTGGTGTCCAGAGCAGCCGCATTTCACAATGTCACCCTGCATGCAGAACCAATTGAAGATGACTTTTTGTTTAATACTCTGTCGTCCACACATACTCAGTACCAGAGTCTCCCTATGTTACCGGGAATGTTGAAACACTCCAAACAAGTCTTTCAAGAGCCTGTGAAAGGCAGGGCCATCACTCCGAGGGTGGAAAAAAAGTACACACCGGACTCAGTGGTAGTAGGTGCAGCTCGCAAAAGAGCAAACTCACACACATCGGGAGATGCACCACCACCCGACTAGGAAAGTCGCAAGTTCGACGCAGCGGGGAAAAGGGTTGTGGCACAGGCAGACAACCAATGGCGCATTGCCAATTCACAGGCCTTGCTATCGAGATACGATAGAGCTCATTGGGACGAAATGCAACACTTCATCGAGCATTTACCCAAAGAATTCCAAAAGCGTGCGCAACAAGTGGTGGAAGAGGGCCAGAGTATCTCTAATAATCAGATACCGTCTGAAATGGATGCAGCAGACACAGCTGCAAGAACTGTAAATACAGCAGTCACCATACGGAGACACGCATGGCTACGCACCTCAGGATTCAAGCCAGAAATTCAACAAGGGGTGCTGAATATGCCTTTCAACGGACAGCAGTTGTTTGGGCCGGAAGTGGGCACTGCTATTGAGAAACTTAAAAAGGACATAGATACGGCCAAGGCCATGGGCGCACTCTACTCCCCACAGAGCAGAGGCACATTTCGCAAAACACAGTTCAGAGGGGGGTTTCGGGGACAGAGCACAGAACCCTCAACCTCGCAAACAAGGCCCACATACCAGAGCCAGTATCACAGGGGAAGTTTTCGGGGACAATACAGAGGGGGACAGTTCCCTAAAACTAGAGGGAAGTTCCAAAGTCCCAAGACACCGCAAAATAAACAGTGACTCCAGTGTCACAAATCCCCAACACATAACACCAGTAGCCATTATCCAACATGGTTATTGCATAGAATTCCTACAATTCCCTCCAAATGTCCCACCGAAAACACACATGTCCAACCAACACATGGATCTACTACAACTGGAGGTCCAATCATTGTTACAAAAAGACGCAATAGAATATAGTACCCAATCATCAGAAAGGAACGGGTGTTTACTCCCTGTACTTTCTCATACCCAAAAAAGACAAATCTCTAAGACCTATCTTAGATCTCAGAACACTAAATCTTTACATCAAATCAGATCACTTTCACATGGTGACACTTCAAGACGTAATCCCCTTGCTCAAACAACAAGACTACATGACAACATTAGACCTCAAGGATGCGTATTTCCTTATACCCATACATCTTCCCACAGAAAATACTTCAGGTTTGTAATCCAAGGGGTACATTACCAGTTCAAAGTGTTGCCATTCGGGATAGCAATAGCGCCAAGAGTCTTTACAAAATGCCTTGCCGTAGTGGCAGCCCATATCAGAAGACCGCAAATACATGTGTTCCCGTATCTGGACGATTGGTTAATCAAAACCAATATGCAAGAACGGTGTTCTCAACACACAAAATACGTTATAGAAACCCTTCACAAGCTAGGGTTCTCACTCAACTACCAAAAATCACACCTACAGCCGTGTCAAATACAACAGTACTTAGAGCAACAATCAACACAAA
The DNA here is from genome assembly GCF_031143425.1 of Pleurodeles waltl. Lineage (NCBI taxonomy): Eukaryota > Metazoa > Chordata > Amphibia > Caudata > Salamandridae > Pleurodeles > Pleurodeles waltl. The sequence goes on from NC_090440.1 coordinate 1,692,230,511, forward strand.
AAAAGGGATTGCCACTCCAAGTCCACAAAGGGTACAGGCATTCCAAAACGTAATACAGGCCATGCACCCAAACCAAAGGTTCCAGGTAAAATTAGTGATGAAACTACTAGGCATGATATCCTCATGCATAGCCATTGTCCCAAACGCAAGATTACACATGCGGCCCTTACAACAGTGCCTCACATCACAATGGTCACAAGCACAGGGTCAACTTCAAGATCTAGTGTTGATAGACCGCCAAACATACACCTCGCTTCAGTGGTGGAATGCTATAAATTTAAACCAAGGGCGGCCTTTCCAAGACCCAGTGCCTCAATACGTGATCACAACAGATGCTTCCATGGTAGGGTGGGGAGCACACCTCAACCAACACAGCATCCAGGGACAATGGGACACTCAACAGAAACAACTTCATATAAATCACTGAGAACTACCAGCAGTATTTCTAGCATTGAAAGCATTTCAACCACTAATAACCCACAAACACATTCTTGTCAAAACAGACAACGTGACAACAATGTATTATCTGAACAAACAGGGAGGGACACACTCGACACAATTGTGTCTCTTAGCTCAAAAGATATGGCATTGGGCGATTCACAACCACATTCGCCTAATAGCGCAAGTCATACCAGGAATTCAAAACCAGTTAGCCGACAATATCTCTCGGGATCACCAACAGATCCACGAATGGGAAATTCATCCCCAGCTACTACAAACTTACTTCCAAAGATGGGGAACACCGCAAATAGACCTATTCGCAACAAAAGATAACGCAAAATGCCAAAACTTCGCATCCAGGTACCCACAGCCTCACTCTCAAGGCAATGCGTTATGGATGAGTTGGTCAGGGATATTTGCATTCGCTTTTCCCCCTCTCCCACTCCTTCCATATCTAGTAAACAAATTGAGTCAAAACAAACTCAGACTAATACTGATAGCACCAACTTGGGCACGACAACCTTGGTACACAACACTACTAGACCTATCAGTAGTGCCTCATATCAAACTGCCAAACAGACCAGATCTGTTAACTCAACACAAACAACAGATCAGACACCCAAATCCAGCATCACTAAATCTAGCGATTTGGCTCCTGAAATCTTAGAATTCGGACATCTAGACCTTACACAAGAATGCATGGAGGTCATAAAACAGGCTAGGAAACCAACCTCAAGACATTGCTACGCAAATAAGTGGAAAATGTTTGTTTATTACTGCCATAATAATCAAATCCAACCATTACACGCATCTGCAAAAAACATCGTAAGCTACCTACTACACTTACAAAAGTCCAAGTTAGCTTTTTCATCCATTAAAATACATCTCACAGCAATTTCGGCTTATCTGCAAATTACGCATTCAACTTCATTATTCAGAATCCCAGTCCTAAAAGCATTTTATGGAGGGTCTGAAAAGGATTATCCCACCAAGAACACCGCCAGTTCCTTCGTGGAACCTCAACATCGTATTAACACGACTCATGGGTCCACCATTTGAACCCATGCACTCATGTGAGATACAGTACTTAACATGGAAAGTAGCCTTTCTAATAGCTATCACATCTCTCAGAAGAGTAAGTGAAATACAAGCCTTTACCATACAAGAACCTTTATACAGATACGCAAACATAAAGTAGTTCTACGCACAAATCCTAAATTCTTACCTAAAGTCATCGCACCGTTCCACTTAAATCAAACAGTGGAACTCCCAGTGTTCTTCCCAGAACCAGATTCTGTAGCTGAGAGAGCATTACATACATTAGACATCAAAAGGGCACTAATGTACTACATTGATAGAACCAAACAAATTTGCAAAATAAAACAATTGTTTGTTGCTTTCCAAAAACCTCATACAGGGAATCCAATATCCAAACAAGGCATTGCCAGATGGATAGTTAAATGTATTCAAACCTGTTATATAAAAGCAAAAAGAGAACTGCCTATTACACCAAAGGCACACTCCACTAGAAAGAAGGGTGCCACCATGGCCTTTCTAGGAAACATACCAATGACTGAAATCTGTAAGGCAGCCACATGGTCTACGCCTCATACATTTACCAAGCATTACTGCGTGGATGTGTTAACAACACAGTAAGCCACAGTAGGACAAGCAGTATTAAGGACATTATTTCAAACAACTTCAACTCCTACAGGCTAAACCACCGCTTTTGGGGAGATAACTGCTTACTAGTCTATGCACAGCATGTGTATCTGCAGCTACACATGCCATCGAACGGAAAATTTCACTTACCCAGTGTACATCTGTTCGTGGCATGAGACGCTGCAGATTCACATGCGCCCTCCCACCTCCCCGGAAACCTGTAGGCGTTTTAAGTTGACAAAAAATTTAACTTGTACATCTGTAAATTTGTAAATATATCACTTTTGGTCACATTATGTACATACATACTTACTCCATTGCATGGGCACTATTAGTATATACACAACTCCTACCTCACCCTCTGCGGTGAAAACAATCTAAGATGGAGTCGACGCCCATTCGCAATGGAGCCGAAAGGGGAGGAGTCCCTCGATCTCGTGACTCGAAAAGACTTCTTCGAAGAAAAACAACTTGTAACACTCCGAGCCCAACACTAGATGGCAGGATGTGCACAGCATGTGAATCTGCAGCGTCTCATGCCACGAACAGATGTACACTGGGTAAGTGACATTTTCAATATATATGTTCGATGGCATGTGTAGCTGCAGATGCACATGCTATGCATATCCATTCCGACATCTAGTGTTGGGCTCGGAGTGTTACAAGTTGTTTTTCTTCTAAGAAGTCTGTCGGAGTTACAGGATCAAGTGGTGACTCCTCTCGGTTCCATTGCGCATGGGCATCGACTCCATTGTTAGATTGTTTTCTTTCCGCAGTCGGGTTCAGATGTGGTTCATCTCGCTCTGAGATTTCGATTCGGAAAACCTTCCTTTTCGTCGGTATTGTTTCGATCACATTCTCCAACTAGCATCGAACCGGTAGTACCATCGGAAACTTATTTTTGTCTCCCTTCAGTGCGCGTGCGCCCAACTTGGGCCTACCGCGTGGAAAGCCTGATGGATCGGACTCCATTCCGATTCTGCCGTCGGTGCCACACGAAGTATCCCTATACAGACCAGCACTTGGTTTGTAACCTGTGCCTTTCTCCAGACCATCAGGAGGAAAACTGTGAAGCCTATTGATTGTTTTGTTCAAAATAGAGTCAGAGATCGCAGAGCATGAAGACTCGAAATGGCCTCAAAGCAGTGAACATCTCGACGTCGCTGAAGAAGAGCAGGCGCAGACAGCAGTCTCCATCTGAGACACAGAATCCGAACAGGAATCTGAGGACGACAGACCCATCACAGCTGGCCAGCATGTGAGTACATATGCCCCTACACGCCTGCACAAAAAACATTCTAAGGCCTTGGGTACACCACTGCCATGGTTCGGCCCGAAAAGTCTGTCTACGACCGTCCTTCGGGGGTCGGTGCCGAAAAAGGCCACTCCATCGTCGACTTGGGAGTCGAGTAAATCTATCAAAGGCTCCATTTCGGACTCCAGTAAAAAAACAACCAATCTTTGGAGTTTAAATTCGGCAGTCGGCTTAGGAGCCGAGACCTTCCACAACATTTTCGGTACCGAAAAAATCCTCATATACAGAGGAACAAGGACTTTAAAAAAAGATTGTGAGAAACCCATAAAACCTCTGAGGAAGAGTCTGACATTGAGCCCATTTTACAAATTATGGATGAGAGACAATCCAGGATACACATCCATAAAGACACAGGAAGGATTGTTACTGCACCTCCTTTAAAAACAAAAAGAAAGCTGGCTTTCCAAGAGGAACTGGACACTGTACAGCCACAAGCACAAAGGTGCAAAAACAAAGAGAAGCCAATACCTCTTCATACTTCTCCTCCTCATTCTCCACAATTCTGTCTCACCTCACACCAGCCCTCCACCAATGCCTTCTCCAACACTCATTTTATTCACAAGGAGATATGGCAGACCCATGGGATCTTCATGACCCTGATCCTATCCCAAAAAATTACCCAGATACTTACCCATCAAAACCCTCTCCACCAGAAGATAGCACTGCATACAACCAGGGCAAATCCAGGGCTACAGCTTACCATGGGGGTAACAATGCATTCAGAGCCATTGGAAGAATATTTTTTATTTAACACACTATCTTCCACACATTCCAAGTACCAGTGTCTCCCAATGTTACCGGGCATGGTAAAACATGCAGACCAAATTTTTAGCGAGCCGGTAAAATCTAGGATTATCACACCTAGAATAGACAAAAGATATAAGCCTGCACCCTCTGACACAGATTATATTACTCATCAGGTGCCTCCTGATTCAATGGTAGTCAGTGCAGCATGAAAGTGGGCAAATAGCCAGTCTTCAGGAGATGCACCTCCTCCTGATAAAGAGAGCAGAAAATTTGATGCTGCGGGGGAAAGAGTTGCTTCAGAGGCAGCTAATGATTGTAGAATTGCCAATTCTCAAGCACTGCTAGCCCACTGTGATAGGGTCAATTGGGATGAAATGCAGGATATTATACAGCATCTCCCAAAAGAACACCAGAAGAGGGCACAGCAAGTGGTAGAGGAGGGGCAAGCCATTAGTAATAATCAAATAAGATCTGCCCTTGATGCTGCTGATACAGCTGCAAGGAGCATTAACACTGCCATCACAATTAGAAGACATGCATGGCTGCTCTCCTCTGGTTTTAAACCAGAAATTCAACAGGCAGTAATTAGCATGACTTTTGATAAAAAGCACCTCTTTGGCCCAGAATTGGACATCACGATTTTAAAACTGAGAAAGGACTCAGATACTGCGAAAGCAATGGGCGCTTTGTACACCACACCATACAGAGGTTCATTTTGCAGACCACAGTTTCGAGGAGGTTTTAAAGCACAATCCTCAGAGGCTTCCATCTCACAAACAAAGCAACCACATCAAACCCAGTATGAACGGGGTGGGTTTAGAGGAACACATAGAGGTCAATACTTTAAGAATAGAGGTAAATTCCAAACCTCTAAACAAACAACCCAACCTAAGCAGTGACTTTCTTCCTTCCCTTCCACTCCACACACCTCCTGTTGGGGGAAGACTACAGCAGTTCCACTCTCATTGGCAAAATATCACCACAGATAACTGAGTATTATCAATTATCCGCAATGGCTATTGCCTAGAATTGATAACCACCCCTCCAAACATTCCACCAAGATATCACAAGTTGTTCCCAGAACATACAGTCCTGTTACAACAAGAGGTTCAATCTCTACTACTCAAACAAGCAATAGAATTAGTTCCACAGTCCCAACAAGGAACAGGAGTATACTCATTATACTTCCTAATTCCCAAAAAAGATGGCACCCTCAGGCCCATATTAGACCTCAGGCCCTTCAATCTATACATTTTGTCAGATCATTTTCACATGGTAACTCTGCAAGATGTTTTTCCACTACTGCAAAATCAAGATTTTATGACTGCTCTAGACCTCAAAGATGAGTACTTTCACATACCCATCCACCCAGCTCTCCAAAAATACCCCAGGTTTGTCATAGCAGGAAAACACTACCAGTTCAAAGTGTTAACATTTGGCATAACAGCCCCATCGGTGTTCCCAAAGTGTCTAGCAGTAGTAGCAGCATTCTTAATAAGACAACACATCCTTGTCTTTCCATATCTAGACAATTGGCTAATAAAATCAAGCAATCTTACACAATGCCAAAACCATACTCATTATGTGATAGAAAATCTCCACACACTAGGGTTTTCTATAAACTACCAAGTCACACCTTCAACCAGCACAGCTACAACAGTATCTAGGTGCTATCCTAAATACTCAACTAGCTCTAGCATATACAAAGAATACAACCTTTCCAAAACTTAATACCACTTATTCAGCCAAATCAACAATACACTGTAAGATTTATCATGAAGATTCTAGGAATGATGGCATCTTGCGTAGCAATAGTACCACATGCAAGATTAAACATGAGGCCCTTACAACAGTGCCTTGCACAACAATGGTCACAAGCACACGGTCAACTACGAGATCTAGTGTTGATGGACTGCCAAACACATATGTCCCTTCAATGGTGGAATTGCAGCAATTTAATGAAGGGGCGGTTGTTTCAAGACTCTATGCCTCATACCATAATTGCAACAGATGCATCAATGATTGGTTGGGGAGCTCACCTAAACAATCTAACAATTCAAGGTCAATGGGATGTCAAACAAACAGCTACACATAAACCAGTTAGAATTATTAGCTGTGTTCCTTGTCCTAAAGACATTTCAACCTCTTCTCAAACAGAAGAATGTTCTCATAAAAACAGACAACATGACAACCATGTATTATCTCAACAAACGAGGGGACACATTCATCTCAGCCGTCTCTTCTAGCCCAAACAATTTGGAAATGGGCAATTCACAATCAAATTCATCTACTAGCACAATACATTCCAAGAATAGACAATCAGTTGGCAGAGCTCATCAGCAGAAATCACCAACAAATGCACAAAGTACTTTCGAAAATGGGGAACACCAGACATAGATCTATTCGCAACAAGCGAAAACGCAACATGCCAAAACCTTGCATCCAAACACCCACATCCCCTATCCAAGGGCAATGCTCTATGGATCATTTGGTTGGGGATATTTGCTTACGCTTTTCCCCCTCTCCCACTCCTTCCATTTCTAGTCAACAAATTACGTCAAACGTCTCAACATGATACTCATTGCACCAACATGGGCATACCAACCTTGGTACACAACACTATTAGACCTATCTGTAGTACCTAACTCCAGACTCCCAAACAGACCAGATCTGTTAACACAAAACAAAGGTCAAATAAAGCATCCAAACCCCAATGCTCTCAATCTAGCGATTTGGCTCCTGAAATCATAGACTTTGGTTATTTAAACCTTCCATCAGAATGTATGGAAGTAATTAAACAAGCACGAAAACCTACTACTAGATAGTGCTATGCAAATAAGTGGAAACGATTTGTCTACTATTGTCAATTTAAAACCATTAATACACTTACAGCATCTATACAAGATATTGTATGCTATTTGCTTCATTTACAAAAATCTAATTTGTCTTATTCATCCATTAAAATGTACCTTACTGCAATATCTTCATACTTACAAACTATTCAACATACTTCTCTATTCAGAGTTCCAGTTATCAAAGCCTTCATGGAAGGATTAAAACACATTATTCCACCCAGAACACCACCTGTTCCTTCATGGCACCACCTTTTGAACTGATGCACTCTTGCCAAATTAAATTTTTAACATGGAAGGTCGCCTTCCTTGTAGGTATTACTTCTTTAAGAAGAGTTAGTGAAATACAAGCATTCACTCTCGAGGAACCTTTTTTCCAAGTGCACAAACAAAAGGTTGTCTTATGAACCAATTCAAAATTTCTACCAAAAGTATCTCGTTTTCACATCAAATAGTGGAATTGCCAGTCTTCTTTCCACAGTCAGATTCTGTGGCAGAAGGAGCTCTTCATACCCTAGATCTCAAAAGAGCTCTTATGTACTACATAGACAGAACAAAATAGTTTAGGAAAACAAAGCAACTCTTTTTTGCTTTCCAACAACTACATACAGGCAATCCTATATCAAAAGAAGGATTATCAAGATGGATTGTTGGATGTATACAAACATGTTATACCAAAGCAAAGAAGCAACTCTTGATCACTCCTAAAGCACATTCCACTAGGAAAAGGGGTGCAACAATGGCTTTCTTAGGAAACATTCCAATGGTTGACATATGTAAAGCAGCTACATGGTCAACCCCTCATACATTTACAAAACACTATTGTGTTGATGTGTTCTCACAGCAACAAACCTCTGTAGGCCAGGCTGTCTTAAAAACGTTATTTCAAACAGCTTCAACTCCTACAGGCTAGCCATCGAGTTTTTGAGAGGACTAACTGCTTTGTAGTCTATGCATAGCATGTGTATCTGCAGCCACACCTGCCATCGAAAGGAAAATGTCACTTACCCAGTGTACATCTGTTCGTGGCATGTAGTGCTGCAGATTCACAGATATATATACACTGGATGCTATTCTGATTCAAGCATGTGAATCTATGAAAGCTCCACTATTGGAGAAGAAAAGTTACTTATCTGTAACTGCAGTTCTCCAGTTTTAGTATCTTTCATAGATTCGCATGTAATCCACTGTCCTCCCCTTAGAGGCTGATCTCATAGATCTGAATTATTATTCCCATTTGTGCTTGGAAAAACTGAGGTATTCAGCCTCTTTTTTAGAGCATTCTGTAGGATTGGTTATAGTTCAAGTTTTCTTTTTTTTTTTTAAAGGACATAGGCTGTTAAAAACTGGCTTTGCATTGCCATTATAGCCTATGATACTATTACATATTGCTTTATTATGGTACCATAGGACTCCCACTTTGACTGGGAATGATTCATGCATGTGAATTTGTGAAAGTTCTAATACTGGAGAACTGCAGTTACAGGTGAGTAACTATCTTTTTTTCCATTAGTATCTTTGCTGTATTTGTGTTTAGTGATAATACCCTGGTTATAAAGACAGCTGATCCTCCTGCACCACTGGATCATCCACACAGGTATACAAAGAGTAAAGCTGTCACAATGGAAAATTGAATCTTTACCAACATGAGCATTAGCATGACATATATGGAGTCCTCCAAGTATTCATTCTCCTGAATTAATCTGGCCTTGACCGTAACCAAATTGGAAATTAAGATGGTCACTTGAGGGCCGGCGTGGGCTTGCTTTGTATGTTTGATACCTGCATACTCCAGCTTAGGTGGATAAATCTATCAGTGATCCACCCACAATAGAGGGGTTCTGTATAGATGATCTTAACATATGCATCATCATAAAGGAAGCTTTGTGTATTTAGAAGCTTTGACTCCTGGTGACATACATGAATCATTATGACGGGAAACAATTGCTGTGTGGTTTTTCATTCTTTTGCAGGCTATTGCTGCGGGTCTCGTATTGTTCATTGATAATGAGAAACTTCTGTTTTTCTTTCATTTTAAGTTGGAGCAAACCCATGAAATCCAGTCCCACTTTGAGGAGGAGTTTAACCAAAGAAATCAAGAAACTGCTCAAGTGGTGAAGCAGCACCAAGAGCTCCTTCAGCGTCTAAATGAGGAATCGCATGAAAAACAGCAGCTGGTACTGGAACTACACAAAGCAAGAGGCAAGAAACTGAGAAGGCGTTTTCACCATGTTATGACTTAATATTCTTCTTTTTTTTTTTTTTTTTTTATATTTTATTGGTTTTACATTACAGATACATATTGCAGGCTTTTATCATGTCTTCAACAGGATCACATTTATCTGATTAGGTTACATTCAAACAACTAAACACCCCTAATTACACACACATAAGATCCGCTGGTAACATTCAATATTATTTCCTGCTGTAGTGACTAGGTTCCTGAGCGTGTATTGTGGCGCTGAGGAGCCCCTCACGTACTTACTGGGATGGTCTATCTACTGCTGAGCCCAACCTTTGTAGTGACTAGTGGTTCCCTTTTGTGGGTTCAGTAATGAGAAGCGGTGGCGATGCTTGAGTATTTGCACTGTATGTTGTCTAGCACACATGAACTAGTGGGCGAGCAAACAGATGTCGCAAGGGGTGTGGTAGCTTACTCCTTGTCAGTGAATTACGCGACAGGGTGTTGCCCAATCGTGCTATGTGTAGGCAGGTTTCTACTGAGTGCATTTTTTTTTATGTATTCCCCGCTTCATGGAGGCTTATCATCATTTTTGTCCTCAAGTTTGGTTACCAATGTTTCCCAAGCGTCGCACCCTGTATGTTGTTGACCATCTCATGCCAGTTTTTTTAGTACCTAATATTCTGTGCGGGCCCAGCGCAATGTGAGGGTGTACCAGGATTTCTGATCAGGTGCTTTGGGCGCTTTCCAGTGCATTGCTATCAGTCTTTTATACATCACGCAGGCTAGATCCACAAATTTGTGTAAATGTCTGTGTTTTTTTACTCTTGTCCTCAGCCCCAATAGGCAGGTCTTAGGATCTACTGCTAACTCCAGTCCTGTCAATTCCGAGATCTCTTTTACCACCTCATTCCATACTATTTGTATTCGGGGACACTCCCAGACCATATGGTAAAAGTGTGCCAATGGTGCTTTACATCTAGTGCATGCCGGCTCCATCTCGGGGAACATTCGCTTTATCCTGGCTGGGGATAAGTACGTTTGATGTGTGAAGTTAAACTGAGTGTAGCGAAATCTGGGATTCCTTGACACCCCGAGTGTGATACAGAGCTTTCGGCCAGTCTTCTTGGGGGATCGGGTCAGGGAGGACAGGGTTCCACCTCTCCCTGGCCCTCTCCGAGTGAGGCTCAGGGGGCTTGCTAAGGATCTTATATAGGCTCGATACTACTTTTGTTTGGGCATCGTATTGAAGTATATGGTGTGTTATAGGAGAGGTCTGGTTCTAGGGCTCCTGCCCCCCACGTTTTTTTAATTGCGTGACATATGGCATGATAGGCCAAGAATTGTCCGGGGTTCACTCCGGTGAGAGCCTGTATGGCTTCAAATGTCATTAGCTTACCGTCTTCAAAGCAGTCGCCCACTAACTGTAGGCCCGCCTCTGACCACACAGATGGTGGGTGTGTCGCGGCCGCATTCCACCTGGGAGACGGTCGAATGGGATAAGCGGAGTATAGGGGAGCGTCTTACGCCCCTTCTGAACATATTTCCCCCATTATGCATGTGCCACTGCCAGCAGTGGGTTAACAGGTTCGCTTTTGGGGTGTTTGTTTGTCAGCCATGTTAACCGTGGGGTCCCTTGCAGCCGGGACTCCAACCATACGGACTCAGCTACCGCCGGCCTGTGGATCCAGTTCAGTATCCACTGCAGCTGTGCAGCTGCATAATAAAGTCCAAAATTGGGAGCTCCTTGTCCGCCAGCATCCAATGGGCGTTGCAGTGTAGTGAGTGCCACTCGCGCTCTGCCCCCACCCCATATGAGTTGTAGCAGCGTTGCATTCAGATTACTGAAGAAACTTTTGGGGATGTTTATTGGCAAGGCCGCAAAGTAATATAACAGCCTAGGCAATACCAGCATATTCGCGACCGCCACCCTGCTGGGTGGCGATAACCGCAATTTATTCCAGAAGCGTAACAAGCCCTTCATGGAGGCCAGCGCTCTCCCGAGATTACCGTCTCTGAGGTCCTCAGTGTTGTGATATATGTGTACCCCAAGGTATTTGAATGTTTCAAAGCACCATTTCAGACTCTCCAACGGAGCAGTCTCCTGTCTTCCCAGTGGCCACCTGACCAATGGGAACACACACGACTTTTCCCAATTTACCACTAAGCCGGATATCCCTCCATACTCAGCCAGTAGTGATATTACCGAGGGTATCACCTCGTTACCTTTCCGGGTGTATATTAAGGCATCATCAGCATATAGCGAGATTGCGTGGTGTATCCCGTTCCTGACTATTCCCCATCTGTTTTCCATGGAGCGTACTCTTGACGCTAGTGGTTCCATTGCTATGGCGAACAGCAATGGGGAGAGGGGGCAGCCCTGTCTCGTGCCCCTGGAGATCGGGAAACTGTTGGATAAAACTCAACCCGTTTTCACTCTGGCTTGTGGACTGGAGTATAGTGTCTGTACCCAATGCGTGTAATTGGGGCCTATTCCCATTCGCCGCATTGTGGCTAGGAGGAAGTCCCACTCTAGCTTATCAAATGCCTTTTCAATATCCAGTGAGAGCACCATTTCATCATGTGCGTCCGAGGGAGTGTCTCCCAATATGCTCAGCAATCTGCGAATATTTAAGAAGGTTTTACGCTTCGGGATGAATCCGTTTTGGTCGTCATGTATTAGGGTGTGCATGATGGGAGCTAGTCTGTTTGCCAGTATTTTACCCAATATTTTACAGTCTAAGTTTAAAAGCGAGAGTGGTCTATAAGATTTGACATCTTTGGGGTCACGGCCTTGTTTGGGGAGTACCACTATCATTGCTTCTCTCTGGGACGGGGGCAGTAGTTTGTTGGCCCACACCTCTTCAAACCCCTTCAACAGATGGGGCTTCAAGCGTGACGAGTAGGTAGTGTAATACTCTATCGGGAGGCCATCTATGCCCGGCGCTTTATTCCTGGGCATCTGTGCTAAAGCTAAGTCTATTTCCCCCGTTGTCACAGGAGCTTCGAGTGTGTCCCTGTCCGCTTTAGATAGTTGCGGTAGGGGTGAGCCCCCAAGGAAGGACTCGAGTTGTAGAGACGTACACAAGGTGCGTTTGGTATTTAAATTCGCGGAATATTCTCTAAACGTTTCGTTTATCTCATCTTGCGTAGTAATCGTAGTGTGTGTGCCAACCCGTATAGCCCCGATGGGGGATTGCTGTCTGTCCTCCCGTAGCAGCCACGCCAGCAGTCTTCTCAACCTATCACCCTCTGTTTGCAGTCGCATTAAATGATAGTCGTGACGACGAAGTCTAATATCTACCTCGTTATATTTTGTGCGCACTTCTTTTAGCGCTGTGTAGGGAACTTCCTTGCGCACCACTGCTATTTCTGCTGTTCTGAGCTTACTTTTCTAATTTACCAATTTCTGCATGCAAGGTGCGTCTTACTCCCCATGTGGTGGAGATACATTGCCCTCTTACCACCGCTTTGTGGGCATCCCATTCTACAGCTCGTGAGTTTGCGGTTGAGTCATTTGTTTCCCAGTACTGTCTCAATGTGGTGTTCAGTGTTTCTACAAATGCCTGGTCTTGAAGAGCGTCCACCTGCAGTCGCCACGTGGGGATCCCCTGTCGTCTCCTGCCCCAATTCAGTGTTACTCTCAGTGGGGAGTGATCTGACAAAGCCTTCGCTAAGTATTCTGTCCCGTTGACCAGTGCGCCTATGTCCTGGGTTCCCCATATTATATCTATTCTAGTGTGTGTTTTGTGTGGGACTGAATAAAATGAGTAATTCCCTCTGTTGCGGATGTCTCATGCGCCATATATCGTAGAGTCTCATATCGCCTGCCCATGTCTGCAATGGACTCGTGGTGTTTCTCTTAGCTATCGAGCTCTCTTGGGCGTTGGACCTGTCTAGCGTTGCAGTCGGTGTGCTGTTGAAATCTCCACCCCAGATGGCCGGAGCCGATGGGTTTGTCAGTAGTGTCGGCGTGAGCGTGCCCAGGAATCCCGCTATCCCGCTGTTTGGGGCATATATGCCAACTACAGACAGCTGTCTGCCATCCAGCTGGCCTTCCACCACGAATCTGCCCCCGTGATCTATTCTGTGTGCCGTTTGAAGAAATGGGCCGCCTCCTGCGATCCATATCAATACTCCTCTTGCGAAAGCTGAGTATGTTGTGCCTATCAACTGTCCTCCCCACTTCGTGCGCAACTCCCGCAAGTCTGGCTCTTGTAAAATAGCAATATGTATGCCCAGTCGCTCAAGGCGTGCATATACTCGATCTTTTACTCGGCGCTCCCATGCCCCTCACATTCCATGTCACTATATCATACTGATTTATGTTGCGTTTTGCGTGTGGTGCCATGTGAGTTTATAGATTATGACTAGTCGTAGATTTCTACCATTCACCAAGGCCTTCCAGTCTGCAGCCCCTCCAGCAGTGCTATTTATTAAAGTTACCATTTTCAGCAGTGTTCCCTGCATTTTGAATGGATCTGCAGTGTGCATTTTTACTGGTTTACTTCTCCCTCCCACCCCAACTGGTTCCCCAACCCAACTATTAACTTGTGTAAAACTACTCAACCCGTGAGTGTGTGAAAAAACCTGTATCTGTCTGGATATCTGTGGTGGTGCTATCATGTCGACCAGATGTGGCTCTTTTGCGCGGCTCACATCTTTCCGCAGACTTAGTCTGCCAATGCAGTTGGGTGCCCCCAGAGTGTATGAACCCCCCTCCCCCCCGCCATCCCCCCGTCGGCCCCCAAAGTGCACTTCATCAATCAGATGTGAGTTTGTACAAAAGATACTTGTTGTTGGGGGTCCACGATCTCCGGCGTGCTCCGCTGCCCTGGAACTTCCCGTACCGTCCAGACACGTCAACTGTGAGTGCTGGTAAGGAGGTGGCACGGCTGTGTGTGGTTAGTTTGTCTGCAGTTCTGGGGGTAACTTTCGGTCCTTTCAGCTCTCCTGTTATTGTAGAGTCAGAGCTGGCCGTGTCGGAGTCCATGCTGATCTCAGGGGTCGTCTTGATTGCCTCAAAGTTATTTTGCGTTAGTAGGGGAGTCTCTTTTAACACTTTTGCTCTTTCTTCTGCTACTTGTTGGTCAGTAGGTTGTCCCCTAGGGCACCTCCTAGATCGCCTCCTGGAGGTGGAGACTAGCCATTCCTCATCTCCTTCCGTGCCCTCACCGGGGCGCGCAAGGCCCTTGGTGTGTAGCCATGTCCAGGCGTCCTCAGGGGAAGTAAATATGTGGATACGATCCTCCGTTGCCACTCTTAGTTTAGCAGGGAACAATAAAGCGTATTTAATATTTAGTTCACGCAGGTGCTGCTTGATTTTAACATAGGAGTTACGTTGTCTTTGCACCTCCTGTGTGAAGTCTGGATATGCATTAATGACTGAGTCCTCATAGTTAAATGGGCCTTTGTTGCGGAACTGTTGTAATATTGCGTCTCGATCCCTATAATTAAAAAATCTGGCAATCAATGGTCTGGGTGGCTGTCCTGGGGCCGGAGGTCTGCCCGGAATTCTGTGCACCCTTTCCATGGAAAAGAACTTAGATGGAGCCCCATTTAGTACTTCTTTGATTAGCCATTGTTCTAGGAATATTTCCGTGCTTAGTTCCTGCCTTTTTTCGGGAAACCCCAGGAAGCGGACGTTGTTGCGGCGCGACCTACTCTCGGCCTCCTCTGTCCGTCTCCTAAGCACCTTCAGCTCCGCATCCAGACGTTGGGTTTGTTTTTGATTGTCCTGGGCCATAGGAGTTAGTTCGGACATCCCCTCTTCTGCCGATTTCACTCTTTCCAACAGTTTACGATGATCCAAGCGAAGTAGATTCAGGTCTTGTGAAACTGCATCTATTCTGTTTTCCAGAGAGGATTTAGTGTCCATATTCGCCTGTAATACTTTCTCGAACTGTGTGGAGTGTGTCATAAGTGTGCTTTCTAATATTTGTAGGGTCGAATTTGTCTGTTGGTCGCTGGTTGCCAGTCCATGGATATTTCAGTCTTGATTCTTGGTTGATTTGGGCCTACCAGCCATTGTGCTAGTCCGAGTGGTGCCTTGTGGGGTGCAGCGAATTACGTCCTAGCGATGTCCTCTCAGCAAATTACCCTTTTACCATACGTTATTGACTCAGTGTATACTCCCTTGCACTTTGGGTTTCACTTAGGCAAGTGGAGCTTAGACGGGGCTTGTTCCTAACTTTAGCTGTCCAGCTCGTGCTCCTGCTTATTCACGGACTAATGCGGGGGCTACCGCCCAGCCGGGCAATCCCAGCATTGAGTTGCCCTAGAAATGTATGATGTACCCCTTGTAGTATCGGAGTCATGTGTCTCCTGTGCTAGTATGTCAACCGCCCTGGAGACATCGGTGAAGGCGGGCAGCAGTTGCTCGACGGGGGGAGCGGCAGGGGATAGAGCGAGGGAAGCAAAAGCAAATCAAAAGGGGAGCAGAGATCTGCCCCCCATCTGAGCTCACTTCCACCCTTACGTTTGTTCGGCCGAAATCCGAGGACTCCTTGGCCGGGAGGGGGATCAGCTGGCTGTATCAGCCCAGTGGCAGCAAGCTCAGTTCCTAGGTGTGTCCTCCCCGCTCACGACCCAGGCCCAGTCCTTCGCTAGGTGGCCTCCTGGGCTAGTGCCCGTAAGTCTCCTGTGCACCACTCAGTAGGCAACACGCTGCAAGCACGGGGGGGGCGCAGAGTTTCGCGCATGACGCGCGGTCATCCGAGTTTCCAGGTGTCGGTGCCTCGATGGAGTGGGGGTGGGGGGGGGGGGTAGTCCCAGCCGCCCGCTCCTCCCGCGGCCGGGAACTGTGCCCCCCAGCCGTGCCGCCCTGTACCTCTCTTGTGTGCAGATGCTGGCTCCGTGCGCAGCATTCACCGCTCTGAGCCGGGAGCTGCGGCTTCAGTCCCCGAGCGCCCGCCCCACCGCCTGCAGGCCCGCTCCGGCGCCGTGCTTCAAGCAGATGTCCCGGCCTGTTTCAGCACAGGCTTTCCTCCTCTCTGGGGCCCCGGCGGCCGATTCGGTTCCTGATGAGTTGTTTATGTTTTCTGTGCCCCAACCGGGGACCGCCGCCGTGCCAGTTGCAGGTGCCGCTCCGCCCCGCAGGTGCACCGGGAGCCACCCCGGCCCTTCGTGCAGCGTGAAGGAGCTCTGGCGGGGGGTGAGAGAAAGGCCTCCCCTCGGCCCAAGTCCGCCGTCGAAGCCGATCGCTCACCGATGTGAGCAGTTTCTCACCGGCGCTCCGCCCGAGCGCCTCAGGGATATGCTATTGGGCTCTCCGAGCGCGGCCCGCGTCTCGGCGAGCGCCGCCAGCCCAGGCGCCTCGTGTGCCGTCTCCTGGCCATGAAGCAGGCTCCGTCGCCAATTCCGTGGGCTCTCAGCTCCTCCAATCCACGCTAATCCGCAGGGGGCAGATTGCGCACTCCCAAGCGCCGATGGGGCTCCGGGGGCGCCCTACAGGATGTTTATGGCGAGTGCGGGACGGAGCTCACAGATTAGGCGTCCTTCCCGGCCGCCATTTTGGCTCCTCCCCATGACTTAATATTCTTAAAGAACATTATACAACAGTCTTTAAAATGCAGTGGATGTTGCATTTTCGTAATCCCAGTAGGCACTTATAGGTCATATGCCATCTTTGTTACTTGAAAGATAGAAACCTTTAGGGGCACACCTCTCACTTACCTTTTGTTAAAACTATTTGCATTTCATTTCTTAGGTGTAATTGATGGGTATGCAGCAGAAAAGGCAGCTTTAGAAGAAGCTTTAAATGAGAAGGAAGATTCCAGGCTTTGTGTAATTGTGGAACTGGAGAAGTTACGAGAAGAGTTTCGGGAGCTTACACAGGCACAAGCTGTACTAGCTGAGGAACGGGAAGTGACACAGAAACAGAAAACTGCATTGGCTGATGGCACTTCTGGTAGTGGTAAGCCAAACTAGCCTTTTAATATTAGGTTAAGTAACGTTTTTCTACTGTTAAGGTTATATTTTTCAATGTGACTTAACTGCACTTTTTCACGGTGTGATGCACTTAGACATTAGCAAATTTGAATTTCTTGTTAAACTTTATCCCCTTGGAGATTAATTTATCAATGCTTTTACAAAGGCCAAAATGTACAGAAACAGTCTATATACTTCTTAAATCTTTTATTAAAAGTTTCCTCCTTCAGTCATCATATAAGCATTTGTCTCCATGCCATTTTTATCCTAAGTTGCGACTTTCCACTGATAAACAGTACTGCAGCTTATTATGTGAAAAGCGTCATTGCGTTTCTCGGTTCCATTTTGAGGATCACTGGAATGACCCTTAAAAACACCTAATAGACTTGAAGTGCATCCAACATATTACATATCTTCTTCTCTCTCTACATGCCGTCCAACCCAGCATATGTGGTCCATAGCAGCACAAAGAGCGGTAAAGAGGGTTTCCGGTCTTGTGCAACATAAAATGGCCCAGGCGTTTACCAATCCTCCTAACTTAATACAGTCTGTGGTTTTAGTGTACAGACTTACCTTTTTTATTTTTGCACTGGAGATGCTAATTCCAGATCTGAAGTCAGTGTTGATTTTAGATTTGGAACCTTCTTTGGTCTCACTCAGCTGATGGCTTGTTATGCAGGCAAGTTATTTATTTTGTAATTACATCATCATATATATATGTGTGTGTATCTGTTTAATGAGTTGGAAGGGTTAATAAGGGGTTTTAGGGTTAAGTAATGGCTGGGTAGTTTTGAGGGTTCAGGAATGGGTAGTTAAAGTGATTTTAGTTTTCAGTGATAGGGATAGAACAGAGTTTTTAGAGTTCATGGGTGGATAGTAAGGGTTTTTTAGGGCTCAGGGATAATGGGTGAGAAAGGGTTTATGGGATCAGATATCTAGGCGTAAGGGGTAGTAGCAGGCTTTGGGAGGTGGAATAATAAGGGTTTTTTTTGTATTTAGGCTGGGTGGTTTAGCAAGTACCCCCCCCCCCCCTTTTTTTTTTTTTTTTTTTTTTTTTTAGGTTTCATGGGCGGGTAGTGGTAAGGGGAGGTAAAAAAAACATGTTTGTGGGTTGGTTACCCCAAAAAAAGATTTTGAAAAATTTCATATGTGCTCATAACATTCATTCAAAAAGTTCCATGACAGTACCAGTGAAAACCAGTATGTGCACTCGCTCATGTGTGATGTCAGAAAAGTGATTGATTTTCCCAGCTGCAAGCCCTGAAGCATTTTGGCTGAAAAGCCTTTGTCACAAGACCTGTGAGCTACCTCTTGAACAAGTTTTCAATAGAATCTGTGCTGCTAATAGGTGTAACATTTTGCACAATGCTTGGTTTCCTAATAGGTGGGGAAGGCGTGTGGAGGGTGTGGGCTGTCCGCGAAGTGTTCTCCACAGAACAGAGGCTATGCGTGGTAGAGCTTTCACCACCTAAAAAGGTTTGAGTGTCTATAGTTGGCTTGCTGTGAAAAGCTGTGCACATGGGTGTGTGTAGTGTGAACTATCCAGGTAGAGCTGTGCACTAGGTGACGGCTGTAGATAGTAGGAGTGTAACCACCTAATGTGGCTTGAGGGTCCGAAGGGAGTTGGCAGTCCAGGAAATTTGCGAGCCTTGCAAAGGATATGTGTTGTAGGGGCCTGACCACATAATGGTGGCTTGTGTGTCTAGAGGTAGTGGACTGCAGTACATTACATATAAGTAAGCACATATGTTTATGTAATTTATGCTTTACATGATTCTGTGCCATTTAGTACTTAATTACTTAATTCAAAGGCTGTATTGGTTTGTAGAGTAAATTAAACAGCAGTATGGTGGATGATATCATCAGTGATGTCATTGATCATGTCATGAGTGACGTAATATGTGAGGTCTTAAGCAGTGTGTGACAGGAGCATGAGTTATAATTGGCCCAAGTAACTAACTGGGGAATTTCAGTATTTTTTTTTCTTTTCAAATTTGTTTTCAACTCTCCTTTTCACCTATCACCTCCCTTTAGTTTTTGTCTTTTCAGTGGCTGTTTAATTTTTCTTTTTAAACGGAAAGTAACATATTATTACCAGATGGAACTGTCACTTGAAAGTTTAGTTTTTCCTGTGAATTTCCTAGTTTTTTTTTAACTTAAAGTAAAATAGTACCAACATACCTAGCTATACATATTACCTCCTTAGCTATGTAAGGAGGTTGGAGTATGTGGAGGAAGTGGGCTCTACGTGAAGAGCAGCGCAGAGAGTGCATGCTGTTTATTAGGAGATAGCCCACCTAAGGGGGCTTGAGTGCTTGGAGGCAGGGGTACGGGCTTTCTTATCTAATGGGTTGTACGTTTGTTCAGGGAGTGGGCTCTTTGCACAGGATTTCTTGGGTGTTGTAGTGTAATCCATCCTCAAATCATTCTGGCGCTCCTATGCTGCCTGTCTAATACCCTCTGAGTAGCCTTTATTCACTTTCCTGGTTCAGGACCATGAGTGGCGCATAGGAATCCGCGAGGCTTGATGAGATAGTGGAGAACCATCTTAATCCTGTGTGCCCCTGAAATCTCAGTTGCTGCCTGAAGATCCTCTGCAGAAACCTCAGATAGAACCTCTATAATCCACACGTGTGCACCTTCTTGAATTCTCCAGAATACCCTCAATTTGGTGTGCCAGTCAGTCCCCAGACTTTTATGTACGTTCAGCAAAATAACAGCCAGTTTCTTGAATGACTGATATGATAAACTGATGGTGGAATGAGGGCAAAAAAAACTCCTGAATACAAATCTTCATGTCTCTACCAGTGCTATTGTCTGTCCCACCTCTTTTATCCTTTCATGAAAGGGCTACGGTTTCACCTCTGCAACCTTAACTAGATGTTGGTTACCACCAGACGTTTGTTAATGGCTGTGTACATTGCAATAATCAACTCCAAATGTGGCTTTTCACCACACATGTGACCCGTCTTGCACAGTACCCTTTTTCTTGCCTTTCTCTTTGTCCTTTACATTGAGAAGAGGTATAGGTCTTTAAAGACTCATGTCTGCCATTCTTGAACTTCTTCCCAGCCGTAGATGCATAGTGAAAGGGTGTGGACAGAGTATTTCACCAAAAGTTCTTGCTGCAAGGCACACCCATACTATTTTCCTTGAGTGACCGACATCGGTGTGGAGGGCAGCAGTAGAGAGTCTACAGTTAGTGTGAGACTGCACCACACTCACAAGGAGCAGGACTCCCTCCATGCCATATTCTCTGGGATGGATAGGCTTAAGGAATGCCCTGGCTCCAGTTGCAATGCAGAACTCTGGGTTACCAATCTGTCACTTCATCTACCCGGACTCATTTAAGATCGATACGGTGCACCAATATTTCATGTCCAACTATATGTGGTAAGGGTTTCCAGTGCAGAAGACCGTAGAAAAGAGAGATGGGAGGCAGCGGGGGTCTAGAGCAAAAATGCACCTCTTCAGTCTTTCTATTAACTTCCAGAAGAGGGATTAAGCTGTATCCCCTGACCGGCTCCCCTTTTTGTTACCACCCTGCGTAGTGGAAGGCTACTTAATTTCTCCCCTGCTCAGCCCATCCTTGCTGTGAACGCTCTATTATCTGAGGCAGAGAAAAGTTCAAGGGAGTACAAAAGAGAGCCCTTTCTAGAGCAGTCCTTGTCAGTCCTGCCTCCCAAGTTGGCATATGACTGCACTTTTCAGAGGTTTAAACAAGATTCTTTATCACTGTGTATGTTTTGCAGTCTAAGCTTTTTTGGTAGCCTTGTATGCAATGTTCATACAGTTCATTTGTCGCTTCAGCCAGCTTTTTACTTTTGCATGCCTGGTAACCAGAATCCATGGTTTTTGTGCTTCTCTCTCTCTCCACTGCTCTGTTCCACAACAACTTGCAACACAGCAGTGGAAGCTCTTTGAAGAAGTACTTGACTTGTTTTATTACACAGCTAAGAAAATAAATTCTATGTACAAATGCTGGTTACTGAATCTATTTTATGGGACATAATCTTCAGTTTACATTCATATGTTCTCATAAAACTCAACATTTGTTAATTTCTTCCTGTGTAGTCCTCACCCCCGCCACTCCTCCCTCAGCAGTACGGTTCATGATTTAGAGCCAGTGGCTTCCCTTATCACCTTTAGTGAAGGTGGATCTGCTTGACCCATTGGTTCTTTATGTAGTTTTGTTAGGATAATACTTTATACTGCAGAGGTATGGCTAATTAAATACAAATGTTTACCCTTTGAAAACTATCTCTAAGGCAGCTATATGCAGGCCATTATAAAATCTGTAAACATTACTGTTGAACCACTTTGGAGGCAGAATATTCAGTCAGCCAAATTTGTCTCAAACATCTTCAGGTACTGTCTCCATTCCTGTTCGTAAAGCCTATCTTGCTATTTGGTATGCATGAACAGATGCTGGAAAATAGTTAGCTTACTTATAGAAGTGGTCCTCTAGCTTAGCCTTCTATAGGTGTCTGTACTACCACAAAAACAGGTCAGCATAGCTTGGTAAAGAAAATGTGGTGGCAGACTGGGTAATGTTATGTAAGTTCTCTGAACTGTTGGACACGGTTTGCTGTGTGTGTGTGTGTGTGTGTGTATATATATATATATGTTCGATGGCATGTGTAGCTGCAGATACACATGCTGTGCACATCCCGCCATCTGGTGTTGGGCTCGGAGTGTTACAAGTTGTTTTTCTTTGAAGAAGTCTTTTCGAGTCACAAGATCGAGGGACTCCTCCCATTTCGGCTCCATTGCACATGGGCGTCGACTCCATCTTAGATTGTTTTTTTTCCGCCATCGGGTTCGGACGTGTTCCTTTTCGCTACGTGTTTCGGGTCGGAAAGTTAGTTAGAATCTAGAAAAAATCGTCGGTATTGTTTGCGTTCGGTATCGGGTTAGTTAAAACAGATCGACACCGACTTTTGAAGAGCTCCGGTGGCCCTTCGGGGTTTTTTCGATCCCCCCGTCGGGGCCTGGTCGGCCCGGCCACGTGTCTCTTCAAGGCTGCTGGAACGGACCCCATTGCGCTTCTGCCCAAAATGTCATAACAAGTATCCATATACAGATCAGCATCTGGTCTGTAACTTGTGTCTGTCTCCAGAGCACAAGGAGGATACCTGTGAAGCCTGTCGAGCGTTTCGGTCGAGGAAGACATTAAGAGACCGAAGAGCAAGAAGACTGCAGATGGCGTCGGCGCCAACAGGACAAGGGCGTTTCGAGGAGGAAGAAGAACCCTTCTCCATCCATGAATCGGACTCGGACGAGCTCAATCCTGAAGAAACGCCGAAAACCGTGAGTAAGACGTCGAAACATAAAACTCACAAGAAGACAACAAATGCCCAGGGGACGCCACCGCCAACAGGCCATGGCTTAACCCGAAAAATAGGTGACCGATCATCGGCACCGAAAAAGGGCATGCATGTGGCGAAGTCATCCGACTCCGGTCGAGATACCGCCACACAGCAATCTCGGGCCCGAGACAGCGGCTCCGAACAGATTCGGCACCGAGACAGTAGCACCGAAATGGTTCGGCACCGAGACACCACGACGCCGAAAATAAAGAAGGTTGCCTCGGAGCCCAAAAAGGCGACCGAAAAGATTTCGATCCCGAAACATTCAGCCTCGGAACCGAAAACGGGTTCCTACACAGAGGAACAGGGATTGTCCTCCCAGATGCAAGGACATAAGTTCGGAGAGGAACTTGAATCTGTTGAGCCAGACTACACTCAAAGAAGGCTCCACATTCAAAAAGACAGGGAAGATAAGCACTCTTCCCCCAATTAAGATGAAAAGAAGACTTGCCTTTCAAGAAAAGGACAAGCAGCCACAGGCAAAGGTGGCAAGACAAACAACTCCACCACCATCTCCACCACCATCAATGCACAAATCACCGGTAGCCACTTCACCACTGATGCAATCCCCGACTCATACTGCAATGAGTCAAGATGATCCTGATGCATGGGACCTTTATGATGCTCCTGTATCAGATAACAGCCCAGACTGTTACCCTACGAGGCCGTCGCCACCTGAAGACAGTACATCCTACACGCAGGTGGTCTCAAGGGCAGCTGCGTTTCATAACGTCACCTTGCATTCAGAACCAATTGAGGATGACTTTTTGTTTAATACACTCTCCTCCACTCATAGCCAATACCAAAGCTTACCTATGCTTCCGGGAATGCTAAAACATTCCAAACAAATATTTCAGGATCCTGTTAAAGGCAGAGCCATAACTCCAAGGGTGGAAAAGAAGTACAAGCCACCACCAACAGACCCTGTTTATATTACGCAGCAATTAACACCAGATTCTGTGGTTGTTGGGGCAGCTCGCAAGAGAGCAAACTCTCATACCTCGGGAGATGCACCACCTCCAGACAAGGAGAGTCGCAAATTCGATGCTGCGGGTAAAAGAGTTGCAGCAAACCAATGGCGTATTGCCAATTCACAAGCACTTTTGGCAAGATACGACAGAGCTCATTGGGACGAAATGCAGCATTTCATAGAACACTTACCCAAAGAGTTCCAGAAAAGGGCACAACAAGTGGTAGAAGAAGGACAAAGTATCTCCAATAATCAGATACGGTCATCAATGGACGCAGCAGATACGGCTGCAAGGACAGTAAAATACTGCAATAACAATAAGGAGACACGCATGGTTGCGTACGTCAGGATTCAAGCCGGAAATACAACAAGCCGTGCTGAATATGCCCTTTAATGAACAGCAGTTGTGTGGGCCGGAAGTAGACACTGCTATTAAAAAACTCAAAAAAAGATACTGATACCGCAAAAGCCATGGGCGCACTCTACTCCCCACAAAGCAGAGGCACATTTCGCAAAACACAATTTAGGGGAGGATTTCGAGGTCAACCTACAGAGGCCACAACCTCACAAGCAAGGCCCACTTATCAAAGCCAATATCAGCGGGGAACTTTTCGGGGGCAATATAGAGGGGGACAGTTCCAAAGCCCCAAAACCCCTCAAAACAAGCAGTGACTTCCAAGTCTGAGACCTATATTAGATCTCCGAACATTAAATACCTACATCAAATCAGATCACTTTCACATGGTGACATTACAAGACGTAATCCCACTACTCAAACAACAAGACTACATGACAACACTAGACCTAAAGGATGCATATTTCCATATACCGATACATCCTTCACACAGAAAGTACTTAAGGTTTGTATTCCAAGGGATACATTACCAATTCAAGGTGTTGCCATTCGGAATAACAACTGCGCCAAGAGTTTTTACAAAGTGCCTAGCAGTCGTAGCTGCACATATCAGAAGGCAGCAAATACATGTGTTCCCGTACCTAGACGATTGGTTAATCAAAACCAACACGCTAGAAAGGTGTTCACAACACACAGAGTATGTCATAGAAACCCTCCACAAACTAGGTTTCACAATCAACTACACAAAGTCACACCTTCTGCCGTGTCAAACACAGCAATACTTAGGGGCGACAATCAACACAGCAAAAGGGATTGCCACTCCAAGTCCACAAAGAGTTCAGGCATTTCACAATGTAATACAGGCCATGTATCCAAATCAAAAAATACAAGTCAAAATGGTGATGAAACTCTTAGGCATGATGTCCTCATGCATGGCCATTGTCCCAAACGCAAGGTTGCACATGCGGCCCTTACAACAATGCCTAGCATCACAGTGGTCACAGGCACAGGGTCAAATTCTAGATCTGGTGTTGGTAGACCGCCAAACATACGGTGGCGCTTCAATGGTGGAACAGTATAAATTTAAACCAAGGGCGGCCTTTCCAAGACCCAGTGCCACAATATGTAATAACGACAGATGCCTCCATGATAGCACACCTCAATCAATACAGCATCCAAGGACAATGGGACACTCACCAAAAACAGTTTCACATAAATCACTTAGAACTATTGGCAGTATTTCTAGCGCTGAAAGCATTTCAACCCATAATAAGCTACAAACACATTCTTGTCAAAACAGACAACATGACAACGATGTATTACCTAAACAAACAAGGAGGCACACACTCAACACAGTTGTGTCTCCTGGCACAGAGAATATGGCATTGGGCGATTCACAACCAGATTCGCCTAATAGCACAATTTATTCCAGGAATTCAGAATCAGTTAGCAGACACTCTCTCGGGATCACCAACAGATCCACGAATGGGAGATTCACCCCCAAATACTGAAAACTTACTTCAAGAGTTGGGGAACACCACAAATAGATCTATTTGCAACAAAGGAAAACGCAAAATGCCCAAACTTCGCATCCAGGTACCCACAAGATCAGTCTCGAGGCAATGCGTTATGGATGAGTTGGTCAGAGATATTTGCTTACGCTTTTCCCCCTCTCCCACTCCTTCCATATCTAGTAAACAAGCTGAGTCAAAACAAACCCAAACTCATACTAATAGCACCAACATGGGCAAGGCAACCTTGGTATACAACACTACTAGACCTCTCAGTAGCGCCTCATGTCAAACTACCAAACATACCAGATCTGTTAACGCAACACAAACAACAGATCAGACACCCAAATCCAGCATCGCTGAATCTAGCAATCTGGCTCCTGAAGTCCTAGAGTTCGGACACTTAGACCTTACACAAGAATGTATGGAGGTCATAAAACAAGCTAGGAAACCTACCACTAGACATTGCTATGCAAATAAGTGGAAAAGATTTGTTTATTACTGCCATAATAATCAAATTCAACCCTTACACGCATCTGCCAAAGACATCGTAGGATACTTACTACATTTGCAAAAATCAAAGCTAGCTTTTTCTTCCATTAAAATACATCTTACAGCAATTTCAGCTTACCTGCAAATTACGCACTCAACTTCTCTATTTAGGATACCAGTCATAAAAGCATTTATGGAAGGTCTAAAGAAAATTATACCACCAAGAACACCACCAGTTCCTTCATGGAACTTCAACATTGTCTTAACACGACTCATGGGTCCACCTTTTGAGCCCATGCACTCTTGTGAAATGCAATACTTAACATGGAAAGTTGCATTTTTAATTGCCATCACATCTTTAAGAAGAGTAAGTGAGATTCAAGCATTTACCATACAAGAACCATTTATTCAGATACACAAGCATAAAGTAGTTCTACGAACAAATCCTAAATTTTTACCAAAAGTCATATCACCGTTCCACTTAAATCAAACAGTAGAATTACCAGTGTTCTTCCCACAGCCAGACTCTGTAGGTGAAAGAGCACTACATACATTAGACATCAAAAGAGCGTTAATGTACTACATTGACCGAACAAAACTAATTAGCAAAACAAAACAATTATTGCTTTCCAAAAACCTCATACAGGAAATCCAATTTCTAAGCAAGGCATTGCTAGATGGATAGTTAAGTGCATGCAAACCTGTTATCGTAAAGCAAAAAGAGAACTGCCTATTACACCAAAGGCACACTCAACTAGAAAGAAAGGTGCTACCATGGCCTTTCTAGGAAATATTCCAATGACAGAAATATGTAAGGCAGCTGCATGGTCTACGCCTCATACATTTACCAAACACTACTGTGTAGATGTGCTAACAACACAGCAAGCCACAGTAGGCCAGTCAGTACCCCGAATATTGTTTCAAAAAACTTCAACTCCTACAGGCTGAACCACCGCTTTTGGGGAGATAACTGCTTACTAGTCTATGCACAGCATGTGTATCTGCAGCTACACATGCCATCGAACGGAAAATGTCACTTACCCAGTGTACATCTGTTCGTGGCATTAGTCGCTGCAGATTCACATGCGCCCACCCGCCTCCCCGGGAGCCTGTAGCCGTTTAGAAGTTGATCTTGAACATCTGTATATTTGTAAATATATATATTACTTTAAACTACATTATGTACATACGTATTCACTCCATTGCATGGGCACTATTACTAGCATCTACAACTCCTACCTCACCCTCTGCGGGGAAAACAATCTAAGATGGAGTCGACGCCCATGCGCAATGGAGCCGAAATGGGAGGAGTCCCTCGATCTCGTGACTCGAAAAGACTTCTTCGAAGAAAAACAACTTGTAACACTCCGAGCCCAACACCAGATGGCGGGATGTGCACAGCATGTGAATCTGCAGCGACTAATGCCACGAACAGATGTACACTGGGTAAGTGACATTTTCCATATGTGTGTGTGTATATGTATATGTGTGTGTGTGTGTATATATATATATGTGTTTGATGGCATGTGTAGCTGTAGATACACATGCTTTGCATTAGTCCTCCATCTAGTGTTGGGCTCGGAGTGTTACAAGTTTTTCTTCGAAGAAGGTTTTCGAGTCACGAGATTTACCTCCAGCACAGTACGCGAGTACAACTGCCCCGTCGCACCACACAAAAATATATAAAAATAAAAAAATTAAAAAAAAGACTTCAGCACTAGTCGTCGGTCCTCCACGGCCTTTGGGTCAAGGTTGGATCTGAAAAGTAAGTCCAGATGATCAACATTTCGGTTCGGGCCAGAGATTAAAGACTCTTTTATATTAGATAAAAGTGCATTTGACATCGACCAAACAGACTCCCGCAACATTCTCGGAATCGAGCCGAAAATCAGAAGGCAGATCTTGGGAGCCGGAAAAATCTACACCACCTTCGGAGCTGTTGCTTTCGGTTCGAACAAAGTACAAATCTTCAGAGTCAAAAGACACAGGCATTTTAGAGGTCATGGATGCTAAACAGCGGAAAATACACATTCATGGGAAGAATAATTGACTCCCCTCCAATGTCCTTTAAAAGGAAATTGACTTTTAAAGACACTTTAAAGGATGTACCTCCATCAAAAAAGGTCTGCAAGGATAAACAGCAGAAAGAGGCGACAAAACATAAACAGCCTTTACCACCACATTCTCCTGTTCTTCCTTCCTTCCACACCACCACCATCACCCACATATGAAGCACAGTTTTTACCACACACATCCTCATTATCACCACATAGGGATGTTTTAGTGATGAACAGCAGGATAAAGATCCATGGGATACATATGACCCTGATCATATTCTGCCAAATGATCCAGACTTATATCCTGCTAGACCCTCCCCACCGGAAGACACTACTGCATACTATCAAGTAGTGGCTAGAGCTACTGCCTTTCATAATGTGCAAATGCATACAGATCAGATAGAACAAGATTTCCTCTGACACGTTAGCGTCTACACATAAACAATAGCAATGTCATCCAGTGCTTCCAGTAATGCTCAGACCGGCTTCTGTTTTTTTCAGGAACCTGTTAAAGTCAGAATTATCACTCCTAGAGTAGATAAAAAATATAAACCTGTACCCTCAGACCCATTGTTTAGAAGAACACAATTACCACGTGACTCAATTGTAGTTGGCACAGCAAGAAAAAGGGCCAGTAGTCAGTCCACAGGAGATGCCCCTCCTCCAGACAAGCAGAGTAAAACAAATAGCTGTAGTGGGGTAAAAGAGTAGCTTCAATGGCTGCAAATCATTGCACGATAGCCAATTCACAAGCTCTTTTGGCTAGATATGATAGGGCACATTGGGATGAAATGGACGAACTATTACAGTACCTACCTCCTGAACACCAAAAGAGGGGACAACAAATAGTAAATAAATAAAGGGCAAGCAATATCTAATAATGCTATTAGATCTGCTATCGATGCAGCTGATACAACAGCTAGCTCAACACCAGCGTGCTTATTAGAAGACATGCCTGGTTAAGATGTTCAGGGTTCAACCCTGAAATACAACAGGCAGTGTTAAACATGCCTTTTGACAAACATCATCTAGTTGGCCCTGAGGTTGACACAACCATAGATAAACCTAAAGATTCTGAGACAACCAAAGCAGTGGGTGCGTTCTATACCACACCCACCAGAGGTACTTTTCATAGACCACAGTTTAGATGGGGTTTCAAACCATCAACTTCAGAAACAGCAACTTCCCAACAAAAACAATCCTCATCTAGTGTAGAATTGATCATTTAGAGGCTCCTATAGAGGATCTAACAATGGAGGAAGAGGTTCCTCTCAATCAAATAACCAATGACTTTCTCACCAACCCCACAGAGCACACATCTCCTGTGATAGGAAGCCTGGTAAAATTCTATCCACAATGGCACATTACTACAGATCAGTGGGTTCTCTCAATTATCCAACATGGCTATTGCCTAGATCACATTTCCGCGCCACCAAACATTCCTCCTTGTTCACACAAACTTACTCAAGAGCATCTCATTCTATTAAAACAAGAAGTACAGTCACTATTGCTCAAACAGTACCTATACCCCAGCAAGGATCCGGAGTATACTCATTATACTTCCTCATACCAAACAAAGATGGTACTCGCAGACACATCTTGGATCTCAGGCCCCTAAATCTATGCATACTGTCAGAACACGTCCTTATGGTAACTCTATATGGCCACATTAGAACTCAAGGATGCTTATTTCCACATACATCCAGCACATCGAAAGTATCTAAGATTCGTTGTAGCAGGAAAGAACTACCAGTTCAAAATGCTACCATTTGGGGTATCAGCACCAAGGATGTTCACCAAATGTTTAGCGGTAGCTGAAGCCTTCCTCAGGAGACAGCACATGCATGTCTTCCCATATCTCAACGACTGGCTTATAAAAGCTAGCACACTTCAAATTCGTCAACATCATACTCAATATACCATAAACATCCTACTCTATCTAGGATTCACAGTCAATTACCAAAAATCTCACCTGCAACCATCACAGATACAACTGTATTTAGGGATTATTCTAAACACTCAATCAGCATTGGCATACCCAAACCCAGTCTGAATCAAGCATTTCACAGTCTCCTATTACAACTACAATGCAACCACACTTATACAGTGAAGTAGGTATGATGGTGTAGGAAGTTGGCTCTGTATGCACTATTTCAAAGTAAGGAATAGTATGCACAGAGTCCAAGGGTTCCCCTTAGAGGTAAGATAGTGGCAAAAAGAGATAATTCTAATGCTCTATTTTGTGGTAGTGTGGTCGAGCAGTAGGCTTATCAGAGGGTAGTGTTAAGCATTTGTTGTACACACACAGGCAATAAATGAGGAACACACACTCTGAGACAATTCCAGGCCAATAGGTTTGTGTATAGAAAAATATCTTTTCTTAGTTTATTTTAAGAACCACAGGTTCAAGAATCACAAACAATACTTTAAATGAAAGGTATTTCACTTAGGAACTTTAGGAACTTTGAATTAGCAAAATAGCATATACAGTTTTCACTGGGGGAGGTAAGTGTTTGTTAGTTTTTGCAGGTAAGTAAACCACCTACGGGGTTCATTTGTGTCCAAGGTAGCCCACCGTTGGGGGTTCAGAGCAACCCCAAAGTTACCACACCAGCAGCTCAGGGCCGGTCAGGTGCAGAGGTCAAAGTGGTGCCCAAAACGCATAGGCTTCAATGGAGGAGGGGGTGCCCTGGTTCCAGTCTGCCAGCAGGTAAGTACCTGCATCTTCGGAGGGCAGACCAGGGAGGTTTTGTAGGGCACCGGGGGGGACACAAGTCAGCACAGAAAGTACTCCCTCAGCGGCACGGGGGAGGCCGGGTGCAGTGTGCAAACAAGCGTCGGGTTCGCAATAGGATTCAATGGGAGACCAAGGGGTCTCTTCAGCGATGCAGGCAGGGGGGGGCTCCTCGGGGTAGCCACCACCTGGGCAAGGGAGAGTGCCACCTGGGTGTCGCTCCTGCACTGGAGGTCGGATCCTTCAGGTCCTGGGGGCTGCGGGTGCAGAGTCTTTACTAGGCGTCGGGTCTTTGAAACAGGCAGTTGCGGTCAGGGTGAGCCTCGGGATTCCCTCTGAAGGCGTCGCTGTGGGGGTTCAGGGGGGACAACTCTGGCTACTCACGGTCTCGTAGTCGCCGGGGAGTCCTCCCTGTGGTGTTTGTTCTCCACAAGTCGAGCCGGGGGCGTCGGGTGCAGAGTGCAAAGTCTCACGCTTCCGGCGGGAAACATGTGTTGTTTCAAAGTTTCTTCTTTGTTGCAAAGTTGCAGTCTTTGGTGAACAGAGCCGCTGTCCTCGGGAGTTCTTGGTTCTTCTAGATGCAGGGTAGTCCTCTGAGGCTTCAGAGGTTGCTGGACCCTGGGAACGCGTCGCTGGATCAGTGTCTTTAGAAGTGGGGAGACAGGCTGGTAGAGCTGGGGCCAAAGCAGTTTGTGTCTCCGTCTTCTCTGCAGGTTTTCAGTTCAGCAGCCCTCTTCTTCTTAGGTTGCAGGAATCTGAGTTCCTAGGTTCTGGGGAGCCCCTAAATACAGAATTTAGGGGGGTGTTTAGGTCTGGGGGGTTAGTAGCCAATGGCTACTAGCCCTGAGGGTGGCTACACCCTCTTTGTACCTCCTCCCGGAGGGGGGCACATTCCTATCCCTATTGGGGGAATCCTCCATCTGCAAGATGGAGGATTTCTAAAAGTCAGAATCACCTCGGCTCAGGATGCCTTAGGGGCTGTCCTGACTGGCCAGTGACTCCTCCTTGTTTTTCTCATTATCTCCTCCGGCCTTGCCGCCAAAAGTGGGGCCGTGGCCGAAGGGGGCAGGCAACTCCACTAGCTGGAATGCCCTGGGGTGCTGTGACAAAAGGGGTGAGCCTTTGAGGCTCACCACCAGGTGTTACAGTTCCTGCAGGGGGAGGTGAAAAGCATCTCCACCCAGTACAGGCTTTGTTACTAGCCACAGAGTGACAAAGGCACTCTCCCCATGTGGCCAGCAACATGTCTGGAGTGTGGCAGGCTGCTAAAACCAGTCAGCCTACACGGGTAGTCGGTTAAGGTTTCAGGGAGCACCTCTAAGGTGCCCTCTGGGGTGTATGTTACAATAAAATGTACACTGGCATCAGTGTGCATTTATTGTGCTGAGAAGTTTGATACCAAACTTCACAGTTTCAGTGTAGCCATTATGGTGCTGTGGAGTTTGTGTTTGACAGACTCCCAGACCATATACTCTTATGGCTACCCTGCACTTACAATGTCTAAGGTTTTGCTTAGACACTGTAGGGGCATAGTGCTCATGCACTTATGCCCTCACCTATGGTATAGTGCACCCTGCCTTAGGGCTGTAAGGCCTGCTAGAGGGGTGACTTATCTATACCTGTAGGCAGTGTGAGGTTGGCATGGCACCCTGAGGGGAGTGCCATGTCGACTTATTCTTTTTATCCCCACCAGTACACACAAGCTGGCAAGCAGTGTGTCTGTGCTGAGTGAGGGGTTCCCAGGGTTGCATAAGACATGCTGCAGCCCTTAGAGACCTTCCCTGGCATCAGGGCCCTTGGTACCAGGGGTACCAGTTACAAGGGACTTACCTGGATGCCAGGGTGTGCAAATTGTGGAAATAAAAGTACAGGTTAGGGAAAGAACACTGGTGCTGGGGCCTGATTAGCAGGCCTCAGCACACTTTCAAATCAAAACTTAGCATCAGCAAAGGCAAAAAGTCAGGGGGTAACCATGCCAAGGAGGCATTTCCTTACAGATGGCTTCATGCATAGCAATAGCACCCCAATGCCAGGCTACATGAGACCACTACAACAATGTATCTCTTAGCATTGGTCTCAGGCACACGGTCGGATTCAGAATCTAGTGTTGTTGGACCGCCAAACTCACAGCTCTCTTCAATGGTGGAATTCCACCAACCTA
Source organism: Pleurodeles waltl (assembly GCF_031143425.1). Taxonomy (NCBI): domain Eukaryota; kingdom Metazoa; phylum Chordata; class Amphibia; order Caudata; family Salamandridae; genus Pleurodeles; species Pleurodeles waltl. The sequence continues at coordinate 1,692,263,288 of NC_090440.1, forward strand.
TCAAAAAGGCTGCCCTTTCAGGACCCTCTGCTTCAGCCCGTGATCACAACAGATGCATCAGTGATAGGTTGAGGAGCTCATCTCAACAACCTCACTATACAGGGGAAATGGGACTCAATCCAACAAATTTAGCACATAAACCACTTGGAATTACTAGCAGTATTCCTAGCACTCAAAGCTTTTCAAACACAAATTACAGTCACAGTAGTATTAATAAGGACAGACAATATGACCACGATGTATCATCTGCAAAATAAACGGCGGGACGCATTCATCACAATTGTCCCTTCTAGCACAGACAATTTGGAAATGGGCAATTCACAATCGCATTCAGTTAATAGAAGGGTACATCCCAGGGATACACAATCAACTAGCAGACCTCTTAAGCAGGACTCAATAACAAATACACGAATGGGAGATTTAACCACAGGTGATTCAACAATACTTCCGTATGTGGGGAACACTGGAAATAGACCTTTTTCATTTCAAAAGAAAACACAAAATGCCAAACCTTCACATCCAGGTTACCCTCACCCTCAATCCAAGAGCAATGATCTATGGATGAATTGGTCAAAGATATTTGCTTATGCTTTTCCACCTCTCCCACGAATTCATTTCTGATGAAAAAGAGGAACAAACCTCACTCACCTCGATACTCATAGCTCCCACATGGGCACGTCAACATTGGTACACAACACTATTAGACCTGTCTGTAGTACCACATAAACTACCAAACAAACCAAATCTGTTGACTCAAAGGAGAGGTCAAATCACACATCCAAATCCAAGTATACTCAACCTGGAGATTTGGCTCCTGAAGTCATAGTTTGGCTACTTAACAGCTTCCATCAGTATGTATGGATATTATGAAAGAAGCACGCAAACCCACAACTAGACTATGCAGCATAATGGAAACGTTGTGTCTACTATTGTCAACCTAAAAACATTCAGTACAAGATATTGTTTAATATTTGTTAAATTAACAAAAAGCAAATCTTGCATATTTCTCTATTAGAATCCATTTAACAGCAATAGTTGCTTACCTCCAAAACAGACAACATACTTCCCTCTTTAGGATTCTTGTTATAAAGGCTTTTATGGAGGGTCTCAAAAGGGTTATTCCACCTGGAGCTCCACCAGCCCCTGTCTGACATCTTAATATTTTACTCACCAGACTTATGGAGCCACCTTTTGAACCCATGCATTCTTGCCCCCTTCAGTTTTTATCATGGAAGGTTGCTTTTTTTGGTAGCAATCACTTCTTTAAGGAGAGTTAGTGAAACTCAAACAATCACTCTAGGGGAACCTTTCTTTCAAATTCACAAAAATAGTTCTTAACACAAACCCAAAATTCCTACCAAAAGTGGTTTCACCTTTTTATATCAATCAGTGGAATTGTCAGTCTTCTTTCCACGGCCAGATTCAGTTGCTGGTAGAGCTCTTCACACCCTTGATGTTAAGAGCTCTCATGTACTATATAGACAGAGATTTCTGAAAATTCAAACAACTCTTTGTAGCTTTTCAACAACCTTACAAAGGTAATCCCATTTCAAAAAATGGATTAGCACGATGGATAGTCAAATGTATACAAACTTGCCATCTTAAAGCTAAAAGACAGTTACCAGTAACTCGTAAAGCTCGCTCCACTAGGAAGAAAGGGGCTTCAATGGCATTCTTAAGCAATATACCAATGGTAGACATATGTAAAGCAGCCACATGGTCTACACCACACACATTTACTAAACACTACAGTGTGGATGTATTATCTCGACAAAGAGCAAATGTTGGACAGGCAGTGCTTAGAACACTATTTCCAACTACTACAACTCCTACAGGCTAACCACCGCTTCCTTTTTAGGAGGGGACTGCTTTTCAGTCTCTGCAAAGCATGTGTATCTACAGCTACACATGCCATCGAACGGAAAATGTTACTTACCCAGTAGACATCTGTTTGTGGCATGTAGTGCTGTAGATTCACATGCACCCTCCCTCCTCCCCGGAAAGCTGTGGCCGTTGTAGTACTATATATTGTAAATATGTATATACTTTGCATGGACATCCCGTTTAGTTACTATAGATGTACATATGCCATTGCACACACTTGTACACTCTTTACATCACCCTCCTACAGGAAAACAATCTAACAAAGGACTCGATGCCCATACGCACTATCACCAGGAGGAGTCACCACTCGATCTTGTGAGTCGAAAACCTTCTTTGAAGAAAACAACTTGTAACACTCCGAGCCTAACACTAGATGGCACACTTATGAAAAGCATGTAAATCTACAGCACTACATGCCTGAACATAGATATATATCCTCTGCTGTACTTGAGATGGATTTTGCAAGTCAACAAGGAGTTCTATAACCATATAGAGGAACGGCTGCATGCCAAGTTCATTTATAAGCTTATGGGACTCCTCTGTGACTTGCAGTATCCTTATGTACACTAGTGGGTACTGTATCCCATATAATAAATGGTCATACCTGTAGTAGGCTGGCTCAGTATATGGTGTACACCTATGGGTAAGGCACCCTGTACTGAGTCCAGGCAACCCTTAGTTATTGTGTAGGCGGCTCTAGATAACCAGAGCTCTCATAGGGGTTGCTGTGGAGAGCAGCTAAGGCTTATCCAGGAGGGTGAAAAACAGTTGCAAATAGCACACAGGTCAGTCATTGATGTTCACACAGGAAAGAATCTTACCAGTGTGAGAAAAATGTTAGTTATTGTAAGACACACTCTAGAACTAAGTTTGGTTCTCCTAACCTGAAATATGGTCATACAAAATATACTTAGCAACAGGTAAGTAAAGGCATATAATAACATGGACCCCAATGGGGGTGCCAACCATTTACTAAAAAATAATGGAATGCGAAAGCTACTTCCAACCCACGCTACCACCCAAATTCCCTTAGGGCTGGGAAGTACTAAAACCCCAAAGGTAAGTAGATAAGTTTTCCCAGGCGCCCGAGTGGAGTAGAAATCTCAGGTCATTGTCTATAGGCTAACATTGGGAAGTTGCAGTTGGAATTTTCGCATTCTACGACCCTTCCCGGAGGATCCCCGAGGAAACCCATTAGGACAAGGGAAGTTGGATAGTGTCCCCACCCAGAACAGTGGAGTACCTACATCAGGAAGCCCCGGTGCATAGTGGTGAATTTATGTCGGACTCTCCTGCTGAAATCACAGGGGACCTTGGTTGTCCAGCTGCTGTCGTGACCTGTGGACCAGGTTGGTGGAACCCATGTGTGTATTCTGGAAGAAGAGGGCCTAAGGAAAGAGGGGACTGAGTACGGACAATCCGCAGCTGCCCAGGAGGTGCAGGAGGGCAATCCCCCCACCCCCTGCTCGGAGATGATTTTCTGGAGGACAGTGGTGAAAAAGTGAAACTGGAGTCCAGGCTTTGCAAGAAGATCCAAGGAGTAGTCCAAGCTTTTCCCACGCCGGTCGTCGAATTGCAGACTGGGGCTAGTGGTCAGCAGGACAACCAACAAGCCTTGGCAAATGCAGAGAAGCGTTGCACAGGGTTGCAGGATTTGTGGAGATCAGCAAGGTTCAGGTGACCCAACCTTGGCAGCTAGGTCAGGACCAGCTCTCAGCACGTAGGAGTGACAGCAGAAAACGACAGAGCCCCTCAGCAGGGCCCTCTGGCAGCTGGAACAGGGAGTCACAGGGAGGCCTTAGCAGCACAGCTTAGAGGGGTGCCCACGTTGCAGGAGTTGCAGAGAGGACATTGTTCTTGGAGATGGAGAGTGCTGGAGGCTGGGGCTTCTTGTAACTACAAGGTCTTCAGACTGAAGAGCCAACAAGCTTTGGCAGCCACAGATGCTGTGTACAGGGGTTCCAGCCAAGCAGCTCCAGAGAAGGACCCCAGACTTACCAGTTGCAAGGAAGATAGGTCAGACCTCTGGAGAGCCACAGAACTACCACCTTTGTTGTAGAGCCTTGAAGAGTCTGTGGGACAGCAGGATCCACAAACCAGTCATAGTCATTGAGGTGCCTGCAGATGCAGGGGAGTGACTCCTTCACTCCATGGAAGATTCCTTCTTGCTTTTCTGAGTGCAGGCAGAATCGCTGTGACTCTGGAGGATGCACAATCACGGGGTTGCAGAAGTCTTTGTAGATCTTGGAAACAAAGCTGCAGTAGGAGTCCTTGGTTCCAGTGAAGAACAGCAACAATTCCGTTGTACAGGTCACAGAAGTGTCTTGCAGAGGAGACTTGCAGACAGTTCCTGGAGTCTTGCAGACGAATATAGGGTCCAACCCTCAGAATTCAAAATTGAACACATGAAACAATTTTATAAATTTGAGGCAAACGGATATTAGAAACAGTTCAATTTAAGTAAGTTTTTGTTAAAGAAATAAAAAAGCTGCAGTAGCTCAATTTGTAGAAACGTTTTGAAATATTCTAGCTTTTCTCGGTGTATGAGTGCAAAAAATAAACGTTCTCTGTGTTTGTCATTTTAAGCTATAAAAGTAGAGCAGAAGAAATAAAAGCAAAGTTTCCTTTTTGGTTGCTTTAAACAGCTGCTTCAGTTTCCATGATGTGACCTGCCTTTCACATCGGCTGCTGGATCTGGTAACCGGCATTGTGACATCAGAACTCAGCTGTAATAACGTATAATAGGCGAGTTCTGACGTCTTTTCTTTTTAATCAGTGACTGGGTGAGTCATAAGTTGCTGACTATAAAGAAATCAGACTGCTGTTTATATAGTAATTACAGAGCCATGTATTATATTATGTTTAAGATCATTTTGCATATATTATATAAACTCTTACTTGCTTTTACTTGTGGAATATTTGCAATAAAAGATGATGCCAGCTAATGTTTCTCTTTAGATCTACATAAAGAGTTGGACCGCCTGTCCCAAGAGAAGTTGGAGCTGAAATGTCAGTCTGAGAAGGATAGAGCTAACTTGTTGTCTCAAATGAATGTGCTGGAAGCAGAGCTCGAGGAGCAAATCAGCAGAAATCAAGATTTAGCTAAGGTCACATCTGAAGTCTTTGACCTTCGACAGCAGATCCAAGTTTTGGAGAAACAACTGAAAAGCCAGCGACACTTCATGGATGTAAGTTTTTTTCACCACCTTCCTCTTGTAGAGTGCGTGTTTCCGCAAGTATTGGGTGATCTTTAGTGGGACCCCCAACCTAAGTGTCCCATCCCACATCCCCACCCTTACCCATAATTATTCTGACATTTACCACTTTGATCTGTTTTTCTTGAAAGGAACATTTTATCCCTCTTTTCAACTAGATTTATTTTTCAGATTTGAGTTTTTTTGCTACCTGCTGTTGTAGACCTTTTCATTAGGTCAAGTGGGAAAGAATAGTAAAGTTAGGGAAGGGCAGTGAAATAGTAACTTTCACTGCTCTGTAAATCCTATTAAAGGTTCCTATTTATCGGATCTGAGAAAGGCATTTCGTTGCAGATATCTTATCTTAGAATTTCCCCCAGGTGTCAGTCTGGATCCAGTGATTTTTCTCAGGCAGTACCCCTGCGCGGCGTTAAGTGGCATCGATCAGCTCCGCGTCTGTCTGCATTGTCCACGCTGGATAGGTCATGGGTCCTATATAGGTGCCACCTCCAGCCCGCTGACGACAGTCAATGTTGATCCAAAAAGAGCTACACTTCAGTCATTTTTTGACTGCCCTTTTTCTACTTTTTGTCTACGTTTTTTCAAATTGTTAACTCCTGGTGCGTCGAGGGATGTCATCAAGGAAGACAGGAATCAAGTCTTGTGGGTCCTGTCATTGAGCAATGTCTGTGATGGATCCACACCTCATGACCCTTTGGTGTCTTGAGCGTGACCACAACCCGAAGTTGTGCTCAGAGTGTTGGGTCATGCATCCAAATGCTTTGAAGGAGTAGTCCCTGAAGATGATGATAGCCCGCCACTAGACTCTGCAAGTAGAAATCCCAGTTGACAGGAAGGTCCAGGGAGTGGTCTCGAAGTCTTCCATCCTTGTTGTCATGCCAGTCCAAGTCCTTAGGATTATCGGGTGAGTTGAGGCACAAGAAGTCAAAGAAAGCAAAACGTTCTTCAACTTCCCCTTGTCTGTTGGCCAACGAGATACAGGAGCATCGTCATTCTAGGCCTCCCTCTGGCACCTGCATCTGGGCTGACTCGGTGCCTTCCTGAGTTTCTAGGAGCCAGAGTGACTCATGCCCAGCTAAAAGAGTTCTATGCAGCCATGCATTTAATTTTTTGGCAGCGTGAGTCCGCCGGCGGGCGCCGCAGAGCCCAAAGGGGCCCCTCCGGGTTCTGCACTGGCAGCTTCACCCTTGGCTTCGAGGGACACCAATGGATCTATGCTTACATCCGGGATGGTGTAGTCGTACCAACTCTGACTTCCCCAACGCCGGTCCTGACAATGGTGCCGTCACCATCATCATTTCTGACAAGGAGCTGGATGGGTGGCATATGAGACTGTGCCACGGATAGGTGCTGTACCGCCTGTGTCAGATCCTTGGCCTGTTTCCTATGGGCTAGGCTACGATGAGGAATGGGAGGGGTCAGTGGACCCTTTGGAATACCAGCTCCAAGATCCTGTGGACTGGCGTATGGCCTTGAGTGAAGCCAATGGACTGGATACCTCCCCAGATACTAGCATTCTTTCTCCCCCTACCATGGTTACGCAGGTGGGAGGTTCTTATTCTATGGTGGCCTGAAGAGCAGCTGAGGTCCTGGCCCTTTGGTGGAAGTCGAACTAACCTCCTGACAGAGGTGCTTCAACCTGGAGCTTCATCCTCCGAACCCCTTCTCCCCTTCAATGAAGCCCTCACAGATGTCCTACTTGGGTACCTGATCCAAACCCAGCACAGGGCTCCTCGCTCTTGTAAACATGACAGTTGCCCACTGCTGTTGCCTTGCTCTGGTCAACCTAAGTTTCCTTATGCAACACACCACCCCTGAGAGCCTGGTTATCCAAGCTTCCATCCTCCCATGGCTCATTCCCTTCGACAACCCTACATAGGGAATCCACGTGGCTGGTTGCACTTGGGAAGATGATGTTTTCTTTCGGCAGCCTGGCATTGTAGTCCATGAACACTGCATGCCTTTTGGGCCATCATTTCTACACACTAATATGGTTGTGCAAGTGCTGCCACATGTCCCGGAGGAGGCCTGGGCTGTACTTTCCCAAGAAGTTACTGATGGGATAGACGATTTGATGTGAACTGGACACGACCGAATCACTGGGCAGAGTGGTTTAATCGACGGTGGCCCTGAGGCGCCACGCCTGATTGAGGACGCCCGGCTTTTCGCTGGATGTCCAAGCCAATCTTATGGACATGCTCTTTGATGACACCTGTCTCCGGAAAAAAAGCAGACTTGGCGCTCAAGCGCTTCAAGGACTCTCGTTCTACGTTCAAGGCCTTGTTGCGGCCCCTCACCCTCCTTAGTCTGCTTTTTGCCCCTGTTGTGGCTCCGGAAGGGGCACCTAACCATGTCTGTTCCTGTCCAGCCACAGCACCGTGCATGCTGTCCAAACTCCCCTGCCAACCCCCCTCCCTGCACGTCCCCACCTTCCTAGTATGACTTATTCCCGGCAGGGACTAGTGGGAGGCAGGATTCGCCATCACCTGCTCCCCTGGCAGTCCATCACGTCAGACAGGTGGGTTTTGCAGGTAGTCTGAAGGGTTTACTCACTCCCCTTCGGGCTACCCCTCCATCCATGCCACCATCCTACGACTGGATGATGGAGGATCACTTGCCACTTTTCTGAGAGGAAGTTACAGCTCTCTTGGCCAAGGGAGCTATAGAGGGGGTTCCTGTGCCAGAAGTAGGCTGTGGTTGCTATTCCCATTACCTTCTGGTACCCAAAAAGAACCAAGGCCTCCGCCCTATTCTAGACTTTTGTCCCTTAATCTTTTCCTCAGGAATGGGAAGTACAAAATGCTCACTCTGGCTAAGGTTCTATCAAGTGTTTCAGTCTTCTACTATCTTGACAAATGGCTGTTGAAGGCAGGTTTGCCCCAGGTTGTGGTCTCCCACCTCCAGACTATGCTGGACTTAATGTCTTTGCTGGGGTACACCTGACTCGCTTTGACGCACCCTTTCATCAGAGCTGTTTTGGACACAGTGCAGTTTCAGGCTTATCCTCCTGAGCGGCGAATCCAGGATATTCAGGCTATGATACCAATGTTTCAACCTCTATCCTGGAGTTCAGTTAGAATGACTGAGGCTACAGGACCTAATTGCTTCCTGTATTCTGCTAGTGACACATGCCAGATGGCAAATGTGGGCTCTGCAGTGGGACCTGAAGTTGCAGTGGGCGAAGCATCAGGGGAATTTTGCAGACATGGTCAAGATCTCTGAGGAAACTGCGCAAGATCACAGTGGTGATTAACAAACCGTGTTTGTGTCGGAGCTAGATCCCTCTCCCTTTCCCTCCAGTTCTGACAGTAGTGACAGATGTGTCACTCTGGGCTGGGACGGCCATCTGGGAGAGGTGGAATTCAGAGGTACCTGGTCGGCGGGCAGAGTCCTGACTCCCCATAAACCTGTAGGAGCTTGGTGTGATCAGACTAGCATTGAAATAATTTCTTCCCTCTCTCAAGTGTGTATTGCAGGTGTTTATGGACCACACCACCGTCGTGTGTTACTGCAACAAGCAGGGCAGGGTGGAGTTGTGCACCATTTGTCAGGAGGCTCTTCGCTTTTGGACGTGGCTGGAACTTGGCATTTCCATGGTAGTTTAACTTCTGGCAGGCTCTCTGAACGCCAGAGCCGACCAACTCAGCCAGCAATGCTTAGTTGGTCACAAATGGTGTCGCCAGCCAGAGGTGGCGCAAGGTCTCTCTCAGCAGTGCGAGAGCCTTGGTTAGATCTCTTCACCTCCACAGAGCACTTGCAGTGTCAGCAGTATTGTGCATTACTGTTTCCAAAGTGACAATCGCTCGATGACTCATTTTCGTCTTCAGTGGAACTCAGGCCTCCTGTACGCCTTTCTGACCATACCATTTCAGACTAGAGTTCTTAAGAAGATCGAGAACGACGGGGCCCAAGTAATCATTGTGGCTCTGGACTGGGCATGTAGAGTCTGCTATTGAGCATGGCCATCAACTCTTTGATCAGACTGCCCCTTCAGGAGGATCTTCTGTCACAGTAGCAGTGTAGTCTCTACCCAGACCTTTCCAGTCTCCGCCTTTGTGCATGGAGATTGAGCGGCAACAGTTGACAGCTTTTGCCCTTCCTCCCGAAGCCAGGCATCCTTCTACCAAAACGGTATACGGCTGTCGGTCGAATACATTTGTGGCATGGTGCAAAGACGAGTCTGACCCTCCTTCTGCCCCTTTCTCCGAGGTCCTATTGTTTTATTTCTCTGGCCCAGCAGGGCTCTGCTATGGGCATTCTTAAAGGTTTTTGAGGTTGCCTGATCAACCTACTTCAAGTCTCCTATTACTATGTTCCTCAGGGTCTTACTCACATGTTTCCTCCATCCCCATTCATTATGCCCCAGTGGGAGTTGTAGGAAGCTGGCTCTCTATGTAGTGTACTAAAATGAAGTACACTGTGCAGATAGTTCAGTGAATCCCCAATTGGTATTGCAGAGGCAGAAGTAGATGGGAATAATGCTTTATGTTGTGGTAGAGTGGGTGAGCAGTTGCGCTTATCAGGGGTAGTGCTAAGTGTAGGAAGCTGGCTCAGTGTATCAAAATGAGATATAGTATGCAGAGTCCAGGGGTTCCTCAGAGGCTTAATAAAGGCTAAAGTAGATAGTAATAATGCTTTTTTTGTGGTAATGTGGGCTTATTAGAGGGCAGTGCAAAGCAATTAGTTGTACACACAGGCTATAAATGAAGCACACACTCAATGACTAACTCCAGGCCAATGGTTTGTATATGCAAAAATATATTTTGTTACTTTATTTCTAGAACCACAATATTCAGTTTGCAGGTAAATTCAGACGTATGTAACAACACCACTTTGTTTCAATTTTGCAAGTTATACGGTTTTCAAATAAATAGTAATTAACTTTTTTAAAAGTTGACAGTGCAATTTTCAGAAACCGTTCTGGGGGAAAGAAAAGTTAGCACAGTTCTGAGGTAAGCACATAACTTAGAGTTCCAGTCTCCAGGAGTTAGGATGTCCGCAGGTTGGGGTTCAAGTTAACTGCACACACCCACCACCAGCAACACTGGGCTGGCTGGGTGCAGGGGTCAAAGTTGAGGTAGAATTAACATGGGCTTCTAAGAAGACTGGGGCACTCTGAATCAGGCTTGCTTGCAGATAAGTACCTGTGTCTTCGGAGGGCAGACCTACGGGGATTAGAGGAGTACCGGGGACGGGGCGGAGAGTCACACAGATGCTGCAGGCTAAGTCCAGGGGGTTGGTTACAGAAAAACAAAGGCTGGACACGGAGGAGGGCTGCCTGCTGGACGTTGCTGCACCGAAGGTCAGATTCCTCAAAGCCATGGGGCTGGTGGGGCAGGTGTACCTTTTGGTATCTGGAATCTACACCCGGTTCTCTCGAAGTCAAGGGGGGGTCCTCCGGATTTAGGCTGCAGGCGTCGTGTTGCATAGGAGTGGTCATCCCAGGGTGGACACTAGATTAGAATCTCCTGGGGGCCAGCTTTAGTTTGTTGGGCCACATGGACATGGGCAGTGGGCAGGACTCACGTTTCCAGGGTGGATCCGGAGTCCTTGGTCCTCTGGGGTGCAGGCAGTCCTCTTGAGGCTTTTAAGAGGTCGCTGCTCCTGCAAGAGCCTCGCCTTTTTGTAGCAGGGCTTCAGAAGCTGAAGACTGGCCTGTAGGGCTGGGACCAAGTCAGTTGGTATCTTCAGTCTTCTCTGCTGGGGGTCACCTTAGCAGTCCTTTTTATTTCTTTCTTCCTTCTTTTCTTCTTCTTGAGGTTGCCAGGAATCTGATGAGCTAGGTTCAGGGGAGCCCTTAAATCTCTGGCGTTACAGGGGGTCAGAGGGCAGTAGCCAATGGCTACTGTCCCTGAGGGTGACTACACCCTTCCGGTGTCTCCTCCCCTTGGGGAGGGGGACACAGACCTAACCCTATTGGTTCCTGTCCTCCAAACCAAAATGGAGAATTTTGCAAGGAGGTGGTCACTTCGGCTCTGGACACCTTAAGGGTGGTCCCAGCTGAAGTGATCACTCCTTGTTTTCCTTAATTTTTCCACCGGACTTACCGCCAAAAGTGTGGCTTTGTCTGGGGGGGGAGTTGGGAGGGGGGGGGGCATCTCCACTAGCTGGGGCACTGTAACAAGAGGCCTGAGCCTTTGAGGCTCATCGCCAGGTGTTATTTCCTGCAGAGGTGAGGTGTGATGCACTTCCACCCAGTGCAGGTTTTTGTTTCTGGCCACAGAGAGCACAAAGGCTCTTACCCCATGTGGTCAAACTCATCTGGAAGGGGCAGGCTGGCACAGACCGGTCAGTCTTGCACTAGACGTTTGGCTAACATAAAGGAGGCGCCTCTAAGATGCCCTCTGGGTGCATATTTCAATTAATCCAACACTGGCAGTGTGGGTTTATTGTGCTGAAAAGTTTGATTCCAGACTTCAGTGAATACATTATGGAGCTGTGGAGTTCGTAATGACAAACTCCCAGCCCATATACTCAGTACGGCCACACTGCACCTACAATGTCTAAGAATGGACTTAGACACTGTAGGGGCATATTGCTCATGCAACTATGCCCTAACCTGTGGTATAGTGTACCCTGCCTTAGGGCTGTAAGGCCTGCTAGAGGGCTGAATACCTATGCCACAGGCAGTGGTTTGTGGGCATGGCACCCTGTGAGTGGTGCCCTATTGACTGCCTTTTTCTCCCCAGCAGATAAACGACAAAACTCTGCTGCCATCATCGCTATGGAGGCAACATGATGGCCCTGAAGGCCCAGTATGGTCCTGCCCTAGCTGCTCACTCCCGGCGGGCCTGGTGGCAATGCGACCTCGGGTGTGTTGGTGCTGGACAGACCCCCGACTGTAGTGAGAGAACTGGATCCTGCAAAGCTGCCTGATAATGCTGGGGGTGAACAGATTATATCCAAAGATCCCAAGGCCCTGTCTGGGACCGCAGCTCTACCCCAGAGGCTCGGGCCTCTTGTAAGGTATGATCGCCGCATTGCGTCTGGGTCTGCGAACGGGTCTGATTGGGATGGTGGGAAGGGCCCTAATCACCAAAACTATTTGCAGCTCAAGAACTGGAGCTCACTGGAGCACCTATGATGGGACCATCTGAATGGTGAAGAGCCTGCCTGCTACTGAATGCACAGTACCATTTCAGGTATTGGTCTTCAGTATTATTGTGCTGATTGTACTTAAATTGTCACACTAGTCGGCGATTTGATGTACTATTTTCTCCCCTCTATACCAGACTTCATTACAGCCTTTGGACACTATTGAGGCTACGCTAGTTCATTATTATAAGTCTAGCCCCGATTGTTTCCAGAACTGCTGGCTGCCCTAAGGCATAATAAGTTTGCTTAACAATTTACTTATGCCCCTATGGACTTTGGAGGTCGGAACCGCATGCAAATCATTAGCACACATATAGGTTGTAGGGACTACTGTACAGGCCTTGCTAGCACCATTAGGAGATTTCAAACTAAAGAGAATCCACGCCTGGGTTCCATAGACCTGGCCACTTTAGCAGCTGGACAGCCGAGGTCCCCAGGTTCTGACCCTATTTCACCCCTATGCACCTGGACTCCCTGGAGTAGGTACTCCACCTTTCTGGGTATCCATAGGTGGGGCACTCTTGAACCTTCCTTGTTCCAATGGATTTCCTTGGGGTACTCTGGGAAGGATCTGTTTCTAACCTTTTCCTAACCGTGACTTAACCAATGTTAACCTATGGGATACCCGATGTAGGAAAGTATCCTCTTTTTGGCATGGTTACCCTCACTTTTTGCCTGCTGTTAGTGTTTTTGACTGTTTACTGGGATCCTGCTAACCAGGACCCCGGTGACTGTGTGCTCTTCCTCTAAATTTGGATGCTTAGGACTTAGCACACCCCACAATTGGCATACTGGTGCCACAATTTAAGTCCCTAGAATATGGTAATTAGGTACTCAGGGCATTGGGGCACCAGGGGTTCCCCGTGGGCTGCAGCATGTGTTATGCCACCCATGGGAGTCCATGCAAACTGTGTCTGCGGCCCTGCCATTGCAGCCTGCGTGAAAAGGAGCATGCCCCCTTTCACTGCTGGTCACTGCACCAGGTCACTGTAAGTCACCCTTATGATAGGCCCTCCTAGCCCAGAGGGCAGCATGCAGGTCCCTGTGTGTGTGGGCACCCCTGCATGTGCGAGGTGCCCCTGCAAACCTGAGTGCCAATGCACTGGACTTTGTAAGTGCGGGGAAGCCTTTTTACCCGTGTACTGGCCGCAGGTCACTCACTACCTGTGGTCAGCTACATAATGGTAACTCCAAACCTTGACATGTTTGTCGGAATCATACCCCAATACTAATGCCAGTATTCAGCATGTCTGAATGATACCCCAATACTAATGCCAGTATTGGGGGCATGATTCTATGCACTATGGGGACTCGAGTATGAGTGCTTGCAGTTTGCGGGCAGTCCACGCTGCTGCAGCCCCTTAGCCAGGTTTCTGCCCTCCTGCTGTTTCACCAGCTCAAGCAGGGGAAAGCAGAACAAAGAATTTCCTGTGGGAGAAGGGGTGCAACAACCTCTCCCTTGGAAATAGGTGTTACAAGACTGGGGAGGGTTAGCCTACGCACGCCGCCGACTTGCTTTGAAGGGCACACCCATCCAGCTCTGGCGCAACACCACACAAAGGAAAGGGGAGTGACCACTCCCCCTGTCAATCACCTCCCCAGGGGTGGTGCCCAGAGCTCCTCCAGGTGGCCACTTGATTCTGCCATCCTGGAAACAAAGGGCTAGATGTATCATTATTTCGGTTTGCATTTCCTAAATAGCGATGTTTAAGAAATCGCTATTTAAGAAATGCAGAATGGGATGTATGAAAATTGTGGATCGGTAATCGCAATTAGGGAATGGGACTCCATTCATCCCTATGGGCCTGTAGGTGCGAATGGTTTTGCATTTCAGAATTTGAGAATTCCTGTTAGGAATTCACAAATTAGGTAATGCAAATGCCAGGGTGCTGGGGGACTGAGGCCCCCTTTGATGCACCCCAAAAAAATATCAGTGGATATGTGAAGCACACACATGCCATAGAGGCATGTGTGCGCAAAATGTCATTTTACAAATTGCACATGGTTACCACCAAATTGGATTTGTTGGTAATTGCATTTCCCAAATGCCCAATTCACATTTAGGAAATGCATGATACATATGCTTTGGAAATCGCAAATAGGAGTTCCTTATTTGCGATTTCCTATTTAGAGAATCGCAATTTGCAATTCCGTAAATGGAGTCGCAATTTCAGGAATCACTATTTTAGCGATTCCTTGAAATTGTACTGCAAATGCCTTTCATAAATCATGAAAGGCATTTTGGCATTCTCAAATGGTTGAATTTTGCGATTCGCACAGTTTGCGAATGCAAAAAGCTTCGATACATCTGGCCCAAGATGTGCAGAGGCCCCTGGGAGCATTTGGCTGGTCAGAACAGGTGTCTGACGTCAGTAACCCTCTCTGATAGGTGGTCACCCTGCAGAGTCACCAAGCCCCCAGTTAGGGCTGTTAAGGGACTCCCTTGCAGGTGGGTCCCCAGATTCAGTGTGCAAGACTCCACCAGGACTCCTCTGCATTGACCTCTTGCTCCTGGCCACTGGAACCGCTGCTGGACTTCTCGGGAACCAAACAAGCCTGCAACTCCCGAGACGACCTCACCTTGCAACATTTTTCGCTGGCTCCTTCAAGCAATTGAAACATTTCCATGGCTGTGCATTCTCTGGGGTCGGAAAGACTTCAGCTTCTCCAAAGCAGCAAGAAGTAATCTCCCTTGGAGTAAAGGAGAAACGCCCCAGCATCCGCAGATGCCTAAGGTAACGACTTCCGGCTGCTGGGATCTGCTCTCCACTGGAACTGCGTGGATCCTCCAACACAGGTGGGGGTTCTGAGCGGTCCTTTTGGTCCTCTCTACCTTCGGTCGGTCATCTAGGTACTCCCCCTCGGGAGTCCCAAGTTCTCCAAGTTCCCTCCTAACTATTCCACATACTCTGGTGGGGGATCTCACTTTGCATTTCACTATTGTATATAGATTTTAGTTTGTAGAAAATAGCTATAGTGGCCTAGCTATTTTCTGCTATTTCTTGCCAATTCTTGTTTTTCTATTATAATTCCTAATACTTGCCTTGTATATATAGTGTGTACTTACCTGGGGGACTGCCTATAAGTAATCTGGTTCAGTGATAGTGTAATTAAGTACCTTTATTTTTATTTTTTTGCAACACTGTGTAGTTCCTTTCATGTGAGATATGTTACTGTGCTAATGCAAGTGCTTTACGCTCTTCCTAGATCAGTCTTGGCTGCTCATCACAGATACCAGTAGAGAGCCCAGGCTTCCTAGGCACTTTCTCACTAACTAATAGGTGTTGCCTGGACCTGGTAAAAGGGGCAAACACCATAGGTGTCCTCCACACCAGGCCGGCTTCTTCACCGTGTACCAGGTCGGTGGAACCCAAGGACGGATTCTGGACGTAGAAGACCTGGAAAGGTAAGGGGACAGAGTCCAGCAACCTCAGAGGTGCCTAGGTGGTGCAAGTGGCAATACCCACCCTTCTAGAGGTGAAGTTCCTGCTGGTTGGTAAAGGAAGAAGTGCAGCTGTGGGTCCAGGACCTGCAGAAGATCCTAGGAGTTGCCTGCGAGCTGTCCCACGTTAGTCACCGGATTGGAGGAGGGTCAGTGACCAGTGACACCACCAAGAAGCACTGGCAGATGCAACCAGGAGCTGAAGATGGATTTACAAGTACTGGGGGACCAGCAACGTCCAGGAGACTCTACCCTTGAGGGGGAGTCAGGGCTGGCCCTCAGCACACAGAGAGGCCAGCAGAAGTTGTTTGAGCCCCCACGAGTGATCCAATGGCAGCAGTCAGAGGGAGTTGCAAGGAGGCCTCAGCAGCACAACAAACAGGAGTCCCATGTTGCAGAGTGCTGGAGGCTGGGGATTCTTGGAGCTCAAAGATCTTTGGGAGAAGGGGCAAACGAGCCTTGGCAAGAGCAACAATCACAGTACATAGGGGTGCTATTCCATTGGCTGCTGCAGGGACCCACAATCTCCCAAGTGGATGAAGACAGGAGTGACCCGAAGAGGACCACAGAACCACCACCTGTGAGCAGAGCCTTGACGTTGTACATGGGACAGCAGGTTCCACAAATCGGTCGTAGACATCGAGGTGCCTGCGGCTGCAGGGGAGTGACTCATTCATTCCAAGGGAGATTACTTCTAGATGTTCCTAATGCAGGCAGAATCCTTGTGACATTGGAGGATGCACAGCCATGAATGTTGCAGTGTCCTTGCAGTGCTAGAGGACCAAGTTACAGTAGGAGCCCTCCTACCAATTGCAGTCTTATTTTGGTTCCCGGTGAAGTCCAGCCGCAGGATCCGGTGTCCAGGTCTTAGAAGACGTCGTCAAGACGAATCTGGGGTCCCACTTTTAGGGGAGCCCTTTAAATAAGCCAGGAAGTGTGTTGGACAACGGCTGCGGTGACCCACGTATTCGGGGGGGGGGGGGGATGCAGGGATGCTACTCTTCTGGACTGACCAGTTGCTTCCCAGGGGCGTCTGCCCATCCTGTTTCCAAGATGGCAGAATCAAGTGTCCACCTGGCAGAGCTTAGGGTAGGAGCTGGACGGGGTGGTCACTCCCCTGTCCTTTGTATGTTTTGCACCAGAGCAGGAGCCTGTGAGCTCCTGCACTTGAAGAAACTAGTTTAGCAGAAGGGCACCAACTATGCCTTTCAAAGGAGTCTGGTGGTGCTTACGAGCACTCCCACCCTAGCCCAGCAACACCTATTTCTAAAGGAGAGGGGGTAACAGCTCTCCTCTAAAGAAAATTCTTTGATCTGCCTTCCCCTGTCCGAGTTCTACACAGCGGCAGGAGGGCAGAACAGTGTCTGGAGTCGGTTGAAGAACTGGCTTGCACGCAGGCCCTGCAAGACTGAAAGGCAGACATGGGGGATCCTCTAAGGAACCCCCTGAGTATATGATATCATGCAACTAACACTAGAACTGGAGTAGTTGCAGGATTTCAACATGTTTCATACCAAACATGCCTGGGTTCAGAAAAAAACATTATGTAGTTGGATGTCTCGCAATAACCAGTGTCCACTCCTTTCCGAAGAATGGTTTCTCTGCTCTTACAAAGCCCAGAAAATTGATTCTGGAGTTTGTAGGGGCACCTACTCATGCAGGCATTCCCTCACACAGGCTGAAAGACGTACCTTAGGGGTGACTTAGAGTCCAAGTGCTTTGACCACGATATAAGGTAAACCATATGTCTGGGGCGATAGCTGCCTCCACCATTTCACATAGGCTGCAATGGCAGGTATGGAGACACAGTTTGCATGGGTCCCCATGGGTGGCATAGTACATGCTATAGCCTATGGGGGACCTCTGTTGCATCAATGCCCTGGGTACCATATACTAGCTACCTACAGGGTGACACCAGCATGCTAATTGTTGGGTGTAAGAAGTACTTTCCAACCAAATGTAGGGTAGATAACACTGAAACTGGGGTCTGGGTTGGAAGGATCCCAGTGCACTACAGTTGAAACACACTGACAGTCAAAAAGTGGGGGCAACCATGTCAGAAAAATACTACTTTCCTACAGTGGCCTTACGACGCCATGCTGGCCTGAGGACATGTTTTTTCAGCGGATATCTAAGCACGTCTGATGGACATGCCCTTCTATGACATTCGTTTGATTGGCGAGAAGGCAGACTTGGCACTGGAGTGCTTTAGGGCTCTCAAGCTACAGCCAAGTCCTTGGGCACCTCACAAGCCCTTGTCCACCTTCTGCCTTTCATCCCTATCGTGGCTACATAAGCAGTGTAGCACAGTGCCAGCCACCGTCCCATGTAACCAACCCAGGTGCATTTGAGGACGTGGGCGTGGTGCCTTCAGACCTAGGGGGTCTGCAGGCCAGAAGTAGTGTACCACACAGCGCCCAGCAGCTACAGCCTCCAAGCCCTCCTAGTTTACATCTGCAGAACCATGCTTTCCCAGTTGGATGGAGAATATACCATCATCTCCTCCACTGGAAGTCACTAAAATCAGATGCATGGGTGCTGCAGATCATCAAGAAGTACTGTGCCCTGCCTTTTCAATCCTTTCCTCCTTCTATCCCACCTACGTTTGAACGGTTGATGGAGGATCGTTTGGGCCTGCTCAGAGAGGAAGTTACAGCTCTCTTGACCAAGAGAGCCATAGAATGGGTCCCGATATCAGAAGTAGGCAGTGGTTGTTATTCCCTCTACTTTCTGATATCCAAAATGAACAAGGGTCTTCTCCCTAGTCTAGATTTAGGGACTGTAAATCTGTTCCCCAAGAAGAAGTTCAAGATTCTGACATTGGCTCAGGTCTTGTCTGCCCTAGACCCAGAAGACCGGTTGGTAGCGTTGAACTTACAAGATGTGTATTTCCAAATACCAATCCTGCCTGCCACAGGAGTTAACTGCAGTTCAAGGTAGACCTTGAACACTTTCAGTTCACCGTGCTGCCATTTGGCCTTACCAGTGTCCCTTGGCTGCTCACCAAGGTGATGACGGTGGTCACAGCTCATGTGTGCAGGTCAGGGTTGGTCTTCCCCTACCTCGATGACTGGCTGTTGAAGGCAACTTCGCCCCAGGATGTTGTCTCCCACCTCCAGACTACAGCGAACCCGCATTCCCTGGGTTTCACAATAAACGTGCCAAAGCATCTCCTGATTTCCTCTCAAATGCTCTGTAAGGAGCTCGGTTCTGGTTTGACACACTTTTTGCCTGGTTTTTAGATGCAACTTTGCAACTTTGACTGATGTGTACTGGGCTCCTACTAACCAGGTCCATGGTGCCAATGTCCCTTCTCTAAAACAAGACACCCGGTCACTTGATCCACATGTGACTAGGCCCTTAATCCCCCAGTAAGTGCCTAGTAAATAGTAACCCTGGTACTTCGAGCATGGGTACTGAATAGCCTTCCCCCCCCCCCCCCCCCACCCACCCACACACACACACACACACACACACACACACATACACACCCCCCTCAGAGCTGCAGCACAATTGTGACACTCTGAGGGACCAAACAGAAACCTTATGCAGACTGACATTGCAGGCTGCGCGACAAGGTGCTCCCAAAATTGAAAATATTACATGACACGTAGTCTGTGTGCCATGTCGTCCCCCCCCCCCCAAACACTGTGTGCAATATATGTAAGTCACCCCTCTAGCAGAGCTTACAGCCCTAATACAGGGTACATTATATTATATTTGAGGGCATGTCGGTGCGAGCAGATATGCTCCTGCTATGTCTTGCTCGATTCTCAGACATAGTAAGTGCACAGGGAAGCCATTTTGAATGGATATGCTGGACACTTGTCACGAAGTGTTCCCCAGCTACATCATGTCTTCTCTGAATCCTGAGATGTTTGGTATCAAACATCTCAAAATAATAAACCCTCACTGACCCCAGAGATGGATTTATTAAAAAAAAAAAAAAAAAAACACACGCACACCGACAACACCATAGAGGTGCCACCTGAAAATCGAACAACTACCAGCGTGTTGACTATCTGATAGAGAGAGCTAGCTGCAGATTCCTTTTCTTAGAATTCTCCTGCAACCATCCGACTGGATCTGAAAACATTTCTTCAGCAGCACCTCTGCGCATCGGTAGAGGGTGTTGTGCAACTCCATAGCGGCGTCGTCCCCCGATATGATGTTGACGGAGTCCATATAGTGCCTCACCTAATGCACTGACGTCAGTTTCTTCTTCTCCGTGCAGCACAGCGGATCCAGAGAGGCAGTCCCTTCAGCCATTTTTAGCCTTAATCTTTTTCACAATATTTTTACTTGGAAGAGTGTTTATGCCTAATGGCTTTAAGCCCTCTGGGTCATGTGCTGGACAGATGTTGGTCACGGACCCGCACTCTTGTCTGCATGTGGTGCCTTGGCATCCACGACGACGATTGTGACGCCTGTGAACAACTGAGGCCTATGACGTTTCCTGAGCGGCAGATGAAGCTCTTGGTAGCGCGGGTGTTGCAGACTTCACAAGACACTCTAAGGCATCGTAGTCCGTCATCTTCTACTTTGCATCCCAGAGACCATTCTAGGAGTCGATCATGTGTGGCTTCCTTGACGTCTCCTGTTCTGACAACGCTTCCAGGTAAGCATTGTCCTCGGGCGAAGTCGTGTCCTCTGCCGGCTTCACCACTGCCACGAGACTTGCCTAGATCTTCTGAGGACAAGTCTGCGAAGGAGTTGACCCCATCCCTTCTGCCTTATCCTGGCGCCGGGGCGACTCTGACCCAAATGCGGTAGTAGTATTCATCCTCAGCGACGGCTTCATCCCCGTGCCCGTTGAGCCCCTCAACTTCGACTTTGGAGTCGGATTGGTGCCATTGCACAGCCTCTTGCGGCTCCCATCGACTGCGCTTGATTTCTCCCTTCCGATGCCATCTTTGGCAGTGGTGGCACATACGACTTCACTCGACGACGCCACCTTCGAGCTTGCAGTCTCTCCCTCTCAGCGTCGGTTAACAGAGACACCAGGAACGGCTTCCGTTGGAGTCTGATGATCCTTCATTAACTGAGCCTCAACCTCTTGTTCTTCTATTGGAGGGAACAGGACATCCTCAGCATCCTCATTCAGGCACCATTCAATTTTCACACTGATTGGTTGCTTGATTTGGCCAATGTGAGTGGTCTTGATTCCTCGCCGGCATCCAGCCTCCTCTCTTCCCTTGGTTTGGCTACTGAGGCTAGTTCTGCTTTTGCAGATATGTTGAAACCGGTTTCGGAGGTGTTGCACTTACAGCTTCCTACGGTGCAATTGTCCACGGATCTGTCACCTGACCAGTCTTCTGTAGAGCCGGTTGTTCCTTATTGTGAGGCTCTTTATTTTATCCTCTTGGGAATTTGGACCCAGACAGTTTCTAGTCTCCCTGTGGAGTGTTTTGTCTCTCACTGACAACCCCTAAGGATCCATCATGGCTTCTTGGGCACCCGATGACTCAAAGTTTTTTGTGGTGCAAACTGCTTTGGCTGCACACAGTCTTATGCAGCTTCCTCTGTTCCACCAACGCGAGAATCCAGGCAGCTGGACACTTCTGGTAGGAGGATGTTGGCCTCATCTAAATCAGCTTTGCGTTCCACTGACACCTCTTCTGTACTTGCTTGTTTCTCCCACTTTCTGTCTCTCAGTGGAGCGTATTTTGCCTTCTCTGCCTGATGAGGCTAGAACTGCTCCTATGCCCTTGAGACCGGATGGTCAGCAGGCTGCCAGACTTGGTTTTGCTGTGGTATTGATACCACCAATTCTGTTGTGCGGATTATGGCTTCCTCTCTAGCACTATGGCAAAGGGCTTTGCTACAATGTTCTAATTTCTCAGAACCCATACATGATTCATTGCTTGATATGGCCTTTGATGGCAAGTCTCTTTTTAGCACGCATGCTGATTTGGCTTTGCATTGCTTCAGAGATACTCATGGTGTGACTTAATGTCAGGTCCTCTTCCTCTTCTAGTGCTCCTTCAAGGAGCATATACCGTGGCATTCTGCTTATGGTCTTGCACCCTCCCACTGAGATACGAGGGCCCTCTTGCAGATGTGTCTCTACATGTGCACCACCTTTAGCTGTTGTATTGCCATTCAGGAGTGTGTTTTTGTTGTCCGTTAACATCCATTGTGGATTTCATGCTTCTTGCAGGTTCAATTGTTATTATCATGTTCTCCACCATCATGGAGATTTTGCTTAGTGGCACAATTATGTGCATCTGGTGGTGCAGACCACGTCTGTTCAGCAGTTGTTATACCGCCAATGACATTTATGATCATTTTTCTCAGTCATTCCACACATGGTGGTTCTTATTTGTTATTTCAGACCAGGTCTGAATCTCATTCTGCCTATGGTGTGATTTCTTTAGTATTCTACTTACAGGCGGGTCGCCTAAAAACTGATTTCTGTGGAGATTTGTGTTCAGTCACTGTTCTTCGGAGCAATTGGGTAAGCTTTTTGCTACTCTTTACCTGCTTCTTGTTCCTTATGGGAAACTTCCTTGGTACTCCTATTAGAGCAGTTTGTTTCCTATTGTCCTTAGGATTTCTACACCTGCTTTTTCATGTGTCCCTTTTCCCTTATTATGGGAGAGGTTTTTTTCTGTCCATTTTCCATGGAATTTCCATTGGTCAGTTAGGTTAATACTTTTATTCCAGCTCTTCCTTTCTGGTTCTCTTTTCTCCATACTCAGGGCCAGCAGCTGTTGCCCCTTGAGGTTCCTACTTTCACCTTCTTTCTACCCCTTTTAGGGTGGTTGTGAGGGTAATCCTGTGTTCTGTTTTTCTGCACAACAATATCTTTGTCATATTTTCCGTTTTGTGTATGGGAATTTACAGTGAAGTTGTGGTCACGGTTGCAGTCCCTCACAGGACATGTGTGGGGTGCCCTCTTGTGACTTCGTGGCCAGGCTCACACATGATCCCACTGAGTAGTGAGGGTTATCTTTCACATATGTTTCAGACATTTCTCTCCTTCACCTTCGATTCCATCCCCCTTTTTCCTTTCAGGCATACCCCGCCTATTCCATGGACATGTTTTCTAATCATTAGTCCACTGTGGCAGGGTTATACTTGAATACCACAATTGGTTTATGCAGTGGATCTTGCCATTTGTTACCTTCCTTCCATAAGGGAGGTATTTTTTGCACCTATAGGATGTTGTTGACCCCTATTCTTTCATGACTGGCTTTGTGACTGTCTTGGAGAGTTGTTTCTCCTTCTGTATGCATCTTCTTTGTTACTGTAGGTATCTCACTGCAGGCGTCTATCCTTAGCATTGCTACTTTGTCAGCTCAGGGATGTGAAGGTTTTTTGTCTTTTTCTATCACATATTCCTTTCTGACCTTACAGGTTTCGAAGTTCTGGTATCTAGATTCCTTACCGGAAATAATTTTTTATATACTCCTTTTAGTAGTATTCTGAGTGGTCTACACTTGGCTCCCTATGCTCTTACGAATTACCGCTCTTGCTTCTGTTCTTCTTCAGCAGTTTTCTTCAATTTGTTGCCTCTACCCTTTTTGTGCTTCGACCAGAGTGTCTCTCTGCATTGTGTTTCTATTCTTATTGTATCACACAGTATCTGTTGGTTTATCATAGCAGGTTGGTCTTTCACCATCTACTACCTTTGATGTATTACCCTTATTTTCTGCCTTGGTTGATTTTTCTGTATTGAGGGGTGTTTTATTTTTTTCCCTCTTCATTTTCCTTCTGTGTTGTCGCTCCTCCACAACATTGTACATTCTTATTTTCTTGCATAGAAGCACAACTCAGTATTCAAGTTTTGTGCCTTTGATGTCATGCATCTGACATTTGAGTGTTCCGATCAATCCCTCCTATGGTGTTCTATTTTTGTTTGACATCCGTGTTGTCCTGAGCTGGTGTATGTTTTTGGACATTTTCTGCTTGGTTATATCCATGTTCTTACAAGTCTACCCCTCTGTATGGGTTCCCTGGCTGGTCTTTCCAGTCATCCTATTTTACCCATTGATAACAAGCTTTTGGTTCATCTTAAGGGTGTTCTGTCTAACTGCCTCATATTTTTACTTTCTGTTTAAGCCTTTTTTCTCTGTGTGTGTTTTTATTCATTCTGCTGTCAGGCTCATTGCCTTTCAGTGTGATGCTTCTGCTTCTTGCAGGTTTTCAATAACCATCTTGTTGCATGCAGCGTTTTATATTGCTTCTCTTCTTAATTACTCTTTGGGGTTCTTCCTTTGATGGGTGTTCAATGCCTATCTCTGGCAGTCCATATTGGATGATTTCGCTCCTCATTTATCCGGCTATTTCTTGGAAGCACTTCATGTCCTTCATATTGTGGCTCCACCGACAGTTCATTTTCAAGGCCATTTCTTAAACGTCCGTAACTTTTCTTATCTTCTTGTGATAGGTAGATCTTATACTTTTTGTGAGTGCGCTACATACTTCTTCTCACCTTTTGTCTTTCTCATAGCTAGTCTACTACTCCTTACTTGACCGGGCTGGGTGAGATGTATTTGCATCCCTCCTCCTGGGTTGCTGTTTCTTTTGTATCTAATTTATCTGCCGCTAGTTGTCTCTATCAGATTAACACCTTATCTGTTAGAGGCACAGATTAGCCGCAGATTCCTTATCCACCCACCCATATTCCCTGCTTTGCAAACTGGGTTCTCTGGCTTCAATCTCGTTTCGGGGCTTTCTTGTGTTGTTTCAGTTTGGTGGTTGTTACATCATGATTATGTCCACCCTTCTGGTGTATACACTGTACCGTTGCCAGTTTCTATGTGGCTCTGCGTTACTGTGCGGGTTCTAGTTACAGAAGAAACTAACGTCAGCGCATGAGGGGAGGGACTGTATGGACTCCGACATCATATCTGGGGATGACGTCGCTACAGAGTCGCACGATGCCCTTTACTGATGCACAGAGGTGCTGCTGAAGAAAAGTTTCTGGATCCATTCTCACGCTTGGGGGAGAATTCTGAGATAAGGAATCTGTGGCTAGTCTGTCTCTACCAGATAAGGTGTTACTGAAGGTAAGTAACTGGTTCGACTGGTCCTAACCAGTTCAGCCACCACAGACACATTTCTAGCCCCTTAAGATGAGAGCTAGCTCAAGGGCCTGAGAGATAAGCCTTCACTGGTCAGAGGTGTGACCTCCTCTCCCAGGCATGATGAGCATTCCAGGGCGGGGAGCTTCAAAGGTCTTCCCACCTTCGTAATGCAACCTAAATCGCTCCAGATGTCGGAGATGACCAACCCCCCTTTCCTGACACCACTTTTTGCAGCTCTACAAGCAGGAAAATTAGTTAAATTAGGAGGATTGTCCAGTTCATGACAGTCCCACCACTAGGATGGATGAGTTGAAGTTGGCACTAATTTTCAAATTCCTCCATCTTCTTTGGAAAGAATTGGGCCACTAGGGTTAGGGTTATGCCCACTTCCAGCGGAAGTGGTCATAGGAATGGTGTAGTCACCCTGAAGGTGGGCGGCCCATTTGCTACTACCTGGCACTCTGTGAAACGCCCCTAAATTGAGTGTTTAGGTTACACCCCTTGACAACCTAAGAAGATATGGACAAAGAAGAGTTGCACCCACAGAAGAGGAAAAGACGAAGCAGCTGACCTGGACCCAGCCCATACAGCCTGCTTACTGACCTTGAAGAATCCTGCACAAAGAAAGCCAACTCGTCCATCCTTCAATATAGACTTGAGTCTCCTATGGGTAGCAGACTTGCCCTGCAAGAAGAAAACTTAAAAGAAAAGAGACTGCAGCTGCTGGACCCCAGAAACCTGCCACCAGAAGTGACCACTGCACCTGACGTCCATGACCCAAGGTGAAGCCAACCAAAGGTGCCAACATGGGTCCCCAGCTGCCTAGAGAGACAGTCCAGTGTGGTCTCACCCATCTTGGACTCCCCCTGAGACGCCTGCAGCCTCTGCACACAGTCCCCTCTCGCACAGCCTTTTGGAGAGAGAAAATCCGACAGCTATAGAAACCACTGCACCCGTGAGCCCTGTCCCCAGTTGAAGTGGGTCATTGGTGCCAACGATGTCCCCTGGCTCCTAAGAGCTCAAGTCCACCCCTGCCAGACTCCCCCATGACGCCCGCAGCATCAACATACAGGACCCGCTTGCCGTGAGTGCTCCTTTACATGGAAACCCGACACCTAAAGACACGCCAGCGTCCGTCGCCCCTGGGCACAGGAGAAGAGGATCAAAGTTGCACCTACATCCCTGAACACCCCAAGTCTACTACCTACCTGCTTGTAGTCCCGGATTGGTTTACTAGCCAGAACCTACACCAGTCTTCATGAGGACCACACTCCCATAGGAAACCATTGGGCACCTGATGCCTTACTTCACTTTTGCTCCCAGCCGCCAGGTGTGACCTGTTGGTGTGGTTTTGATCAGTGCCCAGTGTAGGTAAGTAGCATCTTTCTGTCAGTTATCCCCACTTTTTGCCTGATGTCAGCGTGGTTAGACTGTAGTGCCCTGGGATCCACAGTGCCTGTGCTCTCTCCTCTAAATTTGGTTGTTGGTAAACTTTACACCCCAGAATTGGCATACTGGTTCACCCATGTAAGTCCCTAGTATATGGTACTTACGTACCCAGGGCATTGATACCCCAGTGATCTCCTACGGCCTGCAGCATGTATTGTGCCTCCCATGGGAACCCATGCAAACTGTCTGCAGGCCTGCCATTGCAGCCTGCGTGAAATAGTGCATGCACCCTTTCACCACCAATATAAGGCTTACCATATATCCTCGGCGTTGCATTTACTTACACACTATAAGTCACCCCTCTGGTAGGTCCTTCAGTCCAAGGGAAGAGTGCATGTCCCTAGGTGTGAGGATACCCTTTCATGAGCAGGGGGTCCCTACAAACCCCAGACTCCATTCCCTGGGCTTTGTAAGTGGCGGTAAGCCAACTTAAGGTATATAATGGACACTGGTCAACACGAGTGTTCCAACTACTAATGGCATCTTCAAACCTAGGCATGTTTGGTATCAAACGTGTTGGAATCCTTGAACTACACCACTTTCAGTACTACTTGCATGATCCACTGTATTCTGGGGACTCCTTAGAGGATCCCCAGTTCTGCCTGTGCAACCTTACGGGGTCTGGCTGCCAGCCCACGCTGCAGCAGACCCCAGACACTGTTCTGCCCTAATTGCTAGTGAGGATGTCCTGCGAGGATGAGGTATGACCACCTCCCCTTTTGTATTAGGCGTCTATGGGATGGGGTAGGATCTGAGCGCCACCAGACTGCTTTGAAGAGCCCATTTGGGGCCCTTCTTGCTTAATCCGGTTTGCACCAGTTAAAGAACTCCCGGTTCCCTCTTTACATTAAACCACACGAAGGGCAGTGGAGTGACTCCCAACCCTCCTGCCCAGCTCCTCCCCTAGTGAGATGCACAGACCCCTGCCAGGTGGCCATTTGATTTTGTCATCTTGAAAATAAGATGTCCAGATGCCCCTGGGAGCACTTGACTGGTTAGGCTATTTAGATGATGACGTCCCTGACTCCCTCTGATAGGTGGGTCACCACAGAGAGTGACCAACTCCCTTTAGCTTGGTTGGAATAACAGGGCATTACCTGGTGGTTCAGCACCTGGCAGGTACTCTGAACTCCAGAGCGGATTAACTCAACTACTGATGTCGAGCTGATCACGCGTGGCGTCTCCATTTGTAAGTGTTGCAAGGACACTTACAGCAGTAAGGGGGAGCCTTGGTTGGATCTATTTGCCTCCTAAGAGAAGTAGCATTTTCAGTAGCATTGCGTGTTGGAGTTTTCAAGGCTGCACTCGCACAGCAATGGTTTCCGTCACAAGTGGCGTTCAGGTCTCCTTTACGCCTTTCCTCCCATACCACTCCTGCCCAGAGTTGTCAAGAACGACTGGGCACATGTAATACTTGTGGCTCTGAATTGGGCACAGAGTCTAGTATCCCAAGCTTCTGAGGCTGCTCCATCGGGAGGTTCTTCTGTCATAGCAGCAGGGAAGGGTTCGCCACCCGAACCTGTCAGCTCTGTGCCTTCATGTGTGGATATTGAGCGGTGGCAGTCGACAGCTTTAGACCTCCCTCCCGACGTCTGTAGTGTTATCTTGCCAGCAAGGCATTACTCCACAATTACAGTATATGCCTGCCGTTGGCAAACATTTTAAAGATATTGTACATCTCTTATAGATACTCTCTCTACTTTCTTATCTGACCTTCATAATTTTCATTCTTTCTCTGACCCAACAGGGTTCCTCTCTTAGAGCAGAGAGATAGCCCTTCCGTGTGCTATCAGCCTTTTTGGGGCTGCCTAATCAACCCTCTCTTTTGAAATCCCCTACTGTAAATATGTTCCTTGAAGGGCTTGTAAATATGTATCCCCCACGCCCTTTGTCATGCCTCAGTGGGATTTCAATTTAGTTCACATACCTCGTTTGCTCCTTTTGAGCCATTGCACAGCTATCCCCTCTGGCTGCTCACCATTAATAAAACCTTCTTCCTGGCAATAACTTCTGCCCAAGGGTCAGTGAGATATAGATCTAATCATCTAAGCCACCATATTTGGTGCAGTACCCCCCACTTTTTGCCAGGTTTCCAAATGCAACTTGGACTGGATTGCACTAGGTACCTGCTAACCAGGTCCCTAGTGCCAGTGTTCTTCCCCTAAAATGGGTAAAATATTGTCACAATTTGCAACACCTTTAGCTGCCAATAAAAGTCCCTAGCAAATGGTACTTTGGTACCCAGGGCATGGGGTACTAAGGGTGGTAGGCACCTGAGGGTGGCATCACAGATTGTTCCACCATCAGGGACCATGCCTCCAAGTGCACCCACCACTGCCATTGCAGGCCGATTGTCGTGGCCCAATCCTAAAATGCAAAACTGCCATGGCACACATCCTGTAACCTGTCCACTACACACTGCATGCAATAGAGGCAAGCCACCCTTCTGGCAGGCCTCCCAGCCCTAAGGCCGGGTGCACTATAATGGATGTGTGTGCAAAGGTTCATGAGCAATATGCCCCTACTGTGTCCTTGTCAAACCTGGGACACAGTAAGTGAATAGACCATCCACTATAGATGGACATGCTTGACACTGGTCAGTACGAGTTTCACAGCTACATGATGGCCATTCTGAACCCTGGATTGTTTGGTATGAAACAACTCAGAACAATAAATCCAAACTGGTACCAGTATTGGATGTATTGTAAAAGGTACCCATGGGCCACATTAGAGGTGACCCCTGCAAAGCTAACTAACCCTAGCATAGTTGCTGGCAAGTTCCAACCAGCCTGCCGCAACCGGACAAGATTCTGGAACCCTGGGGTGAGAGCCTTTGGTCTCTGGGACCAGCAAAAATGCCCTTCCTCCCCCAGGAATGTGCTCTTCCCTGCCAGTGAGCTTCACAGGGCTTGCTGCCCTTGAAACTCAACCCCCAGCCCTGCTGCTAGTAGCAGGTGTCTGCCTCCGTTGCAAACCCCCACTTTTGGCGGGAGCAATGGTGGGAAAATGCACAAAGGACAGGAGTGGCCAACCCCAGCCTGCACCACCCCTAAGGTGTTACATGTGAGCGGACCCCTCCATTTCATTTTCCTCCATCTTGCATGGTAGGAAAATAGCTAATCAGAGATAGTGAAGTGACCTCTCCCCATAGGAAGTGGCCACATAGTAGGTGTAGACACCCTAAGGTAGAAAACCTATTGATCACTGCTAGGGACATCCCTAAACGCCCACTAAGTGCAGTATTTAGCAGGCACCCCCAGACCTGCAGATTATATTCCGAGGCTGCAAGAAGGTCAGCATCAAAAGACCCAGGGCTTGAGAACTGCAATCCTGCTGCACAAAGAAGGCAGCACCAAACCCTGCCTGCTTTACCCATGACCTGACAAGCGCTGCTGAGGGGTTGCTCAGACATTAAAGAAAAAGGAGTCTACCCTACTGACCCCACTCTACCTGGGTAAAGTCAATCAGAAAGTTAACAAGTGGTAAAAGTAGGGAGAAATACAATTGTTACTTTCAAACAAATGATACTGTCAATCATTGAGACTGCAATTTAATTACATATTCTTAATTCCTTCCATTATGTTCAGACCTAAAAATAGCTTGTACACATTCTAAAACATATTATGCACATAAATCAAAATACAAATAAACAAATGGAAAAAACATTTAGTTCTTCAATCATCTCCTCTTTTCCAAAACAGTGTG
The DNA here is from genome assembly GCF_031143425.1 of Pleurodeles waltl. Taxonomy (NCBI): domain Eukaryota; kingdom Metazoa; phylum Chordata; class Amphibia; order Caudata; family Salamandridae; genus Pleurodeles; species Pleurodeles waltl. The sequence goes on from NC_090440.1 coordinate 1,692,293,110, forward strand.
GTTATTACCAATACTTTCTGTATAAATTCACACAAAAGAGATTGTTGCATTAGATACACATCTCAGTATCACCCTTAGTTTTCATACGCACTTATAGCAAAATATATAACTTAGAAAATCCTTATGATATTTGATTTCTTTTTTTTGTTTTTTTGTTTGCGATCTCTCTTCAAATATAAAAGGTTGACGCGTTTCGGCCCACTTTAATTAAGGGCCTCATCAGGACTAGCGGAGCGAGAAGTACCTAACAAATACAAAAACACACCAAATTACCAAAGGTATAATTTGAAAATAATTGAAACCTCCACCGTGAAAATTTCTTTCTAAAAACTTTTAAATAAACCTTAAAGTGTTGCCACCTACTGACCTCCTTAGTAACTTAATAATGCCCATGCACGAATAACTAATCATCTTTAAGTGAAACGTTTGCCTCAAGTGGCTGATCAATTGTGAGGATACTGCAATCCATGTGCAAGTAATTAATGTGCTACCAAAAGTAGCCCTGCATGCCAAAAAAATAAATATCCTTGTACCTGTTTCTATTAGTACGGGTCAGTCATAAACAGATAAGCTTCTTCCTGAAGAGTAGATCCAACGCACAACATTAATTCAAAACCTATGCTTTCTCTTAACTTGAAAGCCAACGCGTCCATACTCTTAGTCAAAGAATTTTCAAAAATTTGGGGAAGTACTTACATTTGAGCCAAACTTCAGATCACAACTCCCAATAAATGCAAATCGCGGAGATTCAGAGAGCCCTCCGAACCTTCAACAATGTACTCAAGGCCCCATCGATTTGCTCCGTACGTATCATGACCCGTTCTCCTATTGTGTGCAAATCCTTATGTGGTGGTCATCTTCCAGAAGGATTAAATATCCTTTCTCCATCAAGCGCAGCGGCCATCTTTCTTCCTATATGCATCTCATCGGGAGCGGCCATATTTACTTAGATCACTTTCTATTCCCGATTGTCGCAACTTTTCAGAAAAGAAAAAGATAGATCACGTATAATCCTGGAAACATCTCATATCCTTCAAATATGCAATCAGAGGGCCCCTCATTGACCTCCGTACATATCAGACCCGCTGACTCTTTGATAAGAATCCTTTTGTAGCAGCCATTTTGGAAAGGGATTGAATATCTTTTATATTGAGCATGCCGACTATCTATCGTCAGCAGCCATAGTTAAATAGATAACTATCAGATCATCCTCTAATAAGTACCCCTCTCCAGACTCACTAATCTTGTTCTGTTGTACTCGACCAAAGTACTGCCAGAGCCTATGATAATAAAGGCCATACTCATTAGTAACCTTAACATTTCTCAATAAAACAACAAAAATCCTATGTTCAATGGCATCTGTCGCTGTAGATACGCATGTTCTGCAATAGCTCGCCATCTGGTGTTGGGCCGGAGTGTTACAAGTTGTTTTTCTTCGAAGAAGTCTTTCGAGTCACGGGACCGAGTGACTCCTCCTTTTGTCTCCATTGCGCATGGGCGTCGACTCCATCCTCGATTGTTTTTTTTCCGCCATCGGGTTCGGACGTGTTCCTGTCGCTCCGAGTTTCGGAACAGAAAAAATAGTTAATTTCGGAAGATTTTCGTCGGTATTGTTGCGTTCGGGATCGGCATACTTACATTCAACACCGCATCGAAGATCGAAGAGCTCCGGTGCCCTTCGGGGTAATTTTTCGATCCTCCGTCGGGGCCTGGTCGGCCCGACCGCGTGCTGAAGAACGCCGATGGAACGGACCCCGTTCCGTTTCTGCCCCAAATGCCACAATAAATACCCCTACACAGACCAACACTTGGTCTGCAACCTGTGCCTGTCACCTGAGCACAGCGAAGACACCTGCGAGGCCTGTCGTGCGTTCCGGTCCCGAAAAACACTCCGAGACCGTCGAGCCAGAAGACTTCAAATGGCGTCCGCACCGACAGCCCGACGGGAGTTCGAGGAACAGGAAGAGGAAGGTACCTTCTCGATCCAAGACTCAGACTCCGAAGGATTCGACGATACACAAACCGTGAGTAAGACGTCGAAAACCACACAAAGAAACATTTACAAGGCCCAGGGGACGCCACTGCCACCAGGCCATGGCTCAACCCATAAAATCGGTGACCGACCGTCGGCACCGAAAAAGGCCCAAACAGTGCCGAGATCGTCCGACTCCGGTCGAGACACCGGCACGCAGCCTTCTCGGGACCGAGAAAGTGCTGGAGACAAGCCTCGACACCGAGATGCCGGTGTGGACACGGCTCGACGCCGAGACAGCGGCACCGAAACAGATCGACGCCGAGAGGTTTCGGCCCCGAAAAGGAAAAAAGTCACCTCGGAGCCGAAAAAACACGCAGACACAGTTTCGACGCCGAAACAAACTGCAAGCGACCCAGCTTCAGGCTCTTATACAGAAGAGCACTCGCTAACCTCCCAAATGCAGAAGCATAGGTTTGAGGAAGAGCTACAAGCAACTGATGCGGACCATACGCAAAAGCGTATCTTCATTCAGCAGGGGACAGGAAAAATAAGCACCCTTCCCCCCATTAGGAGAAAGAGAAGGTTGGAGTTCCAGACGGAACAAGCACCACAACCAAAAGTGGTGAAAAGAGTTACACCACCACCCTCTCCTCCGCCCGTGATTAACGTTTCACCAGCACAAACGCCATCACACTCCCCAGCTCACACCACCATGAGCCAGGGTGACCAAGACCAGGACGCATGGGACCTATACGACGCCCCAGTGTCAGATAACAGCCCAGAGGCATACCCTACAAAACCATCTCCACCAGAAGACAGCACCGCGTACTCTCAGGTGGTGGCTAGAGCAGCACAATTTCACAACGTAAGCCTCCACTCAGAACAGGTCGAGGATGATTTCCTGTTCAACACACTCTCCTCCACCCACAGCTCCTACCAAAGCCTGCCTATGCTCCCTGGTATGCTCCGGCACGCAAAAGACATATTTAAGGACCCGGTCAAAAGTAGGGCAATCACACCAAGGGTGGAAAAAAAGTATAAGCCGCCTCCTACAGACCCGGCTTTCATCACAACACAGCTGCCACCAGACTCTGTTGTTGTAGGAGCAGCTAGGAAAAGGGCCAACTCTCACACATCTGGAGATGCACCACCCCCAGATAAAGAAAGCCGCAAGTTTGATGCAGCTGGTAAAAGAGTCGCAGCACAAGCTGCAAACCAGTGGCGCATCGCGAACTCCCAGGCACTACTTGCGCGCTATGACAGAGCCCACTGGGACGAGATGCAACATCTCATTGAACATCTGCCCAAAGACTTCCAAAATAGGGCAAAACAAGTGGTTGAGGAGGGACAGGCCATCTCCAACAACCAGATCCGCTCCTCCATGGACGCTGCAGATACAGCTGCACGGACAATTAATACATCTGTAACTATCAGAAGGCATGCATGGCTCCGAACGTCTGGATTTAAACCAGAGATTCAACAAGCAGTTCTCAATATGCCTTTTAATGAAAAAGAACTGTTCGGTCCAGAAGTGGACACAGCGATTGAGAAACTCAAAAAAGATACGGACACTGCCAAAGCCATGGGCGCACTCTACTCCCCGCAGAGCAGAGGGAATTACAGCTCATTCCGTAAAACGCCCTTTCGAGGGGGGTTTCGGGGTCAAAGCACACAAGCCAGCACCTCACAAGCCACACCGTCCAGTTACCAAGGACAGTATAGAGGAGGTTTTCGGGGACAATATAGAGGAGGGCAATTCCCTAGAAATAGAGGAAGATTCCAAAGCCCCAAAACCCCTACTACTAAACAGTGACTCACATGTCACTCACCCCCTCCACACAACACCAGTGGGGGGACGAATAGGTCATTATTACAGAGCATGGGAGAAAATCACTACAGACACTTGGGTTCTAGCAGTTATCCAACATGGTTACTGCATAGAATTTCTACAGTTCCCTCCAAACATACCACCAAAAGCACAAAATTTAACAACACACCATTCCAATCTCCTAGAGATAGAAGTGCAGGCACTATTGCAAAAGAATGCAATCGAATTAGTGCCAAACACACAAATAAATACAGGAGTTTACTCACTGTACTTTCTGATACCAAAGAAGGACAAAACACTGAGACCAATCCTAGACCTCAGAGTAGTCAACACTTTCATCAAATCAGACCACTTCCACATGGTCACACTACAAAAAGTATTGCCATTGCTAAAGCTGCACGACTACATGGCAACTTTAGACCTCAAGGATGCTTATTTCCATATACCAATTCACCCATCGCACAGGAAATACCTAAGGTTTGTATTCAAAGGAATACATTACCAATTCAAGGTACTGCCTTTCGGATTAACAACCGCACCAAGAGTCTTTACCAAATGTCTAGCGGTAGTCGCTGCACACATCAGAAGGCAGCAAATACATGTGTTCCCATATCTAGACGACTGGCTAATCAAGGCCCATTCGTTAATAGAGTGCTCAAATCACACAAATCATATCATACAAACCCTCTTCAAACTAGGGTTCACCGTCAATTTCACAAAATCCAAGATTCGGCCACGCAAGGTACAACAATACCTGGGAGCCATAATAGACACATCAAAAGGAGTAGCCACTCCAAGTCCACAAAGAATTCAAAATTTCAACACCATCATACAACGCATGTATCCAACACAAAACATACAAGCAAAGATGGTATTACAACTCCTAGGCATGATGTCATCATGCATAGCCATTGTCCCAAACGCAAGACTGCACATGAGGCCCTTACAACAATGCCTAGCATCACAGTGGTCTCAAGCACAGGGTCACCTTCTACATCTGGTGTTAATAGACCGCCAAACTTACCTCTCGCTTCTGTGGTGGAACAACATAAATTTAAACAAGGGGCGGCCTTTTCAAGACCCAGTGCCACAATACGTAATAACAACAGATGCTTCCATGACAGGGTGGGGAGCACACCTCGATCAACACAGCATACAAGGACAATGGAACGTACATCAAACAAAACTGCATATCAATCACCTAGAACTTCTTGCAGTTTTTCAAGCACTAAAAGCTTTCCAACCAATAATAGTTCACAAATACATTCTCGTCAAAACAGACAACATGACAACAATGTATTATCTAAACAAGCAGGGAGGGACGCACTCCACGCAGTTAAGCATGTTAGCACAAAAAATTTGGCATTGGGCAATTCACAACCAAATTCGCCTAATTGCACAGTTTATACCAGGGATACAAAATCAACTCGCAGACAATCTCTCTCGAGATCACCAACAGGTCCACGAATGGGAAATTCACCCCCAAATACTGAACACTTATTTCAAACTCTGGGGAACACCTCAGATAGACTTGTTTGCGACAAGGGAGAACGCAAAATGCCAAAACTTCGCATCCAGATACCCACACAAACAATCCCAAGGCAATGCCCTATGGATGAACTGGTCAGGGATATTTGCTTACGCTTTTCCTCCCCTCCCTCTCCTTCCTTACCTGGTAAACAAACTCAGTCAAAGCAAACTCAAACTCATATTGATAGCACCAACTTGGGCAAGGCAACCCTGGTACACAACGCTGCTAGACCTATCAGTGGTACCCTGCGTCAAATTGCCCAACAGGCCAGATCTGTTGACACAGCACAACCAAAAGATCAGACACCCAGATCCAGCATCGCTGAATCTAGCAATCTGGCTCCTGAAATCCTAGAATTCGGGCACTTACAACTTACCCAAGAATGTATGGAAGTCATAAAACAAGCAGGAAGGCCATCCACCAGGCACTGCTATGCAAGTAAATGGAAGAGGTTTGTTTGCTACTGCCATATTAATCAAATACAACCATTACACACAACTCCAGAACATGTAGTGGGTTACTTGCTTCACTTACAAAAATCTAACCTAGCTTTCTCTTCCATTAAGATTCACCTTGCAGCAATATCTGCATACCTGCAGACTACCTATTCAACTTCCCTATATAAAATACCAGTCATTAAAGCATTCATGGAGGGCCTTAGGAGAATTATACCACCAAGAACACTACCTGTTCCTTCATGGAACCTAAATGTTGTCCTAACTAGACTTATGGGTCCACCTTTTGAACCCATGCACTCCTGCGACATACAGTTCCTAACCTGGAAGGTGGCATTTCTCATCGCCATTACTTCCCTGAGAAGAGTAAGCGAGATTCAGGCGTTTACTATACAGGAACCTTTTATACAACTACACAAAAATAAAGTCGTCCTAAGGACCAATCCTAAATTTTTGCCAAAGGTTATTTCACCGTTCCATCTAAATCAAACAGTGGAACTTCCGGTGTTCTTTCCACAGCCAGATACCGTAGCTGAAAGGGCACTACATACATTAGATGTCAAAAGAGCATTAATGTATTACATTGACAGAACAAAGAACATCAGAAAGACTAAACAACTCTTTATTGCATTTCAAAAACCTCATGCAGGAAACCCAATTTCAAAACAAGGTATAGCCAGATGGATAGTTAAATGCATCCAAATCTGCTACCTTAAAGCTAAACGACAGCTGCCCATTACACCAAGGGCACACTCAACCAGAAAGAAAGGTGCTACCATGGCCTTTCTAGGAAACATCCCAATGCAAGAAATATGTAAGGCAGCCACATGGTCTACGCCTCACACATTCACCAAGCACTACTGTGTAGACGTGTTATCCGCACAACAAGCCACAGTAGGTCAAGCTGTATTAAGGACATTATTTCAGACTACTTCCACTCCTACAGGCTGATCCACCGCTTTTGGGGAAATAACTGCTTACTAGTCTATTGCAGAACATGCGTATCTACAGCGACAGATGCCATCGAACTGAAAATGTCACTTACCCAGTGTACATCTGTTCGTGGCATCAGTCGCAGTAGATTCGCATGTGCCCACCCGCCTCCCCGGGAGCCTGTAGCAGTTTGGAAGTTACCTTCAATTATTTATATATGTATCATCTCAACCTTAAATAAGTGCATACTTAGTCACTCCATTGCATGGGCACTATTACTACAATTCAACTCCTACCTCACCCTCTGCGGGGAAAAACAATCGAGGATGGAGTCGACGCCCATGCGCAATGGAGACAAAAGGAGGAGTCACTCGGTCCCGTGACTCGAAAGACTTCTTCGAAGAAAAACAACTTGTAACACTCCGGCCCAACACCAGATGGCGAGCTATTGCAGAACATGCGAATCTACTGCGACTGATGCCACGAACAGATGTACACTGGGTAAGTGACATTTTCATTATGCATATATATTCCATCTTTCTATTGAAAGTATGCGCAAAAGTTCCAAGTGAAAATAGTTGTGATAAATCATGATAGTACAGCAAAAAGAAAGAAAAATCTGTAGTATACTTACTATACCGTGTACTTATACTTTTTCAATAAATATGATCTAGTACAACCATTGTCAGGCATGGAAAAAGTTTACAATATACTGATAGCACAATGCACATATACATTTTCAATAGATGTAATCTAGTGCAACCATTGTTAACCTTCTAAATCAATGCCCACATCTCGTCCAAATCATTTAGGCCATGTTGCGCTGTTCCATATTTTTCAATCAATCTGGCCTCCATTCTGTCCAGACTGGTGGCTATAGATCGTCCACTTTGATTAACATGTACTACCTGAAGTACTGTCCACCAGATATCATCTGACTTATGGTTAAATTCACTGTAATGTTCCACCAATGGTGCTCCTCTTGTTGCACATCTTATTCTTGATCTGTGTTGCAGGACTCTGGGTTTAACAGGCTGTCATGTTTGTCCAATATATCAGCCCACAGGGTCATTTAATGCAATAAATCAAAATGTTTAGTATTACAATTGTAAAAACAAGTTTGGTAATGTTTGTTCATCAATATTATTTCTTTAGTATCACTTGTAAATTGACATGCTGTGCAATTTTTACATTTATAATGGCCCTGTAAAGAAGGGAGCTTGAAGTATCATTCTCAGATCCTTTCTCTTTTCCACAGGATAAACAGCTTTGACCTAATGTTCACGTAAATTCCGTGCTTTCTTAAATGCAAACAATGTTTTTTTTAATACCCAATCTGGTCAAAATCCTCCAGTTTCCTTCAATAACAGATCTTCTTTTGTTTGCTTTAGAGCTATAGGTAATGACACAAGTTAAATGGACATCTTTCGTCCGTTGTCTGGGAGTTAATAAAGTTTCTCTGGGTGTGAACCATGCTCTTTTAGAAGCTGCTTTTACCAGTTTTTTGGGGTAGCCTCTACTGACCTAGTTTTTTTACCAATTCTGTTGCATTTTAGAATGTCATCTCTATTAGTACAGTTCCCCCTAATTCGAAGTAACTGTCCTTAAGGTACTTTTTCTTTCAAGGTTCTAGGATGGCCACTAGAAAAATGCAGCAGTGTTGCAATCAGTCGGTTTCTTATGTAGGCTCCCTTCTAAGGAAGCCCCATTTGATATAATGCAAAGATCTGAGAAATTGATTTTCTTAACATGCCAATTCATCGTAAATCTAAAATCTAACGTACGTTGATTTAACCATACATGAAAGGCTTCCAGGTGTTATATCTCCTTCTTCAAAAAAAGGAGGGGATGGGAGGATTTATGGTCCAGTGTATATCCTCCAAAGAACTTGATAATAAAATATGATACACTGTTCCAAAAGAATAGGGAGAGGAAGTAAAGGAGTCCTGATTATCAGGAGCAAGAGTCCTCACACACCGTACTTGGTGTCATGCTTCATCATCGGACAGCTCCTCGTCAGACCGGCGCTGCAATGTCTGACGGGCTCCCCCCTAAAAAAGGGGGGGCTCTTTGCCGGAGATCTTTTGTTTTTGCCGATGATGCCGCGGAGCCAAGTATGGGTCCGTGGGGAAGGAAAGTACAGGAATAAAGGATAAGATTGGCTCAGGACCCTCACTAAGTGATTTATTCTTTGATGTTGGGAAATGGCCAAGATTAAAAAAAATGTCAAGGGAGTGAAAATTGAGGTAATGCGACATGTTTCGCGTCTTGATATGGTCTCAACAGGATCCTACGACGCTTCTTCAGGACCTATTAAATAATTGGACTTCTTCAATCGAAACCCAAGTGAAAAAAAGAAAAAATTATATATATAGACTCCTGCAATCTATCGTTTACAGTCAAAACGTAGTCAGTCACTTACTAGGATAGAACAGGACTGGCTTTTTCCTATCAGTCACCCATCTCCACTAGAGAAAGGGCTTCATGGGATCACGTAGGCCTGATGCCCAATACACAAACAATTTAAATTATAATTATAATAGGTCCTGAAGAAGCGTCGTAGGATCCTGTTGAGACCATATCAAGACGCGAAACATGTCGACCACATATTAAGGAATTTCGGATAATTACCGACTTCCTGCTTTGAATTTTCTTGTGTGAGTGTCTGAGCATTACCTCAATTTTCACTCCCTTGACATTTTTTTTAATCTTGGCCATTTCCCAACATCAAAGAATAAATCACTTAGTGAGGGTCCTGAGCCAATCTTATCCTTTATTCCTGTACTTTCCTTCCCCACGGACCCATACTTGGCTCCGCGGCATCATCGGCAAAAACAAAAGATCTCCGGCAAAGAGCCCCCCCTTTTTTAGGGGGGAGCCCGTCAGACATTGCAGCGCCGGTCTGACGAGGAGCTGTCCGATGATGAAGCATGACACCAAGTACGGTGTGTGAGGACTCTTGCTCCTGATAATCAGGACTCCGTTATATCTCCTTCCCAAATCATTAGAATGTCATCTATGTATCTAAACCATTTGATATTATATCTAAAAGGGTTCAAAATGTCATATACCCATATCATTAAAAAAAACAAAAATCCATCACCAGGTTGGCTATCTCCGGTGCGAAGGTACAACCCGTTGCCACTCCCTTGATATGTAAATACATGGTCTCTTATATAAGAAAAATTGTATTTCAAGCAGTGTGTAGCCAGAGCAGTTAAAACGTCTGTAGGGATATCAATTGGAGGTAATCTAGTGTCTAAAACTGATCTAATCCCTTCAGTCGCCTCATCCTGAGGAATATTGGTGTGAAGAGCTTCAACATCGAAAGTCACCAGAAACTGATTGTGCTCATTAAATGGTAAGCCTTCAATTTTATTGATGATGTCCATTGATTCCCGGACATATGCCTGAGTTTTTAACTACAAAAGGTTTGAAGAAGGTGTCTATATTTTGAGCTAATGGCTTCAAGATTGAGCCACATGCAGAGACAATCGTTCTCCCTGGAGGATTCTCCCAATTTTTTTGGATTTTTGGTAGTATATAAATAAAAGGCATCCTCCCTTCGTTTTTATTAAGGAATTCAAATTCTTTCTTCCATATCCATCCATTGTCAATGGTTTGCTCAGACATCAGGTGGACTCTAAGAAACCCCAGAGGACCTCCACCCTTCTGAAAATCACCAACAATCTCCCTCCAGATTGACCAATAAGCAAAGATCATTGAAGTCCAGTTCATTGAGTTGCCACTGACCAAGGAACTCTACACAGCAGCCAGACCAAATTCAATCTGACAGACCTGGAGGACAAACCCTGCAAGTGTGCCAAGTTTGGTAGCACTGCGACCTCCTGTGGCTGACCTGTGCAATAGCCGGGGATACTGGACTTCGCAGCATCAGACACCCAAAGAAAAGTCCCCTACAGATTCTCCGAGGACTAGAAGGACGCTCCAGTTGAGGGACTTCAGGGCACATAAGAACCATCCCCCAGAGTGGCCCTGCTGACCTATAATCCACCCTCTAAATGACTTGCCTCCTGGTTCTAAGGTCATCTTTGCACACAGCTCTTGGCTCTGCACCCGGCCACCCTGGGCCCTGCACCGGAGAACCAGCTGTGCTCTAAGGGTCCTCCACCCCTTGTTACCTCTACACTCCAAGGGGCCCCATCGGACTCACCTTGAAGTCTGCCTGTGGAGTGCTATTCCAAGTGGTCCACTGCTGTGGCCCTGCACCAGCTCCAAGGACTTTTCAGCAGCTGCCCCTGCCGAAACCTTGAGCCACCCATGTTTCCCCAGCTGGGCTACAGGACAGCTCGATGACCTTGACTGAAAACCAAAAGGAGTCTTTGGTAAACTCACTGCTTGATTTTATATGCATTTTCAAAGTTTTTTTCCCATTCATTCATATCGTGCGTAATTAAACGTAAAACGTAAACTTTGCACTTGTATAGCGCACTACTCACCCGTTAGGGTCTCAAGGCACTGTACGCATACCACTGTGGAACCCCTCCTGGCTTTTCCCTGTGAGGTGCCCACTCCTGGACAACCCCCAGGGTGAAGACAGGCATCCAAGCGCTGTCAGGGCCGTTGTGGAGATTAAGCAAGCTATTGCCAAGGGTTACAGAGTGGGGCCCATTAATTAGATTAGGTACGAGGCGAGAATTATTTGGTCCAAGGGAATTGAGCCCAAGACCCGCCGAGGCGGGAATTGAACCCTGGCCAGATCTCTGCATCAGGGTCTGCCGCTCTAACCATTGTGCCACACTTCTCCACTCCAATTACGCACAAGAATACCTTTTTTGATAAGTTTGAAAAATCATTGATGAAATTTCTTACCTGATTTTGGTCTTAAATTTTTTTATAAAATCTGATGTACTTTTTTAAATTGGTCGGAGTTATTCTTTTGAGTGTATTCACATTTGATACTGTGAGTAAAACAAATGCTTAGCACTTCAAGATTGTCATAAACTGTTCAACCAAGCTACCATAAAAACTAGAGCATTAGGTTGTCTAGTTTTTACCTCTGTAAACCAAGAAGGGGTTACTTGGACTTTCTTCACAGTGCACACCATTTTTATGCCCTATATAGAGAGCCAGCTTCCTACAACCTGAACCTCTTGCCTCCCCAAGGTGGTGACTCCATTCGGATCTCACTATCACCCTGCCTACCTTCTTTGCTCCCCGCGTTCCTCTAAGGAAGAGGAGCGACTCCACCGGCTGGACCCAAAAAAAGAGTGCTGTTCTACCTTGACTACACAAAAGAATTCCGGATGGATGACCAACTCTTTGCAGGGTATGTGGAAGCAAAAAAAGGGACGGGCAGTACAGAAGTGTACCATTTCGCTTTGGGTCGTTCTCTGTATCAGGATCTGCTACGCCCTGGCTAAGAAGCAGCCTCCTGAGGACTTACGGGCCCATTTCACCAGGGGGCGTTGGCACGTGGAATCCCAGTCCTGGACATTTGTCAGGCAGCAACATTGGCATCCCTGCACACATTTGCCAAACACCACTGCCTTGACAGTCTGGTCCGCAGGGATGGGCATTTCGCCTGTTTGGTCCTGCAGAACGTTTTAGCCTAAATCATTATCCATAGCGCACCGCCAGGAGGGAATCTAATCGTAGGTAGAGGATCTGCAGCTAAAAGTCTCTATCAGATTTTCAAGTTACTTAAATTAGGTAATACATTATCTGGTAGAAACTCTATCTAGCTGCAGATACCTTACACCCACCCATGCCTCCCCGATCTGTGGACTTGTTACTAGAGTTGGGGTGATCCCTTTTTCAGAGTCCTAGTTTTGACACGCATTGCGCTAGTTCTTATCATGGCTCTTTGCTTCTGGTGTGGTTAGTTATGATAAAAGTAACTGACACCCGCATGCGTGGGTGGTGCCCATATAGGTGACCGCAACGTGTCATCCGTCACCAACAACGCCACGCGGAGCCAAATGGAGCCACGCGACGGTGCGCGCAAAGGTTTTTTCTTAGCAAAAATTTCCAGATCCGGCCCGACGCCTGGGAAAAATTAAAGGTAAGGAATCTGCAGCTAGTCTCTCCCAGGTTAATGCATTACCAAAGGTAAGTAACGTATTAGCCTGGACAGTCAGGTCCTTAGGGACAGGTACTTTGCATGTTCGGTCCTTTAAGACTTTCTATTATGATCTTAGTTCGCAGACCCGCCGTCAAGGATAGTATTTCTTGGATATCTATTCTAAGGTAAGTAATCTGCAACTAGTTATCTTTATCAGATGGATAAGTTACTTACCTTTGGTAATGCTTGTCTGGTAGATACAATATCTCATTACTGACCCACCCATCCTCCCCGCTCTGCGAACTGATTTCAAGGAACAGGGACTCCCTTCTTAGGGCCTTAGTTTTGAGGCACCCCATGGTAAGTGTTTTTCATGGCTCTGCGCTTCTAGCATGGAAAGTCGTGAAAAACGGCTGTCAGCGCTCCAATGCCTATATAGGACCCGCAATGTCATATCTGATTAGTCTGACTGATGTGGAGCCAATCCATGCCACATAATGGTGCACAGGGGTACTGCTCAAGAAAAATCTTCGGATCCAGACTCATGTCGGGGGAAATTTGAAGGTAAGGAATCTGCAACTAGATATTGTCTTTATCAGATAAGGCGTTACTGAAGGTATGTAACTTGGTCGTTAGAGCCTATAAGGAGGATGGTCTTAACTGTTCTATATATATTTACCATTATATCATTTGGCTTCTAGTCCACTGAAGAAGGGAATTCCACAATTTTGATTCAGCTTTAATTTCACTGACCTCCAAAGGCCTGGCAGAAGGCCATAGTTTTCATCTGTGAAATATGAATTTGTCTTTATGCTGCCTGAGAGTAGGGTTTTGCGTTTTCCGGTCTTCTGGGCCTTGTCCTCATAGAGCTTCAGACACAGTTATTTTGCGTCCTGAACCTGTTTTCCATCATTGATTCCAGGTTCCTAGTTTCTGTTTAACAGATTATTCAGGAATTGAGACCCCTTGACAAGTAACCTTCAGAATTCAGCCTTTTTCATCTTTTCTTCCTGATATTTGAGAACTAAAGATGGATGATCCTAAATGTTTGGGTGAAGTTGAATATTGCCAAAAATGGACACTCATATATAGAATTTTTCAATTTGTCAGGAAGTCATCTTTTCATGACAATGGAAAAAGTTGCATACTGTTCATACCAATGATTGTGCAGAGCTTGGGTCCCTCTGTTTCGCTAATATCTTAACTTGTTTGCGAGGCTGATCACATTCTCCTCTAGTTGGGCATGTTTGGGCCATCACTGATTTGAATTATAATTTTTATTTTTGGATCAAACCACATTTTATGTCCTCCTGGGCTAAAAGAATGAAGCAGGAATGATGCCCCACTGTAAGGACGCTCTAACATAGGGAGGAATTGACCCTGCTTCTTAAAGAATTTTGGAAGCTCCACTAACCCATTATGCCTTTCAGAGTGACATACAGTCTGTTTTTCCTGATGTGTAAAGAAGATCTTCAACACAACTCTGCTTTGTCCAAGAATGCCAGTTAAAATGTTCGTATCCATTTCAGTGTAGAATACTATGCTTTTTGGTGGTGTGGTTCTTAACCCTTTTTCCTGGAGAGAATCTTGTTTCTTATATTTTTTCAGGAGGTCTTTTCATCTCCTAGCTTTCTCAAGCCACCAGGCCATTTCTTTTTGAGAAATTGCGAACCTTTGACGTTAGGGTGTCAAGGAATGATTATTTTGTGTGGCTTCCTTTCTGACTCATGCCATCCAGGACTGTGCCATCTGCAAGATGTCAGACAGGAGGATGGGGAATGGCAAGGTATCTGCTGTAGGGTCAATAATGCTGAGATTGGAAGAATTCCTTCTGTAGCATTCACATCGGCCTCGGAGGGGAGGGTGCTGGTAGAAACAGTACCTCTCATGGCACCCCTTCTTCCACCTCTACAGGTGCATGGGCAGCTTGTTGACCTTTTAGAACATTCATTTATTCAAAGCAATCTGAAGCGTTGTCTTATCTCTGTCAAGATTTGGATTATTTGTGTTCTCACCTGAGTCGCTCCTTCCAGGAGAAGATCTAAGTCACTAACTTTATGCATTTGAGAGGATAATGCAGCCTAATCCATTGCTTCAGTTTAACCAAATGCTTTAATGTCTACTGTGGATAACATGCACCCATTCACTCTTTCGGATCCAAGTTCTTGGTAAAGGGCTCAACCTCCTTCTAAAAAGTTCCAAAATTGGATAATTTTACTGGTTTACTTTGTTGCTACTCAAGACGCGTGGATGGAGAAGATTTGCTGCCTGGCTGCTATCGCAGGAGAATTTGCAAGCTTCAGTTGTAAAGAGTTTCATTGCACAAGGCAAAGTAGTAAATGTAAATGCACAGAGTTGTAATAGGTGGATAATATCTCCACAACATCAGTGATCAGATTCTACTCTTCTATACTTTGGTGCGAGTCATTACCGACTTGACCTCTACCCATTCCTTCAAGGGTGTCTCTAATTTGTGTCCTAATATTCTTCCTTGAGCTGTCTCATAGGGATGTAGTAATGCATTCAAAAATGACTTTTTAAGTGACCTAACCTTATTTTTGATAAAATTCAATCAAAACCTCATGTGTGGTCAGCGGTGCATTTGGTACCTGACCTACTGGGCCATGAAGGAATATTTAGCTGAC
This sequence comes from Pleurodeles waltl, assembly GCF_031143425.1. Lineage (NCBI taxonomy): Eukaryota > Metazoa > Chordata > Amphibia > Caudata > Salamandridae > Pleurodeles > Pleurodeles waltl. The sequence goes on from NC_090440.1 coordinate 1,692,308,502, forward strand.
AAATATGTCCAGTGGAAAGGCAATTCGAGAAAAAATTATTCAGGGTTGCAATTCAGATCATACTTTCCGTTATTTACAGTAATGTGATGGAATATCTGCTTTACTTCTCCAAGATGCCCACTTTGATGTACCCACATATGCCCAACACGGAAATTCCCTGAACATTAGGATTGGTAAGTAACACAAATAGTACAAGGTTCTGCCTTTTGAACAGGAGTCTGGTCCCTGATCTTTTTTTGAAGTCCATGTCTGTAGTTTCAGCATTGCTGTACAGGTAAGAGGTGTTTGTGTCCAAATTTAGACAGTGTACTGATGAAAGCATCTTCTACAAAAATGCTGTTAAATGTAGGCCCTCGTCTCAATTTTAAGAAATCAACGCTGGTTCCAGTGCTAGGTATTCAATATCTAGGTGGGTACTATACACAGAAAATTGATGTTTCTTTCTCAGGAGAGATTTTTTCTGTGAAAAAATGCATTTATTTCAGGATGGCTCCATGTTTTACTGTTTAATGATTATATGAACTATTTTTCAACACGGGGTCATGGTCTCAAGTGGAAAGAGGCTACTGCACCAATATGTTAAAATTGTGAGCGGTTCATGTGGCTCTGAAGTCCTTATTGCAAGAGAAGAAAGTCAGTCCTGCAAAAGGACAATATGCTCTCCATGTGCTATATGATCAAATGTGGGTGCTAACTAGTTGGCATTGCATGCTGTTGAGGGACATTCGGCTAACTACAGCTCACCTTTCAGGGTTGCAAAATTCAAATGCAATCCTCCTGAGCCACTGTGTGCTTGAACAGTTCAATTAGTATCAAATGACAGTGTGCCAGCAGACCTCTTCTCTTCTTTTACAGAAATAGACTGTTTTACAACAGACAAATACACAGAATGTAGCTCTTGCATCTTGTGGATCTCAGGCCTCTGCCTCTTGTAAATGCACTTCTAATGAGCTTGTTGATGATTTCTGTACACTTTTCCTTTAACATCACATAGTGAGATTCAGCAATGCCGAAATTATTTGTATCGCCCCAGATTGGCCCCACCACTTGTGGTTGCTGGACCTTCTTTAGTTGTTTCATTTTCTGCTTTAAAGGTTGACAGTCAGGCCAGATCTTCTTTGCAGGATGTCTGGAAGATTCTCCATCTCCAGCCTTCCGTACCTGGACTTGACTCCGTGAGTCGGTCTTACAGTATGATCACTTGAAGTTGCGGGGTGACTGCATGGACTTTCTAAAAGAGGTGAAACATCCTTCCACAAGATCATTTATATACTTTCAAATGGAAGAGATTCTGCACTTGCCATATCAACAAGCAGGTAAACCTCTGAATATGCCCCAAACAAGAGGATTTGCAGTGTACAGTCTCTTCAAGATTCAGATGCTGTACATAATTAGGAATCTAGTGCTGGATTACAAAAGTGTTTCGCTACTCTTTTTAGGCATTAGGTTCTTTTTGTTTTTTTCCATCGCTGCATTTGAAGGTGTATCGGAAAGCATTCCAAAAGAAGTCACTGAAAGTTAGTCAAAAGGCTTCGGAACACCAAAGGAGTTCAGGTAACACCAGATATCAGCTTTGTTTTGAATCTAGGATTTCAAGGATGTTCTTTGGTGGCTATTTCAATTAAGTTGGTAAATGAGATTTGATGAAGGCAGAGTAAGTACCTAAGGCTCTTTGGCGCTGTTTCATATTATGAACACAATTTTTAAAATACTTCCCAGACTGCCATTGGAAGTTTGCCGTTAACAACAAACATACAATATGTATGTTCCGCATCCAAGGACTAGTATGCATTGATATTTATACCAAAGATTATAATACACAACACAAGGCTTTACTTGCCCATTGAGTGGCAATGGACGGGACGGGGCTCTAAGAGCTAAAGCAGCAGAACAGAAACACTTTGTTAGTGCAGGACAAGGGTTTAGACGAGGAGGATGATGTTGAGGCAGAGGAAGCTTAGGGCAATCACAGTGAGCTCAGACATTGAGTGAGTTCTTTCAGAGGTCAACGTTTTGACACATAAGAGGCCCAAAGCTGCAAAGCGGATTTGGCATAAGACCTTAATTTCTGAGGATGATTGAGTTTGAAAGAGGAAGGAGGCCCCAGAACCCTTAAAGGCACAGTTCCACAAGTCAAAAAATACAGACGACTGATATTATAGACAGATAAGAAGAAGAGGGCACTGGTGGTTAACGTGCAGCAGCTTCTCAAACAAACCAGGCTTTTGAAGAGGCTGTGACACCACACAAGACTGCTATGCCTTCAGTGATCAGGCAACAAAGACCAGTGTTAGGTTTCTAAAACTCAAACAGCACAAAAGGTAAAACCAAACTTTCAGATTGGGTACAAAGAGTTCCATTATACGTACTTGGAGGCAGAGGGACTAGAATTCGAATCCCTTGAAGAGAAGGAAAACCCTTAGAACATTGAGGCTGACTCACCCCAAAAAGAGGTGAATTTAGCCATCCAGATAACATGTCTGTGTGCCACGGAGTGGTTAAGTGGGACCGCAGACACCTTTGAGGTTCAGATGGCAGTAGAGAGAAGACAGTTGTTTCTGGTTATAGCCTCTGAATCTTGTCTGCTGAAATAATCAATACCTCCCAATGCTTCCAAGTATCCTTCAGCAGGAAAAGTCGTTTTAGCAAGCCAACCACTTTAAAAGCTGTAACACACCAGTGTCTCACTACAGGATATCTGCTAGGGAGCTAAATGATCTTCAGAACACACATTCACAAGGCAGTATTGCATGTATATAGAGACATGCAATGAGGTTGCGGTCAGGCAATCAGTCCTTAAAACCTGTTCTCATCCACTCCCTTTTCAAACTGCCTCTCCGCAGGAGAGTTAACACTGCTGTGTAATCTATGCACAGTATGTGAATTTAGAAAAGATTCCCCACTGCAAAAGAAGCCAGATACTTAACTGTTGTACTAGCTTTGCAGCTTGAAGCTCAATATACACATGCCACCTCTTGAATAAGGGGCGGTAATGGAGTAAGCAAAAAAATCTAAAATGATGGTCATGCAATGGGGCACTGTGAGCTTACCAACAATGTCTTATCCAGGCTCTGCTCTTATCAACACCCACCAAGAATAGGAAAATTATTTAGTAATCCAGTTTGGTTGAATGATGCACAGCTGTGGACATAGAAGAGCTTCTCTCTGCAAAAAAAGTTATTAGAGGCAAGTAACTTCATTCGTATTGCCTTACCTTATTCATCTGGCAAAGACTGGTTTATTGTTTTCTTCCAACACTGCTTACCACTAGTCCATTTAAAGCATCTTCCTTCTCTGTTCCACTAATTTAAGGATTTCTTGAATGTTCTTGAGTCCCTTCCCTCAGTAAGGCCACCTCCTCCCTGGGAATTGAATGGGTTACTCCCTAAATTGATGGCGCTCTCCCTTGAAATCTGTGCAAACGACTGATTTGCAGCACCTTTCATAGAAGGTTGCCTTTTATATTCTGATTGGGAAGTGGCATCTTTATATTGCATGAACATGTTTCATATTGTCCGAGATGACTGAGCATACATTTTGCTGTGATATTTCCTTGTTTAACTAACCGCTTCGAGCTTGTTTGAAAGACTGACCACTTTCTCTTCTATTTATCCATGGTGGGCATAGAGCCATTGGTGCTGACCAGTTACATTTTCAACCAACCACATTTTAAGTCTCCATCTTTTCCATGGAACTCTGGAATGTGGATGTGGGAGCGAGTTGCCAGGCATCGCCTTGTGGTATGCTACACTGTAGCCAGGGTGCAAACCTGATGTGAATTTGACTTTGTCCTCTTGTCTCAGAGGCATTATTATAGGAGGATAAGAAGTCTTTGACTGACTGGTTGTCATAGAAGATGAATCTTTTGTGGTGGTGCTGGTACGTAGAGATGCAGAAGTGCCCAAATCCAATTATAGATAGTTAAAACTAAAGCTAACTTTTTGACTGAGATTTTGCAGTCTGGGCCTTCAGCTTAAGCGCCCGTGCTATGATTTAACAAAGCCTTAGTACACGTGCCGCATGGGGGCTGGTTCAAATATTGTTTGCCTCACCCGTGAAGTCAGTCTATTAAACACCGACGCCAGGTGATCTGGAAACCTAGTCTTCCAGACAAGCAGCCAGCCAGTTCTGATCTGCTGGGACATAGCTAGTGACTTTTTGCCTGCAGTGCCAGAGTAGTTTCGTAATCCCTTCACAGAGACAATATAGAATGGTCTGGTTGCAGGTAAATATGTGCTGAGATCTGGACTGATTTTTGTGGCTCCTGCTTTGGATTCTAGTGTGGTCATCCATCTCCATGTTTGGATGGGTGCCACTGGGTTTTCTGGGGAAGGCCAGGATATCTTATGGATAATCGCTTTGGCAGCAGGCTATTTGGTGACAAGGAATTGATGAAGCGCTTCAAGCCCAGAGAGCTATGGCTTGCTTTTTGAGGATTGTTTTTGCTTGCTAATTCCACCAGCAATATAAAAAATTCAGATGATATTTGAGGGGTTTTGCCTATCATCCGAGGCAACTGTTGCAGCCTGTTCAGCATTCCATTAAGCCTCTAGTTTCTCCAAGGAGGTTTGTAAGGGACGCGGCCTCTAACAGATGCAGCAATCCTCTTTTTTTTTTTTTTTTTCTCCTAGCCAGGCATAGCCACCACCAAACCTTGTAGTGCAGTCAATCCCTTGCCCAGCTTTCTTTTCTGTTCCACTCCCATCCATGGAGGAGGAGTGGCTTCCCCGGTAGAATGGTAAGCGGGACCTTAGCTTTTATATAGTGATTTTAAAAAGTGTGTATGTGCTAGGTTATCATCCCACACTTATAGTACAAGTTTGGGTGTACACAGCAGACTTAAACACCTATTTTCCTTTGCTAATACCAATACAAATGAAATACTTAAGATTTGGAGTAGGAAGCAAGCATTATAATCTCTGCTACAATGTAAACATGCTCTCAAACAAAGTTTTCTATCCCTATAAAGACCACGAATTGCATTAAATTAGCTCCCAGTAGAATGTACGGCAATCCTTAGGTCTAGCAATAATAACAAACACTTCCAGCTATCCTCCAGTCAAGTTCAAAGAATCAACTAACTGAGTGCAGTTCCGCACACTCCTTCCAGCAGTTGAAAGCTTTTCATTTTTTTAAGGAAAGTGCTACTTTTCAGGATGTTACACTGCAGCACGTTGGGCCGTCCTTTCCTTCCACTGCCATCACTTGGCTGGACACCTTGGTTTACTCTGTGATGAGAAGTTTCTATTCTGAGTACTTCTTTCAAATTTCACGAACAAGACCCATCTGCTTAAGTCAGTGCCCAAAGAAATTCTGAAGGACAAAGAAGAATTGTTGCATATCTATATGCTTTTCTATGGCAATACTGATTCTGGGTGTTCTGTAAGGGTATGCCTGTTAAACCTATTAGGGGGTAAATGTGGTTTTCAGAAATTCTGCAAGAAATCCAGCATTTTCCTTGGAAGCAGGGCTTGATCCATCTAGTCTTTTTCCTGGACGCCCCGGATGTTCTGACGGCTGTCTGAAAATCCCCCACCTAGTCACAGTAAAAGAGTGACTGGTTGAGTTTTTGTTGTAGGGCACTGTCTAGTGGCATTCCCTCTCAGCTGCTCTGTGGACAGTGACTTTCCTAGATGCCAGCAGAAACCAGATGTGTGGATAAATACCTATAAACCAGTTAACCAGACTTGAAGGTAAATGCCTGTTAAACCTATTAGGCGGTAAATGTGGTTTTCAGAAATTAGTGATCTCTCCCCCTCCAATGAGATTTTGTTGCATTTTCCTCCTGTCAGAAGACCAAGTGATTACTGAAATTTGAGTGCTTTATTCTCAACATTACCCCCCCAAAAGAGAAATAAGCTTACTTCCCTGGACTCGCTTATGCAAGGTACATTGGTGAGTCCCTGCTTCCCAGCCCCCCCCCCCCCCCATTTATTTTTTATCGAAGTTTATACTTGCAGCGAGTGTGAACAGTGCTAGCATTTGCAACGCCTCAGACATACTGTAATTCTGCTGATTTTTCACCTACTTTTCTTTTCTTTGCTTTTTCTGTGGCATCTAATATCTCACACCCAAAGGCTGATTATTATTATTTTTTGTTTTTTTATTAACAGCTCCTAGCTGTAATCTGGCACCCCTTACATTTGGCACCATTAGGTTATCCTGTGATCTTATCATTCCTGCTTAGAAAGCATCCTTTCAACATCCGTGAGATGTTGACCCCGTTTCACTTTAAATATATTTTCTCCTACTGTATGCACACTCCTTCTTCCCCAGCTGAGGATGTATTCCAAAAAAGTGACTAATGCAGCTCTTTAGTTTAATCAGGACAGATCCAGTGCTGCAGTCTTGTGACTGCCAATTTCACATGGTGAAGATGTGTTACTTGCATTTTCTGTGTGCGTTCTAGCAGAGCCAAGTTGGGTTATGTAGGATTTTCAGGCCATGTACCCCTCTGAGGTCAAGAACAGCAATCTTGACCATTTATCATGAGGTAATCAAGCACTTCTGTTGCATTTTCTCCTTGCTGCTTAATCATGAGGCAAGGTGCAATAAAGCCAGTAAATGTGTTTGTCTTATGTGGCCATTGTGCACCTTCAGGATCTTCAGCACCCACAACTGTGTGTGCCATCACCAGTTCTGTTTAGTTATTTAGACAGCTGTTTCCATATACTAGTTATGTCATATCACATGTAGTTCTTGACATTTTTGCACTTGGTTAAATGTTCCAAATCCATATTTTACCACTTATTCTAATTCGTGAGAAAAGTTACATCTTGTTGCCCTAGATAACTTAGTTTAGTTGTAGTACCCTTTTAAGGTAACTATATTCAGTACTTTTTCATACAAAATGCTGATAAATAACAGTGCAACATAATGCATTCTGTTAATTAAAATGTGTAGATCAGTTGTAGTTAGTAAATCAGTATATTGTAACTGAGATAGTAGATAATGCAAACTAGTACAGTGCACTCTGCCACTTTAGGGTGACATTTGTGGATTGAGCAAGATTTTTGAGAAGACCCCAGCTGATGGATGGAGTAAGGATGTGCGTAACCTACATTATTAAACAAATGTAAAGGCTGTTTTGCTCATTAGATGGAGCTATACATGTCCATGTTCACCAGATCTGCATTTGCCTAGTGCCTCACCTGGACTAAAGAGGAAAATACAAAATATTTTGAGTATGGGTGTTTGTGTAGTTATTCTAGAGCAAATAGTATGCTTCTAAATATTTTTCTGATCTAGGTTGTAGACAATTGTGTCTCCTGCAAATGGGCTTTGATAAGCCCACAGTGCTTGGAAACAATGCAGAGGACTCTGCAAGGGTTAGAAGGGAAGAATCTCTTGTCAAAACCTTTTCTAAAGTAGCTTTCAATCCTTCCAATTATAACCTCTTTAACTACACTCAGCAGGTTTGAAATTTGTTTACCATCTATAGCAATTGTTTCCATCTTTTAGCTACATTCTTTTCACACCTTTAGTACTACTGTCACAGGAGGTAACTTCTCTTTTGTCTTACTTTCGACCAGGAGCAAGCAGTAGAAAGAGAGCATGAACGGGATGACTTCCAGCAAGAGATCCAGAGACTGGAGGGACAGCTGAAACTGACAGCAAAATTTCAGACAATTGGAGAAGGCAGGGGATATGGGGTGAGTGATCTCAGTTAACTAGAAAAGCAAAGGCCATTGCTCATTATTTCAGACTAACATAAATCATAGTTCTAATGGACAAGAATTCTTAGAGGACCAGAAAAAGTGGGGGCTGCAGGATGTTGATCCAGATATGTTTGTGTTACAGGTTAATTACCCGAGTGAAAAAAGACATGGTGTGCAGGGTTTCATACTCTTGATAATTTACAATCCAAGACGGTTAGATTTTGTGTATGTTGTTGACTGTACAGAAACGGGGACAAAGACACATACACGTGATAAGAAATGCTGTGGTCTCCCCAATGAACCCATGGTCCTGTTGTCCGATAAGTCTCCTAGGAAGTGTACCAGTCCTGAGGTTGGATAGAACCCACATAATAGTAATTTTATTTATATACTTTTTTATTTTTCTCCTGTGAGCCTCCCTGTTAATCTGTGCTTTGGAGACCTGAGTTCCTGCAGGATTTATTGATATTAGTACTGTTGCACTTTTATGAAAACACTTAAACAGTATGTCAACACTATGAATATTAAGACACTTTGTCTAATCCATTTACTGCGGTGATGCCAGATCTTGTTGAATAAGGGGAGACACATTCTTCAAGACTTTATAAAACCTAGTTCCAGTGGTATAGAGACACCTTTCTGCAACAAAAGAATTTCACAGTTTGGCAGGCCTCATGGTGAAAAGGAACAAAACCTTGATGGGGTGCTAGTAGAGCACAAGGACATGAAAGAGTCTAGGGCAATTTAGCTAAAATTAAAGTTTTAGGATAGGCTAATTAGACATATAGAGAAGAACAAAGTTAGACATCTGATGGAGGTTTCTATCCACAGATTCCTTACCTTACAATATTTCCAGGGTGTCAAATTGGGTTGTTAAAATCTTGAGCAGTACCTCTTCATGCCAGATAGGACTTGTCGATGTCAATATAGGGGCCGTCCCAGTGCACTGACCTTGGTTCTTTTCTTTTTGCACCAGTGTTTGGTACCAAAATTGTTTAACTTATTTTAAGCCTCTTGAACAGGTGTTATCGTACCCATAAAGAGGATTACATTTAGAGTCTCTGCTTATTGATAAAGAATTACAGAAGGACATAATTGGAGGGAGGAATCCTTCCTTTTCTGTCTGTCACCATTCACCTACTCACCCATTACCAACACATGCCTCATTTTAGCCCTGCATGTCAGGAACTTACAGTAACATATCTGTGATGGTTGGTGACGTTTGTATGGATGTAAGACTTAAACACCTGGAGTGAGCTCATGTTCGATCTGTTGGTAAACTTAGTGGTAGCTTTCTATTAGCTATTTTGGCAGTCCTGCCTGGGACAACTTGCAATAGCCCAACAGGTTGTGGAAGAGGCCAACATGGACTAGGAGTGAAAGATTCAACAGAAATATAACTTCTTTTTTAAAGTGCTTTAAAGAGCATCAAATCATCGTATTTCTATCTCCTTTATATTAGAAATGAGTGTAGCCTTATGAATGATGTATGCCAGTGTTATTGGTAAGCCACTTCTCTTGATTTGTTCCTTTAAATTGAGCCTTGTTCCTGGCAATGCTAGTAAATTGGTCTGAACCCCAGTTTATCTTTTGTTTACTTGCTTTAATCCTTCACATTCATGTTCCTTACCTTTATTTTTTCCTTTATTCATGTACTGAATCCTTCAGATTCATGATTTGAATCTTCAAGTAGGACCACCTAGAGTCAGCCTGCTGGTCTACCCTGCTCTTGCCTAACTTTGAGTAGCTGTTGCACGTTCTTTCGTATGACCTAATTCTTAGTAGGTGGGTAGATTGTGCTACCTGCTTAGTTAGCTCTTAATGGCAAATCCACTGACTTCTCTACTTTTCATGCTGTGCTTATTGGAGCTTTTCCACCACATTTGCCATGTTTTTGTTTAAGTTCATTTCTTAAACTGGCCCTTGAAATATCTATTTTCCCTGCTTGCTTTACTTTTGGGTTTTACTCTGAACAACATGTTGACTGACATCAGCTAATCAACCTGCTGATATGTCCTTTCATGGGGTTTGTGCGTGCACAAAATTCATTGCGATTTAAGTTCCTCAGATGATTTAACACATGATCCTCAGCAGCTCCTCAGTTAAGTCATTTTACCCTTCAGCTCTGAGGTTAACTGAGTCTGCGCCATTCTGGAATACTTGTGCTCGCTGTAACTAAACACACAAAATAGGATCCTGACATACTCTAGACACAGATTTTTCTCCACTAAAAAGTCATGGAATTGAAGAGTCTTGCACAGTGCAACACCAAAACGTAAATAGCTTCTGGGTGTGAATATTTCTGTCATGGCCAAGTACCTTTGTGTGACTTAATATACCATCTGGGTGAAAGAACTCTTCTTTTAACCCATCATGTCCTCAGAGGACATAGACACACTGTATTTTCAGCAGTCTTAAGGCTACTCACGAATAAAGTCCAAGAATATTTTGTTTTGTGGAACAGTTATATCCCCAGCAACTTATGTTTTACAGTTGCTGTCATCCTTTTACCCAGGCAAGTATCCAAATCAAAATTCTGCTCTGGGTTTCAGTTAATGTCTTCTCTGGACCTCTAAGCTTAACTGTTGTGACTTGAATTGGTAACTGGGCCCTCCCATTCTTTAGCTCTGGCACCCATTAAACAGTGGACTATATTGCTAATGCATTCGTTTTTTTTCTAATGCAGTACTTGTGACAGTAAAAAAAAAAAAAAAAAAAACTGACAAGTCATGACATATGTTGCAACTTCTCTTGCTTGAGCTTGCTACTTGCTGAAACCTTCATAGGTCATCCCTTGCATGGCTACAGAGAAAAGCTGTTTAAGATAGAATGATATTCCACTGGTGCACAGATCTAGGTGTTTTAGTGTATGACAAAAGGACCTCCAGTATATGTCTTTGTGAAGGCGAGTTGGGATATCTGAAATAATGATGACAGTGCAGCTGTTGGAGACATTGCAAGTGCAAGAGACTACATTTTGGAAATGAAGAGTAATTCCCGAGAGTGATACGTAACTTTATTTCATGGATGTTTGTATATATTTAATGTTTTATAAAGCATATGTAACTGTTGAAGAAAGGATTTGAAAGCCCTTACTGCAGTGTTTACTAACACTGATTGTTTTGCAAACAGAATGTATGTGTTTCATTTACCTTTCCCGTAGATATTACAGATTCAACAAACAAGCGGGAACGACTAATATTCTGAGTGGCTTCTCACCAGCCAGTTGAGTGGGTCTCCCATTAAATGGGATCCATAATCCATGGGAAGAATGCAGTTTCCTTGAATTATGGATAAACATTTTTTCAGGCAAGATGTCACCTTTCTGAAATGTATCTATTGAATCCACTACACATTGTGCAATAGAAGTAGCCACATTTGTAATAAATACACTTCCAAACTGTAGGAAGCTGGCTCTTTATATGATACATAAAAATTAGATGCTTCATTCAAAGAGTTCAGGGGTTCTCTCACTATTGTACAGGGGCTTGCTCTAGGAATCCCAGGGTGCTCTTTTTAGGGGATAGTGTGGCCGAGCAGCCTTAGGCTTATCAGAGAGGAGTGAGACATTTGCAAATAAACAAGCAGTCAATAAATGAGACACACAACTCAAGAAGATGATGTACACCAATTTACAAAAATAATAAGTATCTTTATATAGGTTTTGGCACCAGAATCATTATGTTCAGGTAAGCATGTTATGCAAGAAAAGTCTTTCAAGTTTAGAAAACTTGCAATTCTATTCTATGGAGGAAATATAAATATGGCTAACAGATATAGTACAACAACTTATGGGACCAGTCCTCTGGACTTAAGGTAAGTGTTGGGCAAGGATCAAGGCCACACCAACAGGTAACATGGGGCACCACTGGGGCGGCCGGGTGCACAGGTGTATTACAGCGTCGGGCCCAATGTTACTCAATGGGGATTGGTCCGGTCGGAACAATGCTGCAGGTTAGGACTGGGGCTCCAGTCAGGGTGAGCCACCAAGTGTCCGGGTGCATAGGGTTATTTGAACTGTCAGGTATCTGTCAACAGTGGCAGTCACGGTGTAGGGGGCCCTCAGAAACAGGCTGCCGTCTTGGACTGGCGGAACCAGTCAGAATAAAACAAGTGGGCGTGAGTCTCACAAGCCTGGGGGATGCAGAGACACCAGTGATCCTCTTCTCCTCATTCAGAGGTGGAGTAAACCGCCAGGTTCCTGTCACCGGAGGCAGTCGCGGTTGAGAGGGGCCTGCACAAAGAGGCTGCAAGCGGCCGCATGAAGGTCGCAGTGGAGAAACCCATGATGGACTTTGTCTCTGAAGAGGTTGGGGATCATGCTGGCACCGTTGGCCAACTTCTACTCAGGCTAGGGGGCAAAAGGGCAGTGGTGCTGTCCTGCATCAGGTGTTGGTGGGCCACAGCCTTCTTCAGCATTTCTTAGGTGCCTGCAATGGTCCAGGGAAGCAGCTCCGCTGCTCCACGGGAATTCCATGTGCTATAGTGAAGGCTGGCAGTCTTCCCGGGCTTTTGGGACTTTCAGAAACTGGAGGATGAGTCGTCTTCCTTGCAATTGTCGAAGTCCGCAGGCAGGTTGGCAGGATTGGTGCTGAGTAAGTCACTGGTTATGAGTTCTTGCCTTTTGTGTCTCTAGAGTGTCCTTCTTAAGATCAGCAAGCATCTTCTTTCCTGGTGTCAGGACCTCCTTAAATACTGAATTTAGGGGCATTAGGGGAGTGTTGGGCAGTAGCCAATAAGCTGCCTACCCTTGAGGTCACTATGCCCCCTATTTGACCACTTCCTGTGGGAAGTGGGCATAAGCCTGTCACAGAGTTCCTAGTTCTGCCATCACCAAGATGGCAGGCTTTCAAAAATGGTGTCCACAACAGGCTGCTCACCTTAAGAGCAGGACTCTCCTGAGGGGTGGGCACGCCTCTCCAAAACTCATTTTCCTGCCTGTCAAGGTGCCACAGGTGCCCTGGGGCAGATGGTTCAGCATCCTCTGCTTTGTAGGAAGCCAGATCGACATATCAAGGGTGATGGGCTTCTTTAAAGTCCCCAGCTTTGGAATGCAGATTTGCAGGCCATCCTTTCTGGAGAGGTGTACTAACACCCCTATCAGAGGAGGTTTTGTTTCTGTACGCCCAAGAGCTAAGGCTCACTCCTGGGGAAGGTCAGAAACATGTTTGGTGGTAGCAGACCAGCTACAACTAGTCAGCCAGCACACATGTAAATGGTAGGTTTTTCAGGGGACATCGCCAAGGTGTCCTCTGGATGCATGTATTAAATACATCCATCACTGGCATCATTGAGGTTTTAATATTGCGATATGTTTGATACCAAACATCCCTATTTTCAGTAAAGCCATCATGTAGCTGGGGAAATCGTATTGACCAGTGTCCAGCACATGTACTTAAAATGGACTCCCTGTTCGCTCAGTATGTCTAAAAACCGACAAAGACATAGCATGAGCAGATATGCATTCATATGTAATATAATGAACCCCGCCTTAGGGCTCTAAGACTCGCTGTAGGGGTGATGTAAATATATTACAAGCATTGGGAGGGGACATGGCAGACAGGCTGTGCACCATGTCATGTGTTCACTTTTAGCTGAACCAGACACGCAGCCTGCAATGGCAGTCTGCATGTGGTAGGTGAGGGGTCCCTGACGATGGCACAAAACATGAGGCAGCCCTGGTGGACTCCCGTTGGTACCCATGCCCTATGTACCATGGGTACGTTTTACTAGGGACTTATAGGGGCACTAAAAGTATTGCCAGTTGAGGAACAATTGCACAGTTTTAGGGAAGGAGATCTGGCACTGGGGACCTGGTTAGCAGGAACCTAGTGTATTTTCAGTCAAGGTTGCAGCAAATGACAGGTAATAAGTGGGGGTAACCATGTCAAAAAGGGGAACTTTCCTACACAAACACAATCTTTCTCTCATAGCTCCCACCCCTTTGAAAGTGTGGTGATTACAATTCAATGTTTTCCTACCATAAACAGCCACTCGTTCTGTTTTCTGCGCCGCATTGGTCTTTCATGAATAGCGCTGTTGGAGGCTAACATGTAGTAATGTTTGGGCTGTTGTTGGAATGTATAAGATTGGGTATGAGAATGTTGGCAGTGGAGTGGTGTGAGTTGCCCAGTCGCATAATAGAGGTAATCTTACTTTGAGCTATATAGTGTGGTTACTACTGTTGGGTGACTAAAGAGGATCCATGCGTGATTTTGATCCTGCTCACTGGGCTATTATCTGCCTCTAGTTTTGATGGACACACATTGATGAACGCAATCACTGCATAAAAACTGTAAGCCTGTGGAATGTTTTTCTGGGAAGTTAATGTTGTGTGTGAAGGTTGATGAGGTTGTGAGCACTTGTTCTTCAAATTTAGGAGAAAGACTATTGTGGCCTGTGAGTTCCAGCATGCCCTGCAGCATTAAAGTCCACAAACTTCTCTTGTAAGCACATGTCACAATGTTTCTTAAAGGTCATGCAGTGTGACCCAGCACCAATTTGTTGAGCATCTTCATCACCCAGAAAGGGTCTTCAGTTTTGTTGTTCTATGGAGACACAGTAAATGAAAGATCTAATAGTGACTTCTAGTTGCAGATTCCTTACCTTAGAATGTCCCTCAGGTGTCCGATTGGATCTAGAGATTTTTCTTCGAGCAGCATCCTTGCGCGCTGTCAAGTGGTGTTGGGCGACTCTGTGTCTGTCATTGGTGTCATGGTCACTGTGATGATGTCTGGGTCATAAATAGGTGCCACACTGGTGCGCTGATGTCGTTTTTTTTCTTTCCAAGCCAGCCTATGCACAGATCCGGACAAGAGCAATCCACAGTTGCTTTTTGACAGACTTCTCGACTTCTTGAAGTTTTTTGATCTACTTGATGCGTCGAAATGTCTTCCCGCAAGACCATCAAGCCGTGTGACTCTTGTCACCGTATGATGTCGGTGATGGATGGGCACCTTGTGTGTGCTTGTGGTTTCTGGAGCACGACCCTAAGTCGTGCTTCGAGTGCCGGGCCATGAACCCAAAGACTTTAAAGGAGTGGTCCCTAAAGCTCATGGTGGTTCGGCTCTGTGTTGCTCCCAGTCTCGTTTGAGAGGAAGGCGTTGAGACCGCTCATGTAGCCACCACCACTTGTCCTCACCCCACTAAAAATGGTCCGGACATTCGGGTCACTAGAAAATGAAGTTGTTCGACTTCACCCTGTTGCTTGGACGATATAACGCAGGAGGAGCATCTACGCTCTAGGCCTCCATCCTCGGAGCCTGCTTCTGGGTCGGCTCCATGCCTCCCTAAGTTTCCAGGAGCCAGAGTTTTACGAGGCCATGCACCTCATTTTTCGGCCGTCCGACTCTCCTGTGACTCCTTCGGGCCCAGTAGGATCCGAGGAGGCCCGCTTGGGTTCTGCGCCGGTGGCTTTGGCTCCAGAGGGTGCCACAGGACCCGTGACAGGATCAGTGCTAAAGCTGGTTGTGCCATTGCCATTCAATGGCACCTGTCTCTTCAGAGACACAGCCTGCTGACGAGGCTATGGCTTGGACCCTTGGCCTCGCAGCTGCTCCTTACCCCCTCAGTCTGCTTTTTGCACCTTTTGTGGCTACGAAATGGGTGCACAACTGTGTCCATTTCTCTCCAGCTACTGTGCCATGCATGCTTCCCAGCATCTGCGTGGCCGTAGATGTTGGGTCCAATGTCCCTGTGGATCAAGGAGCCAGCGGTCAACCCAGCTCCTCCTCCCAAATTGCCTCCAAACCTTCCTAGTCCGTCACTTCATCATGGACCAGTTGGAGGCAGGATTTGCCAACACTGCTCCCTTGGCCCAGGGAGCCATAGAGAGCGTCCCTGTCCCAGAAGTATGTCGTAGATATTCCAGCTGTAGGAGACTGCCTCAGTTTATGGTGTATACCTGTGATGTGGCACCCTATACTGAGTCCTGGCAACCCTTAGTGATAGTGAATAAGTGCCCAGATAGCGCAAGCTCTCTAGGGGTTGCTGAGGAGAGGAAATGCAGCTTATCCAGGAGGAATGTAAAGTGCTTGCAATACCGCAGTAGTCGGGCAGTTACTCAATCATAAGAAAGAACCACACAAGTGTTGCAAAAATAAAGGATAGCTTATTACAGCACTACTACTAGACTAGCATTGGTATATCTTCCTTTGGAGATAATTGCACACTATATATACACAAAATAACCAAGAGAAATGGCATAAAATATACAGGGCCCTATAGGGGGGCAAACAATATACAAAGAAAGTTGAATGCGAAATAGTGAACCCATCCAAGGTAAATGTGGTAGTGAGCTAGGGGTAGATAAAAACACCAGAGGTAAGTACGGTGAGTGTCCCCCAGCGACCAGGTGCAAGATAGTTCCCCACCCAGTCGTCCTATAGACTAACACAGGGAGTAGTGGTTGGAGTTGTGGGATTCAGGACCCTTCCCAGCGAACCCTGAAAAAACCATCAGGCAAGAGGATGGTTGGAGAGTGCCTCCTCCCCAGGATACCTAGAAGACAGGAGTACTTACACCAGGGACCCTGATGCAGAGGAGAGAAGGGACTTTCTGAAGTCACTGAAAGTCTTAGATTGTCCAGCTGCTGTGGCGACCCGTGGACAAGGCCGGTGGAATCCAGGTATGGATTCCGGACGTGGAGGACCTGAAAAAGAAGGGGACCAAGTCCAGCACCCTTGGAGGTGCAAATATGTAGTGCAGGTGGCAATGCCCACCCTCCTAGAGGTGAGGTTCCTGCAAGTCGGTGAAGGAAGAAGTCCAGCATTGGGGTCCAGGAGCTGCAGACGATCACAGGAGTCGCCTACCAGCTGCCCCTTGCTAGTTGCTGGGTTGCAGGAGGGTCAATGACCAGCCAGGTCACCAACAAGCCCTGGCAAATTCAAGCAGGAGCTGAAAAGGTATTTGCAGAATTTGGGGGACCAGCAAGGTCGAGGAGACTACCCTTGAGGAGGAGTCAGGACTGGCCCTCTGCACACAGGAAGGCCAGCAGAAGTCGTTGGAGCCCCCACAAGTGACCCACAGGTGATGGATACAGGGAGTCACAAGGAGGCCTCACCAGCACAACAAAACAGAAGTCCCACGTCGCAGGAGTTCGAGGACAGGAGTGGATCTTTGAGTTGCAGAATGCTGGAGGACGGGCTGCTTGGCACCTGAAGATCTCCTTGAGGAAGAGTCAACAAGCCTTGGCAAGAGCAGCAGTCACGGTGTACAGGGGTTCCAGTCCAGTGGCAGGAGCAGGGGCCCGCAGTTTCCCAAGTTAGTCAGAAGACAAGCAGGACACTGAGGAAGCCACAGACTCACCACCTGTGAAGCAGAGCCTTTTCGATATTCTTGGAACAGCAGACCCCACCCCCAACCACCCCCCCCCCCCCCTCCCCCCCCCCCACCACCACCAGCCAGTCGACATTGTCTTGAGGTTCCTGGTGATGCAGGCAGGGAGAGGGGGGATACTCCCTCACTCCAAGGGAGATTGCTTTGTGCTTCCAGGTGTAAACTGAGTTCTTGTGGCCTTGGAGGATGCACAGCCTTGAATGTTGTAGAATTCTTGGAGGATCTGGAGAAACAATGTTGCAATGGGAGCCTTCCCACCAGGAGCAGACGTGTTTCGGTTCCAAAGCTGACCAGCCGTGGTTTCAGAGGCCAGGAGCAGAAGATGCCTTGCAGAGATTTCTTGGGGAGTCTTGCTCGACGAATCTGAGGACCCACCCACAGGGGGAGCCTTAAGTAACCCTAAAAGGGTGTTGGTCACTCTCCAAAGTGACCCACCTATCAGAGGAGGTAAGAGACGTCATCTACCTGGCCAAACCAGTCAGATTCTCCCAAGGGCCTCTGCACATCTTACTTCCAAGATGACAGAATCAAGTGGCCACTTGGCAGAGCTCTGTGCAACCCCCCCCCCCCAACCCCCAAGGGGAGGAGGTGGATAGGAACGTGGTGACTCCCATGTCTTTTGTGTAGTTTTGCACCAGAGCAGGAATGGGGGGGGGGGGGGGTCTGAACATGTGCAAACCGCATTATGCAAGTAGGGCAACAAATGTGCCCTTCAAAGCCGTCCGGTGGCGCTCAGACACCACCCCACCCCAGCCTTCACACACCTCATACACAGGGGGGGGGGAAATCACACCTCTCCCTTTAAGGAAATCCTGTGTTCTGCCTCTTTAGCCAGAGCCAGGCTCGACAGCAGAAGGGTAGAGCAGTTGCTGGGGTCAGCAGCAGTGTAGGCTGGCAGCTAGACCCGTAAGGCTGCATAGGCAGAACTAGGGGATCCTCCAAGGACCTCGAGAGTACATGGTATCATGCAGCTAACACTGATATCAGTGTAGTTGCATGATTCCAACATGCTTGATACCAAACATGCCCAGGTTTGGTGAATCCATTATGTAGTTGGACTACTTGTGGACTACTTGTGATGTACTACTTACCTTAGAGTCCACAAAATGGTCCTGTGGTCTGTAGGGGCACCCTGCTCATGCAGAGGTACCCTCACTCGTTGGGACATGCACTCTGCCCTTAGGCTGAAGGACCTACTAGAGGGGTGACTTATAGTGTCTAAGTGCAGTGACCAGGATGTAAGGTAAGCCTGTGGTAAAAGAGTGCATGCGCCATTTCACACAGACTGCAGTGGCAGGCCTGCAGACAAAGTTTGTGTGGGCCTCCATGGTTGGCAAAATACATGCTGCATCCCATTGTGGAACCCTGGTGTACCAATGCCCTGGGTACCTAAGTACCATATTCTAGGGACTTACATGGGTGCACAAGTATCCCAATTGTGGGTGTAAAAAATTTACCAGCAACCAATTTAGAGGAGCGAGCAGACACACTGGGGTCCTGATTAGCAGGATGCCAGTGAACTTCAGTCTAAACACACTGACATCGGGCAGAAAGTGGGGGTAACTTTGCTAGAAAGATGGGGCTTTCCTACATCCGCTACTTTATGGTCCCCAAGAAGGACAAGGTCCTCTGCCCTATCCTAGACCTCCGGTCCCTCAATCTCTTCCTCAGAAAGGAGAAGTTAAAAATGCTCACTGTGGCTCAGTTCCTATCTGCCCTGGACCCTAGAGACCCGATGGTAGCTTTGGACTTGTAGGATGCCTACTTTCATATTCCCATCCTGCCTGCCCACAGATGTTACTTGTGGTAGGTCATGATCATTTTCAATTCACCATGCTCGCCTTTGGCCTTACCAGCACCCCGCGGGTGTTCATGAAAGTGATGGTAGTGGTCGGAGCTCATCTGTGCATGCTAGGGATTTCAGTCTTCCCCCTACCTCAATGACTGGCCATTGAAGATGGGCTCACCCCAGGCTGTCGTCTCCCACATCCAGACTATGGTGAGCCTCTTGCATTCAGAGGGGTTCACTATAAACGTGCCGAAGTCACACCTGACTCCCTCTCCGCTGGAGCTGTTTTGGACACAGTGCACTTTTGAGCCTATCCTCCTGAGTGGCCAGTCCAGGATATTCAGGCTATGATGCCGATGTTTCAGCCTCTGCCCTGGATTTCGGCGACAGTGACTCTGAGGCTGCTGGGCCTCATGGCCTCCTGCAGCCTTCTGGGTATGCATGCCAGATGGCATATGCGGGCTGTGCAGTGGGACCTAAAGTTCCAGTGGGCGCAGCCTCCGAGGAATCTCTCTGACATGGTCCTGATCTCGGAGGGAACTGTGCAATCTCTGCAGTGGTGGCTTTTGAACTGTAATTGGGTCAAAGGCAGATCCCTCTCCCTTCCCCAACCAGATCTGACAGTAGTGACAGAGCATCACTCCTGGAATGGGGCGGCTACAAGGGGGAGGTGGAGATCAGAGGTGTCTGGTCTCTTGACACTGGCATAGCTATTATTGTCCCCTTAAGGAAATACCACCGTTAGTCCTTTATTGCCAGTGTCTGTGGTTATAATGCTAGACCATCTGGGATCAAATACCTCTAACATTGGTGCAGAATAAATAACCTCTTTGATATCAAGACATTTTCGATTAGTCATGACCCAAAAAAAAATGACCTTGACCTTTAATAACTTCTGTACATGAGGTTTTCGCAGTGTGTTGGTACATTTTGGCTGTGATCTCAAAATTTCCAGTAAAAAGCTCCAGTCCTTGCCTTGACAGTCTGTTTTTGCTGCTCACACTTACCGGTGCATGCTTTTCCTCCAGTGAAAGCTTTGCCTGCAATGGACTTAGTACTTGGATACACCACAAACGGGAATCTCCTCTCCGAGGAGGCATAGAACTTCAGAGATGGATTTCAGATTCCAACCTGCAATGTGATAGACGATTCACGCTCCTCCTCTTCAGGTCTCTGATGAATGATAAGTCCCTCTGGGTTGGGAAGTTCACCTTGATGACATGGAGCTCAGATGCTCCTGGTTGCTCAGTGAGCACCCTCCTTTGGCCCTCATGGCCTTGCTGCATTCCATCAAGCACAAATGTAACCGGAGCTGATAGACAAATTGAAGCCATGTGGTAGTTCAAGAAGGGGGTGGGAAGGGTTTAAAAGCTGGATGGAGTAGTCCTGTGGCCCTTCATCTCGAAAGTCTGATGCTGTGGCTGTAAACTGACAGATATTCTGGGCAGTCACCTGACCGGATCCCTTAACATCTGGACAGAGTATCTCAGCAGGTGCCCTCTTGCTGATTGAAAGTGGCATCTACATTTGTAAGTGGCACAGAGTGTCTTTGCACGGAAGAGCATTCCATATTAGATCTAATCGCTACCTCCAAATACACTCTTAAATTCAGCCTTATGTGCTCTAGAGCTTCCTACTTGTGGTTCTCAGAGTAGTTCCATTCTTCAATGAAATTCTGGTCTCCTATACACATTCCGACCTCGGCTGAGGATCCACTATTCTTCACAACTAGAACAGAGTATAGTTGATTCTGGTAGCCTAGTGGTAGGCCCCCAGGATGGTCTGGTACAACGAATTGCCTGACCCTAAACATCTGCGTTCCTTTAATGCTTCCTCTCCAGAAGGATCTGCTATCCTGGCTACATAACCGTGTAATGCATCTGAATCTCCATGCTATGCACATCCATATATGGAGATTGAGCGGAACAAGCTGAGAAGTTGTGATTTACAATCTGAGGCCCTGGATGGCATTTAGACTGCTCATTATTGAAGTACATACAGAAGGGTGGCTGTTCAAAAGTCCTCATCTGGGGCAAGAAGGTTGAGCCTCTGTAGGCTAAGCTGTCTGATGTTTTGTTTTTGTAATGTTTTACCTGACAAGGCTTTGCAGTGGGCACTATCCAGTGTTTGTTTTTCCCTTTGCGTTCTTCATTAGCACCCAATAGTATCCAAATTGTATTTGTTTTCGAAATGGGTACCCCTTTTTAGCTGCCCCCTAGTTTTTTGAGGCGCTGAATTCTGAAGAATGCATTTCTCATTGCATTCACTTCTACATGCTGCATCACTGAGGTGGAGACAGTTGGACTAGCCTCAATATATTCCATCTTCCATGAAAAGGTGATATACATATAGGACTCATCCTTTCTTCCGAAGGTGTTGTCTGATCAGTGTCCACTGGAATGGTTATGTTGGGCAATTACTTCTGCAGAACTTTGATTTTTGTCCACTCTTGAGGTACCAAAGCAAGAAGGGGGCCTTGGTATCTAGTCACAAGGTGAATCTGTGGTTAGAAGTATCTATCCGAAAAATAAGTTACTTCATAGCTCTTTCAGCTTCATACTCAAATCGTAGTTTTTGCCCGTCCTCTTCCTTTCTGTGGAGTGGACTTTTCAAGTTAATGAAGTTCCAAGTGACACAGGCACATTGTCATTGCTGTCATTCTGTCGGTCAGTCTCCATTTCTGAGGATATGGAAAAGATCATTAAATACACTTAACAGCTCGCAGAGGGGAGCAGCTATGTGTGGCTTCGACGTGTCCAAACGTGAGTCAGAGAATGAGACTACCACCTGCTGACATGCAGAACTATTGCTAGAGTTTTCAGATTGTCAGGCACCTAGAACAGCTCAGAAGGTGTGGAATCTGCAGATAGATTATCCACCAGAAAGAGCACTGCCAAAGGGTCTTTGAGGTTGGAATGGGGGGAAGGGTAGGCAATGTCTCTGTATCTTTTTCATGCTATTATATTTAATTTTGAATAACCAGTGTGGATATTGCTTATTCTGGTGTTCTTTGATCTTCTGACTAAATGGCTTCCCCTTCATGAGATGCTTTGACTGAGTTCTGTAGGTGCAATGCTACATCCTTAGTATAATGTTTGGGAGGTAACCTCATCCTTACCATTATAAGCTTCAGGAAATTCCAGAGCATCAGTGCCTGAGCCAAATCGCTCTAGATCTTGGGGCTTCCTAAGTATTCAACGTTTCTGTTTATGCTAGATAATTTGCTGAGCATTTTGCTGAGAGAGCTAATAAAAGTATGAGGCACAGCATCTTAAGTAAAGCAGATTGCTTATAGGCCCGAAGACACTGCACTACTGTTGGTACAGATGCCTGGTGTTAGGTGGAGGTGGGACTCCTGTTTTCTTAACTTCATTTATTCCAGTTGAGTGTCAGTGACCCTGATGGTTTCTGACTCTGGCTAGACAGAACTTGGCTCACACCTGTTGGAGGTTTCTGAAAAGTGAACAACTCCAACAGATTAAAACTTTACCTAACTTGTGTCAACTGCAGGGAAACTGTTTTGGATGCAGCTTTTCAACAGCTATAGGTTTTGACAGGTAGACTGCTCTCACAGTCCTGTTCATCTTTCTTGTCACTACTCGCACAGCACCAGAGTTGAAGGTCTCCTGTTTTTTTTTCTGGTTTTTTTTTTTCTGGTTTTTTTTTTCTGTGTTTTTTTCTGTTTTTTTTTCTGTGTTTTTTTCTGTGTTTTTTTCTGTGTTTTTTTCTGTGTTTTTTTCTGTGTTTTTTTCTGTGTTTTTTTCTGTCTTTTTTTTCTGTCTTTTTTTTCCTGTCTTTTTTTTCCTGTCTTTTTTTTCCTGTCTTTTTTTTCCTGTCTTTTTTTTCCTGTCTTTTTTTTCTGTTTTTTTTTTCTGTTTTTTTTTTCTGTCTTTTTTTTCTGTCTTTTTTTTTCTGTCTTTTTTTTTCTGTCTTTTTTTTTCTGTCTTTTTTTTCTGTCTTTTTTTTCTGTCTTTTTTTTCTGTCTTTTTTTTTCTGTCTTTTTTTTTCTGTCTTTTTTTTCTGTCTTTTTTTTCTGTCTTTTTTTTTCTGTCTTTTTTTTCTGTCTTTTTTTTTTTCTGTCTTTTTTTTTTTCTGTCTTTTTTTTTTTCTGTCTTTTTTTTTTTTCTGTCTTTTTTTTTTTCCTGTCTTTTTTTTTTTCCTGTCTTTTTTTTTTTCCTGTCTTTTTTTTTCTGTCTTTTTTTTTTCTGTCTTTTTTTTTTCTGTCTTTTTTTTTTCTGTCTTTTTTTTCTGTCTTTTTTTTTTTTTAATTACCTCTTGAATGGCTTCTATATCGTGTTCTGGCCACCGCATTCTAATATTTTTCTCCACAGAAGCCATAAATAACTTTTCTCTCAAATAGGTTGTGTCATTTACTGATACTGCCTAATTTTTACACATGCCATAAAGGCTGAAGTCTTAGGATAGGGGATTTAGTCCCCTCCAAAAGTGTTGCAAGTAAATCCCATCAGACAATAAAATCCTCCACTCATTTTGGAAATTGTGGTCCATGCTGTGAACGTTTCTGGACCTAAACTAATGTCACTGATCTGGTGTTTTGCAGACTAAACATTCCAAAAAATGAAGGTTTTATTCTTGCAACTTGGCTCACTTGTCTAATGTGTTTGACCCATCTCCTAACTTGTTTGCTTACTTTTAATTTCCAAAGACTCCTACTTCCCATAACACACAATGTCCTTCCATGGGCTTTTTTCTTTATCGTTCCATTCTTCTTAATGTTGGATGAACAGCCACTTGTGCACTTTTCTCTGCTTTGATTTTATGTTATGTGTTTGAACATGAACTTCCTCATTGTGATAATTTCACATGATTTTGCCTACAGTAGGGAGGTTGGTTCTGGTTGCAGGCCCACCCCACCCATACAGACTTTTTTTGTCTGGCTTTTGCAACTTTGACTGAAGTGCAGTGGGTTCCTGCTAACCAGGCCCCAAGTGCTGGTGTTCCTACCCCTAAACAAGGCACCTGGTCACTTGATCCCCAAGTGACCAGGCTCTTCAGCATCTCTGTAAGTCCAAAGTAAATTGGATGGTCCTTAGGACCTTGGTACTGAAGAGGACTCCTCAGAGCTGCAGCACAACCTGTGCCACTCTGAGGGATCCAGCACCAACCTAATGCAGACTGCCTTCGAAGGCTGCGTGACAAGGTGCTCCCAAAATTGAAAACACAACAGGACACTTGTGTGCCATGTCCACTAAAACACTGCTTGTAATATCTGTAAGTCACTCCCTACAGCAGATCTTCATCCCTAAGGCAGGGTGCGTTATATTGCAAGTGAGGGCATATATGAATGAGCAAATATGCCCTACTATATATTTGTCCATTCTTAGACATATTAAGTATGCAGGGAAGCTGTTTTACATACATGTGCTGGACCCTGGTCAATACGAGTTCACCAGCTACATGATGGCTTCTCTGAACCTATGGATGTTTGGCATCAAACATCTCGTATTAATAAAACCTCACTGAGTCCAGTGATGGATTTAATAAATACATGCACCCAGAGGGCACCTTAGGGGAGCCCACTGAAAAACCTACCAACTGCTGGTGAGCCTACTGACTGGTTCTGGCCAGCCTGCCACCAACAGACAAGAATCTGACCTCCCAAGGTGTGAGCCTCTGTTCTCGAGAGGTCAAAAACAAAGACCTTTCTGGGCTGGGGTGTTACACAGTCCTCCCCACAGGATGACCTGCATTCCAAGTCAGGAGCTTTAAAGAAGCCCACCACCTTTGGTATGCAGATCTGGCCTTCCTCAGAGGAAGATGCCACCCCCTGTCCTAGGGCCCATCTGGCACCTGGACAGGTGGGAAACTTAACTATGTAAGAGGTGTGTCACACTTACAGACTGGGAATACTCTTGGGGTGACCAGCCTGAAGTGAAAGCGACTTAGGAAATTCTGCCGTCTTGCATGTGGTGGAATTTAGGAACTCTGGACAGGGTGACACCCACAGTAAGTGGTCATCTAGGGGGTGTGGTGACCCCAATGGTAAGTAACCCATTGGCTACTACCCTTCGCTCCCCTTAATGCCCCCGAAATTCTGTACTTGAGGGACCCCCTGTTACCAGGACTTGGGTCTTCGCTGGACCCAAAAGAAGTCGACAAGAACCCTGCTGAACCTGAGAACTGAGGAGCACAACTGACTTGGCGCCAACCCTGTTGGCCTGCCTGCTGCACCTGACCCTTGAGAAGCAAGTGACCTGTCCTGTCACTGCAGCCTCCAAGAAACTGGGAGAGCTGCCAGTGCTTTGCCGGTAGGAACTCCCTTGGAGTAGAAGAGCTGCTCCCCTGCATCTGCAGGCCCCCAAGAAAGACCTGAGAGGACCAGGACCGCCAGAAACCAGACGCCGGACATCACCACTGAGCCCGAACCACCCCGCCTGTGTTAAAGCGGGCCAACAGTGTCAATGTAGTTCCCAGGCCCTCCATAGACGAAGCCCACTCTGTGCTCGCCTACTGTGAACTTCACAACAGCATCTGCAGACTTTCTGCAGACCCCCTAGCAACCGCGAGTAACCAGGAAGCAGACTTAACACCCTAGGGACACCTCTGCACCTGTCCTCCCTGGACCCAGGAGAAGAGAATCCAGGGTTTCTCCACGTCTCCCCACCAAATGAGGCATAAGCCCAATTGTTGGCTAGGTCTAACTGGACCCCCTAGTCCACGCCTGGAGTGTTTATGTACCCTCCCCCACCCCCCGCAACCACGAGGAACACCAGAACCAGACCAGACGCTAGAAGACATCACTGCTTCCGCGACCTAAAGCCTGAGGAGGAATGGACTGAATGTATCCCCACATGCCTGATGACCTCAAGGATTGAGCCCCCTGTTGGTTCCCCTGGCCTGCCCTTCCAGTCCATCCCTACAGTTACTTTGTAACTGGACAGATCCTCATAGACTTGAATGGGTCGCCTGACTGTAGCACACCTCTGCACCCCGACGCACTGGAGCTCCCCGAGGTGACTTGTTGGTGTGGCCTTGGACCTTGACCCAAACTGAGCTTGGTATCAAATTTTATATGAAAGTACATGTTGTTTTTATAAATTGGTGTTGGATTTCCTTATTGAGTGTGTGCCTTACCTGCTTAGCACTACCTTCCGATATGCCTAACTGCTCGACTATTTGTGCCTCCGTTTTTACCTCTGGGTATTGCTTGGATTCTTTGCACAGTGTACCTCATTTTGGTCCACTATATAAAGAGCCAGTTTCCTACAACTACAGGTACTGTGCAAATTAGGTATCATATGCATTATATTGATCGGGTCTGTTTTCTTGTGTCCTTTGTTAGGTTGATTCCTTACAGGCCCATGTGAAGGAAAAGGCTGATGAATACAATTTGCTGCTTTTGGGAAAGGAGCAGCTGGAGCAAGAGATTGTGGAACAGAAAGAGGACATTGAGAAGATGGCATTGAGGATTGAGGAGCTGGAGCAGGCCTTACTGATGAGTGAAGAGGCAGACAAGAGATGCAGCCAGCTGGAGAAGGAGTTGGCTCAAATGAGGAGGACGGAAATGGAGCTGCTGCAGGTACTACTCAGATCTAATCTAACATCCATACTAAACCCTGCAGTAGTAAAAAGCAGGCCATTGAGCACTTACAAAGGAAGCTATGACACACTGATTGTACATGCATATTATGTTTGTGGTTGTTTAAGGTTTTTGTGTAATGCAACTGTTGTAATTACATTCACTGTTGACATGCTGAAATTGCTTATTAGTGACAAATTTATCTTGCTTAAATTCAATTTAAATAAGTTAGATTTTAATATTTTTACTGATCAAAGCCATCATAACAAGTATACCAGTCTAAACAGACATACAGACAAATACAGGATGACCTTCCCACTTGCAGTTTGGGTAAGTGATTGAAATGGAGGGCTTTTTGGGGGATGCCATGGACATGCAAATATTACTTGAACTCAGCTATAGTACTTTATAGCTTTTTATTGAGTATAAATGTGTGAATCTAGCCACAGTAGTTAGCTTAGTGCACATAAAATAGTTGGCAACAACAGTATAGCAAGCAGTGAACAAAATGATAATGGAAACTGTATGAGTCGTGTGGTTTTTGATACACATGCTGTCCATTCTTCTGCCATCATGTGTTGGGACTGGATATGTGCAAGTTGTTTTTCTTCAGAGACGTCTTGAGTCGCAAGGTACAGTGACTCCTCTTGGCAATAATGTGCATGGTCATTGACTACATTGTTAGATTGTTTTCTTTCTGCACTCTGGTTCGGATATGTGCTCCGGTGTTGCGGTACTCTTTTCGGTGTCAATATTCTACTTCGATCGTGTGTCTCTCACTTTCCATCTCAGCCAGTCATTTAATTACTGTGCTCAAGTGGGTTCTGGCTAGACCGTGGCCCCTCCTGGGCCTCACCCTACGAGGCCTATTCCTGTCTGTCGCATTTCTCCACCATGCCTTGATAGTGATAGAACTGTCTCCATCCCTCCTGCCACCCAAAGTAATGTTGAATCTATCTTGTATTGTTGAACCTCCTTCAGGCAGGATGGACATTCCAGAGTGGAAAGCTTCAAAGTCCTAGCCGCATTTGTAATGCTCCTCGGGCCTCTCCAAATGGCAGAGATGACCACCCCTTCCTTACCTGACCATAGTTTTGTCAGCAAGATGGGCAGGAAAATTTGGCAGATTAGGAGGTGTGCCCACTTCATGCCAGTCCCACCCCAAAGGAGGATTAGCTGAAGTGGATTCCACTTTTAAATTCCTCCATCTTGGTTTGGAAGTAATTAGGCTATTAGGGTCAGGGTAATGCCCACTTCCCAATAGAAGTGGTCATAGAAAGGGTGTATTCACCCTAAAGGTGGGCAACCCATTGTTTGCCCCCTGACACTCCCTGTAATGCCCTAAATGTAGTATCTAGGTGCCACCCCCAGAACTCAGATCCTGACTACCTAAGAAGAAAAGGACAAAGACACACCCACAGAAGAGGTGATGCAGCTGACCTGGTACCAACTTTGCCGGCCTGTCAGCACTCCTCGACCAAGTCTGCCCAAAAAAACGCTTATCCTGCAGCTGATCTTCCAGAAACCCAAGAGGACTGCCTGTCTTCGAAAAAGACTCAGGACTCACGTGAGCAGCTGACCTGCTCCCCAGCCAACTCTAAAGAAAGGAGACCCACCTTCTCTGACCCGAGTGGGAGTGGACCTCCAGTGCCAACAAAGTCCCCTGGCTGTCCCGAGTCCATTGTGGTTTCACTCCTCCTAGACTCCCTGAAGTCTCCTGCAGCCTCTGCACGCAGCCCCCTTCTCCTGAAGCTTCTGTGGTGGAAGAAACCCGATGCCTCAAGCAACTACCGCGCCCATTGCCGCCGGCTCAAGTTTAAGTGGACCCCTGATGTCAGCTAGCTCTCCTGAGCTTGGGTACATTTTGATTTCACCCCTCCTGGAGACCACAGTGACACCTGCAGCCTCAGACCACAAGACCACCCAACCATAAGTGCTCCTAGACTAGGAAACCAGACGCCAAAGGACACCCCTGCATCTGTCATCCCTGGATCCTAGTGAAGATGACCAAAGGTGCACCTACATCCCAAAACACCCCACTTTTGAGACCTACCTGTTGGTTGTCTCCGACTGGCCCCCCCAGCTGAAGCCTGAAATGAAAATACATTGGGCACCAGACGCCGTACTACACATCTGCACCCAGGCAACTGGCCGCACCAGTGCTGCCCGGAAAGACCTGTTGGTGTGGTGATGACCCTTTCCCAGGACTCAACTTAAGTCCAGGAGATTGGTCCCATTAGTTGCCGTACTGTAGCTGTTTTCCAGCTATTTTTCCTCCATAGGATAGCATTGCAGCATCCAAAAATTGCACTAAGTGTCGAATTTTCAAAACTGTAAATGTTTCTTGCAAAATATACTTACCTAATCGAATTGATTCTGATGCCTATATATATATATGAGAAAGATATATATATATGTTCAATGGCATGTGTAGCTGCAGATACACATGCTGTGCACATCCCGCCATCTGGTGTTGGGCTCGGAGTGTTACAAGTTGTTTTTCTTCGAAGAAGTCTTTTCGAGTCACGAGACCGAGAGACTCCTCCCATTTCGACTCCATTGCGCATGGGCGTCGACTCCATCTTAGATTGTTTTTTTTCCGCCATCGGGTTCGGATGTGTTCCTTTTCGCTCCGTGTTTCGGGTCGGAAAGTTAGTTAGAATCTCGGAAAAAACATTGGTATTGTTTGCGTTCGGTATCGGGTTAGTTACAACAGATCGATACCGAATTTTGAAGAGCTCCGGTGGCCCTTCGGGGTTTTTTCGATCCCCCGTCGGGGCCTGGTCGGCCCGGCCACGTGTGACTTCAAGGCTGATGGAACGGACCCCATTCCGCTTCTGTCCAAAATGCCATAACAAGTATCCGTATACGGATCAGCATCTGGTCTGTAACTTGTGCTTGTCCCCAGAGCACAAGGAAGATACTTGTGAGGCCTGTCGAGTGTTTCGGTCGAGAAAGACGTTAAGAGACCGAAGAGCCAGAAGACTGCAGATGGCGTCGACGCCGACAGGACAAGAGCGTTTCGAGGAGGAAGAGGAAGCTTTCTCTATCCACGAGTCGGACTCGGAAGAGCTTGAGGCCGAAGAAATGCCGAAAACCGTGAGTAAGACGTCGAAACATAAGACTCACGAGAAGTCAACAAAAGCCCAGGGGACGCCACCGCCAACAGGCCATGGCTTAACCCCAAAAATAGGTGACCGATCCAAGGCACCGAAAAAGGGCACGCTGGTGTCGAAGTCATCCGACTACGGTCGAGATACCGCCACACAGCAATCTCGGACCCGAGACATCGGCTCAGAGAAATTTCGGCACCATGACAGCGGCACCGAACAAATTCGGCACCGAGACACCACCACGCCGAAAATTACAAAGGTTTCTTCGGAGCCTAAAAAGACGTACGAAAAAGTTTCGGTTCCGAAACATCCAGCCTCGGAGCCGAAAACAGGTTCCTATACAGAGGAACAAGGATTGTCCTCCCAAATGCAAAAACATAGATTCGGAGAGGAACTTCAAGCAGTAGAGCCAGACTATACTCAAAGTAGGCTCCACATTCAACAAGACACAGGGAAGATAACCACTCTTCCCCCAATTAAAATAAAAATAAAACTTGCCTTTCAAGAAAAGGACAAGGAGCCACAGGCAAAGGTGGCAAGGAACACAACTCCACCACCGTCTCCACCACCATCAGTGCACACATCACCAGTAGCAACTCCTCCACTGATGCATTCCCCGACTAATACTACCATGAGTCAAGATGATCCCGATGCATGGGACCTTTACGATG
The DNA here is from genome assembly GCF_031143425.1 of Pleurodeles waltl. Lineage (NCBI taxonomy): Eukaryota > Metazoa > Chordata > Amphibia > Caudata > Salamandridae > Pleurodeles > Pleurodeles waltl. The sequence continues at coordinate 1,692,338,609 of NC_090440.1, forward strand.
CTCCAGTATCGGACAACAGCCCAGACTCGTACCCTGCCAGGCCGTCCCCACCTGAGGACAGTACATCTTACACACAGGTGATCGCAAGGGCAGCTGCTTTCCATAACGTCACCTTGCATTCCGAACCAATTGAGGATGACTTTTTGTTTAACACGCTATCCTCCACTCATAGCCAATACCAAAGACTACCTATGCTCCCAGGAATGCTAAAACATTCAAAACAAATCTTTCAGGATCCTGTTAAAGGCCGAGCCATAACTCCAAGGGTGGAGAAAAAGTACAAGCCACCGCCAACAGATCCAGTTTATATTACAACGCAGTTAACACCAGACTCAGTAGTTGTCGGGGCAGCTTGTAAGAGAGCAAACTCTCATACCTCGGGGGACGCACCACCTCGAGACAAAGAGAGTCGCAAATTTGATGCTGCGGGCAAAAGGGTTGCAGCACAAGCAGCAAACCAATGGCGCATTGCCAATTCACAAGCACTTTTGGCAAGATATGATAGAGCTCACTGGGATGAGATGCAACATTTGATAGAACACTTACCCAAGGAGTTCCAAAAAAGAGCACAACAAGTGGTGGAAGAAGGACAAAGTATCTCTAATAATCAGATACAGTCTTCAATGGATGCAGCAGATACGGCTGCAAGGACAGTAAATACTGCAATAACAATAAGAAGGCACGCATGGCTGCGCACGTCAGGGTTCAAGCCGGAAATTCAACAAGCCGTGCTAAATATGCCATTTAATGAACAGCAGTTGTTTGGGCCGGAAGTCGACACTGCTATTGATAAACTCAAGAAAGACACTGATACAGCAAAAGCCATGGGCGCACTCTACTCCCCGCAGAGCAGAGGCACATTTCGCAAAACACCTTTTAGGGGAGGGTTTCGAGGACAACCTACAGAAACCACAACATCACAAACAAGGCCCACTTACCAAAGCCAATATCAGCGGGGAAGTTTTCGGGGGCAATATAGAGGGGGACAATTCCAAACAAATTGAGGAAAATTCCAAAGCCCCAAAACTCCTCAAAATAAGCAGTGACTTACAAGTCACACATCCCCATCACATAACACCTGTGGGGGGAAGACTAAGCCAATTTTACAAACATTGGGAGGAGATAACAACAGATACTTGGGTACTAGCAATTATCCAGCATTGTTATTGCATAGAATTTCTCGAATTCCCTCCAACAGTCCCACCGAAAATACACAATATGTCAAAACAACATATAAATCTTCTAGGTTTACAAGTTCAAGCATTGCTCCAAAAAGAGGCAATAGAATTGGTACCAAAACAAGAACTAAACACAGGAGTTTACTCACTGTACTTTCTCATACCCAAAAAGGACAAAAGTCTAAGACCTATACTAGATCTCCGAATATTAAATACATACATCAGATCAGGCCACTTTCACATGGTTACATTACAAGAAGTAATCCCACTGCTCAAACAACAAGACTACATGACAACACTGGATCTAAAGGATGCATATTTCCATATACCAATACATCCTTCAGACAGAAAGTACCTGAGGTTTGTATTCCAAGGGATACATTACCAATTCAAAGTGTTGCCATTCGGAATAACAACTGCGCCAAGAGTTTTTACAAAATGTCTAGCAGTAGTAGCTGCACATATCAGAAGGCAGCAAATACATGTGTTCCCGTACCTAGACGATTGATTAATCAAAACCAACACGCAAATACAGTGTTCACAACACACAAATTATGTCATAGAAACCCTACACAAACTAGGTTTCTCAATCAATTACTCAAAGTCACACCTTCTGCCGTGTCAAACACAGCAATACCTAGGGGCAACAATCAACACAGTAAAAGGAATTGCCACTCCAAGTCCACAAAGAGTCCAAACATTTCACAATGTAATACAAGCCATGTATCCAAACCAAAAGATACAGGTCAAATTGGTAATGAAACTGCTGGGCATGAGGTCTTCATGCATAGCCATTGTCCCAAACGCAAGGCTGCACATGCGGCCCTTACAACAGTGCCTAGCATCACAATGGTCACAAGCACAGGGTCAACTTCTAGATCTGGTGTTGATAGACCGCCAAACATACATCTCGCTTCAATGGTGGAACAGTATAAATTTAAACCAAGGGCGGCCTTTTCAAGACCCAGTGCCACAATACGTAATAACGACAGATGCATCCATGACAGGGTGGGGAGCACACCTCAGTCAGCACAGCATTCAAGGACAATGGGACATTCAGCAAAGACAGTTTCATATAAATCACTTAGAACTGTTAGCGGTGTTTCTAGCGCTGAAAGCATTTCAACCCATAATAACCCACAAATACACTCTTGTCAAGACAGACAACATGACAACAATGTATTACCTAAACAAACAGGGAGGAACACACTCGACACAGTTGTGTCTCCTGACACAAAAAATATGGCATTGGGCGATTCACAACTACATTCGCCTAATAGCACAATTTATTCCAGGGATTCAGAATCAGTTAGCAGACAATCTCTCTCGGGATCACCAACAGATCCAGAATGGGAAATTCACCCCCAAATACTGAACACTTACTTCCGAATTTGGGGAACGCCACAAATAGATCTATTTGCAACAAAAGAAAACTCAAAATGCCAAAGCTTCGCATCCAGGTACCCACAACATCAGTCTCAGGGCAATGCACTATGGATGAACTGGTCAGGGATATTTGCGTACGCTTTTCCCCCTCTCCCACTTCTTCCATATCTAGTAAACAAGTTGAGTCAAAACAAACTCAAACTCATACTAATAGCACCAACATGGGCAAGGCAACCTTGGTACACAACACTACTAGACCTTTCAGTAGTACCTCATGTCAAACTACCAAACAGACCAGATCTGTTAACACAACACAAACCACCGATCAGACATCCAAATCCAGCATCGCTGAATCTAGCAATTTGGCTCCTGAAATCCTAGAATTCGGGCATTTAGACCTCACACAGGAATGTATGGAGGTCATAAAACAAGCTAGAAAACCTACCACTAGACACTGCTATGCAAATAAGTGGAAAAGATTTGTTTATTACTGCCATAATAATCAAATTCAACCTTTACACGCATCTGCAAAAGATATAGTAGGATACTTACTACATTTGCAAAAATCAAAACTAGCTTTCTCTTCCATTAAAATACATCTTACTGCAATTTCAGCTTACCTGTAAATTACGCACTCAACTTCATTATTTAGGATACCAGTCATAAAAGCGTTTATGGAAGGCCTAAAGAGAATTATACCACCAAGAACACCACCAGTTCCTTCATGGAACCTCAACATTGTCTTAACACGACTCATGGGTCCACCTTTTGAGCCCATGCGCTCTTGTGAAATGCAATACTTAACGTGGAAAGTTTCATTTTTTATTGCCATCACATCTCTAAGAAGAGTGAGTGAAATTCAAGCATTTACCATTCAAGAACCATTTATTCAAATACACAAAAATAAAGTTGTTCTACGGACAAATCCTAAATTTTTACCAAAAGTAATCTCACTGTTCCACTTGAATCAAATGGTAGAATTACCAGTGTTCTTCCCACAGACAGATTCTGTAGCTGAAAGAGCACTACATACATTAGACATCAAAAGAGCACTAATGTACTACATTGACAGAACAAAACTAATTCGAAAGACAAAACAACTATTTATTGTCTTTCAAAAACCTCATACAGGAAATCCAATTTCAAAACAAGGCATTGCTAGATGGATAGTTAAGTGCATTCAAACCTGCTATCTTAAAGCTAAAAGAGAACTGCCTATTACACCAAAGGCACACTCAACCAGAAAGAAAGGTGCTACCATGGCCTTTCTAGGAAATATTCCAATGAACGAAATATGTAAGGCAGCAACATGGTCTACGCCTCATACATTTACCAAGCACTACTGTGCAGATGTGTTAACTGCACAACAGGCAACAGTAGGTCAAGCTGTACTAAGAACATTATTTCAAACTACTTAAACTCCTACAGGCTGAACCACCGCTTTTGGGGAGATAACTGCTTACTAGTCTATGCACAGCATGTGTATCTGCAGCTACACATGCCATTGAACGGAAAATGTCACTTACCCAGTGTACATCTGTTCGTGGCATTATTCGCTGCAGATTCACATGCGCCCGCCCGCCTCCCCGGGAGCCTGTAGCCGTTTAGAAGTAGATCTTAAACATTTGTACATTTGTAAATATATGACTTTAAACTTCATTATGTACATACGCATTCACTCCATTGCATGGGCACTATTACTAGCATACACAACTCCTACCTCACCCTCTGCGGGGAAAACAATCTAAGATGGAGTCGACGCCCATGCGCAATGGAGTCGAAATGGGAGGAGTCCCTCGGTCTCGTGACTCGAAAAGACTTCTTCGAAGAAAAACAACTTGTAACACTCCGAGCCCAACACTAGATGGCGGGATGTGCACAGCATGTGAATCTGCAGCGACTAATGCCACGAACAGATGTACACTGGGTAAGTGACATTATCCATATATATATATATATATATATATATATATATATTCTTGTTATTTTTGTAAATTGGTGTGGATCTCCTTCTTGAGCCATGTCTCATTTATTGACTGTATTTGAAGATGTCTCACACTTCTCTTTGATAAGCCTAAGGCTGCTCGACCACACTACCTCCTAAAAAGAGCACCTTGGGACTGCTAGAACAGGCCCCTGTCCACTAGTAAGGAAACCCTTGGACTCCTTGCACAGAATACCATATTTGGGTATACTGTATAAAGAGCCAACTTCGTACAAAGTCCATCCACAAGTCCTCCTCTGCTACTTGCCCAGATGGGAGCTCCCACAGATAGACCTGTTTGCAACAGCAAAAAACTCCAAATCCCAAACTTCGCCTCCAGGTTCCCACAGTCCAGCAGCATTGCACTAGGGTTAACTGGTCATGGATAGTTGTCTACTCATTTCCTCCTCTCCCACTACTTCCATTTGTGGCTCATAGGCTTCAGCAGACGTCCCTCAGTCATCCTTGTGGCACCCACAGGGGTCTGACAGCGCTGGTTCACGACTCTGCTCTGACCCTCACTGGTTCTGCATGAAAGGCTCCATCAAGCCGGCCTTTCTCACAAAGAAGCATGAAGAAATCGGGCGCCCAGATCCCTCAATCTTGCGATCTGGTTCCTGAGGTCATAGAATTTCAATACCATAATCTTCCACCTGAATGCGTTAGCATTCTCAAGGAAGTGCGCACACCTACCACTCCGGCTTGCTAAACGGCCAAGTGGAAAAGATTTGTCTGCTACTGTTACTCAAGAGATTGAACCTTTTGAAAGCCACAGTTTAGGACATTGTCTTTTACTTCACTTGCAGGACTCTGTTCTAGCCTTTACCTCCGTAGATTACAACTGGCTGTCATGGCTGCCTACCTTTAGAATAGACAAAACATCTCTTCAGGATACTGGTCATTAAAGCTTTCATGGAGAGTCTCTACAGTGTTGTTCCTCCACGGGTCCACTGGCACCCTCAAGGAATCTCAACGTTATAATCACACAACTGATGGGCCCTCCATTCAGTTTCTCTCTTGGAAGATGACATTTCTAGTTGCTACCACCTCACTCAGGCATGTCTGTGAGCTTCAGACATTCTCTGGAACAACCTTTCTTCCGCGTATCTAGGGATAAGGTTGTCCTCCCCACCAACCCTAAATGCCTTCCAAAGGTAGTGACTCTCTCACACCTCATCAATCAGTACATTGACCTTCCTGTTTATTCCCATAACCTGATTCATTTGTGGAAGAGGCTCTCCGTACTTTGGATGTAAAACATGCCCTGATGTACTATGTCGCTAGAATCGGACAATTTAGAAAGACTCAACATTTTAATGCTTTCTCTAAACCCCAAAAGGGGAAGGCTCTATCCAAGTCAGGCATTGCCAGAAGGTTAGTTAAATGCATCCAGACATGCTATGCTGAAACTAAGAGGATTCTACCCACTCTTCCTAGAGCACACTATTTGGAAGAAAGGAGCTTCTGTGGACTTGTCGGGGGGACATCCCAATAGTCAATATGTGCAAAGCAGCTACTTGGTCCACACCATACACCTTTACATAACATTACTGTGTGGATGTCCTAGATCGCCAACAAGCGTATGTTGGTCAGGCAGTTCTCCATACACTTTTCAGTCTTCTGCACCACCCATAGGCTAGCTGCTGCTTTTTGGGAGGATTGCTTTAGTCTGTGCATAGCATGTGTATCTCCAACTACTCCTGTATTGAACAGAGAAGTTTACTTATGCTGTAAACATGTTTGTTGCATATAGTGCTGTATATTCACATGAGCCCACACTCCTCCATGGGCACCTGTGGCTGTTGCAGTATCTTTCTGGTAGAGATTTTGAGTTGCAAATTCCTTACCTTAGAATTTCCCCCAGGCGTCAGGCTGGATCCAGAGATTTTTCTTTGAGCAGTACCCTTGCGTGCCATCCGATGGAGTCAGTCGAATCTGCATCTGTTGTGGTCGCCATGACGACATCGCGGTCGTATACAGCCGCCACCCCGGTGCACTGACGCCAGGTCTTTTCTTTCCAAGCCAACCTACGCGCCGATCTGGAGAAAGCTACCCTTAGTCATTTTTTGACTTTGACCATTTTGTCAACTTTTTTTTGACACTTTTGGTGCGTCGAGGATGTCACGGAAGACCGGGTTTAACCCCTTCTGTGCCCAGGACGTAATGGTTACGTCCTGAGGCACAGTGCTGCTGTGCCCAGGACGTAACCATTACGTCCTGTGCACAGAGCCCAGAGGGAGCGCTCTCGCTCCCTCTGTGGGGTTCACCCCCACCCCTTCAAGTCAGGGATGGAAGGGGAAGCCCTTCCCCTCCCACCCCCGACCCCCCCAACCCCCCCTGTGACGTCAGCGCGCGAGTGCGCGCTGATTAGTCACAGGGTCTCCCCCATCGCGCTGGAAGCAGAGCTTCCAGCGCGATTGAAAAAGAAATGCTTTTGCATTTCTTTTTCAATCCCATGGGGGAGGCCCCGAGAGGCTTCAAAGGGAAGGAAATGTATTTCCTTCCCTTTGAAGTCTCTCACAGGTTTCAAAAGCCGGATTGCTTGCAATCCGGCTTTTGAAACCCCACTAGACACCAGGGATTTTTTTTTCTTTTCTTGAAATTGGCAAAAGGGAGCGACCCCTTGGGCAAGGGTCGCTCCCAGGGGGGCATTTTTTTAGGAAGGCCTTTTCTGCCCCCCCCTGGGGGCAGATTGGCCTATTATTAGGCCGAACTGCCCCCAGGGGGGGGCAGAACACTCTAGGCGGCAGGGCAATTTTTTTTTGTGTTTTTTTTTTTTTGTTGTTTCTTTTTTTAGAGATGGGGAGCGACCCATCAGGCAAGGGTCGCTCCCCTGGGGGGGCAAATTGTATTTAGACCATTTCTGCCCCCCTGGGGGCAGATTGGCCAATTTTAGGTCAATCTGCCCCCAAGGGGGCAGAAACCACTAGGCACCGGGGATTTGTTTTTTGGCGCCAATGTCACGCAGGGGGAGCGACCCCGTAGGCAAGGGTCGCTCCCGGGGGGGGGGGTGGGGGTTGGGGGGGCAAATTTATTTTAGGCCATTTCTGCCCCCCCCGGGGGACAGATCGGCCTATTATTAGGCCGAACTGCCCCCGGGGGGGGGGCAGAACACTCTAGGCGCCAGGGCAATATTTTTTTTGTGTTTTTTTTTTTTTTTTTGTTTCTTTTTTTAGAGATGGGGAGCGACCCATCAGGCAAGGGTCGCTCCCCTGGGGGGGCAAATTGTATTTAGACCATTTCTGCCCCCCTGGGGGCAGATTGGCCAATTTTAGGTCAATCTGCCCCCAAGGGGGCAGAAACCACTAGGCACCGGGGATTTGTTTTTTGGCGCCAATGTCACGCAGGGGGAGCGACCCCGTAGGCAAGGGTCGCTCCGGGGGGGGGGGGGCGGGTGTTGGGGGGGCAAATTTATTTTAGGCCATTTCTGCCCCCCCGGGGGGCAGATCGGCCTATTATTAGGCCGATCTGCCCCGGGGGGGGGCAGAAACCTCTAGGCGCCAGGGGAATTTTTTTTTTTTTTCTTTTTTTTTTTTTTTTAGAGATGGGGAGCGACCCATCAGGCCAAAATCCACAGGTAGGCACTGCTTTTTATAAAAAAAATGTGATGTGTCCACGTTGTGTTTTGGGCCCTTTCCTTTCGTGGGCGCTAGTCCTACCCACACAAGTGAGGTATCATTTTTATCGGGAGACCCCTCCTTGGATTCCCCTAGGTCTCTAGTTTTCAGAAATGCACAGGTTTGGTAGGTTTCCCTAGGTGCCGGCTGAGCTAGAGGCCAAAATCTACAGGTAGGCACTTCGCAAAAAACACCTCTGTTTTTTTCCAAAATTTAGGATGTGTCCACGTTGCGCTTTGGGGTGTTTCCTGTCGCCGGCGCTAGGCCTACCCACGCAAGTGAGGTATCATTTTTATCGGGAGACTTGGGGGAACGCTGGGTGGAAGGAAATTTGTAGCTCCTCTAAGATTCCAGAACTTTCTGCCACAGAAATGTGAGGAACATGTGTTTTTTTTAGCCAAATTTTGAGGTTTGCAAAGGATTCTGGGTAACAGAACCTGGTCCGAGCCCCGCAAGTCACCCCTCCTTGGATTCCCCTAGGTCTCTAGTTTTCAGAAATGCACAGGTTTGGTAGGTTTCCCTAGGTGCCGGCTGAGCTAGAGGCCAAAATCTACAGGTAGGCACTTCGCAAAAAACACCTCTGTTTTTTTCCAAAATTTAGGATGTGTCCACGTTGCGCTTTGGGGCGTTTCCTGTCGCCGGCGCTAGGCCTACCCACGCAAGTGAGGTATCATTTTTATCGGGAGACTTGGGGGAACGCTGGGTAGAAGGAAATTTGTGGCTCCTCTCAGATTCCAGAACTTTCTGCCACAGAAATGTGAGTAACGTGTATTTTTAGCCAAATTTTGAGGTTTGCAAAGGATTCTGGGTAACAGAACCTGGTCCGAGCCCCGCAAGTCACCCCTCCTTGGATTCCCCTAGGTCTCTAGTTTTCAGAAATGCACAGGTGTGGTAGGTTTCCCTAGGTGCCGGCTGAGCTAGAGGCCAAAATCTACAGGTAGGCACTTCGCAAAAAACACCTCTGTTTTTTCCCAAAATTTAGGATGTGTCCACGTTGCGCTTTGGGGTGTTTCCTGTCGCTGGCGCTAGGCCTACCCACGCAAGTGAGGTATCATTTTTATCGGGAGACTTGGGGGAACGCTGGGTGGAAGGAAATTTGTAGCTCCTCTCAGATTCCAGAACTTTCTGCCACAGAAATGTGAGGGACATGTGTTTTTTTTAGCCAAATTTTGAGGTTTGCAAAGGATTCTGGGTAACAGAACCTGGTCCGAGCCACACAAGTCACCCCTCCTTGGATTCCCCTAGGTCTCTAGTTTTCAGAAATGTACAGGTTTGGTAGGTTTCCCTAGGTGGCGGCTGAGCTAGAGGCCAAAATCTCCAGGTAGTCACTTTGCTAAAAACAGCTCTGTTTTCTGTGATGTGTCCACGTTGTGTTTTGGGGCATATCCTGTCGCGGGCGCTAGGCCTACCCACACAAGTGAGGTATCATTTTTATCGGGAGACGTGGGGGAACGCTGGGTGGAAGGAAATTTGTGGCTCCTCTCAGATTCCAGAACTTTCTGCCACAGAAATGTGAGGAACATGTGTTTTTTTAGCCAAATTTTGAGGTTTGCAAAGGATTCTGGGTAACAGAACCTGGTCCGAGCCACACAAGTCACCCCTCCTTGGATTCCCCTAGGTCTCTAGTTTTCAGAAAGGCACAGGTTTGGTAGGTTTCCCTAGGTGCCGGCTGAGCTAGAGGCCAAAATCTACAGGTAGTCACTTTGCTAAAAACAGCTCTGTTTTCTGTGATATGTCCACGTTGTGTTTTGGGGCATATCCTGTCGCGGGCGCTAGGCCTACCCACACAAGTGAGGTATCATTTTTATCGGGAGACGTGGGGGAACGCTGGGTGGAAGGAAATTTGTGGCTCCTCTCAGATTCCAGAACTTTCTGCCACAGAAATGTGAGTAACATGTGTTTTTTAGCCAAATTTTGAGATTTGCAAAGGATTCTGGGTAACAGAACCTGGTCCGAGCCCCGCAAGTCACCCCTCCTTGGATTCCCCTAGGTCTCTAGTTTTCAGAAATGCACAGGTTTGGTAGGTTTCCCTAGGTGGGGCTGAGCTAGAGGCCAAAATCTACAGGTAGTCACTTTGCTAAAAACAGCTCTGTTTTCTGTGATATGTCCACGTTGTGTTTTGGGGCATATCCTGTCGCGGGCGCTAGGCCTACCCACACAAGTGAGGTATCATTTTTATCGGGAGACGTGGGGGAACGCTGGGTGGAAGGAAATTTGTGGCTCCTCTCAGATTCCAGAACTTTCTGCCACAGAAATGTGAGGAACATGTGTTTTTTTAGCCAAATTTTCAGGTTTGCAAAGGATTCTGGGTAACAGAACCTGGTCCGAGCCACACAAGTCACCCCTCCTTGGATTCCCCTAGGTCTCTAGTTTTCAGAAATGCACAGGTTTGGTAGGTTTCCCTAGGTGGCGGCTGAGCTAGAGGCCAAAATCTACAGGTAGTCACTTTGCTAAAAACAGCTCTGTTTTCTGTGATATGTCCACGTTGTGTTTTGGGGCATATCCTGTCGCGGGCGCTAGGCCTACCCACACAAGTGAGGTATCATTTTTATCGGGAGACGTGGGGGAACGCTGGGTGGAAGGAAATTTGTGGCTCCTCTCAGATTCCAGAACTTTCTGCCACAGAAATGTGAGGAACATGTGTTTTTTTAGCCAAATTTTCAGGTTTGCAAAGGATTCTGGGTAACAGAACCTGGTCCGAGCCACACAAGTCACCCCTCCTTGGATTCCCCTAGGTCTCTAGTTTTCAGAAATGCACAGGTTTGGTAGGTTTCCCTAGGTGGCGGCTGAGCTAGAGGCCAAAATCTACAGGTAGTCACTTTGCTAAAAACAGCTCTGTTTTCTGTGATGTGTCCACGTTGTGTTTTGGGGCATATCCTGTCGCGGGTGCTAGGCCTACCCACACAAGTGAGGTACCATTTTTATCGGGAGACTTGGGGGAACATAGATTAGCAAAACAAGTACTATTGCCCCTTGTCTTTCTCTACATTTTTTCCTTCCAAATATAGGAGTGTGTGTAAAAAAGACATCTATTTGAGAAATTCCCTGTAATTCACGTGCTACTATGGTCACCCCGGAATTCAGAAATGTGCAAATAACCACTGCTCCTCAACACCTTATCTTGTGCCCTTTTTGGAAATGCAAAGGTTTTCTTGATAGCAATTTTTTACTCCTTATATTTCAGCAAATGAATTGCTGTATACCCGGTATAGAATGAAAACGCACTGCAGGGTGCAGCTCATTTATTGGCTCTGGGTTCCTCGGGTTCTTGATGAACCTACAAACCCTATATATCCCCGCAACCAGAGGAGTCCAGCAGACGTAACGCTATATTGCTTTCGATAATCTGACATTGCAGGGAAAAGTTACAGAGTAAAACGTAGAGAAAAATTGATGGTTTTTTCACCTCAATTTCAATATTTTTCTTTTTCAGCTGTTATTTTCTGTAGGAAACCCTTGTAGGATCTACACAAATGACCCCTTGCTGAATTCAGAATTTTGTCTACTTTTCAGAAATGTTTAGGTTTCTGAGATCCAGCATTGGTTTCTGTGACCGGGCCGCCCCGGGCAACAGCGGGGAACCGGCAGAAACGGAACCGCTACGGCCGCGTTCCCAGGTTCCCCTGGAAACGCGTCCGCAACGAGGCCAGCGTCCTGACGTTGCCTCGGCAACCTCCGGTGACGAGGAGGCTCCGGATTGGCCACCAGGCGGCCAAAAGACGGAAGCTCCGGTCGAGAGAGGGAGAGCCGGGAAGGGAGAGAGGAAGGAGAACGGCGGCGGCGGCGAACCGAAGGAGGAAGAGAGAGACGGCGACAAGGACATCGGAGGAGGACCCCAGTGGCCTGGAAGCGGCGGAACCCGAACCCAGAGGAACAGCGCCCGACCGGAAGCAGGGGAGACCAGCCCAGACCGACGAGAGGACCTCCACAGAGCCAGCCACGACCCTGGAGGGTCGTGGCTCTACAAGGTACGGTCCTTCTGGACAAACCGAGGGGCACAATAAAAGGGGAGAAACGCTGGGGAAGGGAGGAAGGCAGGGTGAGGGGAGGGAGGAGAGAAGGGCACTTTAGAGAGCACCGGGAGAGCACAAAAGGGTAAAGTACGGAATATACACAAGCCCTGAAGTCCTCACTGGCACCTATATCACACATAAAACCCCCCCCCCCTCCTTAAACCTTTTCCCAGCAAAACATATAAGTAGAAGACGTGGTATAAGGCGTCCGTTCCACTCACCAGCGGTATGTGTTCCCTTTTTCTTATATGTCACATCCGGGACCTGACGAGGACGATCCGGTACGCCACCTAGAAAAAAGGAAGAAAAGGGACACAGATTAGAAGGAAGATATTCACCACTCCAGAGAAGAAACTGGCGCTAAACGTCGAACTGACTTTTCATCAGTTCTTATTTCAAATTACTAATAAATACTTACCTCAAAAACCCAAATTTACCTCTCCTGAGTGTCTATACTGTGGGGACTGTCTACAGTGGTGTCAGAAGTGGGATCTTGTTTCTAATCCCTCTCCATAAAACAGTCCAGACAGTATACACAATGAGTGAGAGTCCATCGTTAGAGACCGTGATTAAGCAACTAGCGGAAGGGCAAAGACACTTACAACTAGTATGGGAGGCCCAACAGAGAGAGGCCAAAGAAGACCGAGAAACCTTACAATCTGCGCTGAAGAGCCAGGCGACCATACTGGCGAACAACCAGTTAGTCCATGAAAGTGCGATGAAAAAACTAACGGAGACTATCGCCGCTAGTAAGGTACATCCGAATGTACCTAGTTCCGTATTACAGAAGTATCAGGAGGGAGAGGATCCGGAATCCTTTTTCACCAACTTTGAACGGGTAGCCTCCTCCGCCCTATGGCCAGAAGATAAATGGGGACAATATGTGGCCCCCCTGCTCACCGGTCTCTTACAATCAGCATATCAAGCCGCTAACCCAGGTGGTGTCAACCCCTATCAAGACATAAAAACAAGTATACTAGAAAGGGTGGGTCACGACACAGAATATTACAGGATGAGATTTCGTAAAGCCAAATGGGGCACCAACGAAGACCCTAGAACCTTTTATTTTCGTGTGAAGGATCTAGCATTAAAATGGTTAGGCCATATTGGAGATAGTCGGGAGGAAGTCATCAAAACCATTATACTGGAACAATATCTCGATGGTCTACATCCATCCACAAAACACTGGATAAGACAACACCCAAAAGTGGATACTGAGACGGCCATCGATCTGGCCTGTGCTTTTCATCGATCCACCGATGTCAGAAACTGTCCCACGCGAAGTATCATTAAACCAGTTCTACCGTCCCCAAAGACATTTGTAAAAAGTCCACCCAACTATCTAGTACCACGTAGGATTCCTGAAGGCCCGCCTACCATGGGACCCCAATGTTATAGTTGTGGTGAATGGGGACACATCGCACGTATGTGTCCCCAGAAACAAGAAATGGGAGAACCCATGGAGATAGGGATGACAAGACGAAGGGTGTTATGTACTGGGAAGGGCGCCCTAAAATTTAAAATGATGATACAAGTGGACGGGAAAAGTGTATATGCCCTGGTTGACTCCGGCTGCAGCCAGTCAGTAATTAGGAAAGACTTGATAAATAATGATATAGAAGAGAAACAATGGGTATCTATATGTTGCATACACGGGGACAAGGCCCAGTATCCTATACAGGTACTCCAGATCAGGTGGGGACCCTATCAGGACTTCCTCCCAGTGGGGATAATGCCCCGGTTAATCGAGGAATGCATCATTGGGACAGACTACATCCACTTCCAAGAACTATTAGACTACGTCAGAGATAGCAAACAAACTAAGGATTGGTGGGGAGAGGCACCTTTTTCAGAGAGTGATATTGAGTGTCCGCTATATCGTAGAAAGTTGTCACGAAGAGAGAAACGACAGGGAAAAGGGGACTATCGGAAGACGAAAGGTGACAACACCTATGGAGAGATAGTGGCAGAAATTCATGAAGTTCCTAGTACTTTTTCCCAACAACAGAGAGAGGACCCCTCCCTTAACAATGCCTGGAGGTCGGCAGTAACAGAGGAGACAGAAGAGGTGGGTCCCTACTTTATAGTGCAAAAAAACTTATTATATCGGGTTACTACCACCCGACGGGGAGAACGTAAACGCCAACTTCTGGTACCTACCCACTATCGGGAACATGTTCTTACACTAGCTCATAATCACCCAGGGGGAGGACACTTTGGGAGAGAAAACACCGAGGAATATTTACTCAGAAGGTTTTATTGGCCTGGAGTGTACGCCCACATACGTAGGTATTGCGCCCAATGTCCCCGTTGTCAGTTAACCGAACCTAGTCGGCCTAGGAAGGCGCCTCTCCTACCCCTTCCCATCATCGATATCCCGTTCAAAAGAATAGGGATGGATCTAGTGGGACCTTTGATTCCTTCGTCAAAAGGACACACCTACATCTTAGTCATTGTAGATTATGCTACACGATACCCAGAGGCCATTCCCCTGACTAGTATGACAACCAAGACAGTGGCCCAAGCTATGATTAACGTATTTTCTCGTCTTGGGTTTCCACATGAAATCCTCACGGACCAGGGGACCCCTTTTATGTCCACCTTAATGAAACAAGTGTGTAAAACATTGGGGATAGCTCAGATCAGAACCTCCGTTTACCATCCTCAAACGGACGGATTAGTCGAAAGATATAATCGAACCATTAAAACCCTGCTGAGAAAGACTATCAATGAGACAGGGAAGGATTGGGATCAAAAGTTACCCCTAGTGTTGTACGCCATACGGACACATGAGCAAGCATCCACGGGGCATAGCCCCTTTGAGTTGGTCTTCGGACGCCAACCTCGGTCCCTTTTAGACATGGCGGTAGAATCCTGGGAGGCCGAGGCTGAGGAAGCAGGGACTCCTTTGTTAGAATATGCGGAAAAATTGAGGAACCACCTACACAGCTTATGGACCGACGTACACGCAAACCTGGAACAGGCCCAACAAACACAAAAGTCCTATTATGACAAAGGAAGTAAACTACGGGTTTTACAACCCGAGGACCAGGTCCTAATAATGAGACCCACCTCCGACCATAAACTCCTGGCCAAATGGCAGGGCCCATATCGAGTAATCAAAGCAGTTTCCCCTGTCACCTACCTTATCGAAATATCCTCCCGTCCAATAAAAACACAAATATATCATGTAAACCTGCTAAAAAAATGGGAGACCCCCGCACAACCTGAACGTTCCGTAGAAATGGGTCAGTTTGTGTGTCCCGACAAGACCCTAGATATCGAGTTCTACCCTACCAACCCCGATACTGAAAGTACCCTACCCATAGTAGACGATATTTTACCTGAAGGGCAAAAGCAACAAGCCCTTAAGGTTTTAAAGCAATGGCAACCACTCTTTTCAGAGAAACCAGGAAAGACGTTTTTAATTCACCATAATATACGCACAAGCTCAGGGCAGATCACCAGAGAACGCCCGTATCGTATTCCAGAAGCTAGAAAACACATAATCGAAGAAGAAATCAAAACAATG
The DNA here is from genome assembly GCF_031143425.1 of Pleurodeles waltl. Taxonomy (NCBI): domain Eukaryota; kingdom Metazoa; phylum Chordata; class Amphibia; order Caudata; family Salamandridae; genus Pleurodeles; species Pleurodeles waltl. Next base: position 1,692,354,319 of record NC_090440.1, read on the forward strand.
TTATCCCTAGGGGTCATCGAACCGTCCACTAGTCCCTGGTGTTCACCGGTTGTCCTAGTACCGAAGCCTGATGGTAGCGTCAGGTTTTGCATAGATTTCCGCAAACTGAACTCAAACTCCCTATTCGACACCTATCCCATCCCTAGGGTGGACGATGTTCTCGAAAAACTAGGGAAAGCAAAATACATGTCTACTATCGACCTAACTAAAGGGTATTGGCAGATTCCCTTAGCTCCTCCAGATAGAGAAAAAACAGCTTTTTCTACCCAGTCCGGGTTATATCAATTTACAGTACTGCCTTTTGGGCTTCATGGAGCCCCTGCAACCTTTCAGAGGTTGATGGATAGGATTCTAAAACCCTATCCTGCATTCTCCGCTGCGTATCTAGATGATGTAGTCGTATTTAGTGAAACATGGGAGGACCACTTAATACACCTACAGAGAATATTCCAAGCCCTTCAAACTGCTGGTTTGACGGCCAATCCCAAGAAATGTGTGATAGGTAAAACCGACATCTCCTATTTGGGATATCGGATTAATCAGGGTACACTACAACCTCAAAATGGGAAGGTGGATGCCATTTTACATGCCCCTCTTCCACACACGAAAAAGGAATTACGCTCCTTTTTAGGATTAGTGGGCTATTATCGGCGCTTCATTCCACATTACTCCACCTTAGCAGCACCTCTTACGGACCTACTCACTAAACGATATCCCAATCGACTTTTGCCTTTTTCGGAGACGCAAAACGCGAGTTTTGAACAGTTGAGAGTTTCCTTAACCTCCGATCCCATCCTGCACTGCCCAGATTTTACGAAGCCGTTTCACCTCTACACTGACGCATCGGATGTTGGGCTTGGAGGGGTTCTGACTCAGCCAGATAGCGAGGGGCTTGACCATCCGGTGGTCTACATCAGTAGAAAACTGGTTTCCCGGGAACGTAACTATCCAATTATAGAGAGAGAGTGCTTGGCTATCAAGTGGGCCATTGACTGTTTGCAGTACTATCTCCTAGGGCGGCCGTTTATACTATTCACGGATCACGCTCCTCTTACATGGCTGGCTGCGCATAAAGATTCTAACTCCAGGATACTGCGATGGTTCCTTGAACTGCAACCATTCTCCTTTCAGGTTCGGCACGTCCCTGGATCTCACCAGGCCCCCGCTGATTATCTGTCCCGATTTCCTCTGTCTTCGCCTGTCCTGGAACAGGACAGTTCTTGGGGAAGGGTGTGTGACCGGGCCGCCCCGGGCAACAGCGGGGAACCGGCAGAAACGGAACCGCTACGGCCGCGTTCCCAGGTTCCCCTGGAAACGCGTCCGCAACGAGGCCAGCGTCCTGACGTTGCCTCGGCAACCTCCGGTGACGAGGAGGCTCCGGATTGGCCACCAGGCGGCCAAAAGACGGAAGCTCCGGTCGAGAGAGGGAGAGCCGGGAAGGGAGAGAGGAAGGAGAACGGCGGCGGCGGCGGCGAACCGAAGGAGGAAGAGAGAGACGGCGACAAGGACATCGGAGGAGGACCCCAGTGGCCTGGAAGCGGCGGAACCCGAACCCAGAGGAACAGCGCCCGACCGGAAGCAGGGGAGACCAGCCCAGACCGACGAGAGGACCTCCACAGAGCCAGCCACGACCCTGGAGGGTCGTGGCTCTACAAGGTACGGTCCTTCTGGACAAACCGAGGGGCACAATAAAAGGGGAGAAACGCTGGGGAAGGGAGGAAGGCAGGGTGAGGGGAGGGAGGAGAGAAGGGCACTTTAGAGAGCACCGGGAGAGCACAAAAGGGTAAAGTACGGAATATACACAAGCCCTGAAGTCCTCACTGGCACCTATATCACACATAAAACCCCCCCCCCCTCCTTAAACCTTTTCCCAGCAAAACATATAAGTAGAAGACGTGGTATAAGGCGTCCGTTCCACTCACCAGCGGTATGTGTTCCCTTTTTCTTATATGTCACATCCGGGACCTGACGAGGACGATCCGGTACGCCACCTAGAAAAAAGGAAGAAAAGGGACACAGATTAGAAGGAAGATATTCACCACTCCAGAGAAGAAACTGGCGCTAAACGTCGAACTGACTTTTCATCAGTTCTTATTTCAAATTACTAATAAATACTTACCTCAAAAACCCAAATTTACCTCTCCTGAGTGTCTATACTGTGGGGACTGTCTACAGTTTCATGACCATTCCTGTCACTGACTGGAAGGAGGCTGAAAGCACAAAAAATTGCACAAATGGGGTATGCCCCAGTAAAATGCCAAAATTGTGTTGAAAAATTGGGTTTTCTGATTCAAGTCTGCCTGTTCCTGAAAGCTGGGAAGCTGCTGAGTTTAGCACTGCAAACCCTTTGTTTATGCCATTTTCAGGGGAAAAACCACAAGCCTTCTTCTGCAGCCACTTTTTCCAATTTTTTTGAAAAAAACGAAATTTTCACTGTATTTTGGCCAATTTCTTGGCCTCCTTCAGGGGAACCCACAAAGTCTGGGTACCTCTAGAATCCCTAGGATGTTGGAAAAAAAGGACGCAAATTTGGCTTGGTTAGCTTATGTGGACAAAAAGTTATGAGGGCCTAAGCGCGAACTGACCCAAATAGGCAAAAAAAGGCCCGGCACAGGAGGGGGAAAAGGCCTGGCAGCGAAGGGGTTAAACCATGTGACTCCTGTCTCCGAATGATGTCTGTGACAGATCCGCACCGTTTGTGGTGCCTGGAGCGTGGCCACGACCCGAAGTCGTGCTCTGAGTACAGGGCCATGAACCCGAAGGTCTTGAAGGAGCTGTCCCTCAAGCTCACTGCGGCCCTGCGCTAGATTCCACATCGCTCCCAGTCTCATTCGAGAGGAAGATCACAAGACCCCTTGTGGAATCACCACCTCTCTTCATTGTCCCACTCTAAGTCCTCAGGACACTTGGGTCACAAGAAGTCGTTGAAGGCCAAACAGTCTTTGACTTTGCCCCGTTGCTCAGACAACGAGACGCAGGTAGAGCATTGACGCTCTAGGCCTCTGTCTGCAGAGCCTACTTTTGGGTCGGCTCCGCACTGCCCCGAGTTTCAAGGAGCCGTAGCCACCTCTGCCCAGCTGAAAGAGTTTTATGAGGCCATGTGCCTCGTTTTTGGTCAAACAGACTCCCTGCGGCACCTTTGGCTCTTTGGGTTTGAAAGGGCTCCCTCGAGTTCTGTGCCAGCGACTGCTGACCCTCTTTACCATGGGTACGGGGAGAGTTTGGAGGGGTTCTCTGGACCCTCTAGAATACCAACTAGAGTATCCTGAACTGGACTGGGCACAGGAATTGGGTGAGGCTAGTGGTCTGGATACTTCTCCAGACACTGGCATGCTTTCTCCCCCCTACCGTGGCTACGCAGGAGGGAGAGTCATATTCTATGGTGGTCAGAAGGCCTCGAGCTTCCTTCTGTGGCAGTCAGAACTAACCTCCTGACTGAGGTGCTTCTGCCTGGTGTTTCCACCTCTGAACACGTTACCCTTTAAAGAAACCCTCACGAATGTCCTACTGTGTACCAGACCCAGCACAAGGGCTCCTGTGAATAGGACAATCGCCTGCTGCCATTGGCCTGCGCTCAACGACCCTAAATTCCTGTCATACACGCTACGCCTGAGAGCCTTGTCACCCAAGCTTCTTCTTCATCTGCCACATTCCCATCTGCCCCTCCGGATCGGGAATCAAAAAGACTGGATCATCTTGGGATGAAAATGTTTTCTTCCTCCAGTCTGGCATTGCGGTCGTAAATACTGCATGTCTCTTGGGCTGCTACACCCATGCCTTATGGTATAAGGTCAGCCAGGTGTTGCCGCAGGTCCCGGAGGAGGCTCGGGCCATCATTTCCCAAGCAGTTGCTGATGGGAGGGAGGAAGCCAAGTTCACAATATGTTGTGGGCTGGACACAAGCGACTCACTGGGCAGATCGTCGATGGCCTTAACGCACCACGCCTGGTTGAGGACGTCTGGCTACTCTGGTGATGTCCAGCAGCCTCTCATGGACATGCCCTTCGATGGCACCTGTCTCTTCGAAGACAAAGCGGACTCAGCGCTCGAGCGTTTTAAGGACCTCAGGCTACGACTCTGTACCTTGGCCTTGCAGCTGCTCCTCGCCCAACACAGTCTGCTTTTCACCCCATTTGTGCCTATGGAAGGGGCTCCCTCCCGCAACCCTTCGCTGCCAACCATGGAGCTGCACATGCTGTACAACCACTGTGTGGCTGTGGACGCGGATTCCATGGGCTTGTGTGTCAGGGAGCCAGAGGTCTGCCCAGTCAACCACAGCCCCTGCTGCAGCCTTCAAATCTTCCTAGTCAGTCGCACCATCCCGGACCAGTTGGAGGCAGGATCAGCCATCACCTGCCCCACTGGGAATCCATCAGAACGAACAGGTGGGCTTTGCAAATAGTCCGAAGGGCTACTCTCTCCCCTTCTAGACTACACCTCTGACCATGCCACAGTCTTACGGGCGTTTACCGGAGGATCATTTGGCACCTCTCCGCAAGGAAGCCATGGTTCTCTTGGCCAAGGGAGCCACAGAGAGGGTCCCTGCACCAGAAGTAGGTTGTGGTTGTTATTCCTGATACTTTCTGGTGCCCAAGAAGGACAATGAACTTCACCCTATCCTAGACCTCTGGGCCCTCAGTCTCTTCCTCAGGAAGGAGAAGATCAAAATGGTCACCCTGACTCTGGTCCTGTCTGCCTTGGACCTTGGAGACTGGATGGTAGCGTTAGACTTTCAGGATGCCTACTTTCACGTTCCTATCCTGCATGCCCACAGACGTTACTTGCTGTTCGTGGTAGGTCACGAGCATTTCAATTCACCATGCTCCCCTTTGGCCTTACCAGCACCCCACAGATGTTCATGAAAGTGATGGTGGTGGTTGCAGCTCATCTGTGCAGGTTAGGGGTTTGTCTTCCCCTACCTCGACGACTGGCTGTTGAAGGTGAGCACACCCCAGACTGTCATCCCCCACCTTCAGACTACGGTGAACCTCCTGCATTTGCTGGGGTTCACTATAAACGTGCCAAAGTCACATCTGACTCCCTCTCAGACGCCCCCGTTTCATCTGAGGTGTTGTGGACACAGTGCAGTTTTGGGCTTATCCTCCCAAAAAGGGAGTCCAGGATATTCAAGCTATGATACGATGTTTCAGCCTCTATCCTGGATTTCGGTGAGAATGACTCTGAGGCTGCTGGGCCTCATGGCATAACGCATCCTGCCGGTGACACCTGACAGATGGCATACGCTGGCTCTTCAGTTGGACCTGAAGTTCCAGTGGGCACAGCATCAAGGGAGCCTCTCAGACATGGTCCAGCTCGCGGAAGGAACTGTGCAAGATCTGCAGTGGTGGCTTTTGAATCACGATTGGGTCAACACAAATCCTTTTCCGTTCCCCAACCAGATCGCACAGTAGTGACAGATGCCTCACTCCTGGGATGGGTGGCCACATGGGAGAGGTGAGGATCAGAGGACGTTTGTCCCTGGCAGTGTCTGGGCTCCAAATCAATCTTTTGGAGCTCCAGGTGATTAGGCTTGCATTGGAACCATTCTTTCCCTCTCTCAAAAGGAAAGTGGTGCAGGTGTCCACAGACATCACCACTGCCATGTCAAGAGGCTTTGCGCCTCTGGATGTGGCTAGAACACCAGGGCATATCCCTGGTGATTCAACATCTGGTGGACTCTTTGAACGCCAGAGCAGACAAACCCGTCTGTTGATGCATAGCTGAGCACAAATGGCATCTCCATACAGAGGTGGCACAAAGTCTCTTTCAGCAGTGGGGACAGCCTTGGTTAGATCGGTTTGCCTCCACAGAGAACGCGCAATGTCAGCTGTTTTGTGCGCTGAAGTTTCCAAGGTGGCACTCGCTCGACGATGCCTTTCGTCTCGAGTGGAACTCAGGCCTCCTATACGCCTTTCGGCCAATACCACTTCCATCCAGATATCTCAAGTAGATCAAGAACGACCAGGCACCAGTAATTCTTGTGTGGGCACAAAGAGTATGGTATCCCGAGCTCCTGAGCATGGCCACGGATCCTCCGGTCAGACTGACCCTTCAGGAGGATCCCTTGACACAGCAGGGGACGTTTCTCCACCGTATCCTGTCCAGTCTCAGCCTTCGTGTGTGGAGATTGAGCAGCAGCAGTTGACAGCTTTTGACCTCCCTGTCCAAAGACTGCAATGTTATCTTGGCAGCCAGGTGTCCCTCCACCAGAACAGTATACACCTGTCGTTGGCACAAATTTGTGGTGTGGTGTACCAACAAGTCTGTTGATCCCCCTTCTGCTCCTCTGTCTGAGGTTCTGCTGTTCATCTTCTCTCTTGCCCAGCAGGTCTCTGCTTTGCGCACATTTAAAGGCTTTCTGTCTGCCATCTCTGCCTTTTTCAGACTACCAGATCAACCTCCTTTGTTCAAGTCTCCTATTGTTGGGAGGTTCGTTAAGGGCCTCACCCATTTGCTCCCACCTACCCGTTCATATTTCCCTGGTTGGATTTGAACCTAGTCCTTATTTATCCTTTCTGTACTCCTTTTCAACCACTACATAATTGTCCTATGTGGCTCCTCAAACTAAAAACGGCTTTCCTCATTGATACACTTGCAGAGTGACTGAGCTTGAATCTCTTTCTTTGAAGCCACCATTTTTATCTGTCCATCATGACAAAGTAGTGCTTTGTATCAGGGCTTCCTTCCTTTCTAAAGTGGTCACTCCCTCTGTGTAGGCTAATCCTTCACTTTGCCTACTTTTTACACACCTCCACATCCTTCTCATAAAGAGAGGAGACTCCTCCATCTGGATCCAAAAAGAGCGTTGGTGTTATACCTCAGTTGTACCAAAGTGTACCAAAGATTTCCGGGTGGGCGATCAACTTTTTTTTTTTTAAATATATTTGGGTGTGAAGATAGGTTGGGCTGTGCAGGAGCAGACCATTTCGCCATGGGTGGTGCTCTGCACCAAGATGTGCTACGCTTTCGCAAAGAAGCAACCCCCTGAGGGTTTGTGTGCTCACTCCACCATGCAACTGCAGCCACCACAGCGTTTGCACGCAAACTTACTGCCCTGGACATCTGCCAGGCAGCAACATGGGCATCCCTGCGTATGTTCACAGACCGTTACTTCCCGGACAGTCCAGTCCGCAGAGACAGCTACTTTCGGTCCTACAGGACTTTCTAGAATGATCTTGATTTGCAGCCCACCGCCAAGGATGGTATTGCTTGCTTATCTATTTTAAGGTATGGAATCTGCAACTAGAAGTCTCTACCAGATAATTTACCGAAGGTAAGTAACTTGTTCATCTGATAGACATTTTCTAGTTGTAGATTCCTTACCAACCTGCTCATCCTCCCCTCACTGCGAACCGATTTCTAGGGACAGAGATTCCATTTTCAGGGCCCTAGTTCTGGTGCACCATTCTAAGTGTACTTCATGGCTCTGCGCTACTGACTTGGAAAGTTGTGAAAAGAAACGGACGTCAGTGCACCGGGGTTGCGCCTATGTACGACCACATCATCATCATCATCATCACATCGACCACGACACCGACGACAGACGTGGAGTTGACCAATGCCACCTAATGTGGTACTATTCGAAGAAAAATATCTAGATCCAGTCTGACACCTTGGGGAAACTCCTAAGGTAAGGAATCTGCAACTAGAATATGTCTCTACCAGAGATAATTCGGTACTGAATGAAAGTAACTTGTTCACCATCTTTCTTCCCTCTTATGCATGGACACCTCTCTATATATCGCTTTGCCTCACATTCCATCCTCTCCCGCCGTGCAGTAAAGCAGCGTAACAGTGGAGTTGATGACCATGCGCATTATCACCATGAGGAGGAGTCATAGTACCTCATGACTCAAAAAACAACTTGCACCCATCTGGGGCCAACACTGGATTGCAGGAGGATGCACAGCATGTTAATCTACAGCACTACTTGCCACAAACAGGTGCTTGCAGCCTAAGTAACTTTTTCCTTTGAATCACCACCCCGTTTAACGGTTTGCAGATAACCAGTGCAAAGTTGAGCCTGCAAATTTACAGGTTAGCTCAAAATAATGAAGACTTAGTCCCATATTTATACTTTTTTAGCACCGCATTTGCGTAATTTTTTTACGCTAAAGCAGCGCAAACTTGCAAAATACAATTGTATTTTGTAAGTTTGCGCCGTTTTTGCGTTAAAAAGCAGAGCAAATGCGGTGCTGAAAAAGTATAAATATGGGCCTTACTGCCTTTGGCAATATATATGACATAAACTTTGAGCCATTTGGCTTTACCAAAGCAATATTTACCATGCATTACTAGAAGGCAGAAGTATTGCCTTTGACATCCTTGCCATAGAAGCAGTGTAGGTAAAAAATATGAAAAATGTACATCTCAGTGTATAAAAATATGTTCGATGGCATCTGTCGCTGTAGATACGCATGTTCTGCAATAGCTCGCCATCTGGTGTTGGGCCGGAGTGTTACAAGTTGTTTTTCTTCGAAGAAGTCTTTCGAGTCACGGGACCGAGTGACTCCTCCTTTTGTCTCCATTGCGCATGGGCGTCGACTCCATCCTCGATTGTTTTTTTTCCGCCATCGGGTTCGGACGTGTTCCTGTCGCTCCGAGTTTCGGAACAGAAAAAATAGTTAATTTCGGAAGATTTTCGTCGGTATTGTTGCGTTCGGGATCGGCATACTTACATTCAACACCGCATCGAAGATCGAAGAGCTCCGGTGCCCTTCGGGGTAATTTTTCGATCCTCCGTCGGGGCCTGGTCGGCCCGACCGCGTGCTGAAGAACGCCGATGGAACGGACCCCGTTCCGTTTCTGCCCCAAATGCCACAATAAATACCCCTACACAGACCAACACTTGGTCTGCAACCTGTGCCTGTCACCTGAGCACAGCGAAGACACCTGCGAGGCCTGTCGTGCGTTCCGGTCCCGAAAAACACTCCGAGACCGTCGAGCCAGAAGACTTCAAATGGCGTCCGCACCGACAGCCCAACGGGAGTTCGAGGAACAGGAAGAGGAAGGTACCTTCTCGATCCAAGACTCAGACTCCGAAGGATTCGACGATACACAAACCGTGAGTAAGACGTCGAAAACCACACAAAGAAACATTTACAAGGCCCAGGGGACGCCACTGCCACCAGGCCATGGCTCAACCCATAAAATCGGTGACCGACCGTCGGCACCGAAAAAGGCCCAAACAGTGCGAGATCGTCCGACTCCGGTCGAGACACCGGCACGCAGCCTTCTCGGGACCGAGAAAGTGCTGGAGACAAGCCTCGACACCGAGATGCCGGTGTGGACACGGCTCGACGCCGAGACAGCGGCACCGAAACAGATCGACGCCGAGAGGTTTCGGCCCCGAAAAGGAAAAAAGTCACCTCGGAGCCGAAAAAACACGCAGACACAGTTTCGACGCCGAAACAAACTGCAAGCGACCCAGCTTCAGGCTCTTATACAGAAGAGCACTCGCTAACCTCCCAAATGCAGAAGCATAGGTTTGAGGAAGAGCTACAAGCAACTGATGCGGACCATACGCAAAAGCGTATCTTCATTCAGCAGGGGACAGGAAAAATAAGCACCCTTCCCCCCATTAGAAGAAAGAGAAGGTTGGAGTTCCAGACGGAACAAGCACCACAACCAAGAGTGGTGAAAAGAGTTACACCACCACCCTCTCCTCCGCCCGTGATTAACGTTTCACCAGCACAAACGCCATCACACTCCCCAGCTCACACCACCATGAGCCAGGGTGACCAAGACCAGGACGCATGGGACCTATACGACGCCCCAGTGTCAGATAACAGCCCAGAGGCATACCCTACAAAACCATCTCCACCAGAAGACAGCACCGCGTACTCTCAGGTGGTGGCTAGAGCAGCACAATTTCACAACGTAAGCCTCCACTCAGAACAGGTCGAGGATGATTTCCTGTTCAACACACTCTCCTCCACCCACAGCTCCTACCAAAGCCTGCCTATGCTCCCTGGTATGCTCCGGCACGCAAAAGACATATTTAAGGACCCGGTCAAAAGTAGGGCAATCACACCAAGGGTGGAAAAAAAGTATAAGCCGCCTCCTACAGACCCGGCTTTCATCACAACACAGCTGCCACCAGACTCTGTTGTTGTAGGAGCAGCTAGGAAAAGGGCCAACTCTCACACATCTGGAGATGCACCACCCCCAGATAAAGAAAGCCGCAAGTTTGATGCAGCTGGTAAAAGAGTCGCAGCACAAGCTGCAAACCAGTGGCGCATCGCGAACTCCCAGGCACTACTTGCGCGCTATGACAGAGCCCACTGGGACGAGATGCAACATCTCATTGAACATCTGCCCAAAGACTTCCAAAATAGGGCAAAACAAGTGGTTGAGGAGGGACAGGCCATCTCCAACAACCAGATCCGCTCCTCCATGGACGCTGCAGATACAGCTGCACGGACAATTAATACATCTGTAACTATCAGAAGGCATGCATGGCTCCGAACGTCTGGATTTAAACCAGAGATTCAACAAGCAGTTCTCAATATGCCTTTTAATGAAAAAGAACTGTTCGGTCCAGAAGTGGACACAGCGATTGAGAAACTCAAAAAAGATACGGACACTGCCAAAGCCATGGGCGCACTCTACTCCCCGCAGAGCAGAGGGAATTACAGCTCATTCCGTAAAACGCCCTTTCGAGGGGGGTTTCGGGGTCAAAGCACACAAGCCAGCACCTCACAAGCCACACCGTCCAGTTACCAAGGACAGTATAGAGGAGGTTTTCGGGGACAATATAGAGGAGGGCAATTCCCTAGAAATAGAGGAAGATTCCAAAGCCCCAAAACCCCTACTACTAAACAGTGACTCACATGTCACTCACCCCCTCCACACAACACCAGTGGGGGGACGAATAGGTCATTATTACAGAGCATGGGAGAAAATCACTACAGACACTTGGGTTCTAGCAGTTATCCAACATGGTTACTGCATAGAATTTCTACAGTTCCCTCCAAACATACCACCAAAAGCACAAAATTTAACAACACACCATTCCAATCTCCTAGAGATAGAAGTGCAGGCACTATTGCAAAAGAATGCAATCGAATTAGTGCCAAACACACAAATAAATACAGGAGTTTACTCACTGTACTTTCTGATACCAAAGAAGGACAAAACACTGAGACCAATCCTAGACCTCAGAGTAGTCAACACTTTCATCAAATCAGACCACTTCCACATGGTCACACTACAAGAAGTATTGCCATTGCTAAAGCTGCACGACTACATGGCAACTTTAGACCTCAAGGATGCTTATTTCCATATACCAATTCACCCATCGCACAGGAAATACCTAAGGTTTGTATTCAAAGGAATACATTACCAATTCAAGGTACTGCCTTTCGGATTAACAACCGCACCAAGAGTCTTTACCAAATGTCTAGCGGTAGTCGCTGCACACATCAGAAGGCAGCAAATACATGTGTTCCCATATCTAGACGACTGGCTAATCAAGGCCCATTCGTTAATAGAGTGCTCAAATCACACAAATCATATCATACAAACCCTCTTCAAACTAGGGTTCACCGTCAATTTCACAAAATCCAAGATTCGGCCACGCAAGGTACAACAATACCTGGGAGCCATAATAGACACATCAAAAGGAGTAGCCACTCCAAGTCCACAAAGAATTCAAAATTTCAACACCATCATACAACGCATGTATCCAACACAAAACATACAAGCAAAGATGGTATTACAACTCCTAGGCATGATGTCATCATGCATAGCCATTGTCCCAAACGCAAGACTGCACATGAGGCCCTTACAACAATGCCTAGCATCACAGTGGTCTCAAGCACAGGGTCACCTTCTAGATCTGGTGTTAATAGACCGCCAAACTTACCTCTCGCTTCTGTGGTGGAACAACATAAATTTAAACAAGGGGCGGCCTTTTCAAGACCCAGTGCCACAATACGTAATAACAACAGATGCTTCCATGACAGGGTGGGGAGCACACCTCGATCAACACAGCATACAAGGACAATGGAACGTACATCAAACAAAACTGCATATCAATCACCTAGAACTTCTTGCAGTTTTTCAAGCACTAAAAGCTTTCCAACCAATAATAGTTCACAAATACATTCTCGTCAAAACAGACAACATGACAACAATGTATTATCTAAACAAGCAGGGAGGGACGCACTCCACGCAGTTAAGCATGTTAGCACAAAAAATTTGGCATTGGGCAATTCACAACCAAATTCGCCTAATTGCACAGTTTATACCAGGGATACAAAATCAACTCGCAGACAATCTCTCTCGAGATCACCAACAGGTCCACGAATGGGAAATTCACCCCCAAATACTGAACACTTATTTCAAACTCTGGGGAACACCTCAGATAGACTTGTTTGCGACAAGGGAGAACGCAAAATGCCAAAACTTCGCATCCAGATACCCACACAAACAATCCCAAGGCAATGCCCTATGGATGAACTGGTCAGGGATATTTGCTTACGCTTTTCCTCCCCTCCCTCTCCTTCCTTACCTGGTAAACAAACTCAGTCAAAGCAAACTCAAACTCATATTGATAGCACCAACTTGGGCAAGGCAACCCTGGTACACAACGCTGCTAGACCTATCAGTGGTACCCTGCGTCAAATTGCCCAACAGGCCAGATCTGTTGACACAGCACAACCAAAAGATCAGACACCCAGATCCAGCATCGCTGAATCTAGCAATCTGGCTCCTGAAATCCTAGAATTCGGGCACTTACAACTTACCCAAGAATGTATGGAAGTCATAAAACAAGCAAGAAGGCCATCCACCAGGCACTGCTATGCAAGTAAATGGAAGAGGTTTGTTTGCTACTGCCATATTAATCAAATACAACCATTACACACAACTCCAGAACATGTAGTGGGTTACTTGCTTCACTTACAAAAATCTAACCTAGCTTTCTCTTCCATTAAGATTCACCTTGCAGCAATATCTGCATACCTGCAGACTACCTATTCAACTTCCCTATATAAAATACCAGTCATTAAAGCATTCATGGAGGGCCTTAGGAGAATTATACCACCAAGAACACTACCTGTTCCTTCATGGAACCTAAATGTTGTCCTAACTAGACTTATGGGTCCACCTTTTGAACCCATGCACTCCTGCGACATACAGTTCCTAACCTGGAAGGTGGCATTTCTCATCGCCATTACTTCCCTGAGAAGAGTAAGCGAGATTCAGGCGTTTACTATACAGGAACCTTTTATACAACTACACAAAAATAAAGTCGTCCTAAGGACCAATCCTAAATTTTTGCCAAAGGTTATTTCACCGTTCCATCTAAATCAAACAGTGGAACTTCCGGTGTTCTTTCCACAGCCAGATACCGTAGCTGAAAGGGCACTACATACATTAGATGTCAAAAGAGCATTAATGTATTACATTGACAGAACAAAGAACATCAGAAAGACTAAACAACTCTTTATTGCATTTCAAAAACCTCATGCAGGAAACCCAATTTCAAAACAAGGTATAGCCAGATGGATAGTTAAATGCATCCAAATCTGCTACCTTAAAGCTAAACGACAGCTGCCCATTACACCAAGGGCACACTCAACCAGAAAGAAAGGTGCTACCATGGCCTTTCTAGGAAACATCCCAATGCAACAAATATGTAAGGCAGCCACATGGTCTACGCCTCACACATTCACCAAGCACTACTGTGTAGACGTGTTATCCGCACAACAAGCCACAGTAGGTCAAGCTGTATTAAGGACATTATTTCAGACTACTTCCACTCCTACAGGCTGATCCACCGCTTTTGGGGAAATAACTGCTTACTAGTCTATTGCAGAACATGCGTATCTACAGCGACAGATGCCATCGAACTGAAAATGTCACTTACCCAGTGTACATCTGTTCGTGGCATCAGTCGCAGTAGATTCGCATGTGCCCACCCGCCTCCCCGGGAGCCTGTAGCAGTTTGGAAGTTACCTTCAATTATTTATATATGTATCATCTCAACCTTAAATAAGTGCATACTTAGTCACTCCATTGCATGGGCACTATTACTACAATTCAACTCCTACCTCACCCTCTGCGGGGAAAAACAATCGAGGATGGAGTCGACGCCCATGCGCAATGGAGACAAAAGGAGGAGTCACTCGGTCCCGTGACTCGAAAGACTTCTTCGAAGAAAAACAACTTGTAACACTCCGGCCCAACACCAGATGGCGAGCTATTGCAGAACATGCGAATCTACTGCGACTGATGCCACGAACAGATGTACACTGGGTAAGTGACATTTTCATTCTGATTTCTACATCAGGTTTCTTAGCAGCATCTCACAATCCAAATATCCAAGCCTCCCAACACTCGCCTGGCCTTTTCATTTGAGGAAAGACCTGGGAACGTTTGCTAAAACACTTTTGCTTCTTCTGTAATCACCAAAGTGTTACATCGGGAAACCTAGGGTACTATTCTTTTCCAGCACTTGAGGCTTGTAGGGACCTGCCTGTGTTCCTGGCAGTTGCAGAAGAAGTCTTCTGCAGCTAGCACAATGAAGGTCATGAAGATTTTTTTTTTTTTAAAGCTTTCCACTGCCTTATGGGGTGCTTCTTTACCTAGGAAATGTTTGCATTGGGCTGCTCCCCCTACTGGTGATAAGTGATGCCACACAAGTGCTGCTTTCCAAATGGACAGCTGAGCAGGACCATGGCAGGCTCTAAGAGTTCATGCGGGCTTCTGTATCCCTGCCCTCCCAGCAACATTTGAATGTAGTTTCAAGTAAATCAACAATTTCAAATTCTTGTGCATAGATAGGAAGGAAGCTCAATTATGCTCGTACCTGGGTAGCCTGCTCCGCATGGGGCAATAGAGGCTAGGCCTGGTGGCTCCTCTGGCAGAAATCATATTCCAGTGGCCCCCTATCTTATAAAGGCTTTGCTGGTGGGGGGGGCTAGAGGAGAGAGACCCTGTGTGGGTTAGCTAAAGGTCCCATGCGGGATGATAAAGAAAACCACTGAACATGGTTAGATTTTTCTACACAAGGTATGTCCCAAGTCTCCAGCCATTGGCAGGTATCACTCACATAGTCCTCCATGAGTGAGCTTTTTACTTAGGATTCCCTGGTGCATTGGGATTTTAGCCTGTTGCTTCTGGTGGTCTCTAACCACCAGTACCATGCCCCAGTGGTCTCCTGACCCACAGAGGTAGATCACTCCTAGTTCTTTGTCCTACCAGTGACATTTTTCTTGACAGTGACCTCTAGAGGGCCACCATGACAGTACTCCTTGCCACTGTCTGCCTTTTCCTCAAGGCAGAGGGAGCTTCTCCAGAAGGGTTGCCATCCAGGTCCCTTGCATACCTCTGTAGCCACCAGGAGGCTGGGCTGACAACACCACAATATAGGCTCCTCCTCAAGGGGTTGAGCCACAAGTTATACGCATTCTCCAGCAGGCACATCCTCATTTACTCTAGACATTCTACAGCTCTTGCAGCATGGGTCATGCCCAGGTTAACCTCTCCGGGAAGGCAATCCGGCACTGGTCTAGGAAAATACTGCACATAGACGTAGGTGTCTACCCAGTATTTGTCTGAGTATACAGTCAACAGTGTATTGCACCATGGGCCCTGTTTCATGCAGTTCCTGACATTTTGTTTACCCCTACCAAACTGGCCAGACCAGTCTTTGTCTTTAGTGCCAACAAGATGGAGGAATTAGACCGTGAGGTCCTGATCAAGAAGACTATAGAAATGCACAAAAAAGGGAAGGAGAATGGCTCAGGCCCAAGATGACAGCATTGTTTTGGAGCTGCCAAGATTGGGCCCTATTCCTCCTCATCTTCTGATTCTGATACCACCTTGTGACTTAAGGGTTGGGACGTGGTAGAGGGATGACAGTGGGCCCCTTGAGATTTGCCATGGGAGACCTCCAACTGCCCTCCAGCAGTTGAAGTTAGCCTATTCTTGTGAGGTATCCCAGTATCCTGTTCATTTGATAGAAGCGAGAGGGTGGTCCTGACCAGTTCCTCTATGCAGGCCTTAGTTAAGTTCATTGGGACACACGGCACAACGTAAGCAGAGTTTTAAGTTCCCTGCTGAGCTACTTCTGCTACTTATGAAAAGACTGTAAAAAATGAGATGGCATGATTTTTGTTTCTTACACCAGAAAGGGGTGCCAGTAGCTAGGGTCATTCTAACTGGGCTGAAACTTTGACCGAGGGAGACAACGTGACCCAAGGTAAAGCTCTCCTACTCATAATCAGTGCATGCTGAACTTTCAGGGAAAACCGTGGTGATTGGATCTGCGATAAAGCTACTGGGTGGGAAAACTAAGGCACTTGCAACTCGAGTTCAGGGTGCTAACCATAGCATTAGACTGTGAGATACAGGACTTGCAGACCTTTAAGCCCAATGCATTTGAGGAAATTATGAAGATGGGCATAATATTTAAAGGCTGGACAACACCTTTGAGGTGGTAGCCTTCAGACTCTAGGCATATCATTGCTTTTTCATAAAGTGTCATTACTGACTGAGATTGCTACCATTTTGGCAGACTTACTGGATGTGTAGGAGGGGCATGTGCAGTAAGTGGTTTGCAATGTTTATAGTCTTTCCTGAAGGATAAAAATGATCTACTTGGCGTATTATTGTTAAGGCTCTGCTTTCGTCAGAAGGGAGAGAAACCTCTGAGAGCAGCAGTTAAAGCAAAGTTGGTGCTTCTGGATGGTGTCTCCTCCTTTTCTTTCCCCGCAATTAACCTGGATTGAACAGCAACATTTTGCGTGTCTATATAAACAAACTGGTGGCAAGCGGCCTAGCTGCCTCAGGGAGTTATCCAGTTTGCCTGAAAGTAGAGGTGAAGGAAAGCATTACTCGTTTTCACAAACTGATGTTCTAATTCTTTTTAGAATGATTTGCCATAGAACTCATCGTGCGGCTGAGAATTATTATTATTGTTGAGAGTTTGTACTGTGCAGGTCTACGGCAGTACCAGGCTCGAGTGGTTCTCCAATTTTAAGGCAGTGTCAGGAAAGTTTCTTTTATTTCATAAAAAGAGTTTAAAGCCTTCATCTCTCTGTTTTCATCTCCCCCTTCTTTGGTGTCCATAGGGACACAGAGTTTCGTTTTTGCTGTGATGTGTGGGCAGTAGTTTACTTAATGAAGCCAATCTTTGTTTTGTTAGTGTTTTTTTTTATTTTTATTTTTTAATGGGGGGTAATGCTTTATCACACTTTAACTTCGTTCTGCAGCAGTGTGTGAATTGCGCTGTCTGATTACATTAATACACTAATTTAAACTTAAGAGGACGAGGTATCTAATTTTTTCAGTCTGTGGGAGGAGTTAAGCAGTAACGGGATAGACCATGCATATCAGAATAGCATCTGTTTCCTTCTTTCCTTTCATAAAAGACAAGGTCACTTCACAGGCCTACAGAACGTTCTTGTAGTCAACATCCTTGTATACCATTCACCCAGGCAATCTACTCAGAGCCCGTTTTCCTAGATGTTCACAGCTACCCAGCTTTTTTTTTCTTTTGTTTTTTTTAAGGGAGAACTACGCAGGCTGCATCTTGAACCACATTCCTTTTCTTAGACACCAGTCCCTAGTGAACGTTTTGCTCCCAGGGATAGCTGATGAAGATAAACACACAACTGCCACTGGATCCGTGTCCCAGTAGGGTGAAGGGGCATGAGTGGGGGGCAGTGATTGGGCGAGATTCCCAAAAGACTGTCTAGTGACCATGAGTGATGGGGCAGCCTAATGCCATGACAGGCAAGTCCTCCCACCCTATTTCTTTTCCCCCCCTGGTGTCTACTAAGTCTGTGCTTATAATGTAGAGGGTGGATCTGAAAGTTTCTGGATGGGTGGGTGGAGGAGAGGTTGGGGAGGATGGGTTAACTTCCAGTCTTCCCAGAGCCCTTTCCCTGCCAGGTGCTAGATGCCATTGTGGGCTATGGGTGGCAAATGGAGCATCAGCATATGCTAGGGCATCTGCTGCTGACTGCCCTATCCCTATCCACCTCCCCCACCACTTCTGGTTGCACTCCAAACCTCAGGATTTGACCACCACTCCCTCCATTCTCCCGAGCCAATGTTATGACATGGAGGTCAGGTCTTCTCTAAAGGGATTTGAACCCGTTTGACTCAAAAAGCTCTGGAGGAGAAAGAACAGGACAACAAAACAAGACAAATTACTGTGATTGTGTTTCAGTACTCGTGATCTTTGCTGTCCCTCTTCACAACCAGTCATCCAATCTCACAGTATATGCTGTGTTCCATCTGGCATTTCCTTTTTTTCCCTTGCAGTGGTTTAGCCCAGAGTCAGTGCTGCTTTTGTCCTGGGGTTTTTGATCTTCAAGAGTTATTTGGGTAACAAGGCTCTGTACCTATATATTGTTTCTCTATTGTGTGTTGCAGGATAAAGAGTCTCTTCAGAAGCAGCAGTACAACAATGCAATGCAGATATCTGCACTTCAGTCGAAACTAGATGAAGCTCGACACCGTTTCCCTGCAGAGACTGATTCTAGTCATGGGCTGAAGGAACAGTTGCAGGCTGAACATGAGGCCTTATTGATTAGAGAGAAAGAGGTAAATTGAATAGGGAGACAACAGGCACTGGAAATTAGGTTAGCTGAATTTGAAAGCATGTAGTAAGCAGGGAGGTTGTTTGAGATCTTATCATTTAAAAAAAAAAAAAAAAAAATGTATTAGTGCAATAGAACATTGAGATGCATACTTTTAAACGATCAACATTAGTTACATCAGTTTTCGCAATATACAAATCCAAAGTGAGAAGAATATATGGGGAATGTGGAAGGAAGGGAAGAAAGGAGGAGGTGATAGAGCTATGCGATATACTGTGTGGGTCGTCTAGACAGGGGGATTGGGCACAAGTGATCTTCGTTGGTCTGGCACAGCCCTATGGAGGTGTGCTGGTGTACATGATCTGGCGAGGGGGGGGGGAAGGGATCAGAGGGGGAGTAGGGGAGGAGGAGCTCTTGCATGCAGTATCTCTGTTATTGATGAGGGGTATGGGGAATCGCTTATAATAATGTGGTACATTGGGAGCCGATGTATCAGTACAGCGCTCTCCTGGCTGTGCAGGAGGGGCTAGTTGCTTCTTCTGATAACGTGCAACAGGCGGACACCCATTTCCTTCCCAGTCCCCAGTGACTACCCCTCTGGGCCAGGTCTCCCTCCGTGTAGTCCTCTCCATTTACAATATGGTGCTTAGTGGGGGCCCACTCGTTTTGGCCATATTACTTTGGAGAATAAAATTGATATGTGGGTGTGGGGGTGGTTTTGGCGTGTTTTCCACGGGCCTCAGGGTCTGATTGTCATGAGTTTGTGTGGTGATGTTCTGGTGGTCAGGCAAGGTCGCTCTGTCAAGGCAGGCTGCAGTCGTCCTTGGCTTCTAAGGATGCGACCAGGGCGGTCCATGTGTCTATCCCTTTGACCTGTGATCCTCTGTCTTGAATTGAGTGTAATGGGTTTGCCTCCGCCCGGGGTCACTTAACCATTGTCGAGTGTCCGGCGCAGCTGGGGCCTTCCATCGCATTGCTATTAGCCGCTTAAATAGGATGAAAGCCAGCTCTATACATTTCTGCATTTGTTTGTTCTTTTTTGGGTGGGGACGGATACCCAGGAGAGATGACGCAGGTGTGGGGAGGAGCGGGCGTCCAACCAATTCAGCCATCAAGGTAGTTACCTCCTGCCAGGCGCGTAGGAGAGGGGGCATTCCCAGGTCATATGAAAAAAGGTTGCACCTGACTCCGCATCGCGGGCATTCATGAGGAGACTGTGGAAAAATGTGCTGCAGACGGTGGGGAGAGAGATAGGTTTGGTGTAGGTAATTGAACTGGGTGAAGCGGAACCTGGGGTTACGAGACACGGACCGGACAAGGTCCAGTGCCATGTTCCAGTCTCATTGATCTATTGGGGTCGGTAGGGTGCTGTCCCACCTTGCCTTTGCCCCAGGTTGTGCGACCTCCGGTTTATTTAGGAGTAGTTTGTGTAGCTGTGAAATGCTGCGTTGCTCTCCTAGACCGGAGAGCAACTCATGTAGTATTGGTGAGGCTGTGGGGGTTCTCTGTCTCTGTCTCTGCATCTCCAGGTGCGGCACATGAGCTGCTGTAGGACACAGTATGTCAAGAACCATCTTTTATCCACATCGTACCTCACAATTAATTCCGTGAAGGGCAACATTGTGCCATCCGAATATATATCCCCGATTTCCTGGACGTCTCTCTCGGGCCATTGTTGTATGTTGTGCTGCTTGGACACTCTAAAGATCCCAGGGACCGATAAGAGAGCTATCTTGGGTGAGTAAGGATCCCGCCTAGTATATAACGGCCCCAGCTCCAATGTGCTGTTCGCATTAGGATGTTGTTCTGGACGGTCTGACTGCTGCTGTCAAGCAGCCATTGCAGAATGTTTGTGTGTCTGAGAGCCGTCTGTACTGATTGGGCTTCCGGGTTCAATGGGTCCTGTAACCAACGCCATGTCCATTGTACCTGCGCTGCTGCATAATACAGCTCATAGTGTGGTGTTCCCAGCCCTCCCAGTTCTAAAGGGAGTTGCGTGGCAGCAAGGGCTGCTTGCCGACGTCCTCCGCCCCAAATTAACTCCGTTGTGAGACTATTCAGTGAGGCGAAGAAATCGCGGGGTATTTGTAGTGGCAAAGCCGTGAAGTGGTAAAGCATACGTGGCAGTATTATCATTTTGGCTATTGCCACTCTTCCTATTGGTGAAAGCGGTAGCGAACCCCAGAAGGGTAGGGATCCTTTGATAGAGCAGAGTGCTCGTCCCAAGTTGCCCTCCCTCAAGTCAGAGGCTTCGTGATATATTTGTATGCCTAACTACTTAAATGTTGTGTATGCCCATGGTAGTGTGCATGTGGGGGTGCTGAGCCGCCATTCTACCGGTGTCGGCGCCAGTGGGAATAGGCAAGATTTAGAATTGTTGACCCGTAGGCCTGAGAAATATCTGAATTGATCTAGCAATTGTAGCATGTCTGGAAGCGATGTGCTGTGGTTACGTAGGTATATTAGCGTGTCGTCAGCGTACAATGAGATAATCTGGAACCCCTCCCCATTTGGGATACCCCATTCCTGTGCCCTCGCTCTGAATCGCGCGGCGAGGGGTTCCATTGCCAATGCAAACAACAACGGAGACAGTGGGCACACTTGTCTCGTACCTCTGCCTATTAGAAACTCCTCTCAGATAACCCCGCCTGTTTTAACTCTGGCGACGGGGTCTGTGTATAATGTTTCTATCCATTTCAGATGAGCTTTCCCGAATCCCAAGCGGGATAGAGTCTCCAGCAGGTAGGGCCAGCCCAGCGTATCGAACGCCTTCTCGATGTCCAGCGAGACGGACACCCGGTCGTGGCTAGATGGGGGTGTTTCAAATATGGTTTGCAGTAGACGCCTGATATTCATGAATGTGTTACGCCCTGGGATAAAGCTCGATTTGTCTTCATGGACCAGATACGGCATTAGTGGCAGCAGACGATTAGCTAGGATCTTGCCTATCAATTTACAATCTAAATTTAGGAGGGAGTGGTCTATATGATCTTACATCTAGGGGGTCCCATCCCGACTTCGGGAGAACTACAATTATAGCCTTGCGCTGTGTCATTGAGAGCCTGCCTCTCTAGCGCTTCATGTACCATTTTGACATAGGGATGGATTAGTTGTCCCGAGCACGCCCTGTAGTACTCAGATGGAAGGCTGTCACTGCCCGGAGCCTTACCCCCGCTAATTGTTGCAGGGCAAGTTGAACTTCTGCTGTATCGATATGCATGTCTAGCGCCACCCGTTGTGGCTCCGTAAGTCGAGCCAGGGGAAGTGCTTCGAAGAATTCAGACATATGTTGTGTGGGCGGGGGGGCTGCACTGTATATAGTTTGCTGTAGTAATATTGGAAAGCTGAGTTTATCCCTGATTGGGTGTTAATCATTGCCCCCTTTTCAGATACTATTGCTCCTATTGGTCTGTGTTGTTGCTCTCCACGCATCAGCCAGGCCAATAGTCTGCCGGAGTGATCTCCTTCTGCGTGTGCTCTGTGAGATCTTATCTTTGACCCAAGTTTGGAGTGAGCACAATATGGAAGTTGACGGGTGTTCCCATTATAAAAGGTCTCAACCTCATTCACGCTACTGTTGAGCCCAGTCTGACAGGCTTGGTATATTGGAACTGATATTAGTTCTGTCTTAACATAGGGTTATTTTGGCACTTAATGAGCTTAGTCGGTCAGTTTTAGGTTTTGGAGGAATTGAGCCTCGACCCTTTCTGCCAGGTTTAGGAGTGTTGTGAGTTTTAAGATCTCAGTGAATGAGTGGAACATTTATTAATAAATCTATAAAGCTGAGTTCTTTATGATTATATTTGAAACAAGACCGTACACGAGAAACGTTTAAACAGCTGGCCACACCTGCTTTTAAACTTTCCATTCTTTGCAGTTCAAGTGAAAAGAAAAATGATTCAAACGATTTCAAACAGGCCTCTCTTTCGCCCACATTTCACAGGTTGAAAGTCTGGCAGAGCAACTAGAGCAATTCAGAGAGGAGTTAATGAATAAGACTGAAGAGGTTCTGCAACTGCAAATGCAGCTAGAAGTGCAAAAGAAGCAGAGTGATGGCAGCATCCAGCACCTGGAGGAGGAAAACCTTCTGTTAAAGGTAAATTCCTTGAGTCATAGTGAGGTCATTATGCAGACAACCACTCTGTTACGTTACCTATGTGCTTCAGTCCCATGGGTCCAACCCATTCACTTGCAATCAGAGGTACCCTTGACAGGTGGTGGTCCACTTTCAGAAAATGACCTGGAGGTAAAATTGCGGTATGGTTAGTTGGGAGTTACTTTAGTAAGAATATCCGAATACAGCATTTGAAAGAACATTAAATGAGCATCTACACACTATTAGACTAACAAGCATTGGCAAAGCCAGTAGGGCTAGCTGTTATGCTCTAAAGCTGCAGTAGTGCTGTTTGCATGTGTTGCATGCACAAACATTGTTTATCACATAAAAGTACAGGAAACACTTGAGCGTCAAAATGCTGTTTTGCAATGAGTGCTGACAATCCTTGCGCTATTCCTGTGCACTCCCCTTGTATTTTTCTTAGTTTCTTAATGAAAGGTTTTTTAGAATAATTTTGCATAATAGAAATTGACTCCTCCTTCCCCATTAGGGAACTAAGTGTAACATCTTTTTTTTTAATGAAATCCCTGCTTGTTTCGACAAGGGTGCTGTTAGGGCTTGGTGGGGTGGGGGCACCGTAAGAGTGTTATATGGTGGTACTACAGTACAGCTACCAGAGACTGTCTCTTTGGAGCTCCCAGTGATAGTCTAGTCCACATATATTTCTAGAGAGACTCCAGTGCTGTGCTGCCATTTCCTATAGAGTCTGGACTTGCGGTTTTCAGGAGTGGGCTAAGGAGCATCTCTGTGTTGAATTTGTCCTTACTTGGGTTGGTGACTCCAGGGTGAGTAGCAGTCCCGTGTGTGCTAACATTCTGCTGTCTCAGCCTCTTCTTTAGCATGAAAGGTGAATGTGGGAAAGCCTGCTTGATTTTTAAATGAAGATGTCCAATTTTAGGAAAATATCAGAAAAAGTAGAGAGAGACCGAAAGTATATCTTACTTCTGGCCCAGCCTCAATTCAGAACTGGCAGGATCATTTAATTACTCCTTCCTTTTGAGTCTGGACATCACCAAGTTTTTGGGTAAGGCTGTGTGGTGCTTTGACACCACTCTTGGAGGAGCAATCGGCTCTTTATGGGCTTGCTATTTGATGGTGCATGCCTATTCGGCGACCAGGAGGACTTAGCCATTGAACACATTAAAGAGAGCAAAGCACCAGCGTGCTAAGTTGGGTTTACACCACTTCTATGGCATTTTCCTCTGCAATTCCATCTCTTTAGAGGCTTTAGAAGGGGGTTCCAGCTGAGGCATCATCACACCTTTCCTTAGCAACAACATGCCTCCCAAGAAATTTGATGCAGAGGTCAGGGGTCCAGCTGCTAGTGTCCAGGCCCTCAGGAGCAGCGTACTACCCAATCCTTGCCCCTCCCCCTGCAATTGCCGCAAAACCACTTAGTTGCCATCAGCAGTGCTTGATCAGTTGGTTGAAGGCTGTATCACCTTTCACTTCCCCAGGTGGAGGAGCATCACATCCGGCCAGAGGGTGCTCTTGGTTGTGCTGAATGGCTACTCCCTTCCATTCTTGTCACTCCTTCCTGTCATAGACAGCATCTCCTGGAGGACCACTTGTCCATGCTTCGAAGGGAAGTTCAAGCTCTCTTGGCCAAGGCAGTCATAGAGTGTGCTGGCATCAAATATCATGACTGGTTCATATTCATGTTACTTTCTGGCGCTGAGAAATACTCTATCTTCACCTCTGAAGTTCTAACTCCAGAAGGACAAGTTCAGAATGCCCACCTTGGTCCAAGACCTGCTTGCCTGCCCTAGATGGAGGAAACTGGATTGTGGTGTTGGATCTGCAGGACGCCTATTTCCACATTCTGATCCTGCAGCCCACAGTCACTACCTGCTCTTTCAGGCAAGCCAAGAGCACTTTCAGTACTCATTGCTCCCTTTAGATTTACCAGTGCCCTTCACATATTCACCAAAGCGATGGCTGTGTTGCAGCACAATTTTGGAATTTGGGGATACCTGCCTCGATGGCTGGCTGTTGAAGGCCTTAACCGTGCACCTCGGTTGTTAACAAAGATGATGGTTGATGTCTGTCTGTGGAGATTGGGAATGCAAGTCTACCCATACGCCGATGACTGGCTTGGAAGGCAGTCTCTCCACCCACAGTTGTATGCCGCCTCCAGATGATGACCAACCTGTTAACATTCTTGAGTTTTTCCATCAACGTGCCAGTCACACCTGACTCGTTCACAATGGCTCCCCTTCTTTGGAGCAGTCTTGGACATGCTGCTCTCCCTGTTACCCACCCCCTCCCCACAACTCCCCCAAATCTCAGTGAGTCCAGGACATTCGGGCTATGATCCCAGTGTTTCAGCCTTTGACTTGGGTCTCAGTGAGAGTGGCTTTGAGGCCATTTGGCATCCTTCTGGTGGGCCATGCCAGGTGGCATGAGTGGCTCTGTAGTGGAATCTGATGTCTCAGTAGCCACCACTAAGGGAACCTTGCGGATTCCATCCAGGTATCTGCAAAGGATCTGCAGTGGTGGCTGCTAGACTGCAGCTGGACTGACAGCAGGCCTCCTTCCTTGCCCCACTCATATCGAACAAAGGCGAAGGATGCATCATTGCTGGGTTGTGGAGGTCACCTGTGAGAGGTGGATATCCGACATCTCTGCTGGAGGCTAGTCTCCACATCAACTTGTAGGGAGTTGAGTGCTTTTCTTGGGACTAAAGGCTTTCCTCAGGTACAGATTCCCACAGACAACCTCACCTCCATGTGGTACTGCAAGAAACCGAGTGGTGTGGGATCATGGGTCCTGTACCTCTGAAAGTAGCTGAATCGTGAAGGCATTTCCCAGGTCAACCAGCACCAGGCTGTATCTTTAATGCCAGGGCTGACAAACTTAGGGACTTTGCCTAGGTTATAAAAAAAAAAATGGAGGCTGCCCTCAGATGGCTCTGGGCATATCCAGGCATTGGGGAGAACCATTGTTCTCTCGTAGGGGATTTCCATGTATAGTCATAAGCACTGAATAGTTCCGCGCGCCTGCGGGGACCCCGGAGCACTGGTGTGAAGTATATTCTTAAGTGCAAATACCAACCCTTTGAAAAAGGTTTGTCAAAAAACACTTAAGAATAACACTGTGCAGCCTATGTGAACAGCTACACAGGCCAAATTGTTAAAAGAAAAAACAGTTATAGTGTAAATTCACGTTTAAACATCTATTTATTTTATAAATATATTAACAAATACATTCTCATATTTTATTTACACCTCTCATGAGAAGAAAACAATGCAGGGCAGTGTAGCCCATAGGCTGCCATTATACAGAATGAAAATAGAGCTGTGCCTTTAAGAAAGTAAAGTCTTCCTGTTTCCCATCATGCACAGCAAAAGGCAGTTGCCTCAGTTCTTTTTTCCGGCTCCTTCTGACAGGACCCTGAAGCATTGAGCTCTACCTCACAAAGTTTTTTGTGACAGAAATTCATTTAAAAACTTTTTGAATTTCAATTTCACTCTACGTTTTTAACATTGAGTGATCATTTCCTACTAGTTTCTGTTAAATTCTGACAGAATTTTGAGGTTTTTCTAGTTTAGAAATGCCTTCACTTTTTGACAAATGTCCTTCTTGTGGCAGCCAGCCACAAACCAGAGTCGTGTGACATCTGTAAAACCTTCTCCAGAAGAACTCTTCGCGATAGGGAGAAAATCCGACTTCAGGCGAGAGAGGACAGAAGAAAAAGTGGCCATTCCACCACAGAGCGAGGAGAAGGTCAGGCTTCTACCAGGGCTCAATCTGTTTCCTCTATAACTCCTACCAGACCTGCTGAAAAACGGCACAGGTCTCCGACGACGTCGACGTCGAAACAGGGAACGGCGCCAACATGTTCGCCGTCGAGGAGTGGTTCGCCGGCGAGGAAAAGACATCGTTCGCCATCGACAACCATTTCGCCGTCGAGACGACATGGACACACGACGTCGAAAGGATCTGGGTCGCCGTCGACACGGCGAGGACGTTCCACGTCGAGGAGATCCGAGTCAGGCTCGCCGACGACACAGCGAGGACGATCGACGAGAGAGAGTACTCGCCGTCGGAGACGTTCGCCGTCACCACGACGTGGAGGGTCGTCGTCGAGGGGTTCTCCACGGCGAGAGGAATCGACGTCCAGAGGTCGCCGTCACCGCTCTTCGACGTCGAGGAGTGTGTCGACGTCGAGACGACAATCAAAGAGGCCTAGAAGGGTTTATACAACATCGGAATCCTCGGCCTCACTTATCCTGCTTCCAGCGTCTCCACAGCTCTCGCCTCGGCAGTCGCCGTTGCCGCAGACACCGGTAACACCTACGGCTCCTCTTCCGGCTCCTCCTTCAGAGCCTGTTCCGAGGACTCCAACGCGATCTGTAAGGCGTTCTGGACATTCTTCTAGACGTTCTTCTTCCTCTCGGCACCATCGTCATGAATCACGACAGAGATCTCAGCATTCACATCATAGACATTCTTCTTCGTCTACACGGGACTACTCTCCAACCCTATCGGACTCACCGTCCCCGAGAGTGTCCCCCATAGATGATGTGAATACATTCCAGGAGGTCTTGGTGCGAGGGGCAACCAAACTGAATATCCCGCTGGCGGTGCCGGCTCCATCGACGTCAGTAATCTTCGAGACCTTGCATCACAGGACATCTTCAAGACCTTTGCTTCCACTGGTTCCGGGTCTTATTGAACCGGCAATGGACATTTTTCTTACACCGGCTGCAACAAAGTCTGCTCCTTCCAGACTTATTCAAAAATACCGTCCACCAGAACAAGATCCTCTATTCTTGAGGTCAGACCCAGTACCGGACTCTGTGGTTATAGTGGCAGCAAAGAAATTGCATTCTACGTCACCGTCTTCCTCTTCACCTCCAGATAAAGAGAGCAGAAAGATCGATGCTGCAGGAAGAAAAGTATGCTCTACTGCATCCATCACCATGAAAGCAGCCAGTGCCACTGCTCTATTAGGGAGATATGATCGAGCCCTCTGGGACTCTGTACTGAAGTTTGCGGAGCATCTTCCTAAGGACAAAAGGGAAGATTTCCTGGAGGTCGTGGGCGAGGGAGCTATGGTTTCTAACCAAGTTATAAGTGCTGCGGCGGATTCTTCGATACTATCCGCACATAACTATGCTCACGGAATAGCGCTCAGGACACATGCATAGCTGCGACTTACATCGCTTAAGCCTGAAGCACAGCAGAGAATACAAAATTTACCTTTCTCAGGCTCCACTTTGTTCGGCTCTCATGCCGATGACAAGATGGCCAGAATGAAGTCTGAGCTGGATACCCTGAAAGCAGTAGGCATGGAATGACCGAAAGAACAGCGAAAGGTATTCCGCCCATATCAACGAAGACTGTTCACCCACAGATATCAGACTCCACATTGGATGTCTTCACGTCCCCAGCAACAGCAACAGCAGCAGCATCATAGGGGTTTCTCCACACAACGAAGGTCGACAAGGGGTCGTTCAACACCTCATACTCAGGCAACTCGACAGGCTCCCGCGTCGAAGCCCTGAATCTTCGCTTCCCCCTCCTCCGTTATCCACTCCGGTAGGGGGAAGTATCTCAAATCATCTGGACTACGCATCACAACAGACGCCTGGGTATTGAATATTGTGAGACATGGTTACGTTCTCAGATTCACCAGTCCTCCACCATCTGTTCCACCAAAAACAACCAGCCGCCACCTCGAAGCTCTTCAGTTAGAAGTCACCATTCTATTACAAAAAAGAGCCATAGAACACGTCCCGATCAGCCAACAAGGGAAGGGGATTTATTCGAGGTATTTCCTTGTGCCCAAAAAAGACAAGCAAGAGTTTCGTCCCATTTTAGATCTAAGGACAGCAAACAAGTGGATTCGCAAAGAGAAATTCAGAATGCTATCCTTGCACCAAATTTACCCACATCTTCGTCAGGGCGACTGGCTCTGTGCAATAGACCTTTGCGACGCTTACTTTCATATTCCGGTGACCAAGAAACATCTAAAATTCCTAAGGTTCACCGTCGGAAAACGTCATTACCAATTTGCGGTTCTGCCCTTCGGCCTCAAATCAGCGCCGAGGACTTTTTCCAAATGCATGGCGGTGGTAGCCGCCCACTTGAGGAAACATCGAATATTTGTCTACCCCTATCTAGACGATTGGCTCATAAAGGCCTCCAGTTATCTAGAGGCACAACAACATTTCAAATGGACTCTACAGCTGTTGCAGAAGCTAGGTCTTCAAGTAAATCTGAAATCCACAGCAACACCTGTTCAGAGGTTGCATTACTTAGGGGCCATTATAGATTCCAATCTAGGAAAGGTGTTTCCTTCGGAGGAACGACGATTATCGATTCTCCAAAAGTGCAAACAACTGCAACAGACTCCACAGACCACTGCAAGAGTAATAGCTTCTCTACTGGGCTCGATGGCGTCTTGTATCCATCTCGTTCCCAATGCTCGCCTCCATATGAGACCATTACAGGAAAACCTGGAGGATCAATGGAGTCAACTAATGAACGAATGGGAGAGCAAAGTCCTCCTTTCTCCCCACGCCCTACAGTCCCTCAAGTGGTGGTGTCTACCCGACAATCTCTTGGTGGGGATTCCGTTCCAACATCGGCCTCCAGCTCAAACCATCGTAACGGATGCGTCACTGCTCGGATGGGGAGCGCACATGGAACATCTTCGAGTCCAAGGCAAGTGGTCACAGAAAGAGAGTCTCTATCATATCAACCTGCTGGAGCTTCGCGCAGTCCACCTTGCGCTCAAACCTTTCCTTCCCTCTCTGAGAGCGGAAACTCTCCTTCTCCAGACGGACAACGTGGCCACTATGTACTACGTAAACAAACAAGGAGGCACCAGGTCCAGGATTTTATCCAGAGAGGCTCAGACAATCTGGCATTGGCTTCTAGCCAGGAACATGTCGCTAGCAGCAACTCACCTGCCGGGCATCCAGAATGTTCAAGCGGATGCTCTCAGCCGCGTAATGGACGAGAACCACGAGTGGGTTCTACACGACGACGACGTCGTTCATTCCATTTTCGCACTATGGGGTATCCCCTCTATAGATCTATTCGCAACCCCAGAAAACAAAAAATGCCAAAACTTCGCCTCCAGATATTACCATCCAGGGACACTGGGGAATGCCCTGTGGGTAAGCTGGTCAGGAGCATTTCTTTACGCCTTTCCGCCGCTTCCCCTGATTCCGGCGGTCCTCCAGAAGTTATCCAATGCTCAGTCCAAAATGATCCTGATTGCTCCGGAATGACCACGCCAATGGTGGTTCCCAGACCACCTTCACCGGTCACTCAAACCACACATCAGGCTCCCTTATCGTCCGGACCTGCTCACGAAGTTCAGAGGGCAGATGTCCCATCCCAACCTCTCATTGTTGAGTTTGGCAGCATGGCTCCTGAGCTAGTGCAATATGGACACTTGAACTTACCTCAGGATTGTATGGAAATCCTGAAAGAAGCAAAGCGCCCTTCCACACGATCCACTTATGCAAGCAAGTGGAAGAGATTCTGCGTGTGGTGCTTAGGCAACAACATTGACCCGATATCCTGCAGAGAGGAGTCTATTCTGCCATACTTGTTAAGTTTGGCAAAATCAGGCTTACAATTGTCATCAATAAAGGTACATTTGGCGGCTCTAACAGCATACAGAAAGAGCCCGTCACAAACTTCCTTTTTTCGAATCCCAGTTATTAAGGACTTCCTGGAGGGTTTAAAAAAGGTTTTTCCTCCCATTAGAAGACCATCTCCTCCATGGGAACTGAATGTTGTCCTATCGCGTCTGATGCTACCTCCATTCGAGCCAATACATAAGGCATCACTTCAGCATCTCACATGGAAAACTGCTTTTCTAGTGGCAATCACTTCAGTGCGTAGGGTCAGCGAAATCCAGGCCCTTTGCGCTCAAGAACCCTACACGGTTTTTCATTCTGCGAAAGTGGTAATGAGAACTCATCCAAAATTTTTACCTAAGGTAGTCTCCAACTTCCATGTGAACCAAACAATTTCATTACCGACTTTCTTTCAAAATCCAACTACTCCTGCTGAGAGAACTCTGCACTCTCTGGATGTAAAGAGAGTCTTGAAATTTTACTTGGACAGGACAAAAAGCTTACGGAAATCACAACAGCTTTTTATTAACTATGGCCCAGTTAGAACAGGGTTGGGCACGTCTAAACAATCTTTATCCAGGTGGATTGTTTCATGTATAATGTTATGTTATCAGTTAGCAAATAAATCCCTTGGTGGTAGGCCAAAAGCCCACTCTACTAGAGGGAAGGCAGCTAATGCAGCCTTGATGAGAAATGTCCCTTTGGCAGAAATATGCAAGGCTGCCACTTGGAAGTCGGTCCATACCTTTACTAAGCATTACTGCCTTGACACAGACGCTAGGGCAGATGCGCAGGTTGGACAGGCCTTGCTCAAGAATTTATTTGCATGATTCATGTTTTCTCAGTATTCTTCTGTCTACTCCACCGCGGTTATGGGGATGGGCTTGCTACTCTATTCAGTGCTTATGACTATACATGGAAATCCCCTACGAGAGAAGGAATGGTTTCTTACCTGTAACTCCAGTTCTCTCGTAGGGGTATTTCCAAGATAGTCATAAGCAACCCTCCCTCCTCCCCAGTGGAGTTGACATAGAACATGAATATTATCGAGGTTGGTACTCCAACAAATATTTTGTTTCTTCAGGTCAGGTTACAAGCCTCCAAAAAAGAACTGAGGCAACTGCCTTTTGCTGTGCATGATGGGAAAGAGGAAGACTTTACTTTCTTAAAGGCACAGCTCTATTTTCATTCTGTATAATGGCAGCCTATGGGCTACACTGCCCTGCATTGTTTTATTCTCATGAGAGGTGTAAGTAAAATATGAGAATGTATTTGTTAATATATTTATAAAATAAATAGATGTTTAAACGTGAATTTAGCCTATAACTGTTTTTTCTTTTAACAATTTGGCCTGTGTAGCTGTTCACATAAGCTGCACAGTGTTATTCTTAAGTGTTTTTTGACAAACCTTTTTCAAAGGGTTGGTATTTGCACTTAAGAATATACTTCACACCAGTGCTCCGGGGTCCCCGCAGGCGCGCGGAACTATTCAGTGCTTATGACTATCATGGAAATACCCCTACGAGAGAACTGGAGTTACAGGTAAGAAACCATTCCTTCCCTCTTTTTTCCACAGCCGGAAACATGCAGTGTTTTGCTTTGATTGGAGCATGGACTCCTGTACGACTTCCATCCCTTCCTCTCCTGCCCAGCATTGAGAAAAAGATCATAGACCACCAGCCCAAGTTATCCTTGTGGTTCATGACTGTATGAGGAGCGTGTGGTACCAGGACCTTCAGGAGGTCTTCCTTTCGAAGCAGCACAGAAGGGTCTGGCAACTAAGTCTGCACCACCTACACCTCCAGGTGTTGAAACTGAGGGGTGACAGTAGATGGCTATCGATCTTCCTCCCAAATTTGTTGGTGTCAGCCAGATGTCTCTCCAGCAAAACTGTTCATGTTGGATGTTGGTAAATTTGTTTTGTATGGTGTTCCTCCCACAACAGCCAGCCTCTACCAGCACATTTATCTGACATAGTTTTAGTGTTTCTATTTTTGTTTTTTTTGCCCAGCAAGGCCTTGCAGTCGCACCTGTTAAAGGATATTTATTGGTCTTTTTGGCCTTCTTACTTCTACCCCATCAGGCATCACCTGTTAAGCGCTTTTTTGATTTGCATGTTCCCACCAACAACTTTTATGATACATCAGTAACATCTTAATTGTCCTTTAGCATAGCTTCTGTGTGCTCTGTTGGATCCAGTGCACAGCTGTTCTCTGCCTTTTCACACTAAAGACTATTTTCCTCAAAGCAAACTAGTAAGCTTGTTGCATGTGGGAGTTACATGTGCTCTGTTAGGTAGCCATACATTACGTTCTTTCCAGACGAACTGTTACTCTGGGCTAAAGCGGCATTTCTTTTAAAGGTAGTCATGCCCTTCCACATAGAGTAGTCAATCACTCTGCCAGCTTTCTTCCCCGTACCTTACCTATTTAAAAAGGAAGAAAGATATTATAGCCTTGATCCCAAGAATGCCCTAAGTTGTATATATTGATTGTAATAAAGAACATTGCATGGATCAGCTTTATGGCTTTCTCAAGGGCAAAGAAAGAATACTGTACAGAAGAGGACCATCTCCAGATGAGTTATATTCTGTATCAAGAGCTCTTATGGTTCAGTTAAGAATCCAGATCCAGAAAGTCTGCTCGCTCATTCTACCAGACCCAAGGCTGTTACCATTGCATTGGCTGTGTGCCAGTCTTGGATGTCATCCAGACAGCTACATCGGTGTAACTCACACATTCACGAATCTGGTGGCCGAGTCCACCAGAATGGTAATTTTACCCAGTCTGGTTGGCAGAATTTCCTGGTTAATTTCACAGACTCACCATCTGAGAAGGCATTGCTTTGCTATCTGTTCATGAGGTGAGGAATCAGCGGTTTGAAATATCCATCAGAAGAAAAAGTTAGTTACCTTCGGTAACATTCTTTCGGGTGGGTCTCTAATGACATGTTCCTCACCAATCTACCCTCCTCTCCCTTTTCTCAGATAGACTCAGTGATCCATTTTAATAAGACTTCTATTTAGAGAGATACACACTGGCACAATATGATTTCTAAGAGCTCTAAATCTAAAAGCATGGACAGAGAGAAGAGAGAAACTGATGTGCGTAGGTGACTATTATGTAGGGGCCCTTGCAGGATGGGCCTGCATGACGCCACCTACTGATGCACATGAGTTGCAATGAAAATCTGCTAGATCAAGTCTCTGGGGACTGGGGGTATTCACAAAGTGAGAAATTGTCTGTAGGAATCTGGCTCTGTTTTATAGTATATCAAAATGAGATATAGTGTGCACAGAGTCCAGGGGTTCCCCAGAGGCTTAACAGAGGCTGAAGTAGATAGTACTAATGCTCTCTTTTGTGGTAGAGTGGTCAGGTAGTTGGGCTTATCGGAGGGTAGTGCAAAGCATTTGTTTTACACACGCAGGCAATAAATGAAGCACACAATGACTAACTCCAGGCCAATTGTTTTTATATAGCAAAAATATATTTTGTTACTTTGTTTCTAGAACCACAAGATTCAGTTTGCGGGTAAGTACATTTGTAAGTATCAGACATATGTATCAATACCGCTTTGTTTAGATTTGACTAGTTATACAGGTTTCGAGAAAATAGCAAATATCTGTTTTAAAAGTTGACACTGCCATTTTCAAACACAGTTCTAGGAGGGAAGAAAAATTTCAAGGGAAGTACAAGACTTATAGTTCCAGTCTCTGGGTGTTAGGATGTCCACAAATTGGGGTTCAAATCAACCCCAAACACCCAGCAACACTGGGCTGGCTGGGTGGAGAGGTCAAAGTTGATGTAGATTTAAAATGGAGTCCTTTGGAGACTGAGGGCACTCTGAATCGGTACCTGCGTTTTCAGAGGGCAGACCTGGGGGGTTTATATGAGCCACTGGCAGTGGGGGACAGGAGGCACAGTTCATCACCAAACACACACCCTCAACGGCGCAGGGGCGGCCAGGTGCAGGGTGCAAACACAGCGGTATCAGGTATCTTCGTCCGATTCTCTCGCGGTCAGGGGGGTCCTCTGGATTTAGGCTGCAGGTGTCGTGTTGGAAAGGAGGGGTCCACCCAGGGTGGACATTACGTCAGAATCTCCTGGGGACCAGCTCTAGTCGGTTGGGCCAACTGGACACGGGCGGGGCCTCTAGTGCAGAGTGGGCAGGACTCGTGGATCCAGGGCGGTTCTGGAGTCCTTTGTTGGAGTTTTTTTCTAGACAGGTCTCTGTCCACGGGAGATCTTGATCCTCTGGATGGCAGGTAGTCCTCTTGAGGCTTTTAAGAGGTCCTGCGGGATGTGTTGCCTTTTTGTAGCAGGGCTTCAGAAGTTGGGAGACAGGCCTGTAGGGCTGGGGCCAAGTCAGTTGGTGTCTTCAGTCTTCTCTGCTGGGGGTCAGCTTAGCAGTCCTTCTTTCTTCTTGTCTTCTTCTTGAGGTGACCAGGAATCTGTCGAGCTAGGTTCAGGGGAGCCCTTGAATCCTGGATTTAGGAGCACTACAGGGGTCAGTAGCCAATGCTATTGTCCCTGAGGTTGACTACACCTCTCCGGTGTCCACTCACTTTGGGGAGGAGGGACACAGACCTAACTCTACTGGTCCCTGTCCTCCAAACCAAGATGGAGGATTTTGCAAGGAAGTGGTCACCTCAGCTTTGGACACCGTAGGGGTGGGGAAACTCATCTGGAAGTGGCAGGCTGGCACAGACCAGTCAGTCCTGCACTAGACGTTTGGCAAAAATGCAGGGGGCATCTCTAAGATGTCCTCTGGATGCATTTTTTAATAAATCCAACACTGGCAGTGTGGAGTTATTGTGCTGAGACGCTTTATACAAACCTTTTCTGACTTCTGTGAAGCCTTTATGAAGCTGTGGCGTTCGCAATGACAAACTCCAGGCCCATATACTCAGTATGGCTACACTGCACTTCCTATGTCTAAGAATGGACTTCGACACTGTCGGGGCATATTGCTCATGCAACTATGCCCTCTCCTGTGGTATAGTGCACCCTGCCTTAGGGCTGTAAGTCCTGCTAAGGGGGGTGACTTAACTATGCCACAGGCAGTGGGTTGTGGGTATGGCACCCTGAGAGGGGTGCCATGTCGACTTTGTCTTTATCTCCCCACCAGCCCACACAACCAGCAATGGCAGTGTGCATGTGCTTGGTGAGGGGTCCCCAGGGTGGCATAATACATGCTGCAGTCCTTGGGGACCTTCCCTGGCCCTTGGTTCCATGGGTACCTTTTACAAGGGACTTAACTGTGTGCCAAGCGTGTGACAATTGTGAAAGCAATGGTAAATTTTTAGGGAAAGAATACTCGTGCTTGGGCTTGGGAGCAGGATCCCAGCACACTCTCAATCAAGTCGCCATCAATATCAGGCAAAAAAAAAGTGTTGGGGGTAACCATGAAAAAAAAAAAGAGGGCGCTTTCCTACATCTTCAATTCGAGTATCCACCAGAAAGTGTTACCAAAAGTAAGCAACTGCATTAGGAACATTTAAAGGACAAATTGGGCTTTGACTTCCATTGGATGGACCTCTTGCGGTTTCTTCTGGGGTCAAAAGATTAATTTGCAGACTACTCATTTACTAATGGAAAGGGTACATTGCTGACTTATTTTATTAGTGAGTACCATAAACCACTAGAGCACCCCTAAAACTTTGTTGGGCTTAGGTACTGCTAATTGGAACAATAATAATCATTAAGCTATTGTTTTAAAATATTATTATTAAAAAAACAAATTGTGATTCTTAATGTCACATATTATTTGGGAAAGACATAGTGCACCACTGGACGTAGAGCCCGTTTTTAGGTTCACTTTGGGAACGCTTAACATGAGTACTACTCTTCCAGGTCCTCCTTGATCTTTCCTGTGACTCATAAACCATGTGTTAAAATCTTATGATTTCATGAGCTACACAATCCTTCCTCTGATATCTGCCCTTCTTTATGCTGTGCTTTCTGCATCCACTTCTTTCAGAGCCTTCACTAAGGAACTTGTGTTCACCTTTTCATCTCACTTAAGAATTGTTGTCTTGGGATCCCTATGCATCCTGCAATATTCTTTGACCCACGTGTCCCTTACAAGTGTGGTGTCTGTATTTATGAAGACTACTTCCAACTTCAGATTCTTCATTTTGTGAATCTCCCCAGGCTCCAGACAGGAGCTAGAACCTATTTGCAGTATGTCATGTGTGCTTGGAATTGACACCATCTGCTTCTGTTGTGACTCCCTCCCATTTTCCGACATGACAACACAGAGATACATATAGGTGCCAATCTGATAGAGACATCTATTTGCAGATCCCTTATCTTACAATTATGCCAAGGTGTCAGACTGGATCTGGAAATGTTTTGTGAGTAGTACCCCTGCTTGCTGGTAGGAGGCGTTGTTCACCTCTGCATGGCACCGTCCACTTTAGAAGTGACGTGTGCGGTGCCTGTATAGGCATCACCCCAGCATGCTGATGTCAGTTCTTTTCTTTCAACGCTAATCAGCGCTGATCCGCAGAGAGTTACCCTCTGTCAATTTTTGCCTGATCTGTTTTTTTTTGTGGTTTTTTTTTTTATATACTTTGGCTGAACTTCTTTTTGAGAAATCTTCTCCTGGTGTGGCAGGAATGTCCACTGAGAAAGGCTTGTGGTGTGGACCCACACCTTGTTTGCCTCTGGTGCCTGGAGTATGACCACGATGCGAAGAGTTGCACCTACTACCACTCTATGCACCCGAAGGCCTTAAGGGAGCGGTTCCTCAAGGTCCTTGATGTCCACAACAGTCTTGATCCCGGTCGAGAAGAACGTCTCGAGATCAGTTCCAAAGTCCAAGTTCTTTGTTGCACTTGAAGTTGTCTGGGTTGCTTGTAAAAAAAAAAAAAGTTGAAGGGGGTCTTCAACTTCACCCCGTCCATCGCAGTTTTCAGGCGAGACAAGGGAGCGTCCTCATTTGAGGCCTGGCTCAACTGTTAAATCTGCGCCTGGACTCGCTCTGCAGCTTCCAGAGTTTCCTGGGACGAGCCCTGCCCAACTCCATGAGTTGTATGAGGCCATTGCACTTCATATTTGGACAGTCCATCCCTGCTGGCACGCCCCTACTGCTTTGCCACCAGCGGGTCCGCCCCATGCACCAATACTGCTCCTTGAATCCACAGATGGATCCAGTCTTGCACCGATCATACCACCTTGACCTTCCCCAGTGCTGAGCCCGATGCCAACCCTTCTGGCGCCGCCAACACCATTCTCATCCTCTGCTCCAACACAGACTGTGGGGTGTCGTCCGATGCAGACTCCAGTACCGACTGGAGCCATGCCTTCCAGGCTGAAGCCTGAGCCCTATTCTTATCCCTATCCCTATTCCTATGGGCTAGGACTTGGTGAGAACTGGGAGGGGTTGCTGGACCCTGACGAATACCTAACCCTATGTCCAAATGCAGGGTGGTGTGAGGACTTAACAGAGGCCTGTGGACTGGACCCCTCCCCAGATATTGGCATGCTCTTCCTACCCTGGCTATGGAGGAGGGAGCATCATTTGCTATGATGGTGGTGAGGGCAACTGAGGTCCTGGACCTTAAGTTGCCCTTGGTAGTCAAGACCAATGTCTTGACAGAGATTCTTCAGCTGGGAGCGTCCCCCTCCGAACCGCTTCTCCCTTTTAATGAAGCTCTTACAGACAACCTGCTTGGGACTTGGTCCAAGTCCGGCACAGGAACTCCTTTGAACAGGATTACTGCCCACCGTCTCACTTCACGGGACTCCCAGTTCCTCACGCAGCAAACTGCCCCAGAGAGCTTGGTCACCCAAGGCTCCACGTCATATGTAAATCTTGGTGCATTCCTTCCTGCCCCACCAGATAAGGAACCCAACAGGCTGGATACCTTTAGGCAAGGAATGTTTTCTTCCCCTAGCTTGGCACTGTGGTCCATGAATAACTTGTGCTTTTTGGGCTATTAGTCCCATGCTGTATGGGACTCTATTGGGCAGGTGCTGCCCATGGTTTCGGAGGAGGCCCTGGCCATACTTTCCCAGGTTGTTTTTAACAGGAGAGATGCAGCTAAGTTTACAATAAGATGCAGACTGAATACCACCAGCTTGTGTGGCAGAGGGGTTTCATCGATGGTGGCCTGAAGGCACCACTCCTGGCTGAGAACGACTGGCTTTTCAGGGAATGTTCAAGCCTTGCATATGGACATACTCTTTTATGGCTCCCGTCTCTTCAGAGATGAGGCAGACAAGGGCAGCAGAGCTACTGCCGGGTTCTTTGGCCTTTCCATGGCCCTTCGCCAACCCCAATCCTTTTTTAGCTTCTTTTGTGGCCACGGAAGGGGCTTCTAGCCTTTTCTTTACCCACCCAGCTACCACAATGCTCAACCTTACCATCCTTGATGTCCTGTTACCACCATGGGCACCCAGTGGGAGGCAGGATATGCCATCACCTGACCCACTGTATGCTATAGAGCATCAAACCACTGGGTTCTTCAAATTGTCCGATGGGGCTTCTCCCTCCTCTTTGTGACTACTGTTCCACCCAAGCCACCTACTTACGACAGGCTGACGGAGGACCATCTTAGCTTGCTCTGCCAGGAAGTGATAGCTCTCTTGCCCAAGAAAGCTATAGAGCTGGTGCCAGTGACAAAAGCAGGTCGTGGTTGCTATTCCCTCTACTTTCTGGTGCCCAAGAAGGACTGAAGTCTTCATCCTATCCTATCCTACACCTGCACTGTCTGATATCTTTCCTTAAGAAGTTCAGTATGTTCATGCTTGTTAAAGTCCTGCCTGTGCTGGACCTGGGAGACTGGATGGTAGTGTTGGACTTGCAGGACTCATACTTCCACATTTCCATTGTGCCTGCCCACAAGCGTTACCTGTGGTTCTGCTGGACCACAAGCACTTAGTTCATCCTGCTCTCTTTTATCATTATCAGTGTCCCTCTGGTGTTCACCAAAGTGATGATGGTGGTTGCACTCATGTACGGAGCTCAAGGGTGCCATTCTCCCCTATCTTGATGACTGGTCAAGCCGAAGTCACACTTTGCGCCCTCTCAGATGCTCTTTCACCAGAGCTATTCTAGACATGGTGCAGTTTTAGGCCTATGCTCCCGAATGGTGAGTCCAGGATATTCAGCTTATGATTTTGGTGAGACTGACTCTGAGGCTGCCGGCCCTTGTGGCCTCCTGTATCCTGTTTGTAAACATGGTAGGTGGCATATGCGGGCTGTGCAGTGGGAGCTGAAATTCCAGTGGTCCCAGCATCAGGGGAACAGCATCCAGGTAGTGTCTCCGACACAATACAGATCTCGGAGGAGACTGCAAAAGACCTGTAGTGGTGGCGAACAAACTGCAATTGCGTCAGCAGCAGACCCCTTTCCCTTCCTAAACCAGATCTGACAGTGGTGACAGATATGACACTCCTGGGATGGGGCGGCCATCTGGGTGGAGATCAAAGGCCCTTGGTGTCTGGCAGTATGTGGACTACACATCAACCTACTAGGCTCCTGGCAATTCACCTGACATTGAAAGCCTGTCTACCCTCTATCAAGGGGCAGGCTAGTGCAACTGTTCACGGGCAACACCACAATCATGTGATACTGCAACAAACAGGGCGGAGTGGGGTTATGGACCCTCTGTGTCGGAAGCTGGCTCTCTACATAGCGCATTAAAAAAGTACACCATGCAGAGAGACAAGTGAATCCCCATTTGGTGAACAGAGGCAAAAGTAGATAACACTATTTCTCTCTTTTGTGGTGGTGTGGCCGAGCAGTTA
Source organism: Pleurodeles waltl (assembly GCF_031143425.1). Taxonomy (NCBI): domain Eukaryota; kingdom Metazoa; phylum Chordata; class Amphibia; order Caudata; family Salamandridae; genus Pleurodeles; species Pleurodeles waltl. Next base: position 1,692,394,349 of record NC_090440.1, read on the forward strand.
GGCTTATCAGAGGGCAGTCCTAATCATTTGTTCTACCCACAGGGGCAATAATAATAAAGAATAAATCCAAGACCAATTCAGAAAAATAACACTTTTACATGTTGTAAAACCAAGAACTCTGCAAAAGAGTAAGTACTGATTTTGTGTTTAACCCCTTCCCCGCCACGGACGTAATGGTTACGTCCATGGCAGCGCCCGTGTGGCGCCATGGACGTAACCATTACGTCCTGAATGCTGCCCTCGGGAGAAGCGCTAGCGCTCCTCCCGAGGGCCACCCCCCTAGGTCAGGGCTGACCGGGGAATATCCCCCCCCCCCCCCCCCCCCTGTGACGTCAGCGCGCAAGCGCGCGCTGACAATCACACAACCTCCCCCATCGCGCTGGAAGCAGAGCTTCCAGCGCGATCGAAAGAGAAATGCTCAGCATTTCTCTTTCGATCACGTGGGGGAGGCCCGGAGGGGCTTCAAAGGGAAGGAAATGTATTTCCTTCCCTTTGAAGTCTCTCCGAGGGTTTCAAAAGCCGGATTGCTTGCAATCCGGCTTTTGAAACCCCACTAGACACCAGGGATTTTTTTTTTTCTATGAAATTGACAGAAGGGAGCGACCCCTTGGGCAAGGGTCGCTCCCAGGGGGTCATTTTTTTTTAAGGCCTTTTCTGCCCCCACTGGGGGCAGATCGGCCTATTATTAGGCCGATCTGCCCCCAGTGGGGGCAGAAACCTCTAGACACCAGGGATACTTTTTTTTGGTTTGTTTTTTTATTTGTTTTCTTTTGTTTTTTAGGTGTGGGATGCGACCCCTTAGGCAAGGGTCGCTCCCATAGGGGGAAATTATATTTAGGCCATTTCTGCCCCCTTTGGGGGCAGATTGGCTTATTTTTATGAGGCCAATCTGCCCCCAAGGGGGGCAGAAACCACTAGACACCAGGGAGTTTTTTTTGTTTGTTTGTTTTTCACGTAAGGGGAGCGACCCCTTAGGCAAGGGTCGTTCCCTTGGGGGGCAAATTTATTTTAGGCCATTTCTGCCCCCCATGGGGGCAGATCAGCCTATTTTTATTAGGCCGATCTGCCCCCACGGGGGGCAGAAACCACTAGGCACCAGGGATTTTTGTTGTTGTTGTGTTTTACAGATGGGGAGCGTCCCCTTAGGCAAGGGTCGCTCCCCTGGAGGGGCAAATTGTATTTAGGCCATTTCTGCCCGCTTTGTGGGCAGATCGGCCTAATACTAATAGGCCGATCTGCCCCCAGGGGGGGCAGAAACCTCTAGGCGCCTGGGCAAATAGTTTTTTTGTGTTTTTTTTTTGTTTGTTTGTTTTTTTAGAGATGGGGAGCGACGCATTAGGCAAGGGTCGCTCCCCTGGGGGGCAAATTGTATTTAGACCATTTCTGCCCCCCTTGGAGGCAGATTGGCCGATTGTAGGTCAATCTGCCCCCAAGGGGGGCAGAAACCACTAGGCACCAGGGATCTTTTTTTTGCGCCGTCACGCAAGGGGACCGTCCTACAGGAAAGCATAACCAAGGAGGGTGGGCATTGCCCCCTGTACAGTCTGGGCACCCCTGGGTGGTCTGGACTCTGTCCCCTCTTTCCTTAGGTCCTCTTCTTCTGGAATCCACACTTTGGGTTCTATCAACCTGGTCCATGGGTCGCGGCAGCAGCTGGAAACCTGAGGTCCCCCGTTGACTTCAATGGGAGGTTCCTACACAATTTCAACCCTATGCACCTGGGCTCCCTGGTATTGGTACTCTACTTCTCTGGTTATCCCCGAGTAGGGCCACCCTTGAACCTACCTTGTCCTAACAGAGTTCCTCAGGGCCCTCTGTAGAGGGTCCTAGAACTTGAAAATTTCAACCGCTACTTTCCCATGTCATCCTATGGACACTGACCCGGGGATACAACTCTGACCCGGGGATACAACTCTGCTCATGGGGGCATGGTGATCCCTATGTACTTACCTTTGGTGTTCTGTGTTTTAGTACTTCCCCAGGCCTAAGGGTCCTTGGGTAGTAGTTTGGGTTGGTAGCGATTTTTGCATTCCATTTTTTTAGTATATGGTGGCGCCCCCCAAATAGAGGCCCATGTTTTATGATTTTACATACCTGTTTCTGAGTATATTTTTTTATGTTCATATCTCTGGTTAGGAGATATACCAACATTAGTTTAGTGTGTGTGTTACAATAAATAATACATTATGTTTCTAAGACTGATATGGTTCTTTCCTGTGTGTATATCACTGACTGACCTATGTGGTATTTGCAACTGCTTTAATACCCTCCTGGATAAGCCTTAGCTGCTCTCCTCAGTTACCCTTTGAGAACTCTGGTTATCAAGAACCTTCTACACTGCGCTAAGGGTTGCCTGGGCTCAATACAGGGTGCCTCACCTATAGGTGTACACCATCTACTGAGCCAGCATCCTTCACCACCCATTCTCCCTGCTCTGCCAAGAGATTTCTAGGTTCAGGGTTTTTCCCCTTTCAGGGCCCTAGTTTTTCACACCAGTAATCAGTGTTCATCTGATAGAGACTCCTAGCTGTAGATTCCTTACCTTTGAATTTTACCTACCGTCTGAATGTGTCTGGAAGAGTTTCGTGGGCAGTACCACCGTGCTTCATTAGGTGGCATTGATCGGCGGCGTCTGCACTTCATATGACGTCCCAGGTCCTCTTTAGGCACCACCTTGACTTGCTGACATCAGTTCTTTTCATTCCGGCCCACCAATCGCTGATCCGAAGATAGCTCCCCCTCAGTTGGTTTTTGGCTGGCTTTTTTAATCTTTTTGGCAAATGTTTTTTGAGTGTTCTACTCCTGGTGCATCAAGAATGTCCAAATTAATTAATCAAGAGCCACAGGTGCCACCGAGAATATAATACATTCAGTCTATACTCTTATAGAAATACTGTTTGGCTACTAAGGAAATAGACCAAATAGATTAAAGTTTTATTGGTAACACCTTGTCATTGTACAAAAATATAAACTCATATCAACAGAACATACTCACAAAATGATTTAAAATTATTATACAACATACCGTTTTCAAACATACATAGCACAATCATACCATGCATACCTCATACACTTAAAATCTCATCAGCATATCTTTGTGCCACTTTTCATCACTATATTTAGAAATAAGTTGAGGATGTCCTCCAGAAAGACTAGCTTCAATCTGTGTGGATCCTATCATCGGGCGATGTGCGTGACAGATCCACACCTAGTGTGCCTTTGGTTTGTGGAGCACAACCACAACCCGAAGATGTGCTCAGTGTCTGGCCATACATCCAAAGGCTTTGAGGGAGCAGTCCCTGAAGCTGATGGTGGCCAGACACTCGTCTCCGCAAGTCGAGATCTTAGTCAAGAGGAAGGTCCTGAAATCAGTTGCTAAGCCCTCCATCATTGTCATCTTAGTCCGAGTCCTCAGGGCTATCGGGTAAGTTGAGGCATAAGAAGAAGTTAAAGCATTTTTAGACCTCGACGAGGGAGCGTTGACATTTTAAGCCTTGTTCTGTGGAACCTGCACCTCAGCTGACTCTGCGTCTCCCAGAGCTTCCAGGAACGGGAGCAACCCCCTGCCCAACTCCAAGAGTTTTACGAGGCCGTGTGCCTTATTTCTGGGCAGCCTTACATTGCTGGAGCGCCTTTGGGCTCACTGAGTCAGAACTGGCCCCTTTGGGTTCCTCATCGGTGGCTGTGGCCTCCGCGCCGAGGGGCACCCAGAAATCCAGTACTGGATCTGGACCAGCATCAGTCGTACCACTCTGACCTTGCCCAACGCTGGTCCCAAAACTCCCTGTGCCACAGGCGGCACCATCCCCATTGTCATCCCTAACATAGAGCAGGATGGGCGTGGTACGACACAGATGCCGGAAGAAGCTTTGCCTTCTAGATCAGATCCTGAGCCCCTTTGCAATGGGTAAGGCCTCAGGGATGAATGAGGGGGTCGCTGGACCCTATAGAATACCACCCCCACCAAGGAAAGGACTGTAGTGGTTGGGTGAGGCCAGTGTACTGGATGCTTCTCCAGATACTGGCATGTTTTCTCCCCCTACTTTGGCTACAGAGGAGGAAGCATTGTATGCTATGGTGGCTAGAAGAGCGGCTGAGGTACTGGCACTTCAACTGCCTTTTGTGGCCATTAAGACAAGTCTCTTGACAGTTGCTGCAACCGAGAGCTTCCACCTCAGAGCTCCTGCTACCGTTAATGAGGTCCTCCTTATTTGGTCAAAACCCTGCACAGGGGCTCCTGTGAACAGGACAATTGCCTGCCACCTTCGCCCCCACCTGGGGACCCAAGTTTCTTGACGCAACACCCCCCCCCTGAGAGCTTGGCAGTTCAAGCCTCTACCTCCCAGGGCACATTCCCTTTCTCTCCCCCAAAAGGTTGGACTCACTTGGGAAGATGTTTTTTTCCCCAGTCTTGCATTGCGGTCCATGAACACCTCTTGCCTTTTGGACCATTCTTCCCGTACGCTGTGGGGATACAGTTGTATAAGTGCTGCCACAGGACCCGGAGGAGTCCCGGGCAGTACTCTTTCAGACTGTTGCGAAGACGCAGTGAAGTTGACAATCTGTTGTGAACTGGACACCACCAACTTGCTAGGCAGAGCTGTTTCATCAACAGTGGTACTTAGGCGCCATGCCTGGCTGAGGATGGCTGGATTTTCAGAGGATGTCCAAGCTTCCTTGATGGACAGGCCCTTTGATGGCACCTGCCTCTTAGGAGACATGGCATACTCTGCGCTTGAAGGATTCTCTGGCTACAGCCAGGTTCTTGATCCTTGCTGCAGCCCCACAGTGTGCCATTCTCCGTGCCTCAAACTGCGTCCATTCCCGTCCAGCAACCATGCCATGCATGCTGCCCTGCCTCTGCAAGGCTTAGGGTGTGGGATCCACACACCTCGGGGCCAGCGGTCTAGGCAGTCCTCCTGAGCCCCCTGCAGCAGCCTCTAAACCTGCCTAGTCTGCCTCTCCCCCACCATGGGCCAGTTGGAGGCAGGATTTGCCATCACCTCCTTCACTGGCAATCCATCACATCAGACATGTGGGTTTTGCAGATAGTCAGTTTCTTCTCCTTCTCCCTCTAGAGCGCTACCTCTCCATCCATTCCACCATCCTACGGTTGGATGATGGAGGATCATTTGTCCCTTTTCCGCATGGGAGTTTTGGCTCTCTTGGCCAAGGGAGCCATAGAGAAGGTTCTTGTGCCAGAAGTAGGCCATGATTGTGTTTCTGGCTACTTTCTAGTCTTCTAGACCTTCAGTCACTCAATCTCTTCCTCAAGAAAAAAAGTTAAAGATGTTCACTTAGCTCAGGTTCTATCTGCCCTGGACCCAGGAGACTGGATGGTAGCGTTGAACTTGCAGGATTCTTATTTTCATATTCATGTCCTGCCTACCCATTGACATTACGTGGGCCACAATCATTTCGGTCCACCGTGCTCCCCTTTGGCCTCATGAGCACCCCTTAGGTTTTCACCAAGGTGATTGGCGGTATGTTGCGGCTCATCTGCTGAGATCAGGGATTTCAGTCTTCACCCATCTCGTTGACTGGCTGCTGAAGGCGGGCTCGCCCCAGGGTGTTCCCCCGCCTCCAGACCTCAACAGACCTGCATTCACTGGGGTTCACTATAAACGTGCTGAAGTCACACCTGACTCCTATCAGATGCTCCCTTTCACCTGAGTTATTCTGGATTCAGTGAAGTTTCAGGCTTATCCTCCCAGACAGTGAGTCCAGGATATACATGCTATGATACTAATGTTTCAGCCTATTTCCTGGATTTCAGTGAGAATGAGACTGAGGCTGCTGGTCCGCATGGCCTCCTGCATACTGCTGTTGACACGTGCCAGATGGCATATGCAAGATATGTAGTGGGACCTGAAGTTCCAGTGAGTGCAGCATCCTGGGAATCTCTACAAGGAGGTCCAGATCTCAGAAGGAACAGCAAAAGATCTGCAGTGGTGGTTACCGAGCTGTGATTGGGGTCAGAGGCGGATTCCTCTCCCTTACCCCAACTAGATCTGACAGTAGTGACAGATGTGCCACTCCTGGCATTTGGTGGCCTTCTGGGAGAGGTGGTGATGAGGCATCTGGTCTCTGGCGGAGTCTGGAATCCACATCAACCTGTTGGAGCTCCATACGATCCAGCTGGCATTAAGCCTTTTTTCTTCCTATCAAGGGAAAGATGGTGAAGGTGTTAACAGACAACACCACCGCTATGTGGTACTGCAGCAAACAGGGCAGGGTGAGGTCGTGGTCCATTTGTCAAGAAGCTCCGCACATCTGGGTGTGGCTGAAACAGCAGGGCATATCCCTGGTGGTTCAACATGTTGCAGGATCCCTGAACACCAGAGCAGACAAGCTTGGTTGAAAATGCCTAGCGGATCACAAGTGGCGTCTCCATCTGGAGGTGGCACAAGGTTTCTTTCAGCAGTGGGGATAGCCTTGGTTAGATCTATTTGCTGCCACTAAGAATGCACAACGTAAGCAGTTTTGTGTGTTGGAGCTTCCATGATAGCAATCTCTTGGTGTAAGTGGAACTCTGGCCGCGTGTACTCCTTTCCGTCCATACCACTTCTGCCCAGAGTTCTCAAGAAGATCAAGAATGACCGGGCCAACGTAATTCTTGTGGCTCCGGACTGGGCACAAAGATTCTGATATCCCAAGCTACTGAGTATGTCCATTGATCCTCTGATCAGACTGCCCCTGTGGGAGGATCTTCTGTTGCAGCAGTGGGGGAGGATTCTGCCCTCTAACATGTCCACTCTCCACCGTCTTGGGTGGAGGTTGAGCGGTGCCACTTGACAGATTTTGACCTCCCGCCCTAGTCTGTAACGTAATCTTGGCAGCCAGGCGTCGCTCCACCAAAATGGTATATGCCTTTTGTTGGAACAAATTCGTGGCATGGTTCACAGACAAGTCTGACTCCCTTTCTGCCCCTTTCTCTGAGGTTTTGTTGTTTACCCTTTCCCTGGCCCAACAGAGCTCTGCTATGGGAACTCTTAAAGGTTATTAGTCTGATATTTCTTCTTTTTTGTGGTTGCCTGATCATCCTTTCTTGTTTAAATCCCCTACTGTGTATAGGTTCCTCAGAAGTCTTACACAAGTCTTTCCTCCATCTTTATTTATTATACCCCAATAGGATCTGATTTAGATTTTGACAATTCTGATGTGCGCTCCTTTCGAGCCTCCCCACAATTGTCCTCTCAGGCTACTGGCTTTCAAAACTGCCTTCCTTGTGGCCATTACATCTGCTCAGAGTGAGCTTGAGGCATTTGCCTCCTTCCATTCCGTCCATCCTGACAGTGATGCTTCGCACTAGGGTCTCTTTATTGCCAAAAGTGGTTACGCCACTCCATGTAGACCAATCCATCACCATACCTTCTTTTTACGCAACCCCCACATCCTTCTAAGGAAGAGAAGAGACTCTACCGCCTGGGCCTAAAGAGAACATTGGCGTTCTACCTTGATCATACAAAAGAGTTCCGTGTAGATGACCAACTCTTTGTAGGGTATTTCTGTGCAAAGAAGGGCAGGGCAGAAGCAGTTCATTTCCAGATGGGTCATACTCTGCCTTAAGATCTGCTATGAACTCGCCAAAAAGCAACCCTTTTGAGGGTTTGAATGCTCATTCTAACCAAGTTAAAGCTGTGACCACTGCGTTGGTGTTCCAGTCCTCGACATCTGTCGGGCGACAACCTGGACATCTCCACATGCGTTTATAAAACACTACTGTCTGGACAATCAGGGCCGTAGGTACGGACACTTTGCCTGTTCGGTTCTGCAGGACTTTCTAGTATGATCTTAGTTTGCAAAACCAACTCTGGGGATGGTATTGCTTGGGAATCTATTCAAAGGTAAGGAATATGCAGCTAAAAGTCTCCACCAGATGAACAAGTTAATTGCCTTTGGTAACGCCTATCTAGCTGCAGATTCCTCACTGAGCCACCTATCCTTCCCACTCACAACTGATTTTTAGGGGCAGGGACTCCCCTTTCAGGGCTTTAGTTTTGACACACCAGTTGTCAGTTTCTTTATGGCTCTGCCCATCTGGCATGTAAAGTTGTTAAAAACTATTTTTTTAATGACGTCTGTAGCAACGCCTATATAGGACCTGCTACGTCAGATCCGGCACTGATCGATACCTCCTAATGGCTGGCAGGAGTACTGGTCAAAAAAATCTTCCAGATCCAGCCTGATGTCTGGGGAGAATTCAAAGGTAAGAAATCTATCTGCAGCTAGATATGGTCTGTACCAGATAAAGCGTTACTGAAAGTAAGTGACTTGTTGTTCATAGCTCCGCGCTCTTGGCGTGAAAAGTTGTGAAAAGAAATTGACGTGAGCACTTTGGGGTGGCACCTATATGGGCACTGTGCATTTCACATCTGACGCGAATGACCACCTACCGTCAGAAAGGGTTATTACTGGATAAAAATTTCTGGATCCAGTGTAACATTTGGGGATAATTCTAAGGTAAGGAATCTGCAAGTAGATAGTCTCTACCAACTAAGGCGTTACCGAAGACAAGTAACTTGTTATTCATGTACTCCAGTGATATATTTTTGAGCCCTTTTATCCACAGTAGCACGCCTTAAGGCACAGAATCTCTATTTCAGGACTTTAAGAAATATGATCACATCACCCTATCCTACATTGTCTCCCCTTGCTTGTCCACACCATCTTCAAACCAGCTGCATAGTTTAGAAGGCTACTATGATCACCACCCCTGCTTATCTTGCAGAGAGGCTCACCATCTCTGGTGTGTCTATACACACCTACAGCCAGGAAAACATCAAACGGCAGACTAAGAAGTATAAAAAAAGAGAAAACAAGGCAGGAGACATTTTCTGTCTAAGTACCCAGGATCTGGAATAACATACCTGTATTTATAAGGAATGCCATAACACTGGTCCAAATAAGGAGCAAGTTGAAGGTGCACCTCCTTAAAACATTACATTGCAATGTATTAACTATCCACAAACCAGCTGTCTCTTTTCTATCACTCGTTTTTATGCTTGTCTCTGCCACCCTCCATCCACCCTCACTCACTGTCAAAGTTTAAACCATCTCTCACTTGTTGCCAACAGATGTCGGTCATGACCCACACATTGTCTACCTTAGATATATTGGCACCAAACGGGATTCCCCATTCTGTGACAAGGGCTCTCTAATGGGTATGTCCTTTGTCATGCTATGCAGTCACCCCAACACATCTTCAGATTGAGGATGACACTACTCCGGTTTTCTTGCTTTTGGAGTCAGTATTTCAAGAAGATGAAGGCAATTTTTAGGTCTGATTTCAATTTTCTTAAAGGCCTTGAGCATGTTCTCCACAATAAAGACAACAATGAGGAGATAGACAGCTTAATCCAGCTTCATTATGTTATATTGTTGCTAGTTTGTATCTTGAACTCCAAAATGTCAGTTGCTTGGACCACTTCGGAGGCAGTTTCAGAATAAGACTTCAAGAACCCCCAGTCTGTCCTCTGTGGTAGAGGTCTATATGAAGAAACGCTACTGTAGCCCTCATTAGGATATCAATTACAATTGGGGACAATACCACAGGCGCCAGATTTGTTCAACACCAGACTCTTTCAAGCGGATGATAATGTAGCATTTGAAAGAACAGAGGCATTAGGAAACTAAACATGAACTCTGCAATTTCACAAACCGAAACATCAATAATCATTGAGACTCTGGAACTTAATGTATCAGTAGAACCCCTATCGACTTTATTACTGATTTGTAGCAACCTGCACTATACACATAAACAACTTCAGCCCTGCTAAAATCAACTAAGATTCACTGGGAGAGGTTGTCCAGAGCCCCTGGCTAGGAGTTTCTCTTGGTTTGAGCGAATGCGTCTTAAATCTTAAATTTTCCGATCGTTTCTGCAGTTAGTCTCATGTACTTCTACTGTTCCTTCTGACAGAGCTCAGTAACACAGATGTCATTGGTAAAAAAAAAAAAACAAAGACCTGTCCGATAGTCTGCACTACTCTTCGAGTTTCCAGCTCTTCTACCCTTTGTAGAAGGTTCATCCAAGCTGTAGGGAATGGTCTCAGATAGTTTACAGATCTTCTACCTATGGATCTTTGAGAGCATTTTCAGTAGATAGTTAAAGGGATGAATCCTACAAACAAGAATATAAGATCCTCAAAATCAGTTGCACTGTTGGCCACTCAGGCTCTGGCAGTAACTTGGCGCTGAGGATGGCTTATCTCAGTTTGGCATTTCTCGCCTCTTAACACCTGGCCCAAAAACAATAAAAAATCTTTGCTTTGTCATTTAGCAGATATCATCTTTGTTTAGTATGCACAATTATGAAGACATTGAAAACGAAATACTGAGGATCGATACAAAAACATGTGAAACAATTGATAAGTTATTTAGGAAAAGAATGTAAAGATCAAACCATTAGTCACAAAACAATAACAAGCGTGTTCCTAATACATACTGGAAAAGTCAGCAAATCATCTGAGCTAACAACTTGAATGCCTTTTGTTCGGGGCAAGACATAGAGCAAAAAACAAACATCTGTGATGTAACAGCTCTTTACTCTCATAGGGGGTGGGGGGGGGGGGGAAGAGATGTGATCCCAACTTAAGTTGTGCCACAGTCTGAGACAAATGAGTGATAGACATTGTATATAATAACTACAACCTCAAGTCCTGTAGTACTCTCACCCCTGAAATGGGCATCAAGGTTTTTTCCCCTCCTCTGCTTTACAAAAAAATGCAGTGGAGGTTTTTGCTCTACAGGGAAACATCTGCCCTTTTCACTTCCTGTTAACTGAGGCCTAAGCACTTGTGGTGCATCAGGTTTACCCACTGTTCCAATAGTGGTATTCAATACTTGCTATATCTGCATGCTTTCATGTCCATACTTCATTGTGGGGAATAGGCACTTCCCTGTGAAGGACCTTCCACTTTACCTGTGGTCTGCTCCCAGAGTATTTCCCAAGTAGGATGACAGTGGTTGCAACTTTACTTTGAAGCCAGAGAATTTTCATCTACCGTATGTAGACGGTTGGTTGGTTTGGACTACTTCTCTGCCAGCAGTAGAAGTTACTGCGAACCTGGGAGAGCAGATCAGTTATGAAAAATCAAAGAGAATACCATCCTAGTCAATTGAAGTCTGAAGGCCGCTCTGAATTTAAAGTGTGGAAGAGCATGCTCTGTGGACAAATGATCATCCTTTATACTTAGTATTTTCTATGTGTTTTGCTGTTGTCAAGTTTGTTTTGGACAAAGCAATGGCAAAACCAATCTAGAAAATGCTGTCTAGATTAAAATAGTATTCACAAAGAGAAAAACTAATAAGCAACTGAAAAAGCTCATTTAATTTGAATGTAGCAATGGATTTGTAATCATGCTGAGATAGTATATTTAGAAGTGGAACAAATGTTTTAAAGTTAATTTGTTTAATGCTGTTGACTAATTTATTAAACAATGTGTTATCTTCCAGGTGCCACATTGGGTGCATACATTATTATTATTTTTTTTTGCAGTTTCTTTGCACACCGGTAGAGGGTGTTGTATTACTCCTCGTCATGCCTGATGCATCCTGCCCCAGCAGGAACGTTGGGGGCCCGTATAATCTCCACCTCTGTATGTCAGTGTCTGTTTCTTTCTGATACTTGTCCGCGCTGTCTGGCGTGGAGCCTTCAGTCTGTCATTGTGCAGGCCTCTAAGCTGAATCTTTTTAATATGGACTAAGGGAGTCCTTTCCATACGGTGAGATGGAGGGTGGGTCAATGAGGAATCTGCAGTTAGAGTATCCACCAGAATTTTTTTTTTTTTAAGATAAGTAACTTGATCTTCTGATGGATACTTCTAACCGCAGATTCCTCACCTTGTCAATACATACCAAAGTAGTACCTCCCCAGCTGGTTGGTCTGTGGAATGACTCTGGCCAGAAAACCATGCAGGACTGAACAAGCAAAATGCCCCTCCTGCTGGACCTGGCCGTCCAAGTGCTCGTGCTTTGTGAACCTGTAGACTGACTCCCATGTAGCAGCCTGGCAGATGTCCAAGACAGGCACTCTGAGCGCCAGCACAGTGGTGGCAGCCTTGGCTCTTGTTGAGCGGGCCCGCAGGCCTTCCAGAGGCTGTTTCCTGGCCAGTCTGTTGCAATTTATTTATAAAAAAGTACAATAGAGCTGAAAATGTTCTGTTTTAGCACTGCCCTACCCTTCTTTGCCTCGAAGAACCCAATGAAGAGTTGATTGTTCACCCTTCCCTAGTGCATTTCAGTGTAAATGTTCAGAGCTCTCTTAGGGTCTAGGCTTCGTCTTTGGCTGGGTGAGAAAGGGCAAAGGATACTGGCAGAGTGACAGATTGCCTGAGAGGGAAAGACAATACATCTGAAAGAGTATTACTGAAGGTAAGTAATTTGTCTGTTACCGCTAGCGTTGAATGTTCCCTGTCCTGAAAGGTGTGATGCCTTTCACCAAGATTGTTTTTATCCTGCAGGATGATCTCAGCAGCCTCCGTGGACGCTTGTGCTTGGATTCTGAGGGGAAGACATCACCCGTTCTGCAGTTCCCTCATCTTTTGCTTGAAGAAAAAAATCAAGAGATAGATCACCTGAATGAGCAGCTGCTCAGATTGCAGAATGAGCTGAAGCGTTCAGCTGACAAACAGGTAACGAACCATTACAAAATGTACACCATAAAATAGATCCATTGAAGTATCATTGCCCACTGGCTTATTTCTTGTGCCGTATTTGCTTTCATTTCTGTAGTAGGTGATTGGACTTACTATAACCATGAAAATTGAGATTATTAGTGTACCATTTCGTTCTTTTCTTGAAATGAACTTTACCTTTGAAGGTTGTCTACATTAGTCAATGGCTCCTACATATTTCTTATGGCCTTTTAGTTCAAATGTTTGACGCTAAAAAGTAACTGGTATTTTAGAATGTAAAAGTGCATCCATACCCCTTTCTGCTTGGAAAATTAATTTTCTGTCACTCCTCTTAACATGGGTGATGGGGGTATACAAATAATAAAGGGCAGTGCTTGTTTGCTTTATCAGTTTGTGCTAAAACGGTCTGGTTGTCTATTTTTTGCTTAATGTAAACTTATTGCAATCTAGTTTAATGTTTCAGTGCACAAATTACATTGCTGTCCCAAAATCTCTCAAAATGATAGATAATGTTTTTGAATTTGAAGATTTCGGTTGAATATTATCAATTTAGAGCATAAGTAGACATGCTAATTCTCAGAAACCGGCAGTCACGTAACCCATTTGGTAAACATTTAGCATTTGTCACATGGCATTCATGTGCCCCACTCGGCAACGTAGCTTAAAAATCGAATTTATTATTATTGACCCAGAGTACTCTAGATATGCTTTATCTGTGGTGTTTCCAAGAACTCCTATTCCCATTTTACTGTGGTACCTCTTTTTGTCAGGAGACTTCTAAGGCCTTTGTTCAGGCATTTTTGTAAACTAAGGCTTCCCCAATCGATATCAGGAGTAGGACTGTAATGACCGGAACCCCAAAGTATAGATATATGTTCTAAAAGCCAAGTTTCTCAGAACTTGGTACAGATGTCAAAATAAAATTGTTACTTTGTTTTTCACTCGCATTATAGGAAAGACGTTCAGCCAACAAAATGTGAGCATTCTTGTTATTAATTGAAAGTGGGCTCTGTTAAAATGGAAGTGGTCAGATAGCAATACCTTGTAATAAAATCACATCTGAATTAAAGCACCACTTGCATAGGTGAAAGCTAATGGGGCCTTCTTTATCACATATTTTTCATTAGTTTTGTGCTGTAGCCAAAGATGAGCTCCTAGATATGCCAATTACATATTTCACACATCAACATATGTTCATTTTACAGAATTCCAGTAACTGCAGAAACGGTATTCCACATTTCTAAAATTAGCATGCATTATTTTTTTCAGGATTCTTTAATTACGTATCCTACATTTGGTCTTTTACTTATTCAGATACTCTGGTATCGTCTCAGCAGCATCAGATGAGGATCCTGACCCTTTTTATAATATAATAGATTCTTCAGTTGTTAATGTGAAATGGCTAAGTCAAACTTCTAATGAAGGTTCTGTGGTCAAGAAACTTTCCTACAGGTTATTCCTTTTTTGTTTCTTCTCTAGGTTGTTGACCCAGAGAATGCTGAGATGGAGGACCTAAAATCATGCATCGAGCACCTTCGTGGGGACCAAGAACGATTACGCAGGGATAAGGATGAGGAGGTCGAACAGCTGCATGAAGTGATTGAGAAACTGCAGCAAGAGCTGGCACTTCTAGGTCCTATCCGTCATGAAGTCAGTGACAGTCAGGATCACCTCGATGAGCTGGGGCTTGGGACAGCAGAAAACCTTCAGGATGAGCTCAGAAAAGGGTCACAGAGGTCATCTGGAGACAGCCAGCAACAGGGAAAAGAGGTTTTGGAGTCTGCCCTGAAGGCATTGCAGGACGAGTTTGACCAAGTAAGCTCTTCTCGAGACACTCTGCGACTTGAGTTGGAAGAAAAGGATTCGCATTTCAGGACTAAGATGAACATTTTGGAGCAGAATCTTCAAAATGTGCAGATGTCAGCAAGTCAGCAGCTCCAGGAAATTGAATCTCTAAGGTTGAACTACAGTGCCCTTCATGAAGAATATGACCTCCTGAGGACACACTTGTCACAGAGGAATTCTGAGATAGACAACCTTACTTCTAGGATTCAGGAACTTGAGGACATGCTCAGGGAGAAAGAAGCCACTCTGATAGAGAGAGAGCTGCAACTGAAGACCTTGGAAGAGCAAAGGATATCTGAACTGACTGACTGTGAGTACATGACTGCTAAGGTGGCTGAGCTGCAGGCAGAGCTTTCAAAGAGAGAGATGCTCTTCAAGAGTGAGGCAGAGCAGTTTCAGACTCTCCGAATAGAGAGCACAAAGCAAGCTGTACTACTGGGAGACCTACATCAGAAAAACGAGAGCTACTGCAGGGAAATTGAGAGTCTTCAGGCTAATTCTGCTAAACTTCAAGCCCAAGTTCAGGAAAATGTGTTTGAACTGCAGACTCTGCGCTCTGCACAAAACGAGCTTTGGACCCTGCTGCCCAGCTACAAAGAAAAGGAAAATGGTCTTGCAGATGAGATAAGAGAGCTCCAACAAAAGCTAACTCAGCAGGGTTCGGAGGTTCTGACTCTTACAAAGAAACTGGAGGACTATGAAGCCACAGCCTCTCACCTAAAGTCTGAGGAACAGACCACTGAAACCATGGCGGTATGTACACTTTACTTTATTCCTTTTCATCATTTCAGGTCTAACTGTAGATCTTGGGATCCATGCATTGTGATAATATCTATGGTAGGAAAGAGCTAGTAATTTTACTCTTTATTGGCAGGAATACATTGTTCAAGAGTAACTGCGTTGTCTTAGACAAGCATCAGTTGATGAGCAGATATAACTCTCCTTCATGGTATACTGCCTGAATGTTAGCCAGAACATTCAATGCCTCTGTGTTTTTAAACTCTTTCACTAGTATTTGTGACTGTCATTTGGAACTTTTAAACATTTAAATCTACAGTATATTTCTAAATTGTCTTGTTTTGGCATTTCTGCATCTCCTTCAGTGTTGGCACATGTTGATACTTTTGGTGTAAAGACATCTCAGTTGCACTGTTTAGTATTTATATTTACGTTTTCTATGGAACATCTGCATTTCTGTAAGTGCAGATATGAAGGTTGTCTCAAGAATTATGTGCCAGTGGAGTAGTTGGTTAAACAGTCATCTAAATAGATTTTCCTCTATTCTAGCTACGACTGGGGTTACATTTTAAGAATTGTCTTTGATATGTTTAGGTTTAATGTGAACATTATTTTGTAAACACATTCCTTACCACATATTAGTGCGGTGGTAGGCATGCTCATTGGAGCACGTGTTCTCAGCTCTATTTGTCATATTAAGTTGCTTTTGGAACTGATGATTCCGGCACATTTACTGCTTTTTGGGGTTTGTTCCAGTTTTTTAGGATGCAGCTTTGACTGTCCCTTTCTGCTTCTGATTTTCAAAGTTCCATGCTCCGTTTGTCCAAAAATAAGAATGTTAAGGTCAAAAGCTTGCACAGCAGTGATCTTCAAATTAAACTTGGACAATTCTAACATTTGCCTACATAAGTTAGCTTTCTCAGCATCACTATTGGTGAGGCAGAGATAAGCTCAAAACATTCTTTTGGCTGCAGAAAAGTGTGCTTCAATACCAAATAATGAACAGATTATTTCTGTTAATGGACTTTGTTATTTTTTTTAAATAGTTATGTGCAAAACCGAACTTTTTTTGTTGACTAAAAATGGTTGCATATTTATGGATTGCAGACCAATGAAATACTGTTGATAGTGCTTGTCTTGTCAGATGTGCCATCCCAGTAGAATTGTGGTCATGAAAGGAATTTTGTTTTTGTTTCGCATATTTTGTCTACTTTAGAAAACTGTTTTTGTGCAGAGTAGACACTTTCTTTGCCAAACTATTTACATTCTTGTTTTGGGTCATAGAAGGAAATCACTTTCCAGAATATCCTGATTGAGCTCTAGGGAATAAAAGTATGTAATCAAAGTGAAGCATTTGTGGGGAATGAAAAACTGTCCTGCAGATTGTCGAAGAAGACCAAAAAGAACACATGAAGGATGAGCGCCAGGATGTGCTTCAAATTCAAAAACAAGGTGATGGATGGATAGATGGAATGCTTGAATTCATCTCAACTCTGGCAATCGCTTGGAGCAGCATCCCGTGCGAAACCGGTCCTAGGTTGCTTGTGCTCTGTTCAGAGAGGGCCTGACAGTCCCGGCTGAACTGTTCCCATAAGGAGCAGAGGGAAAAATGATTTGCATAAGGCTGGGTTCAAGCTGAGGTGGCATGGTGGACCAAAAAATGATGGATTGGGATGTGGGCCAAGCGATCACCAGTTGCTGAGATTAATTCAAGCATTCCATTCATGACCTTGTTTTTGCATTTGCCACCAGGATTTTCTGGCATATGTGTTCTGTCTTTCTAGGGATTTCTCAATGTCTAGGAGGTGTGATAGATGTGAAGTACGTTTTTGGCTTCAGTAACACTAGTGAGGGACCCATGTAAAATGTTACTATTGATAATGAGGGCCCGTTTAAGCGTTTGCTTTTGAAGTAAAGTTTGTATTACTCCTGGTCACTTTCTACTCGATGTGGCTTTAGTCAGTGATGATAAAAAGTAACAAAAAAAGATAGTTGAAAGATTTTTTACTGGAATAATATCATGAAATGTTTGTTTCAATGATGTGCAGGTGGTGTTTAGGTAAAATGAAAGACTTTTGACATGTGTGAGACATTTCTTGTGTTATGTAACACTCAACCTTCAGGCCTGATACATCAACTAATCATGCTTGAAGAAATCATTGTGATGTCCTTGGAGTGGGGAATCATGGACGACTAATTTGTAGACCCGAATCTGAAAGTAGAAGTGTTGCTGTGAAGTATGACGAGGAAAGCCCTTTCATCTATTGAAGAGGTGAAAAATTGTTTCAGGATTATTCTTTGGTTATTAAAGGAGAATATATAATAGAATGTGGAGGAAAATGATGCACGACTAAAGCCATTGGGATGTGAGAGGAGTGGCTAAACCTTTTTCTAGACAAAAAGGTCAAGTTGACCAGGATCGTGAGCCAGTTTTTTTTCTTTAGATTATGGTGGGATATTTGCGTTTAAGAGTACACATGGTGGCTGGCTATATTTCAGGTTGTTCTGCCAGTAAATACTACGGAGGCAAATGCAACTTAAATACATAATTAAGAAGCTGCAAGAGGAATATATCCATTTGTTTGGTCCATGTGCACTTTGATTAAAAAGACTTGTACAGTCAGCCATGTGGAATACATGATAAAAAGCTATAGTATCCCAACTGTGGGAAGGATTTATTTTAACTTGACCAGTGCATTGGTACACACCGAGAAAGGACAGACTGAAGGTGGAAAGGAGGGGTCAAAGGCAAAGTCCGAGTCCAAAACTTCTCTGTCCCTTGGTGAAAGGAAGCATGAGGTTGTATTTCACAGATTGACATGGTGTTTGTGATGGGTTTGACACTGTGGAAAAAATTGTTTTTTACAAGTTCTGGGTGCTAGAGAGGTTGATATTTTTTTTAACCTGCGTATGTGGAGGCAGATAGTTTGTAAAGTTTATGACTGGAAGTATATCGACATTACATGGATTGATCAGTCTCCGGAGTAGTGAATGTAGGGACTGGGCTGCTCTGTTTCTTTGGTGATTTCAAGTACTTTATGGTGGGGCCATCAATGTCTTTCTCTAAGTTAGTTTGTATTTTGGTGAATGTTACCAGTTTGAGTTCTTTTTGAGGGAATAACAGGGAAGGAAGAACAAGTGGGAAAACATTGGAAACTACTTGCACACTCTTTCTGAATGTCTTGGTTTCTTATTTGTGACTCCTGGTTTGGCAAACAGGAGGTTGGTTGGGCCAGCAGATCAGGGTAGAATAAGCTTCAGAGCTTTTCCACTGCAACGCAACTCAAGAAAAGAGGTTTTGGCATAGTATAGATGTATTTCCAGTCATAGTGAATGATAGGCGTGAAGATAGCCTATTTCTAATGTACAAGGCAGCTTTGGCTGAGGCTTGATCACAGTGGCTTGTGCCTATGTATAAAGTTCAGAACACCACCAGCTCTGAATTTGTTTTCCCTACGAATAATGGAGTTTGCAAAGGGAATATATTGTATGCTTGAGACTTGGTTATGATTTTTACACTGTAAATGGTAGGATTAAGACTGGTAGATACTGGTAAACTTCAGTTTTACTTAGATCATCTTAACATTGTTGCCTGACTGATAGACTAGAGTGATGACAGGCTAAAATGTGTCATGCCCTGTACTCAGTCCAGCTTTTATCTCAGATAGGCAGGTGGTAGATAGTATACGTTGTTTTAACTTCTGAAGTATGCTGCTTCTGGGGGATGCTGAAACGGATAATGTGGCTTCCAAAAACTGAAAGACTCCAATGCCCACCAGGTTTAATGAAACTACGTATAGGGGTCTGGATGCTTTCTCTGGACTTTACACCCCCATTCATACTAATGTTCATTTTATTTTTGACTCTGCTAGCTTTTCAAGAATGGGGGAATGGGGCTTCAAATTTGAGAGGCTGTGTGACATTCATCTCACGGATTGATGGACCCTAAAAAGTGAATAGCTGTTACTAGAGAACTTCCCCAGTTAGAAAAACTAAGGGCCAGATGTATCAAAGGGTTTTACCCATTCTGCGTCTATGGGAAAATGTGTTCATACATATGTCCCTAAGTTTCCAAGAGGGTGGTTCTGAGTTCAACTACCTGTAGGCTTTTGGATAGCTCAGATATATGTAGATGATGGGTGTTAAAGAAAATGTATTTTCAGGTCATTCCGGTGTGAAAAAATATAACAAACAACCTGTTCTCTGCAGGTGATATGTATTCCCTGTTAATTTCAAGCAGTTAAATTCTGGGCTCTGCTGCGGAGATTTCAGAAACACAGGGACATGTTTACATATCCGGTGGCAGAACGTAGTATATATGGTTTACACATATGGTCAGTCTTCTGCTCCTCAAATAACCTGTGATCAGTCTGTTGGAAGCTATGGGCATGCCACTGATTCTAAAGGGGTAGAGTTGAGCACACACCTACTGGTGGAGGTTAGGCAGTGGTGGGATTCTGGCAAGTGAAGAATGTCGCAGGTTGTTTCATGTTAACATTTGGTTGGTAAGAATTTGGTATGTGCTGCATACATGAATACTGTGCTGTCACAGATTTGGGGGAACACTCTGAAGTTTGTGATGTGACTCAGACAGACACATGGTTTATTAGGATTATGGAGCTAGTTGATCTTGAACTCTTTACCTTGAGTGGGTCACACATTTCACTACTCCACAAGTTGCCTTGCAAGTGATTTTTTTTATTTATTTTTTTATTTTTTTTGTGATGTCCACTGCGTGGTTACTCTTTAAATTTAGGAGGACCAATGTTGTTTATTTTCATACATTTTGAACTTTAAAGTTTTCAGTGTATAACATTATACAGGGTGAGGAGTTTGGGGTATGAGAGGGGTCTGACTATTGAACAAGATTTTTTTTTTACCTAATAATGAATGGTATGTAGCGGATATATTCAATAATGTTAACAGAAAAAGGGACTTGGAGAGTTCCAGAACTATATATATGTTTCCACTCAGATGGCATCATAGAGGCACACAGACCTTTGTGATGACACTTGTATCAGCGAATAGCTGCCCAGTATCTTGGACGCAGTAGGACCTTTGTGATGACACCTGTAGTATAACTACAAGCACCTTGAGGTTCAGGACCTTGACAGCAGAATGTCTCCTGGTATTCCCCTGGTCTGATACATTTGGTTCTAGATTCTTTAAATTTGAGAGGCACTGCGAGTTTTAAGGTGAGGTGTTGAAATAGCAAAAAAACGTTTTCAAGTGTTTTTTGTGAAGCGTATTCTATAAATGTCCTCAACTCAGTAGAGCGAAAGCTAAGTAAAACCATTTCTTAAGCTGTTGTGGCATCCTGTTGAAATTGTGTATTCCCACTCCTTGGACATGCTAAGTGCCTTTTATTTAAAAATTCATTCATGTTGCTCCTTTGTATTTTCATGTATATTACAAATGTGTAGTCCTTAGCACATCTGGCCTCTTGATATGTTGGAAATCAGGTTAGAAAGTAGCTAATGTTAGATCTAGTTTCCACCTGATATTTTGGTTTCATGGAGGCCTCAAGTAAATTAGTGAATTTAGATTTGGCCACTGTATAAGCGAGAGTTGGTTTAAAAACCCTGAGTACATTTTCAATGTTTAATCCTAATGATGGGTCTAAAAAGTCTTAAATGATGAATTAGGACCAAGCCCCAGGGTAGATTTGAGGAGGAAAAGTTACTCTTTTATGCAAAACCTACTTTAAATATTGAACGAAATTGTGGTTTTTAGGAGTAGAATGAGTAGAGTATGTTTACATTCTCCTGTTTGGTAGTGGATATTGCCCAGATGTCCAGGATAAATCTTATACGGTAAGTGTGCCAAACTGCATGTCCTTTATTACATTTTTATTTTATTTATAAACTAAGTTACTGAGCTGTTGTCTTTTGTTGTAGGACAAGCAGGCTGCTGTGACTGACTTGCTAACTCACATCGAGAACCTGAAGACTCAGATTAAACATCTGCAAGAGACATTGCTTAAGCAGGAGTCTGAGATCGCTAATAGAGATGAAGAACTCTCCCACCTGAGACAAGAAATCCAGACCCTGCAGGAGCGCAGAGAATTGCCAAAAGGCAGTTTTGATAGCTTTTTCCATAAAGGTGATACCTCTATAGATGAGCGTAAAGACTATACAGCCACCTTAATTGATATGAGTTCATGGGACTCTCCAGAAGTGGTCAGGAAGCAGGAATCAAGTATTGAACACCATCATAGCCTCCACAGAGCCACTCCCTTTTCTGAGATTAGTGCAGTCCACAGCACGGACATGGAAATGACGTTGGCTAAATCTGCTGTTCACAGAGATGCGTCAGAACTTGAGGCATACCAAAGCTTCTTCATCAATGGAGATGAATCTTCCAAAGGAGACCTAGATTTCAGAACACCAACTTTCTCCATAAGTAGCTACTCTGCTACCGAGTCCCCTACAGGGGAGAACAACAATCTTGTGAGTATATCTTTCAGAGGGAAAATTATAGTTCTAGGAAGCATTTAACAATGGATAACATCTTTTCTTTGTGTTTTCTTTCTGTGGTGGTGGGGGGGGGGGGGAACGACAACTCAAGAGTGGAGTTGGGGGTCCTTTAAAGATTAGACGAGGACCACAAATTTGATTCTACAACATACACATTTGACAGACTGTCTTTGAATGAGAACATAGTTAAGCTTTTTCTCTCTTTTTATATTTCTTTATATTTTGCATCCTGTTGCTTCATGCATCGGCTTAGTGGCACCAGCTAAGGCTTGCAAACAGTTTTAGCAAAGATCAGATTCTTCTATGTTTGATGTGACCAGTGCTCATTAATGTTAATTCTAAGAAATATAGCTTAATGGCACACTTTGGTGACCACAGGGGTTGCTCCTGTGAGTGTATTAGTGCTATGGAAAACTTATATTACAACTTGTGGACTGTTACACAGTACGTTTAAAATGCACATTATTGGCATTATCAGTCATCTATCACAACCTTAAAACAAAGTAATAAACACATTGGCTTAACAGAATTTGCTAAGAGGCAGATGTTCCTAGAGGCACCAAGATATGACTCAAAGTGCTGATCCACCTGTGTGGTATTAATTTCAAAATTTCAACCAGGTCTGTGGCCTCCCTCCTTTTGATCACCCAACTTGGCTCTGAAGAGTTAAACACTGTCAGTTGTTGGCCCGTTTTAATTTACCCTCAATCTGTATTAATGCTTCATGTAACTAAGGCAGCTCATTGCTCCATTTTCAGATGTTATCTGGTACATGAGGTGTTACTGCTTATGAGGCATCATTGCCATTGACAGGTAACTTAGTAGAAGTTTGCCAAATTAAACAAAGTGCATTGTAGGTGGTGCTTGCAGTTAAATGTGCTGTGTGTTTGCATTGAGAAATACTTGATGACAACCCAAATCACCTACTTTGCTTGCAGTTAGTCAAAAATAGGTTTCTATTATGTATTTTGCTTAGTGTTTGTCTTTGTTTTATTCTAATTCTTGATTTTTCATTTGAAATAGGCAGGTGATGATGCAGCTTTCAGCTTCACTCCATCTGAGTCCCAAGAGGATCTAAGGTCTTTATCATCTATCCCAGAAGCTGTGCTCGACCAACATAGCAGCAGTGAGTGTCAAGACTTCAAAGATCAACTGTGACCAGGAAATAGCAGCATAGGCCCGTCTCAAGCAACCCAAAGATATACAAGCTTCACTTGGTGATCTTTTGATTGGAAATGTAGTGGGCCTGTTGTGCCAAGTGTGCCAACACCTAATGTTTCAGTTATTATGCAGAAGCTATTGCTTTCTAAATTATGAAATCAGTGCACTTACTGAAGTGAGTGCTCTGAGACATGCATGGTGACCACCCTAACCTGTGTTTGAGTAATGAGCTTCTTTTATGCAGTGGAAACTCTTGTGTAACAGCTAAGTGAAGCTGATATCTGATGTGTGCCAGAAGGAAAAATATTTGGTGTACAATATCAGCAAAATTGTTGCATTATGTTTAGAAATATTTAGAGAGGGTGTGTGATAATGTAATGCAACAGTGGTGCCACATATTTCTGATAGACTTCTAATCAGATTCATGACCTTTTGAGTATTCCCTAGGCATCAGACAGGATTCAGCAACTTTGTTGTACCTCTGTGTGCTGGTAGGTGGTGCCGTGCAGCTCTGCACGGAAGCTGTTCTGCTCAGGAAACCATGTGCGGGACCCATATAGGCACCCCTACTGCATGCTGATGTCTGTTCCTTTTGTCTGCAGCACCAGATGCAGATCCAGATTGACCTCTCATCTCTTTGAGACAATTTACCTCAAAGATTCTTTGTGCAAGGGAAATGTCACTGCCTGAAAAGACATGTTTCGAATAGACTTCTAGCTGCATATTCTTTACCTCTGAAAATTCCTAAGGTATCAGACTAGATCCAGAAAATAAATCTTGAGCAGTACCTCTGCATGCCTGTAGGGGTGGCGATTGGCTGCTTGTGTCGTCCACGTTGGAAGTGACGTGCTCAGTATGTGCCACCTTAGCACGCAGACATCAGTTTTTTCTTTCTGCACTATCAGCGCAATCCAGAACAGCTGCCTTAGTCACTTTTTGACTGTCTTTGACTTTTTGTCTAATTTAGTTTTATCATTTGTTTCCAGTGTGCCTTAGGGATGGCTCCTAAGAAGCCTGTGAGTTTCAAGTCTTGTGGAGCCTGTCACAGGCAAATGTCTGTGACGGACACCTGCTTAGTTGGCTTGTGGTGCATGGAGCTGGACCACAACTCCAAGGCCTGCTCTGACTCCTTCCCCTGCGAAGCCTGAGTCTGGGTCCTGTCCTTCCCTCCCCAAATTTCCCAGAGCCTGAGCATCCCCCATCTTACAGAGTTCTGAGACCATGCACCTCATCTTTGGGCAAGCCAACCCCTCTGGGGGTGCCTTTGGGCACCACAGGTTCAGACAGTACTCCAACTAAATTTTTGCTGAAGGTTTTACCCTTGGCACCAGTCGGGCCTGTTGGCTCATGTCCTGTCTGCCCTAGATCTTGGAGACTGGATAGTAGCATTGGTCTTGCAGGACACACATTTCCACATCCCTGTCTTGGCGGACCACAGACTTTACCTGTGGTTCATGGTAGTCCACAAGCATTTTCAGTTCACAGTGCTCCTCTTTGGCCTTACCAGCGCCCCTTAGTTGTTTATGAAAGTGATGACAGTGGTTGCAGCCCATCTGCAGAGTTCAGGGGTTCTAGTCTTCCCCATAACTCGACGACTGGTTGTTGAAAGCCACTCGCCCCAGATTGTGGCGGACCTCCTGCATTCTCAGGACTGCGCTGTCAACAAGCCAAATTAACAATTGACTACCTCTCAGACACTCCCATTCTGGACACTGTGCAGTTCTGTGTGTGTCCTCCAGATCACTGGGTCAAGGATATACAGGTTAAGATTCTGATGTTTCAGCCTTCATCCTGGATTTTGGTGAGACGGACTCTGAGACTGCTGGTCTCCTGCATCCTGCTGGTAAAACATGCCCGCTGGCATATGCAGGCACTGATGTGGACCTGATGGACCAGCGGGCGCAGCATCACGGGAATCTCTCTGAAGTGGTCCAGATATGAGTGAACTGCAGAAGACCTGCAGTGGGGGCTCACAAACCACAAATTGATCAGCTGCATACCACCTTTTCTTTCTTTCTCTCTCTCTCGCTCTCTCTCCTCCTCCTCGCCTCCCCCTCCCTACCCCTCCCTCCCCCTCCCTCATCCTCCTCCCCCTTACATGGTCATTGTCATGTGGTACTGCAGCCAGCTGTGTGGCATGGGGTCTGTTCCAGGACATTTCTCTGGTTGTGCAACTTATGTCGGAATCTATGAATGCCAGGGTTGACAAACTCAACAATTGATGTTTTGCAGATCACCCAGAGGTAGTGTAAGGTCTCTTCCGCAACTGGTGAGAATCTTGGTTTGATATATTCACCATCACAAGAACGTTCAGTGTCAGCACTTCTGCATGTTTGAGGTTCCAAGGCCGCTTTCACTTGGAGACGTATTTAGTCTCTAGTGGGGATCAGGACTCCTGTATTTCTTCCCACCTATACCACTTCTGTCCCACATTCTGAGGAAGATCAGAGCAGGCCAGGTGTAGGAAAATGGACTTCTCTTTTCAGCTGTCCCCACCCTTTCTGTGCACTGAAGTCTTATAACCAGGCTCCAGTGCCAGGGTTCTTTCCCCTAAAAACAAAATACTCAATTGTGTACAGTTGGCACACTCTTTAGCACCCCTTAAGTCCCTACTAATGGTGCTCCTGACACCTATGGCATAGGTACCAAACAAAGGTCCGAAAGGGCTGCAGTATGTATTACTCTACCCTAAGAGACACCCATATATATTTACATGCAGACTGCCATCGCCGAATGCATGAAATAGTGCAAACTATTGTGAAAACACAATGTTGAACACATGCTGTGTGCAGTGCCCAAATACATTGCATGTCTTATATATGTCACCCATAAAGCAGACCTTAAGAGCCCTAAGGCAGTGTGTATTGTAATACATGTGAGGGCATACCTGCATGAGCAGATATGCTGTGTTGCTTTACTCTTCAGAATATCAAAACTATGCTTTACATTGTGCCTTAAAATATCCTGAAGTGCAATCACTCTCAGACACCTTAGTGGGTAAAATAATCAAGTTTATTTAAGGGGCAAGTTCTCATATGGCAAAGCTAACCACACTAATATATATCCATATATATATCAAGAGAATAACATGAGAATAATGGTGAGAATATAAGCACTCTGTGAATCACTGCAAGAGTAAGTGCATATAATACACGCACACACAATATACTTCAATGCTTAATAGCATGAAAATGACTGCAAGAATAAGTGCATATTACGCGCGCACACACAATATACTTCAATGCTCAATAGCATGAAAATGACTGCAAGAATAAGTGCATATTACGCACGCACACACAATATACTTAATAAATTGAAAAGCTTCACCGAAAAGAGCATCTGCATCCCTCCGCCGTACACAAAGCCGGGGAACCCAAATCGGCTGGCACAGGGAGCCTCTTTCGGGACAATCAGTCCTCCTGGCGTTGTGTCCAACCCAGAAGAGAGTTCCTAAACCAGTTCATCCAGGCCCCCAACCTTTATAGTATTTACTAACGCCCAGGAGTCTTTTCTAGAAAAAGACCCCCTCCTTTACAAATTGTGCAATCGGCGGTACCTTGTTCACCCTTCGAGACGTCTCCTCGGAACGGGCCAAGTTCCCAGAAGAGGGCTCCAAGGTGAAGCTTGCATTCCTCCTTGTGTACAGGCACATCCCCCTGTTGTTCTAACTGATAGCTTGTGGAATGTAAATAGCGCCCTTCGTATCAGGCAGATGGAGCGAAGTTGAGCAGAAAAACACCCCACCCTTCAGCTTGCCGAAGCTTGTGGAAAAACACAGAACAGTGCCTTACGCACCGAACCAGACTCGACAAAATGGAGTCGTGAACCAAAATGGAAGCGAAGGCCAATGGAAGCAGAGGCCAGTGGTCCACACCCTGCACCATTGTTTATCTTGCACGTAGTGCATGTAGCACTACATTTCCACCCTTGGACCATTTGGCCAACTTACAACTAAGTATATCCTATAAGCTGAAATGGCAAGGCTCTTGGGCGACACTGAGATAGAAGGTTAGGCATACACTGAATACAACAACATAACGAAATTAAAAGAACTGTTATGATAATTATTACACCAAAGATATAACGCAGTTGGCCTAAATTAGGCAGCCATCCAAAAGCCCAATCCCACCACCCCTTGTCAACATCCTGCTGCACCCCCTTCACTAACTTATGCAGGGCCTTTATATGGGAGTTGATTGATATGGAGTGGTCGGATAAATTGAAGCAACACAACCCTTCAAAATCACTGCAGCCATGGTTGTGTTTAAGCAGTAAATAATCAATAGCAGCGCCATTCTGCAAAGCAGCTCTTCTAATTCCCTGTACATCTAATAACAGCTCAGCTAAGGCAGCTGATGTATAGTTAATATTCTTAACTACTAAACATGCAAGTTTATTAATAACTCTGGTATTATATACTGCAAGTCCTGGCACCCCTACGATAGAACCAGCTAAACTAACATATTCTGTTTTGGAAAGCAATGAAATTTCAGAATCACAGTCCGTAGGTAATTGAATAGTGTCTCTAGTATAGCGAGGGTGTAGAGCAGTATCCATAGGAAACATGAGAAAGCCTAAGCATGACCAGGCACAAGGCCCTCCAGTTAGATTGGCTGGAATATAAGTAAAAGAAAGGTTACCACAAGAAAAGAGCCAACCTTTAGGCAACTTAACATTTTGAATGTGGCTGGCAGCAGGCACCACATGCTGGCAAAACATCGAATTATTTACATTCAAACAGGTCAGGTCATTCCGTGAGTGGCACAACGTCCGTTGTGCAGCAGTTAAGTTTTTGTCTCTTTTCTCCAATTTGAGCTGAGCACATTTACCTATTTTCATAGGATCACAGGTCAATGAATAGCACACATCCCCATTTGAGATGTTAAACGTGAGTATAGATGTCCTGTTCCTCCACAACCGCCTGCCCACCACCGGGCAATGACGGCAGTACTCATAGAGTGACAGATGGGAGCGAACGTCACTCACATCCACCATTTCATCCTGATTTGTATTGTTAAAGATGTGCAATAATATAGCAGCAGGAGTGGGCACTGCCACTAGACAAGTGGTAATCAGATCTTGGACGCTTTGCATGTTACTCATACAGAAGTGAGATATATTCAGCACTTCCTGCGCTAGATGAATCCAAACATTGTTCGGTTCATGCAGCAGCGTCTGCATCTGCGGCTGACGGTTGAATTTTTGGGCTTTGAGCCCCTCCCGCTCCCCGGTGGAGTCTCCCGAACGGGCTCCATACACCACACTCCTGGCACGGGCACTCCACAGGATGATCTGAAAAGGACAAAACACGTATTATCATTCTCGCAAATAGCATTTGTCAGCGGGAACATGTTCCCATTTGTCTTGACCAGGTCGCATAACTACCAGGACATTGTCTGGTCCAGTGGCGATGACATCAGCGGGTTGAGGAGGGTTATTTGGGGATTCAATCCACACTTTGGCCCCTGCGTTCTTGTCAGTGGATCCGAACCCTCCTTTGCCTCTTACAGTGAGAAGAGCTGGGGCGCTCCCCCTTCTTAACAACACCTCCATAAACCGGCATGATGACAATTTGGGCAACGCGATCACCAGGTTGCACCACTAGGTCTGCGTCACCACTGTTCAAGAGAATGACTTTTAACTCGCCTTGGTAGTCTGCATCTATCACGCCTCCTAAAACTTGGATGCCTCTCAGGGCAAGCCCAGATCGAGGGGCGATCAGACCGTAATGCTCAGGGGGAATCTGAATTCCCACCCCAGTTTCAATCAGTGTGATGTCTCTAGGCTTCAATCGATGCATATGTAAAGCATGCAAGTCAAGTCCTGCAGATTCTGGTGTAGCTCGATATGGGGCCAAAGCTCCTGGAGCTGTTTCCCAATACACAATGGTATTGCTCGTTGTAAACGGATTAATCTGTAAAGCAGGTGTGAGCATTCTCATGAGAGGTGTCTCGGCATTTGTAAGGGGTCGGTTGTTCAAAATTTGCATAGCATCGTACAAATTATCCCTCCACCCCTTCAGTGTCCCATCAGACAGTTTACGCAATTGTTCTTTCAACAACCCATTCATTCTCTCAGTCAGTCCCGCTGCTTGTGGGTAGTAAGGTATGTGAAAAATCCACTCAATATTGTGCTGTGCACAATAGTCCTGCACTAGTCTGCCCTTGAAGTGGCTGGCGTTATCACTTTGAATCTGGAGTGGCACCCCATAGTACAGATTCAATAGATCTAATGTTTTCAGGGTGCTCTGCTGAGTTGCGCGCTTGCAGGGAAAGGCTATGAGATAACCAGAGTAAGTGTCTACCACGGTGCAGGCATACTGACACCCTCTGCTCACTGGCATTGGTCCAATGTAATCAATCTGCCAAATCTGTCCTGGCAATTTACCTCTGCCTAGCTGGCCTCTCACCACCTGTGGGACCGGTCTGTGCTGTGCATGCTGACAAATAGGACATTCAATGATTGCTGTTTTAATCAAATCTAGGGGAAGATGCATCCCTCTAATCTCGGCCCACCTGTGAGTAGCCTTTTCTCCAAGATGTCCGCATTTCTGGTGTGCCCATTTAGCCATTCCCACCAAATCAGAATTCTGCGCCTCCACTTCAGCCTCTTGAATCTTGGCTCGATCGTCTGCAAGACAATTGAACCATCGGTCTAATGAATCAGTTGGACAGTGAGCGTCCACATGATAGACAGTCACGGTGCTTTGAGGTAACATTTCCCAGATCTCCTGCCATAACTCCTTCCCCCATACCTCTTTGTTATGGATTTTGTACTGATGTGCATGCCACGTGGGAAGCCAAGTAGCTAACCCATTGGCGGTAGACCAGGAATCTGTATAAATGTGACATTTTCCGGGTAGCTCTTGTTTTAAAGCCTGATACACGGCATAAAGCTCTGCAAACTGGCTACTTCTTCCCTGTCCTGTAGTTGTCAAAAGCTTCTTTGTAACCGGATTATAGGACACTGCCTTCCAGTGCCTTTTCGCTCCAACATATTTTGCTGAGCCATCCGTGAACCACACATGTTTTTTGTCATCTTCAGACAAGTCTGCGAACGGCTGGCCCCACCCTACTGGGGATTCACACACTGAAGGTACATCATGCAACATTTCGGAATTCTCCACTGGAGCCTGCGCTACCTGCTCATGCAAAACGGCGGTTCCTTTTGGACCCGCTCGTGCCCTGTCCTGGACATACCATTTCCATTTTATAATGCTGGCTTCCTGCGCATGCCCAATTCTATGAGTTTTAGGGGAACTCATCACCCACTGCATGATGGGAATTTCAGGCCTTAAAATCACATTGTGTCCCAGTGTAATTTGCTCAGTATCAACCAGGGCCCAATAGCAGGCCAGCAGCTGCTTCTCAAAGGGAGTATATCGCTCTCCTGCCTCGGGTAACTTCTTTGTCCAAAATCCCAGGGGCACCCTCTTTCTTCCTTGTTTTTGCCATAAACTCCAATTAGCATACTGCCCCTGGACTGTCACATTCAACTCAATGTCTCCCTCTCGAATCGGCCACAAATCCAAAGCATGCTGAATGGCGTCTTTCGCCAATTCAAACGCGCGCTGCTCCTGCTCTCCCCATTCAAACGCATTTTTCTTTCGTGTAACTTTGTACAATGGGGCCAAAATCTGAGACAAATGGGGTATATGCTGTCTCCAATACCCGAATAGTCCAATAAAACTCTGGGCTTCCTTCCGATTTCGCGGCACTGCAAATTCCTTAATCTTTTGTTTCACTTTTGGCAACACTTCTCTGTGTCCCTGATTCCACTGAATGCCCAAAAATGTCACGCTCTGAGATGGTCCCTGCACTTTCTCGGGGTTAATCTCCCACCCTTTATTCTGCAAATGTTCCACCACCCTGTCTAGCTGAATCTGCACCTGTTCTTGTGTCTCTCCCTGCATCATCACGTCCTCTATATAGTGAGAAATTTGCACTCCAGGAACCACTGGTACTTCATCCAAATGCTCTGCCACCAGCCGGTGGCAGATAGTGGGGCTATGTAAATACTCCATGGGCAATCTACAGAAGGTGTACTGACGCCCCGCCCACTGGAATGCCAGCTGAGGCTGGCTCTCAGTAGCTATTGGTATCGTAAAGAACGCATTGGCAATGTCAATGGTGGCATACCAAGTCCCACTGTGTTTCTGTATGTTCTCAATCAAGGTAATGGTGTCTGGGACCGCTGCAGTCAGAGGAGGTGTATGTTTATTCAATTGGCGATAATCAATGCAAATCCTCCAACTGTTATCACTTTTACGAACAGGCCAGAGGGCATTATTCCACGCAGTGGTGATGGGAACTATTACCCCGGCCTCCAGTAAGTCATGTATAGTCTGGCTAATCTCCTCATGTCCTCCCGGTATTCTGTACTGTTTCATTTGAATCACCTTAGTAGCTTGGGGAAGTGTTACCGGAGGAATCTTCAACAGCCCCACCCTTGCGGCGGCTATTGATATAAATCTTTTGGAACCAAATTGATAACATCCATCTTCCAAATGTAGGGTCATCCCTTTCAAAATGTCAATTCCAATAATGTACTCGGGAATGGGCACAATCAAGACAGTGTATTCTCTCTTTGGAAGTGCCCCTATTTTCATGGGAACCACTATCTGCACTGCCGGAGTTTCTTTTCCGCCCAATCCCGTAATGGTGAAGTACTGTCCCCTGAATTTCCTTGGGTTGCCATGAATCAAAGAGGCCTCCGCTCCGGTGTCAACGAGGGCTCGAACTTTTTGAACATTTCCACGTTTCCAATAAATTTCTACTTTGACATGAGGTCTGTTATCTTTGCGTGCCCATCCCTGCACCGGAGTTTGACCTGTTTCCTAATCTATTTTCACTCTGCGCACATCAGAGTCTGCCCAAGTCAGATCTGGATACAGTTTGCGGTAAGTCTCAGGGAACTCCTCCTCCCTGTCTCTGCTTCGCAACCTCTCTGAGCTTACCAGCTCCCTCTCCCACTCTCTTCCTCGAGTTTTCCCAGAGCCTGTCAGTTCCCGGTCTCTCTCCCTGCTCCGGGTTCCCTCTGAGCTTCGGTGCTCTTCCTCCCAATCTCCATCATCTGGGGATCTCTCTCTCATGTGGGGCTCTCTCCCTCTCTCTCCCTTTTCACCCTCACGCTCCTCCCCTCCTGCCTCTCTCTGGTTCACCACTTTGTTATCCTTCTTGTTCCCTTTCCTGCTCCCCTCCTTTTTATCCAAACCGCGTTTGCGGTACATCTCCCACATGTCCTTGGTGGTTATCCCATCAATTTCATCCCTGGTCACCCCATCTCGCAGCAAGGCCTGAAACATGTCCCGCCTTGTCACCCTGTTATCAGTACGATTCTCAGACCGTGAATTCCTCTCTGGCTTAGCCCATTCTCCTAAATCACTTAACTAACGCACCGCTTCTACCACCTGAGACAATGGGTTTACCCGTCTGATTAATTAACAAAGTCATGATGACATGCTTATATGCAGGAGGAGCAGCCCTAATCAACCGGTTTCGCACAGACACATTTAAAATTCCATTCATCAAATCATGGGCATTACCCATAAAGATAGCTGTTTTCATCCCTTCTTCCTTCAATCTCTGTACTGCATCTCTCAAAGTATACCAAGGTTTATCATTAGGCGGCCAGTCTGACTCTGTCGGATACTTCTGAGCACACCCTTGCGCAGCTAACTCTAACAAATTGGTCATGGGACCATTCCCTGGATAAGTTCTAAACTCATTTTGGATAACCAGGTCTGTACTTAACATACAAAGCCTTGGGGCGTCGCCGTGATCCAATTGGACCCCCTGACCCCCAATATCGTGCACCCACACCATCCACGTAAGCAAGGTTTCCCCAGACCTCTGTCGAAATCTGTCTATCACATCACTTAGTTCTTGCTGTGTATAATCCTCCATGGCATCCAACATCACCCCTCCAGGGTTAGCTGGGCTATGCTGTAACTTTCACCGATATATGGGCTGCGCACGGACAACATTCTTGCGCTCTGTCTTTCCCTGACTAACATCTTGACAGTTATCACCCCCGGACTCATCTGAAAAATCAGATGTATCCCAGATGTTTCCATCCCAAAATTCAGGGTCAAAGGCTAATCCTGCCTGAGAGATAGCTAAATGCACCTTCTTTTTATTAACTTTCCCTCTTCGTTTCTTGTGTTTTTATTTGCGACTCTAACGGCCGTTCTCTCTGCAGCCACCTGGTACATTTCAAGCTTATCACTTAATAATTTATTTTGACAAGCTAGCATGGTAGAGGAATTTCGGGCTCCTACTAACTCCTTCTCCAGCTGCTCGTGGTCTTTTTGTAACTGTAAACATTTTTCATACAACTTTCGGTACGCAGAAAGCAAGATCCAGCCTCGCCTCCCCAACGCACAAATCTCCCTTCCCTTATCAATTGATACCTTTTGTAAACATGTAAGAACATCTTCAGGTTCTGCATTTGACATACACACATTCCAATTTTCACTCAAACCAGCACAACGTGACCATTCCTGAGCTAAAAGTTTATACGGGGCAGTTTCCCACCCCGGTATTTCTATGTCCGGATTTGCTACATGAGAACTTGCTTTTGAGTTCGCTTTGATCTTATTAAGCATTTTCCCTTTTTTTTTTTTTTCGAATCCTGCAAATGACTACGCCAATTTGTGTTGCCTTACTCTTCAGAATATCAAAACTATGCACTTCAGGATATTTTAAGGCACAATGTAAAGCAATCACTCTCAGACACCTTAGTGGGTAAAATAATCAAGTTTATTTAAGGGGCAAGTTCTCATATGGCAAAGCTAACCACACTAATATATATACATATATATATCAAGAGAATAACATAAGAATAATGGTGAGAATATAAGCACTCTGTGAATCACTGCAAGAGTAAGTGCATATAATACACGCACACAATATACTTCAATGCTTAATAGCATGAAAATGACTGCAAGAATAAGTGCATATTACGCGCGCACACACACTATACTTCAATGCTCAATAGCATGAAAATGACTGCAAGAATAAGTGCATATTACGCACGCACACACAATATACTTAATAAATTGAAAAGCTTCACCGAAAAGAGCGTCTGCATCCCTCCGCCGTACACAAAGCCGGGGAACCCAAATCGGCTGGCACAGGGAGCCTCTTTCGGGACAATCAGTCCTCCTGGCGTTGCGTCCAACCCAGAAGAGAGTTCCTAAACCAGTTCATCCAGGCCCCCAACCTTTATGGTATTTACTAACGCCCAGGAGTCTTTTCTAGAAAAAGACCCCCTCCTTTACAAATTGTGCAATCGGCAGTACCTTGTTCACCCTTCGAGACGTCTCCTCGGAACGGGCCAAGTTCCCAGAAGAGGGCTCCAAGGTGAAGCTTGCATTCCTCCTTGTGTACAGGCGCATCCCCCTGTTGTTCTAACTGATAGCTCGTGGAATGTAAATAGCGCCCTTCATATCAGGCAGATGGAGCGAAGTTGAGCAGAAAAACACCCCACCCTTCAGCTTGCCGAAGCTTGTGGAAAAACACAGAACAGTGC
The DNA here is from genome assembly GCF_031143425.1 of Pleurodeles waltl. NCBI lineage: Eukaryota > Metazoa > Chordata > Amphibia > Caudata > Salamandridae > Pleurodeles > Pleurodeles waltl. Next base: position 1,692,428,739 of record NC_090440.1, read on the forward strand.
CTTACGCACCGAACCAGACTCGACAAAATGGAGTCGTGAACCAAAATGGAAGCGAAGGCCAATGGAAGCAGAGGCCAATGGTCCACACCCTGCACCATTGTTTATCTTGCACGTAGTGCATGTAGCACTACATATGCATGCCCCTATGGTGTTTAGTTCTGTTACTAGATATTGCAAGTGTACAGGGAAGCCGCCTTAAGGTATGTACTGGCCACTGGTTATTACGAGTTATCCAGCTACATAATGGCTTCACTGAAACCTATGGTGTTTGGTAGCAACCACCTCATCTTAATAAATCCTTACTGATGCCAGGATTGGGTTTATTATGACTTGGACCCAGATTGCACCTTTGAGGTGCCCTCTGAGCCTCACTGTCTTAATGTGTCACAAGTTGCATCAAGACAGCGACCTCTCTCTCCACCCATCCAAGCCTTCTGCCTTTCTCTAGCATGATATTCTAATCATTCAAGCCATCCACACCTCATCTGCGAAAGTACTGAAGTGCTTTTGTCTCTGCTAGAGTTCTGAATGGTAAATGTATCTTCATGCACATCCATAATATACAAATACTGTTTTGCTTCACTTTAGGTCTCGTTTAAGACTGGGTCATTAAGATGTTCACAATGATATTATTCCACCATGGTTTGTCTGTTATTGAGTCCCCAACAAGTTTTCAACTTGGACCTGCACTGAGAAGCCCCAACCTCTTACACTGAGCCTTTAGTATTTCATCAAACCCACGCCAAAGTTATTGTTAAATATGGTTCACTCGGGTAGACCCACAAAAAACGTTACCATAAGGCTCATACTGATATGTTTTCAGAACTTTTAATCATGAAATTAACCCTGATTCGTATTTGCCACATAGAAATATGCAAAGGCAGTCAGATTTATTTTAGAAGTGGAAGTTAGCAGCCCACATTTTGTAGCGTTAATATTTGGATGCTGATGGCCAAAATGTTTGTAAGTAGAATATCTTTACTAATGACCTTTTTTAAATGACGCCGTCTCCTCTAGAAAAGTCTCATATTAAAAGAAATGACTGAGTTCTACAGCTTAGTTTAATTCTTTTTTCAGGAGTACCATCACTGATGTTCTACTTAAAGAATTTGTCTCCTTTGGTAGGCCAAATGCAGTGCTGTCCGATACACCTCTAGTTATCAGATATGGAGGGGCATTGCTGATGGCGGGCATAAGACTATATGTGACCATATGGATGTGGCAGATCAGGGCATGGCAATTTCTGCTCATCTGCAAGGACATTTGTGGCTATGCTATTACTTGCTTACAAAGTAGGTGTAAGGCAGATATTAGATTGAATTTAAAAACCGTATTCACATAATTAATAGTTTTTTGTATTTTTTTATTTTGGTAAATGTTAGTGGGGAAGTATTTCGCTCATGACAGGGAATGTTGTTCCCCATGGATCTTTTTCTTTCCCCGCTTCTAAACAGTATAAAACACTTCATTGGCTGTAAAGAATCTCCTAGGCTTAGGATGCCTGTGTTGAGATGATCCTTTTTGTCCATGTTTTAGATGTATTTCAAATCTGGCTCTACAACAGACCCCATGGACAGAGTCTAATTCATCTTTCACTCAAGTATATCAGATTCATCCTTGATACAGACAGAAGGGCACATCAGCAAGTCTGCTTTGTACCAGATCTCTCTGTTAAAAAAAGAAAAAAAGTAAACCGTAATTCCCAGCAAGGAACTTTAGTACAGCTGCCCACGTGTTGTTAATCTCTGAATTGTGACAATGTCATGCCCAACCCCCACTGCCTCTTACGGCCATCCTACACTCCAAAGCACACTTCATCAAAGACCTGAAGAAATAATACCACTTTGTCTACATGTTTATGTAGCACTATTGACTACACTTGCCACCTTGTACAGTCTTCAAAAGCAGCTGCATTTTCTACAAAGCCATCACAAATGGCACTCTGGCTGGCCTGGCAGACAAACTTCTTATTTACCATGCTGTCAACCCCTGAAACCAATAGCTTGTTTCAAAGAGGCTATTCTTCTGATTTTCCAGGTTCTACTCACTCCTCCTGGGCCTGCCTTTGTTCCTCACCGAGCCTCAGTGCCCCCCAGTTGGACCTGAGCGCGCAGGCCACACCCTTAAACTGTGTCCCGTTCCCTGACTACATTGACACATTTCCAGACTTCATTACAGCTACCGTGTCCTCACCATATCCTTTATTGCCTGTGCTTACTTTGCCAATGCCTGATCAAATCACAGCCCCAGTTTTCGGACCCCAAACAGATGTTTGCCCGCACCTGGGCTACAAAATAAAAAAAGGGCAACCAGTGGTGATGCAGCCAGTCCATCTATCTTGGCCTTGGATCTATAACATTGTCTGATCCTCGTGCATCCTCCACGTTCCATATTTCAAATGACCCACATGGACAATGCAATGGAACCTAACGTTTCATTGGGTATCAGAACTGTTGCTCTCTCTCTTCTGGCTTGTCCAGCCCTTGCATGAGGAAACTCAGGACCACCTCCTGTTTTTTTTAGTCAACAAGCCAAAGTCCTTCCTGAGCCCAACACAAAGTTTTCCCTTATAAGGGCTATTCCTTGACACAGTAGTAGCCCTTTGCACAGTAGTTGTCAAGGCTTTAAACCCCCACAGCATGTCTGGGACACTTTAGGGTATGATCCTTACGTTTCTGGCTTAGTCCTCCACCTTGATGAGGTTGGGTCTGTAGCTTGTTGGGCTCCTATCCCCACGCATTCTCCAGCTCCCTTAAGCCTGATATCCTCCTATGCAGCCACTGCAGTAAAATTCTATGTTTACTTAGGCCCAGGACAATTGCTACTTCTCGGACTCTTTATTTTTTTTATATATATATATATATATATATATATATATATATATATATATGTTCGATGGCATGTGTAGCTGCAGATACACATGCTGTGCACATCCCGCCATCTGGTGTTGGGCTCGGAGTGTTACAAGTTGTTTTTCTTCGAAGAAGTCTTTTTTCGAGTCACAAGACCGAGGGACTCCTCCCATTTCGACTCCATTGCGCATGGGCGTCGACTCCATCTTAGATTTTTTTTTTTCCGCCATCGGGTTCGGACGTGTTCCTTTTCGCTCCGTGTTTTGGGTCGGAAAGTTAATTAGAATCTCGGAAAAATCGTCAGTATTGTTTGCGTTCGGTATCGGGTTAGTTACAACAGATCGACACCGAATTAAGAAGAGCTCCGGTGGCCCTTCGGGGTGTTTTTTCCATCCCCGTCGGGGCCTGGTCGGCCCGGCCACGTGTCTCTTCAAGGCTGATGGAACGGACCCCATTCCGCTTCTGTCCAAAATGCCATAACAAGTATCCATATACAGATCAACATCTGGTCTGTAACTTGTGTTTGTCACCAGAACACAAGGAGGATACTTGTGAGGCCTGTCGAGCGTTTCGGTCCAGGAAGACACTCGGGGACCGAAGAGCAAGAAGACTGCAAATGGCGTCGGCGCCGACAGGACAAGAGCGTTTCGAGGAGGAGGAAGAAACATTCTCCACCCAGGAGTCGGACTCTGAGGAGATCGATCCCGAGGAAACGCCTAAAACCGTGAGTAAGACGTCGAAACCAAGAACTCACGAGAAAAGCGCTAAAGCCCAGGGGACGCCACCGCCAACAGGCCATGGTTTAACCCGAAAAGTAGGTGACCGTTCATCGGCACCGAAAAAGGGCGAGCTGGTGTCGAAGTCATCCGACTCCGGTCGAGATACCGGCACACAGCAATCTCGGGCCCGAGATAGTGGCTCAGAGAAGATTCGGCACCGAGACAGCGGCACCGAAACGGGTCGGCACCGAGAGAGCACGACGCCGAAAGTAAAAAAGGTTTAGTCGGAGCCGAAAAAAGCAGCTAAAAAGGTTTCGGTACCGAAATATCCGGCCTCGGAACCGAAAACAAGTTCCTACACTGAGGAACAAGGACTGTCCACACAAATGAAGACACATAGATTTGGACAGGAATTACAGGCAATAGAGGCAGATCACACACAAAGATGGCTCTTTATTCAAAAAGATACAGGGAAGATCAGCACTCTTCCTCCAGTCAAAATGAAACGCAAGCTTGCCTTCCAAGACAAGGACAAACAGCCACACGCAAAGGTGGCTAAACAAGTAACACCGCCACCATCCCCACATCACTCTCTGCAACCATCACCGGTAGCCACTCCACCAATGATGCAATCCCCAACTCATACAGGAATGAGTCAAGATGACCCTGACACATGGGACCTTTATGACGCACCAGTGTCAGATAATAGTCCAGAATGCTATCCAGCTAAACCATCGCCACCAGAGGATAGTACAGGCTACGCACAGGTGGTGTCAAGAGCAGCTGCATTTCATAATGTCAGCCTTCATTCAGAGCCCATTGAAGACGACTTTCTTTTTAATACGCTGTCGTCCACACACAGCCAATATCCGAGTCTTCCTATGGTACCCGGAATGCTAAAACACTCCAAACAAGTGTTTGAGGAGCCTGTTAAAGGGAGAACCATTACTCCAAGAGTAGATAAAAAATATAAACCGCCACCAACAGACCCAGTGTACATTACACAACATCTAACACCAGACTCTGTTGTAGTGGGAGCAGCGCGCAAAAGAGCCAACTCTCATACTTCAGGAGATGCACCACCTCCAGATAAAGAAAGTCGAAAATTCGATGCTGCAGGCAAAAGGGTGGCGGCACAGGCAGCAAACCAGTGGCGTATTGCAAATTCGCAAGCTTTGCTAGCCAGATATGATAGGGCCCATTGGGATTCGATGCAACACCTTATTGAACATTTACCCAAGGAGTTCCAAAAAAGAGCGCAGCAAGTAGTAGAAGGACAGGGTATCTCCAATAATCAGATACGGTCAGCAATGGATGCTGCAGACACAGCTGCTAGAACTGTCAACACAGCAGTAACAATAAGGAGACATGCATGGCTGCGTACATCAGGATTTAAACCAGAGATACAGCAAGCTGTGCTGAATATGCCATTCAACGGACAGCAGTTGTTTGGGCCGGAGGTGGACACTGCGATCGAAAAACTTAAAGACACTGACACGGCCAAAGCCATGGGCGCACTCTACTCCCCACAGATCAGAGGCACATTTCGAAAGACACAATTTCGAGGGGGGTTTCGAGGGCAAACCACAGAAGCCACAACCTCACAAACAAAGCCCACTTACCAGAGCCAGTATCAGCGGGGAGGTTTTCGGGGACAATATAGAGGGGGACAATTTCAAAGGAATAGAGGAAAGTTCCAAAGTCCCAAAACTCCTCCAAACAAGCAGTGACTTCAAGGTCACAAATCCCCAACACATAACACCTGTGGGGGGGAGACTAACCAAGTTTTACAAACATTGGGAGGAAATAACAACAGACACTTGGGTCTTAGCAATTATCCAGCATGGTTATTGCATAGAATTTCTCAAATTCCCTCCAAACATCCCACCGAAAACACACAATATGTCAAAACAACATATAGATCTTCTAGGACTAGAAGTTCAGGCATTGCTACAAAAAGAAGCAATAGAGTTAGTACCAAAACAACAAATAAACAAAGGAGTTTACTCCCTGTACTTTCTGATACCCAAAAAAGACAAGAGTCTGAGACCTATACTAGATCTCAGAACATTAAATACCTACATCAAATCAGATCACTTTCACATGGTTACATTACAAGACGTAATCCCACTGCTCAAACAACAAGACTACATGACAACACTAGACCTAAAGGATGCATATTTCCATATACCAATACATCCTTCACACAGAAAGTACCTAAGGTTTGTATTCCAAGGGATACATTACCAATTCAAAGTGTTGCCATTCGGAATAACAACTGCACCAAGAGTTTTTACAAAATGCCTAGCAGTAGTAGCTGCACATATCAGAAGGCAGCAAATACATGTGTTCCCGTACCTAGTTGATTGGTTAATCAAAACCAACACGCTAAGACTGTGTTCACAAAATATGTCATAGAAATCCTCCACAAGCTAGGTTTCTCAATCAACTACACAAAGTCACACCTTCTGCCGTGTCAAACACAGCAATACTTAGGAGCAACAATCAACACAGCAAAAGGGATTGCCACTCCAAATCCACAAAGAGTTCACACATTTCACAATGTGATGCAGACCATGTATCCAAATCAAAAGATACAAGTCAAACTGGTGATGAAACTACTAGGCATGATGTCTTCATGCATAGCCATTGTCCCAAACGCAAGGTTGCACATGCGGCCCTTACAACAGTGCCTAGCATCACAGTGGTCACAAGCACAGGGTCAGCTTCTAGATCTGGTGTTGATAGACCGCCAAACATACATCTCGCTTCAATGGTGGACCAGTATAAATTTAAACCAAGGGCGGCCTTTCCGAGACCCAGTGCCACAATACGTATTTACAACAGATGCTTCCATGATAGGGTGGGGAGCACACCTCAATCAAAACAGCATCCAAGGACAATGGGACATACAGCAAAAACAGTTTCACATAAATCACTTAGAACTGTTAGCGGTATTTCTAGTGCTCAAAGCATTTCAACCCATAATAAGACACAAACACATTCTTGTCAAAACAGACAACATGACAACAATGTATTACCTAAACAAACAGGGAGGCACACACTCGACACAGTTGTGTCTCCTAACACAGAAAATATGGCATTGGGCGATTCACAACCACATTCGCCTAATAGCACAATTTATTCCAGGAATTCAGAACCAGTTAGCAGACAATCTCTCTCGGGATCACCAACAGATCCACGAATGGGAGATTCACCCCCAAATACTAAACACTTACTTCCAAATGTGGGGAACACCACAAATAGATCTATTTGCAACAAAGGAAAACTCAAAATGCCAAAACTTCGCATCCAGGATCAGTCTCAGGGCAATGCGTTATGGATGAGCTGGTCAGGGATATTTGCTTCCGCTTTTCCCCCTCTCCCACTCCTTCCATATCTAGTAAACAAATTGAGTCGAAACAAACTCAAACTCATACTAGTAGCACCGACATGGGCAAGACAACCTTGGTACACAACACTACTAGACCTCTCAGTAGTACCTCATGTCAAACTACCAAACAGACCAGATCTGTTAACACAACACAAACAACAGATCAGACATCCAAATCCAGCATCACTGAATCTAGCAATTTGGCTCCTGAAATCCTAGAATTCGGACACTTAGACCTCACACAAGAATGTATGGAGGTCGTAAGACAAGCTAGGAAACCTACCACTAGACACTGCTATGCAAATAAGTGGAAAAGATTTGTTTATTACTGCCATAATAATCAAATTCAACCCTTACACGCATCTGCCAAAGATATAGTAGGATACTTACTACAATTGCAAAAGTCAAAGCTAGCTTTCTCTTCAATAAAGATACATCTGACCGCAATTTCAGCCTACCTGCAAATTACGCACTCAACTTCATTATTTAGGATACCAGTCATAAAAGCATTTATGGAAGGCCTAAAGAGAATTGTACCACCACGAACACCACCAGTTCCTTCATGGAACCTCAACATTGTCTTAACACGACTCATGGGTCCACCTTTTGAGCCCATGCACTCTTGTGAAATGCAATACTTAACATGGAAAGTTGCATTTTTGATTGCCATCACCTCTCTAAGAAGGGTGAGTGAAATTCAAGCATTTAGCATACAAGAACCATTTATTCAAATACACAAGCATAAAGTAGTTCTACGGACAAATCCAAAATTTTTACCAAAAGTGATCTCACCGTTCCACTTGAATTAACGGTAGAATTACCAGTGCTCTTCCCACAGCCAGATTCTGTAGCTGAAAGAGCACTGCATACATTAGACATCAAGAGAGCACTAATGTACTACATTGACAGAACAAAACTAATTCGAAAAACAAAACAACTATTTATTGCTTTCCAAAAACCTCATACAGGGAATCCAATTTCTAAACAAGGCATTGCTAGATGGATAGTTAAGTGTATTCAAACCTGCTATCTTAAAGCAAAGAGAGAGCTGCCTATTACACCAAAGGCACACTCATCCAGAAAAAAAGGTGCTACCATGGCCTTTCTAGGAAATATTCCAATGAACGAAATATGTAAGGCAGCAACATGGTCTACGCCTCATACATTTACCAAGCACTACTGTGCAGATGTGTTAACGGCACAACAAGCCACAGTAGGTCAAGCTGTACTACGAACATTATTTCAAACAACTTCAACTCCTACAGGCTGAACCACCGCTTTTGGGGAGATAACTGCTTACTAGTCTATGCACAGCATGTGTATCTGCAGCTACACATGCCATCGAACGGAAAATGTCACTTACCCAGTGTACATCTGTTCGTGGCATTAGTCGCTGCAGATTCACATGCACCCACCCGCCTCCCCGGGAGCCTGTAGCCGTTTAGAAGTTGATCTTGAACATTTGTACATTTGTAAATATATTACTTTAAACTTCATTATGTACATACGTATCCACTCCATTGCATGGGCACTATTACTAGCATACACAACTCCTACCTCACCCTCTGCGGGGAAAACAATCTAAGATGGAGTCGACGCCCATGCGCAATGGAGTCGAAATGGGAGGAGTCCCTCGGTCTCGTGACTCGAAAAAAGACTTCTTCGAAGAAAAACAACTTGTAACATTCCGAGCCCAACACCAGATGGCGGGATGTGCACAGCATGTGAATCTGCAGCGACTAATGCCACAAACAGATGTACACTGGGTAAGTGACATTTTCCATATTTAGCAAGAGACTCCTCAGGGACTACTGTAGCAAACCTAGCAATTGGCAGGCCGCAATCCCTTTCCCAACCAGATGTCACAGTTGTAACTGATGCCTCACAAAAGCCTTCCTACTGATAATCAAGGGAGGGCTGGTGCAGGTCCTAAAAGACAGGTTGATTGCCATGTAGTACTGCCACAAGAAGGGTGTGGTGGATCCTGGATCCTGTGCCATGGGGCTGTATGTCTCAGGAGGTGGCTGGGCCAGCAGAAGATCTGTTTGGTGGTGCCTGTGAACACCAAAGCAGGTAAGCTAAGCAGACCTCTGCTGGTGCCTCCATCCCAAAGTGGCGCAAGACAATGTTGACCGAGGAGGGTCATGCCCTGGCCGCGTCTTGTTTTTCCAATGCTAATGCTCAGTGCTGCAACCTTTGCCCTCTGGAGTTTCCTCCAAAATTGTAATTGGGAGACTCATTCTGTCTGCAACGGTACAGGATTTCCTGTACATGTTCTCCCACTACTGCGTCTACCACGAGTTTTGGTAAATTCAGGACAGAGTGGGCCCAAGTCATCCTGATAGAAACAACTTGGCAAGGTGAGTGAAGTACCCAGATCTCCCGAGCATTTACCCTTTCAACTGGCTACATCGGGAGACCTGACTATGCAACAAGGAAAGCCTCTACCTCCATGCATGGAAACTTAAAAGAGACAGTTACATTCTTTTGACTTGCCTCTTGAAGTGGTAGATATCATATGTCGTTCAATGCCTGTCCATGCTGGGGGCTGAGAAAAGTTTGTGGCCTGCTGAGGGGTATGTCATCTAGACCTCTGCAAGTCCCACTCAATGATGTATTTTGTTTTGTCATTGACCCAGCACAGCCTTTCAATGGGCACAGATAGGTACTTGTTTGCATTGTTTGGCCTGATTTCCAGTTGTGATTAATTTTCTGAAGGGCATAACATCTGTTTTCTCCAAAACCATTTGTCCTGCCTTAGTGTGACCTAAACATAGCCTTGACGTTCTTTATGTGCACAGCTTTCAAGTCCCTGCACATTTATTCACTACTCTTTGAGCATTCAGATAGTCTCTATTGCCATCACTTCTGCCCTCTGATCGTGTCAACTACAGGTGTTCTCCGTGCAGCCTCCCTACAGCACTACCTTCCTGGACAATTTGGTGCTATGGACTGGCACTAACTTCTTGACAAAAGTGGTGTCTCCCCTTCCGTTAGTAAATCAGTCACACTACTGACATGTTTTGCTGTGGCACATCCTTCGAAAGAGGATGGATGTTCCACTAGCCTCACCCCAAGAGAAGTTTTAGTTTTGCAGATGTTTAGCTCTTTTTGTGGGTCACTGGAACCAAGAAAGGGAAAGCTGTGCTAAAGAAGATTCTGTCCAGGTGGGTAGTGCGATGGTCAAGAAGGAATCCCCATCCCCCAGAAAGTGCCTGCAGGCTCATTCAGCAAGGGCTGCTACAACTGCACTGGCAAGGGGGATATCTGTGAGAATGTGATATGAGCGTCATTGTGCACGTTCACAAAACCTTGCTGCCTTGACAGCCAGGTCCAGCTGGATGGCCAGTTTGCCTGCCTAGTCCTGCACAACTTCCTAATCTGTGTTCTCTCCTCAGACCCACCTCTTCTGAGAGGTAATGTTGTGGTATCTATTCTAAAGGCGAGGACATGCAGCTAGACGTATCCATCGTAAGAACTTGTTAATTACCTTAGGCAACATTCTTTCTGGTGGATAGTCTAATCTAACTGCAGTTTCCTCACTGCCCTCCCATCTTTGTGGAGTGGAGTCCTCAATATCATGATAAGGTTCCAAGGTATGTTTTGTCATACTCCCCTACAGTTTGTTCAGAATGCTTCATGGCAGAGGGTGCATTAGGTGAAGGATTAAGAAACTGACCTTATTGTGCAGTGATGGAGCCTAGATGGCTTCAGTCCATTACTTACAGGGTAGTATGAAGTCACCACAGAGCCATATGGTGCCCCCTACCAGCATTTGAGAAGCATCACTGGAAACAAAATCCCCAGATCTAGTCTGTTGGCTGGGAGTATTATAAAGATAAGGAAATCTGTTGGTAGAGTATCCACCGGAAAGAACTATACGGAAAGTAAGTAACTTGTTTGTTTTTATCCGTTTGTACCCCCAGCATCTAGAATGGCATTCCTGTATCCATGGGAAACCGCCTTTACAAGGTCTCTAATTAGGTCTGGTGTTAACCAAGACCTTTTGTTTTTATTACAGTTCTGTCCCTCTATTGGCTGACTCACAATGACAGCAGTCTGCTCTTTCACAAAGAGCATAGTGGCACAAAAAGTAGTTTTATTCAATGTCACAAATTACTGTGCAATGTGTGCTTTTTGAGACCAAAAAATATTTTTGCTTTTGCCCTTGTTTGTTATAATAGTGAGGGTCCGGCACCTCCCACAACACTAAATTAAAAACAAAAAAAAAAAAAAAAAAAGTCAAAACAAGACACGCATTGACTAAACCAAGAGGCTGATGGCCATTGTCGAGCCTATTGACTTTGACAATTCTTGTTTACTTTCACGTTTCCCATAATCTTGATGAAATTGGTTACATTGATTTTTCCATTATGGATATATTTTTTCAGAAATACTAGCATACATCAACACATTTTACTAAATGATGCTTAAAAGAAATGGCACAGACATTTTCACAGCCTCTAAGCAAAAGCTTTTTTTCTTCATTTTATAATGAACGTTTTGATTTTGATGTAAAAGAATTCTCACTGTTGCTTTCAAGCTTCTGCACATATTTGCATCTAATCAGAGAGCATTCTGGGAGCATTATAACTAGTCTAATATTGTTAAACTTCGCAAACGTGTGTACACATTTTTATACTGGAACTACTATCAGTAGTTCTGTCTGAGCTTACAATATTTCCTTAGCGCGATCCCAGGAATAATATAGGCTCTGCATTAATGAACCAAAAATATAAGTGCGAACAGCATAATCATATGGACACAAATGTTATCTTTACTGTAGACAATGTCCTTTCCTGATCCATAGTGTGGTACAGTAAACTGTCAGCCATAGGGTTTGTGCTGCAGGAGGTTAGGTCTACTTGCCCCAAGGACAAAATAAATATGAAAACCTGTTTTCCTTGACCCCGGACAATATGTCCTGGGCGTCGGGCTATAAGAATTCCACACCCCTGATTTACATAGTCATCTGCTTTATGTGAATAGGCATTAGTGGTAAGAATGAGACCTCTAGTCTTGCCTCATTACGTAATGGTCAGAAGAAAAGAATCTTATGGCTGGTGTTCATTACTGATCCCTAGATATTCATCTATACAGATGTCCTGTTATGATGTATCTCTTTAAAAAGTAGAGGAGCCTCTTAAAATAAAATATTGGTGCTACCTACCGTGTTCTTGCCACTGCTGCTTATGACAGGTCGAAGAGTCCACAGCTTTTTAACTTCTTACATAAATTTGCAAATTTGGTATGCTGAGTTGGAATTGGGCCTTTTATTGAATCATGGGTCAACTACTCATTTGATGGGGCTATATACACTTCATTTGGGTTTCATGTGCAGACTTGTTCACTCAGACATGTGTGGGGTGTATCATCCTCAGCTGGTTTGTCTTCTCTTCCAGAGATGGCTGGATCCATTTGGTGAAATTGTTTAGCTCTAAAGTGTTGCAGAACATCCCCAGTTTGTGGCCTGGAGCAGCAAGAAATCCGTACCCAGATATGCTCTTTTTCTGGTCACCTGTGATATTTGATTCTTACTGGCCTGTTTTTCCCAGCTGTCTTTTGTTCTTAGAGTAATTAATAAGCTGTGCAAGAGTAGAATCTCCGCACTTAGTGATGCACCCTTGGCCCATTTAGTGTTTTTACCTGTCTTCTGAGGCTGAACCTGTTTTTGAACTACCATCCAACCACCACAGTTTTCCCACCGCCTCCTTTTTGCCTCATCTAACCAAATCTTGATTGTCTTAGCTTTATACCGGAATCTTGAAGGAGGCCAATGTGCTTTGTTTTCAAAAGTAATATGCAAGTGAGTGGCGAATATCTTGTCACTTTGTTCTAGAAAGAAAATACAACCGGCTCAGCTGCTCCTTTGACTAGAACTTTTTTTCTTCTCTTACCTGACAATATCAGTGATTCAGTTAAATTCTTGTGTATTTTATCTAGCAACTATAGAGCTTACAGAATTTCAGGGCAATTTAATTTCCTTGACAAAATGTTATGGTTAAGTATCGCTTTGATGATTTGAACAGTTCTAACACAGCTTGGATTACTTATGGAACATGCTTTGCAGATCCACACTAGTAATATGAATATTCATATATTTTGGAGAACGCCTTCATGAATCATTTATCTAGATCCAGCAAGTGAAGGAAAGGGTTGTAAAACTAAGTTTTCTTACTTAGTGTTAGATTCTTTTGTTGCTTACACAAGGCAAATGAGTCAGATTGCAGGCGTTCACAAGCATGAACTTTTCCAGGCTGCAAAGTGTTGTGCTTGACGTGACAAAGCGGTTTCAAATTGCTAGGGTGAAGTTTAAAAAGGATGGAAGCTTTATTAATGAGAAGTGTAATGTTTGTTCATTGTGGCAGGATTCTAAATTTGTGTGAGAGGAATCTGATAGAGACATCTATCTGCAATGCAAATTCCTTACTTAAGGTTTCAGAGATGTTTCTCGAGTAGTATCCCTGTGTGCTGTTAGATGGCATAAATTGTCTTCATGACTGTCTTTATGCACCCCAGATGTGATGTTGCTGGTCCTATATAGGCACCACCCCAGCCCGCTGCTGTCAGTTCTTTTCTTTCTGTGCCTGATAGCTCTGATTCAAAGAAAGAATTACCCCTCAGTCACTTTGACTACTCTTTTTTTTTTTTTTTTTTTTTTTTTTTGTCAAAGCTTTGAGTATTTCATGCTCCTGGTGCATCAAGGATGTCTTTGTGTAGACCGGGTTCAAGCCCTGTGGATACTGCCATCGGGCTATGTCTGTAACGGATCTGAACCTTGTGTGTCTTTCGTCTCTGGAGCACGACCATGACCCAAAGTCGTGCTGCTAGTGCTGGGCCACGAATCCAAAAGCTTTGAGAGCGGGGTCCCTAAAGCTTATGGAGTCCTGGCACTCGACTCCACGCAGGTCCTGATCTTGGTTGAGAGGAAGATCTCTGGATCAGTCAGAGTCACTCCCTCTTCATTGTCCCAGTTCAAGTCCTTCGGACGATCGGGTTAGTCAAGGCATAATAAGTCGTCAAGGAAAGCAAAGCGTACTTTTACTTCTCCTCGTCTGTTGGCCGACGAAGGAGAATCATTGATCTAGGCCTCCATCTACAGAGCCTAAGTTTGGGCTGACTCTGCGTCTCATGGACTTTCCGGGAGCTGGAGTGACCCCTGCTGAACTCAATGAGTTTTGAGTCCATGGGCTTCATCTTTTGACAGTTAGAATCCGCTGGTGTGCCTTCTGGACCTGCAGAATTGGAAGGGGCCCCATCAGGTGCCACATTGGCAGCTTCAGCCTCGGACATATTCATTCGACCTTCCCCAACGCTGGTCCTGACATCGATGTCCCCGAAGATGCGAGCTGCACCGCTCCTATCCTCGTTGCAGACTCCACCTTACCCCCTATATCAACCCTGAGCATTATTCCTATGGGCGAGGTTACAGTGAGGAGTGGGAGGGTTTGCTGGACCCTTTAGAATACCAGCTCCAAGACCCTATGGATTGGTTTACATACCTGAGTGAAGGCAGTGGCCTGAATACCTTCCCAGATACTGGCATGCTCTCTGTCCTTTTATGGCCATGGAGGAGGGAGCTTTCATATTCAGTGGTGGTGCGGAGAGCAGCCGAGGTCCTGGACCTCGAGTTGCCTTCGTTGGCAGTCAGGACTAACCTCCTAACAAGTGCTTCAGCCTGGGGCTTCCTCCTCAGAATCTCTACTCCCCTATAATGAAGCCTTTACAGATGTCCTACTGGGTACCTGATCCAAACCCAGCACAGGGGCTTCTGTGAGCAGGACAATTACCTGCCGCCATCACCCTGCATTGGGTGACCCAAGTTTCCTGGCGTAGTCCCACCCCTTAGAGCTTGGTCATCCAAGCCTCCACCTCCCAGGTCATGTTCTCTTCCAGGGGATCCTCATCAAAGTCATAAACATTGAATATTCCCGCCCTTGTGCGGGGACCCCGGAGCATATATAAAATACACACATATAAAGTATGAAATATGCACGAAAAATATATATATAGCATTTTTAGTAGACATATCTTTCATACTAAACTCATATATACATGTGTAAAACAGCAATGCAGGCTATAATCATAAACAGGCTAAAATGCTTTATTTCTATGAAGTTTTTTTTTTTTTTTTTTTTTTTTTTATCATTATAAAATTACAATAGAGAATAAATATCTACCCAAGCCCCCAAAACTGGGCTTAGGGAAATAAGCAGTAGTAATCACTAGAGAAAAAGAGAAAAAAACTATATTGAAAAACAATGGAGCATTCTTAGCCAATAGGCTGCATGCAGGTTAACACAGGAGAACCATAAAAACTTTGGCACCGTGCCTTTAAGACCCTGAGCACCTCCAGTATCCCACCATGCCTCAGGGGTGAAGGAGAGGTGACAGTTGGTTCACAGTTAGGTCAGTTCTTTTTTCCGGCTTCTTCTGAGAGGATCCTGGAGCATTGAGCTCTCAGTTTTTCTGAGTTTTTCTCAGAAAAATACTTTAAAACAGCGTTTTTTCCTGTTTTACTCGACATCTAACATCATTGTCTGAGTTTGGCAGTTTTTTCCTGACAGAAAAATGCCTTCCCTTTTTGTCAAATGCCCTTCTTGTGGGAAGAAGGCCCAGTCAGATCCACACACTCTTTGTATTGTGTGCCTGCCTCAGAGTCACTGCCCTGACACTTGCAAACACTGCAAGAACATGTCAAAGAGGACTCTGAAGGACAGAGAAAAGATCAGGCTTCATGGGCTTCACGAGAGGCAGAAAACATCATCCTCTTTGCTTCCCAGGCAGCCAACAAGCCACTCTCAGGAGAGAATGGCTAGGTCGAATTCAGCAGGTAGGAAAGTACCTGTTTGTTCCCCGTCGACGTCGTCGCTGCCACCATCTCACCGCCATAGATCGACGGCGACCCGACCGACGTCGAAGGATACGGTGTCGAGAGAACATGGCCATCGCAGGGGCATATCTCCATCGACGGCAGCCCGCCGATCGACGTCGAGCCATCACCGGCGTGCCCGTTCGCCGCCGAAGGCCTCATGCCCCCGATGTCAAGAGACACGATGTCGAAATCGCCACGGTGGCAAGAGCGTCACCCGCCGTCGGCCGCCCACCGCTCCACGTCGAGGTCCAGAGATCGGCGTTCGACGTCAAGGCACTCAACGTCGAGGCACTCAACGTCGAGGCAGGAACAACCGGCGGCGCGCCCTTCGACGTCAGCACAACCGTCGACGTCGAAACAGGTTTTGCCTGTCTCGCAGGGAGTAGAACATCGCCTTCCGCCAGCAGATAAGGCCGCTCCATCTCCAGTGGTCTCCATACGGAGCGATTCATCTCGTTCGAGAGCGGCATCATCGGGCATGTTTCACCCATCAATTTGTCACCAAGATGGTTGGAGAGCCTCAATAGACCAGCAGCCTCCCCGGATTCGCAGTATTCACGAATGTACTCTCAAACTGCCTCTCTCCCGAGAACACCATCACCGACAGCGCGGGCAGGACGGGCTCGTTCTGCTTCTCGTCAACCGACCACGAGGCCTGGCTGCTCTGTTACAGCGTCTCGCGGCAGGTCACGTTCCCAGCAACGATCTAGGTCACGATCACGACACAGAAGATCGCCCTCTTGGTCGTCGTCAGGGTCATCCGTCGGACGTTACTCCCCCACCTTAACAGATTCTCCACCAGCTAGAGTCTCACCGGTGGATGACATCACTACTTTTAATGAGGTACTTTTCAGGGGAGCACAGAAGTTAAATATAGAGGTTCCAGAACCATCTACCTCCTCGTCAGTCATTTTTGAGACTCTGCAACATAGAGCAGTTTCGAAAAAGCTACTGCCGCTAGTGCCTGGTCTGTTGCAGCCAACCATGGACACTTTTTTAGCGCCAGCCACCCTCAAATCTGCTCCGGCTAGGATTTTGAAAAAATATAAAGCGCCTGAACAGGATCTTTTGTTCCTAAGAACGTATCCGCCACCGGACTCAGTAATATCGGCCGCAGCCCGAAAAACTCACTCGGTGGCATCATCCTCCACGGTCCCACCGGACAAAGAGAGCAGGCATCTAGACTCTCTGGGGAGAAAAATGTGCGGCACGGCGGCATCTATAATGAAGGTCTCCAGCGCGTCTGCACTCCTGGGCAGGTATGACTGTTCTCTGTGGGACTCTCTCAACAGGTTCACAGATAAGTTACCTAGGGAAGACAGACAGGACTTCCAAGAGATCCTGCAAGAGGGATGTCTGGTATCCAACCAAGTCATCAGCGCAGCGGCAGATGGGGCAGACTTAGCTGCACATGGGTACGCACATGGAATCTGTGCAAGAAGGTCTTCCTGGCTGAGACTGACTGGTTTAAAACAGGAAGCACAACAGCGCATCCTAAATCTTCCATTTAACGGGAACTCGCTGTTTGGTGCCCATACGGATGAAGAAATGGCACGCATGAAGACCGAAGTGGACACCATGAGGGCAGTAGGCCTGGAAAGGAAGAAGGACGTCAGGCGGAGGTACAGGCCTTATGACAGGCGCCCTTTCCAGCAGAGGGTTCAAACCCCTCACTGGTCCCAGAGGCCACAGCAAAGGCAGGGACGCCCTCTTTTTCAGGCTCGTAAGGCCACAAGGGAACGAGGGTCAAGTAGACCTCAACAGTCCACACCAAAAGCGCCGGCCAAGCAATGAGATCTCGCTTCCCTCGACACTGTTCACCACTCCGGTGGGGGGAAGTATCACAGATTTTCTTCACGAGTGGCACTCTATCACAAAAAACAAATGGGTGCTCAACATTGTCGAAAATGGCTACTCTCTTCTTTTCAAACAACCTCCACCGCACTTGCCACCAGCCAAATGCAGTCCATCGCATCTCAGCCTACTGCGCAAAGACGCTCTCGCCCTCTTACGAAAGAAGGCAATAGAAAAGGTTCCACTTGCGCACAGAGGAAAGGGGGTTTACTCCCGTTATTTTCTGGTGGCGAAAAAAGGCCGAGAGGGCGTTTTGAGACCGATTCTGGACTTATGGCTTCTGAACAAGTACATAAGAAAACAGAAGTTCAGGATGCTGGCTCTTCACCAGATTTTCCCTCAGCTACATCAGGGAGACTGGATGTGCTCCATCGACCTGCAGGATGCATATTTTCACATCCCGATAGCTCCCAAGCATCAGAAATTCTTGCTCTTCCAGATAGCCTCACAGCACTATCAGTTCAGAGTGCTACCATTCGGCCTGAAATCTGCCCCGTGTCTTCTCGAAATGTGTGGCAGTGGTAGCGGCACATCTTCGAAAACAAAAAATCTTCATCTACCCATACCTAGACGACTGGCTACTGAAAGTGTCCTCTCCGGATCAGGCGAGAAACCATCGGGACATTGTGCTCAAGGTTTTCGAGTCTCTAGGTCTTTAAGTCAACTACCAAAAGTCCACCTTGATTCCATCACAGAACCTCCACTACCTGGGAGCTATACTAAACATAGAGCTCCAAAGAGTGTATCCTTCGGAGGAACGACTATTATCAATAAAGAGGAAGTGTCAAGACCTGTTAAAATCCGACGCACCTACGGCCCGTCAGGTGACATCTCTGCTGGGCTCCATGGCATCATGCATTTTCATTGTCCCAAATGCCAGGTTGCACATGAGGCCCCTCCAAGAGGCGTTGGAGAACAACTGGAGCCAAAGGACAGGTCGCTGGGAGGACAGAGTGCGGCTACCGATAGCAGCACGTCCGTCATTACAATGGTGGATGCACAGACCTCACCTGTCAGTAGGGGCTCCGTTTCACCAGGTAATTCCATCCGACACTCTGGTAACGGATGCGTCTCTTCAGGGATGGGGGGCTCATCTAGGTCCCCTTCAAGCTCAGGGCCTGTGGTCCGACAACGAAAAGAAGTACCACATCAATCTGCTGGAGCTCAGAGCGGTCCATCTGGCTCTCAAGTCTTTTTCTCCATCGATTCAGGGGAAATCTCTCCTAATACAAACGGACAATACAACCACAATGTATTATTTGAACAGACAGGGGGGAACAAGATCCCTACCCCTATCTCGGGAGTCCCAAACAATCTGGCATTGGCTCCTGGCCAGAGGAATGTCACTTACAGCGGTTCACCTACCAGGTCAACAAAACGTGGAAGCAGATTTCCTGAGCAGACACCTAGAGGACGCCCACGATTGGGTCCTACACGGCGAAGTCGTCAAAGGCATCTTCGCTCAATGGGGTCGGCCTCAATTGGATCTCTTCGCAGACGAAGTAAACAAGAAATGCCCAGACTTCACATCCAGGTTCTACCGTCCGGGATCTTGAGGGAATGCCCTGTTGATCGACTGGTCAGGGATATTTCTCTACGCTTTTCCACCGATTCCCCTCATACCGGTAGTGATCAACGAACTTTACAGATCCAGCACCAGAATGATTCTCATAGCGCCGCAATGGCCCCGTCAATTCTGGTACACAGATCTCCTCAACCTATCGGAACAACCTCACAGGAGGCTGCCGTGCAGACCGGATCTTCTGAGCAGGATGGAGGGCAGGGTTCTGCATCCCAACCTGGCTCCTGAATTCCTGCAGTATGGGCACATAGGGCTCTCGCAGGAGTGCATGAACATCTTGAAAGAGTCCAGACGACCTTCCACGCGGCGTTCTTACGCGTTTAAGTGGAAGAGGTTCTACATATGGTGCTGTCAACAAGGTCAGAATCCCATACGGGTTCAGGAGGATGTCATATTGTCTTACTTACTCCATCTGGCAAAGTCCGGTCTGCAGGTATCATCTATTAAGGTACATTTGTCTGCCATTACAGCCTATCGTAAGTCACCTTCTCAGGAATCCTTCTTTACGAAACCAGTAGTCAAGGATTTCTTAGAAGGTTTGAAAAGTTTTTCCGCCCATTCGTAGACCCTCTCCTCCATGGGAACTGAACATAGTATTGTCAAAACTTATGGGCCCTCCTTTCGCACCTATACCGAAAGCCTCTTTGCAGCACCTTACGTGGAAGACGGCTTTTTTGGTAGCCATTACTTCCGCGAGGAGGGTCAGTGAAATTCAGGCTTTGTCTTCCAAAGAACTGTACACAGTTTTTCACGACAATAGAGTGGTTCTGCGAACTCACCCATCATTCCTACCGAAGGTGGTGTCAGAATTCCACATCAATCAGACTATCTCTCTACCGACTTTCTTCCCCAATCCGGAGACTCCGGCGGAGAAAAGCGTTGCACTCCGTAGATTTGAAAAGAGTGCTGAAATTTTATTTGGATAAAACAAAATTGATTAGACATTCCAACCGCTTGTTTGTAAATTATGGTCTTTTGAGGACAGGAGAGGCAGCATCTAAACGAACAATATCAAGATGGATAGTTTCTTGTATTGTTAATGCTTACCAGTTGGCTAACAAACAACTACTAGCTAGACCTAAAGCGCATTCCACAAGGGGAAAAGCGGCTACTGCTGCCCTCCTTAACAATGTTCCAATATCTGAGATTTGTAAGGCTGCTACATGGAAGTGGGTACATACATTTACTAGACATTACTGTTTGGAGTCAGATGCAAGAGCAGATGCCCAAGTGGGGCAGGCCTCTCTGAGAAATTTGTTTGCATGATACATATCTATTCCTGCACTTCTATTAGACAGTCCGCAGAGTTTAGGGATGGGCTTGCTAATCTATTCAATGTTTATGACTATTGATGAGGATCCCCTGGAAGAGAAGGATAAGTTACTTACCTGTAAATCCTAGTTCTCTTCCAGGGGTATCCTCATCAAAGTCATAAACAACCCACCCTCCTCCCCGGACGCACGTCTCCTAGAAGTGCAGGACAGACTATCTTTCGAATCAGTTACACAGATTGTCACCGTAAAAAAGTACTGACCTAACTGTGAACCAACTGTCACCTCTCCTTCACCCCTGAGGCATGGTGGGATACTGGAGGTGCTCAGGGTCTTAAAGGCACGGTGCCAAAGTTTTTATGATTCTCCTGTGTTAACCTGCATGCAGCCTATTGGCTAAGAATGCTCCATTGTTTTTCAATGTAGTTTTTTTCTCTTTTTCTCTAGTGATTACTACTGCTTATTTCCCTAAGCCCAGTTTTGGGGGCATGGGTAGATATTTATTCTCTATTGTAATTTTATAATGATAAAAATAAAATAAAAAAAAATTCATAGAAATAAAGCATTTTAGCCTGTTTACGATTATAGCCTGCATTGCTGTTTTACACATGTATATATGAGTTAAGTATGAAAGATATGTCTACTAAAAATGCTATATATATATTTTTCGTGCATATTTCATACTTTATATGTGTGTATTTTATATATGCTCCGGGGTTCCCGCACAAGGGCGGGAATATTCAATGTTTATGACTTTGATGAGGATACCCCTGGAAGAGAATTAGGATTTACAGGTAAGTAACTTATCCTTCCCTTCCGCACCCCTGGATAGGGAATCCAAGAGGCTGAACACATTTGGGAAGACGACATTTTCTTCCGCCAGCCTGGCATTGCGGTCTGTGAACACCACATGCCTTTTGGACTGTCATTACAACACGCTGTGAGATACGGTTGCGCGAGTGCTGCCACAGGTCCCAGGCTGTACTTTCACAAGCAGTTGCTGATGGAAGAGACGCAGCAAAGTTCACAATCTGATGTGGACTGGAAATCACTGTCACTGGGCAGAGCAATTGCTTTGACAGTGGCCTTGAAGTGTCATGCCTGGTTGAGGACCCCTGGCTTTTCGGGGGGTGTCCAAGCTAATCTTATGGACATGCCCTTTGATGGCACCCGTCAACTTCAGAGAGAGAGAGCGCAGACTCTGCAGTTCAAGGATTCTTGTGCTATAGCCAGGACCTTGGGCCTTGCGGGGGCCCTGGTCCTCCTCAGTCTGCTTTTCGCCCCTTTCATGGCTATGGAAGGGACACCCAGCCATGTCCGTTCCCCTTCAGCCATGATGCTGTTAATACTGCCAGCCTCTGCACTGCCAGTGACGTGGGATCCACTGTCCTTGTGGATCAGGGAGTCAGCAGTCTGGCTGGTCCGCAGCTTGGTCCTCTTCCCTCCTCCACCAACCCCCCCTGCTCCCCACCACCCCCGCTGCCTTCAAACATTCTTAGTCTGACTCTTCCCATCTAGGGACCAGTTGGAGGCAGGATTCGCCATTACCTGCACCTCTGCCAGTCAATCACGTCGGACAGGTGGGTTTTGCAGATAGTCCATAGGGGCTACTCCCTCCCCTTCAACACTACCCCTTCATCCATGCCACCATCTTAAAATCGGATGATGGAAGATCACTTGTCACTTCTCTGAGAAGAAGTTACGCCTCTCTTGGCCAAGGGAGCCACGGAGTGGGTTCCTGTGCCAGATGTTGGTCATGGTTACTATTTCCGCTACTTTCTGGTGCCCAAAAAGGACAAGTGCCTCCCCCTATCCTACACTCCAGTGCCTCAATCTTTTTTTTTCAAGAAGAAGTTAAAAATGGTTACCCTGGCTCATGTTCTATCTGCTATGGACCCAGGAGAGTGTATGGTAACGTTGGACTTGCAGGACCTGTATTTCCATATCCCCGTTCTGCCTGCCCCTGATGTTACTTGCAGTTCATGGTGGGTCACAAGCACTTTGTTTACTGTGCTCCCCCTTGGCCTTACCAGCGCCCCTCAGGTGTTCACCAAGGTGATGGCGGTGGTTGAAGCTCATCTGTGGAGATCAGCGGTTGCTGTCTGCCACCTCCAGACTACGGCGGACCTCCTGCTTTCGCAGGGGTTCAATATAAATGTGCCAAAGTCACACCTGACTCCCTCTTAGATGCTCCCTTTCATCTGAGCTGTTCTGGGTACAGTGCAGTTCAGGCTTATCCTCCCGGAGCGGCAAGTCCAGGCTGTTCAGGCTATAATAAAGATGCTTCAGCTTCTATCCTGGAATTGGTGAGACTGACTCTGAGGCTGCTGGGCGTCATGGCCTCCTGCAGCCTGCTGGTCACACATGCCAGGTGGCAAGTGTGTGTGTTCTGCAGTGGAACCTGAAGTTCCAGTAGGTGCAGCAATAGGGGACACTCTCCGACATGGTCCAGATCTATGAGGGAACTGCACAATAGCTGCAGTAGTGGCTAACAAACCACAATTGAGTCAGAGGCCGATCCCTCTCCCTTCCTCAACCAGATCTGACAGTAGTGACAGATGCTTCACTCCTGGCATGAGGTGGCCAATTGGGAGAGGTGGAGATCAGAGGCATCTCCAGACTCCACGTCAACATGTTGGAACTCTGGGCAATCAAACTTGCATTGAAAGCATTTCAAGGAAAAGGTACTGCAGACACCACCTCAGTATGATGCTGCAAAAAGGAGTGCTGGGTGGGTTTGTGGACCCTTTGACAAGAGGCTATGTGCCTCTGGACATGGCTGGAACAACAGGACAGACCCCTGGTAGTTAAACATCTGGCAGGCTTTCTGAACGCCAGAGCAGACAAACTCAGCTGACAATGCATAGTCAATCACTGATGGTGTCTCCATCCGGAGGTGGTGCAAGGTCTCTTTCAACAGTGAGGAGAGCTTTGGTTAGATCTGTTCGCCTCTGCAGAGAACATGCAATGTCAGCAGTATTACGTGTTGGAGTTTCCAAGGTGGCAATTGCTCAGCGATGCTTTGTCTCAAGTTGAACTCTGGCCTCCTGAACACCTTTCCGCCCATACCATTTCTGCCCAGAGTTCTCAAGAAAATCAGTAACGACTGTGCTCAAGTAATCCTCATGGCTCCGAACTGGACTCTTGAGAGTCTGGTATCCCGAGCTACTGAGCATGGCCATCGATCCTCCAATTAGACTGCATCTTCGGGAGGATCTTCTGTCGCAGCAGGAGCGGAGGGTTCTCCAGCCGAACATGCCCTGTCTCTGCCTTCTTGCGCGGAGATTGCGTGATAGCAGTTGACAGCGTTAAACCTTTTGCCCAAAGTCTATGATGTATTCTTGACAGACAGGTGTCTCTCCACCAAAACGGTATATGCCTGTTGTTGGAAGAAATTTGTGGCATGGTGCAAAGACCAGTCTGGTGACCCCCATTTTGCCCCTCTCTCCAAGGTCCTGTTGTTTATCATTTCTTTGGCCCTGCAGGGCTCTGCTGTGGACACTCTCAAAGGTTATCTGTCTGCCATATCTGCTTTTTTGCGGGTTCCTGATCAACCTTCCTTGTTTGTCTCCTTTTGTAAATAGGTTCTTTAATGGCCTTATTTAGATGTTCCCTCCATCCACATTCATTATGACTCAATGGGATATGAATTTGTTTTTGACATTTCTGATATGTGCTCCTTTCAAGCCTCTTCACAATTGTCCTATCAGGCTTCTCCCTTTGAGAACAGCCTTCCTAGTGGCCATTATATCTGCCCACAGGGTGAGTGAGCTGCAGGCATATTCATCTAAACCTCCCTACCTTCACATCTATCCTGACAAAGTAGTGGTTCGTACTAGGTCTTCCTTTTTTGCCAAAAGTGGTTATGCCCTTTCATGTGGGCCAATCCATCACCTTCCCTACTATTTTGCACCCCGGCATCCTTCTAGGAAAGAGGAGCGACTCCACAGCCTGGACCCAGAAAGAGCATTGACCTTCTACTTTGATCGTACCAAGGACTTCCGGATGAATTATTAACTCTTTGTTGGTTATTTGGGTGCAAAGAAAGGTCGGGCAGTGCGGAGGAGAACCATCTCTACATGGTCTGCACTCTGCATTAAAATGTGCTAAGAAGCAACTCCCTAAGGGCTTGGGTGCTCATTCTACCAGAGCTAAAGCTGTGAACACTGTGTTAGCATGCAGATTCCAGTCCTTGACATTTGTCAGGAGGCAACTTCAGCTTCTCTGCACATGTTTACAAAACACTACTGCCTGGCCAGGCAGGTCTATAGGGAAAAGCACTTTTCCCATTTGGTCCTGCAGGACTTTTCTAGTATGATCTCTGGGGATGGTATTGCTTGGGTATTGTTTTAAGGTAAGGAATCTGCAGCTAGATGTCTCTATCAGATGGACAAGTTACTTACCTTTGGTAACACCTTATCTAGCAGAGACAATATCTAGTTGCAGAGTCCTTACTTGACCCATCCTTCCCACTCTGAAAGGTTTCTAGGTATAGGGACTCACTTTTCAGGACTTTGTTTTGACGCTCCAGTTGTCAGTGTTTATGGCTCTGTGCTTAGAGTGTGGAAAGTTGTGAAAAGAAACTGAAGTCAGCACGAAAGGGTTCGTGCCTATGTAGGACCCCCAACGTCATATCCGGCACTGACGACGGATCCGGAGCTGCTCAACGCCACCTAAGGACACACAGGGGTATTGCTTGAGAAAAATCACCGGATCCAGAATGACACCTGAAGAAATTCTAAGGTAAGGAATCTGCACTAGATATTGTCTCTACCAGATGCAGCATTTCTGAAGGTAAGTAACTTGTACTTTATTACCTTTTTCCCCTTTGTGTTCTGCTGTATCCTCATCAGTGCCTTAGTTTGTCATTTCTTTGCAGGTGCCAGTTTGCCTTCCAATGCATTGTTAGATGATAAGCAGGAGAGAGCGGAACACATCAAGATGGATATACTCGCTGACAGTGAATTCAAAGAAATGGTTGTAGACTCAAAAAAAGGAAATTATAATCCTAGGAAAAGGAATCTCTCTCCGCAGCTGCAGGTAATAATCTTAATTATGTAAGTATTTTTATTAAGTTGCAAGAAGTGAAAGATAACTGTATTTCTTGGACATTAGTCTTGTAAATGAGTTTTCAGTAAAGTCTTACTTGTCTTACTACTAGCTAATATGCAGTGGGGAAGCCATAACAAAATGTTGATGTCTGTGAAAGTGGCTTTAAGCATCAGTTTCTATTGTTAACGAGACTCTTCGGTTTGTGATTGGAACTGCCTGCATCAACTAGATACTTTCTCTGTGGATTGTTACACTTCAAAAGTTTTCCCAGTTGTAGAGTTCAGAAGCTGCTTTCTTTTTCTAGCAGTGCCAAGTGCCTTTCAAGAAGCACCTGAAAGTTATGACACCATATGATTGATTTTAAGCATCATAGCTGCAGTTCTGATCCTTTTTTCTGTATTAATAAGGATTTTGGAATGGTGAAATATGCTTTTTCACACAGGTTCTTCTAAATTATATTTTTTGTTTCAATTGTTTCTCATCAGTGAGAAAAGTAGTCATTGACTTTTTCATAAGGGTGCCGTGAGATTATCTCTTATTAGGTGGGGTGGGTGTATGTTTTTTTTGGAGCAACTGGCCACTTTCTAGGAGTTGGAATGGAATTGTCAACTGAAACTACCTAATTCGTTTTTTCAGTAGTTTGAAAAGGATGCTGGGCTTGTTTACTGATGGTGGCCAAGGATGTGATTTTTATGTATCATCCTTTTTGTTAAAGGCATAGCTGAAAAATAAACAGTGGTGCACCACATTAGAGCCTCAGCAGTTATGCAAGTAGCACACTGCGGTAAACCATACACTGTCAAATTGAACTTGGGCAATGCACAGGCTATCCAGAAAGAGAAATGGATCTCACTTTGACCAAAAAGGCTCCACAGGGGAATGGGACAGAGTAGCAACCAAATGTTGGAGCAAAGTAATGCCATTCAAGAAGGAAAGAAACACCCACTTCCTATGCCCTTTTCACGGAAGGTCATCGGAATCCATTGAGGACTCAGAGGCCCGACACTTATATTACCATACCATCAACAATCGCCATTACTAAGTCCCTTCTGCTGGCATTTGGTCCAAAAAGTCTCTGGTAGAATCTACCAGAGTAAATCTAGGCTTTCCCTCCCCAATCCAGTCTAAGCTTTGCTAGCTATAGAGCTGATGCACAGTACCCCTCACTGCCAATTCATTTCTCAGCTTCAAGAAAGTTATCTTTTCTGCTAGTGTCTCAGGACTAAGGTCATGAAAAAATTAAGTTTGTTAGGGCCCAAAATCACCTTGCCTTTTAAAAATAAATATTTTTTTACTTGCACTCCTTTTTCATCAGCACATCAACAAGCATAGTGTTTGATATACCTCCAACCTCTGTCCCGGTAGGCTTATGAAGCATTCTTTGACCACCTTTTATAGACGGTCACAATGTCTCCAAGCATGTTTGATTAATTCACTCAGTATTTTGAGTATTTCCTCATTCATGTTCTCATCTTAGATCTGCTGAGGAACACCCAGGACTCTTAGCTGAGTTCTCCTACTTAAGTTGAGGTAGAAGGAAAGGTCCTGTTCCTGCTCCCGTAGCTGTTTGCCAGTTCGATCTTGTTTGCAGTCGAAATCCTCTGGTAAGTCGAAAAAGTATAAGACATCCAAGCAAGACTCCACCCTTGTCGCCACACGAACTTATGAGAAAGTGGTGTGCATAAAAGTGCCTCTCAACTGAACGGTTTATGGTACAGTTGGATCCACAGGATACTAATTTCCACATCCCCGTTCTGCAGGACCATAGGTGCTATCTGTGGATAACAGTGAGGCAGGAGCACTTAGTTAGTTCGGCACCCCTTTGGCCTCGCTTGTGACCCTCAAATGTTTACAAAATTGATGAAGGTGAATGCTGTGTATCTTTGGAGGTTGGGGATTCCTGTCGTTCCCTACTCCAACAACTGGCTGCAGAAGGCAGGCTTGCCTCGGGCAGCAGTCTTCACCCACCTCCAGACTACAGCTAACCTCCTACCATTTTTGCGGTTCTTTCCTCCTTAGATGCTGCCTTCCTTTGCTTTGCTGAGCTATTCTGGAGAGTGAGTTTGATGCCTTCACACTTGATCGGATTCCTGGAAATTTGAGCGATGATACTGACGTTTCAACCTGTGTCCTGGATCTCAGCGAGGATGACTATTAGCCTGCTGGGGCTGATGGCCTCCTGCATTCTGCTGGTCAGACATGCCAGGCGACATATGCAGGCTCTGCAGTGAGATCTGATGTCTAAATAGGCCCAGCATCAAGGCAATGTCTCTGACCATGTCTATATTTAAGAGGAGACTGCAATCGAATTGTGGTGGTTTTTGGACCGTGATTGGGTCAGCGGCAGACCCCTCTGCATACCCCACCTAGAGCTGACTGTGGTCACGGATGTGTCATTGCTGGGTTGACTAGGACACTTGGGAGAAGTGGAGGGCATTGGCATCTGGGCTTCAGTGGAGGCCTGACCCCACTTCAACCGTTTGACATTGAAAGCCTTCCTGCCATACATCGAAGAGGCTGGTGCAGTTGCTCACAGACATTACCGCCATGTAGTACTGCAACAAGCAGGGCATGTAGGAAAGTACCCTCTTATTGGCATAGTTACCCCCACTTTTTGCCTGCTATCACTGTGCTTAGACTGTTTACACTGGGATCCTGATAACCAGGACCCCAGTGATTGTGCTCTCTCCCTCCACATT
The DNA here is from genome assembly GCF_031143425.1 of Pleurodeles waltl. Classification (NCBI taxonomy): domain Eukaryota; kingdom Metazoa; phylum Chordata; class Amphibia; order Caudata; family Salamandridae; genus Pleurodeles; species Pleurodeles waltl. The sequence continues at coordinate 1,692,457,037 of NC_090440.1, forward strand.
TGGTTGCCTATGAGCTTTGTGCACTCCACAATTGGCATACTGGTGCCCCCTTACAAGTCCCTAGTATATGGTATTCAAGTACCTAGGGCACCAGGGCCCCCCCCATGGGCTGCAGCATTTATTATCCCACCCATGGGAGCCCATGGAAAATGTGTCTGCAGACCTGCCTTTGCAGCCTCTGTGAAAAGGTGCATGCACCCTTTCACCACCAGTCCCCACATCAGGTCATTGTAAGTTACTCCTATGGTAGTTCCTCCTAGCACAGAGGGCAGGGTGCAGGTCCCTGTGTGTGAGGCCACCTCTGCATGAGCAGAGGTGCCCCTAAGAGCTCCAGTTCCATTGCACTGGACTTCACAGGTGCAGGGAAGACATTTTACCTGTGTACTGGACACCTGTGTTCAGCTACATAATAGTAACTCCGAACCTGGGCATGTTTGGTATCAAACATGTCGGAATCATACCCCAATACTAATGCCAGTGTTAGTTGTTTGATTTGATTCCATGCACTCTGGGGGCTCCTCAGATGACCCTCCCCCCCCTCCCCCTATTGCTCCTACCAGTCTTCCAGGGTATTCCGGGCAGCCTACGCTGCTGCCACCCATCCGATAGATTGCTGCCTTCCTCCTGCTTGACCAGTTCAAGCAGGGGAAGGAAGAACAAAGGATTTCCTGTGGAAGAGGGAGTCAACACCCTCTCCTTTGGAAATAGGTTTTACAAGGCTTGGGAGGGGTAGCCTCCCCAAGCCCACCGGTTTGCTTTGAAGGACACATTTGGTGCCTTCCTTGCATAAACTGGTTTGCACCAGTCCAGGGACCCCCCATCCCCTGCTCTGACGTGAAACTGGACAAAGGCAAGGGCATCACCACCCAAGGGGTAGTGCCCAGAGCTCCTCCAGGTGGCCACTTGATTCTTCAATCTTGAAACCAAGGTGTGTAGATGCCCCTATGAGCATTTGAGTGGCAGGTCAGACAGGTGATTTCAGAGACCCTCCTGATAGGTGGTCACCATGCAGGGTGACCAAACCCCCCTTTTAAGTCTAGTTAGGTACTCCCTTGCATTTGGGTCCCCAGATTCGACATGCAAGACTGCACCAGGACTCCTCTGCATTGTTTACGCTTGCTCCTGATCACTGGAACTGCAACTGGACACTTAAGGAACAGACAAGACTGCAACCCCTAAGATGACCACGCCTTGCAAAGTTGTTTCTCCGGCTCCTTCCAGCAACTGCTACATTTTTCCTGCTATGCATTCTATGGGGTTGGCAAGACTTCAGCTGCACCAAGAAAGAATCTCCCTTGGAGTTTGAGTCACTCGCCTGCATCTGCAGTTATCTACAGCAGTGACGTCCAGCTGCGTGGATCTGCTGTCCCCTGGTCCTGCCTGGATCCTGCCTCACGGGTGGTGGTCTGGAGTGATCCCCTTGGCCCTCTCTGTCCGCTGTCCAACCTGGGAGACAGTGAGCCCTTGCCTCTCCTTGCAGGACAGCACCCCTGTGCACTGCTACTCTTGCAGCAACCAAGGCTTGTTTACTCCTCCTCCACTGGGTCTTCAGGCTTCGAGTAGCCCTGGCCTCCAGCACTTCATCCTGCTAAGGACGGTCTAATCTCTGCTGCTCCAGCGACGTGGGACTCCTCTCCAGATGTGCTGGTTGGGCCTCACTGCAACTTACTGTGCCTGCTACCAGTGGGTTGCCTGTGGTGCTGCAACTGCATCTGCTGGCTCTCCCGTTTGCTGAGTGTCAGCCCAAACTCCCCTCCAAGTGTTGAGTTCCCTGGACCCCACCTTTGTGGTTTCCTCTGGTTTGTTGCTGTTTTTGCACAACCCATTTTCAAAATCCTCTTGTTAGTGCTTGGGGAGACCAGGTACTTATCTCTTCTCTCCTGGTCACTAGGTACTCGCCTCTTGGGGCCCCTGGTGCTTCCAGCTCCCCTCTAACTACTCATATCCTTGGGTGGGGGACTTCACTTCGCATTCTACTATTTTAGTATATGGTTTGGACCACCCTAGGGCCCTAACTATTTTTTACTAATTCTTACCAATGCTCGTTGTTTCCTGAAGTACTTAACTCCAGTTCAGGGGACTGCCTATAAGTTATCTACTGTGGTATTACTATAATAAAGTATCTTTATTTTTGTAACACCGTGTGGTTCCTTTCATGTGTGCTAAGTTACTGTGTGACTATTGTGGTATTGCATAATCTTTGCAAGTCTCCTAGATAAGTCTTGGCTGCTCATCAACAGCTACCTCTAGAGAGCCCTCGCTTCCTAGGCACTGTCTTGATTCACTAATAGGGGTTGACTGAACCTAGTATAAGGTGCCAACACCATAGGTGTCTACCACACGCCAGATCAGCTTCCTCCAGAGCAGGGTGGGATTGTGGACAGTATGTCTCTGGAAGTGGTTGGAACAGTATGGGGTATTCCTGGTGTACACCACCCGGTGGGATCTCTAAACACCAGGTCAGACAAACTCTGCTGCCAACGCGTAGCAGATCATGAGTGGCAATTGGGATGGCACAAGAAATCTTGTGCAAGTGGGAAACACTTGACTCGATTTTTTTAAAAAGAAATTCTGTCTTCACCACCACCAAGGACACACAATGTCAGCACTTGTATGTGCTGGAATTCCCCAGGTAGCCCTCTCTCTCGTGGACGGTTACCACCTAGAATGAGACTCAGAACTCCTGTACGCCTTTCAGCTTCTACCCCCATGTCATTGTTCTGAAGATCAAGAGAGCCTGGGCACACGCCAACCTAGGGACACCTGTTTGGGCCAAGAGATTGTGATACCTGTAACTCCTAAGCATTAGCAGCTGTCCTTAAGTCAGGCTGCCACTTCGGGAGAATCTTATCACAGCAGCAGGGCAGTGTCTTCACCCATCCCTGCACAATGTTCACCACCATGCTTGGAGTTTAAGCAGCAACAATTGACAACATTTGACCTCCCTTGTAGATGTCATCTTGGCAGACCGGTTTCCCTCCACTAAATCGCCAAATCCCTGCATTTGGGACAGATTTGTGGCTTGGTGCAGTACTCTGCGGATTGACTCACTTCATACCAAACTTTCCAAAGTGTTGCTTTTTGTGCTGTTCCTAGCGTAGGAAGTACTTGTGTTGTGCACACTGAAATGTTACTTGTCGGTTCTTTCTTCTTTTCTGCGGTTGCCTGTTACACCTTCTGTGTTTAAATCATTTGTTTTCATGCAGTTTTTAAAATGCTTGCAACATTCGTTTCTTCCTATTCCTTTTGTTATGTCGCAGGACCTGAATTTGGTGCTCATATTGCTCATGTGTATGCCCTTTGATCCTTTACACAACTGTCCATGGCAACTTCTCATGCTCAAGACTGTTTTGCCTCATCGCCATAACATCGACATGTGGGGAGCAAGCTCCCAGACCTTTTCATCAATTTGCTGTTTTTCCAGACAAGTGGGGCTTAAGAACTCAAGCCTCCTCCTGGAAGTAGGGACTTCTTTTTGGGGAAAGCATCATCCTTTTGGAGTTCTTCGTTCCACTTCATCCCTCTAGAGGCAAGGCAAGGCTCCATCAGTTAGATCCTGGAAGAACTCGTGAATTTTCACATCAGTTGTTCCAAACCCCGTTCGGTGGATGGTTAGCTCTTTGTTGGATTCACTAGAGCAAAAAAAGACAAGGCAGTGCAGTAGAGAATTATCTCTTGTTGGGTTGTGTTTTGTATCGAAATCTGCTACGCGCTGGCCAAGAAACAGCTCCCGGAAGGTTTAAAGCCTCATTCTCTCGTAGGGGATTTCCATGTATAGTCATAAGCACTGAATAGTTCCGCGCGCCTGCGGGGACCCCGGAGCACTGATGTGAAGTATATTCTTAAGTGCAAATACCAGCCTTTTGAAAAAAGGTCTGTCAAAAAACACTTAAGAATAACAATGTGCAGCCTATGTGAACAGCTACACAGGCCAAATTGTTAAAAAGAAAAACAGTTGTAGTGTAAATTCACGTTTAAACATCTATTTATTCTAGAAATGTAATAACAAATACATTCTCATATTCTATTTACACCTCTCATGAGAATAAAACAATGCAGGGTAGTGTAGCCCATAGGCTGCCATTATACAGAATGTAAATAGAGCTGTGCCTTTAAGAAAGTAAAGTCTTCCTGTTTCCCATCATGCACAGCAAAAGGCAGTTGCCTCAGTTCTTTTTTCCGGCTCCTTTCTGACAGGACCCTGAAGCATTGAGCTCTACCTCACAAAGCCTTTTTGTGACAGAAATTCATTAAAAATCTTTTGAATTTCAATTTCACTCGACGTTTTTAACATTGAGTGATCAATTCCTACTATTTTCTGTTAAATTCTGACAGAATTTTGAGGTTTTTCTAGTTTAGAAATGCCTTCACTTTTTGACAAATGTCCTTCTTGTGGCAGAAAAAAGGCTAAAACAGATCCACATCGGGTCTGTATAATTTGTCTTCCATCCAGCCACAAACCGGAGTCGTGTGACATCTGTAAAACTTTCCCCAGAAGAACTCTTCGTGATAGGGAGAAAATCCGACTTCAGGTGAGAGAGGACAGGAGAAAAAGTGGTCATTCTACCAGAGAGCGAGGAGAAGGTCAGTCTTCTACCAGGGCTCAACCGGTTTCCTCCATAACTCCTACCAGACCTGCTCAAAAACGGCACAGGTCTCCGACGACGTCGAGGGCGTCGACGTCAAGACAGGGAACGGCGCCAACATGCTCGCCATCGAGGAGTGGTTCACCGGCGAGGAAGAGACATCGTTCGCCGTCGACAACCATTTCGCCGTCGAGACGGCGTGGACACTCGCCGTCGAAAGGATCTGGGTCGCCGTTGACACGGCGAGGGCGATCGACGTTGAGGGAGAGTGCTCGCCGTCGGAGACGTTCGCCGTCACCACAGCGACGTCGAGGGTCGTCGTCGAGAGGTTCTCAACGGCGAGAGGGATCGACGTCAAGAGGCACTCTCCGTCACCGCACTTCGACGTCGAGGAGTGTGTCGAGACGACAATCAAAGAGACCTAGAAGGGTTTATACAACGTCAGAATCCTCGGCCTCACTCATCCTGCTTCCAGCGTCTCCACAACTCTCTCCTCGACAGTCGCCGTTGCCGCAGACACCGGTAACACCTACGGCTCCTCTTCCGGCTCCTCCTTCAAAGTCTGTTCTGAGGACTCCAACGCGATCTGTAAGGCGTTCTGGACATTCCTCTAGACGTTCATCTTCCTCTCAGCACCATCGTCATGAATCACTACAGAGATCTCAGCATTCACATCATAGACATTCTTCTTCGTCTACACGGGACTACTCTCCAACCCTATCGGACTCACCGTCCCCGAGAGTGTCCCCCATAGATGATGTGAATACATTCCAGGAGGTTTTAGTGCGAGGGGCAACCAAACTGAATATCCCGCTGGCGGTACCGGCCCCATCGACGTCAGTAATCTTCGAGACCTTACATCACAGGACATCTTCGAGACCTTTGCCTCCACTGGTTCCGGGTCTTATTGAACCGGCAATGGATACTTTTCTTACACCAGCCGCAACGAAGTCTGCTCCTTCCAGACTTATTAAGAAATATCGTCCACCAGAACAAGATCCTCTATTCTTGAGGTCGGACCCAGTACCGGACTCAGTGGTTATAGTAGCGGCAAAGAAATTGCATTCTACATCACCGTCTTCCTCTTCACCTCCAGATAAAGAGAGCAGAAAGATTGATGCTGCAGGACGAAAGTATGCTCTACTGCAGCCATCACGATGAAAGCAGCCAGCGCCACTGCTTTATTAGGGAGATACGATCGGGCCCTCTGGGACTCTATACTGCAGTTTGCAGAACATCTTCCTAAGGACAAAAGGGAAGATTTCCTGGAGGTCGTGGGCGAGGGAGCCATGGTTTCTAACCAAGTAATAAGTGCTGCGGCGGATTCTTCGATACTATCCGCACATAACTATGCTCGCGGAATAGCGCTCAGAAGACATGCATGGTTACGACTTACATCTCTTAAACCAGAAGCACAGCAGAGAATACAAAATTTACCTTTCTCAGGCTCCACTTTGTTCGGTTCTCATGCCGATAACGAGATGGCCAGAATGAAGTCTGAGCTGGATACCCTGAAAGCGGTAGGCATGGAACGACCGAAAGAACAACGAAAGGTATTCCGTCCATATCAATGAAGACTGTTCACCCACAGGTATCAGACTCCACACTGGATGTCTTCACGCCCCCAGCAACAGCAACAGCAGCAGCATCAAAGGGGCTTCTCCACACAACGAAGGTCGACAAGGGGTCGTTCAACACCCCAAACTCAGACAACTCGACAGGCTCCCGCGTCTAAGCCCTGAATCTTCGCTTCCCCCTCCTCCGTTATCCACTCCGGTAGGGGGAAGTATCTCAAATCATCTGGACGAGTGGCTACACATCACATCAGACGCCTGGGTATTGAATATTGTGAGACATGGTTAGGCTCTCAGATTCACCAGTCCTCCACCATCTGTTCCACCCAAAACAGCCAGCCACCACCTCGAAGCTCTTCAGTTAGAAGTCACCATTCTATTACAAAAAAGAGCCATAGAACCCGTCCTGATCAGCCGGCAAGGGAAGGGGATTTATTCAAGGTATTTCCTTGTTCCCAAAAAAGACAAGCAAGAGTTTCGTCCCATTTTAGATCTAAGGACAGCAAACAAGTGGATTCGCAAAGAGAAATTCAGGATGCTATCCTTGCACCAAATTTACCCACATCTTCGTCAGGGCGACTGGCTCTGTGCAATAGACCTTTGCGACGCTTACTTTCATATTCCGGTGACCAAGAAACATCGAAAATTCCTAAGGTTCACCGTCGGAAAAAGTCATTACCAATTTGCGGTTCTGCCCTTCGGCCTCAAATCAGCGCCGAGAACTTTTTCCAAATGCATGGCGGTGGTAGCCACCCACTTTAGGAAACATTGAATATTTGTCTACCCCTATCTAGACGATTGGCTCATAAAGGCCTCCAGTTATCTAGAGGCGCAACAACATTTCAAATGGACTCTACAGCTGTTGCAGAAGCTCGGTCTTCAAGTCAATCTCCTGAAATCCACAGCAACACCTGTTCAGAGGTTGCATTACTTAGGGGCCATTATAGATACCAATCTAGGAAAGGTGTTTCCTTCGGAGGAACGACGATTATCGATTCTCCAAAAGTGCAAACAACTGCAGGAAACTCCACTGACCACTGCAAGAGTAATAGCTTCTCTACTGGGCTCGATGGCGTCTTGTATCCATCTCGTTCCCAATGCTCGCCTCCATATGAGACCATTACAGGAAAACCTGGAGGATCAGTGGTGTCAACTGATGGACGATTGGGAGAGCAAAGTCCTCCTTTCTCCCCACGCCCTACAGTCCCTCAAGTGGTGGTGTTTACCCAGCAATCTCTTGGTAGGGATTCCGTTCCAACAACAGCCTCCAGCTCAAACCATCGTAACAGATGCGTCACTGCTCGGATGGGGAGCGCACATGGAACATCTTCGAGTCCAAGGCAAGTGGTCACGGAGAGAGAGTCTCTATCATATCAACCTGCTGGAACTTCGTGCAGTCCACCTTGCGCTCAAAGCCTTCCTTCCCTCTCTGAGAGCGGAAACTCTCCTTCTCCAGACGGACAACGTGGCCACTATGTACTATGTGAACAAACAAGGAGGCACCAGGTCCAGGATTTTATCCAGAGAGGCTCAGACAATCTGGCATTGGCTTCTAGCCAGGAACCTGTCGCTAGTGGCAACTCACCTGCCTGGCATCCAGAATGTTCAAGCGGATGCCCTCAGTCGCGTAATGGATGAGAACCACGAATGGGTTCTACACGACGACGTAATTCGTTCCATTTTCGCACTATGGGGTACCCCCTCTATAGACCTATTCGCAACCCCAGAAAACAAAAAATGCCAAAACTTCGCCTCCAGATATTACCATCCAGGGACACTGGGGAATGCCCTGTGGATAAGCTGATCAGGAGCATTTCTTTACGCCTTTCCACCGCTTCCCCTGATTCCGGCGGTCCTCCAGAAGTTATCCAATGCGCAGTCCAAAATGATACTAATCGCTCCGGAATGGCCACGCCAATGGTGGTTTCCAGACCTTCTTCACCGATCGCTCAAACCACACATCAGACTGCCTTATCGTCTGGACCTGCTCACGAAGTTCAGAGGGCAGATATCACATCCCAACCTCATCGTTGAGTTTGGCAGCATGGCTCCTGAGCTAGTGCAATATGGACACTTGAACCTACCTCAGGATTGTATGGAAATCCTGAAAGAAGCAAAGCGCCCTTCCACACGATCGGCTTATGCAAGCAAGTGGAAGAGATTCTGTGTGTGGTGTTTAGACAACAACATAGACCCAGTATCTTGTGGAGAGGAATCTATCCTGCCATACTTGCTAAGTTTGGCAAAATCGGGCTTACAACTGCCCTCAATAAAGGTACACTTGGCGGCTGTAACGGCATACAGAAAGAGCCCTTCACAAACTTCCTTTTTTCGGATTCCAATTATTAAGGACTTCCTGGAAGGTTTAAAAAAGGTTTTTCCTCCCGTTAGAAAGCCTTCTCCTCCATGGGAACTGAATGTTGTCCTATCGCGTCTGATGCTGCCTCCATTCGAGCCAATACATAAGGCATCACTTCAGCATCTCACATGGAAAACTGCTTTTCTGGTGGCAATCACTTCAGTGCGTAGGGTTAGCGAAATACAGGCCCTTTGCGCTCAAGAACCCTACACGGTTTTTCATTCTGCGAAAGTGGTAATGAGGACTCATCCAAAATTTTTACCAAAAGTCGTCTCCAACTTTCATGTGAGCCAAACCATTTAATTACCAACTTTCTTTCAAAATCCAACTTCTCCTGCTGAGAGAACTCTGCACTCTCTGGATGTAAAGAGGGTTTTGAAATTTTACTTGGACAGGACAAAATGCTTACGTAAATCACAACAGCTCTTTGTTAACTATGGCCCAGTTAGAACAGGGCTGGGCACGTCTAAGCAATCTTTATCCAGGTGGATTGTTTCATGTATAATGTTATGCTGTCAGTTAGCGAACAAATCCCTTGGTGGTAGGCCAAAAGCCCACTCTACTAGAGGGAAGGCAGCCACTGCAGCCTTGATGAGAAATGTCCCTTTGGCAGAAATATGCAAGGCTGCCACTTGGAATTCGGTCCATACCTTTACTCAGCATTACTGCCTTGATTCAGACGCTAAGGCAGATGCGCAGGTTGGACAGGCCTTGCTTAAGAATTTATTTGCATGATTCATGTTTTTGTCAGTATTCTTCTGTCTACTCCACCGCGGTTATGGGGATGGGCTTGCTACTCTATTCAGTGCTTATGACTATACATGGAAATCCCCTACGAGAGAAGGAATGGTTTCTTACCTGTAACTCCAGTTCTCTCGTAGGGGTATTTCCATGATAGTCATAAGCAACCCTCCCTCCTCCCCGGTGGAGTTGACATAGAACAGGTTGCCATGAATATTATCGATGTTGGTACTCCAACAAATGTTTTTGTTCCTTCATGTCAGGTTACAAGCCTTCAAAAAGAACTGAGGCAACTGCCTTTTGCTGTGCATGATGGGAAACAGGAAGACTTTACTTTCTTAAAGGCACAGCTCTATTTACATTCTGTATAATGGCAGCCTATGGGCTACACTGCCCTGCATTGTTTTATTCTCATGAGAGGTGTAAATAGAATATGAGAATGTATTTGTTATTACATTTCTAGAATAAATAGATGTTTAAACATGAATTTACACTACAACTGTTTTTCTTTTTAACAATTTGGCCTGTGTGGCTGTTCACATCGGCTGCACATTGTTATTCTTAAGTGTTTTTTGACAGACCTGTTTTTCAAAGGGCTGGTATTTGCACTTAAGAATATACTTCACATCAGTGCTCCGGGTTCCCAGCAGGCGCGCGGAACTATTCAGTGCTTATGACTATCATGGAAATACCCCTACGAGAGAACTGGAGTTACAGGTAAGAAACCATTCCTTCCACCAGAACAAAGGCTTCCACCACTGTTTGCTCAGTGTTCTGGATATTTGCCAGCCTGCTACTTGGGCATCCCATCATATGTTCACAAATTATTATTACCTAAAAGGCCAGATCAGTCGAGAGAAGCACTTTGCCTGTTTTGTCTTCCAGTATGTTTTTTGGTCTGAGCCAGTTCACACCAATCCCTGGAAGGATACTGCTTTGGCATCTATTCAAAAGGTGAGAAATGTGCCATTAGAATAATCCATCAGAGGAAAAAGCTACCTACCTTCGGTAATTCTCTTTCTGGTAGATACTTGATCTAACCACCTACTTATCTCTATTCTCCCTATTCTCTGAAAGGGATTTGTTTTCACCATCCAAGACTATAGATCAATACAGTGGTCACAGCGAATCTGGTAATGGGTTCTGTGAGTGGGGGGAAAAGACCACCTAGAAAATAGCTGACATCCGGATGCATGGATGGCGCTTATATGACGCTCCACATTTCACTTCTGGAGCGGAACCACACAATGTCACCTACCGGCACGCAGAGGGAGTGCTAAATATTTTCTGGATCCATTCTGATGCTCGGGGAATTTTCAAAAGGTGCGAACTATGCAGTTAAAGTGTCCACTGTTTAGAGAGCTGGCTATCTATGTAGTGTACCAATGTAGAGGAACACCATGTAGAGACTCCAGTCAATCTTTATTGTTTTACAGGGTTTAAATTAATAATCCCGAATGCTCTTTTGTGATCGTGTGGGTTAGTAATTTAGGTTTATCAGAGGGCAGTGTTAAGCATTTGTTGAACACAAAGAATCCATAAATAAGACACACTCAAGAAGCAGCTCGAGACCAGTTTAGAAAAATAACACCGATTTTTTATTTTTATTTTTTTATATGGATTTAGACACCAAGATCTTCAAGATTAGGCAAGTACTTTTCGAGTTAGCAATATTTAAAACACACAGAAAATACAGCTGTCAGATTTGAGGCATGAGGCTCCAAGGCAGTAATGTTAACCTGTGGGGAATATATATAAGGGTCACTTGCCAGACGACTTGCAGAACTGTTCTTCTGGACTTAAGGTAAGTACAAGTTAAGGTGCTTAGAGCCACCAGCAGTTTGGGGTTAACGGTTCTAGTGTGTCTGGGTGCAGAGGTGCTGGTTGCAAGGGTAGCCTCGATCACGAACCCTGTTGTCGATGAAGAAATCAGTAATAGAGAGAGGCTGCAAGTCGGTACTAGGGGGACCAGTCCTGCAGAACCCAAAGCGGGGCTCGGAGCAAGGGTACACCGTCTGTGGTCTTGGGGTTGGGTGCCTAGGTACTTTGTCTGGCGAGTCCCTTGCACTTGAGACTCTCACTTTCTAGGTCGACCTGGAGATGGGGACAAAACAAGGCAACAGGCCCACTCTAGATGATGGCTTCACTGATGCCAGTCTGTAGGTATGTCTTGGGGGGTGTTGGTGTCCAGGCTGGACAATTAAAAATCCTTGGTGCTTGCAACTGGCAGTGGTACCTCTGGTATTGGTGCAGGGAGGCTCCGGGCTGGCTTAGCATCTCGATGGCCGGGTAGGTTGTCATAGCTGCACTCCTAGAGACACTGGATCTTCTTCCTGGCAAGTTCCTCCTTTGCTGGACCCGTTGGTCAGCAAAAAAATAAATAAATGAGGAATTGGGCAGTCGCAGTTGGTGTCTGCTGATGCAGGAAAGTGGCTCATTCAATCCAAGGGAGATGCTGGCTGGTTGGTGAAGTGCTGGCAGGCCTCAGAGGCTTTGCGGGGATGCACAGCTGCAGGATGTGTCGGGTCTTTGCAATTGTCTGGACAAGAGCAAGTATACTGTTTGGTGCCAAAGTCCACAGCGAGACCACAGTTCTTGAGCAGGTAGGTTCTTCTTTGTCCTCTTTCATCTGGTATTCAGATGTATCTAAGTTCCATTGTGACAAGAGGACCCCCTGAATACTCATTTTAGGAACATTTAGGGAGAGTATAGGGTAGAATCCCTGGGGGTGATGACACCCCCATATATGACCACTTCCTTTGGCGAGTGGGCATAATGCTGTCCCAGAGTTCCTAATTCTACCAAAGCCAGGATGGTGGAACCATTCCTTTGTAAAGCACATCTGGCAGCTAACCTTAGGGGTTTGACTAGCCTGGTGCTGCAACACACATGCATCATAACTAATTTCTCTCCTGTCCTGGTGCCAAATGGAACTAAGGTCAGGGGGGAACATTTCCCAGGTCTGGTGAAAACCAGGGTCGCATATCAAAGGCCTTGGTATGCAGATTCACTAGCCATCCTGCTGGAGGAGTGTGAACATCATCTTCTGGAGCAGGCATTGTTTATGGCCTCAGAGCGTGGGCTCTCACCTTCAGGGGAATCAAACTCGCCTCTGGTGGCAGGCTGGTTGATGTCAGCCAATACGCAAGATGACTAGTAGGTTTTCATGGGGTACCTCTAAGGTGTCTTCTAGGTGCATGTCATAATAAATCAGAGGCTGGCATCAGTATGAATTTAGTAAGATGAGGTGTTTGATAACAAATACAATCATTTTCCATGCAGCCCTCATGTAGCTGGGGCACATGTGATAACCAGTGCCAAGTACATGTCCTTAAGATGGATGCCTGGTCACTTCTCAAGTAATGGAACTAGACATCAGAGGGGCATACTTGCTGATGCAGATATGTCCTCACACAAAATATAATGCACCCTGCCTTAGGACTTCAAGGCCTGCTGAAGGGGTGACTTACATATACTCAGATGCAACTACTTTGGCATGGCACAGTGTGTGAGCGCCAGGTTGTGTTTTCACCATGACACGCAGTCCGCAATGGCAGGCTGCGTGCAATTTGTATCAAGGTCCCTTAGGGTGACACAATACATGATGAAGTCCTGGGGGACCCTCTTTAGTACCCATGCAGTAGGTATTGGGGTACCATTTACTAGGGACTTACAGGGATACTAAAGCGTATGCCAATTGGGTTACAATTGGACCATTTTCCTTGTTTTTTTTTTTTAGGAATGAGCACTGGCACTAAGGCCTGATTAGCTGGGACCCAGTGCATATCAGTCGAAAAATATCCGTACCAGTGGCAAAAAGTGGGGTTGACCATGTCAAAAAAGGGTAATTTTTCCACCCACTAGAAAGTTTTACTGTAAATAACTTTTTCTTTAGGGAGATGCAGAATTGGATTTGCTTGTCTGCATTACACCCCTAGATGATTGATTCTTTGGAGTTTGGAGAAAGATGAATGCATCATGTTAAAATTTTCAAAAGCAGCAATAGCTGGTGAAGGGGAAAGGGTCATTGTAGTAAAACCACTGGTCATGTTTGGTTCCTAGGAACTTGGCTTATGTGAATAATTTCATTTTTCGTCTTGAAAAAGCAGAGGGCAGTAACTCAAACCTTTTCTTTCCGATTACTAGTCTGTACTCAGTATACACTTTATGTTATGTAGTTCTCTAGTCAGTCTGCCTTTAAGTAATGAAAAACCTGGAACTACATGACCTTTGGACCCCATAACTATCTCTCTGGGTAAGGGGGTCTTCAGCATATATATCGTTCCACAAGTTGCACCCTTTGCTAGAAGTAGGACTGTCTGCATACAGGAGTAAGGATTAGCTACCCCTCAGTTTACGCTTTTATTTTCATAGTCCTTGGCGCTCTTTCCTGTTATTTCTACCTAATATCAGTAACTGCTTAAACTATGGTATTGTGACTGAAGTGCAGGGGCCACGTAAATCAGTGGTTTCTAGCTATGTGGCCCATTTTTGTTCTGTGCGCTAATGGACCCATGAAAATAAATATTTACACAATGAAATTTATGTTTGGCATGTATTAGAGTTAAATTGTATCTACTGGCTGGGAATTGGTACATTTGATTGTATCTGTTGTTTTCTTTTCCAGTCAATGCTGACAATGGTTCATGCAGAAAGTTGTAAGGTCCTGGCTTTGTCACAACATCCACCGTCATGCGAAAGTGTTCCACTTCCATCCCGCCAGTGTGTTTTCTCGGAGAGCTGGCAGCAGGACAAGCAAACTCTTCTGGACACTGTGCAATCCCTGAAGGAACTTATTTCTAAAGCTGCACAAAGGGCAGAGGTAGGACACACCCCTAACTAAATGCAAATAGCAATCGGGGTTGCTTTCTAGTTCAAGTGCTCTCTTATTCTATTTATTTTCTTTGCATTAGGACTTCTCTGACTCGAGTTCAGACTGGAGGGGAGAGTTACTTCATGCAGTTCAGTTGCTGTTTGAGAAAGAACGAGACTGCCTGTGTGCTGAACTGCGGTCTCACTTTCACGGTCATATGTCGGGGGATGAAGGAACTCTTCTGGGAAAACTGGAGCATATTGTAAAAGAGCAGGTAATCCTTTGGCTCATTTTCTGATCCCACGCAGGAATGGCTGTTGGCGGCGCCTTGCTCATTTCTTCTTGTCCGCTTTGACACAAAGGTTACAGGATACTTCTTTGTCTGGCACCATTCTTATTTTCTGGTGTCAAATGATGCAATTCATACTGTGAATGGTTTCATTTTTGACAGGAACAACAGCAGCAACTGGTTTTAGAGCATCTGCTGTCCTCTGATAGAAGCAGCCTTTTCTCTGAAATTCAAGATCTAAGAGCCCAGCTACGCATGACTCATCTGCAAAACCAGGAGAAGCTGCAGCAACTGCAGGAGAGCATCACCAATGCAGAAGACCATGGAAGTAAACAGGAACACCATCTCAGAAGACAGAGTGAGTATTGTCCTATTCTATTACTTTACACCAGCTTTGTGCTTCTGGAGCTAGACTAAATTTGTAGAAACACTTTTGCAGTTAGCAGGTTAGGAGGTAAACTGAAGTTAAATGGTAGTTAGGTTAAAGATGTGTTTGTGGTCCACATATGCATTGAAACCCATCCGCTTAGTGCTTACTATAAGGCTTTACTTCTAATGGAGTTTTGCAGCATGAATCATATATGTAATAGCATGCTATGCATTGTCATACAGTTTTATCATCTATTGTCCAGTGCATGATCTTTTGTACCCTGAAGATGAAATTTCTTGAATTAATTCCCCAATCTGTCATAAAATCATGAGTAAACCTGACAAGAACTCTACTTGCTGTGACATATAATAGTGGTTTCTGTCTTAACCAACTGCTTGTTTTGTTACTAGACAACTTGAAATTAGCAAGGGCGTACTGTTTTCCACTTCCCGGAGGCACTCTGTTCTCTCAAATGAGAACAAGGTGCTTCAACAAATGCCTTCTATTGTTACCCTTGAGTGTCTTGTGCTCGAGTTTTGACACATCAACCTATGTCTGATGATTGTCTGTTAATAGCTTCCACTTCTATCCTCCTGATAAGTCTTCAACCCTTAGCCCCAATTTGGTTTGCTTATTGAAGTTTATTGATGGACCTGTTAGGCCTAGAGTGAGGAAAGGGGGTGTATTGTATTGTGAGATTGTGCAGCCTTACTGTGTAATACATTTATCAACCTTTTTAGGACCCTTCAGCCCAACCCTGGGCAGCTGTGGCCTTTGGCAGCAAGGCTAGTACAATGGAACAAATGTAAAGCATTTAAATAGCATCAAAACAATTGAAGAATAAATCAACACAACACAAGAAATCCAACACTAATTTATATAAATAGACTATATTTTTATAAGACTTTAAACACCAAAATGAAAAAGATACACTGGAGATATGGATTTTATAAGAAATAATTAATCAAACAATTTCACTGAAATGTGAACAGGTATTGGCAAATTGAACAAATGTGACTCCTAGAAACGTTTTCAAGGAGCATGGCACCTGGCTACCCTCGGATGCACCATTCTGCCCACTCAAGATGGTGAGACCCCCTCTCTCATTTTGTGAACCTCACTAGCATGGGGTGTGGCTCGCTCAGGGCTCCAAGCCACTGGGAAACCAGTTTGGCAACTGGTTTTCCTTTTCTGCTCCCCATGCCAGCCTGTCTGCCTGAGCAATAAGGCAGCATTCCACCCTGGTGTTACAAACTTGCCTTTCAATGGCGGCTTCCTTTTGAAGCCTGCCTTTTGAGGTGAACACCCATGTGGCTTCTTGCTGGAGGGTTCCTGAGAGTCATTGGCAGGCCTCCCGAGGAGGGCAGAAAGCTGTTTCGTGTAACAGGCTCCATGTGTGCCTGGGAAGGCACAAGAGTTTTAAGGACAACAGAGTGGTAGCTTTGAAAAGCTGCACACTGCAACACATTATATGAATTCTGATTTCAGATTCAAGTCGAGCTTCATGTATTGAGTTGTTTGATACCTTGAAGTGCCTCCCTTTGGACACAGTGTTTAGGATTTAGATTGACTGAGGGAGTCAGCGTGAAACCCTGCACTCACCTATTGGGCGAACAAGCCTTTCCACAGTATAAATGTCATTCATGCATTTTTACTGTCAGAACATGTAAACTACATGTCCTGCCGGTGTCATGTGTTGCAGTCTGCCTTAAGATTTGAGAGGCCTGCCAGAGGGATGACTTACACAGATGCACAGGAGAAGTGAAGGCTTTGCCACTGCTTTCAGTGACAGTCTGGCCAGCAGATCACGACTGCTCTACTAGTCCGCAGTGGCGGACTGGGAGATGCGTTTTACTTGGGGACCTCCAGTTGGCACAACTAGGTACCCCTCTAATTTACATGCAGTAACAGGTACTTAAAAATTCTCAAAACAGAAGCCAATTATCTTGCATGAGGTTTTAAGTATTAAAATAACCACTGAAGATTTAGTGTCTACCCCCATAACTCTAAATGCAAGCCCTGCCTAGGAACTGTGTATGTTAAAGCCCAGGGAGACTTAAATCGCTTCAAGGTATGAAAAGAGCTTCTTAATATAAGCCCTGTCCCTAAATCTCAGGCTATGTCTAGTCTTTAAAATTAATACTCGCATTTCGTAGATGTAAATAGAAACTATTGACCTGTTAAACGATGGAACTTTATAAAAGTAAAATAACTGTACAGTTTTTTTTATTGAGCAAAATCATAAGAGCAATTAAAGGACACTGGTTTGTGCAACAGGATGAACCAAAAGCTTGTGCAGTATTACAGACACTGCACATTATAAAATGGCAGGAAATTGATCACCTAGTTATATAGAGCATTCCTCGAGCATTTTGGTCTTTTCCTCAACCCACTTCAGAGGAAATGGAAGGAAGAGATGGGGGCAGACTTTCAATAGGGAATGGCAATGAGTACTAACCTATTCACACAAAGTATCTTGGAGAGACCATTTTAAATGCATATAGTTTAATGTTGTATAGATAGCATACTTGACATTGCTGAGATTAGCCAGATTTATCCTAGGGCCTCTTCAAAAGTTTTTCGCTAGCAAAGCCCATTTGCAGAGTTTAAGCACAACATGTGAGATTGCTTTGAAATAACCTAGCATATCAGACGAAAGTGGCTAGGACTACAGATAAATTGGTAGTCAATCCATAGATTGTTCTGGAGAACTAAATGTGGCAAGGTGGTATCGAGATTTATTGCTGTTGCATGGTTATTGGCAGAAGGAGACACTACATTACTGTGGAAATACCCCAGTCCTCTACTATTAGCTGCATGAGAAAAATTTGAATAGATTTGGCTGAATCACAGAGTTATTGGCTGCCTAGAGAAGAAAGGCTTTATGGAGTGACCCAAAGCACAGCAGTGGGACAATATCCTCCTGCAATATAAGAAAGCTGAGCCACAAGGTTTTTTTAGGTTAATCTATAGAGAATTTCTAGATGATGGAAGTAAGAGGGGTGGTTGTGGGGTACAACACAAACCGGTGATGTACTTGATAATAGGGTACTTCGTGGTGTGGTTCAAAACAAGAAAATTGGGCTTACGTTGGTTAGGAACTAATGATACTGTAGCTAGATAGTAAACTAGGTGTTTTATTTATTCTTAACTGATGTGGTCTCCCTGATGTGAAATAAAATATGTCACAGAGCAATTGGAAGTAAAGCACTTCCAATGGAATTGCTGGTTTTTGATTTTCGGTTTCCACTAAAGGTTCCTTGTTTTTGGGCCCTGATGGGGACATTTTTTATTGTTAGTTTTCAAAGATAGGAAACCTCCTTTTTATATGGCGCTGGCTGGGCATAATGTAACCAGTAACATTCTGTTTTAATTGCATCTGTATGTACAAGAGTAAACACAAAAAACTGATACTTACAGTAGGGACATGCCCTGAAGAGGCACTTCCAGGAAGTGGAACAACTGCCAGAGGCCTTCCCCCCCTGAAAGACAGGATCCTGACTGAACCGATTCCAAAAAAGTGGACAATAACTCTCCGGACCTACTGAGTAAATTAAGGGAGACCTGGGTGGACGATCTGGGAACCTTAGGAGATGGCGAATGGAATGAAGCTCCTGGGGGCTGAAGGGAAATAGCCTTCGGGGCCAGGTTCAGACTAGTCCAGTTAAAGATCCTGCATAGATAGTACTATTCTCGTACGCATCTACACAAAATTGGCAGAACGGCGAGTCCACTACTCTTGCTGGACTGTAATAAAGAGGGCACATTCATACATTCACTCTGATTTCTCTTGATCATAGAATAGTGGGTCAGCATAGCTCGGGAAATATCCCAGATAACCAGATATCTTTGGATCCTAAATGGTTCGTCCTGGGAATTTTGGGAGAACACAAATGGCCCAGATACCAGGAATTCTGGCTGAGACAGGCATCGGTAGTAGCCAAACGAAACATAGCTAGAGCATGGGGCGACACTGCCACCCCTCGAATGATGGACTGGCAGCTCGACCTGGAGTGGTGCTAGAGTCGAGAAAGCAATATAAACAAAGGGAATTTCCCAAAAATGTATGGGGAGTTTGGGCATCTGGACGAGGTGGATGAGTGGAGGTGGATCTTCAGGGTAGACTTGAGAATGGAGACTAAGGGTTGGGAGGAGTTTTCCTTCAGTGGTGAAGTGACCGTAAAAGCGCCATAAAGGTTTTGTTGCCATATTATGTGGCGTCATGCAAAAAGTTCTGGATTATTAATTATGTATTCTCTATGCTCCTTTGTAAACAACAGTGTGAACCCTGTACTTTGAATAATAATGAAAAGATTTCTTTAAAAAAAATTTAAAAGTAAACAAACGCAGTAAAGTGTTAAAAAAGAAAAAAAAGTAAATGGGAGCTATTGGACCATTGCACATAGGGCACATTATGTGTGCATTACTCGTTAAATAGTAGCTCACGTTTTGATGTTCAGTTTATCCTTATGGGTTTTCGATTTGAGATATTTGGTACTCCACCTATGGACAAAATAACACTTAAATTGAGGAATTAATGTTTGATGGCAAGTGTGGCTGTAGATACACATGCTTTGCATAAGTCCCCCATGTAGTGTTGGGTCTTGAATGTTACAAGCTTTTTGTTAGAAGAATCTTGTCGAGTCACGAGATCGAGTGACTCTTCCTCTCGGTGATACTGCTCATGGGCATCAAGCCCTTTGTTAGTTTTTCTCTCCACCGTCTTGTTCGGACGTGTGTTCCTTTCGCTCTGTTATTCCTCGCCTAAATATTTTCCGAGCTGTTCTCTTCAGTCGTTCTGTCTGCAACAGTATTAGAATTCCATCGCGTCTTCGCTATATCTCATATTAGATTAGAATTTCTGCACTGAGTCAGTTCACCGCCCTTCATGGCGCCTGCACCCATCTTGGTGCTACTCCACGTGGTGTCAGGAAATGCAGGGCTAATGGAACGGACTCCATTTCGATTTTGGCCCTCGATGCCATTTGAAATTCTCACACACCGACCAACACCTGGTGTGTAACTTGTGTCTCTCCCCACACCACAATGAACAAAGCTGTGACGCTTGCCGTTCCTTTTAATCAAAGAAGACACTCTCGGACCGAAGAGTACATTGTTTGGAGATGGCGTCGAAAACACCAGGCACTCCGAATATCTTTGGGGAAGAGCACACTGAGGAGGACCGAGACATGAGGAGGCCTTCTCCATAGAAGACTGAGTCGGATGTCCAATCTGACATTGAAAGTCAACCTGTTACCTCCACGCACATGAAATTACAACAGCCCAATATAGAGACTTTTTAACCCCTTCACTGCCAGTCCTTTTCCCCCTCAGGTGCCAGGCCTTTTTTTTGGGCTATTTGGGGCAGTTCGTGCTTAGGCCCTCATAACTTTTTGTTCACATAAGCTACCCATGCCAAATTTGCATCCTTTTTTCCCAACATCCTAGGGATTCTAGAGGAATCCAGAGTTTGAGAGTTCCACTGGAGGAGACCAAGAAATTAGCCAGAATAGAGGTATAATTTCTTTTTCTTTTTTTTTTTTTGTTGAAAAAAAAGTGGGGGAAAAGGGCTGCAGAAGAAGGCTTGTGTTTTTTCCCCCTGAAAATAGCATCAACAAAGGGGTTGCAGTGCTAAAATTACAATTTTCCCAGCTTTCAGGAACAGGCAGACTTGAATAAAAAAAATAATAATAATAATTTCAACACAATTTTGGCATTTTACCATTTTTACATTTCTACTTTTGTTTGTGCTTTTAGCCTCCTTCCAGTTAGTGATAGAAATTGGTGTAAAACCAATGCCCGATCCCGGAAAGCTAAATATTTCTGAAAAGTAGACACAAATCTGAATTCAGCAAGGGGTCATTTGTGTAGATCCAACAAAGTTTTTCTACAGAAAATAACAGCTTTAAATTAAAAAAAAATATTGAAATTGAGGTAAGAAAACAGCCATTTTTCTCCATGTTTTACTCTAACTTTTTCCTGCGATGTCAGTTTCGAAAGCAATATAGCGTTACATCTGCTGGACTCTTCTGGTTGTGGGGATATACAGGGCTTGTAGGTTCATCAAGAACCCTAGGTACCCAGAGCTAATAAAGGAGCTGCACCTTACAATGGGTTTCCATTGTATACAGCAATTCATTTGGTGAAATATAAAGAGTGAAAAATGCGTATCGAGGAAACCTTTGTATTTCCAAAATGTGCATGATAAGGTGTTGAGAAGCAGTGGTTATTTACACATCTCTGAATTCAGGGGTGCCCATACCAGCATGTGAATTACAGGGCATTTCTCAAATAGATGTCTTTTTTACACTCAGTCTTACATTTTCAAGGAAAAAATGTAGCGAAAGGCAAGGGGCAGTAACACTTGTTCTGCTATTCTGTGTTCCTCCTAAGTCTCCTGATAAAAAAGGTACCTCACTTGCTTGGGTAGGCCTAATGCCTGCTACAGGAAACGCAACATGGACTCACCACATTTTTACTTTGAAATCTGAGGTGTTTTTTGGAAAGTGCCTAGCTGTGAATTTTGGCCTCTAGCTCAGTCAGCACCTAGGGAAACCTACCAAACCTAAGCTTTTTAAAAAAAAAACTAGACCCCTAGGGAAATCAAGGATGCGGTGACTTGTTGGGCTGTCATCCGGTTCTGTTACCCAGAATCCTTAGCAAACCTCAAAATTTGGCAAAAAAAAAAGTTTTTCCACACATTTTGGTGACAAAGATCTGGAATCTGAGAGGAGCCTCAAATTTCCTTCCACCCAACTTTCTCCCAAGTCTCCCGATAAAAATGGTACCTCACTTGTGTGGGTAGGCCTAGTGCCCGCTACAGGAAATGCCCCAAAACACTATGTGGACACATAAGAACTATTGAATACAAAACTACCTGTTTTTGCAGGGGGGGGGCGGGAGGAGCACCTGCATTTTTGGTCCTGGGCTCAGCAGCCTTATGGGGAAACCTACCAAACCCAAACATTTCTGAAAGCTAGACACCCAAGGGAGTCTAAGGAGGTGTGACTTAAGTGGATCCCCCAGTGTTTCCTTACCCAGAATCCTCAGCAAACCTCAAATTTAGCTTTTTTTTTAAAAAAAAATCCATCATGTCTGTATGGGATCACAGCACCGGTGCAAATTTCCTACCACCCAACCTTCCTCTCAGGGTAAAAATTATACCTCACTTGTGTAGGTGGGCCAAGTGCCTTTGGCTGGGAAGAGCCAAAAAAAAATCGAAAATGAGGGGGAACCAAAGCAGGTCCAAAAGGACAGTTGGAAGAAAAAGTAAAAAAAAAACTTCTCTGGTGGGCTTTCTGCTCTCCCCACCCCCCTTGGGGGCAGATGGACCTCAGAAAAAGATTACCCCCCCAGGGGGCAGGAATGGCCTAAAATAAATTTGCCCCCTCAGGGTCGCTCCCCTTGCTTGAAATTGGGGCAGAAAAAATAATCCCTTAGGGGAAAAGTGGCCTAGTAAAAATAGGCCGATCTGCCCCCAAGATAATTTTCCTCCCAGGGGAGCGACCCTTGCCTAAGGGGTCACTCCCCACGTGTAAAATAGTTTTAAAAAAAAAATCCAAAAAAAAGATCCCTGGTGTCTAGTGCACATTTTTGCTGCCCGACCGCTTCATGATCGGGCAGCAGAAATGCTCAGCCACACATCAAAGGAAAGGCCTTTCCTTTCCTTTGATGCCTCTCCCTCCCCTCCACGTGATTGTGCACACTGACATCATCAGACATCAATGGGTGGGGGATCCTGGCGGCGGGGTTGAAAGGGGAAGTGCTCCCCCCGAGGGCCCATAGCAGGACATAACGGTTACGTCATTGGCACCCAAGCGGTGCAAACAAGGATATAACCGTTAGGTCCTGGGCACCCAAGGGGTTAAAGTCCCAAAAGCAGGTCAATGGACCGCTACTGCCTTCGGGCCATGGATGGATCCAAAAAATACCTTTGAACGCCCCACCTTCTGGCTTGGCACTGAAAATAGCCAAGACCAAGTGGTTTTCGGCATCGACCTTTGGTTCTGGAACCTCCCAGACATCCTCTGCATCGAGCAGACCCACAGATCAGAGGGTTTTTGCGCCGAGCAAAAAGCCCACCACATCGGCTTCAAAGCTGACAGCTTCCACTCGACATA
The DNA here is from genome assembly GCF_031143425.1 of Pleurodeles waltl. Lineage (NCBI taxonomy): Eukaryota > Metazoa > Chordata > Amphibia > Caudata > Salamandridae > Pleurodeles > Pleurodeles waltl. The sequence goes on from NC_090440.1 coordinate 1,692,479,889, forward strand.
AGGCTTTGTCTCTGGAAACTTCAGAACATAAAACTGTGCGTTCCAGAAACTCTATTCACTCCTTGGAAGCAGCCTCACCAGTGGAGCCTATCTTAGATATAATGGATGCTTTTCAGCGCCAGCTCCATATTCTAAAAGAAACAGGGAGAATAATTGCTTCCCCTCCCCTGTTTCAATTAAGGGGAAGCTTACATTTCAGGAGGCCTTACACGGTTCCTCCACCTAAAATGGTCTCTTAAGGACACAGACAAGTCTCCAGTTCGACCTCAGCCCTCTCCACCACTCTCCTGTTTTTCCTTCCACCACCTCCCAATTATTCCATGCCTGTTACTGAACCACAATTGTTTCCCACAGGGTTCACCACCGCCTCAGGGAGATGATTTAGGAGACATCCCACAGTACTGTGACTCATGGGATTCATACAGTCCAGATCCCATTCTACCAAATGACGCTGATCTATTTCCTGCAAACCCATCACCTCCAGAAGACACAACAACATATCAGCAGGTCGTACGGAGGGCAGCTGAATACCACAATGTCCATATGCACACTGACCTATCGAAGAGGATTTCCTCTTTGACACACTAATTATCACACATAAAGAAAGTCAGTTTTACCTATGCTTCCTGGCATGCTTAGACGTGCCAATGATATTTTTAAAGAATCTGTTTGGCCTAGAGTTATCACCCCAAGGGTAGATAGCAAATACAAAGCTGCACCCACAGACCCTATATTTACACATGCACAAATCCCTCCTGACTTAATAGTAGTTAGCACAGCACAAATATGTGCTAACAGCTAATACACAGGAGATGCAGCTCCTCCTGATAAGGAGAGCAAAAAACTAGATGCAGCAGGGAAAAGGGTGGCGGCACAAGCTGTCAGTCATTGGTGTATCGCTAATTCGCAGGCACTTTTAGCACATTACAGCAGGGCCCACTGGGAAAAAATGGAGGATCTTATCCAGTACCTCCAAGAGGAACACCATAAAAGGGCAAAAGAGATAGTTTCTGAGGGTCAAACCATGTCAAACAATTCCATCAGGTGTGCAACTGATGTCGCAGATACCACAGCACGCGGTATTAATGCTACTATTATCAGAAGACATGCTTGGTTTAGATGTTCAGGATTCAAGACAGGAATTCAGCAGTTCACCAGCACCCTTTGGGTGTTCACCAAAGTAGTGGCGGTGGTAGCAGCTCATCTATGCAGGTTAGGGTTTTCAGTCTTCCCCTACTTCGACGACTGGCTGTTGAAGGCCCCTTCGCCCCAGGCTGTCGTCACCCATCTTCAGTCTGCGGTGAACCTCTGCATTCGCTGGGTTTCACTAAAAATGTGCCGAAACCACACCTGAGTCCCTCTTAGATGCTCCATTTCATCTGAGCTGTTCTGGACACAGTGCAGTTTCGGGCCTATCCTCCCGAGCAGCGACTCCAAGATATTCAGGTTATGATTCCAATGTTTCATCCTGTATCCTGGATTTTGGTGAGACAGACTGAGGCTGCTGGGTCTTATGGCCTCTTGCATCCTGTTTGTAAAACGTGTCAGATGGCATATGAAGGCTGTGCGCTGGGACCTGAAGTTCCAGTGTGTAGGAAGCTGGCCTGGTGTGTGGTGGACACCTATGAAGTTGGCACCTTATACCAGGTCTGTCCTATTAATGAATGTAGGCACTGTCTAGGACGCCAGGGCTCTCTAGAGGTAGCTGTGGATGAGCAGACCAGACTTATCTAGGAGAGATGCAAAGTTTATGCAATTCCACAGTAATCACACAGTAACTTATCACACACGTAAGGAACCACACAGTGTTACTATAATAAAGTACCTTTATTTTTTTTAACATCACACTAGATTACTTATAGGCAGTCCCCTATCTGGTGGTAAGTACACACTATATATGTACACAGTAATAATTAGGAATTGGCACAAGAAAAAACAATCATTGGTAAGAATTAGTGAAAAATAGTTAGGACCCTAGAGGAGGAGGACCAAACCATATACTAAAACAGTAGAATGCAAAGTGAAGTTCCCCCACCCAAGGATATGAAGTTGTTAGAGGGAAGCTGGAAGAACTAGGGACCCCATGAGGTGAGTCTCTAAGTGACCCTCCCAGTGACCAGGAGAGCAGAGGTAAGTACCTGGCTTTCCCAAGGACTAACAAGATGACTTAAAATATTTAGCAAGAACAGGACAAGAAGAAACCAAAGGTGGATTCTGGAAGAACAGGGCCTGCAGAAGAAGGGTACAGAGCCCAGTCCTTGATGGAGTGTCAGTCTGGGAAGGAGCCACTACCCACTCTTCTGTGGATGAAGATCCTGGTCGACGGGGAGGAAGACCAGCTGTGGAGCCCAGAAGCTGAAAAGGAGACCTTGGAGCGGTGCAGATGATGTCCCACGTTGATCGTCAGATTACAGATGGCCAGTGGTTTAGAAGAACCACCAACAAGCCTTGACAAATGCAAGAAGAGGCAAAAGAGGAGTTGCAAGGCTGAAGATAACCAGCAAGGTCCATGGGACTCAACCCCTTGAGGAGAGTACGGGCTGACACTCGGCAGTCTAGAGCCCCAGCAGAAGCAGTCGCTTCCTCCACAGGCACCCACTGACAGCAGTCACAGTAAGTTGCAGTGAGGCCCAATCGGCACAGCTGGAGAGGAGTCCCAGGTCGCTGGAGCAGCAGAGAGGAGACTGTTCTTGGCAGGATGAAGTGCAGGAGGCCGAGGCTACCTGGATCCTGAAGATCCCTTGGAGCAGGAGACGACAATCCTTCATTGCTGCAAGAGTTGTGGTGCACATGGGCACTGTCCTGCAAGGAGACACAAGGGCTCACTGTCTCCCAAGTTGGACAGCGGGTAGAGAGGACCAAGGGGACCCCTTGAGACCACCGCCTGTGATGCAGGATCCACACAGTTTCAGAGGAGAGCAGGTCCATGCAGCTGCACATCATTGCTGTAGGTGCCTGCAGATGCAGGGGAGTGACTCCTTTACTCCAAGGGAGATTCCTTCTTGCTTCTTGGTGCAGGCGAAAGTCTTTCTGACACCAGAGGATGCACAGCTGGGGAAATGTTGCAGTTGCTGGAAGGAGCCAGAGAAACAATGTTGCAAGGTCGTCTCGGGAGTTGCAGTCTTGTTGGTTCCTGATGAGTCCAGTTGTGGTTCCAGGGGTCAGAAGTAGAAGTAAACTATGCAGGGGAGTCCCGGATGGAGTCTTGCTCGTCGAATCTGGGGATCCACCCGCCAGGGAGTCCCTAAATAGCCCTAAAAGGGTGTTTGGTCACCTTGCACAGTGACCACCTATCAGGAGGGGTCTCTGACGTCACCTGCCTGACCTGGCCACTCAGGGCCTCTGCGCATCTTGGTTTCAAGAAGGCAGAATTGAGTGGCCACCTGGAGGAGCTCTGGGCACCACCCTTGGGGTGGTGATGGTCAGGGGAGTGGTCACTCCCCTTTCCTTTGTCCGGGGTCCCTGGACTGGTGCAAGCCGGATTATGCAAAGAGGGCACCAAATGGGCCCTTGAAAGCAAATCTGTGGCTTGGGGAAGCTACCCCTCTCAAGCCTTGTAACACCTATTTCCAAGGGAGAGGGTGTTTCCTCCTGCTCCCACAGGAAATCCTTTGTTCTGCCTTCCCCTTCTTGAGCTGGCCAAGCAGCAGGAGGGCAGAAACCAGTCATAGGGGTGGCAGCAGTGCAGGCTGCCTGGAAAACCCTAGAAGATCGGTAGGAGCAATACTGGTGGGGGTCCTCAACAGAGCACCCAGAGTTCATGGAAGCATACAACCAATACTGGCATTAGTATTGGGGTGTGATTCTGACATGTTTGAAACCAAACAAGCCCAGGTTCGGAATTACCATTATGTAGCTGTACACAGGTCCAGTACACGTGTAAAATGACTTCCCTGCACTTACGAAGTCCAGTGCAATGGAACTGTAGTTCGTAGGGGCACCTCTGCTCATCCACAGGTGCCCTCACACACAGGGACCTGCACCCTGCCCTCTGGGCTAGGAGGGTCTACCATAGGGGTGACTTACAGTGACCTGGTGCAGTGACCTGTGGTGAAACGGTTCATGCACCTTTTCACGCAGGCTGCAATGGCAGGCCTGCGGACACATTTTGCATGGGCTCCCATGGGTGACAGTCCATGCTGCAGTCCATTGGGGACCCCTGGTGACCCAATCACCTGGGTACCGAAGTCCTATATAATATGGACTTATAAGGGGCACCAGTATGACAATTGTGGAGTGTACAAAAGTCCTGGGCAACCATATTTGGAGGGACAGTGCACAATCACTGGGGTCCTGGTTAGAAGGAGCCCAGTAAAACGTCTAAGCCTACTGATAGTAAGCAAAAAGTGGGGGTAACCATGCCAAATAAAGGGTACTTTCCTCCACAGTGGGCACTGCATCAGGGAAATCTCACTGACATGGTTCAGATCTCGGAGGGAATTGCAAAAGATGTGCAGTGGTGTTTAGTGAACAGTGATTGAGTCAGAGGCAGACTCTTCTCTCTTCTCCAACCAGAGGTTACTGTAGTGACAGATGTGTCACTTCTGGGATGAGGCGGCCATCTGGGAGAGGTGAAGCTCAGAGGCCTCTGGTCTCTGGTAGAATCCGGACTCCATATCAACTTACTGGAGCTCTGGGCGATCCGACTGGCATTGAAAGCATTTCTTCCCGTTGTAAAAGGGAAGATGGCGCAGGTGATTACGGACAACACCACTGCAATCTGGTACGGCAACAAAAAGGGTGGTGTGGGGTCGTGGACCTTTTGGCAAGAGGCCCTGTGTCTCTGAACATGGCTGTAACAGCAGGACATAACCTTGGTGGTTCAACACTTGGCAGGTTCTCTGTACACCAGGGCAGACTAACTCAGCCATCGATGCCTAGCGGATCACTAAATGTGTCTCCACCCGGAGATGGCACAATGACTCTTTCAGCAGTGGGGAGACCCTTGGTTAGGTCTGTTGGCCTCTGCAGAGAACGTGCAATGTCTGCAGTATTGCACGTTGGAGTTTCAAAGGCGGCACTAGTTCGGTGGTGCTTTTCGTTGTGAGTGGAGCTCAGGCCTCCTGTACACCTTTCAGCCCATACCACTTTTGCCCAGAGTTATCAGAAAGATCAAGAAAGACAGGGCCCAAATAATCTTGGTGGCTATGGACTGGGCGGGGAGAGTCTGGTATCCAGAACTTCTGAAAATGAGCATCGATCCTCCGATCAGGCTGTCCCTTTGGGAAGATCTTTTGTCGCAACAGCAGGGGAAGGTTCTTCACCCGAACCGGTCAACTCTGTGCCTTCATGTGAGGAGATTGAGCGGTGGCAGTTGACAGCTTTTGACCTTCACAGACTTTGGGAGGAAGTTATTTTGGCAGCCAGGCATCTCTCCACTAAGATGGTATAAGTCGGCTTTTGGAGTCATTTTGTGAATTATTGTACAGAAAGATCTATTGGTCCTCTTTCTGATTCTCTCTGACATTCTTCTCTTTGTCTTATCTCTTTCCCTTGGATACTCTCAAAGGCTATCTTTCCACCTTATCAATATTCAAATCCCCTATTGTACATAGATTTCTCAAAAGGCTTGTACGTATGTTTCCCCCCATCCTCCCCCCCCCCCCCCCCTCTTCACATTTGTTATGCTTCAGTGGGACTTGAATCTGATTCTCACATTTATGTGTGCTCCCTTTGAGTCACTGCACAACTGTCCCCTTCGGCTGCTAACCATCACAACAGCCTTATTAGTGGCAGTAACATCTGCCAGGAGGTTGAGTGAAATGCAGGCTGTCTCATGTAAGCCTCCGTATCTCGCCATGTTCCCGGACAAGGTGGTAGTTAGAAAGTGTGCCTCTTTCCTCCCTAAGGTGTTGACCCCATTCCACCTGGGTCAGAACATCACTCTGCCCACCTTCTTTGCTCCACTGCGTCCCTCTAAAGAAGAGGAGCGGCTCCTCCGGCTGGACCCAAAAAGAGTGTTGTTGTTCTACCTTGACCACACTAAAGAGTTCTGGGAGGATGACTAACTCTTTGTGGGGTACGTGGGAACAAAGAAAGGTAAGGCAGTGCAGAAACAAACCCTTTTGCTATGGTCGTTCTCTGCATTAAGAACTGATACATGCTGGCCAAGAAGCAGCCTCCTGAGGGCTCTCTCCAAAATGCGCAAGGCAGCTAACACTAGGTGTTCGAGCCCTGGATATCCGTCAGGCAGTGACGTGGGCATCCTTGCACATATTCGCAGGACATTACTGTCTGGAGTATCAGGCCGTGGAGACGGGCACTTTGCCTGTTCAGTCCTATGGACTTTCTGGTGTAAGATCTGTCCGCAGCCCACCACCAGGAGGTTATGGCTTGGGTATCTATTTAAAGGTAAGTAATCGGCAGCTAGAAGTCTCTGTCAGATGAACAAGTTACTTACCTTCAGTAACGCATTATCTGGTAGAGACTATCTATCTAGCTTCAGATTCCTTACACCCACCCATGCCTCCCTACTCTGCGGACACATCTAATATGGTCAGGGATTGTCCCTTCCAGTGCCCTGTTTTTTTTTTTTTTTTTTACACAGACAAGCTGTTAGTTCTTTCCATGGCTCTGTGCTTCTGGTGTGGAAAAGAAACTGACATATGGGCGCCTGGGTGTACCTTTATAGGCGACCGTGACATCAGACTGCTCCAATGATGCCGATGACGCCACGTGGATCTGAACGACTCCACCCAACAGCGCGCGCAAGGTTATTGCTCAGGAAAAGTTCCAGATTCCAAGCTGATGCCAGGAAATTCTAAGGTAAGAAATCTGCAGCTAGATAGTCTCTACCAGATAATGCGTTACCAAAGGTAAGAGACTTGTTCGTCTCAGCTACCGTAAAATCAAACATACATAGTCTGAACAATGGTGCAGTTACTAGGGATGATGGCATCTTGTATCGCCATCGTTCCCCCATGCCAGGGTACTCATGCATCCCTTACAGCAATGTCTGTCTCTTCAGTGGTCTCAGTCACAGAGTCATCTTCAAGATCTAGTGTTGTTGTACCGCCAGACTCACCGCTTTCTGCAATTGTGGAATCCCACCAACGTTATTCAAGGGGCGGCCCTTTCGGGACCCTGTTCCTCAGATCACTCTGACTACAGTTGCCTCACAGACAGGTTGGGGAGCACACCTCAACAACCTCACCCTACAGAGAATATGGGATCCCATTCAACAAGCCTCCTACGTCAGTTACTTGGAGTTGCAGACAGTTTTCCTGTCAATGAAAGCCTTTCTCCCACAGTGTTTCTAGTCCGCACAGACAACATCACAGCTGTGTATTATCTACAGAAATGGGGGTGACATGCACTTCACAGTTTTCCCATCTTGCTGTAACAATATGGAAGTGGGCAATTTACCACTGCGTTCATTTAGTGGCAGAGTATATCCTAGGCATGGACAACCAGCTTGTAGACCTCAGCAGGATGCAGCAACAAGTCCATGAATGGGAAATCCACCCACAAGTCCTTCACCAGTACTTTCAAAAGTGGGGAACTCCTAAAATAGATCTGTTCACTACTGCAGAAAATACAGAATGCCAAAACTTCACCTCCAGATATCCTCAGTCCAAGGGCAATGCTCTATGGATGAATTGGTCAGGGATATTTGCTTATGCTTTTCTGCCTCTCCCACTCATTCCGTCTCTAGTGTACAAACTGAGATAAACCACGCATGATCCTTGTAGCTCTCACATGGGCACGTCAACCTTGGTTCACAACACTTATGGATCTGGCCATAGTTCCCCCACGAAAAACTCCCCAACAGGTCAGACCTTCTCACTCAAAATCAAGGTCAGGTTAGGCATCCAGACCCAAAACGCTTAGCCTTGCGATGTGGCTCCTGAAGTCATAGAATTAAGGTATTTATATTTACCACGAGAATGCATGGATATTCTTAAAGAGCCTCCTAAACCTAGAACCAGACAGTGTTGTGCTGTGAAATGGAAACATTTTGTATTCTACTGTACAGCTAAACACATTAACTCACTTCATGCCTTAGTCCAAGACATTTGCTGCATTTGCAAAAGGTAAATTTAGCATACTCATCTATTTGTCTTCATTTAGTAGCTTTAGCTGCTTACCTCCAAATCGGACAACATATCTCCTTATTCAGAATTCCGGTTATCAAAGCCGTCATGGCAGGCCTCAAGAGACATTCCACACAGGGTTCCTCTAGCACTATCCTGGAATCTTAATATTGTACTTACTAGGCTCATTGATCCACCTTTTGAGTCTATGCATGCTTGCGCCTTACAATTCCTTTCTTGGAAAGCAACCTTTTTAGTGGTGATCACTTCCCTAAGACGAGGGAGTGAACTTCAGGCTCGAACTTTAAAAGAACCATTTTTTCCAGTTAAATAGAGATAGGGTAGTTCTCCGGACAAACCCCATATTCCTTCCAAATGTAATTTCACATCCATCGAACTACCAGTCTTTTTCCCACACCCAGACTCAGTTGCAGAGAGAGCTCTTCATACACTAGATGTAAAAAGGTCTTTTATGATGAGATGGCCAAGCAGTTTAGGAAATCGAAACAACTTTTTGTAGCATTTTCAAAGACTCATAAAGGTTACCCAATGTAAAAAAAAAAAAAAATAGGATTGCCAGGTTGATAGTCAAACGTATTCAAACTTGCTATGCCAAAGCCATACAGCAGTTACCTGTTACCCCTGGAGCACATTGCACCAGAAAGAAAGGTTCTTCTTTGACTTTATTTAGGTAACCTCCCACAAGCAGACATTTGTAAAGCTGCTACTTGGTCTACACCACATAAATTTACTAATTGTGTAGATGTTTCAGCATGACAACAAGCCAATGTTGGCCAAGCAGTGCTCAGAACACTTTTTCAAGCAACTCTAACTCTTACGGACCAGTCACCTCTTACTTGGAGGGACTGCTTTACAGTCTGTGCAAAGCATGTGTATCCACAGCCACACATGCCATCAAACAGAAAATGTTACTTATCCACTAGGCATGTCTGTCATGTAGTGCTGTAGATTCATATGCGCCCTCCCTCTTTTATGGACACCTGTGGCTGTTGCAGTTGCATTCTCATATAAATATTGTATATATGTGAATACACTGCATGGAAGTCTTTCTCTTTGCTCTCTATACACTCTTTACCTCACCTGCATGCGGGAAAAAATCTAACTAAGGGCTCAATACCAGTGTGCAATATCACCAAGAAGAGGATTCACTCGATCTGATGACTCAAAGATTCTTTGAACAAAAACAAGTTGTATCACCCTGGATCCTACACAAGATAGCGAACTTAAGCAAAGCACGTGAATCTACAGCACTACATGACACAAACACACATCTACTGGGTAAGTAACATTTTCCTTTTGAAGAGATAACATGCTGATCTCTTGGCAACACCTCTTTTAATAAATGCTAAAGAGCATTTGAGATGTGAAAATTCCATTTTACTTTCGTTTTAGAAAGGAAAAACAGTGCAGAGTTTGGTGCACGTTGATATTACATTCATGAGATAGAATTTTGATTTCATCACCTGAATCTACTTAGCTCTGCCATGTCATAATGTTTTTGGTATTTAAATCAATAATTCTGTTGTCTATAATATTTTGTCTTGCATGAGTCTGAGTAAATTTCCTGTTGGTTCCTCCTTACTAGAGGTTTAATCAATTCAGGTGCAATTAGAGCAGATACAAAAACCCAATTGTTAAAAAATAAAACCAGACATAAATATTGATAAATAATCAAGCGAAAGTAGAGACACGGATGTGGTTAAATGGAACAAAAACATTGGTATGAAAGTGGTGAAAATTTGTAAAGGGAATACCAGACACGGAAGTTGGACAGATGTAGGACACTTCGTCTAATCTATTGGCATTGAAATGTATAGAGGGCGTACAGAGTAATTTCATACTCTGAACAGAAAGAATAAGACAAAGATGGCATGTTTTAGGAGTTTGAGGGATAAAAAAGCCTTCCCAGGCTCCAGTGTGAACTGTTCTCGCCTGACTGTGTGCATGGGTCTTACTCATATGAATCTGCTGTTTATCAGTAATATCACATGTAAAAAAATAAATTCATTTTATTTTTGAGTTTTTGAGTTTTTCAATGAGTTATATCTAAATTGCATCTTCAATGCAAATTTCCATGCTTTAATAAAGATTCCATCTGATAGACATATTACCTTAATTTAAGTCTTTCAAGGAAAAAGAATAGATTCAAACCAAAACATAGGTTATTGAAAAAAACATCTTTTTGCCAAGATCTAAAATTGTTTTTACAAGTTCTCTCAGGGTAGCAAGAATTGCGTGAAATAACTAATAACTCAATCTAGTAATTTTGTCGAGTGCCATTAAGTATGCACTAGAATTAACAAATTCCAGTCTAAGTACTTAACGGCGGTGGATTGGCTTGGTGTACAAAAAGTGCAGTAAATTTTACCCTCTACCACATCTGTAGAGGTAAGAGAGATGAGTGAGGTACTCTGTTGAGTTAAGGATGGTAGGTGGGGGTTTGATATATCATTAAATAAAGGTGTCTGCCACCCCGTGCTTTGTGGCGGGAGTACATTCTACCTCCATGCGCTATTGCTTTGGATGCTAAATGTCTGATGTGCACTAGATGTTTTTACTTTCTCAAGGATAATGTCTCTCAAATACCAAGGAATATGTTTTACATGTACCATTTAAAAATAATAATTATCAGTTTTGATTTTTAGTAAGTGAAAGGAAGTGTGTGGGTAAGGTCTAGAATGATGGTGATGATGGCACACAGTACAGTATGCAGGCAATGTCTTCCCAATAAAAGGGTAAAGGTGCTTGAAATATCAGGAGCTGATGGAAAACTATTAATAGTCAAAAGAAGAAAGGGTCCAAAAGTCAACCCTCTATGATGGATAATTCTAACCGCATATTACTCCAGTATTGGAACTTTCATAGATTCACATGCTTGAATCATTCCCCGTCGTCGAGATGGGGTCCCCGGTATAATTTACACAAGTAATGTCAAGATATATTAACAGAGAAAAAAGGCCCTAGGCCTCTTTAATTTAACAGTCTATCAGAGTCATTTTGTGAAAAGGACCAAACCTGAGCCTCCACCAATCAGACGACAGCACCCTTCAGAACCCTCCTGAGAGAAGCTCCAGCACCTCAGATTTTCTACCGCACGTCATGCTAGGGAGTCTCCTCAGAGCTCTGCTCTGTCTTCACACCTTTTTTCAACTATTTTCTCTCAGAGAAACTGATTTAACTTGATTTGTCAGCTATTTTTCAACTATGTCTGACAAGGAGAAGAAGGGTCTCATCAGAGATTGCAAGACTTGTGGAAAGAAAAGGCTTCATTCTGAAGACCCTCACCAAGACTGAATTTACTGCCTGTACCCAGATCATTCAGCTAAAGACTGTAAGATTTGCCGTACTTTTTCTTCTAAAACTTTAAAAGACAGGGAAGGCAGATTATTAATATGGCTGCAGAAACTAAAACATAAGAAGGACCCAGTTTCTGATTCTGAGAGTGAGGAATCATCAACATCTAAGAGATCATCAAAAAGGGTGAGATCACGCTCCAGATCTCCCTCACAACTCTCAAGAAAAGCCCTCAAAAAGACTACTTCAGGGTCTTATAAGGGTCGCAGACCATCTTCTTCCCCAAAGAAAGTTTCCAGTAAAGAGGGGAAAAGCCATTCTTCCAGTTCAGAGAGGCACAGGAAGTCTTCATCTGTTCCACCATCTGTGCCTTTCAAGAAGCCATCCTCTGTGACTGGGAAAAAAGGCTTAGTCGACGGATTCACCGTTGACGGTACCGTCGGTGAGTGCCTTTCCGGCGACGACATCTACTTCTGGGTTTACACCGGCGACATCGTCGACGAGAACAGGTACCCCACTGTCGACGACCGTCTATACATCGTCATCGTCGACGGCGCTGATGTCAGTGTCAGCCCTACCGTCGTCTACGACTTCGTCGACGGTAGACTCGTTGGCGAGACTTTCTTCTATTAAGATCACAGTGCGTCTACGACACCGTCCATGACGAAGTCTATTTATACGTCGTCGACGACACCATCGACGAGGGAAAAACATCTGAAAAGTGTGGAAAAGTTGACACAACCCATACATCACCTAGTAAGGTGTCCTCCCTTGCGCCAGTACATCTTTTGGAGGGAGACGAAGACTCCGATGACGAGGGGCCATTTGGAACAGCCCACAGTCCATCCCAACTGAATGTAAAGTACCAGGAAGAAGAGGACTATGAAGAGGTTTATGACCCCCAGCTTTACTCAGATCAACAACAATACCAACAGGGAGCGTTTATTCCTTCCTCCCTACTAACTGACCTCAGAGCGATGTTAGTTGATTACAACAGAAGGTTTCCACCTCAAGGAGAACAACCTCCTCCATTGCCTATTTCTGGTGTTTCTACTCCGCACCAGAGGCCAACGTCCTTACATCTTACGAATGTGGCCACTCCGGACATGACAATTCCTCATGACACCGACATCTCAGAAGGGGATCAGGAAGAAGGGGAGCTCATGGACACTCACTCAGTGGGATGAAAACATCATCCCTGCTCCTCCTCCTCCTTCTCCTTCTCAATCGAAGGTGGAATCCCCACCAGAAGACATTGGAGGGTTTCACAATCTTCTAGAGAGAGCAGCCAAACGATTTGTCTTACCATTGCCTACTAAGCAGACAGACTGTTTCGTGTACGATTTTAAGGAGCCTTTTCAGAAGTCTGTGCGCTCTATCCCGATGGTAAACTACCTGTGGGAAGAGGGCCTTAAGGTCATGAATAATCCGGCTACAGTTACGGCAGTGCTGCTGCGTCTGGATAAAAAATACAAGGCACCTGACGTTGCATCAACATGCTTAACGGGACATCCTCCTCCGGATTCAGTGGTAGCTCAGGCAGCACAAAGAAGATCGAATAATCCTTCTGCCCCGATTTCGGCACCCCCAGACAAGGAGGGTAGACAGCTAGATAACATAGGGAAAAGGTTTTCTTCTTTGGCTAGCCTAGTAGTTAGAACTGCCAACTCTTTGGCTATTCTGGCTAGGTTCGACAGACAGCTTTGGGCAGACATTGCACCTTATATTACTCAACTGCCGGAAGATGCGAGATCAGAGGCAAATAAAACGATACAAGAGGGTCAACGCACGTCTGCAGAGCTTATAGGCTGTGCAATGGATATAGCGACCACTGCTTTTAGACAACTCGCCGGTGCAGCTGTGCTAAGAAGGCAAGGCTGGCTTAAAGCCACCTCGTTTCGCCCAGAAGTTCAAAATAAAATCTTGAACTTACCTTTTGATGGCCAGGCGCTATTTGGGAAACATGTCGATGAAGCCCTACAATCCATCAAAACGGACACGGCAAGGTCATTAGGGACCCTGCAATATCGAAAATCGTCCTTTCGTCCTAGAGGGCGTGGCCAACCCTCATACAGAGGGGGATATCAACAACACAGGTATTCCGCCTATCCGTCCTCTTCACAGCAATATCGTCCATACTACTCGCAAAGGCAGCCGCCGCAACCAGCCTATAGTAGACCTGGCGGCCGTGGACGTTCAACCCGTCCGGCCAAAGATTCGGCTCGTAGAACCTGATGCTTTCAAGGCTCCAGCTACGTCCAGTCCTCCACCTGTCACGCTGGGCAGGAGGGTATCTTTATTCCTCAATCAATGGCAAACCATTACTTCAGACAAGTGGGTCCTACAATTAGTGAAACGGGGCCATACTTTAGAATTTATCCAGATACCTCCCTCCAACCCTTCGCCCCCCCCCCCCCCTTGCAGGACTCCTTCAAGATACCCTCAACAACTCAAAAAGGAGATCGACAAGATGCTTCTTAAAGGAGCTATAGAGAAGGTGCCTCGGGCCCAGCGAGGAACAGGATTTTATTCCAGGTTCTTCCTCATTCGGAAAAAGTGGAAGGATTGGAGGCCGATCCTCGATTTAAGGGAACTAAATGTCTACTTAAAAAAGCAATTGTTCCGGATGATCAGCTTGCAAGACGTCCTTCTGCGTCTCAATCAGGGAGATTTCATGTCTTCACTAGACCTGAAAGACGCATACTTCCACATACCCATCCACCCTGCCCACAGAAGATACTTGAGATTCACCGTAGCCAGGAGCCATTATCAATACCGTGTCCTTCCTTTCGGACTGAAATCCGCCCCAAGAATATTTACCAAATGTCTAGCACCAGTCGCAGCCTTTCTCAGGAGAAAGCACCAGGTTTTTCCATACTTAGACGATTGGTTGATGAAGGCAAAGACTTACGCAGGAACGCACAAGTCAACAAAAAAGTGCGTTTCCTTACTAACCAATCTCGGATTCACCGTCAACTGGGAGAAGTCCAACCCTCTACCAGCACGCAATATTACCTTTCTAGGAGCAAGACTAAACACAGAATCCACCATGGCATGTCCCACGTTAGAGAGGCAACAAAGATTACTGACTCTAGTAAGTTCCATACAGAGAAGAGGAAAGGTTATTGTCTGTCTGTTCAAGTCGCTGTTGGGCATGATGTCTTCATACATACCTTTGGTCCCTCTGTGTCGGCTAAAGATGCGCCCCTTACAAGAGCAACTAAATCATCAATGGCTCCAAGTATCAGGCACTTTCGAGGACCAGATACAAATAACTCCGATAATGCTCAGAGCTCTGAGATGGTGGTCTCAAAGGCATCATCTATCAATCGGCCTTTAGTTTTTACAGCAACCAGCCCCCTGGACCATAACAACGGATGCATCACTGGAAGGCTGGGGAGCTGTGTTACAGGATCTGCAAATAAGTGGCAAATGGCCACCGCATCTGGCATCAATGCATATCAATTGGCTGGAGCTCAGGGCAGTGCACCTGGCCTTACAAGCGTTTCTTCCCAAGATCTCAGGATCGCAAGTGGTAATAAGGACGGACAACACCACTACGATGCACTATCTCAACAAACAAGGAGGCACAAGATCTCTCACTCTCTCCAGGGAAGCCCAAGCAATCTGGAACTGGGCCTCGCAGCAAAACATCACACTATCAGCGGTGCACTTGCCTGGAATAAACAACAAGACAGCAGATGCACTCAGCAGGCAGAAATCGGACTGCCACGAGTGGGATTTAGACCAGACAGTACTGAACCTTATTTTTTCCCTGTGGGGAACACCAACGGTAGACCTGTTTGCGAACAAAGACAACGCCAAATGCCGGTTCTTCGCAAGTTGGCATCACCAGAAGGGATCTTGGGGGAATGCGTTTTCGATAGTCTGGTCAGACATCTTTGCATACGCCCTTCCTCCCATTCCGTTGATCCCAAGGGTCCTCACGAAGATGAAAACAGAGCCGTGCACTCTGATACTGATAGCTCCGTACTGGCCGCGTCAACATTTGTTCGCGGAACTTCTCCTTCTGTCAATCAAGCCTCATATTCCGCTGGAGCCATCACCTCAATTACTAACAATGAACAACGGCCAGGTTTGGCACCCCGATCCGCAGTCAATGCGTTTATCAGCCTGGCTCCTCACCACAGAGAGTTCGCGCATTTGAATATCCCGCAGGACTGCAGGGATATTTTGTCAAAAGCCAGAGCGGATAGCACTAACAAGACGTATCAGTGTAAATGGA
Source organism: Pleurodeles waltl (assembly GCF_031143425.1). Taxonomy (NCBI): domain Eukaryota; kingdom Metazoa; phylum Chordata; class Amphibia; order Caudata; family Salamandridae; genus Pleurodeles; species Pleurodeles waltl. The sequence continues at coordinate 1,692,495,483 of NC_090440.1, forward strand.
AAAGATTCTGTGCCTGGTGTCATCAGCGACAGATTGACCCACTAGTCTCACCACCAGAGGAAATATTACCGTATCAGTTGCCGCTAGCTCAATCTGGCCTAGCACACTCGCCCATTAAAGTTCACTTGGCAGCTATAGCTGCATACAGACGTTCAGATGATACACCCTCACTCTTCTCTTCTCTGCTGATTAAGAGATTTTTGAAGGGGCTTTTCAGAGTTTACCCTCCTTTCAGACCACCACCTCCTTCGTGGAATCTGAATATTGTCTTAGCATAACTGATGAAGCATCTGTTTGAGCCGATCCATCGTGCTTCCCTCAAGTTCTTGTCATGGAAGGTTGCCTTATTGGTAGCTCTTACATCAGCTAAGCGGGTCAGCGAGGTGCAAGCACTTTCCATCCAAGAGCCATTCCTACAGCTTAAACACGACAGACTGCTAATGCGCACTAACCCGCAGTTTATTCCAAAGGTTCCTTCAGACTTTCACATAAACAAACCTTTAGTCTTCAAATCTTTTTTTCCTCATCCATCTACTCTGGCTGAGAGGGCATTACACTCCTTAGACGTTAAAAGATGTGTTCAATTTTATTTGCACAGGACTAAATCTTTTCGACGCTCTAATCAGTTATTTGTAGCATACAGTGCTCCTAGGAAAGGGTACTCACTATCCAAGCAGAGTATTTCCATGTGGATCGCCTCAGCCATTCGCTTCTGCCATCAAGCAGCGGGCAAACCTTTGCAATCACCTGTGCATGCTCATTCTACGAGAGCAGTCTCATCGTCAGCGGCACTGTTCGCCGGAGTTCCACTACAAGACATTTGTAGGGCAGCAACATGGAAGAGCTGCCATACTTTCACGAAGCACTACTGCTTGGAATCTCTATCTCACGGAGAGGTAGCAGTGGGCCAGGCGGTTCTCAGGAATCTCTTCAGGTGAAGGTGAGCCATCTCTCATACATCCCTCCATCCTAGAACAGGTATGCACATTGTTTATAGTTCTAAAAAATAAATTAAAAAAAGAAACAGAAAGGTATACAAAGGTAAAAGAACATCATGACAAAAACATAAGTGGTCGGGTTTGAAGAGAACAGTCATATTACAGTACTGTCTTAAAATAACTTTTTACTGTGTCTCTTGGTATTTCGTCATGTATCTGTATATGTATATATTTGTAATTATATATAGATAAGGGTGTACACCTTTATAGTTGCATATATGCAGGATGATAATAAGGTTTTGTGTATCAAAGTGTTTTTCCATTAAAGATGTTGTCATATTACAATGTGCATAGCTACTGCTCTCTACTCTGATTCAAGCATGTGAATCTATGAAAGTTCCAATACTGGAGTAAGAAAATAAGTTACTTACCTGTAACTGTAGTTCTCCAGTATTGGAATCTTTCATAGATTCACATGCGACCCACCCGCCTCCCCGGAGAAGCTCACTTCACCTCTTTCTTTCTTTCTCTGTTTACTATATTGTACGCACTTGTGCTTGGAAAATCTGAGGTGCTGGAGCTTCTCTCAGGAGGGTTCTGAAGGGTGCTGTCGCCTGATTGGTGGAGGCTCAGGTTTGGTCCTTTTCACAAAATGACTCTGATAGACTGTTAAATTGAAGAGGCCTAGGGCCTTTTTTCTCTGTTAATATATCTTCACATTACTTGTGTAAATTATACCGGGGACTCCCATCTCGACGACGGGGAATGATTCAAGCATGTGAATCTATGAAAGATTCCAATACTGGAGAACTACAGTTACAGGTAAGTAACTTATTTTCTTCCACCCTTTGTGAATAATCCCCAGGCATCCGACGATATACAGAAACTTTTAGAGCAGTTCTCCTGCACACCTCCAGGTGAAATTGTGTGGCTCCGTACCATCGTCATTACGCTCTGAAAGTGACGAGCCACATATAAGTGGCACCCATGCACGCATATGCCAGTTCCTTTCTTTCCTTGCCATGAGACACAGACCCAGAGTTCTTTCTGGTCTATGAGCTCTTTTTAAAATACATTTGCCCAGTATGCAGGAGAAATGTCCCCCCACCACTCCCCCACACCCTAAAATGGATTGAAACCATGAAGGCACTGTCACAAACAGATGTCTGTGATGGACCCTCATGAAGTCTGTCTGTGATACCTGGAGTCAGACAACAACTCCATGGCCCTTGGTGACTGCAACAAGATGAACAAGGTAACGTAAAACCGAACTCCTTAAGACACCAAGCACAATAAGAGACTGCTCTGTGATCAGTCGAAGTCCAAAGCAATGCCCATTGCAACTTCTGAAGTCATTCCAGCTACAGGTTGTTGTCGTAGACAAAATCTTTGGATAAGTGGAAGAGGGTCTAAAAATCCAGATGGAAAATTGCCTCTTCCGCCACTCTCGAACTCTAGAGAGTGGGCAAGAGCATCAACAAGTCTCCCACTCTTGCTTCTGATCTCCTTTGGACTCATTTCAGAGTCTGGTCCCGACACACCAAAGTGGTAGGTCTGTAATGACTGTCACAGCAAATAAAAGCCTTCAGGGAGGCTATGTTGTGGATTTTTGCCACTTTACTAGTTCTCTGGCGCATCTTTGGTCCCTTGGATCCACACGTTCCTCTAGTCGAACTTGTGCAGGCTGGTCCACCCACAGTGCAGTCCGTCCCCTTGGGCAATCGGGGTCCAGCACAAATTCCGGTTCCCACTACGGCTCTGGCACTGTGGCCCATGCTTGTTCCTTTTGCATTGATGTCTGTTGATGCCTTCCATGCCAGATGAAGGTATACATGCCATTGTAATATCTGACTCTGAATTCAGTCTGCTGTGGCCAAGGTTAAGCCAAGTGCCAACCACATGCAACTTCTTGGCAACCCCTGTGATTCCTTGCCAATTGTCAGGGTCCAGACATAACAATCTGTTTGGCACAGATTTTGACTAGGACAATTATGACTGGGACAATTATATTTCCCATTATGATGAAAGCCAGTATGAGGAACTTCGGAATGGGCTTGTCACTTCCCTTGATAGTTGCATTATGCCTCCCCAGGGCCTGCTACAGAGCAAAGCGCCTCTTTCACTGTACTGATGCGAAGGACTGCTGAGGCATTAAATTTACAATGGAAGTGAAAACTAATGTATTAATGGAATTTCTACAACCTGGGCAGGCTCCCACTGAACCACTGTTGCCATTTAATGAGCCCCTTACTGACACCTTTTTGGGCACCCTAGCCACCATTAAATAGGCATGTTGCCTGTCGCCTTGGCTTACAGTAGATAGGCATGTTGCCTATCACCATTGTCCTGTACCTGGTGTGTATGCCTTCCTAACATGGCACCACACTCCAAAGAGTCTGGTGGCACAGGCTTCCATCACCTGGGTCAACCCCAACACCTCCCTTACCACTTCTCCCTACTGGCCAAAGGGATAGAAACTTTTTTCTCAAGAGAATTTCCTCCTCCACAAGCCTTGCTCAGAGTTTGGTCATTACTCCAATATTGGAACTTTCATAGATTCAGGCGCTTGACTCCTTCCCCATCGTTGATATTGGAGTCCCCAGTATTCTAGAAAAGCAGTGCCTTAATCAACTTATACATTGTAGACCCTTACTTTAGTATCATATCACATTCATTTGTCAAAAAAGTACATAATTTAGAGTCAGCCAATCGGGTGACACCACCCTCTAGAACCCTCATGAGAGAAGCTGCTTTCCATCAGATTTTCCACTGCACGTTGTGCTAAGGAGGCTCCACGAGCTCTGCTCAGTATTTTTTGAGTCACAGCTGCTTCAAAAGCATTCATGTCAAACTTTTGACTTTTCTTCAAAGGAGTAGAGTCTCTTCAGCCTGGTGCTTGAACATGACGTTCATTATGTCAGACACCAGAAAATGGTCTTTTTAGACCTTGTGGCACTTGCAAGAAAAAGAGGCTACATAAAAGATGATCCTCACAAAGACTGCATGTACTGTCTTTACCTTAAGCACAAGATAAGAGACTGCAAGGTATGTTGCAGGTTTTTTACTAAGAAGTTAAAGGACTGTGAAGGATGCCTTCTCCTTTGGTTGCAGAAGCTCAAATCTAGAGACAACCCTGTCTCCGAGGAGAGTAAATCCTCCTTTACTTCGTCCTCTAAGACACCAGTGAAGCAAGCTAGAGAGGCAGCTGTCACTCCTACCTCTCAAGAACCACGAAAGAAGTCAACCAAAAAGTCTTCTGAGGGCTTGTCATAACATCACAGCCCTTCCAAATTGCCTCACAAATGTGCTTTGTTGCAGTCAGAGAAGCCTAAAAAGTCTGATTTCTCTTCAAAATCCAGGCAAGCTGGGTCTTCAGAGCCCCATCTATGCAGGTTAAGCATGCTTTAAAAAAAAAAAAAAAAAGGGCTTCTGCACTGCCAACTGACAGATCGACGGTATCTCCGTCGACGACATTGATGATGGTGCTTTCCACTGCCTCCACGATGACCTCTACCGTCACCACTATCACAGTGTTGACTGCAGCATCCTTTGTATCGACAACATCTTCGACAGCGGCTCTTTCATCACTGCTATCGACAATACACATTACTTCACTGTCAAATATCCTGTTGACGGCTCTCTTGTCAGAAATGCCCCTGTTGTCAGCTCTCCCATTGACGATGTTCTTGTCGACACCTCCACTGTCGACAACCATTCACCGTACGTCGACTGACTCCTTCAAGTCGACGGCAGTTACAACACCGACGAAGAGGCAGACCCACCACAATGCCTCTATTCTCATCTTCGACATAGTTGACATCCCGATTAAGGCTGAAAACACTTACACATTTAACTCAGTCTACAATGTCACCCAGCAAGGTTTCAAGGCTTCTACCATTCCACCTTCTGGGTGATGATTCCGATGAAGATAGCTGTTACCAAGCGGCAAGCAGCCCAGCAGAACTACACTTAGTGTTGAGAATACTCAGAAGATAAGAAATATTATGATCAACTATATTAGCAGTCTCCACAATACCAACAAAACATGGTATGTCTTCCTTCTACCCTGGTTTCGGATCTGCAAACAATGTTAGCACATTACAAGGCATGTTTTCCTCCAGTATCAACTCCTGCTCAGCAGCCTCCAACCTCTACAGATTCCATTCCCCCTCAAACACTTTCCTCAGCCACAGCGTTTACCTACAACTCTGCTACCACACACTTCCCCTTTGGTAGTGCCAATACAGGATCCAACATCCTCCTAGGGAGAGAGAGAAGAGGGTGAGATTCAGGCCCATCAAGATGAATGGGATGATAACATCTTCCCTACACCAGCATCTTCGATACTACCTCAGGTAGATTAACCTCCAGATGATATAGGATGTTTGCTCAACCTCTTAGAAAGAGCAGCCATGCATTTTGAACTGCTACGCCTGCAACACAACAGAACAATTTTCTTTATGATTCCAAAGAGCCATGTAGGAAGACCATCATGGCCATACCTATTATTGATCATTTATCAAGTCTGGGCTTGAACATTATGTGCAAGTCTGCTACGGTACCTGCAGTGTTGTCCAAGCTTAACAAAAAATACAAAGCGCCACAAGATGCTTCTGCCTAACAGGTCGCCCAAAACCTGATTCAGTCATCACACAGGCAGCGCAATGTTGATCTTAAAAGCCCTCCACACCTCTGACTGCACCACCTGATAAAGACAGCAGGCCTCTTCATAACATAGGCAAACGGTTTTAGTCCGTGTCCCTTATCACTGTAAGGGCTGCAAATTCCTTGGCACTCCTCGGGAGATATGATAGACAACTATAGTCCCATATAGCTCAATGTTTGGAAGAGCTACCTGAGAACATCAGTGGGGAGGCAACAAAAGTATTGTTGGAGGGCCAACGTTCTTCCGTGGAGATTATAGACTCCTCATTAGACATTGCCTCCACTGGCTTCAGACAGCTAACTGGAAGGCAGTTCTGTCACCTAGGTGGACCCCCTACATCGTCGGAGGCAGATAACCACAGACCAATGGTTCCTCGATATAGTACAATTTGGGGACCTTCTGGAATTTGTGCAAACACCACCCCTAACACCACCTATACTAGAAGTGCAAAAACATCTACATTTGCTCAAATAGGAAGTATAGACCATGTTGCAAAAAGGAGCAATAGAAGGGGTTCCCTACTCCCAAAGAGGAAAATATTTATATTTCTGGTTCTTCTTAATCTGAAAGAAGTCACAACAGTGAAAAAAATTTTTTACTTATGGAAACTCAACAAATACCTCAAGAAGCAATTGTTTCCCATGATCACATTTCAAGACACATTACAGATCCGCAACAAGGGAGATTACATGGCCTTCCTCACCCTCGAAGATACCTACTTTCACTTATCCATCCTAGACACAGGAACTTCCAATGCTTCAATGTAGCTGGCAAGCATTTTCAATTCAGTGTTTTACCAGTTGGTTTCAAGTCTGCTCCCCACATCTTTACCAAATGCCTAGCACCAGCCGCCACCCACCTCAGGCGGCAAAGGCATCAAGTCTTACCCTATCTGGATGACTGGTTAGTGATAGCTCCCACCTAGCAGTCAGCAAAGGTGTCCATCACAGCTACTTTACGCCTCTTCAAAGCGCTAGGACTCATTCTCAAATAAGACAAGTCAGTGCTCCAACTATCAAGGAGAATAATCTTTCTAATAGCCGTACTGGATGCCAATCTCACCATGGCCTACCCTCCATTAGAGAGACAAGAAAAATAAACAACCCCAGCAACACAACTACAAAAAAAGTCACTTTCAGTTTGCTGTTAAAAAAATCTCTCCTCGGGATGATGTCCTCTTGTAATCATCTCATATCGTTCTGTTGCCTGCTGATGCACCATTTTCAGGAAGCACTGGATATACAGTGGAAACTTGAGTATATCATTCAAGTAACTCTGCTCATGGTCAAGTCTCTAAACTCGTGGGCATGCCCTACAAACCTCTCAGTGGGACTCCAGTTTTTAACCCAAGCCTCTCCACTGGTCATTACAATTGATGCATCCCTGGACAGATGAGGAGTTTACCTACAGGACCTTCAGGTCAGCAGCAAGTGGCCGCCTTCACATCGGGGCCTACGCATTAATCTTTTGGAGTTAAGGGCAGTATACCTGCCTCTTCAAGCCTTCATTCCCAGAGTTCAAGGATCTTCGTTGCTTGTCAGAACAGACAACACAAAGGCAATGCACTGGATAAACAAGCACGGAGGCACTCTATCTCACCTACTGTCTCAGGAGGCCCAGTTACTTTGGTGTATTCAACACTCAATACGCACAACATGTGTCAGGGTATCAGAACGCCATTGCAGACACCTTGAGCAGGCTGAAAACAACTTCTCGTGAGTGGGAATTGGACCAGAGGACACTGGCCCACATGTTTCTCCAGTGGGGCAAACCAAACCAGGATCTCTTTGCGACCTCCCAAAACGCCAGATGCCAGTTCTTCGCAAGTTGGCATCCCCCAATGTGGGTTGTGGGGTTGATACCTTTTCGATTGCATGGTCTGGCATATTTGCTTACACCTTACCTCTGATTCCTCTCCTTCCCATCAAGTTCTACTTAGACAGGACTAAATCTTTCCGTAAAGCAAATCAGCTCTTTGTAGCTTACAGTGCACCTAGGAAAGGTTGCCCTGTGATGAAACAAAGCATATCTGTGTGGATTTTAAGTGCGAATGTCTTCAAAAGTCAGGTCAGCCTTTGAACTCTGCAGTGCATGCACATTCCACAAGAGCCATCTCCACGTCCATGGCGTTGTTCACAGGAGTATTGTTGCCTGACATTGCCTGCAGCAACATGGAAAAATTCACATCCCTTCACTCAACACTGTTTGGATATGGAAGACCTTAAAGATGTAGCAGTAGGACAGGTGGTGCTAAAACATCTCTTTCAATGAAGGTGAGCCATTTCTATCTTCCCACCGTATGCTTATGTTTTATGCACACTTTTTTCTCTACAACATTTAATCCTGTCTGTTATGGTTAGCCTTTCCAATCTCATATATTGTGTAAAAAAAAAAAAATGTGCTTGTTACTGCTTGCTGTTCTGATTCAAACATGTGAATATATGAAAGTTCCAATACTGGAGTAAGAAAAATAAGTTACTTAACTGTAATGGTAGTTCTCCACTATTGGAATCTTTCATAGATTGACATGCTGCCCACCTGCCTCCCTGGAGAAGCTCACCTTTATTTCGCTCAATGTTAATTCATTCGTACGCACTAGTGCTTAGAAAATGTGAGGGAAAGTAGCTTCTCCCAGGAGTGTTCTGGAGGGTGGTGTCAACTGATTGGTTGACTCTAAAGTTTGGTCCTTTTTTAACAAATGACTGATATGATACTAAAGTAAGGGCCTACAATGTAGAAGTTGAATAAGGCATTGCTTTTCTAGAATACCGAGGACTGCCACCTCGATGGCTGGCAAGGATTCAAGCATGTGAATCTCTGCAAGATCCCAATACTGGAGAGCTACAGTTAAGTAACTTATTTTTCATGTCCGCGTCCTCCACTCCCATGTCCTTTGGAATATGGTGCTCAGGTTTTAGCGGCTGTTCCGGAAGACCTTCAGGCATCTTTTACACCGGCTATTCAGTACAATTGCAATGCAGCAAAATTGGTGATACACTCAGGACTCAATAAGATTGATTGAGTTGTGCCATGGGTACCAATATGGCCGTTTAGGGTGACTCCTGAATGAGGTTCACTGGCATCTTTAATGGACATGTCTTTTTGCAGATCTTGCCTTCTTGGTGAAAAAGCAGTCTGGCTTGAAGCATTTTAAGTAGAGCAGAGCCATAGCATGTTCATTGGGAAGGAGGGAAGGGAGGCAGTCGACCATCTGGAGAAACCATGCCTGTGGGAGGAGCTAGTCTGGTGCGAGTGGTGAGCTTGCAGAGTTCGTGGAGTCCAGTTGAGCTGGCATCGTGCCCCCACCCTCCCCCCGGGCTCTTTGGCTCACCTGCTTCTGTCCAGGCACTGGTGACCAGAGGCAGCGTGGTGTGGCCAGCATGAGAGCCGGGGTAAAAGCCAGAAAGCAAGGACAGTAGGAGGTTGGCAGGGTTCAAGGTTGCAGTGTGGTGAGGATGATCGCATTAGGAGATGAGCTCCACGCAATGCATGGAGGCGGTTGGCATTAGGTCGGCAACTCTTGTGCTTGTGGTGGAAGCCTGCATACCTCCCTCCCCCCACCTACTCACCAGCTCATCCACTTACCTGCCTATTTGTCCACTAATTTAAGCTATCTACAACAGGTTTTATGGGATCTTTTAACAGTAACCTTTCTAAAAAGAACGTGGAATATGGATTAACATTATTAGTGGGTGTCCAGGCCAAAGAGCTAAAGAGCCAGAGGGTGCTCTTTTCTCCTCCAGGTGAAGAAACCTAAAGCTATCATTCACCATAGGTCTTACTACCCTATAATATGGAGGTAACAGAGGAAATTGGAAAAACGGGCGTAAGAGGCACCCAAAATCCTAAAAGCCAACACTCCAAAAGTATATTATAGTGAAGTAGGCTTGAACTCAGACCAGTCCTGGGTAGTATATAGTACGTTGCTTCTTCAGGCACAAGTACAACAACAATTAAATAAATCGATAAGAAAACAGAAATATAAAAAGACCTTCATTAGTGAACGAAGGAGCGTACAAGTGGAGGAAATGCACAGTAGTGACTGTGCTACCTTTTAAGGCCCCAAAAATGAGGGGGCCACTTCTGCAATGGGAGATCCTCACGGCAGAAGAGCTTCAACCTCCATTAACTTGAAGAATGACATTAGGTGGAATTTTCTGACACATTTGAAAGTAAATAAAAGCATTCTAATGTGCAACGAGTTAAACAATTGCAGCTTAAGATAAGACTAGCAATTGTCGTGCCTTGAGTGACAATGATATACCGAGTGGAACTGTATAAAACAAGAGCACCCTTTTAGGTCTCGGCATGCGCTGTCTCAGTCATGTTGTTTCAATCTGTGGGCTACACCCCTCCTGTGTGCTTAACTTTTGCTTGCTTTATTGTCGCTCGCTTATCCTTTCTTCCCATTTGTCTATAATATGCATGTGTCATGCCTGTACTTGTGTTTAACCCTCCCCCAGAGTATAGACAAAATACTTGTGTCCATCCACTGCTCCCGTTTTAGGAGCTACTTTTTTCTTTGTGTTTGAGCACTCCATATGAGCGCTTGTATTTTCAAGCCCTCTCCCAAATCCCTCCTGCATCCTTCCCCTCCCAACCTCCTACTGTGGAGGAGGCTAGGGGTGCAGGCTTTGTACCGCCACTGTCTGAGCATCGGCAGAGTTACGTGTCCATCAGCAAAATTGAACTTTAGCTTCGATGCGCGCTTCGTTTGTTTTCCGGCTTGCTTATCAGTGTAGGGATTTTTACCTCCTTTTCATGAAGTATGTTGGCTGCTGGATTTGCGGTGCTGTTTTTAGTAGGGCTGTGTGTTTTAGAGAATAGTTTGTTGAAAGCCAGGGCACAGCTGTAGCAATCTGAGAAGGGTGGTCTTTTGTGCTTTTGAAGCTAAATGTCTGATGTGCACTATGTTACTTTCTCAAGGATAATGTCTCCCAAACACCTAAGAATTGGTTTTATGGCTAACATTATTAATAATAATCTTACTCAGTTTTGATATTTAGAAAGTGAAACTTAGTGCTGCTTTCCCACCCCCTGCGGCTACAGTGGGGAGCCACCTCCAGCCGCCTTCGTTGCTTAACCGCTCACAGAAGCTTGTTCACATAGAGTGGACGGCTGCCACCGTGGCTGTGTCCAGCAAAAGGGGTGTTTTCAGAGGTTCCAAGTCTAAAGACTGAGCAAAAAAAGTGAATCGCCCGCAACGAATATCGCTATTTAGCGGCACGTCTTCCATGTTTGTTTGCAGTGTTATTTCCCTTAAACACAACGTTTGGTAGTAAGTAACAAGGCAGGCTTGTGTATGTTAGCAAGAAAACAAGCAAACTTACGAGACAAAACAGTGCTTCCACTGGAAGACATGATACCCGATTACTTACCGCAGCAGTGTTACGTGCACTTCTAATTGCAGACTACTTGTACAACTTGTTAAATACGTGTGCCATCTAATGAAACCACTAATGTTTATTTAGTGTATATGGAGCAAAACCAATAATGTAGAGATGTGCTTGTAAAGTGTTCTAACAGGATGCCTATTAGGCCGTCTGTAATTGTGACCTTTTAGCTTTGCAGTTCGTTTTTGTTCTTCATTGCTACCCCTTTCGTAGCTGTCTTGTAGGACTATTCAGGCAGCCCTCAAAGAAAACTGCGGTCCTAATTACGATGGTGCAAATGCAAATGCAAAACTACAAGTCCCAGAATACAAAGCACTATTTAAACACAAAGGACTGTTGCATGTCTTGGGGTTACTTGGCGGCCATGCCCGCCATTTGGTCTGTATTTTTTCACCTAATGTAGTGGTAAGTGGGGAACCCATGTTCGTAGTTCTTACAGGGGGGGGGGGTGGGGGGGGGGTGATGGGAAAAACAGTGCATGCCACTGTTTTCTTCATGCGCTCCATGTTGAGGTGTACAGTGTTTGGATTGAGGGAGTCAGTTAGCTAAACAGAGCCAGGCTTTGTAGCCCACTAAGAGACCAACCACAGTTTTGAGAACAGTTAAGTTCTGCTCCACAAGTATTTCTGTCAGAGCAAATTTTAAGTTGATTTCCCTAGATGTGGACTGGAATCTGCCATTAATTTTCTTGTGGCCTCCGGAGATCTTTGCCAAAGGTTCGTGGTTATCTCTTGTGGTGTTGGTTAAGGGAGTAGAATGGAGTCCAGTGGCTTTGCTCCTTCCATTTATTCTTCCTTCACACAGCCTTGAGAAAGTTTATTGCTTTCTGAAGAGGCTTGTGTTGGTGATATCCTGCTAAGGTTGGATACTGTGGCAGGGATAAAGGGATAAGCCCCTCTTATGCTGTGGTGCTTTAATGTTGAGAAAGCCAATAGCTCTCGTATAGCCGAGATCTATTGGGTTTGCCAGTACTTGTTTAAGATATTCAAGCAGTGATATGAACACAAACAATGAGGAGCTGCTGTGCTGGAGAGCTTAAAAGAAATCTACTAACAAACCATTATACCCTTGAGCCTGAAGATTAAAACAAAACGAGGAAGGTACCCAAAAGGGTGCATTCAGGAGGGAATAGCGGAAACCGTGGTAACCGAGGAACTCATTGAGGGGAAACAGGGTAGACCTCCATTAGCTGCCTAAGTCTCCTCCTGCCATGACTGTATCCTTTTCTGGAGGTGGAGTTAAAGTAGAAACACAGTCGGCCGTTGGCACAGAGCAAATCAATGATCAAATCATTTATTGGGCCCAACTGGACCAGGGCCAGGGTGGTAACAGTCCTATTTCAGATGGAGAGTGAGAGCCCCTGGCAGAGTGGGACAATGAAAGCCAAACTTTTAACGACTCAAACTCTTGTCCCCATCATCAAATAAAATATTTAAATTGTAATCAAAATCCAAAACAAGGTTGGTAATGACTCGCCTACAACTAGGAGGGTCAATAGGCTCACAAATAAGGGATATATTAAATTGGCAGACGGGTAACAGGCCTAGGCGTTGTACTTGCGAAAATTAAAGACATTGGATGCTATGATACAAGCAGCAGTATTAGATGTTGATAAGTTAGAAACGCAAGTCAACTTTTTACAGACCATTGCAGTGCTAATCATGAGAATATATGGGAAATTTGTTCACCTGAATAGCTTAATTGTGAGAGCACAGGAGTTTAAATGTAGGGAAGGCCACCACATTCCATGTCGCCCCTTAATATAGAAGCTTGCTGGCCTTCCAGTAATAATGATCATCTTGATTGACTTGAAAAAAGTCAGGAAACATAAGATCATAAGGGGCCGCCACAAACATGTACAGCAAAATAGGGAGTCATCTTAAACCCAACACCCCCCTCCTCCCCCCCCCCCCAAAAAAAAAAAAGAAAACACAGGGATCCCCAAAAATAACCACTGCCGTTCACTCAGACCCCATGATGGAGGCCAAATAAAAGTAGGTCAAGTCTCTTGGTACAACATAATCAAGAAACATAGGGATCTTGGAGACCCAGGGCAACCAGGAACCCAAAGCTGAAGATTGAGGCACCCACGTCTATCTGGTATAACCTCCCAAAGACCATTGTTACAGACCACAGTGGGGCACATGCCCTTCCTGGTGAAGTCAGAAGCCCAGGCACAAATGGAGATCTCAACAAAAGTATTGAGGACAGTTTCACTCGCCCCATAAAATGGGCCAGTTGGCATTGATTGAATGCACTAGAGGAAATAAAAACACAAAAACAAATCAAATATGGAATGGGATCTCAGAGTGCCTATGCAGACTGGAAATTGCATGACCATTCAGCAGCCCAGGAACCTACTGCTCCTAGTGATCCCTTTACCCATGATTGGTGATCTCAGTCGGGATCAGAAACCAGGTAACCTTTAAGAGGGTACTGGAAGGAGAAAAGTGATGTATAATGTGTGTAACCAACCCTATGACTGGGACGAAACCAGTCAACCTATAGGAATGAACCTATGCCAAGAAGCAATACACTTTGTCTGGTAAAACAACCTCACCTCCATCTTATGTACAGGAGCTGGCCAGGATCTTCCACAGGGAACCCCCAGCCCTCCATCACTCTAGGTTCCTTATACACCCAATGTTGGTACCACACAAGCCAAGTACACAAATCTGCACAGCTGGGCACATTTGTATCTGTGGTTCCTCTGTTGTAAAAACAGCCTAGAATGTGATGAAGTAACCTGGCCTGGTAAATCTGATTGCGTTTTGGCAAGACGTTCTCAGCTATTGCCAAATCACTCCTCTTCAGGGAGTATAACTACCTTTTAGTGAAGTAGTGTCAAAACAGTGAGGGAAACTCATGAAATGAGACTTTCCCTGTAGGAGTCTGGACCACTTCCCCTGCTGCAGTACACAGATCCTGTACCATGCTTGTTATACTCCAGACTGTTTAAAAGGTCTGCCCTAGCCTTGGCAAACAAATGGCTTGGGCTCATAATGGTTAAATGAACTGCACACTCTGACTTGCGTGTTAAGCAACCTTCTTTTTAAATAGTGCACATCTTAATGTTTCTTTCTACAGCTTTGCATCCTCTGTTTGCATGTTATTATAAAAAGTCTTCATCTGCCATATAATACTAAAACCCTGGTTACAAAATTGACTTTAACTTACAACTCAATGTATTCCTCTCCTTTCTTTCCTCTGAGAGACTGTCCTTACCTTCCATCCTTTACATAAACCTTTTTGAGTGTAGACTTCAATTCATCGCCAATATGATTACATTATAAGCACTGACACCAGTTCCCCTCTTTCTGTGTCTTTTGGTGCAGTCAGAGCGCCCCTCCTGACTTATCGGTTCAGGAAGATTCTGAACTTTTCTCTCCACTGAAAACAGGCTTCATATTGTGCCACAACTGTAGAAAGCAGATGTTCATCCCATGAAAACAGAGGTTTGTCATGGGGTGCACAGGGTGTACCTTTGATGCTTCAGATCAAGATTTACCTCGAAGGTCAATGACAAGTGTTCTTTAATACCCCTGAAAGTGATTTTTATACTGGTCTCATTCCAATGTCTGATCCCAAACCGACATGCTGTGAGGTTATAAAGATGCAACCTGTTGTCATACACCAGGACTGTAAACCTGTACCTTTACCTCGTACTAAATATCCACAAAGGTCCCATTATCTTTTTGCCTCCAGTCCTGATCCTGTGCCAGAGCTGGGTACATGTCAGGATGAAGATGATGGGGAGGAGGGCCTGCTCCCCTCTCATTACACTGATGATGCCTTATACCTGGACTTACAGAAGGCCAGTGGGCTTGATGCTTCCTCTGGGACAGAGCTGGATTCTCCACATGGGCGATCAATGGAGGAAAGTGCTTAGTTTCCATTTGCATTGATGTTTTGGGGGTGCTGAAGTGCTAGGATTTGAGCTTCCCTCCAGTAAGACTAATGCAAATACTTCCATTTAATGATGCCCTCACCGGATACTCTTGTAGTTACTTAGTGAAAACCACTTTCTTGCTTGCCTGTGAACAGGCAGGTGGCCAGACGTCCTAGCTCAGTACATGAGCACCTGGTATTTCTCAGTAAGCACCCTACTGCAGGAAGCCTTA
Organism: Pleurodeles waltl; assembly: GCF_031143425.1. Taxonomy (NCBI): domain Eukaryota; kingdom Metazoa; phylum Chordata; class Amphibia; order Caudata; family Salamandridae; genus Pleurodeles; species Pleurodeles waltl. The sequence continues at coordinate 1,692,510,601 of NC_090440.1, forward strand.
CCATTCAGAACTTTACCAGTAAGGTGAATCTTAAATCCTTTCCATCCACTTTGCTGGATACAGGATCCAAGAGGACCAATTCCTTTGGCACACGTTAGATGAGGTCCACTGGGTTTTCTGGTGATGTACAAGTTTTTCAAATAGACATACACTTTGATATGGATTTTGCCTCTTTGGAGAGCAGACTGATTCCACTTTAGAACACTTGAAAGACAGCAGAACTACAGTGTGTTACTTGGGGTTGGTGACTTCTGCCAACCAATTTCTACACCAGTTTCAGAAATTCAGTGGCTATTCCAGAGGGCTGACATAGGCGGAAACAGCCTTCATAACCAGTGATGCAGCAGACTGCCTACTCCTTTCAGGGTTGCCACCAATATTCTGGTAGGCAACAAGTGGGTGTTAAGTCTACCAGATCCTCCTCCCAACAAAGACTTTAGTGTGCCCTTAACGGCACATGCCCAACCAGTGGGAGTCAGGACCCAGCACTTCTCCCAGATTGGATATCTGTAATGTCCAACAGAAGGGTCTTGCAAATGTTCAGAAAGGCTAAGTCCTACATTTTCTCCCCCTGCCCAATATTCCATTCCAGAACAAATATTTGAAGACTACCTGTTCACCCTGCTGCAGGAGGGTGCATCTGTTGCTCTTCAAGGGTGAGTGTGTGCTGGACTCTGAGCCAGGCAGGGATTGTTACTCCCACTATTTCCTTGTCTGGAAAAAATGGCAGGTTCTCGATACTGTTCTGGGCCTTAGAACCCCCTAAATGCCTTCTTGGGGAAGAACAAATTCCAGTTACTCAGATTGTCTCGATCCTATTTGCTCTTGATCTGGGTGACTGGATGGTGTCTTTGATCTTGCAGGATGCGTATTTTCATACACCCCTGTTCAGTCCAACAGGTGCTGCCTGCAGTTTAGAATCAGCCAGGAACATTTTCACTTTACCATCCTTCTCTTCAGCATCACCAGTGCCCGTTGGGTATTCACAAACGTGATGGCGGTGATTGATGCTCATTTTCAGAGGTCAGGGGTCTGTGTTCCTGTACCTCGATGACTGGCTGCTGAAGGCGAGCTCAGCGTAGTCAGTTGTGAACTACCTCCAGACAACCTATCTTTTGGCTTTTTTGGGTTTCACCATGAACGAGCAGAAATACGATTGGTTCCTTTGCTGAGGTTCCCATTCATTGGGGCTATCCTTGACACAGTGGAGTTCAAGGAATTCCCACCACAACAGCAGGTCCAACACATTGTGCCTGTGATTGTTGTTTCAGACTACCCTCTGGCTCACAGTAAGGATCCCTATTAGCTTTCTTGCCCTCTTAGCTTCATGCATCCTCCTTGTCGACAATGCCTTGTGGTCCATGTGTGCTCTGCAAAGGTAAATGAAGATCCAGCAGTCCCAGCATCATGGCAGCCTTTCCAACAACTTTCAGGGCTCTGTGGAGACTGCTTGATCTACAGTAGTGGCAAACACAACTTGTCCAAAGCAGGCCTCTCTCCCACCCCCACCCAGAGCTGGCTGTGATAATGGGTGTGTCACTACTGGAATTTTTGGAAGGGAAGTGTGTATTTCAGAGGACTCTGGTCCCCAGTGGAGGGCTGGCTTTGCATATTCTGGATGGGACTCTTGTAAACCTTCCAACTACGACCTTTCCTGTCACAAGTTCTGAAGATCTGGAACAATCATGACCAAGTCATCCAAGTGGCCCTTGAATGGGCTTGGAGAGTGTGGTACCTGGAACTCTTGGTAATGAGCATCTGTTCTCCTATCATTCTGCCACTCTGAGAGGCTTCCTATGTCAGCAACAGACAAGCTCATCTACTCAAATCTAGTCTACATCTCCATGTGTGGTGATAGAGCAACTGCAATTGACTTTGTACGACTTAGCATTTGAAATGGTTGATGTCATCCTTACCGCCTCACTTCTCTTTACAACAAACATCTATCCAAGGTGCTTGGGCAGATTATGATGTAATACAACACCTGAGACATTGATTTATAGGCAAAACACTCTGATATTCTTTTGTTTGTCTTGTTTTTAGCCCAGCAAGACCTTGAGCTGGACACTGAAAAAGGATAATTGTTAGCACTTTCTGCTTTTTTTGGCAAACAAACTATCCTTATTCAATTTATTAATTGTGATGATATATTAAAGATTTGACGCACATTTCCTTCCAAGCAGTTTGTGCTGCCATAGTGAGGCCTTAACTTGGTCTTCACTTTCCTCATGTGTATGCCCTTCAAGCCAAGGCATAGCTGCTCGCTGCTTCTCCAAATTTTAAACTGTCTTCATATTGTGATCATGTCAGTTTGTTGCATGAGAAGACATTCTCAGTGCACTCCCTGCTACATCACATTTATTCTGGGCAAATTGGTGTTGAGGACTTGGGCAGACTTTCTACCAAAGTCATGTTGTCCAATCCATCACTCTGCCAGTGATCTTTGCTACCCCTCCTAAAACGAAGGGGAGGGCTACATTGGTTGGATCATAAAAAGGCTTTAAGCTTTTACATAGATCAGATCAAGCAGCATAGTGTGAACAATCAACTCTTTGTGGAAGCAGCATCCAGGGAATCTCTCCAACAAGGTCCAGATCTTGGACGGAACTGTGCACGTTCTGCAGTGGTGGTTAAAGAACCGCAATTGGGTCAGATCCCCCAATCAGATCTGACAGTAAAACAGATGAGTCACTCCTGGGGTGGGATGGCCATCTGGGAGAGGCAGCGATCAGAGTCATCTGGTCTCCATATCAACCTGTTGGAGCTCCTGGCAAACATACTAGCATCAAAAGCATTTCTTATATCTCTCAAGGGAAAAGTAGTGCAGGTGTTCATGGAGAAGAACACCTCCATGTGGCACAAGCAGGGCGGGGTGGGGCTGTAGACCCTTTGTCAAGAGGCTCTGTGCCGCTGGACATGACTAGAACATCAGGGCATTTCCCTGGTGGTTCAATACCTTGTGGGCTCTCTGGACGCCAGAGCAGACAAACTCAGTCAACAGTACCTGGTCAATCATGAATGTAGTTTCCATCCTGAGGTGGCACAAAGGTCTCTTTCAATAGTGGGGAAAACCTTTGTTAGATCTGTTCGCCTCTGCAGAGAACGTGCAATGTCCGCAGTATTGCTTGTTGTTTTTTGCGGTTGCCTGATCAACCTTCCTGGTTTAAGTGTCCTATTGTAAATAAATTCCTTAAACCTCTTAATCATATTTTTCCACATTCATTATGGGTTTTGAATTTAGTTTTTACATTTTTGATGTGTGCTCCTTTTGAGCCTCTCCACAGATGTCCTCTCGGGCTTCTCCCATTGAAAACCGCCTTCCTTTTGGCCATTACGTCTGCCCGCAGGGTGAGTAAGCTGCAGGCATTGTCATCAAATCTACCCTACCTTTCCTTCTATCCTGACATAGTTGTGCTTCACGCTAGGGCTTCCTTTTTGCCAAAAGTGGTCAGGCCCTTTCATGTGGGGCAGTCTATCACCTTTCCTATTTTTTATGCACCCACACATCTTCCTAAGGAAGAGGAGAGACCCCTCCACCTAGACCCACAAAGAGCATTGGCGTTCTACTTTGATCGTACCAGAAACTTCCACATGGATAGTCAACTCTTTGTTGGTTATTTGGATGCAAAGAAAGGTCAGACAGTGCAGAAGAGAACCATCTATAAATGGGTCATACTCTGCATTAAAATGTGCTATGCACTGGCTAAGAAGGAACACCCTGACGGCATGGGTGCTCATTCTACCAGAGCTTAAGTTGTGACCACTGCGTTAGCACGCGGAGTTCCAGTCCTGACATCTGTCAGGCAGCAACCTTGGCATCTCTGCACGTGTTTACAAAACACTACTGCCTGGACAGGCAGGTCCGCAGGGAGGGGCACATTTCCGGTTCCTGTGCTGCAGGGCTTTCTAGTACTTTAGTTCACAGACCCACCTCGATTGGTTGCATTGCTTGGGTATGTGTTTTAAGGTAAGGAATCTTCAACTGGATGTCTCTATCAGATGGACAAGTTACTTGCCTTTGGTAACACCTTATCTGGTGGAGACAATCTCTAGTTGCAGATTCCTTACCGACCCACCCATCCTTTCCACTCCGTGAATGATTTCAGGGGACAGGGACTCCCCTTTCGAGGCCCTAGTTTTGATGCACCAGTCAGTGTTCTTTATGGCTCTGCACTTTTGGCATGGAAAGAAACTGACATCAGCGTGCTGGGGTGGCGCCTATGTAGGACCTGCAATGTCCTTTCTTGCACGGATGATAGAAGCGGAGCCGATCGACGCCACCTAACGATGTGCAGCAGTACTGCTTGAATAAAATCATCAGCCCCAGACTGACCCCTTAGGGGAAAACCTAAGGTAAGGAATCTGCAGGTAGATATTGTCTCTACCAAATAATGTGTTACCGAAGGTAAGTAACTTGTCCATTAGTCCTCCAGTTTTAGGGCTTAAGTTTTTTGCAAATTTATGCACAGGGCAAGACTTGTTCTTACCCCTCTCTAATGTCTTTTGATGATGGTATTTCTTTAGGATATGTGAGTTTTATTTTCTCTTGTGTTGCAGTTGAGTTGTTGGAGTATAAACTCCAGCAGGAAATGTCCATCACAGGTGACTTACAGACCTCTCTGAGCCGTGAACAAGAGCACGCCTCTGAGCTTCGGACATATCTCGGGGAGGAACGAGAAGCTGCATTCCAACTCAAGTCTGATCTGTCTGAGAGCAAGCAAGAAGTGGAGCGACTGCTGCTGTCCCAGCAGGATCTGCAGACGGTGGTTTCCAGGCTCAGGTAATGTCTAATAACCGGTTTCTGTACTTCTGCGATAGCCTAGGAAAGTAGTGAGATCACTCTGGAGCACTGACCCAATTTATAGATTCCAATGCTATTTTTACCTTGTTAAAATAACTAACAATATATACATATATATGTATATATGTATGTGTGTGTATATGTGTGTGTGTATATGTGTATGTGTGTGTGTGTGTGTGTGTGTGTGTGTATATATATATATATATATATATATATATATATATATATATATATATATATTCCTTCACAAATGCCATTCCTATTGCTGAACACTTTAAGGATGGGTGCCTCCTCCGTGCAAATGGCATGCACGGTAATTACAGAAAAACAAAAAGGCTCCACTTTGGAGCCGAAAGGAGCACTCTGGATTCCCAGCTTCCTCCAACATGACGCGTTTCGGCTGACTTGCCTTTCTCAAATGCCGGTAAATAAAGAGAAACACTCACTTGCAAATGCATTAAATACTTGTCCTTCTTTATTCTCCTCGCTGTACTTGTAAGTGAAATGGGACTGACATGTCTCCATAAATCACATAGTTGCAAGCGTCGCCATAGTACCATATGTTTATCTGATATTCAAAGTCCCAAAAGTTACAAAACTATCGCTTTCAGGTTTGAAGAGAAAATGATGTGGGCAAATAGATGGCTGGATGTATTGGCTCAGCTCATGTAATTTAAGAAGAGACACGCTCTTGCTTTAAATGTAGAATTAACATGGAGGCTTTAAACTTTGAAGCGCGCAAGTATAAAAGTGAATAACAATGTGCCCAGAACCACTTTGGCTTTTAAATCTACCGAAGATAAACTATGAACTGGGACTTTGAATATCAGATAAACATATGCTACTATGGCGACGCTTGCAACTATGTGATTTATGGAGACATGTCAGTCCCATTTCACTTACAAGTACAGCAAGGAGAATAAAGAAGGACAAGTATTTAAAGCATTTGCAAGTGAGTGTTTCTCTTTATTTACCGGCATTTGAGAAAGGCAAGTCAGCCGAAACGCGTCATGTTGGAGGAAGCTGGGAATCCATAGAGTGCTCCTTTCGGCTCCAAAGTGGAGCCTTTTTGTTTATATATATATATATATATATATATATATATATATATATATATATATATATATATACATACAGGGAGTGCAGAATTATTAGGCAAGTTGTATTTTTGAGGAATAATTTTATTATTGAACAACAACCATGTTCTCAATGAACCCAAAAAACTCATTAATATCAATGCTGAATATTTTTGGAAGTAGTTTTTAGTTTGTTTTTAGTTTTAGCTATGTTAGGGGGATATCTGTGTGTGCAGGTGACTATCACTGTGCATAATTATTAGGCAACTTAACAACAAAAAATATATACCCATTTCAATTATTTATTATTACCAGTGAAACCAATATAACATCTCAACATTCACAAATATACATTTCTGACATTCAAAAACAAAACAAAAACAAATCAGTGACCAATATAGCCACCTTTCTTTGCAAGGACACTCAAAAGCCTGCCATCCATGGATTCTGTCAGTGTTTTGATCTGTTCACCATCAACATTGCGTGCAGCAGCAACCACAGCCTCCCAGACACTGTTCAGAGAGGTGTACTGTTTTCCCTCCTTGTAAATCTCACATTTGATGATGGACCACAGGTTCTCAATGGGGTTCAGATCAGGTGAACAAGGAGGCCATGTCATTAGATTTCCTTCTTTTATACCCTTTCTTGCCAGCCACGCTGTGGAGTACTTGGACGCGTGTGATGGAGCATTGTCCTGCATGAAAATCATGTTTTTCTTGAAGGATGAAGACTTCTTCCTGTACCACTGCTTGAAGAAGGTGTCTTCCAGGAACTGGCAGTAGGACTGGGAGTTGAGCTTGACTCCATCCTCAACCCGAAAAGGCCCCACAAGCTCATCTTTGATGATACCAGCCCAAACCAGTACTCCACCTCCACCTTGCTGGCGTCTGAGTCGGACTGGAGCTCTCTGCCCTTTACCAATCCAGCCACGGGCCCATCCATCTGGCCCATCAAGACTCACTCTCATTTCATCAGTCCATAAAACTTTAGAAAAATCAGTCTTGAGATATTTATTGGCCCAGTCTTGACGTTTCAGCTTGTGTGTCTTGTTCAGTGGTGGTCGTCTTTCAGCCTTTCTTACCTTGGCCATGTCTCTGAGTATTGCACACCTTGTGCTTTTGGGCACTCCAGTGATGTTGCAGCTCTGAAATATGGACAAACTGTTGGCAAGTGGCATCGTGGCAGCTGCACGCTTGACTTTTCTCAGTTCATGGGCAGTTATTTTGCGCCTTGGTTTTTCCACACGCTTCTTGCGACCCTGTTGACTATTTTGAATGAAACGCTTGATTGTTCGATGATCACGCTTCAGAAGCTTTGCAATTTTAAGAGTGCTGCATCCCTCTGCAAGATATCTCACTATTTTTGACTTTTCTGAGCCTGTCAAGTCCTTCTTTTGACCCATTTTGCCAAAGGAAAGGAAGTTGCCTAATAATTATGCACACCTGATATAGGGTGTTGATGTCATTAGACCACACCCCTTCTCATTACAGAGATGCACATCACCTAATATGCTTAATTGGTAGTAGGCTTTCGAGCCTATACAGCTTGGAGTAAGACAACATGCATAAAGAGGATGATGTGGTCAAAATACTCATTTGCCTAATAATTCTGCACTCCCTGTATATATATATATATATATATATATATATATATTTATTTCAAAAATACTTCTGGTACCATGCAGAAAGTTCCCAGACACCAGATGGAAGTCCAAAATATTTTATTCACCAATGCTTCCTCCCAGTACAACGCGTTTTTGTACTGGGAGGAAGCATTGGTGAATAAAATATTTTGGACTTCCATCTGGTGTCCGGGAACTTACTGCATGGTACCAGAAGTATTTTTGAAATAATTGGTGGATGGCTAGGTCCACGCCGAGGACCTGGGGGCCGCAGGAGGAGATCGCGGGTCGGTCCCGGGGCGCCAACTTCTCGAGGCGGAGGAGGGATCCGCCCGTGTGCCTCTCACCCTCCGCTGGCGGCTCCAGAAACTGTCGGGCGACCGAGGGGCCCGGCCGCAGAAGATTCGCCCCCTCCGGGGAGCCGCGGCCACCATCTTCCCCGGCGTGGGGATCTGAATTCCATTCGGAGGGCCTGATAGCGAGGTGGGTGGTCGGCGGCGGGAGGGGCTCATTTTGGGAGGGCAGTGAGCCCACACCTGGGCCCTGCACTACCCTTTGCTCCTCCCCCCCCCCCCTCTCATCCCTAGTCGCCAGGGACCCCTGAAGGTGCCCCCCTCCCCCCCTCATTGTCCGGCGGAGAGGCGTGCCCCCCTAGAAAGGACCCGGGGGCCGCAGGAGGAAATCGAGGCCACAACCCATGGGGCACATGCACGGCCGGACTGGACCAGGCCAAGACAGGACTTGCGGCGAGTGGTGCCGCCCCACCGTGTAAGCGCCAGACTGCTACGGAGGATTTGTGAGCGCCCGGAGCTCTCTCTGCGCACACCTACGGGAAGGATCTTCTTCCCCCCCCCCCCCCATTTTGTCAGAGGATCTAGGGCTCTGGCTTAGTCGCCCACCGGGGAATTCGTAGGGGCACGCGGGCCTTGCCTCCCACCCCTCTTCTGCCCACGCTGGTTGACGGGCCCAGTGACGGGGAGCCCCTGCCCGCCCAAACAAGAACCTATTTTGAAGATCAGCAGGAGGGCCGAAATCCCAAAAATTGAAGTGCACACCGGCGCTGGCCCGCGAGGACATACAACCCCCCCTGCTTGAACGGCCCAGGGAACGTGGGTGACCGCGTGGGTGCAGGAGGAACGAGGGGACACACGAAAGAGGCACGGGTGTGCCACCGACGAACTCAACTGTACCCGGTGAGGCAGTATACCCATCTAAAGGACAACCACAGACAAGGCAAAATGGCTGGGAAGTCCAAATCAGCGAAAAGCCAGGACCGGAACACACATGGACCGGCACCTGCCGATCAACAACTTATACCCACCCTGCAGTCGCTGGAATCCACACTCCAGGCCCCCTCCTCACAATTCGAGAAAGTGCTGCAGGCAATCATGGACACTAAATCCTCACTGGAGAGCAGAATAGACACGGTGTCACAAGATCTGAGCATTCTTAGGGTAGACCATCGCAAATTATCCGAAAAAGTGAAGTCAACGGAAGAGGCGCTAAGCGATCTGGCCCCCACAGTAGTGGACAACCAAAAACAAATAATCTGCTTGGACACAGAAGTAAAGATACTGCTGAGAAGAGCAGAGGAGGCGGAGGGCAGGTCCCGCCGTAACAACATACGATTTCTCGGATTTCCTGAAAAGTCACTTGATCAAAACTCAGAACTTTTGCTGGAACACTGGTTAATTAAAGAGGTCCTGAATGGAGCCCCATCGAAATTCTTCTCGGTAGAAAGAGCGCACAGGATCCCTGGATGTTCCCCAGTGCCTGGCCAACCCCCAAGACCGTTGATAGCCAGGTTCCTGAATTTAAGAGACCGTGACGCTATACTACAACAGTTCCGCAACAAAGGCCCATTCAAGTACGAGGACTCAATTGTTCACGCTTATCCAGACTTCACTCAGGAAGTGCAAAGACAACGCAACTCTTATGCCCAAATAAAGCAACGCCTCCGTGAACATGATATAAAGTACGCACTACTATTCCCTGCCAAATTAGGAGTACTAACAGACGAACGCACCCACGTGTTCACCTCACCGGAAGACGCTTGGACGTGGATGCATGCCAAGGGGCTCGCCCACCCCCGTGAAGCTACCGGCACCGACGAGAACTGGTCAACGACATCGTCACGGAAACGCTCCAAGAGGCGCCCCAGGGGACAACCCACGGAGAAACAGGCCGCAGAAGAGAGAGCAAGGGTCCTGAAAGAAACTCCCCTGTTGACACAGAACTCCTTTGAGACTCTCATGATACACCCGGAGGAAGGCTCGGAGTCGGACTCGATCAGTTCGGATTCCACATTAACGGAAGCGCTAAGGGGCCCGGAGCTTGACCGCAGATACACTTTGAACGAGTATCACTGACCCACCCCCTCTTGAGACCGGCTGCCACAGTTGAGGAGTAGAACTGAACTCTGTGTGCCCCACCGGGAGTGGGTGGCTATCTCACCTGAACTTATGTATCTTTTTTCTATTCTTGGAGATAGTTCCTTTATTCATACTGCGCGTAGCTGGCGGCGGGTGCGCGGCGGGGGTGTTTTGGGGGGGGGGGAAGGATCATCCCACCCCGGGAGTGCCCCAAACCATCCGCAGACCGGGTCTGCAGAAGGATGCGAGCCCCATAACAAGCCGCACCCGGATAGTATTATTGCTCCCCGCAGATATCCACATGGACACAGTTCTGTTCGCACCACAATGGGGTGTGTAGTTTGATGCAAGTTCACAGTTGGGGACGGGATCCAGTTGGGGAGGGAAAGAGGGTAATTACTAGATTGTACACTACAGGTCTGCTTATAACACAGGGAACACTGCCAGGATCGAGGGGCCCGACCGCTGATGCGACGGAGGCGGGGGGAACCGGCCGGGTCCTACCAGTAGGCAGAGGGCCAGATACACCCTCACAAAACTAAACATGGCCCAACCCACAGCCTATAGTACACACAAATACGACATAGTCACCTGGAATGTCAGGGGACTCGGGACCCCGAGCAAAAGGTACAGGGTGCATGCACGACTTAAACGCCAGGGGACACATATCGCAATCCTACAAGAGACCCACCTGCAAGACCCAGACCTGCAAGAACTGCGGAGTAAATGGGGGGGGGGACAGATTATAGGCACATCCTACTCAATTTTCGCGAGGGGGGTCCTCATATCGATAGCAGGGAGTGTCCCCTTCCTCCAAACATCATATAGGATAGACCAGGAAGGCAGGTATGTGGTAGTGGAGGGTAGACTAGACGGCAAACAACTATCACTTATAGGGATATATGCTCCCAATAACGCGCTACCCGAGTTCCTGAGCACGCTCACCCCAGCATTATTAGTGAACCCCGAAACACCTGCCATATGGGGTGGAGACTTTAACTGCACGCCAGACCGGCACTGGACAGGTCTAACCCCCCCACACACACGACAGCTAATAGATACCCCAGACGCCCACTGCCAACATGGGCCAGTGACATGGGCATCCACGATATATGGCGCGTGAAGCATCCACAACACAGGAAATACTCATTCTACTCAATACCACATAAGGTGCACACCAGGATATATTTATTGTGGGGTACTCAGGAAATCTGCACAATAGCCAGTGGGATTGACTACCTAGCTAAGACACTATCGGACCACTCACCACTTAAAATAACTCTGGACTGGGGTAGGAAGCGCCAAGTGATTCCAACATGGAGGCTACAAGTGGAAGCCCTACACGACCCAGCATTCACAGACACACTGAGAACAGCACTAAAACAGTACTGGGAATTAAATACTGGCACCACAAATTTAAGAGCAGTGGAGTACGACGCACACAAGGTAGTGATTCGTGGTCACTGTATCTCTACTACATGGGGGGGTGAGACGTACACTCCATGCAGAGGTTAGCAAGCTGGAGAAGAAACTAAGAGCACTAGAAAATGCAGTAGCCCGCAACGAAACACCATACACGACATTAAAAGATGCGCGTGCGCAGAATACACTACCGCCGACGCCACATTACGCCTTCACGACTACAAATACCACTTGACCAGACTACAAATGGAATGCGACAGATCGGGTAGGCTACTCGCATGGCTCCTGCGTGAGGACCGGCAGCGCCCTCCAATCGGGGCAATAAGGATAGGCACAGGCGTACTGGCAACCACACAGGAAAGAATAAACAATGCGTTCAGGGAATATTATACAAAATTATATGCTAAATGTACATCATGCACTTCCCAACAACTCAGGTCCTTTTTGGCGGACTCCTCCCTGCCCCAACTTACACAAACTGACAGAGAGATACTAGAGGCCCCCCTCATTAGGAGAACTCAACAAGGCCCTTGAACAACTACCTAGGAATAAAGCTCCAGGTGCAGACGGCCTGCCAGCAGAATACTACTCTACCTTTGCGACACACCTCAGCGCACATCTCCTGAAAGTGTTTGAAGAGGCAGGGGTCAACGGGACTCTACCCCCCACAATGAGGGAGGCAATGATAGTGGTCCTCCCGAAGCAGGGGCGTGACCCCACTGATGTTAAATCCTACAGACCCCTGTCATTGCTAAACCTAGACTGTAAAATACTTGGTAAAATTCTGGCCAATAGGTTGGCTCCCTACATGCACACTCTGGTACATGAGGATCAGAACGGATTCATCCCAAAGCGCAACACCTTCCTCAACATTCGGAGGCTACTAAGCGTAATGGGCAACACTCCCCCGAACGCATCTGAGGAAGCAGTGATTTCACTTGACATCGAAAAAGCGTTTGATACACTAGAATGGGATTTTCTGTTTGCCACCATGCAGCTAATGGGTATTGGCCCAAAATTTACACGCTGGGTACGCATACTGTACACTGACCCACAGGCCAGGGTGAAAACAGGTGGAGTCATATCAGGGAGCTTCTCGATCAGCCGGGGTACAAGACAGGGATGCCCCCTATCCCCCCTCTTGTTCGCCCTAACGATGGAACCACTGGCTGCACGCGTTCGTGCAAAAAAAGAAGAATGGGGGGTAGTAAGAAGCGGCACCTTCCACGCCATATCGCTATATGCAGACGATGCCTGGATATACATACGCAGAGGGGAGTAGGTGTTACCCCCGGTGATGTCGCTGCTATCTGAGTTTGGGGGGATCTCCGGCCTAATAGTCAACTGGGGAAAATCCTGTATATTCCCGCTAGCCAGTTGGCCCTCAGCGAAACAAGAGAATGCCCCGTCAGGCCACCTAAAATGGTGCTTCGACACATTTAAATACCTAGGGGTCAACATCTACCACAGAGCAGAAGACCTCAGGGATGGTAATCTGAGGAGAGCGGTGGCCTCTGTGAAGGGCTCAATGCGATTATGGAATAAATTACCACTTTCACCACTGGGCAAGGTCGCCTTAGCAAACATGCTGATATTACCTAGATTGTTGTATCACTTTGCGGCCCTGCCAATCATTATTCCCAAAAGCTTTTTCAACAGTCTGAACTCTATCCTATTGCAACGTGTGTGGGGAGAGGGCAGAAGGCGGGTCGCACTCACCACGTTACATTATCCGGTGGCTGCGGGCGGGCTGGGCGCCCCAAACTTTGAGCTCTATTCCGCGGCCGCACAGCTGCAGTGGATATTGAATTGGATCTATAGACCCAGCTCAGCGGAATCTATTTGGCTGAAATCCCGACTTCAGGGAGTCCCCCTGCTTGTATGGCTTACGAATAAGCAAACCAAAAGCACACGCGAAAACCCACTGATGGCAGCGGCACACGCATGCTGGAAGAGGTATATTCAAAAAGACGCAAAAGAACTTCCCTACTCACCGCTTCTCCCGCTAGAAAGGCTACCCGGGTGGGCGGAAACCGGATCACATTCGCCCACAACCTGGATAGATGCGGGCATAAATACAGTGGGAGATTGCTTCGAGGAAGGAAAATTAATGTCCTTTGAATCCATGCAGGCCCTCACAGAGGTCAGCCCGGGGCAATTCCTGGCCTACGACGATATATGCCTTGCAATTAGAAAAACATGGGCGTCTGGAGATCTAGAACCATACACCTCGGCCACCCTGCATCATATGCTGAGCTGCGATACCCAAGCAAAAGCAGTCTCAAACTCATATAAACTTCTGAACAAGCCCCCGGAATCCAACTTGCAAAAAGCTTGGAAGAGGTGGAACACCATACTGCCTACCCCGATGTCAAGGGCAGAATGGCCAAAAGCCCTGAGCCACACCCGTGAGGTCTCAAGGAACCCCAGATTCCGATAGACATAGACATAGACTATATCAGACATATTTGGCGGCAGCCAGGATTAAACGTATGTTTCCCGGGACGGACCCGGCCTGCCCCAGATGCAAAACACCAGTAGCACAGTTTTATCATATGGTCTGGGAGTGCCCGCGGATACAAGGGGAATGGGCTGGGGTGGTCAAAGCATTAACAGAAATGACGGGTCTCAACCTGGACACAAATCCCAAGTCCTGCCTACTTGGCCTCAGGACAAGGACGAAAGAAAACACTTGCACAGGTTCGTAGACCCAGCTTATGCAATGTACAAAAGACTGATAGCCATGAACTGGAAGGCCCCCAAAGCACCCGACCTGAAAGCCTGGCTCACCCTCACGCTACGTTGGACCTGTGCTGAGTACCAGGTGCTGATGAACCTAGCGCGAGGGGGACTGCGACAAGCAGGCTTCGAAACTTGGAGCACATTAGTTTCTAGGCTAGAGGCAAAAAACGATGAAAGACCCCTTGAACTGTGGACAGCCGCGATCACCTAGACGGTCGCGGGCTTGGATCCGGCTACAATGCAGCACTCTATCAGGGGATGCACACACACTTGTCAATAACGCCTTGACATTACTGACAATACACCAATCCCCCAAGCGCACACACGTCAAGTAGTACCTACAGGCCACCATGCCCACTCAATAGATACCAGCACCCCGGCGTTCCGCGCCACCCCCTGCCCATGCCCCCCCTCCCTCCTCTCATCCCCGCGCGGTGGTTGGAGCTCCACCTCAAGCGTCGCTGGAGCCTCTCCACAACAGAATACGCCAAACATTTGCGGCGGCAAAACCCAAAAATACTGATCAGATTGTGCACACCTGGAAGTGTACGAATGTTATTAGTTGCTTGTTAACCTTAATCTGTGAGAACCTAACGAATTACTGAAACCATTAACATCCTGTCATTGATAACACCTGTATGTAGTATAATGTATGGTTCTCTTGAAAACTCAATAAAAACATGTTAAAAAAAACAAAAACTTTAAGAGGTCTATATACTCCAATTCCAGCAAGCACTGTACTGGCAGTTGCCTCTCGGTGCAAATCCTTTTTGTGGAAGTATGAAAAATTTCCCCATTTTTCTACAGCTTTTTCGTAACAAAACCATACATATTACAGCATCATTAAATGTTTTTCGTTATTGTGGCCCAGCATTTCAGGTGGAGACCTGGTATTTTGGGTGGACAGATATGGACTGGGTGATCAGAGTTACAGACATATGTAATATGTGGGAAAGCTGAGCAATCGGGCTTGCCTGGCAACCAACTCAGTTCTGGTGGCATGGAGAAGTCTGCTTCGGGAGTTGCAATGGGATACAAGCCTCACATCCCTCCTGGAAGGCACAAGGCTGAGACAAGTAGCTGCTCTGAAGGGCTTTCAGGGCTGGAATAAGAGGGGTATGACCATGCTTGCAGACGTATGGGATGCTAATGGAGTGATTCCTTTCGATCACCTCCAAGGGGAATATCAGTTGCCAGCTACTCATGGCTGAAGTAGACAGTTAAGGCAGCACTCACCAGGAGTATAGATAAAGAGGAGGAGACCCAGGAAGACTACTTGTTGGAGAGGAGGCTGCTAGATGGGCGAGTCCTACAAAAATTGATCTTCTTGACATATGACACATTAATGCGGAATACACAGGGGACACTAATACACCATAAAGAGCGATGGGAACAGGATGTAGGGAAAATCGAGGACTGGCAGGAGGCATTTAGATTCCCAACAGAGATGTCCATGAAGGCCAGCTATTGGCTGATCCAGCTAAGGCTCCTCCATAGGACATATGACACCAGAGCCTTGATTCACAAAATTGCGAAAGCGGATGATGTTCTTTGCCTGCAGAAGTGTAGTATAGAAGGCACATTTGTTCAAACTTGGTAGCACTCCTCTTGGATACGCTTGTTTTGAAATTAAGTAACAATATCCTTTGAGGGAGGCGTTGGAGCGGTCATTGAGTTGACACCTTGAACACGGCTATGTTGGGTATATGGGAATCCTCAGACATTAAGAGGTAACAGAAGATTCTGTTGAATGTGGGATTTATGGTGGCAAAACAAAATATTGTCCAGAAATGGAGATGTGAGGCGCCCAGTCGCTCAGAGAATGGCAAGCGGAGATGGAACACTAAAATGCCAGCGCAAGAGGTATACAAGGGTAGGGGTTGTGAGAAAATGTTTGAGAAGATCTGGGGGACCTGGGATCCCTGAGATAGACTAGTTACTGGGAAGGTGGAAGGTAGAAGGGTACCCCACCGGGTGAAGTAAAATGGGGGCACGGAAGGGAGAGGACCATAAGGGGGTGAGATTGCGCAATTAATGAGGATCACAGCACGATTTGCCCCTCATAGATCATTACTGATGTAGGAAATATGGTTGTCGGGTAGTTGTCAGCCCTTTTAGCTTTCCTACATTTGCCTGATTAGCCATCCTTGTTTATCTCCAATTGTGATCCCCCCCTTTTTTCTTTTTTTTTTAAAGACCAACTTGTGTTGCTGCACCCATATATTGCTGCAATGAGACCCACTTTAGTCCTTAACGTCCTGATTTGCATTACCTTTAAACCTATGCACTGTTCTTAGAGTTTGCTGACCTTTAAGACTCACTGTTAAGGGTCAGAGGAACTACAGGCACTTTGGGGTAACAGCAGGCCCTGTATGTACATCCACAGTTTACCACATCTTTTCAGGACAACTTGGGACTTCGAGCTCTGGCATCCTTTCTGTGAATCCATTGTCGTCCTTCCATATCAGTTAGTCATGCTCTCTGCTTTTCTTTTCTCAGCAATACGCCTCTGAGAAGGAGAGGCTTCATTGGCCATTGGAGGGGTCCTTAGCTTCCAGATAGAGAGGGCTAAAGAGCATCGAGTGGACACACAATTATTTGTTTGATTCACTAGTGCAAAGATGGGAAGAGCAGTGCAGAAACAAACCTTCAGATGGATCATCCATTACATAAAGAAGTTCTAAGCCTTGGCCAGTAAGGGCCTTCCTAAGGGCTTTCAAGCTCAATCTACCAGAGCAAATGTCACCACTATGACTTACGCCAGGAGTGTTTCTATATTGGATTTATGACTGGTTATGACTTGGGCATCTATCCATACTTTAACCAGTTATTCCTCTCAGTGTGCAGGATTATTACCTCTGCACTCAGTAGTTCTATTGTAATAATAACTCTTAGAGATGCTAGCACTGTACAATTTACAATATTACATCATCTACGCAAAGAGAAAATTTGAAAATAGAATTAATCAATTAATAAACTGCAGCAACAGTGCTGGTTGTTGTATTCTTTTATTATTTTTTGTGCAGTTCAGATATCTAGAACCAACATGTTTCTCCCTTTATTGGCATGCAAGCCTAGGGCTTTTTCAAGACTAAACAAAATGTTAAACATTCACATATTAGATAACACTTTCTATTAAAAAAAAAATCATTTGACTGAAACTGCTTCTAAATAATTATTGTGGTAACAACCTCTGAGTATTACTCAGTGGGACACTAAATGTGTCGATTAAACCACATAAGTGGGAAGAAAAACAATGAGTGTTTCATGTCAATTGTGCACTTGCATGCTTCAAGTACTTTAAAATGTTGTGTTGTGTGTAGGAAAGTACCCCTTTTGACATGGTCACCCCCACTTTTTGTCACTGGTATTGAGGTGTTTTGACTGAAGGTACAGTTGGGTTCCTGCTAACTATGTCCTCACTGCCTGTGCTGTTTGCCTAAAAGAAGGTAAACGGTCTAATTGGAAGACACTTTTGTACCTCTGTAGATCCCTAGTAAATAGTTTGCCTGATACCTATAGCCTGAGTACTAGAGAGGGTTCCTAAAGGCTGCAGCATGTATTGGGCCACCCTAAGGGATCCCTTAAAAAATTGCACATAGCCTGCCATTGCAGACTCATGGTGCAAGCTGTTAGTGAAAACACAACGTGGCAGCACTTATTGTGTGCCATGCCCCCAAAATACTGCATCTAAGTATATGCAAGTCAACCCTACAGAAGGCCTTAGAGCCCTAAGGCGCAGGGTGCATTATAATTGATGTGAGTACATATCTGCATGAGCAAATATGCCTTTGTGATGTCTAGTTAGATTACTAGATGTTACAAGTGAGCAGGGGAGCCATCTTAAGGTATGTACTGGACATTCGTCACTACAAGTTACCCAGCTATATAATGGCTGCACTGAAACTTATGGTGTTTTGTATCAAACACCTCACCTTAATAAATTCTTACTGATGCCAGTATTGGATTTATTATGACATGCACTCGGAGGGCACTTTGGAGCCCACCTGAAAACTTACTAGTCCTCCAGTGTGCTGGCTTGCTCACTGGTACCGACCAGCCTGCCACCACAGACATGTTCCTGATCCCCGTTAAGGGCAAACCTCTCCAACTTGGTAGACATAGCAGTGGAACATCTTCCAGGATGCTGAAACCATCAGTCAGATGTACTCAGCCACACGCTCTGATTGCTATGAATTTGAGCTTCCTCAAGACCAACTGGATTACGTCTTCCAAGTATCCGGTCCCACACTATAGCTGTACACCACTTTTCCAGAACATGAAATGAGTAGTACACCACTACCTAACCCAATTTTAGTGCATCCTTATCAAGTGCTTCCCTGCTTGCCGGAACTAACCATATGTGGTCTGAAATACTTTTCAGTGACCCATTTAATGGTTTGCACTTTTGTTATGAGAAGGCAGACTTCAGCATTCATGTGCTTAAAGAAGAGCTGCAGCATGTTCCTTGGTTCTGTTTACCCCTGCCAAACCGTTTCCACACCACTTCAGAAGTTCACTGGGTATTCCAGAGGTTTGTCATACAGACAAAAACAGTCTCTCCATACAGCACAGCAGTCACCGCAGTCCTTTCAAGGACATGAGTCTGGCAGATGGTGTACATTTCAGCAGGGACATCAGTCCTCCTGTTCCTCTATCCCGGCTTCACCTCTCAGAAATCTACTTAAGTTTGCTATTAGTAGTGCATGCCCATCCAGTAAGCGCCAGGATCCATCATTTGCTCCTAAGGTGCTCATCCATCACTTCCAAAAGATGGGTCTTTAAAATTGTTGAACATGGCTCTGCTCCGCATTTTCATTTTGCCACCAAACTATCCTCCCACATCAGTGAATTTCAAGGGAGCACTGGTCCTTTCTACTGCAAGAGGTGCAAGCTTAACTCGCCAAGTGTGGTGTTGTGGATTAAGGAAAAATAATTAAGAAAATAAAACCACCCATAATTTTCAATGTTAAAGAATGTTAACTAAATCAGCAGGAGTTGGGCTTTTGTATTCAATGTCAATCAAGCTACAGTGTAATAAGTACTCAGAAAGATGGCATATCGAACTATAAATCCCAGAGTGCCTCTGAGTTAATATAAGGCATGTTAATGCTCACAGACTGAAACCACTTGAGAAAGATGGAGAGTTGAAAGCGTTTTTTGGTTGGATTTTATATATATATATATATATATATATATATATATATATATATATATTGACTTTAAAAAAAAAAGGTTACAAGGACGTTCTAGTTAGGCTCACATTGTAAATGTACCCATAGAAATTCAGCTGTTGTAGTTAGTTATCTCAAATAACTAACTCATTCCCTAAAGTAATTATAACTATTGCCCTGTGCAGTTTTCTCCTCAACAACTTTACTGCAAATATTAAATTGATAATCATATCAATGTATATATATGTGTGTATATGTATATGTGTGTGTGTGTATATATATATATATATATATTTTTTTTTATTATTATTATTATTATTTTTTATTTTTTTATTTGCCTTATCAGGACCACAGAGCTAGCTTCTACCCTTCTACCCTGCCCCTTTTCTTTTTTTAACGTTTTTTCAGGGACTCTGCTGAAACAGAGACCCAAGATGGCTGCCAATACTTCCTGTTGGCAGCCAATCAGATTTCAGCAGGAAGACTGTCAGATCCTTGAAGGATGCACGTCCCTAGATAAACAAATTTTGTTTACTTTTAATATCTCAAAAACTACTGAACGGATTTACACAATTTTTTTTTAAAAGGGTGCTTTCTGAACCAAGAGCTACCTCTCTGCCAAATGTCTAATTCTGTGCTGTGGTTCGTCTAGTCGTGTTAAAAAAATACCCTATGGGGAATTTACATGGGGAAGACACATTTTGACACTGAAACGTCCTCCACTCCCACCCTCCTTTCTCAGCCCCCAGTTGACTGATTACCCCAAAACTTTCCAGACAGCAGCTGAAGTGAGGCTCAATTTGGTTTTTTTTTGGGGGGGGGGGCGATTTGTGAAGAATCAACGGGCGCCAAAGATATACGCAAGTCAAAAAAGATTTTTCCAATGGAGACTAGGTCCTAACTGTAATTACCAAATGGTGACCGCCAGTAGGTCTTTCTCTTTCACACACACACACTTATATATTTAAATAAAATGTTATTTTCCTGAAAAAATCGTTCGCAAATACATTTTTTTAAAAGAGAAAGATGAAGGAAGAGAGGACAATGTAGCATTATAGGCTGACCAATGTAGATGTAAAAATAGCATCTGCACCTTTAAGGACTCAAAGTCCTCCAGTATCCCATCATACCCTAGAGGTGGCATATGCTTCAGTTCTTTTTTCTTTTCTTTTTTTGTTTTTGTTTTTACCGAGCTGGAGAATCAGACGGAAATTTGGTAAATAGTTGTTTCTGCTTCTTCCCCCAGGGGGCGGGTGGGTTGCTTATGACTTAAATGGAGATGCCTCTGAGAGAGAACATGGATTATACGTATGAAGCCATTCCTTCTCCCTCAGGGATCTCCATTGATAGTCATAATCACTCAATAGAATAGTAAGCCCATCACTACAAAATGTGGTAGAGTGAAGCAGAGACTATCAAAAGACCAGATTAAGCCAATACGTTTCTCAGGAAGGCCTGTCCAACCTGAGCATCTGTTCTTGCATCTGAAGCCAAACAACGCTTTTGGTAAGTGTGAACAGATCTCCACATTGCTGCTTTACAGATTTGCAGTGATTGGAATGTTTCTCATCAATGAAGCTGTAGCTGTTTTCCCACTAGTAGAATGGGCTTTAGGCCTACCAGACAAAATCTTGTTAGTATCTTGTATTCTATGATGCTACCAGAAAGCTATCAATCGGGAATTGGACTCTTTAGGCGTGGCTAAACTTGTATGGACCAGGCCATAGTTTACAAACAATTGATCTGACCTGCAGATACCTTTTTGTCTTGTCCAAATAAAATTCTAGGACTCGCATAACGTCTAGAGAATGGAGAGTTCTTTCAGTTGGAGTAGAAGGATGCTAAAGGAAAGTAGGCAGAGATAGTTTGATGAATGTGGAAATCCAAAATCACTTTTTTAAAGAATTTTGGATGAGCCTTCAAAACCACCTTACTACTATGGAATACAGTGTAAGGTTTGTGTGAGCATAACACCCCAATCTTGCTAACCCTATGAGCGGGCACGATGGCTGCAAGAAACGCAGCCTTGCATGAGAGATGTTGCTGCGAGGATTTATGAATTGGCTCAAAAGAAGCCTGCATGAGGTGTGAAAAGACTATATTCAACTCCCAGGGAGGGGATGGACACTGTATGGGAGGGAAAACGTTTTTCAAACCCACTAAAAAATCCTTTATAAGACATTTTGAAAAATAGGTTTATGAAGGATGTTTTCTGAAGGCAGTAATTGCCAGCAAATAAACTTTTATGGAAGAGAATTGTAAGCCAGATTTGGCCAAAGGAGTAAATATGTAAATCTGATAGACTTCTAGTTGCAAATTCCTTACCTTAGAATTTCCCCCAGGCGAAGGATGGATCTGGAGATTTTTCTTCGAGCAATACAGTTGCGCGTCGGTAGGTGGCTTCAGTCGACTCCGCGGGCGTCATTGGTGTCGTAGTCATCGTGATGATGTCGGGAGTAGTATATAGACCCCGCCTTTGAGCAGTGACGTCGGTTCTTTTCTTTCCACGCCACGCGCTGATCCAGAGAAGAGCTACCCTGGTCTGTTTTTGACCGTTTTGTCGACTTTTGCAGTGAGTTATTTGGTGCGTTGAGGATGTCCCCCAAGACTAGATTCAAGCCGTGCGAGGACTGTCACCGCACGATGTAGGTGACGGATCCTCATCGGGTTTGTCTGCGGTATCTTGAGCGCGACCATGCACCCCGAAGGCTTTGAGGGAGCGGTCCCTAAAGCTAACGGCACTTGACTCCGCGTAAGTGTCGGTCTCGTTCGAGAGGAAGGTCTCAAGACCGTTCGTGGACTCATCACCACTCATCTTCTTCAAAATCCTCGGGTCAAGATAAGAAGAAGTCGAAGCGATCCTATCGCTCTCTGACTTTGCCCCGTTGCTCGGCTGATGCGACAAGGGAAGAATGTCGACGCTCAAGGCCTCCATTTGCAGAGCCTGTGCCTCAGTCTGCTCCGCACTTCCCCGAGTTTCCTGGAGCCGGAGTGACTCCCACCCAACCAAAATATTTTTATGAGCCTATGCTCCCCACCTTCGGGCCTAGGTCTGACCCCTGGGGGAAATTCTAAGGTCAGGAATCTGCAACTAGAATATGTCTCTACCAGATATTTCGTTACCAAAGGTAAGTAACTTGTACGAATGACATTGTGGCAGGTTATTGGGTTCATGTTTGTTATTAGAACGTCAAATACAAAATCTCTTCGCCTTGAATGAATATGCTGAATGTGTTGATAGTATTTTAGCCTCTTTGGGAATGTTCATGCATTCTTGTGGAATGTTCAGATGGCCATACTGAACTAGGTCAGGAGCCATGCTGCCAAACTTAAGGAGAGGTTAGGGTAAACTATCTGGGCTCCGAATTTTGTGAGACGATCAGGTCTGCACAGCAGCTTCATATGTGGACGATCCAACATGTGAAGAAGGTCTGTTAACTGCCATTGTCGGGGCCATTCCTAAGCAATCAGGATCGTTCTGTCCCTTGAGTAAGAGTTTGATGATAACCGATGAAATCAAAGGGACCAGAGGAAAAGAGTAGAGAAATTTACCTGACCAGTGGATCCACAGGACATTCCCCATTGTCGCTGGCTGGTAGGACCTCGAGGTGAAGTCTAGGCATTTTTTGTTTTCTGTGGTTGCGAATAAGTCTATTTGAGGGAAACTCCACATGTTGAAGATACTTTGTATGACCTCATCGTGAAGAACCCACTCATGGTTTTCATGAAGAACCCTGCTTAGGGAGTCTGCTTTAACGTTTTGAACCCCTGGAAGATGAGTTGCAGTTATTCTCCGGTCTCGGACGATTAGCCAATTCAAGATTGTCTGAATCTTGTTCCCTTTTGCTTATACAAATAGTACATTGTTGTGTGTTGTCTGTCTGAGCAAGCAGGGATTTTGTCTTGAAAGACAGGAGAAAAGCCTTTAGTGCCAGACGAACTCCGTGTAGCTTGAGGTTTGATGTGATAAGTCATCTGCCTCGGAGACCATGTTCCTTGAACTTGAAGATGATTCATGTTCCCTCCCCATACACACAGAGGCATCTTCTTACTGTTGTTTGAGAGGAAACCTCTTGCTGAAAAGGCATCCCTTTCAGGAGATTTGTTGGGTAACAATACCATTTCTATTGCTGTGGGAGACAGATCTTGTCCTCCCAGTTTTTTTTAAGCTTAATCCCACTGACCTTCCAGGCACTCTTGAATTGGCCTCATGTGGGGACAGACGTACGGGGTCAGAAAAATGCACAAGGCCTGCCTTGTCTCGACCTGGAATGACGTTTTTTTCTGGTGGCTTCTGTTTTCAAATCTCCCACAGCTGGAGTCCTTAGCGGAAGGTGTCAGAGGGCTGGCCCCCTCCTCGCTCCCTGGATGTCCCACCTTCAGACTCGCCTGTTGCTGCCTGCATAGCTTTTCTGTCCCATGAAGGCCTCAGGGTGCCCTTGGAAAGGTTCCTGCAGTGTGAACATTTGTCAGGAACATGACTGTCAGAAAGGCAGATGCTTCAGACATTGTGAAAGTCTGACTTGGCCTTCTTTCTTCCATAGTCAGCACAATTGTCAAAGATGCCATTTTTCTTGACAAATGAAAAATATTTTCTGTCAGGTGAATAACTGAAAAACTCTGGAATAGCTGAAATCTGTTGAGTGAAACAGCTGGCAAAGAGTGTCAATGAGATTTTTGAAGAAAAAAAGCAACAAAAGGTGAGCTTGGTGCTCTACGATCCGGGGAAAAAAAGAACTGAAGCAACTGCCATCTGCTGGGCATGATGGGATACTGGAGGACTCTGGGTCCTTAAAGGTGCAGATGCCATTTTTACATCTACATTAGGCTATATTGTCCTCTACCTTTTATCTTTGGTTCATGGTTTGTGAAAGATATATTGAGGCAAATATAATATATTCCTATGTCCTTTTGTCACTGAATTACCCTCTTATCTTCGAGACACCAATGATTTTTTAGCTAAGATTCACAATGTTCCATGGCAATCCAATTATTTATTGGTAACCATGGATGTGACTGCACTCTATACCTCCATCAAACATGAGTATGGTATTCAAGCATGTTGTCATTTTTTGGGTACTCGCAAAATTGAATTCCTTCAACACACCAACATGCTAGTTAGCATGTTAAGATTCTGTCTCACCCACAATGCCTTTTTATTTGATAATCAATATTATCTGCAAAAACAAGGGACTGCAATGGGAGCTTCATTTGCTCCCACGTATGCTAACCTTTATATGGGCTGGTGGGAGAAGGAGATAGCTTGGTCTGACTCCAATAGTAAATATATGGAACAAGTGATACTATGGGTCAGATATATTGATGATCTTTTTCTCATTTGGGATGGTGATGAAGGTTCCCTCAAACAATATGTTAGCATTTTGAACAACAATGAGTTTAACATCCATTTAGATTTAAAATATAGTGCCCAAACTATAGAATTTCTTGATGTCCAGATTTCTGTACAAAAGGATGGTTTACAGACAACCATCTTCCGCAAACCAACAGCCTGCAACTCCATCCTGCATGGTAATAGCGGCCATCCTAAAGCTTTGAAATGGAGCATTCCATATAGTCAATTCCTACGGGCTCGTAGAATTTGTTTTAACGATGAATGTTTCAATACTGAAATTGTCACTATGACTCAGAGATTTCTGGAGAGAGGGAACCCCTTGAAGATTCTCAAAGATGCCCATTTGAGGGTCTTGAGTATGTCCAGAGAAAAACTGATCTTTAAATCTGGTAGTATCAAGATCAAAATGAGGGATCGTCACCTAGATTGTTTCTGGAATTCAATTCCCAACATTCACATTTAAATAACATCATTCAGAAAAATTGGCATATTTTGAGACATGATTCTGCCATAAAGGACAGTATAGGTCCCCATCCACATATTACATACCGTAAAACTCAATCATTGGGTGACCATCTCACCAGAAGCTTATTTCAGAGTCCCAAAGCTAATGTGTCTTGGCTAGCTAAGAAAAGTCTGGCCTTCTGGAAATGTGGACATTGTAAATCCTGTTTATATGCACAAAACACCCACACATATACTACCTTTGAAGGGAAAATCTGTGATATAACAGATCGTATCACATGCGAAACTGAATACGTCGTATATGTCATTGAATGTGGTTGTCAGAAAAAATATGTAGGCAGTACCATTCACAAATTGAAAGTCAGGTTCTTACAACATCTTAGAGCCATTAAGAATCATGATCCATCTTACCCCTTAGCTAAACATTTTTGGGATGTACATGAAGGTAATTGCAGCTCTTTAATATTCTATGGTGTTAAAACCATTGCTGCCCATCCCCGGGCAGGGAACAGAACTGCGCATTTGAGACAAATTGAGTCGAAAATGATTTTACTTCTAGGTACAGAACACCCCTGGGGTCACAATTTGGATGCAGAGCTTCATGTCCATCTGCGAGACTTTTGATCTCTTTTTATATATATATATTTTTATATATATATTTTTTCTAGCAGAAAATATGAAATTCATTTGATTTTTAAAATATTGCCTTTTAGGATCCTTTATTGGTCTATGACATTTCCGGACTGTAATTTAGATTATTTTGTTATTTTAATTTTCATATTTTAATTCACTTTAGGGTGTTACACTCATCTAATTTATCTTTATACTGTAATATATGCCCCTGGGGGAGGCTAGCGGTGTGTGTATATATATTTTCCTGTTGCTGAATTTGTTGGGTTTGTTTGCAATTTTCCAATTAATGATAGGTTTGCCTATGATATGGATATATTAACTTTTTTCCATTTTACAATATATTAATATTCAGAGGATTAGGATTAATCTAATGAATTGTATTATGATCTATTTAAAATGAAATTTGATAGTTATTAATAGTAATGGAGATATTTATATAAATTGTACAGAATTTTGGTTATTAATATCTATTTATATATTTATCCGTCCTGGACATGATTTTTATTGGCATCTTCCTCTTAGAATTGATTGAATGTATTCTATCTAGTTAGTCACCTATTTATAGCTTGTATATAGATTGAATATATTGTAATTAATTGACAATATATATATTTATTTATTTATATATCAGGCTTTTAAAACTATTAGGTAAAAATGGATAATATGTTGATATTAAGAGCAAAAAGGAAGAGAAAAATAGAAAAAAACTCATATATAGGATATTCCTTTCCTTATATTTAACAATCATCAATTGTGATTATAATTACTTTTTATATATTTATAGGCGACCAGACCATATATGTGATATTGCAGTACAATATGAAAGAAATATATAATGTCATATTTGAAGTCTCTATCCCAATCAGAGCACAGGATTAGCAGTCCCTTATTTTCAAACCTAGAATTGCCACGTTACAAAATGGCCGCTCTGTTTGTACTTCTCTTGAGTCATGCAGTTAACAACAAAGAAGGACCATATGGTTTAAATAGTTGAGTGTAAAAATGGTTGCCAATGTCCTGTTGAAGGCTTCGGCCGAAACGCGTAGACATTTGGTTGGGACAGCGTGTGTTTGTTTATGGTGGGCACATTATTGATTTTCTTTTTGTGCCTATGTACCACTTTTTGTGGGTCGACTTTACCTGCATTTAAATTCTTTTCAATAAATAGCAGCCGATGAAATTACTCGTTAGTGGTCTTTCACTATTTTTACGAGCCTGTCTTTGGATGATGTGCAGCCCTTGGTGTGCGATTATAATGCACCAGCTCTCTTGAATATATATATATATATATATATATATATATATATATATATATATATTATCCTTCTTTTGACTGCATTCTGAAGCAGTTGTCCAATATAGCCTAGCTTATAGGCTGCAAGAACTCATGCCTTGTGTTTGCTCTGGTCCTTACTGAAGAAGGGGGAAAATCTACACTTAAGAAATCATGTTAAAATTCAGTGGTTCTGACTATTAATGGAGGTCCCCTTCGTCTGGATCACATTTGGGCCCCAACGAGGTGGCGGGTACCCTGACAGGATCTTCACTGGTAGGCTCACTCTTGGTGCCTGTTAGGCCCTCTGACTCTGTCTCTGGAGTAGTTTCGGCACCAGTGCCCAGCTCTTGGTGGCTTCCACCTCTGGTACCTGATTCTTCCCTGCTGGCTCCATTGTCGCGCCGAGCTCTGCTTTGCCGACTCTAGTGGTAGTGGTGCTTTCGACTCCGCTCGATGCTCTGGTGATAGTCTCACTGAAGTCAATCGACACACCTTCCGATGTCGATGTCTCACCCTCACCACGCCGATGCCAGGAGTGGCGCCGATGGAGTCAGCTGTCTCCGATTCTTGCCCTATGAATTCTGGAGCCCATCCTTCAGTTGCACAATCTGAGGGGCATGGGTTGGACATTTTTGGGTAAGGTGCAGTTTATCGACCTCCCCTTTCCGACACCATTCGAGATACCCAATTGGATTGGTTATTTGAATTGGGCATCGCTAGAGGCCTGGACTCTTCTCTGTTCTCCAGCCTTCTTTTGCCCCCTGGGTTGGTTACAGATGCAAGTTCTGCTCTGGTAGATAGGTTAAAACATGTTTTGTGTCGAGGTTACAACTTCCTACCGTTCAATTGTCTGCAGACCCTTCTACTTGATGTCGCTTTACACCTATTTAGAGATGTTCAAAGTGATACAAAGTCTTAACGCCTCCTGGTGGTACAGGATCTCACTCTGTATTGGTTACCTTCCATTGTTCAGGGGTGGTTTTTATTCCTATGTTACTTTTCTCTCTATCTCTAGAGGTAGAGTGCTGCTTTTCTTCCAGTATGACACCCGGTGTGATGTTCTTGCTCGCTGCAG
The DNA here is from genome assembly GCF_031143425.1 of Pleurodeles waltl. Classification (NCBI taxonomy): domain Eukaryota; kingdom Metazoa; phylum Chordata; class Amphibia; order Caudata; family Salamandridae; genus Pleurodeles; species Pleurodeles waltl. The sequence goes on from NC_090440.1 coordinate 1,692,538,611, forward strand.
GGGCTTTTTCTTCTTATGTATACCCAGGCTGGCACCCAAGGTGATGTTCCTGTGTTTGCGGTTGTTGAGTTTCTTTCTCCATTGTTTTGGACAGGTTCCATTATTTCTTTGTGATCCTGTGTTGGTCTGATACCTCTTAATTTAGGGATTTCTGCTGTCTCTGCTAATTGGTGCGTTGCTAAGAAATTGTGCTCTCTACTGTGTTTTTCCTCATGTGAAAGTCATTTTCTGGTCCCTGCTCTTCGGTGCAATCAGTAGGCTTTTAGCCATACTTTCTATATTTAACTATTCCTTTCTGGGAACTTGTTAGGTGCTCCTTTTGTGAGTGGTTCTATATAGTTCCTTATATAAATGTACTCGTTTTTTTCCCCTCATATTTTGGGGGAGCACCCTAAGTTTTTAGTAATCTCCTTTCCCACTAGTGCAGTGGGAAGCAGTGTTTCTGCTTTCAAGTCCATGATCTTGATCCCCTCAGGGTTTTTGGTAGATCTTAGATTCTAAGTGTCCCTTTTTATGTACAACCTTACTTGTGTTCTTCCACGCAGGGGGCACATTCTGTTGCCTTTGTAGTGCACTGGTTTCCATCCCTTATTGTGCTTTTCTCATGAACTGTTGCTCATCCTCATTTGTGCACTGGCCCACATGCTTTTTGTCTGGCCATGTGCCACAGTCGTAGTCTTCATGGACGTTATTGTCCTCTTTCTGACCCTTTCTGTATGATCCTGGATGCAGTTCACTAGAAACTGCAAAATGTATATATATTTTCTTAATTTGTCGTGTACACCTGTGGTGTGGCAGCCTATACTGAGTCCAGGCAACCCTTAGTGATAGTGGCTAGGTGTCTAGATAGCAAAAGCTCTCTAGAGGTAGCTAAAGCTTATCCAGGACGAATGTAAAGCACTTGCTATATCACAGTAGTCAGACAGTAACTCACTCACAAGAAAAAAACACAAGTGTTGCAAAAATAAAGGATTCTTTAAATATAGCACTAACTACTAGACTAACAATGGTATATCTCTCTTTGGAGATATCTACACACAATATATACATAAGATAACCAGCAGAAATAGTATAAAATACAGGGCCCCGTGGCGGGTGGGGGCAAACCATATACTAAGTAAGTGGAATGCAAAATAGGGAACCCAACCAAGGCAGTGTGGTAGTTAGCTAGGGGTTGGGGTAGATGGTAAGTATGTTAAATGTCCCCAGCAACCAGGTGCAGAGTGGTTACCTATGCAGTTGTCCCATAGACTAACACAGGGAAGTAGTGGTTGGAGTTGATGTGTTTCAGGTCCCTTCCCAGTGTACCTTGAGGAAACCCAACAGACAAGAAGAAGGTTGGAGAGTGCCCCCACCCAAGGATACCCAGAAGACAGGATTACCTACACCAGGGGACCCAGATGCAGAGGGGAGAAGGGACTCTCACTGAAGTCAGTGGAACCCTTGGATTGTACAGCTGCTGTCATGATCTGTGGAACCCAAGGACGGATTCTGGGGTTGAAGAACCTGCAAAGGAAGGGGACAGAGTCCAGCACCCTTTATAGGTGCACAGGTGGGGCAGCTGGCAATGCCCACCTTTCTAGAGGTGAACTTCTGCAAGTCGGTTGAGAAAGACGTCCAGCTGCAGGGTCCAGGAGTTTCAGAAGATCCCAGGAGTCTCTTAAGAGCTGTTCCTTGACGGTCGCCGGATTGCAGGATGGTCCGTGACTAGCCAGCTCACCAACAAGCTCTGGCAAATGCAAGCAGGAGCTGAAGATGTATTTTCAAAGTTTTGGGGACCAGCAAGGTCTAGGAGACTCTACCCTTGAGGGGGAGTCGGGGCCAGCCCTCAGCACACATGAAGGCCAGCGGAAGTCATTGGACCCCTACGAGTGACCTACAGCCGATGGATACTGGGAGTCACAATGAGGCCTCAGCAGCCCAATACATAAGTCCAACGTCACAGGAGTTGCAGGACAGAGGTTGATCTTCGCGTTGCAGAGTGCTGGAGGCTGGGGCTGCTTGGCACCTGAAGATCTCCTGGAGAAAGAGTCAACAGGCTTTGGCAAGAGCAACAGTTGCGGTGTTCAGGGGTTCCAATCCAGTGGTAGGAGCAGGAGGCCACAGGCCCACCACCTGTGGTGCAAAACCTTGTTGATCTCTTTGGGACAGCAGACCCCACCAGCCGGTCGACGTATTGAGGTGCCTGCGGATGCAGGGTAGTGTCTCCTGCACCATAATACTACGTAAGTGGAATGCAAAATAGGGAACCCAACCAAGACAAATGTGGTAGTTAGGGGGTGCGGGGTAGATGAAACCACCAGAAGTAAGTACAGTATATTCCTTCGTGCTTCCTGGTGCAGGGTCCTTGTGACCCTGGAAGATGCTCTGCCTTGGATGTTGCAGAATTCTTGCAGGATCCGGAGAAACAATGTTGTAATGGGAGCCTTCCAACCAGAAGCAGACTTGTTTCGGTTCCAAAGCAGACCAGCAGCAGTTCCAGAGGCCAGGAGCAGATGTCTTGCAGAGAGTTCCTTGTAGAGTCTTGCTCGCCGAATCTGAGGATCCACCCACAGGGGAAGTCCTTAAGTAACCATAAAATGGGGGCTGGTCACTCTCTGTAGTGAGTGACCCACTTATCAGGGAGGGTCAGTGACTTCATCTACCTGGCCTAACCAGTCAGATGCTCCCAGGGGCCTCTGCCCATCTTGTTTTCAAGATGGCAGAGTCAACAAGCCACATGGCAGAGCTCTGTGCACCTCCCTAGGGAAGGTGCAGGACATGGGATGGTCGCTCGCCTGTCCTTTTTGCAGTTTAGCACCAGAGCGGCAACCAGGGGTTCCTGAACTGGTGCAGACGGGATTATGCAAGGAGGGCACCAAATGTGCCCTTCAAAGCAGTCTGGTGGCACTCAGAGGCCACGCCACCCCAGCCCTTAGACACCTAATACACAGGGGAAGGTGGTGACACCTCTCCCTGGCAGGAATTCCTTTGTTCTTCCTTCCTCTGCTTGAGCCAGGCTCACCAGCAGGAGAGCAGAACAGTGTATGGGGTCGGCAGCAGTGTGGGCCGCCAGCTAGATCGCGTAAGGCTGCACTGGCAAAATTGGGGGATCCTCTAAGGACCTCCCAACGTACAGGGATCATGCAGCTAGAACTGGAATCGATGTAGTTGCATAATTCCAACATGTTTGGTGCCAAATATGCCTGGGTTCAGCAAGCCATTATGTAGTTGGCCCACTAGTGTTGGCCAGTGTCCGCTATATACCTTAAGATGGCTTCCCCACACTTACAAAGCCCGGGGAAAGGAGACTGGGTTTTGTAGGGGGTACCCTGCTCATGCAAGGTGTACCTCACACTTGGGGACATGTACCCTGCCCTTGGGCTGGAGCTCCTACCAGAAGGGTGACTTATAGTGTCTAAGTGCAGTGACTAGAATTTAAGGTAAGGCTTATATCTGATAGAGACTTCTAGTTGCAGATTCTTTATCTTAGAATTTTCCCCCAGGCGTCAGACTGGATCCGGAGATTTTTCTTCCAGCAATACTCTTGCGTGTCGGTAGGTGGCGTTGCTCGACTCTGCAGGTGGCGTGGTCACTGTGATGACGTCGGAAGTAGTACATAGACGCCACCCTCGCGCAGTGACGTCCGTTCTTTTCTTTCCGCGCCTCGCGTTGATCCGGAGAGAGCTACCCTGGCTATTTTTTGGCCGAATTCGACCGTTTTGTTGAAGTTTTTGGGTATGACTTTGGTGCATCGAGATGTCCCCGAAGACCAGGTTCAAGCCTTGTGAGGACTGCCATCGGACGATGTTGGTGACGGATCCTCATCGCGTTTGTCTGTGGTGCCTTGAGCACGACCACGACCCGAAGTCACGGTCTCGCTCGAGAGGAAGGTCTCGAGATCGGTTGCGGAGTCATCACCACTCGTCTTCTTCGAAATCCTCGGGTCAAGGTAAGAAGTCGAAGAAGTCCCATCGCTCTCCAACTTCACCTCGTCGCTCGGTCTTGTGCAGGACGAGCGTCCACGCACTAGGCCTCTGTCCTCTGAGCCTGCGTCTGGGTCGACTCAGTGGTTACCCGAGTTTCCCAGAGCTAGAGCGACCCCCTGAAGGAGCTTTACAAGGCCATGTGCCTCATCTTTTGGCGGGCTGACCCCGATACGGCACCTTCGGGCCCAAGGGGATTGGCTGAGGGGCCTTCGGGTTCTGCGCTGGCGACTTTGGCTCCGGCCACCGATGTCACCTCTGGATCCGTGCGCTTCAGTCGCACCTTCGAGACCTTCCCCGGCACCGGGTCAATTATCGATGCTCCCGACGTCCGTAGTGCCCACTATCGAAGTCACCCCAAATTCTTATCCCCGACTACTCAGAGTCGGAGCAGCGCTGGCTGATGCCGCCATCGGCTTCGGTGGTACCTATTCGCCTGAGGTCGGATTCGGACCCTTTTTCCTATGGGTACGAATACGGGGAGGAATTGGAGGGGTCCCTGGACCCTTATGAATACCCTGCTATGGACTGTGCACAGGATTTGGGGGAAGCCAGTGTTCTGGATACTTCTTCTGATGCTGGCATGCTGTCTCCTCCTACCGTGGCTATGGCGGAGGGAGCGACTTACAGTATGGTGGTCAGTAGGGCAGCTGAGGTCCTCGGCCTTGAGCTACCTACTGTAGAAGTCAGGTCTAATCTCTTGATGGAGGTGCTTCAGCCTGGGGCTTCTACTTCAGAACCCCTTTTACCATTCAAAGAGGCCCTCACCAATGTCCTTTTGGGCACATGGTCCAAACTCAACCCAGGGGCTCCTGTGAACAGGACTATGCTCACCACCATCAGCCCGCACCGAACAACCCAAAATTCCTGTCCCAACACCCCCACGCCTGAAAGTCTTGTTATCCAGGCTTCCTCTTCTTCAGGCGCGTTCCCTTCCGCAACCCCGGATAAGGAATCCAAAAGGCTGAAACTATTTGGCAAGAAGTTGTTTTCTTCCTCCAGCCTCGCACTGCGGTCTGTGAACACCGCATGCCTTTTGGGCTGTTATAGCCACTCTCTGTGAGATACGGTTGTGCAAGTCCACCAGAGCAACTGCTGCTTCCACTGCATTAGCACACAGAGTTCCTGTCCTGGACATCTGTCAGGCAGCTATGTGGGCGTCCCTGCAAACGTTTGCTAAGCATTACTGCCTGGATAGTTCAGGTCCGTCGAGACAGCTACTTTGGTCGTTCGGTCCTGCAGGACTTTCTAGTATGATCTTGGTTTGCAGCCCACCACCGAGGTTTGCATTGGGTATCTATTCTAAGGTAAGGAATCTGCAACTAGAAGTCTCTATCAGAAGTACAAGTTACTTGCCTTCGGTAACGAAATATCTGGTAGAGGCATATTCCAGTTGCAGATTCCTTACTGCCCACCCATCCTCCCCGCTTGTGAACTGATTTCTAGGGACAGGGATTCCCCCTTTCACTGGCGCACCAATCTCAGTGTTCTTAGCGGCTCTGGCGTGGAAAGTCGTTAAAAGAAACTGACGTCACTGCGCAAGGGCGGCGTCTATGTACTACTCCTGACGTCATCACGGCAACCACGACGCCTGCGGAGTTGACCGACACCACCTTCCGATGCGCAAGGGTATTGTTCGAAGAAAAATCTCCAGATCCAGTCTGATGCCTGGGGGAAAATTCTAAGGTAAGGAATCTGCAACTAGAATGTCTGTACCAGATATTTCGTTACCAAAGGTAAGTAACTTGTACATCAGTGGTGAAAGGGTACATGCACCATTTCATGCAAGCTGCAATGGCAGGCCTGCAGACAGTTTGCACAGTACATGCTGCAGACCATGGGAGACCACTGATGAACCTAAGTACTATATACTAGGGACTTACATAGGTGCACATGTATGCCAGTTGTGAGTGTAAAAGGTTTACCAGTAACGAGATTTAGAGGAGAGAGAACAGCTATTAGGGTCCTGGTTAGCAGGATTCTAGTATGCTACACAAAATATACTAAAGCCTACTTTTTCTTCTCCCTGCCCTGCTCTTTTTAGGTTCAGGGCTTCATCCATCTGCGTATGGGTCCTTGCTAACCCCACTCCCCCTGCCCCCCTATTGTTCTCTATGGGTTCTGTTTAACCCGTAGTCTTTGTTCAAGAATGTTAGCCTTGCCCTCCCATGTTAGCTAGTTCCGTCCCTATCCCTTTGGGGTTTCTCCCTCCTTGGGATACTTTCTCCTTATGTGTGACTTAGGTCATTTTATTGACTGCTGTGTTCCAACAATTAATGTGTGGAATTTGAGCCTTAGCAATTGGTTAATCCTTTCTATGACAGCTGCACACAGCTCTGTAGCCACATATTGTTTTGTTCACTTGCTCCTCTCCTTCAAGATAATTTATTATTCAGTCCACATATTTGGACCGCTTTATTTTACAAAGGTTTTATCCCTTCTGGGACTCTGCTTTTTACTTGTCCTTCCTTTCAGTGATTGTTTTCTGTCTGATGGCCTTATCATTGCCATGACCGTGGTCTTACTATGGTGTGTGTTCTCCTTTGGTGGTTTTCTACCTGGTGTTAACCTTGTTTCCTATCCTGCAAGGATTTCTGTTGTATTCTGTTTAAAGGTTGTTCTACCAGTCTCTTTTAGGTTTTTAGTCTGCTAGCATTGATTTTTCCTTCTTGGCTCTTTATCTTTCTTGTGGAGTTTTTTTTTTCTCTCTTCCCTCTTTTATTTTGCTGCTATGTTGCTGTTTTCTCAGCCCTTTTCTTTCTATATTTCAAAATATATATATATATATATATATATATATATATATATATATATATATATATATATATATATATATATATATATATATATATATATATATATATATATATATATATGCAAAAAACAAAGGAGAACTCTGTGAAGTTCCCAAATTTAGGTGGAGAGCTGCTCTAGTAAGGAGCACCCTGCAACACCAGCGACACTCTAGATTTGCTCACCTCAAATGTCTGCTTATCTAGCAAAGTCTTTAAGCATAGGATTAGCACAGTGCTATCCTCGCCGAGCTAGATAGTGACAGTCTTTTGCCATTTGTACAGCAAAATCTTTAAGCATAGGATTGACATAGTGTCATCCTTGCCGAGCTGTAAAATGACAAAAGCCATTTACCACTCCAGGCACAGTATTACAGCTTTGGACTGGTCAAATACCATCCAAGCCAACCTGGAATGAGTAAAGCAACCCCTGACACGTGTTTCGCTCTCATTAGAGCTCTTCAGAGGAGTATAGCTTTGTCCAGACACAAGGGAGCACCCAGTATAAGTCAAACCAAAACCCTTTCAGGGATAGAGCGACGCATAAATTATGCAAAAAACAAAGGAGAACTCTGGGAAGTTCCCAATTTTAGGTGGAGAGCTCTAATGAGAGCGAAACACGTGTCAGGGGTTGCTTTACTCATTCCAGGTTGGCTTGGATGGTATTTGACCAGTCCAAAGCTGTAATACTGTGCCTGGAGTGGTAAATGGCTTTTGTCATTTTACAGCTCGGCAAGGATGACACTATGTCAATCCTATGCTTAAAGATTTTGCTGTACAAATGGCAAAAGACTTTGTCACTATCTAGCTCGGCGAGGATAGCACTGTGCTAATCCTATGCTTAAAGACTTTGCTAGATAAGCAGACATTTGAGGTGAGCAAATCTAGAGTGTCGCTGGTGTTGCAGGGTGCTCCTTACTAGAGCAGCTCTCCGCCTAAAATTGGGAACTTCCCAGAGTTCTCCTTTGTTTTTTGCATAATTTATGCGTCGCTCTATCCCTGAAAGGGTTTTGGTTTGATATATGTGTGTGTGTGTATATATATATATATATATATATATATCTAGATCTATATCAATATCAATAGGTCTAAATCTCTATATATCTACATATGTGTCTAGCTAGGCTCTATACATATCTATAGACACGTATGTACGAACCCATCCATGTAATTACATCTGTGTGTGCGTTTTGGCATATATCTATACAGATCTCATTTTTCCCTCACATTTTGTGCATATTTTGTGTCCCCTCTCGACTTTTTCTATGTGCATTACAGTTTTGTTCCACCTCTCTATAGGTTCTACTTTGGTGTTCTTGGAGGTGTGCACTTTTGTTCGGTCTGTCTACCAGTGTTGAACTTTCTGCTTGCTGCTAGTTTTTACATTGACTACACATCCTGGTTGTGGCAGCAGGCATGCATGGCTCCTTTTTCCATGTCCTCAGAGAATCCTCTTTTTAGGTGTTTCATCCCAACTATCTCACTTACTGTTGCGATGGTCTTGCACCTAAGTCCTCAGCTCTTCATCGATACAGCTCTCCTACCTTTAGGGCTATAGGTGTTTATTTTCCTATTGCTTGTTTACTGACAGATTGTTTTTTTCATTGCCATGTGCTCTGCTTCCCATGGCTTTCCATGTCTTCTTAAAATGTTCAGCGAGTCTTTCCACTGCTCTTCTGGTGAGACCAATGTTCTTTCTCACTTTTGTCTGTCCCTTGACTGGTCTACTCTGTCTTTAGTTAGACCGGTTGATTATATGTGAGACTTTGGTAGGATAGATGCTTCAGCATGTAATTCTGAGGTAAGGAATATCCGGCTAGTTTTCTCTATCAGAGGAACAAGTTACTTACCTTCTGTAATGCCTTATCTGGTAGAGACATAGACTAGCTGCAGATTCCTTACCGACCCACCCAGTCTCCCAGCTCTACAAACTACTTTATCTTACCTCAGTATCCCTTCCTTGGTATTATCTAGCCATGTATTTCAATTTGGAAGCTGTCATTCAAATTTACATCTATCTTTATTGGCACACTGTTCAATTGTCCTTTTCTATTGTAGCTCCATGTTGTTGCACAGATTCTAGTCACAGAAGAAAAGGACAGTGCATTGGAGAAGGGATTATATGGACTCCTTCGCCCGGGGAGAATTCTAAGGTAAGGAATCTGCTGGTAGTCTCACCACCAGATAAGTTACTGAAGGTAAGTAACTTGTTCTTTTAGTGCAACCACCATACACAACCTTTTTCCCAGATAAGTTGTTGCTGAGGACTTGGTGACCTTCTTGCTGATAGTTGTGTCTTCCTTTTTTGATGGCCAGTTGATCACTATGCCAGTGTTCTTTGCTCCCTCTTAGTCCTCGAAAGATGAGACTCCATCGGGTGGACCCCAAAAAGGCTTAAAGCTGTTACTTTGATTGTACTGAACGCCTTGTGGATAATCTGCTTTTTGTGGGATACTGTGGGGCAAAGTAAGGGAAGTCTGGGGCGGAAGAGGACCATGTTGAGGTATATAGTTCTCTGCTACTCACTGGTCAAGAAGCAGAAAGATCTGCAAGCCCATTCTAGCACGGCAAAAGCTGCTACCTTTTTGTTTGTTTGTGGAGTCTATCCTTGACATCCACCAGGCTGCATGTGGGTGTCACTGCATACGTTCACAAAGCACTACTGACTTGCCAGGCAAGTCTGGCTGGGAGGGCACTTTTCAAGCTCAGTCGTGTAAGTCTTTTTGGCTTAAGTTAATTCCCCAGACCCTCCACCTCCAAAGATAACTGCTTTGGTGTTTATTCCAAGCTAAGGAATCTGCAGTTAAAACTGCCAGTCAGAAGAACAAGTCACTCACCTTCAGTAATGTTCTCATTGGTGAATATTCTAAGTTCAGATTTCCCACTGCCCCTCCTTGGTGTGGAATGGGCCTCTTTTTAGCATTTAAAAAAAGATTCAAGTTAGTAATTAGCACACTGTTACCACCATTTGTTCATACTTCACACTTAGGGAAGCACAAAGTGAAAAATAAACTGTCATCGGCGCACATGACCTAAAGGCACAAGGTAGCACAGCTGAAGAAAAGCTTCCACATGCAGTCTGGTGCTTGGAGTACTTTAAGGTGAAGGATCTGCTGTTAGAGTACTCGCCAGAAAGACCATTACCAAATTGAAAGTAAACCACCTGCTGCTGTGTTCTCACTCTTGTGTTCCCACTGCCTAGCAAGTCTGGTGAGCAAATCACTCCAGTGCTGATTACAGTGGGGTTTTCCTGGACTAGCCTCTCCATCTCCTGTACAAGGCCCTGGAGATGGGCTCGCTCCAACGGTTGACAGACCCTGCTACTTTATCCAGAATATTCAGGCTCAGTGAAGGGAAATGATGGGTTTGTACTTTCTCACAGGAGTTCTGGACTCAAGATCAGGCTCCAAACATCCGAGCCATTTAAATGGGTGGACCGCTGCTTGCTCCATTTATGGCTACATGTTTTGGCACTCAGAGTTTTGACACCATTGCTTAGACAGAATGGGACTGCGTGGCAGCATCTAGGGTCCCAGGAATAACAACTGTCCTAGTGTATATAGCTAGGAGTTATTTCATACTGGAACGTTGGAGTGTTTTGGAAATAAATTGTAGAGGAGAATTCACTTTTGTCACTTAGTTTCATCATCCTTTGTGGTGCCACTCTGTAGAAAGCATTTAATGAATTTAGGGGTCCGTTTTCGTCTGACAGCCTTCCAGTGGCCATTTACTTGAGGTTGAAACTAAATGCATTGCTTGGGTATTTAATGTGCACCAGAAATTAATGTTTGTTATACTACAGAAACATTTATCTTTTACTGGTGACTCAAATTGAACACATTGTAAGATACTTGTAGATTTAAATTTGGAAGCTCGCTTTTCATGTCCTTCTTGAATTCAGAAGTTTATTTGGATTCATTTGCAGTTCCAACTTGAAAGATAAAGAGAAGGAATTGTCGACAGTCCAACAGAGTTTCCACAAAGGGTGCGAGAAAGAGCAGCAGCAGCAAGCTTTATGGGAGCAGGAACGACTACAAGCTCGACTTCATGAGGATGAGATGTCTAGGACAATTCAGGTAACACCATTTAGCTTAAATCTCATTAAGCCTATTGCAGCTTTTACATCTGAGGAAATGATCAAACTGTGTAAAATTTGTCAACAACATAAATATATCGTCTGCAGAGTTTTCCTTTTTGTAAACTATTCCGAAGCTCCATGTTGAAATTTTAGATACTTTTTCCGGTGTGCTCTTAGGGAGCACCTCAGCCCCTCATGCGGCATTGCTGAAGCCTTAGGACTACTGGATTTTTTTATTTTTTTTTTGTAAATTTGCATGCATTTGACTTGGTCTCTGTCAGCTATTTGGTAGTTCCCTTCTATTTAACATTGCAGTTATTGGAGACCTATATTTGTTACACACTAGTCTATTAAACCTTTCTAACGTTTTTTGTTTTTTTTAAAGGATGGCTGGAGAGGTGAGTTAACCTTACAGGCATGAGAGGCAATCTTCAGTTATGCTATTACACATTTTTTGTTAGGAAGTGAAAATATTTTGGCTGCAATTTTGCTATGTAAACATCTGACAAGATGAGTATTCTCCCCAGTGCTTTCAGACTTAGTCGACTAGAAGAAAAAAATGACACTATTTTTTCATTTGATAGGTCACTGGGTTTCTTGTTGCAGGAGTCCCAGAACAAAAGCCTGTCTGGAAAGAGGATGTAACACCCCCTCCCACAGGATGACCTGATTAGCCTTTCTAAGTCAGAAATACTCAAAGGCTGACACGTTTGAAATGCAAATCTAGGCTCCACCTCACGGGAGGGGAAGTCGACCCCCCCCTTGTCCAGAGTCCTTTTGCATCTGTACAGGTGGGTAAATTAGCTAGCCAGGTAGGCGTACTCCCCTCAGGCTAGTACCACCCCTAAGATTGTCTAAGCTGAGGTGAACGCTATTGTTCGTAGGTAGCTGTCTTTGAGATGGCATACCTAGGAATTCTGGGGCAGGGTTATGCCCACTTCCACAGAAAGTGGTCATATAGGGGGTGTAGTGACCCCAGGGGTCAGCCCATTGGCTACTACTGTACACACCCTTAACACACAAGAGAAGTAGATCCTGACGACCTAAGAAGACCAAGGACCCTGAAGAGCTGCAAAAGCAGAAGCAGTTGACCTGGTACCAACCATGCTGGCCTGTCTGCATCCCTTGTTGAAATCTGCACTGAAGTCGACTTGACCTGCAGCTGTGTCTCCAGAAACCCAGGAGGGCTGCCTATCTTTGAAAAAGACTCAAGACTTTCTGTGAACAGCGGACTGGTTCTCCAGCAAACTCCAAATAAAGGTTCTGAAGCCTCTGGAACCCCCAAATCCTAACACCTGAGGTCACTACTGCACTCACTGTCTCCGACACAAGTTGAAGTGGACCACCAGTCCAACAAGGTTCCCCAGCCCTCCAGAGTCCAAGTCCATTGTGATTTCACCCCTTCTGGACTCCCCAACGACGCCTGCCACTTCTGCATGCAGCCCTCTTCTGCCCGACCGCTCTGGTAAGGAAAACCCAACACCTAAAGACACCGCTGCATCCGTCACCCTGAGCTGTGGAGAAAAGGACCTGTGCCAGAATATCATGGGGCCTGAGCCCCGCTGTTGGTTCAGCCCGACTGGCCAGAGGCTGCAGCCTCTTTTTACAGTGACTGATCTCCATTGAAATGCATTGGGCACCCAATGCTGTTTTGCACACTGCACCCGGCCGTCCCCATGCCTCTGGTGGTGTACAACTGGTGCTGCCTTGGACCTTTCCCACCACTCACCTTAACTCCTGGATATTGGTCTTGTAAGTAGCTGTACTCTACCTGTTTGCAGAATTTGTTTTTCCTCCCATAGGATAAAATTGCAGAACTCAAAAATTGAACTGTCCACTTTTTAAACTGAAACAAATTTCTATTTAAAACGTACCTACCTGAATGATTTCTCTGATGCCTAAACATACATAAAAAATACTTTATAAATTGGTGTGGATCTCCTTTTTGAGTGATGTCTCATTTATTGACTATTGTGTTTATTTGTGGATGTCTTGCACTCCTCTTTGTTAAGCCTAAGGCTGCTTGACCACATACTTCCAAATAGAGCACTTCGGGATTGCATAGCAAGCCCTGTCGACTAATTGGCGAACCCCTGGACCCTTTACACCTAGGGACTCCGGCCTTTTCGGTAATAAGAGCTACTAATGCTCAATGAAAATCCATCCGAGCTACTAATATTAATAATGTTGTAATAGTGACCACATCAGGCATGATTACTTTGGTGGAGACCACATGCAAGATTACCAATAGTGATCGCCTTAGTGGGTCACGGACTTTACCAGTTGTAAAGTCAAAAATGCTTTGTCAATTTGGAATGACCCAACCTGGTTACTATATAACAGTCACAGCTGCAATGCCCCTGGCACCAAGATAATGACTTAAAAAGCCTCCCCTAGTGCCCGAGATGAATCACTCAAATATCAGCTTTAATTAGATTTTGGAAATTCAACCATTTTTCTCCCAACATCAGCATATGAGTTCTGAAAATGCAATACAAATATGTTGGAATCATGCCACTACACCGATTCTGGTGTTAGTTGCGTGATACCTTGTACCCAAATGCAAGAATATTATGATCCTCTTCGCGCTATCTAGAGGATTCCCCACATGTCTACCTGTGCAGCCTTGCAGGGTCTGCGTGCAAGCCAGTGCTGCCGCCGACCCCAAGACACTGTTCTGCCCTCCTGCTGCTGAGCTTATCTCGGGCAGGGGAAGGCAGAACAAAGAATTTACTCTAGAGGAGAGGTGTCTTACCACCTATACTTTAGAAATAGGTGTCTTTGGACTAGGGTGGAGGTGCTCCTGAGCGCCACCAGACTGCTTTGAAGGGCACAGTAGGTGCCCTCCTTGCGTAAACCAGTTTACTCCAGTGCAAGGGCTCCCGCTCTGGCGTGAAACTAAAGAGGACAGTGGAGTGACTCAGAGCTCTGCCAGGTCGCCACTTGATTGGATAATCTTGGAAATAAGACAAGCATAGGCCCCTGGTAGCATCTGATTGGTCTGAACACCAGATTAGCTGCCCTGATTGACCCCACCCCAATATGTGGGGTCACTGCAGAACCTGTCCAGCCCCCCTTCCTGGGATACTTAAGAGCTCCTCTGAGGGTGGGACTCTAGATTTGTCTGCAAGTGTCTTCTTCAAGACACTTCTGCTGCTGGCCCCCGGATTCTGCTGCTGGACTTCACTGGGACTCAAGAGAAGACTGCATTTGGTAGAAGAACTCCTTCTGCAACTTTGTCCTGCAAGGACTCTGCAACTTCTGTGGCCATGCATCCTCCAGAGTCAAGAGGACTCTGCCTGCATTAAGGACAGCAAGAAGGAATGTTCCTTGGATTGAAGGAGTCCCTCCCCTGCATCCGGAGGCACCTCAGAGTCTGACTGGTTTGTGGATCCTGCTGTCCCAGAGACTCGTCAAGGCTCTGCAACACAGTTAATGGGTCTGTGGCTCTCCAGAGATCTTACCTATCTTCTTTGCAAGATTGTGGTCCCTCGTTGGAGCTGCTTGGATGGAACCTCTGTGCACCACTTCTGTTTGTCATTGCCAAGGCTTGTTGGATCTTCAGTTCGAAGACCTCCTGGCTCCAAGAACCCCCAGCATCAAGCAGCTCCAAAACAGACGCCCTCCCTGCAACTCATGCAATGTGGGCATTTATCTTCGTTGTGCTGCTGAGACCTCCTTGCGACTCCCTGTGCCTGCTGCCAGAGGGTCCTCGTGGGGTCTTAATTCCTTCTGGCTCTTCTTCCTGCTGAGGGCTGACCCTAACTTACCTGTAACCTGGACCTCACTCCTGCAACTCTCCTGCATCACGTCTTTTGCATTTGCCTGCTGGCTACTGACCTTCTTGAAATTTGACAACCGGTGTGGGACAGCTCGTGGACAACTCCTGGGATCCATCAGCATCGCCTGGACTCCACAACTATATCTTAAGGGCCGCCGTCCTACAGTGAAGTATCCACAAGAAGGGTGGGCATTGGCCTCCTGCACCTCTATGGGAAACTTCGGGTGGCTTGGAGTCTGTCCCCTCTCTCCACAGGCAAACCTTGTCCTGAATCCACACCTGGGTTCCACTGACGTGGTCCACGAGTCACTGTAGCAGATGGAGAGCCAAGGTCCCCATTGACTTCAACAGGAGGTTCTGACACAAGTTCATCCTCTGTGCACCTGGGCTACCTGGTGTAGATAGTCCACTTCTATAGGAATGCACGGGGAACTCTCAAACCTTCCTTGTCCCAGCGGATTTTCTCGGGGTCCTCTGGGAAGGGTCCTGAAACATGCAAACTTTAAATGCGCCTTCCCCATGTTAGCCTGTAGACACTGACCCGGTTTAACATCTCTGCACACGGGTGCCTGGAGAAACGTAGTTACTTACCGTTGGTATTTTAGTAGTTCCCCAGTCCTGAAGATCTTTAAGTGTCAGTCTTGGTTTGTTGTGACTTTCTCGTCGCATTTTTTTTTTAGTATGTGTTTTGGTGGTACAGGCTGCTTTGATGCTTGTGGCAGGCATATTTTTTCCTCCGCCAGTTCTGCTCTGTGCTCTCTGAATACGTCTTGCGTTCTTGGGCGTTTTTCCCATTCATTGTGCAATTCACTGGAAAGCATCTTGCCATCAGCTCTGGATGACTCTTGAAACAGTCTTGCCCTTTTGATCCGAGATGGCCAGCAAACAGTTAAATTAATAATTCACTGTTGTATGGATGCCACTGACTCTGTGAGTCGGGCTCCGGCCTCTTCAAGTGGCATTTACATCACCATGCCTATTTGCACACCCACAGATTTTCGGAAGCTGTTCAATCCACTTTGATTGACGTATGCTTTGATTGCGACTATTTATTCTGCACACAGGCTGACATTATTTTTGCAACAGTCGATGTGGAACAGCGAATCAGCTCTGTTCCTCTGTCCCCCCCTGCCTCGCCAGTTACTTCTGTAAAGACTTGTATCGGTGTTATTTATCCTTGCTTTTTTTCTCACAAGATAAGCCATTCCTTGGCAGTGCCTGTGAGATTTTTCTTTCCAAGCCTGTTCCATCTAATGGTGGCACCCAGTGGGGTGTTCCTCCCTTTTGCAGGTCTTATTCTTTCTTATACTGTCAATGACAGGTTATTGGTTTTTTCGATCCCCCGTCGGGGCCTGGTCGGCCCGGCCACGTGCGACTTCAAGGCTCATGGAACGGACCCCATTCCGTTTCTGCCCAAAATGCCATCACAAGTATCCGTATACGGATCACCATCTGGTCTGTAACTTGTGCTTGTCCCCCGAGCACAAGGAGGATACTTGTGAAGCCTGTCGAGCGTTTCGGTCGAGGAAGATGCTGAGAGACCGAAGAGCCAGGAGACTACAAATGGCGTCCACGCCGACAGGTCAAGATCGTTTCGAGGAGGAAGAAGAAGCTTTCTCCGTCCGCGAGTCGGATTCGGAAGAACTCGACGCCGAAGAAACAACCAAAACCGTGAGTAAGACGTCGAAAATCAAGACTCACGAGAAGTCTACAAAAGCCCAGGGGACGCCACCGCCAACAGGCCATGGCTTAACCCGAAAAATAGGTGACCCATCCAAGGCACCGAAAAAGGGCATGCTGGTGTCGAAGTCATCCGACTCCGGTCGAGATACCGCCACACAGCAACCTCGGAGCCGAGACGGCGGCTCCGAGAAACTTCGGCACAGAGACAGCGTCAGCGAAGAATTTCGGCACCGAGACACGCCGAAAACAAAGAAGGTTTCTTTGGAGCCTAAAAAGACTTCCGAAAAGGTTTCGGTTCCGAAACAGCCAACCTCGGAGCTGAAAACTAGTTCCTATACAGAGGAACAAGGACGAACCTCCCAATTACATCGATTTGGAGAGGAGCTTCAATCTGCAGAGCCTGACTACACACAAAGAAGGCTTCATATTCATGAGGACACAGGGAAGATAACCACTCTTCCCCCAATCAAAATAAAAAGGAAACTTGCCTTTCAACAAAAGGACAAGCAACCACAGGCAAAGGTGGCAAAGAAAACAACCCCACCACCGTCTCCACCACCATCAATACATGCATCACCAGCAACAACTCCACCACTGATGCACTCACCAGCTCATACCACAATGAGTCAAGATGATCCCGATGCATGGGACCTCTACGATGCTCCAGTGTCTGACAATAGCCCAGGCTCTTATCCTACAAAACCGTCACCACCTGAGGACAGTACATCCTATACACAGGTGGTCGCAAGGGCAGCCGAGTTTCACAATGTGTCCTTACATTCGGAACCAATTGAGGATGACTTTCTCTTTAACACCCTATCCTCCACCCATAGCCAATATCAAAGCCTTCCCATGCTCCCAGGAATGCTAAGACATTCAAAACAAATATTTCAGGATCCAGTTAAAGGCAGAGCCGTAACTCCAAGGGTGGAGAAAAAATATAAGCCACCGCCCACTGATCCAATATATATTACAACACAACTAACACCAGACTCAGTAGTTGTGGGGGCAGCTCGTAAGAGAGCCAACTCTCATACCTCAGGCGACGCACCACCTCCAGACAAGGAGAGCCGCAAATTTGATGCTGCAGGAAAAAGGGTTGCAGCACAAGCTGCAAATCAGTGGCGTATCGCCAATTCACAAGCGCTTTTGGCAAGATACGACAGGGCTCATTGGGATGAAATGCAACATTTCATCGAACACTTACCCAAGGAGTTCCAAAAAAGAGCGCAACAGGTGGTGGAAGAGGGACAAAGTATCTCAAATAATCAGATACGGTCTTCCATGGATGCAGCAGATACAGCTGCAAGGACAATAAACACTGCAGTCACAATACGAAGGCACGCATGTCTGCGCACTTCTGGGTTCAAACCGGAAATCCAGCAGGCTGTGCTCAACATGCCGTTTAATGAACAGCAATTGTTTGGGCCGGAGGTAGACACTGCCATCGAAAAACTCAAGAAGGACACCGATACAGCCAAAGCCATGGGCGCACTCTACTCCCCGCAGAGCAGAGGCACATTTCGGAAAACACCTTTTAGGGGAGGGTTTCGAGGTCAACCCACAGAAACCACAACCTCACAAACAAGGCCTACCTACCAGGGTCAATACCAGAGGGGAGGTTTTCGGGGGTAATTTAGAGGGGGCCAATTCCCAAAAAATCGAGGAAAATTCCAAGGCCCCAAAACCCCTCAAAATAAGCAGTGACTCACAAGTCACACACCCCCATCACATATCACCTGTGGGGGGGGAAGACTAAGCCAATTTTACAAACTTTGGGAGGAAATAACAACAGACACTTGGGTCTTAGCAATTATCCAGCATGGTTATTGCATAGAATTTCGGCAATTCCCTCCAAACGTCCCACCGAAAACACACAATATGTCAAAACAACATATAGATCTTCTAGGACTAGAAGTTCAAGCATTGCTACAAAAGGACGCAATAGAATTAGTACCAACTCAACAAAAAAACACAGGAGTTTACTCACTGTACTTTCTAATACCCAAAAAGGACAAAACTCTGAGACCAATACTAGATCTCAGAACACTAAGGGGGTCATTCCGACCCCGGTGGTCAAGGACCGCCGGGGTCGGCGGGAGCACCGCCAACAGGCTGGCGGTGCCCCGCAGGGCATTCTGACCACAGTGGTTTGGCCGCGGTCAGAACAGGAAAACCGGCGGTCTCCCGCCGGTTTTCCGCTGCCCTGGGAATCCCCAATGGCGGCGCAGCTTGCTGCGCCGCCATGGGGGATTCCGACCCCCTCACCGCCATCCTGTTCCTGGCGGTTCCGACCGCCAGGAACAGGATGGCGGTGAGGGGTGTCGTGGGGCCCCTGCAGTGCCCATGCCAATGGCATGGGCACTGCAGGGGCCCCCGTAAGAGGGCCCCAATTTGAATTTTCAGACACTGAAATTCGCGACGGGTGCCACTGCAACCGTCGCACACCTTCCACTCCGCCGGCTCCATTCGGAGCCGGCTTCCTCGTGGAAGGGTGTCTCCCACTGGGCTGGCGGGCGGCCTTTTGGCGGTCGCCCGCCAGCCCAGTGGGAAACCCAGAATGACCGCCGCGGTCTTCTGACCGCGGGACGGTCTTCTGGCGGTCCCTGCCAGGCCGGTGGCTACCGCCGCCAGCGGGGGTCAGAATGACCCCCTAAATACCTACATAAAATCAGACCACTTTCACATGGTCACGTTACAAGACGTAATACCACTGCTCAAACAGCAAGACTACATGACAACATTAGATCTAAAAGATGCGTATTTCCATATATCAATACATCCTTCACACAGGAAATACCTAAGGTTCGTATTCCAAGGAATACATTACCAATTCAAAGTGTTGCCATTCGGAATAACAACTGCGCCAAGAGTTTTTACAAAATGCCTGGCAGTAGTAGCTGCACATATCAGAAGGCAGCAAATACATGTGTTCCCGTACCTAGACGACTGGCTAATCAAAACCAACACGCTAAAACAGTGTTCACAGCACACAAAATATGTCATACAAACCCTTCACAGGCTAGGTTTCTCCATCAACTACGCGAAGTCACACCTTCAGCCGTGTCAAACGCAGCAATACTTAGGAGCGACAATCAACACAGCAAAAGGGATTGCCACTCCAAGTCCACAACGGGTTCAAACATTTCACAAAGTAATACAGGCCATGTATCCAACACAAAAGATACAAGTCAGAATGGTAATGAAACTACTAGGCATGATGTCTTCATGCATAGCCATTGTCCCGAACGCAAGATTGCACATGCGACCCTTACAACAGTGCCTAGCATCACAATGGTCACAAGCACAGGGTCAACTTCTAGATCTGGTGTTGATAGACCGCCAAACATACATCTCGCTTCTATGGTGGAACAGTACAAATTTAAACCGAGGGCGGCCTTTCCAAGACCCAGTGCCACAATACGTTATAACAGATGCTTCCATGACAGGGTGGGGAGCACACCTCAATCAACACAGCATCCAAGGACAATGGGACATACATCAGAGACAGTTTCACATAAATCACTTGGAAATGTTAGCAGTATTTCTAGCGCTGAAAGCATTTCAACCCATAATAACCCAAAAATTCATTCTTGTCAAAACAGACAACATGACAACAATTTATTATCTAAACAAACAAGGAGGGACACACTCGACACAATTGTGCCTCCTAACACAGAAAATATGGCATTGGGCGATTCACAACCACATTCGCCTAATAGCACAATTTATTCCAGGGATTCAGAACCAGTTGGCAGACAATCTCTCTCGAGATCACCAACAAACCCACGAATGGGAAATTCACCCCTAAATACTAAACAATTACTTTCAAATTTGGGGAACACCTCAAATAGATCTATTTGCAACAAAGGAAAACTCAAAATGCCAAAACTTCGCATCCAGATACCCACAAGATCAATCCCAAGGCAATGCTCTATGGATGAACTGGTCAGGGATCTTTGCATACGCTTTTCCCCCTCTCCCTCTCCTTCCATATGTAGTAAACAGGTTGAGTCAAAACAAACTCAAACTCATACTAATAGCACCAACATGGGCAAGGCAACCTTGGTACACGACACTACTAGACCTGTCAGTAGTACCTCATGTCAAACTACCCAACAAACCAGATCTGTTAACACAACACAAACAACAGATCAGACATCCAAATCCAGCATCTTTGAATCTAGCAATTTGGCTCCTGAAATCCTAGAATTCGGACACTTGCACCTCACACAAGAATGTATGGAGGTCATAAAATAAGCTAGGAAACCTACCACTAGACACTGCTACGCAAACAAGTGGAAAAGATTCGTGTATTACTGCCAGAATAATCAAATTCAGCCATTAACCGCATCTCCAAAAGATATAGTTGGATATTTACTACATTTGCAAAAATCAAATCTAGCTTTCTCTTCCATAAAAATACATCTCACCGCAATATCAGCTTACCTACAAATTACTCATTCAACTTCACTATTTAGAATACCAGTCATTAAAGCGTTTATGGAAGGCTTAAAGAGAATCATACCACCAAGGACACCACCTGTTCCTTCATGGAACCTCAACATTGTCTTAACAAGACTCATGGGTCCACCTTTCGAGCCCATGCATTCTTGTGAAATGCAATACTTAACGTGGAAAGTTGCATTTTTGATTGCCATCACATCTCTAAGAAGAGTGAGCGAGATTCAAGCATTTACCATACAAGAACCATTTATTCAGATACATAAAAATAAAGTAGTTCTAAGAACAAATCCAAAATTTTTACCAAAGGTTATCTCACCGTTCCACTTAAATCAAACAGTAGAATTACCAGTGTTCTTCCCACAACCAGATTCTGTAGCTGAAAGAGCACTACATACATTAGACATCAAAAGAGCACTAATGTACTACATTGACAGAACCAAACTAATTAGAAAAACAAAACAACTATTTATTGCCTTTCAAAAACCTCATACAGGAAATCCAATTTCAAAACAAGGCATTGCTAGGTGGATAGTTAAGTGTATTCAAACCTGCTATCTTAAAGCAAAAAGAGAGCTGCCTATTACACCAAAGGCACACTCAACCAGAAAGAAAGGGGCTACCATGGCCTTTCTAGGAAATATTGCAATGAACGAAATATGTACGGCAGCAACATGGTCTACGCCTCATACATTTACCAAGCACTACTGTGTAGATGTGTTAACTGCACAACAAGCCACAGTAGGTCAGGCTGTACTAAGAACATTATTTCAAACTACTTCAACTCCTACGGGCTGAACCACCGCTTTTGGGGAGATAACTGCTTACTAGTCGGTGCACAGCATGTGTATCTGCAGCTACACATGCCATCGAACGGAAAATGTCACTTACCCAGTGTACATCTGTTCGTGGCATGAGTCGCTGCAGATTCACATGCGCCCACCCGCCTCCCCGGGAGCCTGTAGCCGTTTAGAAGTAGATCTTGAACATTTGTACATTTGTAAATATATTACTTTAACCTTATTATGTACATACATATTCATTCCATTGCATGGGCACTATTACTAATATACACAACTCCTACCTCACCCTCTGCGGGGAAAACAATCTAAGATGGAGTCGACGCCCATGCGCAATGGAATCGAAGTAGGAGGAGTCCCTCGGTCTCGTGACTCGAAAAGACTTCTTCGAAGAAAAACAACTTGTAACACTCCGAGCCCAACACCAGACGGCGGACTGTGCACAGCACAGCATGTGAATCTGCAGCGACTCATGCCACGAACAGATGTACACTGGGTAAGTGACATTTTCCATATATGTGTGTGTGTATATATATGTGTATATGTATATATATATATATATATATATATATATATATATATATATATACTGAGTTGATATTGTTCATCATGTAAAATATTAGTCTCACTTGTGGGTACAGTTTCTCACTCTGTAGTGTTATTTTTTCTAATTTATGATATAAGTTTGAGATTTAGTATCCCTTGTAGGTAACTTTATATTTGTAGCTCCATGGGAGTATCAGTATATTTTTTACCTTCTGCTAAGCTATTTAAAATATATTCCTCTTATTAATCATGGTTATTGTGTAGAAGTGTCTCTTATACTTCTATGTGGTATTTTTGTGACCGTATGCTTCATTTATGGGTGTTCATCAGCAGAATGATGATCTGTTGATGGGTTTATACAGGACTGAGGGTGCCTGTCTCATGACCTTGTTTAGTAGTAGACTTTTTCTACTTTTGTTAGATTTAGTACAATATAAAACAGAAAGTTATCATCTTGTGGGTCTTAAAACTTTGTTTGGTCTTTAAAGTTTTGTCTTATAGCCATTACAGTTTGGTGAATATTCTGCACCTTTGTGTAAACATTTGTTGCTTTATACATGTTCTTTGAACATTACTCTTTCATTACCTTGGAATTGTCATGCTACTATCACTCTCCATTGAGGCAGTCTCTCTGTAGATTATTTTCACACTATTGTACAGAGTAATTAATATTCTTAACTCTTTAGGAGTTGTTCTGACACGTTTGCTTTATTATTTAAGATTTCCTTTATTTTATGAAGGCAATTTACCTCTACCGGTGTACTTTTTCTTCTCTATGAAGATGTTCATATCTGTTGTACGTGAAGGGAATAGGTGTTGGCTTCATAACTTCTATTTTTTGTAGAAGAATTTTATTTCTGTATTAAAGCATTGTTTCTCTAAGTGCAATTATATTCATCATTCAGCTGACTCGTGTTTGGTGGTTTGGGTTTACACTATGCAGAGTGTTGTCCCTATATGGGATATACAAAATGGGTCTGATTAATTTTGTTAAAGATTCCTTTAAATTTTCTGATTTTAAATGTTGGAAAAGTTTTCTAGATCATCTGTAGTTGGAACTCTAGTCATATAGTAGAGTTGCATATTAACCCTGGCTTCCGGTAAGCTAGCAAGGTTTCTTCTTCATTCCTAATATATTATTCAATCTTTAAACTACTATTGCTTGATGGTGGTGTCTCGGGCAACTTGCATTACTCGGACTGGTTGGGTGGCTGTTGCTTTCCTAAGTGGTATGATGCTCTATAGTTTCAATACTGTTATGTCAGTATTGTCTGACTGATTACTTGGATTTATTTTTATATCTCTATATATACATTTTCTTTTGTTAGTACATAGAAGTTTATTTTACTCCTATGTCAGTATATGTATTAGGGATATCCTACAGGTATTTGTATCATCTCTAGTTAATTTTTCTAGGGAAAAGACTTCTTCAGTGCCAATAGTTGCTATTGTTGTCTTTAACTTTTTTTTGATAGATCATTCTTTATGCTTTCTCCACAGGAGATGGACCTTTTTTCTGGTTAGGACAGGTCTTGATATGGCATTGAGGTATTGTTCAGTGGCATTACCTGCTGATCTGTGTTTCACGGGCATCAAACACACAGTTCGAGTGGTCTATGTAAGAGTAAATAAATTTGCATTCATAGGATCATTTTGCAAAATTAGCCTACTGTCATTGGTAACGTTATTCCTTGGTTTCAATATCTTTGACTTTTATTACTGTGGTCCTTTTCATAGTTCTTATGGGGGTGAGCATGCATGGGTTCGGAACCCATTAAGATTGAGAATAATTTAGATTTATATTGTTGGTTGGCTTCTGACATAGATTTGCCTACTATCATGGATATTTTATTCCAGTGCTTTTTCTTATGACGTCACTTACCTTCCACAGGTTTTTATGTTGTAGAACGTTATTGCTCACTTAAATTATAATGAATGTCCGGTCTTTATCTATTTTTCGCGACCGGTTTTGTTCTAGGTAGAGACTTCTAATGGTCTCAGTTCGCAGACCCTCCTCCAGGGATGTTATGACTTCAGTATCTATCTGTTTCGAAAGTAAGGAATCTGCCTCTATCAGATGTACAAGTTACTTAACTTTGGTAGCACATTATCTGGTAGTGACAGGACCTAGCCGCAGATTTCTTAACCCCTTTTTGTTATGGAAATTCATATCATGATTTGAGGATTCCGTAATTTGACACAGTCTGCGGCCAGATTGTCTCTACCAGATAATGCACTACCGAAGGCAAGTAACTTGTTTGTCGCTTTCGGAATGGATCCACCCAAAGACAGCACAACACCATATATTGATGTGCAGGAGTACTGCTTTTGAATTTCTGCATCCAGGCTGACGCCTGGAAGATTATCACAAGGTGAGGAATCTGCGGGAGCTAGAGTACCCACCAGAAAGAGTACCAAAGGTAAGTAACTTGTTTATTTAATTTCTTCCCCTATAGAAGTTGAAGGCAGGACGAGTTTACACTCCAGAAAAAGACCATCAGTCTTCTTAAATCTAGTGTTTCGGAATTGATAACTTTAACCGCACTTTAGGGTATCAGTGTGCTTTACTCCTAGTATGTGTTGCATTGTGCTAACTTGGGGAGTAATGTTTTCACTTGGGCCCCAGTAAGTTTTGTCTTAGACGTACCTCCTCTTTTTGTGTGACATGATAATTTCACCCCAGCCAGTGTTGTAGAGGGCAATCACTGAACTGTGAAGTGGCTGGGAGGCCAGATTAGTTACTCCCTTCCTTGTTTTGCTCTTAAGGTATCCGTAGACATCCTAAAATAGACAAATTATCCTATTATAAACTTGGCAGCCTATGTCAGATATCTCATTGCTTTAATGCACATACATTGATTGCCTCCTCATCTTCCACTGCAGTGGTTTTTCAGAAGTCTATTTGTTTTTAACTGTAATGGATGATGTGTTCATCATTTGCCTCAATCTACTCCATTTTGAAAGGGCCAGACACTGTCATGCAGATTCAAGTAGTCATCATTTGCTTGCTTGAAACCTTAAACTATAAAGGGCACAGTATTTTGAAAGAGGTTCATTAGTATCCTGGTGGCTGATCATTAAAAAATAATTACCCCAAAGGTCCGTGTTGGAAGGTGCCGTAAATTCTGTGGGTAGTGTTAACATTTATGAATTTACATTTGGCAAAGGATGTTTGGAGCGTTCATGATTTGGAGGATTTATTGCAGCTCTACTTTTAAAATACTGTTTGGTTAGTTTGTCATTCTGATTGAAGGTCAGTATTTTTGTGTGTTTTTTTTCTTTAAAGAGCATGTAATCTTTGTTTTGCATCATAGGATTTTAATTGGTAGTCCTAAATGTTGGAATAATTCCCTGTAGCTTGAATACTTCAAATGTAATGTGTCCATAGAATTATGTAAACAGATGCCTCTGTCCCTATGAGGCACAGCACCCTTCAGGCCATCTGTGGATAGAGTTTTCACATGCACATTGTAAAATGTTCAAAAGAGTGCATTTAAAACGCGATTTTAGCCTTTGAAATGAAAAAAGTAAACTTCTTTCTATCATTATGAAGAAAGTGCAGTCTGAGGCTTATGTTGTGAAGCTGGGAAAAGCTGTGCTACAGCTCCTATGGACAGTGGCACCGTAAGTATGTAATTTTATGGGCAGTATTGATTTTGACGGTTGAGGGGTACACGCAGGCAGCAGGAAATTATTACAATATTTGACTGCAATGAAGATTACAGAACCCGAACGAATCATGTCTTTCAATATATCATCCTCTAGAGTGCCAGGACTTTTTTTTTTCTCTGTGTTAAAGACACCACATAGAATACTTTTTTCATGCTTTGCCTTTGGTTGCTAATATGAAAAGGTTTTTTTTTTTTCCAAAGTCATTGTAGTCCTCTTTTATTCCGAGTTTGTTGAAGTTTAGCTGTACAGAGCTTTCACTTACGTCTTAATGTCTTAGAGCAAACACTCAGCTGCTCAATCAAGTGCTTTTGCTCCTCTTCCAATTGAAGCATAACTTAGACAAGGAAAAACAGGAAGAATGTCACTCTTGTTAGGTGTGACCCAACCATCATAGTGCACAAATACATTTTTTTAAAACAGAGGATAACTGAGAATTGGACCAGAGAAGAAAAACAAACAGGGACTGCTAAAGGAAGTGAAAAGTAGCCAGTGGGTATCATAGTGAAAAATGTAGAGAGATTAAGTGGGCCATACATTTTCTAAGAGAAGTGGTTTGTGCCCGAATTGAAATTTTATGTGGGGTTGTGAGACCCCACATTTTTCACAGATAAGACCTGGCAGAATTATAGCAGGGAAAGCAGTGCACATTTTTTTTTTTTTCATCTTGACGAGGGGAAATGTAGGCAGTATTACTGTATTATCCAACATTGAGTGGATCTGTGAATGGTGTGGTATTACCACACCCAAACAACACCAAACCCCATGTTAAAGGTAATTTTAGGTGATGTAGTCCCACATTACTATACAGACGGATTTGTAGTGAATGTCATAGCCGTGTATCTACTTTTGCCATGGTGAGGACATAATGGGGCTGTGGTTCCTAATAGTCATGCCTGGTTGTCCGGCTATAAGTTGATTTTAATGAGGTGTTAAGCCTACTTACCATCTTTTTAGATCTTTGTACTTACTTAAGTACACACAACTTCTCCATTTAGTTTAGAACGTAATCAACAAGGTCATTAAGATTGTAAAAGGTATTCCAGTGTAGGAGATCGACCAGAAGGCTTCCGTTTGTCATCCTCTACCAAACATTTTTGTGATACTGGTCGAAGCATCTCTGCAATCCTGTGCTATTGTGTCTCATTAGAGTATTTTTCTAAGATTTTGAAAGGAATGTTTTGGTTTGGATGTCCAAATCCAAGAGACTAGTTTTTATGTCATATGTGATGCTTTCCTTCCCACCACCCCGTCTCACAGTTGTGTACTGGGAGCTGCTAATATTTTATTAGCATCCCATGTTTTATTTCTCAATCCCATGGCCTTTGTTTTTCCTGTCTGGGGACCTCCAATTGCTGCTACTTCACTGCAGAAATGTGTTATGGTTATATGCATCCATTTGATGAATGACTGAGTAATCTGTGTGTGAGCAGTCAATTGGTGCATAAACGTTCCCCATATTCTTTTATTTCACATGCTTGCCAGGTCTATTTTTCTAGGGTCGAGCACACAAGCGTTCCGTCCCTTTTGTAATCTCTCTTTGGGCTCTTAACCATGCTTATGTCACGTCTGTCACTTACTCCAGTATTGGAACTTTCATAGATTCACATGCTTGAATATTTGTGCGTCGTCGAGATGGGAGTCCCTGGTGGAATATGAAAACCAGGCCTGAAGATGTATTCATACAATACATGAAGTAGGCCTCTGTACAATAACCCATCATAGTTGTTTTGTAAAATAGACCCAAACTCAAACTTAAACCAATCAGATAGCCTCTCCCCTATAGAACCTCCTGTGAGGAGCTGCCTTCCGCAAGATTTTCCACCGCACGTTGTGCTGAGGAGTCTCCTTTGAGCTCTGCTCAAACTTTTCTGCCAGTAGACCGGTTTCTACAGCTTTGGGATATTTCTATCTACTCTGGTGATTCAAACTGGCTGCCATGTCAGACACCAAAGAAAGGCCTTTTCAGATCTTGAGCCTCATGTTTAAAAAAGAGATTATATGTGGAAGATCCACATGTGGCGTGTATTTACTGCCTGTACCCCAGCCACAAGAATAAGGACTGCAAAATCTGCAGGAAGTTTTCTACTAAGACCCTGAAGGACAGGGAGGGGCACCTTCTGTTGTGGCTGCAAAGAGGTAAGACTGGACACACTGCCTCTGATGAGGCAGTGCCTCTTCTTCGATTTCTGCCCCTGCCCCTAAAACACCTCGTAAAAGAAAACAAGAAATTACTGAGGGTCAAGAGCCACCTAGGAAAAAGACATCAAAGCATGGCTCTCCACAGAAGAAAAAACTGGGTACAGAATCCCTCAAAAAAGCAAAGAAAACTGCTTCAGAGCTGGCCACTCCTCCTAAAGTGCTTCACAGATTTAAGAAGCCTAGCTCTGCACAGTCGACCCTGATTCCGATGACACCTCCGTCGACGACGCTCTCGTCGATGGTCCAACCATCGTCCGCAACAATGTTTCCAGCGACGATGGTATCGTCGACGCCCCCATCGATGACAAGTGGTTTCTTGTCTTCAACAACAGGATTGCTTCCAACGAAAAGACAAAGACCATCTGTTACTTTTGGGTCAACCTGCACAACATACTCCGCTTAAAAAGCGCTCTGAAGCTCGTTTAACACCTTCTGTTACGTCTCCGAGCAAAGTTCCAAGACTCTTGCCATCTAGGTTTTTAGATGAGGATGATGAGAGCTCAGATCAAGATACAATGTTTGGAGTAGCTAAAAGTCCTTCACAGCTACACGTGAAATGCCAGGAGTACTCGGACGGCGATTCATATTATGGCCAACAGTACTATGACCCAGTACCACAACAGCAGGGAACAGTATCTCTGCCCTCCGGTCTGGTGTCTGAACTCCAGACTATGCTGGTGGACTACAGAGAACGCTTCTACCATCAGCCGAGGAAAGATCCCACACCAGCAGTTTCTTTCCGGCTACTCCAGCACCTCTGCCAGTTTTTCCTACTACTCCACAAGTTCCTCTTCAGGCTCCGCAGAATCCTCAGGTCCAGGCCTCTTCTGATGAAGCAGCAGAGGAAAGAGAGGTTCTCTCGGACCAGGACGAATGGGATGAGTATGTGCTCCCGGCTCCCCCTTCACCGAAGCCATTCTCAGTCGAATCTCCTCCTGAGGATATTGGCTCTTTCCATAACCTCTTAGAGAAAGCTGCAATGAGGTTTGAGCTGCAGTTTCCATCTACTCAGCAGGACTGTTTTCTGTATGATTTTAAAGAGCCACACAGAAAATCTGTTAAGGCTATCCCGATCATTTACCATGTCTGGAGTCAGGGGCTGAAGATTTTGAACAACCCAGCGACCGTGCCAGCGTTGTTTCCAAAGCTGGACAAAAAATATAAGGCAACAGAAGACGCTCCTGCGTGCCTAGTGGGTCACCCAAAACCAGACTCTGGTTTCCCCAGCTGCCCAGACATGCTCCGAGAACCTTTCAGCGCCTTTATCGGCCCATCCTCATAAGGACGGAAGGCGCTTGGACAGTATCGGGAAGAGGTTCTCTTCTATGTCGGCAATTGTGGTCTGTGCAGCAAATTCTTTGGCACTACTGGGCAGATACGACAGGTAGCTGTGGTCTGACATCGCCCACTCTGTAGAGGATCTTTCAGATACCAACAAGTCAGACGCTAAAAAGATCATTATGGAGGGTCAACGAACATCTGCAGAAGTAATTGACTGTGCCCTGGACATTGCGGCCATGGGATTTAGGCTTCTGACCGGTTCATCAGTCTTAGGGCGCCAAGGATAGCTCAACGCCACTAATGTCAGGCCGGATGTCCAAACAAAGATCCTGGATCTTCCATTCGATGGCCAAGACCTGTTCGGCAAGCATGTCGACGATGCCCTTCAGGCGATCAAGGCTGATACTGATACTGCCGGGCTGTTGGGATCCCTACAGTACAAGCGTACTCCCTTTCAGAGAGCCAGGGGTAGAGGCCACTCCTCTTTTCGAGGTGGCTACCAGCCTTTTCGTTATCCAGCCTACTCCTCCCAGAATCAGTCATCCAGACCCCAGTACCAACAAAGGCAGCCTCCAGCGGCAGCATACAGCAGACCTCCTCCTAGAGGAAGATCGGGACAACAGTCCAAAGACACCTTGCGCAGGTAATGACAGCCTCCAGGGGGCGGCTACCCCTCCCTCCTCTTCGCGTCACCTACGTCGTTGGAGTCGGATCACAAGCAACAAGTGGCTTCTGGATATCATAACTCATGGCCCTCTACTAGAATTCACTTCCAGGCTTCCCGAAACACCACCTTCCCGGGAGTGTCAACAACATCTACATCTCCTCCTCCTAGAGATAACGAACATTTTTCCAAAGGGGCGATAGAGGTGGTACCCTCTTTGCAGCGAGGGAGAGGTTTTTACTCTCGATTCTTCCTCATCAGAAAGAAGTCCCGTCTGTGGTGGCCCGTCCTGGACCTGAGGCAGCTTAACAAATATCTCAAAAAGCAATCCTTTCGAATGGTAACTTTGAAGGATGTACTACAGCTTCTCAACAGAGGCGACTTTATGGCTTACCTAGATCTTCTGGATGCGTATTTCCACGTTCCCATTCACCCCAAGCACAGGACATTTCTGAGATTCATGGTAGCCGGCCAGCACTTTCAGTTCAGAGTGCTACCCTTCGGACTCCAATCCGCACCCTGGATTTTCACAAAATACTTAGCCCCAGTGGCTGCATATCTGAGACGTCTCAAGCTCCAGATATTCCCATATCTGGACGATTGGTTACTAAAGGCTCCGAATATCTCTGCTCTAAGTCACTCCCTCATGACCACGTTACGTCTTTTCCAACAACTAGGTCTCACTCTCAACAGAGACAATTCACAGCTTCAACCTACCAGAAGGATAGTGTTTCTGGGTGCTGTATTTGACACGACTCTTGTAAAAGCCTTTCCTGCAGAAGAACGTCAACTCAAGCTTTTGACCTTGGCAGACTCAGTTAGAAGAATAAAGTCTCTCAATTCAGAGGTTCATATCATTACTTGGGATCATGTCCTCCTGTATCAGCCTAGTTGCGCACTGTCGTCTTCGGATGTGCCCTCTGCAGGAAGAGCTCGACAAACAGGAGCAGGCGCAAGGGTCCTTCGGGGACATCCTTCACATAACACCAAGGATGGTCCACTCCCTCCAGTGGTGGCCTGCAAACATTTCAGTAGGTCTGGAGTTTCTGAATCAAATCCCTCTGTTCACCGTCACGACGGATGCTTAGATGGAGGGGGTGGGGAGCATGTCTCCAAGATCTGCAATCAGTGGCAGATGGCCCAATTCTCATTCGACGCTGCATGTCAACCTCCTCGAACTCAAAGCTATGTACCTTGCACTACATGCTTTTCTACCGAAAATCCGAGGTTCGTCGGACGGACAACACGACCACCAGGCACTACATAAACAAGCAAGACGGAATTCGGTCTCGCTTACTTTCCACAGAAGCTCAGCTCATCTGGACCTGCTGCATTCAGAATTCAGTGCACATACGGGCGGAACATCTCCCGGGAGTCAGCAACACCATAGCAGACTAATTAAGCAGGCTAAGCACATCTTCACACTAGTGGGAGCTGAACCAGACAAGGCTGGATGCAGTCTTCCGCAGGTGGGGGACACCGAACCTGGACTTCTTCGAGACGTCTCAGAATACGAAATGCTGGTTTTATGCAAGCTGGCATCCCCAACCAGGGTTGTGGGGAAATGCCCTTTCGATAGCATGGTCAGGGATTTATGCTTACGCCTTTCTTCCGATACCCCTTCTTCCTCGGGTCATTAGCAAGATCAAATCGGAGCCCTGCCAGATAATTATAACTGCTGCAGCTTGGCCACGTAAACCGTGGTACACGGAGCTTCTGTTGCTATCCTCGTGTCCTCCCATCAAGTTAGCACCCATTCTGGACCTGCTCACCATCCGCCAGGGCCAAGTGAGGCATCCGGATCCCAAGCATCTCAGGTTATGTGCATGGCTCCTGAGTTCAATCTAAATATTCTCATGGACTGTGAAACAGTTTTAGATAAAGCACGTGCAGATAGCACCAATAAGACATACCTTAAAATGCAAGCAGTTTTGTTTATGGTGTTCTGCGAATAACATTCATCCGCTTACATCTTCTCCAGAACAAGTTTTACTGTACATTCTCCACCTGGCGAAGTCTGGTCTCGCCCATGCTTCCATTAATGTCCACTTAGCTGCTATCTCCAGGTATAAACGACTGATAAAGCATTTTATGTAGGGCTTATTCCGATCCTTTCCTTCAGCCAAATGACCTCCTCCATTTTGGCAACTGAATACAGTCTTAACACAGTTGATAAAGGAGCCATTCAAACCTATTCATAAATCAGACATTAAGTATCTTACCTGGAAGGTAGCGCTCCTATTAGCCTTGACATCTGCTTGCAGAGTAAGGAAAATTCGAGCCTTTACCATCCAAGAGTCTTTCATGAGATTTACAGACGACAGTCATCCTACGGACAAACCCGAAATTTATCCCAAAGGTGCCAACTGATTTCCACATTAACGAACCAGTGGCCCTAAAGACTTTCTTGCCGCGGCCCTAGACTGGGGCAGAAAGATTGCTGCTTTCTTTTGATGTCAAGCGATGCCTTAAATTTTATTTGCATCGGACATCCTCTATTAGAAAATCCAGTCAACTGTTCGTGGCATTTAGTGCACCCAGGAGCGTTCTTCCTGTTTCTAAACAAACAATCTCCAGATGGATTTCTAGTGCCATAGCCTTTTGCCACCAAAAAGCTGGTCGACCGCTGGACAGTAAAGTTCGTGCACATTCTACACGAGCAGTATCCTCTTCTTGTGCACTCTTCTTGGGGTATCCCTTCCAGACATCTGTCGTGCAGCCACGTGGAGGACAACGCACGCCTTCACGAAGCACTACTGCCTGGATGCTGAGACTCTCCTTGATGGCGCGGTGGGTCAAGCAGTTCTTAGACATTTGTTCAGAGGGTGAGCTGTTTGTTTCCCTCCATCCACTTCTGATTTAATCACATTTTCTGGTTGTTATTTACGTACTTTTCTTGCATATTCATATATTTGTGTTTACAGCTTTATTTTATTGCTCTGCATGTAACTGTCTAATGACACTGTTTATAATGATTGAGATAGACAATATTTCTTGGGACAGAAAATGTGTTACTTACTGCTTGTTTCTCTATTCAAGCATGTGAATCTATGAAAGTTCCAATACTGGAGTAAGAAATAAGTTACTTACCTGTAACTGTAGTTCTCCAGTATTGGACACTTTCATAGATTCACATGCGGCTCGCCCGCCTCCCTGGAGGAACTCACCTTCTCTCTTTTCATTGCGCTGGGTTATTTCAGCACTTGAGCTCGGAAAATCTGAGGGAAGGCAGCTCCTCACAGGAGGTGCTAGAGGGGTGAGGCAATCTGATTGGTTTAAGTTTGAGTTTGGGTCTATTTTACAAAACGACTATGATGGGTTATTGTACTGAGGCCAGCTTCATGTATTGTGTGCATACATATTTAGGCCTGGTTTTATATTCCACTGGGGACTCCCATCTCGACGACGGGGAAGTATTTCAAGCATCTGAATCTATGAAAGTGTCCAATACTGGAGAACTACAGTTACAGGTAAGTAACATTTGTTTCATTGGTTCGTGGGCTTGCCTTTTAAAATCTGCTTGATTTCATTAGTGAAAGGCATGCATACGTCATGCCTTTTCTGGTGTTTAGCCCTCCTCGTGTGAACTGCCCAACTACTGAAAACATACAAGGCTCCATGTTTCTGCACTACTTTATCTTTTTATTTTCCACGCAGCGCTGGGTTTTACATAGTGCAATTGCACTTGTGTTTTTTTTTTTTTCTTTTCTTTCAATTTATGTAGCAAGCAAAGTCCGGTTAGGAGTTTACAACGCTAATAGCTCTAACTCGAGCAAATGCAAGACCCGTTGCATTGCAAATCCTTGTTTAGTCTTTGTAGGTTATTTAAATAAAGAAGTATGTGCATTTGTTTCCTTTGCAGTGTGACTTTGTCATATAGCAACAGTTAGTTTCTACACTCTGAGAGTGCCTGTTGGTCTTAATGATGGGGCATTGCTAACCTACATACTGTTACATTCTCTTCTCTACAGGAGTTGGAAAATGCTTTGGAAGAGCTTCACTCTCAAAATAAGCAGCTTTCTGTATCCCTGGATCATGAAAAGGCTTCTGCCAACAACCTACGGAAAGAGCTTCAGATTGAGCAATCGCGCTGTGACGCTTTGCTGTCCCAGGAGCGTGGAAAACTCTTGGAGATGCAGCACAATCTGGAACTTGAGAAAACCCATTCGGCAGAGCTATCTAGCACACTCCAGCACGAACGTGCTATGCTGGAGCAAATCAGCAAGAAGCAAAGTGATGAAGAGCACCAGTGGCGACAGAGGGAGTCACTGCTGGAGCACAGCTTGGTACAGGATCTGAAGAAGGAGTTGGAGAATGAACAGCAGCGTGCTGTCAACTTGGCTGCCATGTTGGAGAAAACAGAGGGGCAGGCGATTCAGTCCAAGAGACAACTGGAAGCTGAAGTGCACCGTTGTCAGCAGGAATATCTAAATGAACAGGAGGTGAGCACCAAACTGCGAACCACGTTGGAGTCCATGAAGACTCAAAAGCAGGAAGTCCTGACATTTCTTGAAGCTCAGCGAGAGCGAGAGACTGCTTTACAGTCCGAGCGTGACCAGCTAGAGGCACGTCTCCGTAGCATTAGAGAGCAAGAGAAGAATAAGCAGGAAGAGCGGGATAAGGCGAAATTGCGAGAACAGCAAGCAGGTGCAGATAAAGAGAAACAATGGAAACTGGACAGAGAGCAATTGGTAAGATCATGAATACATTTAACTCCATATATATAGATTTTCGCTCTCATTGGGCTGTGCACCTGAGGCAGCTGCCCATTGTTTATTATGCCATTGTAAATTATATAAGTCCCTTATATCTCCATCCTTAATTGCCATCAGCTGAGATACCAGTAGTTAAATAGTACACACAAATACAAGTACACTTCAGGCTTGAAAGCCTGATCTGTAGAACAATCCAAACCCAATAACCTCAACCACCCTTTAATATCTCAGTTGCCTTTACCCCCAGATTGTGTCCTTTGCAGTAAAACCTGCCCACTACTTTTGCCAATTGATAGCATTCCTGACCTGCAGCACGTTTTTCTTACAATAGTCGAACCCATGCGTTCAATACTTATGTATCTTCCACTCTGCATTCTCCTCTTTATTAAACTGTAACTGTTATCCTGCTTTAATTTACCTGAACTGTTGACTGCAGTGCTCTCTTAGCCAACTTTTGAGAAAGTACACAGATATTTATTTGTGGGTAGTGCTGATAGGCTTTCCCACTTTAACTCTGGGTGTTGGCGGTGAATGTAAGAGCTGCATTGCTGCCCTTTGGGACTATTTATGTATGCATCTGATTTGAAACGCACAAGAAATGGTCCTGAATAGTGAAATACTGGTCTGAACCCAAGATTTCTAAAAACATCATATGTGTTATCCATACCTAGAAGTCTCTCTTGAATTCACTTCAACTTCTCCTCCCCTTCTCCCTTTGACCTATTAATTTGTGAGAGGAATTAGGTGTACAGGTAAAACAGATTCTACTGTTATTTGTAACTGTAGTATTCGGGTTCATACGTGTTTTCAATAGTGTATGTTAGCGTATATTTTATACTACTGACATATAGTTTTTGTAGTATGACTTGATAACACCTGAGCTGTCTTCTTTCATTCTGTTGGACCCTTGCACAGCACTCTAGCATTCTATTTTTCTGATTTGGAACTGTCTACTCAGTACCCTAGGCCAGTAGTTCTTGACCATTCGACCTCTGTGGACCCCCTCGGAACCACTAGTCGAAGCTGGGGACTACAGACGAAGCAATTTCTACAATTTGAACTTCAAAGCAGTACAAAAAATGCAAAAACAATTGTGAGTCAAACAAATATGCAAATTTTTAAATTTCATTTAATTCACAAGAAAAAAAAAATACTAAAATCGAAAACGTAATGGGAAGGTTGGTGCTTTTTCACAACTTGGTATGATTTCTAAAAGACAAAGCAATCTGCTAGACTCCAGCATATCACTATAATTTTTGCTCCTGATGCATACTTTGTTTTTGTGTGCTTATACTAGTGGTTCCATTGAGGCCACCAATGGTCCATGCAAAATAGTTTGTTCTACTTGCTCTTCTCCCACAAATCAAGTTACAGATACAGACGTAATTTTTAGCGTCACATTTCACTTTGTTTCTCATTTACAGAGCATTTTGAAATGTTCTTTTGTGTGTGTGTGTGTGTGTGTGTGTAAATAGATAATGAATCTACTAATGTTAATTAATCGTCTCAACTGTATTGGACCGTCAGCTCCACATATCACAGGTTAAGCACCAGTGTCATAAGCGACCACCATATTGCATTGCAGCTACATTTATTGAAACATGCAAATAAATGGCTAGGCCATGATGTACATTTCTGTAGATGGGTAGCATGTTACTCCCTAAATTGTGCTTGGTTACAAAAGTATGGGTGTCAGGATTACGTATGGTGGGTGCCGATGCTGACCCTGTGTCTCCCTAGAC
Source organism: Pleurodeles waltl (assembly GCF_031143425.1). Taxonomy (NCBI): domain Eukaryota; kingdom Metazoa; phylum Chordata; class Amphibia; order Caudata; family Salamandridae; genus Pleurodeles; species Pleurodeles waltl. Next base: position 1,692,574,993 of record NC_090440.1, read on the forward strand.
GGCTGAAAACAAGCATGTATTAAACAAGGCCTCCGTGTAAGAACCCAGGGGAGACTCAAAGTAACTGACTGTGCTGTGGAATGCTCCAAAATTCTTTCTGTGGTAAGTCCACCACCTGTTGCAGAACACTTAAATGTAATAGGGGTTGCAGGTTTGTATATTAAGTAACAGTACATTGTACATGTTAACATATCCACTCGCCAGTGTAGGCAAGAAGGGGTGATTTACCCATACTGTGACAACAACAGTATGTTGATTGGAATGCTTGAATTAATCTCAGCCACTCGCAGTCTCTTGGACAGCATCCCAATGCTTTGTTGTTTAGCCACCATGCCACCTCAGTTTGGACCCAGCCAAATACAAATAAGCCATGACCCTGCTTCACTAAAAACAGTCCAGTCAGAACTGTCAGGCCAGGTCATCCCTGAACCGGAAAACAAGCAACCCAGGACTGCTTTCTTCCTTGTCTGTCAGTAAAACCCAATCACTCCTCCACCATCTCGAAACAGGCTGACAGTGGATCATTTTTCTCCTCTCCGCAAGGAAGTTGCAGCTCTCTTGGCTAAGGGAGCCATAGAGAGAGTCCCAATGCCAGAAGTAGGTTGTGGTTGCTATTCCCAATACTTTCTGGCCCAAGAAGTATGGTGTCCTTAGTCCTATTCTAGACCTGCAGCCCCTCAACTACTTCCTCAACATGGAGAAATTAAGCATGCTTACCTTGGCTCGGTTCTGTCTGCCCTGGACCCTGAAGACTGAATGGTAGCATTTGACTTGGAGGGCGCATATTTCCAAATTCTCATCCTGCCAGCCTCAGACATTACCTGAGGTGCACGGTGGGCCGTGAGCATTTCCTGTTTGCCGTGCTCCCTTTTGGCCTGACCAGCTCCCCCCGCGTGTTCACCTAGGTGATGCCGGTGGTTGCAGCTCGCCTGCGGAAATCAGAAGTGTCAGTCTTCTACCTATCTTGACAATTGGCTGTTGATGGCGGGCTCGTCCCGGGCTGTCGTCTCCACCTCCCAGACTACAGTGGACCTCCTGCATTCACTGAGGTTCACTATAAATGTGCCACCTGCCTCCCTCTCAGATGCTCCCTTTCCTTGGAGGTCTTCTGAACGCACTTATCCTCCCGAGCTGCAAGCCATGGATATTCAGCCTATGATACCAATGTCTCAGCCTCTATCATGGATGTCAGTGAGACTGAGGCTGTTGGGACTCATGCTCTCCTGCATACAACATGATTGCTGGCATATGCAGGCCCTACAGTAGGACCTGAAGTTCCTATGGGCACAGCATCAGGGGTATCTTTCCGACATGGTCCAGACCTTGAAAAGAACTGCGAAAGATCTGCAGTGGTGGCCGATGAACTGCGACTGGGTCAGTGGTAGACCCCTCCCTCTTCCTCACTCAGATCTCACAGTAGTGACAGTGTAACTCTTCGGATACAGTGGCCTCCTAGGATACATCCACAGGTGAAGATGAAAGTACTCTGGCAGAATGCAGACTCCACATCAACCTGCTGGAGTTACAGGCGATCTGACTGGCATTAAAGGCCTTCCTACCCTCCATCAAGGGGAGGCGGGTGCAAGTGTTCATGGACAACTCTATAGCCCATGTGGTATTCCATCAAACAGGAAGGGGTGGGATCATGGACTCTATGTCAAGAGGTCCTGTGCCTCTGGGCATGGCTGGACCATCAGGGCATTTTCCTTGTGGTTCAGCACCTGGAGGGCTCTCCGAAGCAACAAAGTAGGGTCCTGCACCCAAATCCCCAAATTCAACACCTCCATACATGGAAATTAAGCAACAAAAATTGTGCAGTTTCGATTTACCTGCTGAAGTTTTGGACGTTTCTTCCGGCTTAGGGTCCCTCAATTATATTCAGCAGTTTGGGGCATATAAAGAAATGTGGCTTGGTGTAGGGACCATCTGCTTGATCCCCTGAAGGACAACTTATCAGCTGTTCTGTTGCCTTATTTTTGACCCTCTGCTACTTTGCATTTGGCACAATTAAAGGTTATACGTTCTCCTGAATTTATGTTTTCCTGACCAACCTTTTATATTCAAGTCTCCTGTTGTGATGAAGATGTAAAAAGGTTTGAGCATGTTTCTTCCAAGGCTCTTCATTATGCCTCAATAGAACCTTAACCTTTTCCTTACATTTCTGATGTGCACGTCGTTCGAGCCTGTGCACAATAGTTTTCTTCTGATTCTCACCATCAAAACGTTTTTCTTTTATTTTTTTTAACTGACAAATTGGTGTTAAAAACCCAGGCTTAGTTTTTGACAAGTATTGCCTTCCACATGGATCCGACCCTCTGTGATTTTTTTGGTTAATCCTCTGCCAAATCCCTCAAAAGAAAAAGAAGGGCTCCATCGACTTGATCCAAAGAGAACCATTATTTATTTTTTTTTTTTAACATATAGTGCACATGGGAATATCTTGTGGAGAATCTGCTATTTGTGGGCTTTTCTGGTCTTACGACAGGAAAGCAGTGTTGAAATGGACACTCTCTGGGTGGATTGTCCAGTGCATAAAGATATTCTCTGCTGTAGCCAAAAAGGAACCCTCTCTGGGCCTATGAGCTCATTCCACATAAATTAAAGCTGCCTCAACGGCGTTGATTGTGTATTCATGTTCTAGAAATTCATCAAGCACTTATCTCTAGACAGTCAAGTCATTAGAGAGGACTTGTATGACTTTTTGGTCCTTTTGAATACTCCAAGTTCCAGCCTAGATCTGGCACCACCCCTGCGTGTTGTTGTTTTTATTTTTCTCACCTTCAGATGGGGATGCTTCAGGACAAAATGGAGGTGACTGTTTGCTAATATAACTTTGGACATTTTTAACAGAAACTGGAGTCGGCTCCAGAGAGAGGGGAGGGGTGTGTGGTAGGAATGTGCGGTTGAAGTATGCACCAAAATTAGCATTACTGAAGGTAATTGACTTCTTCTGCTATACTTCTAAAAGCATACTCCTCACCATTAGAATTGAGGCTCATGCAGTACTTCAGAAAAAGTGGATAGTCTAAGATGTGGACCCGTAACAAAAAGTCCTGTAGAACTGAGCGGGCATAATGCTCTTCTCTGCAGATTTTACTTTTGAAGCAGTAGTACAAGTTGAATGGATGCCCATGTCAAACTTTGGTAGAAGTCTAGGATGGGAATGCCCCTCGTCAACACAGTCAAGACACCTTTGGCTCCAGTTGAGTGGGCCCTGAGAGGAGTTCCTTCTGAGATTATTCTAAAAGATGAGGCACAGCATGTCTTTATGCACAGGACGATAAATGTGTACAGTATCCGTTCTACCCTCCCTTTCTTGGTATTAGTAAAACTCACGAAGAGCTGGTCTACAGAGTATTCATTTGTGCACACTATAAAAAAAACTGAGGGGGGCTCCTCTGGTCAAGCTAGTAGAGGCTCTCTCCCACTTTTGATGGATGTGGTGGAGAGAAAAGGGCAGGGAGGACTGGCTCATGTAGAAGGGAGAGAAAACCTTGGGCAAAAAGGAAGCGCAGGTTCTCAGCTTCCAAGAAGACCCCAGACATTTCCAAAGATGAAGTGGGTCCTAGCTGTGCACCACCTGCTGGTGTGCAAAAGCAATTACTGTTGAAATTCAGGCCAGAGGAGTAGAACATGGGATTGTGGTTAGATGGAATATCCACTTGAAAAAGTGTTACTTATGGTCAGTAACTTGTTTGAGCTGCCTGTCCCTCCCTAGAAGGTGGAAGATACATTATTGCAGTTGATGAGGTGAGGTTGAATGCCCAGCATTGAGAATGGCTCTTGAGAAAATGCCAGTAGTACCATGGCTGATGTGAGAATTGACTTTTGAGGGCAGCATAAGCCTTTCTTTGTGGCAGTGATTTACTTGAACTTCTCTACTTTTCTACCAGTACATCCAGCCTTCGATGGTGTTTCCCCTGGACGAAACACGTGTTGGCTGTGGGGTTTGATTGGAACAAGATGTATCAAGACTATGACTCATGGTTGTGTTGCTGTGTAACTGAAAGGATTGCATTTGGACACTAATATTAAAGTTCAAGAGTTTTTGGAACTGCATTGGAGACTGCCTCGCCTCTTCAGTTATTCTGTTCATATTTAACACCATCCTAAAGACGCATAGCATGGTGTTCTTTTTCAAAGGACAATTGTAGTGACTACAGCAGATACGAATTTCTGGACTCATTGTTATATAAGTGTCTACGTAACGAGTGCCTCTTATCTGTTTATTAACTGGTTAGCAGGCTCCCAGCACACTTTCAACCAAAACTTGGCATTAACAAAGGCAAAAAGTTAGCAGGTAACCATGCCAAGGAGGCATTTCCTTACACACTGCAACAGACCTATGCAAAACTAACCGATGTGGAAACTACCACGAGTCTTCTGTAGCAAGACTAGTTTTATTAAAGGATACTGGGCCCTCACTCACAAGCTGGCATGGTTCATCCTCCAGTCCACCCCAAAGAAAAGAATTTCAGGTATTTCCCTAACTCACGAAATGTTTTGGCAGAAACCAACACTTGAGCTGACGTAAAGGCATCTATACAAGAGACATGTAATCTTCTCCACGCTTGGTGGTTTTAACTAAATTTGGCTAATCATTGACACCAGTCTGCTACCTAGTTCATAGGCATATGTGCCACTTTGTACACCATTAGGGGTTGTGTCTTTTCTGTGGAGAAACAAATACAGTGCATTTGGTGGATATTCCGCTCCCTTATTGCCCTTTTGGAGTTTCTTTTTCTGTGTCTATGGTATCTGCTCTGATCGGCTCTGAGCGTCGCTACTCCATTCATTTGGCCCAGCAGCATTGGAAGCAAATACGCAGCATGTTCTCCCTCCTGTTTCTGGATATCTAGTGGTGATCAATATAGACCTTTTGCTTTAGGACAAATAACAGTAGCAGGAGATGCTGGCAAGTGGGTAGCTTTGTGCAATTTGGGGGCCACCTAGGCTAGTGGAAACTCAAGTGTCATGTAATATCCAAACTAAATAGGCAATTGGTTCAAGGAAACTCTTTGGAGTTTGAGGTGCATTGGGAACTGTATGGAGTAGACAAAGTGGTTCAATTAGCAGCCTAATGTCGAAGGATTATATAGGCTACTTACCTGAGTAATCTCACCTTAGAAAATCACAAATGTTAGATACTAAAGGGGGTGCTTTAAGACTTAAACATTGGTAGACCACTAAAATAAAGCTTTTTGCAACCAGCACCAGTGTAAACGCAGGATATTTTGTTCCAAGAGTTTGTTTGCTAGGACTTTTGGAGTTGTTTGTCATCCCATGGGTGTTTCATTTGCATTATTCATCACCTTCAATTCCACCACTGCTCAAAGTTCCACCCAAATGTGAGCTAATTGGATTCAGAACCACTTAATATGAGGATCTCTTGGCATTTATTATGTGTTCTTCTGAGTGTAGGAAAGTTACTTTTTGGCATGGTTAGCCCCAGCCCCTCCCCCAGACACACACACACACTCTGCCTGTTATCAGTGTGCTTAGACTGTTTTCACTGGGATCCTGCTAACCAGGACCCCAGGGATTGTGCGCTCTCCTCTAAATTTGGTTGCCTTGGTACCCTTTACACCCCACAATTGGCATTCTTGTGTATTCCTGTAAGTCTCCAGTATATGGTACTAGGTACCTAGTGAATTGGTACACCAGAGGGCCCTCATGAGCTGCAGCATGTATTATGCCACTCATGGGAGCCCATGCAAACTGTCTGCAGGCTTGCCATTTGCAGCTTGCGTGAAAAGGTGCATAGACCCTTTCACCACTAGTCACTACATCAGGTCACTAAGTCAACACTATGGTAGGCCCTTTCAGCCCAAAGGGCAGTATTGGTGGCATGGTTCCATGCACTCTGGGGGCTCCTTAGAGGTCCCCCCAGTATTCCGCCTACCAGTCTTCCAGAGTGTGCGAGCAGCCCACGCTGCTGCAGTCCCTCAGACAGTTTTCTTCCTTACTGCTACTTGGCCAGCCCAAGCAGGGGAAGGCAGAACAAAGGATTGCAACACCCTCTCCCTTGGAAATAGGTGTTACGGGCTGGGAAGGGGTTTCCTCACCGCACCACCAGACTGCTTTGAAGGGCACATTTGGTGCCTCCTTGTATAATCTGGTGTGAACCAGACCAGAAATCCCCGATCCCTGCACAAAGGAAAGGGGAGTGACCACTCTTTTGTCCATCACCACCCCAGGGGTGGTGCCCAGAGTTCCTCCAGGTGGCCACTTGATTATGCCATCTTGGAAACAAGATGTGCAGAGGCCCCTGGGATTATCTGGTTGGTCAGGACAGGTAGCTGACATCAGTGACACCCTACGACAGGTGGTCTCCTTGCAAAGTGACCAAGCTCCTTGTTAGGGCAATCTAGGGACTCCCTTGTGGGTGGGGTCCCCAGATTCGGCATGCAAGACTCCACCGGGGCTCCTCTGCATGGACCTCTTCTGCTCTTGGTCACTGGAACCACTGCTGGACTTCTCCGAAACCAACAAGCCTGCAACCCCAAGACGACCTCACCTTGCAACATTGTTTCTCCTGCGCCTTCCAGCAGTTGCCACATTTCCAGGGCTGTGCATCCTCTGCAAGACTTCAGCTGCACCAATGAAGCAAGGAGGAATCTCCCTTGGAGTGAAGGAGTCACACCCTTGCATACACATTCACCTAAGCTGACAACATCCAGCTGCTGGGATCTGTCCCTGCAACTCTTGCAGCAACTAAGGCTTGTTGACTTCTGCTCTGAGGACTCTTCAGGCTCCAAGTACCCCATGTCTGCAGCACTTCATCCTTGCAAGGATAGTCTCATTTCTGCTGCTCCAGTGACGTGGGACTCCTCTCCAGGTGTGTTGACTGGGCCTCACTGCAACTTACTGTGCCCTGCTGCCAGTAGGTTGCCTGTGGGGTTTACTATTGCTTTTGCTGGCTCTCACGACTTCTGAGGTCAGCTCAGACTCTTCTCCAAGGGTCCAGTCCCCTGGACCTTGGTGATCCTCTTCAGCTCTGCAAATCCTCTTCTGCCCGGATTTGCACTTGCCATGGCTTGTCGGTGGTCCTCCTGACCACTGACGCTTCTGCAAACTGGTGTGGGACAGCTTCTGCACAACTTCAGGGACTCCTCTGCAGCTCCTGGGCTCCACAGCTGACCTTCATCTTCCACCGTCGACCTGGATCTTCTCCCACAAAAGGGTGTGCAGTGGCTCCTGCCCCACCTAGACACTCCTGTGTGGAATGGACTCTGTCCCCTTCTTTTGCAGGTCCTCTTCATCTGGAATCCACCATTGGGTTCCAAAGACTGGTCCGGTTATTGCAAACTTCCTTTTCCAAGTCCCCTTGTTAGCCTGTGGGAAGACCAAGCTCTCCTGGTCGCAGGGGTAATCTAGGTACTCACCTCTTGGGGTTCCAAGTTCTCCCAGCTCCCTACTAACTACTCCACATCCTTGGGTGGAGGACCTAACTTAGCATTTCACTATTTTAGTAGATGATTTCTCCCCCACCCCCCCTTTCTAGGGCCCTAGCTATTTTCTGCTATTACTTACCAGTACTTGTTGTTTTTTCTATGTTAATCCCTAATACATACTGTGTGTATATAGTGTATACTTACCTCCAGTTGGGGGTCTGCTTATAATAATCTAGTTCAGTGTTACTGTAATAAAGTACCTTTATTTTTGCAACACTGTGTGAGATATGTTGCTGTGTGACTACTGTGGTATTGCAAGTGTTTTACACTCCTAGATAACTCTTGGCTGCTCACCACAGCTACCAATAGAAAGGCCTGGCTTCCTAGACACTGATCACTTACTAATCGGGGTGGCCTGGACCTGGTATAAGGTGTAAACACTGTAGGTGTCCACCACACACCAGGCCAGCCTTCCTACACCGAGGTTGCTGCTGAAAGTGGACCTCCTGTCCAAACATCGGAGGTCAGGAGGTATTGAGCACAAACAGATAGGTTAGTCTTTATAGATTGCTCCTTATCCAAATAAGTAATGTATTTATTCCTAACTGCTATATTGCTTTTCAGTAAAAATAAATAAAACAATAGTGGTGGGAGGCATAGACCTGCAAATGAAGTAATTTGTTTCACTGAATGCAAATAATGGTGTCGCCCTTTTCCAGTGGTACTTCACAGATTTTTTTTGTACTCTCTAACAGTGCCAAATGACATCTCTTCTCTTGATGCAGCCTTTGGATTATTATATTAAGTTTAACTAAGGTGCCCTTGCTTTTCATCTTTTTCCGAGGGTTGCTGTATTTTTTCAACACTGTAGTTTGTTCAGTTTAAGCATTAAGTTAATGTTTATGGTGGAGTGTCCTAATATCCCTTTTTTCTCCTGAGTTCATGTTTCTTCCTTTGAAGACTAATTTTGATGGCTTTCAAATGAGTGGGAACTCTGTAAAGGCTGCAGACTATGTAACTCCCTGCCTTTTCTCACTGTTTTGTAGGGCAGACTGATACATATAGTAAAATATTTGACTGTGCTCATGTTAAATTTTAAATTACATAATAATCCTTGTGAATATTCTCCAGTGTCAGCTTGGATTTGGAAACTTTAAAGCGGTGCACCTGTGTAACCTGGTAGGTGGCATTGTGTGGTTCCGTGCTGATGTCCTTCCAATTCAAAAGTGTGGAGTGGCGCTGCATATAGCACCTCCCATGTGTGCTTACATCAGATCCTTTCTATCTTTGCCTTCAGACTGGAATCCGGAGCTACTGCCTAGTCTTTTCAAGACCCTTCTTTAAGTAATTTTACCAGTGTGCAAGAAATGTCACCTCCTTATACACCAGGGTTTAAGCCGTGTAGGACCTCCTCAAACAGATGTCTGTGACAGACCCTTACAAAGTATGCCTGTGGTACCTGGAGTCAGAGCATGCTTCCAGGGCCTGCAGCATCTGAACTTTACCAACTCCCTCTGGCAAGCCTTCAGGTCCCAAGGATCCACAGGGGCGTCCAGTCACATGTTCTTCCTCAGCACATTTGGTGCCCTGTGAGCTCCCATCAGGTTCCGCACCGGCTTTTGTGCAGACTTCGGTTCTGACACCGGTTCCCTTCGTATTGATCTCTATGCTGGAGGGGGATTTGCAGCCCATTGTGCTTTTGAAATCCACCTCAACCAAGGCCCCACCCTACTTCAACTGTAGAGCAGATGGACAGCAACCTTTTGATTCAGATACCCTAGCCTTACCACATGATAGGGATCAGTCTTTACACAGTCATTTTGGCACAGACAATGTCAATTTTGATGAAGGGAAAGCTCTAGTCCTCCAATATGGTGAGGAAAACTGCTATGAGGAACTTCAGATGCCACTGGCTTGAACGCTTCTCCAGATACTGGCCTTGTTTCTTCTCCCTCTGCTGCACCAATAAAAACGCCTCCTCTGCGGTCGTTTAGCAGAGGGAGTCAGAAGTACTAGACCTACAACTTCCCACTAGGGAGATGAAGGCTAATGTTTTGACAGAAGTACTTCATCATAGTCCAGTGTCTACAAAACCTCTATTACCATTTAATAAGGTTCTCAAGGACACCTTTGTGTGGGCAATTGAGTGAAGCCATGTTCAGGACCACCAGTTACTAGGCAGGCCATTCAGCGCCATAGTCCAGCCCCAGGCAACCCTGACTTTCATACACATGCCGTGCCAGAGACCTTGGTGGTGCAAGCACCCACTAGTGGGGTTTAGCCCAACGCATGCCCCACCACCCAGCCTGACTCTAAGAGACTAGGGACATTTGGCATGCACATTGTTTCCCCCACGTGCCTTGCTGTGTAATCTGTGAAAGCCAGCTCACTTCTCCCATGCCCTTTGGGACACGGTGGCCCGAGTCTTGTCAGCAGTTCTGCACAACCTCTAGGCATCCCTGACCCACCCTATCCAGTATGACTGTGTCACAGCTAAATTTGGGATTCTCTCAAGCTTGCCCACGACTGACTGCTTAGGTTGAGTGATGGTTACAACAGAGACATTTTGGTGCTACGCCTGGATGAGGTTTACTGACTTCTCCAGTGATGTCCAATTATCCCTGATTAACGCGCCATTTGATATTTGCCTTTTTTTGTGAGAAAGACTCCACTCTGTAATGTTTTTAAAGCAGCCAGGACCACAGCACATTCCTTGATAATGTCTACTCCAACCAGACAGTTCCATCAGCAATTTCACCACTTTCCGAGCTGTTGCATAGGTTTCCAATCCAACCAGCATCAGACCCCACTTACTAGTACAACATGTCTCCTAGACCTGTTGTTGCATGAAGCCGCGGCTTTCATTGGCAAGACCCAGGACATCAGGGACAATGTGCAGTTGTGTCACCTTTCTGGCACACAGCCGTTGATCAGAGGCAGGATCCGATATTTCCTCCAAGGGCAGCAAGTTATCACTTCATACAAGTGTGTTCTTCAGATTGTACACCAGGGCTATGCGTTCCCATTTCTTTCCACCCTCCTGGACCTTCCATCACCATAAGGGCAGCTGACAGAAGATTACAGCCGGAAGTGCAGATTGTTTTGACCAAGGACCATAGGCAAGGTTCCAGCATCAGAAGTTGTAGCTGAGTGTCACTTCATCGATTTCCTGGTGCCAAAGGAGGATGGAGGCCTTTGTCCTATGTCAGATCACCCTCTCTACACGTTCTTGCAGAAGGACATATTCAGGATGCTCATGTTAGCCCAGATCCTGTCTGCCCTACACCACTGAGACTGGACCTGCAAGATGCTTATTTCCCTATCCCAGTCCTGCAAGGCTTGTAGGCACTACCTGCAGGTCAGTGAGCTAAGAGCATTTTCAGTTCTCAGTGCTCCCTTTTGGTCTCACCAGTACTCCTCTTTGTTCACAAAAGTGATGATACTGGTCGTACCAGTCTTCCCCAACCTTGATGATTGGCTGATGAAGGTGGGCTCACTTTAACAGTCGTCAGCCATCTCCTGTCAATGGCAAAGCTCCTTGTATCCTTCGCTTCCTCTATCAACATGCAGAAGTCACAACTGCCTTATTCAGACTCTCCCTCTTATCAGAGTCATTCTGAGCAAGGTACAAGTTTGTTCCTTACCCCCAGAGCATAGGGTCCAGGCATTCTGGGTAGGATCTCAGTGTTTCAGCCTCTGTCTTGGATCTCTGTGCAAATGGCTCTGAGGTTGCTAGGATTGTTGGCATCCTGCTGGTGAACCGTGAGAGATGGCTTTTGGAGGCCCTGCATTGGGACCTGAAGTTCCATGGGTATGGCATCAGGGTAATCTGAGATCCATATTCCAGAGGAGACTGCAAAGGATCTGCAGTGGTGGCTGCTTGACCCAGATTGAGATAGTAGGAAACCTTTCGGCTTACTGCAGCCATAGCTGACAGTAGTGGCTTCTATACTCAAATAGATGAGTGACAGACCCAGACCCCCTGTCCTTATCCCATGCAGATTTGACAATGGTCACAGATGCATTGCTACTGGGCTGGGGAATGACATCTGTGAGAGGTGGAGATGAGAGGCCTTCCAACATTCTTTGTCCCACATCACCCCTCTGAGGAAGAGCTACTTCATTGTTTGCCCTTAAGAGGGAACTACACTTTTATATAGATGGCACCAAAAACCATTGGGTAGACTATCAGCTCTTTGTGGGATTCTCTTGGGCAAAGAAGGGCAAGGCAGTGCAAAAGCGGACCATCTACTAAACATTTGGACAGACAGGCGAAGTGGGTTTCATGCCCAGGGCCCCCACCTTTAAAGGAGCTCCCTCATTAACCTATCTGGGCAAAAGTTATAAAATAACATGTTTTTTGTTTGATTTACTTTTTCGAGCCAGACCAGGCTGTTTAGCCAGTTTGAGATAGGACTTTAGGTTCATACCGTTTATTCAGTAAGTGTTCGCAATTTGTGCTCTGAATGTAACCGAATGCATTTGTTTTTGGAACCAACATATGTTCAAACATGTGCTCTCAAAATTCCTATTCATTGGGGGCGCAATTTGACCTACTTTATTATTATGCACATGAGGTAGGTTGTAAATTGCTACCTACTAAAGAAGCGCTGCCAACACAGGGATAGTGTCCTTCTGGGGTCAGCAGACAACAATGTCTGTGATTGCTTTTAAATACAGCAAGCTTTTTTGTTAAACACATCATGTTTTCCTTAGAGGAAAATGGGATGGTTGAAAATAGAAAGAGAAAAGTTTCTAGATTTTTTTATTTTTTTTTCCTTCTTTTCCCCCCAGCAAATAAGCAAAGGTTCCAGGGACCACTACCTAACTCTAAAAACTAAAACTGTTTTTTTACAACCTTGACAAAGGGGAAGGGATCCTTAGGGAATCCCTTTTCGTTTTATGAGTGGGTTACCACTTCCTTTAAGGTATAGGTAACCAATCACTAATTTGCAACCATTTGATAATTACTATTAGAAATCCGATTTGGAAATGATGTCCTCAACACACCCCTTTCAATTTTGCAGTGTGGATTTTGAACATATTCAAAAGCTATTTTGCAATCGCAAAATCTGAGCCTTTGCCACCACAAAATAGCTTTGGATTTAAGACCCTCTGAGAGGTAAAGAATATTCCTATTTGATTCTGATTTGTTTCAACAAGCACTCTAGTTTTTCTAAATGCAGAGGCCCAGCCCTGCTGCATAGGCATGTACTACGGTGCAGTTTAGATTGGATTGGTGTTGTCCATCTGCAACTGTTGTGTCCTTGTGAAGCTGCTGCCAGGCAGTGTGATAACAGCTTGCTGTCTTCTGACTCCAAATATCTGTGCTCACAGGCGGTGTAGTAAACAAAAGCACTCAGCAGCATCCTATGGCGGAATGGGTTGGACAGACTAGGTACATTTTAGGTTGTGGTCTGAAGGCTTGGGCGGACCACTAGTCTTTCTGATTTTCTGGCAGGTAGGCTAAGTATCAATGTGCAGTGCAGAGCATATGCTGTCTCCATGATTGCACTATACATGTGAAGCTCTTGCTGGGCCGGAGCGATCAAAGCCTAATTCCTCTTGACATAGTCCATGCTCCTCATGGAGCAGAGACAAGAGTGCAGTGAACAAAAAAAGCACCCTCCTCAAGCACTCACCTTATGCACCAGCCGAAAAGGTAGGTGTAAGACCTTGTCAGCCTTAAGGTGGTCATCCCACAACTTTTCCCCTGCCTCCCTCCATTTTCCTGACACTGTTTTGCTGGTTTTAGGACCCTGCACACTTTACCACTGCTAACCAGTGATAAAGTGCATGTGCTCTCTCCCTTAAACATGGTAACATTAGTTCATTCCCAACTGACATATTTGATCTACTTCCCTAGTAAAGTAAACTACATGTGCACAGGGCATGTAGACTGAATGCTACTAGTGGGCCTGCAGCACTGTTTGTGCCACCCACATAAGTAGCCCCTTAACCATGTCTCAGGCCTGCCATTGCAAGGCCTGCGTGTGCAGTTTCACTGCCACTTCGACTTGTCAGTCAGAAAATTATTTGTTCGGCAAATTGCCATAAAAGCACACATCCATTTTATACAGAAAAAAAAAATTAAAATACATTACAAAATGTATAAGGGATTAATTACGTTATTTTTTATAGGCATAGCCCTAATATCAACCTAATTACGTTACTGTGTCAGTACTATACAAATTCATATTATTTCCTAGTAACAATAACACAACCGGTTTAAAAACCATTATAAATATGCAAAGAGATGAAATTACATTTGCTTATTTATGTTAAAAAATTACAAGTTAATTTTATAATCTTATCCATAGCCAAATCAGACTAATATACAGCTCCATATAACAAAAATAGAGGGTGAGTAATGAGTAAACAGGCGCTTCCTACTCTAAATCCATATCTTCCCACTCTGATATATCAAAACGGTGCAAATGACTAGGGTCAAACCCGCTATACCCCCTAAAACGATAACAACATGTTATCCAAAGTGAAAATAATTACATTTGCACACGTAACAATACCTTGAAGAACCAATATAATTTCAATAGTACACATAAGTTTCTATATTATATACAGTGTAAAGAAAAAACACAATACAAATCAATCTACTGTCACAATTTGTATCCCAAATATGTTCCACACAAAACAATCCAAAAATTATTGTGTAATGTCCTCTCCACAGTCGACAAATGATAGTCACCAGTTCCTATTATGTATCCCAATTCCACAGTCCAAAATGGTTTTTATCAATTCAGATTAAATTTCTGTGAGTAGATCCAAAGGTTTTCCAATTCATCCAGCAATTCTCTCCTTTATCCAGCTCCATCAACCAGTTCATATCGTTTCCTGATAGCAATGGCAGACCTAATCAAATTTAATACAGAAAAACAGATTTGAATTGTTGACAGTTTTTGAACATAAGTCAATGATTCCTTATGGAGTATACATTTTAATTTGCTTAGACAGGGCAGTATAAAAGCATGTCTAGGGACAGCATATAGCGTACAAAATAGGAAGAAGCAGCATGTGCTCTGCTTAGATCTGGCATCACAGGGGCAAGTTGGAAGCTCTTTGTCAAATACATTGTTTAGGGAAGGCCACTCTAAAATGTATTAAATTTAATCTAAATGAGGATAAGAAGGAACATAATTGTGGGCTTGAGAACCAAGTTAAATAAGGTTCCATAGCATCCGTAGTTGAGATTTGGACATAGGGGTCAAAAGTTTTCAATTTCAAAGCCCCATGTAGTCTAAGATTCAAAATACTCAGTGTGCCGTTTTTTCACCAGCTCCTTTGCATTTATAGGTAGGGACCTTGGGTCAAGGAACATATTATCGAGCCCCAGGTTTCGAAAAGATGTATGCAAATATAAAAACCAAGGAATTCTATTTGTTTTAGCCATTTGAATACAATCAATCATACAGTCTTGTACCAAACTAGCCTCGGGGTTACTCCAACATTTAAGCCACAATAAAAGAGGGGCAACAGCAATCAAGTTACCTGTCGCGTAAACCCAATTCCTCATGGCATATATTTGCTACATTCTTGCGTACCTGCAATAATCTATGAGCAAATTTATTCCCAACATGTTGAAGCTGGTCTACTTTAGCATAGCCCGGCAGACCCGCCCCATATATGGCTGCTGAAACACATTTAGAGTTATAAAGCCTAGTGATCTGGTATATTGGTCTATGACCCATTTTACGGGCAAAGCGAAAAATCGAGCCTTAATTCTAAAATAAGATTTCCATAACATGGAGCAACTTACATGCATACCTAAATAACAAGTCTCTCACTTTGTTGATGGTATTTCCTCCCATGGTAAATCGTTTCAACCTTGTGTTTCGAGGGCCACAAGTCATAACATAAGTCTTTGTAAAATTTACTTTCAGATCACAATCTTGTATAAAAGTAAAAAAAAAAAAAAGGTCCAACATACCTTGAAGACCATTAGCTGTACGCGCAATTAAAACTGCGTTGTCAGCATACAATAAAACTGGGAGCTGTCTCTGTCCTATCCTAGGAAACACATTCCCATATTTTACTAGGAAGTCATAAAGCCCATTAATATATAACAGAAATAGGAATGGTGCCAGGATGCAGCCCTGTTTTACTCCTCGCCTTGTTGGAAAAGGGTGAGTTCTCTCACCATGGATGCCAAATTGCACTGAAACCATTAGGTCAGTATGTAAGTGCTTTATTAACTCCAGCAAGTTCAAATCGACCCCCATGGTTTCCATAATTTGCCAAAGTTTAGGCACTTGAGAGATCAACAAATGCTGTAGGGATGGATTCTTTTCTTACAGTGACCTATTTACTAAGAATAAGGTGCAAATAAAGTGCTTATTCTACAGTACCTAGGCCAGGTCTAAAACCATATTGGATTGGGGAAAGAATCTTTACCTCCGTCACCCAATCCTCCAGCCATGACAGAATCACACCCCCCAAAATCTTAGCAGTTGAGTCTATAAGAGAGATTGGCCTATAGCAGGTTGGGTCTTGTCTACTACCCTTATTGAATATAGGGATAATTATGGCCAACTTTCATGAGTAAGGAATATTGCTGTTTACTATACTTCTTAGAACATTTGTAACTAAAGGACTCCAGAGATTTGGCATAGATTTAAAAAAGTCAACAGGGACCCCATCAGGACCAGGAGCCTTTCCTGATCTCAAACGGTTGATTGCTGTAATGACCTTGTGATGCTCAAAAGATATATATCTATTATATTCGAGTTAGATTCCACGGACTTCTGGTTAATTCTATCTGCCCCCTCCAATTGAAAATCGTTACCAGGCTAAAATACCCTCGTAAAGTGATTCACCCAGACAGGTTCTGAAATCAGGCAATCATCATCCTAGATGTCATGTTCAGAGAAGTATGGGTGATTTACCACCCTCCAAAATTTTGATGTATCCTTCAGTTCAGTAGCTGCCAAGAGCACAATGTGGTATTATCTTAAAATCAAGAATTAAGTGATAATCTGAAAGACTAATAAGAATAAAATCAATAATACTCCCTTAAAGATTCCCTGTAAACGTAGGGATTTTTTGAATATTCACGGGGGCTTTCTCCCTTGCATATACAAGATCAAACTTATAAATAGAAGAATTTAAAACTTCACCTTGATTTGAATGAATAAAATGGGTTGTCATCTCTACCCTCAATAAAAGTGCTGCACGCATGTGAAGCTTCCTGTTGACATAGGGGCATATTGAAGTCTCCTACCCATATCATGGTTAACTCTTTATCCTGGAGCCGAGTGAATGAATCAAGAAAATCTATTACCTCCTCAAGGCTTCCCTTCAGGAGAATGCGTGGTATATTATTATAAAAATGTATTAAGAAGATACCTTTGCTCCCCTCAATCAACAATAAAACAATCATAAAATAGGATGAGGACCATATTAAAGTTAACTCCATTTTTGGTAATTGTAGTGAGACGAGAACCAAAAGTCTCCCGCTTGCCCTTCCCTCTGTGGAGGCAGTTGCTAGTTGATGCAAGGATAAATAACCGTCCAATAAAAGAAGGTCCTTTGACCAAGTCTCCTGCAAACAAATTATATCATACATATATATGAATTTCAGTCAATCTGGATTTTTTATCTTAGACCGAAGCCCTGCAACATTCCAGCTAGTTAATGTTAGAGATTTAAAACCTAGTCCTGCCACCAGTTCTTTTCTAGTGGTAATAGGTACAGAAACACCAGGGGAAGTACCTGTCTCATCAATGCCTTCCTCTGATAAGAATGTATCATATCCATCTCCTTCCATTACACCCACCAAATCATCCCTCATAAATCTATCCATATCTATAAGTCAGTCGTTCTCGTCTAAGGGATTAAGGACCCGGCAACGGTAGGTGATGGGAGCATTTGTCCGAACTTGTGGCAGAAACCGCCCTGGATTATGTTCACACTGAGCTGCTGTAGAGCAAGCAGGAGAAGTGGTAGGGACATAGAAGTGACTTAATGGGTAGGTTATAATCCCCTTTTTGGTCCTGACACAGTGGTCTAAGTTAGCAAACAAGCACTTGACTAGATAAGGATTAGCAAAATTAATCACAACACAATCACCCTCATAGGCTTTTTTTGATGAGCCAACCCATTTCACTCTACGTGCCACTTCGACTTGGCATTTAACAGTACTTGCTGAGCCCTAAACTCCTCTTTTTCTACATATGTGACTCCCAAGGTAGGCCCTAGGTAACCCATAGGGCAGGGTGCTATGTAGTTAAAGGGCAGGACATGTACATGTGTGATTTATATGTCCTGGCAGTGGAAAACTCCTAAATTGGTCGTCAACTACTGCGAGTCCTGCTCCTTTCATAGGATAGCATTAGGGCTCCCCTCATGTACTGTTTGAGTGGTAGATTCTGATCAGAAAGTGGTAACCAGGTCCTATTTAGTATTGCCAGAATGGTAAGACTAATGTCTGCTTATTGGTAAAGTTGGATTTTATAGTACTATTTTAGAAATGCCACTTTTAGACAGTGAGCATTTCTCTGCACTTAAAATCCATTTGTGCCTTACAGCCTGTCTCCAGTCCACATCTCGGCTCGGCTGTTTGACAGCTCCCTTGTGCATTTCGCCCAGACAAACACAGGATACTCGGTCACACCTGCACACATCTGCATACTGAATGGGTCTTCCTGGGCTGCAAGGGTGGAGGGCCTGACACTTACATTTCAAAGGCTAGTGGTCTGCCCTCACACAATTGACTGCCAAACCCCCTACTGGGACTCTGGCAGACAGACCTGTACTGAAAGGAGACCTTGTGCACTTCAAGACCACTCTTTGAAGTTTCCCTACTTCAAATGCATTTTTGGGTATATAAACTGGGCCACTGACCCCACCAAATCTTACAGTTCTGGACATGAACGTGCAACCTGTCAAGAGGAACTGCTTGGCTGCCCAAAGAACACATCTGGATTGCTTTGCTGTGAAGGACTGCTGCCCTGCTGCTCTGTGAGATGTGCTTTCCAAGAGCTTGGATTGAGCTTGCCTCCTGTTTTCTGAAGTCTCGGGAACAAAAAGACCTCATCTCTTCAAGGAAACTCCTTGTGTGCCGAAAACCTACGCACAGCCTGCCCTGCAACAAGGAAATAGCACACAGCTGAACTGGAAAGACGCAGCCTGACTTCCCCAGCAAAGATCGACGCAGTGCCTGCGTTGTGACCGGAAATTTGATGCACGGCCCTACCAGATTGACGCACACCCGAGCCGGAACAACTCACTGAGTGAAGAATCGACGCAGTGCCTGCCATGTGACAAACGTTGACACATCGTCTACTGGATCGACGCTACGCCTGTTACTATTTCTAGCGTGCCCAGGATTTTCCCCGCATCATCTCTGGGTGTCCAAAGATCCCTGCAACGCAGTGAGAAACCAAGATTGCGCACCAGAAATTGACACAAAACCCCTGCATCGTGGAAAGGAATGACACCTCAACTGTGCTGCATCAGAAAATCCGATGCACACCTTAGTTTTCCACGCATCTCCTCCTCTGCAGACTCCGTGGGTGGTAATTTGGAACCAAACCAGGTAATTTGTGCAAACGAGACAACTGTTTTCTAAGATTTAAGACTCTTTAATCTTGCAAAAGTGTTATCTCAACTTGTGCTTATTGAATCTTTATCCTTTTGACCTTAATTTAACCAGATAAATATCTTATATTTTACTAATCCTGTGTGGTGTATTTTTGTGGTGTTTTCACTGTTATTTTATGGTTTATTGCACAAATACTTTAAACATTTGCTTTCTAAGTTAAGCCTGACTGCTCAGTGCCAAGCTACCAGAGGGTGGGCGAGGATAATTTGCATTGTGTGTGACCTACCCTGACTAGGACTGTGGTCCCTACTTGGACAAGGGTGTAGACCTCTGCCAACTAGAGGCCCCATTTCTAACAGTGAGACACTAGTCTACTGCAACACATTCAGTAGGCTCGTTTAGGCTGCTAATATTGATATTTCTATGGTGCTGGCCAGCCAGAGAGAGGGGCTGTTTGCTCCAGTGATGGCCCAGATGTAGGCTGGCTGAGGAAGACAGATGTCCGTGTTCTGAGAGAGTAAATGAGCTGAAAACTGATAAAATGTTTCAAGTTCTTCTGAGCAGGAAGCCCCAAATTTTTTGTCCCGGGGCCCCCAAATACTTTGTATATACTGCCTTCAAGATGGGGCATTTTGTCTGCTTGATCTGAGCTAGTTCATAGTTCCACTGTCTGGGAAGGTACTGTGTAATTTGTGGTTAGAAGTATCAAACAGAAGAACACATTACTTACCTACAGTAATGTTTGTGTTTGAATACTGTATCTAACCACAGATTCCTCAACAGCCCAGTCCCCCATTCGGTGAACTGGGCCCTTTTTCATCAAGAGAAATCTCAATCTAGATAGCTGAAAGCTGGTCATGCTAATCTGCCAATGAGCTATGTGTCTGACGTGGACAAGTCTTAGAAAACAATTGATGCCAGAGCACAGGAGTGGTGCTTAAATGTGGCATTTCTAGTCATTTCTGAAGTGGAACAACATCGACTTTGAGCTGCACACATACCAGTGCGCCAGGAGTTTATTCCTTAAAGTTTCTGGATCCAGTGTACGCCTGAGGAATATTCACAAGGTGAAGAATCTGCAGTTAGAGTATCAAACAGAAAGATAGTTCTTTTAGTCTCAAATGGCGACTTCCTTGACACTGGAGGGGGACTACTTTGTGTGGATGGCACCTTGTGAAAGAGCAGAAGGCAGTCACTCACAATCATGTTAGGCGGTGGCTGAAGTAGGCTGACCCATTGCCCTATTTACTGGGTAGAAGAACAATCTGACCAACATAACAGACCAATGGATGAAAAACACTGACTGGGCTTGTGTAAGTAAGTATATTGATATATTCATAATTTATAATAAAATCAAAAGATTTTGGTTAACATGCATAAAAATGCATAGAAGTGACTGAACTATTTCTAGATGAAGAACTTTGTCCACCAAGTCGTACTTCCAGCTCACTAAAAACGGAGCTCCCTTAGGGCCTCAAAATATATTCAGAGTTTTTCTGCTGCTCAGTTGAGGTAATCAATCAGTGTACTGGAGTATAGAATGGTCATCTTGATTAATAATTCTAGCTGCAGACTCCTCTCCGGTAGAATAATCCCAGACTAGATGACTGGATCTGGAAACTACAAAGTTCTCACGTTGCCAGTATGGGGTGTGTTGGCCTTCAACTAGACCCCAGAAATGGTGACCGATGACATTAAAGCCATATAGCGGCCAACCCAGAGAAACGTCTGTTCCCTTTTTTCTGCGCCTTTGATGCAGATCCAGAGCTTGCTCTCAGAGTTATCAGTTTTCCTCATACACAAATTCCTTTGGTGCAGTACTATGTCTCCCTCCCCTAAGCGTTTGGGCTTCAAGCCCTTTAGGGTCTGCAATGGACAGATTTCCATTGCCTACCCCCACTCCATCTGCTTGTGGTGTCTAGGCTCTGACCACAATTCCTATTTTTGCGACTCCTGCCGAAGCATGCACTCTAAGGCAATAAAGGAGCAGCAAGCCTGACCAATCTGCCCATCTCCATGTATGATGGATGTACATAGGGAAAGTTTAGAAGGTACCACATTTTTATATATTTTGGCACTGCACTACTCTGTTGATGTCAGTCTGTTCTTTGCCTTGAAGGCTTGAAAAAAATGGAAGGAAGCTGACATTGTTTCGCAGGGATGGGTGACTTATGTCTTTGGTTATGTCCTCTTACATCACTTATGTTGTCTATTCAAAGGACCCCGTATCATCAAATATAGAGCTTTGAAGCTTCTGGGTCCAGTCTGACATGGGATTATACTACAGGTGAGGAATCTGCAGATAAGTAGAATATCCACCCGAAAGAGTAACTTTTGTTTAGTTTATAAATCCTTCATGCTTACACATGAGAGAAAATAGTCCCAGGCATGGTTGATCATGTTTCTTTATTGAAAAATGTATGGTTCACCTGTATTTGCGGAGGTTAGTAAAGGTTCACACAAAAGGATGCTGGATTATTGTCAACTGGATTAAAATCCTCTAATTGTGATAAAGGGTAGAGATTAACCTTTTTTTGCAAGCAGTCACATTTCAGCATGCCAATACAATGTAGCAAAGTTCAGCCACTACTGGAATGCTGTAAGGGAAAGCAGTGTTAGCTGTGCAAAGTGTGAAGTGATGAGAAAGACCTTTTGCTATTCCAATTTAGTTAGCCTCAAACCCCAGCACTGAACAGGTGTTTGTCTAACCATAACTAGGGCAGGGAGGTGGATTTCTTCAAAGTGCCAGATCTTGTGCTTCTTGTGAAAGTCAAGAAAAGAGGAGAGTCTGATTTGTAGTGGAAGGTTGTTCCATGCTTTAGGGATACAATACCAGAAAGCCCAGCCTCCTGATCTGAATGTACAGGAGAAAGAGTCTGGCGGAGGTGTCTGGGTGGTTAATGGAAGGATGTTAGCTATGGCCCTTTTTGAAGCGTCACCCCAAATGTTTTGCCTTCCTCTGCCTTCCTTCACTGAACCTGTGTTTGTTGGCATTAGGACTCTATGCACTTCCTCATAGTCTACAGTACCATGGTGTCCTAGCTGTGGGTGTGCTGAGAACCACTAGAGATCGTGAGGTTGTCTGCAGGTAAGCGGGTGTGCTGGTCAGTGATGGCTTTGTAAACAGTGCAGTAGGTTTTGAACATGGTCTGGGCAGGCCAGGGGAGCTAATAATCTAGGCAAGCACCCGCATATCCTCTCGGGTGAATAGTGCGCTACACAAATCAATCTGACATAACAGTGGGGATTCATCAGGATGGGAGTGATGCGATTATATTTCTCTGGATCAGACTTGCTGTGGCATAGAGGATTCCCTTACGTGCCAGTATGAAGTGCGGGGGGGCCACAGAGCAGGACAGTATCACCATTCAGATACAATTGCTTTAATAGCAGTTCTGAAGTTGTTTTCTGGAGAAAGTATTTTTCTTTAGAAGAAAGACTCTGTGCCAGGGTGTTTTGTCAGAGTGATCCTTGAGGATGAGGCGGTGTCCAGAGGGGATCCTAGTGTCTTTGCATTGGTTAGGCTTGAGGTGTGAAATCACCAAGGTTCATGTCATTCATCCTGGCTTGTATTGTTTCTTGTTTTTGTTGCTCTTGGCAAATAAGATGAATTGCCTGGTTGGAATGAGCTAGGCTTTGGACATCCAGGTCTGGATTAATTGCAGGTAGAGTTTACTGTATTGTATGTCTGAAGCAGAGGAGACATTCTTGTGGAGTTGTGTACTATGGACGTATTGATGAGCCTGGATACTATTATCTGTGAATAGATCACATAGCTGCGCCATGTAGAATTTGAAGATGACTGGACAGGATGGAATCCTGGGGGACTCTGCAGGTGATGGAGGTGCCCATGTCAACAATTTGGTGTTTGGAAAGGTAGGAGGAGAACCAGTGAAGGGCATTACAGGTGAAACCCATTTAAGCCTCAAAGCTGAATATGAGAGCGGAATGGGCAATTGTCCAATGCTGCAGAGACATCCAGAAATGTCAGGAAGCAGGGCTATTTGTCACATGTGGTCAGGAGGTCATTGCCACGTGTGCTCAAGGAGGTCATTCTCGTGTGGTGAGGGTCGTTTACGTGTGGTGAAGAGGTTATTGTCAATTGTGTTATGTGGTAATTTTCACCTGTGGACGGGGTGGGGCGGTCATTGTCACCTGTGGACTGGGGGGGGGGAGCTCATTGTCACCTGTGAACGGGGGTCATTGTCAGCTGTAGACAGGTGGGGGTCTTTGTCACCTGTGGACGGGAGGGGGGGGTCCATTGTCACTTGTGGACTGGGGGTTATTGTCACTTGTGGATAGGGGGTGTCATTGTCGCCTGTGTGTGTGGGAGGGGGGGTGTCATTGTCTGCAATGTGTACGGTAGTAGTCTTTGTGGTGCAGCATGATCTGCAGCCAGACTGGTAGTCATGCAGGGAATTGTTAGCATTAATATGATTTTGAAGTGGAACATAGACTAGTTTTTCAGTGATCTTGCTGATAAGTGATATGTGAGTGATGTGGAAGTAGTTGGTGAGATCATCTGATTCTAGTGTAGGATTCTTTAGGAGGTGGAGAATCTAACCTCTTTAGAGAGCATCTGGGAAAATACCTTGAAGTGAGAGAGGCAGTCCAGACATTGTTTCCTGCATTAAAATAGGCTGTCATAAAGTCAGACCTCGGGCATGAAAATGAACTGCCCATTCAACCTGCAGTAGAACAGCAACAAGGGACTTCTAGGAAGACACCACACACTGGTGAAGGTTTACTTTTTCCTACAGACACTAGGGCAGAGACAAAAGTATGACTAGATGTACTTGATGCTCTTTCATCAAAACCTCTTTAATCCCACCTTACTCAACAGTCTCTGCTTTGTACTTGGCTCAAAGCACCTGAATGTGGCTGATCAAATTCTGTAGAAGCATCCGGTCTGTAATTGTTGTTATTCACATTGTTTACTGTCATAGAATCACATGCAATTCATTTACTTTCCCCGTGATTTATAAAACAAAAATAACAAAGGAAACTATATTCTCCATGCTACAGGAATTCATTAAAACCTATAAGGGTAGAGGAGGCGCGCCTTTAACTCACTGGCTTTAAGAGAAATAATCCTGGATTAGGAGTTTCACTCTAGTTTTCAATGTTTTAGAAGGTCTAAATCTGCTAGCAGTTTGTGTTCTAACCAATTCTAGAATGTTCAGAGGGAATTGTAGATGGACTACTTTTTTTATTTATCAGTATTGTGGTATTAATTATATTTGGACTATTTCTGACAGCATGAATTACAGCTTCAGCACCAGAGAGATGAAAGGAGAATCAAGGAACTGCAGCAGAGTCTAGCTCAGCTCGAGGAGGAGGAGAGGCAGCTAGTGAGAAGAAAACAGCAAACAGCCAATCCTCCAAGCCCTCTGAAAGATCCTCCTAATCCCAGCTTGGCTGAATCTCCCAACCTCGGTTCTGTCTCTCTCCAACAGCTGCAGAAGATGGAGAAAATGAGACAGCAGCTACTTTCTGCTGCCATCCATCTTAATGAGCTTGGAAAATATTTTACAGACAGGTGAGCCGTTACAGAAATGGTTATTCACCTTATTTAGTTTAGTATCAATTGAAAATGCCTTGCTACTTAATATTCATATTGATATTCAATACAAGTCTTTTATTAATGATAAAACAAGTACATTTCTGTATTTAAATCTAGGTCGTTTACTGAATATTCAGATGGAGAAGCTTTAACATCTTTATTGAAAATGCTAAAGGAGCTCAAGGTCGAATTGCAGAGATTATCCTCTTTTGCTTCGGTAAGCAAACATCTACATTTATTACTCTAGAGGTAACAAACTAGACAAACCAATTTTCTGTGAGGAAGTAAAAACGAGCTTACAATTTAGACCTGTTTCTATGGTCACTCCTAGTTTAGGTTCCAAAAACTAAATTCCTTTAGGTGAATTGTAAACAAACCTCCGATCACTGACCAACATTTGATGTTTTTGGGGTAAAAAGTGGTAACCTGCTTTAACATCAAGCCTTTGATCTTCAATCCACTAGCTTTTGATCATAGTTTCACATGCTTTTTTTTATTTTAAAAAATGATTTTCATTTTACTTAACCAGACAGCAAAGAAAGATACAGTACAATTTGCAGGTAAATACGTAATTCCAATCCCAGTCTTCGGGGGTTAAGGCATCCACAGGGCAGCGTTTGAGTAGACACCAGTAGTGCACCACTAGCAATGTGGGTCTGGCCGGGTGCAGAGGTCAAAGTTGGCGTCAGTGCCCAATGGAATCCTAGGGAGACAGGGGCACTCAGGTAGAAATGGCTTGCAGGTAAGTACCCACCTCTTCAGGGCACAGTCCGGGGTGGGTTTAGATCAGTACCGGGGGGCCACAGGTCAGCACCAAACACTCTCAGTGGTACAGGGGAGGCTGGGTGCAGTGTGCAAACACAGCATCATGCGCCCAATGCTTTTCAAAGATGGTGCAAGCGTTGTCCCTCCTGGTGTTTAGTAATTCTCCCAGCGGCGTGGGCACTCCTGGTGTTTAGTAATTCTCCTGCTGGACCTGCCTCCAAAAGTGTGGCCTGGTCCGGGGGCATTATCTCCACTAGCTGGAGTACCCTAGGATAGTGTAACAGGAGGCAGGAGCCTTTGAGGCTCACCACCAAGTATTGCAGTTCCTGTAGGGGGGAGGTGTGCAGCACCTCCACCCCCAGCAGGCTTTGTTCCCGACCCCAGAGAGCATAAAGGCCCTCATCGGGTTTCTGACCCCATCAGGACAGAAACTTGTCTGTTAATGGCAGGCTGCCACAGAGTGGTCAGCCCTACACTAGAGGATTGTGTTAAATCTGAGGGCCCTGTATGTGCATTTTTCAATAAATCCTACATTGGCATTAGTGTGGGTTTATTGAACTGAGAAGTTTGATACCAAACTTCCCAGTCTACAGTGAGGCCATTGTGGAGCGGTGTAGTTTGTAATGACTAACTCCCAGCCCATGTACTCAATACGGCCACACTGCACTTACAATATCTAAGAATGGACTTAGACCCTGTAGGGGCATATTGCTCATGCAGCTATGCCCTCACCTGTGGTACAGTTCACCCTGCCTAGGGCTCTAAGGCCTGTTGGAGGGGTGACTTACCTATGCCTCAGGTAGGATTTTGTGGGCATGGCACCCAGCGAGGGATGCCATGTCGACTTCATCTTTTTCTCCCCACCAGCACATACATGCTGTAATAGCAGTATGCATGGGTTTCGTGAGGGGTCCCTTAGGGTGGCACAATATATGCTGCAGCCCTTAGACATCCTCCCTGGGCACAGGGCCCTTGGTGCCACTGGTACCTTTTACTAGGGACTTAGCTGTGTGCCAGAGGTGTGCCGATTGTGGAAACAATAGTACAGTTTTAGGGTAAGAACACAGGGGCTGGGGCCTGGTTAGCAGGATCCTAGCACACACTCAGTCAAGTTAGCATCAAATATCAGGCAGTAAGTGGGGGTACTGCAGCTAGTGGCACACATGGTATGACTGAAGATACTAAAATAAAAAAAATGCATATATACTGCTGTTAAGGTTTTTGTTTATGTTCATTCATTTTGTCCTAACGTACTAAAGCTCTCTACATTTCTTGCATCTTCAGAACCCTGTGCGAGGCACCACTAATATGACAGATGTGTTAATGGTAGAAAACGATGAACTTACAAAGTCTGTGATCACACTAACAGAGGAGAAGCTGAGACTGAAAAGAGAACTCTTGACCATTGAGAAAGACCTCAAGCACCAGCTACACAGAGGAACAGGGGGTGACCAGGTACAGTATATTGAATATAGACAGATGCCTTTGTGAACAAAAACTTTAATATGGGTGAGGGAAAGATCTTTAACGACAGATGTCCATAGATTTGACCGCAGAAGGTCAGTGGAATAAGACTATATATTCTGCAACATGTTTTTTTCCTGAGAAGCACATACATATTAGTTTTGATGAATACTTCACACTGCAGATTTCTCACCTTGTGAATATCCCCTGGTACCGGTTTGGATCTGAACTCAAACAGCAGTGCTCCTGCACACCGGCAGATGGCGTTGTGAAGCTTTGCGTTGACTTCTTTCCACCCCGGAAGTTAAGAGTTATGTTATGTTACTAGTTCTTATATAGCGCAAAACTACCCGGAGGCCTTGTAGCGCTGATCAGACTAGAAGATAAAACAAACTGGAGGAATCTTACCGCCTCCATAGAGAGAATAATACTACCTTGCTGTTAGAATAGCCAAGTTTTAATGGCCTTCCGAAATTCTATCTCCTGGCTAATCATACGAATATTAGCTGGCAGAGAGTTCCAGAGTTTGGCTCCCTGGTACTTCAAGGATCTTCCTCCCCAAGATATTCTCTTTACTTTAGGGATCACTACCAGGGCTTTGGAGGACGATCTCAAGACCCTCGTAGGTGTGTAGAATGAAACTAATGATTTTAAATGGTGAGGAGCCCCTTTGTATAGAGATCTGTGAAAGATACACAGCGCCTTAAACTTGATCCTTTTCACTACTGGGAGCCAATGCAATTCAGTCAAAGCTTTCTTAGCCGATGTGGACCTAGGCAGATTAAACAACAGTCGGGCTGCCGCATTTTGAACCACCTGTAATTTATTCACATAACCTGGAGATCCCAGGAAAATACTATTTCCGTAATCTAACCTGGATAAAATCAGGGCTTGTACTGCAAGTCTTTTGGCCAAGGGCGGAAGCAAGCCAATGACCTTACGAAGTAACTTCAGTATTCCAAAACAGGTGGCTGAAATTCTCCTGGCCTGATAGTCTAGGGTAAGTTTGGTATCCAACCAAACTCCCAAAGCTTTAATCTGGTCTTTCGTTGGGGGTAGATAATCTAAATGTATTACTGGCAAAATACTCTTTGCCGGGTTGGGCAATTTTCCCAAAAACATTATTTCCGTCTTTTCTTCATTGAGTTGAAGCCTGCTATCTGTCATCCAGGAAGCTACCGCTTGTAGGCAGGCAGGCAAAACTGAGTTATCAACATCCTTATTGGAGGAAAAAGGAGACCACTAGCTGCGTATCATCCGCATATGATACCAGAGATACTCCGAAAGGTTCTAGGACCTCTGCCAGGGGAGTCATATAAATATTAAAAAGAGTGGGGCTCAGAGATGAGCCCTGTGGAGCTCCGCATTGAAATCTGAACTGATCTGAGAAGAAAGAGGGATCCAAGACTTGAAAGGATCTATTTTGCAGAAAAGAGCTCAATCATTTGAGTGCCAGGCCTTTGATCCTGCTTTTTTCAATTCTTTGAATGAGTAGTCCATGATTGACTGTATCGAATGCAGCGCTTAAATCTAGCATTATTATTGCTGTCGCCTGTCCTAGATCCATCTGTTTTCTAGCTTCTTCCGTGACCGCAATCATAGCTGATTCAGTACTGTGACCCGGTCTAAAGCCCATTTGTGTTGTATGCAAAATCTTATGTTCCTCCAAAAAACCTGATAGTTGAATGTTTACATGTTTGTCAATCAATTTTGCCATAAAAGGAAGAAGCAAAATTGGCCTATAGTTTTTAAATTCGGCTCCGTTTAGATTGGATTTCTTTAGCAGGGGCTTTACCACTGCATGCTTCCAGGATTCGGGTACCCTACCGCTTTGTAGTGAGCTGTTTAGTAGCTCCGTTAACGCCGGAATTAAGGCTACTCTTCCCTGCATAACTATATGAGGAGGTGCGGGATCTAGTGGGGAACCAGATTTTAATTTACTGAGAAGCCCAGAGGCACCTTCCTCCGAAATGGGGAGAAAGCTCTGTAGCACACTGTCACCCTCCTTCTCAATGGGCTGCCCAGAGCCTACCCCTTCCTCCCCTGGATAGATATCCTTGATCTTCTGTAAGAAGAAGGAGGCAAAATTATTACTATGTTCTACTGAAGCTTCCGTTGCTTCCGGGCAAATAGGAATATACAGCAACTCCTTCAGCACATCAAAAATTTCTTTTGGAGATCCTGCAGCCCTTTCAATTTTATCTCCATAATAGGTAGCTTGAGCTAATCTAATCTCCTTCTGATACTGCCTGATTGAACATCTATATTCTTCTCTCTCTACCTGTTTTAATGATTTCCTCCATTTTCTTTCGATCCTCCTGCAATTTCTTTTTAATGTCATTAGATGAGGGGAGAACCATGGGGCCTTGCCTCCATTCTTTTGCCCAGAGGAAGATTTATAGGGCAGCACCGTGTCAAGACTATCAGAAATCCAATCGTTAAAAAGGGTGGGGTCCATCTGAGGGTCCCTCATAAAATCTTTTTTACTTCTAGTTAGTGTATTAACCCATTCTGCTACCTTCAGTCTGTGCCATTTCCTGACCTTGATGTTTAAAGGTTGATGATAGCCATGCAGATTGGGCATCTTAATTTTTAATGTGATTAAAAAGTGATCAGACCATGCTACAGGAGCAGGGGATAGTGCACACAACGAAGGAAGGTTACTAAATACCAAATCTAAGGTATGCCCTCTCTCCTGTGTAGGACCACAAATCAATTGGTGCAGTCCTAATGCTTCCAAATCATTCACTAGACGCTTAGTTGCCGTCAATTCTAGATTATCCACTTGGATATTAAAATCTCCTAACATCGTAAAAAAAAGTTTTTGCAGATAAGTTCCGCAATCCGCTCTGGTAATAAGTTAAGGAATTCTTCGTATGTCCCCGGTGGACGATATAGTAGTACTCCTGTGAATGTAAACGTTGGGTTGAAGGTTAGAGAGAAACTCATCCCTTCGCATCCTAAGAGGTCCAGAGGACAGCAGTTAAAAAGAAGACCTTGTTTAAAAATAACAGCTATGCGCCCCCTCCTTTACCTTTATCTCTGTCGATTCTTGCTATAACATACCCTTTGGGTAGGGCAAGTGCTAACTCCGGCACCGAGCCCTCATGGAGCCAGGTTTCGGTAAGGAAGAGGGCGGCCGGTGCCTCATCCCTCAGAAGGAGATTTATATCTAATTTATGTGCCGACAAAGAACGGCAGTTTATCAGCTGAATCGTCAGACTTTGTTTAAAATGCTCTGAATCTGAACCTATTGGCTCTTGCAGAGTCCATTCACAAGCGGGACATGTCCACGTCGCCCCGCTAAAATGGGACGATAGATGGCAGCCCTCTCCTGGACTCTTCAAAAGCTCCTTAAGTTCCCCCGATGAGTATGTATATATAGCGGGACTCACCATCTTCCACCGGCGTAAGGGGAGTGGCCCCTAGCCCCGTCCTGGCGCGGATGGGCGCAGATGGGCTTGCCTTCGGCGCGCGGACGCCGGGACCGGTTTTATCTCTCCTGGGTAGCGGTCAACTAGACTGCCAACACCCAAGATGGCGGACCTCAGTGGGCCACTAATGTGAGGGAAAGACGTCTGCTCCCTCCCTTAGAATCAGACCGCTTTTTTTTTTTAAATCGAAGAATTAAAAGTTTATTAAAAATATATTAGATATTTAAGAGTTAAAAATTGATTACCGGCTGACCCAAAAAAACACCACGGGTCCAGCCAGAAAAAATACCATTTACACGAACACACAATGTTCGGGAAAAATCCTCCTCCTTCCTGTTAAGATTCAACTTCTAATCTCCCCCACTTCTAAACGTCTTCAAACCATTAACATCCCCATTCCCTTCCCATCCAAACCACACCAAGCCAAAAATTAAATAAATTTGTCCAACTTATTTTTCTTATGAATCCGATCTGCAACAGTATTTTTTATTTATTCTACTAGTGTGCAAGAGAGCATGTCACATAGGATTACAAAGTTTAAACCTTGTAGAGACTGTTGGAAAGAGTTGTCTGTCATAGATCCGCAGAAGGTGTACCTCTAGTGTTTGGATTCAGTACACGACTCCAAGGCCTATGATGACCGCACCCAGATACATCAGAAAGCCATCCAAGAATGCAAAATGAAGCTCTGTGTTGTAAAACACTGCAGGACTTCACACCAGTCCTGTGCCATGGTAGTGCTGATCCACTCTCTAAGTTGTTTCTGCAACAGGTCTTCATCACAGTCTAAATTTTAGTAAGTCCAAAAAGAAGCCTAAGGCATCCAAGAGGGACTTGGCCCTCCCTCCACCCCCCACTCAATCTCCACAGAAGGAACTAGGATGTAACCGTGCCTAGAGGTCTCACTCCTTTTCCACCAAAGAGACTGTTCCTAAATTTAGTGCAGAAGCACCTTTAATTTCCAGGTCTGTCTATACAGCAGATCAAAGCCTTTAGGGGAGACCATGCTGTGGCTTTTCAACATGCTCCACCTCCCTCTGGCATGCCTTTGGACCCCAAGGAAGTCAGGGGCCTTCAGTCAGGTTAACTCCAGCTGATCTCCCTCAGTGTCACCTGTAGCCCTCTGGTTCTACACCAGAAGAGAATCTACAACCTATTATGGTGTCCGACCCTGGGCTGAATTTGTCTCAATAGATGCTGCGCTCTGATCCTAACATGGTGCAGCAATACCAAACTTCCCTAACTCAGGCACAATACCATAGCCACACACAACTGCATAAACGTTTTGGAGATCCTTTAAGTCATCCATATGGAGATGTTAATGGAGGTGCTGGGGATGAGTTTGTCCCACCCTATGATGAGAGTAGGCTGGATACCTCACCTGATGATAGGTTGGTTTCGCCCCGAACCAGCAATTGAGTAAAGTGTATCCTTTGCCCTGTCATTAGGAGAAATGCTGACAGCCCTAAATCCAGCCACTGACAGTTTGGCGGTGCAGGCTATCACTGAGACTGAGCCTAACACCTTTCCAACTACTCTTCCATTCAGGGTCAAAACACATGGAAAAGTTTAATAAAATAATGTTTTTATTGCCCAGGCTTGCCTTTACTTCAGTCAGCACTATCTACATCCTGGTACGCCACACCCATATACTCTGGGAGATGGTTAGTTAGATTTTACCAGCATTGCTAAAACTGTTACGTGCCTCCTTGATGCAAAACATTCAGGATGGCCGGGATGCACCTACGTCATCTGTTCAGGCTTAGACACCACTGATACTCATTTGGGCTATTTGGGGTAAATATGGTTCTTAGGCACCACCCGTCAATTAGGTCAACAGGCTTATCTGGGAATGTCCCAGCATCCCTAATGTACATGTCCTTTGACAGATTTCATCTAAATGGCAAAAAGTCTGACACTGCCCTAGTGTGTTTTAACCCCTTCTGTGCCGTGGACGTAATGGTTACGTCCACCGGCACAGTGCTCCTGTGCCGAGGACGTAACCATTACGTCCTCGGCACTGAGGGCTTCCCTCCCACCCCCCACCCCCACCCCCAAGGCAGGGATGTAAGGGGAAGCGCTAGCGCTCCCTCTGTGGGCTTCCCTCTCACCCGCCAAGGCAGGGATGGAAGGGGAAGCCCTTCCCTCCCCTTCCACCCCTGACACCCCCCGGTGACGTCTGATGACGTCAGCGCGCATTTGCGCTCTGACCTCGTCAGATACCTCTTCCCCATGCGATCGGAAGAGAAATGCTTTGCATTTCTCTTCCGATCATGTGATGGGGGCCTGAGAGGCTTCAAAGGGAAGGAAAGGAATTTCCTTCTCTTTGAAGTCTCTCAGAGCATTTCAGAAGCCGGATCGTAAAGCGATCCGGCTTCTGAAATGCCCACTAGACGCCAGGGATTTTTTTGGTAATTAGAAATTGGCATAAGGGGAGCGACCCCGTGGGCAAGGGTCGCTCCCCAGGGGGGCAATTTTTTTCAAGGCCTTTTCTGCTCCCCCTCGGGGGCAGATCGGCCTATTGTTGTTAGGCCGATCTGCCCTCAGGGGGGGGCAGAAACCCCTAGGCACCAGGGATCTATTTTTTTTTTTAAAGAGTTGGGGAGCGACCCCTTAAGCAAGGGTCGCTCCCTTAGGGGGCACATTATATTTAGGCCATTTCTGCTCCCCTTGGGGGCAGATCAACCTATTTTAATGAGGCCAGTCTGCCCCCCTTGAGGGCAGAAACCACTAGACACTAGGGAGTTTTTTCCCCCCTCCAAAATAAGAGGTTGGGGTATGGCCATACCCCGACCCCAAATAAACTGGGCCAAAGTTGTTCTGCCCACCAGTGGGCAGATGGGGCAGTTACCCCTGATCCATTTCCCGGGGTGCAGAAAGTCTACTAGATGCCAGGGAATTTAAAAAAAAAAAAAAAAACAGTGGGGCGGTGGCTAGCAACCAATATGGGCCTGGTTATGCCCCCACCCCCAACTGAAGGGTGTAACTGTCTTTCAGCTCTCCCCCGCATTCTAAAACATCTCATCCCACAGCAAGCAGGAAGACATTTGATTATTTTGGGTTTTGGTTTTACATCTGGGCCATGAGAGCTTGGCTAACTCTCAAATTCATCCCACTTGGAATGATGAGGGCTGCACTTTCTGGACTTTAGGACGCTGCCATGTAGAAAAATCCATAAGATCTAGACACATCTGAAAACTAAACATCTGGGTGATTCCAGGGTGGTGTGTTTCACATGCACCCCGCACCATTTTCTTACCCACAATGCCCTGCAAACCTCCAACTTTGCTTGAAATCACACATTTTTCCCATATTTTTGTGATGGAACCTTCTGTAATCTGCAGGAATCCACAAAATTCCTACCACCCAGCATTGTCACATCTATACCGATAAAAATTCTGCTGCACTTGTCAGCCTAAAAATGTTTTTTTTCAAACTACCCTTTTGGACCTGCTTTGGTTCCCCCTCAATTTCGACATGTTTTTGGCTCTTTCCTGTCACAAGCACTTGGCCCGTCTAGACAAATGAGGTATCATTTTTGTCGGGAGATTGAGGGGAACGTTGGGTGGTATGAAATTTGTCCCGGTGCGGTGATCCCACACAGAAATGTACGAAAAATGTCTTTTTTAAAAAAAAATGTTTTTTTTTTATATGGCTATATTTGAGGTTTGCTGAGGATTCTGGGTAAGAAAACATTGGGGGATCAACGCAAGTCGCACCTCCCTGGACTCCCTCGGATGTCTAGTTTTCATAAATGTCTGGGTTTGATAGGCTTCCCTAGATGGCTGCTGAGCCCAGGACCAAAAACGCAGGTGCATTTCAATCCCCCCCCCCCCCCCCCCTTCTGCAAAAAGAGGTCGTTTTTGCATTTTGATGTGTCCAGATAGTTTTGGGGCATTTCCTTCCGCGGGCAGTAGGCCAACCCACAAAAGTGAGGTACCGTTTTTATCGGGAGACTTGGGGGAACGCTGGGTGGAAGGAAATTTGTGGCTCCTCTCTGATTCCAGAACTGTCACCGAAATGAGAGGAAAAAGGGTTTTGTTGGCCAAATTTTGAGGTTTGCAAAGGATTCTGGGGAACAGAACCTGGTCAGAGCCCCACAAGTCACCCCATCTTGGAATCATCTAGGTGTCTAGTTTCCAAATATGCACAGGTTTGCTAGGTTTCCCAAGGTGCCGGCTGAGCTAGAGGCCAAAATCCACAGCTAGGCACTTTGCAAAAAACAGCTCTGTTTTCTTTGTGAAAATATGTGATGTGTCCATGTTGTGTTTTGGGGCATTTCCTGTTGCGGGCGCTAGGCCTACCCACGCAAGTGAGGTACCATTTTTATCGGGAGACTTGGGGGAACACAGAATAGCAAAACAAGTGTTATTGCCCCCTGTCTTTCTCTACATTATTTCCTTCCAAATGTAAGACAGTGTGTAAAAAAGACGTGTAATAGAGAAATGCCCTGTAATTCACATGCTAGTATGGGCACCCCGGAAATTCAGAGATGTACAAATAACCACTGCTTCTCAACACCTTATCCATTTTGGAAATACAAAGGTTTTCTTGATACCTATTTTTCACTTTTTATATTTCAGCAAATGAATTGCTGTATACCCGATATAGAATGAAAACCCATTGCAAGGTGCAGCTCATTTATTGGCTTTGAGTACCTGGGGTTCTTGATGAACCTACAAGCCCTATATATCCCAGCAACCAGAAAAGTCCAGCTGACGTAACCATATATTGCTTTAAAAAATCTGACATCGCAGGAAAAAGTTAGAGTAAAATGTGGAGAAAAATGGCCGTTTTTTTCACCTCAATTTCAAAGTTCTTTTATTTCAGCTGTTATTTTCTGTAGGAAACACTTCTAGGATCTACACAAATGACCCCTTGCTGAATTCAGAATTTTGTCTACTTTTCAGAAATGTTTAGCTTTCTGGGATCAAGCATTGGTTTCTCACCCATTTCTGTCACTAACGGGAACGATGCTCAAAGAACAAAAAATAGTAAAAATGGGGTATGTCCCAGTAAAATGTCAAAATTGTGTTGATAAATGTGGTTTTCTAATTCAAGTCTGCCTGTTCCTGAAAGCTGGGAAGATGGTGATTTTACCGCTGCAAAACACGAGCCTTCTTCTGCAGCCCTTTTTGCCCATTTCTCTTAAAAAACGAAATTTCTGCTTTATTTTGGCTGATTCCTTGGTCTCCTTCAGGGGGAACCCACAAAGTCTGGGTACCTCTAGAATCCCTAGGATGTTGGAAAAAAAAGGTTGCAAATTCGGCATGGGTAGCTTATTTGGAGAAAGTTATGAGGGCCTAAGCGCAAACTGCCCCAAATAGCCCAAAAAAGGCTCGGCACAGGAGGGAAAAAGCCCTGGCAGCGAAGGGGTTAAAGAGAGACGACTCATGGTGCACTGCTAGGGTCGTTTGACTCCCATTCAGCAACCTTCCTAAAAGTTTTGCACTTTTCAGGTATATGCCAGGGTCTTGGCGTATTGACAGGACCAGACCTTCTAACCCCCCACCAACCCTTATAGATACACATGTTCTGCATGCTCCTGCCACCTAGTGTTGGGTCCGGAGTGTTTTTCTTAGAAGAACAGTTTTGAGTCATGTGATCAATTGGTGACTTCTTCTCTGACATACTGCGCATGGGCATCGACTCCTTTGTTAGATTTTCTCTTCGCTGTCTGGTTCAGACGTTTGTGTCTTCACTCAGTCTTTTGACTTGCTCCGTATTTCAATGCGCTCTGGTTCGAAGTCTTTCCTTCCATCTTCTCTTTATCAGCGGTTTTGTTTCTCGATCCTGTATTCCCATCTTCGCGCTCCTCTCCATTCATCAGCCTGAGCATCGACCGCACACCCTCTGGGACGACATTGTCCATTTCGAGCCTATCTCACCATGCAGCACCAAAGAGGATGCGGAGATGATGAAATGGATGCCATTTCATTTCGGTTCTCAAGGCCACTCTAACTTCCCCCTGCCCCCCACACTGACCAACATCTGGTGTGTAACCTGTGCTTCTCCCCAATCACCAAAAAGCTACCTGCGACGCTTATAACTCCTTCCGGTCAAAGAAAACCCTATGGGACCGAAGAGCTCATTGGTTAGAAATGGCGCACAAGACTCTGGGTGACACCCCGGACATCTTTGGGGAGGAACACACCCAGGAGAAACAGGAACAAGAGGAGGCCTTCTCCATCCAGGATTCTGACTCTGACATCCAGTCGGATATCGAAAGCCACTAGGTAACATACGCACAACCCATGAGTACCGTGGCCCCTCCTGCCCACCCTAAGACTGTAAAAAAAAAAAAAAAAAAATAATAAAAAGAAAAACCCATGCAGAGGTCACCCGACTGCCACCAGGCCATGGTCTGATCCGAAAATCGTTCGGCAGCACATGACGTGGCTCTAAAAATAGCCAAAACCAAAACACCGTTTTAGACTACGACCTCTGGCACCTCGGTCGAAGATACTTCAGTCTGAACTTCGGCTCTGAATACTTCAGTACTGACCCGAACAACTATCACCTCCAATTCAGTGTCGAGCAGATTGCTCTAACTGAAAACTTCGATGCCAAAAAACACAGACAACAGCTTTGTAGCAGAAGGACTCTAGCCAGTCTTCAGCTATGCCTTCACCTGAGGAACTCACTTTGGAGACCATGGACGCTTGACAGTGCTTCCTCAATATCCAGGAGGGTACAGTGCGCATATTTGCTCCCCACCTATACTTTTCAAGAGGAAATTATCCTTCCCAGAGGCTTTGGACACTTCTATACCTCCAAAGAAGGTTACCAAGAACAACACTTCCTCCACACCTACGAAGCCTTCTCCATGTCTTCCTCCTCCACCTACACCTCTTCCACCATCTGCTTCTTCCCCACTTCCCACCCCTCCTCATTGACATCCCTCACCTACTGCAGGAGATTTTACACCTCAGGAACCCCCTGAATACACTGGGGAAGATTTGGGTGGGACACAGCAGGACCCAGATCCATGGGACACGTATGACCCTGATCCCAGGTTGACCAACGACTCAGATTTG
This sequence comes from Pleurodeles waltl, assembly GCF_031143425.1. Classification (NCBI taxonomy): domain Eukaryota; kingdom Metazoa; phylum Chordata; class Amphibia; order Caudata; family Salamandridae; genus Pleurodeles; species Pleurodeles waltl. The sequence goes on from NC_090440.1 coordinate 1,692,612,207, forward strand.
TACCCCGTACAACCTTCCCCCACCAGAGGATAGCACACCCTATCAACCGGTAGTAGCTTGTGAAGCTGCCTTCCATAATGTAGAGCTGCATAGGGACCCAATCAAATAGGACTTCCTGTTTGATACCCTTACAACCACACACAGGGATATGTAGTTTCTCCTAATGCTCCCTGTCATGCTTCGTCTTGCCGATGATATTTTTAAACAATCTGTACCCTCTAGGGTTATTAGCCCTAGAGTCAATCAGAAATATGTCTGCTTCCACTGATCCGCTTTATTTCAGGTCCTAGGGGATCAGACTCCATAGTGGCCACTACTGCACAGAAAAGGGCCAGTAGTCAGGCCACAGGTGACTCTCCTTCTGATGAGAGTAAAAAGCTGGATGCCGCCAGCAAAAGGGTGGCTCCACATGTAGCCAATCATTGAACTATCACCAATTCTCAGGCCTTGCTAGCAAGACACTACCAAGCTCACTGGGATGAGAAAGAGAAGTTCCTCCAATCTCTCCCGGCTGAGCACCACAAAAGAGGACAGCAGATTGTTGCAGTGGGGCAAACCATCACAAATAATTCCGTCGGCTGTGCCCTAAATGCTACAGACACAGCTGCTCGCGGTTTTAACACTAGTGTGTTAATAAGGAGGCACACGTGGCTTTGATGCTCTGGGTTCACACCAGAGGTCCAGCAAGCAGTGCTTAATATTCCCTTCAACAAGGAGCACCTTTTCAGTCCTCAAGTGGACTCCACCCTTGAGAAGATGGAGAAAGATACTGAAGGAGGCTGACTTGGTTTATAGTGTGCACCTATGGTGTGGCACTCCATTCTGAGTCCAAGCGACCTTCAGTGATAGTGGATAGGTATCCATACAGCAAAAACTTTCTAGGGGTAGCTGAGACAAGCAGCTAAAGCTTATCGAGGAGAAATGTAATGCATTTGCAATACCACAGTAGTCCGACAGCAACTCACTCACAAGAAAGAACCACACAAGTGTTGCAAAAATAAAGGATTCTTTATTACAGCACTAATACTAGACTAGCATCTAGATGCAATGTATATACACCAAATCAGCAGAAATAGCATCAAATATACAGGACCATATGGGGGGGCTGTAGGAAGCCAGCCTGGTGTGTGGTGGGTACCTATGGGACTTACTCCTTATACCAGGTATCCCCTCTCAGTGAAGTGTAGGCAGTGTCTAGAAGCCAGGCTCTCTAGACGTAGCTGTGGATGAGCAGTCGATGTTTATCTAGGAGACATACAAAGCTCATGCAATACCACTAGTCACACAGTACTTAAACACAAGAAAGAAAACACTTGGTTGTACAAAAATAAAGGTACTTTATTTTTTAAACACAGTTTCAGAAAATATTATAGAGGCAACCCTCCAATAGGAAATAAGTAAATACATTTTATATTCAAAATGTCACTTACCTTATGTATATCTGTTCGTGGCATGTAGTGCTGCAGATTGACATGGTATGCATTGCTTCCGCCATCTAGTGTTGGGCTCGGAGTGTTACAAGTTGTTTTTCTTCTAAAAAGTATTTTCGGAGTCACAGGATTGAGTGACTCCTCCTCTCGGTCATACTGTGCAAGGGCATCAACTCCTTTGTTAGATTATTTTCCCGCAATAGGGTGTAGGAAGGAGTGGTAGAGTGAAAGAATGTAAATGTGCTATAAAAGTAATAAGTAAAATAGATGTCCATGTAAATGTATTTTCATATGTACAAATAAGAAACTGCAATGACTACAGGCTTCCGGGGAGGGAGGTGGGTTCATGTGAATCTGCAGCACTACATGCCACAAACAGATGTACACTAGGTAAGTGACATTTTCCATTCAATGGCATGTGTAGCTGCAGATACACATGCTATGCATAGACTAAAAAGCAGTTTCTCTCCCCAAAATAATGCAGTGGCTAGCCTGTAGGAGTTGGAGTTGTCTGAAATAATGTTTTTAGGACAGCCTGACCAACATTGGCCTGTTGCTTTGAAACTACATCCACACAATGTTTTGTAACTGTATGTGGCGTAGACCATGTGGCAGCTTTGCATATGTCTGCCATTGGTATGTTTCCTAAACATGCCATAGAAGCACCCTTTTCCTAGTGGAATGAGCTTTAGGTGTTATTAAAAGTTGTTGTTTTGCCTTAATGTAACATGTTTGAATACATTTAATAATCCATCTAGCTAATCCTTGTTTAGAGATAGGATTACCTTTATGTGGTTGTTGAAAGGCAACAAAAATCTGTTTAGTTTTTCAAAATTCTTTTGTTCTATCCACATAATACATTAGAGCTCTTTTAAGGTCAAGAGTGTGAACGGCTCTTTCTGCAGTTGAGTCTGGCTGTGGGAAGAAGACTGGCAATTCCACTGTGTGGTTTATGTGAAAAGGTAATACAACCTTTGGCAAAAAAAATTGGATTCGTTTTAAGTACAACTTTATGCTTGTGTACTTGGAAGAAAGGTTCCTTGAGAGTGAATGGACTGTATTTCACTAACTCTTCTTAATGAAGTACTCACTGTTAAGAAAGCAACTTTCCAAGTTAGAAATTGAATCTCACATGAATGCATGGGTTCAAAAGGTGGGCCCCCTAGTCTTGTGAGGACAGTATTCAGATTGCAAGAAGGAACAGATGGTGTTCTCAGTGGAATGATAAGTTTTAGTCTTTCCATGAAGGCTTTAATAACTGGAACCCTAAAAAGAGAGGTATGTCGGATAGTCTGCAAGTATGCTGATATGGCAGTAAGATGCATTTTAATAGATGAGAAAGCTACATTTGACTGTTGTAAATGAAGTAGGTAGCATACAATATCTTGTATTGATGCTGCAAGTGGGTCAGTATTTTTAGATTGACAGTAATAAATCGGTTCCACTTGTTAGCATAGCATTCTCTAGTTGAAGGCTTGCGTGCTCGTTTGAGAACTTCCATACATTCTAATTTAAGTTACGAGTATCCAAATTCTATGACTTCAGGAGCCAAATCGCTAAGTTGAGAGCACTGCTATTGGGATGTCTGATTTGTCCTTTGATTTGTGTTAACAAATCCGGTCTGTTTGGAATATTGCAGTGAGTTACTACTGACAGGTCTTGTGGAGTGTTGTGTACCACTGTTGTCGTGCCCACGTGGGGGCTATGGTATATCATGGTGAGAGAGGTTTGACCCAGTTTGTTGACTAGAAATGGCAAGTAGTGGGAGCGGGGGAAAAGCGTAAGCAAATATCCCTGACCAGTTGATCCATAGAGCATTGCCCTTGGATAGAGGGTGTGGTTGTCTGGATGCAAAGTTTTGGCATTTTGCGTTTTCACTTGTTGCGAATAGGTCTATTTCTGGTGTCCCCCACTTTTGAAAGTACTTTTGAAGTACCTGAGAGTGAATCTCCCATTCGTGTATCTGTTGGTGTGTTTTGCTTAGGAGATCTGCTAGCTGATTTTGTATTCCTGGAATGTATTCTGCTAGTAAGTGAATGTGATTGTGAATTGCCCATTTCAATATTGTTTGGGCTAGAAGGGACAGTTCAGATGAATGTGTCCCGTCTTGTTTCTTTAGATAATACATGGTTGTCATATTGTATGTTTTTATCAAGACAGTCTTGTGTTTGAGAAGTGGTTGAAACACTTTTAGGGCAAGGAACACAGCTAATAATTCTAAATGGTTTATATGATAATTTAGATGTTTTTAATCCCATTCCCCTTGTATGTTAAGGTTGTTGAGATGAGCTCCCCAAACCTATCATTGATGCATCTGTTATTTTGGTCTGAAGCACAGGGTCCTGAAATGACCGCCCCTTCAATAAATTGCTGAGATGCCACCATTGAAGGGACTTGTGCGTCTGGCGGTCTAACAACACTAGATCTTGCAATTGACCCTGTGCTTGAGACCATTGTGTGAGGCACTGCTGTAGTGTTTTCATATTTAGTCTTGCATGCAGTACTATTGCTATGCAGGATGCCATCATTCCCAATAATTTCATGATAAATCTTACTGTATATTGTTGATTTGGCTGCATTTGTGGAACGAGATTTTTGGAAAGCTTGTATCCTGTGTGTATTTGGATAGGGTGATGCTTTTTGAGTATTGAAAATAGCACCTAGGTAAGGTTGAACCTGTGCTGGCTAAAGATGTGATTTTTGGTAATTGAGAGTAAACCCTAAAGAATGTAGGGTTTCTATTGTGAATGGCGTGTGTTGTTGACATTGGCTAATAAAATCAAGCAATATTATACAATTGTCTAGATAAGGAAAGACATGTATGTGTTGTCTTTGTAGGTAAGCTGCTACTACCTCTAGACATTTTGTGAATACTCTTGGAGCTGTTATGCCGAATGACAGAACTTTGAATTGGTAGTGGTTTCCCGCTATCACAAACTTTAGGTATTTTCTGTGAGCTGGATGGATGGGAATATAAAAATATGCATCATTGAGATCTAATGCAGTCATGTAATCTTGTTTTTGTAGTAGTGGAAAGACGGTCCAGCAGAGTTACCATGTGAAAGTGTTCTGACAGGATATATAGATTTAGTGGTCTGAGATCTAGTGGGTCTGAGTGCCATTGTTTTTGGGAATGAGGAAGTATAGTGGGTATACTCCCTGTTCCGTGTTGAGATTTTGGAACAAATTCTATTGCCTGTTTTAGTAGTAGCAATTGTACTTCTTGCAACAGAACGTTGTGTTCAGGGGACAGCCTGTGATAATGAGGAGGAATATTTGGAGGGGTAGAAATCAAATCTAGGCAATAATCATTGCAGATAATTGAAAGTACCCATTGGTCTGTGGTGATATTTTGTTATTGGGAGTCGAATTGCTGCAGTCTGCCCCCACAGGAGATGTGTGGGGTTGTGGCAAGATTATGAAGTCCTTGTTTTGATGGGGTAGTGACATTTTTTGAGGCCAGGAATTTGCCTCTGAAGTGTTGTCCTCTATAAGAGCCTCTAAATCCCCCTTTCTGGTACTGTTGTTGTTGACCTTGTTTAGGTTGGGAGGTAGAAGCCTCTGTAGATTGGGGCTTGAATACTCCTCTAAATTGCTGCTTACGAAAGAGCCCTCTGTAAGGTGTTGTGTATAGGGCTCCCATTACTTTAGCAGTGTCTGAATCTTTCCTGAGTTTTTCTATTGTGGTGTCAACCTCCGGACCAAACAGGTGTTTCTTATTGAAAGGCATATTCAGTACTGCCTGCTGTATTTCTGGTTTTAATCCAGAAGAACGTGACAATGCATATGGTATGCGTATGGTTACAGCAGTGTTCACACTTCTAGCTGCTGTATCTGCAGCATCAAGGACAGACCTTATCTGGTTATTACTTATTGCCTAACCCTCTTCAACAATTTGTTGAGCCCTTTTCTGATGTTCTTTTGGCAGGTGTTGTAATATCTCCTGCATCTCGTCCCAGTGGGCTCTATCATACCTTGCTAGCAAGGCTTGCGAATTGGCAATGTGCCATTGGTTAGCTTCCTGTGTAGCTACCCTCTTGCCAGCAGCATCAAACTTTCTGCTTTCTTTGTCAGGGGAGGGGCATCCCCTGACTATTGACTATTGGCCCCTTTTCTGGCGGCACTGACAACCACTGAGTCTGGAGGTACCTGATGTGTAATGCAAGCAGGATCTGTAGATGCAGGCTTATATTTCTTATCTATGCATGGTGTTAAAATCCTAGCTTTAACAGACTCCCTAAATATATCGTGTGCATGCTTGATCATGCCAGGTAGCATTGCGAGGCACTGGTAACTTGAGTGCATGGAGGATAAGGTATTAAGAAGAAAATCCTTTTCTAAAGGCTCAATATGCATGAGTACTCCATGATACGCAGCTTCCCAAGAGATGACCTGTGTATATGCAGTCGTATTCTCTGGTGGGTAAGGTTTTTAAGGATATAGGTCTGGGTCATTAGCTGGTATGGGATCTGGATCATACAGATCCCATGGATCAACTGTCTCACCATGAGAATAAGTGTCTGCCTTGATGAAGGCAATGGTGGTGGGCTAGTTGGTGGTGGTGAAAAAGAAAGTTGTGGGGGAGAAGTATGCGAGGGTAATAGCTTCTCCTTCCATTTAAAAACATTTTCTGGTTGTGGAGCAGTATCAATATGTTCCTGAAAAGCCAACTTTCTTTTTGTCTGTGGAGGAGGTGCAATAATGATCCTCCCAGTCTCTTTATGGATATGGATCCTTGACTGTCTTTCATCAATGATTTCCAGAATAGGTTGAATGTCAGTGTTTTCAGAAATGTATTCTGATGGTTTTGATTTAGAGGACTGTTCATTATATGGTTTGGAGCTCTGCTTTAGGTGGCTCGAAAGTCCTTGTTCATCTGTGTAAGAGTACTTTTTCGGCTCCAAAGTTTGCAATTTTTTTAGCCTGAAAATACAGCCTGTTTGAGCTCCGAAGCAGCACGTCGAGGTTTCGACTCCAAAGAATATGGAAGCCGGCTAAGTTCGGAAGTTGAGCTTTTGGTGGATTTGCTCGATTCACTTATTGAAGTTGTTGTGGCCTTTTTCAGCGCCGAACCCAAAGGTCGGTTGCCAAGTATTTTCTTTCTGGTCAAACCAGGGCTCTCTGGCAGTGGTGCACCAAAGGCCTTCGATTTTTTTAGGAGCGGGCGTAGGGGCAGTCGTTCTCACATGCTGACCCGCAGTGATGAACTGCTGCCTGCGCCTGTTCTTTCTCAAGGGTGTTGATATATTCTGTACTCTTCGATGCCATTTCTAGTCTCCTGGCTCTCTGGTCATGTAGTTTCTTCTTGGATCGAAACGATCGACAGACTTCACAATCCTCTTCTCGGTGATCGGTAGAAAGACACAGATTACATACCAGGTGTTGGTCTGTGTATGGAAATTTTGCATGGCATCGATGACAGAATCGGAATGGAGTCCTATCCATCACGCTTCGGCGTAGTAGGCCAGAGTGGGGCGCTCGCGCCCAAAAGGGCAAAATCTGGTATTTGACTGTACTATCAGCTCAACTATAGATGGAAACACGATCGAAACAATACCGACGGTCAAAGAAAGTTATCTAAAGTTTCCGAATCGAAAATAATCTCGGAGTGAGAGGAGACCTGTCCGAACCTGACAGCAGAAAGAAAACAATCTAACAAAGGAGCCAATGCCCATGCACAGTATGACCGAGAGGAGGAGTCACTCGATCCTGTGACTCCGAAAAGACTTCTTCGAAGAAAAACAAATTGTAACACTCCGACCCAAACACTAGATGGCGGAGCGGAAGCAATGCATAGCATGTGTGTCTGCAGCTACACTTGCCATCAAACATATATATATATATATATATATATATATATATATATATATATATATATATATATATTAATACACAGTAATAGGCATAAAAAGTTAGAAAACAGTGTAAAAGAGCAATAAGCAATAGTAGCGCTAGGAGGAGCTAAAACCATATACTAAAAGTGGAATGCGAACACAGGGCCCCCACCTAGGTAAGTAAATCATGTAGCGGGGAGCTGGGAGTACTAGAAAACCACACAGGTAAGTAATGCAGTACCCCACAGTGACCAGGAATGCAGGAGTAAAACACTGGATTTCCCCAAAACCACTCCAAAGGATGAAAAGAAGACACCCAGAACAGCCTGCAAGGAACCAGCAGTGGAATTTGGAGGATGGAGCCCTGTGGAGAGAGGGGACCAAGTCCAGAAGTGCCTGTGGAGTCCAGAGGGAGCAGGAGATACTACCCACCCAGAGGTACCTTTTGGAGTTGGTCTACGAAGAAGGAAGACAGGTCAGCACTGCAGCACAGAAGCAGGAGAAGAGTTGATAATGTGTGCAAAAGGTGTCCCACACTGGAAGCTGGATTGTAGATGGGTGTTGGTGAAGGATTTCCACCAACAGACCTTGGCAAAGGCAAATTCGTGTTCGGAAGAAAGGGGGTTGCTGCCAGGGACCAGCAAGGTCCAGGAGGACTCCTCCACCCAGGAGGGGGAGTCCCAGGGGTCCCTCTGCGTCACAGAAGGCCTACAGGAGCCAGAGGCTGCACCCACATGTCCCACAGGACAGGGATACAGAAGTCACAGAAGCAGCCCACACAGCACCACAGAAGTTGCTCCCATGTCGTCAGAGGACCACGCTGGGGCCCAGGAGTTTCAGGAGGGAGTGCTGGGGGCTGGAGCTACATGTTGCCTGAAGTTCCCCCTGGAGGTGAAGCAACACAAGCTTTGGCAGCTGCAAAGGACACAGTGCACGGGGGTATTGTGTGTGGAGTAGAAAGGACTTAACACCACCAAAGTGCGACAGCTGGTAGAGCGGACCAAAGGAAACTCTCCGGATCAACACCTATGATGCAGGACCGACACCACTCATTATGAGGGGAGATCCATGCAGCCAGTCGACGATGCAGCCAGGTACCTGTAGTTACAGGGGAGTGATGCCTTTACCCCAAGGGAGAATCCTTCTTCTTGTGCAGGCTGAAGAGTTGCAGTCTTCTTAGGATGCACAGCTGGGGAAATGTTGCAAAGCTGGCAGGAGTTCCAGATATAATGTTGCAGAAGAGTCTTCCTCGTGGATCTGCAGCTTGCTGGTCTGGAGTTCTGATACCTGCAACCCCGCCCTCTGGGCTGAAAGGGCCTACCATAGGGGTGACTTTCAGTGACCTCATGCATTGACCTGTAGTGAAACCAGGTGCGTGCACCCGGTTTACGCAGACTGCAATGGCAGACCTGCAGAACACTTTGCATGGGCTCCCTATGGGTGGCAGAATATCTGCTGCAGCCCAAAGGGATCCCCTGGAATCCTAATGTCCTGGGTACCTAGGTACCATATACTAGGGACTTACATGGGGGCACCAGTATGCCAATTGTGGGGATAAAAAGTTACCAGTAACCAAATTTAGAGGAGAGAGGAAGGTAGGTACCGAAGGAAGGTACAGAGTCTAGCACCCTGGCAGGTGCACAGGTGGTGCTGCAGGTTGGTGGAGGTAGAAGTCCAATTGCAAGGCCCAGGAGCCGCAGAATGTTCCAGGAATTGCCTGTGAGCTGACCTGACCCTCCATGGTCACCGAATTGCAGGAGGGTCCGTGACCAGCGAGGCCACCCACAAAGATGTATTTGCAATGTTTTGGGGACCAGTGATGTCCAGAGGACTCTACCCTTCAGGGGGTGTCGGGGCTGGCCCTCAGCACGCAGGAAGGCCAACAGAAGTGACCCAGGTCTCAATAGCACAACAAAACAGCACTCCCCCATTGCAGGAGTAGCAGGACAGGGGCTGATTTGCTGGAGGCCGGAGCTTCTTGGCACCTGAAGATCTCCTAGAGGAAGAGTCAACAAGCCTTACAAGAGTAACAGTTGCAGTGCACAGGGTTCCGGTCCAGTGGCAGGAGCAGGGGCCCACAGTCTCCCAAGTTGGTCAGAAGTTGGTCAGAAGGCAAGCAGGACCCAGAGGAGGCCACAGACCCACCACCTGTGATGCATAGCCTTTCGATGTCCATGGGATAGCAGACTCCGCCGGTCGACATTGTCTTGAGGTGCCTGCAGTTGCAGGGGAGTGACTCCTTCACTCCGAGAGATTACCTCATGCTTCCGGTGCAAACAGAGTTATTCTGGCCCTGGAGGGAATGCACAGCCTTGGATGTTGTAGAATTCTTGCAGGATCTGGAGAAACAATGTTGCAATGGGAGCCTTCCCACCAGAAGCAGACTTGTTTAAGTTCCAAAGCAGACCAGTAGCAGTTCCAGAGGCCAAGAGCAGATGTCTTGCAGAGAGTTCCTTGTAGAGTCTTGCTTGACGAATCGGAGGACCCACCCCCGGGGGAGCCCTTAAGTAACACTAAAAGTGGATTGGTCACTCTCTGGGGTGATCCACCTATCAGGGGGTCAGCGGCGTCGCCTACCTGGCCTAACCAGTCAAATGGTCCCAGGGGCCTCTGTACATTTTATTTTCAATATGGCATAATTAGGTGACCACCTGACAGCTCTGTGGACCTCCTTAGGGGAGGAACTGGACAGGGGGATGGTCACTATCTTGTCGTGTGTGCAGTTTTGCACCAGAGCTGGAACGGGGGGGGGGGGTCTTGAACTGGTGCACACCGTATGCAAGGAGGGCAGCAAATGTGCCCTTCAAAGCAGTTTGGTGGTGCTCAGAAGCCACTGCACCCAAGCCCTTAGACTCCTAATACACAGGAGGAGTGATCACACCGCTCTCTTACAGAAGATCCATTGTTCTGCCTTCCTCTGCCTGGGCTAGGCTCATCAGCAGGAGAGTAGAACAGTGTCTGTGGTCAGCAGCAGCTTGGACTAGCAGACAGACTCTGTAAGGCTGCACAGGCGGAACTGGGGGATCCTGTAGGGAACCCCCAGAGTCAGGGGATCATACATCTAGCACTGGGATCGGTGTCATTCCATGATTCCAATATGTTTGCTACCAAACATGCCTAGGTTCGGAGAAGCCTTTATGTAGTTGGACCACTCATGTAGACTAGTGTCCACTATATACCTTAAGATGTCTTCCTCGTAATTAAAGTCCAGGAATTAGCCTGGGGGTCTGTAAGTGCAACCTGCTCATGCAAGGGTTCCCTCACACTTGGGGACATGCACCCTGCCCTTGGGCTGAAGGGCCTACCAGAGGGATGTCTGTGTCTAATTGCAGTGACCAGGATATAAGAAAAGCTGTATTTCTAAAGTGAAAGGTGCATGCACCCTTACGCGCATGCTGCAATGGCAGGCCTGCAGACAGTTTGCATGGGCTCCCATGCGGGGGGGGGGGGTTGGAGTGTGTCACAATACATGCTGCAGCCCATGGGCGTTCCCTGGTGTACCGATGCCCTGGATACCTAGGTACCATATAGTAGGGACTTACGTAGGTGCACTAGTATGCCAACTGTGAGTGTAAAAAAGTTTACTAGCAACCAAATTTAGAGGAAAGAGCACAGGCTCTGGGGTCCTGGTTAGCAGGATTCCAGTGAACTACAGACTAAACACACAAAGTGGGGGGTGACTATGCTAGACAGGTGGTACTTTCCTACAGGTACGAACAATGCAAAAGCCATGGGTGCGTTTTAGTCTCCCTCACAAAAGGGCACTTTGTCGCCCCACATTCAGAGGTGGTTACAAACCCACAACCTCAGAGGCATCTACTTTCCAGCCCAGACAGCCTTTTGCCTCATGATCCAGGGATTTTTTCAGGGAGCCTATAGAGGCAGTAACCAAGGCAGAGGTAAGAGCACCACCACCTGAGGCTCTAACGCCACTGCAAAGCAGTGATACCTCTGTCCCCCATAACGCCCCCCACCCCCTTTGCCCAGTCCACATCCACACCTGTCGGAGGACAACTTCTAAATGTTCATCCGTAATGTGTCGTCACCACCACGGACCAATGGGTCATTTCCATTATCCAACATGATTATTGTCTTTAGCTCATTACTACTCCTCCAAACATTCCCCTTCGCACTCAGACTATCCCAAGAGCCTCTCGCACTTCTCAAAGACTAAGTTCAATTCCTTCTTCTAAAAGAGGCTGTCCCAATGCAACAACCAGGATCAGGAGTATATCCCCTATGCTTTATCATTCCCAAAAAAGACAGCTCTCAGGCCTATTCTGGACCTCAGATCATTAAACCACTCCATTCTCTCAGAACAGTTCATATGTTTACCCTTCAAGACATTATTCCGCTTTTGCAATAAGGCGACTCTATGTCCGGCCCTCGATCTAAAACACCTACTTCTATATCTCTAAACCTTGTACACCAAAAATACCTACAATTCATGGTGGCAGGCATACATTACCAGTTCAAAGTCCTGCCTTTCGGAGTCATGACTGCGAAGTCTTCCCAAAATGCTTGGCAGTGGTTGCCGCGCACCTCAGAAGACAAAGCATACATGTGTTCCCTTATTTGGACGACAGGCTTATTAAAGCAAGTTCCCTATGACTGTGCTTACTTAAACTTTCGATGACAGTCAATTTGCTTCCCACGTTAAGATTCACATTCAGCTTTGTCAAATCCCATCTACACTCTCTTCTGAAACAGCCCTTGCTAAGAGCTGTTCTCAATGCTCAGTTGGGGTTAGCATACCCAAACCCGGCTTGTGTTCAAAGTTTTCAGTCTCTGCTCCCCCAGTTTCAGGAAAGTCATTATGGTCCTGTTAGGGAAGATGGCCTCCTGCATTGCCGTCGTTCCCCATGCCAGACTCAACATGCGTCCCCTACAGCATTACCTATCTCGTCCGTGATCTGTCACAAGGTCACCTAGAGGATCTAGTGTTGTTAGACAGCCACACTCACTGCACCCTGCAATGGTAGAAGACCACCAACCAGAAAAGGGAAGCCTTTTCTGGAACCTGTGTCTCATGTTATTCTTACCACAGACTCATCACTGACTGGTTGGGGCGCTCACCTTCATGTACAGTCCTAGGCCTCAGGGATTCTTCACCAATCCCTGCATTTCATCTACCTCGAGCTTCAGGCAGTCTTGCTAGCCCTGAAAGCATTTCTTTATGACCTGTCTCACAAAGTTGTCTTAGTCCACACGGACATCATGACAGCCTTGTTCTACCCACAGAAACAAGAGGGGGGCACGGTCGTCGCAATTGTCACAACTCTCTCAGAAAATATGTAAGTGGGCTCTCCACCACCATATTCACCTTGTGGCAGAGTATCTCTCAGGAATGGACAACAACTTTGTTGTTGCATCCTGCTGAGCAAGTCTGCAAAGCCACGAGTGGGAACTCCATCCCAAGTCCTTTAAAAATATTTCCTAAGGAGGTGGAATTCCTCAGGTAGACCTTTTCGCCACGGCAGAAAATGCAAAATGTCAAAATTTTGCCTCCAGGTATCCACATCCTCTATCCAGGGGCAACGTTCTATGGATGAACTTGTAAGGGATATTTGCATATATTTTTACACCTCTCCCCCTCATTCTATTTCAGGTTCGGAAGATCAGGCAGACATCTCTTAACCTGATTCTGCTAGCTCCCACTGGGGCGCATCCATTGTGGTTATCCACACTTCTGGACCTCGATAGTTCACCATGATTAGCTCCCCAACAGACTGGACCTTCTCACTCAAAATCAAGGACAACTCACATTTCCAGACCCCAAGTCACTCAGTCTTGCAATATCGCCCCTGAAGTCATAGAGTTTGATTACTTAGGATTACCTGCAGGATGTATGGACATTCTCATGAAAGCTCATAGATCCACAACCAGAGCAGGTGATACTGCAAAATGGAGACATTTTGTATTCCACTGCCAACCTAAACATATAAATCCCATTAAACTACTGTCCAAGACATTATTTATTTGCTCTACTTACAGAAAGCAAATTTAGTTTACACTTTCTTTCGTTTACATCTCCCCGCTATACCTGCATATCTACAGAACAAACAACATACTTCCTTGTTCAGAATCCCAGTCATTAAGGCCTTAAAAGGGTTATTCCACCCAGAGTGCCTCCTACACCATACTGTAATCTCAATATTGTGCCTACCAGACTTATGGGCCCTACGTTTGAGCCACTACATTTATGTCCTCTTCAGTATCTTTCATAGAAAGTGGCGTTCTTAGTTGCTGTCATATCACTCAGACGTGTTAGTGAGCTCCAGGCCCTAAACTTGGAAGAACCTTTCTTTCCGATCCATAGAGACAAGGAGGTCCTTCACACAAACCCTAAGTTCCTTCCTAACTGGTTGGGTGCCCAGGGACAGGTGGTCTCGTGCTTGTCCGTGGCGCTCAGGCGTCACGGATGTAACCACCTCAGAGTAAGCACTAGCGCTTCCCTTGGGGACCTTGCACCCCACTCCCATGGGCAGGGCTAGAAGGGGAATCGCTTCCCCTTCAGCCCCTGCACCCTTCTCCCCAAACACCCCCCCCCCCCCACTCCCCAGTGACATCTGATGACGTCAGCGCATAATTGTGCGCTGAACTCATCAGAGGCTGCCCCCGCCACGCTGGAAGAGATATGCCAAAGCATTTTTCTTCCGATCACAGGCTGGAGGTGGGAGAGGCATCAAAGGTAAGGAAAGGACTTAACTGCTAGCAGACTGGAACTGGAGCACCCCTAGTCTCCATAGGTGCCTATGTTATTTAGGCCCCACTTCGACCTCTGCACCTGACCGGCCCTGTGTTGCTGTTGCTGGTGCTGTGGCTTTGGGGTTGCCTTGAACCCCCATCGGTGGGCTGCCTATGCCCAGAAGACTGATTGTGTAAGTGCTTACCTGAAAAACTAACCAAAACTTACCTCCCCCAGGAACTGTTGATTTTTGCACAGTGTCCACTTTTAAAATAGCTTATTGCCATTGTAACCAAAACTGTGTGTACTACTGTTTTAAATCAAAGTTCTATTCTTAACTGTGTGAAGTACCTTGCATTTTATGTACTTACCTAAAATCTTGAATCTTGTGGTTCTAAAATAAATTAAGAAGATATATTTTTCTATATAAAAACCTATTGGCCTGGAGTAAGTCTTTGAGTGTGTGTTTAATTTATTGCCTGTGTGTCTACAACAAATGCTTAACACTACCCTCTGATCAGCCTACTGCTCGACCACACTACCACAAAATATAGCATTAGTATTATCTAATTTTGCCACTATCAACCTTTAAGGGGAGCCCTTGGACTCTGTGCACACTAATCTCTCACTTTGAGATAGTATATACAGAGCAAACTTCCTACACTGGTCCTGACCAGTTCTGCCACCTTTGACACGTTTCTACCGCCACCATCCCCACCTCCACCCACCTCCAAGGTGAGAGCCACCGCCCTCGAGGGTCAGAGACAAAATCCTTCCCTGGGCAGAGGTGTTAACACCTCACCCAGTCAGGATGGGCATTCCAGGAATTAAAAGGCCTATCCGCCGTTGTAATGTGACCCAGGTCTCTCCAGATGGCGGAGATGACCAACCTCCCTTCCTCCATCTTTGGAAGGAATTTAGTGACTAGGGTTAGGATTATGCCCACTTCCCAACAGAAGTGGTCATAGATAGGGTGTAGTCACCCTAAATGTGGTCAGCCCATTGGCTAGCACCTGGCACTCCCTGTAACACACCTAAATTGAGTATTTAGGTGGCACCCCTGAACCCTAGAACTCAGATTCTGACGACCTAAGAAGAAGAGGACAAAGAAGGGACGCACCTGCAAAAGAGAAGAAGCGGCAGGTGTCCTGGTACCAGCCCTGCCAGCGTGTCTGCACTCCTTGATAGACTCTGCACCAAAAGACACCTCAGCCTGCAGCTGAACCTCCAGAAACCTGGAAGGGACTCCCTGCCTTCGAAAAAAGACTCTAGTCTGCTGTGAGAAGGGGACCTTCTCCCCAACCAACTCTACAAAAATAGCTCTGCAGCCTCCTGAACCGCATAGACCCAACATCTGGAGACACCACTGAAGTCAGTCTCTGACCAGAGTGGGAGTGGACCTTCAGGGCCAGCAAGGTCCCCCAGTTGTCCAGAGTCCAAGTCCATTGTGCTTTCACCCCTTCTGGAATCCCTGAAGTCGCCTGCAGCTTTGCATGCAGGCCCTCTCTCCTGCAGCCTCTTTGGTGAGATAAACCAGACACCTAAAGCAACCACTGCACCAGTGGCCGTCGGTCCGGGTTGAAGTGGACCCTTGGTGTCTGTGAAGTCCCAAAGCTCTGTGAGCTTGAGTCCACTGTGGTTCCACGCCTCCTGGACTCCCCGACAGTGCCTGCAACCTCAGACCACAGGAAACACCGCCAAACCGCAAATGCTCCAGGACAAGGAAACCTGATGCCAAAAGACACCTCTGCATCAGTCACCCCTGGGGCTTGAAGAAGACAAAAGGTGACCTACATCCCCGAGCACTCCACGTTTGTAACTTACCTGTTGGATGTCCCTGATTGCAGCCCTCACCTCCCCCAACCGGAGCCTGCAGCCTAAATCCACGGAGACAAATCCCCATTGAAATATATTGGGCACCTGACACGTACTGCAGCTCTGCACCTGGCCACCCCAGTGCTGCCTGGAGTGACCTGTTGGTGTAGTCCTGACTTGTGCCCAGTATTTACCTTAAGTCTACAAGATTGGTCCCGTGAACCATCAAAAAGTGCTTGTTTGCTGAATGTTTTCCTTGCATAGGCTAACATTGAAGGACTCTAAAATTGCGCTGTGTATTTTGGGAAATAAAAAGTATTCATGCTTGAAAACGTACTAACCTTACAACAAAGTACTTGAGCATAAAGTATATATAAAAGTGTTATTTTCCTAAATTGGTCTCAGATTTATTCTTTGAGTGTGTGTCATTTATTGCCTCTGCGAGTACAACAAACGCTTAGCACTACCCTACAGCTCCCCCACACTACCACAAAATAGAGCATCTGATAGAGACTACTAGCTGCACATTCCTTAACTTTGAATTCCCTGGTGTGCGCTTCAAATCCGGAATTTTTTGCTGAGCAATTCCCTGCGCGCACAGTCGTTCGGATCCGTGTGCATTATTCTGCTCCTCGTGGCGTCATCCACATCGTTGGAGGCATCTGTACCATCAGTCGCCTATAACGGCACCACCCCGGCGTGCGTACATCAATTCTTTTCCTTCCGTCCTGGTTAAGCGCAAGTCCGGGATCGAGCTACCCTCTGCCTTTTTTGGGAGGCTTTTTTCAACCCTTTTGTCAAAGACTTTTCGTCTGTGCGAGAATGTCAACAAGGAAGATGGGGTTCAAGCCATGTGGCACCTCCCCTCGCGCCACGTCAGTGACGGACCTCCTTCAGGGTATGTCTCTGGTTCCTTGTCAGAGACCACGACTGGAAGTCATGCTCCCACTGCCGGGCCATAGCCCCGAAAGCTTTGAGAAGACGGTCTCTGAAGCGCATGGTGGCACGGGAGTCTACGTCAGTAGGCGCAGCTCCTAGGAGGTCACGGTCCCCCTTGAGGTTGTGGGACCGCTCCAGGAGCCCCAAGTCCTCTTCCCATTCAAGGTTCTCCGCGCACTCTGGGAAGAGGCACAAAACAAAGAAGATGTACAAGCGGACTTCGACTTCACTATGCCCGCAGGCGGCTGAGGCATCTCAGGAACATTGACACTCCGAGCACGGTTCCGCAGAGCCGATACCAGGGCCAATTTCAAGTCCTCCCCCAATACCCTTCCAATCTGCAGCATTCCCCCCCCCCCCCCCCCCCCCCCCCCCCCAATACTCTAACCATGCACCTCGGATGTGAGAGGGCTGACCCTGTGGGTTGGTCTTCGGACCCTGCAAGGTCATCAGGGGGCACCATCAGGTTCGATGCCAGCAGCTTCGGGATTCTGCATCCCAACCTACGCCGGTTCCACACAGTCTGCCTCCTCCCAATGTCTACGCTGCCTCCACCACCTGCGCCCACCAGTGGTGCGAGCCCCATCCTCATTTCAGATGATCCGGAGTCAGAACGTCGTATGAGGCCGATTCCGACTTCAAGGGTGCCGACACAGCCCAGAACAGTGCCTGAGGCCTATTTTGAACAGCCAGGCAGAGGGGAGGAATGGTGGGGTCTGAGAACCCTTTAGAGTATGGATTGGAGCAGGAGGAGGACTGGTATGAGGATCTAGGGAGACTGGATACTTCTCCAGATGCTGTTATGCTCTCACCTCCTTCTGTGGCTACAATGGAGGGAGCATCATATGCCATGGTGGTGCGTAGAGCAGCTAAGGTCTTGGACCTAGAGTTGCCTACGGTGCCAGTCAGAACTAACACCCTGACAGAGGTGCTTCGGCTGGGGGGTTGCTACATCTGAGCCCATGTTGCCCTTCAACGAAGCCCTTACTGATGTCCTGCTGAGGACGTGGTCCAAACCCAAAACAGGGGCTCCTGTAAATAGGACGATTGGCCGCCGCCATCAACGAGCTCCCTTGGACCCTTGTTTCCCCACCCAGCACCCCACCCCGGAAAGCTTGGTGGTCCAAGCCTCCACTTCCCATGAAGCCTTCCCTTCAGCTCCCTGGATAGGGAATCCAAGAGGTTGGACCAACTTGGGAAGATGTTTCCTTCCTCCAGCCTGACATTGAGGTCCATAAACACCTCATGCCTATTGGGCTGTTTTTCCCATACTTTATGGGATATGGTGGCACAGGTGCTACACTAGGTCCCAGAGGGTGTACGGGACACTCAAGCTGCCAAGGATGGGAGGGATGCAGCCAGGTTTACGATTTGGTGTGGTTTGGACTCGACCAACTCACTGGGCAGGGCGGTTTCATCGACAGTGGCCCTTCATCGCCACGCCTGGCCTCATATGACTAGATTTTTGGGGGGTGTCAAGGCAAATCTGATGGACATGTCCTTCGATGGCTCACACTTTTTTGGTGAAAAGGCAGGCTCGGCGCTTGAGCAGTTCTAGGATTCTCGAGCTAGATCCTTGGGCCTCTTGGCACTTGCTCAACAGCAGTCTGCCTTTCGCCCTTTTCAAGGCTTCAGAAGGAGTGGGGTACCGCACCATCCATGGGTCAGCCACCGTCCTCCATCACAGCAGCCAGTGCGTGGACAAGGTCTTGGTACCTTCAGACCCAGAGGGTCCAGCCAGAGGTCAGCCACCACCAAGCTCCCCCTCTTCCACAAAGCTCAAGCCATCCTAGTATGGTTCAGCAAGAGCATTTTTGTCCAGGAGGGTGGATTCAATTTAATCTTCCCCACTGGCGGTCCATTCCATTGGACAAATGGGTTGTACAGATCATAGAGAAGAGCTATTCCCTCCCCTTCCAGTCTTTCCCTTCCCTCTATCCCTCCATTGAAAGTCCGGCTGATGGAGGATCACTTAATCTTGCTCCACCAGGAAGTTACGACTCTCTTGGCCAAGGGAGCTGTAAAAAGGGTCCCGATGTCAGAAGTAGGCAGTGGTTGTTATTCCTGCTACTTTCTGATTCCAAAAAAGAACAAGGGTCTTCGCCCTATCTTGAGTTTAAGGGGTGTCAATCTCTTCCTCAAAAAGGAGGAATTCAAGATGCTGACTCTTGCTCAGGTCTTGTCTGCCCTAGACCAAAGAGACTGGATGGTAGCGTTGGACTTGCAGGATCTCTATTTTCACATTCCCATTCTGCCCTTCCACAGGCGTTGCTTATGTTTCAAGGTGGGCCACAAATACTTTGTTTACTGTGCTCCCCTTCCATCTCACCAGTGCCCCTCGGGTGTTCACCAAGGTGATGGCAGTGGTAGCAGCTCATCTGCGCAGGTTAGGGATTTCAGTCTTCCCCTACCTCGACGACTGGCTGTTGAAGGCTCCTATGCCCCAGGCTCTCGTCACCCACCTTCAGACTATAGCGGACCTCCTGCATTCACTGGGGTTCACTAGAAACGTGCCAAAGTCACACCTGACTCACTCTCAAAAGCTCCCTTTCATCTGAGCTGTTCTGGACACATTGCAGATTCATGTTTATCCTCCCGAGCAGCAAGTCCATGATATTTAGATTGTGATACCGATGTTTCAACCTCTATCCTGGATTTCGGTGAGACAGACTCTGAGGCTGTTGGGACTCATTGCTTCTTGCATCCTGTTAGTCTAACATGCCAGATGGCATATGAGGGCTCTGCAGTGGGACCTGAAGTTCCAGTGGGCGCAGCATCAGGGAAATCTTACTGACCCGTTCAGATCTCTGAGGGAACTGCAAAAGACCTGTAGTGGTGGTTAATGAACTGCGATTGGGTCAGAGGCAGACTCCTTTTCCTTCCCCAACCAGATCTCACAGTAGTGACAGATGTCACTTTTGGGATGTAGTGGCCACCTGGGACAGGCGGAGATCAGAGGCCTCTGGTCTCCGGTGGAATCCGGACTCCATATCAACTTGCTGGAGCGCCGGGCAATCCGAATGGCATTGAAAGTATTTCTTCCTGTTGTGAAAGGGAAGATAGTGCAGGTGTTCATGGACAACACCACCTCAATGTGGTACTGCAACAAGGAGGGCGGGATGGGGTCGTGGACCATTTGTCAAGAGGCTCTGTCTCTTTTCATGGCTGGAACAGCAAGGCATAACCCTGGTGGTCCAACACCTGGCAGGTTCTCTAAATGCCCGGGTGGACGAACTCAGCTGTCGATGCCTAGCGGATCACGAATGGTATCTCCATCTGGAAGTAGCACAAGGATTCTTTCAACAGTGGGAAGAGGCTTGGTTAGATCTGTTCACCTCTGCAGTGAACGTGCAGTGTCAGCAGTATTGCACATTGGAGTTTACAAGCTTTCGTCGCAAGTAGAGTCAAGGCCTCCCGTATGCTTTTCCGGCCATACCACTCCTGGCCGGAGTTCTCAAGATGATCAAGAACGACTGGGCCCAAGTCATCCTACTGGCTCCAGATTGGGCACGGAGAGTCTGGTATCCCGAGCTACTCAAAATGAGCATCAATCTTCTGATCAGGCTGCCCCTTCGGGAGGATCTTCTGTCGCAGCAGCAAGGGAGGGTTCTCCACCCAAACCTGCCAACTCTGCACCTTCATGCGTAGAGATTGAGCTGCAGCAGTTGATGGCTTTTGGCTTTCTTCCCGAAGTCTTTAAAGTTATTTTGGCAGCCAGGCGTCCCTCCACTAAAATGGTGTATGCCTGCCATTAGAAATGCTTTGTATATTATTGTACAGAAAGGTATATTTATATTATTGTACAGAAAGGTCTATTGACCATCTTTCTGCTTATCTTTCTGTTATCCTCCTCTTAATACTTTTCCTTGCCCAGCAAGGTTCTGCCTTGGGTACTCTTAAGAGTTATCTTTCTGCCTTATCGGCATTCCTTCGGCTGCCTGATGAGCCTTCTCTGTTCAAATCCACCATTGTACAGTTATTCCTCAAAGAGCTTGTACATGTGTCCCCCTACGCCCTTTGTTATGCCTCAATGGGACTTAAATCTTGTCCTCACATTTCTTGCATGTGTTCCCTTCAAGCCCTTACACAACTGTCCCCTCAGGCTGCTCACCATCAAGACAGCCTTCTTAGTGGCAATAACATCTGCCAGGAGGGTCAGTAAGATGCAAGCTCTGTCATCAAAGCCACCGTATCTCACTATCCAGACAGGGTTGTACTCCGAACTCATGCCCCTTTCGTGCCCATGGTGTTGGCCCCATTTCATATGGGTCAGAACATCACTCTGCACACCTTTGCTCCACCGCATTCCTCTAAGGAAGAGGAGCGACTCCACCGACTGAACCCAAAAAGAGTGTTGTTGTTCTACCTTGACCGCACAAGAGAGTTCCTGGTGGATGACCAACTCTTTGTGGGGTACCGTGGAGCAAAGAAGGGTCGAGCAGTGCTGAAGCGAACCATTTTGCGCTGGGTTGTTCTCTGCATCAAGGAAGCAGCCTCCTGAGGGCTTGAGGGCTCATTCTGCCAGGGGCAAAGCTGCTACCATTGTGCTAGCTCTGGGCGTTCCAGTCCTGGAGATTTGTCAAGCTGCAACGTGAGCATCTTTGCATACATTTTCAAAACATTAATGCCTGGACAATCTGGTACAGAGAGACGGACACTTTTCCCGTTCAATCCTACATGATTTTTTAGTGTAGTAGAGGTATCCTCAGCCCACCGCCAGGAGGTTATGGCTTGGGTATCTACTCAAAGGTAAGGAATCTGCAGCTAGAAGTCTCTATCAGATGAACAAGTTATTATCTAATAGGGACTTTATTTAGCTGCAGATTCCTTACACCTACCCATGTCTCCCTGCTCTGCGGATATGACTAGTAGAGTTAGGGCCCTAGCTTTGCACAGATAAACTGTTGGTTCTATGCATGAGTCTGCGCTTCTGGCGTGGAAGTAAGTGGGTAAAAGAACTGATTTATAGGCGACCGTGACATCACAGATGGCTCTGACGACGCCACGTGTAGCCGAATGATGTACATGGATCCAAACGACGGCGCACGCAGAGTATTGCTCAGCAAAAAATTCCGGATTCGAAGCGGACGCCAGGGAATTCGGAGTTAAGGAATATGCTGCTAGGTAGTCTCTACGAGATAACGCATTACCAAAGGTAAGTAACTTGTTCTTTAGTCCGATCTACTTCTGCCTCTGCAAACCATTTGGGGATCCATTGGAGACTCTGCATGGTGTACTTCTTATCTGATAGAGACTTCTAGTTGCAGATTCCTTACCTTAGAATTTCCCCAAGTGTCACACTTGATCCGGAGATTTTTCTTCAAGGAATACCCTTGCGAGCCATCATGTGGTGTTGGTCAACTCCGCGTCCATCATTGGCATCGTGGTCCCCTTAATGTCGCACTCGTATATAGGCGCCACCCCATTGCGCCGACATTGGTTCTTTTCTTTCCATGCCAGCCTATGCGCAGATCTGGAGAAAGGCAACCCTCAGTCGCTTTTTGTCTGAATTTTTGACCCTTTTGTCGAACTTTGACATTCTTGGTGCGTCAACATGTCTTCCGGTAAAACCGGATTCAAGCTGTGTGATTCCTGTCAGCGCACAATGTCAGTGACAGATCAGCACCTTGTGTGCTTGTGGTGTCTGGAGCACAGCCATGAACCGAAGGCTTTGAGGAAGCGATCCCTAAAGCTCATGGCAGTCCAGTGGGTGGCTGCGCTTTGCTCCCAGTCTCGCTCAACAGGGTCACAAGACTTTTCACAGAGCAATTACCACTCATCCTTGTCCCACTCCAAGTACTCGGGACATTTGGGTCATAGGTCATCGAAGAACAAGCGTTCAACTTCACCCCTAATGGCCAGGCTGATGTGGCGGGCGCGGAGGAGTGTTGTCCTAGACCTCTGTCCTCAGAGCCTGCTTCTGGGTCCGCTTCATGCCTCCCCGGGTTTCCGGGAGCCGGAGCCACCCCTGCCCAACTCAAGAAGTTTTATGAGGCCATGCGCCTCATATTTACGCAGAACAACCCTCCTGTGATGCCCTTGGGCCCAGTAGGGTCGGTGGGGGCCCCATCTTGCCTCGTGCTGGCAGCTCTGGAGGGCACCCCAGGATCCGTTTCCAGATCAGAGCTGACAACAGTCATGTCATTGTGATCTTACCTGGGGGCTGGTGCAGAAGTCGACACTTCACACGTCAGTAGGGCTCCTAAACTATGTTGATCCCAATCTCATTCCGAGTCCGATCCGAGTAGAAACAACGTTGTCCAATGTAGATTTCGACTTCGACAGGGCCATTTCTCCCCAAGTTGGATCCTGACCCTTATTCCTATGGATATTGGTACGGTGAGAGTATGGAGGGGTCGGTGGACCCTTTAGAATACCAGCTTGAAGACCCTTATGTAGACAGGGCTCAGACATTGGGTGAAGCCAGTGGACTCCTGCGTGTTGAGGATCAGCCCTGAATCTCTTTCCCCCCACCCCCTCCACAAGGTAGAGTCTCCTTGAACTTGCTGGTCCCCAAAACTCTGCAAAAACATCTTCAGCTCCTGCTTGCATTTGCCAACGCTTGTTGGTGACCTGGCTGGTCAGTGACCCTCCTGCAGTCCGACGGCTGTCGAGGGACAGCTCGGAGGCGACTGCTAGGATCTTCTGCATCTCCTGGACCCCGCAGCTGGGCTTCTTCCTCCACTGACTTGCAGGAACTTCACCTCTTGGAGGGGTGGGCATTGCCACCTGGGCACCTCCAAGGGTGCTGGACTGTCCCCTTCCTTTTCAGGTCCTCCATGTCTGGAATCCGTCTCTGGGTTCCAACGGCCTGGCCCACGGGTTGTGACAGCAGCTGGACAATCCAAGGCTTCACGGACTTCAGAGCGAGTCCCTTCTCCCCTGCATCTGGGCCCCCTGGTATAGGTACACCTGTCTTCTGAGTATCCATTGGTGGGGGGCACTCTCCAACCTTTCTTTTATCAGTTGGTTTCCTCGGGGTTCACTTAGAAGGGACTTGAAACACACAAACCCCAACCACTACTTCTCTGTGTTACTCTATAGGACGACTGGGTGGGTAATCACTCTGCTCCTGGTCACTGGGACACGTACCGTACTTACCTGTGGTGTTTTCCTCTATCCCCAGCCCCTAGCTAACTACCACACTTAATTTGGTTGGGTTCACTATTTCGTATTTCACTTACTTAGTATTTGGTTTGGCACCCCCTTAGGGCCCCATATATTTTATGCCGTTTCTGCTTATTCGGTGTATATATTGTGTGTAGATGCTAGTCTAGTAGTAGTGCTGTAATAAAGAATCCTTTATTTTTGCAACACTTGGGTGGTTCTTCCTTGTGAGTTACTGTTGGACTACTGTGGTATTGTATGTGCTTCACCTTCCTCATGGATAACCTTCAGCTACCCCTAGAAGGCTTTTGCTATCTGGACAAATATTCAATATCACTGAGGGTCACCTGGACTCCGAATAAAGTGCCACATCACAGATATACACCATTAACCAAGCCAGCCTCCTACATTGGTGGTGGAGTGGTGTGATCACCTGGTCCACCTCAGGAGTACACTTGATGAGGCCTTGAAAAGGCCAGGCCTCACTATGAAGGCTACAAAATGCCAAATACAGCAGAGTAAAGTGGTTTACTTGGCCCACCTGGTAGGTGGCCAGGTTCAACCCCTACAGAGCAAACTCCAGACCATAATGGATTGGATTGGATTGCTCCAACTTCCCAGACCTTTTCTGGGCCTGACTGGATATTATAGAAGATTTGCAAAAGGTTATGACTCCATTGTAACCCACATGAGTGATCTCACTTCTTTAAAAAAAAAAATGCCTGAAAAGGTACAGTTAGCTGTCAAGAGGCCTTTGATGCCCTGAAAATGCCATGTACTCCGCTCCAATTCTCAAAAGCCCAGACTGTTCCAAACATTTCATTGTCCAGACTGATGCTTCTGCAGTAGAAATAGGAGCAGTGCTATCACAACTTAATGAAGAGGGCCAGGATCAACCTGTGCCTTTTATCAGCAGAAGGCTGACCCCCCAGAGAGAAGCGTTGATCAGCCATTGAGATGGAGGCTTTTGCTGTGGTTTGGGCCTTGAATAAGCTGCGGCCATACCTGTTTGGCAGTCAATGAATGTTCAGACAGACCACACGGCCTTCCTTTGGCCTAAACAGATGAAAGGCGAGAACCCCAAACTTTTGAGATGATCCATTTCCCTACAGGGAGTAACCATGCTAATGTAGATGGACTCTCCATATATGTACACGTAGATAATGAAGACTCAACTGGGCAAGATTAGCCTCATTAGCTTTCGTTTGGGAGGGAGGTTATGTAGGAAAGTACCATCCTCGTAACATAGTTACCCCCACTTTTGCTTGACGTCAATGTCTTTAGTCAGTAGTTCACTGGGATCCTGCTAACCAGGACTGTGCTGTGTTCTCTCCTCTGGGTTGCTTATTAACTTTGTTTACACCCACAATGGGCTTACTGGTACCCCCATATAAGTTCCTAGTATGTAGTACTTGGGTACCCAGGGAATTGGTACACCAGGGAACCCCCATGGGCTGGAGCATGTATTTTGCTATCCATGGGAGCCCGTGCAAACTGTCTGCAGGCCTGCCATTGCAGCCTGCGTGAAATGCACCCTTTCACCACAGATATAAGGCTTGTCTTATCTTATATCCTGGTCACTGCGCTTAGACACTGTAAGTCACCCCTCTGTTAGTCCCTTCAGCCCATGGGCAGGATGCATGTCTCTTTTTGTTTGGATGCCCTTGCATGATCAGGGTACCCCTACAAACCCCAGACTCTATTCCCTGGGCTTTGTAAGTGTGGGGCAGCCATCTTAAGGTATGTAGTGGACACTGGTCAATTCAAGTGTTCCAACTACATAAGCAACCTAGGCATGTTTGGTATCAAACATGTTGGAATCATGAAAATACACTGATTCCTGTGCTAGCTGCATGATTTCCTGTACTTTGGGGGTTCCCTAAAGGATGCCCTAGTTCTGCCTGTGCAGCCTTATGGGGCTGGCTTTCAGCCCACGCTGCTGACAACCCTAGACACTGCTCTGCCCTGCTGGTGAGCCTGGCTCAGATGGAGGAAGGCAAAGAATTTCCTGCATAGGACAGGTGTGACCATTCCCCCCTATGCATAAGGTGTCTAAGGGCCGGGGTAGAGTGGCATCCAAGGGCCACCAGACTGCTTTGAAGGGCACATTTTCTGTCGTCCTTGCATAATCCAGTTTGCAGCAGTCCAGGAACCCCTGGTTCCCACTCTGGTGCAAAACTGCACAATGGACAAGGGAGTTGACCACCCCCAGCTCCTTCACTAGGGAGGTGCACAGAGTTCTGCCAGGCGGCCACTTGATTCTGCCATCTTGAAAACAAGATGTCTAGAAGCCTCTGGGAGCATATGGCTGGTTAGGCCTGGTGGATGATGTGTCCCTGACCCCCTCTGATAGGTGGGTCACCTCAGAGAGTGACCAACACCCTTTTAGGGTAACATAGGGACTTCCCTGAGGGTGGATCCTCCGATTCATTGAGCAAGACTCTACTGGGAACTTTGCAAGACATCTTCTGCTCCTGGCCTCTGGAACCGCTGCTGGTCTGCTTTGTAACCGAAACATGTCTGCTTCTGGAGGGAAGTCTCCCATTGTTTCTCTAGGTCCTGCAGGAATTCTGCAACATCCAAGGCTATGCACCCTCCTGGGTCGCATGGTCTCTGTTTGCACCTGGAAGCACGAAGGAATCTCTCTTGGAGTGAAGGAGTCAGTCCTGTGCATCGGCAGGCACCTCAAGACAATGTTGACCGGACGGTGGAGGTCTGCTGTCCCACAGCATCGAAAGGCTCTGAATCACATGTGAGTGTAGGAAAGTGCCACTGTTGGCATGCCCCTACAGTGTCTAAGTCCATTCTTAGATATTGTAAGTACAGTGTACCCATAGTGAGTATATGGTCTGGGAATTTGTCATTACAAACTCCACAGCTCCGTAATGGCGTCACTAAATACTAAGAGATTTGGTATTAAAAATCTCAGCACAATAAACCCACACTGATGCCAGTGTGGGATTTATTGAAAAATGCACACAGAGGACATCTTAGAGATGCCCCCTGTATGTTACCCAAACTGCTAGTGTAGGACTGACCGGTCTGAGCCTCAAATTATAGTGCCCCAGGGCACTCCGGCTAGTGGTGAGGGCCCTCCCCCATTCCCCCACCCCCACCCCCAAACAAAGCCCCAGTTTTGGCAGCAAGTCCAGCAGGAAAATCAGGGAAAACAGGGAGGAGTGACCACCCCAGGCAGGACCACCCTCCCTGCTGAATCCTCCATCTTGGTTTGGAGGACAGGGACCAATAGGATTAGAGTTGTGCCCCCCTCCCCAAAGGCAGTGGGCACAAGTAGGGGTGTAACCACCCTCAGGGACAGTACCCATTGGCTACTGACCCCTGAAACGCCCCTAAATCTAGGATTTAAGGTCCTCCCTGAACCAGCTCACCAGATTCCTGGTGACCTAACAAGGACTGCTAAGCTGAAACCCCCAGCAGAGAAGAAGGAAGACGACATCTGCTTTGGCCCTAGCCCTACCGGCCTGGCTCATGCTTTAAAGAACCTGCAAAAGACCAGCAACGCGTCCAGCGGGACCAGCGACCTCTGCCCAACTCCAGAGGAATGCCCTGCACCCTAAAAGGAACAAACACTCCTGAGGACAGTGAACCAACCACCACTACCCCCCCCTCCTCCCACCCAACACCCGCCCCCAACCCGGGTCTCCTCATAGACCACCATTGAAAACCAGACGTCCTGTTTGCACCCTGCTTGCACCCTTCCGCCCCCTGTGCAGCTGAGGGTGTATGTTTGGTGCCTACTTGTGCCCCCTTCAGTGCTCTTCTAATCCCCCCTGGTCTGTCCTCCGAGCTTTGGGTACTTACCTGCAGGCAGGCCTGTTTCTGAGTACTCCCTGTCTTCATAGGAACCCATGTTAAAATTGCTCCACTTTGACCTCTGCACCCAGCCGACCCTGTGTTGCTGTTGTTGGGTGTTTGGGGTTAACTTGAACCCTAACTGGTAGACTTCCTAAAACATGGAGACTGAAACTGTAAGTGTTGTATTTAGCTGTAAAACAATCTAACCTTTCGTTCTCCCAGGGACAGTTTGTGAAAATTGTACTGTGTCCATTTTTAAAACAGATTATTGCAAATAATTCGAAAACTGTATTACTTGCCTATTTTAAACAAAGTACTGTTGATACCTGTGTGAAATACAAAACTTTTAAGGTACTTACCTACAACTTGAATCTTGTGCTTCTAAAAATAAATTAAGAAAATATATTTTTGCTTTATAAAAACCATTGGTTTGGAGTTGTCATTGTGTGTGCTTCCTCTATTGTCTCTGTGTGTTCTACAAATGCTTTGCACTACACTCTGATAAGCCTAACTGCTTGACCACAAAAGAGAGCATTAGTATTATCTACTTTAACTTCTGTTAAGCCTTTGGGGAACCCATGAACTCTGTGCACACTATATCTCACTTTAATGTAGTATATACAGAGCCAGCTTCCTACAGTTGGTTTGTGACTTACTCCAGTCTTGGAACTTTCATAGATTCACTTGCTTGACTCATTCGCCGTTGTCGAAATGGGAGTTCCCCGGTACATTATAAAGCAATGTAATGATTATTATAGTGTATGAAGGCCTAAGACCTTCCATTTGAGTAATGTATCCGTGTCAATTTGAGAAGAGACCAAACCTAGGTTCCTGCCCCTCCCTCTAGAACACTACTGTGGAAAAACTCCAGTCCCTCAGATTTTTCTACCGCATGTCGTGTTAAGGAGTCTCCACTGAGCTCTGAAATCATTTCTAGTATCTTTTTTTCCTCAGAATATTACTGATACCAGTTGAAAGCTTCTAAACCTCTTTTCTGGTCTAGAGGAAACCGAATTTGTGACTCAGTCACCATGCCTGACAAAGAGAAGAAAACTCTCTTCAGTGCCTGCAAGACCTGTGGTAAGGCGGATCCCCACAAGGACTGCATATATTGCCTTTATCAGGACCATTCTGCAAAGGATTGTAAGGTATGCAGGACATATTCTAACAAAACCTTTAAGGGCAGGGAGGGCAGGCAGCTCATTCGGCTCCAGAAGTTAAAATCCAGGACAAACCCTGTTTCTGGTTCTGATAGTGAGGAGTCATCTATATCCTCAAGAAAAACTCAAAATATTGACAGATCACCTCAAACCCGTCGTGCTGAGGAAAGCTTTAAGAAAAACTAAACAAGGGTCTTGTAAAGCTCACAGCCCTTCTAGTTCTTCTCACTGGAGGTCTGCATCCTCCCATAGAGAGGAAAGCATAAAGCTCACAGCCCTTCTAGTTATTCTCACTGGAGGTCTGCATTCTCCCATAGAGACGGAAGAGTGTTCTGCCTCGTCAGAAAGTCATACAAAGCTTCTTTTGAGCCTCCTACACCACCTATTACAGTTCGGCACTCCTTCAAGAAGCCATCTAACAAAGTGACGACGATGACAGTGTAACAGGTGTACAGCATTGGCGACCTCTGCAAGTATGACAATTTACACTGCATGCAGTACTTCTAATATGCACACCCATGACATCATCATCATCATCATCGACGGCCCCTTCAGTTATATCGTCGATGCTAAAAAAATCAATTACAAATAAAATAAAATTTCTCACTTCCGTCGACGAAAGCGACAAAACTGTAGTCGAAGGCTACATTTTTACCACCGATGACCGCCTCTGCGACGGGGGTCACACAGTTGTAGTCTACGACGTCATTGTCGTCAATACCGTTGACGGCCCGTTGACAATACAATTGAAAACGGAAAGTAAAAAAAAAAAAAATGCAATCTATATTCCTGTCACTATCGCATACTTCTCCAAGTAGTGTCACCATTAATGCCTACGAATCTTTTGAAAGAGGATGACTCAAAGGAGGAAGGGCCATTTGGTGTTGCCCACAGCCCTTCTGAGTTGCATGTAAAGTGCCAGGACTTGGACGATAACCAGTATGATCCTCAATCCTATTATTCACCTAGGGATCAGTATTCATACCATGAGGAAATGTTTCCTATGCCTTGATCCCTTATCTCAGATTTGCAATTAATGCTAGTGGACTACAGTAAGAGATTCCCACCAGTCAACACTGAGGCTCAGCAGCCATCTGTACCTGCATCAGTGCCACCGCCTTCCACACTTGTTAGATCCTGGGTATTGCCGTTAGATATACCCCCGCATACACCTCTGTCAGTTCCAACACCAGATCTGTCAACATCTGATGATGGCAGAAGATGGGAAGTTGCCAGATGCGGTTGCAGAGTGGGATGATTATTAAATACCTACTCCATCTTCGCTTTTCCCTGTCCCAGTAGACTATCCACCTGGTGACATCGGGGTATTCCACAGTTTATTGGAACGGGCTGCTAAGAGATTTGCACTACCTATGCCAACAAAGCAGATGGATTGCTTTCTTTGACTTTAAGGAACCCTACCAAGAAAGTGTGAAATCAGTGCCCATAGTTGACTAGATTCAGACTAGGGGCTGAAGGTAATGAAAAATCCTGCTACTGTTACTGCGGTCTCGTCTCTCTTAAATAAGAAATATAAAGCACCACACGGTGGCCCAGCCTGCCTAATTGGACACCCCAAACCGGACTCGGTTATTACTCGGACAGCGTAGATCTAGGAATCCTTCGGCACCAATTTCTGCTCCGCCCGACAGGGAAGAAGACTTGATAAAATAGGAAAGCGCTTCTCCTTAATGTCTTCTGTTATGGTGAGGGTGTCAATTTAATTAGCTCTAATAGGCAGATACGACAGGCAGTTATGAGTAGACATTGCCCCTTACCTAGATCAGCTTCCGGAAGATTCAAAGACAGAAGCAAGCAAAATACTGCAGGAGGGGGGAAATGACTTCGGCTGAAGTTATTGACTGTGTGATGGATATCACTACCATGGCTTTTCAACAGCTGGCAGTGCTG
The DNA here is from genome assembly GCF_031143425.1 of Pleurodeles waltl. Lineage (NCBI taxonomy): Eukaryota > Metazoa > Chordata > Amphibia > Caudata > Salamandridae > Pleurodeles > Pleurodeles waltl. The sequence continues at coordinate 1,692,642,907 of NC_090440.1, forward strand.
CTGTTTTAAGATTGCAGGGTTGGCTTCATGCAACTTCTTTTAGACCCGAAGTGCAAAACAAAATTCTCAACTTGCCTTTTGATGGAAAAGCCCTTTTTGGAAAACAGATTGATGATGCCTTGCAGACAATAAAAACTGATACGGACACAGCCAAGTCCCTTGGGACCCTACAATTTAGAAAACAGCCCTTTCGGGATGCGAGAGGACAGGGCTATCCATTCTACAGAAGGGGATTTCAGTAATATAAATATCCATCTTTCTCCTCGGCTTACCAGTCCTTTTGTCCCCAATACCAACAGAGGCAGCCTCCACAAGCGCATATAGTAGGACCACGCAAAGGGCAAAAGCATGGCAGCAAACAAGGAAAGCAGGACTCAGGCAATGTCTTCTCACTAACTCGGCTACATATCTTTCCTCAAAATCAAAAATAGGAGGAAAGATTTCCCAATATTTTCAAAATTGGCAAAAAATTACTTCGGACCAGTGGGTCTTAAACCTTATCCAATTTGGCCATACACTGGAGTTCTTACAAATTTCACGAGCAAGATCTTCTCCTCCAAGCAATTTAAAACACCTAAATCTTCTCAGAAAATAAATCCGAACGATGCTTCAGAAGGGAGCTATAGAAAAGGTTCCTGTTCAGGACAAAAAGAAGGGGTTTTATTCACATTTCTCCCTAATCCAGAAGAAATGGAAGGAATGGCGTCCAATCTTGGACCTCAGAGACCTGAATACTTACCTCAAGAAACAGTCATTCCGTATGATTACTTTAAATGATATTCTTTCCCGTCCCAATCCTGGAGGCTCTATGTCCCCTCTCACTCTCCAGGGCGCATACTTCCACATTCCTATACATCCATCCCACATGAAATTTCTCAGATTTGTGGTGGCCGGAGAACATTTCCAGTTCAAAGTTCTTCCTTTCGGCCTAAAATCGGCCCCTAGAACGTTCACCAAATGCCTAGCTCCAGTTGCAGCTTTCCTCAGAAGACACAAACATCAGGTGTTTCTGTATCTAGACTGGCTCATCAAGTCCAGGTCGCAGGTGCAGAGAGCGACAAAGTCCTGTGTAGAGCTGTTTTGAAAATTAGGGATAACTATCAACCACAGCAAATCAGCTTTTCAACCTCTAAAAAGAATTAGCTTTCTGGGTGCAGTTCAGGACACATCAAACAATAAGGCAGCTCCTACAAGGGAGAGACAGAAAAAACGAATTTCCTTGGCCAGACTGGTTAAAAAAAAGTCTGTTTCAGTTCGCCTTTTCAAGGAATTATTAGGAATGATGTCTTCCTGCATCCCACTTGTGCCACTCTGTCGTCCAGAATGCGCCCCCCCCTTCAAGAGCAACTAGAAAATCAGTGGATGCAGTCCAAGGGGTGTTTCGACGATGTAATCAACATTACAAAATCCATGATATATCTGTCTTGGTGGACTCGGGGAATCTCACCTGTCAGTGGGTCTCTTTCCTTCCTCAGCCAGCTCCGTGAGTCATCAGAACTGACACGTCTCTGGAAGGTTGGGGAGCCTTCTTTCAGGACTTTTGAGTCCGAGGCAGGTGGGAGTCGCTTAAAAAAACTTTTTATATCAATTATCTTGAATTAAAAGCAGGTTGCCTAGTGCTTTGAGCTTTCCTGCCAAAGATGAGGAACTCGTCAGTACTCATTTGTACGGACAAAATTACAATGATGCACTATATCAACAAGCAGGTGGGGGGGAACCAGATCTCTGCTCTTATTGCGAGAATCTCAACATTTCTAGAACTGGTCCATCCTACAAGGAGTGCATCTTCGGGCAGAGCATGTACCGGGCACTCAGTGTCATAGAGGAGTCTCTCAGCAGGTTGACAACATCCAACCACGAATGGGAACTAGATCAGAGAGTGCTAGATCACATTTTCCCTCAAAGGGGCAAGCCAAACCTGGATCTATTTGCCACTCCCCAAAATGCAAAATGTCAATTCTTTGCAAGTTCTTGGGGGAATGTGTTTTCAATGACATGGTCAGGAATTTATTCTTATGCCTTACCTCTCATTCTTGGAGTTCTAGCCAACATCAAGAACGAACACTGCAAAATTCTTCTGAGTGCCCAGGCATGGCCTCAGCAGCATTGGTGTACGGAGCTGCTTCTCCTTTCAGAAAGCCACAGCATCTCTTTACCACTTACACCGTGCCTGCTAACAATGAGTGATGATTCTCCACCCAGATCCATCATCACTTCATTTGACAGCCTGGCGCCTGAACACCATGAATTCGCACACTTTAACATTCCCTTGGACTGTAGTCATTCTTGCCAGAGCTGCAGCGGATAGTACCAACAGATCTAATCTCCTTAAACGGAAAAGGTTTTGCATATGATGCAAACAAGTTCAAGTGCATCTGTTCGCATCATCGCCAGAGCAGATACTACCTTATCTTCTCCATTTAGCTAGAGCAGGTTTGGCCAATGCTTCAATTAGAGTCCGCTTGGCTGCAATTTCCCGTTACAGGCGATCGGGGAAACTCACCATCTTTGCGGTCGACAAGTGTTACTAAAGAGTTTCTTAAAGGACTTTTTTGTTCTTTCCCACCAGTCAGACCACCACCACCGTCTTGGCAACTTAACTTATTTTTGTCCCAATTAATGAAACATCCATTCGAGCCTCTACACAGGGCAGACTTAAAATTCCTGTCATGGAAAGTTGCACCTCTTCTTGCCCTGACCTCAGCTAGAAGGGTTAGCAAAATCCAAGCCTTCACTATTCAAAACCCCTTCTTGCAGTTTAAAGAGAATGGGGTAATCCTGTGAACAAATCCAAAGTTCATACCCAAAGTTCCTTCGGATTTCCACATTGATCAACCAGTAGTGCTAAAGTTGTATTTCCCAAATCCTTCAACAGGGCGGAAGAGGCTCTTCATTCCTTGGATGTCAAAGGATGTCTCAAGTTTTATCCGGACAAAAGACTTTAGAAAATCAAATCAACTGTTCGTGGCATTCAGCACCCCTAGGAAAGGCCAACCGCTTTCCAAACGGGATTGCGAGATGGATAGCCAGTGCAATTGATTGTCACAAGGCTTCTGGTAAACCCCTGCACAGACCAACGCAGGCACATTCTACAAGAGCGGTTGCAGCATCCACTGCACTCTTCGCTGGTATGCCCATCCAGGACTTTTGCAGAGCAGCCACCTGGAAGTGCACGCACACTTTTGCAAAGCACTATTGCTTGGAGGAAACGTCACAAGGTGATGTAGCAGTGGGGCAAGTGGTGCTGCGGCTATTATTCCAGTTACTGTGAGTTGTTGTATTCTTCTTGTTTTCCCTCCCACCCAGTATAGGTTCAGCACATAATGTTTTCTTCCCCTGAGAATGCACTGTTTGTTGTTTAGCACTGTGTAGTAATCTTTTTGTTTGTATAATAATTGATAATTTAAAGCTTTCTTTTCCATTCATAGTATTGCTTCGGTCAATTAACATGGTAATATTCATCATACAGTGTGCTTCACTACTACTTGGTATTCTAATTCAAGCATGTGAATCTATGAAAGTTCCAATACTAAGAAAATTAGTTACTTACCTTTAGCTGTAATTCTCCAGTATTGAAATCTTTCATAGATTCACATGCGACCCTCCCTCCTCCCCTGAGAAGCTCACCGTTACACGTTATCTGCCTCGGGTACTTCAGCACTCGTGCTTTGGAAAATCTGAGGTACTGGAGCTTCTCACAGGAGTGTTCTAGAAGGAGAGAGGGACAATCTGATTGGCTTGAACCTAGGTTTGGTCTCTTCTCAAATTGAAAGGATGCATTACTAAAGTGGGTGGCCTTAGGCCTTCATACACTATAGTTATCATTACATTGCTAATATAGTGTACTGGGGGACTCATCTCGACGGCAAGGAATGATTCAAGAGAGTGTATCTATGAAAGATTGCAATACTGGAGAACTACAGTTACAGGTAAGTAACTACTTTTCTTCCTCTGGATCCTGCTTGTCTTCTGGCCAGCTTAGGAGACTATGGGCTCCTGCTCCTCCCACTGGACTGGAACCCTGTGCAAAACAACTGTTGCTCTTGCTGAGGCTTGGTCACTCTTCCTCCAGGAGTTCTTAAGGCGCCAAAAAGCCCAGCCTCCAGCACTTTGCAGCTCAAAGAGCAGCCCTGTGCTGCAAGTCCTGTGACATGGGGCTTCTGTGTTGTGCTGCTGAGGCCTTCTTGAGACTCCCTGTGTTCAGTGCCAGTTGGTCACTCATGGGGGGCTTCTACTACTTCTGCTGGCCTTCCTGTGTGCGGAGGGCAAACCTGTAACACCCCCTCTGCACCCCCGTTAAGGGTATTTACTCCTGGACCTTGCTGGTCCCCAAAACTCTGTAAATACAACTTAAGCTCCTGCTCGCATTTGCCAGTGCTTGTTGGTGGCCTGGCCTGTCACGGACCCTCTTGCAATCCAGCTACCATCAAGAGACAGCTCGTAGATGACTCCTAGGATCTTCTGCAGCTCCTGGACCCCCACATCTGTGCTTTATCCCCCACCGACATGCAGGAACTTCACCTCTAGGAGGGTAGGCATTGCTACCTGCACCACCTGGGCACCTTCAAGGGTGCTGGGCTCTGTCCCCTTACTTTTCAGGTCCTCTACCTCCAGAATCCGTCCCTGTGTTCCACCGGCCTTGTCCATGAGTAGTGACAGCAGCTTGGAATCTGAGGCTTCATCTGAGTTTAGAGAGAGTCCTTTCTCCCCTTTGCACCTGGGGTTGGTACATATGTCTTCTGAGTATCCTTGGTATGGGGGCCCTCTCCAACCTTCCTCTTGTCTGTTGGTTTCCTCTGGTCCACTGGGAAGGGTCCTCAAACACAAAAACTCCAACCACTTCTTCCCTGTGATAGTTTATGAGACGACTGGGTAGGTAATCCCTCTGCACCTGATCACTGGGACACTTACTGTACTTAACTCTGGTGTTTTTATCTACCCCTAGCTAACTAACCACACTTAGCACACTTAGCTTGGTTGGTTTCACTATTTCGCATTCCACTTTCTTAGTATATGGTGTTACCCCTTCCCCCCTCCACACCTCCCTCCCAGTGTATAGATTGCTTGTAGATGTCTGTCAAAGGGAGATAGGCCAGTGCTAGTCTAGTAGTTAGTGCTGTACTAAATAACACTATTTTTGCAACACTTGTGTGGTTCTTTCTTGTGAGTGATTTACTGTCTGACTACTGTGGTATTTCCAGTGCTTACATTCCTCCTGGATAAGCTTCAGCTGCTCTCCTCAGCTACTTCGAGAGCTTTTGCTATCTGGACTCCTATTCACTATCACTAAAGGTTGCCAGGACTCAGTATAGTATGCCACACCATAGGTGTACACCATAAACTGAGCCAGCCTCCTATAGGGAGGAATGCGGATTTGTAAAAGTACTAAGAGAGAAAAAACAATATTTTGTAAAACAACCAATATTATGAGGACTTTCATAACAGAGTGATAGAGCGTGTGTGTTTTTGCCTTAGTATGTAGAAATTCCTGGTGAAAATCCAACAGACATCTCACAATACCCTACTGAAAACATCTGTACCCAACTATTTATCAGAAACTTCATTTATTTGGGGGGGGGGGGTGTAAGACCCCAAATACCGCCCCTGAAGCTACGCTCCTGTTCCCCATATGCCACCCAGAGTAAATAGTGGTGACTGATGTGTCACTACTTACTTAGGGAGGTCATCTGGTAGAGGTGGCAGTCAGAGGACTGGTCTCTGACAGAAAGCTACCTCCACATCCATTTGTTGAAGTTACAGGCAATTAGCTTTACCCTGCAAAAGGTATTTCTGGTCACTATCATGTCAGTGTATTGTGTGAGTGAGCTGCAGGCCCTGTAAATATGGCCGCCTTGCACAACGTTCTTTCCAAACTGGTGTTGAGAACTCAGGATGCATTTCTGCTTAAGTTTGTAGTACATTATCATGTCAGGCAGGCTGTCACCCTTCCAATTGTCTTTGCCCCGCCTCACCTCTCTAAATTGGGGAAGATACTCCATAACTTGGACTCCAAGAGAGTCCTCTCTTTCTAGCTTGATAGAACCAAGGACCATATGGTGGACAATCAATTCTTTTTTGGCTTCTCCGGGGCATTGACATGCAAGGCAATACCCATCTCTAGGTGGATAGTCCTCTGCATAAAAACTGGGTGCACTGGCTATGAAGTGTCCCCCTGAAGGATTGCGTCTGCTTTTCCTTACTGCACTAGAATACAATACATCAGTGCTTGTGTCTGGCTGCTACATGGGCATCAGTGCATATGTTCACAAAAAACTAGTGCCTTGACAAACCGGTCCACCGGGATGGGCATTATGGGCATTTGGTCGTGCAGGAAGACACACCACCTGGGGTGGTACTATTTGTCATCTGTTAAAAAGGTACGGAAGTTGCAGTTAGAAGTATCCATCAGAAAAATAACTTAAATACCTTTGGTAACACTGTCTCTTGTGGATACTAACCACAGATTCCTCTCCAACATTCCCACTCTATTATTTGCAATTGACTCTTATTTATTTATTTATTTTTTCGAACTAGAAAGTTCCCTAACTAGAGATCTGCGCACTGTAGGCCACTTTGCTAATGGGCTGTGCGTCTGACAAGCCTTAGAAGGCAACTGACGTCAGCACACCAGGGTGGTGCTTACGTGAGCTCCTGCTTGTCATTTCCAGAGCATAATTACATTAGTGTGGATCCTCCTGGCATGCATGAGTAATGCTTTTGAGTTTCCGTGTCAAGTCAGTTCCATGGGGGAATATTGTCAAGGTGATGAATCTGCAGTTACGTAGAAAATCCACAAGAAAGTGCATCAACAAAGTACCTCCACTTATCGGGAACAGAAATCCTTTGTGTTAAAAGGGGTAAATCTTGAAGGTCTGAGGTCATGGGTTATTACGAAGAGCAACTTGTACTTTTTGTATCTTTGCCCAAATAATGCTGTGGACAAATGAAGAACAGTGTTGCATATTATATTTTTACTATTTAAACCTGTTTGATCATTCCGGACAGGTCTGGTCGCTGGAACCTGCTGATACTGCTCCGGATGCCGAAAGAATTAATTGGCAGAGAGAAAAAATTATTTTACAGAACGCCTTGAAACAGTCTGAGGCTGAGCTTGCAAGAGTGACTGCAGGAATTGAAAACCGCCCAGTAACCGAGACCTCTAACTCAAAGGTAAGTTTAAACTGTGCTGACCTAATCAATTATCTAGGTACTGCTAAGATGTTTCCATATCCAGTCTGAAGCTTGGGAAATAAAAAAGAGGACTCTGCCGTTAGATAGCTTCTACCAGAAAGAATGTTACCAAGGGAGTTTTGTTTTTTTGGTTGCTCGCTGTGCACGGAAAGGATTGTGCTTGACTGACGGCTGAGCGGCGAGGGGCACCTCGACATGTTGCCAACAGCTGCTGCTTACGGGGGAAATCACTAGCAACGCAGTCCATGCAGCGCTGTGCATTGACCACGCCGCCATTACCACGGGCATGCGTTTACTACGCATGCGCTTAGCACGCATGGCTTTACCATATGCTTGGTAACGGCAGAGAGCAGTCTGGGCAGAACAGGAAGAAGTGACCAGAGGGGAGTGAGGCTGGGTTTGGGGCACTGGAGGAGGAGCTGATGGGTTGGGGTAGCTTTTAGGACGAGGTCAGGGGGTCGCTGTAGTTTTTAGGACAGGGTGGGTAAGGTTTTAGGGTTCAGGGTTAGGGTAGTTTTTAGGACAGGATAGGCTTTAGGGGTTAGGGTTGGGGTAGTTTTCAGGACGGGGTAGGCTTCAGGGTAGGGTAGATTTTAGGATTCAGGGTGGGGATGGTATAGTTATTAGGACAGGGCGTAGTAAGTTTTAGAACATGGCGAGTAGGTTTTAGGTTTCGGGGTGGGGAGACAGATAGTTATTAGGACAGGGTGGTGTTTTTAGGACAGGACAGGGCGGGGTAGGTTTTAGGGTGAAGGCGGGGGTCCGGGTCGTTTTTAGTACAGGGTGGGGTAGGTTTTAGGGTTCAGGGTGGAGCCGGGGGAGTTTTTGTGACAGGGTGTGTTAGTTTTTAGGACAGGGTAGTTTTTAGGCTGAGGGGTCCGGGTTGTGTTTAGGACAGGGCTGTGTCCGTTTTAGGACAGGGCGGGTTAGCTTTTGAGTTTAGGTTCGTGGCAGTATGTCCGAGTAGTTTTTAGGACAGATGAGGGTAGATTTGAGGGTTTAGGGTGGGGGATCAGGGTAGTTTTTAGGACAGGGTGGTGTAGTTTTTAGGACAGGGTAGGTTTTAGGGTGGGGGTGAGGGGTTGGGGTAGTTTTTAGGACGGAGCATGGTAGGTTATAGGACAGGGCAGGGTCGTGTTTAAGGCAGGGGAGGGATGGTTTTAGGGTGGGGCTCGGGGTAGCTTTTAAGACAGGGTGGGCTAGGTTTTAGGGCAGGGTAGATTTTAGGGTTTAGGGTGGAGTCGGGGTGGCTTTTATGACAGGGTGGGGTAGTTTTTAGGACACAGGAGGTTTTAGGGTTTAGGGCGAGGAGTCGGGGTAGTTTTTAGGACAGGGTCGCTTTTAAGGTGGTTGGTCAGTAGTTTTTAGGACAGGGAAGGGTGGGTTTTAGGTTTCAAGGTGGGAGGAGTAGGGGTAGTTTTTAGGACAGGGTAGGTTTTATGGTTTAAGGCGGGGGTCGGTAGTTTTTAGGATAGGGTGGGGCAGGATTTGGACAGGGCAGTGTAGCTTTTAGGGTTGCGGCGGGGTCAGGGTAGTTTTTAGGACAAGGCAGGGTAGGCTTTAGGGTTTAGGACAGGTGTGTTGGGGTCATTTTTTAGGACAGGATGGGGTATATTTTAGGACAGGGTAGGTTTTAGGATTTAGGGCAGTTTTTAGGACACAGCGGGGAAGCTTTAGGACAGGGCAGGGTAGCTTTTAGGGTTTAGGTTGGGGGGGTCAGGGTAGTTTTTAGAGCAGGGTAGGTTTTAGGGTTCATGGTGGGGATAGATTCTTAGGGTAGGGTTTAGGGTGGGGGTCGTAGTAGTGTTTAGGACAGGGCAGGGTAGCTTCTAAGGTTTGGGGGTGGTGGGTCGGGGTAGTTTTTAGGGCAGGATAGGTTTTAGGGTTTAGGGGTGGTGGGGAGTCGGGTAGTTTTTTAGGACAGGGTGGGGTAGTTTTTAGGACAGGGCAGGGTAGGTTTTAGGGCTAAGGGCGGTGTGTCTGGGTAGTTTTTAGGACAGGGAGAGTAGGTTTTAAATTTCACGGTGGGGAGTCGGATAATTTTTAGGACAGGGTGGGATTGTTTTTAGGGGGAGTAGGTTTTAGGGTTTAAGGCAGTGGGTCGGGGTAGTTCTTAGGACAGGGAAGGGTAGATTTTAGGTTTCAGGGCAAGGGTCTGGATAGTTTTTAGGACAGGGAGTGCTAGTTTTTGGGACAGCTAGGTGGTTATGGTTTAGGGTGGGTTGTTTTGGGGACAGGGCGGGGTAAGTTTTAGCACAGGGCAGGTTAACTTTTAGGGTGGGAGCGGTTTAGTTTTTAGGGCAGGGTAGGGTTTAGGGCAGAGGGTCAAGGTAGTTTTTAGGGCAGGGTGAGGTAGTTTCTAGGACAGGGTAAGTTTTAGGGTGTTGGGTAATTTTTAGGACAGGGTGGGGTAGGTTTTAGGGCAGGGTAGGGCTGGGGGTTAGGGCTCAGGACTGGGTGGAAAGGGCAGTTTTAAGGGCTTTGGGTGTGTGAATTATGGTGTCGGGTGACGGGGGCAGGAGAGAATTTACCACGCATGTTCCTTTACGAAGCATGGTTTTACAACAAATTTTGTTGTAAATACATGCGTGGTAAAGGCATGCATGGTAACGACGCGGTCGTTGTAGAGCCCGCGTTGTAAAGGCATGCGTGATACGCATACATTGTTCCATCATTCATCCCTGCTTACTGGCAAGAACTACTTCCATATTGTCTTCCTGGATTTGCAGTTGACTGTGAAGCTGAGACAGAAGTTGAGAGTTCATTGAGTGCTGCTACCACAGGTGCTGGGAGACGTGTTTTTTGGGCTTGTAGCTTTTGGAACGGGTTAATCCGTTGCTGCAGAGGCTTCTCTGGCCTTGGAGTTCTCCGATGCAAACCCAGGGTCAATTAAATTCACATTACTCCAGTACCAGTACCTTACACTAGCAATGTAATGCTAAATATAACGCATTAAGTCTCTGTAGCCTTCACTTTTGTTGCATATCCTAGTCCAGTGGTTCCCAACCTGTGGTCTGGGGACCCCTGGGGGTCTGCGAAGCCTCCTCAGGGGGTCCGCGACTACTTAGAAAATTAAATATTATTTACAGATTAGGTCCCAGCAGTCAGTGACGGGGGTCCTCGGATTCTAATAATGATTCAATGGGGGTCCATGGGTTCCAGTAATGATAAAGTGAGGGTCCACAGAAGTCAAAAGGTTGGGAACCACTGTCCTAGTCTGTTTAAAATAAAATAAATAAATAAAGAGACCAGAGATTGGTTGAAACCTATCAGGTGGCACCACCCTGTAGAACCCTCCTGAGAGAAGCTCCAGTCCCTCAGATTTTCTATTGCACGTCGTGTTGGGGAATCTCCACTGAGCTCTGCTCAGTTATACCTTTTTCGCGGTTATTTCTAATAACTTTCCTAATTTGTTTTAGTACTTTGCAAGTTTTCTCTTACACCAAGGATTATTTGTTGCTGTTCTATCTGACGTCTCATCCAGATAAGGCCTGTAAGATCTATGGCAGGAAGAGGCTTCACTTCGAGGATCCTCATAAGGATTGCATTTACTGTCTTCATCCAGAGCACTCATCAAAAGACTGCAAGGTATGTCGGACCTTTTCCAACAAGACCTTAAAGGACAGGGAAGAAAGGCTGCTGATTTGACTCTGAGAGCAAGGACTCATCCACATCCTCAAGAAGGTCACAAAAGAGGGACAGGCCCCCTCCTGTACTTCCAGTGAGCAGTCCAAGAAGGCTTAAAAAAAGACCACTCATGGATCTTATAAAGTTCACAGTCCTTCCAGACCTCCTCAGAGACATTAACGTTCTGAAAAACAAAAGGAGAAAAAAAGGACATTCTGCTTACTCAGAAAGGCTAAAAAGGTTTAATCTAAACTTTCCTCTGTGCGACCTTCTGACAAGTGGTCTACCGGAATTGTACCATCGACGAGAGCCATGTCATTGGCATCGTCGCCGATGAAGCCATTTACAGCCGTGTCGACAACGGCAACTACAAGCACTGTCTCCACGCTATGCACTACATCTTCTTTCATAACAACACCATCATTGACAGCGTTCACAACTAGGCCGTCAACAATAAAGATTTCCATATCCTCACCATCGATGACAGTACCACCGTCGACAACTACCCCACCAGTGACGGCAGAGAGATCGACGGTGGCTTCCTCATCGACGGAGCATACAGTTTCCATGACACTGCTTATTTTCATTTCGTGAAAGAGCCCGTTGACGAGGGAAAAAACGCAAAAACATGAAAAGACCAAGTTTTTTTTACTCCATCTCTGCAAGCAAAATAACACCTTTGATACCTGCACATTGGATGGAGGAGGAGTCTGAAGAAGGACCCTTTGGTGTGGCACACAGCCCACCTGAGCTGCATGTTAAATGTCAGGAAGATGAAGAACAAGAGGAGCATGAGGCAGACGTTTATGATCCACATGGATACTGTGCTTCTCAGGAGCAGAGGCAGTTTTCCCCTTACGGCTCTGGGGCTATGCCCCCCTGCTTTGTTATATCAAGAGTGAATAATCTTTTATTTACTCTTGGAATAATCAGAAAATGCGGCCTAGCAGGCGCACAAAGGTGCCTTGACCAGCTTTCAGAGATTATCCAGGGCTGGTGAAACCCCCAGCTCTGGCCTCAGACCCCTGGCACGCCTCAGTTCCTCCCAATATGTGACGTGTTGAAGCATCACAGATAAAGTTTACCTCAGGCGCTGCAGGCTTAAACCCTGCAGTACCCATGGCTGCGTGCCACTCAGCCAGTCACCCCACCCTTTTCCCAATTCATCAGAGAGTTGGTAAAGGGTAGGGTGAGTGAGAAGACACTGAAAACTCGAACCTGTGACTGCACAGGTTTGAGGTTTCAGTTTCAAGTGACAGAAGCTGAAAGAAGCAGCAGGACTCCAAACAAGACCTGCACAGACAGCAAGGTAAGTTAAAAATGCTTTGAAATACCGTGGATGTATGTGTGAGTCTCTGTGAAAGTGTGTATATGTGAGTATATCCGATGTCTGTGTGCACATATGTGTGAGTAAAAGTGAGTGTCAGTAAAGGAGTGAGTCAAACTGAGGAACAAAGTGTGATATAAAGAGTGAGTACAAGGGAGAATGATTGAGTGAGGGAGAATGACAGGGAGTGTAACTGAATGTTACTGTTTGTGAGACTGAGTGAGTCAAGTCTGAGTGAGGGTTAATGAGTCAGAGAACGAGTGGGACAGAGTGAGAGTGAGGCAGACTGAGAATGATTGTCTGAGTTTGGGTCAGAATGAGTGAGTGAGTGAATCAGAATGAGTATGACTGAGCGATTCATTGAGATTGAGTGCAAATTACTGAGTGAGACTGAGTCTGATTGAGTGAGTGTGAATGAGAGACTGATTATGAGTGAGTTACAGTTAGATTGAATCAGAATGAGTAGAATTGAGTGAATCAGGGAGGATGAGTGAGTTATGAGGAGAATCATGGAAATTAGGTAGGCATGAGTGAGACTAAGCAGGAATGAGTCAGAGTGAAACTGAGGGATTCGGAGTGACATTGTGAGAGTCCTAAAGAGTGGGACTGAATGAAAATGAGTAGAACTGATTATCAGTGAATCACAGTGAAATTGAGTGAATCAGACCAAGAGGGACTGAGTAAATCAGAGATAACAAGCAAGTCATGGGGGGACTCAGGTAAACTAGGTGAGACTGAGTCAATCAGAATCACTTAGAATGAGTGGGATTGAGTGGGTCCGAGTGAGAATGGACAAGACTGCATGAATCAATGAAACTGAGTGAAAGTAAAAATGACTGACTGAGTGAGAATAAGTGAGAAATTAAGACTGATTGCAGCAAGTGTGAGCGAACCCCTCAAACTCTCCACGTAAGTCTCATTCTCTGTAGTTCAAGCCAAGGATTACTCCCCACATTTGTCACCAGCCACCACTGCTCAGAAGCAATAACTATACCAAGAATAAATGTTTGCTGTACCTAGGTCACAAATTTCAGACCTACAGATCATGCTCACTGATTACAAAAAACGTTTTACACCTATGACTACCCCTGTGCAACAACCTGCAGTGCAGCTTTCAAGACCCATCAAGTGATGAGGACAGGGAGGAAGGAGAGCTCCACGACGACAACTCTGAATAGGACGATTATCTCATACCCACACCATTCTCTCCCTCACCTCCAGTGGATTCCCCACCAGATGGCATCAGAGGGTTTCATAATTTATTTGAAAGAGCTGTTAAAAGACTTGCGCTTCTTATGCCTGTGAAGCAGTTGGACTGCTTCCTTCAAGATTTCAAAGAGCCCTTCCAAAAGAGCATAAAATCTATGCCCATCATTAACCAGCACCTGGAGATGTTTTTCGTTGCAACATTCTACCCCCGACTATGTAGTGGTGAAACCATCCACTTGTAAGGTCAGTCCAATTTCCTTCAGTGCTACTGCTCCAGATAGGTAATCAAAACTGATCAGTGCACTTAACAAGAAAATCTTCAGGAAGTTTAGCACCTTTTTTTTTTTTTTTTTTTTAATGCTTCTTGCTTATTGGCTCACTGTTGCCACTCCCACAGGACCTCATAATATCCTTTGCACTAACAGTTCAGGATGGACAGAACTAGGACACGCAAATATTGGATATTTGCCTGGGTTCCTCCGACTTTTTTTTTTTTACCAATGCAATGGGAATCAATGTCATCTGCAGACATTCCTGGATTCTCCCTCTGGGGTTTTCAGAAGGCAGCCAATCTTCTTTTGGACCTGGTTCCTTGTCAGGACAGCCGATTCTGCCTTTAAGCATGTTTTAAGCTTATTCATGCAAAGGCACAGTTCCGGAGTTTATCCTCCCCAGAAATCAAACACAATTTGGGGGGTTGAGGGAGCAGTGGGGGGGTTTATGGGTTGGGGGGGGCCCGTCCTTGCTGCAACTACGCCTCGGTCCACAAAGGGGGTGAGGTGGTCCTGGTCTCAGGGTCGACGTCCCTTGAAGTTCTCTCTGTACTGACATAAGTCCAGTCGCCCAGTATCGTTGTCACAGGACAGCCCTCCCGAATTCAACCTTTTGAGTTTGGGTGCAACCTTGTGCATCTAGTCCGGGTCCCTGGTGCTGCACAGCGGCGGGCCAAATAATTTGGTATACCAACTTGCCCCAGCAGGCTTCTTCGGCTGTTGTCCCTGTACTGCGAAGAAGAGGCCAGTCAGCTGATCCTCAAAGTCTTTTGGCTTTGGCTGGACTCTGGAGACCACTTCTTCAACAGGACACAGTAGGCACAGTCCCTGTCCTTTGCTAGCCACAAAGGGCAGTCCATGATGTTGCAGCCTGTCTTTGCCGGTTCCACTTTGCAGCAGGGCAATCTTTCCTCATTTCTTAATGTCCAGCCTATTTCTGGGTGCCAAGGTGCCCTACATATGCTCAGAAAATGCCCTCAGGTCAGGATGAAATTGTGGCCAGTGGGCTACCAGGTTCCCTTCCACCTGGTGACCACTTCCTACATCCCAAGATACACCATCCTGCCCACTCCCAAATTTTCTGAACCCCTCTTTTAGCTTCCAGAGCTCACTATCCAAATCGGGAGGTGGGGCTATCAAGGGGTATACAGATACACAGCACTGGAAAACTGGCTTGACAACTGGCTTTGCCATTTCCTGTTCGTAGTGCCAGCCTATCTACCTAAACAATAGAACAGGCCCTCTCCCAAGTGTTCCTCGTTTGTCTTTCATGGGCAGCTTCACCTTTGAAGGTCTCCTTTAGGGCAAACACCTATATTATTTCCAGACGTGGGCAGTAGCACCTCCTCCAGTTGCAGGCCTCTATTCTCTTTCCTGGTAGTATTTAGGCACAGCTCCCAGAAGGCCAGAAAGATATCTGCAGGACACACACAGAGTACAACAGTAACAGGCAAGGAAACCTTGGGCAACTAAAGTGGCACCTTTTAAAGTTGCTCTTTGTTTGCCAGTGACAAATTCGATTTAACCATGAAATCCAATTTTTTGAAACACTTTTCAATACTGACTTTAGTAGACCCATTTAGGAGTTAGTAGCACTTACATGTCACCCTGCAACCCTATACTTGCCAGTGGGGCTGTCAGTGGGGCTGCTAGCCTCAGTAAAAATGACAATTTAGGATTTTGTTCTGCTGGAACATGTAGAAGTGCGTGTTCCACTTTGTAACATACAGCACCCTGCTTTGGGGATTGTTAGGCCTACCTTAGGTGTGAACATTTTAAAACTGCCCTTCCAGTCTGCAGTGGCAGACAGGGAGCAATGTTTTATCTTGTCCCACTCAGGGTATTACAACAAGTGCTGCTGACCCTGGGGGCCACGCTATGGATACCCATGTTAATGTACACTAGGCAATTACAGGTAAGTTATATGCCAATTGACGTTGAGCCAATTAAATAGGCACCATTTTATAAGTCAGAGCACATGCACTGAGTCGTATTTAGCAGGGCTCTGGGCATTTGAGGTAGTACACCAACACATAGTCACAATAAGGCATAAAGTGGAGATGAGCCAGCAAAAAGCCTTGCCCCTTACAGAGGGGGGACTGCTTTAGTACTCATTCGAAGGTGAAAATTGCACAATGCGAAAGATCCATCAGAAGAATAATTTACTTAACTTTGGCAGTGCTCTTTCTGTTGGATACTCTATCTACCTGCACATTACTCACCACCAGCCAGTTTGCCTTTCCTGTGGATTAGACTTTATCCGATCACTGTTATGCTGTCACTCTTGTCTCGTGTTCGCTCCTTTATGCAACTCCATGTTGTCACTGTAGGGCAACTTGTGCCGAGGTCTCCATTCGGGACAAGTCACCAATCTACTCCAGTGTGGTAGTCCTGAATTAGCTGCACTGCATCTTCAGCAGTTGCAGACCACCGGCCGACTGAAATTATGTCCTGCTGCAAGATGCTTTAAGCCTCCTCAGGTCTATTAGCGATGTTTTCTCCCTTCCCAGATAGACATGGCTGCAGAGTATCACAGACCACAGCGGCTACCACTGAACAGAGTAGTTGGACATGTGAGGTCTTTTCAGACAGTCTTCAGCAAGAACCGTATAGAGACCCACTCAGTCAGAATCGATCATGGATTTTCTCTCTAGTGTAGTCTGCTTTGTCCGGGTGTCCTCATGCTGGGAAAACACTGGGCATCTCCTCCTGGGCAGTTTCTTCTGCAGGGTCAGTCACACTTCATCCCTATCTCAGGAAGCTGGCTACTAAGTACTAGGCATACCCTTAGCTCCAAAATGGAGAAAGCACGCACTTCAGGTGATGTCCCCTCACTTCTGGGAGGCTTGCCATCAGGCAAATACCAGCTCTGGGCACACCGCAGTGCTTTAAGTACTCTGCTGAGCACTGTTTCCACGGTCTTTGAGAACTTTAAACTGGAACAAAGTTAAGAGGTATTGATCTCATATATATATATATTTTCCTGAAACAGGATGTGGAGTTTGTCTGAGACTTCAAATCTGGTTTGGGTTGGTTCTCTCTTAAATGTCACCCTCAAGGCTTCTCTTCAGTCAAAGACTTAATTTAATGTGGTGTTTCTCACTGCAGCTAGCAATGGGACTGGCTCTAAGCAAGGAGGTCTCAAAACATGGATGCATTAAATTTGAGCTCTCTACATCAGACAGTCACCAGCCTTTCTGAAGCAGTAAATAGAGACCAAAGTATAGGCCATGTCTAGGAAGTTCTTTACCTTGAAAAAAAACAACTGCAGCCCCAACATACACACTTATCGTAAATCAGATGTCTGTGATCAGGAAGAAGTAACCATCAGTCCCTTCCTAGCAAAGCCTTCATTATATTTCTAAAGGTTGCCCTGCCTGTGGAAGCTATCCTCACTCTCCATCTTATTGTAGGACAATACCCTCTTTTTGGCACGGTTACCCCCATTTTTTTTACTGTGTTCACTGGAATCCTGCTAACTAGGACCCCAATGACTGTGCTCTTTCCCTCTAAATTTGGTTGCTGGGACTTCACACACCCGACATTTGGTATACTGGTGCCCCCATATAAGTCCCCTGCATATGGTACCCATGGCATTGGGGCGCCAGGGGTTCCCCATGGGCTGCAGCATGTATTATGCCACCCATGGGAGCCCATGTAAAATGTGTTTGCAGGCCTGCCATTGTAGCCTGCGGGAAAAGGTGCATCTGAGTGGCCAGATCAGGCACGTGACGTTACAGCCCCCTCCTGGTAGGTGGTCACCTGGCTAGGTTACCAATCCCCCTTTCAGGGCTAGTTTGGGTCTCCCTCTTGGATGGGTCCTCAGATTCGATGTGCAAGACTCCAGCAGGAGTCCACTACAACATTTACTTTGACTTCTGGCCACTGGAACCGCAACTGGACGCCACAGGAATCTGCAGCTACAGCGACGACTCTGCTTTGCAACATTGTTTCTCCGGAACCTTCCAGCCACTGCAACATTTCCCTGGCTGTGCATCCTCGGAGGGCAGCAAGTCTGTAACCTGCACAAGAAGCAAGAAGGAATCTCCCTTGGAGTGAAGGAGTCAATTCCCTGCATCTGCAGGCACCAACTGCAACGACGATCGGCTGCGTGGATCTCTTCTCATCCTGAGGTGCATTGATTGTGCATCACAGGTGGTGTTCTGGCATGGTCCCCTTGGTCCTCTGTCAGCTATCCATGCAGGACAGTATGCACGTGCACTGCGTCTCTTGTGGATACCAAGGCTTGTTGGCATCTCCTCCAAGGGCGCTTCAGACTGTGTAGCCCCCTCACCCCCTCCCCCCACCCCCCAGCACTCTTCCCTGCAACGCACAGGCCTTTTCGTGCTTCTCCTGTGACGTGGGACCTCTCTTCAGCTGTGCTGTGTTGGCCTCTCTGCGACCCCTAGGTTCCTTGCCTGTGGCTCTTCTGTGGGGGCTGCTTCTTCTCCGACAGATTCTCTGCACTGCTGAGGGTCGCCTAGGACTCCCCTCGTGGGATAAGTCCCTCTGGACCTTGCTGGTCCACGGCAGCTCCACTTTTCCACCACCTGCACCATTTGCCTTTGCCAAGGCTTGTTGGTGATTCTTCCACACCACAGACTAACTGCAATTCTTTATCTGGCATGGGACATCGACTGCATCGCCCAGGAACTCTTCATAACTTCCAGTGCTGCATTGCTGACCGTCTTCGTCTCACCGTCTACCAACTCCTGCATCCAGACGGGTGGGTAGTCCATCCTGCCACCACAGGAAACTCCGTGAATTTGACTTGGTCCCCTTTTTTTCGAGGTCTTTCTCTTCCAAGATCCACCTTTGGTTTCCTGCAATCTTGTCTGGGTCTTGCAATAGCCCTCTCTGAAGTCCTTATGGTGGGTTTGTGGGGAACCAGTTACCTCTTTTCTCCTGGTTTCCTAGTTCCTCCAGGTCCTCTCTACCAATTCCACTTCCTTGGGGGGTGGGGCGACTTTTGCATTCCGCTTTCTTAGTATATGGGTTGGTCTCCCGCTACCCCCACCCCCTCAGCCTTCAGTATTGCCTATTGCTTTTCACTGTTTTCTATTGCTTTTCATGTCAATTTCTGATTGCTACTGTACATATAATAGTGTAGTAGTCACATAAACTTTATTCGGTCAAAAAAAGACAACCATCAAAGCATAAAATCACAACAGTAAATATACACATAATAAATATGAAGATATAAAAGTTTAAGAACAAGTGTCACTAGTAAAACGCATTTTTTTAAAATGAGTACGTATATGCCATGCGGCCGCAAGGAACTTGCTAACCGCACAAATTAAGACAAGAGAAGTATCACTCCGCAATATCTTTAAGGCAGCTTTACATTGTCTTATGCCCATATTTGTACAAACTGGACATATCAATTTTCGCTGAACAGAGGTATAAGCTGGACAAAAAAACATAAAATGTACTACAGGTTCAGTTACACAATTACAACTAGGACACAAATCAAGTGTTAATAATGATCGCCAGCTACCAGTAAGGGACTTTAACAGTAGACACCCAAATCTAAAACTAGCATACAAGCTCTTTCATAATAAGTCAGGAATTAAGTCCAGAGAAGATTCAAACTGGGGATGCCATTTAAAAGCAATAAATTGTGTTGTCAACCGACCATAAGATGTACATAAAAGATAATTATTCCTGACATAAGACCAGTAGACAGATTTCAAAAGTTGTTTCTGGGCCCTCCCCAAATTGTACAGGTTCTCCCAAAAATTCCCAAGGTGTAAAACCACTTGGAAACATGCTTGAGCCAAGAAATAGAGACTGCATTAGGTCTATCTAGAATATCTTGGAGGGAGTCCCTGTAAACAGTGAGCTCAGGAGTGGTCCACATTCTTACCCAGAAGAGTAAGGGTCTTAAGGCTATCACATCAGAGATGCGATGAAGTCCAAGGTCCAGAAAGACCAGGATCAATGGTGTACTACGAGGACATGCATGAAGAGCTCTTGCAAAATTATTCTCGCCCACGGTCAATTTGTTGATGTTAGAAGGACCCCACACTTCTGCGCCATAAATCGCTGCACCCTGCGTGTTTGCAAAATAAATTTTAATAGCTGGAGAAACAGCTTTCGCAATGGTGGTATTATAAAAGTACAGAATGGCTCCTGACCTATTCTGAAGAAGTGAGACACTCTTGCCAATCTGATCCTACCACTGCATATTGTTTGTAATTCTTACTCCCAGGTAATCTATAGAACGTACCTTACTTAAGGGAGCCCCATCTAAGGTAAATTGTACGTCTCCTAACAGGGCCCATGCTTAATATCATTAATTTGGTTTTGCTGGCATTAAGTTTCAAACCATGGTCCGCACAAAAAGCATTGAACCTATCAACCAATATCTGCAGACCCATGGTGGTTTTGGAATTCAGGAGAGTCATCTGCAAATAATAACATAGGGATTTTTTCCGCATTCAGCGAGGGGGCATCGTTTTGACAAGAAGACACAGCGTGCACTACCTCATTAATAAACGGGGTAAAAAGGGTTTGTGCAAGGACACAACCCTGGCGAACCCCCGCCGGATCGCTATATGATCAGTTAGCTCTCCCTGGCTACCCCATCTCACCTGGGCATATGTGTTCTCATGCAGCCTTTGTAATAAGTGTACTGTTAGAATGTGTAGAAATGGGGTCTCTAGTTGACAGTCGGTTTGCACCCTGTCCAAGTAGGGACCCTCACTCTAGTCAGGATAAGGGAGATACCCACTCAGATAACCCCTGCTCACCCCCTTGGTAGCTTGGCACGAGCAGTCAGGCTTATCTCAGAAGCCATGTGTAAAGCATTTGCACATAACACACAGTAATAAGTGAAAACACTACAAAAGGACAACACACCAGTTTTAGAAAAATAGCGAATATTTATCTATATAAAACAAGACCAAATACGATAAAAATCCAACATACAGTAAGAAAAATATGAATTCGGCAAGATTTACTCCAAACTACAGTTCCTTGAAGTCGATAGCTCCACCTGGGGCTATGACGGCATCGAGATCAACAAAACCAACAGTTCAGGCCGGCCGCTGCATTGTGGGCCAGCTACGGTGTCGGGACGACCCTCAAACAGTACCTTGGATTTACAGGGCTTCGTGATCCTCTTGGTGAGCTCCGGAGAGCGGCGTCACTGACTTTGCGGTGTTGGTTCCGGAGTCGGTGCAGGGGTCGTTGGGCCCTTGAGGTCACACGCATTGCAGATCGACCTCCAGGCTGATAAAGTCAGGTGCGCTGGCGTGGATGGCGTCGTGGCTGCGGTGCGAAGCGGGACGATGCGACGTGCGGTGCCCACGGGACACAGTGCAGGCAGCGGCTCAGTGACACAGTCATTGAGACCAGGGCTGCGGTGTGAAGCGGGGCGGTGCAACGTGCGGTGTCCACAGATCACGGTGCAGGCACCGGCAGCGTTGTTGCTGAAGCGCTGTCGTCGGTAGGCCTAAGCCAGTGGTACGGGACGGTGCTTCGTGAACCTCATGAGCGGTGTCCACAGGCCACGGGGCAGACAGGATGCCTGGTGACGACACAGGAGTTGATGGTGCTGGCGTCGGGGTTGCGGTGCGGGATGGGACGGTGCTTCGTGTACCTCACGAGCGGTGTCTACAGGCCACGGTGCAGGCAGCAGCTCCGGTGTCAGCAGGAGCGGCGGCGTCGGGGATGCCCAGGCTGCAGTGTGAGCAGGCGATGCTGGAGTGCGGGGCCCACAGGTCGCGGTGCTAGCAGCGGCTCGGTGAAGTCATCCGATGACTGTGTCGGTGAGACCAGGGTCACGATGCGAAGCGGGGCAATGCGACTCCGTGCGGCGTCAGCAGGTCACGGTGCAGGCCAGCAGCGTCGTTGGCGGTGTCGCAGTGGTTTCTCCTCTTAAGCAGCACCAAACACACAGTTCCCAGTACTGCAGGTCTCGGAAACTGAAGTCTTTGGTGTCCCTGAGACTTCCAACAGGAGGCAAGCTCTACTCCAAGCCCTTGTAGAAATTTCTCAAGCAGCAGTTCATCCTTTGCACTCTTTTCAGGCAGAAGCAGCAACTGCAGGCCAGTCCAGCAAAGCAACACAGCAAAGGGACAGTACTCCTCCTCCAGCTCTCCAGCTGGGCAGAGGTTCCTCTTCATTCCAGAAATATTCTAAAAGTCTGGGGTTTTGGGTCTGCTTCTTATACCCAGGTCTGCCTTTGTAGTTTGCAAACTTCAAAGCAAAGTCTCAGGTGTTTGCAAGATCCTTCCTTAGCCAGGCCAGGCCCCAGACACTCACCAGGGGGTCGGGGACTGCATTGTGTGAGGGCAGGCACTGTCCTTTCAGGTGTGAGTGACCACTCCTCCCCTCCCCTCCAGCACAGATGGCTAATCAAGATATGCAGGCTACACCCCAGCCCCCTTTGTGTCACTGTCTAGAGGAGAGGTGTGAACAGCCCAACTGTCAAACTGGCCCAGGCGGGGAATCCACAAACAGGCAGAGTCACAGAATGGATTAAGCAAGAAAATGCCTACTTTCTAAAAGTGGCATTTTCAAACTAACAATCTAAAAACCAACTTCACAAAAAGATGTATTTTTAAATTGTGAGCTCAGAGACCCCAAACTCCACATTTTTATCTGCTCTCAAAGAGAATCTGCGCTTTAAGGATATTTAAAGCCAGCCACCATGGTAACCTATGAGAGAGATAGGCCTTACACAGTGAAAACCGAATTTGGCAGTATTTCACTGTTAGGACATATAAAACACACTAGTATATGTCCTACCTTAAACATACACTGCACCCTGCCCATGGGGCTGCCTAAGGCCTAACTTAGGGGTGCCTTACATGTAGTGAAAGGGAAGGTTGTGGCCTGGCAAGTTGGTACACTTGCCAAGTCGAATTGGCAGTTTAAAACTGCACACACAGACACTGCAATGGCAGGTCTGAGCCATGGTTACAGGGCTACTAATGTGGGTGGCACAACCAGTGCTGCAGGACCACTAGTAGCATTTGATTTACAGTCCCTGGGCACCTCTAGTGCACTTCACTAGGGACCTAGCAGTAAATCAAATATGCCAATCATGGATAAACCAATCAACAGTATGAATGTATGTCTGAACAACGCATGCTGTAGCAACGCATGCCTGAACAACGAATGCCTGAACAACGAGGTCGGAACAACGACCACGTTGTTACCACTAATGCCTTTACCACGAATGCGCTAATGATTTTTCCTGCTAAAGGCATTCCTGGTAAAGGCATTAGTGATAGGCATGCATGGTTCCAGAATGCGTCCCCCCGGACCCCCAACCCCGCCCCTAAAACTACCCCGAGCCCCCCACCCCTTAAAACTAAAACCAGGTTCTCCTATTTAACGCAGGAACAGAGAATTTTCCCTATGCTTTGCAGCAGAAAGCTAATTCATCCGAACTTATCAGGTACTTGGGAATTTACATCACAAAGAAATATGGACATTTGTTTAATCTTAATTATGTTAGGGTGCTGCAAGTAATAGCCCAATGGAATAGCAAAGGGTTTAAAGAGATGGGGGATTTTATATTAAGAAATAGATTCATCACCAGGATGAGGTCAAAACTAGACACTCTCTGAGCTTTTTTCAGATCTCTCACTTTCTCAGTACTATTTTACCCCAGGGAAGTACCCAAGAACACCCAACATGGAAGGCTCTAATCAGAAATAAAGTACTTGGTACAGGGAACTGGTACAGACTGCTAATGGAACGACCCCCCTCTGCAATAATTACAGAAGTCAGGGATAATATTCTCCAAACAACACAATGTGTAATATCTGACGAAGAGTGGAGAATTATTTCGGAAATGGGCTATAAATCCTTGAAGGCAGGTAACTATAAAAGAATGTCTTTTCTCTCCAGATGGATGGCCTACTACACTCCTGAAAAGATACACAAAATGTTTCAGTCAATTCCCGATCAATGCTTTCACTGCCATCGGGATGGGAAGGGGAACTGGCTTCATGTCTTTTTTGACTGCCCCAAATTGACTACTTTCTGGTGGGAAATAGAGAAGGTAATGAATTACAGCTCCACCTCTAGGATTGAGTTTGATTCAAGTTTAGTTTTGTTTGGAGCCTCTGAGAAAACATGTCAGTTAGCAAAACGCCAACAATATTATATAGTGATTGTTTTAGCAGTAGCTCGATCATTAATACTTCAGTTATGGCGCACTCAGACGATTCATACCATGCAGAACTGGTGGAATAAAATGCTAAGAACAAAAAAATTAGGAGGCATACTCAAAACGTGTCGGGAGTATAAAAAGGTTTACAGCTATATGGCAGTACTTTGAGGAGTAACAAGCCATGAATAGGGAAAGCAGGGAGTTATATGAAAATATTGCTCGTGAACACAGTATATAAAATATATAAAATAACAGAAACCTTGGTCTGATTATAATTTGAAAAGTGATTTGAATTAATGTTTCATTGAACGAAGGCAAGATAGCAAGGTTATTTTGATCTCACCAGCCAAAGAAAAATGATTGTTATGGATTGATGCTACCTAGATTTAATTCATGTTTTATTTTTCTGTGTATATATATATATATATATATATATATATATATATATCTGAAATCAAAATAAAATATATATATATTTTTTTAAAGTTTCCCCTCACACTTCGAAAAAACAGAATTACTTGGCTTTCCTACTAGTGAAGCATGAAATAACGTGTAATTGGAAAACAGCGGGGGTCCTACAGCTGAGATAGCGTAGAGAATTGGAAAAATGGGCAACAATAGAGGGTGACGTGTTAATAAGGGAGGTAAATAGGGGGATTGGGTGCCTTGAGAACGCACATGCGTGGTAGGCCATAGTAGCTGACTTTCGGCGGGTGCAGTAGAAGATGCCCCATCACCTTGAGCATTTTTACCTGGCGATGGCTCATACTAGCTTTGGGGGCGAGGGGAGAACCTTTGCAGGAGTAGGGAATGGCTGGTTTCCTATAATGGAGTTATCATGAATGTCACTTGGACACCGAACACACTGTGGAGCCTGGGACCCATCTGGGTTCCGACCGTTCTAAAATCTTACATTAGATGCAATTGAGGGAGGTTGGAAGGGGTTGTTGGGGGGTCGTTGATGGTTGCTGAAGGGTAATTGAGGGCATCAAATGTAGTGGATGTAATAATATGATTATGAATGCCTAGTTTGACATAGATACGCATCATAATGCTACCCTTCCATATGTATGAAACTGATTATGTAAATATGAGCCCAACCAGGCCTTCTGCTTTTTCGAAAACCAATGAAACATGCTTAAAAAAGAAAAAAATTCATAATAATTAAGGAACAGACTGCTGCACTTGTTGAGATGAAAGAAAGGTTTGGAGAAGTATGTAATACTCATAAACAGCTCTGCCAAAGGAGACACCTCGTGCCCAAAGGTTAGTAAATAAATGGAAGAAAATCAAACAAAACTGATTTGAAGATTTACAGCAATTGAGAGGGGTGAGGTCTTGATTGCTTCTCCTACTTGTTGTACCCTTCTAAGTATATACGTTTGTACTCCTAAATGATGTGTTGTAGGGTTCTTCTTCGATTTTTATTTTTTATTTTATTTAAAAAAAAAAAATTTAATTGATTTTTTTTTTTTAATAAGCATTTTTTTGCTATATCTTTCTTGTAGCTGCAGAGACTGTACAGGAAGTACTTGCGGGCAGAAAGTTTCAGAAAAGCCCTGGTGTACCAGAAGAAATACCTTCTTCTGCTTCTTGGTGGTTTTCAGGACTGTGAGCAGGCCACCCTGTCCATGATCGCACGTATGGGAGTGTACCCTTCACCTGTAGACCTCCAGGTTGTAAGCACCCACTCCCATGCCTTCACAAAGTTCAGATCTACAGTGCGAGCAGTCATAGCCATATCCAGGTAAGCCATGCTGTGCTAATAGCTTAAGCCCTATATGACATTAGAGGCAAAATGGATTTATAAGCCAAGTAAAATATATATTCTCCCTTTCCAGTGGTACTGCCAACTTTAATTTTTTGAAGGGCCTCAGCAATGACTGTGTACCTCTGGGGATGGTTTTAGGTGCATCCGTCTTGATAATGTGTTGAATGTTTCTATGTGAGTAAAAGTGTCTTTCTGAGCATTTGTGTTCTCAGGTGCCTGGTCTTGACTTAATGGAAGGGTGTAGGAGAGAATCAAGAAAAGCTGTATTTCTGGTTATCTGAAGTGTCTAACATGGACAGTAAAGAAGAATTAAGTATTACAGCTATCTTTCTATGACTGCAGTCTCAGCTATTAGCAGGCCTTACCATGATGGCGAGCAAGAGAGGAGGGTGAAGCAGAAGATCGCTTCCCTTGATGTTGTGGTTATAATTCACAATAGCTACCATCTCTGCGGGCCCTCTAAGAGAAAGGTTGTGGAAAAGATAAGGATGTTGCTCCCTCATGCTGTACTTGCATAAACTGCAGAGAGAGTGAGAGTGAGAGGGGTACTGCAAGTGCCCTCAGTCTCTAACTGAACAGTTGTGTACCTTCTTTTGTACCATATATAGGTTTTCCCTTATATTTTGTTTTCTTTGGGGTGCAGCTGTTTTGATAATTTGTCTATTCTTGCAAGGATCTCAGTGTTTGTTTCTGCCCTTCAGGTTGAAGTTTTTGGTGAAAAAATGGCAAAAGGTGCACAAAAGGGGATGTCCAGTGGAGACTCAGGCTCAAGTATCAACACCCCATCAAGGTGAAGATATGTATTACATTTTGCTGTGTACGTGTGTTTTTGTTTGTGTGTGTGTGTGTGTGTAGTCCATGTGTAACTGTTTCTTGCTTGTCATTCTTTTCAGACTACTAGCCTTTAGGTTCCAGTTACGCCACTTCAAGATCCTGAAGAGAGACTTTTTTTCAAATGTTTTGAAGTGATCTTTAGCAGAGCATTCTGCTTCCTGCATTGCGCCCTGATATTTTTTAACAGATCTCTAAAAACCTTCTGTTATATCCAATACAATGGTCTCTGTTTTACTGTGCAGTTATTCTTTTAATATGGTTAAAAGTAGGTTTGGTTTCTTCAGCTCAAAGAGGCTTTAGGGAATTTAGTTCTGATCCCTGCTGACTTATTTTTCTCTTTTTTGTAATGGGATTCAGCAATTAGGTCCTCGGTATTGTATTTTTCTGAAGTACATTCCCTTTTGTTTTATTTACTCGAAGGCATAGCTTTCTGTAAATCTAACAATATTTTCCTGTTTCTAGTAATGTGTGGCAGTAGATCTCAGGCCGTTTATGCCATACAGGACCCCAAGAAATTTGTTACTAAGTCTTATATTGATAAATGTATAAAGTGCAATGAATGCCTGAAGGTGTCTTGATGCTATGGTCCGGAAGACTAAGGAGAGGCCATGCTATAGCGTGGTGGAAAACAGCCAGGTTTTTAACTGCTTCCTAAAGATTTTAAAATCCGATTGTCCTCTATGGTGCCTGAGCAGCCTTTTACAAAAATGAGGAGGAATAGACAAAGCTTCTACCTCCCCAAGAAACGTTCTTCATCTCTGAGATAGACACATTTAGCTGTTTTGGAACGCAAGTGTCTATTAGGAATGTACCACTTAATTATTTTCCTTAAATAATTTGGGCCAGAGTCATGGAGTGCCTTGTAAGCCGTACACAATGCTTTAAAAACAACTTTCTCACCTGAACTCAATGAAGCTCCTCCAGAGCCTTGGAAACAGACATTTTGGGATCTTCATAAGAAGCCTTGCTACTTGCTTTTGTAGCCTCTGCATTGTATTTTAAGAACCATGTTGACTTTCCATATACAGAGCATTAGAATAATAGTCTGGACAACACTAAAATGATTATAACAGTCTTCTGTAGCTCAACTGGAATAAACCGTAACATTTTCTTAAGGTTTTAAAGAACATGTTGAAACTAGTTTGTTGGTTTGACCAGTGAGTCAAAGCTGTGCGTCAAAGATTACACCTAAATTCCTTACTTTAAGGGCAGGTGTGGGGAGAGCGCCAAGTTGTGGAAGCCACCAGGTCTAATTCCAGAAGAGGTGAAAAATAGTAAAACCTCGTTTTTTGTTTGAGTGGTTACTCACCCAGCTAAATATTGCACTCAGGCACTTATTGAAATGATTTGTCACCTCTTCGACATCACTTGTGATTGACACTACAAACTGTGTGTTATCGGCACACAAGATAGTTGAAAAGCTGAACAACCTGATAAAAGTAGCCACATTAATATTAAATAGCATTGGGCTAATCAACGACCCCTACGGGACACCTGATGGCAGAGAAAAAGAACAGGAATCAAAATCTTCACACATGTCTGTTTGCTTCGTATCTGAGAGGAGGAAAGAACAGAGGAGATCATATGTTAGGCCACCTAAACCTATTTCAACCAGGCATCTAATGATGAAACAATTTCACAAGCAATTATTGCCACAATACATTTTGGACTGCTTTGAACAAGATCAGTAAAGGTGTCCCATGACTCAGCTATGTTGTCTGTCTAGTTTAAGCTAACCAATAGTTTGGTAATAGAGTTAGACTGCCACTGGCCAGTCATGTACAGGATCTCTGCTGGCTGTCTTTTAATGGTAGGTCGTTCTAACTCCAGATTTATCACCTTGTGAATACCCCCAGATGCTAGACTGGGTCTGGAGATTTTTCTCTGCATTGTTCCCAGTATGTGGTGTCGTAAAGCTGTGCGGCCACTTTGTCCTGCCACAGAAGTGACACACAAGCCACATATAGGATTGACTCTGGCATGTTAACATCCGTTCCTTTGATTCTGCATCTTTGGGTGTGCATCAGGAGTTCAGTCCATCAACGTTTTCTTGTCATTTTTATTATTTAAAAAAAAAAAAAATCTCTACAGTGTGCAAAGGACCATGTCCCCCTGACATTAACAGGGTTTAACCCTCAAAAAGACTGTCACAGACAGATGTCTGTGATAGCCCATACCAAGTATATCTCTGGTGCCTAGGTTCTTCGCACAACTCAGACTGCCCCAGGATGAATCCCAAGGCGTCTCACCCCCATCTTCAAGGCTGTTCCTGCCAGCGGCCCTAGTCCCATTCCAAGTCATCAGGTAAGTCAAAAATCGAAAAGCCTAAGTTGAAGCGTGATTCTCCCCCTTCCATTCTCTTCCATTAGGAGAGGTTGCATTGGCTTCAAGGTGCTTCCCGATCTTGGACCTGGTCATCTACCGCAGATGCAATCCACAGCTTGTATTGATCCAACCCGAATTCCCGGTTTAATTGGCAAAATTACAGGTTGATGCCGTCAAGGATGGCAAGTGTTACCAGTCTTTGGCACCCTTCCTGCTCACTCTGTCGTGTACTCGGGACCCAAGGCTTACCTTGGGTAGATCAGTCCTCAACGCTCTCTGTACCACTTAAGTCCCTGTGGGGTCTGCCCCAACTCTAAGGCTGACACCCAACTACAAACCAGGGCCACTGTTTTCGCTAGTCCCTCATGGTCGACACAGATGCTGCAGATGACAAAGGAAGAAACCGTTGTTTTACCGGACACAGAAGCAAATCCGACACAGCCTCACTCTGACTTAGATATAACTTTGTTTTTGCCCATTACACTTGGTATTTTTTTACTTTTGCTTCTGAATCTGCCTGCCAGTGGTTAGACACCTCCCCGGTGTAGGAAGCTGGCTCTTTGCACAATATATCTCATTCTGATATATCACATAAAGTCTCCAGGGGTACCCTTACTAGTGGACATGAGTTTGATCTAGCAATCCAAAGGTGCTCTATTAGGGGTTAGTGTGGTTGAGCAAGCTTAGGCTTATCAGAGAGGAGCATTAGATTCAAATACAATCACTAAATGAGACGCACCTCAATAAGGAGATCCACACCAATTTACAAAAAGAACAATGATCTTTATATATTTTTAGGCACCAGAATCAATATGATCACGTAAGTAAATTTTGCAAGAAAAATCTTTACAGTTTGAAAAGTCGACAGTGCAATTTTTTGAAGCTGCAATGTTATCCTATGGAGGGCAAAGAATATGGCAAACAGGTACAGTACAGCGACTTAACTGGACAAATCTCCTGGACTTAAGGTAAGTACTGAGCAAGGATCACAACCACAACACGTCACATGGGCGGCACTGGGGCGGCCGGGTGCAGAGCTAGAGTATGGCGTTGGGTGCCTAATGTCAGTCAATGGGGATCAGTCTGGTTGAATAAGGCTGCAGGTTTGGACAGGGAGCTCAGTCGAGGAGAACCAACAGGTGAGCACAAGTCTTGAGATGCTCAGGTTCGGGGGGACACCTTCGGTCTTCTCCAAGGGCCAAGGGTGACCGGTGCAGAGGTGTCCTAATGCATCTGGGTTTCTCCACCGGGAGCACTCGCGTTTGAAGGGCCTTGCATGCAGAGGCTACAGGCGGTGGTGAGTTCACAGTGGGGAAGGGCTGGAGAACCACGTACTCACCGTTGGCCCACTTCAGCTCAGGCTAGGTGGCACAGGTGCAGGGGTGCTTTCAGGTGTTGGGTTTTCAGTGGTCCGGAGTCCTCACAGTTCCCAAGATGCAGGACGAGTCGACTTTGGCGCAAATCAGTGGGAACAGCAGACAGTCCGGCAGGGCTGGGGCCAAGTCATGTGCTTCTTCCTTGGGCTTTGCTTTTGCAGCTCTTGAGTGTCCTTCGTAGGTCAACATGAATCTGATTTCCTTGTGCAGGGGTGCATCTAAATACTGAATTTAGGGGTGTTTTGGGGAGTGTACGGTAGTAGCCAATGGGCTACTCACCCCTGGGGTCACTACACCCTCTATATGACCACTTCCTGTGATAAGTGGACATAATCCTTTCCCAGAGTTCCTAAATCTGCCAACCCCAAGATGTCAAATTTCTAAATGTTGTGTCCCCCTCAGGCAGTGCACCTTAGGAGTGTGACTGAAGCCCGCTGCCTTGGAATGCAGATTCGCAGGACATCCTGTTGGCTTTGTTTCTGGCCACCTGAGAGCAAAGGCTGTCACACTTGAGGGACAGAAGCATGTCTGGTGGTGTCCAGCTGGCTAAACCTAGTCAGTCTAGTTGGTAGGGTGTCAGGAGGCACCTCTGAGGTGCCCTTTGGGTGCATGTATTAATAAATCCATCATCGGCATCTGTGAGGGTTTATTAATACGAGATGTTTGATACCAAACATTCCTGTCTTCAGTAAAGCCATCATGTAGCTGGCAACTCGTGTCTAGCACATGTCCTTAAAATTGCCTCCTGGTTCACTCACTATGTCTAGGAATCAACAAAGCCATAGAGATAAATCAGTTCGCCCAGATATGTCTTCACATGTAATATAATGCACTCTGTATTAGGGCTGTAAGGTCTGCTGTAGGAGTGCCTTACATACAGTGCATGCAGCATTAGGGGACATGGCACACAGGCTGTGCGTCATGCCCTGTTTTCACTTATATCTGCACCAAAACATGCAGCCTGCAAAGGCAGTCTGTGTGTGCTAGGTGAGGGGTCCCTGAGGATGGCACTATACATGTTGCAGCCCTTGGGAACCCTCTATGATACTCGTGCACTAGGTACCAGGGGTCCCATTTACTAGGGACTTATAGGGGCCAAAGGTATTGCCAATTGGGGAATAATTGCACAGTTTTAGGGAAAGAGATCTGGCACTATGGACCTGTTAGCAGGAATACCCAGTGCACTCTCAGTCAAAATTGCATTGAATATCACTTGAAAAGTGGGGATGGCCATGTCAAAATGGGGCACTTTCCTACACATTCAAACACATACACACGCCCCAAACGAAAGAGAAATGAGACTAACCTTTCTCAAGAGAGTCTTCATTGTCTAAGTGGAAGAACCTGGAAAGGCAATCTGCATTGGCGTGGTCAGTCCCAGGTTGGTGTTCCACTGTAAAGTCCATTCCCTGTAGGGAGATAGAGCACCTCAACAGTGTGGGGTTTTCACCTTTCATTTGCATGAGCCTTTTGAGAGGCCTGTGGTCAGTTTGAACAAGAAAGTGAAAACCAAATGGGTATCGTCTCAACTTCTTCAGGGACCAGGTCACACAAAGGCTTCCTTCTCAATGGCACTCCAATGCTGCTTTCTGCTAATGAAAGCAACAGGTTGGTCTTGGTCATCATCATTGGTCTGGGATAGGTCCGCTGCTGTCCCATGTCCAGAGGCATCTGTCTGCACTATGAACTGCTTAGAATAGCCTGTAGCTTTTAGAACGGGTGCTGAGCACATTGTCCAATGTACTTTCTTTTGCATTTTCTTGGAGGTCAGTTCTATGAGAAGTTTGACAATTGTACCAGATCTCTTGTGCCCAGTCAAGCCAAAGAATGCCCTGTCTTCGGTCTGGGTGTTTGGAGATTCCACATCCAGAATTTTCTGGATTTTGGTTAATAGTGGTTGAACTTGGCCTCCCCCTACAAATATGCAGCTTTGCCCTGCCCTATCTGGCACTTGCTTGCCGTCCTAGTGAGGCCTGCAATTCGCAGAGCTTCAAGACCCTTGCCAAGGTGGACCAGGTGATCCCACCAAGTGGAGCTAAAGACAGCAATATCATCTAGGTGTGCTGCACTAAAAAGTCTTTGTTCACCAATCTTTGGAAGGTGGCAGGGGCATTCTTTAAACCTAATGTCATCACAGGGAACTGGTAATGTCCATCTGTGGTTGAGAAAGCTGGTCTTTCTTTTGCTTCAAGGGTCAGACCAATCTGCTGATACCCTGAGATCAAATCAGAAGTACTGAGACACTTGGCTGCTCCAAACCTGTCAAGTTCATCTGCTCTTGAGTTAGGGTGTGCATCTATTGTGGTGGAAGCACTGAGACCTCAATAGTCCACGCAAATCCTCAGCTCTGGCTTACCTCCTTTGGAATGAGGTTTGGGGACTAAGACCACGGGTCTGGCCCCTGGGAAGTCAGAGGGCTCAATTACCCGCAACTTCAGCATCTTGCTTACTTTAACTCTGATGATATCTATCACTTGGTCAGATTATCTATATATTTTGCTTTTGACAGGCATATGGTCAGCAGTATCCGCATCATGGACACACCAGTTAGTCTGACCAGGGGTGAGGGAAAAGAGCACAGCATACTGCTGTAGGGTGTTGCCTGCAGTCGGCTTGCTGCTGGGCAGTGAGGGTGTCTAAAAAGACCACTCCATCCACTGACCTATCTTTGGGGTTGTGGGAGAGGAGGTCAGGGAGAGGCTCACACTCTTCTTCCTGATCCTCATCAATGACCATCAACATGGCCACATCAGCCCTGCCATGGAAGTGCTTTAGGCGGTTCACGTGGATATCCCTGTGAGGGGTCCCAGGAGTGCCTAGGTCAACCAGATAAGTGATCTTGCTCTTCTTTTCAAGGATATAGGGTAAAGGCCAATCGATTTGTCCTGGAGTGCCCTGGGAGCCACCGGCTCAAGTACCCACACCTTCTGCCCTGGTTGGAACTTTACCATGGCAGCCTTTTGATCATACCAGAGCTTCTGGAGCTTTTGGCTGGCCTTAAGGTTTTTGGCTGCTTTTTCTGTTAAACCATTTCCTTGTGGGTGATATGGGGTAGTGAATTTACAAGTCACTCCACATTCTTTCCATATTGCCTTGAGGTATGCAGGCATGAAGTTATAACCTCTCTGATACCACCTCCCTAGGGAAGCCCACTCTAGTAAAAAATACTGAGTAGGGCCCGAGCAACTGCTGGAACAGTAGTAGTCCTAGGGGGTATAGCTTCAAGGTACATGGTGGCATGATCCACTACCACCAGTATAAAACTGTTCCCTGATGCTGTTGGAGGGTCTAGGTGCCAGCAACGTCAACTCCTACTCTTTCAAAGGGAACCCCAACCACTGGAAGTTAAATTAACTGGGCCTTTGGGCAGCAACATATCTTGCCACTGGCTTGACAGGTGACACAGGAGTTACAAAACCCCTTCACCCTCTGGGACATGCCTGGCCAGTAGAAGTGAGGAACTAACCTACTCCATGTTTTGGTCTGGCCAAGATGCCCAGCTAAGGGGATGTCATGAGCCAAGGTGAGTAGGAAGTCTATACATCTGGGGCACTACCACTCTCCTAGTGGCACCAAGCTGGGGGTTTCTGGCCTCAGTATACAAGAGTCCCTCCTCGCAAAAGGTTCTGTGGGAGCCTCTGACATCTCCCTTTTCTTGGTCAGCAGCTTGATGTCTCAGGCTGCCAGGAGAGGGACAGGTTCTCTGTCCCTGGCACAGCTCTTCACTAGAGGGCCCCCCTGGGACCAGGAGCTCTGCTGTGTAAGGCCTACGTTCCTGGGGCTCAGTTCCCTCAAGGGCTGACAGGTTTTCTCCCTAAGCAGAGGGGACCTGAGCTTGGCGCTGCTCAGAAGCTGACTTACCAGACTTCCTGCCTTTTCTCTGGGCTAGGCCATTATTCCAGGCTCCAGCACCTTTTTCACCCTGGGCTTTGCATTGTGCTCTGGTTTTCACACACACCCATTCAGGTATACCCAGCATAGTTGCATGGATCTTTCTTTCGTCCTCGGCTCAAGCTGAGGACTCCAAATCATTTCCGAGCAGAGAGGCTACAGGAATTGCAGAGGATGCCACCGCCTTTTTATGGCCAGTAACCCCTTCCTGCTGTAAGGACACCATTGCATGGGATGGACCTTTAGCTTGATTGCCAGCATTGATTACTGAAAGTTTCACCAGTCAGATACTGTTCTTCGGATATCAGTTTTTCAGTCACCATAGTGACACTTGCACCTGTGTCCCACAGTGCTTAAACTCCGATCCATTAATATGAGGCTGTTGTCTGTATTTCTCCAGAATACTGGGCCAAGCAGCCAGGGCAGCTACATCCACCCCACCCTCAGAGACTAAAGTTGCATCTGTGAGTCATTTTTCATAGGCGGGCGGGTGGGTACTTAGCAACCCCTTTCTTTGGTCATCCCTGCCAGGAGTTGTCTTGGATACCCTAGTCTTGACCCAGTGGTCTGCCTTCTTCCCCAATTCATGGGGAGAAATTGGGCCTGGGTCTATCAGGTACTGATGCAATTTTTCGGAATCAGTTACTTAACAGATGCTTTTTCATAATAAGATTATACAGCCCACCAATCTTTCACCTGGTTCCCTTTCAACCAGCCACCTAGTGTTTTGACTGAGAAGTCAAAACAATCTACCCAGGACTGACTAGAGGCTTTTCTAGTCCTCCTGATCCTGTACTCCTCAGTGGTGAGTCCAAAGCCCTCATTCAGGGTATCCTTCATGTGGTCATACGACTCCGCATCTGCTCCAGTCAGTGTCATGAGTCTACTTTTCCCTGAAAATAGCTCCCAGAGTAGAGAGCCACAATACTTCTGGGTGAACTTCCTCATGGTACTAGCAGTCTCAAAGGATGTGAACCATTTGGTGATATTCACCTTCTGAATATTTGGGGACAATCCCGTTGTGGATGTTAGGGTCAAAATCTTCTTTCTCCCTATTTATAATTTTGCTGCCACCAGAGATGGGTCCTAGGCCCATTGCAGCTACTTCTTTTTCTATAGCTAATATTCTGGACTCTAACTCTATCCTCTTACCTAGCTTCTAGAGTTCAGCATCTTCATTTCCTCATCTCCTGCGGTACTATCAGAAGTGCCCACAGTAGTACTACTGTCAGTGGAGTTGTGGAGGGATTCATCTTACTTTACCACCACCTCCTCTTCCTCATTCTCCTGAGGGGTTCCTTTACTTGGCTGGCTCTATCATTTTCTGATAACACGTGCTGCAGATGGGCTTTTGTGGGTTTAGACCCCAAAGCAAGTTTCCATGTTTGCCAGAGGGCCTTAAGGTAAGTTGGGCCAGCATAAGGTTTTGGTAAGGGCCCATATTGAACTCCTGGGACGAACCTGCTGTCTGTCATGGTTTTTAAAGTGGTTGGGACTTTAATAAAGACTAACAAAATCTACCTGAACTACTAAAATGCCTAACGTAACTAAAGTTTTTAAAATTCTAAACAGTTTGGACTGGGAACTTAACGCAAGGTCCTACGGCCATTTTTTAACAAATTAGAAAAATTGAAAATAGGATTTTTTTTTTATCTAAATACAATATGGATTCCTTGTGTAATTTCTTATTAACTGAATGGTACTGCAAATGTCAAGTCTTGTACACAACAGCAGCGCCACCAATGTAAGAATCTGGCTCTTTATATGATATATCAAAATGAGATACATTGTGCAGAGACTCAGAGTCTAGGATATCCCTTACTAGTGGACAGGGGCTTGCTCTAGCAATCACAAGGTGCACTTTTAGGTGGCAGTGTGGTTGAGCAGCCTTAGAGGCCTATTAGAGAGGAGTGTTAGACATATCAAATACACAGTCAATAATTAGGCACCCAAATCAGTATGATCAGGTAATACGTTTTGCAAGAAAAATGTTTACGGTTTTGAAAAGTCTACATTTTTTTGCAATTTTTTAAAAGCTGCAGTGTTATCCTATGGAGGAAAAACTAAAACAGCAAACAGGTTCAGTACAACGACTATCTGGTAGACTTCTAGCTGCAGATTCCTTACCTTTGAATTTCCCAGACATCAGGATGGATCTGGAAACGTTTACAATACCTCTGCGCGCGCTGTTGGATGGCTCCGTTAGATTTCGCATGGCATCATTGGTGCCAGTTGTGACGACACGGTCACCTATATAGGCGTCATCAAGGTGCACAGACGTCGGTGCTTTTCTCCAGATAATGCATTATAGAAGGTAAGTAACTTTGGGACCAATCTCCTTGACTTAAGGTAAGTACTGGCCAAGGGTCAGGACCGCACCAACAGGTCACACCGGGCAGCACTGAATCAGCTGGGTGCAGAGGTAGCATGGCATTGGGTGCCCACTGTCAATGGGGATCGGTCCAGTTGAAAAGAGGCTGTAGGTTTGGAACGGGAGTCCAGTTGAGGAAAACCAACAGGTGGGTTCAAGTCTTGAGATGCTTGGGGACGGAGGGACACCTTTGGTAATCTTCGCCAGGGGCGATGGGTGCAAAGGTGTCCTGAGGCCTTGGGTATTCTTCACCAGGATCACTTGCGGTTGAAGGGGCCAGTGGGCTGAGGCTGCACCATTGGCCCACTTAGGCTCGGGCTAGGCAGAACAGGTGCAGTGGTGTTTTCAGGTGTTGGGTTTTCCAGTGGTCCGCAGTCCTCGCAGTTCTCTTGGTGTGCCTGCGAGATGCAGGGAAGCTGCTCTGCTGCTCCATGGCAGTGCTTGGTTCTTTGTTGAAGGCAGGCAATCCTCCCAGACTTTTGGAGACACAGCAACTTACAGGACAAGTTGACCTAGGCACAAATCTACAGGAACAGGAGACAGGCCGGCAGGGCTGGAGCCAAATCAGGTGCTTCGTCCTCAGGCTTTTCTTTTACAATCCTTTGGAGTCCTTAGGTAGGACAACAGAAATCTGATATCCTGGTGCGATGGGCTCCAATATGAATGAATTTAGGGGCGTTTCGGGGAGTGTAGGGTAGTAGCCAGTGGGCTACTTACCCCTGGGGTCACTACACGCTGTATCTGACCACTTCCTGTGGGGAGTCTTCCTGGAAGTCCAGTAGCCTGGACAGACTTCCACGTATTCCTTATAATGGAACTTAGAAAGACACACTAATAGGGTCTTGGGCCAACCCTGGCTATTACCCACCAGTTAACAAATGTTGATGACACAAGCCTGCTCCTGGCGACCTGATCTTCCTTCTGAAACATCCTATGCCTGAAAGATTGGTTGGTCAGGCACCGACCAGCAGACTTGACCCCGACTCATTACCTACTCTGCTTCCTGATACAGAATTCTAATGTATGGAAGCATTTGGAAAGATCACGTTCACTTCAGCTAGCCTTGTCCTCTCCTCAGTAAATAATAGTTGCCTCCTGGGATGCTGTTTGCATATATATTGTGGGATATGGTCTGTGAAATCTTGCCAGATCCGGAGATTTTTCTTCGAGCAATACCCTTGCGTGTCGGTAGGTGGCGTCAGTCGACGTCCTAGGCATCGTGGTTGCCGTGATGACTTTGGGAGTAGCACATAGACGCTGCCCTTGCGCAGTGACGTCAGTTCTTTTCTTTCCGCGCCACGCGCTGATCAGGAGAGTTTTGTCGAAGTTTTTTTGTGTACGACTTTGGTGCGTTGAGATGTCCCCAAGGACCGGGTTCAAGCCTTGTGAGGACTGCCATCATACGATGTCGGTGACGGATCCTCATAGCGTTTGTCTGTGGTGCCTCGAGCGCAACCACGACCCAAAGTCATGCTCCGAGTGTCGGGCCATGTACCCGAAGGCTTTGAGGGAACGTAGGTCCCGGTCTTGCGCGAGCGTAAGGTCTCGATCGGTTGCGGAGTCATCACCACCCGTCTTCTTCGAAATCCTCGGGTCAAGGTAAGAAGAAGTCCCATTGCTTTCCGACTTGACCCCTTCGCTCGTCCGACGCGGGGCGAGCATCCACGCACTAGGCCTGCGTCTCGGTCGACTCTGCGCTTCCCCGAGTTTCTGGGAGCCGGAGTGACCCCCACCCAACTGAAAGAGTTTTACGAGGCCA
This sequence comes from Pleurodeles waltl, assembly GCF_031143425.1. NCBI lineage: Eukaryota > Metazoa > Chordata > Amphibia > Caudata > Salamandridae > Pleurodeles > Pleurodeles waltl. Next base: position 1,692,680,989 of record NC_090440.1, read on the forward strand.
TGCGCTTCATCTTTGGGCGGGCCGACCCCGATACGGCGCCTTCGGGGCTGGCAACCGAGATCACCTCCGGATCCGTTGCACCTTCGAGACCTTCTGCGGTGCCGGGTCGATTATCGGCGCTCCCGACGTCAGTAGTGCCCACTATCGACGTCAGCCCAATTCTTATCCCCGACAGCTCGGAGCGGCATTGGCCGACTTCGGCTTCGGTGGGGCCTATTCGCCCGAGGTCAGATTCGGACCCTTTTTCCTATGGGTACGAATATGGGGAGGAATTGGAGGGGTCCCTGGACCCTTATGAATACCAACATGACCCTGCTATGGACTGGGCACAGGATTTGGGCGAAGCCAGTGGTCTGGATACTTCTGATGCTGGCGGCTGTCTCCTCCTACCGTGGCTACGGCAGAGGGAGCAACTTATGGTATGGTGGTCAGTAAGGCAGCTGAGATCCTTGGCCTTGAGCTACCTACTGTAGAAGTTAGGTCTAATCTCTTGACGGAGGTGCTTCAGCCTGGGGCTTCTACTGCAGAACCCCTTTTACCATTCAATGAAGCCCTCACCAATGTCCTTTTGGGTACATGGTCCAAACCCAACACAGGGGCTCCTGTGAACAGGACTATCGCTCGCCACCATCGGCCCGCACCGAATGACCCCAAAGTCCTGTCCTAACACCCCACGGCTGACAGTCTTGTTATCCAGGCTTCCTCTTCTTCAGGCGCGTTCCCTTCCGCAGCCCCGGACAGGGAATCCAAAAGGCTAGAACAGTTTGGCAAGAAGTTGTTTTCTTCCTCCAGTCTAGCGCTGCAGTCTGTGAACACTGCATGCCTTTTGGGCTGTTACACCCACTCACTGTGGGATACGGTTGCGCAAGTCCTGCCACAGATACCGGAGGAGGCCCGTGATTTCGTCTCCCAATCAGTGAACGATGGGAGAGACGCGGTGAAGTTCATAATCAGTTGTGGGCTGGATACAAACAACTCTCTGGGCAGATCGGTTGCAACGACGGTGGCCTTACGGCGCCACACATGGTTATGCACTTCTGGTTTCTCGGGGGATGTCCAACAGTCACTCATGGACATGCCCTTTGATGGCACCCGTCTCTTTGGAGACAAAGTGGACTTGGCCTTGGAGAGATTTAAGGATTCCCGGGCTACGTCTCGGTCTCTCGGTCTTTCCTCAGCCACTCGACCACCACAGTCCGCTTTTCGGCCCTTTCGTGGACACAGAAGGGGTGCCCTGTCGCGTCCTCTACCCAGCCCCTGTGCCATGCCTATGCGTGGCCATGGCCAGGGAACCAGAGGTCTGTCCAGTCTACCTCTGCCCCTACTGCAGCCTCCAAACCCTCCTATTCTGTCTCCTCACTCCCACCCAGTTGGGGGCAGGATCTGCCATCACCTGCCCCACTGGGAACATATCACCACGGACGGGTGGGTTTTGCAGATCATTTTGAAGGGGTACTCCCTCCCTTTCAAATCTGCACCACCACACATGCCACCATCCTTCCATCATCTTCCGGAGGATCATTTGGCGATTCTCTGCCAGGAAATCGCGGCTCTCTTGGAGCTATAGAAAGGGTCCCTGTGCCAGAAGTAGGTTGTGGTTGTTATTACCGCTTCTTTCTGATACCAAAGAAGGACAAAGGCTTACGTCCTTTCCTAGACCTTTGGGACCTGAACTACTTCCTCAAGAAGGAGAAATTCAGAATGCTCACCCTGGCTCAGGTTCTGTCTCCCTTTGACCCAGGAGACTGGATGGTAGCGTTGGACTTTCAGGACGCTTATTTCCACATCCCTATCCTGCCTGCCCACAGACGTTACCTACGATTCGTGGTAGGTCACTAGCACTTTCAGTTTACTGTGCTCCCTTTCGGCCTTACCAGTGCCCCTCGGGTGTTCATGAAAGTGAGGACGGTGGTTGCAGCTCATCTGCGCAGGTTAGGGGTCTCAGTCTTCCCCCTAACTCGACGACTGGCTGTTGAAGGCGCACTCGCCCCAGACAGCCATCTCCCACCTTCAGACTATGGCGAACCTCCTGCACACGCTGGGGTTCACTATAAACGTGCCGAAGTCACACCGGACTCCCTCTCAAACGCTCCCTTTCATTGGAGCTGTTCTGGACACAGTGCAGTTTCGGGCTTATCCTCCCGAAAAGCGAGTCCAAGACATTCAGGCTATGATTCCGATCTTTCAGCCTCGGTCTTGGGTTTCAATGAGACTCATGGCCTCCTGCATCCTGCTAGTAACACATGCCAGGTGGCATATGCGGGCTCTGCAGTGGGACCTGAAGTTCCAGTGGGCGCAGCATCAGGGGAATCTCTCAGACATGGTCCAGATCTCGGTGGGGACTACGAAAGACCTGCAGTGGTGGCTTTCGAATCCAAATTGGGTCAACGGCAGATCTCTCTCCCTTCCCCAACCAGATCTCTCCAATAGTGACAGATGCGTCATTTCTGGGTTGGGGTGGCCACATGGGAGAGGCGGAGATCAGAGGCCTCTGGTCTCTGGCGGAGATCAGAGGCCTCTGGTCTCTGGCGGAGTCGGGGCTCCATATAAATCTGCTGGAGCTCCGGGCGATCTGGCTTGCGTTGAAAGCATTCCTTCCCTCTCTCAAAGGGAAAGTGGTGCAGGTGTTCACGGACAATACTACCGCCATGTGGTACTCCAACAAACAGGGCGGGGTAAGGTACTGGACCCTATGTCAGGAGGCACTATGTCTCTGGACATGGCTGAAACATCAGGGCATTACCCTGATGGTTCAACATCTGGCAGACTCAACGCCAGAGCAGACAAACTCAGCCGTCTATCACAAATGGCGTCTCCATCCGGAGGTGGCGCAAGGTCTCTTTCACAAGTGGGGAGAGCATTGGTTAGATCTGTTCGCCTCTGCAGAGAACGCGCAATGTCATCTGTTTTGCACGTTGGAGTTTCGAAAGGCGGCACTCGCTCGGTGACGCTTTTCGTCTCAAGTGGAGCTCCAGCCTCCTTTACACCTTCCCGTCTATCCCTCTTCTGCCCAGAGTTCTCAAGAAACTCCGGAACGACCGGGCCCAAGTCATCTTGGTGGCTCTGGACTGGGCTCGAAGAGTGTGGCATCCAGAGCTATTGAGCATGTCCATCGATCCTTCACACAGATTGCCTCTTCGGGCGGATCTTCTGTCGCAGCAACAGGGAACGGTTTTGCACCCGAACCTGTCCAACCTCCGCCTTCATGCGTGGAGATTGAGCAGCAACAGTTGACGGCTTTTGCCCTTCCACCCGAAGTCTGCAATGTTATCTTGGCAGCCAGGCGTCCATCAACTAAAACTGTATACGCCTGTCGTTGGAATAAATTTGTGGCATGGTGTACCAACAAATCTGTTGATCCCCTTTCTGCCCCTCTGTCAGAGGTTCTTCTCTTCATTCTTTCTTTAGCCCAGCAGGGCTCTGCTTTGGGCACCCTTAAAGGGTATTTATCTGCCATTTCTGCCTTTCTTGGGCTACCTGATCAGCCCTCACTCTTTAAATCTCCTATTGTGAGTAGGTTCCTAAAAGGGCTCACCCACTTATTTCCTCCCACTCCATTTATCATGCCTCAGTAGGGTCTTAATCTTGTACTTATTTTTTTGATGCGTACCCCCTTTGAGCCAATGCATAATTATCCCTTGCAGCTTCTCACCTTCAAAACTGTCTTTCTGGTCGCTATCACCTCTGCTCTTAGGGTGAGTGAGCTTCAGGCCCTTCTTCAAAACCACTATACTTGTCTGTACACCCTGACAAAGTAGTGTTACGCACTAGAGCTTCCTTCCTTCCTAAGGTGGCTACACCATTTCATGTAGGCCAGTCCAAACCTTAGCCTTCCTTCTACGCAACCCCACATCCTTCCCATGAGGAGGAGAGACTCCACCGTCTGGACCCAAAAAGAGCGTTGGCGTTCTACCTCAATCGTACTAAAGATTTCCGGGTGGCCGATCAACTCTTTGGCTGTGTGGGTGCGAAAAAAGGGAAGGCGGTGCAAAAGCGTACCATCTCTCGATGGGTGCTTCTTTGCATCAAAATGTGCTACGCTTTGGCTAAGAAACAACCTCCTGAAGGCTTGCGTGCTCATTCCACCAGAGCTACTGCTGCTTCCACTGCGTTAGCACGCAGAGTTCCTGTCCTGGATATCTGTCAGGCATCCCTGCATACGTTTGCTAAGCATTACTGCCTGGATAGTCCGGTCCGTCGAGACGGCTACTTTGGTCGTTCGGTCCTGCAGGACTTTCTAGTATGATCTTGGTTCGCAGCCCACCACCGAGGTTGGCATTGCTTGGGTACCTATTCTAAGGTAAGGAATCTGCAACTAAAAGTCTCTATCAGATGTACAAGTTACTTACCTTCGGTAACAAAATATCTGGTAGAGACATGTTCTAGTTGCAGATTCCTTACCGCCCAACCATCCTCCCCGCTTGCGAACTGATTTCTAGGGACAGGGATTCCCCCTTTCAGGTCCTTACCTCTGGCGCACTAATTTCAGTGTTCTTACCGGCTCAGCGCTCTGGTGTGGAAAGTCGTTAAAAGAAACTGACGTCACTGCGCGAGGGCGGCGTCTATGTACTACTCCAGATGTCATCATGGCAACCACGACGCCTGCAGAGTCGATCGACGCCACCTACCGGCGCGCAAGGGTAATGCTCGAAGAAAAATCTCCGGATCCAGTCTGACGCCTGGGGGGGAAATTCTAAGGTAAGTAATCTGCAACTAGAACATGTCTCTACCAGATACTTTGTTACCGAAGGTAAGTAACTTGTACTTTAAGTATATGGTCTGAGAGTTTGTCATTACGAACTCCACAGCACCATAATGGCTTCACTGAATACTGGGAATTTTGGTATCAAACTTCTCAGCACAATAAACCCACACTGATAACAGTGTGGGATTTATTGCAAAATGCGCACAGAGGGCATCTTAGAGGTGCCCCCTGTATGTTAGCCCAACTGCTAGGGTAAGACTGACAGGTCTGTGCCAGCCTGCCACTTTCAGACGAGTTTATGACCACATGGGGTGAGTTCCTTTGTGCACTCTGTGGTCAGAAACAAAGCCTGTCCTGGGTGGAGGTGCTTCACACCTCCCCCTGCAGGAACTGTAACACCTGGCAGTAAGCCTCAAAGGCTCATGCCTCGGATTGCAGTGCTCCCAGGGCACTCCAGCTAGTGGAGATGTCCGGCAGGAAAATTAGGAAAACAGGGAGGAGTGACCATCTCAGCCAGGACCACCCCTAAGGTGTCCAGAGCTGAGGTGACCCCCCCCCCCCCTCTCCCTGCAGAATCCTCCATATTGGTTTGGAGGACAGGGACCAATAGGGATAGGAATGTGCCCTCCTCCTCCCCCCTCCCCCCCCCCCCCCCCCCCAACCCCCTGTCCCCAAAGGGAGTGGGCACAAGGAGGGTGTAGCCACCCTAAGGGACAGTAGCCATTAGCTACTGCCCCCGACCCTAACATGCTCCTAAATTTAGAATTTAAGGGCCTCCCTGAACCTGAAACCCCCGCAGAGAAGAAGGAAGACAACTGCTTTGGCCCCAGCCCTACCGGCCTGTCTCCTGCTTCAGAGAACCTGCAAAAGGAACAGTGACGCCTCCAGCAGGCCCAGCAACCTCTGCCAATTCCAGAGGACTGCCCTGCACTCCCAAAAGGACCAAGGACTCCCGCCTCACTCCGGATGCGTTAGTCCTGACCCCTGTGTACCCGACTCCCACAGCCCGTGTCCAGGTGGTCCACCCAGCAAGAAAGGGTCCCCAGGTGATTAAGAACAAGAGCCCACCCTGAGTTGACCCCTCCAATCCCCACGACGACGCCTGCAGAGAGAATCCAGAGGACCCCTCTTACCGCGAGCTCCGGACGAAGATATCAGACGCCTACAGGACACACTGCACCCCGGGCCCCAGGCCTTTGTAGAACCTGAGCCCCGGTGCAGCATCAACCAGCAGGCGGCCCTCTGCCCTAGCTGACCAGTGGTGTGCCAGAGACACCCCACCCCTGGACCTCGCCTGCAGCATCTGAGTGACCCCTGGAGTCTCCCATTGATCTACATTGCAAACCCAACATCCTGTTTGCACCCGGCCTCCCCTGTGGCGCTGAGGGTGTGTGTTTGGTGCCTACTTGGAGCCCCTCCAGTGCTCCTTCAGTCCCCCTCGATCTGCCCTCCGAGTTGCGGGTACTTACCTGCTGGCTGACCAAGGTCGGAGTACCCCCCTGTCTCCATAGGAGCCAACGTTAATTTGGTTCCTCTTTGACCTCTGCACCCGACAGGCCCCGTGTTGTTGGTGGTGGGTGTTAGGGGTTAACTGGAAACCCTAACGACGGACTACCTAAAACCCAGAGATAGGAACTGTAAGTCGTGTACTTACCTGTTACATTGTTAACTCTTTTCTTCCCCCAGGAACTGTCGAAAATTGCACAGTCTACTTTTAAAATAGCTTTTTGCCATTTTAAAGAAAACTATATACGTTGTTGATTTCATTCTAAGTTCTGAGTATTACTATGCAAAGTACCTTACATTTTATGTACTTACCTACAAACTGAATCTTGTGGTTCTAGAAATAAATTAACAAAAGATATTTTTCTATATAAAAACCTATTGGTCTGGAGTTAAGTCAATGATTGTGTGTTTCTTCTATTGCTTGTGTGTGTGTACAACAAATGCTTAACACTACCCTCTGATAAGCCTAACTGCTCAACCACAATGCCACAACTAGAGCATTAGTATTATCTATTATTGCCTCTGGGGAACCCCCTGTACTCTGTGCTCACTATATCTCATTTTGATATAGTATATACAGAGCCAGCTTCCTACAGGCAGGCTTCACTACAGTCAGTTGTAGACTACCTCCAGACAAGGTAACCTCCTAATATCTTCGGGGGGTTTTGATTAACATGCCGAAGTTGCACCTGACTTCTTCACAAAGGCTTGCATGTATCTGAGCCATTCTGGGTATGGTGCAATTTCGAGCCTTCCCTCCAAATCAAGTTGAGGACATTTGGGTTTTGATCCCAATGTTTTAGCCTTGGCCCTGGGTCTCAGTGACAGTGGTTCTGAAACATCTTTGCCTTTTATATCCTGCTTGTGGACTACACCGGATGGCACATGTGGACTCTGCAGTAATATCTGAAGTTTGTTGGCCAGCACCTACGAAACCTTTTGGATTCCATCCAAGTTCCAGCTAAAACTGCAAAAGACCTGCAGCGGTTGCATGCTCAATGACAGTTGGACATGTGGCAGACCCCTTTCCTTCTTCCACTCAGGGCTGACTGCAGTGGCTGGCACATTGATGTTGGGTGGGGGAGGTCATCTGGGAGAGGTGGGGATCAGAGGACTCCTGTCGCCAATGGAAATCTGCCTCCACATCAGTCTGTTGAAATCGGGCCATTCATTTGGCATCCAAAGGCCTTCCTACTATCCCTCAAAGGGAGACATGTCCAGGTGCTCCTGGACAGGTGATCCTGCAGCAAGCATGGTCAAATGGGTTTCTGTGGCAGGAGATTTGCACCTGTGGAACTGGCTGAGTCAGCAGGGCATCTCCCTGGTTGTAAACCACGTGGTGGGATTTTTAAATGCCAGGCAGAAGAGGGAGAGCAATGTCAACACATTTACATGTTGGAATTCCCAAGAAGACTCTCAGCTATGTATACAACTTGGACTGGAGCATGGGACTCATGTGTGCCTTCTGATGCTCCTTTTTCTGCCCGAGTTCTGAAGATTAGGGCGACTGGGCCAAAGTCATTATAATGGCTCCGTATTGGGCCAGGAGAGTGTGGTACCCAGAACCTCTAGGCATGAACGCGCCCTTGTGATTTTGAAGGCAATTTGAGACCGGGAGGCAAAGCTGTAGTTGATGGAGCACAAGAAGTTACTCCATTCCCATAGATCCACTACAAGTCATGGGCCCAAAAGTTCAGACTCTTGACCGTCTGCCAGAGCAGAGTTGTAAGGAAATGCCTCCTTGGCATGGTTACCCCCTGACTTTATGCCTTTTGTTGATACCAGTTATGATTGAAAGTGTGCTGTGACCCTGCTAACCAGGCCCCAGCACTAGTGTTCTTTCCCTAAACTGTACCTTTGTTCCCACAATTGGCACAACCCTGGCACCCAGGTAAGTCCCTTGTAAATGGTACCCCTGCTACCAAGGGTCCTGATGCCAGGGAAGGTCTCTAAGGGCTGCAGCATGTCTTATGCCACCCTGGGAACCCCTCAATCAGCACATGCTCACAGCTTGTGTGTGGTGGTGGGGAGAAAATGACTAAGTCGACATGGCACTCCCCTCAGAGTGCCATGCCAACCTCACACTGCCTCTGGCATCGGTAAGTCACTGCTCTAGCAGGCCTTACAGCCCTAAGGCAGGGTGCACTATACCACAGGTGAGGGCATATGTGCATGAGCACTATGCCCCTACAGTGTCTAAGCAAAACCTTAGACATTGTAAGTGCAGGGTAGCCATAAAGAGTATATGGTCTGGGAGTTTGTCAAACACGAATTCCACAGTTCCATAATGGCTACACTGAAAACTGGGAAGTTTGGTATCAAACTTCTCAGCACAATAAATGCACACTGATGCCAGTTTGTGATTTATGGTAAAATGCATCCAGAGGGCATCTTAGAGATGCCCCCTGAATACCAGTCCAACTCCTAGTGCTAGGCTGACCAGTTTCTGCCAGCCTGCCACAACCAGATGAGTTTCTGGCCACATGGGGAGAGTGCCTTTGTCACTCTGTGGCCAGGAACAAAGCCTGTACTGGGTGGAGGTGCTTCTCATCTCCCCCTGCAGGAACTGTAACTCCTGGCGGTGAGTCTCAAAGGCTCATGCCTTTTGTTACAGCACCCCAGGGCATCCCAACTAGTGGAGATGCCTGCCCCTCCGGCCACGCTCCCACTTTTGGCAGCAAGGCTGGAGGAGATAATTAGAAAAACAAAGCCCCTAAGGTGTCCTGAGCTGAGGTGCCCCATGCCTTTAGAAATCATCCATCTTGAGATAGGAGGATTCCCTTAATAGGATTAGGGATGTGCCCTCCTCCCCTCAGGGAGGAAGCACTAAGGGTGTAGCCACCCTCCAGGACAGTAGCCATTGGCTACTGTCCTCCTGACCTAAACACACCCCTAAATCTAGTATTTAGGGGCGACCCAGAACCCAGGAAATGAGATTCCTGCAACCTACAACAAGAATAAGGACTGCTGACCTGAAAGCCCGACAGAGACGACAACTGACTTGGCCCCAGCCCTACGGGCCTGTCTCCACACTCAAAGAACCTGCACAGCGACGCATCCGACAGGGACCAGCGAACTCTGAAGCCTCAGAGGACTGCCCTGAACCTAAAGGACCAAGAAACTCCCGAGAACAGTGGCACTGTTCAAAAACAGCAACAACTTTGCAACTTTCAAAGACTTCACTCTTCCCGCCAGAAGCGTGAGACCTCACCCTCTGCACCCGACGCCCCCAGCTCAAGCGCCAGAGAGCCAACACTGCAGGGAGGACTCCCAGGTGACTACGACCTCGTGAGTAACCTGAGACGACCACCCACCCCCCCACCCCCCCCGCCCCCCCGGACTCCCACAGCGACGCATGCAGAGAGGATCCAGAGGCTCCCCCTGACCGCGACTCCCTGGAACAAAGAACCCGATGCCTGGACCAAGCAAGTCACCCACAGCCCCCACTACCAAAAGGAACCGAACTGCAGTGCAGGAGTGACCATCAAGCTACCCTCTGCCTGGCCCAGTTGGTGGCTGGCCAGAGAAGCCCCCCTGTGCCCTGCCTGCACCGATAGAGTGACTCCCGGGTCCCTCCATTGATTCCTATTGAAAACCTGACGCCTGCTAAGCACACTGCACCCGACCACCCCTGTGCCGCTGAGGGTGTGTTTTGTGTGCCTACTCGTGCCCCCCACCCCCCAGTGCTCTACAAAACCCCCCTGGTCTGCCCCCCGAGGACGCAGGTACGTACCTGTTGGCAGACTTGAACTGGAGCACCCCTGTTCTCCATAGGCGCCTATGTGTTTTGGGCCCTCCTTTGACCTCTGCACCTGACCGTCCCTGTGTTGCTGGTGCAGAGACTTTGAGGTTGCCTTGAAGCCCCAACAGTGGGCTGCCTATACCCAGGAACTTGAAATTGTAAGTGCCTTAATTATCTGAAAAACTAACCAATACTTACCTCCCCCAGGAACTGTTGATTTTTGCACTGTGCCCACTTTTAAAATAGATTATTGCCATTTTAACTAAATCTGTGTATGTTTCTGCTCTGATTCAAAGTTCCTTACTTACCTATGTGGAGTACCTTGCATTTTATGTATTTACTTCAAATGTTGAATCTTGTGGTTCTAAAATAAATTAAGAAAATATATTTTTCTATATAAAAACTATTGGGCTGGAGTTAAGTCTTTGAGTGCGTGTTCCTCATTTATTGCCTGTGTGTGTACAGCAAATGCTTAACACTACCCTCTGATAAGCCTACTGCTCGACCACACTACCACAAAATATAGCATTAGAATTATCTAATTTTGCCACTATCAACCTCTAAGGGGAACCCTTGGACTCTGTGCACACTATCTCTAACTTTGAGAAAGTATATACAGAGCCAACCTCCTACAAGAGTGCACACCAGGATGTGGATGATGGTGAGGGGTTTGGCTTTTTACACTTCATTACACTGATTATGCCTTTTATCTTGATTTACAGAACACTAGTGCATTTGATGCCTCCCCTGAGGCATTTTGAGTTACCACATGGACCACCAACAGAAGAGTGCCTCATTTGCAGTGGTAATTCAGAGGGCAGCTAAAGTGCTAGTTAATTATTGCAGCCCATTTTTGAGACCAAAACAAATGTTTTGACACATTGTGAAGCTGGGGCCATCAGCATCTGAGGCCTTTCTTTGGTTTAATCATGCCCTCACTTCCATTTAGTGATGCACTCACATATACTATGATGGCTACTTGGTTGAAACTGTACTTGCCTGGCTGTAAACATGCATGTGGACACGCATCAGACTGGAGCCTGATGACCTGTCTTGTTTCACCAAGCACACCACTTCAGGGAGATGTATTGTGCAGGCCTTGGCCAGTATAGTGAATCTTGATTTATTTCATTTCCCACTAGTCCTCTGGGTAGGGAATCTCCAAGGATTGATGTATTTGGTAAACATATTCTTTCTTCACCCAGTCTCCTTTTGTGATCTATAAACAAAGTCTGTCTGTAAGGCCAATACACAGATGCCCTTTGGGACATAGCAGGAGGATGTCAGTTGTTCCAGAAGATCTTGATACCTCTTTGCCTCACACAATATATGATTGGCCAGACATAGCCAGTTATGTTATCTGCACAGTTTTGGATACCGGTAATTTAATTGGCAGGGTAGTGGATACCAGTTTGGTCCTTTATTAACATGCCTGGATGACTTCCACTGGGCTCTCACCAGCAGTCGGCAGGTTTTACTGATGAACATGCCCTTTGATGGCTCCCACCTCTGCGGAGAGAAGGCAGACTTTGGTTTAATTCCTTTTCAAAATGGCTACAGCATGTTCCTGGGAACTGTTTCCCCCTGCCAAACCACTGACCCACCAATTTTATGGAAATATAGTTTCTACTCCAGAGGGCTGGTGCATAAGGAGACAGCCTTCCCAACCAGTGATCCAACAGACAATCCTAGTCCTTTTGGGGCCACTGGCGTGGAACTGAAAGCCAGCATGCAAACTGTTAGGGGCACCAGTCTCCCAACTTCTCCTTCATTGCCACAAAGACCAGCAAACCACTTTTTTGAGTTGAGGCTCCTGCCCACCCATAGAGAGGCAGGATTCAGCAATTCCTTCCGGGGTGGCGATCCATCACACCTGACAAATGGGACTTGCAAATTATATAACAAGGTCATGCCCTACTCTTTCGTTCCTCCCTGAACAATATCCTCCCCCCGCCCCCCCCCCACCAGAGTGAATTTAGTGAGAACATCTGTCCATTCTGCCTTAAAAGGTACCTCTGTTACTCTCCATGGTTGCCGTAGAAGGAGCTCTAAGATGGGGGCTGTTACTCCTGCTATTTCCTTGTCTCAAAAGGATGGGAACTCATGGCTGAAAACTTTTTTCTGTTTTCTGTGCTCCTTTCAGCCTCACCATCGCTCCTAATGTGTTCACAAAAGTAAGGGATTGTTCGCTACCTGTCTTCAGAGGTCAGGAGTTGCTGTATTCCAATACCTTAGTAAGTGGCTACTGAAGGTGGCCTTGCCACAGTCAAGGAGCATCTCCTCGCAATGGCGAAGTTTGAACATCGTTGGGGCTTTATGATAAATGAGCCAAGACAGATTTTCTTTAATTGGAACAATTGTGGATATGGTGGATTTCAGTCCTTTACTTCCTTGCATTGACAAGTCCAGGGTATGTGGGCTATAATCCAGATGTTTCAGATTCATTCTTGGATCATTGTGAGGCTGGCTCTGCTGCTTCTGAGCCTTGTTCGACCCTTTTGTTAATCTTGTTAGGTGACAGTTATGAGGCCTACACTGGAACATGAAGTCCCAGTAGGCTCAGCCTCAAGGACTCCTTTCTGACACCAAAAAGATTGTGGAGGAAGAGGCACGTAGGGTCTGTAGGGTAGCTGACCAACTGCAGTTTGTTCTGTGGCAGGCCACTCTCCCTTCCCCACTTGATGCCAACAGTGGTGACTGATGCATCACTTCAGGGTTGGGGGGAGGAGGTTGTCACTTGTAGGTAGCTGGCGATAAGGCTCTAGTCTCCAGTGGAGAACTTGCTCCACATCAGTCTGCTAGGGTTGTGGGCCATTCGCCTGGCCTTGAAGACCATCCTGCCATCTATCAAGGAGAACCTGGTGGTCCTGCAACAGAGGGAGGAGTAGAGTCCAGGGTCTTATGTAAGAAGGCTCTGTGCCTCTGGAGGTAGTTTGAGACCGTGGGCATTTTCCTGATCACAATCCACCTGGCAGCGTCTCTGAATGCCAGAGTGGATGAACTGAGCAGGCGACATCTAATAGATAATCAGTGGTGTCTACATCCCAAGGTGGTGCAAGGCGCTGTCCAAAAGTGGGCTGAACAGTGGCTAGATCTCTTCATCACCAATTAACATGCAGTGTCAAATCTTTCATGTTGGAGTTTCTGCAAGGACTATGGTTAGGTGATGAGTTCTGTCTAGAATGGAATATGGGACTCCTGTATGCTTTCCCACGCCTTCCTCTCTTTCCCTGAATTCTGAAAAAGATCAGGAATGACCGGACCCAAGCCATCCTTTTGGTTCCAGATTGGGCCAGGAGAGTGTGATACCCAGACCATCTGGACATGAGCATCTATCCTCCAATCCAGCCCACTTTACAAGAACCTCCTCCTCTCAACAGAGCAGGGTCCTCCACCTGAATCGATGCAGTTTATACCTACATGCATGGAGATTTAGCAGTGAAACCTGACTGTGTTTAATCTCCTGTCTGAAGTGGTGGATGTCATCTTTGCTGCCAGGCTCCCTTCCACAAAATCTATTTATGGCAAGTGCTGGGACTAATCTGCGGAGATCACAAGATTGGCCCCTTACAAGCAAAGCTGTAGGAGGCCTTTTGTTTGTGTTATCTTTTCCCAGCAAGGCCTTGCAGTAGGCACTATTAGTTTGCCAGCCCTTTCAGCAGTTCTACAACTAACCATCCTTCTGTAATCAACTGATGGGATTTATTAAAGATTTGATACACATGTTCCCTCAAACCATTTGTGATGCCACAGGGAAAACTTAACTTGGACTTGACATCTCATGTGTACGTTGTTTGAACGGATGCTCAGCTGTTCAATGTGTCTCCTGACTTTAAAGATAGTCTTCCTCACTGCAAATACATCTGCTCATCACTTAAGTATACTTCAGGCACTTTCAGTGCAACTGGTTAACACCACCTTTTTCCCAGTCCGCTTGGTGCTGAGGACTGTAGCAACATTTTTACCAAAACTCGTAACTCTCACTTTGGAAAATCCATCCCTCTAACAGCGTTCTTTGCTCCTCCCAACCTACCCACTCCCCCAGCCTTCACAACCACAACTCAAAAAAGTTGCCTCCATCAGCAGGACTCCAAGAGGGCTTTACGTTTTTAGGTTGATCATACCAAGGACCATCAAGTGGATGATCAGCTGTTTGTGGGATTCTCTAGAGCAAGGACAGTGAATGCTGTGAACAAGAGGGCCTTCCGATGTGTTTAGTCCTCTGCATTAAGACGTGCTTCATAGTGGCCAAGAAACAGCCTCCAGAGAGTCTGAGCACTCGTTCTAGCAGGGCTATGGCTGCTGCCACTGCATTGGCATGCAGAGACTGCCTTTGCTTGGCATCTGTCAGGTTGCAACGTGGGCATGCATTCATGAAGCACTACTGCCTTGCCGGACAGATCCGTCGAGGAGAGTATTTCTTCCACTCGGTCCTTCAATATATTTTGTTCCAAGTTCACTTCACAGACTCTCTACCTTGAGAGGTACTGCTTTAGTATCTACTCCAAGTTGAGGAATCTGTGATTAGAATTAACATTCAGAAGAGCAAGTTACTTTCCTTCAGTCACACTCTTTCTGGTGAATAGTCCATCTAATTGCAGATTCCTTGCTGTCCTGAAAATGTCTCAAGTTAGTATTCAGTACAATATTGCCATCAGTTGTTCACACTCAGCTTCTGAGTGTGCAGAAAGGGAAAAGACAAGAAACCGACATCAGTTTGCAGTTGTTGCTGATGTATGCAGCTCTGCACCGTTGCTTCTGGGGTGATGGGGAGTCAACATGGAGCCACACAATGCTACCTAGCAAGACCAGGGAGCACTGCTGTGGAAATGTTTTCTGGATCCAATCTGGTGCCTGGAGAGTATTCTAAGGTGAGGAATCTGCAGTAAAAATACCTACCAGAGAGCGTTACCGTAGGTTTTAAAAAAAAACAAAAAAACGTATTTTCACTGTTACAGGCTCATGTAGACATTACTCCGAGATTGGCTAACATGAATTTGTGCAAGTATAGCTGAGTAGTCGGAGGCAGATGTGAATTAGAGAGGTTCAGTCTTACCCAGTAGGTTGGCCAGAGTTCGTAATGTGCTTATGAAGTCTATTCTGCTCTACATATTGGCTGAAGAGCTGCACACATATGATGAATACTTCTGACTGCAGATTCCTCACTTGTATTATATCCCCATATGCCAGACTGCATCTGAACAATTTAAACCTCAGCACTCCTGTGTGCCGATAGATGGCATTTTGCGAATTTCATGTTCACTCCGTTCCACCCCAGATATGACGAACCAAGCCGCATATGTCTGCCTCCTACTTACCACATCAGTTCCTCTCTTATGCATATCAAGAGTTTGCTCCCACTTTTTTCTTATAGTTGGCACGTTTTCCTTTTTTCTCCAGTTTGCTAAAAACACAGGGTGCAAGGCAACCTGTCCCTCCCCTTAAAACTTTAGGGTTTAAGTGTAGCCAGGACTGTCGCAAGCAAATGTTTGTGTCAGACTCATACAAGGTATTTCTCTGGTGTTTGGGTCATAACTCCAAGTCACATGAAAAATATGCCCTCATGAATCAGAGGCAATATGGGAACATGAAGTGAATCTCTGTCACTGAACACTATAAGAAATCATGCAAGATCTGCTTGTGTCAAGAGTGCCAACCTGCTTCTGCTCTCAGAGCCATTCCTGTGACAGGTCCTCATCTAAGCTTTCAAGTCATGAAGGCTAAGTGAGATTTGTAGCGGTCCCTGAAATTTCTGCCAGAGAAGTCGCAAAGACATCAGAGCGCCTCTGTCTCGCTCCCAGTTCCACGCAAAGGAGCTGATTCTACAGCTGATCCTTTGCTCCCAGAGTTCCCCAGGCCATTAGCTCTGGTAGACTTTCTGGACCTGAGAGCTATCTGCTTGGTACTGAAAACCTTCCTGCCATCCACCCAGGAGAGGCTAGTACAGGTTCTCATTGACCGCACCACTGCCATGTGGTACTGCAGCCAGCGGCATGGTGGTGTCACTGACCATGTGCCGGAAGGCCATGTACCACTGTAGCTGGCTGGATCGCCAGGGAATCTTCTTGGTGGCAAACCATCTTCCAGGCCCATTGAATGCCTGCACAGACCGGACTTAGCCATCAGTGCTTAGCAGATCACGAGTAGCAGTTACTGTGAGAAAAGGCCTCTTTTTGACATGGTTAACCTCAACTTTGTGCCTGGTTTGTGATGTAGCCTAGAAGTTGTTAGTACCCAGGGCCCCTGCTAACCAGGTTCCCTGGGTCAGAGCTCTTTCCCTAAAACTGTTGTGATGCATTGGCACAATTGGAGACAGTTAGCTGCCCCCATAAGTCCCTAGTAAATGGTACTTGGGCATCCAAGGCAGGAGGTACTAATGTTGGGCCCCCAAGGGCAGCAGCACTGATTGTGCCACCCTCTAGGGCCCTGCATTCAGGTGCGCCTAGCACTGTCATTGCAGGCTGAGTGTTCTGATGCAAACCTAACATACAAACTCGACATGGCACACTGCCTGTGTGCCCTGTCCACTATGCCCTGTATACACTATGGGTAAGACACCCCTCTGGCAGGCCTTCCAGCCCCAAGCAGGGTGCACTATACTGCATATGAGGGTATAGCTGCATGATTAATACGCCTCCATTGTTTCCTTGCCAAGCCTGGGACATAGTGAGTGAACAGAGCAGCCATTTTAATACATGTGCTGGCCATTGGTCATTACTAATTTCACAGCTACATGACGACTCTGACCCCTGTGTTGCTTGGTATCAAACAACTCAGAATGATAAATTCAAACTGGTGCCAGTATTGGATTTATTACCAAATGTACCCAGGGGTCACCTTAGAGGTGCCCCCTGCAAAAGCTAACTACCCTGGCATGGTTGCTGGCCGGTCACATCCAGCCTGCCACCTCCAGACATAAATCTGCACCCCTGGGCTGAGGGCCTCTGCCCTCTGGGATGTAGAACAAAGCTCTTCCTGGGTGGAGGTCCTAACACCCGCTCTCTCAGGAATGTGCATTGCCCTGTTGGTGAGCTTCAAAGTGCTTACTACGTTTGAAACTCGACCTCCAGGCCTGCTGCTAGCAGCAGATGGCTTCCCCCATTACAAACCCCACTTTTGGCAGGAGCAACGGCGGGGAACTCAAACAAAGGACATGAGGAGTGTCCCTACCTAGCATGCACCACCCCTAATGTGTTGCATGCGAGGTGGACTCTCCATTTCAAGCCATCCATTTCATGTCCACTTCACTGACCGGACACAAACTCTGGAACAGGACACCGCAGCGAGACCAAACTTCACATCAACAGCCACAAGGACAAACCCTACCAGTATGCCAAGTTTGGTGGCACTGCGTCCTCTAGTAGCTGAATTGTACCAATACCCTGGGTATTGGTCACCTGACTTCAGACACCAAGAAAAACAGCCCACCCAGGATTGTAAAAGGACCAAGAGGAAGCACCAGTCGAAGGACTTCAGAAACAACCCGGACCTCTCGCCAGAGTGCCCTCGTCCTGCAAAAGACCCTTGAACTGTTCTACCTCCTGCTTCAGAGGGCATTCTTGTGCACAGCTCCTCACTCATCGATTCACTCTGCACCCGGCCACCCTGTGCCCTACACTGAAGAACCAGCTGTGCCCTAAGTGTCCCCCACACCTTGCGACCTCAACAATCCAAAAGGACCCCTAGGATTTACCTTTAAACTAACCTGTGCGTTTCCAAGTGATCCCTCGCAGTGGCCTTGCACCAGCTCCATAGACCTCTTCCCGCTGGAACCAGGAGCTGCCCGAACTTCTCCAGCTGGCACAGTGTGCCCACCACCGACCTAGACCAAGCTGCAAAAGATGAACTTGGTAAACCTACTGTGTGGTTTTATATGTATTTTTAAAGGTTATCCTCTATTGATTCCTATGCTGCGTAATTATGCACAAATAGACTATTTGTTATTAAACTTCAATAAATTAATCTCTTAAAGTACTTAATATTGATGATCTTGGTCTTAAAAATTACATAATTCTGAAGCATTTTTATAAAGTGGTCTTGAGTTATTCCTTTGCGTGTATGAGTTGCAAGATTGATGGCGTGAGTACAACAAATGCTTCACACTTCTCAAAGATTGGCCTAACTGTTCGACCAAGCTACCATTAAAATTATATCATTAGGTGGTCTAGTTTTTATCTCTGTAAGCCAACGTGTGGTTGCCTGGACCCCCTTCACAGAGTGCCTAGCTTTGTACACTACATAGAGGGCCAGCCTCCAGCAGTTACACCGAGGGTTATATGAGGTCTTTTCGGAGAGCCTTGACTCAATCTGTTGACCACCTCTGACAGTGCATAATGTCAGCACTTTTGCACATTGGAGTTTCCCAGGTGTCTGTGTCTCTCTCTCTCTCTGTCTCTGTCTCTGTCTCTCTCTCTCTCTCTCTCTCTCTCTCTCTGTCTCTCTCTCTCTCTCTCTGTCTCTCTCTCTCTCTCTCTCTCTCTCTCTCTCTCTCTCTCTCTCTCTGTCTCTCTTTCTTTCTTTCCCCCTCCCCCCTAGTGATTCGGGACTGGGCACTGAAAGTGGGGTACCAGGTCTCCTGGGCTTGAGCATCTGATCTGAGTCTTCTAATCAGGCTGCACCTCTGAGAGGTTCTGCTGTCGCAGCACGAAGATCAGGTTCTCCACCCCAGACTCCGCAACCTCCACCTTTATGCATTGAGATTGAACTGTGACAGCTGAACGCCTTTAACCTTCCTCCAGAGGTAGTTATCACCATCTTGGGAGCCAGGCATCATTTAATGAAAAATGTATACGCCCATTGCTGAGACAAATTTGTGGTTTAGTGCGGCAGTCACCAGATTGACCCACCTTCTGGCCAAGTTGTTAGATGTTGTAAAGCAGTCTAGATACTGACACTGCTCAAATGCATTATTCTCTGCATCAAAATCTGATATGCTTTTGCCAAAAAGGAGCCTCTGGAAGTTGTCCGTGCTCACTCCACCTGAGAAACTTCATCCTACACCCTTGCTAGAGGAGTTCCATTTGTGGAAATCTGCTAGGCAGCTACATGGGCATCCCTTCATACTTTCGCTAAGCATTACTGCCGGGATTCCGAGGTGCATAGTGATAGCCACTTTGCCAGCTCTGTTGTGCAGAACTTCATCATTTAACCATCTGTCAACCCTCCTAAGAAGGGGTCTGCTTGGGAATCTATTCTACAAGAGTAGGTTATGCAGGTAGAAGTATCCATCAGAAGAAAAAGTTACTTATCTGTGGTGACTATCTTTCTGGGTGATACTTTGTTTACCTGCAGATTCTTCACCAATCCCACCCAGCTCACCATTTGATAGATGTGTTGTAGATAAAGATTATAAGGTTCCTGTTACCTGTTTGATACTGCACTATTCCTTGTTATTGCCAGTTCATCTGATCGCCTCAAAGGCCTGGAAAAAATGGATGGCAACTGACGTTATGCAAAGGCAGGCCACTGTATGGCTTCAGTGTCCTGATCAGATGTCACTTCTGGTGCCGATACATAGCCAGCGCACTTTACTGCTGTCTTATTGGGCTTTGAATTTTCCATGGGCAGTCTGACACCTGGGATTATTTTACAGGTGAGCAATCTGCGGGTAGATAAAATATCCACCAGAAAGATTGTTACCTCAAGTAAGTAGCTTTTCTTGTATTTTGTTTTCTTCTCTGAAGCTGGAATGTCAGAAAGAGAAACAAATAACTATGCAGCCTAGGTCCAAACGTGACTCCAAGCCATGTGCAAAGTATGGTTATGGCCTCATGCTCACCAGGAGGCAGTTAAGGAGTTTTAGGTTAAACTTGACATGGGGCAGTCTTAAGGTGAGCCTCAAGCCTTCTGCCATCTCAGACCCCGGAGGTGCTACGGGTCCGCTTTGATTAATAAATCAGCCACTAAAAAAAAAACAGGTCTTGTAGCCACAAGAGGCATTGGAAGAGAGATTATTTAGCTTCTGGACATTGATTCCATTCAAGGGGTGGGTCTATAGCCAGCGGTGTCATTCCCCTACCTTCGTTTTGATGTTCTGTTCAAAGGTGATCTTGGTGGCAGTCAACCCATTGCTGGGTCTGGCCCCGAAATCGGATCCTCCTGCTCCTTTCTTAGAGTGGTCAGCCCCTGGCCCTGACCCTCACAATATGCGACTTTCACACAGTTGAGGACCATCTTCTGCTCCACTCCTGCTCTCTCTGGTGTGTCTGTGGGCCCAAATCACCTGCCAGGTGCTTAAACTAGTCCTCTGCTGACAGCTTTCTCCCTGGTGCCTGTTAACCCCTGCTTGCCTTCATTCTGATGCTGTTCCAGTTGATTCCCCACCCTCGTCTCTGTCAAAGGCCTTGCTAGTTGAGCCATACTGTCCTCATTGGCATATGCCCCAAGTTTGACTCCATTATGAAGCTTAGCAAATTTTCCACAGACTGAGACCATTTTGGTCAAGTCCTGACACAAAAGTTGATTGAGGAGGGGCTGATTAGCTCTGACTCAAACCCCATTTACCTCCTGAGTTTTGTATATCACGATGAATATGATAGCCATGTGTCCTTCTCATCGTCACCAGGACATAGGCTTGTGATTTTCTAGCCCTCTGGAACTCCAGGAGTCTAGATGAATATTTAGTGACATTGGGGGCATCCCATGGAGGAAATTGCCTTATTTAGGGCAGTTCTTGATGAGGCTGCAGATGTCTTTGATTTGTCTTTGCCTGTGGAAAAGAATAAAGCCAACTTCCTTGCAGAAATTTTACAGTTGGCATCTGCCACAGTTGAACCATTGCATCCATGTGCCAAGGTATGTAGAAAAAAACAGCATCTGCTCCTTAGGTGAAGTAGCAGGTGACCTACCACCAGGGAAACCCAAATTGATGACTCGCTCCTCTCCAAAGTGTTGGGATTAGTGATTTGTTCCTCTAAGTAGAACCCAAAGTTTTCCTTTAATGCATACATGTAGAAGTTTGAGGATTGGGTCCCTGAGGAAAGAAGTCTTGTCTACAGAAACGCTGTGGCCTACTTCCTGTTTTGGCCCTCCATGTTCTAAATACCATTGTTCCAAAGAGATTGTTCACAAAGCTTTCCCTTGTGCTGGGCTTTTTGACGAGGGAACTGGAAGACTGGATGGTGACCCTCAGTTTGCAGGGTCATACAGGCGGTATCTTTGTATGCTCTACCCCTTATCAATTAGCTGTCTTCCCTTTTGGGATAATGTCAGCACCTCGAGTGTTCACAAAGGTGTTGGTGGATGTGACAAATCTTCTCAGGTTGTGACTGCCTGCTGAAGCTGGTGTCTAACTACTGCAGGCAACGGTCTCCCTGCTGTTTAACCCACAGGCAGCACGGCCCATTCCACCAAGGTAAAGACCACTTCTTCAGCATTGTCCAGGGGTGTCACTATCTTTGATATCTGCCAGGTGCAACACGGACTGCAGTCCAATACTTTCACTACACAATATTGCCTCAACTCTTTACATTGATGTCCATAATGCTGGAGCTGGATTGAAGGATTCTCCTCAGGCCCCTACCTGGGAGAAACTGCTTTGATACTGATTCAAGAAGTGAGGAATCTGCAGATATAAGTTTCTATCAAAAGAACAAGTTACTTACATTTTGATCATCTTTCTCATATATACTATCTACTTGCAGATTACATACTGAACCTGCGCACCTCGTCTTCTGAAGCAGTCATGCCACTTTTAGTAAGATCTCAAATTAGTTTTGGTACATTGCAATTTCTGTCGATCTTGTCTGCCTTGTTGTCACCTCTGAAGGCATGAGGAAGAAAGAGCCAGAAGCTGACTTCCCAGTGACCGTGTGGTACCTTGCTCAGTGATGATGTGGGGATTGATCCCAGGGCTGAGATGCCACCTATCGGTACAGGAGAACTGTTTCAAGTTTCTGGGTACAATTTAGTACCTGGAGGAGATTCAAGTGATGAAGGGTTTTCAGGTAAGGTATCAACTAGAAAGATCATTATCAAAGGTAAATAACTTAAGGAAAACACCAGCAATAATGTTACATAATTGCTTGGCAGTAAATTGAAGCAGATTTTTTGTTCCTCTTCCAAAGCGGCATTCGCTGAATTGAAGAGTAAGACTCCTTTTAGTATTGTTATTCAAAATAATTAACATATTCTTTGTTCAATTCATGCAGCAGTACCTCTGTTTATTTTATGTTGGTCAGTTCATTCATCAGCATACTGTATTCTGTACACTGAAAACAAACAATGGAATAATTCGCCAAACGTTTTCCTTTTTTTAATAAAGAACCTTGATCCCCTAAAGCAACTTCGGTGAACGTTCTGCAAAGAAATCAGTGGAAGTTCTTGTTCTTAAAGGATTTTGTTAAATTGATTAACTTAAGAAAAGCTTAATGTGTAGTCCATCAGCTTAACTTGGACGGCATTCTACCTTAATCTTTAGCTAAAGTCCAATTGTAATATTCTTCTCCCCCAATCTGTTGATGAGATTTACTGTTCCTTGACAAGGATAGCTAATATTCTCTTATTCTGATTAAAGGGCTAGGAGATTTAGATGTATTCTGGCAGATCCTTCAACCTGCAGATTACTCACTTCTTCAATTTCTTCCAATCGCCAGACAGGATTCAAGAAAGTCTAAACAGCTCTCATGCATGGCTCAGATAAAACTGCATCCTCCCTGGACATGCAGCAGAGAGCCATAAATCATGCCATCTGGCACGAATGTTGGTTCCCTTTCTTATTTTATTTGCAGTGCTTCAGCGTCCATGTCACAACCAAAAGTGTTAAGCTATAACCCTGTTACTCCTGTCCTAAGTTCATGTTGGTTTATAAGCCCCATGATGGCTGTCCTTGATGTCTGCATGTCTCCAAGACCTGTGAAAAGTGTAGCTACATGCATGCCAAGGGCATCAAGAACCAGAAATCAAAGCTCTTGTGGGCTCAAAATATCTCGACTCTTGGTCTCTGTCCTGTTTCATTGCAAATAATTCTTCTCGATGGACTCATTGAAAGAATGCCACCTGCAAAATACCAAAGAAGCACAATAAGAGATTGCTTCTTTCTCTATGCTTCCCCTTCATGAGACCGGTCTTCTAGTTGATACCATTACCCATCTCTGGCCTTAATGTAGTCTTCGCTCCCTGTCCTCATTTTGGAGGATGTGTGTCCAGCATGTGATTGCTCACCAGCTCCACTCCCACAGTTGCCTAATCACCTTTGGGGTCACTTTCCCCTGGCACAGATCCTGCGCAACTTCCATCTTTCTCCAAGACTTAGTTGGTTATGTGTCACTTTTTTCCTGGCTCCAACTAGCACGCACCAGGCTTTAAGGTACCTATGGGTCCTTCAGCCATGCTTTGGATAGCGGATCCTTCCTTGGTTCTTGTCAACAACAATCTTCAACAATTCTTAAACCCAATACCATTTTAGTCCAGGCCAAACTTAAAGTTCAACACTTGCTTCAGTGATGAGCCTCTTTGCAAGCCTCTACCTACAGTGCTTTGCAAGCCTGGTTGAGATTTTCAGATATGATACTGACATTATTCAGATCCCCAATGTTGTCTGCTATATTGAAAGCGACAATATTGAAAGGGTTGTTTATTTGTCCTCATAGAATGCTAATGGCCTGAACACCTCCCCTGTAGTTTACCTGGGTTGTTTGCTTGGCCCTCTTACAGAATAGGTTGCCTTCTTTGTGGCAGTTCTACACAAGGTGGCTGAGGCTTTGGAGTTGCCCTTGGCTATAGAGGAGTATAAGGTTATATTTTCAGATATCCTTCAGCCTCTTTCTCAGAACCTAGCTCGTAATTCAGCGAGGATCACATTTTGGCTGCACTAGACAAGCTGACCTAAGCTCCTGTGACGAGCCACATGATAGTCTTCTGTGATCATCCAGCCCCAGGTGACCATGAGTTCTTATCCACTCACTCTTTGCCTGAGAACCTAGAACTCTAAACCTCCTATTCAATAAACTTAATCCTGACTTGCTTCCCTCTTCTCTCCGGACAGAGTTGAAATTAATAAAGAGCATGGTCAAATACAGTTCTTTCAACAGGAATTCTAGCTCTTCGTTCCCCCAAAGTTAGATTCCTACTGACCCATTACTCCGTCATTCGGGAGATTGCCCAGCGGATGGTTCATGACACTGGATTCAGTGTTGAGGGCTATGGACACTTCTGTGGTTATATGCCAGCATGCCTGGATTCATTCAAATGTTTTTTTGGAGTTCATTCAGGCTAACCTTATGAAAATGCCTTTACATGTATCTCCCTTGTGAATTGGAAAAAAACAACTTTGGCCTTGGGTGATCCAATATGGGCCATGTTACGGCTCGTTTGGTGGATTCCACCAACAGTACAAGACATCTATAGGTTATTGCAGGGGTCAGCCTTATTCGCAACTCCAGTCATACCTGCGATGCAACAGCCACACCAGTTTTTTTTTTTTTAAATCTACACACAGCATAGCAGGCCAAAAGGACACCAAGTACATTAACAGCAATCTTCATTTTCCTCCTGCCAAATATCTTTGAGGAAACACATGGTTAATGTAGGCGGACGGGTATCTTCGTTTCTAGCATGCTGGTAAGAGGTGAGGAATCTGGGGGTGGGAACAGTATGCGATAGAAAGATTGGTGCCGAAGTTATAAGACTTGTTTTTCCTGGTTAATAGATCAGTGGTGAGATTAATTTGATTCCTCATCATTGTAGCATCCTGCTGCAAGCTAAAACAATGGTTTATTTATTTTTAATTATCCATGCATGTACAGTGTAAGTATTACTTTAATATAATTAGATTGTCACTGCTTTTAGAACAATTTGTATCTGATAGAGACTTCTAGCTGCAGATTCCTTACCTTTGAATTCCCTCGCATCAGCTTCAAATCCAGAATCTTTTACTGAGCAATACCCTGCACGTGCGCCGCGTGGCTTCGTCAGCATCTTTGGAGCTGTCTGACATGTCACGGTCTCCTATAAAGGCACCACCCCAGCACGCGTAGGTCAGTTCTTTTACTTCCACGCCGGTTAAGTGCAGGTTTGGGAGCGAGCTACCCCTTTGCCTTTTTTGGACCATTTTTTCAAAGATTTTTTCGTGTCTGTGCGAGGAAATGTCATCTAGGAAGACTGGGTTTAAGCTGTGTGGTGCCTGCCATTGTGCCATGGCGGTGACGGACCCCCACCAGGTATGTCTTTGGTGCCTCGAAAGAGGCCACGACTCGAAGTCATGCTCGAACTGCCAGGCCATGGCCCGAAGGCTTTGACAATGCAGTCTATAAAGCTCATGGTGGCCCTGCAGTCGACTTTGCAGGAGGAGGAGGTCCTGTTGGAGGAGGTGGTCGCTGGACCGCTCCAGGAGCCCCTTGTCCTCTTCAGGTCCTTGGGGCAGTCTGGAAGAGGCATAAGAAGAAGGCTTCATCGTCCAAGGGGACTTCGACTTCACCTGTCAGCTGACGAGGCGTCACAGGAACGTCGACGTTCAGAGCACGATTCTGGGGAGCCGATGCCCGGGCCGACTTCGCATCTCCCCCCCCTTATCCGGGAGCTCGAGCGACCCCTGCTCATATTAGACTTCTACGAAGCCATGCGCCTCTTTTTTTGAGCGGGCTGCCCCTGCGGGTGGGTCTTCAGACCCTGTGGGGATAGCAGGGGCCCCATCGGGTTCGACACCGTGGCTTCGGCACTGTTGGGGATCCCGGGGGATCAGATCCGGACCGGCACCGGTTCCACACAGTCCGCCATCTCCAGTGCTGGGTCAGACATTGGCGCGCCCCCTGCCCCACCCCCGCCGGCGAACACCGGTGGTCAGAGCCCATCCTCATTCCAGAAGAGCCGGAACAATGTCATACAATTCTGATTCCGACTTCGGCCCAGATTAGTGCCTGAGGCTTATTTTGAACAGCCTGGCACAGATGAGGAATGGGTGGGGTCTGACGTCCCTTTAGAGTATGGTTTAGAGGAGCAGGACTGGTATGAGGATCTAGCGGAAGCCAGGAGACTGGATACTTCCCAGATGCTGGTATGCTCTCACCTCCTTCTGTGGCTATGGAGGACGGAACATCATATGCCATGGTGGTGCGTAGGGCAGCCTACAGCGCCAGTCAGGAGTAACATCCTGACAGAGTTGCTTCAGCCAGGGGTTGCTATGTCTGAGCCGATGTTACCCTTTAATGAGGCCCTTATTGATGTCCTGCAGGGGACGTGGTCCAAACCCAGCACAGGGGCTCCTGTAAATAGGACAATTGGCCGCTGTCAACGACCATCTCCTACCGACCCTAGTTGCCTCAGCCAACACCCCATGCTGGAGAGCTTTGTCGTCCAAGCCTCCATATCCCATGATGCCTTCCCTTCCACTCCCCCGGATAGGGAATCCAAGAGGCTGGATCAACATGGGAAGATGATGTTTTTTCCCTCCAGCCTGGCATTGAGGTCCGTGAACATCTCATGCCTATTGGGCCTTTTTCTCCCCATACTTTATAGGATACAGTTGCACAGGTGCTGCCCCAGGTCCCGGAGGGCGTATGGGAACCTCACTCAGGCTGTCAAGGATGGGAGGAATGCAGCCAAGTTTACAATTTGGTGTAGTTTGGACACGACTGACTCGCGGGGCAGGGCGATTTCATCAACAGTGGCCCTTCGCTGCCACACCTGGCTTCAGACCACTGGCGTTTTGGGTGATGTCCAGGCAATTCTGATGGACATGCCCTTCAATTGGCTCATGCCTTTTTGAAGAGAAGGCAGACTTGGTGCTTGAGCGGTTCAAGGACTCTCAAGCTACGGCCAGATCATCGGTGCCCGCTCGCCAGAAGTCTGCCTTTTGCCCCTTTTGAGGCTTCAGGAGGGGTGGGGTACCACCCCAACCACAGGTCAACCACCGTCCTCAAGCTTCACAGTATCCAGTGCGAAGACGAGGACGTGGTACATTCAGACCCAGAGGGTCTAGCCAGAGGTCGGCCACCACCCAGCCCCCCCTCTTCCACAATGCCCAAACCCTCCTAGTATGGTTCTGCAAGACCATGCTCGTCCAGTTGGAGGAAGGATTTGATTTCATCTCCCTCACTGGTGGTCCTTAACATCTGACAAATGAGTCTTGCAGATCATACAGAAGGGCTGTTCCCTTCCCTTCCAGTCTTTCTCTCCCTTTATCCCTCCATTGAAAGAACAGCTGATGGAGGATCATTTAATGTTGCTCAGCGAGGATGTTGCAGCTCTCTTGGCCAAAGGAGCCATAGAAAGGGTCCTGATGTCAGAAGTAGGCACTGGTTGTTATTCCTGCTACTTTCTGATTCCAAAAAAAGAACAAAGGTCTTCGCCCTATCTTGGATTTAAGGGACGTCAATCTCTTCCTCAAAAAGGAGAAATTAAAGATGCTCACTCTTGCTCAGGTCTTGTCTGCTCTAGACCAAGGAGACTGGATGGTAGCGTTTGACTTGCAGGATGCATATTTTCACATCCCCATCCTGCCCATCCGCAGGCATTATTCAAGGTGGGCCACAAGCACTTTCAGTTTACCGTGCTCCCCTTCAGTCTCATCAGTGTCGCACGGGTGTTTACCAAGGTGATGGCGGTGGTGGCAGCTCATCTGCGCAGGTTAGGAATTTCAGTCTTCCCCCTATGTCAATAACTGGCTGTTAAAGGCTCCTACGCCCAAGCTCTTGCCACCCACCCTCAGACTACAGCAGACCTCCTGCATTCGCTGGGGTGCACTGTAAACATGCTGAAGTCACACCTAACTCCCTCTCAGAAGTTCCCTTTCATCGGGGCTGTTGTGGACATGGTGCAGTTTCGGGTTTATCCTCCCGAGCAGTGAGTCCAGGATATTCAGGTTATGATACCGATGTTTCGGCCTCTATCCTGGATTTGGGTGAGACAGACTCTGACTAACAGGATGCAAGAAGCAATGAGTCCCAACAGCCTCAAACATGCCAGCTGGTATATGAAGGCCTCTGCAGTGGGACCTGAAGTTCCAGTGGGCACAGCATCAGGGAAGGCTTACTGACACGGTTCAGATCTCAGAGGGAACTGCAAAAGACCTGCAGTGGTGGTTAGTGAACTGCGATTGGGTCAGAGGCATTCTCCTTTCCCTTCCCCAGCCAAATCTCACAGTATTGACAGATGTCACTTCTGGGATGGGGTGGCCATCTGGGAGAGGCGGAGATCAGAGGCCTCTGGTCTCCAGCGGAATCCGGACTCCAAATCAACTTGCTGGAGCTTCAGACGATCCAACTGGCATTGAAAGCATTTCTTCCTGTTGTGAAAGGGAAGATAGTGCAGGTGTTCATGGACAACACCACCGCACTGTGGTACTGCAACAAGCATGGCGAGGTGGGGTCGTAGACCCTTTGTCAACTGGCTCTGTGTCTCTGGACATGGCTGGAACAGCAGGGCATAACCCTGGTGGCTCAACACCTGGCAGGTTCTCTGAACACCAAGGCGGACAAACTCAGCCGTCGATGCCTAGCTGATCACAAATGGTATCTCAATCCGGAGGTGGCGCAAGGACTCTTTCAGCAGTGGGGAGAGCCTTAGTTAGATCTGTTTGCCTCCGCAGAGAACGCACAATGTCAGCAGTATTGCACGTTAGAGTTTCCAATGCAATATAAGCTTGGAGACGCTTTTCGTTACAAGTGGAATTTAGGCCTCCTGTACCATTTTCCACTCATACCACTTCTGCCCAGAGTTCTCAAGAGGATCAAAAGCGACCGGGCCCAAGTCATTCAAGTGGCTCTTGATTGGGCACGAAGAGTCTGGTATCCTGAGCGTCTCAAAATGAGCATCAATCCTCTGATCAGGATGCCCCTTCAGGAGGATCTTCTGTCACAGCAGCAGAGGAGGGTTCTCTACCCGAACCTGTCCGCTCTACGCCTTGATGCATTGAGATTGAGCTGCGGCAGTTGATGGCTTTTGACCTTCCTCCTGAAGTCTGGAAAGTTATTTTGGCAGCCAGGCGTCCCTCCACTAAAACGGTATACGTCTGCCGTTAGAAATGCTTTGTATATTATTGTACAGAAAGGTCTATTGATCCTTTTTCTACTTCTTTCTGGTATTCTTCACTTCATACTTTCCCTTGCCCAGCAGGGTTCTACCTTGGGGACTCTCAAGGGCCATCTTTCGGCCTTATTGGCTTTTCTTTGGCTGTCTGATCAGCCTTCTCTGTTTAAATCCCCCATTGTACATAGATTCCTCAAAGGGCTTGTACATGTGTTTCCCCCATGCCCTTTGTTATGCCCCAATGGGACT
This sequence comes from Pleurodeles waltl, assembly GCF_031143425.1. Lineage (NCBI taxonomy): Eukaryota > Metazoa > Chordata > Amphibia > Caudata > Salamandridae > Pleurodeles > Pleurodeles waltl. The sequence goes on from NC_090440.1 coordinate 1,692,710,154, forward strand.
TAAATCTGGTCCTCACATTTCTGATGTGTGCTCCCTTCGAGCCTTTGCACAGCTGTCCCCTCCGGCTGCTCACAGTCAAGACAGCCCTCTTAGTGACAATAACATCTGCCAGGAGAGTGACTGAGAGATGCAAGCTTTGTCATCAAAGCCACTGTATCTCACTATCTATCCGGATAAGGTGGTACTCGGAACTTGTGCCTTTTTCCTCCCCAAGGTGGTGACCCCATTTTATCTGGGTCAGAACATCACCCTGCCCACCTTCTTTGCTCCACTGCATCCCTCTAAGGAAGAGGAACGACTCCACCGACTGGACCCAAAAAGAGCGTTGTATTCTACCTTGACTACACAAAAGAGTTTTGGGTGGATGACCAACTCTTTGTGGGGTACGTTGGAGCAAAGAAGGGTCAGGCAGTGCAGAAGCGAACCTTTTTACGCTGGGTCGTTGTCTGCATCAAGATCTGCTACGCATTGGCAAGGAAGCACCCTCTTGAGGGCTCATTCTGCCAGGGGCGAAGCTGCTACCACTGCGTTAGCTCGGAGCGTTCCAGTCCTGGATGTTTGTCAGGAGGCAAAGTGGGCATCTTTGCATTGCCTGGATAATCAAGTACGGAGAGATGGACACTTTGCCCGTTCAGTCCTACAGTACTTCTTATTGTAAGTGGAGGTATCTACAGCCCACCGCCAGGAGGTTATGGCTGGGTTATCTATTCAAAGTTAAGGAATCTGCAGCTAGAAGTTTCTATCAGATGAACAAGTTACTTACCTTCGGTAATGCATTATCTGGTAGAGACTCCATCTAGCTGCAGATTCCTTACACACACCCATGCCTCCCTGCTCTGCGGATATGTTTAGTAGGGTCTGGGATTATCCCTTTTCAGGGCCCTAGTTTTACACAGACAAAATGTTGGTTCTATCCATGACCATGCTCTTCTGGTGTGGAAGTTTTGTGGATGAAAAAAAAACTGATGTACGCGCGCCGTGGTGGTGCCTTTATAGGTGACCATGACGTCAGACGGCTCCAACGATGCTGACTAAGCCGCGCAGGACAATGCATGTGAATCCGAATGACGGCACACGCAGGGTATTGCTCAGCAAAAGAATCCAGATTTGAAGCTGATGCTAGGGAATTCAAATGTAAGGAATCTGCAGCTAGATAGTCTCTTCCAGATAATGCGTTCCCGAAGGTAAGTAACTTGTTCATTAGTGCAATACTTTTTTTTAAGAACACACGTATATACTCTTACACACAGTAGTAGGCTGCATATTTAAGCTTTGAGTTTTAGAAACTCAATATATGGTCTAGCAATTTAGCTAGCAAGTGCTGCCATTTTTTAGAATGGTGCATCAGCTGCCTTTTTGCTAAGCAGATCTGCACATTTTTGTTATTGAAACAGGACTGATCATTATATTCTGGTAGATCTTAGCTTCTTTAACATTATATTGAATTCTATTGAATTGTGTGTCTCTTAAATGTTTTTTCTTTAGTGTTTGGGACCAGGTCAGAGGTACTGAGACACAGTGTCATTTTAAACTCCCCACCGACCAGGGAAATAACTTCGTGCCACAAAAGTAACTCTGCCACAATTCTTGGCCATTCTTCAAAGTCCCCGTACTTCTTACACAACAAGTAAGTATAGAAAGCTATTATTTATGGATAAGAGGTGTAGTAGTAAGTGGACCGTTCACTATGTAACCACATCATCTGCATGTCTGGGTGAGTTTGCAATTGATGTTTTGGATATACAGTTGAACACTGTCTAAATCAATGGTGATGGTAAAACTGGGTGTACTTATAGGCATTGGGAGTAGCAAATGGATGTTCCCTGTATACTCTAAAAATTGCCGCAAGCCAATCTAGCGGGCACTGGTTTGGGGGGTGTAGGCAGGTAAAGTAAGCAATTAAAATGTAAGGTAATCACAGCAGAATCCTATTGCTCTTACCTACTAAGACACTAAGTGCCAATGTACATCTAATATAATTACACACATCGGGCATACCTGATGCAATACAGGATCAGTGCCACTTATGGAGGTGACTCTAGGGGATGCCATCGTTGTGCTGCACTGGGTGCTGACATCCTACATGCATTACCCCTCTTGCCCCCGGTCATATGCTTCTACTGGTCTCTCACCAACACTATGGCATCCCCTAGAACAGTAGTTTATCTATGAGCATGGGTTTGTTTATTTGTTGCTTTTTATTTTTCTGTTAGCTTTTCCCTTTTTCTCCTTGTGTACTGGCACTACAGTCACCTCCCCTGCCCCCATACGGGTGTACCGGCTTACAACATCACGTATAAGGACTTTCATGGTCTCTGACTGTTATAACAGCCCATTCCCGCAGGTAACCAGAGAGGCCTTCTGGCCTCAGACAACCCTTCATTTGATTCCTGCACAGCCTAGGGAACATTAAGCTTAGTTTTGGAGTACATTGGATACATGTGCAAGGCATGGCCACAACTAGAAGATTAACTTAGAGTTGGGATATTCAGACATTATCTGGGAGTTTACTGCTGTTGTTCTATTACATGTTTCACTCTTGCTTCCTTGATCGAGCATGCCTGTCTTATTTAATTGCCAAAAAACATGTTGTTTTTTTTTTTTAAAGGTACTGTGTTCATCCATGTTTTAAAACCTTCAAAGGAGAATTGCAGTTGAAATCCAAAGCCAAACTACCCCTACAATGAGCTATGTAGTCATAAAGCCCCACCAAATGGATTGCTGTTGACCTCAAAGATACCATCACTCAATTACATCATCTTCACACAATTCATGCACAATTTTGTTTTTCAATTCAGGTTTTGCAGATCACAAAAATACACCTATTCTTTTTTACTATAATCTGCTAGGACATATAAATGTTAAGTGATCCACAGTATTAAAAGTATATTGAATGGGCTTAAGGGCATCTGTTCCCTGTTAACATAATTGCATCAGCCTTTGTTAAATATAATTTCTGCAAGACATCTTGTGTTTTTTACATAAATGCAGGCACTTTTCTCCACTATGTAATCTGCAAGGCCATCTAGTCAGTGACACTGCAGGCGTTAATCGTCAATCTGCTCCTACCATAACATCATTTCAGTGGATTACAACTGTTCCATTGCATAAAAATTTTGTAATGGCATTAAGTTGCTACCTGGAAATTGGAGGACATTATTGTTACCATCCAAAACATGAAAACCACTGGCATCCCTCACAAACTCTGTGCACTGCTCATGACCAATAAGAAAGAGCTAGTCATTGAGATTACTGGTGACCCAACATAGTATGTTGTGGTGATTTATATAGCACATTCTGGCTTCATTGTGGCCTCATACCACTGTCCCGGTTTGAGTAACTTCACACCCTATTCTTGAGGAGTTAGTCACAAATTAAAGAGTGATGGTATTTTGCATGTGGATAATAAACTGCTTTCTTGTATCTACTCATGAGTTGTGGTTGGTAGTGTTTGATTAAATTTAAAAAAAAGTTGGTCTGCTGACTTGTTAGGGTCCAAGGTTTAAGTGTTTGGTTTTGTTGTGGAGTGGTATTTTGTTTCTGAGGCATAGGATCTTTGCTGATATGCATAAGCCCTGGTTATCACTGCCTCCCCACAGGCTAGCAGATCACTTAAAGAAAAGTTGCTTTGGAGATTTAAAAAAAACTAGCTAACTCATATGCCTATACAAATTTAGCCCATTTCTTGAATGTAGACTAGTTAAAAAAAAAAAAATTGCTTTAATTTGTAAGTCGGGCTAACTTTCTGAATAAAAACATTTTAATCTGTCTTCTGACAGATACTGCTACCTGCCGATTAATCACCTTGTGAATTTTTCCCCAGCATCAGACTGGATCTGGAAAATCTCTAGAGCAGAAGTCCTTTGCACTGGTACGTGTCACTGTGCAGCTTTGATTTAATCATTTCCGGAGTGAACAGAGTCCCATAATAAGTGCCTCCCTACATGCTGACGTATTTCCTTCGTACACGGATCCAGAGCTCTAATCTTTTTGTCCAAGTTGAGATTTTTTTTCTCTCTTTTCCTCAAAACATTACCAGTGTCCAAGGGAAATGCCCCCTTCCTTAAACTGAGTTGAAGCATTGTAGGGAGTATTGCAAACACATTTTTGTGACAGATTTCCACCTAAGTATGTCTCTGGTGCTTTGAGTCGGAACATGACTCTGGAATTTACAAAGACTGTTCCGAACTGAACCTGAAGGATTTTTTGTATTGCAAAGCTCCTCTTCGAAAACACCAAAAGACTGCATCATGACTGGTTGAAGTTGAAGGGGAACGTCTCTTTCCCGCATCAGATCTTAATGAAAATCCTTTTGGTAGGTCCAAGACCACCCACAAGAAATCCAAGCAAAAATCAGCCATACCTGCCAATATCCAGAGAAGGCGCAAGAATGTCTGTGTCCCACTCTCTCAGTGCTGACTTCCAAGGAGCAGATTCAGAGTCTGATACCAATGCATCTCTCCAGCGGGTTTGCCATCTGTGCCTCTTGAATCCTTCTCAAGATCTGCACTGGCTTCGGTGCTAACTCTGGTCCCGGCGACAGACTCCTTCCTTCATCACTGGTGCTGGAGGAGGATTCACAATCTGTAGGGGTATGTGACTCCCAGGCAAACTTGTCTCGACCTCTGCTGAGACAGCACTCTAAGCCATTCATAGCGTAGCTTTTGGGAATCTTTCTGACTCATGACACATTGCCTTTAAGACACAGTCATGCACAGATACTACACTAGATTTGTGGTTCAGACCAAATGTAGAATTTGAAGTCGATGGGCCCAAAATGTGTCCCACAATATAGTTAGGACAATTAATAAGACCTCCAGGATGCCAGTGACCTGAACAATTCTCTTGATAATGAGTTCATCTTGTCTCCTAATCCTGCCGTGGTGGAGGGTGCATCTTTTTTGGTGGTGATCAGAAGGGCTGCAGAAGTCCTCTACCTGCACCTCCCAACTATGGAAGTTAAAATAAAGCCCTTACAGAGGTGCACGGCCAGACACCTACCAAACCTCTGCTGCCAGTTAATGGGGCTCTTACAGATCTACTTTTGAGCACTTGGGCAAAACCATGTTCTGGCCCGCTGGTCAAGAGGTGCATTCTGCGTCGCCACAGACGAGCCCCAGGCTATCCTGAATTTCTCACGCAACATCTAATGCTAATGAGCTTGGTGGCTTAGGCATCCACCAGTAAAGTCAACCCTAATGCCTTCCCTATGACCACTCATGACTGCGAACCAAGGGTATGGAAGTGTTTGGTAACTACATGTTTTCTTACTCCAGATTTGCTCTACAGTCATTAAAGGTAACGGTCTCCTTGGTTGCTGCACCCATGTACTATGGGACATGCTCAGTCAGATCTTAGCAGTGGCCCTGGGGCCTACCAGCATCTTTAGCCCAACATATCAGGGGGGCTGGGTGGTGGCAAAATGTGTTCTGTGGCCTGGACACAATTGTTTGCATCGGGCAACTGGCAAAGGTGCAGTGCTTCAGTGGAGTGTTTGAATGGGTCTACAGGCTTCTTTGGAAATATATAGGCATCCTAGATAGATATGTCATTTGATGGCTGGCTTGGTGATAAGGTGGATTTGTTCCTAGAGCAATAAATAGAAAATTGCACCCCAGCTCGCTCATTTGGTCTCTCCCCTCCCACAAGACAGTTTTACTGGAAGTTCTGCTTATTTCGGGGTTACGCCAGGGGTTTGGCATATCAGCAGTGTCAGACCCTGCCGCAAGCATAACACGCTCCTCAGCCCTTTCAAGGACATGGTACCCTAATGCACCACACAGCTAAGTCCCCTGCCTATCTGGCAACCACAACTCCAAAACTGCTTTAGTGTTTCCTTGCTGGCACACAGCCAAACCTGTAGGAGGTAGGATGCGCCATTTCCTGCAGGGTTGGCAAGACATTGCTTCATGCAAATGGGTCCTCCAAATTGTACAATGATGCTACCCTCTCCTGTTGTTTTCTCCCCTGAATCATCTTCCATTTCCATCCGGGCAACTGTCTGTTTGCTTCAGTAAGTGGACAGCCTTTTGGCCAAAGGGGCCACAGAGTGTTTCGCCCTCGGCAGCAGGAACTGGGTGTTCCATGTGCGAAAGAGGACGGAAGCCTTTGCTCTCTTGTTGATCTTCGCCCTCTGAACTCCCTGCTGTGAAAGGACTAAATCAAGATTCTTATGCTAGCCCAGGAACTATCTGCCCTGGATCCTGAAAATTTGGATGAAAGCATGGGACCTCTAGGACTTTAATTTCCATATTCCCTACCCTGCAGGCCTACAGGCGTTATCTGTGGTTCACACTAGACCAGGACCATTTTCAGTTTGCAGCTCTTCCTTTTCGCCTAACCAGTGCCCCTCAGGTGTTCACAAAAGTGATGCTGATGGTCGTAGCACACACTCGAGGTTGGGTGTCCCTGTCTTCCCTTACCTTGACACTGCTGAAGGTGGGCTCACCTCAGGTGGTTGTCAACCACGTTCATACTATCCTGAACCTTCTTGCATCGTTAGGGTTCCCTATCATCTTGCCAAAGTTACACCTTACTCCTTTACAGACTTTCCCTTTTGTTGGAACCACACGGATACAGTGAACAGCAGCAGACCTCTCTCTTCACCTCAACCAGAGTTGACAGTGGTAATGGACATACTGTTGCTGGGTTGGAGTACAGGGCTCCAAGGTGAGGTTAAGATGAGAAGACTTTGGTCTCTGGCAGAAATGGGACTCCACATCAGCCTGTTGTAGTTGAGGGCAATTTGCTTGGCATTGAAGGCCTGCCTGCCAATCATCAAAGGGAGGCTGGTAGAGGTTCTCACAGGTAACACCACCGCCATGTGGTACTGCAAAAAGCAGGGTCATGTGAGTTCTGGGATCCTGTGCCGGAAGGCTCTATGCTTCTGGAACAGACTGAGTAGGCAGGGCATTTCTCTAATGGTGAACAACCTGGCAGGATCTGTAAAGGCTATGGCAGACAAACTTTGCCACCGACGCTTAGCAGATAGGGATCGTCAGTTACACCCAGAAGTGGTGCAGGGTGCTTTCTACTAATGAGGCAAACCCTGACTTGTTCTCCTAATCACTGCTCAGAATGTGCAGTTGACAATTTTGCTTGCTTGAGTTCCCAGGAAGGCTCTCTCTCTCTCTCTCTCTGAGCCTCTTCTATGCTACTTGTGACTCGAGTTCCGAAGGTTAGGAATGATCAGGCCTAAGTCTTCTTCGTGGCTCTAGATTGGTTCAGGAGAGTGAAATCCGGAATCCCTGGGCATTCGCATCTGTCCTGTGATCAAGCTGCTGCTTTGGGGTGATCTATCTCAGCAGCAGGCCTGGTCTTGCACCCAGGCCAGTGCAACCTGCACCTTCATGCATGGAGATTGATTCCATTTGCTCTTCCTCCTCAGGCTGTTGATATATTATTGGCAGCTAGGTGTTCTTCCACAAAGTTTAAGTATTACAGGCACTGGGACAAGTTTATTGGTTTGTGCAGCAACCATCAGATGGACCCATTACAAGACCAAACTGTCTGATGTTTTGTTGAATATTTTGTCTTGGATCCCAGCAAGGATTTGCTGTAGCAATGTTAAAGGCTAATTGATTGCTCATTTGGCTTTTTTGCAGCTGTCAGATCAGCTTTCTCAGTTCTAGTTGCCTGTTGTAATGAGATTTCGTAAAGGTTTAAAACACATGTTCCCACTGAAACCCTTTGTGATGGCACTAGAATTTGGTTCTGACTTTTTTTTTATGTGCATCTCTTTGGAGCCTGTACAAATATTTCCACTATGCCTCTTGCCCCTGGAAATGGCATTTTTGATTGAGATAATGTGAGCTTGTCGCATGAGTGAGGTGCAGGTTCTTTCTGCTGAGCTGCCTTGTATGAAATTTTTCTCCCAAACTGGTGTTAAGAACTGGCAGCATTTCTGCTAAATGTAGCAACATCTTTCTATGTTAGTCTTTCACCCTTCCAGCATTCTTTGCCCTACTTCATGCCTCTAAAGAGGATAGAGACAACATCCAAAAGAGCCCTCAATTTTTATATCAATCATACCAAAAACCACCCATCGGGTGATCAATAGCTTTTTTATGGGTTTCTCCAGGTCAAAGAAAGGCAATGGAGAAAAGAGCTGTCTATAGATGGACAGTCTGCTGTATTAAAATCTAGTATGCAATAGATAAGAAGCAGCTCGCTGAAAGGTTGCAGGTTTATTTCACTCAAATCAAGCCTGCTAGAACCGTACTTGAACACGGAGTGCCCGTCCCTGATATCTGTCAGGCTTCTATGTTTGGTATCATTGCACACCTTCACGCAGCACTACTGTCTTGAATGTCAGGTCCATTGGACTGGGCATTTAGGTTATTCGGTCCTGCAGGAATTTTTGGTCCATCATTCCACAGACCCACCACATTGGGAGATACTGCTTTGGGATCTGTTCACCAGGTGAGAAATCTGCAGTTAGTATTATCCATCAGAAGAAGTTGATTAACTTTTGTAATGCTCTTTCTGTGCATACTCTCTCTGCAGATTGCTCACTGCCCTTCCACATCCTGGTTCTATGGAATGAACATTTTTCATCAAAAAAAAAAAAAAAGTCCCAGTCTAGCAATCTTCACATTGGTCATGCCAGTTTGCTAAATGGCACTGCGTCTGAGAGCGCAGACAAGCCTGCAAAAGAAAGTGCCGAATGGGTGCTGCTTATATGCTACTGCATTCGTCCTTTCTGGAGCAGAACATGTGGACCCATATTACGCCATCTACCATCACACAGGAGTACTGCTTTAGCATTTTTCCAAATGCAGCCTGACACCTGGGGAATACTCACAACGCTAAGGAATCTGCAGTTATAGACAGTATCCACCAGGAAGAGCATTATCAAATGTGAGTAACTTGTTTTACAAAAGCATGAACTATGGGTGGAGAAGGCTTCATCAGACAAACCTAAACTTCAGGCTAACAGAGAGGGAAAAAGGTGTGCTGGTCCTTTATGGCTGTAGGCCCCAACCTCGTATTCCTGAAAGCAAAGCTCAAGGAGGTTGAGCAGCAGTTCATCTTTCCACACTCCTTTGTGAGACTCTTTGGCAACTATGCTGTGCCCCTTTTTCCAGTTGGATGTGGTTGTGTTTTTTATAAATATGTCAGAGTCCAAATAATTGCACTGGAGCAAAAAGCAACAGCATGTCTTTCTTCAATATCCACAATTTTTTTTAAATAGCATACTGTAAAAAACCCACAGGAGCGATAGAGGGAAAGGACACCAGGGATAGATCCTGTTGAAATAGAGAATTCCAATTACTTCCTTGTTCAACTTGAGACCTAGCATCAGTGTTCGTTATTGATCATTGATCCTACCTGTATGATGCTTTGAAACGTCTGGGAATGTTTTCTCATGATTTATTCGGGTGTTGGGAGTTTGAACTAGGGAAGGGGAATGCAGTGCCATCATTCATTTATTTCCATTTTCATTTCCAAGAACGAGCCAAATAAATGTAATGTCAAGAATTGGGCAATTTGAAACATTATACAGTATTCTTACATCTGAACACTAGCTCTCCCTGATTTTTAAAATGCCCATATCCAGTTATTCTATGACATTCAAGATCGTGCTTTGCATGATTGGTTGAAACTATTGGCAGGTCTTACCATCCATTATCTCCTGAAAACCAAAGGCTTGCTCTCCTTCCTTTGATTGTTTCAAGGGAAACACTTTTCTCTGGATCAGCGATGTTTCTGCTACTCCGTGATGCAATTGCATTGTCTAGTGGTGATACATAGGGTGTGGCCTCTATTTATAGAAAGGCTCCACTTAGGTAAATGACATCTCATGGGGTTTCATGCTCTCACGACACTCGAGATGGCTACCACCGTCCAGGGCATTGTTTGCCCATTCCTTTATTATACACTCAGACATGTGGCAGACCAGAGCTTCTCCTGCCACAGATGTTTTGAGAACCGGCAACCCTGCACCCATGCAGGTGATTATTCCACAGAAGGTCTAGCTCGTCTCTGCCTTGAGTGCAGATATTTCTTTTGAGGGCAAGGAGAAATCACCCTGAGAGTCCAAAGGGCAGTGGACTCTGAGCCATTGTCTCTAGACCTGTTTGCATGTACTAGATTTGACGAGTTCATGAGAAAGTATTACAGATAAGAAACTGTTTATAGCATGTGTGGTTGTAAATACACGTTTAGCACACTCCTTAAATTTAGTGTTGGGTGTGGGTATTTGCAATTTGTTTACTTTGAGGAACTTTTAAGTCACCTAATACCTCTTGGCTCCCCCATTAGCAACAAAGCACTAGGACAAAGACTTGACCTTGGGTTGTATTTTGTTTTTTGTTTTTCCCTGCCGTCGGGTTCGGACTTTCCAGTGTTTCTCCAGGACCAGCAATGTTTGAAGGGACCTTTGGTGCCAGTCATCGAGGATTGTTTTCCAGCAAGAGAAAAATGCAATACCAGAGCAGCAACAGTGTATTAGACTCTGCTTAAAGCTGCGTTGACACAGCATTTGAGAACCAGATTATATTGAGAATGACTAACCCTATACAAGCTAAACAGTTGGTCCTTTCAGCCTTTCTGCGTTTGTCTCATCAGCTGTCTTTGTTCACAATTCCTAATGTGATGCATTTTAAGGAGGGCTTTCTGATCCACCTTCTACTTGGTGATTGCTTACCTTTAGTATAAACCCAGGCATCAGACTGGATCCGGAAACTTCAAAGCTCTCACATTAGCGGTAGGCGGTGCTGGGTTTATATCGACGCCAGAAGTGGTGCCAGATGATATTATCAAAGGTATATGGTGCCTTGACCCTATTTGGTAGTTGGTTGTCAAGAATCTGGTTGACTCCCACTCTGAGCAGCCCTGCTCAGTAAACACCACTGGCCTCGGCCCCTGAGCTGCACCATTCTGCACTTCTGTGCTCCTGAGATGCTTCAACGCTGGGGAAGCCGCACTCAGAGTTACCGACTGGCGCTGGCCTTCCCTGAGTTTGACTCAAGCTCAGACCCGGCAGCATTCCTTAAAACCTTGCACTGTTTCTTTGCCTGCGCATCACCACCAGTTGGAAAACACAGACTAATGGAGGGTGAGCAACATAAAAAACTGGATCCATAGCATTTCATTTTCAGATCGGACTGAGATGCTTTAAATTTGTATGCCTTAGGCAATGATGACAGCAATGGATACGGTCAGGAATTCGCATGTGCACTCAACACACATCCCTGAAGATGCAAATGGAATTTCAAGCTTGCCTCCGACCCTACACACACATGCCAGAGGTAATGATGTATCACTCTATAGTGATGTATTTTCCTTGTTGTTTGGAGATGAAGCAAACTTGATGCTTGAGATGTTCAGGACCAGCATATCAACAGCCTGCTCCTTGGGCCTTATATTGCCACTATCTGCGAGGGATTATCACCATTTCTGTGGTCTCTCAAGGGGAGCCCTTTCAACAGCACCAATCCTACTGACAATAGTCCCAATAGCAACAAACCCACTGGTTAAACAGTATAATGGCAGAGGAAGGGGCCAAGGGTCTACCCAGCAACCCTCCTTCTCCTCTCCCACACCACCAGGCAAGCAGACCTAGTTGACTTACCCAGGCCCACAGGAAGCTTCTGGGAGGGCTGATGTCCTCATTTCTTCCAGCCTGAAGAGGCTATATCCTTCCCTTCCTTCAGACTCCACCCTTCATTCCCCCTGTCTTCCTCCTCCCCTACAAACAACCTCACCATCCTCTAGCATGAAGTGGCAGTGCTGCTACAGAAAGGAACTGTGGAGCAGGAAAGAGGGCAAGGATGCTGGTCCTGTTACTGCCTTGTCCCTAAGGACAGAAGTCCTAACTCTGATCCTGGACCTTGGAGAATTGAACTTCTACCTCAACAATGGATAGTTCAAGATGGTGGCCTCCGCTCAAGTGTTAATGGCTTTGGAAGCTGGAGATTGGATGATGTCACTCGACCTGTGGGATGGGTACTGCCATATCCAAATCCCACAGTCACATCGAAAGTACTTGCACCTTGTGGTGGGTTCTATGCACTGCCAATTTGTGGTGCTCCCATTTAGCTTAACATCAGCACCTCAAGTCGTCACAAAGGTGGTGGCAGCTGTTGAGGCCCATCTCAAAAGGTTGTACATTCCAGTTTTCCGGTACATAGACAACTGTATAACCAAAGCCTGGTCATCAAAGGGGTGGAGTCTCATCCTCTGTAGTCAACAATATCCCTACTGTTAGACCTGGGCTTTTTAGTCTAGCGAAATTCCCACCTGAGGCCCTCCTAATGACTCCAGTTCATAGTGTCAGTGGTGTAAATCACTCTTCTCCATGCCTTTCCTCCACCAGAGGGGATTGTCGACACACCAAAATGGTCCCGTTCTCCCAAGAGTGCGCAGATTCCAGTTCTTAGAGTCCTAAGTTTCATGGGTCTGCTGGCTTGCTGCATTCTCCTAGTCGCACATGAGAACTGTGCAGTGGTGCCTCTGTAGGCAGTGGCTACAGTATGGGGGAAATGTCACTCCATTATAATCTCCCTCAGTGATGTGTCAGAAGTGGTATGGTAGGGGAAACAAGGGGATCCTGTTTCGGGATGGCCTACTCTTCACCCACAATCACCACCAACTGTGGTTATGGTGCTAATAGAGGTCTCCACCTCAGGGTGGGGAGCCCATCTGGAAGATCCTGACATCAAAGGCCTCTGGTCTCCAGAATAATAGGCTCTTCAAATCAACCTGTTGGAACTGCAGGCAATTTGGCTGGCATTCAAGCCTTCCTCTCCTCCATCAAAGGTCAGTCTTCCAGATCTTGACTGATAACACAACAGATGTGGTACGTCCGCACGCAAGGGATAGTAGGGTCTTGCCACCTTTACCTGGAAGCATTGAAACTGTGGTATTGTCCTCACTGTCAAGGGATCTGGTTGACAGCCAAACACCTAGCAGGGTATTTGAATGATAGAGCAGACAACCTGAGCTGGTGTTATTTTGCTAGTCATGAACGGGAACTTCTACCTGAGGTAGTCCTGGAGATCTTCGCCCAGTGGGGCACGCCTCAGATGGGCTTGTTCACTTCATCGAAAAATAGTCAAGGCCAGCAGTACTCTGCCCTCCAGTATACATTGAGGGAAGCTTTGAAATACCGTGTTTCAGTTAAAGTGAAACTTTCAGCTGCACTACGTCCCACGCCTCCCTCCTCTTCCCCCTCTAAACCCATACCCTTGAGCTTTCAGGTTCTGAGGCAGATAGGCCAAGACAAGGCATAAGCCACTCATCACCCCCAGATCAGCCAGGGAGGGGGTGGTATGCAGACATTTGATGCTTCTCCATGTGTCCCTTCTGAAGTTGTCATTCAGACTGAACCTTCTCTCCCAGTCAAGGGAAATGGTTCTGCATCCCAATCTGAGAACTACACCTTAATGCTTTGAGACAGCATCTCAGTTCTTTTCCACCTTTCATTTCCCTTTATCCTGACAAATCAGTGTTGCAAACCAAGGCTACTTTTCTGCAGAATGCGGCGACTCCCTTTCACCTCAGGCAGTCCATCACCCTTCTGTTCCTGTATACCTCGCCCCATCCCATGAAATGGGGGTGGGGTGGGGGGGGGGGGGGAGCAATTGCACAGGTGGGATCCTAGGAGGCAGTCATCTGTCCGGATTGCACCCAGGACTGGATGACAGCTCTACTTTGGCTAATGTGTTGCCAAAAAAGGCAAAACTGTGCAGAAAAGGACCTTGTCCAGTTGGCTATTCTGCATTAAGACCTGTTAATCCTTGGCCAAGTAAGGACCTCCTGAAAGGGATCAGGGCTCACTCCACCAAAATCCAATCAACTATTTATGTTCTTTTCCACCGAAGCGGCTATAGCAGAAATTTGCATGGCAGCAAAGTGGGCAGCCCCATACTCCTTTGCTAAACAGTACTGCTGGGATTCTGAAATGTGTAGGTAACAGGCACTTCACAAGATTCGTCCTTTGGATATTATCATCTAACCTTCCATCATCCTTCCTCTTGAGCAGGATACTGCTTTGGAATCTTTTCTACAGTTGAGGAATCTGAAGGTAGATATATGAGGTATCAGTCAGAAGAATAAGTTACTTACCTGTGGTAACTGTTTCTGATGGATACTCAGCTGCCTACGGATTCCTCACTGACCGCTTCCCAGTTTGATGGGTGTGTTATAGGAAGAGTTCATAAGATCCTAATTTAGTTTTGGTTCTGCGCTACTATTGGTAGTGGTCCATCCGCTTTCTAAGGCTGGGAAAAAATGGATGGAAACTGACCTTTTACAAGGGTCGGTGACATCATCTGACACCATTTCTTTGTTAATGCAAAGCCATCACCCCTTACTGGCATTGTGAGTGCTATGAAGTTTTCAGATCCAGTCTGATGCTTGGGTTTATTCTACTGGTGAGGAATTTGCTGGTAGATGAAATTATCCACCAGAAATATCTTTACCTTCATTTTCTCTATTATGCTTCAGTTGTACCTTAACTTGGTCCCTACGTTCCTAATGTGCACTTAGTTTGAACCTGTACCTTGGGGGTTCTTTACAGTTTCTGCCCCTTGAACAACCCTCCTCATTGTAATCACTTCTGCATGTTGCATCAGTGAGCTGCATGTGCTGTGAGTGCAGGTTCCTTAAACTATCCTCGGCTTTAACAGTTTGGTATTTCGGACTCTGGCATCCTTTCTTCTGAATGTGGTGTTGGTGGTTTGTTAGGTAGTCCATAATGATCCCTGCTTTCTTCTTTCTGCCATATTCTTCTAAGGAGAAGGTGAGGCTTTAACAGTTGAACCCCAGGAGAACCATTAGTTCTTATTCAGATCTGGACTAAGGAGCACGGGGTGATCCAGCCAACTCTGTTGTATTAGCCTGTGCAAACAAGGGAAAGACCGTTCTGAAACTGACCCTTTCAAAATGGATCGTCTGTTTCAAGACATGCCATGCCTTGCCAAGAAGGGGACCTATAGACTTATTTCACTGGAGCGAAAGCCCCCACCATGGCTTTTGCTAGGAGCGTTCTGGTGTTGGTCATCTCGCAGGCTGCTAAGTAGGAGTCGTCCACATTTTCACCAGGCACTGCTGTATCAAGATTCAGATCTGCAGAGAGGGCCATTATGCCTGCTTGATTCTGTGGGACTTACTTATGCCATGTTCACTCCTTGGACGCTCCACCTTTTTGGATTCTCCTTTGGTATCTATTCAAAAGGTGTGAAAAATTGGTTTGAAGTATCCAAGACCCAAGTTACCATGGGGTAATGCCCTCCCAAGTAGATGCTCTGTAAAATCAATCGGATTATCCCTGTCCTTCCTTCTCCCCATTCTGTGTAGAAGGCTTCTGATAGGTTAAAAGGTCCCAGTGGAGATATCAGCATACTGTCCAACTTCCAATTTGTCAAGCACTCCACATCTGAAGTATGGATGTTGCCTTTATAAACACTGGAGAAAGTCTTGAGAGTGGAGTTCCAGATCCTTCTTAAAGGGCATGGGGAAAGAAGTAAGTGACTGCTTGTAGGTATGCGCCTACGCATTGAACCGTTTCACTTCCGAAGGTGGGACAAAAACGATGCAGAATTTGGGGGGAGTCTGATTGTGCTACCTGCTGTCAAGCTAGAGCTGTTGCATTAAAATTTCCATATTGTCTGGCACCAGTCAGAATTCAAAAAGTGACTATTTGCAATTACAGTATTCGCCAGAAAGAGTGTTTACCCAAGGTAGTAAACATATTCTTTCTTTTTCCTCACACCAAACAGGAGGAAATAATGTGCCACGTGGATCTTTGCAGGGCACTCACTTTTTACATTGACATCAGTTTTTTCTATTGACAGCACCCATGAGTACTGGTTGGATACTCTTCTTTTCTTTAGCTAAGTTTATTCCAAGAACACAGATCGATTCAGAAGTGGACCATTTCCTCGTTGATCAACATCTACTGTGCTCTGGGCAAGAAGGACCCTGTTGAGACAATCATGGTCCCTCCCAGCAGAGTGAAGGTCACTTAAGTTTTTCCAGGGGTGTTCCTGTCCCGGATATCTGCTACTTAAGCTTTGGTCTACAGGGATAGCCATTTGGCCAACCTTTTGCCGCAGAACATTTTGGTTTTAAAGTCTCCTCAGACTCTCCAACTGGGAGTACTTTTTTGGATTTGATTCCACAAGTGAGGAATCTGCAAGTAGAAGAGCGTCCAAAGTGCAAGTGCTCACCTTTTCTAACAGTCTTTCTAGTAAATACTTCATCTACCTGTATCCTGTCTGCCTCTCTGTTCTGAGTGGTCATGCTGTTTTTATTAAGGTCCCAAGTAGTTTGATACACTGCATTTTCTATTAGTTTAGTCTCCAATGGAGATATGGTGCCACTTGTTGAGGTAGGATAGCTATTACAGGTTTCCTCATTAAGTTTCACACCTGGAGGGATTTAAAAGATGAGCAATATGCAGGTAGATAGAGGATCCTCCAGAAAGATAAGTAAATTGTTTTTGTTTGGCGTGTTGGAGAGATGTGGAGTTGGCACGTTATTTTTAAACATGGTTCGGTTGCTATATGCTTCCCAAGTATCCCAAGTTGTGAATGGAATGTCTTAAGACACTGTAGCATCCCAGGGACAAGACAGAGTTCCCCCATCACTCCTGATTTTTCATCTTTCATTGGAGCCAGTTCTGTATATGCTAAGAGAATATCATGCACATAGGAATATCCATGTTAGGGGGAGGACGAAACTACTTTAATCATTATATGGCTGAAAAACTGCAATAAGAATGGTGCTGCAGGTCGGATATTCTTTCTTATACCTTTTTTTATTTTTTATTATTACCGTTTGTGTTCGGTGGTTGCAATGGCTGATTTGTGCTGGGTGTCAAATACAAATTGGGATGGATTTACTCACAAGATACCTTGATATGAGATGGGCTATCAGTGTCTGATCTCCGACTATTACTTGGTTACACATGTGTGCTTTTCTAGATTTTGTTTTCAACCAGATGTACAGAATAAATATGTGACATTGCAAACTAGGGTTCTGGCAGCATGCTCGCGTAGACTGCAGGCACTAGGCAAAAATACAGGTTTAGCTTCCATAATTGATGCTATAGCAGTTACAAGGTGAGCTTGGCATGAACTAGTCAAAATGGCTGGTTCAAGGTATCTGTACAAGCCCCTTCTATAGATGGCAGATAAATAGTCTTCTGATTGCAGAGAAAGGAAAACAGAATCCTACTGCACACAGGCTGGAAAAGATGGAAGATATATTCCCAAATGGTAAATTTCATCCTCATAATCTTTATTTCTGAGGAGAGCCATAAAAGGACAGATAACAAGTAAAACTCATAAAAAGGAAAAAGGAATCATGCAAATGGCATCCAAGCAGTCAATTTCTGATAGTAAAATATAAATACAAGCAATACAATCATAAAACAATGAGTTATCAACAATACAATTTGGAATAAAATAAATGTAACTAGTGCCATCATTAGCACAATGAGGCAACAAGAGATGAAAATATATTAGCTTTTTTGCCCAGTGCAGTAATGTGCAAGTGCTACTACAGAGTTCAAAGCAAACAATGCAGTCATGAAAGAATTAGTTACATTATTTAAATTTTAATAAAATTCAGTGCAACCAGTACTTTATTAAAACACATTAAAACATCAAAAAGCATGCAAGTGTTAACAATCTAGCCCAGGGCAGTAAAGTGCAGGTGCTACCATAAGGCCAGGATCAATTGGGGGGGCACAGGCAGTATGGAACACACATATCTTGCCTTGTCTCATATTTCAGTAGTCTGATTGCCTCAGTATATTTCCTAACTCCCAAATTTGGGCACAGCAGAACTAATCACCACCTTCTCCCTTTCAAGTACGCTGGGCAGAAGAACATGGCATGTCCCTCTCTTTCCTTGGCATTCCCGCAGGAGAGACACTGTCTAACAGGATAACCTATCTGAGCCCACCTGTGGGTAAAAGAAGAAAGGGGGGTAATGTGCCATAGCGGAACTGAAGATAGAATTTCCAGGCGGCTACAAATTCAATCTCATCCAGAAACTGCTCGGCCTGGAAGTCGTCCTTCACCAGGAGGAAGGCATCAGTCAGGGGCCCAAAGGAGAATTGAGCCTGCAATAACCTTCACATATACTGGCCGTAGTCCCCCTTGATGGTTAGCTTACTAATAGATGGGGCTATTGACGGGTCATCCCGCAGTGTCTCGTTGCCTGACTTTGAGGGGTTCTCTGACATACTTGATCCATGGTATTTTGTTGTAGCCCGAGTGGCCCAGGATCTCTTCCAACCCCTGACAGTAGGAGAGAAGCTCAGGAGTGGCCCAAATCCTCCTCCAATAAAGGATTGGTCTTCTGCCTATCCCTTCAGATATTGACTTTAGACCCATATTGAGTCTAAGGGGGAGTAAAGGGGTACTAGCGGGGAGGTTTAACAATTGGTGAAAAAAACAGTTTTCTGCTGCTGTTAGGGCAGCAGTGACCTTGTGGCCCCAGAGCTCTGCACCATAGAGGGCAATAGTTTGAGGCTGCTGTTTATAGATTTGTAATGCTGAGAGGATTGGATGAAAATGGGATCTACAATGCTTTTTAACCAGCTCCCCCCCCCCCAGTATGTTGCTCTAATTTAAGCCTGCACCTGTCAGTGTGATTACGGCAGTCCAACTGTTCTCTAAGGATCAGCCCTAGATACTCGAAGGTGTGCTCTCGCTCCAGTGGCACACCTTTGAGCATGGGGTTACGTCTGGTAGAACGACAGGGATTGCAAACCATGAATTTTGTTTTAGCCACATTTATTTCCAACCCCCGTCGTCTACAGAATATGTCAAAGCTATCCAAGATCCTCTGCAAACCCATAGGTGATTTGGAAAGTAGCAGGGTCCACAAACATCAGGGCAAGAACCCTTAATGCCTGCCAGGTTTGGGAAATTGCCCTTGCATTGGTTCAAATGGGCTTCTAGCCCATTGACATAAAGGGTGAAAAGAGTAAGGTGAGGACACAACCCTGCCTAACCCCTCTAGTGACAGGGAATTTATCTGTCATCTCACCCAGTTGTACACATCGCACCTGTGCATAATTGTGTTCATGAAGCCTTATTATGATAGCCAGGAGATAATCGGGACTCCTATCTAACAGCACTTGCCCCACAGCAAAGATCTGGGGACCAGGTCAAAGGCCGACCGAAGGTCCGCAAATAATGCATATAGCCGACCGCCCCCAAGAGTCACTGTTTTCTGAAAGAAGTTGAAGGCGGAAGGCCTGGTCCACATTGCTGGTGCATTCCTGAATGCCTGCCTGTAAGGGGGTGAGAATGTATTTTGCAGCCATCCAGTCTTGGACCCTCTCCAAAGGAATTCTGCTAAACAGCTTTTGCAAGCTGTCTAGAAGGCTTATCGGTCTGTATTTGGATGGCAGTGTTGGGGGACCCTTTTTATATAGTGGACTGATTTCAGTTCCTTGCCAGGTGGGAGGGACGTGTGCCCCCTTTAGAATGGCATTAAAAAACTCCTGTAAGAACTCCATACATCTATCTCTCTTAAGAACAGGTTGCTTGATTTTGTCTGGTCCAAAAGCTTTATTGGAAATGGTCTTAAGAATCTCTGATCTCGCCTCCTGGGTCACATTAGAAGGGATCTCCGCCAGTTCTCTCTACAGACCTATTGTCATTGTTGGTGCTGCTGCAGACAGTCATAGGGGCATTATCTGCTTCGGTTGCAGGGTAATGGCTAGAGAAGTGGACAACCTATTCCACTGCTGGGACAGAGATTTTGGTTATGCAATGACCCTCTTGGGAGCCGGTGATGACTATTTTCTAGAAAGTACGCTGATCGCTTAGGCGTACTACCTCCGACAGAGCTTCCCACTTCGCAACATCCCACTCCCTTTTCACTTGGTTAATAGCTTTTTTTTATAAGCCACCCGCCAATCTTTTATTGCACTCCTGTCATTTTGAATGATGAAAAGCATCAGGGCTACTCTGACACCCTTACAGGTTTCATTGTATTAGGAAGGGGAGGTGTGCCTTTCAACAGCCCTTTTGGTTTCGACAAAGAAGAGCTTCCCAAGCCCCTCGAACATAATATTATGAATGGTGGTGATCTTGTCCCTGGTTTCTCAAAGGTCCGAGGACCCCTCAATGCATAGTAAAACTTCCAAGCTAGATGCTACAAGTTTATATATTGTCTCAACCATCTGTTGAGAATGGGCAATCTTGCTCCCCTGTATTCTGTGTATGTTGTTGGAGGACCTCAACCTCCAATCAAAAGGTTTAAGGGAGCTAGTTAATTTTACAATGAAAGGGGAGAAATACATTGAGAGCTAAGACATTATGGTCGCTGTCCTGCCTCAACAGTACCTCCATATTCACAAGGTGTGGGCAGACCCTCAAATTCACTAAGATATCATTAATAAGACTGGTACTCTGGAAGCAATTGAAAGTGTGCCTACCCTCCGTCTCAGAGGAGCTTTTTAACGTTTGCTGCACGCAGACCCTGATTCAGGGTTATGGCTTTAACTTGTAATGCAGGGGGACTAGCTTTTGATAGGGGAGTGGTCGTCGTCCTGGGTGACTACCTCTATGTTGTTATCCATTGGTTCAGATTGACAATTGAAGTCTGAAGTCCCCTTCCACAGTTTTCCTAACACCAACTGGGGCAGAAGCCATATATTGAGTCAAGTGATTCTAAGATTGGTGAATCTCTAGTGGGTATCCCATTCTTACTCTCTTTGTCTCCAGCTTTACATCCCTTTTTCCTCTGATTCTGCACTGCTGTTGACCCTCTTCCCCCAACTCTACATTTTAAGAGTTCTGCTTCCCTTTGTTTACTCTGCTTTCTTTCTTTGCAGCCTCTCTTCCTGTTTCCTGCTGCTCTCTCAGCCCCCTGACTCTCCAATCACAGGGCTTTGCTGGACTCCCTGAACATGCCTCTTAGCCCAAGGGTTGTGTACTCCTTGTGTTTGTTTAGCATTATAGTTCATCATTCTGGTTTTAAACTGTGCTTCTGCTTATTTCTAAAAGTCACATTGTAAACGTTTTTTTGTTTTTGTGCAGTTCTGCCGGCCATTAACAAAATTTAACTGCTTAAAAAGCCAGGTTCATGCCTCTGCAGTTCCCCTATTCCTACCGGCTCTCCAGACACAGCTTATGGAATAGAGAGTAGCTCAAACCCCTCCTTCAGGTGCGCCCACTTACTTTTTGTTAGGAGACCACTTCACTAACCCTGCAGGTGTGACTAAGAGCCTGAGCGCTTCAGCTGTCCTCACCACCAGCCTTTACAGCACTCCACCCAGGACGTCTCAGCCTGGGTATCCGGACTGAGGGCAAGGGCACAACCTGTTGCCCTTTTCTCCAATTAAGTCATCACCATGACCCATCCACATCATTAAACACACACAATTCTCCCAACACTACAAGAGTTCACAGAACACTTCTATATTCCGTTCTACACACAATAGCACCATTACTCTCACACAAACCACTACTTTGCACTATAACACTATTAAACACATATGTCACCAATTTACGACAAAATCACAGTATGCATAACCTTAATCCCATCACGCACCCTCCCAGTAATCCCCACCCTCTACTTACCTATAACAGATCCCATTCCAGCACCAGGAACATCTGTACTCAACCCTCCCTCATATCATCCTCCAACAACCCCCCCTACTCTTTTTACCAATAACACACAACAAAACACTCCTTACACTCCACCCCAAATATTACTTTGTGCTCCCAAATCAACTACTCACATCCCCGTCAAACCTCTTCTCACACTACACACACTTCTCCAACACATCACCACCCCTTACCCCTTCAACATATACTACCCACCATTACCTTAGAACCCAATCCTACACAAAAACACACTACACCAATATAACCATATGACTACTCCTCAATAAACAAACATACCACACACAAATTCTTACTGCATTCCATCACAAAATACAAACAGCCTCTCCCTCAATCCTACAACCCTCCCCATCCTCCCCCACAAGAAGCAATGGATAACGAAAAGCCTGGATAGCAATTAAGTGCAATAGCATCAGTAGAGGATTAGTTTTTTCCACCCCTTTGAGCTACACTTCTATCCAGAGTAGTGTGAAATTATTAACAGTGTGAAATGTGCTGTTGAATGGAATGTTTACACTTGTGCATGATACTGATATACAACCTTGCATGCCAAGCAAATTGGAATGTGCCAGTGAAATTACAGTTTTGTACTTATTTAAAATAAAATAATAAAAAGTAAATGGAATAATGGATAGTGTTCAGTTTTGCAGAAAATGGGAAAGGATAACAGTAACTTTGTTTTGCTCCTAGATCACATACGTTATCAACATCATCTCCAAACAGGTCCCACACATCTTCAGATGAACCAGAGCACTCTCTTTTGGAGTATATTCGTCATTTAGAAGTTATTCAGCAGAGATTAGGAGGATTGCAACAAGGTGTGTGTTCATTAATTGTAGATTGTTCTTCTCTGGGACCCTAATGTAAACTGATTATGTCTAGCCATGTATGAGATCTTACTCTTATGCTCCTAACAATGAACAGAAATTTTCCATCTCTCCCTGAACAGGGATTTCACCTCTGCACTTGAACGTGAACAGATATTTCATTCTAAGAATGGATTTACATCACTGTGCCTATCCCAGAGCAAATATTCCATTGCTGCACTTGAGTAGATCATATTTATTCTAAGCAGAGACTTTCCACCTTTCTGCATTACCTAGAGATAGGGTCTCCCACCTTTGTGCATTTTCCTTAAAAGTAAGCAAACTTACTGCTGACCTGTCTTGCATTGAAGTGCCCCTCTGCAATTGAAATAAACCAGACATTTGACTTGTATTGACACTTCGTGGACCCAGAGTAGACTAAAGTATGTTTTATTTTTTTTACTGCTGCATGAAGGTCTCACTGGTCATTGTTGTTGCGTTTTGTTCCATAATTTTAGGAGCATCCCCGGGACACTTATGAGAGAGGAATATGAAGTCATCTGAAACCCCAGCTATGGACTGATAGACTGAATCTGAGTGAATCTCCATAAGATAGAAAATCATGTGGCAAAACCGTCCAGAGAGCGCCCAGGGTGCATTTTGAGCACAAGCTTCGAAGTTTGTCTTAGTGCAGAGCTGGCTTTCAAGATACATATCAATACTTTGGTTGCGTTTGCACATCTTACTTGGAGGATCTATCACAGCATGGTTAGCTGTAACTTGGGAATGAACTGGAGTCCAGATCTGTGTATAACAAGCAACAGTTTTTTTTTTACTTGTATTTTTTTAAAAACTGTATAGCTGGATTCTTTGTACAAAGGAAATAAAAATATTTTATGAGTTTCTTTTATTCCTGCTTTAACTTAGCCTTTATATATAGTAAAGTGACTCTAGTCAGACAAGTGCTTGTGAAGACTATGCTGTCAGAGAGGAAAAGATTTCAATAATCTGACTACAGTTATGAAATAATAGTATGTACTATGGAAAATGCTTAACAGTCAGTTAAGACGTGTATTATTTTGAGGTGCTGTCACGGTTCTGCTGTGTGTGAATTCACCACTGCCCCTTTGAGAGATTCAGACCACTGTTCTCAGTCATTACCATTGTCCTTCAAACAGATCTATGTAAATTTTAGTCTGAATTATCATCACATTATTTTTTTAAATATTGTTGCTCTGTTTTATGTTGTTTTAGTTCTTGGGTCTCACCTGATAGGGCAGTTCTCTACCAGAACTTGTAGCGTGTGTGTCTGTGTTTTTTTTGACATATTATCAGTCCAGCCACAGATTCCTTACCTTAGAATTATCCCCAAGCGTCAGACCATATCCAGAAATATTTTGTGAGCAGTACCCCTGTGTGCTGGTAGGTGATATTGTTCGGCTCTGCGTCACATTGTCATTTTCGTCCGTGCTGAAAATGACAGTGGTAGTGCCTATATAGGCACCACTCCAGCCTGTTAACTTCAGTTTTTTGGAGGGGGGGGGGGGTGTTTTTTTCACCCCCCAGTCAGCACAGATCTGGAGAGAGTTTCTTCTTACTTATTTTTTACCAAACTTTGTATGACTGTTGTCAAAGCCTTTCTGAGGTTTTACCTACTGGTGTGGCAGGGATGTCATCGAGGAAGGCCAGCTTCAAGCCCTGCGGTGCCGGACACCGATCAGTGTCAGTGACTGACCCATACTATGTATGCCTCTGGTGCCTCAAGCACAACCACGACCCGAAGGCCTGCACCAATTGCCGTGCAGTGCACCCGATGGCCTTTAGTGCCCAGCTAAGAGTTCTATGAGGCCATGCGCTTCATATTTGGGTGGCCCGTTCCCTCTGGTGTGCCCTTGAGCCCTAATGGTTCAGCAGGGGCCCTGATGGTTTTGCACCAGCGCTCTGGCCCTGGTGCCAGTTGGGCCCTTTGGATCCATTCCTGGATCTGTACCAATGCTGGTTGTGTACCTTTGATCTTCTCTAGTGCTCGTCTCAGTGTTGTCTCTCCCGGCACTGTCGTTCCCATTCTTATCCCCGACTGACACTGAGCTGGAGGGGCATTGTCCGACACCTACTCCGGTGCCGACTGGAGTCATGCCTTCCAGGCCGGAGCCCTGTTCTTACAGGATAGGACTCAGGGAAAAATAGGGAGAGGTCGCTGGACGCTAAGGAATACCACCGGAATGAGACCTTGGAATGGTGTAGGAATCTGGGTGACTACAGTGGCCCGGTCATTCTCCAGATTCGGAGGAGGGATCGTCCTTTGCAGTGGTGGTGAGGATGGCAGCCGAGGTCCTAGACCTCTGCTTGCGCTCTGTAGCAGTCAAGAATAATGTCTTGACAAAACTACTTCAGCCAGTAATTTGCCCCATCAGAACCTCTTCTTACTCTTAAGGCATTTATTGATTTCATGCTTTGGGACCTTGTCCAAGCCCAGCATAAGGCCTCCTGTGAACATTACGTCTGCACGACCCCACCACCCTGCTCCAAGAAACTCAAAATCCTCACACTGCATCCCACCCTGGAGAGCTTGGTGGTCCAAACATCCACATCCCACATAAATCCTGGTGCATTCCCAGCCACACCACCGGATCTTGAATCCAAGAGGCTGGACACCTTAGAGAAGATATTTTCTTCCACCAGCCTGGCACTACGGTCCATGAACACCACATGCCTTTTGGGCCGCTATTCCCATGATCTACGAAATACGGTTGCTCAGGTGCTGCCCACAGTCCCAGATGAGGCACGGGATGTACTCTTCCAGTCTGTTGCAGAAGGGAGGAACACAACGAAGTTCACGGTTCGATGTGGACTAGACACGACCAGCTCACTGGGCAGGGGGGTTTCATCAGCAGTGGCCTTCTGACTGAGGGTGACGGGCTTTGCTGAGACCAGGCGAATTCAGTGCGGGAGCTCTATAAGGACAAAAGGGCTAATGCTAGACCCTTAGGCCTTTCCATGGCCCTTCACCACCCCCAATATTTTTCAATGGAAAATCTCATGCAGTGATGATGTAATATTTCAGGAACCCTGTGACCTATATACTTCATTTTGGTGTCAAAACATAGGTTTTGGGGGTGAAGTAGGGTTATAGAGAAAGAAAATAACTCCCCAGAGCTATTTTCCAAATTGGCAGCTCTATAATGATGTGTTAGCCATCATATTGGTAATTTATTTTAATATTGTTTTTGTTTCAGGTTTTCCGTTAATGCAAATTTGTAAACATGAGCGAAGCAGGTGGTCTTTATCTCCTGAAAGAATATTACTAGCTACGAAATCTGAGGACTCCTTCAACAACAAAAAAAGTCATAAGCCAAAATATTCCGAAAGAAAAACTAACATGAACTGTGCCTGGACAGAAGAGAGTTTAAGGTGCTGCAGAAATACGGCAAGATGAAGTTTACAAAAGATTGAAACTGATGGTTGAAGAGGATCAAATATTTTATCATTGTAACAAGTGCTACAAGTCGTACACAATGGAAAAAAGGCTGGAAAAATGTTTTGGAACAAATAGCAGAAACCAGTGAATCGCAACAAGAATCTCAGTCTTCTGGAAAGCGACGACAACCAAACCCAATGCCTATCCACTTAAAAGATCGATGGCTATCCCTCGTCCACCTATAACAACTGATCAGAAAGCAGAGGACCTTCAATGTGTTATCAGTGATATAGCCAGAACAAGGGCCAAAGAGATTAACGAAAGAACAAAGTACAGAGTATGTGTCTCAAAGGGCAAACATGTTTTTATCTGCAGCTAGTTTATTCCAAGATTAAGATTTCAGCCGAGTAGCTTATTTAAACAGCAAGGTAAATGTATTCGCAGTGATTTGTATGTCCACCTGAACTGCACGTGTGCATACATTCGAAAATATGAATGTACAATGAGCTCCCAGCAGCAGCGCAACCACCAGTCTTCATTTAAGTTTGCAATCTTTCAAAAAGCAAATAAACTTTTAACGCCACTCTTGACTGCTGGCTTATGGGTTCACACTCAGTGAGATCGGAAAAATAATGGTAAACATAGATAAAACTGTATTGATCCCTAATAATTATAATAAGATTTTTCTGGTGAAAATGTTTTCGTTTTTGTCAGTCTAACAAAAAGAAAGACCCACTTACGGTGTTCTCAGCTGATTTGACTCCTGATGTTCTTGCTGCCAAAATAAGATCGCAGAATGCAGTAAAATCAGCAGGAACCATTTTAAGAAACGTCCTGAAAGATTTAGCTTCTGATGGATACAACTACCTGTGGATTCCTCACCTAATGAATACTCCCATGGCGCCAGCATTCGACGGAAATCTTCTTACTAGTCTCTGCACGTCGACGAGGACGTCACTCTAGCCCACGCGACGCCGTCTGACGTGATACAGGCAATAAGAGGTCCTCGACGACGTGCGGACGTCAGTTCCCTTTTTTCCGTGCATTCGAAACGGTTATCTTCGAGGGAGCAACTGTTACTTTTGTGGTTACAGTGTATTTTTGCTGCGTAGTCTTTCGCTGTGGTAATAATGTCGCAGAGAAAGTCTGGATTCAAGCCTTGTCGTGAGTGTGGAGGCAAGATGTCGGTGACGGATCCTCATTCCGATTGCCTTTGGTGTTTGAGCTCCGACCACGACGTCTCGACTTGTGATTCATGCCAGCACATGAATCCAAAGGCCCTCAAG
This sequence comes from Pleurodeles waltl, assembly GCF_031143425.1. Lineage (NCBI taxonomy): Eukaryota > Metazoa > Chordata > Amphibia > Caudata > Salamandridae > Pleurodeles > Pleurodeles waltl. The sequence continues at coordinate 1,692,737,263 of NC_090440.1, forward strand.
GAACGTGAGGTGAAGCTGTTTATGGCGAAATCGAAGGAGAAGCATCACAAGAAGTCTTCTTCTCCAAGACATCGGCGTCATCGAGACTCCCGGTGCCGTAGAGAATCTCGGCGTCATTCGAAGGAGACTCGTTCCAGGTCTTCGAATCGGCGCCGAAGGACATGGGAGATCAGTCCCACGGTTACGCCGCATCCTTTGACGCCGTTGCCCTCTCCGGCGTCTCCAACTTCACCTGGACAGGCGTCGGTGATTGAGGTATTGGAGCCTCAGGTGTTTTCTCCGGCGTTGCAGACGTCGAGGTCGGGGTCGCCTCCGAGACAGGCACCCCAGTATCCGGCTTTTCCCACCCCTGGAGCCGATAGTTCCGCATTCTTGAATGCGATGTATGCCATCTTCCAACAGATGGCTCCAGGGGGTGCTCCGGCTGGGCCTTTGGCCTTTTCATTGGGTGATCCTGCGCCTCTACGGCCGGCACCCTTTATGCCCTTTCTCCCTTTTGGGAACGTGGGCTCGGCGCCGGTGGCCGCTCCGGTGGCTTCAGAGGGATTGGCCCCAGGGATTTCCATCCCGTCGACGTCGGGATTTCGGCCTGTGACTCCGGTGGGTCCATCTGCTTCAACTGCTCTTTCGTCGGCGCCGAAGTTACCTGTGGCGCCGGACGCGGCGTCGGTGGCTTCTGAAGATCGGCGCCGATCTTCGACTTCGGCGGAGGCATTGTCGACTCCGCGTATTGAACAACGGCTTCATTCGAGGAGACGTGCTCTCCGTGTATTAGAGGAGCAGGAGTAGCAACGAGCCCTGGAGGAAGGAGAGCTAGAGGACTCGGGTGATGGGCTGCGTGGTCTGGAGTCGGCCAGTGGGCTGGACACTTCCCCTGAGTGGGATCTTTCGTCCACGGGAGAATACACTGAGGAGGCTGCTTCCTTTCATGCAGTAGTACGGAAGGCAGCTAGTTTTTTGGACCTGCCTTTGCCGGTGGTGGAGGCTAAACAAAACCTTCTAACAGAGGTGCTACATCCGGCCTCAGCTGCGGCGGAGCCTCTTTTGCCATTTAATGACGCTCTGCTGGATCCGGTGTTAGAGGTGTGGAAGAGGCCGGCATCTTCCCCAGCAGTTCACAGAGCCGTGGCCAGGAGGTATCGGGCGGCTCCGACTGACCCTGGTTTTCTGTCTAGGCACCCTACGCCGGAGAGCTTGGTGGTGCAGGCCTCCTGTTCATCTAAGTCAGCGCCTGGTTCTTTCCCGACGGTGCCTGGGGACAGAGATTCAAAGAAACTAGAGGCGCAGTCCAAGAAGATTTTTTCGTCCTGCAGTCTGGCGTTGAAGGCCACCAACGCAACCTGTATCCTGGGGAGGTATATTCATGCTCTGATGGATGACATTTCCTCATCATTTACAGAGCTTCCCCAGGGTCTTTTGGATCTTGTTTCAAATGCCCAGGCTGCTGCGACCCAGATTATCCAGACGGGACTGGATACCACCGACTCGGTAGCCAGAGCAATGGGCACAACTGTGGTGGCAAGGAGACAGGCCTGGCTCCGTAACTCGGGCTTTTCTGCGGATGTACAGTCCACATTGTTGGATCTCCCGTTTGATGGGGACAAACTGTTTGGAGCCAAGGCTGATTCGGCCTTGGAACGTTTTAAGGAGAGCAGGGCCACGGCTAAGTCGTTAGGGCTCCAAGCTCCTTCTTCCACGGCCTCTTCCAGATTTTTCAGGAGGTTTCGTGGATTTGGGCGTGGCTCTTCCTCCTCTTCCTTTCGGGGAAGATATCGGCAACCTGCCTCTTCCCATCTCTATAGATCTTTTAGGGGGAGAGGTAGGGTCCGCACCAGAGGAGCCTCTCAGCAGCACTCTGCCTCTTCCTCATCCTCTGGCGGGGTGCAGCAGGGGAAGCAGCCTTAGGCTTCCACTATTTCCCACTCACTCCTCTCCTGTAGGGGGAAGATTACAGCATTTTCTCACCAAATGGAAGACTGTTACAACGGACACTTGGGTTCTCAGTATTGTGGGAAAAGGCTACACCCTTCCCTTTCGGGAGTTCCCGCCCCTCATCCCGCCCCGTCCTTCTTATTGTTCAGAAGAACACCTCCTGTTGCTAGAACAGGAGGTACAAGCCCTCCTTTCAAAGGGCACGGTGGAGTTGGTCCCAGAGCAGGAAAGGGGTCGAGGATGTTACTCAAGGTATTTCCTGATTCCCAAGAAGGATGGTCGTTTGAGACCAATCCTGGACCTGAGGATCTTGAATTGGTTCCTCAAGCAGGAAAAGTTCAAGATGCTGACCCTAGCACAGGTGCTTTTGGCATTGAACAAGGAAGACTGGATGGTGTCTGTCGACTTGCAGGATGCTTACTTTCATATCCCGATACTCCAGTCACACAGGAAGTATCTCCGGTTTGTGGTGGGATCGCAGCACTATCAGTTTGCGGTCCTTCCGTTTGGTCTTACTTCAGCACCTCGAGTCTTCACGAAGGTGATGTCGGTGGTTGCGGCAGAACTCAGAAGGAAGGGGATAGCAGTATTCCCTTACTTGGACGACTGGTTGATCAAAGCCAAGTCCCCGGAGCTTGTGTCGCATCATCTGCAGTCAACAACCCAGTTGTTGTTCGACCTGGGTTTTTCAGTGAACGAGCCCAAATCTCACCTAGAGCCCTCTCAGCGCCTCCTGTTCATAGGGGCAGTACTGGATACAACATTGGGTCGGGCCTTTCCTCCGCCTCAGCGGATTCAAGATATTCAGGATTTGGTTCCAATGTTTCGAAATGGAGCGGTAGTTCCAGTCCTCAAGGTCCTTCGTCTGCTCGGTCTGTTTGCCTCCTGCATTCTGTTGGTCACGCATGCTCGCTGGCACATGAGGGCTCTTCAGTGGTGCCTCCGAAGGCAGTGGTCTCAACACAAAGGGGATCTAGAGAGTACTGTCAAGATCTCCAGAGATGCTGCTGTGGATTTGAAGTGGTGGATTGCAAGCAACAATCTTTCACAAGGAAAGCCGTTCCAGCAGTCGCCACCAGTGGCCACAGTCATAACGGATGCTTCCACTCTAGGGTGGGGAGCTCATCTGGGGGATCTGGAGATCAAAGGCCTTTGGTCTCCAGAGGAACAGATGTTTCACATCAATCTGTTAGAGTTACGGGCTGTACATCTGGCTCTCAAGGCCTTCCTCCCTTCCCTTCGTGGTCAGTCGGTACAGGTCCTAACGGACAATACTACCACGATGTGGTACATAAACAAGCAGGGAGGAGTGGGGTCGTACCTTCTCTGCAGAGAAGCTCTTCGACTATGGTCCTGGGCAAAGGACCATCAGATTTGCTTGATAGCAAACCATCTGGCCGGAGTCTTGAACGTGCGTGCGGACAGTCTCAGTCGCCAATTCTCGGCAGACCACGAGTGGCGTCTCCATCCAGATCAAGTCCGTTTAATCTTCCAGAGGTGGGGGTTTCCTCGGGTAGATCTGTTTGCCACTCGAGAGAACGCGCATTGTCCGTTATTCTGCAGCCTCCAGTATCCGATGCAGGGAGCGTTGGGGGACGCGTTTCAAATAACCTGGTGCGGCCAGTTGCTTTACGCGTTTCCTCCCATACCCTTGATTCCTCGAGTATTGAGGAAGATTCGCCAGGACCGGGCTCTAGTCATCCTAATAGCTCCGGATTGGCCAAGGAGGGTATGGTACTCCGACCTTCTCCAACTCTCAATGTGCCCTCCGCTCCGTCTCCCTTTCAGGGCAGACCTCCTCTTGCAGTCGCAGGGGCAGGTTCTACACCCCAACCTCCAGAGTCTGCACCTACATGCCTGGAGATTGAACGGGGCAACCTGAGTTCCTTCTCTCTCCCGCCTGAGGTAGTGGATGTTATATTAGCGGCCAGGCGACACTCCACTAAATCTATCTACGCTAATAGATGGTCTAAATTTGTTGCGTGGTGTGGAGAGAGGCAGATTGATCCTTTGCATGCTCATCTATCGGACGTTTTGTCTTTTGCTCTGTCTCTAGCGCAGAAAGGTTGTGCAGTGGCTACCATTAAGGGTTATTTATCGGCCTTGTCAGCCTTCATATGTCTTCCAGACCAACCATCTTTATTTAAATCCCCTATTGTTATCAGATTCTTGAAAGGTCTTATAAATAAATATCCTCCAAAGCCATTCGTTATGCCGCAATGGGATTTGTCCTTGGTCCTGACTTTCCTTATGGGGTCCCCTTTTGAACCTATGCATTCTTGCCCCTTAAGGTATTTGGTTTTAAAAACAGTCTTCCTGATAGCTATAACATCAGCAAGGAGAGTGAGTGAGTTGCAGGCCTTATCAGTAAAGCCCCCTTATACAACTTTTTATGGGGATAAGGTGGTGTTGAGGACCAAGGCTGCTTTCCTCCCGAAGGTTGTTTCACCCTTCCATTTGGCTCAGGCAATTACTTTGTCCACGTTCTATCCTCTGCCTCATCCTTCCAAAGAGGAAGAAAGACTGCACCGTCTGGACCCAAAGAGGGCGTTGAGCTTCTTTATTGATAGAACAAAGGATTTCAGGCTGGAGGATCAGCTGTTTATTGGATACGTGGGCAAGAGGAGAGGAAAGGCAGTCCACAAGAGAACACTATCCAGGTGGGTTGTTCTTTGCATTAAAATCTGTTACTCTTTGGCAAAGAAGGATCCTCCTGAGGGCATTAGAGCTCATTCCACCAGAGCTAAGTCGGCCACTTCGGCCTTGGCCAGAGGTGTTCCTGTGGTCGACATCTGCAAGGCCGCAACTTGGTCGTCCCTTCACACTTTTGCAAAACATTACTGTTTGGATTCTGAGGTTAGAAGGGACGGCCATTTTGCACGGTCAGTGCTGCAGGATTTCTTGGTTTGACCATTTAGGCACCCACCGCCGGGCGTGGTACTGCTTTGGGACTCTATTCATTAGGTGAGGAATCCACAGGTAGTTGTATCCATCAGAAGAACGAGTTACTTACCTTCGGTAACGACTTTTCTGGTGGATACATTAGCTACCTGTGGATTCCTCACGGTCCCACCCGCCTCCCCGTTGCCTTTCTGGTCTTACCAAGTAATCCTTGAGTACGCTCCTCTTGGTCTTTGAGGGTGCAATAGATGTTGTATATATTATATGTATATAGGTATACATCTTTGTGTATATACTTGATGTGTAGATATATATTTTAAAAAGAGAGAGTTATATATATATATATATATATAAAAGATTTACAGTTATTCATGCAATGTTGTGTATTTTTACAATGTAATGGGATGTTGCCTTGCTCTTTCATTGCATTACCTGGTTGTTCTCATGCACGTAAAAAATGATTGGTACTGACGTCCGCACGTCGTCGAGGACCTCTTATTGCCTGTATGACGTCAGACGGCGTCGCGTGGGCTAGAGTGACGTCCTCGTCGACGTGCAGAGACTAGTAAGAAGATTTCCGTCGAATTCTGGCGCCATGGGAGTATTCATTAGGTGAGGAATCCACAGGTAGCTAATGTATCCACCAGAAAAGTCGTTACCGAAGGTAAGTAACTCGTTCTTTTGGACTTAATGACCGGTTTTGTGATGCCCCAGCACTCCGCAAATCATGGAAGTCTACAAGAATGCCTTGTGTCTTAATATTTTTTTACATTATTGCTTAATTTCAGCCAAGCAAAACTGTTAGAAATTAAAGTTCTTGAGTTCTGAACAGAAGCCGACAACATTGATGATGGCTTTGAAGAAATAAGCAAAGAAGTGAAAGACAATCCCATGAACCAACAGGCGTATGCTGTGCAAATGTACTGTCTCTTCCTAATCATGTTTTATGAATTACATTGCAGCAAAAAGAAAACCTCTGTACTCATGACTGCCCACGCAGTCTATGACAAGTTCAAAAGTAGAGAGCTAATCACTTCGATGAAAAGGAGTGGTGTATCAACAAGTTATAATGGCATAGTAGGGACCAGGACCTTGTTAGCAGTTCATGCTGTAAAATCTTGTGAATCTGACAGCACACCACTTCCAAGCCACTTTACCAGAAAAGGATTAACAATTGCTACTCTTCATAATTTTGATTTTGAAGACCGCTCTTCTTTGTCTGGAACATCTAGCACACATGATATTGCCATGGTGCTTCTTCTGTACCACTGAAGTAGCTGCTGGAAAACAAGCGGTCAGCTGTAGGCATAAACAAACAAAGCTGCAAACTTATAACTCATCTGCTATGCCAACATGTGCAAAATCACTACAAGCCATCAACACGCCCCAACCTACAGAAACTTACAAAGTGGCTGAGGACATGGATTTTCTTCTACCTGATGCTGCGGTTCGCAAAGCTGATTTAACTGAATTTATCATATGCTTATTCGGTGCAGGCTGAATGATGAAAAAAAGCCAGTTCCTCCATGGGTTGGGATTCATGCTCTGATCTCCCAGTACACCTTCCCACCAACGAAGGTTGGGTTTTTACCAGTAATACCATCTTCAGTCACAAACTACGCAACCGTATACACAGCTCTAAAGAAACTTCCAAAATGTGCATGCTCAGCTTGAAGACCAGCCGATCCTGCCATTTTTCTGCGATAAAGGTGTTTTCCATATTGTAGCTGATATTGTTATGAGCAATTTAGTAGAATTTGATGATCATGAACATTGTCCACATGACAAAAGTTGCGCTGTGGTGTGTAGGAAGTTAGCTCAGTGGATGTGGCATAGACAATGCAATTTTTGAGGCTGAAATCTAGGGAAGCAAAACTGTCAGTATTGAGGGGCACTCATTATGTTTGTTCGTTACAAGGTATGCTCCTCATGTCTGAGGCTATAGAAACATTGTGTTTGAATGCTTTCTGGAACAATGACAGATTAGGATTTGCATATCATATCTCAGACGTGAACTAGGCACATGGTGCACTTCAGTCAACAGACATAATGCAGAGCCAGGCAATGTTCAATACAATGAGTTCATAGTCCGAAAACCTGAAAACCAAGTTTATAGAGTTTGTCAAAGAATGTCAAGAACAATAAGAACTTTGCAAGTTCTGGGGAAATGTTTTACACATGATAGCCCTATTGAAAACTTGGTAAATGCTGATCGGGAAGGTGATTGGGAGCTGCATGTGAAGACTGTGGAGTCACTGATTACTGTGTTTCGCGAATTTGATAGCAGAAACTACCTGGTATGAGTCCTGGTATTTGGAAAGAGTTAAGAAGCTGGCGCTGGAAAAACCATACCTCTACAGAAAATGCATCCAAAAACATTTTATGGTGAAAGACAGAGAAAGAAGGTTTATCTAATTCTCTGCTGCCTCGCTATTAGCCGCTTTATAGCATGGGTTGCCTCTTTTCTCTGCAGTCTGCGATCAGAGCATATTGGTGGATTTTCAAGTTTTGTTTGATTGGCGCTGCTGCATTTGCGGGGTGGTTTTCATTTTGAATTTTTTGATAATGTTAATATCTTACTTAAAAGCAGAACAGTTCATCTGCCGCATATAGCTTGCCTTTGGACTCCCGAACTGTAGGCATTTATGATGAAGATGTTTAAGCTTTAGTCACCTTCATGTCGACCTGACACCTCTTCCGTGTCTTTTTTTAAACAATTGCAGTATCTAGCGCTTAATTTGTTTTAAAAAAAAAAAAGAAAGTGGCACAGCCCTCGTCAGGAGACCACTGCAGCTTGCACCACCATTTTCCCTGTCAGATCTGCCAATAAAAGCACTAACGCACTACTAATCATCACACTCTTAAAAGTGTGACAATTCTATACCTTCAATGCTTGAAAAACGGTCTGCATGGTAAGAATTAGTCATTTTTAGGTTAAACCTACACAGCGCTTGCGCTATGCTTGGGAAATCTATTGTATTTTTGGGTTTTTTTATCCTAAAAAGGACTTGAGCCCTACCCATTACTTACTTCTACTTACCGCGGGCTGACTCCCACATTGGGTCTCACATCCCTTTTTACTTACTATTGGCTGGCTCCTATGTCACTCATTTCCCTACCTACTATTAGTCAGTGCCTCTTCTTCACCTCCATCTTCTTCCTGAGCTTGGAGTCTTCATGCTGCCCTGCAGTGGAGTTTTACCATAGTACTACTTCCGGTGCCTCGTATCCTAACACTGAAGGGTCCAGCAGTACAGGTGCTCTTTTATTTTTTTTATTTTACCTTTCCACGTGCACTCTTTGTTGACCACAAGCATTGTTGATGGTGAGCGATGTTGGAGGTCCTGGGTGCTGTCATCCGTTTCAAGGTGAGTGTAGTCAGGATAAAGGGAATCATCTTCCTGGTGCAGTAAACTTTGGAGAGGAGTGCCTAATGCTGCCCCACCGGACTCAGATGGGTGTAGGATGGCAAGCGATCCATTTCCTTGGAATGCCTTTACTTTTGTGAGTGTGAAAACGAGACTCCAGTTCACAACACCTGCTCTCTACTAAAACTGCACACTTAACCACTTCATATTTGTCTGAAACTGTGATGGTTTTTGCTTGCTTTAGAAACTTGAAGAGTAAAAAATATCTTGTGATTTGAAACTCGGCATTTTAGAAGGTCCAGAAGCATTGCTATCTCCGATTTTGCTTCATCCAACCATTATTACATTAGACGAATCTGTTAAATTTGCTCCCGCCAAAAGTGGGGTTTTGCATTGGGTGCAGCCATCTGCTAGCTGCAGGCTTAGAGGTAGTGTTTCAAAGGTGGTAAGTCCTTTGAAGCTCGCTAGGAGGGGCAGTGCACATTCCTGAGGAGGGAGGTGTGACACCTCCACCCAGGAAGGGCTTTATTCTGGGACCCAGAGAGCAGGAGCTCCCACCCCAGGGTTCCAGAATTGTGTCTGGTGGTAACAGGCTGGTTGTGACTGGCCAACAACCATGCCACTGTTAGCTTGCAGGGGTCACCTCCAAGGTGCCCCCTGGGTAAATTTTGCAATAAATCAAATGCTGCTACCAGTTTGGATTTATTATTCTGAGTTGGTTGATACAAAACAACCCAGGGTTCAGCGTGGCCATCTTATAGATGTGAAACTCATACTGACAAGTGTCCAGCACATGCATTTAAAATGACAGATCTGTTCACTTACTATATCCTAGGTTTGGCAAGGACACATTAGGGGCATATTGCTCATGCATCTGTGCCCACACAGACAGACCGTGCACCCTGGAGGGGTGACTTACCTATATTGCTTGCAGTGTATAGTGTACAGGGCACACAGGCTGGGGGCCATGTTGAATTTGCATTTTAGGATTGCACCAGGACACTCAGCCTGCAATGGCAGTGCTGGGTACACCTGGATGCATGGCCCAAGAAGGTGGCACAATCTGTGCTGCTGCCGCCCTCGTGAGCCTACCCTTAGTACCCCAGGCCCTTGGTACCTAAGTACCTTTTATTAGGGGCTTATAGTGGCTGCTAAAGGTGTTGCCAATTGTGCCAGTGCATCACAACAGTTATGGGAAAGAGATCTGGCCCTGGGAGCCTGGTTACCAGGTGCCCTGGTCATTAACTTTGAGACCACATCAAACAAATACTAGGCAAAAAGTGGTGGCTAACCATAACCAAAGAGATCTTATCTGATAGAGACCTCTAGCTGCAGATTCCTTACCTTAACATTCCCTGGCGTCAGCTTCGAATCCGGAATGTTTCTGCTTAGCAGTACTATAGGAAGTTGGCTCTGTATATACTATTTCAAAGTAAGAAATAGTGTGCACAGAGTCCAAGGGTTCCCCTTAGAGGTAAGATAGTGGCAAAAAGAGATCATTCTAATGCTGTATTTTGTGGTAGTGTGGTGGAGCAGTAGGCTTATCAGAGGGTAATGTTAAGCATTTGTTTTACACACACAAGCAATAAATGAGGAACACACACTCAAAGACAATTCCAGGCCAATAGGTTTTTATATAGAAAAATATATTTTCTTAGTTTATTTTAAGAACCACAGGTTCAAGATTTACAAATAATACTTTAAATGAAAGGGATTTCACTCAGGTATTCTAGGAACTTTGAATGATCACAATAGCATGTACAGTTTTGGCAAAAATGGCAATAAGCTATTTTAAAAGTGGACTCAGTGCAAAAATCAACAGTTCCTGGGGGAGGTAAGTAAATGTTAAGTTCACAGGTAAGTAAAACACTTACAGGGTTCAAAGTTGGGTCCAAGGTAGCCCACCGTTGGGGATTCAAGGCAACCCCAAAGTTACCACACCAGCAGCTCAGGGCCGGTCAGGTGCAGAGGTCAAAGTGGTGCCCAAAACACATAGGCTTCAATGGAAATAGGGATGCCCCTGTTCCAGTCTGCCAGCACGTAAGTACCCACGACTTCGGAGGGCAGACCAAGGGGGTTTTGTAGGGCACCGGGGGGGACACAAGCAGGCACAGAAAGTACACCCTCAGCGGCACAGGGACTGCCAGGTGCAGAGTGCAAACAGGCGTCGGGTTTTCAATAGAAATCAATGGGGAGACCTGGGGTCTCTTCAACGATGCAAGCTGGCACAGGGCGGGGCTCCTCGGGGTAGCCACCACCTGGGCTAGGCAGAGGGTTGCCTGGGAGTCGCTCCTGCACTGGAGTTCAGTTCCTTCAGGTCCTGGGGGCTGCGGGTGCAGTGTGGTTTCCAGGCGTCTGGTTCCTTGAAGCAGGCAGCCGCGGACAGGGGGAGCCTCTGGATTACCTCTGCAGGCATCGCTGGGGGGAGGTTCAGGGGGGTCAACTCTGGCTACTCATGGGCTCGCAGTCGCTGGCGAGTCCTCCCTGTAGTGTTAGTTTTCCGCAGGTCAAGCCGGGGGCGTCGGGTGCAGAGTGGAAATTCTCACGCTTCTGGCGGGAAACGTGTGGGCTTTAAAAGTTGCTTCTTTGTTTCCAAAAGTTGCAGTTTCTTGAACAGGGCCGCTGTTCTCAGGAGCTTCTTGGTCCTTTAGATGCAGGGTAGTCCTCTGAGGTCGCTGGACCCTGTTGGATGCGTCGCTGTTGCAGGTTTCTTCGAAGTAGGGAGACAGGCCGGTGGGGCTGGGGCCAAATCAGTTGTTGTCTCCGTCTTCACTGCAGGGCTTCAGGTCAGCAGTCCTTCTTCTTTAGGTTGCAGGAATCTATCTTCCTCGGTTCTGGAAGCCCCTAAATACTAAATTTAGGAGTGTGTATAGGTCTGGGAGAGCAGTAGCCAATGGCTACTGGCCCTGAGGGTGGCTACACCCTCTTTGTGCCTCCTCCCTGCGGGGAGGGGGGGGCACATCCCTAATCCTATTGGGGGAATCCTCCATCTGCAAGATGGAGGATTTCTAAAAGTAAGAGTCACCTCAGCTCAGGACACCTTAGGGGCTGTCCTGACAGGGGAGTGACTCCTCCTTGTTTTTCTCATTATCTCTTCCAGCCTTGCCGCCAAAAGTGGGGGCAGTGGCCGGAGGGGCGGGCATCTCCACTAGCTGGGATGCCCTGTGGTGCTATAACAAAGGGGGTGAGCCTTTGAGGCTCACCGCCAGGTGTTACAGTTCCTGCAGGGGGAGATGAGAAGCACCTCCACCCAGTACAGGCTTTGTTCCTGGCCACAGAGTGACAAAGGCACTCTCCCCATGTGACCAGCAACATGTCTGGTGTGTGGCAGGCTGGTAAAAAACTAGTCAGCCCACATTAGAGTCAGGTATGTTTTCAGGGGGCATCTCTAAGATGCCCTCTGGGTGTATTTTTACAATAAAGTGCACACTGGCATCAGTGTGTATTTATTATGCTGAGAAGTTTGGTACCAAACTTCACAGTTTTCAGTGTAGCCATTATGGTGCTGTGGAGTTCGTGTTTGACAGACCCCCATACCATATACTCTTATGGCTACCCAGCACTTACAAGGTCCAAGGTTTTGCTTAGACACAGTAGGGGCATAGTGCTCATGCCCCTATGCCCTCACCTTTGGTATAGTGCACCCTGCCTTAGGGCTGTAAGGCCTGCTAGAGGGGTGACTTATCTATGCCATAGGCAGTGTGAGGTTGGCATGGTACTCTGAGGGGAGTGCCATGTCGACTTAGTCATTTTCTCCCCACCAGCACACACATGCTGGCAAGCAGTGTGTATGTGCTGAGTGAGGGGTCCCCAGGGTGGCATAAGACATGCTGCAGCCCTTAGAGACCTTCCCTGCCATCAGGGCCCTTGGTACCAGGCCCCAGTTACAAGGGACTTATCTGGGTGCCAGGGTTGTGCCAATTGTGGAGACAAAGGTACAGTTTAGGGAAAGAACACTGGTGCTGGGGCCTGGTTAGCAGGTCCCAGCACACTTTCAAATCATAACTTGGCATCAGCAAAGGCATAAAGTCAGGGGGTAACCATGCCAAGGAGGCATTTCCTTACAAGTACCCTGCCTGGTGTCGTCCGGCTCTGCCTGGAGTCGTCCGTCTCTGCCTGGTGTCGTCCGTCTCTGCCTGGTGTCGTCCGTCTCTGCGTGGCGTCGTCCGGCTCTGCTCTGTCAGTTCTTTTCCTTCTGTGCCGGCTAAGCGAGATCTGGGAAGAGCTACCCCTTTTCTCCATCGATTTTTGTCGACTTTTTTTTTGATTGTTTGAGATGTCTTCGAGAAAGACAGGATTCAAGCCGTTTGGTGCATGTCATCGCACCATGTCAGTCACAGATCCGCACTGAGTGTCTCTCTGGTGTACTGAGAAGGACCACGATTCGTTGTGTTCCGACTGTCGGGCCATTGCTCCGAAGGCCTTAAGAGAGAGAGATCTCAAGCTTCTAATGGCCCGACAGCCGTCTTCGGTCGGCACGACTCCGAGGTGGTCACGGTCCCGCAGTAGGAGGAGGTCGCGGCACCGCTCCAGGAGCCCCTTGTCCTCTTCCTCACATTCAAGGTCATCAGGGCACTCAGGTAAGAGCCACAAAAAGAAGGTGTCCAAACGGATTTCGACTCTGCCATGCCCATCGACCGATGAGGCGTCTAGGGAATGTTCATGTACTGAGCGTGGCTCTGCCGAGCCATCACCAGGGCCAACTCGGTCTTCCCCCTTTTCTGGGGACCGGAGTGACCCCTCTCAAATGAAAGAATTTTACAAGGCTATGCACCTTGTTTTTGAGCAGGCTGCACCCTCAGGTGGGTCTTCGGGCCCGTGGGGTCCGCAGGAGCCCCATCGGGTTCGACGTCTTCAGCCTCTGCGCTGTTGGGGACCCCAGGATCTGATAACGGATCCGGACCGGTGCCGGTATCATACAGTCAACCTCCTCTGGCGCCGAGTCCGACGTCCACACTCCCACCACCACCGGCGCCCACTGGTGGTGGCAGCTCCATCTCGTTCTGGATGAGCTGGAACGACACAGATTCAGACTCAACGGCGCCGATTAGGCCTACATCATTGCCTGAGCCTTATTCTGAAAAGCCAGGCACAAGAGAGGAGTGGGAGGGGTCTGAGGACTCTTTAGAGTGTGAACTGGAACATGAACAGAACTAGTATGAGGATCTAGGAGAAGCCAGGGGACTGGATAGTTCCCAGATGCTGGCATGCTCTCTCCTCCAAATGTGGCTACGGAGAAAGGGGCTTCTTATGCCATGGTGGTGTGTAGGGCAGCTGAGGTCTTGGACCTAGACTTGCCTACGCTGCCAGTCAAGACGAATATCATGACAAAGGTGCTTCAGCCGGGGGTGACTACATCGGAGCCGATGTTGCCCTTCAATGAAGCCCTAACAGATGTCCTTTTGGGAACATGGTCCAAACCCAGCACAGGGGCTCCTGTGAATAGGACAGTCGGCCACCGCCATAGACTTGCTCCAAATGACCCTAGTTTCCTCACCCAACACCCCACCCAAAGAGCTTGGTAGTCTAGACCTCCACTTCCTGTGGTGCCTTCCCTTCCGACCCTCCGGCTAGGGAATCCAAGATGCTGGACCAACTTGGAAAGAAGTTGTTTTCTTCCTCCAGCCTGGCATTGAGGTCAATAAACACCTCTTGCCTATTGAGCCGCTTTTCCCATACTTTAAGGGATACGGTGGCACAGGTGCTGCCCCAGGTCCCGGAGGGCGTACAGGACACTCTCACCCAGGCTGTCAAGGATGGGAGAGATGCAGCCAAGTTTACTATTAGGTGTGGATTGGACATGACTGACTCGCTGGGTAGAGCGATTGCATCAACAGTGGCCCTTCGCCGCCACACCTGGCTACGTTCTACTGGCTTTTCAGGGGATGTCCAGTCGATTTTGATGGACATGCCCTTTGATGGCTTTCGCCTTTTTGGTGAGAAGGCAGACTCTGCGCTTCAGGTTCTAGGATTCTTGAGCTACGGACAGATCCTTGGGGCTTTCTGCACCAGCTTGTCAGCAGTCAGATTCTGCAATTGTTTTCTGTCCCGTTTGAGGCTTTGCAAGGGGCGCGGTACCACGTTAGCCACCGTGCTCCGGCTTCACAACATCCCGTGCAAGGACGAGGTCATGGTACCGTCCGATCCAGAGGGTCTGGCAAGGGGTCGGCCACCACACAGCCCCCCTCCACAGCGCCCAAGCCCTCCTAGTGTGGTTCTGCAAGACCATGTCCGTCCAGTTGGAGGGAGGATTCAATTTTATCTCCCTCACTGGCAATCCATCACATTGGACAAATGGGTCTTGCAGATCATACGGAAGGGCTATTCCCTCCCCTTCCAGTCTTTCACTCCTGCTATCCCTCCGATAAAAGAACGGCTAATTGAGGATCATTTGGTGGTGCTTCCCAAGGAAGTTACAGCTCTGTTGGCCAGGGGAGCTATAGAAAGGGTCCTGATGTCAGAAGTAGGCAGTGGTTGTTATTCCCGCTACTTTTGATTCCAAAAAAAACAAGGGCCTTTGCCCTATCCTGGATTTAAGGGATGTCAATCTCTTCCTCAAAAAGGAGACATTCAGGATGCTCACTCTTGCTCAGGTCTTGTCTGCCCTAGACCAGGAAGACTGGATGGTAGCTTTGGACTTGTAGAATGCGTATTTTCACATTCCCCTCCTGCCCACCCACAGGCGTTACTTGCGGTTCAAGGTGGGCCACGAGCATTTTCAGTTTACAGTTCTTCTTTTCGGTCTCACCAGTGCCCCTCGGGTGTTCACGAAGGTGATGGCAGCTCATCTGCACAGGTTAGGGATTTCAGTCTTCCCCTACGTAGACGATTGGCTGTTGAAGGCTCTGACTCCCCAGGCCCTCGTCACCCACCTCCAGATGACAGCGAGCCTCCTGCATTCGCTGGGATTCACTATAAATGTGCCGAAGTCACACCTGACTCCCTCTCAGAAGCCCACTTTCATCGGAGCAGTTCTGGACGCAGTGCAGTATCGGGCCTATCCTCCCACGCAGCGAGGATATTCAGGTTATGATACTGATGTTTTGGACTCTATCCTGGATTTCGGTGAGACCGAATCTGAGGCTGTTGGGACTCATGGCTTCCTGCATCCTATTGGTGAAGCATGCCAGATGGCATATGAGGGCTCTGCAGTGGGTTCTGAAGTTCCAATGGGCACAGCATCGGGTAAAACGTATAGATGTGTTTCAGATCTCTGAGGGAACTGCAAAGGATCTGCAGTGGTGGTTAGTGAACTGTGATTAGGTAAAAGGCAGACTCCTCTCCCTTCCCCAACCAGATCTCACAATAGTGACAGATGTGTCACTTCTGGGATGGGGCAGCCATCTGGGAGCGGTGGAGATCAGAGGTCTTTGGTCTCTGGCTGAATCAGGGCTCCATATCAACTTGTTGGAGCTTCAGGCGATCCGACTAGCATTAAAGGCATTTCTTCCTGTTGTGATAGGGAAGGTAGTGCAGGTGTTCACGGACAGCACTACCGCGATGTGGCACTGCAACAAGCAGGGCAGTGTGGGGTTGTGGACTCTGTCAAGAGGCTCTATGTCTCTAGACATGGCTGGAACATCAGGGCATAACCCTGGTGGTTCAACACCTGGTAGGTTCTCTGAACGCCAGGGTGGATGTACTCAGCTGGCGATGCTTTACAGATCACGAGTGGTATCTCCATCCGGAGGTGGCGAAAAGACTCTTTCAGCAGTGGGCAGAGCCTTGGTTAGATCTGTTCGCTGTCGCTAGGCAACGCTTTTCGTTCGGAGTGGAGTTTAGGCCTCTTGTACCCCTTTCCGCCCATACCACTTCTGCCCAGAGTTCTCAAGAACAACCGGGCCCAAGTAATCCTAGTGGCTCCGGATTAGGCATGAAGAGTCTATCCAGAGCTTCTCAAAATGAGCATCAATCCTCCAATCAGGTTGCCTCTTCGGGAGGATCTTCTGTCACAGCAGCAGAGAAAGTTTATCCACCTGAACCTGTCAACTCTGCGACTTCATGCGTGAAGATTGAGCAGCAGCAGATGATGGTTTATGACCTCCCTCCCGAAGTCTGTGATGTCATTCTGGCAGCCAGGCGTCCCTCTACTAAAACGGTTTACGCCTGCCGTTGGAAACGTTTTTGTATTATATTGTACAGAGGTCTATTGATCCTCTTTCTTATTCTCTTTCTGATATCCTTCTGTTTATTCTCACACTCGCCCAAAGGGTTCCTCCTTAGTGACACTTAAGGGCTATCTTTCTGCCTTTATTGGCTTTTCTTTGCTTACCCGATTAACAATCTTTAAGTCTCCCATTGTACAGAGATTCTTAAAAGGGCTTGTACATATGTTTCCACCTACGCCTTTTGTTATGCCTCAGTGGGACCTTAATCTGGTGATCACTTTTCTAATGTGTGCTCCTTTTGAGCCTTTGTATAATTTCCTCTCCGGCTGCTCACCATCAAAACAGCCTTCTTAGTGGCGATCACATCTGCCAGGAGAGTGTGTGAAATACAGGCTTTATCATCGAAACCGCCGTATCTCATGATATATCCTGATAAGGTAGTCCTCAGAACTCATGCTTCTTTCCTCCCCAATGTGGTGACCCCTTTCCATCTGGGTCAAAATATCACCCTACCCACCACCTTTGCACCACCGCATCCTTCTAAGGAAGAGGAGCGTCTCCATCGGCTGGACCCAAAAAGTGCATTATCACTCTACCTGGACCGCACAAAAGAGTTCCGGGTGGACGACCAACTCTTTGTGGGGTACGTTGGTGCAAAGAAGGGACGGGCAGTCCAGAAACAAACCATTTAGCGCTGGGTCACTCTCTGTATAAAACTTTGCTATGCTTTTGCCAAGAAGCAGCCTCCTGAGGACTTGAGAGCTCACTCTACCAGGGGAAAAGCTGCAGCCACAGCGTTAGCTCGAGGCGTGCTGGTGCTGGATATCTGCCAGGCGGCAATGTGGGCTTCCTTGCACACATTAGCAAGACACTAATCCAGGTTAGAAGAGAGGGGCATTTTGCTTGCTCGGTCCTGCAGGACTTCCTTGTGTGAAGTATATCTTCGCAAGCCACCACCAGGAGTTATAGTATCATTTCTAAAGTAAGAAATCTGCAGCTAGAAGTCTCTATCAGGTGAACAAGTTACTTACCTTCGGTAACAAATTATCTGGTAGAGACTCTATCTAGCTGCAGATTCCTTACACCCACCCAAGCCTCCCCACTCTGCGAATGTATACATTATATTTTTCACATGTTTTTCCCTTTCTCAAGGGCATGCCTTTTTGCTCAAACAATCAAAAGAAAAGTAAATAATTGTTGGTTCTTCCATGACTGCGCTTCTGGCGTGGACAGTTGTGGAGATGAACTGACATACGCGTGCCTGGTTGGTGCCTATATTTTTAAGACAGTGACATCAGAGACTGCTCCAGTGACGCTGATGACGCCACGTGGAGCCGGACGACACATGCCGATCTGAACGACGCCACCAAACGGTGCACACAGGGTACAGCTAAGCAGAAGAAATCCGGATTCGAAGCTGACGCCAGAGAATTCTAAGATAAGGAATCTGCAGCTAGATAGTTTCTACCAGATAATTTGTTCCCAAAGGTAAGTAACTTGTTCTTCTTGCACTAACCCCCCCCGCCCCCAAAACGATAGAGGATGAGACTATCCTCTCCCCAGTGAGTCTTCATCACCTAGGAGGAAGATCCTGAAAAGGCCATCTGCATTGGCAGTCCCAGGTCTGAGTTCCATATGAAAGTACTCTTCCCTGTAGGGAAATAGACCACCTAAGCAGTTTGGGATTTTCACCCTTCATCTGTTGTAGCCATCTGAGAGACTTGTGGTCAGTCTGAACTATGAAGTGAGAGCTAAACAGGTATGGCCTCAGCTTCTTCAGGGCCCAAACCACTGCAAAGGCTTCCCTCTCTATGGCACTCAATTTTTGTTCCCTAGGGAGAAGTCTTCTGCTTATAAATGAAATAGGCTGGCCATGTCTATAATCATTTTTCTGGACTAGGACTGCTCCTACCCCCGGGTTCTGAGCCATTTGTTTGGACATTAAACAGCCTAGAGTAGTCTGGAGCTTGTAGGACTGTAGCAGAGCACATAGCATTCTTCAGAGAGTGAAAGGCCTTTTGACAACTCACTGTCCAGTTAACCTTTTTGAGCATTTTCTTGGAGGTGATCTCTAAGGGGAGCAACCATGGTGCCATAATCCTTCTTACACCTCTAATACCCAGTCAAGCCAAGGAATGCCCTGACTTATGTCTGAGCTGTGGGAGCTTCACAAGCCAGAATGGTCTGAATCTTGGGTTGGAGGGGTTGAACTTGGCCTCCACCAATCAGACGGCCCAAGTTTACAGTGTTACCCTGCCCTATCTGGCACTTACTATTATTGATAGCGAGATCTGCCTTTTGCAGAGTCTCAAGAATCTTCCCTAGGTGGATTAGGTGATCCTGCTAGGTGGAGCTATAGACAGCTATGTAATCCAGGTAAGCTGCACTAAAGGATTCCAGCCAGCAAGGGCTTGGTTCATCAACCTTTGGAAGGTGGCAGGAGCTTTCTTTAGTCCAAAGGGCATATCAGTGAACTGATAATGCCCACTTGGAGTGGAGAATGCTGACCTCCCTTTTGCTCCTGGGGTCAGGCCAATCTGCCAGTACCCTGATGTTAAATCAAATGACTCGGGTATTTGGCTGTCTCTAATCTGTGTATGAGCTCATCAGCTCCTGTGATTGGGTGTGCATAATTTTTGGTTACAGAATTGAGGCCCCTGTAATCCACACAAAACCTCATTAACTTTTTCTTTCCTTTGGACTGAGGTTTGGCGAATAAATCTACTGGGCTAGCCCTGGGACTCTCTGAGGGTTCAGTGACACCTAAATCCAACTTCTTTTTGACTCCTGTTAGTATGCTCTTCCTGACATTGGTCTGATTGTCTGTACATTTTGTTTTTGACAGGCAACCTGTCACTAGTGTCCACATCATGAGTACACCAATCAGTCTTTCCAGTTGTCAGGGAGAATAATTGAGCATACTGGTTGAGGACTTGCCTGCAATCAGTCTGTTACTGTTCTGAGAGGGTGTCTGATAAGACCACTCCATCCACACAACCATCTTGTGGGTTGCTGGAGAGGAGATCGGGGAAAGGCTCGCTCTCTTCTTCCTGTCCCTCATCTGTAACCGTGACCATGGTCACATCATCTCTGTCATAACGATGTATTGGAAGGTTGACATGTATAATTCTTTTGGGATTTTTGCAACTGCCGAAGTCCACCAAGTAGGTGGCTTCCCCTTTCTTTTCAGGAATGGGATAGGTCCCAGACCATTTGTCCAAGAGAGCCCTTGAAGCAAAAGGTTCCAACATCCAAACTTTCTGTCCTGGTTGGAACTCCACCATAGCAGCTTTTTGGTCATACCAGACCCTTTGCAGCTCCGGGCTGGCTTTTTTCACATCCTCTGCCATCCTAAAACTTAGGCCAAGTACATTTTCCATTGTGTCTTACTTTGGCTTTTTGAAAGGTCTCTCCCAGCCTTCATTTACAAGACTTAATGGTCCTCTAACAGGATGCCCAAACAAAAGTTCAAATGGAGAGAATCCTACTACCTTTATGGCACTTCCTGTAGGCAAACAACAGGCATGAAAGTAAGCTATCCCATCTCCTTCTGAGTTTTTCAGGGAGTCCTCCAATCTTGTATTTTAGGGTCTTATTAACTCTTTCAACCAACCCATTTGTTTGTGGGTGGTATGGGGTTGTGAACTTAAATCACACCACAATCCTTCCACATGTGTTTTAGGTATGCAGACATGAAGTTAGAACCCTACTCTCATTTAAAAAAAAAAAAAGAAATACCCAGGAGGGCTTTTGCTACTGCATGGTCCTAAGGAGTATAGCCTCAGGATATGTAGTGGCATGATTCAGTACCACCAGGATGTATCTATGTCCTGATGGTTTGAGGGTCAAGGGGGTTATCAATAATCAACCCTTACCATTTTGAAGGGAATCTCCAACCACAAGTAGTCGCATCAAGGGGGCTTTTAAGTGTATACTTGGCTTGCCACTGACTTGGCATGTAGTGCAGGACTGACAAAAGTCCTTCCCTTTATGAGACATTTCAGGCCAGTAAGAATGGTTTACCATCCTACTCCAAGTTTTATTTTAGCCCAAATGCCCAGCTAGGGGAATGTCATGGGCGAGAGTGAGGAGAAACTCTCTTAACTGCTGAGGTACTATCACCCTCCTAGTTGCGCCAAGCTTGAGGTCTCTGGGCTCAGTGTATAGGAGCCCATCCTCCCAATAAACCCTGTAGGTACCACAACACTACCTTTTTCTTCCTGTGCAGCTTGCTGTCTCAGGCCTTCAGGAGAGGGACAGGTTATCCGCCTCTGGCCTAGATCCTCTCTAGAGGGTCCCAAGAGCTCTTGGTGGTAAGGCCCAAGCTCTGCAGGCTCAGTTCCTTCTGGGAATGGCTAGTCCTGTTCTTGGGAAGAGGGGCTCTGACTTGTGATCTGATTGGAAGATGGTTCCCCAGTTTTCCTGCCTCTTCTCTTGGGAGGCCGTTCCAATATTTCAGGATCCAACTCTCCATTTTCTCTCCAGCGTTCACCCTAGTTTTGACACAGGCCCATTCTGGGATCCCAAGCATGGCTGCATGGGTCTTCAGTTCTACTTCAGCCCCGGGAGAATGCTGTAGGTCATTTCTAAGCAGGTAATCTGGGATAGATAAGGACACAACCACTTTCTGTCCTACTATTCTACCCCATCAAATGTTACCAAAGCCATGGGATGGAACTTTGTCTCATTGTCAGCATTGGTGACAGGGTAAGACTTTCCCTACCAGGTGCTGAGTTACCATGGTAACACTAGATCCTGTGTCCGTCCCTCAAGGCTTCAACCTTCTCCCCATTAATCAAAGGGTGCTGCCTGCATTTTTTACATATTATTTTGCCAGGTAGCAAAGGACAATTCTATCCCTCCCTCAGTCACTGTTGCCTCTGTGAGATCACGGTCATGATCAGGCCACAGCTCTACTCCCATCTGGAGATTAGCAACTGCATTTACTGCAGGTTGGCTTGAGGCATTATTTTGTTTTTTACAGCTAGGGTCTCCAGTTTGGTGCCCTCAGTTCTTGAAATCATAGCACCAAGCCTTGTTGTGATCAAAGGTCCTTCCTTTGTACCCCTTAGCGTGTGAGGAGTCTCTGGGCTCACCCTTCTGTGTAGGTTTTTGGGGGCCTTGAGAAGACTTAGTATTTTTGCCTTGCCTCCCATCTTTCCCTTGGGGGCTTTTGGCCTTTCTTTTGCTCTCCCCCTTCACCAGTGGTAGTTTTGGTTATCCTTGTTTTGACCTAGCGGTCTGCCTTCCTCCCTAATTCTTGAAGGGGAGTTTACCTTGATTTGCCAGGTATTGATGTAGCTGCAGAAGCTCTTTTATGAATAGGTTATATAGCCCATCATAATCTTGTACCTTGTTACCAGCTAACCAACCACCTGATATTTTTACTGAATAGTCCACAGACTCTTCCTAAGTTTGGCTCTGGGTTTTTCAAGCATCCCTGGACTTTGTATTTTACTCTTCAATTGTAAATCCAGAGCCCTAAATCAGAATACCCTTCATAACATTATAGGATTTAAAATCTGCCTCATTCAGTGTCGGGAGCCTATCTCTGCACTTTCCTGAGTATAACTCCCACAACGTTGTGCTCCAGTGTTACCTCTCAATTTCAAATGCAGGCTCTTTCAAAGGCAGAAAACCTATTCACTACATCATCCCCTTCTGTGAAGGGAGGAACAACTCCTTTTGAGAGTTTAATATTGAATGGTCTCTCTTCAATACTTGGATAATGCCATCAGAGATTGGTCCTAGGCCCAACTCTTCTCTTTGTTTCAATTTCCAAAGCTGAGACTGTAAGGCCAGTCTTTTAGTCAGCCTGGCTAAAACCAGGTAATCTTCTGTGGGTGCACTTATGCAAGGGGAAAAAGAGCTACCCTTATCTCCATTGTGCACAGGGTTTTCCTCTCGATCAGAGACTTCACCCTCTACTTCTTCTATGGAGTGGGTGTTTTCATGCTGAGCCAAGAATCTAAGCTGGTCAACTTTAGCATGTTTTGTAGTAGGAATTTTGTATAGCTTGTAGAGCTTCCTTAACTGGTCATAAGTATATGCCATGTAAGGGGCCAGGTTGACCTCCTGGCTCTGGTTCTCTGAATCTGACATGTTTATTTTACTAACGTTAGGACATTTTTATAAATTTGGAACCCCTTTTTGGATAAGGCCAACTAAAGTAAGTACTTTTAACTATTGTAGGGACCTGACCAGGTCACTAGCAGTTATTTTTTTTTAAATGCAAACATTCTAGCCAATTGAAAAAATTGCAATTAAGCTAAAGACAATTAGAAGAGTTATTAATGTGCTCACAAATTGACAAAGTAGTATCAGCAAATGGCAAGTCTTTATTCCACCGATGAGACACCAAATGTAGGAGGCTGGCTCACTATGTAGAATGCAAAGCGAGGCCCACTGTGCAGGGAGTCCTGGAAACCAAACATTGGTTTATTGAAGTAAAAACTAGACTACCTAATTCTCTAATTTCTATGGTAGCTTGGTCGAGCAGTTAGGCTAAACTTGGAGACGTGCAAAGCATTTGTTTTACTCACAGTATCAAAGTAAGGCACACTCAAAAAAATAACAAGACCAATTTACAAAAATATGTCCAATTTTGATAAAATGTTTAAGCCCAAGACCCTCAAAATTGGGTAAGTACTTTTTAAATTATGAATTTTTAAATTTTAGAAAAGGTCTCCGTTCTGTGCGTGATTACGCACCGTAGAATCAATGGAGAAATACTTTTAAAATTTGTATAATTTCAGGCTTGTGTGTTTACCAATGTCTCCTCGGTTGGAAGTCGAGGTTGTCTCTGGACCAGCTGGAGTTCAGACAGCTCCCGGTTCCGGCAGGAACAGCTGCAGAAAGTCTTTGGAGCTGGTGCAATTCCACTGCAGGGGACCACATGGAAAAGCACTGCAGAGGTGGACTTCAAGGTGAGTCCGACTGGTCCCCTTGGATGGGGGCTGGTTGTGACTTGCCAGCAACCATGCCAGTGTTAGCTTTGCAGGGGTCAACTCTAAGGTCCTGTGTCCACGCCGGGCACCAGAGTGTGCACACCCACAAAATAACCCTTCTTCCTGCACACCTACTACAGCAGGCTGCTCCAGACCACTGCAGCCTGTTGGGCACACCATGCACCTGAGAGTTCATGCTTACAAACAACAAGAGTAGCCCGCTCCACACCACCGAATCCTATATGCATGCTGTGCACCAGAGAGTGCATAACTGCCCACTCCACACCATTGCAGACTGGGAGTGCACACCCACAAACTACAACAGTAGCCCGCTTCACCGCACTCTCGCTTGCATTGCCGAACACAGATTCCAGCACTTTGTTGCACACACCGCAGACCGGCTGCAGTCCAGCCTTTGCGCCCAACATACCAGCACCACAGCAGCCCTCTCTGCATACACAACAGTAATCCACCTGCAAGCAAGCAGCTGAGTGCCTTTCTCTCAAGTACATGATCTGCTTGGCCTGCTTCATCATGCTGCCCACCTCCCCGCACCCAGCCTGGCCACACACAGACTCCGACACCCTGCTTACTTGCATACAACAGCCTATCCCACAGAATTTTAGCTCGCAAACTCCTTTCCCTCCCCTAGCTGAACTCCGTGCCATGCACTGCAGAGTTGGTTGTGCCCCATTGTAATGCCAGGCAGACCGGTTGTGTTATGTGCTTTGCATCAAGGGTTGTTGCACCCCCTTCCCCCACAGCTCTGTGACATGAACTGCAGTGTGGATGGAGCCCCATTGTAATGTCATGCAGGGCAGATGCAAAGTGCTTTGCGTCTAGGCATGGTGACCGTTCCCCCCCCCCCCCCAACACACATACAAACACACACGGCTCTGTGCCATGCACTGCAAAATGGGCATGGCCCCCAGCCTTTTGTCCCTGCAGAAGGAGCTGTGGTTCTCCCGTCTGGGTTTGCAGGAGGTGCTGCACGGCTCATCTATTTGCACGTCATGTAAGAGAGGAGGCTAGCCAGACCAGGTGTACCATGTTTTTACCACAAGACAAACCTCTGCCCCTTTCTTGGGGAGGTCTTTGAGTAGGTGTCTCAGATGAGGCCCGCCTTGTCACTCCACAGACCCAGACTTCAAAGTTTGTGTGTCATAAATTAGAACGTGTCTGTGAACTGTCACAGCGGGTGTTCTAATATTGGCATTAGCAAAAGATTATGGAAAGGGAAGCTACACACAGCGGTACACTTCCTTTGGGACTACTAACTGTATGGACCTGGTGAATGCTACAGGAATTTCTGTAGCTCTTTATTAGCCCTTATCAGGCGGTTAAGTGTTTGTGAGTGGATAGCATGCTACTCACTGTTTGCAGTAAGACCTGCTGTTTACATTTGGGCCACTCAACACCAAACACACTAATCTACAATATAACTAAAACGCGTAACCTAAATAAATAGATCTTGCATAGGCGAAAGCTATTGGCTTTGCCAATGCTTTTTCCATCATGTGACATCTTCATGTGCTGTGTTGTCAGTTCAGTTTGCATTCTGGTACATTTTCACTAGCTCCTATGGATGTGATTTTGCGTCTATTTTACAATTCATCAGAAATGCCTGATTGATGATTGTCACAGTTGTTTTTCCAGGTTTACCTTGCTTTGGAAATGTGCACACACAACTATCAAATAATATTTGCCTCTGATGGATACTTCTAACTGCAGATTCTTCACCTTGTGAATATTCCCCAAGTGCCAGACTGGATCCAGAAAATGTAATTCCATGCTCCAGTTAGTGGCATTGTACGGTTCTGTGCGGTCATTGTTCTGCACTGAAAGTGACAGGCGGAGCCACGTATGTGTGCCACTCATATACGTTAACATACGTTCCTTTCTTTTTACGCTTTCACATGCAGACCAGGAGGAAACAGGCATCAAGCATAGGGATTGGCACAAACAGATGTCTGTGACAGACTCTCACTAGGTATGCTTATGGTGTGTGGGGTCGCAGCACAACTCCAGGGCCTGTTATGACTGTATGCAGATAAACCCGAAAGCCATACTAGACCGTCAGAACAACCTTCATGACATCAAACACAAGAAGGCTCCACAATGTGACCTGTCGAAGTAAAAAGGAAGGTCACATTCATGCTCCCAAGGTTGTTCCCCAGACAGACCATTATCACAGTTGAAGTCCTCAGGTAAGTACAACAAAAACCATAAGAAGGTTAAGCAGAAATTGGCACTTTCCTGCCACTCAAGGAACCAAGGGAGGGGCCATGATATTAACATGTCTATCGGTCCTACTCATGATTGCCATTGGAGCTGATTTTGAGTCTGGTCCTGGTCTATCCTAAATTATCAGGTCTGTTGGCAAGGTTGCAGAAAGTAGAGGCTTTCAGAGAGCCCATGCTGCACACTTTTGGCACTTTACTGGCTCCAAACACCAGCAGAGGCCTCCAGTTGGAGTTCCACCCACGTTGCCATTTGTGCCCCTTGAACCTCTGTCAGGTTCAGCACTGACATGACTTCATTCCTAGTGCCATACCCTGTGCTGGTTCTCTTCACTTAAATGCAGGAGGAGGATGTAGAGCCCATTGTGCTGTCAAACTCCAGCCTCAACTAAAATCTCACCTGGCTCTGACTGGCATGCAGCCTAGAATCAGTCCTTCAGTTTTTAACTCTTTGCCACACGGTAGAGCCCATACATCACACAATATTTTTGGCACTGGCTCGGACAAGGACAGTCATGATGACTGGGACAACTATGGTTCCCAATATGATGAGGAAAACTTCAAGATGCTGGTGGTCTGCATACCTCTCCAGATATTGGCCTTGCATTTTACCTAGGTCCTGCCACAGGGGAAAGTACATCCTTTGCATTCATGTGAAGGACATCCGATGTTCTAGACTTAAAGCTCCCCACTATGGAGATGAAGACTAATATGTTAACTGAAGTACTTTAACCAGGTCAGTCTCCTAAAGAGATCTTTTGTCATTTAATAAAGCTTGTAATCAGTATGTGCTCCCCTCACGGGGTTGAGGACGAGGGGGTACGGTAATCACTGTTCGAGTCTCCAGTGGCACGTCAGTTATTTCAAATTCAGGGTCGGATTTAGAACTGGCCTCGACTGAGAATGCCTCCTCTTCTGCTACTGAAGGTTCAGGGTGGTGTTCTTCCCTTAGATGTCTCATCTCAGGGATCCCCGGGTAATGGCAAATGTGCACTTGATAAAAGGATGACACCACCACATAATGACCCATGGAAAACCTATGATGTTGTTTCTCTAGTGGGCATTGATCCAGACTTATACCCTGCGTGACCATCCCCTCCTGATGATTCCACAACATATAGGAGTTAATAGATAGGGCTGCTACCTTCCATGACAGGCAGCTTCACAAGGAACCCCTAGAAGAGGATTTCCTTTTTGAACCATGTCTTCTACACAGAGGGGGACTCAATATTTAGGAATGCTTAAAGGAATGTCATGCCACACAGATGATATTTTCAAAGACCTTGTTAGGACTAGAATAATCACGCCCAAGGTTAATATAAAAAAATATAAAGCCTCTCCATCAGGTCCTATATATATATATATATATATATATATATATATATATATATATATATATATATATATATATATATATATATATATATATATATATATATATATATATATATATATATATATATATATATATATTAGAGGACAGCTACCACCAGACTTGGTAATTACCAGCACCCATAAAAGAGCTAATTCACAAGCTAGCGGTGATGCCCCACCATCCGATAAGGAAAGCAAGCGCATTGACGAAGTGTGGAAAAGGGTTGCGGCCCAATCTGCAAACCACTGTTGTTTCTACAAGTCAATGAGTTTGCTTGCTAGATTTGACCATGCCCACTGGAATAAAATGGAGCTCGGTAGGAAAGTACCTTCTTTTTGGCATGGTTACCACACTTTTTGCCTGCTGTCAGTATGCTAACCAGAACCCCAGTAATTGTGCTCTCCCTCTAAATTTGGTTGCTTATGACTTTGCACACCCCACAATTGGCATACTAGTGCCCCCATATAAGTCCCTAGTATATGGCACTTAGATACCCAGGGTATTGTGGCACCAGGGGTTCCCCATGGGCTGCAGCATGTATTGTGCCACCCACAGGAGCCCATGCAAAATGTGTTTGCAGGCCTGCCATTGCAGCCTGTGTGAAAAGGTGCATGCAACCTTGTCACTACATGTCCCTGTATGTCACCCCTGTGGTAGGCCCTCCTAGCCCTGAGGGCAGGGTGCAGGTACCTGTGTGTGAGGGCACCCCTGCAGGAGCAAAGATGCCCCTCCGAACTCCAGCTCCATTACACAGGAACTCGTAAGTGCAGGGAAGCCATTTTACCTGTGTGCTGGACACAGGTCTACAGCTACTTAATGGTAACTCCGAACCTGGGCATGTTTGGTATTAAACATGTCTGAATCATACCGCAATACTGTTGCCAGTATTTGTTGTATGATTCCATGCACTCTAGGGGCTCCTTAGAGGACCCACAGCATTGCTCCTACCAGTCTTCTGAGGTTTTCTGGGCAGCCCTTGCTGCTGCCACCCCTCAGACAGGTTTCTTCCTAACTGCTGCTTGACCAGCTCAGGCAGAGGAAGGCAGAACAAAGCAATTCCTGAGGAAGAGGGGGGGTAATGCCCTCTCCCTTAGAAGTAGTTGTTATATGGATTAGGAGGGATAGACTTCTCAAGCCATCAGTATGCTTTGAAGGGCACATTTGGTGCCCTTCTTGCATAAACCGTTTTGCACCAGTCCATGGACCAGGGCGTGAAACTGGACAAATGAAAGAGGAGTAGTGGGTAGTGGCTCCTGCCACAACTGGACACTCCATCACAAACTGGACTTGGTCCCCTTCTTTTGCAGGTCCTCTTCTGTCAGGATCCACTTCTGGGTTCTTCCAGTCTTGGTTGGGTCTTGCAGAATCCTTTTCCAAAGTCCTCCTGTTGGTTTTGGGGAAAACCAGGTGCTTCTGCTCTGGTCGCCGGGGATCACCCTTTCTAGGAAAGTAGCCTCTTTCTAGCTTGGTTACCCTCACTTTTTGGCCCGTTTGTCAGTGTGATTGTATTCACTGGGAGCCTGCTAACCAGGGCCCCAGTGACACTGCTCTCTCCTCTAAATTTGGTTGCTGGTAACTTTTGTTTCCCACAATTGGCATACTGGACACCCCATGTAAGTCCCTAAGATATGGTACCTAGGTGCTCAAGGCAATGGAGGCTCCAGGGGATCCCTGTGGGCTGCAGAAGTTATTCTGCCACCCATGAGAGCCCATTCGAAGGGTTCTGCAGGCTTGTCATTGCAGTCTGCATTAAACGGGTGCATGCACCCGTTTTCACTATAGATCACTACACCTGGTCACTATGTCACCCCTATAGTAGGCCCTCTCAGCCCAGAGGGCAGGGTGCAGATACCTGTGTGTGAGGGCACCCCTGCACTAGCAGAGGTGCACCCACAAACTCCAGATCCATTTTCCTGTGAGTGCAGGGGGATGCCATTTTACGCATGTACTGTACATAGGTCACTACCTATGTCCAGCTACATAATGGTAACTGAACTCCTTAGAGGACCCCCAGCATTGCTACTACCAGTCTTACAGAGTTTACCGGGCAGCTCAGCTGCTGCCACCCCTCAGACAGGTTTATGCCCACCTGCTGCTTGATCTGATCAAACAGAGGAAGGCAGAACAAAGGATTTCCCTTGGGAGAGGGAGGTAACACCCTCTCCCTTTGGAAATAGGTGTGACTGGCTTGGGAGAGGTGGCTTCCCCAAGCTACTAGTTTGCTTTGAAGGGCACATTTGGTGCCCTCTGTGCATAAACAAGTCCACACTGGTTCAGGGACCCCCAGTCTCTGCTCCGGCGTGAAACTGTACAATGGAAAGAGGAGTGACCACTCCCCTGTCCATCACTACCACAGGGGGGGTGCCCAGAGCTCCTCCAGAGGGTCCCTGGGTTCTGCCTTCTTGTTTCCAAGGTTGGCAGGGAACTCTGGGAGCGCCTGATTGGCTAGGCAGGTGATGTCGGAGCCCCCACCTGATAGGTGCTTACCTGGTTACGTGACCAATCCCCCTTCCAGGACTATTTTGGGTCTCTCTCTTGGGTGGGTCCTCACATTTGACTTGCAAGATTAGAGCAGGACTCCTCTGCAACCTCTGCTTCGACTTCTGGCCTCCGGAACTGCGACTGGAACCTCCAGGGCCTGACAAGCTGCTTGCAAGAAAAAAGGACTCTTCAGCAACATTGTTTCCAGGGTTCATGCCAGCTTTGCAACATTTTCCTTGCCGTGCATCCCCCGAGGACTGCAACTCTTCAGCCTGCACAAGAAGAAGGAATCTCCCTTGGAGTGAAGGAGTCACTTCACTGCAACCACAGGCACCTACAACAAGTGACGACAGGCTGCGTGGATCCCCTCTCTGCTAAGCTGCATAGTTCCTGCATCACAGGTTGTGGTCCGGAGTAGTCCTTTTGGTCCTCTCTGCCAGCTGTCCAACTTTGGTGGAGGTAAGCCTTTGCCTTCCCAAGCAGGACAGTACCCCCCATATACCACGTCTCTTGCAGCTGCCAAGGCTTGTTTGCATCTCTTCGAAGGGATCTTCAGGTGATGTTTAGCTCCAGCCTCCAGCACTCCATCCTGCAAAGAACAGCCTCCTGCGTGGATCTCCTGTGGTGTGTGATCCTCTTTTGTAGTGCTGCGTGGGCCTCCTCTACGACTTTTTTGTCCCAGTCCTGTGGGTGCTGCCTCTGCTACTGTGTACTCTGCAACGCTGAGGGTCCCCTGCGACTCCCCCTCCTGGGTTGAGTCCTCCTGGCCCTTGCTGGTCCCAAGCAGCACGCCTTCTCCACTAACCGCAAGTTTGCCTTTGCCAAGGCTTGTTGGTGGAATACCTGCACTGACACCCATCCGCAATCTTCCTACTAGCGTGGGGCTTCATCTGCATCAGGAATTCTCTGGGTCCAGGGCTGCAGTGCTGACCTTTTCTTCATCCCCGTCGACCAACTCCTGCATCCACAGTTGGGTGGGTAGTAGCCTCAACTCCTTCTGAACCCTACTGTGACTCTTGGACTTGGTCCCCTCTCTCCACAGGGCTTCTGTCTTCAGGAATCCACCACTGATTTTCTTGCAGTCTTCTCTGGGTGTCTTCTTTTTCTTCTTTTCCTCCATTTGGGTGGTTTGGGGAAAATCCAGTGTTTTACTCCTCCATTCCTGGTCGCTGGGGGTACTGTGTTACTTACCTTTGTGGTTTTCTGATACCCCCAGCTCCCCTCTACACATTTTACTTACCTAGGTGGGGGGTACCTTGTTTGCATTCCATTTTTAGGGTCGAGCCTGCGTTGCATGCGCTTGCGCATGCGTATCGCAGCAAGACTCTTTTGTATTTAGAAAAGGGCTCGGAGCCCTGTCAACTTCACTCAGTGTTTTTTATTGGTTCATGGGCTTCCCTAATAAAATCTGCATGCTTTCATTAGTCGAAGGCACGCATACGTCATGCCTTTTCTGGTGGCTAGCCCTCCTCAAGCACAGCGACCAAGTACAGAAAACATGCAAGGCTCGCTGTTTTCCATCGGGCTTGTGGACTTCTTTTTCTCTAATTTACGAGCGCGATCTCGCTTGGCAGAAGTCGAGCGCTTTACATAGTTAATTTCACTTTTTCGGGTTATGTACATAAATGCACTTTTGCCCGATAGGTGAAAAGTCGGGTTAGGCGTTTACAACGCGATCAGCTCTAACATGAGGAAACGCGAGACCCGTTGCATTGTAAATGCTTGTTTTAATATATGGTTTGTGCTCCCCCAGGGTCACTATTGGTTATTGCTATTTGCACTGTTTTCTAACCTTTTTCTGTGCCTGTTTCTGATTACTAGTGTATATATTTAGTGTATTACTTACCCCCTAAGGGTGGGTCATCTGTGTAGCATTTTGTGGTGATTTGTCCCAAAAATAAAGTACCTCTATTTTTGTACAACTGAGTGTTTTCTTTCATATGCGTAAGTGCTGTGTGACTACAGTGGTATTACATGAGCTTTGCATGTCTCCTAGATAAGCCTTGGCTGCTCTTTCGCAGCTACCTCTAGAGAGCCTGGCTTCTAGAAGCTGCCTACACTTCGCTAAGAGGGTATATCTGGACCTGGTATAAGGTGTAAGTGCCATAGGTACCCACCACACACCAGGCCAGCTTCCTACACCCTGGTACCTCTTGGGGTTCCTAGTTCCCTCAGCTCCCTTCTACTGATTCCACTTCCTTGGGTGGGGACGGCCTTTCACATTCCACTTTTTTAATATATGGTTTGGTCCTCCCTTTGAGCCCTCACTATTTGCTATTACCATACCAATGCTTATTGCTTTCTATGCTCTTTTCTGATTGCTAATGTGTTTACTTACCTCCAGTTGGGAGATTGCCTATTCAGTATCCTAGTATCTGTATTAAACAATACAGAGGCACTCGTTGCTGTCACATTGGTATTAGATACTTTTTATTACAGTTGTACACATTGATTAATCTACAGACAATATCAAAACCCCATCAGTGTCACATTGTATACATAAATTCAGCAGTGATCTAACTGAAGAACTGATCCTTTGTCTTGAAATTAACCGCTCCTGAAACGATATCCCGGCATCGCGAAAAGCAGGCAGTTGAGCTTTCGATTTCCGATTCACCCGGTCGGACGCAAGCACATTGTTCCCTGAGATGATATCGGTCTTGGTTATTTATGTGGGGATTTCATCTGACGAAGCGAGTAATTTCAAGCCCTGATGAAGTCATTAGACGAAACACGTGTTGGCTGTGAGATCCATGTGGAAATGATGGACTAATAATTACTGACTAGGAGGTCAATACGGAACTGTTTTTCAGAAAAATATATGAAGAATGGACATATAATTATTGATTAGGAGGATGGGACAATATGAAATTCATGAGTGGAGATATGATGAAATATCTATTTGAAAATAAAATCATGGATCAATTCATCGGATCTGACTGATTAAATTCTAGTATGAGGGGAGTACGTGACAAGAAATCAAGACATTAACAAGACGTTATGACAAAATAATTTATGCTGTCAATCACTTGAATGTCAACGCCTTTCTTTGGTTAGATCACTGCTGAATTTATGTATACAATGTGACATTGATGGGGTTTTGATATTGTCTGTAGATTAATCAATGTGTACAACTGGTGTTAGATACTTTTTATTACAATGTGACAGCAACGAGTGACTCTGAATTGTTTTATGTTTCATTGATTGATTAGTCAAATCAATGTGGGGGATTTGAGGGTGTAATCCCCACTGGAGTGCACTGTTGTACATTAATCTGATAATTTAATACAATCCTAAACAATGGGTGCGCCACCTCTTCCTTTATTAAACATCCCCCCCTGGTAGTAGTCACAATTAGTATCTGTATTACTATAATAAAGTACCTTTTTTTTTTTTTTTTTGTAACACTGTGTGGTTCTTTCATGTGTAAGAGTGCTGTGTAACTATAGTGGTATTACATAAGCTTGCATGTCTCCTATGTGAGTCTTGGCTGCTCATCCACAGCTACATCTAAAGAGCACTGGCTTACTAGACACGGCCTACGCTTCACTAATAGGGGATACCTGGACCTGGTATAACACCATAGGTACTCCCCATACACCAGGCCAGCTTCCTACAAGCTCCCCCAACATCTCCCAGATGAGCACAGGAAATGGAGGCAGGAACTAGTCGCAGAGGGCAAACTCCTATTGAAAACCTCCATTTGTTGTGCCCTTGACTCTGCAACACCGCAGCAAGAGGTATTAATACAAGCCTCCTGCTCCACTGACACACATGGCTGCGTATTCCAGGGTTCAAGCCGGATGCACCAAAAAAAACTTCTGAATGTAGCCTTTGACAAGAAACATCTCTTTGGGCCCCAAGTCAGTGAGGCCCTTGAAAAAGTTAGACACAGAAATGGCTAAATCCATGGGGGCCCTCCTAACACCTATACCTCGAGGCTACTATCGCCTATTGTGGGGGTCCCAATGCCAAGGGTAGAGACAAAGGTGCTTCTCCATTCGGTGGAACTCCCACCTCCAAGCAATTGCTTCCCACACATTACTCCTGACAATACAACACCTATTGGGGGTCGTTTACAACATTTTCTGCATACATGGTTTTCAGTGACATCAGACCAGTGGGTTTTAGACATTATCTAATGTGGTTACTGTCTGGAGTTTGTTAACCTGTGGTGCGAGGTAGGAAGCTGGGTTATCACTGGAACATCAGACACTACTCAAACAGGAAATTCAAGCTTGTCTCAAAGCAGCTATAGAACCAGTCCCTCTACAACATCAAGGGCCATGAGTATACTCCCTATACTTACTAATCCCCAAAAAGGATGGGTATTTGCATCTCAATCTAGATCTAATCTAAGTTCCCTATGCCACTATATTCTGTTGGAACAGTTTCCTATGATCACACTCCAAGTTGTAATCCCACTCCTCCAACAAGGTGACTTTATCACACCCCTCGATCTAAAGGACTCCTATTTCCACATTCCAATACACCTAGCACATCACCTCGAGTATTTACCAAGTGTCTGGCAGTAGTGGTGGCCCATCTATTCAGACAAAAGATAAACATGTTTCCCTACTTGGACAAGTGGCTTATCAAAGCCAGCAATATCCAACAGTGTCAACAGTACACACTGATTACATTAGATCTGTTTTACTGCTTGGGATTGCCATCAACATCCCCAATTCTCCCTTAAACCTCTACAAATACAGCCATATCTAGGGACCACCCCAAGCCACAATTGTGGCTAGCTTACTCCAATTCTGAAAGAGTTCAGAATTGACAGACGCTACTATCTCAGTTTCAAACAAAACAGCAGATATCCATGAGATCAGTCATGCTCCTACTAGGGATGATGGCCTACTGTATCGCCATA
This sequence comes from Pleurodeles waltl, assembly GCF_031143425.1. Taxonomy (NCBI): domain Eukaryota; kingdom Metazoa; phylum Chordata; class Amphibia; order Caudata; family Salamandridae; genus Pleurodeles; species Pleurodeles waltl. Next base: position 1,692,771,491 of record NC_090440.1, read on the forward strand.
GTGCCCCATGCCCAAGTACACATGTGTCTGTTACAGGAATGTCTAGTTCGCCAGGGCTCTGTCAAAGTGTTGATAGACCACCAGACTCATCACTCTGCAATGGAGGAATACCAACATGTTGAAGGAGCGGCTGTTTCTTGACCCTGCTCCCCACATTACTCTCACAATGGACACAGCCACACTGGAGTGCACACCTGAAGGACCTTGCAGGACCGGGCATATGGGACATCAAACACTGGAGTCTGCATATCAACTTTCTTGAGTTTCAAGCTGTTCACCTAGCATTGAAAACGTTTCTTCCTCACCTCATTCACAAGGTTGTCCTAGTACGGATGGGCAATATTACAGCCATGTACCATCTGCAAAAAACAGGGGGGACATAGGGGTTCATAGCCGGGGTCGGCGGGAGCACCGCCAACAGGCTGGCGGTGCTCCGCAGGGCATTCTGACCGCGGCGGTATGGCCGCGGTCAGAACAGGAAAACCGGCGGTGTCCCGCCGGTTTTCCGCTGCCCTGAGGAATCCCCCATGGCGGCGCAACTTGCTGCGCCGCCATGGGGGATTCCGACCCCCTCACCGCCATCCTGTTCCTGGCGGTTCCGACCGCCAGGAACAGGATGGCGGTGAGGGGTGTCGTGGGGCCCCCGTAAGAGGGCCCCACTTTGAATTTCAGTGTCTGCTTAGCAGACACTGAAATTTGCAACGGGTGCTACTGCACCCGTCGCACCCTTCCCACTCCGCCGGCTCCATTCGGAGCCGGCTTCCTCGTGGGAAGGGGTTTCCCGCTGGGCTGGCGGGTGGCCTTCTGGCGGTCGCCCGCCAGCCCAGCGGGAAAGCCAGAATGGCCTCTGCGGTCTTTCGACCGCGGAGCGGCCATATGGCGGTTCTCGCCAGGCGGGCGGCGACTGCCGCCCGCCGGCCTCAGAATGAGGCCCATAGTCTCTTCAGTGATCATGTCCGTCACCGACCATATGGAAGTGGGCTTTACATCACAACATTCATCTCCTACCATAATATCACCCAGGCACAGGCAATTTTGCAGACTTGCTCAGCAGGATGCAGCAACAAGTCAGCAAGTGAGAACTCCACCCGCAAGTCCTCCTCCCATTCTTCCAGAGATGGGGTTCCCTCAGATAGACCTTATTTGATACAGACATCTAGCCACAGATTTCTTAATCTAGAATCTTCTCCAGGTGCAAGCCTGGATCCAGAAACCTTTTTTCCACCCATAATACACTTGTGCGTCGGTAGAGGGTGTTGTGTGACTCAGTATCCACGTCCACTGGATGTGACATCAGCAAAGTCCATATAACTCTCTTGCCGACGTCAATTTATTTTTTTCTGTGTTTGCAATGCAGATCCGGTGACGGTTGTTCAGGCCTTTTTGCGGCCTATTTAGATGTTTTGGTCATATTGGAAACAGGGTGCTTTTCTATGTCTTTGGGGTTTAAACTCTGTGGGTCCTATGGATTTTAAATGTTGGCTACGGACCCCCATTGTGTTAGTATGTGATGCCTGGGCAAGCCCCATGATGCAGAAGAGTGTGACTTCTGTTGGCAACTTCGTCCGAAGGCTCTGCAAGAGAGTTGGATAAAGCTTCTAGCAGTGTGCATGTCTGAGTCATCCTGGTCCTCCTGTCGAATTAGGTCTCCTTCTTGGACTGACATCTGTTCATGTGGCCATTTGAGTTGGAGTTCTTGTGGACGCCATTCTCCATCGTTGTCCAAGGGTAAGTCTCAACACAAGCTGTCGAAGTCACAAAAGTTGCCGACTTCACTGCATACGACCTCCCGTCATTCCTCGTTTGAGGAGGCGAGGTCAGAGTCTGCCCTGCGTCTCCTTCCCTTTCCAGGAGATGGGGTGACTGTAGACCAGGTGCATGAATATTATGCTTCCCATCCGCTATCTTTGGTCCATCACCTCCCTCTGGTGCACAGGTGGGCTTGCCCTCTGCTTCAGTTAGGCCTTTAGCGTCAGTTGAAGCTGTTACAGCTCCGGTGCACAGCACTTCAGGGTTCCCACCTTCAGCGCCGTTATCCAGGCAGGCAACTCCACTGACAGTCCTGATCAAAGTTGAATTCCCCCTCCGTCTGAAGTCGAAATCAACGTTGAGGAATCGCCTTCTCGATGCCAGGAACAGCACCAGTCAAGACTTATCACTGATCTAATGTAAAAAAAAAAAAAAAAAAAACTTCTGTTGGTCCCCTTAAGGAAGACAGTGGAGATGCGGTAGAGGAGTTGGAACCTCAAAGAGAGGACAGCTGGTTAACTGATTTAGCTGTGGCTAGCTGCTTGTATTCCTCTCCAGCCTCACTTACTTTGTTCCCCAGGACTTGGTATGGAGGTGAGCTCCTCCTTTGCAGACATGCTAAACAGGGTTGCGGAAGTGTTGGATCTGACACTTCCTTCAGTGGAATTAACTTCAGATCCCCTGATTGATGTCTTCCATCAAAGCCAAACAGGGGTTGAACCAGTGCTTCCTTACAGTCAAGCCCTACATGTCTTGTTAGGAGCTTGGGGTAAGCCTTGTACAGGGGCACCTATTAACCAGGTTGTATCCCACAGGCACTGACCAGCCCCTGGTGACCTGGCCTCATCGAAGTTCGGTAGCACGAGCCCTTTTAGCTTTCCATGATATGGAGTCTCTCCTGCATGTTCCACCTGATAGTGTCCAGGAGTCTAGACATCTGTGGTACGCATATTTGTTACACCACAAGCTCTGCTCTATGCTCTGTGAACACTGTAGGAAGCTGGCTCTGCATATACTATATCAAAATGAGATAGTGTGCACAGAGTCCGGGGGTTCCCCAGAGGCTTAACAGAGGCAAAAGTAGATGATACTAATGCTCTCTTTTGTGGTAGTGTGGTCGAGCAGTTACTTATCAGAGAGTAGTGCAAAGCATGTTATACACAGTCAATAAATGAGGCACACACTCCGTGTAGATTTTTTTATGTGTCAAGATGTTCTTTGAACAGTATTGTTTCTTTTTCTGACATGTCAGATTATAATAGGTTTTCATTGAGATGTATCTTTTTGTAGATTCTGTTTAGTCTCTTCTGTAGACTAATTAATGGACTCTTTAGGAGTTATTCCACGCTTTTGCACTTGCATTCAAGACTTCCTTCTTTTCAGAAGGGTTTTACCCTCTTTAGGGGTACTTCTACTTCTCAATGAAGATATTTATGTCTGTTGTGTTTGAAGAGGTTCAATATTAATAGCTTATATAGGTACAACTGTTTTCATCTTTACTTGACTCTACTTGTTGTAAGTTGGGTTCACACTTGTAGAAGTATTGTCATGACCTGGATTATTAAAAATAGGACATTCTTTTTAATTTCAGAATCTTGTAAGTTTTCTGGTTTTTCATAAATGACACCCTTTCTAGTTCAACTGGAGATGAGTCTTATTTATTAGAAGAGTCATATGCTGACCTTGGTTTCCGCTACTCTACTGAGGCCCCTTTTTCAGACTAGCTGTTTTATTCAGTTTTTAAAATAAATAATTAAATGAAAAATATAAGGGGAAAAAAAAAATATATATATATATATATATATATTTTTTTTTTCTTTTCCATTTATACTACATAGGTGTTTCATTTCCTATGTCAGTGGAAATATGTAATGAGACTATCTTGAAAATGTTTTTATTATATCTGCTACTTTTGCTGGGGAAAAGTATACTGATAGGCCAAAAGTTTACTATTGTTGTCTTCAACTTTTTTAACGAGGGCAATTGTATGTTTTCTCTGAAAGAGATAAACATTTTATGTGCATCTTATAATGTAGCTCTGGTTAAGATATACCTTTACATGGTAAGAGGTTCTGCTCAATGGCATGTTATTCTGGGCCATATGTACAAACACTTTTTCCCATAGACATAGAATGGGTAAAAACCTTTGCTACATCTGGCCCTCTGTTCTGTTACAACAGGGTAGAACATGCACTTTCAGGCTACATATAAGAACAAATAGATTTTTCTTCACTAGCTCATTTGGTAATACTATCCTACGGTCAAGGGGGTAGTGTTTCTTACCCATGTTTTATTTGTCTTTATGATGACATTTCTGTGGTCCTTTCCACAATATTGATGGGGTGTTTCTGCATGGTTTCACATCTCGTTAAGGGAGCAAGTAGCTTAATGTTCAATTGTGTTAGTTCGCCTCTAACACTGATTGGTCATATTATTATTTTTTTAAATGTGTTTATTGTATTATAACAACAAGGATAATAAAGAAATTTACAGTTGTATGCAAGTACATCAAGCTTCTCAATTCTTCCACGTTTCAACATTGTTCCCTGTTGAATTTACATGTTAACGATACCAATATCGTTTGTTTATTTATGCCAGCAGTTCGGAAACATTATATACTCAGCAATCACTGCATGGCTTGTAGCATATGGGATAAAACAAAGATAATGAAAAAAGAAAAGAAAAAAAGGGGAAAGGGAACTTAATAATACAAAGAAAGAAGAGAGGGGTTGAGGTCGGAAGAAGTCTGGACGAGTATACGCGTGGGGGGAGCGGAGGAGGGAAGGAGGGGGAGGAGAGGGCAGCACCCGGTGTGCCCGGGCAGGCCCTCCAGCATCCTCCGGCGTGAGGCGATATGTACTCCTGCCATAGTTCAGGTCTGGGCCGGTGGGGGCAGCTCAGCAATCACAAATGTTCAGGGGTCGGAGTCAGTGAGGTGGGCGTGTCTGCGGAGTCAGGCCGTCAGCGACAGGTAGAGCATTTCGCTTCTATATATGATTCATTGCAAGGTGCGTACGAATGGCGTCCTCCAGTACGTGTTCCTGTGATTCCTGGTGTTGCGGTGGTTATACACTATATGGTTTGCACCCAGTATTCGCTATTGTATTTAATTGTGCCGTCACTCCAGTGTGTGCTATGATTAGTTAGTTATTGCCCGTTCGTGCGGTTTATTCAGGGGGGTAGTTCATCATCTTTGCTTTCTAAAAGTGTCACAAAGGAGCTCCAGGTCTCTACTCCTTTGACCTGTATCCCCTTGTCCTGGAGTGAGTGCAGTGTTTGTTCTTCTGCTTTTGCCCAGCGCAGTAGCTCCGTTTGCCATTGACGTATGCTAGGCGCGCTGGGTGCTTTCCAATGCATGGCTATCAGGCGTCTGTACAATACTAGTGCTAGTGCAATGCATCTGTGTGTCTGCTTCCGTCTTTTAGATCTTACTCCTATACCCAATAGACACAGCTCAGGACTAGGAGACATTGGAATATCGGTCCACTCAGTCAACAGATTTATGATATCATTCCATGTGTTTTGAATTGGTGAGCATTCCCATGTCATGTGGAAAAAGGTGGCTTCTGTGGTGCCGCATCTAGGGCACCTCTGTGGCGTTTGGGGCAACATGCGTGCTAGTCGATTAGGTGACAAATATGCTTGATGCACATAATTAAACTGGGTGTAACGGAATCTGGGGTTGCGTGATACTTCATAAACCATTTTCATAGCCTGGTTCCATGCTTGTGTTGAGAGCGGCTCTGAAGGGACCTGATCCCACCTATTTTTTGCTTGTTCCTGCCCATGTTCGATATGCGTTGTCAGGATTTTATATATTCTGGATACGTTTATTGGAGTTGCTGCGCTTTCTAACAAATCATGTAATATAGGGACAGTTTTTGGCTCATTATGCCAACATTTCCAGGTTGAGCGAACTAAGTGTCATAATGCACCGAATGCTATGAAGCTTCCCTGTCCCAAATTATGGGCGTTAGATAGTGCCTCGTATGTTAGGATGCAGCCTTCGCTATGAATGTCACCCGTAGTTTGTATCCCCTTCTCTGGCCAAGTGTTCAGGCCTACCTTCCCTGCTATGTTTTCGATTTTCGGGATGGCCAGTAGTGGGATCCTAGGAGAGTATTGCGGCTCTTTGTCCCCTGCTAGTGCGAAGCGTCCCCATATCCAATGAGCGACATTCAGTAGAATGTTTTGTGTGTGTGTTGATCTATTGCGGCACATCAGGTATTGTAATATGTTAGTGTGTCTCAGATCCTTGAGTATTGTCTGTGTTTCTTCATACGTAAGATTACCAAGCCATTGAAACACCCATTGTAGCTGGGCAGAGGCATAGTATAATTTGTATCTTGGTGCTCCTAGGCCTCCCAACATTAGTGGTTGATGTATTTTTGTTAGCGCTACGCGACGACGGCAGTTGCCCCATATTAAGCCTATTAGTATGCTATTCAGTGGTTTGAAAAAAGAAGCCGGGAGCATCAGTGGGAGCGCCATGAAGAAATAGAGCAGACGCGGTAGTATTATCATCTTTGCTATAGCCACTCTTCCCATAGGAGAGAGTGGGAGCGAGCACCAGAAGGGCAGTGAGCCACTGACGGAGCGGATCACTTGTCCCAGGTTGCCATCTTTGAGATCCTGTGGGTCGTGATATACATTTATTCCTAAATACTTAAACGTGGTGTAGCACCATTTCAGGTCACGCGGGCTAGCGGTCAACCGGTGTGTTTCGGGTACTGGTCGCATAGGGAATAGGCAGGATTTTGACCAATTCACTTTTAACCCGGACACCACCCCAAATTTGTATAGTAACCCCAACAAGTCAGGTAGGGATTCTGAATAATTACGTAAGAATATTAACGCATCGTCCGCGTACAGTGACACTATGCGGTGCCTATGTCCGTCTGGGATGCCCCACGCAGGGGCTAGTGTACGTAGCCGGGCGGCTAGTGGTTCGGTGGCGAGGGCGAACAACAGTGGGGATAACGGGCAGCCCTGCCTAGTGCCCCTTTCTATGAGGAACTTCTCAGATATTGTGTCGCCTGTCTTGACTCTCGCTGTTGGGCTGGAATAGAGAACCCTGACCCAGCTGATGTATGTCTTACCGAAGCCCATGAGTGTTTCTATAAGGAAGGGCCATCCCAGAGTGTTGAATGCTTTTTTAATGTCAAGGGATACTGCTACTTGTTTATATTCGCACTGTGGGGTGTTTGCCATTAGACGCAATAGGTTCCGTATCTTAGTAAAAGTGTTGCGGCCAGGTATGAAACCGGATTGATCTTGATGGACCAAGTCAGATATACATGGGAGTAGCCGGTTTGCCAGGATTTTGCCCAGCAACTTGCAGTCTGTGTTCAACAGAGATAGTGGTCTGTATGAGCAGACATCTAATGGGTCGCGACCCGATTTAGGTAGTACTGCTATCAATGCCTCTCTCAAAGTGTCAGGTAGTTGACCGAGTTTTAAGGCTTCGGTTAGCATTCCCAAATATGGGGTTAATGTTTGTGCAGAAAATGTGCTATAGTATTCTATGGGAATGCCATCATTGCCTGGTGCTTTGCCGTGTGCTAATTGTTGTAAAGCTTGCTGTATCTCTGCTAGGTCTATCGGTTTTTCTAAATCTTCTACCTGATCTGAAGTTAAGCGGTTTATTTTTATCCCGCTGAAGAACTCGTTTAACTGTTCTGTTGGTGGAGGGGGTGGAGCCCTGTATAGTGTGCTGTAGTACTCTCTGAAGGTGCTGTTTATTTCCTTTTGGGTGTTTACTATTATCCCCGTGTCAAGGCGAATGGCCCCTATTGGGGAGTTCCGATGTTCGTTCTTTAGTAACCATGCCAATAGTCTACCAGATCTGTCCCATTCAGCATGTACACGAGCCAGATAGTGATGGTAGTCATACTGTCTTAGGCGCCGGTCCGCCTTGTTCCATTCTGTGCGTAGTCTATTAAGGTCTATCACAGCGTCTTTGTCCTCTACTTGTTTGCATTCTGCAATGCGGACATCGCGCTCTAGCCGACGGAGCTCCAGCGTCAGTGTTTGTCGTATTCCCACTGCCATCGATATACATGTGCCCCTTAGTACCGCCTTGTGTGTGTCCCATTCATTTGCTCTGGAGCTTGTGGTCTCGTTATTTATGGTAAAATATGAGGCAATATGTGTAGCTATTTCTTTTCTAAAGGGGGGGTCCTGCAGTAACCGTGGTTGAAGTCGCCAAGTTGGGATGCAAGCACGTGGTCGACCCAATTTGATGTGAGCGACCAGTGGACAATGGTCTGAGATTACTCTTGCAGTGTATTCTGCGCCCATGATTTTATGCGTCAAGTCCTGTGACTAAGTATCAAATCTATGTAGGTGTGTAGCAAATGTATGGGGATTGGTACGAGTATTCCCTTACTTGAGGATGTAGGTGTCTCCATACGTCTATGAGGCGTCGGTCTGTTATCCATGACTGTAACATCTCAGAGTTTGTCCTTACTGGGGTGGCTATCAGTGGGGGATGCGACCTGTCCATATCTATTTGCGGAACGCAGTTCATGTCCCCTCCCCAGATACTAGGTGAAGTTAAGTCATTTGATAGGTGTGAGATTGTGTTTCGTAAGAACTCGCCCTGTTTAACATTTGGGACGTATATCCCATTGATTACTAGTGTTTCACTGTCTAGAGAACCTGCTATTTGTATAAACCTGCCATCTTTATCCGTATTGCTGTGTTCTACTACGTATGGGACCCCTGGAGCTATCCAAATCAGTACACCTCTAGCAAAAGTTGATGTCCCTGATCCGTACATTGCTCCTGCCCATTTCTTCTCTATGTGTTTAATGTCTTCTGGGGTGACATGCGTTTCTTGTAATATAGCAATGTGGATGTGATGACGTTTTAAGTGCGCGTATATTCTATTGCGTTTGGACATTCCCGCCATACCCTTCACATTCCAAGTTAGTATGTTATAGATGGAGTCTTTGTGCATTGTATTTTACAGTGTTACCACTACCTTCCACCTTGCCCAAGGAGCCCACTGACCGAGCCCCCCATTTCCACTGTAGACCCCCACCAGAAGCCTACCCCCACAGCCGCTCCCCCCACCCCCACCCCCGCGCTGGATGAAGCCGACCTGAAGAAGGTGGGATAGAACCCAATATAAGAAGGGAGAAGTATAGGTAAACAACGTTAAAGGATATTTGGGCAAATGCCCAGCTTCAAACAGAGTGGCACAACTGGTGCCTAAACTTGAGTCTGTACAGTTCAGTTCCATTCGGATACCGTTCAGGTGGTGGGGGGCGTGGGTTGGCGGAGGACGGGCACCTTGTCAGCCCACTACCAAAATGTTTTTTTCCTCTGCGACGACCCTGGGTATGTTCGTATTATCTGACTTTAATGTCTTGTGGCTTGTTTAATCTGCACAAGGTCCGGTCACGTTGTGGGATGTCCATGTGTGTCCGTTTCCGCGTGTTAAAGGGAAGGGGACTCAGCCCTTATTGTCCTAGAATTGGCAGGCTCATTCGAGTTAACTTCTGTGGATCTTCAAATTTCGTCTGCCAGGCGCGGAGTGAGGTCAGGGCCACCAAGTAGCTGGGAGAGAGAGGAGCTGGAGCCACTCCGCACCGAGCCACTTTCATTTAAATCCTTTTCGTCTTTGTTGTCTGCCATAAGACGTGTAAATGTGCTAGTGTCACTCACGGTTTTTGCTTGATCAGCCGCCATTTGTGATTTAGTTGGACGCGCCGTAGCGTTTTTCTTTTTCTTGGAGCTGGGATTGATCCATTCCCCGCTTGCTGCATCTTCGTTGGACGGCTCAACCAGGCCCTTAGCATGTAACCATGTCCATGCATCTTCAGGGGTTGGGAACATAAGAGTTTTTTCATTCGCTATTATCCGGAGGCGAGCTGGGAACATAAGTGATTTTGTGCTCACGCAATATTTGTTTGATTTTGATATATGAAGCTCTTATACGTTGTACTTCCATTGTGTAGTCCGGATAAGCAGTGACGTTGCTATTCTCCAGACTGACTGGTCCTGTGGTTCTGAAATGTTGGAGGACATGGTCTCTGTCTCTGCAATTCAGGAAGCACGCTATCAGGGGGCGAGGTGGAGCGCCTGGCCGCGGAGGTCTGCCGGGGATTCTGTGTGCTCTATCTATCACTGGTGTTTTAGTAGAGTCTTGTATTTTCATTGTGTTTTTCAGCCAGCTCTCTAGAAATTCCTCAGCATTGGATGCTTCTTTCCTTTCTGGTATGCCTAGGAATCTGATATTGTTACGTCTGGAGCCACCCTCTGCTTCCTCAGTCCTGCGTTGTAACTGCGTCATTTCCATTTCCATTTCCATTTCCATTTGCTGAATCTTAGTTTTCATGTCTGCAATCTCGGGTTGGACAGTTTTTAGTGCTAGTTCTGTGTTGTTGACCCTGTCCGTTAATTTGCGGTGATCCGCACGAAGTAGTGTGACCTCCATGACTGCCGTGTCGATTTTGCCCTCAAGCGAGGACTTGGTGTCCATTATTGCTTGTAAAAGTTTGTCGAACTGCATAGAATGGGTGCGCAGTGTTTCGTTCACTTGATGGAATGTTACAGATTGCATATCAAGCTCGCTTGCGGGGGATGGTTTGTCACCATCCATGTGGTTCCCTGGTTTGGGCTGTTTTGGCTTGACCATTGTGTCCTGCGGCGACGATTACTGCTGGGTCACAGGTTGAAGCTGGATTTGGTTGAAGTTGCCCAAAGGGCGCAGGGCGTGCTGATTTAACCTGGTTGAATCCGTTAACGAAGGTTACCTTGGGAGCTATATGTGTCACTGTGATTATAGTTCTTCCTCTAATTCCAAAGAACTTATGTGATTTGGCAATTTGTATGGGGGTTCTTGCTCCGCCGTGGCGATTAGTGTGAGCTTATTTACCAGCAAGAGAGGTCAGAGGGCGTTCTGCAATTATTATCAGGGCTTAGGAAACACTTCGTCGAGGTGTATATCATCCAAGCTACATTTCCGTTGAATCAGTATTCTACCCAGAGTTTATGGTGCCCAATTGCGCCTCGCATTACTTAAATTCCGTTTCCTCGTTGTTTATTTTGTTCATTAGGTGTTAGAGGAGTTACAGGTTAAACTACCCAATCCAACGTGGAGTTTTGATGGTAGGAATGCAATTGTTGGAAGTTCTGTCGAGTCCTGTGTCCGCTTTACGGACCTTTCATGTTTCTGTACGTTTTACGCTGCATGAACAAAGCGATCTTGGGCTTGTGGTACTTTATGCGATGGTAAGTAACTTCTCTTGCTTTGTTGTGCGTTTATGTTCCCTTTTTGTTTATTTATGTATTTCCTTTCTTGCTAGTTGCCAACAGTATCGCCCCAGTGGCCCCAGCCCAGCCTACTCCGCTCTTCTGTCTCTTCACGGGGGGCGATCGCAGCCATCCACCGGGGGGGCGAGTCCCTGCATGAGTATATTGGCCGCGGCTGGGGTTCCCACAACGATCGATTCCCTTGGAGGCCTAGGCCCGGGCGACTGCCGCGCAGCAGGCCTCAATCGCGTCCACCACCTCGGCGAAGCCAGGGCCAGACGGTGAGCCGGGAGGCAGCGCCAAGGCCCGTCTGTGTTCGGCAACGCGTCCAAGATGCGCCAAGCAGGCCCCCCCAGCACTGGAGTGTCCAGGCAGGCCACAGCCCGGGCGGCCCTGTAGTCTTGGGGGCCCCACGCCGGGCACGCACGGCTCGCGGGCCCGATCCAGTCTCCCCTCGCAGCGAGGACAATTGCGGGTGGGACCAGGAAGGCTCCCAACCAGCAGCAGCTAGCACTCACCGCCCGATCAAAGTGCGTGGCCCAGCGTCAGTTATGTCGATCTCATCCGGACGGCGTTATTTCCCCACAATGTTTGTAGGTCCCTACGTGCGTAGGGGTCTTCTTAGATTGCATGCATTGATGTCGGGCATCACAGGGATCAGGATTTCGGCTGATTTTAGTGGGCCGAGAACGGAGCTCGTTGTTTATGCGTCCGTTCCGGCCGCCATCTTGGCCACGCCCCCCACTGATTGGTCATATAAACATGGATTTTCTTTATTCCATTTTTTTGATTGTTTGACTACTTATCAGTGGTTCAACTCAGGAATCTTATTGTCTTGAATTATCTGATAGAGACTTCTAGTTGTAGATTCCTTACCTTAGAATTTCTCCCAGGCTTCAGACTTGATACAGAGATTTTTCTTTGGACAATACCCTTGTGCGTTGTCAGGTGGCGTGGATCAACTCTGCGTCCATCATTGGCGTCGTGGTTGCTGTGATGACGTCAGTCATATGTAGGCACCTCTCTGGCACGCTGACATCAATTATTTTCTTTCCACACCAGCGTATGTGCAGATCCAGAGAAAAGCTACTCTCCTTTTTTTGTCTGACTTTTTGTCAAAGTTTTTGACTACTTGATGCGTCAAGATGTCTTCCCACAAGACCAGATTCAAGCCATGTGACTCCTATCAATGCATGATGGTGGTGACGGATCCGCACCTTGTGTGCTTGATGTGCCTGGAGCTTGACCACGACTCGCAGTCGCAGTCCGAGTGCTGGGCCATGAACCTGAGGGAGCGGTCCCTAAAGCTTATGGCGGCCTGGTGCTTGGCTTTGCATCGCTCCTGGTCTCTTTCTCGCGAAAGGTCTCAAGACTGCGCGCGGAGCCATCACCACTCATCCTCATCCCGCTCCAAATCGGGATGAGAAATTAATAATTTAAGGGATATATATATATATATATATATTTCATTGGTACTACATAGGTGTTTGTTTCACTCCTATCTAAGTGGAAATATACATTGAGAATATCTTGAAGATATTTTTATTTTTTCTGCTACTTTTCCTGGTGAAAAGTAGATTGATAGGCCAAAAGATTACTAGATTTGTCTTCTGGGTCTGCTCTGCGCCTCCCCAAGTTTCCGGGACCCTGGGCCACCCCTGCCCAACTGAAAGAGTATTACGAGGCCATACCCCTCATTTTTGGGCAGACCGACCCTCCTGTGACACCTTCAGGCTCAAGAGGGTCAAGGGGCCCTCCTCTGGTTCCGCACCAGCGGCCTTGGCTCCAAAGGGCACCCCAAGATCCATACCGGTGCTAGTCGTCCCATTGCGACTTTCCCCGGCGCAGGTAAATACGTTGAGGCTTCCGATGCTGGTCAGGCCCACCATCAACTTCAATCCCATACTCATTCCTGACTCCGATCTGGAGCTGGGACGACATCGCTCGATGAGCGTTCCGTCTTCTTCGGGAACTATGTTGCCCAGATTGGATCCTGACCCTTATGCCTATGGGTACGGTTTGAGTATGGCGAAGTCCCTGGACCCTTTAGAATTCCAGCTAGAAGATCTTGAAATGGACTGGGCTCAGGAAGTGGGCAAAGTTAAGTATTTTGACACCTCCGCTGATGCGGACATGCTTTCTCCCCCCTCCTGGGGCATATTCAATGGTGGTGAGAAGAGCGACTGATGTCCTGGGCCTAGAGCTGCCTTTGGTGGCTGTCAGGACTAACCTCCTAACTGAGGTGCTTCAGCCAGGTACTTGTATGGCTTCTATGTCTGAACCCCTTTTGCCCTTTAATGAAGTTCTCATTGATGGCCTGCTGGGAACTTGGTCTAAACCCAGCACCGGAGCTCCTGTCAACAGAACAATTGCCCACTGCCATAGGCCTGCTCCTAACGACCTTAAATTCCTGACCCAACATCCCACACCTGAGAGTTTGCTCATCCAGGCTTCTTCCTCTTCTGGTGCATTCCCATCTGTAGCCCTGGATTGGGAATCAAAATGACTGGACAATTTGGGATAAAGTTATTATCTTCCTCCAGTCTGGCATTGCAGTCCGTGAAGATTGCATACCTTTTGGGCCGCTAGTCCCATACTTTGAGATATGGTCACGCAGGTGCTGCCCTAGGTTCCAGAGGAGGCCCGGGTCGTTCTCTCTCAAGCTGTTGCTGATGGGTGCGATGCAACCAAGTTCATGATTCGTTATGGGCTGGACACGACTGACACGCTAGGCAGATTGGTTGCTTCTACGGTGGCCAAGAGGCGCCACGCTTGATTGAGGACATCTGGCTTTTAAAGAGATGTCCAGCAAGTGCTTATGGACATTCCCTTCGATGGCACCTGTCTCTTCGGACACAAAGCAGATTCCGCACTCAAGACCTTCAAGGAGTCCAAAGCTACGGCTTAGTCCCCTGGCCTCGAAGCTTCTCCTCGCCCCCCTCAGTCTACTTTTTGCCGCGTTCGTAGCTATGGAAGGGACACCCAACTGCATCCATTTCCCTCTAGCAACTGTATCGCGCATGCTGCCCAGTCTATGCGTGGCCAAGGCCCCAGGATCCAGTGTGCCTGTGGATGAGGGAGCCAGCCCAGTCCAACTATACCCACCACAACTCCCCACCCCCCCTGCAGTCTCCAAACCTTCCTAGTCAGTTGCTCCATCACAGACCAGTTTGAGGCAGGGTTCGCCATCACCTGCCCCACCTTGAATCCATCACGAGAGACAGGTAGGTTTTGGCAATCATCTGAAGGGGCTACTCCCTCTCTATCGAGACTACCCCTCCGCCCATGCCATTATTCTTCGATTGGATGCCAGAAGTAGATTGTGGGGGTTGTTCCAGCTACTTTCTGGTGGCCAAGAAGGACAAGGGCATCCGCCCTATACCAGACCTCTGGTGTAGGAAGCTGGCTCTGAATATACTATACCAAAGTCAGGTAAAGTGTGCACATAGTCCGGTGAATTCCCAGATGCTTTACAGAGGCTGAAGAAGATAATACTAATGCTCTCTTTTGTGGAAGTGTGGTCAAGCAGTTAGAATTATCAGAGGGTAGTGCTAAGCATTTGTTGTATACACAGTCAAGAAATGAGGCACAAACTCAATGACTAACTCCGGGCCAATGTTTAGGTATAAAAAATATACTTTGTTCCTTTATTTTTAGAACCAAATTGATCTTAGTTGCAGGTAAGTACAGTTTCAAGATTGTATCACTTTCAAGTATCAAATGCACTTTGTTTAGAATTTACAGATAAAATAGTTTTCAGGTAAGTAATACTTTTCAATTTCAAAGGTTGACACAGTGCAATTTCTCTTGACTTACGATCCCAGTCTTCAGGGATTAGGGTTTCCACAGGACAAAGTTCAGGAAACACCAAGGATGCACCACCAGCAACACTGGGCTGGCTGGGTGCAGAGGTCAAAGTTGGTGTTGGGCGCCCAATGGAATCCTATGGAGATTGGGAGCACTCAGAAAGAAACAGCTTGCAGGTAAGTAATCACAACTTACGGGCACAGACCTGGGGGGGAGGGGTTTAGATCGGTACTGGGGGGGCCACAGGTAAGCACCAAACACATCCTCAGCAGCACAGGTGTAGCTGGGTGCAGGGTATAAACACATCGTTGGGCGCCCAATGCTTTTCTATGAGGGAACCCCAGCGGTCACAAAGATGCTGCAGGCTTGGTCCAGGGAACTGGCTGAAGAAAACGAACTGCTGGACAGGTAAGTAGAGAGCCCACTGGACGTTGCTGGACAAGGGGGTGCAGAGGTAGCTTTAGGTGTTGGAAAATCTTCACCGGAGCCGGTTGTGGCCGGGGGGTGGAGGGGGGGGGGGGGGAGAAATCCTCTGGATTTAGGCTGCAGGCATCGTGTTGGTCAGGATAGGTCAACCCAGGGTGGACTCGAGGTTGGAATTGCCTGGGGACCTTCTCTGGACCAGTGGGCCCCCTGGACACGGGCCGTGGGCATCGGGTGTAGATTGGGCAGGAGTTGCAGATCCAGGGCATTTTTGGAGTTCTTTTTGGAGGTTTCTTTGTCAACGGGCCGATTTCCTTGGGAGATGTTGGTCCTAGGTAGGCAGTCATCTGGGGATTTGTAGAGGTCGGTAGTCCTGCAGGACAAGTCATCTTCTTGTAGCAGGAGTCTTGAAGCTGCAGGCAGGCCAGTAGGGCTGGGGTCAAGCCAGTTGTTGTCTGGAATCTTCTCTGCTGGTGCAGCTCTTCAGTCCTCCTCAGGTCGCCAGAAATCTGAAGAGCAAGCAGTGAGGCACCCTTCGTGGCTGGTTTTTCATTGGGTTACTTCCCCTGGTTGGCTGCTCACATAGAACTGTCAGGTGCCTTTTGTTTCTTTTACATCTTTGAGTCCTGGTTGATTCATGTGCCCCAGGTGAGATAGTAGGCATAAATAAGTAATCAGTCATAGTCTCCAGTTATTAATCCAAATTGAAATTGTGTACTCACACTTCTAGACTGACCCAAAAGTGATCCATCTCTCCTTTACCTTGGGCTTGTATTAGTTACCCATAAGACTCTAAAAAATCCAGTTTTGATGGGAATCCCACGGGTGTTTGCATTGTAATGCTCTGACACTTTGAGTTTCTTTTATACACTAAATTGCCTTCGATTTCTTTCATCATCATCGCTCATAATTATTCACAGAACTAGGAGCATCTGTTCTCCTATTGTGGTTACCTTTGCGTTAATTTTGATCGACTCCTATTGCACGCCTCTTCTGACTACATTTTGATTGTCAATTATTAAACTTGCCTCTTCCATATTTCTTTTTTAGGTGGACTTAGTGACTGGTACCTCAAACCAATCATTTGAAAGGCTGTGCTACTACTGCAGAAAGAGGTTACAGTTACAACATGTGAAACAAGTTCTGCCTCACAGAGATAACAAAAACTCTTATCAATATTACTATTAGGTTGGATAATATTGACAATCAACACTATTAAGGTTAAACTTTTTGGTCTTTAAACTCACCTTTGTTTTATCATGTATGTACAAATTGTAGGAAGGCTGACCTGGTGTGTGGTGGACACCTGTGGTGCTTACTCCTTATACCAGGTCCAGGAAAACCTTCTTAGTTAGTGAACTGTGTCTAGGAAGCCAGGGCTCTCTAGCAGTAGCTGTGGTGAGCAGCCAAGATTTATCTACGAGGAGTGTAAAGCACTTGCAATACAACAGTAGTCACACAGCAACTTATCTCACATGAAAGGAACCAAACAGTGTTGCAAAAATAAAGTTACTTTATTACAGTAACACTGAACAAAGTTACTATAGGCAGACCCCCAACTGGAGGTTAAGTATGCACTATATATACATGGTAAGTACTAGGAATTAGCATAGAAAAACAACAAGCATTTGTAAGAAATAGCTGAAAATAGCTAATGCCCTTATTTTGGGGGGAGGATGGGTGCAAACTACATACTAAAATAGTGGAATGCAAAATTAGGTATCCCACCCAAGGATGTGGAGTAGGTAGCTGGGAGAATTTGAAACCACAAGAGGTGAATACCTAGATGAACTCCCACCCCCAAACCAGAAGAGCATAGGTATGTTACCTGGACTCCCCATAGACTAACAATGGACTTGGAAAAGGAAGTTTGCAAGAACAGGACCAGTCTGTGGAACCCAACTGTGGATTCTGGATGAAGTCGACCTGCAAAAGAAGGGGACATAATCCAGCCCACACAAGAGTGTCCAGGTGGGGCAGGAGCCAGTGCCCGCAGACCTAGTCTCCACATAGACCTACAAGGGACTAGGAAAAGTAAGTTTGCAAGAACAGAACCAGTCTGTGGAACCTAATGGTGGATTCTGGATGAAGGTGACCTGCAAAAGAAGGGGACAGAGTGTGGTCCACGCGAGTGTGTCCACGTAGGGCAGGAGCCACTGTCCACCCTTCTGTGGGAGACAGCGGAAGATGGTCAGTTGTGGAGCCCAGGAGCTGCAGAGACGTTCCTGAAGTTGTGCAGAAGCTGTCCCATGCTAGCCCACAGATGGGTCAGCGGTCAGGATGACCACCAACAAGCCTTGGCGAGTGCAAATGTGGGCAGAAGAGGATTTGCAGAGCTGAAGAGAACCAGCAAGGTCCAGGAGAATTGACCCTTGGAGGGGAGTCCGGGCTGACCCTCAGCAGTCAGGCGAGTCAGCAAAAGCAATCCTCCCCTCACAGTCACAGTGCACAGGGATTCTGTCCTACAGAGAGAGGCAAGGGCTCACCATCCCCCAAGTTGTCAGAAGGTAGAGAGGAGCAAGAGGACCACTCAGAACTACCACCTGTGTTGGAGGACCCACCCAATTCCAGCGGAGAGCAGATCCCAACAGCCGAACGTCATTGCCTTAAGTGCCTGTGGATGCAGGGGAATGACTCCTTCACTCCAAGGGAGATTCCTTCTTGCTTCTTTGGTGCAGCTGAAGTCTTGCTGACCCCAGAGGATGCACAGCCGTGGAAATGTTGCAATTGCTGGAAGGAGCTGGAGAAACAAAGTTGCAAGGTTGTCTCAAGTGTAGAAGGCTTGTTTGGTTCCTCAGAAGTCCAGCAGCAGTTCCAGTGGCCAGTGCTGAAGAGGTTAATGCAGAGGAGTTGTAGTGGAGCTTTGCACGCCAAATCTGGGGACTCTCCCACAAGGGAGTCCTAAATAGCCCTAACAGGGGGCTTGGGCACTCTGCAGGGTGACTACCTATCAGAGGGGGGGTCACTGAGGTCAGTTACCTGTCCTCACCAACCAGATGCTCCCAGTGGCCTCTGCACATCTTGTTTCCAAGATGGCAGAATTGAGTGCCCACCTGGAGGAGCTCTGGGCACCACCCCTGGGGTGGTGGTGGACAGGAGAGTGGTCAATCCCCTTTCCTTTGTGTAGTTTTGCGTCAGAGCAGGGACTGGTAATGCCAGGAGTGGTGCAAACCAGATTATGCAAGGGGGCCCCCAAATGTGCCCTTTAAGGCAAGATGGTAGCAGGGGGAAGCTACCCCTCCCCAGCCTTGTAACACCTGTTTCCAAGGGAGAGAGCATTGCATCTTTCACAGGAAATCCTTTGTTCTACTTTCCCCTTCTTGAGCTGGTCAAGCAGCAGGAGGGCAGTAACCTGTCTGATGAACTGCAGAACCGTGGCTGCTAGCAAACCCTGGAAGACTGCTGGGAGCAATACTGGGGAGGGGGTCCTCTAAGGAGCCCCCTGAGTGCATGGAATCATGCCACCAATACTGGCATTAGTACTGGGGTATGATTCAGACGTGTTCGCCCAGATCAGCACACAGTGGCCTTGTTCAGACAGGGAGTGAGGAATCCAGGCACAAGAGGTGGGATAATGTAACAGCTCTCCCCCGCAGCAACAAGTGATGGAGTACACTATCCAGCCGGGAGCTTCACTTGAAGTAAGAAAATAAAGCAGGGGAAGCGAAGCACCACTCCCTTGTCATAATCAAACTCGGAGGTCAACATGGGGCACAAAAAAAGGCAAAAGACTCACAATCCAATACACTTTACCCATATGCCATGAAGGTCATGACACCTGGGGTGAAGAAGGTCCATCCCAAGACAGAGACAAGGAGACACCGGGCAGCGGTGAACCCGCCCAAAAGCAAGTGTGTGAAGCGATCATGGAGTCTAAAGAGACTGCACCAAAAAAACAAAAAAAAATACACGCCGTCCATTGATATCAATCTCCGAAGGGCAGATGTGCGAAAAATCACAACTCGAAGGCAAACAATGGAGGACATATTTGGCAAACACAGCAAAGTGATCAAAGGACTATAAGCTGAGTTGTGCCAGCTCAAGACACAACTAGAGAACTATATTCGCCGGGGGGATTCTAAAGGACTAAAGGGAGAAATGTGCAGCAACTCGCAGAGACCGTTATCCTGTACTTGGTAAAACTCAGTGAGCTTTCGGCACAATTCGTCATGGAGCGAGTGCACCTCACACCGGGGGTTCCCCAGAGGCCAGGGAGACCACCCTTCTTAATTATAGCACAGCCCCTCAATTTTAGAGAGAGATTTTATTTTCCAAGTGCCCCGACAGCAAGGCCCATTAAGATATGACAACCATACTATAATAGTTTTCCCAGACTTCATCCAGGAAGTGCAGGCACAGCGCAGCCCATTAAATAAGATAAAAGGGGAGCTGTAGCTACAATATGTCGCGCTGTTCCTGGCCAAGCTCCTAATCCTGGCTGAGGTGAAATCGTGGTTCTACACTAACCCCAGGGAGGCATGACTGAGGTGGCACATGGTTAAAGGACAATGAGCGAGAGACGGGTCATCCATCCCACAAAACTCTGACGCCCAAGGCTTGACCTACTGACACCATCGGACTGTGCTCAGCGGACATAAGCAACTAACACACACGCACCAGCACCAGACAAGCTGGACTTTAAGATTGCGGGAGTCAACAGAAACCTCAGAAGTGGGGGCAGCAAGTTGTTCTTTACTCGCTGCTTGAGAATGTAGGGTTGGGGGGGGGGGATTTTTGCACGGCACCGACCAATTCAGACACAATTAACAGGACACCGCCGGGAGAAGCTCACAGTGACAACCATGAGGGCACAAACTACAAGGGAGGAAGGGAGGAGTTGACGCACATGGATTCCTATCCTGGAATGCTTGTGGCTCAGGCAGTAAGGTGGAGCGAGGAGTAGTGGTTACATTTTTGAAAAGATAGAACCCGGATATAATACTGTCACAGGAGTCCACCTGGTGGGCAGTAATTGAGACTTGCTGGGCAGGAGAAATACAGGGTGTTAGTCCACTCTGGCTTCACATCAGATTCAAGGGTCTTATGGATCCTACCCAGGAAATTCTTCCCCTAACGGTTACCAAGACCTAGTCTGACATCAGGGTGTGCAGCGATGCAATAACTGGGGACTGGAATGGATGAAAACTGAGAGTAGCACCATGATATTTGCCTCCAGGCCATGATGATGAATGAGATAGGGAAAATTGATTCCGAACACCCCTTTGATTATAAGGGGTGGGGGCCTAAACCTGATTATGGATGTTACTTTCAATAGAATCTCAGGGGATAGGGGGCAACATCAGGAATAACGGCCGCCTCACCAACTTCACGGAAGTGATGGGGCTGGTGGATCTGTGGAGAGGGGAACACCCAACGACGAGGCAATCTTAATAATATTCATAGGTGGCCACAACCAGTAACACAATGTCTAGATGGAACTATATTTTAGTCTCCAACACACAAAGGGGCCATTTAAAAAAATTCAAGCTACCTGGCACAGGGGATCTTTGACCACTACCTGATGATGAGATTTTAACTTGCAAGATCATGTGGGCCAGGGCCTGGAACCTAGATCACTGGGAGCTCACAGACTGGGGAATGAGACAAATGCTCACAGATTATACGGAGAGATACTTTCAGGAGAATGCAGATTCAACTGAGTCATTTAAACCCACTGTTAGAGAGTTCCTCGTCTCCCATATCACGGGCAAAAAGAGGAATGGAGAAAGGAAAGTGAATTAGATGGAGACCCTCCTTTTAAGCATGGTGGAGGAATACATTTACTCTCTAAGCCCAGAGCTTAAACACAGATTTACAATTGCCACCGAGAAATATAGGGCATTGATGAACCATGAAGCAAGGTCACAATGCAAGTGTAAACAATGTAGGCTATACAAACTGGGGAACAAAGCCTGGAAGATGCTGCCATGGCTAGCACCGCAAGAGGAGGGCCAAAGATGGGTCCACAGGGTCTTCACAGCAGCTAGGGGAATGGAGAATACTGCAGAAGACATAGCAAGGGGGTGTTTAGGGACTTTCTAGGAGACTTGTATACTTCCCACTGAGAACCTTCAGAAATGTATCACAGGTATACCTACCCCACATTTGGAGAGACAGGATAGACTTCACTTGAGGCCCCAGGGAAGATCCTGGAAACAGTCAACCAAATCAATAGGGGAAGACTCCCAGACCTAATTTTTTCCCTCAGAATTCTTCAAAGTAGTGCAGAGCAAAGTTGGTGAACTGATGCGTGCCATGTTCTACAGGGTGTGATCAGACTTGTGCCTCCCAACAGATCACCAAACTGCTAAGGTGGTCCTTATACATAAAAAGGGCCAACCGCCAGAAAACGGTGGGTCTTCTATACCAGTTTCTCTGGTGATCTTCGAGACCAAGGGACTGGTGAAAATCTTAGCACCTTGCCTCAGAAGGATAATCGAATTAATAGCCCCTGGACAATCACCCTTTATACCTCCTAGGGCCACACAGCTCTACTTTAGCAGACTCTTTGGCTATCTGGCCTGGAGGGACCACATGGCCGAACCCACTGTAATACTGTCACTTGACACTGAAAAAGCATTCAACTCCCTAGAGTGGCCCTATCTACATGCCATCTTAGAGAATATGGGTTAAGGCCTGCAATTCACTTCATGAGTCTGCCTCCTATACACGGAGCCAACAGTGAGGGTCAGAGTTAACAGGTTGCACTCTGGGGAGTTTGCTGTACATAGGGGAACCAGACAGGGATGCCCATTGTCTCCCCTCCTGTTCGCCCTGCCCATGAAGTCCCTGGCATGCGGGATCAGGAGAGATGCTCAGATGCGGGGCATACGCTGAGACCTAGAGTGAAGGAGAAAATCTCCCTATATGAGGACAGCTTACTCCTATATCTGGCCAACCCAGAGAGCTCAGGTCCCTGAGTGTTGGCCATTATGATATTTGGGAGATTCATGGGTCTACAGATTAACTGGCAAAATCGATCCTCTTCCTGATACACAATGGGAGCCGCCAAGCGACTGGGAGCTCCACAAGCAGTGGTCTCCAGAGGACTTAAAATATTTGCTGATATGTCTCCAGTGACTTAGCAACGTTCCACAGCACCAACTTGGAATAGGTCATAGAAAAGTACAAAAAGAGAAGCGGGTGTCCCATTGACAACTCCCTTTATCGCTGCTGGGTAGGGCTGCATTAATAAAAATGATATGCCTGGCTAAATTTCTCTATCTGTTGAAAAATATGCTGTATGAGGTACCTGACTGATTCTTTCTAGTGGTTGACGGGGTGACCAGATAATTCTTGGGGTATGGGAACCCCCTAAGGATAGCGCTTCAGCCACTCAACAGGGAGGCATCATACTGCCCAATCTGATGTATCTTAACAGGGCGGCCCAACTGCTCACAAAAAATGAATGGGCATTCTCGACCCAACAAGACCCGGCACTGCTTTTGGACCGCCAAGCAATGGCATCATGGGCTACATGGCCTACCTCTATGGCAATAGATTAGAGACCCTTCCTGACCACCATCGTGATTGTCCTGGGGGGTGTGGCAGAAAGCCAATCAAAAACTGCTGGGGTAAGAAACTGACTCTGGAAGCCTCTAGTGGAGGATCTCGGCCACCTCGATTGCTGCAGGCAGTGGGACCTCCTGCGTATCTGCAGACTGAGGGAACTATGGGGGAAAGGCAGCATGATATATTTTGCCACACTTCAGGCAGAATATGATATAGTAGACAATCAGAGGATTAGATACGTGCAGTTGAGACAAACCCTTACCAAGTATAAGGGGACAACTGGAAGACAACAGGGAGGAAACCCCGCTAGAATTCCGGATACTCACGACCCTGGTACTTCATCGTGCTATGTGATAAATACACAGTGAGGCCCCCACCAGAGCTCTCAGAGGCCAATGGGAGTCAGAAGATGCTGACTAGGGAGAGGTATGCAGACTCCAAGGGAGGTGGCAATACGAACGGGGTTTATAGTGGTGCAACTGAAAATTCTCCATCATGAATCTTACACCAGGACAAGACTCGGCCACCTATATGAGAGGCTGTGGATTCACGGGTACCCTACTGCATACAGTATGGAAGTGACCACACATACAACCCAGCTGGCCCCGGATACGACAGCAAATGGAGGAAGACCCTGAGGAAGATATCCATTTCACACCAGCACTGGCGACTCTGGGAATCTAGAGGGAACAAACACCACCTAAATATATTTTCTGTGGTGTAACATCGTCCTAGAGAGACGTAATTCACCTTTAATGCGCCTCTAACCATTCAACTATGAGGACATGGGCCAGGAATATGGACTGGTGTCAACAAGCAAAAGAGACAATCCACAGAGCGAGAGGGTGCCCACAGAAGTTCAACTAAATATGGGACTTATGGAGCAAAACCAGAGACTACATCATTTGAACCAAGAAGAGTGGAAGGGGGGGCTGGGGCGGCTGTAGGGGCCTGGCCGTGTCTGTACTTGATGCGAGGGAAGACAAAAACTGTGCCTACATGTGGGGGAGGGGGCGGTGTCAAGCTGGCATATCAATTGTGTTATTCCTTTCCCAGGGAACAGTTGGAAAAACTCAATAAATGTTTTTGAAGAAAAAATTGTAAAACCTCTCAAACATTTAAGCTTCCTGTTGATAAACAGACTACTTCATACTTCCCAGTGCCTTTTCTTCTCTCTTCCATCTATATACAGGGAGTGCAGAATTATTAGGCAAATGAGTATTTTGACCACATCATCCTCTTTATGCATGTTGTCTTACTCCAAGCTGTATAGGCTCGAAAGCCTACTACCAATTAAGCATATTAGGTGATGTGCCTCTCTGTAATGAGAAGGGGTGTGGTCTAATGACATCAACACCCTATATCAGCTGTGCATAATTATTAGGCAACTTCCTTTCCTTCGGCAAAATGGGTCAAAAGAAGGACTTGACAGGCTCAGAAAAGTCAAAAATAGAGAGATATCTTGCAGAGGGATGCAGCACTCTTAAAATTGCAAAGCTTCTGAAGCGTGATCATCGAACAATCAAGCGTTTCATTCAAAATAGTCAACAGGGTCGCAAGAAGCGTGTGGAAAAACCAAGGCGCAAAATAACTGCCCATGAACTGAGAAAAGTCAAGCGTGCAGCTGCCACGATGCCACTTGCCACCAGTTTGGCCATATTTCAGAGCTGCAACATCACTGGAGTGGCCAAAAGCACAAGGTGTGCAATACTCAGAGACATGGCCAAGGTAAGAAAGGCTGAAAGACGACCACCACTGAACAAGACACACAAGCTGAAACGTCAAGACTGGGCCAATAAATATCTCAAGACTGAATTTTCTAAGGTTTTATGGACTGATGAAATGAGAGTGAGTCTTGATGGGCCAGATGGATGGGCCCGTGGCTGGATTGGTAAAGGGCAGAGAGCTCCAGTCCGACTCAGACGCCAGCAAGGTGGAGGTGGAGTACTGGTTTGGGCTGGTATCATCAAAGATGAGCTTGTGGGGCCTTTTCGGGTTGAGGATGGAGTCAAGCTCAACTCCCAGTCCTACTGCCAGTTCCTGGAAGACACCTTCTTCAAGCAGTGGTACAGGAAGAAGTCTGCATCCTTCAAGAAAAACATGATTTTCATGCAGGACAATGCTCCATCACACGCGTCCAAGTACTCCACAGCGTGGCTGGCAAGAAAGGGTATAAAAGAAGGAAATCTAATGACATGGCCTCCTTGTTCACCTGATCTGAACCCCATTGAGAACCTGTGGTCCATCATCAAATGTGAGATTTACAAGGAGGGAAAACAGTACACCTCTCTGAACAGTGTCTGGGAGGCTGTGGTTGCTGCTGCACGCAATGTTGATGGTGAACAGATCAAAACACTGACAGAATCCATGGATGGCAGGCTTTTGAGTGTCCTTGCAAAGAAAGGTGGCTATATTGGTCACTGATTTTTTTTTTTTTTTTTTTTGAATGTCAGAAATGTATATTTGTGAATGTTGAGATGTTATATTGGTTTCACTGGTAATAATAAATAATTGAAATGGGTATATATATTTTTTTGTTGAGTTGCCTAATAATTATGCACAGTAATAGTCACCTGCACACACAGATATCCCCCTAACATAGCTAAAACTAAAAACAAACTGAAAACTACTTCCAAAAATATTCAGCTTTGATATTAATGAGTTTTTTGGGTTCATTGAGAACATGGTTGTTGTTCAATAATAAAATTAATCCTCAAAAATACAACTTGCCTAATAATTCTGCACTCCCTGTATACAAAATTGGACAATAATGTTTACAAAATTCCTAGATATGTCAGATAAGGATATCAAATCAGAAGGGTCTTACGCTATTATGAGCCCCCTTTCCGCTTTGCTATTCAACCACAGCCAGAAGGAGGTCAACTTAAACATAAAAAACTGCTCTCTCGTCTTCCTTCTAATGTTCACACCTCCTCCTCCAAAATCAAGATTAAAGGAATAGCCACACGAGAGGAAACTTGTCATTTTTATGTTTTAAACCCTAGCCTCTGTTTTTCTAGCAGCAATAACTGATTTTTGAATCTCCTTCCACGTGCTTCGTTTGCATACATGTTTATACTGCTGCCACCAATAACTGCGATAGAGCTACCTCCATAGAGGCCCTGAGCGCTCATGTTCTATATAGTAACATCCTCCTAATAACAAGAACAGTTACGACCAGCAGAGGTCCCCATCACCGTACTGATGTGCTGTAGGTGATCGTTACTAACGCAGTGTTAACCATAGGACATTACTCACAGTGAGTACCTGCATTTGAACATGTTTCACTCTTGAGTAGCTGCAGTTCTACTTTGACAAAGAGAGTACTAGTACTAATCATATTCATGGCACTGGAATTATGTGGCAGGAGAGGGCCAAATTATGCAACAAAGTTGACTACATTTTCGACAAGAATGGGTAAATTACACAGCACATTTTGTGATAGCATTACTTCATTTTTTGTAATTTTTGCACTTGTTAACTGTGACTGGGCATAGGTTGCACCTCATAAGCACGAGTTTAATACCCAAATATAGCAATAAGCAACAAAAAAAGGTGACCAGTCAACCTTTGCAAAGGGCCTTCCACTGCGCGGCAACATGTCACTGTATTTTTTTGTAACTTTTGAACAGTTTGAGCTAGAAAAAAAATATTTTTGTTAAAATCTTCAAATTATGCTCAGATGATGGATTATGTGAAAAATGGGCCAAATCCATAATTATGCGAAAAACGCTGCTGCCACAGAATTGCATAATTCTAGTGGCCCTGATTTTACAAGGGGAGGGTCAGTGGCGCTACTGACAACAAGTCTGTCAGAGTGTAATGTATCTGTGTGCCACTCTGACTAGTAGCACCAGTCTAACCCTACGCAGTGGCTCATTTGTGTTGTATCAGTGCTGCTCGAATATTGTGAAGTCTTAAATCACGCTGTGAGAGTGCAGGGTGCCATCAGGCCCGGAACTGACAATAACCGAATGTGTTTTCTTTACCAGATTTTTATTGCCATACATGTGGTGTACATAGAGGGCACAGAGTACATTTTATGACAAGACCGGAGGCTCATATTATGCATTTATTTTTCTTGTTTAATAAATAGCAGCTGTCAAGAAAAAAACAACAACTCCCAGAAGGCCAAAGGAAAACGCGCCAATGGGAAACAAACAGTAGTTCTAAGAGTCTACCAATCATAGGTCATTAAACCCCTAAATACATATCTTGACTGTGAACAGCCCTCTTTTCTTGCTGCTCGCAGTCAAGATAAGTATTTCACATTTATATATGTTTTGTCATTTAAAATATTTCTCATTGTAAAGGTGTTGCCTCATGGTTTATGTGATTGTTTTTTTTTTTTTTTTAATATATTTTTATTAACATTTTGCTGTTATGCAGTTACATACTTGTTTATTTCACATGCATTTTTGTTCCTGATTCTATGTTGTACTTTTCGTTTATTGTTTGATCTTTTTATTAACGTTAGTCTTATTTTTCTTTATTCAACAAACTGTGTTCTTTTACTTGTTCAAGCGCATTTCCTTTCTTCATGTCACTATTCTGCATAATCAACAATCGAACAACAAACTTAAACCCCTTCTTCCTTGTAACTTGGGAGGATGGTGTAAAGGGTTAGGTGCTAGCTAATTGGGGGAAGGGAAAAGGAGGAAGGGGTGAAAAAAGAAGGAACAGACCCCAGGAGGCCAACTATACGGCTTTGTGCGAATGGCTTTTGTAGTTGTTGACTTGAGAGTACTATGACATATCCATTTTTTGAGCGGGGGGAATGTCAGCCCAGGGCGCGCCGGCACATCGTGGGGATGGCGGTTCGCTCACATTGCTTGCCATGTCTGTCGGTGGGGTGGGGGTCTGAGGTCCATCTGTCTTCAAACCTTTACTCTCAATGAAAGCTATGGGTGGGCTGGGTCTGTTTTGGGTGCCTGCCTATGTGCTTCTATCGCTTGGTTCCATTCTCGGCGTGGGTTGGGATTCACTGGTTTCTCTTACTGGGCTTGCCAGTCTCTTAGTTATACTCTCCCAGCTCGTCATTAAATTCTCCAACCCCGGAGCTATAAGAACCTGGCGGATATTCCTGGCTTCTTCTGCTTTTAGGACCTGTAGTTCAGCTCTAGACCATGTTGATATATCATTTTTCCAGTCGGTCAGCAGAGGGCGATCTGCGGCTTTCCAGCCCCTCGAGATTAGTCTCTTATAAAGGGCCAGAGTGAGGTCCAGGAAGCGCCCCTTCACTTTTCCGCAGAGTGCAGCTGGTCTAAGACCCAGCAGGCACATCTCGGGGGTGGGTCTCAACTCAAACTCAAACAATTCAGTTAGGGTGGGCAATATTTCCCTCCAGCCAGTCTGGATCACCGGGCAAGTCCAAACCATGTGGTCAAAATTCGCCCCTCCTCCTCCGCATCTCGGGCAAGTCCCTGGGGTTCCTCCGTATATACGGAATAGCCTGTGGGGTGTGAGGTACGTTCTGTGCAAATAATTATATTGAAGGTACCTTAACCGTGTATTGCGTGATACCTTCCGGGGGTAAGCCAGTATTCTTTTCCACTCTGAGTCTGTGAGTTCCCGCCCAACTGTGCCCTCCCAACGTCCTCTCAGCGACCGTAGGGGGTCTAAGGCTGCCTCAACTTGGGCCCGATATATTTTGGTGATTAGATGTGTTTCCTCTCCTAATGTCAACAGCGAGTGCAGAACCCCATGTGTGTCAGGTTCCGCGTTCACCGTATCCCAGTGAGCTTTAAGAGTGTGTACTAGCCTCCCGTACAACAGGAACTGTCCCCTGGGGACACCCTCCTCCGTCAAATCAACAAATCCCCTCAACACTCCCTCCTTGAAGAGTCCTCCCACTGCTTCTATTCCAGCTGATAACCAGGGGCCAAGTCCCGTGTTTCCCGGCCCCCTCCCCCTAGTTTCTATGGCAAGCACCGCCAGTGGCAGAGCTGGGGAATATGGATGACCAACTCCCACTCTTTTCGTACATCTTTTCCAACATGCTATTGGCACTTTTATCATTATATTGTTCCGGGGGGGGGTTATCTTTCTGTTTGCCATGCATGCCGCAAGCCACGCCGTATCAATTACTCCTTGGGCTGTATGTAAATCCAGTTGGCCCCGGCCCATAAGCCACCCGGGTATCCACTGTAATTGGGATGCCAAGTAATATGCCTCAAAGTCAGGGGCCCCCAAGCCTCCCGCGTGGGGAGGTCTGCAGATAGTTGTAAGTGTAGTTCGTCTTCGCCCATTGTCCCATATTAGTTCTCTGAGTAATGTGTTCAGACCACGGAACCATGCCCGGGGTATTAACAGTGGTAAGTTGGTGAAGTAATAGAGAAGTCGGGGGAGCATGATCATCTTGGAAAGCGCCACTCTGGCCATCACTGACAGTTTCAGAGAGCGCCAAAATACTACTGATGATCTCTGGGATCGGAGCGCTCTGCCAAGATTGCCCTCTCTTAAGTCTACCATGTCATGGTAGATCTGGATCCCCAGGTATCTAAATGTCCATGGAGCCCATTTCAGGTCTGCTGGGCACGTTGCAGGACATTTATATCCAGCCGTCAGGGGGAACACATATGTTTTATTACGGTTAAGTCTTAATCCTGATACCTCTCCAAACTCCTCTAGTACGTTCAGGGCCCAGGAGAGACCACTCGCCCCGTCTCTAAGATAAATCAAGATGTCGTCTGCATATAGCGAGATAATGTGATCCATTGGTCCCCACCGAATCCCTCTGTCCGCTCCTTCTCCGCATACCCACGCCGCCAGGGGCTCCATCGCCAGGGCAAACAACAAAGGAGATAGGGGGCATCCCTGTCTAGTTCCACGGTGCACTGGGTAAGCAGCAGAGATTGTCCTACCTGTCTTGACCCTTGCCAGTGGGGACGAATATAATAGGTCCACCCAGTCAACCCAGCCCTCACCCAGGCCCATTCTTAACATTGTCTCCCTCAGGTAGTCCCATCTGATTGAGTCGAAGGCCTTTTCAAAGTCCACTGCTAGCATGGTCCCGGCTGGCGGCTTCGATCCACCGGGCATATGTATTATAGAGAAGATACGCCTAAGATTCAGGGAGGTGCTGCGACCAGGTATGAAACCGTTCTGGTCAGGATGTATCAGGGTTGGCATAAGAGGTAATAACCGGTTGGCCAGGATCTTACTCAGGATCTTAAAGTCGCTATTTAGCATTGATAGTGGGCGAAAGTCTGTTACCGATGCCTCCCTACTATTTGTTTTTGGAAGTGGCACTACCAATGCCTCACGTAGTGTGCGTGGGAGTACTCCGTTCTTTGCAGATTTCATATACATTTCTATCAGTCTGGGGGCTAATAAGGATTTATACTTTTTATAAAAATCCATCGGAAGACCATCTGTTCCAGGGGTCTTCCCAGGGGCCAGCTGCGTGATTGCCTCAGTTGTCTCCTCCGCGGTCACTGGACCCCCCAGGCCGATCCTGTCTTCTGGGCCCAATACCGGTAGGGGTATCCGAGTTAGGAAGTTATCAAGAATCCCCGTCTCCAAGTCTGTGGGCTTCCTGTATAAGTACGTATAGTAATCTCTGAATGCGTCGTTAATGGATTCTGGACTGAGTCTGCGTGTCCCCCCCCTGTCTAGTACACTTGCAATAGGGTCACTATCTCCGTTCGAGCGCACTAGCCATGCCAAGAGTCTACCGGATCTCCCCTCCTCTGATTGTATGGATGCCACGTATCGTTGCATAATGTGGCATCTGAGTCGCTCTTCTGCTTGGGAGTGCTCTCTGTGCGCACGCTCGTACTCTTCATCCGCCTGCCTTGTGGGGCCCTGTCTCAGCTCCCCCTCGTGGATGACCTTCTCCAATGCGTTTAATTCTCTCTCAAGTGTATGTTTTATCCCCACCGACTGTCCAAGACAGTGACCCCGCGTCCCCACTTTGAGTGTCTCCCACTCTATGCCTCTGGAGGAAGTGGATCCCTGGTTATCTTCTATATGTTCTGTTAGGTAGCATCGTAATTCCTCCCTGTATGCCTGGTCTTCTAACGCCGACGGAAGCATTTTCCATGCCGGTATGGGGGGTCTGTCCTGTGATACCCCCATTGTCATTAATAGAGGGTTGTGATCTGATATTGTGCGGGCAAGGTACTCCGCATGGGTCATACTTCGGGCCAGTCCCGCCGTGCAGACTATCCTATTGATTCTAGTGTGTACCTGGTGGAGGCCCGAGTAAAACGAATAATCCTTGGCCACTGGGTGTTGAAGCCGCCAAGTATCTACCAGCCCCCAGGCGTCTAGCCACTCTACTAGTTTTTTTGCTGTTTTAGTTGATGTTGCTCCCTGTAGTGGGGGGCTAGATCTATCTAAGTCGATGTTGAGCACTGTATTAAAGTCTCCTCCTATTAATACTTCCCCCATGTGTTGACGAGTGAGGTGCCCAGACAGGCCCGTCATAAATGATGTTTGGTCCTGGTTGGGGGCGTATATACAACTCAGGATCAACTGGAGCCCCTGTAATTTCCCTTCTAAAATGACAAACCTTCCCTCCCTGTCTATGTTGGAGGAATCTATCACAAATGGGACCCCCGCTCTAATCCAAATCAGAGTTCCTCTTGCGTAAGCTGAATATTCTGTGGCAAACACCTGACCCCTCCATCTCCGCCTTAGTTTCTCTCCCTCTCCGGGTGCGAGATGAGTCTCTTGTAACATAGCTATCTGCACTCCTCTTCTTTTTAAAAAGGAAAGAATTCTATGTCTCTTAGCAGGAGTACCCATCCCCCTAACATTCCAGGTTATGATATTGTAGTCCCCCATCTTATTCTTAGAGCCTGTTGTATATAGGGTCGGCACGCCCTTGGTCCCGACCGACCCCCCCAAAAGCTTGTACCTTCATTATACTCAGACCATTTCACACATATAGCCGATATAACTAGTAACAGCAAACCCCAACTCCCCTTCCCCAGGGCACCTTCGAAACTGTAGGCTGCCCAGTAAGTTCTGCAACACTGCAAATCATACAAACACATCAATGCAATACTCGCCGGTCAGGGCTGACAGGCGAGAGACAGGTCCGGGGGAGTGGCCAGGTCCGGAGGGGCCATTTCACTTCTTATCTTGTCTCGCCTTTCAGTGCCGGTGCAGGTTCGATCTACACAAGTTCATCAGCTGTCTGCGGGGTCACCTCCGGTGCGCA
Source organism: Pleurodeles waltl (assembly GCF_031143425.1). Classification (NCBI taxonomy): domain Eukaryota; kingdom Metazoa; phylum Chordata; class Amphibia; order Caudata; family Salamandridae; genus Pleurodeles; species Pleurodeles waltl. The sequence continues at coordinate 1,692,803,412 of NC_090440.1, forward strand.
AGCCGAGTCCCCAGAACCAGCAGGCGAGGACACCACTGTGTCGTCCGATTCTTCTTCAGAGACTTTCGGGGGCGATGACTCTCCGCCCATCTTGGCTGCCGCTTCTAGGGCCTCTCTTTTGCCAGTCTCACTCTGTGCCCGCGTGGGCGCCAGTCACCGGCGGTCCCCGGGCCTTTTCCCCCTCGGGGCCCGCTGGGATCCGCCCGCCCCACAGTTCTCTGGTGCAGGCCGCGCCGGCCTTGACCCTGATCTCTCGAGCCACTCCCATGCCTCCTTCGGAGTTTGGAAGAAAGTGGTTTTCCCCTCCGCAATCACTCGTAGTCTTGCTGGGTAGAGCAGTGAGTACTGTATCCCCTCTTCTCGCAAAGTTCTTTTAACGGCTAAGAAGGAGGCGCACTTGTTTTGAACCTCCAAGGTGAAGTCAGGGAATAGTGTCGCTTCGCCATTGGCTACTTTAAACGGGCCCGTTTCCCTGGCTTTCTGCAAGAGGATGTCTCTGTCTCTGTAGTGCAGGAGTTTAGCAATTACAGCCCGGGGTGGCCTGCCAGGAGCGAGTGGTCTAGCCGGCACCTGATGTGCTCGTTCCAATGAGTAAAAGGGGGTCAGACATCCTGGTGCCACAACTGTGCATAGCCATTTCTCCAGGAACTCCACCATATTCGTCCCCTCGGCCCCTTCGGGGAGGCCCACCACGCGAATATTGTTCCTCCTGTTTCTACCTTCTGCGTCCTCAGCTCGTTGTTCGAGCTTCGCCACTCTGCTGGCCAAGGAGGTCACCTCCGCTGATACTTCTACTTGTTTTGGGACAACTTCCGCTAGCGTTGCTTCCGCTACTTTTACTCTGTCAGTCAATTTGTGGTGATCAGCTCTCAGAAGGCCCACCTCTATCGCCACCTGATTGATGTCACGCTGCAATGTGGATTTGGTGTCTTCAATGGCACCCAGTATCTTGTCTAGGGTGTCTTGTACTTTGATTTGTGACTGGCTTTGCATGGTCGGCTCATTGTCCCCCATTGATGTCGGTGTCAGGGGGTCCATGACTTTGTTCTTATGCCTGCCCTTGGGGGGCATTGGTCAGGCAGAGAGGGGCGTCTCAGTGAGTCTGGCGCGCTGTGCAAGTGCCTATGCTGCTTGCTGTTGGTTTGTCCACTAGTCCAGGGCTCTGTTGCCACGGTCTCAGGTTCCTGTCGCTTCAGGGGGAGTCACAGGCACCCCGCCAGCCACCCCCAGCACGGGCGGCGGCAAGTGGGCGCGCCGAGAATCTCCGCCAGTGTTGCGTAGTCCATCCTCGTCGAGGGTCCCCACCGGTGCCGCAGTCTGGCCCCAGTGGCAAACCCTCGTTCGCGCGGGCCACCGCGTCCGTCCCTCGTTAGGGAGTCATCTGGTCCAGTGTGCTCATTACCAGGTCCGCCGGCAGTCCACCACGGACCAACCGATCGTACGTGTGCTGTGCTCAGCCCCCCGGTCGCGTCCCAGCTACTCCATAGCTGAGAAAAAATTGTCTTAGGTTAAACCGGGGCTGATGTTTTCCTTTAGAATTGCGTTGTTGTGTATGGAAAGGGTAGGTGCGACTGGCCTTCAGCTCGGCGTTCGACGTGGCAGTGAGAGGGGGCCCCGCTCCTGGCAACAAGGGTACACGGCCTCCAACCCTGACAGACAATGGCGACCGGCACAGGGTGATTCCGCGTTGCCACGCCCCGCAGTGGACAATCAATGGTTATCCCAGGCTGCCTCGGACACAGAGGGTTTCATCATTGGCATCTGGGGGCTCCCAGGCAGCAATCACCGACGCTTCGGTTGTGTGTTCCCCAGGGGGTGCATAAGAGGCAGGTTCCTCACCGGACAGCGTCGGGTGGCCCCTCGTCCCCTCGTCCCTTCAGTGTCAGTAGTCCTGCGGTCGGGAGGCACCAGGCCCCGCCCCCCGGGCGGGAGGCCGAGTCTTCGCCGGCAGGCGCCCACACCCGGTGCTCCGGCTTGCCCCCCACTCTTCAGGGTGGGCCCGTGACTGGTTTCGGTGCCGGGCGCTGTGCGCCGCCCGGTTCGGGGCCGCAGTCCGCCGACGACCTCCCGGGCCTCGGTCCTCGCCGGGGCGCCTGAGTCCGCCGGGGGCCGCCCCCGGGGCAACAGCCTCGCGTCAGCGGCACCGCCTGTGATAGCCGCTCACCTACCCTGCTGTTCCGGCTCGGGGAGCCTCCCGGTTCAGCGCGATCTGGCCCCGCCTATCGACAGGGCCTCAGCCTCCTCACAGCCCCGAGCAGCTCCAGCCGCCCGTGTGCCCGCTCCGGGGGTGAGACCGCAACTCCGTTGTCCCCCCCCGTCCACAGCGGTCTTGTCACTCTTTTCTGAGTGCAATACCGCCCGCCACAGCGCGTCCAGGCACAAGTTTGTAGTCGGCTCCTCCGGAGCCGAACGGTTAAGCGTGCGCCATGCTCGGCTCCATGGCCACGCCCCCATGGTTTATGTGATTGTTATCGCGCAACGTTGCTTTTACTGCCTGTTTCCTTTCTAGTCGGCTTGTAGCCGCATATTTTAGCTCTAACGCGTCTCCTCAGTGCGCGCGTTCTTTTTCCTCATTCCGGCATTCTAAACTGGAGTTTCTCACAGCACGACTTCAGTTCTTGTCAGCGCTTGTTGGAAACGGCAGTTTGGGGCTATTTCTGAACATCGGACGTTTATTCTCACTGTTTTGCTGCCTCCTCCCAGCGTCCCGACTTCCTCCTTTGTTGAGCCTTGGCCTATTCTCCGCCCATAGACGGAGCCAAGTTAGTTTGTTAAATTTAAAGGGGACTTTAACCCTTTTCTAATTTTTCAATCCTTTTCCTATTCCTTTTTTATTGTTAATTCCTAATTCATTTTTTACTGGAAATGGAGGGCTCTTTATTTAAAAATAATGTGGAGGAGGATGAACAAATTAATGAACAGCTAAGTGAATTCATTCAATGTTCTGTGGAGCAAGCTGTATCAACTTCTATTAAAAAATTATTAAAAAATTTGAAAAATTCTATTTTAAGCTTGCGCCCTTTGTGATTTCCAGTATTTTAGATACTGATGATGATAATACAGATTCAGTCTCTGAGACGAACATCTCAGAAGATGATGTTTCTGTATATTCTCCTCCTCCAAAGAAAGCAAAGATGGCGCAAGAGGCAAACCAGCCTCCAGTAATTTCAGATGCGGAAGGGGTTCCTATGTTTAACCCATCCGATATCCATCATCCTAATTCTACGGAATGGTTCCCTGCAGATAATGTTGGTGATTATGTGGCAACTAGATTGCGCACATCATTGGACAAACAAACCAGAGCCAAACTCCATTCTGAATGCCCTTGTCCTTCTTTAGCTTCAAAAATGACGTCCATACCTGCTATTGACCCTTCCCTCATTACCTTTTTTACCAAGTTTGGTAAGGATCCGTGCAAAGGCGTGGACAAAGCCTGGTCCATTTGCCAGGATAAGCTACTGGACGTAGTGGGTCCTCTTACCCGCATTTTTGATTTGGGCGAGGCTGCAAGTTTGGACAATTGTTCAATTGATCCGGTGGATTTATCTCTATGGGTTCATAGATCCTTTTGCCTCCTGGGCAACGCCAATGCAGCAATTACCCACGAACGCAGGAAGGGCCTCCTCCTTAAATTGGATCCAAAATTGGTCAATCTGGCTGTGTCGGACCCAGGCCTCCAGGCAGAAGGGCTACTTTTTGGGGATTCCTTCATCAAGGAACTGAGCAAATATGTTTCAACTTTTGCCTCCTTGGACAAGGCCCAGCAGTCGCTCAAGAAGATGTTTCACAGTCGGGTTTTTGCCAGGGCCGGCAGAGGCAGGAGCCACTTTGCCGGCCGCTCATACAATACCCAAGGTTCCCACAGTGCCTTCAATGCCTCCTACCAGGAGTACAGACCGCAATTCTATCCGCAAAGAGAATGCGGTTTCCGCAACAGAGGCAGCCGAGCTTCCAGACTTGCCGCCCAAACCGGTTAGTCTTTCTTCTGCCAATCCTATTGGAGGGGGCGTCTGTTGTTGTTTCTCCAAAAATGGGAGTCGATTACCTTTAGATACATGGGTTATAAACACTGTTCAAGGCTACAGCATCGGGCTCTACTCCGAGCCTATGCAAACGTTTTCCCCAACCTCCCAAATCTTCTCAGGAGATGACATTAGCAATATCAGCAGAAATCCAGGCTTTACTTCAGAAGCACGCCATCGTCCCTTGTCACCCAGATCCCTTAGGTTTCTTCAGTTCTATTTTCCTCGTACAGAAAAAGAACAAAAAGATGCACCCGGTCATCAATCTAAAACATTTCAACCAATTTGTAGTTTACCGTCACTTCAAAATTTAGACTATTCTCCATCTCAGGGACTCACTTCTTCAGGGCGATTGGATGGTGCGTTTGGATCTCCAAGATGCCTACCTGTCAGTTTCTATGCATCCAGATTCCAGGAAATTCCTACAATTCGAATGGATGAATCAATTCTATAATTTTTCTTCCCTTCCTTTCGGCCTTTTTTCAGCTCCCTGGTGTTTCACAAAACTCATGAAGCCCATAGTTGCTTTCCTCAGGGCATCAGACTGATCATTTATCAAGACGATATCCTCATTATGAACCAAAATCGTACTTTCCTTCAATCTCATCTTCACTTGACTTCATCACTTCTCTCCGATCTGGGTTTCCTCATAAACAACTAAAAGTCTTCTCTAGTTCCAGTCCAACGCATAGAGTTTCTAGGGTTCCTCGTAGATTCGATATCAGCTACTCTTCTTCTTCCACCCGCAAACGTAAAGTCTATAAAGTCCGAAATTATTCAAACCCTACGCAAATCCCTGATATCCCTCAGATCTTTGGCAAGGATTGTAGGCCTGCTGTCATCTTCCATCCAGGCCATTTTTCCGGGTCCTCTTCACTACAGAGCCCTTCAAAGACTCAAGATACGTCATCTGCAAAAGGGTCTCGCTTATACAGACAATATGGTTTTAGACCACGATTCACGTGCAGAACTTCAATGGTGGATAAACCATTTAGACGCCTGGAACGGCAGGACTATATTTGCGTCAGCCCCAGATCTAGTATTAGAATCAGATGCAAGCCTATCCGGTTGGGGAGCCCAGTGTGGTACAATCTCGAATGGCGGTACATGGTCTCTTGAGGAGTCACGGTTGCACATCAACTGTTTAGAGATGCTTGCCGGCTCCTTTGCAGTCAAAAGTCTGGCAAGAGATCGAGTATGTTGCTCAGTTCTTCTCAGAATGGACAACATTTCAGCAGTCAGATATATCAACCGTCTGGGAGGCACAAGATCAAAACCTTCAGTGGAATTAGCGAAAGGGTTCTGGGAGTTTTGTCTTCAAAGAAAAATCTCAGTCCAATCTAAATATATCCCAGGCAAGCTCAATACCGCAGCGGACTGGCACTCTCGTTTTCTCCGAGACTCCAGCGACTGGAAACTTCATCCCGAAAATTTTCAGGCCATTTCTTGCAAATGGGGTCCTTTACAAATAGACCTTTTTGCGTCCCAGCACAACACTCATTTACCCCAATTCTACAGTTGGCGTCCAGAACCGTACGCTCTAGCCTTCAATGCTTTTTCTCAGGATTGGTCAACATCCCTGAACTATGCTTTTCCCCCTTTCATTATGATAAACAGACTTTTGGCACATATCAGGCGTCAACAAGCAGTGGTGGTCCTCATAGCTCCGTTCTGGCAATCCCAAGTATGGTTCCCTTCTCTTCTAGAGTTGGCAGTAGACTCCCCTCTTCTCCTTCCCTCCTTTCAAGATCTACTCACCAACCCTTCCGGTCTCTTTTACAACTTAATTCTGGACAACCTTCTTTCCCTTTCAGCTTGGAAATTGTCGTGGATTCCCGAACAGTCCCTGCGATTTCGGCAGAAGCTTCAAGCCTCATTGAACATTCAGGGGCATCAGGCACAAAAAAGGCCTATAGCTCAGCTTTATCCTTATGGCATAGCTGATGCTTGGGAAAAAATATCAATTCCCTTTCAGCGCATGTAACTTTTATAGTTAATTTCCTCGCAGCTGAGGCTAGTAAAGGTAAGTCATACCGTACCATTAATCTGTACAGATCGGCAATTTCTTCCTATCACCCTTACATCAACGGTAAGCCTGCTGGGGAACATCCTCTAGTTTGTTGTCTATTAAAGGGAGTAAAGTTTTCTAATCCTCCTTTACCCAAATACAGTACATTATGGGATGTCAGTGTGGTGTTTAATCTGTTCTTATCTTGGCCTGACAATGATATGCTTTCATTAAAAAAAATTGTCCGCAAAGTTAGCTATGTTACTATGTTTAGTTTCATTTAAGCGTCTTTCAGATGTTAGAGCTCTTGATATTACTGCTCGTCATTTTACCCCTTCGGGGGTTTTGTTTAGTATTCAAAGACGTACGAAAACTAACTTGTCTTCAGTGTTTTATCCTTTCTTTCCAGACCATCCCAAACTTTGTGTGGGTCAATGTCTAAACATGTATGAACATCAAACAGCCGATTTGAGATCTTCTTCTGCTTCTCAACTACTTATTTCCTTCAAAAACCCTTTCAAACCAGTGTCTTCTCCAACCCTAGCCCGTTAGGTTAAATGGATTATGTCCTTAGCTGGTATTGATACTTCCTCTTTTGGCGCCCATTCTGCAAGAGGTGCTATGGCTTCCAAAGCTTTTTGGGCTGGTTCCCGTTTAGAGGATATTTTCAAATCGGCTAATTGGTCTAACAACAATGTGTTTAAAGTGTTTTATTGCAAACCGGTTCATCATGTTGCTTTAGATGTTATTTATATGCTTTAAACTTGCATAATATGAGCCTCCGGTCTTGTCATCAAATGTAGATTTTCCTAGTCATTTATGACGGAAAGTCTTAATTTTATTAAAGACATGGAGGCGAGTATTATTCTGTCACAACAATTAACGCTGTGATTGTTTTTCCCTCCCTTCCAGCATCAACTACTACTTCACAACCGTCATCATGATCATTGTCCTTCAGCAGGACATCTTCCCTCATCCTTCTTGGTTTCACCTCTTCATCTACACCGTTTCCATTCGGATGTCATCCTGTCATCTTCCAAAATCCAGTTATTTAACTTTTGTCAAGACTTCCTGACTTTTGTCATGGCATTTTGCATCTTTTGTTCTATCGTGCCTTTGTTTTTTTACTGTTTGACCCTCGCACAAGAAAAGAGGGCTGTTCACAGTCAAGATACGTATTTAGGGGTTTAATGACCTATGATTGGTGGACTCTTAGAACTACTGTTTGTTTCCCATTGGCCCATTTTCCTTTGGCCTTCTGGGAGTTGTTGTTTTTTCTTGACTGATGCTACTTATTAAACAAGAAAAGAAAATGCATAATACTCGCCTCCATGTCTTTAATAAAATTAAGACTTTCCGTCATAAATTACTAGGAAAATCCACATTATATAGCACAACATTGCGTGTCACCAGTCAGTGTAATTGACAGTCCTGCCCACGCCTAGAGCTGGCAACGAGCAAACCTGTATCTGATCAAACACATTTATTTTCTGTTTATAGAGAAACAACACAACCTTCATCCCCCAACCAACCCAAAACAAACCCTTCCACTATCCTGGTGCAGTCGAACTCTCTCATAAATAGGATGACCACCTGGCAAGAAGGACAATTCTGGACAGTGACAGTGAAAATTCAGAACGAAAGGTAATTTTCACGGACATATCTGAGAACATCGCACAATTATAAAATAGACAGCTGGCAGAAGTATAAGCTAAAATAAGTTTATGTTCATTAATTTATATTGCACAATGAACTATTGAGCAAACATTCACACATAACAAGACGTATTGAAAGATTTAAAAAAAACTAGCAAACTGAATCTGACAGCCGACATAAGGAGTAGTTTTCCCAAGTCTACCCCCATTGGCTCGCCCACTTCTAGCTTCATCCCTGACAGGGCCAGCTTTAATGCTGGTGGCAGCCGGTATGACAATCTTTGTTTGCGCTACCCTCGAAAGACCAACTTCCCCAGAGATTCCCATAATACCACCCTTCAAAGGTGTTCCTCATCTCTACATAGACCCTCATGTGTATTCAATAACATTACTTATTGCAGGCATATAGGGCATGGTGCTGATGTGTATTACACACATATTATAAGTAGACAATGACTCATGAGTGTGTAAGTCAATGAGTATGAAATGTAACTTAAGATAATGATGGCTACTAGGTATAGAAATCACAGGTCATCCATACTAGTAGGCATTATGTGTTAAGAGTGCCTGGTCTTAACGTTAAACAGAGCAAATTTCTACAAACCACCATATCTCACCTATCAAACACCTTAAACATACCCAACATATGGGGTGGTGACATGAACTGCGTGCCACAAGTAGATATGGACAGATCACACCCCCTGCTGGTGGCTGCCCCAGTAAGGAAAAACTCACAAACACTGCAATCCTGGATATCCGAGCGCCGATTGATCGATGTGTGGAGGCATCTCCACCCATTGGACAGGGAATACTCTTACCACTCACCTGTCCACCTCCTACACACCCGCATAGACCTAATACTTTGCTCGCTCGAACTGACACACAAATTCACCAAAGCAGAATATACCGCCAGAGTGATCTCAGATCACAGCCCACTCATAGCACAAATCAAGTGGGGCAGACCACGCACACGCATTCCAACGTGGCGCTTGCAACCACAACTATTACTGGACCCCCCCTTCAGGAAAGAAATAGCCACCCAAATTGCCACAAATTTTGCACTTAATAAGGGAACCACGAAGTCCAGAGCAACTGAATGGAATGCACATAAGGTGGTGGTTAGGGGCATATGCATGTCAATGTCCAAGGGGGTAAGACCAACACTGACAAACGAAATTCGAACGCTTGAGCAAAATGTGAGAACAGCAGAATGTAAATTTGCAGAGGGAGAAATAGACAACGCGAGCCTCATAGCTACGCGCACACAGTGGAAGGAAGCAGATCACCGCCTGAGACAATTTGACTATAAATATCATATGGCCCGTACGCATTCAGAGGGCGATAGACCGGGCAGCATACTGGCATGGCTCCTGAAGAGCAAGAGTCATAGTGCTCCTATTAGGGGCGATACGACTAAGCTCGGGAGCAATCGTAAATACCCAAGCTGAAATAAATGCTGCCTTCAGAGAATATTATAGCACACTATATAGAACGCATACCCCCCCAACACAAGAACAGCTTTGTAAGTTCCTTAATGGAATACAAATAAAGCAACTCACACTAATACAAGCCGAGGAACTAGATAGACCAATCGACTTAGCGGAGGTGCAACAGGCATTACGTCAGTTGACACACGGTAAAGCACCAGGAGGCGATGGCCTTCCCATAGAATATTATAACACCTTCCAAACGCAAACACTAGCGCCATACTTTGAAATGTTGGGCGAAGCCCTAGAACGAGGTCAACTACCTGAATCGCAACGAGAGGCTATAATAGTGGTGTTGCACAAACCAGGCCGAGATCCAATGGATGTCCGTTCCTACCGACCTTTGTCACTATTAAACACAGACTGCAAAATACTAGGCAAAATACTAGCAAATCGCCTTCTCCCACTACTGCCGGCTCTGGTGCACCACGGCCAATCGGGATTCATACCCGGCCGCAACACACATGTCAATATTAGGAACCTACTACGATTAATGGCAAGCACCCCTGAAAATGAAAACGGACGAGTAGCGGTATCACTGGACATTGAAAAAGCGTTCGACACACTGGGTTGGCCTTTTCTACTAAAAAAACTTGAACTGATGGGCTTTGGCAAGGCGTTCGTTGGGTGGATTAAAACATTGTACTCTGAACCGACAGCTAGAGTTAAAACAGGCGAAACTATATCTGAGAGGTTCAGAGTGGAAAGAGGTACAAGACAGGGATGCCCATTATCTCCACTGCTGTTTGCTCTCGCCATTGAGCCCCTGGCTGCCCGACTTCGTACGGCTTCATCCGACTGGGGCATTCAGGATGGCCCACAGTACCGCATAGTCTCCCTATATGCAGATGATGCATTAATATTTCTACTTAATTATGCCACCTCCCTTCCTAGCATGCTTGAGCTGCTAGATCAATTTGGTACCATATCCGGGCTTAAGGTCAACTGGTCGAAATCCTGCCTATTCCCTATGCGGGCGATTCCAGACGCATGCCGCGGAGTCCATTCGCCGACTGAGCTACAATGGTGCCAAACTACATTTAAATACTTGGGCATAAACATCTACCACGACCCCCAGGATCTAAAAGAAGGTAACCTAGGACGCGCGATCAGGGCCCTTCTCGGTTCCTAGCCCTTCTGGTGCTCGCTCCCACTGTCCCCTCTGGGCAGAGTGGCCATTGCAAAGATAGTGGTCTTACCACGCCTACTATACTTCTTCTCCGCGCTGCCATTAATACTTCCTGTCTCCTTCTTCAAATCCCTGTCCAGCATATTGTCAGATCTAATTTGGGGAAACGGCCGTCGTAGAGTGGCCCAAAACAAAATACACTACCCACTGGCACAAGGCGGGATGGGGGTACGACTAGAACTATACTATGCATCTGCCCAACTACAGTGGGTGCTTAAATGGATACACGATCCTGCAAATATAGAAGCACAAAGTATATACGGTGAATTAGGACACTCTAATATATTACGCCACCTGTCAAATAGAGACGACACAGGGCGCACGCAAAATATACTATTGCATAATGCGCGACGAATATGGCATAAATATGTGCTGCATGGAGACAAGACACCACAATACTCTCCCAAGATACCCCTGTTAGACATACCCAAAGTCGAAATAATAACTGCAAAATTAGATTTATCAACCTGGCAGAAGAAAGGCATACAAACAGTGGGCGATTTATTCAACGACTGGCAAATACGCACATATGAGGCACTAGATGCCGTTCACAACTTAGGACGAGGCGATTTCATTACGTTTGGTGCGGTGCGACAATTAATACGCACTACATGGAAATGCAGAAACAAAGAACCTACTGTAGCCCCAATCCTACACGAATTATTAAATAACCTGCAAAACCTGCCGAATATCCGGGAATATATAGAACCCTGACCACACAATTCACACAAGGCCAAGAACAAGCTAAAAGCAGATGGGACCAAACCCTCACTTACACTCTCTCACAACATGAGTGGAACCAGGCTATAACATTGATACACACAGTATCACGTAACCCCAAGCTAAAATACACACAGTTCAACTACCTACATCAGACATATCTATCACCACACCGACTCGCACAAATGTTTCCTCAATCAACCCAGAGATGCCCAAGATGCGGTTCCAACGTAGCCACCTTCTTTCACATGACCTGGGACTGTCCTCCGATCCTGAATGCCTGGAACAACATAATAACTCAAATAACTGCATGGCTCGAAATTCCATTGGACCTCAGCCCAGCGCTATTCTTACTGGGAATAAGAGAAAGACCTAAAGGCAAAAAGCAAATACTCAAATGTATAGACTTAGCATTAGTATTGTACAGACGATTAATAGCTATGCACTGGAAAGCCCCTAATGCTCCAGGGTTGTCACTCTGACACACATAACTATTGCGCTGGGCAAAAGCAGAGACATATACATTGCAGTCATTACAGGATAGAGGGATCAAAGTGAAGGGTCTTGCAACCTGGAACTCCTTTGTCACAACACTTGAAAGCAAGGACGATGAGCGCCCCCCCTGACCACAATAACATAAACACTCAAAAAGATCAACGAACAACAGGAGTAATAGCAAGCAGTAAATAACTTATAAAAATCACTAAGCATACCCCTAACACTTATCGGCTGGGAAAAAAACAAAAACAAACGAATAACACCGCCACAACAATGAAGCAGTTCTTTATGGCTCCCTACAGCTGCCCCCTTTCCACGTGTTCTATCACTATTACACTTAACTTTCCTCTTTAGTTCCTATCTTTTTCCTCTTTCTCAAACTATCTCCAAGTTTACTACCAGCAAATACCAAAATAGCCATGAATCGACTGTAACATTGGCACTACACATAAGCGAGCAATTCCAAATGTACTCACACTGCGCATGGAGAATGTTTCTAATTTGTTATTTTATTTATCTCTGTTGTGTAATGTACAATAAATACAAATAAAAAGATGTTAAAAAAAAAGAGTGCCTGGTCTGAAGAAATACACTCTCAGGATTTAAAACATAACCTAGTGGTTGAGGTGGTTTTCACTAATAAGTATCCATTATCATCCAAAAGAACCCTCTTTAGCCTTCTTGGAATAACGAAAGACTGGGGGAAAACAACTGTGCTAACAAAAGTAACTATGTGACAACATTTGTTTCATCTGCATGTCACACCTTTTTCTTTGCAGGAGGTACATTATCCCACAGTACTACTTAGACACTGCAATGTGCTACATAGACTCTGAACTCTATGGAAGATAATTAAAAATGTAAAACCCTTCCCCAAACCCTTGCCATCCCAGAGCTTGGCCGGGTACTACAGAACTAAAATGCATTTTTAAAGCCCAGCATCTTTTCTAGTCATTAAATTGCTTTCTGATTACAATTGCTAACTAGTGTTGTGTTGGATTTCATAAAAACTGCCTCTCACTGTTTTCATTCGTCCCTCTTTGAAAACTGGAACATAAGCCAAACATACCGAAATCTGCCAGGACAGCAGATGAAAAACCAGGATTCTCCCTGCAAATCCGGGACACCTGGTCACTCTAGTGCGCAGCTTAGAACCCTGGATAAAACAGAATGACCTTCCCAAGGCCCATGAAGGAGGCCTAACACATACTGAGGCTGGCTCATTGTCATTCTGTATGTGACAATCAGCTGCAGATAGAATGACAATGGTCAGGGTGATCGTAAGTGAAAGGTCAGGAGTGGTGCTCTGGTGAGTAAAGAAGGAGCTTGAGCTGCCAAAATAGGGAGTTCTGCAGAACTCTGAGGTTTCTGCAGGAGAGCAGCACAGCCTGCTGCAGTCCCCAAAATTACGGACAAAGGGCATCCGTAATAGGAATTGTCGCGGACAACACATGTGATACCCAAATTACGGACGGTTCATGAAATTTACGGATGGGTGGTCACCCTAGTCATATATCGGCAGACTGGGCCCATGTAAAAAGAATTGGAAAAGGAAGTACCCCCGGGACACTCAAGACCGTCCCCGGGGAAGGCTATGCTCCTGCCTGGACTACGCTTAAGTAAAGGTCACCGACTCAACTCGGTCACTTTGTATCCAAGAGCAGGCTGCAAGAGGTGTATATAACAGAGGACCTTCATGTCCGGCAGGTATCGTCTGTTATAATGTTTTTAAATTGCTCAAGAAGCATGTCTCAGGCCTGCGATATGAAATTTCCATAGAGCTGCCTGTTCCACCCTATGTAGCAAGGTACTCTCCACCCACCCCACATAATCAGTTCTTGTGACGAAGCAGCAATAGAGGGTGCAGTTGAATGTTTCCACCCCATAGTGATGGCCTGTTTAGATAAAATGAGGGCCAAGTCTAGGAATTTAGTAGCCGGTCACGCAAGAGCTGGCCAAGGAAAAATGCCTAGGAACAATCCCGCTGGGGAATTTGGTAGCAAAATGCACATCGTGGTACACAGACTTTGTATAATCTGAGATCAGTATTGCTGTAGGAAGGGGCTGTCATGTAGGTTCTCATTAGGGTAAGGAGGCTACTGGATCTGGGCGGTAGGATTGCCTAGGTTGTGGGTACTGAGTACAATTCCACACCTGGTGACACCTGTGGGCCTAACCCAGGGTTTCTGGCTAACTAGGAGCACCCCATCTCTGACCGAGATGATTGTGGCAACCGAGCTCATGGTAAGATAGACTCCCCATAGACTTGTGGTACATCAGATCGCTACCCGTTCTCTCAGCTACCAAGCTCTGACTCAGACAAAGACAACGTAGGCAGAATATATTTAAATAAGCATTCATTAAAATATCTGCATCTTAGATAAAAGCAGGTGCATATCAATATCGAGGATAATGAATGACGATAGGAGCAGGCATGTGACTAAAAATGTAAAACACAAGAACAGTCCTACCATGCTGTCTAAACAGGGGAGTGGATCTATATCCCCTCACCTACACTGAGTATGAGCACAGCATCCTAAGCCTAATCTGCCCTTCGGGTTTCCCTCTGGAAGGATATCATCCTTCATACCTGAAAAAGAGGCCTGAGGTCAAAAAAGACACTGTCCCCATCTGGATCAGGGCTCGGTCATCTAAGCAGGTAGCTGTAGTGAAGCTTGCAGCAATCAGCATACAGTCGCGGTCATCTGGCTGGAATCTCCCTCTAATGTGTTTGGGAATAAGGGGTGTTCTATCATAAAACAGCTGATAGTCTAAGAAACGTTCCCCACGTATGAGTGTGTGTTTTTCTGTGAATGGTGGAGACACAGCATACCACGTTTGTCGGCAGCCCTATCTGACTGTAGCCTTGGAGAAAGCACAAAGTGAACTATATGTCCTAGTAAGAACGCAATACTTTCCTAGGCGAAAGAACAATAAGAGAGAGAAAAATAAAGAGCACCACAAATTAAGCTATTGCTAGAAAAATAAAGCAATGCTGAATAAAATGTAGATGGATGAAAATGCACAGCTGATGGCCTAGTTAGCTAAAATAACATGCCCAGAACATGGCTAAAATAGCTACACAACAGGGCAAGCCCATAACTGGTGAATGAGGTATGGCTCAGGTAAGGCCCAATAAGGACAGACCAGGACCATGGTCGGGAAGAAGTCACAGGGTAACGCTGGTCTTTCCACCTTATGCACACAGGAGGACAGGAATGCACCATATTTACTTACATATGGCATGTTTGTACTCTTCTCTGCACTGGCCCAAAATGAGGTGAAAGAAGCATATTTTTCCTTTTTGTACTTCACCTGGGAAGGCGTACTATTTGATGCATTCCCTAGATTACTAGTGTAAGTAAATCTGGAAATGTGCCAAAAACCATGGGTGGATTCATAGGAACACCCACGCTCCACCCATAGAACGTCTTCCCAGCACAGAGTAACGTAGAGCAGCGACTTGCACTGCCTTGCGTTTCTCCAGATTTACTATGCCAGGCAGGGACACGCAAGGTGGCTCTGCCTGGCATAGTAAATCTGACTTAAGGGCTTGCATTGTCTTGCATGACGCAATGGCGACAGAAGCCCTTAGTAAATCTGTGCCCAAATTCTGTCCCTCAAAAAAAATGTGTCAACAAAATAAGAAAATGAAAAGTCTATCTTGACGCTTAAATTGCATATATCAGAAAATTTGCATAACTTTTTGGGCAGTCATTTTTGTAAACAAATGAATACATATGATAATATGCATATCCAAATCTTGTTACTCTAATGAGAAATTGTATAGTTTCAGATTGGTTCTCCCAAGAATGAGGAGAAAGCATCTGATTTCTGTACTTCAATAAGGCGTTGATATTTCTCCTTTTGTTTTAGCTTTTAGCGAGTAGCGCTGCCCTGGGGAATATGAGTCCCATTCTGCCAGCCTTTTCTTGGTGGTTTACACCGCCAGGGAAAGGCTGGCGGAATGGGTGACTTGGGGAGCCCCCCTGGGGGCCCCTGCATTGCCCATGCATTTTGCATGGGCAGTGCAGCGGCCCCATGTACAGCCCCGTTGTGCATTTCACTGCTCGAATTACGGGCAGTGAAATGTGCGACAGGTCCTGCTGGACCCGCCACACCGCCACATTAGGAGCCGGCGTCAATGTAAAGGCCCTGTTTCCCGCTGGGTCGGTTGGCAGAAACACTGTTTCTGCCCACCGGCCCCGCAGAAAATCATAATAGAGTCGGCGGGGGCTTTGCCGCACTGGCAGTGAAGTGGGGGGAACGAGTTCACCACCCGCCGAACTCATAATGACCCCCTAAGTGCCAATGCTGCTTATACAAGGACATCCTTGTACTGACCACCAGCAGTGCCTACTTAATATTTGGATACAAGCAACACAAAACTTATTTTGTTGTTACTCATTCCAGGTTGATCATAATAAGTGTGGCCAGTCATTTTAACCACTAATGAAATCTGAATTGATTTTTATTATTGATTCTAAGCTTTGCGCAAGCACCTGAAGCAAATAGGCTAAGAAAAACACTACATTGAATAATGGGGGCAGGCAGTATCGTTTTTGTGAAAATATTTGTTATCCTTAAAACTTTTTTCTTTAATGTCCAGGAAATTTTCGATAGACTTCCTTAGGGGCACCACACTAAAATGAGCCATAAACGTCCACAAACACTTATGCCCCATTTTCATTTTGTTGCTATGCATCATATTCTCACTTTATATATTTTGGGGCATTTAGGCTCCTTTATTCTCTCCATCATATAACTTTATACTGTTATTGTAATATTTTAGTGAATCTAGTTACCCAGTTAAAGAAATTTGAGAATGCTACTTCAAAAGAATCTCCACAGCCCACCATTGAATAAAAATGAAAATTCTATAGATGTTACACAGATGAAGCCTGTATGAATTTACCAACGTGTGAACTAGTATAGGATCATGGCATCTCCTTTTGTTGGCTTCTTTCTTAAATTGTCCACAGTATCTGTTATTGGGCATAATGTTGAAAATTCATAAGTCTTTTATTTCTCATATGCGCAGAGACAATCAGCACATATGTCAAATTTGAAAGAGAATATTAAATGCATCCTTTTGTACATGTATTGGCAAAATGAATACAGATGAAAGAAATATCTCCATATCAACATACATGCCTATGGAAGCAGCATATACCTCCTTCTTTGGTCACAACACAAACCCAGGCTCAATTTACTCAGTACCTCCCCTTCTTTTTCCCCAATCAAAGCATTGCCAACACTCAACTGTGCCCCAGAAGCATCCATGGGCACAACACCGCGTGGTCCGTGTTGAGACTGAATGATGGGTAGTGGTGGTGGAAGTGGGCCATTGCGTTGAAGTTTGGTGATTTTGTTTCTGCATATTTCAGAGCATCCAGCCTGCCATGGTTTGAGGAGTATCTTTCTCCCACGTTGTCGTTGTCAGTTAAATTAACCAGGCCTCAGGATGGCTGTGTGTGTGGGACTGTGGACCGCACCCTGACTTGGAGAACAGCCAGTTTATGGAGCCAGATCCTGGGGCTAGATGCAATTTGGAGTGGAATTGAATAGGAACAATGTGTTCTGCGATGCGCATATCCAAATGTGCCCTATAGAACAATTTTTACCCGGAAATATATTTAAATGGAGTAAAAATGTACACATTAAAACACGTATTGAACCATGTTGGCTAAACCCTAAGATCTTTTGATACAGAACTACACTCATGAACGAATTTAACATTATAAGATGGGCCACAGCAGCAGGGTTATTCCCCTGCAGCAGCAATATTTATTTGCCCATCAATGCATTATAGTCTCAGTGTAAATAATGTTTTTGTGACGTGTGTGCGTGTCAACCACATAAACTTTAATACTACTAAAGTAGGACAACCATTTGTATACTTTACATTCTTCGGGACAGCATTCTGCTGCTGCCTGAGGGGCCCAGTGTGGTACAAGCCCCACACTGCCCCATGGCGCCCCTCAATCTCCTGCTGCATGGGACTTGCCCAACCAAGACGGGTCGTTAGCAACCTGAGGAGGATGGGTTGGACTAAGCCCCTTTGGTTTTTATTTCTCGCCTGCGACAGCGCATGTGCTCTTGCTCACAAGAGAGATTGTAGACAAGGAGCTTGCACCTCGCCCATTGCTGGTTGTTGGTTTAACTCTCTCTTCCTATTTGCTGCCTTCTAATTGTCCAGCGTATCTTGGCTTTGCTTCCTCTTCTTTCAGTTGGAGCATGGACCAAGTACTGATTACTTCACCTTGATTATTGTCCTTCCACTGGGAGCGCTGTGATTGAGATGCTACTTTTTTTTTGTTATTCTTCCCTGTTGTTTTTGTTGAACCTCTTGCCATTCTGTAGCTACGTTTTACTATGCCACATACACTTCAAAGAAGACCATTTCTCCTTTGAAATGGATGTTTATACTGACAACAGATGTTATCTCCTTTCAGTTGTATTTTCGGTAAGATATAGACCTGGGTGGATTTGCTTTTTTTGTGTGACAGGATTTGCTGCCTATTGTTATTATTTTTTTATTTTCCGGGCATGAGGATATTAACAGATTCGCTCAGAATCAAGGAGCTGTTGTGTCAAGACCTAACCGGCATTAGCAAAGCCAATAGATCTCGCCTTTGAGACTACTGTCTCTGGCACTGACTTTTATTCAAGCTGTACAGCATGGTCATTGCCGAATTTTGCAATGATTTGTAGCCATACTGTATAGCAGCGTGGCTAAAAATAATAATAGAAAAAGGACTATGGTGCATTCAGAGCTAATGTTCTTGCCTTTTTTTTTTTTTTTAAGGAGAGAATTAGCCCTGGCTGCATCATAGCACTATTTTAAATTAGTTTTAGCCACACGGCAAAGTATCTGTGCTGCTCTACAGCAAGGCTCCAAAACTTTGTCAAAGCCATAGACTGGACCTATTGGCTTTGGCAACTTTGTTCATTTGGAACCCCTGACAGTGAGTGTGAGAATATTGAAAAAAGAAATCCAGTTATCGCAGTGGAGTTAAGAACTTTTGTGCCTCTTCATGTATTGCCATTGTTTTGACTAATTCAATGGAGGGTGATTGATAACCAGGTTGTCAATGTTGAAGGGAAACTGGAGCGGACTTAACGGGCAGTTACAGAAGAATCGATTAAATCACTGCCCAAAGGATCTAACACAATTCCAGTCCAGACGCTGGCTGAATTGACTAATTTGGGTATTGTCAAATCTAATTCTGTGTGTGCTTGATGACACGTTAAGGACTGAACCCATTTCCTTACTAAAATCATTGGGTCCGCCGCCAGCCTAGAAAAAGAAACCTGTCCTGTGAGCTACACTTCAAAAGAAAAAGTTGACTATGGCTAAGATAGGTACTCAGATTTGTAACTCTGGGTCTTTAATAGGGCCAAAGGTGAAGGATGTAGCTACATAAATGTTTATCTGAATTAGTTTTTAATTGTAATTGACAGTTAAGGGGGCCGTTAAGGGTATCCTGGATCCCGTCCTTGATAAGCTTAGAGAGCTTGACTCCACCCTGGCAATGATCTTGGGCATAATAAATGTCCCTAATAGGTTTGAGGCACTGGGGTCTCAAAGTAACTCAGAGCTGGTACCTGATGACCAGATGCATTTTTTCCCTTAACCGTGTGCCAGTAGGGAGTCATCGTAGGTCAATAGGGACTGTCAGACCCATTAGAGCTACCAGTATTATGGGGCTATCAGGGAACCTACTCTTCATGCCCTATTACACAGCCGGAGACCCAAGGTCTGTTGCCAATGTTCCATTTTCGAGACCACCAACAACATTACATCAACCATGTGACGCAATATCCTATGTAATTATCCTAAGGGGGTTCCGCCCCTGAGGTAAGGCCAAGTAGGGGCTTCGGTGGAGTTAAGGAATAAAGTTGCACAGTGGTTTGACAAACAAAATAAGCAAACTCATTATGGTAAAAAGAGTAAAGAAGGTTTGACTCAGCCCTAAATCTTGCCAAGCCTGATTCGTGGTAAACTTTTTTCTTCCCCTATCATGGGGAATACATTGGCTATTGTTAACCGACCTACTTCCGTCTTGAGTATGATTGTGGCACTTCCATTGAGTCTTTTTTTTTATAGACAGATTTCTTCTGTCCAACCTCCAGTTTACCTAATGTTTCAGAGGCCTCTGGTGGGGCAGAGTATTCTCTACAGTGTTACCATGAATAACAATTTCATTCCTTTGACGTACTGAATGACACTTATTGACTTCCTTTGGCTAGGGGTGATCCCACTTTGAATTTGTTTAATCTGTCTCTTCCCCCACTTCTTAAAGTACACATCTTAGCTCTTGGAACCCACCTCATTCTAGACCCACTCCAATATCGGAGAAAATGCATGTCCTCGGGCATGTTTCTTTGGGTCATAACCAGGTGGACCTGAACTTGTGGAATGTAGCGGATATCGCTGCTCAATTTGATAACCCTGATTGGTATTCATTAACCAAGGTTTTTAATCCTGTGTGATTACAAGTGACATGGGCACCACACCCTTTCCACATAGATAGTATTACAATCTTCCACTTACCAGACGTAGCGTCCAAAGCAGGTGGGGGCAGGGGAGGTTTGGCTATTTTGAAAATTAGGAAATATTGGACAAATTCTTTACAGTATCAAATGTTATGGCTAGCGTTTTCAGGGGAGGGTTGGAATTTGGGGTGATTAACATATTCAATAACCTGTTTTTCTCTCTGAATACAGAGATTGTTTATTTATTTGGAAAACCTTTATATAACAAGGGACAAACAAAATCTTAATTATTTCGGTGGGGGACTTTAACGCCCATTTGTATGATTTTCCATCTAAACAGGGCTTTGGTATGACCAATGTACGTGCCATATCGTCCCCATGACCAGTACGGTGAGGCCCTGAATACCTTTATTCTGAAATACAATCATGTTTTTGCCCACAATACATGGCCTAGTTCCAAGGAGGTTTTAAGAGTTCCAACTTGTTTTTGGTTGAGACAAATTTAGTACAATAGACTTTATTTTATATTCTGAACAGTGTCAAATAGGTACTCCAAATTTTGGTGTAATGTCTAATTGCCTTAGTAACCATAATCATTTTTCATTTAAGTTTAGTGTTGGCCCACACAAAGCTGAAAATAGAAAACATTGAGGTGATTAGATTTTCTGGCTCAGTGGAACTCTCAATATTCTAATGGTCTAATGACAGTTTCATCTATGACAGTTATGTTCACTCAGGAGGTTTGATGTTTCAACAAGACTGTGGGCTTCTGTGAGTGATGTGTGATGAAGGTTTGGGGATTTAAAGCTTCATATGAGAAATCACCTGAAGGGGAAACATCCTCAGATAATTTATCAGCTTCTCTGTAGTCACCATCTGTTGGCATCCCTCAAGGTGTTCAGATAAGCATCTTCAAACAAACGTTTGTCTTCTTATGATTGATTGCCCATTCCTCACTGCAGTAATCATGGATTGATTGGTCTCATTCACCATGTCAGACGGTGGGTCCAATGGGAAGTCTTTTGTGTGTTACAGTTTTTTTTCTCCCAATTGAAGGGGTATTTCTAGAATATATGAGATGAAGTTGCTCTCCTCCTGTCACAGACTGAATTTACCTTACCAATGACTCAGCACTTCCTGGTCAGCACCAGGGTACCCTAATGTATGATAATGACTTCACAAATCGTCATAGCATAAATGGCATTAAATAACTTTTCGTTAGTTGAAGATAAGTTCTTCACATTATATCTAACAGAGACTTGCTGATAGTGTGTAACCCTTAGCCATTCAGGGTCTGACACACTACTTGGAAGATTTGTATGTCCATAGGCTGGGCTATTTAAATTGCCCACAAGGTGTTTGTTGTGTAGTTATACTTATGTGATAATTGAATTCCAACATACGTCATTGCATTCTGTTGTTGCCATAGGAACAGAGAACTCCAGGATTGCCAGTTTGGTCTCTGCCTGGGGTCAGTTGTATGCTGCGTGCAAACAGAATAAATAATGTCACAATTAAGAATAGATGTAAAAAAATAAAATAAAACAATAAAAGTAGTCACTGTGGTCAATGGGTTTTCTTCACCAAAATAAAACAAAACAATAATAGTAGTCATCTTTGTCAACGACTCTACTCTCTTGCGCTCATTCGTCCTCATCACATCCATGTTCATGTCTAGTCGCATTTTAGTTTCTAGTCCTCCTTGTTGTTCACTGCTTTGCTGAAAATACTTTGTCCATCTTCTTTGGTAACTAATCACGTAGCGCACTGCTTCTGTATCCAGTTTCACTGAGCATGAAACCTCACTGCAAGTCTAATTGCCTCAGTTCAACTCACTTAAATGAATAAAAGCGTTCCATTCTGACAGTGGCCTACAGCCAGTGGGGTGTAATTTGTTCAAGATGGAAGCCCATGTATTTCAGCAAATACAATTAATTTACGCCCACTGAATCGTAGTCCATTGTCAGGTTTGGGAAACTCATGGATGCCATAGTTGGAAAATATCAAGGGCTGGTATTATGAGGTTCTGCAGGAACATCATTAGTCAAGCAGTTATTGTCCCCTTGAAGTGACACAAGTAATTCAAAAGCAACCTCTGTGGAGTGCAGACATTTGCGGTGGCTGGAGGGACTGTCTTCGCGCAAACGTTGACAAATGTGACAGGGGTGGAGGGTCTCTTCTACCTGTCTACCTAGAAAAGCCAAATAAACCCTGTTTTGTAGCTCATATAATTGATTTAAAGCCATAATGTGTCTGTGCCACGCATCACCCAGATCAATTATATGTTTATTATATGTTTCGCCAGGGCTTTTGAAATTATCAGCCCAGATCTGCTGTTGTTTCATCCAATCTTTGGACTTTCTCAAAGCTTGGTTCGTGACCTAACAGATTTTGATACACAAGACCATGACACGAGAGCGGCGTGTGAAAGCGTACGATGTGACTTATCAGGGTCAAAGACTCCGGAGATCATAACCCAGACTCAAAAGCACAGCCTGTTGTGGCTACTCAAGAAATGTATCACTTCCACACACCTTGGAGATCTCGTGCGCCTCAATTTGGCCTATATCTGACAATCTGAGGCTGGTTTCTTTAATTTGATTCTTGATTTACCTTTTTGAAGCATTTTTTCGTTGTCTTCAATGCGTCAAGCCTGGGACATGACAATTTCCCAGGAAGAACCTTGGGAAAGTCCAAAGATTGGACTAAGCAAATGTCGGTTGGATCATCTGTATTTTATCTTGGGTCTGGCTTTTGGCTGAATTATCTGTATAAGAACAACTGCCATTTGTTTTCGCATGTACCAAAAGGAAGAAAGCACATCAACTGATTCCAACATTAACACCTGGATTTTGTGATTGTTAAAGGAGCAGTCTATGATCACAAATTTCTTAGAATATGGATTACATTGATTTATGATAGGGTATCAATTTCACAAATCTTGATATGTTTACATGCATTTTGAGTGCTCCACCGGGGATTATATCATATGGCCAATTTTTAATTTCCCTGTTGACAACGATTGTGAGGAGCTTCTCGCCAGTCATACCTCATGCTCTGTAAATCTGAGACAATTGAAAATGCCAATATAGAACAATTTTCAAAATGTCAAGCTTGGAACTGTTCTATTAACAGATCCTATTTGTTCTGTGTCTGGCGCAAGATGCCTCTTTTTTTGTATGCATTACCTGATGACACCAGTGACCCTTCCATGCCTTACTCAGAGTGGTCTGTAAAGTCTAACTAATTCCCTTTCATCTCCCCTGTCCCAATAGCCTAATGTTCATGTCTTGTTTTCATTCATATATGCACCAGTCTCCTCAAATCCTACAAGGTCTTGAGGTGACTGGCACTGGCTGTTACCAATTTACTGTATTCATCCTGCACAGTGTTACAGAAAGCTACATCTTTCAGCCTTTGGTCTTTGGATGGTTCAGGACCAGGTGATCGCCACTCGCATCTTGGCCAGTTCTAATAGTAAACTGACCAACTTTATGGATCAGCAAGTGACCTTGCTCCCACCATTAAGGAGTGCCATTAACATATTTAACACTGTTAAAGTTCCTATATTCCCATAGCTTGTCCTGAACACATCTCTTCAGAACCATTGTGCTGAAGGGTATGTCCATGCCGGATGAAGAACCTCTGTATGGCTCTCTCCACACCTAGAACACACCCTCAGGGTTGCATGGTTGATCCTCTGCAGTTAAGAGGGTGTATTGTAAAACTGTTCTATACATTTTTAATGAATCAATTCAAATTTGATAAAACGCTTTTGTGTGTGAACAGATACACCACCATTGTTTGTAATTTCAATGTTGAGGGTAACTTAACAACATTTTTGTGTGCCTTTTATGGTATCTAGATTATCCAAGAGTGCTGAATTAGCTCATATGGTGAAAATAAATCTACTTTCCCTTTGGGCCATGCTCAAATATTGTGATGTTTTGCCAGAGGTGATGGATATGTGGTCATGTATAATTTCATAGTGTACATCACTCTGTAGTAGAAAAACACATCCAGGGCATTGCACTGCCACGTCCCTAATAGGAGCTCATACTAATAAACCTCCCATTGGGAAACAAGTCCCCACTTTTTCCTGCAATGTCAGATTTTTTAAAGCAATATACTGTTACGTGTGCTGGACTCTTCCGGTTGCGAGGATATATAGGGCTTGTAGGTTCATCAAGATCCCTAGGTACCCAGAGCCAATAAATGAGGTGCACCTTGCAATGGGTTTTCATTCTATACCGGGTACACAGCAATTCATTTACTGAAATATAAAGAGTGAAAAATAGGTATCAATAAAACCTTTGTATTTCCAAAATGGGCATAAGATAAGGTGTTGAGAAGCAGTGGTTATTTGCACATCTCTGAATTCCGGGGTGCCCATACTAGCATGTAAATTACAGGCCATTTCTCAAGTAGATGTCTTTTTTTACACACTGTCTTACATTTGGAAGGAAAAAATGTAGAGAAAGACAAGGGGCAATAACACTTGTTTTGCTACTCTGTGTTCCCCCAAGTCTCCCGATAAAAATGGTACTTCACTTGCGTGTGTAGGCCTAATGCTTGCGACAGCAAATGCAACATGGACACATCACATTTTTACATTGAAATCTGACGTGTTTTTTGCAAAGTGCCAAGCTGTAGATTTTGGCCTCTAGCTCAGCCGGCGCCTAGGGAAACCTAGCAAACCTTGGCATTTTTGAAAACTAGACACCTAGGGGAATCCAAAATGGGGTGACTTGTGGGGCTCTGATCAGGTTCTGTTACCCAGAATCCTTTGCAAACCTCAAAATTTGGCTAAGAAAACACATTTTCCTCACATTTCGGTGACAGAAAGTTCTGTAATCTGAGAGGCGCCACAAATTTCCTTCCACTCAGCGTTCCCCCAAGTCTCCCGATAAAATTGATACCTCACTTGTGTGGGTAGTCCTAGCGCCCGCGACAGGAAATGCCCCAAAACACAACGTGGACACATCCCATTTTTTGACAGAAAACAGAGGTGTTTTTTGCAGAGTGCCTACCTGTAGATTTTGGCCTCTAGCTCAGCCGGCACCTAAGGAAACCTAGTAAACCTGTGCATTTTTTAAAACTAGACACCTAGGGGAATCCAAAATGGGGTGACTTGTGGGGCTCTGACCAGGTTCTGTTACCCAGAATCCTTTGCAAACCTCAAAATTTGGCTAAAAAAACAAATTTTCCTCACATTTCGGTGACAGAAAGTTCTGTAATCTGAGAGGCGCCACAAATTTCCTCCCACTCAGCGTTCCCCCAAGTCTCCCGATAAAATTGATACCTCACTTGTGTGGGTAGTCCTAGCGCCCGCGACAGGAAATGCCCCAAAACACAACGTGGACACATCCCATTTTTTGACAGAAAACAGAGGTGTTTTTTGCAGAGTGCCTACCTGTAGATTTTGGCCTCTAGCTCAGCCGGCACCTAAGGAAACCTACCAAACCTGTGCATTTTTGAAAACTAGAGACCTAGGGGAATCCAAGATGGGGTGACTTGTGGGGCTCTGACCAGGTTCTGTTACCCAGAATCCTTTGCAAACCTCAACATTTGGCTAAAAAAACAAATTTTCCTCACATTTCGGTGACAGAAAGTTCTGGAATCTGAGAGGAGCCACATATTTCCTTCCACCCAGCGTCCCCCAAGTCTCCTGATAAGACTGATACCTCACTTGTGTGGGTAGGCCTGGCGCCCGTGACAGGAAATGGCCCAAAACACAACGTGGACACATCCCATTTTTGGACAGAAAACAGAGGTGTTTTTTGCAGAGTGCCTACCTGTAGATTTTGGCCTTTAGCTCAGCCGGCACCTAGGGAAACCTACCAAACCTGTGCATTTTTGAAAACTAGAGACCTAGGGGAATCCAAGATGGGGTGACTTGTGGGGCTCTGACCAGGTTCTGTTACCCAGAATCCTTTGCAAACCTCAAAATTTGGCAAAAAAAACACATTTTCCTCACATTTCGGTGACAGAAAGGACTAGAGAGGAGCCACAAATTTCCTTCCACCCAGCGTTCCCCCAAGTCTCCCGATAAAAATGGCACCTCACTTGTGTGGGTAGGCCTGGTGCCCGCAGCAGGAATAGATTACACAACGGTCAATGTTGGTCCTTACATGAGGCAGCTGTTGACCCTGGGGTGATTCATTCCTGACGCAGGCACTAGGTGTAGGCAGTCAAGTGGGGTAGTGTTTTTATCAGGACAGGTGAGAAATCACTGGGTGGTAGGAATTTTGTGGATCCCAGCATATTCCTGTAGTTTGTGTGACAGAAATGCGAGAAAAATAGAGTTTTTATTCAACATTTCAGCTTTGCAGGGTATTCTGGGTAAGAAAACTCTGGGGAATCCATACAAGTCACACCTCTGTGGACTCCCCCGAATGTCTAGTTTCCAGAAATGTTTGGGTTTAGTGTGTTTCTCTATATGGCCACCGAACCCAGGACCAAAAACACAGGTGCCTGCCTTACAAAACCAGTTTGTTTTGTGATAGATCATTTTGATGTCTCCACAATACGATTTGGGCGGTGGAATTTGGGGCTGAACTAAATTGGGGAGCTCCCAAGAGAGCACTCTCTCTCTCTCTGCTTGCCGCCGCATTCACCTGCTCTCTGGGTTGGGCTAACCCACTATTACCCTGTTGCACAGACTGTGCTTGCGAAGGGACAGCAGGACTGTCCTCATCACCTCCCTCATAATTTACTGGAAGAGGAGTTATCGTATGGGACTCCTCCGACTGAAAAATCACTCCCAGAGTCTGTGCCATTGTCCTATCCCTCAGATGCTGTCTCAGTATCTGATGTCTCAGTCTCTGATCCTATGTCAGAGCTGTCCTCTATAACCCGAGTGACGGCAGCAGTCATCCATCAAGATGCCATCTCTGCTATTGGCTAAACTGTTGCTCTAAAACACTAGCCTACGTAGACAGTCACAAAATCGATGGTGTGTGTGAGATACGTGCAACAGTAGAGGCCACCTTACCTGCGCTTCTTCCCTCAATCAGCACGTTCTTTCAAGACACTCAAAAAACACCTTGTCACATACCATTCGTCACAGTCTTTAGCACCTCCTGCGCCCAGTCCAACAATCATTATTGGTGCTCCCACTCCCTCCTCCTCGGATTCCCTCATTACCACCCAGCAATCTTCATCTCTCCATAGCCGCCCTCTACCCCGCACATACATTTCATTTGTATTATAGCGCAGGTAATGGCTGACTTTACTAATGTCCTCAGCTATTTACATAAAATACAGATTTGCTCTTTGCAGTAGGCATATAAACCTTCTGCACTTCTTTATAGCACTAAAACTGCCACTAGACAAAAGTCTGACCCTTTTGTAGCAGAAACATAATCACAATACTTACTTTACTTTTTTATTGCTGACTAAAAGCTACAGTTGAAATGTGTCAGTTGAAGTATGTGCATTGCTGTGAAGACGCAAGCTGCAACTGCAAGACAACTGGTGGCAAATATATATATATATATATATATATATATATATATATAGATCACTTTTATATGTGGGTCTGGTTTTCCTGGGGGACGATCGCAGCCCCCAGGGAAACCACACATGTATTGACAAAAGAGATTTATATATATATAGATCTATCTCTATATATATCTATCTACATAGATATATCTATAGATAGATCTATATATATATATATATATTCTATATTTTTTTTTAGTAGTTGTATGGTTTCCTTGGGGGCCAAAATGGCCCCCTGGGAAACCCGACAACAACTAAAAAGTATATTGCCCCCACAGGGGGTCGCCCTGCCCACGGGCGACCCCCTGTCCATTTATTTTTATTTTTATTTTTTTATTAAAAAAAAATAAAAATACCCCCTGGGGGGGGCGTGATTGCACCCCCCCCCCAGGGGACACCTACCTTTTTGTTTTTAAAAATATGCCCCCGGGGGGGGAGGCCCGTTTTTACGAGGGGGCTGACCCCCCAAGTGAAATTCCTGGTGTCTAGTGGTGTTTTCTGGCCCCCGATCGCAACTGTGCTGCGATCGGGGGCCATGAAACACTTTCAGGAAGGCCTTGTAAGAAAGGGGAGAGTCTCCCCTTTCTTACAAGGCCTTCCTGAATGTGGGGAAGGCCGTTTGGGGCCATTTTCCCCATTGGAGCAGGAAGCGGCCACAAGGCCGCTTCCTGCTCCGATGGGGAAATAAACAAAGTGACGCACAGTGGGGCGGGTGGGGGGCTGGGGGAGACACGGAAAAGCTTCCTTGTCTCCCGGGGTATAAAAAAATATATATATATATTTATTAACCCCCTCCCTGGTGTCGGCCACTGGTCGTGACCCGCACCACGGAGGAAGTGCGGGCGTCGGCCAGTGGCCGACGCCCGCACCCAAAGGGTTAAAGAAAAGTATAAACAATAACAAGAACCACTCATCACAGAATCTCTGTCTTATAGTCCTTCAACAATATCAATGTGCTCTCTTTTTTCGCTGCTGCAACCACAAACGATAAGTTCCCTCGCTTTTCCCCGTCATGTTTTGTGGGTTTTGGTAGTTTGTGTACGGTGGTGGGAGGGATTTTATACAGTGGGGTGGTTTTGTGCCGTATTCCTCTACTTGTAATATATTTTTCTTTCAGCGGGCAGCTGGAGAATAAGTTTCAGTTTTACTTACGCAGCCGTCTATCACAGGTTGTAATGTGTGGTGCTTACCGCCGGCCGGCTGAGGGCATTCTCAACCGATGAGATGCTCCTTTGCTTCTGCGTGGCTGGACACTGCCAGCACTCTCTCAGAGTTCCTAATGTGTCGCGGAGCCTTGACCTTGCATCCCAGTAGAGCGTGTGATGCCCCGCTGGGGTCTGTATGTGTGTATTGCTGAGTTCGAGGGATAATTGCTCATTATTAACTTACACTGTGACCTCCACCCCCGCAAGGGGGTCGGGTCGGCAAACAATCACCCCCGGGGCTCTCTTACAGTGCTTCACATGCCTAATAGCTGTGTTTCTTGTTTCTGAATTGGGACATGCTGGCTTAGTAAAAGTACTGGCCAGTGCATTACCGTCTATATTGCTTACATTACTGCAGTTGCCCCTACTTTATTTGGGAGTACACCCCTGAGTTGCTTGCCCCCTAAGTCGAATTGCGCAACACACATCACTGCAGGCTGCCCAGGCTTCTATCTAATACCTCGTGGATTGTTTTGGGGTGTGTGGGTACCTATTTAGAGTATCACCTCTACCCAGTCTATGCTAGATATCTAGGTGGTGTTTCTGACATGGAGGATAGAGAGATTGGTTTTTCGGAGGAAGAAGCCTCCCCATTCTTTCCTCTGGATGCTGAGTTTTGCACAGCAGTGGACGTGTCCGTTCAGCATGCTCTTTCCATGGCTCTCGCGCCTCTAGAGGAAAAACTAGATACATTGGGCCGAGCCCAGAAACAGGGGCCAGTGTCAGCGCCTGATCAAGAGTGCTCAGCTTGTCCAGCGAATAAGCACCCCCTTGGAACAAAATGTTCATAAGGATACTTTTGCGTGCCTTAAAAGGGCTTTCCTGCAAGCGCACCCTAGAATGCACAAACCAGATCCTGTACTCCAGTTTTCCATGCCTCCTTCTCTTTAAAATGTGAATAATTCCCTGGGGGGCTCAGACGGTGAGCTTGGTCCTTCTTGCCCTTGGTGCCCCTCTACTGGGGAGACGTCCCAGGCCTCGCAGGAAAGCCTGGTAGCAGACATTCTTGATCCGGACGACCTGATTCACCCTAGTTCTTCTTTGTGGTCTCCTTGCGAGAAGGTGGCAACCTATGTCACTGGTGGCTTGAGGAAGCCGCTGGACAAGGAGGTTCATACCTGCCGGAGGGCAGAATGCCTCTGCCTAGCTCTTGAGGGCAAGGTGGCTCAGACTCCGGAGATAGACAAGCTCATGAATACATTCCTGGCTACGTTTATTCGGGACCCCAGGAAGGGCACTGACCGCTCCTGGCGGTCTTGCCAAGATAAACTCCTAGATCTCACCGGGCCCATTACGAAGATTTTGGATATGACTGAGGAGGCCAAGCTTTTGGGTCCCTCACTCAACTCGAGGTCGTGTCGGACTGTGTCCAACGCACCGTCATTCTCCTAGGTAACGCAAACTGCGCCCTTGTCCGCCGAACGGAGGAGGCCTCTCTTGATTAAGATGGACCCAAAATTGGGCGACCTGGCATCTTCTCAGGCAGGGCCTGCAGCGCGGGGGTGTTTATTTAGAGACCCCTTTATAGGCAAATTCATCCAGACATTTGCGTCTTTAGATAAGGCACAAACTTCTATCAAGAAACTTCTATTAAGAAGATTCTTCTCATCCAAACTTTTTGGAGGAGCCGGACGGGGTAGGGGGGTCTTGTCTGCCCGTTTTTCTTCAGGGTATCCTTCCCAAAAAGGCCAAGGCTTCTGCCAATGCTCAGTGGCAAGATTCATCCCGCTTCAGAGGTTTCTACCTCTCTCAGCGATTCCCACAAACCCAGGGAGGCAGAGGTGGTGGCTGAGGTTGTGCCCGGGGATGTGCCCAATGTAAGGACTCTCTGTTCTTCAGAACTAAAGGTGGGAGGTCGGTTGGCCAGCAGTCATCACAACTGGAACCGGTTGACATCCGATGCTTGGGTTCTACAGACAGTCCAGGGTTGTCACTTGGAGTTTGTAGGGACGCCTGTGCAGGACAGTGCCCCGTGCCCCCTGGTTTATTTCAAGACACAAGCTGCCCTGATCTGTCGAAGGTGTCGGAACTCCTCAACAAAAGGGCTATCACTTTGTCCCCTCTTCATCCACACTGCTTTGTCAGCAATCTGTTCCTGGTAGAGAAGAGGGACAGGGGTCAGTGTCCTGTGATCAATCCCAGGGACTTCAATGGGTGGCTGCTGTACCGCCACTTCAAGATGGAAGGTATATTTCTTCTGAGAGGACCTTCTGCACCCGGGGGGAATGGATGGTTCGGTTGGATCTAAAGGATGCTTACCTGACCATTATGGTTTTCCCGCTGCATCAAAGGTTTCTCCAATTCGTTTGGAAACACCAGGGCCCATATTTATACTTTATTTAGCGCTGCATTTGCGTCATTTTTTGACGCAAAAGTGGCGCAAACGTACAAAATACAATGATATTTTATAAGTTTGCGCTGTTTTTGCGTCAAAAAATGATGCAAATCCGGTGCTAAAAAAGTATAAATATGGGACCAAGTCTTTGAGTTTCAGACACTTCCTTTTGTCTGTCCTCCGCTCCTTGGTGCTTCACAACGTTCTCAAGCCTGTGGTGGAGGTCCTTCGGAGGAGGGCCTTGGCATGATCGTCTACCTAGATGACATTCTTCTTCTGGACTAGTGTCCCCCCACCCTTATACAACATCTTCAGAGGGCGGTGGATTTGTTGGAGAGTCTAGGTTTTGTTATCAACGAGAGGAAGTCCCTCCGCAGCCTGCAGCAAAGGACTACCTTCCTTGGGTTTGTCTAGGACTCTGTCATCCACCCTCAGTCTCCCAGCAAAGAAAATTACGAAGATTCGTCATAAATTGCGGAAGATGGTGGCTCGTTCTCACATCTCCCTCAGGAATCTGGCCAAATTGATAGGCCTGCTTGCCTCGTCTATCCATTCAAAAGTTCCGGACACCTCTGAATTTCAAAGCCTTGCAATGCCTAAAGGCTTGTCATTTGCGAGAAGGTCTATCTTACGCCACTCAGATTATTCTCACTGACGAAGTCCGGGAGGAAATGAGGTGGTGGCTGGACCACATGGAGGCCTGGAATGGCAGGGTCCTATTCAGATCCAGTCCCAATTTGGTGATGGAGTCAGATGCCAGCTTCTCCTTTTGGGGAGCCAGTTGTGGAGACATTTCCACAGGAGGGAATTGGTCATCTGATAAAAGGTCACTTCACATCAGTTGCCTGGAGCTGTCGTCAGGGTCTTTTGCAGTCTGCTGTTGGATGAAGGACAAAGCCAGATGTTCCATCCTTCTGAAGATGGACAATCTGTCAGTGGTGTGCTATATCAACCTCTTGGGAGGCCCTTGTTCCCAGGCTCTGGTGGAGCTGGTAATACAATTTTGGAAGTACTGCCTTCAGCTGGAGATTTCGGTGATGGCGGAGTATCTGCTGGATAAGTCTAACAAGGTTGCAGACTGGCATTCCAGACATCTTCAGGATCTCAGTGCCTGGCAACTTTATCCAGAAGTGTTCCACATGATTCATAGATTGTGGGACCTATTCCCCATAGACATGTTCGCCTCTCGCCTCGATTCTCACTTGAGCAGGTTCGTTAGCTGGAAACCAGATCTGCAGGCAGTTGTGACAAACCCTTTTCTCCAGGATTGGAATGCAGTGGACGGTAATGCCTTTCCACCCTTGGCGATGTAATGAGATTGACAGCCCAAGTACGCCAGCAGAGGGTGCCCTTGGTGCTGATCTCGCCATTGTGGAAATCTCAAGTGTGGTTTCCAGTGATGATGGAACTTTCTTGGGATTTTCCAACCCATCTACCCCGCAGATAAGACATTCTTCAGCATCCTCTAGGGAATCCTCACCCCATGTTTCTCAAGGGCCATCTGCCTCTTGTGGCATGGAGGATTACCAGAGTAGATGGCAGATCAGAGGCCTTTTGGAGGTGGCTCAGAACCTCCTTTTTAAGGCTTGGACCACGGGAACAACCAAGAGATACAAGTCCACTTGGGCACGGTGGTTACGTTGGTGTTTGCAAAGGGATATTGATCCCCTGGAATCAGGAGTTGTTCCTGTCCTGAACTTCCTATCCTCCTTTGTTTCAGGAGGAATGGCTTACAGGTCAGTGAATATCTTTCACTCCGCTATTTCAGCGGGTCATTTACCCACTAAGAGTGTTCCAGTTGGGGAGCACCCCGTAGTGAGGAAGCTAATGAGGGGGGTTCGGCTCACGGTTCTCCTGAATCCGAGGTACTCCTCCTGATGGGAGGTAAACCAGGTGCTTGGTTTGTTCCAGAGCTGGCCCCAAAATATGTACCGCTCTAGAAAACAGTTGTCAGGTAAGCTGGCTATGTTATTGTACTTGCTTTTTTGCCGGAGGGTGTCTAATATGAGAGCGCTAGATATTTAAGGCCGGGGTTTCATGCCTGAGGTTGTGACCTAATGTAACAGAAATGTTCAGTTCTATTGAGGACACAGGCGAGTATTATTCCATCCCGTGTAGATGGAAGGTCTCTTCTCCTTCCTCTTTATCCCAACCCTAAATATTTTTCTAGACCAGTTCTGGGATGACCAAGGAATACATTATGTAATGGATGTCTACTCCTTCTAGGAACAAGTTTGTATAGGCAAGCTCATCAATGGTTTGAAAGTCTCTCGTAAGGTATAATTATTCTGCTCCTTTTATTCTTTCGTAATCTGTTATGATCATGCATCTCATTGTAGATAAGATGGTTATTATTATGTACCTTTGTGGTCGACTGAAGTATCTGATGTTGCTCAATCTTATGACATTTTCTTACAGAGACATTGCGTTTTCCAGTTTTTTCTTTCCACAGGAAATGAGATGGCTAAGCAGGACTGATGGAATGAGCTGTGTTTGTGGCTAAGCAGGACTAATGGAACAAGACAATTTTTTTCCACTTGCAAAGTTTCTGCTGCACGAAGAGGGAGCATTGTTATTTTTGAAGGACTGTAAAACAGACACCATGGTGATTGGTGAAGTGGCTGCTGTTACAAACAAAAGTGAAGCAAGAAGGCATAATCCTCGCCTCCATGTCCTTAATAGAACTGAAACCTTCTGTTATGTTAGCTAGGAAATTTTTCATTCTTTAATGTCAAATTACTCCTGGGACAAAAACTGACCTCTGGCCTCAGCAAATGAAGTTTAATTGTAACATGGGATGACCCTTAATTATTTTCAATCTGGTAAAATATAGGGGATAAGAGAAAAACTCTTGTCTGCAAGAAGAGCGGACTTGACAGATTATTATGCCCCTATTTCCTGGGATGCAGTTTAGAAGCTAATAAGAAAAACAACAATAGTGATCCTTATAATATTACATAATGCATGGTTGGAGTATTTGGTAGTCCTAAAATATTAACCCTATTGCTAAAGTCCTGCATTAAGCAGATTAGAGTCATGAGAATCAATTACATTTAACAAGAAAGGGATCACATAATCTTAACATACAAATGGTGGAATGTACAAAGTAAAATAACATCAATAATCAACAGACATATATTCATAATTTAAAACAAAATATATACATTTTGTAAATATTCGTTTTTAGAACACATTGTGGAAGAAGATGTAAATGATATATAATTAAAGAATATATCTGATAGAGACTTCTTGCAGCAGATTTCTTTACCTTAGAATTTTCCCTAGTCGTCAAACTGGATCCCGAAATGTTTCGCAAGCAGTAACCTTGCATGCTGGCAAGTGGTGATGTTCGGCTCTGTGTGGCATCATCTGCGCCAGCAGTGACATGTGGAGTGCCTACATAGGCACCGCCCCCCAGCATGCTGACGTCAATTCTTTACTTTCTGTGCCAGTCAGTGCAGATTCAGAGAGAACTACCCCAGTCACATTTTGTCTGTTTATTAACTTTTTGTCAAAGTTTTTTGAGACTTGTCCCTTGGTGACATTGATGTTCATGAGGAAGGCTGGATTCATGCCCTGCGGTGCCTGTCACCAACAAATGTTGGTGACAGACCCACACCTTTTCTGTCTCTGGTGCCTTGAGTGCTACCACGACCTGCTTTATTTGTCACCTCATGCACCCCAAGGTTTTGAGGAAGATATTCCACTCAACATGCAATGCCGCAATGGTCTCAATCCTGTCGAC
Organism: Pleurodeles waltl; assembly: GCF_031143425.1. Taxonomy (NCBI): domain Eukaryota; kingdom Metazoa; phylum Chordata; class Amphibia; order Caudata; family Salamandridae; genus Pleurodeles; species Pleurodeles waltl. The sequence continues at coordinate 1,692,838,278 of NC_090440.1, forward strand.
AGGAAGGTCCTGGGATTGGTCTTGGAGCTACAGATATATGTCACAGTCAAAGTTGTCCCACTTCCGTTAGTCCCACAAAAAGAAGAAATGCAAGAAGTCTTCAACTTTACCCTGTCTATCGAAGTCATCTGATGAAATGAGGGAGTGCTGTCATGCGAGGCCTGGCTCTGCAGTTGAGCCTGCCCCTGGACTGTCTCCGCGCCTCCCCGAATTTCTGGGAGCTGGACCAAGCCCACCCAACTTTGAGAATTCTATGAGGCCATGCACCTCATTTTTGGATGGGCCCTTCCCTGCTGGATCACCTTTGGGCCCCACGGGTTCGGGAGAGGCCCCTACTGGTTCACAATTGGTGGGTCAGCACCAGTCAGGCCCCTTGGATCCACAAATAGTTCTGGACTGGCACCAGTTGTGACATCTTGACCTTCCCATGATGCCAGTCCCACTGTCGGCACTGTCCAGTGGTGCAGTCCCCATTCTTATCCCCGAGATTGCCATGGAGCCGCAGGGGTGTCATCTGATGCCGACCGGATCCATTCCCTCCAGGATGGAACCTAAGCTCTAGTCCTATGGGCTGGGACTTAGGGAAGATTAGGAGGGGTCACTGGAACCTGAAGAATATCCGCTCCTAAACCTGAATATGGACTGGTGCGAGGAACTGGCGGATGCCAGTGGACTGGACACCTCCCCAGACACTGGCTTAGTCTCTCCTCCTACAGAGGAGGGCACCACATTTACTATAGTGGTGAGGAGGGCAGCCAAGGTCCTGGAACTTCAGTTGCCCTCTGCGGCTGTCAAGACCTACGTCTTGACGGAGGTGCTTCAACTGGTAGTCACCCCTTCAGAACCGCTTCTCGCATTTAATGAAGCCCTTACCAATGTCCTGCTCAGGGCCTGGTCCAAGCCCTACACAAAGGATCCTGTTGATAGGACAATTGCCTGCCCCCATTGCCACGGCCCAGGAGATGCCACTTCCCTCAGCCAACACCCTACGCTGGGGAGCTTGGTGGTCCAAGTCTCCCCTTCCTGTGTAAATCCTGGCTCATCCCTACTGCCCCACCAGTTCGGGAATCCAAAAGGCTAAATATCTTGGATAAGAAAATGTTTTCTTCTGCCAGCCTGGCACCGGGGTCTGTGAACACTGAAAGCCTTTTGGGTCGTTACTCCCATTCCGTTTAGGATTCGGTTGCACAGGTGCTGCCTATGGGTCTAGAGGAGGCACAACCCATACTCTCCTAAGCTATGGCTGATGAGAATGACACAGCTAAATTTACTATCAGATATGGCCTGGATATGACTGACTTGCTAGGCAGAGCAATTTCTGAGCCGGTGGCCATATGGCATCACACCTAACTGAGTACAACTGGCTTTTCAGGGGACGTCAAAGCTTCGCTAATGGACATGCCCTTGATAGCTCTTGTCTCTTCGGAGACAAGGCAGGGCGAGTGCAGGAGCACTTCAAGGACAGCAGAGCTATATCCTGGTCTGTGGGCCTTTCCGTGGCCCCCTGTCAACCCTAGTCTGCCTTTCGTGGCTTCAGAATTGGCTTCCAACCACATTTTCTACCTGCCCAACCACCATGATCTGCAAGCTTCCGAGCCCCTGTGTGGGTGAGAACGTGGCACCCACAGACCCTTGGGTCAAGAAGCAGAGAATGGCCCAGACCACCACTCCCCTGGCAGCTGCAGCCTCCCAGCCTCTTTGGTTTGCCCTTGGACCATGATGGGCAAACAGTAGGAGGCAGGATACGCCATCACCTGCACCACAGGAGGTCAATAACATCTGACCACTGGATTCTACAGACTGTCTGAAGGAGCTACTCCCTCCCCTTTAAGACTAACTGTCCACCCATGTCACCCCCTCACATCAGGCTGATGAACGACCATTTTTCCTTAATCCACCAGGAAGTGGTAGCTCTCTTGGCCAAGGAAACCATGGAGAGGGTGCTAGCTTCAGAAGTAGGTTGTATTTGTTGGTCCCACTACTTTCTCGTGCCCAAGAAGGATGAAGGCCTTCGTTCTATCCTAGACATTATCCTTTTCAATTTTTTCCTGCAAAAGAAGAAATTCAAAATGCTCACACTTGCACAAGTTCTGTCTGTCTTGGACCTAGGAGACTGGATGGTGGTGTTGGACTTGCAGGAAGCTTATTTCCTCATCCACGGTCCTGCCCACCCACAGACATTACCTATGGTTCAGGGTAGGTCACAAGCACTTTTAGTTTGCCATGCTAGCCTTTGGCCTTACCAGCGCCCCTTGGGTGTTCACCAAGATGATGGTGGTGGTTGCAGTGCATCTGTGGAAATCAGGGGTGCCAGTCTTCCCTATTTCAATGACTGGCTGTTGAGGGCAGGCTTGTTCCAGGTAGTCATCTCTCACCTCCAGACTACGCCAGACCTTCTGCACTCACTGGGGTTCACTGTCAATGTGCTGAAGTCACGCCTGACCCCTTCTCAGAAGCTCCCTTTCATCTGAGCTGTTCTGGATGTAGGAAAGTACCCTCTTTCTGGCATGGTTACCCTCACTTTTTGCCTGTTGTCAGTATGTTTTTGACTGTGTTCACTGGGATCCTGCTAACCAGGACTACAGTGACTATGCTCTCCCCTTTTAAATTTGGTTCCTTGGACCACACTCACCCCACAATTGGCATACTGGTAACCTCTTGTAAGTCCCTAGTAAATGGTACTCAGGGCATTGGGACACCAGGGGTCCCCCATGGGCTGCATCATGTATAATGCCACACATGGGGAGCCCATGCAAAGTGTATCTGCAGGCCTGCCATTGCAGCCTGTGTGAAAGGGTGCATGCCTGCTCCTTCTTTATCAGGTCTTTCTTCTTCAGGATCCACCGCTGGTTTCTTGCAGTCTTGTCTGGTTGGTGCATTATTCCTCTTTTCAGTCCTTTTGGTGGTTTGGGGAAAAAACAGTAACTTACTCCTTTTTTCCTGGTCGCTAGGGGACCCTTTGGTACTTACCTTGTGGAGTTCCTAGTTCCTCAAGCTCCCCTCTACAGATTCTACTTAGCTGGGTGGGGGTCCTGCATTCGCATTCCATTTTTTAGTATATGGTTTGGGTTCCACCTAGGGTCACTATTGTCTATTGTTATTGCACTGTTTTCTTTTACTTACTATGCCTATTACTGATTACTAGTGTACAAATTTAGTGTGTTTACTTACCTCCTATTGGAGAGTTGCCTATCTAGTACTTTTGGAAATTGTGTCACTGAAATAAAGTGCCTTTATTATTGTAGCACTCAGTGTTTTCTTTCATGTGTGTAAGTGATGTGTGACTACAATGGTATTGCATGAGCTTCGCATGTCTCCTAAATAAGCCTCAGCTGCTCATCCACAGCTACCTCTAGAGAGCATGGCTTCTAGATACTGGCTACAGTTACTAATAGGGGAACCTGGACCTGGTATAAGGTGTAAGTACCACAGGTACCCACTACACACCAGACCAGCCTCCTATGCTGGATACTGTGCAATTTCAGGTTTATCCTCCCAAACGGCGGGGGTGTGGCCAAGATGGCGGCCGGAGCGGACGCTTGAATTAAGAGCTCTGCTCACGGCCCACCGAAATCTGCTGAAATCCTGACCCCTGTGATGCCCTACACCTATGCCTGCAACGTGTGGAGGCCCCTATACGCGTAGGTGCTCTTTAATCTATCGGTGAAACAAGCAAGACCACACAGGATTGATGCGATTGATGCCGGCGCTGGAGGGGCCTGAGCCGCGGACCCCAGGGAGGAGGTGAGCGCTGATTGCCTGCTGGGCGCGAGCCTCCCGGGTCTCTAGCCGGACCTGTCCCTGCTGCGGGGGAGGGTCGAGCTGGGCCTTCGGTCAACGTGCGCCCTGCTCGGAGTCCCCGAGGCGGGAGGCGGTTCGAGCGGCGGCCCGCCTGGACTCGCATGTGCCGAGGGGGCTTGGGCCGCGCAGGCCGGAGGGGCTGCAGATGCTCTCTGTTGCCTGGCGCTGCCTCCCGACTCCCCGGCCGGCCCTGTTCTCGCGCGGCTGCGGGTGGAGTTATGCCTGTCTACCGTGGGCGCCCCAGCCGGGGCTCCCGGAGGGAATCGACAGGCGGGCCGCGGCTTCGTCCGTGCACTGGATCGGAGATGGACGCTCGCCCCCGCAACCTAATTGTGCTCGGCTCGCCGTGTTACCTTGGCCTGTGGACCGTGCTGGAGCAGAAGAGGAGCGGCGCCGGGTGGGCAGGAGCTCTTGAAGATAGTCGTTCTGGCGGACCCATCAACGGATTCGGGGGCACTCGACAGGAAATAGTAAAGAGAAATAAAAATAAATAAATAAAATAGCTGAAAATAAACTAATAGACACAAGCACGTCATAAAGCAGAGAGAAGACACTCACCAATGCAAAGTGACCGAAAGCCCGAGATCAAAGCAACAAGGCCCTTTCAATTCCCCTAGGGCACAACATATGGAAATGCAAAAGGGCCGTAAAGAGAACACACGACCCGACAGAACTGTCGTCAATTGCTTACCCCTCTTTAATGCACAGCGTTAGATATGTGGGGTCTACATGTAACTCCACAAACACCTGCAGAAGGAAACAAGTGAAGTGAATGAACACAAAGGTGGCTAAAAGACGGGAGGCTCAATAAGACCTCACAGATCACCCTCACAATTGAAATTGGGTAAATTACCAACCCAACAGACATAAAGACTAAACGGTGCACATTTCGGTGATGGTTCTCTAGTACCCCGATAACAACGGTTGAGTGCTCTCCCCCACCGGCGAACAAGTTCACACCAAACATCACAACGGATCAAGAATCTTGCTAGAAACCTCGCCAAATCATGATAAGATCTCTGGAGCTTTCAAAGGAGGCACAACCATAGAGGCACGTACAGCCCTTCAGGTAACCTGTACCTACGAAGTCACTCAGACGTAAGTGGTCTTTAAATTACCAGGGCGCTCTGCGTCCCTCTGGTAATCCCAACCAAAACCAGCCTCAACGAGCAGATCAGCAGTGCCTACCGCCGCAAGATACAATGGTTAAGCCAAAACAGCCCAAACCAGGGAACCACATGGATGGTGGTATCCCCCCTGCCGCAAGTGAATCCGACACGCAAATTACAACACTCCGTCAGATGAACGAAACGCTGAGCACCCACTCTCTGCAATTCGACAAACTCTTACAAGCAATAATGGACACCAAGTCTTCACTTGAGGGCAAAATCGACACGGCGGTCATGGAGGTCACACTACTCCGTACAGATCATTGCAAGCTAACAGACAGGGTCAACAACACTGAATTAGCACTAAAAACGGCCCAACCGGAGATCGCAAATATGAGAACTAAAATCCAACAAATGGAAATGACGCAACTACAACACGGGGCCGAGGAAGCAGAGGGTTGCTCCAGACGCAATAACATCAGATTCGTAGGAATTCCAGAACGAACAGAAGCACCCAATGCTGAGGAATTCTTAGAGAATTGGCTGAAAAATATCAATAAAATACAAGACTCCGCCAGAGCACCAGTGATAGAAAGAGCACACAGAATTCCTGGTAGACCCCCGCGGCCAGGCGCACCACCTCGTCCTCTGATAGCGCGATTCCTAAATTACAGAGGCAGAGACCTAGTCCTTCAACATTTCAGAACCTCAAGCACAGTCAGTCTGGATAACAGCAACGTTACTGCCTATCCAGACTACACAATGGAAGTACAGCGTAAAAGAGCATCATATGTCAAAATTAAACAATTATTGCGTGAGCACAAAATCACTTGCTCACTTATGTTCCCAGCTCCGGATAATAGTGGACAAAAAAACTCTTATGTTCCCCACTCCTGAAGATGCATGGACATGGATACATGGTAAGGGCCTAGTTGAACCATCCAATGATGACACAGCAAAAGAGGAATGGATCACTCCTAGCTCTAAGAGAAAGAAAAAGAAAAATACTACGGCGCGTCCAACAAAGTCACAGATGGCAGCCGACCAGGTGAAAACCGTAAGAGACACTAGTACATTTGCATGATCGCTATCAGACACTAAAAGCGAAGCAGACATAAGCGACAGCGGTTCATTGCGCAGTGGCTCCAGCTCCTCCCTCTCCCAATTGCTGGGTGGCCCCGACCTCACTCCACGCCTGGCAGACGAAATCTGAAGACTCGCAGAAGTTATCCTGAGTGAGTTCGTCAAACCTGGAACATCAGAGTTGAGCTCCCCTCCCTCCAATATGCGGAAACGGACACATATGGGCATTCCACAACGAGACCAGACCCGACGCGGACACTACAGGCTGCGAGAAACTAGTGCCAGACAAAACAATCATACCTATGGACATTGCAGTGGGAAAAAAAACATCGCGGTCGTGGGCCAATAAGGTGCCCGGCCTCCATAATCCACGTCCCCCACCACCTGAACGGTACCCGAATGGAACTGAACTGTACAGACTCAAGTTTAGGCACCAGTTGTGCCACACAGTTTAAAGTTGGGCATTGCCCCAAATATCCTTTTTTGTTGATTTTCTCACTTTTCTCTTTTAATATCGGGGCCTATCCCACTTCTCTAAGCTCTAGAAAGGGAATACTCGTACCACTCCCCCCGTACATTTATTACACACCCGAATAGATTTAATACTTAGCTCACAGGGCCTGACGCACAGAATTACAGGCGCAGAATACACTGCAAAGGTAATCTCAGACCATTGTCCACTCATTGTTCACATTACATGGGGCAGGCCACGCGCTTGCATTCCAACCTGGTGTCCCCAAACACGATTACTGCAGGATCCCCCATTTAGAAAAGATGTAGCTTATCACATTGCCTCATATTTCACCCTAAATAATGATACAATGAGTTCTAGAGCAAATGAATGGGACACACACAAGGCGGTTATAAGGGGCACATGTATCTTGATGGCAGTGGGAATACGACAAACACTGACGTTAGAGCTCCGCCAGCTGGAGCAGGATGTCCGCACTGCAGAGCGCAAACAAGCAGAATTGCGGAGACAGAGCTCACTAGACTACGAACAGAATGGAACCAGGCGGATCGGCGCCTAAGACAATACGACTACCACCATTATCTGGCTCGTACACATTCAGAAGGCGATAGATCAGGTAAACTTCTGGCATGGCTGCTAAAGAACGAATGACAGAATTCCCCCAAAGGGGCCATCCGCCTTGACACAGGGATAATAGTAAACTCCAAGCAGAAATAAATAGCGCCTTCAGAGAGTATTACAGCACACTATACAGGGCTCCACCCACTCCCTCAACAGAACAGTTAAATGAGTTCTTCAGTGGGATAAAATGTAATCGCTTAACTCCCACACAGGTGGCGGACCTAGATAAACTGATTGATCTGGCAGAGATACAGCTCTGCAACAACTAGCACATGGCGAAGCACCAGGCAGTGATGGCATTCCCATAGAGTATTATAGCACATTCTCGGTACAAACATTAACCCCATACCTAGGAATGCTAACTGAGGCCTTAGCACGCGGTCAATTACCTGACACTCTAAGAGAGGCGCTGATAGCGGTGCTACCTAAGTCAGGTCGAGATCCATTAGATGTTCGCTCATACAGACCACTATCGCTGTTGAACACAGAATGTAAGTTGCATGGTAAATTCCTGGCAAACCGCCTGCTCCCGTGGCTGCCGGACCTGGTCCATCAAGACCAGTCCGGATACATTCCTGGCCGCAACACTTTCACCAACATACGGAATCTACTACGACTAATGGCAAACACTCCAGAGGGCGAATACAATCAAGTAGCAGTATCGTTAGATATTGAAAAAGCGTTTGATACGCTGGGATGGCCCTTCCTGATGGAAACGCTAAACCGTATGGGATTCGGTAGGACATACATCAGCTGGGTCAGGGTTCTATATTCTAAACCAACAGCGAGAGTCAAGACAGATGACATGATATCCGAGAAGTTCAACATTGAAAGGGGCACCAGACAGGGTTGCCCATTATCCCCACTATTATTCACTCTCGCCATTGAACCATTAGCTGCCCGGCTACTAACATTAGCCCCGGTGTGGGGCATTTTGGACGGACACACACATCGCATAGTGTCTCTATACGCGGATGACGCATTAATATTTTAACGAAATTACTCAGAATCTCTACCTGACTTATCAGGACTGCTACACCAATTTGGGTTGGTGTCCGGATTAAAAGTGAACTGGTCAAAATCCTGCCTATTCCCAATGCGACCGGTGCTGGAAATACACCGTTTGACCTCCAGCCCGGGGGACCTGAAATGGTGTTACACCACTTTTAGATACTTGGGAATAAATGTATATCACGATCCACAGAACATAAAGGATAGTAACCTGGGACAAGTGATTCGGTCCATCAGGGGCTCTCTATCTTTCTGGTGCTCGCTTCCACTCTCTCCCATGGGAAGAGTGGCCATAGCAAAGATGATAATATTACCGCGCCTGCTGTATTTCTTCATGGCTCTCCCATTAGTACTTCCTGCCTCTTTTTTTAAACCACTGAACAGTATACTAACTGATTTAATATGGGGAAAAGGCCGCCGGCGTGTAGCGCTAACGAAAATACATCAACCACTTACATTGGGAGGGTTAGGGGCACCAAGATTTGAACTATATTATGCTTCCACCCAGTTGCAATGGGTGTTTAAATGGCTTGGAAATCCTATGAGTGAAGAAACGCAGACAGTACTCACGGACCTAGGTCACACCAATATATTACATTATTTGATGAACCGAACTGGACCAACGCACACACAAAACATTTTACTGAATATAGCTTACTGGGTCTGGGGACGCTTCGCACTAGCTGGGGACAAAAAACCGCAGTACTCCCCCAAGATCTCACTATTGGCCATCCCGAAAATTGAAAATATAGCAGCAGAGGTAGGACTGAATACATAGCCCGAAAAGGGCAGACAAACAGTGGGTGATAGGACGCCTCCTAACATACGAGACACTGGCTAATGCTCATAACCTGGGACAAGGAAGCTTCATAGCATTCGGCACATTTCGACACTTAGTACGTTCAAGCTGGAACTGTGGTCATAGTGAACCAAAAACGTCCCCTATGCTACATGATTTTTTAGATAACGTAGCAATCCCAATAAATGTATCGAAAATATACAGAATCCTAACAACACATACTGAACATGGGCAGGAACAAGCAAAAAATAGATGGGATCAAGTACTTTCAGAACCGATCCCAACGCAAGCATGGAACCAGGCTATGAAAATGATATATGAAGTGTCACGTAACCCCCGATTCCGCTATACCCAGTTCAATTATGTACACCAAGCATATTTGTCACCGCACCGATTAGCACGCATGTTTCCCCAAACGCCACAGAGGTGCCCTAGATGCGGCATCACAGAAGCCACCTTTTTTCACATGACATGGGAGTGCCCGCCAATTCTGCACACATGGAATGATATAATAAATTTGTTAACTGAGTGGACTGACACTCCAATGTCTCCCAATCCGGAGCTATGCTTACTAGGAATAGGGGTAAGATCTAAAAAACTGAAGCAGACACACAGATGCATAGCATTAGCACTAGTGATGTATAGACGCCTGATAGCCATGCATTGGAAAGCACCCAGTGCGCAAAGCATTTATCAGTGGCAAACCAAGCTACTACGCTGGGCAAAAGCGGAAGCACAAACACTGCAATCACTGCAGGACAAAGGGCTACAGGTCAAAGGCGTAGAAACCTGGGCCCATATTTATACTTTTTGACGCACAACTGCACCAACGCAGTTGTGCGTCAAAAATTTTACCGCCGGCTAACGCCATTCCAACGCGCCATGCGGGCGCCTTATTTATGGAATGACGTTAGCCGGCGCTGCGGACTGGTGTGCGTCAAAAAAAATTACTCACACCAGGCAGCGCCGGCGTATGGGAAAATGGGGGTTGTGCGTCAAAAAATGGGGCAAGTCAAGTCTGAGGCAAAATTCAGGCCTCAAACCGTATTTGCGCCATTTTTTTTGACGCCCAACCTCCATTGACATGACTCCTGTCTTAGCAAAGACAGGAGTCATGCCCCCTTGCCCAATGGCCATTCCCAGGGGACTTATGTCCCCTGGGCATGGTCATTGGGCATAGTGGCATGTAGGGGGGCCCAAATCAGGCCCCCCTATGTCACAAAAAAAATCTGAAAAAAATACTTACCCGAACTTACCTTTACTTCCCTCTGATGGGTCCCTCCATCCTTGGGTGTACTCCTGGGGTGGGCAAGGGTGGCAGGGGGTGTCCCTGGGGTCAGGGGAGGGCACCTCTGGGCTCCTTCCGAGCCCACAGGTCCCTTAACGCCTGCCCTGACCCAGGCGTTAAAAAACGGCGCCCATCAGGCTGTGCGTCGTTTTATAAGGCCCACCCCTTCCTGTGCGGCAAAATGACGTCAGAGTATAAATATGGGGCACAGGCCTTAAAGTCATTTTTTGGGAAGGGAACGCCTACCTTGCATATAATTAACGCAAGGCTGGTTCCCCCTTCCAAAAAATGACGCACATGGTGGAATTTTGATGCCCGCGGGGTCGGACGGCAAAGTATAAATATGGGGCAGGGTTTGCGCCGATTGTGCGTCAAAATTTTTGACGCACATTTGGCGCAAACAGAGTATAAATATGCCCCCTGGAATTCCTTTGTGATGACTTTGGAAAACAAAGACGATAAATTACCCCCATGAATAAATGACACTGATGGGTAACATCTAATAATTCATAGAACATACCTGAAATGGTGGCACAGTTAATTATACCTGTAAATGCAGCGTGGAGCCAACACAGTAAGCAATAATTGTAACAACATGAACCGTAGGAACACAAGATGGAGGGTACGATGGAACACAGATGTACTCTGACAATAAGTTAAATCATATGAGGGAAGTGCATAAATTCTCCAGCTACCTGGGACGACCCTACCTCGGAGGCCTCAACTCACTTATGTGCCTGCACCGCCGGCGCCGGCCCCCTGAGCGTGTATGGTCGCTGAATCGCCCCTGCTTATCCAGATCTGAAATCACATTGAGCGCATATATCACCCTACTCCAGGTGCCATCGGAGGGTCTGTTCGCGTGCGGTGCAGGCTGCGCCCCACCTTTCCCTCCCCCCTCCTCCCCACCACGCGGACACTCACCTAGATCTATCTTGACCTCAACTCTTCTCTCCTCTCTCTCTACTCTCAGCCCTCTTTTATTATTTTTATGTTATAAATCATATAGTATTTCCTGAGTACACAATGTCTCCAAAATTCCTCACCTAAATAAAAGGCCGATAATTGCACTGTTAAAAACGCAAATACAAGACAGATTAATATCGAAACATGAAAATAAGTCTGCAATCACATAATCTTGGAATACAACTGTAATTTCCTATTCTTTTGCATTGTTGGAATAATAACAATAAAAACATTTTTTTTTTTTTTTTAAATCCTCCCAAACGGCAAGCCCAGGATCTGCAGGCTATTATGCTGATGTTTCAGCCTCTATTCTGGATTTCTGTGAGACTGACTCTGAAGCTGCTGGGCCTCATGGCCTCCATCATCCTGCTTGTTACACATGCCAGCTGGCATATGTGGACTCTGCAGTGAGACCTGAAGTTCCAGTTGTCACAGCATCAGAGGAATCTCTCTGACATGGTCCAGATCTTGGAGGGCTCTGCAAAAGATCTGCAGTGGTGGTTAAGGAACCGTGATTGGGCCAGCGGCAGACCCCTCTTCCTTCCCCAACCAGATCTGGCAGTAGTGACTTATGCGTCACTCCTGGGATGGGGCAGCCATCTGGGAGTAGTGGAGTCAGAGACCGGATGGAATCCAGACTCCACATCAACCTGTTAGAGCTCTGAGCAATCTGGCTGGCATTGAAAGCCTTTCTACCCTCCATCAGGCGGAGGCTCATGCAGGTGTTCTCAGGCAACACCACCTCCACAAACAGGTCATGGACCCTTTGTCAAGAGACCCTGTATCTCTGGACATTTCTGGAACATCAGGGCATTCCCTGGTGGATCAACACCTGGAGGGCTCTCTGAATATCTGAGCGGACAAACTCATCAGAAGGTGCCTAACAGATCACGAATGACATCTCCATTCAGAGGTGGTGCAAGGTTTCTTTCAGTAGCAGTGGGAGCCTTGGATAGATATATTTGCTACACTGAGAATGTGTAATGTCAGCAGTTTCACGTGTTGGCTCTTACTTGGAGACACCTTTTGTCTTAAGTGGAGGTCAGGCTACCTGTACACCTTTCTGCCCATACCACTCTTACCCAGAGTTCTCAAGATGATCAGCAAATGACTGAGCCAAAGTCATCCTTGTGGCTCTGTACTCGACTCAGAGAGTTTGGCATCCTGAGGTATTCAGCATGGCTATTGGTCCTCCAATCAGGTTGCCCCATCAGGAGGATCTTCTGCCCCAACAGCAGAGGGTGGTTCTCTACCTGAACCTGTCAACACTCCCATTCATGTGTGAAGATTGAGCAACGATAGTTGACAGCTTTCGACCTTCCAGCCGAAGTCTGCATTGTTATCTTGGCCGCTTTATGTCCCTCCACCAAGACCATATATGCCAGCCATTGGAATAAATTTGTGGCATTGTGTGCTGAGAAATATATCCCTTTCCCAGGTTCTTTTGTTTCTTTCCATTGGGCACTTTACAGGGTTATTTATCTGCCATCTCTGACTCTCTGTGGTTGCAAATTAGCCTTCTCTCTTCAAGTTCGCTATTGTAAATAAATTCCTTAAAGCTCTACCATACGTGTCTCCCAGTTCCCTTTTTTATGCCTTTGTGTAGCTTCCTTCTTGATCTTCTATGCTTCGCATCATCAAGGCAGCCTTTTGATGCCAATTACATCTGCCCGGAGGATCAGTAAGCTACAAGCACTTTCAGCATCTCTATATCTCCTTTTTCACCAACAAACTGGTCCTTCAGGACTCTAGCATCTTTCTTGCCGAAGGTAGTCACCCCGTTCTACATCGGCCAGTCCTTCACGTTCCCTTCCTTTTACACTCTGCCTCATCTCTCGGAACAAAAGGAGACTCCACTAGCTGGACCCAAAAAAAGTATTGTCTTTCTACCTTGACTGTGCAAATCCATTCCGGATGGATGATCAGCTCTTCGTGGGGTATGTAGAAGCAAAGAAAGCAAAAGCTCTGCATCGTCCTCTGCATTAAAATATGAAACGCATTGGCCAAGAAGCAACCCCCCGGGGTTTGCATGCTCATTTCACCATAACCACATCTGCGACCACTGGGTTAGCACACAGAGTTCTGGTCCTGAATATCTGCCAGGCAGCAATATGGGCATGTCTGCACACATTTACCAAGCACTACTGCCTTGACAGTCAGGTCCATAGGGATGGGCACTTTGCCCATTTAATCCTGCAGGACCTTTTAGTGTGAAATCGTTTTGCAGACCCCCCTCCGGGGAGGTATTGCTTGGGTATCTGTTTTAAGGTAAGGAATCTGCAGCTAGGAGTCTATCAGATGAACAAGTTACTTACCTTTGGTAATGTCTCATCTGGTAGAGACTCTATCTAACCGCAGATTCCTTACCAACCTACCCATCCTCCTTGCTCTGCAAACAGATTTCTAGGGTCAAGGTTGTTCCCCTTTCAGGACCCTAGTTTGCCACATTATTGGTCCATGTTCTTTATGACTCTGCACTCCTGACGTGGAACATCGCAAAAAGAAACAGATTTTAGCGCACCGAGGTGGTGCCTATATAGGTACTGCACTTGTCACTTCCGACGCAGACGACCCCACCTACCGGTCATTCCATGGACGTCAATTCACCAAAATGCCACGAGTAGGGGAAGTGCCATCACAGGCCCTTTGACCTCCACTTTCACTCACACACACATACTCATACATACATACAAATGAATTCTTACATATGCTCTCTCTCACATAAACTCACTCTCACCCGCAAGCATGCACACAAAATACATTTAAAAGCATTTTTTTACTTACCTCAGCTGCCATGGAAGGGCATATTCCAGCTGACTGTACTCCATTTTTATTACACTAATAGTGAATAATATATTATTACTCACTATTAGTGTACTAAGGCCCATATTTATACTTTTTGACGCTAAACTGCGCTAACGCAGTTTAGCGTCAAAAAGTTTTGCGCCGGCTAACGCCATTCTGAAGCGCCATGCGGGCGCCGTATTTATTGAATGGCGTTAGCCGGCGCAAGCAGACCGGCGCTGCCTGGTGTGCGCGAGAAAAACCACGTACACCAGACAGCGCCGGCATAGGGGGAAAATGGCGCATGGGCGTCTTAAAATGGGGCAAGTCAGGTTACGTCGAAAAAATCATCGTAACCCGACTTGCGCCATTTATTTTCGACGCCCATCCCCCATCAACATGACTCCTATCATTGTAAAGATAGGAGTCATGCCCCCTTGCCCAATGGCCATGCCCAGGGGACTTCTGTCCCCTGGGCATGGTCATTGGGCATAGTGGCATGTAGGGGGGCACAAATCAGGCCCCCCTATGCCAAAAAAAATTATAAAAAAAAAATAAAAAAATACTTACCTGAACTTACCTGAATGTCCCTGGGGTGGGTCCCTCCAGCCTTGGGTGTCCTCCTGGGGTGGGCAAGGGTGGCAGGGGGGGTCCCTGGGGGCAGGGGAGGGCACTCTGGGCTCATTTTGAGCCCACTTGTCCCTTAACGCCATGCCTGACCCAGGCGTTAAAAAGCGGCGCAAATGCGCCGTTTTTAGCCACGCCCACTCCCGGGCGTCTCTTTTGCCTGGGAGTATAAATACCACGTAAAGGCCTGGGAGTCATTTTTTAGACGGGAACGCCTCCCTTGCATATCAATAACGCAAGGAAGGGGTTCACGCTAAAAAATGACGCACATTCCGGGAACTTTGGCGCTATTCGCCTCTAACGCCATAGTATAAATATGGCGTTAGTTGGCGTTAGTTTAGCGTCGAATTTGCGTCGAAAAAAACGACGCAAATTCGGCGCAAACGGAGTATAAATACGGCCCTAAATATTTGATAGTAAACAAAGAGTAGAGACTCAACTGATGTCCATAAGAACGTGCTGCCACTGTGTTCCTGGCACTGAATTTGCCACCTCTAAGGTCAAGGATAGCAAAGGGCAAGCCAGGGTTTGCAGCTGAGACCCATGGCAACCGATGAAGGACGTCCATGCTACCAGTGCCAAGGGTACTGCTCACAAAAAATTTCTGGATCCATTCTGACACTTGTGGAAACTTCTAAGGTAAGGAATCTGCGGCTAGATAGTGTCTACCAGATAAAGCATTACAAAAGATAAGTACCTTGTTCAACAAAGGGCTGCGTGCTTTGTCAGTCACCCAATCAAACTGTATTTACAAAGTGCTGCTTCTCACCCAAGTGGGTGTCCAGGCTGCTGCATCAGTCGGAGAGCCAGGTCGAGTCCTTTCCTGAAGTAGGTCAGCGAGGGTGAAGTGCAGAGGGGGAGGGCGTTGTAAGCCTTAGCAGCAAGGTAGGAAAAGGAGTGACTTCCGGTGCGGCAGCGTCTGATGCATAGTAGCTGAGCGAGGGCTGAGTGGAGGTTCCTGGGAGGTAGATGGAAGCTCAGGTGGTGGTTCATGTAGGCAAGTCCTTGGTCGTGTAAGGATATGTAGGCATGGGTCAGGAGCTTGAATTGACATCTTATCTGGAAGGGGAGCCAGTGGAGGTCTTTCAGGTGATGAGTGATGTGGGTCCTTTTTGCCAGGTTGAGGATCAATCTGGCTGCTGTGTGCTGGGTTGTCTGGAGTCTTCTTAAGAGTTTGGCAGTGGTGCCAGCATGAAGTGTGTTGCCGTAGTCCGGTCTGCTTGTGATGAGAGCCTGGGTCACCAGCTTCCTGGTGCTGACTGGAACCACTTAAAGACTTTGCAGAGCTGGTGGAGGGTGTGGCAGCAGGATGAAGCGTCTGCGTTGACCTGGCATTTCATGGAGAGTTTGTTGTCCAGAATGATGCTGAGGTTGTGGGCATGGTCTTTTGGAGTGGGTCCAAGTTCTGATGGCCACCAGGAGTCGTTCCAGAGGGAGGTGTGTCTGCGGAAGGTCAGTACTTCAGTTTTGTCTGTGTTGAGCTTCAAGCAGTGGTTCTTCATCCAGGCTGAGATGCTCTTCATGCAGTTGTGGAAGTTGGTCTTCGTTGAGGTGGGGTCCGCTGAGTGTGAGAGGATGAGCTGGGTGTTGTTGGCATAGAAGACAATGTTGATGTTGTGGATTCTGATGATGTCCGCGGGTGCAGCCATGTAGATAATAAAGTGTGGGACTGATGGAGGAACCTCGAGGGACGCCGCAGATGGTATGCTTGGGTTGCAAAGTGAAGGGAGGGAGCTGGTTCCTCTGGGTGCACCCCAAGAGAAATTATGCCATCCATTTGAGCGCGTAGTCTGTGATTCTGATCTGTCTCAGATGGTGGATGTGTGCAGCTTGAGACGGTGTCGAAAGCTGCAGAGAGGTTGAGCAGGATCAGGGAAGCTGGTTTTCCTCTGTCGAGCAGGGTGTGAATGTCATCAGTTGGGGCGATAAGGGATGTCTCTGTGCCGTGGTTAACTCAGAATCCTGACTGTGAGGGGTCCAGTAGGTTGTTCCTTTCCAGGTGTTCGGTGAGTTGGAGGTGAGTGGCCTTCTCCAGGACTTTGGCGGGGAACTGGACCAGAGTGATGGGACGGTAGTCCTGGAGTTCGCTCAGATCAGCCGATGGTCCCTTGAAGGGGGGTCTTACCTCTGCTTGATTCCAGGTATCAGGAAAGGTGGCTGTGGTGATGGAGGTGTTGAGGATGGTGGTAAGCTGGAGGCTGATCTCGTTTCTTGCTAAGTTGAAGAGTCGGGGGCATGGGTCAGTGGGTGCTTCTTGAGAGGATGGAGTTCAATGCAGTGTCTGTGTTGTTCCCATGCGGTGAGAGGGTGATCGGTGGCTATGGTCGGTGGGTTGCAGGGGTGGTCCTTTTGTTGGTGGTCGAGGTTTCTGTAGATGTTTTCTATCTTGTTGTGGAAGTGGTTGGTGAGGGTATTGCAGAGTTCCTGTGAAGGGGGGATCAAGTTTTCAGTGGCTCGTGGGTGGTTGAACTCCTTGATGATGGTAAAGTGTTTCTTGGTTTGGTTGGCGCTGGTCTCGATCCAGCGTGTCAGGGCCTCCTTCTTCGTGGCTTTGAGCTGGTGGTGTTAGTTTTTGAGGGCCTCTTTGAAGGTGAGCCGGTCAGTGTTGTTTTGTGCTAGTCCACCCCTTTCTTTCAAGTTGTTTCTATCCTCGTTTTGTCGCACTGAGTTCTGGGGTGGACCAGCTGGCATGTCTGTTGGAGCTGTGCGGTCTGGCTGGTTTAGTGGGTGCAACTAGGTTGGCTGCACAGGTGATCCAGGAGTTGAAGTTCTCTACTGCCTGGTTCAGATCAGTAGTGGTGTTGGGTTGGGTGGTGTTGAGGGAGAGTTTCCACTGGTGTTGGGTGACCTTGGTCCAGCTGCAAGAGGGGGCTCTGTAGTTGCTGGGGGTAGTGTGGTGAGGCCCGGTGATGGTGAAATGTATTATGGAGTGGTCTGACCAGGAGAGCTCAGTGGTGTGGCTGTAACTGATTCTGTTACGTTACGTGAAAATGGGGTACAGCGTGTGACCTGTTTTGTGGGTGGGGTTTTTGACCAGTTGCTTGAGGCCAGTGTTGTCCAATTGTTTGAGGAGGTCTGTGGAGTTGGTGTCTGCGGGGACATCCAAGTGGAAATTGAGGTCTCCCAGGAAGTGGTAGTGTTCAGATTCGATGGCGAGCAGGGTAATGAGTTCAGGGATGACACTGCTGAGCCTGGTTCAGGGCCCTGGGGATCTATAGGCGAGGGTGGCTTTGATGGTTGTTTTGTCGTCGGGGCAAAGCTGAAAGTTCATGTATTCCATGATTGGTGTTGTTTTGCCATCTGTGGTGGTGCAGACGATGGATTTTTCGTGGATGATCACACCGCCACCTCTGTTTGTGGGGTCGCATTGTTTAATCTTGTAGCCACTGAGTGTGGCGGTGGCAATATCCGGGGCAGAAGGTAGGCTGAGCCACGTTTCTGTGATGAAGGTTACGTTGAATGCAAGGGTAGAGAAGGTGTTCCAGATTTCGGTGGCATGATAGCAAGGGTTCCTGGTGCTGGGCATGGTACACCCGTGGACAGGCGCAAACGGGCTTGCCTTTGGCATGCCTTTAACATCCACTGTGCAGCCATGCTGCGGCCTTCATTAAATAGGTTAGCGGACAAGGAACGGGCGCTAGGTAGGCGGAGAAAGCATGGGAGAGAGTGGGAACAATGTGGGGGAAACGGAGCAGAGGTCCAAGGGCTGCTCTGGCTCCTGGAGGCCTTGACAAGGTAGAGGAAGCCTGGGTACAAGGAGCCTGAATACAGCCGCAGAGGGGGAGCTCCTCACTCTGGCAAGCCGGTGCCTTCATTAAATAGGTCAGTGAGCGGGGGCAGGTGCTAGGAAGGTGGGAAAAGCGCAGAAGAGAGTGGGAACAATGTGGGAGAAATGGCACGGTAGTCTAAGGGCTGCCCTGGCCCCCTGGAGGCCTTGGCAAAAGTAGAGGAAGCCTGGGCACAAAGACCCTCGTTAGAGTGGGAGCAGGGGGAGCTGGCAATGTCCTGCTCACTTTTCCCTTCTTTGAATATTGCGATAAGGTTCTTTGTGGCATGTATTAAAATCGAATGAACTTCCAGTTCGTGGATTAAAATAGATCATTCTATTATTCACCAGCTTACACAACTTTGATTATCACCATTTTTAATGATTGTGAAGAAGTGTGTGAACCAAGTGACTGGTTTGCAGCCCATGTCTCTCTTTTATATTTCCTAATTGAGGTGCTTGTCTCTTCATGTGCACCAATATGATTTCAATTGTTAGTAAAATTGTGAAGCAGCCTATGAAGCATCTTTCTCTTCATTTTATAATCAGTTTTCAACCAGGCATTTTCTAAAGCACCTCCATCATTCTTCCTCACACTGGCTTGGATTGAGTTGCTGGGTTACCTATTGGTCAGATCAGCTAATAAATCTATCCAGGAATCAGTCATTGAAAGTCCACTGTTTGATACGACTTTCAATTTTGAAAACTCGAAATAGAAGAGTCAAAAATTGGACTTTCTTTAACAGGGGTCCTGCTATTAATGAAAGTCAGGTTATAATGCCAAAGAATATCTATAGAATGTCTCCTAAGTTTAAGTTTGATATTCAAATACTTCTGACATGAGGAAGTCAGAATCTGCTTCAAATGTAAGGGCTGTTGCCAAAGTAAAGATTTCAGCAATCCTGATTGATAACACTACTTGCTACATAAAGAATCAAACACCATAGCCATTTGACACAACCCAAATTCTATTCTAAGATGGACTGGAGCGCAAAAGTTTGCAAGATTAAATACAAACTTATATATGCAGACAAGTGCCTTTTCAAGCCAGAAATGACACCAATCCCTGAACACAACTGCACCAAAAACGGAGAGTGACACCCAAATTTGACTTTAAGACAGTTTGGAATGGTACATTAGTAAAGCCTATACAGGTTCCCCCAGAGAAAAGTTCAGAGTAAAAGCTTTTAAACAGTTGCATTTAAGGCTACCCTATTCTCCTACCATACCACAAGACAGTTGGCTTCTCAGCTGTCATTGCTCCCATTTTACAGTGAAAGAACTTCTTATACCACCCATAAACCACAATCTTAGCTTTACTAATGTTCACAATTATATGTATATTGGTAAGCATCTCTAGGTTGCATAAGGGTCTCTGATGTCTAATATCAGTCCTGCCAAAGATGACAATGTCATCCAGACACTAAAGCAGGGGTAGCTTAGTGCAAAAAATCCTTAATTCAACCAAGCAATCCCCTAGCTACCAGCGTCTAAACTAATTAAAAGAGCCTTACGCAACCCTGCTTCAGACCTTTGTTTGCTGTTATTTTATCAGTTAGTTTGCTCCCATTTCCAATCTTTATTTGGATCCACGTATCTGTACACTAGAACGTTGGTTGCTATGAGGTCGAAGTGACCACAGCTCAGAAGTTGAGCTCTGTTGAAACTGTGCTTTTGCTTCCTTGCTATACCCAATAGGCGCATTGACATGAAGGATTTGCATGGTTTGCTTTATTCAGTCAAATGCCTCATCATCTGGTTGCTTTGATTGTGGGTTTTTTCAGGACCTGAGAATTTAGCTGTTTCCTCATCTCTGTAATTACATTTACTTGGGATCATACAGAGGAGCAAAAGAAACCACCAGGTACCTGGAGTCCTGTCCATCCCCTGAAGCAAGGAGAAAGTCCTCAGCGATATGAAAGTCACTTAAGCATGAGCAGGGGCCGGCGCATTATGCGCTGGTTTGCTGATTCACTCCGCTACCACACTGCTCCACAGCTCCTCCCTTTACGGCACCGATGGGAAGCTGATTTAACACATCCTTGCACTGAAAGGGAATGGACTGCTTTGTTGGAAGGCCTGCGACATGTACCACTTAATGCCCGCTGCTGCCTTATTCAGCTATACGTAGTGCACCAGGCTTATCTCACAGCAGCAAACATAAATACATTTTATCACAGAGGGGATGCGGCCTGCTCGCGTTGCTCTCAAGAGGACACCGATTTACTTCATATACTCTAGGCTTGCCCCCGCTTACACGTATACTGGACTGGCATCACTACCAGACTATCCGACTGCACTGAATGACCAGACCTACATCGATGGGAGGTATGTCTCGTGGGTCAATTCTGCAGGAGAAAGTGGCAAAGGGTGACCATCTGCTTCCTGGACTTAGGTTTCATAGTGGCTAAACAACTCATCCCTCGCAGATGGAAAACCCTGGAACCTTCTCCCATCCTAAATATTACATGTATGAACGTAAAGGACTGTGTGCTCACGCTTTATGCCTTGGCTAGTTGCCCCTCTTCTCTATTCGTACTTCAGGTTGCCTGGCTTCCGGTTCAGGTTTCTACTGAGTTATGACCGTCCCCATCAACCTCATCACTTATGGTGTCTGGTTCCCTTTCCGTCCCCAGCCCTGGTGGGGTGTCGCAGCTGTCCAGTACCGCCAAACATAATTCAGCCATTGGATGCTGCCTGATGCCTCTCACCTTCCCCCATCGCTTGATATGTCCCTCCACTCCAGCCCGGATGGAGACGTATTTTTCCCATGTCTCTACTAGAATCCCAGATGTGGACTTTCAGGCCATTTCTATCTTATGCTTAGCTAGGTCTATAAACCTCGTACCCACTTTGCGCTTTACCAGTCTGGGGAAGCTCCCCAGAAGGCATGCTGCCATGATCCGCAGGGCTGTTCTCCCGATCCTGTCCCCAAGGCGCTGCAGGACTGCGGCCCAGAAATTTTGAATAGGGGGCAATCCCATACCATGTGTTTAAAATCAGCGTCTGGTGTTTGACACTTGGGGCAGAGCCGAGCGTCCCCTCCATAGATCACTTGACGCCTGTGTGGGATGAGGTAGGTCATATGGAGATAACTGAGCTTTACATACTTTAGTGTAGTGTTGTGGGATATCTTCTCGGGGTATGCGAGTATTTTGTCCCAATCTGTATCTTGTATTTCAGCCCCAATGTCCCCTCCCATCGGAATTTGAGTGCATCTAGTGTCAGTCGTGTCATGTCAGTCAATGCTTTGTATACCCAAGTCCCTTCCCGTCTGGTGGTGGCCAATGAAAGTAGGGAATGTAGTACTGGGTGTTGGGGAGGGAGGGGGGGGTGAGGGGAAGGTTCTTCTCTCCCTCTTTCCCATAGGTCCCTAAAGGATCGCACCAGTGCCTCATATAGAAGGAATTGGCCGCTGGGTAGATGGAATTTGTCAACCAGGTCTGCCAAACGGAGAACAGTCCCCATCTCAAAACAATCTCCAGTCGTCACTCCTGCAGCAGTCCATGCCCGTAATTGATATATAATACATAAACTATTAGAAAAGTTATTTTTATTTTTAGGATGAGAGAAGACTACTTCAAGTTTGCTAGCATTTGTTTGGAAAGAAGTATTGTTTGCTTGAAGTTTTTGGAGATAAAAAAAAAAAAAGAAAAAAGATAGTTTGGTTCCTTTAAATAATCTAAAGAATATTTGATATATTTTTTGTTGAAGCAAGCGCTAAAGAATCTGATTTCCAGGAGGGATGGAATGTTATTGTTTGCAGTGGTATTCTGCTGCTTGCGGAAGGACGCATTAAAGGACGCTACAAATAATCCGAGCCTCTCTGTCCTTAATAAGATCTCAATTTTCTTCTCACTACCAGTTTGGAAAATATACATTTTCACCTCTTCCACTAATATGCCTTTCAAACAACATCTAAATTGCCTTACATGTATGTCATTTTATCATTAATAAATTACTTCTTACAGGTATTGCACATCTGTCGAACATATTCACATTGCTTTTCCCACTTTTCTGCCTGCACTTCATTATAAATATTTTGTCGTCCTGCAACATTTGGTTTCAGCATGTAAGTAAACTACTCTTAATTCATGGCAGTCATACTCTACAACTCCTTGATTCCGCCAAAACAAACATAGACTACTCCTGCTACCTACTTGTAAAGCTTCGTTACCATACAGCATTGCTTTAAAGCCGTACCAATACGCGTTGCTAATGGCTGTTTTTTTAATAAGGTGGAGGAAAAGATTCTGACATTTCCAATTTCTTTAACGGTTAGAATGTCTGCCCAGACATCAAGACTCGAGTTGAGACTCACAAACTATTCAGTACATGCCCTTAGCTTAGTTTTGCTAGCAAACTGTGGAAATCAGTCTCTGAGAGAAAACATAAATACTTATTGTAGGAAGGATACTAGCATCTGTCCACACAGAGAGAAGGGTATGAGGTCAACATGTCTATATCACAATACAATCCCTGCAGAGGCAATGGCTAAAATGGGAAGTCTAACAACAGACCTATAAAAGAAGCTATGGCCACACAATCAATGGTCAAACCTCCAAGCGACTTCAGTCCCTACATAATCTATATGATCTGGCAATACCTACCACTTATTTCTACCAAAGGTGCCTCCATTCTTAGAAAATACAACAGCAACATTAACTTCCATAGAAAAGAAGGAAACACGAGCAGAGAATAGTGAAAGAAAGAGAATTACCTGAGTGATAACTCAGCAAAGCCAGCTAATCAAATAACTTCATCCAGTGAAAGAAGAGGGTCTCTGTGCAGTTTAGTGAAGAGACAGAAGTGGAAACGGTTGTTTCGCAAGGAGAGAAGAATAGCTGGGACCTCACCAACAGGTGGAAGTCACCGTGCCTTTAAATATTGAGGGTAGGCACACCTATACGCACACTACAAGATCTTTTGAAATAAACACTGCCGAAGAGGGTGCCAAATCCACAGCTTTAAACAATGTGAACCATAAAAAAAAAGTGAAGCGCCTCACACATAGGTTCATTCATATGATCTTTTATTATGAAGGAGCCTCTCCCTGCTCCCTCTAAGGCAACTGGGGCTAGAACTGAATGCACTCGTGCCACAAGGGCTTACACTTCAAGAGGAAATGAGTACTCAAAGAAGATCAAAAGTTTATTTGACACACTAAAACTTCCCCCAGACTGATACCAACTGCATCTGTCGTCAGGAAAGCAAGCAAGGTACTGTAAATGAAGAATAGGGAGGCCATCTGAGTGGAAGCTATGTGCTGAGCCAACAATCAATAAGCCTACCTCCGAAGGTGACCACAAAGCAGCCAGATATAACAAGAAATATTGGTCTAAATGGGAAGATTCTGACCGACCACCTTTCATCAGTATGTGTGCTAACGTGTCATTGCCTATCATTCCTTCAAATTGTCGCTTCTCCCAATTATCTGACTCAGTCATCCACTTTGCTGTTAGTGCGCTGCATAGTAATATTGCCTAATATTAGGGATAGCCAACAATCCGTCTTCTAGATCCCTCTGCAGTGTGGACGGCGCCACTCTACTATGACACCCGACCCACACCAATGAGATCAGTAAACTTTCCATACAATTAAAGAGCTGAGCGGTTAACAGAAATAAATCATTCTGTACCAGGTATAGACACCATGGCAGAAACACCCTCTCTGCTGTAGCCGCTCTTCCCATTACTGAAAGAGGCAGCCTGTTCCAGAATGACACCGATTGCTCAAGGTCAGTCACTACTCTTTCTACGTTATATGTCTCATGTGCCTCTACAGTGTGAATAACCCAGATACCTAGGTATCTGAAACTCTCTAGTTCCCACCGGAGCCCCACTACCGGTAAGTCCTCCAGAGGGTCACCACAGAGTAGCCCTGGAGGGAACAGGAGCAACTTATTCCTATTCACCTTAAGACCAGCTACAGCCCAAACCCCCTCCAACAACCGCAACAACAGAGGCACCGAAATACTCAGCTCTAAAAGATATATCAAAGCATCATCGGCATATAACGAAATGATGAGGGCGATCTAGCCATACTGCTAGTGGTTCCACTTCTAAGGCGAAAAGGAGCAGTGAAAGTAGATACCCTTGTCTGGTTCCCCTACCAACTACGCAGGATTCCAACAGTTCCCCTCCCACCCGAACACGTACTGAGGGTGCAGTATAAAGCACGCAAACCCTCTCACAGAAGTGGGGGCCAAACCCCATTCCCCGCAGTACCGCCAGGAGCCCCACTCCACCGTATCAAAGGCCTTTTCTAGGTCTAACGATGCTAGTGCCAATTCGTCCTCCGCACCCATGGTTTCATGCAAGACATGTGCCAAACGACGTAGGTTAAAAGTCGTCCATTGGTCTTCAGGCACCAAACCCTGAACCACTCCACGTAGCCGAGTAGCCAATATCTTACAAAGGATCTTAACGTCACTATTCAACATGGTGAGTGTCGATAGGAGGAGGGGCCACTCAGATCCCCACCAGGCTTAAGCATTAGACAAACAATGCCCTGGCGCAGGGACTCTGGCAGGACACCCCGCGCTTGGGCCTCCTCATACACTGCCAATAATTTCTCTTGCAGAAGGGGGGAGAATGTCTGATAAAGCTCGATCGGGAACCTGCACCTCCACCCCACCCCCGGGGACTTAGATTTTGACAATGCCTCCACTGACTCACTCACTTCCTCAACAGTTATCTCAGCCTCCAAGCTGTTCATACTCTCAGGGTCCAACTGTGGGAGCCACCTCTGCTGCAGAAACGCTCCCAAATACTCGTCTGGCATGACACTGCAAATGTTCCACCAGTACTTTAAAGATGTCCCTGTGATTGGTAACCTGCACACCCGCAGCATTTCTATATGCAGAATGGGGAGAGATTCCACTTCACGCTTTAGTATCCATGCCAGTAATTTACCTGATTTGTCCTCCTTCCTGTGTAGATGCTGTCTGTATGATCTAAGTGTTACCTTATCCAGTGTTTCCCAACATCTACTGACTTCCCTATGCAATTGGAGCTGCTCTCTTTCTGCCTCCCTTGTTAGTAGGGTCTGGTGCTGTAGAGCCACTAGTTTCCCCTCCCAATCTTTGAGATCCTGTTCCTTTTGTCTGCGCACCCCACAAGTGGTGCCTATACACACCCCTCTCAGAACGGCCTTCATGGCCTTCATGGCCTTCCACTCCATCCCTCTGGAGGCCGAGGTACCCCAATTCATGGCTATATAGTCTTTAATGGAAACTGCCATTTTTTCACAACACACAGCATCAGTTTAAAAATATGTGGGCATGCGCCAACTATGTGTCACCACGGCAGCTGCATCAATACCGGTCCATGATCAGATAGAAACCTCCCCCAAATGTGGAATGACCAACACCTGTGAGCAGTTCAGGCCACCTAGGAGGAAGCAGTCCAGACAACTATACGTATTGTGTGTCTTAGAATGACAGGTATACTTCCTACTCTCCTGGTGCAGTTCCCTCCATCCGTCCCATCATCCTAAATTATGCATGACAGCTCTGAGGGATCTCGCTATTAATATGTTTAGTACCCTGTTTAGAGGGGTGACGATCTTTCTCACCATCCTATATAGAATTGTAGTCTCCAGCCCATACAATAGGAGACCCCACCCCTACCCCCAGCACCTCAGCTATATTATCGTAGAAGCAATAATCATCTGTGTTGGGTGCATAAGTGTTGACAATAGTAAGGGGCTCCCCATCTAACTTACCCTGTAGGAGAATATAGCGCCCCTCCACATCTGTTTCACTGTAGACATGTGTAAATGGGACCCCTGGCGCAACCCTTATTGCTACTCCTCTTGCAGAAGAGGAAAAGGACAAGGAGAACACTTGCCCCCCCCATTTCTCAGCAAGCTTTTGCGATTCCTCCTCTGTCATATGCGTTTCCTGTAAACAGGCCATTTGAACCTTATGTCGCATCAGGAAAGAATGCACTCTATAACACGCTGTGTAGTCTTTCAGCCCCCTGACGTTCCATGTCAGCATATTAATCTAATGCTCCATACTAATGTTTTCCCCTGCAGAGAAAAAGCAAACTGAGTACTTATTCCACATCTCACATACAAATATGCATTGTTGTTGTAACCATCAAACACATGCAATCATGCACTAACTAAGTAATCGCAAACTTCCATTCCCACCCCGGACAAACAGTAAAGCAAATACATCAAAGCATACTGTAGATCCATATATAAAGTGGAGGTAACCACCCCCCACCCAGTATGCTAAATACATCGTGCCTGTATGCCTAATCAATCATGTTTCAATAAGGACAATACCCCCGTCATATAATGCAGACTCAAGGAGTACCCTTTCGGTTCCAGATCCACTATAAGCCTTGTGCTCCTGACTGTACAAGCAATGAACATCTAACATAAGAACATGCCCCACTGAGACACGCGTTACAACACTATCCACTCAAGAACAATAAAATTAACTGTCAACGGGGATCATCTCCACTCCCAGATCAGGTGCCACAGTCAGCCTGGCACATAGACCAGGGACACCACTGCAATTGTACCATTCTTTTGAATTTATATTCTGCCGTCATCGTTGGCTCCCTGCCGGAGGCATGACCAGCAACCGAGCCAGCCGTCCAAGGCTTACCTTGTGCAACTTTGTCCCATATCTCCAATTATCTCCAGACCTCCTCCGGGTGTTCAAAAAAGTGGGATTTGCCTCCCGAGAGCACCTTTAAGTGCATCGGGTACAGTAACATGTATTGAATGTTCATTGTACAAAGCTTGGCCTTCACCTCCGGAAATCCCTTCCTAGAGGTCTGCACCTTGTTTGTATAGTCTGGATCAATGGAAATGTTGAAGGTTTTCAAAAACAGCTTTGTCTGTTTCACGTGCAGCCCATAGGATACAGTCTCATTCCTTAAAGTTCAGAAGACGTGGAATGATAGCCCTCAGAGGGGTGCCAGGCCGAGGATGCGCGACCAGGGCCCTAGGAGCATGCTCCACCACGAATGCCCTGGACAGCCCAACAGACTGTAGTACATCCCTGATCCAGCGCTCCATAAAAACCTCCACAGTGGAACCCTCTGCATACTCTGGAAACCCAAGAAGGCGCACATTATTGTGACGGGTCCTGCCCTCGGCATCCTCCAGTCTCGCCTCCATCGCCCCAGCTTTGGAAGTGACCTGTGCCATCTACT
Source organism: Pleurodeles waltl (assembly GCF_031143425.1). NCBI lineage: Eukaryota > Metazoa > Chordata > Amphibia > Caudata > Salamandridae > Pleurodeles > Pleurodeles waltl. The sequence continues at coordinate 1,692,865,781 of NC_090440.1, forward strand.
TTCGTAGAGCACCAACCTCTGTTTGCAACTCCAAAATGGACCCCTCCGCAACTCTGACCTTATCAGAGACCTTCCGGAGGTCCACTCGGAGAAGGTTCACCTCAACAGCCACTGTCTTGAGCTCTGAATTTCCGCCAGAAGTTCAGCTCGCCACGGTTTCTCCAAAGCAGCTAGCGTGATCAAATCATCTCCGGGTCCACCCATCCGCATCAGACGCTGCGGCAATGGAGCAGGGGTAGTGTATTATTCCATGGTGTTCCCCTGCGATGCGGCCGTCAACCTGTGCCGCCCTATCTCACCTTCAACCAAAGGAAAGTGGGATAATGAGATGTGTTGACGCCGTATCTGGTCTGTAGGATCAAGGTTAGAGGTCCCTTGGACTGTGTCACCCTTCAGTCACTCCAGAGCCAAGCTCAATGCCCAGTAAAATACCAACTGTTATGTCCATTCATCCCACCAATCATCCCCTACTTTAGGTGGTCCGGCGCCAGTACACCTTCATACAATGGTACCTCACCAGCACCGCCGAATTAGTATCGCTGACGTCCACACATTCTCATGCCGCAACTCCAATTGTCAATCCTTAGTCTCCCCTCCACTATGCAGCAACTCACCCCGTCGGGCCAAACCCCAATTGTTCCATCGCGGTTAGGTGCCAACCGGCCCGCTGCCATCCACCTGGGCCCCTGCTCCGAGCCGTCTGCCAATTTCGTCCTCAAGGCCCAGAACCTAGGCCGTCAGCCGGGGGAAGAGAGCGGGGACAGGCCCTCCTCTGCCCAGACCTTGTCCACTCCAGAGGCTTGCAGCCGCTCCAGACCCTGCAGCACCGGTCATGCGCAACAGGGCAGCCCGCAAACCCACACCAATGCCGCACCAGCCAGCCTCACCGCTAGTGCGAAGCCCAATCAGGGCAGAAAGCCAGCTGGGGACAGCCAAGTGAAGGCCTCCCAACGTCTCCGCCAGGCCACACTCCACATGGCTGAAGCTGGGCCTCACTCGCCGCCAGGATCAAGGATCCCCGAACCCCCCAACTGGGGGCTCAAGCTGCCACAGGGGTCAGGGCACACTCTCCTACCGGGGGGACGCTTAGAGTCCCAGGCACCTCAGGATTCCTGCAGGATCAGGGCGGGATGGCACGGAGCTTCCTAGAAGCGTATCCCACCGGCCATCTTGCTGGGCCACACCCCCCCTGAGATGATTTTTAAGTGCTTTCAACGTTGTTAGCAATCAATCAATCAGCTCTATTGTTTCAGCCTGGAAGAATGGGTCATACAATATATAATTCGGAGATCAGATATGATTAAACAAAAACAAATTATAACAATAATTGCATCTCCATACCCAAAAATGTAAAAGTCCTCTCCCCATATAAATCCACTCATATTATAAATAGCGACAGTTAATAAAGTGCTCAAGTTTATAAATAGAGCTGTTTATAAAGTGCTAGTTTATTTCATGGATACATAAACAACTACCAGGCCAAAGCTCTTTCTACCGGGCTTGCTAACCACAATTTAAACACATAATAAGTGCTGTGTGGAACAGGGGCTTAGGGAATTCAGTGCTGATAAAGTGCAAGTGATATTGGTTGGCAGGGTCAAACCAAGTTGTGAAGTGATTGACCCGATGCTCATTATAGGAATATCCCACCACAAGGAACCAACGCAGAAAGATGTAGACATAAAAATAATAGCCAGAAAAACAGGACTTTTACCATATGTCGAAAATATCACTGTTGGAGGTGGCTAGCAGTTTAGTAGCCCTCCATGCTACATATATATATATATATAAGAAAAAACCTTGTTGGTCCTATGCAAATGCATAGAACCAAAGCATCCTTGCAACGTCTAATGCTGTGAGTGATAAAAAGACGGCGGAAGTAAGATCGTCTAGCCTTCAAAGTAAAAGAGCAAAACAACATAAAATGCATTACAGACTCTACCCCAACAAACTCAAAGCTGGAGGTGGATGGGCTACTGATGCTGTTTTTTTCAGGTGCTATTAAAATGATTCACTGGCAAAATGCCTAGTCTAAATCTGATATATAGAGTGTTTGCCGGTTCTGGATAGAGCGTGTTCAAGTATGGTTCAAATTTAGAAAAAGGCTTGAAGACTTGAAAATAAGCTGCCTTTTTCCCTTTCAAATGCCTGAGATTGTAATCATGGATCTTCTACTTTACCTGCTGCCCATTTTCTGCAGTCAGGCTCTCAAGTTTGAACCAAAGTTTTGAGCAGCCTATGGTGTTCAGTGTGATGGCTAAATGATTGTACCACAGTAGTTTGGCTGACATGGTATAAGATCAGAGTTCCAAATAGAACTTCAGCTCAGGTCTTTTCCAAATGTGTACCTACTATAAGAGGGGTCTTAGGGCTACTTGATGTTTGACAGATTTAAGGACCCGCTCGAGCCTCAGTGCATCTGTTGGAAACCATGGGCCAAAAAGGAGATTGCGTAAAAACAGGTTCCCTTCTCTTGCCAGGCCTTGGCCTTTTTATAGCCCCACAGGGCTTCTTAATCTGCAGCTGTAACTTTTAGCAAACCTGAGAACTGGTAGGCAAACTGTCTCAGCATGGCCTCACTTTCTAGTAAGTGGGCGGACCAGGACAACTTTGCGTCAAATCTCACCCGAAGGAAGTCATAAAGATCCATCCGTCCTAGAGAAGTTCCATATATTTTTGCTAGTGCTCCTAGGTTTAGCACTGCTGTTTAGGATCATATATTTTGTTTTTGAGGTTTTGATCTGAAGCTTCTTGGTGTTGAATATTCCTCAAATGCCTTAGGGAGTTTATGCATAGCGATATTGTTGGGTGACAAAAGCACTGCTTCTTCAACAAATAGAAGGATTGCCATTTTTTGTTCCCTACTGACTGGTACATCAAGATTTAGATCCTTCAAATAGCTATCAACACCATTAATGAAGATATTAAACAAGACTGGGGCCAAGACACAATCCTGCCTAATGCTGCCACTTCTGTGAAAACTGGCAGTTACTTCTCCTCTCTGTTCATATGTAACTGAAAACGTATTGGTGTTATAGAGGAGTTTAATTGCCGTTAACAGTTTTTCAGGGCAACCCAATGATGACAGAGTCTGCCAGAGCAACTCACGGTCGACAGTGTCAAAGGCCATTTTAAAGTTGATAAATGTCATATACAGCCTTGACTTGGTGATGCAGGTGTATTTCAAGCCAGAATTAAATAGATGCAAGGCTTGGTCTAGCGTGCTTTGTCCTTTTCTAAAGCCTAATTGTGAGAAAGTGATGACCCCATTGTCACTCATCTAGTTATCCAAGGGGGTAAACAGAAGTTTTGTGTAGATCTTCCCAAGAGCATCAAGCTAGGAGATAGGTCGACAAATAGCAGGATCATTCTGCAATACTTGCTTGAGGAGCAGTACAATAATGGCTGTTTTCCAAGATGCCGGAACTGTCTCCTAGAACCACATTGCATAGAAGGCAGATACTATATTGGTTCCCAAACTGTGAGGTTGGATCAAAATATATCAGCTGCTACTCCATCAGGACCAGGGGCCTTGTTTTGCTTCTGACTAAGAATTGCCATCTAAACCTCCCCTTCGATTAATTAATTATATAAATGAATAATTCCCTATTGACATGTTTAAGGGGGGATTTGAAGGTCTCCATCGGGCATGATTACTTGGCTGTCAGACTTGGGCTCACCAGTACGCTTGTAGCAATAGATGTTCCATAGCCAGCAATGCTGTACAACGATGAGAAGAAATTAAAACGAGTTGGGCGAGATACTGGTTTACAGATTTCTTATCCTTCCTTCCAAGCACCATCTGACTAAATCCCAGAAGCGCCTGGTGTTTTTGCTTCTCAGTTCTTCCATAAGTGCCCATTTCGCTTTTACAAGGAGGTGACTTTTTAAAATTTTACTAGATGCTTGTACGCCTGCCTTACAGTTTTTAGACATCAAGTGCTGTACTTGTAGAGCGATGGATAGGGATTGTTTTAACTTACTGCATGCCATATCATACCAATCAATGTGAGTGAAGTTAGGCCCATATTTATACTTTTTGACGCAAATCAGCGCCAGGGCAGATTTGCGTCAGAAAGTTTACCTCCGGCTAACGCCATTCCAATGCACCAGCCGGGCGCCTTATTTATGGAATGCCGTTAGCCAGCGCTGCGGCCTGGTTGGCGTCAAAATAAATGACTTTAACCGGGCAGCGGAGGCGAAGCCAAGACTGAGGGTTGTGCGCCAAAGAATGGTGCAAGTCAGATTAGAGTCAAAAATATTGCCTCTAACCTGACTTGCGCCATTTGTTGACGCTCAACCCCGATGGAAATGAATCCTGTCTTAGCAAAGACAGGAGTCATGCCCCCCGCCCAATGGCCATGCCCAGGGGACTTTTGTCCCCTGAGCATGGCCACTGGGCACATTGGCATGTAGGGGGGCCCAAGTTAGGCCCCCCTATGCCACTTGTAAAAAAAAAAATTATACTTACCTGCACTCACCATGGATGGGTGCCCCCATCCATGGGTGTCCTCCAGGGGTGGGCTAGAGTGGCAGGGGGTGTCCCTGGGTGCAGGGAAGGGCACCTGTGGACTGCTTCTATGGTCTCCCACCATGGAAAATAGCCCACAGGTCCCTTAACGCCTGCCCTGACCCAGGCATTAATTTTTGACGCAGATCGGGATTTACGTCATTTTCCGGCTCCACCTCCCAGCCGTGCACCATTTTTGCACGGTTGGATAAATATGGCACACGGGTCTTTAAGTAATTTTTTGGACGGGAACGCCTACCTTGCATGTCATTAACGCAAGGCGGTTTCACGCATCCAGAAAATGACGCACACTGAGATATTTTGACGTTAGCGGGGTCTAGCGTCGAAGTATAAATTTGGTGTTCGTTTTGCATAGAAAAAATATGACGCAAATCCAGCGCAAGTATAAACATGGGCCTTAGTGATATAGGTAAACTTACAAGATGAAACAGCTTGTGGTGTACTTACCCATCAGGATAGTTTGATTAAGATTTCAAAATTTGAATCTGCCTTTTGATCATGGAGATTATTGATCTCCAAGTATACTTTTCTCTAGAGTTGCCAGTGAAATAAAGCTGGGCCGTGGCCAAGGTTAACCTTATTACTGTGCTACTAGGCTATGGACTTTCTATTTGTTGTGACATACACTGCCCCGTCCGTTTCTCTCTCCTTGACAACATGTATGGATAAAGATGCCCTCATCAGGAGGCTTAGATGTGCTTTCAGCAGGTCTAGATCACTCTAGATTCTTCATTCCACTTGAAGGTCATCAACCAACCGCCACGCTTCCAGATTGACTAATATATAATCTATCAGGCTTACACTGTCCCCGGATTGGAACATATACTATGTGGATGAATCTGAAGGCATAGATCCATTAAGGGGACATAGGACGTTGTTAAGAATAAACATTGAGAAACCAGCTCCTTCCTTGAAGTAAGAATTGTCAAAGTTGGTGGATAAACTGGGTTCAGAAAAGGGAACTGCGGAGATCATTCAAGTTAACCAGTGAGTTGTGCTAGTGGCATATAGTTACACCAGAGAGTACCAGCACATTTGTCTATCTCATTGAGCTGCTTGTGGAAATCTGGTGGGTGTCCCGTCACAAAATATGCATTCACAATGTCTAATTCCCAAAGGTCACTGGAAATTCGTATAAGATGGATGTTGCTAATTTGAGAAAATACCTGTTAGACTTTGCCTAGAGCCTAGTGCATACCCAAGAAGTTAAACCACATCTCCCTTTTGTATCCTTTATGGCTTTTGTGCTGTATGAGGAGAAGCAGTCCAGAGTTTCTTTGTCCATTGTTAGCAAAATACAATTTTCCTGTGATGGTTATTGCATGTTTGACTATATTAACTTTCTACAGTTTGCAAATTATGGACATTTATGTCAATAGGAAATATAATGTTCATTGTAGATTAAAGCTGTTGATTGAATAAGTGTAAAATATTATCATTTTCACAAGTATTGGCATTGAACGCCAAGTTCACAATTTGCTCTGCTGAGGGAGAGGGAACGGTTTCATTCCTGTAAGTCTTCTTTCGCCCATTACAATTTATTTAACTGAAACCTTGGATTTCAGTAATTCTGAAGAGGTGTCATTAGCAGTTCCGTTTTTAGATGCAAAAAAAAAATCATTAAACCTGGAGCAGTGGGAATTTTTAAAAGCTGCCATGGACAAGATGAGGTTTCCGTCCCAATTCTCCAGAATATTTGTTGACTACTCAAGGGTCACAATAGAGATTTCTATAATTAGCCAAACTATAAGCACAGTTTAAACAGAGAAGAGGACCAGACGAGGCGTGCCCTCCCTCCATAACCATGTAGAAGTAGTTCCCCTTGCAAGTGAAAATGACTTTCAGCCAGTAAGGTATCTCTGCACATGGACAACAAATAAAACTGTCACTCTATATAAATAGAACTGCAGTAAAGTACTAGGGAACATTACATTTCAGGTGGGGGCTCTTGAACTTAGCTGTGGTAGGCAAGATAAGTCATCAAAAGGATGATTTTACCACTATGTTTTTATCTTAACTTCTGTCTTCCAAAACAGTATTTTTGCTGCAATTAATGAATTCTGTAACAGGGCCGGAGGGGAGGATTAGGCTGTTCTCTCTTTGCTTCTTTATTACAGCAGACTTTAACAACAACAAGAAACAACAGCAATGGGAGACTACAAATCCCATGAGTCCTTGGGGAAGTATCCCTCCAATCCGCAGCTGGCATTGCCCTTCAAGATCCCTTCAAGGCGCCCTTTCGTCCTCTTTCTTCGCTGCTCCAGCAAACTGCAAGTTAAGTATTCCTTTCCTCTTCACTGCCTTTACTGGTTTTATTCCACTGTGTGTTTAACCGTTTCAGCACATGCTTTGCCTGCTACATAACTGTGAAGAAGGCGGGAATAACCTACCTCCCTATTGATAATAATTTTTGCCATTTAATGGACATGACCAAATTTAAAGTGGTCTCACAGGTCGCGGTGCCCTTGTAGAAGAAAATGCTCCAAATACAAACGCAGTGCCTAAAACCCCTCAATTCGAGGAAAGACTCCTCTGGGCCTCCAGGACAGCCTCAGGCACTATCAGAACTTACACACAAATGCGCGCACGAACCAGGGGCCGACCTGGATGCCTTCTCATGCTTAAAAAGGCTTTCATGAAGTCACATCCTCCTCCCCGCTCCCTCTACCCCATTTCTAGTAGCTCAAAAGGTCCTACCCCTCTCCCATGCCGGATCCTGAGGATGGGGCAGATTCCCCCACAGCCACGGACGGTGTAGGTGATGCAGAACCCCCTAGGCCTTGGTGTCAGTCCAATACTTCTTCCTCATTGTCTGAGGAGCATAGATATGATCAGGGCCCTGCAGTCCCAGATGCTGACATGTTGGACCCAGATGATTTACTGCAGCCAAGCTCCGCGCAGTGGTCCCTGGCCCCCAATGTAGCAGCCTACGTGGCAGGCCGCTTGTGGAAACCCATAGAAAAAGAAGTCCGCAGCTGTCAGAATGCCCACACCACTCACTGGACGGCAAGGTTGCCCTCACCCCAGACAGTGATGCCAGGATGGCCACCTTTTTGGCCAAATTTGTGAAGGATCCCAAGAAAGGGGTAGACCGCTCCTGGCGTTCACGCTAGGAAAAACTGCTAGATGTAGCAGGTCCCTTAACATAAATTCTGAATATGGCTGAGAATGCTAAGGCATCAGGCACTCTTATCTCTCCTGAGGCCTTGTTTGGCTGGGCTCAATGAGCCATCATCTTTCTGGGTAAGGCAAATTGCGCCAGCTCCACTGGAAGATGCCAATCCCTGTTAACTAAAATTGACCCCAAAGTAGGGTAATTAGCAACATCTGAAACAGAGGCCATTGACCAAGGGGGCCTCTTTGATGATCCCTTGATACAGGAGTTGGGAAAGTCCATTAAAAGGATTTTCAGGCCCCATGTTTTTGCTAACGCCAGTCGCGGTGCGGGCACTCGGCCGTGTTATGTATCAAGCCTCCTCCAATGGACCAGGGATGCAGCAAGGACAGTGGCAGGACTCGTCCCGCTTCCGGAACTTCTATCCTATCAGATGTTACCCACGCCATAGAGGCTCCAGGTGAGTGTTCAGCCCCTTTCGGAGCTCAAACTCTGGGGCAGACTGGCAGCCTTTTTTTTTTTTTACGATTGGCAGGTTCTCCACATAGAGTTTTACGGTTCCCCTTCCCAGGCTCAACAACCACATCCCGTAGTTTTTTTCCCCTTCTCAAATGGCACTAGTGGATTTTGAGGTTTCACAATTCCTGGAGAAGGGAGCGATTGGTCCTGCTCATCTCCATCCCTTTGGCTTCCTCTGCAACCTTTTCCTAGTGGAATAGGGGGTTGAAGGCCAACATAAAGTGATAAATCTCAAGGAGTTCAATGAGTGAATGGTATTCCGCCATTTCAAAATAGAAGGGATACATCTCCTCAAGGATCTGCTGCAGGTGAACGACTGGATGGTGTGCCTAGATCTAAAAGATGCTTATCTCAGGATTCCCATCTTTCCGCCCCACAGGTGTTTCCTACAATTCCAATGGTGGGCTCAGACTTTCGAGTTCACCTCTCTCCATTTCGGTCTATCCTCCGCTCCGTGGTGTCTCACCAAGGTCCACAGACCAGTGATGGAACATCTCCAGGCTCGGGGGATCAGGATGCTCATTTCTTTGGATGACATCTTGTTATTGTACCAATGTCCCAAGAGATTATTGGGGCATCTCCAACAGACCATCAACCTTCTGGAATCTCTCGGATTTGTGGTCAATGGGAAAACATCTTCCCTTCTGCCCTCCCAGACCTTGAGTCTTCCCTACCGGAAGCTATCCAAGATCAAGCACAAGAGGACTCTGGCCAAGCCCACCACATCTTTGAGACAAATCGCATGCATAAAGGGTCTTCTATTCTCTCCCATACAGGCCATCTTCTATTCTCCTCCATACAGGACATCTTCCTGGGTCCCCTTCACCCCATCATGCCCTTCAATGTCTCAAGATTTTCCCCCTCCAAAAGGGTCTTACATATTCTCAGTCAGTTCCTCTTTTGGAGGAGGCCAAGGAGGAGCTGCAGTGGTGGATATTCCACATGGATGCCTGGAACGGGTGGGCCATTTTTAGCTTCCAGCCAGCCTTCATTATTGAATCAGACACCAGCAGATTTCTCCACAGGAGGAAGCTGGTCATCTGCAAAACAATCCCTTCACATAAACTGTTTGGAATTCATAGTGGGGTCCTTTGCAGTGAAATGCTGGACCAAAGACAGAGCCTGGTGCTGTGTCCTCTTCTAAATGGACAATGTAGCAGCAGTCCGATACATCAACCATTTCAGAGGCACAAAATCAAAAACCCTCTCCAATTTGGCCCGCGACTTCTGGTTGTATTGCCTGGACAATCAGATCTCGCTAACAGCAGAGCCCCTGCTAGGGAAGTTCAACTATGTAGCTGACTGGAACTCTCAACACTGGTGACATGTCAGCCTTTGGCAACTCCACAACCAGGTGTTTTGGGGGATTCAATCCAGATGTTTGCTTCACATCCGGATCACGAGCTGGACAGATATTGCAGCTGGAGACAAGACCCCTTAGCAGTAGTGACAGATGCATTTCTCCAAGATTGGAGCTTGGAGATGGGATACACATAACCCCCTTTTGCCATGAACATAAGTCTGTCTACCCAACTTTGAAGACAGAAGGCGGACTTGGTGGTGGTAACCCCAGTTTGGAGATCTCAAGTCTGGTTTCCAGTTCTGATGGAGCTTTCTTGGGATTTTCCAATCCGTCTTCCCCTCTTTCCGGATCTTCTTCGCGATCCCCACGGGAATTGCCACCACCTAGTGCTAGAGGGCTTTCTGCATCTCATGGCTTGGAGGATTAGAGGAAATGTTGGAAAGTCTCATGCATTTCTCGAGAGCCTGTGCCACTTCTTGCCAAACCCTGGGCAGACAGTACAACCAAGCAATACTGGTCAGCCTGGTCTAGATGGTTGGTGTCGTCAACAGCAACTGGATCCCGTGGGGACAGAAATGGTCCATGTTCTGAACTTTCTAGCATCCTTGGGTTAGGGTGATCTGGCATATAGATCCATTAACACCTTTCTCTCCACCATTTCGGTGGGCCACATTCCGTTAGGTGGACATCTTGTTGGAGAACACCCTCTTGTCTGTAAACTCTTTAGAGGTATCAAACAGTCCCTTCCTCTGGGTCCCAGATATTCTACTCTTTGGGGCATAAATAGAGTTCTGTGCCTATTCAAATCAATAACAGGTAGAGTATTTACTCCAGAAGGGGTGACATTGAACATCTCTAGAACAACAAAATGCAATTCAAGGATTGTTTCTTACCCAATGTTTCCCTTGGTACCAAAACTATGTGTTGTCAGGGCTCTGAAGGTCTATGAATCCATGACAGAGGACCTCTGCCCCCCAGGGGAGCATCAGTTACTAATTGCTCTGACTAAACCTCATAAGGTGGTTTCCTTCGCTACCATCGCACGAAGGGTCAGGTGGGTCATGCAGGAGGCTGGAATTGGCACATAAGTGTTCGGAGCCTAGTGAACGCGAGGGGCTATGGCCTCAAAAGCTTTCTCTTTGGGCGCCAGAGTAGAGGATATCCTCAATGCTGTGGACTGGTCCTCAGATTCTACTCTTAAGAGATTTTACTTTGCATCACTGGTGGTGAAAAAGCTTTAAACCTGCCTAATCCTCGACTCCAGTCCTGCCACTGAATGAAAGGTTTCCTAGCTATCGTAACTGAAAGTTTAAATTCTATTAAGGACACAGAAGAGAGGATTAGCTCCCTCCCTAAGTCATGACTCAGCCCCACCCAATTCAGGGATTCACCTCTCTGTATATTTACTTCAAGTTAAGTGTAAGTATGCGTTGTACTATGTTGCTTCACCTGTGCTGGGTTTACAATTGTTCGGTCAGATCTACCTTTGAATTATGTGGTATTGATTCCAATGCTATGGACTTGCAGTTATACGATGTATGTTAGATCCTGACGGCTATGGTGGTAAGATGGTATATCTTCAGTATTAGAAGAATTGACTTTGTTCTTTGGTTTTTATGGTCAGATTCCAGTAAACAAGACTGAACCTCCAAAAACGTGGCTGCGATCGTAGGAAGAAAGAGGACGAAGGAGCATCCAGAAGGGATCTTGAAGGGCAATGCTGGTTCCAGATTGGAGGGATACTTCCCCAAGGACTCATGAGATTTGTAATCTCCCATTGCTGTTGTTTCTTGTTGTTGTTAAAGGGGGCAGTAATAAAGAAGCAAAGAGAGAACAGCCTAATCCTTGCAGTCGTGTCCTTAATAGAATTTAAACTTTACATTACGATAGCTAGGAAATTTTTCATTATAAAGTGTACTAGGCAGGTAAAAGTCACAGGGTTTCGATTAAATTATGCACTCAAAAGGAAAATTGTAAATAGGCTTTCCCTATGCTAGAACATTTTTATTTAGCTGCAACTGTACAATCTCTGCAAAGGTTAGCAGTGTCTTTGCTTATTCAACAATTTCCTAAAATGTTCTTAGAGAAGATCATAGGTTCCCGGGGATTATTTATATTTGTCCCCAGGGTTTCTTTCTCTAAGTGTTGTAAAAGGCTTAAATTTTACTCTGTCAGAATTGTTCTGGCACAAAAAAATGTGTTCTACTGCAGAGTTAGAGTGTCTCCTGCAATGGGGACATCCTAATCTTCCTAGAGAACTGATGGATCAACCTCAGGTGTGCGAGAGAATGGAAGCCTCCAAACTGTTCTAAGCTAAATGTATTAAATATTTCTCAGAAATAGTCATAATTTGGGCTGAGATTTAACGGAAATTTTTATAAGTTTCTTAAATGGAAAGACGTTTCGACTAAAATACATTTTAAAAGCCCCTCCACAGTGCTTTATGTGTTTCGTAAACCCCCACGTTAAGGACATATGTCCACAACATATAAATTAATGGCCGAATTGTTAGACTAAATACATTTTAAACCCCCCTCCACAACCTTTGATGATGTGTTTCATAACCCTGCACATAAAGGACATATCTCCATAACGTATGTTATTGAGGTTTGTAGAGTGCATTATCACCCGGGAGGATATCTTGACACTGAACAGGTATGGCTCTAGCCAAACCTAGGGCCTTGTGGGGCTACTCAAACACCCAGGTCTTCAGCTTCTTGAGGAACTCTAGAAGCGATGAAGAGGCTCTTATGTGTAGTGGCAGGTCATTCCATGCTTTAAGAGGGATATAAGAGAAGGCTTGACTGCTGGATCTGGTTGTCTGCAAGCAGGTAGACTTCTGAAGTGAAGAACTGTATCTGAAGATCACGATTTTGGTCTTGTAGGTGTTCAGCGTCAGAGAGTCTGTCTTCATCCATTAGGCAATATCAATCATGCAGGCATTGAACTTGGTCCAGGTACTGGGCGTCTTGTCCATGATGGAGAAAATGAGTTACATGTCATCAGTATTGGAGAAGATGTTGATGTTGAAAGTAGATGAGGCTGGTTAGAGGGATCATGTATGCGTTAAAGAGGGTCAGTCTCAGGGAGTATCCTTGCAGAACTCTGCAGATGAGGTTGTGGGCGTCTGAGATGTACGGTGCTAGGCTGACTGACTGTCTCCTTCCAGTCAGGAAGGAGTAAATCCATCTGCATGCATGTCCTTGGATTCTCATGTCATGTAGGCGTTGGACGAGGATGGGGTGGGAGACCATGTCAAATGCTGAGGCATAGTCCAGGGGAATGGGAGCTACATTGACTCGTCCATCCAAAGTCATGCGGATGTCATCCGTAGTGGTAATGAGGGCAGTTTCCATGCTGAAGTTGAGTTAGAAACCAGACTGAGTGGTGCTGAGCAGCTGACTGTGATATGGCCCCAGTAGAAAATTAAGGATCATAATACTAATCACTAATATGAGAACGAATTGCTAGGCCTAAAATCTGTTGTTGCTTGAACGTTTAAAAGCATGTTCTGAACTCTGTCTAACCCATGCTGCATGACATGCAAAACTTGCTAGGCTGGCACATTTTTTTCTTCTTTTCTCTTCTGTAACCTTTTCTTGACTTGTGAAATGATATACCTTTCTTTAAAACAATAGAGCAGTATTACTTACACCCTTCCTTACCCACTAAAGCACTTTGGAATGTGCTGACGTGTATTTAGAAAATAACATCTTTGGCATCTAACAAGATGATGCATTGTCTACTGTTGCAACATCTCAAGAAAATTGTAACATTGTTAACAATTGTATCAATCAAATTAATTATAAAAGGTGTCCTAGGGAAAGAGCAGAAGGGATGGCAGATGATGACAAGAGAGATGACAAATCTTCTTCAGAGTGCTGATTGGACAATCGAGAGAGACTGAGAGACGACCACTGTGCCTTGACCAATAATACTTGCTGCTGTGGTCAAAACTGAAAGTTATAGGTAACTAGTGAGCACTATCTGAACAATATAGAGGGTGTGAGGTGAGAGCTTAGAGAGACAATACTGAGTTTATTAGTTTAGAGAATTGGATTAAGTTTAGAAAAACGTGGGGGAGCTGTCTATTTACCGAGCTGCTAGATACAACTGAGTGATTCATTCTGCTGCAGAGATTGTATTAGGTCTTAGAGAGAGTTGATAAATTGTTTCAGAATAGTATGAAAGCTGTAAGCACATGAGACAGACAATCGTGAGAATCTTGTTTAATGTAACAGACTGAATATTTCTAACTTTCCCAGACTAAGAGACAGTAACATTCAGATGTACTACAATTGTGGGATGGAGGTGAATAGAGTAGGGGCAGATTCAGGACACTCTTCATGTTTGTTTATGTAACATGAGATCTTTGATTAATAAAAACTAAACTAATTCTTTAAATACATATTTTAAAACTATTACAACTCTATTGACTCTAAAAGAACTAAATTGTTAATTAAGTGAATGTTATTGCAGTGCAACTTAAGAATGTCTTCAGCTACTCTCAGATAAAGATCTATACAGAGGGTCCAGTTAAAAGAAAGGGGATGTTGTACCCAGCAGTAATACTGGTAGCAGAGAGAAGGATGAGTGCTAGGAAGAGAATAAATAAATTAAGCTGTAACAGATTAAAAAGATATTAGAAGATATAGAGAGAGAAGGAATAAAGTAATGCTCGAAGGCCAACTTCGGTGAGCAGATGGAGAAGTGGTCAATGGTGGTCACAACTGGCAGCTGCTGAATGAAGAAGACTTTCAATGGATGTAAATATGTATAGGGCTGTTGCGTTGATGAATATAGAAATCATTGAATGTTGTGTCTTTTCTAAATAAGAGGTTATTGAATTAAGAAATAGTAAAAAATCCCAAGATAGGTAATAGAATTGCTTTGTCTGCTAAGATTAAGTGCAAATCGTGAGATGTTGTTGATTACACAAAAAAGTAGTGAATTAATGTCCTTCATGTGGATGTACAATTGGTGATTAGGGAACCTGATGCACAAAGGTGACTCATCGCTAATTGGGTGATTTCCTGCAGGTCGAGGAACTAATTTGAATTATTTGTGGATTAAAAACTTTGTAGACTCCTTTTAAAAGCAGTCTTACTCTGAAAGATTGAGATACTATCTTCTGATTTCTTTAGGTGATGCAGACAAATATTTAGTAAACTTTGTATATTTCAGTGGTTTTCTGTTAGGAACTAAGATAATTTTATAGGAGGGTAGCTTCTGCAGAGTGTAAATTATATCGTAGTAGGGTGTAGCACTGGTATTGGTCGGTTGGTGAAGGTTCGCTCTGTGACTGGTGGAAGTTAAATGGAGAAGACGTTCTCTTTCCAATCATTGTAACTAACGTGCGTTTTGACAAAAATTAAGATTTCAAGAGCTATATGAAGATTAGTAAGAGGAGATGTGGTGATTCCAGTTAGAGAAAGAGAAGAAAATCCTCCAGAAGGAAGACCAGGTCACCATATGATGGTAGAGAGGGGATTACAACAGTCCCTGGCTCTGAGAATGGAGTAGAATTACAGAAAAGGAGTGTGAACTGAGTTTCACAAGATAGGATATCTTTAATTTGGCAGTAATAAGACATTTGAGAGAGATGCTGTGTGATTTAAAACCACCCGCTAGACCCCCCCAGTTTGAAGTGTTATGTGAATGGGAGAGAATGGCTTTAAAGGAAGAAAGGGAAAGATATATAAGACAAACAAAAACAGCAGTAAAAAAATATGAAGATGCAGTTTTGGACTGGAAAGCATAATTTTGGAGAAAGACTATAGCTGAAGGGATGAGATTATACCTTATGTGTATAAAGGAAGAAGAGAAAAAACTAAGAGAAGAGAAAAGACCACCTAGAAAATGTTTAAGGGACAACGCAAGACACAGGAAGAACAGAAGACAGATACTGACACAAATTCAGCTCATCCTCCACCATATTTTGAATCCTCTGTAGGAAGTGATGGAAATAATTTGAAAAATGCCACGGGTCCTATACATCCTGCAGTTTCACAGATTACTAGCCAAATGCAAACACTGATGCCTGTGAATATTTCATCCCTAGTGTAACAGCAGACACCGTCACAAGTAATAATAGCCCAACCAATTGCTCCACAGCCTGCTGTCATGCAGCCCTTGACACAACAAGCTACTGTTAGTACTCCTGCAGAAATGAGGGCTTCCCAGTTGGTGTCTCCATCCAAGGTGTCTGTTGGACAGCTTGCAGTCATTCAGACTACTGGACTAGTGTCACAGCAAACAGGACCTATGCAGGTCACACCGACTGTAGACATCCAGCAAACTTCCGGGAGCAATCTAGAGAATAGGTTTATTCCAACTTCACAGAATTTGAAAATTATGGTTTGGACGCCACCACAAAATGTTATGACATTAGGAGAGGGAACTCAATTTGTCTTTACCACACAGCCTAAACAAGCAGAGGAAGTAATGAGAGAAGGATGGGTTCCAGAATGAATACATGAAATTATTAGAAGGTACCTAAAAAACAGAAGAAGAGAAAAACACTAGCACCTGTGTAGCTAATACTGAGTCAAATCCAGAAACTCAAAAAGAGAGACCAATGAATATTCCACAATTAAAAGTAGAATTGGAAGAAATCTGGAGAGTGTGTTTAAACATTGAGCACATTGAACAAGATCAAGAAAAATAATTGGTCTGTTTGTGTAAAGAAATTACCAGAAGAGTAGCACAAGTGCATGACCAATTGATAGAAATAGCAAATAAATAGGATATAGATATTTCAAGAAGTGTGCCCCTTCAGAGGAGCTTTAGGGTGCGGCTAGATGACAATTACATTGAAAACACATGCATAGCAGGGATGCGAATACATCTTTCTGAATCAGGAAAATGTGTACGCAAATGGAGTGAGATAGAAGAATATAAAATTAAGTGGACATAAAAGCAGGAAAAGAAAAGGAAGCTAGTAGAGGAAGCTGAGGAGAAAAAATAAAAATAAAGAGCAGTCAGAAAGGAAAAAAAAAAACTACTGCATATCCCTTAAGAAAAACACCAAGCGGGCATACATTCATGTGCTATGGAGCAGAGGTGATCCTTTGTCGTTTACTAACAATTTCCCAAAATTGAGAGACAGTCCAATGCAATGCTATACCCAGGTTTAAAGGTTTGTGAAATTGTCAAAGGTTTTGTGGGTTGATTTGGATAGCTCATTTCAACATAGTAGTGCTGAGTGATTTGTGAATGAGGTACTGGATTTTGGCATGCCACAATGATGGTGCCTGAGAGGGGAGGCATGCTGCATGCTTGGTTAAATATTAGGGGTAGACCAGAGTGGACCATATTTAGATGGAACTGTAAATGGTTACTTGGTAGTGTTTTTAATAGACACTGAGGCTACCCATTCTACTGTGAGAACAGTGGAAGTATCAGACCTACCCCTCTCAGGAACAATAAAACAAGTAATATGTGTTGCAAATAAACTGGTTACTAAACTTATATCAGAAGAAGTCCCAGTAAGAACCAACATCAGTTTGTAGTATGTGATTCGAGTCCTGTTAACCTGTTAGGAAGGGATCTATCGTGCAATTTAAATTGCACCTTCAGTTGTACTCGGGACAGAGTCATTTTCCAGATTCATGATGATGAAAATGTGGGAATCAGACCAGGCTTGAGAGAAATGGCAGAGTTCTTCCCGATGTTGGTATTATATCATTTGACCAATAAGGTAATTGAAAAAGCGAAAGCAGATGCTTGGGACGTTACTAGTTCAGACATTGGATTAATAAAAGGAGTTTAGCCATTATCAGTAAAGGTTAAGCCAGATGCAATTTCCTAAGATCACCTTATCCTATGGCACCAGAAACAATAGCAGGAATTACACCCTTGATAAACAAGATGTTGAAGAAGGGAATATTAAAAAAACTGATTGGGAGTCCATGGAAATCACCAATCATGGCATTATGTAAACCAAATAGGAAATACAGAATAGTGCAGGATTTGAGAAAAATAAATGAAATCATAATACCATGTTGTCCCGTAGTACCAAATCCAGGCACCATATTTTACAAGATAATGTGTACAGCTGAATGGTTCATAGTGATTGACCTCTGTAATGCCTTTTCTCTATACCTTTACGTGAAGACAGATGGTTCTTATTTTCTTTTGTGTTCCAAGAGAAGGTAATCAAGTGGTGTTGTGTCCCACAGGGATATATTGAGAGGCTTCACTTTTTTATCAGATTTTAAAGAAACATTTGGAACCTTTGAAATTGCCATGTAACTCAGTCTTATTTCAGTACATCAATGATCTACTGATCGCATCTAATACTGAAGAAAAATGTCAGGAAGATTCCATAACATTACTAAATCATCTAGCTGAGAATGGACACAAGGTGTCACCACAGAAACTGTAACAGTGTCAAAAAGAAGTCCAATATTTGGGACCTGTAACTGGGATAGGAACAAGGAAAGTGTCCAACGACAGGATTGAAATGATCTTAAAAATGAATACCCTGAGAACATAAAAAGAGGTCAGAATATTTCTTGGAATGGTTGGCTACTGTAAACAGTGGATACCTAACTTTTTGCTGGTGGCAAAACCGTTGTTGAAAATGACTCACAAGGATATTACAGATCTGATTCCATGGGAAACTAATGCATTAAAGCATTCCTAGATTTTAGAGAAATTCTTTGTCGCGCACCTGCATTTGGAATGCTGGATTATACTAAAGAATGTATTCTATTCTGCAGTGAGCGACAGGAGGGTGCTCTCTTAGTGCTAATCCAGGGAAATTACAAAAAGGCCAATTGCATAGGTATCTGTGACTCTTGATCCTGTAGCAGCCACTTTGCCTGGGTGTTTGAAAGTGGTAGCCACAGTAAGTACGTGATATGCATGTGAAAGCATTGTGATGGGATTTCCCTTCACTGTTATGGTTCCGCATTTGGTTAAGGTATTACCATCCAAAACTAAAACACAGCACCTCAAAAATTTGCAATTTACTAAATATGAGCAATAGATAGTGTCTGGAAACAATGTGGCCCTAAAAAGATGTCTTGTTTTAAACTAGAGTACTCTGCTGCAAATAGCTGAGGAAAGTGAATCTGATCATTATGAACATGAGTGCCTTGATGTCATGGACTTGTGCACCAAACCAAGTCCAGGCATAAAGGATAAGCCTTTGATTTATCCAGATTATGTGCTTTTTGTGGGTGGCTCATGCTTAAGAACAAATGAGGGATGCTTAGGAGCAGCGTATGCAATCTGCACTATACAAGAAGCAGTTGAAGCATCTTGGTTACAGGGAATTACATCTGATCAAGTTGCAGAATTGATTACTCTTACTAGATCCTGCAAACAAACGAATAGAGTAAGAGTGACGATTTTCACAGGTAGTCAATACGGAGTTGGTGTTGTCCAGGACTATGGGCAATTATAGTCCCAACGAGGTTTCATGACCTCTGCTGGAACTCATATTATAAATGGGCAACAAGTGAAAGATCTATTGGAGGCTTTACAAGAACCCATTGAAATAGTCGTTGTAAAATGTGTGGCACATAGGAGTGACTGTAGCTATGTCACAATCAGCAACAGGTGTGACATGAGTGGAAATCAGGAGGGGAGCCTTCTTGCAATGGTTTTGAGAACTGCAGACAATTGGTATGAATTGAGACAAATGCAAGAGAATGAACCGACTGAAGAGAAGCAAGGTTGCATCAAGGCAGGATGTGGGATTGATGACAATTATGTGTGGGTTTCATTAGAAGGACAGGTAATATTAACAGATAGCTTACTCATTCCAATGACACAACATCTACATTGTCAGGCACATTTGGGTAAAAAAGCCATGATTAGAATATTCAAACAATACTAGAACAACCCAAAATTTAGAACACAATCAAAAAGGGTTTGCAAAAGATGCGTTGACTGTCAGCAAATGAATGTGGGGAAAAGAATACCTTACACTGAGATATGTAGGTAAATCTGACAGGCCCTTCAACAAGATGCAGATGGATTTAATTCAAATGCCACCTTGCAATGAGCTGAGGAACATTTTGGTGATTGTCTCCATTTTTTCCCGTGGGTTGAGGCTTATCCAACAAAAATAAATGACAGTCTAACAGTAGCTAAATGACTATTGAAAGAGCTGATACAAGGTATGATATATGCCTGTTTCTCTGGAATCAGATCGAGGTACTCACTTTAATAGTGAGATTATAAAATTATTGTGTGCAGCATTAAGGAATAATCAGAAACTTCATTGCAGTTACCGTCCAAAAGCTTCCTGAATCGTTGGGCAAATCAATGGGCCTATTAAGTCAAGATTGACTAAAGTCTGTACATCAACAGCATTAGAGTGGCCAGATGCTTTACCCCTAGTCCTGATGAGCTGACGAAATATACCAGATTGAAAAAATTGGGTTGTGTCCCCAAAAGGGGTTGATAGGGAGAGCCATGAGATTGCCTGCAGTCGCAGCAAATGTGCTTGTGAACATTACAGATGACATGGTATTCAATTACTGCAAAAGTCTGGCTGATGTGGTACTTTCTGTATCTTGAGAGGTTGAAGCTGCAACCGAGAACTGAAGCTAAAGACAGTGCCACAATCTAAATCCTGGAGACTGGATTTACGTAAGAAAGCATGTGGGAAAAAGTCCTGTTTAGAGCCTTGTTGGAAAGGTCCCTCTCTGGTAATTCTGATCACAACACTGCAGTAAAGTGTGCTGAAATTCCAAAGGGGATTCATGCCTCACACACTCAAAAAGCAAGAAATCCAGAAGAAGAAACAGAGCTTAGTGCTTTGCTGTACGTGTCACTGAACGTTGCACAGGAAGAAATCAGTGATCAGAATCAGCAAAAAGAAAACTGGGGTGAAGAAACTCTAGCAGGTGAAGTGGTCCAATTGTCTGACATCTCACAGAGCGGAGACAACTATGAGGTGCAAACTAATTGTCGGAAACCAAGGTTCAGAAAGAAATGCAGAAGCGTCAAGGGAACTTGAGGACCCAGGAGAAAGTACAAGTTCCAGTAAAAACCACAATAATGAAAGAACAGTAACTCAGATTTGGCAGAGGAGTACAAAAAAGAAACAAAGATTGAGTGTGGACAATAATCTACCACCACTGGAAACAATCAAAGAGGAAGAAGAATCAAGTGGTGATAGTGAAACAGAAGAATCATCCAACACACTCAGAAGGTCAAAAAGAGCATGAGTACCTTGTCGAAGATATTCATCACCCGAATGGACATACTATCTGGGACAAATACTGAACATACCAGACTCTGACATAATTGAATGGAGTACAGAATAGTCTGAACCTCCTTGAAAAAAAAAGAAGCTACATAGAGAGAAAGACTTCAAATTTGCAAAAGACATACAATAAATAAAGAATAAATAAGATTTAAAATAAGAAGAAACTTACCTAGAGCCAAGATTAAGAAGAATAAATTTAGGGATAACAGATGAGAACACCGAATAGGGTTATGGATCATCTAACAAAGATTTAGAATAAAAAAATCTATATATTTTTTCTCATTGCTGTTATTAACAGATTACTTTGGTAGTAGATCTGATTGTAGTGAGAATTGGTACTGTAACTAGTGCTACAGTTTAGATATTTCTAGGGACTTTCCTTATATAAATAGTATTAATAGCAGCAGCGATTGTCTTAGTAATCCATTTTACACCAGAGACCGAGGCGACAATATCTTTATTGCAGAATGCAATGCATCATTCGACAATAGACGAAGACAGACTGAAATCATCCTCGGTAGACTATATGAAGGTTGATTATGCAACAAATGTTTATTCAAGATTAGTGCAAAACTACACTAGAGCACTGGATGTTAAGAATTGCTATGTTTGTGCACACATGCCTTCCTCAGCAAATGAACAAATATCATACCATCACATACCACTCATGCTACTTCTTACAGTATATTGCTTTGTTTAGTATATAGAGTGAAACATTTTGAATATTTGTTTTCAAACTATGAAATTGTGCTTTCAAAGGTGCCATTAATGAAATATATGAATCTACACCCAAAAGCTAAAGAAATGGACACAACCTGGTACTATTTCAGATCTTATTTTACTATAAATACTGTTAAGGCATATGAAAGAAATTTAACATGCAAACTGAATGAACAAGAGAAAGTTGTTGTACCAATGTTAGAAGAGAGAAATGAAAGGCTTACAAATATTGGGAATAATAAAATGATGTACAAATGTATGCATGGAAAAGAGAAGAAGAAATATTCAGGTAAAGATTGATTGAAAACTGAACTTACAGATTGATTGCAAAGATAGGTGTATATAAATGATAAATAGTAGGAAAGAAAATATTAGTAGGAAATAGTAAGTGTGAACATACTTTTGAATTATCAGGAAGTGAATGACAAATTTTGCATGAAGATGATCCAACTATACCAGGTTTGTATTTTATTTGTAGAACTAATGCTTACTTCAAACTGCCTGCATTTTGGAAAGGAATATTCTATTTAGGACTAATCTTTCCCAAAATGTTTCATGTAGATTCTTTGGATGCACTAACAATGACACCAACGATTAAGAGATATACAAGAAGTGTGAATGAAGGGACACGAATGGTGGGAGATATATTTGGAGCAGTTATTCCAGCTGTGGGAGTGATATTGAATGGTTAAATAATAAGTCCACAGTTGTGAATAGATTAGCAACAAGTACATCTGGAGGTATCTTATTAGAAAACCATTGACTTATTGCTGTTAGATCAATGGTTTAAAAAAAATCAATATGCTTTACACATTCTTTTAGCTGAAAATGGGGGAGCCTGTAAAATGTTAAGAGTTGAAAATTGCTGCAGTTATGGCCTTGATGAAAGTAAAACTATAGAAGTGTATGGAAATTACATTACTGATTTGAAACTAGATTGAAAACATCTGGAGACTCCAACTATAGCTGAAAGTATCTCTAAAGGTTTTGCTGGAGCAGGAATATGGTTAAAAGATCTGGGAGGATGGATCCTGAATTGTATACTAATCCCTATTATAGTGGTGATAATATATTACTGCTTTTTATTGCTTCTGTGCAATAATAAGATTACTAATGAAGAAACAGAAAGAAAACAAATTATAAAGAATGAAAAAATATATAGAAATGAGTGAAAGGGTGAAGAACATATGAAAATAAAAGAAAAAACAACAAAAACGACAAGAAAGAAATAATTGAAGAATACGTTGGAAGTAGGTTTATGATGGTTTCAAACAAACAATCATAGTGGGAATTGGTTAGGTCCCAGTAGAAAATGAAGGATCGTAATACTAATGTATTGTCCCTTGAAAGTTTAAAAGCATGCTCTGAACTCTGCCTAACCCGTACTGCATGATTTGCAAAACTTTCTAGGCGGGCACATTTTTTCCCTTCTTTTCTCTTATATAACATCTTCTTAACTTGTGAAATTATACAACTTTCTGTAAAACAATAGAACCGGTATTACTTACACTCTTATCCACCTACGAAAACGCTTTGAAACACGCTGACATGTATTTAGAAAATAACATTTAATTAGTTTGAAACATTAACATTACATGAATGATGGGAAAAGAGTGGGTGTTATACATATGTATGCAAAATTGTTCTTACAGAAGTGAAGAGCGTATGAGAAAGGAAGCGCATGTATCCGATCTTTGCCATCTAACAAGACGATGCATTGTCTACTTGTTGCAACATCTCAAGAAAAATATAACATTGTTATAAAGAGCAGAAAGGATGGGAGATGACTGTCCTATCGAGAGAGACTGAGAGACAACCACTGTGCCTTGATCACTAATTCTTGCTGCCGTTGGAGCTGAGAGTTATAGGTAACTAGTGAGCACTATCTGAACACTGTATACGGTGTGAGATGAGAGTTTAGAGACCATACTGAGTTTATTAGTTTAGGGAAGTAGGATTAGGTTTAGAAAAACACGTGGGAACTGTCTAGTTACAGAGCTACTAGATACAACAGAGCTATTCATTGGGCTGCAGAGATTGTATAAGGTCTTAAAGAGAGTTGATAAATTGGTTCAGAAAAGTATGATACCTGTAAGCACATGAGACAGATAACCGTGAGAATCTTGTTTAATGTAACGGGCTGTTTTGACGGAAGCACCGCCAACAGGCTGGCGGTGCTTCCACGGGGATTACGACGAGGCAGAAGTGCCGCGGTCGCACTGCCGGGACCGGCGATTTACCGCCACTTCAGTCCCAGCGGTTTTAATCCGCCAGGGCAGCGCTGCTTGCACCGCTGCCCAGGGGATTACGAGTCCCCCTACTGTCAGCCTTTTCCCAGTGGTTTGAACCGCCAGGACAAGGCTGGCGATACGGGGAGTCGCTGGGCCCCTGGGGGCCCCTGCACTGCCCATGCCACTGGCATGGGCAGTGCAGGGGCCCTCTGACACGGCCCTGTGCAGCTTTTCACTGTCTGCTATGCAGACAGTGAAAAGCGCGATGGGTACAACTGCACCCGTCGCACAGCCACAACACCGCCGGCTCCATTTGGAGCCGGCTCCTGTGTTGCGGCCGAGATCCCCGCTGGGCCGGCGGGGATCTCATAATGGCCGTGGCGCGAATGCGGCCGCATTGGCGGCTGCCCGGCGGTCAAGCCGCCCGCCAAGGTTGTAATGACCCCCTAAATGTTTATTTGCTAACTTTCCAGGACTAAGAGACAGTATCATTCAGACGTACTACAATTGTGGGAGATGAATAGTGTAGGGACAAACTAAGGACACTCTCCATGTGTGTTTCTGTAACTTGAGATTTTTGATTAATAAAAACTATATTAATTCTTTAAATAAAGATGTTAAAACTATTAGAACTCTCTTGATTCTAAAATAACTAAATTGTTACTTGTGCAGCTTAAGAATTTCTCCAGCCTCTCTGAGATAAAGATCTATACTGAGGGTCCAGTTAAATCTAAGTAATGGGGACGTTGCACCCAGAAGTGGTCATTAAGGTACTTGGTGAGGTGTTGATGAATTTCTCCAAGACCTTGACCCTGAATTGTAGCAGGGAGATCTGTCTGTACTCGGTGACCACTGAATGGAATGGGAGGAAAGTTGCATGTTTCCAAGCATCTGGAAAATTCACGGAACAGGTGGAGGCATTCAGAATGGGCCTCAGCATGGCACTGATGGGTTGCTTTCCTTTGGAGTGGGTGCAGAGGGGCATAGGCCTGATGGGCGCATGAGCAGATAGACTTCATAGTGGCAGTGGTTTTCCTCTAGGATGATAACGGGCCATGTGGTTAGCATTTGTTCTATAAATTACTCACAAATTCCACAAAATATCGCATTAAAATATGTGCTCATTATGCAGAGCTTCTTGGTAAAGAGATCTGTAAAAGGCAATGGCACACATTAATCAATACTGATGCTTCTGGTGAGCTCCAATTTACAAAGGATTTTATCCTGCTCTGTACACCAGCTATATTTCTCCACAGTCTGATTAAATAAATTCTCGTCCCAATATTCAAGTAGATGTAGACGAGGACTGTGAGATAAGCAGTGTGCGTAGCTCAATAATAAGATTAAGGGGGTGTGAGCTTCAGATTTCCTAACAATCACGCTGGGATATCTTGTTAAAACACATTGTATGGGAAGCATGAGGGGATCTAGGGGGCAGTGGAAAGAGGGAGATGGGCAGATTGTAAGGGGCACTCAAAACACAACATTTTTCAAACTAATCAGCAATTTTTAAGGCCTTCAAAACAGAGACAAGAGGGTCTGCCTGTGTGTTTTTGTCAGTGTGGGCATGTACAAATCCCACGTGAAATAGACAGACACTTCACCAAACCTGTCTAAAAGTACTTGTGCCCAACTATTTACTCTACTGTAGAATGCCATTTCTAGAGGGGTGTAACACCCCAAACATCTCCCCTGCCCACTCAAGCTACAACCCTAGAGATAAGAGACCAGGGTCAGAGTCTTATTAATGTCAAGAACTAGAAAATTATTGAAAAAAGCGAGACCCCTGCCCTTGTATAGCCCCAACAAGACATTATTTAAATGAGCCAGTGCCATGCAACTGAATTGCAAACATTCGTTTTTTCGTTCTCTGGGACAGCACAAAATGGCGGTTGAGAGAAGCCCCCTAGTCGTAAACCTGGTCCGCAAAAATGAAGAGCTCTTTTAGAAATGTCAAAGCTATACTGAAATATTTAATAAAATATAGAGGTTTATGAAGTGTAGAGTTGCAGGAACACTTGATCTAGATGATCATGACCACAATTAACTCGTTATATTTAATGTGACAGAATTAACACACTGAAGAAATGGATTACGAATACTCCATTTTTTCTCTTCGCAAATTATGCTGCTTTTAGATGTTTCAATAAATAATAAAAATACCAGAATGAAACATTTAAACTGCTGTTAATAAATGTTTTGGGTTATCCCAATTAATGAGTGACTTCTTCGAGAGCATAGCTCTGTTCACTTTGTCAAAGGCAGCTGATTAACCCAGGAAGCAGGTGAACAGAATAGCCCTCTCTCATAATGTTTAGTGCAAGTATGTTATCCACAGTTTTGCACCCGTTGAAAAAACAGCTTGATAAAAAGGAATTATGCCCACCTCTTTAACCAAAGCTTCCAAATTAGTTAATACAATCTTTGCATATAGCTTAACCTTGCTTACCAACTCTATTTTTTATTTGGATTTTTTAAGAGCAAGTGAAAAATCAACTCAGGGATTCTAGAATGACTGAGTTCCAGTCAAGGTGTAATTTTCTGGAATGACTCTAATGTCCAGGCAAGCTGTAGAGAGCTCACACTTATTGTTTCAAAAATTGGATCTATTTTATGCAGGTTAATTGCACCTCTGTTAAGTCCTGAAGCTCCAGAAAGACAAGCAGAGTGTATTACATCTGGGACAGGTATATTAAGGGATAGTTTCAACTAAGGAACAGCCCTCTCTTGTGGAGTTACATAAATGTTGGATGTGTTGTGTCCAGTGCTCTAACTAAACACAATTATAGTTGTTTATCCAACTTCCCATCTAACCCATTCATGAAGTCCAGAAAGACTTAGGGGTTTATTCACAAGCCCTGTGTGAAGGAGGTGTATCACTTTTGTGACACACCGGCGGTGCATGCTGCAGGCCCATATCTACAAGGCCACTTTGCATGGCTTTTCATGGCCTTGTAGATATGGTGTAGGGAACACAGCGCTAGTCACTGCGATGCATTACACTGCCTCAGTTAGGCATTCCATGGGCACTGAGGTGGGTTTTCCCATGCAACACCCATGGGTTTTGATGTATTCCCAGATTTTCAAGGATCTGAAAACCTAGGAATGCATCAAAAACAAAAGACTCTCCAGGGGAGAGTCTTTTTCCTCTATGTGAGTTGCATTCGACAGCGCACATAGAAAGAGGAAAAAACATCCATGGATTGTTTTCATGCAAGAAGGTGACCCTTCCTGCACAGAAACAATCCTCTCTGTGACACACGCACCCTTGCACCAGTGGGCTGCCTTGCTAGGCAGTCCACTGTGCGCTAGCGCAGAGGGAGAGGACAGAAATTTGCCATAGCCTGTAGATACAGCACACTTCTGCCCTTTCCCTGTGGTGCAGGGCAGGGCAGCAAAGTCACTCTCTAGCAGATCACTAATGGCCTCTCCATCCAGAGTTGATGCAAGGTCTCTTTCCGCAGTGAGGAGAGTCTTAGATCTGTTCACCACTGCCAAGAATGCACAATGTCAGCAGTTTAGAATGCTGGAGTTTCTAAGGTGACTCTCGCTCACAAATGCTTTTCATCATGAGTAGACCTCAGGCCTCCTATACGCCTTTCTGACAATACCACTCCTGAGTTCTCAAGAAGATCAGAATAAGATCAGGAATGACTGGGCTCCAGTGATCCTTGTGGCTCTGGACTGCGCATGGAGAGTATGGCATTTTGAGCTCTTGAGCATGGCAATCAGACCTCCAGTCAGACTGCCTCTTCGAGAGTACCTTCTGTTGCAGCAATAGCAGAGGGTTCTGCACCTGAATCCACGCACTCTCCACCTCCATAAGTGGAGATTGTTTGGCAACAGTTGACACCGTCTGAATTGCCTCCCGAAATCTGTAATGTTATTCTGGCAGCCAGGCGATCCTCCACCAAGCCATTATACGCCTGTTGTTGGGACAGTTTCATCATGTCTCAGTGAGACCTCAACCTGGTCCTCATCCTTATGGTGTAAGCACCATTTCAGCCTCTGCACAATTTCCCTCCTGGGCTATTAAACCCTTCACTGCCAGGCCTTTATTTGGCTATTTGGAGCAGTTTGCGCTGGCCACATAAGCTACCCAGGCCAAATTTGTGTCCTTTTTTCCAAACATCCTAGGGATTCTGGAGGTACCCAGACTTTGTGGGTTCCCCTGGAGTAGACCAAGAAATTAGCCAAAATACAGCAAACATTTTGTTTGTTTTTTTTAAATGGGGAAAAAAGGGCTGCAGAAGAAGGCTTGTGTTTTTTCCCTGCAAATGACATCAACAAATCATTTGTGGTGCTAAAATCCCCATCTTCCCAGCTTTCAGGAACAGGCAGACCTGAATCAGAAAAACACATTTTTCAACACAATTTTGGCTTTTACTGGGACATACCCCATTTTTACTATTTTTGTGTGCTTTTAGCCTCCTTCCAGTTAGTGCCAGACATGGGTGTGAAACCAATGCTGGATCCCGAAAGGCTAGACATTTCTGAAAAGGAGAACAAATTCTGAATTTACCAAGGCGTCATTTGTGTAGATCCTACAAGGTGTTTCTATAACAGTTGAAATAAAAAAATATTGAAATTGAGGTGAAAAAAATCAATTTTTCTCCACGGTTTACTCTGTAACTTTTTCCAGTGATGTCAGATTTTCAAAAGTAATTTACCGTTACGTCTGCAGGACTCTTCTGGTTGCAGGGATATATTGGGCTTGTAGGTTCATTAAGAACCCTAGGTTCACAGAGCAGATAAAAGAGCTGCAGCTTGCAATGGGTTTTCCATGTATACCTGGTATACAGCATTTCATTTGGTGAAACATAAAGAGTGAAAAATAGGTATTAAGGAAACCTTTGCGTTTCCAAATTGGGCACAGGATAAGGTGCTGAGAAGCAGTGGTTATTTGCACATCTCTGAATTCTGGGGTGCCCATACTAGCATGTGAATTACAGGGCATTTCTCAAATAGACATCTTTTTTACACACTGTCTTACATTTGGAAGGAAAAAATGTAGAGAAAGTCAAGGGGTAATAACATTTGTTCTGCTAATCTGTGCTCCCCCAAGTCTCCCGATAAAAATGGTACCTCACTTGCTTGGGTAGGCCTAAGGCCCGTGACAGGAAATGCAACATGCACAATTCACATTTTTACATTGAAAACTGATGTGTTTTTTGGAAAGTGCCTAGCTGTGGATTTTGATCTCCAGCTCAGCCGGCACCTAGGGAAACCTAGCAAACCTGTGCATTTTTTAAAACTAGACACCTAGGGGAATCCAAGATGGGGTGACTTGTGTGGCTCTCACCAGGTTATGTTACCCAGAGTCCTTTGCAAACCTCAAAATTTGGCCAAAAAACACTGTTTCCTCACATTTCGGAGTTAGAAAGTTCTGGAATCTGAGAGGAGTCACAACTTTCCTTCCACGCAGCATTCCCCCAAGTGTCCCGATAAAAATGGTACCTCACGTGTGTGGGTAGACCTAGTACCCGCAACAGGAAATGCCCCAAAACACAACATAGGCACATCACATTTTCCCAAAGAAAACAGAGCTGTTTTTTGCAAAGTACCTAGCTGTGGATTTTGGCCTCTAGCCCAGCCGGCACCTAGGGAAACTTAGCAAACCTGTGCATTTTTGAAAACTTGACACTTAGGGGAATCCAAGATTGGGTGACTTGTAGTCCTCCCACCAGGTTCTGTTACCCAGAATCCTTTGTCCCTTCCACGTAGGCCAGAGAATCACACTGCCTACCACCTTTGCGCTGCCTCACCACTCCAAAGATGAGGTGAAGCTCCACTATCTGGACCCACAAAGAGCATTGTTGTTCTACCTTGACTGTACAAAAAAATTCACGATGGACGATCAACTCTTTGTGGGGTACATAGGAGCTCAAAAAGAGAGAAGGCAGTGCAGAAATGTACAATGTCAAGATAGATAGTTCTATGCATAAACATCAATGACACACTGCCAAGAAGAAACCCCCTGAGGGCTTAGGGGCTCACTCCACCAGATCCAAGGCTGAAAACACTGTGGTAGTATGCAGCCTCCCAGCCCTGCACATTTATCAGGCAGCAAGATGGGGTTCACTGCACATTCACCAAACACCTGGACAGTCCGGTCAGCCATAATGGGCATTTTGCCGATTTGGTCCTGCAGGGCTTTCTTAAATTTATTGGTTTCACAGTACCACTTTCGGGGAGGTGTTGCTTGAGTATATATTCTAAAGTAAGGAATCTGCGGCTAGAGGTCTCTATTGGATGAACAAATTACTTACCATCAGTAACGCCTTCCCTGGTAGAGACTATCTAGATTCCTTACAGAACCCCCATCCTTCCTGGTCTGTGAGCTGAATACAGTTCAACAGTCTCTCTTCTTAGGGATTTAGCCTGTCACACTAGTGCTTAGTTCTCATCATAGCTTCACGCTCTTGTCATGGAAATTCACAAAAGCAACCAATGTCAGTGTGCTGGGGTGGTACCTATATAGGTACAGTGCACATCACTTTCTGAGCAGCTGAACGATGCTACCTACCGGCACACAAGGGTTCTGCTTGAAAATCATCCGGATCCATTCTGATGCCTAGGGATAGCCTAAGGTATGGAATCTGCAGCTAGATAGAGTCTCTACCGGACAAGGCGTTACCAAAGGTAAGTAACTTGTTCTTCAATGCCCTAATTTTCTTGGGGTTTTTACTGGCACTACTGGGCCTAATATAATAAGATTTTGTGATTTATCATTTCTAAGTTTGCTTTAATAGTATGAACCAGGAAGAAGAAATTGTTACGCTCAAAATACATATTTTTCAGTGGATCAGTGATCAAAACATCCCAGGAGCCACAATCCAGCTTGCTGAATATGGCACCCAGTAAATAGCATTGGAACTTGGTTTATAGAAACTATCTATGCCAGTCAGCTATAAATACACCTCTTAAAGGGGTATATTTATAAGCCCTGTTGCATTACTTTTGCACCACACAATGTAGTGCAAGACCGACACAAGCCCAAAATGAGATTTATAAAGCTATGCAAAACCACCGTGCGTGGCCCTTGGGTGGCTTCATAAATCATGAGTAAAGCAATGCAGTGCAAATCGCTGCGATGTCTTACTCTGCCCCAGGGGGGCATTCCAAGGGTGTTGTGTGAGTGTTCGCACACAAAACCCATGGATTTTGATGCATTCACAGATCTGCCAGAAGTAGTATGCACCAAAAACCTACACCTCCCCAGGTGAGACATAATGGAGAGAAAAATGTTTATTTCTCCTCGTTCTTTCCTCTGTGTGTGCTGCTTTTCCAGTTTTAGACAATGGGTGGCTAGCTGCAGAAATAAATCACTTTCTACTTTGCTTAATTTATTCTTCGTTATGTTCACCTGACCTTTCCTGGCACAAAATTGATAATGTTAATAGTGGTGGCCGTATTGGAGGTGTTCAGGATTCTTTGGTATTATAGACTGCATAACAACTTACTTGTTTGCTTCACCACCTATAGGTCTGGGTAGGCTTAAATTGGGAGAAGTATTAAACCCAAGGGCGAGAATCCTTCATGTTACCATTGTCTG
Source organism: Pleurodeles waltl (assembly GCF_031143425.1). Classification (NCBI taxonomy): domain Eukaryota; kingdom Metazoa; phylum Chordata; class Amphibia; order Caudata; family Salamandridae; genus Pleurodeles; species Pleurodeles waltl. Next base: position 1,692,896,982 of record NC_090440.1, read on the forward strand.
CACCCCCAGTTGGCTCCCACTGTACCTTCTTCCTTATTTCTACTACAATGGAAACCTCTCTTCTCTTGTGAATGGGGCCCAGGATCGTTTGTGAGAAACAGAGGCAAGTGGGTGATTCTGTGGAGGCACTTGACTTAATGCTACCCTTCGACCATCTCCTCTTGCAATCAACTCGTCATCTGCAGTATACTTAAATAAACCTTGAGCTATCATAGCAAATCTCAGTGTCACTTGTCAGTTAATTCGCTCATTTCCAAAACTCCACATAGATTATATCAACAGATGTTATCTCTGCTAGTTAAGCTTAGGTCTGTCTAGCTTCAGCATGGTACCCCTATTAGAATATTGTGTGGGATTTCTGAAACATAAAATAAAATATAAAGGATAAAATGTCATTCTTGGTGTGTCTTAAGGTTCTAGTTCTTGGTCCCCCTCCATACTGAGCAATGGTTGCAAACCAAACATATATACCATTGTTGTTCCGCTATCATGAACAGCTTCTCCTGTCAGAAGTGTCCTCTTTCTTTTCTCTTTAATACTTGTTTAATTAGTTGTTTCCTGGCACTGATGGATACTTTTTACCGCAGTCCTTTATTGAGTTCCATCACAGATTTCAGATGCAGACACTGCAGTTCATAGCCATGAACATAGAAGTATTAGACATGCTGCTGCTTTAAGTATTCCCGCTCTTGTTAAGACTTGTTCCTTATCACCATTACAAGATTGTCAATGGTTACCAAAATTTGGTAAATGAGACATGATATACGTGTGTGTAGAACAGTTTTAAGGCGTCACTTTATTGATCTTGCGGGTTTCTCCCTTGTTCATATCCATCCATCAACTTGCTCTCGTTTAAAATGTGTCATCTTCTTTTCAAAAATCTTCACCATCCAAACAAGTTACATGCCTACACAGACATCAATAAGGTCTTCCATTTACATCAAAATTAGGTCATCAGATTTAAAGACTCTTCTATTCCCTGTGAATGTAATTGTTTCACAAAATGCAAGGAGTCCTATGATAATGCAGAATATCTGGCATCCTCGTTCAAGTTGCACACACTGTGGCAACAAAGGTGTGATCAACATGTTCATAAATGTAGGACCTGGTGTGCTCGTGAGCAGAGTCCAACCACCAGAAACCAGAGTAAGGTGTCTTGTGTGTTCAGAGAAGCTGGCCCTCCACACTGGTGATGAGACAGAGAGGACCCTCCGACGCGTGTCTAGCAACAGCAAGTCTGCTTGTGGCTGATCATATCATACCGCTCACCTGCACGAATCATGAAAATGTGCCACTGTTTTGCTTTTCACTAATGACCGAGCTGACAAAAATCTCTGGAATGCACTTCTTAGTCCAAAGAAGACATTTATTATTTCACTATGTAAGGTTCCTAAAAGGAGATTAGCATGTTCAAAGCACACGTTTAAAAATAGGCACAACAATGAAATGAAAACATACACGACTGATTCACCACTGCAATATACACAGCAAGTATGTGTATCATATTATAATGCATGCAGATAATTAATAAAAATGCATCACTGTAGGGCCTGTCAGGTGATTCATCTTTCTCCTGACAGCAAGCCGATGACCCCGTTGGACTGGGAAAGAAAAAGAGATCTCTACCCTCACTGGAAATCTATATCAGGCATGCGACGTCTAAATCCTGATTAAGACCACTGAATCTCTCACTGTTGTACTGGGTCTGTTTTATATGTTTAAAAAACCAAAGGAGCTTTCTGGAAAACCCCCTCCTTTTGCAATTCAAACATGCTGGCTAGTTTAGGTATGCTTTGAAAATAACACGTTGGGGTTTGGCCACAATCCCAAGATGTCAAGTCAAAGCAAGGCCGTTCCCTGCCATCTGAGTACATCCTTATCAACCAGAGCCCTTGGTGAGAAAAAGCACAAAAACAAGACAAAATGCACAGTATACAATTTAAAAAATCACTGGCAGCCTTTAACATGGCAGTGTCTAATGCTATGATAAAGTCAATAGGCAGAATGAATCTAAGGCTCAACTGAATACAAAAAGGTTGTTTGTAACTGGTGAACACTGATGTGACAGTGGGCAGCTAAGCTAAGCGCAAAGTGGTGCAACACGAAGTCAGTGGTCAAAACACACATTTCACTACATTCTGGAATTTTGATGAATGACTGTGTAAACTACAGATTGAAAATCAACTTCTCTCATTTAGTTTTTTTACTTCCTAAAAAAAGAAATACAAGCAAATCAGGTATGCATTGTACATAGCAACATATTGAAATGACAAAAGCAATCACTATAAAGCAATGGAAGTGGATTAACGAATTGATCTTATAAACATTTAAACCAGACACACCTACAATGAAAAGACTGAAGCTTATATATTCTGTTTGGGATAATAACTGATTGAATAGTGTCTCTAGGATAGCAAGTTGGTATAGAATTGGATGGAAACATCATGAGTTCTAATCATGTAAAGGTACACGGTCCACCTGTAATGTTTGCTGCAATATAAGTGTTCCCATACGAGAATAGCCAGCCAACTGGCAATTTAAACATGCTTAATGAGACTAACATCAGTCAACAGATGATAACAAGCCATGTATTAGTTTGAGGAAAAATGTAATCAAACAGGTAGACAGAACATCCATGGTACTCCGCATTGTTCCCATGTAGAACTGGGATCTGTGAAGCACATTTAACACTAAATGGATCCATAGGTTATATACTTTAAAAGCAGAGGAGCATTGCACAATGGTTGATCAATCAGGTTCAAGTTGGTGGTGCTGTCCCTCCCCCAACCCCACACGCAAACGCCCGAAGGGAGACCACACTGCACACTCATGGTCAGTGGCAAGTCGTAGTATGATCTGTAAAAGAAACAAGTATGATTTTTCTTGCAAATAACATTTGTCATCTGAGATGTGCTCCCATTTTTCCTTTCCTTGTTTTATAATCAGCAGGCCGTTATTAGGGCCCTTGGCTATAATTTCTGCAGGTTCTGGAGGGACATTTGGGGATTCAACCCACACCTTAGCACTGGGGTTTGTATCAGCAGAACCACAACTTTCCATTCCTTGCACTGTCAGAAGGGCTGGGACAGTCCCCTTCCTCGCCAATCCTCCATACACTGAACTTATGACAAGTTGAGCAATTCTGTCTCCAATCTGTATGAATAAATCAGCTTCTCCACTATTTAACAGAATAGCTTTGATTTCTATCTGCCACGGTAACTTTCCTCTCCCCAACTGACCTATGACTGTTTGTGGGACAGATCTCTGTTGTGTGTGCTTACAAATAAGACATTGCAAAATCACAATTATTATCAAATCTAGTGGAAAGTGCATCCTTCCAATGTCTGTCCACATGTAAGTGGCTTTTTCGTCCAGGTGTCCACATTTCTGGTGAGCCCACTTAACTATCCCCACCAAGTCAGAATTCTGGGTTGCCACTTCTGCCTCTGAAATGTTGGCTTTGTCGTCTGCAAGGGTACTGAACCAGCATTCTAGTGAGCGAATGGGACAACGAGCATCTCTATTACTTTACTCTGTTCTAACATTTCCCAAATTTCCTGCCACTACTCTTTGCCCCACGCCTCCTTTGAGTGACTTAACCATTTATGTGCATGCCATGTGGGCAGCCAAATGACTAATCCATTGCCAGTGGACCAAGAATCAGGGTAAATACTATAAGTCCCAGGAATCTCCTGCTTTAGAGCCTGATACACAGCATACAACTCTGCATATTGGCTACTTTTTGCTTTTCCTGTGGTGGTCAACAACTTTTCAGTAACAGGAATGTATGACACTGTATTCCAATGTCTTTTGGTACCCACATATTTGAATGAACCATTAGTGAACCAAACATGCTTCCTATCCTCAGGGGACAAGAATTCAAATGGCACACCCCATCTTACTGGTGACTCTTTTGATGGTAGTACCTCCTGCACCCTTTCCTCATCCTGTACAAGGGCTTGTGACACCTGTTCATATAGGGCTGCAGTGCCTGCAGGTCCTACTCGAGCCCTGTCTTGTATGTACCATTTCCAAAGTATGCTACCAGCCTCTTGTGTATGTCCTATACAGTGAGATTTAGGTGAACTCATCACCCACTGCAAGATTGGTATTTCAGATCTCAGAATTACATTATGCCCTAGTGTTATTTGCTCAGTATCCATTAGAGCCCAATAACAGGCCAAAAGCTGTTTTTCAAAAGGAGTATAGCGCTCTTTAGAGTCAGGTAGTTTTCTAGTCCAAAATCCCCGGGGCCACCCTCATCCTCCCCTGTTTTTGCCACATACTCCAATTTGCATATTGTCCCTGAACAGTTACATGTAACTCAATGTCTCCCTCTTGAACTGGCCACAAGTCTAAAGCCTGTTGAATTATTTTATTTGCCAAATCAAAAGCATTCTGCTGCTCTTTACCCCATCCAAACTCATGTTATTTTCTGGTTACTGTGTATCAAAGGGTTAAGATTTTACTCAGATGTCAGTCATGCTGTTTCCAAAAACAAAACAATACCATAAAACTCTGTGCCTCTTGCTTAGTGCGAGGAGTAGCAAAATCTCCAAAATCTTTTTTTTTTTACCTGTAACAACATCTCTCTATGTTCTGGATTCCACTGAATTCCTAGAAACTGCACATTTTGCGACAGTCCCTGTGTCTTGTCTGAATTAATTGTACACATCGTACTCAAAAGTTGTCTGAATATATTGTTAACATCCTGAACTTCTTGCTGAGTCTAATCTTTTAAAGAATGCTTTTCAACTCCTGCCAAAAACTGTGGGCTACTCTGTATTTTTCATCCAAATATTGGCTGCGCACGAACTATGTTCTGCTCATGCAGCTAACACTGGCCCTGACCTTTTTTTCCCCCCTCATTACTGGAATGTGAAAAGTCAGATTTCCCTGTGACAGCTTAGTAGATTTCAGCTCTATCTTGTAATAACTTGTTCTGGTTAAATTGTTCTCTCAGTTTCTTATTTTCATATTCTAATTGTTTACATCTCTCATGCATTTTTCTGTGAACAGACAAAAGTATCCACACCCTCCTGTTAAGAACAAAAGGGATATCATTCCGTTCAAAAAGCACCTTTTCTAAACATGTACAAACATTCAATAATTTAGTTTTATCCAAGCATCCATCCCAAAATTTAGAAAGTCCTGATAAATAAGAAAACACATTTGCCAAGACATCATAAGGCATTTTAATTTCACCTGCATTGTCAAACATGGTTTGTGGTACTTCCTTTAACTCTCTAAATAAAAACATATTTACGCTTTTAAATCGTGCACTCGCAACCTACGACCTCTCTTTTAGACTGTCCGTTCAACGCCAAAATGTGTTGCTTTTCACTAATGACTGAGCTGACAAAAATCTCTGGAATGCACTCCTTAGTCCAAAGAAGACATTTATTATTTCACTACGTAAGGTTCCTAAAAGGAGCTTAGCATGTTGAAAGCACACGTTTAACCCCTTCGCTGCCAGGCCTTTTTCCCGCCTGTGCCAAGTCTTTTTTTGGCTATTTAGGGCAGTTCTCGCTTAGGCCCTCATAACTTTTTGTCCACATAAGCTATCCACACCAAATTAGCGTCCTTTTTTTCCAACATCCTAGCGATTCTAGGGGTACCCAGAGTATGTGGGTTCCCCTGAAGGACACCAAGAAAAAGCCAAAATATAGCAAACAAATTGTTTTTTTCAAAGGAATGGAAAAAAAACGGCTGCAGAAGGCGGCTTGTGGTTTTTTCCCTGAAAATGGCATCAACAAAGGGTTTGCGGTGCTAAAATCACCATCATCCCAGCTTTCAAGAACAGGCAGACTTGAATCAGAAAACCACATTTTTCAACACAATGTTGGCATTTTATTGGGACATACCCCATTTTTACTATTTTTTGTGCTTTGAGCCTCCTTGCAGTTAGTGACAGAAATGGGTGTGAAAACAATGCTGGATCCCAGAAAGCTAAACATTTCTGAAAAGTAGACAGAATTCTGAATTCAGCAAGGAGTAATTTGTGTAGATCCTACAAGGGTTTCCTACGGAAATTGGCAACTGAAATAAAAACATATTGAAATGGACGTGAACAAAAACAGCCATTTTTCTCCACGTTTTACTCTGTAACTTTTTCCTGCAATGTCATATTTTTTAAAGTAATATACCGTTACGATTGCTAGACTCTTCTGGTTGCGGGGATATATAGGGCTTGTATGTTCATCAAGAACTCTAGGTACCCGGAGCCAATAAAGGAGCTGCACCTTGCAATGGGTTTTCATTGTATACCAGGCATACAGCAATTAATTTGGTGAAATATAAAAAGTGAGAAATAGGTATCAAGAAAAACTTTCTATTTCCAAAATAGGCACAATATAAGGTGTTGAGAAGCAGTGATTATTTGCACATCTCTGAATTCTGGGGTGCCCATGCTAGTGTGTGAATTGCACAGCATTTCTCAAATAGACGCCTTTTTTACACACCGTCTTATATTTGGAAGGGAAAAATGTAGAGAAAGATGAGGGGCAATAACACTTGTTTTGCTATTCTGAGTTCCCCCAAGTCTCCCGATAAAAACGGTACCTTATCTGCGTGGGTAGGCCTAATGCTCGCAACAGGAAACAAAACATGGACACATCACATTTTCACATTGAAATCAGACGTGTTTTTTGCAAATTGCCTAGCTGTAGATTTTGGCCTCTAGCTCAGCAGGCACCTAGGGAAACCTACCAAACCTGCGCATTTTTTTAAAACTAGACACCTAGGGGAATCCACAATGGGGTGACTTGTGAGGCTCTCACCAGATTCTGTTACCCAGAATCATTTGCAAACCTCAAAATTTGGGCAAAAAACAATTTTTCTTCACATTTCAGTGACAGAAAGTTCTGGAATCTGAGAGGAGCCACAAGTTTCCTTCTACCCAGCATTCTCCCAAGTTTCCCAATAAAAATGGTACCTCAATTTTGTGGGTAGGCCTACTGCCTGGAAAAGGAAATGCCCCAAAACACTATGTGGACACATCAAAATGATCAAATACAAAACTGCCTGTTTTTTTGGGGGAGGGGGCACCTGCATTTTTGGTCCTGGGCTCAGCAGCCATCTAGGGAAACCTACCAAACCCAGACATTTCTGAAAACTAGACACCCGAGGAAGTCCAGAGAGGTGTGACTTGCGTGGATTCCCCCAATGTTTTCTTACCCAGAATCCTCAGCAAACCTCATTTTCAGCTAATGAAAATCTCATTTTTCCCACATTTTTGTGTGGGATCTCTGCACTGAGACAAATTTCCTACCACAAACGTTCCCCTCAGTCTCCCGGTAACAATGATACCTCACTAGTGTAGGGGGGCCAAGTGCTTGTGACAGGGAAGAGCCAAAAAAAAGTCAAAATTAAGGGGGGGGGGACCAAAGCGGATTCAAAAGGGCAGTTTGAAAAAAGAAATTTTTAGGCTGACAAGTGCAGAATTTGTATCTGTATAGATGAGACAATGCTGGGTTGTAGAAATTATGTGGATTCCTGTAGATTCCGGAAGGTTCCATCACAAATATGGGGAAAATGTGTGATTTCCTACAAAGTTAGAGGTTTGCAGGACATTGTGGGTAAGAAAATGGTGTGGGGTGCATGTGAAGCACACCACCCTGGAATCACCCAGATGTTTAGTTTTCAGATGTGTCTAGGTCTTGTGGATTTTTCTACATGGCAATGTCCCAAAGTCCATAAAGTGCAGTCCTCACCATTCCAAGTGGGACGATTTTGAAAGTTAGCCAAGCTCTCATGGCCCAAATGTAAAACCAAAACCCAAAATAATCAATGTCCTCTTGCTTGCCGTGGGATAAAATGTTTTAGTGTGCGGGGGAGAGCTGAAAGTCTGTTACCCCCTTCAGTTGGGGTGGGGGCATAACCAGGCCCATACTGTTTGGTAGCCACCACCCCACTTTGGCCATACCCCCACGCCAAATAAATGGGGCCCAAGGTGTTCTGCCCACCAGTGGGAGCAACCCTTGCCTAAGGGTTCGCTCCCCATATATAAGAACAAAAGTAAACATAAACAAAAATATATCCCTTGTGTCTAGGGGTTTCTGCTCCCCCCTGAGGGCAGATCGGCCTAATTATAATAGGCTGATCTTCCCCAGAGGAGGCAGAAAAGGCCTGAAAATACTTAGCCCCCCCGGACCTTGCCCAAGGGGGCACTCCCCTTATGCACAAGTATTAAAAAACAAAATCCCTTGTGTCTAGTGGTTTCTGCCCCTCTTGGGGGCAGATTGGCGTAATAAAAATAGGCCGATCTGCCCCCAAGTGGGGCATAAATGGCCTAAATACAATTTGCCCCCCAGGGGAGCGACCCTTGCCTAAAGGGTCGCTCGCCATCTGTAAAACAAACAAAAAAATCCCTGGTGCCTTATGGTTTCTGCCCCCATTGGGGGCAGATTGGCCAAATTAAAATAGGCCGATCTGCCCCAAAGGGGGGTAGAAATGGCCTCAAATAAACCCCCGCCCGGGGGAACAACCCTTGCCTAAGGGTTGGCTCCCCTTGTGTGAAATTCACCTTAAAGAAAAAAACTCCTTGGTGTCTAGTGGTTTCTGCCCCCCTTGGGACAGATTGACCTAATAAAAATAGGCCGCTCTGCCCCCGGGGGTGCAGAAAATGCCTTGAAAAAAATTGCCCCCCCTGGGGAGCGACCCTTGCCCAAGGGATCTCTCCCCTTATACCAATTTCCTTTTTGGAAATAATCCCTGGTGTCTAGTGGGCATTGCAGCAGCCAGATTGCTTCACAATCCAACTTCTGAAATGCTCTGAGAGACTTCAAAGGGAAAGAAATTCCTTTCCTTCCCTTTGAAGCCTCTCAGGCCCCCATCACATAATCGGAAGAGAAATGCAAAGCGTTTCTCTTATGATCACGCTGAGGTGGCCTCTGATTAAGTCGCGCGCAATCATCAGACGTCACTAGGGGGGTCGGGTGGAAGGAGAAGGGCTGCCCTTTCCATCCCTGCCCTGAGGGGGTGGGAGGGAAGCTCATGGAGGGAGCGTTAGCGTTCCCTCCGAGCTCAGGTGCCAGGATGTAATAGTTACATCCTCAGCACAGGAGCACTGTGCCGCTGGACGTAACCATTATGTCTGCGGCACAGAACGGGTTAAAAATAGTCACAACAATGAAATGAAAACACACAAATGAGTCTTCACTGAAATATACACAGCAAATATATGTATCTATATTATAATGCAAAGCAAATAATAATTAATAAAAATGCATCACTGAAGGGCCTGTCAGGTGCCTCATCTTTCTCCTGTGAGCAAGCTGATGGCCCCGTTTGACTGCGAAAGAGAAAGAGATCTCTTCCCTCTCGGGAAATCTATATCAGGCATCCGATGTCTGAATCCTGATTGAGGCCTCTGACTCTCTCACTGTCGCACTGAGTCTGTTTTATATCTTAAAAAACCAATGGAGCTTTCTGGAAAACTCCATCCTTTTGCGATTCAAACATGCTGACTAATTTAGGTATGCTTTATAAATAACTCGTTAGGGTTTGACCAAAATCCCAAGATGTCAAGTCAAAGCAAGGCCGTTCCCTGCTGTCTGAGTACATGCTTAATAATCAGAGCCCTTGGTGAGAAAAAAGCACGAAAACAAGACAGAATGCACAGTTTACAATGCGGAAAATCACTGGCAGCCTTTAACATGGCAGTTTTTAATGCTACAATAAAGTCAATAGGCAGAATGAATCTAAGGCTAAACTGAATACAAAATGGAGTTTGTAACTGGTGAACACTGATGTAACGGTGGGCAGCTAAGCCAAGTGCAAAATGGTGCAACACAAAGTCAGTGATCAAAACACACATTTCATTACAGCCACACCCAGAATCCTACTAATGAGCTCTGTGACGTCTGCAAAGCATCTGGCGGGACAACACAGAGACCACGAGTCTGTAAGGCTGCTTTAATTAAACAGGTGTAAACATCAATTAAACAACCATTGGCAATAAGCTGTACAAACTAGAATTAACCCAGCTCACTTGACATAAAACAAAACCTAACCAGTCACCTCCCCCACCCTTTCAGAACCCTTAACATGTCTCCAAATTAAACATAGCCTCTACTCACACAGAAACTTCACCCACTCCAACTACTACCTTCCAACCCCCCCCACATCTCTCAACTACGTCTCAAGGTAACCAACTTTCATTGAAAGAACTTGAAAACATGTTTAACTAACTGCGACCCATGCACCTTCTCATCAATAAACCCCTCACAACATGAAAGTCTACAACCTGTCTCACCAAAAAACATCTGTTATGTCACAAAACCATGTCCCCAGGACTATCACCACAAAATCAAAATCCCTAAATGAGAGGGTGGGGAAGCTTGCAACTGTTCCTGCTGACTGGTGTGTCGACCACCTAGAAAACAAAGGAGAGGTCAGTTCCAATTGCCATCTCCTTTGAAGTTCATAACCCTGCCCTCACTTGGCTCCTTTCCAGTAGCTGCCTTCCATGGTCTCTGCACTACACCACCCACCTTAGAAGCATAGTGGGTTAGGCCTTCAATGCCCATCCTCCACAAAAAAAACCCAATACAAGCACCTGGACACCACAAGAAATCCAACACATCAACTGCAAGGAGCATACTTGAAGCTTGCTCACGCACTGCCAGTGACTGTTACACAGCACCACATTTAATCCAATGGTCTACTGGCAAATACACCTAGAGAAGGTCTAATGTAAAGAAACAAGTTTAAAACAAGAAGTAAAGTTTGGGGATGAAAATTAACACAATAAAAAGAAAGAGAAGGATGAAAACTCAAGAGCACACCACAGAGGGCTACCACAGCAGCACATGCCTTCTACACTGTGAATCACCCACCACACTTGTTGGCAGAGATTTCTTGCTCCACATTTTTCTGTCAGCTGCATTTTAAACACAGGTGACTTGAGTATGTATAGTCTCAATCTGTCTGCCTGAATATGCCCCAAGGCAGGGCAATATGGCCAGAGCTGCAGCTGCTGACAGTGCCACTCAGATCAATGTGTCAAAGCTGGCTCTAGAGCCTACACCTCAATAGGAGGTACATGCTCCAGCCCCTATTTTTCCTCCACCACTGGTGGCCACTAAAGTCCTGCCATTCATAAACCTGATCTGCACTCTTACATCATTCAAGCTCTGGTAACAGCTGCTCTGTGCTGGGCAAAACATGTTTCAGTGTTTAAAAAGTCACTATTTAGAACAGGCTCAGAGTGAAGAGGCATCCTAGGAATAGACTCCAGAGAATTCTGAGGCACATCAAGTTCCAAGTCTGTTCTCCCACCAAATGTCCCCGCAAGCACTGAAATCCAGTCACCTCCTCTGGAAGACATTTCACAGAGCTTAAGGACTTGCTATGGACTGAGGTAAACACCTAGACCCTCACTAAGGCTGAGATATGTTGTGACATATTAAGAATTCTGAAAAGATTGGTGTAGGTTTAAGTGTGTGAGGAGTGTGTGCCACCTGGCACCCTTGTCGGTTCTGCACACAGTGCTGACAGGGGTCTTGATATCACATTAATAAATATAGAACCTAGCACACTCATGCGCAGACTAGGTTGGCCTACAGCCTTACATTTTGCAGCTTTGTTCTGCCATTATGACTCTTGTCCCACTGCCTGTTCAGGGGCACTGCGGGACGCCCTTTGTACAACATTTTGCTTCCCAGCCATTATCACTCTCTTAAAAGACAACCAACTCTCACATTCAGCAGTTTCCAAGCTGTGAAAAGGTATTTAGCAGTGGTTACGAGCACCTTCCTGCACAATGCACCCTCAGAAGCATGTTTACCATGAAGATGCAAATCCAGCCACTAGCCATCAAATAGCTCTGAATGTGTTGATATTTACCATTAGTTTTTCAAGGTTCTGACCATTTCATTCCATTTGGATATCATAGTTGTTTATTTTCTAACTTGTTTCTCAAAACTTGAAATAGCAAGCAGTCAAGGTTTATGAAAAGGCCAGATACCAGTAAGAGAGACCCTTATTTAGCTGTTGACACCAACATCACCAGGCAGAAACTGCCATGCCAGGAATCTTCACCACCTCAACATTCCCCAACACACCATTCAAAACACCTGCGAGGTCCAACATTTCTCCATTACTTAAAACAAAAGAAAACATAACACCCCAATGTCAAAATGGAAATATGTCCATACTAAAGGAACTATGGGGGTCATTACAACCCTGGCGGTACAAGACCGCCAGGGCTGAAATGACAGAAACACCGCCAACAGGCTGCCGGTGCTTCCCTGGTCATTACGAATGTGGCGGAAACGCTGCGGTCGCACCGCCGGGGCCGGCGGTTTCCCGCCACAATGGCTCCGGCGGTAGTAATCCGCCAGGGCAGCGCTGCCCAGGGGATTACGAGTCCTCCTACTGCCAGCCTTTTCCTGGCGGTTTGAACCACCAGGAAAAGGCTGGCGGTACGGGGAGTCATGGGCCCCTGGGGGCCCCATGCAGCTTTTCACTGTCTGCTATGCAGATAGTGAAAAGCGCGACGGGTGCAACTGCACCTCTCGCACGGCCGCAACACCGCCGGCTCCATTTGGAGCCGGCTCCTATGTTGCGGCCGAGATCCCCGCTGGGCCTGCGGGCGGAAACCAGGTTTCCGCCGGCCCAGCGAGGATCTCATAATGACCGCGGCGGGGTGCGGCAGCATTGGCGGCCGTCCGGCGGTCAGATCTTGGCGGGCAGCTACAGCCGCCCGCCAAGGTCATAATGAGGGCCTAAGTAAGGAATTGCAGTCAAGGGCCAAGAACATTGCACATACATAGATGGTGGCAAATAGGAAAAGACCATCAAACCACTGCTAAAAACCAGTTGTATGATGGAACCACGGATGCCGTAACAACGCATGCTTTAACAACGTGGTCAGAACCATGGCCACGTTTTTTCCACCCATGCCTTTACCACGAATTTCATTGTAAAAGCATGCCTAGTAAAGGCATATGTGGAAACGGCATGCGTGGTTCTTTCATGCAACCCCTGCACGCACCCTGAGGCCCAAAACTACCCCCAACCCCTAATACCTAAACTGCCCGACTCACCCCACCCACCCAGAGCCCTACAAAAAAAAAACTATCCCAACCCCCACCCCCAAAAACTAAAGTACCCCAACGCCCCCACCTGCCCTGAACCCTAATAAAAAACTACACTGACCCACCCCACCCCGTCCCATAAAACTAAACTACCCTGACAAACCCCACGAGCCCTAATTACAAAACCTATCCTGACCCTCACCACCCCTCCCCTAAAAACTAAAAGTACCCGCCACCTGCCTTGAACCCTAAAAAAAGCTACACCTACCCCCTGCCCCATAAAACTAAACTACCCCCACAAGCCCTATCTGCCCGGAGCCCTAAACAAAAAAAATATCCTGACCCCCCTAAAAACTAAACTAGCCCACCCCCTCACCCACCCTGGGCCCTAAAAAACAACTACCTCGACCCCCAACCCTTGCCCATAAAAACCAAACTACCCTGACACCCCCACCCTCAGCCCTAAAGCCTCCCCCCAGTACGTAAACTATCCCGACCCCTCACCCACCCTCAGCCCTAAAAAAAAAAAAAAACACTATTGCGACCCCTCACCCCTGCCCCTAAAAACTAAATTACCCCGACTCCCCCACACGCCCTGAGCCCTAAATCAATGTAATTGATCCTTAATGGTGGGAATAACCCTTTCCGCCATCCATTGCTTCGGGTGATACAATGAAGTTCTGATATAATTCTAAAAACTCCTACATCTGTCTTGGCACCAGCTAGGTTCTGTGCTCTGTCACCAATTGCTTAAAATAGTCTTCCCTCACAAATACTGTAGGAAGCTGGCTCTGTATATACTATATCAAAATGAGATATAGTGTGCATAGAGTCCAAGGGTTCCCCAGAGGCTTGACAGAGGCTGAAATAGATAATACTAATGCTCTAGTGTGGTTGAGCAGTTAGGCTTATCAGAGGGTAGTGTTAAGCATTTGTTGTACAAACACAAGCAATAGAAGAAACACACACTCAATGACTTAACTTCAGACCAATAGAATTTTATATAGAAATATATATTTTTGTTACTTTATTACTAGAACCACAAGATTCAGTTCAGAAGTAAATACAGTTGCAGGTAAGTACATAATGTAGACATCAATGTAACTGTTTCACTTTAGTCAAGTAAACAGTTTTTGAGAAAACAGAATATCTATTTTAAAAGAAAATAAAGTACAGTTTTAGAGGTAATTACACGACATACAGTTCCAGTCTCCGAAGTATATGGAGTCCACCTTTAGGGGTTCAAATTAACCACAAACACCCACCATCAGCAACAGGGGGCCGGTCGGGTGCAGAGATCAAGTTGAGAAATGTTAACAGGGGCTCCTTTGGAGACAGGGGCTACTTGGAATTCGGTCTACCAGCAGGTAAGTACCCGCGGCTTGGAGGGCAGACCATGGGGGATTAAAAGAGCGACGGAAGGGCCACAAGTAGGCATCAAACACACACTCTCAGCGGCACAGAGGCGGCCGTGTGCAGGGTGCAAACAGGACATCGGACTTCCAAAGCTGGTCTATGAAGGGACCCTGGGGGTCACTCAGAGGCTGCAGGCGAGGTCCAGTGGGGTGTCTCGGGCACACCACTGGTCGGACAGGGAGGAGGGCGGCCTTATTGATCGTTGCAGCACCGGGTGTCGGTTTCTGCAAGGCCTGGTGGCTGCGGGTGCAGTAGGTCCATTGGCGTTGGATATCTTCGTCCAGAGTTTCGGTCGGGGGGGCCTCGGGATTCCCTCTGCAGACGTCATCGTGTAGGGGTCAACCCAGGGTGACCACTTGCTCCGAATCGCCTGGGGACATTCTCTGGCTGGGTGGACCACCTGGACACGGGCCGTAGGCGTCGGGTGCAGAGTGGTTAGTACTCATGTTCTGGAGTGAGGTGGGGGTCCTTTAAAAGAGGTTTCTTCTTCTTTACATCTTTGGACAGTGCCACTGTCCACGGGAGCTCTTGATCCTCTGTGATGCAGGCAGTCCTCTGGAAGCTTTTTAGAGGTCGTTGGATCTCCTTGGCGCAATGCCTTTCTTCTACAGGTTCTTTGAAGCAGGAGACAGGCCGGTAGGTCTGGGGCCAAGTCAGTTGTTGTCTCCTTTCCTTCTCTGCTGGGGTTTCAGCTAAGTAGTCCTTCTTCTTCTTCTGAGGTCATCAGGAATCTGGTGAGCTGGGTTCAGGGAAGCCCTTAAATACAAGATTTAGGGGTGTTACAGGGGTCAGAGGGCAGGCGTCAATGGCTACTGTCCCAAAGGGTGGCTACACCCGCCTTGTGTTCACTTCCTTCGGGGACGGGGGCACATATCTATCCCTATTGGTTCCTGTCCTCCACACCAAGATGGAGGATTCTGCAGGGAGGGGGTCACTTCAGCTCTGGACACCTTAGGGGTGGTCCCAGTTGAAGTGGTCACACCTCCTTGTTTTTCTTATGTTTCCCCCCGAACTGGCCGCCAAAAGTGGGGGCTTGTCTGGGGCGCTGGCATCTCCACTAGCTGGAGTGCCCTCGGGCACTGTAACACAGAGCCTGAGCCTTTGAGGCCCACCACCAGGTGTTACAGTTCCTGCAAGGGGGGTGGGTGGGGAGTGTGGAGCACTTCCACCCAGAGCAGGCTTTGTTTCTGGCCTAAGAGGGCATGAAGGCCCCTGCTCCATGGGGTCAGAAACTCATCTACTAGTGGCAGGCTGGCACTGACCAGTCAGTTCTACACTAAAGGACTTAGTAAAATACAGGGGGCATCTCTAAGATGCCCTCTGTGTGCATCTGTTAATAAATCCTGCACTGCCATCAGCGGGGGTTTATTGGGCTGAGAAGTTTGCTACCAAACTTCCCAGCATTTAGTGTAGCCATTATAGAACTGTAGAGTTTGTTTTGACAAACTCCCAGACCATATACTTAATATGGTCACACTGCACTTATATTGTCTACGAATGGACTTAGACACTGTAGGGGCATATTGCTCTTGCAGCTATGCCCACACCTGTGGTATAGTGCACCCTGTCTTGAGGCTGTAAGGCCTGCTAGAGGGGTGACTTACCTATGCCACAGGCAGTGTTTGGTTGCCATGGCACCCTGAGGGGTGTGCCATGTTGACTTTGCCTTTTTCTCCCCACAATCTGCAATGGCAGTGTGCATGTGTTCGGTGAGGGGTCCCTTAGGGTGACACAACACATGCTGCAGCCCTTAGGGACCCTCCCTGGTCACAGGGCCCTTGGTACCACTGGCACCTTTTACAAGGGACTTATCTGTGTGCCAGAGGTGTGCCAATTGTGGAAGCAATGGTACATTTTTAGGAAAAGCACACTGGTGCTTGGGCCTGGTTATCAGGATCCCAGCACACTCTCAGTCAAATCAGCATCACTATCAGGCAAAAAGTGGGGAGGTAACTGCAACGAGTGCCAGTTGCCTACAAATACATTTTGCAAAAAATCTTTAATCATTGTAGAATCCACATTATCAACAAAAGTTACTTCAGGCCACTTGGACATGTAGTCCACAAAAAGGAATGCATACTTAGGGCTGCTGCTTAACACCCCAAATGGTCCAAATATATCAAAAGCTAACTTGCTCCAGGGCACACTGGGACATTCAACAGGGGTATAAAATTAGGAAATGTTACCCGAGTTTGTTACTCAGGGTGCATGCATAACATGTCCTCCCACAGTGTCCAACCACATGTTTCTTTGCCCTTGGCCCCCAAAAATCTTTCTTCACTCTCCACGATAGCACATATGCCCACATGACCTTCATGGGAAAGTATAAACACTGTATTCCTCAAACCATATGAAACCACCAGAAATTCACACTTGCATAACGGCCCATCAATAAAGGATAACTTCCTGACACTCTCCAAAAAGGAACAATACTATCATGCATGTCCTTAGATGATGGCCAATGCCCAGCTAAATATTTCATTACATCCTGCATTATAGCAGCATTCTTGACAGCTTCCCTCCGTTCACCCCCTGACAACACCTTACTCAAAATGGTATCTATAGGACACACAAATTCCACCTCATCCCCACAAAGTTTTTCTTCATCATCTTTGTCCACCAAAGGTAAACTTGATAAGCAATCTGCATCAAAATTGCCTACTTCTGCAGTGTACTGCAACTTGTACCAGAATTCATTTAACCAATACTGCCACTTACTGAAACGTGGCGCTGTTCTATCCCCCTAAAACTTGTTCCAAATAAATCTACCAAATGTTTATGATCTGTGCATAACACAAACTAATTTCTCCACACAAAAATTCTAAAGTACTGAACTCCCCGCCATATTCCAAAGGCTTCCTTTTAAGTTGTGAAATAAGTGTGCTCCTCATCACATAAAGCTCTTGATGCAAATACAACAATCTTCTCACTCTCATTGTTCCTCTTCTGCATTAAAACTGCCACCAAACTATGATTACTTGCATCAGTGGTAATGATGCACAAATCAGCAGTACTGAAAGGCTTAAGGGGTCCAGCAGAAACAATTTCAAGCTTGACGGAATGAAATGCCTCCTCAAACTCACTACTCTAATCATACTTAACATTATTTTTCAGGAAGGAAAGTAAACACACAGTTTTCACAGCAAAATTGCTCATACATTTGTCGTATTATTCAGTAACTCCTAAAATGACTTCAACTGATCCTTTCCCTGGGTGCTGGTGCATCTTCAATGCTTTTAAAATCAATTCAATTCCTGTGCTAAATATCTGATGGCCCAAATAATGTACTCCAGTTGTACTAAACTTACAATGGTCCTTCCTAAGTGTTAATCCACTTTCCTTTATGACACCTCATGCACCCTTCTGGCTCATATCATGTTACTCCTGATCCTTGCCATAGGTGAGAATGGTATCTTGGAAATAAAATACACCTTCCTTTAAACAAGCTTCCCTTCAATTATTGAAACACACTTGATGCAGATACAAGTCCAAACAGCATGCATACGTAATGATATGCTCCTTCCGGTGTCACAAATGACGTGAGGGGTCTTGAATCTCTGCTTAACTTCATCTGATGGTAAGCTGTAGACATGTCCAGCGATGTAAAGAACTTGCACTTCATCACTCATTAGCAGTGGTAAAGTGCACAGAGACAATAAACCAGCAAAAACAGACCTGAAACAATAGGAGGAAGAAGGCAAAATGTTTGGGGATAACCCTGCAAAAAGGGCCATTTCCAACACCATTCAATCAATGTTCCTAAGTATATACCCAGAACTCAGCTGTATTGTAAAAATCCCACTCCTCCCCTCCACAGAGTGTATTAACAATTGCATGTATAGTGCAAAAAACAGATCATATGTTCACCAAGATGCTTGCCGGCCATCTTGAAATGTGCAGACATCCACATTCGTATCGTTCTTCCATGCTCAACACTAAGATATCCCATACTTACAAATTTGCATCATCAATTCACTAGAAGTTCCTAAGTAAATACAAACAATTCAACAATATGACATAAAAGTTCCATTAGCCTCCTAAATAGCACCTATATCCAATACAATATACTGTGTGTGTGACACAAAACAGGTCATACATCTGCCAAAACACTCAGCAGCTATCTTGAAACAACCAGATAGCCACAATATTATAGTCACTGACTGCTCAGACATGCCAATCCATAGAGTCTCAGCACAACTATATAAAGCACAATTAACTAATATATATCAAGCAAGTCTTGGGCCGCTCACATCCTAGAATCTTCCTACATGTGAATGTAGTCACTGACTGCTAAAAGTAGCCAAGCTGGTTGTAGTAGATGGACCATGTACAAAAGTACAATATTATCATGTGATCGCAGAACCTACTTAATCCAAAGTCATATACAAAATGAAATCAGTCCAAAAATAAGCTAGCAACAGTTAATACTCACTCACATCAGCCATAAATTGCAAACCCCTTGTTAGAAATGGGGTTCCTGGTTGGCTAGGGTAAGCACCTCAGCCCGGCACGGACCAACAATCTAGTCAGGTCGAGAAGGCCACACACCCAAGATAACCCCTGCTCACCCCTTTGGTAGCTTGGCACAGTCAGGCTTATCCCAAGGGCAATGTATAAAGTGCTTGCACAACACACACAATACACATTACACAATAAATACACCACAAAGGAAACACAACAAAATATATCAAACTAAACGGTATTGCATAAAACATCATTAGACCAAAACGACATGTATCAGTGACACCCTGCCACACAAGCAGTTGTCAGAACAGTACACAGGTTACTAGTAGTCCGTGAATGTAAGCAGTAGTTAGATAAACATATAGGTCACTGGTATTCTGCCACACAAGCAGTAGTCAGGTCATCGTTATCACCAACAATCCAAATATCATAATAAACACATTGGTATGAACACCCAACCTCCATCATGAATGCAAGATAAGGAGATACATTGCCATACAGCATATGTCATAAGACATTACCCTTCCCTCTGCATACCAGGTAGGTCCTGGAAATATGTACATCACCCCACCACGGAAATCATGACACAGTACATGAGTCAGGTCCTAAGACAAAAATGCAGAAATAATGGGGCCAGACATCTTTAGTGAAAATGCAG
This sequence comes from Pleurodeles waltl, assembly GCF_031143425.1. NCBI lineage: Eukaryota > Metazoa > Chordata > Amphibia > Caudata > Salamandridae > Pleurodeles > Pleurodeles waltl. The sequence continues at coordinate 1,692,916,560 of NC_090440.1, forward strand.
CGTCAACAAAAATCACCAAAAACACCCTGCACCTGAAGGTTGCATCTCATCTGCGTTTTTTTTTTTTTTTACAAGATCTACAGAAGGAACAGACCCATCAGGTAAAGTACGTGGTCTCCTGTGCACCCATTATATGCAGTGGGTAACTAAGAAGGCTCTCGTCCACCCAGGAGCTCCTGTGCTCCTATTACATCAGAATGGTACTTTTCCCCAAAATGCCAGCAGGATTGGTGACCTCTGTTGAGGGTTGCCACCCTGTCCTGTTATCCACTTGTGAGTGCCCCAGAGTTCTGCCACAGAAGCGGGGCACCCGTTAGGCTCCTCTTGCATCGATATTTGAGCCCGTTATGGCCTTTCTGGGCTCTCCTACCCACAGTGAACCTGAGGGGGTGAGCCCCTATATCCCGACTCACACCTGCTGTGCAGCCCACCCCTTCTTTAGGCAGCTTCCTCCTCCAGCAGCAGCTACCCGTCTTCCACAGAGCACATCTTGCCCTCTGCTCTCCTTGGGCCCGGATGGAGAACCCTCGCAGGGGGGATTCCCTCTGGCAATGGTGGTCGTGGCCCACAGGGAGCAGGTGCTTCTCACAGCCCTCCTGCTCCAAAGACTGTGCAACTAACACAAAGGGGAGTGCTCAGCCCGCGCTTTCTTCTCGCCGGCAGCACTCCTTTCCTGTGTTTCCTTCACACTCATGGCGACCGTCGGCTCGCTTATGTGAAACTGTTTTACTTTTCATTATCAGTTTATGTGGCAAGAAAAATCCAGTTAGGAGTTTACAACGCTAATAGCTATAATTCGAGCAAATGCGAGACCCATTGCAAGGCAAATGCTTGTTTTAATTGGTGCAAAACCTGAATTTTATTATTCAAGTAGCAGTGTAATTGTTTTTAAAATTTGTATCATTGTCATGTGTTTTTGATGTACGCAATATTTGTGTGGTGCCAATTTTTTACATGAAGTCATTGTTCATTGCCTTTTTTGTCTGTCTGTGCGGAACAAATATTTTTCAAATAATATTCAATTCTTTTTTTCTTGATAAATGTTAGGATTTGATGTGAGAGGTAATTTGTTCAGCCTTCTCATTGTGAACAATAATTTGTTTCACGTATTTTACAGTGTTGGCCTTTGTTGCTTTTGCTTATTTTGCCTCACTGTCCTGGAGGCCATAGCCCTTTTCTATTTCACTTTCTAGAAGTGGCAGTTGTATAATGGTAATAAGTAATCCACCTACACCAGTAAGCAGCATTTCTCACTCCCATTCCAACCATACCAAACATGCTTACACCACCCCTCATAGGCTAGATAATACCACTTAGACCTATGTTAGGGCATTTCCAATGCAATCCTATGAAAGGCAGCACTCAGAGTTGTGGGAAACCAAATAGGCTGGCTGTCACTACCAGGACAGGCCACACAACAAGGCACGTCCTACCTCTTACCCACATTGATTAAAGGGCTAGCTTGAGCCTACATTAGGGGTGACGTATCTAGTAAAAAGGGAGTTCCAGTCCTGGCAAGTAAATTTGGATGCCAGGCCTCTGTGGCAGTAAACTGCACATGCAGGCTATGCAGTGGCAGTCCTGAGAAAGGTTTGAACGCTACTTCTGTGGGTGGTGCAAGATGCGCTGCAGGCCCACTAGTAGCATTTAATTTACAGGCCCTGGGTATAGGGATACCACTGTATAAGGGACTTACAGGTAAATTAAATGTGCTAATTAGGTGTAAGCTCATCATACCAAGTTTAGATGGAAGTGCACATGCACTTTCCTACTGATCAGCAGTGGAAAAGTGCTCAGAGTCCAAACGTCAACAAAAAAGGGTCTGAAAAAAAGGAGGAGGAAGGCAAAAAGTTTGGGGATGACCCAGTAAAAAGAGCCAGGTCCAACAGCACTATTGATAACATTGGGCTCATATCAGTGGCACAGATGGAGTCCGCAAAACGGAGTAAGTCCACCCCCAACACCACTACATGTATCATACATCATATGTTACCCCATAAGTACTATAATCCATTATCAATATTTAGTCCTTGGTCTACAGTTTTCACTTTCTTTATCCATGTAGCCTCTCAAAGTCAGAGTTTAAGCTCACAGTTCAATCAATCAATCAGGAATTTGTAAAGCGCACTAAGGCACTGAGGAGGGGAGAGGGGGATAAGAGCAGGAGGGGGAGGTGCTGCTACTGCTCGAACAGCCAGGTCTTGAGAATTTGCCAGTTGCCTCCTCATACATCATTATCAATATGGTCAATCCCATGAAATTTAAAATTCAGATGAACATTTTGAGCATCACATTTGAATGCATACATAACAACCAGATACTCAGTATCATTTGTTTAACAGTTCCAAAATCTTTGGAAATGTGTTCTCTCAAAGTCCTGATTGTGCTCCCAACATAAACTTTTTTGCATTGACAAATTATTACAAAGACAGCATATTGCGTCCCACAGCCAATGTGGCTTGTAATCTCATGATTACCAGTGTGACCAAAACATAAATTTAGCATCTTGTCTATCGCTCAGCTACACATATTGTAATGGACACATCTGTAAAATCCTTTACAACGTTCAGTTAACCAGGGTCTTTGTGTCACTGGTACAGGGTAACTGGAACTATTCCTGTTGTGTCATTCCTTTACGGAAAGTAATACTTGGATTATGCGATATAAAGGGTTGTTGCATCCTGTCAGCAGTTATTAAGTGCCACTGCTTCTTAAATATGCTAGAGTTTCCCAGATACACCCAAGATGGCCACTGCCTCAATGAGAATGTGTCAAAGTTAAGATGGCTGTCCACACAGCATTGGTCAGCATCAGCATCTCACTGCCTTCGGCAAAAGCATTACCAGTGCCTGAGTTGGCCTAATGTTGGCACAATACTCTGCCTCAGTGCGCGGGATCGCTCCACCGGCAAGTAGGTACTTCACCAAGGGCTTCACCGCTGCTCCAGCCATTCTTCAGGGTAAACTGATTAAATGTTGAGAATTTCTGCTGCTGAATCCTCACTACCTCAACATCCCCCAACCCAACATTCCAAATACCGACAAAACTCAACAGTTTACTCCAATAGATGGTAAAAAAAAACATAACTCAAATACTGTATGAAAAACAATCACAAAAAACAATATCTCCAGCCGAATTACATCTTTTTAGATGACCCAACTCAGAAGGTTGTTATTTAGAAGGAAATCCACAAAACACCACCATGCGGCTCGTACTCCTCCGCTACCCAACAAAAGCCTTTTGATGTGTACGTGAACGAAAACTGTCCTGCCTTGCCAAGTGATAATAGTAAGTTGGTCAGCCTAGCAAAGAGTCCGACACACAGACCCCAGAGTAAGGTGTCGTGTGTACAATGCCTGCACTTCACAACTGCCTGTTGTTTTCTCTGTGTAGGTGTTAATGTCAACTAACCAAGCAGCAGTAATTTAGCACCAACTACCCGTATAAAAGTGGCGTGTGTGCGATGATAACACTCCACAACTACCTGTTTTCTCTGTGTTGGTGTTAATATGTAAAAATAAGTCGAAGCGCTTGGAAGATTTAGAGTCACTAAGATAATTCGTTTCAAGTTATTTTCTAAATCACCAATTCAGAGTGTACTATCCGTAACGATTTTCCATAACAGGATTCACGCGTGAGGGCTTGATGATTTACTGGTCAAAATTTCACAAACGGTGCTGCAGTAGTCACGAGTTCTGCAATACTAATTAAACAGTCCTTCTGATCCTCTTTTTTTCTCTTCAAGTGCTAAAGTGTACATAAGCAAAAATGTTACAGGCGGCGGCCATTGTTAAAGGGCGGGCCTTCCGGTTATGGGACAGCCATCTTGGCGTCAGACGCGAATATTACGCCGAGGGTCGCAGTATTATGCGGTTCCGAGGAAACGAGGCACATGCTAGGCGAAAAAACACTACCAAGTCGGCAAAGGATGGGGTGTCAGTCGGATTCCGCCACTCGTAAAAATGGGTTTTAAGGATCCGTCTCGTAACTTCAGCAGCTAGTGTTGATAAACCTTCGCTATGCGTTTCTTCTAGGTAACAACACCTGGTACATATACGGTTTTGAGGCAATTACTCAGACATTGACCTTTGCGTGCGTGAAATTCAAATGAAACTTTATTGGCACGGTAATATATTCCACTGACGTTGCAGTCGGTCACTGAACGTGGCTCTGTCAGTGGTGGGTTTAACGTCGCTGTGGGCGTGATTCTGACGCTTCTTTGTGCGTGACGTCAGGGCCTTAGAAGGCGGGCTCGGGGGTGTCGTGTAGGCGTGGTCCACAAATGTCTTTGGGCGTGGCCTCCATGCTGCGGTGGGCGTGTCAGGGTCCCAGGATCAGATGTGCTCAGACGGATGGGGGCGTGCCTATCACCAACCCCCATGTGGGCGTAGTTTTGACGCTACGGGGGCGTGTGATTCTAGGTTGCGGCGGCCGGTGCTGCTGGTGAGCCGGTGATGGCGGATCGGTGCGGGGGGCCCGTACAGGGAGCCCTGCCCCCCGAGGTGCGCGAGAGCCTGGCCGAGCTGGAACTGGAGTTGTCCGAGGGTGAGAGCCGAAACGGAAGCGCCTGGCGGGATGACTGGGATTTATATCACTGACTGGTGGCGGAGAGCTGTGTTTTAAATCAGCACCATCTCTACAGCCAGCCCCTTTAGCGTTGCTTTTGGACCCTACCTCTCAATACCCTGCTTGTATACTTCCCAATCAGCAATCTGTGGCCCTCTGCAAGCTTTGCTCAAATCGACCTTTGCAACACTCGCCACCTGTACCCACCTACAGTCCTTTCCTCCTTCCATTCCCTGCCTTCCTGTCACCCCCACCTCTTGTACCCAAAACCTCCTTCCATTAAACGGTTTTCCTGTCCACCAGGCACCACCAATGTCGAGCTGTTGATCCAGCAAGGACCAAGTCGCCCTGTCTTCTTTCCTCGCGACTGTTTCTACTGAAAGGTCACTGGCCTACACTGACCTCTCAGAGGGTATCCATAACACTTGGGTTGCCTTTAAACGGCTAATGATACAGTTTCTCGATTCTAAATAGTGCGTGGGCCCATTATTTTCTGCCTTGCAGGGAAGTGCACGACCGCGAATGTTGACCCATACCGCTATGGATTGTTGTATGGTTTGGAATGATCTCTCATGTATTGATTACCTGGTTTAAGATTGCTGTATTTCCGTGTGGTAGCGCTCAGGATTAGTGTGTCAGAGTTGAGATTTAGCATTGAAAGAAGGACAGTTTGACCTATTTCGTTATGCTTTCCATAGAGCATAGCACATTGTCAGGGATTACCTTTTACCGCCCAGGTTCCCTCCTAGGGTGACATACATTGCTTGAAATTGTCTCCCCAAGGTATTGCAATACTCCTTTAGTTTTTGCCGCTATTAGTTAACCGAGCAAGACCAGGAGCCTTCTCATACGGAACAGTAACATGACCAGTATTAGAGTTTTCCGCTAGAGGTTGTAATTATCCAGATCCATTGAAAGGTAAACTCTTCTGAGAGAGGGTGATTATCTTTTATCAGCAAGGCCCAGCGTGCTTCTTAGTTTGCTGAAGCAATCCTCACATTGGTCATCACTACCAAGCAAAGCACAGCACATCTTCTTTGTCTCATGGAGTTGGCTTTTTCATTTAATTTGACTGGCTACAGTAACAGTATTTCTAAAGCATTTACTGCCCCATACGAGACGTTGAAGCGCTTCATAATGAGCAGCACGCTGCTCTGAAACACAGCGTTTGTGGTTATCCCGATGTTGTTGTAGTTGGTTGTTACTATTAACACTGTGCACTTATGCTGACCGCTCAGTGCATTCATTCTAGTTTCTGTGTGTTAGATTATTTTATACGGGTTTGATGTGGTCATTGGGGGGTTTGGTCTGTGTGTTCATGCAGATGTTTTTCAGGGTTAATAGGTGGGTTAGAAGAGAGTTTGTATTATTGAATTGCAGGACTAATATGTTTGATGAAGGAGCTGTTGCGATATTTGAAAACAACTGTCAGTAGTTTGCAGAAATGCAATAGTAGTGATTAGGGAAAATATGCATGTGACTTAGAGTACGTTATTCTCAGCGAGAGGAGGCATGCAAAGGGTAGAATAAAGGGACATAGTCATTTGGAAAAAAGGAGAGGCAACAATAAGATGCTTTAAGTAATGGTCAGTATTTCATGCAGAGTTTTGGGAACATAGGGCGTGCTGTTTGAGATAGCCGCACGAGGATACAAAACTGCAAAAATAAACTATATTGTTTATTTGCAAATGCAGTAATTATATATTATGTAGTATTTTATAGGCAAATAAGCACTATTATCAGGTGAAGAGCATGCCCTCTGTTAAGCTGCAGCGCGACCCCCGTACTCCATCAAAGTCAAATGATCAGCTCAGTGGTGTTTTGTATAGAGTAATTGCTGGGCGCTATACAAGAGTCTTACTATGGTCAAAAGTAGCAGCAACTTCATATCATAGTGGGAGAAAATATGTGCATGCATGCACATAACTGACTTGCCTCTTAGGTCACTATTGGCATTGTCGAGTGAGTTGAAGCATGAACGGTTCAAAATTCATGTCTGAAAGCTATTCCTTAAAAAAATACTTGCACCGGTTTAGTCTGATGTGTTACTATTAAGATGAAATAATTCTGCATGTGAGTGGAATACATTTTTAAAGAGACTTTTTCATATTTTACATATTTGTTGCAAAATGTCTGTAAAAATGAAGATGGCCCAAAAGTTAACTGTGCAAGATACCTTACTTGCTTTCTTCCACATCGATTAACGTGTACCTAAATATTTGCCCATTCTGAACAGGGAGCCACGTTCAAAGGTCAGGAGAGCACTTGCTGCCCTCGGACTATAGAGCCCCAGGGACGTTATAGTATAGAATATACAGCAGCGCTGGCTTCAGTGCAGAATAGCTGCAAGTAAAAACAAGCATTTGCAATGCAGTAGGTCTTGCATTTTCTTGAATTGGAGTTATTGGCATTGTAAATAATTCATAACTGGACTTATCATGCCACATAAATTAGTCAACCCTGTCTCATAATTTCATCTTTTCTTGCCATGTTTTAGTGGTTACTGACATCAGAAATCACAAGCCCTTGAGGAGAGACGATGGAAAATAAGGCTGGAAAAGTATTTTTTATTTTATTTTAGCAGAAGTAAGTCTTCCAAGCGTTCTTGTTTTGCATATCAACAAAGCTCTAATGAAGTTAACAACAGCAGAGCAGACTGAGAAGATTTATGACCCCAATAAAGGAGATAAGTAATGGCATCTGTGGGAAGAGTCCCTGGACGGGAGACTCCAGATGCGAGGCTAAGCAAGTTGCTTCTAGGTTTAGCTACATTATACCAGAAAGGGCATATTGTGGCTTTTGTGAGCAGTGAGCTAAAGGTCCAAGTATTTCTTTTGTAAAATAAGCTTATTTTAGGAGCCAGAGGTGAGGACAACACTGGAATAAAGTCAAAACAAATGTCAGCGACATGGGAGGAGGTGGGAGGAACAGAATGATGCAATAAAACGCATGTAGCTACCAGTCTAAAACACCCACTTTGAAAAGAGAGCACCAAAAAAATGCCAAAGTATTCTGTCACAGCAACAGATACAGAAACCAAAGTGGAATAATACAGTATTAGGTCACTGCTCTGAAACAGAAAAAGGAGGGAGAAGAAGGCAGAACTGACCACTAGTGAGCAAGTATTTTTAAAGGACATGCAGCCAACACATGAAATCGCTTTAAGTCATAAGAAGTCCACTAAAAGTATACACAAGGTTGAACGCTTACACTCAACCTAAAGAAGTATAACACAGTCAACATTGGCTGTGTCATGAAGTTATTTGCCATTTGCAACATGATGAAAAAACACTGGCAATGCCAATAGATTTCGCTTAGGCAAGGCCTATTGGCTTTGCTAATGCCTGTTATGTAGGTCTTGCCATTATACTTTCCATGCTCTCACCTTTCAGGAGGTTTCCATCCCATTATTCCTCTATTGTCATTGAGTGGCTTTCATCCTCAACATCTCTCTTTGATAGATCTCATCTCCATCATGTCCCCATCAATATCTACTTGCCCCTATTGATGGGTCCTTCAAGCACCTTCCTTCCCATCATGTTAGCAATGTGTATGACTCGCACAAACTGCAGATGAAACACCATATGCTCAGGTGGCAAGTGCTAAACTGAATATCATGTGGTAGCTCTTCGTGAATATTTTTCATAGTAAAATCTGAGCTAATCTTATTTTCTTTCAAAATGTACATGTGAAGCTTTTCTTGGGGAGTTTTCATAGTCATCAGGCCCCAGCCTATGTCTTTATTACCAGTGGTAACCCAGGGCCACGGATAATAATGGGCCTAAAATTGATAGCCAATCTCCTTATGTATCAACACATTTCTCCATAGAAGAATGACTGAAAGCCTTTGAAACATCAGGCCAAAAGTTACTTCCTGTTGGTAGGAAAACAGTGGATGACAGGCTTGACAGAGAACCAGTGAAGTGGTGGGACAGACAAGGCACGGTGACAGCCTTAAGTATGATAACAGGAGTTTGTGCAGTGAACTGGTGCTGCCAGGGATTTTCTCTCAGATGGCTACTGGATGTGGCAGGGAACATATTCTGTAGGCTTTATCGATTTGTAACCACAACCAGCTCAAGCCTCCTGCTTTGAGCATTTGATTTTCTACAAGGCAGCCCTTAGGCAGTCTCTAATAATTTGACAAATATTTACAGTATTATAGTTGAGAAAACAATACCTCATAACATGACCTCCTTAATTCTAACAGTGCAATTCAAACCCCCAAAAGGTTTGTCAGAAGGAGAAACCAACCCCTAAAATCTTGCATACTGCATTAATCTGTGATGTTCCATCTAACAAAATACCTGTCTATAGGCTTTACTACAGTGACATTCCACCTCTTAAGGGTGATGGCATATAACATATATTTGTCACAATAAATTATTCGGTTCTACTGAGTTTGTTGTAACATTTCATAATAAACAGAATAGCCTTGGTTATTGGCTTGTCATTATAAGCAGCAAGGGCCTACTGTAGTCGTCGTAAAGAATATAGAACCTCACAGCACAGCTTTTCTCAGCATTCTGTTACTCCACAGGCATTAAAATGCATTGATCTTTCAAAGCACTCTGACAGGGCTTCACAATGCTTGCCTTTACCCCACATTTCATGTTGTGAAGTCTGAAAGTGTGTGTATATATATATATTCACTTGAAACACAAAAGTTTACATGGACGTTCATATTTTAAACATACAAAACCATAGAAATTCACTTGTTATAATTAGTTATCTCAAGTAACTATAACTTATGTCCTAAGATAAACATAACTTCCTCCCCTGCCATGCACAGTTTTTTTGTCAATAATTTTACTGCAAATATCAGTGATCTCGTCCAAGATGTCATGAGTGCCATAATTTGCGGGGTAATTAACAGTGCATGACGTGGGCGTGACTTATAGTTACTCTAGGGCACCAGTTATATTTACTTGAGGGAAATGGGTGAATTTGTATGGTTTTGTATGTTTAAAATTTGAGCCTAACTGTAATCTCCCTGTATCTTTTTTTTTTTTTTAAGTGAATTTGTATGTTTTTTTAAATTTCTATTTCCTAACTATAGCGTCCCTGTAACCTTTGTTTTTTCTGGTGAATTTCTATTTTTTTTTTTTTTTTTTTTTAACGAAAAGTAATTTTCATTCCTGTACAGCAGTGCATGGTGGGGGAAACTGATGAAAACATTGCCCCCCTCACCCCATCCTCCCCTCCCCCCAAGGTGCAACCAGGCCCTGAAGCCAAATCCCTATAGCCACCCAACCCTGCACATCATTGGCTGTGTGTGGCAGGGGTTGGACACAGGGCCCTAATCACCCAAACCCACACTACATGCCGCCTTTAGCTGTGCGTGGCAGGAGTTGGCCACAGCCTATCTCTCTGGGTGGGTGAGTTGGTGTGACAGGATGTACCTGGTTGTGAGAGTGTCTGTCGGGGTGTGAGAGTGTGTGCGTCAGTGTCTTAGTGGGTCTATGAATGGGTGCATAAGGGTTTCAGTGGGTGTGTGTCTGAGTGGGTCTGTGAGTGGGTGCATGAGGGTCTGAGTGGGTCCATGAATGTCTGAGTGGGTCTGTAAGTGGGTGCGTAAGGGTCTGAGTGGATGAGTGAGTGGGAGAAAGAGATTGAAAGAGAAATTGAGAGATAGACGCTTTGATGAATGATATATTTGCAATGAGATATTTCTGGACAAATTGAAAAGAAAAATGTATTTGTCAATTTAAAAGAGTGAGATCACCTTTCAGTATGAACCTTAAACTTTTGAAGTTTAAAAGAAATTAAAGAAGGAAAATGAGCACAGGCACACAATCTCCCTCTCTCTTTTCCATCCCTTTGTGAGAGGACCACGAGGGTGGGGGAGCCTCAAGGCCTCAATGGCCCTAGCCAGATCCCCATGTCCTGCGGTAGCTGGCATTGCTCCTACAGGCAGGGAGCTGCTTTAAATAGCAACTCCCTGTATGTGGGGGCAATGATTTCATCTGTTGTGTGCAGGGAAACGGATGAAAACTCTGCTTTTCTGCTGTCAGAAAGCAGACTTTGTTTGCTTTTGCTTGGTGGGAGCTGTCAGCTCCCACCAAGCAAAAGCAAACAGTGGGTCCCGGGGATAGACACCCCGGGACATAACATGAACCGGCCTTGGGGAGTGGCTGCTCCCAGGGCCATCATTTTCTCCTCAAGGGGGGTGCACGGCCCCACTCAGAGTATTGCCCCGGGGAGGTGGCAGTCACAGAGACTGCGAGGGGGCTGTGCAACCCCCCTTGGACAGAACTAAATATTTGCCCCAGGGAGGTGGTGCTCCCTATGGCTGCTTGGGGGTTGCACCCCTCCGCATTTACTGCTATCTTTGTCTCGGGCGGTGGCAGTCCCCGGGGCTGCAGGGGTGGGGCCATGTGGCCCTCTGCACACACCTTCATTTTTGCCCCAGGGGACTGGTGGTCCCCGGGTCTGCGGGGGGAGGGGTCAATCCCCCTCCTTCCCCCTAACATTCAATTTCAAGTTGTGCCCTGGGGAAGTGGCGGTCTCCAGGGCTGCTGGGGGGCCGGGTGTCCCCCATGCATTGGATTGCAACCCCCCCCCCCCCAACATTCATTTGCAAATTGTGCCCCAGGGAGGTGGCAGGCCCCAGGGATGCAGGGGGTGGGGGGCAAGTGACCCCTTGCATTTCATTTGTAATTGTGCCCCAGGGACGGGGTGGCACCAGGGTCTGTGGGGGGGTTAGGTGGCCACCCTGCCTCCATTTTGTATGAAGCCTTGGGGAGGTGGTGGTCCCCAGGTATGCTGGGGAAGGACAGCATCCCCATTCAAAATGTAATTGCTCCCAACTCCTACCCCATCAAGGGTCTTCACCAACACAAGCAAGGGATCCCACACTTATTTTTTTAAGTTTACATTTTCAGCAGATCCATGGATCCGCTGCGACTGCTGCCGAAAATTAAAAAATATATATTCTTTTAATTTACTTTGGGGGGGGGGGGGGGGTGCACCAGAGCTAAGGGGTAAGAATGTCCCTACTCTGGCCTTTTTTCTAATTTTTCATCTTTTTTTCTGGGACTTGGCTTCAGCCGAGTCCCAACATGGCTGCCAAAACTTCCTTGTTAAAGTATTGGCAGCTAATCAGATCTCAGCACACGATTTTTTTTTAAAATCCCTTTAGTTCTCTTTACCTCTACCCACTACTTGATCCTAAAATCACCCCTACTTCCCTTCACCCCCAAAACATCCCTTTCCTCTTTACATCTACCCACACTAAAACCCACAAATCCTCAGTTCACTCTTACATCTTTTTATCACCACCCATCATAAACCCTCAAATCACTCTTACCTTTTACTTCTGCCCATTCCTAAAACGACCCTTCTCCTCTTTACTTTCACCCACCCTAAACCTTAAAATCAGCTTATCTCCTTTTATCTCTACTCATCCATTAGCCTTACAGTCAAACTTCTCCCATTTACCCTTATCCACACCTCATCTCATCCCCTCTTTTTTAAAGTAACATACACATTTGCTATTTAAGAAATAAAAATATACATATATATTTATTTGTGTGGTATTGTACAGTGGTGTAAAGAATGCAGGATAAAGCTAAAAAGCCATTCAGTGTACTTACTTGCATAGTACTTGCTTGCTTGTTAAAGGTAATATAACATCATACGCCTTTCTACAAGGGAACAACCATTAGGTAGCTAGTTGGTCTGGTCTTGAGAAACTGGTGTGATGGTTAACTTAATTTTTTTTTGTTTTTTCATTTCACATTTGTACCACAAAAAGAAAAATAAGAAAACCTCTGGCCATTGTGGCCACCAAAATTTTGTATTAAAAATATATTTTTTTTAAATATCACTGATGTAACTTTTTACTTGTGTTTTTTTTTATTTTATTTTTAGTTGTGACATGAATTTTACTGAGCACTTGTTTATTTAAAGTTAATATGAAGAATAGCTAAAAGTTAAAAAGCAAACTTAAAACCAGGTTTATCACTGAAGGGAAAAGCAGATTGAATCAGTGTGTTGTAACCCAAAGTGAAGGGAGCCAGTGGTTAAAGTGGGTAGACCCATTGCATCATGTTATGTGTTGTGGCAGATGGGAGCAAAAGGCGAATGACAATTTAACAGAGCAAAAGCAGAAACCCATCGACCAAAAGCCCCACTATGTATGCATATTACATATGACGTTTTTAGATAAACAATAGTATGGCGAGATAGCTGAAACTAAGAGGAAGATTAATATTTGGGCAGAGTCTTAGACACTCATTAATGCTTACAGTTCTTTTCCCATTGGTTCAACCTTTTGTGGATCCACCCCAGCTATTTGTAGTTGAAGGAGTCTTCCACAATGATAGACTCACCATTTTGTCATAGTTTTTCCATCTTTTCGCTTGCTCATTCTATCTCTTGTGTGTGTGTTTTTTTTGTTTTTTTTATTATTATTATTATTATTTTTTATTTAATCTCTATTGCTCTGGGTCAAAGTCTGATGAGAAAAAATAAGAGCTGTGACCCAAAAATGAGTACTAGTGAACCCCACCTACAACCACCGGCTCAAATTAAGCATTTGGTGGATGGAGAGCTAGATAGCTCAGAGGTTTCCATTCTTTTACGGTTTTGCTTCAAACCGTCAGATGTCACTCTAAGACTGCTTTTCCTCTGGGAACATGTTCTTTACTCAAGGTGCCCTTCAAACCACTCCTTCACATGGTAAAGAGCGTCTATAGCAGTCATTCCAACACATTTTTTGTTGTTGGAAGCTTTGTTGACACAGGATCTCTGGGGAATTGATGCACTATTTGAGTGGTGGAGAGTTCTAAGTTACTGACAAAAGCACTGGCCTGTGTGCTTCTGCCCCGGCTCCATTTTCTGCGCCATCTCTTCCTTTTGCTTCCTTCCTTCTGTTGCTTCCTAAGCCCTCTACAGATCCAGATTAGAGTGCATGTTACCCTTGTACTACAGCACACGAGTGTGTTTAAAAAACATAGTTTGTGTAGGCTAGTGGAAATAGATTACAAGTCCCATAATGCAACAGAACAAATGTGCCACTTCCACCTGAAATTGTAGAGCTTGCCATCCCTGGATCATATCTTTCAAGCAGTGGCACGATCACACAGTGTGCCTTGGTTATTTTATTGAAACCGTACTGGAGTCCTTGCATAGTCCTTCGTGTCAACACCAAAAGCTCAGGCAACCACTAAGCATTGCCAGTCCTGCGCCTGTCATATTCTGAAACCCTGAACGCCTGGTGGTCAGGCCCGTAGCGGGCATTGGGCATTTTCCCCAGGAGGCAGGAAGGGTGGGCTGGTTTTGCATTGGCGGAGGCAGTGCTTCAGTATCAGCCCCCAGTAACAAAAGCAGCAGTGCTTTGCACTTGCACCCCCGAGTTCCCTGACCCTCGGGCCAGGGGCTGGTCAAGCTAAATTTCCAGGGCTGCTTTAGGTTCCCAGTCTGGTCCTGCTGGTGGCACAGAATGCACCGTCCAAAAAATTAAAAGCTTCACATCTGTCACTAAAAAAGTCTGCACTATTCATTTCAAAGTAGGCTCGAAGTGTACGATATTCTGGGAGTTCTGCAAAGTAAAAAAAAAACAATTAAATTGTGTCGGAGTTGTTAAGGTTTATGCTATTCTCAAACGAGTTTTTATTTTTTATTTTGCTGAATTCCAAAAGAGGGGTGCCAGCCCTTTCATCGCAGACTTGTGTTTCTAGAGGAACACACGGATTCCCAGCTCCAGATAAAGGGTTACTCTCCTGGGCACGAAAACGCACATTTTTCCGGGTATTTGCTGAGGTAACTGGGATGGACGTCATGGATGAAACTAACGAAAGCTCCAATAACACTACTTTCCACTGACGAGGTCAAACAGACTGAAAATACCAGAAATTGAAGATGTTGCCATTTTTTACTGCCTGTTTCTTTTGTGAATGAAAGAGTCACAAAACGACAAGAAGAGTACACAAATGCTAGACATTGTAAGCCGACAGGAAAGCTCGTTGAGTTAAACGCTCACTATTGAAATATGTGGCAAGTCCTTCTGCGTTCCTCCCAAAGTCGTTAAATTCCGTAAAATAAAATTGCCCACTTGTAAAATGTTTATAGTGCGTGAAGTGTGAAATGACGCACTATTGACAAAACATTCCATTATTCAAACAAGCATTGGTAAAGCCAATTGGTCTCGCCTACCATAGCTATTGGATTTGCTCGTGTTTTTTTTAGTTATGTTGTACGGCAGCCCATCTGAAATTTAGAAGAAAAAAAAAAGCCGCATTATTGCACAGTTTTTCCCTAACTTTCAACCATGGTGCACAGCAGATGCTTTATAGTACAGCATGTCTAAAATATATTGGGAAAGCCAGTAGCTCTCGAATGCGGTACCTATTGGCTTTGCCAATGCTTGCTGCATAGTTTATTTATATGTGTTTCACTGCTTAGATGTAAAGGGTCAAGCTGCCCTCTCCCCTTTTATTTGTTTCCAAAATTGACTACTCTGTGCCCAGAGTTGACTCCAGCTGAGAACCTGGGTCAAAAAATAATGCACTTTTACTATGCTGAATATTGTGTCTCCCATACTGGCTTTCACCCACAACATGTAGTTATTCAGAGTGATCACATTTATGCCTTCATTGTTTTATACTAGTCTCCAAGAGCAACCCTGGAGAACCTGCATGTAAAATCACACTTGGGCAACAGTGGTTCTCATTAGTATTATTTGAAGGAGAGGATGATCTATTAAGAGGTTAAGTAACGACAGATAAAAACATCAAATCACCATAAACATAAATGCAAGTAGACTTCTATATCTAGAGAAGCCCACAAAAAACAAACAAATAAAACACAGGACAATGTGTCCTCAGTGCAAAAGTAAAAAAAAAAAAAACGTAAATACAAAAAATGCTTCTTTAAAAATGAAGACTAGCTGGTGGCTTTGTGGTAAACAAGTTCATAGAATTTGTGAACTTGGTATGGATAAAAGTTCGGCAATCTCTATCTAGTTTGTTTGTTATCCTTGTTGACAATGTTTCGACTCTTACCTGCAATAGAATGGTCTTAACCTTTACTCAATCTAGTTCAGACCATTCTTTTGGATTAACCCTTTCCACGTGGCTTTTTCTGATGTACCCTGTTTTCTAGTCGTAATGAAACTTCTGTATTGTATGAACGGGTCGACAAGGATAACAAACAAACTACGGATTGCCAGACTTTTACCAAGTTCATGAATTCTTCATTTTTATAAGAAATCGTTTTGTATTTGTTTTTTGGCTTCGGCACAGAGGACACATTGCAGTGTGTTTTATTTATATGTTCTTTGTGGACCTTTCTAGATATAAAAGCCTGTTTGCATTCATTATTATGGTGATTTGATATGTTACATTTTTCATGAGGCTACTTAAACTCTTAATTGATCATTCTTTCATTCAAATGATACCAATGAGAACCATTGTTGCATAAGTGTGATTCATTGTTTTGTTGTCATAGCAAACGGTCAGCCACCTTCACAGATTCACAAAAATCAAGCTGATGAGAAAAGGGTGTTCATTAGCCCCTAGAGCTTGTAAATGATATCAAACAGTAACCCAGCAAACTCTGCCTACTCCTGGGTGCGATTCAGTGCCTGCTATGGAGGGGTATTACTCATGGTATGCTACAGCAAGCTAATTCTAATCCAGAAAGTGTCTTTTGATGTCACCATCCTTCGGTGATAGTTTTACTTCTCACATGAAAGACTGTGGACTTCACACATGCCTACTCTAATACTCGGTGGCTTCTGTAATCTGAATGCCTTCGTGGCACCTTGTGAGCACTGTACTGTGCTTGTCAATGAACTACTGGCATGAACTGAGTTGTTTGGTCTTGCCTACATAGCACATGCGCTTTGCCGCAAGACTTACTGTTTATGATTCAGTGGGCTTATGCCCTCCCACAGCACACTCGTAGTTGTTTTCGTGTCACACTCATTTGCAATTTATTTGAATGTTAACTTCAGGTTGGCTTCTCTTCTTTTCTTGTGTTAGCTTTGCCCTGGAACTCGGACCAAGTACATATGTTTATCCTCATCTTTTTGCTACTCATTTTTTTAATTTTATGAGCGTTTCAGTATTATTCCTTGACGGGCAGTGCGATCTCCAACTTTTAACCCAGATATACGGCTTCTAATTTATGTTGTTTTCACTCTATCCGCTGTCTCTGGCGCATTAGTTACTTATAACCATAACTGTACTACTGTGCTCTACACCTCTGTACCCTGCACTGCTCTACATCTCTCTTCCCTATGCCACTGTACTTCACTCTGCTCCACTCCATTCGACTGTACTCTTCTCTACCCTACGCCACTCCACATTATTCTACTCAGCCCTGTGCCTCTTTACGCCACTCTACTCCTGCCTACTCCACCTCACTCTTCTGCACCCCACCCACTATGCTACTGTACTTCACTATACTGCACTCAGCTCTTCTCACGCCGCTCTACTCCACAGTACTCTATGCCTCTCTACCCTACGCCACTCTCCACTCTGCGTCACTCTACTAAATCCACCATACATAACCCCACACCACTCATCACTCTGTCACTCCAATCTACAACTCTACTTCATCCCTCTTTTCTCCGTTCCATGCCACTCTGCACTATGCCACTGTGCTCTACACCAGTGGTTCCCAACCTGTGGTCCGGTGACCCCTGGGGGTCCGCAAAGCCTTCTCAGGGGGTCCGTGAGAGCCTAGAAAATAAAAAAAATATTGACAAATTCGGTCCCCAGCTTCCAGTAATGACTCAGGCGGTGGTCCCCCGATTCCCATGATGATTCAGTGGGGGTCCCCGGGTTCCATTAATGTTAAAGTAGGGGTCCACAGAAATCAAAAGGTTGGGAACCACTGCTCTACACCACTGTATTCCACTCTACTCCACTTAATTACACACTGCCATTCTACTCTATAGCACTCTATGCCCATGTGTGCCACACCACTGGACTCTACACCACTTTACTCCACTCTACTTTGTGCCACTCTACGGCACTTCACTGTCCTCTACGACACTCAGTTGTACTCTATGCTGCTCCTCTGTACTCTACACCTCTAATTCACGCCACTATACATCACTCTACGCCACTTCATTCCACGCCACCTTATGCCACTCTACTCCATGCCACTCTGTCACGCCTCTCAACTGCACACAGTGCTACGCTACTGTTATGCCACTCTACTCTGTGCCATTCCACTCCACACCTCTCTTCTCTACGCCACTCTACTTTATGCCACACCACTAACTTAGCCATGGTGAACCGTGAACAGCAGCCACACTGCTGTTTGACGTGGTTAAAAGACATAGGCAAAGCCGTTTGTTCTCACAGAACCAAGACCTTTTAGCTTTGCCAGTGCTTATTTTTACTTTTGAGGAACTCTCAGGATTTACAGTCCGAACTAAAGATAGTTTCTTGAGGTTGTTGGAAAAAGATTAATATTGTGATGTGCTTTGTATTGCTATGTTGTGTAGCAACCCTAACTTTGTACGCTTTGGTGTAATTTCCACACTTCTTTAAAGCTCCCATTTGATACTCCGGTGATAAAAGTTTGCTACTATAGTTTTCACTGCAGTATTTTAATAGTGGTTTATCATAAACACTATGTCCACCAGTAGAGTGTAATATCGCTTTCACTTCATTGCTTTGTGACAAGGTGATTTTTAAAGTTAACTTTTCTCTGTTCAGTGAAATGGAAGTGGTACTTCATTTTGACTAAATGTACACATTTCACCACACCAGTGCTAGGTCTGGTGACTGTTAGGAACCCCGGGAAAATGGAGGTATGTAGTATGACGTACCATTCATTCATTCTCATATTTCCCGAGCAGGGCTCCTCCAAAAACCATGAATGTTAAAATAATTAAACTTCTGTTTATTATGCTTGTGAGTGGGGGCAGGGAGCGCTGTGTTTCGCGGTCCTTGCCAAGAACACAGTAGCATTTATGACCGCTAATGATGCTGAGCAAATTTCCCTGTAGCGCTTTAAGGGTGCCACGGACCCCACAGAAATGGGCCGACTTATCAGATGGTTGGGGAGTTAAGGACAGTATAATTATGGTGCAGTGCCCTTTACACTCTGTGCTACTGCACCTGCTGCAGTATTAAATTACGTCCCTAAAAGCCAGGTCCTTTCTACCTTTGTGTAAATGTGAAATAAAGTGGCGCTTTTAATGCTACTTCAAATTTAATGACTCTCTTAAATTGGGTTAATAGTGTGAAATATGTGACAGCAGACACCCAGGCTGAAGGTCGCCAGATGGCAATGTGCAGACTCTTAAGATCCACACAAGGGAGAGATGAATGAAGTCACTTGGGTGACTTCTGCAGACGGATGTTTATAACCCGTTTTCCACACCATCACCTCAGGCACAGCGCCATCCACGCCGTCTGGAATGTAACTGCATCCTGTTTTTTTTTATTTTGTATCATTTGTTTACGTCGGCGTCAGTTCACTTTTACGCTTATCATAAGGTCAAGGAACAGCTACGCCGTCAAGACATACCTAAAAAAAAAAGAAAAATCCAGCTAGATATTCTGGCTGTTTACCCGCAGTAATGCATATCGTGATGAAAACAGAACCAGAGTCTCGACAAATCTTCGCTCAGGTTGCCCTTCCCTTAATGACAAGAGCTCGCTTTCTCCAGCGTTTTCACTGCTGGTAAATATTACAGGCCATGGCTCTGTTTCTTTGTACGGTTACAAACATTTTTTTTTAGCTTGAAACGGAACCTTACATTGAATTCCCAAACACCATTTTCTAATCATATATGAAATGTCAGCCGTACTCTGCACATGTTGCATTTAAGGCGGAATGGGTTTCATGTCCAGTGTCCAAAGAAGCAGTAAGAGAAGAATGGCACTGGTATGAATGTTGTGACTTTAATTGTTCTCGTTCAGTGTTTTGAAGTTCATGTTAGTTTGAAGAAATCCTGAGTTTAAAAACGAAAGGCTCTAATGCTTCAAGTTATAGACAGTGACATTTTTTGTGCTTAAATCGTAAGACCATTCAACATACATGACATGCTCTAAACAAACATACAGGGCCAAGAAGAAAAATATTTGCAATGATATTAAAGATTCTCGTGATAGCCACTAGAGTGACCACCTCACTCCGGGTCATTGCGGACACTGTCCCCAGAACAGAGCTTTTCGCCGACAGATCATTGATTTCAGATATGTTAGTCTAATTGGTACAGTGAAATCATTACAAAACTGCAACACCCAGAATGCTTTAGACTTGTGCACAAAAGTCCAGGGCTTGAAACGGTGTCAGTAATGACCTTGAGGGCGATGGTCACTGCAGTAGACACACAGGTTCAAGGTAGCTTGAGGGGCCATATATAGCACAAGTAAGTTTGACTTGAGTTTATAGGCAGTTGAGTGGTACTGCATACGCTTATGTTATACTGTAAACGTTAAGATACTGAGATGTATTTTTGGCGGTCCTGTAATGAACCAGCGTAAGCTGAAGTGTGTGGAGAGGACTTTGGTTGCGTGGAAGTGACAAGGACAGATATCTGCTTCCGCTCCATTGTTCAGAGGGCTGCCAAATTCCTTCCTTGTCCCCATCTCTGGAATTCCTAAATAAAATTCAGCTTTTTTAATATGATTAGGAGGGTGTAGCTTAATTCTGTCATTTTTGTGGGGGTGGCTAGGTCTTGCTTTTCTACTTAAGCAGGATTAACCTCCGTCTTGCGAGCAGAGAGCAGTTGAGCTTTTTCAATGCAACGGATGCGAAATCTCGCCATTGAACTAACAATCAGTTCAACTGCAGCTTTACAGGACGACACCATGACGGATGCTTTGAAAAAGTTTGGGTCTTGTAACCACTTGTAACCAAAGATTGTGATGGATTCCTGTACTGCACATCCTCTCAGTCACTCACTTGTTAGAGCAGGTAGTGGATTTTACAATAAGTTTTTTTTTTTTTTTATATACTGGAAAAGCCCATGTTCATTGAAGTGAGGGTCCATTAGACTGCAGTCTTGGTGTATGGGCAGTTGTGTTCGGTCCAGGTCTGTTACGTTTCTTCTGTGAGCTGCATTGCACCCATCCCTTGAATCACTGGGAGGGAGGGTGCTGACTCAGCTGGCTTCGTATGGGTCGGTCCGCCTGCCATCTGCTCGCTCGGGCGCTCGTCTGCGCCCTGTGACAGGGCACGATGCTCTCTACAGAACCTTCCAAAAGCCTTCCAACTGCAGCCACTGCTTCATACTGAACAAACGAAAACCGGATATTAGGAGAGATTTGTATTTTGTTTTCTGGGATGTTAGTGCTGGTCTCATGTATAAGTTGACTGGAGCCTAGTTTATTCTCATGCCTCAGCCACCTCATGATTTTGGCGGAAGAGACATGCGTGCCAATGGTAAATTTAAGCAAGTGAAGTCGAGGCCAGTCTAGCAGTAAAACGTCATTGCACGTTTCTAACACTCTCCAGCGTCCTATAGAGAGCCTAATTAAAATACTTAAGTAAACAGGACAGGAATGTAGATAGAATATGGAGGGTGAGCACAGGAATAGGGATGTCAAAATGGGAGTTTAAACCGTGAGTTTTGCAGTTTTCATAATTAACTTTGTCCTTTGCTTTGCAACTTTTTTTGTGTTGCACGTTTACTTTTGCAGAGTTTTCCATGCACAATGGCAAAAGTATGCATATTTTTTATCTGCATGTTTGCCTTTTTTCAGCGTAGTCACAAAAATTGAGATTTTGATGGCAATGTGGCAAAAGGGTGGAAAAAACCCAATATATTCTTGCACGAGATGTCTGAGCATATGTATAGAAGAGGAAGCGCTTGCAGCATTCACAGTGCTACTGCAGAATATAATACAGAAATACTTGGCGCCGGCACAGAGATCAGCCCAAAAACTTGAACCAAGAGTGGATTATCTAAATGATAAACTAATGGAAGGTTTATGGCAAATGCTACTTAGAAAGGGCGCCTTTGAAAGTAAAGTGAAATGTATATAGAGGTTGGTGAGGGTTGGCCTTCACCGACCTCTATCTGCTATGTGAGTTGTGCAATTCCTGCGGAGGGTAAGAAGCGTCACTTCAAGTAGCTACATATAGAAACCACACGAAGGTAACCCCTTAAATCACATTTCTCATTGACATGCCAAACCTCTTTAAGTTATCTAGAGAAAGCAGTTTCTGGCTCAGCCCCCTACGCTAGTAAAGACCCCACTTGCCGGTGGTGCAGTGCTTAATTTGTAAATAAAAAGGTGCCGGTGCTCAAAGCCCTTCTCTTATAAAAACACCGCTGCTGCAATTAAATCTGCGATACTGAGGCCGCCTAATCCCGATGCCATCTCTGACCTCTTCATTCCATTTGAAGCCACTCCCTCTTCAGCTCACACCTGCAGCTTTCTGCTTTCTCTCACCGTGACGCTTTTTCGTTTTTCTCTTCCTCCGTCTTTCCCAAACGTGTCTTTTGCTCGCAGCAAATGTTTGAGGAAGAAGACTAAGCGCCGGCCCTCAAAAATAAGTGCCGGTGCTCAGCACCGGAAACAACAAGCACAAATGTATCACTGCGGTGGTGGTCCTGTCCAAAGCTTTTATGTTTCCATAATTTTTATCAATAACTACAAAGGTCCATTACAAACTAGCATTACCACTAATGCACAATAATAAAACAGTCGTAATTGAAAGGGGAAAAAATGTTACCCATTAGGGAAACTTACAGCTACATTCTTGATGTGAAGCTATCGCATTTAATCAAGGTTAACTAAAGTGCAGTATCTGAATTGCATCAATCTACAAGACTCGTTGTGGGGAGGGGAGAGCAAGAGAACAACAGTGGAAGAGAAGGGAAAGGTAAAGAAGAACTGGCATAGGCAGAAAGAATGAAATGGGTCCCGTGTTTACTCGAGTTAAAGTTATTAGCGTTCTAAACTCCTAACCGGACTTTTCTTGCCACATAAAATGAAAAGTAAAACGGTTTCACATAAATGAGCCGACGGCCGCCATGAGCGCAGAGCAAACACACAAAAGGAAACAGAAGTTCGCTTGCAGTGAAACGTATTCGCAAAAGTGCAATTAGCCATGTAACCAGCAAAAGAGCAATTATCCATGTAACGGGGTCGATGTCGTGCAAAGCGTTCTACTAATGCCCAGCGAGATCATGCTGCCTATGAAATAAGGAGGCAAAAATAGTGCATAAACCATACAGAAAACATGGAGCCTCTTATATTTTTAGAAGTTTCTGGTGCGCTCAAGGTATGCTAAACACCGGAAAAGGCATGTCGTATGTATGCCTTTCACAAATTAAATCAAGCTCATTTTAAAAGGCAAGCCCACAAGCCAACCAATCTGATGGGCTTGACTTGAGCTTGGTTAAAAGCCCACAGACAGATTACACCAGGGACAGAGCTTTGCGCTCGACCCTATAAAGGGGGAACTTGGGAAGCGACAAAGGAGAAGCCTAATATCTGCTTAAAACAAGTGAACAACGGGTAATGAGACAAATGTGGCTAAGCACCATTATATAGCCCCTGTATTCAATGGGAACTAGATTCTTCTCAGCTATTATAACCGCTGAGAAGGTAACACTCCACATCAAGATGATGATCTTGATAAAATGCGGCTATCTTCATCCAGTCTGGTTTTCGCCCATGTTTCCTGCCACAAGGGCCTCA
This sequence comes from Pleurodeles waltl, assembly GCF_031143425.1. NCBI lineage: Eukaryota > Metazoa > Chordata > Amphibia > Caudata > Salamandridae > Pleurodeles > Pleurodeles waltl. The sequence continues at coordinate 1,692,939,749 of NC_090440.1, forward strand.
CAAATGGCCCCAGATATTTCCATTTGTGCTGGTCAAGCATGAATATCATAAGACACAACACGAGAAATCAAAGTTCCTAGTGCTTTGAAATATTCTGAAGCCCACTTGTTTAGTGCCACTTAGTGCATAACCACTTGAAAAATATTCAACAGCTGCCCCAATGAAAGCTTCCACAGAGGTTTATTTTTTTTAATTTTCTTTTTTATCAAATCTGTAAAAAAAAAAAATAAAAAAAAAAAGGAAGACCATGCGTTACGCATAAGAGAGGACAGGATGACCACGAAGATGTTAAAGAAAAACACCCCCTAACGAATCGAAAGGCTTGCTTACAAATGAAAAGATATCACGTTTTTAAATTAAATATATAGGTCCAAACACAAACATGGCTAAATCACTAAATGCTATCACTACATAACAAAGTCACACTAACTTTAAATCTAATAAACTGACATCCACAGATTTTCCGAGCTCTATAAAATTAGACTGATCTGTTTAAAAGCCGCAATAAAGATTTGCCTTTTCCCTTCATTTGGCTTATTGCTGCAATTTAAGGGCCACACAAAAAGGCATAACATCAACGCCTCCAGTCTTGACATTAACTTGCTGTTATCATGTACCTTCGTTGTTCTGTTGCTATTGGCTCACTATACTCTTTGTGGAATGTAGATTGCAAAACAGGGCTCTCCTGTCTAGTGTTCTTTCTTTGTTAATGCCAGTGGATGCTATTAGTGAAGGTGCTTTGATTGAGGCTGCCAACAATTCGAATAAAGCCAGCTTGTTTATCGAAGCTAGCCTCTTTTCACTTGCGACAAGTGTGTTAAACCAGCTGCATGGGTGGTGGCTTGTCTGCCACCAGGATGCCAGCTGGAAAACCACCTGGTTTGCCAGCCTTGCTCGATAAACAGTTTGGGAGCAGGGGAAGGAAGCCATATAGAAGCCTTTAACTTCTTTAAAAATGTTAAGATTTTGGGGGGAGGATCAATGTACTGCACAGGCAAAATAGAATTTTCACCTCCGTGCTTGCGATGTTTGAAAGAGTGATTCTGTATGTTGTGGCACTGTAGCAGTTAGTGAACACTTGTGATTGTGGGAGTTTGAGTCATTTTTAGTTAAGTGTATGAACCATCCTCAGATTCAGGAAAAGCACAGGCTTGCTCTGAAAGAACAAGTGCTGACTGTAAGTGTTGAGAAAATTCAAAATTGGTGATCACTCGTTCTGCACTGTGAAACAAGGAGCGAAGGTGGATGATACTAAGTTTAGGGAAGAGGGCAGTGCGAAACGAAACATTAAGGACAGCCAAAGTGTGTCCTGTTTGGTATTGATGGGCATGTAAGAGAAATGTTGATAAACTGGTCCAGGTAGCCAAGAGTGCAAGGATGACTTGGAAATACTGCCTATGAAGGATCTTTTGGTGGATAGAGTACTGTTGGACATGGCCTTTTTTGCAAGGTTATCCCCAAACTCTTCCTTCTATTTTTCATTTTTTTGTGTTTTTTTTTTTGTGTTGGCTTTACGACTCTGGGTACATCACCACTGCTAAGCAGTGCTAAAGTGCATATGCCCCCTGTCTAAATTGTATTGGTGATTGGTTAATCCATGATTGGCATATTTGATTTACTAATTAGTCCCTAGTATAGTGCACCAGGTATGCTCAGGACTTGTAAATCAAATGCTGCTAGTGGGTCTGCAGCATTGAATGTGCCACCCATTTAGTAGCCCGTCAACCATGGCTCAGGCCTGCCGGTGCCCTGTCTGTGCGTGGTTTTAAACTGCCATTTCGACCTGGCAAGTGCACCCACTTGCAAGGCCCCAACCATCCCTTTTTCAGCATGCGTGTCACCCCTAAATTATGCAGTTATGCCCAAGGCAGCCACGTGGGCAGGGTGCAGTGTATTTAAAAGGTAGGACATGTACTGGTGTGTTTTACATGTCCTTACAGTGAACTTCTGCTATATTCGTTTTTCACTATTGCAAGGACTATCTCTCCCATAGGGCAACATGGGAATTACCATCAGATATCTTTTAAGTATAGTTTCCCATTGAGAACAGACAAAGATATGGAACATATGCCAAATGGAGGGCAACAGTAGGCCCTAGTGTATGTTGCAGATCATAGGCTAAATTTACTGTGAAGAACACATCAAAACAGCATTACGTTGAATCCTGACACAAATGCCCCACTGCTGTTAATTGAAAGAGAAATATTGAGGGGAGATTCCCTATTGCAGATTTGTTTTTCCAAATAAAATGTGTTTTCTTAAGGAGTTTGAACGTTTTTTTTTTTTAAGCAGAGGCTGGTACTAAACCTTCCAAGTAAGGTCAATACCTTGTTGTGTGAAGAAGCAGTTTAGAAGGACTTTCTGGGTCTGAATAATGTGATTAAAAGTATAGAGTCTTTGAAATGGTTGGAAAAATAAGTGTTGTGCGGTTGAATAATGGTCAGATTTAAGAGTATTGCCAAGTTGTGCGAAAAGGCACAGGTCACTGTAGAATCGGATTAAGGGGAGAGGAAAATTTGTTTGGTGCCAGGAGGAATGCAACCAAGATGGTCTGCAGGGACAAGAAAGTGTTGGTATATGCAAAAGTGGATAAAATACTGTTACATGTTCCTTGTTCTTGCTGTGTACGATTGTTTACTTCCTTTTATTGTTACGTTGATATGGGATAGAATTTCTGTTAGTAAAATATGGTCCAGGGCTCAGCTGACTGGTTATTTTTTGTCAAATGGTCTTGGCAAGCCATTCTTGAAAGTGTTTTGATGAGATCTGCCAATTAGTAGTATAAAGCCGGTTTGTTTATTCCAGCCAGTCTGCTCCTTTCAGGTGCTTAAAAGAAGACAGTCAAATATTCACTCCAGTTTTCCATTTGCAGAAAGTTATTTGTTAATTTGAACTTTTTATAAACTCGCATTACTTGCTTTTAAAGGGCATCTTCAGTGTGTAGGGGCCTGGCCCCATTTTGCTGGCCATTTACTTTGTCATGCTGGGATCAAAATAGGCCATTTCCGATGAAAGACGGGTATGGAAGAAAATTTAATTAAAAATGAAATAAAATGTCCAGTTTAAGACTGCCGTTACAGAACTGGGTGTATAGGGGAAATTATAGAACATACAGTGGATCCCACAACACCATAGGGCTGTTTTGTAATTGCCTCCTTATTTTGTTTGCATAAAACGCTTATCTGTGGGCGTACTGTCCCTTTTGAGATGAAGACGGATTACTGTTTTTTGTTGGGCAGCATTCCTTTCTGAAAAAAATTAAGGTGGGTTTTCAGTAGCAGATAGAAACTTCAAACAAACATTGGTTATGCCTATAGGTCTGACTTATGAATGATAATGCCTTTTGTGTTATTGATAGATTTAGACACTCAATAAGTCATCACATATGGACTCTGTAACTCATTAAAGACTCATGGATCCGTCCATCCATCCACTGACTTATTCTTGCTTTCACCCTGTAACACAATCACAATAAAAAAAAAACATGCAAGCACCCACAATATGCAAGCGAAAATAAAAGAATACCATTAAAAAAAAAGAAAAAAAAACATGTAGCGGTCTAAACACAGTGGGAATATGCTTGAAATAACACAACTAAACATAGCATCAGGTGTGTGTGTTTTAATTGTATTGTACTTAGTGGATCATTATTTTTAGAGTTGCAGCATGGCTGTCATGTTTAGAATCAACTTTGTTGGCCATCTTAGAATGGTAAAGCAATGATAGGTTATGGACAGAAGCGTCCTATAATGGTTGCCTGGTTTCGAGGAAGTGGCCCGCGGTATGAGGCACACTGCAGATGAAATGAGGAGCAAGCATGCAGCCTCTTAGCACTGCTGGGCAGTTGTAGTTTTCTCTTTAGATATATCAAATGAAACGAAGAGAAGCAAAGAAATAAAAGAGGAAATTGAATGCTAAAGGACTTGCCAATCAACTCTGGTTGACTCCGAACACTAAATCGTATTTGTTTTTAGGTGGATATGCACATGTGAAACAGAAAATGCAGTCATTCAGAAGGCAAGAAAGCAAATGACTAATGTGGACTGAACCATTACCAATGCTGTACACTGCCATGGACCGAAGCAATGTGTAAATGACACTGACACAGACCAAAGGCAGAAGAGGACCAAACGGCCCTCCTTGTATCTATACATTATTTAATGGTATTTTTTTTTTATTACAAGATCCTGTCTGATGGTTAAGTCTATCAGGCCTTCCAAAGAGATTCGAACACAACTTAGTACGGTGCAAATCGTCTACTGCCGTGGATAAGTCAAGAGGGGTTCCCAGCACAAAAATTATTTTCTACAATGGTAATCTTGTGAATTTAATTTACTAAAATAACTGAATGCAGGCTTTAACATTGTACAAAAGCAATCCACTCCTAAAGACCTATTATGATTAACATGTTACATTGTAATTAATCAGGCTTACTACTTTTGTCATAACTTTTCATATGCATGCATTTGAAATACCTTTTCCCAGTGAACCGATATGGCCTAAAGCCTTTACCATTGGCTTGACATTATAAATGGCTTAGGTTTGCTGATGTTAGCATAAGCTGATAACTATCATGCTTACTGCATGCCAATCTAAAAATACATATCTGTAGAAAACTACAGTTGACAAAACAATATACAACGCTGCTTGATAGGGCCTAACAAAATCATCACAGTGAAAATCATCTATCCTCAAGGTTTGCCAGAGTGGGTGATAAACACTAAAAACCTAGGCTACTTATAACAAAATGTTTGTCTACTTACTGCCTGTAACATAGCGTGATAACAATCCAATGTTTGATGCCTATCGGATATAATACATTTCTTCACAGTAAATATGCAAGGCATGCTGCCTTTGTATAACATTTCATAATAAACCAACCAGACCTATGGCATATAGCATAATTTTTGGCAGTCCACCAATCAAGCCTAGAGTTATTGATGGCTTGTTGCCATAACCATTCAGGCATACTGTATTGAACTTAAGATTTCCCAAAAAGCAACCCAGAGGCACACAGTCATAAAATTACAAAAATATATAAAATAACATTTGGCAAAGCAAAATACTTTCTTGCGTAAGATGCCCTAATAAAGGTTCTTGCATTGCAAATCTCATGGCCCCATGGTTTGTCAAAGGGTGTAACCAGCACCAAAACCCTTTCCCACTGTGGTAATCTGTGAGATTCCATGTAACAAAATACCTACCTGTTGGCTTTAATACCGGGTATCAACAATCCACCCTGAACTGTCTATAATCTTTAACACATAGTTTTCACCCTAAATAAGTTAGGCCTACTGCATTTATCATCACGGATTATCATCATAGCCAACTCAGACGTACTATATTGAGCATAAGCTTTTCTGCAGAGCAATCATCACATATTTATATGTACAGAATTACAGTTGTCAGAACAATATAAAATTCCTCTTAAGGGAGACAAATAAGGATTATCTCCAGTTATATTTAACTGACTTAAATATATATCCTTGACTACATTAGATTTCAGATCTCATCGATGTTGTAAAATGACAGGTCATAAGCGGAGTATCACTGCAGTGTACGTTTTAATAAATTTCCAAATTATAAATACCCATCACTTTGTTCCAATTTAAATGGCTTAATTATAGGGAATCGGTCTACCTCTTTCCTTCAGCCCTCCAAACCTCTGATTGAGGTGGGCATGAAGACATACATAAAGCTATAAACTGAGGGATGGGCTAGCTGTTACCACTTTACCTTGGAGTGCAGTTCATCCCTATGGGTGTAATAAAGGAATGGAGAAGACTAAATTCTTATAAAAGCGAATGAACCATAGTTTCAGTTCCAGGACTACACTGAAATTCAGCCTTACAGAGTTATTTGGGCCCCAAAAGTCTCAATACGAAGAACTATTGTTGCCCAAACACAGGCTGATTGGAAGCTCAAACTCAATGGATTGATAACAGCATGGCACCATTGTATGCTTCGCCGCCCCCTCTTGCCCGTCCTCCATTGCCTGTATGCTGCCCCAGCATGTGGTGTTAGCTTGCTTTTCCATTCCCTCCTCCATGCTATCCATTATCTACTTTCTTCACCAACCACTCACGCCGCCCCTCAGTTGTCAGCTTGCTGCCCAACCCTTATACTACCCTCCTCCTCACCCTCCGTTGTTCGCATGCTGACCGAGCCCCTCCTGCATGCCCTCTATTGTCGGTTTCCTGCCCGTTCTGTCCTGCCTGCCCTCTGTTATCAGCTTGCTTCCAGAGCCCCTCCCACTGACCCACCATTATCTGCTTGTTGCCCCAGTCCCTCCTGTCCGCCATTGTCGGTGTGCTGCCTCAGCCCCTCTCACCAATACTTCGATGTCCACTTGCTCTCCATGCCCCCCTGCCCACGGTCCGCTATCACTTGCTCCTCATAAGGGCTGATTTTTATCGCTGGTGGCATTCATTGCGATAGTGTTTGTTGGCGCCCCCCACTACCTCTTTCTCCAAAGCTTCCCTCTCTACTGCTTTCCAACAATGCCCCTCATCTCTCCATAGCCCCTCTCACAAGCATTTCATTTGTTTTATAGCGCTACTTATACAATTGTACTTTACATCATACAAATATTATACAAAGACAATTAATCCTATCTGCGTAAATTAGTCTACAGGAAATGTTATATAACACAGTGAGGATTACAAGGTGTGAGAATCACGTCATCCATATTAGTAGACAGTATATGTTAAGAGTGAACTGGTGAAACACAAACTCAGGATTTAAAACATACAACAGTGGTTGGGGTCGGCTTTACTAATAAGAATGTATTTCTACCCATACAAACCATTTTTAGCAACAATAGGATAAAGAAAGACAAGGAAAAAAAAATTCTCAGCTATATCATGCAGTTTGCTCGCAGTTTTTTGATGATGGATCATGGGTCATTGTTCTATATAAGAGATCCTTTTCTTTATTTATGGTTCATAGGTTACAGTCCTGTGACAAAAGCAGTAACACACTAAGCTATCCACATAAAATACAGTTCTTTGATCTGCATGGTACACCTTACTTGCAGCAGGAATAATAGCCCCCTGTGCTACTTTATGATGAGTCAAAAATGCCATTAGACAAACCTGATCCCTCTACTTCAGTAACATTAATTTCCAGAGTTCTCTTGACATATTTTTATTGTTGCTTGAAAACTGATGGATACGTAAGGAACTCTGCAGCATGTGCTTTTATTCCAATTAGATTATTTCTAAACAAATGGCCCCTGAGCTCAGTAGCAGGGGCAGCTGCACTGGCCGCATTGCCCTAAAGCCAGCCCTGCTCCCCATCCGCTTCCACCCATCCTTCTGTGTCGGCCTGCTCTGCCAACCCCTCCAGCCCACCCTCCCTTGCCAGCTTGCAGAAAGGTCTGAAGGGTTAGTTACCAGGACAGTATTTATTCTCAATGGTTAGCAATATGCGATGGTTAAAAAGATGCAAGGGCACATTTTTACCCACTGTTCATCAAAGTTAAAACTAGTGTTTCAAAGTTCTGATCCAACCCTTTAGGACCTGTTGCGGGAAGAAAATCATGCAAAAGCGACCGGACAGAGACGATCTGAAGGAGACTTGTGGATGCACATATAAAAGGTGGTTTTCGCAAGGCTAACGGATCAAAGAAGAGCATGACTAAAACTGAACAAAATCAAAACAACATGTGTGTAATGCTACTGTACTAGCAGAAACAATGGAAGCAGAATAGCTCTCTTTTTACCGCACTGTCTACTAATAATAAAAATGAAAGGTATCTGGGAGAAAATCCAGATGGTGAGGAGGATGCCTCCTTAAGTTAACTGGAAAGAGCAAGGCTTTCTTAGATCTAAGGAAAGTATTGGACTTAAATGGAGGGGTGAGGACAGAAGGGTAACCTGAGGCAGGCCCGTCTGCTCTTTTTCTGGCAGGGCAGCATATCACCAAGCACTTTGTCTTTCACACTCACATCTACAGAGTGCCAATCTGGCTAGGGTCTGAGCCACGACCCTGCTACGGCTCTCCAGAATGGGGCCTGTTAGAATTTCGAGCCTTCGTGATCCTGAAAGGGCCTTGAATGATCCTCCGCTCACAATTTTGGCTTCCTTCAGCATAGCAGTAGTAGATGAAATCTTGACCTTTTAAGCATTGTGTAGATTCTGGTCGGATTCACAGTCTTGATTGCTCTTCATCTTCATTCCTTGTTAATGGGGTGTATTTATTCAGCAGTAGGCCGATTCAAGTTCTTGTCGTTATGATTTCTGCTTGGCGCATGTTGCCATAGAGGGGCCTTCTTGGATTACTCCTTCTTTTTTGGTGTACACACACACACTGAGCCTCCCGCAGCCCTTATGGACATGCTGATGCTATGCAGTTCTTATGTTTTTGTCCTTATTACTGTTATAATTTGCCCGTCTACCTCTCGCACACCCTCACCCATCACACCACCAGATTCTGTGGCCCATAACATAACCGTACCTCTGTGGCCTTCATGCCCATCATGAAAACACTTCGCACATTGGCTCATTATAAAAACAGTACACTTACAACCACATATCCTACACTGTGTAGCTTGTAATCTATGTGACTAATCATTTTGGTGACCCACATGGTGGAGTAGTAAGAGCCTTACAAATGCAGCAATATAGTACATAAATCCAGACACAACAGTAGGATAGACTTAGATGTTTTACAGTAGTGGGCCTTTTAAGAGCACTGGTACACTGTTAGGAAGACTACAGCGGTACCATGATCTATCATAAGCAGTGTGTTCAACATCTGAACAGCACTGACAAAAAGTATTGACAGAGCCAGTAATCACGATCTATTGTGTTTGTCAATGTTTGGTAACTGTTGGCAGCAGAGAAAGCAATCCCGTCACTGTGGGATAAAATCTATGGTGCAAAATTCAAGTTTTTTTATTGGGGATTGAAATGCTAACCTACGAGGTATTGGAAAGAGATAAACTGTATCAGAAACTACGAGGCCCAGTACTTCAGTTTTTGCATTAGACTACCTCAGCATAACTAGCTCCAAGAAGCTGCTAACATTGAGACTGGTAGGCATTATGGGGTCCAGGGAGAGAAGATAAGAATGAAAAGTGTTCTTTGCAATCTTGTCTAATATGAAAGAAGGCAAAAGACATAAATGCAATACAAAAATAAATGCGGCAGTTCCATGGGGAGGTGGATGGGTTTGGCTTACTGTTATCGGAGAAGACATTTAAATTCTAAATGCCTATAAAAATGATTGAAACTATAGTTCAAGATCTTCCTCTTGGTGTATGTGATATTTGGGAGTAACAGGGAGATAATGTGGATCAGCTTCTTGAAAAGCGGGACCAACTATTCATCACCAGGCAGTCCTTTCTTGCAACAGGATCTGCAAAGGGTACCAGCCGATCTAAGGTTGGGCAGCTGATGGTGTGGCATTAGGTAAGTATTATAAGGAGATGGTCATCACTCTCCCACGCTCAGCTTGAGTACAGCAGGAGATAAAGATACTCCCCCTTAACTCCCCTTCTCTCCCTTTGGTTAGCTTACAGCAGGAGAGGCCATGCTTCCATACTAGCAAAAGCATAATCATTGTGGCTTTGTGTGTTTTGGTTTGTAAAAGTTCTACATGCTGGCTTGTTTGAGAGCACATTTGGCCTATTAGGAAGAAGAGGCGGTCTGTGCACATCGTTGAGGTTAGTTGTATCACCTTTCCGGTGTTTGTGCTGCTTGGAATATCTGCCTCAGGAATCTTCCAGGCAGCCTCTTCCTCAGCATTTCATTACTTATCGATCCTGTAAGGGTGCGATGCTGAAGTCGCCGAACATAATTATAGTGTCGCTCATGCTAAAATTCAGTCTCAACTGCACTATTTAGCTCACTGAGCAAGCCAGAAAACATCCACTTTCTCCACCAGCACCAGTGTTCGCTTTCCCTTGGAGGGTTGGGTTTCTTTATATAGCTTGAAAATTTGCAGCAGTGCTTTATCACAGTTAGCATTCTTCATTATAGCTTATTACAAATTACAATTTATGACCTGAATATCTATACACAGGTTGAGATCCGTATTGCAAAATCCCCTAGGCCTTTATCATTTACTTTTCAGTACTGACTCGAAGTAGGACATAGAGCAAGCAGCCATTATTCACGGAGGACCATGTCTCCTTAAAGAAGTAAGTATCTTGTTGTCTGGTAAAGCATAACCACTCTTCTTCTTCTCCAGTTAGACCTGCAGTGTTCCAGCTCATAATGCTAACAAGTGTTATCCGTTTGACTGTTGTTCCTGAGGGCATAGAGCCTCTATTCTGCCGTTTTAGGGATGCACACCAGCCCCTACTGTGAACTACGCCTGCAGCCTTCCAGAGTTGTTGCCATCTAGTTCCACTCATTAAGGTCACCCAGAGCCCTTCTGTAGTTGTTGTCTGGACAGTGAATCATATTTCTTCCTGTTGCACAGTCAATTTCTGCTTGCAGATTCCTGCTATTATTGTATATGTGTTCATAGTTAAAATTAGGGCTCTTCTGATTTCGAAGGATAATTTGCTGTGGCATTGGGTGACATGCTTAGATTGATGCCTGCTGACAATAAAGTAGTTAGTTATACAGTCCGTCTAGTGTGAATAGCCTGTTTAGCATGTATGTCCACCTCAAGATTTTATCTGTGACACAAGGTAATGGCCAGGTTAGCAGAGATGGTTGGCCCATCTTGCCCTTGCTCTTTGACAGAAGTCATACTATCAGTGTGTCATCTGAAGAAAGCGTACAATGCAGACTCTGAATGTTTCTTGTTTCCCATGTTTAAGATATTGTGTGCAGCTCTGGAGCTGTGTGTGAGTTTTAAGATGATGTATTTGTTGTAATCGTGGTCAGCCTTCCGTTTTTGTGTGAGACCTCTTCTAAGATCTGCCTCTTCTTCTCAGCTTCGGATAATGGACCTGTGGACTTTGCTGAGGTTATTTAATATGGCTGAACAAATGTGCGTGCCCAATTGAGACTGTTATTTAGGTAGTGAACGTGTTTCAAACTCATCCATAACATTTATCTTTCTGTTAGTCACTGCAATAGGTCCTGCCATCTATTACTTTATAGTGATATGGTGGTCTAATTTAGATGCCAACTTAATGCCCCCACATTAATCCAGGGATCTACTGATTGTTTGTATCAGGGAGAGGACTGGTTGTTTGGGTGGTATCGTATAGGTAGTCTCCTCCTTGCTGACCTTCCGGATGTGCACGCCCCCCCCCCGCTGCCCCATAGATTTTCCTTCAATCTCCAGATAGATTTAGGTAGATGTCATGTATTCTGTAGACCAAATGGTTGCATACTTTCGTATTCCAATTGCACTTAACATCATATGTTTTTGAGGTTTTGAATTTAGAACAATCACTGGCAATTTCAAGTCCCTCCCCCCGAGACTGAAACTGCTCCAAAAGTTTTTATGAAGGTGGTCACTCCTGTGGTTGCTTATTTACATCTGCAGGGAATCCCAGTCCTCCCATATCTCAATAATTGGTTGATTCATGCAGTTTCAGAGGGGAATTTACTTTGACTGCTGGAGATTATGAGATAAACTCTGAGCCAGCATGGGTTTCTCCTCAAATCTTCAAAATACCAAGTGATATAATCGAAGAACATAACATTTATTGGAGTGTAGTTCAGGTCTGACCTTGTCGGTATTTCTTTAGAGGCCAGAGCAGTTTGTCTTTACAATCATCTAATCAATCTGTTAACTTGCCAGAAAGCTCCAATACAAGAGTGGTTGCAAGTCCAAGGGCACCTGGCGATGTTTGCCTTCACGGTTCAGTGGGCAAGTTTGCATCTCCTTCCCATCCTTTGGCATCTTAAAAAGAACTGGTCCTAGAAGTTTCAGATAGTGGATGTAATGAGGCCATTAACAGAAGAGAACAAGTCTCGGGTTTAGTGGTGGTTGTGCCCGGAAAACCTTCAAAGAAATAAGAATGCATCCAGTTCTACTGGGGGTTTTAAGAGGTGTCAGTTTAGTTGGTTGCAGAGTAACACTATGGTATCTGACAATTCAGGTCAAACCTTACCAAAAAAATCTTAAAACTTGAAAGTACTGGTGGCTGTCCTGAGTTTTGTATCATTTTCAACAACATCTTTGTCAGAGTAATGTTCTGATGAGGTTGGACAATACAGTGGCTGTGGCCTGCATAAACCATCTGTTCAGCACGCACTTGAAGCCCCTGAACAAGCCTGTAGAGACTGTGCGAGTGGTCTGAGGGTCATCTACTCTGTCTCAGAGGTCATCAAGGGCCTGGACAATTTGAAAGCGGACATACTGAGCTGTATTATTTGTTCATCATAAGAGATGTCACTTTCCAAGTGGATCTTCTGTAAGGTGTGCAAGAGATTTTGGTACCCCTTATCTGTATTTCTTTTTATGCCTTAGCAATTCCCTGTTCCCAATTTTTGCTCCTGATTGGTACGCGGATGCACTTGTGATCAGTTTGGCAAGGAAACTCTGAATTACCTCCATTATCAATGGTTCCAAAAATGCTTCTGAAAGGTCAGAAGGAGAGGGACGAAATCTTTGTAGTCATTTCTAATTGGCCATAGCAGTCTGCCCACCCTGGATTCTTCAACTTGTTCTTTCTCCTCTAACCCTCTATCCTTCCTCTCCATCTCAGGTTGTCTCTATTGGTTTGGAGTTGAAAGGTTAAAATCACAAACGAAATGCCTACCTTCTCACTTAACTGAAGCCTATTAGATTCTTTGGTAGTTTGTCTATAGGAGAGTTTTTTTTCCATTTCTCAGCCACTCTCTGCTTCTATGGCACCTTCTTGGGTTCTCCTTTGGTTTTTCAGGCATTCTAACAGTCTCCCTTTGAACTACTATATTCTGTAGATTTTAAATGGCTATCCTGTACGGTTATATTTTTGCTTGCAGTTACTCCTGCTTTTAGGTTGGGTGAGCTTTCCCCTTTACTGTGTGTTTTCTTCCCAAAATGAACTGTTCTTTTATACTTTCCAAGAAATTATTCTGCCAGTCTTTACTTCTTTTCCTTCTATGGACAAGGGACGATTATAGCATTGCATGGATGTTAAATGAGCTTTGTCTATTTATCTTATCCGTTCCGGCTTATACCAAACGTCAGACAGTTTGTTTTCCATTTGTGGCCATGCTGGGAAAGGTAAAGAAAGCTTCAAAATAAAGCCCAAGCATTTAGATTAGAGACTATCGTGTTGTGCCAGCCCAAACAACAGGAACTAGCCCCAGACAAAACTCGGGGAACATCAACAAGTCCAGTGCCTGCTTCTTGGACAAAGGAGCATGGTATTTCTTTGAACGAGTTATGTAGAGCTGGACGTTTTCCCACAACCTCACATTCATTAGATATTGTTATATTCAGAGCGCTAACAATCGGGATTAAAATTTTAAATCTTATGTTTCGAGTTCTGCAACATAATAATTGTATTATTTGTGAAACTCCAACGTGTATCCTGATGTTTTTTTGGGGGGGATTTTTCACTTATCTTTAACACATCAGATACTTTGGGTATTGCGTTGTTTGGCAGTGGTTCTTAACCTTTTGACTTCTGTGGAGTCCCCTTTTACTCATTATTGGAATCCAGGGACCCCCGCTGAATAATTATTGCAATCCAGAGACCCCTATTGAGTCTTTACTTGAAGCAGGGGACCTCGCCCAAGCGATTTAGATGATTTGAACGACAAAACAATAAACAAATATTTTATTTGATTTAGAAACCAATATAAAAAACGCCATTTTAATTTCAATGGTAAGGTTAGAGCTTTTCTAACTTTTAATAAAAGCAACTAAAACATCCATAATATATTCTGTTTGAGGCGATTGCACTGTCACGCGAATCAGTCTGAGAATACCAACTTTTTTAGCCGCCAATTGCCAATTTCTTTACGTTCACAGAACATTCAAAAAGTTTTAACTTTACATTTTGCTCCTTTATTCATACTTTACTAATATGTTAATAATATTTATTTTCTAAGCAGTTGCGAAGCCCCTGAGTAGGCTTTGCGCACCTCAGGCCACAGGTTAAGAACCACTGTTTAATGGTATTTGACTTCTTTAGATCATAGGCCTTCCTGACTTCGGTGCAACTCATTTAGTAATGCCTAGGATGAGGGATTTAGAGGTAATGGTCTGATTACTTCCTGGTAATCGTCATTACTCTTAGTCCTACTCGTCCTTGTCCCGCTTGATTTTGTGTTAACTTAGAAAGAATACTCAAGCCCATTGGGTGCTTCAGCGTTTGGCAGAATGGTTGATGATGTATACTAGGATGGAATCAAGTTTACATAGTTGGGCTCTTTTTGTGTGCGCTCAAACTTTCCTCTTTTCTCCAGTCTGTATTGCTAGAGTTCCAAGGCTTAAAGTAAGGTAGCTGGAATTTATAGACTGTGATCTGTCCTGCAGTCATCGCTCAGGCATAACGTAATGTTTGTGTTCTTTTAGTTATTTGGCTTTAATTTTTTCCTGCTGTTCCTTGGAATCTTTACATTTAGAAACTCCTGAGATTCTATGATAAACACTTGGTGGGGGGAGGACAGATTCTTTGAAATATGATTAAACGTACATTTGTGAGATTATGACCTCGCATGGGTGTGGATTTATGCATTTTTGGAATTCACAATCCCCAGTTTATTTCAGGAAATCTTCTATCCGTTGTATGGCTCCAGGCGTATTCCTTGGAAACCTTTTGCAAATTCACAATTGTAGCTATGCAGAGGGATTTTCACACGTGCAGCTGTAATAGTGTACCATTGTGCATGTGCGTTAAGTTACTGCTTTCTTCCGAGGATGGGTGACTTTTGTTGTTGCAGCTTTGCTTAGAAATCTCAACTTTTACATCCCCTGAGTTTGGGGTGTTCTTTCCATGTGCACCCTGGGGATAGGATTTGCTCCTGTCTCTGTATCCTACTTCAGGGTGATGTTTCAGGCGCAGCAAATGCAACAAGCATTTACAATGCAACGGGTCTCGCGTTTGCTCATGTTAGAGCTGATCGCGTTGTAAACTCCTAACCCGACTTTTCACCTATCGGGCAAAAGTGCATTTATGTACATAACCCGAAAAAGTGAAATTAACTATGTAAAGCGCTCGACTTCTGCCAAGCGAGATCGCGCTCGTAAATTAGAGAAAAAAGTCCACGAGCCCGATGGAAAACAGCGAGCCTTGCATGTTTTCTGTACTTGGTCGCTGTGCTCGAGGAGGGCTAGCCACCGGAAAAGGCATGATGTATGCGTGCCTTCGACTAATGAAAGCAAGCAGATTTTATTAGGCAAGCCCACGAACCAATAAAAAACACTGACGTGAAGTTGACAGGGCTCCGAGCCCTTTTCTAAATACTAAAGTGTCTCGCTGCGATACGCATGCGTGAGCGCATGCAACGCAGGCTCAACCCTAAAAACAACAAGGTGAATGGAATGCTTGAATTAATCTTGGCTACTGGCGATTGCTCGGGTCTCATCCTAATCCATCTTTTTTTTTTCCCACCATGCCACCTCAGTTTGGACCCAGCTGTATACAAATCAGTCTCGGCCCTGCGCCTCATGGAAACAGTCCAGCCAGGACACAAGCAACCTAGGACTGGTTTTGCTCTAGTGGGATGGGTGTGCCCAGACTTTGGTCCTGTGTACAGCTGATGAGCCCATAACTAGAGCAATGCCGATCCTGGGTTACTTGTTTTCCAGCTCATGGAGGACCTGGCTTGGCAGTTCGGGCTGGACTCTTCCGACTGGTGCAGGGTCAAGACTGATTTGTATATAGCTGGGTCCAAACTGAGGTGCCATGGTGGTCAAAGTAACGATGGATTGGGGTGCAGTCTGAGTAATTACCAGTGGGTGAGATTAACTCTAACATTCCATCCATCACTAGTTTGTATAGTTGACGTTTCAGATACAGTGCACAGGTGTTTAGGACATATGCCTAACAAGAGTGGCTTTTTGGTGTAATATATAGCGCCCCTAGTTATGTCTTTCTTGATACCTTTGACGACAGCAATATCCTGTGTTCACGTTAAAGCCGAGTTGCACTTATTCCTGTGTTTTTCTAGAGGATTTCGATTTAATATGGGTGTCTCAGTAAGGAGCTGGCAGGTTCTTTCACTTTTCGCATTTCCCACCTGCTCCTGCTGTTTGCCACATCCGTTTTTAAAGCCGTGCTCGATTGTTTACTTTTGGAAAGTGTTTTGGTTTCCTGCCTATTTGAACAATTGTCTGGGCTGAGAGGGAAATGGTGCCAGAGGCCTGGAGGGCTGCGTGTCGTGGCCTGCATATCCGGGTTCAGCCCTTCGCCCGAGCTGTACTTACGCCAGAAGTGCAGACTCTGCCTGGCTTCCCTGGCGAACTAGCCTTTTATAGGTCCAAGATTGAAATGTGTGTCTGTGTTTGTAGCATTTAATCCAGTGCTTAATTTGTAAATAAAAACGTGCTGGTGCATAAACTCCACAGAAACACGCGGCTGCTGCAATTAAATGTGCGAGATCGGAATACTGAGGCAGCGTAATAAGCCATCTCGGGCCTCTTCAATGTATTTACGGCCTCTCCCTAACCCTTCAGCTCACTCTTGCAGCTTTATTCTTTTGTGCAGCCTGTTCGTTTTTCTCTGCCTCTGTCTTTCCCATATGCGTCTTTTGCTCGCAGTAAATGCTTGAGGCACAATAAGTGCTGGCCCTCAAAAATAAGTGCCGGTGCCCTTCACCGGAAACCACCAATTCAAATTAAGTACTGATTTAATCCAACCTCCCTGTGTTTAGGAAAGGGAGCTAGTCCCACGATTGTTCCCATCTTCTTGAATTGCCACTGTGTGCACACTGCGGTTTCTCTCCAAACCGAATAAATACGTCGCCGTTCACGAAATATTTCCGTCAGTTGTCAGTGTGCACCCGAGTAGGCTGACTAGATGTCTGGAATGCTAAGGTTTAGGCCTACCTTGATGTCTAAGATGTGTCCCCGTTTTTTGGTTTTCAAGACCTGGTCACACTTATGGGCTTAGATTGAAGGTGGAGAGACTGGGCTTCGGTAGCTCCCGGTAGGGTCGCGGTGATAACGGGACATGGCCTGGTCAGAAGAAAGTGGCCTTCGGTGGCCCCTATCTTCTTGAATGGTTGCTTTGCTCCTCGGACATAACATACCCGGCCTGCAAAAAGCATTCCAACGGGTCACTCGCTCTTAAAATGTCACAGCGCCTACGGGTCATGCCCTGTACTAGGGAAGGACGCCCCCTGTCTGGATGCGGGGCCTCTCGACCTGATCTAGTGGACTTTCTTATAAAGTGACCATACAGCCCCGTCCGGAGCGATAAATATTATTAGCCTGGCGAGGGGGAGGAGGGGCTTCCTCCCTGTGCCCAGCACAAGAGGTCATTGTGTGCGCAGAAGAAAGGCACCTTGTGCACCAGTGACAGCTCTTGACCTCTCCCTGCGACCGGCAGCACCACACGAGATGACTCAACCTGCACTAGGGCTTGGCAAATCATCTTCAAATGCAGCTGAAGGGCACAGTGCGCCTTTGTATAGAGACAACACTTGATTTTTTTTTCCCTTTGCTTTAAAATGCGCTGACGGCTGGGAGCTCGAATACCTGGCCCAGTCCCGAGAGATGCGTGACGCAGAATATGTGAGTATGCGGTAGGGTATGCTGCTAGTCTCCTATGGGGATGGCTGTGAGAACCCTGTTTTACTGCGTTCCAAGCACAGCATGTCTGTAAAATAAAATGAGAGGATCCTATAGACAACCGCTTAATTGATCACAACACTGCAGTACTATAACGTGCGCACGTTTAATCTGCCATTTTACCCAACCATTAAACTCCTCTGCTCAGAGATCTAGGACCACCAATGTGGTCACCCGCACTTGCGATAAAATGCTTCCCACGTAGGCCACGGCGCAGCTCCGCACTCTTCCAGGCAAGCAGAGCCTCAGTGTGTTGCTTAGCGTGGTAACAACCTGCTAATAGACTTTAGCAGCTCGTGAACTGCACAAAGGTCTATGTAAAAGCAGTTATGATACATTGGTTGAGTTGGGTAACAATAACAAGCTGTTGTATAACTCCAAGAAGCTCCACGTGGTAAACATGTACCTTATAAATACACGTGGAGTATATGGTTTGTTAGCTAAGCAATGCCAGTATAATTAATGCAATCATCCTTTGTATTGTCATTCACGCATTGCTGCTATTAACAGTTTAACTCTCAAATAATTACTTAAATGTTTTCTCTGATTTTGTAACAAAAGGCTGATATTTTTTTAGGCATGTGTTTATTACCCAGTGACAACATTTGTATCTTTTAAATGGGAACGCTTTAAAAGACATGTAATACTCTTCTAAAATTTCACACCAATTTTTAAGACATTTTTAATGTGTTGTTCAAGGGATATAGGCATTCCATATACATTACTGATAAAATTGATGGCTAAAATGGATATTGGCGTTCATGAAGTTTTCTTTGACGGAGAGTGATCTCCCAGTTTAAAAAATGTTTGCGTAGCAAATTCCATATTAGTTCCTGGATTTCCTTTTTGTGCTTTTATTAATTTAGGATTAGGTCTAAATAAAATAAAAGTTGATTAAAAAGAAAATTGATTGTGACCATAAAGGGAGTAGCGAAGCTTTGGGAGCTATTGGAGTGGGACCTTAAGTCTAGCTTGGTGATTGTCGCACATGAGACCCTTCACAAACACTAGTATAACAGGTAACCATTTAAGCAAGCAAGCCAAAATATATGGCCTAATGTGGTAATGATTGCAAGCACCCGCTTGCACAAATTCAGGCTATTTATGCCTTGTCGCGGTGTAGCCTGCTGTTTGCTGCCACACATTTGTGGATTTAAAACGAGGCCACGTAGCTAGTAGACACAGAAGGAGGCATATTTCACAGATACAAGGCACACTTAGCCTGCGCACATTTGTGCAAGCCTGTATCTTAGCACATTAAGGCCAGAAGTAGTGGTTTTGCCAATTTTGTTTGTTTTTATCAATGAGACGCCCTTAGGGCAAATGTACATTCGGATATGCATTCCCATGCTCTCTGTACCATGGGACTTGTGCTGTGCGTCAGTGATGATGCTCAAAATAGCCAGACCCAGTCTAGGGTGCTTTTTTTCTTGTGCTTAAGAGAAAGCACAAGTCGCATGTTCGGCTGAACTGTCCCCGTTGGAGTGGAACCAAGGCTGATTTGCATATAACAGGGGTGTGGAATTTATTAAAATATCTACTTGTCCAGGGGACAGGTTGCTTCTCAAATCTACTTGTCCTGTAAAAAGATCTACTTGTCCCTTTGGTGCCATGTAGTGTGGCGACAAATTATGGCAGCAATTAATAGCCTCTCTGATTATGCCAGGGCTACTACCATAGTAGGGCTTGAATACTTGGAGTTTCAATCCCTACTGTAGCAATTTCCTTATTTTGCCACCTTTCTGCAGATCTGCATACTGGGGCTGGAGGAAGCAGTAAGCAATAGTTCCAGGGCTGGAATGCCTTTGAGTCTGCAAACCTACTAACCTGCATGTTTTAAAGATTTTTACCAGCTTCTCTCTAATATTTTCCCATAATAAGAAAGGTTGGACATTTACTCCTGACAATGGCAGAATTAGAACTTCTTCCAGGGTTGGGAAGAAAGTGGCTGGAGGGAAAATGAACTTGCAAATTCTCAATAGATTTTCACATGAGCAAATCTACACATCGTATTTACCCACGGTAAAATACAGTTCACAAATATTTTATAGGGGTACGACATATACCATGGGTGCACTTTTGTGACTTTGTTTAAGAATTTGGGGCCACAAGTAGGTAGGTTCAGATTTGTGACCTGCAAATTGCAAGTCGCAAATCCGAATGTAGGATGGTGTCCTTGACACCATCTGTGATTCGCAAGGGCTTCGCAAATGCCCACATCATGAATAATCATGAGGTGGGTCGCAATTTGCGACCCCCTCACGAATGGTGGCCTGCTGGAGACAGCAGACCACCATGTCTGTGACTGCTTTTCAATAAAGCAGTTTTTTTTTTTTTTTTGTAATGCAGCCAGTTTTCCTTAAAGGAAAACGAGATGCAAAACAAAAACGAAAAATTAAATGTTTTCGTTTCATTTTTTCAGAGCAGGCAGTGGTCCGCAGGACCACTGCCTGCTCTGAAATTTTTTTTACAGTGACATTCACAATGGGGAAGGGGTCCCATGGGGATCCCTTCCCTTTTGCGAAAGTGTTTGCACCCATTTGAAATGGGTGCAAACTGCGATTGGTTTGCGCCCGCGTTCGCGGTCACAAAACAATCCTACATTGCACTGCGAGTTGCAATTAGGAAGGGAACACCCCTTACTAATTGCGAGTCGCAAACCCGTTTTGTGATTCGGTAACCAGGTTACTGAATCGCAAAACTGGGTTTGTGCATCGCAATGTGCTTTTTGCACGTCGCAAACAGCGAAAGTCGCTGTTTGCGACATGCAAAAAGCTACCTACATGTGGGTCTTGGTCCCTAATTAGGTCTGGTGTTAACAAAGACATTTTGTTTTTATTAAACTTCTATTTCTCTCTCTTTCGGCTGGCTTTACTGTGAGTGATCGCATTCTGCTCTTCCACAAGGAGCATATTGCCACACAAAGTAGTTTTGTTCAGTGTCAGGAACTACAGTGGCAATCAGTGACGTAACGAAACTGGAGGGTGCCCCTTTGCAAAGAACATGGAGGAGCCCCCTCTCCACACTCACTCAGGGCAGGTGCTGTGCTGACGGGGCCCCCTGGAGGGCGGCTGCGGGGCCTTTGTTATGCCGCTGGTGGCAACGTGTGCTTTAAGAGTTCAAAAACTTTTTGGGGGGGTTTTGCCAATGTTTGTTACAATGTTGAGGGCCTGGTAGCTCCCACAACAATAAAGTGTTACAAAAGCCATGTCAAAACAAGACACGCATTGATGAAACTAAAAGACGTATAAAAGTATGTCAGATCAGTTGGCTTTGTCAGTGTTTGTTTATTTTCATGCTTCCCATAATCGTGTTGAAAATGGTTACACTGATTTTCCATTAGAAATATTTTTGGGAAATACTAGCATGCATCAACACATTTTACTAAATGACACTTCATTTGCATATAATCAGAGAGCATTCTGGGAGCATTATACTTAGCCTCTTAGTCTAAACTTTTCAAACATGTGTGTACACGTTTTTTTTTTTTTTGTACTGGAACCAACGTCAGTAGTGAAGTGTGACCTTAAAACATTTCTTTACAGCACGCACCCTAATAATGAAGGCTTTCAAATAATGAACCATAAATACAAGTTCGAACAGCATTATCTTTTGGAAACACATTACCTCAACTGCAGAGAGTTCAACTCTCTGTAAACAGGCAGCCAAAGGGTTTGTGCTGCAGGGGGTTGGGCCTACTTGTCCCAAGGACAAAGTAAACATAAAAACTTGTTGCCCTTGACCCCAAACAAGATGTCCCGGGCGTCGGGCGATAGGAATTCCACATCCCTGAAATTATAGTATTCCCTGTCTTTGGAGTGTGGCGGTACGGTGAGTGAGAACAATGGGATGGTATACTGCTCATAGTAATTATTAGTGGCTGGAATTGATCAAGCATTCCACTCCTAACTTTTGATTGTGTTTCTCTGTGGTTACAACTCTGGTCACTGCTGTTCTTTGTCTTTTTGCAGTCCTTGTCCTTGCTGTTGTGGTAGCTGTCATTGTTGCAGTGTCCCTTATGTTGTTGCAGCTGTTGTCATTGCAGGTGTGGCTGCTGCAGCTACGATGGGTGACTTATTGCTACTGTGGTACTGAATATGGTTTCTGCTGTAGCTCATGCTGTGGAGGAGTACCAGCAAAATAGGGCCCATTGGGTGCACCATTTGTTTCAGAAAGGCCCAATAATTCGATCACGGAAAGAAAGTACCTTTATAAGCCACCCCACCTATGCAAACACTCTGACAGCTTTAAAACTGCTGGTGAGATCCCATCTCTTTATTCTTGTTTATAAGTTGCAGACTGTCAGACAGCTCAGCTGTCTGATTTGCTAAAGACATCCTGGGGACTTACAGAAAGTTGACCTAGGAATGCTTTCTGCCAATTGCTTGCTGTTGGCTCTGTGGTTTGTAACTCACATTTTCTTGCTTTCCATTTGCTGGTTTTGTTTTTTAGGCTGGCCAGCTTGAGTTCAGTCCTTCCCTTGCCAAAACCTTATTCACAGAATCCTTCCAAGTTATCCCTTTCTGTAAACAGGGCTGTAAATCTTGTTCATACCTCATTACATCTGCTGTGCATTCAAAGACCTAGGTCAAATGCCAAGCACTATATTCATAGGGCAGTTGTTTATTTTCTTTCTCTAACTTGAAAGTGAGAGGATTTATGTGACAATGTTGCTGTATAGTGGTGGTACGAAAGGGTTTTTTCTAGCACATGACATTTAAATTAACTGCGTATGTATTTCAGAATATATCAGAATTATAAATGCACAAATGAAGCACATTTTTTGTTAATTCTAAAGTGTGTTGGAAACAAATACTTTAAAATTATCAAAATGGATCATTAAAATAGGTGATGCTATTTCCACACATTTTCATCTGTGCACTGTATAGTTGTATTAGTAATGCTGCACTTTATGCCACTGCACTCTACTTCAATGCACTGTACGCCACTTTAATCTACTTTGCACCACTGCACTCTACTTCACTTTACGCCATTACACTCTATGCAACTCTACACATTTGCATTCTAACCTGCACCACACTACTGTAAACCTCATTTCACTCTACTCTGAAACAATTACTCTATGCCACATCACTCTGCTCCACTCTATGCCACTCTACTCTTAACCACTGCGCTCTATGCCAGTGCACTCTCCATAACTGCACTGCATTCTACTCTGCATCACTGTTCTCAACGCAACTGCTCTCTGTGCCACTCTTCTCCACTGCACTCTGACGCTCTACTCTGCCAGACTACACTCTCTGCCACTGAACTTTATGCCACTCTACTCTGCACTACGCTACTCAAGCTTATGCCACTGTACTGTATACTACTCTGTACCACTCTATGCTATTCTACACTGCACTACTCTACATGACTGCACTCTGTGCCACCGGACTCTAGTCTCACCCTACACCACTGCACTGTATGCCACTTGACTACTCTGTGCTCTGTGTCACTCAACTCTGCGCCACACCACTCTGCGCCACTCTAAAGCGCTGCATTGTACGTCACTGAATTAAATTCCACTGCACTCTACGCCACTATAGTCTGCAACACTCTAGGCCAATGCACTCTACACCGGTCTACTCCTCTCTATACCACTCTGCACGACTCCCCACTATGCCATTCCAATACACAACACTCTGTGCCACTCCACTCTACTCCACTCTTCGCCATTCCACTCCACGACACTCTACCCCTCTCTATGTAGCTAACTTTTAACCATGCTGAACAGCAACCACACTGGTGTTTTCCACATGGCTAAAACACATTGACAAAGCCAGTAGCTCTTGCATAGGCAAGACCTGTTGGCTTTGACAATACTTGTTACTATTCCAGGAATCTTGATGGACAAATAAGCTGTTGCTAGCCCGACCTAAAAATGTAAAAATTGAGGAATTATGAAGTACAGGTCTAAAATAGAATTGGTATGCGTTGGATGAAACAGAGAACAATTCAAGGCAGTGATTGTATACAAAATAGTGCGATTTTACGATAGAGACCGGAAGCTGCGTCATAGAAGTGCAAACAGTGGGAGTGGTGAGACTGGCTTTGAACCCTATTTGATACCATTATGTGATTGTCAACTGTGCTGCGCCAGAGCCAAGACGGGAAGCAACAGCCCTGGATCAGTGCCGGGTCCCCATTGTGTCAGCTGCGGGTGGCATTCATAGTTAGTTTTTAATCTTGTGATAACCAGAAGAAAAACAAAACATTAAGATTAATCTTCTTGTGCAGTATTTTATTTCACTTGACAACCTTGTTGGTGAACAACGTTTTCCATCAGAGAATAGAGAAAAGGGAATCTGATTATCAAGCAGGAGCTCCCTGTGGACCATTGTCCACTGATTACGCATACCACATAAGTGGGTGAGAATCCTGCTTCCTTTAAAAGATAGTCCTTAACCTAGATTAAAGGTGCCCAAAATATGTTTAAAAAAATATATATAAACACATGACAGTGTCTTGCCATTAAAACAAGAGTGCTCCAGGCAGTTTAGCATTACAACTGGTAGGCCCCACCCTAGTGCCTATTTGCATAAAGGTACTTCCATCTGGGTGTACGACGACGTCATTGTTTAGCGCCTGCTGTTCTCAATGGAAGGTCCTAGCTCAGGGCGAATATTCAGACTTTAATTCGCTAGTTCTAAAAAGGTTGCGAACATGTACCCTCCAACCCTGCCACGTGTTCTGGGTCTTTCGTGCCCCGCCTCTGCACTTTAAACAGCCAGAAAAGACACTGTTTCCCCAAACCACAGAGTACACCTTCACCGCTCGACTGATTAGTGGCAGCACAATACCATTTGTCGCCCTTTCCGATCCCAAAAAGACAGACCGCATCATTTTTCGTATAATGCAGGCTACAGATTTATCACCATAGCTTAATTTATCAGCAGGGCGAGTGGAATTATGTGGCAGGGAACGGCCAAATTATGTGGCAAGACTTACTAAATTATGCAGCAGGAAAAGGCAAATGATGCAGTGTAATGTGGGGGCCTTTTGGGATGGTAATACTTCATTATTTTGTCATTTTTAGGGTCGAGCCTGCGTAGCATGCGTATCGCTTGCGGGATGCTGTAGTAGTTAGAAAAGGGCTCGGAGCCCCGTCTATGTGACGTCAGTGTCTTTCATTGGTTCGTGGGCTTGCGTTTTAAAATCTGCTTGCTTTCATTAGTGGAAGGCATGCATACGTTATGCCTTTTTCGGTGGTTAGCCCTCCTCGAGTGCAGCAACCAAGTACTGAAAACATACGAGCGAGGCTTGCTGTTTTCCGTCTGATTTGTGGACTACTTTTTCTCTTTTTTTGCAGCGCGATCTCGCTTGTTAAGCAGCACGATCACGCTTTTTTTTTTTTTCTTTCATTTAATGATGCAAGAAAAGTCCAGTTGGGAGTTTACAACTGCTAATAGCTTTAACTTGGAGAAATGCGATACCCGTTGCATTGCAAATGCTTGGTAGGGTCGCGCCTGCGTATCGCTTGTGAGACGCTGTAATAGTTAGAAAAGGGCTCGGAGCCCCATCCATGTCACGTCAGTGTCTTTCATTGGTTCTTGGGCTTGCCTTTTAAAATCTGCTTGCTTTTATTAGTGGAAGGCATGCATATGTCATGCCTTTTCTGGTGGTTAGCCCTCCTCAAGGGCAGCCACCAAGTACTGAAAACATACGAGGCTTGCTTTTTTCCGTCCTGTTTGTGGACTACTTTTTCTCTTTTTTTTCGCAGAGCGATCTCGCTTGTTTAGCAGCACGATCACGCTTTTATTTATTTTTCATTTAATGATGCAAGAAAAGTCCGGTTGGGGGTTTACAACTGCTAATAGCTCTAACCTGGAGAAATTCGAGACCCGTTGCATTGCAAATGCTTGTTACTCTTGTTAACACTGTCTAGGTGGGCTGCATGGATCTCGTCAGTATTAGGTTAACACCAAAATGTAGCAATGAGTAAAAGAAAGGTGACCACTCAACCTTTCCAAAGGGCCTTACACTGCGCCCCAAACGCACATTGCTGCGTTTTTTATTAACCAATCTTTTGAGCTAGAAACAATTTTTGTTACAATCTGCAGATCATGCAGCAGATATGAGATAAAGTGGTTGATTCATAACTATGCGAAAATCTCCGCAGCCACACAGTCGCCCAATTCCACTGGGCCTGGTTATACAGAGCAGAAAGGCAGAAGGAGTTGGCGATTCTAGTGCACTTGTTTTGGGCCCCGCCCCTAATTGCATTGGCCACGCCTCTTGCAGAGGATTTCTAGCTAACTTTCTTTGTCCACTTTCCTTTAGGGACCTTTACCTTTTTCATTCGACTAAAATCACAGACTGACTAAAGGTGCACCTTTCAAAGTGCAGTGTGGCGTTGTGCTAATCCTTAGCTCACTGGAGGCAGGGACTGTAAGCAGAATTATTACAGTTTATTATCTGATTAATTACAATCTTCACAGTGCATTCAAAGCAAATAAACATAAAACAATTTTTTTATAAACAGAAATTATATTCACTAAAACCATACGGACTAAAATGCAATTTTGTCGTAATCCTGGAGTCCTAACTAGAAGCTGTGCGTACAAGCATGGTGATAGCAGCTTTTAACACCCTCGTCTTTTAGTCTAACTGCCTACTGCAGAGCGTCCTGGCCACACTGTCCGTCGACTGACCTCACAAGTAATATCAATACAGTAAGGCTCAATAAAGAAGCAATCAGATTGAACATTTGAAATGCGTAAGTGCGGATTTACTGTCCGACATATTTACAGTCCCGCCACGGGCGAAGTTAGACGTGGATACAACTCACTAAACGAGCTAAAGTGCATTTGGACGGACGGGGACTGTATGTGCAATCCTAACGGTGGCAGTTTTAGCAGCATTGTCCTGGTTTCAAAGGTATCATTTAACATTATTTATCTATTTAAAACCACACACGCTAAGGTGGTTTACGTGGTTACAACTCATTAAAAACCATACGAGCTAAAGTGCATTTGGAAGGATGAAAAGAGCATGTGCGATCGTAATAGCGGTTTAAGCAGCAGTGCCTTAAACCTGGTTTTACAGGAATAGTGTAGCATTATTTGTCCCATTAAAACCCTAGAGGCAAAGATGCATTTAAAGGGATAAAGGCGGTATGTACAGTCCTAATAATGACGGTGTTTGCAGCATCGTCTTCGGAATTATTGTATTCGCAGTTAAGAGCTGCGTTGCCTCACTGGAGAAGATAGTAACGAATGGTAAAAAATACAAGTACCAGGATTCAGCGCGGGGTGTGGTACTAGCAAACCTTCAAATGCAAGCGTTTAGAATCTAACCTCTTGGTACAGCATCCCAGGAAAAACTCGTGTTATTAATACCTTGAATCGGAGTTGATAATCCCCCATCTGTGGCTGTTCTGGGTATTTTTTGTTGTTTTGTTTTTTTGCGCCCTGTGCCAAATCCTTAAAAAGCCAAGCTGTAGTGTTCATCTGTCTCAAGTGGACATTTTCGTTGGTTCTACGGCACTTCCTCACATTTGCTCCGAGTTAAGACACGTATCACGGATAACTTGTTTGATTGAAATGCCTTGTGTGCAGCTTGTGTTTTTGTAATCAAATCCGGAACCAAATAACTTATGGCTTCTCCCGAGTTTCCACTAGAAGTTGGCGCGGAGTAAAGGAAAACCGCATTATCCACGAATGTCTGCCAAGTGCAACTGGGGCGAGCCATTGCTGCCTGCCTGCCTTGCAACGCTGGGCTATTGGGAGGCATTTCTGCTGTGCTGTTTGGGAGGCTAGAATAACCCCTATTGGTAGGGTGACCAGGCGCCCCGAATTTCCCTTCGATAGTACAGTTTTTTTCACCATCTGAGCTGTGAGATTTCCTTCTATTTAGCAAAAGACATGTTTTCAGAGAGGGTCGAAGGAACACAGACACAAGTTCTGATGTGTTTCAGTGCAGAATTATGTAGCAGTCACAAAAAGAAGGGGATTTAATTAGCATTCGATTTCCTTTAGTGCCACGTTGTCTGTCCTTTCTATATTGATGAACTTTGCCAGATACGTAATTCTTCGACCCTTGGTCGTACAAATTGTAGTCCTTTTTCTGTGTTTTGGAATGGTCCAGGTTTTGGGTTTCAATATCTGCCCTATTTCGTGGTCATGAGTGCTTTTTCCTGTGGCATTGGGCAGGTAGGGGTAATTCTTGCTGGTTTGGAGCACCACTTTCTCTAGGTGCGTCGGGTGTGTGCTTCCTGGGCAGCAGAAGGAAATTCTTCCTGGAAAATAGTAGTCTACTAGAATGAATCCTTAGTCAGGAATGTGCCCGCTATGAGCCGCGTGAAGGGACCCTTCCTAGTAAGGCCTGTGCACGATTTGGGTGGCAGGATTTTTCCAGGAGTTACACTGCTACAGCTGACTGGCAGAAACAATTCCTAGTTAGGAATGTACCCTCTTTTGACATTGGCATGGTTCCCTTTTGGCCTAGCTAGGATTTTCGTTGTCTTGGCTACCTAGCACAAGCTCTCCTGGCCAAGAGCTCTGCTGTGGACCCTGGAAGGCACCCTTCTTAGCCTGAATCGCCCCCCGCTGTGGGCGGCGGCAGTGAGCCTTTCCTGGCTAGGCAGCAGAGTATTTCCTGCCAGGAGAGCTCACTTGGCAGTAGGGCCCTCTTTTTCCAGGCGTTCGCCTGCTATCAGCTGCAACAATTCATAGACACAGGATATCGCGGACAGGATGTGCAGAGCAGGCGATAAAGCGATCGTATTGTGTTGGTGGATGTGCAGAAGGTCAAATCAGCAAATGAGATGGTCCGGGGGAGCATTAAGGGAGTGCCACATACCCTTCTCCCAGATAGTACTGGAATCCACCCAGTGAGAAGGCTCATAGCTGTTAGTTCTGTGCACATGTATTTCACTGAATGTAATATTCATGAGACCCGCACCTATGTCCTTTTGGGCCCTTCTGTGGGCTGCTTTTTCCTCCCTCCTCCCACATCTGCATCCAGCCCTCCCCTCCTTTCCCTTTCCGTTCAGTTTTGCCATTTTGACAGCCCTCTTGTTTCTTCATGTCTGCGTTTTCGCATCTGCGTGCCGTGCCACCGGCAGAGGTCAGTTTTTTTTCTTTCAATGGAAACGAAAGGTGGGCTGCAGTGAAGTTCACTTACTTCCAGTGGAGTTCTGTTTCTTCCCAATGTCAAAAGAAGTTCTGGTGGCAAAACACCGTCATTATGGTACTTGTTTTCTTTCTGTGTCATAGAAACAAAAGCATTAACCATACCTTCCTATCTTTCTTTATTTGGGTTAGAAAAAAAAAAACAGGGCGGTATCAAAAGCAATGCGATTTATTTAATAATCCATCTTTTTTTGCTTGTCTGGCTTTATTGTGATTATGCTTCGTGCATTACCACATTAAACCCAGACCCGTTGGCTTTGCCTTTTCTTGATAATACAGCTGTTTTAACCTGTTGTTACCATTTTTTTTACACTATACTTAAAGTGGGCTTTGGGTCCACCCAGAGGAATAATACAGTCTAACCCCATGCTCTTAATTGCTTGGTACGTCATTCTGCCTCTTATGGAGTGCTTGCATTATGGTGAATGAGAGACTGGCTTCCATCTGACAAGTATAGCCATCAAGAGTTCAGCTCTTTATCTCACACATGCATTAAATATGTAAAGCAATCTTTGTATGTGTGTGTATATAAATATATATATATGATTTTTTTTATAGCAGATTTTTTTTGTTGTTTTTTTACTGTGTTTCTCAGGACTGGTGTGCAAGACATTACCTCACTACCATTACCACCTCTATTGCTAGCACCACCAACACATTGGAGCACAGCATTATCAGATCCACAGCATTTGTGCAAGCCTGTATTTTCATACTTTACCACAAGAATGCAAGATCTATGGGCTTTGACAATGCTTCTTGTAATCTGTGATCTGTGCCATGGCCTTTTCTACTTTACTGGATTTTTTTTTTTTTAATATATTTTTATTAACACTTCGCTGTCTTACATTTGTATTTCCATTTGTGGTAACATCTTGTTCTTATTATACATACCAATCAAATAACCCGCATTTATGTTATACGTTACATGTGCTTTGTTACACACCTCCTTAGTACTGTTATCTGTCCTTTTGTGTTCATTGATCACTAAATCTAATATATTGACCTCTTTGCTTTAAAAGGCTATGCTCCTTGCGGTTCTGTGTTACCATTTTGAATTGTGTGACCACATAACAGTCTTAAATAAACTCTAAACTATAACTTGAAAAAAAATCAACATAATGGCTTTGTGTGGGTGGGTCTTGTAGCTGATAAAGAGAGTCACTCCTAGGGCACGTCAATGTACGGGGGACGGCCAGCCACTCACTCTTCCCCTCCTACCGACAGTGATGTAGCAATTTATGTCTCGTCCGTCTCTGTTCTACATCGCTTGGTGCGGTCTGTTGATGTATTCGTCCATTTCTCGGCTTCAGTTTTGGGAACCCTCCCCCCTGGGTCAACCTCGTAGAGTGTGCTAATCATCTCCTACTTCTACCTCGGGGTCTTTCGGTCTCTTCATTAGGTCATCCCAGCTAGTCACTAGGTCTTCCTCCTCTGGGGCAATGGGGGCCTGATGGATGCCCCTGGCTTCCTCAGCCTTCAGGACCTGCAGCTCAGCCCTAGACCATCTCACAACGTCGCCTTTCCATTCCGTCAGTGAGGGGTGGCCAGAGGCCTTCCAGCCCTTCGTGATCAGTCTTTTGTAAAGGGCCAGGTCCAGGAAACGACCCCTAACCTTCCCCCGTAGCGTACCCGTCTTGAGACCCAGCAAGCACAAATCAGGGGTGGGCAGCAGTTCCGTCCAAAGTAGTCCCGATAGAATCATCATAATCTTCTCCCTCCAACCAGTCTGAAGCACCGGGCATCCCCACACCATGTGGTCAAAGTCTGCTTCCCCACCCCCACATCTAGGGCATGTCCTAGGGATCCCCCCATATATGCGGAACAGTCGGTGAGGTGTAAGGTAGGTACTATGTAAATAGTTGTATTGGATGTATCTTAACCCCGTATTACGTGAAATCATCCGGGGGTAAGCCAGTGTTCTGCTCCACTCTGCCTCAGATAAGTCCCGCCCAATCGTGTTCCCCTATCTTTCTCTCAGGGAATGTAGAGGGTCTAGCGCGGCCTCAATCTGGGCCCGATATATTTTAGCAATCAAATGAGGTTCCTCCCCTGATGTCAACAGGAGGTGTAGCACCCTGTGAATAGTGGGCTCCGCGTTAATCGTGTCCCAGTGGTCCTTCAGAATATGCACTAGCTTCCTGAAGAGTAAAAACTGTCCCTGAGGAACACCCCCCCCTTGTTAGGTCAGTGAAGCTCTTCAGCACACCCTCCTCAAAGAGCCCCCCAATTGTCTCTACTCCTGCTCTTGTCCAAGGACCCAGCCCCAGACCCCCCGGTGCCTTTCCCCCCGGCTCCAGAAAAAGAACCGATAATGGCAAAGCCGGGGAGTATGGCGGGCCCACTCCAACCCTTCTCGCGCACCTTTTCCAGCATGTCATCGCAACACTATTCATTATGTTGTCCCCTTATGGGGCAATCTTCCTGTCTGCCATACGCGCTGCAATCCAAGCTGTATCAATTACACCGTGGGCGGTACACAAGTCCAGGTGTCCCCTGCCCACCAGCCAACTATACACCCACTGTAATTGGGATGCCAGGTAATATGCCTCGAAATCAGGGGCACCCAGCCCACCCATGCGGGTCGGTCTGCAGATGGTCGTCAGTGCTGTGCGTCTGCGTCCATCGTCCCATATTAGCTCCCTGAGCAAAGTGTTCAATTCGCAAAATCACACCAGGGGGATCAGTAGTGGTAAATTAGTGAAGTAATAGAGTAGGCGAGGAAGCATAATAATTTTGGACAGCGCCACTCTGGCCATTATTGTTAATTTCAATGAGCGCCAGAACCCAACCGAAGACCGCAAGGAACGGAGCGCCTTGCCAAGATTACCATCCTGGAGATCACTCAACTCATGAAATATTTGAATGCCCAAATATTTGAAGGTCTGTGGGGCCCAGTTCACGTCCATCGGGCATGCTCCGGGGCGCATGCAGCCGGGTAGCATGGGAAACACAAATGTTTTGCCACGGTTAAGGCGTAGCCCTGACACCACCCCGAAGTCCTCCAGGACCCTTAGAGCCCATGGGAGTCCATCAGCCCCATCCCTGAGATAAATTAGTATATCGTCCGCGTACAGAGAGACAATATGTTCGGTTGGCCCCCATTCAATCCCCCTACCCACCCCCTCCCTCTGTAGCTGGGCCGCCAGGGGCTCAATTGCCAGGGCAAACAACAGTGGGGACAGGGGGCCCCCCTGTCTGGTTCCCCGAAACACTGGGTATGCACTAGAAATTGATCTGCCCGTTTTCACTCTAGCCAGTGGGGACGAATATAGCAGGTCCACCCATTTAACCCAACTATCCCCGAGTCCCATTCTTAACATCACGGCCCTTAGATAGTCCCACCTAATCGAGTCGAAAGCCTTCTCGAAGTCCACCGCAAGCAAGACCCCCGCTGGCGGCTTCAACTCGTTGGGCATGTGCAGAATAGCGAAGATTCACCTAAGGTTCAGGGAGGTGCTGCGACCAGAGACAAAACCGTTCTGGTCCACGTGTACCAGTGTGGTCATGAGGGGGAGCAGCCGGCCAGCCATGATCTTACTAAGGATCTTAAAGTCACTGTTTAGCATCGATAAAGGACGAAAGTCGGTCACCGGTGCTTCCCTACTGTTTGTCTTGGGGAGTGGCACCACCAGGGCTTCCCGTAGTGTGCACGGCAGCTCCCCACGATGCAGTGCCTCCGCGTACATCTCCGCCAGCTGGGGAACCAATAAAGGTTTATATTTTTTGTAAAAATCCATGGGAAGACCGACCGTACCAGGGGCCAGTTGCGCTATGGCCTCACTTATCTCCTCCGCAGTCACTGGTCCCCCTAGGCTGTCCCTCCCTTCTGAATTCAGTATCGGCAGTGGGATTTGCACTAGGAAGTTATTAAAGGCCTCCGTCTCCAAGTTGCTAGGTCTCCCATACAGGTATGTATAATAATCCCTAAATGCGTCATTTATGGGGCCTGGTCTGAGTCTACAATGTCCCCCTCTGTCCAGTACGCTTGTGATGGGCTCGCTATCTCCACTCTGGCGCACCAGCCACACCAGCAGTCTACCCGTTCTGCCCTCCTCTGACTGTAGGGATGCCAAATATTTTTGCGTGCTGTGACACCTGAGCCACTCCTCAATTCGGGAATGTTCTCTGCGGGCACGGTCATATTCCTCGTCTCCTTGAGCCGCTGGCCCCTGTCTCAATTCCCCCTCATGCATGACCTTCTCCAGGTTAGTCAGTTCCCTCTCAAGTGTACGCCTCACCCCCACCGGCTGCCCCAGACAGAAGCCCTTTGTCACCACTTTAAGTGTCTCCCATTCCGTGGCCCTAGAAGGGGTGGATCCCTTGTTGGTATCAATGTGTTCTGCCAGATGGCAGTGCAGGGCCTCTCTGTACGCCTGATCCTCAAGCACCGCGGGGGCCAGTCTCCACGACGGTATGTGGGGGGGTCTGTCTTCTGATACCCTCAACGACAACAACAGGGTATTATGGTCCGATAGAGTGTGGGCAAGGTATTCAGAGTGAGTCACACTACGAGCCAGACCCGCGGTGCAAACCACTCTATCAATTCTTGTGTGCACCCGGTGGAGGCCCAAATAAAACGAGTAGTCTCTAACATCTGGATGCTGCACTCGCCAGACATCCACCAACCCCCAAGTGCTCAGCCATTCACCTAGTCTTTGAGCTTTCCTAATTGACACTGCCCCCCGTAGTGGCAGGGTGGACCTGTCCGTGTTTATGTCTAATACTGTGTTGAAGTCCCCTCCTATTAGTAATTCCCCAGTGCGTTGGCGGGTAAGGTGTCTTGATAAGCCTGTCATGAAGGAGACCTGATCCTGATTAGGGGCATAAATGCAACTCA
Organism: Pleurodeles waltl; assembly: GCF_031143425.1. NCBI lineage: Eukaryota > Metazoa > Chordata > Amphibia > Caudata > Salamandridae > Pleurodeles > Pleurodeles waltl. Next base: position 1,692,973,361 of record NC_090440.1, read on the forward strand.
AAACCATCAGGGTACCGTGTAGCTTCCCCTCCAGTATCACAAATCTGCCCTCCCGGTCTATATTGGAAGGATCAATCGTTAGGGGGACTCCTGCCCTGACCCATATCAATATGCCTCTTGCATAACTCAGTGGCAAACACCTGCCCCACGTCTCAGTTTCTCTCCCTCCCCTGGTGCCAGGTGGGTCTCCTGTAGCATTGCCACCTGCACTCCCCTTCTCTTTAAGTAGGAGAGAATTCTATGTCTTTTGGCCGGTGTGCCCATCCCCCTGACATTCCAGGTTAAGAAATTGTAGTCTGCCATCTTGTTCGTTCAGTCTGATAAAAATGGACCTGGCGTGCCTAGGACTCTGATTGGCCCTTTCGCATGCTCATACCTTTTCTATGGTCGGTCTTCCCCACCCACTTTGCCATTTTAACTCGTAACTGCATACCCCAACTCCCCTTCCCCAGGGTGCCTCCGGAACTGTAGGTTGCCCAGAAAACTGTGCAACAGTGCAACTTGTTCAAACGCATAACTGCAGTACTCGCCAGCCTGGTTGGACAGGCGAGATTCTAGTCAGGGGGGTGGCCAGGTCCGGAGGGGCCACTCGTTCACTCGTTGTGCCATGTCTCCGGGTGCTTCTGCAGTCCTGGATTATCCGAGTTCGTCAGCCGTTTGTGGGGTCACCCTCGGGGCGCGGGTCGAGCACCCTAAGTCCCCGGCAGAGGACACCAGTGTGTCGTCTGACTCCCCCTCAGAGCCCTCCTGGGGGGACACCTCCAGGGCTGCCCTCCTGCCCGTCTCTCTCTGTGTTTGCGTTGGCGCCAGTCGCGGTCGATCTCTGGGCCTCCGCCCCCTCTGTGCCCGGCGAGCCTTGCTCCCATCCGGGCCCTCTTGTGCGGATCGCACCATTTGGGACCCATGTTTCTCGATCCACTCCCATCCCTCCTCTGGGGACTGGAGGAACGTGGTCTTCCCCTCCATCATCACTCTTAATCTGGCTGGATAAAGCAGCGAGTACTGGATCCCTTCGTTGCGTAGGGCCCTTTTAACTGCTTGGAATGAAGCTCGCCTGTTCCTGACGTCCAGCGTGAAGTCCGGGAATAGTGTCACCTCCCCATTTGCTACTTTAAACGGGCCCATCTCTCTGGCCTTCTGTAAGAGGATGTTTCTGTCCCTGTAGTGCAGGAGTTTGGCGATCACAGCGCAGGGAGGTCTGCCAGGGGCAAGAGGTCTCGACGGCACCTGATGCGCATGCTCCAGCGTGTAGAAGGGGGTCAGGCCCCCAGGCGCGACCACCGTGCTTAACCATTTCTCCAGAAATTCCACCATGTTCGCTCCCTCGGCCCCCTCGGGGAGGCCCACCACACGCACGTTGTTCCTCCTGTTTCTTCCCTCCGCATCCTCGGCTCGCTGTTCAAGTCGTGCCACTCTGCTAGCAAGGGAAGTTACCTCGGCTGCCACATCCTTCTGCTTTGGCATGATGTCCGCCAACGTGGATTCAGTTTCTTTGACTCTGTCTACCAGTTTATGGTGATCTGCTCTCAGAAGACCCACCTCAATCGCAATTTGATTAATGTTACGCTGCAGTGTTGTCTTTGTGTCTTCTATCGCCCCAAGTATCTTGTCTAGGGTGTCTTGGACTTTGACTTGTGACTGGTCCTGCAAGTCCGCTTCTCTGTTCCCTGGTGGCGCAGCGGGGTCCATGGTTCTGCTCTTGTGTCGGCCCTAGGGGTGCATCGGTCGAGCAAGGGGACGTACCCCAGAGGCCCAGAAAGCGGCCCAAATGTTATCGTATGCTCTTCTCCTTCTGTGTCCCCACGCTCTGGTCTCCACGGATCTCACCACGGCCCCCGGGGGCCCGTGCCGGGCCCTAGGCATCCCACCAGCCATCCTCAGCTTCCAGTTACAAGATTAGGGGGCTCCACGTTGTCGGTCCGTGGCTGACTGCCACCCGCTCCAGTCCCGGTCGTCTCGGGGCGTTCTTCCGCTTGTTGCGCGACCAGGGCCACGCCCCACCAACCGGGACCAGGAATGCGCCGCAACCGCGGCTTAGTTGCCTTCCCACACGGGGTAGTTACCACCTCTTCAGTGCTTCCTCTGTGTCATTAGCATCACACCTGCTCGCGCTCCACCACCACACGGGCCCAGCGTACTCACTCAGGGGTCGTCGGCGCTCCAAGGCACCCGGGGCGTTCGACGGTCTTCCCTTGCCAGGCAGCCAGTCACTGTTCCCCTGTGGGGTGAGCCTCCTCAATCGCCAGCTCCACTGTTCCTTTCATTTCTGCTCCAACTCAAGCTCACCAGGGGGGCACCCTCCCCCCCGCTCCCAGACCGGCCCTTAGTTAACACTGCCCAGCACGATCGCGGGCCAGCTCCTATTCCATGCTGGGTTGAGTCCCCACCTCCTGCACCGGCCTTCTTCTGCTTCTCAGGATCCCCCAACCAACAGGGCCCATTACCGCTCGCTCAGCTCTCTGGGTCACCTGCCCCTCTCCAGTAGCGTGACAAACGGCCCCCTCTGAGCTTGTGGGCCGCGCCACCAATCCGCCTTCTCAGTGCCCCGCCCGGGCCAAGCGCTACTCGCGGGCCGGCCCCAGCACGATCCAGGGCTGCGCCCGCCTCACCTGCTTTGTTGCCCAACGGGGCGGAGACCCACCAGGGCCCCTGGGCCCCTGCCGGCCGCCTCGGCACCTTCGGCGCGGCAGGGAGACCCGAACGAGGTCCTCTGCCGCACCCGGGCCGTGGCTTCAAGCGAGGGGAGGGGCCGCCTGCCTCCTCCCCCGTCAGTCGAGCCCGACTCGATCCTCCGCGCCCCCAAGGTCCGCAGCGGGGCCCCGGCAGCATCGGGGGCCGGCCCCCAGCACAGTGCCTGCACTCCGAAGACGGGCGGCCCGGACTGGCTCGTTTTACGGGAGTTTTTCCATCGGTCCCTCCTGAGCGATGGAATCAGACGTGCGCCATGACCGAAACCTTGGCCACACCCCCCCTACTTTACTGGATTTTTTAACCTTAAATTATAACCTCTGTTATAAGGGATACTTACATATGCAGATTCCTCGCCTGTAAAACAATCCCCTGGTGTCAGACTGGATCTGGTAAACTTTAAAGACACAATGCTGCTGGCAGAGGGACTCAGTCGGCCTAAGAAGTGACTTCAGCCGATGCCTCAAAGGCCATAATTCGCCCGCCCTGGCGCATCGCCATCAGTTCCCTTTTTTCAGCCTCTTAGAAGCAGATCCTGAGCTTTATGTCTAAGAAAATTCCTCACACAAAATATCAACAGCAGCACCAAATGTCCCCTCCCCCAAAAGTCAGGTTTTAAACCCTGTCAGGACTGTGAGGAACAGATGTCCACCACGGATCCCCACTCAGTTAGTTTGTGCGGTCCGGGGTCTGATCATGCCTCTAGGTCCTGCTCCCGGTGCCTCAGCATTACCTCTATGGCCATCAAGGAGCAAGAGGCCAAACTTTTTATGGCCAGGGTGCAGTACAACCACCGCACCAGAAGCGTTCCCGATGCTCCCCATTTCCCTCATCCACCAAGTGGTGGAAACGCAACAAAAAGTAAAAGAAACACTTGCATAGTAAGTCGTTCAGACATTCTCAGGCTTCCACAGGACATTCTTCCTCAAAGCTGGAGTTAGTAGAAATTGCATCGGAGGCTCCTTCGTGCAGCCCTGCTCCTCCTTCAAACCTGGCTCTGATTCGACCTCTGCAAGGGCCTGTGTCCTTGAAGGCGGCCTTGTATCCTCTTACGGCACTGCAATTCCCCGGCTACAGGCTCAGATTTGTCTGTGTTTCTCAACACCATGCATAGTATTTTCGCCACAACACCAACACCTTATGATGCCCCTGCCTACCCATCGGCTCCACCACGCCTCCAATGTTCTTACCATTTCAGCCATCGCTGGTTGGTGCCTTCACGCTTGATGCTTCTCTGCTTCGACTGTGCTTTGCTTCTTGATGCCGCCTCTGCCTTCTCTGGCTCTTCAGATACAGAGCGACCGACCAGCGCTGCAAGCCAGTATCAGTGCAACAGTACATTCCAACAGGGGAGCTCAATGCTTGTGAGGAGAGGAGGATTATAGAACACGCCTCCATGAAAGTTTTGGAACAGATTTCAACTCTGTGGAGTATCTACCTTAGAATTATCCGGACGAAGACCTCCTTCAAGAATTTAAAGGCATGTCATCGGCAAGTGGCCTGGGTACTATACCAGAGTTCAACATGGAGTTTCCAGCGGGCCCCCAACGCCAGAATCCCTCCATAAAATTATGCTAAATGATGTGGAGGCCTTGGATTTCATGCTCGACCTAAGCGCAACAATTGATAGTCTCACCTGGCCTGTTAATGGAGAAACTGTGGCTCTGTGGGAAAGGGGGCCTAGCGCTGAGATGGTTAGCCTCCTTACTAATGAGTCGCACTTTCCAAGTCATGCAAAAACCATACACCTCCAAGATCTTCCCACTGCAGCAGGGGGTACCTCAGGGCTTGGCCTTAGCCTTGACACTTTTTAATCTTTATTTGCATTCATTAGCAGAGGTGATAGAGGATCGCGGTTTGAGATTGTGTCCGATGCTGATGATACTCAGCTAACTATCACCCTCACTCAGGATCAGGGTTTCTCTGCTGTTCAGTTTCAATCTTGTCATACAGAGCTGGCTAGGTAGATGGACATCAGTTGTCTCAAGCTTAATGTGGAGAAAACTGAAGTATTGGTGGTGGGGAAACAGCCATCCATCTGGTTCTCGCCCTATTGGCATGATATTTTAGGTTCAGTCCCAGTTCCCAAGACAGCCGTAAAAAATTTGGGTATATGGTTAGAGTCAAACCTTATGTTTGACAAACATATTTCTGGTTTGGCTAGCTTCTGTTTTAACATCTTGAAAATGCTTAGGAAGATCATAGGGTTTCTCCCTGAAGAGGCTAGGAAAACAGTGGTCCAAGCTCTGATTCAATCCAGACTGAACTACTGGAACATTCTGTATCTAGTTGCCACCAATGGTAGGCTGCAAAAACTCCAAAGTATACAGAATGTAGCAGCGCGTTTACTTTTGAACATTCCTAAGCTCTCCTCTTTGGGTCAAGCTTTAAAGTAGCTTCATTGGCTACCCATGAGGAAAAGAGTGGAGTTCAAAGCCCTCTGTTTTTGCTTCACAATTAGAGGTAGGAAAATTCCTCAATATCTGCTCCGATGCTTTAGGAGTACCGTCTCAAAAGAGATCTCAGATCAGTTAATGTGGCCCTGATGTCAGTGCCCACAATAAAAAGGGCTCAGTGGGGGGAGGCTCGTTTAGGTTTTTGGCCCCCAACTTATGGAATTCCAGGCCCTATGCTTTGAGACAAGGGGAACAGGAAGCTACATTCCAGAAGAAGCTGAATACCTGGCTCTTCCGGGCAAAGGATGAGTAGAGTCGACAAGTTGTGGTCTTGTTAGGGAACCTTTTAGCACAGGGACACTCCTTATAGAGTAACCAAGCACTTTACAAACTGCCTAACATAACATTTTCAGCCTCTTTGAGCTGAGATGAAAACCAACATCCTTACTGAGGCCCTATTGCCATCTTCAGCATCATCAGAGCCCTTGCTGCCCTACAATGAGGCCTTACTGTCACCTGTCCTGGCGGGTTGGGAGAAGCCCTCATCTACGGCGGCAGTAAAAAAGCTTGTGTCTCATCACTACTGCTGAGTGCCAGGCGACTCGCCATTCCTCTTCAAGCACCCATCGCCAGAGAACCTGGTTGTTCAAGCTTCTTGCTCCAGTACTCAGGTGGCGCTTTTCCTACTGGGCTTTTCAACAGAGAGCCTAAGAAGCAGGAGGCTTGGGGCAAGACAGCTTTCTCGACAGGGAGCATGACACTAAAGTTTAATGTATGCTAACTGCTTTCTTACTCATTATACTCATTCCTTATGGAACATGGCTCAGATGCTGCTTCCTTACATTCCTATGGACATGAAGAAGCATTTTCAAGACGTTATTGCTGGTGGCCAAAATGTTGTTTGTCACATTGTTAAATCAGGGGTTGACACTACTTAATTCCGTTTCCTGTGCTATGGTGACTTTTATTTCCATCTGTCACCATGCCAGGCTGCGGATGTTTAACTTCTTCCCTGACATCCAGTCCAATTTGATGGATCTTTCATTTGACAGGGTGCGCCTCTTGAGTACTGAGACAAATTCTGTACCGGTGAGATTTAAGACTTCGAAAGCCCAGCACATTTGCTTGGTCTTCAGCCTCGGCCACCTTCCAAGGACTTTTGATCCTTTTGCCGTTTTCGTGGATTTGGCAGAGGCTCCTCATTTAGTCTCAGACAATACCAGACCCTCCAGCAGCAGCCTAACCCCCTCATCTGCCAATACAGAGAGGTAATTCCAGCGGACGGGATTGTGGATTTGCATTGCAACCTTCCTTCGCCTCTTCCAACTCCCCCGCGCCTCTAGGAAAGCAGGTCCAGTTTGTTTTTCCAAAAGCACCCAGAGCATGTAGAAGAGTGGGAGTCCCATTTTCTGCTGACTTAGAAGTCGATTACTTCAGACCTGTGGAGCCTTCAGATCATAGGAAAAAAGGGTACACCACAGGGGTGTTGAATTCCTATAGCTTGATGTCCAGGACATATTTTTTGGGGTCAAGGACAACAGGTTTTCAAGTTTATTTTGTCCTTGAGACAAGTAGGCCCACGGTCTGCAGTACAAACCCTTTGGCTGCCAATTTACAGTAATATATTAAAGAACAGGGAAAGGAATTTTCTGCAGTTGACATATGTGTTCATATGTTAATGCTGTTTGAAATTTTATTTAAGGTTCATTAATGCAAAGCCTTTATTATTAGGTTGAGTATTCTAAATAAATGTTGTAAGCCCGGAGTGCATTACTGAGAGTGGTTCCAGTAAAAAAAAAAGTGTATACACATTTGCAAAGTTTAAAATATGAGGCTACGTATGAAGTTCCCAAAATACTCTGTGATTAAATAAAATGTTTTGCAGAAGCTTGAATGCAAGATTGACGATTTTTTGCTTTCAAAATAAAATAGTCACAAAAAAATACAACTAGGAAAAAACATTTTGCTAAACTACTGTGAAAATTAGTTACCATTTCTTTAAAGCATCATTTAGTAAAATGTGTTTATGCATGCAAAAAATATTCATAATGGAGAGTCAGTCTAACCAGTTTCAACAAGATTATGGGAAGCATGAATATAAATTATCACTGGCAAAGCCAATAGGACTGACATTGGTGGTCAGTCTTTTGGTTTTGTCAATGCTTGTCTGTTTTGACATGGCTTTTGTAAAACGCTATTGTTGTGGGAGCTGCTGGGCCCCGACCATTGTAACAAATATTAGCAAAAAGCAAAAAATATTTTTGATCGCAGTAAGCACTCATTGCCCCAGTAACTCCTGGCACTGAACAAAACTACTTTGTGTGCCAATATGCTCCTTGTGAAAGAGCAGATTGTAACCATTCAATATAAAATGCAGAGCATGGAACTTGTCACATGTCAGTGTATCCAGGCACTGAGTAGGAGTGATTCTGCAAATACAATCAGTCAGTGAAGCCAGCCGATAGATGGATAGAGATATAATTTTAATAAAACAAAAGGTCTTAGTTAACACCAGAACTAATTAGGGGCCCAATTCTTAAAGAATGTCACAAAAGTGCACCCATGGTATATGTCTTTGCATTAGTGCAGATGTGCATATTTCATGAATTCATAAGAATTTCCAGAAGTAGACCAGGAAATCGTAGTCCTAGAAAACAATTATGAACTGTATTTTAGCATGAGCAAATATGCAGGCATACATTTGTTCATGCGAAAATCTGTTGACCGTTTTTAAGTTCACTTTCCCTTTAACCATTTTTTCCCAACCCTGGATGAAGTTTGACCTTTGTCAGGAGTAAATTTCCAACCTTTCTCAGTATGGGAAATGATTAGACAAGTGCTAGTGAAAACCCTTAAAACATGCAAGTTAATAGGTTTGGGCAATCTTAAAAATGCATTCCAGCCTTGCAACTATTACTTACTGCTACCCCTCCGCCCCAGTATGTAGATCTTCAGAAAGTGGCAAAATAAAGAAATGGCTAGTATTTAAGCCCTACTATAGTACGAGCCCCAGCATAATCAGAGAGGCTTATTATCAGAACTCTAATATGAGGTAGCTGTAATTTGTCGCTACACTACAGGGCACCAAAGGGACAAGTAGATTTGTAAAGCATCATGCCCCATAGTCAAGTAGGTATTTTATTAAATTCCACACCTCTGCACCATTTCCTTTCCTCAGGTTCCACCCCCCCTCCAATTTCCTTCCTTCTTCCCACATCCCGACCATTTGACTATTTTACAGCAGGAGGTGGCAGCTCTCCTTCGGAAACGGCAGTGGACTTGGTGCCAGAGAAGGAAATAGGCAAAAGATGCTATGCACGTTACTTCCTAGTGCCCAAGAAGTGCAGCAGTCTCTGTCCCATTCTAGACCTCAGGGGTCTGAATGTCTTCCTCAAAAAGGAGAAATTCAATATTCTGACCCTAGCTTAAGTCTTACTGGCATTGGAGGTCACAGGATCTGCAGGATGTGTATTTCCATTTTCCTATCCTGCAGTCGTATTGGAAGTACTTGCGGTTTGTAGTGGATTCTACTCACTCAGTTTGCTGTACTACCCTTTGGATTGTAATCCGCACAATGAGCCTTCACAAAGATGATGACAGTAGTGGTGACCTATCTCTGTGCGTTGGGTGTCCTCATCTTTCAGTACTTAGATAACTGGGTCATCAAAGCCAGCTTGCCGGGGATGGTGTTGCATCATCTGCAGTCAAAGGCATCTCTGCTCTTCTACCTGGAATTTTTGATCAATGAGCACAAATCATTACATGCAGCCCTCTCAATGAATCCAGATTATAGGTTGGTACTGGACATCACCCTCCTTCACATATTTACTCCCCCTCAGAGAATTTCAGACATCCAAGAGATGACTCTGTAAGGTGTGAGAGTTCCAGTCCTAAGAGATATGATTCCTGGGTCTGCTTGCTTCCTGCATTCTCCTCATCACGCATGTATGTTGGTACATGAGGGCCCTGCAGTAGTGCCTCTGCAGGCAGTGGGTCCAGTATGAAAGAGCTTTGTCACACTGCATCAGTCTTCCCCAGTGCTGGAGTGAAAGTGGATTGGTGGGGAAATGAGGCAAACCTGATGTGCGGGATGGCCTTCGCTTCCCCTCCGGCTGTGACAACAGTACTGATGGATGCTTCCATTCTAGAATGGGGAGTTCAACTGGAGGATCTGGGGCCTCTGTTGTCCGGAGTAGGATGTTCTTCATATCAACCTGCTGGAACTACAGGTGGTTCGGCTGGCACTTAAGACCATCCTGTCTTCCATCAAAAGTTGGTCCGTCCAGATCTTGATGGACAACATGACTGTGATGTGGTACGTGAAGAAGTAGGGGGAGTAGGATCACATCTCATTTGCCTAGAAGTGTAGAGACTGTGGTTTTGGGCACTCTGCTAAGGAATGTGGCTCACCACCAATAACCTAGCAGGGTCTCTGAATGTCTGAGCCGACAGCTTGAGCGAGCGTTATCTTGCTGATCACGATTGGCTTTTTCTACCAGAGGTAGTCCACAACATCTTTGGTTGGTGGTGGTCTCCTCAGGTAGACTTATTTGCCTACTCGGAAAATGCTTGGTGCCAGCAGTTCTGCGCCTTCCAGTATCTGTTGAGGGGAGTCTTGGAGGGCGAGTTTCAGTTGAGATGGAACTTTCAGCTGCACTGCATGTTTCCTGCCATACCCTTGGTTCCTCGGGTTCTGAGGAAGACTGTTCCCAAGTCATTCTCGTGGTCTCAGATTGGCAGAGAAGGTTGTGGTATACAGGCCTTCTGCACATCTCCACGTGTACTCTGCTCCGTCTGCCGATCAGGCCAGATCTTCTCTCCCAGTCAGAGGGAATGGTTCTGCACCTCAATCTCCAAGGCCTCCGCCTACAAGTTTGGAGTTTGACCGGGGACAGATAACTTCCTCTCAGCTGCCACTGGAGTTTGTAGACGTTATTCTGTCTGCACATCACCCCTCCGCTAAGTTGACCTACTCTGGCAACTGCAGCAACTTTGTTGCGTGGTGTGCAGACTATGATGTGGAACCCTTGAAGGCCAAGTTAGCCCAAGTACTTCAGTTTGTGCTTTCTCTTGCCTAGAGGGAATGTGCCATTGGCACTGTGAATGGGGCATTAATCTGCCTTGTCTGCTTTTCTCAGCCAGATCAGCCATCCTTATTTAAGTCCTCTGCTGTCATGTGTTTTCTTAAGGGCCTGACTAATCTCTTTCCTCCCACTCATCCTGTGGTCTCTCAATGAGACTTGAACCTGGTTCTTATGTTTTTTAATGGGGACTCCATTTGAGCCCATACACAGTTGTACCATTTATATGTTGACCCTCAAGACAGTGTTTTAGTTGCCATCACATCTGCTAGAAGGATCAGTAAGTTGCAAAGCCGTAGCTGTCACCACCATTCCCTGCCTTTTTTTCCAGACATATTGGTGTTGCAAGTCAGGGCTGCTTTCCTTCCTAAGATGGTCACTCCCTTCTACTTTTCCCAATCAAATACCCATCTCACCTTTTACCCTCATCCTACGAAGGTGATAAAACGGTTGCATCAGTTGGATCCTAGGCAGGCGGCAATTCCCTGAACTGCCCCAAGGAATACTGGTTAGATGATTAGCTCTTTGTTGGCTACTCTGGGACCAAGAAGGGAAAGTCATAAAGAAGAGGACCTTATCACTTTGGTTCATCCTCTGCATTAAGACCTGCTGCGCCCTAGCCAAGAAGGAGCCACATGAAGGGATCAGGGCCCATTCCATCAGGACCAAGTGCACCACTTCTGCTCTAGTTCCCTGTTGCTAAGATTTGTAAGGCAACGATTTGGGCTTCCTTTCATACCTTTGCGAAGCATTAATGTCTTGATGTGGAGGTACGCAGGAACGGACACTTTGCTTGATCCGTCTTGCAAGATTTTTTGGGTCGAAAATCATCCATCAACCCTCTACCTAGGTGGGGAATTGCTGAGAAATCTGTTTTACAGGGGAGGAATCTGCAAGTAGAAGTATCCATCAGAAGAAAAAGTTACCTACTTGCGGTAACAATGATTCTGGTAGAAACTTTATTTACCAATAGATTCCTCACTGACTTGCCCGCCTCCCCATTTGATGGATGGCTTATAAGGAGGGTTAACAAGAACCCAATTACAATTTCATTGATACTGTAATTTTTCGCAATTTTAATTTCACACTCTCCTCAAAAGCTCGTAAAAAATAGAAGGAGCTTTATGGCCTCTGCGCACCTGACTTAATTTCTGGGGCCGACTTAGTCCAGCATCCTCTACCGATGTAATTGACTTTGATATTTTCAAGATCCAGTCTCACGTCGGAGTTATCTACCTGCAGATTCCTTACTTGAAGCACAAAGTATCCACCACAAAGATTGTAAGTAACTTTTTCTTTCAACCTGTTTATCTGTATGCATTGGAGTTATGTTAGCAGAGGTAAGCATTTTAGTGACTACTCTGGCTCCTTCGTTCATTTAGGCATGTAATTAGTTTGTGGACAAAATCACTTAGAGAAGATTATCTTCTACAGGTTGCATTCAGTGAAGTCTTTGGAAGAGCCATTAGTCTTTCATTTATAAATTTATTTGTTTAGTTTTTTTTTTTAAACAGTCTATAATGAAGCAACAGTGAGTTTGGATATGCATGAATGCGCCAAATGTTAAAGTAATCTGCACGTCCTGATGATTTTGAGGGAATAGAAATTAACAAGGTATAATTTAGCACCATGTGGCCCTAATTGAGACCCAGCAAGGAAGTAGGATACGGTGAGAAATAAGGCTTCAAGTATTTGATCATTTTAGTAATGCATACAGGTGTGTTCCGTTAGGAGATAATTTGGTGTGATTGCACTCATGTAATTGCAGATGATAGCTTTGATTGGTATAAGGCAGCAACCTAGGCACAGGTTGGTGTTGACTGACATTTAAAGAACCGGTGAGACAGCTGCTGATGCTGTGTGGTTAGTGCACTGTTCTTGGTGGTGGCTCAGGCTGATAACAGTCTGGGATTGCCACCTTTGTCTGTATTGATCAGCTTTTTCTTTTATCATGTAAGTGCGAAACAGAAATGTGCTGAACACTAAGGGACTGTGCCTTTCCTTTCTTTATCGTGCCAGTTTAAAAAGCCAAACAATATAAAAAAACACTAAATACATTTGAGATGTATGAAAAATCACTCGCCTTATAGTCTGATAACTTTTAGTTTAGTTCACTCCTGTTCTTGTTCCTTAAGTCTGGTGATCTACTTCTGTCATAATTTTCCATGCTGTAAATATATGCGGACAAGAAGATAGCTTTTATGTCTGTTCGGTAAAATAGGAGCAGTGCCTCCCTCAACACCTGGTCCTATGTTTGATGAATAAGGGCCGTAAGTAAAGTCTTTGTGCAGAAATAATTTTACTGCATAGGAGCCTAAAGTTCATAATGGTTTCTTCTCCGCCCAAGGTGCAATTTCACAGATTTGTAGACCTTAGAGTGCTAGTCCAGTTTCTAATATAGGACGGAGCAGAAATAATTCCTAGTCGGAACTTCACGTAAAGTGAACCCATAGCCTCAGTAAATAGATAATCGAAATGTAGCTCATAGAATGTTACAGATTTTATTTTGAGGAACTATGACAGTAGTTTGCCTTCATGAGCTGCATTCTTCTTCTGTATGTAACCCAAATACTGCTCCTTGATTGACCTAAGACTTACCTTAGTTATGGAATCGAGATAGCTTATTGTTGCATTTCCTGGAGAAGCGTGCAACAGCACTATCATATTTGCTCAAGATGGGATTACTTTTTGCAACTTGCCCAGTCTTGATAACTTGGCATCGGGCCATACTCGCAGGTAGTCATAATGATTGACTCATTCTATCGGAAAGCCATCGATTTTAAATGTTGTCCTAAAGGTTGACCTTGGCTTCGTTATTACAAACTTAGTTTTACAAGTATTGATAGATTGCTTTTCTTGAGTGCAATATTTTTCAAAACCATTTAAGTCGGTGCATAGCCACTTCTGTGCGAACTAATAGGAGGGCATCTTCTGCAACTTATAGTATTGGTATATGGTCTCCACTAAGTAGCAGAATGTCCAAGTTTAGAGCAGATAAGACTTTGCTCACATCAGTTGTAAAGAGATTGAACAATATAGGTTTGAACACACAGCCTTACCTATTTACCAGAAATTCAGGTGTGCATTTGCCTTTTGGGCCAGATCTCATCTTTTTCGTGTTCCCGTAGTGGAGCAATACCGAAATGTTGAGTAATTTTCCCAAAAGACCATAATCTTTTCATTGTTTCTCACAGTGTTGGTGTATCAGCACAGTCAAAAACGGTTTTCCGGTGGAAAAATACCATATAAGGTGATTATTTTTTAATAGTGCGTATTTACAACAGATGAAATGCACCCCCGATTAACTGGTCAATGGTACCTTGGCCTGAAATATAACCTCATTACATGGTCAGTGGTACCGTGACCTGGCTTGTAGATGCATTAAGATCTGACCATCATTGATTCAGTTTTGCATCCTCCCAGGAGTAGTTTGCCAAAAACATTTCCAGGTCTGTTGAGTAAGGATATCGGTCTGTAATCTTGTGGATCATATCTTGGCCCTTTTCTAAGGTAAAGGAACAATTATGACTGGCCTCCATGATACAGGAATATTCTTGTACGCCCAAAATGTGTTGTAAGCTGCAGAGAGTGCGAGTGACCATTGTGAAGCGTTTTTCCATTGTATGTCTTAAGGAATACTATCAGGAGCTGTTGCTTTCCCAGGTTATTGTGTAAAAATTGCTTCATAAACCTCATCCTCAGTAAAGTTTGGACAACAATATTAGAATGGTTTATGTGCTGGAGTTGCCGTCAGAAGAATATTTGCAATTCTATCAGTGTTCTGCCTTGGTTGAGTTTCAGCACTTGGATTTATTCAAAGTATTCTGGTAGAGTGCAGAGAAATGATGCGTTCAGGTCTCTGGTGGATGTTTAGTTTCAGATTTCTGTCTGGGCCCTCATATTCCCATTTTAGGAGGTTCCAAAAGTTTCTTTTTTTTTTTTCTTTAAACATTGCCTGAACGGTTTTCCATACTGTATGATGTAATTGAACCTTCTTGAACCTGATTAATTCTTAAACTCTCCCAGCAAATGTATTTCACATTTCTCCCCCCACCTGATTGATGTGCCTGTTTTTCAGTGCATTTGTTAGCGCTTGTTTGAACTTCTAGGATTCGAAATCAAACCATTCCAGCTGTACTGATTTATGTACACAGTTCTGGCCTAAGGGACTGAGGTTTTTGTTGTCTACTTTGTGGGTTTTTCCCCTCCGAAGTTTATTATCAAGTGATATTAAAAATCATGAGAAAATAAATTGCATATCTTGTTTTTCTTGGTAATTCTTCATATAACTCTGACAGTATGAATTGATACAGCTTCTAGTACTTCATGCTTGAAGAATGTTCCATTTATTGTTACATGCACTATTGAAAAATAGGTTTTTCGTCTCATTCTTGAAGACAGTCTAAGAAGTTTTGTTGCTGGATGGTCTTCCCAGTCTTTTGAGCAGCTCCCGTACTGACTGGTTAACATGTTCTTTTTGTTTTTTAAACGAGAGATCTTAGAATTGGAGAGATGTGGTATGATTTTAAAAAAATTTTTTTTGACCAGTCTGGTTTCTGCATTCAGGACAGTTCAAGGGGTAGGAAAGGCAAAATTTGGTGATTCCTGTGAGCAAATAGATTCCGGAATCAAGTCACGAAAGAACTTATCGCTGTACTAGTGGCTTCCAATCCTTAGGCGGGACCAAGCGTTTTTAAGTAGGAATAGGCAGATTTTTGAAATTGTACTTTCTTGGCTGTGTGTTTTTTGTGATGTTTGCTGTCCAGAATGAAACCTAGAGATTTTGTTTGACATTGAGTAACCTACCTAGTTTCAGGAGAGATTGAGTTCCAGAACGTTTTGTGGCAAAGGGTGCAGTTGTTGTTAGCTGTAAAGAGGAGGAACTTGGTTTTGTCTAGGTCTAATTTTAGGGGGTCATTGAGGAGCCAAGATTGTGTCCCTTCGAGATTCAATGAGTCTGTGTCTTTTCTGTAAGGTATTTTTGGATGAACTGAGTATCCGGCAAATGGATGCACATTTAGCTCAGTATCGCCTATTTCTTCTACATTGACCTTGAAAAGTTTGGGAGCCAAAACCGAATCTTGTGCGACTCTACAGGAGAGGGAGAGATATGAACTATGAATGCCAGTTTTGACTTGTGCTTCAGATATGATCTATACCAGTTTATCCCCATCCTATTTGCAGCATAGTTGGATGGGTAGTTTGGGCCACAGTATTAAAAGCGACAGTACGTTCCACAAAAACTAGGGTGCAAGTTTCTCCTTTTTCCATAGCTTCCATGACATCACCGTATACTGTTTGCATTGCTGTTTCAATGCTATAAATCTTCCCTAAAGCCTGATTACTTTTGGCCCTAGGAGTTTATTTCTTTTGATGTGCTTTTTCAGTTTGATATTCAAAATATTTGCTACTGTTATGCCCATGAAGGGATGCAGTGTCACTGATCTTAAGTTGTTAACTTAATCACCGTCTATATGCTTTATTAAATAAAGTTTTTACTTAACTCTTTCTGAGAACATAGAAAATGACCCAGGCTGGAGGGAGCAGTGATAATAGATTTAGTAAGGGAGAGCGCTTTGGGGGTCTTAAATCTGTGATGCTGGACGTAGATTTCATATTGACTTTGTCAGAGATTCTGCACATATGAGGTCAAATATTTCCAACTTGTGGGAAAATATCAGTTTTTCTTCTGTGGCAGCAGGTGTGGCCTTGTCTGTTTGGGGTTGCCATCCTTCATTTCTCCTATGAGGATTATAAAGGGGAATCAGCCCTTCTGTAGCTCTCTCCTCCAAAGAACATGGAAGTTCTGTGCTTGCTGCTGCGCAACTGAATACGATCAATTTATACACCATAAATCACAAAAGCTAGTGATTTCTCAGTGAACAAAGTCAAAAATACTCCAGTTTTTAGCAGAGGAAAAAATGACAAACTATGAAACTATGTCACTGATGAAAACCTCATTGTTAGAGACATTGGATGAGAGGGAGGATAGAGTAGTTGCATAGTCGTCATGTAGAGCTGCTAAATCAATATCTTTTACAATTCTGTGGTTGATTACCTGGCACAAGTTTTCAACTCTTAGAAATGTTTTGGTGATTGGAATTTCAAAGGGAAACAGAGATGATCCGTCCAGTCAACACTAATAGGGACCTTAACAGTTATTTGGCCCGTTTTGACTAATGCGGTCCAACATGGCACCCTTGTTATGTGTAGAGGTGTTCGCAAATTTTAACAGATGTTGGTCTTACAGAAATATTGCAATTATTTATGCTGCATTGATGGCATTACCTTCCCAGTGTATGTTGAAATCGTCAAACAGAATTTTATTGGAGTCTTCCAGGTTATTAAAAAACATAAATTCTATTACTTCACTTAGGAAGAGGGTATTCTGGCCAGGATTACGATGAATAATATTGCAAATGATGGAGTTTGTGGTGTAGAGATTAATTTCTATTACAAGTCATTCGAAGTGTTGAAAGTTTAGCTCTTGAATAATCTGCATTTAAGGAGGTCTCTGTGAATCAGAGCTACACCTCTCATGTTCGGTTTGTTGTGCCCATTGCAAACATACAATATTTTGGAGTTATAGAACATTGGTTACAGGTTGGGAGTGGCTACTAGGCCAGGTTTTAGTCCACATTTAAAGGTCTAAGTCTATGCAAGATAAGGGATCTATGACTTTAGCTGTGTGAGCTGAGGCCAGTATGTGTGGCACTGGGCTTGCCTGAGGGCTCGGTAGACAGCCAGTGGTGTCAGTAGTCTTCGGAGCTCATAGGTAGACCCTGTAATAGCTCCATTCGAGGAGTGCACGCTGCAAGCCTTGCAGTATATTAGATTGGAGGTATATGTAGAAATAATTTGTATATGAAATGTTGACTGGTCCATTGAAGTGCATGGAGCAGCAGCAAGCTATAAACATCGGTACAAACTTGTTGCTGTCAGCATAAGAGTGCTCCACTTTACAGTGTGTGACTCTCTGTGTCTCACTCTCTGTGTCTCTTGCCTCCCAGAGTTATGTGGATTGCTGGGGAAAGAGGCAGAGGCTGTGATCAAAGGCACACATTGCGCCTTCCCTCTCTATCCTTCTGTGACTCACGGTCACTGGAGCCATGGAAGGAGCACTGGGGAAGTCTCCTCTGCTCTTGTGTCTTCCTCAGCTCTGCAAACAAAGAAAATCAGATTGTTAAAGTTGAGGTACAATCGGGGGCTGACGTGAGGACCTTTCACAGCTCCTTCTGTCCCTCTTTGATATTTTTTAGGTGCTGCAATGGTCCTGCACGCAGAGTCAACCGTCAGACATAACGTTAAGAGCTATGAAAAACTCCAACGCTTTTGAGCTGACTCGGGTGTCAAACCCTCTGTGTCTCCTTGGAAGCGTATTTAATTTTAATTTGGGCATTTGTCCTCATGATTTTTTTTTATTTAATTAGCGTTATAGCCCAACATACTGGGCTGTACCGGCCATTTAAGTCCCACTCTCTTGTTGTAGGCTCCGCCCTCAGTTCGGGGCTGTAATGTAACTTGTTGTAGTTTGCCCTCGGTGTTGCGTTGCCTGTTGCATTCTCCAGTGAGAAAACTCTCTCATTCATTTTTCAAAATTGTCTCAGCTGAGAACGGGATGCCCAGTTTACGGGTCATTGTTCTTATCTTTGGTCTTCTGTTTATTCTTGGGGACTTGAGAGCATGGTGGATAAAAGGTTGATTCTCTCACCCCTTGGCTTTTTGCTGTCCTCTGGGGCTGTAATGGCACCAGGAGAGTTGTGAAACCCATGATAGAACTCTTCTGGTGCCAACTGCCTAACAATCGCCCTCCAATCCTGAGGTGCTCTGTCACACACAGCCTGACCGCAAGAGGCTCTCTCCAGCAACTAAAACTTCTTTGTCAATTTGGGCTGTTTAGTATCCAAGATTGGGACTTAAGCAGGCAGTCAGCCTTGTACTGTGGACTGCGGGTGCTGCCAAGTTCTCAGCTTAAGTATTGTCTTGGTTGCACAAAACCACTGTTGTTTCTTGGCTTCCGTACCTGGCGTTCCAATTGTACTTCTGTGCCTCATTTACAAACTCACTCTATTTATTTCCCCAACGCTCTCCCCAAGCTCTGTTGTTTCCTTCAGACAGAGGCACCTGTTGCAGCTCTTTCCACCACGTGTCTTGTCAAAATGCATGTTCCTGATGTTGAGCTGATCTGTCAGTGTGTGCCAAGGAGTGGTCGGGGTATTCTCCCTGGGTTTTCTCTCTCCTGCATCATGATCCAAGTAGTACATTCCCATATTTACTTAGCTATGGTTCACACGTGGATCCCCTTCGGATGTTGCAGTTCACCCTTTTTTCTGATTCATTCAGTGTCCCTCGTGAGAAAGCTATCCTCTTTTTGTTGACAGCTGGCCATGCCCTTATTACCAGAATCAGTACTCCACACATGTAGCGCTTTTGGTTCAGGTTTACCATTTTGTAACCAGCAGCATGAAATTTGGCATCAACTTTCAGTATGTTTGTTTTCTTAAATTACGTTTGATCTTCATATTTTTAGGGTCGTGTCTGCGTTGCATGCGCATGCGTATCGCAGCAAGACGCTTTTGTATTTAGACAAGGGCTCGGAGCCCTGTCAACTTCACGTCAGTGTTTTTTATTGGTTCCTGGGCTTGCCTAATAAAATCTGCTTGCTTTCATTAGTCGAAGGCAAGCATACGTCATGCCTTTTCCGGAGGCTAGCCCTCCTCGAGCGCAGCGACCAAGTACAGAAAACATGCGAGGCTCGCTGTTTTCCATCTGGCTTGTGGACTTCTTTTTCTCTAATTTACGAGCGCGATCTCACTTGGCAGAAGTCGAGCGCTTTACATAGTTAATTTCACTTTTTCGGGTTGTGTACATAAATGCACTTTTGCCCGATAGGTGAAAAGTCGGGTTAGGAGTTAACAACGCGATCAGCTCTAACATGAGCGAACGCGAGACACGTTGCATTGTAAATGCTTGTTGTCAGTTGTTGCCATCCACTACACTGGTGGATGAAAGTGGCTGCAGACACCGTGTAGCTACTGACCTGTGTTCCAAGGTACAGTCCTCCTGAGCACCGCAGTCCAGCGTGAACTCGCTTAGTGGTTTTAGTGTGGGCTCGTGGTGTGTCAACGTTTCTCATTTTTCCGTTTATAAAGCTGTATGTTATGTTTTTTTTTTCTTTTCAACTAACATTGCAATTATTATATGTATCGTCCACACAGTCAATCGTGGTCCGGTTCAGCTTTGAGCTGCTAGACAGATTTTAGGTAAAGCTTAGATAGCTTCATCTGTAATAACTACAGACAACTCACGAGTTCTGTAGGAAGATGTTTATTCATCAACTCCTCACAATCCCACTCACAGGAACCTACTTCAACATTCTACTCTAAGCTCCCGGTGATTCCATGTGTCTCAACATTCTAGGGAGAACGGAACGTGGCATATTATTACTTGTGGTTTAAATTTAAATGTAAATTGATGGCTAACTGTGTTTCTACGTTAACTGATAACTTGTGACATATACATATACACATATTTACATAGTCGGACAGTGTCTTGTTAAATCACTGCTTATAACACATATCTCCTTCCCTCACGGAAAGAAAATGTAGTCTCTCTTCCAGCTTGGAACACTACGGTCACGTGTACTTGTTCTCCTACATGGCGTAGTTTGAACTTGTCCCTTATTGTTCACTGTTCCGGTCTCGTTTATAAGCCTGTTTTCTCCTTCATAGCAAGGCACGATTCGATCTATGCTCCATACCTTACCATTCTGCAATTTAACAACATTCCGATACATTTCTTTTATTCTAAAGGGATCCGAAAATTTGCTTCCATCGCTGGAACAATGTCTGGGAAGTCGGATTCTTACCCATTGACCAACACGCCATTGTTTGTTCTTGGTTCCAAATTTCTTGTTGTACCATTCCACATACCTATTCTGGTTACGCTTGTAACACTCTACCGATACACTCCTTTGTTCCTGTACTTGTTCTCCACCCTTTAGCCAATTGGGATTCAATTTGGTACCGGGTTGTCTGCCCTTCAATGAGAGAAATGGTGTAAGACCCGTGACCAAATTCGGCGTGTTATGGTATGACCAAAGCATCTCGTTTAGAGCTCGATCTCCAGGAACTCCTGATCTTTTGGCTCTTTGAGTACACTCCTTTATTACTCTATTCATTCTTTCTACTAACCCGTTAGCTTTTGGATTATATAATGCCGTTCTGAAATGTTGCACTCCCCAATTCTTAAGGAACTCTTTCATGTTATTCGACGTGAACTGGACCCCATTGTCCGTCACTAAAGTGCTTGGAATTCCCTCTCTCATGAAAGCTTCTGTCAGGAATTTGATGGTTTCACTTGTGGTTATTTGGTTAACTATTTTGTACATAGTCCAGTGTGAGTGGTAGTCCACTAATACAAATACATACTGCCCCTTGTTCCCCAAATCATTCGTGGGACCCAAGATGTCAAGACCCAGTTTATCCCATGGTTTCAAAGGAATTTCTACTGGAGACAGTGGAGCTTTGCGTGTTACATGGGTCTTGTCACTTGTTGCACATGACCAGCAGTCTTTCACCACTCTTTCAACTTCGTTATCCATCTGGGGGAACCAGTATAAGGCCCGTAATTTGTTTTTTGTGAGGCTACGCCCCAAATGTCCCTCATGTGCCAATTCGACTAGCTTGGTCCTCAATGCGCTAGGAGGTATTATTCTTTCACCTCTCATAATTAAATCATTTGATAAATGAATTTCAAATCTGACATTCCAGTAATCCCTTAAAGGTTCCTCTACATCTTTTGCCCTATCCGGCCAACCATTTATAATTTTGTTTTTTATTAACTGCAAAATTTGATCTTTTTCAGTCTCTTCAATCCATTCTTTCTTAGTAAGACAAGTTAGATCGACCCACAATATGGATTCGGCCTCTTCCTGTTCCTCTACCTGCTCCTCTGTTTTGTTATCTCCTGTGGATCTGGACAAAAAGTCGGCTACATTGTTTTTGTCTCCTGGTACGTATTCTATGCTAAAATTATATCCCTCCATACCTAATAGCCATTTGGCTATACGTGGGGTGGCACGTTCCCTGCCTTGTGTTGTAAATACGTTAATTAGGGGTTTGTGGTCAGTTTTGATTATAAAAGGTATACCCCATAAAAATAATTTAAAATGTGTGATCGCCCAGAAACAAGCTAATGTTTCCCTCTCTATGGTTGAGTATTTCTTTCCTGCCTCATTTAATGCTTTTGATGCAAAGGCTACAATTCTCTCTTGCCCATTGGTTTTCTGACATATCATGGCTCCTAACCCCTGCCCACTGGCATCTGTAGATACATAACTCTTTAGTTTAGGATCAAATTTTCCCAGATGAGGGGAATGGATTATGGCTTCTTTTATACCTTCGAATGCTTGTTGACATTCCTGATTCCAATCAAATTGAATGTTTTTCCTCAAAAGTGATCTCAAAGGAGTAGTAATCATTGCAAAATTCCTTCCGAACTTCGCCATGTACTCTGCAAGACCCAAAAAGGATCTGAGTTCCTGTTTGTTAGAGGGGGCTAAGGCTTCTTTTACTGCTTTTACCAGATCGTTTTTAGGCTTGATTCCCTCCTCCGATATAGTATGACCCAGGTATTCTACTGATGACAACCCAAATCTACATTTGTCTTTCTTAATTGTCATGCCAGCCTTATCTAAGGCTTGCAGCCCCATCCTTAGCGTATCGTCATGTTCAGACTTGCAGTTACCATAAATCAACACATCATCTTGGAAACACAACACGTGTTCCATATCTCTCAAAATATTTTGCATGATGCGTTGAAATGCCGCTGCCGCCGACGCCAACCCAAAGGGCATCCTGCGATATCGGTAGGCTCCAAATGGAGTAATAAAAGAAGTGAGGGAGCGTGATGATGGATGAAGCTCCACTTGATGATACGCTGACGAAAGATCCAGTACACAAAAAAAAATTGCTGGACCCATTGTGCTTAGCATTTCATTTATTTTAGGCAGCGGGAACCTCTCAATCCAAATATTTGCGTTTAAGTCTCTGAGATCAATACACACACGCAAACCCTGACCACTTGATTTCTTGGTGATCACGATTGGAGCAACCCATAATGCACTATCAATTGGTTCGATGATTCCTAGCTGTTCTAACCGATTTAATTCTTGTCTTAAAGGCTCTCTCATCGTTAGTGGAACTGGTCTGGCCCTATGTACAACGGGCACTGCACCATCCTTAAGTCTGATTTTGTGCTGATAATTTATTAATTTGCCCAATTTATCTTCAAAAAGGTTAGGGAATTCATCGCATACAAAATTATCATTCTCTGGATTTCTTACTAACCAAACTGGATCTTTTCTGTTAGGGTCTAATCGAATCCCTAGATCGCGTTGGTGTTCCCATCCTAAAATATTTGAGCCTTTAGTGGTGAAGTACACTTTGGCCCTAGTCGACCTACCCTTAAAGGTTATCTGCATAAACCTCATTCCTTTTAGTGGTATCGGATCACTATTGTATCCTCCCGGACTAATGTCCGCCGGTTGCAACTCAAATCCCTTATTTTTGAATTTACTCACATAAGTTTCAAAATTTATAAATGTGTATGGTGAACACGAATCAGCGTACATTTTTATTTGTTCTCCCTCGAGATCTATTACACATGTTGGGTACTGAGACTTTGTGCTTCTGTCATTCTCTACCACTTGCAGTACAAATTTGTTGTGATTATCTTGGGTCTCGTCCACCTTGTGTACCATTTTCCTACCATAATTCTCGTTTCTCTCTCCCCTACAAACTCTTGCATAGTGCCCTTTATAACCGCACTTCCTACATATGCAATTCCGAGCTGAGCACTCAGGACTGTTGGCCAAATGTGTCTCACTACCACACCTGAAACACCTGTTCTTAGGATTCCCCATAATACCTTTCTTCTTAGTGATTTCATGAACTTTTTGCTCCTCATTTTGTTCATCTTGGTTGGATGTATGTTTCACTTCCATTATGTCCTCTTTTATAGAAGAGTTTTTAAAGGCCTTTATACATTCTGTTGTTTGTTCAATGCTTTTTGCTACTTCTATAGCTTCCTTCAAGGAAGGGCTTGTAGTTAATAGTCTTTCCTGAACTTTACTGTTATTAGTACATCTCACTAGTTGGTCTCTAATGAGCGAATCTTCCAAGTGTCCAAAATCACAGGTCGCAGCCAGACCTCTTAGACAAGCTATGTAACTTGACTCTCTCTCTTCCCTACCTTGGATTCTACTGAAAAACTTGTGCCTTTCTAACACGATATTTACTTTCACTCCAAAATGTCCTTCCAACTTTTTAAGAGTTTTGTCATATGCATCAAGTTCTTCATCCTCATCTTCCTCCTCCTCAAAGTCCGTTAAATTGTCATATACTTTGCGCCCGTGTACCCCTAAATTGTGCAGCAAAATGTGCTGCTTCCTTAGTGGGGAAAACCTTTCTCCACCAATCGCTATTAAGTAGGACTCAAATAATCTTCTCCAGTCCTTCCATAATAGGCTTGGTTCACCTATATAATTCAGGAAGGGAGGAGGTTGATTCATACTGGCTGCAGCCATATTACCCCAGATTCTCTTATTCGTACAAGAAATACACAGTGTATTATGCTTACTGGGATTGCACCCTTAAATATTGTGACCAATGTGTTTGTACTTGTCGCTTATCTTGTGTTTACAATTAACATTGCTACTCAGTTAGAAATTTCTTAACTACACACTGTCACAATATAAACAGTTATATCCTTTTTGAAGAGTTACGAAATCATCAGAACTTAGAGAACGTGAAATTCTACAATATTATAACATATGACAATATTTTGTCCTTCTTTTTTTTTTTCCTAATACATACAATAAATGTCAACCTTCTTGTTTGTTTTTTTTCCTCTCCTTAAGTTCCTGCTGCAAAGCGAATTGTTTGCTGTAATGTAAATTAAAATTCGAGCGTTGCCCTGGGGTTAGTCGCTAGGGACTACCTTCAAATGACGCCCTCGAATCGCGCTGCTCCAAAGATTTCCTGACGTGTTTCCTGACGCGCTACGAGCGCGTTGCATGTGCGTCTCCAGTCACTGAAAAGATTTCCTGCCGTGTTACCCGACGCCACAAGCTCGTCAAAAGCGCGTCTTCAGGCCGTCTCCATTCGCCCGGAAGTGCCTCCAAGTGACAGCGCCACGGCTGATGACGGTGCCTCAGTTCACCGCTATGCCGACGAACTTCCCTCTAACACGAGTGCCTCCAAATCACCCGAGGTGCACCGGCTCAACTACCGCATTAGCAGGACCTTCTCTTCTCGCAGGTAAGACGCGGCGCCAAATTAAATCAGGAACGCCTGCTTAGCGCCTTAACTCGGCAAAAGGAGCCGCTTCCCCAGCCGCTGTGCTAATCTCCAATCCTTCGCTTCACAGTTCACAGTCCTGACGTCCTGCACTCAATACTGATACACCTTAAAAGTTCATGATGGTAAAACCATCTCAGACTCACCCCCACTTGATTGTTGATGGAAGGAGTTCCTCTGCTCACAGTGGACGTCACTTGGTACCATTACCCAGGCGAAAGAGTGGTTAATTAACTGGTACAGGGGTGAGGAGTTACACTGCCCCTGCGCAGTTCTTTACTAGTAAATTAGGTGCATCCCATCCTCGTCGCCAATTTAAGTTATCTGTAATAACTACAGACAACTCACGAGTTCTGTAGGAAGATGTTTATTCATCAACTCCTCACAATCCCACTCACAGGAACCTACTTCAACATTCTACTCTAAGCTCCCGGTGATTCCATGTGTCTCAACATTCTAGGGAGAACGGAACGTGCCATATTATTACTTGTGGTTTAAATTTAAATGTAAATTGATGGCTAACTGTGTTTCTACGTTAACTGATAACTTGTGACATATATATATATATACACATATTTACATAGTCGGACAGTGTCTTGTTAAATCACTGCTTATAACATCATCTTATCAAAGGGATATGCAGTTTTGAGGTCTTTTCTCTAGTAAAACTAAACTCCCAAAATTCGACGATTCGTATGTTGAGTATTTCATTTGTTCAGCAACATATTTGCAAATTTATAATCCAAACATATAAAGAAATATGAATTTAGATTAAAGTTATGTGTACAAGGACATGCTAGTTATTTGGCAGGAAAGACAAGCCAACATGTGATTCAAGACCATGAAGTTAAAAAGTCGCTACTTTAGGGTTAAAAAGTATTAATTCCTTAGTAGGTTTAGATCAGTCTTTTTTCTGCTTAGCTCTGCATTATCACTCATTCAAAGAAATAAATACTGCGTTTTCAATCAAATAAACGCCCTTCCCTATAGTGAATTGGTGGTTGCACAGCAGTGTGCCCCCAGGGTTTTATTCATCATAAGAATCTTTGAAATCTTTTATTCTATTTTTACGAGAGGTTTGGCCTCACAAACTGTCTAACCATATCGACTAATATTCATATGTCACAGATTTGTTGTGAGAAAGACGCTTCAGTATCAAATGTTCATTTAACAGCAGCACTACATGCTAAATATTTCTTCTCCCAGATGTCCTTTCTAAGTTTTTTTCATTAGGTGCACAGTTAATGCATATGACGGTTTACTTTTGCATTGCTGATCTTTTTTTTTTTTTTTTTTTCTTGTGGATATTATCAACTTTTTTTTCGATAATATTTTTTGGGCAAATACCTTCTTGGTAGCCACAGTATGTGTCAATATTCAACTGTGTGGAATTCAGAAAACAAAACTCAACACATAACGTCACTAAATTATTGTATGAATCATTCGGATTGAATGCCGAGTGATCCTTTGTTGCCCAATCATCATGCGCTAAAGCACTCAAAGTTGACACTTTAAACTAATTTGAGAGGAGAGCTGCTCATCTCTGAATGTATTAACAGATTATCCTTCGGAATTCTTTTGTGCATTAGTGCTTAAGGTAGATTATACCAGAACCAGCCGAGTCGTAGAAGGCCATCTTAGTTCCCTTAGCTCGACATATTTCTGCGCTCCGAGGATCCCACAAAGCTGATGCCTTACCAAATTTTCTTACTGCACAGCATCATTAAACGTTATAGAAAGTGTTGCAAAACCTTCACCCACAGTTTTCAAAAGCATCTGCAGACAGTAGCACCAAGAGGTATTGCCTCGAGGGAAGACCTTGAAAGAACATTTCTCCTAAAGTGATTTGAAAAGAAGGACAGCATTTCAAGAGCTTTTTCGAAGATTCTGCATAACACGACTATGATACGCTCAGGAGGTCTGCGATCTTCAGGGGTAATATGAGAGAAGAATGGTGAACTTTTGGGTGCATTACTTTTAGGTTCAAAAGCTGTGGTGCGTGTACCTGGATCTCGTGTATCCGTACGAGAGCCTTTGGATCTATGTAGCATCCTGTAGATTTTCACGGGGTCTACCTTGTATATAAACATTACTGGAGTAATATTGCGCATTATGTTTCCTACCAGATTATTTTCCTTCTAAAAGTAGCATATTTATAGAGGACACAAATATGTAGTTCTCCATTTGAAAAAAAAAATGACAAAAAGGAATCAGCTAACAGTGTCAGTTGCTGTAAGAGGCATACCAAAAATAAACAAGCAGGAAGGGAGAAGTGAATTGCAAAAAAATAATTAAGCCAAAAAATGAAAGTGGTTGGAGAATGGCGGGTTGAGAATATGGGTGCACAAAAACTCTCCTCACCCAAAATATTTGTTTATAGAATTTATTCCAACATATGGGAATCCACATGAAGTTCTCCCCTATAATGGGAGCTTCTCGTGCTGCCTGTCTCTCCAACTTCAGTAAGTCTTTCAGACAAACCACCTATGCCACCACACAATGTTTGCTTTTTGCCTGGCCAGGAACCACCAGCGTTTCACTCTGTCCACGGGTTTCAGTTTTTCGAAATACAAAATGCACATCAGTCTCAACTCCTCACACTGCCCATCAGTCGGTGCTTTACAGCCTGACCCAAGGTGTTGTGAGCTTCCCTTACTTGGAACTGCTTACATCTCACACTGCTGAGAAAGTCAGATATCAGTACTAGACACCATTGCCATCTACTCGCAGTACCCACCTGCACATCATACAGGCTCACAAGGGTCACAGAGCATACCCTATTCATAAGTGGACCTCTACCTGCAGAGCCTAAACCATCATTGCAACTATCCTTCGCTAGCACTGAATGATACATGTCAGCAGAAAGACTGCATGTTAAATGAATGTACTGGTGACACCAGTTATAACTGCAAATAGAGTTAAGTCAGCATAGGTATAATCACTGTTAGTACTAGAATTTAGTAGGAATGGTCAGGTACTAGGAAAGGTACCTAAAAAAGATTACAATTCTACAGATTACTAGCGAGACCCAAGTGGGAATGCTATGCACGCTCTAGAGACTGTCATCTATAGTAGAACTGAGCATAAATAGCCTTGTGTTAGGAATCTGGTGCAGAGTGGCAGCAATCCAGGTAAAGTGTAAAGTAGTAAACTTTGACTATGGATAGGTTAGTCCCATTTGAAATGTTTGTACCACCAGATGTCCTTTCTCTTTTACAGGATATGTCCATGGAGAGCAATGTATTGTATTTTTTCAAACTTTGATCAGTCAATTCACTAACTTAATATGGCCTGTCAAGAGCCTATAAAGTATTGAGAGGATGTGGGCCGTACACCTGATTCTGAAAGCTTTTAATGGGCTTCAAGGTTTAATTCTGATTTGTTTGTAGTATGATTAACCAGAGGTTATCACTTTCTTGTCTGGGTGCTTTTTGATAGGCCCTAACACACGTTTCACTCCAGATTGTACCATGCTATTGTAAAGCTTAAAGTATGAAAGATATTTTGGGAGTACAAAGCAGGGTGTTGAGAAATCTGCACACATCTGTCATCTTCAATAAAGATAAAGCCCATACACGCTACTGTGGGAAAACCACCTTGTTTGCATTGTTAGTCACATTTTTTTTTTTGCCTTGTCCTGTACTCCATTTTATTATTGGGTTTTAGACTCTGTATATTGGGGACACAACTGTCCAGTACCCAGTGTATGTTCTCTGACCCCTAAAACATGGAGACATTGGATAACCCCTGGTTGGTATATTTACCTTTTTCTTTAAGGCCATAGTATATGGTGCTGAAAAATAAACTTGTGGTATGAAAGGTTAACTGTCACCTGTGAACTGCAGCATGTATTGTGCCATCTACTAGTGTGGAAAGGAAAATATGGCTTCTGGCCCCCCATTGCAGTCTGATTGCTGCATTATACAACTTTCAATGCATACTGTTAGAATAACCTTTTCTGACAGGTAAATACCTCCCTTTTAATTATTAGTAAGCTACCCCTGGCAGGCCTTGTAACACACAAGATAGAATGTGTAATATTTAAAAATGAGAAATGTAGAAAAATAACATTACCATTTCCCTGCAGTGACAAGACGTAAAAAGCTATTTTCAATTTGGTAGGTCTAGTTTTCCTATGTAGAAAACCAGAATACAGATTAAAATACTAATATTGTATCTCAGGAATGGGACTAGCTAGAAAGTAATTAAATACATATTTTTAATAGTTATAAAAAATCAGTTCAACAAGGAAGTTAAATCTTTAATATATATTAAGGACAAGTACCATTTAGAGTGTTACTACTTACCTGCCTGAACTGGAAACTGTCAGAAGGCTAATTAGTATAATCCTCTGCCAGTTCTGAGTTTGTGCTCAACATTGAATAGATGTGAAATAGGTCTACAATGCTTCCCACAAGCAAACAATAGGCTGGCCTGAATGGGCACAGTTGTGTCCTCTGAACTTGACAGAATATGCTGGATGGGGTATGTGGGCCTACTTTTGACGGCACAATGCCAGTACTGCTTTACAGGTCTGTTGAGCCACATGTAACACTTTCAGTGCACTTAAAAGGGAGAGAACAGGATGTCAGCTAATTCTTGTTGGTCCTTTTTCAGGTTGCTGAAGGACCCTGCTTTTGTCCTACCAGACTTCTGCCACTGGGTATGTTGTGGGTACAGTGCTTCCTTCAAACTGGATTTTGTTTTAGATGGAGGGCACAAGGATTACCATAGAACACCCCCCAGCTTTTAGAGTCCAGGTTTAGTATGCTAGACACCTTCTCTTTAAAGAAATGTCTTGACACATGACATTTTGGTTCTATTTGCATTAAAAGAAATTGTAACTAGTGCAAAAGTAGGTAGGTCATGGCCTGGTTGGTTAGGTAGGGTCCAGGAGTTACCCCATCCAGTAGCTAGTGCCAGGCATAAATGTGAAATTTCCTGTCACTCTCTTCAAAACACTTCCTGGACCTACTGAACATCGGATGGGGACTGGACCTGCTGTCTGTAACCTCAGAGGATCACTGAAAGGACTGTATCTTCTCCCCTTCTACCCATGGCAAAGAAGTGGACTCCAATGGTCAGTTAGCTAATGTGTGTGGTTGCAGGGAGGCAGCAAGCTCCAATAGGCATTTTCCTGGAAGGACTTAGTGGACCAGTATCAACTGGACATGAAGTGGACCCTGCTGTTTGCGTCTGCCTGTCATTAGGTTCCTCCCCTGAGGTCTTTGAGCCTCCAAAGTGTTCCCATGTGGTAGGCTGGGACTTAATGTTTTAAGTCCCCACAAAGGGGTAGGGAGCTCTATATAAGTACCGCAATACAGTACAAAGCAATAAGTCAGAAGGTAAATCTTTGACCAGGACAAACCTGTTGGTGTATTCGATACATGCTTTATTGCGATCAGCTTCAAATTGTACATATGTACTGCATAAATATTTTACACATTGCCCTATGTTAAGCCTGTCTGCTCAGTGCCATAGCTACCAGAGGATTGGGTTCTGGTTAAATTTGTGTTTTTGAAGGTTCATCCTGACAAGGGTTGTGATTACTCTTTGTGGTTAGTATTCACCTACTCTAAATCAAATTTCCTACAGGTACTGTGATATTTTTTTTAAGAGATATGATAGACTTTTGGACAAAATCTGTGTTGCACCGTAATTCACGACGCTGCCAAAGGTAAGAGCTTTATAACGTCTGCACACGTAGACGTTAAATGGAATGTCCCCAGCACTCGCCATCTAGCATAAGAGTGGTCCTAATGTTTTCTGCTTTGGAGATTATAGGGAAAATGTCTCATTATCCTTAAAATGCCTGAGTGTGGCGATTACCTTGGATCAGAGCCCAAGCAAATTATTGTGATAATAAGGGACACATTACATTGAACACAGAATAAATCCTTTCAAGGTACTCTTAAATATGTTGATGTGCTAGGCCACCCTCTTTCACCTAGTTTAACAAAGTTGTGTCAGCCAAATGGTGCAATCTTTCTTCATAGACCTCACACCCATCCAGGAGTATAAGAATTGCCGGCCCCACACTAAACTGATTGTTTGTCATGTAAGTTATATTATTTTTTGCCTTTTTATTTGTAACTTATTTCTTTTTTTAACAAAACCAATTGAATAAAAAGCAAAGTACAATATCAGAAAATAAAATGATGGAGGAGTGTTGAAACTTTTCAAACACTCACCCCCCCTGCCCCCCCCCCCCCCCCCCCCCAGGTCACAGATCTGGGTTTATTCCATCGTTATTTTTCTTGCCACGTCACCCCAGTTCGGACCTAGCTATATGCAAATCAGTCTTGACCCTGCTCCCAATGGGAGCAGTCCACCCGAACTGCCAAGCCAGGTCCTCCCTGGACAGGTTCAAGCATCCTTGGACTGGTTTCAGGGTATCACCCTTCATCAGACAGGCTAGCTTGAATCCAGTGCCACCTCAAGCAAGGGACCCATGTCTGGGCACAGCTTAGCCACTTAGGGCGCACAAGGCATTATCCCAAAATCTCAAAATAAAATGATGGACGGAGTGTTGAAACCTTTCAAGCACTTATCCCTAGTCACAGACCCTGGTTTAATCCATTGTTAGCTAGCCTGGCTGATGAAGTGTGATACCCTGAAACTGGTCCCAGGATGCTTGTTTCCTTCCGGTTCAGGGAGGACCTGGCCTTTTAGTTCGGGTTGGACTGTTCCCATGAGAAACAGGGTCAAGATGGGTTTGTATATGGCTGGGCCCAAACTGGGGTGGCATTGGTGAGCAAAAGAACGTTGGATTAAACCCAGATGTGTGATTAGGGGGTGAGTGTTTGCATAGTTCAGCACTCCATCCATCATCCTTTTGTGCTGCTAAAAAGCAAAGTAATCATTGCACAATATATGACTATTTACGCAATTTGCTTTTAGTTTAAGGTCACCCTGATTAAGTGCACTGGCCTTGTTAGTAAGTCACAGTCTTACTCCCCAGGTATACACTCCAGTGACGCGCATGTTAGGACTGACTTAAAAAATTGTTTTAAAGAATTGTAGCAGCAGAAAACTGGACCATGTCGCATTTCGGTGAGGGAAACCAATTTTGTTTGGACTTTGCAACATCCTGCCACCTGCAGGGTTGAAGCAAATGCGAGTTTACATTTTATGATTTTTTTTTTTCTCTCTTCCCCTTCAGTTTCCCTGAATATTCTTCCAATATTTGTGTTAGGCTGTTGAGGTAATGCGAGGGAAGCGTTGATTTCTTGTCTCGGATATTCTTGTCCGGTTGTTTATTTCCGAAGCTTAATTGTTAAGCAGTATTTGCCTTTCGTTGCCCATGTTACTGATCTCATAATCATTGCTTTCCCGGGTTTTCATTGTAGTTGTTGCTTGTGCAGTATTTCCCTCTGGTTGGAGTTTGATCAGGGCCACTGGAATAAGGCAGTAGCTGTGAACCAAACTATGCTTCATGAAAAAGCAAATTGTAGAGTTTAAAACTGCACTTTCTGTGGCAGGCTTGCAACACTATTTTATCATTTCAACACATTACTCTTATGCGAGACAAAATGACCTCATTAGTGCCAGTTTAACACCTGGACTCAGCAAACACTGCCTGTTAAGCACCACATGTGATGTATTTTAGTAGCTTTTGATCCATTTCAGCTAGAAACATTTTTTCCGCAAAATCTGCAAATTATGCAGCAGATGGATTATGCGGCAAGTGTGGTAAATCCATAATTGTGCAACAAATGTTTGTGCTAAGGAATCGCTTAATTCCAAAGGCCCTGGATTTTGACCACCTGTCCTGTTTCATTAGGGTCATTGTCTTGCACTGTTTCTTGTCAAGCATGGGTCTCATCCTGCTTACCCGCTAATCATTCTGATTGGTTGGCCTGTGTCAGATGTCGATGACGGTGCTGTTTGGCAGTGTATGCCAAATGTTTTTATTAGTTATTTATTGGGGGCGCAGACATGGCTTTGCTGTGTCCTGCCTCATGTATGCTTGCTTTGTTTATTGAGGTTTGTTGGAGTGGTTGAGGATCTACAGTTTCTTGCCTTGTTTATGTTTTATTGGTCGAACTGCTTTGCAGTGTTTCCTTTTAGTATGGTTCTATTTCCTTTTCTCATATAGACATACTTATATAAATAATCAAAATATTAGTATTTTGAAATTAGGGGACTGTTAAGCAACTGAGACGATGGGTAGGCTAAGTAACAAGATGTGAAAAAGTGATCCTGTACTTATGCATACATCCTTCTTGTTAACTTTTAAGCCCTTTTAAAAATACAGTATGCCCCAAGTGGCTAAAACCCAACACACCCTCACATTTTAAAGCCTCTCATTTCATGCCTACATTAACATCTCAATTGGTATTTACTTCAGCCTGCTCTTCAGGAAAGGCTATAAATTCACTTGTTCATATTCCAACAAAATTGCATTCGGGAGTGCCTCACTTTTCTGTTGAACACAAAACATTTGTACTTTAGTTGCTCATTAGAATTCTGTGCTAAAGCTGCAGTTGATCACTAGGAAGTTAAGTGAGAGGCTGCTTCTGATGTTGAAAGTACATGTGTCAGTCTTCTTGTCAGAATGGTTTACTGAAATGAATGAAGAAGATATTTGAAAACCCACAGGAAAAAGTATCCTCATTTTAGTTTACTAGAGCACTAACCATCATTTTTATCACAAAAAGAACCCCCTAATTTTGTTAATTTCCAAAGGAAATGATTTAGGTTTTATAGCTTTTAAGTTTATCAAAATGGCTTCATGTGTATCACATTATTGTGATAAATAAAGCATGTTAGTGTTCATTTTTTCATTATAACACTATGCTTAACCTACCGTAGAACACTGGGGAGTCAGCTGACGACTGCGGCTGTTGGAAATACATGTTTTATTCTGAATGTCAGAACTTATTCTCAATTGGCTGAGGAAGATACTATGAACTTGTAGAAGATGTGCTCTCATTTTAGTTTTTGGAGCACCTTCCATAACCTCTGACAAAATCATATGAGAAAACAGTTTTCTCTCCACCATTGTTCATCAAATCCCAGCAAAGTTAATAATTTTGAACTGGGTAAAAATAATCTTAAAACATTGGTCTATTTCTAAAAATGTTATGAAACCCCCAACAAATGATTTATATTGTGCCTAAAATATGTCATCACTTTTTAAATGTATTCCTGTTTGTCATGCTCTTAAACAGACTTTCACTACATGCTTTTCAATGGAGATCACGCCCTGAGTCCTGTAATGGCTGCCACAGCATGTTGTGGCCAGCCAGTCAAGGAGGTGAAGGGCTCCCATGGGTGTTACACACATTCCACTTACAGGCCTCAAAGAATCTACTGCAAGTCATATTTGATCAGATTTAGCTATTTTTTAGAACCTACTCACCCATTCTGGTGACTTGGCAAAGAACAGGTGTTCTCTTCAGTCAAAAAATGAAGGAGCAATAAAGATGCCTTTTAAATCTTGTTTTTGTCACATTTGATTTGTGGTCAGAGACAAGTCAAAAGTCAATTTGCAGTCAGGAGGAAAAGTAATTGCAGGAAGACCGAGTTCCATGATTTTGTAAGGGGAACTGTCTGACCTGCTATATAAAGTGTGAAATGAATGGCTGTAGAGTGTCAGGTTTTCCCTAACACACAACATTTAAATAACTAAGTCCACTGTACAAACATTTCAAAATATATTTCATTAGTTGTGAAATACCATTTTTTGTACTTTTGTGTGATGAAAAAAAAAAAGTGTTTTAATAGGATGTAAAATACTCCGAAAACTTCACTTGGTGATGTGCAAATGACAAATGTTTTCTGAAACCCAGTTTTCACAGATTATTGTTAATACACTATATAGTTTTATCAATAAAGCTGAAAGTTACTGGGGAGGCTTTTGGACATTTTTTGGAAACTTACTTTGTGTAAATGACAGTGGGCTACCACATCATGCTTTAGTAATATATTTATTAAAAGTAAATGTTTAAACATAAACTGAGAAACACTCCTGTCCTGATGACAAAGCTATTAGTAAACTGAGAGGCAAGTCATGGATCATGTGTGCCCTACATGTGGGTTAGATTTATTATAGATGCAGCAAATGTTTAGTCTATTTAATCAAACAAAAATGCTTTTTTTTTACAGCAGAAATGCTGAACTCACATCTTTGAAGGCACACTCATTTGTGAGAATGAAGAAAATGGCAACCCTATAAAATACAATATTTACCTAGTGTCACACAATTTGAGACCTGTTTCCAGGACAAGTGAGGTCGAGTAGATTATTCAAGTTACTCGACCCGCAGGTCTAATAGTATTTTTATGTTTTTTCAAGGCCTGCCTGGGGGGTCAAGGTGTGCTTCTCCTGACCCTTTATATTTTTTGTAATTCATTTTCAGGAGGCAGGGTGCATGTCCCTGAGCCCTCTAAGGCTGCCACAACCTATGTTCAAGTTGTGACCAGACAATAGGGATTTACTAGTTGCCTTTAGAGTGGCCAGTCAGAACATAGCTGGGCACGAACATTCCAGATAGTAAGATTTTATTATTAGACCTAACTATGCCAACTCCCAACTGGCAACAGCTGTCTGCCAGCCACCCCAAAAACCTCCAGCAGACATTACCCTCCAACCCCTTACCCCTGTTTTTTAAATTGTGTTCCTGATCCTGCAGGACTCTTGCAGTAATCCAGAGCACTACGTTGGATCCTGCGTGATCGCAGAGCTCCAAAAAGACAACTTTTTTTGTAATTTGACCCCGGGACTCCCCACAAGGTCTAGGGAGCCAGGGTACCCCTTTTTAGGTTGAAACCTTCCAGAAAGCACAGCTGGCTGGTTTGCTAACAACGTCTTGTAGGCATTCTGAAAGCTTCTCTGTGAATGCATTAAGCCCATTGCATACCATTGGCTTTGTGCTTTGTAATTCACAACTACTTACTTTATATTTGCTGGATTTGTTTTAGGCTGTCTAGCTTGAGTTTGTCCCTCCGGTGAAGCATCCCCTGTTCTTCCACAAGCTTGCATTCTGTCAAACAGGCCTTTAATTTTTGTTCTCATCTGGTCACATGTGTTGGGCTTTCAAAGCTAGAGGTCCTGCTGTCTTCCGAGAGAGCTTGGTGTTTACTTTTCTTTCTCTGACTTCAAAGTGAGCAAATTTATGGGACAACCTTGCTGTGAAAGATTTTTTTTCTAGCATACAATGAAATTTGAATGTTTGTAAATAAAGTATGCTGATATTTCAGAGTATATCAGAATTAGGAAAGTACAGATGAAGCACATTATTTGTAATTCTGAAGTGTGCTGGAAACAAATATTTGAATACAATCAAAACTCATTACACTGGGTGATGACATTTCCACATATCATTTATGTGCAATAAAACTGTTTGTGCAAATGTAATGGTCATTTCAATTGATAATGTGTGGTCTGTAATGGCAGTGCACTACCACACCATGCATACTCCACACTACGCCACTCCACTCTACACCATTCCCCAACTCTGTAGTTCACTCTTTGCCCCTCCACTCTACACCATGCCACTCCATTCTACGACACTCCACTCAATGACACTCCACTCTTCGGCATGCCCTGCCACTCTACGACATGTCCCTCCATTCCAGGACCCTCTGTTGCACTCCTCTCCACCCCACTTCACTCGCGTTCTCTAGCCCACTCCACTGAAATCTGTCCCACTCCACTGCAATCTATCCAATTCTGTCTCACTCCAGTTTTCCCACTCTACCCAAATGTACCCCTCTCCAGTCTACCCCAATCTACCCGACTCCACTCTGCCCCAGTTTACGCCACTCCACTCTACCCCAACCAACCTCACTCCACTGCACCCCCACTATTTTAGCAATGCTGAACTGCATTACCAAAGCCAATAGCGCTTGCATAGGCAAGACCTATTGGGTTTGCCAGTGCTTGTTCTTTTCAGGACATATGGAAAGAGTGACTGGATCTTCTAATGGCTGCCTCATACTTTCTTCCTGGCGTTAGAGGGCTGCTCTCTGCCTTGCAGTGTTTTTCAGTGGTTGAGGTCTACTTTGCCTTTCCTAGGTTTTGAGTTCGTTGGTTCGCGTTGTATTCTTTCTGGGCGTGCATCTGATGCCCCTGGCTGGTTCGGTCTCATTGGGGTGGTTGTTTCCATCTAGCATCTCTGCCTCCATTGTTTCATCGGTTGCCTTGTTTTGTACAAGTCAAGTCGCTTTTACTGTAAGTGGGTTTGTATTTTCCATGAGTGCTACATTTAAAGCTTCCCCAGCATGTGCACCCTCTAGCCGAAGTTTGCGAAGTATAAGCCCTCCTCCGACATGGGGCCTCAGCCCTCGCAGGGCATCTCTTGCAGGAGGATGAGACGTCTACCCCCTCTTACCCCCAGAGCTGCTGGACGAGGGAGTGCCAGAATGCAACGTTCAGAGGGAAGTCAGGCAGGATGACAGCAGCTGTGACCCCGCGAGGGGTGTGGGTCTCTTTGTGGGCGGGAGAGGGGAGGGTTGTTAAGCACAAAGGGATGGGAGATGAGTAATTGTTCATCCCGCTGTGGCTTTGTTTGTGGGAGTTGAGAGATGTGAGGAGACGGCGGATTCTGCTCAGGGAATCGAGCCGAGGTTTTCAAAGGGGACAAAGCGGCTGGAGCTGCGCAGTGCGTGCTGCCCGTCCCTGTTTCCAGGGCCAACCCGTAGCGCATCTCGGGCCTACGGAGGCTGCTGTTCGGCGGTACAGCTCCCACCCGCCTGCAGCTCCGTCCTCACAACGTGGCTGTGCCTGTGCGGTGGTACTGTGAAGTGAGGAAATGGTCAGAAAGGCCCCCCTGGGGGTCTATTCTGTTGCCACCGAGGGCGCGCTCAGCTGGTTCTGTCATATGCTGTTGTGGTGCCGCCGATGTGCCCGTCCTATGGATTGTGCAGGGATGGGGAGACGCAGACCTCTGTTGTGATTGCCCCCTCACAGTTTGTGGCGGGTCGACCTCTGGGTGTGGAGACCTTTCACTGCAAACCTCGCTTTGAGGACTGTGGTGGGAACACAGGCTGTGGAGAATCTGGAATCTCTAGAACGTCTGTGGCCCTGGAGAGTCCGCACAAGGTATGGTACCTTTTTAAAATATGGCCTATAGATTTTTTTCTACTCGTTGGTCTTTTTAGTGGCACAGAAATATTCTTCATTCATGCCGAACCACTCACTGTCCAGGCGCGTGTTTTGTGTTTTGTGTTTAAGTTTGCTTGTACCCAGGAAACTTAGAATTTCCCCATCACAATTGCTTGCCAGTACAGCGAGACTGATTACAACCAGTGGGAAGGTTGCGTCCGTAAATGGTAGTTTACTTTTGCCCACGATAGTATCTTAGTGCTTCTCGGGTTCCTTAACTTGGATTTGACTATGGTAGTTTATCTGTCAAGCTTTCCTCTGCTCATACTAGCAAGTGAGTCTTCGTCTACTGTAGTTTGTAAATGTAAAGTGTAGTTATATGGAGCTTTCTACCTCTGCCGAGGTGTTAAAGCGCTGTGCGGCAAGTAGCACTTTACTCCGGGACCCGCGGCTAGAGGTAAAAAGGTTGTTTACCTGCGATTTTTCGACTTTGTATTTTCACTGGATAATTCGTTTTTCTTTGCGTTGATCCTTTGTATCTCACCCTTACTTTAATTTTGGATAATAATTGTTGTCCCCGTGTAATTGTAAAAACTGCTAACTGCTTTGCAGCGTGCGAGATTGAAATAATATGATTAAAAGTAAATTGCCTTTATACGTTGTTACTTTTAGTTGTTGACTTGTATTCAGTCACTGCTTATTATGCATCAAGACCGCGTTTTGAGCACCCAGTATTAAAAAGCACAGTAGGCTAAGGGTCATATAATGTCACTTAAAGTACAGTTGGGTGAGCAGGCACTGAAAATGTTCTAATAGGCCAAGGTGGCTTTTGAGGGATGCTTTGAATGCACGCAGGAGCTAGATTGCCCGGCTGTGGAGGATCTGGTGGGGGTTAAAAGATGGCACAGGACTATCATCTTAAAGTGGGACAAGAACACTGGAAATTAAGATGTGAGGGGCATCTAAGGGGTTTAAATGTTGTCCGACACTTGATAGCTTAAGAGAGGATGAAGTGCTTGCCAGCTGTAGAAAACTGCGAAGGTGATGCTGTCAGCAAGAAACAGGGAATGGATTAATGCGGGGACACAGCCTGGACCTTTGTTTATTCTGTGCCTGGTAGGGTTACAGGACCAGAGTTATAAGAGTTACCGACAGCGTTAGGTTTGTATGCGACTGACTACATGCTGATTAGGCTACACTGAATTTGTATGGCATATTAAAACATTTTTTTTTTAGGCGAGGAGGGCATGTAAGTTTAAAACCATTTACCGTGACTTACGCAGGCTGCTGTTCTTTGGGGATTTGGTCCCCTCTGAAATTACAAAAAACAAAATGTAGTGCTTCACTTAGGTTGGGAAATAATCACTTTTCAGGGAGGATGGGTAATCGTTGGTTATATAAAACTGTTTAAAGGCTAAAGAAATTGCCATTCACTGGCCAATTTCTTAATCAGAAATGGGAACATGCTAAAGCAGAAATTGAAATGACGCGTTATGCATTTGTAATAGGAAAGAAGTTTCTGGAACACCCAGTGACTACAAAGTATGCACATTTAGCATGCAGGCAAAGTTGAAACATTTTTAGAAGCTGGTCACAGAGGGGTCATGGTTTTCAGTACAGCAGGGGTTCCCTCAAATTGCAGAAAGGACATGGTTTGTTTTTCTAAATACACTGTTTTGGAGTTGGGGCAATGACGTTTTGGGTCTTCGAAGGTGCTTCCCTCCCTTTCCCCTTTATTTATCAGAAATAAGAAACCAGAAGTAAGACCTTTTCTGTTGTTAAAGATTGATGGGCCTCCACGCTTTGCGCTATAACTGCTAACAGTGTGAAAGAGAAAACTAAGTGGTAGTCTAGCGTTTTATTAGTGACTTTGATATTTGCTTGCAGCATGGTGCTCTACAGCAGTGGTTCCCAACCTTTTGACTTCTGTGAACCCCCACTTTATCATTACTGGAACCCATGGACCCCCAATGAATCATTATTGCAATCTGGGGACCCCCCACTGAGTCATTGCTAAAAACTGGGGACCTAATCTGTTGATATTATTTAATTTTCTAAGCTGCCGTGGCCCCCCTGAAGAGGCTACACGGACCCCCAGGGGTCCCAGGACCACAGCTTGGGAACCACTGCTCTACAAGACAAATGTCGGGGGTCCGGTAATGGTCGTGATATATAAACTAGAAATCATGTGGGTGAGCTATCAAAATAACTGGGGGGAAGTAGTTCTGCCCTGTTCTAGATTGAGCGCGAGTGTAACTGTCACAGGGTAAGACTTTAAAAGGTTGAAGTAGCTAGATGTATTGTTAAACAGGTGCCTCACGTGAATAGTTGCGGACAACCTCGAACCTTTAATGGCTAGAATCATTAATGACTAGACCAGATGTTTGGACCTGCACCACTCTCTCTAGGGCAGAATCTGGCGATGAAGGTGGTGGTAACGCCCTTCTGTGATTACCTTTATGTATTTAGCCCTGCCAATCCTGATCTCTACAGTCCAGGAGGCAGATACATTTATGTCTGTTATATGGGCCGCAACAAATGCACAACTTAAACCTACCAAGTTCAATGTGGACACTACATCAGATCTAAAATTACGAAATATGGAACTATATCACTTAGCACACCAGCACCTACAATTGCCTGGCACCATCACATGTTCCTCTCACTTTGAGCAAAAATTGAGAGTTTCTGTCTGGGAATTTCTCCTGGTTTAGATGTACTATACCCTAATAAGTTCAAACACACAAAAGGTGATGGGAGGAATGGTTGCAATAAGTCTAACCACTGGTAATCACTCTGGGTAGCATTCCTTCTCATCATTCTTTTGCCCACTATGCCACCTTAGTTTGGAGTCAGCCATTGCTAATGAGTGTTGGTCCTTCTCCCATAGGAACAGTCCAGCCCAAACTGACAGGCAAGGTCCTCTCTGTACTGAAGCACACAAAGCTCAAGACCAGTTTTACCCTGATTGGGACTCTGCAGACAGATGGAGTTTGGTTACAGTGAGCACAGGGCCCAAGTATGGGTATCCCTTTGCAACTTAGGGCAGTACATCGAACACACAAAATGTAATGGAAGGATAGTTTCCAGTAAGTCTAACTGTTGGCAGTCGCTCAAGGTAGCATTCCAACCAATCACGCTTTTGCCCACTTTCCTATACTGTAAGAAGACCATACTACATAAGAAAATCTGCCTCATAATTTTTGTGATACTAGTGACCTGGGTATCGAGGCACAAGAAGCTGAGCGCATGCAGGCTTACACATATGGAGCCATCTAGCATCGTGTGGGCCTACCAATTGATAATGCCCCATTTCACTGTCAAGATTGGTACTCCAGAGTAATTTTAACACAGGATAATCTGTTTGAGGATGGATTTCTAAAAACGTGTGCTGCTTTGTATTCTGAGTTATGTCTCCCACATTCTCCTTCCTTGCACCCAAGGCAGCAGTTAGACTGCTTCAAGCCATCCCTATTCATTCTCCCCAGGTTTTATCACCAAGTCATACATTATAGAATAGGGGAAGATTAGGAGATAACAGGCGTATATATAATATTTTGTTCCTGGAAATATTCTCAAGGACTGCAGAAATTTAATTGCAACCTTATTTTAGTTTGCAACTATTGTGAGACGAAATGGTCCTCTCTAGTGCTTACAAACCACCAAGGGCATGAGAGAATACAAGCTCAGACTCACGTATTTGAAGGTACTTTTTACATTGATTTTTGGTCCTCCACAAAGCTAAAGAAAACGGTTCAGCTCCCTGACACTTCTTGCTCCAGCTGCCCGGTTCCAAACTGTGGCCTGCAGCATGTACTCTAGCCCTGCCATGCCCTGCCCCAATACTTCTCCGAGATTCCTGACAGCCTCCTATGATCTTGTGCCATGCCTGAACTTTGGCATGACATTGCGTACATAAAAGAGGCCACTTGAAGAGATCGCTAGCTACCACATTTTTGGTAGTAAAGGTCTGTATTCTGGAGCACCGGAGATCCAAGCATATATTCACTCAGGTTGAATGGTTGTCCTAACTTTTCCATAGGGCCTTCGATCAAATCCTATACTGGACACACAATCAAATGTCAGTTTTCGAACTAGTATGAAGCCTGTATTTTGTTTCTCTGCAGCATCTTGACTTCAGAACCTGAGATGTGCCCCTAGTTGTTATTGGCATTGCTGCAGTTATTGTTTTTTCATTATCCTCCACACGATCCCTGTAGTATATAACTACCTGACCAGTTCTGTGTGTATTCCTTGCATGATTTTAGCTTGAATTGTGCTCTTCTTCTCTGTTGATGATTTCTGTCCCACTCTGTTGATTCATAATTTGAGCCTAATGTCAGTATCATTTGTAGTCAATTTTAAATTTCTTGCTGTGCACTTTTTGGCACCCATATTCCATATTTCCCGTACACCTTCCTATATTCCCGTTTTCTATTAAGTGCAGTGACAAATTTTTGATGACCCAAAATTCAAATGTATGTGTCTCATTGGCAGTCTTCTTTCTTGGTTACCTTTGAGTTCAGTGCAATGTGTGTTGCATCAAATGTTGGTATTGTGTACTGTTACCTCTTTAAGACAATACATTTTATTTCTAAAAACAAATTAACTATTGTAGAGCAGCAATTAAGACTATTATCTTTGTAGCTAAGTGGATTAAGTCAAACTACAAATTGTCAGTAGAGTTCAAATTATTTGGAGATAGTTGATACATTTTTGTATCTCATTTACCATAGTGCCATGTTTGAACTGGAACGTGCATGTGGCAACCCCATGTAGTTTGTTGTGAAACATTTAAAAATGTTCAGAAATTAATTTGGGAGAGCAATGTACGAGTAGGATCCGCAAGACCTAGTATCCTTTAAATAGCCAAATTGGCGTTGCTAGAGTATTCAGTCAGTGTATAAATGCTTTCTGATTGTTTGTGGGCCATCTTTTCCACAGTGAATTAAGCATATGTATATGGGATGCAAAACAAAACACAACACTACATGTGGCTGATATTTGGGCCTTGGTAGAAAGTAGGATGGCTATTGGATCTACCTCTAACTCATTCAGTAGAAAACGCAAGAATATTCCCAAATGTTTTGGGACCAACTGCAAAAAGAAATGGTCACAGAGGGTTATGTGAACAAGAAAGTCAACAGTACTATCATCATATAAACCGAAACTTAGATTTTGGCCCATACATCAATAAAGTCCAGTGAACTTGTGTATTAAATACCTAATCCTCAATTTGAATTATATGTTCCTAAGGGTAACTAAGGCACTGCTTAAAGCCTTCTTTTTTTCATACCGTAATATTTGCTCACTGAATTTAATTGTGACAACTGTTATTCAGTATTTCTTAAAATGGCCATCCTTAATGTTTTTTGTCGGATCATGTTTAGCAAAAAGTTCCATTTAAAGCTACACAACCAATTTTTATTTATGTTCATTGTTCTAATGAGGCTCTTCCTTCCAATATTCACTTAACTTTTCGAGTAAAATGCCCACAATAAAACATGTTATTGGCCACGTTGGCTAATGGCATTGGTGCCTGATTTCCCCTGTACCCAGACTGCAGATACCTCTACAGACAGGCCATTTTGCTGCCATCCCCTGGTGATGGCTGTCCAGACTCAGGTGGCACCTGCCACCATGCATGTCTGAGGAGCTGGTGGCACTTTTGCTCTTCGGTTGTTTTGCATGCCCCCATCCGATTCTGCCTAGCTGTCGTCAAAACACGTGGGGGCATGATTACCTTACCATAGATAGTTAGGAACAAATAAACAGAACTACCTACTTATAATAAGCCCTTACCTTTTACAAGCTTAATACCTACCTGATTACATATGCTTTACTTATTGTCAGAACATATTACACCAGCAGTGATTTCTACCCACTAGCCCTGAAAGTGCCTGCACGCCAGCAAGTGGAAATGTATCATTCAAGTGCTTTTTGAACCTGTCAAGCTTTTAGTGACCTTTCTTTCTACAGTACTGTATTATGATTTAGCAATCTTTTATTTCGAAATAAAATCGGAGTAAATCAAATCAGAGGTGTGTATATCATCAAAACTTGGGTAGAAAGGTGAAGGATAGGGTTAATGATAGGAAAAGGAACAGGATTTGGTTTACGTTTATATTTAGGATAAGGGTCAGGCTTGGGGCAAGGGCCAGATTTTATTTCCGGTGAAGGTTGGGGATTAAGTTA
Source organism: Pleurodeles waltl (assembly GCF_031143425.1). NCBI lineage: Eukaryota > Metazoa > Chordata > Amphibia > Caudata > Salamandridae > Pleurodeles > Pleurodeles waltl. The sequence goes on from NC_090440.1 coordinate 1,693,017,131, forward strand.
AATTTAGGGTTTGTGTAGTGGTAAAGTTTAGTGTTAACTTTAGGGACAAGTTAGTGTATGGATGAGTGTTCAGGTTAGGTATGTGGGTGCGGCTAGTGTAAACCTTAAGGCTCCGTGCAGGAGTAAAGGTCACGGTAGCGCTATCTAAAAGTCAGTGTAAAGGTATGACTCGAACTGGGTTTGAGTATGTTTTGATTAATGTCATTGTTAATGTTAGATTAATTTATACTGGCGCTTCTTTGCTTATTTGCTGCAGTGATCCTAGCTTTTTTTTTTTTTTTTTTTCCTAAGGGAGGCGAGGACTAAGTGGAGCAATTTATAATCACAATGGACTATACCATTGGTAAGAGATCGAAAAATGAAGGCCTTATTAATAGAATATGGTTATCTTTAATGTAGCCCTATGCCATAGCTCAAGATTCTTGGCAGGTTCTCAGAAACAAAACCCTTCCATGCCTGAAGGAACCATCAGGATTATTTGTAATCTGGAGACACATTAACAAGATCTTTCCTCCCTGGGTAGGAATTGGAGAACATGGGCATAATGTTGATTTGTGGTAGAAAACCTTTTGTAAACAGTGTAAATTAATGGGGTGGAGACGAAAGAATCGGACCTCGGGCTACTAAGGTTACCATTCCTTGACCTCAACCTATTTTCCTGAAGTGGCATGCGAGAGTTACATAGAAAGTATTTCGCAATATTCTTTTGAAATGCAGAGCAGTGCTAAAGCAACTTGGCGAAGAGTGATGTGAACCCTATCTGTCAACTGCCACCTCACGTGTCTATTTTATTTTTATATTGTCATGTCCCCAACTTTTGGTTGATTCTAGTTTCTTTTATACCTTTTGCCTCCATGTTTTCTAGAAAAATGAACTTGTACTTAACATTTGTAAAGGTTTGGTTTAACCCTTCTAGAGATATTTTCTAAACATGTTTTGTTAAATATTTGTGTATTTATCATGTTTGCTTAAATGCATTTCTTATCCAATGCAGAGAATGCTAATTTAGCCTAAAATACTTTAGTAAATGTAACCAAACGATTGGCTGATGAGACCTCTCAGAACGATTTAACCTTTAATATATTCATTTACTCCCTTCATTAAAAAAAAGTAAATTGTGTACATGTAGACCAGCCGTTTCCTCTTGGAACATTCTTGAACCAAGTTATGAAGGGTTGTAGATCCTTTACGCCTCTTGAACGCCAGACAGCTGCACTTTGGTGACATTCATGCATTCATGTTTTTCGAGCATTGCCTTTATTTGTAAAAGGGATTCAGTGTACTTGTTCACGAACCAACTAACTAAACAGAAGCTAAAGGATTAAATAATATCTGTAACTTTCAGTTGTATTGGTAACAACAAATCCTGCTCTATCTCTGGAATGTGGTTAAGTGATGTGGGCTATATTGGGCTTTAAGAGTTTGTTGAATTTGACGCCACATTTAAGGTGAGCAAACCTCTAGCCCTTCTGTTGCATAAAGGGCTGCTTTTCTTCCCCAGTTTTACATTTGGGCCTTAATTCAGAAAGACCACCTCCACAATGGCTCTAAAACGAGCCCCTAATCTCAGCTACAAATATGAAGATCCTGTGATCTTGGAACAGGCGATGGAATGCATTTCTGGCTGGCATTTTATGAACTGTTTTGTGTCGGGCGAACTAATCTCATTGAACAATGTGAATGAAGGTGGGACTTCTTCACCAGTCTCTGCCACCAGTATCTTCTCCTTTTTGTGTTTACCCAGGCAGGCTCACTCTGAGTTTCCAACAGTGGTTTCAGATTCTGTCATCTGTACAATTTGCCTTTGCTATTGATTGTGTTTTGGTATAATTAGTACACTCTAGCTTATGATGGTTTTTGCTAAGAATTGTTTGTTTTGCCTTTGCCCAAGATGACTAGTTCTGCTTTGTTTATGCTCAGGGTAGTTTATTTATGTTTTCCTACGATCCTGGCCTGTAGCCCAAATTACGTTTTGCTTTTCCACTGGATACTTTGTGTGTCCATGAGACAATGACCTGTTATTTTCCCCAAGCTAGTGTGTGTTTACTTGAGGTAGGTAGTGTTTGGCCATAATAAGTAGTTGTTTACCTAAGATAGTAGTTAGCATTTATTTTCCTGTGACAGTGTGTGCATGCTGAGTAGAGTTGCTTGGCTTTTTCTTAGGCCAGCGCTCTTGTGTTTTCGTATAGGAACTGCTTTTATTATTTTTAACCCAAATTTTGTTTGGTGTTTACCCAGTAAAGATAGTTTAGGTTTGCCAGGTTTGATGAATTTGTGTTGCACCAGAGTGAATTGCCTAAATGGTTAGTTTGTCTTTGCCCTCGATTAGTTTGTCTATACTCGGTGTAGTTAGTTTGTCTCCTCCAGTAATAACTGTTTTATGGGTATGCTTTTCATTTTACCAGGGCAGTTGATTTGGCTTTACTCTGGGTTGTTCCCTTGTGGTTGGGTGCTGTCTGGCCAAGATAGTTTGTCTGTATTGCCTGAAGGTATTCAGCAGGATAACTAGCGGCTATTTGCTCATAATATCTGGTTGGGTCTGCCAGGGATGTTTACAGTTTGTGTTTGCTAAGACGTATTTATATTTGCAAAGTATGTACCACAATGGCTGCATTATTTGTTTGCTTGCTAAGTTGGATAGTGTGTGTATGCCGAGACAGTTTGTTTTTGTTGTCAGGATAGTTAATGTTTGCAATGGCAGTCAGTTTAAGGTTTGCCACAACAGTCCATATTTGTTTTCAATGACTGTCTACTTTTGTAAGGATAGGTCGTTTTGCCAGGACTCTTCATTTGTCTTTGCCAGTTTTCTTTGTCAGTTAAAGTGTATTTGCAGGATAGTTGATTTGTATCTGCCTAGAAAGTTGGCGGGTCGTGTTTCAAAGGATAGGTACATTTTGAGTTTCTCTGGTAATTTACAGTGGAATTTGTCCAAGATAGTGTGCATGGAAAGAGAATTTTGTTTACCCTGTAGCATGCATTGTGTTTGCAACCATAAATCTGCTGAACTTTTTTTTTTTTTAACTTTAAAGCTGTTGAGTAAAGAAGTACCGGGGCAACTCCCAAAAATACAATTCACACAGTATGTGATGCAGCCCCAACCACATTATAAAGGTAACTCTGCCTTAGTTCAGATATTGAGCTATCATTGTGTAGATGCTGAAAATGTCCTCAGGCCTGAGAGCAGGGGATTGCTGCTGCGCTTCGTTGCATGCATGCTTTTTAGCCCGACTCGAGGTGGGTGGGTGATGGTTTTCAGCTACAGATACTCCCTTTCCCATAACGGACTAGAGACTACAAAGAGCACCCAGCAGTGCTTTACTACCACGTCTTGCCTCAGCAAACTCAAATGGATGCCTTTATGCCGAGCCAGGCAAGACAGTGCTGCCACCTTGGTCAAGGTGGTAAAGGAACGATGAGCAGGATAAGCTTCCTCCGGCGGGGGTGGGGTTGGAGGGGGTGGGGATTGGTAACGGGCGGGCTTCAGGAGTGCACTGGTAGTGGCTTGGGCCATGGAACTCGGTTTGGTGGATTTTGAGCTTTTTGAGCGAGGTTATTGGGACCCTGTGCACGGTGCTGGAGAAGTGCTTAATTTGAGCCGGGTGGTTTCCGGTGCGGATTTTTTGTGCCGGCACTTATTTTTCTGCCTCAAGCATTTACTGCAAGCAAAAGACACATATGGGAAAGATGGAGGAAGAGAAAAACGAAAAAGCGTCACAAAGGGACCCCGCTGCAAGAGTGAGCTGAAGGGGCAAGGAGTGGCTGTAAATGGATTAAAGAGGCCCGAGATGGCTTCAGGAATTAGCTGCCTCAGTGTTCCGAGCTCGCACATTTAATTGCAGCAGCCGCGTGTTTCAGAGGAGAGCTTTGGGCACCGGCACGTTTATATTTACAAATTAAGCACTGTGTTGGAGTTATGCAAAGGTGTAGCAGAGCAAATATAGACTCGGGGCTGAGAGATTGATTGAAGTGGGTTGTGTGGTGGCTACATGTCTCCTTCCAAAGTTAGAACGAGGGAAGGGAAAAAGGGGAATGTAACAGTTTTAGTTCACCTTTACTATAAATACTTATTTGATATCTACAGAGTTTATATCTTGTATTTTTCGCTTGGGGCTGACTCAAATTCTGATCACTTTACAAATAGGCATTACGTTGCTGCACAAGCAGGGGAATGTGAATCTGGAGTTTGCTAGTGTAAACTGACTAGACACTTATAAACTGTGAGTGTAACCCCTCCAGACAGGTCTGTATTGCGTGCTGTATTAATGTTAGCGGACAAATCATGGCCATCTATTTTTTTTTTTATATTACTTCTTTTATTTGCATTTCCACAATACAGGTAATGCAATTCAACATCTCAGCAAGTCATTACTAAGTGAAAGTCTCAGATTGCATATATGAGATTAGTAGCTATTGGAGGGCCCACCCTATAATTAGTAGATAAAATGCCTCTCAGTCCGCCTTAGCAAGTCTCACCCATAAAGATCCCTTTAGCAGTCGTTGTAGGAATTAGTGCCATATTAAGGACAGCCTCACACTGCAGCTCCCTCGATCGTGTCTCTTGAGATCGACCAGTCATTTAATCACGGCCATCTGCATTCTGAAAAGCCTTCTTGCGTTTCTAAATCGCGCGAATGCTCGTTTCCTGGATCATTTTCTGTTCACTTGAGGGCCTATGGTTAGAATGTGAGCCATCGAGTTTTTAGGGCACTTTGGCTTCTGGGTGCTGTTCTGCACAATAGGGCGACAGTGAACGAGAAACGCAGGATAACATTGGCAAATATTCAGATTGTTTAGTTTGTCTCAGTAGAAGGGGCCGGAGTCTTCCTGAAATTGGGCCTGTTGGAGGCACTAGGTATTAGTCCTTCCAGGGAATGCGTTCCACGATTTGGGTGTTTTTCCTGGTGTACTTGTTTTTTAAGATCTAACATTAAGAAACGCATGTTGTTTTTTAATAAAGTATACCTACTATAGTTACTTCCAGGGGTTGTCAGTCAGTCCTCTTCGTCCATTGGCCTACTGTAGTGTTGTTCACATGTTGCTCTCACCCACCACAGCATGCGGCCCAGGATCGACCCACGTCAGCTAAATTCAGATCTTACTGTGAGTGATGGCAAAAACACTCTCTCTCTCCAAACGTACACCCCCCCCATACACTCCACACACATTCTACACCCGCTCTCTCCGGTAATACGGTGTCTGGATCTGCGTTGTGCACAGGTAACGGTGGGCGGTCTAGAATGCTGGCGCCCATGTGGCGGCTCACTGTGCAGTGTCTGGGGCTGCAGGTTAATGGCCGAGGCCCCAGATGCGTGGCCGACCCTGCAGTGGCCATGTCGCGGTGTGCAGCAGCTGAGAATCTGTGTTGTGCTACCTCTGAGGCTACGGGTTTGATATCGAACTATGGAACGGCCGTTCCTTCCTGTGCAGGTTCCTAGTGACGATTGCAGCTGCAAAGACCACTCGGCAGGTGCACAACCGACGCTGCAGGTGTAACACCGAGGGCTGCAAGCCTCTGGTTGAGGCTGCTGCCGCCACACGGGTGTCTGCAGACTGGCGGCTCTGACTTCACCGCTGAGGCTTTCAGAGCGTGCAAGTGCATGACCGGAGCGTCCGTGTGCGAGACTACGGCCGACTCTTCCTAGCTGCAGGTCAGCAACCAGGAGGAGCATAGCTGAGGCCGCCAGGGATGCGGCCTCGTTTCCCTATCACGAGCAGTTCTATTAAGCTCCTGTCCCCACGTTTGCTCTGAAGATTTCGTCGCGGCTCGGGCTGAATGGACTCGGTTGAAAGCATGTTTTTTGTGTTACTAAATGCTTTCTTTGTTAAATACTAGACTTGGCCCTGATTCACGAATGGTACTTGTGTATGTTTGCATAATTTAAGAATATGTATATATAAACTTTGCAAAAATAAATTAATTTATAATCATTTTGCAGATGTTGGTGTTATAAATAAATGATGCACATTTATATATCTCTATATTTTTAGGAGACATCACTCAAAAGGGATACGAGAAGAAAAGAGCAAAGCTGCTTGCAAGATACATTCCTCTAATTCAAGGTAAGGAAAGGTTAATGCAATCTTATCTAAGAATTCTTGCAAGGATTCATTGCGAAGCATTGACGTTTACAGTGTTGGGAAAATCCCTGGACGAGAAAGTGGCCTTATAATTTGACTCACGGTTGACACAGATTTGAGGAAAAGCTACTTGTATGTACTTCTTCCACTGATGTAGAGGAAATGTGTGTCTCTAGATTGATGTGCTCTGCACAGCCAGAGGTGGTATTGCTGCAGCTCAGAGCAGGCCACATCCATCAGCGCGATGCACTTTGTCTGAGGTAGAGAGGGGTTGGAGCTTTGGCTAGTTAATCATGTCTTTTTCTGCACAGAGGTTACTGTTTTGCCGTGAATCTGGGCTGGCCACAAGCTGGGCATGCACCACTGAATATGTTGGCGAGTCACCCCCCCCCCCATCTTTCCTCCGCTCTCTCCCCATTTCCTATTGCTTTTCTTTACTTTTGAACTGAGGCTCAGCTTAGTCCTCCTCATTGGTCAGGAAGTGTCCCTTTCTCCATTGGCTGCATGCTCATCCACTTGACGCTCAGGTCGCCATGATGGTCTTGCCTGCTTTAAAATGTTGAGCTGCCCATGGTTGAAAGTTAAGCAGACAGTTGAAAGCAGTAACCTTTTAAAAGGTTGCATACTCCCTGAAAGACAGCGAAGAGCCCCTCTTTCCCAGCAGCTCCTCGGTGTAGGAGTACTGAAAACAGGTCTTTATTTTGATAGGAACTGTTGCTTCCTCAAAGACAACACAATCTAATATCTTAAAGGGGGAGAGGTTTCCGCGATAAATCCTTATTTAACCTGGTTTGGCAAAAGGAGCATGGCCATTACGATAGAAATGTATGTGTGTAGAAGAACACCAGTGCCAAAACATTACAGTTGTGTAATAAGTAAAACACCCCAATCTGATTTTAGTTAAAAAGAACATCAGTTATGATCAAAATAGCAAAGTAAACCGGATCAGGAGCTCAGGAGTTTTAAAAAGAATTGAAGTGCTTTATGAATGAAAAGCATTGTTCGGAAGTAAAAAAATGTAACATCACAAACGGCTTGGCAGGTGTTATCAAAAATGGGCACTTGAGAGTAGCTATGCACTCACTGTTGGTACATGCATAAGGCACTTCCTTGTGTTTAATAGTGAAATACTGCCATTTACAACCACAGTTTCACTCGCATATAGCGGTGAATGTAAAAATATCTCATGAATAAATGTCCTCAGGACCGGTTCTTTAGAACCCAACCCAAAGTTTCCCGTTGTAGGGACCACCCCCTACTTTCCTGGTTCCTCAAAGCCTTCCTGGGCCCAGGCAATGAGTTTTTTCCTAATTTTCATTAAGGCTTTATTTCAAGGCCAAAAGCCCAGTCACCACTGCTCTTCATAGGTTTGTTCCAGGCTTACGCAACCGTCTCTGGCCCAGGAACCTTTAACACTTTCTCACTCTCAGCAAGGAGGTTCAGCTGCGGGGAGGCCTCTGTCACAACCTGTGCTTTTTTCCGTTGGTCAGCAAACAAGAAGCGCCCCTAACTCTCAGAGAAACCTTGTAGAAACAGAAATGCAGGTGAAAGCAGGAGTCTCCACTCATCAGGAAGATGAACCCATTTTAGTAGCTGTTTTGTTCTGTCCGAACTACCTGCCTCTTTGGGAATGTTTGCATTAGTTTTTGGCGGTTGTACGCAGCTGTCATTGAAATTCCTAAATGATTTCAGCTACAGTTCCGGTACAGTCTCCCTTCTTTTACAGCGTCGTGATCAGCATCCCTCATTCCCAAAGCCGACAGACATACTGTAAATCAAGCCACAATGCTCTGCTCTCGGGTTTTGCTAAATGGCACAGCGGAGGCTAGCCTGTAGTTCCCTCTCTCTCCCCCTAACGCCTTTAAAACCCAAGCCGCATCCTGTACCCACCGGAGTGAGCACATCTGCTTCCTCCTCCACGCGGCCAGTAGCTTACAGTCAACGCCTTTTCCAGACCTGCCCTCAAAGGTAGCTGAGAACATATTGCCAGGCACATGTCATCCCAGAGAGGAAATGAATATCTGAAAGACCTTGGTCAGGGAAGGGTTTGATCAGTTGTATTTGGCCTTCTCCCACTACAGGTTCAAATATGTAAATGATTGAAAACATTTATAGTATGTTTTTATTTTTATTTGTTTATATTATATATTCCACAGAATTAGAAAACAGTTATAATAAAAATAAAAAAATAAAAAATGTATACAAATTGACGCTAATAATAACTACGACTGGTAAATCAAACAATGCCATTGCATCGGCCTATGTGTCTGTATCAGGGTTTAATAAAATCGGCATTAAATAGCACTGAAGTGCAACAGATACACTTGGACCAACAAATAAAAAAAAATGCATTGTCTAGTTGAGGACAGGAACATGAATTACAATTAGGTGATAAAGTATCGGTGATCATTCTGTTTAAAAATGTATAAATCAGGCAAAGCCTTTAGGTCTGGCTTGTTTTAGTCGCATGTTCGTTGTGTCGTATATCAGTATGCAATACTAAAAAACTCATAGAAGGGTACCTAAGTACTAGTCAGGTGGTACGCTGTGTAAAGCGTCGGATGATATGCAGTGTAAAACACAGGAGTTTACTTTACATGTTTTAAGCTACATCTTTAATGACATGCCCATTGGACAGGATTCCTGTTTATGCTTCTTTAGCCACACCCCTTTTAAAGATCCACCTCTCACCTGTTTCATCCATCTTACAGCTACGCTGTATGCCATAAGAAATAAAGGCCAACTGAAGTGGTCATAAACTTGCTACCATCATGAATTGAGTTTTAAAATTACAAATACGAACAAATGTACCATTGTCGACACAATATATAACACCCTCTCAGAAAGGCCTACCGAGAATTATCACAGTGAAAATAGTCTACCACCTGGGTTTGGCAGAGGAGGTAAGTAACACCAAAATCCCTTGCCTTCTGTGGTAATTTGTGAAATGTCATGTTACAAAATGATTGTTTGCAGCCTCTAACAGTCCAATAACAGTCTCACCGCGTTAAAAGCCTTAACAAATGCTTTTCACAGTAAATAAGCCAGGCCTATACCCTTTGTCACACCATGTCATAATAAACAGATCAGTGGTATGGCATCAGACCTCCCCTTTTACCAATGCACCAGTCATGCCTATAGCCTTTATTGGTGGCTTGTCATCATAACCAACTTTGGCTTACTGGATTGAGGCTAAGCTGTCCCACAAGCCAACCATGAGTCATTTCATCATAATTACAAATGTATGCAAACTTAAAGTTTGCAAACGAAAATACCATCTGTCAAGAGGGTCTAACAAGGATGATCACAGTGCAAATCATGTTTCTCCGCGGTTTGATAGACGAGGTAATCAATGTCAAAACCTTGCATACTACTGTGCTCTCTGAGATTCTGTGTAACAAGATACACCTATACATGCTTTAATACGGAGTAAAAACATCCTACCAGTAAATGTCCACTAACTTTAACATATGCTTTTCACAAAATCTGTCAGCCATGCTGCTTTCATCATAACTTTTCACTCTGCTATGCACCATTCTAGTAAATGCCACCTCATTCTAAGATGCTGCATTGTACACCTTTGAATTCTATGCCAATTCACTCTATGCCACTGCACTCTACCCCAGTCCACCCTACTCTATGCCACTTCACTAAATGCCACTCTACTCCACTGAACTCTACTCTTTGACACTACTCTGCACCACTGCACTTTATTCTGCATCACTCTACTCCACTGCACTCTAGGCCAGTCTGCTCTGCACTACTGCACTGCATTCTACTCAATCCTACTCTGCATTACTCAACTCTACACCACTCTACTCTGTAGCATTGTATTCTACGCCGCTGCACTCTGTGCCACCTCAGTGTACACCACTCTACCCTGTACCACTCTGCTCAACTCTACCCCATACTACTCTAAGCCACTGCACTCTATGCCACTCTACGCCACTGCACTCTGCTACTGCACTTTACTATGCAACACTCTAATCCACGCCACTGCATCATATGATGTTGCACTGTATGCCACTGAAGTCTGTGGTGTTGTCCTCTACGCAACTATACTCTGCAACACCCTACACCATTGCACCCTACACCAGTCCACTCTATTCTACACAACTCCACTTTATGCTACCCCAATACACAACACTTTAGGGAACTCCACTGTTTGCCATTCCAATCTACTCCACTCTTCACCATTCCACTTTACGACCCCCTTATGCCACTAACTTTTAGCATGCTGAACAGCAGCACGCTGGTGTACAGCATGACTAAAACCACTTTGGCAAAGCCAATAGCTCTTATATAAGTGAGACCTATTGGCATTGCCAATGCTTGTTAAAAATGATGGCTGGAGGGGGAGGTGGTAGTGCTACAGTTCCCTTTTACCATTGCTCACACCCAATTACAAGCTTGTGTAATAAATTACATCAATAAGCTGAGTGCAGAAAAAATAACTTGACCAAAGTGTCCTGCATTAATACACCGTGCATCACAACACTTAGGGCCAGATGTATCAAACATTTGTTTGCGATCGCAGAAATGCATTTTGGTATGTATCAAGTCCAATTTGCGATTCGGTAACTTGTTACTGAATCGCAAATTGGAATTGCGACTACAAACCGATTTGGTATTAGAAAGGGGCGTGTCAAGGGTGACCCTTCCTAATACCGAATCCCAAAGTTGTGCATGAATGTTTTGTGACCCAAATGCTGTCGCAAGACATTCGCAATTTATCACCTATTTAAAGTAATTGGTAACCCATACGCAAAGGGGAAGGGGTCCCCAAGGAACCCCTTCCCCTTTGTGAAAGCATGCAAAAAAAAAATTAAGAGCAGGCATTAAGAGCAGGCAGTGGTCCTACGGACCACTGCCTACTCTTAAAAAATGAAAAGAAAACTTTTCAGTTTTCTTTTTTTAAACGCATAAGGAAAATGGGCTGCATTTAATTAAAAATAAAAATAAAAAAAAGATTGCTTTATTTAAAAGCAATAGCAGACATGGTGGTCTGCTGAGCCCAGCAGGCCACCATTCCTGTGATTGTACCCATTCTTAATGGGTTGCAAATTGCGACCTACCTCATGAATATTAATAACACAGGTCCATTTGCGAGCTCTTGTGAATCGCTATATGAAACTCCTGGAGCTTCATACATTCCAATAGCGATTTTACATAATTGCGATTTGCAAAAAATCGCAATTTGGTAACCACTATTGGAAATCGTGATACATCTGGCCCTTAGTACCTTATTAATATTTAATGCTTACTTGCAGCCCGTAATAAGCAATTTACTTGTGTCTGCACTTAATACCCGCATAGAGTCAACAGATGACTCGAGGCAATCTGGGGCACTGTGTTGCACTACTGGGCTTTTCTTTCTAGAAATCACTGTTTTCTCCTGTACTGATGGGGTAGTAAGGGTGAAGATAGCCGCACTTCCAGGGAAGTAATCACAGTAGTGGAAATTATACAATAAAATATGGTGCAGGTGGGCAAAGTGCCTTACTACCCATAGACACAGACAATGTGTAAGGCTATACACAAATAATAATGAACAAAACGGACCACAGCACACAGTGTAAACAGCAGTATGATGTAAGTAATAGGATCCGCAGTGCGTGAGTTCCATTGGACAGAAGAAGAAGACGGCACGTAGGTATTCACATGTTCTTAGAAGAAAGTCTCTTTATTTGAAAGTGCAGTTACATTCACTGAGAGAGAACATCCATCCAAACACAGCCAACACATGTTTAGTCACGCTAGTGACTTTTTCAAGGCTGCAGAAAAACATATATATATATTCATACTTTATTTTGTTCTTAACTGAACAGCATAAAGATAGAAACGACCAGATAGAAAATCGGAAAAGAATCTCGGTCCCTAAAGAGGAACCTAAGGTGAATGAAGAGCTCCATGTGACGGACAGCCAAGATATAGAAACAGTGGACATGGCAAATCATTAAGGCTTATATAAGACTGATGAGGAAACACCAAGTATTTGTGTTTAAGAAAAAAGAGAGGCTCCCCAGTATACCAAAATAATCCAGTGATTAAGAAAAGCTGAAGTAGTTGTGTATTAGCGCAGAAGAAAGACGTTTGTGTGATACACATAGACTAGAATAAAAATAGATGTGAGTAAACCAGACCATACATGCAGACATATGTGTATTTAAAAGGAACAGAAAATGTGGTCTTGTAACCATACCTAAAGGACGATGTAATTGAATGAAATCATTACGTCAGTCCAAATTAAAAGTGTATTCTTCATATCTGAAACTGGAAGGGGAAATTAACTGGGAGCAGCGCCAAAAATTACTGCAGATTACGGAAAGGGGCAACCAGTACTTGGCAGTACCCAGAAAACACGTATATCATGAATAGGTAATGATTAGTGAACTACCTGTGTTGGAATTCAAATTTAATTGAAATTGTATTTTAATTGCTTTTCTATAACACTTATTACACAACATTACAAGTCACCCTGTGCATTAGAATGTTAAAGGAAATCCCACCAGAGGACACTAGTGTCCATGATGTCCTGGGAGGATGCTATAACCTCGTACACAGTTTCTTACTCTAGGTTTGTCACAAGTATTCTAAGGACATCAGTAAAAAGGAACCCTTAGTCCTATTTTGGTAGTGAGGAACCTCCATTGGGCTCTTTGAATATGTTTCATTGCTCACATGGTTAGAAGAATTAAAAATAATAATAATCCAGGTCGTGCTATGGGAACTTGGAGGAAATGTTTAATTGCCCACTTGCAATACTCAGTTTGAGCCGTTGGGGACCACCGACGCTTATTTTATGGACTGGCACTTATTTTTCTCATCAGATATTTACTGAGTGCAAGAAAGGGAGAAACACAGAGATCGGGAAGACAGAGGAAGAGAAAGACGGCAAAAAAAAAAAACAAGCAGGACCTTGCAGGGGTGAGATAAAGGAGCATGGGGCGTCTCGTAGTAGACTAAAGAGGCCTGAGGTGGATTTAAGACTGTGGCCGTGGTATTCGGCTTGCTGACTTTTAATAGTTCCGGCACGGGCTTCTGAGAGGAGCTTGGGCCACCGGCACTGATTCTTTTACTACTTAAGTACTGCCTATATAGTTGTGCTGTAATTGCATTTATATAGCGCTTACTGCTGCTGACGATAAATTGTAGTGCTTCATGGCGAGTAGTACACTTCTTAGCACCCAAAGTTAGTGGTTGTTCCAGTGTTTGTCGGTTATTGTTACTAGCCTAGTACTCTCAGGGGACTCATTCCCTGCACTTTCTTCAGCTCGGACCGCTAAAGGTAACCGTGACACCTTAACCCACAAACCAGTAAACTATCTCACTAGAAGTGGAACAGGCCGCCACCGTTTCTGTGCATGCAGCGGGTGCATTCGTCCAGTGGTTTCTTTACTAGGGGTGGAACGCATGACCTGTAGGTAGTTTGCTTGCCCTTCGACCCGTTAAGCACGAGTGCCCGGCGGCCTCTGCATTACAGACCCACCCAGAGGACTAGTTGATGGCCTCTCAGCTCTGCGTGTTATTTCCCCATATAAGGACGTACAGCGGAGCCCTTCCCTGCCACCCTGTGCGCAGATAGAGTGGCCCAGCTTCCAAATGGCTGCAAATCGTGACGTTATCCTCTGTAGGCAGGTTTTGCTGATCTGCTGCTAAAGCAGGATAGCAGGGCAAAGCTATGGGCCTCTGTGCACAGACACCGTTTCCAAGTGAGCTGAAACGTCGACCCCTCCCATCGCATTGTACAGCAGGCCCAATAGCTTTGCTGCAGTAAGGCTGTATCTCTAGGTGCCTGGCCCTTTACTTCCGGGTAGCTTTCAGCTGCAACAGATATGTAACGGATATGCCCGCCCTACTGTGTGCCTTGGCATTTCTTTCATCGCTCCTCATATGCCCTGTTACACTGAAACAAATGGATAGATGTGTGCTGCGGTAATGTTCAGTTTGTCTCTGTATCCCAGTGTGTTTTTCTGTTTTGTTTCCGTAGTGCAAGGTTAGGTACGTGCGTTTTTGCAGCGCTGAAAACTTTCTTGTAAAAGCCGGTTCATTACACAGGATTGTCCTTAAGTAGTGGATTTCTCAAGTGTCACATTTCAGTGTGTGCATGTGTTTCTTTTACTTTAGCAGATGGCTCTTCTTTGTTGCCAGTGGAAGAGCTAACTCTCCTGTCTATTTTACAGAATACAGTGGCATTGTCTTTTTGCCGAAATAATGGTTAATGTGCTAGGCATGGTTACCATGGAACACGCCGTCTTCTCTCCTTGATGCTAATTAGGGTACTGTACTGTACTGAGTAGGAATTCTCACCTCTACCTTGTCCCACAGAAATAGGCTTCTTTGCATAAGAAGCTTATTCTGCGATCCAGAGCTCTTCCTCTGCTACGATCAAATGTACAAAATAGTTGTACTTGAGGTTTTAGAAGCCACGGATGTGTGTTTTTTTTTTTTTAAACTAAAATATTTTACTTACAAGGCATTTCAGCCACCCCTGTTTTTTGTTGTTATTCACTTTTTCTTCTTCCCACCGTGCCTTAAGCATTTGGATAGCCTGTGCGAGCCATTACCTTCCTTCACGTTATGTGATGATATTCTGCTAATCCACAACCATCAAAAATATAGTACCCTTAAGTGCCTGGGGCTGTTGTGCATGTTTATTTAACTGTTTAATATTTTTTTCAGGTCTGTCTTAGAGACTGCTTTAGCTGTTTCGCCACCCTTATGTTTTCCCCCAAAAAAATAATAATAATAGAAATATATTAATTTTCCAGGGGCTTTCCCAGCAGCTCTCTTGAGGTATTGGAATTTTTAAGAGTCATTTAAATTTTACTTCTGCCCACCCTAGCCCAAAGCATGGAACAATGTTTTCTTACTTCTTACTGGGCATCCTCCTGTCCTATGGCTTCCTCCCCAGGGTCGTGTGTGTCCATGCCAGGGAGCTTGAAACAAGTGCTGCTTCCTGTCTGTGCCTGGAGAGGTACTTATTTTGCCCTGTTCTTGCCCTGTTCCCCACTGTAGGAAGTTGGCTCTGTATGCACTATTTCAAAGTAAGAAATAGCATGCACAGAGTCCAAGGGTTCCCCTTAGAGGTAAGATAGTGGCAAAAAGAGATAATTCTAATGCTCTATTTTGTGGTAGTATGGTCGAGCAGTAGGCTTATCAGAGGGTAGTGTTAAGCATTTTTTGTACACACACAGTCAATAAATGGGGAACACACACTCAAAGACAATTCCAGGCCAATAGGTTTTTATATAGAAAAATATATTTTCTTAGTTTATTTTGAGAACCACAGGTTCAAGATTTACAAGTAATACTTCAAATGAAAGGTATTTCATGTAGGAACTTTAGGAACTTTGAATTAGCAAAATAGCATATACAGTTTTCACATAAATGACATATAGCTATTTTAAAACTAGACAGTGCAATTTTCAACAGTTCCTGGGGGAGGTAAGTGTTTGTTAGTTTTTGCAGGTAAGTAAACCACCTGCGGGGTTCAAGTTTGGGTCCAAGGTAGCCCACCGTTGGGGGTTCAGAGCAACCCCAAAGTTACCACACCAGCAGTTCAGGGCCGGTCAGGTGCAGAGGTCAAAGTGGTGCCCAAAACACATAGGCTTCAATGGAGAAGGGGGTGCCCCGGTTCCAGTCTGCCAGCAGGTAAGTACCCGCGTCTTTGGCGGGCAGACCAGGGGGGTTTTGTAGGGCACCGGGGGGAGACACAAGTCCACACAGAAAGTACACCCTGAGCAGCACGGGGGCGGCTGGGTGCAGTGTGCAAACAGACGTCGGGTTCGCAATAGAAATCAATGGGAGACCAAGGGGTCTCTTCAGCGATGCAGGCAAGGGGGGGGGGGCTCCTCGGGGTAGCCACCACCTGGGCAAGGGAGAGGGCCACCTGGGGGCCGCTCCTGCACTGGAGGTCGGATCCTTCAGGTCCTGGGGGCTGCGGGTGCAGTGTCTTTACCAGGCGTCGGGTCTTTGAAGCAGGCAGTCGCGGTCAGGTGGAGCTTCAGGATTCCCTCTGCAGGCGTCGCTGTGGGGGCTCAGGGGGGGGTCAACTCTGGCTACTCACGGTCTCGTAGTCGCCGGGGAGTCCTCCCTGTGGTGTTTGTTCTCCACAAGTCGAGCCGGGGGCGTCGGGTGCAGAGTGCAAAGTCTCACGCTTCCGGCAGGAAACGTGTGTTGTTTTAAAGTTGCTTCTTTGTTGCAAAGTCGCAGACTTTGGGGAACAGAGCCGCTGTCCTCGGGAGTTCTTGGTCCTTCTAGATGCAGGGTAGTCCTCTGAGGCTTCAGAGGTTGCTGGACCCTGGGAATGCGTCGCTGGAGCAGTGTCTTTAGAAGTGGGGAGACAGGCCGGTAGAGCTGGGGCCAAAGCAGTTGGTGTCTCAGTCTTCTCTGCAGGTTTTCAGTTCAGCAGTCCTCTTCTTCTTAGGTTGCAGGAATCTGGGTTCCTAGGTTCTGGGGAGCCCCTAAATACTAAATTTAGGGGTGTGTTTATGTCTGGGGGGTTAGTAGCCAATGGCTACTAGCCCTGAGGGTGGCTACACCCTCTTTGTGCCTCCTCCCTGAGGGGAGGGGGCACATCCCTAATCCTATTGGGGGAATCCTCCATCTGCAAGATGGAGGATTTCTAAAAGTTAGTCACCTCAGCTCAGGACACCTTAGGGGCTGTCCTGACTGGCCAGTGACTCCTCCTTGTTTTTCTCATTATCTCCTCCGGCCTTGCCGCCAAAAGTGGAGGGGGCGGGCAACTCCACTAGCTGGAGTGCCCTGGGGTGCTGTAACAAGGGGGTGAACCGCCAGGTGTTACAGTTCCTGCAGGGGAGGTGTGAAGCACCTCCACCCAGTACAGGCTTTGTTACTAGCCACAGAGTGACAAAGGCACTCTCCCCATGTGGCCAGCAACATGTCTAGTGTGTGGCAGGCTGCTAAAACCAGTCAGCCTACACGGATAGTCGGTTAAGGTTTCAGGGGGCACCTCTAAGGTGTCCTCTGGGGTGTATGTTACAATAAAATGTACACTGGCATCAGTGTGCATTTATTGTGCTGAGAAGTTTGATACCAAACTTCACCGTTTTCAGTGTAGCCGTTATGGTGCTGTGGAGTTCGTGCATGACAGACTCCCAGACCATATACTCTTATGGCTACCCTGCACTTACAATGTCTAAGGTTTTGCTTAGACACTGTAGGGGCATAGTGCTCATGTACTTATGCCCTCACCTATGGTATAGTGCACCCTGCCTTAGGGCTGTAAGGCCTGCTAGAGGGGTGACTTTTCTATACTGCATAGGCAGTGTGAGGTTGGCATGGCACCCTGAGAGGAGTGCCATGTCGACTTAGTCGTTTTATCCCAACTAGCACACACAAGCTGGCAAGCAGTGTGTCTGTGCTGAGTGAGGGGTCCCCAGGGTGGCATAAGATATGCTGCAGCCCTTAGAGACCTTCCCTGGCATCAGGGCCCTTGGTACCAGGGGTACCAGTTGCAAGGGACTTACCTGGATGCCAGGGTGTGCCAATTGTGGAAACAAAAGTACAGGTTAGGGAAAGAACACTGGTGCTGGGGCCTGGTTAGCAGGCCTCAGCACACTTTCAAATCATAACTTAGCATCAGCAAAGGCAAAAAGTCAGGGGGTAACCATGCCAAGGAGGTATTTCCTTACACCCACCCTTCTCCCTTCTGTCACTGCTTGCTCCTTTCCAGCTCCTGTTGGTGCCCCGTCCACAGATCAGCCCCTCTCCCAACCTTGTAACTGCTTTTTCTATCGTGTTTGCTTTCTCTGTTCCCCCACCGCCTCCCCCTGTGGCTGCTTTCTCCCTTGCACCTCCTGTTGCAATGCCCCGTCCACTGATCACCCCCACCCGACTCCCATGGCTGCTTTTCCCTTTTTTGTTTTTTTTTAGTTAAAACCTCAAAGTTGATTATCAGGGAAGCTGGCCAACCAAGTTGTGATGGACATGTGCTATGTACGTTGATGCGCGACTTGCAGTAATTTAAAAAGTGGTGTGTAAATTCTAAGTCTGTTATAATTGTAACTTTAGCATTTCTAATATTTGTGTAGTTTAAATATGGTTGTAGGGAAAGAATAAATAAAGTCTCCCTAACTATCACTTATCGCTACCTTTTGTTTTCTTCATGGCAGTTCAATAGTTTTTATCTTTATAATAAAAATGTCTTTCAAATCGTAGTATTTTCATTAAGATCTCGTTAATTGGAGTGTCGTACAATAAAATGAAGGAGAGTGTCATACAGTCGAGTGTTGTAGAGTGTAGTATTATATAGTGGAATTGACTGCAGTGTAGTAGAATGTAGTTGGGTAGAGTTCCAAACAGTGTAGTATAGTGTTGTAGGGTGGAGTTGTACAGAGAACAGTAGTGTATTGTACAGTGAAACTGCATAGAGTGGATGATTGGACAGTGGCATAGAGAGAGGTAAAAGCTCATACTATGAAGTATAGTGGAGTAGAGTTCAGTGGAGTTGCTTAACAGTAGGAAGTAAAGTATAATACAATGTATTAGCATGTCATAGAGTTCAGTGGCATGGAGTGGACTATAGTGTAGTTGCATAGCGTATAGTCGAGTAAACTCATAAATTGGAGTGGCGTCTCGTGGAGTGTTGCATTGAGTATGGGAAAGTATTGTTTAGTGGAATACAGTTTTGTACAATCAAGTGTACGGGCATAGATTGAACAGTGTAGTTAGACAGTGGAATGTACGTGGATTAGTGAAGTAGAGTCTCAGAGTGCCATTCAGTGCATTGCAGCATAAAATATAGTTTTATAGAGTGCAGTTCTAGAGGGTGGAGCAGAGTGTCATACAGTAAAGCCCCGTAGATTGCAGTGGCATACATCTTAGGGGCATGAAGTGGAGTCCCATACAATTGAGTAGCGTTCAATGGAATATCGTACAATCTAATAGCAGACAGTGGTGTGTAGAAGAGTGGATTACCATAAAAGTGGAATAGCGTACACCGGAGTGTCGTAGAGTGTATTGCCATACACTGGAATAGAGTACACTGGAGTGGCTTGCAGTGGAGTAGCTTACAGTGGAGTGGGATACAGTGAGTTGACATAGACTGGAGTGGTATACAGTGCAGTGTGATAAAGAGGAATACCATATAGTGGAATGGCGTACAAAGGAGAGCCACCCAATGCCATAGTGTGGAATGGAGTGGCATTGTGTCTTTCGGCATACATCTAACTGGTATACAGTAGAGTGCTATACAGTGTAAGATTGTATAGTGGAATAGCATACAGTGGAGTGGCATAGACTGGATTGGCGTCCAGTGGAGTTACGTACAGTGGAGTTGTGAATACTGCAGAGGCGTACTGTGAAGGTGAATAGAGAGGAATAGGATATAGTTGAGTGTCGCGGAGCTGCTAGTCATCCAAGGGAGTAGTGTAGAATGGAATGGCGTACAGTCGAGTGGTGTACAATGGAGTAGCGTACATTGTAGTGCCATACAGCGAAATGGAATAGAGTAAAGTAGAGTGTCGGGGATTATAGTGGAATAGTGTGGAGTGGTGTAGCTTGGAATAGAGTATAGTAGAATTGCGTACAGTTGAGTGGTGTATACTGCAGTGGCTTACAGTGAAGTAGCTTATAGTGGAGTGGTGTATAGTGTAGTGGCATACAGCATATTGGGGTATATGTGTACCTAAAAGTTTGGAGGCTGTTCATTATTTAAGTTAATGTCTGTCTCACAGTATTATTTAACTCTACTTATCAGCAGGGAAACTGATTATTTACAAGAATCTCTTTGAACTGTGTGCTAATAGGCACCAGATGCCCTAATGATGGAAACCTGTCTGACTCGTTGATCATAGGAGAAATTGCCACTTACCCCAAAATGGGACGTCAATGGATAGTTGAGCTGATTCATGGAAGCAATGTGACAACAAGCCACTAACTTACCCCCTTGTATCCAGACCATGGAACATATTTACAAAACTTGTTTTAGGTGGACTCCATTTAAATTGAACCAGATGTTCTCGAGCCTTTCTGAGGGGGTGGACCTTTATGTGGAACCTGTTACATTTTGGTTTGAAATCTGTGAAAGAAATTGTGCCAAATTAGGAACGTCAACAGGACAACTACTCATTGTTTTGGGTACAATTTTGGAAATTCAAAGTTTACCCTGATTGTTCCATTATGAGCCTGATTAACACATCCTGGTAACTGATTATTGTGGCACAAAAATTACAGCTTGTCGTTACTTTTTCTATAAATATTTGTGGCACACACTGTGGCGTTTTGTAGTAAGGGATAATGTAACTTTGAATATGAAAGATGAACATAACCAACTAATTACTTAGTTGAACTTTCCCGACCTCCAAATTACAGCTGGACCATCCACCAGCATCCACTGTTCTTCTGGACTAAACATAATGGATTTCCATCACTATATTCACATTGCTTAAATTTTAGAGGGGGTCCAATGACCATATCCCAGTGTAGCAATGGATGTCAAGTGGCTCCTGTAATTAACTTGCAGTTTGAGTGCTTCTTCCTTTTGGGGGCTTTTTTTTTTACTGTTTGAGGACTTACATATTTTCTTTTACCAATTATCAGACTAACGAACTTAATAAATCATCACAGACATTGAATTGCATTATTTAAATTACAAAAACAATAACATTTGTCTTATGAAGGATTTGGTATTGTCTGATCTTTCATGACCTGAATTGTGTGTCATAGCACAGCCCTGATTGTCTAATAGAAACTTGACCTTCATCTGCTGGTGTCATTATTTCCAGACCTTTGGTTTTACAGTAAATACAGCTTTTTTGTGTTGAAAAGTATACTGCCTGTCTCTGAAAAGACCTGTATTTGACACAGATGAAACCTACAGTTCCAATGCTACGCAGGGATTGCAAATTGAATAGTGAGAGCAGAAAATAATGTATTATAGTCTCAGGTATGGTGTGAATGCCTTCTCCAACCCCACTGCCAACATCTGGAACAACTGCATTCTAGCATATACAACATCAGATTCCATCTTGGCCTCAAGATGGCCCTAGTCACAGCAATGAGGATATAGCTTTGACTTTAACAATACAACATTTTACCCTCTTTTTACTCCCTGTCATTTTCCCTCTATTCTAACTTCCAACAGGCTACCCCAACAGTGAAAACTGTCTTTCGCAAGTTGTTTTGCATAAAATAAAAAAGTGCATAGGTGCTTGGCAAATGTCTCAGCTATCCCGAGGGACCTAATCTGAAGGTTAGAGGCTGTCAGAAACCCCTTTGTCTACTGACCTTTAAATGTTAAAAGCAGCACTGTTTAAGCACCTGTCAATGGTAGGAGTAGGTTTGCCATAATCTTGTTAAATAATTTGCAGGACACATTCCTTTGCCATCTGAAGCCCTGGGTGGTGAGAATGAGCCCTACATGGTTGTAGCAGGGCGGTTGTGACTGTTCTTTTGGGGCTAGCCCTTAATTATAATAATAGAGTCAAGGACAGTAAACTGGTTTTATATTATTATTATTACAATGTGGAGGTCATGACTCTAGTTTCCTATGTACCATTGGTTGTAACATGGTGTGACTGCATTTTTTCAGGTGGTTCACAATGGTTTTGATTTGCATACCATAGCTGTTCACCTCCACAGTCCTATCTCAAAATAGTTCTAATTGGAAGGCTTTGTCTGTTCATTTTTTGCTGCTGTCCTTTTTTGGGTAGACGGAAGGATCCTCAGTTCAGTTGCTTAGGTTACGGGTATCTCTTGTTCCCACTACCGCAGAGGACTCAAAGTCATAGAGGGCCTTCTTCAGCCAGGATCTAAAGTAAGATTCAGGGTGATCTCTACCCTGTAAACAGTAACTTACTCCGCATAGGTCCAGGTCTCGCTCGAGGGGATGGTCTCAAGACTGGTTGCGGAGCCATCACCACTCGTCATCTTCGAAGTCTTCTGGTCAAAGTAAAAAGAAGTAAAAAAAAAATCCTGTCATCCTTCGACTTCACCCTGTCGCTCAGCTGATGTTACGTGGGAGGAGCGTTGACGCTCGAGGCCTCCGTCTTTGGAGCCTGCTTTTGGGTCTGTTCCACGCCTCCCTTAGTTTCCGGGAGCCGGGGCAACCCCTGCCCAATTGAAGGAATTTTATGAGGCCATACGTCTCATTTTTTAGCAGTCCGACCCTGCTACGGTGCCTTTGGGCCCAGGGGTTTTGGTTGGGGGGCCGTCAGATTCCACGCCTCTGACCACCGAAGTCCCCTCCGAATCCGCTCTTGGATCTGCACCGGTGTCAGTTGTACCATCGTGACCTTTCCCGGCACCGGTTCGATTGTCGACGCTCCCGACGTCGGTGGTGCCCACCATCGACCCGATCCCCGACTAGTCGGAATGGCGTCGGCCACCGCCGCCTCCTTCTTTGATGGGGCCTATTCAACCTTTATTCTTATAGGTTCGAATTCGGGGAAGGATTGGAGGGGACCCTGCACCCTTATGAATACCAGGATGGCCCTAACTTGGACTGGGCACAGGAGTTTGGAGAGGCCAGTGGTCTGGCTATCTCTCCAGACACTGGCATGCTGTCTCCTCCTACCGTGGCTACGGCGGAGGGAGAAACTTAATCCATGGTCGTTAGTAGGGCAGCTAAGGTCCTCGTCCTTGAGCTGCCTACTGTTTAGGTCAGGTCTAATCTCCTGAAGGAGGTGCTTCAACCAGGGGCTTTCACATCTGAGCCTCTTGTTCCAGTCAATAAAGCCCTCACTGATGTCCTTTTGGGTACTTGGTCCAGACCCAACACAGGGGCTCCTGTGAACAGGACAATCTCACGCCGCCATCGACCCACCCCGAAATACCCTAAATTCCTGTCCCAACACCCCACGCCTGAGAGCCTGGTCATCCTTGCATCCTCATCTTCGGTCACCTTCCCTTCCGCACCTCTGGATTGGGAATCAAAAAGGATGGAACAATTTGGGAAGAAGATATTTTCTTCCTCCAGTCTTGCGCTGCGGTCAGTGAACACTGCATGCCTTTTGGGCCTTTATACTCGCTCTCTTTAGGATACGGTCGTGCAAGTTATGCCGCAGATACCAGAGGAGGCCCGTGCTATCGTCTCCCAACCTGGCACTAATGGGAGAGACGCGACAAAGTTCACTATCCTATGTGGGCTGTACACGACCGACTCTCTGGGTAGATCGATTGCGACGACTGTGGCCTTGAGGTGCCACGCCTGGTTACGTACATCTGGTTTTTCAGGGAATGTCCAACAGACTCTTATGGACATGCTCTTTGATGGCTCCCGTCTCTTTGGAGACAAGGCGGGTACGACACTGGAGAGGTTCAAGGACTCCCGGGCTACGGCTTGGTCCCTCGGCCTTTCCACTGCCCCTCGTCCTCAACAGTCCACCTTTCACCACTTTCATGGCCACAGAAGGGGCTCCCTGTCTCGTTCCTTTCCCAACCACCTTGCCACTCATGCTGTTCAGCCGCAGCGTGGCCGGGGATGTGGAATCCCATGTGGTCTGCCCAGTCCACCCCAGCCCCTGCTGCAGCCTCCAAACCCTCCTAGTCCGTCCCCTCACTCTAGTCTAGTTGGCGGCATGATTCACCATCACCTGCCCCACTGGGAATCCATCACTATGGACAGGTGGGTTTTGCAGATCGTTCAAAGGGGCTACTCCCTCCCCTTCGAATCAGCCCCACCAGCCATGCCTCCATCATTCAGCCGTTTCCTCAGGATCCTTTGGCGCTTCTCTGCCAGGAAGTTGCAACACTCTTGGCCAAGGGAGCCATAGAGAGGTTCCCTGCGCCAGAAGTAGGTCATGGTTGTTATTCCCGCTACTTCCTAGTGCCCAAAAAAGACAAGGGTTTACGTCCTATCCCTCAGTCTCTTCCTCTAGAAGGAGAAATTCAAAATGCTCGCCCTGGCTCTGGTCCTTTCTGCCTTGGACCCAGAAGACTGGATGGTAGAGTTGGACTTGCAGGACGCTTTATTCCATATTCCGATGCTGCTTTTACACTGACGTTACCTTTGATTCGTGGTAGTTCACAAGCACTTTCAATTTACCGTGCTCCCCTTCGGCCTTGCTAGCGCTCCTCGGGTGTTCACAAAAGTGATGGCGGTGGTTGCAGCTCATCTGCGCAGGTTGCAGGTTTCAGTCTTCCCCTGCCTTGACGACTGGCTGTTGAAGGCGGACTCACCCCCGAAAGTAGTCTCCCACCTTCAGACTACGGTGAACCTCCTGCACACGCTGGCGTTTAATATAAACATGCCGAAGTCATACATGACTCCCTCTCAGACACTCCCTTTCATAGGACCTGTTCTGGACACAGTACAATTTCTGGCCTATCCTCCCGCAAAGCGAGTCCAGGATATTCAGGCTGTGATTACAATCTTTCAGCCTCTATCTTGGGTTTCCGTGAGACTGATTTTTAGGCTGCTGGGCCTCATGGCCTCCTGCATCCTGCTAGTGACACCTGCCAGATGGCATATGCGGGCTCTTCAGTGGGACTTGAAGTTCCAGTGGGCACAGCATCTGGTAAATCTCTCCGACATAGTCCAGATCACGGAGGGAACTGCGAAAGACCTGCAGTGGTGGCTTTCGAATCGGCATTGGGTCAACGGCAGATCCCTCTCCCTTCCCCAACCAGATCTACCCATAGTAACAGACAGGCCACTTCTGGGATGGGACGGCCACATGGGAGAGGTGGGGATCAGAGGCCTCTGGTCTCTGGCGCAGTCTGGGCTCCACATCAGTCTTCTGGACCTCCAGGCTTGCGTTGAAAGCATTTCTTCTCTCTCTCAAAGGGAAAGTAGTGCAAGTGTTCACGGACAACACTATTGCCATATGGTACTGCAAAAAAACAGGGCGCAGTAGGGTCCTGAACCCTGTGTCAGGAGGCGCTATTCCTTTGGATATGGCTGTCACATCAGGACATCACCCTGGTGGATCAACATCTGGCAGGTTCTCTGAACGCCAGAGCAGACGAACTCGGCCTCAATGCATAGCCGAACACGAATGGCATCTCCATCTGGAGGTGACGCAAGGTCTCTTTCAGCAGTGGGGAGATCCTTGATGACATCTGTTGGCCTCTGCAGAGACTGCCTAATGTCAGCTGTTTGCAGCTTGGAGTTTCCAAGGCAGCAGTTGCTCAGAGATGCTTTTAGTCTCAAGTGGAACTCCGGCCTCCTTTTCTTCTTTCCGCTTCTGTCCAGAGTTCTCAAGAAGATCAAGAACAACCCGACCAAGTAATCTTGGTGGCCCGACTGGGCATGGAGAGCATGGGATCCAGAGCTAATGCACATGGCCACCAATCCACCACTCAGACTACCTCTTCGGGAGGATCTTCTGTTGCAGCAGCAGGGGACGGTTCTCTACCCGAACCTGTCCAATCTCTGCCTTCATGCGTGGAGAGTGATCAGTAGCAGTTGACAGCTTTTGACCTTCCACCTGAAGTCTGTGATGTAATCTTGGCAGCAAGGCATCCCTCTACCAAAACAGTATACGCCTGTCATTGGTATAAATTTGTGACCGGGTGTACCATCAAATCTGTTTATCCTCTCTGTGCTCCTCTTTCCGAGGTTATTTTGTTCATTCTTTCTTTGGCCCCGCAGGGCTCTGCTTTGGGCACCCTTAAGGGCTATTTATCGGCTATCTCAACCTTTCTTAGGTTGCCTGATCAGTCTTCACTCTTTAAGACTCTTATTGTTAGTAGAATCCATTTGTTTCCTCCCACTCCATTTATCATGCCTCAGTGGGACCTCGGTTTTGTCCTTACTTAATGTGTTCTCCCTTTGAGCCGATGAACAATTGTCCCATACTGCTCCTTACTTTAAAAACTGTTTTTCTTGTTGCCGTCACTTCTGCTCGCAGAGTGAGTAAGCTTCCGGCTCTATCGACTAATCTACCATTTTTGTTTGTGCACCCTGACAAAGTGGTGTTACGCACTAAGGCTTCCTTCCTTTCCAAAGACATTAAACCTTTCATGTAGGCCAGTCCATCACTTTGCCTACTTTTTATGCACCTCCACATCCTTTGCATGAGGAGGAGAGACTCCACCGCCTGGATCCAAAAAGAGCGTGGGCGTTCTATCTCAATCATACTAAAGATTTCTATGTGGACGAAAAACTCTTTGTTGGATATGTAGGTGTGAAGAAAGGCAAGGCAGTGCAAAAACGTACCATCTCATGATGGGTACTTCTTTTCTTCAAGATGTGCTACGCTTTGGCAAAAAAGCAACCCCCTGAGGGCTTGTGCGCTCATTCAACCAGAGCAACTGCTGGTTTCATAGCGTTAGCACACAGAGTTCCTGTCCTGGATATCTGCCAGGTAGCCACTTGGCTACTGATGACATACGCATCATACTGGACCACGGAGGCACTGCCACACTCATCCTCCTCAACCTCTCAGCTACATTTAACACAGTCTCCCACTCCACCCTCTGAGGCAGACTGCAAGACGTTGCCATCCGAGACAAAGCCCTGAACTGGATCACCAGAAGAACACAGAAGGTCAGACTACCACCGTTCACATCAGAACCTAAAGACACTTCCTGCAGAATGTCCCAAGGATTCTCATTCAGCCCGACGCTTTTTAACATCTACATGGCCCCACTCGCCAAGATCACCAGACAACATGACAACATGAGCTAAACATATTCTTCTACGCTGACGACCCAACTGATCCTCTCCCTGTCGGAGGACCCTGCGCAAGCCAAGAGAAACTTCTGCAGTGGGATGAGAGCAGTCACCACCTGGATGGAGGCCAGCTGCCTCAAGCTCAACTCGGACAAGACAGAGATTCACATGATTGGCTCCACCCCTGCTGCCTGGAACGACTCCTGGTGGCCCACCGCACTAGGTAAACGCCTCTGCCCCCACGCACCTGTGCGCAACCTGAGCATCATCCTGGACTCCACACTGTTGATGACCTGCCAAGTTAACACTGTCTCCTCATCAAGCTTCCACCCCCCCTGCCTCTTGCGGAAGATCTTCAAATGGATTCCCCTTAACACGAGGAAGACCGTCACCCATGCACTCATCACCAGTAAACTGGACTGCGGCAATGCACTACATGCCAGCATTACCAAGAACCTTCAATCAAGACTACAACGAGTCCAGAATGCAGCACCCAGACTCATCCTGGACATCCCCCAACACAGCCGAATCTCCTCCCACCTCAGATCTACACTGGCTCCAAGTCAACAAGTGCATCACATACAAACTCCTGATCCACACCTTCAAGGCACTGCACAACATAGGACCAGCATACCTCAACCACCACCTCCCCTTCTACGTACCTAACAGACATCTCCGTTCCTCCCAGCTCACCCTTGCAGCCGCCCCCAAGATCCGAAAAAGTAGAGTAGGAGGAATATCCTTCTCCTACCTAGCAGCCCGGACAGGGAACACACTTCCCCTCAAGCTCAGACAGACCAAATCACTGAAGCAGTTCAGGAAGGACCTCAAGACCTGGCTCTTTGACTGAGCATCACGCCTTCATTCAGCACCTTGAGACCCCATGGGTGATTGGCTGCGATTTACAAGTCCTGATTAATTGATTGATTGGAGATTTATTTTTGAGTAGTGTTGAAGGTCTTTGCTGGTCAGTGGTCCATGAAAATGGCAAGTAAGAAAGGATCTAGCCTTAACAGATTAACCTAATTTAATTCCAGTTTTTTCTTAGCTATAGTTTTCATATTTATTGATATCTTTTAGCCTGATTTGCTAACTATTGATGGGTGAGTGGCATATGTTGCAAATCTTTACTCAGAAACCAGTGTGAGGTAAATCTAGTGCTAAAAGGCTAGTGTCCCATGGAATATGCATGAGATGTGTGTTATCAGCAAATGTGAACAGGCGTTGGAGGATGGTCACGTTCACGTCAATCACGAGGCACAGGAGATCTAAATACATCGACAGTTGATTTGACTTAGCCTGAAGAGCCCTTTAACAAATGTTCCTGTGTATGTATTAATGCAAAAATATCACTCCCTCTCTTTTCTCCTGCAGCTGTGAATCTTTGCCTGCCAGCATTGTACCACAACCTGCATAATTTGCAATGTGATTGAGTGCCAAAGATTAAGGAAGCTGAAACAGGGAGACAACAAGCATTTGCAATGCAATAGCCCTCATGTTTGTGAGAGTTAGAGCTATTGACGTTGTAAATTACAGTGTCTTTTACCTATGTATTTTGGTTTGGCGTAGAGTGTAGTGGATGTATGTGGTGTGGAGTGGAATTATGTGGGTTGTATTGCAATTGTTAGTTGTGGAATTGTGTGGTGTGTAGTGTCTGGTCAGCGTCTGCTGCCCTCCCCAGCTTCTCTGGCTGCTGCTGCCTCTGCATTTTGCCTGGGACGAACTGAGAGCCTCCTGACTCTCAGTTAGAGGCCCTACTCCACCCGCAGGCTCGTCCCTGCGCCTCATCCCTGGTGGTCTAGAGGCCATCACATGTAAGTATTTTCTCTCTGCCCTCTTTCACTCTTGCTTTTTCTGCCTTTTTTCACTCGTTTTTTCCTCCGCGCCCCTGTGGCTCCTCCCCCTCCAACTGTAAATCACCTTTCCCGCCCTCCCGCCTCCCAGCTGACAACACCCCCTCCCCTTGTTAATGGCAGCCCCACCGTTGGTGCGCCAAAGGCAAGCCGATCTGTGCCCGGACCGCACCCAGTGCCAGGAACTCTGGATCGCCGTTAAGCCACTCCCTTGCTTGCCTCCATTAAAACACCGAGACCCTCCTCTGCCTCAACACCGGACGTCTCCAAGGACACCCATGGACCTTTCACCTTCAGGAACTGCAACTTCAGCGCCAGCCTCAACAAGCTGAAGGTACTCTCCACACACAGATACCAACAACCTTCACAACCCCATAAACTGCCTGCTCCTGAACATCCACTCCTGCCATCGAACTCTGGAATTTGATCGAACTGCCTGACCAGACATCGCCTTCCCTACCGAGACCTGGACCAATCCCATCTCGGGACCAGACCTCACCATTCCCGACGGATACAGCATCCTAAAGAGGGACCGGCTCTCCCATGCGGGTGGAGAACTCGCCATCGTACACAAGTCCTCACTACGTGTCAAGGCCGTCCCAGAAGAATAAGGCACTACCATGGAACACCTTCACTTCCTAGTCCACTCCAACCACAACTCATCCATCCGTGGCACCCTGGTGTACAGGCCACCCGGCCCCCGCCTAACTTTCATAGATGACATTGTAGACCCCGCTACCCCCAGGGCCTGGCATAAGAAGCCTGCCTCCTCCTCGGCAACCTGAATTTCCATTTCGAGGACTGCGCTGATCCAAACACCACTGCTCTACTCGACAACCTCACCACCGTCTGCCTCAGACAGATGGTCTCCGCACCCACACACATTGCAGGATACACACTGAACCCTATCTTCACCTCAAGCAACCGGATCACCATCAAGACCATCTCCACCTCGGTACGGACCGACCACCGTTGCATCCACTCTACAGTCACTGCAGCCGCACCTGCGCCCGCAGGACCCCTCCACAGGAAATGGAACAAAATCACTAATGAGCAAGTCACCTCATCTGTCGCCAAATCCCTCCCACCGATGACGCCAACACAGCAGCACGCAATCTCAGTGCATGGATCACCAAATGCGCCAACTCTGGCTGACATTGGCCAAAAGCGTACCTAAGAAAGCCAGCTCGTTCACCACCGACCTCCAGGAATCCTAGCATACCCACAGACGTTTAGAGAAAAAATGGAGGAACAGCCAAACTAACGAAGAGCTCGCCACCTTCAGAGTCGCAACTACCACCCACTGCAGAAAAATCAAGAACGCAAGGAAGGACGCAACCCGGAAGTGTATCAACTCCTCCACACACAACTCAAAGGGACTTCTCAGTCATCAATGAGTTCAAAATCGCCCCCTCCCCACGCCCTCAACCCCCCCCCCGAAGCCACCAGCATCCCGCTGTCTCATGAGATCTATGACAGCTTCCTCTCGAAAAATCCTGGCACCGGGACCTGTGAACGACCCAGAACCCACCCAGACCATCCACAGCTGGTCCATGCTCACCAGGAAGGAAGCAGTCAGCATCATTAACAGTGCCCACTCCGGAGCCCCCGTGAACCCCAGCCCATACCACACAGACATCAGAGCTAGTGCATCCATTACCCCTGAACTCCGAAACACAATGAACTGCCCCATCAACACTGGAACCTTCCCCGAGGACTGGAACCATGCCAAAATACACCCTCTTCTGAAGAAACCTTCGGCCGACCCATCAGAACTAAAGAATGTCCGTCCCATCTTGCTGCTACCCTACCCTGCCAAAGTACTGGAGAAAGTAATCCACGCACAACTTCGGAATTTCATTGAGGCCAACAACTCCCTGGACAGCTCCCAGTCCGGCTTCTGCAGCAACCACAGCATGGAGACAGCCCTCCTGGCAGCCACCAACAACATCCGATTACTCCTAGACTGCGACCACACCTCAGCACTCGTACTCCTGGACCTCTCAGCAGCCTTCGACACAATCTGTCACAGCACTCTACTCACCAGACTCCATGACATGGGAATCCGCGGAAGAGCCCTGGAATGGATCCACTCCTTCTGCTCCGGGAGGACACAGAGGGTCAGGCTCCCTCCCTACACACCAAGACCCACAAGAGTCAACTGCAGAGTCCCCCCAAGGTCCCACACTGCTCAGTGTATACTTGGCCCCTCTCGCAGCCATCGTCCGAAACCACGGTATCAACATTGTGTCATATGCAGATGAGACACAACTCATCATTTCCCTCACCGAAGACCCGGACAAGGCCAAAAGGAACTTTCACTCAGGAATGGAAGCCGCCTCCACCTGGATGAGAGAAAGCTGCCTGAAGCTCAGCTCTGACAAGACTGAGCTCATCATCTTTGGAAATGCCACCTCCGCTTGTGACGACTCCTGGTGGTCCACATCCCTCAGTGCCCCTCCTGCACGTAGCACACCCACAACCTAGGCATCATCCTTGACTTCTCCCTATCAATGACCCACCAGGTAAACTGTTGCCTCCTCCTGCTTGCACACACTCCACAAATTTCTGAAGATCCTTCAGTTGAATCCTAGCAGACTGTCGCAGGACAGTCACCCACACCTTAGTCACAAGCAAGCTCGACTATGGCAACACCCTCTATGCCAGCACGTCGCCTAGAAACATCAAGAAACTACAACTCATCCAGAACGCCTCCGCTAGACTCATTCTGGACATCCCATGCCGAGAACGCATCTCCCAACACCTAAGGACCCTTCACTGGCTCCTGGTCAAGAAACAAATCACCTTCAAGCTTCTCACTCACACTTACAAGGCTATATATAACGCAGGACCAGCCTACCTGAAACACTGTGTCTCCTTCCACCCCCGCCAGATCCCTCCGCTCCGCCCAGATGGCCCTGGCCAACATCCCTCGCATTCGTAAAACCACTGCCGTAGGACGACCCTTCACTTACATCGCAGCAAAGAGCTGGAACAACCTCCTCCTGCACCTCAAACAAAGCCCATCGCTCACCATCTTCAGGAAGAACCTCAAGGCGTGGCTCTTTGGATGAGGCCTCTCCTTCCCTTCGCGCCTTGAGACCATCATGGGTGAGTAGCCGCGCTTTACAAAAACTGATTGATTGATTGAGTTGTATAGTATAATTATGTGGCATGGTGAATAGATGATAAAGTTGAGAGCTGCACAGCGTAAATATACTGTACTTAGTCACTGCTCCATGGGACGATCAAATGAGAAAGGGAGAAACAAAGAGGCAGAACTGATCAGTAGTAATTAACGACTTCCAAAGGACACTAAAACAAGCAAATCATCAACATGAGAATGGCCTTAATCCCACAGAGATGTATACTTGAGGTTGTACGCTTACGCTCGACCTAAAAACTAGACTCAAAATAGCAACAAATCTCGAGCAGCAGAAATTGTCACAGGAGAAGAGAAAGGGAGAAATCCCCACCGTCCAGTACATTACCTTATTCCAAAGGCAGAAAATGAAAGCGTATTGGCTGATTTATATTAGCAGAGGCAGGGCAGTTCCTCACATTTCCTGTCTCTTGCAATCATGAGTAAGTTTTGCCTACATTTTGGTTTGTGAGGAATATGTTCGCAGTTGACCCAAGATCCCCTACTTGGAGTGTAATCACCAACTATTAGTGCTAGAGTTGTGATGTGGGCCGAAATAGATGACAAGTGGAACTGCTACCAGAGAACTGACAGTGAAACCTCTCCTTTGACAATGTTTTCAAATGGCCCAACACTCTGCCAGGATCACGCGTCTTTCAAATTATAAAAGAAAGCAAATACTGGTTATACATGCTGCTAAAAAAAATGGTCTTGGTGCAATAATATTGGAAAATAAGCGTTCCTTGTAAATTAGAGCTATCTTTTGTAGCAGCTATGTTGAATATTAAATTTACCAATCAATAAAGCAAGGGAAGTGTGATAAAACCCATGCTGAGCTCATTCCTAATCACTCAGCCGATTAGAAGGAACTATACAGATCTAT
This sequence comes from Pleurodeles waltl, assembly GCF_031143425.1. Lineage (NCBI taxonomy): Eukaryota > Metazoa > Chordata > Amphibia > Caudata > Salamandridae > Pleurodeles > Pleurodeles waltl. The sequence continues at coordinate 1,693,049,668 of NC_090440.1, forward strand.
CCTCTGAAATCATAAATATAGTGTGCTATTCATTGGATGAACACTTAGCTATCCGAGGAGCTGCAGTGGAAAGGGAGCAGCATCATGATGTGTTCTGGTAGAATTCACTGTCTTTTGTTTGTATTATGCTTTTAAGTTATACTTCTGAGTTTGCATTAAAAGGATTGTGTGCATAATGCTTGCCTCCCATCTTGACAAAATGCTTTCTGCAAGTTGATTCTTCCCATGTTAAGTTCATACGCATTAAAGCTGTTTGGAGAGTGCGCTTGCAACCATAGGTGTCATGTGGCTAGGAGTTCTAAAAAGGAAATGGGGAAGAGGGCAGAGAAAGAAATTAACAAAACAGATTTTTTCAAATTCTCCTTAAGTTGATCAAAATTGGACATGACGCTGTACCTATACTAGAAGAGCATTCCAAAGCTCAGGCCAAACACACAAAAAAGTAACCGCTTCCAAACCTCACAGTCTTAAGCCGCAATACCCTCAGTACAGCAAATTAGTGTGTATATATACATATACTTTGGATGGATGTTGGTGTGACTTAAGTAGTGTTAATGATGAAATTGCTTTGGTGATGTGTCGCCATCACTAGCCTTTGTTCATTTGATCACTATCTAATCTGTACAATGGCATACTACATTTCCTGTCATTATGCCAAAAAAGCTTTTTTTTTTTAAGTGATGATTTTTCATAATTGCTTTTGATAAACTGTATCTGATGTTACTCTAAAAGGTATGTATGTAAAAATTGATAATTTCAGTAAAGCATTTGGCAAATAAGTGAGCCTATGACTTTATAGTTGTGTGTGACCTGTCATGAGACAAGACAAGTTACATCCAGGTTCCCTGTGGGTTTTTTGATGATTAGTAACTCTCCTTGCCGGTATGGATGTTCGTGATGAGGAGACCCTGATTATTGTATGGAAAGTCATAGTGGCCAGCAGCAGCCCCATTAGGGGTGGTTCAGGACTAGCAGTGCTACTTCCTGGTAATGTGTAAATCAGTTTCGCATGGTCGTGGTGAAGATGTGCCATACTGCCTCATTAAAGAAGGCCACAATGATCAGCATCCACATCTCGTAATGCGAAGAATTATGAAGCTCTGTGGGGCCTCATAGATATGTTACCGTAAGAGTGTTTTAATTTTAAATATTGCAGTGATCAGCAGTTAACCGTCTTAAGGTGTAGAGGCCATCATCTGTAGTGCTCCAAGTGGAAGGCTTTGGTAATTACTAGTGATTACGAGGTGTTTGGAAGTCCACAGTGATTAGCATTTCCCATGCAGTTGTGAAATGTTTGTTGTTTCCCATTTTAATAGGCTGTTGTGATCAGCCCACAGCAACAGCTCTAATCAAAGGACATGCTTTCTACAACGTTGCTAATGAAATGAGTACAATCATGTTACATGCCCTTTTTTGGTATATAAGTGAGCAAATGGTCTATCAAGACAGAGGAAATATTCTTAATATAAACCATAACAAGACTTACAAGAATAAAGCTAACAAGAGTAACAAGATTTACGTCTGTCCGATCCAGGTCTCCTCCTTATTCACGGATGGTCCTTAACAAGACACAGTTCAACTGATGATTTTTGTGGCTGCACTACTGCGAAGTCTGGGTATCTCTGTAGCCTGAAAAAAAAAGAAATATATGGAAACAAATGGCATTTTTGCAAACATGAACAAAAGTGTTTCTGGATCTCTCTTTCAGGTGTAGATCCTTCCCTGCAAGCCGAGAACAGAACCCCAACGTCATCGGAGATCACCACCAGCACTGCAGCTTCCAAGCACCAAAAGTCCCGGTCTACCAATTCAAGGGATGAACGTTTCCGATCAGGTAAGAAACTAACCTATACTAAAAGCAAAACCCAGTGGTCTGCTGTCTGGCTGTAATTGTGATGAGTGAAGCAAATGATTCACTTTTACAAACAAAGATGCCCTCAGTGGAAATGCCCTCAGGTGCAGCGTATTACTTAATCACCGACTTAGTCAACCTAAAAGCTGAATGTGTGATTTCTGCAGTGCTGGGAGTGTCAGAATGCCAAGGTGAAATCTGAAGTGTTGTGTTTCCAGACATCATTAGGACCATCGTTATTCCCATATTAAAACATGAAAATGTTCTTGTCTTCATTATGCATATCGAACAGTTTGCAAAAGCAGTATTTCTGAGGCAGTGCTGAGTAGCCCCATTACGCCTAATATTGATGTATAGTTTGCACTTTCTAGGCCACAAGCTTTGAAGTCCTACTTATGATTTCTACTGTGAGCTGGGGCAAGGCAAGTAACTTTGTTAGAAAAAAAAACACTTGAATTCAGTAGTTACCAAATGCAGGAGACATTTGAAACTTATTAAAGTTCGATTTTTTTAATGTAATTTTTTTTTTTTTCAAACGTCTTATAGTTAATCATTTATCACTCCGAGAAAATCTCATCTTAAGTCTACACATTTGAAGGAAAAGGAGGATAATGGGATTAAGTATCTTTTTGATGAGAAAGACATATTTCTCAGTCTAAGGACCAATAGAACAGAAACTATCTATCTAAACACGTGCTCTCATCACATTTTCTTGAACCGTTCAGAAAGGTAATTGCCGAGCTGTTTATTGAATAATCTGTGCTTATTATGGGGCACCCCGTGAGAAGTAATGTATGTACATTTTGAGGTGATAAACTGTTGCCTAGCAGCTTGACGTGTGGACCTGCTTCTCAGGGGCAACTGTACATGTAAACTGAGAGGCTGGATTACTTTGTCTGGCTGATCCCTTCTTGTAATCCTGAAAATTGTATTTCCAAGTTTCTTCCTTTATCCATTTGTCCTTCTCAGGTTAAAGAAGTTGGTTCATCCATTTTAAGGCATTTTGTTTGCACTGGCTTACTATAAATTATCAGGTACACCGACATCTAAGTGAGATGAAGACGAAAACAAATAGGAGGAAAACCAAAAACACCCTTTGGGAGCAAGATTTGGAAATGCATGGCCAAAATATTGACCAAGAGTAGATGTTTGGGGGGTAAATACAGATCATGTTGTCCAATCATCAAGCTCTGATCTCAGCCAAATTGGACTTATGGTTACGTTTTGCAAATTATGTTAATTTTTGTTAAACTATATACATGTGTGAAGTCTGAATATTTAATTTTATGCTCCTGTCCAAAGATCACTAGTCTAATATAGCTCCCATTTATTTTGATTTCTCTTCCATGGCAACTCAACTCCCACATATCTTGTTACATGTTGAAATTTCAGTGTCATTTCTTCTGAGAAGTAAGATAACGGTTCCAGCCTTGCATCCCATATCATTCTCCTTTTCCTGTCTGATGTGTAGCTTACTGCACACTGCTACTTAAGATGCAGTCCAAATTTTAGTATCTACCATTAACTGGCTAATGGTGGGAATTTTACAGATTAGCCATGCCATGATTACCGTGAGCCTTTCTTGTAGGAAGAGGAGATTAGCAAATTATTGCACATCTTATCTCAACCGGTGCATTTCAATGTCCCCTATGAGCTTTCCTGCTAATATCACCATTACCTCTACTCTTGAGCACTCCTGTATTGTATATATATTTTTAAAGTAGATCTTTAGTGAGTGTGTATATCCAGGGCAATCCTTCATCTTGATTGAGTCTACCTTCTGTTTTTCTTATGGCTATGTTCCGTGTAATACAGTGAACTTTATCCTCCAGATTCTCAAATTCTCCACAGTGCTTCTCCACAACATTAGTCATAGATGGAAACAATATGACGTAGTATACCTTTGTTGTCTTTAAATGATGTAGCCTAGAGATATGGCTGTTCACCACGCTGCTATGTAATCCTCTTCTCATGAAGTTGTATCACTATGCTTGGATTTTCTTTCAAGTAAACATGTGTAAGCAGTTTTTTTGCAGGGTGCCCTTTAAAACAAAATAAACATAAATATCCTTACCCACGATCATATCACTTATCATCCCATAGTAGAGGTTTGCAGAAGTATGTGCGTTACCCTCTCCTCATATTTAAAGATATTACCACATATACTCTGTACCACTCACTAACTTGGGAGATGGCTTCTTGAGGCCTGTAAATCAAGGTCGCTACAGATGATTTAACCCAACTGCGGTATCAGTCTCAGCTTTTAATTAAAAAAATCAAACTAAAGTTGCTTCTTGACACAGTACAGCTGAAAGAATGCACCATTCTCTGTCATAAGTATGTTTTTGTTCTTGTCACTGATATACCGGGTGCCCGTTTTACATTGTTCACAATTAAAGTTTTGAAAAGAATTAATTCTACAAAGGGAGGTGCAGTTTGAAATGTACATATATGCAACTACCAACGAATCCTCACTAGTGTGTAAACATAAACATTGTAAATGCAGAAACATGTCTGCAGATCGTACACTGATCCACATTGCACTCTATTTTCTTTCTTTACATGGCGTGGTTAAACCTGCTTTTTAGTGTCAATGCTTTACTAAAGAAACGCACATTTTGTAATACTTGTTTTTAATTTTCATAAAATGTACTTTGCATTTAAAATATAACTTGTAATAATGCAGTGTTAAAGTAATACTCTAGTGTGTGAAAATAAACATTGTAAATACAGAAACATGTCTGCAAAACTGAAATTGATCACATTGCAGATGCTTTTCTTTCTTTGTGTCTTGTTATATCTGCCCTTTAGTGTCAATGTATTGCAAAATCAATGCATATTTTGGAATACTTGTTTTTAATTTCCATAAAATGCAGTTAACATTCTAGTTATAATAATACTCTGTGTGGCATAAAACACATTTTAAACATTACCACATTATCCTCTACAGAAACACACATTTCTCAAAATATTTACCAATTCATTATAGTCACATTTTATTGGTTTTAATAGAGACAGGTACATTAAGAAAACATTTACAGATTTATCTGCAATCTCAGGCAAAGAATGAATACGAAACAGGTGATGCTTAAATGGTTGAAACTTTTTAGAGTACTAAATCAGTTAATCCTGTAATATAAAAAATATGTAACAAGTAATCTGGCCCTTCTTGCCATATTAAGGTTCAGGTGACGTTCATAAACGCCTCGGCCTTTGACCTTGTTGTTTATATGTGTCACCAGAACTCGATGGCACTAAGGGGTTTGGAAGGCTGGGGTTTTGACAGTATAAAAAAAAAATAAAGATAATATTGGAGAAATTAAAATGCAATATAGGTTTATATTCTTAAATTGCTGGATAGAGATAATGTATGTTTTGATTATGGAAAAAACACTTGTCCCAGTCTGCACTGGGGCAGGTATCCTACGATAGTTATTATCCAGCTGATGACTGAGTTTCATGAGTAACTAACTATTGCTGTTGGGTGTATAATCCTTTGTGGGCCTGTGAACTGAGACTCCGATTGGCTCCATTCTTTTGTGGCCACTGTTGCTGTATCCTGTAATCCCAGATTTCCTGATAAGTGTTTTGTTTAGTACCAGCATTCCTTGCTCGGAGCTGGAGAGCAGTTGGGGATGCAGTTACTGCCTCCCCATGTAACCTTTTTTCTTCTGTCCATCCTCATCACTTTGCCCTTACTTAAGCTGTGTTGAAAGATTTAGTGGAAAGCAGCCTATCCTCTGTCTGCACCCAGTTAGGTGGTCATTACCTTCCATGTCAGATTTTTCCTGATTTAAGTTATTTACTTTAAGACTGTATCCAGCTGCTACCATCAATGACCACTCTACTCTTAACCTAATTTAATATTTATACAATATTAAGGATTTTATGGCAAATCTGTGGGCCAGAGCTGCAGTTTTGCTTGACTTATTGTTGAAATGGAGTCACCAGGCAAACCAACATGAAGTCCTAAACAATGAGGGTGTGGCCACGAGGGCCAAGATGGTGGTCCTGTGAATTTCCTGCTCCGCCACTAAGCCTTTTATCATGCAAAAACCTTCCTCAGAGTGTGCCATCTACCCTTCCTGACATCCCTTACTTGCTGTGGTGGCTGCCTGGAGCAATTTTGTGTTGGCGTCCTGTATATTGTGGGGTCTACATGCTTCAGGACAATGCAGCGTAGTTCAGCACTTGCAGACAGGGCACTATGAATGCCGAGGATTGACGTGGCTGTGACTCTGACGATCCACCCTATGCTGCTCCATCGCCCCATGAGGGAGATTCTTATGATGGTTCCTTACTTGTGGCTACCTCCTGATGACATTGGGCTGCTAGTGAGCAGTGGAGTCCTCTGGTCTGGGTGACGTGGGTGCCTTAGATTTGGGAGCATGACCATCCCTAGTTCTGCATCAGTGCCTCGTGATCTAGGCCATGCTCACTTTGAACTCACTGTGGAGGGGGACTGCAGACCTTGGCAGCAGCTCACTGGCTAGGAAAGGTGTCGCTGGATCCTTAACCATCAGGGGAGTCATGCACCACTTGGAGTGCCCCATGTATGGGGCCTGGATATTGCACAAGTCGAGGTACTGCAGCTGTTGCCCCATCTTGCCCTTATGCCTCTCCCTTTGTTGGCTGTCTAATTCGTGCCCCCACCATTAACTGTCTCTACATTCTGCTGCAAACGCATAAAGTTGATACAGCCCATTTCCTCCTGTTGACACTTCTTGGATCCTTTGCGACATGCCTGGAGACCTGCTAAGACTGCCTGAGCCTTCTGGATGCTCCTTTCTCTCACGCTGTTCTGCTTGGTCCCATGGCCTAATTCTGGACCCCCAGTGATTTCCTTTGTGACCTCCTGGTGAGATGTGTTCTGGGTGCACCAGACGGGGGTGTCTTACGATGTCCTGTAATCTGTGTCTCACCTTCACTTTGTCATCTTTATCAATGTGTTTGAGTGGATTGCAGACTTCCCGTCCCTCCACCCTTTGGTCTGCTTGCAGATCTGATCATTGTGCTCTGGGCCTATGCCCACAGTTTCCCCTCTTCGCCCAGTTGGGGGACCAGGTGCAGGATCTGTGAGGGTGAAGAGGAGACGGGCTACTCCCTTGAAGTCAAAATCTCACATCACATCACCTCACCCTGAAATGACACTGCCTGTTTTCCACTTTATCTATGCTACACACTCCAGCGCAGCAGGTCTACTATGGAGCAGTGAGTGAGCAGTGGGCTGCTCATGTTACAAGGGTCTTCATAACTCGCTCGCTGCCCTCCCTGTGGAGGTGAATTGATCCCTGTAAGTGGACTAACAGCCCAGCCGCTAGACCGACTCCAGTTGAACACTCAGTTACCTGGTCGTCATCTTTTCTCTGCAGCAAAGCATTGGGTATACCTTGTACCGGGGCAGCTGTCTGCAGATAATTACCAAAAAGGGTCCTTGGGTACCGAACTTAATACAATACCTTTTGCCTCCACACGCTCCAGGGAGGCTGTTGATAAGCTAAACTATCCTGGCAGCTACAGAGGGAGTGGCATCCTCATTAGAGACCAAAATTGATCCCATTGCCATCGAACTTACATTGCTGAGTGAAAATCACTGATCAAGTGTCCTGCACTGAAAGTGCATTATTGGACATAAAGCCACCAATGGCTCTGCTAGCGGGTGTGGAGGGCCAGAGTCCTGTCTCATACCTCAAGACCTGGATCAAGATTTTTTTACAACATTGCTCTACCTTACTTCTTTCTTGTCCACAGAGAGGGCCCACATGATCCCAATGAGGTGGCCTCCCCAGGTCTTTGTTCCCCATGCCATGATTAATCATTACAATAACTGGGATGATGTAGTTCATGAAGTCCAGAAGGTCCCCCATCTGGAAGCTGAGAGCCAACATATCATGCTGTTTCCATACTATACTATTTCAGTTCAGCACCTCTTTTTTAGAGGTGAAGCGGAGACTCTGTGAGATGAGCTTACAGTCCTCAGTGTTGGCACTGGCTAAACTGAAAACCAGCAATGCTAAAAAAAAAAAAAAAAAAAAAAAAATAACCTTGCTGTGGTGTTGCTCTGGGCTGAGTGACACTCTCCTGGGAGCGAGACTGCCGCTGCAGGAATTTGGGAGTGCCACTGGAGGACCTGCCTCCCGACCCAAGCCCCCCGACCCAAGCCCCCATGGTTTCTGTAGCCCTTCAGGACACCAAGCAGTGGAGGACAGGAATGAATCCTCCTACAATGTTGACTCTGCCACTCCACACCTCTCTGCCTTGTAGATAGACGACCCACCACTTGTCATCCGCCCCAGACGGTGGATGATGTGTTTTAAACTGGGCTACCACAGGTGACACCCAATTCTTTCTCACTTTAACTTTCCCGCAGCGTCTGCAGAGCAGGGATTATAGTTTTATATTTTGAATTGTGCTCACATGGCTATTGCACTGTTATAGGGTTGTAGGCTTCCTTTTATGACAGCCCACATGTTTTGACCTCCCTGAGATGTATTTGCTCATAGTTGTTCCCGGTTTAGGCGACAAGCCAACCTTGGGACATTGGGTTGTTGTTGGTCTCCCAGCTATAGGTGAGCTTTACCAACATGGAGTTCTCCACCCTTTCAGACAGATTACTGTGCTATATGACATCTACATAGGGTACTTCTTAACTTAGCTTGGACACAAGTGTTCTCCATGGACTGTGGCATAGACGGGAATGGGCCACATGTACACACAGTTCTTCAGTATCTGAGTGTCATGGGCCATGGCAGATGCCTCATTAGATGATTGACCACGGACCTTGAAAAACACAGCAGGGTGAGTCTGACTGGTCTGACGGAAAAATGGGAAGCAGTCTTTCCGCAGGCTTATACACACTCCTGTCCAGTGCATGATTCCAGCAGCACTCCCTGCCCCCATTAAGCTACTCAACACAACTATTGCTAATGGTACTACATCTCCCATTGGCCCTTGTTAATGTTTCACATGCTTGTGTTTTGTTTGTCTCACCCTCTGTTGCCTTACTTGTCAGATTTATGCAGGCAAACATTCATAACAAACAACTCTATTGGTGTACCTTCTACATGGTTAACGGTCTAAACGCCTATTCAGATGCTTGCAAATAATTAATTATGCATATGTTATGAATTATTCACATTATATTTTACTGAATGTATCCTATGCAGATACAGATGTTTCTGCGTTGAGTTAAAAAGTTAAATAAAGGCTTAAGAAAAAAGGTCCTAAACAATTCAGTAATGTTTAAGACGGAGGGACAGGCTCACATCACTATTGAACATGAGTTAGTAAAGGAGAATAGAGTCATGTTAAAGTAAACTCTAAAAAAAAAAACCTGCATTATGTTAATAAACCAGTATCATAGGTCAAGAATTTTGACCTCTCCATCAACTTGTTCAAAATGCTATTGTGACGTTTTGGATAAGAATACAAAAAATACGTGTTAACAGGATGAGAGAATAGTGGCAGGGGAGAAGCTTTGGGAGCACACATTTGTGTTGACCGAATCTGTTGAAAGACCAAGATGTTTTAAAAGTTAGAAAATATTTCAAAAGTGAAATATATGGTATCAGAAAAAGTTTGTCCAACATGTTTAACTCTTCTGGGCACTCTTCCGGTTGGAGGTTTGTTTTGTCTTTGGCAACTGTCAGATCTGGCTATAGATGGCTTTTATTTTAACCCTGTAAGGAGCTACTTGTATGCTAGTTCTAGATATTGAAAACTGGATTGATCAACAAAGCTTTCCTGTCATCTGTACCAGATGTCTCATATCTCACATCAGGTATGGAGCTTTAAGACGTTGCCACCTATCGGGAGGCATGTGGCTGCAAAGAGTTTAATTGTAGTTTTGAGAATTAAGACAATCTTTTTTTAATAGTTAAAATGTTTTTCTGTTGATTATATTATTGCTAAGAATTGTCACAGAACTGTTGATGTCTTATTCTGATGTTCTGTGTACATTTCCAGAATGATAGAATCTTCATAAGAGTAGCCCACAATATACCCCAAAGGTTATCCCATTCCTCTCCAAGTACTGCACATTTGTCCATGGTTTTCCATAGAAAGAAAGCTTAATGAATTGGATATCATCAGTAGAGCTTTGTTTTTCCCTTGATGAAATGAGGCCATAAAGTACGGCTTTACAGATTTTGGATACCTGATCACTAAAGAGAGAGTAAACTTATAAGAAGAAATTCTCCTTGCTGTCTTAGAATGGACAGTTGTTATTTCCTCAAGACTTTTGACATGATTATACTTCTGACTGTAACTCCACAGCAGATCTTCCCATATACAATTATTTTGTATGTAAACAAAAAATGGTGGCTGCTGTATTTAATTTTGGTGTAGCCCTCTCTAATGAGGGGGGCAATTTAAAATATGTATTTTCATCTTCTATTGCTTCTTGGGTGAGTTTTACTAAATAGTATTGGTGGATTTGAATACATTATTCTAAAAAATATTTTTTAAAGATAATTTATATAGGACAGTAATTGCATGTTTGCAGTTTAATAGCCATTGTCACCTTGTGGGTGGTGTCTAAGGTGCTCAGCATGCCCCTTTCACTGTGCTTGTCTCAGGGAAGTTGTAGTTTTTTTTGGTCTTGAACTTGTGCCATATTGTTCTTTGTTTGTGCTCCTGACTGTGCTAACACCTTTTCATTCTTGATATCTCTTGAATTTATTGATTACTCAATTTAATATTTCTGTGTGATTATGCATTTCTATTTTTGCTCTTCAGATGTCCACACTGAAGCAGTGCAAGCAGCATTGGCCAAATACAAAGAGAGAAAAATGCCCATGCCTTCAAAACGACGAACAACCTCTGGGCATCCTTCAGTAGAAACCTACACACCTCCAGGTTTGTAATCGAAAGCCACCTCTGACATGGTCAAAGAACATGTTCTGCAATGTCATACATGACTTACCACCATTGCCAGGAATGCCAGATATTTAATAACTCAATGTAGCTGATGGTGTTATGATATTTGAAACTGGTAAATACTGCAAGGCCATTTCAGTCTTCCAGAGCTTTATTTGAACTAATTTAATGGTTTTGTTTCCGTTACCTGCAAGGAGTCTTTCACTTCTTTAATACTTTTGCTGCGTCCCCATCCTTCTACCTCTCCCCTGTGCATATTTGCAGTTTTTCTCATCATATCTCCTGTTCCCTTTGCTTTTCGATTGCCTCTTGAACATATTTGAACACATCAAACCTGCCTCCGTAAAGAACTTACATCCACTTTTCCCTGTATTACTGTTTGGGAATTGTGAACAGTCTTGTTCAGGGCTGAAAAAAAAATAGTATTTTTAGAGGTCTTTCAGTCAAAGCACCTCTCTGAGCACCAAGTAACCTTTTTTGAAGCTGTTGTCACCACACAAAAGTAAGCTTCTCTTGGTGCTTCCTTTTTTGGGCTGTGAGGTTTCGCTGTTTCTCCTTCTCTCAAGGAGGTTTTTTTAAACACATTTTATTGAGTTTTGCAGTAATAGCCCTAAATACTTAAGCTAGCAAAATTGTTAGGGGGATAATCGCTCAATTCGTACATCTTGTCAGTCATAAAATGTGCAGTCAGTTATCCCACTCATGTTAAACAAATATACATTTATTAGAAAGTCCTTTTCTCATAACACTTCCGCTTAGTGCATTAACTTCCCATCCCTGCCTCCCCCAACAGCTGTTTTGGTAATATTCTTAGCTAAGCAATGCAAGAGCTTCAGTATCATTGGTGAATGATGGGATACTATCTGGTCAAGAAACTTATTGCAGGTATTAATAGTTGTGAATGAGGGCTGCAAGACCGGGTACAAATTGCCAGCTAACCGAGGTCAGTGAGGCCCTTCCCAAACATAAAAATCGACTCCTATGATTCTTCATCCTCATCTAAATCAATACTCCTGAGGTCTGGCACTAAATGCTTCCCATGCCTGCTCCAGTTCAAGGGTGCCTATGCCTCTTTTAGCCTCCCTCAGCAGTATGTCCCCTTCACCTCTGCCCAGTTCACTATGCCACTTCAATATGCGGGGTCCCCCAGATGATTTCCAATTTTTTGTGATCTCTCTCTCTCTTAGCCAGGAGGAAAGCGAGATCCTGGAATTTACTTGTGGCTTTATTTTTTAGAGGTATGTGGGAACCAAACTAAGAGGCATTGCTTTGGTGTGCACGGGATCTCCCTCTCTACAATAGTCTCTAGAGTCCCTGTAACAACAACCGTTTTCGGCAGGACCACAAAATGTGCAGGAGCCCCACCCCCACCTCACCACACCTAGGGCAGGCCGCATCCTCGATTCGAAAATAACACTGAAAACGTTCCGGGGTTAGGTATGCCCTCTAAGATATAAGAGGGAAGGAGGGGGATTTGGAGTCCTATCAAGAATGGAAGCCCGAACAGCCTCCGGATTAGTCTTCCCAGATCCACCTCCCAGGTGGTGCCTCATGTTGTCTCCAGTGGCCCAATAGACAGGAGACAACCTTCATGGTACCAGATGAAAAGGACCATATACAATTCTGTGTTAAAGGCTCAGTAGCCCCCATCTGCCAAAGCTTACAGATACTCGCAGTGATTTTGAAAGTTCTCCCATCCTCAATGCTCCTGCAGTCTCCCACTCTCCCAGATCTCTCCAGTTACTTCCGTGTGGTAGTTCTCCTAACATTGCAATTGGAATCTCTGGGGTAAATGGGATCTTGGTATGGGTTTTCCTTAACTATCAGGCCCAGCATCTAGCTATTACCCAAAATTATTTGATATCTCGGGCAAGATTCGTCTCACCCGTAGAAGGGTCGTCACTAGGAATGAGAGTGTGGGCACAAATGGGCCAAGAACCCTGTCAGGCCTCTGATGGCCCGCTAGCCACTGTACAAACCACTGGAGCTGAGCCGCCAAATGATATGCCTCAAAGTCTGCCACTGCCAGTCCTCCCTCCTACATTGGGCGTTGTAGTGTAGTCAAGTCTTCGGGCAGGGCCCAAAAGGAAGTTCACCACCAAGGAATCTAGTTGCCTAATTATGGTATCCATATGGGGAGCGTCCCAAAAAAGTAGAGGAGTCAAAGGAGGTCAACCATCTTTAGTAAGGCTATCCTATCACAGATAGGGGGAGAGTTTTCCAAAAGTCCAAGTTAGATTTGAGGGACCATATAGCTAAACCGACATTAACTTAAGGAAATCCATGCAATCGTGGTAAATCGTAACCCCGAGGTAGGGCTGACTTCTTGGAGCCCACTGCAGGGGAGCCAAGTTCCAGGGGGTGGGGCCCGTATCAGGTGCAGGTAGAAACACACAGGACTTCCACCAGTACACCCTTAGCCCGACAACTGTCCAAAATCCTCCAACATAGCCTTAGCTTCTTCACGTTCTCCAGGTGTGTCACCTAGAAACAGCGAGAGATCATTGGCATACAGAGCTATCCTATGCCAGTGGCCCTCTATGTTCAACCCTCAGTAGGGGACTTCCATGCACGCTTGGGCTGCCAGAGGCTTCATAACCAGTACAAAAAGCAGCGCCAATAGAGGACACCCCTGTCGGGTTCCTCACCCCACTGTACAGCTTTGGGGTATTACCTTAATCGTTTGGACCTTAGCAGTGGAATCTGTAGAGAGTAATCTGGTCTAGGCCAGAAACCCCTCACCCAGACCCATATGGTCCATCGCCTCACAGAGTTATTCCCATTCTAGAATATCAAAAGCCTTCTCAGTATCAACTGCCATGACCACCGCTCTCTCCTGATCAACGTCCCCATGAGCTAATGCAGATAGAAGGCGTCTACTATTAAGGGCTGTATTTCTCCCACATGTAAATCCGGCCTGATCCGGGTAGATAAATCTGAACATGTTGCCATTGCAGGGTGGTTTAGCCAGGCCAAGAGTGCATTAGCCCTATCCCTCTCTCTTAGCGGGTGAATCAAATACCTCTTGTAGTCGAAACATCGGAGTCTTTCGTCCTGGGTTGCCACTTCCTCTCTTTTGTCCTGAAGGGACTGCTGCAGATCCCGGTTCCTGGGTCATTGCAGCTCACTGCCGCGGACGTCATCTTCTGTTAACTGGATCTCTTGTAATATGGTTCCCCTGATACCCAACCCTGTAGCTATGCACTGGCCTCTCAGTACAACTTTGCATCCCATTCTAATTGAACGGAAGGTACTGTCCCCTCATTATCCCCAAAGCACTGTTCCTTCTAAAGTTGAATATTCTCTCGAGAAATCTGATCTTCCAGTGCCTTCAACGAGGCGCCAGGTGGTATTGGGTTTGGGGCAATGCCAGTCAAGATGGAGGACTGGGTTATGGTCCGAGATCATGCAGGCCAATTATTCTGTACTGCAGACCTTATGGTGGACGTCAGGGGAGCACAAAAGATATCAAGTTGAACATGTAAATTATGAAGACTAGAAAACTAGGAGAAGTCCAGTGTGAAAGGGTGGATAAGCCTCCATGTATCTACAAGTCCCCACTTGCGTTGCCAGTCTAAGAAGGTCTGGGTTATCTTAACTGTTGAAGAGTCCAGCCAGGGGGGATGTGACCTATCTATATTCAGGTCAGCCACTCAATTGCAATTACCTCCCACCAGTGTGAAATATGTAAGATACTTTGCCAGGGGGCCTGATACTCGTGATAGGAATAGGCCCTAGTCCGTGTTGGGTGTGTAAATATTAAGCATTGTGAGGTCCCGACCTTCATGTCTCCATTCCACTGCCACATACCTCCCATCATGTTCCACAATATGATGAAGTTGTTGGAACAGGACTCCAGTCCGCACCCATATGAGCACACCCCTGGCAAAAGCAGAATAGCAAGAGTAAGAGGCCTGACTCCGCCATCTACACTGGAGGGCTAGCTCCTCCTGAGCTGTGAGATGAGTTTCTCGAAGGAGGTTTATTGAATATTGTGAGATTGCAAAAAAATAAATGATCCTTCCACTATGCTTTCTTGTTGAGAACAGGCTTCAACCAATGCACTGGATGGAGAAGACCACGTTTTCTGCATCTAGCCCATACAAAGCAAATATTTTAGGTCTTTGCATCATTTGTAACCATTCCATACAGATTAGTCAAAGGCCATGAAAGTTTAAAGCCCAATATTTACACTAATCTTGCTTTGTCAAACTTATTTTTTAGATTAACCCCTTCTTCACCAGCTAAACTTGTTGGTATGGACTGCTCACATAGTGGTAATTTCACGGTTGCTCTAGGAAAGGGCAAAGGGTACTTCTCTTCAACTTTCCTCAACCAAGGGCATAGAAACTAAGGCTTGTTAAACAGTCTTCACAATGTGGATGGTTTCAACAATCCTGATGAATTTCTTCCATGCAGCTGAATGATTTCTGTCCCAGCCCCCTAAAGGTAAACAAGCTATTTTGCAGAAAATATATGTGTATAACAAAGGCATTATGAATACCTCAATCAGATGGGGGCAGTGTCAGCTCCCAACAGAATACAAATCTATCTCCCATGCTCCAGTCCAGCCTTCCTAAATCCTTTAAATATCTTGTATGTTTTAACACATTTCGACCATGATACTCATGCATTAGAACTCTGGGTCCTGAGTAGCACTGGAAGCACTCACAGAACAGTGTGATCACGGAGTAAAAAAGTAGGACAGTTTTACCTTTAGCCCTGGAGCTTTTGGTGAGTCAACAGATCCTAAGATAGCAGCTGTGTCTCCCTTTGCACGAGGTGGGGGACTGACTAGGGTGCTGCATTCAGAGAGAGAAGTTAATCTGGGACACCCCAGTGGATGGCAAGAGACAGAAAAACCCACAGGGAGAGTGTAAATGGTAAATTATTTGAGGCAATACGAGCTGTGATGCAGGATGAAGATGTGGCGCAAGTAGATGATTGCCTTGGGAATAACCTTGTGAGACCACCAGGGAGGACGAGTGAGAGCAAACAGACCTGTACCTGGCCTGGGGGTGCAAGTTGTAACAAGTGTGTGCATAAGCCACTGGGACTACTCTGGATGTTGGCTGAGAAAGAACCCTGCCATTTGGTGCTGGTGATCCTCTGGGCACTGAGAATGAACCATAACAGAGGATTGTGCTGAATCAGCCTAAAGCACCCTTTGGCGAAAACTACTGCCAGTCTGTGAACTGCCAAAACTCCCACTGGAAGCTATTACACAACAGTTGCTTAGTGATATTACCCTAGAAGTCGCACCATGACTGTATACATGACGAAGTAACATGAGGATATGGCAGCCTGAGCTAGCTGGTCACTGCTGTGTCGTTGCTTGCAGCAAACCTTCTTTTTTTACACTAGGTTGTGGCATGGGCTCATTCTGCATTGACTCAGGACATAATTGAGTGAACTGCTTTGCATTTTCTGTGGGGCACCCTGCTTTTGTGCCTCTTACAACATCGGCACTCCCAAAACAGAATTTGCAGGTGACCCAAACCCACCATGAAACTACAGACATGGACACGAAACACTCTTCATGTAACAAGGGGCTAAACCTCCAACATCAGGTTCCCGTACCAAAATCAGTATTTCACAACAATGGCATGGACATCAGACTTCAGGGATTAGAAAAAGACAAACTTGATAAAATCCTGGAAGCAATTATAACTAAGGGAGAAACAATAGGAACAGAAACAAATGTGGTTGTGGCTGACATGGGACTTTTAAAGAATACCCAAGGAGGCGCTCCGACACCAATAAGTAGATAGAAGATACCCATTTTCTAAATGTAACCAAATAACTCCATGTTACTAAAGCAGGTCCTGGCCTTAATGAACGAGTGAGATTCATGGATATAGGGATGAAGATTCTGAAGGAAGAGCATGACGCATGATATGGCAAAGTCATGGAATATTGGCGATGACAGCAGTGGCGCCTCAAGGACTTTAAAGATTCCCAATACCTGGCGTGCCTAGCAGACTTGTGATAGCTCGGGCCCTTCATTAATGCAACAGGGATGTTGTACTCCGAGTGCTCACAGGTTGGGGCAGGTGAAACTTGCAAACAGTATGGTATTCATTTTTCCAGACTTTTGCACCTGTTCCCCACAAACCTTAAGGTTGAGGCTGGTGAACAATTTTTAGCGCTTCACTGAAACCGAAGAAACGTGGGAATAACTCAAGCCATATGATTGAAACACAGGTTGCTAGACTAGCTCACACCAATGAAACGTCGAAATGGGGGAAGCCAAGACATTACCAGGTAAAAGTGCCAAGCCATGGTTGGAAGAGTGTCCGCATTGGAAGCTGCAGATATCCTCCAAGAACACCAGTTACCAACCAGGATTCGAACAATGACACCAACTTATGAAACTCCGAATCAGACTCTGATCTCTCCAAGAATGGTGAGACAGAACTTTATTTTGTAACACAAGAACATCTGATGACTTGTGATGACTCTGCCTTTCCATGGTTATTGTCTGGTTGAGGCTGTGAATCACCCACTACCATAGAACGTATGTGTTCATGTTACTTGAAATCTGGTTGGGGCGGACGACAGGAGTGAAAGTACTGAGAGTGCTAGCATCCTCTCTCAACTTCCTTTTTGTCCTCGAGGAAGAGCTATACAGTTTACTATTGTTTAATTACACAGAGTGTAAAGAAATGGCTCCCTGTTGCAGTTACCCCCCACTTTTTGCCTGATACTGATGCTGACTTGACTGAGAAGTGTGCTGGGACCCTGCTAACCAGGCCCCAGCGCCAGTGTTCTTTCACCTAAAATGTACCATTGATTCCACAATTGGCACACCCTGGCATCCAGATAAGTCCCTTGTAACTGGTACTTCTAGTACCAAGGGCCCTGATGCCAAGGAAGGTCTCTAAGGGCTGCAGCATGTCTTATGCCACCCTGGAGACCCCTCACTCAGCACAGACACACTGCTTACAAGCCTGTGTGTGCTAGTGAGAACAAAATGAGTAAGTCGACATGGCACTCCCCTCAGGGTGCCATGCCAGCCTCTCACTGCCTATGCAAGTATAGGTCAGCCACCCCTCTAGCAGGCCTTACAGCCCTAAGGCAGGGTGCACTATACCATAGGTGAGGGTACCAGTGCATGAGCATGGTACCCCTACAGTGTCTAAACAAAACCTTAGACATTGTAAGTGCAGGGTAGCCATAAGAGTATATGGTCTGGGAGTCTGTTTTGCACGAACTCCACAGCACCATAATGGCTACACTGAAAACTGGGAAGTTTGGTATCAAACTTCTCAGCACAATAAATGCACACTGATGCCAGTGTACATTTTATTGTAAAATACACCACAGAGGGCACCTTAGAGGTGCCCCCTGAAACTTAACCGACTATCTGTGTAGACTGACTGGTTCCAGCAGCCTGCCACACTAGAGACATGTTGCTGGCCCCATGGGGAGAGTGCCTTTGTCACTCTGAGGCCAGTAACAAAGCCTGCACTGGGTGGAGATGCTAACACCTCCCCCAGGCAGGAGCTGTAACACCTGGCGGTGAGCCTCAAAGGCTCACCCCTTTGTCACAGCCCAGCAGGGCACTCCAGCTCAGTGGAGTTGCCCGCCCCCTCCGGCCACGGCCCCCACTTTTGGCGGCAAGGCTGGAGGGAACAAAGAAAGCAACAAGGAGGAGTCACTGGCCAGTCAGGACAGCCCCTAAGGTGTCCTGAGCTGAGGTGACTCTAACTTTTAGAAATCCTCCATCTTGCAGATGGAGGATTCCCCCAATAGGGTTAGGATTGTGACCCCCTCCCCTTGGGAGGAGGCACAAAGAGGGTGTACCCACCCTCAGGGCTAGTAGCCATTGGCTACTAACCCCCCAGACCTAAACACGCCCTTAAATTTAGTATTTAAGGGCTACCCTGAACCCTAGAAAATTAGATTCCTGCAACAACAAGAAGAAGGACTGCCCAGCTGAAAACCCCTGCAGAGGAAGACCAGAAGACAACAACTGCCTTGGCTCCAGAAACTCACCGGCCTGTCTCCTGTCTTCCAAAGAACTCTGCTCCAGCGACGCCTTCCAAAGGGACCAGCGACCTCTGAATCCTCTGAGCACTGCCCTGCTTCGACGACGACAAGAAACTCCCGAGGACAGCGGACCTGCTCCAAAAAGACTGCACCTTTATCCAAAGGAGCAGCTTTAAAGAACCCTGCAATCTCCCCGCAAGAAGCGTGAGACTTGCAACACTGCACCCGGCGACCCCGACTCGGCTGTTGGAGAACCAACACCTCAGGGAGGACCCCCGGACTACTCTACGACTGTGAGTACCAAAACCTGTCCCCCCTGAGCCCCCACAGCGCCGCCTGCAGAGGGAATCCCGAGGCTTCCCCTGACCGCGACTCTCTGAAACCTAAGTCCCGACGCCTGGAAAAGACCCTGCACCCGCAGCCCCCAGGACCTGAAGGACCGGACTTTCACTGCAGAAGTGACCCCCAGGAGTCCCTCTCCCTTGCCCAAGTGGAGGTTTCCCAGAGGAAGCCCCCCCTTGCCTGCCTGCAGCGCTGAAGAGATCCCTTGATCTCTCATTGACTTCCATTGCGAACCCGACGCTTGTTCTAACACTGCACCCGGCCGCCCCCGCGCCGCTGAGGGTGAAATTTCTGTGTGGGCTTGTGTCCCCCCCGGTGCCCTACAAAACCCCCCTGGTCTGCCCTCCGAAGACGCGGGTACTTACCTGCTGGCAGACTGGAACCGGGGCACCCCCTTCTCTCCATTGAAGCCTATGCGTTTTGGGCACCACTTTGAACTCTGCACCTGACCGGCCCTGAGCTGCTGGTGTGGTAACTTTGGGGTTGCTCTGAACCCCCAACGGTGGGCTACCTTGGACCAAGAACTGAACCCTGTAAGTGTCGTACTTACCTGGTAAAACTAACAAAAACTTACCTCCCCCAGGAACTGTGAAAATTGCACTAAGTGTCCACTTTTGAAATAGCTATTTGTGAATAACTTGAAAAGTATATATGCAATTGAAATGATTCAAAGTTCCTAATGTACTTACCTGCAATACCTTTCAAACAAGATATTACATGTTAAATTTGAACCTGTGGTTCTTAAGATAAACTAAGAAAATATATTTTTCTATACAAAACCTATTGGCTGGATTTGTCTCCGAGTGTGTGTACCTCATTTATTGTCTATGTGTATGTACAACAAATGCTTAACACTACTCCTTGGATAAGCCTACTGCTCGACCACACTACCACAAAATAGAGCATTAGTATTATCTCTTTTTACCACTATTTTACCTCTAAGGGGAACCCTTGGACTCTGTGCATGCTATTCCTTACTTTGAAATAGCACATACAGAGCCAACTTCCTACACAGAGTATATTTCTTTTTCTGTTCTGGGATGTGTGAGTTGGGTGTTAATTAATGCAGTTTCTGAGTGATCACACATGGGTGTGCAATATAGGCTAGAACGGACCCTACTGGAGTTACGGTCAAGCTGGAAGGTGGGGAATAATAAACTGTGGTGGCTACTACACATGAGATGAGTACCCCTAATACATACAGTTGGCAGAGTGGCTGGAAGGGGGAAATGATAACCTGTGGTGGGTACTAGAGATGAGGTGAGTACCCCTAATACATACAGTTGGTGGGGTTGAATAGGTACACCTGTCTGACTTGGAACATCTGGAGTTTCGATTCTGTGGTGAAAAATGTTCAGATATACTCATATCTTTATTTCAGGGAAGCCCTTTTCCTGCAAAAGACTAATTTCACAAAGCAGGGTGTCGTTTGGCTGCAACAGCTATAGAGGGGACAAATATTTGCCACTGGAGGAGCAAACATTTTAAGTGGCGTCCTGATGTGGAGATGCACCTTGGTGGGAGAGTTGGTTTTTCCTGCTAAGAGGCAAATTAGATTGCCTGAACGTGAAACAACTTGCTTTCTGCACAAACATATCCAGTGGGATGGCACAATAGCCCCAACATCTCTTGGTACTTTTGGGGGAGTTTTCAGGTGGTCAGGGGTCCTTTACAACAGCATACTAGATCTGGATTGATCACATCCACCACTTTAAGATGCACCATGGAGGAAAGATGAAGGATTAGTTTCCTGGATGGAACACTGAAACCTTATGCATGGCTGCAGGCTGTTACATCCAGGGAAAAGGAAATGTTCTTTCTATTCCCTGGTATGTGATCTCCATGTCGGACTCAATCATATATTAGGCTTACATCCATTACAACCCATGATTAAACACACTGAATACTTACACACAGCGCTGTCTGACCATAATTCACTACTTATGATATTTAAATAGATCGAACAGTGCATTTCTGTCCCAACCTGGACACACTTAGCTGGCCATGCTGGAGGACTGAACCTTCAAGTAATTTCTGAATAAAGAAATAGAACATAATTTTTGTCAGAACAAGAGCAGTGCATCTAACCTATTACTTAAATGATAGGCATTAAAGGTAGTAGTTGGAGGACGCTGCATCATTTCGGTGGTGGTGTATGAGAAGAAAACTGGCTCAGACACCACATTGCTCAAGCTAGAGCATGATGTGATCTGGGATGTCTCCTGCCGATAGAAATTGAGTGAGGCATAAGAAAAATATGCAATGTTAATATAAAATTATGCCTTAATAATATAATAATGAATATTTAGTGAGGGTACAAAGAGAGAGCTAAGGCAGGTCCCAGCTTGCTTGGCTTCACAAACTTAAGCCGAGAGGCATGCCGATTTCACAGATTAGAGATGGATGAAGGACTTCACTGCTTAATCACAGGCTGGCATTATGGCCCTTTGCATACTGCACTACCATATTCAGCAAGTAGGACAAGATGATGGTCTGTGGTGTAGAATTCTACTTGTGCTGATTCTCCTGTGGCTTCTGATGTTTATGGGGAAGCCTTGAATTCCCAAGTGATTTGCTATAGAAGTAAAACCAGCGATTAGGGACATGGTCAATGAACTGATCCCGGGGTCAGACTGACTTCCTGTATCATTTTACAGTGCAGTTACAGACCTATTATCACCCATATCGCAAAAATGTTCTCTGCTTTTGGTAGAAAAGGACACAACTGGGGCAGCACTGCTAACCTTACTAATAAAATCCCACTGGCACACAAGGCAAATATGGCTCCAATAGACTATTATCTATTCTAAATACAAATTACAACATTTTGAGTAAACCTATAGCAGAAAAGCTCTACCAGTTACTATTCACAAAGGTCCATCTAGACCAGAATGGATTTATCCCACACCGTAACCCTTCCCTGGCCCGTAGACACTTATTTAGAGAAATGGAGCTAGCATCTGCGCAACACCCAAACACAATGGTTGTTTTCAATGAGCTAAAAGCATTTGACACTCTGAGCTGTCAGTACCTATTTGAAGTACTCTGGTGCATGGGATTTGAAAAAGTTAAAACCAAGGAAATCTCGATCCTTTGTACCAGTCTTAGTGCTAGAGTTACGAAGGGCAAGATGCAATCCCCTCCATTTGAGGCGCAGTGCGAAATGACGCAGACAGTTCATAGGGGACCTACCCTGGCAGTTCAGGCTGGACTCTTCCTCTTGAAGGGGGACCAAGACTGATTTACACATGGCTGGTAAATGTCTGAGATGGCATTGTACTAGGATGCAGGCCCAAGTAATTACAAGTGAGTGTGATTAATTCAAGCCATCCCATCAACCATCACTTTTATTGTGGTTCTGTACGTTTCTGCATGTTTTTCACTGGTTCACAGTTTACACATTCTCTTTACAACCATGTTTATTAATCTGATAACTTTCGCTGCATATTTTATATTCAGGATTTTCTAATTGAGAAAAGGAGGCTGATTTAAAGATTGAAGCCTCTCTCCCCTAGTTAGCAATCTAGTTTCCTTCAGGTATGGCCTGTAAATGCCATATAGTTTCTGAAACCGATACATTTCACTCAGTTGTTTGGGCTCCAAAGTATGGAAGTCTGAGTTGTCCTTGGCAGTATTCAAATGCCTTATCAATCAAAGGAGAGTGAACCATACTGGTATGTGAAATCAGGGACCCTTAGGTGTTGTTCCGAAGCCCTCAGCCAGTAATTACCACTGGTGGTGTAAGTGATCACCGCTATGGTGTCTTATTGAGTGGCGTCTATTGAGTTTTACACCTGGGTACTCACTTCTCCAGGTGAGTGACAATTCCTTCTGGGAGGACACTGGTGGTATGTGTGCAGTGAAAACATAAAATTACTTCCTATACCTAAACTGTAAAGTTTATTGTGAAGAAAATAGTGTATGGGTAAGGGTAAAAAGGTGAAGTCATGATTTTATTCAGACGTGTTAACTGTCAGTCTCGCATCACACTTGAATGGTCAACATGTTTCGGTCCTTGCTGCCCTTGCGGGTCCTAGGCCTTCATTAGGACCTTGCTAATGATTATCAGATCCATACTATCGTCGTGCTTTGCATGTCTGGTAAGTCCAGTGTACTTATGTGTCTTTGTTACTACTGTATAACAAGATGTTTCTCAGGCAAATATTTACAATTAATATCTCTTTGTATTTAGTTTTAACTACATATTGTTGGCACATTCTCAGTCCATGTCCTAGAATTGTTTCCATTCTCATTATCACTACATACATACATTATTTTATTGACCTGCATGCATACACCCCTATCGTACCAAGAAACAGATCTGAAAACCCTCCTTCTTCCAATGTTTTCGGATCACACACCGAAAGGAACATCAAAAGTATATATAAAATAATTCTTACTCTTGTCCATTTAAAACACCAATATGCACCAAGAGATATAAAAAGGAACACTCACAGTGACATTATTGGAGTAAGGCTAGAGACTAACCCTCATTTGCCATTTCTGGGTTGCTAATGTATGTTCTCGAATATTATCCACTTCATTTGGAATCAGCTCTGGAACTGATAAAATTGCAACATCACTTCTCACTGAATTTGATCTTTACATAAAGATGTCAATTGATTTTTTTTTTTCTTGTACCTGAATTATGACCAATGTCTACCGGTGACTGTATCCCCATTGAACACTAACATGCAAAATTATTTTGCTAATCGGACCACCTCTCCCTGTGTTACAACAAGCAGAAAAAAATACATAGATTCGTGCCTGCTTCCCATGGCAGTCTAGTGAAAACAAATGGTGCTCTCCCGCTCAGATCTTACACTGGTTCAACAACTGGATCTTTTCTCTTGCCCCATGGGAATCCAAAGACCTCTCAAAGGTACACTCCGCATTCTTCCTGTCTTACCTAGGCTGTAGTACATCGTCCTGCATCACATCCAAAGCAGACTCAGTGGTTAAACAGTAAATAGAGAATTCCTCCATCTTACCCCTTTTATATAGTCACAGTCCGTTATCCTGACATGATGTGCCTATTCTTTCGTTATCTCACCATTTCAATCCACATTTTCACAATATTGAAACCAAATGACAAAAATCCATTTACGGTTCCAGAGATGTCCAGCGATAGATTTTAAATGTTATTAGAATTGTTAGAGTTTTGAGGAATGTATTTATTTGGTGTAATTTTGCCATTGAATTAAGTGTGATGTATGAATATTTTATACTCTGATGCATAGCATTTGTAACTTGTCACTATTATTTACCTCATAGCTGGAAAGTAGTGGGTGACTTGGGTGAAATGTATGCTTGTGTAGCCATTAGGGCAAATCTCCTTTTTCATTGACTTGTCACCATAACCAGCTCAGAGCTGTTGTATTGATCATAAGTATTCCTACAAAGCACCCTACAGGCACACCATTGTAAAATTACAAACATATACAAAATTACATTTGGCAAAGCAAAATACTATCTTCCATAAGAGAGCTTAACAAGGATTATCTCCGTGCACATTTGCTATCACCACGGTTTGTCAGAGGTGGGGGGTAACCAACACCAAAATCCTTGCCTAACTACTTGGCCATTTTTAGATTCCTTGTAATAAAAGCCTGCAGGCTTTAATACAGAGTAATAGCAATACACCATTAAGTGCCTGTTGACTTTAACAAATGCTTTTCACAGAAATACCTCAGGCCCACTGCCTTACTTGTAATATTCCATAATAAACAGACCCAGCCCGTAGCCATGATCACTTGCCACCATAATCAACATGGTCCTGCTGTATTGAGTATAAAATTTAACACAAGGAAAAAAGTGCAACACAAGCACTCTTTTTCCGTGCGAGCACACAATGCTGTACTCAAGTTAACCAACATATGGACGGGCGCTTAAGCGCTTCTCTCAGTCATACTTCTGAATTCTCTTTTTCCATTAAACACACAAGGTTTGTGCTGCTAAGCCCAACTTAAGAAGACATCTCCTGCGGAGGTATCTATGAAATAAAAACAGATTACATTCCTGGGCGAGAAAACGTTTTGCTCGTGATCCCTAAAGAAACCAAAGGGTGCTGTCAGGAACTTAAAAAGTCTCCGTGGCTTAGCTAATTATAAGACTGGCTGCTGAATTTGTCAGAAACTCATCTCCGTGGCTTTCTTAGTTATTAGTCTAGCTGCTGAATTGGCCATCATTTGAATCACTGAAGCGTGTTAAAATTGAAAGTCAATAACTTAATGTTCGTTTGGATGCTATTCCTTATTTCTGATAGTTCACAAAAATTTATTTATGAGGTTGTATTGTCCAAGTGGTTCAAGGTGTGCTCAAAGTGAGAAACCAATCTATGCTATTGAAAATGTTCTTGATTAGAGCGAAAAATCATGACACTGGCCTCCGTTTCCTACAGGTATGATAAGTACAACAATTGATTTCACTGATTTTAAAAAATGTTATGTTTACCGAACAAATAAGACTCTGCACTTTCATGTGAATCTAATGCTGTATTGCATGCAAGTTTCATGTTCATTCCACATGCTGCATAGGACGAAGACCTGCTGATGTACATGGCTTGCTTGCTTTTTGTCACTGATCATTCCTGCATCACATGCTTTTCATCATTATTTTAATCACAGACACATCATCCGCATCTGAAGATGAGGGTTCTTTGCGTCTCCAAGGAAGGATCACCTCCACTCCCCTGCAAGGCCATTGCAACGTAGACCCTTGGCTTAGCCGCGTAATCCAGGGCTCCTCCACCTCATCTTCTGCATCCTCCACTTCATCTCACCCTGGAGTGAAACCAGCTGCCACCTCTGACATCAGCATCACCACCAACAGTGCAGCGGCTATCATGCTGGCCGATCTCATGGCTCATACTCAGATAGGTTAGTAAAAGCAAAAGAAGCACAGAACTCATGTCCAGCTGCTGGGGCAGTTGCTTTGAACCTGTTTGAGCATTGACCCAGAGCTAAGGAAATGAGATATTGCTGTGTCCCTCTTTGCACAGTTTTTTTTAACCATTCCATCAGATTTGCAAAAATCAGGTTAATTTGCACCTCTGTTTATAAGGAAGCTTATATTCAGGTAAGGAAAACAGCCCAATTCTTATGGTCAGTTAAAAATATAAAGATGCTATTTTAAGCAGGGAGAAAGCTTGCAGCCAACCAAGAAGTAAAACGTCTGTGGAAATTCCTTTACAGCTAAGGTACACCCAAACAGATGGGTCACAAAGTACCAATGGCAGTCGCCTGCACAGGTATGATAGCTCTATTCATCCCCAGAATATTGATTAACAACCTCTTTTTCAGGAGTTTACATGCTAACCTATGTACATGTAGGTAACTGAAACACATCTGTAGTCAGTGCTGACACATTTTTTCCATAGCCATTTGGATTTTTGCATCTCTTCCTATCTTTCTCCCCCTTTGACGAATTGGCACCTTACTTGGAGGGAAAAAAAAGTGTTTTAGCAGAGCCTGCTAAATTTGGTGCAGATGGGACAAACGTCTAGAATGTACAAATGTGGTCCCTAAACGTTTTTTCATTTGCCAACACATTTGTTTTTTCCGGGGGCAATCATTATGTGCTGCAGAACTCTTAACATAGGTACCCAAACCTTTAGGGCAAAGCAACCTTTCTGTCATTTGGATTTATTTCCTTTATTGGTTTAGTGAAAATCAGTTTAGTCAAAATATTAGATGGTTACTTCTGACTGCAGATTTATTACTTTATGAATCTCCCCAGATGACACATTGGATCCAGAAACCCTTGCAATAGCTCATGTGCACCAATGTATGGACCATCATCGGGTCAAGTACTACTCACAGGCACACAGGTGCATCTCCAAAGCTCGTCAGCTCACTGGCTCAAAGGAGCCTTTTGAACAGGAAGGGGGTGTTGGGAGCACACTGCCTCACTTCCCAGCACAGTTTGCCCCTTTGCATCCTGGTAAATCGAGTTCACAGTTAGCGCTTACTTCAAAATTATCTGTAGTTTTTCACCAAAGTTGGTGCAGACATTGCTGTATATCTCTAGACACGTGTTTCTGGGTTCAGCCCTTCTTGAGTGGAGAACAAAGACAATTCAACAGTGCTGGCTCCAGATCCACTACCCCTTCTGGCTACAGATCAGGAATCATCTTCAGCTAGTGCCCTGACCCGACAGCTTCGCTCTGCCAACCTTGTGCTTGCCATTGTCCCACGCGTCTGCAACAACCACAGGCAGCAGATTCTTCTCGCCGCCAAGATGTGGAACACACTTCCCACCCACCTGCGTCAGACCCGGGACCTCCTTACCTTCAGGAGACTTCTCAAGACTTGGCTGTTCGAGCAGTAGCAGCACTCCCCTACCTCCCCACCCTCAGTGCCATGATTGATTGATTGATTGATTGATTGATTCAGTGTCGAGGTACGCAATTACCAAAGTAAATACTGTACAAAACGAAGGCTCCCCTCCAGTTCTTCAGTCTCATTAACAGTATTTCCTTAGAATGCAGGGCATTTTTGACTCCGATTTGGATGTCATTCAGGCTCCCCAACAAGTCTCCATTGATGAACATGTCGATGATGAGGCATATGATTTGCTTCAGCCGTATTATACAGTTGCTGACCTTTATCTTCATTTGCAAAATGCCAGGAACTCGAATCCCTCATAGGTGTCCACTCTGGATTCACCTTTAGGTCTCTTGCAGAGAAAAGTGCCTCCTTTGTTGTAGTGATTTTCAGGGTGGCTGATATCCTGGAATTTCTCGGCCCCACAGTAGAGAATAAGATTAACATCCTCACAGAAATACTGCAACATGTCGATCTCTGAACCGTTTCTGATTTTCAACTATACCTTGAATGACTGTGTTTTGGCTGCTTGGTCAAAACCATTTTCAACTTTGGCTGTGGGGCCCCCTGTTACGAGGTGCCATAGACCAGCACCAGGGGATCTGACGCTATGTGCAAAAAAGCCTTTTCTTTTATGACACTGGCATTACACTCCCTGAATGCAGTTTTTCTCTTGTGGGTGCAGAGGCTCAACCAGAAAGTGTCATGTAAAGTGCAAGTCCTTCCTCCCCATACACAGTATGTACATCTATACTAGAAGTAAGATGTAAAACTACTATAAAAGTTTGAAAGTTAAGTATTTCTTAGCAGGATATGCTTCTATAGATCGCATGCTTTGCACACTCATTCTGTCTAGTTTTGGGGGTCGACACCGCAAGTCGTTTTTCTTAGAAATAGTGATTTCAGTTTTGAGGTGACTCCTGACCCTTTTCTGAAGCCCACAATACATCAGAACATAGGTCCTACTGTGAATTGTGGTGTTCAAGGCATGTGTGATTGTCGATGCACATGCTTAGCTTAATCCCACCATTTATTGTTGGACTCAGATGTGTGCAAGTTGCTTTTCTTTGAAGAAAGTCCTTGAGACACGAGGTACGGTGACTCCTCCTCTTGCTGCTAATATGCATGATCATTGGCTCCATTGTTTTCTTCTGCCGTTGGACTCTGACATATGCTCCTTTGCTCCTATTCGAAATTTTTGTCTTCTAGTGTTAAGGCATAATGTCTGTATTGTTTTTGAATGCGGTTATTTCTACATCCCCATCAATCATTCGACAACGTCAATCTTGTTGGTGCAACTCGTTTTGATTGCGAGCACTGTGGGCCTTCGCCCTTTGGGGCCGTTCTCCTTTTTTCGATGTCTTGTATGTGCCATGTCCACTTGGTGATGGAACAGACACACTTCTGTTTCTGCCCTTGCTGTCACTTCAAGTTTCCATACACAGACCTTCATCAGGTGTGTAACATGTGCCTCTCTCTGGATCACCAGGAAGCTACTTGTGAGGCCTGCAAGTTATTTTGATCCAAGAAAATGCTGCATGACCGAAGAGCTTAGCGACTCGGGATGTCTCGCTGCAGCACGGAAGACACTCCAGACCTCTTTGGATATGCACATGTTTAGTAGGAGGCTTCTTGCACAGGTGTTGGCAGCAGAAGAGGGCCCTTTTTGCATGAAGACAGCTCATGCTCCGACCTGGAGGTGCAGGACCTTCCACCAGGCCAAGCAGTGAGTACTGTGCTCTCTCCATCCCAGCCCCAACCTCTGCAAACCACTCCAAATGATCGTTTTTCCTGTTTCGGCTGACAAGTCTTCACACAGGCCACCACTGCCCATGGGCCATGGTCTGCACCGAATAGCTGCATCAGACACGCCCAGCCTTGGCTCCCCCACTGACTCACACATCATTGGAGTTGAGTCGACTCTCAGAGTGGAAAGCGTCCATGCCGAACCACTGCTCCACATCAGCACCGAAACTGGCATCTTCTGACACTCAAACATCGGTATCGAAGTCCTCATTAGAGCCGAAATCTTACTCTTTCTCCAAACAGATATTTTGATCTGAATCTGTGGAACCCGTGCTCCAACGCTTGCAGGAGGAAATAGACTTTAGGCAGCCACACCTGGTCATTCACCGGGACACTATTTGTATTCTAGCAAGACCACCTCAGACTGGAGAACAACCAGCTAGGAGGCAATTGACTTTTGGAGGTACCCGTCCCACTAAAGCACAGGAAGAAAACTGACAAGGCTACAAGCCCAGCACACCTCAGGCCACCACCACCACCTCCTGTTCCATCACAGCCACACTCCCCAACACCTTCACCTCCTACACAACAGCAATATCCTCCAGAGGGTTCCATACACTCTTTCGGGGAAGAGGGGGATGACTAGATCAATTCTTTATTCCAGCACACAGTGACCCGTGGGGGACCTATGACACTGACCCACCTGCAGACACAGACCCAGATCTGTATCCGGCCAAACCTTCGCCTCAAGATGACACCATCACCTGTCACAACATCCTAGGAAGGGCTGCCGCTTATCACAAGGTTCAGCTCCATACTGAACCACTGGAGGGCGATTTCTTAACTGAAACACTTTCTTACAGCCAACGCTCAGACCAGTACCTGCCAATGCTCAGAGGCATGCTTAGGCATATACCTGATATTTTTAAGGACCCCATCAAAGCCCATGTCATCATGCCACAGGTTGATAAGAAATCTAAACCCTCCCCTACAGACCCAATATACAATTGCCACCTGACTTTAGTAGTTGCCACAGTCATAAACACAAAAGATCAGCAGGTAGGGATAAATTCACCCATTATTTTAAGAAACCAGTACTCACTCTTGATTTCATAGGTCAATTCCTTTCCCTTATTTATTTAACTCATTAATCTAAAAGATCAGCAGTAGCTCGTCATTGAACAATCTAAATCATAACTACATACATGACATAGATATATACATAACATCACAATCATTTATGACAAAAAAACAAATCTAAAAAAATGGCAATGTACCATAGGAGGGTTATGCCCACCGTTGTTCCTTTACATTGTGGTCACTATTACAGGCTTATAGTACTAATCCACTAAAATGCGGTGATTGAAGGTTTAAATACACCCAGTTGTCAAATACATATCTGTTTATTTTCAAAGGTATTATGTGGTGCAAAAACATTTTTTATTTAAATTAATTGACTTCAAAACCCTCAATCTCGCTAAAGATGTGTCGACGCGTTTCGGCCTCTTCAGTCAGGGCCTCATCAGGACTAACAGGAGGCAATGGCACCTCTTTTCTGTTAACCTTAGTAATACTTGCAGTATTAGTCTGAACACCACCCGCAAGTCCTCCATTCCGGCGATGGGGGTGAACCAGACATAGACCTTTTCGCCACAGCAGAAAACGCCAAATGCCCAAACGTCATCTCCAGATTACCATGCCCACAGTGCAGGGGCAACGCATTATGGAAGAGTTGGTCTGGGATATTTGCTTATGCTTTTCCACCTCTCCCATTGCTTCCATTTGTGGTTCGCAAACTTCGGGAGGCATCTCCCACCCTCATATTGGTGGCTTCCACTTGGACATGCCACCCATGGTTCACCACTCTCCTAGAGTTCTCAGTGGTTCCTCATGAAATACTGCAAAACAGGCAAGACCTTCTCACGCAGAACCATTGAGCAATCATACACCCAGACCCCACACCGAGGACAAAGACTACACCTCTGGTTTCCTGCCCATCATCTACTGAGGATCTTCTCCTCAGTGGGTTGACATCGAGCAGAGCCTCAGCTTCAGGCCAAACCAGTCTCTTGAAGGGGCCTTGCTTTGAGTCTCAAACCACTACCAAAAGGGCTTAACAACACCAATCACTGGTCCAGAACCAGGTCCGCACCTAAAGCCAGTTCCAACTCCAGAAAGGCCTGTAAAACATGGCATTAAGTTATGATGTTCAGAAACTTAATCTAAGCACCAAGAGTTTGAATGACTCCCTTCTGAGCTGAGGGCGATCTCATAACCAGCACCGGGGAAGGCTGAGAGGTATCCAACACTGCCAGAAGAACGGGGCCAATAGCCTGATGATAGGCTAAAGAGAATCTTCATAGACCCAGTAACAAGTGACATTGTAACTCGAACACAACAAGCTATACCATTGGGACAATGAAAAATTAAGAAAATATGCTTCACATTTGAGTAGATGATCTTAGAGACGCTTAGAAATTTACCAATTCCCAAAAAGATTAGGCCTAAGGAGCACAGCCAACCACCAGCACAGTCACATCCACATTCCCTGCCACTCTGGCCACACGGATTTAACCCATAATCCTGCTCTAGATCTTCCACACACCTATGAAGAGCCCATCTCTATAGATCATTGGGATCTCCCTCCTGATCCAAAAGATGACCCATTCTTAGAATCTTACCTAGTCAAGTGATCACCTTCTGACTCCACCTTATACCACATGGTAATCTAGCATGCAGCAGACTATCACATTACCAAACTGCATGTTGTGGAGGAAGAGGAGGACTTCCTCATTGAAGCACCCCACCAAGACTTGAGAAAAAGTACAAGGTGTGCCAGAGGTCACCATATACATCAAGGTAGATGTCGCCTAACTCACGGTAGGCCTCTCGCAGAAGGGACAGACACCACCTTCAGCTGACAGGGAGAGAAAGCATATCAACCTGCTGGCATAAGGGTGCTGCTACTCCTTGATGAGTAGCTAAGTCAGTTGAGCTTCTGTCATGATACAACAGTTATCACTGGGACGAGATAGGGCAGGAGGATAAAATAAAAAACACCTTCCGCAGGCTTACAGGAAGCAGAGTAAGGGGCTTGGCCAGGATGGGAAAATCTTGTTAGATACCACCATTAGGTCTGCCCTGAATGCAGTTGATACTGTCTTCTGTGAAATGAACACCACTGTTCT
Organism: Pleurodeles waltl; assembly: GCF_031143425.1. Taxonomy (NCBI): domain Eukaryota; kingdom Metazoa; phylum Chordata; class Amphibia; order Caudata; family Salamandridae; genus Pleurodeles; species Pleurodeles waltl. Next base: position 1,693,081,989 of record NC_090440.1, read on the forward strand.
GCTTTGACAGCATGCCTGACTAAGAGCTTCTAAATTCCAGTCAGAAGTCCAACATTACCTTCTAACTGTACCTTCTGATGGCGAACACCATGTCGGCCCTCAGGTAAACACAGTGCTGGAAAAATAATTTAAAAAAAGATACTGAGATAGCTAAAGCTTTTGGGGATTATGGGTATAGCTTAGCAAGTAAAATTTTAGGAGGCAACAAGCATGAGCTAAAGCCACGTTAGCAGCCATCTCAACGCCCTTAGCACCAACCACAGCACTATTTTCAGGAGATTAAGGAAACCACATCTTACTACAGGGGGGCACTTCTGGGTAGGAGAGGACCCTAAAGGTAGGGCATGTTGGCCTACAAAGCAGTGACTCACCCACACATTTCATCTGATCACACAAAACCTTGGGGGGTTGAATAAGGTTATATCTTCCTGTGGGAAGATACTAACAAATAGTTATTTTCCATTGTAAACTACAGTTATTGCCTGTAGTTTCTTATCTTTCACCCTTATTTTTACAACACCAGCTTATCACTCTAGACCACATAAGTCTGATGAAAGAGGAAGTGTAGGTACTGCTTCAGAAAAGAGCAATAAAACCAGTTCCACCACATCAATGGGAAAAAGCATTTACTCCCTAGACCTTTGAATGCTCCATTGCTACATAATATAAGAGCACTTCAGAAAGACAACTCTATAAGATGCCATTCTGCTGCTCTGCATCAGGGACTACCTGGCAACCCTCGATTTCAAAGACTCCTACTTCTGTAACCCCACCCACACAGCATACCACTGGTACTTCAGGTTTATTGTAAACCTGAAATCATTATCAGTTCAAAATACTACCCTCTGGGATCTTATAACAGCGCTAAGAGTATTCACAACGTGTGTCATTGGTAGCAACAGCCGAGAACACTGCCTCACTCACACTCAAAGACCACTGTCTCCCCTCCACGCATCAAGGTTCACAATCAGTGGCAAAATATCTGGACCCTCTCCTCAATAAACGTAACCCTTCTTAGAAGCCATAGTGATTATAGTGACAGGCAAAGCCTACACTCAACATCGAGAGAACATTTCAGGGGCGGCTTTCCCTTTACTGAATGTGTCCACTTGAAATGATAATGAATATGCTGGCATGATGATGTCTTGTATTACAATAGTAATCATGCTTGTTGCACACGTGCCGTCTGCATGAGTGTCTTGCCAAACTTTGGTCACAAGCGACAGGTCATTCGAGGGATCTAGTGCCAGTAGAGCCCAGAGTTCAGGACAAACTGTTATGGTGGAACAATAAGAATTTGTTACTGGGTAGTTGGTGTCTTGCCCCCCGTTCAGGAATATTTGCACACCCATTTCCACGACTACCACTCAGACCGTCCGTAGTGAGGAACATGAAGGAGCCTCCCATGCTGCATATCCTCTTATCACCTACCTTGATGAGACAGCTGTGGTACTCCCTACTTCTAGAAATATTTCTTCATCTATACGAAAGACCGCCTCTAAGAGCAGGCCTCCACAAAATCACAGTCCGCTGCAAAACGCCAACCTCAGGGTTCTGAATCATAATTTATCACCTTAACTCTTGAAGTTTGTGTATCTTCAGCTCGGAAATTAATATATAACTAATTCTTATGGCAGCACCTGACTCTGCAACAAGGGCTTGTTATGCAGCCAAATAGAACACTTTTGTTCACTACTACTATACTCTAAATAAGCAGCCCCCACATGCTTTGGCACAATATATCTGCTATTTGTTGCATCTACCGGAGGCTGAGTTAGTGTATACTTTTATCAAGTTACAGTTAACCATCCTGGCAGCTTACCTGCAAAATCAACACCACCAGTCAATGGTCAAGCTGCTGGTTGGCAGAGCCTTTGTGGAAGGCCTTAAAGAGTGACCTTCACCTCCAGAGCTCCAATGTTGCCTCCATGGGACCTCAACACTGTTTTTATTTTGTTCATTAGGCCAGCATTGGATCTTTTACACTCTTTATAACTGCATTCTGCTATGGATGGTAGCCTTCTTCATTGTAGTCTCTTCCCTTCTTCCTATAGTTATTGAACAAGCTCTAGTTGTGGACAAGCACTTTATTAAAGTCCGCAAAGATGAGATTGTCCTTTAGAAAACATTTTGTTTTCTGCCTAACTTCATCTTCCCTCTCATTGTTAGTCATAACATTAATATGCCTAATTTTCTGTTGTAGGCCTCTTCTAGGCTGGCCGTGCAACATTCCCTGAGCAGCTGAGGATTAGGGGAGTGGGAGGGAGCCTCCTATCAGTCTTTGGAGCTCAACTTTATAATTATTGCTCCGCACAGCCACTCAGAACGACGGGCCTCTACTTGGTACCCAACAGCACTCCTTCTCTCCTTCTCCCACTGCACTCCAGGCTGTCAGTGTCAACTTAATTCCCTGCCCAGACATAGGCCTACGCCAACTTGTGGGCACCCACAGCCTCATATAGCTCAGGAGGCTGGTTTCAAGGGGTGCCCATACGATTTCAGGGCAAGCCTGGGCCACTTTGTGTTTAGGGTGATCCAAAAATGGTAGGCTCTGTCAGAGCACTAGCAAAGCATGGCTGTATTGGCCCGCACTCACGCCATGCCTTTCTTTCCTTTCTTACACCTCTTACTTTCCAGTATGCAGATAACAATCAGATGTGGTGAACTAGTCTGTAAGATTTCGGGGGTGGGGGCTGAAGCTAGATTTTAAGTTTGTGTGGATCGTCTGAAGGCGCCAATGGTGTTCCATCAATATGCGGGTGATGTGATCATATTTTTCCAGGCTCTGCTTGAGATGTGCTGAGATCTGTAGGCTGTCCCTAAGTGGTGCCAGAGTGGAGCTTGCGAGGCCACTGAGCATGGCTTTACCACCATCCCGGGGAAAAGTACAGGGGCTTGAACAGTGGTTCTGATGTTGCTTTCTGGAAACACTGTTCCACTTTCTTTAGGAGAGGGACCTTATTCCAGGCAGTCTTTGTTTTTGTGGCAGAGATTTCCTTGAGGGTGAGGTTGGTGTCTATGGTGAATCCAGGTGCTTTGGCAATTTGTGAAAGTTGGGGCTCAAAACTATCAAGGTTCATGTCAGTGAAACCAGATGGTACTTTTTCTTGTTAATTGTATTTGGGAATTCTGTTGTGGTAGTGTTGAGTTTCAGGTAGGTGCTGGACACCCAGGTCTGTATGATGTGCAGGCAGTGTTTCAGTCTTTGGATATATGAAGCAAAGGGGCTTTTTAAGTACACTTTTTTTTATCATCGCCATATTGACGATATTTGGGAATCAAGCACCAAGCGGCTCCGTGTAGAGTTTGAGGATGACAATTGACAATGTGGAACCCTGGAGGACTCCACAGGTGATAGAGATCTTTTGTGATTGCAGATGTCCTCTCTTGGCTACCATTTTTTGACAGATCATTCTATTGTATACCTATTTTAGTAGTCTGCCTGCCCAATTAGTATAGAGTGGTTGTTTGCTGGAGCTGTTCTGAAGTTGTTTGTCGCAGGCTTATTTATCAGCGCTAAAATGGGATTGATGTTTGTCATGTTGTGGTTATAATTGGCTATGAGACTGCTGGGTGTTTAACAAAGCAGCATGCCAGAAATAAAGGTAGACATGTTGGGGTGACCATCCCATTTTTAGAAACGATTGGCTGAAGGCTGTAGTGAGTAGCAGCTTTTATCTACTGGATTAGGATGTTCCATGGTGTTTGATTTTGTGATTGGGAGTTGCGATTCTGAGAACAGCCAGGGTTTTACCTCTCTCCTGAAATTTATATTCTTGGATGCAGTAGACCGTGTCTGATGTAGAGTTCAAATGTTTGGCTGCTTGGACTGGAAGAGGGTATCCTCTTATGGTTTGTCTATTGTAATGATCTGAGGGCTGATTGGAAGCTTAGATATCTGTTTTGTTTGTACAGTTGATGGTATAGTGGTCCTTTTCCTTGGGTGGCTTTGTGTACTATGCATATCAGTTTGAACATTGATGTTTTCACTGCCCTTGGCTAGTGTAGTCCCTGTGTGATTGGTGTCCTGTGTTTCCCAGGGTGTAATTGGAGGAATAGCCTTGCTGCAGCATTCTGAATTAATGAATTCATTATAGTTGATATACATAATTATTCTGTCGGTTCATTGGCATTGTCAAGCATGCATATTGCAAGTGTGAGATTGACCTGCAGCTTTTATTGTTATCCAAGGTATGGGAAGATCCTGCATAAACTTTTCATGGTATGACTGGTGCTTCTTGCTATGTTAACATGTGATATCGGGAAAGGTTTCAGTCCATGACCACTACGAAGATCCTCACCTATCTTGATGTAGTTGGAAGTGCGTCAAGTTTCTCTGGCCATATGTCAGTAGGTTGATGTTTATGCCATTGTCCGCAGGTAATGATCTGTATTTTTGCGGTATTAAGCTCCATTGATTATTCATCATCCATGCATTTATAGCACTTATCCATTCCTAATTCCTGTAGGTCATCTGGCCTGACTGTTTCTAGGATGATTTTAGTATCATCTTTGTAGGTATTGCATGAGAAAATGTAGGATCTGTTTAGGAAGTGGAGATAGGTGTTAAATAAGAGAGGGGAAATGATTGATCCCTGGTTAACTCCACATTGTTTTTTGTGAGGAGCTGATGTGAATGGATGTATGAAATTAAGACTTTACCGGTCGTTGAGGTATGAGGTAATCCATTTTAGTGTATTTTTGCATATTACAATATCTTTAGAAACTTACTGCACAAATTGTTTGAAGGCTATCTTTAAAGATCTTTGGAAGGACGCTCTGATGGTGATGTTGATGTCTGTGTTGATGAGGTAATAGAATTCCTTCTCTAAGAGGGTGATGAAAGTGGCTAGGGATGGCAGATTGGCATCCATCCGAATATGATGTCTGTCCGATATTGGTGATGTGTTGGCAGTTTCTCTATTGTTGATATGAATTCTGTGGCAGTTTTGTCAGATAAAGCTTGTCTCTGTGTTCTGGCACTCCCGGTTGCAGGATTCAGCAAGGATCAAGTGGAGTTCCTTTGATGGGCAGTCTGCCTCCGTAATGTGAGTAAAGTAACATTTCTTTTTGTGGTCCATATGGCTGCTTCGTATCAGTGCAGACAAATCTTGTCTGTTTTATATCACAGTTTCCTCCATTTGCTTTATAGAGTGCTTAATTGTGTATTACTTTGTTTAATGTTATCACTGGGTATGTGTTTTGTTCCTTGGTGTTAGTCCAGGAGTTTTTTTTTAATGGTATCTGGTAGTCCAGTTCTGAGGAAACCTATTTGTAATAGGTGGCTACATCTTCTGGACCCTCCTTAACTGGAGTTCTGTCGAGGTGGCGATTAAGTGCTAATACGTTCAGTTTCTTCCATTGTCTGTCTGTGTTATGTGTTACTGTCACCTTTGAACTGTTCTTGTGATTAGTATTAATATTTTGAAAGGGATAATGTGTTGGTCAATCAAGATGACTGGGAAATTGTCAGTCACATATGCCTGTCACTATGGGCTAATGTGATATCCAGAGTGACCAGTGGTGTGGGTGTGGCCAGATACAATTTGCTGAAGATTAAGGACCTCTGGCTAGACTGAAGGTTGTATCTGTGGTTGATGCTACATTATTGTCAAACCAAATGTTGAGGTATCCCAGGATGTAGAGGTTGGAGCCGTTTATTTGGGACTTGGTCACTGTGTCCAGTAGTGTGACCTTAAATTTTCCATTGCAAGGATTTGCTCTGTAAATCTAGAGGGAAGGATAAGGCAAAATATGAGATAGGATTACCTCTCCAGGAGGCATTCATGGTTTAGCATGTTGAGGTCGTTGATGCAGGATATGTTTATTGATTTCCTGTGTGTGATTGTCTACCAACCATACTTCAGTGTTGCTAATGCGGATCTTACTTATAATGCTATATCCATGTTAGATGGCCTTGTAGTATGTGGGTGTGAAGGTGTTGCAAAGACGTATTTCTGAGATGAATATGATGACTTTGAGATATTCAGGTAGTGCTCGGATTCCTACTGCAGAGTTGCTTTGGTGTTTAGTCTCAAAAGCAGTTGTGATACACTAGGGTTATAAAATATGCAATTTTGCCTTTTTAGGATGCAGGAGGCTGGAGGATGGATGGTCCATTCAACCTTCTTTCCTTTTTTTTCTTTAGATGTTCACTCAGCACCCCCTGATGTGACTACAGGCCTTATACAGCACTCCCATCATGAGCGTCCACAAGTTGCATCAGTACGGGGAGTTCCCAAGGGGTTCAACAGCAGCGTTCTGGAAACTGCAGATGGTGAGAACCAGTGTCCCATAAAGTGGAACATTCCTAATATTTTAATAAATTGCATTCCAAGGGAGAAATGGTCATGTTTCTTCATCCCTGGGAAGTTCACGTTGCTTCTATAATCCAAGTTCCACAAACCTTACTTAGTGGTTTAATTTTTGCATCCCTAATTTTCATTCATAAGCGCCTGTTTCACAGGCCACCTGTTGCCTGGCATCGTTAGTTCTCAGCTCCGAGAATGGTCTTGTAGTGGTGTATTGACACTGAAGTTCAACAATAGACTCATCAACAGCTGTTGGCTAGAGGGTAACCTGTGCACAAGTTAGGCTAAAGCTTGCAAATAAAAAAATATATAAGCAACCATTCCTCTACCTCTCTTTGCTGATCAGGAAGGCAGATGGAAATTAGTTGACTTGAATAGTCTTAGTATTAATATTTTAGACCCAAAACAAGTCTGCTCTTGTTCAGTGTGAAAGAGTAGAAACATGGACATTTTCAGAACTCTTGAGGGCCAATTCATAATGCGATTAGTGCAACAAAGTAGCATTTAGGTGCACGTTAGCCTAATGTTTGAGTGCAGAATATGTTTGCGACCCACAAAACATACATTTACATTCCTACATGCATGTTTTCATAATCTGTGTTTGTTATGCATGCTGTGCTCTCTTTGCCATCTAAATACCATCAGACTATTGCAGATAACTTTTCTTTGAAGACTTTGTTTCAGTTTTGGGGTTCACACTTAATTCCCCCACCCCCAATCAGGTTATGAGTTGATTGATGGGCTAATAGAAAATCTAAGAGCAGTCCTGGAACAGGAGTGATTTCAAGGGAAAATATTTTTGACACAAGCACATTTAAATGTAAAGCCTTAGCCACCATGGTATAAAAGAATGTCTCTGGAGCGGGGTTGGGGGAATGGAAAGAGAAAGTGCAGAAACAACTGCTTCCCTTAGAAAAATACCATTTTGTGGTCTGTGTTTACTATGGAATCATGCTGAATTAATTTGAAAGTATTTTGGTGCAAACAGGCTGACCCCGGAGAGAAAGGCTCTTCACATAAGGCACCATGAAGGCCCTTGTGGTCTGTACTGTTTCACCTTCTGGGAGTCTGTAAGAGAAGATTGATGAAGGCACCAAAACAGGCTGGGAGGAGTTCTGTTCTGAGCTGTCCATGCAAATTGATCTGGATGGATCTGGAAACTGCCCCCCATCGAGGTTGAAGGCTCGGATTCTGGAGAGGACTTCAGTTTGCAAATCCAACAGAAACCTGTATTGCCTAAGACAGAGACAACACTTAAGACATATAGAAAATAGATGATTCCCGCATCATCATCTTTGAAGTTCCCAGCACTCTGAATGGGACCAAAATGTGTTTCAGATCAGAAAATCAAATCTTATGCCAAGGGTTTGACTTCAGACTATGGATTTGCCACAAAAAGAGAATTGATTTTGTGTCAAAAATGCCCCTCAAGAAAGGATCGACTCTGAGATACCTAAAAAAAAAAAAAAAAAAATCAAATCTGTCCTAAAGATTGAACTTGAAAAGAAGATTGATCCTGTTCTGAAGTTAAACCTCAAAAGTAGGACTGATTTGTAGAAGATGTTCTGCCAGGAAAACACACTTTAACTTTAAAAAATACTTTATTTTGAAAATAGCCTTGACCATGGGATCAGACCTTTGTGCAAACTTCCTCCACAGATTCACCCTGAAAGAATGATTACAACTGAAAATATTTCTTTGGTGCTTCCATCACTCAAAAAAAACACAAAAAAAAAAAAAAAACAGTGAGGCAAGTTGGAGCGGCAGATAGGAATTCTCAAAGACATCTATTCCTCAGACACAACTGCAAAAGAAACACACATTGACTTTTGAAGAATTCATTTCAGATGAGCTTCACAGTTAATTTGCTCCAAATAATTATAAGAATTTAGTCACCGACCTTCGTCAAGTAATTCTCACCTCACTGTCAATCTCTCCACAAACTAGATTCAGAAGTGGAGGAGGAAGTTGAGCAACATTATCAAACAAAGTAACAAACAAGATGTAGCATATAACAGTTGATTCTGCATGAGATTTAGATAAATATTCTGTTAAGGTTTCATCTCCAGAAGAAATAACCCTCCTGTCATGTGGCTTCTCAAAGGACAGCTTTCTGTGATGATGTTCCCATGCATGAGGAAGAGAATTTTCTGAGAGAAATGTTTTCTTTGACAGAAAAAGAGGAATCAGTATCTTCCACTGTTAAAACCGACCACAGAATGTTTTCTCTGCAACTTGAGAGAAAATGTAACCTTGTTCAACAAGACCCTATCCAGTGGTTATTTACATAACGTGGTAGTGGTACATGGAACTTCGAAATGCCCCCTGTCCTCACAATGGGAGTTGCGAAATGTAATGCAGTAAATTGTTGCTTTACCAGTTTGCAGGCATTTGTTGAATTAGTTCAACAGACATCATTGGCAAGGAATGGTGAATACTCTGTAGTGTATTTACAACAAATGTTACAGTGATATCAGTGGTGTTATACAAGATGTAATGATTGCTGTAATATCCGGGGTAATTAGCAGTGCATGGCGAGGGTGCGAATTATAGCCGAGGTCCAAGGTGGCTGCCAACACTTCCTGGTTGAAGTGTTGGCAGCCAATCAGAGCTCTGCATTTCCTTGCACAAGCTTGTTATTATTGGTGAATCCTTTCTACCTCAAAATATGTATATTTCTTTTAATATCTTAAAAACTACTGAACAGATTTACACCAAATAACAAAAAGCACTCTTTCTGGACAAAGAGCTACCTTTCTGCCAAATTAGGTCTAATGCAGTCCAGCGGTTCGGGCTGTGGTTGTGTCTAAAATCCCTATGGGAATTAAAATGGGAAAACCCCCTTTTTTTTTTTTTTTTTACCCTCCCTCTTTATATAGCTCCCGCTTGACAGATCACCATACTTTTTTGTGAAAATTTTGTGAAGATTCGTCAAATGGCACCAAAGATAAAGGCAAGTCAAAAAATGCTTTTCAGTGGAAACCTGGTCCTAAGTGTAACTGCCTACTGGTGCCTGCCAGTAGGATAAGAAAAAAAAAAAATATATATATATATATATATATATATATATATATATATATATATATATATATATATATATATATATATATATATATATATATATATATATATATATATATATATATATATGTGTTCGATGGCATGTGTAGCTGCAGATACACATGCTGTGCACAGTCCGCCGTCTGGTGTTGGGCTCGGAGTGTTACAAGTTGTTTTTCTTCGAAGAAGTCTTTTCGAGTCACGAGACCGAGGGACTCCTCCCACTTCGATTCCATTGCGCATGGGCGTCGACTCCATGTTAGATTGTTTTTTTTCCGCCATCGGGTTCGGACGTGTTCCTTTTCGCTCCGTGTTTCGGGTCGGAAAGTTAGTTAGAATCTCGGAAAAAAACGTCGGTATTGTTTGCGTTCGGTATCTGGTTAGTTAGAACAAATCGACACCGAATTTTGAAGAGCTCCGGTGGCCCTTCGGGGTTTTTTCGATCCCCTGTCGGGGCCTGGTCGGCCCGGCCACGTGCGACTTCAAGGCTCATGGAACGGACCCCATTCCGCTTCTGCCCAAAATGCCATCACAAGTATCCGTATACGGATCACCATCTGGTCTGTAACTTGTGCTTGTCCCCCGAGCACAAGGAGGATACTTGTGAAGCTTGTCGAGCGTTTCGGTCGAGGAAGACGCTGAGAGACCGAAGAGCCAGGAGACTACAAATGGCGTCCACGCCGACAGGTCAAGATCGTTTCGAGGAGGAAGAAGAAGCTTTCTCCGTCCACGAGTCGGATTCGGATGAACTCGACGCCGAAGAAACAACCAAAACCGTGAGTAAGACGTCGAAAATCAAGACTCACGAGAAGTCTACAAAAGCCCAGGGGACGCCACCGCCAACAGGCCATGGCTTAACCCGAAAAATAGGTGACCCATCCAAGGCACCGAAAAAGGGCATGCTGGTGTCGAAGTCATCCGACTCAGGTCGAGATACCGCCACACAGCAACCTCGGAGCCGAGACAGCGGCTCCGAGAAACTTCGGCACAGAGACAGCGGCACCGAAGAATTTCGGCACCGAGACACCACGCCGAAAACAAAGAAGGTTTCTTCGGAGCCTAAAAAGACTTCCGAAAAGGTTTCGGTTCCGAAACAGCCAGCCCCGGAGCCGAAAACTAGTTCCTATACAGAGGAACAAGGATTAACCTCCCAATTACACAGATTTGGAGAGGAGCTTCAAGCTGTAGAGCCTGACTACACGCAAAGAAGGCTTCATATTCATGAGGACACAGGGAAGATAACCACTCTTCCCCCAATCAAAATAAAAAGGAAACTTGCCTTTCAACAAAAGGACAAGCAACCACAAGCAAAGGTGGCAAGGAAAACAACCCCACCACCGTCTCCACCACCATCAATACATGCATCACCAGCAACAACTCCACCACTGATGCTCTCACCAGCTCATACCACAATGAGTCAGGATGATCCCGATGCATGGGACCTCTACGATGCTCCAGTGTCTGACAATAGCCCAGACTCTTATCCTACAAAACCGTCACCACCTGAGGACAGTACATCCTATACACAGGTGGTCGCAAGGGCAGCCGAGTTTCACAATGTCTCCTTACATTCGGAACCAATTGAGGATGACTTTCTCTTTAACACCCTATCCTCCACCCATAGCCAGTATCAATGCCTTCCCATGCTCCCAGGAATGCTAAGACATTCAAAACAAATTTTTCAAGATCCAGTTAAAGGCAGAGCCATAACTCCAAGGGTGGAGAAAAAATATAAGCCACCGCCCACAGATCCAATATATATTACAACACAACTAACACCAGACTCAGTAGTTGTGGGGGCAGCTCGTAAGAGAGCCAACTCTCATACCTCAGGCGACGCACCACCTCCAGACAAGGAGAGCCGCAAATTTGATGCTGCGGGAAAAAGGGTTGCAGCACAAGCAGCAAATCAGTGGCGTATTGCCAATTCACAAGCACTTTTGGCAAGATACGACAGGGCTCACTGGGATGAAATGCAACATTTCATCGAACACTAACCCAAGGAGTTCCAAAAAAGAGCGCAACAGGTGGTGGAAGAGGGACAAAGTATCTCAAATAATCAGATACGGTCTTCCATGGATGCAGCAGAGACAGCTGCAAGGACAATAAACACTGCAGTCACAATGCGAAGGCACGCATGGCTGCGCACTTCTGGGTTCAAACTGGAAATCCAGCAGGCTGTGCTCAATATGCCGTTTAATGAACAGCAATTGTTTGGGCCGGAGGTAGACACTGCCATCGAAAAACTCAAAAAGGACACCGATACAGCCAAAGCCATGGGCGCACTCTACTCCCCGCAGAGCAGAGGCACATTTCGGAAAACACCTTTTAGGGGAGGGTTTCGAGGTCAACCCACAGAAACCACAACCTCACAAACAAGGCCTACCTACCAGGGTCAATATCAAAGGGGAGGTTTTCGGGGGCAATTTAGAGGGGGCCAATTCCCATAAAATAGAGGAAAATTCCAAGGCCCCAAAACCCCTCAAAAGAAGCAGTGACTCACAAGTCACACACCCCCATCACATAACACCTGTGGGGGGAAGACTAAGCCAATTTTACAAACTTTGGGAGGAAATAACAACAGACACTTGGGTCTTAGCAATTATCCAGCATGGTTATTGCATAGAATTTCGCCAATTCCCTCCAAACGTCCCACCGAAAACACGCAATATGTCAAAACAACATATAGATCTTCTAGGACTAGAAGTTCAAGCATTGCTACAAAAGGACGCAATAGAATTAGTACCAATTCAACAAAAAAACACAGGAGTTTACTCACTGTAGTTTCTAATACCCAAAAAGGACAAAACTCTGAGACCAATACTAGATCTCAGAACACTAAATACCTACATAAAATCAGACCACTTTCACATGGTCACGTTACAAGACGTAATCCCACTGCTCAAACAGCAAGACTACATGACAACATTAGATCTAAAAGATGCGTATTTCCATATACCAATACATCCTTCACACAGGAAATACCTAAGGTTCGTATTCCAAGGAATACATTACCAATTCAAAGTGTTGCCATTCAGAATAACAACTGCGCCAAGAGTTTTTACAAAATGCCTGGCAGTAGTAGCTGCACATATCAGAAGGCAGCAAATACATGTGTTCCCGTACTTAGACGACTGGTTAATCAAAACCAACACGCTAAAACAGTGTTCACAGCACACAAAATATGTCATACAAACCCTTCACAGGCTAGGTTTCTCCATCAACTACGCGAAGTCACACCTTTTGCCGTGTCAAACGCAGCAATACTTAGGAGCGACAATCAACACAGCAAAAGGGATTGCCACTCCAAGTCCACAACGGGTTCAAACATTTCACAAAGTAATACAGGCCATGTATCCAACACAAAAGATACAAGTCAGAATGGTAATGAAACTACTAGGCATGATGTCTTCATGCATAGCCATTGTCCCAAACGCAAGATTGCACATGCGGCCCTTACAACAGTGCCTAGCATCACAATGGTCACAAGCACAGGGTCAACTTCTAGATCTGGTGTTGATAGACCGCCAAACATACATCTCGCTTCTATGGTGGAACAGTACAAATTTAAACCGAGGGCGGCCTTTCCAAGACCCAGTGCCACAATATGTCATAACAACAGATGCTTCCATGACAGGGTGGGGAGCACACCTCAATCAACACAGCATCCAAGGACAATGGGACATACATCAGAGACAGTTTCACATAAATCACTTGGAAATGTTAGCAGTATTTCTAGCGCTGAAAGCATTTCAACCCATAATAACCCAAAAATACATTCTTGTCAAAACAGACAACATGACAACAATGTATTATCTAAACAAACAAGGACGGACACACTCGACACAGTTGTGCCTCCTAACACAGAAAATATGGCATTGGGCGATTCACAACCACATTCGCCTAATAGCACAATTTATTCCAGGGATTCAGAACCAGTTGGCAGACAATCTCTCTCGAGATCACCAACAAACCCACGAATGGGAAATTCACCCCCAAATACTAAACAATTACTTTCAAATTTGGGGAACACCTCAAATAGATCTATTTGCAACAAAGGAAAACTCAAAATGCCAAGACTTCGCATCCAGGTACCCACAAGATCAATCCCAAGGCAATGCTCTATGGATGAACTGGTCAGGGATCTTTGCATACGCTTTTCCCCCTCTCCCTCTCATTCCATATGTAGTAAACAGGTTGAGTCAAAACAAACTCAAACTCATACTAATAGCACCAACATGGGCGAGGCAACCTTGGTACACAACACTACTAGACCTGTCAGTAGTACCTCATGTCAAATTACCCAACAAACCAGATCTGTTAACACAACACAAACAACAGATCAGACATCCAAATCCAGCATCTTTGAATCTAGCAATTTGGCTCCTGAAATCCTAGAATTCGGACACTTGCACCTCACACAAGAATGTATGGAGGTCATAAAACAAGCTAGGAAAACTACCACTAGACACTGCTACGCAAACAAGTGGAAAAGATTCATGCATTACTGCCAGAATAATCAAATTCAGCCATTACACGCATCTCCAAAAGATATAGTAGGATATTTACTACATTTGCAAAAATCAAATCTAGCTTTCTCTTCTATAAAAATACATCTCACCGCAATATCAGCTTACCTACAAATTACTCATTCAACTTCACTATTTAGAATACCAGTCATTAAAGCGTTTATGGAAGGCTTAAAGAGAATCATACCACCAAGAACACCACCTATACCTTCATGGAACCTCAACATTGTCTTAACAAGACTCATGGGTCCACCTTTCGAGCCCATGCATTCTTGTGAAATGCAATACTTAACGTGGAAAGTTGCATTTTTGATTGCCATCACATCTCTAAGAAGAGTGAGCGAGATTCAAGCATTTACCATACAAGAACCATTTATTCAGATACATAAAAATAAAGTAGTTCTAAGAACAAATCCTAAATTTTTACCAAAGGTTATCTCACTGTTCCACTTAAATCAAACAGTAGAATTACCAGTGTTCTTCCCACAACCAGATTCTGTAGCTGAAAGAGCACTACATACATCAGACATCAAAAGAGCACTAATGTACTACATTGACAGAACGAAACTAATTAGAAAAACAAAACAACTATTTATTGCCTTTCAAAAACCTCATACAGGAAATCCAATTTCAAAACAAGGCATTGCTAGGTGGATAGTTAAGTGTATTCAAACCTGCTATCTTAAAGCAAAGAGAGAGCTGCCTATTACACCAAAGGCACACTCAACCAGAAAGAAAGGGGCTACCATGGCCTTTCTAGGAAATATTCCAATGAACGAAATATGTAAGGCAGCAACATGGTCTACGCCTCATACATTTACCAAGCACTACTGTGTAGATGTGTTAACTGCACAACAAGCCACAGTAGGTCAGGCTGTACTAAGAACATTATTTCAAACTACTTCAACTCCTACAGGCTGAACCACTGCTTTTGGGGAGATAACTGCTTACTAGTCGGTGCACAGCATGTGTATCTGCAGCTACACATGCCATCGAACGGAAAATGTCACTTACCCAGTGTACATCTGTTCGTGGCATGAGTCGCTGCAGATTCACATGCGCCCACCCGCCTCCCCGAGAGCCTGTAGCCGTTTAGAAGTAGATCTTGAACATTTGTAAATATATTACTTTAACCTTTATTATGTACATACGTATTCATTCCATTGCATGGGCACTATTACTAACATACACAACTCCTACCTCACCCTCTGCGGGGAAAACAATCTAACATGGAGTTGACGCCCATGCGCAATGGAATCGAAGTGGGAGGAGTCCCTCGGTCTCATGACTCGAAAAGACTTCTTCGAAGAAAAACAACTTGTAACACTCCGAGCCCAACACCAGACGGCAGACTGTGCACAGCATGTGAATCTGCAGCGACTCATGCCACGAACAGATGTACACTGGGTAAGTGACATTTTCCATATATATGTTAGATGGCATGTGTAGCTGCAGATACACATGCTGTGCACTGTTCCTGCCATCTAGTGTTGGGCTCGGAGTGTTACAAGTTGTTTTTCTTCTAAGAAGTCTTTTCGAGTCACAGGACCAAGTGACTCCTCCCTTTCGGCTCCATTGCGCATGGGCATCGACTCCATCTTAGATTGTTTTCTTTCCGCCATCGGGTTCAGACGTGTTCCTCTTCGCTCCGTGATTTGAATCGGGAAATGAATAAAAATCCTCAAAGCGTTGGAAGATGTTTCCCGATCGCAAACAATACCATCAACACTGACGAGACAACCATTTCGGTGGCCCTTCAGGGCTTCCACGCCCAGCCGAGACTGGTCGGCCCGACCAGTCGTCGTCGAAGCCTAATGGACCGGAACCCTTTCCGTTTCTGTCACGCTAAGTATCCATATACAGACCAGCATTGGGTCTGTAATCTGTGTCTGTCACCTGAGCACAGAGAAGATACTTGCAAGGCCTGCAAGTCCTTTCGATGTAAAAAGACCTTGAGGGATCGGAGGGCGAGGCGAATGCAGATGGCGTTGAAATCTTCGTAACACCTCGACGTCGAAGAGGAGGATATGGCTATCTCCATCCAGGGATCGGACTCAGACGACTCAGACGGAGACCGACCGCCTACAGCAGGCCAAAAAGTGAGTACGCCTTCCCCGACCCAATCCCACAGTCAACCAAAGAAACATAAGGCCTCGGGACGCCACTGCCTGAAGGCCATGGCTCGACCCAGAAAAAACAAAGCGGTGACCAAGCAACACCTTCGCCACCAAAAAAGGCCGGGATCGTGCTGAAGTCTTCCGACTCGAGCCGAGAACCCGGCGTCGAAAAATCTCGACAACACCTTGTCGATTTGACTAAGCCTCGAAAGAGCCTTTCGGAGCAGAGGCCATCCATCACCATGGGCATTTCGGTGCCCCGGGAAACCGGCTTCCGAGCCATAAAAGACCTCTTACACAGAGGAGCATGGGCTCTCTTAACAGCTAAAGGAGAGGCACAGATTTGAAGAGGAGCTTCAAATTGAAGAAATTGACCAAACGCAGGCACGGATACAGATCCATAAGGATACTGGAAAAATCCAAACTGCCCCTCCTCTCAAATTCAAGAGAAAGCTGGCTTTCCAACCACAATCAGAGACTGAGACTGATCAGCCAAGAGCTAAAGTGGCTAGAGAAAAATCACCAAATCGCCATTTTTCACCAGAACTTTCTCCCCTGCATTCGCCACAAAGGATAGGGTCACCAATTGATACGCCTACTGCACAGTCTCCTACACATACTGTGCAAACGCAAGATGATGTAGACCCCTGGGATCTCTACGATCCCCCTGTCTTGGACAATAGCCCTGAGTGCTACCCTTCAAAACCGTCTCCACCAGAGGATAGCACCTCGTACACCCAAGTCTTGGCCAGGGCTGCTGCATTACATAATGTTAGTATGCATTCTGAGCCATTGAAGGATGACTGCCTCTTTAATACCCTGGCCTCCACAAATGCCTCATACCAGAGCCTGCCTATGCTACCAGGCATGTTTAAACATGCTCAGCAAGTTTTTCAAGAGCCGGTAAAAGGAAGCAAACCACCCCCGTCGGACCCAGTGTTCATCACGCAACAGCTCCCACTGGACTCTGTAGTGGTTGGTGCCGCAAGGAAAAGAGCCAACTCACAATCATCGGGAGATGCACCACCCCCGGATAAAGAGTTGCAAGTTTGACGCTGCAGGAAAGAGAGTGGCGTCACAGGCTGCCAACCAGTGGCGTGTCGCAAATTCACAATCCCTCCTCGCACGTTAAGACCGGGCTCACTGGGATGAGATGAGTGATATCATCCAGCATCTCCCCAAGGAATTTCAAAAATGAGCTCAACAGGTGGTAGAGGAAGGGCAGGCGATATTCAACAATCAAATCTGTTCGGCATTGGACTCCGCTGATACTGCTGCAAGAACTGTGAACACGGTAGTCACAATTAGACAGCACGCTTTGCTAAGGTCCTCAGGGTTCAAACCTGAGATACAGCAGGCAGTACTGAACATGCCATTTAACCAGCAACAACTGTTTGGGCCACAAGTTGACACAGCCATCGAAAAGATGAAGAAACACACTGAAACGGCCAAAGCCATGGGTGCGCTCTACTCCTCTCAATATAGAGGAACATTCAGGAAACCGCAATTCATGGGAGGTTTCAGACAACAGCCGCCTTCAAAAGCATCCACCTCTCAAGCAAAACCCAGCTACCAATCCCAATATCAGAGGGGGAGGTTTTGTGGCTCCTTCAGGGGACAATTCCCAAGATCAAGGGGAAAGTTTCAGCCCACCAAGCAGGCCACTGGTAACAAACAGTGACATGACTGTCACCCTTCCCCAACACACATCACCAGTGGGGGGGAGACTAACATTTTACCACAAACATTGGTCAGACATAACCACGGACACATGGGTCCTATCAATTATCCAACATGGCTACTGTATAGAATTCACACATTTCCCTCCAGATATTCCACCAAGAGTGCACAAACTGTTGGCGCAACATCTAGACATGTTACAAATAGAGGAGCAAGCACTATTAACAAAACAAGCCATAGAACTAGTACCTCATCAGCGAAAAGGAACAGGGGTTTATTCCCTATATTTCCTTATTCCCAAAAAGGACAAAACACTAAGACCAATTTTAGATCTCAGAACTCTAAACCTGTTCATCAAATCAGAACACTTCCACATGGTCACACTACAAGATGTAGTGCCCTTACTAAAACACGAAGAATACATTTCAACGCTGGATCTAAAAGATGCGTATTTCCATATACCCATCCATCTCACAGAAAATATCTCAGGTTTGTCATACAGGGCAAACATTACCAATTAAAGGTATTTCCCTTCGGGATAACAACAACACCCAGAGTATTTACAAAATGCCTTGCTGTAGTAGCAGCTCATTTAAGGAGACATCACATGCACGTATTCCCATATCTCGACGATTGGCTAATAAAAGCCAACACTCAACATCAGTGTCCAAATCTCACACAGTACGTAATAGATACCCTACACAAACTAGGGTTCTCCATAAATTACCAAAAATCTCACCTACAACCATCCCAACTACAATAGTACTTGGGAGCAACACTCAACACTCAAAGAGCAATTGCCACTCCAAGCCCACAAAGAGTTCAATCATTCCAAACCATGGTATCAAACATACAGCCAAATAGCACTACACAGTCAGATTTGTCATGAAACTCCTAGGCATGATGGCATCATGCATTGCAATTGTCCCAAACGCGTGGCTACACATGCGGCCCTTACAGCTGTGCCTTGCAAAACAATGGACGCAGGCACAGGGTCAACTCCTACATCTAGTGTTGATAGACCGCCAAACACACTGTTTGCTTCAATGGTGGAACCCTATACATTTAAACAAAGGGCGGACTTTTCAAGACCCTGTTCCTCCGCCATTCTCACAACAGATGGGTCAATGATTGGGTGGGGAGCACACCTCAACAATCACAATATACAAGGGCAATGGGACAGTCAACAAAGACAACTACACATAAATCACTTGGAACTGCTAGCGGTCTTCCTAGCACTAAAAGCTTTTCAACCTCTTCTAGTTCACAAACAACACATTCTTGTCAAAACAGACAATATGACAACAATGTACTACCTAAACAAACAGGGGGGAACACACTCATCACAACTATGCCTCCTAGCACAAAAGATTTGGCATTGGGCAATTCACAACAACATTCGCCTAATAGCGCAATATATTCCAGGCATTTATAATCAATTAGCCGACAATCTCAGTTGAGATCACCAGCAAACTCACAAGTGGGAAATGAATCCCCAGATACTACAAGAATACTTTCACCACTGGGGGGACACCAGACATAGATCTGTTCGCAACAAAACAAAACGCAAAATGCCAAAACTTTGCATCCAGGTACCCACACCCTCAGTCCAAGGGCAATGCTCTATGGATCAATTGGTCAGGGATATTTGCTTACGCTTTTCCCCCTCTCCCACTTACTCCTTTCCTAGTCAACAAAGTCAAAACAAACTCAAACTAATACTCATAGCACCAACGTGGGCACGCCAACCGTGGTACACCACACTGTTGGACCTCTCAGTAGTACCTCAGACTCCAAAACAGACCAGATCTGTTACCACAACACAAACAACAGATCAGACACCCCAATCCAGCAATGCTCAATCTAGCAATCTGGCTCCTGAAGTTTTAGAGTTTGGCTATCTAAATCTTCCAAATGATTGTATGGAAGTCATTAAACAGGCAAGAATACCTACCTCAAGGCATTGTTATGCTAATTATTGGAAAAGGTTTGTTTTCTACTGCCAAGCAAACCAAATCACACAGTTAGATGCCTCCATACAAGACATTGTGAGTTATTTACTACACCTACAAAAAGCAAATCTCACTTTTTTTCCATCAAAATTAATCTCACTGCAATCTCTGCTTACTTGCACGAACATGCAACATGCCACGAACAGATTTACACTGGGTAAGTGACATTTTCCATATTTTCTTCAAACAACAGTCCTCTCATGGCACGCTCCACAGCTGGTACTTGCGTCAGGGATGGACCATTTCCCTGCATTTAATTTTCTTCCCAAAATGTGTATGTATATGTGTGTTCGGTGGCATGTGTAGCTGCAGATACACATGCTGTGCACAGTCCGCCGTCTGGTGTTGGGCTCGGAGTGTTACAAGTTGTTTTTCTTCGAAGAAGTCTTTTCGAGTCACGAGACCGAGGGACTCCTCCCACTTCGGTTCCATTGCGCATGGGCGTCGACTCCATCTTAGATTGTTTTTTTTCCCGCCATCGGGTTCGGACGTGTTCCTTTTCGCTCCGTGTTCGGGTCGGAAAGTTAGTCAGAATCTCGGAAAAATTTGTCGGTATTGTTTCGTTCGGTATCGGGTTAGTTAGAACAAATCGACACCGAATCTTGAAGAGCTCCGGTAGCCCTTTGGGGTAATTTCGATCCCCCGTCGGGGCCTGGTCGGCCCGACCGCGTGCGATTTCAAGACTGATGGAACGGACCCCGTTCCGATTCTGTCCTAAATGCCATAATAAATATCCCTATACGGATCAACATTTGGTCTGTAACTTGTGCCTGTCCCCCGAGCACAAGGAGGACGTGCGAAGCCTGTCGCGCGTTTCGGTCGAGGAAAACGCTCAGAGACCGAAGAGCCAGGAGATTGCAGATGGCGTCCACGCCGACAGGACAACAACGGTTCGAGGAGGAAGAAGAAGAAACTTTCTCCATCCACGAGTCGGATTCCGAAGAACTCGACGCCGAAGATACGTCAACCGTGAGTAAGACGTCGAAACAAAAAGCTCACGAAAAGACTGACAAAGCCCAGGGGACGCCACCGCCAACAGGCCATGGCTTAACCCGAAAAGTAGGTGACCGTCCATCGGCACCGAAAAAGGGCGGGCTGGTGCCGAAGTCATCCGACTCCGGACGAGATACAGGCACGCAGCACTCTCGGGCCCGAGAGAGTGGCACAGAAAACATTCGGCACCGAGACAGCAGCACCGAGATTGGTCAGCACCAAGAGGGCACGACGCACAAAAGAAAAAAGATTTTGTCGGAGCTGAAAAAATCAGTAGAAAAGGTTTCAGTGCCGAAACATCCGGCATCCGAACCGAGAATCAGTTCCTACTCAGAGGAACAAGGACTGTCCTCTCAAATGAAAAAACACAGATTTGAAGAGGAATTACAAACAATAGAGCCAGATCACACGCAAAAGCGGCTCTTTATTCAAAAAGATACTGGGAGGATCAGCACTCTTCCCCCAATCAAAATCAAAAGGAAACTTGCCTTCCAACAAGGAGACAAGCAACCACAAGCAAAGGTGGTGAAGAAAGTAACTCCACCACCTTCTCCACCACCATCAACTCATGCATCACCGGCGCAAACTCCACCATTAACACACTCGCCAGCTCATACCACAATGAGCCAGGATGATCCAGATGCATGGGACCTCTACGACGCCCCAGTATCAGACAATAGCCCAGAGTCGTACCCAACTAAACCGTCACCACCTGAGGACAGTACATCATATGCACAGGTGGTCGCTAGGGCAGCCGAATTCCATAATGTATCACTACATTCAGAACCTATTGAGGATGACTTCCTCTTTAACACCCTGTGCTCCACCCATAGCCATTATCAAAGCCTTCCCATGCTCCCAGGAATGCTAAGGCACTCGAAACAAATATTTCAGGAGCCAGTTAAAGGCAGAGCTATAACTCCAAGGGTGGAGAAAAAATATAAGGCACCACCCACAGACCCTATATTTATTACAACACAACTGACACCGGACTCAGTAGTTGTGGGGGCAGCTCGTAAGAGAGCCAACTCGCATACATCAGGCGACGCACCACCTCCGGACAAGGGTTGCAGCACAAGCAGCAAATCAGTGGCGTATCGCCAACTCGCAAGCACTCTTGGCGAGATACGACAGGGCTCATTGGGATGAAATGCAACATCTCATCGAACACCTACCCAAAGAGCTCCAAAAAAGAGCGCAACAGGTGGTGGAAGAGGGACAAAGTATCTCGAACAATCAGATACGGTCTTCCATGGATGCAGCGGATACAGCTGCACGGACAATAAACACTGCAGTCACAATAAGGAGGCACGCATGGCTGCGCACATCTGGGTTCAAACCTGAAATACAACAGGCTGTGCTCAATATGCTGTTTAATGAACAGCAATTGTTTGGGCCAGAGGTGGACACTGCCATTGAAAAACAAAAAAAGGACACCGATACAGCCAAAGCCATGGGCGCACTGTACTCCCCGCAGAGCAGAGGCACATTTTGGAAAAAACCTTTTAGGGGAGGGTTTCGGGGTCAACCCACAGAAACCAACACCTCACAAACAAGACCACCTACCTACCAGGGACAATATCAAAGGGGAGGTTTTTGGGGACAATACAGAGGAGGCCAATTCCCAAGAAATCGGGGAAAATGTCAAGGTCCCAAAACCCCTCAAAATAAACAGTGACTCACAAGTCACACAACCCCTTCACACAACACCAGTGGGGGGAAGACTAAGCCAGTTCTACAAATCTTGGGAGGAAATAACAACAGACACTTGGGTCTTAGCAATTATCCAGCATGGTTATTGCATAGAATTTCTCCAATTCCCTCCAAACGTCCCACCGAAAACACACAATATGTCAAAACAGCATATAGATCTTCTAGGACTAGAAGTTCAAGCATTACTGCAAAAGGACGCAATAGAATTAGTACCAAGTCTACAGAAAAACACAGGAGTTTACTCACTGTACTTTCTAATACCAAAAAAGGACAAAACTCTGAGACCAATACTAGATCTCAGAACACTAAATACCTACATCAAATCAGACCACTTTCACATGGTCACGTTACAAGACGTAATCCCACTGCTCAAACAGCAAGACTACATGACAACATTAGACCTAAAAGATGCGTATTTCCATATACCGATACATCCTTCACACAGAAAATACCTAAGGTTCGTATTCAAAGGAATACATTACCAATTCAAAGTGTTGCCATTTGGAATAACAACCGCGCCAAGAGTCTTTACAAAATGCCTAGCAGTAGTAGCTGCACATATCAGAAGGCAGCAAATACACGTGTTCCCTTACTTAGACGACTGGTTAATCAAAACCAACACGCTAACAAAGTGTTCATATCACACAAAGTATGTCATACAGACCCTTCACAAGCTAGGTTTCTCCATCAACTATGCAAAGTCACACCTTTTGCCGTGCCAAACACAGCAATACTTAGGAGCGACAATCAACACAACAGAAGGGATAGCCACTCCAAGTCCACAAAGGGTTCAAACATTTCACAAGGTAATACAGGCCATGTATCCAACACAAAAGATACAAGCAAAAATGGTATTAAAACTCCTAGGCATGATGTCTTCATGCATAGCCATTGTCCCAAACGCAAGGTTACACATGCGGCCCTTACAACAGTGCCTAGCATCACAATGGTCACATGCACAGGGTCAACTTCTAGATCTGGTGTTGTTAGACCGCCAAACATACATCTCGCTTCTATGGTGGAACAGTACATATATATATATATATGTTCGATGGCATGTGTAGCTGCAGATACACATGCTGTGCACATCCCGCCATCTGGTGTTGGGCTCAGAGTGTTACAAGTTGTTTTTCTTCGAAGAAGTCTTTTCGAGTCACGAGATCGAGGGACTCCTCCCATTTCGACTCCATTGCGCATGGGCTTCGACTCCATCTTAGATTGTTTTTTTTCTGCCATCGGGTTCGGACGTGTTCCTTTTCGCTCCGTGTTTCGGGTCGGAAAGTTAGAATCTCGGAAAAATCGTCGGTATTGTTTGCGTTTGGTATCGGGTTAGTTACAACACAACAGATCGACACCGACTTTTGAAGAGCTCCGGTGGCCCTTCTGGGTTTTTTTTTCGATGCCCCCGTCGGGGCCTGGTCGGGCCGGCCACGTGTCTCTTCAAGGCTGATGGAACGGACCCCATTCCGCTTCTGTCCAAAATGTCATAACAAGTATCCATATACAGATCAGCATCTGGTCTGTAACTTGTGTCTGTCTCCAGAGCACAAGGAGGATTCCTGTGAAGCCTGTCGAGCGTTTCGGTCGAGGAAGACATTAAGAGACCGAAGAGCGAGAAGACTGCAGATGGCGTCGGCGCCGACAGGACAAGGGCGTTGCGAGGAGGAAGAAGAAACTGTCTCCATCCACGATTTGGACTCGGACGAGCTTGATCCCGAACAAACGCCGAAAACCGTGAGTAAGACGTCGAAACCTAAAACTCACGAGAAGACAACAAAAGCCCAGGGGACGCCACCGCCAACAGGCCATGGCTTAACCCGAAAAATAGGTGACCGATCATCGGCACCGAAAAAGGACATGCATGTGGCGAAGTCATCCGACTCCGGTCGAGATACCGCCACACAACAATCTCGGGCCCGAGACAGCGGCTCCGAGCAGATTCGGCACTGAGACAGTGGCACAGAAATGGTTTGGCACCGAGACACCAGGACGCCGAAAATAAAGAAGGTTTCTTCAGAGCCCAAAAAGGCGACCGAAAAGATTTCGATTCCGAAACATCCAGCCTCGGAACCGAAAACAGGTTCCTACACAGAGGAACAGGGATTGTCCTCCCAGATGCAAGGACATAAGTTCGGAGAGGAACTTGAATCTGTTGAGCCAGACTACACTCAAAGAAGGCTCCATATTCAAAAAGACACAGGGAAGATAAGCACTCTTCCCCCAGTTAGGATGAAAAGAAGACTTGCCTTTCAAGAAAAGGACAAGCAGCCAAAGGCAAAGGTGGCAAGACAAACAACTCCACCACCATCTCCACCACCATCAATGCACACATCACCGGTAGCCACTCCACCACTGATGCAATCCCCGACTCATACTGCAATGAGTCAAGATGATCCTGATGCATGGGACCTTTATGATGCTCCTGTATCAGATAACAGCCCAGACTGTTACCCTGCGAGGCCGTCGCCACCTGAAGACAGTACATCTTACACGCAGGTGGTCTCAAGGGCAGCTGCGTTTCATAACGTCACCTTGCATTCAGAACCAATTGAGGATGACTTTTTGTTTAATACACTCTCCTCCACTCATAGCCAATACCAAAGCTTACCTATGCTCCCGGGAATGCTAAAACATTCCAAACAAATATTTTAGGATCCTGTAAAAGGCAGAGCCATAACTCCAAGGGTGGAGAAGAAGTACAAGCCACCACCAACAGACCCTGTTTATATTACGCAGCAATTACCACCAGATTCTGTGGTTGTGGGGGCAGCTCGCAAGAGAGCAAACTTTCATACCTCGGGAGATGCACCACCTCCAGACAAGGAGAGTCGCAAATTCGATGCTGCGGGTATTCACAAGCACTTTTGGCAAGATACGATAGAGCTCATTGGGACGAAATGCAGCATTTCATAGAACACTTACCCAAAGAGTTCCAGAAAAGGGCACAACAAGTGGTAGAAGAAGGACAAAGTATCTCCAATAATCCGATACGGTCATCAATAGACGCAGCAGATACGGCTGCAAGGACAGTAAATACTGCAATAACGATAAGGAGACACGCATGGTTGCGTACGTCAGGATTCAAGCCGGAAATACAACAAGCCGTGCTGAATATGCCCTTTAATGAACAGCAGTTGTTTGGGCCGGAAGTCGACACTGCTATTGAAAAACTCAAAAAAGATACTGATACCGCAAAAGCCATGGGCGCACTCTACTCACCACAAAGCAGAGGCACATTTCGCAAAAAACAATTTAAGGGAGGGTTTCGAGGTCAACCTACAGAAGCCACAACCTCACAAGCAAGGCCCACTTATCAAAGCCAATATCAGCGGGGAAGTTTTCGGGGGCAATATAGAGGGGGACAATTCCAAAAAAATAGAGGGAAGTTCCAAAGCCCCAAAACCCCTCAAAACAAGCAGTGACTTCCAAGTCTGAGACCTATATTAGATCTCCGAACATTAAATACCTACATCAAATCAGATCACTTTCACATGGTGACATTACAAGACGTAATCCCACTACTCAAACAACAAGACTACATGACAACACTAGACCTAAAGGATGCATATTTCCATATACCGATACATCCTTCACACAGAAAGTACTTAAGGTTTGTATTCCAAGGGATACATTACCAATTCAAGGTGTTGCCATTCGGAATAACAACTGCGCCAAGAGTTTTTACAAAGTGCCTAGCAGTCGTAGCTGCACATATCAGAAGGCAGCAAATACATGTGTTCCCGTACCTAGACGATTGGTTAATCAAAACCAACACGCTAGAAAGGTGTTCACAACACACAGAGTATGTCATAGAAACCCTCCACAAACTAGGTTTCACAATCAACTACACAAAGTCACACCTTCTGCCGTGTCAAACACAGCAATACTTAGGGGCGACAATCAACACAGCAAAAGGGATTGCCACTCCAAGTCCACAAAGAGTTCAGGCATTTCACAATGTAATACAGGCCATGTATCCAAATCAAAAAATACAAGTCAAAATGGTGATGAAACTCTTAGGCATGATGTCCTCATGCATGGCCATTGTCCCAAACGCAAGGTTGCACATGCGGCCCTTACAACAATGCCTAGCATCACAGTGGTCACAGGCACAGGGTCAAATTCTAGATCTGGTGTTGGTAGACCGCCAAACATACGGTGGCGCTTCAATGGTGGAACAGTATAAATTTAAACCAAGGGCGGCCTTTCCAAGACCCAGTGCCACAATATGTAATAACGACAGATGCCTCCATGATAGGGTGGGGAGCACACCTCAATCAATACAGCATCCAAGGACAATGGGACACTCACCAAAAACAGTTTCACATAAATCACTTAGAACTATTGGCAGTATTTCTAGCGCTGAAAGCATTTCAACCCATAATAAGCCACAAACACATTCTTGTCAAAACAGACAACATGACAACGATGTATTACCTAAACAAACAGGGAGGGACACACTCAACACAGTTGTGTCTCCTGGCACAGAGAATATGGCATTGGGCGATTCACAACCACATTCACCTAATAGCACAATTTATTCCAGGAATTCAGAATCAGTTAGCAGACAATCTCTCTCTGGATCACCAACAGATCCACAAATGGGAGATTCACCCCCAAATACTGAATACTTACTTCCAGAGTAGATCTATTTGCAACAAAGGAAAATGCAGAATGCCAAAACTTCGCATCCAGGTACCCACAAGATCAGTCTCAGGGCAATGCGTTATGGATGAGCTGGTCAGGGATATTTGCTTACGCTTTTCCCCCTCTCCCACTCCTTCCATATCTAGTAAACAAATTGAGTCAAAACAAACTCAAACTCATACTAATAGCACCGACATGGGCAAGACAACCTTGGTACACAACACTACTAGACCTCTCAGTAGTACCTTAGTGTACAATATAAACAGGGCGTATAAAACATGCTAGGTAACGCTTACTGACATACTCGTAGAAAATACTCCGGTTGGGTAGGCCACGATGCTCATTTTACAGAAACTAAACCTCAAAGGAAGCACTTCCAAATATAAACGTAGCAGGTGCCGCAGTTGAAGCTCAGCTTCTGGAAAGGACAAGCCACCCTAATCTCTTGGGCTTGGCAAAGATAAAGCACGGCTGTGCGCTCAGAGATCCCATAGCAGAAAAGATCTAGAATCCTTCCTGGAGGTGAACTGATGATGTACTGGAGCATAATCTGTATCTGACGGTGACGCGCAGGTTCGATCTTCCTCTGCTGGAGACTAGTAACAATCACATTGCCAAAGGCACACAAGGTTGCTGGAGACGTTTACCCCGTGGCCCATCACGTACCCTTAGTGTGCAATATATACGGGGCGTATAAAACATGCTAGGTAACGCTTACTGACATACTCGTAGAAAATACTCCGGTTGGGTAGGCCACGATGCTCATTTTACAGAAACTAAACCAATAACAATAAAATACACACACACTCTTTTAAACCTGTCTGACTAAGTATTTTTTACCCATGATTCTAATTATGTATTCTATGTGCATATGTGTGTGTATTCATGTGTGTGTGTGTACAAATATATATATATATGTGTATGTATGTGTATATGTTGTTTCTGTGCCTGGCATGTTTGTGGATCATTGCATGGCTCCTGTTTTTTTTGGGTTGTTATACTAGATATCTACGAATTTCTGCTCTCTTTTTATCACACTTATCTTCTCATCACGCTTATGTCATGTCTCTATCAAACTAACCTCCATTCTCACTCGGACTCATCCCAAATCCCTTCGACCACTTTCATCTCCTAAATATCTCTGCCTAAGCTCTTCCCTCCACCTCCACATCTAACTCACCAAACCTCACTCTACCTCTGTGACCTCCCACACAACCCTACTAAATTCTCCTGCATTCATCTCACCCTGCTACTATGCTCTCCCTAACCCTTCCACATCCTCTTTCCCCTCCGCTCCCCTTTTATTCATCTCAAGCCTTTGGATTGAGTAAATGAAGGATAAACTCCCAATTAACACTTCTGGATTTCTTTCCTCCTCCACCCCTCCATTACTCCAGTCAATCTAACTAACAAACTCTCATATCCGCAACTCAAATTAACTCATAATAATACTGAAACTGTACTCCTTATTAAATTATACTAATCCATCACTAATTCTTGTTGGGTACCGGAGTAGCGTGCTACTCATCGAAAAGCGCTTCGACGCCTCGTCAGGGGTAGTAAGCGCTATATAAATACGATTACAATACAATACAATACCTCATGTCAAACTACCAGATCTGTTAACACAACACAAACAACAGATCAGACATCCAAATCCAGCATCGCTGAATCTAGCATTTTGGCTCCTGAAATCCTAGAATTCGGACACTTAGACCTCACACAAGAATGTATGGCGGTCATAAGACAAGCTAGGAAACCTACCACTAGACACTGCTATGCAAATAAGTGGAAAAGATTTGTTTATTACTGCCATAATAATCAAATTCAACCCTTACACGCATCTGCCAAAGATATAGTAGGACACTTACTACAATTGCAAAAGTCAAAGCTAGCTTTCTCTTCAATAAAGATACATCTGACCGCAATTTCGGCCTACCTGCAAATTACGCACTCAACTTAATTATTTAGGATACCAGTCATAAAAGCATTTATGGAAGGCCTAAAGAGAATTATACCACCACGAACACCACCAGTTCCTTCATGGAACCTCAACATTGTCTTAACACGACTCATGGGTCCACCTTTTGAGCCCATGCACTCTTGTGAAATGCAGTACTTAACATGGAAAGTTGCATTTTTGATTGCCATCACATCTCTAAGAAGAGTGAGTGAAATTCAAGCATTTACCATACAAGAACCATTTATTCAAATACACAAGCATAAAGTAGTTCTACGGACAAATCCAAAATGTTTACCAAAAGTGATCTCACCGTTCCACTTGAATCAAACGGTAGAATTACCAGTGTTCTTCCCACAGCCAGATTCTGTAGCTGAAAGAGCACTGCATACATTAGACATCAAAAGAGCGCTAATGTACTACATTGACAGAACAAAACTAATTCGAAAAACAAAACAACTATTTATTGCTTTCCAAAAACCTCATACAGGGAATCCAATTTCTAAACAAGGCATTGCTAGATGGATAGTTAAGTGTATTCAAACCTGCTATCTTAAAGCAAAGAGAGAGCTGCCTATTACACCAAAGGCACACTCTACCAGAAAAAAAGGTGCTACCATGGCCTTTCTAGGAAATATTCCAATGAACGAAATATGTAAGGCAGCAACATGGTCTACGCCTCATACATTTACCAAACACTACTGTGTAGATGTGTTAACGGCACAACAAGCCACAGTGGGTCAAGCTGTACTACGAACATTATTTCAAACAACTTCAACTCCTACAGGCTGAACCACCGCTTTTGGGGATATAACTGCTTATTAGTCTATGCACAGCATGTGTATCTGCAGCTACACATGCCATCGAACTGAAAATGTCACTTACCCAGTGTACATCTGTTCGTGGCATTAGTCGCTGCAGATTCACATGCGCCCACCCACCTCCCCGGGAGCCTGTAGCCATTTAGAAGTTGATCTTGAACATTTGTAAATTTGTAAATATATTACTTTAAACTTCATTATGTACATACGTATTCACTCCATTGCATGGGCACTATTACTAGCATACACAACTCCTACCTCACCCTCTGCGGGGAAAACAATCTAAGATGGAGTCGACGCCCACGCGCAATGGAGTCGAAATGGGAGGAGTCCCTCGGTCCCGTGACTCGAAAAAAGACTTCTTCGAAGAAAAACAACTTGTAACACTCCGAGCCCAACACCAGATGGCAGGATGTGCACAGCATGTGAATCTGCAGCGACTAATGCCACGAACAGATGTACACTGGGTAAGTGACATTTTCCATATGTGTGTGTGTGTATATGTATGTGTGTGTGTGTGTGTGTGTGTGTGTGTATAGGTATGTGTATGTAAATATATATATGTGTGTGTGTGTGTGTGTATATGTGTGTATGTGTGTGTGTATATGTGTATGTGTGTGTGTATGTGTGTGGTGTGTGTGTGTGTGTGTATATATATATATGTGTGTGTTTATATATATGTGTGTATATGTGTTTTCAAAGGCATCTGTAGCTGCAGATACACATACTGTGCATATCTCGCCGTTTAGTGTTGAGCTTGGAGTGCTAAAAGTTGTTTTTCTTCAAAGAAGTTTTTTTTTCAAGTCACTGGATGGAGTGACAACTCCTCTTGGCGATAGTGCGCATTGGCATTGACTCCTTTGTTAGATTGTTTTCTTTCCACCGTCGGGTACGGCCGTGTTCCCCCCTCGGTCCGGGACTTTCGAATGCGGTTTCTTCTGCACTTGATCCAATAGTACCATCGGGGTCAAGGAAACGCCTTTTTGGGCACTCGCGCCCTCCTTTGGCCTGTTCGGGCCTACTGCGTCATAGCTGATGGATTGGACTCCATTCCGATTCTGTCCTATGTGTCACGCCAAATTTCCTTACACCGAACAGCACTTGGTCTGTAATCTCTGCCTTTCTCCGGAATATCGTGAGGAAAGCTGTGAGGCGTGTCTGTCTTTTTGATCGAAGAAAACACTTCGTGATCGAAGAAAACACTTCGTGATCAAAGGGCACCAAGACTGGAGATGGTGTCCAAGTACACAGAGTCCACTACTGACACCCTCGAAAAGGAGCAGGCACAGGCGGCAGTTTCGATCCCAGACTCCGACTCTGAACAAGGTTCAGATGAGGACAGCCAGCTGATAGCAGCGGTGCCGTATGTGAATACACCTGCCACAACACCCACTTTAAAAAATCAGGCAAGACCTTGGGTGCATCACTGCTTTCAAGCCATGGTTCCACCCTAAAAGACTAATCGTCGACCAATCCTTGGGTTCGGCGCCGAAAAAGGCCAACACACTCCAACAGGTTACCATGCCTGTTTAGGTGTCGGGGTCGAGCCGAAAACCTCAACCTCCAAACCGAGCCAATGCCCACAATCATCGGATCCGAAATAAGTACGCTCTGCTTTGAAGCTGAAACCTCGGGCAGCAGCTTCGGAACCGAAACACCTCGGTCTGGCTTCGGAGCTGAAAACATCATCCTATACAGAGGAAACAGGACTTTCGGCTGGTAAACAACCTTTATGCCTAATTTTTTATAACGAAGTCCTGGTTAACGAAAGCGGAACAACGCTTTCTTTAACCACGACTTCGTTATTTTGTGCCTTAACCACGCATGTCCTGAACAACGAACATGCATGGTTAAGGTACAAACAAGGGAGTCGGCTGAGGAGGACGACGCAGATGACAAGGTGATGAATCATGTAAGTGGGGGGTTTTAGGTTTTGGGGAGGGGTGGGGGACAGGGGATTTTAGGTTTTGGGGTTGGGGGGGGTGGGGCGTTTTTGGTTTTGGGGAGGGGGTGGGGGGTCGGGGGTTTTAGGTTTTGGGTTGGGGTGGGGCGTTTTTGGTTTTGGGGAGGGGGTGAGGGGTCGGGGGTTTTAGGTTTTAGGGTGGGGTTGGGGGCGTGGGGCGTTTTTGGTTTTGGGGAGGGGGGAGGGGGTGGGGGGTCAGGGGGTTTTAGGGTGGGGTTGGGGGGGTGGGGCGTTTTTGGTTTTGGGGAGGGGGTCGGGGGGTCAGGGGGTTTTAGGTTTTGGGGTGGGGCGTTTTTGGTTTTGGGGAGTGGGTGGGGGGTCAGGGGGTTTTAGGTTTTGGGGTGGGGTTGGGGGGGGTGGGGTGAGGTGAGGGATGTAGGGTGAATGGTGCCTATTGCTAATGATTTTATCAGGAAAGCCTTTACAACGAAGTATCGTTGTTAAGGCATTTGTGGTAAAATCATTAGTAGTAAAGACGAGGTCGGTGTTCCGACCTCGTTGTTAAGGTTAGTAGTATTTTAAGATTCGGTGTTCCGTCATATAACCCTTTCGGCTCAATTGAAGCAGGTGCCCAAAACATTCACTGAATATTCCTCTAAGGGCACAAAACATACCTCTGAACACCAAATCGAGGAAGTGAACATTCAACTTATTTTAGAGATGATTAGCAAGCAGAGAAGAATACAAATCCACAGAGAGACTGGAAAAATGATTACTTCTCCGCCTCCACAGATTAAAAGAAAGCTAGCATTTCAAGGGACTCTTGATACTGGCCCACCACCGGCAAAAAATTTCAAGCGGAAGGAAAAGCCGAAATCTCATCAGCTCACATTCACCGCAGCTTTCTTTTTCTCCACAACCTCTAACTCCACTGTCACCATCACACTCATACTTTTTCACAAGGAGACACTGTAGACCCATGGGACATGTACGACTCCGATCCTATACCATCTAATGATCCATATCGCTACCCTACTAGACCATCTCCACCAGAAGATAGTACGGTTCAGACTAAGTAATATCTAGGGCAGCTGCATACCATCGGGTATAAATGCATGCAGAACCTTTAGAAGAGGATTTTCTTTTTAATACATTATCCTCAACTCACAAGCAATACCAGTGCTTACCAATGCTTCCTGGTATGCTTAAGCATGCAGAATAAATATTTAAGGAACCAGTTAAAGCTAGGGTTCTAACACCGCAGATTAACAAAAAAAATTAAGACTGCACCAATGGGTCCAATTTACATCACACAACAATTACCACCAGATTCTATTGTGGTCGTGCAGGCAGGAAGCGTGCCAATAGTCAGTCTTCCGGCGATACTCCACCCCTTGACAAAGCAGAAAATTTGATGCTGCGGGCAAACGGGTGGCAACACAAGCAGCCAACCAATGGCGTATTACCAATTCCCAGGCCCTGTTGGCAAGATACGACCGGGCACATTGGGATGAGATGCAAGAATTCTTGCAGTACCTACCCAAAGAACACCCAAAGCGAGTGCAGCAAATTGTGGAAGATGGTCAGGCCATAACAAATAATCTGATTAGGTCTGCTGTAGATGCAGCAGACACTGCAGCTAGAGGAATTAATACCAGATTTACATTTAGACGACATGCCTGGTTGAGGTCCTCAGCTTTTAAACCTGAAATACAGCAGGCGGTCCTTAATATGCCATTTAACAAACAGCAAGTCTTCGGACCAGAGATGAACACAACCATTGAGAAGCTCAGGATAGACTGACACAGCAAAAACCAATGTAGCCCTTTATACTACACCATTTTGGGGTTCCTTTTGTATACCGCAATTTAAGAGGGTCATTTAGAGGCTCTTACAGAGGACAAAATTTAAGGGCCAGAGGAAAACTTGCAGCCTCCAAGGGTGCTTCCACACCCACTAAACAATGACTTTCCAAACATCCCACAATCCCATACGTCTCCTGTGGGAGGAAGACTGCAACAATTCCATTCTCACTGGCAAAATAGCACCACAGATCAATGGGTACTGTCAATTATCCTCAGTGGTTATTGCCTAGAGCTCATCTCCCCTCCACTAAATATTCCCCCTCATTCTCACACTCTCTCCAGAACACACTATTCTACTAAAACAAGAGGTACAATCTCTATTACTCAAGGGGGCAATAGAAATAGTTCCCATCTCACAGCAAGGAACAGAAGTATATTCGCTATACTTCCTTATACCAAAGAAGGATTGTACTCTCAAACCCATTCTCGATCTCAGACCTCTAAATCTATATATCCTGTCGGAACATTTTCACATGGTCACTCTACAAGACGTCATTCCCCTGTTACAAAAACAAGATTACATGACCGCTTTAGATCTAAAGGACGTTTACTTCCACATTTCCATACATCCAGCTCACTGCAAGTATTTAAGGTTCGTAATATCAGGCAACCAGTACCAATTCAAAGTACTACCCTTTGGAGTAACAACAGCACCAAGAGGGTTCACAAAATGTCTAGCTGTAGTAGCGGCATACCTCAGAAGACAACACATACATGTCTTCCCTTATCTACATGATTGGTTAATAAAATCCAGCACCATTCTAAAATGCCAACACACACGATACACAATATATATCCTACATACATTAGGGTTCACAATCAATTACCAGAAATCTCATCTTCAGCCAGGACAAATTCAACTTATTTAGGCGCAATTCTCAGTACTCATTCAGCATTAGCCTACCCAAATCCACAACGGATATAGGCTTTTCATTACCTTATATCACAAATGCAGGTCAATCAAACTTACACAGTAAGATTTGCCATGAAACTTTTGGGAATGATGGCATCATGCATAGCAATAGTACCAAATACGAGGCTAAACATGAGAACACTGCAACAGTGTCTCTCACAATAATGGTCTCAGACACAGGGTTGATTACAGGATTAGACCGCCAAAATTACCAATCTGTGCAATGGTGGAATCACAACAACTTACGAAAGGGACGGCCATTTCAAGGCTCAGTGCCACAGACCATAATCACAACAGATGGGTCAATGACCGGTTGGGAAGCCCATCTCAACAATCTAATGATACAAGGGGAATGGGACTAAATACTATTATTAGCTGTGTTCTTTGCCATCAAAGCATTTCAATCACAGATCATACACAAAACAGTCTTAATAAGAACAAACAACATGACAACAATGTATTATCTGAAAAAACAGCGGGAGGGGACACACTCACCCCAATTGTCCCTTCTAGCTCAAACAATCTGGAAATGGGCCATTCTCAATCACATTCACCTGCTAGCGGAATACATCCCAGGAATACACAAACCAGCTAGCAGACCTTCTAAGCAGGACACAGCAACAAATACATGAATGGGAGATTCACCCACAAGTAATTCAATATTACTTTCAAATGTGGGGAACACCAAACATAGACCTTTTCGCAACAGGCGAAAACGCACAATGCCAAAACTTTGCATCCAGAAACCCCACACCCTCAGTCTAAGGGCAATGCTCTATGGATCAACTGGTCAGGGATATTTGCTTATGCTTTCCCCCCCTCTCCCGTTAATTTCGTTTCTGGTCAACAAAATGCATCACACTTCCCTCTCCATAATACTCATAGCTCCCACGTGGGCATGCCAACACTGGTACACGACACTCCTAGATCTGTCAGTAGTACCACATCACAAGCTTCCAGACAGACCAGACCTGTTAACTCAGAACAAAGGTAAAATCAAGCATCCCAATCCCAGTGTGCTCAACTTAGCGATTTGGCTCCTGAAGTCATAGAA
Source organism: Pleurodeles waltl (assembly GCF_031143425.1). Lineage (NCBI taxonomy): Eukaryota > Metazoa > Chordata > Amphibia > Caudata > Salamandridae > Pleurodeles > Pleurodeles waltl. Next base: position 1,693,117,567 of record NC_090440.1, read on the forward strand.
TTTGTATACCTACAGCCTCCATTAGAATGTATGAATGTTCTGAAACAAGCATGTAAACCAGCAACCAGACAGTGTTATGCAAATAAATGGAAACTGTTTGTATACTACTGTCAACCTAAAAATATAGATCCACTTAAAGCATCAGTACAAGATATTGTGTGTTATTTGCTTTATTTAGAAAAAGCAAATCTTGCCTTTTCCTCTATTAAGATTCATCTAACGGCAATATCAGCCTACCTACAAAACATACAGCACACCTCCTTGTTTAGAGTTCCTGTCATAAAAGCATTTATGGAATGACTTAAATGCATTATTCCACCCAGAACACCACCAGTTCCAGCTTCGAATCTTAATATTGTACTCACAAGACTTATGGGTCTCCCATTCGAACCCTTGCACTCTTGCGCTATTCAATTTCTAACATGGAAGGGTGCTTTCTTAGTAGCAGTTACTTCCTTGAGAAGAGTAAGTACAATTCAGGCATTTACTCTAGAAGAACCTTTCTTCCAAGTACACAAATGCAAAGTAGTACTTAGGACAAATCCAACATTTTTGCCTAAAGTAGTTTCACATTTTCACATTAATCAGTCAGTGGAATTGCCAGTCTTCTATCCTCAGCCAGACTCTACTGCTGAAAAAACTTTACACACTCTTGATCTTAAAAGAGCTCTAATGTATTATGTAGACAGAACAAAGGACTTAAGGAAAACTAAACTTTTTGTTGCTTTTTAACAACCTCATAAAGGTAATCCCATTTCAAAAAATAGGATTAGCTAGATGGATTGTGAAATGTATTCAAACATGCTACCTTAAAGCAAAAAGGCAACTATTAACTCCAAAAGCACATTCCACTAGGAAAAAGGGTGCCTCCGTGGCATTCTTAGGAAATATACCAATGGCAGATATATGCAACGCAGCCACATGGTCCATACCACATACATTCTCGAAGCATTACTTTGTGGATGTGTTATCTAGACAACAAGCCAATGTTGGACAAGCAGTGCCAAAAACACTATTTCAAACTACTTCATCTCCTACAGGCTAACCACCGCTTATTGGAGAGAACTGCTTTTTAGTCTATGCACAGCATGTGTCATGCCATCGAACGGAAAATGTCACTTACCCAGTGTACATCTATTCGTGGCATGTAGTGCTGCAGATTCACATGCACTCTCCCTCCTCCCCGGGAGCCTGTAGTCTTTGTAGTACTTATTGTACACCTGTATTTACTTTTGCATGGACATCTTATTTACTTTTATACATCTATAGTTGTACATACACAATCTTTCACTCCTTACTTCACCCTCCTGCGGGAAAACAATCTAACAAAGATGTTGAGGCCCATACGCACTATTACTGAGAAGAGGAGTCACTCCATCCTGTGACTCGAAAAAAGACTTCTTCGAAGAAAAACAACTTGTAACACTCTGAGATATGCACAGCATGTGAATCTACAGCACTACATGCCACGAACAGATGTACACTGGGTGACATTTTATATTTCCAGTCCCATCAGACATTCAAACAAGACTCCACCCGCCTAGACATCGCCTTCTGCACCGAGACATGGACTAACACAACATCCGGTCCTGACATCACCATCTCTACAGACTGCAAGCTGCTACGCAAGGACTGTCCTTCCACACCAGGAGGCAGCATAGCCATTGCTCACAAGACTACCCTCCGACTGGCGATAAAAACACAGGATTTCACCCCATCATGGAACACCTGCACTTTCAAGAGCACACCACCCCAAATACCACCACCGGTGGAACCTTTATCTACAGACCACCCAGACCGTGACCAGCGACACCATTGTTTACCTCATAGCCCCCCCATGCACTTGCCTCCAGCCACTACCTTCTCCTAGGTGACCTCAATTTCCATTTCAGTGACGACAGCACCTCAACCCTACTCGAGAACCTGGACACATTTGAGCTCAAGCAACTGGTTACTTCACCAATGCACACCGCCGGACACACTCTCGACCCCATTTCCTCTGCCAGCAGCTACGTAACCATCAGCGACTCAACCCGCGCCACACTTGACAGACCACCACTGCATCCATTGTTCCATCTCCACGCCCACAGCACACACCCACTCAACACTCCCCGCCTACAGAAAATGGAAACCGATCTCAGAGGAGCAACTCAACAGCACCCTCATCAACTCTCCTCCCCATGACACAACAGATGCCAACACCTCAGCCAGGAACCTCCGCAAATGGATCACCAGCTGCACCGTTACCCTGGCCCCTCTCCGATTTCCCACAGGGAAGCACTCCTCCGAAAAAGCCAGCTGGTTCACCCCCGCACTCCAGGAATCAAAGTGCTCATGCAAGAGGCTGGAGAAGAAGTGGAGAAACAACAAATCACCTCAAGACCTGGCAACTTTCAAAGCCACCACAAGTTCCCGCCACAGCCTGATCAGGTCCACCAGAAAAGATGCCCTGCAGGACCGCATTAACTCCACCTCTCCCAACACTAAAGAACTTTTGAACGTCATCAAAGAATTAACCAAACCACAAGCCGAGACCACTGACATCTCCATCTCAGCAGCACTGCGACAGACTGGCCACCTCCTTTCACAGGAAGATCAAGGACACTTACAACAGTTTCGGATCCCAAGACTTTTTGAACCCACCAACAACATCCCTGCCAGGATCAGCCAAACCCCCTCATCTCATGCACACCTGGACCCCCCTCATTACAGACAACACCCGCTCCATCATGACCAACATCCAATCCAGTGCCTCGTCCGACCACTGCCCACACTACATTTTCAACAAGGCCAGAGCTGCGATCGCACCAGAACTCTGCAAGTCCATCAACTGCTTCCTAGAAGCAGCAACCTACCCCGAATACTGGAGGCATGCCAAGATTCGCCCTCTTCTAAAGAAACTCAAAGCCGACCCGTTAGACCTCAGAAACTTCCACACCATCTCACTGCTACCCTTTCCAACTAAAGTCGCTGAGAAAAAAATCAACACTCAGCTATGCCAACACTTCAAGGACAACAACATCCTGGGCGTCTCCCAATCAGGATTCAGAACCAACCACAGTACCGAAACCACCCTGCTCACAGCTACAGATGACATTCGCTCCCTCCTCGACCAAGGACAGATAGCAGCCCTCATCCTACTCTGTCTCTCAGCCGCCTTCGATACAGTATCTCACTGTACACTATGCTTCAGACTCTACACAGAAGGCATATGAGGCGAGGCCCTTCAGTGGATTCACTCCTTCCTGACAGGCAGAACACAGAAGGTCAGGCTCCCACCCCACCGGTCAGAACCCACTGACATCAGCTGCGGAGTACCCCAAGGATCATTGCTGAGCCCCATGCTGTTTAACATCTACATGATCCCAGTCGCCCCCGTTGTCAGGAATTACAGTGTGACTATCATCTCCTTCACTGATGACACGCAACTGATCCTCTCCCTGACCGAGAACCCAATTACAGCCAGGAAGAATTTCAGAGACTGAATGGAAGCAGTAGCCACGTGGATGAGGGAAAGCTGCCTCAAGCTGAACTCAGACAAAACCAAGATCCTTGTACTGGGACCCTCACCGTCGACCTGGGACGACTCCTGGTGTCCCTCAACACTTGGCAAACCCCCCACCTCTACAGACCATGCACACAACTTTGGGGGCATCCTCGACTCAGCGCTCACCATGACCACTCAGAACAACTCCATTGCTGCCACCTGCTTCCACAGCCTCCAACTCTTACAAAAGATTGTCAGATGAATACTAACCAACTGCCGGAAAACCGTGGCACACGCCCTCATAAAATGCAGACTTGACTAAGGCAACGCCCTCTAAGCTGGAACTTCCAAGAAGAACCTGAACAAGCTGCACCAGATTCAGAACACCGCTGCCAGACTCATCCTAGACATCTCCCGCCAAGAACACATCACAGAGCACCTGAAGAACCTCTACTGGCTCACCGTTGAGAAGAGGATCAACTTCAAACTCTCATACATGACCACAGAGCCCTCCACGACGACGAACCCAACTACCTCAACAACTGCATCAACTGGTACTCCCCTTCCAGATCCCTCCGCTTGTCCCAACAGTTACTGGCCATTGGACCCCGAATAAAGAAGACTTCGGCTGGAGGAAGATCTTTTTCATACCTGGCAGCAAAAGGCTGGAACGCCTTACCACCGCACCTCAGACAGTCACTATCGCTGCCTCAGTTCAGGTAGGACCTCAAGACATGGCTCTTTGACTGATGTCTGAGGTCACCTCTCGGCACGTTGAGACCTTATGGGTGAGTAGTGCTCTATACAAGCTTGTGATTGATTGATTGGTAGCTGCAATTAAAAGAGCTTCAGCAGTACACCAGAGGTACTTTCCAGTCAGTGCTAGATAGAGTTAGGGGTGATCATAGCAGACCCTCCTCTTCTTCCAAATAGTGACTCCATTCATGTTCTCACTGGTCATACAGCTCCGGTCAGACAAAAAACATGGTTTCCTCCTCAAAGATGGGAGGAAATTACCTCTGATCAGTTGGTCCACTCTACAATCAGTGGATGTTAGTGCATCAAGGTTAAATATCATACCACCCAACAAAAGGCTACAAAACCAATAAGGGCCATCTGCCTCTATTTCTGGATGAGGTTGTACTGTTGGGCTTCAGTTTGCAATAGAGGAGGTTCAAAACTCAAAGCCGGGAAAGGGCTTAAACTTTATCTGAGACTTGGGAACTGATTATTTACGCACAGTATAAAATGGCGTTAAAGGAGGACATCCAACCTCTATAGAAATGTAGACACATGACTAAGGTAGAGGGGAAAGCAACATATTTTGACATTTCTCAGCATTCAGCACATTACCACTACCTACAGTCTGTGGTGATTGGCAACAAGTTCAGAGTGCACAGTTAAACTTAAACTTTGTGCCAGAAGTCTGCCAAGTGTGTAGGTAGCTTGTGGCAACAATCTGTGTAGGAAAGCTGGCTCTTTATATAGTGGACTGAAAAAAGAGGTACACTGCAAGGGGTGGAGGCAAACCCCAAAGGAACTACAGAGGCACAAATGCCCTCTTTTGTGGCAGTGTGGGTTTTGGTTGGACCTGGCCCTTTTTACAGGGTCATCCCAAACTTTTTCGCTTTCCTCACCCTATTTTTTCTGACCCTTTTTGTTGACTTAAGGACTCTGAGCACTTTCACTGCTAAAGTGCAAGTGCTCTCCCTTCTAAACTTGGTATAATTGACTTAAAACTGTTTGGCACATTTAATTTACTTGTATGTCCCTTGGAGAGCAAAGGCTCTCACGCTTGGGGGTCAGAACCTTGTGTGTTGTGGCAGGCTGGCTAAAACTAGTCTGCTAAGCCACCAGCAGTTGGCAGGTTTTTAGGTGGCTCCTCTGAGGGGGGCCCTCTGGGTGCATGTATTGATAAATTCATCACTGGAATCAGTGAAGGTTTATTAATAGGAGTTGTTTGCTACCAAACATCCCTATTTTCAGTGAGGCCATCATGTAGCTGGGAAGCTCGTATTGACCAGTGTCCAGAACATGCATGGTCAATGGCTTCACTGTTCACTTACTATATCCAAGAATCGACCAAGATATAGTAGGGGCATATTTGTTCATGCAGATATGCCCTCACCTGTAATATAGTGCACCGTGCCTTAGGGCTGTGAGGCCTGCTGTAGGGGTGACTTACAAATTCCACAGGCAGTGTTAGGGGACATGGCACACAAGTGTGTGCCATGGTAAGTTTTTACTTTTTGGAGCACCATGTCAAACAGCCTGCAGTGGCAGTCTGTATGAGTTTGGTGCTGGGTCCGTTAGAGTGCACAAGTTATGCTCCGGTTCTTAGCGACCCTCTTTAGTACCTATGCCCTAGGTAGCAGGGGTACTATTTACTGGAGACTTAGAGAGGTGGTAAAGAGCCTGACCTCTTGGGGTTCAAGTGACCAAGTGTCTTGTTTTGGGGGAAGGAACACTGGCACTGGGGACCTGGTTAGCAGCAACCCAATGCACTTTATGCAAAGTTGTATGAAAAACCCAGGCAAAAGTGTTTTTGGGTGGGGTAAAGCAATCAGACCTCAGCTTCCTACAATCTGTATTGTCAATTTTTATTCAGTTTACCCTTACTTAGCTGATTGGTTGATGAAGACAGTTCTGAAATGCCAGACTCGCACTTAAGAGACAATTACTTTGCTAAATAATCCCACAGTGTATCATCACATAGCTGCCAGCTTCAGAATCTATTTGCCACCATTAGTTAACCTGTTTGTCGACTCTAAATTCAAAATGTCTTGGGATGCACCCTCATTTCAGTAGTAACCAAAGCTTATCCAAGTACAGAAAGAGTTCAGTGTTTTTGAAACTGATTCCTCTTTACTAGACATCATAACCTTTGTCCGTAAGGAAGATGATGAAACTTTGGAAATGATTGCATCACGCATATTGTTTGTTACAAATACATCTTTACAATTGTATCCTTGACAGGAATGCTTTAAAAGTCAATACTTGTGATAACCTGGGCTAGGGAGGATCTTTTATTGATGTTGCAAAAGGTATAGTATAGACTGCAATGGTTAGCAAGCAAGCCATTTCCCACAAAGGACCATTACAAGTGATATATTCCAGAAGGAATGGTGGCACACATACCTGCATTTTTTTCCATGAACAATATTTTATTGCTTTAATTTATTTTGATTCAACACAAAACAATACAGACGTAGTCATTAGAACATTTGCAGGTTCTCTTCCACGGTTTCCAGTGTTTTCAAAACTGATCTCTTCTACAAGTCAATTGAGGGCCATGGAATCCCAAAGTAACCCAACCAACCAGCTTTTATTATACTTCTCCAGGTACCCTTGAGCTTTACAAATTAATTTCTCCAGCTTTGCGCACTTACCATGTCACTTTGGCAGTGAAGGAGGCATTTTAGCTAACTAATTCTTGGCTGTGTCCTTCTTTGCAATTATGATGCCCAGATTTACCAATGAGCATGCGCTTCTTCTCCTACCACTGTTTCCAATATTCTCAGTAGGGCCACTTTTGGAGATCTGTCTAAGGGTCTGTTAAGAGTCTTGTGAAGGGAACTGTAGGATTTTTCCCTTCCGATAGGTCTCTACCACGGAGCAGGACCAAATGCCACAGAAGAATGATCTGTCTCACCCATCACACCAAGGACAACGGAGATCCTAAACTAAGGCAGGGCTGGCCCGCGGGGTCTGGAGTTTTTAGTGCTTCCAGGAGTGGCAGCCGACAGTGAGTGTACTTGTCCTGGAGGGTCCCCGTGTGGCATGGCATAACTGGTAGCAGTGAGGGGACACTTGGCCCTGGAGGTGTGATTGGGTCCCAGGTCCCCGATGTACCCTATTGGAGGTGGAAGAGTCCCTGTTGTTGGACTAGAGCTGAGGTTGTGAAATTAAGTGGCTGGAGATAGCTGGTGGTTTCCAGGAATTATTGGTCTAGCAGGGGTTGCCTCCCACCCCCTGTGATTAATCCTGCTGATAAATATTGGCTGTCGTGCCTTGGGGGGGGTCTCTGAGTGTTTTCCATCGGAACCCCGCTTATGGGTAAAAGCAAGCGACCAGTCCCGCTGCAGGGCAACACTATGGAGTTATACAGCTCCCCTGCCCTGTCTGTGCAGCGGGAGACGCGCCTGACTGGGCGTGGGACTGATAAGGGGTTGGATGACCCTGTCGTGGAGCCTACAAGAGCTGAACTGTTGGCTGCGATTCAGGGTTCTAGGGAGGCTTTCGAGGGGAAGATCGAATCAGTGGCAATCAAGGTCATTCTCCTCTTGGCGGACCTCTGGAAGGTATCAGACAGGGTGCAAATCATGGAGGGCTCGATCTGTAAGCTCAGGGCGGAGGTTGACGTACTGCAGAAACAGATGGGGGAGGATACATTCAGAGCTGGGACCCTCGAGGACAGGGTGGAGGATGCGGAGGGCAGGTCCCGCCACTATAATATCCGGCTTATTAGGTTCCCAGAGCAGGCTGAGAGGTCAGCGATGGAGGCCTTTGTGGAGTGTTGGATTAGAGAGGTACTGAAACCCGTTGGACTGTCCCCAATATTCGCGATTGAAAGAGCGCACGTGCATTGGCTGCTCCCACCAGCCTGGGGTGCTCCCGAGAGCCATCATAGCTCACATACTCAACTATAAGGACAGAGATGGCATCCTTCGGGACAGTTGAGAAATGGAGTCCTTTCACTTTGATAACCATAAGATTTTAATATGTCAGTATTACACCAACAAAGTACAGGGATCTCGCAGAACATACGCTATATGCTGCTGTAGCCGGCCCTGCTAAAGGTCCTTCATGGCAGCAATTCCTATTTCTTTGACATGCTGGAAGATGTGTGGACATGGCTGGAGGTATGGGACAAGGTACCTCGTGAGGAAGCGAGACCCTGGAGGAAGGAAGATGGAACTGCACGGGGGCCCGTAACCAGAATTGGAGGTTCTCTGGAGTCAGCTGGACGGTTGGAGTTGTCGCCGAGAGGAGGGGCGAGTTGGACCAGAGTCGAAATTCAGGAAGATGGCACGATGGGGCTGACACATTGAGATGTGACAATTGAATCAATGGAGACGGCTGTTGCAGAGGAGGCGGAAGTTGTTGGCACTGGCACTTGATTGTATAATTGCTAGACGTACTGTGTTCGCCTTGTTTCTGATTTTTCCTCCTTTTTTTTTTTTCTGTCCTCTCTCTCTGTGCCTGCTCCGACATTGTAGGGATGGGGCGCCAATCTCATCGGGGGTGGGGTGGGCGGGGGGTGCTGGTGGTTACACAGACGCTTCGAATTGGAATAATTGGTCACCGGTTGGGACGTTGTATGCTATTGGGGTGGGAATGCCTCTCGCCACAATAAGTGGTAGGCCATGTTTCAGAGGGTTGGGGTAAAGGTGTGGGTCCTGACAGCATGGTACTCTATGGATGAGCATTGGTGGCTGTTTCAGTTGTTATGCTGCCTGTCCAGGGAGGGGTTGTTGACTTTTAGGACTTGTTCAGTACTGCTCCTAGGTTTAAGAAGGGGCTGTGTTCATACAGTGCATGCATGAATTCATACACATATCAAATACCTGGAAGGGCATGGGTGTGATGCTATTAATTGTGTTTGACCTTTGACTTTGTGTTTCACCACTGCGCATATTAGTTGCTCAATGTTCACCAGTAGCACATTACATGTTGTGTTCAGTTTAGTTGCCTATTCGCTTTAACATGGCATTAGACATTACATTTGGTATTTGGGTTAGCTGCCTATTGGCTTTGACATGGCATTAGCCATTACATTCTGTATTCAGTTTAGCTGCCTATTGGCTTTGACATGGCATTAGACATTACATTTGGTATTTAGGTTAGCTGCTATTGGCTTTAACATGGAGTTAGACATTGCAGATCAGCTGTGTTTTTCCAAGCTGTGTTTTTCCACATGATAGACCAAGCTGTGTTTTTCACACCAGACCCTAGCTGATAAGAGAGAGTACATTTGGTGTTTTCCTTTCTGCTCAGCCTTTGGAAGAGGAGGGGTCTAGGAGATCTGGCCAGTCTCCAAAGGCTTGCCTTCCTTTCCCAAGTCTGAAAGGAGGGGGCACGTTTTTGGAAGGATGGCTCTGGACAACAGCAGAGTTAGTTAGATTGAAACTATCTTGACTTCAGACAGGAACGGAGGCGTCAGTTGCCTGTCCCCGTTTGGGTAGAAAATCTCTTTCTTGCAGTTGAACTGGAGTCATCAACTTGAAGCCCCAGAAAGATGAAGCAGTAATAGGCCCTACGGTGATGCAATTTTGACTTTTATGCTTTGCTTTGAAGTTATGCTATAATATAATCACATGTATTTGCTGTGTACATTGCAACTGAGAAGTACTTTGATATATTTTGCTTTTATTGCTGCGACTACTTTTGAACCTGTGCTTCCAATCTACTAATTTCGTCTTTCAGGAACCTCGTGGTGAAGTAATAATAACAATAAATGTCTTCTTTAAACTCAGAAGTGCATTCCAGAGAGGTTCTGTAAGCTCAGTCATGAGATAAGAGAAGGAAAGCAGAACAACGGGGAGAGTAGTTGTTCAGGGAGGTGGTACGGTTTATCAAGGTTGAGTGAAGATCACAGGTCATTATGGCTGAACATACCAACATCTTGACCTGTAATGTCCAGGGCTTAAAGGGCTATTCTAAACATTATAGGGTACATTTATTCCTCCGTCGTAATAAGATACAAATCGCTTACCTGCAGGTGACCCATTTAGTGGGAGAGGAGGTCCAGCGGTAGGGAAAGAAGTGGAGGGGGCAACTGTACTCCACCACTTACTCCTCATATGCTTGAGGGATTGCCATCTGGATAGCACCTTGGGTTCCCTTCAGACACACGTATAGCGACACAGATGTAGAGGGGCGCTATGTACTAGTCCAGGGGATACTAGACGGTAGAGAGGTTATACTGCTTAACATTTACGCACCCAATATGGATGATAAATTATTCTTCATGCATGTACAAGAGTTATTGGGGGGCTGTATAGGGAAACCGATGATATGGGCAGGGGACTACAATTGTTTACTGGATGGCCAAATGGATCGGGTCCCACCCTGACTGGGCACTAAACCACTGATGTCAGCCTCACTTACAGCAGTTATGCGTGATTTGGGTTTCAAGGATAGCTGGCGGGATCTGCATCCGGAGGACCATAAATTTACATGTCTCTCAGTGATGCATAATACTTATAGTTGTTTGGATCGTGTAGGAAAATGGCCCTTGATGCAGTTACCATCCCCTCCCTCCCACGCACACACACGTTTTGCCTGATATTGATGCTGATTTGACAGTGTGTGCTGGGACCCTGCTAACCAGGCCCCAGCACCAGTGTTCTTTCACTAAAAATGTACCATTGTTTCCACAATTGGCACACAGAGAAGTCCCTTGTAAAAGGTACCAGTGGTACCAAGGTCCCTGTGACCAGGGAAGGTCCCTAAGGGCTGCAGCATGTGTTGTGCCACCCTAAGGGACCCCTCACCTAACACATGCACAATGCCATTGCAGATTGTGTGTGTTGGGGGGGGGAGAAAAAAGCAAAGTTGACGTGGCATCCCCCTCAGGGTGCCATGCCCACAAAATACTGCCGGTGGCATCGGTAAGTCACCCCTCTAGCAGGCCTTAAAACCCTAAGGCAGGCTGCACTATACCATAGGTGAGGGCATAGCTGACTGAGCAATATGCCCCTACAGTGTCTAAGTCCATTCTTAGACATTGCAAGTACAGTGTGGCCATATTAAGTATATGGTCTGGGAGTTTGTCAAAACGAACTCCACAGTTCCATAATGGCTACACTGAATACTGGGAAGTTTGGTACCAAACTTCGCTGAATAATAAACCCATGCTGATGCCAGTGTTGGATTTATTTAAAAATGCACACAGAGGGCTTCTTAGATATGCCCCCTGTATTTTACCAAATCCTTCAGTGCAGGACTGACTGGTCTGTGCCAGGCTGCCACTGAGAGACGAGTTTCTGACCCCCTAGGGTGAGAGCCCATTTTTGGCAGCGAGTGCAGAAGGATAATTAGGAAAAACAAGGAGTCACCACCCCAGCCAGGACCACCCCTAAGGTGTCCAGAGCTGAAGTGACCCCCTCCTTGCAGAATCTTCCATCTTGGTTTGGAGGATCAGGGCCAATAGGAATAGGACTGTGCTCCCCTCCCCAAAGGGAGTGAGCACAAGGAGGGTATAACCACCCTCAGGAAGAGTAGCCATTGGCTACTGCCCTCTAAAACACCCCTAAATCTTGAATTTAAAGGCCCCTGAACCAAGCTAGTCAGATTACTGACGACCTCAAGAAAGAAGGAATGCTGAGCTGAAAACCCCGCAGAGAAGAAAAGGAGACAACAACTGACTCGCCCCCAGCACTACCTGCCCTTCTCATGCTTCAAAAAGCTGCAAGAAAAGAAGCAACACGTTCTGCAGGGCTAGTGACCTGTGAAAACCCTCCAGGGAACTGCCTGCACCACGAGGACCGACCACCAGGGCAGCAATGACCAGTAGGCGGCCCTAACCCTTGCACAGTCGGTGGTTTGCCCGAGAGGCCCCCCTGTGCCCTGCCTGCAGCGCCTAAGTGACCCCCAGATCCCTCCATAGAGTTCTATTGAGAACCCGCCGCCCTGCTGAGGGTGTGGTTTTTGTGTCTACTTGGGGCCCCTGCAGTACTCTTCCACCCCTCCTTCTGGTCTGCCCTCCGACAATGCGGGTACTTACCTACAAGCAGACCGGAACCGGAGTACCCCCTGTCTCCATAGGGGCCCACATTATTTTGGCTCCTGTTTGACCTCTGCACCTAAAAGGCCCTGTGTTGCTGGGTGTTTGGGGTTATCTTGAATCCCCAAAGGTGGGCTATCTATACCCTGGAGATTGAACCTGTAAGTTTGTTAGTTACTGTAAAAACTGTACTTTACTTACCACCCCCAGGAACTTGTGAAAATTGCACAGTGTCCACTTTTAAAATAGCTTTTTGCCATTTCAAAGAAAACTGTGTATATTGTTGACTCCATTCAAAGTTCTAAGAATTACTGTGCAAAGTACCTTTCATTGAATGTACTTATCTGCTAAATGAATCTTGTGGTTCTAAAAATAACTTAACAAAATAATATGTTTCTATATAAAAACCTATTGGTCTGGAGTTAAATCATTGAATGTGTGTTTTCACTTATTGCTTGTGTGTGTACAACAAATGCTTAACACAACCCTCTGATAAGCCTAAATGCTCAACCACACTACCACAATTAGAGCGTTAGTATTATCTTTTATTGCCTCTGTCAAGCCTCTTGGGGAACCCCTGCACTCTGTGCACACTATGGGGGTCATTCCGAACTTGGCGGGCGGCTACCGCCGCCCGCCAGGCGGAAACCGCCATGCGGCCGCCAATGCAGCCACACTCACGCGGCCCCCATTCCGACATTCCTGCTGGGCAGGCGGGAATGAGGCCGCAACACAGGAGCCGGGTCCTAATGGAGCCGGCGGTGTTGCGGCCGTGCGGCGGGTGCAGTTGCACCCGTCGCGCTTTTCACTGTCTGCTATGCAGACAGTGAAAAGCTGGCCGGGGCCCTGTTAGGGGGCCCCTGCACTGCCCATGCCAGTGGCATGGGCAGTGCAGGGGACCCAGGACACCCCTTACCGCCAGCCTCTTCCTGGCGGGAAGGGGGTCATAATCCCCAGGGCAGCGCTGCCCTGGCGGATTATCCCCGCTGGGGCATAAACGGTGGGAAACTGCCGGCCCCGGCGGTGCGACCGTGGCGGTACCGCCGCGGTCAGAATATGGAAAAAAGCACCGCCAGCCTGTTGGCGGTGCTTTGGTCATTTTTTCCCTGGTGGTCTCGGACCGCCAGGGTCAGAATGACCCCCTATATCTCATTTTGATATAGTATATACAGAGCCAGCTTCCTACAGATCGTATATTAGTGAGTGGCATTGATCTGCAGTCCTTGGTGGTGGTAACACATTTGGGTCGATTCCTAGCTGAACATGCGCCAGTATTGCTGGTGTTGCAGTGGGGTTCGTCCATGCGGCGTGTAAGCAGCTGGAGCATGCCCCTGGATCTCCTAATGGATCTGACATGCCGTGAGGCTCTTGCGGGTGCACTAGCGGAGTATCTGGAGATTATTTGGAACTCTGCTACCACCAAAGCATTAGTTTGGGAGGCACGTAAGGCTGTCATGCGTGGTACCTGTATGGGTGCGACATATGGAGTGCGGCGCCAGCTGGAGGCGACCATGGGGGAGCAGGAGTGCCGACTGGCTGTTCTGCAGGGCTCTGGGGAGACAGGCGCTGCGACAGGAGCTGCTACAGGTGCTTCGGGGAAGTGCAGTTTGCATGGGTGAACAGGTGCACGCTTAGGGTGTATCGTCAGCGACTCCATAGGGAGGGGGACAAATTGGGGAAACTTCTGCCATGGATATTGAGATGGGAGCAGGAACTCACCCCCCCCCCTTCCCCCCCCCATCCTGCAGGTCGGTACACCGGATGGGGAACTACCAATAAAGAAAGATAAAAAAAAAAAAAAGATTGGAAGCAGCGTCTGACCCCCATGTACCACAGTACCTACCACAGGAAGGCAAAATCAATTGTGTCAAACGCCTTCTCAAAATGTATTATTATAAGTTTGTCTAAGTCCCCCAGCTGTTTGGCATACACCAGAGCAAGCTGGACTCTTCAGATATTATGCTGCGACACAATCAGGGGCATATCACATGGTCTGCATTTACTAGGAAGCTAATAATTTTGGCCAGGTACCTGTCAAGCATCTTTGCAAGAAAGTTTGATTCCACTTTAATTAAGGATATAGAGCAGTAGAACTTACAGTCCTCTAACTGCCGTTCATCCTTGGGGAGTACCACAGTTGTTGCTAGGTCCAGATCCTTGGAATGGGTCCTTTGCCCCATGGCCTTCCCATGCATTCCTAGCAGCTATGTCGATGACAAGGACTTGAATAGTGTGTAACATCATAGAGGATGGCCCTCAGGCCTTGGTGTTTTGCTTGACTGCATGTATGTTATTGCTTCTGCAATCATCTACACTGAGAACGGGTCTATCTCACGTCTCCCTTTCATGCTCTTTGAGTGTTTGAAGGGGTATGTCCATTATCTGCAGAATGGCTAACTCTTGTTTAAAGATCATTCTCTTCATATCATATACAGTAACCTGTAAAATAGGGCAGTTGCTTCCGCTACATCCCCCGCTTTATGCACAGTATGGCTTTCCGCTAGTGTTAGATAGTAAAGTAGGGCAGTTGTTTTCGCTATGTCCCATGCTTTATGCACAGTATGGCCTTCCACTAGTGTTAGATAGGGAACAAGCCTGTTGGCCACCTTTCTAGTTGCTATCCTTTTTTAACAGAATTATCCCCAGCACCTGGGATGTTATTCAGATCCACAGGCTTCATCTACGTACAACTGTTTTAAGGTGGTCTATGACTAATTGATGCTGCAGGCCATTGTCCTACTATGCCTGAAGCCACCTCTCCCTTTTGAGAATGTTGTCTTTGATGCCCGCTACTCTTTTTTCCTCCTCTGGGTGTTTGGCTTTTGGGAAGGTCCTCACTCTTTTGCGAATTGCTGCCTTCACAGCCTCCCAGAGTGTGCCCTGGAATGACCCTAATCCCTTGTTTGTTTAAAAGCATTTTCTAAGCTTTTACCCAAATATTTTGAGGTCTCCCAGTTCATGAGCCTCCAGACGTTAAGACCGCAAATGGCATCCGCGCCAGTTCTAGGTTTGCTCATGGCAGTCTGTACTAAAGTGTGGTCTGAGATTCCCCTGTGAAACATCCCCACCTGTGTCACTAACCCCCATTCTTAACCCCCTCCCCCGTTCCCCCTATGGGTGTCATTAACAAATAGTCTATTCTCAATTTCGACTTGTAGGCGTCTGAGAGTTGGGAGTAAGCTCTGCTGCTGTGGTTTCAGAACCTCCACACATCGCTCAAGACCGTCGAAGTGATGCACTCTTCCAGTATAGAACTTCTGTGTAGGCCTGTAAGCCTAGTGCCAGAAGTTTCAATCTTTTTGGCAGTGACTGTTTTGAAGTAACCACTTATATGGTTAACCCATGGCCGTGTTCCTGTATTAAGTGGCACAGTCTGTCAAAGACTCTCCTGATCAGTTGGAAGGGCAAATTATTCCCACACTAGGTAGCTCTTGGAGGAGACGTGCCACAGGTGTGTGTCACATAACAAACAGTAAGACCCGCCTTACCCTTAGTAGTTATCTCTTGTAGTTCATTCCATTGATGTTCCACGTCTTTGCTTTAAACTGGGCCATGATCAATAAAAAGTAAGGGAGTATTTGCCCGAAACCTGGACCTTGGAGTGTGGTGTGGAGCTGTGATGTGATTGGATCACCTTCCGAAATAGATCATTTTGTAAGGAAAGAAATTGCCCCTCTGTTCTGAATCATGCAATTCGTATAATGCTGCCTGCAGTGCATGTGAACTTTTAAACTATAATATTAAATCAGACACCCCTGCCCCAACTATCACCAACACCACACTCCCACTCCAGAAGCATATGTCGCCATAAGAGAAAACCCCCTCAGGTGAAACTTAAAAACAACCAGATAGGGGGTAGCAAGTGTCCGTTTCCCACTTTAAGACAACATTTAGAAATGCATGCTGCTAGTCACGTGCCATGTTAGCCCTTTTACTCAGGGACAGAGAGAAAACAACTCCTCCCGCCCATTCCCCCCTCCAGTGCCAAGAGCTACTTTTATCTACCCAGGGACCCTACCCCCCCCCATCCCTAATCCCCCATTGTTTCCTCATTCAGCAGGCACCCCAAAGCAGTCGCCCTGAGTTTGGGATGACCATCCAGCTGTCAGGAAGTGGGGATGGCCTCTGCCACGTGGTTCCCTCTGTCCCCAAAGGATCTGTTCCGTCCAGTGGACACCTGCTTCCCGTTCTTCAGCACTCTCTCCTCCAAGGGCGGAACCTACCACCACCAATGCCTCCTCGCCACTTGCTCCACCAGCATCTGTCATGTGTTTCCTAACATTCAGAGGCAAGACTTATCAGCCACCTGAATCAATGTCAGCATACTAAAGAAGTTCGTGCAGGCAATTATTGTGCATCAGCAAAGTAAGCATGTACTTGAGTTTTAAGCCTCTTAGTTTCGGTTTCACTACCTCAGATGATTTCTTCTGTTTCTGAACTTGGTGAGTTTAATCCTGGAAGATGGGTATCCTGGCAGACCGGAACCTTGGGTCTCCAAGAGTTCTTGCTGATTAAATATAGATTCTCTGTCCCTATAATTTAAGACTTAAAAGAGGCTGGGGAGTGCCCTTGAGGATAGATTCTGGGTCAGGCTTCTGTGCGCTAATTCCAAGAGGAGGAAAGTCTCTACTGGCATCCAGAATGTGATCCATTTCTCAATAAACTTCTCTGTGGATGAGCCCTCCACACCCTTCAGAGACCCTCCACCCGCTTCCTGCACCTGTCTCTGCCCTCTTAAACTTCTGTCCCGACCTTTGAATCGTTAGCTTTAGTAGAAAAGTGGGAGAGGACGTGGTGTAACGGCTAGAGCTGCAGACTGTGAAACTGGGGAGCTTGGTTTGAGTTTCGGGGTCTGCTAAACATCCTTGGATTGTGGGCAAAATCACGTCATCTCCTTGGGGCAAAAAAAAAAAAAAACAACAACAAAAAAAAAAGTGTCCTTGTGTAATTTAACTGGTGCTTATGTAAAGTGCTCCAACACCTTCATGTCGAGTTTGTGCTATAGAACACTGCAAAAACAAAAAAGTGGAAGACCATGTTCTTGAGGTCCAGGACAGTGTTTTCCAGCTCCTCAATTTGCACCTCAGCTTTCGACTCCATGCCCACTACGTTGTGCACATCCTATCTAAGCAACCAAAACATCAATTTCCGCTTCACCTATTTTAGCCTCTGGGGCAGTCTGCCAGGCTTGTATTGCCTTGCCTGTAGGATAATGTCTATGTAGGAGGCCCCTCATTCCCTAGTGCATCCCCTTCATCGTCTCCGAAAGGCATTGTTACCATTGTTGGCTTGGGATACCTTTCCATCTTGGTTTGTGCATTTTAAGTGGCGGTATGGTGTTCACATTATGACAATTTCTGTGATGTGAGGTGTTCCTCACACGTGGACGAGTTTCTTATTGTAGTCAAGCAGTTTCACATCTCCCATCAGGGTCAGCTCCCGACCCCTCAAAGATCTGCTCCAGTTGAATGAACAAAACAAAACTCTTCCAGGGGCATCCATCCTGATCGTCCACTCCCGGTTAAGCATGGAGCCTGCACACAGGGCCACAAGAAGAACAACTCTTTCCTCCCAGCCCGCTTGCACCACCTCTCTACCCTGTTTTCAGCAGGCAGCCCAAGCAGCTGTGTGATGAGAATGAGGAAGGCTTGAATGTTTTACATCTCCTTGCTGGCCAGTCAGGAGCCCCAAGGCCCTGTCCGACACTGAGTGATCCATGGTGCCTAGACCTTGCTTAACCATCACTATGCCACCTGGACTCCAGCGCTAACCTTATTCTTCAGCTGATCCACAAGGCCACACATCCCACTTCCCCCGAAGTGGGAGCTAGACTAGTCCTGGACGGAGGTTTTGCATCTCGGATATTAACGCTGTGTCAAACACCTGAATGAAGAAAAGTGGTTCATGCCTAATGAGGCCAGAAGATTCTCTTGAGACTTGTAACTGGTGGTGGCCATCTTGATTGCTTAGAGTATATTTTTTTTGTCGCTCATAGCATCTTTGCTAGGCAATTGTGATATATAATTGCGGAATCTGGGATTTATTATGCAGAAGTTGGGATTTCTCATAGTTTGTAACTCTTGGAAGTTTATTCAATAAATTGCTGGAGGCTGAGAAGTATTCGAACACCACAATTGCGTGAAAGAAAATAGGCTTTGCACTTTTTTAGTTCAGATTTTCTTCATTAAGGATAACCTCTTTTTCATAATGAGTCATCCATTATAACTACATTTTTTTATTTTACAAGACGTTGTGCATTAGGATTTCAAACTTTTTTGAATTTGCATTATTTCTACAAGAAGAGTTAGAAGAAACTAATTTTACCGATATTTTGTAACTATAATGTGTGGCACTAAGGTTTACCTTAGGATGAGCAAATGTTGTTGATTTTTCTAGGCAAACTCTGTGATACTAATGAGTATTTTCCTCTTACAGTTATCAACCAGTTACATTTAATGTAATCCGAACCAGAGAGTCATATCACATAATCTTCAGGGTAAACCTCTTTAGAAAATAACTCTTAGAAGCACAGAGTGTAATTCACAGTTAATGCATCAAATCCAGTTGAATTTAGCTCTAAAGACTGAGTGTCATTTCACCATGGAGGGTTGGAAATAGAGAGATGGCAGATTTATTGTATACAATTTCAGAAGTTATATTTCATAACCAGCGTCCTAACAATACTAAATTCTCAGCTCTATAGCTATCAAAGTTTCGGCAGAGCAGATTAAGCTCAGTTGTAGAAATAGGCAGTGTGACGTTCTTTAGTGTCCCTGTTCCTCTCTCATTTTACATTCTCCTTTGGGTCTATTTCTAACCTACTTGATGTAACTTTGCGGTTGGCAATGGGTCAGGAGAAGTGTGGAAGCATGCGTTTCGAGTTTAATTTGGATTGAAAGATTATTGCATTTTGACAGACCAGTTTGGGATTTGAACATGTTAATTAACCAACTAATGGAGCCATGTTTCAAAACTCTACTCTCATGCACACTGCTTTATACACAAGTTGACCTGGAAGATGGTATTCATAGTATTGATAACTTGGTTGTCCTGAGTAAGTGAGTTGAAGGTTTTATCAGTCGAAAAGTCTACTTCGAAGTTCATTAGGTTGAGCCCAAACGGCGCTTGCGCGGTCTCTTCAAGACATATTGTATTTATTTTGTAAGGGTACAGCCTGCCCATTGCTTTTCATTTGTTTCTTCGAGTGTCCTTTAAAAAGCCGTCTTCCAAGCGGTTAATATTTCCTATTTGTCCTTTTTGTGGGTTCTGCCCTCCCACGGAACACCACCCTTGTACATGTAGCCTTACCCTTGTCCCATTATAGCAACTGCTTCAGAAACGTTTTTTTTTTCTTTAAGAGCACTGAACACAAGCAGCTTGGGTTTCCATCAGTCTGACCTCTGTTAAACAGGCCTGTAAATCTTATCTTGTCACATTTGCAGTGCATTCAAATACTGAGATAAAATGTAAGACGCTGTTTTCTTAGAGCGCCTCTTTAATTTTAGTTGTCGGACTTCAGTGTGTTGCTTGCTTTTGGTGCCGGTCTCTTTAGCGGATAGTTCGAGAAGTGCTATTTGTTTGCTAAATGTGGCACCCTAGTGTCAATGATGCACTGGCATATTAGATCATTCTTGCTGTATAGAAACCCTGTGCTGCTCTGTCCCAGTTTGCAGTGTATTCATGGCTTTCTGGGTCATGGAGAACAGAGCCTTTTTGGAGCATGGAAATGGTGAAAACTTTGTGACTATAAATGAGCCTTGGTCTTGGGAGTACATCGTATAATAATAAAAAATTATTGCGTACACCCAAAATACCACTTTAACATTTATATAAAAGAGCCCTGCTGTGTGTTTCTCAAAGAGATTGTGTTTCCAGAGTTTAGCAGCCAGAACATTTGTAACCCTCCTGTGTTGCCTCGGAACGACTTACTTTCATAGGGAGGTGGCTCTGAGTGTGACTTACCTCAGAAGGAAGCGGCTGTCTGTAGTGTGTGCCTACTACAGGGGCAGGTATTATTGTATAGGACTTTACTCTTCTGGGACGGAGCGCTCTGCAGTTGGTGACTCCACTGCACAGAGGGAACTACCTAAAGTGTTGCTTTGCTGCCTAAAGAAAATAATGCTCTTCAATGTGTAACTTCACCTCTCTGCACAGAGAGAAAGCTTTCGGGGTACTATGTGAATTGGGCGGGAAGGGATGGGCACCATGTGTCCATACTTTTCTTTTTTATAAAAAAAAAAGTTCCTCTACTTCTTGTAAAAAGACAATCATCCCGGGACGGTTAATTTCGATATTTTAAATGCTTCAGCTGAAGCGTCGTGTATTGAGTCTGCTGTGCTGTAAAACCGAAGCCGGGCAGAGAGCTAAACCTTCTGCCTGCTTGCCCGGAAGAAATGCAAACAAATTAATCTGCACATGTTCGGGGTAATCTGCAGATGTAGAGGACGAACAGGTACTGGCTTTAATTGATTGAATCACTCAAAGCTTTATGATCATGTCACAGTGTGGGTTCGAAATACCACAGATTGCTTTAAGGCCACAAACTTCCCTGTGTGCCACTGCTTTTAAAAGTGTGTTCATGTAGCAAATTAGACAAACCTGACATGCATAACAAGGGGCCTATTGTTATTATATGAGAAAACTGCCCATGTCTGTTTTTCTTTTTTTTTTTTTTTTTAACCAAAGAACACACTGCTTTCTGGGGTTTATAGTTGAGCTTTTAATATGGCAAAACCGTCCCTTAAAATCAAAATTTACGAATTGTGAATGGTTGACTCAGACCACGCTGAAATTGTCAAATGTGCGTCAAGATCAGTTTTGCACAGTACAGATGATGCGTTTAAGCTGCCCAGAATACTTCACGCATGTTATACTGCACTGCATTGACATGGTTGAGGATTTCGTAGGAAGTACTTTATGGCTCTATTGTGAAGGCCCACACTGCTGTAATTTTCTGAAAGTGAAATTGATATCATTATTTTTTAAGTTTGGCTTTTGGCTCTGCCAGGGCTTGTTTAATCTTTTAGCGTTCCCTACTCAAGTCATTTACATTTCGGAAACTTAAATTCAGGGAAAAATTCTGCGATTAATAATTGAGGCCACACAATATTTGTTTTATATTTAACAAATAGATATGTAACACGGGTTCAAGAGCTGGCAATGCAAACAAACTTTTCAACATGACGCCAGTTAAACTGGAGACCGTTCTAATTAAATGTAAGATTCTGCATATTATCTCTTCTGTTTTTTTTTTTGCCTAGTATATCTCCGCCATAATTACATGTAGCCTGTTATTTCTAGGTATGAATATCGGCCGTTTCCAATTGACTGGCTGTCCTGCGATTCCCAGCATCTCTGGTCTGGTGCTTTGGAAACAGCCTGAACTCACAAATAGCAAGGTTCAATGCATTACTCAAATAATTGGGCTTTTGTAAATTCAATGCATAGTTTACAGCAGGAGGTGTTTTATATCTGTCCTCTTATTATGTTAAGCATAACTTTCCCCTGACGCTCATTCTTCAGGCTGTTCAGTACTCTAGTGATGCAGTCACACAGAATCTTATAGTGATGTTGACTTACATCGAGGCACTTGTCTTTCTGTCTGTCTGTGTGTTACAAAGTCTTGGAATGTGTCCATAAATGTTTCCTGAGGCACGTATATATATTCCTGAATCAGCCTGCGTAACCCAGTGTGTAGTAACTGTATAGCTCTTCAATCCCTGGCGACACATCACCCAAGGTGCTGCCTGTATAAACACTTATAAGGTCCAAAAGACGAGACCTATTGGCTATGCCAATGCTTGTCTTTTCATAGTTTCATAGTTTTAAGTTCTTAACAGCGATTTCTACCTGTGATGTCTTCTTTCCATATCAGTCAATACACCTAATGACCAGCATGTGTATACTACTGCACACATGGGGCAGAAAAGATTTTGCCTGCACTTAATGATGGGATAGCACTTCTGTGTTACATTGGTCGTACTAAACTCATCAGAAGGACCAAACAGAATATATGTTGCTTTTTCACAAGTACATCTAGGCAATTTCTAAGCTTGAATTGTACATGCGTTCAGATGTGTAATCCATGAGTAAAACGAACACGTTAAAGGAACACTACATGCACAGTCCATTTTGAGAAAGGTTGCTACGGTGGAGTTGTTAGCAAACATTTCATTGGCTGACGTTTGTAAGGTAGCGACTTGGATATTTCCCCACACGTTCATAAGACACTATTGCGTGGATAATGAAGCTAGAAAAGAGGTACACATTGGTCAGACATTTTTCGTGCCTTTTGTTTGCTTTGTCTTTCCTTGCAGCACTGCATTAAAGGTAGAAGGTACTGCTTTGCATGCTAGCCACAGTAAGTTTATCCACATACACATGTTTCAGACAGAAGGTGGTGCTTACTGTTAAACTGAGTTTGCAGCTTTTTACTAAGTTGGAGCACTGTTTGCCCTGCCTCCGGGTAGGAAAACGGGACAACTCAAACATGATTACATCTCACGCAGACACCTATTCAGATGGGGAAAAGTATACATACTCTGAGGTTCTACCTGTGTCCTTGAGGGTTTCAAGGTGTTTGGTCACAAGTTTTTTTAAGAATGCCTAAAACTGAAACAATTACTTAGGAGAAAAGCAAGCTGTAATATTTTGCATTCACAACTATATGGTGTTGACTGCATAGCATTTGAATTTAAAAGACAAGATGCAGATATTCTCACAAAAACAATGTGCTTTCATTTATGAACTTAAGACCTCGGTAACTGGGAAAACACAACTTAAGGAAAGACTTCTTGTAGTGTGTTTCTTTAGTTTTTGGGACAGATATCTCTTAGGTGGATGGCAAGCCCTGAAGCAACAGGCTCTCAGCACCTACACTGTGCAAAGGACCTGTCTGCCATGCCAAGCTGCCTGTGCAGCCTGATGAGAAGATTTAGGTACACCAAAAGATGCGCTTGTGAGACAAAACGTTAAGTAAAACTCATAAAAACTGTGTCCGCATTTTACTTCCTTGTCCATCTGGTCAGTATTGATGAGCCCTTCTCACCCCATCAATCTAGAGCAAAAACAGGTTTTAGAAACCTCTTGCTCAAAATGTTTAACTTTTTTGAGTGATATTTTTTTTTAAACT
The DNA here is from genome assembly GCF_031143425.1 of Pleurodeles waltl. Classification (NCBI taxonomy): domain Eukaryota; kingdom Metazoa; phylum Chordata; class Amphibia; order Caudata; family Salamandridae; genus Pleurodeles; species Pleurodeles waltl. Next base: position 1,693,140,913 of record NC_090440.1, read on the forward strand.
ATTGCTGTGCATTTTAATTAACAAACTTCACTGTAGTGTGGAAAGGGCCTTTGACGTCATAGTGGTAGTCAAACCTGTAGTGTGAGAGTTGCAGGTGACTTGTGAGGCTGTTTATAAGGGCAGCTTGAGACCGCTTACAAAAGAACATCGTGCCTTACTGCGAAGTAGAGTTATAGTATCACATTTTTTTTAACTTCTTTAATTTGATGTATACATTTGCCTTTCTGCCTTATTCTTTTACGCCATGTGAAATTATCTGTCTTTGTGTGCTTCTCTTATATTCAGTGAATAGACTCACATTTTTTACACAGAGAAATGTGTAGTGTATTGTTTTGGTGAATATAGAACGTAGCCTCATAGGTCAGTGTAAGTTTATTAATCTGATAGGCTAGCCTCTTTGCCGTCATGCTATTGCCACATGGGCATTATCATAGGTTTATTTATTAGTGCATCCTCTTTGGAATGCTTTTTTTGGCATAATTGGTGACTTGTGTCAGTCAGTACCTCAATATCAGAGATGCAGTGTATGTCCAACAAAGCATTAGTGTTATTAGATGGAACAATTTGGTAAATCATATTTGACATCATGTGACTGGTTAACATACTGTGATCCCAGACTTCATGTATTAAGCTTATCTTCCGAACTTTACACAGATAATTTAGCAATGTTATGTGAAGGGTCACTAGATATAATCGATGGTGGTGGTAAAAAGGTAAAGATCGTAGGGAGTTGAAGATCAGCTGCTCAAAGTGGCTGACAGAGGGATGACAGTGATGTTTCTATTGTGAAAGTAATCTTCCTTTTTGATGAATACATGTCTGATACTGTTTTCTGTGTGACACTGACAGGCGTCCCCATCAATAGTCGGGTATCTTCCAAAATCCAGCAGCTTCTAAACACTCTGAAGAGGCCGAAGCGTCCGCCCCTCAAAGAATTCTTTGTGGATGATTTTGAAGAACTTTTAGAAGGTAAAACCTTACTGATCCTGAAATGCACAAGCATCACACCTTTTTGTAGTCTACCTCCATATCTCCCCAAAACCTTGTAGGCAGGCTTCCTTCACACCTGAATGTCAAGCAGAGGCAGTTACAAACAACAATTCAGTTTCACTGCAGCACTTTTCTCAGCACATAACACTGAACTGACTAAGAGTGACAATCACATAGCATGCCCTGCAAGTCTGTGTCCGAGCGTTCCATGGCAAATTATTTTTGAAATAAGGTTGCATTCCTCTGAGCGCTAGCTGATGCAAATATGGTAAATAGCCTATGCTGCAGAACCAAGAAATATATTCACAACCAACACTTGAGTGGTCAGGTTCTGTTCAGTTCCGCAGTTAGAGGGAAGCAGCACACAAGTTGGTTAGAACAGATGAAAACAGCTGCACCTGGTCTCTGACTCCTCTGAAATCAATTGAGCTGCATTTCAGTATTCAAGTTTTTGTTCAATAGTGCTTCATGTTTATTCAAGTCATGCAAATGTCTTCTCTTCAGTTCAACAGCCAGATCCTAACCAGCCAAAGGCAGAGGGGAATGAAACTACTCCACTAAGAGGTGAACCACTGGGTGTGGTTACTAACTGGCCCCCCTCTCTCCTGGCGGCCCTGCAGCGTTGGGGTACTACACAACCAAAAACTCCCTGTTTGACAGCACTGGATACCACAGGAAAAGCCATATATACCCTGACGTATGGTGAGCTTTATGTAGTTGATATCTATATTCAACATAAATGTCTCTGAATTTGCTGTACTATGAACAATCCACTTTACATCACAAAGTTTATATGGTATATGGAGGCATCTGACCAGTTTGCCTTTCTTGATATACTTTTTTTTGTATGCAGACAGTGCTTCTGCCTCTTCTGGACAGTTGTTGGATTGTGATACTGCTTTCTGTCTGCAGTTGTCATGTTTATGTCTGTGCTTACGTTGGATGCTTGTATGGCATATACTTGAATTCTGTTCTTATTCTAGTGTGTGGTAGTTGATTGCACCATTATTTCCCGTCTCTGTTTGTGATGGTATTCCTGTATTCAGTTCTTAGATGTTACTGGGCTACCTCTGTGTAGCTGCTTGGTCATCTTTGGCTCCCTATGTGCGTTTGACATATTGTGTCTGTTGCCACTGGGTACAATTGTTGCGTCAGGCATTTGCATCTGTGTTAATTTTGTCAGCGCATGGGCTTCCTGTAGTTGACTGTCAGAATGTCTTGTGTAGGCTTCCGACCCACAGTTGTTAAGTTGCGCTTGTTCTTCCTGTGCAAGTTTTTGGGTTTGGCAGTGCAGTCTGTTGTTTGTGTGCACATTTCCTATTTGAGTTTTTTTAATCAGTTACTTAAGTTTAACTGGGCTTCTTCTGAGTAATTTCTGGTTGTACTTGTGCATTCTGTCTGCAGTTGTTGTGATGAGGTCTTCTTGTCTCCATCTGTCTGTTGCGATCTGAGCTTCTTGGGATTAGTCTGGTTAAGTCGGTGATTCTTTCCTGCAGTTGTGAAGTTGTATCTGGACTTTCTGCATTCAGTTGTTGGGTTTTGTGCCCCTCCTTCTTTTCTGTAGTTTGCTAGTTTTAACTGATCTTTCTAGTTGAGTACTAGTGATCTGTTCTTTCTGGTTTTGCAAGCCCATTGCAGTTTCTTTGCTTCTTATTTTCTGTTTTCCATTTGTTACTTTTTAGGCAAGCTGTGGAGTCGGAGCATGAAGCTGGCCTACACACTACTCAACAAGCTCAGCAGTAAGAACGAGCCACTGCTCAAACCAGGAGATCGGGTATGTTGATCTTTCTTCAGGTGCTCAGATTGTGGCGGTCCAGCTGGGAGACGAATGCAAAGGCATGTAGTAATAGAAAATGAAACACAAAAGTAAGGAGCAATCACAGTCATAGGAAACTGAAGCAAAGACTACGCACATAATAACTCAAATCACAGGCAGTGCAAAACAGAAGTAAATAATAGGCACATAACAATAGTCACAAGGGTCTTAATAAAAAAGGTAAACATTTCATAAGGTTTTGTGCCTAAGGATACATCCGAGATTCAGTCATAAGCTTGGAAACCAAAGATATAGATACAACATGGGTTTTGGAACTACAGCGGGTCATCCCATCATATACTCAATAAAAGATTGTACTTGCTGTAACTTTAAAATCCACCACAGCTGTAATCTGATAATGCGAAATAACAGTATAAAGTACTTATGTTTGCAGTGACTGGTACAGCTGATCAAACTCCTAGCATAGTGATTGTTTACTACATGGTGTGATCAAAAGAGCAGTTTCTGTATAGAAAAGAAAAAATCGAGATAGTTTATTATTGTTTAGAAAGAGGTGCTCAAGTGGAGTCGCTAATTCATAATTAAGATACCTAATGAAAGAACAAACATCTGTTAATGCACATAAGTTTAACTGATATTCGGTGGCTTGGTGCAAAGTCAAAGTAGACCTTCCAGAACCAACAGGGAAAGTAAAAACTTACTCTTTGTGCAGGAGGCTGTAAAAAAAGACCCTAATGATTCTGGGACTAACTGTCAACTGAGTGGTGAACATACAGCTTAATGATCAGTTCGTAAAACTGAATACTAAAACACGCAAAACAGAAGTGTACAAAAATGTATGTTTTTGAGCTTCTGTCTGCCGTCATTTTTGATTCAGAGTACTGGGAAACTACTATGCTGCCTCCTGTTGCATGTGTTGTGATCCTAAACATGGCGAGAAACTGGATAAGCTCAATTGGATTGTCTCTCATTTAGGCAAGACCCCAGTACTTAAATCGCACAAGTTGCACAAAAGGTAGATGCCATGTATTGGCTAGCGTTTGGGTTTACACCATCTACAAGAATTACTTTTAAGCCAGTTCTGAACTTTTTTGATGAAAGCTGCAACAAACACATCAAAGGAAACTGTTTTTAACATGCAGAAAAGCATGTTTTTGTAGCATGTGTAGCTGTAGATACACATGCCTTACATACTTCTTCTTTGTAGTGTTGGGCTCAGACATTTTTTACTTTTTTTTCTTTGAAGAAATTTGAGCCACAAGATCTTTTGTGACTCCACCCTCGGTCCACTCTAGATCCTTACACTGGCTTCATATCAGATATTTTTCTCAGCTTTGGGGTTCAAAAGTTTGTGAATGCTAGGATCAACATAGTAAAACACCATTTCTTTCTTCTCAGATCCAGAGGTTAAGCATTCGTCTGCGACAAAAACTACACTACTGCAATTATATAACTCTCTGTGAAAATTGTACTTTCGATCTGACTATCACCGACCATTACCTGCACTGTGGCTTCCAACCAGCGTTCCTGTTTGTTTTCAAGTCCTCATTGACGATTCTTGGGAAATGCACCTAGGGCAGGGGCATACATTGTACACCCTTCCTCTTATGCCCTTGCTGTAACACAAAACATCCCTTGAACAATCATGATAAAGCATGTAACCTATTTCTGTCTTCATTACACACTGAGATTTCTTCAAAGCCTGCCTTGCCTTCTGCTGCTGCTGCTGCAAAAAAAAAAAAAAAACTTAAGGAATTGAGAGAAAAAAGAGGTGGGTGCACCACAGGATGCAGAGACCGGTCTTGTTGGAAATACCAGTTTTTTTATTTTTTTTATCAAACATATGCCGGACACAGAGGGAGAGGAAGTGGACTCCAGCATTACAGCGGGTCAAGCAGAGATGGTTCCAGAGGCTGTGTTCTCCAAGACCTCTGACATCAAGGAAGGAGGGTCCAGATAAACAGTCATGCAGCATACACGAGCCTCTCGGTAAAGACCAAGTCAAGTCCATGCACATCTACTGCTCTTCAAGGTCAGTCTCAAGCACCAAAAAAAGTACATTGGAGGAGGTGGAGCACTGCTCCTGCAGAAGTTGGAGAGCCACGATTTGAGCCAGAAATGGCACAAACCTTAAGGTTACGCTGCTTCAGCCATGACACCCTGGGCTTGAGAGGTTGGTTGGACACCTGCAAAGACCCATTTTAAGGACACTGAATCCCTCTGCACACTGAAAAGCTGCAGTGTAAATCACCACCACATAGGCCCAGAGGTTCTTAGAAGCAGCATTTGGAACTGAAGTCAATGCTGAAAGCTCCTCAGCAACTGGAATCAAGGCCGGCACCAAAGTGACACTCGGCGCCGTAGTCAGACTCACCAGAGCAGTCTATCTTTGAGAAACTCTCAGAAGCCCTGAATGAAAAGCAGATGAAGCTGCCCAGACACCAAGACATGGGCAAAATACTTAACAAACCTCTGGCTCCAGGACGTCAGATCCCCAAAAAACACCAACTGGCCTTTGCGGGAGAACCAAATCTTGACACTTCCACACCACTAAGTACTCCAAGGGTTAGGTGTTACGGCCACCAACCCTATCCATTTCCTATCACTGTCACTCACATGTCCACCACCCCTACCCCTGCGCTCTCTTCCATCAGAGCTGTATGACACTGACTGAGAATTGGGCAACCTCTAATACCCACATGACCGTTGTGCTAAGCCATTTGATCCCTAGGAAGACTATGTGATGGACCCTCCAAGATGGCCCATATCTAGAACCCTACATAGGCAAGCCTTACCCACCAGATGAAACTACAGCATACCATGCAGTGCACAACATCATCAGGTAAAACTGGAGGCCAAGGATAACTTCCTAGTCTACACCCTGTCCAAGACAGAGCATGTGGTTCATTACATCACCATGATCACAGGAATATTCAGGTTGGCCACTGACAACTTTAAGAAGCTTATAAAACCCAGACTGGGTACTTGTCATATGGGGAAAAATTATTAGCCTGCCCCAAATGATCTGTCTTATATTTGTGGATAAATTGTCCCCGACTCCTTAGCTGTTCCCACTGCCCATAAAAGGGCTTGTGCACAGGCCACGGAAGACGTCCGTCTGCCTGACAAGGAGAATGAGCGAATTGATCCTGCAGTCAAACACGCAGTGCTTGGGGTGCCCACACACAGGCACATTGCCTGTTTGGTGGGCTTCCTCCTCAGGTTTGACAAGTGCCACGGGGAAGAATTAATGTAGATGGTAAAGCACCTACCCAGAGGCCCATTGAGGAGGTGAGAACCATCAGCAGCGCCATTATTAGATGCACCCTCTACTCAGTGGATAAGGCAGTGATGGCTATTAATACCAGTATCCTCCTCCACAGGGTATGCTTCACCTGCTTGCCTTATCAGTCACTCACTCCCTGATTCTGGGGTCATGCAAGCTGCCAAGAGCAGTGCCAAGAGCAGTGCAAAGAACCCAGAAGAGATGGTAGGCATCTAGGTATTGTGAGCAAGACATTTTTAGCAATGGCCGTTACACCTGTCAGAACATCCAACTCTCTAGCTATTTTAGTGACATATTGTACGCAAATGTGGTCTCACCTAGGTACATATCTATAATTCTTATAAGAAGGCAAAATAAATGAATCAAAGGCAGTCCTAAAAGAAGGTGAGAGAACTTCAGCAGAAATAATTGATATGCTATAGATGCTGTCTCCACCGGCTTAAGCCAATTTGCTGGAGCAGCTGTCATGAGGAGACCGGAATGGCTCAAGATGACATCTTTCAGGCCTGAGGTGCAGGCCACAATTTTAGATATGTCCTATGAAGGAAAAACCCTCTTGGGCAAACTCGTTGATGGTATTCTCCAATCTATCAAGTTGGATATAGAAACAGCAACTTCTCCAGGGGTCCTACTACGGAGTCGCCTTAAACCCTTTCCTGGTGCTAGAGGAAATGGACAGTTCTCCTACAGTGTAAATATTTGATCTTATAGATACCAGCTCTACATCCAACCCAGACTAAGTTACCAGCAATGGTACACCAAACAGCACTACAAACCACCACCACCTGCTGCTGACTCAAGATAACCTCCTGCAAGAGAGGTGCAACACAGCTCAGAGGATAGTACTCATCCAGATAGCAGTAACATTTTTCATACACCAGTCACAATTTTCTTCTCGCAACTCATGGACTGACGACTTTCCTATTATTAATATCACAACTGGAAATGTATTACCTCAAATTGGGTGGGCCATAGACCTAGTACAACACTGACATACCATAGAATTAATTAAAAAAAAAAAACCCTCTTTAAAAGCCACCTCAGAGGAGCTCATGTCCAAGGGCGCAACTTGAGAGGGGGAGTGTTTGGAGTGTTACTCTCCCCCTAGTAAATGTATTTTGTGTTAAATAGTTGGGTAGAGGTGCTCATGTTGGGAATGGCGAGGTCTTTGTCAGATTTCACAAGGAAAGTTTACAGACAAAAATGCTCAGTCCTTTCCTCTCTGTTTGGAAAATCTTCAATAATGTTGGTTATTCTACAAAATAATGTGTTTTCTCTCACTTCCTACCCTTCCAATCAATATTCCTCTCCTTTCCACTGCCAAGCCCCTCTTGTGTGCCCTGCTCTTGTTGTATGATGTATTTTAACATTATTTTCCAACGTGATTGTTAGGAAATCTGAAGCTCCCACCCCTCAATCTTACTGACCAAGCTATACTCCTGATCATATTAACCTCGGTGTCTGATAAAATTGGATGTTCTTTTGCTCCTCCATAAAAGAACCATAGAAGAGGTCCCTTATTTATATCGGGATTCGATTCCTATTTCATCCTTCTGAAGACAAAATCCAGAGAATCGCGACTGGTGTTCAATTTACAGCAGCTAAACAAGTTCCTGAAAAACAATCTTTTCGAATGGTAATGCTGCAGGAAATTTTCCAGCTTCTAAATCAAGACAGATTTAATGGCATGCATAGATCACCAGTATGCCTATTTCTGTATTCTCATTCATACCAAACATCAAAAAGCTTAAGGTTCGAGATGGCTGCCTGTAATTACCAATTCAAAGATATGTTTTTTTCCTCAAATGTGCTCCTGGAATATTCAGCAAGTCTATTGCCCCAGTAATGGCTCTTCTGAGGAGGAACGGGCATCACATTTACCCATATGTAGATCACTGGCTAATTAAGGACCATTTGTATGAAATAAATAAAAGATCCACAAAGGCTTGTCTGCAATTGTTTATAGAGCTAGATTTGACCTTGAACAGGGGAAAATATTGCCTGCAGCCCCTAGGGCAGTTGTGGATACAATTGTGTACAATTCCTTCCCTACGAAAGAGAGGAGGTTGAGAATGGCTGGCCAGCAGCATCCTTCTTGGATAGGTCTGTTTCAGTTTGAGACTTCAAATCATTCCTCTTCTGTTCTCCTTATTCTCCTTTGTCGCCACAACATGAGTCTATTTCAGAAGGAGATAGACAAACAGTGGGTTCAAAGCCGAGGATCTTTCGAGGACATTATAATATCATCACTACCAGTATGAGAGCTGTAATACCCTTGGCGGATACACGAGAACAATATCTCACCAAGTCGCACATTCCTCAGTGCAATATCTCAATTTGTGATGACCACAGGTGCATCCATAATCAGCTGAGGAGCACATCTCCAGGATTTAGAAGTCAACAGAAGATAGTCGCCACAGGAAACCCAACTGCCTATCAATCTTCCAGCATGGAGGACAGTGACCTTAGGGTTTCAGTCTTTTCTTCCTACAATATAGCATTCATTTGTGCTAGTTCGCACAGACAACATGGCAATCACTACTTGAACATGCACCAATAAACAATTTCATATTTCCCTCCATTGAAGTTCAAAGACTCTTCAAATGGCGTCTTCATCACCAGATTACACTGAAAGTGAAACATGTATCTGGAATAAGCAGTAAATGGGCAGACACTCTCCCGGTCAACAACAAGAGAGCGTCACAAGTGGGAACTAGGCCAACAAAAGCTCACATCCATCTTTCAAACCTTGGGAAATCCAAACTTCGACTTGTTAGCAACACATCTCAGTCACAAATGTCACTTTTATGCCTGCAGATACACTCGGGAGAGGTCATGAAGGAATGCCTTTCGAATTGTTTGGACAGGAATCTTCACTTACGCTTTCCACTCAGTTCCACTAATTTCAAGATTGTCAAAATGAAAAAAGAACAAGTTTGCATTATTCTCGTGGCTGCAGGAATATTGGTACACAAAGCCACTTCTCTTATCAAACAGCAGCATATTCCGCTCAGACCATTATCCAGCATTCTGATGATGAACAACAGCCAGGTTGTTCATCCCAAACCGAAGTCTCTCAATTTATCTCTCTGGCTCCCGAATACAGTGAGTTCCATCTCTTGAATATTTCAGAAGATTGCAGAAAACATTTAGCAAAAGCCAGAGATAACATAAAAAACGCAACATATACGACTAAATGGTCTTGTTTACGTTCATAGTGCTATCCGAACAATGTTCACCCTTTTCCTTCTTTACCTGACTAAATCTTGCCTTATTGGTTGCACCAAGAACGATCAGGCCTTTCTGTTACTTCTCTAAAAGTCCATCTAGCTGCAGTTTAAATTCCTGGAAACTTTGTTTAGAAGCTCATCAAATCAACTGTTTCTTTGGTCTTAGTGACATATAATGTAGCTCCTCAAGGACCTCTTCTGGACTTTTCATCGGTTACACCAACTACGCCGTGAAGTCGACCGAAGCCACCTGACGGGTCGCAGGGGTATTGCTCTGAGAAAAATCTCTGGATCCAGTATGATGCCTGGGGGAAATTTTAAGGTAAAGAATGTGCAACTAGAAAACGTCTCTACCAGATATATTGTTACTGAAGGTAAGTAACTTGTTCTTCATGGCAATTAAAAACAGTCCAGTCTCAACTGATAAAAAGTCAGTTGGAATCCATACATAATGCAGTCCTCAAACCCTTGTCTTGCTAAATTGCTTCAGTATTAGCCCTTAAGGTCTGCAAAGAGAATTCATGAGAAGATGCAAGCTGTCACTATTTAAGAACCTTACATGCAATTCCGTAATGAGATTGTTGTGCTAAGAAGGAATCCTTGCTTAACCCTGAAGTTCCATTAGATGTTCTTCTAAATGAACCAGTAGTCATTGAGTCTATTTGTTTTGAGAATGTTACTAATACGGCAGCATGAGCACTTCGTACTCTCGAAGCTAGACAATCCACATGTCATAAATTGATAGAACGAAAAGGGTTCGAAAAACTGACCAACTTCTAATAGCCAGTTGCCCGCCTAGGAAGGGGCACGTGCTGGCGAGACAGTGTGGCATGATGAGTTTCTGCTGCCGTAAAATGTTGCCATCAAAAAGCTCGACATCCTCTGGACAGAAAAGTTAGATTGCATTCCAGAAAAGGTGTGGCTACATCTACTGCTCTGTTTGCTAGAATATCTTTACCAGATTTTTTCAGAGGCGCTCTGTGAGGAAATGGTGTGTAACTGTGTATCACATGGTGTGATTATGAGAACTCGCTGTGTAAGACACTTACCTTTAGGACCAGTAGATTAATTTGTTAAACCCTCCAGCTCATCTGTGGGTAGCTGTGGCTCTGAACAAAAAGGCTTATACAAAAGCAGCTCCAAACAATTGCAGAAGAAATAAATGAGACACTAAAGAAATCGGATACCAATTTATAAAAATAGAATGTATTTTTATGTATTTTAAGACACCACAACTAAAAATATCTACCTGAGGGTTCTGATGATATAGAATTTACAAAGTATAGTAAATAAACAGCTTTTCACTTAACCACAAATAAGCATTGACAAATTCAACAAATTTGACACTTAGAAACGTTTACAGAGAAAATATTGGGCCAGTGTCTGAGCAGTTTCTTTAGGGGACCCACTCCATCATGAAGCTAGCCATGGGGACCAGCAAGGTCCACAGAAACCGGTACCACGAAGATAGAAGCAGTCTTCAGTGAGTTCCTGGCACTTTTATCCAATTGCAGTAGGTTCCTATGGAGTTGTTCTCATGCAAGGGATACAGGATGCTGAAGATGCTCAGTGATGCCGTAGATGCGATGCGGTTGATGAGGGTCTGTCTGCTTTCACTCCTGGGTCTACTAGCTTGGTTAGGTGGTCCTGGCCACAGGGGTCGATGCCCCTCAAAGTCCTCTGGTATGATGAGCAAACCAAATTACCATGAAATCTGTTTACAGGTTTCTTGTATGTCTGTAAAAGAAGATCTCCTTCGCATGTCTAAAACCGTGTGTAGCTTTTCAATAGTTTCCTTTTTTTTTTTTTAAGAATGAGATATTCAGATTTAGTGTATTTTTGAGAGCGGCAGCCTGCATATTGCAGTTTTGACTGGCACCAAGACATCACCCAAAAACAATTCAAAATTTGAATGTGTCAAGGAGTAGCAAGAACAATGACTTATTGGAATGAGCTGGCTTTCCCTCGTATTAACTTTATTCTGCCTTAAGTACACAGATGGCTAAATGAAGCACCTATTGACTAAATTATAAGCCTGAGCCTGAAATCTTGTCTTTGTAACATTGTTTTGGGTAGCATTTTTCTAGTGAAATTTGCGCATGCCATTTGAGTATCAAAATGGGTGGACTGGCAAGCCAGTTCCAAGTAAAGGTAAGTATGACTGTTGAAGTTGGCCATGTGCCGGACATGTAACCCCTCACCCCGTCAAACGTTAATGACTTTTGAGAGAAGTGGAATATATAACATGGCTGTCCAAAAAGATTGGAGTACTGACAATTACTCTGATCCGCATTCCAGTCTATCAATTTTCGTTAACTGTCCCTAAGAAAGCAGTATTCTGCAAACCAGCCTTGGTCCTCATCTGGTATGAAAAGTTATCCCAAATGACCAGGACACTTGCCCAAGCTTTCACAAACTATTTGAACCACTGGTCGATCTAGAAATCATATAACTTTTGTGTTCGGTTTGTCCACATCAGTTAGTCAATCATTTGCATCTTATTTCAGAACAGACTCTGACTAAAGTTCCTATGATGCTGCAGCCACACACTCGAGCAAGTCTCTGATTCTTTTACAGTGAAAACAAATTTTTAATTTGAAGAATCACCTTAGTATTATGAGCAGAGAAATAGTCTCTGTTCTGTAAAATGCCGACAGCTTAGCAATTTTGTTACACGATAACCCTTTGGTCCACTTTATATTATTTTCGTCATAATTTCAATTTGGATATGTTGATTGCAAGACTGTTTCTGTAATCTTCTATTGATCCTAGTGTTTTGTCTTGAACACAACTTGGTGTAAGTACTCTTATTGTGTTTAACAGTGATGCTTTGTTTTCTCTTGTTACCGCAGGTGGCACTTGTGTTTCCAAACAGTGACCCAGTAATGTTTGTGGTGGCGTTTTATGGGTGCCTCCTTGCAGATCTCATTCCTGTGCCAATAGAAGTGCCTCTGACTCGGAAGGTAATGTTTCCCTCAGCCTCCAGTTATTTGGCTATATTTTCACACACTCCACTCCTTGACATTGGCTCTCGTTTTTTAGCCTCTTGATCCACGCTTAATATATTCATTGTCTAGTGTTAAATTGGGGTTTGTAGGCTCTCTGATCTGTCCCCTTTGTAGAAGGCTATTTTATTTAGGGAGAACGCAGTAGAATTGTTTTGTTTTCATCTTTTTTTCTTCATCAAGCAATTGAACCTGGTGTGTTCGCAATGTATGTGCCTATTTGAAACTTCTTCGTAAACGTTTAAAACCTAAGAGGTATCTCCCACACATACTCTTAAGCCATGTTTATTAATTTAATCTCTCCAAAGCAGCTTGCACCCATCTCCTATATAGTTTTCCACAAGGTTCTGTTTTCATTGCTTTCTGCTTTGCTTTTGATTTTTTTAATGTTCATAGGGGGATACAATGAGTCCCACAGAAGTAAGACTTCTTGGAACACCAGGTTTGATGGCATGTGTAGCTGTAGATACACATGCTGTGCATATATCCGCCATCTAGTGTTGGGCTCGGAGTGTTACAAGTTGTTTTTCTTCAAAGAAGGTTTTCGAGTCATGAGATCAAGTGACTCCTCTCAAAGATACTGCACATGGGCATAAGGTCCTTTGTTAGATTGTTTTCTTTCTGCCGTCTGGTTCGGATGTGTTTCCTCTTGCCGGTGGATATTGGTTCGGACCTTCTGAACTTACTCTACCTTTCTCTAATTCTATCGCTATAGTTTCGATCACATTTCCTATCTAAAGTCAATCTGATTTAGACCGTCAGGGTTGATTTTTCACCCTTACTAGAGGCCTCTCCCTTTAGGGCCTCCTTCAATGTTGGGCTGATGGAACAAATCCGGTTTCGATTCTGTCCTCGTTATCAATCTAAATTCCCATACGCAATTAGCTTTCAGTGTGTAATCTTTATTTACCTCCTGATCATCGAGAAGAGACTTGCGATGCCTGCAGATCGTTTCAATCTAAGAATTCTCCCCGGTACCGAAGAGCTCGTCGTCTGGAAATGGCGTCGAAGTCCACAGAAGACATACCTGATATTTTCGGTGAGAAACACACACAGGAGGAAGTAGGTCAGAGTACATAGTTTTCCATCAGAGACTCTGACTTCGAACAAGGCTCCGATGCTGACAGCCAGTCCCTACCTCTGGCGCAGTACGTGAATACACCAGCCCCGCCCACCACCCAAAGGTATTTTTTAAAAAAGACTCCAGCACTGGTCGTCAGTCCTCCACTGCCTTCGGGCCACGGTTGGATATGAAAATCAAGACCGGATGACCATTGTTCGGGTTCAGCACCGAGAACAAAGACCAAAGGGCACTCAGCATCGACAAAACAGACTGCTGCGAGCTGAAAAAAAAACTGTTACCAATTTTGGTGCCAACACTTTCGGTTCCAGTTAAACACTCAGTGTCTAAACCTTCGGAGACGAAAGCCATAAGTAGTAAACCTACTACTTCTACACTAGAATCATCTGATATACAACCCATTGTAGAAGTGATGGACGCTAAACAGTAAAAAGTGCATATTCAAAAAGCTACAGGGAGTATAATTGCTTCTCCTCCAGTGACTATTAAGAGGAAATTAACTGTTCGATGGCATGTGTAGCTGCAGATACACATGTTGTGCATAGCCCGCCATCTGGTGTTGGGTCGGAGTGTTACAAGTTGTTTTTCTTCGAAGAAGTCTTTCGAGTCACGAGACCGAGGGACTCCTCCTCCTTTGCTTCCATTGCGCATGGGCGTCGACTCCATCTTAGATTGTTTTCTTTCCGCCATCGGGTTCGGACGTGTTCCTTTTCGCTCCGGGTTTCGGGACGGAAAGATAGTCAAAACTTCGGAAAACTACGTCGGTATTGTTGCGTTCGGGATCGGGTTAGATAGCATCGACACCGAATCGGGAAGACCTCCAAAAGCCCTTCGGGGTAATTTCGATCCCCCGTCGGGGCCTGGTCGGCCCGACCGCGTGTAACGTCGACACTGATGGAACGGACCCCGTTCCGATTCTGTCCTAAATGCCACAATAAATACCCATATACAGACCAACACTTGGTCTGTAACATGTGCCTGTCGCCCGAGCACAAGGAAGAAACTTGTGAGGCCTGTCGTGCGTTTCGGTCCCGAAAAACGCTCCGTGACCGGCGAGCCAGAAGATTACAGATGGTGTTCACGCCGACAGGACACCGAGAGTTCAAGGAACAAGGAGGAAGAAGAGGAAGCCTTCTCCATCCATGAATCGGACTCGGAGGAATTCGACGTCGAACAAACTGTGAGTAAGACGTCGAAACAAGCACAACACAAGAAAACAGACAAGGCCCAGGGGACGCCACTGCCAACAGGCCATGGCTCGACCCATAAAGTAGGTGACCGTCCATCGGCACCGAAAAAGGCCGAACTGGTACCGAGATCGTCCGACTCGGGTCGAGACACAGGCACGCAGCAATCTCGGGACCGAGAAAGTGCTGCCGAAAAAGATCGACGCCGAGACAGCGGAACCGAAGCTGCTCGACGCAGAGACAGCGGCACCGAGGAAGATCGACGCCGAGAAAGCTCGACGCCGAAAAAGAGAAAATTCGCCTCAGAGCCGAAAACAAGCAGAGACACAGTTTCGGTGCCAAAACGACCAGCAACCGAACCAACTGCCAGCTCATATACAGAGGAACAATCACTGTCCTCTCAAATGCGCAGACACAGATTTGAAGAAGAGTTACAGACCACTCATGTAGACCACACACAAAAGCGGATCTTCATACAAAGTGGGACAGGGAAGATCAGTACTCTTCCCCCAATCAGGAGAAAAAGGAGACTTGAGTTTCAACAAGAACTAACACCACAAACAAAAGTGGTAAAAAAGGTAACTCTGCCACCCTCTCCTCCACCTGTAACTCATATATCACCGGCACAGACTCCGTCACACTCACCGGCCCACACCACCATGAGCCAAGATGACCAGGACGCTTGGGACCTATACGACGCCCCGGTATCAGATAATAGTCCTGAATCGTACCCTACCAAGCCCTCACCACCAGAGGACAGCACAGTGTATGCACAGGTGGTAGCTAGGGCAGCAGAGTTCCATAACGTGTCATTACACTCAGAGCCTGTCGAGGATGACTTCCTTTTCAACACCCTCTCCTCCACCCATAGCACCTACCAGAGCCTGCCTATGCTTCCAGGAATGTTGAGGCACGCAAAGCAGATCTTCAACGAGCCGGTCAAAAGTAGGGCAATAACTCCAAGGGTGGAGAAAAAATATAAAGCACCGCCCACAGACCCTGCTTTCATCACCTCGCAACTGCCACCAGATTCAGTTGTAGTAGGGGCAGCTCGCAAGAGAGCAAACTCGCACACATCAGGCGAGGCGCCACCTCCGGATAAAGAAAGCCGCAAGTTCGACGCAGCTGGGAAAAGGGTCGCAGTACAAGCTGCAAACCAGTGGCGAATCGCAAACTCTCAGGCGCTCCTAGCGCGATATGACAGAGCCCATTGGGACGAGATGCAGCATCTCATCGAGCATCTACCCAAAGAATTTAAAAAACGGGCAAAACAAGTGGTTGAGGAGGGACAAAACATCTCCAATAACCAAATACGCTCCTCTATGGATGCAGCGGACACAGCTGCAAGAACAATAAACACCGCAGTGACCATAAGAAGGCACGCATGGTTGCGCACATCTGGCTTTAAACCGGAAATTCAGCAAGCAGTGCTCAATATGCCGTTCAATGAAAAACAATTGTTCGGACCCGAAGTGGACACGGCAATTGAGAAGCTGAAAAAGGACACTGACACAGCCAAGGCCATGGGCGCACTCTATTCCCCGCAGGGCAGAGGCACTTTCGGAACCTTCCGCAAAACAACCTTCAGAGGGGGGTTTCGGGGTCAGGCCACACAAGCCAGCACCTCACATTCAACACCGTCCACCTACCAGGGACAATACCAAAGGGGAGGCTTTCGGGCCAGTACAGGGGAGGACAATTCCCTAGAAACCGGGGAAAATTTCAAAGCTCAAAAACCCCTACAACCAAACAGTGACTCACAAGTCACTCAACCCCTCCACACAACACCAGTGGGGGGAAGACTAAGTCAATTTTACCAATCTTGGGAGGAGATAACAACAGACACTTGGGTCTTAGCAATTATCCAACATGGTTATTGCATAGAATTTCTCCAACTCCCTCCAAATGTCCCACCAAAACCACAAAATATGTCAAAACAGCATTTAGACCTTCTGGAACTAGAAGTCCAAGCATGACTGCAAAAGGACGCAATAGAATTGGTACCATGTACACAACTAAACACAGGAGTTTACTCACTGTACTTCCTAATACCAAAAAAGGACAAAACACTGAGACCAATCCTAGATCTCAGAACACTAAACACCTACATCAAATCAGAACACTTTCACATGGTCACGCTCCAAGACGTGTTACCACTGCTAAAGCAACAAGACTACATGACAACCTTAGATCTAAAGGACGCGTATTTCCACATACCGATACATCCCTCGCACAGGAAATACCTAAGGTTCGTATTCAAGGGAATACATTACCAATTCAAAGTGTTACCGTTCGGTATAACGACCGCACCAAGAGTATTTACAAAATGCCTAGCAGTAGTTGCCGCACACATCAGAAGGCAGCAAATACACGTATTCCCGTACCTAGACGATTGGCTAATCAAGACCAACTCCCTAACAAAGTGTTCACACCACACAGATTATGTCATACAAACCCTCTACAAACTCGGTTTCTCCATCAACTATGCAAAATCACACATTCTGCCGTGCAAAACACAGCAATACTTAGGAGCGACAATCAACACAACAAAGGGACTAGCCACTCCAAGTCCACAAAGGGTTCAAAATGTTCACAATGTTATACAAGCCATGTATCCAACACAAAAAATACAGGCAAAGATAGTATTAAAGCTCCTAGGCATGATGTCCTCATGCATAGCCATTGTCCCAAACGCAAGACTGCACATGAGGCCCTTACAACAGTGCCTAGCATCACAATGGTCACACGCACAGGGTCACCTCCTAGATCTGGTGTTAATAGACCGCCAAACATACATCTCGCTCCTATGGTGGAACAGTATAAATTTAAACAAAGGGTGGCCTTTCCAAGACCCAGTGCCACAATACGTGATAACAACAGATGCTTCCATGACAGGGTGGGGAGCACACCTCAATCAACACAGCATCCAAGGACAATGGGACGTGCATCAAACAAAACTGCATATAAATCACCTCGAATTGTTAGCAGTATTTCTAGCGTTAAAAGCATTTCAACCCATCATAACTCACAAATACATTCTTGTCAAAACAGACAACATGGCAACAATGTATTATCTGAACAAACAGTGGGGAACACACTCGACACAGCTGTGCCTCCTGGCAAAAAAGATATGGCAATGGGCAATTCACAACCACATTCGCCTAATAGCACAGTTTATTCCAGGGATCCAGAATCAGCTAGCAGACAATCTCTCTCGAGATCACCAGCAGGTCCACGAATGGGAGATTCACCCCCAAATCCTAAACACTTACTTCAAGATTTGGGGAACACCTCAAATAGACCTATTTGCAACAAAGGAAAACGCAAAATGCCAAAACTTCGCATCCAGGTACCCACACAGGCAGTCCCAAGGCAATGCTCTATGGATGAACTGGTCAGGGATATTTGCGTATGCTTTTCCCCCCTCTCCTTCCATATCTAGTAAACAAATTCAGTCAAAACAAACACAAACTTATACTAATAGCACCAACATGGGCAAGACAACCTTGGTACACAACACTACTAGACCTGTCAGTAGTACCCCATGCCAAGTTACCCAACAGGCCAGATCTGTTAACACAACACAAACAACAGATCAGACATCCAAACCCAGCATCGCTGAATCTAGCAATCTGGCTCCTGAGATCCTAGAGTTCGGACATTTAGACCTCACCCAAGAATGTATGGAAGTCATAAAACAAGCTAGAAGACCATCCACTAGACACTGCTATGCAAGCAAATGGAAAAGGTTTGTTTGCTACTGCCATAATAATCAAGTTCAACCATTACACTTACTACACTTACAAAAATCAAATCTGGCCTTCTCTTCCATTAAAATACACCTCGCAGCAATATCTGCATACATGCAGATTACCTATTCAACTTCTCTATTTAGGATACCTGTCATTAAAGCGTTTATGGAAGGCCTGAAAAGAATTATACCACCAAGGACACCACCTGTTCCTTCATGGAATCTCAACATCGTTTTAACAAGACTCATGGGTCCACCTTTTGAACCCATGCATTCTTGCGAAATACAATTCTTAACCTGGAAGGTTGCATTTCTCATTGCCATCACATCTCTAAGAAGAGTAAGTGAAATTCAGGCGTTTACAATACAAGAACCTTTTATCCAAATACACAAAAATAAGGTAGTCCTAAGAACCAACCCTAAATTTCTACCAAAGGTTATTTCACTGTTCCACTTAAATCAAACGGTAGAACTACCAGTGTTCTTCCCACAGCCAGATTCTGTAGCTGAAAGGGCACTACATACATTAGACATCAGAAGAGCACTAATGTACTACATTGACAGAACAAAAGAAATCAGAAAAACAAAACAACTGTTTATTGCATTTCAAAAACCTCATACAGGAAACCCAATATCAAAACAGGGTATAGCCAGATGGATAGTTAAGTGCATCCAAATATGCTACCTTAAAGCAAAGAGAGAGCTGCCCATTACACCAAGGGCACACTCAACCAGAAAGAAAGGCGCTACCATGGCCTTCTTAGGGAATATTCCAATGCACGAGATATGCAAGGCAGCCACATGGTCTACGCCTCACACATTTATTAAGCACTACTGTGTGGACGTGCTATCCGCACAACAAGCCACAGTAGGTCAAGCCGTTCTAAGGACTTTATTTCAGACTACTTCCACTCCTACAGGCTGAGCCACCGCTTTTGGGGAGATAACTGCTTACTAGTCTATGCACATGTGTATCTGCAGCTACACATGCCATCGAACGGAAAATGTCACTTACCCAGTGTACATCTGTTCGTGGCATTAGTCGCTGCAGATTCACATGTGCCCACCCGCCTCCCCGGGAGCCTGTAGAAGTTTGGAAGTTATCTTCAACATTTGTAAATATATTACTTAAACCTTAATTGGTACATACTTATTCATTCCATTGCATGGGCACTATTACTAACACAACTCCTACCTCACCCTCTGCGGGGAAAACAATCTAAGATGGAGTCGATGCCCATGCGCAATGGAAGCAAAGGAGGAGGAGTCCCTCGGTCTCGTGACTCGAAAGACTTCTTCGAAGAAAAACAACTTGTAACACTCCGACCCAACACCAGATGGCGGGCTATGCACAACATGCGAATCTGCAGCGACTAATGCCACGAACAGATGTACACTGGGTAAGTGACATTTTCCTTTCAGGAGACCTTAGATGCTGGACCTCCACCAAAGAAGGTCTCAAAAGACAAGGAGAGAGAAAAGGCTATTGAACAAAAACATCCTTCACCACCACATTCTCTTGTTCCTCCTTCCACACCACCACCCACGTATGAGACGCAGTTTTCATCACAAACATCCTCAGCATCACCACACAGGTATGATCTTAGTGACATTTAGCAGAATACGGATCCCTGGGATCTATATGATCCTGATCCTATTCTTTCAGATAATCCCGACTTGTATCCTGCTAGACCTTCTCCACCAGAAGACACTACTGCATATAACCAGGTCATAGCCAGAGCAGATGCCTACCATAATGTGCAAATGCATACAGATCATATAGAGAACGTACAAGGGAAATCAGAGTCTCCCAAAGCTCCCAGGATTGCTCAGCTATTCTTCTAACATTTTCAAAGGCCAGAATTATCACGCCTTGAGTGGATAAAAAATATAAACCAGCACCCTCCGACCCAGTTTTTATCAGGACTCAGTTACCACCCGATTCAATAGTGGTTAGTGGAGCAAGGAAAAGGGGCAACAGACAGTCAACAGGAGATGCTCCTCCTCCAGGTAAGGAGAGCAACAGCAGGTAAAAGGGTAGCCTCACAAGCTGCAAATCACTGGAGGATAGCTCTCTTAGCTAGATATGTTAGGTCCCACTGGGACAAGATGGAAGAACTGTTGCAGTATCTTCCACCAGAGTATCAGAAACTGGGACAACAAATAGTCACAGAAGGGAAAGCAAGCAATATCTAATATCGCTATTAGATGTACTACAGACGCGGGTGATACCGCAGCTAGAGGAGTCAACACCAGTGTAGTCATCTGAAGACATGGTTGGTTAAGCTGTTCAAGGTTCTAACCTGAGATACAGCAAGCTGTCTTAAAAATGCCCTTTGAAAAGTAACATCTATTCTGCCCAAAAGGTGACTCAATGATAGAGAAACTTAAGAAAGATTCTGACACAGCTAAGGAGATGGGTGTGTTATACACCACACCCACCAGAGGGAATTTTAGTATAAAGTCCAATGAGTTGATGAGAGGGATGAAATATCCAATCGGAAGATTAAGAAGCGGAAGGATTTCTCTTCATCCAATTGAAAGAAGGATAGTTCAGTTCATCCAAATTCAGCCGACACGTGTTTCGTCCTCTAAGGGACTTTCTCAAGGCTGACAAAAACAAAATTCGAATGGTTTGTTTGTACCTCTAGTATCGTTAATGTCCAAGCTGATATAAACATGAACATTGGAAGTGTCCTGTAATATATCGGTATAATAGTGACGATGTGTGTCATAAGATTCCAAAAACCTCCGTGTGAAAACCACCATGATACCACAGATAGATGTTACCAATTACTACGTGTGAAAAACAAACAGAAACCATGCTTCCAGAAAGTTTTGCTTAGTATCAAAAAATTTATTAAAATCAAAAGAAGTGATAAGAGGATATGAGAAAGGTGAAAAACCAAAATTAAATGAGAGAAGCACCAATAGGCAGCAAGAGCCTCATGCATATTTATTTTACTCTATTTTAGTGATCCAAAACTTTGTGATAATTGCCCCAGAAGGTTGAAAGTTGTGCATAGTTATTTATGAGGTTTAAGTCTATGTACCCAAACGGGTGTATTGACAACTGAAAAGATATATTACATTTTATACCTTAGGGTTTTAATAACTTCTCAAAGCCATTAGAGCCTTCGTAATTTAGAGTAGAAAATGTTGGTCGAAAGTGTTTCAATGGTCACAGAGAGTCTGTAAAAGAGGGAATCATGGCTATCCCTTAATTCAAACAATAGAAATTCCTATGGGAACAGATTTATAAAATGTGTTTGGTCCAATCGTTCCACTGACCTGTGATAAAAATCTCCTAAACTAGAATTGGGTTAATATCAGTCCAACAAGGTCCTGGCATCCCAAAATAAGGTGCCTATAGCAAACAAAAACGAAAGAAGGTTTAATGTATTATTCCAAAATGGAGAGATGAATTAACGGAAACTCCTCAAAAGTTTGTCTATAGAATCCCGAGGATCAGAAACAGACATTGCTCATAAGTATCTTCTGAAGTGTGAGTAACTATCGGGGAATGCTCATGTACAGCCTATATCCCCTCGTTACATAGTTCAAACAATAGAAATTCCTAAGGGAACAGATTTGTAAGAAGTGTTTGGTCCAATCGTTACCACTAATCTGTGATAAAAATCTCCTACATTAGAATTGAGTCAATATCAGTTCAACGTGGTCCTGGCATCCCAAAGTAAGGCGCCTGAAGCAAACAAAAACGGAAGACGGTTTATTTTATTAATCCAAAAGGGAGAGATGAAATGAAGGAAACTCCCCAAGACTTGTCTATAGAATCCCGAGGATCAGAAACAGACATTAATCATAAGTATCTTCTGATATGTAAATAACTATCGGGGAATGCTCATGTATAGCCTATCCCCCCTCGTTACCTTTGAAAGTGGTACGTTGTCCTAGGTCAATCCTGCAGTGGCGGTTTCCAAAAATCGGCTGCCTGTGAGAATCGTTTTAAGCGTGAAAGAACGCAATAGAAAGAGGACTCTTCCTTTAGAAAAGCGCCTCCATGTTATGATAGTCAATGTGATTTTTTGGAATCATTTAAATTCTTCTGTTTACACATTAAATTCAATGTATATGATTTATCTAACCTCAAATCACTCTCTTTTTTCTGTAACTTCTTATTAATTCATATTGCACTGATACCATTTTCGTGGGGATCTTTATACTATGTTTCTCTGATACATTCAGTGAGTCACGACTATCTGAACACTACTCATAGGATGACATTATTATTTGTGTGCTCCATTCTCTATTTTCTATAGAACTATGGCATTTACGCCTAAAAAAGATAAGCATGAAAAAAACAATTTCTAAAAAAAAAACATTCCATGAATTGGTTTCTATGAAATTTTGAATGTCTTTCACCTGCAAAATTCCATTTAACAGTTTAGATTAAATTGTTTCTCAGTAATGGCATGCCATGAAATATTCTTTCTGTAAAATCATAAGCAACCATTCTACAGACCTTGAAAGAGTTTGTATGTAGTATTTTTGTCTGCCATCCTGTAAGGAAATGCATCTTTTTCTATGGTCACTCCCAAATTTTCTGACTGATGCTGCTGGTTATTCGACTCAGACCTCTGTGCCAGTTCCCTTGCCTTAAACACTTATGCTCAATTGGCTCATACCCAATTGGCTACGCTAACATACCTGTAAAACCCTAGTAAGTGGTACCCAGTGTACCCAGGTCATGTATGTTTGAGGGCCCCTCCAGGGATTGCAGTACTGGTTGTGCCACCCTGGGCGTGAGATGAATATAACAAGACTCCTTCCCCAACATTTGCAGGCTGGAAGAGCAGTTTAAACTCCTAACCCAACTTTGCTGTTTAAAGTAATGGCAAAGCCCGTCTTTTCCCGGTATATGTGTAAGTCACCCCTAAGGCAGGCCTTTGAGTCCCAAGGCAGGGTGCAACATATCACATGGGCAGAACATGTGATTTTACATGTTCTGATAGTAAAAACTCAAGACTGTTATTTTTACTGTGGAAAGGCTTAGTCGCCCAGTTGGCAATTAGAGTTATATGCTGACCCCTCATCTGTGCTAACTGTGGAATGGTGTGACCAAATTGGGGCATCCAAGGTTCAAACAACTCACTACATTAAACATGACATGAGTCACAGGTCACAATTAATGTAACAAGTTGCAATGTGTAACTTTAGTAAAGTGCCACTTTTTTCTCTTTAGTCCCCTGCGCCCATATCGCTTTGCTCACGATGTCCTCCCACTGGGGAAACGTGGGAACCTGGTAGCCCATTGGCTACCAGCCTCATCCTGATCTCAGGGCATTTACTGAGCATAAGTAGGGCACCCTGGCACCCTGACCTCCGATCTCAGCTGGACTGGAAGAAGGACAGAGGATGGACTGCCCTGCTACACTGAGGAACCGGCAAAGAGAGAGTGCACTGTTGTGGACTGCACCTTCTGCAGCTGGTGGCTAACATAGGAATAGGGACTGTGCCTCCTATGTCCTGCTTAAGGAGAAGTCGTCTTCCCTGCCCAACCAAAACAAGATATTTCAAGGGCCAGCTGACTGGCCTACTGTTCGCAGCCCAGGGACACAACAGCAGAAGAAGCCTGCTGGGGCACGTTGGTAGCCCAAAGTCTTTAACTCCCAGCCAGACATTATTGGTTACTGCAGTGCTGGGGACAAGGACTCAGTGCATAAAGTTGCACCCGAGTTGCTGAGCCTGGTAGTGCCATCGGATTAAATCTGGAACCTGCAGAGAATGAGTTAAAGACTCAGGAAGGATTGACCGGTGATCACAATACTGGCCAACTGGAAGTCCAGTGGCAACTGGACTACTGCCAGCAGATAGAGGACTATGTGGGATGTCAATCCTGTGACCAGGGTCACCTCACACCTAACAAATGAAATGTTAATGTTCCTAAAAGGGATTGGTAAGTGTATTACACAGTGAGGTTGCAAAACTGCACCATCTGATAATCCCCATTTCCTCACATGCAGCTACATAGACTCTGAACCATTTAAGACGTTAGCAAAGGCAAGTAATGTGTTCATCTGACAGACTTCTGACCCAAGATTCCTTAGCTTAGAATAGATACTAAAGCAATATGTCCCCAGAGGTGCGTCTGTGAACTGGTTCAAACCAAAAAGTCGTGGAGGACCGAACAGGCAAAATGTGTGTATCTATGCGTACACTCAGGATCTATGCGTATGCTCAGGAGTTCGGGATACCGTACTCTCATGCCCAGTCTGGAGCCTCAAGAATGACTTGCGGCAGGTCTATCCTGATCTTCTTCAGAACTCTGGTTAGGAGTGGTATCTGTAGAGTCCTGAGCCCCTCTCAAGACAAAGGGCCAGATGTATGAAGCCTTTTTGCAGTGTATGAAAGGCATTGTGAACGCAATTTAAAGGAAACGTTAAAATAGCGATTCCTTAAAATTGCGACCTCACTTAGAGAATCGCAATTTGCGATTCTCTAAATGCGGCATCGCAAATAAGGAATCCTTATTTGCGATTTCTTAAGCACATGTATGAAGCAATTCCTTAATGCGAATTGGGCATTTAAGGAATCGCTATTACCACCAAGTTGACCTTGGTGGTAACCATGTGCAAATTAAAAAAATGCATTAAAAATGCATTTTTAAAATTGACATGTAACCCACACATGCCCTTTTGGCATGTGTGCACCTTACATGTCTTCCAAAATTGTTTTGGGGAGCAGCAGAGGGGGCCTTAGGCCCCCAGCACCCTGGAGTTTGCATTTCCCAAATTGCGAATTCCAGTTAGAAATTCGCAATTTGGGAAATGCAAAAAATTCGCACTTATGGGCTGACAGACCCATAGGTGTGAATGGGGGCTGTATCGCAATTTACGATTCAGTAATAGCATTTGCGATTTTTAAGAAATCGCTATTACCGAATCGCAAATATGATACATAGCATTTTGCGACTCAGAAATAGCGATTTCTTAAAAATCGCTATTTCCGAATCGCAAAAGGCTTTTTTCATACATCTGGCCCAAAATGCCTCACCAAATGATAACTGCCTTGGAAACTCTACGTGCAGAAGTGCCGACATTGAGCGTTCTCAGCAATGGCAACCAGATCTAACCATGGTTCTCCCAAGGGACCTTGCACCACATCTAGATAGAGATGGCATTTGTAATCTGCAAGCCATTGATGACTGAGTTAATCCACCCTGATGTTCAGAGAGCCCGTCAGGAAAATGTCCTGATGGTCCAGCCATGTCCAGAGGCGCAGTGTCTCCTATTTGTTGCCGTACAGAATGGCGGTAGCGTTGTACATGAATACCTGAGCCAGCCTCCCCTTGATGGATTGGAGGAAGGCTTTCACTGCCAAGCAAGTTGCTCTCAACTCCATCAAGTTTATGTGGAACTGAGAGTCCACCGGAGACCAGAGTCCTTGGATCTCCACCTCTCCCCATGGCCATCCGAACCCAGGAGTGACTCATCCATCACACCTGCGAGACCTGGGTGCAGAAGAGAGGGTGTCTGCTGCTGATCCAATTGCTGTTTGTCAACTACCACTGCAGATCTTATGGAATATCCTCTGATATCTGGTCCTGGTTTTAGAGATTCCCCTGATGCTACACCCACAGGGACTTCAGGTCTAACTGAAGAGCCTGCACATGCCAGCGGGCATGCTTTACCATCAGGATGCAGAAAGACAGGAGATCCAACAGCCTCAGAGTCAGTATCACCAAAATCCAGGATAGAGGCTGTAGCATCAGAATCATAGCATGAATTTCCTGGACTCACTGCTCTGGAGGATAGGTGCAGAAATGCACTGTGTCCAGAATGGCTCAGATGAAAGGGAGAATGTGATAGGGAGTCAGGTGTGACTTTGGCTCGTTTGTAGTGAACTCCAGCGAATGCTGGGGTTCACCGTAGCCTAGATGTGAAAAACTGCCTGGAGAAAGCCTGCCTTTAACAGCTAGTCGTCAATGTAGGGGAAGCCTGGAACCCCTGACCACCACAGATGGGCTGCTTTTGTGTTTCTGAGGCCAAAGTGGGCACAATGAACTACCATGATCTGCAGTTAACATCTGTGGGCCAGCATGAGTGGGATGTAGAAACAAGCATCCTACAGGTCCAGCACTACTATTCAGTCTCCAGGATCTAGGGCAGACTTAACCAGAGCCAATATTAGTATTCTGAATTTCTTATTTTCAGGAAGTAGTTGAAAGGGCGTAGATCTAGAAGAGATAGAGTAGCAATCACAACCTACTATGCTCACAGAAGAACTGTGGGGTGGGTCTGTTGGCTGTGGTGGTTGGGTGGAATTGGACACAACTAGTATTGACTGTCGTAGCCATGGAAGGTGCGAAAGGTAGAGTGTGACTGGTCTGGGTCCCCGCTCCCCTTGAAGTGTAGGAGAGCTGAATCGTCCTTGTCACTGAACAGACGAGTGCCGCCGAAGGACATTTCCTTAAAGGATGTCTGGACATCCCCCGAGAAGCCAGTTGACCTCAGCCAGGCAGTGTGATGAAGTGTCACAGACTAGTGAAGTGTCTACTCTACCCAGCAAGTCTGTTGTGTCCAGTCTGCAGCGCATAGTGAACTTTGCTGCATCCCTACCATCACCAATAGCCTGGGTTGTGATGGCCTTCTCCGAGACCATGGGTAGCACATCTGCAACAAGACCCATACTCTCTGGGTATATGGGCTCAAGAGGCATGCAGTGTGTTCACTGACTGCAATGCAAGGCTGGTGGAAAGGAAGCTTTGCTTCCCAAAGGTGTCCAGCTTTGTGGATTCTCTGTCTGGTGGAATGATGGGGAATAAATCAGGATTACATTTGGATTTTGAGGCCTTCACAACCAGGCTCTCCAAGGTGTGGTGCTGGGAGAGGAAGGCTGAATCCCCAGGGTCAGGGCAGTGGATGATCTTCCTATGCACAGGAGTGCCGGTACATGGCTTGGCCCAGGCCCCAAGCAGGACATCAGTGAAGGCTTCATTGAAAGGAAGGTGATGTTCCATTTAGTATATCCCAGGATGAAGCATCTCTGTCAACACATTGGTCTTGACCTTCACCAAGGGCCCTCTGCACCACCATGGCAAAGGAAAGTCCCATGCCCCGTAACCAAACAAGGAGTAGCGATCAAGGCAACGTCTGGTGCGGTGTCCTGACCACTGACATTGGCAACTTTCTCATACCAGTTATCCTCGATCAAGCGTTCCAATAGGGGTCAGAATAACCATAAGGATCACAACAAAATGATGGACGGAGTGCTGAAACTTTTCAGACACTCACCCGCATTCACAGATCTGGGTTAAATCCACTGTTCTTTTGCTCATCATACCACCTCAGATTGGACCCGGCCATATGCAAATTTCTCTTAACTTTGTTCCCCATGGGAGCAGTTCAGCCTGAACTGCCAGGCCAGGTCCTCCCTGGACCGGAAACATGCATCCTGAGACTGGTTTTGGGGTATCACCCATCATCAGCCAGGCTAGCTTGAATCAGTGGCACAGTGAGCAAGGAACCCACGTCTGGACACATGCTGTCCACGTACGGTGAACAAGGCCAGGCCGGGTCCAAACTGGGGTGGCATGGTGAGCAAAAGAATGATGGATTAAGTTCAGATCTGTGACTGGGGGTGAATGCTTAAAAAGTTTCAGATCTCCATCCATCATCATTTTCAATTGCTAGACATAAGGATCCTCAGATTCACTTCAAGTATAATTCTTCACAAGACCCCTCAGGAAATGGAGGCACTGTCTCTGACCCAGAAGGTCTTGGTTCATTTGGCACCAGTCGATGTTAGACGACACCTGTCCGACTCTGTATGGGAGTCGGGAAGGAGAATAACTATAGGGTTGGCACTGGGAATGGTGCCACTAAACCGAACCCCTGTGAAAGTCATGGATTCATGATGAGAGTTGGTCCGAATCCAGGAACAGATCCAAGGGCCACAAGTGGCAGAAACCCAGTCGGGGCACAGTAAGAATCCATATGGCCAAAAGGCTCTCCCATGGGTCAGCTCGCCTAAAGATGAGTTGCAAAGCCTCATACATTTTTTCTTTTGGGCGAGGTGTGCTCTGGGAAATTGAAGGAGATGAGGAGCAGCCCAGATCAAGGCTCCACCAGGCAAGTGTGGGAGCGGGGCCTAGACTTGTGGCATCATTTCCACTTCTGCTCGGTGAAGTTGAACCACGCTTCAACTTTTGGTCATCTTCTTGCTCACCAATGTCACGTTTGGAAATTGGTCGTGTTCTGCTCTGACATATTCTGATTGACATACTTAATGTATAGTCATTGCTTTCATTTATTTTCAGCCCTGACGAAGTCCTTATGAGAACAAATTTTCTCGCAGGATGAAACACGTGTTGGCTGTGTTTGCTGCATGAACAGTTGCTGTACTTCTACATATTATGTATTTTCAATATTTTCAAGATTTGCTGCTTCAAGTATATAGGCTTTGATTGCCATATAAACTGTAAATACAAGAAGGACTATTGAACGGACTTGTTTTTCATATGTAACAACTGGCATTGTTCAAATGAAGATTATACACAATACCATGGATTCATGAGTGCCCTGACTTCTTTTCTCTAGCATTGCGAGTTTCCTTGGAAACATTGGAGGATTTGGGAAGATCCTTCTGCCAGGAGCACCGTGCCGCATACTAGTAGCAATGTTACTTTGGGACACACTGTGAGCGCCCTGATCCTATGACTTTCTTCCTAAGTTCTTTTGCTTTTGTCTTACTAATAGGGGGCTCCCCCACCTACCCAAACACTCTCCTGACACCCCCCAACCACCTTTCATTTGAACACCCCCTCTGATACATGCATTCACCTCCCACCCCCTTATAAATGCACACATCACCCCCCCTCCTCCCACCCCCACTACAGTCACAGTGCCCCTCACCTCCCTCCCCGCATACGCGCACATATACACCCACACGCATCACGCATACACCCATTCTCATACACTGGCATACATGTATTCACTCATTCACTGCTGTAAAGAAATGGCTCCCTGTTGCAGTTACCCCCCACTTTTTGCCTGATACTGATGCTGACTTGACTGAGAAGTGTGCTGGGACCCTGCTAACCAGGCCCCAGCACCAGTGTTCCTTCACCTAAAATGTACCATTGTATCCACAATTGGCAGACCCTGGCATCCAGATAAGTCCCTTGTAACTGGTACTTCTAGTACCAAGGGCCCTGATGCCAAGGAAGGTCTCTAAGGGCTGCAGCATGTCTTATGCCACCCTGGAGACCTCTCACTCAGCACAGACACACTGCTTGCCAGCTTGTGTGTGCTAGTGAGGACAAAACGAGTAAGTCGACATGGCACTCCCCTCAGGGTGCCATGCCAGCCTCTCACTGCCTATGCAGTATAGGTAAGACACCCCTCTAGCAGGCCTTACAGCCCTAAGGCAGGGTGCACTATACCATAGGTGAGGGTACCAGTGCATGAGCATGGTACCCCTACAGTGTCTAAACAAAACCTTAGACATTGTAAGTGCAGGGTAGCCATAAGAGTATATGGTCTGGGAGTCTGTCAAACACGAACTCCACAGCACCATAATGGCTACACTGAAAACTGGGAAGTTTGGTATCAAACTTCTCAGCACAATAAATGCACACTGATGCCAGTGTACATTTTATTGTAAAATACACCACAGAGGGCACCTTAGAGGTGCCCCCTGAAACTTAACCGACTATCTGTGTAGGCTGACTAGTTGTAGCAGCCTGCCACAAACCGAGACATGTTGCTGGCCCCATGGGGAGAGTGCCTTTGTCACTCTGAGGCCAGTAACAAAGCCTGCACTGGGTGGAGATGCTAACACCTCTCCCAGGCAGGAATTGTCACACCTGGCGGTGAGCCTCAAAGGCTCACCTCCTTTGTGCCAACCCAGCAGGACACTCCAGCTAGTGGAGTTGCCCGCCCCCTCCGGCCAGGCCCCACTTTTGGCGGCAAGGCCGGAGAAAATAATGAGAATAACAAGGAGGAGTCACTGGCCAGTCAGGACAGCCCCTAAGGTGTCCTGAGCTGAGGTGACTCTAACTTTTAGAAATCCTCCATCTTGCAGATGGAGGATTCCCCCAATAGGGTTAGGATTGTGACCCCCTCCCCTTGGGAGGAGGCACAAAGAGGGTGTACCCACCCTCAGGGCTAGTAGCCATTGGCTACTAACCCCCCAGACCTAAACACGCCCGTAAATTTAGTATTTAAGGGCTACCCTGAACCCTAGAAAATTAGATTCCTGCAACTACAAGAAGAAGGACTGCCCAGCTGAAAACCCCTGCAGCGGAAGACCAGAAGACGACAACTGCCTTGGCTCCAGAAACTCACCGGCCTGTCTCCTGCCTTCCAAAGATCCTGCTCCAGCGACGCCTTCCAAAGGGACCAGCGACCTCGACATCCTCTGAGGACTGCCCCTGCTTCGAAAAGACAAGAAACTCCCGAGGACAGCGGACCTGCTCCAAGAAAAGCTGCAACTTTGTTTCCAGCAACTTTAAAGAACCCTGCAAGCTCCCCGCAAGAAGCGTGAGACTTGCAACACTGCACCCGGCGACTCCGACTCGGCTGGTGGCGATCCAACACCTCAGGAGGGACCCCAGGACTACTCTGATACTGTGAGTACCAAAACCTGTCCCCCCTGAGCCCCCACAGCGCCGCCTGCAGAGGGAATCCCGAGGCTTCCCCTGACCGCGACTCTTTGAACCTAAAGTCCCGACGCCTGGGAGAGACCCTGCACCCGCAGCCCCCAGGACCTGAAGGACCGGACTTTCACTGGAGAAGTGACCCCCAGGAGTCCCTCTCCCTTGCCCAAGTGGAGGTTTCCCCGAGGAATCCCCCCCTTGCCTGCCTGCAGCGCTGAAGAGATCCCGAGATCTCTCATAGACTAACATTGAAAACCCGACGCTTGTTTCTACACTGCACCCGGCCGCCCCCGCGCTGCTGAGGGTGAAATTTCTGTGTGGACTTGTGTCCCCCCCGGTGCCCTACAAAACCCCCCTGGTCTGCCCTCCGAAGACGCGGGTACTTACCTGCAAGCAGACCGGAACCGGGGCACCCCCTTCTCTCCATTCTAGCCTATGTGTTTTGGGCACCACTTTGAACTCTGCACCTGACCGGCCCTGAGCTGCTGGTGTGGTGACTTTGGGGTTGCTCTGAACCCCCAACGGTGGGCTACCTTGGACCAAGAACTAAGCCCTGTAAGTGTCTTACTTACCTGGTTAACCTAACAAATACTTACCTCCCCTAGGAACTGTGAAAATTGCACTAAGTGTCCACTTTTAAAACAGCTATTTGTGAATAACTTGAAAAGTATACATGCAATTTTGATGATTTGAAGTTCCTAAAGTACTTACCTGCAATACCTTTCGAACGAGATATTACATGTAGAATTTGAACCTGTGGTTCTTAAAATAAACTAAGAAAAGATATTTTTCTATATAAAAACCTATTGGCTGGATTTGTCTCTGAGTGTGTGTACCTCATTTATTGTCTATGTGTATGTACAACAAATGCTTAACACTACTCCTTGGATAAGCCTACTGCTCGACCACACTACCACAAAATAGAGCATTAGTATTATCTATTTTTACCACTATTTTACCTCTAAGGGGAACCCTTGGACTCTGTGCATGCTATTCCTTACTTTGAAATAGCACATACAGAGCCAACTTCCTACATTGGTGGATCAGCGGTGGGGTACAAGACTTTGCATTTGCTGGACTACTCAGCCAATACCTGATCACACGACAAATTCCAAAATTGTCATTAGAAATTGATTTTTGCAATTTGAAAAGTTTTCTAAATTCTTAAAAGTCCTGCTAGGGCCTTGTGTTAGATCCTGTTTAGCATTTCTTTTAGAGTTTAAAAGTTTGTAAAAGTTTGAATTAGAACCTAGAACTAGTTGTAGATTCTTAAAAAGTATTCCAACTTTTAGAAGCAAAATGTCTAGCACAGATGTGACTGTGGTGGAACTCGACACCACACCTTACCTCCATCTTAAGATGAGGGAGCTAAGGTCACTCTGTAAAATAAAGAAAATAACAATGGGCCCCAAACCTACCAAAATACAGCTCCAGGAGCTTTTGGCAGAGTTTGAAAAGGCCAACCCCTCTGAGGGTGGCAACTCAGAGGAAGAGGATAGTGACTTGGAGGAAAATTCCCCCCTACCAGTCCTATCTAGGGAATACAGGGTCCCTCAAACCCTGACTCCAAAAATAATAGTCAGAGATGCTGGTTCCCTCACAGGAGAGACCAACACCTCTGAAATCACTGAGGATAACTCCAGTGAAGATGACCCCCTGTTAGCCAGGATGGTCAAAAGATTGGCTTTGGAAAAGCAGCTCCTAGCCATAGAAAGGGAAAGAAAAGAGATGGGCCTAGGTCCCATCGATGGTGGCAGCAACTTAAATAGGGTCAGAGATTCTCCTGACATCCTAAAAATCCCCAAAGGGATTGTAACAAAATATGAAGATGGTGATGACATCACCAAATGGTTCACAGCTTTTGAGAGGGCTTGTGTAACCAGAAAAGTAAACAGATCTCACTGGGGTGCTCTCCTTTGGGAAATGTTCACTGGAAAGTGTAGGGATAGACTCCTCACACTCTCTGGAAAAGATGCAGAATCTTATGACCTCATGAAGGGTACCCTGATTGAGGGCTTTGGATTCTCCACTGAGGAGTATAGAATTAGATTCAGGGGGGCTCAAAAATCCTCGAGCCAGACCTGGGTTGATTTTGTAGACTACTCAGTAAAAACACTAGATGGTTGGTTAACTGGAAATGAAGTGTGTGACTATGTTGGGCTTTATAATTTGTGTATGAAAGAACACATTTTAAGTAACTGCTTCAATGAAAAGTTGCATCAGTATCTGGTAGACCTAGGTCCAATTTCTCCCCAAGAATTGGGAAAGAAGGCAGACCACTGGGTCAAGACTAGGGTAACCAAAACTTCCACTGGGGGTGACCAAAAGAAAGGGGTTACAAAAACTCCCCAGGAGAAAGTGGGTGACACTAGAAACAAAGAAAAAGAGTCCTCTGTAGGCCCCCAAAAACCAGAACAGGTGGGTGGGCCCCAAGACACAACCCAAAACAAAGGTGGGTACCAGGGTAAGAACTGGGATGCCACTAAGGCATGGTGCCACAACTGTAAACAGTCTGGGCACCACACCAAGGACACTTCTTGTCCCAAAAACAAACCCCAGAACAAAATTCCAGGGGTAACCAGTGTAGCCATGGGAGATGACTCCTCAGATGAGGAGGTCTTCCTAGCCTTCAACTGGAAACAGGGCCCAACAGGTGAGTTGGAGATTCCAGAGGGAAGCAGACACTTCCACCACCTACTGGTGAATGGAATCCCAACCACTGCCCTGAGAGACACTTGTGCCAGTCACACTATTGTGCATGACAGGCTGGTGCTCTCAAACCAGTACATCCCAGGTGAGACTGCCAGGGTAAGAGTTAGCCTAGACAGGGTCACTAAGAGGCCTGTGGCTTTAGTGCCCATAGAAGTGGGTGGCACTCTTAGCTGGAGAAGGGTAGTAGTCAGTACAGAGCTCCCCCGTGATTGTCTCCTTGGAAATGACTACCCAGAGGTTAGTCAGAGCTCAAGAGAGGAACTGGTCCAGTGCCAGTCCTCTCCCAAGGATTCTGGAAGTCCTGCCTCTGCAGTAAATGCAAGCAGGCCCCAGAAGAAGAAGAAAAGAAAACAGAGTAGGAAGGGTGGACAACCTTTAGCCAAGGTTACAGCAAGCCAAGGAGATTCTGCTCCAGTAGGGGAGAACTCCAAAAATAGCCCTGATAAAGTCCAACCTGACCCACAAGAAGTCCTGGCTAGTCAGGCAACTGTTAAACCTGAGTGGGTGGCTCCTCAGCTAACAGAAGAAAGAGTGGAAGAAGGGTGTTTACTACAAGATGTGGTAACCCCCCACTCCAATACAGCAGACAGGCAACCTGAACCCAAAGAAGCCTGTAACTTAGCCCCTTCCCTTTTAGGTGAAGAGCTAAAGGTGTGGTTCTGGGCACTGACAGCTGTCAGTGGCCTCTGCTGGGTGTTAGCCTTTGTGGCTGCACTATCCTTGGCATGGTGGTCAGACCCCATGCCAAATAGCAAGTTAGGCCCCCTGACCCTGTTGGTCATGGTGGGGTTACTCCAGCTCTGGGTAACCTCTTTGGGTAAGCTAGGGATGACCCTGGCTAAGATAAGATTAGCAGAGGTGGATACCTCTAAACCCAAAATAAAAAGAATGGGTGGAGACATTGAAGAAGCAGACAAGAGGCAATTCAGACTAGGTCCTATCACTGTGGAAGTGGGTCAGTTCCCCAAAGGGAATGACCTGAACAGAAGGATGTAAGGCAGAGTAGGCCCTGCAACTAACCAGCCTATTTCTCCTACTCTTCCTCGCCTGACAGACTAGGAAGACTCTCCCAGCTTGGGCTGAGTCTCCTGGCCTGTGGGCTGGGGGGGGCTTGTGTAAAGAAATGGCTCCCTGTTGCAGTTACCCCCCACTTTTTGCCTGATACTGATGCTGACTTGACTGAGAAGTGTGCTGGGACCCTGCTAACCAGGCCCCAGCACCAGTGTTCCTTCACCTAAAATGTACCATTGTATCCACAATTGGCAGACCCTGGCATCCAGATAAGTCCCTTGTAACTGGTACTTCTAGTACCAAGGGCCCTGATGCCAAGGAAGGTCTCTAAGGGCTGCAGCATGTCTTATGCCACCCTGGAGACCTCTCACTCAGCACAGACACACTGCTTGCCAGCTTGTGTGTGCTAGTGAGGACAAAACGAGTAAGTCGACATGGCACTCCCCTCAGGGTGCCATGCCAGCCTCTCACTGCCTATGCAGTATAGGTAAGACACCCCTCTAGCAGGCCTTACAGCCCTAAGGCAGGGTGCACTATACCATAGGTGAGGGTACCAGTGCATGAGCATGGTACCCCTACAGTGTCTAAACAAAACCTTAGACATTGTAAGTGCAGGGTAGCCATAAGAGTATATGGTCTGGGAGTCTGTCAAACACGAACTCCACAGCACCATAATGGCTACACTGAAAACTGGGAAGTTTGGTATCAAACTTCTCAGCACAATAAATGCACACTGATGCCAGTGTACATTTTATTGTAAAATACACCACAGAGGGCACCTTAGAGGTGCCCCCTGAAACTTAACCGACTATCTGTGTAGGCTGACTAGTTGTAGCAGCCTGCCACAAACCGAGACATGTTGCTGGCCCCATGGGGAGAGTGCCTTTGTCACTCTGAGGCCAGTAACAAAGCCTGCACTGGGTGGAGATGCTAACACCTCTCCCAGGCAGGAATTGTCACACCTGGCGGTGAGCCTCAAAGGCTCACCTCCTTTGTGCCAACCCAGCAGGACACTCCAGCTAGTGGAGTTGCCCGCCCCCTCCGGCCAGGCCCCACTTTTGGCAGCAAGGCCGGAGAAAATAATGAGAATAACAAGGAGGAGTCACTGGCCAGTCAGGACAGCCCCTAAGGTGTCCTGAGCTGAGGTGACTCTAACTTTTAGAAATCCTCCATCTTGCAGATGGAGGATTCCCCCAATAGGGTTAGGATTGTGACCCCTCCCCTTGGGAGGAGGCACAAAGAGGGTGTACCCACCCTCAGGGCTAGTAGCCATTGGCTACTAACCCCCCAGACCTAAACACGCCCGTAAATTTAGTATTTAAGGGCTACCCTGAACCCTAGAAAATTAGATTCCTGCAACTACAAGAAGAAGGACTGCCCAGCTGAAAACCCCTGCAGCGGAAGACCAGAAGACGACAACTGCCTTGGCTCCAGAAACTCACCGGCCTGTCTCCTGCCTTCCAAAGATCCTGCTCCAGCGACGCCTTCCAAAGGGACCAGCGACCTCGACATCCTCTGAGGACTGCCCCTGCTTCGAAAAGACAAGAAACTCCCGAGGACAGCGGACCTGCTCCAAGAAAAGCTGCAACTTTGTTTCCAGCAACTTTAAAGAACCCTGCAAGCTCCCCGCAAGAAGCGTGAGACTTGCAACACTGCACCCGGCGACCCCGACTCGGCTGGTGGCGATCCAACACCTCAGGAGGGACCCCAGAACTACTCTGATACTGTGAGTACCAAAACCTGTCCCCCCTGAGCCCCCACAGCGCCGCCTGCAGAGGGAATCCCGAGGCTTCCCCTGACCGCGACTCTTTGAACCTAAAGTCCCGACGCCTGGGAGAGACCCTGCACCCGCAGCCCCCAGGACCTGAAGGACCGGACTTTCACTGGAGAAGTGACCCCCAGGAGTCCCTCTCCCTTGCCCAAGTGGAGGTTTCCCCGAGGAATCCCCCCCTTGCCTGCCTGCAGCGCTGAAGAGATCCCGAGATCTCTCATAGACTAACATTGAAAACCTGATGCTTGTTTCTACACTGCACCCGGCCGCCCCCGCGCTGCTGAGGGTGAAATTTCTGTGTGGACTTGTGTCCCCCCCGGTGCCCTACAAAACCCCCCTGGTCTGCCCTCCGAAGACGCGGGTACTTACCTGCAAGCAGACCGGAACCGGGGCACCCCCTTCTCTCCATTCTAGCCTATGTGTTTTGGGCACCACTTTGAACTCTGCACCTGACCGGCCCTGAGCTGCTGGTGTGGTGACTTTGGGGTTGCTCTGAACCCCCAACGGTGGGCTACCTTGGACCAAGAACTAAGCCCTGTAAGTGTCTTACTTACCTGGTTAACCTAACAAATACTTACCTCCCCTAGGAACTGTGAAAATTGCACTAAGTGTCCACTTTTAAAACAGCTATTTGTGAATAACTTGAAAAGTATACATGCAATTTTGATGATTTGAAGTTCCTAAAGTACTTACCTGCAATACCTTTCGAACGAGATATTACATGTAGAATTTGAACCTGTGGTTCTTAAAATAAACTAAGAAAAGATATTTTTCTATATAAAAACCTATTGGCTGGATTTGTCTCTGAGTGTGTGTACCTCATTTATTGTCTATGTGTATGTACAACAAATGCTTAACACTACTCCTTGGATAAGCCTACTGCTCGACCACACTACCACAAAATAGAGCATTAGTATTATCTATTTTTACCACTATTTTACCTCTAAGGGGAACCCTTGGACTCTGTGCATGCTATTCCTTACTTTGAAATAGCACATACAGAGCCAACTTCCTACAACTGCCATACCCGCATTCACACACGCATTCGTCCAGACATACTCGCACATTCTTACACACAGACACACTGAGATGCAGACACGCACTCACTTCACGATTCTTACACACATTCACACACACGCATACAACCACACATACAACACACACAGGCGCATTCACACACACTGACACACACACGTCCCCCACCCCCTCCCCTGTCAGACACCCGACTTACCTTGTCC
This sequence comes from Pleurodeles waltl, assembly GCF_031143425.1. Classification (NCBI taxonomy): domain Eukaryota; kingdom Metazoa; phylum Chordata; class Amphibia; order Caudata; family Salamandridae; genus Pleurodeles; species Pleurodeles waltl. Next base: position 1,693,178,571 of record NC_090440.1, read on the forward strand.
GGCGAGGAGTTTGTCTGGCAGGGATTGGGCACTGCTACCGCTAGCAGAACATTGCCAGCCAGTATTTCTGCTCAAAATACGACTGGAGGCGCTCTACTGGTGCGGCGGTGGTGATGTAAGCAGCACCAGGTCTCCACTGTCCGTCAGTATGAACACTGCTGGATTTCCGCCCTTATTGTGGCGTCAGTCAGGCAGTGCTCATAATCTGGCGGATGGATGGTCACCGCCACGGTGGTATGTTGGAGGCAGTCACCACAGCAGTAGGCGGTTATTACCGCCCAAGTTATAATTAGGGCCATTATGTTTGATGGCTTGTGTGGCTCAATGGGTGTTGGATATTAATCAACATGGTAACTGTCTGAAGCTCCTTTCCACACCTCCAATCATCCCCCTCACCCCCCTTGCACGCTCAAACTATCCACAGAACATCTAACCCTTCTCAAACCGGAGGTTTAGGCTATACTTCTCAGAGGAGCCATAGAACCCATCCCCACGGAACATCAAGGGTCAGGAGTATACTGTCTATACTTTCTAATTCCCAAGAAGGATTAATCTTTACGGCTGATACTAGATCTGCAGCCATTAAACCATTACATCCTGTCAGAGTATTTTCACATGTTAACCCTCCAAGACGTGATGACTGGTTTGTGGCATGTGGTGTCAGCACTACATGCTGAAAACATATGCTTACTGGGTAAGTAACATTTTTCTACCATACAATGACAAGCTATGCCGCGCTAAACAATGACATGACATACCATACAATGACAGACATTACCGTCTGGTACTATACAATGACAGGCCATATCATACAGTGACTGACCATAGCATACAATGACAGGCCATACCATACCATACCATACTGTAAGAGACCATACCATACAATAAAATTACAGGCCGTACAATACCATATATTGACATGCCATATCATACAATAATATACATATGATAAACCATACCATCCTGTACAGTAACAGGCCGTACTATACTATACCATACCAAACCATACCACGAATACGGTTGAACAGAACATTTTAGTGTGAAAATAACATTATCATACTATACAATGACAGCCCATACATACCATACAACTATAGGCCATACTGTACTATACAAAGACTGGCTATATCATACCATATTGTAGAATTACAGACTATCCATACTATAGTATAGAATGATAAGCTATACCATACTTTAAAATGACAGGCCATACAATATCATACTATACATTGACAAACCAACACTTTGGTTGACTGTGCTCGGTTAATTCCTGGCATTTGTTACATTTAATGGAGTTGTTTTGCTCCATAGGAGAGTGCGGGTGGTGGGGCCCTGTTGCCACACTTAATTTTGGGGGGGGGGGTGGTCACCCTGCTCCTTTAGCTACATTAGCTACGTTATCCCTGCAACTCCTGAATCGTTTAACCCCTTCGCTGCCAGGCCTTTTCCCCCTCCTGTGCCAGGCCTTTTTTTGCCTATTTGGGGCAGTTCGCGCTTAGGCTCTCATAACTTTTTGTGCACATAAGCTAACCAAGCCAAATTTGCGTCCTTTTTTTCCAACATCCTAGGGATTCTAGAGGTACCCAGACTTTGTGGGTTCCCCTGAAGGAGGCCAAGAAATTAGCCAAAATACAGTGAAAAATTCGTTTTTTTCAAAAAAATTGGAAAAAGTGGCTGCAGAAGAAGGCTTGTGGTTTTTCACCTGAAAATGGCATCAACAAAGGGTTTGCGATGCTAAACTCAGCAGCTTCCCAGCTTTCAGGAACAGGCAGACTTGAATCGGAAAACCCAATTTTTCAACACAATTTTGGCATTTTACTGGGACATACCCCATTTTTACAATTTTTTGTGCTTTCAGCCTCCTTCCAGTCAGTGTCAGAAATGGGCATGAAACCAATGCTGGATCCCAGAAACCTAAACATTTCTGAAAAGTAGACGAAATTCTGAATTCAGCAAGGGGTCATTTGTGTAGATCCTACAAGGGTTTCCTACAGAAAATAACAACTGAAAAAGAAAAATATTGAAATTGAGGTGAAAAAAACATCAATTATTATCTACGTTTTACTCTGTAACTTTTTCCTGCAATGTCAGATTTTCGAAAGCAATATACCGTTACGTCTGCTGGACTCCTCTGGTTGCGGGGATATATAGGGCTTGTAGAATCATCAAGAACCCTAGGTACCCAGAGCCAATAAATGAGCTGCACCCTGCAGTGCGTTTTCATTCTATACCGGGTATACAGCAATTCATTTGCTGAAATATAAAGAGTAAAAAATAGCTATCAAGAAAACCTTTGTATTTACAAAAAGGACACAAGATAAGGTGTTGAGGAGCAGTGGTTATTTGCACATCTCTGAATTCCGGGGTGACCATACTAGCATGTGAATTACAGGGCATTTCTCAAATAGATGTCTTTTTACACACACTCCTATATTTGGAAGGAAAAAATGTAGAGAAAGACAAGGGGCAATAACACTTGTTTTGCTAATCTATGTTCCCCCAAGTCTCCCGATAAAAATGATACCTCACTTGTGTGGGTAGTCCTAGCGCCCGCGACAGGAAACGCCCCAAAATGCAACGTGGACACATCCCATTTTTTTGAAAGAAAACAGAGGTGTTTATTGCAAAGTGCCTACCTGTAGGTTTTGGCCTCTAGCTCAGCCGGCACCTAGGGAAACCTACCAAACCTGTGCATTTTTGAAAACTAGAGACCTAGGGGAATCCAAGATGGGGTGACTTGTGGGGCTCTGACCAGGTTCTGTTACCCAGAATCCTTTGCAAACCTCAAAATTTGGCTAAAAAAACACATTTTCCTCACATTATGGTGACAGAAAGTTCTGGAATCTGAGAGGAGCCACAAATTTCCTTCCACCGAGCGTTCCCCCAAGTCTCCCAATAAAAATGAAACCTCACTTGTGTGGGTAGGCCGAGCGCCCGCGACAGGAAATGCCCCAAAGCGCAACGTGGACACATCCCATTTTTTGAAAGAAAACAGTGCCTACCTGTGGATTTTGGCCTGTAGCTCAGCCGGCACCTAGGGAAACCTACCAAACCTGTGCATTATTGAAAACTAGAGACCTAGGGGAATCCAAGATGGGGTGACTTGTGGGGCTCAGACCAGGTTCTGTTACCCAGATTCCTTTGCAAACCTCAAAATTTGGCTAAAAAACACCTTTTCCTCTCATTTCGGTGACAGAAAGTTCTGGAATCTGAGAGGAGCCACAAATTTCCTTCCACCCAGCGTTCCCCCAAGTCTCCCGATAAAAATGATACCTCACTTGTGTGGGTGGGCCAGGTGCCTGCAACAGAATAAGGCCCAAAACTTGTAGAGATAGAGGGGATAGCACAGCAAGTTTATAAGGACATATTCTTTTATACATCTTTAGACGGACTCTGCTTTGGGGACCCACATAAGTGAGGTGTCATTTTACTTGGGAGACTGAGGGGAAAACTGGGGAGTAGGAATTTTGTGCTGGAGCTGTGATCCTACTAAGAAAAGTCAGGAAAATATGCTTTTTTTAAGCAAATTATGAGGTTTACAGAGGAGTCTGGGTAAGAAAATGTTGGGGGAGCCACGCAAGCCACACCTCCCTGGAATCCTTGGGGTGTCTAGTTTTAAAAAATGTCTGGGTTTTGTAGGTTTCCCTAGATGAAGGCCGCACCCAGGACCAAAAACATAGGTGGGCCCTCCCCCCCCCCAAACACAGGTATTTTTGTAATATATCATTTTGATGTGTGCACATACGTCCGTGATGTGCCAAACACTAAAATTGTGAAAAGAAACACACTTAGGTTATGTGAAAAAGACCCCTCACCCACCAACCAAGTTGGTGGCATGCTTCATCATCGGGGTCCCATCCGAGGCACCTAGCGTGTCACAGATGTGCTGCGACGCCTGATTACAGCGGAGCAGGTTTTGTCATTTTTACCACAAATACTGGTTGGATTTGGCACGAGGGTGAGTGATGGTTCAGTGGATCAAATTTTATTAACAAGAGATTTCACAAAAATGAAATGTACTGTTAATAACTGAAAGGCAAAAAACTGAACCAATGACTCGCAGCTCGTGAGCTGTAAAGCCGCGACAAGGCACCAACCGCTTTACAGTCCATTCACACACCTTTCATACATGACACGCACAAGACCATTCACACCGCCAGCCACGGGCCCAGCACATTACAACACTCACATCGACAGACCGCGCCACTCAAGGGCCCATCACTTACATACGCCCACATGCCTGATACAAGAATCACACCAGCTGATGGGAGTGTGGACTGGCGTTTGGCTGGCACCGCCAGCCAAGCCCCACCCCAAGCACACCGCCTTCCAAGCCCCACCCCAAGCACACCGCCTTCCAAGCCCCACCCCACGCACACCGCCAGCCAAGCGCCACCCCACACACACACCGCCTTCCAAGCGCCACCCCACGCACACCGCCTTCCAAGCGCCACCCCACGCACACCGCCTTCCAAGCGCCACCCCACGCACACCGCCAGCCAAGCGCCACCCCACGCACACCGCCTTCCAAGCGCCACCCCACGCACACCGCCAGCCAAGCCGCACACCGCCAGCCAAGCGCCACCCTACGCACACCGCCAGCCAAGCGCCACCCTATGCACACCGCCAGCCAAGCGCCACCACACGCACACCACCAGCCAAGCGCCACCCCACGCACACCGCCATCACTTTTTTTTTGTTGATTATAAATAACAAAGAAACCACTAATTATAAAATAAGCAAAAAACTACAAACACAAAAGCTCTAACTAAATACATGACAGAGATGCCAACCGTGAAACATATGAAAATATCAAACAGACAGCTTACGCTCACGGTATTTCCCAGACGTTTTTTTTTGTATGGTAACCTCTATAACAGCTGGGCACACACAGCCCAGGCTTTGAAGGGCATTCGGGGCAGTACATCCGGCTCTCCCTCCGGATTAATCTCCGGGCACATACTCTACATTTCTTTGTGGGCAAGTCTTTTTTGGGAGTGGGAGGAATGTGATCTGGAAAGTGCCGATCTTTCAATCTAGCCACATCCTCCACCACTTCTACTCTAGGAACTCTTGCCGGTTCCACCACAATAAGTCTTTCTATCACGACTCCAGAAATTTAACAAATGTCATCCTTGACTCAGGTGAACAATCCTTGTATACAATAAAGGCATTCAAAGTTGCCAAATGAAATAAATGTAGGGCCAACTTTTTATACCACACATAAGACTTACGAAGAGCAGTGTAAGGTTCCAACCTCTGATCTACTCTATCAACACCACCCATGTGCCTATTGTAGTCCAAAATGCACGCAGGTTTGCGCACTTCCGCAACCTGACCCCAAACAGCCATAGGGGAAATACAAAAAAAAATTGCCCCCCAAGGGGTCGCCCCCCCAAAATTAACAGACCTCTAAAAATCCCTGGTGGCGATTCCTGGAATCTAGTGAAAACAGGCACAGGGGGAAAGGAAAAACCCTTTCCTTTCCCCCTGTGTCTGTCCCCCCCCCCCCCCCCCCCAGAAAAAAAAAAAGAAAAGGACTCACCTTGCTGGGTCCTTTCCCCTCGAAGCAAATGGCACACGGGAACTGTAGCCTTGTACGAGGTCACCTCGTCCAAGGCACAGAACGGGTTAAGGGTGTAGAACTTCATGAGAGCCTAATGTGTAATGAAAGCCAGTTGAGCCCTAGAGGCACTTGTGAACCTGGCTGAAATATTTTGATCCATTGAGATGTGGGAGATACATGATTGATGGCATGTGTGGCTGTATATATATATATATATATATATATATATATATATATATATATATATATATATATATATATATATATATATATATATATATATATATATATATATATATATATATATATATATATATATTCTGCATACTCCTGCCATCTAGTGTTGGGTCTGGTGTTGTGAAAGTCCTCTCACTGATGTTGTGCATGGGCAGCAACTCAATTATTAGATTGTTTTCTCTCTGCTGTGTGGTTCAGACGTGTGTACCTCCTTCCAGTGTGTTCGACTCCCTTCAGCTTTATCCCTTTGTTACTGTTTTGACTGTATTGTTTCGATTACGCCTTTTCATTCCTGTGCTATCTACAAATTTTGTTGGTTCAGAAATGCCTTCTGCGTGTCTCCAGCATCGACGGAAATGCGCTTCTGGTTGAACGTACACCCTTTTGTTTTTGTCTTCATTGCCATGCAAAATATCCACACGCCAACCAACAACTCGTGTGCAACCTCTTCCTTTGGCCACCCATCACGAGGCCGACTGCGATGCTGGCAAGTCTTTCAGGTCGATAAAGACTCTTGGGGACGGGGGCTACGCGACTTGAAATGTCCCAGAAAGCATTGGACGACGTCCTGGATCTCTTCAGGGAAATGCATGCCCAGGAGGAGCCATCTGCAGAGGAGTAAGAAGCATTCTCCATCCAAGACAGCTCTGAAATTCATGTGGAGATTGGTATCGAAATGCAGAATTTACCTGCTGCCTAGCGTGTGAATACTGTGGCCCCTGCTCCACCACTCAAGCCCTCATGGCCAAACTTCATCTCCAAGTATCCACACCCACTATCCAAGTGCAACCTACTATAGATGAATTGGTCAGGGATATTTGCCTACGCTTTTCCGCCTCTCCCTCTCCCTCTCATTCCATTTCTGATTTGGAGGCTGAGGTAGATGTCTCTCACCATGATCCTTATAGCACCCATCTGGACACATCAGCCCTGATTCACAACTCTTCTAGATCTCTCCGTAGTCTCTCATGAGAAGCTCCCCAAGAGGCCGGACCTTCTCACTCAGAATCAAGGACAAACCAGACACCCAGATCCCAAGACACTCAACCTTGCCGTTTGGTTCCTGAGGTCATAGAGTTTGGCTTCCTTGGATTGCCACAAGAATGAATGGACATTCTCAAAGAAGCACGTAAACCAACCACTAGAGCATGCTACACAGCAAAATGGAAACGTTTTGTTTGATAGTGCCAACCCAAAGGGATTGATCCTGTCAAAGGCACAGTGCAGGACATTATCTGCTATCTGCTTCATTTGCAGAAAGCAAATTTAGCTTAAACTTCCGTTCTCTTACACCTAGCGGCAATAGCTGCCATTTTAAAAATAGACAGCATCTATCATTGTTCAAAATTCCAATTATTAAAGCTTTCATGGAATGACTCTAAAGAGTTATTCCATCTCAGGTTCCTCCAGTACCCTCCTGGAACTTTAACATTGTCCTAATCAGACTCAGGGGCCCACCATTTAAGCATCTTCACTCATGGCCAATTAAATTTTTTGTCAAGGAAGGTGGCATTCTTAGTCGCCGTACCTCACTCAGGTGTGTTACCGAGCTACCGGCTTTACCCTTAGAAGAACCATTTTTCCAAATGCATTGAGTTTAAGTGGTTCTTCGTACTTTTCATAAATTCCTACCCAAGGTTGTTTCACAGTTTCACTTCAGTTAATCTATTGAGCTCCCAGTTTTTTTTCCCATAACCAGATTCTGTTGCGGAAAGAGCTCTTCATATCTTAGATGCCAAAAGAGCACCCATATTCTGTATAGCTGGGAATACAACTTTTAGAAAAACAAAACAACTTTATGTAGCCTTTTCCCCACCTCATAAAAGCAACCCCATATCCAAATCAGGCATAGCCAGATGGATAGTCAAATGTATTCAAATGTGCTACAATAAGACCAAAAGACCTTTGCCTATTTTTCCCAGAGCACACTGCACTCATAAAAAGGAAAGGGAACTATTATGATTCTCTTGGAAACATCCCTATAGCTGACATTTGTAAGGCAGCTATGTGGTCTATACCACACACCTTCACCAAGCACTACTGTGTGGATGTTTTAGCACACCCGCAAGCAAGTGTAGGAATCTGGCTCTTTATATGGTAGATCAAAATGAGATATATTATGGAAATAGTCCAGGGGTTCCCTTGCTAGTGGATAGAGGGTTGCTCTAGCAATCCCGAGGTGGTCTTTTAAGGGCTAGTGTGGTCACGCATCCTTAGGCTTCTCAGAGAGGAGTGTGAGACATCTGCAAATACACACACAATCAATAAATGAGATACACGACTCAAGAAGGAGAGCCACACCAATTTACAAAAATAACAAGTATCTGTATACATGTTTTGGCACCAGAATCAATATGATCAGGTAAGTATGTTTTGCATGAAAAATCTTTACAGTTTTGAAAAATTGACAGTGAAATTTGTGAAAAGCTGCAGTGTTATCTTATGGAGAGCAAAACAAGGACTGCATTCAGGTATAGTACAGCGACAACGGGACCAGTCTCCTGGAATTAAGGTAAGTATTGTCCAGTGGTCAGGGTCACACCAACAGGTCACACTGGGTGCCACTGGGGCGGCTGGGTGCAGTGGCGTAGTACGGCGTCAGCTGCCTATTTTTAGTCCATGGGGATTGGTGCAGCTGAAAATAGGCTGCAGGTCTGGACAGGGAGGCCAGTCAGGATACTTGCCTTGGAATGAAGGTACACAAGTCATCCTGTTGGATGGGGGTGTGTAAACACCTCCTCCCAGAGCAGGCTTTACGGTTGACTGCCCAAGAGTAAAGGCTCTCACCCTAGGAGGTCAGACTCATCTCTGGTGGTGGCAGGCTGGCTAGAACTAATCAGTCCCCATAGTGGTAGTTGGTATGTTTTCAGAGGACACCTCTAAGGTGTGCTCTGGGTGCATGTATTAATAAAACCATCACTAGCATCAGTGACGGTTTATAAAGGCGAGATATTTGCTACCAAACATTTCTAGTTTTATTGAAGCCAACATGTAGCTGGGGAACTCGTAGTGATCAGTGTCTAGCGCATGTACTTAAAAATGGCTTGCCTAGTCACTCTCTGTCTAAGAATCAACAAAGACATAGCAGGGGCATTTCTGCACATGCAGATATGTCCTCTCATGCAATGTAGTGCACTTTACTGTAGGGCTGTAAGGCCTGCCGTAGGGGTGACTTACGTATATTGCATGCAGTGTTAGGTGACATGGCGCACAGGCTGCGTGTCATGTTGTGTTTTTACTTTAAGCTGCACCAAGGCACACAGCCTGCAGTGGCAGTCTGTGTGAGCTAGGTGATGTGTCCCTGAGGGTGGCACAATACATGCTGCAGCCCATAGGGACCCTCCTTTGGTACCCATGCCCTAGGTATCAAGGGTTTACTGAGAACTTACAGGGGGGCGGAGGTATTTGCAATCGGGGAACAATTGCACAATTTAAGGTAAAGGGATCTGGCACTGGGGACTTGGTTAGCAGGAACCTAGTGCATTTTTAGTCAAAATTGCATTGAATACCAAGAAGAAAGTGGGGGTGATTTTGTCAAAAAGGGGCACTTTCCTACAGTCAGGAAGTGCTACGTAACCTTTTTCAGACTACTGCAACTCACACAGGCTAGCCACCACTTGTAAGGAGGGACTGCTTTACAATCGATGCAGAGCATGTGTATCTACAGCTACACTTCATCGAACGGATTATGTTACTTATTCTGGAAGCATCTGTTCGCTACATGTAGTGCTGTAGATTCACATGCACCCTCTCTCCTCCCCGGACGCCTGTGGCCGCTGCAGTTATACTTTGTATATTTACTGTTTGCATGGACATCTTTCCTTACACTTAACTTTCTCTCCTCCGGGAAAACACTCTAATAGTGGAGTCCATGCTCATTCACAATATCACAGTGAGGAGATTTCTTTGAAGAAAAGACTTCTTTGAAGAAAAACAACTTGCACAAATCCAGACCCAAGACTAGATGGCAGGAGTATGCAAAGCATGTGAATCTACAGCACTACATGCCACGACCAGATGCTTACAGGTAAGTAATATAACCCTTTTCTCCAATCGCATGTTCTTGACCCAGTCTAGGGCCTCTTGAGTAAATAAAAGTAGTGTTAGGGTACCTGAAAACTATTCTAATATTTTAAAGACTGGATCCCAGAAAATAAAAATAAGAGGTCCTCTTCTTTTTTGTGAAAGGATAAGCTTTGAGTCCGTCCAGGGGTACTAGGTGACAGGACTTTAACTTGAGAAGGAAGCATGTCACACAGTGGTGTGTGGGTGAAAGTTCTAAGTAAAAAACAAAAAACAGGAGAGCAGGTGTACTTTGGAGGTACCTCTCTTACATACCATACCATACTATGCGTTGACAGACTACAACATAACGGGCATGCTAGGTCATAGCTTACCATGACAGGCCACACATATGGTATATTCTTTCATATAAATCTTAATTTCTCTTTGTAAAACAATAACGTGTGTCAGAAAGTAATAGTTGAGACTCAGAAAACGCTTAGAAATGGCTTGCTTTTAGTTGTCTGTTTGCGAAAGACATCCTGTGGACCATACTAAAATCCTACACTGTGTTTTAAGCACAGTCATTACTTATTGTTACTCTCATTTGTTTACTTCTGTAGTAGATCTCACCAGAGACAGTGAACTGTTGCTTTTGAAATACTTTGAGACCCCACCCCGACACTTGCTTAACATTGGTTGGCTTTATTATCACTCGTATTTGCTGGCTTCCAGTTGGTCAGCACACTTCCTCATTGTGTGTTTCACCCTCCTCTGGAGCATGGACCAAGTACTGGTTCTTTTCTTTGTGAGTATACTTCTGCTGCTTGCGCTTTCTGCACCGGGTACTTTTTTCCTCTACTTGTAGCACTCATTAAGAGTGCATGTTTTTGCAGGATGTCTCCGCTCCTCTCCCATGTTGTGGTTTGCATTGTTACTCCCCCCCCCTCTCATGTTATAGCTTGACCAGTCCCTCCCACCCTTCTGATCATTGCTTCACCACCCCCACCCCACCCTCCTGCTGTTGCTTGCCTAGTCCCCCTCCAGCATTGTTGCTTCACCTGTTCCCTCCTCCTCCCTCACCCCATTCACTGTGTTAATTCCCCCCTCTCCTTGACCATACTCTCGTTTTTATCTCTACTTTTCGGATTTGTCAAACTGCCTTTTAAGCCCTTTTGTAAAGCAGCTGCATAACTAAAAGTAAATCGGCTTTTTGTTTTGTTTTAACTTTCAGCTGTTCTGCTCTACAACATGACTAAAATGACATTCACAAAACTGATACGTCTTGCATAAGCCAGACCTATTGGCTTTGCCTGTGCTTGTCAAAGTTACATTATTAAAATGTTCTTGTTAGTCCGAAGTGGGAAGTTGCACTGTTTTTGAAATTACCAGTCCATATCGACCATTGAGTAAAGTACCACTTTATAGGAATTGACAGTTTTTTTTTATTACATATCTGAAATCTTCTGGTTTTTTTCTCCAGGACGCTGGCAGCCAGCAAATTGGTTTCCTTCTTGGCAGCTGTAATGTGACACTGGCTCTAACCACTGATGCCTGCCAGAAGGGCCTACCAAAATCGCACACAGGCGATATAGTGACATTCAAAGGTAAACGTATTCTCCGCCATTGTCCCGATGGGACCCGAGGCTGACCACGCTGCTTGCATCCTGTAGCTCTGACACATATTTCATGAAAATAAGGTTAGGGTGTGCCTGGTAATAGCAGTGTTTGAGTGAATGGGATCTCCGTACAGTGTTTGTGCTGGACTTGTTCTATTTCAGTATGTGTGTGAGAGACCTGCTATTGTTCAGTTTTTTATGCAGGCCCTGTGATTGTTAGCTGTTTGTGAAAATAATATGTATGTTTTTTAATGAGAATTTATATTATGTAATATTTATGCAAAACTCAACCCAGGAGCAAAGCTGAAATATGAATATGGCAGGAAGTTGACAACTGCTATTTTTTTATTTCATAAGAAAAAGGAAAGATCCCCACACACTAAACACTACCCCTACAAAATGGTCACAGTGGACGTCTTAAGTATCATGTCTGTTAGCATTCATGGTGCACAGTTACGGGCATTGGCAGTGTAAAGCCTAGTATTGGTTTTATTTTTCAGAAATTAGATTAGCATGAGAGTCCGATAGCTATCCAAACAAACTGTCACCTTTTACAGAGATGTTAAGTGCACTGGCATAAACAAAATGAACAGGACACTAGTGAAAATGAATCCTTTTAGTAAAGAAGTGCCAATCATTTTATTAAGGTGCACATAGTAATTTACAACTATTTGCTGTTAACCAGTGGAAGGTGGAAAGGACATTGACTACAAACATATGATATACAACTTGTTCAGCAAACTTCCCATCAGCAGCTCTGAAGTTCTTAAAACACAGTATTTGCAGTATGCTTACATTTGCCTGACTATTGTCACGGCTTGAGTTTTTCCACTTGCTCCCTTCCCCAGCAGAGCTCTCGGACCTTGAAAGAAAGGCCCAATCCTAATTTTACTGTATATTTCTTTTCGCTTCCTTTTTTGCTCTGCTCCATTGGACATTTCCTATTCCCTTCTTTCTTTACTGGGATGATCACACAATCTGGACATGAAAAGTAATGTTCTCTGCGCTTAATTCGGCTTGTAACAAAGTATTTTCTCACTGTTTCCTCTGAAGTTCTTCAGCATGCGCCAATTGCTATATCAGATCATTTCTGAAGTGAGAATTAAAACAGATGTTTCAGAGATCTCTTGCATCCGTTTTTTCAGAGGTTTTTTGTCTAGTTGTGTCCTAAAAAGTAAAAACTCAATTATTCGAACAGCACAATCCATCTTTGTTGTGCCACAAAGATAAAATGTAGACCTATTCCTTTGGTATAGTTCTGGATGTGTAATTCAGAGTTAGCATTATATCTTGTTGAGGTTTCCACAATTAAGGAGCTTGCATGAGGTTAGTTTCTTTGTATATAGTTGCAGGTTGTACATTTGTGAATGTTTTCCACACTTCTGTCACTGTGCTTGCGCCGAATGTTTCAATCAGTGAATGTTTGTATGAAGTTTGCATTATTATGGATGTCTGATATTTTCATTCATCCTATAATTGTATGTTTCTTGTGATTGGACACATTTGCTCAAAGCTTTTGTGTTTGTCCTATTGTTTCAGGTTAGCCCTGTGTGGTTTGTCTTATTGTTCTTTTTTGTTATAAGGTTGGCCCCGTCTCATTTGGTTTGTGATTGATGGAAAACACCTCGCAAAGCCCCCCAAGGACTGGTACCCCCTGATTCGAGATGCCAGCAATGACATCGCATACATCGAGGTGAGCACAGAGCTGGCTGTGCTGCTGGTGAGATCATTTCCCTGTAGCAGCATCATAACTCTGTCCTGAAGAGTTAAAATTTAACAATCAAATCCTTCCACCCTTTTCTTCAACTCACCTTTTCACTGACATTTTTCAAATAGTCACTCTCCATACCCTCAAACACATAAAAGCCACCATGTTCAACATAATTCATTATACCACGCTGATTGATATCACCTCACACAATTCCCAATGAACAGTCTCATAAAGTAATCCACCTTACTACACGCACAGAGATCCCACACATTTTTCTTGTGAAACAGGTTTCCAGACTTGTCCCAAAACATACTCACAGTGGTTGCTGTGAACCTTTAATAACAATTTTCAGTACTAGCGTACCAGAAAGCCTACATTTTCTTAAAGACATGGAGGAAAAGTAAGCTTCTGTTGTGGGTTCATAAAAATGCCGTCCTATCATACTTCGACACTTCTCATAGAATCACTTCATGACTTTTGTGTTTTCTTCATACTATAAAGTTCTTGTACGCTAGTGGAGAAAATCATTATTGTTTTGCAAAAACATAGGTTCATAATACTGGATCAATGCTAAACCAACACTGCCAAGACCATCTGTCAATTAGTTTAAAAAAAAATAGTCCAAAAAACTGTGACCTTTGTAAGGTTTTCCTGTTCATCCCCTAGTTCTAACACTTCTGAGTTCATTACTTTCACTGGTGAAGGAATTCCAAAGCGTCACACGTCAGTGTCTGCTTGTTGCATCATCCATCGGAACCTATTGGGCCAGGGAGGAGGACGGAACTGGCATTATAGTACATCAGTGACTCAATCTTCTGAAAGTATAACTCCATCAGGCTGATCTTGGGGCATTGAACCAGACACACCTTCAGGGTCACCAAAATCAATCTGTTACTTCTGTGGTGTTCACCTGTGTCCAACAAAAATGACAACACACCTTTCAGTGAAAAGACCTTGCTGAAATATCCAGTGCCATGTTGTTCTAGATGGTGAGTGAGACACTGAAGATTAATCTCTTTCTAGATAATCATTTTCTATCAGTTTGGAATAAAACACTTAAGTTTCGGGATGAATGATGCTTGAGTTTGTTTGACATCCTCCCAGTTTTTTTGTTTTACTGTTGAAGTAGCCAGATATTTGACCATCCTAAATGGCAGCTTTGGCTGAGTGGCGGGCCTGTGTCTTGAAGTTCAGAAAACGTCTTGTCGTTGCCTTCAATTTTGATTTAAACGTTTGTGCTCTTTTCCAGGCCTGTTTTGATTTGTAGCTGCAATGTTTTTGGTTGCAGTCTGTGTACCTTGAAACTACAGGTCGTCTGGGTTCTAGACTGTATTGAGTTCCAATTTCTAGCTTTAGCTATTCCAGTTACTTCGTAGAGGTCTGAGTTTGCATTATAATATTAGATATTTGCCACAGGGTTTAGGGTTGAGTTTTTAGTATCTCTAATAATCCACTACATTAGGGTTTTCCAGTTGGCTTCAAGACTCAGAAGATGAAGTCTCCTATGTTTTGTTTATAGTGCCCAACTGTGAAATCTGATGAAAAGCTTTGTGATTTTGAAGGTTTGAAAGTTAATGATACTTGAGATATTATATTGATAGCACCACAACTGTCTCTAGTTCGAGAAAATGGTGACCTCCCTGTAATAGGGACAGGGCGACCATGTTTGAACAATATTCAGAGTAGCTTGTAGCCACTTGCCTCTCAAACTGATTGATTCATTTTGTTTTGCATAATTAGAATTTAGACTGCTGGGGCCAGTAATGTCCTCAAGCATATGTGTGACTACCAAAGGTTGTGGTATGTATCACACCCGCTGTTTTCGAGCATTACTTTGTGGATGTAAAATTCTAGTCATGATCCTCATGTTGCCCTTAATGTCTGGATTATTTACACTTTTTTGCCACCTTCCAGTAGGACACATCTTTCTTGCTTTATATTTCCAAACGTGTACTTGCCGCATGGAAAGCAAAGCTGAAGAGAAAATGTAAATTATTTTGGTCTTAATGTTAACTCCCTGCACCAAGATCAAACCCCTGGGCTATTGTCCCGGTTTAGCTATTGCAATAGGGTCAATTATGTTTGTCATGATATAACTTCTGTGTTTGTATATTGCAAAGGTTTTAAACAACCAGAATATATAATGTTCTCTCCACTTCAGTATATGCTCCTCTGCCATGGCATAATGATTTTAAGGACCCCAGGCACAGCTTCTAATTGTGTATAGGTTGTATCCTTTGTCAGCATCTGGATGGGGGCTATCAAATATAGTCTTTCCCAGAGATAAAGTCTGGAGACTGACAGCATTTAGTAATGTCTTAGTTTACAGTGACCGAACATCGATTTGTCTGTAATGTATGTGAAAAGGTTCAATATTGGTGGTGGTTTGGATACCTTTGACAAGAGGTAGATGCTATTGGTTTTTGTTTGTTTAAGTTGACTGTTTTATATTTTTCTTTTTCACGTTCAAGAACCATGGGCTTGTAATGTATTCACATTTTTATTGTATATTGATAATACTGATGTAACGTACAATTCACCAATGTATATGTAGGGGAATTACTCTCCCTATCACTGCACTTGATTACAAGCTGAATGACTAAAGCATTACATTTAAAACTTAATAAAAAAAAAAAAAGCTTTCAGAAAATAATGCATTTCTCGATCTTGTCTCACTCTACAAGGATACTGATCTACTGTTCAGTGTCCGCTTTCTCCTACATTCAGTAGTCAACATTTCTATGAATGCCTCTGACTGGGAGTAGACATTATAATATGTACAAGTTACTCAGCAGTAATTCTCCTAC
The DNA here is from genome assembly GCF_031143425.1 of Pleurodeles waltl. Classification (NCBI taxonomy): domain Eukaryota; kingdom Metazoa; phylum Chordata; class Amphibia; order Caudata; family Salamandridae; genus Pleurodeles; species Pleurodeles waltl. Next base: position 1,693,194,513 of record NC_090440.1, read on the forward strand.
TACTAGCCCTCACATTATTTTATTTATATATATATATGTTCGATGGCATGTGTAGCTGCAGATACACATGCTGTGCATATCCCGCCATCTAGTGTTGGGATCGGAGTGTTACAAGTTGTTTTTCTTCGAAGAAGTCTTTTCGAGTCACAAGATCGAGGGACTCCTCCCCTTTCGGCTCCATTGCGCATGGGTGTCGACTCCATCTTAGATTGTTTTCTTTCCGCCATCGGGTTCGGACGTGTTCCTCTTCGCTCCGTGTTTCGGTTCGGAAAGTTAGTTAAATCTCGGAAAATTTGACGGTATTGTTTGCGTTCGGTATCTGGTTAGTTATAGCAGATCGACACCGAATAAAAGAAGAGCTCTGGTAGCCCTTCGGGGCTTCTATCCCCCGGCGGGGCCTCGTCGGCCCGACCGCATACGTCTTCAAGGCTCATGGAACGGACCCCATTCCGCTTCAGCCCCGAATGCCACAATAAGTATCCTTACACAGATCAGCATTTGGTCTGTAATTTGTGTTTGTCCCCCGAACACAAAGAGGATACTTGCGAGGCCTGTCGGGCATTTCGGTCGAAGAAGACGCTACAGGACAGGAGAGCTCGAAGGCTTCAAATGGCATTGACGCCGTCAGGACACCACGACGTCGAAGAAGAGGAGACTTTCTCCATTGCCCACTCAGACTCGAACGAGGCCGAAAGTGAGCAGCCGGCGAAAACCGTGAGTAAACCTGCCCCGGCCAAAACTCACGCCAAAATCATGAAGGCCCAGGGGACGCCATCGCCAGCAGGCCATGGCTTAACCCGTAAACTCGGTGACCAACCATCGGCACCGAAAAAGGGCACACACGTGTCGAAGACATCCGACTCCGGTCGAGATACCGGCACAGAGTATACTCGGCACCGAGATACTGGCTCCGACCAAACTCAACACCGAGATACCGGCTCCGAGCAAAGTCGGCACCGAGAGATCGGCGCCCCGAAACCGAAAAAGACTGTGGAAAAAGTTTCAGTGGCGAAACACCCAGCATCGGAGCTGAAACAAAGTGCTTATTCCGAAGAACAAGGCCTTTCAGCACAACTACAAGGCCATAAATTTGGACAAGAATTAGAGATGGGGGAGCCAGACTATACACAAAGAAGGCTCCATATTCAAAAAGATACAGGGAAAATAAGAACTCTTCCCCCTATTAAAATGAAAAGGAAACTTGCTTTCCAAGATACAGAGAAACAGCCAAAAGCAAAGGTGGCGAAAGAAAAAACTCCACCACGTTTTTCGCCACAACCATCTCCACAGCACTCACCGCAACTATCACCAATTGCAACACCCCCTATGATGCAATCTCCAACGCACAGAGGGATGACCCAGGATGACCCAGATGCATGGGATCTAAATGATGCACCAGTATCTGACAATAGCCCAGAATGCTATCCGGCAAGACCGTCACCACCTGAAGACAGTACTGCTTACATGCAGGTGGTGTCCAGAGCAGCTACTTTTCACAATGTAGCACTGCATGCTGAACCTATTGAGGATTACTTTTTATTTAATACTTTGTCGTCAACACACAGCCAGTAGCAGAGTCTGCCGATGTTACCAGGGATGTTAAAACCCGCAAAACAAGTGTTTCAAGACCCCGTCAAATGCAGAGCCATTACACCTAGGGTGGAAAAAAAAGTACAAGCCTCCCCCTACGGACCCAGTGTACATCACGCAACAACTAACACCTGACTCAGTGGTAGTCGGCGCAGCACGCAAAAGGGCAAACTCAGACTTCTGGGGATGCACCACCACCCGACAAGGAAAGTCGAAAGTTTGATGCAGCTGGGAAAAGAGTTGCAGCACAGGCAGCCAATCAATGGCGCATTGCCAATTCACAGGCTTTATTACAGGGCTCATTGGGATGAAATGCAGCATTTTATTGAACATCTTCCCAAGGAGTTTCAAAAGCGTGCACAGCAAGTGGTGGAGGAGGGCCAAAGTATCTCCAACAACCAGATATGATCGGCAATGGATGCAGCGGACACAGCCGCCAGGACTGTGAGTACAGCGGTCACTATTCGGAGACACACATGGCTCCGCACCTCCGGATTTAAGCCAGAGATCCAACAGGCTGTGCTTAATATGCCTTTTAATGGACAACAGTTGTTTGGGCTGGAGGTGGATACAGCTATAGAGAAGCTAAAGAAGGACACTGACACGGCCAAAGCCATGGGCGCGCTCTACTCCCCACAGAGCAGAGGCACCTTTAGAAAGCCACACTTTAGAGGGGAGTTTCGAGCCCAAAGCACAGAACCCTCAACCTCACAAGCCAGACCCACATACCAGGGCCAGTATCAAAGAGGAGGCTTTCGGGGACAATATAGAGGTGGACAGTTCCCTAAAACCAGAGGGAAATTCCAAAGCTCAAAAACCCCACAAACTAAACAGTGACTTCAATGTCACAAATCCCCAACACATAACACCAGTGGGGGGGAGCCTCACAGAATATTACAAAAATTGGGAAGAAATAACTACAGATTTGTGGGTCCTAGCCATTATCCAACATTGTTATTGCATAGAATTCCTACAATTACCACCAAATGTGCCTCCAAGAACACACAACATGTCCAAACAGCACTTGGATCTATTACAACTAGAAGTCCAAGCGTTGTTACAAAAAGAGGCAATAGAACTTGTACCCAAACATCAGAAAGGAACAGGTGTTTATTCCCTGTATTTTCTAATACCCAAAAAGGACAAAACTCTGAGACCCATCTTAGATCTCAGAACACTAAATCTTTACATCAAATCAGATCACTTTCACATGGTAACACTTCAAGACGTGATCCCCTTGCTCAAACAACAAAACTACATGTCAACATTAGATCTAAAGGATGCTTACTTCCATATACCCATACATCCTTCACACAGGAAATACTTGAGGTTTGTAATCCAAGGAGTACATTACCAATTCAAAGTGCTACCATTCGGGATAACAACAGCACCAAGGGTATTTACAAAATGCCTTGCAGTAGTAGCGGCACATATCAGAAGACAGCACATACACGTATTCCCGTATCTAGACGATTGGTTAATAAAAACCAACACTCTGAAACAGTGTCTTCAACACACAAAATACGTCATAGAAACCCTTCACAAATTAGGGTTCTCAATAAACTACCTAAAATCACACTGACAACCGTGTCAAATACAACAATACTTAGGAGCGACAATCAACACAAAAAAGGGATTGCCACTCCAAGTCCACAAAGGGTACAAGCATTCCAAAATGCAATACAAAGCATGCACCCAAACCAACAATATCAAGTAAAATTAGTGATGAAACTTCTAGGCATGATGTCTTCATGCATAGCCATTGTCCCAAACGCTAGATTACACATGCAGCCCTTACAACAGTGCCTAGCGACACAGTGGACACAAGCACAGGGTCAACTTCAGGATCTAGTGTTGATAGACCGCCAAACACACACCTCGCTTCAATGGTGGAATCCTATAAATTTAAATCAAGGGCGGCCCTTCCAAGACCCAGTGCCTCAATACGTGATCACAACAGATGCTTCCATGGTAGGGTGGGGAGCACACCTCAACCAACACAGCATCCAGGGACAATGGGACCCTCAACAAAAACAACTTCATATAAATCAACTAGAACTACTAGCAGTGTTTCTAGCATTAAAAGCATTTCAACCACTAATAGCCCACAAACACATTCTTGTCAAAACAGGCAACAAGACAACAATGTATTACCTAAACAAACAGGGAGGCACACACTCAACACAGTTGTGTCTCTTAGTACAGAAGATTTGGCATTGGGCGATTCACAATCACATTCGCCTAATAGCGCAATACATACCAGGAATTCAAAACCAGTTAGCCGACAATCTCAGTCGAGATCACCAACAGATCCACGAATGGGAAATTCATCCCCAGATACTACAAACCTACTTCCAAAACTGGGGAACACCGCAAATAGACGTATTTGCAACAAAAGAAAACGCAAAATGCCAAAACTTCGCATCCAGCTACCCACAGCCTCACTCCAAGGGCAATGCGTTATGGATGAGTTGGTCAGGGAATATTTGCTTACGCTTTTCCCCTTCTCCCACTCCTTCCGTATCTAGTAAACAAATTGAGTCAAAACAAACTCAAACTAATACTAATAGCACCAACTTGGGCACGACAACCTTGGTACACAACACTACTAGACCTGTCAGTAGTGCCTCATATCAAACTACCAAACAGACCAGATCTGTTAACTCAACACAAACAACAGATCAGACACCCGAATCCAGCATCGCTCAATCTAGCAATCTGGCTCCTGAAGTCTTAGAATTCGGACATCTAGACCTTACACAAGAATGTATGGAGGTCATCAAACAGGCTAGAAAACACACTACAAGACATTGCTACGCAAATAAATGGAAACAATTTGTTTATTACTGTCATAATAATCAAATTCAACCATTACACGCGTCCGCGAAAAACATTGTAAAAGTCTAAGTTAGCTTTTTCATCCATTAAAATACATCTCACAGCAATTTCTGCCTATCTGCAAATTACACATTCAACTTCACTATTTAGAATTCCAGTCATAAAAGCATTTATGGAGGGTCTAAAAAGGATCATTCCACCAAGAACACCACCACTTCCTTCGTGGAACCTCAATATTGTATTAACACGACTCATGGGTCCACCATTTGAACCCATGCACTCTTGTGAGATTCAATACTTAACCTGGAAAGTAGCCTTCCTAATAGCTATCACATCTCTCAGAAGAGTAAGTGAAATACAAGCCTTTACCTTACAGGAACCCTTTATACAAATACACAAACATAAAGTGGTTCTACGCACAAATCCCAAATTTTTGCCAAAAGTTATATCACCGTTCCACTTAAATCAAACGGTGGAACTCCCAATGTTCTTTCCTGAACCAGACTCTGTAGCTGAAAGAGCATTACATACATTAGACATAAAAAGAGCACTAATGTAGTACATTGAAAGAACCAAACAAATTCGCAAAACAAAACAATTGTTTGTAGCTTTCCAAAAACCTCATGCAGGGAATCCAATATCCAAACAAGGCATTGACAGATGGATAGTTAAATGTATTCAAACCTGTTATGTTAAAGCAAAGAGAGAACTGCCTATTACACCAAAGGCACACTCCACTAGGAAGAAAGGTGCCACCATGGCCTTTCTAGGAAATATACCAATGACAGAAATCTGTAAGGCAGCCACATGGTCTACGCTTCATACATTCACTAAACATTACTGTGTGGATGTGTTAACAACACAACAAGCCACAGTAGAACAGGCAGTATTACGAACATTATTTCAAACAACTTCAACTCCTACAGGCTAAGCCACCGCTTTTGGGGAGATAACTGCTTACTAGTCTATGCACAGCATGTGTATCTGCAGCTACACATGCCATCGAACAGAAAATGTCACTTACCCAGTGTACATCTGTTCGTGGCATGAGACGCTGCAGATTCACATGCGCCCTCCCCGGGAGCCTGTAGCCGTTATAAGTTCATAAAAATAAACTTGTACATTTGTAAATTTGTAAATATAACACTTTTAATCACATTATGTACATACATACTTACTCCATTGCATGGGCACTATTACTATATACACAACTCCTACCTCACCCTCTGCGGGGAAAACAATCTAAGATGGAGTCGGCGCCCATGCGCAATGGAGCCGGAAGGGGAGGAGTCCCTCGATCTTGTGACTCAAAAAGACTTCTTCGAAGAAAAACAACTTGTAACACTCCGAGCCCAACACTAGATGGCGGGATATGCACAGCATGTGAATCTGCAGCGTCTCATGCCACGAACAGATGTACACTGGGTAAGTGACATTTTCCATATATGTTCGGTGGCAGCTACACATGCCACCAAACGGAAAATGTCACTTACCAAGTGTACATCTGTTCGTGGCTCGAGACGGATGCATTTTCACAAGTTATAACCTCGTAGCCATATGATAAATTCTGTTGTCCTCTGTTATTATCTCACAGATGGCTCCAAGGCTTTCCCCTCAAAGGGAAGCTATGACTAGGGCTCGGTTCTTATACCTCCCTTTTTGGGCCATTTCATCTGGTTCTTCCTGAGTTTGCAGAAGATGCACTATCCTTCTATGCTTTGGCATAGCTTGCTCTATGTGTGTACACACCACACTTTTCAAAATTCATATCTTTATATTTTGTTTGAACCAGGTCTCCCCAGAAACAAATGAAACAGCCAACTTTCCAAGGCATGTCTGCCTGTGTTTCTGGGCTGGAAGAAAGGTCTCTCTCTTTAAATACTGATGGGAACCACAGTACTAGTAGATTTGACAATCTTTTTATCACAAGAAATGTTTGGTGACCCTATATCGCAAAAATAGATAAGTAAGAATTATTGAACTTCTGTAGAAAACTGTGTTCTGGTTGCAAAAGCCGCCAACCCCCCCGCACCTTTTGCCCGTTTTTTTTAATGCTACTTTGAAGTGCACGGAGTTCCTGATAACCAGGTCCTCTGTGCCAGTGTACCTTCCCCAACACAAGACACCTTGTCACTTGATCCCAAAGTGGCCAGGTGCTTTAGCACCTCTGTTAGTCTCTAGTGAATGGTGTCTCTGTTACCTAAGGCAAGGGTACTAAAGATGATCCCCCAAGAGCTGCAGCACAACTTGTGCCACTTTAAGGGACACAAAACCAAATTCCTTCAGACTGTCACTTCAGCATGCTTAACAAGGTGCTCCAAAAAGTGAAAACCCAACAAGGCAACACTGCCTGTTATACTTGGAGGTCACCCCTCTAGCAGGCCTTATAACCCTAAGGCAGGGTGCATTATATTACAGGGGAGGGCATATCTGCATGAGCGTATTTGGCCCTGCTATTTCTTTGTTAATTCTTAGATATAGTAAGTGTTCAGGGAAACCTGTGCTGGACACTGGTCAATACAAGTTCTCCAGCTACACGATGGCTTCACTGAAAATAGGGATGTTTGGTATCAAGCATCTTGTATTAATAAACCCTCACTGATTCCAGTGATGAATGTATTAATACATGCACCCATAGGGCACCTTAGAGGTGTCTCCTAGAAACCTTCTAACCACTGGTGGGCCGACTGACCAGTTTCCGTCACTAACAGATTAGTTTCTCACCCCTCAGGGGTCAGAGCCTTTGCTCTCGGGCAGTCAGGAACAAAGCCTGCTCTGGCAGGGGTGTTAACACACACCTTCCAAGAGGATGACATGCAAATCTGCATTCCAAGGCAGAGGCGCTTCAAGGACGCCCTCTGCCCTTGGTATGCAGATCTGGCTTCCCTCAGGAGGGAGATGCCGTCCTCTCCCCTCCCACTTCCACCCCACCCTGCGGGTTCATTTGGCTCCTGGACAGGCGGGAAAATTAGCTATGCAGGAGGCATGTTGCATTTGCAGGCTGGACACACCTCTAGGATGAGCAGCCTGAGAGGAACTCATCCTTAGGAATTCCACCATCTTGCCTTGTGTGAATTATGAATTCTGGGACAGGGTGATGCCCCCCCCTCCCCCCCACCCCCCAAGGAAGTGGTCATCTATGGGGCATAGAGTCCCTAGGGGTAAGTATCCCATTGGCTACTACTCTTCACTCCCCTTAAGGACCCAAAATTGAGTGGTGGGGTGGGGTGATACCAGGACATCAGTTTCCTGCTGACCTACGAAGAACACTCAAGAGCTGCAAAAGAGGAGACTGAGGAAGAAGCAACTGACTTGTCACCAGCCCGGCTAGCCTGGCTGCTATTCCCGCTGAATTGTGCCAAAGTCGTCTCATCCTGCAAGCTGCTGTGCCTCCAAAAGCCTGGGAGAAATGCCTGCTTTCAAGAAAGACCCAAGAACTCCAGTGGAGCAGTGAAGCTGCTTCCTTGCATCCTGCAGGCACCCCAAGAGACCTGAGAGGGCTCCTGTAGGAAAGTGCCCCTTTTTGACATGGTCACCCCCACTTTCTGCCTAGTAGTTGATGCAATTTTGACTGAAAGTGCACTTGGGTTCTGCTAACCAGGTCCCAAGTGCAAAATATCATAAATAAAACTGTGCAATTGTTTCCCAGTTGGCAATACCTTTGGCCCCCTGTACGTCTCAAATAAGTGTTACCCCTGGTAATAGGGTATTGATACCAAAGAGGGTCCCCAAGGACTGCAGCATACATTGTGCCACCCTCCAGACTCCTCACCTAGCACATGCAGACTGCCATTGCAAACATCATGTCTTGGTGCAGCTAAAAGTGAAAACATAACATGGCACACAACCTGTGAGCCATGTCCCCTAACACTGCATGCAGTTTATGTAAGTCATCCCTACAACAGGCCTTAAGGCTCTAAGGCTGGGTGTGTTATGTTACTCCTGAGAACATATCTGCACAAGCAGATATGCCTTGCTATGTCTTTGTCGATTCTTAGACATAGTGAGTGAAGAGGGAAGCCATTTTTATTACATGTACTGGGCACTGGTAACTAGAAGTTTCCCAGCTACATGATGGCTTGACTGGAAATAAGGGTGTTTGGTATCTAACATCTCGTAATAATAAACCTCACTGATGCCAGTGATGGATTTATTAATGTATGCACCCAGAAGGCACCATAGAGGAGATGACCCCTGAAAACCTACCAACTACCTGTGTGGGGACTGACTAGTTTTAGCCAGCCTGCCACCATCAGACACAAATCTGACCTCCTTGGATGAGAGCCCTTGCTCTCTGGTGGTCAGTGTCAAAGCTTGGTCTGGGAGAGGTGCTTGCATACCCCTCCCAGCAGGATGACCTGTGAATCTACATTCCAAGGCAGGGTCTTCAAAGAAGCTCACCACCCTTGGTATGCAGATCTGGCTACACTCAGATAAGAGATAAGTCACTGACCCCCCTCCACCCCCCCCCCCCCCCCCCACCTCCACCCTCATGGTGTGAACACAATTTTTAAAAATCATGGTATTTGCAGATTTAGGAACTCTGGTACAGGGCTATGCCCACTACCATCAGGAAATGGCCATATAGGTGGTGTTGTGACCCCAGGGGTAATTAGCCCATTGTCTACTACTCTACACTCCCCGAAACGCCCCTAAATGAAGTATTTAGGGGATTCCCTAGCATCAGGAAAACAGATCCCTGCTGACCTAAGAAGGACACAGAAGAGCCGCGAGAGCAAAAGAAGAGGCACCTAACCTGGACCCAACACTGCCGACGTATCTGCTGCTCCTGCTGAATTGCGCCAAAGTCGTCTCATCCTGCAGCTGGTATGCTATGCCTCCAAAGCCTGGGAAGACTGCCTGCCTTCAACAAAGACTCAGGAACTCCTATGGAGCAGCGGAGCTTCTTCCCTCCATCTTGCAGGCACCCCAAGAAGAACTGAGAGGACTCCGTACCCCCTGAAACTTGACACCTGAAAGCACCACTGCACTGTGCTGCACAGTCTGAGTTGAAGTGGACCAACTTAGCCAGATTGGTTTACCAGCCCTCCAGAGACGAAGCCCACTTTGGACTTGCCCACTGTGGACTCACGGTTGCCGCCTGCAGCCTCTGCATGCAGGCCTTTTCAACCGTGAGTGCTGCGGTGGAGAAAATCTGAAGCCTCAAGACACCTCTGCACCCTTTGTCCCTGGCCTGTGGAGAAGAGGACCTATGTCCGCGGGCATCCCAAGATTGCAACCCACACGTTGGTTCCCCTGACTGAATCCCTAGTCCTCACCTGCAGCATTTTTGCACCTGGACCGATCCCCTTTGACTAACTTTGGGCACCCAACACTGTACTACACCTCTGCACCCGGCTGCCCCAGTGCTGCCCGGTGTGATCCTGACCCTTGCCGAATACTCACCTTAAGTCCAGGAGATTGGTCCCATAAGTCGCTGTACTGTACCAGTTTGTCGCATTTGCCTTTCACCCCATATGACAACATTGCAACTTCTAAGAATTGCACTGTCTACTTTTCAAAAAGGTGAAGATTTCTCTTGAAAAACATACTCACTTAAAAGTATTGCTTCTGGTGCCAAAACATATTTAAAGATACTTGTTATTTTTGTAAATTGGTGTGGTCTCCTTCTCGAGTTGTATGTCTCATTTATTGACTGTGTGCGTATTTGCAGATGTCTCACACTCCTCTCTAATAAGTCTAAGACTGCTTGACCACACTACCCCCTACAAAAGAGCCCCTTGGGATTGCTGGAGCAAGCCCCTGTCCACTAGTAAGGGAACCCTTGGACTCTTTTTCACAGTATACCTCATTTCAATATACTATATAAAGAGCAAGCTTCCTCCAACTACCGGACTGCCAAAACCCAGAAAGCACTGCTGTATCCATGTTGCCTAGCCCGAGCTAAAGTGGGCAAATGATGCCAGTGTGGTCCCCCAGCCCTTCAGTGTCAAAGCCCACCTTGGACTTGCCTACTGTGGACTCACTGACGCAGCCTCTGTTTGCAGGCCCCTCCGACCGCAAATTCTCCGGTTGACGAAAATCAGACGCCTCAAGACACGTCTGCAGACATCACCCGTGGACCATGGAGAAGAGGACTTAAGGTGTCCCCACGTCCCGATCATCGTGAGAGCTGAGTCCACTTGCTGGTTCAGCCCGATTGGCCTCCCAGTCGAAACCTGCAGCCGCTTTTTCACCAGTCTGATCCCCATTGACTAACGTTGGGCACCTGACGATGAATAGCATCTCTGCATCCAGTGGCTCCAATGCTGCTCGAGGTGACCTGTTGGTACAGCCTTGGACCTTGCCCCATACTAACCTTAAATCCAGGCGATTGGTCCCTAAAGTCTCTGTGAAGTGACCGAATGCAGTACTTATTTTTCCCCCATAGGGTAACATTAGGCACCCGATGCTGAAAAGCACCTCTTCACCCAGCCTTCCCATTGCTGCCCAAGGTGACCTGTTGGTGCTGCCTTGGACCTTGCCCATACTTACCTTAATTTCAGGAGATTGGTCCATAAGTCACTGTACTATACCTTTATGCATTATTTGTCTTTCCTTCATAGGACAACTTGGCCACCTCTGATATTGTCGACTTTTAAAACCTGAAACTATTTGTTATGCAAAACATACTTACCTGATCGATGTAATTCTGGTGCCTAAATATATAAAGATATGTGTTATTTTTTTAAATAAATTGTTGTGGATCTTCTTATTGAGTCGTGTGCATCATTTATTGAATGTGTGGATATTTGCAGATGTCTCAAACTTCTCTCTGATAAGCCTAAGGCTGCTCAACCACACTACCCCCTAATAGAGCACCTTGGGATTGCTGGAGCAAGCCCATGTCCGCTAGTATGGAAACATCTGGACTCTGCCCAGTATATCTCATTTCGATATACTATATAAAGAGCCAGCTTCTTACAACTACAATCTAAGATCCACACAATCTAGAAGTATATTCTGTTATGCTGAATTCTGCAGGTAAAAATGGTGGCATTAAAATTGCCCTAAATTGGATAGTCCACAAGGTAGCTCTCGCTCAGCACTTTGCTTATGCTGCTTGTTTGGTCACTAATGTCACATACAGAATGGGATTCATAATCTCTTACTGAGCTTCTCTGCTGCCAAGAAACAATGGTGAACCTGCGGAATAATGCATATGCATAGCTGATTCAGCTATAGAGAGTGAAGAGGACGACCATGGATTCAGTCAGGTGCTGAACCATCTGTACTGTAAGCTCAGCTTGTGTTCCACCGCGAGCCATGGTGAAAGAAGTCTCAGTATAGGAACAAATTTCAGGTAATGCCTTCAGTGAACATGCTTTTGTATGCCATCCTGTGCATTTTATGTGTATAGATAAAATAAGAAATAGGACATCACATTCTTTTTAAATGCATTATGCTCTGTATGCAATCTTGAGCAAGCTAGTATTCCTTTTTATCTGCATTTTCCTCAGTTAGTCCCAAAGTCATTAGACTGGATTCAAAGGGAAGGAAGTCATGTGGGTTCTACTATCCTAACAATCTTATTTGTACTACAGGCCAGTGTCACACCTCCTTTGTTCTGAGTTTTTGTTCTGCCCACATTCTTTGTCGTCTCTCCACAACTTCAGATAGTTGCTTGTCCTTGGAGCCCTTTGATCATCTTCTCCCATTGTTTTGTGCTGTTTGATGTTACAGTGGGTGGCTCTATCAGGTTCTCGTGTAGGATTATGTTGGTTTGACATATGTTATGTTTAAAAAGTTGCCTGTTTTCTTCATGTATTTCTCTTTCCTTCCTTGCAGTATAAGACGAGTAAAGAAGGCAGTACAGTTGGTATCACTGTGTCCCATGCATCCATGCTGGCACACTGCCACGCCCTCACTCAGGCATGTGGGTACTCTGAAGGTATGTGGTATTTCTATTTTCTAAGAAACTCTAGAATGGTAGATTACATTTGTCCAAAGTAACTGGAATCCATTGCTGTTTCGAGGGATTGGGGGATTGCTGATTGATTACTATTTCTGCAGTTAGGGGAAGGCCATATTCACTGGAAACATGAGTGACTTTTTTGAAGCTGGCAAAGCCAGCATATGTGCTTTATATGTAGGAACAGCTCTCTGGTGAGAATTTGTGGGATTGTCCTAAGGATGCAGTATTAGCACTGATATGGAAGGTGGGGTTGGGGTGTTGGAGTGGAGATACAAGTATGTTACAAGTACTGTACCCCTGTTAAGAAAAATGTGACAAAATGATATTCACAATATTCTGCCAATAATTCAGGCATTCATAGTTTTGGAGGGCACCTGCATTACCTTTTTTCCGATTTTCAGATCATTATAACAGATTTCTAAAATGACCATGAATGGTAAGGAATCTCTTCTGGCAATAGAGGGTTCTGCAGCCTAGATAAGGGGCGTTTGTGTTTCTGTTATTTTGAAGTGAAGTAACCGCCAACTCTGGCATTTTTTAAGTTCCAACCTGTCCAGAAAGGGTAGAAACTACCAATTAATGATGGGAGTCTTTGCTGCTCTATATAGAAAGACACATATTAATTGTTTGGTGAAACTCTGACTCTCAGTTGTTGTGACTGAGTGAGAAATAACTCTAGAGAAAAGTTCACTTATAGTTTGCAGGGGGATAGCTTTGATGTGGGTTTGGGCTTCTTGACAGAACATTTTGTACTATTAATGTGCATATTTTGTTCAGCCCTGTAGTTCAAGTTTCTCTGCTTTCAGCTGAAACATTAACGAACGTCCTGGACTTCAAGAGAGATGCTGGTCTTTGGCATGGCGTCTTAACCGTGAGTGTTTGACAGCATGTACCATTTCAAATGCATGTATGTTATTTGTCCTTTGATGCACCACATTAACAGTGAATGAGATAATGTTATAAACTTGGAGCAATTGTGTTTTTCTGTATCAACATTGGATCTATAGTTTGATAATCTCAGGACAGACCCCTGCAGCGTACTTAGGCCTCTAGGACATTAGTTGAAGCTAGATACTTGGAAATGGATGCTGTTTCTGCGAGGAAGAAGCCTGCAGCATCTAATGTATTTCCCGTAAAAGCAAATTCTAACCACAAATTGTGTATCTAAAATATGTTCAGAAACCCGTGACTCAGAGCAATTCAGTTTACTGTGCTACCCTCCATAGTGAGCTGGGATCTCCTTTTTGGTGTTATCTGTAGCCAGATGTACCATTTAGCTTCTGATTTCATACATTTTCCTCTGTCTTTGTCTCATGCAGGGGTTCTCCTCTGCACTGTTTGATAAAGTGTGTTTGTCAGAGAAAGTCTCCCGATTGTAGGCTTCATGCCACTTCCCCAGTCTCTAATCAACCTCTTAGCCTACAAAACATAGTGCACATTACTGTTGTATGGGTTGAAAATATGAACTGCATGACATTTCCTAATCCAGCCTGAACATATCTAGCAATTTAGTAGAAACTTTCAAGTCCTTGCATGACTGCCAGTGGTAGATTTTCACACCTTGTAAAATGGTGATTATGTTTAGTGTGAATGGAGAAACCCTTAGTGAAATAAATTACTCACTTCTATACAGCTATAGACCAAAAGCAGGTGCATGCCGATTATAACCTTTAGGGGATAGGAAATGGAGATTATGCATTTTATTCACTTTTGATGCTGTTAGAGATTGTAGCTGGTTGTGAAAATATGCATGCCTCTGTTCTAATAGATGTGTAATCCCAAGGTGTATTTTGTTTTGTAGAATATCCCTAGATTTCAGCCTTTGGCTAAAAAAAATATATTTCCCATTAAAATACCAAGTGACACTCAAGAGACCACACATGCTCAAGCAGTATAAGATGACACTTTTAATGGTGACTTTTACTTCACAGAAGGTGCTGCCCGTGTTCCTTAAAGTTAGCTTCTGTCTGGCATGAGAGGCTCAAGGGTCTCTGATTCTTTGTGATTTTCAGTACATCTGGTTTCCTGTTTCACTTGATGATTCCAATTTTTAGGCCCTGCAGCCAATGTACATGTGCATTTCAATAGGCCGCAGGATTGGAGCATTCGTGTCTGGAAATCCACCCCACCTCTGCCTTGCAAATAGTTTTGAACTTATTTCCTGGTATGTTCAGGCTGTCAGTTGTCCTGAGGAGTATTGGTGTCCAGCAGCAGCTCCGTTATATCACCAAAGATGGAGGCTGAAAATCCTGACTTGACCTAGTCTCTTATAGACTCCATAGATTCTGAGAATAATAATGAATGAGTAAGCACAGGTCATTCTCCGCAGTCAGACCACCGTCTTCCTCAAGCAGGACACTGCTTTTGCTTGTAATCTAATGCCACTGTAGGCTGGATTTGTGTCTCCCTTCTTATACTTGACTGACTGCAATTCACCCACTTGCTAATTCGGTACCCATCCTTGACTTTCAACATGCACCTCTGTCAGTATCTTTGCCACCTTCATTTGCCATTCTTGCCCAGCTGGAGGAGTTTGAACAGGCACTGCTGCCTGGTTTCAGCTCCCTTTGGTTGATGCATCACTCGAACAGGCTGACAGTAGTCTGTCTTACTGCATTTGAACTGTGCCCCTTCATGGCCACATAACAATGCTAAGTTGGAGTCTTTTATATTTGGTACAAGAATTTAGATTACAACTTTACCTCACTGCCTTTCGCATATAACTTTTTAAAAAGTAGGCATAAGTCTTCAAGTCCGCCTTTACACAGACTGTCCCCCAAAATGACGGGTGCTCCAGTGGTGGGTCCCTGTCCCTCTAAATCTGATTTCAGCATATAGGAAGACAATGTGAGGAGTATTATTTCTCCTTTCTGTATGTGAATGGTAGAATATATCACCTTAGGGGTCCTTCACTGCTCATTCTCAATCACACTTTTACTCAGAGATTCACAAATCTGTGGAAGCATTGATCGTTAACTTATGCCTTTGGTGGACTTTTTGTTTTTTCACGAGAACAAGTATTTACAGCAATTCTGCTCTCTGAAGTTTCTGGTTTCCTGGAACACAAGAAGACCCATTCTATCTGTGATGGTGCTTCAGTCTCTATTCCTCACTTCCTCCCATTCTTCTTGATTTGTTGTTTTCTGAAACAGATACTAATGAACTTGATTGAGCCAGGGTGTGGTACGGTGATCTCCTCTGTATGTTCCTGTGTCCTCGTCTTCTGCTTCTGCTCAGGGAAGACCACATCTCGCAATGGGATGGACCCGTTCTGCAACTGAACCTCCAAAACACAACCCTCTTGCCTAGAGTTTGTGTAGTAAAATCTAAACTCATTTGACCTGCCGCTAGAAGGTGTCAATGTAATTTTGGTGTCCCTCTACGAAGACAGTTCATTTTGGTTTTCTGATGTTCTTCTAAACTCAGGTTGCTCACCTAGTGAATATTCCCCAGGTGTCTGACTGGATCTGGAAACTTAAAAGCAGTACTTCTGCATCTGGTAGGTGACATCGTGCACATGAAAACACCACCCATGCGTGCTGTTCGTCCCTTTCTTTCCACACCTACAGATGCATATCTAGAGCTATTACTTCGTCTTTTCAGATTTGTTTTCGCCCAAATTTGTAAATGTTCCAGCATATCACCTCCAAAGATGACAGGGTTTAATCTGTGTACAAACTGTTGCAACTAGATGTAGGTGAAAGACCCTTACGAGATTTGTCTCTGGTGCATGGGGTTAGAACACGACTCCAAGATCTGCGACCACTGAGCCCTTTTAAATCCAAAGGTCATATGGGACTGCAAGCGAAACTGTTGCCAAACACTCCACTCAGTGATCGGTCGAATTTGAAAGGAAGATTCTGTTCCCAATCCCAAATTTGTTCCCGTGGCATATATTGAGCACGATCGAAGTAGTTTAGTAAGTCCAAGAAGAAACGCAAGCAATCCAATTGAAAATACCTCATTTCTGCCATTCTCTAACTCCAGAGATGACACAAGGGTGTCCAAATGCTATCTAGTCTCACTGTCAATCCCCTATGGAATCATTTCTGAGCTTGGTACCAATGCACTTGAATTTCAGGGTCCATCAGTGATGTTGCAACAAGTCGAGGTCTTTAGTAGGCTATGCTGTGCATTTCAGCACTTAACCAGTTACCTCTTGCCTGCTTTTGCAAATTCGCAAGTAGGTGCCAGTCCGTGACTTGCATTTAGCCTCGTATTTTGTTCACGGAACTTCGTCCAGCTGCGCTTTGTTTTTACTTCAAATCGTGGCCCCATTCTGTAAATTACCTCAGCAATCTCTGCTTGCCCCATATTGGTAATTCTCCAGAATCTAGTGCTGGGCTCTGTTTTTGTCGCAGCTCCAATCATTTGAGGATCACCAAAGAGAACAGAGCTGCCACATAAAGATGGAGCACTGCATCCTAGTTTGGTGAAGACAGTAGTAGGATAAATGCAAGTCACGGACTGGAACAAGTGGGTAGATCAAGAGCAGATTTGCTCCACCACAGGCTCACAAGCTTCCTAGCTCTTTCGTGCCGTGGTTAGAAAGACAACTTCTAGGCCATCTGGGACAATGTACAGCTCAGTCCCCCACCTCTCCAGCACTGGCAGCTGCAAAACTCTCTTTACTGTATCCCTTCAAACACAAAGCCATCCATTCAGAGGCAGGATCCAATATTTCCCCCTAGGGTGAAAAGTTGTCACTTCAGAAAAGTCAGACATCAAATTTTCCACCGGGGCTACACCTTCCCTTCCTTTCTACCCTGCTGCACCTTACACCACTGTCAGAGTAGCTGACGGAGGACCATACATCTATTTTGTTGCATAATGCGCATTCCAGCCTCGGAAGTGTGAGCTGGATGCTACTTTATTGTGCTGAAGAAGGGCGGGGGCTTTGTTGTATTTTATATCTTCGCCCATTCAGTGCTTTCTATGGAAAGTCATATTCAAGATGCTCATACCAGCCTAGACCCTGTCTCATCTAAACGCTGAAGACTGTATTTTAGCATTGGAAATACTGAACACTTATTTCCATATCCCTTTTCTGCAAGCCTCAAGCGCTATCTGCGGTTCACAGTGGGCCTGGGGCATTTCCACAGTGCTCCCTGTTGGCCTCATCAGTGCCCCTTGGGTGTTCTCGTAAGTGATGGCGGAGGCCACAGCACACCTTTGAAGGTTGGGGGTTCTAGTCTTCGCCTACCTCATTGACTTGCTGTTAAAGGTGGGATCAAACTTGGCATTCAGTCATAGGTCACTGCCAGACGACAGCAAACCTCCTAACATTGTTGGGGATCACTACCAATATGTCACAGGTAAACCTGGCTCCTTCGCAGACACTCCAGTACTTTTTCCTGCCATTTTTATGGAACGGAAGGTTTAGGACATTCAGGGTATGATGCAGATCTTTCCATCTCTGTTCTGAATCTCAGTGAGAATGAATCTGAGTCTGCTGGGCCTCTGAGGCTGCTGGACCTGCTGGCCTCCTGCATCCTACTGGCATATGCAGGCTCTGCGGGGGAATTTGCAGTCCCAGTGGGCACAGCACCAGTTGACTCTGTCAGATTGTACATAGATTTCACAGGAGACTACAAAGAATCCCAAGTGGTGACTTATAGACCTTGTTTGGGTCCGTGGCAGACCCTTCTCCTTACCCTACCCAGATTTGGCAGTGTTGACAGATAAATCTGTTCTTGGCTGAGGAGACCAACAGGGAGAGGCGTAAATCAGAAAGCCAGTTCCACTTCAGTTTGTTTGAGTTGAACTTCCTTGGTGTTTAAGGCCATCTTGCTGACCATCAGATGAAGGCTGCTGCAGGTGTTTACAGACAACACTACCACCATATGGTACTACAACAAAAAGGGTGGTGCCTGGAAATCGCCAGGGAATTTCTCTTTTGGTGGACCACCTGGCAGGCTCTTTGTAGGGAAACATGCTTTCTGCAGGATAACCCCGACGTTTTGCCCCCATTTCGACTACTAGGTACTGGTCTAATGATTCTGAAATGCCCTGAGCCCTGGTAATCTGGACTCAGTGCATGTTCCCTGATCCTCAAAACTGTGTATGTTTAAATGTACCCAATTGGGATCACATAACTTACTTATAAGTCCTTAATATATGGTACTTAGGGCCTATAAGTGAATGTGTGCCCTCAGGAACTGCAGCATTTGTGGGACACGTTAAAACATGGCTGGTTTAAACATTAACTTGACTTTGCCATTTAAGGTAATGGCAAAGCCCTGTTCTCCCATTTTAATATATATGTCACCCCTAAGGGTACACCTTTCGAGCCCCGAGGCAGAGTGCTGTATATTAAAAGGTGGAGAATGTGCTTTTACAAGTTCTAGCAATTAAAACCCTAAATTGTCCCTTTTATTGTGGAAATACTAGAGCCGTATTGGCAAGTACAGCGTTACAGGCGGACACTCCCAGCCCTGCTAATTTCTGAGTGGGACTGCTAAAGTTGGTACTATAAGGTATCAAAATAAACCGTTCATTAAATCTGTTTGAATGGGTAAATCGAATCTAATGTCACTAGTGGGCAACCGAGTTGGCAACTTTAGAAGTTGCCACTGGTTGCTCAAGATTTCCAGTGCCCATTAATGTTTGTAGACTAGTAATGTCCCCTGAGACCTTTTTCTGCCCTCCTGGGAAGATGTGTGAACGAGTCCCAGGAAAGGTAACAGTAGTGGCCTGCCACTGGAGGAGGTGTTACATCGTCGTGGCAGGAAGCCATACATGTGTTTTCCCAAATGGCAAGCTTCAAAGGAGCAGCTACCTTTGAAGGGCAAATAGTGAACACTTGGGAGAGGGGCTGCCCTACTATTTCGGTAGGCAGACTAGCACTCGGGCAGGAGAGGGGAAACCAGTTGCCAAACTGATTTTTCAGGGTGTGTAGCTCCCTTGGTAGCTACACCTCTTCGTTGAACTAGGGATCTCTATACACAAAGAGAAGGGTTCTGCCATGTTGGACGTGGGCAGTATTGAAAATTCTGGGAAAGCCAAATGCACACAAGTGGTCATCAAGAGGGCATTTTCTGGGCATAAAAAGGGCACTGCTGGCACCCAGAACTCCGATCTTGCAGCCTGGAGAAGAGGACCAAAGAAATAATGCCCTACTGCACCAAGGATCTGGCAAAGAGAGACTGCAACAGTGTGTATTGCACCTACTGATCCTGGTGGCAAGCAGAGGAGAAGGGACTGTGCCTGCTCATGGAGAAATTGCTCCCAAGCCGAGCCAAAGTAAAACGTTCTAACAAGAGTTAGTAGGCTAACCTCCTGTTCACAGTACAGGGTCATAACACATGAAGAAGCCTGTTAAACGAGTTGGTAGCCCAGGTATTCACATTGCCACTCCACAATGGCGTGCAGCACCATGGACCAGAAAGCAGTGCTCAAAGTTACACCTGAGTCTGCTGGACCCAGGACAGTCATCAGAGTGCAGCTTGATTGCATAGAAGGCACGTTATCACCCAAGGAAGGATTTGCCCGTGACCAGGATACCAGGTGACTAGTAGCTAATTCGAGGGACATCAGCCTCTATGACCAAGAGCACTTCATGATTCGTGGACCAAAGAGTAGCCGCAGGAAGACTTGCATCGCCTCCACAGCATTTTTGAGCATCTTCAGCATCCTATATCACTTGCATCAGGTCAGCTTCCCAAGGAGTCTATGGCATGGAGATAAAAATGCCTTGAACTGACTGGGGGCCAGCTGTTCCTCACAGATAACTTTTTCTGAGGATCTTGCTGGTCCCCCTGACTGGCCACCTGCCCGAGTCAGTCCCCTAAAGTAACTGCATTTATACCTATCCACGTTTTCCTTAAAAAAGGTTCTGTCAGATTGTTTAAATTTGCCAATGCCTGTTTGCAGGTAAATGAAAAAACACATATTTGCTATACCTTGTAAAATATGTATGTCTGAAACCGTGCCGTGAATCTTTTTCACACACATAATAATACATAAAATTACTTTTGGTTTTTAGGGTCCAGCCTGCGTTGCATGCGCTCGCGCATGTGCATCGCAGCGAGACGCTTTAGTATTTAGAAAAGGGCTCGGAGCCCTGTCAACTTCACGTCAGTGTTTTTTATTGGTTCGTGGGCTTGCCTAATAAAATCTGCTTGCTTTCATTAGTCGAAGGCACGCATACGTCATGCCTTTTCCGGTAGCTAGCCCTCCTCGAGCGCAGCGACCAAGTACAGAAAACATGCGAGGCTCGCTGTTTTCTGTCCGGCTCGTGGACTTCTTTTTCTCTAATTTACGAGCGCGATCTCGCTTGGCAGAAGTCGAGCGCTTTACATAGTTAATTTCACTTTTTCGGGTTATGTACATGAATGCACTTTTGCCCGATAGGTGAAAAGTCGGATTAGGAGTTTACAACGCGATCAGCTCTAACATGAGCAAACGCGAGACCCGTTGCATTGTAAATGCTTGTTATAAATTGGTGTCAGATTTATTGAGTGTCTTCTGTATTTCTTCAATTGCTGTTTAAATGCTTAACACTTGTTCTTTTATGTAAACCTGACTTCTCAGAGCCATAGCTACCCAGGGTTGAGGTCAAGGTTTGACAGATGAAACCTACTGGTCTTAAAGGAGTTGGTAAGTGTATTACACTTTAAGGTCACACAACCACATCACATAATAAACCCCATTTTCTCGCTACATGTAAACAAATTAAGCAGATACATTCCGCTGCCAATGCTTAACGGACTATAAATTGCATTTCACCTAGAGGTGGTGCAGACCGTTCTTGAGAAATGTGAGAACCCTGTCTTAATCTTTTTTTGAACAAAAGAGGAATATCAGCACTTTTGTGTGCTGAAGTTCCCAAGAAGGTTCTTTCTCGAAGACTCATTCCACCTGGAATGGAGCAAGGGGCTCCCGTTTGTCTTGAGTTGTGAAAAAGATCCTGGTGGTACTGAATTGAGCCGAGAGAGTGTGGTACCATGAACACCTAGGCATGACAAGGTCTTGCATCTAGGTCTGTGCCATCTGCATCACTATGCATGGAGATTTAGTGGTGGCAGTTGATTTGCTTTGGCCTTCCTTGTGAGGTTGGTGATGTCATTTTGGCAGTCAGGCATCCCCCTACAAAATTGGTGTACACTGGTTGTTGGGACAAATTTCCGGCTTTATGCAGCACCTGCCACGTTGAACCACTTCAAGCCAAGTTTCCTTGAAGTACTGCCATTTGTTTTGTACCTGGTCCAGAAAGGACTTGCTTTGGCCACCGTTGAATGTTATTTTGGGCCATTACAGCTTTTTTGTGGTTGCTGCATCAGTCTTCTTTGTTTGAATCACCCATTGTGATGTGATTTTTGAAAGGGTTATCACACTTGATTCCACCAAATCCCTTTGCCATAATGGGATGTGAATGTAGTTCTTACTTTTTGGTGTGTACCCCCTATGAGCTGATGCACACTTATGTCTTCTTGCCCTGGAAACAATTGTTCTGATTCCAATAACATCAGCTTGGTGTATGAGCAAGCTTCACGCTCTTTCCATCTGGCCTCCTGATACAACATTCGTCCCAGGCAGGCTGGTTTTGAGGACTTGAGCTGTCTTATTTCCGAAAGTGGTCCCACCTTTTCATACTAGGCAGACTATTCACTCTTCAGGCATTCTTTGCTCTGTCTCGTCACGCGAACCTAGAAGAGAGATTCCATCTTTTGGACCCCAAGAGCGTGCTCTGCTCTAACATACATCCCAACAAGGAACATCCGGTGGACACTTAACTTTTTGTGGGGTTCTCTGGTGCAAAGAAGTGCAAGGCAGTGCTAAAATGAACCTTAATGCATTGTTCTTTGCATTAAAATCGGCTGCACACTGGCTAAGAAGCAGCCTCCAGCAAGCACACAGGCGTATTCTACCAGAGCCAAAGCAGCTCACACTACGTTGGCATGTAGAGTGCCTGTCCTGGATAGTTGTCAGGCAACTACATAAGCGTCAGTTCACATGTTCACAATCCACTACTGCCTCGACACTCAGGTATGGGTATCTTGCCCTCTCTGTCCTGCAGAACCTTTTGGTCTGAGCTAGTTCACAAAGACACCACCTGGGGAGGTACTGCTGTTGTTGTATCTATTCATATATGGGGAAATCTGCCATCGGAAAAGATGGCTCCTTCAACAGACCTATCTGCACGGTTGCAGGAGAGGAGGTCTGGCAGAGGTTCACTCTCTTTTTCCTGATCCACATCAGTGATCATAAGCATGGTCATATCAGCACTATCATGAAAGGGTTTAATGTGGTTTACATGGATGATCCTGTTAGGGCTTCTAGACCTGCCAAGGTCTACCAGATCAGTGACTGCCCCTTTTCTTCCAAGGATAGTGCAGGGTCCACTCCATTTGTTCTGGAGGGTCCTAGGTGCCACAGCCTCCAAAACTCATACCTTCTGCCCTGGCTGACACTCAGCCAGTGTAGTATTTTGGTCAGGCCATTGCTTCTGGAGCTCTTGGCATGCCTTAAGGTTTTTATTTACTTTTTCCATGTACTCCGTCATCCTGGAAGGAAGGCCAAGCACATAATCCACAATGTCAAATTTGTGCTCCTCTCCCAACCTTTCCTCACTAAAGTCAGTGGTCCCGTGACAGGATGGCCAAACAGAAACTCAAAGGGACTAAGGCTCACTCCACTCTGTCGCACCTCTCTGTAGGCACAAAGCAGGCATGGCAAAAGGACAATCCATCTCCTCCTGAATTTTTCAGGGAGTCCTATGATCATACCTTTCATGGTCTGGTTGAATCTCTGAACCCAACCGTTGGTTTGTGGGTGGTATGGGGTACTGAACTAAGTCACATCACATTCCTTCAACATGCCTTTTAGGTATGCAGACATGAAGTTACTACCTCTATCTTACACTACCTCCTTATGGAAGCCTACTCTAGTACAAATACTTAGGAAAGCTCTGGTAACTGCAGGAGCAGTGGCAGTCCTAAGGAGGATTGCCTCAGGATACCCGATGGCATGATCCACTACCCCCAGTATAAATCTGTTTCCTGAATGTGTTTGAGGGTCAAGGGGACCAAGAATGTCAATCCCCCTACCCTTTCAAAGGGAACCCCAACCACTGGAAGGGGAATTAAGGGGGCCTTTGGTTTGCCACCTGTCTTGCCACTGGCTTGATAGGTGACACAGTAGTTGCAAACGTTTTTACCTTCTAGGACATACCTGGCCAGTAGAAGTGGTTGACTAACCGACTCGAGGTTTTTGTCTGACAAAGGTGCCCAACTAGGGAAATGTCGTGCTAAGGTGAGTAAGAACTCTCTATGTTGCTGGGGCACTACCACTCTCCTAGTGGCACCAGGTTTGGGGGTCTTTGGCCTCAGTATATAGGAGTCCTTCCTCCCAATAGGTCCTGTGGGAGCCACCAACATATCTCTTTTCCTGGTCATCAGTGTACTATCACAGGCGTGGGACAGGACCTTTATCCTTAGAGGGTCCCCCTGGGCCTAAGAGCTCTGCTGTGTATGGCCCAAGTTCCTGGGGCTCAAATTCCTCCAAGGCTGTCAGGTCTTCTGCCTGAGGAAAGGCGACCGGAGTTTGTGTCTCCTCTGAATGTTGTTTTCCAGCCGTTTGCCTTTTTCTCTTGAAGGTTTGGGCCATTATTCCATTACATCTCTTCTTCACCCTGGGCTTTGCTTTGTGCAGAAACTCCCCCACCCCCCAGAGAATGGGTTTTCATCTTTACCTCAGCCCATGCTGAGGTCACCAGACCATTACCCAGAAGACATACAACTGGAATTGCAGAGTACTTGACCACTTTCTTTTGGCCAGTAACCCCTCCCCACTGTAAGGTCACCATAGCTGTTGGATGAACCTTAAGAATGTTATCAGCATTGATACCTGGATAAGGTGGTACAGTTATGTACTGCTCTGGGTATATTCATTTTTCAGTCACCATGAAGACCATTGCACCTGTATCCCTCATTGGGTTTACCTTAACCCCATCAATATGTGGCTTTTGTCTGTATCCCTCCAGGTTAATGGGCCAGATAGCCAGGGTAGCTATATCCATCCAACCTTCTGAGATTAAAGAAGCTTCATTGTGCTCTTTGACCGGGCCAGGACCCACCAAGGATCCCACCTGGAGACTCGCAACCTCTTAAGGTACTAGACAAGTGGGAGCCTTTTTAGGGCATGAAGAGTCCCTAGTTTGGTGTCCATTCTGCTAAACGTTAAAACACCAAACTTTTTTGGGATCCCAGTTTTTACCCTGGTACCCTCCCTTTAATTGGGAAGAGTCTTTGGTCCACTCTTCTGAACAGATTTTTGGGGTCTTTGGGAAGCTTTTTGGGTTTTCCCCTTTGTGTCCCACATGTTTCCCTTGGGTGGGAGTAACACCTTTATTTTGATCACCCTGCCATGGGCCTTCCTGGACACCCCTATTTTGACCCAGTTGTCAACCTTCTTTCCCAACTCTTGAGGTGAGACCAACCCTAAGTCCACTAGATACTGATGTAATTTCTGAGAAGTAAAATTACCCAATAAATGCTCTTTTATTATCAAATTATAGAGGCATTCGTAGTCTTGCACCTTACCGCCTTTCAACCAGCCTCTGAGTGTTTTGACTGAGACATCAACAAAACCTTCCTGGAACTGACTCGAGGTTTTGTGTGTCTCCCACAACTTAATTCTGTATGCCTCATTGGTGAGTCCAAAACCTTCAATCAGGGTATCCTTCATGAGGACATAGGACTCAGCATCTTCCTTATTAAGTGTCGCAAGTCTATCCCTGCACTTGCCTTAGAAAAGCTCCCAGAGTAGAGAGCCCCAATATTTTTGGTTAAGCTTTCTCATTTTACAAGCCCTCTCAACGACTGTGAACCATTGGCAATATTGTCACCCTGTAGGGAGCTGGCCCTTTATATCAAAAGGAAGTATACTATGCAAATAGTTCAGGGATTCCTTTACTAGTGGGCTTGGGCTTGCTCTCGCAATCCCAAGGTTCTCTCTTACGTGGGAGTGTGGTCGAGTAGCCTTGAGCTTATCAGAGAGGAGTGTTAGACATTTACTATAGGCACACAGTCAGTTAATGAGACACACAGCTCAATAAGGAGATCCACACCAATTTACAAACATAATGAGTATCTTTATGTATATTTAGGCAGCAGAATCAATTTGATAAGGGAAGTACCTTTTTTTAAGAGAAATACTTCCAGGTTTCAAAAGTCAACAGTGCATTTTTCAGAAGCAGCAATGTTGTCCTGTAGAGGAAAAACAAATACTGCATACAAGTAGAGTACAGCGACTTATGGGACCAATCTCTGAGACTTAAGATAGGTGTGGGCAAGGTCCAAGGCGGCACTGTTAAAAATGGGGCCTTTGGTTAGTAGTCAGGTTACACCCGTCCAAGCAAGGACCCTCTCTCTAGTCAGGGTAAGTCTCAGACACAATCGAAATTATATTGTGCCCAGCCTCTAGTAGCTTGGCACTGAGCTGTCAGGCTTAACTTAGAAGGCAATGTGTAAAGTATTTGTGCAATAAATCATGCAATAACACAGTAAAAGCACCACAAAAATACACCACACAGGTTTAGAAAAATATAGAATATTTTTCTGAGTAGCTTAAGGTAAAAACGATCAAGATTTGATAAGTACCAGTTGAAACCTCACTTTTGTAATGATAGTCTTTAGATCTTAAAAAGCAATGTGTCTCTTGCAAGCACAAAGTACCTGGTTTGCGTCTAAATTATCCGCACGGGATGGCAGAGGAGGAGATGTGTGGAAAACTGGGAGGTGTGCATCGGTTTGTCCGGGTGCACACAGATGATGCGTCAATGTTTTTCCACATAGCAAGGGCTTTTCATCGATTTCTGGCGCACAGGCTTAGGTCCTCTTTGGGTTGCAGGGTATTTGGGCGCCCCGTGGACAATGCAGAGAAATCCTGGGCATGCAGGGCGAAGTCACAGGAGATGCGTCGATCTGGTTGGCCGTGCACGGATGTTCCGGTCGCAACACTGGTGCTGTGTCAATCCCCCCTAGGCGAACTGGGCTGCGTCGTTCCAGTTCGGCGATGCAGTGATATTCTTACTGCAGGGCAGGCTGTACGTCGATTTTCGCCGCACAAGGAATTCTTTGCAGAGATTAAGTCTTCTTGGCCATGAAACGTCAGAAAACAGGAGGCAAGCTCAATCCAAGCCCTTGGAGAGCACTTCCCAGTAGAGCCAGAGGGCAGCAAGGCAGCAGTCCTTTACAGCAAAGCTGTCCAGGTGAGTCCATTGGACAACCAGGCAGCTTCTCTTGGTAGGTTGCAGGTTCTGGTTCAGAGTTTCTTTCCCAGGAGGTCTCTCGTCAGGAAATGTCTGAGTTGGTAAGGTCAGGGACCCAGTTTATATACCCAAATGTGCATTTGAAGTAGGGGAGGCTTCAAAGAGTGGCTTAGAAGTGCACATGGTCTCCTTTCAGTACAATCCTGTCTGCCAGGGTCCCAGTAAGGGGTTTGGCAGTCCATTGTGTGAGGGCAGGCCACTGTCCTTTGAAATGTAAGTGTCAGGCCCTCCACCCTTCCAGCCCAGGAAGACCCATTCAGTATGCAGATGTGTGCAGGTGTGACTGAGCATCCTGTGTTTGTGGTTGTCTGGATGTCATGCACAAGCGAGCTGTCAACCAGCCCAGACCAGACGTGGATTGTAAGGCACAGAATGTTTTAAGTGCAGAGAAATGCTTACTTTCTAAGAGTGGCATTTCTAAAAAAGTATCATAAAATCCAACTTCACCAGTCAGCAGGATTTTGTATTCCCATTCTGGCCATACTAAGTATGACATGTCTACCCCTTTCTAATCAGAATCGACCACTCAAACAGTTTGAGGGTAACCTTAGTGTTAGCCTATGAAAGAAGCAGGCCTCACAGCAGTGTAAAACGAATTTAGGAGTTTTACACTACCAGGACATATAGAACACATATGTTCATGTCATGCCTTTTACTTACATAGCACCCTGCCCTATGGGTTACTTAGGGTCTACCTTAGGGATGTCTTATGTGTAGAAAAAGGGGAGTTTAAGGCTTGGCAGGTACTTTTAAATGCCAAGTCGAATTGGCAATGAAACTGCACACACAGGCCTTGCAACGGCAGGCCTGAGACATGGTTAAGGGGCTACTTATGTGGGTGGCACCATCAGTACTGCAGGTCCACTAGTAGCATTTAATCTACAGGCCCTGGGCACATGTAGTGCACTTTACTAGGGACTTATAAGTAAATTAAATAAGCCAATTGGGTATGAGCCAATGTCACCATGTTTGAAGGGAGAGAGCTAATGCACTTTAGCACTGGTTAGCAGTTGTAAAGTGCGCAGAGTCCTAAAACCAGCAAAAACAGTGTCAAAAAGTGGAGGGAGGCAGGCAGAAAGTTGAGGGTGACCACCCTTAGGCTGTCAGTCTAACAAGCACCAACAGGATACCTCTGGCGGCGCTCATGCGGCTGGGAGCAGAGGTGCTTTTTAGCGTTAAGTGCTCAATGTTAGTCTATGGGAATCAGTCTGGTTTCATAAAGAATGCAGGTTTGGACTGGGAGACCAGTTGGACTGAACCAGCAAGTGGGCTCAGCACTCACGATGCGCAGGGACGTGAGGACACCTTAGGTCCTCTGTGCAGGAAAGTCGCTCTTTTGGCGGTTACCCCCACTTTTGGCCTATTTATCAGAGTGTTTAGACTGTTTACACTGGGATCCTGCTAAGCAGGACCACAGGGATTGTGCTCTCTCCTCTAAATGTGGTTGCTTTGGTACCCTTTACACCTCACAATTGGCACACTGATGTACCCCTGTAAATCCCTAGTATATGGTACTTGGGCACCCAGGACATTGGTACACCAGAGGTCTCCCAGGGACTGTAGCATGTAATATGCCACCCATGGGAGCCCATGCAAACTGTCAGCAGGCCTGGCATTGCAGCCTGCGTGAAAAGGTGCATGCACCCTTTCACTGCTGGTCACTGCACCAGGTCACTGTAAGTCACCCCTATGGCAGACCCTCCTAACCCATAGGGTAGGGTGCAGGTGCCTGTGTGTGAGAGCACCCCTGCATGAGCAAAGGTGCCCCTACGAACCGCAGTTCCAATGCACTGGACTTCGTGTGGGGAAGTCATTTTATCTGTGTACTAGACACCTATGGTCCAGCTACATAATGGTAACTCTAAACAAACATGTCGGAATCATACCCCAATACGTATGCTAGTATTGGTGACATGATTCGATGCACTCTGGGGGCTCCCTAGAAGATCCCCAGGAATTGCTCTGACCACTCTTCCAGGATTTGCGGGCAGCCATCGCTGCTGCAGCCACTCAGACAGGTTTCTGTCCTTCTGCTGCTTGACTAGCTCAAGCAGAAGAAGGCAGAACAAATGATTTTCTATGGAGGAGGGAGGCAACACCCTCTCCCTTGGAAATAGATGTTACAAGGCTGAGGAGGGGTAGCCTCCCCGTGTCACCGGGTTGCTTTGAAGGGCACATTTGGTGCCCTACTTGCATAATCTGGTTTGCACCAGTCCAGGGACCCCTGGTCCCTGCTCTGGTGCAAAACTACACA
Organism: Pleurodeles waltl; assembly: GCF_031143425.1. Taxonomy (NCBI): domain Eukaryota; kingdom Metazoa; phylum Chordata; class Amphibia; order Caudata; family Salamandridae; genus Pleurodeles; species Pleurodeles waltl. The sequence goes on from NC_090440.1 coordinate 1,693,223,382, forward strand.
AAGAAAAAGGGAGTGACCACTCCCCTGTCCATCACCACCCCAGAGGTGGTGCCCAGAGCTCCTCCAGGTGGCCACTTGATTCTGCCATCTTGGAAACAAGATGTGCAGAGGTCCCTGGGAGCATCTGGTTGGCCAGGACAGGGAATTGACATCAGTGACCCCCTCTGATAGGTGGTCACAATGTAGAGTGACTAAGCCCCCTGTTAGGGCTATTAAGGGACTCCCTTGTGGGTGGGTCACTAGATGCAGCATGCAAGACTCCTCCTGGACTCCTCTGCATCGACCTCGCTGCTCCTGGCCACTGGAACCGCTGCTGGACTTCACAGGAACCAAACAAGCCTGCAACTCCTGAGATGACCTCACCTTGCAACATTGTTTCTTTGGCTTCTTCCAGTAATTGCAACATTTCCACGGCTGTGCATTCTCTGGGGTTGGCAAGACTTCAGCTACACCAAAGAAGGAAGAAGGAATCTATCTTGGAGTGAAGGAGTCCCTCCCCTGCATCAGCAGGCGCCTAAGGCAACGACAACTGGCTGCTGGGATCTTCTGCCATCTGGCTCCAGGAAGAATCTCCAACACAGGTGTGGTGGTTCTGAGTGGTTGGTCCTCTCTTGCTGCTGTCCAACTTGGGAGATGGTGAGCGCTTGCCTCTCCTTGCAGGACATTATCTCTGTGCACAGAGACTCTTGCAGCAACCAAGGCTTGTTGGCGCCTGCTCTAAGGGATCTTCACGTTCCAAGTAGCTCCGGCCTCCAGCACTTCATTCTTGTAAGGACAGTCTCTCCTGTGCTACTCCAGCGACGCGAGACTCCTCTCCAGGCGTGCTGACTAGGCCTCACTGCGACTTACTGTGCCTTCTGCCAGTGGGTTGCCTGTGGGGGCTGCAACTGCTTCTGCTGGCTTTCCCGACTGCTGAGGGTCATCCCAGACTCCCCTCCAAGGGTTGAGTCCCCTGGACCTTGCTGGTCCTCTTTTGCTCTGCAAATCCTTGTCTGCCCAGATTTGCATTTGCCAAGCCTTGTTGGTGGTCCTCCTGACCACTGACCATCTGCAACCTGGCGACTGACGTAGAACATCATCTGCATGCCTCCAAGGTCCTCTCTGCAGCTCCTGGGCTCCACAGCTTTTCTTCATCTTCCCTTGTTGACCCTGCTCTTCATCCACAGAACGGTAGGTAGTGGCTCCTTCACAGCCTGGACACTCCTGTGTGGAATGAACTCTGTCCCCTTCTTTTGCAGGTCCTTTTCTTCCGGAATCCACTGTTGGGTTTCACTGGTCCTGGTCTTGCAGGCTTCCTTTTCCAAGTCTCCTTGTTAGTCTTTGAGAAGACCAGGTAACTTACCTCTGCTTGCCTGGTTGCTGGGGATCACCTAGGTACTCACATCTTGGGGTCTTGAGTTCTCTCAGCTCCCATATAACTACTCCACATCCTTGGGTGGGGGGGATCTCACTTCACATTCCACTATTTTAGTATTATATGGTTTGCAAATGCTTGTTGATTGTATATGCTATTTCCTAATAATTACTGTGTATATACAGTGTGTACTTACCTCCAGTTGGGAGACTGCCTATAAGTAATCTAGTTCAGTGCTAAATAAAGTACCTTTATTTTTGTAACACTGTGTGGTTCTTTTCATGTGTGATACACTATTATGTGACTGCTGTGGTATTGCAAGTGCTCTACTCTCCTCCTAGATAAGTCTTGTCTGTTCACCACAGCTACCACTAGAGAGCCCTGCCTTCCTTGTTACTGTCTCACTAACTAATACGGACTGCCTGGACCTGGCATAAGGTGCAAACAACATAGGTGTCCACCAGGCCAGCTTCCTACACTCTTCTCTATGGGCGATGGGTGCAGAGGTGTCTTGACCGTGAGCACTGGAGGTCAAGGGGACCTGCAAACAGAGGCTGGGCTTTGTGACTGGAGGGTTGGGGGGACCATGCTGGCACCATTGTCCCACTTCAGCTCAGGCTAGGCAGCATGGGTGCTTTAGTGCTTTCCTGTATCTGCTTTGGCGGTCCAGAGCCCTCTCAGATCTCTTGGGATGCCTGCAGGATGCAGGAAAGCAGCTCTGCTACTCCACAGAAGTTCCTGGATCTTTGTTGAAGGCAGGCAGCCTTCCAGGCTTTTGGAGGCAAACAGCTTGCAGGACAAGAAGATTTTGGCGAACTTCGAAGGCAACAACAGACAGGCCGGCATGGCTGGTACTAAGTCATTTGCTTATTTCTCAGTCTTTGCTGTAGCAGCTCTTCAGTGTCCTTTGTAGGTCAGCAGGAATCTACTTCAACGGAGTGAAGGCTAGTAGCCTACTTACCCCTGGGGTCACCATGTCTCCTATATGACCACTTCCTGTGGGAAGTGGGCATAACCCTGTCCCAGAGTTCCTAATTCTGTCATCACCAAGATGGCAGACTTTCAAAAGTTATTTCCACATCCGGCAGCTCATCTTAGAAGTGGGAATGACCTGAGAGGTTGGCACGTTTCTCTGACTAAGTTTCCCACCTTTCCAGGTTATACATGGGCCCTGGGGGCAGGGGGGGCAGCATCCTCTCCTTTGAGGGAAGCCAGATCCACACACCAAGGGCCTTCTTTGAAGCCCCTGCCTTGGAATACAGATTTGCAGGTCATCCTGTTGGGAGGGGCTTGTTAACACCCCTGCCAGAGTAGGCTTTGTTCCTGACTGCTGGAGAGCTGAAACTCGCACCCTTGAGGGTCAGAAAACTGGATAGTGGTGGCAGGCTAGTTAGAATTGATCAGCCAGCACAAGGGTAAATGGTAGGTTTTAAGGGGCAACTCTAAGGTGCCCCCTGGGTGCATGTATTAATAAAGCCATCACTGGCATCAGTGAGGGTTTATTAATAGAAGATTTCTGATAACAAACATCCCTATTTTCAGTGAAGCCATCATGTAGCTGGGGACCTCATATTGTCCAATGTCCAGCATACGTACTTAAAATGGCTTCCCTAATCACTCACTCTGTCTAAGAATCAACAAAGGCGTAGCAGGGGCATATCTGCTTGTGCACATATACCCTCACATGTAATATAATGCACCCTGCCTCAGAGGTGTAAGGTCCGCTGTTGGGGTGACTTACATATATTGCATGCAGTGTTAAGGAACATGGCACATGAGCTGTGTGCCATGTCATGATTTTACTTATAGCTGCACCAAGACACGCAGTCTGCCATGGCAGTGTGCATGTGCTAGGCAGGGGGTTCCTGAGGGTGGTGCAATACATGCTGCAGCCCTTGGCGACCCCTTTTGATACCCATGCCCTGGGTTCCAGGGGTACCATTTACTTACAGGGGGACTAAAAGTATTGTTAACTTGGGAACAATTTCACAGTTTTAGGGAAATATTTGGCACTGGGGACCTAGTTAGCAGGAACCCAGTGCACTTTCAGTCAAAATTGCATCACTTACCAGGCAAAAAAGTGGGTGTGATCATTTAAAAAGGGGCACATTCCTACACACCCTCAACATATTTGGGGATGATCTTTTTGGGGATTTTAGGGTCAAAAGATCCCCCTCTTAGCCTAGGGCTCAACCCTTTCTTTTTATATAGCCAGAAACCTGGCTTCAAGGGCTACTTTGTTGGCTAGTCTCTCCAGCTCTAGGTATGGACCTCCTAGTTAATCTATGGGCCCTGGAGGGGTTTGGCCCATCTCCAGGTACAGTTTTAGGGAAGAAGTTCCTATTGATTTCCTCTTCTGGGTTATTGTAAGGAAAGTCTTCCCTATGAGTACTGTTGTCAGTCTTATCTTCACTATTGTCAGTATTTTTCTCTCTTCCCTGTGCCTTATCAAACTCAGCAAGCAACTCTTGGGGTTGTGCTTTGGTGGTTTAGACCCAGTGTTAATTTTGCAAGCCTTACAGAAGTCCTTTAATTGCTTCAAACTAAGATGCAGGTAAGGGGTCAGTTGAGTTCCTGGACTCTCTCCTTTGAGGTTGACATGTTTAATGTAGTTTTGACCTTTTTAGAAGATTTACAAAAACTCCAAGCAGACTTTTAAGGCCTAATTAGGTAGTACACTTTTTAAATTTCTAATGCCAAGGACTGAGGGACTTAACACAAGGCCCTAACTGTTCAGATAAAAAATTTGGAAACATCGAAAATAAATTAGCAAAGATGTTTTTGACTTAAGTCAATTGTGAGTTTTCTCGTGAAATCACCTATTGACCAAGTGGCATCAACAAATGCAAAGTCTTGCATCCCACCGCTGATCCACCAATGCAGGAAGCTGGCTATTGGCATAGTGTACATTGGTACACAACGTAAACAGTCTAGGCAACCCTTATTGCTTTACAGAGTTTAAATTAATAATCCCAAATGCTCTCTTTGTGGTAGTGTGGACGAGCAGTTTAGGATTATCAGAAGGTAGTGTTTAGCATTTGTTGAACATATAGAGTCAATAAATGAGAAACACGCTCAATAAGAAACTAGAGATTAATGTAGAAAAATATCATAGATTTTTATATTTATTTAGACACCAAGACCTTCTAAATTCGGTAAGTACTTTAGGAGTTAGCGATATTTAAAAATACAGAAAATACAGCTGTCGGAGTTGAGGCATGAGCCTCGAACACACTAATGTTTCCGTATGAGGGAAACATACACTGCATAGGGTCACTTGTAAACAACTTACAGGACTGTTCTTCTGGATATAAGGTAAAGAGGGGCCAAGGTCCAGAAAAGCACCAGCAGTTTAAGTTTACCTGCCCTGGTGTCTGGGTGCAGAGGTGCTTCCAGCGATGGCAGCCTCGGATGCTATACGTTGAAGTCAATGCAGAAAAGTACCTGTAAGAAAAGACTGCAAATTGGGACTGGGGGACCAGTCCAGCAGAACCCAAAGAAGGGCTCTGTGTTTGAGGGTCTCAGGACCACAGAGAACACCATTGGTTTCAATGGACTCGTGCTGGAGGGCTTGTGTGCATAGGTGTTTTGTCCGGTGGGTGTTTGAGTTTGAGACTCTCATAGTTCTACGGTGCACCTGCAGGAGAGGGGAAAGAAGGAGAGAAAGACGAGTTTTGGTGTGGAGCTGGTCTCTCTTAAAGTCCCACATTGTGTAAGTAAGTTTTAGCAGCAGTGGTGATTGGATTGAACACAAACAAGCCCTGTTGCTTGCACCTGGCAGTGGTACCCTGGGTATTGTCCAGGGAGGTTCTGGACTCAGCACCTCGAGGACTGGATGGGTCATGGGGGCTGACCTCCTGGACACTCGGTATGTTCCTGGTGAGTTGCTCCCTTGGTGGACTGGGCAGTTGGTGTCTGCTGGTCCAGGGTAGTAGCTCCTTCCCTCCAAGTGAGATGCTGGCTGGTTGGGGAAGTGCTGGCAACCCTTCAAGACTTTGGTTGGATGCACAGCTGCAGGACGAGTCTGGTCTTTGCAATTGTTGGGACAGGAGCAGGCAGGCTGGGTTGGTGCCAAATCCACATCTGGTCCACAGTTCACATGTCTTCTGCTCTTCTTTGTCCTTCTTTGCAGTCAGGCGAATCTGAATCTAAAATCTGAGTTCCTGGTGTCAGGGGGCCACCTAAATATTAAATGTAGGGGTGTTAAGGGCAGTCTAGGGTAGCAGTCAGTGGGCTACTTAACCCTGGGGTGACTACACCACCCTATATGACCACTTCCTGTGGGGAGGGGGCATTTTCCTTACCCAGAGTTCCTAGTTTCGCCAAGATCAAGATGGTGAAAGCCTTCTTTCATGGAGCACATCCGGTAGTCCACCTTAGGCTAGCCTGGAGGTGCAACATTCCTACTTAATAACGAATTTCCCACTTGCTGTGGTGCAAATGGGCCTCAGGGTGGAGGGTGGCATTCTCCTAGTCTGGAGGAAGCCAGTGTTGCATATTAAAGGCGTAAGTGTCTCTTTGAAGCCACCAGCCTTAATATGCTGATTCACTGCCCATCCTGCTGGAGGAGGTGATAACACCTTCTCCGGTACAGGCATTGTTTCCTGACCTTAGAATGCGCAGGGTCTCACCTGCAGGGGGTCAGACTCACACCTATGGTGGCAGGCTGATTGAGACCAGTGAGCCACCACACTAAAAGTCTAGTAGTTTTCAGGGGGTACCCCTAAGGTGCCCTTTGGTTGCATGTGTACTGGCATCATTATGGATTTATTAAGACAAGGTGCTGGATACCAGGAAAGCCATTGTGTGCCATGCTGTGTTTTCAAACATGGTTTGCACCATGTCACGTGGCCTGCGATGGCAGTCTGCATGCAGTTCGTATGGAGGTCCCTTAGGTTAGTATAATACAAGCTGCAGCCCTTAGGGGACCCTCTTTAGTACCCATGCCCTAGGTACTAGGGGTACCATTTACTAGGGTCTTACAGGAGTGCTAAATTGTGTGCCAATAGGAACACCATTAGACCATTTACCTTGATTTTACAGAAAGAGCACTGGCACTGCGGCCTTGTTAGCAGGTTCCCAGTGTACATCAGTCGAAAAACATCAGTACCAGTGACAAAAAAGTGGTGTGACCATGACAAAAAAGGGCACTTTTCTACAGTGCTTTGGTAGTGATTCAACAGGCGAGGAATCTTCAGGTAGAAGCATTGATTAGAAGAACAAGTTACTTAGTTTCAGCAGTGCTCTTTCTGGTAGATACTCCCCAGTTATGCCCACCTACTCCCTCTCAAGGGTGGCTTTGCAACTGTCAGTAAGGTCCTAAGTTATGTTTAGAACACTATAGCTTCTGTCAATATAGTCAACCTCATCTGTGCCTTGGAGGGTTTAGAAAATGGACCGGAATCTGTCCTCGACATCCCTTACATTTCTTCCTGATGTCACTTCCCGGGTGAAACCAGAGACTGGCCCTAAGCACCACATATTGCCATTTCCAGTTTCCACACACAGTCTGGTTCCTTAAAGGTATTTAGAGGTGAGGCATCTGCAGAAAAAAAATATATACGCCATAAGGATTGTGGTAAGTAACTTACTCTTCAGGGCATACTTTGCACATGGCATAGGACTTTGTATTGCACCATCATGAATGTCACGCTCTGCCCTACATATCTCAGCAGACTGTGTCGTGTGATGAAATTAAGTAAAAGTCTTAATGAATGTGTTGGTGTGATGCATTCCCAGTTACTGTTGTTAGTGGCCATCTTAGTCTTCCTGTCTTTCTAGGAGTTTGATGACTAAATTGTATTATTAGTAATATTTTTTATACTGCTCTACATACCACTGTTTTGCGTTTCCTAAGTAGTCTAAAAATAGATCTTATTTGTAATTGTACTCCGTTGACCTCAGAAAGAAGAAAGGCTCACATGGCCTTGCCAGGCCACTTTTAGATCTCATAACCTGTAGCTCACTTGTCCACAATGAACAGAGTCTTCTCCAATCTTGCATCTTAAAAGTTGTTGCCTTTCGGTTTATGGGCTCAGCACCAAGACAATCTTGGTATTGTACATTGCTCTTTGTTAATGTCTTTAATGATACTATTGAACTCACTGAGCCATCTAGTTGACTGAGAATGGACGCTCATGGGTGCATGCATGCAGTAATGGGCCATCTGGTCTTTACCTGCAGTGCTTCCTGCATGTTTGGTTTATGCCTGGATCCATATACCATCTGGGTTTTGCATGCAATGCTTGTTGTATGATTCTCTTGTATATGTCCGTTCAGCATTGCATGAGGTGCTCAGTGTTTTCATATAGCTGGCTTTGCCTAGCAACGTTTGCTTTGTGCTTGTCGTGAGTCTAGATGGTGTGCTGTTTGGACTGTGGCAGGGGCCTGGGGAGGGATATACATTGGGCTACAGCTAAACCTAGTGGGGCCACTAGCAAAGTTTATATTTAATACACTTAAAATGCTTAAATCTGACTTTGTGTGTGTATATACATCTACATATGTTAATGTTAATTGCTGTCAATTTGCAAATATACTAAGTTAGATGTAAACATTTTAAGCAAAAAACAGTACTTTGCAATCAAATAAATAATGCTTGGAAAGGTGCAGTGTCTGTTTTTTACTGTGCCACCTTCTCACAGATTCAGCTGTGGTTGTGGGGCTCAAAAGGGGCAAGGACAAATAGAGCAGAGGCTTGGGCGCATCTGTCCCTCCCACCCCCCTAGAGACTCCATTGATGAATTGGCGTTGCAGGGTTTGTAGTGCGCACACCTTGTGACTCGAGCAGTATTCTGATTCTGATTTACCTTGAAGTGTTGCGGAACCTACACTTCTAACTGCAGTGCTCTTAGTGCGCTCTGCTTGCAGTGATTATGGTGTATTATGGTGTATTGTTCTTACCAGAACAATGTGCTAGCCTGACTTTACATAGGGTCTCTCCCAATGTGATTGTCTTTTATCCATAGACTAGCACAATACTCTGATTTGTGCAAAGAAGCACACATTGTGCCAGACAAACTGTGTATGTGCTGCTATCATGACATTGCCCTCTGTCTATAGGGCTGTGCTTTCTGTTTTTCATACGCTGTCACTAAGAACTTTATTTGTGTCCTGGACAGTTTGTTGATTGGGTAAATGCTTTAGTCACCATGTGCGCTACCACTGGCCAGAGCAGCACACTAAGGGGTGAGGTTTTGCAAGCATTGCTTGCTGCTTGATTGCACTCTTAAGTGTTTTGTCTTGCAGTGTCCACAGTGCATTTGTTGTCTACCTTGGGCAGTGTGCTGTTGAGTTTAGCATGCTCTGTTCGCTTTGTGTTCGTTCTTTCATCGGACCATTGTGTAGGTTGAATTTTCTCTGCAGTGATTACTGTGTGCTTCTCTATATGAAGCAGTATGGCAGCCAGGCTATACATGGTGGTCTTGATATGGGTTACTATTGAAAATGGTGTTCAGGTTGTTGTTTTCAATATTTTCCCTATGTCCTAAACAGTATGCCTGGTTGATTTTTGCAATTAGCATTGTCTGTGTTTTTCTGCCAGACATATGGTAGTGTGAATGGCACGTGGTACCTGCTTATGGCTGCTTGGAGCACTCTGCTAGCTAGGTTTGGTATTGCAATTTATGTGCTTGTCTCTTGTACTGTGTTCACTATTGCCATTTGTTTTGCAGAGCGTCATGAACAGGATGCATGTGCTGAGTGTCCCCTATGCACTCATGAAGGTGAACCCCTTGTCCTGGATCCAGAAAGTCCACGCTTACAAAGGTATTTATATCCTGGATCTTTGAATAATTCTTAATTAATATCTGTTGCATAATTGAAAAAGGCATTTTGTCTGGTAGTTGGTGTGCTGGGAAGGTCCAGAAAGCCAATGGGAAATCCACTTACCTTCAGCTGATCAATGAATGCTGAGTCTTGACTTAAGTCTTTATAGCGTAAACTTTGCCTCACAAAAGCCCTGCCCAATTAACAATTTTTAGGTTGAGCATAGCAACGCGCAAATGTAGCTTTTCTCGACATGTTGTAATCTATTTTGTGGACTTAAACCACCCCCATCTCACGCCCATCACTTTCATTCGTTCCTGGGCCTGCCTTTAAAAAAATACCTTGATGTTGTTAAAATGCTTTACGTTTGTCCCGCCTTGAGGCTGTTTTGTTATGGGCTTGGACACTGACCCTGTTACATGGATTATTGCACAATCTGGCATGTACCTTAGTTTGGCGCACTATTTTTTTATTTTGCCCTGCTGCTTCGCTCATCGCGGTATGTTGTCTTTTTCATCTTCTTTGGTTTCTTGCATCTTGCTGTTTCTTTGCGAGTCGGCGGGGGCTTTTTTATTTATGTTTTGTGGTTTCATGTAGTGCGAACTCGACACACAGGTATTGGAGCGCTTTATTTTTTTGCAGTTTTATGTAGCACAAAGCGTGATTTAAAGGTTTTACAGCGCTTACCATGAACACCGGTTGCATTACACAAGAACACATACATTTTTGGTAGCAAGGGGAAGATTAAGTGATTTGCCCAGAATCATAGGATGTTTAGCTGGCACCGCGACTCAGACTTTGTTCTGCAGCTCCAAATTTGGCAGCTCTGGTCCTTATGCCTCTCCCCTAGGGTTCTTTGTGTGGTGGCTGTTGGGGCAGTCTGGAAATAACTAGTTTTTTTTGTATAGCGCTTGGTAATACAGGTTCTGCCATTTCATAGTTCTGCAAAGCAAGTACCATTCTTAACAAAATCGCTATAATTCATTTGTTTCAACCTTGCAGAGATGAGGTGAAAAGGCTATGTCAGGATTGTAATCTGTGACATTCTCGTTCTGTCAAGACCTCTGCAATTGATGCATTAACCAACTGACTTGAGTAGAGCTTAACACTAGGTGATAGCACGTGACCTTGATAACCTCCGGAAGGTCACCAACCAAGCACATAGATTAGTTCTCTGCAAGAAGATGGCTAAAGGTTTTGTCTCCAATATGGTGGAAAAGGAGTTGTGACTCCAGACCCAAGCACTTCACGGCCTCCAGCTTGAGAGCAAAAAACATGGACATGGACGTAAATTGGGCCTCTTCAAATAGAGTTCAGTTAGCGCAAACTGGATACAAAAGGTATTAAAGCCCTTCACATGAGCACCAGCTACATTACACAAGAACACATTCATTTTTGGTAGCAAGGTGAGGTTGATTTGCAGAGAATCACAGGATGTTGAGCCAGCGCCGAGATTCGAACTGTGTTCCCCAACTCCAAAGTCGGCAGCTCTGGCCCTTACACCACATCCTCTCCTCTAGGGTTCTTTGTCTGGTGCGTGTTGGGGCAGTCTGGGAATAACTCGTATTTTTTTTTAATATAGCGCTTGGTAATTCAGTTTCTGCCATTTCATAGTGCTGCAAAGCAGGTGCCATTCTTAACAAAATCACTATAATTCATTTGAAGTTAGCTGCCTCTTCTGTTGTTCTCCATGTACAATCAGTGTTTTCAAAAGTTACGCTGGTATTGTCACTGCAGCAGAATCTTTCTTTGCACCTAACTCTTTTGACCCCCTCATTCTCAGGGTTAAATACCACAAAGGTGCCTCTTTGTGGCTTGTTTGGTGCTATAAAAGTTTAGGTAAACACACTAGAAAGGGTTGCATCTCTAGGGTATAACAACCAGTCTGTGGGATTGAGGCAAACATGCTCCTAAGATAGCGGCCTTGTAGTATCCTTTCTCCTGCAGCAACAGTCCTGGGAGGGTTGCTTTGGCACCTGGAATACATCCACTGCACTCCAAACCAAAAGACATAGGTAAAAGACATTGTCATTTATAACACCAGTATCTCTAACTCTCACAAATGCGAGACCTATTGTATTGCAAATGCTTGTTACTATATTTTGGTTAAAGAAAATTCATGGTTGGGTAGTATTCAAACGTTAATGGCCTGTCGTCAGTAACATCAATTGCATTAAGGTAATTACAATTATAGCTTGTGCAACAAGTGTGGTATGTTTCAGCAGAAGTATTGTTACATGACAAAAATTGGATGTGCACTTCAAACAAAAAACATAGCATATTCAAGTGGAATTAATTGAGAGTGGAGCGCTCTGCAGCTAAAATTGTTTGTAACCACTTGTACATGAAGTGGATGTTACAAAACCCTCTTACTGTGACCAAAAAGCGTCCTGCTGAATCCTCTGGGAATACACAAAAGTGTTGTTTGAAGAAAAACATGATAGGGACATGAGGTTCTTTTTTCTAAGACAGGAACTGAGAGGGGTGTGTAACTTCAACAAACGATCTCACACAATTGCATCCTCTCCTGTTCCTTAAGAATAGTGGCCAACAAGATGAGTCCGTCCAAGTAATCAGCATGTAATGTATGTTTTGGTCAAGGGTGAGCAATTCTTGAATAAGAATATTTGAAATAAGAGTACCAGAAACACCATTGCACTACCTGGTTACTCATTTTCATCCAATTCAAGCCTGCATGAATAAAGTTGATACTTACATTTTCTACCAGAACATCTGCAATGTCTTTCTGCCCCAGTGGCCCAAAAATACACAAAATTACACTAGGTAGAGAGAGCAAGAGGGGGGGGGCGGGGGGCAGTGAGATTGGTAAAGTGAAGTTTTGTTGGGGAAATTTGGCAAAGGTGAGATAGGGTGAGAGAAGGATCACTTTACCATGGAACCTTTGGAGCCTGGTCAATTGCCCAAGCATGAAAATGACTGTTGTGGACCTCAAAATGGTTTCCCCGATTTCATGTTGTGCACACTCTGATTTCACACAGATTGCCTGCATGATTTTACAAGGTTTTGTGCCAAAAATAGGCCTAGCACAGTTGGGTTGGGATGTTCTGTTACTGTCAGGCACAGATCAGTGTTTCCACCCGAATTAGAATTTCTGCAAGGGACAGAAGCCCTAGGTTGAGAGTTGGTGAATTTTATAGCTATATACACCAAGGAGGGTGGACCCAATCCTCCTAAATCCTGTATCTTACATAGTTGAATGCTTGACCTTTCAAACATCACAAGCAAATGTGTGAGCAGCACCCAGGTAAATTAGTGCTCTTGTCACAATCCTTAGATATATTTGTGGGGTTCTCACCCATAGGAATCACATGTGGCCTGCTTCATGATTGGACCCACAACCACATCACCTAATGTGAGTGGATGAGCTCTATGCATTTGTAAGCAGAGCACTTGGAGAGTGAAAGGCAAGGGATTTGTGTAAGTCAATTAAAATGGCCTCATATAGCCTACAGTAACTTTAATGAGCAAGGTCTTGGGCAAGACTTAAAACAGTGAGATGTCATTAAGACACAATGGTTCTTTACATCAATAGGTCAGTCTGCTTTCTTCAGGGTCAAAATATGTTCTAAGCTCCTGTGTGATGTGGTTGAGCTTTGCAACCTACTGTAATGCTCTCATAATAATTTAAGGAAGTATGCAAGCAAATTATACACACCATCCACAGGATACTCTCCTTTTTTCATTTTGTGTTTATTAAGTTTGCCTATATAACACAACTGTCATTACAAGACCTCAAGAGGTGCCCCCTCCAGACAGGCATCATACATAGTTAGTATCTTGCAACTTGCAGCAACCACCCACAACTAATCGACAGGACATAACAGCCAGCCAAAAATCATCTATTTACCCCATATAAACGTTAGCATAGCCAGTCTGAAATGAAAAACCCAGAAGCAGCATTTTGTAGTTTACAGTGGGACTCTAAAATGAAATAAAACTGTTTTTGGTTAGGATAATGCCTCAGATTAATATTGTTTAGTGTGATTCCTGCTCCAATCATTCACAGTATAATAAGCCTAATTCCAAAGTTAAGGCTCCTTTTAAAGGCTTCACATGGAGCTTGCAGACTTCTGGTTCAACACCATAAAATAGGCTACAATAGTACCCCTTTATAATTTAATGTTAGGTATGGTCCCCAATATAGTCTGCCCTTGCTTTCAGCTGCTGCAGAGGGTCAGAGGAGTACTAGGGCTTCGTACATAACATGACCTTTCCTTCCTGTCCCAAATGTAAATAAAAAAAAATAATAAAAAAAAAAAAGTAATTCCTCGGCTCTTACCATCCAGTCCCACAATCCTCTGTGTCTTACCTCCTCCCTAATGATGTCCTGTTTCCTCTCCATTGGGACAGAGAGTCAGCGCTGCACTGACAGGGTCTCTACAAGCTCTGTCAGTGTGACGCAGAATTCTTTTATGATGTAGCAACAGTCGTAAACACCTTTTGTTTCCTATTGTTGGTACACCATAGCAGTAAATAACCAGATTTAGAATCTGTTATTCTCGCTAGTGGTGCTCAGTGAAAACCATACTTAAGATCATAGTTCTGAAGTTTTGCTTTATGGGTATTCTTCCAAGTTATTTCATTTCCGTCCAAAATGATAAATTTCAAATTGTCGTTAAATTGCCTAGGTGCTCCTTTTTCCCATTCCATTTTGCTCTGCAACCATTAAACATTTATGATAATTTGGATATATTTTTAACATCAGAACTATTTTTGTTTAAGGCAACCAGTAACCACCTAACTCTACAGAACCCCTCACAGCGTCTTCTCATGATTAAAAAAAAAAATACTAACTTCAAGATTTTATAGGTGCCATCTATGTGCAATATGCTTGCATTCATGAACCTGCTACAACATTTGAAAAGACAGCACCCAGACTCCAGTTAAAATGAATAATGTCCCTGTTGGTTGAGCATTTCAGCGGTGTTGTGAGACAGATTTTGTTCTTAAAACTAATCCTTTAATGGGCTTGATTTCAAAGTGTGATTCTGCAGAGGCACTTCAAAATTAATGGCTGTATCTGGAGGAGTACAGTTTCTCAGCACTTCAACAAAAAATTTAGTATAATTGTAGATACTCTTCTGGAGTGCACCAGAGTGCCGCTTGTCTCCCTGACCCACTTCCATTTCGATTTCAAAATGTTACCCAGCCGAAAAAAGATCAGAGAATGAGTCCACAGTTTACTTACCATTTGTCATCTTTTTGGTAGATGTATCTCAGGGTTGGCTCTGGTGTCCTGCGACCCCTTTCTTAAAATGGTGTCAAGCACTCACTAAGGTGCAGTCCAGTCTTGTGCTTGGAGAGGGGCACTATTCCAGGTATTGCCTTCTGTAATACTCACAAATTCTGCTTTTCCATAAGGTGTGAGTTACAAGGCCCTAATTTAATGGGTCACAAAAGCAACTTGGAATAATGGCAGTCACCCATGTGCCTCACAGTTTTCTTTGTTTCCGGACTTTAGAGATGATTAAACACTATTGACTCCTTATCGTGGTTGTTTTATTATTCAGCTATTAATTTATTGTCAAATCAAACAATACATAATTTACTTCATTCTCTTTTTTTCTTCCTGTCCAGCATTCTAGATCTCTGTTAATAGTTTCTATTTTGAAACATGAAATTGATGTAGTGGATCTTGCAGTAACTTAAGCTTTACTCTTCCCAATCCCCGGAATTTAAAATTTGGCACTCACCATTGCGGTTTTAGATACCTAACAAGTGACAACTTCATGCAGTGATGAATTATTAAAAAGCCTTATCCACGTGACATTGGTTTGTTCTTTCAGCTTTCTTTTTTGGTTCTTATTTACCAAATACAAGAAGTAACATCGGTGACAGTATGGTTTGCCAGAGCATTACCTAACCCTTTGCTCTTTATGTTTAGGTTCAGGGTAGAAATGATTTTGTTGGACATCTTTCCTTGAAACTCCTTTCAATAAGGAGTAGAATTCAGGGGATGACTCCTGCAAAGATAAAGCATTACACCTCCATTTTTAGACACAGCTACTTAAACCCATGTAATTGTTAAATGTCTTTATCTTGTGTTTCCTTTTCCCACATTTCACAACCTTTGCCTCCATTTTTCTAGCACGTGTTGCAGTGGTGAAGTCCCGGGACATGCATTGGTCACTCCTTGCGCAACGTGATCAAAGGGATGTGAGTTTGGCCTCTTTGCGGATGCTGATTGTCGCAGATGGAGCCAATCCTTGTATGTATGAATGAAGCTCGAAGCGAGTAGTCCAATGTGCTTTATATTGTTCTGCCTACCTGCCCAGTTTACATTGTTAGGTTGTGTTCCATCTCAATTAACTGGCACTGGGAGGTAATTGTAAGTTTGCTTCCCCTTTTCTTATTTATTATTGACCTTCTTATTGACCTGCTGTTTAAGGCAGTGGTCTCCACATTTTTTAATGCCCGGCACCCCCAAGTAGGAAAAAAAGGTAATTGGGCCCGCCTCAGAATTTTTCACCATTAATCTATTAAATTGGCAATGTTTAAATATGTCTAGACTTATCTAGACTTATCTAAACATTGCAGTTAAGTTACCGTTTTAAAAATGCAATCAAATACATGATTGCCATATATATATTATTCTCATCAAGCAGCCCTTACTTACGTGTAAAAGTATCGACAGTGTGATTATTAGGGGAGGGGGGATTTTAAGAGTATTTTGAGTCCCTTCCTTTTTGACACATACTTCCAGCTAGGATATAAATGACAAAACATGTAAGTGATTGCCCGTTACAGAGCAGTTTACTGCTGCTAATATTTTCCTCTTAAAACAAAGCTCTGTTTTCAGCATAAATGCTTCCTCTGGTCAGAGCCTGGCGCCCCGCCTAGGATCATTTGAGCCCCCCCCCATCCCCCCCACCCCTCTTGTGGGGCCCACCCCGAGCTTCAAGACGCCTGCTTAAACTTTAATTTCTGGAGATGGAGTAATTTTTAGCCATAGAAACCATGTCTGTCGTGCAACACTGCGCGTTTGAGATAGACACCGAGTCCATTGTTTCTTAATACATTTTTTACTCTGTCATACTCCTCTTATTCATCCCCCCATCTGGCTGTGAATGAGGTGCATATGAACCTCCATGTGCCTTGCCACGCATGCCCCTGATATATCTTAACCATGCCAACCATCATGCCCTTTCCTCTAATTCTGCATAGCTTTGAGCGAGGGAAGAGGTCTCCTGCACTATCTTTTTGTGAGGAAGGATGTAGTTTAATTTTTCATATTCCCCAGTCCTATATGCTTATACTTAACGGGAGATTTTTATGCTGCTTTTTTTTTTCTAATAAGCTTAATGACCTCCTCAGCCGCCTTTCCTACCTTTGCAGTATATTATAGGATTTAAGGTATGCATAAAGTTAGAGTATCTGAATTGCACTAAGCCAGGGTTGTCTGTTTTGGGTACTCAAGTCCATTCAGTTCCTGCTCTTTCTGTGTGGAAGATCTCTCCAACCACATCTTTACTATATTGAGGTGAAAGTAAGGGGTCTGTGGCGTAGCATACTTTAATAAACTCATGTCCCATTAGGATCTCCTTCAAGGTTTGCATTTAATCCAGGACAAGCTCCTACTGTTACTGTATACATTAGAGAAGTACAGCGCCCCAGGCGAGTAACGATTGAATACACCATAGTCTCAGGCTCCTGCTAATGTAGTCACTGCAAGCCTTTCTCCTACTGAAATTTCATGCTCCTGCTCTCTTCTAGAGCATAGTTTGATGCCCTGGTCCTCAGGAAGTGCCTAAACCGTAATGTAGGTATTCTACCTACTCTCCTGTTTATTTGCAAGACAAGCATATGGCATCTACAAGGGGAAGGAAAGCATCTTTTCTTTTTTAATTGTCTCATACTCTCTGAGTCTTTTTTATGATCACTTCTGTCAGATCAATTTATAAAAAGGCTCAAAGATGAACTGACAGTTTCTCTTGAGAAGTTTAGCGAGATGTTGACCATTACCTTAGGAGCATTACCAATTTTATCAACTTCACCATGCTGTTCTTTCTCTGGTGTCGGATGTACTTGAGTCTAAGAAACATTTGAGTAGACATTGTGTTTTTGACCCAAAACATTGTTTTTAGTACAAGTAATTTTCTGGACAATGGTAAGCTCATGTGAGTCACTGCTTGCTCTGTAGGGTAGTCATAATTAATAGCAAAGACAGTTTTTTCACACACATTACGTTCCTCAATTGTATTATCTGGACACAATGAAAGATGATGCCTTGAGCTTTGCAACTGCAAACTACAACTTGAAACCATCTAGTTTTACCACGGCCAGGGCACACAGTAATAATTGTGACAGTTCGATGTGTAGATTGTTGCGGCAGTACAAGTAAGCCCTTCTGGGAGATGATTGAAGCCCTGCATCAACCTATTAATGGTGGTGAAGCAAAGAAGAGGGGTTGGGATACGTTAGGGGTGGTGGTATGACTTCGAATTGGGGGAGAGCTGCTAGGAAAGCTGTTAAGTATTGCATGAGCATCATGGCCATTGTCCCTCCAGAGCCTGTGTCCTCGCTAGCATCCATAATGTGGTGAACTGGGGGTCATGGAGGTAGTGTGTCTTCTTTGGGACCATCTTTCAAAATCATTCAAATGTTTTCTCAGTCACTGGCAATCAGGTGTTTCCACAGGCCCCTGACTTCTTCCCTATTCAAGGCATTGCTGCAACCTTGGCTCATTTAATGGTGACTTGGTTCAGTGCCTCAAATGTGGGCATAACTATGGCCTTCCAATACATGGTGATTCCTTTTTTGACAATCAGTGAAGTGTGATCCTAAAAACAATCCGTTACCCTTTACTTTTGTGGTCACTCGTATAGTCCCAAAGTATAGGATAATCAGGTTTTTAAGTTGCCTATCCTGTTGGTAGAAACCAACCGACTCATTTACTTTGTACCAATAGAATACTTATGAAAGGTGGTTTCATTGCATATGCTGAAAGCTAGCTAGAGTGTGGATATGCAATTGTTCTTACCCATTCCCTATCATGAATCACTCGACCTATTTTGGACTGCCATGTGTCAAGGAGGAACTGTAGCAGTGTTTTTGTATGGTGTTGGAGGACTATGAGTAGCCAATTGATTTGCCTCCTGCCATTACCCATCACAAAGAAAGTCTGGACTTCCGAGTGAGCTATGTGCTCTGCATCTGAAATGTACGATTGGTCCTGGAGGCTATGGACCAGCACTCATTGTCCCCTTTGTGTGTTGAACAGTTCCCTAAGTAAATCAAAAGGAAAAAGGTGACTATCCTGAGATAGGTCACAGAAAGTGTGATGTGTGTGTACTCTTAATGCTTCAGATCAGCAGCCTTAAGGAGTCTCAGATGCAAATCAAGTGGGGGATTCCTGCACATAGAGTGTAACCTGGCATGTTTAATGATCAGTAAGCTTCTTGTGAAGCTGCTCAATGCCCTTCATAGTAATCTTGGTCGCCCTCATCCAGGTTTAGTGCTTGGGAGTTGGAGATTGTATACTTTATCAAGGTGCTAGGGGTGTAAACTGGAGCTAAGCCTCAAAATTGTAATGTTTGAAATTCGGAGCCCTCCCCCTGCTCAACCGAAACGCCAGTGACCCTACACCAGCCATTGTGCCATATGAGGTCCACGGGTAGTGCATCAAGCTTGGGGAAGAACTTCCTTGTGAGAAAGATTAGCGAAATAGCATAGAATGCAGGGCAGCAACACCATTCTAGATAAAGTAATGCATCCTCTAGCTGAAGGTATATATTTGTGGCACCAATGAGGTTTCTTTAATTGTTGTCTCGTTTGTAGCATGGTTTCCGCCCTTTTAGTGACAGTTACCATTTGTCTTTTGGTGTTTTAAGTAAAGGTGAGTGCTGTTTGGTTTTAGTCTTGATGTTTGTAGTACAGTTAAGGTTTGCCTGACCAAAGCCTCATTGTGAGCGCAGCACTTATACACATTACTTTTGCTGACTCCATAGTATATGGTATGATTAGCTTTTGTCTGTCTCTGATCTTAGGGTTTGTAACACGTTGAAGGTTTGACTGCAGATGTAGTTTCTGCTGCAAAGTTTGTCTGACTTAATCAGTTATTGTGTTTCAGTTGTCTCGCTATGATCTCTGTATCTGTGAAACTCCTGTGGTTTGTTTCTGATGTATATGCTTAAGATACAGGTGCTTCTGTAATCTCTGCGTTTATGGTACGATTAAGAGTTTGGTAGAATTATGGTGAGTGTCACTGTAGTAGTTTTGGTGGTTGCTTGAGATTCTTCACATTGTAATATTAATATTTGTTTTATATTCATTGTTTGTGTAACTATAAGCTCTGTGTTTGTGGTAGTTTACAATTACTTTGACTGCAGTGTTGCTGTTGTGTTGTGTTACAGTTAAAGTTTGAGCGTGAGCTGAATGTTGAAGCATTTTTAACTTTGTGTGTTGTAGCCTTGGTCCATATAATTGCTGTATTGCTTAAAGATAAATATGACTATGGTGTTTGTGGGTTTTGATTAATGGTTGTCTGCTCCCACTTTACCGTATGTTTTTTGATTCTGCGCTCCTCTACACTTGTCTCTGTGGAATTATACCAGCTGGAGAGCTGCTTTGCCATGTTAAGGGTTAGGAACCCAGTATGTCACCTATGTACACTCAGTCACTGGGTCAGTTACAAAATCTTGTGTTGATAGACCGTCAAACTTATCACTCGCTGCATTAGTGGAATATCAACAACATATTGAAGGGTCTGCCTTTTCTCAACTTTGTTCCTCGCTTAACTCTCACAATTGATGCATCACTCATGGGATGGGGTGCACAACCTCACAATACAGGTCGATGTGAGAATCCAAACATCACAAAACTTCACAATACAGGGGATGAGAGTCTCCAAACATCACAATCTCTACATGAACTTACTCAAGCTGTTCACCTAGCACTGAAAGACTTCTTTCCTCACCTCATTTACAAGGTTGTCCTAGTCTGCAAGGACACTGACGGTTATGCATTATCTATAGAAACGAGGAAGAGACACACAGTCTCTGCAACTTTTACAACTATCACAGACCATTTGGAGAAGGACTTTGCAACACAACATTCATCTGCTAGCAGAATATCTCCCAGGCACAACGACTTTGCGGACCTGTTAAGCAGAATGTAGCAACAAGCCCACAAATGGGAACTCCACCCACAGGTCCTCCTGCCATTGTTCCACAGATCAAGGTTCCCTCAAATAGACCTTCCGCAACCGCAAAAAGCACAAAATGTCCAAACCTCACCTCCAGGTATCCCCACCCAGAATCCAAGGACAATGCAATATGGATGAGTTGGTCAGGGATATTTTCCTAGGCTTTTCCTCCTCTTCCTCTCCTTCCATTTCCGGTTCAAAGGTTTAAACGGGCATCTCTCACAATGATTCTAGTAGCTTCCACCTGGAGTTGTCAACCCTGAGTCACAACACTACTAGACCTCTCAGCAGTTCCTCACGAGAAGCTCCCTGACAGGCCGGGTCTTCTCACTCAGAACTATGGAGTACTCAGTCACCCAGATCCCAAAACTCTCAAACTAGCAATTTTGCCCCTGAGATCATAGAGTTTGGTTACCTTAATTTGCCACCAGAATGTATGGACATTCTTAAAGAAGCCCAGACCTACCACTAGAGCTTACTATGTGGCAAAATGGAAAGGATGTGTCTCCTATTGTCACTCAGAACACATTGACCCTTTCAAAGCTAGTGTACAAGACATTGTCTGCTACTTGCTTCACTTGCAAAAGGATGAATTAGCGTTCACATCCATAAGATTATATCTCGCTATAATGGCTGCTTATCTACAAAATAAGCAGCACCCCTCTCTATTCAAAATACCAGTCATTAAAGCCTTCATGGAGGGGCTCAAAAGAGTTACTCCACTACAGAGTCCACCTGCACTCTCATGGAATCTTAATGTTCTCACACGACTTATGGGTCCTCCATTTGAACCCCTACACTCATGCCCCTTTAGTTCTTTTCTTAGACAGTAGTGTTTGTAGTAACTATCACTTCACTTAGACATGTTAGTAAGCTCCAGGCTTTAACCTTGTAAGAACCTTTCATCCAACAGCACAGAGACAGGGTGATTCTTCTCCTCAACCCTAAATTTCTCCTTAAATTAGTTTCTTATTTTCTCCTCAACCAATCAAGGTACCATTTCTTTCTCAGAGCCAGATTTTGTCACGGAAAGGGCTCTCCATACATTCGATGCCTGGAAAACCTCCTAATGTGGTATTGGCAGTACTAGGGGTCCTCTAGGGAGCCCCCAGAGTGCATGAAATCATACAACCAATGCTTGCAAAAGCCTTGGGCTATGATTCCAACATGTTTGATACCAAACATGGCCATATTCGGAGTTACCATTGTGGAGCTGGACATCGATAGTGACCTATGTCCAGTGCATGCGCAAAATGGCATCCCCACACTCACGAAGTCTGGGGAAATGGTCCTGGAGGCCGTGGGGGCACCTCTGCTAGTGCAGGGGTGCCCTCACACACATGTACTGTGCAGCCTGCATTGAGGGCTGGAAGGCCCGCAATAGGGGTGACTTATAAGAGACCTGGTGCAGTGTAAATGGCAGTGAAAGGGTGCATGCACCATTTCACACAGGCTGCAATGGCATTCCCGTAGAAGCCTTTGCATGGGCTCTCTTATGGGTGGCAAAAGAAATGCTGCAGCCCATAGGGATCCCCTGAAAAACTAGTGCCCTGGGTACCTAGGTACCAAATACTAGGGACTTATAAGGGGGGAACCAGTATGCCAATTTTGGGTGAAATACTGGGTTACCAGTATGCAGTGACAACATTTAGAGGAGAGAGAGCATAAACACTGGGGTCCTGGATAGCAGTATCCCACTGAACACAATCAAACACACTGACATCAGGCAGAAATTGGGGGTAACATGCCAAAAAGAGGGTACTTCCCCACATGTAGTCAGCCCAATTTGATAGTGCAGAGCCTATTCATAACTGCTTTTGCCATAATCGATAGGAAGGTGGTTCACCTCTCTGACTTGTCGTTTATTGCGGACAACTGATCTCCTTGCTGCCGGTGATGGGAGCAAAACCTAGTGCTCTCTGAATCTCTCTAATCTGCCTTGCTGGAGGTCTTCTAGTCAACTTTCTTTCAAGGTGCAATTTCTTGAAAACTACACTAGAAATATATATATGTAGCTCAGATCTCCTATTATGTCTCTGAGTTTCCCTTAACTACAAGATATCAAGTGTTGTCTGTGGTATGATCAACAAACTATCTTTAGAGATGTAAGATCTGAACTTAAGTTTTTCCCATGCTTGCTTCATTAAGTCTGAACCTGTTCTTGTCAGCTATTACATCCCTGCTGTGTGAGCTAGTACGTTTACTTGCGCTCCATCCTTTGCCCGTTTGATTCATCTGTGTTTACTGGTCAGCTTACTAAACCTCTTGCTCTCTCCTTCTTATATTACTATAATTTCCCAGAAATGTCTTCTCAACAATATAGAGTGTGTGTAGAGAAGAGAATTTTCCGTTGTCCACTGCACAAGGTACTTGAAATAATCAGAGGCTGTCCAAGTATGCCAGTCTTTTTTTTCCGGCTGGCTGGCTTTGGGAAAGGAGATGGTGGGGAGAGGGAGCTCAAAAAATGTGTAGGGTAGAAGAGTGTGTTTGACTGCCCGGTTAATAACCAGCGTTTCTTGTAGGACCTGCCAGTTGCCCTTAGCCAGTTTTCTTTAACATTGGGCATCCCTACAGTTGTACATACAGCTGCTTTCATCAGAACTTTTACATATTGTAGGTACATAGGATAAGCAAGGTTGTCTGCATGATAGACGAACAGGGATAGGTATGTTCTTTTTCTCTGTCCTGTACTGTGGGTAGTGTGTGCTTCTATAGGTAGGAGTGTTAAGAACAGTTTCTTAGAAAATCACCTGCTGCAAATTCACAGGTCTCAAGCATACTGTTTGTATGGCAATCTTTCCCTACCCAGCCCATAACTCACTGCATCAGAACCAGCTGTATGCATTACAGGCCTCTGGCCCACTGCTCATTTCACTCCGCGCACCATAGCTCCACTCAACCCCATTGTACAGAGCTTCACTCAAAGATGCACATTCTATGCCTTTAAAGCTCATAGTCTATGAACTCTAATGTTGCAGTGAGGTTCACATGTACTTATATATTCTTTGGGCAAAACAAGGTGCAGATGAGTAATATGTTCTCATTTTGTGTTGTCTTTAATTTAGGGTCCATTTCATCATGTGATGCATTCCTCAATGTGTTCCAGGCCAGAGGATTAAGACCTGAAGTCATTTGTCCATGTGCAAGCTCATCGGAAGGCTTAACAGTTGCCATTCGCAGGTATCTGTACTTTCTGGATGCCATGGGAATGTGCTGTTTGCCCAGATCCCTTATTCCTGTAGTATGGTAAACAGGACTCTTGTAGAAGAAATCTGCATTACTGAATGGGAAATATACATTACTCAATGGAGAATGAGCATTATATATGGAATGGTTTGCATGTTCTAGTAATGAAAATATATTATCCCAAGGAATGAGATGAATATTTGAAAGGTTGGTTGGCAAAATATTTCAGAGTGGGTTAAAAAAACATTGCATGATCGGTCCATAGGTCGACTTTTTGGGACCAGCCTGGAGGCTTGATTCATGCAGATCTCTAACATTGCAGATAGACTCATTGCCTCCATTTTAGTGTTCAGTGTGCAGTGAAGGTGACCAGAGGGAATAGAGTTGTCTGTTCACCAACATTGAACAGACCATTCTAAGAGGAGGGTAATTACCTAGATTTAAATGTGTGGTATGAGGTAGCCACCGCTCACAGCTGACATTGTCCTTGATAAAGAACAAGTTGGATAATGAAGATTGCAAGATCAACTTATCATTAATAATGGAATTACATGATTCGAGTATGGGTAGGCATACAGGAGAGACCTGGTCTGACTTTGTTAGGTTGGTATGAATAAGGAGATGGACTGATGTGGCTGAAAGTTGCAGTTGTTCAGTAGTAGAAGGAGTGTCAGGCTTTTTAGAAGTTGGTGGTCTAAAGACTAGCTGTGCCTGTCTCACCTGAAGTAAGTTGAAAGGAGACATCAGTAGGGTAATGATGGCTGCTTGCTTTTACTAGTAATGATTGTAACACTGGGCATCATTTCAAATCCTGCAGCACACAGTGTAAGAAGCTGGCTCTCTATAGAGTGTGCCAAAATGAGGTGCACTATGCAGAGATTCAGATATTCTGAATTAGTGGGCATGGCTTGCTTTAACAATACCAAGGTGCTCTATTTGTGGGTAGTGTGGACGAGCAGTCTTAGGCTTGTCAGAGGGAAGCGTTTGGCATTTGTTGCACTCTCAAAGTCATTAAACGAGAGACATACTCAATAAGGAAATCCAACACCAATTTAGACAAATAAGACAGATTTTTATATTATTTTACACACCAAAGTCTACAAAATTAGGTAAGTACTTTTCGAGTTATCGATTTTTAGATGTTTAGAGGTATAAAACATACAGCTGTTAAATCTGAGAGATGACCCTCTAACGCATCAATTTTATCCTATGGGGAAAACATACACTGCATAGGGTAACTTGCAAACAGCTTGCAGGACTGTCCTTCTGGACTTAAGGTAAGTAGGGGCCAAGGTTCTAGAAATTACCAACAGTTCGGGTTTACCTGCCCTGGAGTTTCTGGGTGCAGAGGTGCTTCCAGCGGTGGTAGCCTCAGACTCTACACACAAAAGTCAATGGGTAAAAGTACCTGTAGAAAGGAGGCTGCAGGTGGGGACTGGTGGACCATTCCAGCAGAGCCCAAAGAGGGGGTTGGCTTGTTGGGAGTCTCAGGACCACAGAGACACTGTTGATTCTCGTAAGCCCGGGCTGGGGAGATTGGGTACAGAGGTGTTTTGTCCTGCAGGGTCAGTGAGTTAGAGGCTCTCACGGTTCTTGGTGTACTTGCAGAAGAGTGGAAAGAAAGACAGCAAGACAACTTATGGAATGGAACTGGCCTCTCTCGAAGTTCCTCGATGTACAGGTAAGTTTTGCCATTGGTGCTGTTCAATTGAACACAAGCAAACGTTGGTGCTTGCAGCTGGCAGTGGTACACCAGGTTGTGATGTAGGGAGGCTCCGGGCAGGCTCAGCGTCTCGACAACAGAATGTGTCAACTCGGCTGCAGTCCTGGACACTCTGGATCCTCTTCCTGGCAAGATACTTCCTCGGTGGACCCGATGGTCAGCAAAACAGAGAACAAGACCGTCACAGTTGGTGCCTGATGGTGCAGGAAAATGGCTCATTCAATCCAAGGTAGATGCTGGCTGGTTGGCGAAGTGCTGGCAGGCCTCTGAGGCTTTTGAAGGATGTGTAGCTGCAGGGCAAGTTGGGTCTTTGCAATTGTCAGGACAGGAGCAGGTAGGTAGGGTTTGGCGCCAAAGTCCACCCTTAGTTCTTGCTCTGGTAAGCTCTTCTTTGTCCTTCTTCTTCTTGTAGTCGGACAAATTTAAGTTCCTGTGTCAGGGGGGCACCTAAATAGTGTGTTTAGGGGAGTATAGCATAGAAGACACTGACCTTTTTACCCCTGGGGTGACTACAACCCTTATATGACCACTTCCCATAGGGAGTCGGCATAAGCCTGTCCCAGAGCTCCTAGTTCCATCAAAACAAGATGGTGAATCCTTTCCTCGTGGAGCCACCTTAGGGGTGAGACTAGCCTGGAGATGCAAAGCATAACTAATTTCCTGCCTGTCCTGTTGCTAAATGGGCCTCAGGGCATGGGGTGACATTCCCCAGGTCTGGGGGAAGATAGGGTTGCATATCAAAGAGCGGCAGAGGCTTTGAAGTCTCCAGCCCAGATATGCTTATGTTCGATGGCATCTGTCGCTGTAGATACGCATGTTCTGCAATAGCTCGCCATCTGGTGTTGGGCCGGAGTGTTACAAGTTGTTTTTCTTCGAAGAAGTCTTTCGAGTCACGGGACCGAGTGACTCCTCCTTTTGTCTCCATTGCGCATGGGCGTCGACTCCATCTTCGATTGTTTTTTTTCCGCCATCGGGTTCGGACGTGTTCCTGTCGCTCCGAGTTTCGGAACGGAAAATTAGCTAATTTCGGAAGATTTTCGTCGGTATTGTTGCGTTCGGGATCGGCGTACTTGGATTCCACACCGCATCGAAGATCGAAGAGCTCCGGTGCCCTTCGGGGTAGTTTTTCGATCCTCCGTCGGGGCCTGGTCGGCCCGACCGCGTGCTGAAGAACGCCGATGGAACGGACCCCGTTCCGTTTCTGCCCCAAATGCCACAATAAGTACCCTTACACAGACCAACACTTGGTCTGCAACCTGTGCCTGTCACCTGAGCACAGCGAAGACACCTGCGAGGCCTGTCGTGCGTTCCGGTCCCGAAAAACACTCCGAGACCGTCGAGCCAGAAGACTTCAAATGGCGTCCGCACCGACAGCCCAACGGGAGTTCGAGGAACAGGAAGAAGAAGGTACCTTCTCGATCCAAGACTCAGACTCCGAAGGATTCGACGACACACAAACCGTGAGTAAGACGTCGAAAACCACACAAAGAAACATTTACAAGGCCCAGGGGACGCCACTGCCACCAGGCCATGGCTCGACCCATAAATTCGGTGACCGACCGTCGGCACCGAAAAAGGCCCAAACAGTGCCGAGATCGTCCGACTCCGGTCGAGACACCGGCACGCAGCCTTCTCGCGACCGAGAAAGTGCTGGAGACAAGCCTCGACACCGAGATGCCGGTGTGGACACGGCTCGACGCCGAGACAGCGGCACCGAAACAGATCGACGCCGAGAGGTTTCGGCACCGAAAAGGAAAAAAGTCACCTCGGAGCCGAAAAAACACGCAGACAAAGTTTCGACGCCGAAACAAACTGCAAGCGACCCAGCTTCAGGCTCTTATACAGAAGAGCACTCGCTAACCTCCCAAATGCAAAAGCATAGGTTTGAGGAAGAGCTACAAGCAACTGATGTGGACCATACGCAAAAGCGTATCTTCATTCAGCAGGGGACAGGAAAAATAAGCACCCTTCCCCCCATTAGGAGAAAGAGAAGGTTGGAGTTCCAAACGGAACAAGCACCACAACCAAAAGTGGTGAAAAGAGTTACACCACCACCCTCTCCTCCGCCCGTGATTAACGTTTCTCCAGCACAAACTCCATCTCACTCCCCAGCTCACACCACCATGAGCCAGGGTGACCAAGATCAGGACGCATGGGACCTATACGACGCCCCAGTGTCAGATAACAGCCCGGAGGCATACCCTACAAAGCCATCTCCACCAGAAGACAGCACCGCGTACTCTCAGGTGGTGGCTAGAGCAGCACAATTTCATAACGTAAGTCTCCACTCAGAACAGGTCGAGGATGATTTCTTGTTCAACACACTCTCCTCCACCCACAGCTCCTACCAAAGCCTGCCTATGCTCCCTGGTATGCTCCGGCACGCAAAAGACATATTTAAGGAGCCGGTCAAAAGTAGGGCAATCACACCAAGGGTGGAAAAAAAGTATAAGCCGCCTCCTACGGACCCGGTTTTCATCACTACACAGCTGCCACCAGACTCTGTTGTTGTAGGAGCAGCTAGGAAAAGGGCCAACTCTCACACATCTGGAGATGCACCACCCCCAGATAAAGAAAGCCGCAAGTTCGATGCAGCTGGTAAGAGAGTCGCAGCACAAGCTGCAAACCAGTGGCGCATCGCGAACTCCCAGGCACTACTTGCGCGCTATGACAGAGCCCACTGGGACGAGATGCAACATCTCATTGAACATCTGCCCAAGGACTTCCAAAATAGGGCAAAACAAGTGGTTGAGGAGGGACAGACCATCTCCAACAACCAGATACGTTCCTCCATGGACGCTGCAGATACAGCTGCACGGACAATTAATACATCTGTAACTATCAGAAGGCATGCATGGCTCCGAACGACTGGATTTAAACCAGAGATTCAACAAGCAGTTCTCAATATGCCTTTTAATGAAAAAGAACTGTTCGGTCCAGAAGTGGACACAGCGATTGAGAAGCTCAAAAAAGATACGGACACTGCCAAAGCCATGGGCGCACTCTACTCCCCGCAGAGCAGAGGGAATTACAGCACATTCCGTAAAACGCCCTTTCGAGGGGGGTTTCGGGGTCAAAGCACACAAGCCAGCACCTCACAAGCAACACCGTCCACTTACCAGGGACAGTATAGAGGAGGTTTTCGGGGACAATATAGAGGAGGGCAATTCCCTAGAAATAGAGGGAGATTTCAAAGCCCCAAAACCCCTACTACTAAACAATGACTCACATGTCACTCACCCCCTCCACACAACACCAGTGGGGGGAAGAATAGGTCATTATTACAAAGCATGGGAGGAAATCACTACAGACACTTGGGTTCTAGCAATTATCCGACATGGTTATTGCATAGAATTTCTACAATTCCCTCCAAACATACCACCAAAAGCACAAAATTTAACAACACACCATTCCAATCTCCTGGAGATAGAAGTGCAGGCACTATTGCAAAAGAATGCAATCGAATTAGTGCCAAACACACAAATAAACACAGGAGTTTACTCACTGTACTTTCTGATACCAAAGAAGGACAAAACGCTGAGACCAATCCTAGACCTCAGAGTAGTGAACACTTTCATCAAATCAGACCACTTCCACATGGTCACACTACAAGAAGTATTGCCATTGCTAAAACTACACGACTACATGGCAACTTTAGACCTCAAGGATGCTTATTTCCATATACCAATACACCCATCGCACAGGAAATACCTAAGGTTTGTATTCAAAGGAATACATTACCAATTCAAGGTACTGCCTTTCGGATTAACAACCGCACCAAGAGTCTTTACCAAATGTCTAGCGGTAGTCGCTGCACACATAAGGCAGCAGCAAATACATGTGTTCCCATATTTGGACGACTGGCTAATCAAGGCCCATTCGTTCATACAGTGCTCAAATCACACAAATCAAATCATACAAACCCTCTTCAAACTCGGGTTCACCGTCAATTTCACAAAATCCAAAATTCTGCCACGCAAGGTACAACAATACCTAGGAGCCATAATAAACACATCAAAGGGAGTAGCCACTCCAAGTCCACAAAGAATTCAAAATTTCAACACCATCATACAACGCATGTATCCAACACAAAAGATACAGGCAAAGATGGTATTACAACTCCTAGGCATGATGTCATCATGCATAGCCATTGTCCCAAACGCAAGACTGCACATGAGGCCCTTACAACAATGCCTAGCATCACAGTGGTCTCAAGCACAGGGTCACCTTCTAGATCTGGTGTTAATAGACCGCCAAACTTACCTCTCGCTTCTGTGGTGGAACAACATAAATTTAAACAAGGGGCGGCCTTTCCAAGACCCAGTGCCACAATACGTAATAACAACAGATGCTTCCATGACAGGGTGGGGAGCACACCTCGATCAACACAGCATACAAGGACAATGGAACGTACATCAAACAAAACTGCATATCAATCACCTAGAACTTCTAGCAGTTTTTCAAGCACTAAAAGCTTTCCAACCAATAATAGTTCACAAATACATTCTCGTCAAAACAGACAACATGACAACAATGTATTATCTAAACAAGCAGGGAGGGACGCACTCCACGCAGTTAAGCCTGCTAGCACAAAAAATTTGGCATTGGGCAATTCACAACCAAATTCGCCTAATTGCACAGTTTATACCAGGGATACAAAATCAACTCGCAGACAATCTCTCTCGAGATCACCAACAGGTCCACGAATGGGAAATTCACCCCCAAATTCTGAACACTTATTTCAAACTCTGGGGAACACCTCAGATAGACTTGTTTGCGACAAGGGAGAACGCAAAATGCCAAAACTTCGCATCCAGGTACCCACACAAACAATCCCAAGGCAATGCCCTATGGATGAACTGGTCAGGGATATTTGCTTACGCTTTTCCTCCTCTCCCTCTCCTTCCTTACCTGGTAAACAAACTCAGTCAAAGCAAACTCAAACTCATATTGATAGCACCAACTTGGGCAAGGCAACCCTGGTACACAACGCTGCTAGACCTATCAGTGGTACCCTGCATCAAATTGCCCAACAGGCCAGATCTGTTGACACAGCACAACCAAAAGATCAGACACCCAGATCCAGCATCGCTGAATCTAGCAATCTGGCTCCTGAAATCCTAGAATTCGGGCACTTACAACTTACCCAAGAATGTATGGAAGTCATAAAACAAGCAAGAAGGCCATCCACCAGGCACTGCTATGCAAGTAAATGGAAAAGGTTTGTTTGCTACTGCCATATTAATCAAATACAACCATTACACACAACTCCAGAACATGTAGTGGGTTACTTGCTTCACTTACAAAAATCTAACCTAGCTTTCTCTTCCATTAAGATTCACCTTGCAGCAATATCTGCATACCTGCAGACTACCTATTCAACTTCCCTATATAAAATACCAGTCATTAAAGCATTCATGGAGGGCCTTAGGAGAATTATACCACCAAGAACACTACCTGTTCCTTCATGGAACCTAAATGTTGTCCTAACTAGACTTATGGGTCCACCTTTTGAACCCATGCACTCCTGCGACATACAGTTCCTAACCTGGAAGGTGGCATTTCTCATCGCCATTACTTCCCTAAGAAGAGTAAGCGAGATTCAGGCGTTTACTATACAGGAACCTTTTATACAACTACACAAAAATAAAGTCGTCCTAAGGACCAATCCTAAATTTTTGCCAAAGGTTATTTCACCGTTCCATCTAAATCAAACAGTGGAACTTCCAGTGTTCTTTCCACAGCCAGATACCGTAGCTGAAAGGGCACTACATACATTAGATGTCAAAAGAGCATTGATGTATTACATTGACAGAACAAAGAACATCAGAAAGACTAAACAACTCTTTATTGCATTTCAAAAACCTAATGCAGGAAACCCAATTTCAAAACAAGGTATAGCCAGATGGATAGTTAAATGCATCCAAATCTGCTACCTTAAAGCTAAACGACAGCTGCCCATTACACCAAGGGCACACTCAACCAGAAAGAAAGGTGCTACCATGGCCTTTCTAGGAAACATCCCAATGCAAGAAATATGTAAGGCAGCCACATGGTCTACGCCTCACACATTCACCAAGCACTACTGTGTACACGTGTTATCCGCACAACAAGCCACAGTAGGTCAAGCCGTATTAAGGACATTATTTCAAACTACTTCCACTCCTACAGGCTGATCCACCGCTTTTGGGGAAATAACTGCTTACTAGTCTATGCAGAACATGCGTATCTACAGCGACAGATGCCATCGAACTGAAAATGTCACTTACCCAGTGTACATCTGTTCGTGGCATCAGTCGCAGTAGATTCGCATGTGCCCACCCGCCTCCCCGGGAGCCTGTAGCAGTTTGGAAGTTACCTTCAATTATTTATATATGTATCATCTCAACCTTAAATAGGTGCATACTTAGTCACTCCATTGCATGGGCACTATTACTACAATTCAACTCCTACCTCACCCTCTGCGGGGAAAAACAATCGAAGATGGAGTCGACGCCCATGCGCAATGGAGACAAAAGGAGGAGTCACTCGGTCCCGTGACTCGAAAGACTTCTTCGAAGAAAAACAACTTGTAACACTCCGGCCCAACACCAGATGGCGAGCTATTGCAGAACATGCGAATCTACTGCGACTGATGCCACGAACAGATGTACACTGGGTAAGTGACATTTTCATTACTATTCAACTTCAGGGGGTCAAACTTGTCTGTGGTGGTAGGCTGGTCAATACCAGTCAGCCAGCACACTAGAGGGCTAGTAGGTTTTCAGGGTGCATCTCGAAGGTGCCCTCTGTATGTTTTAATAAATCCAGTTTTGGCATCAGTATGAATTTATTAAGATAAGTTGTTCGATACCAAACACCATAGGTTTCAGTGAAGTCATTATGTAGCTGGGTAACTCGTAAATGACCAGTTCCCAGTATATACCTTACAATGGCTTCCCTGTTCACTTGTAATATCTAGTAATCGAACTAGATATCACAGGGGCATATCCGTTCATGCAGACATGTCCTCACATCAAATATGATGCACCCTGCCTTAGGACTCTATGCCCTGTTGTTGGGGTGACTTACATATATTAAATGCAGTGACTTTGGCATTGCACACAGTGAGTGTGCCATGTTGTGTGTTCACAAATCGTTTGCACAATGTCAAGCAGCCTGCAATGGAAGTATACATGCTATTTGCAGGGGTGAGGGTCTGTTAGGGTAGCATAATACATGCTGCAGCCCTTAGGGACCCTCTTTAGTACCCATGCCCTAGATACCAGGGGTAGCACTTACTAGGGACTTACAGAGGTGCTAAAGCATGTGTCAATTGTACACAATTAGATTAGTTTACCTTGTTTTAGGGAAAGACCACTGGCACCGGAGACCTGGTCAGCAGGACCCCAGTGCACCCACACTGGAAAAAATGTCTGGGAAGACAAACCTCACTCTACTAATATCAAATTTAGAGTAGAAATCTAAATCAGTATATATATTAGTCAAGAGAATACATTGTACCATCATAGGGTCACCTCTCCCACTGCCCTTTGCCAAGTAAGTAACGCTTCAGTTGCTTAATATATTTTTAAATGCTGCTGACTGTATCCTTAGGCTACATGCACAGTGCCACCAGCACAGAATTAACTGGTTGGTTTGGGCTGTCTCTAGTCATGTGCAAAAGCGCCTTCCTTACTAAGTTGATTTTTTTGTGGGTTTAGGAAGCTGGATTCCGGTTGCAGTATCCACCACCCCCCAAACACACTTTTTGCCTGGTTTATGATGCAACTGTGACTGAAGTGCACTGGGTACCTGCTAACCAGGTCCCCAGTGCCAATATTTCTATCCCTAAGCAAGACAACTGGGCACTTGATCTCCAAGTGGCCAGGGCCTTCAGCACCTATGTAAGTCCCTAGTAAATGGTACCTAGGGCATGGGTACTGAAAAGGACCCCTAACAGCTGCAGCACTGCTTTTACCGCTCTAAAGGACCCCCCACCAACCTCATGCAGACTACCATTGTAGGCTGCATGAGAAGATGCTCCCAAAAGTGTAAACACGACATGGCACACAGCCTGTGTGCCATGTCCCTAAACACTTCATGTAATATTTGGAAGTCACCCTTACAGCAGGCCTTACAACCCTAAGGCAGGTTGCATTATATTACACTTTTCTGGACATATCTGCAAGAGTAGATATGCTCCTGCAATGTCTTTGTCGATTCTTAGACATAGTAAGGGAACAGGGAAGCCTTTTTAAATACATGTGCTGGACACTGGTCAATACAAGTTCCTCAGCCACATGATGGCTTCACTGAAAATAGGGATGTTTGGTATCAAACATTTAAACCCTCACTGATTTCAGTGATGGATTTATTAATACATGCACCCAGAGGAGCCCTTTGAGATGCCCCCTGAAAACCTACAAACTGCTGGTGGGCTCACTGACCAGTTCTAGCCAGCCTGCCACCAACAGACGAGATTCTGAGCGCCAAAGGTGAGTGCCTTTGCTCTCTGGAGGTCATAAAGAAAGCCTACCCTGGCAGGGGTGTTGCACACCTCTCCCAACAAGATGACCTGCAGATTTGCATTCCAAGGCAGGAGGCTTCAAACAAGCCCACAGCCTTTGTTATGACAATCTCGCCTTCCTCAGAGAAAGATGCTGGCCCCACTTCCCCAGAGCCCATTTGGCACCTGGACAGGTGGGAAAATTAGCTATGCAGGAGGCGTGTTGCGTTTCCAGGCTGAACACACCACTAGGGTGACCAGCCTGAAATGAACACAGCCTTATGAATTCCGCTATTTTGTGTTATTGTGGAATTAGAAATTCTGGGACAGGGTGATGGCCACTCCCCAAAGGAAGTCGTCATCTAGGGGGCATAGTGACCCCAAGGGTAAGTAGCCCATTGACTGCTACCCTTCACTCCTTTTTACACCCCCTCAATTTAGTATTTTGTTGGATCCCCTGGTAACCCTCTCTGGACACCAAAGAAGTAGTTTACTAGAAGCCTGTTGACCTGAGAACCGAGGAGCACAATGGACTTGGTGCCAACCCTGCCTGCTGCACCCGAGCCATGGGAAACAACTGACCTGTCCTGCTGCTGCAGCATTCAAGAAACTGGGAGAGCTGCCAGTGTTTCACAAAAGCCAAGAAGAACTCCCTTGGAGTAGAGTAGCTGTTTCCCTGCATCTGCAGGCAACCCCAGAAAAATCTCTCATGACCAGGACCACCAAGAACCTGATGCCAGATATCACCACTGCTCCTGAGCAGCCTAGCCTGAGCTGAAGTGGGCCAACCTTGTCAATGTGGTTCCCAGGCCCTCCAGATACGAAGCCCACCTTGCGTTCGCCCACTGTGGACTTCCCAGCGGTGTCTGCAGCCTCACCGCAACTGCCTCTGGTGACAGATCTGGCGATACCTGGACACCCCAGACTGAGGAGAAGAGGATCACTGATATCCCTACATCCCCAAGGCTTGTGAGAGCAGAGCCCACTTGTTCGTTCGGCTGAACTGGACCCCCAGTCCAAGCCCGCAAACTGTTTCTGTTGGCCTCCTCCACTGTGACTGGTGATGGTAAACACAACAGTCCATACCACCCCTGCAACCGGATGTCCCTGACCGAAGAGAACATGACCAGTGGTTTCCCTACGTCCCTGAGCATTGCAAGAACCGAACCCCCTATGTGGTCACCCGGAATGAACTCTCAGTCCACTCCTGCAGCATCTTTGTGACCAGACAGATCCACGTAGACATACTCGAGGCACCCAATGCTGAACTGCACCACTGCACCCGGCCACCCAGTGCACCTGAGGTGACCTGTTGGTGTGGCCCGGGACCATGCCCTTAAGTCCTGAAGATTGGTTCTTCAGGTGAAGTACCTGTTTGCCGTGTATGTTTTCTCTCCCATAAAGTAACATTGCCACTACAGAAAAAGTGCTGACCTTTGAAAGCTTTAAAAATTCGTATCTCGAAAAGTACTCACCTGATTCTGGTGATTTTGGTATCTAAATTTATATAAAAGTATGTGTTATTTATTATATATTGGTGTTGGATTTCTTTGAGTGTATGACACTGCCTGTGTGCGCGCCTTACGTGCTTAGCACTAACCTCTGATATGTCTAACTGCTCGCCCACACTACCACAAAAGAGAGTATTTGGGATGTCATTTGTTGCCTCTGTGATGTTGGGGTTTGCCTGGACTCTCTGCACAGTGTACCTCACATATTTGTAAAGTGCTGCCAATACTTGCTGAATATTTGATGACAGTTGGTTGCTTCACTGTGACCATATGTATTGTGCCTTCTGGGTGGGGATGTTCCTGCTGTGGGTGCTTACATTGCCAACATCCCTTAATCTTACTCTTGTATGTATTTTTTAGACCACCAGACTTGGCTGGACCTCCTCCAGGGAAAGCAGTTTTATCTATGAATGCGCTTAGTCATAGTGTCATCCGGGTCGACACAGAGGAGAAGCTGTCTGTTCTCACAGTTCAGGATGTTGGGCAGATCATGCCTGGAGGTACGTGTGATCTTTATGACTTGTTTGTTCCTGTTGAAATAGCAAAAACTCCCAGTTGAGTACAGACTAAAGAAAGCAGTCATTGTTCCAAAATGTGCAAGCAACAGAACTCTGTACATAGTTAAATTCTGGGATATGTAACTTATGCTACAGTGGTTTCTTTCTCCCAATTGATCAGTAACAAGCTTCAGACCACAATCTTGTCAGTCATTTAATAAGCAAATCGAAGGCAAGGTGTTAGCTTGTGGTATGGCAACTCCTATATCTGGATGCCTCAATGGCATCACAAGAGGTGATGTGTGTGGAAGCATGGGCCAACCTTTAAGGTAATAAATATAGGGTATATGCCCATGCCCAGTCATAAAGACACTTGTCACAGGTCTAGTGGCCTATGATGCAAGTACAGGTCACACACATTCACAGATAAAGATGGAGTAGATGCGTCCATTGATAGAGATGCATGGCCCACAGCTGTTGATGGCAATATATTGCATGTGGATAGTGAACAGCGATACTGGGTAAGAGGCCAGTTGTGCAGACACAAGTCACATGGCCATTGATTAGGATTCATGGTAAATGACCGGTGAGGTGGAATCAAGGCGTGCAGTCATTCAGAAGAAATTGTGGCACACTCAGTGAGGAGTAGATGGGACACAGGCACAGTGAGGTCAGAATGAGGCAAACAGTCAGTGAGGAACTGTGGTAAGCGATCTGAGAGGGAAACGAGGTAAGGGATCAGTGAGAGGCAAACGGGACAGTCAGTCAGTGAGGACAAAAACGACCCAGCGATAAGGGAAACAGAGCAATCAGTTGGGGTGTCGGGGCAAGAGGGGGAAATAAGCAAGCAGTCATTGAGGGGTAAAGATTGCAAGCAGTAAGTGAGAGGGAAATGGCAAGCTGTCAATGAGAGGAAAATGGGACAAGCAGTCACCACATGGGGAAACGAGGCAAGCAGTCAGTGAGGGGGAATTTAGGCATGTGCTCTATTAGGGGGAACCTAGATAAGCAGTTAGCAAGGTGGAAACGAGGCATACTGTCAATGAGGGAGTAACGGGGCAAGCAGTCAATGAATGGGAAACGGGGTAAGCCATCAACATGGTGGAAAAGGGCACATCAGCTTTTAGGAAATAGGACATACAATCAGTGAGGAGAAAACCTGACAAGTGTTCATTGAGGAGGAAGTAGAAACCATGCAGGAGTGCAGTGATGGAGAAGCAGAACAAATAGTCAGTGATGGGAAAATGGCAACTTTTTGCATGTGGAGAGGAAATTGGTCTTGTGGGCAGGGAGTGTGAAACTGGGAATATAGGCAGTGATGCAGAAACTGGGTACCAAGACAGTGACCAAGATACTGGGCATATGTCCAGCGATGGAGATAAAATATCATGGGTCCACTAATTCAAGATAAAGAACAGTTACCCAGAAAAGTACAGGACATTGGGGGCCAGCTGCTACTGTGAAAAATAGACCAAAAGGTGCATTGACAAGCAAACGGTAAATTTGTTTCCAAAGAGATAGATTTTTTTGGGAAAATTATTTGAGGAACTCCTTGTGTTTACTACGTTAGCTCGAGCTGAAATAGAAATGTGCCACAGGAGACAGTGTCTTTGCTTTGACTCTTCAATTTGTCCCTTGCAGCCAGCGTGTGTGTTGTGAAGGTGGATGGGCCCCCATACCTGTGTAGAAATGATGAGGTTGGTGAGATCTGCGTCCGCTCTAGTGCCACTGGGACGTCTTATTATGGACTACTGGGAATCACGAAGAATGTGTTTGAGGTTTGTTACACAAATTTCCCACCACTAAGTGTTTCTCTGACATGAGGCAGTTGCATCTTCTGAGTGGTTGCTTAATCTATCTTGGGCGGGGTCAGTGCAAGATTTTAAAGTGGAATTCTGGTAATCTGCTTTAACATTATGTTTCTACTGTCAGTTTGGGATACACTAATGGAAGATTTCCTATTATTGGACAATCACAGACAGTCATAGACTATCTAGTTGGAATTCACCACCGTTTAGGCATAAAAGTCTTTGCTAGACTAACCATCTGAGGTTTTTTTTTCTCAGAAAATAAGAAAAAGCTTTGATTTAGCAACATATTGGTTAGTTTTGGATTTCTCACATTAAAGGTTACTTTATACATTTTTTCTAAAATGGGGAATCGGACTGATTAATTATGAAAAGATATACTTCTGAGTGCACTGATCATTGACCGATTCAGAGTCAATCTTTCCTGTTAGAAGGATAGAAAATGCAAAGGAGGCACTACTGTTACAAATGGACAACCTTTGCATGTATCTAGGCGAAAATTGCACACACTGGTAATGAG
This sequence comes from Pleurodeles waltl, assembly GCF_031143425.1. NCBI lineage: Eukaryota > Metazoa > Chordata > Amphibia > Caudata > Salamandridae > Pleurodeles > Pleurodeles waltl. Next base: position 1,693,261,400 of record NC_090440.1, read on the forward strand.
CAAATGAGCATATTTTTTGGTTTGGACTATAATTATATGCACCACATAAGCGTTGGGGATGTTTAACAACAAGCTCAGCATGAGTGAACATCGACACACTGTGACTTTCAGAACAGGACATATTTATTTTATCTTTTTGTCAGTAAATCCAGAAGGCATTAATGCTGAATGCTGATGTGTGTATTATCAATTCTCCTGAACATTTTAACAAATATGATAAAGGTATAAATGAAAACCACTACTTCTTGTTGGGGATAATTAAGCAGTGGAAGAAGGGAACTTGCAAGAAGCCCAAAAATAAGTATTTTCATCTGGCTGTATATTTTAGTGCCTCACTTATATCTTCTTCAATCCACCTCACAGTCCAGATTTAACAGATTGACAGACCCGTTTGCTTTGGTTTATTGTATGAGACAGATACTCAGATAAAACTTGCATGCTCCTCTCAACACGGAGATCTTTTCTTCTGCCTGAGTCTGTTTTTCAAGACCCACGTGAATTGCCTCTGTAAATGAACTATAACCCAGCAAAGTGTTTCATTGGTTGTGTCGGTCCCTTTATTAGCCAATTAGATTCCTATTTCCTACATATCCTGTCTCTTCTGCAGGATATTCGGATTCCTGGGAAAAATACAGTTCAGTGACCCTGACACTTCTTAATGACTGTGGCTTTCAAATGTTCTCCCTTTTGTGGATTCTAAAACACCACATTTCGTGGTATGGGAGAGAATTCTGGTGAGAACCCTGGATGCCTTCTAGCTGAGGTCTTCTTCATCAAACTCTTATGATTGATGGATACCTTCATTTTTTATTATAAGCTTCTTACTGTTTTCTTCCACTCGGCGTTCTTGACTTTTAGGTTTGAGGCATGTGCTTTTTTTTAATTCCATCATTACAGTTAAAATATGCTTATAATTCTTGCATTTCTCTTTTTTGATGTTTTATGCACAGCTGTGACCATTTGTGCGGTTTGTTTACTTTCTACCTCTGTCATCCAAGTCAAGAGTGCCTTTGTTTTCCCTTTGTGTTGAATTTTTAGCCTTTGTGATATCGGACTTGTTATTCATTTTTTGACATGAATACCCCCACATTTCCTTCACCCTTGCAACCCCTAGTTCTTGTTTGGCCATGTTTTGATTATACACTTGCCTAACGAAGGAGGGAAGCAAGGACTGAATGTTTTCATCTTCTTATTCGTTGTTTTTCACTGGGGGGGGGGGGGGAACGGGACGACAGCAGCGTCGTCTGAGCAGCCTGCTTCGCCAATCAGACTGGAAGAGGGAGCTCAGGCCTTTTCTGCACTCGGCTGTGCAATACAGCCGGTTAGAGAGCATGCAGAGTGCGCATGTCTGTTTAGCTGGCCCAACATGTCCAGCCAAACAGACATGCACACTTTGTGCAGCAAAAGTCCTCCTCCGGCCCTCTCCCTCCAACCCTGCCCCACCCCTTACTCCCAGGAAAAATAAAATGATAATACCATCACATTATTATAATTTTATTTTAACATCCCCACAATCCAGTGGGGCGACACTCCTCTGCCTTAGCAGAGGAGCTGCCCCTGATGTTTAAGTCCATTTCTCTTAATTGGCAGCTCTTGCTTAGTAGAATAATGCAGATGAAGCATAAGGTATTAATTAAAAAGTCTTGTGGATGTGTTTACTCTGGAGCTGTTGTCATCAGTGTGGTCTTCAGAGTTGCTTACCCAGCTGAAGGACCTTTTGCTGTCTTTTACTCCTGCATGTACTACTACCAGAGTCTGGATCTCTGACTGAATTGTGTCCCCCAAGCTCAGTTATACCAGGTTATTTATCTGCAGGTGCTCTGCCGCTTATTTGTACTTCTACAATTTCTCACTGTTTTAGCCAGAAATGTCTGCTGTAATTAAAGAACGAAATTGAGCATCTTCATGGGTGCATGACGATCAGTTGCTGATTGCAGAATCAGGGGAGATTTCAGATGCCACCTCCCCAATAAGAGCATGCTTTTAGATATGGGCAAGAAACATGTTGCAGTAGACAGCAGACTTATCTTTCTAGTTTGACAGAGAAGAGCTAAGCAGTTTTCTCCTCTTGAATTTTGTGGGAAGCTTATCTCGTTGAAGGTGATAATAGACAGAGTTTGTGTATGTTTTTGGCTTGGGCTTTTCTATTCACCTTTCCATTTGAAAATGTTGTGCTTGCTTATGTGTATCTTGAATGGTTAAGAAGGTAAGCAGTATCCTAGTTGAGCAGGAGTGATTACGTGTGAAGTGCTGGGTGGGGTAGTGTCATTAATTCTCTTGCATAAAGTGGCTGGTCATGTTTACCTCTTGATTAGAGCAATAGTGGTCATGTTTGTACTTTGTGGGAATTGAGTTGTTGGCTCTACTTACATGTGAGGGTGCTTAACATGTCTCTGTTCTTGAGGTGAGTTTATTTTGCAGACGTTTTTGGTTGCCATTATTCATGCATCACAATACATTATAAAAGAAAACATATTTATGAACTTTTTAATGTTTCTGCACACAGTAAAGGAAAAATAAAATGCCAGAAGGTCAAATTATATGATGGCACTAGTTGATGGTTTTTAACAAATGGATATTTGAGCACAGCTGATCTCTACTGAGAGATAATGTGGATTGTCTACTCAAGATGGCACCTCACCCTACAGTAGGTCACAGTGTCCAATGTCAATGGGTTTGTGCTTGTCTTAAAAAAAAAAAACATGGCATGGCAGTTTACGTGTCAGGAGGCAAGCAGGCCATTTATCTCATGCAGAGCTTGCATGTTGACATTTACCTGAAGAGACCTAAAATGTGGAATGATCAGTCCCCTGATGCAATTTCAGAGTCTACTTTCAGGGGATATCCCAATGTGGACTTACATACTTATTACCCAAAAATGGTACTAACCAATCACAGTGTTCCTCATTGAGGGTTAGCTATACAGACATTATCAGAGAAATCCATAGCACCTTTTGAGTAACAACTTTCCGCAAGAACATCTTAAAAAGGGTTGTCCACTGTTGTAGCCCGCTGCCTGGAGCATGTTTCTAACTTGTATGTGGTCGGCTTCCTCTGAATATTGTAAACAGTGTGGCAAAAGTTGGCACAAAGAAATAAAAAATAAAAAAATGCCTTGTTTGCCTTATTTTTAAGATTGCTACTAATTGATGGCTCAGTGAAGAGTCATATTTGCAATGTATTTTGATTTAACGGTCTCTCTTTTACTTGGTCAGAACACTGACAGTGATTAACCTAGATGAACCTTGCTGTCAGCCATCCTAAAATGTTCTGTGGAGATGAAGCATTCTGCCAGTTTAGCCTTTGATGATATTTGAGCCTTTCTTATGTGAAGTTGTAATGGAGTAAAGTGTTAGTATCCTGCCATCTAAATGCTGGGATGGAAGTGTTTTTATGCAAAGTGTATTATGAGTTGTTGTAGTTCATAATGCCATGTCTGTAATAAGGGTCCATGTTATCTGGATTAGAGATCCCCAATGTTTCAGGCATGTAAAATCTTAAGAGTTAATTTGTCCATCTTCAAATTCAGTCACAGAGAAAATATTGAAAACATAGTAGCAGGTGAAAAACATAAGTGCTTCAGCATTTATTTTTGACTTTTTCTGGTTCACAGAGATCACATATAATACAAAATTGACTGATAGCATTTTGTTGTACATTTTGGGTTTTATTTGGACTTCATGTCTCGTAGGGCTGTAGTGAATTCTCTATTTAAGTTCTATCCTTCTGTAGTAGGCCATTGCTTTAGATTGATGAGCACAAGGGTTGGAATGGGTTCTTTCCAAGATTCCTCTGAGAAGTGTTGCAAAGCTTGTGAAAAACAGAATTAGCTTCATAACTGAGGGTAGGTAGGCTGGGATATACAGAGTTACAGAATGCATTTTGCGTCAAAATTGGACCACTTGTAGATATGATTTTATATGGAAAGATCCTGTAAAGAGGAGAATTCTATGCATTGCTGTCAGATAAATAGAAATAATTTTTAGACGTGATCTGATAAGCTAGTGTTAGTATTGTGTGGAATAAAACTCTTAGATTTCTAACAACATTAACTGCTGACGGATGCTATTAAAGCATAATGGGTCAGAAGAATCTTAGTTTTAGCCTGGTTTAACTTCAAACAGTTAATACAAGAAAGGCTTTCAAGGGAACTGTCTCTCCCCCTGATGTCCAACAATGCCTATGTATCATGTTTGTACATGGAAAAAGAAAATCCCTTTTCCCTACAGAAGACCCAACCATAGGTGTTATGTAAGTGTTGAACAACATAGGAGATAGAGCAAATCCCTGATCGCTCTACATGTGTAAGGAAATGCCTCCTTGGCATGGTTGCCCCCTGACTTTTTGCCTTTGCTGATGCTATGTTTTGAATTGAAAGTGTGCTGAGGCCTGCTAACCAGGCCCCAGCACCAGTGTTCTTTCCCTAACCTGTACTTTTGATTCCACAATTGGCACACCCTGGCATCCAGGTAAGTCCCTTGTAACTGGTACCCCTGGTACCAAGGGCCCTGATGCCAGGGAAGGTCTCTAAGGGCTGCAGCATATCTTATGCCACCCTGGGGACCCCTCACTCAGCACAGACACACTGCTTACCAGCTTGTGTGTGCTGGTGAGAACAAAACGAGTAAGTCGACATGGCACTCCCCTCAGGGTGCCATGCCAACCTCACACTGCCTATGCAGTATAGATAAGTCACCCCTCTAGTAGGCCTTACAGCCCTAAGGCAGGGTGCACTATACCATAGGTGAGGGCACCAGTGCATGAGTACTGTGCCCCTACAGTGTCTAAGCCAAACCTTAGACATTGTAAGTGCAGGGTAGCCATAAGAGTATATGGTCTGGGAGTCTGTCAGACACGGACTCCACAGCGCCATAATGGCTACACTGAAAACTGGGAAGTTTGGTATCAAACTTCTCAGCACAATAAATGCACACTGATGCCAGTGTACATTTTATTGTGAAATACACCCCAGAAGGCACCTTAAAGGTGCCCCCTGAAACCTTAACCGACTATCTGTGTAGGCTGACTGGTTCCAGCAGACTGCCACAACCGAGACATGTTGCTGGCCCCATGGGGAGAGTGCCTTTGTCACTCTGAGGCCAGTAACAAAGCCTGCACTGGGTGGAGATGCTAACACCTCCCCCAGGCAGGAGCTGTAACACCTGGCGGTGAGCCTCAAAGGCTCACCCCTTTGTTCCAGCACCACATGGCACTCCAGTTAGTGGAGTTGCCCGCCCCCTCCGGCCACGGCCCCACTTTTGGCGGCAAGGCCGGAGGAATTAATGAGAAAAACAAGGAGGAGTCACTGGCCAGTCAGGACAGCCCCTAAGGTGCCCTGAGCTGAAGTGACTCTAACTTTTAGAAATCCTCCATCTTGCAGATGGAGGATTCCCCAATAGGATTAGGGATGTGACCCCCTCCCCTTGGGAGGAGGCACAAAGAGGGTGTACCCACCCTCAGGGCTAGTAGCCATTGGCTACTAACCCCCCAGACCTAAACATGCCCTTAAATTTAGTATTTAAGGGCTTCCCTGAACCTAAGAATTTAGATTCCTGAAACCTACAAGAAGAAGAAGACTGCTGAGCTGAAAAACCCCTGCAGAGGAAGAACAGAAGACACCAACTGCTTTGGCCCCAGTCCTACTGGCCTGTCTCCTGCCTTCCAAAGAAACCTGCTCCAGCAACGCTTTCCAAAGGACCAGCGACCTCTGAATCCTCAGAGGACTGCCCTGCTTCAAGAAAGACAAGAAACTCCCGAGGACAGCGGCCCTGCTCCAAAAGACTGCAACTTTGTTTCAAAGGAGCAGATTTAAAGACCCCTGCAACTCCCCGCAAGAAGCATGAGACTTGCAAAACTGCACCCGGCGACCCCGACTCGACTGGTGAAGAACCAACACCTCAGGGAGGACCCTCCGGCGACTCCGAGACCGTGAGTAACCAAAGGTTCGGTGGCATGTGTAGCTGCAGATACACATGCTGTGCATAGTCCGCCGTCTGGTGTTGGGTCGGAGTGTTACAAGTTGTTTTTCTTCGAAGAAGTCTTTTCGAGTCACGAGACCGAGGGACTCCTCCTACTTTGGTTCCATTGCGCATGGGCGTCGACTCCATGTTAGATTGTTTTTTTTCCGCCATCAGGTTCGGACGTGGTCCTTTTAGCTCCGTGTTTCGGGTCGGAAAGTTAGTCAGAATCAATGGAAAATTTGTCGGTATTGTTTCGTTCGGTATCGGGTTAGATTAGAATCGACACCGAATCTTGAAGAGCTCCGGTAGCCCTTCGGGGTCATTTCGATCCCCCGTCGGGGCCTGGTCGGCCCGACCGCGTGCAACATCGAGACTGATGGAACGGACCCCGTTCCGATTCTGTCCTAAATGCCACAGTAAATATCCCTATACATACCAACATTTGGTCTGTAACATGTGCCTGTCACCCGAGCACAAAGAAGAAACGTGTGAGGCCTGTCGAGCGTTTCGGTCGAGAAAAACGCTCCGAGACCGAAGAGCCAGAAGGTTGCAGATGGCGTCCACGCCGACTGGACAACAACGGTTCGAGGAAGAGGGAGAAGAAGAAACATTCTCCATCCACGAATCGGATTCCGAAGAATTCGACGTCGAAGAAACCGTGAGTAAGACGTTGAAACAAGCATCACACAGAATAACAGACAAAGCCCAGGGGACGCCACTGCCGACAGGCCATGGCTCAACCCATAAAGTAGGTGACCGTCCATCGGCACCGAAAAAGGGCGAGCTGGTGCTGAGATTGTCCGACTCAGGTCGAGACACAGGCACGCAGCAATCTCGGGACCGAGAAACTGCCGCAGAAAAGGGTCGACACCGAGACAGCGGCACCGAAGCTGCTCGGCACAGAGATAGCGGCACCGAAGATGGTCGACGCCAAGAAGGTACGACACCGAAAAAGAGGAAAATCTCTTCGGAGCCGAAAACAACAAAAGACACGGTTTCGGTGCCAAAACGCCCAGCAACCGAACCGAAAGCCAGTTCCTACTCAGAGGAACAATCACTGTCCTCCCAACTTCAAAAACACAGATTTGAGGAGGAATTACAAACAACAGCTGTAGATCACACGCAAACGCGGATCTTTATACAAAGTGGTACAGGGAAGATCAGCACCCTTCCCCCAATCAGAAGAAAAAGGAAACTAGATTTCCAACAACAAGAAAAAACACCACAAGCAAAAGTGGTGAAGAAGGTAACTCCACCACCCTCTCCACCACCGGCAACTCATATATCACCGGCACAGACTCCGTCACAATCACCAGCTCATACCACCATGAGCCAAGATGACCAGGACGCATGGGATCTCTATGACGCCCCAGTGTCGGACAGTAGCCCTGAGTCGTACCCCACTAAGCCCTCACCACCTGAGGACAGTACAGCGTATGCTCAGGTGGTAGCTAGGGCAGCAGAGTTTCATAACGTATCGCTACATTCAGAGCCTATCGAGGATGACTTCCTTTTTAACACCCTGTCCTCCACCCATAGCAATTATCAAAGCCTTCCTATGCTCCCGGGAATGCTAAGGCACGCTAAACAAATCTTTAAGGAGCCAGTTAAAAGCAGAGCAATAACCCCAAGGGTGGAGAAGAAATACAAGGCACCACCCACAGACCCTGCTTTTATTACATCACAACTGACACCAGATTCAGTTGTCGTAGGAGCAGCTCGTAAAAGAGCCAACTCGCACACATCAGGCGACGCACCACCTCCAGACAAGGAGAGCCGAAAGTTTGATGCAGCCGGGAAAAGGGTTGCAGTACAAGCTGCAAATCAGTGGCACATCGCCAACTCGCAGGCACTCCTAGCGCGATATGACAGAGCCCATTGGGACGAGATGCAGCATCTCATCGAGCACCTCCCCAAAGAATTCCAAAAACGGGCAAAACAAGTGGTTGAAGAGGGACAAAACATATCCAACAACCAAATCCGTTCTTCTATGGATGCAGCAGATACAGCTGCAAGAACTATAAATACTGCTGTAACGATAAGGAGGCACGCATGGCTGCGCACATCCGGCTTCAAACCTGAGATACAACAGGCAGTGCTCAATATGCCGTTCAATGAACAACAATTGTTTGGACCAGAAGTGGACACTGCAATTGAAAAATTAAAGAAAGACACTGACACAGCTAAAGCCATGGGCGCACTCTATTCCCCGCAGGGCAGAGGCACATTTGGCACATTTCGCAAAACTACTTTCAGAGGAGGGTTTCGAGGTCAAGCCACACAAGCCAGCACCTCAAAAACAACACCGTCTACCTACCAGGGACAGTATCAAAGGGGAGGCTTTCGGGGCCAATACAGAGGGGGCCAATTCCCAAGAAACCGGGGAAAGTTTCAGGGTCCCAAAACCCCTCCGAATAAACAGTGACTCACAAGTCACACAACCCCTTCACACAACACCAGTGGGGGGAAGACTAAGCCAGTTCCACAAATCATGGGAGGAAATAACAACAGACACTTGGGTCTTAGCAATTATCCAACATGGTTATTGCATAGAATTTCTCCAACTCCCTCCAAACGTCCCACCGAAAACACACAAGATGTCCAAACAGCATACAGACCTTCTAGGACTAGAAGTTCAAGCATTACTGCAAAAAGACGCAATAGAATTAGTACCAAAAACACAAAAGAACACAGGAGTTTACTCACTGTACTTTCTAATACCGAAAAAGGACAAAAGTCTGAGACCAATATTGGATCTCAGAACACTAAACACCTACATCAAATCAGACCACTTTCACATGGTCACGTTACAAGACGTAATACCACTACTGAAACAGCAAGACTACATGACAACGTTAGATCTAAAAGACGTGTATTTCCATATACCGATACATCGCTCGCACAGGAAATACCTAAGGTTCGTATTCGAAGGAATACATTACCAATTCAAAGTGTTGCCATTCGGAATAACGACAGCACCAAGAGTCTTTACAAAATGTCTAGCAGTAGTAGCTGCACATATCAGGAGGCAGCAAATACACGTGTTCCCGTACCTAGACGATTGGTTAATCAAAACCAACTCGCTAACAAAGTGTTTACACCACACAGATTATGTTATACAAACCCTTCACAAACTGGGTTTCTCCATCAACTATGCAAAGTCACACCTTTTGCCGTGTCAAACACAGCAATACTTAGGAGCGACAATCAACACAACAAAAGGGATAGCCACTCCAAGTCCACAAAGGGTTCAAAATTTTCACAAGGTGATACAAGCTATGTATCCAACACAAAAGATACCATAAAGATGGTCTTAAAACTCCTAGGCATGATGTCCTCATGCATAGCCATTGTCCCAAACGCAAGATTGCACATGCGGCCCTTACAACAGTGCCTAGCATCACAATGGTCACATGCACAGGGTCACCTTCTAGATCTGGTGTTGATAGACCGCCAAACATACATCTCGCTTCTATGGTGGAACAGTACAAATTTAAACAAAGGGCGGCCTTTCCAAGACCCAGTGCCACAATACGTGATAACAACAGATGCTTCCATGACAGGGTGGGGAGCACACCTCAATCAACACAGCATCCAAGGACAATGGGACGTACATCAAAGAAAGTTTCATATAAATCACCTAGAATTGTTAGCAGTATTTCTAGCGCTGAAAGCATTCCAACCAATGATAACCCACAAATACATTCTTGTCAAAACAGACAACATGACAACAATGTATTATTTAAACAAACGGGGGGGAACACACTCGACACAGTTGTGTCTCCTCACACAAAAAATATGGCATTGGGCAATCCACAACCACATTCGCCTAATAGCACAATTTATTCCAGGGATCCAGAACCAGCTAGCAGACAATCTCTCTCGGGATCACCAACAGGTCCACGAATGGGAAATTCACCCCTAAATCCTGAACACTTACTTCCAAATTTGGGGAACACCTCAAATAGATCTATTTGCAACAAAAGAAAACGCAAAATGCCAAAACTTCGCATCCAGGTACCCACACCGGCAATCTCAAGGCAATGCTCTATGGATGAATTGGTCAGGGATATTTGCGTACGCTTTTCCCCCTCTCCCTCTCCTTCCATATCTAGTAAACAGATTGAGTCAAAACAAACTCAAACTCATACTAATAGCACCAACATGGGCAAGACAACCTTGGTATACCACACTACTAGACCTGTCAGTAGTACCTCATGTCAAACTACCCAACAGGCCAGATCTGTTAACACAACACAAACAACAGATCAGGCATCCAAACCCAGCATCGCTGAATCTAGCAATTTGGCTCCTGAAATCCTAGAATTTGGACACTTGAACCTCACACAAGAATGTATGGAGGTCATAAAACAAGCTAGAAGGCCATCCACTAGACACTGCTATGCAAGTAAATGGAAAAGATTTGTTTGTTACTGCCATAATAATCAAGTCCAACCATTGCATGCATCTCCAAAAGATGTAGTAGGATATTTACTACATCTACAAAAATCAAATCTAGCTTTCTCTTCCATAAAAATACATCTCGCAGCAATATCTGCTTACCTGTAGATTACTCATTCAACTTCCCTATTTAGAATACCTGTCATTAAAGCATTTATGGAGGGCCTAAAGAGAATAATACCACCAAGGACACCACCTGTTCCTTCATGGAACCTCAACATTGTCTTGACAAGGCTCATGGGTCCACCTTTCGAACCCATGCATTCTTGTGAAATGCAATACTTAACGTGGAAAGTTGCATTTCTCATTGCCATCACATCTCTAAGAAGAGTAAGTGAAATACAGGCGTTTACCATACAAGAACCATTTATTCAAATACACAAAAATAAGGTCGTTCTAAGAACAAATCCAAAATTCTTACTAAAGGTTATCTCACCTTTCCACTTAAACCAAACAGTGGAATTACCAGTGTTCTTCCCACAGCCAGATTCAATAGCTGAAAGAGCACTACATACATTAGACATCAAAAGAGCACTAATGTACTACATTGACAGAACAAAACTAATTAGGAAAACAAAACAACTATTTATTGCATTTCAAAAACCTCATACAGGAAATCCAATATCAAAACAAGGTATAGCTAGATGGATAGTTAGGTGCATCCAAACCTGCTATCTTAAAGCAAAGAGACAGCTGCCTATTACACCAAAGGCACACTCAACCAGAAAGAAAGGTGCTACCATGGCCTTTCTAGGAAATATTCCAATGAACGAAATATGTAAGGCAGCAACATGGTCTACGCCTCACACATTTACTAAGCACTACTGTGTAGACGTGTTATCTGCACAACAAGCCACAGTAGGTCAAGCTGTACTAAGAACTTTATTTCAAACTACTTCAACTCCTACAGGCTGAACCACCGCTTTTGGGGAGATAACTGCTTACTAGTCTATGCACAGCATGTGTATCTGCAGCTACACATGCCACCGAACGGAAAATGTCACTTACCCAGTGTACATCTGTTCGTGGCATTAGTCGCTGCAGATTCACATGCGCCCACCCGCCTCCCCGGGAGTCTGTAGCCGTTTGGAAGTAATCGTCAACATTTGTACATTTGTAAATATGTTACTTTAACCTTCATTTTGTACATACTTATTAATTCCATTGCATGGGCACTATTACTAACATACACAACTCCTACCTCACCCTCTGCGGGGAAAACAATCTAACATGGAGTCGACGCCCATGCGCAATGGAACCAAAGTAGGAGGAGTCCCTCGGTCTTGTGACTCGAAAAGACTTCTTCGAAGAAAAACAACTTGTAACACTCCGACCCAACACCAGACGGCGGACTATGCACAGCATGTGAATCTGCAGCGACTAATGCCACGAACAGATGTACACTGGGTAAGTGACATTTTCCTTGTCCCCCCTGAGCCCCCACAGCGACGCCTGCAGAGGGAATCCCGAGGCTCCCCCTGACCGCGACTGCCTGAACCTAAAGTCCCGACGGCTGGAAAAGACCCTGCACTCGCAGCCCCCAGCACCTTAAGGAACGGAACTTCTGTGCAGGAGTGACCCCCAGGAGGCCCTCTCCCTTGCCCAGGTGGTGGCTACCCCGAGGAGCCCCCCCCCCTTGCCTGCCTGCACCGCTGAAGAGATCCCTTGGTCTCTCATTGAAAACCATTGAAAACCCGACGCGTGTTTGCACACTGCACCCGGCCGCCCCCGCGCTGCTGAGGGTGTACTTTTTGTGCTGACTTGTGTCCCCCCCGGTGCCCTACAAAACCCCCCTGGTCTGCCCTCCGAAGACGCGGGTACTTACCTGCTGGCAGACCAGAACCGGGGAACCCCCTTCTCTCCATTGAAGCCTATGTGTTTTGGGCACCTCTTTGACCTCTGCACCTGACCGGCCCTGAGCTGCTGGTGTGGTAACTTTGGGGTTTCTCTGAACCCCCAACGGTGGGCTACCTTGGACCCAAACCTGAGACTTGTAAGTGATTTACTTACCTGCTAAAACTAACAATAACTTACCTCCCCCAGGAACTGTGAAAATTGCACTGTGTCCACTTTTAAAACAGCTATTTGTGTTTTATGTGAAAAGTATATATGCTACTGTAATTATTCAAAGTTCCAAAAGTACTTACCTGCAATACCTTTCAAATGAGATATTACATGTAGAATTTGAACCTGTGGTTCTTAAAATAAACTAAGAAAATATATTTTTCTATAACAAAACCCATTGGCCTGGATTTGTCTCTGAGTGTGTGTTGCTCATTTATTGCCTGTGTGTATGTACAACAAATGCTTAACACTACTCCTTTGATAAGCCTACTGCTCGACCACACTACCACAAAATAGAGCATTAGTATTATCTCTTTTTGCCACTATCTTACCTCTAAGGGGAACCCTTGGACTCTGTGCATACTATTCCTTACTTTGAAATAGTGCATACAGAGCCAACTTCCTACAACATGGTACCGGCCTCAATGTGGAAATTCATTTATGCACATGCACTGTTGGCTACCTATTTTCAAGAAATCAAGAAACCCACTTAATCGTGTTCTCCTGTGTTGTGAAAGTGCTGGCCTACGTAGCATAATAGGGCGGTCGACAGTGTTTAACGCCACTGAAAAATCTGACAATACCAGCATCCATCAACATCCTACATTTGTCCAGCACAGAGGATAAGTGTAGGAAGTAGTGTTAAGCATTTGTTGTACATACACACAGGCAATAAATGAGGAACACACACTCAGAGACAATTCCAGGCCAATAGGTTTTTGTTATAGAAAAATATATTTTCTTAGTTTATTTTAAGAACCACAGGTTGAAATTCTACATGTAATATCTCATTTGAAAGGTATTGCAGGTAAGTACTTTAGGAACCTTGAATAATCACAATAGCATATATACTTTTTACATAAAACACATTTAGCTGTTTTAAAAGTGGACACAATTTTCACAGTTCCTGGGGGAGGTAAAGTAATGTTAGTTCTTGCAGGTAAGTAAACCACCTACGGGGTTCAAATTGGGGTCCAAGGTAGCCCACCGTTGGGGGTTCAGAGCAACCCCAAAGTCACCACACCCGCAGCTCAGGGCCGGTCAGGTGCAGAGTTCAAAGTGGTGCCCAAAACGCATAGGCTTCAATGGAGAGAAGGGGGTGCCCCGGTTCCAGTCTGCCAGCAGGTTAGTACCCGCGTCTTCGGAGGGCAGACCAGGGGGGTTTTGTAGGGCACCGGGGGGGACACAAGTCCACACAGAAAGTACACCCTCAGCAGCGCGGGGCGGCCGGGTGCAGTGTGCCAACAAGCGTCGGGTTTCCAATGGATTTCAATGTGAGACCAAGGGGTCTCTTCAGCGGTGTAGGCAGGCAAGGGGGGGGCTCCTCGGGGTAGCCACCACCTGGGCAAGGGAGAGGGCCTCCTGGGGGTCACTCCTGCACTGGAGTTCCGATCCTTCAGGTCCTGGGGGCTGCGGGTGCAGGGTCTTTTCCAGGCGTCGGGATTTCAGAGTCAGGCAGTCGCAGTCAGGGGGAGCCTCGGGATTCCCTCTGCAGGCGTCGCTGTGGGGGCTCAGGGGGGGGACAACTTTGGTTACTCACGGTCTCGGAGTCGCCGGAGGGTCCTCCCTGTGGTGTTGGTTCTCCACCAGTCGAGTCGGGGTCGCTGGGTGCAGTGTTGCAAGTCTCACGCTTCTTGCGGGGATTGCAGGGGTCTTTAAATCTGCTCCTCTGGATACAAAGTTGCAGTCTTTGTTGAACAGAGCCGCTGTTCTCGGGAGTTTCTTGGTCTCTTGGAAGCAGGGCAGTCCTCTGAGGATTCAGAGGTCGCTGGTCCCAGGGAAAGCGTCGCTGGAGCAGGTTTCTTCTGAAGGAGGGGGACAGGCCGGTAGGGCTGGGGCCAAAGCAGTTGGTGTCTTCTTCTTCTCTGCAGGGTTTTTCAGCTCAGCAGTCCTCTTCTTCTGTAAGTTGCAGGAATCTAAATTCTTAGGTTCAGGGGAGCCCTTAAATACTAAATTTAAGGGCGTGTTTATGTCTGGGGGGTTAGTAGCCAATGGCTACTAGCCCTGAGGGTGGGTACACCCTCTTTGTGCCTCCTCCCAAGGGGAGGGGGTCACATTCCTATCCCTATTGGGGGATCCTCCATCTGCAAGATGGAGGATTTCTAAAAGTTAGAGTCACTTCAGCTCAGGTCACCTTAGGGGCTGTCCTGACTGGCCAGTGACTCCTCCTTGTTTTTCTCATTAATTCCTCCGGCCTTGCCGCCAAAAGTGGGGCCGTGGCCGGAGGGGGCGGGCAACTCCACTAACTGGAGTGCCATGTGGTGCTGGAACAATGGGGGTGAGCCTTTGAGGCTCACCGCCAGGTGTTACAGCTCCTGCCTCGGGCAGGTGATAGCATCTCCACCCAGTGCAGGCTTTGTTACTGGCCACAGAGTGACAAAGGCACTCTCCCCATGTGGCCAGCAACATGTCTCGAGTGTGGCAGGCTGCTAAAACCAGTCAGCCTACACGGGTAGTTGGTTAAGGTTTCAGGTGTCACCTCTAAGGTGCCCTCTGGGGTGTATTTCACAATAAAATGTACACTGGCATCAGTGTGCATTTATTGTGCTGAGAAGTTTGATACCAAACTTCCCAGTTTTCAGTGTAGCCATTATGGTGCTGTGGAGTTCGTGTTTGACAGACTCCCAGACCATATACTCTTATGGCTACCCTGCACTTACAATGTCTAAGGTTTTGCTTAGACACTGTAGGGGCACAGTGCTCATGCACTGGTGCCCTCACCTATGGTATAGTGCACCCTGCCTTAGGGCTGTAAGGCCTGCTGGTGGGGTGACTTATCTATACTGCATAGGCAGTGTGAGGTTGGCATGGCACCCTGAGGAGAGTGCCATGTCGACTTACTCGTTTTGTCCTCACCAGCACACACAAGCTGGCAAGCAGTGTGTCTGTGCTGAGTGAGGGGTCCCCAGGGTGGCATAAGATATGCTGCAGCCCTTAGAGACCTTCCCTGGCATCAGGGCCCTTGGTACCAGGGATACCAGTTACAAGGGACTTACCTGGATGCCAGGGTGTGCCAATTATGTAAAACAAAAGTACAGGTTAGGGAAAGAACACTGGTGCTGGGGCCTGGTTAGCAGGCCTCAGCACACTTTCAATTCAAAACATAGCATCAGCAAAGGGAAAAAGTCAGGGGGTAACCATGCCAAGGAGGCATTTCCTTACAATAAGATATTCTGTACCTATTTCTGCATGAATCTCAACATTTGAATTATTTCCCCCCCATAATTTTGAAGCTGTCTGGCCACAGACCTTTTCAGTAATTTTAAAAGTAAAGAAGAGCATACAAATAGAAAAGTTTCCAGGGTCTGCTGAATAATGAATTGTATTTTTCCAGTTGGGCAGACTATTGCTGATTTAAGTTCTGTGGAGACTGTCCTAGATTCCAGTGCTATCAATTAAAGCCATGAAAGGTCCAAAGAGTTTTCCACCTTAACTAGGACATTTACTTATATAAATGTCCAGAGAGAAAGCAGAGAATTTCAGGTGTCCATTTTTGGCAACAATAGTTCCTTAAAATGAAAAAGACGACAACTTTCAAAGAAGCTCTTAATTCAGAATCTAACATTTTAGGCCCC
This sequence comes from Pleurodeles waltl, assembly GCF_031143425.1. NCBI lineage: Eukaryota > Metazoa > Chordata > Amphibia > Caudata > Salamandridae > Pleurodeles > Pleurodeles waltl. The sequence goes on from NC_090440.1 coordinate 1,693,277,460, forward strand.
CGTATCACATAAGTGCTAATGCTAAACAAGAATTGGCAAAGCCTATCGGTGTTTTTTATGTTTTTTAAAAAACATGTTGCACAGCAGCGTGACTCAAAGTAAATAAAAACAAAGTGCTCTGGCGTGACCAGCATTGATTGTGTAATAGCGTTTTTTTGTTTAGTTCAAGTCGTGTTGCACAGCAGCCTGCGCTGGTGTGCAACATATTTAAACAACATTAACAAAGCCAAATAGCTCTGTGCAAGGTATTTGGCCTTATTATTTTTTTTTTTAAAGGAGATGACACGTTACTGCCTGAACTGTCTCCTATGGACCTGGGGAAACAGGTTTGAGTCTTGGCGTCAGCACAGCGTCCTGAGATTCTGGGCAAGTCCTTGTGTAAAGTAAATTGTGCTAATTTAAAGTGCTCCAGTACTTTCAAATCGGGTTTCTGCAATATAAACCTTCCAAAAATAAATTAAGAAAAAGAACAAGAGGGTGGAAAACGATGGCGTCGAGGTCAGTGGGTTAAAAAAAGATGACAGGTGGGGTGACAAAATAAATAATAAAAAAGAAAAGTACCTTAAGAGGCCTATGGCCAGTGGAAGGACACTCGCCACAGGAAGCAGTACTTGGCCCATGCTCCAGCAAGGGGCGAAGACTGAAACTGGAGGTGAGGAGGTGGCATCAACCAATAAGGAAACAAGAGTGCCATGGAACCCAACCAGAAGTAAGTAAAGGCAAGTAATGAGCAGGCCCTAAACCCTTTTTGAGCCTTTTTTTTTTTTTTTTTAAAGAACAATAACTTTTGTGACCAGCTCATGTGTGCTGTAGGCAAAATCTGAAAAGGAAATCACAGTGTAGCCTGCATATCTATAATAATGTTACTGGTTTTCCATTCATGGGTATATGAGGATGGGGACAAATCTTTTCTCATCAGTACTTTAGGTCAACCCGACCTCATCTTGGCAGTGGTGATGTAACAAACTCTTTGCAATACCCTATATTGTTGGGCCAATTAAACCATCATTTAATCATCTGGAAAAGACTAATATCATCCTGACCCACAGGCGTCCTTCTAAATAAGAAGATGGTACACAAAGACTGATTCTGTCATTGTCAATACATCTGAAACCTTGGCTCTACCACTGGACCGTCTGCGACAAGGATAGAGAATAATCTAGACACCCTAGTAAGAAGAGGTAGGTTGACAACTCTTCAGTGTTGCAGGTGAAACATGTTAGTAGTCTGTGGGATAATTCAGAGGTGGACAAGAGCAGGGGGGAAAGTATTCTTGCTGGTAGAGCTGGCCATGGTGAACATCACTATTGCAACAGGCTTTGAGAAGCCCACACTGCCAGGTCCAACATTGCAAGAGTATCTTGACGAAATTGCTATGGTCTTGTTGACAACTGTTCAGCAGTGATTCCTCAGTGAGCCTTTTTCTTTTGAGGAGGTGGCAAAGGCTATTGACTCGCTTGTGGGGATGCGCGCGCGGGGGCTCAATGGGTTTACTAAGGCGATTTATTAGAAATACAAAGATATACTTAATCCGTGCCTTATATCAGTCTGTCGAGGCAATGGAATCTGGGGTTCTCCCTGAAACCATGCGAGAGGCGATAATTACACTTTTATCCAAGCCTGCTAAGGACCCCCTACATTGCAGATCATACTGACCTCTTTCTCTATTAAACTTTGACAATAGAATTCTGGCCAAGATGGTCGCCGCCCGCCTCTCCCTCTTACTTGGTGAGATCATCTCCCCCGCTCAGTCTGATTTTGTGCCACACCGCTCTACCTGCATCAATCTTCGCACCGGTTTTTCGGTGCTAATCAGAATATCACTGGAGGATCCATCAGCGATTGCTCTCTAGGATGCCGAGAAGACTTTCAATGGCAAGCTCGGTTTCTCTCGCGGTTGTACCAATTTGATTTCCTTGCTATACTCGCAACCCAATGTGGCCGTACGACTCAACAAAGTTCTCTCCCCCTTTTTCCTTACCACGTGTAGTAAACGGCAGGGTTGCCCATTGTCCCCACTGCTCTTCATTCTGGCGATGGATCCCATGGTGTGCCACTTGAGGCGAGAACACATACAGAGAGGACTGGAATTCACTAGTGGGCCTCTCCTTGTGTCACTGTATGCCAACGATATATTACTCTTTCTTCGCCATCCAGACATTAATCTTACTCCAATACTGGATTAAGTAAATTGTTTTGGCGAATTATCCAGCTTACATATAAACTGGAGCAAGTCGGAGCTTTTTCCGTTGACTGGCATCACCCGCCAACCTGTAGCAGAGTTCCCCTTGCGCTGGTGTTCCGACTCTGTGAAGTATTAGGTATTCACATCCATTAAGATAAGGAACACGTGATATTGTTAAACTATGGACCTGCAATTGAGAGATTTGCTGCCCAAGTGGACAGGTGGGTGTAGCTGCCGCTGTCTATGGCGGACCGGATAGCACTAATTAATCTTCGGCAATTCTTGTATCTCTTCATGAACATGCCGGTCCCGCTTAATAACTCTATCTTTGCAACACTCTGTGGCCTGTTTACTTAGCTGCTGTGGGCAACTAGACACCCTCGCATTCGTTAGGAAGTCCTCACTCTCCCTTATGAACGTGAAGACCTCAGTGGTCCCCACTTCCAACTTTATCATTTGGTGGCACAATGTCAGTATACTTATCATTGGTTCCACCCTGAGGCCAGCCTTTCATACTCCATCCCAGAGCGTGACCTGGCGGCCCCTGTGCAGTTGAGCACCCTGTTGCCCAGAGGTGTTCCTTTGCATTGTAGAAATATCAAGACTTGGCTACAACCAGCTAAGCTTGGCATAAACTTGCTTGCCTACCTCACTGTGATTCGCTTTATTCCCCAGCACTGAAACTGATTAATAATCCTTTCATACCAATCACACAGGAGGCGCTGGTTCAGCGCATGTTGCAGACTTTTCAACTACATACCTTTGGGGACGTCTTCCCGTACAAACACATATTTTCCCGCACTACAGATACCCGCTTCACTGATGCCTCACAATTGCAGCATTTGATACTATGCCGACTGCAAAGTGCTCTGCGTGCATATTATAGCACATATCTGCTGGCGCTGGCCTAGTTTGCTCCACTATCCCTGGTGGCTTCTGTGGACTCGGGGCTAGATTGGTTTCCAGGCGTTACCTAATGTGTTTTAGGGCCCTTCTGATCCCAGATGCTGGGCTCAGAGAAACCTGGGAGAGGGATCTGGGAGACCCCCTGTCCCAAAAAGTCCGGGAGGCATGCTGTACACAAAGCCGGTTTGTTTCGCCCAACCAGCGCCACAAGCTAATCTACTTTAAATTCCTTAGAAGAGCCTGCATTACCCTCAGTGATAAGGCCTGTATCGATCCAGCTTGCTCATCTGCCCGCCCAAATGCCGAGCATCGACTGCAGATTTCTTACACATGTCATGAACTTGTCCAAATATTAGTTTTGTTTGGTGTGAGGTGCTTGATCGATTATCAGTCATTGTGGCTTGGCATCTCAGTCCTGATCCACTTACAGCTCTGCATGGATATACTGGTGAATTGCCAAAGGCCATTAGGTGCCTCACTGCAATATCGCTCCTGTTGGCGAGGTAGGAAATAGGGCTCTGTTGGGGATCTAAGAATGCACCTGTGCTGCGGCTCAGTTGGGGATCTAAGAACGCACCTGGCGATGCCTCCTGGTTGGCCAGCCTCTGAAACAGTGACACCTATAGCGAGCTGTACCTCTCGCTCCAGCCAGTATCGTGTAGACCTAGGGATATCTGGCAACCACCGAGGGACTATTTAAACTCAATCGCCGCTTCCCGGCTAGCCTCGCAGACTTCGACTGGAGCAAGCTCATGCTAATACCCACTTTATCCATGTTATTATCTCCGCTTTGTCTCTTTCGGGAGTTCTATAACCCAATGACCAACCAAAGCTTATAGTTATCAATAACACGGTATATGTCTTGCACTAATGGACTGTAGATCACATGTGATATTGTTTTGCGGCTTGATTGCATTGTGTTTGTTCTCTGTTATGACTGAAAATGATAAATAAAATAAAGAAATAAAATAAAAAAAGGCTTTGACATGCCAGAAACAACTGCAAGTAGCTGGTCATGAAAACAGTATTCAGGGGATGTTCCCTGTAAGAGTTTCGGAATTTCATCCTGCATTCTACACCACCGCTGTGGTAGATTCCGCACAATCTTACATTGGTAGTAAACAGCACAATGACGCTCTTCAGGAAATTATGAAACAGACTCAAAAGTCTCATTGCAGGAACCCTCCTGACCAGTACTCAAAAGACCATCCAACAGAGCGGACGTCCAACAGAGTCAATCCTTTTTGTCACAAGGGCTTCATTGCCAGCAGATGAAAACTACTTAATAAAGGCAGCAGCCACTACCTCATAGATGTGAAACAATAGGCTTGAGGAAGAGACCGAACTAGACCAGAAATCTTAAACTCCAAACAACAACATCATCCAATTTTCTTGAACGCTGTACCTCAGTTGAGGAGTAGCTTGAGGTTCTTCCCAAGTGAAAGGACCTCCGCTTCATCTTGTCCTTTGTTTGCCCGCCAATTAACATAAAATTATATTTAAATGCTTTGAGATTTTACATTGAAATGAAAAATAATTGATGTATGCTCATTCCCTGACAACTCTCATATCATTCACTCACCAATACTCTCCCCCTCCCCTATATACACTAAAATCCTCTTGTCATTTCCATTTTTTTATCTGTTTATTTTCGACATGATTAATCACAAAACGTATCAATAAAAGTACATATTGCTGCTTATATGCTTATACAACGTTCAGAGCTCGTGATGTCATTTTCATATGTGGTACTGTATTACACCACCCCTCTCAGTCTATTTCTTGCCTGTGCTTATACACATATTAGTAAGCTTTCCTTCATCAGCTACACCAGACACCAATTCCCCTGCCATTACATGAAACAATTATGTAGAATCTCCAACCCTGCTTCCCTCAACCAGACTCATAACAAGATGGGCGTGTTTCACTTTAGCACTCATTCCCACAAAACTGACTGACTTCCATATACTCAACCAATCCAGGTAGTCACACTACCACCATCTTTCCCATGCAGTACTCTCCCTGAGCAACAGCTACTCAGCTACTATGTGTGATAACTTTTCTTTGGGCCTGGGTGCAGTCAGCGATTATGGAGCAGTAGCCTATGTGAGGGTTTGGGACTTGGACCTGATCATTGTATGTGGTAAATATTAATCGTCTTTTTCATGTTACTTAATCTGATGATTTTTTTTTGTAGACCATTCCAGTAACTGCAGAAGGTCTCCCTGTATCAGACTTCCCGTTTACAAGAACAGGATTGCTGGGCTTCATTGGACCAGTAAGCAATTTTTTTTCCAGTGCTGACAGCATGTGTTTGACCCCCAGGCCATTCACACGCTTTGGTCCCATAAACTTGTGTTTAGAATGCATTCAGAATGTGTGTTAGACACTCACTGCTTTGTAGCTATCTTGTAAAATATGCTTCTGTCAGGTTTGAAAACATCCTCACTCTATCTCTACACCCAGTCAATGTGGTCGAGCTACTGATTGGGCAACCGTTGGTTGTTGGGACCCTACAGTGCGTTTAGGGTGTCTTGTGTTTCTTCTGTTTGTAACTGGGTTGTGTGCTACATGTTGGTATTATTAACTTTTTAAAGTGAACCCTGATGGGTGTGAGGTTCCTGTGTTCTTTGTTTTAAGGACTGCTCATGAATGTTGCTTGGTATTTCGATTCTGGAGGTTGTCTGAGCTCCGCACTGTGCACCAGGGTTTGCTTTCAGTATCATAGTGTCCACGTTTAAAAAAATATATATATATATATTTCTTTATTGACCTTTCAAGTAGCAATATAGTTTACACCACCATGTATCAATGTTGTATAGCATAGGAGATAAGGGTGTCACCCTTGTCCATACATCAGCCTTTCCATGATCAAGGCAGTGTGATATACAGTAGAAAAAGATCTTTAATCGTGCATACAGTAAAAGTATCAGTGGCTCTCCGTTTGACAGCTGGAAGTTGCTTCATGCTGCTCCAGTAAAGAAACACACAAGTTTTACAAACAACTACTGAAACATAAACAAGTCCATTACCCCCTAGGGGACAAACACCCCTCCCTTCACATTCCCACCCCGTAGCTTCCAGCGGTTATTCAGTTCACAAAAGAAAAGTTATCCTCCGCTCTACACATAAGAATCCAGTTTTCTTTGCAGTAATCACTCAGTACCTGACATTTGGGTCTCCCACCCCCCAGCAGCTCTACCTTGCATGTTTGGCTGGTATAGTATCTTCAGGCAGATCACCCTCTGGATGCTCCAGCAGTGCTTGTGACATTGCACCCCAGGGAAGCAGGGCATCAGCCAGCTTCTCATCCCTTCGGATTCTCCTCACATGTGCGCCTCCTTTGCAGTCATGGTGTCCAAGTTGTGTGCTGTGCCACTCAGTGTTGATATTTTCTCTTGTATTGGACTTGGTGGGCCAAACAAAACCCTTTCAAGCATTGCTGGTTGTTCTTCCATCTCCTAAGCAGCTATTCAACTTTATGTAGCGTTAAACAAAGTAAAATAATGTGTTGAATCTCTATGCTGCATTTTTTGTCATGTACTTTACGGCATGCCATTGGGTTACAGCTTCTGTGCCAAATGTTCAATGTGCAGTTGTGCTGCCCATTGTTGAGTGTGTTTTCCTGTAAGAGCACACACTTTAACTTGAACAACTTTGGGCATTTGGAATGTGTGCATTTTATTATAACAAACTATGGTCTGTTATAAAGTATTGGGTATCTCACAGTGTGTATCTTTGAGACCCAAGTCTCCTTTGTGAGAAAGGAATTTGATATAAAGGAGCTCTGCCGAGGACAGAATAGTGGCGGGCACACCTCTTTTCCCCTGACTAGTTGCACTTTTTTTCACCTAAATGTTTTTTGTGATTCTTTGCATTAGCGTGTTAAGTATTCAGGCATGTATTGGATACAGCAGTGCACCAAACTTTTATTCTAATGTCTGTCAGTCTCTTTTGCATTGTCATCGTCATTGATAACGGAAGATCTACTTTTTAGTGTCAAGATTATGTAAATAATACTAATGGTTGCATACTATCTACACAGTATCTCTTTTTTGTGTTTGTAGGTTTTGTTAGGTGATGCTTGACTGTTGGTTCTTTCTTTTGGAGGGTGGTGCGTGTTAGGTTTTGTTCATCGTCAAGGATCTATGTTGGATTCTGTTGAAATTTATAGCTTCGTTTTGTATGTCCAGATTATGTGTTGGATTTTGTTCAATGTCAGGATTACCTCATGGATATCAAGATTCCTTGTTGAAATTTGTATGGCAAATCTTTGTGTTTTCATGGTGTTTAGTGATGTTCTTTGCTGGATATTGTTGGTGTTCATCATTTTGACAAGGCTGTGGTGTGTTCTTCCTCGGTTGAACGTGTTGTTACTCTAGTCAAAGTTGTTTTCTGATGTTCTCTTTTAAACTCTTTGAAAACTTGTGTTGGTATCATTTATTGTTGATTTCTTCTTTGGATATTGTTTGCATTGCTTCTGTGTTGCACAACACTATTCTCTTTAGACTGTTGGTGGTGTCAGTGTTTGGTGTTTTTATCAGCTGTAAAAAATGTTATGCCATTAGGTGTCGCTGTGTCAGGGGTTCCATATTGGATGATTTTTTGTTTAATTATCTTATATTAGATTTGTTTGTTTTTTCAGGCCTTTGTTGTATTCCTGGGTTCTTTGTTGTTCTAACATTTTTAGCCTTTATATTCAGGACCATTTGGTGTTCGTCGTGGGGAAGATTGATGGTCTGATGCTGGTAAATGGGCGCAAACACAATGCTGACGATGTGGTGGCCACTGCATTGGCTGTGGAACCAATGAAGTTTGTCTACCGGGGAAGGTGAGCTATTTGCATATTTACTGTACATTTGTAAAGCGCATATTAATTTTTCCACAGTTCCATGAAATGTAGTGAACTCTTGTTTTGGGTTACTTCCTCCGAAGTTGCTTGGGCATTGGGTGGCCTCAAACATAAGATTAATTACAAAATGATTAATTACGTGCATTTGAGTGAGAGGTCTATAGCACTGAAAGGAACATTAAACTGGTGTCCCTAGTTCTCAGAGTTTAGTTTTATGATAAACTGGTATAAAAGAACCTTTCATTTTGGCCAATTTGAGACGGAATGCACAGCATAGTGCTGGGCCCCTTAAGCTGGCACTACCATGTTTACTCTGCCCTTTCTTGGAGCAGAATCTCACCACCAAAAGCAAGTTTTATTTTTTACTTTATAATTTATTTACTGAACCGTGCCCTCTGAATTTGGCTGTAAGAAATTAAAATGAACTATAAATAGTAAACATGTTGGTTGCCTGTTGCTCTTGGAGTGTGTGTGCTTCCTGAAGTGACATTTGTTTTGAAAGGTTGCAATTTGTGCCTAGAGATTGGATGCATGGGAAGACTTTCGCACCTAATGGATCGATGCTTCACACAGCTGTGCTCTTAGTCATTGAGGCTTTCTTGAGCAAGGACTGCTCAAATCACAAGAAATTAGATTAACACTTTGCAGGGTTCTCACCAACGGGACTGCGTGCTAAGATGCACCCGCTAAAAGTAAAGGTGCCAAGAGAGGCATAACCCCGCAATGACCTGCAAGAAAACAAAAAAGAAAAATTATTAAGAAGCTCATGTCTAACAGCCCTCCTATTCCCTGAAAACATATTTTTGACGTAAAGCAAACTGACTCACCAACAAAGTGCTCCTGAGACAAAGAAACTGGATATGTGCCCTAGATCAAAGATGACACATCTGTAGAACTACAGCATCACATTGAATGTCAAGGCAAGAAGAGGCAACACTACCACTGTCTAACCATTTACAGGAGAAGTGATATAAAACATTTTTCTGTCCCTTGTCTTGCATAACTTGTGACAGGCTGTTAGCATTAGCAACACTTTGGACTGTACGCACATCACAGATGAATTCTGATGTGCTGTGTTGGATTGGCCTTTCTCAGTACAGTCCTTGGAAAGGTGTTGCTTATGCCTGGATCATGTATGCCTTTCAATAGGAGAAATGTTGGATATCCTGTTGCAACTCATTTTTGTATTTCTCGAGGGATTGTTCCTTCATTAGCAGCAACCAAACACTTGTCTACCGTTCTCTAATGCAAGCAGGTACTTATCAGTACTTTTGTGTAGCGTGTTTTCCTGGTTTGTTTACCCCTCTGTAGTAAAGTGCCCCTTTTTGACATGGTCACCCCCACTTGTTGCTTGTTATTCGATGCAGTTTTGACAGGACGGCACTGTTCCTGCTATCCAGGTCCCTAGTGGCAGATTTCTTTCCCTAAGACTGTACAATTGTTCCCCAAATAGCAATCCTTTCGCATCCCTGTAAGTCCCTAGTAGATGGTACCCCAAGTACCAAAGAGGGCCATGTATGTATGCATATATGTATGTATTATTCTTTATATATATATATATATATATATATATATGTGTTCGATGGCATGTGTAGCTGCAGATACACATGCTATTCATCGCTCTTCCGACATCTAGTGTTGTTCTCGGAGTGTTACAAGTTGTTTTTCTTCAAAGAAGTCTTTTCGGAGTCACGGGATACAGTTACTCCTCCTCTCGGCTACAGTGCGTATGGGTGTCGACTCCATTGTTAGATTGTTTTCTTTCCATGGTCGGGTTCGGACGTGTTTCCTCTCGTTCCGAGATTTCGATTTGGAAAACTTTAGAAAACCTACTTATTTGTCGGTATTGTTTCGATCGTGTTTTCCATCTAACGTCGAACTGGTAGCACCGTCCAAACCTTTATCTCGCCCTTTGGGGTGCGTGCGCGCCCAACTCTGGCCTGTTCGGGCCTACCGCGTGGAAAGCCTGATGGATTGGACTGCATTCCGATTCTGCCCTCGGTGCCACGCGAAGTACCCCTATACAGACCAACACCTAGTTTGTAATTTGTGCCTTTCTCCAGACCATCAGGAGGAAGATTGCAAGGCCTGTTGATCATTTCGATCAAAGAAGACCCTCAGATCGCGGAGCCCGAAGACTCGAAATGGCATCAAAAAGCACGAACATCTCGACGTCATGGAGGAAGAGCAGGCGCAGACAGCAGTCTCTATCTGAGACTCAGACTCCGGACAGGAATCAGAAGACGACAGACCCATCACAGCTGGCCAGCATGTGAGTACGTCTGCCCTTACACCCCTGCAGAAAAAAACATTCAAAGGCCTTGGGTACAGCACTGCCGGAAGGCTATGGTTTGGCCTGGAAAAAGACGGCTGGCGACCGACCTTCTGGGTCGGCGCTGAAAAAGGCCACTCCTCCATCCTCTCGGAGTCGAGTAAATTTATTAAAACTCCACTCCAGACTCCAGTAAAAGACCCCATTCCTCGGAGTTCGAAAATTCGGCAATTGGTTTCAGAGCTGAGACATACAACTATTTTTTCGGGACCAAAAAAGATACATGCTTCTGAGATGAAAAAATCCTCATATACAGAGGAACAGGGACTTTCAAGAAAACTAAAGCAAATCTCAAAGCCCATCATGGAATCTCATAAGACTTCTGAAGAAGAGACTGAGATTGAACCAATACTAGAGGTTATGGATGAGAGACAATCAAGAATTCATATACATAAGGAGACAGGACGTATCATCACTGAACCTCCCTTAAAAACAAAAAGAAAGCTGGCTTTCCAAGAGGACTTAGACTCTGTTCAGCCACCAGCAAAAGTACAGAAACAAAAGGAGAAGCTACCCCCTATCCTTACTTCTCCTCACTCTCCTCAGCTTTCTTTCTCACCTCATCATAGCCCACCACCATTGCCTTCTCCAACACATTGATTATACTCGCATGGAGATACGGTAGACCCATGGGATCTCTATGACCCTGATCCCATCCCAGACAATGATCCAGACCTTTACCCATCTAAACCTTCTCCTCCAGAAGACACCACTGCCTACACCCAAGTAATATCTAGGGCATCAGCTTATCATGGAGTGGTTATGCTTTCAGAACTCCTGGAAGAAGACTTTTTATTTAACACACTGTCTTCTACTCATTCCAGATACCGTTGTCTCCCAATGTTATCGGGAATGGTTAAACATGCAGACCAAATTTTTAATGAGCCTGTCAAAGCTAGGATCATCACCCCTAAAATTGATTAAAAAGTATAAGCCTGCTCCTACTGACCCAGACTATATCACTCATCAAGTCCCTCCAGACTCAGTAGTAATCAGTGCGGCAAGAAAAAGGGCAAACAGCCAGTCATCAGGAGACGCACCTCCTCCTGATAAAGAAAGTAGAAAATTTGATACAGCTGGGAAAAGGGATGCCACACAAGCAGCAAACCAATGGAGAATTGCTAAATCTCAGGCACTTCTTGCCAGGTATGACAGGGCCCGCTGGGATGAAATGCAAGATCTTATACAGCATCTCCCAAAGGACCATCAAAAACTAGCACAACAGGTGGTTGAAGAGGGACAAGCTATCAGCAACAACCAAATAAGATCTGCCCTTGATGCTGCTGATACAGCTGCAAGGAGTGTCAATACAGCCATCATAATTAGAAGACATGCATGGCTACACTCCTCTGGTTTTAAACCAGAAATTCAAAAGACAATACTTAATATGCCTTTTGACAGGAAACATCTATTTGGGCCAGAGGTAGACACTACTATTGAAAAACTGAGGAAGGACTTGAAATACTGTGAAAGCAATGGGGGCTTTATACACCACTCCATATAGAGGCTCCTTTTGCAGACCACAGTTTAGAGGAGGGTTTAAACCACTATCCTCTGAGGCTTCCACCTCCCAAACAAAACAGGGACAACAAACCCAATACCAAAGAGGGAGGTTTAGAGGGTCCTATAGAGGACAATATTTCAGAAGCAGAGGTAAATTTCAAACCTCAAAGCACACCACAACACAACCTAAACAGTGACTTCCCTTCCACTCCACACTTCTCCTGTGGGAGGAAGACTACAGCAATTCCACTCTCATTGGCAAAATATCACCACAGACAATTGTGTATCATCAATTATCCGCAATGGTTATTGCCTAGAATTAATCTCCCCCCCCTCTCCCCTCCAAACATTCCACCAAGCAACCACAGGTTGTCCCCAGAACACACTGTTCTGTTGCAACAAGAGGTACAATCTCTACTATTAAAACAAGCAATAGAATTAGTTCCACATTCTCAACAAGGAACAGGAATATACTCACTATACTTCCTCATTCCCAGAAAAGACGGCACTCTCAGGCCCATATTGGACCTCAGGCCCCTCAATATATACATCCTGTCAGAACATTTTCACATGGTAACTCTGCAAGATGTTATTCCACTACTACAAAAGCAAGATTACATGACTGACTACTTTAGACCTCAAAGATGCATACTTCCACATACCCATCCATCCAGTTCACGGAAAATACCTCAGGTTTGTCATAGCAGGAAAACATTATCAGGTCAAGGTGTTGCCATTTGGCATAACAGCCCCAAGAGTGTTCACAAAATGTCTAGCAGTAGTAGCAGCCTACTTACGAAGACCGCACATCCATGTCTTTCCATATCTAGACAACTGGCTAATAAAATCAAGCAATTTTACACAATGCCACCAACACACTCGTTAAGTGATAGAAACCTTGCATACCCTGGGTTTCACTCTCAATTATCAAAAATCATATCTTCAACCAGCAGAGATACAACCTTACCTAGGTGCTATCCTAAATACTCAAAAGGTCCTAGCTTATCCAAATACACAAAGGATACAAGCTTTTCAAAATCTCATACCACAAATACAGCAAAATCAACAATATGCTGCAAGGTTTATCACGAGAATCCTAGGAATGATGGCATCTTGCATAGTGCCTCTCACAACAATGGTCTCAGGCACACGGTCAACTTCAGGATCTAGTGTTGATGGACCGCCAAACACATATGTCCTTTCAATGGTGGAATCGCAACAATCTAATGAAGGGGCAGTCATTCCAAGACTCTGTGCCTCAGACCATAATCACAACACATGCATCAATGATCGGTTGGGGAGCTCACCTCAACAATCAGACCATTCAAGGGCAACGGGATGCACAACAAAAACAGCTTTATATAAACCACCTAGAACTATTAGCTGTATTTCTTGCTCTAAAAGCGTTTCAACCTCTTCTCAAACAGACGACTGTTCTCATAAAAACAGACAACATGACAACCATGTATTACCTCAACAAACAGGGCGGGACACACTCATCTCAGCTGTCCCTCCTAGCCCAAAATATATGGAAATTGGCAATTCACAATCACATTCATCTATTAGCACAATAAATTCCAGGGATAGACAATCAGCTGACAGATCTCCTAAGCAGAAATCAACAAACACACGAATGGGAGATTCACTCCCAAGTACTTCAAAAAGTACTTTCAAAAGTGGGGAACACCAGAGATAGACCTATTCGCAACAAGCGAAAACGCAAAATGCCTAAACTTCGCATCCAGACACCCACATCCTCTATCCAAGGGCAATGCTCTATGGATCAATTGGTCAGGGATATTTGCTTATGCTTTTCCCCCCTCTCCCACTCCTTCCCTTTCTGTTCAGCAACCTGCGTCAAACATCACTTACCATGATTCTAATAGCACCAGCATTGGTACACAACACTCCAAGATTTGTCGGTAGTACCCCATTCCAAACTCCCGAACAGACCAGATTTGTTAACCCAAAACAAAGGTCAAATCAGGCATCCAAATCCCAATGCTCTAAATCTAGCGATTTGGCTCCTGAAGTCCTAGAATTTGGTTACCTAAAACTTCCACCAGAATGTATGGAAGTAATTAAACATGCATGTAAACCTACTACTAGACAATGCTACGCAAATAAGTGGAAACTATTTGTGTACTACTGTCAATCTAAACACACTGACCCACTTACAGCATCCACACAAGATATTGTATGTTATTTACTTCATTTGCAAAAGTAAAATTTGGCTTTCTCATCCATCAAAATACACCTCACTGCTATATCTGCATACTTACAGAATATCCAGCATACTTCTCTGTTCAGAATTCCTGTTATTAAAGCCTTCATGGAAGGATTAAAACACATTATTCCGCCTAGAACACCCCCCCTGTTCCATCGTGGAATTTAAATATTGTACTTATATTCATGGGACCACCTTTGGAACCCATGCACTCTTGTCAAATACAATACTTCCTTGTAGCTATTACTTCCTTAATAAGAGTTAGTGAAATGCAAACCTTCACACTTGAGGAACCTTTTTTCCAAGTGCACAAACATAAAGTTGTACTTAGAACTAATCCAAAATTTCTACCAAAGGTAGTATCCCCTTTTCACATCAAACAGTGGAATTGCCAGTCTTCTTTCACAGCCAGACTTTGTGGCAGAAAGAGCTCTTCATACCCAAAAGAGCTCTTACGTACTATATAGACAGAACCAAAGATTTTAGGAAAACAAAACAACTTTTTGTTGCTTTCCAACAACCACATAAAGGCAATCCTATATCAAAACAAGGTTTAGCAAGATGGATTGTTAGATGCATACAAACATGCTACATCAAAGCAACTTTTGATTACTACTAGAGCACATTCTACAAGAAAGAAAGTTGCGTCAATGGCATTGTTAGGAAACATACCAATGGTTGATATATGTAAAGCTGCCACATGGTCAACTCCTCATACATTTACAAAACACTACTGTGTTGAGGTTTTTTCTCAGCAACAAGCCACTGTAGGCCAAGCTGTCTTAAGAACACTATTTCAACCAACTTCAACTCCTACAGGTTAGCTACCGTTTTTTTGGGAGGACTAACTGCTTTGTAGTCTATGCTTAGCATGTGTATCTGCAGCTACACATGCAATTGAACGGAAAATGCCACTTACCCAGTGTACGTCTGTTCATGGCATGTAGTGCTGCAGATTCACATGCACACTCCCTACTCCCCGGGAGCCTGTAGTCCAAGTTTAACATTTGTACATATGTAGATACATTTACATTTGCATGGACATCTCTTTGTACTCTTATACTCTATCACCCCTCTGCGGGAAAACAATCTAACAATGGAGTCGATGCCCATGCGCACTGTAGCCGAGAGGAGGAGTCACTCGATCCTGTGACTCCAAAAAGCCTTCTTCGAAGAAAAACAACTTGTAAAACTCCGAGCCCAACACTAGATGTTGGAAGAGCCATGCCTAGCATGTGAATCTGCAGCACTACATGCCACGAACAGATGTACACTGGGTAAGTGACATTTTCCATATATATATATAAAATGTTCTTGTGTATATGCTGAAGCATGTATTGTGCCACCCTCAGAGACCCCTCACCTAGCTTATGCAGGCTGCCATTGCCGGCTGCGTGTCTTGGTGCAAGCAAAAGTGAAAACTCAGCATGGCACAAAGCCTGTGTGCCATGCCCACTAACACAGCATGCAATGTATATGTCACCCCTACAGCAGGCCTTTCAGCCCTAAAGCAGGGTGCATAATATTACATGTGTGGTCATATCTGCTAGAGCAGATATGCCCCTGCTACGTCTTTGTAGAGTCTTGGGCATAATAAGGGTTTGAGGAATCCATTTTAAGTACATGTGCTGGACACTGGTCAGTATGAGTTCCCCTGCTACATGATCACTTCACTGAAACTGGGAATCTTTGGTATCACACATCTCATATTAATAAACCCTTACTGATTCCAATGGAAAGCACTGCTGCACCCTAGCCCGAGTTGAAGTGGGTCAACGGTACTAGTTGGTCCCCAGACCATCCAGAGACAAAGCCTACTTTGGGTCTGCCATTTGTAAACTTATTGACGAGCCTGCAGCCTCTTTCTGCAGGCTCCCCTCTACCACGAGTGCCAAGGTAACAAAGACCCAACACCTGTGCACCCGACCACCCCAGACCAAGATGAAGAGGACCAAATGTGTCCTATCTCGTGAGACCTGAGCCCACTTTTTGGACTCGACCCCCAGTCCAAGCCTGCAGCCTTGTTCTTAAGACCCTGTGTACCACAACTGCTTCCGGTGACAGAAACCTGACGACTCTGGACACATCTGGAGAAGAGAACCAAAGGTGTCTCCAAGCACTGCAAGATCTGAACCCCCTTGTTGGTTCACACGGACTGGTCCCTCAGTCCCTACATTCTGACCGGACTGATCCCCATTGATTTAGGCTGGGCACCTGACGCTAAACTTCACCTCTTCACCCGGCTGGCCCCAGTGCTCCCCAAGATGACCTGTTGGGGTGGCCCAGGACCTTGCCCTCGGCTCACCCTAAATCTGGAAGATTGGTCCTGTAAGTTGCTGTCGAGTACCTGTTTGCCATACATGTTTTTCTTTTTGCGGCTTCAGAAAATTGCACTGTCTACTTTTCAAAACTGCAATAATTTCTGTTGCAAAACATACTTACCTGTTCATGTTTATTCTGGTGCCTAAACAGATATAAAGATACGTTACTTTTATAGATTGTTGTGGATCTCCTTATTGAGTCGTGTGCATCATTTATTGACTGTCTTCTGCAAATGTCTATCACTTTTCTCCGATAAGCCTAAGGCTGCTTGACCACAATACCCCCTAAGGGAGCATCTTGGGATTGCTTAAGCAAACCCCTGCCCACTTATAAGGGAACAACGGACTCTTTGTACACTATACCTAATTTTGGTATACTATATTAAGACCCAGCTTCCTACATTGGTGGTGCAGCTGTGGGATACAAGACTTGACATTAGGTGTACCACTCGGTTAATAACTAAGTTCACTAAAGAATTTGTGATTTTTCTTAATTGTTTAAAACATAACTGTTAGGGCCTTGTGTTAAGTCCCCCAGTCCACACTGTTTAGAATTTAAAAGTACTCTAGTTATTTAGGCCCTTTTAGATATAGACTCAGAGTTTTTTAATGGTTTTAATAAGGTACTAACTGCCTTAAAACCATGACTGAGGCAGCAGGTCCATCCCAGGAGCTCAACCTGGGCCTCTACAAAAATCTTAAGTTGGTCCAACTTAAGGCCCTCTTTTGAGCATGAAAACTTGTCAAGGGTTCTAAACCTACTAAAGCCCATCTGCAGGGGTTGTTTGCATGAAATTATAGAGCCAAGACAAGGAAAGAAAACCCCAATGAGAATGAGAAAGAGGATGCTGAAGAGGATGATGATTCCATCCGTAATCCGACTGACAGTAAGACCACTGGGAGCACTTCTGACAGTACCTAGAACCTAAACTAGCTAAGAGGGTAGACTTAGATACTAATTACGTAGCTACCAAAAAGGAAAGAGCTGAGATGGATCTAGGACACATCTCTGGTTGCAGCAGCATTTTAAGTAGGGAGAAAGACAAAGCTTTTGACCCTAAAGTCCCCAAAGGGATTGTCCCCAAATACACATAAGGTGACGATATCACAAAGTGGTTTACAGCCTTTGAGAGGACTTGTAAAATGAGGAAACTGAACCAAGAGTATTGGGTCTCTCTACTCTGGGAGCTGTTTTTAGGAAAGCGCAGGGATAGACTCTTGACATTGAATGAGACCGATACTGAATCCTATGATCACATGAAGGATTTTTTTTAAAACAAACTTTGAGTTTTGTTTAGTAACTTACAACATGCAGTTGTAGCCTGCGATACTAAAGTACAATGTAGAATGGCATATTGTCAAAAGGAACCATAATCAAAGCAATCGTATCCGCACTAATCATCTATGAGACATACCGTCTGGCCTACCTTCGCAACGCGGTCAGTCAATTTCCCAGCTCCTCCCATCACCCCCGCCACCATCCCCCCCACCAGTTGCATGCCCCAACACCTTCAGTAGTTTGTGTCGTCGTATAGCCCCCCCCCTTCTCAACAAAGGCCCCTAGTCCCAGGATGCTCTGTGCCTACAATTTGGATAGGGCCACTTTATGCCTACCTGAGCCCCACACAAGGTCTACTAGCAATGTACTTAGTTCTTTAAAGATCCGGCCAGGGATGATAAGGGGCAGGGTCGAGAAATAACGTAACAAGTGGGGAAGTGCTACCATTTTGAAGATTGCTATTCTGCCAGCCACTGACAATGGCAGACTTTTCCAAAATTCTGTACTGGCCTGGGACCCTCTAATGGCCGCACCAATATTACCCTCTAGCAGATCTTGTGGGTTGTGGTATATCGAGACACCCAGGTATTTCAGGCACCATCCCTCCCAGATGAGGCGATGTATGTTTGGGGATGGTTGTGCATCATGGCTTAAGGTAAATAGTTTGGATTTTTCCCAATTGATCCCCAGACCTGATATTCTCCCAAATAGGGCTGTGTGGTTTAAAATATATATATATATATCTATCTCCAGGCCCTTTAAAGTCTCCCCTGTTCTCAGTATGCCGGCAAGTGGTTCCATTGGTATTGCGAGCAGCACTGGAGAGAGGGGACATCCCTGTCTCATTCCCCTGCCCACTACATAAGAGTTGGAAATGCTATGCCCGGTGCGAACCCTGACTGTCGGGAAAGAGTACAACAATTTGGTCCATTTTATCAGTTTATTTCCATTTTGTGCATAGTGGCGTAGAGAAAGCCCTACCCAAGGCTATTGAAAGCTTTCTCGATATCTATAGCTATTAATGCAGGGTCATGTTTGTTAGGTAGGTCTGCCTCCAAAATCAAGAGGAGCCTTCGAATGTTAATAGCAGTATTATGGCCAAGGATGAACCCAGTGTGGCCCGTATGGATCAGGGCTAGCATCAGGGTCAAAAGTGGGGAGGCCAAGACACGGCTGAGCATCTTATAATCCATGTTCAACATGGAAAGAGGGTGGTATACCCTAACATCTCAAGGTGATCGCCCTGGTTTTTAGGAGCGGTACAATTAGTGCTTCCTTGGTGGATGTGGCGAGGTGACCCTCCTCACGGGCAGCTGCATAGACAATGGCCAATTGGGGTCTAATGTCATCCACAAACTTGGCATACAATTCCACCGGGAGTCCATCTGTTCCGGGGACCTTGCCTCGGGCCATTGCTTTAATTGCTCCACGTATTTCTGAGATGGTAATGTCCTCACCATGGGCCTCCATTTGTGAACGTGTGATCTGCGGGAGGGGGGCCTTGTCAATAAATGTCTTGATATTGTGAGGGGGAAGTGCTGGCAGCGGGTGAAGAGTGTGGAGTAATATCTGGTAAACCTTTCATTTATATCTTTTTGTGTATAAACGTGATTACTGGCTTCAGTATGCAGTTTCGGGATCAGGGAACCCCTGGTGTTCGGGTTCGCGAGCCAGGCTAGCAATGCTTCAGCCCTGTCCCTTTCTGCATGGGCACGCGCCATATATGTGCGATAATAGAAACAGCACAGTTTTTCTATGTGTACAGCAAGCTGTACTTTCACCTTTAGGAGTGGCTGCTTAATGTCTGAGTTCCTGGGGCGTCCCTGCTCCAGTTTCCGTAGTGCTGTTTTGTGGTCTGTTATCCCCCTCAGCTGTGTGTGTCATACTCCCACTACCTCTGCTAAACACCTCCCACTTATAAATGTTTTAAAAGCATCCCACTCCACCTTGGAATAGGAGACCACGTCTGTATTGTTTGCAAAATATGCTTGAATGGTGGTCCCCATCGAATGTGCAAACACGGGGTCCTCCAAGGTCTCTACCCGTAAGTGTCAGATTGGTATGCATGCTCTCTTTCTGTGACATTTGAGTGAGAGGAGTAAAGGATTATGATCGAAGATGGATCAACCTAAGTATTCCACATTGTGGACCCTCCCGAGAACATATGGGGAACAGGGAAATGTGCCCAGGCATACGTGTAAGTCATGTATGCCCGAATAGAATGAGTAATCTCGCACTTTGGGATTTAGGTATGTCCCAGCGTCATGCCACACCCATTTGGATTGCCAGGATTTGAATGTCTGGGCCACACCATGTACCGGAGTGTCCCTTAGTGGTGGGTGAGACCTATCCCATATGGGTTCGGCCACACAGTTATATTCTTTCCCCATCACCCCAAATCAACAGCGAGTAAGGTGCTAGTGTTCACGACATTCTGGTGAGGAAGTCTATTTGGTCAGTACTGGGTCCATATATCCCCACTATGGCCAGTTCCTGGCCAGCCAAGGATCAATCCGTTCTGTGGTCTGCTTGAATGGGATACCAGAGCGGATCCAATTAACTACACCATCTGTGAATGCTCAGTCGGTAGGAGGCATGGATCTGACCACACCATCTCTTTTTAAGGGGCTGCCCATTCCATTATGTTCAATTGGGTTTCTTGAATTATTGCTATATGTATTCCCCTTCTTTTTAGAGAGAAATAGACCTTATAATGCTTGGACATGTTGTTGAGACCCCTAACATTTCAGCTAAGGAAGGTGTAACTTATGGCAGATGCCATGTGAAAATCTGGTAGCGGAGTCATGGGTTGTACTGCGAGAGGGGTAAACCCCATGGACGTCGAGGGGCCCTGGACCATCCCTGGGGCTGTTGTTGGTGTGGGTAGGGGCGTGCCACTGGAAAACTCCTGTGAATTTGAACTGAACATCCAAACCCCAGGACAAGAAGGAAACCTTTCCCCATCCAAACAATCATAAAACTAACAACTAGCCTGCAAGCATCCCACACGCTCTTCAACAACACAGATGGGATGCACCCATTATAGCACCTCCCAGCATCACATCACGCCATCCAGACAGCGTCAGGTTAAGAGTGCCTATGTGTAGCTCCATTTCGTTTGTTTGGGCGCTTACTACTCAAGTGAGAGTCGGGCATATTGTGCATTACTCATGTTTATGATGGTGTTCGTGGCCAGTGTTCTGTTAAATGATCTCGTCTGATGTTCCCAGGGTAATGGTCGGCAAAGAATCGCTCGTAGCTCTTGAGGAAACAGACGCGCTGTCAGTGTCTGTGTTCCGTATATCCTCGTCTCCATGTTCTGAGGATGGGGCAGAGCTCACTCTGCATATTACTGCTACTTCTTCCACCTCCCATCTTTGTTCGCAGGGTGCTTGGGACCACAATGGTGAAAATTATGCAACCATATTTTGTTTCTATGTACACATGAAGGATACCCTGATTGAGGGCTTTGGACTCACCACTGAAGAATACAGGATCAGGTTCATGGAATCTCAAAAAACCTTAAGTCAGACCTGGGTAGATTTTGTTGACTTTTCAGTCAAAGCACTAGGTGGCTGGTTAAAAGGTAGCCAGGTGCAAGACTGTGCCCTTCCCCCACCTCCCCCCAGAAAGATGGTGAGCAGTCAAAAAAAAAAAAACAGGGGCTTTAGAAAAACAGAGTCTTCTAGAGGCCCTCAAAAACCTGGAGGGTGGGCCCGAGACAAAACACAGACCAAGGGTGGGTACCAGGGTAAAAACTGGGATCAAAAGGAGGCTTGGTGCTTTAATTGCAAAGCCAATGGGCACCGTACTGGAGACCCTGGCTGTCCCAAAAATAATACCCTCCTGCTGCAGTGATAAGTCTCCAGGTGGCATCCCAGGTGGGCCATGAACATGTCAGAGAGCACACAGAAGCATCGTTAGTCTCTGTGTGGGATCGATGTAGCTGCCCTGTCTGTCTGGCCCAGTAATCTAGAGAAATACAGACAACAGCCTCATATAAATGTGATCAGAGTTAAAGCACTGAGTTATACAGGAGCAAGTGTCACCATGGTGAGACCTGCACAGTTATCAGTGCTGACAACCAAACTAAGATCCATCCCATGGTAAATGTGTCATTAGAGTAGGGGAGGGGTTACTGGCTAAAATAAGGTGGTGATATCCTCTACAATACATGTAGCCTGTCTGCTAGGAAATGACCTGAAGTCCTCAGCTTGAACCGAGGTCGAAAAAAAGACCCATCAGCTATGTTGGGTATACCTGAATGAGTGTGTGTAAGAACAAGAGCACAATGCAAAGCCCAGGGTAAAAAAAAGAGGTGCTATAGTCTGGAATAATGCCCAGCCCTCCAAGAGAAAAGGCAGGAAGTCTGGTAAGTCAGCTTCTAATCATCCACTAACTCAGGCCACCTCTCCTCAAAGAGAAGACCTGTTAGCCCTTGGGGGAACTGAGCCCAAAGAACTTCATCCTTACCCGGTAGAGCTCCTAGTCCCGGGGGCAGAGGACCTTTCCCACTCTTGAGTGCCTAAGACAGCAAGCTGCAGACCAGGAAACGGGAGATGTCAGTGGCTCCCACCAAACTTATTGGGAGGAGGGACTCGTGTATACTGAGGCCAGAGACACCAAACCTGGTGCCACTAGGAGAGTGGTAGTGTCTCAGTTGTATTGAGTTCCTACTCACCTTAGTACATGACTTAGATGGGCATCTTGGCCAGAACAAAACTTGGAGTAGATTAGTCCCTCACTTCTACTGGCCAAGCAGGTCCCAGAAGGTGAAGGGGTTTTGTAAATCCTGTGTTACCTGTGAAGTCAGTGGCAAGACAGGTAATCACACAAAGGCCCCCTTAATTCCACTTCCAGTGGTTGGGGTTCCCTTTGAAAGAGAAGGGGTTGACATCATAGGCCCATGGGCCCTCCAAAAGCATCAGAAAACAGATCCATACAGTGGTAGTGCATCATGCTACCAGGTACCCTAAAGCTATTCCCCTTAAAGCTGTCCCTGCAGTTGCCAGGGCCCTCAAGTGTTTTCACAAGAGTAGGTTTTCCAAAGGAGGTGGTGGCCGATGGAGGTAATGACTTTATATCTGGTTACCTAAAGGCCATGTGGAATGACTGTGGGTGACCTACAAGTCCACCACCCCATTTCATCCACAAACCAATGGTTTAGTTGAGAAATTCAACAAAACAATGCAAGGCATGGTTGCAGGACTCCCTGAAAAACTCAGAAGGACATGGGATAGCCTGTTTCCATGCCTGCTTTTCGCCTACTGAGAAGTGCCACAGAAGGGAGTAGGTTTGTTCTCCCATTGAACTTCTGTTTGGTCATCCTGTGAGGGGACCCTTGTGTCTGGTGAAGGAAGGCTGGGATAGTCCTCTCAAGAAGCCTAAGCAAGACATAGTGGACTATGTACTTGGCTGAATACATAGAGAAAGCATCCAAAAACCTTGAATGCCAGCCAACAGCTCCAGAAGCTCTAGCATGATCAAAAGGCTGCACTGATAAAGTTCCAACCAGGGCAGAAGGTATGGTAACTAGAGTCTGTGGCTCCCAGGGCACTCCAGGACAAATGGAGTAGCCTTTACCCTACCATTGAAAAGAAGGGTGAGGTCATCTATCTAGTTGACTTGCAGGAACCCTCACAGGGTCATCCATGTGAGCCGCCGGAAACCTTTCCATGTCAGGTTTGATTTGGCCAACTTAATGGTCACTGATGAAGATCAGGAAGAAGAGAGCGAGGCTGTCCCTGACCTCCTCTCATACAGACGCAAGGATGGGTGAGTTGATGGTGTGGTCTTTTCAGCCGCTTTCTCTTCCTTGCAGAAAACTGAAAGAAGGCAAGTCCTGAAGCAATATGCTGAGCTCTTTTCCCCTCACCCCTGGTCAGACTAACTGGTGTGTCCATGATGTGGACAATGGTAATAATACGCCTGTCAAAAGCGAGCTGTCAGACAGTCTGACCAAGTGAAGGAAACCATTCTGGCTGAAGGGCCAGTCCAGCGGTCTTGGGGCCCGATTTAGATATTGGCGGCAGGTTACTTTGTCACAACGGTGACACCTATCCAGTCTGCTGAAATCTAAAGCTCATATAATCTAATGGGAATTATATTTTGGCTGACCGGATATCTGTCACCTGTGTGATGGAGTAAACCCTCTGTCAATATCTAAATCAGGCCCTTAGTCCCCAAACCTCATTCCAAGGGAGGTAAACCAGAGATGAGGTTTTGTTTGGACTGTAGAGGTCTCAATGATGTCACAAAGACAGTTACACACCCTGTTCCAAGGGGAGATGAATTTATTGACAGGTTAGGGGCAGCCACATTTCTCAGTACTTTCAATTTAACATCAGGGTACTGGCAGATTGCCTGACCCCTGGAGCAAAAAGAAAGATCCACATTCTCAACCTCAGATGGACATTACCAATTTACTGTTATGCCATGTTGTCTAAAGAATGCCCCTACCACCTTCCAAAGATTGGTGTATAAAGTCCTTGCTGGGTTGGAGTTTTTTAGTGAGCATTTCTTGATGATATTGCTGTCTTTATCTCCACTTTATAGGATCACCTGATCCACCTTGATAAGGTCCTTGAGGCTCTGCGAAGTGCAGGCCTCAATAGCAAGTCAAGCAAGTGCCAGACAGGGCGGGGCTCAGTTGTATACTTGAGCCACCTTGTAGGTGGAGGCCAGGTTGAACCCTTGCAACCCAAGGTTCAGACAGTTGTTGTCTGGGTAGCTCCAAACACCCACACTCAAATCAGGAGATTCCTTGGCTTGACTGGATGTTACAGGAGGGTGGTGAAGGGGTATGGTACTTCTCTGGTATGCCTCACAGAACTGATCTCCAAGAAAATGCCAAAGAAGGCAAACTGGGCAGTGAGCTGTCAAAGGGCTTTTGACACTCTGGAGGAAGCAATGTGCTCTGCACCCATTCTAAGCAGTTCATAGTGCAGACAGATGCTTCTGAACATGGGATAGGAGTGGTCCTATCACAAATCAATGATGATGGCCATGACTAACATGTTGCTTTCATTAGCAGGAGTTAACTCCCCAGAGAGCAGCTTTGGAGTGCTATTGAGAGGGAAGCCTTTGCTGTGGTCTGGTCCCTGAAGAAGTTGAGGCCATCCCTGTCTGGTCCTCACTTCCTTGTTCAAAAGGACCCCAGACCTCTCAGATGGCTGATGCAAATCAAAGGTGAAAACCCAGACTGTTGAGGTAGTCCAACTCCTTAGAGGGAATGGACTTCAAAGTGAAGCACAGACCCGGGACTGACCATGCCAATGCAGATGGCCTTTCCAGGTTTTTCCACTTAGATATTGAAGGTTAAGTCTCATTCTTTTTCATTTGGGGGTGGGGGTTGTGTAGGAAAGAGCCCCCTTTTTGACATAATCACACCCACTTTTGGCCTGGTATTTGATGCAATTTTGACAGGAAGCGCACTGGATTCCTGCTATTCAGGTTCCCAGTGCGATATTTCTTCCCCTAAAACTGTACAATTTTTCCCTATTGGCAATATTTTTGGCATCCCTGTAAGCCCCTAGTAAATGGTACCCCCAGGTACCTAGGACATGGGTACCAAAGAGTGTCCCCAAGGGCTGAAGCCTATACCCCTGATGAGGCGCTGAAGTGCTTTTCCGCGAGTAGCACGCTACCCTGGAACCCAAGATGGATTAGTGGTAGATTAGTATAGGGAAATATGAGCGCAGTATTAGTAGTATTATGAGTTAATTTAAGCAGAGGATATGTGAGTTTGTTAGTTGGATTGACTAGAGTAATGAAGGGATAGAGGAGGGAAGAATCCAGAAGTGTTAATTGTGAGTTTATAGTAATAGGGTGAGGATTTTATTTATAGATTTAATTGTATTTATTTATTCTCTAGTACAGCAGGACTAGAGTAATAAATAGAAATGTAAATACATAGTAAGGGAATATATGTGCAAGGAATATAATAATGGATATAATATTGGGCATAATAATATGAGAAGAAACATAGTATTGTATAAACACAGACTTTCAAGATTTGTAATATTTGATAATAAGTGTACTTTAATAACATTTATTTATCGTTCCTCAATTTTTCAATAGTGAAATGATTGATGTTAAATAGTTAAGATAACATTTGCCCATTGTGATATAAAAAAGAAAGCAGGGATTCATAAGTATCTAATATAACAACTTATCTAGGAGCTAAGCAATGACCTATATGAACATGTTAAGCATAGAATAATATACACATATATACACACATGTTCGATGGCATGTGTAGCTGCAGATACACATGCTGTGCATATCCCGCCATCTAGTGTTGGGGTTGGAGTGTTATAAGTTGTTTTTCTTCAAGGAAGTCTTTTTTTTTTTCTTTTTCTTTTTTCTTTCTCGAGTCACTGGATTGAGTGACTCTTCCTCTCGGTAACGCTTGGGCATCGACTCCTTTGTTAGATTGTTTTCTTTCCGCTGTCGGGTTCGGATGTGTTCCCTCTCGCTCTGAGACTTTCGATTCAGCAACTTTATATTCACTTTCTCATACCGCCGGTATTGTTTTTGAACGCTTTTACCTCTGCAATCGATCCAATAGTACCTCTGGGATCAAGAAAACCCTTTCGGGGGCTTGCAACCTTCTTGGGCCTGTTCGGGCCTACTGCGCCATAGCCTGATGGATCAGACTCCATTCCAATTCTGTCCTTTGTGCCACACTAAATTCCCTTATACCGACCAGCACTTGGTCTGTAATCTTTGCATTTCTCCTGAACATCGTGAGGAAGATTGTGAAGCTTGCGGTTCGTTTCGATCGAAGAAGACACTGCGTGATCGAAGGGCAAGATGACTCGAGATGGTGTCGAAACATACAGAGTCCACAGATACCTTAGAGGAGGAGCAGGCACTGACGGCTGTTTCGATCCCAGATTCCGACTCTGAACAAGGATTAGAAGACGACAGCCAGCCAATCACAGCGGCACAGTATGTGAGTACACCTGCCCCTACACCCACTTTGCAAAAATCAAGCAAGGCCTTGGGTGCATCACTGCTGTCAAGCCATGGTTCAACCCGAAAAAAAGTAATCGGCAATCGGCCCCTGGGTTCAGCGACGAAAAAAGCCAAAACATCCCATCAACAAGTCACGCCTGTTTCGGTGCCGGAGTCGAGCAAGAAAATAAAAAGCTCAACCTCCGACCCGAGCAGACGCCTACAATCTTCAGATCTGAAATTAATGCGTCTGGCTTCAGAGCCGAAACCTCGGCTAATATCTTTGGGACCGAAACACCTCGGAACTGCTTCAGAGCCCAAACCATCCTTCTATACAGAAGAGACAGGACTTTCGACCCGATTGAAACATATGCCCAAAATATCCATTGAACAATCCTCTAAGGGCAAAACAACCTCTGAACATCAAATAGAGGAATCTGACATTCAACCAGTTTTGGAGTTTATGGACAGTAAGCAGAGAAGAACACAGTTCCACAAAGAGACTCAGAAAAATATTACTTCTCCACCTCCACAGACTAAAAGAAAGCTAGCATTCCAAGAGACTTTTGATAGTGCTCCACCACCAGCAAAAATATTCAAGCGGAAAGAGAAGCCATCACCTTTTCAGCTTTCTCTACCACATTCACCGCAGCTTTCTTTCCCACCACCACCTAATACCCCACCACTAATACCGTCACCATCACTCCCATACTTATTTACAGGGAAACACGGTGGACCCATGGGACATGTATGGTTCGGATCCTATACCGTACAGTGATCCAGATCTCTACCCTACTAAACCATCACCACCAGAGGATAGTACGGTTTATACCCAAGTTATATATAGGGCAGCTGCATACCATGGGGTCCAAATGTATGCAGAACCTTTGGAAGAGGATTTTCTTTTTAATACACTATCCTCTACCCATAAACTCTACCAGTGCTTACCAATGCTTCCTGGTATGCTTAGGCACGTAGACGACATATTTAAAAAAAACAGTTAAAGCTAGGATTCTAACTCCCAAGAATTGACAAGAAATATAAGCCTGCACCAACAGACCCAGTCTACATTACACAACAACTGCCACCAGATTCTATTGTGGTCAGTGCAGCCAGGAAACATGCTAAAAGTCAGTCTTCAGGGGATACCCCACCCCCTGACAAAGAAAGTAGAAAATTCTATGCTGCGGGGAAAAGAGTGGCAACAGAAGCAGCCTACCAACGGCGTATTGCCAATTCCCAGGCCTTGTTGGCAAGATACGAAAGGGCACATTGGGATGAAATGCAAGAATTCTTGCAATACCTACCCAAGGAACACCAAAAGAGGGTGCAGCAAATTGTAGAAGAGGGACAGGCTATTACAAATAACCAGATTAGATCTGCTCTAGATGCAGCTGACACTGCAGCTAGAAGTATTAATACTAGCATTACAATCAGAAGACATGCATGGTTAAGGGCCTCAGGTTTTAAACCTGAAATACAACAGGCAGTGCTTAATATGCCATTCGATAAACAGCATCTCTTCGGACCAGAAGTAGACACTACCATTGAGAAACTCAGAAAGGACTCTGATACTGCAAAAGCCATGGGAGCCCTTTATACCACACCTTTACAGGGTTCCTTTTGGAACCAACAGTTTAGGAGAGGTTTTAAATCCCAAACTGCAGAAGCTTCCACCTCCCATCCAAACAAACACAGCAGTATTATTCAAGAGAGTCATTTAGAGGTTCTTACAGAGGACAGAACTTCAGAGCCAGAGGAAAATTTACAGCCTCAACGAGTGCTACCACACTCTCTAAACAATGACTTCCCAAACATCTCACAATCCCATACGTATCCTGTGGGAGGAAGACTGCAACAATTTCATTCTCACTGGCTGAACATCACCACACATCAGTGGGTACTTTCAATTATCCGCAATGGTTATTGCCTAGAACTCATCTCTATTCCACCAAATATTCCCCCTCGTTCTCAAAGACTCACTCCAGAACACACTGTTCTACAAAAAACAAGAGGTACAATCTCTATTACTAAAAGGGGCAATAGAAATGGTTCCCATCTCACAGCAAGGGACAGGAGTATACTCGCTATACTTCCTTATACCAAAAAAGGATAGTACTCTCAGACCAATTCTAGATCTCAGACCTCTAAATTTATACATCCTGTCAGAACATTTTCACATTCTACAGGATGTCATTCCCCTACTACAAAAACATGATTACATGACTGTGTTAGATCTAATGGACGCCTACTTCCACATTCCCATACATCTAGCTCACCGCAGGTACCTAAGGTTTGTAATATCAGGCAACCACTACCAATTCAGAGTACTACCCTTTGGGATAACAACAGCACCAGGAGTGTTCACAAAATGTCTGGCTGTATTAGCGGCTTACCTCAGAAGACGCCACATAAATGTCTTCCCTTATCTAGACGATTGGTTAATAAAATCCAGCAACTTTCTACAATGTCAACAACATACACAATACACAACAGATACCCTACACACACTAGGGTTCACAATCAGTTACCAGAAATCTCATCTTCAACCAGCACAAATTCAACCTTATCTATGTGCAATTCTCAATACTCAAGCAGCATTAGCCTACCGAAATCCACAAAGAATACAGGCTCATATCACAAATCCAGGTCAATCAGACTTAAACAGTACCATTGGGAATGATGGCATCATGTATAGCAATAGTACCACATGCAAGACTAAACATGATACCACTGCAGCAGTCTGTCTCACAACAGTGGTCTCAGGCACAGGGTCAGCTACAGGATCTAGTGTTAGACCACTAAACTTATAAATCTCTGCAATGGTGGAATCACAGCAACTTAACAAAAGGGTGGTCCTTTCAAGACCCAGTGCCACAGACCATAATCGCAACAGATGTGTCAATTACAGGTTGGGGAGCCCATCTCAACAACCTAACCATACAAGGGGAATGGGACTGTGTTCTTCACCATCAAAGCATTCAAACCTCAGATCATACACAAATCAGTCTTAATAAGAACAGACAATGTGACAACAATGTATTATCTGAAAAAACAAGAGGGGGCACATTCATCCCAATTGTCCCTTCTTGCTCAAACAATATGGAAATGGGCAATTCACAATCAGATTCACTTTCTAGCGGAATATATCCCAGGAATACACAACCAGCTAGAAGACCACCTAAGCAGGATGCAGCAACAAATACAGATTCACCCATAAGTACTTCAATATTACTTTCAAATGTGGGGAACACCATACATAGACCTTTTCGCAACAAGCGAAAACGCAAAATGCCAAAACTTTGTATCCAGACACCCACACTCTCAGTCCAAGGGCAATGCTCTAAGGATCAACTGGTCAGGGATACTTGCTTACGCTTTTCCCCTTCTCCCGTCAACAAAATGCGTCACACCTCTCATCGTGATTCTCAAAGCTCCCACGTGAGAACGCCGACACTGGTACACAACACTCCTAGATCTGTCA
Source organism: Pleurodeles waltl (assembly GCF_031143425.1). Lineage (NCBI taxonomy): Eukaryota > Metazoa > Chordata > Amphibia > Caudata > Salamandridae > Pleurodeles > Pleurodeles waltl. The sequence continues at coordinate 1,693,307,507 of NC_090440.1, forward strand.
GTAATGCCCCATCACAAACTTCCACACAGACCAGATCTGTCAACTCAGAACAAAGGTCAAATCAGGCATCCCAATCCCAGTGTACTCAACTTAGCAATTTGGCTCCTGAAGTCATAGAGTTTGGATATTTACAGCTTCCATTAGAATGTATGAAAGTTCTAAAACAAGCACGTAAACCAACAAACAGACAATGCTATGCAAATAAGTGGAAACGGTTTGTATACTACTGCCAACCTAAAAATATAGATCCACTTAAAGCGCCAGTACAAGATATTGTGTGCAATTTGCTTTATTTACAAAAAGCAAACCTTGCTTTTTCCTCTATTAAAATTCATTTAATAGCCATATCAGCGTACCTACAAACCATATAACATACTTCTCTCTTTAGAGTTCTTATCATAAAAGCATTTATGGAAGGACATTAACGCATTATTCCACCCAGAACTCCACCAGTCACTGCATGGAATCTTAATATTGTACTCACAAGACTAATGGGCCTACCATTCGAACCCATGCACTCTTGTGCTATTCAATTTCTCACATGGAAGGTTGCATTCTTGGTAGCAATTACTTCATTAGGAAGAGTAACTGAAATTCAAGCATTTACTCTAGAGGAACCGTTATTCCAAGTACACAAACACAAAGTAGTACTTACGACAAACCCAAAATTCTTACCTAAAGTGGTTTCACCTTTTCACATTAATCAGTCAGTGGAATTACCAGTCTTCTTTCCACAGCCAGACTCTACTGCTGAAAGAGCTCTACACACTCTTGACCTTAAAAGAGCTCTAATGTATTACTTAGACAGAACAAAAGATTTTAGAAAAACTAATCAGCTTTTTGTTGCTTTCCAACAACCTCATCAAGGTAATCCCATTTCAAAACAAGGGTTATCTAGATGGATTGTGAGGTGTATTTAAACATGTTACCTTAAGGCAAAAAGGCAACTATTAATAACTTCAAAAGCAAATTCCACTAGGAAACAAATGGTGCCTTTATGGCATTCTTAGGAAATATACCAATGGCAGATATATGCAAAGCTGCCACATGGTCCACACCACATACATTCACAGAGCATTACTGTATGGATGTTTTATCTAGGCAACAAGCCAATGTTGGACAAGCAGTGGTAAAAACACTATTTCAAACCACTTCAACTCCTACAGGCTAACCACCGCTTATTTGGGAGGAGAACTGCTTTTTAGTCTATGCACAGCATGTGTATCTGCAGTTACACATGCCATCGAACGGAAAATGTCACTGCCCTAGTGTACATCTGTTCGTGGCATGTAGTGCTGCAGATTCACATGCTTCCTCCCGGGAGCCTGTAGTCGTTGTAGTACTCATTTGTACATATGTATATGTGTGTGTATATATATATATATATATATATATATATATATATATATATATATGTGTTCGATGGAATGTGTAGCTGCAGATACACATGCTCGTCGAAACTCATAGACCGGACCCCCTTTCGCTTCTGCCCGAATTGCCACGCAAAGTATCCAAATACAGACCAACACTTGGTCTGTAATCTGTGTCTATCACCAGAACACAGGGAGGATACTTGCGAGGCCTGCTGGGCATTTCGATCGAAGAAGACCCTACGCGATCGAAGAGCCAGAAGACTTCAGATGACGTCGACACAGGCCGAACAGATCGACATCGAGGAAGAGGAGAGATTCTCCATTCACGAATCTGACTCGGACGACTCAGAAACTGAGCAGCCGAAGGCCCAGCCAAAAACTGTGAGTAAATCTGCCCCGGCCAAGACTCACTCCAAAATTATAAAGGCCAAGAAGATGCCACCGCCAACAGGCCATGGCTTAACCCGAAAACACGGTGACCAAACATCGGCACCGAAAAAGGCCTCTCAAGAGCCGAAGACATCCAACTCCGGTCGAGATACCGGCTCCGAAACAACTCGGCGCAGAGAGTTTGACACCCCCAAAGTTAAAAAGGTTTCCTCAGAGCCGAAAAAGAGCGTACCGAAACCATCGGTGTCAAAACATGCAGCCTCGGAGCCTAAAACAGGCTCCTACACAGAAGATCATGGACTTTCCAGCCAAATGCAAGGGCACAGATTTGAGCAGGAATTAGCTATGGGAGAGCCAGACCATACTCAAAGGAGGCTTCACATCCAGAAAGAGACTAGAAAAGTTCAAACTCTTCCACCAATAAAAATAAAAAGGAAGCTAGCATTCCAGGAGGCGGAAATGCAGCCAAAAGCAAAAGTGGCAAGAGACAAAACACCACCAAGGTTTTCGCCACAGCCTTCACCACTGCACTCACCTCATCTGTCCCCGGTAGCAACACCCCCAATGCAGTCGCCAACACACACGGGGATGACACAAGATGACCCGGATGCATGGGACTTATATGATGCACCAGTCTCTGACAACAGTCCCGATTGCTACCCTGCAAGGCCGTCACCACCAGAGGACAGCACTGCATATATGCAGGTGGTATCAAGGGCAGCTACTTTCCATAATGTAGCAATGCATGCGGAGCCGATAGAAGACGACTTCTTATTTAATACCCTGGCATCCACTCACAGCTCTTACCAAAGTTTGCTAATGCTCCCAGGCATGCTAAAGCACGCCAAACAGATGTTCCAGGCCCCAGTAAAAGGCAGAGCCATCACACCTAGGGTGGAGAAGAAATATAAGCCTCCCCCAACGGACCCTGTGTTTATAACAAAGCAACTGACACCTTATTCGGTGATCGTGGGAGCAGCCAGAAAAAGGGCAAACTCCCAGTCGTCAGGAGATGCACCACCGCCAGACAAGGAAAGTCAGAAGTTCGATGCTGCAAGCAAGCGGGTGGCAGCACAGGCAGCCAATCAATGGCGGATTGCCAATTCGCAGGCTCTACTGGCTCGCTAAGACAGGGCACACTGGGACGAGATGCAACATATAATACACCACTTGCCCAAGGAACACCAAAAGCCTGCCCAACAGGTTGTTGAGGAAGGACAAGCGATTTCCAACAACCAAATAAGGTCTGCAATGGACTCGGCAGACACAGCAGCACGGGCGGTGAACACTGCGGTAACCATTCGTAGGCACGCATGGTTACCCAGCTCAGGTTTTAAACCGGAAATCCAGCAAGCTGTGCTAAATATCCCGTTCAACCAAGAACAATTGTTTGGGCCGGAGGTGGATACGGCAATCGAAAAACTAAAAAAGGATACGGACACGGCCAAAGCCATGGGCGGGCTCTACTCCCTACAGAACAGAGGCACTTTTAGAAGGTCACAATTTAGAGGGGGGTTTCGTTCCCAAACCACAGAGCCTTCCACCTCACAAGCCAGACCCACATATCAGGGCCAGTACCAAAGAGGTGGTTTTCGAGGATCATACAGGGGTGGACAATTCCCAAAACCAAGGGGGAAATTCCAAAGCCCTAAAACCCCTCAAGCCAAACAGTGACTTCAATGTCACAAATCCCCACCACTCAACACCAGTGGGGGGGAGACTTACCGCATACTACCACAACTGGGCAAACATAACTACAGATGCATGGGTCCTAGCCATTATCCAACATGGTTATTGCATAGAATTCATAAATTTCCCACCAGATGTGCCCCCAAAAGCACACAATATGTCCAAACAACACTTAGGCCTGTTACAGCTAGAAGTTCAACCATTGTTACAAAAACAAGCAATAGAACTAGTGCCCAAACATCAAAAAGGTACAGGTGTCTACTCCCTGTACTTCCTAATTCCAAAGAAAGACAAAACGTTGAGACCCATATTAGACCTCAGAACTCTGAATCTCTACATCAAATCAGATCACTTCCACATGGTAACACTTTAAGACGTGATTCCCTTACTTAAAAAACAGGACTACATGTCAACGTTAGACCTAAAGGATGCATATTTCCATATACCCATACATCCTTCTCACAGGAAATACTTAAGGTTTGTAATACAGGGAGTGCATTACCAATTCAAGGTACCATTCGGGATAACAACAGCCCCAAGGGTATTCACAAAATGCCTTGCAGTAGTAGGCGCTCATATAAGGAGACAGCACATGCACGTATTCCCCTACTTAGACGACTGGTTAATAAAAACCAGCACTCAACAACAGTGTCTGCTTCACACACAATACGTTATAGAAACTCTACACAAACTAGGGTTCTCTATAAATTACCAAAAATCACATCTAGAACCCTCCCAAATACAACAATACTTGGGAGCAACACTCGACACACAAAAGGCGATTGCCACTCCAAGTCCACAAAGAGTACAAGCCTTCCAAAATATAATATTAAACATGCACCCAAACCAACACTACCAAGTGAGGTTTGTAATGAAACTTCTAGGCATGATATCTTCATGCATAGCCATTGTCCCAGACGCAAGACTACACATGCGACCCTTACAACAGTGTCTAGCAACACAATGGACACAAGCACAGGGTCAGCTCCAAGATCTAGTGTTGATAGACTGCCAGACACGCTTCTTGCTTCAGTGGTGGAACCCTATAAATTTAAACCAAGGGCGGCCATTCCAAGACCCAGTGCCTCAATACGTGATCACAACAGATGCTTCCATGATAGGGTGGGGAGCATACCTCAACCAGCACAGTATACAGGGACAATGGGACAATCAACAAAAACAACTGCACATAAATCATTTAGAACTGTTGGCAGTGTTTCTAGCATTGAAAGCATTTCAACCACTGATAGCCCACAAACACATTCTTGTCAAAACAGACAACATGACGACAATGTATTACCTCAACAAGCAAGGAGGGACACACTCGTCACAACTGTGTCTCTTAGCACAAAAAATTTGGCATTGGGCAATTCACAATCACATTCGCCTAATAGCACAATACATCCCAGGGATTCAAAACCAGTTAGCCGACAATCTCAGTCTAGATCATCAACAAACACACGAATGGGAGATTCATCCCCAGATCCTACAAGATTACTTTCTACGCTGGGGAACACCAAAAATAGACCTATTCCAACAAAAGAAAACGCAAAATGCCAAAACATTGCGTCCAGGTACCCACACCCTCTGTCCAAGGGCAATGCGTTCTGCATGAGTTGGTCAGGGATATTTGCTTACGCTTTTCCCCCTCTCCGACTCATTCCTTATCTGGTAAACAAACTGCGTCAAAACAAACTCTAACTCATACTTATATCTCCAACGTGGGCACGTCAACCATGGTACACAACATAGTTAGACCTGTCACTAGTACCACACATCAAACTACAAAACAGGCCGGATCTGTTGACACAAAACAAACAACTGATCAGTCACCCCAATCCAGCAATACTCAATCTAGCAATCTGGCTCCTGAAGTCTTAGAGTTTGGATATCTACATCTTCCACCAGAATGTATGGAAGTAATTAAACAAGCAAGAAAACCCACTACCAGGCAGTGCTATGCAAACAAATGGAAAAGGTTTGTCTTTTACTGCCAATCCAAACACATAACACCTCTTACCGCATCCATACAAGACATTGTAAGTTATTTACTTCATCTACAAAAAGCAAATTTAGCTTTTTCATCCATCAAATACATCTCACAGCTATTTCAGCCTATTTACAAAATATACAAAACAAGTCTCTATTTAGAGTGCCTGTCATCAATGCCTTCATGGAAGGTCTAAAACGTAGCATACCTCCAAGAACACCCACCAGTACCTTCATGGAATCTCAATATTGTACTCACACGGCTCACCGTTTGAACCCATGCATTTGTGTCAACTTCAATTTCTAACGTGGAAAGTAGCATTCCTCATTGCAATCACTTCATTACGAAGAGTTAGTGAAATACAAGCGTTCACTATTGAACAACCCTTTATACAAGTACACAAACATAAGGTTGTACTTCGCACAAACCCAAAATTCCTACCTAAAGTCATCTCACCATCTCATTTAAATCAAACAGTGGAACTTCCAGTCTTCTTCCCACAGCCAGACTTAGTAGCAGAAAGAGCGCTCCATACATTAGACATTAAAAGAGCTTTAATGTATTACGTTGACAGAACAAAATCATTTAGAAAGACTAAACAGCTGCTTGTCGCATTCCAAAAACCCCATACTGTTAATCCTATCTCAAAACAATGCATAGCCAGATGGATAGTAAAGTGCATCCAAACCTGTTACCTAAGGGCTAAAAGACCGCTATTAGTAACACCAAAAACACATTCCACCAGGAAGAAAGGAGCAACAATGGCATTTCTAGGAAATACACCAATAACAGATATCTGTAAAGCAGCCACTTGGTCAACACCCCATACATTTACCAAGCATTACTTTGTAGCAACACAACAAGCCACAGTAGGACAGGCTGTACTAAGAACATTATTTCAAACGACTTCAACTCCTACAGGCTGACCACCGCTTTGGGGAGGATTACTGCTTTGTAGTCTATGCACAGCATGTGTATCTGCAGCTACACATGCCATCGAACAGAAAACGTCATTTACCCAGTGTACATCTGTTCGTGGCATGTTCCGCTGCAGATTCACATGCGCCCTCCCACCTCCCTGGGAGCCTGTAGCCATTTAAGTTGCAATTAAAAAATTGTATATATGTATATAAACATTCCTTTAGCACAAACTATGTACATATATATCTATTATATTGCATGGACATCTTTAGTATTCATATTCTACCACTCCTACCTCACCCTATGCGGGAAAACAATCTTAAGATGGAGTCGATGCCCATGCGCTATGGAGTCGAAAGGGAGGAGTCACTCGGGCCCGTGTCTCGAAAAGACTTCTTCGAAGAAAAACAACTTGAAACACTCAGAGCCCAACACTAGATGGCAGGAACAGTGCACAGCATGTGAATCTGCAGCAGAACATGCCATGAACAGATGTACACTGGGTAAGTGACATTTTCCATATATATATATATTGTATATGATACAATTCTTGAAATATCTGTTAAAAAAAATTTGTGGGGTTGGTTTCTGTGGATATTGCCACTTGAATCCTTAATTGCATTACCAACTGTAGCACTGTTGTGTTCTTTTAATTTAGAGACTAACATCAGCCTAACAGATTCCCTATATTCCACTATCTAGCCAAAAAGGCAGCACTAGCTTTAAAAAAAAAAAACAGATGCTTCCATGGTAGGGTGGGGAGCACACCTCAACCAACACAGCATCCAGGGACAATGGGACACTCAACAAAAACAACTTCATATAAATCAACTAGAACTACTAGCAGTGTTTCTAGCATTAAAAGCATTTCAACCACTAATAGCCCACAAACACATTCTTGTCAAAACAGACAATATGACAACAATGTATTACCTAAACAAGCAAGGAGGGACTCACTCGTCACAACTGTGTCTCTTAGCACAAAAGATTTGGCATTGGGCGATTCACAATCACATTCGCCTAATAGCACAATACATCCCAGGGATTCAAAACCAGTTAGCCGACAATCTCAGTCGAGATCATCAACAGACACACGAATGGGAGATTCATCCCCAGATCCTACAAGATTACTTTCTATGTTGGGGAACACCAAAAATCAACCTATTCGCAACAAAAGAAAACGCAAAATGCCAAAACTTTGCGTCCAGGTACCCACACCCTCTGTCCAAGGGCAATGCATTATGAATGAGTTGGTCAGGGATATTTGCTTACGCTTTTCCCCCTCTCCCACTCATTCCTTATCTGGCAAACAAACTGAGTCAAAACAGACTCAAACTAATACTCATAGCACCAACTTGGGCTCGCCAACCGTGGTACACAACACTGTTGGACCTATCAGTAGTACCTCACGTCAAACTACCAAACAGGCCAGATCTGTTAACTCAACACAAACAACAGATCAGACACCCGAATCCAGCATCGCTCAATCTAGCAATCTGGCTCCTGAAGTCTTAGAATTTGGACACTTAGACCTTACACAAGAATGTATGGAGGTCATCAAACAAGCTAGGAAACCTACTACAAGGCATTGTTATGCAAACAAATGGAAAATATTTGTCTACTACTGCCACAATAATAAAATTCAACCACTACATGCTTCCGCAAAAAACATTGTAAGTTACCTATTACACTTACAAAAATCTAACCTAGCATTCTCTTCTATTAAAATACATCTCACAGCAATCTCTGCCTATCTGCAGATTGAACATTCAACATCACTCTTTCGAATCCCAGTCATCAAAGCATTTATGGAAGGATTAAAAAGAATCATACCCCCGAGAACACCACCAGTCCCTTCGTGGAACCTCAATATTGTATTAACACGACTCATGGGACCACCGTTTGAACCCATGCACTCTTGTGAAATACAATACTTAACTTGAAAGGTCACCTTCCTGATAGCTATCACTTCTCTTAGAAGAGTAAGCGAAATACAAGCATTTACTATACAAGAACCCTTTATACAAATACATAAACATAAAGTGGTTCTCCGTACAAATCCAAAATTCTTACCAAAAGTTATATCACCATTCCACCTAAACCAAACAGTGGAACTCCCAGTCCTTTTTCCACAACCAGACTCAGTAGCAGAAAGAGCCTTACATACGTTAGACATCAAAAGAGCACTAATGTATTACATTGACAGAACAAAACAGTTTCACAAAACAAAACAATTATTTGTAGCCTTCCAAAAACCTCATGCAGGGAATCCTATATCCAAGCAAGGCATTGCTAGATGGATAGTGAAATGTATTCAAACATGCTATATTAAAGCAAAAAGGAATCTACCTATTACACCAAAGGCGCATTCCACTAGGAAAAAAGGCGCCACAATGGCTTTTTTAGGGAATATACCTATGACAGAAATTTGTAAGGCAGCCACATGGTCTACACCTCATACATTCACAAAACATTACTGTGTAGATGTGTTAACAGCACAACAAGCCACAGTAGGACAGGCTGTATAACGAACATTATTTCAAACAACTTCAACTCCTACAGGCTAAGCCACCACTTTTGGGGAGATTACTGCTTACTAGTCTATGCACAGCATGTGTATCTGCAGCTACACATGCCATTGAACGGAAAATGTCACTTACCCAGTGTACATCTGTTTGTGGCATGGGACGCTGCATATTCACGTGTGCCCTCCCGCCTCCCCGGGAGCCCGTGTTGCGTGGGCTGTCATTATTCTAAATGAGACTACTGGATTTCTAGGCAGCAGGATCGATAACGGTGTGGGGGACTGAGTCTGACCCACTTGTAAAGAACTCTGTCACCCTAAATCCGTTTTTTGCTCCGGCTAACTAGCAGTGCCTCATTTCTCCCACGGGGAAGAGATGATTGGGCAGCCGAGCGCATGATATCTTTGAAACTTCTCAGGGAAGCCGTGGTCACTCAGATCCAAACCAAATCTCTCATTTACAGTATGATCTCATATACAAATGACAAAGGCAGTATAAGTTTTATATAATGTTTTAATAAAACGACTGTATTTTAGATAATAAGGCGTGAGCCGCACTAACCAGAACCATACAACACAGTAGGATTGAAATAGTCACCAGGAGAGTAAAACATAAGAACAAAGCTATCATCGTGTCTATTAGTTTCTACTCTCCCTCTGCTTGATCTATTTCGAGCACAGCATGTTAAGCTTCTAGCTTGCCTTTCTGAATCACTGGGGAGACATCAGCCCTCATACCTGAGCAAAGGCCTGTGATCTGGTTCAGCATCTGCAACGAGGCAGTCAGCGTCTAGTTGTGGTTCCCTGGTCGGAATCTCCCTCTTCTGTGTATTGGGACAAGGAAGTGATTTTATAACTAACATGTTAGCGTGATCACAAAATGTCCCTACGCAGGAATGCCAAATCTAAACTCCTACCACGTCTATCGGCAATGTACCAGACTGTATCCTTGACTGAAGCACAGAGTGAGAACTCCAGTGCTGAAGTAGGCTAAACAGTGTGATATGAATAAATAACAAAACCGTAGAACTGGCTATTTGAAAAATAACAGTACGAAGCCTAATTAAAAGCATACAGAGCAAAGTGCACAGAGGCTCTAAGCTGCAAGCAAATGAATAAAATACATCCAGGGCAAAGTGCACAAAGGCCTAAAGCCTGAAGCTAACGCGCAAAGGATACGTAAAACTAACCACACTACACCTGTAGCCGTTATAAGTTGAATGAAACTTGTAAATTTGTAAATATATACTATTCTTATACACATTATGCCATACATACTTACTCCATTGCATGGGCACCTTTACTATATACACAACTCCTACCTCACCCTCTGCGGGGAAAACAATCTAAGATGGAGTTGACGCCCATGCGCAATGGAGCCGAAAGGGAGGAGTCCCTCGGTCTCGTGACTCGAAAAGACTTCTTCGAAAACAGCTTGTAACACTCCGAGCCCAACACTAGATGGCAGGATAATGCACAGCATGTGAATCTGCAGCGTCCCATGCCACGAACAGATGTACACTGGGTAAGTGACATTTTCCATATATATATATATGTTCGATGGCATGTGTAGCAGCAGATGCACATGCTTTGCTTAGCACATCCCGCCATCTAGTGTTGGGCTCGGAGTGTTACAAGTTGTTTTTCTTCGAAGAAGTCTTTTCGAGTCGAGGGACTCCTCCCTTTCGGCTCCATTGCGCATGGGCGTCGACTCCATCTTAGATTGTTTTCTTTCTGCCATCGGGTTCGTGTTTCGGTTCGGAAAGTTAGTGAAAATATCAGAAATTTCGACGGTATTGTTTGCATGGACATCTTACTTCTTATACATCTATAGTTGTACATACACAATCTTTCACTCCTTACTTCACCCTTCTGCGGGAAAACAATCTAACAAAGGAGTCAATGCCCCTGCGCATCGAGAGGAGGAGTCACTCGATCCCGTGACTTCGAAGAAAAACAACTTGTTACACTCCGAGCCCAACACTAGATGGCGGTATATGCACAGCATGTGAATCTGCAGCACTACATGCCACGAACAGATGTACACTCTGTAAGTGACATTATATATATGCACACACACACATACATATTTAATCGTGAGTAAACATACATTTGCTAAACAGTCTTAAAGAGCATGTGTATAATTTATTATTATGACTTGGTAACCATACATATTTCTTAAAGAACTATCCATATCTAGAATATACACACAATCAGATTATATTTATCAACACAGGAATATGCAATCCTTTGTTGTTTGAATATGGTGGTTATGAAGGAAATAGCCAACTCTTGATTAGTCTTCTGAAGGCAAGATAGTTATTCTTGGACCCATAGTTTGGCTGCTTGAACAGAGAAGGATGTACCACCTATTGTCTTTTTCTTGTAAGATGGTGTTTTAAGGCGGGTGCCAATTTTGAGGGGAGGCTTCTGTTGTTCAATATATTTGGTTATTTTGTTTCTGATGAAAAGCAGTCCTGTTCCATGTACAGCTTTGAGGGTGATACAAAGCAGCTTGATGGTGGATCTTCTGGCAATGGGTAACCAGTGACGTGCTCTCAATGCAGGGGAGATATAGGCTTGTGGCTTTACATGTAATAGTAGCCTTGCAGCAGAGTTCTGAATACGTTGTAGTTTTTCCATAATAGATAGAGATGATCCATGGTAGAGGCCATTTGCATAATCCAGTTTGTATAGTACAAGAGAGATAGTAGCCTGCACCTTCTGTGGAAATCTGAGGTGGGGGGGAAGATGCGTCGCAGAGTCTTCAAGGTGATGAAGCTTGATCGTGCTAACTTGTCCACTTGTCCAAATTGTCCATTGCTAACTTGGAGTCCATGGTAATTCCAATGTTTTTAACTTCCTTGGATATCTGAAGAGGTGGTCCCAGATCGTCAGTCCAGGCACACAGTGGATCATAATTTTTCCAGTTGCCACTTGTGAGTATTTCTATTTTGGAAGCATTCAGTTTGAGATGGCTCCAAGTCATCCACTGATCAACGCTTCTGAGGCAACTGAATATTTGTGAGTTTTCAATGTCTTTGGGACATTCCAATTTAAATAGTATTTGTGTGTCATCTGCATAGTTGTAGCATGTGAAATGAAAATCATTGATCAATTCTGGTAATGACATTAAGTAGATGTTGAAAAGCATAGGTGAGATAATTGATCCTGGGGGAACCCTGCTTTTATTAGGTAGGGTTTGAACAAGAAGAGGGGAGGATAGTTCTGTTTTGAAGGTAGGATGTAATCCAGTCGAGAGCAGTCCCTTCTATGCCGCCTTTGTGAAGTCTTTGAATTAGGGTGTCATGGTCAACAGTATCAAAGGCAGCTGAGAGGTCCAGGAGAAGTAGTGCAGCAACTCCATTGAGGTCGACTGTGTTTTTAACATCATCCCAGATTGCTGCGAGTGCCGATTCAGTGCCTCTTCCTGGGCAGAATCCAGTTTGGTAGTCTGAAAGTATGGAATTTTCTTCAGTGTATTAAGACATCTGGGCGAATTCTGCTCTTTCTATCAGTTTGCCCAGGAAAGGTCCATTTGTGATTGGTTTGTAGTTGTTGGGGTCCTGTGGATCTACGTTTGTTTTCTTTAATAACGGATGTATGTATGCCTTTTTCAGGTCTTCAGGAAAAGTTCCTGTAGTTAAAGAGTTATTGATGATTCTTCTTACAAGTGTGGCAGCAGACGTAGATAAAAGAATGTTCTTGAAGATGTGTGGTGGACAAGGGTCAGAAGGGCAACCGGAAGGCCTGCTTGATTTGACCAAATCCATAAATTCACCTTATGATATTTGTTTGAAGGAGTGCAGAGGCAGGGTTGGTTTACGTTTGGAGGGGATTTTAGGAAACGGGTTGGTGGTAATGGTTTTCTTCTGTTTTAAACAGGAGTTCAATGTGTCTGCCTTGGTTGTGTAATGAGTTGCCAGTTTGGGAAATCTTGAGTAGTGGGAAGACTTCCTTCCATGCATTTAAGTTTTCGAAATTCATTGAGAATTTTATAAAATTCTTTAGTTGCAGATTTAGCATTTAGAATTCTGTCTGGGTAGTACCTTTTTTTTTTTTTTTGTGTTTTTTAGCTTTGATTGATGATCTGCATACTCTGTTAAGTTTGTGTAGCGGAAGTTTGTCTTGAATGTTGTTTGTTTTGAGCCAGGTCCATTGCAACCTTATGATGTGTTGCTTTATCTTTTGAAGTTCTGTGTTTAACCAAGGTGTTGGTTTTCTTTTGTCCTGTTTAGTTTTTCTGAGTGGTATTAGGATATCGAAAGCTTCCTGTAGCCACTCAAAGTTTTGGAACAGTATAAATTGTGTCTAGATCTGTGTTGGCTGTTAGTTGTGACTCTAAGTGTTCCAAATTGAGTTTGCTCCATGGTCGATAGATGCATGTATGTAAGGTACTATGGGGTGTGTTGATTTGTGATGTTTTCTGTCGGAAAGTTACCAGATGTTAGTCTGACCATGTGATTGGCGTGATGCTTTGAACTGTAACTAGTTCAGGCTTTGCAAAAATGATATCTGGGATGTGTCTAGTGATGTGTGTGGGATTGTGTACAATCTGATGTAAATTCAATGTGACTAGGCCAGTGGTGATAGCTTTTGGATGGGGCATTGTCAAACCAAATGTTTAGGTACCCAGAAATGCATAGGTTTGAGTATAATGTTATAAGGTTTGAGGCTGTGTCTAGAAAAGTGTCTATGAATGTTGAATTGTTAGGTGGAGGTCTGTAAAGGAGGAGAAGGTTACAGAAAGAAGTTGGTGTAGGGTTGCATCTCGTGAACAGGGCCTCAGCCTTGTATAGAAATGTCTATTTTACTGTGATTTATTGCTTGTTTGAAAATAATAGCTAGTCCGCCTCCTCTCTTGCCTATACAGTTTTGTGTGATGGTTTGATAGCCTGAAGGAACGGCTTCATGAAACACTGGGGCAATGTCAACTCCTAACCATGATTCTGTTACGAATAGTAAGTAAGGTTTTGTGTCCGTGAGCAGGTTGAAGATGTGGTGCTTGTTTTTTGAGATTGTTCGAACATTTATGAGCAGGCAGTTTAGAAAATGTGTGTTTGTGGTGGTGATTTGTTTGGTAGTGTTTTGTTTTGGAGAAGGGTGAACAGTACATTTTAAGCTTGTAAAAGGTGTGTTGTGATAACTGTGTGAGGGTCACAATAGTCCTGTTTTTCAATATAGTGTTCCTCTTCCAGTAGGCTTAGGCTTAGGCTGCATTTTGTTGGGTTTGTTGGTGGTGGTCTTGGTGGCTGAGAGTGACATGATGAGTGTAGTTTTTATTGTAGAGTAACCTAATTGTGTAATAGACAAGGGGATGCGAAGTTGTTAACAGTGGCATGTTGTTTATTTTATTTGTGTCTGTTTAGTGCAGAAGGAGTATGGGTTAGGGGTGGTGGAGGAGCATGTGGATCATAATGAGAGGTGGGTGAATGAATGTTGCTGTGTTTGGGTGCTTGTGGTAGATGTTTGTGAAGAGTAAGAATTTAGGAGTGAAGATTGGGCAGGATTTGTATTATTTGTGTAGTCATGAGGGTGGGAGTGGGTGTGACGAAAAGTATTATGAAAGTTTGTGTTATTTTGATGTGCTAATTTGTGTGGTCTGTTTTTGTGGAATAGTGAGAGGAGATATTGGTGTAGTGATTTTCTGTGAAGGAATTGTCTGCAAGTTAGTGCTGGTGAGTGGTATTAGAATATTACATGGGGTGTTGATGTGTTTTGGAGAAGAGTGTATGAGATGTGAAAGATGGGATGGATGAGGATTAGAGCTGTTTGTGTTAGTTTTGATTACTGGAAGAGGTAAGATGTGTGGTGGAGTGGAGTGTAAGGATTGTATGGTTGTGTGTAATTGGTGAAGAGAGGGGTTTTTTTCTGGATGGTGTGTTGGAAGGCTGGGTTTCGGTATTGCCATGATAAAAGATTACCTGGCAGGAGCAAATAGAGGATAGTGCTGTTGGTTTGTGTGAACAGTGAGTGTGTATCTGGATAACTGAAACTAATGTACAATCTGGTTTTGTCATGTGTGGGCGATGGCAGGTTGAGTTAGTGGGAATGGACAGAGTAGTGCTTGGTGTGAGAATGAAGGTGTCTTACTGTTGTAGTTGTGGTGGATATGTGTATAGGTGTGGTATGTGGGTTGATGAGACATTGCAATCTGTATGAGGTCAGTTTGTGGTGCAAGAGTTGGATGTCTTTGCTGATATCGTGTTTGCATGTTGAAGGATGAGTAGGGAGTAAGGTCCTTTCTGGTAAATGGTAATTTGGGAAGCATTTCTGGCTGTAGGCCCGACAGTCCCAACCAGGCCCATACACGCAACTGCCCTGGTCCTCTCCACTTTTAGCCTCGACACCCGGGCTAAGACACCCTGAGCCCCAGGCTTAAAAAGCCCTATTCGCCAATGGAATCCTAGCCCTAACCAATCAGATTTGTAACCCTAAACCCCACAGCCAATGGGAGACCTACCCCTATTAACAAATCACATCCCTAGTCCTGACAACACAGCCTGTGTGCCCTGCTGACTAGCACTGCATGCAATATGTGTAAAGTCACCCCTACAGCAGAACTTCCAGCACAAGGCAGGGTGCACTATATTACATATGTGGTCATATCTGCCAGAGCAGATATGCCTCTGCTATGTCTTTGTCGATTCGTGGACATAGTAAGTGATCAGAGAAGCCATTTTAAGTAGATGGGCTGGACAATGGTCAGTACAAGTTCCTCAGCTACAGGAAGGCTTCACTGAAACAAGGGATGTTTAGTATCAAACATCTTGTATTAATAAACCCTCACTGATTCCAGTGACAGATGTGTTAATACATGCACCCAGAGGACACCTTAGAGGTGCCCCTTGAAAAACCTTCCAACTGCTAGTGTGCTGGCTGCCCGGTCTTAACCAGCCTTCAACCAACAGACAGGTTTCTGACCCCCCCACGGGTAAGAGCCTCTACTCCCTGCCGATCAGTAACAAAGCCTATTCTGGCAGGGGTTTATACACCCCTGCCAATAAGATGACCTGCGAATTAGCATTCCAAAGCAGGGGGGCTTCAAAGAGCCCACAGCCTTTGGTATGCAAATCTGGCTTCTCTCAGGTGGGGAGATGCCGACCCCCGTGCCCTATGGTCCATGTGGCACTTGGACAGGCTGGGAAATAAATAGTCAGAGAGGCATGTCCACCTCCAGGCCAGTTCCACTCGTAAAGTGGGCTACCTGATGCGGACATGAAATTTGAAAGTCTGCCATGGTGGTGATGACAACTTGGAACTCTGGGACAGGTTTATGTCCTCTTCCCACAGGAAGTGGTCATATAGGGGGCCTAGTGAACTCAGGGGTAAGTAGCTTCTTGCCTATTACCCTACACTCCCCTAACGCCCCTAAATGTGGTGTGTAGGCGCAAGCCCCTGGCACCAGAAAATCAGATCCAGCCAGCCTGAAAGAAGAAGATGGACCCTGAAGAGTTGTAAAAGCAACAGAAGACCAGTAGCTGACTTGGCCTCAGCCCCGCCGGCCTGCCCGCTGTTCTCAACAGTTGCGCTAACGATGACTTGTCCTGCAACTGCCTGTGCCTCCAAAAGCCTGGGAGGACTGTAAGCCTTCAACCAAGAACCAGGAACTCCTGTGGCGTAGCAGAGTTGCTCCCCTGCATCATGCAGGCACCTGAAGGAAAAACTGCGAGGACTCCAGACTGCAAAACCCAACACCGGACAGCACCAATGCACCTGTGTGCCCTAGTCCGAGTTGAAGTAGGCCAATAGTGCCAGCGTGGTCCCCAGGCCCTCCAGAGAAAAAGCCCACCTTGGGTCTGCCCACTGTGGACTTGTCGACGACACCTGCCGGCTCTTTCTGCAGGCTCTTCTGTCCCGGACGTGCCCCGGTGACTAATATCCGACGCCTCAGGACACCTCTGCAGCCTGCCGCCCTGGACTAAGAAAAAGAGGACCAAAGGTGTCCCTACATTCCCCAGCCTCGTGAGACCTGAGCTCACTTATTGGTTTAACCAGACTGAACCCCCAGTCCATTCCTGCAGCAGCAACTGCCTCAGTTGACAGAAACACGATGCCTCTGCACACCTCTACACCCAGTTGCCTTCCTCCCAGGAGAAGAGGACCACAGGTGTCTCATGTCCCTGAGCATCGCAAGATCTGAACCCCTTGTTTGTTCACCTGGACTGGCCCCTAGTCCTTACCTGCAGCATCTTTCTGACTGGACCGATACCCATATACTTCAACTGGGCACCCGATGCTGAACTGCACCTCTGCACCTGGCCCTCTCAGTGCCGCCGGAGATGACCTGTTGGTGTGGCCTTGGACCCTGCCCTATACTCACCTTAAGTCTGAAAGATTTGTCTTGTAAGTTGCTGTTGAGTACGTATTTGACATACATGTTTTTCCTCCATTGTTTAGCAATGCAGTTTCGGAAAATTGCACTGTTGACTTTTGAAAACTGTATAATTTCTATTGCAAAATGTACTTCCCTGACCATATTGATTCTAGTGCCTAAATATATGTAAAGAATTGTTATTCATATAAATTGGTGTAGATATCCTGAGTCATGTGCCTGATTTGACTGTGTCTCTACTGCAGATGTCTAGCACTCCTCTCTGTTAAGCCTAAGGCTGTTTGACCATATTACCCTCTAATTGAGCACCTTGGAATTGCTAGACGAAGTCCCTATCCACTTTTACGAGAACCCCTGGAGTCTTTGCACAGTAAACCTCACTTTAGTATACTATATAAAGACCCAGCTTTTTTTTCTGGGATTTCTTCTGAGCAGATCGTGAGCTTGAGGATTTTTGACAGGCTTTAAACTTACTGCCATTGGCCATGTCTTCAACCATCATAGATGCCAGAGTCTAAGTGTTAGTGTGCAGTACATAGCCATGTAGCTCAGTTTGAACGACTGAGAGTGGCGGGGTTGGAGGTACTGTCTTCAAGTTGTAAAACGTGGTGAAAATGGGAGCTGTAACCATGATGACCATGTAGTCTTGACTGCATTTGTGCCCTTCATGCAGACTCTTTTTATGTGAAATTCATGCATTATCTGCTTCTAATTTCTGCTGTGAAAAAGTACTTTCAAGCCGTCAATGGTGCATTGTTATAGTGTCACTACGTTTGGAGTATTAAGGTAAAAGATTATCTTTAGAGTTATTGTCTATCACCTCCTGTTTTTGTTGCAGAATAGCTGTATTTTCTGTATCTGTGCTACATGATGAGCGGATTGTGCTGGTGGCAGAGCAACGCCCTGATGCCTCAGAAGAGGATAGCTTCCAGTGGATGAGCAGAGTCCTACAGGTGGCTTCACATCACATCTGGCTTATATTGTGCTACTGATAGTTGTGCTTTCTTTGAGTTATGTAATGTGCAATATTTCTTTACAATGTAACTTTTCCTCAGTCCCATCGTGCCATCTCCTGACAGTGTCTTCTTCCATTGTGTGCTGTGTTGTGTATTGGTGTTAATCCATCTGTTTGTGTATGCTGCTTTTTCCTGATGTATACTTCTTCATGGAGATTACTCACCTTTTAAAATTCTTTGGACACCGAACTGGACCTGGAAACTTTGTATAGCCCTCCTTTGCCAATAGGTGGCACTAGCTCCATTCTAGCACCTGAAGTGGTGCAGGTGTGACGTCACAAGTTCCTTGGTTTCCAAACACTTTAACATTGATCTGGAGCTGCTTTCCAATGTTATTTCACATTTTCTGTTTGAAGAAGAGATAAAAGAAGATGAGGAGACAGGATGAGACACCCCTCGATATTGCTCGAAGTAGGTGACCCTTGGCACACTCCCTCTCCAGCAGAGGCCTCATTGGAACTAGAGCTTGTGAACCTCATTCTGGTTAAGGAGCTCCTTTTGTGCTTCTGCCACCTCTAACACCTGCCACTGGGCCTTTTCCAGGTATGCTGCTGCCTCTACCGCATGGGGTGCTGGCACCAAGGCTGGCATATCAGAAATTTCCACTACCTAAAGCCAGCATGGCTCAGTTCCTTCACTCCATGATGATGCTCATCAGGCAAGCTGTAGCCTGTGTGGTGCGCATCCAGGACCCATGGCTTTGTTTGGGGCTCTGTGTGGGATTCTGCTGGCAGGTCCTTCCCGGAGCCTTTCACACTCCGATTTCCTCTACAGGGAATGCTTGTGGTGCTGACTGGAGGCCCTCTGGTGGCCTCTCCAGTGCCACTACTGACATGACCACTACCACCAAAGACGCAGACTGAATACATTCTGATAATTTCTAGGAAGGAAGCCCATAGAATAGCCGAAGAGACTAGGTACAGAGCAGGGTCTACACCTGAAACTCTTTTCATGCCAGAAAGATGATGACATTTTCAGTTTGAACTCTGCCAACATCTGTGAATCAAAGGCGAATATAGATTCTGGCTTCTGCAAAGGCAATACATAGTGTTGTTCCATTTTCTATTTTCACTGTAGTAGGTCTATGCTGAATGTCGACTGCTGTAGCAGCAACATCATACGATGCTCATCTTCCCAATGCTAGCTCAACAAGATGTATTCTTGGTTTCCCAGATACTACAAAGGTCACCAGGTCAAGTGTCAGTTGTTCCTGGTCAAAACTGGGTCAGTGCATAAATACACTCATTTCCCCAACTTCTGGGCATACATCTGACAAAAACACATTTAGCTGAAACAAATAATCCTTGCAAACCAGCAAAGACTCTGGGTCACAAAAAGAGCATAAAAAGAACAGACTATGAGAATAACATTCTGCAACTTGTGCAGACTTGTTGGATTTCCTAACAAGGGCTACAGTGTTACTGAGAAATAAAGACAGACTTATAAAGAGGATGGGGAAGGTGCTCTGGACATGTATTTTAAACCTCATGTTTTGTGCTCAGAGAGTGAACTTTAGCACTTGCTATTTGTTACAGTGATGCTTTTGTAAAACCTGAGCTCGATTCTTTGAATCCCCTAGAGTGTTTTTCTTCATTTGGGAAGCTTTTTTCTACTGTGCTTTACGTTATCGCATGGCGCTGACTTTATAGTCCAGTAGGACACCTGGATGGATTGATCCCTCTTTTTTTTTCTTTTTACATTCTGGTCTCTCTTGAGAGGCATGTTTTGTAAAGGCTGTTTCCCCTCGTGAGGTATACCCTTGTCTTGTGACACATGGCAGACATTAGTGCCTACTTTAACAGAACACCTTTAAGGTTCATGTTGTGGAGGTAGTAAAAGACAGTCAAGTCATCTCTGAGTAGGTCTGGATACTGTGGACTCAGAGCCATAAGTTCATCAGTAGCCATGAGAAGGCAAGCATGGCTAAAATAAAAATGGCTTTCTGGTGATGCGAAGGCTATGCTAATGGACATGCCATATGGTTGTACATGCCTTTTCCAAGCCCAGGCCTGTCCGGCCTTGGAGAGGTCAAGGCAGATAGAATGATGGGCTGATCTATAGGCAGGTCCACTGGAATAATGCAGCAGGGTTGAGTAATTATGAGTCAAGAAAAGGCTGATTATGCGGTGTAATACAGCACATTTTGTGATAGTATTACTTCATTATTTTGTTATTTTTACAGCTAGCACTGCCTAGGCATTGGTTGTATCTCAGTAGTACCAGTTTAACACGCAAATGTAACAGTAAGTCAACCTTTGCAAAGGGCCTTTCACTTTTGAACCATTTGAGCTAGAACCAAATATTTTTTGTTAAATCTGCAGATTATGCAGTGGATGGTGAATTGCATGGCACATGCAGGAAATCTATAATTATACGAAAAACACCGAAGCTGCACAATCACATAATTCCAGTGGCCTGTCGGTAGGTTGTGAATCCTGAGCCTGGGATTTCAAACAGTACCTGAAGTTTTGTGGCTTTTCTAAAGGATTCTCCTTTAGCCAGCATCAGCCATCCAGCCAGTTCAACGTCCCAAACAACTACTGCAACAGTACACATGCTGGGGTAAAGGAAAGGGCCTCCTCACCAGCGACACTCGGGTAGCTGCTTTACCTCTCACCGTGAAGGAACACCTGTGACAGTATTAAAAGTGCCTTCCCTTATAATGGCCTGGAATTCTATTCTTAAGATAGTGGGTCTTAGAGATCAGAATGTGCACCGGCCACAGCTCAGTGCCTTACAGTTTCGTTTACAGGGAGCAGTGGGGGATTTGTTCTGGTTAAGTGGAAGTCTTCTATTGCACTATACATTTCCTCCCCTACCTTTGATTCCGAGTCTTAGGAAACTATGCCAAGATTGAGCCAAAGCCATTGGTGTGGCTGTGGTCTGGATAAGAAAGTTGTGGTACATAGACCGTGCTTATTTTGAGCCGGTGGGACCCACAAGAGCTCATTTTTGCCGACCAGCTCTTATTCTTCAGCATCATACAATTGCAAGAGCAATAGAGGGGGAAAATGCACAAAGCGGAATGAAAGAGAAAGACTAAAAACCATCATGAAGGGAGAAACCAGTAACCTGCAAGAGTGAGATGATGTGGCTTGGAGTGTCTGGTAGTGGATTAAAGCGGCATGAAGCCAATTTAGGATTACACTGCTTTGGTATTCGTTGCACTGACATTGAATTGTAGGGATACGGGCTTCTGAGCAGAGCCCTGGGCACCAGCCCTTATTTTGTTATAGGTTAAGCAATGTAGGTAGACCTTTTGTGACTCTCCCTGTGTCCCCTGCTTCAACTGCTGCTTAGAGTGAAAATGTTCTTTCAGTTGGAGGGAGAGATACTGCACCCCAGCTTCTAGAAATTGAGTAGTGACACTTGAGCTCCTTCCAACTGCTACCAGAGGTGATCAATCTTATACCATCAGCTTATCGCCGCCTGGTAAAAATGTATTTTTCAAGAAAGTGGAATCAGTTTGCCACAGAGTATGTGGAGCGGAATGTAGATCCAGTAAAGGCACGTCTTTCTGAGGAACTTTTTTGCGCTGGCACACAACGGTTGGTCATAGGTTATTTTTCAGCTCTTATCTTTATTTGGGAACAACGTTCAAAATTGAATTCCACAATTGTGATCAGATTTTTGAAAGGGCTACCACGTTTCCCCTCACTTCATTTGTTATTTCACAATGGGATCTGAACGATGTTTAGGCTTCATTAATATGGCATCCATTTCACTTCTCCACAGCTGACGGTTACATTTGTAAACACCTTTTTTTGTGGGCATCATGTCGGCTAGGTGCACTAGTGAATTACAGGTGCTGTGTATCCACCTGCCTTTCACATGCCTATATCCAGACAAGCTGGTCCTCATGACTAAAGTGGCTTTTGTACCCAAAGTGGTGACCCCTTTCCATCTTGGGGCAGACTACTATGCTTTCCAACCTTTCTTCGTCCACCCCATCCCACATCGATGGAGATCAGTTACAGCCTCGACCAGACTAGGGAGATCAGATTTGACGGCCAGTTATTTGCTGAGTATGTAGACAGCAGAAAAGGCAATATGGTCCAAAGGAGGACCATTTAATGTTCAATCATATTGTGTATCAAAATTTGTTAGGCTATGCCTACAAGGAACCAACTGAGGGAAGCTGCGCTCACTCCTCCATAGCAAAGTCTTTAACACTTTAGTGGAGTGTCCCTGTGACTGAAATTCATCACACAGTGACATGGGCATATCTTCGCTCTTTTGGTTAGCATTATTGCTGGAATTCAAAATAGACATGGGATGCATATTTTTTATGTTCTGTACTCCATGGTTGTGGTGTCTGACCACTAATTCAAACCAGCTACCTGGACATAACCTGTATAACCAATGTAATGATACACCCAGGTAATATTCCTGCTGTACGTTTTTGATCCGCCATAATGTTTTTCCACTAAGTACAAGAAGACTAGATGTTCCATGGTGACCACAAGTGACATCATGTAATCACCGAAGTATGTGCCTTGGATGTACTAAAATTATAGTAGCATTGTTACCCATCAAGCTTGTTGCCCCTAATTATACCATGTTAGCATCAAGAGTAATTGGCAACACTAACTTCATTTACTGTTTGTTGGTGCATGCGACTTTACATGCATGATATATATTTTGAATTCCTCAACATCTAAATTCAAGATAAAATGCTCTTCAATTTTCCAAAGAGGTCTGCATAAAGAAAGAAAAAATAAAATAATAAACAATGCTTATGCGTAGAGATATTAAACTTGTTCATCTGATCATCGTAGTCATTGAAAGGAATAATTGAGAGAGTCATGATTTTTGCCATGTGAGATGATTGGGAATGACTGTGTGATGTTGAAGGGGAAAGATTGAGAGAGGGTAAAGTGGCAGAAGGGAGAAAGATGATGTGGGCAAAGGTCAAAGGAATGAAGGCTGCTAGGGACTAATTAAATGGGTGAAGTGACTTTAATATCCTCACTATGAAATCTAAAGTGGTGATGACGGGCAGGGGAGTGGGGGGTTGATGCATGTGTTTCAACTGGACAATGTTGTAGGGTTGCAAATTTGAGACTTGCAGTGCTGAATGACTGATAGTCTTCTCTTTGTCAGGCTATAGACAGCATTCATCAGGTGGGTGTGTACTGCCTGGCTCTGGTACCTGCCAACACCCTGCCGAAGGCCCCCCTTGGTGGCATCCATATCTCTGAAACTAAACAGCGCTTCCTGGATGGGGCGCTTCATCCCTGCAATGTCCTCATGTGCCCCCATACCTGCGTAGGGAATCTACCCAAGCCTCGCCAGAAACAACCAGGTAAGTCCTTCCTTTTTAGGTTGACCCTAGACATTGAGGTTTGCGCTGTCTGCAGCATGTTGTAATCTACTTCTGTGGGCTTTTATCACGCCCATCTCTTTCATTTGTTCCTTGGCCTGCCGTTCAAAAGTCCCTTGATTGCCTAGGTAAATGCTTTACGTTTGTCCCGTCTTGAGACTGCTTTGTTACCGCCTTGCAGAGTGATCCTTTTACATGGATTATTGCATGATCGGCCATACACCTTAGTGTGGTGCACTACTTTTTTCTTTTGCTTCTCCGCTTCGCATTCCAGGGGCGTATGTTGTTTTTTCTGCTTCCTTGTTTTGGGCATGCTGCTGTTTTTTTTTTTATGGTGTCTGCGCCCAAAGGCTGCCAGGTGGAGAGGGGTTCTGGTTTATTTATTATTATTATTATTTTTTTTTAAGATTCATACAGTACAATCTTGAGCGGAGAAGCGCTTTACATGAGTAGCACTTACGTACGTGAAGTTTTGTATAACACTAACTGGATTGGAGGAGTGCTTTACATGAGCACCCCTTACAGAAAAGTTTAGCAGTTGAAAAATATACAAACTGGTCCATTTAAAACAGAAATAAACACAGAGATCCTCAACGCGGCTCTCCGGCACAGCGGGAGAGCCAATACTACAATATTCACTGAATGATACTTTGTGGGGCATTTCTTTTTCAAAACATTTTGGCCCGTAACTCAGCCTGTGGTGTTCCTGGGACAAATTGACCACCATCAAAACGTTCAACACAACGTGCTCTTTCTGTCTAGGTCATATCAGTGTCCCCACACTAGTTTGGGCGGACCCCAAAATAATAACCTCTCTCACTATTCAGTGTCTTTTAAAGCTGTCTCATGGCTGGAACGTTTGTTTACACCTGGGAGTAGTTAGTGTTTTAAGGGCCTTGTTTGTAATATTATTCTAATAGGCCTGAAGATGCATAATGTGCATAATGTGCTATGCCCTCTAGGAACTGAATATATGGTTACATTGCATTACTTTTTGTCATTCCGTTTTCGTGTGGTCGAGCGTAAGCGTATGACCTGTTTTCTACTTTTAAGTATACTTCTTCTGTGGGCTTCCACCTATTTCATTTTTTAGTGTCAATGCCATTTAAAAATCCTTGCTTACTAGTGTTCAGTCATGCCTCTTTGTCCCGCCTTCTTCTGTGTGGGAGCAGGGACCAACAACTGTATAATTACGCTGTGTTATGTTTATCTAATCTGTAGTCTGTTTTTTTATTTTTTTTAACTTTGTTTCCTGCACCTGTCCAGGGAAGCTTCCCTTTTCATTTGCAGAGCATTCTTGCTCTGAACTTGGCCGTAAACATGGCTATAAATCAGTTTGTTCTCTTGATCACATTTGGTCTTTGTGGGCTCTCTGCACCCTCCCTCAGCTGCCTGGCTCCCACCCTTCCTTGACTTGGATTTTCTTTACCAACTCTACCAGAGCTCTGCAATCCTTAGAGACGGTGCACATTTCTTTTTTTATACTGGGATCCAACTCGCAGCTTCATCAGTGCTCCTCAGTTCACATACTCCAAGCCCTTAGCTGTGCCAGTGCCAGAACCCCACACACGCTGTCTGCCAGAGCACCTCAGTTCTTCCAGTCAGTACACTCTGCTGCTCCAGTACTGGGACCTCAGGGGCAGCTCTATCAGTGCACCTCAGTTCACACACTTCAAGCCCTTGGCCATGCCAGTGCCAGGAACCCCACACACACTGTCTGCCAGGGCACCTCAGTTCTTCCAATCAGTACACTGCTGCTCCAGTACAGGGACCTTGGGCGCAGCTCCATCAGTGCACCTCAGTTCTACCCCTGCGAGGTCACTTCCCCGCTGACATACATTTCCATTACAGCAGCTCAATTCTAATATTCAGTCTCACTGCCAAGCCAATACTGGACCCAGAAGAGCAAAACACAGCTCAGCCAGTGCACCTCAGGTCTAACATCCAACGTCACTTTTGATGGGAACCACCACAGCTCTGCCAGAATCAATCAATTCCAACATTCAGTGCACATTTCTTCTCAGTACTAAGACTCACAAACACACCCTTCAGGACTCCCCGCTTCTGTGGTTTAGAGGCAGTGCCGCTCCCATTCTGGGCCCGACTCGCAGCTTCACCAGGGCACCACCAGGCTAACACTTGACAACAGTGGCACGCCAGTACTAGGTTCCACACACAGCTCCATTAACATACCTCACTTCTGACCTTGTGTGCCTGTTATTATTTTAGTGCTGCATCCCACATACAACTCGTGTCAGTGCACCTCAACCCTAACATACAGTGCCCCATTATTCCAATACCAGAAATTACACAGCGCTCCATTTCTCATTCCTCACCCGCTGCCTTTCTGTTATTCCAGCACTGGGCCGGGACACAACTCCCCCAATCCTGATCTGAAGCGCCCCATTATTGCTTTATTGGGGTTCACATACAAATCTGCTAATGCACTTCCTGCTGTTCCACACTCAGACTTCTGTTTTAAGACCTGGGGGAGCCAATTAAATCAATTCTTAGCTACCATCTGTATTTGGGAGGGTCTATTTCACCTATCTCACTCTGTTGTTTCCTTTACTATGTTTACTCTGTGTTTTCTTTCTTCCCCACTTTCTCTTTCTTCCCCACTTTCTCTTTCCAGCTTTTAAAATCCACACATTAACAGTTTTGCTCTTTCTTTTAACTGTTTGTCTACTCCTCTCCCTTTTTTTTTTATTTCCCTGTTCCTCTTTCTACCCCCTCTTTCAAACTTACTAGAACAGTTTCTTTCCTTGTTTCGTTCCTCTTTGTTTTCTTCATCAGTTGTTCTTTCTTTCACTGTTTTTTCTCTCCCCTTTATTCTTTCTTTGTTTTTTTATTTTCTCTTTCCTTTGACTTGGTATGCGTCCTCCCACTTTTTTTTTTAAAGATCTTTCTTCCTTCCTCTCTGTTTTTTTTCTTATTTCTGTCAATTCACGTTTTAATATAAACCCCTCTTTTTTCCCCTCTATATTTGGAAGCCACAAGTTAATTGTCATGACCCGAAGAGTCAAAGTGGTTTTCCCATTCTGTGTCTATGGAAAATGTGTCAGTACATACATGCCCTGGTTCTTTCACAGCTTTTTCTTCTCACCATCTCTTTTTTTTTTCTATAATGTTCATTTTTCTCTTTCCTTTCACACTTCTTTCATTATTTTTTCCTCTTTATCTTTTGTTCGCTAGCTTCATCCCCTTTTTTCTTTTGTCGCACGTTTGCTCTATTTCTTCTTAGTTGTGCTTTCATTTTCTCATTCTTTCTTTCCCTTTCTGTTATTTCTTTGCGACCCCTTCTCTTTCTTCCTCTTGTCTGTTGAATTCCTTTTGTTTCTCTTTTTCTACCCTATCTACTTTCTCTCCTGAGGCCTAGTTATCAATGGAGACAATGGTGCAGTGGCACCGGGACCCAGAGACCTACCGACCTCACTCAACTTTAATTACTGCTCTGTTTTCTTACCAAAATTCCAGTCAACCATTTTCCTTTCTTACTCCATGGCCCATGACACTTTTACTAGGCCACTTGTCCTCTCCATCTTTACTCCCGACTCCCTCTTTGCTTTCACTCTCCAATACGTTCCAAGTGTTACTTTTGTTATGGTGTTTTGAGCATTACAATCTAATGCCAAATGTTTATTTCTGATAAAGGCTTATATGATAGTTGTATATGTTTTAGGATAGAGGAAGACGGTAAATGGACTTGCTTTAGTTAAATGCTGGGCCACTGGAATTATATGGCAGGAAAAGATGAAATTATGAGGCAGGGTTGACCAATTTATGTGGCAAGAAAAGTCAAGTTATGAATTTACAATGCCAATAGCTCTAACTGAAGAAAATGCGAGACCTGTTGCATTGCAAATGCTTGTTTTATTGTGGTGCCGGCTAGGGGCTGTTCTGAGCATTACAGTGAAGATACTACCATATTCGCTGCACTCAGAAACTCGCCCCATAATACTTTTCTGGCATTCCTTTTACAAAATATATTACTACTGTGTGGTAGTCCTAGGGCAATGGGACCACCATCAGAATGTTCAGCATGGCACGCTCTTTCTGTCTGTCATCTCTGGGTCCCCACACTAGGTTGGGGGGGGGGGGCAAATAATAATATTAAAAAATGTAATAAATAATGACAATATTTTCATTTTGTGCTGCAGATAGAGTAAGAAAGTAAATGGAAGTGCTTTAGTTATATGCAGGACCACTGCAATTGTGTGGCAGAGAGGACCATATTATTTGCCAGGGGTAACCAATTTATGTGGCACGAAAAGTCCAGTTATGCATTTACAACGCCAATAGCTCTGACTCAGACAAAGGTGAAACCTATTGTATTGCAAATGCTTGTTCTGTTGTGTATGTGGTAATCCACCTATTACTCAGTCACAAGCTCTAAAGGCACACATTTAAGGAATACATTCAACCCTAGCACAGCCACAGATCTTTTACCCAGTGCCTGCTAGAGGCAGCCCTCTCATATCCTAGGACCTCTGAGATTTCATCCCGTCTCTGTGGTTACATAGCCAATGAGCTGTGGTTGACGGCCTTTTATAGTTCCTTTAATTACTTTTTTATTTCTTTTGTAGAGTCTTTGTGTTTACTCAGCTGTCCTCGCCACTTTCTTCATCGTTGCCTTTTTTGTCTGGCTTACACTTCTTTTTCTAGTCCTCGTGAGATTACTCTCCCTTCTCATTTAATAATAACACTTCATGCATTTCTGTCTCTCTTGTAGATGTTGGTCCGGCTTCCATGATAGTCGGGAACCTCGTCGCTGGAAAGCGGATTGCTCAGGCTTGCGGGAGAGACGTGACTCAGCTGGAAGATAATGAGCAGGTAATGTTCTGCATTCTCACATTCAAACCATATTCTGTGCAGAGTTCTCAGAGCTGTCTAATTTCAGATGTGAACAAGAGCACATATTAGAGACCCCGACAATATAAGGGTTTATCCTGACAGCCATTTCACTGTCCTTCAGAGCCTGCAGTTCCAGTCTGAAAGATAACCTGTTGGAGCATAGTGTGTCCTCTGTTGCCTGTATTACACCTGGCAGAAATAGCACAACGTTTGTCATTGTTGTCTCGTGTCATTATATCACACACAGGCTATAATTTTTTGTATTACAGGCTGGACCAACTTGCTCCAACTTCAAACTTTACATGATTTTAGTAAATCAAACACATGGAAAGGGACCCACAGAAGTATATTTTTCAGGCCAAGAACTATTGTTGTGTCTGTTAACAAGCGTGAGTAGTCATGCTTCAGTGTTTCTTCTCAGCAGTGCCGGAACTCCTATATGTCTGTCAGTGTCGGCAGAATGTACCATATCTCTGAGCTCATCTGTTGAGGGAAATGTATGGTTTTTTTATTTTTTTATTCTCTTCCACAGTTCTTAAAGTGTCTCAATAGACTGTGGCTTTATGTGTAGAATGGAAGGTGATCTGATTGTCTAAAACATTTGTATTTGAGTCATTTAGAAAACGTGTTTCTCTGCCTTTCTGTATTAGGCCATTATAATTTCACAACCTGCTAATGGTTGTTATGCCAGCCTTCTCTGGGTGCATGGGAGCTGATGCCAAACCAAGGGCTCAAGTCCTCCTTAGAGAATTGTTCAGCATTGAGCATGCAGAGACTCTTCTGCCTTTATGAGCAATAAGAAAACTGGGGGTGGAGTGAAAAGGCTTATATTATGCACTTAAGAGATTTACTAGACACTTGCCTTCTTTCTTTCTCATCATGCAGTTCTTATATCTAGCTGATGTGTTGCAGTGGAGAGCACAGACGACCCCTGACCATCCACTATTCCTGCTACTTAATTCTAAGGTGAGAAACTATGTCAGTTATAGGTCACCATAGAAGATACTGTGATTGGGTGCTTCTGAGCGGGGAGACACTGAAATGGGTTTGCTGTGAGATGAAGGAGGTTGGTAGGTGTGTGTGTGTGTGTGTGTCTGTCTGTCTGTGTCAGACACCAGGGCTGTGCCTTGGGTTACACTGTTCTGATATGTTGAGATTTTGACAACTGATCTATCCAATTGTTTTTATTATTTGTCGCCTCTCCACCAAACAGGGCACTGTGGCCAGCACCTCAACATGCCTGCAGCTGCATAAGAAAGCGGAGCGAGTAGCAACTGGTCTCTTAGAAAAGGCGAGGGTCAGCGTGGGAGACCATGTGGCACTGGTGTACCCTCCAGGTAAGGATGTAGATCTCTGCCTTTGGAGTCTGGTGCACAATATGGCTCTGGTGTTGCTTCCATGTAGTGCAATGGCTACAGTTCTTAGCCTGCTGGGCCCCTGAGGCACAGTTAATGGTGTGAGCCTGAGTAGGTTTTTTTCAATACACTTAAAGATGGTGACATCTGACAGACCCATGTGGAGTAGGGTTGACACAATGTGTCTCTGGTTCATTACCTGTCCCAATATTAATTTTGTACAGTGGAACATTTCTGCCTCTGAAGGGAATCTTTTTTTTTTCTCTGCATGTCCGCTTTGAATTGAGAATTATGGCTATCAAAAGTAGGCCACTGTGACTTTGTAACAATGCTAATTTGATCAAGTGGGAAAGAACCTCACAATATTTATGATTACAAATAGTGCTCATCACTCCCAGTGTGTCTCATGAAGAAAAGGAAATCTAATATCAGTCATCAACCTTGCCCAAAAGTGACCAGGATGCCAGAAATTAACTGTGATTTTTCACCAGACATTTGATTTGTTCAGGCACCATAAATCGTTTGTGGCAGTTATTACATTTGTTAAAATTATGTTTGTGCTCCAGTTATCTCATTCTTTCTTAGGTTGTGTCTGAGCTCCAGATACAACATGCTCAGGTGCTGCATCAAAGCCTTTTTTGTACTCTTATCACTTGTTTATCTCTAAGGACTACATAAAAAGTTGCAAATGCCCTCCAAGGATTACCAAAAATAGATATGACCTAGCATATGGTTCTTAGTTATAATTATGAATACACTAGCTTATTTGCAGTGGCACATTAAGGGAAATATTAAACATTTGAAATATTACTGTCACTAAAGAAACACAACAGTTATGCCCTGTGGGCTAATCAGTATTTAGAAATAAGGACCAAACTTATAGCTCTTCTCTACTCCTCAGAATATTCACTAGTCCTATCCCATCCTCAATGCACTGAATGGTTTCTGAACCACTCGTATGTTTTCACCTGATTCTCAGGGTGAACATTTGTAGGGGAGAATAAACTGTGAAGTGAATCCACTAGAAAGCCAAACCTACTGCACTGAGAGCTCACCTGTACTTAGCAATGAAAGAAGATCTGACCACATTGCTGTCTATTTATGCGTAGAACTATCTCATTTTATCAGGTGATATTTGGCTATGGTGCCCATTTGAATCCTTGGCGTTCTCAGGCGAGTTTGGTATGAGGAGCAGGACATCACATGGCATTGAAGAGCCACACAGGGAGCAAGTAACATACGTTCTTTACAGTGATGAAAATGTTAAGCTTCCTCTGATCTGGACTGCCTAAATATAGCAAGCTTCACAGATTCTGTCGCACTTGGAGCTTTTGATGAGAGAGCACACAAAGAGACGTCACAAATATGTGTTCTCTTGGATCTAGATGACAGAATCTTCAGTTGAGCATACAGTTCTGTTTTTATGAACAATTATGACAGGGCTACATAGATTTAAGCTAATTCTAGTGTGCTCCAACACTTATAACCCCTTTGTACTTTTAGTTGTAAGTGACATCTTGATGTGATGCTGACAGATGTGCTAGAGATATGGTTGGGTGTGTAGGATTCTTTATCACATATGCTTATCTTTCCATTATAGTAAATCACCCAATAGCCTTACAGAACCCTTACACATGGAAATATAGTGCATGGGATGCGGGATGGTTGTTTATTTCATAAATGACATATGGGGGCATCAGTATGTTAATGCATAACCAGGAATATAAAAGTCTTGATCTGATATTTTGAGCCAGCGAATCTGAGGTGCCTATGTTAGTAGTCATTTCGATTGAGTCTTTGTTTCCTATTAACAGGTATAGACCTCATTGCAACATTCTATGGGTGTCTCTATGCAGGCTGTGTTCCCATTACTGTTCGGCCACCTCACCCACAGAATCTGGCCACCACTCTTCCCACTGTCAAGATGATTGTAGAGGTAAGGACTGTCTCTTTTTAGTACAGCAGATGAAAATAGGGTAATTCCTGCCGTACAAGTGGAGATTTTGATTAAGTGTGTGCATTTCACCAAAATCATAGTGGATTTATAGGGTATCTGTGGGCAAACTAAGCCTTTCCAAGTAGATGAAAATATTTAAAAAGTAGGACTTAAATTAATTTAAAATCACACTTTTCAAAAGCACTGGGTAAAAAGTCCTAAAAGGTAAGTGGATCATTGATGCGCTGAAGTACGCATTATGAACTGTGCTGCGTGTCTAAAAAGGCCACTTCCTCGGTGTATGTTTAAAAGTTATTTATGGTGAACAAAACTCATTTTGAGGGTATGGCCTATATGTAGCTTACCCATGGAAGCTCCCACCCTACCAGTGGTCTAAGTGAACACTGTTAAATTCAAAGAGATCTCCAGATGTTTCCCAAGGTCTGCGTAGCAGCTACATTGTGCTTCCAACTCTTTTTCCATTCGTGTCACTCACAGGGATAACAAAAAGAATAGAGTTTGAGGTCAACAAGTGTTTTATGAAATCAGTTGTGTAGTTCATCCAATCTTTTGAGGTCACCTAAAAGAGAGCAAATAATATTTGTGTGCTGAAACACAGGTGTTATAGACATGTTAAAAGGTAACAATTGGGTTGTGGCATGTGTAACTTTTGATGGACTTGTTCTGCATTCTACTGCCTTCGATTGTGAGGCTTGGACATGTGCAGCTTGTTTTTCTTTGGAGAATTCTTTCAAGGCACGAGGTACAGGTGTTCCTCTACAATTGGCAATACGCATTGTAGGAAGATGGCCTGGTGTGGTGAGCACCTATGGTGTTAACACCTTATTCCAGGTATCCCCTATCAGTGAAGTGTAGGCAGTGTCTAGGAAGCAAGGGCTCTCTAGAGGTAGCTGTGAGTGAGCAGCCAAGACTTATCTAGGAGACATGCAAAGCTTATGCATTACCACTATAGTCACACAGCACCTACTCGCCTAAATGAACCACACAGTGTTACAAAAATAAAGGCACTTTATTTTGGTAACACAAATACTAAAATACTTATTAGGCAATACCCCAACTGGAGGTTAGCAATCAGGAAATAGCATAGAAAACAATAAGCATTGGTAAAAGCAATGGCAAATAGTGAGGGCAATAGGGGAGGGCCAAACTATATACTTAAAAAGTGGAATGTGAAAGGAAGTCCCCCACCCAAGGAAGTGGAATCAGTTGGGGGGAGGGAAGAACCAGAAACCCCAAGAGGTAAGTACCAGCCTGCCCCGCAGGGACCAGAGAGAAGAGGCAAATACCCGGTTTTCCCCAAAATCAATGTTAGGATTTTGGAAAAGAACTGTGCGAGACTCAGACAAGACTGGAAGAAACAAAAGGTGGATTCTGACAGAAGAGGACCTGCAAAATCAGGGGACCAAGTCCAGTTCGAGTTGGAGTAACCGGCTGTGGCAGGAGCCACTAACCCACCCTTCTGTGGATGCAGGACCAGGTCGACAGTGGATGAAGAAAGACAGCAGTGCAGCACAGGAGCAGAAGAAGAGTTCCAGAAGTGATGCAAGTGATGTCTCACATTGGTGGTCGTGATGCAGTCTATCAGTGGTGCTGGAAAACCAACAACAAGCCTTGGCAAATGCAAGAGTCGGATAAGAATGTTTTGTAAGGTTAAAGAGGACCAGCAAGGCCCAGGGGACACGACCCAAGGAGGGGAGTCCGAGGTGACCCTCAGCACAAGATGAGGAGGCAGCTGCCACATGTGACCCACGAGCAGCAGGCACAGGATATGCAGTGAGACCCACTCAGCACACCTGAAGAGGAGTCCCATGTCTCTGGAGCAGCAGGCAGGAGACTGTACTTTGCAGGAAAGAGTGCTGGGGCCAGGGCTACACGTAGCGTGAAGATCCCTTGAAGGAGGAACAAACAAGCCTTGGTAGAGTCGGAATGCACAAGGGTACTTTCCTGCGAGGAGAGGTAAGGGCTTACCGTCTCCCAAGTTGGACAGCTTGTAGAGAGGACCAAGAGGACCACTCCAGACCACCATGTGTGATGCAGGCTCCAAACAGTTCTGGAGGAGAGAGGATCCACGCAGCCAATCGTCATTGAAGTTGGTGCCTGCAGATGCATAGGAGTGACTCCTTCACTCTAAGGGAGACTCCTTCTTACTTCATGTGCAGGCTGAAGACTTGTCACCATCATAGGATGCGCAGCCAAGGCGATGTTGCTGGAAGAGCCAGAGAAACAATGTTGCAAAGCGGAGTTGTCGTGGAGTTGCAGATTGTTGGTACCTGAAGGGTCCATTTGCAGTCCCAGTGGCCAGAAGATGAAGTAAACGATGCAGAGGAGTCCTGCTGGAATCTTATTTGTTGAATCTGAGGACCCACCCGAGAGGGCGACCCTAAATAGCGTAGGAAGGGGGATTGTAAAGATACATAATGGTAACTCTGAACCTGGGCATGTTTTGTATCAAGTCGGAATCATACCCCAATACTGTTACCACTATTGGTTGTGTGGATCCATGCATTCTGTGGGCTCCTTGGAGGACCCCCAACATTGCTTCTACTAGTCTTATAGGGTTTTCCGGGAAGCCTGCGCTGCTGCAACCCCTCAGACAGGTTTCTGCCCTCCTGCTGCTTCACCAACTCAGGCATAGGAAGGCAGGACAAAGGATTTCCTGTGGGAGAGGGAGGTAACACCCTCTCCCTTCGAAAAAGGTGTGAGAAGGCTTGGGAAGGGTAGCCTCCCCAAGCCACTGGTATGCTTTGAAGGGCACATTTGGTGCCCTCCTTGCATAAACCGGTTTGCACCGGTCCAGGGTCGTGTCCCATAGTCCCTGCTCTGAAGTGAAACTGGACAAAGGGAAAGGGTAGTGACCACTGCCCTGTCCATCACCAACCCAGGGGTGGTCCCAAGAGCTCCTCCAGGTGGCCACTTTATTTTGTCATCTTGAATCCAAGATTGGCAAAGGCCCCTGGGAGCATCTGGGTGGCTGGTCAGGCAGGTGAAGTCACAGCCCCCTCTTTATAGGTGCTCATCTTACAGGTGACCAAGCACCCTTCCTGGGCTATTTAGGGTCTCTCTCTTGGGTGTGTCCTCAGATTCGAAATGCAAGATTCCAGCAGGATTTGTTAGAATCGTTTACTTCATCTTCTGGCAACAGGATCCGCAACTGGCCTCTCGAGGAACCAGCAATCTGCAACGTAAGCAACGACTCCGCTTTGCAACATTGTTACCACGGCTTCTTCCAGCAACTGCAATATTTCTCTGGCTGTGCTTCCTCTGAGGTCGACACGGCTCCAGTCTGCACTAAGAAGAAGGAATCTCCCTTGGAGTCAAGGAGTCACTCCCCTGCACCTGGAGGCACCAACTGCAACGATGACGGCTGTGTTGATCTTCTGTCCTATGGAGCTGCGTGGATCCTGCATCACCGGTGGTGGTCTGGAGTGGTCCTCTCTGCCAGCTGTGTAACTTGGGAAATGGTAAGCCCTCGCCTTTCCTTGTTGGACAGTACCTTGGTGCACCGCGAATCTTGCAGCTACCAAGGCTTGGTTGCTCCTGCTCCAAGGGATCTTCAGGCTTTGTGTAGTCCTGCACTTTTTTCTGGCACGCGCAATCTCCTCTCTGCTGACTCACGTTCAGGTGTGCTGAGTGGGCCTCGCTGTGCCTCATGCCAGTGAGTTGCTTCGTCTTGTTGTGACTCTCCCAACTGCTGAGGGCCACCCCTGAC
Organism: Pleurodeles waltl; assembly: GCF_031143425.1. Taxonomy (NCBI): domain Eukaryota; kingdom Metazoa; phylum Chordata; class Amphibia; order Caudata; family Salamandridae; genus Pleurodeles; species Pleurodeles waltl. The sequence goes on from NC_090440.1 coordinate 1,693,342,943, forward strand.
TCCCTTCCTTGGGTCAAGTCCACTGGTCCTCTCCAGGTTTGCAACTTGTCTTCTTCCTCTGTTGCATTTGCCAAGGCTTGTTGGTAGTTCTTCAGCATGACCGACCCACTGCAACCCGACAGCCGATGTTGGACATCATCTGCATCACTTCAGGGACTCCTCTTCGGTTCATGTGCTGCACAGCTGGTCGTCTTCGTCCACCGTTGACCCGATCCTGCATCCACATACAGGTGGGTAGTATCTCTTGCCACTACCAGACACTCCATCACAAACTGAACTGGGTCTCCTTCCTTTGCAGGTCCTCTTCTACCAGGATCCACCTTTGGGTTCCAGTCTTGTCTTGCACAACCCTTTCTGAACTCCTCCTGTTGGTTTTGGGGAAAACCAGGTGTAGGAAGTTGGCTCTGTATGCACTATTTCAAAGTAAGGAATAGTATGCACAGAGTCCAAGGGTTCCCCTTAGAGGTAAGATAGTGGCAAAAAGAGATAATTCTAATGCTCTATTTTGTGGTAGTGTGGTCAAGCAGTAGGCTTATCAAAGGAGTAGTGTTAAGCATTTGTTGTACATACACAAGCAATAAATGTGGAACACACACTCAGAGACAATTCCAGGCCAATAGGTTTTTGTATAGAAAAATATATGTTCGGTGGCATGTGTAGCTGCAGATACACATGCTGTGCATAGTCCGCCGTCTGGTGTTGTGTCGGAGTGTTACAAGTTGTTTTTCTTCGAAGAAGTCTTTTCGAGTCACGAGACCGAGGGACTCCTCCTCCTTTGTTTCCATTGCGCATGGGCGTCGACTCCATCTTCGATTGTTTTTTTTTCCGCCATCGAGTTCGGACGTGTTCCTTTTCGCTCCGGGTTTCGGGACGGAAAGATAGTCAAAACTTCGGAAAACTACGTCGGTATTGTTTCGTTCGGTATCGGGTTAGATAGAATCGACACCGAATCGTGAAGAGCTCCGGTAGCCCTTCAGGGTAACTTCGACCCCCCGTCGGGGCCTGGTCGGCCCGACCGCGTGTAACATCGACACCGATGGAACGGACCCCGTTCCGATTCTGTCCTAAATGCCACAGCAAGTATCCATATACAGACCAACATTTGGTCTGTAACTTGTGCCTGTCGCCCGAGCACAAGGAAGAAACGTGTGAGGCCTGTCGTGCGTTTCGGTCCCGAAAGACGCTCCGTGACCGAAGAGCCAGAAGATTGAAAATGGCGTCCACGCCGACAGGACAACGAGAGTTCGAGGAACAAGGAGAAGAAGAGGAAGCCTTCTCCATCCATGAATCGGACTCGGAGGAGTTCGACATCGAAGAAACCGTGAGTAAGACGTCGAAACAAACACCACACGGGAAAACAGACAAGGCCCAGGGGACGCCACTGCCAACAGGCCATGGCTCAACCCATAAAATAGGTGACCGTCCATCGGCACCGAAAAAGGGCGAACTGGTGCCGAGATCGTCCGACTCGGGTCGAGACACAGGCACGCAGCAATCTCGGGACCGAGAAAGTGCTGCCGAAAAGGGTCGACGCCGCGACAGCGGAACCGAAGCTGCTCGACGCAGAGACAGCGGCACCTAGGATGATCGACGCCGAGAAAGCTCGACTACAAAAAAGAGAAAAATCTCCTCGGAGCCGAAAGCAAGCAAAGACACAGTTTCGGTGCCAAAACGCCCTGCAACCGAACCGACTGCCAGTTCGTGTTCAGAGGAACAATCACTGTCCTCTCAAATGCGCAAACACAGATTTGAAGAAGAGTTACAAACCACTAACGTAGACCACACCCAAAAGCAGATCTTCATACAGAGTGGGACAGGGAAGATCAGCACTCTTCCCCCAATCAGGAGGAAAAGGAGACTTGAGTTCCAAACTCAAGAACAGACACCACCAGCAAAAGTGGTGAAGAAAGTAACTCCACCACCCTCTCCTCCACCTGTAACTCATACATCACCGGCACAAACTCAGTCACATTCACCAGCTCATACCACCATGAGCCAAGATGACCAGGACGCTTGGGACCTATATGACGCCCCAGTATCAGACAATAGTCCTGAGTCGTACCCTACCAAGCCCTCACCACCTGAGGACAGCACAGCGTATGCACAGGTGGTAGCTAGGGCAGCAGAGTTCCATAACGTGTCGTTACACTCAGAACCTGTCGAGGATGACTTCCTTTTCAACACCCTCTCCTCCACCCATAGCACCTATCAATGCCTGCCTATGCTCCCGGGAATGCTAAGGCACGCAAAACAAATCTTTAAAGACCCTGTCAAAAGCAGAGCGATAACTCCACGGGTGGAGAAAAAATATAAAGCACCGCCCACAGACCCTGCTTTTATCACATCACAACTGCCACCAGATTCAGTTGTAGTAGGGGCAGCTCGCAAGAGAGCCAACTCGCACACATCAGGTGACGCCCCACCTCCGGACAAAGAGAGCCGCAAGTTCGACGCAGCTGGCAAAAGGGTTGCTGTGCAAGCTGCAAACCAGTGGCGCATCGCGAACTCTCAGGCGCTCCTAGCGCGATATGACAGAGCCCATTGGGATGAGATACAGCATCTCATCGAGCATCTACCCAAAGAATTACAGAAACGGGCAAAACAAGTAGTCGAGGAGGGACAAAATATCTCGAATAACCAAATACGCTCCTCTATGGATGCAGCGGATACAGCTGCAAGAACAATAAATACCGCGGTAACCATAAGAAGGCACGCATGGTTGCGCACATCCGGGTTTAAACCCGAGATACAACAAGCAGTGCTCAATATGCCGTTCAACGAACAAAAATTGTTTGGACCTGATGTGGACACGGCAATTGAGAAATTGAAAAAGGACACTGACACAGCCAAGGCCATGGGCGCACTCTATTCCCCGCAGGGCAGAGGCACTTTTGGCACATTTCGCAGAACACCCTTCAGAGGGGGGTTTCGGGGTCAAGCCACACAAGCCAGCACCTCACAATCAACACCGTCTACCTACCAGGGACAGTACCAAAGGAGAGGGTTTCGGGGCCAGTACAGAAGGGGACAATTCCCTAGAAACCGGGGAAAATTTCAAGGTCCCAAAACCCCTACAACCAAACAGTGACTCATAAGTCACTCAACCCCTTCACACAACACCAGTGGGGGGGGAGACTAAGCCAATTTTACAAAGCTTGGGAGGAGATAACAACAGACACTTGGGTCTTAGCGATTATCCAGCATGGTTATTGCATAGAATTTCTCCAAATCCCTCCAAATGTCCCACCAAAAACACAAAACATGTCAAAACAGCATTTAGACCTTCTGGAATTAGAAGTTCAGGCATTACTGCAAAAGGACGCAATAGATTGTACCACGTACACAAAGGAACACAGGAGTTTACTCACTGTACTTTCTAATACCAAAAAAAGACAAAACACTGAGACCAATCTTAGATCTCAGAACACTAAACATCTACATCAAATCGGAACACTTTCACATGGTCACGCTACAAGACGTATTACCACCGCTAAAACAACAAGACTATATGACAACCTTAGATCTAAAAGACGCGTATTTCCACATACCGATACATCCCTCGCACAGGAAAGACCTAAGGTTCGTATTCAAGGGAATACATTACCAATTCAAAGTGTTGCCGTTAGATATAACAACCGCACCAAGAGTATTTACGAAATGCCTAGCAGTAGTAGCTGCACATATCAGAAGGCAGCAAATACACGTGTTCCCCTACCTAGACGATTGGCTAATCAAAACCAACTCCCTAACAAAGTGTTCACACCACACAGAGTATGTCATACAAACCCTCTACAAACTCGGTTTCTCCATCAACTATGCAAAATCACACATTCTGCCGTGCAAAACACAACAATACTTAGGAGCGACAATCGACACAACAAATGGGATAGCCACTCCAAGTCCACAAAGGGTTCAACATTTTTACAAGGTTATACAAGCCATGTATCCGACACAAAAAATACATGCAAAGATGGTATTAAAACTCCTAGGCATGATGTCTTCATGCATAGCCATTGTCCCAAACGCAAGACTGCACATGAGGCCCTTGCAACAGTGCGTAGCATCGCAATGGTCACAGGCACAGGGTCACCTTCTAGATCTGGTGTTGATAGACCGCCAAACTTACATCTCGCTTCTATGGTGGAACAGTATAAATTTAAACAAAGGGCGGCCTTTCCAAGACCCAGTGCCACAATACGTGATAACAACAGATGCTTCCATGACAGGGTGGGGAGCACACCTCAATCAACACAGCATCCAAGGACAATGGGACGTACATCAAACAAAGTTGCATATAAATCACCTCGAATTGTTAGCAGTGTTCCTAGCGTTGAAAGCATTTCAACCCATCATAACCCACAAATACGTTCTTGTCAAAACAGACAACATGACAACAATGTATTATCTAAACAAACAGGGGGGAACACACTCGACACAGCTGTGCCTCCTTGCACAAAAGATATGGCATTGGGCGATTCACAACCACATTCGCCTAATAGCACAGTTTATTCCAGGGATCCAGAATCAACTAGCAGACAACCTCTCTCGAGATCACCAACAAGTCCACGAATGGGAGATTCACCCCCAAATTCTAAACACTTACTTCCACCTTTGGGGAACACCTCAAATAGACCTATTTGCAACAAAGGAGAACGCAAAATGCCAAAACTTCGCATCCAGGTACCCACACAGGCAGTCTCAAGGCAATGCTCTATGGATGAATTGGTCAGGGATATTTGCATACGCTTTTCCCCCTCTCCCTCTCATTCCATATCTAGTAAACAAATTGAGTCAAAACAAACTCAAACTCATACTAATAGCACCAACATGGGCAAGACAACCCTGGTACACAACACTACTAGACCTGTCAGTAGTACCCCATGTCAAGCTACCCAACAGGCCAGATCTGCTAACACAACACAAACAACAGATCAGGCATCCAAACACAGCATTGCTGAATCTAGCAATCTGGCTCCTGAAATCCTAGAATTCGGACATTTAAACCTCACCCAAGAATGTATGGAGGTCATAAAACAGGCTAGAAGGCCATCCAATAGACACTGCTATGCAAGTAAATGGAAAAGATTTGTTTGCTACTGCCATAGTAATCAAGTTCAACCATTACATGCATCTCCAAAGGATGTAGTAGGATACTTACTACATTTGCAGAAATCAAATCTGGCCTTCTCTTCCATAAAGATACACCTCGCAGCAATTTCTGCATACCTGCAGATCACCCATTCAACTTCACTATTTAGGATACCTGTCATTAAAGCGTTTATGGAAGGCCTCAAAAGAATTATACCACCAAGAACACCACCTGTTCCTTCATGGAACCTCAACATCGTCTTAACAAGACTCATGGGTCCACCTTTCGAACCCATGCATTCTTGCGAAATGCAATTCTTAACGTGGAAGGTTGCATTTCTCATTGCCATTACATCTCTAAGAAGAGTAAGCGAAATTCAAGCGTTTACTATACAGGAACCTTTTATTCAAATACACAAAAATAAGGTAGTTCTAAGAACCAATCCTAAATTTTTACCAAAAGTTATTTCACCGTTCCACTTAAATCAAACAGTAGAACTACCAGTGTTCTTTCCACAGCCAGACTCAGTAGCTGAAAGGGCACTACATACATTAGACATCAGAAGAGCACTAATGTACTACATTGACAGAACAAAACTAATTAGGAAAACAAAACAACTGTTTATTGCATTTCAAAAACCTCATACAGGAAACCCAATATCAAAACAGGGTATAGCCAGATGGATAGTTAAGTGTATCCAAACCTGCTACCTTAAAGCAAAGAGAGAGCTGCCCATTACACCAAAGGCACACTCAACCAGAAAGAAAGGCGCTACCATGGCCTTCCTAGGAAATATTCCAATGAACGAAATATGTAAGGCGGCCACATGGTCTACGCCTCACACATTTACTAAGCACTACTGTGTAGACGTGCTATCCGCACAACAAGCCACAGTAGGTCAAGCCGTACTAAGAACTTTATTTCAAACTACTTCCACTCCTACAGGCTGAGCCACCGCTTTTGGGGAGATAACTGCTTACTAGTCTATGCACAGCATGTGTTTCTGCAGCTACACATGCCACCGAACTGAAAATGTCACTTACCCAGTGTACATCTGTTCGTGGCATTAGTCGCTGCAGATTCACATGCGCCCACCCGCCTCCCCGGGAGCCTGTAGCCGTATGGAAGTAATCTTCAACATTTGTACATTTGTAAATATATTACTTAAACTTTATTTTGTACATACTTATTCATTCCATTGCATGGGCACTATTACTAACATACACAACTCCTACCTCACCCTCTGCGGGGAAAACAATCGAAGATGGAGTCGATGCCCATGCGCAATGGAAACAAAGGAGGAGGAGTCCCTCGGTCTCGTGACTCGAAAAGACTTCTTCGAAGAAAAACAACTTGTAACACTCCGACCCAACGGCGGACTATGCACAGCATGTGAATCTGCAGCGACTAATGCCACGAACAGATGTACACTGGGTAAGTGACATTTTCATTTCTTAGTTTATTTTAAGAACCACAGGTTCAAGATTTACATGTAATTGCAGGTAGGTACTTTAGGAACTTTGAATTAGCAAAATAGCATATACAGTTTTCACATAAATCACATATAGCTATTTTAAAACTAGACAGTGCAATTTTCAACAGTTCCTGGGGGGAGTAAGAGTTTGTTAGTTTTTGCAGGTAAGTAAACCACCTACGGGGTTCAAGTTTGGGTCTAAGGTAGCCCACCGTTGGGGGTTCAGAGCAACCCCAAAGTTACCACATCAGCAGATCAGGGCCGGTCAGGTGCAGAGGTCAAAGTGGTGCCCAAAACGCATAGGCTTCAATGGAGAAGGGGGTACCCTGGTTCCAGTCTGCCAGCAGGTAAGTACCCGCGTCTTCGGAGGGCAGACCAGGGGGTTTTTGTAGGGCACCGGGGGGGGACACAAGTCCACACAGAAAGTACACCCTCAGCAGCGCGGGGCGGCCGGGTGCAGTGTGCAAACAAGCGTCGGGTTTGTAATTGAAATCAATGGGAGACCAAGGGGTCTCTTCAGCGATGCAGGCAAGGGGGGGGCTCCTCGGGGTAGCCACCACCTGGGCAAGGGAGAGGGCCTCCTGGGGGTCACTCCTGCACTGTAGTTCGGATCCTTCAGGTCCTGGGGGCTGCGGGTGCAGAGTCTTTACCAGGCGTCGGGATCTGAGGAACAGGCAGTCGTGGTCAGGGGGAGCCTCGGGATTCCCTCTGCAGGCGTCGCTGTGGGAGCTCGGGGGGGCAACTCTGGCTACTCACGGTCTCGCAGTCGCCGGGGAGTCCTCCCTGAAGTGATTGTTCTCCAAGTCGAGCCGGGGGCGTCGGGTGCAGAGTGTCAAGTCTCACGCTTCCGGCGGGAAACGCACGTTGTTTCAAAGTTGCTGCCTTGTTTCAACGTTGCAGTCTTTGGTGAACAGGGCCGCTGCCCTCGGGAGTTTCTTGGTCCTTCAAGAGCAGGGCAGTCCTCTGAGGATTCAGAGGTCGCTGGTCCCTGGGGAAAGTGTCGCTGGAGCAGTGTCTTTAGAAGTAGGGAGACAGGCCGGTAGAGCTGGGGCCAAAGCAGTTGGTGTCTCCGTCTTCTCTGCAGGGTTTTTCAGCTTAGCAGTCCTCTTCTTCTTAGGTTGCAGGAATCTGAGTTCCTAGGTTCTGGGGAGCCCTTAAATACTAAATTTAAGGGTGTGTTTAGGTCTGGGGGGTTAGTAGCCAATGGCTACTAGCCCTGTGGGTGGGTACACCCTCTTTTTGCCTCCTCCCACGGGGAGGGGGTCACATTCCTATCCCTATTGGGGGAACCCTCCATCTGCAAGATGGAGGATTTCTAAAAGTCAGAGTCACCTCAGCTCAGGACACCTTAGGGGCTGTCCTGACTGGCCAGTGACTCCTACTTGTTGTTCTCATTATCTCCCCCGGTCTTGCCGCCAAAAGTGGGGCTGTGGCCGGAGGGGGTGGGCAACTCCACTAGCTGGAGTGCCCTGTGGTGCTGTAACAAAGGGGGTGAGCCTTTGAGGCTCACCGCCAGGTGTTACAGTTCCTGCAGGGGGAGGTGATAAGCATCTCCACCCAGTGCAGGCTTTGTTACTAGCCACAGAGTGACAAAGGCACTCTCCCCATGTGGCCAGCAACATGTCTCGAGTTTGGCAGGCTGCAAAAACCAGTCAGCCTACACAGGTAGTTGGTTAAGGTTTCAGGGGGCACCTCTAAGGTGCCCTCTGGGGTGTATGTTACAATACAATGTACACTGGCATCAGTGTGCATTTATTGTGCTGAGAAGTTTGATACCAAACTTCCCAGTTTTCAGTGTAGCCATTATGGTGCTGTGGAGTTCGTGCATGACAGACTCCCAGACCATATACTCTTATGGCTACCCTGCACTTACAATGTCTAAGGTTTTGCTTAGACATTGTAGGGGCACAGTGCTCATGCACTGTTGCCCTCACCTATGGTATAGTGCACCCTGCCTTAGGGCTGTAAGGCCTGCTAGAGGGGTGTCTTATCTATACTGCATAGGCAGTGTGAGGTTGGCATGGCACCCTGAGGGGAGTGCCATGTCGACTTAATCGTTTTGTCCTCACCAGCACACACAAGCTGGTAAGCAGTGTGTCTGTGCTGAGTGAGGGGTCCCCAGGGAGGCATAAGATATGCTGCAGCCCTAAGAGACCTTCCCTGGCATCAGGGCCCTTGGTACCAGGGGTACCAGTTACAAGGGTCTTACCTGGATGCCAGGGTGTGCCAATTGTGAAAACAAAAGTACAGGTTAGGGAAAGAACACTGGTGCAGGGGCCTGGTTAGCAGGCCTCAGCACACTTTCAAATCAAAACTTAGCATCAGCAAAGGCAAAAAGTCAGGGGGTAACCATGCCAAGGAGGCATTTCCTTACACCAGGTACTTACCTCTGCTCTCCTGGTCACTGGGACACACTCTGGTACTCACCTCCTGGGGTTCCTAGTTCCTCTAGCTTCCCTCTAACGATTCCACATCCTTGGGTGGGGAACTGTTTCTTGCATTCCACTTGCTTAGTGTATGGTTTGGCCCTCCCCTAGGGCTTACACTATTTTCTATTGCTTTTTATGCTCCTTACTGATTATTAATGTGTAAATGGTAGTTTGTTTACTTACCTCCAGTTTGGGGGGAGGGAGGATAGGGGGAATGGGGTCTGCATAATAGTATTTTAGTGTTTGTTTTACCATAATAAAGTACCTTTATTTTTGTAAAATTGTGTGGTTCTTTCATGTGTGATAGTGCTGTGTGACTGTAGTGGTATTGCATAAGTGTTGCATGTTTCCTAGATATGTCTTGGCTGCTCGCCCACAGCTACCTCTAGAGAGCCAGGGCTTCCTAGACACTCTAGTCCGCACTAATAGGGGTTACCTGGACCTGGCATAAGGTGATGACACCAAAGTTGCTCACCACACATCAAGCCAGCTTTCTGCAAGGATAACTTTCTTGTTGAAATGCTTTCTAATTCCTAGGGTTCCGTCCAGTATCTCCCCATGCTCAGTAGCCTGTTAAAATCCGCTTCGGAGATCTTCAAAGACCCAGTGAAGGCCAGAGTGGTCGGTCTGAGGATAGATAAAAAGTATAAACCCTCCCCCTTGGACATGGATATGGGCCCAACTCCCATTGGACTGGTAGTGCACGGCTTAACGTAAGCAAACAAATGCCCAAGGTACTGGTATCAGCCCGCCGCCAGACAGGAGAGTAAGAAGATTGCCAGGCAAAAGGGTGGCACAGAGTAAGTCAGCCACTGGTGCGTTGCCAACTCTGTGGGCTTACTCTCCAGATATGAGAGGACCAGTAGAATGAGATGGTGGACCTGGTCCAGCACCTCCCAGTCCAGTATAATCCCTAGGTACGAGACTTAGTTTCTGAGGTCAAGAGCATCTCTAATACCACTATTGGGTGTGCCTTAGACACTGCTGACACCTCCGCAAGAGGAATCAAAACTAGTGTCCTCATTCAGCACCATGTGTGGCTTCATGTCTTGGGCTTTAAGCCGGACGTCCAGCAGCATCTAATGAAGTTGCTCTTCAGTGGGTAACATCTCTTTGGGCCACAAGTTGATCAGATGTTGGAAAAAAAAACATAAAAGACATGGACACCATTAAGGCAATGGGAGCTCCACAGACCCATCGCCCTCTGGTCCTTTCGTAGAACACAGTTTCGTGGCGGTGCCAATTCCACCTCTCCATTCGCTTTGACCTCCTTTCAGCGGTAGCAGCAACATCTGCAACCCTCCCGTTGGTACGCTACGCTTGAGTATAGGGATTACAACTCAAAGGGCAGAGGGGGTGAGGCTAAGGGAGCCGCTCCCACTAAACAGTGACACACTCTCTCTCCCGACCACACAACACCTGTCAGCGGAGGATTACAGGGCTTCCTCCCACAGTGGCAAAAGATCACATCAAATGAATGAGACACCCCCCTCCTGCAAACACTACCTCTCCCTAGAATGCCAGAGATTCCTGCAAGAGGAAGCACAGGTGCTTATCCTCAGAGGTGCTGTAGAGCCTCTGCCCCTACAACAGCACGGCTGGGGGGGGGTCTACTCCCTGTACTTTCTCATTCCAAAGTAGATGTGTCCTTCAAGCCCATCCTCGACATCAGGCCCCTCAACAAGTACATCCTCTCAGAGCACTTATACATGGTCACTCTCCAGAACGTTGCTCCTCTGTTGCAACAAGGCGACTTCATGACTTGCTCTAGACCTGAAGGATGCCTAGTTCCTCAGCCCAACCCGCCCTTCTCACCACCGCTATCCAAGGTTCGTGGTAACTGGACAGCATTTCCAGGTCAGAGTTCTGCCTTGCGGAGTCACTACGGCCCCCTGAGTCTTTACAAAATGCCTTTCCATGATAGCCGTTCTTTTACAGAGGAGCAGCATTTACTTTTTCCCTTACCTTGACAACTGGCTGATCAACAGTGCAAGCAGGCCCACACTCCGAGCACCTTTGATCCTTTGTATTGTCTCTTCTTCATTATCCGTGTGGTCAAGTCTCACAGTCATCCCCTTCAAATACAACCCTTCTATGGGGCACTTCTCAATTGTCAGGAAAGCTACCCAAGGCTTGGCACAGGTCTAAGCCTTCCAGCTTTTGCTGCCCCTTTGTTAGCCATATCACCAGTTAACGGTCAGAACAGTAATACATCTCCTTAGCATGATGGCCCTATGCATCGCCATTGTTCCACATGCATGATGGTATATGTGCAGGGCAGTGGTCAAGCGTGGGGTTACTGGGAAGTCCTTGAGATTATTTGGACCAGTACCCATCGTTCTCTGCAGTGGTGGAACTGCAACAACCTTTTGAATGGCAGGCCCTTTCTAGACCCATTCCCTCAGGTGAACAATACCTCAGGTGACTCCCTCACGTGGTGGGGGGCAATTCTGAAAGACATCCCCATTTAGGGCTTGTGGACACCCCTCCAAAGGCCTTCTGCATTAGTTACGTCAGACAACTAGCTGTCCAGTTAGCCTCCAAAGATTTCATCTGTTGGGTGCACCACAAGGTGGTCCTAATCAAAACAGACAACATGACTGCCATGTATTACCTCCGGAATCAAGAAGGCATCCACTCTCTCCAGTTGTCTCCATTAGTACAGAGCATTTGTTATCTGGTGATTCACCACAAAGTCAACTGGTGGCGGAGTACCTTTTGGAAGTAGACAACGATTTTGCAGACCCGCTGAGCATAATGTTGCAGCAAGTCCATGAGTGGGAACTCCACCTGCAAGTCAGACTCCTTTATGTCTGCCATTGGGGATTCCCCAACGTAGATCTGTTCTTAACCACCGAAAACAGCAAATCCCCAAGCTTCACCTCCAAGTTTCCACACCCACAGACCATGGGCAACGCATTATGGATGAATAGGTGAGGGATATTTGCCTATGCTTTTCATCCTGTACTACTACTTTTGTACGTGGTTCGGAGGCTGCTGCAAACATCTCTCACCCTCGTCCTGGTGGTTCCCACATGGGTCAGTCAGTCTTGGTTCGCAACCCTCATTGAGTTATATGTGGTTCCTCACGAGGTGCTCAACTTACCAGAACTTCTCACTCAACACCAGGGCTGAATTGCGCACCCTAACCCCAGGCACTTAACCTTGTAATTTGGCTCCTGAGATCCTAGAATTTGGTCACCCCAACTTACCTTTGGAACGTATGTCCATCCTCAAAGAGGCTCACTGTCCCACTACATGTGCCTGCTATGCTGGGAAAGATTTGTTAGTTACTGTCTACCTAAAAGCGTTCTTCCACTTAATGCAGCAGTACAAGACATTGTTTGCAAACTGGTTTATTTACAACATGCAGGTCTCTATTATACTTCATTTGTCTTTATTTGGCTGCCATCGCAGCTTACTTACAAAATGTCAAACACTCAATTGAGCTGCTGATGTTCCACATACCATCCATACTCTGTAGCAGGAAGGGCCCTCCAAACTAGACATCAAAAGGGCCCTCATGTACTATGTCGATAGGAAAAAATATTTTGTTACACAATATAACTTTTTGTTGCATACACTACACCACACCAAGTTAGTGCCATTTTAGAGGCTGCAGTTGCTCGTTAACAAGGCAAATGTATATAATCTCGGTATGCCAAGGCCAAAGGGAATCACCCTGTTCCACCAAGATGCATCCTACATGCAAGAAATCAGCCTGCATGACTTTTCTGGGTAATATCCCAATAGCTGATATCTGAAAAGCAGCTTTGTGGTCCACCCCACACACATTCACTAGACACTATTGTGTGGATGTTCTGGAATACCAACTAGCCCATGTCGACCAGGCTGTACTACAAACACTCTCTTTTAATCTTCTGCAACATCCTCTGGCTAATCACTGCTTAATAGAGAACTGCTTTACTGTCTATGCAGAGCTTGTGTATCTGCTGCTATACATCCTATGAACTGAATGTTATTTACCCTGTACTCTTAGCATCTGTTTGTGGCATGTAGTGCTGCAGACTCGCATGTGCCCGCCCTCCTCCCTGGAAGCCTTCGGCTGGTGTAGTTGCTTTTCCTGTAATTTCTGTATTTATTTATTTGCTTGGCCCCGTCTTTCATTTATATGCTCCATTTCTATCTTTATCTGCCATGAGGGGAAGTAATCTAACAATGGAGCCAATGCCCAAGCGTATTACCAACTGTAGGAGTCACTATACCTCGTGGCCCAAAATAATTCTTCAGAGCACAAGTTGCACATGTCCAAACCCAACACTAGGTGGTAGTAGACTGCAGAGCTTGTAAATCTACAGCACTGTATCCCAAAGAACAGATGCTTACAGTGTAAGTAACATTTTAATTTCCTAATTTGTATTCAAGACAATAATCCAGTGTATTCATTATTGTGGTTATCGCCATAAAGAGCATTTCCAGGAAAATGGTCTACCTTCCAATTCTTGGTTTATGTTTCCTTGGATTCCAACGTGGACTTTCCTCCCAAATTTAGTACCAAAGGAGATGTAATTTCCGATTTTCAATTTTTGAAGGGTAGCTCTAACTTTCTCAAACCATTGGGGCCACAATTACATCCATTAGTTTTTCTTGCTGCATAATAAGTCAATTTTGACTTGCTCTTCAGACACACCTCCTGGATTTCATTCAGTGCATTAATCAGTAGAGCTTGTGTCTCAGTTTGGCTGTTCGGTGTGCCTGCTCCCACTCCGGCTTACAATATGCATAGGGCGTTGAATTGAAGTTTCATTTAATCTTTAGGGGGCTTTTATTCTCCTAATGCAAGATGAAGAGCCCAACACTTAAGTGCTAATATTGATTAGAGAAGGGCAACATCATCTTTCTTTACAAGAAGAAGTAGAGCCTTGGACATCTCTCTTGCACCTCACACTAATTTCTCTATACCATGTTGCTGGAGGCCTCCTAATTGAAACAGATGTTCACCAATTCCCCACACTCTTTTCTTTAGCTTTTCCTACTGGCTCTTTCCTGCTTATAGCATGATGCACGGAAGTAGTCATGTAGGGCCCGCAAGTGGTGTCAGTACTCTTAATGTTAAATTTACAGCAGTCACCTCTGCCTCCAGTAAACAGGCCTGCCTCTGCAAGCCCCCAGGGAATGAAGAGTTACACCTGCTCATTTCTATCTGGCCACGCCCACCTGCAGACCCTTTCAGTGGGACACAACCATGGTTACAGTGCAGCAAGTTCCACCATCGCCTGGCACCTTGCAGTGCACATATTATTCCGGCTGCCCCACGGTACACATGCAGGGTGGCCATTAGTTTGCCACAATCGGCTGATTGTGTCTTCTATGTCGGGCCTAAAGAAGGGCAGAACTGAACATGCCACCACTGGCCAGAAGGAGGTGCCCCACCATTAGTTGACTCTTAATGGGCTGTTGTATTAGTTTTCTTTTAGTGGCCAGTCACAGCCCACTTTCGCAGGGCAGTGTCCTGCACTCAAGTCCACACAACTTACATCTCCATGCTTCAAGACTCTAGTGAGGCCTAGCTGGCCACAGTTAAAGGATAGTCTACCTGATCAACTATCTTTGTTCAAGTCATCTGTTGTAATGGGTTTTCTAAAGAGCTGACCTACATGTTTCTGCCGAAGCCATTTATGATACCCCTTAAGGACCCCAATCAGGTCTCACATTCCTGAAATGCTCTCCATTCAAGCCTATGCACAGATATCCTCTCCTACTATTTGCATTGAAAACATTGCTTCTCATAGGCATAATGTCAGTGTGAGTGAGCGGCAAGTACTCTGTCCATCAACCTTGTGCTACCTTCTTTCTGTACAGGCTTTTGCTAAGGACCACAGCGACTTTCCTCCTGAAAGTTGTCACACTTTACCATATCAGACAATCAATTGAACTACCAGGTTTCTTTGCCCCTCTTTATTCATAAAGATGGAAGAGAGACTTAAATTGCCTATACCCAAAGAGAGCTGTGACTTTTACATAGATGGGACCAAATACATTTGGATGAACGGTCCACTGTTTTTGGGGTTTTCTGGGGTGAAAAAAGGAGCTGTGCAGAAATGGACCATCAACAGCTTCCAGAAGGCCAGTGGGCTCATTACACCAGAATAAAAGCTGCTACCACTGCACTGGTGTACGGTGTGCCTGTCTTCCATATCGACCAGACTGCAGCATTGTTGTAAGTTCACACATTCACAAGGCATTATTGTCTGGATTGTCTGGATTGTCAGGTTTGGCAGAAAGGTCACTTTGTGTTACCTGTGGTTCAGAGTACACCAAGACCACTTTCAGTTTGTCGTGCTTCCTTCAGCTTTTTCTCAGACCTTCGGCTGTTCACAAATGTAATGGCTTTGGCGAGTGCCCATCATCGGTGCAAATATTCCTGTACCTCAGCGACTGGCTCCTGAAAGCTAATTCAGTAGAATCAGTTGTGGAACACCTCTCAGTGACAGCCGCGCTCCTGGCGTCACTGGGATTTACTATCAATGAGCCAAAGTCACACCTCAGCCCCACACAAATAATCCTATTTATTGGGGCAATCCTGAACACTGTGGTGTTCAAGGATTCTCCTCTGCCACAGTGGGGCCAGAACATTTGGGATATGATACCCTGACTGCATTCCGGGCTCTGTCTGGATTGCTCTGAGTCTTCTTTGTCTCCTGACCTCATGCATCCTCTTCATCCCGAGCGTCAGGTGCCACATGCTGGCGCAACAGAGGGACCTAAAAATCCCAATAGGGGCAGCGTCGGAATTGCTTCTCCGACTCAATTCAGATCTCGAAGAAGCTGCACTGGATATGCATTGTTGGCTGATGAACGAGCTCGATATGCAGCAGGCCACTCTCTCTTCCCCATCTAGGGGAATAGATGTGAATATTCTGATCAAGCTCCATCTGAAACATTATAGAAAATTTGTAGTCAATATTAGTACACAGCGTTCCTATATGTTGTGCTATGGTGGACCAGTGACACATTTTAAAATCTGCTAATTCAAGGCTGGCAATTTAATGTTATTACCTCTTATTAATTTCTGCTTCCAGTTGTTCAAGATAAGTATTGGGACTATAAAAGGGGATGGTTCTGAACAGGTTAAGTAATTCAAGCTGAATGGTCATTTTGATAATATTACAGAGTCCCATTAGAGAAAAGACTGCTCCAATTGCAGAACGTTCGTAAAACGTTTTTCATATTGTCCAAAACCATATGAAATACTAATGGCTAGTAGTTTAGGAAAGATTTTGGCATTTGTGTTTATTAAAGAAATTGGGTGGTAAAGTCAATGCTCATCAGTTGGTTTGTCTCTTTTTCCTTAAGACTTCTGTGTTAATGTCATTCCACAAGTTTGGAGTACTAGACCCTCCATCAGTTTCCTGTGCAACAAGAACTACAATGAAATATTAATAACAATTGAAAGGGATAGGGTTAGGCACTGCTGCTTTACCACTGGGAAGTAAGAGAATTGCCTGTCTAATGTTAGAAAGTGTAACTGCCATTTCTAACATCAGTGTTTGTCTGTTAAAGCTAGGATAACTTTGTTGTGTGTGTGTGTGTGTGGGCATGTGTAGCTGCAGATACAAATGCTATGCACAGGTCCTGCCATCTAGTGTTGGGCCCGGAGTGTTACAAGTTGTTTTTCTTCAAATAAGTCTTTTCAAGTCACAGGACCGAGTGACTCCTCCTTTTCGGCTCCATTGCACATGGGCATCGACTCCATCTTAGATTGTTTCCTTTCCGACATCAGGTTCGAATGCGTTCCTCTTCACTCTGCTTGTTCGAGTCGGAAAAATCTTGCAAATCCTCTAAATTTGTCGGAATTGTTTTCGATCGTATCATCCATCATCGACAGCACGGTACCGGCGGATACAGATCTTTAATTGCCCTTCAGGGCACCCTTGCCCAACATGGGCCTGGTCGGCCCGACCAAAGGTTTTGTCGTAGCCTCATGGACTGAACCCCATTTAGATTCTTCCCTCGTTGCCACGCCAAGTATCCCTACACGGATCAACATCTGGTTTGTAACCTGTGTTTATCTCCGGATCATCGAGAGGATACCTGCGAAGCCTGTAGATCCTTCCACTCCAAAAAGACTCTAAGAGACCGAAGAGCGTCGAGATTAGAGATGGCGTCCAGAAGCACCAAACCCCTCAACGCAGAACAGGAGATGATCCACACCGCCGTCTCCGTTCAGGGGTCCGATTCCAAACAAGAGTCTGACATCGACCGACCAATAACAGCAGGCCAGCATGTGACGCTTGCCCTGACCCAATCCAACCCCAAATACAAGGCCTCGGGGACACCACTGCCGGAAGGCCATGGCTCCACCTGTAAGAAAGCTACCGGTGACCATGCAACATCTTGAGCACCGAAATGTGCTACACCACCAACAAAGCCTTCGGACTCGAGCCGAGGCACAGGCTCCGAAATTATAAGTTACTGACCCATCGAGTCGGAACCCCGAAAGTCACTTTCCGAGCTGAAGCCAACAAGTAATCTGGGCCCATCAGTGCCGCAAAAAACGGCTTTGGAGCCGAAAAAGCATCCTTACACAGATGAGCATGGACTTTCAAAACAATTAAAAGAAAGCCATAGATTTGATGAGGAATTGGCACAAATGGAGGATTTCGATGAAGGACAGGCCAGGATACAAATCCACAAAGACACTGGCAAGATCCTCACAGCACCTCCTCTGAGAACAAAGAGGAAATTGGCCTTCCATGGACGTTTGGACACTGACCAGCCAATGGCTAAAGTGCCAAAAACAAGAGAAAAATCTCCGCCTCCCCAGTTTTCACCTCAACAGTCTCCTCCTCATTCTCCCCAACTGTCTCCCCGCCTGCTACACCCAGTGCACAGTCTCCATCACACACTATGCAGTCACAACATGACACAGATCCATGGGATCTATATGATGAACCAGTCTCAGACAATAGTCCAGAGTGCTATCCATCAAAGCCATCACCACCTGAGGATAGCACCTCATATACACAGGTTCTAGCCAGGGCAGCAGCATTTCACAATGTGACCATGCACACCGAACCTCTGGAGGACGACTTCTTATTCAACACATTGTCCGCAGCTCACGCCACATAACAAAGTCTACCCATGCTTCCTGGTATGCTAAAACATGCGCAGCAAATCTTCCAAGAACCAATTAAGGGAAGGGCTATAACTCCAAGGGTAGAAAAAAACTATAAGCCACCACCCTCAGACGCCATTTTTATTACACAACAGCTGCCCCCAGATTCCGTAGTGGTCAGCGCAGCAAGGAAAAGGGCTAATTCACAGTCCTCTGGAGATGCACTCCCTCCAGATAAAGAAAGCAAGAAATTCAATGCTGCAGGGAAAAGGGTGGCGTCACAGGCAGCCAATCAGTGGCGTATAGCCAATTCGCAGGCCCTACTAGCCAGATACGACAGGGCTCACTGGGATGAGATAAAGGACATTATTCAGTATCTCCCCAAGAACCAACAGAAGAGAACCCAGCAGGTAGTAGAGGGAGGGACAGGCAATCACAAATAATCAAATAAGGTCGGCGCTAGACTCTGCAGATACAGCCGCAACAACTATTAATACGGCTGTCACCATTAGGCAACATGCACGGCTCAGGTCATCAGGATTTAAACCTGAAATCCAGCAGGCTGTCCTCAACATGCCTTTCAACCAACAGCAATTATTTGTCACACAGGTTGACACAGCCATAGACAAAATGAAAAAAGATGCTGACACTGCCAAAGCGATGGGTGCGCTTTATTCATCCCAATACAGAGGCTCATTTCGAAAGCCTCAATATAGGGGAGGCTTCAGACCCCAACCATCCGAGCCATCTACCTCACAAGCCAAGCCCTTTTACTAGACGCAATACCAGAGAGGGGGGTTCGGGGATCCTACAGAGGACAATTCCCCAGATCTAGAGGAAATATCAATCCTCAAAACAACCCACTAATACCAAACACTGACTTTACCACCATCTTCCCTCACCACCCTTCCCCTGTGGGAGGAAGACTGCAAATGTTCCATGCCCACTGGTTACCCATCACAACAGACAACTGGGTACTATCCATCATCCAACATGTTTACTGCATAGAGTTCACACACATTCCTCCAGACATTCCCCCAAAAGCGCACAAACTTCCATCTCAACACATTTCAATGTTACGAACAGAAGTACAGGCACTATTACTAAAACAAGCCATAGAACTTGTGCCGCATCATCAAAAAGGGACAGGGGTTTACTCCCTGTACTTCCTCATTCCCAAAAAGGAGAAAACATTAAGACCAACATTAGGTCTCAGGACTCTCAACCTCTACATCCGATCAGAACACTTTCACATGGTAACACTACAGGATGTAGTCCGACTGCAACAACAAGAAGAATTTATGGCAACACTGGATCTAAAAGATGTGTAATTTCACACACCCATCCATCCAGCTCACAGAAAATATCTCAGATTTGTAATACAGGGAAAACATTACCAGTTCAAAGTGTTACCTTTCGGGATAACATCAGCCCCCAGAGTATTTACAAAATGCCTTGCCGTAGTCGCAGCTTACATAATGAGGCAACATATATATGTCTTCCCATATCTGGACGATTGGCTAATAAAAGCCAACACTCAAAAACAGTGCCAACATCACACACGTTAAGTAATAAACACCCTACACACACTAGGGTTCTCAACAAATTACCAAAAGTCACACCTACAACCAGCACAAATTCAGCAGTACTTAGGGGCCACATTAAACCCCCAAAAAGCACTTGCAAGCCCAAGCCCAAGTCCACAAAGAGTGCAATCGTTCCACACCATATTGCCAAAGATCCAGCCAAACCAACACTACGCTGTCCGATTTGTCATGAAACTGTTGGGTATGATGGCATCATGCATCGCCATTGTCCTAAACGCAAGATTACACATGCGGCCCTTACAACAGTGCCTCGCAAAACAATGGTCGCAGGCACATGATCATCTCGAAGATCTAGTGTTGATAGACCGCCAAACACACATTTCGCTTCAGTGGTGGAATCCCACAAATTTAAACAAAGGGCGGCCATTTCAAGACCCTGTGCCTCACGCCATTCTCACAACAGATGCATCAATGATTGGATGGGGGGGCACACCTCAACACACACCTCAACAATCATAATATTCAGGGACAATGGGACAACAAACAAAAACAATTTCACATAAATCATTTAGAGCTGCTAGCAGTGTCCCTGGCACTAACAGCCTTTCAACCTCTCCTTGCTCACAAACATATTCTTGTCAGAATAGACAATATGACAACAGTGTACTACCTAAACAAACAGGGAGGAACCCACTCATCAGAACTTTGCCTTCTAGCACAAAAGATTTGGCATTGGGCAATTCACAACAACATACACCTGGTAGCTCAGTACATTCCAGGAATTCACAATCAATTAGTAGACCACCTCAGTCGAGATCACCATCAAACCCACGAGTTGGAAATTCACCCCCAAGTACTGCACAAATACTTTTGTCAGTGGGGGACACCAGACATTGACCTGTTCGCCACCAACCACAATGCAAAATGCCGAAACTTCACGTCCAGGTACCCACACCCTCAATCCAAGGGCAATGCTCTGTGGATCATCTGGTCAGGGATATTTGCTTACGCTTTTCCCCCTCTCCCGCTCATTCCATTTCTGGTCAACAAACTGCGTCAAAACAAACTCAAACTCATACTTAAATCGCCAGCGTGGGCACGTCAACCATGGTACACAACATTGTTAGACTTGTCACTAGTACCACACATCAACCTACAAAACAGGCCGGATCTGTTGATACAAAACAAACAACTGATCAGTCACCCCAATCCAGCAATACTCAATCTAGCAATCTGGCTCCTGAAGTCTTAGAGTTTGGATATCTACATCTTCCACCAGAATGTATGGAAGTAATTAAACAAGCAAGAAAACCCACTACCAGGCAGTGCTATGCAAACAAATGGAAAAGGTTTGTCTTTTACTGCCAATCCAAACACATAACACCTCTTGCCGCATCCATACAAAACATTGTAAGTTATTTACTTCATCTACAAACAGCAAATTGAGCTTTTTCATCCATCAAAATACATCTCACAGCTATTTCAGCCTATATACAAAATATACAAAGCAAGTCTCTATTTAGAGTGCCTGTCATCAAAGCCTTCATGGAAGGTCTAAAACGTAGCATACCTCCAAGAACACCCACCAGTACCTTCATGGAATCTCAATATTGTACTCACACGGCTCATGGGTCCACCGTTTGAACCCATGCATTTGTGTCAACTTCAATTTCTAACGTGGAAAGTAGCATTCCTTGTTGCAATCACTTCATTACAAAGAGTTAGTGAAATACAAGCATTCACTATTGAACAACCCTTTATACAAGTACACAAACATAAGGTTGTACTTCGCACAAACCCAAAATTCCTACCTAAAGTCATCTCACCATCTCATTTAAATCAAACAGTGGAACTTCCAGTCTTCCCACAGCCAGACTCAGTAGCAGAAAGAGCGCTCCATACATTAGACATTAAAAGAGCTTTAATGTATTACATTGACATAACAAAATCATTTAGAAGGACTAAACAGCTGTTTGTCGCATTCCAAAAACCCCATACTGGTAATCCTATTTCAAAACCAAGGCATAGCCAGATGGATAGTAAAGTGCATCCAAACCTGTTACCTAAAGGCTAAAAGACAGCTATTAGTAACACCAAAAGCACATTCCACCAGGAAGAAAGGAGCAACAATGGCATTTCTATGAAATACACCAATAACTGATATCTGTAAAGCAGCCACTTGGTCAGCACCCCATACATTTACCAAGCATTACTTTGTAGCAACACAACAAGCACCAGTAGGACAGGCTCTACTAAGAACACTATTTCAAACAACTTCAACTCCTACAGGCTGACCACCGCTTATGAGAGGAGAACTGCTTTGTAGTCTATGCATAGCATGTGTATCTGCAGCTACACATGCCATCGAACAGAAAATGTCACTTACCCAGTGTACATCTGTTCGTGGCATGTTCCGCTGCAGATTCACATGCACCCTCCCTCCTCCCCGGGAGCCTGTAGCCATTTAAGTTACTTTTAAATTTGTACATATGTATTTATATCTCTATTCCATTGCATGGACATCTCTTTCTTTACAGTCTATCACTCCTACCTTTCCCTCTGCGGTAAAACAATCTAAGATGGAGTCGATGCCCATTCGCAATGGTGCCGAAAAGGAGGAGTCACTCGGTCCCGTGACTCGAAGATTTCTTCGAAGAAAAACAACTTGTAATACTCCGAGCCCAACACTAGATGGCAGGCCCTGTGCATAGCATGTGAATCTGCAGCGGAACATGCCACGAACAGATGTACACTGGGTAAGTGACATTGTCATATATAAATATATGTTCGATGGCATGTGTAGCTGCAGATACACATGCTGTGCACTGTTCCTGCCATCTACTGTTGGGCTCGGAGTGTTACAAGTTGTTTTTCTTCGTAGAAGTCTTTTCGAGTCACGAGACAGAGTGACTCCTCTCTTTAACTCCATTGCGCATGGGCATCGACTCCATCTTAGATTGTTTTCTTTCCGCCATCGGGTTCGGACGTGTTCCTCTTTGCTCCGTGATTTGAATCGGGAAAGTATTAAAATCATCGAAAAACCATCTGTATTGTTGCGTTCGGGAAAGATCTTGTATCGATACATCGGCACCGACGAGACAACTGCTTCGGTGGCCCTTCGGGGCTTCCGCACCCAGCCGAGGCCTGCTTGGCCCAACCACACCCATCGTCGAAGCCTCATGGACCGGACCCCCTTCTGTTTCTGTCCGACGTGCCACGATAAGTATCCATAACCAGACCAGCATCGGGCCTGTAATCTGTGTCAGTCACCGGAGCACAGAGAGGATACTTGCGAGGCCTTTCGGTCGAAAAACACCTTAAGAGATCGGAGGGCAAGACGCATTCATATGGCGTTGAAATCGTCGCAACACGATGAAGAGGAGGAGATGGCTATCTCCATCCAGGGATCGGAATCGGATGACTCCGACGGAGACCGACCACCGACGGCGGGCCAAAAAGTGAGTACGCCTGCCCCGACCCAACCCCAAAGTCAGCCGAAAAAACAAAAGGCCTCGGGACGGCACTGCCTGAAGGCCATGGCTCGATCCCAAAAAAAAAGCAGAGACCAAGCAACACTTTCGGCACCGAAGAAGGCCAAAATCGTGTTGAAGTCTTCCGACTCGAGCCGAGAAACCGGCGTCGAAAAAAGCCGACATCGCCTTGTCGAAGCCACTAAGCCTCGAAAGAGCATTTCGGAGCCGAGGCCAGCCATCACCATGGGCATTTCGGTGCAGAGAAAACTGGCTTCGGAGCCGAAAAAGACCTCTTATACAGAGGAACATGGGCTCTCCAAACAACTGAAGGAGAGGCACAAATTTGAAAAGGAGCTGGACATTGAAGAGTTTGACCAAACTCAAGCAAGAATACAGATCCATAAGGATACTGGAAAGATTCAAACTGCCCCTCCTCTCAAATTTAAGAGAAAGTTGGCTTTTCAACCACAGACAGAGACTGAGACTGATCAGCCAAGAGCTAAAGTAGTAAGAGAGAAATCACCAACTCGCCATTTTTCTCCAGAAATATCGCCACCACATTTGCCACAAAGGACAGGGTCACCAATTGGCACGCCCACTGCACAGTCACCCACACATACTGTGCAAAAACAGGATGATGTAGACACCTGGGACCTCTACGATACCCTGTCTCGGACAATAGCCCTGAGTGCTACCCCTCAAAACCATCTCCACCAGAGGATAGCACCTCCTATACCCAAGTCTTGGCCAGGGCTCCGACATTCCATAATGTCAGTATGCATTCGGAACCATTGGAGGATGACTTCCTCTTCAATACCCTGGCTTCCACGCATGCGTCATACCAAAGCCTGCCTATGCTACCAGGCATGCTTAAGCATGCACAGCAAGTGTTTCAAGAGCCGGTTAAGGGACGAGCCATCACACCGAGGGTGGAAAAAAGTACAAACCACCCCCGTCGCACCCAGTGTTCATTACGCAGCAGCTCCCACCGGACTCTGTAGTGGTTGGTGCCGCAAGGAAACGTGCAAACTCGCAATCATCAGGAGATGCACCACCTCCTGATAAAGAAAGTCGCAAATTTGACTCAGCGGGAAAGAGAGTGGCGTCGCAAGCTGCCAACCAATGGCGTATCGCAAATTCGCAGGCCCCCCTCACCCGTTACGACCGAGCTCACTGGGCTGAAATGAGTGACATCATTCAGCATCTACCTAAAGAGTATCAGAAACAGGCTCAACAGGTAGTAGAGGAAGGGCAAGCCATCTCCAACAATCAGATTTGTTCGGCATTGGACTCCGCTGACACTGCCTCAAGAACTGTAAACACGGCGGTCACAATCAGGAGACATGCTTGGTTACGAAGCTCAGGATTCAAACCTGAAATACAGCAGGCAGTATTAAACATGCCGTTTAATCAGCAGCAACTGTTTGGGTCGGAAGTGGACACAGCCATCGAAAATATGAAGAAAGACACTGACACAGCCAACGACATAGGCGCGCTCTACTCTTCCCGGTATAGAGGGACATTTAGAAAACCACAATTTAGGGGAGGTTTTAGACAGCAACCTTCAGAGGCATCCACCTCTCAAACAAAACCCACCCACCAGTCCCAATACCAGAGAGGCGGGTTTCGCGCATCATTCAGGGGACAATTCCTAAGATCAAGGGGAAAGTTTCAGCCTACCAAGCAGGCCCCCAGTAACAAACAGTGACTCCAATGTCACACTTCCCCAACACACCAGTAGGGGGAAGATTAACACTTTACCACAAACATTGGTCAGACATAACCACGGACACATGGGTTCTATCAATTATCCAACATGGTTACTGCATAGAGTTCAGACATTTCCCTCCAGATGGTCCCCCAAAAGCGCACAAACTGTTAGCACAACATCTAGAACTATTACAAATAGAGGTAAAAGCACTATTAACAAAACAGGCCATAGAACTAGTACCTCACCACCAAAAAGAAACAGGGGTTTATTCTCTATATTTCCTTATTCCCAAAAAGGACAAAACACTAATGCCAATTTTAGATCTCAGGACATTAAATCTCTTCATCAAATCAGAACATTTCCACATGGTCACACTACAAGATGTAGTTCCTTTACTGAAACATGGGGAATACATGGCAGCACTGGATCTAAAAGATACGTATTTCCATATACCCATTCATCCATCTTACAGAAAATATCTCAGATTTGTCATACAGGGCAAACATTATCAATTCAAGGTACTGCCCTTCGGGATAACAGCAGCACCCAGAGTATTTCCAAAATGCCTTGCTGTAGTAGCAGCTCATATAAGGAGACATCACATGCACGTATTCCCATATCTCGCCGATTGGCTAATAAAAGCCAACACTCGACACCAGTGTCAAAATCACACACAGTATGTAATAGGTACCCTACACAGACTAGGCTTCTTTATAAATTACCAAAAATCTCACTTGCAACCATCCCAACTACAACAATACTTGGGAGCAACACTCAACACACAAAAAGCAGTTGCCACTCCAAGCCCACAGAGAGTTCAATCATTTCAAACTATGGTGTGAAACATACAACCAAATCACCAGTACACAATCAGATTTGTCATGAAGCTCCTAGGCATGATGGCACCATGCATCGCGATTGTCCCAAACGCACGGCTACACATGCGGCCTTTACAGCAGTGCCTAGCAAAACAATGGACACAGCCACAGGGTCAACTTCAGGATCTAGTGTTGATAGACCGCCAGACACACTTCTCGCTTCAATGGTGGAACCCTGTAAATTTAAACAAAGGGCGGCCATTTCAAGACCCAGTGCCTCACGCCATTCTCACAACAGATGCTTCGATGATTGGGTGGGGAGCACACCTCAACAATCACAATATACAAGGACAATGGGACAATCAACAAAAACAACTACACATAAATCACTTAGAACTGCTAGCGGTCTCCCTAGCCCTAAAAGCCTTTCAACCCCTTCTAGTCCACAAACATATTCTTGTCAAGACAGACAATATGACAACAATGTACTATCTAAACAAACAAGGGGACACACACTCATCACAACTATGCCTCCTAGCACAACAAATTTGGCATTGGGCAATTAACAGCAACATTCGCCTGATAGCGCAATATATACCGGGCATTCACAATCAGTTCGCCGACAATCTCAGTTGAGATCACCAGCAAACTCACGAGTGGGAAATACATCCCCAGATTCTACAAAAATACTTTTACCGCTGGGGAACACCAGGCATAGACCTGTTCGCAACAAAACAAAACGCGAAATGCCAAAACTTCGCATCCAGGTACCCACACCCTCAGTGCAAGGGCAATGCTCTATAGATCAGTTGGTCAGGGATATTTGCTCACGCTTTTCCCCCTCTCCCACTCATTCCTTTCTTAGTCAACAAACTGAGTCAAAACAAACTCAAATTAATACTCATAGCACCAACGTGGGCTCGCCAACCGTGGTACACCACACTGTTGGACTTCTCAGTAGTACCTCACATCAAACTTCTAAACAGACCAGATCTGTTAACACAACACAAACAACAGATCAGACACCCCAATCCAGCATCGCTCAACCTAGCAATCTGGCTCCTGAAGTCTTAGAATATGGCTATCTAAACCTTTCAAATGAGTGTATGGAAGTCATTAAACAGGCAAGAAAACCGACAACAAGGCATTGTTATGCTAATAAATAGAAAAGGTTTGTTTTCTACTGCCAAGCAAACCAAATCACACCGTTAGATGCCTCCATACAAAACATTGTGAGTTATTTACTACACCTACAAAAAGCAAATCTCGCTTTTTCTTCCATCAAAATTCATCTCACTGCAATCTCTGCTTACCTGCAGATTAAACATACAAAGTCACTTTTTAGAATCCCAGTTATTAAAGCCTTTATGGAAGGACTAAAAAGGATCATACCTCCAAGAACCCCACCAGTACCCTTGTGGAATCTTAATATTGTACTTACACGACTCATGGGCCCACCTTTTGAACCCATGCATTCTTGCCAAATCCAATTCTTAACTTGGAAGGTAGCATTTCTAATAGCCATCACTTCACTACGAAGAGTTAGCGAAATACAGGCGTTCATTATCGAAGAACCATTTATACAAGTACACAAACATAAAGTGGTTCTCCGCACAAATCCAAAATTTCTGCCAAAGGTCATTTCACCGTTTCATCTAAACCAAACTGTAGAGCTCCCAGTCTTCTTCCCACAGCCAGACTCGGTAGCAGAAAGAGCACTGCATACATTAGACATAAAAAGAGCACTAATGTATTACATAGACAGAACAAAACCATTTCGTAAAACTAAGCAATTGTTCATTGCTTTCCAAAAACCCCATGCTGGTAACTCTATATCCAAACAGGGCATAGCCAGATGGATAGTCAAATGCATACAAACCTGTTACCTCAAAGCTAAAAGAGAGTTACCCATTACACCAAAGGCACACTCCACTAGAAAGAAAGGAGCAACAATGGCCTTTCTAGGTAACATACCAATGACAGAGATTTGTAAGGCAGCCACTTGGTCTACACCTCAAAAGTTTACCAAACACTACTGTGTAGATGTGTTAGCAACACAACAAGCCACAGTAGGACAGGCTGTACTAAGAACATTATTTCAAACAACTTCAACTCCTACAGGCTGACCACCGCTTTGGGGAGGATTACTGCTTTGTAGTCTATGCACAGCATGTGTATCTGCAGCTACACATGCCATTGAACGGAAAACGTCATTTACCCAGTGTACATCTGTTCGTGGCATGTTCCGCTGCAGATTCACATGCGCCCTCCCACCTCCCTGGGAGCCTGTAGCCGTTTAAGTTGCAATTAAAAAATTGTATATATATGTAAATAAACATTCCTTTAGCACAAACCATGTACATATATATCTATTCTATTGCATGGACATCTTTAGTATTCATATTCTACCACTCCTATCTCACCCTATGCGGGAAAACAATCTAAGATGGAGTTGATGCCCATGCGCAATGGAGTCGAAAGGGAGGAGTCACTCGGGCCCGTGACTCGAAAAGACTTCTTCGAAGAAAAACAACTTGAAACACTCGGAGCCCAACACTAGATGGCAGGAACAGTGCACAGCATGTGAATCTGCAGCGGAACATGCCACGAGCAGATGTACACTGGGTAAGTGACATTTTCCATATATATATATATATTGCATATGATAAAATTCTTGAAATATCTGTTAAAAAAATGTAGTGGGGATGGTTTCTGTGGATATTGCCACTTGAATCCTTAATTGCATTACCAACTGTAGCACTGTTGTGTTCTTTTAATTTAGAGACTAACATCAGCCTGACAGATTCCCTATATTCCACTATCTAGCCAAAAAGGTAGCACTAGCTTTAAAAAAAAAAAAAATCTCAATCAATTTTATGTCTAGATTTTAAGTTGCCTGTATATCCCTAGATTATGGTGCTCCATGTAATGAATAAAGCATGTATGTAAAATATCAAGAGTTTGTAGCTACTCAAATACAAATTCCTACTTACTGACTGACTGCATATTGAACAGTCATACCATGTATGTCTGCCTTCAATCCGTCCCATGCTATACAGGTACTATGTACACTGTTTTGAAGAAAATCTAACATAGTTTGATCTATATTTGAGGCGAATGTCCACCTATTTATTTCTGCATGCCGGTCTAGATTTACATGTATAAGAAGAGGAAATGTCATATGACAGATCTCCATGACAGCGTGGCCCAATAAATAAGCTAGAATGATTACCATATCTATCCTAGAGTAGTGATGAGAACCAAGCAAGTAAAACAAAGATCTGGCACTTTAAATATTGGTGTGTGCTGTACACTTTAACCCTTCTAGCGGTTGTCAATTTGTTAGAGGTGTCTAATTTATAATCCATAATAATCAAAATCACTGAGCATGTCACCCATCATGCTCGATTGAAATCTTGTCAAACATCTGTGGATTATTGGTATTGGGTCTATAGACTGTGCATGGCACAAGTACCTGGAATTTAAACTTAATTTGAACTGCGGCCTACTGCCCTTCGTTATCAGTTAGCTATCTAAACATCTGTGTATCATTCTTTTTTTTATTAAGAATTGTAACATCCCTTTTAGATACCTATTGAGAGGTGCAAGCTAAAAACTCATATCCTGTTTGTTTAAATACATATCTGTGTAGGTAATATGGGTTTCGCGCATACACAGAATCTCTGCATTATATGCTACAAATGTCTAAGCTATTATTCTTCATTTTTTGGAGCTATTTAGACCTCTCACATAAACCATGAGTATTTTCAGTTTACTCACATCCACTTCCTCTATCAGTAATGAATGCCCCTCACACTGTGTATCTCCTGTGTTGCATCTGCATACCCTGAGCTTGCTTACTGTTCTGCCATTTTTGTTCTGCATCCCTGTCCCCCCCACCTCCAAGAATCAACTGCCCCTTCATGGGTTCACTAAAGTAAAACCAACACACCAAGGGAAAGTCCGCCTCTTCATTGCGTTTGTTGAAGACCCGCATCCGGGATGCCACATGACAACACTCCAAATTAAGTAATTGTAATCCTAGCTTAGCCCATTGTCTCAATCAATCATGACTGTAATGATTAGAGCATTGTCAAATGAAGCATATTACTTTATCCATAGTATTGTTTCCTTTCAGTGCTGAGCTTTAATCAATATACTCCTCTCCATTATTTCAGCATCACTTAAAGTATGTTGTGATTCAGTAATTGTGTTCTTCTACATAGAGTATGGGAAGGGCATACAGCAGGGACTTAGGTACTCTAATCCATCGAGGTGTTAGATCTTTTGCTTCTTGCTCCTCCTTGCACATTATGTTTTACCTTTCCTGACCACCTTTAATCTGTCGGATTCCTGCAAGAAACCTGAGCACCAAGCTCCCAATTAGTAGTAATGCTGTTACGTAATTTTGACCTACGTTCAACTGTGGAATGGCAAAAATCAGATATTACAAAGAACTTTACGTTGTGAGCTAGGATCAGAGGTGAAGGATTGTGTAGGAAAGTGGCTCATTTTGACATGGTTCCCGCTCTTTTTGCCTGGTATCAGATTTAATTGCGACTGAAAGTGCACTGGATTCCTGCTAACTAGTCCCCCAATGCCAGATCTCTTTCCCAAAACTGCCCAGTTGTTCCCCAATTGGCAAATCCTTTAGCACCATCTGTAAGTCCCTAGTAAATGGCACCCCTGTAATCAAGGGCCTAGGGTACTAAAGAGGGTCCCTAAGAGCTGCAGCACAAAATGAGCCACCTTAAGGGATCCCTCACCAAGCACATGATGGGCTGCCATTGCAGGTTTCATGTCTTTGTGCAGTCAAAAGTGAGAACACAACATTGCGCACAGCCTGTGTGCCATGTCCCCTAACACTGCGTGCAATATATGTAAGTCACCACTCTGGCATACCTTACAGCCCTAAGGCAGAGTGCATTATATTACTTATGGGGCCCTTGCTATGTTTTTGTCGATTCTCAGACATAGTAAGTGACCAAGGAAGGCATTTGAAATGCATGTGCCAGACATTGGTCAACACAAGTTCCCCAGCTACATGATGGCTTCACTGAAGATGGGGATTTTGGGTATCAAACATCTCTTATTGGTGAACCCACACTGATGCCAGTGTTGGATTTACCAATACATGCATGCAGAGGACACCTTAGGGGTACCCGCTGAAGTCCTACCCAGCCACTGGAATGCTCGCTGTCCAGTTTCTGCCAGCATGCCATCCGAGACACCACTGTAGACCACAAGGGTGAGAGCTTTCTGCTCTCAGGAGGACCAGAACAAATGCTTGTCCGGGAAGAGGGTGTAACACCCTGTCCCTCAGGATGACTTGCTGATTAGCCTTACTGAGGCGGCAAGCCTCAAAGGGCTGCTGCCTCTGAAATGCGAATCTGGCTCCCCTCACAGGAAGGAAAGCCACCCTGCCCCCATACTTAGGAATTTAGGGACAGGGTTATGCCCATTGCCCACAGGAAGTGGTCATATAGGGGGCATAGTGATACCAAGGGTCAGCAGCCTATTGGCTACTACCCTACACACCTCTGAATTTAGTATTTGGGGAGCTCCTGGCACCAGGGAGGCAGATCCTAATGACCTAAGAAGACAAAGGAGACAAAAGAGCCACAAAAGTATGAGAGGAGAAAAGAAGCAGCTGACCTGATACAAACTCCGCCAGCCTGACTGTATCCCTCATCGAAATCTGCACCAAAGTCGACTCGTCCTGCAGCTGTGACTCCGGAAACCAGGGAGGACTGTCTGCCTTTATTAAAGACTCAAGACCTCCAGTGAACAGCAGACCTGTTCTCCAGCAAACTCCAAAAGAAGGGACTCTGACGCCTCTGGAACCACTAAAACCTAAAACCTGAAGTCACCACTGCACCCGCCGTCTCCAACCCAAGTTGAATTTGACCACCGCTGCCAGCAAGGTTTCCCAGCCCTCCAGAGTCTGTCTATCATGGTTTCACGCATCCATAACTCCCCAACAACGCCCTGCAGCCTCTGCACCTAGCCACTCTCTAACGCGACCACTCTGGTTAGAAAAACCTGACACCTAAGGACACTTCTGGATCCGTCACCCCTGAGCTGTGGAGAAGAGGACCAAAGGTGCCTACCTGTGCCCAAGCATCGCAAAGCCTGGTTCAGCCCACTTGGCCTTTTGGCTAGAGCCTGAGCCTCTCTCTGCAATGACCAATCTCCAAAGGAACGCATTAGCAATCAATGCTGTTTTGTACTCTGCACCCAGCCTCCCTCGTACTGCTGAGGGTGTATTGTGGGTGCTGCTCAATGTCGAAAAGGCTCAAGCGGTAGAAAAGAAGAAGAAAAGGCTGGAACCCGAAATGGCAGCACTCTCAACGCATGAAGGAGTACGATGATGCACTAAAGGAATTTCAAATTCCAAGGAAATTCCCAACACCCCTCAACGCAGAAGAGGAGGAGGCAGCGTTAGAGGCTGCAGCAACGCCAGAACCACATGAGGAGGAAGTCAAAGAAGAATTCTGCGACACTGAAGGGGAAGAGGTTGCAGGAAGCTTTCCGGACGAGTAGAATGACCGTGAAACAAAGAGCCCAGAGGAATAAGTGGACACCAATCCCTCAAGGCCATTACCACACGATGACATCACACTATATAACAGCCTCATCACAAGGGCAGCAGACACGTATGGGGTGCCTCTGGAAGAAGAAAAGGGTGATTCATGCTTTCTCCTCAAGGCATTAATGTACAAAGAAGCTTTTCGAGAACCTGCTTCAGCATAAGCAGTTACACCCTGGGTAGAAAAGAAATACAGACACTCCCCAAAAGACCCCACGTATATCCTGGAAAACACCCCTGCAGACTCCATCATTGTTGCAGCTGCTACGAGGAGAAGCAATGCTCACACCTCTACGGAAAGGGAGAACAAACAACTGGATGTGGTGGGGAGAACAGGGGCATAGCTTGGTCAGTAGGATTTGGGAGGGGGGATAGCTTCAAAGTTCCCATAAGCAGAGATACAGAGGAGAGAGTATGTGTGTATGTTTTTGTCCATGTGTGCAACCTGAAAACAAGCCACTCCCTGTCCCCCCTGCTCCTCCCCCAATGGAATCAACTTTCCACCAGTGGCAACACTCTGCAACACAGCCCTTTTGGGGTAGAGGGAGGGAGAGAGGACAAGCCTCCAGAGGAGGAGGAACACATACAGGCCCCCATAAAACAATAGAAAGTGTGCCTGTAAAAGAACTGGGCAAAGGGAATTACTTGCCATACTTCTTGGTCCCAAAACAAGACTTGACCATGGGACCAATTCTGGATCTTATGTTTATAAACAGGTTTATCCTCCCAAGCATTTCAAGATGACGACACTACAAGAAGTAATCCCTCTCCTGCAAAGAGGCAATGACATGGCAACCTTAGACCTAAAGGGTGTATACCTACACATACCCATGCTTGACGCACACAAAGCGTATCTCAGATTCATACTCGAAGGGGTACGCAATCAGTTCAAGGTCTTACCATTCAACATAAAGTCAACACCAAGGGTCAAAATGTCTTGTAGCAGCCTTCCTCAGAAGGAAAGTAATATACGTCTAGCCATACCTAGACAACTGTCTGGTAAAGGCAAAGATGGAACAAAGATGCCAAAGGGACATCCAAACAGTGATCACAACCTTAGAAAGCTTATGATTTTCATTAAACCACAAGAATTCATCCCCATTACCGGAACAGGAAAAGATCTACCTAGGAACAAGGCTGAAGTCAAAGATGGCACAAGCATACCCGACCCAGAAGTGGGGAGAGGCTGTTGTGAAACAAGCTCGCCTTTACCAGAGAGGACAGTCTCTGACAGTGAGGGCAGTCATGAAGCTAATGGGGATGATGGCATCTTGCATTCCACTCATAATACATTCAAGACTGCACATGTGCCCATTCCAGGAATGGTTATGCAACAGCTGGTCACAGCCCTCCAGGAGTAGAGAGGATCTAGTGGTTGTTACAGCAAAAATACACGAGGAAGTACAATGGTGGTCATTAAGGAGCATAACGTTAGGGAGACCATTTAAGACACCAACACCAACTGTGACCATCACAATGGATGTGTCCAACAAGGGTTGGGGGGACACACAGGCAACCAGAAGATACAAGGCCTATGGAACAACACAGATGCAATAAAACACATCAGTTTCCTGGAGATGAGGACAGTGTATCTAACCCTAAAGCCCTTCAAACACACATAACCGGTACTGACATAAACAGACAACACCACAACAATATTTTACCTGAACAAACAGGGAGGCATGAAGTCATTCACCCTTAGCAAACTAGCACAGGAAATATGGAAGTGGGCCATCCTAGGGAGGATCAACTTATAGACAGTACGCCTGCCGGAGAGAGGGCACAGAGGCAGACAAACTGAGCAGACAAGAAAGCAGTTCACGTGAATGGGAACTCAAGCAGGAAACTCTGGAGAAGATCTTCAGAGCCTGGGGCATACTAACAATAGATCTGTTCACAACAGGAAAGAACAGAAAAGGCCAAATCTTCACCTCCAGGTTTCAACACCACCAGTCAGAAGGGAATGTACTGTTGCTAAACTTGTCAGTGAGATTTACTTGTGCCTTTCCAGTGATTCCCCTAATCTTGAGGGTACTGGAGAAGGCCAGACAACCTGGGACAGACCTCATAATAATAGCCCCACAATGGGCCAGGCAGACCTGGTACTCGGATCTACTAGAACTGTCCAAGGGACAAATGATTAAGATGAGGGAGGAACAGGACCTCCAGACAATGCAGAGCAGAGGTGTTTCATCCAGAACTAGCAACTCTCATCCTAGCTGCCTGACACCTGTATACATAGACTTCGGACACCTACATTTACCATCCATAACTATGGAAATATTAAAGGAGGCAAGAAAGACTACTACAAGACAATGCTGTGCTGCAAAATGGAGGAAGCATCTGCACTGATGCACATAAAATAAGACAATAGAATCAATGGGAAAACAGGAAACTGTACTAATATACTTCGCACATCTACTGGACAGTGGGATAAGCTACTCATCACTCAAGGCGCTTTTAGCAGCTATTGTAGCATATTCCACAACATCATTTAAAGCTTCTTTACAGCACCAGAGGTAAAAAGATTCCTAGAGGGTTCAAAAAGAATTACACCTCCAAGGAATGTACCAGCACATTTGAGGAGCCTAAACACAGTACTAGCACAGCTGATGGCTGTAGGAAAGTGTCCCTTTTTGATAATGTCACCCCCACTTTTTGCCTGGTATTTGATGCAGTTTTGACTGAAGGTGCAATGGGTTCTTGCTAACCAGGTCCCCACTGCCAGATCTCTTTCCCTAAAACTGTGCAATTGCTCCCCAATTGGCAATACCTGTAAGTTCTTAGTAAATGGTACCCCCTGGTACCTAGGGCATGGGTACCAAAGAGGGTCCCAAAGGGCTGCAGCATGTATGGTTTAACCCTAAGGGACTCTTCACCTGGCACACAAAGGCTACCATTACAGGCTGCATGTCTTGAGATGCTGACAGTGCCCTGCCCCTGGCCCATTTGGCACCTGGACAGGTGGGGAATTTAGTATTCAAAGAAGTTTTTCTAGCCCTCAGGTCAGTCACACCCCTAAGGTGAGCTACCTGTTGTGGACACCACTTTTCAGAATGTGCCGTCTTGGTGTTGGCAGATTTAGGAATTCTGGGACAGGGGTATGCCCACTTTCCACAGGAAGTGGTCATATGGGGGGTTTAGTTACTCCAGGGGTAAGTAGCCCGTAGGCTACTACCCTATACTCCCCACAATGCCCATAAATGCAGTATTTAGGGGAGGCCCTGGCACCAGGAAATCAGATTCCTGCTGACCTAAGACGAAGGACACTCCAGAGCTACAAAAGCAAAGCTCAAGGAAGAAACACCTGACTTGGCCCCAGCCCTGCCGGCCGGTCTGCTGTCCCTGCTGATTTTTGTTTTTACCAAAGTTGACTCGTCCTGCAAGCTACTGTACCTCCAAAAGCCTGTGAGGCCTGCCTGCCTTCATCAAAGACCTGGGAACTCCTGTTGAGGAGCAAAGCTGCTTTCCTGCATCTTGCAGGCAGACAACTGCGAGGACTCCGGACCACAGACAACCTGATACCGGAAAGCAACACTGCACCTATACCGCCTAGCCAAAGTAGAAGTTGGCCAATGGTGCCCACGTGGTCCCCCAGCCCTCCAGAAACAAAGTCTACCTTGGACTTGCCCACTGTGGACTCACTAATGCCACCTGCAGCCATTGCCCCCTCAACCTTCGACTGCTCCCGGTGGAGAAAACCCAACACCTCAGGACCCCTCTGCCCCGTCACTCTTGGCCCTTGGGGAAAAGAACCAAGGGATCCCTCAATCCCGAGCATCTCAAGACTTGAACCCATCTGTTGGTTCTTCCTGACTGAAGACCCCATACAGACCTGCTGCCTCTTTTCAACCAGACTGATCCCCATTCACTTAACACTGGGCACCCGTGCTTTTCTACACCTTTGCACCTGGCCACCCCAGTGCCACCCAGTGTGACCTGTTGGTGTGGTCCTGACCCTTGCCCAATATTTACCTTAAGTCCAGGAGATTGTTCCCGTATGTCGCTGTACTACACCCAATACCGTAATTGTTTTGCTCTCCCTAGGATAACATTGCAGCTTTTCAAAAATTGCACTGTCAACTTTTCAAAACTGTAAAAAAAATTCTTGCAGGTGACCAGCAACAAGTTATATTTATTAATTGTGAATTGTCTGAGAACGATCTACAGTGAAATTATGTATATGTAATTTCTTGTAAGAGGTTACTTTGCTAAAAGTGAAAATACCTAATTTTATTAATTCTGGTGCCAGAACATATATATATTGATACATATACATATATAAAGATACCTGTTATATTTGCAAAGTGGTGTGGATCTCCTTCTTGAGTCATGTGTCTCATTTGTTGGCTGTTTGTGTATTTGCAGATGTCTAAAACTCCTCTCTGATAATCCTAAAGCTGCTCAACCACACTACCCCCTGAAAGAGCACCTTGGCATTGCTAAAGCAAGCCCCTGTCCACTAGAAGGAAATCTCTGGACTCTTTGTACGATATATATCTCATTTTGATATATCGTATAAACAGCCAGATTCCTACAGTGTCCAAACCATTTGAATTAATTCATACATAGGGTGGAACTCTGATATATCACTCTACACACAGCATTTTTAATTGCAATCACATCACTACTGAGAGTGAGCAAACTCCAAGCATGAACAATAAAGGAACTATACATGCCGACACATAGTCAAAGTGGTTCTCACAACAAACCCTCAGATCCTACTCAAGGTAGTGAGCAAACTTCACATCAATCAAAGCATTCAGTTGCCAGTGTTCTTCAGAAACCCTGACATACAAATGTAGAAAGCCCTGTAAGGAGAACTTTATTATACTACTTACAAGAAACCGAATAGTTTCACAAAGGAGACTAATTGTTCATCTCCTATACAAAATCAACCAAAGGATCTTGCCAGGAACAATTGCAAGATGGATGGTGAAAACAATACATATATGCTACTCAACAGTGGAGAAGACACTCCCCTCACGTCCAAAACTCATTCACAAGAAAGGACGGAACTCTAGCTTTCTTAACAAACATGCCCATAAGACACAATTTGTGCAGCAGCAACTTCGATCTTCAACACACTTTCGAACCACTATTGTGTGGACATACAAATGAACAAAGAAGGACAAGTGGGTAAAAAAGTATTACAACACCTGTTTGCAAGGTCTTCCTCATTTCATCCCATCCAACCCAAAGAAAGGGATACGGCTACATAATCTAATGCACAGTGTGTGAATCCAGAAAAGTAGTCTTGCTGCAAACCAAAATGGTTACTTACCAGTAGTAGTTTTGCAGCTTGAAGAGTTTTCTGGATTCACATATGACCCAACCACCTCCCCAGAAATGGGAAACAGGACAAACAGGTGGGGAAGGGAAGAACATACAAAAGACAGACTGCAAGTAACAAAAGAAGAAAGGAGATAGAAAACATAATCTGAAGATGGCTACCATTCACAGGAACATCCGGGGTGCCGCCTGACGTCATATAGGGGACAAACCTAACACCAAATGGTGGTCAACAACGCCCACAAAGGAAACCAGCATTTATAATGCAACCGGTCTCGCATTTGCTCATGTTAGAGCTGATAGGTGAAAAGTCGGGTTAGGAGTTTACAACACTATCGGCAAAAGTGCATTTATGTACGTAATCCGAAAAAATGCAATTAACTATGTAAAGCGCTCGACTTCTGCCAAGCGAAATCGCGCTAGTAAATTAGAGAAAAAGTAGTCCACGAGCTGGACAGAAAACAGCGAGCCTCGCATGTTTTCTGTACTCGGTCGCTGCGCTCGAGGAGGGCTAGCCACCGGAAAAGGACGTATGCATGCTTTCGATTAATGAAAGCAAGCAGATTTTATTAGGCAAGCCCACGAACCAATGAAAAACACTGACGTGATGTCGACAGGGCTCCGAGCCCTTTTCTAAACTCTAAAGCATCTCGCTGCGATACGCATGCGCGAGAGTATGCAACGCAGGCTCGACCCTAAAAAAGGGGAAAAGAAGAAGATGGAGACAATTCCCGACCCAACCACTAGATGGCGGAATAGTGCACAGCATGTTAATCGAGAAAACTCTTCAACAGTGCTCGAAAAATCATAAAACTTTTACTAGACCTGCAGGTCGAGTAACTTAAATAATCTACTTGACCTAACTGTAATGTACTTGACCTGTAAACGGGTCTCAAATTGTGTGATCATAGGCAAATAGTTTACAGAGTCCCCTTTTTCTTAATTCTCACCTATGATTGTACCTTCAAATATGTGAGCGCAGCATTTCTGCAGTACAAAAAACATCTTTTGTTTGATTAAGTAGACTAAGGTTTTCTGCATGCATCACGAGAATCTAGCCCACAAAAACTAGGACTTCTTTTAGTTTAATAACAACATTGTCATCAGGTCATGAGTGTTTCTCAGTTTAAACACTCAACTTTAATAAATATATTACTGAACCATGATGTGGTAACATATTGTCATCTAAACACAGTAATTTTCCAAGACATGTCCAAAAACCTCTCCACTAACTTGCAGATTTACTGATAAAACTATATAGTGTATTAACAATCTGTGAAAATTGGGTTTCAGAAAATATATCCTTTGCACATCAAAATGTAAAGTATTCTGATTTGTTTTCATCCTAGTAAAATATTTTTCATCACACAGAAATATAAAAAAGGGCTTTCACAACTACTGAAATATATTTTGAAATGTTTGCACATTTGACTTCGTCATTTAAATGTTGTGTGGTAGGAAAAATCTGACACCCTATATCCTTTCATTCGACATTCTAAGCAGCAGGTCACACAGTTCACCTTACAAAGTCCTGGAACTCTGCAGTCAGAAAGAAAATTTAAATTCTAAGAAAAACTGACTTTTGACTTCTGTCTGTGAACACTGAGCAAATGTGACATGACATAAGATTTAAAGGCATCTTTTATTGCCCCTCCACTTTTCAACTAACAGAACTCCTGTTCAGTGTCAACTCGCCAGAAAGGATGAATAAGTATTAAAAATAGCTTGATCTGATCAAATAAGCCTCTCCAATGCGAGTGGTCGAGTGGATTTTTCAAGCCCTGCTTCAAGCTACAAAATTACTCCCACTGGTAAGTAACCATTTTCCATCCCTCTCCCTTTGTCATGCCACAGTTGGACCTTAACTTAATCCTCATGTTTCTGAAGGGCACTCCCTTTAAGCTGCTTCGCAGCTGTCGCTTGTGTTTTCTCACGCTCATGGCAATGCTCAT
Organism: Pleurodeles waltl; assembly: GCF_031143425.1. Taxonomy (NCBI): domain Eukaryota; kingdom Metazoa; phylum Chordata; class Amphibia; order Caudata; family Salamandridae; genus Pleurodeles; species Pleurodeles waltl. Next base: position 1,693,382,396 of record NC_090440.1, read on the forward strand.
CGCCATAACATTGGTGCAGCATGTGTGTGAGCTTCTAGCTCTGTATGTCAACCTGTCATACAGTACTTTCTTCCCAGATAAACTAGTTTTGTAGAGATTGACATCTTTCTTGCCTTACATTGTGATGCTGTTTCACATTGGTCAGGACATCACCTTGCCTATGGTATATGCTTTGTCTCACTCTTCCAGGAGGAGGAGAGACTCCCTCGCTTGGACCCCAAGAGAGCTCTGAGCGTTTACATAGATAGCATCAAAAAACACCAGGAAAACTACTGCCTCTTTGTGGGGTTCTTGGAGTGAAAAAAGGCAAGGCTTCACAGAAGAGAACAATCTCCCACTGGATCGTGTTTTGTATGAAGATCTGCTACTCATTGGCTCAAAAGCAGTCTCTGTAAGGATTGTATGCTCATTCTACCAGGGCCAAATCTGCTACCACACAGTTGACATGAGGAGTCCCTCTCCTAGACATTTGCTTGGCAGCTATGTAGGCGTCCCTCTTTATGTTTACAAAGCACTATTGTCTGGGCAGTCTGGTTCGCCAAGAAGGGCATTTTGTCTGTTCGGTCCTGCAGGACTTTGATCTGAGTCCATCCACAGACTGACCTCCAAATAAATACTGCTTTGGTATCTGTTTAAAATGTTAGGAATCTGCGTCTAGAAGTCTCTATAAAAAAACTTTGGTAACACTCATTCTGGTAGAGAATCTTTGTTTTAGTTAGATACCAAGTCAAGGATTCTGCATACTGGTCATGTCAATTTGCTTTTGGGGCTCTGCGTCTGTGAGCACAGATGCTCTCTAAAGCAGCTGACATCAGCGCACTGGTGTGATGCCTGTATAGTTTCTGTACGTCATTTCTGAATTGGAACAGTGTCAGAGCAAAGCTGCATGGCACCACCTCCTGCTGTGCAAAGGTAGTACTGAAGTATTTTTGGATCAAGTCTGATGCCTGGGACTAGTCAAAAGGTGAGGAATCTGTGACTAGGTAGTCTCTACCAGGAAGTTAATTACTAAAGCCAAGTAACTTGTTTGTCAAGTTTTTTTGTTTGCCTACCGTCCTTATTCAAATCACTTGTTGTGGTGAGGTTAGTAAAGGTTTAACTCATTTCATTGGTTCCCCAAAAACCCTTAGCGATGCCACATTGTGATCCTAATTTGGTACTCCCTTTTCTCATGTGCATTCCAATCAAACCCACACACAGCTGCCCACTATGCCCCCTGACTCCGAGGAGTTTCTTATGGTGATTTTAACTTGTTGCATGAGTGAACGTCAAGCTCCCTCGGTGCAACCACCGTACACCACCTTTTTCCTCCCCCAGACAAAGCAGTGCTGAGATCCAAGTTAGCCTTTTTGCCTAAAGTTGTTACGGCGTTTCCCATTGAGCAATTAATCACTCTTCTAGCATTCTTTGTCTTGCCTCATCCCTTAAAAGAGAAAGAGAGACTCCATCAGGGGGATCCTAAAAGAGCCAAAGCTTTCACGTTGCACCAAAGACAATCTGGTGAACCATCAGCTCTTTTGGGGGTTGTCTGAAGCTAAGAAAGGCAAAGCAGTGCAGAAAAGCACTTTAAGTTTGATAGTCCTCTGCATCAAATCTTGCTACACGCTGGCAAAGAAACAGCCTCGGGACAGGTTGAAGGCTCATCTCGCCACGTCCAAGGTTGGCATCACTAAACTTGCCTGCTGTGTATCTGTTCTTGATATCTGTCAGGCAGTGATTTTGGTTCAGTACACAGGTTCACAATGCAATATTGCCTTGACAGCCAAGTCCAAAGAGAAGGGCAGTTCTTCTGTTTGGTCCTGCAGGACATTTTGGTATGAGCCATTCCACAGACCCACCACAGTGGGAAGTTCTGCTTTGGTATTCTAAAGCTGAGGAATCCGTTGTTAAAAGTAGCCATCAGAAGAACAAGTTACTCATCTTTGGTGAAGCTTTTTCTGATAGAATCTTCTTCCTGCTGATTCCTTACCTTTAGAATAATAATCCCAGGCATCAAACTGGATCCTGGAATTTCAAAGCTGTCACATTGCTGGTAGGGGCCACTGGTTTCGTATTGACATCACCCGATCTTTGTAGCCCCACTTGGCACAGTAGCATCAGTTCACTTTTTATCTTGCCTTTGACGCGGAGCTGTAGCTTGCCCTCCCCTGAGAGTTGTGAATTTACCTCACACGCAGTTATTAGTGTTTATCCCAAGCATTTGGGCTTTAGGCCCTGTATGGATTGTGAGGGATATGTGTCCATCACTGACCCACATACCATCTGCTTGTGGGCTTGGGTTCGGGCCATGATTCTGGATCCTGTGCCTTCTGTGAAAGCATGCACCCTAAAGCCATTAAGGAGCATGAAGCCAAGCTCTCTATGGCCTGGGATGACAGGCAATGTCATCTTAGGTCGAGGACTAGATACAGATCTTTCTCCTTTCAGTCATGTGGAGTGAAGAACAAGTTGCGGAGGAAACACAAGAAGGGTGCACAAGTACATCACCCTGATGACCCTTGTCTCCCATAGAATCGTCTTCATCAAAGACTAAAGGCTGGAGATGGTTGTGGTGGGACCTTCAGAACCTGGTCCGAGCTGTTCCAGAGCTCGACCCAAATTTCGAGCTGACTCTAGCGGAGCTGTCTTTCCCAGATCTGTTGGCAGCAGCTCTATCAGTACCAGGTCTGACAATGCCACATCCTTATTTTCTGGAGTCTCTGGCACAGGGTACATATTCAGCTGCAGTCCCCAACATTATGTATAGCAAATTTGCTAGGACAAAAAATCCATGTGGTGCCCCTGGAGCGCCGCTCAGCTTCCCAATGGTCATGCTGTTTGGTCCTGCAAGAAGTTTTGGTATGAGACGTTCCACAGACCCACCACTCGGGAGGTACTGCTTTAATATCTATTATAAAGGTGAGGAATCTGCGGTTAGAAGTAACCATCAGAAGAACACGTTACTTTTGGTATGCTCTTTCTGGTGGATATTTCATATAATGCAGATGCCTCCCTCCTCTTTGTTCTGTGGAATGGTTTCTCTTTCCATCTAAAAGGTTCCAAATTGAAGATCTGAAGGGTTCTGATTATTGAGGTCCCGCATCAGAGTGCAGACAGTGTTCAAAATTAAAGTGACATAGATGTGCAGGGGTGTATGTAGTAGACCTTATATGCAGCTCTATCGTCACTTTCGGGGTGGAACAATTGGTGTGGAGCTGCATGGTGCCACATCACGACGGGAGGGAGCAGTGCTGTTTAAATCTTCTGGATCCACTCTGGCCCTTGGGGATATTCTAATGGTGAGGAATCTTCGGTTAAATAGAGTATCCACCAGAAGGAGCGTTAGCGAAGGTAAGTAACTTATTCGACTTGCCAACAGAGGTGGGCGATGCCATTTTTGCAGTCGGACTTCTTTCCACAACGTCTGTCTGTTCTAGGTCTGTGACAGCGTGGCTTGGAGTGGTGCACAATTCACCAACCCTTTTACAAGCTTAACTTTCTGATTCCCTTTTTGCTTGATCTTTAGTTAGTCTAGTAAGGCCTTGCAGTGGGCACAGTGAAAAGTTTATTTGTTGTCTTTTTCACCCTTCTTGTGTTTACCTAACTATGGTCATCGTTGTTTAAGTCACTAGTTGTGATTTATTTTCCAAAAGTTTGGACACGTTTGCCCCCAAACCATATATGATGCCTCGGTTAGACATTAATCTGGTTTTGACATTCCTTATCTGAACACCCTTTAAGTTCATGCACATCTGTTCCCTTGAGACTCTTTACTTTGAAAATCGTATGCCACATGACTGAACTGCAGACACTTTGCAGTACATCCATTTTCCGAGACAAGTTGTGAACACTGGCAAGCATTCCTTCCTAACGTTATGACACCCCTTTCATTCTGCCAGCGTCTTTAGCTCTGCCTCACCCCTCAAAGAAGGAAGAGAGAATCCCATCCCATCGCCTTGAATGCTAGAGAGTGCTTTGCGTTTACATTGACTATACCAAGGAATGTCAGGTAGGCATTCAGCTCTTTATGGGATTTTCAGGTGTGGAAAAAAACAATGCATTGCAAAATAAGACCTTGTGAAGGTGGAAATCCTTCTGTGTCAAAATCCGTTATGCACTGGCCAAGAAACAACCCCTTAAAGGCCTGTAAGCCCATTCCTCTCAAGTGGCATTGGAGAGAGTGGTGCCTGTTCTAGATAATCTGCCAGGCTGCAACGCCCGCATCAGTGCTTACGTTAATGAAACACTACTGCCTTGAAAACCAGCAGGAAGGTCACTTCACTAGCTCCTTTCTGCTGAACTTTATGGTCTGAGTCCTCTCACCAGATACTACTTCTTTAAGGTACTGCTATGGTGTCTATTCTAAAGGTAAGGAATCTGCAGTGAAAATGTTTCTGTGCACCACGTCTGAGGGTGCTTAAAGAGAAAGATACAGGATACTGACATCAGTGTGCAGGGATGGTGCTACACACGGCTCCACTTCTTCACAATCTAGGGCGTACAGTCATAATGGAGCAATATGTACTTTCTACTGGTGCGCCGGGGGCATTGCTAAAGAATTCTCCTTCTCTAGTTTGGCAGCTAGGGATTTTCTAAAGATGACGGTCCATGGTTAGATAGGGTACCCAGCAGGATGAACACTACTGAAGGTACGTAACCTGCCTTTTTCCCCTTGTGCTTTTTTGTTTTGGATTTTTTCATTTGTGCTTCACACGCCTTTTATGTATTTTACCTGTTTTGTATAGTTTTCTTTGTCTGCTAACAATGCTTGGTATAATATGATTTGTGATTCTTTTATACATAATCGTGTTTGTGCTTCTTTTATGTAGTGCATATTCCTTTTACTTCATTTTGTATTGGCCCTGCACTTTGCCTGTTTTGTGAAATTTAGTGGGTTCTTCATCTGTATTGTATGTTTGCCTTTCTGAGTTTCTTTGCATTCCTCTTATGCTTCTGTGATTATGATAGCATTACAGTGTAGTTTAATGTAGAATCTGATCTTCTACAGGTTAGTAAGTCTACATGTATCCTCACCACACAAGCAATAACTAGACTGTTACGATCCAAGGAAGCGGCTGCAGCTGTGGACATTAAATCTTGGCCTACCATTCTGGACACAGGTAATGATCTCCACGACTCCCTTGTCAGTAATGCTAGTCCACTGAAGGCACTCCATTTACTGACTGAAAAATTAGAGCTGTGCTCCAGTATTAATGGGGTCAATCAAGGTGCACCTCCTTTTTGAGAGGGTGACTTCTGTCCCCTCTAACTAAGCTATGAGAGACTGGCAATGGTGGCAGCATAAGATTCTAATCATAGGAAGAGGCTACTGCCTCCAACTTATCCCAGCATAACATTCTTTTCAGTCATTGGCACCTGTCTGCCTTCTGTATGTCTGGTATGTACATGGAAGGCTTGTTGTGTTTTACATGTGCCACTGAATTGGGTAGTGGGCATTGTGTTGGGCTCCCAGCCCAGTGTCCATCTCAGACACTGGGTCCTCCATGTACACCTCTCCTATCCTTATCCTCGAAACCATTTGCGTCAGTTTTGTGAGGGTGCTAGCCTCCAGATCGTTTGAAGTAGCTGCAGCTTCTGTGCCATAGTGAAACAAAATACTTACGCTTCACCTTTCATGATAGTCACACCGCTGTGAAGTGGCATTCTTCTTTTTTGGCATTTTTATTTTCTTCCAAGATACTTTATTGTAATGTCTCAAATCAGAACAATCACAAAGGATGAATGGGATTGTAACAATTATACGAAGCAAAGGCATCGATCTAACAAAGAGGCTGTGACTTCTTTTAATGAAAAGAAAACCCCATTCCACCCTAAAACTGTACTTCCTCCCAGCGACCGCTTGAAGGTTACTCAGACAACATGAATGTCCAATTCACTATTATCGTACTGACAAAGATACATCATCTTTTGCTTTTAGGAAATAGTTGGTTGAGAGTGATCACCGATTACACCGTCAGTTTGAGTGTTTGAAATGCCCTACAATAACTCAACCAGTTCACATATCCACTGGATAATCCACCAGGACCTGCCACTGGTTATTAAAATTATAAGCCATATTGTGGAGCCCCCAGGTTAGTTTCTCCATAGCTCCAGATCTTCCCCGCCCAGTTTTGGATCATAGGAACAGTAAGGATTTCCATTTCAGCACTAGTAACTGCTTATCGGCCAGGAGCATGTTGAAAATAAGTCTATAGTCTTCGTGCATCGTTTGTTCATAGCCGGCGGAGTCCCAGAATGAAGGTTTCAGGGTCAGGCCATAGTAGATAACCAATGACCCCCCTAAAGTGGCAAAGGATCTCCTTTCAGAAGAATAGCAACCTCGGGTACGAACACCACACGGGCAAATGGCCCCTCTCTTGACCACTACCTCTCCAGTGCAGCCCATCTGTTGAGCCATACATTTTGTTTTAGACAAATGGATGTGACATTCCTCTACATCTCCAATGCGTCAAATCTGTTGAGCTATAAATTGTATTTCAGACGAATAGATGTGACATGCGTTTTCCTAATGGTCTGTGATTTCCTATGTTTTACACTTACACAGAGGAAGGTGATTTCATCCCAGAGTTTTTGCCATTGCGTCACTGATGCAGAATAACCCAGAGTTTGAGACTTGAGATTTATTTGCACCCCATACCATATCCTCTAAAAGGGTTAGATGTTGGAGATGAGCCCCTTGGGTCAGCGTAAGTGGTAAACGTCTTTTCCCAATGTGTCAAGGGCCTGTTAGCTGCCAATTTGTTCTCATGTGCTAAAATCCCATGATGTAGCTGGAAGTACCATAAACAATCAGTCCCAAGTACCCCAAAGTATTGTTTACATTGCATCAATTCTTTAATTCTTCCCCCTGGAAAGGGTCACATAACGTCCTACAGCCTCCGTCAGCCCAGCTGGAAAAGTCTAATTTCATCATGCCCAGAGAGAAGTCTGCATTTCCCTGAAAAGGTGTAACTGGGGATGGAAAGGAGGACAGCTTATAGTTTCTTATGAGAGTGTCCCAGATCTCGACCGTAGATGTTAGGATATCAGAACAATAGCAAACTGGGGTGGCCCACAATTTTTGGGAGCCAAGGTATGGCCAGGATGGCCGGACCGTCATGGCAGCATCCATGTGGACATAGTAGCACTTGTTTCATCTAGAGATCATTCAAAGAAAATACGAAGTTGAGCCATCTGATCATCTTTTTGACTGTTTGGAAGAGCCAGCCCTCCCGACCTCTTAGAGGTCATTAGGGCATTCCTGGAAACTCGTGGTCGTTTTCTGTCCTAAATAAATTGGTCTATGGACTTTTTCAAAAAGTTAATGTCAGTCTCTGGGAACTTGAGAGGAAGTGCCTGAAAAAGTAGAGCAATTTGGGCAATGTATTTTGCCTAATAACAGTTACCCCTTCCATGAAATTTATAGTGATTTTGACCGTGTGTGGGAGTAATTTTCTGTATAAAGCTGGTGATAGTGCGGAGAGATTTGCACCCCCAAGTATTTTAAGTTTCTTTTTTTTTATTTGCAGTCATGCGGAATTGAGAGCATAGTTGCTAGTCAGTGAAAATGGGAAGGATATGGTCTACAAATAAATGGACAGTGTGCTATCCCACTGCAAAACGCATGGCCATTACCGCCACTTGCTGACTAATAGCTGCAGCTAGCGTGGTTCGACTGAGAGCACAAAAAGCAACAGAGACAATGGGCTCTCCAGCCCTGCAACAGTGCACCCTGGAGATACCTATTTTGTTGGTATCTATCTAGTTGAGAGACCAGCACTGTATTAAACTCTCTGGTATTTATCAAACTAATTGGTTCCCATTTCTCAGATGCTTTAAAAGTTGTATGAAAAAAAGATCATGGCCCTGGTTGGGGGTGTAAACATATGCTATTCAGTTTCCCCAGTTGGCGATCCTGAATATAAGTGTAGCAGCCCTCCATATTATCCCTTAGTTGCTTTAACTACTTAAAGCGGGAAACTTTTATGTATTGCGATCATAACCCTACATTTCTTAAAACAGGTGGTCTCGGATCCGTGGGTATTTCATTATTCCCGTAGGGCTCAATGTTATTCAAATGAATAGTGCATTGAACTAAGACATTGAAATTACAAGTAACTATAAAACCTTTCTGTTAATTCTCTAGATTAGAATATACTTAACACTACTGTTTTTCATTATCTGCCAGAGACTCGTAGTTGCAGATTCCTTACCTTAGAATTTCCCCCATGCATCAGACTGGATCTGTAGATTTTTCTTCAAGCAGTACCCTTGTGCGCCATCCGGTGGCGTCGGACCACTCCGTATCCTTTGTTGGCGTTGTGATCCCTGTGATGACATTGCAGTCGTATATAGGCGCCACCCCAGCGTGCTGGTCTCTTTTCTGTCCACACCAGCCTACGTGTAGATCCGGAGATCAGCTACCCCCAGTCGTTTTTTGACTAACTTTTCAATGTTTTGTTGAAGTTTTTTGACCACCTGGTGCAGCAACACATTGTCCTGGAAGACTGGATTTAAGCCGTATGACTCCTATCACTGCATGATGTCAGTGACAGACTCGCACCTCACATGCTTGTGGTGTCTGGTGCACCACCTCAACCCAAAGTCGTGCTGGGCCATGAAACCACAGGCTTTGAGGGAGCAGTCCCTAAAGCTCATTATGACGTCTCACTCGTCTCCATGACGCTCCTGGTATCGCTCAAGAGGAAGCTCACGAGACCGCTCGCGGAGCCACCACTCCTCGTCCTCGTCTCACTCCAAATCGTTGGGACATTCAGATCACAAGAAAAATTCATCAAAGAACAAACATTCTTCTAGTTCACCCCGTGGCTTGGACGATTCAATGCAGAAGGAACGTCGTCGCTCTAGGCATCTGTCCTCGGAGCCTGCTTCTGGGGCGGCTCTGCCATGCTCCCCCCACCACAGTTTCTGGGAGCCGTAGCCACTCCTGCCCAACTTAGAGTTTTATAAGGCCATACGCCTCATATTTGAGCAGTCCAACCCTCCTGTGATGTCTTCGGGCCCAGTAGGGTTGGCGAGGACCCCTCTGGTTCCACACTGGCGGCTTCGGCCTCGGTTCTGGAGGAACCCCAGGACCCATTAGTGCATCCGCTCTGACGCTGGTTGTGCCATCGCTACCTTCCCCAGCACTGGTACAGAAGTCGACGCACCTGACGTCGGTTGAGTCCTCAATCAATGCCGACACCATGCTGATTCCTGACTCTGATCTGGAGCCGGAACTACGTCATCCATTGCTGATTCCAATTTCAATGAGGACCTTGCTCCCCAGGTTGGATTCTGACCCTTAAGCCTATTGGTACAGGTACGATGATAGTATGGAGGGGTCGCTAGACCCTTTGGGATGCCAGCTTGATGACCCTGATGTAGACTGGGCTCAGGAATTGAATGAAGCCAGTGGTCTTGACACTTCCTGTAGGAATGTAGCATCTTTCTGGCATGGTTACTCCCACTTTCTGCTTGTTGCACTGGAATCCTTTTAATCAGTATCTATGCTCCCTCTTCTAAATTTGGTTGCTGGTAAACTTTCTACACCCACAATTGACATACTGGTGCACCCATGCAAGCCCCTAGTATTTGGTACTTAGGTACCCAGGCATTCATACACCAGGGGACCAGCATGGGCTGAAACTTGTATTGTGCCACCCACGAGGGCCCATGCAAACTGTGTCTGCAGGCTTGCCACTGCAGCCTGCGTGAAATGGTGCATGCACTTTTCACTTCAGATATAAGGCTTGCCTTATATCATGATCACTGTACTTAGACACTGTAAGTCACTCCTCTGGTAGCCCCTTCAGCCCAAGGGCAGGGGGTAGGAAGCTGGCCTGGTGTGTGGTGAGCACCTATGGTGTTATCTTACACCAGGTCTAGGTATCCCCTATTATTGAAGTGTAGGCAGTGTCTAGGACGCCAGGGCTCTCTAGAGGTAGCTGTGTATAAGCAACCAAGACAACCAAGACTTATCTAGGAGACATGCAAAGCTTATGCAATACCACTATAGTCACACAACAGTATCACATGAAAGAACCACACAGTGTGACAAAAATAAAGGCAGTCCTCCCAACTGGAGGTAAGTAATTACACTATTATATACACATTAGCAATCAGTAAAGAACATAAAAAGCAATAGGCATTGGCAAAAGCAATAGAAATAGTGAGGGCCCTAGGGGAGAGTAGAATGCAAGAAACAGTCCCCCACCCAAGGATGTTGAATCGCTAGAGGGGAGCTGGAGAAACTAGTAACCCCAAGAGGTGAGTACCAGAGTGACCCCCGGCGACCAGGAGAGTAAAGGGAAGTACCAGGTTTTCCCCCAAACTACCAGAAGGACTTTGGAAAAGGATTATGCAAGACTCATCCAAGACTGGAAGAACCCGAAAGTGGGTCCTGACAGAAGGGAACCTGCAAAGGAAAGGGACCAAGTACAATTCTTGATGGAGTCTGCTGTTGTGGCAGGAGCCACTATCCACCCTTCTGTGGATGCAGGACCAGGTTAACGGTGGATGAAGAATGTCAGCTGTGCACCACAGAAGATGAAGAGAAGCCCCCAGAAGTGATGCAAGTGATGTCCCACGTCGGCAGTCGAGATACAGTTTGTCTGGAAACCCATTGGAGCTGGAACCCACCAACAAGCCTTTGCAACTGCAGGAGAGGAAGGTTTGTAAGGCTGAAGAGGACCAGCAAGGCCCAGGAGACTCAACCCAAGGAGGGAAGTTCGAGGTGACCCATAGTAGTCGAGAGGATTGCAAAAACAGGAGGTAGCCTCCCACAGGCAACCCACTGACAGCAGGCACAGCAATCGCAGTGAGGCCACTCAGCACACCTGACGAGGCATCCCATGTCGCTGGAGCAGCAGGCAAGAGTATGTGCTTTGCAGGAAAAAGTGCTGGGGGCCAGGGCTATACAGGAGGAACAAATGGGCCTTGTTGCGGTGCAAAGGGGTACTGTCCTGCATGGAGAGGCAAGGGCTTACCGTCTCCCAAGTTGGACAACTGGGAGAGAGGGCCAAGGGGACCACTCCAGGCCACCACCTGTGATGCAGGATCCACGCAGCTCCAGAGGGGAAAAGATCCACACAGCCGGTCGTCATTGCAGTTGGTGCCTGCAGATGCAGGGGAGTGCCTCCTTCACACCAAGGGAGATTCCTTCTTACTTCTTGTGCAGGCTGAAGACTCGCCGCCCTCAGAGGATGCACAGCTGGGGAAATGTTGCAGTTGCTGCATAGAGCCAGAGAAACAATGTTGCAGAACGGAGTTGTCGCTGAAGTTGCAGATTGTCGGTTCCTGGAGGGTCCATGATGCAGAGGAGTCCTGCTGGAATCTTGCATGTTGAATCTGAGGACCCACCCAAGACGGAGACCGTAAATAGCCCAGAAAGGGGATCGGTCATCTAGCAGGGTGACCACCTGTCAGGAGGGAGCTATCACGTCACCTACCTGACCTGCCACTCTAATGCATCTAGGGGCCTCTGCCCACCTTGGGTTGTCCAGTTTTGCTCCACAAATGGGACCTGGGGGTCCCTGGACTGGTGCAAACCCATTTATGCAAGGAGGGCACCACATGTGCCCTTCAAAGCATGCTGGTGGCTTGGGGATGCTACCTCTCCCAAGCCATGTAACACCTATGTCCATGAGAAAGGATGTTACCTCCCTCTCCCACAGGAAATCCTTTGTTCTACCTTCCCCTGCCTGAGCTGATCAAGCAGCTGGAGGGCAGAAACCTGTCTGAGGGGTGCAGCAGCGTGGGCTGCCCTGCAAACTCCAGACGGTTGGTAGGAACAATGCTGGGGGTGCTCTAAAGAGCCCCCTGAGTGCTTGGAATCATGAAACCAATACTAGCAACAGTATTGGGGTATGATTCCTACATGTTTGATACCAATCATGCCAAGGTTCGGAGTTACCAATATGTAGCAGCCTGTGTCCAGTAAACAAGTAAAATGGCTTCCCCGCATTTACGAAGTCCAGTTTAAAGGAGCTGGAGTTCGTAGGGGCACCTATGCTCATACAGGGGTGCCCTCACACACAGGTACCTTCCCTCTGGGCTAGGGCAGCCTACCTTAGGAGTGACTTAGTGACCTGTACTAAAGGGTCATGCAACTTTTCACGCAGGCTGCAATGGCAGGCCTGCAGACACATTTTGTATGGGCTCCCATGGGTAGAACAATTCATGCTGCAGCCCATGGGGAATCACTGGTGCCCCAATGCCCTGGATACCTAATTACTGTATACTAGGGACTTATATGGAGGCACCAGTATGCCAATTGTGGGGTGTGCAAAGTACTATGCAACAAAATTTAGAGGGAGAGCGCACAATCACTGGGGTCTTGGTTAGCAGGATCCCATTGAAAACAGTCAAAGCATACTGAGAGCAGGCAGAAAGTGGGGGTAACCATGCCAAGAAGAGGGTACCCCCTCCACCAAACGAAGAACAATAAGACTAACCTTGCCCAGTTGAGTCTTCATTTTCTAAGTGGAAATATCTGGAGAGTTACTCCCAGGTTTGTGTTCCACTATATAGTCCATTCCTTGTAGGGATATGGACCACCTCAGAAGTTTGGGATTTTCACCTTTTGTTTGCTTTAGCCATAGGAGGCGCTTGTGGTCTGTTTTAATAAGAAAGTGAGTGCCAAACAAGTATGGCCTCAGCTTCTTCAAAGCCCAAACAACAGCAATGGCCTCTCTCTCGCTATGGCCGATCAACACTTTTCCCCCGGGGTCAGCCTTCTGCTTATGAAAGCTACAGGGTGGTCCTGGCCCTCTTCATTTAATTGAGATAGTGCTGCCCCTATCCCTACCTGAGAAGCATTTGTCTGCATAATAAATTGCTTGGAGTAATCAGGGCTTCTCAGTATAGGAGCCGAGCAGAGCACATGGCCTGTTTTAGGTCATCAAAAGCCTTTTGGTAGCTAGCTGTTCACAAACATTTTCTTGGCCATCATTTTGGAAGTGAGGTCATTTAAGGGGGTTACAATGGAGCCATAGTTCTTAATGAACCCTCTATAGTGCCCTGTCAGGCCTAGGAAGGCTCTGACTTGGGTTTGAGTTGTAGGGGCAGTCTAATCCAGGATGGTTTGGATTTTGCGCTGGTTGGATCTGGCCTACGCCTACCAGGTGACCTAGATAAATCACATTTCCCTGCCCTATCGGGCACTTTGATGTCTTGATAGTGAGGCCTGCCTTCTGCAGAGCCTCCAATACACTCCCAAAGTGGACCAGGTGATCCTCCCAGGTGGAGCTAAAGACAGCTATATCATCAAGTTAAGCTTCACTGAAGCTTTCCAGGCCTTGGGGAACTTTATTCACCAGCCTTTGGACTGAAGAATCCACCTGCAACATTCCCAAAGGGCATCACTGTAAGTGATAGTGCCCACTCGGAGTGGACAATGCAGTTTTTGGGTTGGCATCCTCCGACAGCGGGATCTGCCAGCAGTCAGGTCAAAGGTGCTCAGATACTCAGCAGACGCCATTGTATCTATTAGTTCATCTGCCCTAGGGATAGGATGAGCATCAGTTTTAGTGACAGTATTGAGACCTCTGTAGTCTACACAAAACCTCATCTCTCTTTTACTATTTTGAGAGTGGGGTTTTGTGACCAGCACTAGAGGACTAGCCCAGGGGCTGTCTGAAGGCTCAATAACTCTTAGGTCTAACATCTAGTTTGACCAGGAAGCAGAACCCCCATCTACTGAGCCATCCACTGTATTGTGGGAGAAGTGGTCAGGTAAAGGTTCACTCTCTTCTTCCTGTCCTTCATCAGTTGCCATGAGCAAGGTCATGTCAGCTGTATCACAATAGGGCTTCAGGCGGTTCACATAAAGCACCCTGTGGGGACTTCTAGGAGTGCCTAAGTCAATCAGATAGGTGACCTCCCCATTTCTCTCCACAAGGGTGTGTGGACCACTCCATTTGTCTTGGAGTGCCCTGGGAGCCATAGGCTCCAGGACCCACACCTTCTGTCCTGGCTGGTAAATAGTCAGTACAGCCTTCTGGTCATGCCATTGCTTTTGCAATTCTTGGCTGGCCTGAAGATTTTTGGAAGCCCTCTTCATGTATTCAGCCATCCTAGATCTGAGGCCTAATACATAGTCCAAAATGTCCTGTTTTGAAGGCTTGAGAGGTTGTTTCTAGCCTTCTTTCACAAGAGCAAGAAGACTACTAACAGGGTGTCCAAACAAACGTTCAAAGGGGACTGTAGCCAAACACCCTTTTGAGGAACCTCCCAATAGGCAAAGAGGAGGCAAGGTAACAGATGACATCCTATGTCCTTCTGAGTTTCTCTGAGAGTCCCATTATCATGCCTTTGAGGGTTTTGTTAAACCTCTTGACTAATCAATTGGTTTAAGGATGGTAAGGAGTGGTGAATTTATAAGTGACACCACACTCCTTTCACATGGCTTTAAGGTAAGCAGACATGACGTTTGCACCCCTGTCTGATACCACTTTAGGACAGCCCCTCCTTGAGAAAATTCCTAGGAGGGCTTTGGCCACTGCAGGAGCTGTAGTGGTCCTAAGAGGAATGTCCTCTGGATACCTGGTGGCATGGTCCACCACCACCAGTATAAATCTATTTTAGAGGCTGTTGGAGGGTCCAGGGGGCCAACAATATCCACCCCCAACCCTCTCAAAAGTACCTCTACCACTGATGCGGAGGAATCCTGCTAGAATCTTGCACGTCAAATCTGAGGACCCACCAAGGAGGGAGACCCTAAATAGCCCAGAAAGGTGGATTGGTCACCTAGAAGGGTGACCACCTATCAGGAGGGGCTATGATGTCACCTACCTGACCTGGCCTCTCAGATGCTCCCAGGGGTCTCTGACCACCTTGGATTCAAGATGGCAGAATCCAGTGGCCACCTTGAGGATCTCCGGACATCACTCCTAGGGTGGTGATGGACAGGGGAGTGTTCACTACCCTTTCCCTTGTCCAGTTTCGTGCCAGAACAGGAACCGGGGGTCCCTGGACTGGTGCAAACCTGTTTATGCAAGGAGGGCACCAAATGTGTCCTTCAAGGCATTCCAGTGACTTGGGGAGGCTACCCCTCCCAAGCCAAGTACTACTGTTTCCAAGGGAAAGAATGTTGCCTCCCACACCCACAGGAAATTCTTTGTTCTGCCTTCCCCTGCTTGAGCTGGTCAAGCAGCAGAAGTGTAGAAGCCTGTCTGAGGGGTGGCAGCAGCTCCGGGATACTTGGCAAACCCCAGAAGACTGGTAGGAGCAAGGCTGGGGGTTCTCTGAGGAGCCCCCAGAGTGCACGGAATCATGCAACCAATACTGGGAACAGTATTAGGTTATGATTCCGACATGTTTGATACCAAACATGCCCAGGTTTGGAGTTACCATTGTGTAGCTGGGCACGGGTCCAACAGAACGGTGAAATGGTTTCATTGCACTTACGAAGTCCAGTGTAATGGAGCTGGAGTTCGCAGGGACACCTCTGCTCATGCAGGGGTGCTCTCACACACAGGTACCTGCCCCCTGCCCTCTGAGCTGGGAGGGCCTGCCATAGGGGTGCCTTACAGTGACCTGGTGCAGTGACCAGTAGTGAAAGGGTGCATACACCTTTTCACACAGGCTGCAATGGCAGGCCTGCAGACCCATTGTGTATGGGCTCCCACAGGTGGCATAATACATGCTGCAGCCCATGGGGAACCCCTGGCACCCCAATGCCATATGTACCTAAGTACCATATACAAGGGAGATGGGGGCACCAGTATGCCAATGGTTGTGTGTGCAAAGTCCTAGGCAACCAAATTTAGAGGGATATCACTGGGATCTAATTACCTGGATCCCAGTGAAAATAGTCAAAGCATACTAACAGCAGGCAAAAAGTCAGGATAACTATGCCAAAAAGAGTGTACTTTCCTACACAGGGTGCCTGTCCCTAAGTCTGCGGGTACACCTGCATGACCAGGCTACCCCTAGAAACTCCAGACTCCATTATGTGGGCTCTGCAAGTGCTGGGAAGCCATCTTAAGGTATGTAGTAGACATTGGTCAACACGAGTGGTCCAACTACATAATGGCTTCTCTGAGCTTAGGCATGTTTGGTATCAAACATGTTGGAATCATACAACTACACCGATTCCAGTGCTAGTTGCATGATCCCATATACTCTGGGGGTTCCTTAGAGGATTTCCCAGTTCTGCTTGTGCGGCCGTAAGGGGTCTGGCTGCCAGCCCACGCTGCTGCCGACCCCAGACACTGTTCTGGTGAGCCTAACTCAAGCGGGGAAGGCAGAACAAAGGATTTCCTGCAAGGGAGAGGTGTGACCACCTCTCCCTTTGAAATAGGTGTTTCTGGGGTGGCCTCTGGGTGCCACCAGACTGCTTTGAAGGGCCCATTTAGTGCCCTCCTTGTATAATCCAGTTTACACTAGTTCAAAAACCCCTGGTTCTCTCTCTGGCACCAAACACACAAAGGACAGGCAAGTGACCACACCCTTGACCAGCTCCTCCACTAGGGAGGTACACGGAGCTCTGTCAGGTGGCCACTTGATTATGCCATCTTGAAAATAAGATGCCCCTGGGACCATCTGACTGGTTAGGCCAGATAGATGACATCTCTAACCCCTTCTGATAAGTGAGTCACTTCAGAGTGACCAACCCCCTCTTAGGGTTACTTAAGGGCTCCCCTGAGGGAGGGTCCTCAAATTCATCAAGCAAGACTCTTCAAGAACGCTCTGTAAGACATCTTCTGCTCCTGGCCTCCTCAATCGCTACTGGTCTGCTTTTGAAACTGAAAGAAGACTGTATCCAGTTGGGAGAGCTCCCACTACAACATGGTTTTCCAGGGCTGTGCATCCTCCAGGGTCACAAGGACTCTGCCTGCATCCATGAAACAAGAAGTAATCTCTCTTGGAGTGAAGGAGTCACTCCCTTCATTTTTGCAACACTGTGTTGTTTGTTTCATGTGTGATAAGTTACTATGTGACTACTGTGGTATTACAAGTGCTTCACACTCTTCCTAGATAAGACTTTGCTGCTCACCACAGCTACCACTAGAGAGCCCTGGCTAGCTAGATACTGTAACAATATCTAATAAGGGTTGCCTGGACCCAGTATAGGGTGTAACACCATAGGTGTCCACCACACTGGGCAGGCTTCCTACATGAGGGATGCAGCCAAGTTCTCAATTCATTATGGGCTGGACATAACCGACTCACTAGGCAGATCATTTGTGTTGCCGTTAGCCTTAAGGCACCACGTTTGGTTCAGGACATCTGGCTTTTCGGGGAATGTCCAGCAATTGCTTCTGGATATGCCCTTTGATGGCATCCGTCTCTTGGGAGACAACGTGGACTCAGCCATTGAGTGTTTTAAGGAGTCTTGGGCTATGGTTTGGTTCCTTAGCCTCACAGCTGCTTCTTGCCTCCCCTCAGTCAGCTTTGTGCCTCTTACGTGGCTACGGAGGGGGCACCAAACTGCATCCATTTCCCTTCAGCCATCGTGCTGCACATGCTGCCCAGCCTCTGTGTAGACGAAGGCCTGGGATCCAATGCCCTCATGGATCAGAGAGCCAGCGGTCAGCCCAGTCCTCTCCCCCCCACAGCAGCCTCCAAACCTTCATAGTCTGTCGCTCCATCACGGACCAATTGGAGCTGGGATTTGCCATCATCTGCCCCACTGGGATTCCATCACGATGGACAGGTGGGTTTTCTGTAGGGGCTACTCCCTCCCCTTCAGGACTACCCCCTCTGGCAGTGCCATCATCCTATGATCGAATGATGGAGCATCACTTGGCACTTCTCTGCAAGAAAGTTACAGCTTTCTTGACTAAGGGAACCATAGAGAGGGTCTTTGTGCCAGAAGTAGGTCAGGGTTGTTATTCCTGCTACTTTCTGGTGCACAAAAAGGACAAGGGCATCCACCGTATACTAGACCCCTGGTCCTCAATCTCTTCTGCAGAAAGGAGAAGTTCAGAATGCTTACAATGGCTCAGGTCCTATCTGCCCTGGACCCTGGAGATTGGATGGGAGCTTAGGACTTGCAGGACGCCTACTTTCACATTCCTATCCTGCCAGCACACAGACGTTAATTGTGGTTTGTGGTAGGTCACAAGCAGTTTTACTGTGCACCCCTTTGGCCTTACCTGCGCTCTTCGGGTGTTGACAAAAGTGATGGTGGTAGTCACAGCTCAACTGTGCTGGCTAAGTGTTTCAGTCTTATCCTATCTCAACAACTGGCTGTTGAAGGCGTACTCGCTCCAGGCTGTCGTCTCCCACCTCCAGATTACACCACACTTCCTGCATTTGCTGGAGTTCACTATAAATGTCCTGTAATCACACCTGACTCCCTTTCAGACACTCCCTTTCATCTGAGCTGTTCCGGAAACAGTGCGGTTTCGGGCCTATCCTCCCAAGCGGTGATTCCAGGATATTCAGGCTATGATACCAATGTTTCAGCCTTTTTCCTGGTTTTTGGTGAGAATGGCTGTGAGGCTGATGAGCCTCATGGTCTCCTGCATCCTGCTGTTCACACATGCCAGGAGGCATATGCGGGCACTGCAGTGGGATTTGAAGTTCCAGTGGGCGCAGCATCAGGGAAATCTCTCTGACATGGTCCAGATCTTGGAGGGAACTGCACAGAATTTGCAGTGGTGGCTTTCGAACCTCAGTAGAGTCAAAGGCTGATCCCTTTCCCTTCCACAACCAGATCTAACAGTATTGACAGATGCGTCACTCCAGTGGGGGGAGGGGTGTGAGGGGGTGGAGATCATAGGCACCTGATCTCCTGCGGAGTACAGGGTCCAAACCTCTGGAGCAATCAGGGCAATCAGACTTGCATTGAATGCATTACTCCCCTCTCTCAAGGGGAAAGTGGTGCAGGTGTTCACGGACAACACCACTGCCATGTGGTTCTGCAACTAGCAGGGCAGGGTGGATTGATGACCCTTTGTCAAGAGGCCCGACGTGTCTGGAACGTCAGGGCATATCTCTGGTGGTTCAACGACTGGTGGTCTCTAAGTGCCAGAGCAGACGAACTCGGCCATCAATGCATGGCTGATCACGAATAGTGTCTCCATCTGAAGGTGGCGCAAGGTCTCTTTCAGCAGTGGGGAGAGCCTTGGTTAGATCTGTTTGCCTCTGCAGAGAACGCACAATGTCAGTTGTTTTGTGCACTTGGACGCAGCACTTGCTCAGCAACACTTTCTGTCTTGAGTGAAACTCAGGCCTCCTGTCATTGCAATAAATTTGTGGCATGGTGTACCAACAGGTCTGTTGATTCCCCCCCACTCCCCCCCCTTTCTGCACCCCTGACTGAGGTTTTTGTTTGTAATCTTTCTTACCCAGCAGGGCTCTGCTTTTTGCACCCTTAAGGGTTATCTGTCTTCCATCTCTGCTTTCCTCAGAGTACCTGATCACCCTTCCTTGTTTAAGTCTTCCATTGTAGGGAGATTCCTTAAGAATCTTAACCACGTGTTTCCACCTACACTGTTCCTAATGCCCCAGTGCGATTTGAATTTGGTACTCATTCTCAAGTGTGCTCCTTTGGAGCCTCTTCATAATTGTCTTGTTTGGCTTCTCCCGTTAAAAACAGCGTTTCTTGTAGCCATCACCTCTGCCCGCAGAGTGAGTGAGCAGCAAGCTCCTTCCACAAAGCCATCCTTTATCTCTGTCCAGCCTGACAAAGTGTTGCTTTGTATTAGGGCCTCTTTTCTACCTAAAGTGGTCATGTCCTTTCGTGTAGGCCAATCCATCACCTAGCCTACTTTTTACGCACCCCTCATTCTTCTCATGAAGAGGAGAGACTCTACTCTCTGGATCCAAAAAGAGCATTGGCGTTCTACCTTAATTGTACCAAAGAATTCCAGGTGGACGATCAACTCTTTGTTGGTTATGTTGGTGTGAAGAAAAGAACTGGTGTTGCAGATGAGAACCATCTATAGATGGATTGTTCTCTGCATCAAAATGTGCTATTCTTTGACTAAAAAGCAACCCCCTGAGGGTATGCGTGCTTACTCTACCAGAGTAACTGCTGCAACCAATGCGTTAGAACACAGAGTGCCAGTCCTGGTCAACTGTCAGGCAGCAACGCGGGCGTCTCTGTACACGTTCACTAAACACTACTGCCTGGACAGTCAGGTCCACGGGGATGGCTACTTTGGCTGTTCGGTCCTGCAGGGCTTCTTAGGACAATCTGAGGTCACAGACCCGCCTCCAGGGATGGTATTGCTTGGCTATCTATTCTAAGGAAAGGAATCTGCAACTAGAAGTTGCTATCAGATGAACAAGTCACTTACCTTTGGTAACAAATTATCTGGTAGAGTCCTATTCTATTTGCAGATTCCTTACCGACTCACCCATCCTCCCTGCTCTGCAAATTGATTTCTAGGGATTGGCATTTCCACTTTTTAGGGCCCTCGTTCTGGCGCACCAGGATCAGTGTTCAAGGCTCCACACTTCTGGCGTAGAAAGCCCTGACAAGAAACTGAGGTCAGTGCACCAGGGAAGTGCCTATATACAACTACGTCGTTACAGTGACCACAACGCCAACGACGGTTGCAGAGTCGACCGGCGCAGCATGACAGTGTGCAAGAATACTGCTCAAAGAAAAATTTCCGTCTCTAGTCTGACGACAGGGGGAAATTCTAAGGTAAGGAATTTGCAACTAGAATATGTCTCTACCAAATAATTTGTTACCAAAAGTAAGTAACTTGTTCATTTAGCTTTGTTGACTGGGTAGAATAGTTTGTGCACATGTAATAAGTCATTTTCTTGTCCAAAGCAAAAAAACTGCCAGAACATTCTAGTTAATAAGTGTTATTTTAAGTGTCATAGTGCTTCTGAATTTGTGACTGCACACCATTTCATGGAGTAAGCCCTGAATGCGCAGCCCTGCTACCCAAAGAGAGTTGACTGCTAAAATGGAGCACTTGGTCATTTATTTTTAGTGCAACAGTATCGCAGTCCCAAGACACCAGTAGCAAACCACAGTAACAATTGATGTTATTGCCTGAATACTCTGATCTCCAGGAATACCAAGAAAAGTCCTTCCACAAATAAAGACAACCTTTTTAAAAATGTTCTTCCTTTCTGTCATTCTTACTTCTTACCTTGTCTGTCTTCTCATCCTATTTCTGTCACATATGATCCCTGGTTAATACTCTTACGTGATCTCTTGACATTCACCTCCTTGTTTTACCTGTCCCATAGTTGACAATTCCCTATGTCTTACTTGACGTTTTTCAACACTCTCTGTTATATGGAACTGCTTAACATTAGTCATCTTGCCATATCACATCTGATCTTTATCCACACTCGCTTTTCCAAATCTTGTCCTTTTTTACTACTCAATTTTTTTCTGACTTGTGAAAGTAATATTTCCCTCTGTCACTTTGTCAGAAGTCTCTCCCTGTCAGTTAGAAATGCTATATGTCAGCAGTGTTTCTGTCAAAACAACCCCCTTCAAACCATTTTTATAACATCATTTGCAAACACTACTCAATGCATCATCACTGCACACATTCAGCATGTGAATGTTGTTTGTTACTTCCGTAACAAGAACCTGGCTCACAGTGAAACTGTGCCACGCAATCTGCTGTTTCTCTTTTCAAACTGTTTTTAAATCCCTGTTCAATTATGAAACATTCAAGCTTCCTAGTCTCTGAGGTAGTGTTGAATTATTCAGACTCCTTTTGCATTTTGCACTACCAAAACTTGTCTTTCTTTTTTTAAACAGATGACCTAGCCAAAAAGAAGGTGCTGAATATTTATTGCCCTCCCTCTCCAGAAACCTTGGCCTACCTGGATTTCAGTGTTTCTACAACAGGGATCTTAGCTGGAGTTAAGGTAAGAGCACATGCCAATATACTGCACATTACTTTTGAAAGTTGAATCATAAGGATGACTTCAGTTTCAAAGGGTTTACTTGCCTGTACTCTGTTTGTTCCATGTAAACTTTCCTTACCATCTGCTGTACACGATAGGATAGATGTCCATTGCATGGCTTTGAACATCGGTACCGGGACGTAATGCAGGTCCCTGCAGCTCCTGCAACTTAGGAGGGCCCCAACATTTCAGGGGACCTCAAACCTTCAGGGGGCATCCATTAATCTCAAAGTGAATTAATATCTGTGAAATGTGAGAGGCTTAGAGGTCTCATCACATTTTGCAGCAGGGCATCATTTTGTGGTACTCCTCCAAGCCTCTAACAATCTGCCCCTGCACATGTTTTCTAGCATACTATTTTTGCCTCTAGTTAGCTGCAATCAGGTATGCTCAATCAAGCTTTTCCATGTTATTTTGTTTTTTGTTAGCATCAGACCCACACTCTGATTTTAGGAGGAAGCAATAATATGTTCCCATTCTGATTGAAAAGTTGGTATGGCCCTCACACCACAGACTGGTGACTTTCTGTGATTGTTGTGTGACTCTGATAGAGACTTCTATCTGAAGATTGCTTACTTTTGACTTCTCCCCTGTCGTCAAACTGGATCTGAAAGATTTTTGTGAGCAGTACCCTTGTCCACCGTTAGGTGCTGTTGATCGGCTCGGTCATCAGCTTCGTCTGCTCCGGATTGGACTTTGCAGGTCAAATATAGGCAGCACCCAGGCATGCTGAAATTAGTTATTTTCTTTCTGTGCCAGTTATGCACTGACCCAAAGAGAGCTGCCCCTCAGTCACTTTTAGACTGGCTTCTTTTCAACTTTTTGTCTAGTATTTTTTTAGTTTTAGCTGTGGTGCATCATGGTAAGTCTTCTACAAAGGCAGAAGTCAGTCCCTGCGGGTCTTGTCACTGGGTGATGAATGTGATGGATGTGCACCTTGTGTGTTTTTAGGGTCTGGAGTGCAACCATGACCCAAAGACATGCTCCGAGTGCCGGGCCATGCATCAAAGGCTTTGAGGGAGCAGTGCCTGAAGCTAATGGCAGCCCAGCGCTCAACTCCGCGCAAGTCAAGATCTTGGTCGAGAGGAAGGTCCCAGCATCAGTTGTGATGTTCAAAGTCATAATCATCCCACTGCAAGCCCTCGACGTGATCGAGTAGGTCAAGGTACAGGAAAAAATGCAAGAAGTCGAAGTGCTCTTCGACTTCTCATCTGTCGGCCACGAAATGAGGGAGCGTCAACGCGCTAGGCTTCATTCTGCGGAAACTGTTTTTGTGCAGACCCCCACCTCCCCACGTTTCCAGGTGCTGGAGTGACCCCTGACCAACTTAGGGAGTTCCAAGAGGCCAGGCGCGGCATTGTTGGCAGCCCAACCCTGCTGGAGCAGCTTCAGGCCCTGTGGGGCCAGAAGGGGCCCCTTCGGGTTCCACACCGCCAGCTTCAGCTCTCAGGAACCCAGTCCTGCATCCAGACTGCTACCAGTCGGACCACCTTGACCTTCACCGGCGCTCCCCATTGTTATTGCGGACTCTGACACAGAACTAGATGGGTGTCGCACAACATTGATCCAGCGCCAGCAGGTGGTGTGCCTCCATGTTCAGGTCCTGAGCCCTTTTCCTATGGGCTTTGGGGATGAATGGTAGGGGTCACTGGACCTTTCAGAATACCAGCTCCACGAGCAAATGGACTGGTGTGAAGACTTGGGCGAGGCCAGCGTGTTTTGTAGTCATTTTTGTTATAGCTCCATGCACGTTATTTTAGTAAAACTAGGCCTGAAGCTGTTCACTTTAACCTATGTATATTTTATTCAGCTTTGTTTATTATTTTAACAATAGCCACATTTGTGGTCTTGTTTTATTACTCTCTATCTAGCTGTTCTTTGCCTAGGCTAGCACTGCGTCCTTAAACAAGATATTTTGTTCACTCTGTGCATCTCTCAAGGCTTCAGTAAGATAGGTTGCCGGTAAACGTGGTAACGCTTTGTCTCTGGTATTCATAGAAACATACACATCCTTATGTAGGGACATTTTCTTTGAACATCAGCTGTTTTATTATAAAAACACTTCCCTGTCCCATACACGTTAGAGGGAGATTCCAGCCAGATGACCACAACTGTATGCTGATTGATGAACACTTCGCTACAGCTGCTTATGAGACTTCAGGCCTTTGCTCAGGTATGGGGGATGATGTCTTCCCAGGGGAATCTGAAGGGCAGAACTAGAGCTTAATATGTTATGCTCTAATGTAGCCTAGGTAGTAATTAGTCTATTGGCTTTAGTGACAACATGGTAGCGTTTTCTCTATTCTTCAGTTTCCTTGTCACAATTGTAATCCTGTCATGCTTTATTATCAAAGATGCAGTTGCTTCATTAAAAACCTTATTGAAACATATACTGCCTCTGCTTGTCCTTGTATATGTGAGACTAATGTAACTGAGAGAAATGGATGCGATCTTAGTGACCACGATTTCCCTGGGGAGCCAATTGTGTCATGCGCTCAGCTGCCCAATTATCCTTGCTCTTTGGTAGAGATGAGGCACTGCTAGTTAGCTGGAGCAAAAAACCCAGATTAGGCGGACAAGTGCCACCTTTAGTGGGTTAGACTCAGTCCCTCCACACTGCAGGCGATTCTGCCGCTCACATCCAGTAGTCTCATTAAAATAATGAGAGCCTACGCGACAAGCGGACTAGATAGTTCTCCAGGGACTGGCATGCTTTCTCCCCCTACCGTTGCTACAGAGTAGGGAGCTTCTTATTCTATGGTGTTGAGGAAGGCAACTGAGGTCCTGTACCTTCAACTGTACTTGGTGCCAATCAAGACTAACCTCTTCACAGAGGTGTGCTGCAACTGGGAGGTTCCCCTTCAGAACTCCTGTTACGGTTCAGTGATACCCTTACTGACGTCCTACTGGGTACCTGGTCCCAATCCAGCATAGGGGCTCCTGTGAACAGGACGATTTCCCGCTGTCATCTCCCCGCACTTAGGCACCCAAGTTTCTTAAAGTAGCACTACACCTCTGAGAGCTTGGTAGTCCAAGCCTCTTCCTCCCATACCGTGACCCCATCTGCTAAGTTAGGGAATCCAAAAGGTTGGACTCACTTGGGAAGAAGATGTTTTCTTCCGCCAGCCTTGCATTGCGGTCTGTGAACACTGCATGCCTTTTGGGCCATTATTCCCACACACTCTGGGATATGGTTGCGCAAGTGCTGCCACAGGTCCTGGAGGAGGACCGAGCTGTTCTCTCTCAGAATGCTGCAGACAGGAGATACACAGTAAGATTCTCAATTTGTTGCAGACAGGACATGACCAACTCGTTAGGGAGACCGGTTTCTTCTACATTGGCCCTAAGGCCTGGCTGAGTACGACTGGCTTTTCGAGGGATGTCCAACTTTCTTTGATGGACCTGCTCTTTGACATCACCCGTTTCTTTGGAGACCAGGCAGACTTGTAGCTCGAGTGCTTCAAAGATTCTTGGGCTACGGCCTGGTTGTTTGGTCTCACGGTGGCCCCTCGTCCCACTCAGCCTGCCTTTCACCCCGTTTCGTGGCTTTGGAAGAGGGTCTCAAACTGCACTCATTTCCATTTAGCCACTGTGCCACACATGCTGCCCAGCCTCTCTCCGTGGCAGAGGGCTTGGGTCCCAACCGACTTCATGGGTCAGGTGGCCAGCGGTCCGGTCAGTTTGTGGATCAGAGGCATTTGGTCTCCAGCAGAAATGGGACTCCATATCAACCTCTTGGAGCTCCATGCGATCAGGCTGGTATTGAAAGAATTTCATCCCTTTATTAAGGGAGAGATTGTGCAGGTATTCACGGACAACACAACTGCTCTGTGGTTCTGCAACAAGCATGGCTGGGTGGGGTCACAGACCCTTTGTCAAGAGACTCTGCCCCTCTGGATGTGGCTGGAATAGAAAGGCGTATCCCTCATGATTCAACACCTGGTGGCCTCCCTGAACACCAGAGCGGACAAACTCGGCTGAAAATGCCTAGCAGATCACTTATAGTGTCTACTTCTGGAGGTAACACAAGTTCTCTTTCAGTAGTGGGGAAAGCTTGGTTAGATCTGTTCACTCTGCAGAGAATGCACAATGTCAGCAGTTTTGCCTGTTGGAGTTTCCAAAGTGGCAATTGTTTTGCAACGCTTTTCATCTTGAGTACAGTTCAGGCCTCCTGTATGCCTTCCCCCATACCACTCCTACCCAGAGTTCTCAAGAAGATGAGGAACGACTGGGCCCAAGTAATGCTTGTCGCCATGGACTGGGCTCGGAGAGTCTGGTATCCCAAGCTGCTGAGCATGTTCATCCATCCTCTGATCAGACTGCCCCTTCGGGAGGATCTTCTGTGGCAGCAACATGGGGAGGGTTCTGCACTGAACCTGTCCACTCTCCTCCTCGCGTGGAGATTAAGCTCGGCAGTTGACAGCATTTTACCTCCCTCCCGAAGTCTGTAACGTCATTTTGGCAGCCAGGCAACCCTTCACCAAAACGGTTTACGTCTATCATTGGGAGAAATTTGAGGCATGGTACTCAGACAAGCCTGTTGACCGCTTTTCCAACCCCTCTCTGAGGTCCTGTTATTTATTCTTTCCCTTGCCCAGCATGGCTCTGCTCTGGGCACTCTTAAGGGATATTTGTCTTCTATTTCTGCTTTTTTTGCAATTACCTAATCAGCCTTCTTTGTTTAAGTCTCCCATTGTTCATAGGTTCCTCAAAGCTCTTACACGTCTTTTTTCTCCAACCCCATTCACTATGCCCCAATGGTATCTGAATTTGGTTCTGACTTTTTGATGTGGGCTTCTTTTTAGGCTCTTCATAATTGTCCTCTCAAGTTGAAAACAGCCTTCCTTGCCGCAATTACATATGCTCACAGAGTTAGTGAGCTCCAGGCTTCATCCAAGCCACCCTACCTTTCTGTCTATCCAGACAAAGTGGTGCTTCTCACTAGGGCCTCTTTTCTGCCAAAAGTGGCCTCACTCTTTCATCACCTTGTGCACCCTCACAGCCTTCTAGGGAAGAGGAAAGACTCCAATGCCTTGTCCCAAAAAGAGCATTAGCGTTCTACCTTGATTGTACAGAAGAGTTCCAGGGGATTACCAACTCTTTGTAGAGTATGAGGCTGTGAAGAAAGGTCAGGCAGTGCGGAAGCAGACTATCCCCAGTTGGGTTGTACTCTGCATTAAGATCTTCTACGCACTGGCCAAAAAGCAACCCCCTGAAGGTTTGTGGGCTTATTCTAAAGCTGCAGTCGCTGTGTTAGCATGTGGATTTCCAGTCCTTAACATCGGTTAGGCCACAATATGTGCATCTCTGCACACATGTACCAAACACTACTGCCTGGCAGTGTTTAATTTGTGCTTGTTGTTTTTTGGTGCTGAGCACCAGCACTTATTTTTTAGGGCTGAGGCTTATTCTTCTGCCTCAAGCATTTGCTGGGAGCAAAAGACACATATGGAAAAGATGGAGGAAGGGAAAAATGAAAAAAGCATCGCAGAGGGAAAAAGTAGAAAGCTGCAAAAGTGAACTGAAGGGGCAGCAAGTGGCTTTATATGTATTGAAGAGGCCCGAGATGGCTTCAGGATTACGCCACCTCAGTATTCCATGTTTGCACATTTAATTGCAGCAGCAGCATGTTTTACAGGAGGGCTTTGGGCACCGGCATGTTTTTATTTTCAAATCAAGCACTGCTGCCTGGACAGTCAGGTCTCTAGGAACGGGCACATTGCTCATTCGGTCCTGCAGGACTTTCTAGTCTGCTAGTCTGAACTTGGTTCTCAGACCCACCTCAGGAGCTGGTATGGGAGGTTGTCTATTCAAAGGTAAGGAATCTGCAGCTAGAAGTCTCTATAAGATGGACAAGTTACTTACCTTAATTAAAGCTATATCTGGTAAAGACTATATCTAGCTTCACATTCATTACCGCCCCATCCATCCTCCCACTCTACGAACTCATTTCTAGAGGAAGGGACCTAGTTTTGACACACCAGTAGCCTGTGTTCTTCATGGCTCTGCGCTTTTGGTGCAGAAAGTTGTGAAAAGAAACTGATGTCAGCTCATCTGGATGGAAGAATGAGCCTGCCTAGGAGCCAAGAGGTCGCCATAGCCAACTGCTGTGGAGGAAACAAAAAAAAAACTCCCTGGTTGTGGAGCTGCTTCCTTATGTTTTGTCAATTCATGGATAAGGTGGCACTGTCCCCAATTGATTCCTTGACTGTACTCTGCCTGTACAGCTTCCCTTTTCAGTTCGAGACAGACCCTGGAAGTGAATAACCATTAAACCCCAAGCATAAGGCCCACTTTTGGTGACTAGAGGAGATATGGTTCCATGGTTCCAAAAATATTACCAGTTGAAGCCGAGGTCAAGTCTGATAATTGACCAGTTTCTCAGTGTGACTCATACAGTGAGTGACTTCTGTAGGTTCCCCCGATCTCAGGAAATCATGACTGCAAACTGTAGATTCCAAGTTAGAGAATCTCAAAGGGAGTAGCTCCTGTAGAGAAATACATTATGTTGCCATGTTTCTGGTGGATAATTTTATTATTTCGTTATTTATCTATTTTTGGATTGTGTATGGCTGATATGTTTTACTTCAGTGTAATGCAGGCTTGCAAAATAGTACCTAACTGCATGTGTCTGTCACTAAAACATGGGAACTGTTTTGTTTTTTAATTTACATTTTACATTATTCTTAGTGAGCTATAAAGTGTATACAAAGTGTGTACCTTTTGAACAGAGCTAACCAAGGCTTTGTGAGCCTAGTGATTTAAAGTGAAAACACAAAGTCTTACATTTAGGGTCCTTCATTTGGCACTTTGTCGAGTGTAACTGTGCCTTGTTAAAGTTATGTCCAACTGCATAGTGCTTCAGTCTAAAAAGTAAGTTGTATCAACACTTACAAATGGCAACATGAGCTTTGTATTATTTTGCCAGTGAGCCTACAGCCAGCCTTAATGCTTTTAAACGTGTGCATTGTTCAAAAACCCATTTTCACCTAAGTTAATTTGGGGGGGTAGATAGGAAAGTGATTTGTGTAGCACAAATGAAGTGAAGGCAAGTAAAACCCAATTGTTATATAGAGTTTTAATTATTTTTTTAGATCACAAAGGTGACATTCATAAAAAATGTTACATTTCTGTTGCTAAGTTAATCAAGCTCCTGATGGCCTTAATAACCTTCCCTGCAAGTGAATAACCCTGGTGTTCGCAGGTAATTGTTGTCACAAACCCACCATCGTTGATGGGGGTTCCTGCGACCTCTCTTTATGCATTCCTGTCATATCTGCTTCATTGTGATAATGAGATCCAAAATGCATGCCCTCTTTGATGGGACAGTGTCTCTTAGCTTAAGCATAACTTTCACTACAGATGATGGGTGCAGATGTGCCCAAAAAGGATAAGGTAAAGCGAGCTTTAGGGAGGTGTTTTGAAAGAGAGGCTCAGCTCTGCCATTGTGGATGTCTGTGGTATTCTAGGATACATTTTACCATAAGGTGCATATCAGAGAAAGTCACAGTGAATTCAAAATAAGAGAACAGTGTGCAGAATTTGTATCTGGATTCGCTCAGAAAGATAACCAGACATACCAAAGTACTATATTTAAGACATGTTGGATAAATCTTTCCATTTGAAGAGCTAACTCGAACATAAGATCAAAGATGAACTGCTCAAAGAAATCACATCAACAGCAAAACTG
Source organism: Pleurodeles waltl (assembly GCF_031143425.1). Classification (NCBI taxonomy): domain Eukaryota; kingdom Metazoa; phylum Chordata; class Amphibia; order Caudata; family Salamandridae; genus Pleurodeles; species Pleurodeles waltl. The sequence continues at coordinate 1,693,411,905 of NC_090440.1, forward strand.
AACTTTTGCATGCTGACTTGAAGGAGTTGGGAAAAGCCCCATCTCCTCCCACCCTCGCAGTTTAATCACATGGTCTACTGTCCCAGCGTTATTCCCTGGAATCTTTGAACTTTTGTAACACAAGGAGGGAAGGTGCCGAATGTTTGAAACCGCAAGCTATTTGCAGAATCAATTTGAAGATTTGAACATTTGCTTTCAACAATATATTTTTGAAATAATTATATTTGCTGCACATGAGTGATATTATTTTTTGGGCATTAAACATTTTCCTAAAAAATGGAACTGACCTGCAGTAAAACTATTCACTGTGGGCATTATTTGGTTTCAGTGCCAAAAATGAATGTAACACTGGACCATGAGTCTCTTTTAAAAAAAAAAATCACAGCCAGGCCGCTAATGTAATTCAGATTATTTCAGTTTCAGAAACTGCTTTAAGTACACACACATTCCAACTTCTGTTTTTGATATCTATTGATCAGATTTGCTTCATTCTGCTGTCATCATGCTCATTACTTTGTGTTTTTTGCTACATCAATTAGCTGGAGAGTTTTTTCACGTTAATTTTCTGCCTTTAATTTGATTTTTATGTATTATTTCCTGAATCTGTCACATTTGCTCTGAAAGAAGCCTGACTGTGTGTGCAGTCCTACCCAAAGTAGACTCTGGATGTATGGAGAAACCTGCTTTCGTATTGGTGAACTTTGTGAGCTCTTAGCCTCATCTCACTTCAAGATGGTAGAAATGCTTGCAATAAATCTAGCCACTGATAGTTGCTCGAGGACCTTTTTAATCCATCATTCCCTTGCACACCATACCACCCCAGTTTGGACCCAACCATATGTAGATCAGCCTTCACCCTGCTCCATTCATAACAGTACAGCCCAAAGTGCCTGGAACACAAGCAACCCAAGACCGGTATCTATGCTTCGTGATCAATAAATGGTTTCCGACAGCACTACAGGGAGTCAGTTGTCGGTGCTGGCCCACGGTTTCCATCTAAATCTTTGTCTTAGAGGTAAGTTGCAATGATGTACGGGGTCATATCCGTGCCCTGAAGGTGTTAAGTCCTGTATCTTTGTTTTAACTCTTCTTTTCACTCATATGCGAAGTAGTCATTCTCTTTTTCTAAGGTGACGCACTAACTGGACATTTATGGTACTGAGGGTCATTTACTGTGTCCTACAGAATCGGCGATTCTAAAGCCCTTGTACAATAGGTCTTGGCTGTTCATGCTCACTTTCCTGAGACAGACAAGTGGGAATAACTTTGCGAAGAATAACGTTTGCACCTTGAGTGCACAGATATAGTCTTCTGGCATATCAGTGGTAAATAAGAGTACCAGCCCACAGTACTGCTTGTTAACCGCATACTTTCCTAGAATTGGTGCATTCTGAAGCTGAGACTTAGAGGCATTAGTTTTAGTGAATGAGTGGGTGGGTAGATCAGTGGGTCTTTAGGTCAGTGGGGGAATTGTTAGATGGAAGGTGAGAGGATCTTGAAGGATTAGTTGTCATATTTGTTGGTTACATAAAAGGACTTATTTGTTGAATTTGCAGATTAGAAATGGGTAGTACAGTAGCAAATGGATTGTGGGGGTGTTATTTGCTCTGTGGATTGAGACAGGGTCAGTACTTGGTGACCGGGGATGTAAATCCAGCAGAGAAGGACAGTTTGTTGCCTGTCTGTGTGTGCAATATCTCTAGTAGTCTGAACCTTGAATTGATATACATGTTATGTCTTGGATCCACAGTCATGTAACATTATTAACTTAGAAACCTGGGTACACGAATAGGGATGACTGAGGAACCGAGGTGCATATATGGCATGGCCTTTGGATGAATATCAGATTAATAAATGTGGTGTCTGATAATCCCAGATGCATACATTAGGTATGCTCTGGATCCCAGGTGAATGACTAGCAGGAGCTCAGATATCCTGGTGACTGGATGAGGTTGCCGGATCCTGCAAGGAACCACACATTTTCCTGAGTGTTGTATTTTAAAAGCATTGGCACTAACCTGGATGTACTTCTTTTGACAACAGTCCCCCCTTTCCCCCCACCCCCTACTCATTCTTCAGTGGAGACCTCGCCTACTCATGAGCATTCTTGTATTCTACCACCTCAGTGAGACATTGTGGCACATGTGTTATCCATACATAATTTCAGGTCTGTTTGGTAGATCTTTCGACAGAAGCTTAGCTAGGGGCATTTGTTTTCTTTAAAGAGGTATTAGTAACATGGCACTGTCAGAAAAGACTCCACAGAGGCATCCGGACACTTGTAAAGTTTTCAGCAGACTTAAAGTGGTTTAAAATTCATTTCAAAAGACCATTATGGGGACTGACTGGAAGTCCCATCTTGCCTCCTGAATTGTATTTCTCGAATGAAGTTGTATGAATGGATATTATTCGAACATGATGAACAGGCCGGCTCTTAGTGTTAATTGGCCCCTTCTCCTCTCCTCATTTGCAGATGTCGCATGCAGCCACCAGTGCCTTATGCCGCTCCATCAAGCTGCAGTGTGAGCTCTACCCTTCCCGACAGATTGCCATCTGCCTTGATCCCTATTGTGGTTTGGGCTTTGCACTTTGGTGTCTTTGCAGGTGAGCTCTCTGAGATTTTTATTATGTTCTCCTATCTGACATTTCCTGTACATATGCATGCATTCAAAGTGCCAACCAAAAGAGACTACCAAGGTGAGGGATCATTTTCCTGCCAGCGGCAGCACTTTGAGACCCGACTTTATCTTGGGGTTTTACCTTCACTTTAACTGAATTAAATAAATACAGAGATTAAACTATCCTACCATTGACATAATATAAAATTATAAAAGGTAACCTGAGATTATTCTGTGATGACATTACGACACAGCAAGACCATTGTTGCTACCAATGGCATGATCTTATGTCTAAAGTCCCTAGGAGTGTAGGTAGTTGCACACAACGGACATATGGTGCTCAAGGGACTAGATCATGTGTAAGGCATTAACTAAGAATGTTTAAAATACACAACCAGTTAGTTAAGGGTCAACACTGCTTAAGCATTCTTTTTTAGCTTCTGGGCAATATCTGATGTTTAACCTCCAGAAAGGTTGTCTTACGAATTCCTTACTGCTGTGAGTTCTTGGCAATTGCAGACTATGTGGATCAGTGTCTCTTTATCAGCTTTACGCAATTGAGTACCATGTCTGTCTCGCTTCTGAGGCAGATCTAATTAACAGTCTCTTCCTCTCAATAGAGAGCAGTAGATGCCAGTACTTTTGCTTTAGGTTGTTGTTATAAGAGTTTTTAACCAAGTTATGCTTCTGTTTTTTCACAGATTGATTGATCTTAAGAAAAAATATTAATTTTGTTTGTCTTAATACTAGTTTTTTTGTCAGTGGAGGTGGAAGAGACATAGCCCAGGCAATTCTAAATTGCAAAGTCTCTAGAGAGGCATCCGGGAATAATTTCCCTGGGTTCTTAATTTCAAGATTATTTATGACCTGGCCCAGTGGATACTTCAGGAGAACCTCCTGGGGCCTCTCTAAATTTAGTGCTGTTGGAAGTGTGAAAAAGCATTCACAATGTATGCAAATTGAATACCAGTCATACTTGAACTTGTGAAGGACAATCCAGAAGCACTAATAGGAGCCTGTAGGTATGACATTGGATAATGTCTAGCTATTTTGCACATGTTCTATTAAAGATAACTCGCTCAAAAGTAAGTGTAGGTGTACGTTTTGCTTCAAATTACTCGCAATACTGGGTTCAGTGCTGTGACAGATCTTCCAAATTAATTGTAGAATATAATTATTTAGTGTTATGGATGTCAGTTTCATTGCCACAACTGCCTCTTTGTACCCCTCACTCATCCACCAAAAAAACTAAATATTAAAATCCATTTATGTTTTCCAGTTCATTCGGATTTAATTACCAGCCTTCATTCTTGTAGATTTTACACCCGAAAATTACCACGTTTTTTCTTGTCATTATTGTAGGAAACTAGCTCTTTATATAGTGGACCAAAAAGAGGTACACTGCGTAAAGAGTCCGAGCAAACCCCAAAGGAATTACAGAGGAATAAATGACAACCCAAATGCTCTCTTTTGTGGTAGAGTTAATGAGCAGTTAGGCATATCAGAGGGTAGTGCTAAAGACGTATTGCACACACACATAGGCAGTAAGTGGAACACACACTCAATAAAGAAATCCATCATCAATTTATAACAAATAATACGTACTTTTATATTAATTTTGATACCAAGATCATTGAAATTGGGCAAGTACTTTTTGAGTTATGAATTTTTACACTTTTCGAAAGTTGACACTGCAGGTTTTGTAGCGGTAATGTAACCCTATGGGGGAAAAACATATTCTGCATACTGGTACTTAGCAGCGACTTACAGGACCAATCTTCTGTAGCTAAAGTAGGAATAGGGCATGGTCCACGGCAGCACCAAACAGGTCACTTCAGGTGGTACCGGGGCATCCAGATGAAAAGTACTTTTCAGCATTGGCTGCCCAATGTTATCCTATGGGGAAAAAACAGACACTGCTATGGGCACTTAGCAATGGCTTACCGGACTGTTCTTCTGGACGTGAGGTGAGTGTGGAGAACGGTCATAGGCTACACCATCAGTTCACCTCAGTGGGGGCTTGGGGGTGCCCTGGGGTGTCCGGGTGCAGAGGTGGGTTATGGCATCATATGTTCCATTCGCTTCAATGTGAAACGGTCCAGTCACAAAGTTTCTGCAAGCTCGGCCTGGAAAGTCAGTCTAGGGGAACCCGCAGGGGGGCTCAACCCTAGAAGTCCTCAGACACGTGGGGACACCATTGGTCCACTCCTCAGGCATGGGGCTGTGGTGCAGTAATGTCTTTTGGCATAGGCCGGGTGCTGGAGTTACTCGTGGTTGGAGGGAGGTCTGCAGAAACAGACTGCAGATGCTGCTGTGAAGTCCACAGTGGGCAGGCACAAGTTGGGTTTAGTCTCTGGCGGCCTGGGACCTACGCTGGCTCAGTGGGTCCACTTCAGCTCGGGCTAGGCTGCTTGGGTGCAGTGGTTCTAACCAGAGTCGGGTTTTTGACAGTCCGGGTCCTCACAGCTCCTCTGCTCCAAGGAATTTCTTCTTGATGTTTTGCGAAGCAGCTGGAGCTCTTCCAGTTTCTTGGAGGCTGCAGCGGCAGGACAGGTCAATTGCTTCTCTAGGCTCGGGTGCAGCAGGCAGGCTGGCAGGGTTGGTGCCAAGTAAGTTGTGCTCCTTGGTTCTCAGGTTCAGCAGGCTTCTTGTCCACTGCTTCGTTTATGTCCAACGAAGATCTGAGGTCCGGGTATCAAGGCATCCCCTAATTACTCAAATTAGGGGGCATAAAGAGGATTGATCAGATTCTCGTTTGTTGGTGGCAAACTGGCTAGACCTGGTCAGTGAGTTCACCAGCAGTTGATAGTTTTCAGGAGGCACCTCTAAGGTGCCTACTGGGTTCATGTATTAATAAATCCATCACTGGAATCAGTGAGGGTTTTTTATTAGGAGATGTTTTATGCCAAACATCCCTATTTTCAGTGAACCCATCATGTAGCTGGGGAACTCGCTTTAACCACTGTCCTGCACATGTATTTCATATGGATTTCCTGCACACTTATTATGTCTAAGAATCGACACAGACCTAGCAGGGTCATTTCTGCCTTGCAGATATGCCACACATGTAATAATATGCATCCTGCCTTAGGGCTGTAAGGCCTTCTGTAGGGGTGACTTACAAATGTTATATGCAGTGTTTAAGGGACATGGTACACAGAATGTGTGTCATGTTGTGTTTTCACTTCTAGAGATCAGCCTGAAATGTCTGTATAGGTTTGGTGCTGGATCCCTCAGAGTGACATAAGTTGTGCTGTAGCTCTTAGGGAGCCTCTGGAGTGCCTGTATCCTAGGTACTAGAGGTACCACTTACTAGGGACTTACAAGGGTGCTACAGGGCCTGGTCACTTGGAGATCAAGTGACCAGGTGTCTTGTTTTGAGGAAGGAACACTGGCACTGGGGCTCTGGTTGACAGGAACCCAATGCATTTCAGTCAGAGTTGCATCAACAACCAGGCAAAAGTGTGTGAGTGGGGGGGTTACTTTAACCGCAATCCAGCTTCCTACACAACTGCAATGCCACCCCACACCTCTCCCTCCACACCCACCAAGCCACAACCTGGGAGTGTCTTTAGTCAGTCAGGGGAGGAAGAGTAAAGAAACAGGCTAGTTCGTTGCAGGGCCTACTCTGCCTTACATCCTTCTGTCCGGCTCATTTCCATTGGCAAACTGACCTACCTCAACAGTGTGAGGATCGCATTTAAAATGCTATTTGTCTGCTGTTTTAGTTTCCTCTTTCCTTCTCGTCTTTGAGATTATAGGTGTCCACCTCTGCTAAACCTATCTTAGCCAGGGCAACACCTAGCTTACCCAGAGAGGTCACCTAGAACTTGAGCAACCCCACCAGGACCTAGAGGGTCAAGGGGCCAAGCTTGTTAATTGACATGGGTTGAGGCCACCATGCAAAGGACAGTGCAGCTGTAAAGGCTAACACCAGCAGAGGCGACTGACAGCTGTCGGTGCCCAGAACCACACCTTTAGCTCCTCACTGGCAGGTGAAGGGGCTAACTTAACATGCTTCATTGGGTTCAGGGGGCCTGTCTGCTGTTTAAGAGTGGGATTTTACTACATCCAGTAGCGAACACCCTTCTTCCACTCTTCCTTATGTTAGCTGAGGGTCCACCAACTCATGCTTAAGAGCTGCCTGACTAGTCAGTGCTTCTTGTGAGTCAGGCTGGGCTTCATTAGGGCCAACTGTGGCGTTCTCCTTAGTAGAATCTCCTGAGCTCACTGAAACTTTGTCTAAATCTGTCCACCTTTCCTACACTTTCTTCTTTCCCTTTTCATCTGGGGCCTACTTGCACTGACTGCAGGAGCAGCACCTCCTGAATCCTTGTGAGAGGACTGGCACTGAATTAGTTCCTCTTTTGTGCTCAGACCAACCTATCAGAGGTCGTTTCCAAGGGGACAGTCAAGGGGGATATCTGTATTAACTACCACCTTTCTACAACTAAGGGATCCAGCTATCTATAGGGCACCAAAGCTATAGGCCAGTCAGTGACCTCCCCTGGGATAATCCTTACTCTGGCAGCCTAACCTGAGATATACAGGGTTGAGAGTACCAACCTGCCATGCACAATGGTGTGACTGGCACAGATATCTCTCAGGACAGTGGTGGGGATTCCATTCACCAGTAGGTGTTGGAAGTGTTTACTCCCCTCTGGAATCAACTCACATTTAGGTCCCACTTTCCAGTTAAAAGCTATGAGGACCTCCTCATCTGAGGAGTCATCATCTAAGGCTACACTGGCAAACCTTGTGGGCACACTAGTGGGTTTGTTTTTTGGACAGGAAGTGTCCTTGGTTTGATGCCCTGTCTGTTGATAGTCAAAGCACCAAACCTATGTGGCATCCCAGTTTTTACCTAGGTATCCACTTTTGATCTTTTAGGTGTCTTGAAGGCCACCCTCCTGAACAGATTTTTGTGGGCCTACAGAGAATTCCTTTTCTTTGTTTTTAGAGTGGTCCACCTTTTTCTTTTGGAGGGGGGGGTCTTCCCTGACCCTTTCTTTTGGTTCCCCCCCCATGACTTTTCTTGAACACTGCAGTTTTTTACCCATTGATCAGCCTTTTCCTCCCCAACTCCTGGGGAGTGACTGAACCCAGGTCTACTAGGTATTGATGCCACTTTTCAAACAAACGGTTACTTAACAGATGCTCTTTCATAATCAAATTATAAAGCCCATCATAATTTTTCACTGGACTTCCTTTAAACCAACCACCTAGTGTTTTCACTGAAAAGACTACAGAATCAACCCAGGACTGACTCAGGGGTTTTTGAGTCTCTCTGAACCTGATTCTATATTCCTCAGTGGTGAGTCCAAATCCCTCAATCATGGTATCCTTCATGAGGTCATAGGACTCAGCATCTGTCTTATCGAGTGTCTGCACTTGCCTGAAAAAAGCTCCCAGAGTAGAGAGCACGTTTTGCAGAATTTCCTCGTGGTCTTAGCCCTCTTAAAGGCTGAGAACCATTTGGTGATATCCTCACCCTCTACATATTTGGGGACAATCACTCTGGTGGGGTACTGTCAGAAGTGCTCCCAGTGGTGGTACTGTCAGAGGGAGTGCTGAGGGAATCATTCTCTTCCTCACCCTCCTCTCCTTCCCCAGTGGGGGCTTTTTTCTGCCTTGGCCCTATCATTTTCTGCTAGCAACCGCTGCTTGTGTGTTTAGGGCCCATGGCAAGTTTCCATGCTTGGCAAAGGGCGTTAAGTTGGACAAACTGTAGGGGCCCAGGGTGAGCTCCTGGGAGGGACCTGCTGCCTCAGACATGGTTTTTAAAATAGTTGGGATCGTTTTAGAACCGTACACAAAAATTCCAAGTAGTTTTAAAGGTCTAACTTACCTTATAACTTTTTAAATTTCTAAACACAACAGGACCGGGGGACGTAACCAAGGACCTAACAAACCAGATTCGAAATTTGGAAAAAATGCAGAAATTTGCAAACTGAAAAATTATTTTGGCAACTGAAGTCAATTGTGGATTCTTTAGTAGAGATCATAGTTCTTCCCACCACTATACCACCAATGTAGAAAGCTGGTCCTTAAGATAGTGGACCAAAACGAGGTACACTCTGCAGAGTTCAAGCAATCCCTAGAGGTATCACAGAGGCAATATTACATCCCATATGCTCTCTTTTTGGGTAATATGGTCGAGCAGTTAGGCATATCAGATGGTAGTGCTAAGCATGTAAGACACCCACTCATCCAGTAAGTGCGACACATTCAACAAAGTAATCTGATACCAATTTATAAACATAGCACATAGTTTATATAAACTTTGATACCAAGATCACCGGAACTTGGTGAGTACTTTTCAGGTTATGAATTTTTAGAGTTTGCAATAGTTGACACTTTTCAGATGCTGTAATGTTATCTTATGGAGGAATAACAAGCACTGCATGCAAGTATAGTACAGCGACTTACGGGTCCGATCTCCTGGACTTGTGGTAAGTATGCGGCAAGGTCCAAGGCCACACAAACAGGTTACCTCAGCCCCCACTGGGGGCTGGCGGGTGCAGGGATGCAGCTCAGTATCAGGTACCCCATGTCAGTCTCTGGGGATTGGTCCGGTCACAAAATTGCTGCAAGGTTGGACTGAGTCCAATTATGGGGTACCCACAGGGAATCTCGACCCTTGATGTTCTTGGGCATGTGGGGACACTGTTGGTTCACTTCGCCTCGGACTTTGGGGGGGCGGGTGCAGTGGTGTCTCGGGTGTAAGGTCCGGTGCTGGAGTTCCTCACAGTTGTGGAAATGGGGGAACCACAGAAACAGCCTGTAGGTGGGGACTAGGGATCCAGTCTGACCAAGACAACAAGTGGGCTCAGGTCTGACAAGGCTAGGAGATGTGGGGACATCCTTGGTCCTCTTCTCCTTGGTCCGGGGCAGACTGGTACAATGGTGTCCTGATGCACGAGGATCATGGTCTTCAGGTCACTCGCTGGGGCAACAGAAACAGGTTGCAGACGCCATATTGAAGTCCACAGTGGGCAAACTCAAGTTGAGCTCTGTCTCTCCAGGGTCTGGGGACCACGGTGACACCGTTGGGCCACTTCAGGTTGGGCTAGGAGGCTTGAGTTCAGTGGCGATGTCTGGCATCAGGTTTGATGCAGTCCCGGCCCTCACAGTTCTTTTTCGGGTGCCTGCAGATGCAGGGGAGTAACTCCTCTACTACCAGGGAGTCCTTTTTGGCAATTTGAGAAGCACTAGCAGTCTCCCACTTTCTTGGAGGCTGCAGGACATATCTTTTGCTCCTTTAACGCTGGGTACAGCAGGCAGGCTAGCAGGTTGGCACCAAGTCAGCCGAGCTCCTCAGTTCTCAGTGTCAGCAAGCTTCTTATCCACACCTTTTTTCTCAATTTAGAGGGCTTAGAGGGGAGTGAAGGGCAATAGCCAATGGGCTACATACAGTTGGGGGCACTCTACCTTTCAGATGACCACTTCTGGTAGGGGGTGGCATCACCCTGCCTGGAGTTCCTAAATTCTACCACACACAAGATGGTGGAATTTCTAAAGCTGAGTGCATTTCAGACTGGCCACCCTAGAGGTGTGTCCAGCCTGGAAAGGCAACACGCCTCCCGCATAGCTAATTTTCCTGCCTGTCCTGGTGGTTGATAAGCCCTGGGGTTGAGGGGCCAGCATCTCCCTCTGAGAGAGGCCAGATCTACAGACCAAAGGTGGTGGCCTTCTTTGATGCCTCCTGCCTTGGGATGCAGATTATCCTGTGGGGAGGGGTGTGCAACACCCCAGCCTGAGCAGGCTTTTTTTCCGACCTCCAGAGAGCAAAGACTCTCACCCTTGGAGTTCAGCTTCTCATCTGTTAGTGGCAAGCAGGCTAGAACTAGTCAGTGAACTTACCATCAGTTGGTAGGTTTTCAGAGGGCACCTCTAAGGTGCCCTCTAGGAGAATGTATTAATAAATCACTGGATTTAGTGAGGGTTTATTAATATGAGATGTATGATGCTAAACATACCTGTTCTCAGTGAAGCTAACAAGTAGCTGGAGAACTCGTATTGACCAGTGTCCAGCACATGTATTTCAAATGGCTTCCCTGGTCATTTACTATGTCTAAGAATTGACAAAGACATAGCAGGGGCCCATCTGTTCTTGCAGATATCAAGCTGCAAGGGTCTCCTGGGTACCCTGGACTATGCCCCATTCCCTCAAACTCTGAATGTGGTGACCGATGAGGAGAGAAGTGTGTGGGGATATCTGAAAGAACAGATGTGCACCCTGCCTTAGGGTTGTAAGGCCACCTGCAGGGGTGACTTACAAATATTACATGCAGTGTTTAGGGGACTTGGTACACAGACTGTGTGCCATCTTGTGTTTTCACTTTTAGGGAGCACCTTTTCACTCAGATTGCAATGGCAGTTTGCATGAGTTTGGTGCTGGACCTCTCAGAGCGGCATACGTTGTGCTGCAGGTATTAGTGACCCTCTGCAGTACCTTGGCCCTAGGTACTAAAGGTACCACTTACTAAGCACTTACAAGTTTGCTGCACTTGACCCGCAAGTGCCAAGTGTCTTGTTTTTGGGTAGGAACACTTGCAACGAGGACCTGGTTGTCAGAATTCTGATGCACTTAAGTCAAAGTTGCATCACAAAACAGGCACAAAGTGAGGGAGTGCGAGGGGGGAAGGGTCTCCACCAGAACCCAGCATCCTACAGTGAGGAATATCCCAATGTCGAGCCAGGGGGCCAAAGATGAGGTAACAACCCTGTGGGTTGTAGAGCATGGCAGTACTTCTGGAACAGAAAGCAAACATTCAAAATAAAATACCCTTTCCCCAGCTCCCACATCTCTATATTTCTCATTTCCCTCTCCAAAGAAGCATCTGTCACCCGTCCTGAATAAAAATATAGAACCAAGTATGAAATCATGGGGAGAGGAATACCTAGGCATGCAGAAGTGCCCCCCACCTGCTGCAGTCTAAATCAGACAACAAAATAATTGCATAGGATAAAGATGTGCTGGCGTGCTAGCAGTATCTTACTTGCAGCATAGGCAGCCATTCAGAAGGTTCAGCTGCAGGGGGATGTGGATCTGCCCAGACCCCGTGGGCAACATCTCCCTCCCTCTCCATCATAATCAGTGGTAGCTTTGGCTTCCACAGGCCCCGTTGGGGACCTTTGCGGTTGCTTGCTCTTCGCCCTTTCCGCAAACCGGTCGCCCATCTGAGATGAATCCGAGGGCCCCCACAAGCTGGGGTAAGGCACATGCGGATGCTGCTCAGTCAGCCATGTCCATGCCTCTTTCGATGACTCAAAAAATAGAGGCTTAAATTGGTGAATCACTGTCTGGCAGGGTACAGCAGCATGTTGAAAATACACAAGGTGCAGATTTTCACCTTGACCTGGTCAAAGGATTTACGCTGGGTCCTCTACCCTGTAAGTATAGTCTGGGAAAACCAATTTGCGTCCTGATAGGAATAGCAGTTCTTTGGCTAGACATGCGCCCAGTAGAACCGCATCCTGTTCCTTGTAGTACAGAAACTTGGCTATTAGTGGCCTGGGAGGGACCCCCGGTAGAGGCCTCAAAGCCAAGGAGCGATGCATCCACTTATTCACAAAACAGAATTAAATGTTTGCCGGTCCAGCCAGGACAGGAAGCTGTGCTCCTGAAAGTTCTCAGTGTTCTGGCCCTCCAAACTCTCGGGAAAGCCAATTGAGAGAAGGTTATTGCATCAGGCCCTATTTTTGGCATCCTCTGTACGGTCCCGAAGGAGCTTCGTGTCAGGGGACAGGCGGGTCACCCAGGGGTGTGGTGGTCAGTGTTGTGGTCCAGAGTTCTGCTGTTAGGTAGAGACTGCATCATGCAGTCTGTCAAAGTTCAGAGGCCGGAGGGCCATATAACTGGGTTTTGTGTTTTGTTCAGTGCATGTGGCATTGGAGTATGTGCCCAGGTCAGAAGCTTGCCAGGACAGTGATCGCGCCCAACAGGCAGACAGGGTGCCTGGTGGTGGTGCCACAAGAGGAGGTGCAGAAGACATCCAGAAGCCCCCACCCTCCACTCCAGGGAGCAGATTGCAACACCCCTCAACCAGGGAGATCGTGGACCCTCACTACATGCCACCCTGCTCACCTGCCTCTGCCTGGACCTCAGTCCAGCCCCATCCACCAAGATGCTGCAGCTGGCCGTATATGGTTGGTCACGCACAGCCAAATCTAATGACGCAGTCACTCCATCGAGGCAGCAAGGACAGCAAGGCTCCGATCTCGGCCCCTGGCTTCCACTGGCCCAGTTGTAGCCTGCTCGCCGTGGCTCCAATCTTCCGATTGGGGAGTGCACAACACCAAAGCGCTGGCTGGGGAGACAGCTGTCAGCCCTGATCTGCCATCTTAGAAGCTATGTGCCTCTGGCCTCTTCTCGGCCCTCCAGGGCCCCACAAAAATACTCCAGAGGAGGTCTGCAGGACACAGCTGCGGCCCAGTGGGAACGCAATGGTCACCCCCGCAGTGAGGTATACCAGCATGCTCGAATGGTGGTGTTGGAGCAGCCGCAGCGGGAACACTAAAACTCCTGCCGGCCATGTTGGCTGTCCGGGCCACCTCCCCCACCTTGGAAGATTTAATGTGGGTAGGACTAGAACCTTTTCACTTGACCTGCAGTCTCTGGCTCAAAGGTTTTTCCTTTCATCTACATTGGCGCTCCATGTTGGTCCAACACCCAACGAGGTGTTGTCAGTTCCAAGAGAGAGGGAAGTCTTGCAAGGCCCAGCAGCACCCCTCCTCCTTCCGCCCTGCACCAAATGGAAAGCTTCTTTTGCTCAGCCTTTAAGGAGCAGTAGCAGCCAGTTGGAAAATAGATATCCTGCTTTTTGCAACCACAGCATGCCATAACATCAGAACAATGGATCCAGCAAATTGTAGAGAGGGAACATGTCCTACCCTTTAATCAGGCTCCTTCTCAAAGTCCCTGTTCATTCAGTCAAAGGAACACTTTGGATCCTTTAGCAGGCGATGTCAGCCCTGCTGCAAAAAGGAGCAATAGAGTTGGGACTAGAGCAGGCAATTGGGCAGGGGTACTATTCACTGTACTTTGTTGCAACAGAGGACAGTGGTCCTTGTCCGCTTCACAGCCTCTTTAACTTAAACCACCACAAGGAGAAATTTAGGCTATTAGGGCTGCCTCTCCTTTACCTCCATGGTCAGTTGTCCCAGCATAAGGGAAATCATGCGTAACACCAATACTAACTTCTGGGATGCTGTTACTGACTTGGTCTTGTGACTGATGAAAGAGCGCCTGTCTTGTGATATGTCCTTTCGCCCAGCAGCGACCAAAGTCCTAATGGACTCCTAGGGGAGCATCTGAAGAAGCTGAAGATCAGAGGACTTTGATCTCCAGGAGCAGACACTTCACATCAGTTTGTTTCAAACGCAGGCACATTTGCCTTGCCTTGAAGGCATTCCAGCCCTCATTTTGTGGTCAGTCCATTCAGATCTTGACAGACAACATACCTGCAATGTGATATATCAGCAATCGGGGAGGAGAGTGGTCTTGCCCTTCTTTGTTCGGAAGTGCTTAGCCTTGGGCATGGGCTTACTAGTATTGCGTCTAATTAGTTGCTGACCATTTGGCCAGCTCTCAACATCAAAACTGACAGTCTCTGTTATGTTACCTTGCCAACAATGAGTGGCATCTTCACCAAGAGGTGGCACAGAACATCTTTGCCCTGTGGGGCATACCTCAGGTGGACTTTTTCACCACCTGGGAGAACACCAGTTGCAGGGCGCCTTGGGGGATATGTTTTGGTCCAGGTGGAATTATCCACTCAATTATGCAGTTCCTGTTGCCATTATTATTGGCACAGACTGGCTGGAATGGGTGTGGTGCAAACCTCCTGAGACACTTTGTCCACTTCCCTGTCTTCCATTGAGGCCAGACCGCCTGTCCTCGTCGGACGGGCAGGTGCTACTGCATCCCAGTCTCCAGATCCTCCCCCTTCATACCTGGAGATTGAGCCAGGGCACCTAAACTATTTTCTTTGGATTTGACAACGTTGTTCTGCCAGTTCATCGTCCCTTCACAAAATCAGTCTATTGTGGTTAGTGGAATTTGAATCCTTTAAGGCACACCTGTCAGAGGTCTTCAGTTTTGCATTGTCTTTGGCTAGTAGGATTGTGCATTGGGCGCTATCAAGGAATCTAATTACTGCCTTGTCTGCATTGGGCACCATCAAGGAATCTAATTACTGCCTTGTCAGCATTTCCCTGCCTTACAGACCAGCCATCCCTTTCCAAGTTTCCAATTATAATTACGTTTTTGAAGGGACTGACAAACTTGTTTCTGACAATTCCCTTTATGATGCCCACTGGGACTTAAACCTGGTCTTGACCTTTTTGATGGGGCTCCAGTGGAGCCCCTTCACAGTTGCCATGCCAATTAAGGTTGTTCATGTTGTTGACAGTTTTCCTCGTGGCTAGTACCTCAACAAATCACATCAGTGAGTTGCAGGCAGTGACTGGATAACTGCTTTACACATGTTTCTAGTACAGATTCTCCCCTTACCTGCCAAGTCTATTGTCAACTTATTCCTAATGCCATTAGACTGTGAAATCCGAAGTATTGTGGCCTCTGGATATGTGATGAACATATACACCTTACTGGCTGTAGTGCAGACATCACAAAGAAGTGGATGGGTTGCTTAACCAAGGAGGTTCAAATATTCTGTTATATGCATATTAATACAGCTACCTTTAATTCTTACTTATGATTTCCAGTGAGTGAGAACTATAGTTACAGGGAGTAATTGGCTTTGCTAGACTGATGAGGCTCTGGAGTCAGTGTGACTGCAGAGAGGCTCTATGAAGGAAGGGTTTGCAGATCTAGTCAGGTAAGAAAGAAGCTGAAAGTTTTGACTTGCAACCATTGGCATGCGCAGTTAGCAGAATAACCACTAGTATTATTTCATCATCAGATTGCCACACCTACAGTAAAAGATGGAAAGCCTCCTTAATGTATATCCTTCCTCCACTTCCGGCTGCTGGTTGTGAGTTACATGCCATTTGGAACTCTTACAAGTGACGATGTGTAGAAATTTAGAGTGAAGGCAGTGCCAACTTTCATCATAAACCTATTTCTTGCACTTTATAGGTCTATATGAACACTTCTTATTGCACTCAGAATGAGCACATCAAAAACAGCATTGACTGTGCATTATGCTTCATCAGTAATACAAAATAAATGTTACCTAGATTGTAGCAGTAGCCGCCATACAGTACAGGATTAGCTGCTATCCTGAGGGAACTCCTATATTAATGGCACCCTGGAGTAACCGTGCAGTACAGAGGCTTTACGGTCCCATTTGGCCTATGAAACGATTGAGAGAGATGTTGAACTTAATATGTACAGCTGAAATGTTGTCTCTTCTCTTTCAGCGTGTACTCCGGACACCAGTCCATCCTGGTGCCTCCCCTGGAGTTGGAGAGCAACGTGTCACTCTGGCTGGCTGCTGTCAGTCAATATAAAGTTCGCGTCACCTTCTGCTCTTATTCCGTTATGGAGATGTGCACCAAAGGTGTGGGTACTCAGACTGATACTCTGCGGGTGAGTCTCAGAATGGCAGTCTCTACAATGGTGTGCTTTTATGCCTTGGAGTGAGGCTCTGCAGTTGAGTGCTATTGTTCTCCAACTGGTACTCTGTGGATGAGGATGCCTTTAGTCTCAGGCTGGTGCTGTGCAAATGAGTGTGTGCTAAGTCTGTGAAGAAAAAATTTGTTCACTACTGAGGCAACTTCAGATAAGTATGAGAGATGTTATGCAAGGGAATGTGCTTTGCAATTCTCAAGGATGCTGTGCAGGTGATCTCCTGCTGCAACTCAGACTGATGCTCTGTCAGTGAGTATAAATGGTGTGCTGCTATTTAATGCAATCTAATTTACAAGCTGGCGCTCTGCATGTGTAATTCTGTGCAGGTGTGATTCGGTGCAGGTGTATGCTTTGTCTAGTACTTGTATGTGCATGTTGTTTTTCAAACTGGTGCTTTGTACATGAATGGCCTTGTTTAAAAAATGACACATTGCTGGTGGATGTGTGCTGTGTAGTGTTGACAAGTGCTTCACCTCTGCTCCAGTGTTGATGGACCTCAGGAACAGAATACATACTTTGGAAAACTGCTATTTTTTGTGGGATACAATAAGGGATGAGGTGGGGCACAGGACTCCACATAACTTAAATTGATGCCTATTTATGTAGGAATGCGCACTTTGAGGATTGCCCCTTGCAGAGAATCAGCCACTTTAAAAGATGGAACATTGGGCTGAATTTTTTGAGGGTGAGTTTGCAATTCTTTAGTGTAATGCATACAGTAACTGCAAGGGCTTCAATGGCTCAGTACACAGCCAGCAGGATCTCACTCCCAGTGGAGAAGTTCTGGAGCAGTGATGGCATGCAGCATTTGGGAGAACTGAGATAAACTAACCAGGAAAAACAAGAGGCCAGTGCACCACTAACCCTACCCTAAGAATGGATGTGAGTTCCCAGGAAATCAAAATTAGTACCAGAGTCCGCAAATGTAGATTACTAAATTTAATTAGGAGTATGTACTCTGGGGCAACGTACTACAATGTATTGCTCTTGACAACTGGGAGACATTCTGAATGTGAATGGAACTATTTTGAAAATAGCAGGGCTCAGAAATGGTCATGAATACTGCATCCTGCTCCACTGCCTCCAGAATGCTTGCCTTAGCAGAAACCAGCATCCATGTAGAACTGTTAGGTATGAAATTGCCTTCAACTCTGTAGTTTACCCTCCTACCTTCCCAAAGAGGATTCATACAAGTGCCTCTTGGAAAGAGGCACAAAGAGAAGAGAGATGAAAGTTCCCTGCATAGCTTGGTAAACTGTGCTATGCCACTTTGTAAATGTGTTCTGAATATACCTGTTTTCCCCCTTCAACTCCACAACCATACTAATCCACTGGAGGTGCTACAGGTTTTTTTGTATTTTGTTTGTTACTGGAGCTGTTCTATGTCAACTGAAGGACACACAAAGTATGCGCCCTTTCTGAAAGAGGTTGACTACATCAACCTCATCTCGTCCACATCTGCCTTAGTGCAGAGGGTACGGTATGTGGGAAACATTTTGCACAAAATAAAACTCTGATTTCGTTTAGAGGTGATTCTTCTCTTTCAAGAAGAAATTACTTGTTCGAGGAATATGTTGCTGTAGGCCCACATGCTATACATACTCCTTCCATCTAGTGTGGGCCCATGTGTGCAGTTTGGTTTTCTTTGAAGAAGTTTTCTCGAGTTACAAGGCACAGTGACTCCATCTATCGCTGGTAATACGCAAGAGCAGCTGCTCCATTGTTACATAGTTTTCTTTCTGCCGTCTGGTTTAGACGTGTTACTAAGCTCTGGCTTGACACCCTTTGGTGATCTTTGGCCCTTCTCGGTTCCACTCCCTTCTGTCGGTATTGTTCTTCTGTGCATTGCTTGCCTACTAGTCCCAGTCATGGATTGGGGTGACTCCAGTATCCCAGTATGGGCTCTCCCTCTCTTTTTTTCCATGGTAAACATGTCTCACCTGTGGTAGAACTGGGGCCATTCTGCTATTGCCCTTGGTGTCTAGCAAATACCGCTGGGCCGTTTTGCACCAGGTCTGAAACCACTGCCACTCCTCAGAGCACAACAAAGCCTCCTGCGACACCTGCTACTTATTTAGTTCCAAGAAAACCCTTCAATATTGTTGGCCTCAGCATCTTGAAATGTACAGGAGTAGTGAAACGACCATGGACATCTTTAGTTCCCAGGTCCTCGAGGGTGAACCCCAGCTGGAGCCGTCAGCCTGACCTGGAAATCAAAAACTTGCCTCCTGCCCAGCATGCCATCAATATTGACCTTCCTCTCCTGCCTCCCTGGTACCAATCACATTCTGAGCACCTCCTTCCTAGGGGTCAGACATCCATCCTTGAAGCCCTCTAACAAGCTTCTGCCACTGCCTCTCGGCCATGGTTGGCACTGAGCACGCCCCTAGGACAGTATGCCTAGCCTCATCTCAATGCTGAAGAAGATACTGAAGCTGAGCCACTGGGTGCTGACCACCCTCTCTGAGTCAACAGCTTCTTCGAAGCAGCATTCAGAGCTGAAGCCTTCAGCATGAAGTCTTCTATTTGCATCAACAACGCACATTAGCCCTGAAGCACTATGTCTAAACCTGCCTCCTCCACTGGCTATGTCAAACCTTTTCTTCAGCGGCCGCAGAAAGAACTCAACATCAGTCATCTTCACATCCTGATCAAACCACACACTTGACTCATCCTCACCCAGGCATCGGCACCAAGGATGGCACCAAGTGCAAACTCAACTTCAATGAAGCTCTAGACCTGCTGCCACAGCCCAAGAGCAAGAGGAGATACAACATGGCAAGCAGCTCTCCACCATTGCCTCGTCCACCTCACCCCTCCTTCCCCTCCCCCACTTCTGCCTACTGATCCCCGTCCCTTCTCTCCTCATTGGTCACCACATTCAGAGTTAGAGGGGATGGGGGCACAGTACCCAGGAGACCCTTATGGCGTGAATCTTTGGGCTGTTCCCTAGAATAATTATGATGTGGATCCGCCAGACCCCGATCTTTATCCTGCCCGTCCCTCCCGCTAGATGACACCACCACCAACCATGAGGTCCTCAGCAGGACGGCCTCTTCACACAAGGTGGAAACACATATGAATGCCATTGTGGAACATTTCCTGATGCAAACCCTCTTCTCCTCTCAGGGTTGTCTCCAATCCCCCCAGTGCTGAATTGAATGCTCAAACAAGCTCCTGATATTTTCAAGTAACAAGTAAATGTGGAAAAAAAAATATAAGGCCCCTCTGTCAGACCTGGTCTACACCAAAGGCCAACTTCCCCCCAACTCTTTGGATTCCACTCAATCCTTAAACGGCATTGATAATACATCACCGCCGGATAAGGAAAGTAATTAGATTGATGCTGCTGGCAAATGCGTCCCTGCTTAATAGACAACCCACTGGGGCATTGCAAATTATTTAGGATTACTTTCCTGATATGACAGAGTACACTGGGATGAAATGAAGGGCCTCCTCCAACACCTTCCGGATAAGTACTGCAAAAGAGATCAAGAGTTGGTTTCTAAGATAAACTCACCTCAAACACCACTATACGCTGTGTACTGGATGCTGCTGACACTGTGGCACGTGGTATTAATTCCAGTGTCCTCATCCATAGCTACGCCTGTCTCTGTCTCCTTGGCTTCAAGCCAGACGTCCAACACCATCTCTTGCAGAACCACCTTTTAATCTTTAGGCCTCTGGGTCCAGGAGCCAGTTTTGTAGTATCAGTCAGTGATTTCCTTGAAACATGCATGTAGTTTCGCAACTTCACCATTTTAGATGATTTTAATTATACTTAGAGGATTTATACACTAGAGAAACGGAACTCATTGACACTTTGAGCTGTTTCGACCTCAAACAATTGTGAACACAGCCACGCACTCCGCGGGCCATGTCCTGGATGGTATTTTTTTCAAGTAACCTGGACCTGCAGCTGGAAGCTGTGCTCTTGCTAAAATAGTCTAATCACAAAGCCATCAGTTTCATTTTAAAACTCTTGACTCCAAGTATATTAGGAAATGCAGTTTCACAGGTCACAAAATCCTGGGCCTGTAACAAAATTAATAAAACCCAACTCATTGATAATCTTAGCAGCATCACAACCACCCCTCTCCGATGACTTTAATCTATTTGCAGCCACGTACACAACTCAGAGGTCACAAAGCTCGCCCCTCTTAAGACCTTCAAAAACCATAGAAGTAAACCTGCTGTCCTTTGGTGTCCCACCCCCAAATTACGATCACTTAAACAAAAATGCAGAAGACGGGAGAGAAAATGGAGACAACAACCATAGCCTGGATTAAAGAAACCAATACAAACAATTTATCTAAGAATACAAAAACTTGATTATCTTTGAGAAACACTATTTTACTGAGAAACAACTTAGCAGAAAATTATATTAAAGAACTATTTAAAACAGTTAATATTCTCTCCAATCCCAACACTACCAAGTCTCTGACACCCAATCAATCCCTATGCTATAAATCGTCGAATTTCTTCCAAACAAATGTAGAGGGGGGGGTGTGTGTGTGTGTGTGTGTGTGTGTGTGTGTGTGAGAGAGAATTTGATTCTAGCCACAATATCACTCTTGTTGGGTCCAAAACTGAACCACTAAGTACCAGGAATAGTAAGCTCAGTGAGTTCCCCCTCTGGAAGGAAGATGAGGTGATTAAACTTACTGAAATCCCCAAGTCAGATGTTCCTTTTGATAGTTCCACTCTCTATAATGTTTGTTGTTCCCCTGGCTAACTGATTCGCTCTCCAGTTCATAAAGTTAGGAACACAGGAGTAATTTTTTATGCGAATCTGACATTCTCAGATCAGATAAATAAGTGTCTGATGGCATGTGTAGCTACAGATTTATCCTGCCATCTAGTGTTGGGCTCGGAGTGTTAAAAGTTGTTTTTCTTTGAAGAAGTCTTTTCGAGTCACGAGACCTGAGGGACTCCTCCCTTTTGGCTCCATTGCGCATGGGCGTCGACTCCATCTTAGATTGTTTTTTTTCCGCCATCAGGTTCGGACGTGTTCCTTTTCGCTCCGTGTTTCGGTTCGGAAAAGATAGTTATCAATCGGAAAATTTGACGGTATTGTTTGCGCTCGGTACCGGGTTAGTGCTAGCACATCGACACCGAAGAAAGAAGAGCTCCGGCAGCCCTTCGGGGCTTCCACTCCTCGGCGGGGCCTGGTCGGCCCGACCGCGTCCATCTCCAAGGCTCATGGAACGGACCCCCTTCTGCCCCAACTGCCACGCTAAGTATCCTTATACAGACCAACACTTGGTCTGTAATCCGTGTTTGTCCCCCGAACACAAAGAGGATACGTGCGAGGCCTGTCGGGCATTTCGATCCAAGAAGACACTGCAGGATCTTAGAGCTCGAAGACTTCAAATGGCGTTGACACCGGCCGGACACCCCGACGTCGAAGAAGAGGAGACATTCTCCATTCCAGATTTGGACTCGGACGAGCCAGAAAGTGAGCAGTCGACGAGGCAACAAACTGTGAGTAAACCAGCCCCGGCAAAAACTCACTTGAAAATCATGAAGGCCCAGGGGACGCCACCGCCAACAGGCCATGGCTTTACCCGAAAACACGGTGACCAAACATCGGCACCGAAAAAGGCCTCCAAGCAGCTGAAGACTTCCGACTCCGATCGAGATACCGGCTCCGAACAGACTCGGCACGAGATACCGGCTCCGACCAGACTTGACACCGAGAGATTGGCACCCCGAAAGGCAAAAAGGTTTCCTCGGAACCGAAAAAGACTGCCGAAAAGGTTTCCGTGCCGAAACATGCAGCCTCGGAGCCGAAACACAGCTCCTATACAGACGAACAGGGCCTTTCCTCACAATTACAAGGCCACAGGTTTGAACAAGAACTGGGCATGGGAGAGCCAGACCATACCCAGAGGAGGCTCCATATACAAAAAGACACGGGAAAAATCAGAACTCTTCCTCCAATAAAGATGAAGCGGAAGCTCGCATTCCATGAGGCGGAAATGCAGCCAAAAGCAAAAGTGGCTAAAGAAAAAACACCACCACAGTTTTCTCCACAGCCATCGCCACCACACTCGCCACATCTGTTCCCAGTAGCAACACCCCCAATGATGCAGTCACCAACGCACACAGGGATGAGTCAACATGACCCGGATGCATGGGATTTGTATGATGCACCGGTCTCAGATAATAGTCCGGATTGCTACCCGGCAAGGCCATCACCACCTGAGGACAGTACTGCTTACATGCAGGTGGTTTCCAGGGCAGCTACTTTTCATAACGTGGTATTGCATGCAGAGCCCATCGAAGATGACTTCTTGTTCAATACCCTGTCATCTACGCACAGCCAATACCAAAGTTTGCCAATGTTACCAGGCATGTTAAAACACGCCAAACAGGTGTTTCAAGACCCAGTCAAGAGCAGAGCCATCACACCTAGGGTGGAGAAGAAATATAAACCTCCCCCTACAGACCCTGTGTACATTACACAACAGTGAACTCCTGATTCGGTGGTAGTAGGAGCAGCCCGGAAAAGGGCAAACTCACAAACTTCTGGAGACTCACCACCACCCTACAAAGAAAGTCGGAAATTCTATGCAGCAGGCAAAAGGGTGGCAGCACAGGCAGCCAAACAATGGCGAATTACCAATTCGCAAGCTCTACTGGCAAGATACGACAGGGCACATTGGGACGAAATGCAACACTTCATTCAACACCTTCCCAAAGAGTTCCAGAAACGTGCCCAACAGGTTGTCGAGGAGGGCCAAACTATCTCCAACAACCAAATAAGGTCAGCTATGGACTCAGCAGACACGGCAGCCAGGACAGTAAACACGGCGGTAACCATTCGGAGACACACGTGGCTACATACCTCTGGATTTAAGCCAGAAATCCAGCAGGCTGTGCTGAATATGCCTTTCAACGGACAACAATTGTTTGGGCCGGAGGTGGATATACCGATAGACAAACTGAAGAAAGACACTGACACGACCAAAGCCATGGGCGTGCTCCACTCCCCACAGAGCAGAGGCACTTTTAGGAAGCCGCACTTTAGAGGGGGGTTTCGGGCCCAGACCACAGGGCCTTCCACCTCACAAGTCAGACCCACATACCAGGGCCAATATCAGAGAGGAGGTTTTCGGGGACAATATAGGGGTGGACAGTTCCCTAAAACAAGAGGGAAATTCCAAAGCCCAAAAACCCCACAAACTAAACAGTGACTCCAATGCCACAAACCCCCACCACACAACACCAGTGGGGGGGAAGCTCAAAGATTATTACCAAAACTGGGAACCCATAACTACGGACGCGTGGGTCCTAGCCATTATCCAACATGGTTATTGCATAGAATTCCTATATCTGCCACCAGATGTGCCTCCAAGAGCACACAGCATGTCCAAACAACACTTAGATCTGTTACAACTAGAAGTCCAAGCATTGTTACAAAAGGAAGCAATAGAACTAGTACCCAACCATCAAAAAGGAACAGGTGTTTACTCCCTGTATTTCCTAATTCCAAAAAAGGACAAAACACTGAGACCCATATTAGACCTCAGAACACTAAATCATTACATTAAATCAGATCATTTTCACATCAAGACGTGATTCTCTTGCTCAAACAGGACTACATGTCAACATTAGATCTCAAAGATGCTTATTTCCACATACCCATACATCCTTCCCACAGGAAATACTTGAGGTTCGTAATCCAAGGCGTGCATTACCAATTCAAAGTGCTACCGTTCGGCATTACAACAGCTCCCAGGGTATTCACAAAATGTCTTGCAGTAGTAGCTGCTCACATCAGAAAACAGCACATGCATGTATTACCTTACTTGGACGATTGGTTAATAAAAACCAGCACTCAGCAGCAGTGTCCTACATAGGGAGAACAGGGCCCCTCAAGCCCTGTCTCCAAATATACTAGTTAGAGATGCTGCTTCCCTCACAGGAGGGACCAGCACCTCTGAAATCACTGAGGATAGCCTCAGTGAAGAGGACCTCCTGCTAGCCAGGATGGCCAAAAGATTGGCTTTGGAAAGACAGATCCTAGCCATAGAAAGGGAAAGACAAGAGATGGGCCTAGGTCCCATCAATGGTGGCAGCAACATAAATAGGGTCAGAGATTCTCCTGACATGTTGAAAATCCCTAAAGGGATTGTGACTAAATATGAAGATGGTGATGACATCACCAAATGGTTCACAGCTTTTGAGAGGGCTTGTGCAACCAGAAAAGTAAACAGATCTCACTGGGGTGCTCTCCTTTGGGAAATGTTCACTGGAAAGTGTAGGGATAGACTCCTCACACTCTTTGGAAAAGATGCAGAATCTTATGACCTCATGAAGGGAACCCTGATTGAGGGCTTTGGATTCTCCACTGAGGAGTATAGAATTAGATTCAGGGGGGCTCAAAAAACCTCGAGCCAGATCTGGGTTGATTTTGTGGACTACTCAGTGAAAACACTGGATGGTTGGATTCAAGGCAGTGGTGTTAATGATTATGATGGGCTGTACAATTTATTTGTGAAAGAACACCTATTGAGTAATTGTTCAAATGATAAACTGCATCAGCATCTGGTAGACCTAGGACCAATTTCTCCCCAAGAATTGGGAAAGAAGGCGGACCATTGGGTCAAGACTAGGGTGACCAAGACTTCCACAGGGGGTGACCAAAAGAAAAGGGTCACAAAGCCTCCCCAGGGGAAGAGTGTTGAGACATCCAAAAATAGTAAAGAGTCTTATTCAGGCCCCCAAAAACCTGCACAGGAGGGTGGGCCCAGAGCCTCTTCACAAAACAATTTTGGGTACAAGGGTAAAAACTTTGATCCCAAAAAGGCCTGGTGTCGTAGCTGTAATCAGCCTGGACACCAAACTGGAGACAAGGCCTGTCCCAAGAAAAGTACCACCTCCAACTCCACTCCAGCTAACACTGGAATGGCTAGTCTCCAAGTGGGATCAACAGTGTGCCCAGAGCAAATCCGGTGTCACACTGAAGCTACTTTAGTCTCTGAGGGTGGGGTGGACTTAGCCACACTGGCTGCCTGGCCTCCTAACATGTAAAAATACAGGCAGCAACTCTTAATTAATGGGACAAGTGTAGAAGGCCTGCGGGATACAGGTGCCAGTGTCACCATGGTGACAGAGAAACTGGTTTCCCCTGGTCAATACCTGGCTGGACAAACTTATCCAGTCACCAGTGCTGACAATCAAACTAAAGTACATCCCATGGCTATGGTAACTTTAGAGTGGGGAGGGAGTCAATGGCCTGAAACAGGTGGTGGTCTCCTCAAATATCCCAGTAGACTGTTTGCTTGGAAATGACCTGGAGTCCTCAGCATGGGCTGAGGTAGAACTGAAAACCCATGCAGCCATGCTGGGTATCCCTGAACTGGTGTGTGTCAAGACAAGGGCACAGTGCAAGGCTCAGGGTGAAAAAGTAGAGCTGGAACCTGGAAAAAGGGCCCAGCCTACCAAGAGAAAAGGAAAGACAACTGGGAAACCAGCTGCAACACCACAACAAAAAGAGAACCTCTCTTCTCAGGAAGAAGTTCTGCCCTCTGAGGGAACTGAGCCTATGGAGTTAGAACCTTATCAGGTTGAACTCTTAGGCCCAGGGGGACCCTCAAGGGAGCAGTTGTGTTGGGGCAAGAAACCTGTCCCTCTCTTGAAGACCTTAGGCAGCAAGCTGCTGAAGAGTCCAATGGCAAGAAAACTGGAACACATAGGGTCTATTGGGAAGATGGACTCCTGTACACAGAGGCAAGAGATCCCAAACCTGGTGCCACTAGGAGAGTGGTAGTGCCCCAGGAGTTCAGAGAGTTCATACTGACCTTATCCCATGATATTCCTCTTGCTGGGCATTTGGGACAAACCAAGACGTGGGAGAGACTAGTCAACCACTTCTACTGGCCCAACATGTCCCAGAAAGTCAAGGAGTTTTGTGTCTCCTGTACCACCTGTCAAGCCAGTGGTAAGACAGGTGGACATCCAAAGGCCCCCCTCATTCCACTTCCAGTGGTGGGGGTCCCCTTTGAAAGAGTGGGTGTGGACATAGTGGGTCCACTTGAACCTCCCACAGCCTCAGGGAATATGTACATACTAGTAGTAGTGGATCATGCTACTAGATACCCTGAAGCTATTCCCCTTAGGTCGACTACTGCCCCTGCAGTAGCCAAGGCCCTCATTGGTATCTTTACCAGAGTGGGGTTCCCTAAGGAGGTGGTGTCTGACAGAGGTACCAACTTCATGTCAGTATACCTAAAACACATGTGGAAGGAGTGTGGAGTGACTTATAAATTCACTACACCCTATCATCCACAAACTAATGGCCTTGTTGAGAGATTCAACAAGACATTAAAAGGCATGATCACGGGGCTCCCTGAAAAACTCAAAAGGAGATGGGATGTCCTCTTGCCATGTCTGCTTTTCGCTTACAGAGAGGTGCCTCAGAAGGGAGTAGGGTTCTCACCCTTTGAACTTCTGTTTGGCCACCCTGTAAGAGGACCACTAGCTCTTGTGAAAGAAGGCTGGGAGAGACCTCTTCATGAGCCTAAACAAGACATAGTGGACTATGTACTTAGCCTACGTTCAAGGATGGCAGAGTACATGGAAAAGGCAAGTAAAAACCTTCAGGCCAGCCAACAGCTCCAGAAGTTTTGGTATGACCAAAAGGCTGCAATGGTTGAATTTCAACCAGGGCAGAGAGTCTGGGTTTTGGAACCTGTGGCTCCCAGGGCACTTCAGGACAAATGGAGTGGCCCTTACCCAGTGCTAGAAAAGAAGAGTCAGGTCACCTACCTGGTGGACCTAGGCACAAGCAGGAGTCCCAAGAGGGTGATCCATGTGAACCGCCTTAAGCTCTTCCATGATAGGGCTGATGTGAATCTGTTGATGGTAACAGATGAGGACCAGGAAGCTGAGAGTGAACCTCTCCCTGATCTCCTCTCATCAAACCCTAAAGATGGCTCAGTTGATGGAGTGATCTACTCAGACACCCTCTCTAGCCAATAACAATCTGATTGTAGGAAGGTCCTACAACAGTTTGCTGAGCTCTTTTCCCTAACCCCTGCTCAGACACACCTGTGTACCCATGACGTGGACACAGGAGACAGCATGCCTGTCAAAAACAAAATATTCAGACAGTCTGACCAAGTTAACGAAAGCATCAAGGTGGAAGTCCACAAGATGCTGGAATTGGGAGTCATTGAGCACTCTGACAGCCCCTGGGCTAGCCCAGTGGTCTTAGTCCCTAAACCTCACACCAAAGATGGAAAGAGAGAGATGAGGTTTTGTGTGGACTACAGAGGACTTAATTCTGTCACCAAGACAGATGCCCATCCCATTCCAAGGGCCGATGAACTGATTGATAAATTAGGTGCTGCCAAATTCTTAAGTACCTTTGACTTAACAGCAGGGTACTGGCAAATCAAAATGGCACCTGGAGCAAAAGAAAAGACAGCATTCTCCACACCTGATGGGCATTATCAGTTTACTGTTATGCCCTTTGGTTTAAAGAATGCCCCTGCCACCTTCCAAAGATTGGTGAATCAAGTCCTTGCTGGCTTGGAGTCCTTTAGTGCAGCTTATCTTGACGATATTGCTGTCTTTAGCTCCAACTGGCAGGATCACCTGGTCCACCTGAAGAAGGTTTTGAAGGCTCTGCAATCAGCAGGCCTCTCTATCAAGGCATCCAAATGCCAGATAGGGCAGGGAACTGTGGTTTACTTGGGACACCTTGTAGGTGGAGGCCAAGTTCAGCCACTCCAGCCTAAGATCCAGACTATTCTGGACAGGGCAGCTCCAAAAACCCAGACTCAAGTCAGGGCATTCCTTGGCTTGACTGGGTATTACAGGAGGTATGTGAAGGGATATGATCCATAGTGACAGCCCTCACAGAACTTACCTCCAAGAAAATGCCCAAGAAGGTAAACTGGACTGTAGAATGCCAACGGGCCTTTGACACCCTGAAACAAGCAATGTGCACAGCACCAGTTCTAAAAGCTCCAGATTACTCCAAGCAGGTCATTGTACAGACAGATGCTCCTGAACATGGGATAGGGGCAGTTTTGTCCCAAACAAATGATGATGGCCTTGACCAGCCTGTTGCTTTCGTTAGCAGGAGGTTACTCCCCAGGGAGCAGCGTTGGAGTGCCATTGAGAGGGAGGCCTTTGCTGTGGTTTGGTCCCTGAAGAAGCTGAGACCATACGTCTTTGGTACTCACTTTGTAGTTCAAACTGACCACAGACCTCTGATGCAAATGAAAGGTGAAAATCCAAAACTGTTGAGGTGGTCCATCTCCCTACAGGGAATGGACTTTATAGTGGAACACAGACCTGGGACTGCCCATGCCAATGCAGATGGCCTTTCCAGGTTCTTCCACTTAGAAAATGAAGACTCTCTTGGGAAAGGTTAGTCTCATCCTCTTTCGTTTGTGGGGGGAGGGGGGTTGTGTAAGGAAATGCCTCCTTGGCATGGTCACCCCCTGACTTTTTGCCTTTGCTGATGCCATGTTTTGATTTGAAAGTGTGCTGAGGCCTGCTAACCAGGCCCCAGCACCAGTGTTCTTTCCCTAGCCTGTACTTTTGTTTACACAATTGGCAGACCCTGGCATCCAGGTAAGTCCCTTGTAACTGGTACCCCTGGTACCAAGAGCCCTGATGCCAGGGAAGGTCTCTAAGGGCTGCAGCATACCTTATGCCACCCTGGGGACCCCTCACTCAGCACAGACACACTGCTTGCCAGCTTGTGTGTGCTGGTGAGGACAAAACGAGTAAGTCGACATTGCACTCCCCTCAGGGTGCCATGCCAACCTCACACTGCCTATGCAGTATAGCTAAGTCACCCCTCTAGCAGGCCTTACAGCCCTAAGGCAGGGTGCACTATACCATAGGTGAGGGCACCAGTGTATGAGCACTGTGCCCCTACAGTGTCTAAGCAAAACCTTAGACATTGTGTGTGCAGGGTAGCCATAAGAGTATATGATCTGGGAGTCTGTCAAACACGAACTCCATAGCACCATAATGGCTACACTGAAAACTGGGAAGTTTGGTATCAAACTTCTCAGCACAATAAATGCACACTGATGCCAGTGTACATTTTATTGTAACATACACCCCAGAGGGCAACTTAGAGGTGCCCCCTGAAACCTTAACCAACTACCCGTGTAGGCTGACTGGTTTTAGCAGCCTGCCACACTCGCGACATGTTGCTGGCCACATGGGGAGAGTGCCTTTGTCACTCTGTGGCTAGTAACAAAGCCTGCACTGGGTGGAGATGCTTATCACCTCCCCCTTGCAGGAGCTGTAACACCTGGCGGTGAGCCTCAAAGGCTCACCCCCTTTGTTACAGCACCACAGGGCATTCCAGCTAGTGGAGTTGCCCGCCCCCTCCGGCCACAGCCCCACTTTTGGCGGCAAGGCCGGAGGAGATAATGAGAAAAACAAGGAGGTGTCACTGACCAGTCAGGACAGCCCCTAAGGCAACCTGAGCTGAAGTGACTCCGACTTTTAGGAATCCTCCATCTTGCAGATGGAGGATCCCCCCAATAGGCATAGGAATGTGATCCCCTCCCCTTGGGAGGAGGCACAAAGAGGGTGTAGCCACCCTCAGGGCTAGTAGCCATTGGCTATTGCCCTCCCTGACCTAAACACACCCCTAAATTCTGTATTTAGGGGCTCCCCTGAACCTAGGAACTCAGATTCCTGCAACCTAAGAAGAAGAGGACTGCTGAGATGAAAAACCCTGCAGAGAAGACGGAGACACCAACTGCTTTGGCCCCAGCTCTACCTGCCTGTCTCCCCCCCTTCTGAAGAAACTGCTCCAGCGACGCTTTCCCCAGGACCAGCGACCTCTGAATCCTCAGAGGACTGCCCTGCTCTAGAAGGACCAAGAAACTCCCAAGAACAGCGGCCCTGTTAACCAAAGACTGCAACTTTGTTTCCAAAGAAGCAACTTCAAGACAACTGCGTTTCCCGCCAGAAGCGTGAGACTTGCAACTCTGCACCCGACGCCCCCGGCTCGACTTGTGGAGGACAAACACTTCAGGGAGGACTCCCCGGCGACTACGAGACCGTGAGTAGCCAGAGTTGCCCCCCCTGAACCCCAACAGCGACGCCTGCAGAGGGAATCCCGAGGCTCCCCCTGACCGCGACTGCCTGACTCCCAGACTCCCAGATCCCGACGCCTGGAAAAGACCCTGCACCCGCAGCCTCCAGGACCTGAAAGACCGGAACTCCAGTGCAGGAGTGACCCCCAGGAGGCCCTCTCCCTTGCCCAGGTGGTGGCTACCCGAGGAGCCCCACCCCCCTTGCCTGCCTGCATCACTGAAGAGACCCCTTGGTCTCCCATTGATTCCAATTGAAAACCCAACGTGTGTTTGCACACTGCACCCGCCGCCCCCGTGCTGCTGAGAGTGTACTTTCTGTGCTAACTTGTGTCCCCCCCGGTGCCCTACAAAACCCCCCTGGTCTGCCCTCCGAAGACGCGGGTACTTACCTGCTGGCAGACTGGAACCGGGGCACCCCCTTCTCCATTGAAGCCTATGTGTTTTGGACACCACTTTGAACTCTGCAATTGACCGGCCCTGAGCTGCTGGTGTGGTAACTTTGGGGTTGCTCTGAACCCCCAACGGTGGGCTACCTTGGACCCAAACTTGAACCCCGTAGGTGGTTTACTTACCTGCAAGAACTAACAATTACTTACCTCCCCTAGGAACTGTGAAAATTGCACTAAGTGTCTAGTTTTAAAATAGCTATATGTGTTTTATTTGAAAAGTATATATGCTATTGTGGTTATTCAAAGTTCCTAAAGTACGTACCTGCAATACCTTTCATGCAAAGTATTACATGTAGAATTTGAACCTGTGGTTCTTAAAATAAACTAAGAAAATATATTTTTCTATACAAAAACCTATTGGCCTGGAATTGTCTCTGAGTGTGTGTTCCTCATTTATTGCCTGTGTGTATGTACAACAAATGCTTAACACTACTCCTTTGATAAGCCTATTGCTCGACCACACTACCACAAAATAGAGCATTAGTATTCTCTTTTTGCCACTATCTTACCTCTAAGGCGAGCCCTTGGACTCTGTGCATACTATTCCTTACTTTGAAATAGTGCATACAGAGCCAACTTCCTACAGTCGAGATCACCAACAAACACACGAATGGGAAATTCATCCCCAGATACTACAAACTTACTTTCGAAGCTGGGGAACACCACAAATAGACCTATTCGCAACAAAAGAAAAAGCAAAATGCCAAAACTTCGCGTCCAGCTATCCACACCCTCACTACAAGGGCAATGCGTTATGGATGAGTTGGTCAGGGATATTTGCTTACGCTTTTCCCCCCTCTCCCACTCCTTCCGTATCTGGTAAACAAATTGAGTCAAAACAAACTCAAACTAATACTAATAGCACCAACCTGGGCTCGTCAACCATGGTATACAACACTACTAGACCTGTCAGTAGTACCTCATATCAAACTACCAAACAGACCAGATCTGTTAACTCAACACAAACAACAGATCAGACACCCGAATCCAGCATCGCTCAATCTAGCAATCTGGCTCCTGAAGTCTTAGAATTTGGGCATTTAGACCTTACACAAGAATGTACGGAGGTCATTAAACAAGTTAGAAAACCAACAACAAGACATTGTTACGCAAATACATGGAAAAGATTTGTCTATTACTGCCATAATAATCAAATTCAACCACCTCAGGCCTCCGCAAAAAACATTGTAAGCTACTTATTACACTTACAAAAATCCAGTCTAGCTTTTTCTTCCATTAAAATACATCTCACAGCAATATCTGCCTATCTGCAGATCACACATTCCACATCACTCTTTAGAATCCCAGTCATCAAAGCATTTATGGAGGGTTTAAAAAGAATCATACCCCCAAGAACACCACCAGTTCCCTCGTGGAACCTCAATATTGTATTAACACGACTCATGGGTCCACCATTTGAACCCATGCACTCTTCTGAGATGCAATACTTAAACTGGAAAGTAGCCTTCCTAATAGCTATCACATCTCTTAGAAGAGTAAGTGAAATACAAGCATTTACTATACAAGAACCCTTTATACAAATACACAAACATAAAGTGGTTCTCCATACAAATCCCAAGTTCTTACCAAAAGTTATGTCACCGTTCCACCTAAACCAAACAGTGGAACTCCCAGTCTTTTTGACACAACCAGACTCAGTAGCTGAAAGAGCCTTACATACGTTAGACATTAAAAGAGCACTAATGTATTATATTGATAGAACAAAACAGTTTCGCAAAACAAAACAATTGTTTGTAGCCTTCCAAAAACCTCATGCAGGAAATCCAATATCCAAACAAGGCATTGCCAGATGGATAGTGAAATGTATTCAGACTTGCTATATTAAAGCAAAAAGAGATCTACCTGTTACGTCGAAGGTGCACTCCACTAGGAAGAAAGGCACCGCAGTGGCCTTTCTAGGAAATATACCTATGACAGAAATCTGTAAGGCAGCCACATGGTCTACGCCTCATACATTCACAAAACATTACTGTGTAGATGTGTTAACAACACAAAAAGCCACAGTAGGACAGGCTGTATTACGAAGATTATTTCAAACAACTTCAACTCCTACAGGCTAAGCCACCGCTTTTGGGGAGATAACTGCTTACTAGTCTATGCACAGCATGCGTATCTGCAGCTTCACATGCCATCGAACAGAAAATGTCACTTACCTAGTGTACGTGGCATGAGACGCTGCAGATTCACATGCGCCCTCCCGCCTCCCTGGGAGCCTGTAGCCATTATAAGTTGATGAAACTTGTACAATTGTAAATTTGTTTGTAAATATATACTATTTTTATACACATTATGTACATACATACTCACTCCATTGCATGGGCACTTTTACTATATACACAACTCCTACCTCACCCTCTGCGGGGAAAACAATTTAAGATGGAGTCGACGCCCATGCGCAATGGAGCCGAAAGGGAGGAGTCCCTCGGTCTCGTGACTCGAAAAGACTTCTTCGGAGAAAAACAACTTGTATCACTCCGAGCCCAACACTAGATGGCAGGATAATGCACAGCATGTGAATCTGCAGCATCTCATGCCACGAACAGATGTACACTGGGTAAGTGACATTTTCCTTACCTCTTATTGCTTTTTTCTTTTAAGAACTCTGAGAAAGATTCTCCCATTCATCCCATTGAAACTACAGAGAACGGTACTCATTGCCCTCGTGCTTTCAAGATTAGATTACTGTAATCCCCTTTACATGGGCATTCAACAACGACCGACAACAAACTGCAAATGCTACAGAACTCAGCAGCTCACCTCCTACTGAGAACTCCAAAGTTCAAATAGGTCTTTCATGCATTGGTTGAGCTACACTGAAATCCTGTCAGAAAGTGAGTAGTCTTCAAGGCACTATGTATGGCTTACAAATCCTTTCACGACATAGATCCTGAGTGTCTTAGGAAGAAATTCAAATGGCACATACCTAGGACAGCTCTCCGAACAGCTGTTTTCCAGAACTATGCTAATTCCTAAAATAAATAAAGCATCTTGGGGCGGTAGAAGTTTTTTCCACTTGTAAACTTTGGAGCAAACTACCTTGGCATCTCAAAGGCCAGTCTTATATTACCTGTTTTAGGAAACAACTTAAAACTTGTCTTTTCTCATCCATGTTGCCCTATTAGTTTCATAGCTGAACATTTAGCAGATGCCATTGTCAAGACGCTGTTGGACATTCACACGCCCTACAAACCTTATCAATATAAACCTGCTTTTAAACTGAAAACACCTCTTTAGGCTGCTGATTGATCAGATGCTAGAGAAAACCAAGAAAGACACAGAGAGTGCCAAGGTGATGGGTGCCCTCCAGATGCCCTCCTCTCATGGGTCCTTTTGGCGGTCCACCTACTGTGGTGGCTTCAAGGACATTTCCTTCCACCTCTTTCCAAAGCCAGCACCACCCTTCACTAGGGGTTATTTTCATAATATCTACAAAGCCACAGGTCCAAAGGAAGAGGTAAGGATGGTTCCCCCAAGGGAACTGCCCCTACCAAACAGTGACTTACCTCTCCTTCCACTGATCACAAGACACTTGTCAGGGGTCAAATCCAAGGAGTCTACACCACATGGCAGCAGATCACCTCAGACCTGTGGGTGCTAGACATCATATGCCATGGTTACTATTTGGAGCTCACTTCCACTCCTCAACATACCACCTCACAGACACATCCTCACCCCACAGCACCAATGCCTACTTTGGGAAGAGGTACCATCACACCTGCAAGGACAGGAGTGAATTCCCTCTACTTTTTCATTCCCAAGAATGGGTCCGTCAGGCCTCATGCCCCTCAACAAGTACATCCTGTCATAAACACTTCCACATGATCCACTTTACAGGATGTCATACCGCTACTCCAAGAAGGTGACTTCATCACTACCTTTGACCTCAGAGATACTTCCATGTTACAATTCACCCAGCTCACTGTCACTACCTCCAGTTAGTAGTAAGTGGCAAACATTATCAGTTCAAGGTGCTGCCATTTGGTGTCACCAATGCTCCCAGTGTGTTTACAAAGTTTTTAGCAGTGGTAGGCGCATACTTGTGGCACAAGGGCATCCACGTGGAGGACTGACTGATCAAGAGTACAAAGCACCAGCAGTGTGTCACACACACTCTGGCATTTATAAACCTCCTACATGACTTTGGGTTTACCTTCAACCCCACTTTGTTCCACCTCCAACCCCTTCAGATTCAGCCCCTATCTAGGGGCGGTTCTCAACTCCCTGGTCAGCAGGTCTTATACCAGTCCTGCAAGGGTGCAAGCCTTCCCTGGCGTTGCTTCTTTTTCAGCCAGATCACTGGGTCACCGTCAGAACAGTCATGCACCTCCTCTGGTTGATGATCTCCTGCATTGCTATAGTCATCCAGGACACATTATGCATTAGCTCATTGCAAGAATGCTGGAGTTTCCCACACCGAGACATGGAGAAATCCTGGCACCTAAGCCCTCAACCTTGCATTTTGGCTCCTGAAGTCTTAGAGTTTGGTTATATAAACCTACCACATGAATGAATCGACGTTCTTAAGGAAGCACATAGACCCACTACCCGCAACTGCTAATCAACACAGTGAAAGTGATTCATCCACTACAGCCTGTCATGACACATTGACCCTTTGGCAGCAAGTGTCCAGGACATTGTCTGTAACCTTTTATACTTACAGGCCACACAGACCTGTGGCCTAGCCTACACTTCCATTTGGCTTCCTTTAGTTGCAGTGGCTGCCAGCTTCAAAACAGGGAACACAAATCCCACTTCAGGATCCCTGTTGTCAAAGCTTTTATGGCAGGTCTGAAGAGTCAGTCCTTCACGGGTCCCTCAGCCCCTGCATGGATTCTAAACATTGTTTTCACTAGGCTCATGTACCCTCCCTTTGAACCCCTTTATTCTTGCCCCCTTCAAGTTTTCTCCTGGAAGGTGGCTTTCCTTCTCACTATCACCTGTCTCAGGCATGTCAGTGAGCTCTAAGCTTTAACCCTGGAAGACACTTTTTCAAGTCTACAGACATAGGGTTGTCCTATATACTAACCTTATTCAGTTGCAGAAAGGGCTCTCCATACTCAAGATGTGAAGTGAGCTCTTATGTACCATGTAGGTATAACAAAACCCTTTTGCAAGACTCACAATTTCTTTTTGCCTTCTCAGATCTGCACAAGGGGCAGGCTCTTTCCAAATCAGGCAAAGTCAGGTGGTTTGTTAAAAGTATTGGTATGCAAATGTCAAAAGATCTTTCCCTAGTCCCCCCCCAAACCCACTCTACCCATTAAAAAGGGCCTTTATGGCCTTCTTAGGGAACATTCCTATAACTGATATCTGAAAAGGTGCTGCCTGCGCCACACCACACACTTTCAGTAAACATTATTGTGTGGTTCTACTGGCACACCAACAAGCTAATATTGACCCGTCTGTAATACACATACTTTTTCAGTTCTCTGCAACATACTCAGGCTAGCCACCGCTTAGGGGAGGACTGCTTTAAAGACTGTGTACAGCATGTGTATCTACAGTCCACATGCCTCAAATGGAATATGTTACTTACGCTGTAAGCATCTATTTGTGGCACGTGAGGATGTTCTCTGTTGTAGCTCTTAATAATGTGGTGTTTTCTTTTTTTTCTTTTCTAGGTGAAAGGAGTGAACCTTTCGTGTGTGAGGACGTGCATGGTGGTAGCAGAGGAACGACCAAGGATTGTACTCACTCAGTCATTCTCTAAAATCTTCAAGGACCTAGGCCTGTCAACTCGTGCTGTGAGCACCACCTTTGGGTGTCGGGTGAATGTGGCCCTTTGTTTGCAGGTGAGATTGGCTGCACAGGCCACTCTTCCTTAATTTGGCATGCAACTGATGACTAAAGCAAACACAATTCTATCTTGTGATATGGCACATGGATGATTGTCATTCCACTTACCTCTTTTAGTTTCTGAACACTTTGACACTATGGCGTGTGCTGGTGATTGTACAGTATTCCTTATGTTTAAACAAACTTTCTCTTATCAGCTTTTGCTTCCATTGCTGTTATTATAGTGCATACAGCCCATCACTGTATTCATTCACAGTATATTCTAGGGAATCTGCATTCTCTTAACCTGTGGTTTTCCTGCATTAGTTATACTACTTACTGTTTCCTAATAGTAAAAACTTAGGTACCTTGCCACCTTAGTGTTTGTTCTGCAAAACGGTAACATGCATTCATGCACCAGGTCACACACTACATGCTCAAACTCAGTGTTCATACAAAATTCTTCACCCAAGTCCTATGCTCCTTTTTCATTTTGCCTCTCTTCTAAAGTACTAAGGTAAAGCCTATTGGGGTCAAGATAGAATGTTGGTATGTTGCAAAGCATGCCACACAATACGTCGCTGTGTAAGCTGAAAAGTGTATCCTTCAGCTCTCGTAGCACAGAGTCCCTGTGCAGCAATGCCTGCATGACCTCACGTGTCCATGGGGATGTACTAGTGGAGGGAAGTGAATCTTTTAGCCAGTCCCTTTGTTGTGCCTGCCCCTCCCCATCCCTAATTCTCCTTTTAAACACCCCTGTGCTCCCCGTTATTCCATGCTGCATCAGGAACCTGCATTGGATTCCCCTCCCCCGCCTGCCAGTTGTTAAGGATATTGCCTGCCAAGTATGAAGCCATGCGTGTTACACTGATGTATTTTGGCCCAGTGCCTTCATTACCTCAGACAGGAGAACGAACCATGCATTTCTTTTAGTGTTTTAAACTGGCGAATCTGCAGCTAAACTTTAACAGTGAGAGAGATCTGCCCTCATAGTACCCATGACAGATAGTTCTGCGATGTGACAGTACACGAGCAGACTGAGACATGGCTGCAGATAGTTCAGCTTGAACATTTAACATCTGCCTTTCTGTCCGGGTCAGAGAAGCCCGTCTGTAAACCTGGTTGACGCCACCCAGAGCTCAGGGCAGACACTGAATGTCAGACTCCAGCCAGCAATTTCTTTCAGGTAAGAGAGCTGACTACTGCGACATCCATGTAGCTTAATTCGGGATGACAGAAGCACTAGTTGCCTGGGTCTGGGCCTGCCTCTAATGACACCTGGGAAGGGTAAGCCATGGACCTTGCACCACTAGGAAAACGTGTAGCATTTTTTTTTTTTTTTTTTTTAAGTGTCTCAAAAAGGGATAATACATTCACTTCTGTGACGGAAACTGCCAGGTGTGACTGAGCAAGTCCTGGCTTTTTACTTACCACTACTTTGCATTGTTGAATTTGAAATTTATTTGAAACCATTGCTCCAGAGTCCCCCGAGCCCTGACCGCCATGGCACCTGCCCTGTGCCTCTTGTCACCACACACACACACACACCTGCTTCTGACTCCTCTCCCAGGCTATCCCTCCCTCCCACCCCCCTCATGGGAGCGCAGATCAGGAACTGCATGAAGGAGAGAAGACTACAAATTTGCCTGCAGGGCCATTAGAACTTGGATGGGGCAGCAAGGTCTGTACTGTGTGTGCTTGTCTGTCTGCATGCACAACTGTGTCTGTGCAGGTTGGTACATGGCTGCATATGTGTATGCACATGCCTGTGTGTGCATGTCAGTGAGTGTCTGTGCACAGGTGTGGAATAAGCATTGTGTCCCCTGCCCCGTCTGAAATGTTGGTCCAGACACAGTATCAGTATTCCCCCTCAACATGCAGGCACTGGCACATTGGTGGTTCTTCCTGGTAAAAAGCAAGCCTTGATACAATGGTGAAAATCCCTGATAAAATGATTGCCCTGGCACAGTGGCGATAATCCCCAGCAACATACTGGCCTGGGCACACTAGTTATAATTTCTGGCAACATGGCAGATCTGGCACATTGGTGGTACTTCCTGGTAAAATGTTGGTCGTGGCACACTGTTGGTAATTAGTTGTAAGAATCTGGGCACTTTTTTCCTTTCCCAATAATCTTGTTTCTTGTGGGTTGATGGTGTGCTTGTAGGGTGTCAACTTCTGATCATAGGTGCAAATGTATAATGTTCAGTAGCACTATTCCTGCCTTAGGATTGTGTGCCCCTCTGTTTGTCAACTATCAAATATAACATTGTTCTTTTTTGTTCCATAGGAAAGTCCCTGATAAAGGACCGCCACAGGTCCGAAATGCATTGGCGCTTTAATTAGCACTAATCGTATGGGGACTTTTGGAATGCATTTTGTGATGTTTATATGTGGAATTCATGGAAATAAGGACATGGAATGAGAATTGGAACTTTGCATTAGTTAATGAATCATGAATGTTTTACTCTGTGTGATAAACAACAGGGAATTTAAGGTTTAAATCTAAAACCCATAACTGTTAACAAGTGGTGCTTAAGGGGGACACTGTCCTAAATTAGCAATACTGCTATTGAACAGTGTTGGTAATATCTGGCAATATATTAACCCTGGCATATTGGATGTAATTCCTGACAACATACTGGCCCTGGCACAGTGATGGAACTCCCAGACAACATGATGGCCCTGATTTAACGGAGGTAATTTCTGTTAAAATTCAGGCTCTGACACAATGGTTTTAATACCTGGACACATGCTGGCACTGGCACAATAAAGGTAATCCCTGCTAAAATTGTGACTTTGGCACAGCAATGTTAATTGTTGACAACACACTTGCCATGGTGCGGTGCTGGTAATCCTGGTAAAATATTGGCTCTGGCATAATGGTAGTAATTCTGGGCAATATACTTGCCCTGGCACAAATTAGGTCATCCTTGACAACCTGCTGGCCTCCCACATTTGTGGTAATTCCTGGTAAAATGGTGGCCCATGCACAGTGATGATACCTCATGGTCAAATGCTGGCCCTGGTAAAATGATTGTAATCTATGGCAGCATGCTATCCCTTGCTCAGTTGTGGTAATTCCTGGCAACATGCCAGCCCTGGCACAATGGTGGTAATCTGTGGCATATCTTCAGCTATATTACTATGGTGCCCGGGCACAAACAAAATTATTTTTGGTATATGCGCTTACCTAACCTCTCCAAAGCCCAAGACAAATGTTTTTGCCATTGCTCGGGGAGACAGGACGGACAAGGAGAAATCCATTATATTGGAAATGCTTGTTTCAATTGTTTTACTATTTTCTTTCCTCCCCTCAAACCTGGCACATATGCATTAGAGATCTGGATACAAGCTATGTAGGTTTGTTTCCCCAACCATTTCCCGCAGTTCACATGACTAAATTGTCTTTTGCCTAGGCATCAGTCATCTGATGCATTCCTTCACTTTGTGTGCTGCAATCAGCAGAAGTTCCCTGTAGGTCCTTTTGGCTTCCATGCACCGTTAGAGTGCATCCCTAGTGTAGGAGGTGTTGGAATTTAGTAGAAAGTGAACTGTCATTCCAGACATTGCCATAGCAGGGTATTCTACCCATGAGCCCCCACTTCTGAGGTGAGGCCTCATTACTTGCCTTTTGCTGTAAGTGAAAGCACAAGGTTGCATGTCCACTTCTCACAGGTACCAGATAATCTGGTTCATCAAGATGCAGTTGAGGGTACAAGGAAGGAGAACCACCCACTTCGGGCCTAACATTCTTCAGCTGTGGTGACTGTATTGCATAGTTGGGTCAAGCCCAACTCCCTGTTTGGTCAAAAGATCACATGCTGGCATTGTACTGTAGGATTGAGCACATCCTTCTTTATGGACATGGTGGTGCATCCCCATTGCTCTGAGTGGTTAGCAAGTCATGTACCTGGGCTTGGGCCAGGAATCAAGTCTCAGTTTGCTTAGTGGGTAGAGCTCATTTTCTCTTGTGGGTTCTTTCAGACAACATTTAATCAGGCCAGTCCATTTTCTGACTTCTCTAGTGACCAAAGGTGGATGAGGCCGGCTGGAAAGTGCACACAATTTCTCCCTTTCTAAGACACAAAAGAAAAACACACAGACTTATGACACTGATACCGACTAAGTCAGCCACTCAAGCAATCTTTATGGGAGATTGCCCCAACGATGTAGCTACACCAGCCTCAAGAGTGCATGGGCTGTCACCCCCCACTCCAGATCTTGGGGAAGCAGGACTTTGCATCATACTCCTAGTACAGTCGCAGGTTGAGGACCTCCTCGCGTCCCAGGTGGTACCAATGGTCCATCTCAGAATGGTTTAGGGAATGTGGACTCTTATGAAGAAGTTAAACAAGTTTGATCATTTAGTTGAGAAGAAGCGAAACTTAGGCTTGACTCCATCAAAGCAACTTACCTTGGTCTCAAGTACAGGCATTTCCTCTGTTTTCAACACTTGTCTCCATTCCTTGTTGAATTAATTGCAGGCCAAGGATAGTACTCCAACCCAACCCCCCTTAGTTTCCAAGGTCCACATTGCTGTCCTTAACTTACTTGTGGCATCTCCTACTACTTGAACACCACTCCTAGGCTCCAGCATGGCTTCCCTCAACAGGCCCTACCTCATTGCCTTGTCTCTGATCCTTTCATGACTGCTCAGTTAGAGACAACTGACAGCAGCAAGATCCCCACAGATCCTTATCTCCCTTAAGAGGCTTCACTTTGAGCTGTCAGTCACTGACCCAGATATGGATTCTGATTCCCATAGTGTAATCCAGGATGATCTGCGTGCCGAGACCTTGGAAACTCGGTCCATTAAGGCCATCGATCTCGGAGAGATTAAGGGGCATCTGTGCTGCGGTGGCAGCTTTGACACTCCCATTAAAGCCATCTCTAGCCATCGAGCCCTATGTCCTTTTACCTGGTTGCGGTAGACCTTTTGTGGGCTATATCAAGAACTTTAAGTGGTTTTATAGCCAGCCAACTGCTTTCAGTGACTGGCTTTATTCTCACTGTCATTTGCTTTCTTCTTATTCAGAGCCTGTCCTCCTACTTCTTGTGTTTGTCACTCCAGTGGAGCATAGGATCTTTACTAGCTTTTTGATTGGCTGAATTGCATCCATCGGCTACTCCTTTTTAGAGGGATATATATTTTTTTTTTAGTTATGCATTCCATGACAGTGCAGGTGTTTCCTAATCATTCTTTCGTATGCTTTTCCTTTCAGCCAATTACCCATCCCTCTGCTCCATGTGGCCTCCTCCATTGTGTACTACTCTCTCTCCCATTTAGTTCTCCTTCTGTCATTCCCCATCTCCATTGCGGCATATTGCTTGCTCCCTGTGTGCTGGTTTTCTCCTCCTTATCCCTTCTCCTCCCTCCTTCCTTTCCTGCCCCACCCCACCCCTCCCACGCACTCCTCTATTGTGTGCCAAGCCATTGAAGCTTTTTCTATTAGATTGAGCCTAGGCAGCGGGCATGCGCTGTCTGCAAGACATGCTGTATTAAGTCTATGGGCTTTAACCACACCCACTATTGCCATTCATTCTTTGTTGTGCTTGTCTTAAATGCTTCCTTTTTATGGGTGCATTTTTTTTCCTAATGTCCCTCCTTTCTGTGCTTAGTTCCTTCCCAGGCGATTTCACTTCGAGAACATTTTTGTGGGCCATAAAACTACGTTCATACTTACTCGTGTTACAGCGTATGATGACCCCGTCTGGGCAGTGCAGCCTTTGTGTTCTTTTGGTTGTCCATAGCAATGTGTTCACACCACACCATTGAAAACACCGTGTTTCGAAAGGCACCAAAGGTTTCAGGTTTTGGATGTTCTTGTGCCTCTGCTCGGGTATACTTAATTGATGTTTCCCAAGCCACTTTTCCCTCCACCACGGTTTTAGAAATAATTGGCTCTGTGTACTGGCAGACACACACTCATCCACTTTCAGTCTTACTCATTCTAATGTCCTCTAAACAGTGCTGCAGCTGCTTCTCTGGTTCCAGTGGTAATGCCTCATTCTAAATACTGTAGACAATGCTGCAGCTACTTCTCTGGTCTCAGTGGCAATTCCTCATTCTTAATCATATAGTCAGTGCTGGTTGCTACTTCTCTGGTCCCTTTGGAAATTCCTCATTCTAAGTCCTCTTGACAATGCTGAAAGCTGCTTTTCTGTTCCTGTGGGTGATTCCTCATTCTAAGTCCTCTTGACAGTGCTGCTAGCTACTTCTCTAGTCCCAGTGGAAATTCTGCATTCTTAGTCCTGTAGACAATGCTGCAGCTGTTTCCCTGGTCCCAATGGTAATTCCTCATTCTTAGTCCTCTAGGCAAAGCTGCAGCTGCTTTTGGGGTCCCAGGGGTAATTCCACATTCTTAGTCCTGTAGGAACTACTGCTAGCTGCTTCTCTGTACCATCAGTAATTCCTCATTCTAAGTCCTCTAGACAATGCTGCAAGCTGCTTCTCTGGTCCAGTCAGAAATTCCTCCCGTGTTAAGTCCTCTAGGCAGTTCTGCAGCTGTTTCTCTGGTTACAGTGGTAATTCCTCATTTTTAGTCCTCTATGCAGTGCTG
Organism: Pleurodeles waltl; assembly: GCF_031143425.1. Taxonomy (NCBI): domain Eukaryota; kingdom Metazoa; phylum Chordata; class Amphibia; order Caudata; family Salamandridae; genus Pleurodeles; species Pleurodeles waltl. The sequence goes on from NC_090440.1 coordinate 1,693,455,012, forward strand.
CTAGCTGCTTCTCTGTTCCTGTCAGTAACTCTACTGTTCTAAGTCCTCTAAGCAGTGTTGCTGCTTCTTCTCTGGTCCCAGTGGTAATTCCTCATTCGAAGTCCTCTAGACATTGCTGCTAGCTGCTTCTCTAGTCCTGTCACTAACTCCCCCATTCTAAGTCCTCTAAGCAGTGCTGCAGCTCTCTCTCTGTTCCTAGTGGAAACTACTAATTCTAAGTCCTCTAGACGATGCTGTAGCTTCTTCTCTGTTCCTGTCAGTAACTCCCTGTTCTAAGTCCTCTGGGCAGTGCTTCAGCTGTGTCTCTGTTCTCAGTTGTAATTCCTCATCCTTAGTTCCGTAGACAGTGCTGCAGCTGCTTCTCTGGTCCCGTCAAAGCTGCCAAGGTTTCAGATTGCTGTGCCTGACATTTTCATAATCTCAGTGTAATTATAAGTGACATTTTAACAACGAGGGACACTTTCTTGAGAGACACATAAAGCATTGAAAACGTGGACTGGATTCCCTGTGTTGTGCGGGGGTGGGCAGGGGATTCCTACCTGGCGGGACTCTGCACAGGTGCATCATGAATGGTGATTGACAATCCATTTTGAATGCCTTTGGGTGCCCCCGGCAGCAGTGGTGGTAAAGCACTGCAGCCATCAACTCAGGCCGCAACAGACCAGTTGACTCAGCCACGCTGGGTGGGGCCAGCCTGGGTTCACATGAGTTCAATCTCCGCTGGACCTCGACAGAAATTAATCTGGACTGGGTACCCGCCACCAAATGACACAGGCCGCCTGGGCCTGCTGCAGTGAGGGGGAGGGATTCCGATCAGCAGAGCTTTATTATCAGTCTAACACCCACAGGCCGTAATGGGTGCCGCATTCTTGCAAACGTGCCACCAAATGCACGCACTCGTCCCTAGCCAATTAAATATGCAGCCGCAAAGCGTAGACACAATACTGTGGTTAGATGATCATTCACTGACCTCAGTTTAGCGCTTGTATGTCAGATGTGTCACTCTCTCTGTTCACTTAGATACATTGTAACAGAGAATGAGGATTCCTGTTGCGAGCGCACCTAGAGCTAGCCCCTTGACCTTAGCATGCCAAGCAGACTGAGGAGGTGCACTCAGCACAACCAGCGCTGCTCAGTTGATCATCTGTGCATTATAGTGAGCTCCTTAGCATCTGGAGGCAAACACTATATGCTTGATTTTCCATTTCAGTGCAGTGATGCGGACCACCAAATTGAAATGCATTAAAATCACACCTAATGGTGATACTTGGCAGGGCTGAAGTCCTATAGGCAGTGCAGCAGTTGTCTGTTCCCAGCGGTAATTCCCCATTTTTAGTCCTCTAGACAGTGCTGCAGTCTAAGTTCATACATCCACTACACTCCAAATCAAAACACATAGGTAAAAGACCTTGTCATTTACAACGCCAATAACTCTAACTCACACATGAGCGAGGCCTATTGCATTGGAAATGTTTGTTATCATTTGGTGCCAGGCCGCTCCGCTTGCAGAAACAGCTTTACCGCAATTCATCCTGTATTTTATTTACCCATCAAAGTGGCAACTGCCATCGTGAATCAGTAAGTACAAAAAATAAAGAAAACTGTTCTAATGTCATTCAGTGGTTTGGCGGAAGGGAGTTGGTGTTGGCTACTGAAGGGCAGGGTCACAAGTAGCATCATGACTATGTGCGTGTCATGATGCTTAGGAGTAGGAAATTCCCTTAAATACTTATGTTACGTTATACTTTAGTAAATTTAAATCAAACTTTCTTTTTTATAAGCTTATTCATTAGGAACCCCTGTCACGCAGGTTATGTACCTGCTATGGGAAGAGCACGGAGAAAGAGGACTTGTTTTTTTTTTTTAATTCACAGTTTACTCACGGAATAAAGTATTTTTCTTGCCAGCGTGCCAAGAATGGTGTTTGTTGTGCTGTTAAGTATTTTTGGATATAATACACAATGAAATGTGAACATCTGGTCGGCCTGTACTGTATTTTTAGAGTAACTGAGTTGTCACTGACATTAGTCAGAAGTACGTGTTAATTGTGTACGTTTGGAGCTACTGTATGTTTTCAGTGCGAGGAAATAAATGTCCGAGAAGATGTGGTGATGTATCTTCTTGGACAAATGCACCGGGCACACCGGCTGCTGCATCCTTTTTGCACAAGCATATTGTGCTATTTGCTTCGTCTCAGTTGAGATCTGCTAGGTTTATGGTTCTCACTGTGGTTTCGGGTGACGTGTTCATGTGTTAAACAAGCTGTAAAGCGGATAAGACATTACCATCAAATATAATATTTGGAAAGCCTTGCTGCCACCACGCAGTCTGCCGATTTTAGGGGTTGGTTTGTGCAGGGGAGTTAACGTTTTGCACTGTAAGGCTTACCTATGTAGGTGGAAGTCACTGCAATCGCTGTAAGTAAGTGAGTGCAGAGGGTGGTCGGTGATGTGATTGCGATCCGAAAGCAGATCATATGTTGGGGGGAGGGGAGTATAGTGTTCAGGGATGAAAATGTTTTGTGCTGATTGTGTAAATAAGTGTCTTCGCAAACGTCATGCGATACTTGTGGAAACACTGAATTATTTTTCAGTGGTAAGATCATTTGACATTTGTGCTTATAACTACTCTGCTGTATTATTTTAGACCAGTTCCTTTAAAAATATGTAACAAATAAAAAAGAGTGGGTCTATGAGGAGAGGCTGTGTACTTAATCACATTTTGCCTCTAATCCAACCTAACATAATTTCACTGGCATACTATTACATTTTATAATATACTATATTACATACTATGTCACAAAAGGGGAAAGCATAGGAAAAAATAACTTTCACCATTCTGTAAAGACACATTGCTTTTCACTAGCCACGTCCTTATCTCTTCTTTCAGAGGACCGAAAAATAATGCTCGCACAGAGGTTGTATGGAGTGTTAAAAAAAAAAAAAAAAGATAAACAAACAAGCATTGGCAAAGCCAATAGGTTTAGCCTTTGTCTTCTATGTAACTGACTTACAAATATTAGAGAAATAGTATAATAATGTTTGTTTTATTAAATTAAAAACAAACATAACATTTTTCTAATATTTGTAAGCCAGTTACTTAGAAAAAAAGACAAGGCGGAGCCGATTGGCATGCGTGTTAGAAGGCAGACAACGGCAAAAGGCAGAAGAAGGTGATGGAAGAAGGCGACGGAAGAAGACGGTAGAAGAAAGCGACATAAGAAGACGGGAGACTGGAGAAGACGGAAGAAGACTGGAGAAGACGGAAGGAGACTGGAGAAGACAGAAGGAGACTGGAGAAGACAGAAGGAGACGGGAGACTGGAGAAGATAAAAAAGGCGACGAAGAAGGTAGGAGAAGATTAAAGAAGCCGACGGAAGAAGGCAGGAGAAGATGAAAGAAGCCGACGGAAGAAGGCAGGAAAAGATGAAAGAAGCCGACGGAAGAAGGCAGGAGAAGATGAAAGAAGGCGACGGAAGAAGGCAGGCGAAGACGACGGCAGAAGACTGGAGAAGACGAAAGTAGGCGACGGAAGAAGACAGAAGGCGTGATAAAAATGCAGATGGGAGAAGACGAAAGTAGGCGACGGAAGAAGACAGCAAAAACAGAAGACGGTATGAAGAAAAAAAAAGAATGGCAACGGAGAAAGAAGACTTTGAACAAAGAAAATGTTATCGAACTAAGAAGACGGCATGCTGGAAATAAAAAAAAAGAAGACGGCATGCTGGAAATAAAAAAAAAAAAGAAGACGGCATGCTGGAAATAAAAAAAAAAAAGAAAACGTCATGCTGGAAATAAAAAGAAGAAGACGGCATGCTGGAAATAAAAAGAAGACGGCGGCATGCTGGAAATAAAAAGAAGACGGCGGCATGCTGGAAATAAAAAGAAGACGGCGGCATGCTGGAAATAAAAAGAAGACGGCGGCATGCTGGAAATAAAAAGAAGACGGCGGCATGCTGGAAATAAAAAGAAGACGGCGGCATGCTGGAAATAAAAAGAAGACGGCGGCATGCTGGAAATAAAAAAGAAGACGACGGCATGCTGGAAATAAAAAAGAAGACGACGGCATGCTGGAAATAAAAAAGAAGACGACGGCATGCTGGAAATAAAAAAGAAGACGACGGCATGCTGGAAGAAGAAAGAAGACGACGGCATGCTGGAAGAAGAAAGAAGACGACTGCATGCTGGAAGAAGAAAGAAGACGACGGCATGCTGGAAGAAGAAAGAAGACGACGGCATGCTGGAAGAAGAAAGAAGACGACGGCATGCTGGAAGAAGAAAGAAGAAGTACCTTCATCGTCGCAGCCAGAGGAAGGACACTGGACAGTGTCCAATAGGAAGTGACAGGAAGGAGTACTTGGTCCACAGACAACTCAATGGCAATATCGGTGAACAAGAGTACGACAGGAAGTGACGTGAAGACAGGGCGCTGGGCAATCCAAAGGGGTAAATCAGAGCAACGTTGCAGTAAGCCAGTGGTAAGTTCAGGCAAGTAAGGGGCTGGTTCCAAGCCCCTGTTTAACAAAAGATTTCGCAAGCATGCATGCAAGCAAAACCTAAAAACAGATCAGACTTTCAAGTGTATGTCTTGGGCATGTTTGAGGAATAGCCGAGTGCCACCATACAGGGCAGAGGGCTGGCATTTATGATGGTGCCATGTTGGAGGTGGAGAGTAGTGTTCACCTTACGGTAAGAGGAGGGCCTTCCAGGACGAATCAAAGTGCTGTTAGGGTGGAAAAGAGCGCTTGTATTTTGGCATCTTTTGAGGATGGCAAAAGTAGCGTCATTTTGGGGCAGGACAAAATTTGTGGGCTTTGGTAACTTAGCGCAAGACGTTTTTTTAAACAACACTTTGTTTTGTGAGGGCAGGGGTGGGGATAGTTTAGGGGGAGGAGGGAGAACCAGGAGTTATTTTTTGATGATGTTTTGTGTGGCCTGGTCAAACTACTGCGACCTACACTTTTAACCCAGTCTTAAAACTTGACTGATTCTGATGAGACCATTATAGAGCAAACAAATGAGCTGAGTTGTTTTGATGCTTGGGACTGCGTGGTCTTGTATTCCATATCTGACCATTTCTGCACATCTTTATCCATGCTTGCCTCTCACTGCCATCTACGTTTAGGTCAGTCGAATAGGCTGGGAAAGTTAGCTGATTAGGTACTGTGAGGAGCCCCTGGATTTCATACTTTCCTCCTTTTCTTTGGAAATATTTGAGGCAGCGTGCGGCCATATTGTGTCTCTTTGATCTTGAGGCACTCTGCCAAAGCTTGAATAATCCAGTAGATGCTGTCGTAACAATTCTGTTATAGCTGTTTGGCAGTGTCATTACCCCCGCGTAATAATGTGGTAGTCCTTGTACAATAAAGACATTTCTGTGGCTGATCATATTTTCTACACTTCATATGCAAAGTTTTCTGAGGCATGAATTTATATTGCTATCTCAGCCTTTTCCCAAAAAAGTTCTTCACAGGAATACCAACATTTGAAACGAGTTTATGCATTACTGCATTGTCAAGAATCTAGAATGGACTACACTTTCTGTCTCCTCTTCCTCCAGTTTTTCTGAAATACTAAACTTAGACCTGCCTTGTGAAACATGTCCCAGAGGCAGACAGAACACTGGATTTCACAGTCTGTACAGCCTGCATTTCTCCCCTCAGTACAATTTCAGTATTTTCATGGTGGTCATATTAGATAATATTCATAAAGAAGTGGACCTTTCTCTGCATAGATCTCTACATAGATTAATGTACATTAAACAATGAGACATTGTAACAATACTTGTGGAGTTAAAAAGTGCTGAAGTAGTAAACATCCAAAATATTAATGATGATTGGTTCCAGCTCCACAGCTTTAATTTGTAGGTTGAACAAAGAAGTTGAAGTGTGCTAGCACCCGAATCGTGTACCCCTCATAGGTGTAAAGTTCCAGGGACCCCACCTGGTGCAACCTGGCAGGTAAGAGATAGGCCCCCCACACACATACCCATAAGCAGTTTGGCCTCCAGCGGGCTGTACTCTGGTAGTGGGTCAGTGCATGATGTGTGTGCATGAAGATCATGGTGGAGTTGGAGAAATGTGTAGCATTGAGTGTGGGAAAGCGCCCTTGGATTAAAGGAGTCACTCCCTTGCATCTGAAGACACCAACTGCATCAATGGCCGACTGCGTGGATCTCTTTTCCTCAGGCACTGCGTGGATCCTGCATCACAGGTGGTACTCTAGAGTGGTCCCCTTGGTCCTCTCTGCCAGCTGTCCAGCTTGGGAGACGGTAAGCCCTTGCCTCTCCTTGCAGGACAGCACCCTTGTGAACCATGACTCTTGCAGCTACCAAGGCTTGTTTGCTCCTGCTCCAAGGGATCTTCAGGCTTTGTGTAGCCTCGGCCCCCAGCACCTCTTCCTGCAAAGCACAGTCTCCCCTCTGCTTCTACAATGTCTTGGGACTCCCCTTCAGGTGTGCTGCGTGGGCCTCACTGCTACTTACTGTGCCCGCTGCCAGTGGGTTGCCTACGGGGGCTGCATCTGCTTCTGTTGGCACTCCCGACTTCTGAGTGTCACCTCAGACTCCTCTCCAAGGGTTGAGTCCCCTGGACCTTGCTGGTCCTCTACAGCCTTGCAACTCTTCTTTTTCATCTCCTGCATTTGCTAAGGCTTGTTGGTGGTTCTCCTGCGCCACTAACCAACTGCAGCCTGACAGCCAACATAGCACACCAAATGCATCACTTCTGGGGCTCCTCCTGGGCTGCACAGCTGATGTTCTTCATACCTCGTCGACCTGGCCCTGCATCCACAGAAGGATGGATGGTGGCTCCTGCCACAACCGGACACTAGATCATGAACTGGACATGGTCCCCTTCCTTTGCAGGTCCTCTTCTGCTTGAATCCACCCTTGGGTTCTTCCAGTCTCGTTTGGGTCTTGCACAATCCTTTTCCTAAGTCCTCCTGTTGGATTTGGGGAAAACTCTGCTCTCTTGGTTGTTGAGGGTCACTGGTACTCACCTCTTGGGGTTCCTAGTTCCTCCAGCTCCCCTTTAACGATTCCACATCCTTGGGTGGGGGACAGTATCTCGCATATCACTTACTTAGTATTTGGTTTGGCCCTCACTAGGGCTTTTACTATTTTCTAATACTTTTGCCAATGCTTGTTGCTTTTATGCTCCTTCCTGATTGCTAATTTGTATATAATTAGTGGGTCTACTTACCTCCAGTTGGGGGGAAGAGTGGGGGGGCCTGCCTAGTAGTATTGTAGTATTTGTTACCGTAATAAAGTACCTTTATTTTTGTAACACTGTTGTTCTTTCATGTGTGACAGTGCTGTGTGACTAGTGGTATTGCATAAGCTTTGCATGTCTCCTAGATAAGTCTTGGTTGCTTAGCCACAGCTAACTCTAGAGAGCCCTGGCTTCCTGGACACTGCCTGCACTTCACTTATAGGGGATCCCTGGTATAAGGTGATAAGACCATAGGAGCTAACCACCTACTAGGTCAGTTTCCTAAAACTGCGGATTGGAAAGGTGTAGGAAAGGGTCCCGTTAATCTGGACACAGGCCTTGGTGTTGACATATAAAGCCTGCACTAATCTGTGAAAGTGACGTTCAAGTCTGGCAGACTCATAACCAGCTGCAAATACTTCCAGTCCACCCTATCGAATGCCTTCTCAAAGTCCACAAAACGCAGTGCAAGATCCGAAGGCAGTCAATGACGGTGGGCCAAGGCCACCTGAAGCCAAAGGACAGTGTCGCGTGCCACAGTTTACCATAAATCCACATTGGTCAGGGTGAATTAGACGTGACAGCACCCACTTAAAACGGGTTGCCAAAATGGTGGCATAAATCTTGACATCTCTGTTGATAAGCAGCGCAGGCCGGGGGGTGGGGGTTCAGGGTAACGACAATGGTAGCTGTGTCCACCTCGGGCGGGAAGGCGCCAGTTTGGCCAGCTTCATCATAGAGGACGATGAGCCTGGGTGTTAATACCTCTCAATATGCCACATAGTACGTAGAAGGGAAGCTGTCAGGACCAGGAGTATTCCCTGTGGCAAGAGAGGAGATCGCTGAAGTTATTTCGACACTTGTGATAGGCTAGTCCAATATATCTTTCTCTGGTAAGGTCAACCTCGGGAAAGGTACCTCCTTGAGGAATTGGGCCGAATAGCTGGGTGTCTACCAGCTATTGCTCCATATACTCTATGATGCTGAAGACGCATCATAGAGTGACTGGTAGTGTCCAGCAAATGCTCTGGCCACCCCAGGGTGTGTGTTTACACGAATACTCCCTATATCTATAATTTCCACACAATTCTGGACAACTGATGATGGGAGACCAAAGAATAACGTAATTTCCCATTCTTTTCTCCCAGCTGTATACTTAGGCTGTATAGGCTCGCCGTGGACATTTGTCAGCCTCCATCGAGTCACTACGTATACCCTCCCTTATTAAGGTTAATTGACTGGAGACTGTTTCCAAGGGATGTGCTGCTAAGGCAGCTTCAAGACGGAAGGCCTAGGCTTCTAATTTAGTAATTTGTGTCATGCGTGACTGCTCTTGGGTGTGTATAAAACCTTTAGCAAGTCCCCCCATCACTGCCTTACCAGCATCCCAGAGACCTCCTGGTGATGAGACTGAGCAGTAATTAATATCAAAGTATGCCTGAAGTTCTGTCTGCAAATACTGAATGCAGGATTTGTTTTGCAGATGCCAGGCATTAAGGTGCCACAAAGGGCAGGTCCCTGTCCTAGTGGACCCAATACCTATGAGAAGAGGGGCATGGTCGGAGATGCCTCTTGGATGAATTTGGATGTTAGTAAAAGTACCGCAGTCAGTGGCAGGCATAAGAATAAAATCTATTCTGGATTGTATGTGATGTGCTGTTGAGGGGTGTGTGAATTGTCGGCTTCTCAGGTGTGTCACCCTCCAAACATCACATAGCCCTAGAGATGACAGCCAATCCGATAGGTGGCGTGCAGTACTGCGTGGAGGTGGAGGGTGGGCAAGTGGATGTTTTGTGAGCCATGTCCATGTGGATGCCGGTGTCTCAAAGAACCAGTTTTGTTGTCATAAACTACCTGGTAGGCGGTAGCCCCATTGCCCTGGGCTTCTGTTTAACCTCAAGTTTAACACCTGCGCTGTTGTTGGATTTTTTTGGCATAGTCCAGAAGCAGTAGGGCATCCCCACATCGAAGATGACAACAGGCCTGGGCTTCCTGTAAAACCGCAGCTCTGACCTGGAAGTTGATAAACCAGACTATCACTGGCCTTGGAGATGAGCCCGGTGGGGGCTTTGCGGTAAAGGCATTGTGGGCCCACTCGATCGCGAACCAGGGTGACAAGTGGGTGGATTGCATCCAGGTTTTAAACCAGTTTTCAAGAAAGTCCGCCATGAGTTGGGTCTCCACCTTTTCAGGAATGTCAGTTATGGGTACATTATTGCGCAGTGATCGGTTTTTGGCATCCTCAGCATGGTGGTGCAACTCCGAAGTACACCCCAGGAGACCTGAAACTTGGGACTTGAGGTTCTTCACCTTCTCCTCCACATCACACAGTCTTGCTTCTGCTTTGGTAATCTTGGCCGTTGCATTACAGAGGTCCTGGCGCACCAGAGCAACATCTGCCCTGCCCTCTCCAATCCTTTTTCAACAGTCTCCCATGATGACTGGATTGCTTGGAGGATCGTGGCCAAATCCCCAGATGGTTGGGTCGTCGGTCCAGACTCAGCCCCGCCCGTGGGGACTGCAGATGAGCCAGTGGTGTAATCCTCCATGCATGTTTGAGCTCTCGGGGAGTGGGCTGTTTTATAGCTGTCCGTGTCCATCTCGCCACCAGCATCGAATATGTTCTGCACGCTTCAGCCCGCTTGCCATCCCTTGTGGAAGCACGAGCAGTTAAACTCTGGAGATAGATCTGCCACTCCGACCTCAGGAGGCAACTTTGCTGGATCGTATGAGGCGCCCCAGCCAGTAAGGTTCTTAGGGGGAACCCTTGAAATACTTCCAGCAATGTGCTGTTCAAGCAGGCAGTCACGAGGTCCTCACTGTCTCGAGGGGCCAGGAGCTGCCCTCTAAACTCCACTTCACCAGGAAGCCTCAAGAACACGACTCCACGGCTGACGTAAAGCGTGCTCTGGGGCTAGACCCGCTCACCAGTTCAGCAGTAGCACGAGCAGCCGAGTCCAGCGGCCAAGGCTAGCCCTGTCCAGGAAAAAGCGAAAGTGTGGAGAGACTTCCAAGGCACCCACGGGTAATTCTCCCAGGCCGTCAACAGGAGGGGGGAACGCAGGCTGTCACAGTGCACCAGCCTCCACCACCTGGGCTCCGGCCCCTATAGGCATTATCAGGCCATCATTATAGTCTGGCTACCAGCCAGTCCACTCATCGATTATTTGTTCGTCTTTCAGGTTGCACTCCCCTGGAGCCCTTACACAAATCAAACATGCATCCTCCTCTGTACCAGGTCAGGACTGGGTTGAGGGCCCCTTGTCTGGTCCCTCCCCCGTCTGGTCATGCTAGACCAAATTACAGGCCAGGCTCATCCTTAGGGACACTCTGCTGTGACGCCTGTGACTCCACACGGTCAGCCACCATGCACAACTTCACCCGGCCAGCATCCTGCCAGACATGCCATGTTATAGATCCCTCCTTCACCTGCTCTGGCCCAGCACAACTCTCCAGGCTGGGCAGGTCGCTCTGCAGACTGGAGCCGATGCCTGCGGTCCTCTGCCCCACAAAGGCCAGTAGAGGCGCCAGACCAGTAGGACGCCAACCCGGGGTACGCAGGCACCGCGTGACCCCACCACTCCAGCGCACAGTCCACTGCCCTTCTCAGGTGTTGTGGTACCGAGCACACTGGCCAGCGCTGCCCCTCTCGCAGTCAGTCAATCCACCCTGCTGGCGGCTGGCACAGCCAGAGGCAGGAGAAAAGAAGGGAGCGGGGGTGGAAGTCACCTTCGCGATCACTAGTTTCCTCAGACAGCATGGCAGGGGCCTCCAAGCTCCTCAGTCACACGACGCAATGCAGGCCCAGTCCAGGCTGGGCTCTTCAAATGTTGACCACCATTTTGTGATGCGGCAGGGGCATCAAAGCTGCCGCGTTCTGCGGACGCCATCACTCCTACGACTCCACTTAAAGGAGATCCCAGAGTCCTCGGGGAGCCAGCTCATACCGAAAGTACTGGTGATCTGGGCGCTGATTGAGGCTGATGGCGAATGGGTCTGGAACACTCCTCATGTGCGAAGCCCATCTTAACTCTTTGGCCACGCCCGTGGACTAGATCTCAGAGCTCACTTTTTGCCCTCAGCTTTTTGGCAGTTCTTGTGTGACCTGGCTCAACCGTTATGAATTCATGTCCTTTTCTTGCTATTGCTTGGCTGCTTGCAAGTTCATGTGTGCTGGGTGCTACTCTTATGTGGCTTATTTATATATTACTTCATTGCTTTGTCAGATAATGTGTTACTTGTTTAAAAAAGTCTACTGAATTGCTTTTCTGAACATTTTCTAGGGAACGTCGGGCCCGGATCCCACCACCGTGTACGTGGATATGAGAGCACTTCGGCATGACAGGTACAATTGACATTTAATATTATTCTACAATCAATAGTCCCTGATTCACATTTGCCTGGTGGCAGATCATGCATGTTTACAACATGTGTTATAGATCTCATTTTGTGCACTATCCTGCCATTTAGTGTTGGGTTCAGAATATTACATTTGTTTACTTTAAAGAGTTTAAGTTTCAGTTTAAACGGTGACTGGTAATGGATGCATGTATACTGTATAATACAAATATAAGGCTGTACCTCAGAACCCTCTTTACACTCAGTATCCCATCCCTCCTGACTTAGCAGTTCATACAGCCTGAAAGACAGCCAGAAAACAACGTGGTATTGAAGGGCCATCTCCAGATAGGAAAAACACGTTTTGTTGATTTGGTTAAGAGCGTGGCAGTGGACGCAGCAATCTTGTGTCACATTACAAACTTTAACTTGTGCTTTTATTACTGTTTCCAATGTGAGTAAAAGGAATACCTCCCCAAAACATATTGAAATAAGGGTGAGGAAAATTGAAAAGGAGAGCAAAAAGATTGATGCAGCTAAAAAAAAGGTTGGCAGTCAGAGAAGCATCTGAGTGGTATATTGCCAGTTTGGTGCATCTTCTGTGACATTACGATAGGATGCAGTTGGAGGGGATGCAAGAGCTCCTTAAACATCTCCCAGAGCAGTAAAGGCAATGTGAGTAGGAGCTAGTGCCTGAGTTCAAAGTCCTCTCTAACACCAGTATTCACTGTGCGGGAGATTACTCAGACACAGCCTCTAGGTGCATCAGTACCAGTATTATACCTGCCTATCTCCATACCTCTGGGTTCATGTCCGTAGTCCAACAGCTTCTCCTCAACCGCTAGTTCGACAGAGAGCACCTTTTTGGGCCCGGTTGAGATGCTGAAAAAAAAAAAAAAAAAGATACGGATGCTGCAAATTCCATGGTGTACCCCAGACCACTACGTACAGTAGCTCCTTTTGCAAGCAACAGCTGAGAGGGGAGATCGAAAACCACCTCTCCGAGCAAGTGAATTTCTATCAGGGGCAGCAGCAGTCTTTCTGCCAAAAAGCTGGGAGATGGTGCAGTTGTGGCCCCTAAAGGAGTTACAAAAGGGGTAGGTGCAACATTAACGACACTAAAGGAGCTTCCACCTCCAAAGTGTGACTTGCCCTCGCCCCCCAAACCTGATCACATCACCTGTCGGGGGGGTATACACAACTTCCCCTTTTTAGCTGGCAGGAAATCACATCTGACATGTGAGTCCTAGCAGTAGGTGAACATAGCTATTGCCTCGAAATACACACAACCATCCCAACATTCCACTCCATACACACACTCTCAGCAAAGAACACCTTCCCCTTTTTCAAGTGGAAGTACGCACACGTCTTCAGAAGGGCACCATAGAGTGAGTGCTCCTGGAACACTAAGAGAACAACGTATATCTCTCCACTTTCTCTTCTACAAGAAGAACCCCTCTATCAGGCCCATCCTTGATGTAAGGTTCTTCAACTGTTACATCCTATTAGAACATGTTCATATGACAGCTCTGAAAGATGTCACCCCATCCCCCCTTTCAATATGGTGATTCCATGATGGCGCTCGATTTCAAGGATGCCAATTTTCATGTACCCATCCACCATGCTCTTTGACGGTACCTATGCATTCTGGTGTAGACAACACTACCAATTCAAAGTACTTTCCTTTGGGGTCATCAATGCTCCAAGGGTGTTTACGATGTTCCTTTCAGTAGTGACTGCATTTTCAAAGGGAGAGCATTTAGGTGTTCCCCTACCTGCTCCTTAGCCTGAGCTTCACTGTAAATGCCACTGAGGTCCACCTTCAGCCTTTGCAGATTCAGTCCTTCCTAGGGTTCGTGTTGGAAGCAGAGACAGGAAAAATCTTACCCCAAGCAGCAAAGAGTCACAGCATTTCAACAATTGCTACCTCTTTTTCAGCCCAATCATTATCTCACAAAATGGACTGTTGTGTGTATTCTAAGAATCATGGTCTTGTGCAGTGCCATTTTTCCACTCGCAAGGCTTCATATGCGCCCCTTCAGTGATCTCAAAAGGAGGGTCACTGGGAAGATCTAGTGTTGGTACGTGCAAAGAGTCACCGCTCACTGCAGTAATGGAATAGAAGCAACTTGTTGCAAGGCAAGCCATTTATAGACCCAGGACTGCAAGTGACCATCACCACAGAATCCTCTCTCACAGGTTGGATTATGCATCTCAATAAATTGACTCTTTAGGGAATATGGCTCTCTCAGTAAAATGGGTGCCACATCTACTACCTGAATCTATTTGGCATTCACTTAGCTCTCCGAGCCGTCTTAAAAGTAATTTGTTACAACACATTCCTCATCAAGACTGACATTACCATGTTTTACTACCTCAGAAGCAGATTGGCACACATACCCGTCTCAGCTTTCTCACTTAGCACAGGAGAATTAGCATTGAGCACTCAGTCACAGCGTTTACCTCATGGTGGATCATCTCCTAGGGGTGGACAATGACTTTGCAGACCTACTCAGCAGGATGCATTCACACGTCCACGAGTGGGAACTTCCCCCTAAATCCTATACAGGTACTTCCAACATTGGGGCACCCCTAAAGCCATTTTAATCCCACCAAAAACACAAACTGCCCAAGCTTTGCTGACACATACCCATACCCATACCCAGAGTCCATGTGCAATAAATGGGACATGATGGATAAACTGTTCAGGGGATATATGCCAACCCTTTTCCAGCTCTTCCACTGCTTGCCTCAGTATCCAAGAGGTTCAGACGAACTTCTATAACTTTCATCTTATTGGCACAAGCCTGGGCCAGACAGCCTTGGTTTTCCGCTCTCCTGGACCTATCACTTAACCCCACAAGAGCCTTCCTCTCAAGCTGGACCTTCTCACACAGAGACAAGGCCAGGCACCCAGATTTGTCATCTGAGGTCCTAGAATTCGGGTGCCTCTGCTTCCCCAAAGAATGTGTATCTATCTTGAAGGAGGCAAGATCACAACCTGTGCCTGCTGTGCAGCTAAATGGAAAATGTTTGTACATTACTGCATTGCCAACAAATTTGATCTTTTAAACTCCACAGTGCAGAGGATTGATGCCTACCTTTTGCACTTTCAGAAGACAGACCTTAAATACACACCCATTTGCCTTCATTTACCCGCAGTTGCCACTTATATGCAGAACAGACAACACACATTTTTTTCAGGATATCAGTGGTCAAAGGATTTATGGAGGGACTCAGAATGGTCATCCCACCCAGAGTACCTCATGTTCCGGACACAATCCGCAATATAGTCCTGTCCAAGATAATGGTCCCGTCGTTTGAGCCTATGCACTCATGCCTTCTCCAGTTTGTTTCCTATTCCTGGAAGGTAGCCATCCTTGTGCCTTTCTTTTTGCTTAAGCGAGTCATTGAGCTGCTAGCGCTGACCATTGAGAAACCCTTCATCCATGTCGAAAAGAATAAGGTCATTCTTAGAAGCAACTTAAGTTCCTCCCTAAGTTGGTTTCATCTCTCCATCTTAACCAAAGTATATAACTCTCACTCTTTCTCCTGAAGCCCTGTTGTGTGGCAGAAAGAGCTTGCCACATGTTAGTTGTTAAGAGGTCTGTCATGCAGTGGTGGCCCGTCCTTTAGGGTGGAGGGGCCACACCCCCACCTTTTGCCCCTCATGAAGAGTGTCTGTCAGGCTGAACAAAGGCCAGCCTGACAGACACTCTTCATTTTCTGGCTGCCTGAGCTGAACTTTGCTGGGCTGAGGAGGTCATAGCTCCTATGGGCGTGACCTCCTCGGCTCAGCAAAGGTGCCTCGAGGCCCTCCCCTGGGTGACGAGGAAAGCTTCACCCATTGACTTCGACCTGGGTGCTTCAGGTTTAAGCCCTGAAGCGCCTAGGGTGAGTGTCAATCAGTGACACTTTGTCACAGAGTGGGGTGGGGTCAGCAGTCTCACTGACCCCATCCCACTCTGTGAAGAGGCTGGGACTGCTGCCTTCCGTCATTGGCTGACCTAGGGCGGCCAATGAGGGAAGGCAGCAGTCCCAACCCTCCTGGGGCCTGAAGGTAAGTAAGTGTGTGTGTGTGTGTGTGTGTGTGTGATGTTTTAAATTGAATGTTTGGTGCGTGCGTACATGTTTGAATGGTATGAGTGTTGTTAATGGATGTGCGTGGATGCGTGTCTGTGTGTGAAAGAATGAGTGTGTGGGTGTGTGTGTGCTTCCCACCCGCCCCCCTCCCTCCAAATTTGCCGGCTGCCAGTGCTGTCACATACTACATAAATAGGATTGTAGGAGGCTGTCTTAGTTTATGGTGTACACCTATGATATGGCACCCTATACAGAATCCAGGAAACCCTTAGTGATAGTGTTCTGATGCCTAGATAACCAAAGCTCTCTAGGGGTAGCTGTGGAGAGCGGCTCAGGCTTATCAAGGAAGAGAGTAAAGCACTTACAGTACCACAGTAGTCAGCCAGTGATTGTCACACAAGAAAGAACCACATCAGGTGTTGCAAAAATAAAGTATTGTTTATTACAAAACGACTACTAAACTAACCTTGGTAGATCTCCACACAAAATATACACATAGTAACAAGCAGGTACTACATCGGACCCTATGGGGGGGTGCAGCTAAACCATATAAAAGGAAGGGGTCTAAGAATGGAGGTGCCCAACCAAGGCAAGTGCGTTAGAATCCCAAGGCCTGGGGGAGTAAAGAATTACCAGAGGGAAGTATCAGGAATCCCAACGGGACCTAGGTGCAGAGTAGTTATCGGACCGCATGTCCCATAGGGCACCACAGTACTGTCGCAGTTGGAGTTTTATGGATTCTGGACTCTTCCCAGAGGACCCCGAGATAACCAGTTGGCACAAAGAAGGTTGAATAGTACACCCACCTGTGGATACATAGAAGATTGGAGTACCTATACCAGGGAGCCCAGGTGCACAGGTGTGATGTGACGTCGGAAACCCTTGTTAGTGAGTGTAAGCCTCGATTGTCCAGCTGCTATTGCGACCCATGGACCAGGTCGGTGGAACCCAAAAGTGGATTCCAGACATGAAGAACCTGAGAAAGAAGGGGACAGTGTCCAGACCACTCTGAGATGTCCAGGTGGTGGAGGTAGGCAATGCCCACCCTCTTTGAAGGGAAGTTCCTTCAGGGGATTAAAGGGAGAAGTCCAGCTGCGGAGTCCAGTGGATGCAGGAGAGCCTTGGAGTCGCCCACAAGCTGTCCCACATCTATCGCCTGGATTGCATGAGGGTCAGTGGCCCGCAGGACCTTCAACAAGCCTTGGCATATGCAAATAATTGTCTTAAGGAAGATTGTAGGTTTTTGAGGACCAGCAAGGTCCTAGTGACTTAACCCTTGGAAGGGAGGCCTTCAGCAGGAGGGAAAGTCAGCCAGAGTTGGAGGAGCCCCCACAAGTTACCCACTGGCAGCAGGCACAAGGAGTCGCAGGGAGGCCTCAGCAGCACAACAAAACAGGAATTCCACGTCGCAGGAGCTGCAGAATGGAAGCTTAATTTGGAGTTGGAGAGTGCTGGAAATTGGAGCTTCTTGGAGCCTGAAAATCTCCTGGAGGAATAGTCAACAAGCCTTGGCAAGAGCAACAGTTGTGGTGCACAGGATTTCAGTTCCCGTGGCTGCAGCAGGGATCCACTGTCTTACTAGGGGAGGAGCTGGACAAGGGGGTGGACACGCCTCTGTCCTTTGTGTGGTTTCGCACCAGAGCTGGGACTGGGGGAGCCTGCACTGGTGCAAACCGGTTTATGCAAGGAGGGCACCAAATGTGCCCTTCAAAGCAGTCTGTTAGCGCTCAGAGGCCACCCCACCCAAGCCCAGTGACACCTATTTCAATGGGAGAGGTGGTCACACCTCTTTTCCAATAAATCTTTTGTTCTGCCTTCCCCTGCTCGAGTTAAGCTGAGCAGCAGGAGGGCAGAACATTGTCTGGGGGTCTGCAGAAGCACGGGCTGGCAGGCAGTCCCTGCGAGGTTGTACAGGCAGAACTGGGGGGGGATCTTCTAAGGAACCCCCCAGACTACATAGTATCATGCAACTAACACTGGTATCGGTGTAGTTTCATGATTCCAACTTGTTTGTTACCAAACACGCCTATGTTTGAAAAAGCCATTTTGTAGTTGGACTACTCGTGTTGACAATTGTCCACTACATACCTTAAGATGGCTTCCTTACACTTACAAAGCCCAGGGAATGAAATCTGGGGTTTGTAGGGATACTTCTGCTCGTGCAGGGGTACCCTCATACTTGGGAACATGCACCCTGCCCTTGGGCTTAGGGTCTACCAGAGGGTTGACTTATTGTGCCCAAGTGCAGTGACCGCAGTATAAGGCAATTGTTATATCTAGAATGGAGGGTGCATGCACCCTTTCATGCAAGCTGCAGTGGCAGACCTGCAGACACAGTTTACTTTGGCTACCATGGGTGGAATAATACATGCTACAGCCCATGGGATACCCCTGGTATACCAATTCCCTGGATACCCAAGTAACATACACTAATGACTTACATGGGTGCACCACTATGCCAACTGTGAGGTGTAAAAGTTTATTAGCAACCAAATTTAGAGAGAGCACAGCCACTGGGGTCCTGATTAGCAGGATCCCAGTGTACTACAGTCTAAACATACTGACACCAGGCAAAAAGTGGGGGTAACTATGTTAGAGAGATGTTACTTTACTACAAGGATCACATAATTCCTTAAGTCAAGCCAGCTCTTTGTCTCCTTTGTTAAACCTCACAAGGGGCAGCGTATCTCCAAGGTTGTCAAACGTTTTCAGATGTGCTACCTAATGGAAAAAGGTCTCCACGCCCCTCCCAGAGCACACTCTACCTACAAAAAGTGGGCTACTTTTGTATTCCATGGCCACCTCCCCTTAGCAGAAATGTGTAAATTAGCCTCCTGGGGAACCCACACACTATGCTAAGCATTATTGTGTGGACACGTGGGGCCATCAGAAAACTGCAGTTGGCCAAGCTGTTTAAAGACATATTCCATATCTCTGCACCATCCACACACTAGCCACTGGGGCTTAGTTACGACTATACAGACAATGCTAAGCATGTGTATCTACAATCACACATGCTACTACTGGAAAATGCACATAGATACACCCCAGGGTCTTCATAGTGTGTGCTTACCCACCATTACATCTGCCTCCTTCAAAAAAATGAAAAACATAAAATAAGGCCTTAGCTGCTTTTTGAAATAATTTTTGTGTGTATTTCCTATTCATTGATAACTTGAGCACCAGCCACCTTTACAGTGAGCTGCAATAATGATGTCTTTGGTTGTGACCCTTTTGTCGGCAACTAGAGTCACAAGTCTGGTCCCTGACTTCTGCCTACTCCTCTACGAACCCATCACTTCTCCGAGAACTTCCACTTGCTAAATAACAACTGGAACTGTCTTCGGGGTTGTTCGAAATGGGGTTTCTGGTTGGCTAGGGTATGCACCTAAGCCAGGCAGAAGCCACCACTCTGGTCAGGGCGAGAGAGTTACACACCCAAGATAACCCCAGCTCATCCCCTGGGTACCTTGGCACGAGGAGTCAGGCTTATCCCAGAGGCAACGTGTAAAGCTTTTGCATAACACACACATCACACGTGACACAATAAATACACCACAAAGGATCACAACACCAAATTATGTAAAAATAAACTGTCACTGCACAAAACATCATTAGACCAAACATAACATGTATCAGTAGTACTGTGCTACACAAGCAGTTGTCAGAACATTACTTAGGTACTATTACACTGTAAAGCCAACAGTAGTCACAATAAAAACACATAGGTTACTGGTCATCCTGCAACATTAGCAGTAAGCAGGTTGACATGGTCACCAACAGTGCACGAGGCAGAATAAAACTATCATTGGGAATGCCCAACCATCATCATGAATGCACACTAAATAAGACATTCCTATGTGGCATATGGCGTTGGAACCTTCCCCACCCTGCAATCCTGAAAGAAATCAATCACCCCAGCAAGACGACTGTAGGAAGTTGGCTCTGTATATACTATAGCAAAATGAGATATAGTGTGCACAGAGTCCAGGGTTTCCTCAAGAGGCTTGACAGAGGCAATAACAGATAATACTAATGCTCTATTTGTGGTAGTTTTGTCGATCAGTTAGGCTTATCAGATGGTAGTGTTAAGCATTTGTTGTACACACACAAGCAATAAGTGAAAACACACACTCAATGACCTAACTCCAGACCAGTAGGTTTTTATATAGAAAAATATTCTTTTTTCATTTATTTCTATAACCACAAGATTCATTTAGCAGGTAAGTACATTACATGAAATGTACTTTTCATAGTAATACCTAGAACTTTGAATGGAATCAACAATGTACATAGTTTTCTTTTAAATGGCAAAAAGCTATTTTAAAAGTGGACACTACAATTTTCCTGGGGGAGGTAAGTAAAGTAAATTTTTTGGGGTAAGTAACAAACTTACTGGTTCAGTCTCCGGGGCATAGGTAGCCCACCATTGGGGGTTCAACATAACCCCAAACACCCAGCACCAGCAACACGGGCCGGTTAGGTGCAGAGGTCAAACAGAAGCTAAAATAACATGGGCCCCTATGGAGACAGGAGACATTCCGGTTCCGAGCTGCTTGCAGTTAAGTACCCGCGTTGTCAGAGGACAGACCAGGGTGGTTTAGAGGAGCACTGGAGGGGCCCCAGGTAGGCACCAAACACACACCCCCAGCGGCACTGGGGCAGCCGGGTGCAGGGTGCAAACAGGGCTTCGGGCTCCCAATGGAACTCAATGGGTGGACCCAGGGGTCACATAGGCGCTGCAGGCAAGGCGCAGGGGGGCTTCTCGGGCAAGCCACTGACTGGACAGGGAGGAGTGCCGCCTTCTGGTCACTGCTGCACCTGTGTTCGGTTTCTCTCGAGTCTGGGGGCTGCATTTGCAGTGCTTCTCCAGGTTTCGGATATCTTTGTCCCGGGCAGTCGTGATCAGGGGGGTCCTCGGGATTCCCTGTGCAGGCGTCATCGTGGAGAGGTCAGCCCAGGGTGGACACTTGGTCAGAATCGCCTGGGGGTCCTTTCTGGCTGGTTGGTTTCTCTGGACACGGGCCGGGGGCGTCTGCTGCAGAGTAGTTGGACTCACGCTTCTGGAGTGAGGTGAGAGTTGCTTTAAGGATGGTTTCTTTGTCTTCTTTTTGGACAGGTCCGCTGTCCACAGGAGTTTCTTGGTCCTAGTGGTGCAGGCAGTCCCCTGGAGGCTTTTCATGGGTCACTGGTCCTGCAGAACGCATTGCTTCTTTTTCTTGCAGCTTTTTGAAGCAGGAGGCGGGCCGGTAGTGCTGGGCCCGAGTCAGTTGTTGTCTCCTTTTCTTCTCTGCAGGGTTTTCAGCTCAGCATTCCTTCTTTTTTGAGGTCGTCAGGAGTCTGAAGAGCTGGGTTCAGGGTCGCCACTAAATACTAAATTTAGGGGTGTGTTAGGGTCAGGGGGCAGTAGCCAGTGGCTACTTCCCTGAGGGTGGCTACACCCTCCTTGTGCCCACTCCCTTGCTCTGGGGAGGGGGCACATCCCTATCCCTATTGGTCCTACTTCTCCAAAGCATGATGGTGGATTTCTCAAGGTGGGGGGGGGGGGGGCACTTCAGCTCTGGACACCTATGGGATGGTCTTGGCTGAGGGGGTGACTCCTCTTTG
Source organism: Pleurodeles waltl (assembly GCF_031143425.1). NCBI lineage: Eukaryota > Metazoa > Chordata > Amphibia > Caudata > Salamandridae > Pleurodeles > Pleurodeles waltl. Next base: position 1,693,476,250 of record NC_090440.1, read on the forward strand.
TTTTTCTCATTATCCCTCTGGACTTGCCGCCAAAAGTGAGGGCTTGTCCGGGGGAGGGCACAGGGGAGTCAGGCATTTCCACTAGCTCGTGTGTCCTGGGGCGCTGTAACACCAGGCTTGAGCCTTTGAGGCTCACCGTCAGATGTTACTGTTCCTGTAGTGGGAGGTTTGAAGCACCTCCACCCAGGACCGGCTTTGTTTCTGACCACAGAGCGCACAAAGGCACTCGCCCCATGTGGTCAGAAACTTGTCTGGAAATGGGAGGCTGGCAGAGACCAGTCAGTCCTACACTACCAGGCTGGCTGACATACAGGGAGCTTCTCTAAGATGCCCTCTATGTGCATTTTTCAGCAAATCCTACACTGCAATCAGTGTGGGTTTATTGTGCTGAGATGTTTGATACTTAACTTCCCAGTAATCAGTTTAGCCCTTATGGTGCTGTGGAGTTCGTAATGACAAACTCCCAGACTATATACTCAGTATGGCTACCCTGCACTTACAATGTCTAAGAATGGACTTAAACACTCTAGGGGCATAGTACTCATGCAGCTATGCCCTCACCTGTGGTATAGTGCACCCTGCCTTATGGCTGTAAGGCCTGCTAGAGGGGTGACTTACCTGTGCCACAGGCAGTGGTTTGTGGGCATGGCACTCTGAGGGGAGTACCACGTTTCTCCCAACTAGCGCACACAAGCTTCAAGGCAGTGTGCATGCACTGGGTGAGGGGTCCCTTAGGGTGCCATAATACATGCTGCAGCCCTTTAGGAATCTTCCCTGGCAACAGTGCCCTTGGTACCAGGAGTATCTTTTACAAGGGTCTTAACTGTTTGCCAGGGCTGTGCCAATTGGGTAAACAAAGGTACAGATTTGGGGAAAGAACACTTTTGCTGGGACCCTGGGTAGCAGGGTCCCAGCACACTTCCAATCAAAGCTGGCATCAACACTAGGCATAAAGTGAGGGGATAACCATGCCGACAGTGGCATTTTCCTACAATGATCATGTGTGCCTGTCTCTCTATTAGAGGGTATACAGTAGCTCCCTTCTTCGGTGATAGGGTAGCCAGACAGGGCCTCAAGTGAGGATCCTTCCCTGCCCAGATGATAATATTTTGGGAGAACTAGGTTAGATGGGCCCCAGCAGTAGGAGGTGGGGGGGGCTCATTCCACCACCACCACGGGCGTGAGTCTACCTCTGTGAGTCCCCATGGTTCCAATGAAGGTAGAGTCCGAAATGGTCATCGTTGGTTCCTCTGATAGGGGGAATATGGGTCTGGCCCACTTCTCACCTTCTCCAGAGAAAACACCATAGGGCCGCACTCCGCGCACCTGCTGTGTGGCAGCGCTCCTCCCCACCACGCAATCTCCTACTTGGGGAATTCAGATATGGGCACTAAGCCTCCTGGGTTGGAGGCACGAATCTCGCCTTCCCCCCCGGCTGGCAGGATGGGGGCTTTTCAGTAGCTTGGGCCTCGACATCCTCCTTCTGCGCACCCACAGGGTGAGAGTGCGCTTGGGCAGCAGCCCAGGCTGCAACTGTGTGTGTTGCTGTGGAAGCCGGTCACAGGCCTTCTCTCCTACCACCCGGGTCCCAGGGCTCTCAGGGAAGCGTGCCTCGTCCATGCTAGAAGAGGTCGCCATTGGGCTCCTCTCAAGGTCTTTCACGGCAGAAGAGGGGTGAGGGAGGGCTTCACACTCCTGGCATCCATGGGGCACTCCCTGCGCCCAGGCCTACAGGCACGGCAGCGCTTGTCACACACTGTGTCCGCAGAATAAGGCACTCCTTTCAAACTAGTCTTTTGGGCAACAGAGGGCCAGGGAGCAGGTCGCAGCGCTCCCTATGCACTGGGCTCCTCTGGAGGCACCCAAGGGGAGGGGACACGGGGGTGGGGGACAGGCAGGCCAGCTCACAGTATGAGGCTCTTGTGGTGGTTCCTCCTAGCAGTACCCTCGATCCTTTGGCAGTCAGAGGAAGGTAACAGGCTGGCAGCAGGGCAAAATACTGAAAGGCAATCCAGATGAGTCCTGTAGGCCACCCAGCAACCACTAGGCAGCAGGCCAACAAAAGAAGAGTATTCTGGATGAGTCCTTGGTGCAGCCAGGCATCCCTCTTGTAGAGATTCAGCCCCAAGTCCAAAAGTGCTCCAAATGCGAGGGAAAGCCCCCTGTACTTACACTCATTTTGCCTAGTCTCCACAAAAGGGGAGAAGGGGATCAAACCAGTTCCAACTGGTTCTAGGAGTGTCCCCTCTCTCCTCCAACACAGGCTCCAGTTATCAGTGGGGGGGTGGGGGGTAAACAAGCTGTTTGTGTGAGGCCAGGGCACAGCCTTTACAAATGCAGGCGTGCCCCACCTCTCCTTCTCTCAGTCCAGGAAGACCATTCAATATGCAGATGCACCCTTGTGACACCTCCACCTTCCCTGTGCACAGGCTGTCTGAAAAGTATGCACAAAGACCAGCTGTTACTCTGCCCTAGACGTGGATTGGAGTCAAGCTGCAAAACACCAGAGTTATAAGCACAGAGACTTGCCCACTTTCTAGAAGTGGCATCTCCATAATGGTAATAAAAAATCCACCTACACCAGTAAGCAGCATTTCTCACTACCACTACAATCATACCAAACATGTCTACGCTACCCCTCATAAATCAGACAATACCACCCATATATAAGGCAGGGCATTTCCAATGCAATCCTGTGAGAAGGCAGCACTCAAAGCAGTGAGAAACCAAATAGGCTGTTTGTCACTATCAGGAAAGGCCACACAACTAGGCACATATGTCCTGCCTTCGGCATACATAGCCTTAGGGTTGACTTACATGTAATAAAAGGGGCGATCCAGGCCTGTAAAGTTAGATGCCAGGTTCCTGTGGCAGTAAACTGCACACGCACGGCCAGCAGTAGCAGGCCTTAGAAAGGCTTGAAAGGCTACTTCTGTGGGTGTCACAAGCAGCGCTGCAGGCCCACTAGTAGCATTTCATTTACAGGTCCTGGGTATACCACTGTACAAGGGACGTACAGGTAAACTAAATGTGCCAATCGGGTATAAGCCAATTATACTAGGTTTACAAGGGAGAGCACATGCACTTTAGCAATGATCAGCAGTGATACTGTGACCAGAGTCAAAATGTCAGCAAAAAGGGTCAGGAAAAAATAGGAGTAGGAAGGCCAAAAGGTTGTAAATGATGCTGTATAAAGGGCCAGGTCCAACTGGAGTTTAAACCCTGTGGACAACAAATGTCTGCTACAGACCCCCACTCGGTTTGTATGTGGTGGCTGTGCGAGCACTATGACACTGAAGAGTGTGACTCCTGTCAGCAACTTTGTGCGAAGACTCTGTGGGAACGTTGAATCATCCTGGTCTTCCTGTTGAACTGGCATCCATTCGCAGGGCTGTTTAAGTAGCCATTCTCGTGGACACCTTTCTCCATAGATGTCCAGAGCTAAGTCTTGACGCAAGCGGTCAAAGATGGAAGTTGCTGATTTCACGACATACGACCTCCCGCCATTCCTCAGGCGGAGTCTCTCTCCTTTTCAAGGAGATGGGGCACACATGACCAGATGCGTGAATATTACACTTCCCTTCATGTTGTCTTTGGTCAATCACCTCCCTCTGGAGCGCCTGTGGGTCCCAAGGAGGTGTGAAATGCCTTAACTGTATCCATGCCGGCGGGTCCGCCCTCGGCTTCAGTTAGGCTTTCAGCGTCAGTTGATGAAGTCGTTACAGCGCCGGTGCACAGCTATTAGGGCTTCCTACCTTCGACGCTGGTATCTGATCTGCTGACTCAAGTGACTCTGCTGGCGGCACCTATGGAAGTTGAAACCCTCTCGCCACGTGATGCCAAGATCAACATTGAGGAATCATTTTCTCGACGTCCCGAACGGTGCCACTCATGCCTCATCCCTGATCTTCCTCCACAAAATTTCCATCAGATTTATGTTACTGTAGGAGATGATGGTGGAGAGGCGGTAGAGGAGTTGGAACATCATAGAGAGGACATCTGGTTAACTGATCTAGCTATGGCTAGTGGTTTGGATTCTCCTCCAGCCTCAGGCCTACTTTCATCCTGTGGACTTGCTACAGAGCCAAGCTCCTCTTTTGCAGACATGCTGAAGAGGGTTGCAGTGGTGTTGGATGTGACTCTTTCTTCAGTGGAAATAGCTTCAGATTGCCTAATTGATGTCCTCCATCAAAGCAAAAATGGGTTGAACCAGTGCTTCCTTAGAGCGAAGCCATACATGATGTTTTGTTAGGGGCTTGAGCTAAGCCTGATTCAGGGGACCCTGTTGATCAGGCTATAGCTCACAGGCACCGACCTGCATCAGTCATTAGGCTTGTCTAATAAGACATCATACTTATTGGGTCTTGTGGCACAGGCCGCGTTAGCTTCCCTTGATATGGGGTGTAAGGAAATGCCTCCTTGGCATGGTTGCCCCCTGACTTTTTGCCTTTGCTGATGCTATGTTTACAATTGAAAGTGTGCTGAGGCCTGCTAACCAGGCCCCAGCACCAGTGTTCTTTCCCTAACCTGTACTTTTGTATCCACAATTGGCAGACCCTGGCATCCAGATAAGTCCCTTGTAACTGGTACTTCTGGTACCAAGGGCCCTGATGCCAAGGAAGGTCTCTAAGGGCTGCAGCATGTCTTATGCCACCCTGGAGACCTCTCACTCAGCACAGACACACTGCTTGCCAGCTTGTGTGTGCTAGTGAGGACAAAACGAGTAAGTCGACATGGCACTCCCCTCAGGGTGCCATGCCAGCCTCTCACTGCCTATGCAGTATAGGTAAGACACCCCTCTAGCAGGCCTTACAGCCCTAAGGCAGGGTGCACTATACCATAGGTGAGGGTACCAGTGCATGAGCCTGGTACCCCTACAGTGTCTAAGCAAAACCTTAGACATTGTAAGTGCAGGGTAGCCATAAGAGTATATGGTCTGGGAGTCTGTCAAACACGAACTCCACAGCACCATAATGGCTACACTGAAAACTGGGAAGTTTGGTATCAAACTTCTCAGCACAATAAATGCACACTGATGCCAGTGTACATTTTATTGTAAAATACACCACAGAGGGCACCTTAGAGGTGCCCCCTGAAACTTAACCGACTATCTGTGTAGGCTGACTAGTTTTAGCAGCCTGCCACAAACCGAGACATGTTGCTGGCCCCATGGGGAGAGTGCCTTTGTCACTCTGAGGCCAGTAACAAAGCCTGCACTGGGTGGAGATGCTAACACCTCCCCCAGGCAGGAATTGTCACACCTGGCGGTGAGCCTCAAAGGCTCACCTCCTTTGTGCCAACCCAGCAGGACACTCCAGCTAGTGGAGTTGCCCGCCCCCTCCGGCCAGGCCCCACTTTTGGCGGCAAGGCCGGAGAAAATAATGAGAAAAACAAGGAGGAGTCACTGGCCAGTCAGGACAGCCCCTAAGGTGTCCTGAGCTGAGGTGACTCTAACTTTTAGAAATCCTCCATCTTGCAGATGGAGGATTCCCTCAATAGGGTTAGGATTGTGACCCCCTCCCCTTGGGAGGAGGCACAAAGAGGGTGTACCCACCCTCAGGGCTAGTAGCCATTGGCTACTAACCCCCCAGACCTAAACACGCCCTTAAATTTAGTATTTAAGGGCTACCCTGAACCCTAGAAAATTAGATTCCTGCAACTACAAGAAGAAGGACTGCCTAGCTGAAAAACCCCTGCAGAGGAAGACCAGAAGACGACAACTGCCTTGGCTCCAGAAACTCACCGGCCTGTCTCCTGCCTTCCAAAGATCCTGCTCCAGCGACGCCTTCCGAAGGGACCAGCGACCTCGACATCCTCTGAGGACTGCCCCTGCTTCAAAAAGACAAGAAACTCCCGAGGACAGCGGACCTGCTCCAAGAAAAGCTGCAACTTTGTTTCCAGCAGCTTTAAAGATCCCTGCAAGCTCCCCGCAAGAAGCGTGAGACTTGCAACACTGCACCCGGCGACCCCGACTCGGCTGGTGGCGATCCAACACCTCAGGAGGGACCCCAGGACTACTCTGATACTGTGAGTACCAAAACCTGTCCCCCCTGAGCCCCCACAGCGCCGCCTGCAGAGGGAATCCCGAGGCTTCCCCTGACCGCGACTCTTTGAACCTAAAGTCCCGACACCTGGGAGAGACCCTGCACCCGCAGCCCCCAGGACCTGAAGGACCGGACTTTCACTGGAGAAGTGACCCCCAGGAGTCCCTCTCCCTTGCCCAAGTGGAGGTTTCCCCGAGGAACCCCCCCCTTGCCTGCCTGCAGCGCTGAAGAGATCCCGAGATCTCTCATAGACTAACATTGCGAACCCAACGCTTGTTTCTACACTGCACCCGGCCGCCCCCGCGCCGCTGAGGGTGAAATTTCTGTGTGGACTTGTGTCCCCCCCGGTGCCCTACAAAACCCCCCTGGTCTGCCCTCCGAAGACGCGGGTACTTACCTGCAAGCAGACCGGAACCGGGGCACCCCCTTCTCTCCATTCTAGCCTATGTGTTTTGGGCACCACTTTGAACTCTGCACCTGACCGGCCCTGAGCTGCTGGTGTGGTGACTTTGGGGTTGCTCTGAACCCCCAACGGTGGGCTACCTTGGACCAAGAACTAAGCCCTGTAAGTGTCTTACTTACCTGGTAAAACTAACAAAAACTTACCTCCCCCAGGAACTGTGAAAATTGCACTAAGTGTCCACTTTTAAAACAGCTATTTGTCAATAACTTGAAAAGTATACATGCAATTTTGATGATTTGAAGTTCCTAAAGTACTTACCTGCAATACCTTTCGAATGAGATATTACATGTAGAAATTGAACCTGTGGTTCTTAAAATAAACTAAGAAAAGATATTTTTCTATACAAAACCTATTGGCTGGATTTGTCTCTGAGTGTGTGTACCTCATTTATTGTCTATGTGTATGTACAACAAGTGCTTAACACTACTCCTTGGATAAGCCTACTGCTCGACCACACTACCACAAAATAGAGCATTAGTATTATCTATTTTTACCACTATTTTACCTCTAAGGGGAACCCTTGGACTCTGTGCATGCTATTCCTTACTTTGAAATAGCACATACAGAGCCAACTTCCTACATTGGTGGATCAGCGGTGGGGTACAAGACTTTGCATTTGCTGGACTACTCAGCCAATACCTGATCACACGACAAATTCCAAAATTGTCATTAGAAATTGATTTTTGCAATTTGAAATTTTTCTAAATTCTTAAAAGTCCTGCTAGGGCCTTGTGTGTTAAGTCCCTGTTTAGCATTGTCTTTTAGAGTTTAAAAGTTTGTTAAAAGTTTGAAATTAGATTCTAGAAACAGTTGTAGATTCTTAAAAAGTATTCCAACTTTTAGAAACAAAATGTCTAGCACAGATGTGACTGTGGTGGAACTCGACACCACACCTTACCTCCATCTTAAGATGAGGGAGCTAAGGTCACTCTGTAAAATAAAGAAAATAACAATGGGCCCCAAACCTACCAAAATACAGCTCCAGGAGCTTTTGGCAGAGTTTGAAAAAGCCAACCCCTCTGAGGGTGGCAACTCAGAGGAAGAGGATAGTGACTTGGAGGACAATTCCCCCCTACCAGTCCTATCTAGGGAGAACAGGGTCCCTCAAACCCTGACTCCAAAAATAATAGTCAGAGATGCTGGTTCCCTCACAGGAGAGACCAACACCTCTGAAATCACTGAGGATAGCCCCAGTGAAGAGGACATCCAGTTAGCCAGGATGGCCAAAAGATTGGCTTTGGAAAGACAGATCCTAGCCATAGAGAGGGAAAGACAAGAGATGGGCCTAGGACCCATCAATGGTGGCAGCAACATAAATAGGGTCAGAGATTCTCCTGACATGTTGAAAATCCCTAAAGGGATTGTAACTAAATATGAAGATGGTGATGACATCACCAAATGGTTCACAGCTTTTGAGAGGGCTTGTGTAACCAGAAAAGTGAACAGATCTCACTGGGGTGCTCTCCTTTGGGAAGTGTTCACAGGAAAGTGTAGGGATAGACTCCTCACACTCTCTGGACAAGATGCAGAATCTTATGACCTCATGAAGGGTACCCTGATTGAGGGCTTTGGATTCTCCACTGAGGAGTACAGGATTAGGTTCAGGGGGGCTCAAAAATCCTCGAGCCAGACCTGGGTTGACTTTGTTGACTACTCAGTGAAAACACTAGATGGTTGGATTCAAGGCAGTGGTGTAAGTAATTATGATGGGCTGTACAATTTATTTGTGAAAGAACACCTGTTGAGTAATTGTTTCAATGATAAACTGCATCAGCATCTGGTAGACCTAGGACCAATTTCTCCCCAAGAATTGGGAAAGAAGGCGGACCATTGGGTCAAGACAAGGGTGTCCAAGACTTCAACAGGGGGTGACCAAAAGAAAGGGGTCACAAAGACTCCCCAGGGGAAGGGTGATGAGACAACCAAAACTAAAAATAGTAAAGAGTCTTCTACAGGCCCCCAAAAACCTGCACAGGAGGGTGGGCCCAGAGCCTCTTCACAAAACAATGGGTACAAGGGTAAAAACTTTGATCCCAAAAAGGCCTGGTGTCATAGCTGTAAACAGCATGGACACCAAACTGGAGACAAGGCCTGTCCCAAGAAAGGTTCCACTCCAAACTCCCATCCAGGTAACACTGGTATGGCTAGTCTCCAAGTGGGATCAACAGTGTGCCCAGAGCAAATCAGGGTCCACACTGAAGCTACTCTAGTTTCTGAGGGTGGGGTGGATTTAGCCACACTAGCTGTCTGGCCGCCTAACATGCAAAAATACAGACAGCAACTCTTAATTAATGGGACTAGAATAGAGGGCCTGGGGGATACAGGTGCCAGTGTCACCATGGTGACAGAGAAACTGGTTTCCCCTGGCCAATACCTGACTGGAAAAACTTACACAGTCACCAACGCTGACAATCAGAGAAAAGTACATCCCATGGCAATGGTTACTTTAGAATGGGGAGGGGTCAATGGCCTGAAACAGGTGGTGGTCTCCTCAAATATCCCAGTGGACTGTCTGCTTGGAAATGACCTGGAGTCCTCAGCATGGGCTGAGGTAGAACTAAAAACCCATGCAGCAATGCTGGGTATCCCTGAACTGGTGTGTGTGAAAACCAGAGCACAATGCAAGGCACAGGGTGAACAAGTAGAGCTGGAGTCTGGAAGAATGGCCCAGCCTACCAAGAGAAAAGGAAAGTCAGTTGGGAAACCAACTGCAACACAGCAAAAGAAAGGGAACCTCTCTTCTCAGGAAGAAGTTCTGCCCTCTGAGGGAACTGAGCCTTTGGAGCTTGAACCTTATCAGGTTGAGCTCTTGGGCCCAGGGGGACCCTCAAGGGAAGAGCTGTGTAAGGGACAAGAAACCTGTCCCTCTCTTGAAGGCCTTAGGCAGCAAGCTGCTGAAGAGTCCAAAGGCAAGAAAAATGGAACACATAGGGTCTATTGGGAAGATGGGCTCCTGTACACTGAGGCCAGAGACCCCAAACCTGGTGCCACTAGGAGAGTGGTAGTGCCTCAGCTGTTCAGAGAGTTCATCCTAACATTGGCCCATGACATTCCCCTTGCTGGACATTTGGGACAAACCAAGACGTGGGAGAGGTTAGTCAACCACTTCTACTGGCCCAATATGTCCAACATGGTTAAGGAGTTTTGCCTCTCCTGCCCCACCTGTCAAGCCAGTGGTAAGACAGGTGGGCATCCAAAGGCCCCCCTCATTCCACTTCCTGTGGTGGGGGTGCCCTTTGAAAGAGTGGGTGTGGACATAGTTGGTCCACTAGAACCTCCCACAGCCTCAGGAAATATGTACATCCTGGTAGTAGTGGATCATGCTACCAGGTATCCTGAAGCTATTCCCCTTAGGTCGACTACTGCCCCTGCAGTAGCCAAGGCCCTCATTGGTATCTTTACCAGAGTGGGTTTCCCTAAGGAGGTGGTGTCTGACAGAGGTACCAACTTCATGTCAGCATACCTAAAGCACATGTGGAATGAGTGTGGAGTGACTTATAAATTCACTACACCCTACCATCCACAAACTAATGGCTTAGTTGAGAGATTCAACAAGACATTAAAAGGCATGATCATGGGGCTCCCAGAAAAACTCAAAAGGAGATGGGATGTCCTCCTGCCATGTCTGCTTTTCGCTTACAGGGAGGTACCACAGAAGGGAGTAGGATTCTCGCCCTTTGAACTTCTGTTTGGTCATCCTGTAAGGGGACCACTTGCCCTTGTTAAAGAAGGCTGGGAGAGACCTCTCCATGAGCCTAAACAGGACATAGTGGACTATGTACTTGGCCTTCGCTCTAGAATGGCAGAGTACATGGAAAAGGCAACCAAAAACCTTGAGGCCAGCCAACAACTCCAGAAGTTTTGGTATGACCAAAAGGCTGCACTGGTTGAGTTCCAACCAGGGCAGAAAGTCTGGGTTCTGGAGCCTGTGGCTCCCAGGGCACTCCAGGACAAATGGAGTGGCCCTTACCCAGTGCTAGAGAGGAAGAGTCAGGTCACCTACCTGGTGGACCTGGGCACAAGCAGGAGCCCCAAGAGGGTGATCCATGTGAACCGCCTTAAGCTCTTCCATGACAGGGCTGATGTGAATCTGTTGATGGTAACAGATGAGGATCAGGAGGCAGAGAGTGAACCTCTCCCTGATCTTCTGTCATCAGACCCAAAAGATGGCACAGTAGATGGAGTGATCTACTCAGACACCCTCTCTGGCCAACAGCAGGCTGATTGTAGGAGAGTCCTACAACAGTTTCCTGAGCTTTTCTCCCTAACCCCTGGTCAGACACCCCTGTGTACCCATGATGTGGACACAGGAGACAGCATGCCTGTCAAGAACAAAATCTTCAGACAGTCTGACCATGTTAAGGAAAGCATCAAGGTGGAAGTCCACAAGATGCTGGAATTGGGAGTAATTGAGCGCTCTGACAGCCCCTGGGCTAGCCCAGTGGTCTTAGTCCCCAAACCTCACACCAAAGATGGAAAGAAAGAGATGAGGTTTTGTGTGGACTACAGAGGGCTCAATTCTGTCACCAAGACAGATGCCCATCCAATTCCAAGAGCTGATGAGCTCATTGATAAATTAGGTGCTGCCAAATTTCTAAGTACCTTTGACTTGACAGCAGGGTACTGGCAAATAAAAATGGCACCTGGAGCAAAAGAAAAGACAGCATTCTCCACACCTGATGGGCATTATCAGTTTACTGTTATGCCCTTTGGTTTAAAGAATGCCCCTGCCACCTTCCAAAGGTTGGTGAATCAAGTCCTTGCTGGCTTGGAGTCCTTTAGCACAGCTTATCTTGATGATATTGCTGTCTTTAGCTCCACCTGGCAGGATCACCTGGTCCACCTGAGGAAGGTTTTGAAGGCTCTGCAATCTGCAGGCCTCTCTATCAAGGCATCCAAATGCCAGATAGGGCAGGGAACTGTGGTTTACTTGGGACACCTTGTAGGTGGAGGCCAAGTTCAGCCACTCCAACCCAAGATCCAGACTATTCTGGACTGGGTAGCTCCAAAAACCCAGACTCAAGTCAGGGCATTCCTTGGCTTGACTGGGTATTACAGGAGGTTTGTGAAGGGATATGGATCCATTGTGACAGCCCTCACTGAACTCACCTCCAAGAAAATGCCCAAGAAAGTAAACTGGACTGTGGAATGCCAACAGGCCTTTGACACCCTGAAACAGGCAATGTGCTCAGCACCAGTTCTCAAAGCTCCAGACTATTCTAAGCAGTTCATTGTGCAGACTGATGCCTCTGAACATGGGATAGGGGCAGTTTTGTCCCAAACAAATGATGATGGCCTTGACCAGCCTGTTGCTTTCATTAGCAGGAGGTTACTCCCCAGGGAGCAGCGTTGGAGTGCCATTGAGAGGGAGGCCTTTGCTGTGGTTTGGTCCCTGAAGAAGCTGAGACCATACCTCTTTGGGACTCACTTCCTAGTTCAAACTGACCACAGACCTCTCAAATGGCTGATGCAAATGAAAGGTGAAAATCCTAAACTGTTGAGGTGGTCCATCTCCCTACAGGGAATGGACTTTATAGTGGAACACAGACCTGGGACTGCCCATGCCAATGCAGATGGCCTTTCCAGGTTCTTCCACTTAGAAAATGAAGACTCTCTTGGGAAAGGTTAGTCTCATCCTCTTTCGTTTGGGGGGGGGGTTGTGTAAGGAAATGCCTCCTTGGCATGGTTGCCCCCTGACTTTTTGCCTTTGCTGATGCTATGTTTACAATTGAAAGTGTGCTGAGGCCTGCTAACCAGGCCCCAGCACCAGTGTTCTTTCCCTAACCTGTACTTTTGTATCCACAATTGGCAGACCCTGGCATCCAGATAAGTCCCTTGTAACTGGTACTTCTGGTACCAAGGGCCCTGATGCCAAGGAAGGTCTCTAAGGGCTGCAGCATGTCTTATGCCACCCTGGAGACCTCTCACTCAGCACAGACACACTGCTTGCCAGCTTGTGTGTGCTAGTGAGGACAAAACGAGTAAGTCGACATGGCACTCCCCTCAGTGTGCCATGCCAGCCTCTCACTGCCTATGCAGTATAGGTAAGACACCCCTCTAGCAGGCCTTACAGCCCTAAGGCAGGGTGCACTATACCATAGGTGAGGGTACCAGTGCATGAGCCTGGTACCCCTACAGTGTCTAAGCAAAACCTTAGACATTGTAAGTGCAGGGTAGCCATAAGAGTATATGGTCTGGGAGTCTGTCAAACACGAACTCCACAGCACCATAATGGCTACACTGAAAACTGGGAAGTTTGGTATCAAACTTCTCAGCACAATAAATGCACACTGATGCCAGTGTACATTTTATTGTAAAATACACCACAGAGGGCACCTTAGAGGTGCCCCCTGAAACTTAACCGACTATCTGTGTAGGCTGACTAGTTTTAGCAGCCTGCCACAAACCGAGACATGTTGCTGGCCCCATGGGGAGAGTGCCTTTGTCACTCTGAGGCCAGTAACAAAGCCTGCACTGGGTGGAGATGCTAACACCTCCCCCAGGCAGGAATTGTCACACCTGGCGGTGAGCCTCAAAGGCTCACCTCCTTTGTGCCAACCCAGCAGGACACTCCAGCTAGTGGAGTTGCCCGCCCCCTCCGGCCAGGCCCCACTTTTGGCGGCAAGGCCGGAGAAAATAATGAGAAAAACAAGGAGGAGTCACTGGCCAGTCAGGACAGCCCCTAAGGTGTCCTGAGCTGAGGTGACTCTAACTTTTAGAAATCCTCCATCTTGCAGATGGAGGATTCCCCCAATAGGGTTAGGATTGTGACCCCCTCCCCTTGGGAGGAGGCACAAAGAGGGTGTACCCACCCTCAGGGCTAGTAGCCATTGGCTACTAACCCCCCAGACCTAAACACGCCCTTAAATTTAGTATTTAAGGGCTACCCTGAACCCTAGAAAATTAGATTCCTGCAACTACAAGAAGAAGGACTGCCTAGCTGAAAAACCCCTGCAGAGGAAGACCAGAAGACGACAACTGCCTTGGCTCCAGAAACTCACCGGCCTGTCTCCTGCCTTCCAAAGATCCTGCTCCAGCGACGCCTTCCGAAGGGACCAGCGACCTCGACATCCTCTGAGGACTGCCCCTGCTTCAAAAAGACAAGAAACTCCCGAGGACAGCGGACCTGCTCCAAGAAAAGCTGCAACTTTGTTTCCAGCAGCTTTAAAGATCCCTGCAAGCTCCCCGCAAGAAGCGTGAGACTTGCAACACTGCACCCGGCGACCCCGACTCGGCTGGTGGCGATCCAACACCTCAGGAGGGACCCCAGGACTACTCTGATACTGTGAGTACCAAAACCTGTCCCCCCTGAGCCCCCACAGCGCCGCCTGCAGAGGGAATCCCGAGGCTTCCCCTGACCGCGACTCTTTGAACCTAAAGTCCCGACACCTGGGAGAGACCCTGCACCCGCAGCCCCCAGGACCTGAAGGACCGGACTTTCACTGGAGAAGTGACCCCCAGGAGTCCCTCTCCCTTGCCCAAGTGGAGGTTTCCCCGAGGAACCCCCCCCTTGCCTGCCTGCAGCGCTGAAGAGATCCCGAGATCTCTCATAGACTAACATTGCGAACCCGACGCTTGTTTCTACACTGCACCCGGCCGCCCCCGCGCCGCTGAGGGTGAAATTTCTGTGTGGACTTGTGTCCCCCCCGGTGCCCTACAAAACCCCCCTGGTCTGCCCTCCGAAGACGCGGGTACTTACCTGCAAGCAGACCGGAACCGGGGCACCCCCTTCTCTCCATTCTAGCCTATGTGTTTTGGGCACCACTTTGAACTCTGCACCTGACCGGCCCTGAGCTGCTGGTGTGGTGACTTTGGGGTTGCTCTGAACCCCCAACGGTGGGCTACCTTGGACCAAGAACTAAGCCCTGTAAGTGTCTTACTTACCTGGTAAAACTAACAAAAACTTACCTCCCCCAGGAACTGTGAAAATTGCACTAAGTGTCCACTTTTAAAACAGCTATTTGTCAATAACTTGAAAAGTATACATGCAATTTTGATGATTTGAAGTTCCTAAAGTACTTACCTGCAATACCTTTCGAATGAGATATTACATGTAGAAATTGAACCTGTGGTTCTTAAAATAAACTAAGAAAAGATATTTTTCTATACAAAACCTATTGGCTGGATTTGTCTCTGAGTGTGTGTACCTCATTTATTGTCTATGTGTATGTACAACAAGTGCTTAACACTACTCCTTGGATAAGCCTACTGCTCGACCACACTACCACAAAATAGAGCATTAGTATTATCTATTTTTACCACTATTTTACCTCTAAGGGGAACCCTTGGACTCTGTGCATGCTATTCCTTACTTTGAAATAGCACATACAGAGCCAACTTCCTACATGGGGTCTCTCCCACATGTCCCATCTGATAGTCTTCTGTGAGACAGTGTCTGTGAGAGGCATATTTTTCCTCCACAGGTTGTGCTCTGCAAAAACATCTTGTGTTCTTGGATGTTTCTCGCAGTCTTTATGGGACAAATTAGCTAACATCTTACCTATGCTTCCGGAAGAAATCTGGGGCACACTTAGTCCTATGATTTAGGACGGCCGGTAAGCAGCTAAACTAATCATCCGCTGTGGCATGGATACCACTGACTGTGGGTCAAGCTATGGCTTCCTCAGTTGTACTATGTTGAAGTGCCAGGTTACGTACCTCTGGGTTTTCGGAGCCAGTCCAAGCCACATTGCTTGACATGCCATTGAATGGTGCCAATTTATTTAGTGCACATGCTGACTATACTCTAAGTGTGGCACTCAGTGGATGTTCTGCATGGCAGGTGCTATTTTTCCTTAAATTGTTATTGGGTTTCATAATGTACTGAAACCCTAAGGGACTTTTCATGCCTGATGTTCAAGGCCTCTCATTATTGTCATTACTTGATGTAAAGTATTGACCTTCCGCAAGTTTATCAATAACAGCCTCTTTGAGGGTTATCACTATTTACTACACCTGATTATGGTGATATTGATTACTTTACTTCTTTATTTAAAGAGTGTGCTTAATAGTTGTTACCTCTATGGTATATACCATACCCTAAGTGAAGTATTTGATTATTTGTTGGTATGCTACTAAGCATTCATTTATATAGGGACAGTTGGGATTCCTTACCTTATGATCTATTACTCCTTCATTTGAGGGTACAGAGTTGCTCCCTCGGCAGAGTTACTTTTTCTCACTTGTGAGATTATGGAATTATACTATTATCCCTTATAGGGAACTTGAAATATTAACACCTCCTTTGACATGTCAGTATATTGTTTAATCCCTGTTCCAAGAGGTTTCTGTTTAAGGGAGAGGATAGCTCTCCTGAAAATGGTGTTCCTCCCCCGTTTGCTTTACTGTTTTTCCAATCTACCATTGCATGTCCCAGCTAAATAATTCAGAGAACTGGAGTCCAGAATTAGGGAATTCATTTGGAACAAAAACTGCTGTAGGGTGGCACTAACCAAATTATACTCACCTCTAGAAAGAGGCAGGCAGGCAGTATTGAACATGGAACACTATTACATTGTGTTGGAAGTTGGCTCTGTATGCACTATTTCAAAGTAAGGAATAGTATGCACAGAGTCCAAGGGTTCCCCTTAGAGGTAAGATAGTGGCAAAAAGAGATAATTCTAATGCTCTATTTTGTGGTAGTGTGGTCGAGCAGTAGGCTTATCAGAGGGTGGTGTTAAGCATTTGTTGTAATGCAATAAATGAGGAACACACACTCAGACAATTCCAGGCCAATAGGTTTTTGTATAGAAAAATATATTTTCTTAGTATATTTTAAGAACCACAGGTTCAAGATTTACAAGTAATGCTTTAAATGAAAAGTACTTCACTTAGGAACTTTAGGAACTTTGAATTAGCAAAATAGCATATACAGTTTTCACATAAATGACAAATAGCTATTTTAAAAGTAGACACTGCAATTTTCAACAGTTCCTGGGGGAGGTAAGTGTTTGTTTGTTTTTGCAGGTAAGTAAACCACCTACGGGGTTCAAGTTTGGGTCCAAGGTAGCCCACCGTTGGGGGTTCAGAGCAACCCCAAAGTTACCACACCAGCAGCTCAGGGCCGGTCAGGTGCAGAGGTCAAAGTGGTGCCCAAAACGCATAGGCTTCAATGGAGAAGGGGGTGCCCCGGTTCCAGTCTGCCAGCAGGTAAGTACCCGCGTCTTCGGAGGGCAGACCAGGGGGGTTTTGTAGGGCACCGGGGGGGACACAAGTCCACACAGAAAGTACACCCTCAGTGGCACGGGGGCGGCCGGGTGCAGTGTGCAAACAAGCGCCTGGTTTTCAATAGAAATCAATGGGAGACCAAGGGGTCTCTTCAGCGATGCAGGCAAGGGGGAGGGGCTCCTCCAGGTAGCCACCACCTGGGCAAGGGAGAGGGACACCTGGGGGTAGCTCCTGCACTGGAGGTCGGATCCTTCAGGTCCTGTGGGCTGTGGGTGCAGTGTCTTTACCAGGTGTCGGGTCTTTAAAGCAGGCAGTCGCGGTCAGGGTGAGCCTCGGGATTCCCTCTGCAGGCGTCGCTGTGGGGGTTCAGGGGGGGTCAACTCTGGCTACTCACGGTCTCGTAGTCGCCGGGGAGTCCTCCCTGAAGTGATTTTTCTCCACAAGTCGAGCCGGTGGCGTCGGGTGCAGAGTGCCAAGTCTCACGCTTCCGGCGGGAAACACAAGTTGTTTCAAAGTTGCTTCTTTGTTGCAAAGTTGCAGTCTTTGGTAAACAGAGCCTCTGTCCTCGGTAGTTCTTGGTCCTTCTAGATGCAGGGCAGTCCTCTGAGGCTTCCCTGTGGAAAGCGTCGGTGGAGCAGTGTCTTTAGAAGTGGGGGAGAGAGGCCGGTAGAGCTGGGGCCAAAGCAGTTGGTGTCTCCGTCTTCTCTGCAGGGTTTTTCAGTTCAGCAGTCCTCTTCTTCTTAGGTTGCAGGAATCTGATTTCCTAGGTTCTGGGGTGCCCTTAAATACTAAATTTAAGGGTGTGTTTAGGTCTGGGAGGGCAGTAGCCAATGGCTACTGTCCTTGAGGGTGGCTACACCCTCATTGTGCCTCCTCCCTGAGGGGAGGGGGGCACATTCCTATCCCTATTGGGGGAATCCTCCATCTGCAAGATGGAGGATTTCTAAAAGTCAGAGTCACTTCAGCTCAGGGCACCCTAGGGGCTGTCCTGACTGGCCAGTGACTCCTTGTTTTTCTCATTATCTCTCCTGGACTTGCTGCCAAAAGTGGGGGCTGTGTCCAGGGGGTGGGCAGTTCCACTAGCTGGAGTGCCCTGGGGCATTGTAACACGAAGCCTGAGCCTTTGAGGCTCAATGCTAGGTGTTACAGTTCCTGCAGGGGGGAGGTGTGAAGCACCTCCACCCAGAGCAGGCTTTTGTTTCTGTCCGCAGAGAGCACAAAGGCCCTCACCACATGGGGTCAGAAACTCATCTCTCAGCAGGCTGGCACAGACCAGTCAGTCCTGCACTGAACAATTGGGTAAAATACAGGGGGCATCTCTAAGATGCACTCTGTGTGCATTTTTTAATAAATCCAACACTGGCATCAGTGTGGGTTTATTATTCTGAGAAGTGTGATACCAAACTTCCCAGTAATCAGTGTAGCCATTATGGAGCTGTGGAGTTCGTTTTTGACAGACTCCCAGACCATATACTCTTATGGCTACCCTGCACTTACAATGTCTAAGGTTTTGTTTAGACACTGTAGGGGCATAGTGCTCATGCACCTATGCCCTCACCTGTGGTATAGTGCACCCTGCCTTAGGGCTGTAGGGCCTGCTAGAGGGGTGACTTACCTATGCCACAGGCAGTGTGAGGTTGGCATGGCCTCCCTGAGGGGAGTGCCATGTCGACTTAGTCATTTTCCCCCCACCAGCAAACACAAGCTGGCAAGCAGTGTGTCTGTGCTTAGTGAGGGGTACCTAGGGTGGCATAAGACATGCTGCAGCCCTTAGAGACCTTCCCTGGCATCAGGGCCCTTGGTACCAGGGGTACCAGTTACAAGGGACTTACCTGGGTGCAAGGGTTGTGCCAATTGTGGAGACAACGGTAAATTTTAGGTGAAAGAACACTGGTGCTGGGGCCTGGTTAGCAGGGTCCCAGCACACTTCTCAGTCAAGTCAGCATCAGTATCAGGCAAAAAGTGGGGGGTAACTGCAACAGGGAGCCATTTCTTTACACATTGCCTCTCAGTTGCAATGGGTGGCCAAATGGCATTCTGGGTTTCAGCTGTTTGACACGGCGGCAGAGGCACAGCTCTGGTCACTTTCTGAAATATATTTGTTCCATCCAGCCACCCAGACTAAAGCACTGAACTTGCTCCTGATAGACATGGCCCACCAATGTTACCATCGTAGCCTGCGCCTCACCCACGCAGTTACTCCATATGCACTGGCTCTGCTGGGTACACCTCACAGACCACAATACATGAATTCCACAGAACTGGAAGCCTGGCATGCTGCGGACATACACATGCTGGGTGACCTATATGCTGAGGGACAACTTACCACATTTGACACACTGGCTAAGGAGACAAACATTTCACTGGGACAATTTCTACTACATAGCTCCCTGATCGCGTTGTTGTCTAAACACTGGTGGGGACATATCTGTGGAACCACCAATGCATCTTCTGATACAATACCTGTATGTTATGGGATCCAGTAGCCATTTAGTACGCTGGGTCACAAATGCACTCCCTACACACACAATCCATGATTGTCCCTCTCTGCGGACTGACTGGGAAGGTGACATGGATAGGCCCTACACAGATGGGGAGTGGGCGACTGCCTTGCAGAGTCACGTTGACGTGCCACGTAATGCACGCATCTGCCTGATCCAGTTTTACATCCTACTTAGGGCATTCCTCACACCAGCAAAGATTAATCAGTATTTTAAGCGCACAGACACAGCATGCCACTGATGCGGGTTAGTGGTGCCCGGTTTGCTACACGTTATGGTCCTATCCCTCATTGGGTACTTATTTGCACGCAGTGCTGGCGCAGCTGTCAGAATGCAGGACACAGCCGCAACTGACCACATGGGAGGAGTGCATCCTGGGTCACTTTCCCAGAGCTAAACAACATAAAGCGTCAACAAGGTTTCTAGATCTAGGTCTCTTGACGGCCAAGAGGCGTATCACCAAGAAGTGGAAATCTTCAGTGCCCCATTCGATAGAGGTATGGAGGAGGTTGTTGGCAAAATGGGCAGAGGCGGAGGCGGTGGCGCTACAGAGGGAAAATCACCTGGGGCTATGGACATTTCCCTTGGCCACTAGCTGGCATGTGATGTTGCAGGAACTTCAAAGGGAGGAGTAACGATTGAAGTAGATATGGTACATACAGTGAATATCCCAGCAGAGATGGGGCACGTTCACTGAAAGAAGTGGACTGATGACATGCTGACTGGGTGGTACACCAGAAATTCCCTTATAGTGTGGGATTGGATACAATAAATGAGTCCTTGCACGGTGCGCTGATATGACTTGCTTGAAAGGTTGAGAGTTCCCTTGACAATCTTTAGCGGGTGGGGAATGGACTGGATGATCAAAAAAGTAGGAACCAGTCACAGTTCCAGTTCTTGTTTTGTTACTGTAGTAATATTATTATTATTATTATATGAGAGTTGCACTGAATCTTCCCTCCATTATTATATGCAGTATGACAAATACCTAAAGAAATGACGTAATGAGATATTAACTGCTGTGTGCTCCTACCAGCCCTCTAAGTAGATGGTGTAGGACACAACACAAAATTTGTCATCACTAGCTGTAGAAGTTGGACAGCAAAGAAAAGCAGGACGATACACTCCAGATAATGTAACTTGATAATGTATACAGTGGATAATGTATATGACGTGGATTTGTAATATTTCGTTGGCAACAACAAACCAAAAAAAGGAAAATAAAAAGATTGAAGCAAAAAAGGTTTCTGTTTAAGGATTATACAGCACGAAGGGTGTCTATTTACTAAGTCCTTTTTGTAGTGTCAAATAAGGTAGCTGTTGATCTACACTAATTGTGGTGTACATCTACTTTTACCTATGCTATGGTAATATCAGGTTTTCTACTTTTGGAAGATTGGATACTTTAGAAGCCAGAAAGGATCTTCTTGGGGACTTTAAGACATTCCTTATTTGGTCCTTAAGGTTTTATGTTAGAAAGCCATTGGGCCCATTTTCTCACAAAAAACAGCAACAGTGGTCAGAGGCATGGGTCCCCCCCTAAAAGCCATAGAGTGCTTAGCTGCATAAAGCCAAAACATATGCTGATATTCTGTCCACTATATCATAGTCCTAGAATATTCGGGAAACTCTCAGGCAGTACCTGATGGATCATAGTCTAAATGCTCAAATGGGTGGTCTACCTGTAGAACTTTAAGTGGTATTATATGTGGACCTGGTATACTGTGCTAAGGTGTATTTGATGCTTGAATGTGCAGAATGTAATGCTGTTATATTTAATGCTTTTAGTTGAGTCACAACATGGGTGAAAGTGGCGATCTACTTTGTATTCAGCTCATCTTGTGGGTTGTGTATACTGCCTCACTGTGTCATATTGATTGTGAGATTAAGATACATGCTGTTGTGTGTGTTGTTTTATCAACTATGTGTATCTGGCAGTAGTATTTATGTTACAGGCAATGGGTGGGCATTAGATTTCCTCCGCTCTTATTTTTTTCATTTCAATGTATTTATGAGCTGGTTTTATTTTGCAGTTGATGGAACCGATCAATGTTTTATTCTGGCAATGATACATTATAATGCTTAATTTACCTTTGAAATTATGTTATTGAATATAAATATTTATTTTTAAAACAGCCCTCCTACAATTCAAAATAAATTGAAAGCCCACCTCTTCAAGATAGGCCAGCGTCTTACTCTCTTAATAGCTCTCCCACCCCCTTTTACCTCCCACTCCCACATGTATCCCTTCAAGGGCTTTCCCCCGTCTCAATGTTTAGAACTCTTCAGCGTTCCGTTTCTAGCCAGCTCAGTTCCCTTTTCAGACTTACCTTAATATATAAAAGTAGATAAGGGACATGTTGTGGTGAAGTAAGCTTACAGTGCTTCCATAGTTTTGGCTTGGCCACCAGGATTGCATGCATTTAGTAAAACAAAAAAAAAAATCGATTTCATTGGGCTGTTCCCTGAAAAATTCAAACATGAGCCTTAAAAGAAAACAGGTTTTACTTTTTTAGGGATAACAACACTCCCATATTTTTCACTTCTCTTTTAACATTCTTTTAATTGAGTACTAATTTTCTTCGAAGTTAAAGCATTTGCAGATAATTGAGTTTATCGTGTTCTATCAAGTCATGGTGATTTGTTTCTAATCCAAACCACCTAGGATAGTATGCTTGACTTTACCACCCAGGGAGAATCAAGCTTCAGAAGGGAATAGCTAGATACTCAAAATTAAACAGTAATATTGGTATTATAGGACATCTGTTGTAAACTGTAACCACACACAATATTGCAAAGTAACCCTGACTGCCACTGGGTCACAACAAAAGGGCCTCACGCCTGCTCCTTCAGAACAGTTTTGTGCAAGTTTGCTAGCACCTCATTAGCTCCACAAGTAATTACACAGCTTCCAGCACCACTGGCTTTCAAGCGCTAAGCAAAGGCATACACTTTAAGTGCAGAGAACATTCACGCTCTTAGACGAATGTAGTACTTGCTATTGGGAGAAGGCCATAACTTAGTCTGAGAGAGGCCATGAGATCAAAAGGACAGGTTTTGACATCTGCTTATTTTGGATGCTGCAATGTGTGATAATATTTTTGGACAGGGTTTATTTTCAGAGTTTGTTTTATACTCTTAACTTGCAGGGTGCGTTTGGTAGAACGTGGGTCCCCGCATAGCTTACCACTAATGGAGTCCGGAAAGGTAAGTTTTGCATCTGTATCTGCAGTCTGAACTCTGCTCTTTAACATTGTATCCTACTATTATTGTCCTGTTAATGATCGGACACTAGTTGATCTCTTTTAGCATCACTACCTACACCCATTCTCTTGTCATTCTGCTCCATTATTATTTCCTCGTGTCACTTCCATTGTTCTCCTAACTCATCCTATCCACTTGTGATTCTTTTTCTAGCTTTTGTATACTGTGCATCACTAATATCATCCTTAGCCACAATCCTATATTGTAGTTTTATCATGTCTTAGCTTCTGTACCAAAATGCTATATTACTTCCTTATTGTCCTTTTATATTGTACCCATATCACTTGCATTGATTGTAATATATTCCTTTTATTACATTAAAAGAACACTGCATTGTATTCTTATCCTGTTAAATGAATATTATCCTTATTACACATCAGAAATATTTTCCTATCATATGGTCTTATCATTCTCTTTGATCACCCACATGTGGTGGTTTTATTGTATGCTACTATTGTTTCTGTTCTTATGTAACACATATATTGTCTTATCTTTGTATGATCCTCTTGCTAGTGCTAAAGTGCAAATGCTCCCTGTGTAAACTGTATGTGTAATTGGCTTTTCCATGATTGGCACATTTGGTTTACTAGTATGTCCATAGTAAAGTGCACTAGAGGTGCCCAGGGCCTGTAAATCCAATGCTACTAGTGGGCCTGCAGCACTGACTGTGCCCCCCACATGAGTAGCCCTGTAAACATGGCTCAGACCTGCCATTGCAGTGTGTGCGCGTGTGTGTGTGTGTGTGCGTGCGTGCGTGCAGTGTACCCACTTGCCAGGCCCAAATCTTCCCTTTTTATAAATATAAGGCACCCCTAAGGTAGGCCCTAGGCAGCCCCATGGGCAGGGTGCAATGTACGTTAAAGGTGGGACATGCACTGATGTGTTTTACATGTTCTAACAGTTAAATACTGCCAAATTCGTTTTTTGCTGTTGCAAGGCCTATCTCTCTCATAGGTTAACATGGGGGCTGCCTTTAAATAGCTTTTGAGGGCAGTTTCTTTCCCGTTGGGAGCAGACAGAGTTTGGAGGTTTGATCTCTGAACTCACAATTTAAAAATACATCTTTTAGTAAAGTTGGGTTTTAGATTGTTAGTTTGAAAATGCCACTTTTAGGAAGTGGGCATTTTCTTGCTTTAACCATTTTGTGACTCTGCATGCTTGTGTATTCCCTGTCTGGATCAGACTGACATTTGGGCTGTTTATTAATCCCCTCTAGATAGAGACACAAAGGGAGCAGGGGTGTAGCCTGCATATCCTGATGAGCCATCTGAGCTAGAGTGGAGGGAGGAGTGGTCACTTACACCCGCATGGGCTGCCCTTACACAATGCAGTCTCCAACCCCCTGGTGTATGTCTGGTGCCAGGCCTGGGCAAGGCAAGATCTTGTGAACAGAGACTTTCCTTTGAAGCTTGCCTACTTCAAAGGCAGAAAGGGGTATGAGTAGTGGACCCCAAACCCCAGATTTTTAGATTACTTCAAGATTCACTTCTGGAACCAAGAGGAACCTCTACCAAGAAGAAGAGCTGAGGAGAAGTGCTGCCCCTGCCTGTAACTGTGCTTTGTTGGGCTATCCTGCAGTTGCTACTTCTGCCTGAGGAAAGGGGCCATGTCTGGACTTTCTGGTGTATTCCTGCTTGAGAAGAATCTCCAAGGACTTTGACTGAGCTTGCCCCCTGTTCTGAAGTCTCAGGGCCATCAAAAACTTCCTCTGCTAGCACCTGGACTCTGCTGAGACTCCTGCCCTGCCACGTGGTGCCTAGTTCAGTCCCTGGGCCCTTGAAAGGAGAAGCTGGTGGAAAACCAAGAAGATCCTAGGAAACCGACTTCAGATGACTCTGGGCTGACGCCGCTGCCAAATCCAGTGACGCCACCTGCAACTGAAACCGTGGTCCTCGCTGGAGTGCGAAGACTCGCAGGACCAACGCCGCTGCAGACTCGCTGAAGTCCGTGACTCTGTGGAAGTCACTGAACCACATCGTGACCACTGGATATCGACTCCACCGGAAGAACGCAGATCCAACACTTTGCACCGATGGTCTTGTTTTGCTCAGATAAATATTGACTGTTTTTCTAACCTGATGTTGAGTCATTTTGTAGTGTTTTTACTGTATTGCTGTGTGTGTTGGTACAAATACTTTACATATTGCCTCTGGGTTAGCCTTTCTGCTCGTGCCAAGCTACCAAGGGGGTGAGCGGGGGTTAACTATTTTTTTTTCTCCTTTTGCCTTTGCTAGCGTGAGGGTCCTTGCTTGGACAGGGGGCAACTTTCTAATACTATGCTTATGTTTCATTTGCAGATCCTTCCTGGAGTCAAAGTCATCATTGCACACACAGAAACAAAGGGACCACTAGGAGATGCTCATCTCGGAGAGGTAGGTACTGCTCAACAAGGACAAAATGCTACCAGTGGTAGGTGTAGGCTTGCCATACATACATCTTTTATAGCTGCATAACCAGTTTCACATGTTAGTAGTGTATATTTGCATTGCTTGTCCATTATTAGTGGCATCAAGAAGAGAATGCAGTCAATTGGTGGGCTTCTCCCGAGCACTAAGTAGACCTAAATAAAAGGGATACCACTCAGCTGCTGTCCGGAAAGGCTACCTTGTTTTTTTTGGGACAGAGTAAGGGAATTACCTAGACAGTTATTTAAGTGCACTGATGATACAAAACTACACTATCTTGCACCTGGCGACTGACCCAAGGAGAATGAATGGGTGATTCTACTGCCTTTGGGAGATGCTTATCTTGAAGAGGTAAGCTCTGCATTGCACATAATCAAGTGGTTGAGTGGGTGAGTAAGCAAATGATTAAAGGCAATTAATTCTACTTCTATTTGTCAACAGTTCACCATATTGACAGAGAGGCAGTAGGAAACACCACACATTGTTTGACCACTGATGACTTCACCGGGTAGATCCTTTGTCTCACTCTCACATCTTAAACCGCTGCTGAAAGGATAATCAAAGGGCCAATGAGTGTAAACTATAGAAAGTAAACAAGCCTCTTAAACTCACGGTTAAGTTGCCTCTGTGACCCCTGAAACTATCAGCTATCAAAGGGCAAGCCAGGGATTACACTTGCTGGTCATAATTAATATCCACTTGCCAATTGCTAGGCATTGTGAGAACAATTTAGTGCGGTGGAGGTCATCAGAACCTAACAATCTTTCTCCTGCCACTCATTCTCCTTCATTCACTCCTGTTATTTCCTTACTGTATAGCTATATCTCACCTAACTGTGTCTGCTGGCTTAGTTGCAGAAATTACAAAGTGGAGACTTAGCCTCTGCACTGGACCAAAATCATTGTCATTTAATGGAAATCCCTTTATTTGATTTATACTTCATGCTTTAATTATTTGTAAAACAAAAACTGTACTGACTCAATTGCATGTGCCCACCCTATCTCCAGCACACCTAGTTTTCTTTACTAAAGGTTTCAGTATTATCCTACATTATCGTACTGTTTGGTGTATGGCACCTCTTGTTTGAGATTTTCCTGGTGCAGTCAATAATATTGTTTGTTTAGAGTTTTGCTGCTCTTTCTGGCTTGGCGTTCCAGCAGCGCATGAGTGGATGAATTCCCCCCCCCCTTCCTTGATGGATTGATCTGTGCTCTTGACAGCACCTTTGTGCTGTGCCGGCTTCTTGCTGCAGAGAGCATTCATCCCTTTATTTCAGCTTCATACCCCTTGCACAGAACGAGTAGCCAGTCCTCTGAAGTGGCACAGTGTATTGATAGGGATATTGTAGAACTGTGCCACCTTCTTACAGCCCATACTACAAATCATTGTGATGCTGTGCAGTGCTGCGTACCAGAATTGCAAATATGGAAAAAGTCAGCCACATGCAGACCAAACTCCCATTTGACAAAAAGCAAACTCCTGGACATGTAGAGTGACCCCCTTTTGAGGCTGGCGGCTCTGATGGTGACATTCCAGCCCTCCTGCGCAATTTAAAAGATAGCTTGTTCACCATAGACAGATTGACACAATGACGCAGAACATAGATCATTTTCAGGAGCAAGTTGAAAGCCAGGATGCCAGACTCATGCAAGCTGAAGCACGAATCTCTGATTTTGAAGGCCCACAAGCCCAAGCGTCTATTTAAGCCCTCAAATGTGAACTTACTGTTTGAAGAGCAAAGAATGAGGACCTCGGAAGGCCTCTTGAGGCGTAATAGCCTGTGCATTGTAGGAGTAGCTGTATCATGTAACACTGGTAACATCCATAGCTTTGTAGAGGAGAATTTGGTTGCCCTGTTAGGCTGAGACACTTTCTCTGTCACTTTTATAGTCAAGTGAGCACGTCGTTCCCTGGCACTTAAGTCACGACCGGGATAAAACCCCCAGCCTATCATAGCTCACTTTCTAAACTACAGGTATCGCAGTCAGATTTTACATCTTAATAGGGCACAACTCAAGCTTCCTTACGATGGCACTCCAGTGCCTTTTACCTGGATTCACCCCAGTAGTATAGGCTATCCCGGTACCTTATTCTCGATCTGATCAAATGTCAGATGGAGTATAAAGAGAAAGCTCACTTTTTCACCCACCCAGAGACAGCAATTGAATTAATCAAAACCTACTCATGGTGAAATGAATGTTCAGGCTCAACAGCTAGCAGCCCTAGCTCAGCAAGAGGTTATTAGCACTCTGCCTGCGCCTTCAATGATATGGAATAGAACTTCTGGCAGTTCTTGTACATCTTAACTGTGTTAACCACCTTTTGCTTACAGGTAGGATTGTGTGAATGCAGTAGGCGGTCTGAGCCCCATTGATTGTTGCAGTGTATTTGCAATCTGGATAGTTAGTTGCCTGTTTTTATTTAATTTGCCACTATCACTGTATGTTGATTTATGCCAGAACCACTATCACTCTGCCGAATTGTGTGTGGGCTTATTGCCCAGGCTAGTCTTTCCCCCCACGCATTGAGTGCATACACACCTACCTAGAATGACTTTTGGTTCTTTGTTTTCTTTCCAGACTCCATATGCTCTCGGGTGTGGTAATACTTATTGAAAAAAACACTGCTTTGCTTTGCATTAAGGGATCACTTACTCAATACTCCGTTATAGTGGCAGGAAGCCTAACATTCCACTGCTTTTATAAGTGAATGTTTATGCCCTGTACCTTGATGACCCAAACTTCTTTGACAACATAATGTTAAAACGTAGCAAGTATAGGGACTGGTCCATGCTCTAGGGTAGTGACTTCCATCTTGTCCTCCCTGACCAGAGGGATAAATCTGTAGGTTGATGTAGACCACCGTCTAGAAAAAGTATGGCTTTGCACCACATAAAGCAACTGTATGATCTGATAGATGTATGGTAAGCTCTACACCTGGGAGCTTGATTTTATGTATCACTCCTCAATACATGGCACCTCCCTGCGTATTGATATGTGACTGGGTAGACATTAATTGGTGATAGTGATATGTCAATCTTACACTTTTTATTAGCGGGTGCCTCCGCGGCTCAGGGCTCCATGACAAGGTGTTTCATGCCGATGTGTCTGAAATAATTGTTTAAACTCAATGAAGAGATGGACAATACCCTACGGAAAGCCTTCAAGGTATATATAAGGGGGGTGTACATCCAAAAGCTCTGGGATTCTTAGATCTCTGCACGACACTCAATCGACTTGGTCTTAAGATTAAAACACTAAAAAATTCATATGGCTGCACCTCACATACCCCTCTGCTTATCATGCTGCTGCAGAAGATACAGATCTTTAGTGAGACTGCTGATCGCGAGGTCCTCTACCTGAGCAAGAATGCCAGAGTTCTGCTCTTTAGTGAGGGAGATAGGCCGGTCAGAACTCTTGCATTGGTGTTTGAATAAGATCACCACCATGATCATGTTGCTAGTGTCACCCATGCGGATTATGTCACTTCTTTGGTGGTGCTGCATACTAGAAGCATTTAGGCAATATTGCTTCAAGCTCTTCAGCTCTAAGGCCCTCAATTGATGCTTAGCTGTGTCCGACTATATGGATCACATCGCACTAGGCTGGATTGAGAAAACCATGAGAGGCCTGCTGAACTCCCCACTTATGATAGAAGACATTAAGAGTGCAATATGCTCCCTTCCCATCAGTAAGGCTCCTGTCTTTGATCGCCTGTCTGTAGAGTTTTACAAGGAGTATATCGTTCTTATTGCCCCTCGACTGTTGAGGTATATGAATTGGCACTCTCTGAGGGGTACCCCACCCTTCTTGCAGGATGCGCTCATAACAGGGCTGTCCAAGCTAGTTAAAGCTCCACCACGTGAGCCTTGTATAGGCCCCTGTCCCTATTGAATCGTGATTACAAAATACTGGCTAAAGTGCTGATGCAGGTTTTGGGGCTCTCCGAACGATTAGGCTTTATACCCCAGAAGTCCACAGCATTTAATGTACATACCATTATGGCTGTTTTACACTGATTTGACCCCCCCTTCCTGCTGGCAGTGGCAGTACTGCCATACGTGGAAAGAGCGTTTGATGCTCTGGAATGGCCCTTCATGTTTAAGGTGATCACACACATGAGATTGGGACCCCGGTTTCTGCAATACATTATTTAAGGCACCCTGCGCTGGGGTCTGTGTGAATGGTCATTACTCTGAGATACTTTCCATTATTAGAGGTGCATGTCAGGGTTACCCTCTGTCCCCCTTCATATTTGCACTCGCAATTTAAACCCTTTCACGTCTCCTTTGTGATTTCATACAACATGAGGAATTCATATAGGTGGGTTGGCCTTTAATAGTGTTATATATGCAGACGATATAGTACTGTTTATTCGAAGAACAGGCTAACAACGTTGCTCCCATTATTAGAGAGGTCATCAGGTTCAGTGGCCTTTCTGGCCTTCATATTAACTGTAACAAGTCCAGTGTAGTTCCCTTAACAGACATCACAAATGCTACATCCTTAGAGTTTTCCATGAGCTGGAGTTCAGAGGGAGTGAAATATCTTGGTATTTATGAGACACATGACACTTAAGAATTACTCAATCAAAACTTTGGTTTAGCACTCAAAATGCTTGAGATGCAGGTCAATCTGCAGACACGGCTACTGCTATCCATGTTAGGCTGATTAAAAATTATCAAGATAGTGATGCTTCCAAATATTTTATTTTTATTTGCTAATGTTTCAGTTCGAATACCAGCGGTATCTTTCTAGCAATTGTGGCAACAGAGGTAAACAGCAGCACATGAAAGGGTATGTTCTGATGCAGGTCAGCGCAATAGGAGGGGCAGGGGAGATTTATAGACCTGCAGTTATTCACTCTCAATTCATATAACTAACACACAAAAAGAAACACCTGGCTCTGCGGAGAAGGGTAGGTAGAAAAAGAGAATCCTAGCTGAATAGGGATGTTCCTTTTTTTTTAGAACAAATTCCCTCTCCTGTCAGTTGTGGCATGCTTCATCATTGGGAATTTCCTTGCACTGTGACAACTGATCACAGTGCAGGCTACAACTCCCTCTCTGAGAAGGAGGAGCTCTTCGGATGTTTTAGAAGAGTTAGTAGAAACCTTGTTGTGAGCTAAAGGGTGGTGAGGTACACAGAGTGTGCTAAAAAAAAGTGGGGTTAAAGTGATTAAAAACTGACTTCAGGACAGGTGTACAACTTAATCCAGACGACAACTGACTTGACCCCAGCCCTACCAGCCTGTCAACAGCTTCAAGAATCCTGCTACAAGAAGACAGCTTGTCCTGCAGGACCAGCGACCTTTGCAAACCCCCAGAGGACTACCTGCCTACCCAAGGACCAAGATCTCCCGAGAACAGCAGCCTTGTCCACAAAGAAACCTCCAAGATGGACACCAGAGCCACCCCGGATCCGTGAGTCCTGCCACCTCTACACCCAACGACCATGGCCCATGTCTAAATGGCCCATCTATCATGAAAAGGTCCACAGGCAAATCCGACCTAGAGTCCACCCAAGGTTCACCCCCTCTTGAACAACGTGACAACACCTGCAGCATAAATCCAGAGGACCCCCCCCCCCCCAACCGCAACCAGCTCTCGTGAAGATTTCCCAATGCGTAAAAGTACCCCTGCCCCCGCAACCCCCTGTCTTGGGGAAACTAACAAAAGATCCAGCAACATCCTGTGGGCTCTCTACTTACCTGTCCAGCCATTGGTTTTCTTCATCCGACTCCCTGGACAAAGCCTGCAGCATCTTTGTGAACCCAGGGTCCCTTCATTCAAAAACATTGTGCACCCGACCGCCCCTGTGCCGTTGAGGGTGTTTGGTGCAAACCTGTGCCTCCCAATCCCCCCCCCCCCCAAAAAAAAGGGGGTGCTGATTTAAACCACTCAGGTTTGTGCCCTGAAGCTGCGGGTAGTTGAAGCATTTGATACTTAAATGTGATACATCCTTGAAACTGTGCTTACCTGCCACAAAGATCCTTTTGGTTCTAGAAATAAAGTAGCAAAGTACATTTTTTGATACATAAAACATTGGCATGGAGTTAGTCATTGAGTGTGTGCCTCATTTCTTGACTGTGTGTGTACAACAAAAGCTGAACAATCCCCTTTGATAAGCCTAACTGCTCGACCATACTACCACAAAAGAGAGCATTAGTATTATCTACTTTAGCCTCTGGGGATCCACTGGACTCCGTGCACAGTATACCTTACTTTGGTATAGTATATACAGAGCCAGCATTCTACACCAGGTGTTCCTTTTTGTGTGTGTATGTTCTAATGCAGCCCACGTGTGCAGACGGATTGCCTGATCCAGGTCTTGAACAGGCCTAGTGGCACAAGCACACTGTTAGGTCCTGGCTCCCTGGTATTGATTTATCAAATCATTCTTAAATAGAACGCACTATGACACGCCCCAGTCTGGCACTGATCTGTCGCCACCCTTCTCTGCTTATGGACATGGCTGGCATGACATCTCAAGCATGGTGGATATTGTCTGAGAATGCAGGCTACCCGCTATCCTATTCCCCCCTTTGACTGCCCGTTTTAAGCCCCTGCTCCTGCTCAAAAAGGAGCAGCACGTACCTTAACTGTAGTGAATACAGACACCAAGGGAGACCCCTTCCCTAATGGGGTGTTTAAGAGCTTCCTAGATTTACAAAAACGTGCGGGTATATCCAATATATAATGTTGCTTAGATACTTGGCAGAAGTCAGTGTATCTATTACCTCATCTGCCCTAGGGATAGGATGAGCATCTGTTTTAGTTACAGTATTGAGACCTTTGTAGTCTACACAAAATCTCATGTCTCTTCTGCCATTTTGAGAGTGGTGCTTTGGGATAAGGTCTAACATCTTTTGCACCTCAGTTTTGATGCACTTTCTGAAAATTGTATATTTTACTTTTGACAGGCAAGCTGTCACCTATGTCAATGTTGTGTTCACACCATGTGGTTTGATCAGGAGTCAGAGAAATCAGTTCAAAGAACTGGCCTAGGAGATTTCTGCAATCGTCCATCTGTTGCTCTGAGAGGCAGTCTGCAAGTACACCCCCATCAACTGAGCCGTCCACAGTATTGTGGGACAAGAGGTCAGGGAGAGGGTCACTCTCTTCTTCCTGACCATCATCAGCTGCCATGAGCAGCGTCATGCCAGATCTGTTATAATAGGTTCCAGGCGGTTCACATGAAGCACCCTGTGGGGGCTTCTAGGAGTGCCTAGGTCAACCAAATAGGTAACCTCCCCTTTTCTCTCCACAATAGTGTGTGGGCCCCTCCACTAGTCTTGGAGTGCCCTGGGAGCCACAGGCTCCAGGACCCACACCTTCTGCAGTTCTTGGCTGGCCTGAAGATTTTTGGATGCCCTCTTCATGTATTTATCCATTCTAGATCTTAGGCCCAATACATAGTCCACAATGTCCTGTTTTGGAGGCTTGAGAGGTTGCTTCCAGCCTTCTTTCACAAGAGCAAGGGGACCCCCACAGGGTGTCCAAACAAAAGTTAAAAGGGGCTATAGCCCACTCACCTTTGAGGAACCTCTCTAGAGGCAAAGAGGAGGCAAGGTAACAGGACACCCCACCTCCTTCTGAGTTTCTCTCAAAGTCCCATTATCATGCCTTTGATGACTTTGAGGGTTTTGTTAAACCTCTCAGTAAACCCCTCTCAAATAATCTATTGGTTTGAGGATGGTAAGGAGTGGTGAACTTTAGGGTAAGCAGACAAGTTTGCACCTCAGTCTTATGCCATCTCTTTAGGAAACCCCTCCCTGGAGAAGATTCCCAGTAGGGCCTTGGCCACTGCAGGGGCTGTAGTGGCCCTAAAAGGAATGCCCTCTGGGTACCTGGTGGCATGGTCCATCATCACCAGTATGAACCTGTTGCCAGAGGCTGTGGGAGGGTTCAGGGGAGCAACAGTATCGACCCCAGCCCTCCCAAAAGGTACCCCAACCACTGGTAGTGGGATTAAGGGGGCTTTTGGGGTGCCACCTGTCTTGCCACTGGCCTGACTGGTGACACAGGAGTGACAGAGCTCCTTAGTGTCTTCAGACATGTGGGGCCAGTGAAAGTGAAGGACAAGCCTGTCACAGGTCTTGCTTTGCCCCAAATGGCCTGCAGGGGGTATGTCATGTGTCAGGGTTAACAGGAACTCCCTAAACTTCAGAGGGATGACCAGTCTCCTGGTGGAACCAGGTTTAGGGTCCTTTGCTTCTGAGTAAAGGAGGCTGTTATCCTAGTATACCCTGTGGGTACCACTGTCATCCAGTCTCTTGTGCTGCAGCTTGCTCCCTTAAGCTCTCCAGTGTGGGACAGGTTTTCTGATTCCTTCTGAGTTCCTACCTGGTGGGCTCCCCAGCCCCCAAGAGCTTACTGTGTCAGCTTTGAGCTCCTCTGGTGTAGTTTCCACTCAAGGAGTGAATTAATCTCCCTCAGGAGTAGAATCTTCACTGGAGGCTTGAGCAGGGTGTAAAGATTTACCCTTCCTGCCTTTCTTTTTAGGATCCTCCTGGGCCATTGTTCCAGGATTCAGGGCTTCCTGTTACCTTTTCGTTTTGGCCTGTACTCTGATCAGGGCAAAGATATGCCCAGGGATGCCCAGCATTGCTGCGTGGGCTTCCAATTCCACTTCAGCTAAAGTATCCAAGTCATTAACTAGCAGACATTCTACAGGTAGATCAAAGGACACTACAAGCTTTTTAGAGCCAGTTCACGCCCCCGCTAAAGTCAATAACCACCACGGGGTGGCACACAGTGTTATTGTGAGCATCAATCACTTGGTACGTGTGACCAAGTAGGTGCTGTTCAGGTGAAGCCAGTTTTCCACTCACCATAGTGACACTGGCACCTGTGTCCCTGTAGGCCTCAGCCTCAACACCATTGATTAAGGGATGCTGCCTGTACTTACCCATATTAAGTGGACAGGCAGCTAGGGTGGCAAGGTCAGTGCCACCAATAGAGACCAGCACAAATTCAGGGGTCTCCCTGACTAACCCAGAGCCCACTACAGTCGACAAGGTGAGCCCAACTACACTTTTAGACTGAGTTCTGTTATTACTATTACCTCTACTATTGCTATTCCTGGGGGCACTAGTGGTAGAAGTGTTATTAGAATTGTTAGGGGGCTTGGTGCCTTTCCTAGGAAAGGTGCTGTCACCTGCCCTTTGGCCTTTATGCTTACACATGTAGCATCAAGGTTTCTTAAAGGAAGAGAAAGAGGATTTAGTCCCACCCCCAGAAGAGTTTTGTGGGTTTGATTAAGACTCTTTTGGTTTGTCTTTGTCTCCACCTTTGTCCTGATGCTTACCTGCTTCCTTCATGTTGTGGTCACTCCCTGTGTGAGTTTTTCTACTCACCCAGGTGTGGATCCACTTATCTACCTTCTTTCCCAATTCTTGGGGAGAGGTCAGATCAGAGTCCACCAGGTATTTATGCAGCTGATCAGAAATACAGTTACACAGAATGTGCTCTCTCAGAATTAGATTATACAAGCCCTGGTAGTCACTTACTTTGCTCCCATGCAACAAGCCTTCCAAAGCTTTAACTGGGCAGCCCACAAAATCTATCCAATCCTGGGAGGACTCCTTTTTGGTCTCCCTGAACTTGATCCTATATTGTTCAGTGGTTAGCCCAAATCCATCTTAAGAGTGCATTTTGAGTGCTGTATAATCATCAGCATCCTCCTTGCCTCCGATGGAACCTTTGTACTTTACAGGCCCTCTCTATGGCAGTGAACCATCTGTGAATATCATCTCCCACCTTGTAAGATGGGACTATCTTGCTCAGGTTCCTAGAATCATAGAAGTCCACCCTGGCCCCGAAGTCCCTAGAGCTAAGACTGCTGCCGCCATGGGGAACTAACCCCAAATCCTGTCTCTCCATCTCAATTGCTAAGGCCTCCCTATCTAGGGCTATCTGTTGCTGCTGCAGCCCCAGCTTGGCCTCCTCCGATCTCAGGTTCCTAAGTTCCCTATCTAAGAACGTTTCCCCTGAGTTGGAGCAGTGGGTCCAGGGGACATGGGTGTTGAAAGAGGAGGACCTATCCCTCCTTCTGGGGACTCTCTGAACCAACACTCTAGGAGTAAAAGTGGGCCTACTGGAGTGACCCCACCTTCTCAATACCTGTAGTGCTTCTAGTAGGGCTGTGATGTCCCCCAGATTCTTCCTGAACCTCCCAGTGTAGCCTAAATCTACCCTGTCTAAGATGGGAGGATCATCCTCTACTTCTTCCTCCCCCTGGCTACCCATGTTGTCTTGGTCGGCCTGGAACAGTAACCCCAGAAGTAGACTTTTGTTGGGATTTCTCTCTGTCTTCAGTTACCTAGAAGCACACATCTTCAACTCTTGGAACATAAGGCTTTCATAGTGAGAGGGCCTGAGCGGTGTGCTCGACTGAAGAAATCTTGCTACAGTGGTGTGGGTGCACCTGACTACTCTAACAATTAGGCTCCCTTGAAAAGTTTGTAGCAAGGGCTATGGTAAACGACTAACTTACCTAAATCAGGAGGCTAGGAATCCTGATCACTAGGTGCAGTGTGTACCGTACAACTAGTAATGGTCTGTTCGATGGCATCTGTCGCTGTAGATACACATGTTGTGCATAGCCCGCCATCTGGTGTTGGGTCGGAGTGTTACAAGTTGTTTTTCTTCGAAGAAGTCTTTCGAGTCACGGGACCGAGGGACTCCTCCTCTTTGTCTCCATTGCGCATGGGCGTCAACTCCATCTTCGATTGTTTTCTTTCCGCCTTCGGGTTCGGACGTGTTCCTTTCGCTCCGGGTTTCGGAACGGAAAGTTAGCTAAATATCGGAAAATTACGGCGGTATTGTTGCGTTCGGGATCGGCTTAGATAGAATCGACACCGAATCGAAGAGTGAAGAGCTCCGGTACCCTTCGGGGTAGTTTTCGATCCCCCGTCGGGGCCTGGTCGGCCCGACCGCGTGTAAAACAACGCTGATGGAACGGACCCCGTTCCGTTTCTGTCCTAAATGCCACAACAAATACCCGTATACAGACCAACATTTGGTCTGTAACCTGTGCCTGTCGCCTGAGCACAGTGAAGAGACTTGCGAGGCCTGTCGTGCGTTCCGGTCCCGAAAAACACTCCGTGACCGTCGAGCCAGAAGACTGCAGATGGCGTCCACGCCGACAGCTCACCGAGAGT
This sequence comes from Pleurodeles waltl, assembly GCF_031143425.1. Lineage (NCBI taxonomy): Eukaryota > Metazoa > Chordata > Amphibia > Caudata > Salamandridae > Pleurodeles > Pleurodeles waltl. The sequence continues at coordinate 1,693,512,257 of NC_090440.1, forward strand.
TCGAGGAACAAGAGGAAGAAGAAACCTTCTCGATCCATGAATCGGACTCCGAGGAATTAGACGACCAAAGAACTGTGAGTAAGACGTCGAAGCCTGCACACAAGAAAAGTGACAAGGCCCAGGGGACGCCACTGCCACCAGGCCATGGCTCGACCCATAAATTCAGTGACCGACCATCGGCACCGAAAAAGGCCGAAATAGTGCCGAGATCGTCCGACTCCGGTCGAGACACCGGCACGCAGCCTTCTCGGGACCGAGAAAGTGCTGCTGAAAAAGATCGACGCCGAGATAGCGGAGCCGAAACTGCTCGACGCAGAGACAGCGGCACCGAGGACGATCGACGCCGAGAGGGTTCGACTCCGAAAAAGAAAAAAGTCACCTCGGAGCCGAAAAAGAGTACAGACAGGGTTTCGGTGCCAAAACGACCCGCAACCGACCCAACTACCGGTTCATATTCAGAGGAGAAATCACTGTCCTCTCAGATGCGAAAGCATAGATTTGAGGAAGAGTTGCAATCCACCGAAGTGGACCACACTCAGAAACGTATTTTTATACAGGAAGGAACAGGGAAAATAAGCACCCTTCCCCCTATTAGGAGAAAAAGGAGACTGGAGTTTCAGTCAGACCAAGCACCACAAACAAAAATGGTGAAAAAGGTAACTCCGCCACCCTCTCCTCCACCTGTAACTAACGTTTCACCGGCACAAACTCCATCACATTCCCCTGCTCACACAACCATGAGCCAAGGTGACCAAGACGCTTGGGACTTATACGACACCCCAGTGTCGGACAATAGTCCAGAGGCGTATCCTACAAAGCCCTCACCACCGGAAGATAGCACAGCATATTTACAAGTGGTGGCTGGAGCAGCAGAGTTCCACAACGTGTCCCTACACTCGGAACCAGTCGAGGATGACTTCTTATTCAACACCCTCTCCTCCACCCATAGCTCCTACCAAAGCCTGCCTATGCTCCCAGGAATGCTTCGGCACGCAAAGGAAATCTTCAAGGAGCCGGTCAAGAGTAGATCAATAACACCAAGGGTGGAAAAGAAATATAAAGCACCTCCCACAGACCCTGTTTTCATCACCTCACAGCTGCCACCAGATTCCATCGTAGTAGGAGCAGCTCGCAAGAGAGCCAACTCCCACACATCTGGGGATGCACCACCCCCAGATAAAGAGAGCCGCAAGTTCGATGCAGCCGGAAAGAGAGTCGCAGCACAAGCTACAAACCAGTGGCGCATCGCTAACTCTCAAGCACTACTTGCGCGCTATGACAGAGCCCATTGGGACGAGATGCAACACCTCATTGAGCATCTCCCCAAAGAGCTACAAAAGAGGGCGAAACAGGTGGTTGAGGAAGGACAGAACATATCTAATAATCAGATACGCTCCTCTATGGATGCAGCGGACACAGCTGCAAGAACAATTAACACATCTGTGACAATAAGAAGGCACGCATGGCTACGAACGTCTGGTTTTAAACCAGAGATACAGCAGGCAGTGCTCAATATGCCATTCAATGAGAAACAACTGTTCGGACCAGAAGTGGACACGGCGATTGAGAAACTAAAAAAGGACACTGACACTGCTAAAGCCATGGGCGCACTCTACTCCCCGCAGAGCAGAGGCACTTACAGCACCTTCCGCAAGACAACCTTTAGAGGGGGGTTTCGGGGTCAGGCCACACAAGCCAGCACCTCACAGGCAACACCGTCCAGCTACCAGGGACAGTACCAAAGGGGAGGCTTTCGGGCCAATACAGAGGACAATTCCCTAGGAATAGGGGAAAATTTCAAAGCCCCCAAACCCCTACAACCAAACAGTGACTCACATGTCACTCATCCCCTCCACACAACACCAGTGGGGGGAAGAATAGGTCAGTATTACCAAGCATGGGAGGAAATAACTACAGACGCTTGGGTCTTAGCAATTATCCAACATGGTTATTGCATAGAATTTCTACAAATCCCTCCAAACATACCACCAAAAGCACAGAATTTATCAAAACAACATTCAGACCTTCTGGAAATAGAAGTTCAAGCATTATTGCAAAAGAACGCAATAGAACTAGTACCAAAGACACAAATAAACACAGGAGTTTATTCACTGTACTTCCTAATACCAAAAAAGGACAAAACACTGAGACCAATCCTAGACCTCAGAACACTAAACACCTACATCAAATCAGAACACTTTCACATGGTCAAGCTACAAGAAGTGTTACCATTGCTAAAGCAACAGGACTACATGACAACCTTAGATCTCAAAGACGCGTATTTCCACATACCAATACATCAGTCGCACAGGAAATACCTAAGGTTTGTATTCAAAGGAATACATTACCAATTCAAAGTATTGCCGTTTGGTTTAACAAACGCACCAAGAGTCTTTACAAAATGTCTAGCAGTAGTGGCTGCACACATCAGAAGGCAGCAGATACACGTATTCCCGTATCTAGACGACTGGCTAATCAAGACCAACTCACTGACAAGGTGTTCACACCACACAAATCAGGTCATACAAAACGTCTACAAACTCGGTTTCACCATCAACTATGCAAAATCACACATTCTGCCGTGCAAAGTACAACAATACCTAGGAGCCATAATAGACACAACAAAAGGATTAGCCACTCCAAGTCCACAAAGAATTCAAAATTTCAACAAAATCATACAACGCATGTATCCAACACAAAGAATACAGGAAAAAATGATATTACAACTCCTAGGCATGATGTCCTCATGCATAGCCATTGTCCCGAACGCAAGACTGCACATGAGGCCCTTACAACAGTGCCTAGCATCACAATGGTCACAAGCACAGGGTCACCTTCTAGATCTGGTGTTGATAGACCGCCAAACATACCTCTCGCTTCTATGGTGGAACAGTATAAATTTAAACAAAGGGCGGCCTTTCCAAGACCCAGTGCCACAATACGTAATAACAACAGATGCTTCCATGACAGGGTGGGGAGCACACCTCGATCAACACAGCATACAAGGACAATGGGACATACATCAAACAAAACTGCACATAAATCACCTAGAACTGCTAGCAGTTTTTCAAGCACTAAAAGTATTCCAACCAATCATAACTCACAAATACATTCTTGTCAAAACAGACAACATGACAACAATGTATTATCTAAACAAACAGGGGGGACACACTCAACGCAGCTGAGCCTTCTAGCACAAAAGATATGGCGATGGGCAATTCACAGCCACATTCGCCTAATAGCACAGTTTATTCCAGGGATCCAGAATCAACTTGCAGACAATCTCTCTCGAGATCACCAACAAGTCCACGAATGGGAAATTAACCCCCAAATTCTAAACACTTACTTCAAACTCTGGGGAACACCTCAAATAGACTTATTTGCAACAAAAGAGAACGCAAAATGCCAAAACTTCGCATCCAGATACCCACACAGGCAGTCCCAAGGCAATGCCCTATGGATAAACTGGTCAGGGATATTTGCATACGCTTTTCCCCCTCTCCCTCTCCTTCCATATCTAGTAAACAAATTGAGTCAAAACAAACTCAAACTCATACTGATAGCACCAACATGGGCTAAGCAACCCTGGTACACAACACTGCTAGACCTATCAGTAGTACCCCACATCAAATTGCCCAACAGGCCAGATCTGTTAACACAACACAAACAACAGATCAGGCATCCAGATCCAGCATCGCTGAATCTAGCAATCTGGCTCCTGAAATCCTAGAATTCGGACACTTAGACCTTACACAAGAATGTATGGAAGTCATAAAGCAAGCTAGAAGACCATCCACTAGGCACTGCTATGCAAGCAAATGGAAAAGGTTTGTTTGCTACTGCCATCATACTCAAATCCAACCATTACACGTATCTCCAAAGGATGTAGTGGGTTACTTGCTACACTTACAAAAATCAAACCTAGCTTTCTCTTCCATTAAAATACACCTTGCGGCAATATCTGCATACCTGCAGATTACCTATTCAACTTCCCTATTTAGGATACCGGTCATTAAAGCATTTATGGAAGGCCTTAGAAGAATTATACCACCAAGGACACCACCCGTTCCTTCATGGAACCTCAATGTTGTCTTAACAAGACTCATGGGTCCACCTTTTGAACCCATGCACTCTTGCGCAATACAGTTCCTAACCTGGAAAGTTGCATTTCTCATCGCCATCACATCTCTACGGAGAGTAAGCGAAATTCAAGCGTTTACAATACAAGAACCTTTTATCCAAATACACAAAAATAAGGTAGTCCTAAGGACCAATCCTACATTTTTACCAAAGGTTATTTCACCGTTCCACCTAAATCAAACTGTAGAACTACCAGTGTTCTTCCCACAGCCAGATTCCGTAGCTGAGAGGGCACTACATACATTAGATGTCAAAAGAGCACTAATGTACTACATTGACAGAACAAAAAACATCAGAAAGACTAAACAACTATTTATTGCATTCCAAAAACCTCATGCAGGAAACCCAATATCAAAACAAGGTATAGCCAGATGGATAGTTAAGTGCATCCAAATCTGCTACCTACAGGCTGAGCCACCGCTTTTGGGGAGATAACTGCTTACTAGTCTATGCACAACATGTGTATCTACAGCGACAGATGCCATCGAACTGAAAATGTCACTTACCCAGTGTACATCTGTTCGTGGCATCAGTCGCTGAAGATTCACATGTGCCCACCCACCTCCCCGGGAGCCTGTAGCCGTTCGGAAGTTAGCTTAAGCTTTGTACATTTGTAAATATATTACTTAAACCTTAAATAGGTACATACTTATTCACTCCATTGCATGGGCACTATTACTACAACACAACTCCTACCTCACCCTCTGCGGGGAAAACAATCGAAGATGGAGTCGACGCCCATGCGCAATGGAGACAAAGAGGAGGAGTCCCTCGGTCCCGTGACTCGAAAGACTTCTTCGAAGAAAAACAACTTGTAACACTCCGACCCAACACCAGATGGCGGGCTATGCACAACATGTGAATCTTCAGCGACTGATGCCACGAACAGATGTACACTGGGTAAGTGACATTTTCATTCCTGTGGAAAGTGACTAGTTACAAAGTGGTAAGGCAATTGCAAGTGTCTTATCCCACCACTGCACCAACAATGTAGGAAGCTGGCCTGGTGTGTGGTGGACACCTATCGTGTTGTCACCCTATACCAGATCCAGGTGTCCCCTATTAGTGAAGTGTAGGCAGTGCCTAGGAAGCCACGGCTCTCTAGAGGTAGCTATGGCTGAGCAGTCAAGACGTATCTACAAGACATGCAAAGCTTATGCAATACTACTATAGTCACATAGCACTGCTACACATGAAAGAACCACGCAAAGGTACTTTATTATGGTAACACAAATAGTAGAATCATAATGGGCAGTCCCCTAACTGGAGGTGAGTGAACACACTGTCATACACACATTAGCAATAAGTAAAGAGCATAGAAAGCAACCAGCATTGGCAAACGTAATAGGAACTAGTGAGGGCCAAACCATATACTAAATAAATGGAATGCGAGATACAGTCCCCCACCTAAGGATGGGGAAACGCAAAGGGGAGCTGGAGGGACTAGGAACCCCAAGAGGTGAGTACCAGGTCCAGGTATCTACTATTACTGAAGTGTAGACATTGTCTAGGAAGCCAGGGCTCTCTAGAGGTAGCAAGTCCAGATCGTGATGGAGTGTCTGGTAATGGGAGGATCCACTACCCACCCTTCTGTGTAGATGCAGAACCAGGTCGATGGGAGACAAAAGACCAGCTGTGCAGCACTGAAGATGAAGAGAAGTTCCTGAAACGAGGCAGACTGCGTCCCACGTCGGCTGTCTGGTTGCAGTCGGTCAGTGGTGCTGAAGAACCACCAACAAGCCTTGGCAAATGCAGAAGAAGAAAAGGACAAGTTGTAAGGCTGAAGAGGACCAGCAAGAACCAGGGGACTCGACCAAAGGAGCGGAGTCTGAGAGGACATTCAGCAGACGCGAGGGCCCACAGAAGCAATTGCAGCCCCCATGGGCAACGCATTGGCAGCATGTACAGTAATTCACAGAGGGGCTCAGTCAGCACACCTAAAGTGGAGTCCTACGTCGCTGGGCAGCAGAGAGGAGACTGTGCTTGGCAGGAAGAAGTGATGGGGGCCGGGGCTACAAGGAGCCTATAGATCTCTTGGAGTAGGAGCAAAATAGCCTTGGTTGCTGCAAGAGTCACGGTACACAGGGGTTCTGTTATGCAAGGAGAGGCGCAAGGGCTTACTGTCTCCCAAGTTGGCCAGCTGGCAGAGAGGACCAGGGGACCACTCCAGACCACCAGCTGTGATGCAGGATCCACGCATTTCCAGGGAAAAGCAGATCCACACAGCCAGACATTGTTGCAGTTGGTGCCATGCAGATGTAGGGGAGTGACTCATTCACTGCAAGGGAAATTCCTTCTAGCGTCTTGGTGCAGGCTGAAGTCTTGCCGGCCTTAGAGGATTCACAGCCTGGGAAATGTTGCAGTTGGTATAAGGTGCCAGAGAACTAATGTTGCAATGTAGAGTCATCGCTGGAGTTGCAGATTGTCGGTTCCTGAAGCATCCAGTTGCAGTTCCAGTGGCCAGAAGATGAAGTAAAGGATGCAGAGGAGTCCTGGTGGAATCTTGCACATCGAATCTGAGGACACACTCAAGAGGGAAACCCTAAATAGCCCAGGAAGGGGGTTTGGTCACCTAGCAGGGTGACCACCTATCAGGAGGGGGCTATGATGTGACCTACCTGACCTGGCCACGCAGATGCTCCCAGGACCCTCTGCACATATTGTTTCAAGATGGTGGAATCCAGCGGCCACCTGGAGGAGCTCTGGGCACCAGCCCTGGGGTGGTTATGGACAGGGGAGTGGTCACTCCACTTTCCTTTGACCTGTCTTGCACCAGAACAGAGCCAGGGCTCCCTGGTCTGGTGCACACCAGTTTATGAATGGAGGGCACCAAATGTGCCATTCAAAGCAAACCAGTGGCTTGGGAGGCTACCCCTCCCAAGCCTCTCCAAGGGAGAAGGTGTTACCTCCCTCTCCCACAGGAAATCCTTTGTTATGCCTTCCTCTGTATGAGCTGGTCAAACAGCAGAAGGGCAGAACTCTGTCTGAGGGGTGGCAGCAGCACGGGCTGCCTGGAAACCCCCAGAAGACCGGTAGGAGCAATACTGGAGGTCCTCTGAGGAATCCTTTGAGTGCATGGAATCACACAACCAATACTGGTGACGTTATTGTGGTATGATTTGGACATGTTTGATACCAAACATGCCCAGGTTCGGAGTTACCATCATCTAACTGGACATAGGTAGTGCTTGGGTAAAATGGCTTCCCACACTTACGTAGTCCAGTGAAATGGAGCTGGAGTTTGTAGGAGCACCTCTGCTTACGCAGATGTGCCCTCACACACAGGTACCTGCACCCTGCCCTCTGGGCTAAGAGGTCCTACCAAAGGGGTGACACAGTGACCTGGTGCAGTGACCTGTTGTGAAAGGAGGCGTGCATCTTTTCACTCAGGCTGCAATGGCAGGCCTACAGATGCATTTTGCATGGTCTCCTAAGGGTGGCACAATACATGCTGCAGCCCATGGTGATCCCATGGTGCCCCAATGCCCTGGGTATTAAAATACCATATAGTAGGGACTTATACAGGGGCACCAGTAGGCCAATTGTGGGGTGTGCAAAAATCTTGGCAACCAAATGTAGAGGGAGAGAGCACAATCACTGGGGTCCTGGTTAGCAGGATCCCAGTGAAAACAGTCAAAGCATACTGACAGCAGGCAAAAAGTGGAAGTAACCATGCAAGAAAGAGGGTACTTCCCTACAGTAAGCATTTATCTTTGGTGCAAACTAGGAGGCTGAAGGCTGTCGGTTCCTGTGCACTCCGCTGATTGAAGTGTACTTCAAAACAAAGTTCTTTTCTTGGCTATGATCTTTGCCACTGCCAATAAGACAGCAGCAGTTTGTTGTTGGCTGTGATCTGAATGATGTAAATTGTGAGGTAGGAGTCTGTTATATGCAGTATGATCTAATCGGAGCAGATTGAGAGTGTGAAAGGTGTTAGGTTGTGCTTTCAGCTTTGTTCAGTGCATATAGAAAAATAAATTGCTTGACCGATGGTAGTCTGCATGGTGCAGATTAAAACGCTATAGGGTTTTGATTGTTTTCTAATTTTGTGAATGAAGCTGACCAAAATTTGAGATGCTCTTTTATGTCACCTGCTGAATGGACTGTTACTAATGAGAGGGGACTTTAACCTGACGATGAATGAGAAAATATGTGGACAATAGCATAGTAGGGTGGATTTAGGATGGAAAAGGTGTAACATCCAGCTCCTGCAGTTTACTGAAGCACTTGGGTTGGGGGAGGTTTGGAGGAGTCATAACCTGATGGTGAAACAGTTCTACTACTCTGCATGGCATGGTTCGTATTCCATACGGGAGAATTTAACTAGGCAGGGGTTGCACATCCACAGCTATACAACTGTTCTGTTTTTGGCGAAGGAAATCTCTGATTATTTGCCACAGGAGGCAGATATAGGAGAACAGAATCTAAGGGACCACAGAGGATGGAAATTAGCTGGCTATTGAGACGGACATGGTGGTAGACGAAGTATGGCTTATAACAGAATTACTCTGCTAAAAACACAGAGAACGAGGACTCAGAAGCAACTATGTGCGAGATGTATAAGATAGTAATAAGAGCAGGTGCAGCTCCTCTGCTAGGTTGGAGGAGCGTCGCCCCCCATCCCCACTCAGCTGCAAACCTTTTACCAAAAAATGATAAACTGTTTATTATCGTTTTTTGGTAAAAGGGGCAGGGCCACATGCTGTGACATGAACTAAGGAAGAGTGCACAGCACTCCCTCTCACTGCGCATGTATTTTTGGTCGGCCGTCTCGAGCTGGCCAAACACACATGCGCAGTAGGCTCTCTCCAGCCCGGCACTGTGTTGCTGGGCTGAAGAGAACAGGCGCCAGCTCCCAGTCTGCTGGGGAGCACCCTGGCTGGGTGCTCCCAGCCAATCCTGACACTGCTCTGAGAGTTGTCAGGATTGGCCACAGTGCAGGCTTGGAGTCTGTGCCTGCAGTCTGTCTGCGTAGTAGAGGAGCAGTGTGGAGGTGATGGCGGCGGCGGCGGCAGCAGCAACAATTCAAGTAAGTTGTTTTCTTTTTTTTTTTAAATAGACACTCACCGGCAATAATGCACACAATTATTTGCTAGCAACCCGATGCTTGGGAAAAGAGACAAAACCTCTGGGTGGGTCAGTGAAATGATGACTGAGAATAGTGTGGAAGGAAAATATAATATATTCAATGCATTTGTAGAATATTATCGGTCCCTCTATGCCTCTGTGTGACCTCACAGAAGCTGAAATGCACAATTTCTTAATTGAGATCCCACTGCAGTGGCAATCCTCTTCAGACAGAAACATATTAGATTCTGAAATAAGTAGATAGAGGACACAAACCCTTACAGACAGATAATTCAGTATGCCCTAATGTTCTCCCAGTGGAATTCCCTAAATGCCTGGCCAGTAAACTGACTGGATCTCACTTGAATATGTTCTTAGTGGCCAAGGATGGAGGATGACTTCTGCAACACTTGAGAATGGCCACTATTGGGGTTATTCACAAGACAGGCAAGCCCCACGATTAGTGTGCCTGATATAGCCCTATTGCTCAGTGTTGAGACGAAGGCGCTGCCTAAGGTGCTGGTGGCCGGATTAGGACAGATAATCGGTACATTAGTACACTGTGGCCAATCAGGTTTTATACTGGTACGGGAAACCAGAATAAAACCTGTGGCAGCTATGCCTGTATGGCTGGCACAGAGTTGATACGCCACCGGTGGAGGTATCACGTGATGATGCCTCCAGTGTCTGATTCCCTGTAAAAAAATAAAAAAAATACCTATTTGGAGAGCTGGAAAAAAATCTTTGGACTCCGCAATGGCCCAGCGTGGGTCCACTGCAATATCAGCAGTTGAAGGCCTATGTCAGAGGTATGGGACCCTAGCCAAACTCCAAAATCGCCTGCAACGCATCCAAAACGCCTCGGCCCGCCTCATCCTCGACGTACCCCGCAACAGCCACATCTCCGCTCACCTGAGACACCTGCATTGGCTCCCAGTCAGCAAAAGGATCACCTTTCGACTTCTCACCCACGCACACAAAGCCCTCCACAACAAGGGACCGGAATACCTCAACCGACGCCTCAGCTTCTACGTCCCCACCCGCCTCCTCCGTTCCTCTGGCCTTGCGCTCGCTGCAGTCCCTCGCATCCGCCGCTCCACGGCGGGTGGGAGATCTTTCTCCTTCCTGGCAGCCAAGACCTGGAACTCCCTCCCCACCAGCCTCAGGACCACCCAGGACCACTCCGTATTCCGAAGACTCCTAAAAACCTGGCTTTTCGAGCAGCAGTAACCCCCCTTTTCCCCTAGCGCCTTGAGACCCGCACGGGTGAGTAGCGCGCTTTATAAATGTTAATGATTTGATTTGATTTGATTATTGGGGTGTGTTCTGATCTCTTCTCCTTAAAATGGAGCACCTGACACTGTCCCTCGTTATTTTTCCTCTTGCCTTAGAATCTAAAGAGTGTTGGATAAGTAGCAATGCATTTTTAAGAGGCCTAAAAGGGGACAGTGCTTGGGAGGAAAGAGTGTCATTACATGCTGATGGCATGTTGTTAAATGCCGCATAACCCGAGGGCAACCATAGATAGGCTGGTGCGAATATTAGATAATTGGAAAATGCATCAGGCTCCACAAGAACTTGGCAGATCAACACTTACCCACTTGCATCCTGGACCCCGTTGCACCCATCAGAGGGAATTCGGGGAAACAAGTCAATTTCACTGCCTGTGTAATGTCACATGAAACCTAAAGCACGTCATCGAGGAAACTCTTTATAACATCCTCGCTAGTATAGGAAAGACACTGCCCACTGGAAGAAACTGCCCCCTCACAACTGGTTGGAGCAATGCTGTTTGAAATGATTATGCTTCCCAAATCCAGATATGTCCTTCAGAACACACTGTTTCAGATTCCGGATGCATTAAAAAAAAAAAAAAAGGACAGGGGGTTGAAGCATCTTCGCTAGTGATGGACCTCCACAGATTGCACTTTGAAAACTAACTAGCAGTGTTTATGAAGACAAGACGGTATTGCCCCCCCCCCCCACCCCCCCTCCCAGTTATTAAAAACGACTATTTTACAGCACAATTAGTAGTGGTCAACTTCGTTGGCATATGCGCTGCAGGAGAAGTCCTCTGTCAGAATGGAGACATATTTAGTACTGGATACAGTCCTGCTGTGTAAGACAGACTGAGAGACAGTGACTGGCCAACCTCTTAACGGCAGGGTTGAAGGGGTGGCGAGTGAAATGTTAGGTACCTGGGCTAGCAAGACAAAAACCATGGATACCCCTCTGTAGGACTCTTCAGTTAGGAGAAGCTGTCAAATATAAATATATATATGTATAAATATAATTGCATAAATGGGAATGGATAAGGTTTAGTAAACTGGGGGATGTGTGGTTTACAACTGATATTAAAATTTGACACCGTTAAGAAAGAATATGAACTGGCCAAAGGAAGGGTTTTAGATATCTACAATTCAGACATGCCCTCTTGGCAGAAGTGCCTGGGGGCACAAGTATTGAGGACTTAAGCCCCATGGAGGATAGACTCCTGACGCAACATATTCAAAGGAAGGTCAAGCTCACTACATATAGGAAAATACTTCATAAAACACTGGACATCCTTGATGTATTAGGGGACAGTGGCGGAGGGATCTGGGCGAACTAACGGATGAGACCTGGGAGGAGGCCCTGCAGGGTCTTGAGAGAGGTGGCAATCACAACATACAGCCTACTCCGCTAGGGCATTGCTAGCCAGGATAGGGCATCCTGTCACTGTGGATTGTCTCCAGGGGTGCAGGCATACTGCAACATTTCTACACACCACCGTGTAATGCTAAGACATGCCGACCCTCTGTGGGGGAAAACGTATTGTTTGGCTTGAGTCCCTGGAACTCCACAAAACCCAAATAAATGGATTCTGGTGTGAGGACAACGTACCTAGGTGCCACAGTTATTCTGTAATTTATAGATGGTAGTCATCTGATGCAATATTTTCCTGTTATAGGGAGCCTCTGCATGCTTCCCCAACCCCACTCGGCCGTCAGACAATGGGAACTGGACATGGATTGGTGTATGGGGGCAGACGGGTTTGCCAACAAAAGCTTTGGTTGCCCCATACATTTGAAAGGTATGAGAACCCGGGAAAAATAGAGCCTATCTTTTAATGGGAGGCGATGCTGACTGGTCTAACCATAGTAATATGGAGTAGATAATACTAGACTGCTAGATAAACAGTTTTTTTTTAAATGAGACCCTGTAGCGAAGGTGGTAGTGCTGTTACATTCCTGTCGACTGAAGTGGAGTTCTTCCCTTTCCAGATTTGGGTGAGTAGCCCTCACAATGCTACAGGATACCATACCGTGTATGGGGAAGAGGCGCTACATGCAGACCACTTCAATGCCAGGCTGAGCTTTGGAGACACGCAGACTGTCTGGGCCCGCACAGGGTACCTGGGCTTTCTTCGCAGGACAGAACTGACTGATGCCAGTGGAGGTAAGAAGATTTTGAAATCTGTTAAACTGGAAAGTCAGCATTATATGGAACTTGTTCATTTGACAAGCAGTGAGAACAATCACTGTAAAGACGACATGACCTATGTTATCAATCGATGTATAGAACACCACAGCTATGGGATCAGTCTGTGCCACAGAATCATTCTCCCACCAGCCACCATAATGAACACAACAGACCTTTGTCATTTGCCAGTGTACAGACAAGGATGGGGCTGAGTGTGAATTCAATATTAAAAGCACATTAGGACCATGTTATTAACTGCTTTACAGAGTACTAGCAGTGTGGGACCAATCACTGCAAACAACACACACCAGAGCCATGGTACTAATTGCTATACCTTTCATCCACCAAAGCATGGGATTAACCAACTTACAGAAAACACACTAGAGATATGTCATCAATTAATGCACTGAACACAAACCCAGAACATACCTCTGCGTAGGTGAGAGATCATCGCCTATAAAGAACAAATACACCAGATCTCAGGGACTGATCATTCTGAACACTCACTGTACAGAACGTGCAGAGCTTTGTGGTCATTCACAACACCTAGCAGACTGGTATCACATGCACCATAACTATAGAATGAAGCACAGGCTCTACAGCAGTAGAGGTACATCATCCTGCCGACACATTTATCTGGGTGTACTATTAAAATATTTATCTCATTGTACCATTTGTGGAGACTGTCAATGTGTATCCTTCTTTCCAGAGAGACATGATGCCTTGTATGTGGTGGGATCATTGGATGAAACACTGGAGCTGAGAGGCATGAGATATCACCCAATCGACATTGAGACATCAGTGATCCGTTCGCACAAGAGCATTGCAGAATGGTAAGTGCCTCATGGTTGACTGGTCTAGCCAAAAGACCGCTTTCCACGTTGTTCATCTCAAATGTTCCTATAGACTTGGATCCAGCTCAGCACAGTATTTTTAGTCAGTAAGCTGTAGGTGTATTCTCACTGCTCTTTTCATTGTCTAACAGGATTCAGAAACTGTGCATCCCCCTTTCCTGGACTCTGGTTTCTCATTTACTGAAAGACATACATTTTCCATATTACTTCTTTTATAGATGTAAATGTTTCTTTGAATATTCTCCAGCTTTGCAGTAGCCAGCCCCAGAAGCCTTTGTGTAGCACCTCACTTTAGTAGTCCAGACTTGGGCCTATTACTCAACAGCAACAATAAATGAGCACACTGAGCTCCTACTTTTGTAGCTATTTTAGATTTTCTGCACATCAGCTTGAGATGCTCTTGCCAGCATCATATTTTCTGTGACAGTCATCATTTTTCTTCTCAACTGCGGTACCTAGTTTTTGCCTCACTAAACATGATATTGCTTTTCATTTTTGTGCGCTGACACTGCTGGCACCCAAGGGCTCCTGGGCCTCCTGCGACTTGATGAATTCTGAGACTTGATGCTTATCTGCTTCATTTCCTCACCGTAAAATTTAAAAGCTGCAGATGAATGCTAACTGCACATTTCTGAAATGCTGCAGTCTTTTGGGCTGCTGCGAAGAAAAAGTTACTTGCCTGTAGCAATATTTTTTTTCCAGATAGAAACATGTCCATAATGTCTTTATATATATATTTTTTGTACCATTTGAGTAGCTTTAGGTCCAGATTTGCGGCTACCCCACATTGTTCAGTTGCTGCAGCCTTTTCAGAGTGTTAGGAATTTTGGACTTGCAGGCACCTACATCCCTTATTAGAGTTAGAGGGCATCATTAAGATTCTGGAGGGAACCGAGCATCCTCGAATGTCTGAAGGAAACTCTAAATATGGAGTAGGATCCACCCACTAACCATAGGGATAGTATTGTAGATTAAATTTATACCATGAATTCTACTCTGTATTAGTGTTTCTTCCAGAAACTGGTGGATTTTCAGTTTCCGTCGAAATCTAAATGAGGCTCAGAATCATCTCTTTGTTCAACATATGTTACTTAATATAGTAGTTTACTCTAAACCTTTCTTTGGGTTTCGTCAGCAAAGTGTTTGACACAATTTTTTTTTAATATCATTGCAATGTTGAAGGTGCTAAGGACTTATTGGTGTTTTCATAATCAGTTTTTCAGATTAAGTTATAAATCTTTATAGTCAATTCAAAAGGTTCAGTCAGGGCCTGTCCCCGGGCACTTGTAATCGCTTACAACGGTGGCATCTATACGGCTGAGACAGCCTGGCCTCAAAGAGTTGCACACTCACATATTTGCAGGTATTTTATCTTCTTTATGGACCCAGGGTAACCAATGATTTATTGGTGTCTCACATTTTTCTCCGCTCATTCGATCTTCTTTGTTTGTGCTTCCAAACTAGGTGCCCCAAAACCTGTATTGTTATAGAGATGATTTTCAAGGTCAATCACTAAATTGTATTGTAGTTGCAGTTATATGATTGATATCAAAATGATGCATAAAATGTGAATCTAGAGTAGGTTCATGCTGCTCACAAGTGCATTAATAGACTTCTCATTTGGTGCTTCCAGACCCATCTTGTAGAGCATCTTAGGTATTATGCATCCCATTCATTTACCTATACCCTCAAGGGGAGCCTGTCTCATTCATTTGCCCATACCAAATGTGGGTAATCACTGGGTGTCACCGTTTGCTTATGTAAGCCACTGGCATCCTAGGACTATCCCTCGGTGTCTTACACGCTAACCTTTGCTCTTCTGGGTGATCACAATTTCCACTCTTATTCATTCACTGGTAAGCCACATTCCTGTATCCCCAATCAGTCCAGCACACTTCAGGTGTTTTCCATGTCTGTTAGTAGAGTGCTTTGGCCAGTAAGGTAGCATGTAATGTAGAGGCCATGGCAGGTCCCCACTGCTATGACTTTTTAATATTTGTCAGTTATTTTTTCAAATGAACTTTTACTGTTGACCCTAGCAGCAGGCAGTGCTTGATGAGACCCCATGCCAACTGAGATTGGCTAGCACAGTGTTCCCTCCCCCTCTCCAGAGTGCTCTGAAATGGCCAAATTAGCATGCTGAAAATCCCTTACTCATTTTAATAAAAATATAAATCTGTGATATTCATGTGATATTCAACATTCTTTCATGTATAGCTTCTGTGCAAGCTCCAGGCATGCTACTATCTAATCACCTTTTGCCTTAATTGGTCACATGATGAATTCCCTGTATTTTTTGTGCAGATTTTACTTTTACTGTCTTCTCTTGATAGGGATATGTTAATGTCTGTCACACTCTAAAGAAGCTTTCCCTATTTGTTTGCTTACTTTGGAGCAATATAATGTGGACTTGGTACCAGCATTTGTTTAACACACTTTTACATTTGTATGATTCCCTAGCATTTCTGGAGTCTGAGCGCTATTAGCAGTACTGGGATTTCTGATGGATACTTGTAACAGCAGCTTCCTCACATTATGAATACCCCCAAGCGCCAAACCTGATCCAGAGATTTTTCTCAGCAATTGCCTAACGCGGCTATTTGTCAGATTCGTCCTACCTTGCATAGGACATAGGGGCCCGTACATAATCTCATCTCTGTGCACTGTCAGTTACTGTCTTTCTTTGCTTTTCAAGGCAGATTGGGGGCCTGCTCCCTCAAGTTCTATCAGCCAGGCAGACTTTTTCTAGTGTGCAAGGAGCATGCTCCCTCCTAAAATTACAGGGTTTAAACTTGTAAGGGTTGCCATAGGCAAATGTCTGTGACCGACCATCACAAAGTATGTCTCTTGTTTTTGGGCTAGTCACATGATTTGACGACATGCATCAAGTGTGCAAAGTTGAATTTGAAAGCCATACTGGATTGCAAAGCCAAGTTATAAGTCACAGAACACTGACGAAAAGTTAGGAAGGCCTGATCCCA
Source organism: Pleurodeles waltl (assembly GCF_031143425.1). NCBI lineage: Eukaryota > Metazoa > Chordata > Amphibia > Caudata > Salamandridae > Pleurodeles > Pleurodeles waltl. The sequence goes on from NC_090440.1 coordinate 1,693,528,761, forward strand.
CTTGAAGTTCAGGCTGTGGACACATTCTTGTTTCCAAGCCACTCCTGTGACCGTTCTTCTTTGAAGTCCAAGTCACTAGGTACGTCCAAGAAAAAAAAAACATAAGAAATTCAAGCACAGCTCCCTTCGTCCCACCACTCATACCAAACGGTGTCTCACAACGCCTGTGTGTTTGTGAGCTGTGAGCCTGGTCTCTCCTTGGAACTGGCTTCAGCCCTCGTTCCGATGCAGCGTGAGCTTCCTGGCCCCTTGGCGATGCCACAACAAATCAAAGAATTCAGGGATGCCATGCTGCTGCTCTTAAGCATCCTATGGGAACTCTCTGGTGTGTCTGCAGGCTCCAAGGAGGTCCTCCATTCAGTTTACTGCTGGCAGATCCATCCCTGATGCTAAATGTGCCCTTCGACCCCGCTTTGGGGCCAGTCCCAATCCTGAGACCGGTGCCACACCTAATATCCCAGGGTGCTGTAAGGAAATGGAGTGTATTACATGATGTGGTGGTTGTGACCTCACCGTGCAATACACTACCAAACCCATTAGCACCAGTCAGGTTTTGTTTGCTAAACCTTATCTCAGCCCTGGGTAGCTGTGACTCTGAGCAGGCAGGCTTACACACAGGAATAAATGTAAAGCATTTAAACAGCACCAAAACAACTGAAGAAAGAAATTCAAAACTCAAGAAACCCGGCACAAGTTTATAAAAGTAGATTATATTTTTATGAATTTACATACACCAAATTGAAAAGGATCCACCAAAGGATTGCGGAGATAGAGATTTTACAAAAAACAATAAATCAGGACTTTTTATCTAAAAGGGAACAAGAATAGGCTAATTCAACAAATTTGACACTTGGAAACTTTTTAAATAAAACCTTTTACATCTTGGAATGCAGTTAATCAGGGTTACTTTGGGCGGACAACCCCAGTAGGGAGCCAGTCAACAGGACCAGCAGTGTCCAAAGAAATAATGAGCTACTCAAGGAAAGCAGTCTTCTCTGGAGTGGTTCTGATGCAAGGGATACAGGATACTGAAGATGCTGTGTGGTCGACGAGGGTCTTCCTGGGCTACTCTTATGTCTATAGTCCTGGTGTGATGATTCTGGTCACAGGGATTGACGTTCCTTGAAGTCCTCCTGCTGTCAGCAGAACTCTTGTTGCTACTGGGCTACCAATTGCCGGCACAGAATGTTTCTTCTTTTGGTGATAACTAAACGACGACTAAGCTGCAGTACGATGACTCTACTGGTTCCCCCGGACTCAGGTGCAACTTTTGAGCATCAGGTCCTGAAACCTTGGGCTGCCTAGAGACAAGGAGTGGTGATGTGATGATATGGCCTACCAACTCACCCTAGCAGGCTTCTTGAGCTTTTGTGGGCATGTGCTATGAACAGGAAATCCGCCAACTGACTGTTGGGGTGTCTGCTTCATGCTGGGCATTCGGGGACTATTTCTCAGCAGGCAGAACACAGCAGGCACAGTCTTTTTCTTCCCTAGCCCAAGAAGCAGGAGGTGCAGTGTAACTTTAGTGCAGCCACTTCTTTGCCAGTTCCAGGGTCAGCAGGGCAGTCCTTCGGTCCACTTCTCCCATCATGCGAGATCTGAGTTCTGGGTGCTACAAGTGCCACTTTGATGCCCAGAAAGTGCCCTTAAGAGATGTTGCAGTTACTAGCCAATGGGATACGAGGTTCCCTCCCACCAGATGACTAGTGTGACTGCTAGCTAGCCCAGTAGCCCTCTTCTGTCCACCCCCAAGAGGGTGAGACCGTTCTCTGTGTGGAGCTTGGTAGCCTACTGTAGCGGTGTGGCTACTTGAAGGCTACATGCTCACGGAAAAAGCAGTTTGGCACCTGGTTTCCTCCTCTCTGTCTTCCTCTGCCAGCGTGTCTGCCTACACAAGAAAACAGCCCCTCTCAGGTTTGAGCACCATTTGCCCTTGAAACGCAGTTTATCCTTTGAAGCTTGCCTTTTGTGCCAACAGTTGTGTGGCTTCCTGTAAGAGGTAGATAACACCTCTCTCCGGTGCAGGCTTCTACTGTCTCGTTTCCTCATAGTCATTAGTATGTCTCCCCAAGAGGGACAGGCTCCTTGTGTAACTGTTAAGGGCACAGGAGACTAAAGGCAACAAAGTGGCAACGTTGAAACAGTTGCACTCTGCCACCTGTTACATTAATTTCGTCTAGAGAATCCATTTGGGCTTAATGCAAGAAATTGTTTAATACCTTGGAGTCTCAACTTTGGTTGCAGTGTTCAGGAGTTAGCACAGCTGAGGATTCAGCAGGTAGCCCTGTACTCGCCAATGAGGTAACCAAGGTCTTCCACAGCAAAAACAACAGTTTTGTGTTTTACTGTCAGAACATGTAAAATACATATTCGGTCCTTGGGATATGCTGCACCCTGCCTTAGGGCTTGGTAGGCCTGTGTAGAGGTGACTTATACATATTGGAAGGGGAGGCTTGGCTTTACCATTGCTTTAAATGCCAGAGTCAGGCTAGCAGTTTCCAACTGCTCTTCTGGTCTGCAGTGGCAGAGTGGGAGACTCTTTAGACTTGTCTCACTCCCAGGATGGCTCAACCAGTGCTGCAGTGTCTCGGGTAAACCTCTAACTTGCATGCTTTGTGTACCCTTGATACCATATACTAGGAACTTATAAGTAAGCTAGCTTATGCCAGTTGGGTATAAGCAAATTCAACCTACACATTTTAGGGTCAGGGCTCTAGCACTACGGCCAGGTTAGCAGGCCTCAGTGCACTCTCATAGTTCACAAACCAGCAGCATCAGTCCAAACACTTGGTGGTGACCATACGAAAATAAGTATTTCCTTACACTTGCCATTTGTGTATACCCCTACACCCTTGCCAGCATTCCACAAATAGCTGATGGAGGACTATCTTCCCTTACTCTGCCAGGAGGTACAGGCTCTTCTGGCCAAAGGAGCCTTTGAGAGGATGCCCACACCAGACGTAAGTCATGGTTGTTATTCCTGTTACTTTCAGCTGCCTAAAAAGAACTGAGGCATCCTCCTTATTAGATCTGCCCCCTCTCAACTACGTTTTGAGAAAAGAGAAATTCAAGAAGCTCATGTTAGCTTAGGTTCTGTCTGCCTTGGACCCTGGTAACTGGTTGGTAGTGCTGGACCTGCACTTAAAGTGTTTCTACATCCCTGTCCCATTGGCCCACATGCGTTACCTCTGGTTCACAGTGCGTCACAGGCATTCCAATTTGCTGTGCACCCTTTCAGCCTTAACATTGTCCCTTGAGTGTTCACGATAGTGATGGTGGTAGTTGCAGCCCCACGGTGGAGATCAGGTGTTACAGTCTTCCCTCTACCTCGACATCTGGCTGCTGAAGCCAGGCTTGCCCCAGGCAGTCATCATTCACCTCCAAACTATGGGATTTTCAGGCTGTGTTACCAACATTGTAGTCTCTATACTGTATTTCAATGAGACTGACTCTGGGGTTGCTGAGTGTCATGGCCTCCTACTTCCTGCTGATGAAGCATGCCAGAGGGCACATGTGTGCTCTGCAGTTGGATCTGAAGCTCTAGTGGACGCAGCATATGGGAAACTTTTGTGAACTGGCCCAGATATCAGAAGGGACTGCACAAGATCTGCAGTGTTGGCTGACAAACCACAATTGGGTCAGTGGGAGACTCCTCTCCCTTTACCATCCAGAGCTTACAGTATGGCAGATGGCCACCCCATCCCAAGAGTGACACATCTGTGAAAGGGGCTGATCAGAGGAATCTTGTCTCCTGCAGAGTCTCAACTCCACATTAGTCTCTTGGAGCCAAGGACCATCCGCTTGGCATTGAAAGCCGCCTTTTCATCCATCAAAGTAAGGCTAGTTCACCTCTTCATTGATGACCCCATTGCCATCTGGAGTTGCAACAGACAAAGGGATAGGTGGGGTCATGGCCCTTGTGCCAGGAGGCTTTCCGCCTTTGAACTTGGCTGGAGCACCAGGACATTTTCCTGATAGTGCGACACCTGGCGGGTTCTCCTAACGTCAGGACAGACAGGCTCCTTGTAGAACCTGAATGGAATTTACATTAGGTGATTGTTCAGTGCCTCTTTCAAGAATGGGGAGAACCTTGGCTCAACCAGTTTGCCTCCCCAAAAAACACAGTGTCAGCACGTCGGCACACTGGAGTTCCCAAGGCGGCTCTAGCTCGGAGACATATTCTGCATCGAGTGGACATCTGGCCTCATGTACATCTTTCACTGATAGCTTTCCTGCCCTGAATCCCCCAGAAGATCAAGATTGACCTGGCCCAAGCCATCCTTATGGCTCAGGATTGGGCACAGAGAGTATGTGTTAGACCGGACAGCCTGAGGGTTGTCTTCCCCCAACTTTTTGCCTGCCTCCCTCCATTTTTCTGATCTCATTTCTGCGCCCTCCTACCACTGCTGACTAGTTGCTACAGTGCTTGCACTCTCTCCCCTCAACATGGTAACATTGGCTCATACCAAATTGCCATATTTAATTTACCTATAAGTCCCTAGTAAAGTACACTAGATGTGCCCAGAGCCTGTAAATTAAATGCTACTAGTGGGCCTGCAGCACTGATTGTGCTACCAACATAAGTAGGCCCTTAACCATGTCTCAGGTCTGTCGATGCAAGGCTTGTGTGTGCAGTTTCACTGCAATTTCGACTTGGCATTCAAAAGTACCTGCCAAGCCTTAAATGTCTCCTTTCTTCTATATGTCACCCCTAAGGTAGGCCTTGGTAACCCAGAGGGCAGGGTGCTATGTACGTAAAAGGCTGGACATGTACTTAAATGTTTTAAATGCCCTGGTAGTAAAAAAATAATTTAAAAAAACCTTCCGAGGTCGTTTTTCACTACTCTGAAGCCTGCTCCTCACATAGGCCAGCATTAGAGATTCCCTTATATGTTTTAAGTGGTACTTTCTGATCTGAGAGGAATAGACTTCTCATATTTGATATGGTTGGAATGGTAGTGAGAAATCTTACTTACTGGTGAAGTTGGATTCTACATTACTGTTTCAGAAATGCCACTTTTAGAAAGTAGGCATTTCTCTGCACTTACTGCCAACTGTGCCTTATAGCCTGTCTCCAATCCTTTGTCTGTGACCCCACCAATTCAAACACTTCTGGACTTACAACTGGACTGTGTCAGAGAGACTGCCTGGCTCCCAAAAGGACTCATCTGGACTGCTATACTGAAAGTACTGCTGACTCTGCTGGAAGGGATTCTACTTTCCTCCTCAAGTCTTCTCCAAGGACTTGGATTGTTCTTGCCTCCTGTTCTGACGTCTCAGGGCTATCAAAGTCTTCACCAAAAAGAAGAAAATCCAGGGCATTGAAAAATCGAAGCACGCAAAGTCTGCAAAATTCGACACAACACCTGCTGGATCAACGCAGCCCCTGCTTTGCGGCTGACAAATCACTGCATCACCTGCTGGATCAATACAGTGCCTGTTCCTTCTGCTCAACGCGTTCTGGGTTTTCCACGTATTGTTCCTGGGCGTCAAAATATCCCTGTATCGCAGTGAGGAACTAAGGCTGGTCTTCTGGAAACCGTTGCATCGCATTTGTCGTGCTATAAACATTGATGCATCGCTTTACTTTTCAACGCATCTTCTCTGTGGCCCCCCTGCCTCGTTATCCCATGCACTGTGTTAAAGGGATACAACCACTGATTCTTAAGGATTGAGATTAAACCTTTAAAAAGTGATATCTTGCTTTGTGCATATTGGATTTTTGTCGTTGTGGTCCTATTTTATTCAGATAAATATCTGTTTTTATAAAGTGGTGCGGAGTACTTTTTATGGTGTTTTCATGTTTACTGTATGTGTTATTGCACAAATACTTTACGCATTGCATTCTAAGTTAAGCCTGCCTGCTCTGTGCCAAGCTGCTGGAGGGTGAGCACAGGATAAATAAGGTTGTGTTGTGACTTACCTGTCTAGAATTGTACTCCTTACTTGGACAGGGTGCAAACCTCTGCCAACGAGAAACCTAGTTCGTAACATGGTATCCGATCGGCTGAGCATCAGTCCTCCTATCAGTCTCCCCCTCAGGGAGGACTTTCTGTTGAGACACGTTGCAGGGTCCTGCATTAGAACCTTACGTCTCTCCACCCTCATGCATGGAGATTAAGAGCGATTGTTGAAAGTGTTTGATCTACCCCTAGGGTCTGTGATGTCATCTGTGCAATCAGGCGACACTCTCCCATGACAGTATACACCTGCTGTTGGGATCATTTGTGGCTTGGTGCGCCAGGTGGATTCCCTTTCTCTGTCCTTTCCAGTTGTGTTACTGTTTTTTCTTTCATTAGCGAGGCTGTGTGCTGTGCACTGTAAAATTATATATTTAGGCAATATTGGCTTTTCTGTTGCTACTGAACCAACCTTCTTTGTTCAAGTCACTGGTTGTGTGGAGGTTTCTAAAGGGTTTACAGCATTTGTTATGCCACAATGGGATCTCAATCCTGTCTTGAAATTCTTGATGTATACCCCATTTGAGTCCCTGCACAGTTGGCTTTTTTGGCCGTTGACCCAAAAAATCTTAATCATGGCCATTACATTGGCCATGAGTGTCAGTAAGCGTCAAGCTCTCTCCAGTAACCCTCCATACACCAGCTGCTATCCAGCAAACAAGTACATGTGCCTCTTTTCTGCCAAAGGTGGTCACTACTTTTCATGTAGGACAAAACATCAAGCCTAACACTCTTTTCGCTCCACCTCACCCTTCCTCAAGAAGAAGTTCAAAATGCTCATGTTAGCTCAGGTCCTGTCTGCCATGGATCCAGGAGACTGGATAGTAGCTACAAACTTGCAGAGCGCATATCTCCACATTCCTTTCCTGCCTGCTTACAGGCATTGCTTACAGGCATTACCTGCAGTTCATGGTAGACCACGAGCATTTTCAATTTGCTGTGCTCCCTCTTGGCCTTACCAGCGCCCCTCTGATGTTCACCAAAGTGATGGTGGTGGTTGTCGCTCACCTGCGAGATCAGGGGTGTCAGTCTTCCCTTATCTCAAGGACTGACTGTTGAAGGTGGGCTCACCCCAGTCTATCGTCCCCCACCTCCAAACTACAGCAGACCTCCTGCATTTGCTCGGGTTCACTATAAACATGCTGAAGTCACAGCTACCTCCCTCTCAAATGCTCCCTTTCACCGGGGCTGCTCTGGACACAGTGCAGTTTCAGGCTTATCCTCCCAAACGGCGAATGCAGGATATTCAGGCTATGATACAGATGTTTCAGCTTCTATTCTGGATTTCGGCAAGGGCTCTTTCGGCAGTGGGGAGAGCCTTGCTTAGATCTGTTTGCCACTGCTGAAAACGGGCAGTGTCGGCAGTTGTGCATGCTGGAGTTTCAAAAGGCCGCTCTCACTCAGACGCTTTTCGGGCCGAGTGGATCTCAGTCCTCCTGTACATCTTTCCATCCTCACCACTCCTGCCCTGAGTTCTCATGAAGATCAAGAACAACCGGGCCCCAAGTCATACTTTTGGCTCTGGACTGGGCACAGACAGTCTGGTATCCCGAGCTACTGAGCATCGCAGTTGATCATCTGATCAGGCTGCCCTTTCGGGAGGATATTCTGTCGCAGCAACAGGGTAGGGTCCTCCACCCAAACCTGTCAAGTCTACGCCTTCTTGCGTTGAGATTGAGCGGTGGCAGTTGACAGCTTTTGACCTTCCTCCCGAAGTCTGTGATGTCATCTTGGCAGCCAGGCACCCTCCACTTAGATGGTAAACACCCGCAGATGGAAACCACTTGTGGCATTGTGAGCAGAAAAATAAGCTTATTCCCTTTGTGACCCCTTTGCCAGAATCTCTCTTTCATGCTTTTTCTTGCCCAGCAGGGCTCTGCCTTGAGCACTCTCAAGAGTTACCTTTCTGTTGTTTGTGGTTGCCCGACCAGCCATCCCTATTCAAAACCCCTATTGTTAATGGATTTCTGAAACGTCTTGTTCATTTCTTTCCTTCTATACTTTTTATCATGTCTCAGTGGGACCATAACCCTGTTTTGACATTTCTGATGTGTGCTTCCTTCGACCCAACACCTACAAAAAATATCACTGCATCTCCTACAAATGTTAGTGCTTGACTATGATTATAACTCATATATTATACAATTTTTCATAGGAAGTGGAGCCAAAGATAAACAAAAAAGAAATATATATATATCAAAATAATAACTTTATTTCATATTTTTTTTGTATATATGTCTCATAAACATATATAACCACGTGATATACAAATCATCAAACCCAAAATACTACACTGAAGTATAACACACTTATTAAACCAGTACTCATCAGCCCTGGGAGTCTCACACTGCCTAAACTAAATCACACCATCCACATTTATGCAGTCATACACACTCAAAAAGCATTCAACCCAAATATAACATATGTTTTGTGATACACTTAACAGATGATTGTCTATACAGTTGCTCAACCCTATAGCCAAATTTTACATTTCAATGACCTAATATAACATAAGGGTCTCATTCTATAAATGATACATAGAACAACTAATTCTTGATGATTACATAAACAAAAATCCAATACACAGATCAATTTCTATAAATTCATAGTTGGCAACTTCAATAACTACTATGAATATACTGGTAGATCCGAGAAGTAGCTTACAGTCCAATGCTACGCCGACAAGTGTTTCGGTGGAACATGGCACTCTGCCGCAACCCCCTTCCTCTGGGTGTAACCATTAAAAGAATAGGTGCAAGAGCCCAGGGCTGTCTCTAAATGATGCAAAAAACAATAATCAAACAAGCTCCAAATTCTAGGCACTCATCAAAACAATGTATACATATATTGGAAAATGTAGATAACTATTGACTGGGTGAGGTCAGCTGGAGGGGAAAAGTTGGAGTGCCAACACCAAATACATGTGTGATGGTCATGTAAACCCTACATTCACTCTTATCTATTTGTGCTTGTGTCAACATGTTCCAAGCATGCTGCATGTAGTTGTGTACATGGTGCTAAAAAGAATATTCATACCTTACCACAACAGTATTCCGTATCTCATATCTTTAGCATCGCTATCACATAGGATTCATAATATCGCACACTTAGTACTGCATACTAAGAGAAGACATAATTTGCCATCAGAATTGCTATTACAGCAAAAACAGCTAAAGCGCAGAAGATAGAATGGGGAACACCTGCCTTCCTTCCACTGCAAATATAGGCACCAAGAACTTATCTAGGGTATAATGGACGTAGGCGTTGATGTTAGACGTCAAATAAGTTGAAACAGAATGATGGATGAAAATGAACATACAGGCAGAAGCCAAATTCCTTGCAACAACAAATTGTTTAAAATGGAATAAATGAAACAAAAAAAACAGTTACACCAAAATGATAATTTTACAGTGATTCCCTAAAGAATGGAAGCCTTACAAAATGGAAAATGCCACCCTACAAAAGATTAGTGAACAATAATCACAAGCAACACAAACTGATAGACAGACCTACTATAGACCCAAACAACAGACATATAGGGCTCAATCCATAACAACATGGATTGTATACTGAATTACAAACAAGCTGAGGGAAATATAGAGATGGACCTGAGACTATAGGAGTGCCAACTTACCACCATGGGCTAAATAATGAAACCTTCTGGATCAGAGAGGTCCCGCTATCTGCTTCATAACGCAGTCCACGGGTGACCACCCAAGCCCATTCACTGTTTCATGTGGCGCAAGGGTCTGTTAGGGTAAACCTGTTGTGTCTCCCTCACCATATCTCAGCGCCCTATGAGAGACAAGCTAATCCCAATAACGGAGGTACCCTACTGCGACGGATGCAACAAACGTGCCAAAACTTACCGAAAGGTCCAACTTCTCAGCATAAAGAGCCCTCACAGTGGCTGGTGACGTGCGTTACATACACAGGCAAATGTGGGCCAGCGAAAGCAGGCTTAACAAATACCTACGCCTGAGTCAAGTGTTGACGATAGAACACCTGATCAAATGATGTAAACAGCAAAGGCCAGTAAAGGGCTATCACATGACACAAACGGCCGCCATCTTTAAAGGGAATTAGCTTAACAAGCCCATACGTGCCAACAGCCTCTGAGAAGTATAGAGCTGGATATTTACATCTCCATAACCTGAGGCACTCAAAAAGCTACAACACTACACCTCTTACACATACATAACGTAATAAGGAATCCTGTTAGGAAATACCTATGCACTACTCTATGCACATAATCAAATGATGTAAACAGCAAAGACCAACAACGTACTAACGCATGACAAAAACGACTGCCATCTTTAAAGGAAAGCAGCTTAGCAGGGCCATGCATGCCAGCAGCCTTTGATAAGTATTGTACTGGGCATTAACATCTCCATAACCAGAGGCACTCAGAAAACTTAAACTATGCACCTCTTGCATATACATTAATTGCAGCAATTAGGTATCCAATTAGGAATAACCTACCTAGACCGCTTCTATAAGTCCCAATTATTGCTAATGCATCTATTTATTGTCCTGCTAGAAAAAGCAAAAAACAAAAAAGCACCACCTGCTGAATCTACCAGAAACAAACGTAGTCACAAAAAGCACATTACAAAAAAGAGACTTACTAAAAATGCTCACATTTCTAGCTCTTAACATGAACCGTATCCTAGACAAATAGATAAACAATGATTTTAAAACTATTGCTAATGAGCATACCCTTGATACTTACAGTTGCGAGATATGGACACACTAAATCAAAACCACTACTCAAGTGTATTCTCCCATGGGATATCTTTGTTCATGCCCTTGTTGAAAGTATCCAGAGAGTAAATCTGAAAGACTTTACGCCTTTTTCATTTAGTATTTATGTCCTGTCCAGCATATGCATATATTTTCTCTAAGATGGTCCAACTCAATTATTTTTCTGTATGGCCAGGCAAAAGCCAGTGTGAAACTAAAGGGGCATTCTGTTTGCTTGTTCTAACAGCCGACTTATGTTCACAGTACCTGATCCTAAACTCTCTTGATGTTTTATCCACATAACCTAAGCCACATGGGCAAATAATATGATAGATAACATTCTTGGATCTACACTTAGTTAAAGTGGACAGTTGAATTGTCTTATTTGCTAACTTCACCTCAGACACAATCGCTCTAGAGCAAGCTTGGCAATTACCCCCATCTGTGGTTACCCATAATGGGTTGCTGTAAAGTGTTGAACTTCTGCACCTGTTTCTGTAAGGTCATGGTAGATGATTTTACCAATATATTTATCGGGTTGCGATTCATTTTAAATGCAAAGACAGGTTTGCTGGAAGTATCTGTCTCTGAATTGGTGTTAAGAATATGTCAGTGAAAATTAACAATATACCTAATCTTTAAAATAGAATGGCAAACTACAGACACCAATTTATCCTCTGTCTTTTCGTTTCTGTCCCGAAACATAGTGTTCGATGGCATCTGTCGCTGTAGATACACATGTTCTGCATAGCTCGCCATCTGGTGTTGGGTCGGAGTGTTACAAGTTGTTTTTCTTCGAAGAAGTCTTTCGAGTCACGGGACCGAGTGACTCCTCCTTCTGTCTCCATTGCGCATGGGCGTCGACTCTTGTTGCGTTCGGGATCGGCGTAGTTAGATTCAACACCGCATCGAAGATCGACGCGCTCCGGTGCCCTTCGGGGTAGTGTTCGATCCCCCGTCGGGCCTGGTCGGCCCGACCGCGTGTCGAACAACGCCGATGGAACGGACCCCGTTCTGTTTTTGTCCCAAATGCCACAACAAATACCCGTATACAGACCAACATTTGGTCTGTAACCTGTGCCTGTCACCTGAGCACAGTGAGGAGACTTGCGAGGCCTGTCGCACGTTCCGGTCCCGAAAGACACTCCGTGACCGTCGAGCCAGGAGACTTCAGATGGCGTCCACGCCGACAGCGCACCGAGAGTTCGAGGAACAAGAGGAAGAAGAAACCTTTTCGATCCACGAATCGGACTCCGAGGAATTCGACGATCAAAGAACCGTGAGTAAGACGTCGAAAACAACACATAAGAAAAGTGACAAGGCCCAGGGGACGCCACTGCCACCAGGCCATGGCTCCACCCATAAATTCGGTGACCGACCATCGGCACCGAAAAAGGCCCAAACAGTGCCGAGATCGTCCGACTCCGGTCGAGACACCGGCACGCAGCCTTCTCGGGATCGAGAAAGTGCTGGAGAAAAGCAACAACACCGAGATAGCGGTGTAGAAACGGCTCGACGCCGAGACAGCGGCACCGACGAAGATCGACGCCGAGAGGTTTCGACTCCAAAAAAGAAAAAAGCCACCTCGGAGCCGAAAAAAGATACAGGCAGGGTTTCGGTGCCGAAACAACCCGTAACCGACCCAGGTCCAGGCTCTTATACAGAGGAGCAATCACTGTCCTCTCAGATGCGAAAGCATAAGTTTGAAGAAGAGCTGCAATCCACCGAAGTGGACCATACGCAAAAACGTATTTTCATACAGCAGGGAACAGGAAAAATAAGCACCCTTCCCCCTATTAGGAGAAAAAGGAGACTGGAGTTTCAAACAGACCAGGCGCCACAAACAAAAATGGTGAAAAAGGTGACTCCGCCACCCTCTCCTCCACCTGTAATTAACGTCTCACCAGCACAAACTCCGTCACATTCCCCGGCTCACACCACCATGAGCCAAGGTGACCAGGATCAAGACGCTTGGGACTTATATGACGCCCCAGTGTCGGACAACAGTCTAGAGGCATATCCAACAAAGCCCTCACCACCAGAAGACAGCACAGCATATTCTCAAGTGGTGGCTAGAGCAGCACAATTCCACAACGTAAACCTCCACTCAGAACAAGTCGAGGATGACTTTTTATTCAACACCCTCTCCTCCACCCACAGCTCCTACCAAAGCCTGCCTATGCTGCCAGGTATGCTTCGGCACGCAAAGGAAATCTTCAAGGAGCCGGTCAAAAGTAGGGCAATAACGCCAAGGGTGGAAAAGAAATATAAGGCACCTCCTACAGACCCTGTTTTCATCACCACACAGCTGCCACCAGATTCCGTCGTAGTAGGAGCAGCTCGGAAAAGAGCCAACTCCCACACATCTGGGGATGCACCACCCCCAGATAAAGAGAGCCGCAAGTTCGATGCAGCTGGGAAAAGAGTCGCAGTACAAGCTGCAAACCAGTGGCGCATCGCTAACTCTCAAGCACTACTTGCGCGCTATGACAGAGCCCATTGGGATGAGATGCAACACCTCATCGAGCATCTACCCAAGGAACTACAAAAGAGGGCAAAGCAGGTGGTTGAGGAAGGACAGAACATATCAAATAACCAGATACGATCCTCTATGGACGCAGCAGACACAGCTGCAAGAACAATTAATACATCTGTGACCATTAGAAGGCACGCATGGCTAAGAACGTCTGGGTTCAAACCAGAGATACAGCAGGAAGTGCTCAATATGCCATTCAACGAAAAACAACTGTTCGGACCAGAAGTGGACACGGCAATCGAAAAACTTAAAAAAGACACTGACACTGCTAAAGCCATGGGCGCACTCTACTCCCCGCAGAGCAGAGGAACCTACAGCACCTTCCGCAAGACACCCTTTAGAGGGGGGTTTCGGGGTCAGGCCACACAAGCCAGCACCTCGCAGGCAACACCGTCCAGCTACCAGGGACAGTACAGGGGAGGCTTTCGGGGCCAATACAGAGGAGGGCAATTCCCTAGGAATAGAGGAAAATTTCAAAGCCCCAAAACCCCTACAACCAAGCAGTGACTCAGATGTCACTCACCCCCTCCACACAACACCAGTGGGGGGAAGAATAGGTCATTATTACAAAGCCTGGGAGGAAATAACTACAGACACTTGGGTCTTAGCAATTATCCAACATGGTTATTGCATAGAATTCCTACAATTCCCTCCAAACATACCACCAAAAGCACAGAATTTATCAAAACAACATTCCGAACTTCTGGAAATAGAAGTTCAAGCACTATTGCAAAAGAATGCAATCGAATTAGTACCAAACACACAAACAAACACAGGAGTCTATTCACTGTACTTCTTAATACCAAAAAAGGACAAAACACTGAGACCAATCCTAGACCTCAGAATACTAAACACCTACATCAAATCAGACCACTTTCACATGGTCACGCTACAAGAAGTGTTACCATTGCTAAAACTACAGGACTACATGACAACCTTAGACCTCAAAGACGCGTATTTCCATATACCGATACATCAATCGCACAGAAAATACCTACGGTTCGTATTCAAAGGAATACATTACCAATTCAAAGTATTGCCTTTTGGTTTAACAACCGCACCAAGAGTCTTTACAAAATATCTAGCAGTAGTGGCTGCACACATCAGAAGGCAGCAAATACATGTATTCCCGTATCTAGACGACTGGCTAATCAAAACCAATTCACTAACAAAGTGCTTACACCACACAAATCAAATCATACAAACCCTCTACAAACTAGGTTTCACCGTCAACTTTGCAAAATCCAACATTTTGCCGTGCAAAGTACAACAATACCTGGGAGCCATAATAGACACAACAAAAGGAGTAGCCACTCCAAGTCCACAAAGAATTCAAAATTTCAACAATATCATACAACTCATGTATCCAACACAAACAATACAAGCAAAGATGATATTACAACTCCTAGGCATGATGTCTTCATGCATAGCCATTGTCCCGAACGCAAGACTACACATGAGGCCCTTACAACAGTGCCTAGCATCACAATGGTCACAAGAACAGGGTCACCTTCTAGATCTGGTGTTGATAGACCGCCAAACTTACCTCTCGCTTCTATGGTGGAACAGTATAAATTTAAACAAAGGGCGGCCATTCCAAGACCCAGTGCCACAATACGTAATAACAACAGATGCTTCCATGACAGGGTGGGGAGCACACCTCTATCAACACAGCATACAAGGACAATGGAACGTACATCAAACAAAACTGCATATAAATCACCTAGAAATGCTAGCAGTTTTTCAAGCATTAAGGGCTTTCCAACCAATTATAACTCACAAATACATTCTTGTCAAAACAGACAACATGACAACAATGTATTATCTAAACAAACAGGGGGGACACACTCAACGCAGTTGAGCCTTCTAGCACAGAAGATATGGCGATGGGCAATTCACAACCACATTCGCCTAATAGCGCAGTTTATTCCAGGGATCCAGAATCAACTTGCAGACAATCTCTCTCGAGATCACCAACAGGTCCACGAATGGGAAATTCACCCCCAAATTCTAAACACTTACTTCAGACTCTGGGGAACACCTCAAATAGACTTGTTTGCAACAAGAGAGAACGCAAAATGCCAAAACTTCGCATCCAGATACCCACACAGGCAGTCCCAAGGCAATGCCCTATGGATGAACTGGTCAGGGATATTTGCCTACGCTTTTCCTCCTCTCCCTCTCCTTCCTTATCTGGTAAACAAATTGAGTCAAAACAAACTCAAACTCATATTAATAGCACCAACTTGGGCAAGGCAACCCTGGTACACAACACTGCTAGACCTATCAGTAGTACCCCACATCAAATTGCCCAACAGGCCGGATCTGTTAACACAACACAACCAACAGATCAGACATCCAGATCCAGCATCGCTGAATCTAGCAATCTGGCTCCTGAAATCCTAGAATTCGGACACTTACAACTTACCCAAGAATGTATGGAAGTCATAAAGCAAGCCAGAAGGCCGTCCACTAGGCACTGCTATGCAAGTAAATGGAAGAGGTTTGTTTGCTACTGCCATCATAATCAGATCCAACCTTTACACGCAACTCCAAAGGATGTAGTGGGTTACTTGCTTCACTTACAAAAATCTAACCTAGCCTTCTCTTCCATTAAAATACACCTTGCGGCAATATCTGCATACCTGCAGACTACCTATTCAACTTCCCTATATAGGATACCAGTCATTAAAGCATTCATGGAAGGCCTTAAAAGAATTATACCACCAAGAACACCACCTGTTCCTTCATGGAACTTAAATGTTGTCTTAACAAGACTCATGGGTCCACCTTTTGAACCCATGCACTCTTGCGAAATACAGTTCCTAACCTGGAAGGTTGCATTTCTCATCGCCATTACATCTCTAAGAAGAGTAAGCGAAATTCAGGCATTTACAATACAAGAACCTTTTATACAACTACACAAAAATAAAGTCGTCCTAAGGACTAATCCTAAATTTTTACCAAAGGTTATTTCCCCGTTCCACCTAAATCAAACAGTGGAACTACCAGTGTTCTTCCCACAGCCAGATTCCGTAGCTGAGAGGGCACTACATACATTAGATGTCAAAAGAGCATTAATGTACTACATTGACAGAACGAAAAACATCAGAAAGACTAAACAACTATTTATTGCATTCCAAAAACCTCATGCAGGAAACCCAATATCAAAACAAGGTATAGCCAGATGGATAGTTAAATGCATCCAAATCTGCTACCTTTAAAGCAAAACGACAACTGCCCATTACACCAAGGGCACACTCAACCAGAAAAAAAGGTGCTACCATGGCCTTTCTAGGAAACATCCCAATGCAAGAAATATGTAAGGCAGCCACATGGTCTACGCCACACACGTTCACCAAGCACTACTGTGTAGACGTGCTATCCGCACAGCAAGCCACAGTAGGTCAAGCCGTGTTAAGAACATTATTTCAAACCACTTCCATTCCTACAGGCTGAGCCACCGCTTTTGGGGAGATAACTGCTTACTAGTCTATGCAGAACATGTGTATCTACAGCGACAGATGCCATCGAACTGAAAATGTCACTTACCCAGTGTACATCTGTTCGTGGCATCAGTCGCTGGAGATTCACATGTGCCCACCCACCTCCCCGGGAGCCTGTAGCAGTTCGGAAGTTAGCTTCAACTTTGTACATTTGTATATATATTATTTTAGCCTTAAATAGGTACATACTTAGTCACTCCATTGCATGGGCACTATTACTACAACACAACTCCTACCTCACCCTCTGCGGGGAAAACAATCGAAGATGGAGTCGACGCCCATGCGCAATGGAGACAGAAGGAGGAGTCACTCGGTCCCGTGACTCGAAAGACTTCTTCGAAGAAAAACAACTTGTAACACTCCGACCCAACACCAGATGGCGAGCTATGCAGAACATGTGAATCTCCAGCGACTGATGCCACGAACAGATGTACACTGGGTAAGTGACATTTTCATTCGCAATCATAATACTTGGCTCTTTTCATGGAATTTTTGACTTATCATCATGGATAGCCACAATAATTAAGTTTGTTGGCCAGAATCTCTGCATGGTGTAAAAACCCTCATGTTCGTACATTAGCGCCGTAAGCGGATAAATTGGGTAAATGGTATCTCCTGCTTTTGACACCTGAGGTGATAACTGTTAAGTGCAAAAGAGTATTTCTTGCCATAGGTTTGATATATAATGACCCTACGAGATGCCCCTCATGGTGTTTGATTCAGATATCCAGACGTTCTACCTGCACACGGCTCATTTTGCTAGTAAACTTCAAATTAGAATCACATAAATTGAGCCATAGGCAGAACTCCTTCCGTTGTTCCACATCATCGATATACCTGGACCAGTATGTTACATTCTCAAAAAATTTGACAATTTTGTTGTAAAAGTGTCTCCTTTCATATTCTCCAGTATACAGATTGGCTACACTGGAGCGCGGGCCACCCCATACTAACTCCCTTTGTTGATATATGTCCCCATCAAATTCAAAGTAGTTGTGATTGAGCACTATTTCTAGGCACTTGATTACCAACTCGTGTTAGGGAGTAGACTCTGATCGTCTCAAAAGCTTGTTCTTGAGGTATATTACTATCTAGATCCTTGGTAACTAGAATTTCCATCTCCGGGTTGTAATTAATTCCTTCAATTTTGGAAATATAGATGTCCAGTATCTTTCACATATGAAGGTTATTGAGTTACCAAAGGCTTGAGAAACACCTCAACATATTTGGATAAAGGGTTCAGTGGTGAAGCCTAGTGATAAAACTATAGGGCGTAACGGGGGATCCCAAATGTTTTTATGAGTTTTAGGGACCCCTTAAATGACTAGTAGCCCAGTATGGAGCTTAAGATATTCAAATTCTTTATTGCAAAAATAAATGTTGTCATATGCAGTCTGACTGGTGTCATATCAAATCCTTGACAGGATTCACTAGTATCCTTCTATAGAATTCTGGGATATCTAACTAACGTAGCCCTCATTTTGGTCTTAAAGTTAGTAGTATCTAATATCACTATGCCTCCACCCTTGTCACAGGGTTTCACAGTGATGTTTGTATCCTGTCCCAATTGCTGAAGGGCTAAATTCTCTTGTTT
This sequence comes from Pleurodeles waltl, assembly GCF_031143425.1. Taxonomy (NCBI): domain Eukaryota; kingdom Metazoa; phylum Chordata; class Amphibia; order Caudata; family Salamandridae; genus Pleurodeles; species Pleurodeles waltl. The sequence goes on from NC_090440.1 coordinate 1,693,547,100, forward strand.
GCTAAGGTTGTACACAGGTTCGGGAATATATTGAGTCATCTTCTGTACTTTTCGAACAACAGCTTTCTCAACAAGCATTTGCAATTCAATAGGTCTGCATTTCTGAGAGTTAAAGCTTTTACCTATGTGTTTTAGAGTGTAGTGGATGTATGTCAGGTGCCACAGCAACCCTCCCAGGCCCGTCGCTGAAGGAGAGAGAGGACACAAAAAGACTGCCATTTTGGGAGTGTTTTTTGCCTCTTTCCTACAGACTGGCTGTGATACCCTAGAGATGCAACCCTTTCTAGTGTGATTACCTAAACATGTATAGCACCAAGCAAGCCACAAAAAGGCACCTTTGTGGCATTTAACACAGAGAATGAGGGGGTCAAAAGAGTTAGGAGCAACTAAAAGGGGGCAGCCATATATTTGTGTTAAACTTTTAAAGGAATTATTCCTCTACATTGGCAATACCAGCCTTACTTGTAAAAACATTGATTGCATACAAAGAAAATAACAGAAGAGGCAACTTAACTGCAAATGAATTGTAGTGATTTTGTTAAGAATGGCAACTGCTTTGCAGCACTATGAAATGGCAGAACCTGTATTACCAAGCACTTATTTAACACAAGCATTGCAATGCAATTGGTCTCGCATTTGCTCAAGTTTGCGCCATTAGCTTTGTAAATTCCTAACTGGACGTTTCTTGCCACACAAATTGAAAATGTAAAGTAAAACAATGACATAAGCAAGCCAGTTCAAATTACCACGTCCGCCATGAGTGTGAGCACGAAGGAGAGGCATAAAAGAAAAAAGAAGTTCACTCGCAGTCAAACTTATCAGCAAATGTGCAATTATCCCTGTAACAGGGTCAATGGCCAAGGCGGTAACAAAACTTTCCCAAGGAGGGACAAACGTAAAGCATTTCTTGTGTTCTTGTGTAAGGTAACCGGTGTTCATGTAAAGTGCTGTAATACAGTTGTATCGAGTTCACGCTACATAAAACTGTAAAAAAAAAAAAAAAAAAAAGAGAGACCCCACAGACATCGCAAAGAAACAGCCATACCGCCATGAGCGCAAAGTGGCGAGGCAAAATAAAAAAAAAATAGTGCGTAACACTAAGGTATTTAGCCGATCGTGCAATTATCTATGTAACAGGGTCATTGTCCAAGGCGGTAACAAAACTGCCTCAAGGCAGGACAAACAAAAGTGTTTACCTTCAACATCAAGGGATGTTTGAGAGGAGGCCCAGGAATGAATGAAAGTGATGGGTGTGGTTAAAGCCCACAGAATAGATGTTAACATGTTGAGAAGAGCAGTGCTTGCACGCTGCTATGCTCAACCTAGAAATGGAAACCTCTGGCCCTAGTTTGTCCGTACTGGGAATAAACAATGACGGAAGTTTGAGACCTGATCTATTATGTTCTAAAGCCAGATGAGAGTTCATGAAGTATTTTCTAAGCCTGATACGTCTAAAAACAAAAAGGCAAACGGATCTTTAAAGAGCTCAAACCTATTCAAACTAGTACTGGACACAAAAGAAAGTCCTTTGGACAGAAGAGCTTAGAGCCTCTCCTAATTGTCCCCTCATGTTACTTATGTTTAAAACAGGCTTCTTAATGGCGATTACATCTGGCTGAAGAGTGAGTGAGCTTCTGTTCTTATTATCTAAGCCTCCTTTACATACCATCTATCCTGACCCAGCTGGTGCTTCACACAAAAGCTGTCTTTCTTTCAAAACTGGTCACTCCATTTCATGTAGGCCAGTCCATCATCCTGCCTACTTTTTAAGCTCCTCCACATCCCTATAAAGAAGAGGAGTGACTCCACCGTCTGGACCCAAAAAGAGAGGAGTTCTACCTTGATTGAACAAAAGTTCTGGGTGCATGTCCAACTCTTCGTAATGTATGTTGGAGTGAAGAAAGGACAGGTCCTGCTGAAACGGACCATCTCGAGATGGGTCGTACTCTGCACTAAGATCTGCTACACCCTGGCCAAAAAGCAATCCTGAGGGCTTGCATGCTCATTCCACCAGAGCCAAAGCTGTGTCCACTGTATTAGCACGCGGAATTCCAGTCCTGGATATTTGCAAGACAGCAGCGTGGGCATCTTTGCATACGTTCACAAAGCCCTAATGCCTGGGTAGTCCAGTCCGTAGGGATGGACACTTCACTTGTTTGGTCCTGCATGACTTTCTTGTTTGAAATTAGTCTGCAGACCAAACTCTAGGGACGGTACTGCTTGGATATTTATTCTGAGGTTAGGAATCTGCACCTAGAAGCCTCTACCAGATAGAAAAGTTGCTTATCTTCAGTAATTAACTCCTTATCTGGTAGAGACTACATCTAGCTGCAGATTTATCACTGAGCCACCCATCCTCACTGCTCTGTGAACTGATTTCTAGGGACAGAGTTATTTCCCGTTCAGGGCCTTAATTTTCCACACCAGTGGTCAGTGTTCTTCATGGCTCCATGCTTCTGGTGTGGAAAGACTAGAAAATAAACAGATGTCAGGGCGCCAGAGTGTGGCACCTATGTAGATGCCTCAGATGTCATTTCTGGCGCGGACAACACAGATGAGGACACACAGAGGCAAACAACCCCACCTGCCTGTGGGCAGGGGTACTGCTCATGAAAAATGCCTAGGGAAATTCTAAAGTAAGGAATCTGTGGCTAGATATAGTCTCTACCAGATAAAGCGTTATCGAACTTAAGTAAGCCATTTCTAAGCCCACAGGTGACCTTAAACACAGACTCCTTACTAACAGATTTTTGAGTGTATCTATGCAACATAGCTGTGCAAAGCTGGTGATCACCACAGAATGTTCTTCATATCAGTGTAGTGTTACTTAAGGCAGTGTAGTTAGCACTTCAAGCTTTTCTTTCCACATTGCAAACATTGCAAAACAAAGTGATAGTCATTTGAAACGACAACAGGACAGGTCTGTATTACTTACAGAGACTGGGGGCAATATTCTACACAACCTTCAAAGTTATCACAGAAGACTTGGTGTTAGGCCATCATTCATCAAGTTATCAACCGGCAGAGCATCTGCTGGGGCTGGACGACTACTTTGCTGACCTCCTGAGCAGGAAGCTCCCTCTCCCCACCTCAACAGCAGGTTTGTTTGCCACCCACAGAAATGCAAATCTTTGCATACCATCTCTGTGGTCTATAGGCAATTCCTACTGGATACGTTGATAAGGGATATTTGTTTGTTTTCCCCTGCTCCAACTAATTCCTTATGTAGTGTGGAAAATGACACAGTAAAAACGCAAATATTAATTTTTCCAATGTGCCACATCAACGTTTCTACAGTTAGAGATGTCCTTTCATGCACACGAAAAGCTACCGCTTTGCCCACACTTGATCAACATGAAGGGAAGCTACTGCACTCCAACCCACTCAACCAAGTAATCTGCCACCAGAGGACTTAGAATTTGGGTTCTTACATCTTTCTGAGGACTCTATGAATATTCTAACAGACAAGGACATTTCCCAGAAACCTACATATTAATCTGCAGAATAAAAACACTTTGCCATTTACTTTCCTATTGATCCATTAACAGCTACGCTATAGCATACTGTTTTAACTGTTGTATTTGCAAAAAGCAGGCTTAGCCTAAACATCACTACAGGCTCATTTAAAGGTAGTTGTCCTGTAGCTTGAATCTAGTCTTAGTATCCCAGGCCTTAAAGGTGTCCTTCCTCCTAGACTCCTCTCCCAGTTCCTATTGGGACTTAAATATTATCTCTAGACCGGTAGGTGATTCATTTGAGCCTCTACATTCCTCTTCACTACATTTACTGCATTAAAAAGTAGCATTTCTTATGGCTAGTACTTCATTGCAAACAGTTACTGAGCTTCAGGTATTGTCAGTTGACGAACCGTTTATAGAAATACACAAGAACAGAGTTGTGCCCCTGCATTCCCCATCGTTTCCTACCAGAGGCAGGGTTGGCATGTCTTCTGTGCCAGTCCATTCATTATTTTATCTTCCTTTCTTCAAGAGGCACAATCGATAGTGGAAAAAGCTTTGCACATATTGTATTATGAGAACTGTACTTGGTTCATTAGAAAAACTAAAAAGCTCTTTGTGGCTTTTGCAAAGGCACATCTTGGCAATCTCAACCGCAGGGTTGGCAAGATGAGTTATTAAACGCATTCAGATTTGTTATCCAGAAGGAAAACGCCCACTGCAGACCATATCACGTGCACATTCCACTCATGAAAAGGGGCCACAATGGCATTCCTAGGTAATATCCTTCTACCATATATTTGTAAGACTGCTGCATGGAGTTCCATCGTCTGATTTACTAAGAGCTACTTTCTGGACATTAGTACTGTCCAGGCACACCAGGTATCACTAGTCACCTCTAAACTGAAACCTCTTCAGAAAATAAGAATATTGCGTAAAGTTTCGAGCCCAAGACTAGATTGCAGGAGTGTGCACAGCATGTTAATCTACAGGACTAAGTAGGGGTTTTTGTCGTGTCTGCTCTGTTGCTACCTTCTCTGTCCATGGTTATCCTGACGTTTCTCTGTTCTTGTTTTGCTATATTTAATGCTATTGCTACGCCTACTCACTGTTATACCCTTTCACTCTTGTATTCAGATAACCTGTCATCTAACATTTGCTTTTCTGCTGTTCGCCCCTTTCTCCTCATCATGTTTTCTAATTCTGCCATCTCTGCTCTTCTCCGCTGTTAGGCTGTTTTTTCCTTGTTCTCTGCTATCCTGCTTTTCTCCTGCGACCCAAAGTTATCTTTACCTGTCCATTATTAACCTTTCCCTCTTCCTTCTGTCCACTGTGATCCTGCATTTTCTCCATCTGTTCAACATTATCCTACATTCTCACTATCTGCTGTCTGATAAGTTTCTCTTTGTGTCTCCTCCTCCTGAGTTTTATCATTCCTTGTCTTCTCTTGTATACCTTCATTCTTCCTGTTTCTTGTTCCTTCTTACCTCAGGTCCTGCCCTGCATTTAATTATCTCACCCTCTTATACTAACTTCCTCATGCCCCTTTTTAATATGCTTATTTTATTCGTGTAGTGCATCGTCTCACTATTTCTGCTTTCTCCACACAGTGCTGTGTTTACCTGGACCAATCTCCTTGTGGTCGTGGTGGAGTTGGATGGATCGGAACAGGAAGCTTTGGACTTGGTTCCACTGGTGACAAATGTAGTTTTAGAAGAACATTATTTGATTGTTGGTGTAGTGGTAATCGTGGATCCTGGTGTCATCCCCATCAACTCACGAGGCGAGAAGCAGCGCATGCACTTACGGGACGGATTCCTAGCGGACCAGCTTGATCCTATTTATGTTGCTTACAACATGTGAAGCTGACCACAAACATGTATAAATGGCCAAGACCAAAACAAACTAAAACAAGCAATTTGCAAATAGCGTCAAATCCAGTTTTGGCATGTTCACAACCACTAGCAAACAATGAAATCCAGTTTAATGTGATGGAATCTCAGAGCATCTCAATGCTCAAATGCAGAGACCTTGTTTTGAACGTTCAGAGAGAGACTTTGCAGATTTTTTTTTAAATGAGTGTCAGTATTTTAATGAACTGGAAAGAATCATAAAAACAGATCCAGCAGATCAAGAAAAGATGAGAAGATGGTTAGAACCACACAGGTGCCTGCAACTCAGTGCTGTTCCCAGTTGCACTCCACAACCTGCTGCGTTTGACTGTTCATATATCTACTTGTCCACTATATCCCGCTACTTCCTGTCTGTAGCTTACTCCACAACCAACTGCCACCGTAGCATGGTTGCAGGAACACCTCATCCTGAACAGCACCTTGTTGCAACTAGCTTTTACTCCAAGAACTCGACTGTTCATGCTGCACTTATACGAACAGCTGCCCTCTACTTATGCCAGGATGCAACACTCCGCTGCTCCCGCAGCCTGGTCTGTGCCACGCCTGCCTGGGTTTTGTACCCATTTAGATTCTCCATACAGATGCACTTTACTCACAGCTGATCATCACTCTACTCCTCACTCATGCCATTAATCACACCTCTCACTCGGTGGGTTCCTCATTAAAGCTGCTTCTCACATCTGTAGCTAGTCCTCCTTCGCTTCTCCTTGTTCACAGCTTCCTCGCTCTCAGCTATTGCTGCTTTCACATTTGTTCCTCCTCTCTCAAAACAGCACACTGCATTGGGCACGAGGCTGAAGGTCCCTTGTGTATTTATGAAAATTGAGCCTTTAATGCAAGTCACCCACTATTTGCTTCATCGCCACAACACTTTCCCCTCCATCAACTCATACCCTCGGTCTATAGACTAGATCGCCATCCTACGTGATGTTCCCCGCAGGAGCACCCGAGTCTCTGGCGTCCAAAATTTCATTAAATTCTAAAGCTTTTGTCTGTAAGGATCAAGCACTGACCCCAAGCCTACACAAAGCAGAATGGCGAAGAAAATGTTACACCACGCAGATGCTGGGGAGCTTTATTTATTATTATTTTTATTTTTATTTTTTAAGAATTTGAAACAACTGCCGAGGGTGTCTCAAAATGTATACAAACTCTCCTATTTTGAAGGTCGTTTTTTTGTTTCTAACGAAAACTTATTCAGAAAAAGGTTCATTCTGCGCTATTTTCTACTTGCAGAATATCAGTAAGTACATTATAAGTCAGAGGGTAAATAAGTCACTCTAGCTTTAAAAAAAATAATAATATATAACTCTTGAATGGGTGTTCCAAAATATGGCACTGTATGAGTTCAATTCCCTTTTAAGGAGACATCTGAAACAGTCATCATTGTTATAGACTGTCACAAACCGAGTCTCAACCGCAGAGCAGTGTTATATGGTAAAATGCCTACTGCTTTGTCATCCAGCCATCCCCAGAGGACTGCTTTAATTGCATTGCCTCATTGCGGCCTCTCATTGCTGTGTTGAACTGTATAAGTTGCAGAATATAATAACGACTACCTCCTGTTTTTTTGTTCTCTTTAGCAAGGACTTGACGCTTGTAAGTGTTGCACGACCATGTCTTTCTTAATACTCTTCTCAGGGGCTTTATCTTGTCCTGTCCTTCCCTCTACTGTATTCGTAGACTTTAATGCACAGGATTCCCCAAATGTTAAAATTCAAATTGCATGTTTACCTCCAGCCCTTTTAGGAAGGCAGTTCCAGCTCTGTAGGTCCCTCCAGTGCTGGCCCCTCATAAATTAACTACTTTAGGGTAATATTCTGGTAGTCCTCGCCCTGGAGGGCTTTTGTGACCCCACTAGTCATATCTAGTTCTGTTATTTACTCTGTGAACACCCAGTTCTGCTAGACTGGTCATGCTTGGAATGTAGTGTGCGCAGTAGCCCTTTACATTCTTGAAATGGACCATTGCCACATTCCGGTTGCTAGATCTTTGTAGATAGAAGTTATTATTGAATCCCTTCAAGCCTGCCCCTCAAATTTGCATTTAGTGACTTTTGTGGAGGGCATGCGACAAGATGTATTGTTGATTGTGCATGTAAAGCCCCTTGTGTTGAAGGCATCTAGTTCCTGTCAGTTAAACTATCTAGGCATCTCCTGTCTTGAAAAGAAAGAGACGAGGGAGTCCCAGTCAGCTACCTACTTCTGTTTATTTTGCAGCAACATTTTTGCATTGCACTCTTGCCTTAAATCTGAGGCTGTCTCTGACTAAGGGGTTGATTTGCAACTCTACACCCAGATATCACACCTCAACGCTTCTTCTTGACTATAACAGGTCTGCGTTGTCAATACATGCATTTTGAACCTCAACTATAACCTACCACCTGGGTGTTCATTATCCTCCTGAAGGAAGCACCTAGGATTCCTAGGTGGTTGAATTGTTCATTAACATCCTGGAAATAACTGTTTGCAGCCTGAACGTCTCATTCGATCCTGGACTTAGATGTCTCTCCTTCAGCCTGTGCATGCATGGTTACTTCTTTAAATAATGAATGAATAATGAATTCCCCTGATATCTAGTTCTAAAACAAAATGTGTCTCTCTCCCAGGTCTTGCCCATTAATTTGCCCTGATGGCCTTCACTTACCACAATTATGTCCCCCTCTGATGATGCCCTGCTCCTACATAGAGCCCAGATGGTATGGCAAACCCATGCGATTGTTTCTTTTTGCTCTAGGCCATTCAGTTAGAAACAGTTGATTCAAGATTGTACATCACTGCTGGGATTGTAGTCTACAGGTCTGAGTTGTGAGCACTGTCATGTTCCAAAGGACAGCCTAATGTCTGGAATCTTTTGACATCGGCTTTCGATTGTGGTCCCTAACTTCCATCATGTCTTAGCAAGGCTATGAGTTGGAAAGAGCATTCTCAATGTGGGTATTTCTTATAGGATACATTGTTTTGAGGTTTCCACCCTTGAATGACCATTCAAACACTGTCATTTTTCATGGTCTTAATAAGAATACGGTTTAGTAACCACATGGATAACTTCCTATTCTGTTCATAAAGAAATATTTTGAAACACAAACTCGAAAGGAAGTGTGAGAATCGTATTTCTACTGTCATGGAAAGAACTGGGGGGTGTTAAAATTTGCTGTCCCAAACAACAGTGATATTTAAAGGAAGAACATGGTTTCGAAAGTGGTGCTCAAGAAGGGCCACTATTTGGCAGGGCCCTTTTTGTTCAGAGTATGAGCACGGAGGTTTTCTCCCTATATAAATGACATTTTAATGTTGATAGCATTCCACTTTCTGATATAAAATCTCCAGCTTCAGTGATTCCTAAATATTCGTTGATATGGACCTGATTGTGTATGGCGATGATATTTCCTGTTGTAGCATCTACAGAGGGCTCACAGGAATTAACCACTGAATCCCTTTGTGGGTTTCGGGATGGTCTCATTCCCAATCTCAGGAGGGGTGGACAAAATGTTGGCTTCTGCTTTACTGAGAAGTCTCTCAAATCCCCGTTGAAGGAGGATAGAGAATGTGAGTAAGGATATTCCCAGAATAGTCCGAAGCATAGGCTGGATCTGAAAATTACAGGTGCGGGGATGGTTGGGATCCATAGTGTTTTCTTCCTCAGTAATGTAAAAAGATATATTTTTTACTGTACCTCTTACGCAACTCATCTTCTACTAATGTCCTCTGTAAGGCTCCTTTGTTCATTGTGCTGTAGGAATCTCGGCACACACAACTAGAGAATTGCCCATCCTCAGGCACTTTCCATCAGAAGGCTTTGTGAGATTGAGACATGAGCTGTAATGCAGGCCTGCAAAAACACAATCTGTAGAGGCCACGTGAGTATTAGTGCCACATAGTGGTGTGTCAGATGTTGCCCACAAACATCTGTAATTTCCACTTTCCAAATCATTTCTTGCCTGTATCTTGCTAACAAAGGCTGACAGGGGACCTGCTATGTTATCTTCCATTATTTTAAAAGTGAGTATAAGAAGCAGTCTGTTAAACTAGTTGCGAATGTGAAAAGAACCGAGTACTCCTTTGCTGTATCATTTAAAATTCGTTACATGCAGTGTAGTCTTCCGCTCAGCTGTCTTGTCAATGCATTATCAGCATAATTAACAAAGATTTGGTTCAGACTGTACAGCATTCTGACCACTGGACGGTGTGCAGCGGTATGAATGGGAGCGCCCAGATGTGCATGGGATCCCGCCCAGAAGGACAACTTGCCAGTAGACCCACACAAAGCTGCTTTTCAGTCGTGCACTGCATGCATAGTGGACACTGCATCTATAACCAGCTTCTGAACAGTAACAATATTGATGATCACTGTATGCAACGTATGGTCTTGGTTTTCAATTTCTATGCAAAAATCCAACCCCTTCCCAATTATCTGAGTGCAGGCACTGCCCTGTTCTGGGTTAGCACAGTTCCTGGGAATTCGAGTGTATTGTGTGAGAGTTCGATGTCTCTTAATTTCTCAGCACGTGATAACTCCTACACAGGCAGCACAAGATTACACACCGTCCGGTTTTGTGGACATGCTGTGTCAGTTGTTGCGTATTTGAGACATGCGCCAGGTGCTGTGGCATTGTATGGGAATGTACAATCTGCTGTCACTCAGTTAGGACATGCACATCCTGATGTCTCACCTTCACAGCTTGCGCAGTGACGTGTTGCCCATGTCTCCATGTACCTTGGGATGCCTCAAGGCGCCGCTCTTTTGCGCTATACACAGCGAGCTGGCTCTTAGTTGGGACATCCACTGTTTGACGTCATGCGAGCAAGCACCGTGGCATTTTACAGTGTGATACTTGTGTTCTGTGCAATGAAGTACGGTCGGTGCATGCATATTTAAATGTTGCTGTAAGACATTAAATGTTTGGAACATACACTATTAAATTGCCATCTTGTCGGGGTGTTGCACAGTATTTACCAGGGCTCTCTGAGACTTTGCACAGTCTGGACATGTACAATGAGTTGTAAGAAACACGGTGTAAAGGTATATCATGAGATGCCGAACAGTCATGACATTCACTATTACAGTAATCTGGGCAGAAACCTTGAGCTGTCCCTCTGTGGAAGTGTGCACTACGAGTTATCACACCGCTGGGGCAAACGTTGCACAGTCCCTATATGTAGCTTTCAATATCTCCTCATCAGTCGGGAAACTGATCGACTTGTTGAAATTCCAGTCGCATTCCACTCCGGAGCAGAAGTTCGCGCTCAATTTGAATGTTATCTGAAAGCAGTGTGAAACCACTCCCCAATGACGATAAAGCACGAGTGTAGGAAATAGATTATTTTTATACAGTTAAAGAAAATATTTGTTTTATCCACATTTACCACTGCATGTATTTGCAAGAAGAAAATCAGGAATTCTTTTTGATGTATCCACCAAGATGGTGCCAGAAAAATCTAGAGATTGAATGGACAGTTAACAGGACCCTTGGGGCCCCCAGCAATACTGCGCTTGATTCCCCGTCTCAAGCAAGGGAAATACTCCACCGAGCGGCCCGGGTCATGCGGCTCTGCGGCCTAGTTCCAGCATAGCTTTAGAAAGCGAAACCTGTAGCTATGTAATGACCTTGTTGTAATTATGTACAGATTTTATGTAACTTATTGTTGGACTGACACGTAAGGATCTCCATGGTGGGCTAATTGCATTCCTTCTCTCGGATAGTCGGCACAAGCAAACCACCATTTCCGACGGTTTTAAACTTGTAGTTTTATAGAAAAAGAAGGACAGAGAGTATTGTATGATTTTTGTATTGAGATCGGTGACAGTTGGACAAGTTGCCTTGTAAAGTAACAAAATGAAAAAAGCACATTAAATATTTTAAAACGAAATGAGTAGCAGTGTTATTGATCCAGTTAGTAATGCAATGGTTCTCGCTACACCGTTTGTCCTCGAGTTGTGGATGTCCCATATTTGAACAAAACACATGCTTTGTAGTAAGGCTCAGTCGCAAGACCACTCGGAAATAGAGCATTCTCTGGGTTTCAAGTGATGACCTCCTGCGTGTCCCTCCACATCCTGCATTGTGTGAAATTGCCGCATATTCTGGCCCAGATTTACAAACAAGTCACACAACCGAATGCCGCAAGACGACTTGTTGCTCTGCGTGACCGGGAGAGGGCAGGAATTCACGATATCTACTCAGATACGGTACACTCCTGCCCCCTCCCTGCGCTGGCGCACCGAGTACAGCCTTGCACCAATACAAGCACCCTGACACCATGATGCAAGAGTGCCTGCATTAGAGGCAGGAATCGTGCAGGAAGGAACTCCTTCCTGTACAAAAACAGTCTTCTGAGGCGTTTTCCTCGTTCTGTGTGTGCTGCACAATGCAGCAGACATGGAAAGAGGAAAACAAAGAGGAGGGAAAAAAACATGTTCTCCTTATTACGCCTCACCTGAGAAGGCATAACGTTTTGATGCACTCAGGTTTACTTGTGTAAATAAAACTGTGAATGCACCAAAAAAAACATGGGTGGATGCATGGGAACACACATGCTCCGCCCATAGAACATCTTCCCTGAGCAGAGTAATGCCAGGTACCAACTTGCCCTACCCCTGTGTTACTTCAGCTTTACTGTGCCACACAAGGTGGCCCTGCATGGCACAGTAAATCTCAGGTTGCATCGCCATGTGTCACCTTGCACACCTCCTACACAACCCCTTTGTAAATCTGGGCCTCAGCTTGTAGTTGATTTTAGAAAGAGCCTCAAATTAACTTTGAAAACTCAGTTAATTTGACTAGTACTTGGTCTACGTACTACTTGGAAAGATTTAGCAATAAAAGTAATTTAAATGTGAGCTGTGAAAAAATTACTTGGACAGAGCAAATATAAAGAATAGCACGATTCTGAACACACGTTTTTAGTGTCTCAAGGATGCATACATTCTGCATCAATTCTACTTCAAGCTGAACAACGCAGTGCAACATAAGACAAAATGACAGATGCAGTACTTGTGTATTTGCAGAATAAAGCTATAAAGAAATGGGGGTAACAGATTCAACTCAAATAATACTTATATATTCAAACATCAAAAGATAAAGGGATGCTATTTGAGTGAGGTCCTGGACAAGTCCTGAGACATGGAGGGACACACCACCATGCCTTCGTTTACAGACTGTAAACTACTGACCCTGCCATGGCTTTAGCATGTTCAGGGGATGGCAGCGTGCCATGCTTTGTGAATCAATAGTTGTGGCCCAACCTTTTTATCTGTCAATGGATTAGAGGCCTACTAACTGCCCATTCCTGTAAAGTTCAGTTTCTGTGCTTCAGCCAGGGTCCTAGTGCTACCATCGCAAGTGTATATTGTTAGTGTATGTGGCCCGTGTACTAAATGCATTATGTACATAAGTGAACTAGGGCAATGGGAGCCTGTGGGTTCAATTTTTGAAGATGCTGGCCTCTTTCTGTGCACAAGATGGAGGTGAGGTTGTTTTCTCCGACAGTGGAAGTGCATTGCTGACATAGCTGGAGAGAGGAGGCCGAGATACTGAAGTGGGGACATATGAGACGAGGTTACTTTGGAAATTCAGTGAGGCCTTTGCTGAGACGAGCTGCTGATAAGTCTTCCTGTAGCAATGGTAAATAGTGGAGTGAAGTGACTAGTCTCTTTTGATAAAGAGAAAGTGACCCCAGCCTAGGTGAGGTCAGCCTTTTGTAGGTTTCTCAATCACTTCTCAGTGTCTCTATTGATAGCCAGGCACAGAAAGCTCATTCCTCTTTGTGACTGTGCAGTGGGTGCTCTAGGTTAGAGGCTACCCTGTTGTGAGGGGTATCATTCTACCCAAAGGCTGTCTGGAGAGCAGCCTGGAAAGGACAATTGAAAGGAGAACCACCCCAAACGGTTCTGAAACTGCAGACAATGGATCAGCATCTCCTATCTGATTTGGCTTTATAAAGTTAGGACCTGCTAACACACTTGTTCTAATTCCATCTACTCTTTTTTTATTTTTTATTTTATTTAAATGTTATGTGTAGTTAATTATCATGACAACACACCAAACATTGGACACTATCCAATTACTCCCTCCTTTCCTCCCAGGTCCCTCTCATTGTACATAGTTTCAATCCACATACCTGTACAGAATTGTATCTTAAATATGTCATTTGCCAATATCTACCGCAAATTTTGTCCCTTGCATTTATCCCCATCAAGATATACTACCCTCTTGCTCACCCTCCATAGTCATTTCAGAGTTCCATCCTCCCCATATTTTTTCATGCACCCTCTACCTTTATAAACGTATTTTCAATAATCCCACAGTATTTCATTCCCGTTTCCCACTGTTGGTGTGTAGGGAGTGATCCAGATCCCCATTTATTAGTGATACCCTGCTTAGCCACCATACATCCCATATTTATATGTATTATTTGATAGCGTGAGAGATCTGGAGCCTCCCCAATTTCCAGCAGAGCCAACTGAGCTGTCAAGATCTCAATTGTTACATCTCTCGTCTAGCCATTTTTATATAACAGGGGTACGTGTATAGTATAATCTGTGCAATATTTTTAGCTGGATCAGACAAAAGCTCGCTCTTATTTCTGCCTTCATTGGAAATTCCAACACTTGTCTCCAATCCTCCTCCTCTAGGTCTCCTACATCTTGTGCCCATCTATCCTGTAACCTCTCCAGTAGGATCTGTGTATTTCTCATTACTGTTCTATGTCTGTGACACAAGCTTCTTCTCTACCCTCCCATCCAGAAGTCTGAGTTCCAAGGGAGAATCCTCTTGTGTTTCTGTATCTGGTGGTACACTGTGTTTAAGTGCGGTGGCTTATTATCCATATTTGAGCCACTGCGTATCTGACATTTCATATTCTTGTTGCAAATATGTAAATGTGACCACCATGTTAGCGTCCCAGACATCCTCCAGTGTTGTCAGGCCTATTGCGCCCCAACTTTTAAACCCTTATAATGGCATCACCTATTTCAATCTGTTACCCTCCCAAAGTGAAGCTTTAGTGGTCAGTCTGCGGTTCCATCCCATTTCTCTTGCCAGTCTCTTCCACCAGTCCACCACTGTGCGTGTTGCCTGGCTTATGCCTGAGGGAAGCTGGCCACCATATAGTGCATGTAGGTAACTGTACCCATTCCCATCTTGTCTCTCCGAAATACTGGATTATCAGCATCTGTATATGCCCAATCATTTACCATGATCACCTGGGCCGCTTCCTAATATTTACACACATTTGGTAAAGCAATACCACCTTTATATTTTGACCTCTAATGTTTTCACAGTTAGTCAGGGTCGTATTAAATTATCCACTTTAGTAAAAAAAAAAAAAAAAAAGTTTCCAGTATGTTATATGGAGTATTCTAAAGTATGTATAGTAGTCTGGGAAGGGCTACCATATTGAACATGGCTGTCTTCCCTAATAATGAAAGTGGCAATGCTTGCCAATGGCTCACATCTCGTTCTAGGCGATGTAGGAGTGGCCCCAGATTAGCCTCATAATATGCATCCGAGTTTCGGGTTATACTTATCCCTAGATATTTAAATTTAACCTGTTCCACCTGAAGTGGCAACATAGATTGTGTGCCTAGCAAACAGTCTCCCATTGCAAACAGAAGCGACTTGTCCCAGTTTATAGCGAAACCGGAATGTTCATCAAATATTTTAAATATTTGTTGGAGCCTATTGAGTGACTGTCACATTAGTTAGATATAGCAGAATGTCGTCTGCAAACAACAAAATGCAGGCCTCTTCTCCTACCCCTCCTGGCCAGAACCATACCTGTGTGTCAGCTCTTATCCAGGCAACCGATGTTTCGATTGCCAGAGCGAATAGCTTCAGAGGGAGCAGACAAGCCTGTGCCTCTTCTAATGTGAAACTCCCACCACCTATGGCTATTCATCTTTACTCTTGCCCTAGGCTGGTCCTACACTAGCCTGACCCATCTAATCTATTTGCATCCAAATCCCATCCTTTATAAAATTCCAAACTGGTAGACCCACCCCATAGAGACAAAGGCTTTATTAGCCTTTACAGAGACAAATATTTTCCCAGCTGGTGAGTCGCGGAAAAGCTCCAGGTTATTATGCAGACGCCGCAAGTTCAGCCTTGTCGAATGACCTGGCATGAATCAGTTTTGGGGTGTTATTCCGGTTTTTGGTCTGTTTGCCAACATGTCTGCAAGTATTTTAATGTCTACATTAATTAGTGAAATGGGTCGGTATGAGTCACAGCTGTCTGGAGGTTTACCTGCCTTTGGAATCAGCACAATTATTGCGGTTCGCATGTCATCTGATAACCTCCCCTATCTGATAGCGACAGCTAGCCACAGATTCCTTATCTGACTGGATCCGGAAACTTTTCTTCAGCAGTACCTCTGCACGTCGATAGAGGGCGTCAAGTGACTCTGCAGCGACGTCGTACCGTTTTTCTGGCCTACATTTTTTCCTCTGAGTTCATACTAGAACGTCTGCTCCTTTTACCTTGTCATTCCGGTTCTCCTTCAGTGCTCTCTCTCTCTTTCCTCTTCTCTTATTACCCTGCCTGGTGTATGTCTATAGACTGCACTTGCGCAAGACCTTTCTGGTCTTTCCCAATTTCTTGTCCTTATTGGGCCTGGTGCTGTTTTTCAGCGCCATCTGAGCCCACCATCCGTTCTTCATTTGCTCCTCTGACGAGTTCTTTCTCCTTCTAGCTGCGAGTTTTTTTGTATGTCACAGTTATGCTAGTCTTTCTCCTTTGACTCTTTTATACGTTTATTTCAAGTGTGTGTGTGTCGTTCTGGTGCCCCTTACAGGGTTTCCTTTCCTAATCCTGCTGGTTTGTTCCCAATGTACATCCCCTTCGGGAGTGGGTACTACCTAGCCTCCGGTGGAGGTTTTTCCTTCCCAGCCCTACCTTAGCTTTTCCCTAGAAGTATGGCAGTTAACTTATCTAGTATAAGTCATTTTTGTTTATCTCTCACCACTCTGTAACACAGAGGAAGAACCAGGCTTGAGACAGAGTTGTTCTTGCGAGACTGGTGTGGTCCGTTTGCGTCCCCCTGCTATTGGTTGGGACTGCTTGGGTATCTGCAGCTAGTTGTCTCTGTCAGATGAACAAGTTACTTACCTTCGGTAACACCTTATCTGGTAGAGACAAAGACTGACCGCAGATTCCTTATCTTAGAATAATCCCCCAGGTGTCAGACTAGATCCGGAAGCTTTTCACAATCTTTTAAATAATTTGATCGGGAATCCGTTTGGTCCCGGGGCTTTCCCAGTCTGCATCTATTCCAATGCTATCCAGACCTCATCTGTCATGATATCTGCCTCTAGGGTTGTCCTTTGGTCCCCGTTAAGCCTTCCTATAGGACAATCTCTAGTAAAAACTAGTATCTCTTGCTTGGGGGTAGACAGTTGACGCATAGAAGCTTTCTAGGTGTTCAGCAAATGCCCCTACAATTTTGCCTCTAGCTCGGAATGTGCTCCCAGTAACCTTCATGATTTCCCTGACTGGCATTTTCTCTCTCTTTGCTTCCCAGTCATTTACTTGTTTCCCCCCCCTTGATATATTCTTTTTATTTTGCCAGATAAGCTGTCCTTATCTCATGTTTCGCTAGTGCCTGATATTCTGCCCTTGTCAGATCTACTGGAGTCACAGTTCTCGTGTTTTCCCCTTCTATGCGTGTTAGGTCTTCTAGTTTGACTAGTGCCACGTGTCTTTCTGTTCTGTCTTATCTCACCTGGTATGACAACACCCCATATTGTTACTTCGTACCATGTTTTTTTTTCTCTGCAAAGAAGTATTCAGAGGCTTTGTTCAAGTGGTTTCCAGTTTATTCGCAAGGCACCATGTTTCCATTGTCATCTGCTGTTTAGGTTTCTGGGTTTTGAGGTTTCATGTTATCAAAAGTAGAGAATGGTCACAGAGTTCCCTTAGCTATGTATTTCACTTCAATGAACTTCACTAATAAATCACCTGTGGTAAAGAAATAGTTTAACGTGGAGTGCATTTGATTGCCCCATAGTAGAATGAATACCCTCTGTCCTCAGGGTGTAGGTTTCTCCTTATATCGTATATGCCTAGTGCCTGCGTATAATTTTTTCTAATCTTGCCCTAGTCGTCTCTCACTCAATTTGTTTGCTAGCTCTGTCTTTCGTCGTATCTAATACTAGGTTGAAGTCTCCCCCCCCCAACACCACCATAGCCGAATAGTATATCACTCACTTTACTTAGGATATCCATCTAAAGCCCTTGTGGACCATATACATTGACTAGAAGTATCTCCTCCCCTTCTAGTTCCCCGCAAGATCGCTATGTAGCATCCTTGTGTATCTGACCAGGTGCACTCATCGTTGAAGGGAAGCGATTTCTTGATCAATATTGTGCCTCCTCGTGAGCATGAAGTATATAGTGCCCACCCACCTAGTCTATATCTTGCCTTACCCATGCTACGATAGTGCTGATCAGTCAAGTGAGTCTCTTGTAAGAAAACTATATCTGGTGTTGTTCTATTGAGCGCTCTTAGAATCAGGCTTCGCTTTATTTTATTGCCCAGGCGGTTGACATTCCATGATAGCATCTTTATATATTGTGGGTGTGTCATGGTACGTATTTACAATAGGTGCTTACCCAGGCAAAGTCTCTTTTTTGCAGCGTTCCGGCCCTGTATCCTGAGAGTTGGTGTGTATTGGTGTTCTAAAAGTCCCCAAATTTACCCCCACTCTACCTCACTGCATTGTGATTTTTTTAACAACTGACCACCCCCAAAATTACGGTATGTTTGTACCCCAAACCTGAACCATATTAAACATCTTGTGCAATTGTCAACTGGGCGTGGCTGCCAATCTCGTATGCCCTCCATGCTTAACTCAGCCTTTCCAATGGGCAGACCTAAGGTTATATTACTGGTTGTTAGTAGCTCTCCTGGAGCTCAGCTCCTGAGGCCACCATCAGTCCTGTCTGGCCTCTTCGACTTGTCCTCCCTCCTCATCCCAGATGTTGAGACATCATGGCTATTACCATTGGCAACAGTTTCTATCCTGTTTCCTGTTGTCTCTTTACCTTCCATTCTACTTCTGATGCTTTCAAAGGTCAGAGATCGCCATCTGTGAAGATGTCCGTGCATTGTTTGAGTTCTTTATTGGCCTGCTCCTGTGCCTCCCTTCATCTGTTCCTTGGTTGGAGACAATGTATTTTGCCTTTCCCTTCTTTTCCGTCGCCTTGAGGGTGCAGATTTCCATCCATATTCTTGTGTCTCCTTCGATGGAGGCCCTGATCACAATCCACGGGTCTGTAGCCATGTTCCAGAGTCTTGTACAGTGAGCAGTGCACCTTTCCTTCTAGTTCCACTCGCAATTTGGCTGGGTAAAGGAGCAAATAGTTGAGTTCTAGTGGCACAAATGCTCCTCTTTGACGTTGGACTAGGTTTGTGGAGTCTGGACACAGATGCACTTCATTACCGTCATTGAACCACGGTCCATGCTTTCTAGCTGTTTGGCAAATGACATCCCTGTCTCTGAAGTTCATCAGTCTTGCTATTATCGGTCTAGGATGGGATCCTGCGTGCTGGGTCCATTGAGAAGAATTTAGGCATTTTACCTGTCAGGACTGTGTTCGCTAGCTACTCTTCCACAAATAGTTAAATGTTATGGCCTTTGGAGTTTTCTGGCCACCAATCTTATGTTGTGGCATGTTGACCGTCCACTGCATCTTCCAGTCTGCTTGTCAGTTGCTGTAGGCCTTTCTCAAGGGCAGCATATTTTTGTGGGAGTTTCCCACTTGAGGCTGTGTTTCACCCAATATATCCTCCTTTCCTTCACTCAGGCAGTTAGCTTATGGTGGTCGTCTCTTAGTAATCCCAGCTCATTCATCACCACCACTATTTGGCAAATGTGTCTTTGTTTCCTTAATTTCTTGCACAATACTCACTGCATGCATCTGTAGTGACTCCGGGTCCTTGCCTTTTATGGGTGAGCGCAAAGCGCTCAGTCCATTCAGTAATTTCTCTTTGGACTTCAGACCACGCCCATGTCACGTGAGTCACTTACATTGGTTCGTGGGCTTGCCTTTTAAAATCCGCTTGCTTTCATTTGTGAAAGGCATGCATACGTCATGCCTTTTCCGGTGTTTAGCCCACCTACACAACACCGGTAAAGTACCAAAAACATACGAGGCTCGATGTTTTGAGCCTGGGGTCCGGACTACTTTATCTGTTTGTTTTCCATGCAGCGCCATCGCGCTGCGCTTTTTTTTTCTTTACACTGCTAATAGCTTTAACTCGATCAAATGCAAGACCTGTTGCTTTGAAAATGCTTGTTTTACCTGTCTTTGCACTCGCCGTCTTTCCTCTTGGTGGAATACTTTTCCCAGAACAAGGTTGCACCACTCTGTTGGCTGTCCTGGGACTTCCTACATGTTATCTGCAGTAAGGGGTGTGACTGAAGTATCTGTTGGTGGAGTCTCCTAATCTCCTACTGAAATGTGCTGTTTTTTTTGTAGGTTCTGGTTAACACTTTGTGCCACTTACTGAACTTTAATTGTTGGTTATATCCTAGCACTAGTTCCACAATTAAAGGATTTTGTTCCTGCTTTCCCCTACCACGGTACTCTCAAAGAGTAGATATATGAGGAGAGTTTGTGCATTAAAGGTGAGGGATCAAGGGTAGCTGAACCTCTCTCATTACAATGCTGTTCCACTGAATGGCTTTATGTTCCCCTGTTGCATCTCTTGTACTATCCAGGTCCCATAGTATTTCCTTCCCTCCCCTTTCTTCTTTCGTATTATATACCTTATGATATCTCCCCCTGAGGTGATGACATTTCAGTCTTTCTCCCTTTCACCATATTCAGATGCCCAAAATCACTATTTTTAATGAGGGTGATTGGGCCTCCCTCCAATTTATCTTAAAATTCCCGTGGTCGTTAATCTAGTCGCATCTCTCGTCCTCCTTCGTATCGGGAGCTGCTCTCCTATTCAGGGTCAGAGAGAGTCTGAGGAAGATGGGGGCTTACAGTTCCTGCGCTTTGATGTGCAGCTCTCAATCATGTTTTGAAGTGGGTGCATCTGAGCGCGCTTTCAACAGAGCCTCTTCATTGTCACTCGGTGCACCGTTCATATTTCCCTTCATTGCCACTGTCTTTCTTTGTTTTAGCCGACCGCGGCTTCTGCCATGCGGTCGGAATCTCAGCTGCTCTCAATGTGGCCCTTATTGCTTTTTCACCCTGTATGTCACTCAGATTTCCCCCCTGCAGAGATTGGTGTGCTTCCACCTCTCAGTTCACGCTCCGATTGAGTTTTTATTGCTTTTCACCCACGTCGGACTGCAGGCGCCATCTTGTTTTGAAGCCAACTGCTCCATTCTTTTCTCTTAGGCCAGTATATCCTCTCGTTTCTTGCCCCGCTGCTCATTTTCTGTGACCTTATGTCTTCGGGGGGTCGAATCCTCAGTTAATCGGGCCGGACTTGGCACGCAAGCATTTTTAGGCCTCAGGGCTCCAGGTCTTTCGAGAGCTCAGAGAACTGCATGCTACACGATACTTGGTCAAGCCACCCCCATTCCATGTACTTTTTTTTTACCAAGAAAGGGCGTGCTCTGCAGAATACTAAGAGGACTGTGTTGAGTATCTTCAAGCCGCAGAGACGATAAAGGTAGGTAACTTCTTTATTCATAAAATAGTTTAGAGAATATAAATACATTCCATAATATGAAGCCCCAACCGCATACACAGCCGCCGTCCTTCGTCCTGTTTCCTCACCGCTCAACCGTCCTCAATCGCTCACTCAAACACAAACATTCCCCCACAACATTCTACCCTTCCCCGGCTCGCGCTACCAGCGCGAGCCATTACATTCACAATACAACACATCTTCCCCCTTACACAATATTTCCTTTCTATAACAATAACATAAAGAACATACACTACTATATTTCTATCGCTACGTGAAATGATACAAAAACAATATCCTAACGTTATATGAAGCATAAAACTACAATGCAATATCTACTAAATAAATCCTACGAATATTTCATTAGTATCTAAAGTTATTCATTCTCTATAATTTCTTAATTTGGTTCCTGAATCCTTACAGTGACTCAGTCGCAAACATAGTCATTGAGTTTTCCTGGTTTTATGATCCTCCTACCACATCTGCTAATATTGTTCTTAACGCTTGTCATGTCACCAATCCGTACATTGTCACCTTCAGCCATCGTTTCGGTTCTGTGTTCCACAATTGCAGGACTAACACTGTTTCTTCCACCCAGCGCAGTCTGTGCAACATTGGCACTTTGCAAACCCCTTTTTTTCCTTGTATCATCATGCATAAGCCAGTCAGTTCCAATCGATTTTTCTCCTCCTGAACCTTTGTATGGGGAAACTCTACTTAAGTGCCATATTTTCCCGTTTTCAAGTTGTACAGCATTACACAAACTTTTTGTGACTTTCAAAGGAGGATAGAACCTTCCCTTCTCATATTTTTTAAAACCTGGAACTTTCACCCTAACTAAATCACCCACCTGTATATTTACACTTTTGCATTTATGTTTTGCATCATAAAATTCCTTTGAACGGATTTGCGCCCTCTTAATACTTCTCCTAACACTCTCACTTGTCCAGCAACTTTCCCTACCATCAATCATCCAACCAACATTATCTTTCCTCAGTGGAACCCTCCCTCTCATAATCTCAAATGGACTGTGACCTGTAGAGCTACACGGTGTAGTTCTGTATGACCAAACTGTTTTCCAAATTTCCTTTTCCCAATCTAACTTTGCACATACAGCCAATTGTATACTGTTTTTTAACACTCTGTTGAAGCGTTCCACAGCACCATTGCCAGCTGGATGATAGTTGGAAGTAGTAATGTGTTTAATAACACACCTCATTAAGAAAGCTTTAAATTTGTCAGATGTGAATTGTACCCCATTGTCAGTGATAATGGTCTTGGGTAGACCCTCTCTCAAAAAAACATTATCCAAAAATTCTACAATGGCCCCAGAATCCACCTTAGACACTATTCCAATTTCAGGCCATTTAGAGAAATGATCAAACATTACCACAACATATCTATAACCGTCTTCCACTTGTATTGGTCCAGTAATGTCCAGACCAATCTTCTCCCAGGGCATGTCTGGACATCCTATAGGAACTAACGGTGGTCTGAACGTGGATAACGTTTTTTCTGACTCATTACATAGAACACAATTCCTTACTGTCCTTTCCACAGCTAAATCAATTCCTGGCCACCAATAAAGTTGTTTAACTTTACTTTTCGTTTTAGATATGCCCAAATGTCCATCATGGCATAAATTAAGAATTTTCCATCTGAGTGTTTCTGTAGGAATTACTCTACCATTGCGCAATAATCTATTATGCTCCACAGACAACTCCTCCTTAACCTCTCAAAACCTCTTCACATCTTCTTCTAAATTTTTTTTAAGAGGCCAACCTTCCCTTAACAAAATTTGAACCTTATTCAATGTTTCGTCTTCCACCATGGCTTTATCCCAATCACCTTCTGAGATGCCCTGAAAAGTTGTGGGTATAACTTCAGCTACACAACAATCCTCGAACTCCTTCTTACCCTCCACAGTATTTACCAACGGCATTCTACTTAAGAAATCAGCAACCTTATTCTTAATCCCGGGTACATATTGTATTTCATACTTGTAGTCCAACAGTCTTATGGATAACCGAGCAATACGTGGGGAGGCTTTAAATAATCCTTTTGTCGTAAGCACTTTGGTAAGCGGTTTGTGATCACTACGCAAGATGACATTCATACCCCAAACGAATGATCTGAAATGTTCCAAACCCCACACGCATGCAAGGGCCTCCCTTTCAATTACTGAGTATTTTGCTTCAGCGTTGGTGATAGAACGAGAAGCAAATGCAATTACACATTCCTTATTATTCATATCCAATTGTGTAAGAACAGCTCCTAAACCCTTATTACTTGCATCAGTTGTAATTATACATTGTAAATTTGGGTCAAAGCCTTGTAAGGCTGGTGCATTAATAATATCATTCTTAATCAATTTGAATGCTGCTTCACATTCTTCACACCACTTAAAAATGCACTTTCCTTTTAACAATTGTCTAATAGGAAACGTTTTGTGAGAAAAGTTATGCACGAACTTAGCATAATATTCTGCTAGACCCAAAAAAGCTCTGACTTCGTCCTTGTTAGTAGGGGCTGGTGAATTCTTAATAGCTTCAACAAGACTAGCTTTTGATTCAACACCCTTGCCACTTATTTCGTGTCCCAAATAAGTGACGCTTTTCATGGCTATTTTACACTTGCTATGCTCAGCCGTAAGTCCATTATTTTCTAATATCTGAAGAACATTCTTAACTCTAATGTCATGGTCATATCTCGTATCCCCCATAATTAAAATATCATCTTGAAAAAACAACACATCCCGCATTTTACTAAAAAGCTTATACATCAGCCTTTGAAACATAGCCGCTGCAGAGGCTAAACCAAATGGAACCCTAACAAATTGGTAACAACCAAAGGGCGTAATAAATGCGGTTAATCTACGACTATCAGGATGTAACTGAACTTGATGATAAGCAGAAGTAAGGTCTATCGTGGTAAACCATTCCTTGCCTTTAGTTAGTGCTACAACTTCATTGATCTTTGGCAAAGGAAATTGATCCACCAAAATATTCTTATTAAGGTCCCTTAGGTCTACACACAGCCTCAATCTGCCATTAGAACGTCTGGCTACCACCAGGGGAGAAATCCAATCTGATGACTCAACCTGTTCAATGATACCAGTTTCTAATAACTTGTCCAACTCGTTTGAAACTTCATTCCTGATGCTAAAAGGAATATTCCTTGCCTTATGAACAACAGGAATGGCGTCCTTTTTAAGTATTATCTTATGCTGGAAACTTTTTAACTTTCCTACAGTTCCTGAAAATACCAAAGGATACATGTCCTTCATAGTAGTATCACACACACAATCTTCCTGAACCACCAACACAGGTTCTGAACCAATGGGATTTAAAACCATTCCTAGTGCACCTTGGTCCCACCAACCTAAAACTGATGGTCCTGATTTTGACACATACATCTTACATTCAGCTTTACGATCCTTAAATGCAAATGACAATTTTTTGTAGCCAAGAAGCTGGATTGTTCCCCCGTAAAGCTTTTAGGTGAGATATCAGGTGTGTCCAAACTCCCACCAACAGTACGTTTCAATTTCTTTAACCAAACGTGTTCATTAACGATTGTATAAGGTGACCCTGAATCTGCGGTAATCGTAATAGTAACACCTTCTATAGATATGTCACACTTTGGTCTTTTCCGCAGTCCATCTGGCGTTCCCGTTCCAGCATTCCTTATGTTAAGCACCCACATATTCTTGTCTTCACTGTCTGAGGATGAAGCAGATTCAGAAGCATCCTCTAACAACTTTATTGCCAAGCCTTTCTTTTTCCTGCAAACCTTAATAAAATGGCCAAGAGTACCACAACTGGAACATTTCTGATTGCGTGCTGGACAGCTTTTATCATTTGCGTAATGGCCCAGTAATCCACATCTGAAACAAGTAACTTCCACCTTAGAAGTATTTCTTTTTGACTTCTTGTTCCTGTAAGAACTGGTCTTCCTCGAAAACTCATTTGGTGGACATTTTTTTGACTCTATAACTCTGTTCACCAACTTATGTGCATCTCCAATCGAATCATCTATTTTAGAATTCCCCAGTAGAACAGCTTTTGCACACCTTCCTGTAAGTTCCGCTTTCTTGACCACTTCAATTACTTCTTGTAAGGGCGATTCTCCTTTAGTCCATAAACAGTCCTGTATATTCTGGTTGGCAGCGTGCATAACTATCTGGTCCCTAATGAACTCGTCATGTAAGGTACCAAATCTACACGTTAAAGCCAAATTTTTTAAAGCTGAAACGTATTCCTCAATCGTTTCCTCTTTGTTTTGTTTCCTGTGAAAAAACTTACAGCGATCAATTCCCACACACACCGTTGGAGAATAGTATCTGTCTAGATCCTCTAATGCATGAACAAAAATATCTCCCTGGTCTCTTTGTTTCTTTTCAATTCTGTTGTAAATTTTAAGACCGTGCGGCCCTAAACAATGCAATAAAATTTTCTTCTTCTTTTCTCCTGAAAAGTCATTGTCTTCATCGCATGCAGAGATGTAGTTCATAAAATACTCTCGTCATTCTTGCCATTTGATAGAAACATCACCGCTACCAGGAATAAAAGGTTGAGGAGGTGGAAGATTCAAGTTATTAGAAGCCATAAATGCGTGCCTCAACTTAAAAAATATATAACATCAATGTCTAAATATTCGTAACGAAGTGAAAATTCACTTAAACCTCCTTAAAACCACAAGAAATTCTATTGCCGGTATATTTCCTTAGTTCCAAAGGTTATTCAGGCCGTAAGAAGGTCAGCGGTATAGTTATTGAAAAAAACAATTGAACGTTGCTAAGAGACGCCCAAAAAAAAACATGCAAGTAGCAAAAACAATGTTTCAGCACTTTAGGCTGAAAAAAAAACACTCACAAGCGTTCGCAGGTCGAGTTGCGTGGGCACGTAGGAGTGCGATAGTGAAGTAGAGGATCACAACCGGATGCAGACGGGGCAAACTTGTCAACTCGTCGCCAATTTTGTTGAGTATCTTCAAGCCGCAGAGACGATAAAGGTAGGTAACTTCTTTATTCATAAAATAGTTTAGAGAATATAAATACATTCCATAATATGAAGCCCCGACCGCATACACAGCCGCCGTCCTTCGTCCTGTTTCCTCACCGCTCAACCGTCCTCAATCGCTCACTCAAACACAAACATTCCCCCACAACATTCTACCCTTCCCTGGCTCGTGCTACCAGCGCGAGCCATTACATTCACAATACAACAGACTGCTCTGTAACCAGAACTGGTGACTGTCTGACAGTCCGTTTCCCAGAGGTGAGAGGACACCACCTGAAGTCTTGCCTGGAAGAAATAAATTGTTTCTATGACCTGAAGCATCTAGAAGCCAACCTCCATGCTAAGAGGGTGAAGGAGCTTGCCAACCCTGTACGAAGTGTGACTGTCTAGGAAAAAGCAGGCCTGATAGTGTGTGTGTCTGTCAAACAAGATGTCTAAGGAGAGCGTTCTGTGTGCCATAAGACATGTGGGTGCAGTCTTTCCATATGAAGGGTTCTAGGTAGGAACCACGCTGCCACTGCATCGGAGAACTGCCTGAAACTGTCTGACTAGACTGTGCTGCTTCTTTGAAGATGTGCCACATCAGACTGCACCCAAGGAGGATTATGCTGCTGTGACATCTGACCCCTGCTGCCCAATCTCACCTGCTCAGAAGCACGTTTGTTGACAGCTGAAGGTCTACATCTTCACCAGAGTTCTGCACACCTGCAAAGATTTCAGGATGCAGCTTCCATTACTATTAGCTACAGCCTGTGCCAGGACACAGGAAGAACGTCCAGCTAGCACGTCTCCTCCTGGATAAGTGAGCAAGAAGGATGTGTGCTGTGGGTCCACATTGACTGCGCGAGGAAGTCTGAAACAACCCCATTGTGATGAGATCACTCCTTTGAATAGTTTATGTGCTGAGTTATGTCTACACCTGACCCTTTGTACCGTTCCCCAGGTGGGAGCTGCCTAATTACTCTGTTGAAGGGCACCGAGAGGTGAGATCAGGACCAGTAAAGTAAATGTACCTGTAGGCTGTTCTGTGAATTATTCCGCTTTACAGATGTACTAAAGTACTTTTCTTTATCAAAGTAAACACTGGTTAGAACAATAGGTTAATGCAGTGCTGGGTGATTGCTGAGTTCTGAGCTTGTGCCCCCACACTACCTCCTTGAGAAGCTCGTGACTGCCGAAATCATTACCATTGGGAGTCAAGTGCTGATGGGTTTTCATTCTTCTCACATAACAGAGCCATAGTGGACAAATGACTCTAGGGCCCATAGTTGAGGCCCAGTAGCTCCTGCTTGCCCGGAACCCCAAAAGAGTCTGACATATACTTCATAAAATAAGTATTGCTTGGGGTACCCTAGACCTTTGAAAAATGTTGTGATAAAAGGGAATGTTAACAGATTTTGGAGACAGTAACTAATGCCTACAGAACCAGAAATAAACATATTCACCAAAAGCAACTTCATGTCCAGTTCAAAGAATTTTGCAAGTTTAGAATACCTACAAATCAGCCAGCACAATCTACAGTCATTTTAGTGGACTGTTCCTATGCAATCTACGACATATTGATAACGTGTTTAATCCAGAAAGGCAATATAGTAACAATTCACTACAAGATGATAGGCCTTCAGAGAAAAAAAAAAAATACTTTTACGACCAGTGCTACAGTATTTTTAAACCATTACCCAAAGAAGAATTGAACCCAAAGACATGCACTCATACACCATATACCGAATCTGTATCTCTGTAGATCAATGGGTCTCCAAAGTTTGTTTAAAGAGCTATTTAGATTCAGTGATAATAATCCCAAACTACTAACATTTTTACTGGTGTAATAGTGACCATATCAGACACAAATACACTTATGGCCACCCCATGCAACACTGATCACCTCATTGCATCAGGCAGTGTTTCTAGCAGTAATATAAAAAACATTGGCAAATTCAATAGGTTTCGCCTTTGCAAGAGCTATTGGATTTGGCAATTTGTTTAGGCATGTTGTACACCAATGTGGCTGCTGGTTAGGATTGCTGAAAGTTAGTGGAGTGGTGTAGAGTGGAGCGGGATAGACTGTGGTGATGTTGAGTGGGGTAGATTGGCGTGTGGGAGAGTGGGGTGGATTGGAGTGGAGCAGTGAAGTACACAGGAGTGGAGTAGAAGGGGGTGGGGTAGACTGAAGTGGCGTAGATCAGAGATGAGTGGTGTAGACTGGAGTGCAGTGGGAAGATTGGGGAAGAGAGGTGGAATGGAGTAGATTGGAGTTGAGTAGGGTAGAATGTAGTGGAGTGTGGTAGATTGGAGCGGAAATGGTAGGTTGAAATGGGATAGGTTGGTAGATTCCAGTGGGGTAGTTTGGAGTGGGATAGATTGTAGGGAAATGGAGATTGGAGCGGAGTAGTTTGGAATGGAATGGGGGTAGAATGGGTGGAGTTAGATTAGATAGGAGGGGGTTAGACTGGGGTGGGGTTAACTGGGGTGGATTGGAGTATGATGGTTTGGGATGGAGTGGGGTAGAATGTGTTACATGGGGATGGATTGGAGTTGGACGGATTAAAGTGGTGTGGTGTGGAGTGGTGTAAATTGTGGTCGTTTGTGATAGACTGGAGTGGGGTAGACTGGCAGACTGTAGTGAGGTAGACTGAAGTGCAGTAGATTAGGGTGGAGTGGGGGTAGATAGTGTGGACTGAAGTGCGGGGGAGTGGAAAGTGGAGTTGGATAAGTTGGAGTGGAAAGTGGAGTTGGATACGTTGGAGTGGAAAGTGGAGTTGGATAAGTTGGAGTGGAAAGTGGAGTTGGATAAGTTGGAGTGGAAAGTGGAGTTGGATAAATTGGAATGGAGTGGGGTAGATTGGAGTGAATTACATTTGGGTGGATTGAGGAGGACTGACGTAGAATGCAGTGTGGTGGATTGAGATAGACTGAAGTGGGGTAGACTGGCAGATTGGAATGGATTGGTGTGGAGTGGGGTTGATTAGAGTGGGATGGAGTGGTGTAGATTTGGGAAGAGCAGAGTGGATTGGAGTAAAGTGGAGTAAGTGGTGTGGAGGGGCATGATGTAGAGTGTGTTAGGGTGAAGTCTCCTGTTGTGTCATAGAAGGAAATGGCATGGTGTAAAGTGTTGTGGAGTGTGCCTGGTGTGGTAGCACA
The DNA here is from genome assembly GCF_031143425.1 of Pleurodeles waltl. Lineage (NCBI taxonomy): Eukaryota > Metazoa > Chordata > Amphibia > Caudata > Salamandridae > Pleurodeles > Pleurodeles waltl. Next base: position 1,693,576,280 of record NC_090440.1, read on the forward strand.
CTGCCATTACAGACAACACATTTTCAATTGAAATGACCATTACATTTGCACAGATACAGTTTTACTGTACACAAACAATAATGTGTGACAGTGTCATCATTGAGGGTATTGATGTGTTGGGATCATTTAAAAAAAAAAAAATCTTCCACCACACTTCAGAATAATAAAAAAATGTGTTTCATTTCTACTTTCCTAATTCTGATGTATCAGCACGTTCACTTTTGTTTAGTGCTAGAACATATAACAGCTTTTACTCTCACATGGGGACCCAGCAGGATTGTCACATAAATCCTGTCGTTATGAAGTCAGAGAAAGAAAAGTAAACACCAAGCTCCCTCAAAAGATATATCCTAACATTAGACCTCTGCCTTTGAATGCACAGCAAAAGTGACAAGATGTGAACAAGATTTAAAGGTCTGTTTACAGAAAGGGAGTACTTAGAAGGATACAGTAAACAAGCCATGCTGCATGAAGGGAACTCAAGCTGGACAAGCTAAAACAAATAAAGCCAGCAAACAGAAAACAAACAATTGGGAGGTACAAACTACTAAGTAGATGGTAAGCAATGTGTAAAATGCATTCTCAAGGAAGCTTTCAAGCTTTGACCAAAAAAGGCTTTATCAATTTGGAATGGCTCTGCATGGTTACACATCATAGCTGTTACCTGTAATGCCCCTGGCACCAAGGTAATAATATGAGTAATAAGTTTCCCCTATGCCACATGATTGATCACTCATTTATCAGTTTTAACTATATTTTGCAAATTCAGCCATTTTTTTTCCCCAACTCTAGGCTTCTGATTTTTTTTTTTTTTTGTGGAAAATGCACACATTTTCACATTGAATACGTGCTTTTCAGTTTTGGAGTACATATATTAATTACACCCAGCAAAAGCTTCTAAATTAGTAGGCTAGGCTGTGCACAGGAGATCTACTTACAGGTAGCAGGAGAACCACCAGTAGCTCACAAACTACTCATTGGAGAAGCATGATTTAGATCATGACAAATATAGGGACCAGGATTGCGTTGCTAATTTCATGCTGAAAAGTTTGAAACCATCGTAGCCTTCCTGATGGATACTCCTAACTGCAGATTCCTCACCTTTGAATTTGCCAGATGCCAGACTGAATGTAGAACATTCCATAGCGTTGCTCCCAGACACCATTAGGTGGCTCTTTAGCATCCTCATACCGTTTTTGGCAGTTGTGACAATGAACCACATTTAGGCTATTGACTCCAACAATGTTTTTCTACAGACTGTGCTAGGGGAAACTGTTCACTCCCAAAGACCACAAGCTTCAAACCAAGCTGTGATTACAGCTGTCAGGCACAAGGGGGGCACAACAGAGGATGCAGCAGCAAGCCTCTGACGATGCCTGCAACCAGGATCCTCCCTCATCTGACATCGAGAAGGGTGAATATGCTGGTCCTGCACATCATCCGTCGCCTAGCCCAGAGGTAACCTTCTCTTTTGATTCCAACCCCGAGGGAGAAGACCCAAGCAGACTCCTCTTTCCTCCACACCCTCCAATCCATGGAGAAAACCTTCATCTGGCACCATGAGCATTACAGGCTCCAAAGCACTCACCAGGCCTCTGAAAAGGCCTCAAGTTGGGGGCAGTGCACCATGCCAAATGGGCCTGCCATTAAGCCCACCAACTAAAACACCACCTTTCAAACCTTCACTACCCAGCCTAAAATACTCCATAGGTCTTTAAGGCCGAAGTCCTATTTGGTACCGGCACTAAGACCAGACACAGCTTCAAAGTCTCCATCAGCGCCGAGGACGCAATCAGTGAGATAGCTCTTTTTGACAGTGGACTCCAACTCTGAGCAGCTCATCCTTCAGTGGCTTCAAGAGTTGCTTACTAAGCAGAAATGGCTGTTCATCCACCCAGAGACACAGAAAATCTCAACAAAACTCCCTCCCAAGCAGAAACGGATCTTTGAGGAAAAGCTTGCTTTGGAGCTTCCCAAGCTCCCAAGCATAAAAGACAGAGATAGACATCAGCCCCCTCTCACATGCTGCATCCTCCTTCTTTCCTTCCGCCTTCACTACCACCTCCTATACATTTGTCAGAGGGTTCCCCCTACTCTTCCAGTGGGGAAGGCAGCCTCTTCTACCCCATGGACCCTTAAGATGCATCGTTCAATCTGGTGCCCACTGACGATCTATGGGACGAACGTGATGTCCATCCCCCAGGAGATCCTGAGTTGGATCACTGTCAGATAAGGGTATCATCTCCTTTCCTCCGACAACACCATGTTGTATCATGAACAGAAACAAAGGGATCACACATTTGACAAGGTGAATGTGCATGTCCTCCATGAGGAAGATGATTTCTTAGTGGAGACATTGTCCTGGTCAGAGAGGACAGCGCAGTTCCTCCCTATGTTAAAGGGTATGTTGAAATTAGACACAGACACCTTCTAGGAACCTGCAAGGCGAGAGTTGTTATGCACAGCGTTATGAAAAAAATATAAGTACTCCCCCCCCCCCCCCCCCCCCTTCATGTTAATGCTCAGGCCATGGGCAATTATTTTCTGTTCAAGAAGGAGAGCAAAAATCGGGGTATTGTTGGGAAGAGGGCAGTGAGAGCAGCCACCACCGATTGGAGAATAGCTAACTCAGTCTGCCTCCTCTCCAGATATGACTAGGCACAAGGGGATGAGATGGAGGACTTAGTGAAGCAACTCCTGAAGAGTTCAGGAAGGGGGCGGGTTAGTAGCAGAAGGAAAGACCAACTCCAATGCTACTATCTGCTGTTCCCCAAATTCTGGTGATTACTGCCTCACAAGCAGTGGCGGCTGGTGACTTCTGAAAGTGGTGGGGCGTAAAAGTTGTGGATGAATGTTACATCGCAACAAACTGGGATTCGGGAGTTGTCCCCTCAGTGAAAATGTTTTTTTTTTTTTATCACAGTTAAGGGGTGCGTGATTTGAGGAAATATGCAGGTAATAGATCCGATAGGCAAAAAGCAATGCATAGGTTAGTGGCTCTTTTTCACATAGTCAGACTGGCCTTTCCTTAAATTAAATTTGCAACAGAACAGATTCATACACCCCCAGGATAACTGGAATTAGAGGTGCTGTCACCATCTGTTTACCAGGCTTGTGGGTAAATGATGCACTTCTAGCGCATCTGAACAAGTTATAAACGTGGTGTGGACTGCACACATGATCCACCACAGGGCAACTGAACATGTTCTTGACATGAGGCTGCTGTGGCAAATTGTATACTACAAATTCATCTAGGCCTGTCATGGACTTGGTTGCGGGAGGGGGGGGGGGGGGGCAAACCAGATTCAGCCAGCAGCCTCATGTGCAACTCACTTTACACCACTCACTGATTCCATGAAACCTCCATAGCCAGACAGCTTAGTCAATGTGCCAGCTTGAGTCACAGAGCTATCAGCACTAGTGAGCCCAGCCTAAACATGCTTCTCTCCATTCTGGGAAACGTGCTCTGTAAGAGACTTAGGACAGAAATAAGGAGTTAATATTTTTAAGCATTAAATTCTAATAATGATATTTTAGCCCAAATGTAGTAAATTACTCTCCGCTGCACACAACTCAAACGTGTGCATTTCAAAACATGCTGACCTGAAAAAAACACGCAACACTTGTGCCTTAGTCCACGAGTCACCATTTTTTCATTTACAATTTTATTTAGCAAAGATATTGGAGCACTTTACATGAGCACCAGTTACATTACACAGGTCACATTCATATTTTTAGGCATGGGTATATTGAGCCAATGCCGATACTTGAGCCTTGTTCTGCGTTTGCTAAGTCGACAGATCTGGCTGTAATAACACTTACCGACGTCTCCCCTACATACAAATATGAATGTATATTAAAAAATAAAACACGAGCCTGGCATAAAATCATGAGTTTTAAATTACCTCTCTTTGGATCTGATTGGATGCACGGAGGGCTGGCTAGGACAATGCCCAGTATGCGCAGAACGGGACCTCAAACACCACCAGGCCTAGTTGGGGGTCTAGCATGCGTGAGATAGTGACTGCTGCCATAACTCCCCTCTTGCACAGTGCTACCATTGCCAATGTGCATGAGGGGAAAGCAGTGCCATTGCGTCACTGTTAAGGAAAAATGGGCAGTCACTGTGTTGCTTCTAAAGCAAGCCACAGAGTAATTAGTCATGTCTTTAATGACCCAGCCCCTGCACTGCTTTTAAAACCAGGCCCGCGGGGACAGGCTAGTCTGCCCAAACCAATCCAGGCATTTCTCTCATACTTAAACCTGATTGAGAGCAAAGCAATGACATGTTTGCCCAGGTCAACCTAGCGCTCCTAAAGAGACTAGAGGGGCTGTGATGTGTATGTACCCCCCTGGCTAGTTTGAGACGTGAAGTGCGCATGTCGGGTTGGCCACAGCGAGATCCACAACAAGTTATAAAAAAACGCAAGTATCTTTATATATGTTTAGATATTAGAGAAAATTCAATTCAGGTAAGTAAGTTTTTAAATATGAATTCTTAAAAAGTGGACACCGTGCATTTTCTGAGTTCTGCAATGTTATCCTATGGGAGGAAAAACAAGTTCTGCAATCAGGTACTGTATGACGACTTACGGGACCAATCTCTGAGACTTAAGGTGAGTATTGGGCAGCGGTCACCACCACCAACAGTTTACTCCAGGTGGCACGGGGGCAGCCGGGTGCAGAGGTGTAGTACAGTGTCTGGTGCCCAGTGTATTTTAATGGAGATTGGTCTCTGTGGAAAAAGGCTTCAGGCTCTGGCTAGGAGGCCAGTCGAGGTCAACCACAGGTAGGTTTCAAACGTGGGAGGCTCTCGGACATAGGTTCACCTTTGGTCCTCTTCCCCACGGGTCAGGGGTGATGGGTGCAAAGGTGTCCTTTGCTGTCAGGTTTCTGTTTCCAGGAGCATGCTCTTTTGGGAGATCCTGAGGCTGCAGGCGTCGTCGTGAAATTTGGGGGGGAAGGGGAGCGAACCAAGTTTGACTCCAGCTCAGGAGAGCTAGGGGACTTAGTTACTGACACCAAGGGCCTACTTCAACTCGGGCTGAAGGTGACAGGTGCAGTGGTTGTTTTTGGTGTTGGGTTTCTCTCACCTAAGATGGTGTGGGAGAGGGGGCCTGCGGGTGTAGGCTGCAGTGGACTTTGGGGAAACCACGATGGACTTGGACTCTGGGGAGCTGGGGTCAGAGACGTGAGTGCAGGGGTGACTTCAGGTGTCGGGTCTTGGCAGTCCCAGAGGCTTCAGAGTCCCTTCTTTGGAGGTTTTTGGAGAACAGGTCCGCTGTTCCCCCGCAGATCTTAAGCCTTTATTGAATGCAGGAAGTCCTCCCGGGTTCCTGGAGTCACAACTGCAGGATGAGTCGGCTTTCGTGCGGGTTTCAAAGAGGGATGCAGACTGGCCTGCAGGGTTGGTACCAGGTCAACTGCTTCTTTTCTGCTTTTCTGTTGTTGCAGCACTTCGGTGTACTTTGTCTTCTTAGGTTGTCAGTATCTGCTTCTCTGCTGCCAGGGGCTCCCCTAAATACTAAGCTTAGGGGCATTAGGGGTGTGTAGGGAAGTAGCCTGTGGGCTATTGACCCTTGGGTCACTATGCCCCCTATACGACAACTTCCTGTGGGAAGTGGGCATAACCCTGTCCCAGAATTCCTAAGTGTGCCATCACCAAGATTGCTATTTCTGAAAAATGGTGTCCACCTTGCAGTAGGCCACTTTAGGGTTTGTACTAGCCTGGGGGTGGCACGTCTACCTAACTAGCTATTTTTCCTGCCTGTCCAGATGCCAAATTGGATGTGGACGGGGGGGGGGGGGGGGGAAGGGGTGGCTTCCTGTCCTGTAAGGGAAGCCAGATTCACATATCAAAGGTTGCAGCTCTTTGAGGCTTGCCACCTTAGGACAGCTAATCAGCAGGTCATCCTGTTGGAGGGGGTGTTAAACCCTCTTCCAGACAGGCTTTTGTTCTGGGCCTCCTGAAAGCAGAAAGCTCTCACCCTAGAGGTCTAGAACAGTGTCTCGGGTAGCAGGCACACCAGAGGCTGGTAGGGTTTCAGGGGGTGCCCTCTGAGGGCATCAGTGTGGGTTCACCAATACGAGATGTTTGATATCAAACATCCCTATCTTCAATGAAGCCATCATTTAGCTGGGGAACTCGTGTTGATCAGTGTCCAACACGTATTTAAAATTGCTTCCCTGGTCATTTCCTATGTCTGAGAGTTGACAAAGACATAGCAGGGGCATATCTGCTCCTGCAGATATGCCCTTGTGTGTAATATAATGCACCCTGCCTTAGGACTGTAAGGCCTCCTATAGGGATGACTTACATATATTATATGCAGTGTTAGGAGACCTGGCACACAGGCTGTGTGCCATGTGATGTTTTCACTTTTGCTTGCACCAAGACACACAGCCTGCAATGGCAGCCTGTCATGTGTGTGGTTGAGGGGTTCCTTAGGGTGGCACAGTTTGTGCTGCAGCCCTTAGGGACCCTCTTTAGTGCCCTAGGTACCAAGAGTACCATTTACTAGGGACCTACAGAGGATGCTAAAGGATGTGCCAATTGGGGAAACAACTGTGCAGTTTTGGGAAAAAGATCTGGCATTGGGGACCTGGTTAGCAGGAACCCAGTACACTTTTAGTTGAAATTACTCCAGATACCAGGCAAAAAGTGGGGGGCTACTATGTCAAAAAGAGGCACTTTCCGACATACACTGACACAGCTATGGGTACCCTTTAGATCTCATCTCCTAGATACTCCTTTCAGAGATACCAGTATAGGGCCAACTCCAGGCCACTTCCAGGACCCCACCCCCTCCTGTCAGAGGCAACAGAAGGTCTACCACCAACAGGCACAGAGAGGGTATACCAAGGCTGCCTACAGAGGCAAGGAGGCATTCTCCTTTATATAGGGACTCCCACTGTAACCTCCCCAATAACAAACCACCTGCAAGGTCAGACTATGACGTTTCCTTCCTCGCTGGCAGAGAATCACACCAGACATGTTTGTCAGCAGTGGTTCGCCACGGTTCACCCCCTTCCAGCATCCCACCCTACAACCATGCTCTTAGCAGAGAACATTTCAACCTACTGGAAGAAGAGGCCCAAGTGCTCCTTCAAAAAGGGGCCATAGAACATTTGCCACTCACCCATCGGTGAAACAAAACGTTTACTCCTTCTACTTCTGGCTCCCTCAGGTGAATCCTAGATCTCGGGCCTCTGTACTGGTAGATCCTCTCTGAACACTTTCATAATGTAATGGGAAGTACGTCATCCCTCTCCTACAGCAAGAGAATACATGGCAGGGTAAACCTCAAGGATGCCTCCTTTCACATCCCCATTCATCCCACCCACCAGTGCTACCAGCACTGTGATGTAAGTGGCCATCATTGTCAGCTCAAAGTACTTAGGTTTGGCATCACTATTGCTCCAAGGGTCTACAAGCCCCACAGATCCAGGCCTTTATTGGGGCAGTCCTGACCTCAGTCACAAGCAAAGCTTACCCCAGCATCCTAAGGGACTTTTAAGTATCTTTTGCCTCTTTTTCTTTCATATTGTCACATCACAGTCAGAACCTCTGTTCACCTTATAGGCATGATGACCTTGTGCATTGCCATAGTACCTCAGGCCTGGATTCACCCATTGCAACAGTGCCTTTCAACCCAATGGTCACAAGCATGGGATGGGGTAAGATCTAGTGTTGGTAAAGGCCTGCAAACATCGCTGTCTGCAGTGGTGGAACAGGGACAATCTGTGATGGTCCTCATCACGACTGACAACATGACTACTTTGTATTACCTCCAGAAACAGGGTGGCACTCGTTTACTGCCTGTGTTCCAGATGACACAGAAAATCTGGTATTGGACACTCTGTCACCACATCCACCTCATGGCAGAGTACCGTCGGGAGGCGGGGGCAGAACAATTATGTTGAAGACCTGCTCACCAGGACACATCAACAAGTCCACAAGTGGGAACTCCACTTGCAAGTCCTGCTCCAGTACGTTCGGCGCTGAAGCTCTCCACAGATTGACCTATTTTCCACTCCAAAATCAAAAAGGCTCATATTTATCATTTTTTTATGCAGCAAGCAACTTTGCTACACTCTGTGAAAGGGAAAGGGCAGGAATGCACTGTATTTAACATTACACAGCACAGGAGCACCCACGCTCCACCAATGGAATACCTCCCTCGGGGCAGAGTAACACAAGGCAGCAATTTGTGCTGCTTTGCGTTACTCCAGATTTATCAAGCCATGCAGGGTCATGCAAGGGGCCTTGCATGGCTTAATAAATCTCCCCTAGGTTTTGAGTTACCATTGTGCCCCCTTATGTGGCGCAAAGGTGACACAAAACCTTGATAAAACTGGCTTAAAATGCCAAAGCTGTGCCTCCCGCAACCCACACTCACAGTCCATGGACATACACTATGGATGAACTGGTGAAGGGATATTTGCTTATGCTTTCTAGCCCCCCACTCCTTCTGTTCGGGGTATGGAAGATGCTGCAAACATCTCAGTCTCTTATCCTCATAGCCTACATCTGGGGCAGACAGCCCTTGTACTCAGCACTCCTTGAAATGTCAATCAGTCTCCACGAGAAGCTGCCCAACAGGCCGGACCTTCTTGCCATAAGCCAAGGCCAGATCAAGCATCCAGAACAGAAGCAACAATCTAGCGATTTGGTACCTGAGATCCTAGAGACTGACTATTTGCATCTCCCACAGTAACACATGCACATTTTATGGGAGTCTTGAAAGCCTACCATACCAGCCTGCTATGCAGTCAAATGGAAAAGATTTGTCCTTTTCTGCATCCCCTAGCGCCTGGACCCCCGTAAAGCAGCAGTACTGGATTGCATATGTGTAGGAAGATGGCCTGGTGTATGGTGGGTACCCAAGGTACTTACACCTTATACCAGGTCCAGGTATCCCCTCTTAATGAAGTGTAGGCAGTGCCTAGACGCCGCGCTCTCTAGAGGTAGCTGTGGATGAGCAGCCAAGGATTATCTAGGAAACATGCAAAGCTCATGCAATATCAGTGTAGTCACATAGCACTTACACACATGAAAGAGAACACTCAGTTGTACAAAAATAAAGGCACTTTATTTTTGGAACACCATACCACAAATTACTAGAAGGGCAACTGTTAAAAATGGGGTATCTAGTTGGCAGTCGGTTTGCACCCTGTCCAAGTAGGGACCCTCACTCTAGTTAGGATAAGTGAGAGACTTGCTCAGATAACCCCTGCTCACCCCCTTGGTAGCTTGGCACGAGCAGTCAGGATTATCTCAGAAGCAATGTGTAAAGCATTTGCACATAACACACAGTAATAAGTGAAAACACTACAAAAGGACACCACACCAATTTTAGAAAAATAGCTAATATTTATCTATATAAAACAAGACCAAATACGATAAGAATCCAACATACAGTAAGAAAAATATGAATTATGCAATATTTACTCAAAACTACAGTTCCTTGAAGTCGATAGCTCCACCTGGGACTATCACGGCGTCGTGATCAACAAAACCAACAGTGGGCCAGCTATGGTCTCAGGAAGACCCGGATACAGTACATGGGATTTGCAGGGCGTCGTGATCCTCGCGGTGAGCTCCGGAGGGCGGTGTCACTGATGTTGCGGTGTCGGGTCTGGAGTCGGTGCAGGAGTCGTCGGGCCCTTGAGGTCAAACGTGTTGCAGATCGAACTCCAGGCTGATGAAGTCAGGTACAATGGCGTCGGGGCTGCGGTGTGAAGCGGGACGGTGCGACGTGAGGTGTCCACAGGCCACGGTGCAGGCAGCGGCACTGTCGTTGCTGAAGCGCTGTCGTTGGTAGGCCCAAGCCAGCAGTGCAGGACGGGATGGTGCTTCGTGACCCTCACGAGCGGTGTCCACAGGCCACGGTGCAGGCACAATGCCTGGGGACGACACAGGAGTCGATGGTGCTGGCGTCGGTGGACTGGGGCTGCGGTGTGAGATGGGACGGTGCTTCGTGTACCTCACAAGCGGTGTCCACAGGCCACGGTGCAGGCAGCGGCGCTGGTGTCAGCAGGAACGTCGTCATTGGGGATGCCCAGGTTGAGGTGTGAGCAGCCAATGCCGGAGTGCGGGGCCCACAGAACAATTCAGAACAATGCAGCTCGTATGATTCTGGCACTCCCACGTTTAGCTTCGGCTTCCCTTAGCCTAAAGTCTCTTCACTGGCTGCCGGTGGGCAAGAGGATTATCTTTAAATCTCTTTGCCTTACCTTTAAAGCTCTATATGGGGTTGGTGCAGAACACTTGGTGGACAGACTCAGATGGTACTGTCCAAGACGCGCCCTAAGATCGGAGAAGTCTTTTCTGATCCAGGTCTGTAGGACGTGCAGATTTAGGTGGGGAGATAGAGCATTCACAGTGGCGGCTGCCAGATATTGGAATGGTCTACCTCTTGATATCAGGAAAGAACAGAACTTCGCGATGTTTAAGAAAAGGGTGAAAAGCTGGCTGTTTCCTCGGTAGGGCTATTGGCTCCAGTCGTCTTCTTATCCTTTATGTCCTCAAGTGCTTCGATGCCAAGGCCGGAACGCGCTATATAAATGCCCATGTACATACATACACAGGTCGCAGTGCGAGCAGCGGCTCAGTGAAGTCATCCAATGACGGCGTCGGGGAGACCAGGGTCGCGGTGCGATGCAGGGCAATGCGACTCTGTGTGGCGTCGGCAGGTCACGGTGCAGGCCAGAGGCGTCGTTGGCGGTGTCGCAGTGCTTTCTCCTCTTGAACAGCACAAAACACACAATTCCCAGTGCTGCAGGTCAAGGAAATTGAAGTCTTTGGTGTCCCTGAAACTTCCAACAGGAGGCAAGCTCTACTCCACGCCCTTGGAGAATTTTCTCAAGCAGGACACACAGCAAAGTTCACCCTTTGCACTCTTTTCAGGCAGAAGCAGCAACTGCAGGCCAGTCCACAAAGCAACACAGCATCGGAACAGTACTCCTCCTTCAGCTCTTCTCCTGGGCAGATGTTCCTCTTGATTCCAGAAAGATTCTGAAATTCTGGTGTTTTGGGTCTTTTTCTTATACCCAGTTCTGCCTTTGAAGTTGGCAAACGTCAAAGCAAAGTCTCAAGTATTTGCAAGATCCTTCCTTGTCCAGGCCAGGCCCCAGACACTCACCAGGGGTCGGAGATGGCATTGTGTGAGGGCAGGCACAGTCCTTTCAGTTGTGAGTGGCCACTCCTCCCCTTCCCTCCAGCACAGATGGTTAATCAAGATATGCAGGCTATACCCCAGCCCCCTTTGTGTCACTGTCTAGAGGAGAGGTGTGAACAGCCCAACTGTCAAATTGACCCAGACAGACAATCCACAAACCGGCAGAGTCACAGAATGGTATAAGCAAGAAAATGCCTACTTTCTAAAAGTGGCATTTTCAAACAGACAATTTAAAAAACAACTTCACTAAAAGATGTATTTTTAAATTGTGAGTTCAGAGACCCTAAACTCCACATTTTCATCTACTCTCAAAGGGAATCTGCGCTTTAAGGATATTTAAAGGCAGCCCCCATGTTAACCTATGAGAGAGCTAGGCCTTGCACAGTGAAAAACGAATTTGGCAGTATTTCACTGTTAGGACATATAAAACACACTAGTATATGTCCTACCTTAAACATACACTGCACCCTGCCCATGGGGCTACCTAGGGACTAACTTAGGGGTACCTTACATGTTGTAAAAGGAAAGGTTGAGGCCTGGCAAGTGGGTACACCTGCCAAGTCGAATCAGCAGTTTAAAACTGCACACACAGACACTGCAGTGGCAGGTCTGAGCCATGTTTACAGGGCTACTAATGTGGGTGGCATAACCAGTGCTGCAGGCCCACTAGTAGCATTTGATTTACAGGCCCTGGGCACCTCTAGTGCACTTTACTAGTAAATCAAATATGCCAATCATGGATAAACCAATCAACAGTACACTTTCTATAGGGAGCACTTGCACTTTAGCACTGATTAGCAGTGGTAAAGTGCGCAGAGACCATAAACCAGCAAAAACAGACCTAAAAAAATAGGAAGAAGGCAAAAAGTTTGGGGATAACCCTGCAAAAAGGGCCATTTCCAACAGCAACCCTCCAATAGGAGGTAAGTAACACACTAAGGCCTATATTTATACTTTTTTAGCGCCACATGTGCGTAATTTTTTGACAGAAAAGGGGCGCAAACTTACAAATTACCTCATGTGTGTCATTTTGCGACGCAAAGTAGTGCAAACTTACAAAATACAATTGTATTTTGTAAGTTTGCACTGCTTTTGCGTAAAAAAATGATGCAAATGCAGCGCTTTAAAAGTATAAATATGGGCCTAAATATATACACTAGTTGTCAGAAATAGGCATAGAAAAGGTTAGAAAACAATGCAAATAGCAACACAATACTGACCCTCGGGGGAGCACAAACTATATACTGAAAAAAATGGAATGCGAATACAGGACCCACCTAGGTAGGTGAAAAGTGTAGAGGGGAGCTGGGAGTACTAGAAAACCACAGAGGTAAGTAACATAGTTCCCTCCCAACGACCAGGAATGCAGGAGTAAATCAATGGAATTTCCCCAAACCACGCAAAAAGGAGGAAAAGAAGAAAAAGAAGACACCCAGACAAGACTGCAAGAAACCAGCAGTGGATTCCTGAAGAAGACCTGTGGAGAGAGGGGACCAAGTCCAAGAGTCACACTGGAGTCCAGCAGGAGTAGGAGCTACTACCAACCTAGCTGTACCTGCAGAGTTGGTCGACGGTGATGAAGAACAAGCCAGCACTGCAGCTGGAGAAGAGTTCCTGATGGATGCAGAAGATGTCCCACGCTGGAGTGCAGTTTGCAGAACTCACCCCCTTAGGGGAAGTCACACTGGGCCCTCAGTGTCGCAGAGAGTCCACAGGAGCAGAACCCACTGGAGTCCCACAGGACGGGGACATAGAAGGAGCCCACACAGTACTACAGGAAGGGATCCCACGCCACAGAAGAACCACGCAGAGGGCTGTGTGTTGCAGGAAGGAGTGCTGGGGATTGGAGCTACATGTCACCTGAAGATCCCTTGAAGGAGATGCAAACAGGCCTTGGCAGCTGCAAGAGACGCAGTGCACAGGGGTACTGTCCTGCGTGGGAAGGCCAAGGCTTACCTCCACCAAAGTTGGACAGCTGGCAGAGAGGAGCTAGAGGACTACTTTGGACCACCATCCATGATACAGGATCCACGCAGCTCAGGATGAGAGGAGATCCATGCAGCCAGTCATTGTTGCAGTAGGTGCCTGCGGATGTAGGGGGGTGACTTCTTGCTTCTTGGTGCAGACTGAAGACTTTCCACCCTCAGAGGATGCACAGCCAGGGAAATGTTGCAGTTGCTGGAAGGAGCCAGAGAAACAATGTTGCAGAGCAGAGTCGTTGCTGCAGCTGCAGATTGTAGGTTCCTGTGAAGTCCAGTTACGGTTCCAGTGGCCAGAAGACAAATTAAAATCTTTGCAGAGGATTCTTGCTGGAGTCTTGCACGTCATATCTGAGGACCCACCCAAGAGAGAGACCCTAAATAGCCTTGAAAGGGGGATTGGTCACCTAGCCAGGTAAGCACCTATCAGGAGTGGACTCTGACGTCACTTGCCTGAACTGGCCACTCAGATGCTCCGAGAGGTCCCTGCCAACCTTGGAAACAAGATGGCAGAAGCCAGGGACCCTCTGGAGGAGCTCTGAGCACCACCCCTGGGGTGGTGATGGACAGGGGAGTGGTCACTCCCCTTTCTACTGTCCATTTTCTCACCAGAGTAGGAACTGGGGGTCCCTGAACTGGTGTGGACTGGTTTAAGCACGGAAGGCACCAAATGTGCCCTAAAAAGCATACTAGTGACTTGGGGATGCAACCCCTCCCAAGCCAGTCACACCTATTTTCAAAGGGGAGAGGGTGTTGCATCCCTCTCCCAAAGGAAATCCTTTCTTCTGCCTTTCTGGGCTTGATCAGATCAAACAGCAGGAGGGCAGAAACCTGTCTGAGGGGTGGTAGGAGCATGGGCTGCTCGGAAAACCCTATAATGCAATGCTGGGGGTCCTCTAAGGAGCAACCAGAGTGCATGGAATCATACTTACAATACTTGCAACAGTATTGGGATATGATTTCGACATGTTTGATACCAGACATGCCCAGATTTGGAGTTACCTTTATGTAGCTGGACCTTTGTCCAGTACATGTGTAAAATGGTGTCCCCACACTCTCAAAGTCCAGGAAAATGGATCTGAAGTTTGTGGGGGCACCTCTGCTAGTGCAGGGGTGCCCTCACACACATCTACCTGCACCCTGCCCTCTGGGCTGAGAGGGCCTACCACAGGGGTGACTTATGACCTGTTGTGAAAATGGGTGCATGCACCCGTTTCACCCAGACTGTAATGACAGGCCTGCAGAACCCTTTAAATGGGCTCCCTATCGGTGGCAGAATAACTGCTGCAGCTCATAGGGATCCCCTGGAAACCCAATGCCCTGGGTGCCGAGGTACCATATACTAGGGACTTACATGGCGGTACCAGTATGCCAATTGTGGGAAGAAAAAGGTACAGTTAAGTTATAAGGGAGAGAGCATAATCACTGGGGTCCTGGTTAGCAGGATCCCAGTGGACACAGTCAAACACACTGACAAACAGGTCAAAAAGTGGGGATAACCACACTAGAAAGAGGCTTCTTTCCTACAATATGCTATTTACTTCATTAGCAGAAGTCAGGCCTAGCCTACACTACAATACAATACAATACAATACAGCTACATTTAACCGCCATAGTTGCCTGCATGCAAAATAGGATACTATCTTCCCTTTTCCGCATACCTGCTATTACAGCATTCATGGAAGGCCTCAAAAGGGTCATCCCTCACAGGGTTCCGGATTCTCCAACATGGAACCTTAACATAGTCCTCACAGGACTCCTGAACCCCCCCTTCAGCCCTTACACTCTTGCACTCTCCTGGAAAGCGGTCTTTCATGTGGCCATAATCTCTTCTAGGTGTTTTAATGAGTTACAGGCCCTTATTCTCAAAGAACTCTTCATTCAGGTTTGGAAAGATAAGGTAGGACTCAGAGCTAATCCCAAGTTCCTCCCTAAAGTGGGTTATCCTTTTCATCTTAAACAAACCAAAGAGCACCAAGCCTCCTCCCCCCATCCAGACTCAGTAGCAGAGAGTACTCTATACACCTTAGATGTCAAACACACTCTCATGAGTTACATTGATAGGATCAAGCCATTTCTGGAAAGCAAACCGTTGTTTATAACCTTTGCAAAAATCATAAGGGCCACCCTGTACCCACAGCACCACATGAATAGTCCAATTCATTCATAGGAAATGTTCCCCTTGCTGATGTATGTAAAGATGCCACTTGGTTAATCCCATACACCTTCATTTAGCATTAATGTGTTGATATCCTAGCCAGGCAATGACTTTTCAGGCAGTCTTAAGGACCTTATTTGAGACATCTATATCCTCCACACTGTAGCCACCACTTGTAGAGAAGTACTGCTTTACAGTCTATGAAAAACATGTGTCTCTACAGCAACACATGTAGGAACTGAAAATTATACTTACCCTGTAAGCATCTGTTCATAGTGTGTAGTGCTGTAGATTCACATGCACCCACCGTAAACCCCTGAAGCGTGTGGTTCTAATCACAGCTCTCTTCTCTTTATCAACTAATCTCCTTTTGCAACTCTTACGTGCATCATACTGCATTTAGTCACCGCTCCATATTACTCTCACCCTCTGAGTGAAACAATTCTAAGATGGAGTCTGCCAATTAGGAGAAGAGTCGCCATATACCTTGTGATTCAAAAGACATATTTGAAGAAAATGGACCTGCTAATGACTGAGCACAACAGTCCAGGTGACAGGAGTATGCCGAGCATAAATAGCTACAGCACTACATGCTATGAACAGATGCTTACACGGTACAAAACCTTTTCCTTCTGATCGATATTTCTAAGCACAGATTCCTCATCTTTAGACTATACCCAGGCTCCAGTCAGGATCTGGAAGTTTGCAAAACAGTGCTCCCGTGTACCACTCAGTGGTGCCATGTGGCTCCGCCTTGACTTTGTTCTGTGCCAGTGACAGAGGAAGCGGCATCCCTGCATGCTAACATCAGTTCCTTACTTTCTTGCATCTTCGAACAATGATCTGGAGCTCTACTCTCTTTATTGCCAGTGACGAGTTCTTGAGACTGAATCCCAGTGTGCAAGGAAACTTATGACCCATATTTATGGGACTTGACGCAGGTCAGCGTAGCAAGACACCTTGCTGCGCTGCGTTAAAAGGAAAGGGCAGGAATGTGCTGTATCTATGACATACTGCACATTCCTGTCCTTTATAGACCTTCCTGCGCAAAAGCAATCCTGGGAGGCATTTTCCGCTTTTTATGTGTGCTGCAGAATGCAGGACAGATAGAGGGAGTAAAAAAATGAGGAGAAATTAAGATATTCCAACTTGTTGCACCTCCTCTGGGGAGGCGTAAGGTTTTGGCGCATCCCCAGGTTTGCAAGGTCTGTGAATCGGGACATGCATCAAAAACCTTGGGTCTTGTGTGGGAATACCCACTGCAATGCCCATAGAACGCCTCCGTAACGATTTTTGCTGCCTTGCCTTACCCCATATTTATGAGGCCACTCAAAACCTTGCAAAGTGGCTTTGCGTGGGCTCATAAATATGATTGAAAGGTTTGTGCCACATTTGAGTAAAAAAAATGACACACCGGCAGGGCAAGGGGCACATAAATATGCTCGTACGTTTGCACCTAAAACTACAGAATTCAAGCCATGACTGTTGTAAACAGATGCCGGTGACAGACCTGCAGGTGGTGTGCCTCTGGTGTCTGGGCTTGGGTCACAAGTATACGTTGTGTAAGTAATGTGCCCTCATACAAACAGAGGCAAATTGTGATTGTGAAACTAAGCTGTATGTGGCAGAACATTAAAAAAAAAAACCCACTCAAATACCTGCTTTAACTCGAGGGCGCTTACCCATTTCTGCTCTCGAAGCTGATCCCTCAACAGGTCCTTGTCAAGGTCATCTAGCAATTCAAAGTCGAAATCAAAGTGGAAACACAAGAAAGCAAAGCAGGACACAACACTATCCTGCCACTCACTAGCAAAAGAGATCTCGTTCTTGATCTCCAGTTGAGGAGCCAATCCCAAAGTTGATCTTGATGCACCCGAGTTCCTCAGGCCATCAGGAACGCTGCAACAGCTTGAAGGCTTTAGGAGGCCATGCTGCATATTTCTGACAGTCTTTCGGCTCCCTCTGGCACAACAATAGGCCCCAAGAAGAGCCCTTCAGTCAGCTTAAGACGGATTCTGCACAGACTTTGGTGCTGACTTCTATTCTAGCTCCAAGACCTGAACTGGTCTCTCCCTTGTCAACCCCACTCAGGCTGGATGTGAGCCCTTTGCTGATTTCAATGTCTGCCTCTGATCCGCATATGCCTTAACCGAAAGTCAGTTCACAGAGTGGGAGATGGGTGGGTCGGTAAGGAATCTGCAAGTAGAATATGTCTCTACCAGATAAGACGTTACAGAAGGTAAATAACTTGTTCATCTCAGAGACTTCTAGTTGCAGATTCCTTACCTTAGAATAGATATCTGAGCAATTCCCCTGAGGAGGGTCTGCGAACCAAGATCATACTATGAAGTCCCTCAGGACCAGACAGACAGAGTACCAGTCCCGTCAGACCTGAATATCCAGGCAGTATTGTTTGGTAAAGGTGTGCAAAGATGCCCACATTGCCGCCTGATGGATGTCCAGGACTGGAACTACGCATGCTAATGCAGTGGTTGCAGCCGTCGCGCAAACCGTCTGGTGGTTAGTTTTTAGCCAGTGCTTAGCACATTTTAATGCAGAGAATGACATATCTGGAGATGGCTCTCTTCTGCACTGACTGACCTTTCTTCGCACCAACATACCCAACAAGGAGTTGATCATCCACCCCTTTGGTACGGTCAAGGTAGAACGCCACCGCTCTTTTTGGGTTCAGGCAGTGGAGGCACTCCACTTTCTTGAAGGATGGGGGTGGGTGTATAAAGTAGGCAAGGTGCTAGATTGGCCTACATGGAAGGGGGTAACCACTTTCAGAAGAAAGAAGGTCCATGTTCGAAGCACCACTCAGTCACGATGGGGTGGCTTTGATCAAAATGCCTCCAGTTCACTTACCCTATGGACAGATGCACTGACCGCAAGGAAGGCTGTTTTTAACGCTAGAAGCCTAAGAGAATAATTGTGAAGAGGCTCAAAGGCAGTACACATGAGGAATGTCAGAACAAAATTCAAATCCCATTGGGGCATGATGAATGGGGATGGAGGAAACAATTGGGTAAGACAATTAAGGAACCTACTAACAGGACACTGAAACAAAGAGGGTTGGTCATGTAATCCCAGAAATGCAGCAACAGCAGTATAGCCTTTGAGGGTGCCCAAAGCCGAGCCCTACTGGGCCAAAGAAAATATAAACAAGAGGACCTCAAAAAGAGGGGCAGAGAAGTGGGGTCAACAGACTTGTCTGTGCACCATGCCACAAATTTAGGCAGACAGGTGTATACTGTTTTAGTGGAGGGTTGCCTGGCTGTCAAAGTGACATTACATACTTCAGGCAGGTCAAAATCTGTGAACCACTGCCGCTCAATCTCCTAGCAAGAAGGCAGAGACTGGACAGGTTTGGGTGGAGAATCCTCCCCTGCTGCTGTGACTAAAGATGGGAGGACCAAAGGCCTTGCTTAACAGCTCGGGTTACCAGACTCTTCATGCCCAGTTTGGGGCCACCAGGATTTCTTAGGCCCTGTCATTCTTGATCTTCTTGAGAACTCTTGGCAGAAGTTGTATGGGCGAAAAGGTGTGCAGGAGGTCTGAACTCCACTCGTGATGAAAAGCGTCACTGAGTGAGTGCCACCTTGGAAACTCCAAAGCGCAAAACTGCTGACATTACATGTTCTCTGCAGAGGCGAACAGATCTAGCCAAGGCTCTCCCCACTGCTGAAAGAGGCCTTGCGCCACCTCCAGATGGTGACCCCATTCATGATCGACCAGGCACTGTCGACTGAGTTTGTTGGCTCTGGCGTTCAGATGGCCTGCCAGATGTTGAACCATCAGGGAAATGTCCTGATGTTCCAGTCATGTCCAGAGGCGCAGAGCCTCCTGACATACGGTCCATGATCCCACCCTGTTTGTTGCACTGCCACATGGCAGTGGTGTTGTCCGTGAACACCTGCAATACTTTCCCTTTGAGAGAGGGAAGAAATCCTTTCAATGCCAGTTTGATCGCCCTGAGCTCCAAAGACTGATGTGGAGCCCAGACTCTGCCGGAGACCAGGCTCCTCTGATCTCTGCCTCCCCCAGAGGGCCACCCAATCCCACAAGTGACGCCTCTGTCACTACTGTCAGATCGGGTGGGGGAAGGGAGAGGGATCAGCCTCTGACCCGATCGCAGTTTGTAAGCTACCACTGCAGAACTTGTGCAGTTCCCTCCGAGATCTGGACCATGTCGGAGAGATTCCACTGATGCTGCGACCACTGGAACTTCCCACTGCAGAGCCCGCATATGCCATCTGGCATGTGTCACAAGCAGGATGCAGGAGGCCATAAGGCCCAGCAGCCTCAGTCATTCTCACCAAAATCCAGGATAGACGCTGAACCATCAGTATCATAGCCTAAGTATCCTGGATCGCCGCTCAGAAGGATAAGCCAGAAACTGCACAGTGTCTAGAACAGCTCTGATGAAAGTGAGCATCTGAGAGAGAGTCAGGTGTGACTTCGGCACATTTTTAGTGAACCCCAGCGAATGCAGGCAGCCCGCTGTAGTCTTGAGATGGGAGACCACTGCCTGGGGTGAGCCCGCCTTCAACACCTAATTGTAGAGGTAGGGGAAGACTGAAACCCCTGACATGCGCAGATGAGCTGCGACCACTGCCATCAACTTGGTGAACACCCAAGGGGCACTGGTAAGGCCAAAGGGGAGCACGGTGAACTGAAAGTGATCGTGTCCTACCATGAACTGCAAGTAATGTCTCTGGGCAGACAGGCAGGACAGGAATATGGAAATAGGCATCCTGCAGGTCCAAAGCTACCATCCAGTCTCCTGTGTCCAGTGTAGATAGAACCTGAGCCAGAATGAGCATTTTGAACTTTTCCTTCTTGTGTAATCGATTGAGGGACCCAAGGTCTAGGACAGGGTGGAGGTCCTTGTCCTTTTTGGGCACCAGAAAGTGGTGGGAATAACAACCATGACTTACTTGTAGCACAAGGATTTTCTCTATGGCTCCAACGGCCAAGAAAGTTGTAACCTCCTCGCAGAGGAGTGTCAAGTGACCTTCCGTCACCCAAATGTAGGGTGGTGACATTGATGAAGCGGTAGTCTTGAAGGGGCGGGAGTAGCCCCTTCTTACGATTTGCAAAACCCACATTTCTGACATGATGGACTGCCAGCTGGGTAGCTGACAGTGAATCCTGTCTGACTGGTCCCTGGTGGGGAAGTATAAGACTAGGACAGTTTGGAGCCCGGTGTGGGGAGGGGGGGGTTGATGGGGGGTATATGGAGTTGTACTGGCTAGATTGCTGGCTCCCTGCTCCACAAGGACGTTAGATCCCACGTCCCAGGCCACGCAGAGGCTGGGCAGCATGCATGGCACAGTGGCTGGAGGAGAACCAATGTGGTTGGGCAGCCCTTCTGTAGCTATGAAAGGAGTGAAAAGCAGACTGAGGGGAGTGAGGAGCAGCTACAAGGCCCAAGGACCTGGCTGTAGCCCGGGACTCCTTAAAGCGCTCGAGCGCTGAGTCTGCTTTGTCTCCAAAGAGACAGGTGCTATCAAAGGGCATCCCCCGAAAAGCCAGACGTCCTCAACCAGGTGTGACACCTCAAGGCCACTGTCGATGCAACCAACCTGCCTAGTGAGTTGGTCGTATCCAGCCCACATTTTATTGTGAACTTTGCTGCATCTCTCCTATCTACAACAGCTTATGAGAGAATGGCCTGGGCTGCCTCCGGGACCTGTGGCAGCACTCGGATGTAACAGCCCAAAAGAGCATGCAGTGTTCACGGACCACAATTTCAGGCTTGCAGAAGCAAATTTCTTCCCAAGTTGGTCCAGCCTCTTAGATTCCCTATCCGGGGGTGCAGAAGGGAATGCATCCACAGAAGTGTATGCCTGGATAACCAAGCTTTCATGGGTGGGTGCTGCGTAAGGAACACTGGGTCATTTGGAGCAAGTCTATGGCAAGGGATGATTATCCTGTTCACAGGAGGCCCTGTGCTGGGTTTGGACCAGGTCCCCATCAGGACATCAATAAGGTCTTCATAAAAGGGCAAAAGGGGTTCAGAAGAGGAAGCCCCAGGCTAAAGCACCTCTGTCAGGAGGTTAGTCCTGACTGCCACCAAAGGCAACTCGAGGCCCCGGACCTCGGCCGCTCTTTGCACCACCACTGAGTAGGACACTCTCTCCTCCGTAGACACAGTAAAGGGAGAAAACATGCCAGTGAGAAGCATCCAGACCACTGGCCAAACCCGGGTCCGGCCACCAGTCTATGTGATCTTCTAGCTCAGTGCTTCCCAACCTTTTGACTTCTGTGGACCCCCACTTTATCATTACTGGAACTTGGGGACCCCCACTGAACCATTACTGGAATCCAAAGACCTCCCATTGAGTCATTACTGGAAGCCCGGGACCGTGGCCTATATATTGACAACAACATTGTGAACTGCAAAACAATGCATTCCGTCAAAAACATATACAAATGATTGATAAACATTTTATTTAATTAGCAAACAAAAAAGTAAATAAATACAAATTTTAATTTTAATAGGAAGGTTGGAGCTTTTCTAAATTCAATTGAAACCACACATCGTCCATACTATATTCTGTTTGCTGCACCCGTCTTGCTCCCATTAATCAATCTGAGGATAATAATTTAATTTTTAGCTCCGATTTCAAATTCCTTGAAATTTACAGTATGTTTTAAAATTTTCAACTTTACTTTCAGCCATTTTATATACACTTTATCAATCTGTTAATAGTTCATTTTCTAAGCAGTCACAGACCCTCTGAGGAGGCTTTGCGGACCCCCAGGGGTCCCCGGACCACATGTTGGGAGCCACTGTTCTAGCTGGTATTTTAAAGGGTCTTGGGACCCCTCCCATTCATCACCATAACCCAACCCAAGAGAATAAGGGTCAGGATCTGACTAGGGGTTTTAGGTGGGTGGACGGGGGGGCGGTGTTAAGGCCCCGTTGAAGTCAGTCATGCGACGCAGGTCTAGCTCCATGGGTGAGTCAGCGCCACACAGGGACACGGGAGGGTCGAGGTCTGAACCAGCATAGAGGTCTGAACCGGCATCTGGGAAAGTCGAGGTGGTACGACCAACACGGGTTCAGATCCAGAAACTGATCCCTGGAGCCACAGGTGCAGAATAAGAGTGGGCCCACGAGGGCGCTCCAACAGAATGCCCAAATATGAGGTTCATGGCTTCATAAAACTCCCGGAGTTGGGCAGTGACTGCTCCGGCTCACAAAACTCAGGGAGGTGCGGAGCCAACCCAGATGCAGGCTCCAAGGACAGAGGCCTGGAACGATGATGCTCCTTTTCTCGTCGGCTGATGGACAGGGTAAAGTCGCGGAACACTTGTTCTTCGACTTCTGCTTGTGCCTCGACTTATCCGACCATCCCGAGGACTAGGAGTAGGACGATAATGAATTGGTGTCTCTGCGACTGTTCTCTGGACCTTCCTCTCGACTGAAATCAGGAGCGATGGAGAGTGCTGGGCCACAATGAGCATCTGATAAGAGACTTCTAGCTGCAGATTCCCAACCTTAGAATTTCCTGGCATCATCTTGGAATCCAGAATTTATTTGCGCAGCATTTTTCTGCGTGCGCCATCGGGTGCTGTCGTTCGGAATCGCGTGGCGTCATCGGCTTTGTTGGAGCTATCTGTGATGTCACAGTCGCCTATAAAGGCACCACCCAGGCGCGAGTACATCAGTTCTTTTCCTTATGTGCCAGTTAAGCGCAGGTCTCGATTTATGCTATCCTCTGCCTTTTTTGGCAGGCCTTTTTTTTCTTCCTTTTTGCAGATGCTTTTTCGAGTCTGTGCAAGGGTGTCATTGAGGAAGACGGGGTGCAAGCTGTGTGGTACATGCCATCACGCCATTTCGGAGACAGACCCCCATCAAGTATGTCTCTGGTGCCTCGACAGAGGTCACGGTCCCGATTGAGGAGGCGGTCGCGTGACCGCTCCAGGAGCCCTAAGTTCTCTTCGTCGCACTCAAGGTCTTCCAGGCACTCGGGGAAGAGGCACAAAAGAAGAAGTCCAAGCAGACAGACTTCACCATACATGTGGGCCAACGAGGCATCTTGGGAACGTTCCAAGCACAGTTCTGCGGAACCTGTGCCAGGGCCAGCTTCAGGTCCCCTACCTTTCCAGGAGTCGAAGCGACCCCTGCTCAACTCAGGGAGTTTTACGACGCAATGCGCCTCGTATTTGAGGCTGATGTGCCTTCAGGCCCGTGGGTTTGACAATGGGCCCCATCAGATTCCACGGCAGTGGTTTCACTCTTGGCGCTGTTGGGGACTCCTGGATTTGATACCGGATCTGGAATTGACAGCAAGTGCATACAGTCGGCCTCCTCCGGCGTCGTTCCCGACGTCGGCGATCCCCGCTCTGCCAGCACCCACGAGTGGTGCGAGCCCCATCCTCATCCCAGATGATCCAGAGCTAGAACTACGTCCTATGACGCTGATTCCGACTTTGACGGTGCCGACAGGGGCCAGATCAGTGCCTGAGGCTTATTTTGATCAGCCAGGAATGGGAGGGGTCCATGACCCTTTAAAATATGGTTTGGAGCATATGGACTGGTATGAGGAACCAGGGGAAGGCAGTGGACTTGATACATCCCCAGATACTGGCATGCTACTTCCCCAGATACTGGCATGCTGTCACCTCCTACTGTGGCTGCGGAGGAGGGAGCTTCATATGCTATGGTGGTACGTGGGGCAGCTGAGGTCTTGAACCTAGATTTGCCTACAGTGCCTGTCAGAGCTGCTTCAGCCGGGGGTTTCCAAATCAGAACTGATGTTACCCTTTAAAGAAGCCCTCACTGATGTCCTACTGGGGACGTGATCCAAACCCAACACAGGGGCTCCTGTTAATAGGACAATAGGGGCGCCGCCATACACCAGCTCCTAATGAGCCTAGTTTCGTCCCCCAGCACCCCACCACGGAGAGCTTGGTGGTCCAGGCCTCCATTTCCCATGGTACCTTCCCTTCCGCTCCCCCGGACAGGGAATCCAAGAGGCTGGACCAACTAGGGAAGATGATGTTTTTTTTCCTCCAGTCTCGCACTGAGGTCCGTAAACACCTCATGCCTATTGGGCCTTTTTCCCCATACTTTAAGGGATATGGTGGCACAGGTGCTTCCCCAAGTCTCGGAGGGCGTACAGGACACACTCTCACAAGCTTTTAAATATGGAAGAGACGCAGCCAAGTTTACAATTAGGTGTGGTTTGGACACGACCGACTCGCTGGGCAGAACTATTTCTTCGGCGGTGCCCCTTCAACACCACTCCTGGCTTCGTACTTCTGGCTTTTTGGGTGATGTCCAGGCGAACCTTATGGACATGCCCTTTGATGACTCACTCCTATTTGGAGAAAAGGCAGACTCCATGCTTGAGAGGTTCAAAGTCTTTCTGGCTACGGCCAGATCCTTGAGTATCTCAGCGCCGACTCGCAAGCAGTCTGCCTTTTTCCCCATTCGAGGCTTCGGAAGGGGTGTAGTACCATACCACCCACCAATCAGCCACTGTCCTCTGTTAACAAAACATCCAGTGCGAGGACGAGGTCATGGTACCATCAGACCCAGAGGGTCTAGCCAGAGGTCAGCCACCACCCAGCCCACCTCCTCCACAGCGCCCAAGTCCTCCTAGTATGATTCTGCAAGAGGGAGGATTCAATTTCATCTCCCTCACTGGTGGTCCATAACATCGGACAAATGGGTCTAGCAGATCATACAGAAGGGCTATTCCCTCCCCTTCCAGTATTTTCATCCCTCTAAGCCTCCATTAAACGAACAGCTGATGGAGGATCATTTAGTCTTCCTCCGCGAGGAAGTTGCGACTCTCTTGGCCAAGGGAGCTACAGAAAGGGTCCCAGTGTCGGAAGTAGGCACTGGTTGTTATTCCTGCTACTCTCTGATTCCCAAAAAGAACAAGAGGCTTCACCCTATTCTGGATTTATGGGATGTCAAGCTCTTCCTCAAAAAGGAGAAATTCAAGATGCTCACTCTTGCTCAGGTCTTGGCTGCCCTAGACCAAGGAGAATGGATGGTAGCACTGGATTTGCAGGATGCCTATTTTCTCAACCCCATCCTGTCGGCTCACAGGCGTTACTGGCAGTTCAAGGTGGGCCACAAGCCCTTTCAGTTTACTGTGCTCCCCTTTGATCTCAACAGTGGCCCTCAGGTGTTCACAAAAATGATGGCCGTGGTAGCAGCTCATCTGCGCAGGTTAGGGGTTTCAGTCTTCCCCTACCTCAAAGACTGGCTTTTGAAGGCCCCTATGCCCCAGGCTCTCGTCACCCACCTTCAGACTACGGCAAATCTCCTGCATTCGCTGGGGTTCACTATAAACGTGCCGAAGTAACACTTGACTCCCCCTCATAAGATCCCTTTCATCTGAGCTGTTCTGGACACAGTGCAGTTTTAGGCTTATCCTCCCAAGCGGCGAGTCCAGGATATTTAGGTTATGATACCGATGTTTCGGCCTCTATCCTGGATTTCGGTGAGACAGACTGAGGCTGCTGCACCTCACAGCCTCCTGCATCCTGTTAAACATGCCAGATGGCATATGAGGGCTCTGCAGTGGGACCTGAAGTTCCAGTGGGCACAGCATCAGGGAAATCACACCAACAAGGTTCAGATCTTGGAGGGAACTGCAAAAGACCTACAGTGGTGGTTAGTGAACTGTGATTGGGTCAGAGGCAGACTCCTCTTCCTTCCCTAACCAGATCTCACAGTAGTGACAGATGCATTACTTCTGGGATCAGGCGGCCATCTGGGAGAGGTGGAGATCAGATGCCTCTGATCTCCAGTGGAATCCGGACTCCATATCAACTTACTGGAGCTCTGGGCGATCCAACTGGCATTGAAAGCATTTCTTCCGGTTGTAAAAGGGAAGATGGTGCATGTGTTCACGGACAACACTACCGCAATGTGGTACTGCAACAAGCAGGGCGGTGCGGGGTCATGGACCCTTTGTCAAGCGGCTCTGTGTCTCTGGACATAGCTAGAACAGCAGGGACTAACCCTGGTGGTTCAAAACCTGGCAGGTTCTCTGAATGCCAGGGCGGACAAACCCAGATGTCGATGCCTAGTGGTTCACTAATGGTATCTCCACCCAGAGCTTGTGCGAGGCCTCTTTCAGCAGTGGGGAGAGCCTTGGTTAGATCTGTTCGCCTCTGCAGAGAACGTGCAATGTCAGCAGTATTGCATGTTGGAGTTTCCAAGGGAGCAATCGCTCAGCAGTGCTTTTTGTCACAAGTGAATTCGAGCCTCCTGTATGCCTTTTCGCCCATACTACTTCTGCCCAGAGTTCTCAACAAGATCAAGTACGACCGGGCCCAAGTAATCCTAGTGGCTCTGGATTGGGCATGGGGAGTCTGGTACCCCGAGCCTCTGAAATTAGACATCGATCCTCCGATCAGGCTGCCCCTTCTGGAGAGTTTTCTGTCACAGCAGCAGGGGAAGGTTCTCCACCTGAACCAATCAACTCTGTGCTTTCATGGGTGGATATTGTGCAGCAGCAGTTGATGACTTTTGACCTTCCTCCCGAAGTCTGTAAAGTTTTTTTTGGCAGCCAGGCGTCCCTCCACTAAAAGGGCATCACCTGCCATTGGAAACGTTTCATATATTATTGGGCAGAAAGAGCTGTTGATCCTCTTTCTGCTTCTCTTTCTGGTATCCTTCTCTTTATACTATTCCTTGCCCAGCAGGGTTCTCCCTTGGGTACTCTCAAGGGCTATCTTTCTGCCTTATTGGCATTCCTGTGGATGCCTGATCAGCCTTCACTGTTCAAATCTCCCATTTTACATAGATTCCTCAAAGGGCTTGTACATATGTTTCCACTTATGCCCTTTGTTATGCCTCAAAAGGACTTAAAGCTTATGTTTCTTATGTGTGCTCCCTTTGAGCCCTTAAATAACTGTCCCCTCTGGCTGCTCACCATCAAGACAGCCTTCTTAGTGGCAATAACATCTGCCAAGAGGTTGAGTGAGATGCAAGCTCTGTCATCAAAGCCACCGTATATCACTATCTATCCAGATAAGGTGGTTCTCAGAACACGTGCCTCTTTCCTCCCTAAGGTGGTGTCCCCATTTCATCTGGTTCAGAACTCACCCTGCCCATCTTCTTTGCTCCACCGCTTCGCTATACAGAAGAGGTACGGCTCCACCATCATTCTATATTGACTGCACAGAAGAGTTCCGGGTGGATGACCAACTTTTTGTGGGGTACATGGGATCAAAGAAGGGTCGGGCAGTGCAGAAACAAACCAGTTCGCACTGGGTCATTCTCTGCATTAAAATTTGCTGTGCACTGACCAAGAAGCAGCCTCCTGAGGGGTCATTCCACCAGGGGCAAGGCTGCTACCACTGCACTAGCAGGAGGTGTTCCAGTCCTGGATATCTGTCAGGCAGCAACATGGGCATCCTTCTACACGTTTGCAAAACACTACTGCCTGGATAATCTGGGCCGGAGGGACGGACACTTTGAACGTTCAGTCCTGCAGGACTCTTTATTCTAAAGGAGATCTGTCCGCAGCCCACCGCCAGGAGGTTATGGCTTGGGTATCTATTCTAAGGTAAGGAATCTGCAGCTAGAAGTCTCTTATCAGATGAACAAGTTACTTACCTTCAGTAACGCATTATCTGGTAGAGACTATCTAGCTACAGATTCCTTACACCAAGCCATGCCTCCCCACTCTGCGGATTTGTCTAATAGGTTTAGGGTTTATCCCTTTCAGGGCTCTAGTTTTGCACAGACTAACTGTTGGTTCTATGCCCTAGACTGCGCAGATCTGGCATGGAAGTTCATGGGTAAAAGAACTGACGTACACGTGCCGGGAAGGTGCATTTATAGGCGAGTGTGACGTCACAGATGGCTCCAACAATGCCGACATTGCACGCGGATCTGAACGACACCACCCGACGGTGCGCGCAGGATACTGCTCAGAGCAAAATTCCAAATTCTAAGCGGACGCCAGGAAATTCTGTCACTGACATTGCCTGATGACCGGACTTGAATCCGGTCTTACGTGAAGAGATCTCGATGCACCAGGAGTGTAGACACTCAAATATATTTGACAAAAAGTCGAAAAAGACAAGTCAAAAAGCAACTGAGGGGTAGCTCTTCTTTGGAGTCGCGCTTGCTGGAAAGAAAAGAACTGATGTCAGCCTGCTGGTGTGGCACCTACATATGTCACATGACATCACATATAGCATACACTATGTTGACGACGGACACAGAGCCACCAAAGCCACCTGATGACATGCAGGGGTATTCCTGTAGGAGGCTGGCTCTCTAAATAGTGCACAAAATTGATGTGCAGAGAGTCAGAGCAATGCCACCTTGGTTTACAGAGGTAAATGCTAGATTACCTAATGCTCTAATTTTTATGGTAGCTTGATCGAGCATTTAGGCCAATCTTGGAGAAATGCTAAGCATTTGTTGTAGTTACAATATCAATAAATGTAGAGACACATTCAAAAGAATATCTTGAAAACAATTTACAAAAATACTTTGGATGTTTATAAAATTTTTAAGACCAAGATCATCAAAATCGGATAGGTACTTTTTAAGTTATGATTTGTCAAAGTTTAGCAAAAATAGTATTTTTGTGCGTAATTACGCACCATAGGAATCAATGGGAGAAAACTTTAAATATGCTTATAAAATCAGGCACTGCGTTTACCAATGTCTCCTTTTGTTTTGAGGTCGAGGTCATCGAGATGTCCTGTGGACCAGCCGGGGAAGTTTGGGCAGCTCCCGGTTTTGGTGGGAGAAGCTGCTGAAAAGTCCTTGGAGGACCACTTGGAAAAGCATTGAGATGAGTCCGGTGGGTCTCCTTGGAGTGTAGAGGTCGCAAGGGGTGGGGAACCCTTAGGGCACAGCTGGTTCTCTGGTGCATGGGCCAGGGAGGCCAGGTGCAGAGCAGATAGGTGAGCCAAGAGCTGTGCCCAAAGATGCTCTTGGAACCAGGAGGCAGGTCACTTTGATGGTGGATTGCAGGTCAGCAGGGCCACTCTGGGTGGTGGTTCTTATGCGTCCTGAAGTCCGTCAACTGTAACGTGCCTCTGGTCCGTGGAGAGTCTCGAGTGGACTTTTCTTTTGGGTGTCCAATGTTAGGGGTCCAGTACACTGGGCTATTGCACGGTTCAGCCCCTGGAGGTCGCAGTGCCATCAAATTTGGCACACTTTTAGGATTTGTCCTCCAGGTCTGTTGGGTGGAATTTGATCCGGCTGCTGTGTCCGGTTCCTTGGTCAGTGGCCCATCAGTGAACTAGACTTCACTGGTCTTTGCTTCTTGGTTGCGGAGAGTGATGCCTTCACTCTGGAGGGAGATCTTTGGCAATTTTCAGAAGGGTGGAGGTCCTCTGGGGCTTTGTAGAGTATGTCTGATGCCCAAACAACCCCTCAGCGGTGGTTGTTGAGTCTTGTGTGCAGTAGGCACGGTTTGGCACCTTTTTCTTTGTGCAGCACGATTGCAGTTCTCGAGCCTTGGGTCTTCTTTGTTACTGGCCTTATTGTGTCCTTGGAATCTGATCTGCAGGTCCAGGGGTGCCTACTAAATACTGCATTTAGTGGGCATTTAGGGGAGGCCCTAGTAGTGACCTATGGGTCATCTACCTTAGGGTGGATACACCCACTATGTGACCACTATGGGCAGAGCTCACTTCCCTATTCCTGATTGGCTATTGTTCTACCATGCAAGATGGATGGAAATTAAATGAAGGGGTCACTGCATGCAACACCTTAGGGGTGGTGTAGGCTGGGGGTGGCTACTTTTCCTGTCCTTTGCGCATTTTCCTACTCTTGCTCCCACCAAACGCGGGGGTTGGTAATGGGGGCAGCCATCTGCTGCTTGCAGCAGGGCTTGGGGTAGAGTTTAAAGGGCAGCAAGCCCTTTGAAGCTCGCTGGCAGGGCAGGGCACATTCCTGGGGGAGGAGATGTAACACCTCTGCCCAGGAAGGGCTTTGTTTTCTGAAGCCAGAGAGCAAAGGCTCTCACCCCAGTGCTCCAGAATCTTGTCTGGTGGTGGCAGGCTGGTTGTGACCAGCCAGCAACCATGCCAGTGTTAGTTAGCTTTGCAGGGGTCCCCTCTAAGGTGGCCCCTGGGTACATTTTGCAATAAATCCAATACTGGTACCAATTTGGATTTATTGTCCTGAGTTGTTTGATACTAAATAACGCAGAGTTCAGAGTGGCCATCATGTAGCTGTGAAACTCATACTGACCAGTGTCCACCATATGCATTTAAAATGGCTGCTCTGTTCACTTACTATGTCCCTGGTTTTGCAAGGACCCATTAAGGGCATATTACTCATGCATCTATGCCCACACATGCAGTATAGTGCACCCTCCCTTAGGGTTGGAAAGCCTGCCAGAGAGAGGTGGCTTATCTATATTGCATGCAGTGTGTTGTGGACAGGTCACAATAACTGTGTGCCATGTCAAGTTTGTACTTGACACTCAGCCTGCAATGGCAGTGCTGGGTGCACTGGGATGTATGGCCCCTGAGGGATGGCACAATTTGTGCTGCTGCTTAAGAGGCCAGCCCTTAGTACCGCATGCCCTGGGGACCTAAGTACCATTTACTAGGGTCTTATAGTTGCAGCTAAAGGTGTTGCCAATTATGCCAATGCATCAAAACAGTTTTGGGAAAGAGATCAGGCACAGGGAACCTGGTTAGCAGGGGCCCTGGGCACTAACTACTTTGAAACCACATCAAATACCAGGCAAAAGGTGGTGGGCTAACCATGTCAAACAAGGCCCTTTCTCACAACTGCTTGATAAAAATCCCTGGATCCAGACTGACACCTAGGGAAAATTCTAAGGTAACGAATCTGCAACTAGAAGTCTTTATCAGATCTATCAAAAAAAGCATTCTAAGGAGAACACAACATATATTTCTGGAGAACACAAGCCAACGTGTTTCACCACTTAACATAATTAGTTTGGTTGCTTCTTCAAAGCAATGAATTGATAAGGGGTATAATCTACATTCAAGCACATAAGTGTATGAAAAAGAACCCACAAAATTATCCATAATATAAAAAAAAAAGTTAATGGTAAGGCTGGATCGTGTTAAAAAGCAATGATCATATCACATTTTGTTTCTTTAAATGATATATATATATATCTCCACACACACACATACATCACAATACCACATGGAATGTTTTGAGTTAATGCAAATAAGATCCAAAAGAATACAACACAATAGTTTTCACCACATTGACAGAATCAACTTAAAGATATTCCCTTCAGGTCTCTATTTTCATTTTAGAAGCAGAATTCAAATTGAGATTTCTCTCAATGAATTTGTAATCACCTGTGATTGAGATTTTGCACTAACAGTTAAAAAGGATTTGCTTTGTAAATTTCTTCAGATTCAAATGGAACCAGGTATTACTCCTTTGGTAAGGCTCTTTCATGGTTGTTCATTACAGTTAAAGTGGTTCATATAATTCGAATCACTATGTAACTCTTCTGTTTTCCCATGTTTGTATTAGCATTTAGAAACAGCAGTGCATTTGAGGCCCCTTCCTCTCTGCCCCCTCTCCCCTATCATCATCACCACCACCACCACCACCACCACCACATCACACCTGCCAGTGTAATGGTACAGTGCAATGACCCTGAAGTCCCCATAGGCACATTTAAGTTCCCATCATCTAGTCCACAAAGGTCCACAGTATGAAGCCCCCTCTTTGGGATCAGTAGATGCGCGGTTGCTCAGTCCTGCATCGACAGAGGCATAATTTTTCGCTTCCAGAAGTTTTATTTCCAGTTTCTGTATGTAAGTGTTGCATATTGTAAGTCCCAGTGCTTTGCCTGCCCCCCTCAGGCCTCTCCCATCACTGCAGCCTTGGCCTTCGACCATTGTAGCAAAATGCGGAGCCAGCTTTTCATGTCTGGAGCCACAGGTGATTTCCATGCCACTGCAATATGGCGTTTACAGGTTTCTCTGCCTGGCATTCGTACTGTGTAAAGATATTGGTCTCCTTTGGCTCTGTGTCATACACCCAGGGGGCAAGATTCAGGTGTGGGAAGGGCCACATTGTCCGTTAGGTCTGCTGTGATCTCCGCCACTTCCACCCACACCAATCTCACTATTGGGCAGTCCAATACCATTTGAAAGAACCACGCATATAGTATCCCACATCTAGGGCACCCATAAATAGCATTGGGGAACATATGTGATAGGCGGTGGGATACACCTGGTCATGGGCATCAGTGGTGAGGTGGGGGTGCAGTTAGGGAGGAGGGCCCTTGTCCCCCTCCCCCTGGATTTAGGTACAGCCTAGTGTACTAAAATTATGCCCCCCCTGAAAATATTTCTGCAGAAGCCCATGCACCTGGTGAAGGTAATTAAATTGGGTAATACAAAAGTAACAGTTTCGCAAAACCTTTTTAACCTGTTACAGGACTTGGGTCCACTGTATGTCCCCTAGAAGGGTTCGAAGAACCAGCTCCCATCTCTCACTAGTTTTGGTGTCCGTTTTTTGTTTATGAACCAGGAGAGCGGCATACAGGATTGTTACAACTTTGCGCGTGCCCCCATACAAGGACATTGTGTGCAATGGGAGCGCAACTTTGGGTCCGGTACACTCTTGTCCCCAACAGGAGATAAGTGTGTGGCTAACACCACCATAAGTCAAGAATTGACAAACCGGAATTAGAAACACATCGCCCATCTCTGAAAAGGGGCAAAACACCCCCTCTGTAGAGAGGTCCCCTAGACACGTACCCTGCACGTCACGATGTCGGACAGTGTCACAAAAGATTGACATCTGCCACAACAGTATAAGGGGCGAGTAAGGGAGAGTTGTCTCCCATCCCTGAGTGTATATCTGGCAGCTGCATTTGGCCACCTGCATTTGGGGCGTCTCTCCAGGTAGTCTGGGCCCGGGGGTTGACAGCCAAGTGTAAACGTGAGTTCCAGCCAGGAGGCGTGTAATAACTGCCCTCTCAGCACGTGGAGTATTAGCAAGCCACCACAACTGTCACTGTAGCTGAACTTCAGCGTAAAAGAGTTCAAAATTGGGCTCATCTTTGCCTCCATCATGCAGAGGGGTGTACAGTTTGGTGGGATGACTCTGCCGACCCAAGCCCCAGAGCAATTCTGTTAACAGTGATTAAAGCTCTGTGAAGCAACGTACAGGGAGCGCAACTGGGAGGGCTGAGAAAAAGTATAGCAGCTGGTAAAGTACCAGCGTCTTCGAAATTGCCACCCAACCCCTCGGAGAAAAGAGGATGGATGTCCAAAGCGGCAGCAACCTGCACACCTAGCCAAGATATTTGTTCAAGTTCCCTTCCAGTAGGTCGTCGCCCGAGTGGTATATCTGCACACCCAAATACTTAAAGGTATCATGTTGCCACTGATGCCGTGCCACAGGGAGAACTCTGTCAGGCTGGGGGGAGGGGGGGGGTTAGGCGGAGATGGAATAGGCAGGATTTATCCCCATTCGCCTTAAGTCCCGACATTTCTCCCAACCAATTTAGTAGTGTCATCACCTCTGGAAGTGAAGTGACCACATCCTGTAGGTATGTCAGTGCGTCATCTGCATATAAAGAGATCCCATGATGAGCTCCATATGCCTCAACCCCCAATCCTCTGCACCCTTTCACAATTGACAGGTCAGTGGCTCCAAAGCTAGGGAAACAAATCAGCAGAGAAGGGGCAGCCCTGTCTAGTACCACAGCTGATATCAAACCCATCAGAGATAAACTGGCCCATCTTGACTTGTCACACATGGTCACCCATACAGGTCCTGAGCCAGCTCAAGTATCCCAGGACCCACCTGCATGTCTCCAGGGTTGCAAAGAGATACTCCCACCCGAGAGTGTTGAATGCTTTCTCGATGTCAAGCGCCACTGCTACCGACACTCCTGTGATCCCCACGTCTGTCCTCAACATCCACATCAATCAGAGGATATTGAGAAAGGTACTCCAGTCAAGTATAAAGCCATTTTGATCCACATGTACTGAGGCACCCAGTAGGGGGAATAACCTTTATGCAAGGACCTTTCTCAGAACCTTGTAGTTAAGATTCATCAGCGAGTGATGCCTATAAGACCGTACATCCAATGGGTTGTGGTCTGGTTTTGGGAGCCAACAATCCATTTATATGTGCCTCATTGTAGACCTCCAAAAGCTTAGGTGCCAGAGTACCACTATATGTGGCATAATATTCTATGGGGAGGCTATCAGTGCTTGGTGTTTTACTACATGCAATTTGTGAAATAGGCACATTTTATCTCCTTCAGCTGAAGGAGTGTATCTAAGTCAGCTTTCAGCAAAGAATTTAGCTTGGGGAGTGGTATCCCTCAAATGTATTAGTGTATGGTGGAATGTGAGGGACCCATCTGGGCTGCGTATAGGGCACAAAGAAGCCCACAAAGGGAGCATTTATATTTTCTTGTGCATGAAGGATCATGCAACTATAGGCACGCATGCCAACTACGCTAGTAACCGACCTGCTTCATCCCCGTCTCCATGGAGTTTAGTGATATATTGCCTGTAATCAAGACACCCCAGGCTTGTCTCCAAGTCTTGGTACTCCCTCTTCAGCTGGAGCAGTGTTTCAATCTTATTAGGAACCTGTGGCTGCTCAGTATCCAGCCATCGCAATGCACGTTCTTTGGCCAGTATATCCCTAAGCAGCATCTATCCATATGCAGTGCCCCCTCACCACTAGATTATCAGTGTTCCACTCGGTTGCTCGGCTAGATATGGAGCCAACATTGTGCTCAAAATAACGGGTCAAGTGCTCACCTAGGCCCTCCTGGAGTGATTCAGTTTGTAGTTTCCATGCCAGAATGCTGGGACAAGCACAGCCCCAACATAGCGAGAGCAGTAGTGAACAGTGATCAGAAAGCATGTGCGCCAGATAGTTCGTATGATGTATCAGTGGGACAAGCGACACACTGCAGAGAAAGAAATCTAGGTGAGTGTGGACATCGTGAACAGGAGAGTAAAAAGAGAACTCTGCTCTCCGGATAGTGCAGACGCCACATATTGCACACCCCATGATTAGTCAGCCAGCCCTGCAAGTGCATTGTGCTTCTGTGGCAAGCCTCCCCAGGCAGTGGGGGCAACCAAGTGGTCTTTATCTACATCCAGGACGCAACTGAAGTGCCCACCCCAGGTAGTGGGTGTATGGGGGTCATGCAGTAGAGCCAGTGTGAGCCTGTCCATAAGCGAGGGGTGGCCCCCATTGGAGGCATAGAAAGCTTCCAGCGCCACATGCCTATCATCCAGGTGTCCCTCTACCACCGCATATCTGCCCTCTGTGGCAGTCTTGTGAGAATCTGAAACAAAGGAGACCCTCAGGTCTATCCAGATGAACAACTCCCGTCAAATGTTGAGACTGTAGTGCCAAATACCTGATCCCCTCCATTTCATATGTAGCTTTCAGAGTTCTAACTGTGACAGGTGCATCTCTTGTAATAGAGCTACATGTGTGTCTTCATTAAAGGTAGGTGTGGACATGGTAGAGCTTGGTTGGTGTGGGCATACCCCTCACATTCCAGGTAACAAAAATGGACTGAGGGGGTCAAGGTCTGGTTAGGTGTACCCTTAAGTCGTATGTATTTGTCGTTGACAAGATAAGGCCACTCCCTCCAGGTGCCAAAGCTCTCTGGTCCGAGCCCTTCCTCCCTTTAGT
The DNA here is from genome assembly GCF_031143425.1 of Pleurodeles waltl. Taxonomy (NCBI): domain Eukaryota; kingdom Metazoa; phylum Chordata; class Amphibia; order Caudata; family Salamandridae; genus Pleurodeles; species Pleurodeles waltl. The sequence goes on from NC_090440.1 coordinate 1,693,612,235, forward strand.
GCACTGTGTGCATGAGTGTGAGAAGGACTGACGGATGAGTGGGCGATCGAGTACAGGCAACTCCAATCCCTCAACGATATCAACAAGCATCCCCCTCACCCTCCTGGCAGAGGTAATACCCAGTTCTCTGCCATAGTGTGATAAAACCCATAAACAATAACAACACACAGTGTAATCCTCCAGTCCACTATAGTGAGCCAGGCGTGGGCAGCAACCACAGATATAGCCTGGTTCCCCCACCATCCAAGAGCAGCCAGGGCATCCATACAGTTATGCAGCTTCCTGCCATAAGGGAAGCAGCAGTCCAACCTCAGTGGTCATCCGTAAGTTGTGGTGTCAGTGTCGGTACACGGAGGTCATCACCTGTAGAGCCAAGGGTGCTACCAGTTTCTAATCTTGTGTCAGAGATACACTTGGGTCGCAGGACCTCGTAGGGGTTAGGACCATGCTGCAGCACCTCCTCCACCTCCTGTGCCCACTCCTTGGCTGCCTGTTTGGATGTTGGTCTGGATCACAGTCTACAGGAGTAATGTTAACGTGATTACAGCATTAGCCAACCCTCCGAGTCCTTGGCATGCAACCAAGTCCAGGTGTCTTCTGGTGTCGGGAAGAAAAAGGTGGTGTCCCTCTCTATGCCTCTGAGTTTGGCAGGGAACAAAAAGGCATATTTGAGTCCCAAAGTGCATAGTCAAGCCTTCACAGTCATATAGGAAGAACGTTAGCGTTGCACCTTTGCGGTATTATCCTCATAGTTCTCAAATCGCCAAGGGCCTTTCGCCCAAAACAGCTGCAACATCAGGTCCCTGTCACTATTATGAAGCACACGAGTGATCACTGGTCGCAGGTGCACTCTCGGCTGGGGAGGCTGCCTCAGCAGGCAGTTTGCTAGTTCAATGGAAAAAAGTTTGTTACTCTGCCAGCCAGTACTGTCTCCGTCAACCATTGCTTGAGGAAGAGTTCTACGTTGGGACCCTCAGCTCACTCCGGGAATCCCACAAATCAAATATTATTGCATAAGGACCTTCCCTTAGCGTCTTTCACCCATCATTGTAAGGATGCAATGTCAGCCCTCATCTCTCGTACCCGAGTTGTAAGTCCTGCTTTGATGGGTGCGTCGTAGTCAGAGCTAACTCAGTGTGATCCACCCTTTCTGCAAGTCGGCGGTAGTCCACACAGAGCAACCCCACTTCTAGGGACACCATATCACTCTTTGGTGTCCAATATTGCCTGCAGAGTCCTCTCAAATTGATTGGAACGTTTATCCAGTGAGGCCTCGAGGTAGCGGAGAGCACCACCTTCTCTGCCGGTGCCCCATCCTGGGTCTGTGATTGCCCTCCCTCCAGGTCAGAGTGCTTGGAGTGTTTCGTTTTCACCATATTGACAGTACACCCCAAGCCATTTGATGTAGGAGCTGTGCCTAGGTCAGGATACACCGTAGGCCGTCTTCAATTGACCAGCACACCTGGAACAATCTCAGCTGACACTATTCCCCCCCCCCAGGGTCAAAATGCAAGTACCAAGCAGGGGAGTTCAAGACCTCTTCACATTCTGGTGCCCTAGGCACTAGAGTAGGAGGTCGCATCAGCAAAGCCCACATCCCAAACCAGTGGGTCAACTTCCGTTCCAATGAACATCTGCCTCTCAGTCCAAGTCCTGCTCGGTAGGTAGGGCACCCAGTACAACAATGAAAATAAACTTGAAAGCCCTTCAGTCCGCACCCAGGTTGCACTCCTAGGTCCACTGAGCAGGGCAGTCTCACTTCCATGTGGGCCCCAGGGATGGCAGAAGGCACCCTCCCTATATTATCTGCATGCTCCTGAGGCAGCTTAGCACCATGCAGGGCCCCCAAGGGGGTGTAGCGGCAATCCTCACCCTGCAAGGAGGGTTTGCTGCGGTAGGGGCTCAGCGTGCGGTCTCTCCGCCAGTTGCATGGCCCGGGTGTGGGCTGGCCACCAAGCTTTAGAGACAAGGTCATACTCTTTACAGCCAGTCTGCGCTGGGTGCAGCACTGGACGTTGGGTATGGGGTGGGGTAGAGTAATGATCCCCACACAGAAGCAGATGGCCCTCTGGACCCAGGATCTTTTCGGATTAAGCTAGGGGTATGCAGAGCTTAGGCAGAGACATCTGCCTCGGCCGCCATTCTGGACACACCCCCAGGTAACTCCTCTTTCAACTCACCACTCATTAAAAAACATTCAACTTCAAAGAGCTAACTTAATTAAATATCTTAGATAAAGTGGCCCTTATTTGGTAGATTGGTTTGTTGTTTACTCTGGTATACAGACAAAATACAAAGCATGCAAAATAATGATAAGATAAGGTTTTAAACAAATTCAATGCTACAACATAATGATTTTTTCAAGTACTATGAAGCAGAACTTGCCAGGTGCATGATAGCCCACAGGCTACGATCTAGTGTGATGCGGCATGTATGAAATTTGCCACCGACTTTTCGTTACAATTTATACCATTTAAAAAAATGCAGCCTGCAAAAATACATTTTGCCACAACAAGTTTCTCTATGTGAAAAGAAGATGCGTACATGCAAAGCATTCAATGGGCCATTCTAACCAGGGATTGAACTCTGTGGTGAAAAATGAGCATTACAGTTTCAAAGTAAAGCCATAGAAATAAAGGCTGCAAGAATGCTGTTTTTATGGGAATGAGATTTGCAACAAGAGTTGTTTTTAATAAAGTTAATAAAATGTGATTTTATATTTTAACAAAATGGAGGGATTAGTTTTCTAAATTCTTAACTCAAAAATGTAAAGAGAAAAAAGTTTTAGTTTTAAACAGATGAGTTTCAAACTAGTGGCATCTCAAGCTGTAAGTTCGAGAATATATTTGTGTTGAGCCACCAAGGTATTGTAACGCTCAACCACAAACCACATAATTGTTTTAGGTGCACACTCAATGTGTCAATATTTTGCTTGCAAATGCAATGTTGATTGAAATGATTAGCACGTGTTTGAATGGGATTTTTTTTTTCTGTTTGACAAGTCATACGATTAAAAAAGATGTACAGCAACAGGTACCTGCTTTGCCCACAGCTCCTTGAATCTTTTCATGTGCTGCTGGGAGAGTCAGATTCTCACCAAGGACAGGTATTAACCATACCAGGAGGAATTTACATTATGATTAAGATATGTAGTAGGGCACCTCCCCTGTAATTTTGAGACCTTTCGCTATCTCTGCCTAAATGTTTACCACACAGACACGGTCTTGCTCGATGGTAATCACAGTAAGGCCTTGACCTTGATTCACCAATCCATGCACTTCTGGACTCGGCTATGGACAGGGCATTGGTGGCAAAGATGCTGCTTCTTCTGAGGGTCCTATATTTCTTGTAGGCTTTGCCAGTGATACCAACCAGATACTTCTTCAGGACCTTGATGGGCCTGGAGTCTGAGCTCACTTGGGGTATTGCTCTAAAACGGGTCTCGTACTTCAACGACCCATGCTTGAGGGGGGAGTTAAGGTCCCAAATTCTGGAGCTGTATTTTACAGTGGCTCAATTACATGGCCTATGCGCTGGTTGGCCTAAAATAGGACGGTGGAGGCTGGCTTAGTTCGGGCAGACTTAGGAGATACGGACGTTCTGGAATGGTTGCTCTCTTCGGATGGAGCAGCCAGGGGGTTGGGCAGGCTCATAATCAGTGGCCAAACTTCTCTGGATTCGATATATCAAACCCAAGTGTGTGTTGACATCCTATACACTGCAGCTGCCCCTCTGGAGTGTGCCAGCCATGAAAAATCTGCTGATGGTTCATGAATCTTTACCATGGCGAGAAGACGGAATCACCCAAACAGGTGATCTAAATAGCGGTAGAAATCTGCTTTCCTTTCAAGGGCTGCAGGAACTATATGAGCTTGAGGCAGGTCTTTTTTCTTACACACACTGCAATTAAGGTGGCGATTAGGGACACATGGGCACTGGGGGCCCAAACAAGCCACCATTACACTTGGATTTGCAGTGCTTCTTAACACATTGTAGTGCTGAATATAGTACAGAAATCGCCTGCTGGCCTAGCCAAAGGGGGGTGCAGTTTACTTTCGACCCGGGGCAAGACCAGATGGGAAGACTACTTAGGCAGGGAACTGACCATCAAGCAGTGGACCATTGCCTTAGAACATGTGAAGAGAGTCATGCGTAATCCCCGTTTAAAATTCACACAATTCAACTACCTCCATCAAACCTACCTTACACTGCACCGCCTGCACAAAACATTTCTGGCGGGGACTCCTTGCGTGGCCGAGATGTGGTCACATTGATGCTCCATTAATTCATATGTTTTGGAAATGCCCACCACTGATTCGCACATGGACCCAAGTGATGGAACATGTATCAACGGTGATCGATATTCAGCAGCCACTAGGCCCGCTCCTTTGTCTCTTGGCAACCACAAAAATATCTAAACATAACAAACACTAGCTGAAGCTAGTTGATTTGGCATTGGTCCTCTTTAAGCAATTAATACCGATGGCATGGAAGGCCCCTCATCCGCCCACGACCAAGTATTGGGTACAGGTGACTCACAAATGGGCTCTTGCAGAAGCGGATGCCATGAGACATGATTGTAGATTGCAAGGAGGAGGTGAAGCAGTTACAATGTGGGAAATATGTTCTTAAGTTGTTCAACAGACTGAATCCGTCCCCTCTATGCTATAACATCTCCAACGGTAAGCTGAGCAACTGGCCAGACTGTACAACTGAGTGGCCGACCCGCTTGTATGCACTGGACACTATAGAGAGATCCTGTGCTCTCCGGGGTACATTACGTAGGGATTCACTTTGCTCCCTCCTTCCCCTTTCTCCCCTTGGAACCACCACTAATCTATAATCCTTAGGTTGTGTATAATCCTCCCACTGCTCCTGAAACCGCACTACCAAGTAGCTGCAAAGGGCAGCGCCAGCCAGAAGGTTTTTATAAGTTACTGTTTTGCTTTGTTTTATTCTGTAATACATACATTGGCTAATTCTTTGCATGACAGGGCGTATTATGTTGCCCAGGATCGAAAATCTATTCTTGTTTTCTCATTATATCTCGCTATCCCTCAGATATTATCATTATATGACCTGCCACCGATATATTATTAAAGTTGGAATGATGGGCAATATCTACCCACCCACCTCATGAACATGTTGATTGTTGATCATTGCATCCTATATAATGTGTGGTGATTCTTACTTAAATGCCAAAAAAAAAAAACATGTCTAAGGTATATAGATGACCTGTTAGTATTATGGAATATACATGTAACAGATTTAAAGAGGTTCTGGGAGCTTTTCAAGTAGAAAAAACTTAACATCTCACTAACTAGCACTTATAGTCAGACAAGTGTTTTTTTTTTTAATTTAATTTAAGAGTTGTGATTAAAGATAACAAATTGCTTGTATCTTTAAAGAAGAAGCCAACAGCCAGTAATAGCATCTTACATGCTAAAAGCTGCGCTGTCACCTTGATCCACTAAAGTAGAACATACGATACAGAGAATTAATTAGGATGACGTGAATCCGTAGCCAAGCATCTGGTTATAAAGAGGCCAAGGATGATCTTTTAATGAGATTTACAACAAGATCCTGCACAGAGTGGATTGTGCAGACTGGTGTGTAAAATAAATAAATAAAATAAATAAATAATATTCTTGATCTGTGAAGGGCAATTATTATGTGTCACGACGCCAAGTGTCCGTTAGTCAGAACTTTGAAAAATTCTGGAATGCAGCTGGGCCTTAGCCTCCTTCCTTGGCATTCACAGAACCTTGCGGCACCCAAAAGAAGGCGATGGATAGACTGAGCAGCCTATGCATACAAGAAACAAAATACATTAAACTTAGAGAAGGGTGAGCTGGTTAGTTAAACACTAGCAAGACTCTAGTTCTACCAAAGCAATACACGCCTCACCAAAAATTGCGCTCGCTGCCATTTCAGCTTGCTTTTCTTTTATTTTGTGTACCTTTTGTTTTTCATCCCTCACTTTCTATCTCCTTTAGGGAACAGCCCTTGTATCAAGTCCCTGACAATCTCTTCATCCAACACATCATGGCATGGAACAAATATTACTGACATTGCCTATAAGAGCCTGCTACACGGGATTGTAACATATGCAATATGTTATACCAAATGTTTTGAAAATGTTATGAATTCAACACATCTCAAGATGATGAAAGGACTAATGTATCTGCTATTGCCCACTTGGGTGTTGCACAGCTGGGACTTGTATTTGATAGGGATAATAATAATGAACTAGCTGTAAACAATGTATTTAATTCACATATGACAAGTCGATGATAATCTATTCAGAAATGAATTTATCAACCAGATTCAATTCCAACAATATAATGTATCCTTAAAAATGAAGTCTAGATTACGATCTGTAATACACAGCTATGAATACTAAAGGCAGGAGGTCGTGACTGTCAATACTACATCTCTCTTCACTGCTTTCACATACTGCATGGTCATGGGATATGAAGGTTTAATATATGCAAGATGGCACCAAATCGTGAACAAAAATTGCTTGAAGAGGAAAATGTGTTGTTCCATTGCTGCTATCAAACGGACACTTGCAATCTAAGCCCACCTTTGAGAGCATCTTTGTTGTTGAGTTTCCACAGTTCGAAATACAATACAGACCCTTGTACACAATCCATCACTTTTAGGGCCGCTGCAAACGGATATCGGGGATTGCCTTTGCCAAAAAATAAACAAACGCATATATACATATTTTATTTATTTTGTATTCCATTTTTTTTTCTTTTAATATTATTTCCTACGGGGTGCTATTTTAAGTCCTTGCCACCATTATCATCTTTGGGAGTGTGTTGCAATACCCGCAATTGGTCGTGTGTGGTGCTGGAATACCCCCTACCTGGGCAGGAGCACTTTTGACTTTTCTGGGGCCTTTTTGCCTGTATTACAGAAATAACCTTACTCTTTTGTGGGTGGATGTTTGTAACTGTATGTCCCTCTCTAAACCCCTCCATAGTGCTCCCTAATCTCATCCTTAACCCTCTCCAAACCCCCTCTAATGTAGTAGTAAGTATTCCCGACTTGGCAGCCACTCCCCAAGCTTCCGCCCACATTTACATTCAAAACCTTTACCTACGTGAGAGGAGATCTTAACTGGCAAGGAGCTCTCTGCATAGGAAAGGCGAAGGACCCTGCACTCTGTAGCATGCTTAGCAATAGCGCTCACATACTACAACGTGCTATTCACAAGCCTGCATGCGGTTTGTGAATAGACTCCAGAGTTAGCATCTTCCGAGTTATATTGCACCTGCTCAAATAGTTGGGGCTCAGGGGAGGGTGGTGTTCGAAAAAAACAAACTTGCAATGCAGAATACAACTTGAAAGGAAGCAGCAAAATAATGCATACAACAAAATAGATGTGCTGGAAAACAACAATTTATTATTTTGTTTATTTATACAAAGGTCAATGAAGGAAAGCTAGCTACTGTTAACATAGCAGATGAGCATATTCTGCACATTCCCACACGTGATCTGTAACACTTTAGGTGAAATGGTGAGACTGCAATTCATACCATGGTTTGCCCTAAATACTCACAGCAATGAAGGAAGAAGCTTGCACATAATATTGCATGACATATGAACTAATGATCTTGGCAAACATCAGAAAGGGTCCAATCATCGCATAAGTACATACTGCGTTATCAGAGACCTGTTGCCCAGATACTATCAGTATTTAGAATATAAATTGCTTACAGAAGTCACACGGGAAGGGGGGGTTCAATGAAACGATTGTTGAAGTCTATGTTGAAGTCTATGTTGAAGTCTAACGAATATTTATGAAAATGGGGACAGAAACCAAAACCTCTGCAGTCGTCTTTTGAAAAAAAGAGATAATGAAGGCTGCCAAGAACTGCTGAAAATATTTATCTAATCCATTGTAATTAAAGACTCTCATGGAGAATAAGGATGAAATGTGCCACTATTTTTTTCTACCACAGCATTCTAAAATAAGTGATAAATCATGCCAGGAGAAGTAGGTGGCAAAGGAGATACAAATCGAATAAATCTTGACCCTTGTTTCATTTGCACTGCATTTGTAAATCCCCATCAGCCTCCAGTTCATGGTGGTCAAGAGCTGATCAAGGTAATACATTCCTTGGACTTGTTTCTCACAGTACTTATGATGTGGTGGTCTGCATTTCATGCTTGCACTTAATGTTTGACAAGTGGTGCCTTAACTATTTTATCGCTTTTTCTCGACTCATGTCTGAAACGTTTTTGGATGCCTAGTCATCTTGGCAATATAGCAGGCCACATTGGCAAAGGCTGCTGTTTGTGCTGCAGGTAGAGACAGAGGTTTGACACCAAAGTATGTCCTGAATTATTACCGGTCTATTTGCCTTAGTAAAAAATAAATCAACAATCAGTAAGAACAGTTGCCATATATCTGCGCTGCATTTTGGGACAGACACATCGGATGATATTTTACTTCAAGGGAGGAGTAGGTGACTTATTATGGTTTTCTTTTAAGTTGGTGTCTTCAATTGGTGTCGTTAAAGGTAAAAATTGGCTACTCGGGGTATATTTATACCGCATTTGCACTGAATTTGCATAATTTCTTTTTTACGCAAATTCAACACAAAACTAACTCCATTTTTATATTTTAACATTAAACACGTCTAACGTAAAAATGTTGGAGTTTGCACCATTTTTAGATGCTTGAACCTACCTTGTGTCAATGAGATGCAAGGTAGGTGTTCCCATCTAAAAAATTGTGCTAACCCTGTAGCCCCATATTTGTCCCCTGTGCTAAAATGACGCACAGGTGGGAGGAGGGGCTAAATAATGGTGCAAAGCCTGCTTTGCACCATTATTTAAAGCCTGGGTCAGGCCAGGCGTTAAGGGACTGGTAGACCCATTTCCATGGTTTAACACTATGGAATGGGTCCATAGGTGCCCTCTTTAAGCCCCAGGAACACCCCCAACCCAAAACAGAGGGACACTGGATGATGGGGGAGCCCATCCCAGGTAAGTAGGGTAAGTATAGGTAAGTCATTTTTTTTTTTTGTTAAGTGCCATCAGGGGCCCCCCTGCATGACACAGGGTGCAATGGCCATGCTCAGGGGACACTGGTCCTCTGTGCTGGCCATTGGGGTGGTGGGCATGACTCCTGTCTTTCCTAAGACAGGAGTCATGTGGTATGGATGGTTTTGCATCAGAAAAGTACGTTAGGCTGGTTAGAGTCATCTTTTTTTACTCTAACCAGCCTAACGTCATTTTTTGGTGCAAAACTCCCTTCTCCCATACCGCCAGCCCCACCTGGCTAGCGTCATTTTTTTAATTTTATTTTTTTAACAGCAGCCCTCCCTTTGTACCGGCTTGCACCATTCCGTAAATATGGCGCCCGGGTGGTGCTCAGGAATGGCGCAAGTCAGTGCTAAACTTTTTGGTGCAAAACTGGGTCAGTGCAGTTTTGCACCAAAAAGTATAAATATTTCCCTCAGTGTCAGACTACCGATAATAATAATATACACATTGCTGATATAAGTTTACAGATCTTTGTGCTGAGGTTTCCAAGTGCTTCTCCACCTAGAAGCCATGCTCTTTTGTAGATGCTCTCACTAGCCTCTCCAGGTTTCTGTTTTAAATGATGTTGGTGATAAATACCTTAGTTGTCTAAATGTAACCTTTCTTGGTCTAGTTTCTCCAGAAGGTTGTCACTGAAACTTCTAGGATGTAGGTTTTTGAAAGAAACAAAATAAGTAGGCCAGTTCAAGTAGACAATGTGTTATTTTCAATCTAAACGTGTAAGTCCATAAATAATAGTCATGAGGTTTGTCATAGTAGAGTTCTGAGTGAAGGCAATGGCAAATCTCAAAAGGAGAATGCTATGAGGAGGAACAGAAGACTTGGCATAAAAAGAATTACCAGTAATTAATCGAAGTGCTTGAAGATGCAAAACCCTTGGGTGCAAAATATTTACTGATGAGGCTGATTCTGTGAATCACTGCAATTATATTCTCTATTCATGTATTGCCTTGTAGACCTGCAGGAGACAAGTCTCTATGATCATTAGGGTGGTGATTTAATGAACAAGGTTGAATTTGCAGAGTTGAGATGCTAGACCTTGCCTTCTGCATTAAAGATGACGAGCTTCATCTGGGTGACATTTTACTGGTTGAAACTGCTATGGTTGTAGTTCTTAAATATAGGCCCTAGTTTTTTTCTTCTTCCTGGTATTAATTGTGTTCTTAATCAACTGTGTCCCTTAGTAAAACGTTATGCTCTCCAAGGATTTCATCTTTGTCTTGTTTTCGTTTACAGGCTGAATACAAGTTTTTGGCAGTCATGGTCTGTTGACATAGAAAGCTTGCGCTCATGGGGGATTATCACATTATGAGAAACACCGAAAGGGATGCATGTCTGTTTGTGTTTTGGCCCAAGATTACCTTATCGAAAACACCCAAGTCAGCTTGTTTTTTTGCACATCATCATGTTTCCGCCCGCTTTTAGAATCAGCAATTACTTAAACATAAATGCTTTATTATCGTCTCATCTTTTAACTAAAAGTTCACATATGAACAGCAAAGTAATAACAACTGAAACGTGTATGAACAAACTGAGATGACACGATTCATTCTCCAAACTATAACCCACATTTTGGCAATTCTTTTTCCTAACAGCCACTAGAATCAATTATCATGGTTCACTTGTTCCACAAATAAAAAAAAGTAGGTTACAGCATCTCATGCTGCCTGTGTCCAAAGCATCCTTTAAAATTCAACCGGTTGGTCGTCCTTTTATGGGAACAAGTTACACTGTAAAGTTCTCCACTGCCTAGTCCTACTTTGTAACGTGTAGTATAAGCAATCATTTGCTACAACTCACTCTTCAAACAGACCTTATTCATTCACAATACATACAACATAGTTCTTTTATTAAGCTCACCGCTGGGAACCCGAGCATGCTAGCTTTTCTATGTGTATTTCGCAATTTATGGTTTGAAGGACTTTAGGAATACATTTCCTAAAAAGGCATTTCTCGTCTCATTTTACAGCAGTAGCTTAACTCTGCTAAGCACATTTAGGAGTCACTTACATACAGAGGGAGTCACTACTGGTTGGTGGCAAATGGCATGCCAAATGTGCATCTATCCCAGGATCTTATTACACCACCGACGGGTGTTGTCCTGAAAGATTATGGACAGTTAAAACCTAGGGTAAATCGTGTGAGCAAAGTGCATAAAATCTGATATTGCTCACCATGCAACGAGGGAAAACAAATCCACGTATCCCCATATCAAGGTCTGGCTCTCAGGATCATGCATCAATTCTGCATCTGGTAAGTACCAATCCATTCAGTCTTTATGGTTTGGCAATGAGCAAGCAGGATTAACCAAGATTCGGAATGAGCCCCAACATATCAGACACCTTGGTGATTGCCAACCATTAAATACAATCATTTGGAGCATCTGCTCCATTAATTACACACTGCACTGTATGAGCTCGGCTTGGTGCACTGCATTTGAAGTTCGCTGAGCGTAAAGTGTGAACTCGTGCTCTCCAGGCATCTGTCGCATTCACTGTGGATTTCAATGCAACAAGCTCCTCTTTGTCATTATGAATTTTCCGTGGGACGTCATGTCGGCTTCATTTTGCTTCTCCATCTTCCCGCCAGTCAGATGACTACATGGTTCTTTTTCCCAAACTGGTTGCAATAGCCTCAAACAACCAGGGTACAATCTGTTATATCTTAATAAACAAAATGGTACGCAGTGGACATTTTCTACACTGTTACTATTGGTAATTGCATAAAAACCAGAAGTGCTAAGGTTTGTGATGCTTTACAGCACAATCCCATCCGAGAATTAAAAAAAAAAAAAAAAAAACACTCAGGATTGAGTTTCAAATCAACAACCAATGGATTAGTTTTTTTTTTTTTTTTTTTAATAATCGCGGATAGGGGTGGCAGACAATTAATAAATTAATGTACAATGACAACTGGCGGTGGATATGAAACTCAGTCCTAAAGAGGTGCACAAACTCCAATGAAATTAGTGGTGAACAATTTAGAACCTAAAATCAAGCTCGGTGGGCAAGTCACACACTGCTACGGCGGCAAAGCTATGCAAAGGAAAGAGGGTCACCTCTCAGTTACTGCGTTTTCAGTTACCATTTTAGAAGTGTTCATTTACCAAAGTGAAGGAAACAGGCAGATTGAGTGTAAGTAAACAAAAAGGTAGTATAGAGCACAGCCTGTTTAAGAACGCTTGAAATGTAATTATTTACTTGCAACTTAAGAGTGATTGTTTGCAGCTGGTCATTCATTTTATGGGTGTCTTAACAGGGCGACAGATTTTCTACGAGAACAGCAATATTGTCCACATTATAATGGTGGAAAAGGAACTAGCCTTTTGATTGTAGCATCCTCGTAGAGGCAAACAAAGATTTCATATATAATGGCTCATGGAAGACAAGAGAGCCTTTTTGATGTAGGAGTCGCAAAGGACATATGTTTCAATCAATGGACAAAACTTTGTATAGAACTAAGCAAGTTTTCCTTATGGTTGAAATGGTTTCTTCCTATGAGATGCAGGGTCTCATATTGACAGGTTTAATTAAGCAAGGGGCTTCTTTCTTGTTGGTCATAATGTACGTGTACTTCATTGAAAGTGTCATGTCATCACCTGTGGTCCCTCTGGTTCATCTAAGATCAGTCAGCTTTTATACACAAGGAAGAGAGAGAACATGCTGCACCAAAAAACTTGATAATAGAGCACGATGCAAACTTACAACCTGCCTGGGATAGCCTTCTTGCAAGATACCCTGCTAACAGCAGGTATGATACTAATAGGTACTATGCAGCTAGCCAAAAATCAGTTACAAGGCAACGTATTCATTTCATAGGCTATTAGCGCCTTTCCCAGTCTTGCAGTTTCCAAAATTAAACGTATCTTCATTTCCAGATAAGGAAGGTTTTTTCAGCAATCTAAAAGAAAAAGAGGACACCACGATTAAACCTGCATCATTTGTAAGCAGAGATTTCACAATGTGCATCACACTGTTTGGTCTAGCAAGGCGACCTTACTGCTATGGTTTTGAGACTACCTGATTACTTCTATGTTTGATTGGGCGATGAGAGGGCGAGCACGGGGGTGTTTTACATCCTTCATATAGTGCCGAGGGAAGAAACCTTTGAGAAATGCAACAATCTAATAGAGACTTCTAGCTGCAGACTCCTAACCTAAGAAGTATCCACAATTGTCAGATTGGACCTGGACATTTTTCGTGAGCAGTAACCCTGTGAGCTGGTAGGTGGTGTTGTTTGGTTCCGTGCTGTGGCGTCCGTGCAGGAAGTGATGTTTGCGGTGCCTATATAGGCACTACCCCAGCATGCTGACGTCAGTTCTTTTCTTTCTGCACCAGTTTGTGCAGATCCGGAAAGAGCTACCCCTAGTCATTTTTTAACTGACCTTTTTGTGACTTTTTGTCAAGGTTTTTTTTTTTTTTTTTAGATCATGTTGCTGGTGTGGCAGAGATATTCACTAGGAAGGCTAATTTCAAGCCCTGCAGTGCCGGTCACTAACCGATTTCCCCGATTCTTGTCTGTCTTTTGTGTCTTGAGCTTGACCATGACACGGAGACCTTCTTTGACTGCAGCTCCATGCACCCCAGGACCTTGAGGGAGCAATCCTTCAAGCTCCTTGCTGCTCGACATCTGACGCCGCGACGGTCTTGATCTTAATTGAGAGGAAGGTATTGGGATCAGTCATGGATCCATCTATCTTCATCACAGTCGAAGACATCCGGGCATTCGAGTAAGTCCCACAAAAAAGCAGAAGAGTAAGAAGTGAAAGAGGTCTAGGACTTCATCTCGTCCATTGACGGCACAATGGAGCGTCGTCATTTGAGGCTAGGCTCCATGGTTCAGCCTGCACTTGGGCTGGCTCCATGCCTACCCAAGTTTCTGGAAGCCGAAGAGACCCTCACCCAACTTCGTGAAGTTCATGGCCCGTGCCCCTCATATTTGGGCAACCCATCACTTCTAGGATGCCTTTGAACCCTGGGAGTTCAGAAGGGGCCCCCCACTGGTTCCCTGCTAATGGGTCCTCTCTCTGCACCAGTTGGCTCCTTGGATACACTGATGTATCTGGACTGACGTTGGTTCCAATGTCGATGCTCCTGGCACTAACATCCCCATTCTTATCCCCGACACAGAGCCAGATGGGCATCATCTGATGCCAACTCTAGCACCAACTGGTGCCATTCCCTCCAGGCCGAAGCCTGGACCCTATGGGTTAGGACTTGGGGAAGACTGGGAGGGCTATTGGACCCTGAGGCATACCAGGACCTAGACCCGGATATGGACCGGTGTGAGGAACTGGTGGATGCCAGTGGACAGGACACCTCTCCAGATACTTGCTTGGTCTCTTCTTACTGTGGCTACAGTGGAGGATGCCACATTTCCTATGATGGTGAGGAGGTCAGCCGAGGTCATGGACCTTCAGCAGCCCTCAGTGACATAGGTGCTCTGGCCGATGGTCAGCCCTTCAGGACTGCTTCTCCCATTTAATGATGCTCTCACGGACATCCTACTTGGCCTGATCCAAGCCCTACACAGGGGCTCAGGTGAATAGTACAATTGCCCGCCATCACCCTGCCCCAGTGGACCCCTCTTTCCTCACCAAACACTCCATTCCGGGAAGCATGGTGCTCCAAGCCTCCACTCCGAATCCTGGCGCATTCCCTACAATTCCACCGGATAGGGAATTTAAGAGACTGGACAACACAGGCAATAAAATGTTTTCTTCCGCCAGCCTGGCATTGTGGTCTGTGAACACCCCATGCCTCTTTTGGGCAGATACTGTCATATTCTGTTGGACTCCATTGTGCAGGTGCAGAGGAGGCCTGGGTCATTCTCGCTCAAGTTGTCTGATGGGAAACCGACTCGCTAGTCAGAGCAGCTTCTTTGTTGGTGGCCTTAAGGCGCTACGCCTGGCTGAAGACAACTACCTTGTCCAAACTTTACTTATGGACATGCCCTCTGATGGCTCCTGTCTCTTCAGAGACAAGGTGGACTCTGCACTGGAGCACTTCAAGGACAGCAGGGCTAAAGCATTGTCCTTGGGCCTTTCCATAGCTCCCCCATGAGCCTCAGTCCATCTTTTGCTCCTTTTGTGGCAGCTTAAGGGCCATCCAGCTGCACCTCTACCCACCCAGCCACCACGCCCCGCAAGCCTCCCAGCCTCTGAATGGTGGAGGACACTGCACTCACAGACCTCGTAGGTCAGGCAGCCGGAGGTTTGCCCAGTTCACCACCCCAAGCATCCGCAGCCTCCAAGCCTCTTTAGTTTACCTTCCGACCACCATGGGCAACCTGTAGGTGGCAGCATACGCCATCACCTGCACCACTGGAGGTCATGAACCTCAGAACGTTGGGTTCTCCAGATTGTCTGGAGAGGCTACTCCCTCCGCTTTGTGACTACTCCTCCACCCATGCCATCTTCTTACAACTGGTTGACAGAGGACCATCTACCTTTACTCCACCAAGACGTTGCAGCCCTCTTGGCCGAGGGAGCTATAGAAACTGTGCCTGCATAAGTAGTAGGTCATGGTTGCTATTCCTGCTACTTTCTGGTGCCCAAGAAGGACAGAGGCCTTGGTCCTGTCTTATACCTGGGCCCTCTTAATTTCTCCCTTAAAAAGGAGCAATTTGAAATGCTCATGCTCATGTTCTACCTGCCCTCAACCCAGGAGACTAGTTGGTAGCGTTAGACTTGCAGGAAGCATACTTCCACATTACCATCTCGCCTGCCCAGAGGCGTCATCTGCAGTTCACGGTGTGCCATGAGCACTTTCAATTTGCTGTAGTCCCTTACACCCTTACAAGCGCCCCTCGTGTGTTAATCAATGTGATGATGGTGGTTTCACATCATCTGCGGCGGTCGGGAGTTTAGTATTTCCCTATCTTGAAGACTGCCTGGGATGATCCCATCTTCAACAGACAATTGTCTACCACCTCCAGACTACCGTGGACCTCCTGCACTAGCGGGGGGTTCACTATCAACATGCCAAAGTCACAAGTTACTTCCTCTCAGATGCTCCCTTTCAACAGATCTGTTCTGGACATGGTGCCGTTTTGGGCTAGTCCTCCCAAACGCGGAATCCAGGATATTCCCGCTGTGATACCGATGTTTCAGCCTCTCTCCTGGGTTTTGATGACACTTACTCTGAGGCTTCTGTGCCTCATGCATACTGCTCATGCCATATGCCTGCTGTTATTTGTGGGCTCTGCAGTGGGGCCTGAAGTTCCATGGAGCGCAGGATCAGGGGAATCTCTACAACATGCTCCAGATCTTGGAGGGAACTGAAAGAGATCTGCAGTGGTGGTTACAAAAAACCACAATTGAGTCAGCCGCAGACCGTTCTCCCCTCCCCAATCAGATCTGACAGTGGTGACAGATGTGTCACACCTGGGACAGAGTGGCCATCTAGAAGAAATGGAGATCAGAGGCCTCTGGCAGAATCTGGACTCCAAATCAACCTACTGGAATTCCAGGCGATCGGCTGGTATTGAAAGCCTTTCTATCCTCCATCAAGGAAGGCTAGTGCAGGTGCTCACCGACAACACCACCATCACGTGGTACAGCAACAAACAGGGCAGGGCAGGGCAGGGAAGGTGCATGGAGCATTTGTCAAGAGGCCATGCGCATCCGGACATGACTGGAACATTAGGGCATATCCCTAGTGGTTTAACACCTGGTGGGCTCTCTGAACATCAGGGTGGATTAACTCAGCTGAAGATGGCTAGCGGATCACAAATGGCATCTCTATCCAGAGGTGGTGCAGGGTCTCTTTCAGAAGTGGGAGAGCATTAGTTAGATTTGTACCCCACCACTGAAAATGTGCAATGTCAGCACTTCCACACACTGCAGTTTACAAGACAGCTCTTGCTTGGAGACGCTTTTCATCTTGAGTGGAGTTCAGACCTCATATAAGCTATTACGCCCATACCACTTCTGCCCAGAGTTCTCAAGAATATCAGGAACAACCGAGCCCAAGACATCCTTGTGGCTCTAGACTGGGCTTAGAGAGTTTGGTGTTGTGAGGTGTTGAGCGTGGCCAACAGTCCTCTAATGAGGATGCCCTCTTCGGGAGGATCTGCTGTCACAGCAGCAGGGGATGGTTCTCCACCTGAACCTGTCAACAATCCAGCTATCATGCGTGGAGATTGAGCAGTGACAGTTGACAGCCCTTGACTGTCTGCTCAAAGCCTATAGTTTTACCTTGCTAGCCAGGCACCCCTCTACCAAGACAGTATACGCCTGCTGCTGGGGCAAGTTTATGGCATGGTGTACAGAAAAGTAACCTAACCCCACCCTGACTCCCCAATTCTCCCCCCCCCCATACCCCTTTTTCTCAGGTCCTTCTACTTATACTTTCTCTTGCCAGGCAGAGCTCTGCTTTGGGGACCTTAAAGCAATATCTTTCTGCCATCTCAGCCTTTTTGCGGTTGTCAGATCAGCCATCCCTGTTGTAAATAGGTTTTTGAAAGGTCTTCAGCATATGATTCCACCTTCACCCTTGATCATGCATCAGTGGAAACTCAAGCTAGTGTTCACATTTCTGAAATGTACTCCTTTTAAGCCATTACACAACTACCCTCTCAGGCCCCTTACCATAAAGACAGCTTTCCTAGTGGCAATAACACCTACCCAGAGGGTCAGTGAGCTCCAGGCTTTTTCATCTGAGCCTCCGTACCTCAACATTTTCCCAGACAAGCTGGTTCTTACTCAAAGCTTCCTTTCTGCCAAATCATCTCTCCCTTACATGTAGATCATTCTACCACTGTGCCTACCGTTTATATTCCACCATTATCTCTCTAAGGAAGAAGAGTTACTCCACTGACTGGCCCAAAAACATCATTGCTGTTCTATCTTGACAGCACAAAAGAGTTCCAGTTGGATGATCAACTCTTCATGGGGTATATGTAGGAGCCAAGAAAGGAAAGGCTGTGCAGAAACAGACTATTTCCAGATGGATCGTGCTCTGTTTTGAAATCTGCTATGCACTGGCCAAAAAGCAATGCCCTGAGGATTTGATTGCTCATTCCACCAGAGTTAAAAGCTGCAACCACTGCACACGTCACTTCCAGCACGGACGACGATGCCACGTGGAGCTGAACTACACCACCTACTGGTGTGCAGGGGTGCTGCTCATGAAAAAGTTCCGGAACGAGCCTGGGATAATTCAAAAGTAAGGAATCTGTGGCTACAGTCTACCAGATAAGGCATTACCAAAGGTAAGTAATTTGTTACAGTGACTGCTTAACTTCTGAAGGTGGTTGGCACCAGCACTCATTTTTTGGGACTGACAGCTTCTTTTTCTTCTTTCCTTTCTGGGCCAAAGTATGATGCCAAAGACTCTAAGACAATAGCAACAAAAGGAGAAACTAGGGATGAACAAGAACATGCAAGAGTGACAAAGTGACATGAAGTGTAGTTTGAAGGAAGAAAGTCATGCGGTAGAATCAAGACTAGATAGCCTTGCTATTAGGCATCGCCCACATTTGGCAGCGAGCTTTTAAAAAAAAACAACAACAAAAACGGGCCTCTACACTTTTTAGGGCAAATAAATCACTGGTTACAGGTTGGAGATGACTCACAAGTAAAACCTTTGTCTGGGGACAGAGATATAAAAAATATATATAGTATACGGATATCAAAAGGCTCAGGTTAACATCTCTGGCTCAACTTGATTTAACACTGCATTTCTTCTTGAACTATCATTACTATCCTGTGTCTGTTTCAGGCCTTGCTTTATTTTGATTATTGCAATTTATAATATCTACACCTTTGCTAGCAGGCCGGCCTACCATTTAATAAATGATGTTATGCCTAAGGCTTGCACAAGCCTAAATCCCCAAAGATTTGTTGTTCAAGTGTGTGACTCTTCTGATATTTTGTCATCTCCTTTAGTGTGAAATTTGAATGGCGTGAAAGGGAGAGGGCAGGAATGCAGACATTTAATATTATATGGTGCATTTCTGTCCTTTACATGGTCTGGCGCACTTTTGGCTGCCTAGCACCAAAGCAGGAACCCTTGTGCCATGGTAGGCAGGATTTGTTTGTGCTGGAAGGGAGATCTTCCTGCACAAAAACAATCATGAGGCTTTTTCATCCAGAATGCAGCACGCACACGTAGAAAGAGGAAACAAATGAGGAGAAATAAAGACATTGCTCCTTGTTATGCCTCCCCTGGGAAGGTTAGCATTTTGGCACATTACCAGGTCTACCACTCATGGTACATTCAGGAAATGCGTCAGAGTCCATTGGTGGATGCTTGGTAACACCTTGTGTTACCCTAGATTTACCAGGCATTGCAGGACAATTAAAGGTTGCCTTGCGTGGCTTGGTAAATCTGACTTTAGTGCTGCGTTCCCCTTGCATAACACAAGGGCAACACAACACTGAAAAATCTGGCCCTAAGTGCCCAATTAGATAACTACCATCGTGCATTAGCATACTGCTAAGAAGTGAGTCATCGCTGCTGGAGCCATGCACCTGGAGTAAAGGACTGCCAACTGCTTCCAAATACAACTGACTGACTGCAGTGATGGAACTAGGCTCGCTGAACCCGCAAGGCCAACCTATGACGACGAACCACTTGAGCCTAGAAGAAGTCCAATGCAAGAAGCATCTGTTCCTGCCATGGTCCTCTAGAGACTCATTGTATTGCCTCAGCCTCACATCTGCAGCGTGACTACCATGGACAGTAGCTCAACCCACTTTTGCACTGAGTGGCACCCGAAGGAAATGAGGGTACTCAACTACCGGACCATGCCACAGGAAAACCTAAGACCCTAGGGACAAAGTGAAGACAGGGTGGGTAAGTTGCATAGATTGGGACCCCAACTTAAAGAGCACGGAATTCGCACCTGCGAGGCAGGTATCCAATGTGGGTGGAGTATTGTGCTTTTTGATATAATAAAATACTTGTATTTATCTAAAGAGATGCACTGGGCTTTACAATTATCTTATTGACTTCCTGGGTGCTGAGCCTGAGCTCCATCACTCTAATCTCCCCGAGAAGCCTGTGAACTTTACTCGATCATTTCTACTGGGTCAAGTGCTGAAAGGGTCATACTTGGTCCACTTTGCAGTGCCATAGTAGGATGGGTCCTGTGACTGTGGAGTCAAGCAACCCCACCTCCTACGCTCCCCCCCCCCCACAAATCATCGCCCAGTAGCCTAACTGTTGCCTGGCTTCCAGAAGGGTGTATGACAATCTCTTATCTGTCTTTAATCGTTTGCAGATGGGGACCTCGCTTCAGGACGACTAACTAAACATTATTTCAGGTTCGTGCTGGTGAAAACTAATGTTACCACCGCAGAATTCCTTTTTCTGCCCACACCATTTTTTGGGTACTATGTGTAGATTTTGGTGCTCATTCTATGTAGTCACTTAATATTAACAATGAAGATAAAAACACATACTTTTCACCAAGTCGGTATTAAAAGTAATGCTGCAATTTCACATGCAGTATTGTAGCGAATTATCGAAGGTGTCTGCATGGACTTTTTCACCAGGTCAGGCATGGAGAAATCACTTTCTGAAAAAATGGCACAGAATGCAGGAATGACCTACCAAAAGTCTGTGTCACAACACCAATTTTCAATGTTATTCCCCGTTCAGGTGGGCTCCGTTGGATATTACTCATAGTCCTCTGGTTATTCCGTACACAAATCATCAATATGGTAATTCGAGGTGTGAAATGAGCACATCAAAGTTACCTATCCAGACCTCATAGGATCCTCTGAGTTCAAGGGATAAGATAACCCCAAGATTCCTTTCCTGTGTGATAGCCTTGAATATTATTAGCACTTTTTGTACTACTATTCAGTGAGTCTGTGGCAGGGCAGAAGGCAAGGATAGTGCTTCCCTTTCATTACTGCAACAAACAGCAGCCAGAACAATTTCAACGGGTTTAAAATTATAGCTCCCAGCAACAACCACTTTATGTACCACAAAAACATCACGTTAAATAAAAAACAACCAGATTCCACCAATTACACGAAAGTCATCTCTAGCTATCATCCCCGCCTATCAATTTCCTGCTTGGCAGCCACTTTATTACACCCTACTACTGATGTCTTCATTGGAGTATTGTTTCTTCAGTGGCACCACGGTCTAATCAGTGATAGTTTCCTAGTGTCTCAAGGTCAGTCCAACCTGATACCCTGTTTCCCTACGCTGCTGCTTAAGGCCTCACATTTTTCGGGGCACCTCAGTTTCCAGAGAACATTCCAAATGACGCAGATCAGGGCGTGGTGCTTTGGTCCCCGTTCTGGAGGTAAACGTTTTAGTGCTAGCTGGGCAGGGCACCAGAAGGGCATCTCCATTTGCATTAAAAGTATACTGGTGTCTGCAGTTCTCAGTACAGCACCATCGCCTTTGATAGTCTATTTTTCAAATGTCTCTTTACCCTGTGTATTCGAGTGGTGTAGCGGGCTCCTATCCCAGCTACGGCCAAACATCAAATCATATAATCAGCTGACAAGTTTCCTCTTTCATACAAAGGGGAAATTCTTGAGGAGGAAAAAATCTATTGTTTTGAAGCTGGGTTGTTGGAGGCCATTGACTGTTAGCTCAGAAGTCAGGAAGGTGCCTCTGTGCGCCCTTGATATCACCTGTCAAGTAGTTTTATGCGTTTAACTCTTGGCTCCTTTCACCTCTTGACTCCCTCCGCCCCTTGGCACTGGTGGGAGGAAACGTGCAATGAGGACTGCAATCCCCATAATAAGTGCTGGTAGAGCAAAGCTTTGGTGAAAATGGATACTGATTTCCTAATTTATCCGAGAAGCTTTCTGAATAAAGTGCAGGCGGTGGCAGACAACTCAGAGCAGAAGGAGGAATAAGCTAGTCAGAGTTACAATCCCACCACCTGAAAATAGGCCTGTTATGGAGATATTACTCTCACCTGAAAACAAGCAGACAGTGGATGGCAGTTCCTCCTAGAACTTGAGAAGAGAGCCACTTGGTCCTAAAATGAGCACAGGTCCTGAGCAAACAAGGAAAAGTGTTATGTGAGAATGTACCAGCCAAAGTCCCTCCTCCGGGCCAGGAAAAGGACTCAGACATTTTAGACAACAGGCTTAATTTGAAAGACATCCTAGTTCAGTGCTCAGGTGTATGCCTCCACAAACCTTTGGAAACAGAAGTTAGGAATCACCTAAGAGAATAATGACGCATGTGCACTGTATAAACCAAAAATTTCACACGCTAGCGGACCTCAAACTGATTAATTTTATGGGCAAGTTTTCCACGGACCCCAAAAATGATCAACTGTTCCTGACAGGCAACCCAGGACAAATTATTGGATTTGTAGGGCCACTCACTAAGATCCCAGAGAAAGTTGAGATGGCAATACAGGATGGCCAGGCCAGAAGAGCCTGTGCCTCAGGGAATACAAATCATACCTTCTCAACTGACTGCCACTCCAGTCTGATTCGGGTTTACCCTATGGCGGGGTAGGCTAGTCTAAACACTTTTTTGGAGAGGCCTTTGTTAAGAACTGGAAAGCTTGTGCTGATGTTCACTGCCTTTGATAAGCAGCAAGAATATCTGGACTCAACGTTTTTGCTCTCTAATTTTTTGATGGTTAGCAAAAGTCAGAGAAAAGCTTACAAGTGGGCGCAAGTATAATGGCAGGCAGTAGCTGGCAAAACCAGTGGAGGCTTAACATTTTTTTAATGAGAAGCAGACTGGGCAGAGGACATTTTGAAAGAGATACCTAGTGAGGTGCAGAATCCTTTGCTGATTAGCCCGTTCCTTTTCCACAAGCAAAAGTTGGGAGGAGGATACAGTTCTCAATTAATAGTTGGTGCAAGATTCCAAGCAATGGTCAGTCAGAAGATACACAGATTCAGAATAAAGTTCTATGGGTCTCCTGTATCACCAATACAAACAAGGCACATACAGTTGTTTCGGGAGAAGCAAGTTATGATTGATCAGGAAATGTTCACACTATAGGCCAAGAGGCCATTCAGTGATCCGATCAGCACCTGTTGAGATCCTTAAGCAACATTTTCTTGATAAAAAAGGCCTGTGCCTTGTGATAAATCTCCAAAAGTTCAATACCTGGTTACTCCTCAGGCACTTAAAGAAGAAAAGATCTAGAAGAGCCGAGCCCGATTATACAGAGAGGGCAACAGAGGACAAACCTTGGACTAACTACTATGTTGCTGAACTGCAAACCGAGGCCGGCGATGCAGCTGTGGGTGAAATAACGGTGGAGAGGTAAATTATTAAATATTACTCCTCCCTGTACCAGACCACGCAGACAGCCGAGCCCTCAGAGCTCAGTTTATTCTTTGATACGCTACAGCTTCTCTGGCTCGAGGATGGCAAGCGTAGGTTTTTAGATGAAACCTTCACAGTGGCAGACATGGTGCAGGTGATAAATGCACTCCGTGGGGACAAGACTCCGGGCTTGGGCGGACTTACAGCTGTCTTTTATAGGGAATATGCCCCTCAGCTAGTCCCCCACCTTGTTGCTATGTATGAGGAATCATTGACAAAGGGAGAGCTACCACCCTCCCTACGTGAAGCATTAATAATCAGGATCCTTAAACCCAGCAAGGACCTATTGAAATGGGACTCCTACAGACCGCTCTCCATTATTAACACAGATAACATCCTCGCCAAATTGATCTCATCCCGACTGCTACCACTGCTTCCACTCATTGTTAGGCTAGATCAGTCTGGGTTTGTCCCTGGGAGCTCTACAGCCCATAATATCTGTACCTTTTTCACCTTGCTACACACCATTGAACCCAGCGTCAGCGCTGCAGCGATTTTTCTTGATGCCACAAAGGCTTTCAACTCACTGGAATGGCCTTGTCTTTTTTGCACTGCTGGCCCCAATTAGTATCAGCTCCAGATTTACCCAAACCCTGCAGCCCGCTTCTGCGTTATTTGGTGGATCACCTCCCCCTTCAAGGTGAAATACAGCAAGGATGCTTCTGATCACCTATCCTATTTGCCATTGCGATGGAGCCCCTCGCTGCTAGACTTCGTCAGCACCACTCTCACTGAGGCCTGGCATTCTCACCGCACATGGTCCTGGTCTCCATGAACGCCGACGATGTCACTTTGTATGTTAAACATCCCCAAAAGAACCTTGATCCATTAATTAGAGAATTCACCAGATTTGGGGGACTCTCTGGCGTCACTATAAACTGGTCCAAATCTGTAATATTCCCGCTCACACAAAAGAGACCCAGGAGGTGGAGTCAGAGTGTCCCCTACACTGGACAATTGGACCGATTAAATATCTGGAGATCCGACTGAGTCGAGACACTGACACCCTCTGGTGATGCAACTATAGTTGCTTGATGGACTGGCTGATAGATCGAGTTGCAGCATGGAAAAGTCTCCCACTGTCTGTGACTGGCAGGCTCGCGCTAGCCAAAATGATTAAACTACCTAAATTCTTATACCCGTTTATCAACCTCCCCTTACCTTTACCACAGTATTTCCACTGCCACGTTCGCTCTCCCCTTCTGGCCCTCATATGGGCTGGGGAGCAACCCTGTATTGCCTGGGAGATTCTTACATTACCTTTTGAACAGGGCAGGCTAACGGGGCCAGATATGGACCTTTACTAATACAGCGCACAGGCACAATTTGTACATACCTGGCTATACCCCATTCAATTCTTCCCCCACATGGCACCTGAACTCGACCACGCTGCACCTTGCCCCTTTTACCTAGCGTAACATCAGTCTCCAAAATGCCCTGCTGCCTGGATCGACACTGTTGGTTACACCATTTGGGTGTGGAATGAGCTGTGGCAGCGTGCCCGGGTGGAGCTGCTCTATAGTCCCTTTGTCCCATTAACTGACCATCCTGCCCTGCCTAGGGTGACCACCTGGCATTGAGGCAAATTCTGGACAGGACGGTAAAAAATTCAGGACAAAGAGTCAAAATTCAGGACAAAAATTCAGGACAAAGGGTCAAAATTCAGGACAAAATTTCAAGAACAAACGTCAGTTTTACAGACACACGCAAGAGAGGCCATTCTATGTTGTCAGTGTATTTATGTACTCTTTTTCAACATAGCACTATTTATTCACTGTGGACCTTTTGTGATTGCCTCCTGGTGTGCTACATTCAGGTGTCACATTATGTCCTTGTTCAGTAGTAAATTAATGCCCTTCACGGCAAGGCCATCACCCCTACCCAGATCTACCCGATCTTTCCTGAAGAGAAAGTAACAGCAAAATTTTTATTATGTTTCTGAACATTTCAAAACCCCTGGCAAACAGTTTGGGAAACATTAAGGTAATGAACCTTATGCTAGTTTAAACAAATTGAACAAAAACATCTGGCTTACCCCAACCGCCCATGGACTTTCAACCTATTTTTTTTTTAAAGAGGCAGGGCAGATGGTGTGGGTGACAGTCTCACACCTAATGACAGGATGTGATGTACCCATAACTTGTCTGTAGTCTCACTGCACTAGAGTGTATGTTTGGGACTCTACATTTATCTCAGAAATGGGAGCCCGGACTACCAATCAAAGATAATAAAAGAGTAGGATGAAATTGAGATCAAATGGGAGATCCACGGCAAGTAATTCAAAGGGTTGTTGCTAACAACTGGATAAATAAAGAAGAGAAGAACAAGGTGGGACAATTCCTAAAATCAGACAAGATGGGTCCACCAAGACTATTTGAAGGTATTGGGTACCTGGGGAGTTGTCTGCACACAGGAGCGAAACAGAAGGGGCACCGTCAAGTGGTTGAACAATCAACACCCATCCACCTTGGCAAACTCTTCTGGTGCAATGGTTCGCTGTTAGTGCTTGTGAAGGGTGAGCAGGGGCCAGACCCCTTGCAAGGTTGTGCAAGGCAATTGCCCGCTTAGTCCATGTCTTTATATGGTTTTGAAATTGAGCAAAAGCCAAACTAGAGATCTGGGTTATCCCTAAGTGTCAAGTACACATAGAATCTTCAAAATATTTGGGATGTAAATTGCACAAACAAAATTTTCAAATTTTAAAATTTAATTATTGTTTCATTAACATATGGCACTGTTTTCGCCTTCATACACAATTAGATCTCAGATTGAACTGGGAACCAGTTACCGTTTGATACCTAGTGATTAATATCTACCATTCTTACACTGATTTCCAGGATGCCACTGCACTCTAAACCACTGCACTCTACGCTAAAGCACTCTAAACAACTGCACTGTACCCCACTGCACTGTACTTTGCACCACTGGGCTCTACGCCACTGCTCTTATGCTAGTCTACTCCACTCCACACCACTATGCCACTAGCTTTAAGCCATGCTGAACAGCAGCTACTCTGGTGTATAACATGGCTAATGGCTAAAACACATTAGCAAAGCCATTAACTCTTTCGTAGATGAGACCTATTGGCTTTGCCAATGTTTGTTAGTACTATGAGGTACCGAGGTACCTGAAAGAACTGTGAAAAATACAATTACATCATAATAAAAGCTGCTACAAAATGCGCAAATACATTTTGGTTAAATTAAAAAAAGTGCTTCTCAAATACAGATTTGAATAATATACAGTTTATACCTAGTGTTCAAAAAAATTATAACACTCCATTAAAACCACACACTCCACAGCTCACCTTGGAACACCATTACAATACCTCTCTGAAAGAAATTTCTTTGCCACCAGACAACTTCAAGTGACTCCTTTTAGTAAAGTCAATGCAGGTTTTCAAGCCCCTTTGTATTTGCAGATTTACCTGTTGCCCACATTTGCATGTCTTTAGGGAAGGAGACCCCCTGACAAGAAGGCCTATTCTTATCTGTCTGCCCCTCCCTCCCTCAGAGCACAGGAGACCCCCTGCCTTCCAGCCCAGCTGGGGAAACTCCTCTGCCCGTAATTTCGCCCTGCCTCCATTGCCCTTTAGATGAAAGCTAAAATTACGGACAAATGCCGTCCGTTAAAGCTTTCATCACGGACAACGGACAGCAGGGCGAAATTACAGACAGTACGTGAAATTTACGGACGGGTGGTCACCCTAGCCCTGCCCTTCACACAAGATGCTGGAACTCGTGCTAGATTACGGACACTAAATCTCACCACTATGGATGACATTACCCGGACGGTACTTTTGTCACCCAACAACAAGCGCTGCAGGGCCCTGACACCACCCTCCTTGACACACGCACGTACTTTCAACTCAGAGCTGCGATAAGTAACCTACATAGCACATTCCCTACAGTGCCACCAGTGTTTCATGTCCTTGAAATTTTTTTAACAAACCTATCCCCGCGCAAGCTCGTCACTAGATTATTCTCTGACATGCAAAGTGATGCCCTAATACTTGTCCCCAGCGTCCGACTACTATGCACTACTTCTCTTGGCAGCCCTATCACTGATAAGCAGTGGCACTCCTGCTGCTCTTAGGCTCGACCTCTCTCACCTATCGACTTTGACTAATACATTTTAAATACATGCTTTATCACACCCCAGAGTAACTCCATAAAATGGACCTCCTCGAGGAGGCGCGCTACACATGATGCTCATGTCCTTGCGCATATGTTCTACACCTAGCCTGGGGTTGCCCAGGCATGGGCGAGTTCTGGAATGCTATGTTTGATACTACTGAAGGCATACCTGACCTCCCAATAGAGCACACGCCCCAGATTATACTGCTCAGGTATGTGAAGGAGATTCCGTCAGAACAACGAAAGGTAGTTTCACTTTTGCTGCTGCCGACCAAGCGACATGTGGCAATCTACTGGGGACACCGCCCAGTATAAAAAAAAAAGATGCTTGACTTTTAGGATGCAGTGTACTGTCAGGAAATTGGACAGCATACTGGGACCTCATGCCACCAAAGTCGCGACCCAGAGACATCTGGGCTCCACTAGAGAGATACTTGAGAGAGCAGGCAGACAGTGACAGGAAGGACCCCCATCTGCAAATGTTGAATTAAATAAACTGGCCCTGATGCCTAGGGCTCCCTGCGAGAAAATTCGCCCAGGCTGACTGCATGTCGGTGCAGCGCCACGGGCATGCCCTGAGAGGGAGTTGAAGTCTCGTTGCACCTGTATTGTGTGGTATCCCCCTTCCTAACTTCCCCTCTGTACCTTTATTGCTTTTTCATTTGGAATCCTGCACTACATAAGTAAGCTTTAACTTATTGGACTATTGTTTCCTAGGAATGGCGGTCTTCTAAAATGTGCCAATGAAAACTTTTCAAGGTTTACCGTGCAATTTGTTGTATTGTTCTGACCGGTTAATAAAAAGAAATATAAAAAAAGAAGAAAAGTTCCACTTCGTGATTGCTTACTGGCAAATAATGTATAGAAAAGCATCTTACGGTCCTAGTGTACATACCATACTTGAGGTTCTTTATCTTTGGCTGGGACGAGTTTGGGAGTTCAAGGTTCTCCTTTCGACTTATCATCCATCCTACGGTGCATTAAAACTGTCTGAACTTGGCATTCGCCTTTGAGGGCTAAGGATTATTGTATACTATGATTTTTATGGCCCAAGAACAGGAGCTGTTAAGCCCTGGGGCATGCTTAGCAGTAGAGGTCTTGGAGGGTCTGAGCGTTTTAATCACAAGAGAAGAGTTTGAACTGATAACCAGAGGGTAAATGGAGTTATCTGAGCTTCTGGTGGATTCAGTATCAGCACTGGCAGACGGCAAGATATAGTCTATCACAAAGAAATTGCAACACTTTCTGGTGTGCCAGAAAGGTTTCTGGCAAGAATTTTAGGGCTAGTATTTGGAGAGTGATCTTGATCCAGTGTGGTGGGCAGGCATTATACTGCATGTGATGATTTGTTATCTCCCAGCGGGCAGACTGAATGCTTTTCAGTTAACTCTTACAGGTAGGATTTGCTTAGCTCGTTAGCGGGTCATGCTGTGATGTCAGGACCCTCATTGGTGAGCGCTCTTTAGAGTGTACGCTTTTGAAATGAATAAGACCAAACAGGTTCCAAGAGCATAGAAATTACCAGCAGTAGCACATTATGAAGGTCTTCTTGCTAATTCCAAGTTAGCCGGACAACATTGGGTTATCTTGGAAGGAGTTGGAGTGGGCAGCCAAACTTTCCATTCTATCATGCCTTTTAGGAGAAATTCAGAAGTTCAGGCACTGGAACTGAATAGAAGGATACTTAATTCAGAGGAAGTAAACATTAACTTTTTTGAGAAGGAGGAAGAGGCCCAATATCGCAGTAAATTTGATATCATCTGTCTGGGACACCCTAGGATATGCGTGCTCAGTTGCTCAAAGTAACAAAACCTGGCAATGAAGGACCTCAAGAGGAGATGGTCGACACAACTTTTAACTTCTAATTTTGTGAGTAACGTGGGCTGCATTAGACACCTTCCATTTAGTAGCCCATTATGCTAAGTGGGACAATAGCTTCCAAAGACCTTCTTGTTGTGATGCAAGTTGGAAGATAATAGATTCACTGACCGGTCAGCTTATTTCACTTCCACAAGTTATATTTGAAATCAGGTACAGACATCGTTTCATTGGTTGTGAATAAGCTTTGAAGCAGCATTAACCTCACCTCCTACCCTGCCAAAGACTGTAAACTTTCAAAACGAAGGGATGGAAAACTATTAGAGCTGAAGAAAAGGCGGTACAAAGCTTACAAAAACTCCAAATTGGCATAAAGGCCTGCTAGGAACCAACTGAATTTGAACGAACCTGGATCTGAAACGCATCGTTTGGTGAAAAAAAAGGGAAGTGAGACACATAGGCACTGGGAAGATGCAAGGGAGGCAAGTGCAGTATAACCGGGGCAAAAGCTCTGAATCAGCATTTACATAAACATATCTAGTCTCATTCACAGTTGGCATGGAAGCCACAGGGTTGATAATGGGGACGAGCAAGGACATAGCTCCAACTGTCCCATTAAGAAATCTCGTTTAATAACAGATACATATGACCTGAAAAGTGTTACTTATTGGTATATCTCAGGGGAAGAATATGTCTCTTTTTGTGTAACAGCCAAAGGGAGAAACAAAATCTTGTACACAGCACGAAAAAAGGGTGATTTGTTTTTTTAACCTCATTGAATAGACACTGGGAAAAAGACTTTCACAGAAATCAGGTACCATAGGGAAAGATTTCTGTTTAGTTTACTAGTGGTAGTACCCGGAGAAAAATGCCTCAATTAATACCAGCGTGAGCAGCAGGCAACATCTTAAAATCCTATAGCTGAGGGAGTGGTTATTGCCATGGAAAGGGGGAGGCACTGTCTATCACTGAATGGCAAAGCCAGATAATATTGCTCTCATTCAAGTGAATACAGTACAAGGAAGGAGTTCTCAGTCACAACACTCAGCATTGGAGGGTGCTGAAAAGAGATGGAGGTGGAGCACTTCCATAGTCATAGGGTGAAGAAACAATCTTGCAGAAGGCGAAAACAAATTTGGCTCTCCTAACGTGATGCAGTACAAACTGTTATGATCACCTGAATATATTTCACATTCATGCAGACAGATGACACACCCCATTCCAGTCAGTCACAACAACAACACAATCAACGACTTGATGCACTTACACCGTCACCCGAAGTATACCAAGACACTTAGCAAATAAGAATAGTTACAGTACATACATGACTTACAGTACACCCCCAGTTACTCAAAATGTATACTTATACTCAGTGACGTACTGTTCACAGTTATGTAATGCAGACACATATAATTAATGATCTGAAAGGTGTGAATACACAAATAGAAAACACATGAATACACAATATGTGAGTCGAGTATACGTTGACATTTCACTTTCTAACACTTTTACGCACAAATACAGTACATGTGCACACAGTCATTAGTTCTTTACAGTACACACCGAATACATGCTGGCCGTTCACATTCACCAATCTTTACTTACTTTTATAGGTTCAGTCTGGCCTTCTGCTGTGACTGCAAAGCTCACTGTGACCTGCATGTGACGCCTCCACACAGGGTTTCTTTGAATTACTACTGAGCCAGTGACCAGATGACCTACTTGGACCTCCACTGGCTCATCCAACATAAAGAGGGCTTGCTTCCAGTGAGTAGCACTGCAAATGGTGAAGAAAGTATGTATTATGGATTCTGACACAGTTGTCTTGGTTAACATCGCATTCTATTGCATCCCCGGTCTCTGAAGTTTACAAACGAGCTGTTCGAATTCAACAGATCTTTCTACGGAGCGGTCCATGGGTTGATTACAGATCTGCTCTACATCTCTGGAGTTTCTTAGGAGTAGCTATGGCGCTTTACTACACTCTGGGATTTCCTATGGACCCATCAAACATTTCACTTGTGAGTTGTCTCACTGTGATCAATTCAGCATGGAATGAATTAAGGCCTTCACCCCTAGAGTAACACCATAGTTAACTTTGAGCTGTTTTGACTCTCTGTGGTGTGCAATGGAAAGGGTAGGCTCTTAGAGAGGTTTGCATTGCCTACTGTAGCTGTGCCATTGTCATTCTTGGATAATACCCTCCCTACTCATCTGGGTAGTGACAAATACAGTGGCTGCTCTATCACACTCTGAAGTAACTGTAGGTAACATATGTATCCTATTGCTTTCTGAACAAAAAATACGCAAATTAACTCTTTCAATGAGAGATAGGGGCAACAGGAAGAAATTGTCAAGCCGCTTGCAGAGTTCAATACTTTAGGGACAGTCAGTTACGAGATGGAGATATTTGCAAATCGTAGAGAGCAAAGCAGTACAATTAAACTGACATATTGAATATAAATGTTAATGATAGGGTGTGTTTGTGTGGCATTCCCTCCGCAAAATGTTCGTCTTTAAGTGCAAAAGTTAAATGTTTGCAGTTGTATCTCTTCCTACAGCAACATAACAAACCACGGGTGCGAGAATTATCATTTAGACTGCCTTAGGATTATTACTGGTCATAAGTACTTTAATATCGTCTTATCATGAATGACTTATGGGCATGTTAACAATATATCTATATGTAAAACCAGCAGCAGTGTTCCAATTAAGTTGTGCTCAGAACCAACAGAAGCCCACTAAGTAGGCAGAGACAGCAAAGACATTTATGAAGGGGACAATTTAAGTTGCTGAATGCCAGATATCAAGGAATGCAATCTAAATAACAGCCCAACTGCTGGCACCATTCCCCAGAACTATCAATGCATCTTGAGTCAAACAGTGTTAATAAATAACAGGCCCAGCTTCTAGCCCAACCACTGTAGGACGTTGATGATACAACCCAAGTTAATCCTCCTGCATCTCACACACAGACACTTAGACAACCCTTTGCTAATATGCTTCAAGCAGAAACGTGGTAGACTATACTTTATTAATTTAAGTGGATATGCATTTGAATGAGTGCTCCGCATAAACTAAGAGTATCATGCGCTTTTCATCTCAATTATGTGTATTCTAGTTATGAGTAAATCAATGTTCAAAGTGTCCAGGTATTGTCTCTTTTGCATTAGATATATTGATTCAAAGTATTTGCCCTTTTTGTAAATCACCAACACGATGGCAGCAGTCAGCTGGAAAAGGGGAGATTGCTTAACCTTTCAAATGTATATCCTTAGAACAGGTTTG
The DNA here is from genome assembly GCF_031143425.1 of Pleurodeles waltl. Taxonomy (NCBI): domain Eukaryota; kingdom Metazoa; phylum Chordata; class Amphibia; order Caudata; family Salamandridae; genus Pleurodeles; species Pleurodeles waltl. The sequence goes on from NC_090440.1 coordinate 1,693,644,813, forward strand.
TAACTTTTGAAGAAGTGCAAGATAATTTTTAGGATTAGCAGCAGTTAGCTCGTGCAGTATGTACAGCTGGCTCACACGGCCAGGAGCATTTGGCTCTCAGAGGCCCCACACAGATGCAGACAATGACAATATTATTGGCCCTGCCCCAGTTTATGGCGCTTGATTTAAAAAATATACAGTGCCAGATTTATTGACAAGTTGTGCAGCACGGTGCTGCGCCAAAATTGGAAGCGCTGTGCTGCATCACTTTAGAAACGTAGGGATGCATCGTATTTAACTGAATATGCGGGCACCCCAGCGATTCCCCCTGCTCTGGCGCTATATTTAGCTGCCAGCGCAAAAGCAGGTATCCTTGCACCATCGTGCAAGGATGTCTGTGTTGAGGGGTGTGATTGTTATGTGTGGGAAGGTGTCTCTTCCTGCACATAAACAATCACTAATGGCGCTTTGGCACTTCTGTGTGTGCTGCACAATGCAGCACACACAGAAGTGCCAAAGCGTCATGTTCAAATGATTGTTTATGTGCAGGAAGGGACACCTTCCAGCACATAAAAAATCATTTCTGGCGTTTTGCTTTTTCTATGCGTGCTGCAGAATGTAGCACGCATAGAAAAAGCAAAAAACAAGGAGGAATAAAAGTATTCCTCCTCGTTGCGCCCTGCTAACGCCACCCCTGGAGGTGGCGTTAGATTTTGGCGCTGCCTCAGGTTTACGAAATTTCATAAATCTGAGGCAGCGTCAAAATGCAATGGGTGTTGCTGTGGCCCGCCCACGGCAGCACCCATTGCACGCCCCTTTCCTCATACAGTGCTGCTGGGAAGGGGCCGTATTTACAAGGTGGCCTTAAGCCACAAAAAGTGGCTTAAGGCCACCTTGTAAATACGGGGCAGTGCTCATCGCCACAGGGCGTCACAATGATATGGATTCCCAGACTCGGGAGACAACACTGGTCTGTGTACAGATGGGCTGCAATGATAACAGGAATACAAAATGAAGTAATACAGGTGAGGTAGCTGACTGGGAAAATGGTGATTTATTGACTGGGCTTTTGCCTAGTGAGGGAGGCAGCCAGCCGCTCGAAGTCTATAGCTGAGGATCAGAACTCTTGCAGATTCTAGAACATATAATTGTAATAAGGTGGGGATCAGAGTGGAGGACTTGCCTATTGACTGAAGGGATGTTGTGGTTTAGAGTTTGGATCAATATTGATAGATTAAAATTGTAATCTAGGTTTACCTGCACAGGAAATAAGGAAACTAATAATACAGCGCAAATGTAATAATGTAAATTGTATGTTTATTTGAAAAACTCCCAAAACATTTTTTTTTTTTTTTAAAGTATCCAAGTATTGTCAGTAGACAGAATTTCCTACTACTGAGAATGGAGCACTCAGTTTGTTCACATCCCTTATATACTAATCTCACAAGTGGCGTGATTTCCATCTATCTAGAGTGTGAGAATGAATGAGACTTCAAATCAAATGGTGCAGGCTGAAATAGATCATCACAAACGCTAATTTATACCACTGCAGCTGCATATTATTACCACCACCATGATGTATTAAAAAATAAACACTATTTTCTTCTTGTAACACTCATCTTGTTTGATAGCGCTGTTGGACGTGGATCTCAAATATTTCTCAACGCTACTGATACATGTCCTGTCGGTGTGGATGCTAGAAACAGGTTGCTTGCCCCTAAACCAGTTGGGGTTCATGAAGAGTCAAGGGACCCTATCAAATCTGATAGCTGTAGGACAGTTAATGGAAAGAGCGAGTAATACCCGCATGCAATTGAATATGTGTCCTCAAAGAATAAGCTGTGGGAAAAGCTACAGTGTTGGTGGATTCCGCACAGCCTTTTGAGAGCTAGCAAGCTCCTTTACACACATACTTGGCTCAAGATCAGGGTTGGGGATGGGTCCCACCTGTCAAGGGAGGTGGGTACAGTGATTGGTCTTAAACAGTGGTGCGGGTTGCACCCCTCCTATACACTCTGTATGTTTCAGACCTCTCACCAGCACTGGACGAGTTGGTGTCTCATGCCCTGAGCCCCGGTGGACTGCCTCTATCCAATATCCTCTACGCAGATGGCCTGCTCCTTCTTAGTAACACCGAGGAAGGGGTTGCAAAGATTAATCAATCCCCTAACGATTTATTCAGAAGAAAACCAGTTAGAGACTAACCTCAAAAACACCAATGTTACCGCGCTAAACTGGTACATTTCCACGCAGGGAAAATGGCTTCTCAACAGATCACGGATAGAAGAAAAAACATCTACATCTATTTGGGGTCAAGCCTGACTCGAGTGCCACAAAAGGAAGCTATCAGAGGGAAAGCAGGGGCCCTAAATTTTGCCTTTTCGACCCTAGCAAATTCTCCCTGAGGACACAATCTCAAACCCCCAATCACAGTAATTAAGTCAAAACCGATCCAGAACCTATCATACGGAGGTGGAATAATGCTAGGTCTAGATGCTTTAGCCTGCTGGATAAGCTCATAATACAGAACTACAAGTGAATTTTCCAACTGCTGAAGTCGGCCTTGCCTGCGCAAGTCAGGCTTAAGTTTTCACTGGAAAGGCAACCCCAAGTCAGGGCTGGGGCCTTTATAAAGTGCTGCTATGAAATGATGAATGCTGCTAAGGATTTGCTAGGGCATACCGTTTGGGCCGTTATTAACTTACAAAGAGGGAAAGGTGGTTTTAAAAGGTATTTGCAGGACTGCATCAAGACCCTCGGTCTTAGTGAGCTATGGCAGTTAGACACAAGTGACCAAGCCTTTCAGAAACTTGTGAATAAAGGCACCAGGCTGCAAAGTCGGTGGGAAGGCAAACTAACACTAGCCAAGCTAGCACATGGATGGCTTGTGTTAAACTCATATGAGGAGCAACTGGATCAGTGCTTTTTCTTTTTTTTTGTTTTTGAGTCCTCCTACTCTATGGGCTTTAAGAGGAAACTAATGTCGATAAGACTGGGTGAGCTCCTACCCTAGATTTCAAGCTCAAGGGGCAGGAGGAAGGACAATTGGAGGATACAAGGTGTCGCTTATGCCAATGGAAAAAAGACACATTATTGCATGTCCACTGGCTTTGCCCCTGCCTAATCATGCAGCGGAGGGTCATGCTGCGGAAAAAATGTAAATCCTCAAGAAAAAGAACTTGCAGATCAGCCACCATGGAGTCCTTAAATCCTTGAAAAATTAAGCTGAACATTAGGCTGGTGCAGTTTATTGACATTTTTAAAAGACTGGATAAGGCCAAGGACCTCAGTAAGTAGGGCCATAGGCCCTCTGTTTTAGGAAGACACACATGGTAGGCTGTAGTTGTGCACAGATGGTGCTAGGTGACATAATAGGTGTGCAGCAAGAAATAAGATGCTTTTCCCCGTCCCGTCAAGCCTAAGGTTGAGCTCCTCAGGAGGACCACATAAAGGCACCAATGGTAGGCTGTGGATGTCGTCAGATGGAGCCTTATAAGTGGGCTGCATAGGGTCAGCAAGAACCAAATTGCTCATACCCCCTATACCGGCAAGTTTATGCAGAACCCTACAGGAGGGGCTTGTGTTTCCTGGGTTCGTTGGGCGCAAGTATTCTAAAGTTAATCAACTGTGGTCCTATGCTTGTTATGTACTATGCACTTTATAGCCCAAAGCACATCAGTTGCCAGCAGTTGTTTATAGGCCAATAAGTCTTCATTTTTTATTTCCTAACTGTTGAATGCATACACTTAATTGACAGGTATTTACATTTTGTTGTGTGCTGCAAAAATCGACATCCTTTCCACTCGCCGTACTGCAGGAAGACTGTCACATAATTCACTTAAAAAACTTTAACAATTCCTCTCACTTTGTAGTCAGAGAAAGGCAAGTAAACACCAATTCTATTTTAAAAGTTTGAGCAGTAAGCACCAATCCCATAATAAAAGCACGAACAACAGTTTGTCAGAGGACATAACCTGACATTTGATCTCTGCCTTTGAAGCACGGCAAACATGTCAAGATAAACACAGAATTTACTTTATTGCTAATCCTTTCCTAAACCATCAAAAACTGGCTCGCAACCGACCCACAGTTTGGGAAACACTGGTTTAAGGGTTTTGGATGCTATACTATAACATCATCTCACGACGCCACGCAAGAAAATACAGGATTGTTTAAAAATGTTAGGATTCCTGTAGGGAAAAGGAGTACAGAGTAGAAACTGAGAAGTATGGCTCTCTTAATGTCATTTCATACCTTTTAATTTGCCACCAAAATCTCTGAATGGAACCTTGGAAAGATGGGTGAGGGCGGGGTGATGCATATTTACTCCACACCCTACCACGGAACCATCTGATACTATGTTCTGTACTTTCTACTACAAGCATTCAAACTAGAGCATGATCTTCTGAAATCAGCATGGTAGAGATTGTACTGCTGAGGAAAAGAGAATCAGGTAATCCCATTCTCATGTTTAGTGGCACTATGCAGCCACACATGAGGGGGGTAATGAAAATACTGGAGGCATCAAGCAAAGGGGGATGAGATTTATATGGACTGAGCTTGCCAGCATTTCTTCTAGACAGACAATAGGCTCTTCTTTGAACGCAAAAGTATTGCGTCCCTTGGATCTAACACAGCCCCTGTAACTTTATGCTAGCGTCCCGCAAGTTGGTAAGTAAGTTGGAGTGTGTGTTACCTCTCTCTAGAACATTATCTCCCTCATTGTCATCCTCAATATTATGTCCCTGTGGCTGGTCTGGCCTGCAGATTTGCTGACTGCTATACCCATATTCATGCAGTATGTCTAAATTAGACTGCAGTGCCCATTATTAAATGACCAATTGTAATTGTATTTATATAGCACTAACTACCCCTGATGGAGCACTGAAGCGATTTACAACGAGTAGCACACTACTCTGGAACCCAAAGGATTAGTGTTGGATAGGTATAGGGAAATATAAGTTGCTAATATGGGTGTTAATTAGTTGATTGAATAGAACAAAGGAGGGACCGGGAAGGGAAGAGTCTAGATAGTATTATTTGGGAGATCATATTAAAGAGACGAGATGGGATGAGTCAAAGGAGGGAAAGAGAGGGTAGAGTCTAGAAAGAGTTACTGATCATAGCAGTAAAACAAGGTTTGGGATAAGTCAAAGGAGGGATACCAGAGGGAAGAGTCTAGGAAATGTTATTTTGGAGATCATAGTAATAAAACGAAGTTTGGGGTGAGTCAAGGTGGGATAGCGGAGGAAAAAGTCTAGAAAGGGTTATATGGGAGATCACAGTAGTGAAATGTGTTTTGGGGTGAGTCAAGGAGAGACAGAGGCGGGAAGAGTCAAGAAAGGGTCTTAGGGAGATCACAGTAGTAGAATGACGTTTGGGATGAGTGAAAGAGTGGAGGTAGAGGATATATTAAGATAGACATTTGATGAGACAAAGTAATGCATTGGAGAGTTGAAAGTTTGTATTTTTTTCTTCTTTTCTACAGTAGGAGTAAGGTAATAAATATATAGATACATAACATAGAAAGGATATGCATGCTTAAGGAAAATAATATAGAGATGTACAATTGTATTGTATAAAGTTCCATATGTGCAAGTATGGATAGATGGTTATAAATTCAGACTTTCAAGTGTTGCAGTATATAAAGCTAATTTATCAGTGTTTTTCATTTATTTATCTTTTATAGTTATTTTATTTTTTGTGTTTTTTTCAATATTTCAATAGTGAAGCATGTACAGATACAATTATTATCATATTTACATATTGTGATAAATAAAATTAACAGAGACCCATAAGCATCAAATCAAATATCTTATATGAAAACTATGCAATGACCTATTTGCATGTTATGCATTATATATATATATATATATATATATATAAATATATATTTAACCATAAACAATGTATTATTTGTTAAGCAGACCTAAAGAATATCTATATTTTTCATAATCATAAGTAGTATTTGCACGAAGAAATGTGCATATATATATATATATATATATATATAAAATCACATTATACATATCTACATGCACAGGCATATGCTGTACATTTATGTTTGAGTGTGAGGGACATGTAGGAAAGCGCAGACTTGATTAGTCTTCTGAAGATAAGGTAGTTATCCGTGGCTATTATGCTTGGGGTAATTAATTCCATAGTTTGGCTGCTTAAATAGAGAAAGGTGTACCACCCATGTTTTGTTCTTGTATGCTAGGGTTTTGAAGAGTGGTGCCAATCTTGAGCGGAGGTTCCTTTGTTTTATGTATTTGGTGATTTTATTCCCAATGAAAAGTGGACCTGTTCCATGTGTTGCTTTGTGGGTAATACAAAGCAGGTTGAAGGTGGATCTTCTGGCAAAGGGTAACCAATATATGGCCCTAAAGGCAGTGGAGATGCGGGCTTGTAGCTTTATCTGTAGGAGTAGTCTGACTTTGTTGTAGTTTTTTCATAGTTGGTAGAGATGATCCGTAGTAGAGACCACTGACGTAATTGAGTGTAGACAGTGCAAGAGAGATAGTAGCTTGGGCCTTGTGTGGAAATCCTAGGTAGGAGAAGATGTGTTGCAGAGTTTTCAAAGTAATTAAGCTTGATCTTGCTAACTTGTCCATTTGAGCATTCAATGTTAACTTGGAGTCCATGGTAATTCCAAGGTTTCTTACTTCCTTAGATACTTTAGGAGGTGGTTGCACATCGTCTGGCCAGGCGTAGAGTGAGTCATAATTTTTCCACTTGCCACAGATGAGTATTTCAGTTTTGGAAGCATTCAATTTGAGGTGGCTCCATGTCATCCAATGATCCATGGCTCTGAGGCAACTGAAGATTTTGGAGTTTCTGATGTCTTTGGGGCTTTCCAGTTTAAGAAGCCCTTGTGTGTCATCTGCATAGTTATAGCAAGTGAGCTGAAATTCAGTGATCATTGCAGGTAATTACTTCATGTAGATGTTGAAAAGGATGAGGTGACAGATCCTTGAGGCACCCCTGTTTTTGTGAAGTACCGGTATGGATGCAAACAGGAAGTATGGATGATATTTGTCCTGTTTTGAAGGTAGGATGTGATTCTGTTGAAAGTAGTCCCCTCTGTCCTGGCTTCGTAGAGTCTTTGAATTAGAGTGTCATAGTCAACTGTGTCAAAGGCAGCTGAAAGGTCCAAGAGAAGTAGTGCCGCAACCCCGTTCCAGTGTACTATGTTTCTAAGGTCATCCCAGATGGTGATGAGGGCAGAATCTGTGCCTCTTCCTGGACAGAATCCGGTTTGGAGTTTTCTTCAATGAATTGTGAAATCGGGGCAAATGATGCTCTTTCTAGAAGTTTGCCCAGGAAAGGTCCATTTGTAATCGGTCTGTAGTTGTTTTTGTCATGCGGGACCCTGTTTCTTTTCTTTAATAATGGGAGTATGCATGTCTTTCTGAAGTCTTTTGGAAAGATTGCTGTGGTTAAATAATTGATGATTTTTCTTACTGGTGTGGCAGAAGAGATAGTTAAAAGAATGTTCTTGAAGATGTGTGGTGACAAGGTTCAGAAGGGCAGGCAGCTGGCCTACCTGCTTTGACCAGATCCATAAATTCACTTAGTGATAGTGGTTTGAAGGACTGCAGAGGCTGGGTTAGCCTACCCATGGATGGGATTGTTGGAAATTGGTTGGTGCTGGTGATTTCCCTTTGTTTTAAATAGGATTCCAAAATGTATCCTTTGGTTGGGTATTGATCTGCCAGTGTGTTAGTAAATTCATGAGTCATGAGAGGAGTCCCTTTCGTTGCATTTAAGTTCAGTAAGAATTTTATAAAATGCTTTTTTGCACATTTAGCATTTTCTGTCTGAATAGTACTTTTTTATTGTTGCCTTGTATATTTTGCTAAGTTTGTGTAGGTGAAGTTTGCCTTGATTACTATTTGTTTTGAGCCAGGTGCGTTGCAGCTTTGAAATTTGTTGTTTTAGCTTTTTTAGTTCTCCATTCCTCCAATGTGATTGTTTTCTTTTGTCCTGTTTTGTTTTTCTTAGTGGTATTAGGATAGCAAACACTTCCTGGAGCCACTCAAAGTTTTTGAATGGAATTTGTGTCTTGGTCTGTGTTGGAAGTTAGTTTTGTTCCTAAGTATTCAAAATTTAGATTGTTCCACTGGTGATAAGTGGATGCATGTATGGTAGCCCACGGAGAGTTTTGATCCCACTGCAGAGCTCAGATATGCCACCTGGCGTGCTTGACCAGCAGGCCATCAATCCCAGCAGCCTCAGAGTCAACCTCACTGAAATCCAGGACTGAGAGATCAGGATCATAGCCAGAATGATCTGAACTCTCCTTTCTGTGAGAAAGGCACGAAACTGAACCGTGTTCAGAACGGCTCAGATTAAACAGAGCATCTGAGAAGGAGTCAGGCGTGACTTCTGCACATTGACAGTGAACCCCAACAATGAGAGGAGGATCACTGTGGTCTGAAGGTGGTTGACAACTGCCTGTGGAGAGCCTGTCTTCAACAGCAAGTTGCCATTGTAGGGGAGCAGTGGACCCCCTTACCTCCAGAGGACTGCTGCTACTACTGTTCTTAAAATGCTCTGGATTTGGGGGTCAGGAAGCTGCAGGGTAGGAACCTCACATCACCCGGGCGTACCTTTGTGGGCCAATGTATTGAACACATACAACACTTTGTGGACAGATTTTTATTTTTCTGTTAAAGACACCCGTCTGCAGGCTCTTTTTATTTAAATACTTAACATGTCTGATATCGAGTACAGTGGACAAAAGTTTCCATAGTGTGGAACACATTCAAATTTAAATCCATGAAGGCCTTCTTTTTTTAAAGACTTCACATCCAACACTGTCAGAGAGCCAAAAAATGAGAATTCAGTTAAACATTTGCAGTTAGAGCAGGAGTAGGAGGCGGGCATGTGTTTCGCTCCATACACATGTATTTTGTTTAACAGGAATTTCAACGTCTGATTGATACCTTTAAATATGGACATCTAGGGGAAGGGTACACCCTAGAGTTAGATGCCTATTTAGCATGAAAAACATTTTAATGAAAAAAAATGGCTAAAGGTAAATTAGGAAAAATAGGAGTGTTTGCATCAACATCGAGAAAATCTGGGATGCAAGAATAGGGCACATGAAAAAAGGGCTAAATTAAAACCAACCATTAATCTAAATATAAGAAAGGTGCCTGTATGTTTTTTTACTATACAGGACTATCATAAATGTCTTTTAATGTTATATAGGCCACAAATCCATAAAAGCAAGTATAACGAAAAATGAATTTGCAGAATTTCAAGAAAAGCTGGGGGAAACATATCTGTATTTTTAAGAGCTAATTAAGAATGGAGAGGAAATGTATCCTATGCATTGGTAGCAGGTATTGAACTAGCAAAGAGAGAAGTGAAAGTCCCCATTCTGGACGTGGTACTGGTGCACTTGATCCCAAAGATTTTCACTTCATCCTCCTCATAAAAAAGCTTTGAAAAGCAAGGTTCATCTTCTTCCTCTCATAAAAAACTGAAGTAGAAAGAACCATTAGTTCTCTGCTTTCTCTTAGGAGCCCATACCTGTTCGGTTTTGACAAGTGCAGAAGTCTAGTTTCTGTGCAGATGAGTTTTTTAGAGCGTATTGAATTGAACGTAAAATAGCCTGAAGCTCAATCCGAGGTCTCAATTGAGCTACTCTTGTACTAATCACATACAAAGGCTAAGCCAACATTTTAGTAGCAGACCTATGCAATGCTATGGCTATTAAAGTAAGTGCTAGAGCACTCTCTAGGGACAGCTGGATGCGGACAAAAATACAGAGGTTATGTTAGAGCTGACCCGCGTGCAATAAGATTAAGATCACACTGGGAAAGCTGGAAAGACGAATGAAAAAGACCAGCAATTTTTAAGAGCTACATCGGGTACAAGGACACATCAGGTTTGTAGTATGTCAAAACATGATGGCCATACTCTGCTATAATAATAAACCTCTATGAGGTGCAGTGTCAAATACTGGGTACAGCAAAGCTAAATGTTTCTTCAAAAGAAAGGATGCCGCGGACACGAAGAGCTGTTGTCACTGTTAGAGTTACTTAAGACCATACCCTCTCTATTTTGTATTCACATTGTTCATAGAAATGTGGCTGAATCCAACACTCCATGACCATCGCATCTGAAAACAGACTAAGAAAGCCCAATATAAATATTCATGAAGAACTATGCAAAACGCAAGGATGTGTTCTAGAGTATCGTCGTCAGAGGTATGGAGTTTGACATTAAATCTAATAATGCCTGAGGTGGTGGGAGGTTCCACTTCTGCACTATGTCAACTGTAGTGTTTCAAACTTCTTTAACATCTCGTGGAGACTGCAGTTTGGGCCACTGGAACAACATCAGTGAGAGAACATGTTAAGGGGTGGATCTGTTAAGGAAAGAAAAGAGACAAAAACATAACGATTATGTACACATAACCTTTATTCAAAGTATAGTTAAACTGTCTGTACATCTGTTTGCAGGTCTTACCTTGTGTATCATCCAGAAAGCATTGTTGCTTAGCGCCTTGCTGATGTTGGCTGGTAACTGAAAAGCCAGTCCCTGTCCTTAATGAATGCTTCTGTGGTTGGAGTGTTGCGGCTGCTCATGTATTCTGACATGGAGGCTTGGCTGATGATTGCAGCAAGTTGCCCAATGAAGATTTTCCCAAACACTGGGTTTGTGTGAGTGATTGCCTAGTGATCTCCGGGGGATTAGTATACTTTCTGCTTTAGAAATGGACTTGCACGGAAAAATTGCTAAACATAAGAACACACACCATACATTGTATGAATTCATTATTTTGATCTATTTGAGGGGTAATGGAAACGTTCCCTATTTTACCAGAGTGTCGATAGAGAGGATGCAACATTTTATGTAATATTCTTGCAAACTGAAAATGGCAAAGTACCCATATACATTTCAAGATCACCCCAGAAGGTATCAAAATACTCACCATCGGCGTGCAGGTTCTTCAGTTGGGACTGGGCCTCTATAAGAATATTGTCTAGTTCTACAAAGGTATTTTTTTTTGCTAAAATGCAAACAAAAAAACAAAAAGTGTCTACAAAGAAATAGGTGTTTGCTCATACAGATAGGATACAAAAGCTTGCTGCACAGTGGGAATCACAGTATCAACGCAATAAAAGCGAAAAAGTGGGCAGAAATTTGACAGATGGCTAACTCTGTCTATATAACAATACTTACTCATCAAAGTTTGTGGACCCTCTATTGTTAAACATATTTCTTCTAGCAGTTCTTCGTATATCTATATGCAAGTAATACAAAAGCACTGGTTACGGGTCATGAACATGTATCAATCAAAATCTGTATATTTACAGTTCAAAGTTTATAATGTAATAGAGGGTCGGGTACAGAGAGTAAGAAAGAGGTACACAAAGAATACAAAAAGAAAGGAGAACAAAACATGAAAAGAAAAGCATGCAAATATAAATAAATAGGAAATGAAAGCAAATCTGTGGAACATTGTGAGGGAAAATGCATACAGCTGTATTTTAAAATCAAATTAATAAACCAAACACGTTTATGTTTTCCGTTTCATATATATTTTAAATCAGTGCATCAAAATATACAATTTTAAGTGGTGGTTCTTCTAAAAAACCTCTCATTTTTTAAAGCAATAACCTGAAAGATTTTACAGAAGGCATGCAGCATATTTATGTATGCTCCTATATGGTATGAGAAGTTTGTTTTTTTCTGCTTACATATGCAGTGTACATAGTAATTTGATTATATTTATATATTTTTTTACTGACCAGATTTTTCTCCATTTTCCGGTTACTGTATTTTGAACTTCGGTTAAATGAAGCCCATTGCTCTGAATATGCAATAAACATACACCAAAAACATCTAATTTCAAAGATGTATCATAACTCCCTTCACTGATCTCAATATAAACCTAAACCCATTATCAAGAACTTCAAAGTACGTGCTTGTGATTTAAACTTGGTTGGCAGCCAGCAAATTGCTTGCAAGGTGGAGGCTCTGCCTTCATTCTAGGAGCTGAGTACCTGCCATATTTAGAGTTTCTCATCACTGTTGAGACATATTTTTACTGGCAGAAGCAATCTCGGTGACCCACTCATTCTTCTTATAATTTTGCAGATACAAATTACAAACTTGGCTTTTTCTGAAAAACAAGAAAAACATGTCCCTGATGCAAAGGGAGTTTTCTTGCATCACGTGTTGATTTTTAGGTCAAAGCCCATCTGACACTGTAACTGTTTGGTTGACTTATTAGGGACATGCTGAATGCTGACCAATAAAAGCATTCCATCCATTGCTTACCGTTGGCTGTGCGCCTTTTTTCACTCATATTTGCATTTTTTTCTGTTTGCTGGCTTTATTTGTTTTTGGCAGTTCAGCTTGACTTAGTACCTCTCGGAAAACATAACCTTCTTACTTCCTCACTGATGGGCTCTCTTTCTGTTCTTCCATGACTGCTCACTTTTTTGCAACTTCTTTTTTATCACTTCATGATAAAGCATGTTTTAAAGCTGTCTCTCCTTCCATTCTTTTCTGCCCCCCCAACCTGGGGTTCTGCAAGGCAGTTTGTGGATTCTCCAGTCACTTTTACCAGAAGCTGCTTTGGTTTTTCCCTCAGTTTTTGAGGCAACGTTTTATACATGAAAGTTTTGTTTTGTTTAGAGGTTGCTTTTCACAGGCATGCTTCACTAGCTGCCACATCATGCCTTCCACTGGTATGCCAGAAGCTGTCATTTGGTTTTACAACTGTTATTATTTTATGGTCAAATATCCCAAGGAGTCAGCATGGTGTTATCTTCATAGCATGCCAACAAACATCCCTGACCCATTTGCTGCTTGACCTGGGGCCTGAACAGACAGTAAAATATATGAATTGTCCAGAGGTTTGCTGGTAATGGAATTTGCTTCTCTAACACAAAAGCCACCATCTGAGCACACGTTTATTTTTTTGGGAAATCTACCCATACATCCCAGTAATTAACAGTTCAATTTGGTATTCTATGATGATGCTTTTCTATTGGATGCTTTTGTTCTGTTACCAAGCATTCTCTTAATCTCTTGGAATGTGCTTTCCACTAGGTACAATACCTTAACATCAGTTGTATTACTCAGTAAATTTCACTTATATTAAATAATTGAATATGCAGAGTGTTGCCTTTCTGCATTTAATACAATAATTGTACAAATGCATATAATTTTGTTTTCATAAATCTAGCCTCTTTCCCAGTGCACACAATGTTGCATGTGTGCTTTTTTTTGTAAGAAAACTATAATAGAAAATGTATCTTTCCAAATTGGCGTTAAGCCCATCATGTAGGGGAGACCATGTTCTGTTTCTTTGAACGTCCATATTCTTCCTAATAAACCTCACATGAATTGGATTATTGGGAACCCTATGTAAAATAGTACATGTTGTAGGCCACTGGAGCCCAGTAGCTTCATGGTCATATCTGACTCATGTTAGTTTGCATGACTTTACCACGAAAGATAGGTATGTTTAAGATATATATATATATATATATATATATATACACACACACACACACACACACACACACACACACACACACAAACCATAACTCCCCCCTTTTTGACATTTTACTCCTAGCCTGTCTTTACCCTACCCACCCCTGAACACTAAAGTTACCATTACCACTACCCACCCCTAAAACCTAAAATCATCTTTACCAACCTTTGCCAGTATCCAGCACTAAACTCTAAAAATTACCCTGACCACCCTTTACTACTTCCCACCGTATACCTTAAAATTACCCTGTGGTTTCTAGAATTTAAACCTGAACATTTCACCTAATAACGTTACTTTAACCTTTTTTTTTTTAGTGAATATCTAGGGTTTTTTTTAAAGGTTTTTTTTTTTTTTAATGTAAAGTAATATTTAATTACCATACGTTAATCCAACCCCCTGCCACGCACAGCCTCTGGATGTGTGTGGCAGAAGTTTGGCAACAGGGCTTGACCACGCCCAACCAATCACGTGCAGCCAACCCCACGCTCTGCAGGGCGTTCGGTCGAGTATGGTGGGGGGGTCGGCCACAGGGCCTGCCCACAAGCCAATCTCCTGCATGCAGCCAACCCCATGCTGCGCACAGCCTTTAGCCATGCACAGTGGGGGTTTGGCCACAAGGCCAAGGCGCTTTTGACCCCAAAGACCCATCCCCTGGGGCCTGGTAATATACTTACGGGGTGCTCGTGGCCTCCTCCCTTGGCAGATTTTGCAGACCCCATTGCCCGGGCCCCGGCCAACAAAGGATGGGTGCCCTGGTCACCATCCAAGGCACCCACCACACTATAGTTGGGGGCCGCAGGGGAAGCCTCAAGGTCCTGCAGCCCCTGGAAGCTCCCCGCATCCAGTGTTGCCGACATTACTCCCGCACACAAGTAGCATCTAAAACATGCGACTCCCTGTGGGCAGGAGCAATATTTAGAGCGGTTTCCCTGCCCGCATCACCTAGGGCAGGGAAACAAATCTGAAGTCCGCTCCCAGCAGGTGGAAGCATTGTTCAAGCTCCTGCCTGCTGGGAGCAGACTTTGGCCCTCATTTTGACTTTGGCGGTCTTTTTGAAAGACCGCTGAAGCCGCCGCAGCCAACAGACCGCCAGTGCTAGCGGTCTGCTGATGGCCATTTTTTGAGTTAGTAGAGGACTTCCGCCCATCGGCCTGGCCGATGGAGTTGAAGAGGCTGTTGCATCGCCAGCAAGAATCCGCCTGCCGTATTACGAGCCTTAATACGGCTTGCCGGAGTCTTGCTGGCGTGGTAAGGCTGGCGATGCAAGACCGCCAGGACCCATCCCCTACCGGGCGACCTCCTCAACGGAGAATGTAAGTGATCGTCCGAAAGGGGGAAGGGGAAGGTGGTGAGTGTTGGGTGCATTAAGTGTGGTGTGTATGTGTATGTGTGCATGTATGTGTGCGAATGGGGTGTATTAGTGCATGTTTGTGAGTGAGTGGTGGTGTCTGTGTCTAAGTGTGTGGATGAGGGGGGTGCGTATGTGTGCGTGCGGGTGTGTAAATGGATGTGTACGGTTGGGGGGCTGTTTGTGGGTGCGAGTATGCTGTGCAGGAGGGAGGGTGTGAATGTGTGCGTGTATGTGATTGAATGTGACTGTGTGAGTGTATGTGCGCGTGAATGGGGGTGTGTCTCTGCATGTATGCAAGTGAATGGGGGTGTCTGTGTGAATGTATGCATATGCCGAGGGGTGTGTATGTGAATGCGTGCGGGAAGGGGTGGGGAGTGTTTGTAAGTGTGTGGAAGGGTGTCTGCATGGGTGTGGACGTGTGGGGGTGTGTGTGCCAGTGACAGGAATGGGGATTCCTGTCGTCGGGTGTGCGTTACGGCCAGGGTTTTCATATCAGGGTGACCGCCACGGAAATCCTGGTGTCCTGCAGCATTGTAATCTGGGCGGCAGGATGAGGTCTGCCGCTGGGTTGGGGGGTGCTCACCACCGGCCGCGGCGGTGCGATAGCACCGGCGGGCCTGGGGGCCTTGTGGAGGTTTGGCATTTGCCAAACCCCACAACTTGTGATGTGGCAGTCTTTACCGCCAGGTCCACAGCGGTAAGACTGCCACGGCGAGGCTAGTGGTCTGATGACCACAAGCCTTGTAATGAGGGCCTTTGTGTTTGCTCCCACTTGGCAGGAGATTCGAAATTGCTCCTGCCAAGCAAGAGCAAACACTCTCCACCCATAATAGAGCGGGCAGGGAAACTGCTATGCCCCAGGGTTAGGAACCCCAAGACATAGCAAATGAGCAAGCCCTGGGGTCCCAAAGCCCATTAATTACATATATGCAGCCATACCTGGAGGGATGGGGTCCCTACTTAGGGACTGAATGCAGCCAGGGGTGGGGGTCCATGTGGCCCTCCTCTTCACCCTTTATATGTATAGCAAGGACCTGGGGAATTGGGTTCCCACGGCTCAAATTGGCCTGGGCATTGGGGGGATTTGCTCCCCTCCACCCCCCCGGGGACGTGCCCCCTCCCGCTTCAATGCACAGCTGCCCCAGGTGATGGGTCCACAGAGTGAAAATCGGTTAATGGAGGTGGGGCATGTATCCCCTCACCCCCTTTCACAGCTCGACCCTGGGGATGAGGTCCCTGGGGCCGAAATAGGCCAGGGTAGTGGAGCTACACATGCCCCCATTCTCCAAAAATAAATACGTTTTCATCCGGTGGAGGGGGGCGGGTGCTTTAAGACAAAGAAGCACGGGAGACCAAGCTTTTTCAAATGTTACTGCAGGATTGCAGATGGTCCGTGAAATTAAAATCAAAAAAAGTTTTTGGCCCCTGGCAGGATACTCTAGGACCCCACCACCAAGCCTAGAGGGTCAGGGTATTTCTACCCTACCCCCTAGTGTCTTTATTTGCGTTTTTTCCGAAGGGCTTGGGACTGAGTCGCGAGTTCTAAGATGGCTGCCACCACTTTCTTGTTGAAGTGGTGGCAGCCAATCTGATCTCAGTTTGAGATCTGTGGGGATCCGCGGAGCCTCCGTGTCCCTAGATATATAACGTTTCTGAGCATAAATTGCTCAAAAACTACTGAACGGATTTACACCAAAACATAAGAAGCACTCTTTCCGGACCTAGAGCTAGCTTTCTTCCAAATTTGGTGTAAATCCGTTCAGTGGTTTAGGCTGTAGCTGTATTTAAGTTCCTAAGGAAAAATGAATGGAGAAAATGCATTTTGGGTCCGCCCTTTTTTCTCAAGCCCCCCGGCTGACTGATCACCCCAAAACTTTCCATGCATAAACTAGGCACAACCAAGCACTTTTTTTGAAAATTTTGAGGATATTTGTCAAATGGCACTAAAGTTATTATCAACTCAAGAAATGCATTTCCAAAGCTAACACGATCCTAACTGTAACTACCCGGTGATTAACCTTAATTATTGCTTTAGGATGACATTTTTCTGGCACAGATTAGCAGCCTTGACCATATTACGTAGTCATAGTCACAAAACTACAAGTTAAAAATAACGTTTCTGAGGGATTTATTAGGCCAATAAATGAATACTGTTAATAACCCTTCATTTTATCTGAACAGAGAACTTTAACAACTGTTATATTGTGTATGTCACTGCAGTAGCAAGTGCTTTATTAGTTGATATGTATTACTTTTAAATTTTTTATTTTTGTTAACCGAACTATATATTTACTGAAAAAAACAAAGGTTACAGGGATGTTACAGTTAGAAAACAGAAGTAAAAAGCCATAGAAATTCACTTAAAAAAAACAAAGGTTATGGGTGAATTTCTAAGGTTCTGTACAAGTAAATTCAGAACCTGACTATAACGTCCATGTAACCTTTGTGTTTTTTCAGTGAATTTCTACTTTTTTTTTTTTTAACCTAGTCATTTTCATTGCTATACATTAATCCCTGCAGCCAAATCCCTATAAATACCTAATCCTGAGAGCAAGAGAGAGAGAGAGAAAGTGAGAGATTGAGAGAGAGCGATTTCAAGATCTGACAGAGAAATTGAGAGAGAGACAGAGATAGAGTTTTTTTTTTAGGCTTTGATGAATGGCATATTTAGAAAATTGAAAAGAAAATTTTTTTTGTTAATTAAAAAGAGTGAGATCACCTTTCAGTATGTAACTTAATTATTTATAGGTGAAAAGAAACTCCAGCAGGAAATGACCACAGACTCACCTAGACTGGAACCCTTAACCTTCAGTGTGCATGTCTGAGACCTTAACAAAAGGCCAAAGGTGACTTCTTACTCTGCAGTGTCCAGACTTAGCTATGACGTTCAACTCACAGATGTTCCATCACTAGGAATGTTTAACAAAACACTAGAAAATAAACAGACTGTCATGAAATACTAGTATTTGAACCTTCAACCTACCGACAGTCGAAGAGCTTTACCATTAGGCCAGAAGTGACAACGGTCTGCTGTCCTTTAAAACTTAAGTATATCATTCTAGCCAAACATCTTGCTTGAGTCACTTATGGAGAGACCATTGCAATAACAATCTCTCTCTTTCATCCCATTGTGGGATGAGAGAGGGAGAGAGTGACAGGACGGCGGGGGAGCCTCAAGTCCTGGCCAGCTCCCAACATCCTGCGGGAGCCGGCATTGCTCTCACAAGCAGTGTGAACGATGTTTTTATCCGTTTGTGCAGGGAAACAGATAAAAACTCTGCTTCTGCAAGCGGAAGGTGTTTGACAGCTCCTGCTTGCAGAAAGTAGAATGTTTGCTCTGACTTGTCAGGAGCTATCAAATCTCCCGCCAAGTGTGAGCCAACAGATATATCTTGGGGAGGGTCCCCCGGGATATGGCAGGAGACGGCCCGGGTGGGGGAAAGGGGTGTCCCAGGGCCATCATTGGCTCCTTGAGGGAGGCAGCGTGGCACCCTCCAACAGTTCAAGTAGCCCCCGGGAGGTGGTGCCCCCAGGGCTGCAGGGGGGCCATGGCCTCCCCCCACATTCAATGTGATGTTTGTTTGGAGGTGGCGGTACCTGGGGCTGAGGTGGGGGGCTGCGTGGCCCTCCACACTGAATGTGGTGTTTGGCACAGATAGGTGGCAGTCCCC
This sequence comes from Pleurodeles waltl, assembly GCF_031143425.1. NCBI lineage: Eukaryota > Metazoa > Chordata > Amphibia > Caudata > Salamandridae > Pleurodeles > Pleurodeles waltl. Next base: position 1,693,663,339 of record NC_090440.1, read on the forward strand.
GGGCTGTGGGGTCGGGCACATAACCCCCTGCATTCAATATGATGTTTACCCCTGGGAGGTGGCGGGTCCCGGGTCTGCAGGGGGGTTCATGGCCCCCACACTCAATGTGATGTTTACCCTGGGGAGATGATGGGGTCCGGGGCATAAAATGCCCTAGGAGGGGGGTCCCGTGCACCCCACACCTTCATTTTCATATGCCCCCGGGACCTGTCCCACCCAGGTCTTCATTAAAACAAGTGTAGGATACCAAGCTTGTTTTTTTGTTTGTTTGTTTGCCAGATCCGCCGCGACTTGTAGTGAAAATTTAAAAATAATGCTTTTTTGCCCTCTGGGACACCAGCACTAGAGCTTAGGGGTCAGGGGGTTCCTACCCTGGCACCTTTTCTTTTTTTTGAGGGACTCTGCTGAAGCCTAGTCCCAAGACAGCTACCAACTCTTCCCGGATGAAGTGTTGGCAGCCAATCAGAGCTCTGCATTCCCCTGCACAAGCTTGTTATTATTTTCAAACCTTTTGCTCCTCTGGATATCTATATTTCTTTTTTTTTAATATCTCAAAAACTGCTGAACGGATTTACACCATATCACAAAAAGCAAGCTTTCTGGACCAATAGCTACCTTTCTGCCAAATTTGGTGTAATTCCCTCCATATAAACATACATACATATATATACACATACACATACACACACGCATATTTTATACACACACACAAGATGTATTTATTTCAGACCTTTTGTACACTAGCAGATGAAGACATGATAGGAACATTTTGGGAAACATACTAATAATAATCTACCAATGAGAAAATAAACTGAGCCCTTGTGAGTTTGACCAGTAGGGCTTCAGGAGGCTTCAGAAGTAAATTAGGATAGCACACGTCTGTTATCTGCAAAAACCACTAAGAGGACAGCCACATGACATACACATTTTTACATGTTTTATTAAAACAGTGACTGGCTGGCTAGTTTATATTGGTCAACATGAACACTAACTTTGCCTGAGATGTGTTTCAGGTTCTACTGTTAACCGTAGCTGCATATTTTTACACACGCTCTTCCTTTATGGTTTGTTACCAACCTGAAAAGGTTATTTTTAGGTAGTGCCTTCTAGACGCATATTGTCTGGTTGCAAAAACTAGTTTGCTGGCTTACCAAGAACATACAAAAGCTACAAGCTCACCATTGCTTACCATTAATTTCCTTCCTGCCATTATCATTTGCCTGCTTCTTATTAGATTTTTATGTCAATCTTGTTGTTTGTTCATTCCATGAAGCACAGCTTCTTTAGTCTTCTGCTTTTTTTCTTTTTAGGCACTCCATGAGGGTGCATTGATTTCCTGCACATGTATCTCACAGACTTCACATGGTAGGAAGGGGCTCAACCTTAGCACTGGGGGCCCCTGAACCGCACATCTGTTCCCATGTTTGTTTACACTGTTTGCACCCAGTCTCATTTCCTCTTCCATTTTCCCACCTTATGCCTCCACAGTGGGAGCTTTGGTATTCTGCTTTGGCGTATCTGGCTGCCTTTGGCCAGTTTTAGGCATCATAAACCAGGCCCGCTTTTAATCAATCGTATTTGTTGCCAGTGCCCTCTTAAAATGTCATTTCACTGTACACCAAAGGACTGACTCACCTGGTTAAAAGAACTACAATTTTAAATTACTGCAAGAGCCTCTCAGGTGATATAGTCCTCCTCCAGGAAACAAAGACTGGCTACAAGGAAGCTTTTTCTATGAGGATAGGCTGGGTGGCTTATGTGTTCTGAAGCATATAAAAAGAAAAATGGGGCACTTACTCTTATCTCGAAAAATGTGAGTTTGTCACTCATCACCTCAGAACATGACACTAAGGGCAGATGGATGCTCACCAGATTGAACACTGAGGAAGAAGACCTATACGATATACAAGACAATGCAGACAACTCGCTATTATGGAGCTCTATCAATAGGAAACTTGCAGATTTCCTGTTAAATTCAAAATTAATACTGGGTGGTGATTTTAATCCCCCAATGGATCCTATTTTAAACCGGCATTCAGCATTTACTTTTAGAATCCCCTAAGCTCATACACAAATGTTTAAACTATGTCCCTCACACAACCTTTGAGATTTCGGGAGAATCCACAACCCAACGAGCAATGACTACACCTTCTCCCCTCCCCACTCAAGCTTCTCTCATATTGATTACCTTTAGGTAGACGCCTCTCTTTGCGGCCAAACTTTATTCCATCCTGGTCTCAGATCACGCCCCAATCTAATTGTCTATTTTAAATACCCCAAGTAAACAGAAAAATTTCATTTGACGACTAAATACTGAAATACTACACAAGCCGGAAGATGTAACAGTCCTAAAAACAGAGATTTAACTTTTTTCAAAGAAAATGCACACACTGTCTTGTCTCCCGTGATTGTTTGGCATCCGTTTAAGTGTGCAATCAGAGGCCAAATTATTAACTGCATGCCAATAAAAACTGTAAAATAAAAGATGCCCTACACAAGTTAGGTCTGAATATTAAAGACAAAGAATCGTCTTTCAGGCACTCTAAAGATAAGAACCTGCTAAACAAAATTAAACAACTGAAATATAATTATGATTCCATCGTATGTAAAAGGGCCAACCTCTTGGTTCATGTCCAAAAATCTAAACGGATTCTCTTCCTCAATAAAGATGGCAAAGCCTTAGCTGCCACCCTCAAACAGATCTATCAGCATTTCACATAATAAAGCTCCAGATGGATCTTAAAAATATAAAACTTGAGAAATTCTAAACATATTTAAAGAGTTTTACGCTACACTCTATATCCCTACAACTCCATGTAAAAAACAAAGAAAATCAGACTGCAATAGATTTCTTAGATCTTTAAATATTGACAGACTCTCAGAATCCGACAAGGCACATCTCAACAAACAGTTAGAGGTCACTGAAATCCTCAATGCTATTATTTCTATATGTTCCAGGAAAGCGCCGGGCCCGACTGATTCCCCATCATCTTTTATTAAACATTCCAACACTCCCTCATTGATCATCTTAAGAATCTCCTTGACCACTTTGCCCTTCAGAGCAACGTATCTGGCAGATTTAGAAGCCACTATTGTAGTAATCCCCAAAGAAGAAAGGATCATACAGATCCTAAAAATTATCGCCCCATTTCTCTACTAAACCTGCAGGCTAAATTATTTGCAAATATATTTGCAAAAAGAATTGCATCTTTCATCCCTAGACTTATATACAACTCACAAACATGATTCATCAGAAGTAGACCTGCCAGAGACAACATATGTACCTTCTGTCACATCACAGAAAAGGCACAACAATCTTCCTTACCTGGAGCAGCAATCACACTTGATGCTGAAAAGGCCTTTGATAAGGTCTACTGACATTTTCTACTAGCTGTCCTTGACGCTCATACCTTAGGTGAATCCTTCATTAACATGGCCATGTCCTTTTACGCCAACCCAAAAGTGAATACTAGGATAAACTGAGAACTATCCTTATCCTTCAAATTATATCAAGGAACCGGACAGGGATGTCCCCTCTCCCCACTCCCTTTCTTACTCGCAATCAACCCACCACATACACTAATAAATGTCTCTTCAGATATTAAAAGTTTCCAATTCGTCTCAAAAACATATAAAACTACAACAAATGCAGACGACATGCTCATCTTTACTGAGGATGCTGAGAATGCAGTCTCTTGTTTAACCACTATCATAAGCGACATTACCAGTGTTTCCAGTTATACTTTAAGCAAAGATAAACCCATTATTCTGTTCTGCACATCTTGGGAACTCTGGGTTTAAATGGCAGCAGAGACAGCCTAAATATCTGGGAATTTGGTTCTCCTAGGCTCTAACAGAAACAATTCAACTTAATGAATCTAAAATCATTAGTAAAGTCAAAAACCTGCTCACCTCTTGGTTACCTGAACACATCTCATGGTGGGGCAGACTCCAAACATTAAAGATGATGATGATTACCCCCATAGTAAATTTTACCACTTCCATGCTCTTGATGAAACTCCAACCTTCCTTTTTCTATACAATAGATACAATTACATCAAACTTCCTCTGGAATGGTAAGAGGCCTAGAATCACAATTCTTCGGTGAAATTCTGCTGAAGGAGGTTGTAACCCACCAAACTGGAATCTCTACCAATCCGCTTTCTTAGCTATGCAGGGGACCTTCTGGTTATTATCAGACTCAGTGGATCTCTCCTGCTGGCTTGAAAGTAAACACACCCTCTGCTTCCCCTTCACAATTACCTCCTATATCATTAAGTCGAAATTCAAACCCTTGTACTCTCAACAAATTCTCTTGGACACCTTTAATGCATTAAAACTCCTCAATAAACACATGACGATTCCTATACACAACTCCACATTTGTATCATTACTGCATAACTCCAAAACTGAATCAGATACCTCAGAGACACTGGCCCATTCCTGGGTCTCTAAAGGTATCAATGTGATCCCCGGCCTATATCGTAGCCATAAGGATTCACGTCCTTTTTCTGACCTTGCAAATAGGTACAACCTCCCTGACCTGGACTTTTATAGTTACCTAAAAATCAAAGTGAAAAATCTAAGCCTCCTTATAGCAAAGAAGCATCGATCCTCACGCGCTCGAAGTCTTAATTGTCTTCTGGACACTTGGCCTCAAAAAATTACAAAACAGTAGCCTACCCTCAAATCCTGTCTAAATTAACTCTAACGGACAAACCACCTAAATCCTGCTCACACTGCCCACCTATCAAAGGAAGACTGGCTAAGGAATGGCAAAAATGTTCTCCATAACAAATCACTCCTTCCCTAACTCAATTAAAAAATTTCAATCTAAATTTCCTATACTGGACTCCCTCCAGATTACACAAGATGAAGCTAAGAGGTAATGATACCTGCTGGAACTGCGAATTTGCCTGGGCTCTAATGAACACATGATAATAAAATGCCATCTTCTAGACTCATACTGGGCCTCAATTCAAAAACAACTATAATTCATATTTGGTATTTCCATCACCCTAAATGTTCCACTCATAACACTTGGCCCCTGGTCAACATCAAGCAAGTTAAATCTCTCATACATAGATACGACATTGTTAGACCTCTTCATAACAACTGCGGTTAAGGTTATTCTCTCCGAATGGAAGTCCTTCAACCATATCAAATACTATACATGGTGGGCTTGGGGCTCTTATCTCAGCTGAGTGCACACCCTCAACCATACAAACCCACTCACTCCTAAAATACCTAACAAATGATGACGGTGGCTAGATCTATTCATAGAACGAAACTGAGTAGACTCAACCTGATGACTTCTGAAGATTATCCATAATTTACATGCAGACTGCCTATCACATCTCCCACTGCTCACCCTTCTCCCCCCGCCTCCTCCTCCCTCCCCTTTCCATCATCGGATTTGCGTTAATCTGGGATACATCCATACAGCAGACACCTCTACAAGGCTTACTCACACCCACACATTGTAGACGTACTTCACATGTTTTTACAGGGTCACCAACATTACAGTCAAATCTACACTTCCTTGCCTCATTTATTGGTATGCCTACATGTTACATGTCCCCTGAATGTCTACATTGCAGACCTACATCTCATTTATGTATCACAGATATGTTATGCTTACATTTTTGCTGTCTGTACCCTTTTCCCTGTTTGTAAAATCCAATAAAATATTCTGAACAAAAAAAGAAAATAAAAGAAATAGAAATCTGATAGTCCTCTGTCCTTGCTCTTTCCCATTTCCATCTTGTGGGTACCGTGACACCCAGTGGCAGAACAGGAAACTGTTTCAGAGCAGTAATTTAAACCTCTACATGCTGGTTATGCACATTCATGTGCTGGTCACAGGTACATGCTCATTCCATTGGGATGAGCGAATACCGAAAGCTGAGATCTGCCCTCCATATCTTTTGAATCTTGTGATCTTTTTGATTTATTTTGTGTTTTTTTCTCTTCATCATCATCTTTCTTTAGGTCAGGTTACTTATGCAGGAATGCTCCGATGTCAAGTGGTATGCTTGATTCACTGATCAGTTGCAGTAGCTGACCATTCTTACCACAGCATCTCTTCCTTGAGGAATAGTCATCTGGTGCCCACCTGTGTTCTATGGGCTATCACCGTTACACAGGCCCGCAAGAACTGCCTAACTTGCATGCAGAGTACAGTTGCAGATTCCAAAACAAATAAGTGATGGTTAGGAAGAAGAGTTAGAGGGTGTATAAGAGGTCTTTGCCGTTATCACATTACAGAATAGATAGTGAGGAACTACTTCCCCATCACCTTCGGAATGTTACATCAACAATACAGAAGTCACCCTATCTACAGTGCTTAATTTGTTTAAAAATAAAAACCCACTAGGGCCTAATATTTTGCTCAGAAGCCTGCTGCCAGCACTATCAAAGCCTGGATTGCCGAATACCAAAGCTGAATAATCTTGATTCTACCTCATACCTCTTTCATTCACCGCCAGACACTCCCTGCTTCTAGAGATTCTTGGTTATCTCTGCTTTCTCCATTTGTCACTGTTTCCGTTTTTCTCTTCCCCCTTTATGGTTTTTTTCTCTTTCTGCCCTGATCTTTTGAGGAGAAACAAGCACCAGTCCCCAAAAATGTGTGCGGGTGGTCCCCACCTGCAACCATCAACTGAAATTAAGTACCACCTACCTGACACTACGGAAGATAATACCTTTCTCTTACCATCTCCTTATCTCTGCCAAGCATTCAGCAACAAAACCACATAACCCCTAAGCAGGAGGGGCTCGTGCGTGTTGTAGGGGCGGGGCGTGGCAGGGAAGAAAAACTCATTTTTAAAAACCCACCTGATTCCCCGCCGCCATCACCACTACGCCACTCTTCTGCCTTCACTGCAGCTGCAGCTGCAGGCAAAGGCTCCCATCCTGCCCTGTGGCCAATCTGAACACTGCTGTCATGTTGCTGGCAGCATGATAGCAGTGTTCGGATTAGCCGGAGCACTGAGCCAGGGTGCTTTGAGGCAAATTGGGAGTTTCTGGCTGCTATGCACTCTCCCTCTGTGCTGGTCATAGCCTGTGGTCCCGTCCCTTTTACAATAAAACGATAATAAACCTTGCTTATTATCCTTTTATTGTAAACATTTTGCAGCTGCTGGTGGGGAGAGGGCTCCTCTGCCATAGTGGAGGATCCGCGCCTAAGCAAAATATACAATTAGAGTAGAGGTGATTTTTACAATCCCGCAGGCACGCATATGGATGAGATATTTATAACGGAGTGTCAGTGGACACTGGATCCTGACATGCAGAGACTTTAAGGTATTGTCTTTTCCCCAGAAGTTATACACAGACGTGGAAAGATGAAAAGTGGCTGATAACCATCTAATTAGAACGATTATCATAATGCATGCCTGTTCAGTTAGGTACCATTCAAGTGGGTCTTGTCCATCAGTGACGAGTGGCGTTCCAGTGAGGCTTGTTGTAATAGACTTCTTGAGCTAAGAGCTGTTATTTTAATCCTGACTGCTTTCCAGCTGGTGTGGTTTAGGTCTAGGTGACCAAGAGTAGGACTCCGATCGCTCTTCAATTATGCAATGAAACGCCAGGGGTGTGATTTTAACTAGTGTTTCATTAGGTATCCAATATTTGTCTCCCACCTGGTAGTAGCAGGCATTATCTCTGCTTGCTGGAAACTCCAGCTGGCAACCTTTTTATCTTCGGTGAGAACTACAAGTGAACTTATTTTTTTCCTGGGATTTACCTCTCCAGGGGAATATGTTCTTTATTAAGTGTGACATACATCTCTCTTACAGAAGCCTTCCCGTCCTGCCTTCCAGACCAAAGATTAGCCACCAACTATGTTCCAAGAGTAAGGTAACTCATACACAGGAGTAAGGGTTGCTGTTGTGTTTAGATTAATACATATACTAAAACTAAGCATGTATGTGCTAAAAGATTAAGAATGCATGGTGTCTCTCTCTGGTGCATATTTTACAACAGTTTTGAACCCCAGATAGACTTTCTGTCCAGCCCAACTATACTGTAGTTACTCGTGGCTATCACTGCTGTTGCTGAAGTATCTAGAACTGGGGATAAAACACACCAGATGAGGCCTTCACAACTGGACAATCAGCAATTGAACTACATACTTCTGATGTGGCCCACAGATCTTGACAAAAAAAGGGAATGACATCCTGGTTAGGATACAGCATGTCAGAAGAGCTAATAGTAATACACCTGTGTGAGGCATTGAGGACTGAACAGAATATTCCGGCTAGGGCCTCAAAGACTAGACACAATACTAGAATTTGTGCACCTGAAGCGGCCAATAAAGTAGTAAAAGAACTTCAGGTGAGCCATTGAGACCTAGACAAAATAAAAAAACAAGTCCCTTAGAAACATACTAGTGATTGGAAGTCTGATGAGAAACATACTAGTGATTTGGAAGTTGTAAAGTTCTAGCACAGCCTTTTATTTCAGTTCATTACCCCTCTGCATCCCCTCAATCATTCATCTTCCCTGCAACCTTACCATATTGTTCACCCATTTGGAATCTAAGCCACTTGTATGCTGGAGCTTTTTCAAATGCAGTTCAGACTAGCAGTTTACACTAAATGGTATTGAGGCTGTCTTTGCTGTTTTCTCGTCTCTCTTTGTACCTTCTGCCACCTTTATCCACCTCTGGCCTGTCTGTTGCTGCCCCTGCCAAAAGCTTTGCCCTGTTTGCCAACCCATCTTCTCACAATGCTTTATCCTGTCTAGTCCTCTCACTGCTTGACCATGTAACAATGTTAGCTCTTAGAAGGCATAGGAGCATCCAGTGACAGCACGATTTATGCATCATCCTAACTAAGAGCTCTGCTCCCAGCACGGCAGATGTTACAGGTGTGCAATGGCATTCTGTGGACATAGGTTGTGAGCCTATGTAGCACTAAGGCACTCATTACGTCTTTGACAAAAACCGCTGTGGTGACGGCTGCCAAAAGACCACAGTTGATGCGGCAATCCACCGCCATATAATGAGTCACAAAAACAAAACCGCAAGAAAGGAGCCAGAAGTACAACCCCGCCAGAACCAACGAAGGTGGGAGAGAGTTGGTCCGACCACCCTCACCGCCACGCCTACAAGAAACCGCCCTCCAAATTACGACCCACGAATTACCACAGTGGTCACTCAACAGCGTAAACCTATTGGCGGTGCGGACTACCGTGATACACATACACACCCACCAACAGCACAATAAAACGCATCCCCACACAACCCACAAATCTCTAAAAAATCCAAACATCTGCTACACACTGCCAGCACAGAAATCTCTAGAACTGCACACACAAACCACAGCCACCTATACAGCCTTCACATCATACCTCTACACCAAACACACACAACACTGCACTCAATCACTACTTTACAGCATCCCATATACTCACACCACCAAACATTCCACCCTCTGAACAACACACACACTGCACCCACTACACAAACAGCAGTCCCCACAAAAGAACCCCCATTTCACTGATGAGGGGGTTGCGGGTCATGGTAGATGTAATCGCCAGGGTAGAGCCACAGTTGTTTGGTGCACAGGTCCAGGAGATATCCATTGCCAGGAAGATGGAGCTATGGTGGAGAATCGTGGACAAGGTGAACTCTATGGGAACCTATCCAAGCACACAGGACAACATAAGAAACAGGTGGAACAACCCACAGGGGAAGGAGAGTGCAATGGCATCCAGGCATCACATCGCCATTATAGAGACTTGCGGTGGACCCCCACCTCTTCCCCCACAGTTGACAACATGGGAGGAGTAGGTCTTGGCTATCCTGCATCCAGAGGGCCTCACTAGAATCACTGGAGGGCTGGACACTGGTAAGTCACCATTACTTTTCCACCACCACATACACCTGCATGGTATGTCTCCCTGTCACCCCATCTCCCTTCAACTCACACCATTTTAAACTTAGAACCACCCTCAACATTTTTCCCCTGCATGCCAAACCCACTTAAAGCACACCTCTCCAAGGTCATCATTCAGACACATGAGTAATGCATGGTCAGCATGAAGCACTACCAATCCCACAATGCATCACCATACACACCAAAGGTGGAAAAACAACACCCATCCCATAGGGAAACCCCTAAATGCTGAAAATATACCTTAGAATGAAATTACAACTATCATACATGTCCACAGGTACCCCAGCTAATGTCAGCCAGCATCATGTGCTACCTCAACCCAGGCCTCCACCAGAAGAAGGCCCCAATGATGACAGCTAGTCCGGATGTCTGGATCTGGAAGATCTCCCTGGCCTATCTGGTACCACTGGTAAGTCAGACACCACAGGCAACACCCAGTCCACCCCACATCAAACTCCACGACAGCAGCAGCCACCCAACGTCCCCAAACCTCTGTCCCTAGGACACGTCAATCAACAGTGTGCTCACCTGTACAGGGACCAGAGTCAACACCTCACAGGCAAGAAGACAAAGAAAGTCCTGGTGTCAGTGGGAGTGGGCACACAGTTCAGGGGACAGAGGCACATGGGACCAGGGCCAGTGGGAGGATATCTGTGTGTCAAGGGGTGGCCCAACCCAGGAGGTATTGTCACATGTCCTGGGAGCATACCAGAAATCCCAGGACAGGATGGGCCAAGTACTTACTATCTTGCAGGCGAACCAGAGGCTGCAGGGGGGAACACCACCAGGAGGTCATGCAGCAACTGCAGGCCCACAATGCCACCATGGCCTCCATTGCAAGGGTGCTCACTGAAATTGCCACCATCATGCGTGAGTCCACAAAACACCAGTGGGCCCCTTCCAATAGCCAGTGTACTGAACAGCCCTCCACATCTGCTGCAGCTAGTAGACTGGAGGACCTGCCACAGGACTCTGAGGCTACTGGCACCCCTCCCCATGTAGCAGAAGAGCCACCCCGCAAACGTTCCCTGTGAGCTAGACATCCTCCAGAGACTGTAGCCACAACCAAAACCACTGCCAGGAAGTGAGCCTCACCAACATATCTCCCTTGTGTGCCAATGAGACACCTTGTACACTTTGGACTGCCACTGCCCCTTTGTCCCATGGACTCTGGACCTGTACTACAAACTAACTGGGCCACTACACTGAAGATTTCATCCATCACCCCACTCTATTGCACTATCCTTTCATTTTTGTAACTTCAATCAATAAACACACTTAAAAACAACTGAAGGATTTTTGCTTTTATGTTATCAATATGCAATGTCTTGACCTTTATCATCCTGTGCAAATGTAATGTAAAGTGTGAATCCATCCAATGTACAGTCAAGCTTGGGGTACCCATTACCAGTGTAAGTGTTTGCCACAAGTCACCATCCACCAAACTGTAAGAAAGCAGTCTGTAGGCATTCCATGAGTTCACAGTAGTGACCACTTCAACATCTGAAAAAAGGGAAACCATTATGACTTACATATGAGAAGTAAAGGGAAGTAAAGCAACATGAACCCCTGTAACATGAAAGCCTACATTCACCTGGTCACATCAACCTAAAATTTTGCACTGCAATTAACTCCAAACACCAGAAGTGACTGGAAACGACTCATGTAAGGGCCGCAGACAAGATACCACAGTTTTGGCTATGCCATATTGTCAGTTTGCCAATCCCTCCTTGGAACACCTATTCAAGGCCAAACTGTCAGGGACAATGAAGTCACAGAGTGGTTGTGTAAGCACATTGAAACTCACACTGCATTCCCAGCAACAAATGCTAAGTACTGTATGGAATGAGGACACAGTTTAACGTAGGCTTCTACTTGAAGATGCAAAACAGCTGATACACTGCTTTTTCCCAATCATCATACCACTGGCACAACTGACCACAGATGGAACAGTGCCAGGTTTCAGAATACATAAATGTGTGCTTGGTACATCATAGCTACCACACAGCTCTTACTTTAAATGGTGGTGTGAACAGAACTACAGTCTTACGTGAGTGTCATTGGAAGTACAGGTGTATCAGATGTGTCCACATCCTCCTCCTCCCCATCTTCATCACTGTCTTCAGTGTCCTCTGCTGCCACAGGTGCATTGTCTCCGCCCTCCTCCTGCAGGAACGGCACATGCCATCTGAGTGCCAAATTGTGAAGCATGAAGCAGGCCACTACTATCTGGCAGACCTTTCCAGGGGTGTAGAGTAGGGATCCACCAGAAATATGGAGGCAACTGAACCTGGCTTTCAGTAGCCCAAATGTTCTTTCGATGACTCTTCTGGTCCATCCATGTGCCTCATTGTATCGATTCTCTGCCCCTGTCCTCTGATTCCTCACTGGTGTCAACAGCCAGGATACCCTAATGGCCTGCATACTGGCAGTGGCAAACCCAGAGTTGGATGGGCACTTGAGGGCAACACAGCAACCACAAGGGGTGAGTACTCACTGTGTACATGTGTTTCCTAATGCCTGGCATGGTCTTTGGATGCCAAAGTAATAGTCTGTGTATGCCTCAGTATGCCCTTGTAGGTTATGTTGTATAGTTCTGCATATCTATGGTGAGTGGTATGTACAATTGGTATTAAGTCATTTGCTGGTATTTCTGCTTCAGTAAGGGCCTACATCCTGACTCACCAGTGTTGGAGTGATGCACTGATGTCCACTGCCTAGGTGGTGTGACCCGGCAACTGCACGTTGGGCAGTCACTGTTGACAGAGTAATTGTAGCTGTGCCTTAGTCAAAAGGCAGACATGGATTAGTGAGTCACAGTAGGTGTGCAGATGGTAGTGTCTTCTTGAGATTCCAGCTGTTGTTCCCAGGCAATAGTGTGATATTGTGGTTGTTAGTGCAAAGTGTAAATTACCAGTAAGCCATTGTGATGTGTATGCCATATGTGCTGTTATTGCTGTTAATTACCCTGTGCTCCCTTCCTTTCTCCCCCCCCTCCTTTTCTTCTCCTGTCCTTGTATGCATTACCATCATCTGGCAAAGGAGCAGGGGCACTAGCAAGGAGCAGGGGCACTAGCAAGTGGGGGAGCTGCGGCCCACGGCACCCAGGCGGCAGTGTCCACCAACACCGAGGGGACCAGTGGGTTGGAGGGCGAGGTTAGCACCACAAGGGAGACAGGAGATACTACAACTGACTCAGATTCCTCCTCCGATGGGAGCTCCCTGGTGGTGGCGGCTCGTCTGGGGCCACCCTGGAATCATCATCTTCCACCACCCCCGTTCCAGCACCGCCCTCCCAGTAGCCCCCCACCCAGCTGCCTGCGCCTGCTCACCCAGGAGGCTGGGTGTCTCCTTTGCCTCGGGCACCTCAGCATCTGCCCCAGTCAGCCCTGCTTCCCTCACTGAGGAGGCTACTGACCTCCTGAGAGCAGTCAACCATAGTGAGTGCCATCCAGGGCTGGCACCCTAGATGCAGCAATGCAATACCTACCTGGAGGGCATTCACGTTGGCTTGGTTGGCCTACAGAGATCATTTCAGGCTCTGGCCTCCTCTTTGAGGGCAGACAGTGTCCCTAGTTCTTCCGTCCCCCTACCAACTACCTGTACCCAGCCCCAGAGCCCTCTCCCCCCACGCATCCCAAGCACACAATCAGAGAAGCATGCACCCAAGACAACAGACAAGACTTGCAAGGACAAGCACCACAGATCACACCACAAGCATACACATAGCCAACACATCGAAGCACACACAACAGCCACTGCCTACACTGTCTCCCCCTCCTCCCTCACAGTCAAATCAGCATTCACATCTGCAAGCACTGCATCCTCAGATCCTGCCACCTGTTCAGCCTTGCCCACAGTCACAACAGCAGACATGCAGACTAGCACCCCATTAACCACATGCGCAGTCACCACCACCACAACCACACGCAGCACACCAAACTTACTTGAAGACACCACCCCAACATACATTCACATTACCTGTTTGTCCCCCTCCTCCCAAATCACATATACACTCCCACTCAGACACGCAACAGCAATCCACCTCACACGTGCACACTTTACCTGCACCTACAACCCAGCCCAGCACACCTACGCCGCCTCACCTCCTAAAACCACTCCCTCTACAACCACTCCCAAACCTTCTCCCACACTCTGCCACACTGTACCTAAAGAACTTTACCATGCCCGTCTTGGCCTCCTCCCTCCTCCTGACCAACCCTGTGTTATCCAGAAATGTAAAGTTGTGCGCCCCTAGCACAGGCCCTCCAGCTCCCAGTCCTCACATGGCCCCTCTAGTGTTGCAAATGTCCCTCCCTCCACTAAAAAACCTCCCACAGCCATGCACAGGGCAGACACTCCCACCCACCATTCCAAGCCCACTCCCCTGCCCCCGAAACAGCATACCAAGACCCCAACCCCCTCCCATACCTAAGTCCAAAGACACCCCCCTTCCAAAAAAAAACCAGTCCTCTTCCCCTGCCTCCTGAGGTGTCTTCCTTCCACACTGATGTCCCTGCCCAGCGGAGTTACTTAGGCTGTCAGGAGTCAAGTTGGGCCTATTTCGTTGCCCTGTGGGTTGCCATGGACAATTGGACTGCCAATGGCCCTTTGTACATAGTTATATTGTTGAGGGCGCTATTCCCACCGGAGTACAGTGGTTGACTCGCAGGTATTTGTCCTGGCTTTCTTTTCTTCTGGCTTCTGTAAGTGTTGTATTTTTCAGCGGATTGTCCTCCATGTGTGTGGTATGTGTGTGGTATGTGTGTATGGTGTGTGTTGTGTGTGTCACTCTCTCCTCCCTTGTGTGCTAGGCCGCTGTACTCACCGTCGTCGCTGCTCCTGGACTCCCATCGCGTGGTACAGCTTCGGCAGGACTTCCAGTTCCGGTGCCACGGCAGCCGCGGACTCCTTTGTGTCGCTGGAGGGGAGTGTCTCCTTTTATATGGGACGTTTCCACCAGGCTTTTCGTGGTGGTGGTCTCGCCCCGGAAATCCTGGTGGTCTGCTATGTCGTGATATGGGGTTCCTCCGGGCTGAAGATGGCAACTGCCGTGGTCGGTGGCCAGACCGCACTGACAGTTCAGGAGGTGCATTGGCTGAATATGGGAAGGATCACCGCCGTGGTCATAAATTGGTGGTCTTCACTGCCAGCTTGGCGGCGGTACTACCACCATTGCCAGCGTGGCGGTCAGCTGACCACCAAGGTCATAAATATGGCCTAAGTGTGTGTGCGCAGAAACCGAATGCATAGCTGACCACCAAGGTCATAATGAGGGCCTAAGTGTGTGTGCGCAGAAACCGAATGCATAGAGCCCCAGCTTGTTGATCTCTTGGCAGAAAACCACAAAGCATCACTTTACCATGAGTCGGAGGGAGGACCTTGGATTGTTGGTGAGGAGAAGAAAGGAGTTAGGTGTCATTCCCATATGGAGCTAGTCAGTGCCTGTCATATTTGCCCCTATCCCTCTCTCGGATAGCATGCCTCTTACGTATTTGAAGAAGGAAGTACTGTGCTGTCTGTGCTTAGTTTTCTGTGTATGTGAGCAACAAATGCATTCTGCTGCACGCAGTGTACATTTTCTCCTTGAGTGAGGATGCATGCACTGGTGACAAAAAAAAAAAAGACAAAAGTTTTTTGTTTTTTTTTAATGTTTACAGTAGGGTGGTGCTCACCAAGATGATGCTGTTGTCTAGATGTCCACATCTCGGTCAGTGCTCTCTGTATACATACCCTAGTATTGTTTTAGAAGAAAAACTATAGTGATAACATTACTGTGGCAAAGTATGTCGGGTGGTCTTTAAGAGCACGCAATTACCATACGAGAATGGAGTGCTCATGGTTCCAACCACTAAACGCTATTGTCTAGCGCTTCAGCTTTCTTTTGAGGCTGGATGATGACTAGAGAATGATAGCTTTGATAAAGGCCTCCTTACGGAATCAGGAACAGTACAATATCTCCCGAGTTGTCAGTTTTCAAAAACTGAGAATACAGCATTGCTAAGTTTGACTGCAGTGGAGCAGATCCATAGATCTATAAAGATGCATAGAATCCCTCTGGATTTTGGCATGCGTTCATAATGCTGTATGTGACACACGATGGTAGAAAATAGAAAAATGTCACGCAATTTGTGCTTTCTATGAAATAACGAGTTCATTACATTCAAAAGCGCAGGTTATGTATTTCAGGAACGTTTATGCTTTGTAGGAGGCTTGTGAAAAAGGCCAGAAATGAGTGTCAGCATTTCTTGTGCACACTAGCTATATCAGACATACAAACAGAGATGTTAGGCATACAACTCTCAAAAGGGATTATCACTAAACTGTACAGAGCAATGTAGGTAGGTACTCAAAATCAGACCTTTCCAGTAAATTTAAGTGGGACGAGCGCTGTGAAACTGAATTGAAGGAGCAAAACTGGACCAAAGCCTTGCCACTTATTAGAAAGTGCTTGAGTAATGTGAGGCTCACCTCATACAGTTCAAATATTATACACTGAACCTATGTTACCCCAGCTATTTTGGATAAAATCAACCACAGTAACCTGCATGTATGTACCAAATGTGGATAAAAAGAGGACACAATCTTCCACGTGACCAGGTCATGCCCAGTGATTTAAAGATATTGGGAAGGGGTGACAGAGATCATGGGACAACAAATGATAATGACGCCAACCACCTGCCTTGCAGGTACATTGACATTCAAAGGTAACAAGCATTGGCAAAGCCAATAGGTCTCAGCAACCCGAGAGCTATAGGTGTTGGCAATGTAAATGCATTTATGAATGGTTCTGGGGCTGTTTTTATTGATACACAAATGCATTAACCCTGCCAACTCCTATAACTCTCAGACTGCCGAGACCTATTAGCTTTGCCAATGCTTGTTTTTTCCCCAGCCATTACTTCTTGAGTGAGGACACTTCTAAGTGTCAGGCAAACCTGGGTGTCTGGCGATTAGAACTGTTGAGGGCATGCTCGGATCACTTCCTGACAACTGTGGGGTAGTGCTCTTCCGTATCACCCTGAAGAGAGCTCGTGGTGACAGAGCGCGGGGGTAGGTAGAGAGGCACTAAAGGGAGCATCGTTGCACACAATCCACACACAGTCACAGCATCTGCCCAGGCACTAGCACCGGCAGTTTCCAGGTAAATGCTGCTGTGTTGCCCCAGCCCTACTTGCGCATATGTTCGGAGATAACCAGGGCGTTGCTTACATGATTCGGCGCATCCTGCACGCACGCATGAATCTGTGTGCTGGTAGTTTCCAAACAGCCGAGGTTTGGAATCACCACCATCTGCACGCACAGGCTAGAAGGACCCTGGCAGGCACCAATGCACAATGCAAGCACATAAAAAAGGTGGAATAGCTGCAGCAGCATGGAATATTTAATTAAACATAAAAACAGTGCTCGTTGCTAATTAAAACACCAGCGCTCCTAATGTGTGGCAGGACCAGCCAAAAATAAAAAAGACATTCTTGATCACTCTGTGCTTCTTCCAAGGCTACAGCACGGTACATTGTGGGTGAACGTGGTAGAAGTTTAGTCTCCAACATTTGTAGAAAATACACATCCTTACGTAGGGACATTTTCTCAGAACATTAGCTGTGTTATCATAAAAACACTTCCTTGTCCCTTACACGTGAGAGGTAGATTCCAGCCAGGGAACCACGCTTGTATGCTGATTGCTTCGCTACAGATGTAAACGCAGACCGCAGGCCTTTGCTCAGGTATGTGGTTGGTGTCTTCCCAGGGGAACCTGAAGGGCAGAATTAGAGCTTAACATGCTGTGCTCTATCATAGCCTAGGTAGGAGCTAGTCCATTGACTATAGTGGCAATATGATAGCATTGTTTTTATGCTTCACTCTTCTCGTCACAATTTTAATACTGTCATGTTGTGTCATCCTGGTTATTGCAGCTCACGCTTTGCTATCTAAGATGCAGTCGTTTTATTAAACTCATTATTGAAACATATACTGCTTCTGTTTGTCGTTTATATATGAGACTAAATTGTAAATGAGAGAAACGGATGAGACCTGAGTGAACACGACTTCCCTGAGAAGGCCAGTATGTCATGCGCTTGGCTGCCCAGTCATCCCTATCCTTGGGTAGAGATGAGGCACTGCTAGTAAGCCTGAGCAAAACCCAGATTGGAGCGACAGGTGTCACCCGCAGTGGGTTAGACTTAGTCTCCCACACCGCAGGCAATTCTGCTGCTCAAAATCCAGTAGTCTCATTAGAATAATGAGAGCCTATGTGACACGCCCAAATAGCCAGGAACAAGACCCCAGGCACAGATGGGTTGCACGCGTTGAGTATTATGCTACATTCAGTGCTCATTTGGCTCAGCCCCTCCTGGAGGTGCGCAATGAGGTCCGTTCTTGTGGCTGGCTGCCAGATTTGCAACATGAAGAATTAATAGCTGTTCTTCCCAAACCGGGACAAGATCCCTAGGACATTCAGTCCTACCATCCACTATCCCTCTTAAATCTTGACTGCAAGGTTCTTTGCAAAGTGCTTGCCAACTGGTTGCTCCTGGTGATTAGTGCCCTGGTCCCTGAAGCCAATCTAGTTTTTATACAGGGTTGCAACACCCTTCACCATCTACTGCGGATTATCCATGATACACCCCCAAAGGTGTATAGCAGGGTTGTGGCATCTCAACATCGAGAAGACCTTTGACACCCTGTGCTGGGATTTCTTGATGTCCCCACTACACCACATGGGCTTTGGGGAGAGGTTAATGTGGTAGGTATGTACCTTGTACTCAGATCAGATGGCCAGAGTGTGATGGGGCAACTGATATCTGGCAGTTTTCTGGTCCTGAGACGCACAAGAGAAGGCTGCCCACTGTCTCTGTTGCTTTTCGCGGTTGCAATGGAGCCACTGGCTTGCCACTTGAGGCTGCAGGACTGGGGAGTCCTGGAACTTGACATCCATAACATCATATCTCTGTACGCAGTCTATTTGTGTGACATGGAGGCCTCGCTACTGGAACTAATGCACCTGTGGGATGAATTTGGGGCTTTGTCTAACCTCAGGGTCAACTGGCCCAAATCTTGTCTGATCACCCTAGCCCCCACTCCGAAACTTCACAGGGACGCCTCTCCAGAACACCCCCTTCAGTGGTGTCATGATATATTCAAATATGTTGGTGTCTAGATTTATCATACCAGTCGAGCACTGGAGGAGGGTAATGTGGGGAGAGTAGTGAGATCGATGAGCAGCTCCCTCCCCTTCTGGTGCCCACTCCCTCTGTCCCTGATGGGATATGTGGCGCTTGCCAAAATGTTAGTCCTTCCCCGTTTACTGCATTTTTTGCTGCCTTACTGATAGCACTTCCCAAGAGTTTCTTTCAGGAGTAACAAAGCCTTCTCTTGCACTTAATATGGGGAGCAGGATGTCGATGAGTGGCACTACCTATTGCACAACACCCACTCGTTGAACGGAGTATGGGCACCCCTAATTCTGAATTCTAATATGCAGCAGCCCAGCTGCAGTGACCTCAGTGTTGGCTGGACGCTCACACCCCACCTCTGAGCGCCCTGTTGTCTGCTTGGGGCTTGGCACCGTGAGTGTCCATACCTGGCTATCAGACCACACTTGCTGGCCCCAAAACAGCTCTAGCTTAATGATGGCAGCAAAGACGTGCTGGTGACTGTTTGTACATGGTCAGAAACCCATCATGCCTTGCTCGTCTTTGATCTCATTGGATGATTTGCCAGGCATAAGGGGGTTGGCTGGTCAACATGACCTGATGCCATGGAAGAATGTGAGGATCGACTTGTTTGGTGATTTTTTTCAAGATGGCGTCAAAATGACCTTCGCGGCCATAATGAAAATGTACAACATGAAGGCAGGGTACTTCTTGACATCTCAAGCCATCAAACATGTTGTGAGAGCCACGTGGGGGGCTGGTGAGGCAGAGCCACCCCACTCACCTCTCCTCCAGGTACTCCTTACATATGGTGGTGTGCATCCTGCCATCTCGATCCTATATGGGGCCCTGCTATCTAGCAACCTGATTGATGTAGGCAAAGCTCGGGCCTGATGGAACAAAATGCTTTCCCACCCCTTGTCCGACAAAGCCTGAACACACGCACTCCAAAGTGTAAAAGAAGTCTAGTGGAATCCTCAATTCTGTTTCACACAATTTAATTATATGCACCAAGCACATCTCTCCCCCTAACGTATCAAGACAGTGTACCCAGCTTCCGTGCCGGAATGCCCTAGAAGTAAACTGGCAGAGGGCGGGTTTTATCATATGGTTTCGGATTGTCCTCCCCTGCAACAGAAGCGGGTCGAGATTGCAGCCACTGTAGCCAAACTGTCAGACCACGCACTAGTCCCCGCCCCTGAGTCTTGCCTCCTGGGCATTCGTCCCAGAGCCACGGGTGATAAACACCTGCATTGCTTTATTGGCTCAGCATTCGCCCTTTTCAAGTGGTACATGTGATACAATGGAAGGCACCTGCGGTCCCAGACACTGACAGGTGGCTGAATACGTTATTACTGTGGCCTCTCGCAGAATCAAGCATGTTGCACTCTTTATGTGCTACCGGTGTGGTGAGAGTGGGGGCAGGAACTGTGATGTATACATTAAGAACATTGAAGCTAAGAACGAATCACGCTTGCCCTGATGCGGGTGGCTAGGACCTACAGACATACACCCTATCAAGGGTGGGCGTGTGTGGCCCACACCCACTAACTGGCTGCAATCATACACGAAGGAAACATCAGTAGCTCACACCTGCATTTCCACCTCATGGTCACGGACGCCACTCTCCACCACCGGCGGCTGGACACTACATGCACATTAGTCAGATTTCCTGCAATCTGTGGATGAGGCTCCACCACTCACTCCCACCTCCCAGGAACGGAACTGTGTAGTTGACCCTACATTTTTTGGCATGTCATTTCTATGTACTGTATTTGTGCTTTGTATGACAGCTATGTACAGTGACTTTCTACTCATACAATGTATATTACAAATCTGGCTTCACCTTTGGTTGTTATTGCCAAATAATAAAAATGATTAAAAAACAACGACACGTTCAAAAAATAAAAGCTAATGCCACTGTGAAGAGGCAAGTGTGTGACTTAATGGATGAGTAGTGAGATGGGTGGGGGGAATAAATGTATGTATGGATGAAGTTTGAGTTGGTAGATGAGCAAGTTGATGGACCAGTGGATGAAAGCATGGGTAGGTAGGCAGACAGAGGGATGAGTGAGTAGGTGCGCTGATAGGTGGATTGGTGAGTGAATAGGAGAATGGATAGGTTTCTGCATAGATGGATGTGAGTGGATGGGCGGTTGAGTGTATTGCTGGATGGATGATGTATAGATACGTGATAAATCGAAGGTTAGTTAGATGGACTTTGGGCAATTAAATGGTACGTGTATGAATGAGGGAGTACTTGGATGGATGAATGTTTGTTTTTGGATGAATATTTGCATAGGTAGATTAATGACTGTATAGGTCGACAATGCAAGGGTATTGATTTTGATATCTGTATAGTGCATTGATTCTAAAGGTGGGTCTCTGTAACCCTCTCTATACCTTGTGTGAATCTGTTGTCAGCTGAAGCATCTGCAATAGTTGCCTTGTGCGACCTTTTTGAATGGTGGAACATCTTATCACAGGGAGCGCTGAAGGACGCAGCTGCAAAATGGCACTCACTAGCGAGGCTCTGACAACTGCGGAAGGAATTCACCATTTATCTGCAACATGTAACGGACTTTACAGTCCAGGGCGGTCAAGGATGCTCCCAGGAGGTGCTGTCAACCTGCAGAGATTGAGCCGGGGGGCACAGAGCTGCACACACAATAATTGACTCCAAGCCCTGGGGCTGCAAAGAGGTAGCTGCCGTTTTGCCGGCCTTCTAGATTGGAGGCGCCTACAATGCTGTTGGTGTAGCCACTGCATTGTGGACTTCGTGTGGGACGGGCCAACCCCCAAATGTTCGGACATTGCCAGTCAGGATGAGTGGAGCACACCTGGGTGCTTCGATTTTCTGGCTCTTGAAACTGGGCTGGGCACAGCTCCCTGGAGGATTGTCGGTGCCTCGGGACCTTTCCGCAGCTGTCGGACCATGGCGACTGCAGAGACACTGAGGCATGGCATCGAGTGAGTGCATGTGCTCCGACCTGGGGCATGCGAGCCCAGACCTGGGGGTGGATGTTCCGCCAAACAACACAGCCGGATGGGAGCGCTGAGGGTTGTGCTCAGCCAGGCTACAGGGAGAAGCAGTGGGGCAGGGCTGAACACCTCTGCACTTTGCTCAGGGCCGGCTTTAGCGCTAATGGCGCACTGTGCGACAGTCTTTTTTGGTGCCCACACCCCATGACCACCTCCTCGGATTCCCTCACTACCACCGGGCAAAAGTGCCCTTCATCTCACCAAAGTGTCCCTTTCAAATACATTCATTTGTTTTAAAAGCGGTTGTAAAGGCACAAAAAATATAGTTCTGTTCTTTGCAGAAGGCATATTAACCCTACTTCACTTTATTGCGAGTCAAAGCTACCACTAAACACAATTCCAATATCTCTCCCTAGCAAGAACATTCATGACAAGCGGTATCTTGACATTTGAAATGCTTCTTGAAACTTTTCAGGAGGTGCTTTTAAATCTCAAATCTCTAAATTACGGCTAATCCCCCCCCCACCCCCGCCCCACCCAGGTCAGCACCCCGTGCGCCGCACCGCTCACCCCGCTCTAAAGCCAACCCTGACTGCTGAAAACTACTTAACGGGGTGGGAAAAAAAGTGACTGATCGCTGGCCTGGCCCCATTGGATGAGCTGCTTGTGCTCCGAGAGACACAGTGACTACAAGCTGGGGTGTAGCAGGATCAACTCTACTGCACTGTGAGCCGATAGACAATACCCCAAGATTGTGGTGACACTTTAGGTGATGATATACTGTCTAGCAGCTTGTGTTCACCTTGAGATGGCGCTTGCAGATCCCTTTGAGCAGTACCATTGGTAAACACGATAGACGGACGAAGCTACTGTTTGGAAAGTGTCACACCACAGGGCAGCAGGTAGCCTCGAGAGCAGTGGCAGACAGCCAACAACCACCTGAAGCAGAACGAGATTCAGGACTCAAATACTTATCATTGAACATGAAACACAGCCAGAAAAATTTTTTACTCCAAAACTGACACTCTAATGGGCCGACTTGACCACATGAAAGAAAAAGCTGGTCGCATTGGCCACTTTCAGAAGCGAGGACTAGACATGGCGGACACAATGAACACTCAAAGAGAACCTTCTTCAGATGGAAAAGTTTTCGCATTAATTCAAGCTAAAAATTAAGATCATGAAACGTGCTCGCAATAGAACAATCTAAGGATTCTTAGAGTAGCTGAAACAACATACTGTGGTCAAATGGAAGACTATGTAGAAAAAATGCTGAGAAACATCTGTGAAACAGTCTTTACTCCGCTGTTTTTGGTGGAGTTCTGGGCCGCCCGACTATTGCATGCCTTTTTCAGCTTCAAAGACAGGGACATAGGAGGTCATTATGACTTTGGCGGTCTTTCTTGAAGTTCGCCAAAGCTGTGGGTGCCAGAAGACTGCCAGTGCTGGCGGTCTTCTGCCCACCATATTACGGGTAATGCTGGATTTCCGCCACACTTTGGGCGGAAATCCAGTAGTAGCTATGCTGGCGGGTGGAGGCGCTTCCACCACTGGCCCCACCCTGCCAGAAAGACTCCACCAGCCGTATCACAAGCTGTATCACAAGCTGTTATACGGCCTGGTGGTGTCCTGATGGCGGGGCACTGCCGGAGGTGGAAGCGCCCATTCCCGTTTCCTGCCAGACGATCTCCTTTCCGGATCAGGTAAGTTGATCGTCCAACAGGAGAGGGGGTGGGAGGGTGGGGGGTGTTGTGTGTGCGTGTGTGTGTGTGTTGGCTGCACCTGTGCATGAATGTATGTATGTGTGTCTGAATGTAGAAGTAAGTGCGTGTCTGCCTGTAAGTGTGCATGCTTGTGTGTATGCGAGTGAGTGTTGGGCTGAAATGCGTGTTTGCGTGTGAGTATGCATGTTTGGATGGGTGTGAGTATGCGTGGTTGAATGCGTGTTTGAGTGCTGAGGTGAATGAGAGTATGGATGTGTGTGAATGAATGCACGTAAGTAAGTGTAGGTGAATGAGTATGCGTGGTGCGTGTGGGTGCCTGTGTGCGTGTGTATGTATGCGGGGAGAGGGATGCTGTACCTGGAGGGGGGGATGGTGGGAGGGGGATGCTGTGTCTGGAGGGAGGGGTTTAGTGCTTGCGGCTCCTAATACCGCCAGCGGTGTTCTGTGAACCGTCGGGTCGGAGATGCTCATCTCAGGCCCAGTGGCTCAGACCACCCTGGCGGTATGAGTGGAGATGTGGCGATTGGCAGAAGACCGCCAGGGTCAAAATGACTACCATAATGCTGAAAGACGAGTAAGATGTGGAGTTTGATGGCAACCATGTGTCCTTCTTCCCCAACTTCACAATTGCTGTGAAAAAAGCCCTAGAGATTTTCCTCCTGTAAAATGCACATTGCTTAAGTCCGGCATACAATACAACCTGCTCTATCAAGCAAAGCTGCATGTTCTGCTACACGGAAGCTGCACATCTCCAGAACCCCAAACAGGCCAACTTATTCATCCGTATATATATCTGAGGCATCCCTTAGTGCTGAGAAATGACATCCATTGGGATGACACTGACCAGCTGAACGAAAAGGACCAATAACCAAGATGCAGTGGCACGGTGTGCACACCTGATGGATCAGAAACTACGTCCACTGAGCTACCGGTAACTGCAGGCATGGGCACTAGTGGGAGCACTGGCTGCTTGCAGTGCCCTAAAGGACACACGTCAACAACTTTCCACCCACCAATTCCTCTGGTGAATTTGACGTTAGCTAGCCCTTGGCACCCTCCTCTCTTGAACTGGAAAGTCCCCACACTGTTGGGTTGTAATGCTGCAGTTTTGCGAAATGTATGCATCATATGTGAGCTGCGTATTTTCATTGTAGGGTAGCATAGGATATTCCAGGTCACAGCATTTGCACTGCATGATACTTTTTTTTTTTTCTAATCTGGAAGGGGGTTGGGAGTGCAGGAGGGTCTCAGACAAGTTGAGGAGTTCGAGGTGGGAGGGGTAAACATGAGGGTGGCCGAAAAGGAGCTGTTTTTTCTACACTACATTACTGTACCACAAGGCTGACATGCATGCTTGACAGACTGGTACCGAGGGACACACCACTCACATTAGGGTATTACACTCAGATACACAATTAATTGCACCCAGTCGAAATGACATGAGTAACGTCAGAGTCTTGTTGTGGAATGACCCCGGACTCAACAACTTTAGGAAAAACAGGAAGGTGAGGGCATACACCAAGAGACCCAACACAGATGTGTGTCTACTGCAGGAGACACACCTGACCAGAAGGATGGACAAACAACAGATGCAAAGCATCATGCTCGTCAAATGCCCGGGAGGTTGCAATTCTGATTAGACATGACTAACCAATCCGCCCACTTCATTCCATAATAGACCCAGAAGGATGATATATAATATTGCACATATTACTGAGTACGCACACCACTACATTATTATGCACTTATGCACCAAATACGGACGAGTTGTTCTTGCTTAACAAGCTATGGCTCCAGATGCCGTCATATGGGGCACGCAGATCCAGCAACAGCAAGAGATCATATCCTAGAGCAGCTCAACAGCTTTAGGAAATTATGTAAGCTTGTCACATACTGGATATCTGGCACACCAGAAATCTGATCTTTCACGAGGGCACATGCTATTCCACCTTTCATAATTTGGCCTCCAGTTCAGACTACTGGTTGATATCAGACGGCATTAGCACCTGGACAACTGCTGTTGGGTATATGGCCAGAATGCCGTCTGATCAAGCTAGAACTGGAAGTTTCTGGACTAGTGCATGCGGACTGTCTGCCAGGGCGCTCAGAATTATGGTATTTAGAAGGAGAGATCAAAGCAGAGACAGAGCAGTTTGTTGATTCGAAGGTGGGCAGCGCAGCCAACCTATGGGAATCATACAAGGCGGTCTTCCGGGGGGCCAGTATAGCCAAGCAAACGGGGTCATCAAGGACATCAAGCAGAGATTGCATACCCTAGAAACAACACCAAGGGAGCTGGAAACAGTTTTGGGCAACCAGGTAACCAATAAACACCTTGCTTCTGTTGAACTCAAATTCCCAGAGAGAAAAGCAAAGGCTCGCATGTATGGAGAAGGTGGCTTTTTTGTCAAAATAGGGCTAACTCAGTCATAAAGGAGCTCACCTTACCAGAGGGGGCACAGAGCCAACGAAACTGATAAAATACTGACAGCCTTTCACAAATGTTATATGGAGTTACGTACACTCACATACCACTGATCAAACAGTGTTAGGATAATACTTTGACACTGTTGCTCTAGCCTGGTTGGAAGAGGGCCGCAGATTGTGTCTTGAGAGGCCTATAATAGTGTCGGAAATTGCAGCGACTATACAGACCCAGCCGAGTGGCAAGGCTCTGGGCCCGGCAGCCTGCCAGCTTAATTCTATAAAGAGTACACACACCTTCGGGCCCCTAGATTGCTGGCTGTCTTCAAGGAGACATCGGTTCGGGCAGGCTCCCTGATCACGCCCCTAAAGCCAGGAAAGCCTCCGATGGAGATGGACTCAATCGGATCTGTAGAGATTTGTCTCTGGAAGATCCATCCCACAATCTCAAAACCTTGCTACATCAGATCCAGCCTTAGTGCGAAGAGGCGGCACTCTTCCTGAACGCCACTAAGGCGTTTGATTCACTGGAGTAGCCTTTCTGGTTTTACATTCTACAACGGCTGGGAATTGGTGATAAGATGCTATTGTGGATCTGCTTAGTCTATGAGCGGCTGACAGCAGAAATCATCTTTTTATATTTTTTTGGCAAGGGATGTGGAGGATTGAAGAAAGGATGATGTGGGTGGCAGTGTACCAGGTGGTTCTTGTACAATATGCTCAGGAAGGTAAATGCAAAGAGAGAGGGACGACCCCTGGGGGTGGGGGATATTTTTATATTTAATACAAGGAGAAGGGTGGAGAATAATGCTGACGGTGGTGTCGGAGGGATGCCATGTACCATGTTTAAAATTAGGTTGGTGGATTGTAGGAATGGCCAGAGGATGGTGGAAATGAAAGGCAACACATCAGATGTAAGAAGAGGCAGGAGGCTGAAGGAGGAGAGGCCATGTTGTGTATGGCTTCTTCATGAGTCATCTACTTTGGCAATGGTGATCACGGTAAGAGTAGAAGAAATTGAGGGACACAAACATAACATATTTAAGTTGAGTAATCCGAATAACAGGAATGTTTTCACCCCAGGTTTATCCTTAAAACCCTTCGTGAATCATAAGCCAGCTAGCCAGTTAACTATTTAAAATCCTGCATGTTGTCCCCTCTTAATATTGAGTGTATTTCATAGCAGTCTTTGTAATGGATTCAATTCATTACTTATATTTAAAAGAGCTTACATCAGAAAATAACGCCTGCCGATAAACCTCACACTTCAGGCACAATCACACCATTTGCTACAAGTCCCCAATACTATCGTTTTGGCAACTATTGCAAAGATATTGAAAATTTACTTTAATTTAAGGAACAAGCATATGAAAATAACACATTATCCTTAAAATGTACCTATGATGATAGGAACAAAAATCAGACTGCAAACCAACTTCCAAACAGCACCAACATTATGAGTCCTATCTTATTCTGACATTTCATAAAAAATGCATTAAGGTGACTGATCAAGACGTGCTCAAACCAAGTCAGTAGTGGTGTTGATTTCCACTAATGGCAAAATCTTGAAGTTACTGGTCAAATGAGAATGTGAAAAGGCATCTCAGCCAGACTCTCTCTTTATGGACTGCTGAACCAACTCTGAGGTTTTACCCTGACCTAAAATCAGAGTCTTTTATACTAGGAATTTTTGCGATCTCCCATATTTTGATGATGTTTGCGTGCAAAAAAGATGACTTTTAAAGTCTACTAATTTTGTGAACAATATATATTATTTTCAATTAAATTAAGCAAGATCTCGTAGCACAAATCTCGAAGAAATAATTGGAGAGTACATACATCCCCTTTCACCATCTATTTTAGAATCTTATTCTTATAATGGCTGTGGGCAAAAAGAGGACAGTGTGGAAATTGCACTGTCTTTTGGCTTAATTGTATAATGAATATTAGGAAGTGTCAAACCACCATCCTGAACGGGGCAGAAAAAAAACACTTCAAACTGACAGGTGGGCGATGACCTAGCCATATAAATCTTGTAAAGTGGCCTTCTATTTTAGGAAAAAAATGTCTTTGTAAAAAGGACAGAAGGTTACAGAACAGAAATAAATGGTAAAAAAAACATTTAAACTAAGGCAACTATCTGCATGGTTAAGCAATGACTCCGTTTTGGTCAGCACAGGAGTGTAGGAGAGAAAAGACCTTCTCCATATTCTAATTAAATAATACATTATAAAAAACAAAAGCTGTGGCTGATATCTGGGGCGTACAAATAGACATGAGCTCTGTCTCTGTGTAGGATACCTGGGTAAGAGGTTGGTTGGTATATAAAGCAAAGATCCGCTATGTCTGATATTCAGAGTTAAAGCTGCAACAGGTTTACTCAAGCATACATGTACAGCCTCCCCCCAAAAGGGTTTCTGAGGGGTCCAGGAGTGCATACATACGGGTGGTGTGGCCCAGTACTGAGCTCCAGCTTCTGCTCCTTCTGCTCTATGCTGTGGAACTCAACGCTAAACCACGATAGGAAGCCGTGCATGGGTCCTGGTTTTATCACTTTAAAGAAGAACTGCCCCGTCATTCTCTGAAAGAAAATAAAGTGAGAAGTTACAGCGGCCATTTTTCTCGCAACACGAAATCTAGTCCTGAAAAAACATGCACAAACTACTGCCCAATTGGAATCAACAGTCAAAAACCTCAGCATATCCAGTGACAATATGAAATGGATCCAAAGAAGTAGTTACCGAGATGTTAGCATAGTTCTCTAGTATTGGTATCTTTCATAGTCTCACTTATTCTTTCAATGCAAGTTCTCCACTTCGTTCAGGCTGCTCGTGCCAATAATTTCCTAATGCATTAGAACTGTGTTAAAATTATTCAAGTCATTTGGGCTTTTTAGTTAGTAGCCAGTGAACAAAGAGCTATCTAAATGTTGCTACCAAACCCTATGCAATCCGATCAATGCTGGCGAACTACACTTACAACTAAATACCTAATTCTTCATCATGGCGGGACCTCTCATAAATGGCTGTGCTTTTTTAAACAGATCACCATGAAAGCACTGTTTACCTTAAAAGGTGGATGGCAAAAGAGGTGCTTCATCTGAAAAGGAAAACTGATTTGTCATCTTCATATTTCTGGGTTTGTCTACTTTCTTCTTCTTAAAGAGAGCTGCCTTGGTGTCTTCTACAGAATGTGGCTCTGTACACACAATCCAAAACTACAATTTCACATGAGTATGCCCTCAACATTTCCCTTATTTCTATATTTTAGTAGCACTACCTTCTAATTGAAAATAGAGTTGGGTATATTCTAAGAACTCAATGGTTATCAGACAGAATGTTTTAATACATGAAGGAAACTGGTGTTCGGGAAACCACTTTTTTCAAATGTTCATTAGAATTATGGCAGTAGAGTTCGGTGAAAGTGTGAACATTAGTTGTAGCTGCTTTGCTCTTTGCTATTTATGGCTTGACAACTAAAGAGTACAGTTGTAGCTGATATGGCCCTCAGTAAATAGACTTTAACCTAACATAGATTTATTTATTGTATTTTAATAACAGAATTGTATACAATCTACAAGGAAAATGTTAATGGGATGCTTTGACAAAAATTGTTCATTTTCATGTTAGCGTAGAACAAAGAGGTGTTTGTCATCAGGAGTAACTCCATAGTTACTGTTGATGCATAATTTGTTAAAAAGGAGGAGTTTGAGAATCTGGTATACAGGAAATTATGAAACAATACTGGGAGTAAATCCAGGAGTCATCCTTTGTGTGACTGCCTCTTTAACTCTCTGGATTCATGATAGTGCCATGAAGAATTCAATTTTCCAAGACACAAACCTCACGATGCATGATTACATGCACTGAAATAGTACCACAATACATTTTCTAGTGCCAAGGTAAGTTCCTAATTAGAGCATATCTTCTCATGTGGTGGCACCTGTTAGAAGACCTCCCAGAAAAACAAAGGTTACAGAGCCATTACAGTTAGGTTATTGAAGTTACTCACACAAAACCACAGAAATTCAGCAGTTATGGTTATCTCAAGTAACTATAACTATAACTCGTGCCCTCGCCATGCACAGCTAATTACCCCAAATATTACATCACTGAGGACACCTTCTATGGCATCACTGATTTTATCATTGCAACATTTACTATAAAATTATTGATGAGAAAACTGTGCATAGCGGGGCGCGAGTTAGTTACCTTAGGGAGCGAGACCACAAATCTAAAAAAAAAAAAAAAAAAAAAATGTGGGCAACTGTTTTGTCAATGGGGGGAGGAGGGGTCCCTCAAGGACCCCTCTGTTTGTCCAATGGGGTCAGGATACCTCTATTGTGACCCCTTATCTCACCCTCTGCACCAAGCCAATCAAATGGCATCAGCAACTTTTCTCTCAGATAGCGACCAGCCAATCTGGGCCTTTCTTTGGCATGCAGATTTGTGAATCCGTGGTGGAGGATCAGCAGATACTATGTGTCTATAGATATCTATATTTATTTTTCCTTTAAAATCTCTGAAACTACTAAATGGACTAGAAATACAAAATAATATAGTGGGGGGCTCAGACCCCCATGGGCCTCAAGAACCATCACCTCCCCTGGCTACAAAGTAAATATTGTTGGGGACCCACATGGACTTCCCCAGGCCCCTGGGACCACTACCTCCCGGGGGCTACATTTTTAAATATACGAGGGGCCGGTGGGACCCACACACCCCCCAGCGTCCACCACCTCTCAAGGGCTATATAACATTGTTGGCGGGAGTCAGAGCAACCCCCCCCCCCCCAATGCCCTAGGGACCACCACCTCCCTGGGGCTACAAATTTAAGAAGGGGGTCTGCGCGGACTCCACAGGGCCATATACATTTGTAAACACATGGGGGGAGGAGGGGCAATAGGCCATATACAGCTCCGGGGACCACCACCTCCCTGGGGCTAGCCCTGAGCAGAAGAAAGGAGAGGGCCACATAGCTCCCTTTCTGGAGCCCAATATACCTCCTGAGGTTCCCATCCTCAGGAGGTAGTGTTTGCTTTGCTAGGTGGGAGCTGTGACAGCTCCCACCAAGCTTAATCAAACATAACTCTGCTTCCAGCAAGCAGGAGTGTTAAAAACTCCGCTCCCAGTAAGCGGGAGCAGTGTTTATCTCTTTCCCTGCCAGCTGTCAATCGTACAGGGAAAGAGAATAAAATATTACTTCCGTGTGGCCTTACCACAACTTTTTAGTAGGTAGCCCCAGGGATTTGGTAGACCCTGGGGAGGTGGGTCTGCACAGCCAACCCCATATATTTATTAAATGTAGCCTTGGGGAGGTGGTGGTCCCCGGGGCCCAGGATGGGGGTCTGTGTGGCCCTCAACATTAGTTATTAGGTAGCCCAGGGGAGGCAGTGGTCCATGGGGCTGGGGGGGCAGGTGGGGTTGGGGGGGGGGGGAGGGGGAACGGTGTGGTCCCCGACTAATTTCTTTTAAGGCAGCCCTGGGGAGATGATGCATGGCATGGAGTTGAGTGATTATAGGGGGTTGGCTGCAGGGCAGTGCTCTAAAGCAACTATAACGGGCACCCTCACCATGTACTGCTAATTACCCCAGATATCACATCACTCATGACATCTTTTATAACATTGATAATACCACTGTAACATTTGCAGTAACATTATTGATATCAAAACTGTGCATTGCGGGGGCGTAAGGTATAGTTACCTTAGGGCATGAGTTATGGTTAAAATAACTAACTATAACAAGTACATTTCTATGGTTTTTGTAAGTTTAGAACGTGAGCTTAACTATACCTTCCTTGTAACCTTTGGTTGTTTAAGTGAATTTCTGTGATTTTTTTAATATTATTTACTAACTGTAATGTCCCTGTAACCTTTGGCTTTTTTCACAGAATGAATATATATATATATATATATATATATATATATATATATATACACACACACATACATACATATACACACACACACACCTACAGGTGATCGCCAACAGGTAGGTATAGTTACAAACTAAAATGAGAACATAGTTTCTGTAAATTCACACTATCTTTTTCCGCCATATGAGAATTACGTCTGACGTTCTCAGTAAAACATGTACTTCCAACAGGAGCAGCGCGTCGGTTGATTTCCTTCTGGCCTACTGCAGCCTCCCAGAGTGTTCTAAAGAACAACTAGAGCACTAACAGTCTTACTTATGACAAAAATGTGGCACATCTGAAGCTATCTTGATTGATTCAAACTGGTAAAACATAAAATATTTAATTTAGAAAGGATCAAAATGATGGGGTTCATTTTGTCATTGAAATTATCGCTAGTCCTGGAAAAAGAAAAATTAGGGAATGTTTTAAGTGAGTTCGCAAATATCTCCCATCTATTTCATGAAAAATATTGTAGGCTGAAACATGCTCTTTCAAGACCAGCAGCAGACTGCCAGTTAACTCCCAGGTGATCAGCAGCTGTCCTATAGTGTTCTAATGAGCAACTAGAGTGCCAACATTCACAATTTATGCCAAAAGTGTAGCAGATCTTAACGCCATCTTAATGGAATCGAAGTGGAAAACTGAAAGCATTATCTACTCAGGATTCTGCAGTAAGTGAGGAAATTAGGGAGCCTCATAAGTCTTTTAAGATGGCCACCAGAGAAAAAAAAGAGCCCAAATGTAGCCAAAATGTAGCCCAAGGATAGCCCAATTTTTGGTGTTTTATGTTTTTTGCAGTTTTATATAGCACAGACTTGACCCAAAGGTACTGGAGTGCTTTACACGAGCACCAGTTGTATTACACAAGGACACATTTATTTTTGATTTTAGGCATGGGTAGATTAAGTTATTTGTCCAGAATCACAGGATGTTAAGCTGATGCTGAAAATCAAACCTGGTCCCCCAGTTGCAAAGTCTTTAGCTCTGGCTGTAACGCCACATCCCCTACACTGGGTGTAACATGTAATCAACTGGAAAAAAAACAAAGGTAGCAAATAATTTAAAAGTGCCCTGTTGCTATTTGAGAAGTCAGAAAACATGTCGGCATTTTAGTTTTTTAGAACACTAACTCTAATTTCTTTGTGAATAAGACCAACTCATTTAATAATTTCTACAAGAGATGCTTTAGGTATTACAGTTTTGATTAAATTAAGATGACATCAGGCGTCACACACTTTTGTAATCAACACAACAATAGCAATCTAGTTGTTCATTAGAATACTGTGAGGAGGTAGAGGCCAGGAGCATGGACTCTGATAATTGAGGGCAGGGAGGAGGATGCAGAAGCAACAAGTTGGCCACGCTGGGCAGGCTGGAGGGGTTGTGGCCACATAACGGATCATAGAGGCCAGGTGCAACAAACCAACCATGCAGGACAGGCAAGAGAGGCTGTGGCAATATAACAGACCATCAAAGGCAGAAGGTTGAGGCACTGGCAGTACAACCATGCAAGCAAACAGACCCGATTCAGGCAGGAGACTCCCGAAGTTAAGCCCAAGAGAGCTTTACTTAATCAGTCTCCTGCCTAAAGTTACCTCTTTTTCAATGTAAGTCCATGGGGAAAATCAATTCCCAGCGTTTCTGTTTTTTTCAAAAGCTCGCTCTTACAGAGTGAAAAATATTGGCAGGTATGGTACATTGGATCACAGAGGGAAGGAGGAATGGGGTAGGGACACGGACCCTGATAACAGGTTGCAAGAAGGAGATGGGCAGGGGGGCCAAACTGACCTTACAGGGCAGGCGTTGCAGCAGCACAATACACCACACGGGGAGCAGGACAGCAGTGCAGCACAAGGGACCATAGAGTACTGGAGGGAGGGGAAGGGCCACAACAAATGCAGGAGGGAGGGGTCAGGGGTCTGTACATGGAAAACAGAGGGCAGGGGAATCAAGCTGACCATGAAGGGAAGGCGGGAAGGGCACTGGAAGCACAACACACCATATAGGGCAACATTGGGACTATAATGGCTTACATAGAGACAACGGAGGAAAGGTTGGAGGGGGTATGGGGCAACAAGCTGACCACACAGGGCAGGTGGGAGGGGCTGTGGCAGCGCAGAAGACCATGCATGGCAAGCAGGAGGGTTAGTGGCAGCACAATTGCCATGGTTGGCAAGAGGGAGGGGGCAGGGGAATGCACAAAGGATCATGGAGGACAGAAGGGAGGGGTATGGGCTGGACACAGTCAAGAGAGAGCAGGGGAACGGACTTCACAACAGACCATGCGGGGCAGGCAGGCGGAGCAGTTGCAGCACAAAAAATCATGGAGGGCAGAGGGGAGTGGCAGCAAACTGGACCATAGGGGGCAGGAGGGACGGGATAGGGGCATGGAACTTGGATAGGTAGGGTGGAAGTGGCGGAGACAGGCAGCAGTCATCTGACCATGCTAGGTGGGTGTGAGGGGAAGTGGTAGCACAATGGAACACTCAGAGTAGATAGGAGGGGCAATGGCAGGCCCATTGAACATGGTAGGCAAAAAGTAGGGAGCAGGGGCATGCACACAGACATCGAAGGGAAGGAGGGAAGGAGGGTAGGGGCAGCAAGCTAAGCACAGAGGCTAGGCAGAAGGACAATGATGGGGCATGGCAACAGAGGGCAGGAGGAGTGTGCAGGGAAATCAAGGTAAATGGAGGGCAAAGGCAGCACATCAGACCATGCACGGCAGGAACAAGGGGGCTGGTGCATAGACTCGGACAACAGAGGGTAGGGAGGAGGTGGTTGAGGCAGCAAGCTTACTGTTCAGGGCAGGCAGGAAGGGCAGTGGCAGAACAGCCGCCACACAGGGCTGTAATGAGGGAGCAGGGGCATGGACTTGGACATTGGATGGCAAGGGGGGCAGGAGCAGCAAGCTTGGGAGGGGGCAGCACAATGCCAGGCCAGGCCCTTCGTCCAACACCCCCTACCCGAGCATTGCAATGGCCATCTTACTTAACGTTAAAAAAAAAACACCCTCAAAGTTCACTAAAAACCAAGGGTTACAGGGACGTTATAGTTAGTTTCAGATTTTACACACACAAAACCACAGAAATGTAGCTGTTAGAGTTATTTCAAGTAACTATAACTTGTGCCCTAAGGTAATTATAACTCACATCCTCACTGTGTACTGCTAATGACCCCAGATATTACATCACTCATTACATCTTTGATGACATCATTGACAATATCATGAACATTTGCAGTAAAATTATTGATGAGAAAATGATGCATGGCGAGGTTGCGTCTTATTGTTACTTTAGGGCACGAGTTATGTTTACTTGAGATAACTAACAATAACATCTGAATTTCTATGCTTTCTGCATGACAAATCTGAACCTAACAATAACATCACTGTAACCTTTGTTTTTTTAATGTGTGTGTGTGTGTATATATATATATATATATATATATATATATATATATATACAGAAATAAGCAAAGCATAAAGTAACATTATAGCTAGGTGATATGTTCAGTAACAAGTTAACATTTTAAACTCTCTAAACCACAGAAATTCACCAGTTATGGTTATACTTATCTCAAGTAACTGTGACTCATGCCCTAAGGTAGCTACAACTCTTGCCCCCACCATGCAGCTTTGTCATCAATAATTTAATTGTAAATTTTGCTGTGATTTTATCAATGATGTCATAGAAGATGACATAAGTGATGCAATATGTGGGGCAATTAGCAGCGCATTACAAGGGTGTGAGTTATAGTTACCCTAGGATATAAGTTAAAGCTACTTGAGAAAGCTATGACTGGTGAATTTCTGTGTTTTCTAGAGTATAAAATGTTGCACTGGTACTGAACATTTCACCTAACTATAAAATTACTTTAACTGTTTTTAGTGACTTTCTAGAGATTTGTTAACATAAAATAATATTTTATTACCAAACGTAAAGCCAATCCCCACCGCGCATGGCATTTGGCCGTGTGCAGCGAGGGCTTGGCTGCAGGGCCTCACCTGCAGCCAGGCCCTGCAGCCAAACCCCCACTAGGCAGCCAACACCATTCTGAGAGGTTGGCTGCAGGGACTGACCACCCAGAAGCAGCCAACCCCCCCTCCCCAAGCCTCATTAGGCCCCAGGGTCCCCATCCCGCAGGGATGTAGTTTATTAAAAATTGGAGGGGGGAGCGCAGCCTGTCTTCCTCAAGCCTTCACAGGTCCTGGGTAGCCCATCCCCGAAGCGTTCACAGAATGGCAACTGATTACAAAATAAAAACATTTCTTATAAATTATAAGAACTGCACTTACTGCTAAAATGAATAAAAATGAATAATAAAACAGAGCATGTTTATCGCGATAAAAGGGCACAGGCCTGCAAGCCAAAGCTAAGCTAAACGTCTATACCGAAGATACTAAAGTGGATCCACAACATCCTCCCCTATTGACGAAACAAGGGTGCAAAATCCAAAATCTAAAAATGCTCTAAACTAAACATCTAAAAGCAAATATAAAATCATACATAAGAGACATAATGCCAACAGTGACCAGCAACACAGGCTGGCAGACAAGCTGAACTGAAAGGCAATTTGGTGTCGCGCTTTATATACTTTAGAAAAAGCCAGTGGTCAAATCAACAATAATCATAGTCTTGCAAAAGGTATCTGATGTCATCAATGAAGATTGAGACCAGAAAGGACTCCACTTCAGCAGATGGATTAAAGGATTAGCAGAGACATCCACAGAGGGGAAGTGTACAGGAACCTCAAAAGCAGAATGACCTGTGAAAGTGACACCGTCCATTGTGCTGGAAGTCATTGGCGCCAAGAAATCCACAAGCCGTGGCTCATAAGATGCATTGCGTATCAACCTCAGTCTCAAGGGGCATGTCTGGAGATCATACATCTCTTTGGCTTTCAGGGTCACTTGTTTTTGGAACAATAGTGCCTTTAGTCTGCTCAGCTTGTCAACATTTACATTAGAAGTAGCAATTCCACTACTCTTACCTCTTGTTTGGGGGGGTGGGGGGAGAGTGGGGAATATAACATAG
Organism: Pleurodeles waltl; assembly: GCF_031143425.1. Classification (NCBI taxonomy): domain Eukaryota; kingdom Metazoa; phylum Chordata; class Amphibia; order Caudata; family Salamandridae; genus Pleurodeles; species Pleurodeles waltl. The sequence continues at coordinate 1,693,700,478 of NC_090440.1, forward strand.
CTGCAACAAGCTACCATGTGAAAAACCAAAATGACATAGGAAATTCCAGGCTTCATACCACAGCAGCTTTCATCGTTCAGAACCAAATAACTTCCATTTAAAAGTATCTGAAATACTGAATGAATTAAAGGAATGGGAGCACCCTTCAGTTGGCATGCCTGACCTCCGCATTGCAAAGACTGTGCAAGAACACCTGCTTACAAATCATAGATTGGCTAATAGTAGTCTCACATTTGCTTCCGCTAAGACAGACCTCTGTTTCGCTGTTCTGACATTTGAAATTAAAAGGCTGCTCCCTCACCTTGTGTATGTAACTGTCTCCTAGTTGTTCATATCTCCCTACAGCAAAATGTTTCAAACAGTTTGTGAAACATAAGGTGGAAATGGGCAGATTTATAACTCCATTTATCAACCATACTGCTGAGGGAATTTCTGCCACAGTAAAAGGCAACTTTTCTAACTTTTCAATATTAAGCATGATGTAACTGGCTTCTTTTTTAGCCATTGTGTGTTGTTCCCTAGATAAATTAAAAGCATCAAATAATTTGCTACTGTTTATGTATTTCCAGGGCACGAGGCCATTATTCAAAACTTGCAATTTCCAACCTAACTGTATGATGGAACGCAGTTGACTCTGCCCATGTTGCAAAAAGGGCCTGTCATTCTGAATGAGGTCAATTGCCAATGACACAATATTAAGGTGTAAATTCTGTTGGACAAAGTGTTCATGCCATTATCAACAACAGCTAAAACCTTTTCCATGTTTTCCTTATCTATCTGCCTTAAACGTGCAACAGCTTCCATTTGAGAAAGCTTCCAAATCTCATTATACATGTCATACATACTGGAAACATTTTGAGTGTGGTTTCCTAGGTCCTAAAAAGGAATCTTGTAAGTCTATTTTCTCAGAAAGGAGACTAAGATGTCGTTTTACAGCTGCTAAGGTGGAGGAACGTAACCATTGTTGGCACAGTTTACCCACACTGTATGTAGTAACAATACCCAAGTGTTCCCCCGAAACATAGCAAGGGTCTGACTGTCTTACTTTGAAACCCTTCGAGGAATTAACAAAACATGCTTGGCAGCTGTTTGCATCTTTTGGCCACCATTACCACCTGCCCGGACTTGATAGTGAGGAATTAAAGGTACCATTCTGAAAACAAGCCGTTAATTGATCTTCAGTGACGTTTAGAAGTATTTACCAATTGTGAAATTTAGCTGGCGTGGGGATGCTGGGGCACATTCATTTATTTTATTTTTGCTAACCGCAAGCATGATGTTTGTTGAACTGTTATTTAAAAATATAGGCCCTCATTGCGACTTCGGCTGTCTTTTACACAGACAGATGAAGCGCGGGCGCCAGAAGACCTCCAGTGCTGGCGGTCTTCCGACTGCCATATCACCAGTACTGAGGGATTTACACCACAATTTGGGGGGATATCCACCAGTAGTGATGCTGGCGGTCGGAGATTCAGGGGCGGTTACACCACCGGCCCCAACCCGCCAAAAAGACTCCACCAGCCATATTACGAGCAGAAATAAGGCCTGGCGGTGTCCTGATGGCAGGGCGCTGCCGGTGGTGGGAGCGCCCGTTCCCTGATGGATGACCTCCACGCCAGACAAGGTAAGTCGATCGTCTGACAGGGGCGAGAGGTGGGAGGGTGGTTGGTGTTGTGTATGCGTTAGTGAGTGGGTGTTGTCTGCATATATGAATGCGTGTGTGTATGGCTGTTTGTATGGGTGTTTGTAAACATGTTTAAATGCGTGTGTGCATGCATGTGTGTATGAATGCGTGTATGATTGTTGAGGTGAGTGCGTGTTGGAATGTCTGTGAATGCGTATATGGATGTGTGTGAGTGAATTTCAATATGCCAGTGTTTGTGAATGAGTATATGCGGGTGTGTGTCTGTTTGCAGAGAGGATGGTATGGAAGGGGGGTTGGTATGAAATCCCAGACGGGAAGGGGACTTGTGATACAACCATGGGTCTTGGGTGGACTGCCGGGTCGGAGATGCTGGCGGCAGGCACAGGTAAGTGGCAGTTTGGCACAGGCCGAACCTCCACACTCATAATCTGGCGGTCTTAACTGCCAGCCTGTCAACAGTGGAACCACCACCTCGAGTCTGGCGGCTAATAGACTGCCAGACTTGTAATGAGGGCCATAATTTGCAAGGGAATAAGGCATGGTCTAAGCAAAGCTTTCCTACCCCGTATCTGCCAATCTTTTGTTCCACATACACTTTTCACCGCATCAGTGTTCTTCAAGTACTCATAACCTTCAACAGCGAGTCTGGAAACAAAGGAGTCTGAGTAAATCAGTTGTGTGTCAGTTAGCAATATTTGCCTCATTCTGGAAGGTGGTAATTTAAAATAATATGACTCTGCATTCCTAGTGTCATGGCCAGTGAAATATGTAAACTTTTCTATATATGTTTTGGAGCTCCCCATAGGTGGAGTTGAACAATGTTCCCATTGTGTATAACTGAAAACTGATCTGGGTTTACTAGCTCGGTGCAGAAAGTAATGTCCCCAATGGTTGTAACAGAACATTTCCCCATAATTCTCTTTGTTCATGTACACATCTTCACTTTCAAAAACAGTGTAGTATTCTAGATCAGCAAGCATAGAATCTACTGTTTTAACGTCCCAGTCATCAGAAACAACACCGGGTGTAATAACATTAGTCAGTGATATTTTAAATACATATGGAATTCAAATGACCTCAGTAGAGCCTTATATGTCAAAGGGCACAAAGTACATACTGTTTGGTCTGTTTGTAAGACCTGGCCACCTAAAGTGTTTTGTAAAAGAGAAATAGTGGCAGCCACACCTGCATGAGCAGAAGCAACACCCTCATGCGCTGCTTTGATGTGATTTGGTCTTTGATTTTGGTTGAGGATCACATGATCTCCTACCCCTGGAATGGTTGCAAATGCAACATTCTGAGCACTAACCGAGTATGTATACGTTTCAGGGCATGCTTTTGGTAAAGGCTTGCCATCAGCCGAAGTTTTCAGGGCAGCCAGTGTCTCATTATCCAATCTTATGTGAGAACAAGTTATTGCAGCAACAGAAGCCATAGCTACTGTGGATTTGGCAGCTTCATTAGCAGAAGTATTTCCTACAACGGGTATTCCTACACGCTGGTGACCCTATGTGTGTACTACATGAGTATCTGGCAGTCTGTCCTTAAGATCAGCGACCCTACCCAACACGTTCTGTGTTTAATGGTGTTCCCCTTGTTGTCTCTGAGCCCGTTCAAACACCAATGTTTGAAATAATCACTGTAGGACTGGACACAGTAGTATGAATCACACACAATTAGTGTGGGCTGTTCCTAATCTGTATGTTCCAGTGCCAAGACTAGACCCCCTCAGCTCTGCCAGCTGTGCAGTGCGGTCTCCTAAGGTCTGCATGCATGTATTTATAGGGTGAAATACATCACCACTCAATACCCCGCTTATGGCTGCACAAGCGGACGAATATTGATGCTTTGTCCCTACAGCTGGTTGTACTAAACCACCAATGTAAATAATAGTTTGGTATTGATCCAAAGGTAGTATGTTAGCAGGTGTGGGGTACTCCTGCTCATAGTGGAGAAATTCTTGTGTTTGTAATTTTAAGTCAAAAATCAACATCAGTGGCAGTCAAAAAGGTTGCCCACTGAATCCAGCGTGGACATAATGCTTTAGCGTTGGGAACGTTTGCTTTGGTAACAGCTCCAAGACTGGCATCGGGATAACGACAATGATGAGATTCCCTTGGGCTAGTGGACTCTCCTTAGTGACAGCCATCTGTACAGCAGTAAGTATTTTTTCTGTGGGTTCAAAACGCTGTTCTGCGTTTGAATACAACTGTGATTTATATGCTATGGGTACCATGTCACCCTCATTGAAAGTCACAAAGGTGAACCTAATGGCACCAGCAATTATTCTGTTGACCAAGTTTGTTTTGTTGTTGATTGTGTGTACATGTTTAGATTTTAGAATATCCTGCTGAAGCTCTCTGAGGAATCAAGTATCTTCAAGTGTCTAATGTCTGTTTGAAAACCCTGGATGAATTAAGTCATAAAGAAGTTTTTATACAAAGTGCATAGTCAGGTATGTATGTCACTGGTTCCCAACCTGTGGTCCGGGGACCCCTGGGGGTCCTTGAAGCCCCCTCAGGGGGTCAGCGACTGCTTAGAAAATGTAATAATATTAACCGATTAGGGTCCCATCTTTCAGTAATGCCTCAGTGGGGGTCCCCGGGTTCCAGTAATGATACAGTGGGGGTCCACACAGATCAAAAGGTTGGGAACCACTGATGTATGTTCAGCCAAAGTTGAAGTTGGTAGTTGAAGTTGTGTGCACTTCTCTAGAAAGTGCAGGGCCAGGCTCTTGCCTTCATCTGATAGCTTGTATCCCAGAAATAGGACACTGAGAAAAGCAATTTTTTTTCTTGAAATTAAATTTTTAGCCCTGGGCAGTAATCCAAAAATGAGCCGATTGATCCTGGCAAGATGAATGTTGAGGTCGTCTGTGAGATAAATATCATCCACATAGGACAAATCCTTTGGGTCAATAGCATGTAATATTGATGTTACACAGGCTGAAAACAACCCTAGGCTGTTCTTATACCCCTGAGGGAAACAATATTGTGTCCCTGCAAGCCTAATGCACTAAAGGTGCTATAATACTGACTTTCAGACGCTAGCTTTTAGTAGATATAAAACATTGGAAATATCCAAGGTTGTTTTTAATTTTGTATGCACTATATTGTTAATAAATGCTGTGCTGTGTGAATTTTGTATTGCATATGTGTGTGACTGTTGAAATGTCTGTAAACTAAGACTATTCAATATGAATGATCTGGTTTTGCAACAGGGAATAACAGACACAGGGTTCAATTACTCACTTGTATTCAAGTTATGCAAGAATCACTCTCGTTGGGCTTTAACCTCCTGTTTATCGAGATATTGAGGTTGAGGCTGTGGTGTGGACCTCCAACCATTACATGGTTGGATGATTCACCCCATGTGGTTGCGGTGCAGTGTGGAACCCTGCGCTAATGCCCAGTAAACTGCGTAGGTTTCTTTTACCGCATCTGGAACTAGGATTGAGAAAGAAGGCAAAATGACATCTTGCCTCCATGGAAGCTTGTGGACAAATTCAGGTGGCCAGACTTTTTCTACACAAAAGGGTGATGCCTGGAGTACTGAAACTTTTCAAACACTCACCCCCAGTCACAGATCTGAGTTTAATCCATTGTTCTTTTGCTCACCCCTGCCAGGTTGGACCCAAACATATGCAAATCAGTCTTGACCATGTTCCCCATGGGAACAGTCCAGCCCAAACTGCCAGTCCAGGACCCCCCTGGACTGGAAACAATCATCCTGGGACCGGATTCAGGGTATCACCCTTCATCAGCCAGGCTAGATCGAATCCAGTGGCACAGTGAGCATGGGACCCACATCTGGGCACAACCTTGCCACTTAGGGCAACTTTAGTAAAACAAAAGGATGATGGATGGAGTGCTGAAACTTTTCAAACACTCATCCCCAATCAGAGAACTGGGTTTAATCCTTTTGTGTCAGGCAGCCACTGAATCACAGATCATCCTGAGTATATCTGTCTCACTATGTGCCAAAGGCACCCCAATACTATATATGGAGATGTCTGTGGTATTAAGAATTCCCTCCTCAGCTAGATAGGCAGCACCTATTTTAGACTGAAGGTTGTTCAAGCTTAAACCTTAAAGGATTAATCCCCAATTGGTGTCCTTAACTCTAAACCAGTATAGTATATGGCAAAACCCCAACAGGTGGTAACTGCAGTAAACGTGAGCCTAAGCCCCCACTAATCATTTATTAAATGATGGCCTTACAGCCCAGGTAGGTTGTGTTACATTTGTGAATGAGGCTCATCCAGCTTGTAGAACAAAAATGTTCTACTCTTGTGTCAATTTTCCAGCAGTTAATGGGGACACTAATACATTTCATCATTATGCATATGCTAAAGCATCTGCACAATACAGAACATATGCCCACACAAAGAAACCTTTTTCTTTTCAAGACCATCAGAACTGGCTTGATGGCACCCTACCCCATACAACACTACCTGTTAGGCTGGGTTCGCTGAGTAATGACAGTTCTACCTGGCCTCAATTGGCCACATACACACCACATCCTGATGCAGCCACCTTGGTGGTAGCTGAGGCTCACAGTTTATACATTGAGCTTGTAGCAATATATAGAATCCTAGTACAATTTGTAATGCAAACATTAAATACAAACCCAGCACAATCGCACCCAGGTACACCAGGCATTTAACTCTGCATCAGTGCATTGGATCATGGGTAAAGTACCCACCAAACGTGAAGAAAATCCATTTTGGTTAGGACAAAAATTAAACACCCTGGAAGCTGTGTTTCCCCATATGGGGCCTCAAGATAAACACAGCATTCTCACTATGTGCCTGCCATTTGGGATGGTTCCTGCAGTGGATAACTGCAACACTTGGGGCACTGTATTTGCCATGCTCTACACAACTGCACATGGTACACCAACACTTGCCAATCTTCTGGAGGTGTTAAAACAGATTCAAGATGAATATGGGGCTGCCCTGACCCTACATTTGGGGATGCAATTAATGGACAATTTTGCTACGGTGTCCTCAATAATTTTAAGTAACCTTAAAGGGGAAGCAGCAGCACTAGCAGTGCGTATGCGGCTCCGGGATGTTACTGCCCAGAATCAAGAACGTGAGCTGCCTAACATTATTGCCAAAACCTATTCAAGTACAGGTCAGTATAGTCGGGGAGCCAGACCTACTAAACCACAATTACAAGGTCAATCCAATAAGGATTCTACCATGCAAGCAGCTGACAGTTATAAAAAATGCTTGGATAAACAGAAACAAACATTTTAAAAAAGACAGGGGAGAATCTCCACATTCGGAGACCCCTGAGAAACTTTATAACTTAAGAAATAGGGATGATATAAAAACTCCTGATAGATATCAGTATACTGATTATTGCCAATCTCGTTCCTTTCAGGATACAAAATGTATTTATTCTGACTCATTCACTTCCCGTTTGGCTACGGAAGGTTATGAATATTGGATGAAGTTGATTAACTTAAAGAGTGTTTGGGGAACTAAGCATTGGCAAACAAGGGAAGGGAAGGGAAGCTTTATTTACAGCATGCCTGATACCTTTACAAATTATATTTTAAATGACACAGTGCAGCAGACAAGCTGTTTAGGCTTGGAAAAAATGAAAGAGTAAAATGCGCCCAGTATCCCCACTCCTGCGAACTTAAATGGCAAAACTACATTAATGCAACTGAAGAACAGCATGATGTGTGGGTCTGAAATTGAACTTTTAAGACAATACTTTCAAGTCCTGGCAGGTGGTTATGTGGCCAGTGGAAAACCACGGGGGTTTTAAAGCGAACAGACCAGACCTTCGCTATATGTCATCAGAACATTCGGGTATTGTGACAACATACATTGTAGAAACATTATGCCAGCAATAGTTAAAAAGTTACTTAGTAGATGCTGTAAAAGAACACCTCAGTCTCCTATCCAACAATACAGACTTACAAGATTTTCTATTAGGCCCCTGAAGACAACGTAAAAAGAGCTTCTTCTATACAATTTACAATGAAATCTGGAAACTGTCACAACAAGAAGCTGTAGCCCGATTAAGACAGATAGATCAAGAAAACCTACAGAAATAATTAGCTGTTGTAGGTAATGGGATTAACACCTTGTCTGACCGCATATACAGTCTTTACAACATCATTTCTTCTGCAATTGGCATTATACAAACTGACATGTCACCTTTACAACATAGACAGAGTCAACTTAGGTCCATTATGCAGTTAGGTTGGACACTACAGACATTAAAAAATGGTTGTGTCCCATGGCATTACATCAGGGCTAAGGACCTGTTTGCCATGTTTAATGTGAAGCAACAACAAATAATGGCTAAAAAAGAAGCAACATATATTATGCTGAACATCGAAAATTTGTCTTTTACTTGTGGCGGAAATAGCATCTGCAGTCTGGCTAATTCATGGGGTTATTAATCTGTTTATTGCAAAACTCCAATTCAAATCCTGCTTGAAACAAATTCCTGTAGGAAGATATGAAAGGCTAGGAGATAGTTACATTCATGAGGGACGAGAGCTACCCTTCTCGTACAAATGTTTCAATGATATGAAAGAGGTCTTTCTTAGCGGCAGCAAATGCAAGACTTCTGCGCTCCAAGTAGCAAGGTCATCTGCGGAAATACAGTCTCTTTTAAAAACAAAAGTTTTGAGACACTTTGGTGATCTCCTGGGATGAATATTTAATGCGTCCAATACTGCTGGTATTGTACACTTCTTTGAGGCTGTTGTTTCTGGGTTTTTGAGCACCTTTTATTCTATATTTGAAATAAACCTTCAGCTTTACACTCAAGAATTCTGGGTGTATTTGGCGGATTCCCAATTACTTTGGCCTTAGTTGGTGGCATTCTGCTGTTGCTATTTTTCATTTGCAATGGTTGCCCCATCTCAACAAGGCGGACTGATGGCGCTTCAGCCAGCGCAACTGTGTTGTGAACTCATGATGCAATGCAGTATTTCAGGGCACCACTCCTTAAGGAACTGGAGTGCAACTGGTCTTTGCCGTTTAGACCGGTACGGTACTGGACTGTGTGCAGCCTGTGTTTTGTTGCCTTTGGTGCCTCTTCGAATGTGCACTACAACTGTGTCTTTCTATGCAACACTTACTTTCACTGGACACTGATCTGTTGATGTTCTTGTTGAGGGCTCATTCCCAGACATTTGTATTGAGGGTGCGTTTGCTACAGGAAGCCTCCTATAAGCTGTCCTTTGTGGATCAACATCTGGCATTACACAGAATGCTTCCACCTTGCCTGGAACTGAGGTTTTGTAACATGAGTGCTCTTGGACTTTTCTTGGCACCGATTTTGTCACCTTAAAATCTGCCGAAATGGGACCTTTTCTTGATTCAATTGTCCTGTATATAACTGGCACTTTTCAAAATTACTTTTAAATATGATAGTTGGCTTTTAACAACAAAACAGTTCTGTTTTAAATTCACCATTTTAAATTTGCCCTGCTTCAGTGTGCTATACTTATCAATTTGGACATTTATATATTTTAGTTTATTTTAATAGAGCATTGCTTGGCTTTTCCTCTACACTTTGAACCCACAAGAGGAGGGTGTTGCAAGTCTATTTTAGTAGCTTTTATATGCACGTTATTTTAGCCATAGGCCTGCAGCTTGTGCCCTTTAGCCTAATAATTTATTTTATTCATTTTTATTTTCTGAGCAGAAGCTTTAGTCTGCAGTGACGCCTAGGAACTGTTTTCATTCGTCTTAGACTGACATTCCTGTTCAGTACTCTGCTCAAGGCTGTGCCTGGTATTGTTGTCAGTACAAAGTGGAACACCACATTTTTTAACACTTCACGAGAAATATGTGTGTTCTTACGTTCGGGCAGTTTTCTCAGAATACCAGCTGTTTTATTATAAAACATCCCTCTGCCCTATACGTTAGAGGGAGAGTTCCAGCCAGAAAACTGCCACCATATTCTGTTGCAGCTGTATGCTGAGACTGGACGTCTTTTCTGCCTACATGGGAGAGGACTCTCAGTAGACCAACAACTCCCCTTCACTACTAACATATCCAAGTATGGGGGATAGTGTCTTCCTAGGGATACTAAAGAGCAGATTAGGGTTAACGCTGCTATGCTCTAGTAGTACCTTAGTGGTGTAGGTAGGAATTCCAACCTTTAGCATTCTGACATTATGGCAGGACTTTTCTTATGTTTCACTTTCTTTGTCAATGCATTGGTATTAATATGTTTTATCATACTAATAATTGCAGTACATGCTGTTTTATCTAGAACACAGTTGATTCAATAAAACATATTGAACTAATTTCTGCTTCTGTTTGTCTTTGCATGTGTGAGACGAATGTAACTGAGACAAAAGGATGAGATCTGTTACACCACGACTTCCCTGAGAAATCAGAATGTCATGTGCATGGCTGCCACAAATCACCGCCACTTTCAGGTGCTGGTGAGGTACTGCTAACTAGGCAGAAGGGTGAGGCCGACAGTTGTCACATGGTGTGGAATTGGACTCAGTTCCCCACAACCTGGTGGTGCTACTACCCTAATCCAGTAGTCTGATTAGTATAATGAGAGCCAACACGACAGGATAACGACAAAACAAATTAGGATTGTGAGAATAAGTGATGTGAATATGAACAATCCTAACATTTTGTGATAAATAAAGGTTGAGGTCTGCTGCAAAGTGACGTGCAGTATAGATGGAATATCCTGGTTGGAACTTCTCTAATTACCTTGTTTCACAGAGTGTTTTTGTAAAGACCCATGTTATTGTCTCTGCAGATATCCTGATGTGGGTATGTACCTAAGCGTTAGATTGTGTGTGCAAACATGGATCAGCAATATCATAACAAAATGCCTGACGTTCATATTCTGTTCATGTCTAATGTGAAGCAAAGGGACATGATGACAATCCAATGCGTACATTATTGATAAGGACACTTTCAAAGAATGACAACTGTTTATAAAGTAAAAAACATTTCCTATAATATACAATGTAAGAATTGCAAGTACTACGAAAATGAATAATAAAACAGAGCATGTTTATCTAGATAAAGGGCACCGGCCTGCAAGCATAAGCTAAGCTAAACTCCTAAACCCAAGCAACTAAAATGGATCCACAACACAACGCTATCCAACAGAAACTTGGGAATCAATTTAGACAGTCAGCTTTTGATGTCTGAGTAGTTCACTTTGGCCTCTGCAACCTACTTCAGCAACCCCAAAGTGCTTAGAAACAGTGCACACAGGGAAAGTTGTCATGCAAATCCTCATTACTAGTAGTTAGGTTATAGTAACGCTCTATACATAGCCCTCTCTTCTCACCTTCGTAAGAAGTTTCAGATGGTTCATAATCCGGATGACAGGCTAGTGGTGAAACTTCCCCACCACACTACTATATCCAACCACCTGCACACTCTCCATTGGCTCCCTATCCACAAGCACGCCCTCTAAGATTCTCTGTCACCTGTAGGGCACTCCATAACTTGGGCCTCATTTACCTTAGTAACAGACACCTACAGATGGCTTCTCTCCTACTTACCTACACTATTCTCCGACCAGTGCACTCGTATTGTCCGCACCAGTGCTGGAGGATGCTCTTTCTTGTATTTTGTCCCTATTGCCTGGAATAAACTTCCCGTATCCAGTCGCTCCACCAGTTGCCTACTTGTTCACCGAAAGAAACTCAAAACTTGGTTGTTTTAATCCTGTTTTCTACAAACAATGGACCCTCAAATTTGCACCAGGATAACCTTGGGTGATATGCAAACACTACAAATGCAAACAACATAACAGCATCTGATATTTGATGGTCCTCTTCCAAAGTGCCTGACCCTTCAGAAACATTTTAGGATTCTATTCTTCATTGTCTGTGTATGGAAAACAAGGTTATTACTGTGTTACAGATATGAAGTTTTACAGTTTTAATTTGTACGAACAAAGGTAAATATTTGTTTACTAGGAAAAGTGCTCAGGTCTCCAGCAGACATTTATGAAGGATCTTCTTTGGAGGCACCAAAGTCTTTCGCTGTTACATGACTCTCACAGGTATGCCACTGTTACAATTGTTAAGCCATGCACTGGAGCCCAGAACAGCGTTCTTCTGACAAAGATGAATAGGTTCAATAATTGGCAGGCTACTTTGTCTCAACCACTCCTGTTGATTGGTTTCACTTTTTCAGTAGCCCTGCTTTCCAAGGGCCTCACTGGGTGGCTGCAGTACACGATCAAGACTATTTCAGACTACATTAATCCCAGTAGTTCTTTCAATAGCATTTTTTGTGCAGTGGCAAACTAGAAGGCTTCCCATCTTGCAGTCTGCTTAAGTGGTTAAAATTATTTCTACTCTCAAAAAAGGTTTAAATGGCAAAGGAACAGATCTGTGTTGACTGAAAGACATAATAAAGGAAGGTTACAGTTTTCAATACAGCTAATTCTGTTTCCTGAGATGAGTATAGGTGAAGTCATCTCCTTCTACTACAGATAGAGGAAAGTCAATCTTTTGTTCCTATAACACACCGGCGTGATAGTGAACCTTGTGTATTTCATGTGATTTTGGGAATGTGTGTCATGGAGCGCTACAGAACAAAGACAATTGTTTTGCTGTAAAGTAGAAGAAATGTCCGAAGTGTTACTATCTTAACTATCTTTGGAAATAATATACACCTTTTAAGTATTATTGGGAATAGGAATGGTCTGAGATCCTTCATACTTTTTCAGGCTACAGTGATGAAGTGAGACTAACTGGTTTTCTTTCTTTACTTTTGTAAAAGGCAGAGCATTGTAGGATAAACAATACTGAAAAAGCTCTTGAGGAGCTTTTTGATGATATTCTCTTGACAAGTAAAATGTTGGAGATAAATTCCGTTGTGTGCCCTGATGCTAAAACACTCATCACTTATTTGTTCGGCCTGATGGAGTACCACGTGGCATACAATCATATATTCAATTCCCCAGGTCCTTATGGCAATACACGGCTTACATCACTCCAGGCTTATCTCTGTCGCTGCTGGCCCATTCATGATGGTCAATACTACCCTCTTTTGGGTCCTGAAATATATAGGCAGTGTGCAATGTCATTGGAAATGACTGAAGCATTGACAAAAGCAATATTCTGCTCTTGGCCTCTCGGAGTGGGGGTGGAGTTCAGCTTATTGCTTTTCAAAGCTCTCAAACACATATTTTAGAGGCATGCTTTCCAGGAAAGGTTCCATAATACCTGAATAGATATCGCACTGAACTAATCACTTGCTAATGATGGCCTGTGTCACACCTGTAGATCATGAATTCTAATCGATGTAGGAACCAACTCAGTCGGTCATCTTTCACAGTCAATATCTAGAATATCAAGTGAAATGCAAAAAAGTTTACATGTTTCTATAATTAATGATAAAAAGCATATCTAAGAAATTGATTTGTTTCCAAACAAACTCTCAGCTAACGACAGTGTTCTCTAAAAATTAAATAAAGGGCTAAAAAAGAAAAGAGAGAATGATCTTCAGATTTAAATGGAGGTGACCATACTATTACATTGAGGAAAGAATAAATATCAGAAAATATCATGTTGTTAAGACACAGAAAATAGCCACGGCAACTTGGTCACTGTCAACATAAGTAACAGCAACAAAAAAAACAGTTTTCAAAATAAACTATTTGCCTTTCATAACTAGTAAGGGTTCAAAGATTTTTTCAGCTAAAGGCAGAGAGTACCAAATTAAGGCTGAAGACGGGGTGAAAATTCCAAATGGGGGTGGGTGCGGTGGGATGGGGTTGGGCGGAAGGTTTGTCAAGCCATCTGTGAGAGCTTCACAACTGCACTTTTCATGGAAGCCCCCCCTTGGATCAAAACTTCGAGTTGGCCCATATTGCATATAAGTATGACCCATAGGACCTAAATTCTCAACTTAGACAAGTGGGATAGAAAAGAAAGCAGGCTATGCAAAGTGCAGGAGAAAGGGTCATTGTTTTTACTAAAATTGTAGGGGCAAAATCTCAGCCACTTACATTTGTATTGGAACTCTGTAGACCTCTTGCCACAACTCAGGTTGTCATCATAGTATAATTTGTCCATATGCCTGGTTCTCATGCAAAAAACAACTAAGCTGAGAGATCAATATAGTGAACGACTTGTTGGAACAGCAGATTTACAATGTTCAAAAGGGTCTTCAGTCCGAAGACAAACATGGTCAGAGAAAAACGGTCTCAGGCATAACGGTGTCACAAGTACCATTGGTGAGTTCAGAAGACCAGTCACCTGCAGATAAATCCATAAGCGCCGTAAATATGCCACTATTTTGATCCTGACTGTCTTGATTCAGACTCCAGGGAGGATAGTAAAGTAGGCCATGTCTCTCTGCCCGGCCTCTTTGGTTACCTTAACTAACCCTACTCTTCAGTTACAATTCCTTTGAGGTTTTAACCGCTTTCTTTGGAGGATGAAATTGCGATTATAGTTAATGGTCATGATTATCAATTAAGGTACCATGATTGAGAAGAAAAATGCTTTCTTGCAATTTTAGTTCCTCATAAAAGGAAGTGTCTTAGAAGGCATAAAAAGCCTGCCAACGCTCCATAATGGACTCAAGGTATGGCATTGCTCTTCAACTGAAACTTCTATGTATTATCGAGAAGGCAAGCTACAGAGCCCCTTAAATGCACAGGGCTTCTTTTTCAGCTTGAAGAATCTGCATTTCTCATTTAAAAATTTATTTTTTTGGGGGGGGGAGGAGCGTGGCCAAGTTGGTGGCCACGTAAGAGCATTTTCCCTGGAGCTCCACTATCGGCAGCTGTTGGGGACCAGACCCAGACCCCACCCGCGGCCATTCAAAGCTGTGTTCGCGCTTCTGGGGACCCCTGGGGCCAGCAGGCTCAGTCTCAGTGCAAGACCTGCGGTTAAGGCAGCGTGCTCCTCGGTGCAGCGGCATGCCCGGACCGCCGGAGATGAGCAGTGTATAGTGGATCGATGGCCAAGTGGAGGCCTACCCAGGCAGAAAGCAATGGACGGGAAATCCTGAGGACAGTGAGAGGGAACGACGGAGGCAGCACAGATTATTAGATTTCCCCATTGCAGCTCCTGCCCCCTCACCCCTCTTACTTAGCGGCTCCACATTAAGCATCTGCAGGCCTGAAAAGTGGCAGATTCGTGGGAGCTCTAGCAGGGAGACTGCCACTGGGGACAACACAACCGTTTCTTAAATGGGGACAACTAATGGCACAGCACCGAAAATGATGTGGGCCCAGATGATGCTGAACAGTGCAAGTCCCTTCTGACGTCCGGATCGGCATCTTTGACCACTGCACACCCTAGCCACAGAGCGCAAGCACCTCTCTGGGACACAGGAACAGCTTCCTATGTAGGGACAGAAACAGGCCCCATTGCACCTGCCTGTGCATCCATACAGTGTTTGCCTGCCTGGTGGCATGGTGGTACGGCTGGGAGAGCCACTGACAGCCTTGCCTCGACTGACTAAGATAATTGGTTTGTTGGAACCTGGATACATTGCAGTCCCGCCATTAACAACTTCCCCTCTGACTACAATGGCCTCACAGAGAAATGCCAAAAAGGAAGGCCCTCTTAAGGATGTTTTCGTAAAGAACTCTGTTAAAAAGACAGATCCTTCTAAAGACTTGGTTGTAGAAGGGGGTGCAACTGCCGGAGGGGGGCCCTCAGAAGGTGATGATGCACCAATAATGAAGGCGTTCCTTGAGCAACTCTTCAGAGTTCTTTGAGAGGACACTGAACAGGAACTAGCAACAGAAGTTAAGGACCTTAGGACAGATGTAGTCGACCTGGGACAACGTGTAGACTCACTGGAGCAGCTTCACGACACTCGTGAAGAAGAATTGGACAGCCACAGGAGAGAACTCCTCACCTTGCAGGACAGGAACTAAGAACTACAGTATAAACTGGACGACTTGGAGAATAGGGTTGCAGCGTTCCAATATTCACATTAAAGGAGTGCCCACAGGTGGTCTCCGGGAGCCTTGAGGACTTTGTTATTTGCCTTTTCCACCATGGCCCTTACTCTGAAAGATCAGGACATTACACTTGACCAAACCCATTGAACTGGCCGACCTGCCCGCTCCCAGGGACAGAATCAGGACCTACTCACCTGTTTACTATACTATAGACCGAGTATACTGTCAGCAGTTTGCAACCAAAACCACAATTGACTTTGAAGGGCGAAAGCTGGGCCTCTTCCAGGGCCTCTCATTGACGACGCTGCAACGCCGCGGAGCCCTCCGGCCTATGACGGATGTCCTCCTGGAGAAAGGAATTAGATGCAAATGAGGCCACCCCTTCTGTCTACAAGTTGTCTGGCACAATGAAATGTCAAGAATCCGCACACTAGAAGATGCCAGGCGTTACCAGATATGCAGCGGCGGGTGAGAGAATACCTCAGGCGTCCACTCAAAATCAGCAGCCACATGCCAAAAGTGGTTGTCAGGGGGCCCAATCATGCAGATATAACAAAACAAGCCCACATAATTTGAGAGCAAAAAAGAGAAGGCTGCATTACTTAGAAGCCTGCAGACAGTGTGTCAGAAGCTGACTCAGAACATTAGCACTCCCTCGCCCAGTCTCTACAGATTGCTATTTACCCATGTGGACGGTGAATGCTGTGGGGGGTCCCTGCATGTCTTATTGCCTGTTGATGGTAGTGGATGTGCAGCAGGCCATGATTGGTGACGATGGACTGGCACAGCTCTACTCTCATTAACAGTGGATGACGAACAAGAGATCAATTCACCGGATTGAACCCCACAGAAATATTTGTTTTCATTCACAGGCGGGGAACTATATTATTTGTTACATGTTTATTCCGGTTTCCCTGATGATGACCACACTAGGTTTACACCTCATATTAATGACACCTGTGGGTACACCTGCTGGAGCATCTTGGATCAGGTGAATGAGACACGATGTAGCACTTTTCAAAACACCACCTTAATGGAAAACATACTTAATCTTAATGTCAGGGGCCTTGATGCTCCTGTGAAGAGGCTCTCCCTCCTCTCCTTAGTCCGAGAAACCAAATGTGCCATATGTCTTTTGCAAGAAACCCACTTGTTGAGAGTGGGCTTGAAGCGATTGCAGTCACGATGGTATGACCGTCAGTACCACTCATTTGGACTAGGAAGGTGGGTGGGGGTAGCGATCTTGCTGTCTACACATTTCTTAGGGAGGGTGGTACGCACACAAGTGGAGATACCTGGGAGGCTTCTCTGCACATCAATATACATAGAGGTGATACGATAATGGTGGTGAATATCTATGGCCCTAATGACCACCAGGAAAGCTTTATGAAAGACGCAATAGAGAGAGAATCCTCACCACATCAGACGTAGATATAATTATAGAAGGAGATTTTAACGTGTTTCTGGACTCCTAAATAGACAGATCTATCCAACGACACAGTCATACGGGTGCCTTTTCAAAAGGTTTTTTGGAATGGCTGTATGAGGTTGGTCTGACAGACCTATGGCGTCTGCATCATCCCACAGGCAGAACATAAACCTTTTTCCCAGCAGCCCATCAAATGTATGTTCGCATAGATCTCTTCCTCACCACGCCATACATTACTAGCGCAGTGTCATGATCAGAGATTGGGGTGGCCTCCATTTCCGATCACTCTCCTATTAGCTTGCATCTGACCCTCCTTACCACCTGGCGTCTCAACACTAAACTGCTCACATATGAGGACACCTTAGCGGAAATGAGTGTCACCATAGGCCATTATATGCTCACAAATGACACCCCAGTGACCAACATCACCACATTATGGGAAACCTTCAAAGCAGTTATTAGAGGCCAGTTTATAGCAATAGCGGCGAGACTTAACACAATCCAACACAATAAACGACATCAGTTAGAGGATACTATTCGGGATCTGGAAGCCTCACACAGACTTATGGGGTCAATGACAACCAGGAGGCTCCTTACCACGATGCGGAAACAGCTGCGAGTATTAAATATGGATAAGGCAGAGTATGCCTTATTCTGGACAAAACAGAATCATTACGTGGGAGGAAACAAAGCAGGCCGCTTGCTGGCCCATTGCCTCTGCTCTCAGGTCATGAAGCAGAAAGTGGCGGAGCTGAGGTTGCCCGATGACACCCTGACATGCCAGGAACACCTGATTCTTAAGCAATTCGAAGAGTTCTATGCTGCCCTTTACACCGCAGATGAGCTCGAGCTTGATGGTGTGAAGGTTTATCTGAGCTCTGTCCCAGATCCCTTTGATGGCTAGTGCAAACCCAGACAAAGACATTATTCCTACTAAAGTACTCCTGGCCATTCAACGCCCCAAGTGGAGAAAGCGTTGAGTACTGATGGCTTTGGGGTGGAGTTCTACAGGAGTTTTGGAACCCTATCAGCCTCCGTACTGGATAGGCTGTATAATACCTTTGGTGCGTCTAGTTCCCTTCCCCCTATGATGCAACTGGGTATAACATCCTTCCTAAGCCTGTGCTCCTCATATCGTCCAATTACCTTATTAAATGTGGACGCATAGGCTGGGCCCTTACATGTAAGATCTAGTGAACCTGGACCAGACCGGGCTCGTTACTGAGAGATCTTGTTCCGATAACTGTAAGCATCTCTGTCATCTACTGGATAAGATTCACCGCTCACAACTACCTGCCCTGTTCTTTTCTATTGACGAGGGAAAGGCCTTCGACCACGTACAATGGCTATATGTCCATGCAGTCCTGGGGCCCTGGGGCTTGGGCCCCAGGTTCCGCAAATGGATTTGTTGTAACTATGGTTCACCAAGAGCCATGGTGAGCATGAATGAAACTTTATCCCAGCAATTCTCTATCTGTAGGGACACATGACAGGGCTGTCCCCTCTCACCCTTACTATTTGCTCTGTATATGGTGCCCTTTGCTGAACATATATGGCAACACCTGAGCATAACAGGGATTCCTATGGATGGCAGAACACATGAGCTGGCACAATATGCAGACGATGTACTACTCCACCTGTCCCATCCTCGCGGAGGCGCTGACGGCCTTCGGTGAGGTCTCCGTCTCAAAACTAACCTACATAAATCATCCATTCTGAACCATCATATACCAGAGACAGATATGACATCCCTGGTGGCATCCCTTTCTTTCTTCTGGGCCATGCATGGGATTAAATATGTGGGTCTGGAGACCCTCCCCACATTGGATGCCACTGTATAGTACAATTATAACGCAATTCTGCCGACTGTCCATTTGGACTTAACTGGGTGGAAAGCATATGGTCTCTCTTGGCCGCCTCGCCACAGTCAAGATGACACTCTTTCCTAAGATGCCCTATATTATCCAGACCCTACCCCTGCAACCCCCACCCCCCCCAACTTACTGCACAAATTACCAACGCACATGTCAGATAGGGCTGGCAAGGCAGCCAGAATGGGGAAGGCTCAAGCATACCTGCCACAGGCTGAGGGGGTGCTGGAAGTCCCACATCTGTTAAGCTACTACCAAGCAGCCCAAATACGCTATATGGTAGAATGGTCACAGCCATACACTGAGAAGCATTGGTGTTTTACTGACACAGCTGTGGCCAGTGCACATATCTAGAAGATTCCATGGCTACCAAAGAAACACCGTCCACCAGGTGTATACATCTCCCCAATCTTGCGAGCTACACTAAGGACCTGGGATAGGGTCCAGGGTAGAAAGGGGCTATCCACACCATTCTCCCCGCAGACCCCAATCATTGGAAACCCAGATTTCCCACCTGTGCAGAACAAACCATTGTTTGCTGTCTGGCGGGAAGCCAATTGTAAAATAATTGGTGACCTCTTTGACACCGACAGGATCATGGACTTTGCCCAACTTCAAGAGGGATACGGTCTCCCACAAACAGCATACTGGCAGTATTTGGCTATCTGCTACTGGATGACTTCCACGATTCACCCATATACGAGCAGAACCCTCACACAATTTGAAAGATGGTTGCTTACCCGTGCATCTGACAAACAACTTATGTCCGACATAACATATACGCCTTTTTAATCACTCCTCCTATGCTGTCCCAAATGCCAACAAGGTGTAGATTGGAGATGGAGTGTGGCCGCTCATTTACGAATGAGAAGTGGCATGATATCTTACATTGGGTTCAGGTCATTGCATGTAAAATGAATACTAAAGAAATGTTTTAAAAACAGTCCACTACTGGTACTGTACACGGGCGAGGGTTGCAGGATAAGTAGCGACCACGAATGTTGGCACAGTTGTGGACAAGAAGGCACACTTACACACACACTGCGGCATTGTCCCAAAATTGATTCCTTTTGGCAAGCCATCCTCAAGCTGTAGACAACATAAATGACACTGCCATACCAAGATCTGTCAGCTACATATTTTGGGACTCCCAAGCCCATAAACCTATCCTATTGGATCTCCTGGAGGCCATGCTGCCACATTGGCCCTAGGAGCAGCTAAGCAACTGCTACTCTCCCACTGGGGCTCAGATGCACCGAGCAGTCACAGAAGATGTCTCTTTTACGGCAGAAAAGCCCATGAGGTACCTTCGGGGTTCAAATCACATTGCTCTATGGGGCTGTCACCAAACCCCCATCTTAGGTTCATCTCTAGTGGCTGGTAAATGAAGGTTACTTAACTGTCAAGAAATCTGCAGAAGCGGTGTTTAATTATCAGTGATCAAAATGCACACTGATACAACATAGTGCTACCTACAGCCTATAGACTCCTTTGTAACACCCATAAAGCAATCAATGAGGCACAGCAGTTTAGAGCTCCACTCCGTCTGGAGTTTTCCTTGGCTCGCATTTTCACAGCTCTTAATAGTGAAGATTGCCTATGATTCTATGACCCACAGAGATAACGTTCCGGTCAACAATGAGGTTTGTGTTCTAATGGGCAAGGGTAATTAAACAATATATTAGCCTGCACTTTAAGTTTTCTAAAGACCACAGCGAGCCACAGTGGTCCCTGTGCCTTGAGAGGGAAAGCTCTATTGAGATGTGGGGATGATAAGATGTAAAGACAATAACTTTTTATCCACCAAATGTTCCAACTCCAGATGGTTGATCTTCAGTTATAGTCTGCCGGGTGGAGGTGGACCGTGCACAGACT
This sequence comes from Pleurodeles waltl, assembly GCF_031143425.1. Taxonomy (NCBI): domain Eukaryota; kingdom Metazoa; phylum Chordata; class Amphibia; order Caudata; family Salamandridae; genus Pleurodeles; species Pleurodeles waltl. Next base: position 1,693,721,199 of record NC_090440.1, read on the forward strand.
ATTCACTTAGTGAATGGATTCTTTTTCAGGCAAAGATCAGCCCCCTATCCCTGTACTTCAAGAGGTTTTCTACAAAAGCCTCAAATCTCAGTCTTTTGGAATATGATCTAGATCCTGGCTGTAAAAGCTTTTAAATCAAGGGGCACCTGCAAATATTTTCCCCAACACATTTGACAGTGTACTAAGAAGGACATATTTGCCTTGCTGGGAGTTTCAGTTACTGTTGATATTTAGGTGAAGAGCATGAAAAATATCTATTTTGACACCTCCTTTGGGTCCTACTACCCAGAGCCAGGGTAAAAAGAAAATAGCTTCAGTTATGAGGGTAAATAGAACCATATGTTCTCAACTGCTGCACAGCATAAAGACAGATTCCATTTCAGCAGCATAAGGACAGAAGGAGTAAAGATTTATTTCCATACAAGTAGAGTTCCGAATCATTTCCCTTTCACTTGACATTGTGCATACTGAGTTAGATAAGCCTTTGGCATGAGTGTATCTCAAACCATCTCCCCCTGATTGGCATCTCTGTGATTATCACACTCGGGTGTATAAGCTTTATATAGTGCTTTCCTATCACTGTAAAATTAACTTTTTACAGAGGACTGATTCCCAGTCTTATGACAGACTATAATTTAAACATGTGAGTGTGAAAGGTTTATAGTTGAGCAGACTGTATGAATGACAAGGACACTTTGTGCAGACCAGGACGACTCTGGACCTTGTCTTTAACAAGTTTTTGGAAGATCAAGAGAGCAACGCTAGTTCGCTTAGTGCTATCTTCTCCACTAGAGAAGCTTTCTTTTTTAAGGACGCTGAATAATAACCCACACTTGCATGGCATACTTCATCGCCAACTTCACTGAGTGCAGTAGATCAGTTCACCTACACAAAGGTGAAACCAGGCTAACAGTGAGTGCTGCATTTTTCTTCCGTACTGATGGAGGGCATTGTCCACAAGTAGTATTTCCGAATCAGGTTTATCTGGACAGTTTTTCCCTTACATATTTTCTGTCCTGACTTTGAACTCACATTATTTTCAACAATATAAGGGTTCACTGATTACATTTTCCTGACAAATGCTTCACACCCTCAGTAATAATACTGTGAGGGTAGAAACATGTTGACACACGTGTATTTCTAATTAATCCTGAGATGTGCCATTCAATCTGTTTCAAATCTTGTGCTAGGAAGTTATAATACATTTCCACTACATACCTTTCACTATAAAGTTTTAACTGTTCTAAGAGGCCACCCCTCCGCTACCCTCTCTCATTGTATGAAGCCTGACCCTACAACTTGCTATGGGCATTTTCACAGGTAGGATCAAACTTGAGGATCAAACATGACACATAAATGAGGGCGAGTATCGTCATTTAAATGCAAACTTTGAATGCACTCTCAAAACCACAATCTCCAAAACAAATATTGAAAATGATTCGAACAAGAAACCTAGATGTCACTTACTTTCTTTGCTGACATTTGAGATATCAGCAAGACCATATTCAAGCACCGATACTTAATATTACATTTGTGCGTCAGTTCAAAGAGGCATAATCTGTGTCTTGATATTACATCATTTTCACATGTGCTTTGATGGTGGTTCACTTAATGGAAGTCTCTCATCAATCCCTCCTGGAAGCATTTGAGAAGAGGAGCATGGAACAAAGTGTGCAGAGGACAGATTTCTGTATTTGGCAACAACTGATAAGTAAACATGGATCAAAGATTACGAACATGACTGATAGTTCTAAGAAGTAAGTTACCAGCAGCTGAGGTAAGGCATGCAAAGGCTGAACATCACTAGTTAACACCTCCTGAAAAATCTTCTACCTTTGAAAACGTCCCCCTTGTAACTGTCAAGACTGGCTAAGAGACTATACTATAAGGGTCTGAGAACCAAAGTAAAAAAAAAAATTATGTAAAGATTTGCTGAATTTTGCCACTTTTTAAGAAAGACTGTGGGGGCCTCTGCTTTTAGGTAACGGGGGGAATACAAAAACTTTCAGCGTTTGCCACTACTCTAATTCATGTCTGCTTCATATGGCTACTAAACGTGGTACAAACTCAAAAAAATGTTACATGTGAAGTTATTTGCCAAAGCCAACCAGATTCCTGGTTCCTTTAGGAGAATAAACAAAAGAAGAAAAATTACAGGTCTCCTCGGAAGCTGCGACAACCAGAGATACTTGCCTGTTACGACCAATTAGACTAGAGGGAAGACGGCATTGTCCAGTACTTTAGATTTCCTTTCATACTTGATTACACTGGCCGCTGGAGAAAGAGGGTGAAAAGTAAGACCCAGCTTCCTACATACACTACGGTGTAAGTAGTATGATAAAATGTATTTTCTGGCTCCACTACAGTGCTATTTCCTTGTTCTCCAAGGGGGCTTCCAAGGGGTTTGCCACCCTTTTCATCAATGATTAAAATGTTAAAAATTAAATTGAAAAAACAGTTGAAGTATGATATGGAAATTATTCTTAGACTTTTGAACTTCAATACATTACATAAGACCTTTTGTTTGTTGCTCACTGGATGGAAGAAACAATTACACATGAGCCCTGCAATATCCACTACATCAGAATGACAACTGTGTAAATAAGAAGGCGTTGGACTGGTCCTGAAGTCCACCAAATAAACTTACTTGACTTGGTTCCAGATAGCTGCAATCTCAAGAAAGTGCTTACAGATTTTTCCTATCATAACCTTTACCACATACAAGATAGAGCAAAACATATTTGAACTAAGGGGTAAAGGAAAGACCATCTTCCAATTTATGTGGTGCTCTATGTGTTTCACCGGGCCTCAAATTAAGGAATACAGGAACAGAGACTTGAGAATGAAACTTAATGAAACACCATGTCAAGCAGATATTGATGCAAAATAAATCAATAATATATATATGTGGCATACATTTTTCTCTCGAGCATTATCAGAATCAAAAGCAGAATGTCAAGTCCAGTAGAAGAAAAATATAAGACAAACAGGGCAGAGTGTTGCCATTATTTCAAGCCACGCTAAAAGATCTGTCCGACCTTTTCTATTTTTATTTCATTTGTGTTACTTACAGATTGTGGACCCTGCTCTGGAAAGCAATAGAGTGATATACTAGTCAAGAGAAAAAATACAAACCTGAAGGTTTTTCTAGGTGGTTCACAGTTAAGGGGATACAAGACGCTGTAGAGATCATGTTTGGTGGAGCGTATTGGACATGGGGAGAGGGACAAAAGGGGTTAGCAAGGGCAACAGGACCAATGGCAGAGGCAGATCTCCTGGTGGCTGCACAGGAGACGTTTTGAGGCAGAGAAGGGTGGGTGGCAATAAATACGGGATACTAAAATACGTGCCTCAATGGACATGAGAATGCTGTAAAGAAAAAAGCAAGACATGACATGATGATCACTGAGTGCACTGGGTTCTTGAACTCCCAGCAATACATCTCAGATTTAATAACTGAGGCTCCTAAACCAACTCTTGGATATCAGGACACAACTGGATAAAATTATACTCACTTTAACATTGGATTGATAATTCAGAATGTATCCTATAAAGAAGCCTGGCATGCTGTGTTCAGGACTCTAAATGGCAGGGTCATTAATACCATGTCAAGAAAATGAACATCTAGGACACTGGATTGTCAATTAACAGTAACAAAGGAGTTTGCTACATGGATTATTAAAGGGGCATCTAGCCTCATTTGGAAGCATGCCCTGTTGCCACTTTACCTCTAGATCTGAGACCTGAAGCACATTCATGTCCAGACGCAGAACATCGTACGGCTCAGAAAGGCAATCTTCTGCCCCCACCTTATGATGACATGTGGGTTTGGAAAAGAATTCCTCCAACGCTACTTGCCTGGGGGAGAAAAGATGAGCAGAATTAACATGTGACTTAAAGCCTCAATGGTAACGTATGTCAGTAATGAAAGGCTAATGAGTTACATCAGAACCTGGGTCCAATATCTAGAGAAGCTATCTCAACATTACTATTTTTCGGCTTTCAGAAAGGGAGATGCTAATTAGCCTTGGATCTATGTTTCTAAAACTCCACCTGGAACTAGTGAGACAAGAGTTCAATTCACAGGATCTGCTTTTCATCGACAATCTAATCATCATGAACAGCAGTCTGAGCTGAGCATATGCCATGAGATCTTAATGGAATGTTATATACACCCAATTGAATGAGGTGTTTCTCAATGCCTGTCTTTGAAATCTGTTCTGAAATTCATCCTTACAGTCCCCACCACATCTACTTGAGACCATCTCGGTTGCAGACTGCCCAGTAGCTCAAACCTGAGACTTCCCTTTTATCTCACCCATATGACATGTTCTAAACGTTCGCCATTGCATCACCAGTTCGTTCAATGGGATATATGCTGCTCTATCTCTCACTCGTGAGCAGCATAGCCCTGAAATATTTTCTGTATAGGTCACGGGCAAGGCCTGCACTATACCTCACCCAAAGTTTCTGCAAAGCCTCTTACAGAGGCTCTGTGGCCTACGTCCTTCATGTAGGCTCCCACTTTCTGTGATTACCTTAGCTGTTTCACCATGCTGTACTCACTTGAAAGGGCTGAGGTCCAGCTGGTATGCATTGTCCCAGAACAAGATTTTGCTTTCGTAATCACGGGCAGCGCTGCAGGGGCAGAAGTGTAAGGTGGCCACAGATGGCCACATCATTCCATCTTCCTTCAGCCACTGGTCCCGGGCATGGATCACAGACTCTATCATATATTCAAACTGAAACAAGAGAAACAGAAGAGGAATAACTGAAAGTCAACATACCATAAGCCTTTTCATATTCATGACATACTCCTCCATGAAGTTAAAGATATAGATTAGACATCTATATGGGGCCAATACGACTATTGATTCTATACTCAGTTCATCCTTTTTAGCCCAGTTTGTCTATAGCTTGGATGTCCAGTGTTCTACTTTTAGTGATCATTATCTGTTATCCCTCTGTATGAATTGGGGCCCTGATAAACTTGTAACAGGTGACAGAGGACCTTCTAATCATGAGATTATCCCACCGGATCATGGAAACAGACTTAGGTGGAGTAAGGTACCTCACGATTCTTTAATTTACTCCTCGCTGAATAGAAGAGGTTGGGGCTGCTATTACAGTCATGTCCAAGAATAAGGCACTCTGGTACCCGCTGATCTATTTCATCAAGATATTGGGTTATGGATTAAGATCTTAACTCGATTATTTAATGTAGCATAGAGAACAAGTCCGCTTCCCTCCTGGCAACATTCGGTTATCATCCCCGTTTTCAAGAAAGGAGAGAGGTCGGACCCGAGGTGCTACAGGCCAATCTCGCTTATCGACTTGTCTATGAAGATCTTGGTCAGGGTGATTTTAGCCAGGATGTCTGATTGGCTTGAATAAAGGAATGTGGTCTCCTGTTTCCAGTATTGGTTAAGGTGGGGAAGGGGAACTCTAGACCAGTGCCTGAACCTGCACTTGATTGTGAGTAAACACACAGTGGCCAAAGGAGCGCGAATATTCCTAGCCTTCATGGATCTGTAGTCGGCCTTCGATCGAGTTAACAGAGCCAAGCTGTGGGCAATGATAGTCAACATGGGGAAATACAGAGAGTCAGGAGCGCTTACGTGACAAGCCTTTTGGGTCTCTCACAATCGGCAACCACTTTTGCAGCACATGAAGAAGTGAGCCTGGCCTATAGCAGACAAGCTGTCTGCCTCCCATATAGTCAGATGGTTTAAACTTTGGGCAAGTCCTGACTCAGATTTGAACCAGGATATTAACAGGGATTGTCTTGCCCTCCATAAAGGCCTTTGTATTCCATGGTTACATTATATGTTTGGAGAAATTGGGCCGTTCAGTTTTTTTCGGGGCACCAGAGCTAATTAGAAACAGGATTTTCCCTGGATTAAAAAGCAATTCATGGATAGAGCAAAGATAGAGAGAGAAGGAGTGAAGTTGCAAAAATCTACGATTAGGTCTTATGTACTCTTGAAGACAGACATAAGTATGAAGCCCTATCTTCTGATAGAGATCCCTCCTCACCATCGCTTCTTATTAACACATTTCAGATGTTACACTGGCTTTTAGCAGAACATGAAGATCATCATAATGTGGATAATGAGAGTCCATGTTCCTGTGCGGAGCGGAGGTGGTTCCAGAGGCGGTTTTGTGGTTCCTCAGGCAGACTTCTTCTTATTTGTAGTTGGTTTCTTTTGGACAGGTCTGATGTCCAGGGGAGTTCTTGGTCTTTATCGAAGGCAGGCAGTCCTCCCAAGCCTTTGGAGGTCGCTGAGTTGCAGGACAAGTCGTCTTTTGGCACAGGTTCCTTAAATGTTGTAGACAGGCCAGTAGGGCTGGGGCCAAGTCAATTGGTGTCTTCAGTCTTTTCTGCTGGTGCAACTTTTGTGGTGCCTGGCTCTTCTTAGGTCAACAGGGAGCTGAGTTCTAGGGTTCAAGGGTGCCACCTAAATTCTGAATTTATGGGTATTACAGGGAGTACCAGGTGGTAGCCAATGGGCTACTCACCTTTAGGGTGATTACACCCTTCTTATGACCACTTCCTGTGGGAAGTGGGCATAGCCAACCCTATTGGCCTAATTAGATCCTCAAAAGAAGGAGGAATCTAAAAAGTAGTGTCCACTTCAGCTCGTCCACCTTAATGGCATGAAGTAGGCACTCCTCCTAATTTAACTAATTTTCCCACCAGCCCTGTCGCCAAAAGTGGGGTCAGGAACTGCAGGTCAGCCTTCTCTACCATTTGGAGAGGCCACAGCCGCATGTCAAAGGTGGCAAGGCCTTTGAAATCTCCCCGCCCTAGAATGTCCATCCTGCCTGGGAGAGAAGGTCTCACCTCTGCCCAGAGCAGGCCTTTGTTCTGAGCCCTCGAGAGCATTGGCCCTCACCTGAGGGGGACAGACCTCTGTCTAAGGTGGCTGCACTGGTTTTGACCAGTCAGTGCCCTCGCTATGAGTTGGTAGGTTTTCACGGGGCACCTCTAAGGAGTGTATGTATTAATTAATCCATCACTAAATTGAGTGAGGGTATTAATTAATCCATCACTAAATTGAGTGAGGGTTTATGAACACAAGATCTTGGATACCAAACATCATTATTTTCAGTGACGCAATCATGTAGCTGGAGAACACAATGTGCAGCATATGTACTTAAAATGGCTTCCCTGCTCACTTACTATGTTTGAGGATCGACAAAGATATGGCAGGTGCATATATGCTCATGCAGGCATGCCCTCACATGTAATATAATGCACCCTGCCTTTTGGGCTGCAGTGCCTGCTAGAGGTGTGACTTGCATATATGACATGCAGTGTAAAGGGGACAGGTTACACAGGCTACACTGTGTGCATTTAGTGAGAGGGTCTCTGAGGGTGGCACAATTTGGGCCGCAGCCCCCAGGGGCCTTCCTTTAGCACCCCAATCCGTAGGTACCCGGGGTACTATTTACTAGGGACTTACAGAGGTAGCTAAAGGTTTGCCAACTGGGAAAAATGACTGTGCAGTTTTGGGGAAACAGTCCTAGAACTGGGGACCTGTTTAGCAGGAACCCAGTGCACTTTCAGTTAAAATTGCACCAGAAACCAGGCAAAAAGTGGTGGGTGACCATGTCAAAAGAGGCACTTTCCTACACCGTACACATAGCTGGATAACATAGACATGACAGATAGACTTCAGTTGTTTCAACTGAATTTAATTTAGTGTGTTATTAGCTTAATACAAACCTTAATAGAGAAGATTAATGATTATTTATGTGAACTCATTTAAAATGTTTTAAATTTGTGATACAATATTTTATAACTGCATATTTTCTTTTATGACATTAACATGAAGTTTATTTTGTTTTAAATTAGGTGGATTTTATGTGTGGATGCATGTTTTTTATGGATTTGAATTAATCTGAAATAAATAAATAAAATCCGATTAGGCATTTTTATTTGATTGTTAAAAAAATAATCATAAAGGAACATAAATATACAATAAAACCAGGCATATTTAAAAAGGCACATAAAAAATTCCAGCAAGTAAACAAATTATAGGAAAAACTACAAAAAGATATAAATACCCATGTATCCATTCAGCTCATAAGTAAAAACAGTGCCCAAATAATTTAGGAAAAAAGTAAATAGCCATTTATCCATTCTACTCATAAATTAAAACAGTGCCCAAACGGTTAAACATTCAAGACCTTATTCTAGGCCAATGCACCCTTGAAGAAAGAGAAAACGGTCAGCTCCACCGCCCGGGCATTTAACATTTCCAAATACGAGAAAGCTAGCCGAAACTGTTGAATACCTCTAGACATCCAAATTGGCAGCAAAAACCTACGTCGCAAGAAGTCATAGAAGTTGCAGAACAGAACAAGATGTTCAAGTGTCTGGGCGGAACAGCCATTACAGGGGCAGACAAAGATTGCACTGGGGGTCCTACTGGCCCAGAGGAAAGCATATGCAGACACGAATTGAACACAACCAGAACATAGTTAAAAGGGATCTATCCCAAGGGCGTCTAACAAGGCTGAGGTAGGGTTCTGAACCATCCACCGTTTCCAGGAGCAAAAGGGAGCAAGGGTCTTATTTTCCCTTTGCTCCCTTGCCCGTATCATAAATGTCTCCTAGATTATCTTTGTGTCACTAATGCGCTGTGAGTTGATAAATCAGAAAGATCTAGAGACTGGGCAGCAGACTTAACGTACTTTAACCATGGAATCTTATGATCATACATACACCCAAGGCAGTCCTCTATAATATCCCTGTTCAAAGCCGTAAACCCACCACTCCTCACTGAAATCCACAATAGCAACGGTGCTAGTTTCACATGATCCTCTACAAAATTCCGACCCAGTTCATCATGCACAAAAAAGCATGTAACTTGAAGGTCCCACACTCAACAGCCTCCTACAAAAGCAGTCCTCCTAATTTTGAACGGCCCTGCACTTACTAAACCCCTAGACAGTAGCTCCGTACAACAGCACTTAATTATATATATTTGCAGTAAGGGCAGAACTGGTTTGCTACGTACGTGAGCACAAATTTAAAAAGAGCACTGCAAGCCTGGCTAAAGTGAGTGCATCAGTTTGAAAGACAAGGTCGTCAGTTGCCAAGTTGGTCAAAAGTAACTCTGGTTACAGTCTTCCCTTAATGACAATAGATCTGGTTTTGGAATTCTGCTTCCCACATACCATGTAGTGAGATTTTGAGGTATTTGTGTCCAACCCAAGCTCATCTATAAACGAACAAATAAATCGACAAGCACTTTGAGGCCATTTGCAGTGAAGAACAAGACTGCAACGTCTGCCTACAGCAAAGAGGGTACGTAGGCAGATTTTACTTTGGGCAGGTCTTTCCCATCCGCTGCCAAATAGCGATTAAGGCCGTTAATATATAGAAGAAAAATGATATGTGCCAAAAAGCAGCCTTTTCTAATCCCACATAGAAGGCTAAGGGAATCAGTACATTCCCCCATCTCATACCTAATGGAGGCATTTATATCCAAATGAAGAGCTCTTAAAAAATCAACCAGAGGGGATGGCAATCCAAGGGCTGCTAAATTTTGCCTAAGTTTGGATCTGACTACATAATCAAATGCACAACTAAGGTCTGTTTGGCAACCATGTATTTATCAATCAGTAATTTGAGGTTCCGACACTGCTCCATAGTACCCTTTCTTTCCCTGAAGCCATACTGGGCCAGACAAAGAATGTTGTTAGTACTGACCCAACCTTCTATTTGCTGGAAAATAATATGCTCCAGAACCTATACAACTGAGTCTAACAGGGAAATGGGGTGGTAACACCTAGGGTCCTGTTGATTACCCTTTCTAAGGACAGGGACAATCACTGCAGATTACCAAGAGGTGGAAATTTTGACCTGGGCGACTGCATTCAAAGCGCTAGTTAAAACAAGGGCCCACAAAGAGACCTCACCCTTGTAGAAGTGCATAGGAATCCCATGAGGGCCGTGAGCTTTGTTTGAAGGACTGGCTCGGATGGCGGCCCGGCACATTAAAACTAATGTTCACGGGAAAAGGATAATCCTCCTCCTCGGCTGTCCCCGACACAGCCTCATTTAGAGCATAGACCATCTGGAAATGGGTCACCCAATGATCAGGAGTAATAGAGGAACCAATGTTGTCAGACGCGGCCACACTAAGCTGCTTCCTGTTGACAATAAGCCAGAATCCCCTAGAGTCATCCAATTTACAGGTAGATATTAGTTTCTCCCAGGATGCTTCTTTAAGGGCTAATTTTCATTTTCATTCAAGGATGGCGTTCTTATAGGCCCTCCTATCTTCTGCAATAACAGCCTAGTTACGGGGTTTGAATTTAGAGCCTCACAGAACAGCCTATTTGCCACCCTACAGGTTCTATTAAACCAGCCAGTGTGAGCGGATCGCTGACCTTCAAACATTACCCTCATGATGGCATTAAAAGAGGTATTTAAGTCACTAAAGGTTTCTAGAATTGAAAGAGGAAGTAAATCAATGGATAACAGAGGCTCTAAAATAATATCTACATTAGACTTGAGTTAGACTTGATAATGGTTTCTGTCAATCTTGGGATCAAGAGACTTCGCCATTTTACTCTTAAGCCCTTGTCCTGGGAAATCAAGTCCTTAAGACAAGGAACCGAATCAAAACTTTCTCTAGCAGGTATTGTCACCCTTACTTCGATAGGATTTAGGTCACTATAGTATGACTCTAGGACCAGCCATGGGCTGTTAATGCCTACTAAAGACAGAGAGGCAAACACATAATTAATAGTAGTCCCCCTACAAACAAAGGTGGAAAGTTGGGCTGGTGAGTCAGGCCTCGAGGATGCCAAGCTACGAAGACCTGCATGTCCCAAGGCCTTCAACAACATTCTACCCTTGTGGTCGGATGATAACTGACAAAACGACACGTCTCCACCCAAAAAGGGGTTACTGTTGATTTGATTAGTGCATAACTTTGCATTAAAGTCCCCACCCAAGATGACATTAAAATCTTTGAGATGGTTTAGAAATCTAGCCTCGAGAATTGATAAATCTTGGACTAAAACCTCGACCTGACACCAAGGATTCCTAACTGAGTTGTAAAAATTTACTACAAAGAAATGGAACTCTCGGGAGACAACTACACAGAGAATCTGGATACCAGTATTTTTAAGGGGACAGGGTTAACCCTACGGTTTTTAGAAATGTGAACCATTGTAGCCAAACCCCCACATGTTCTGTTGCCAGCAGCAGAGGTCAGTGCAATGCAAAAGCATTCAAAGCCATTCCAGGGGATCAGTTCTTGGCTCGAAGTCTCCTGAAACGTAACCACGTCAAAATTTGTAACACAGTTTAACCATTCAGGGTCCTGGGTCTTTGACCAAACACCGGACACGTTTCAGAAAATAATCTTTAGAGTTGGATCCAGAAGTTGTGTTGGCCTTGCCTTCGCTACAGATTGCAGGTGTACAGGTAAGATTGATCTGCTGACTAGGGACTTAGGGGATGAGCCAAAAGTGATCGGTAGTCAGTTGTTTTAGTCTAAGGCTGACAGGGGGAGAATTCTATTTGATGGGGGCACAGCAGGTTGCTCCAGGGGCCACACACCCAAGGAATCAGAAAATAGGGGCAAAGGATACAGATGCCTATAGAAAAAAATAAGCAAATCAATTCTAATGCCCAAGTCCCAATTGTGGGGTAATTTTGTGCAATTGACCAGGCGGCAGGCCAGTGATAGTAACTTATAATTGAGTACTATGCAGTTCCCTATTATAGTTTTCTCAGCATCCCACCTTCCTTACAAAGAAAATGTCACTATATTACCTAATATTAAAATTCATGTTTTTACACAACCAGTGGCAAACCTTGCTCTTTAGCTGGGTGGTTGAGTCACTATTAATATCACAAGTTTGTGGCACCCTCATCAAAATCGCCACAAAGGGCCTATACTCAGGGGGCAAGTTTAAAATGGGTAAAACATTAAACAGCCTGGACCCCTCCCTTCGCTCCCCATTGAGTCCTCCATTAGACTGTTCACCCTGAATGACAGAAGGTCCATGTCCATCCTGGTTATCTGTCAAAGGAGCCGCCACAATTGGTACAGTGGGCTGGGTAGCAGTCGAATCCATTAAAGAAGGGCCAGCAGCCAAACAAACAGGGTGCTTGCCACGAGCTGTGCTGGAACTCGTGGTTGGGGCTGGGCTGGGCGAGCTGGCTGTACCATAAAGAGGAGTGGTGTAATTTCTCATATTAAAGTACGAGATGGATTTTGACAGAACCAAAACAACAGTCTCTAAACTGGTCAGCCTCTCCAATAAGGGGGACACACTTTGTGCAATAATGTCCTTTAGTCTGTCTATGGAATATCCAGATCACTCTAAGGATGGATTTGGCGCTTAACATTTCCAACCAACTTTTGCTGATGCTTTTTCTTCACTTGGGGCGGGCAGGCACTGTTATTAGGGGCACTGGGTGGGGTACTCTCAAGCGGCTGGTCCTGGGCTGAAAGGAGTGGACATGCCAACAAGGCTCAAGTGAGCTTGAGAGGCTGTCTCCCCCGTTGAACCGATTAAAGAGCCAGCAGAGATCCTGGCCCACCCTCCAACTCCAGCGAGAGCCTACGCTCCGTTAATTAAATCTCCTGCGATATAACACCAACCGCCCAGGCCAAAAAAGTCTCTAGAGCGGTGCTAACAGAGGCCCTGGGGCGGAATCTTTAGCACCCATCATCTTTCGTTTTCCCATGACAAATGTGTAAGTCCCTGTGCCCCTAGTTCACAAAGAAAGAGCTCGGGCAGGTTTTCAGTTATCGCAATCAGCCAAAAAGGCCCCAAGCAGTTATGAAGGAAAAGGGCTTCCCGGGTAGAAAGTCTCTGGGTTCGATGTTCGGGGGCGTTATGGAGGGTCCGGGCCTGGTCTTGGCTCGGACGTGTCTCGTGGGCGTCCTGCGTTGCTGGAACCCTTTGCAGCTTTGTAGGCACTGTGCTTTCTGCCGCACTAAGTCTCCTTGTAAGGGGTGCCCTGGGAAATGAAGTCCAACATAGTGAATGCCCCAGGCAAGACTCATTCCTCCGCGCCGCGGGAGCCCTCTGAGGCTTTGTAGGCGCTGCACCTCTTGGTGCGCTAAGTCTCTGTGTGTAAGGGGCGCCCTGGCAGATGAAGTCCAACACAATGAATGCCACAGGCAAGCCTCACTGAAGCCTCCATGAAGTTAAAAAAACAGCACAAACAAGCCAGCAGAGAAGACGCCACGAACCTGAAGAAGTATTAACACCGACAATAGCAGGAAGGTTGTGAACAATAAGATCATCTTTGTCCTGTATTACCTCAAACTGATAATTACATTAAGAAGAACAAAATGTGACAGCCCAGCGATGTGCTTCACCAGTGTTTCTAAAGGTCATCCCCTTTAGAGTTGGGCTCTATGTAGCTGGATGTAAAGTAACATTATTTCGAATTACTTCTAATAGCAAAAAGAATCAGGTCTGTTGTCCCTGTTTAAGTGAAGACGCCGTCAAGCACTACATCACTCAACATCAACTCATGTTATTACAAGAGAAACCTCACTTAACTCTTGGCCCAGAAAAATTTCAAGCCTGGAAGGTAAACTGCCATGATCTGGAGATTTTGCAACAGACGTCAGCGGCAAATCTTGCAAACCTCCCTTAAACATTCTGTGGATGTTGTGCCTCAATGTTTTTTTGTGCCTCTATTTCCATAAAAAAAAAAATTGTTGTGTTCTTGACTATTTTTATCAAGATGGAGCCAAGTGTTATAAACAATGGAAAAAACATTAATCTACTGGGGTTAACATTCACCTGCCTTTTCAGTTTTCTTTTTTTGGCACCCCTGATCTTCGAGGCACTTCTTAAATGGTACCACATCTGGCGTCTGACATTTGGAACTACGAAAACACATGCTGACATGGAGCCAAAATAGAAAACAAATCAAGGGGTGAGGAATTCTCTAAAACTAAATACATCTGGGGATAATGAAGGAAATATTTAACCTGAAGGATACAGTGACACACATCACTACTGATATTTTGCAGTTTACTTTACATTTGGAGAACCAGATATTTAGAAGATGTGCCTAAAATTTTGCATGGCCTTCTGGTGAGTGTAATAATGAAATAGCTGTCCAAGTATGGATGTCTCAGAAAGCATGCCATCACTAATATGCACCTGGCGATGATATATGGATCTGATTGCAAGACAAATGGCAGGCATCCGTACTGGTAGTGCTTAGTGTGAGCTTGAAGCAAGGAAACCTCCTGTTTCGTGAGGTTTGTGATACATAAGGAGTATGTTACTTATCTAGTAAGCATCTATTCATAGAGTGCAGTGCTGCAGATTCACATGCTATGCACAATCCTGCCACCTAGTGCTGGGCTCAGAGTCTACAACATATTTTTCTTGAAGAAGTCTTTTGTTGATGATGTGACGTTGAGACAACTCCTCTTCGAGTGAATGCGCATGCTGAACAGCTCTACTGTTAGATTGTTCATTTTTCCTGCCATTATGGGGCGTGAGGATGGAGCTTGGAGATATATGGAAAAGATCAAGCATTATATGTATAAGGCTAAGATATATGTACATATCTGAATATATAATATTTATACATGAAATCTGACACTAATGAATGCCTAACGGGGAGACCGGACGGTAAATGTAAACCTATGGCACTACACACTAAGAACGTATGCTTACATGGCAAGTAACATACTCCATTTGTAACATGTGTTGGCTGCAGGTACACATGCTATTTATTGTTATAACCACAGTTTTCCTCTTGTGATGGGTTTAGGCACCAGTTGGTGCAGATGTCTGGAATAAAGTCCTCAAAACTGTTTGACCACAGCTTGTCGTCTTGCTTGGACATCCACACACTAGTGTTTAGTAAATGTATGTGGTTTAGTCCATGTTGCTACTTTGCAAATGTCATCTAAAGGATTGTTCCCTAGAAAAGCCATAAAAGCACCTTTCTTCCTAGTAGAGTGTGCTTGTGGAACTGACTGTAATGTCAGTTTAGATTTTGTGTAATATAGCTGTATGAATTTGACTATCATCTCGCCATTCCTACTTTCAAAATAGTTTTTCCCTGTCTAGGGTTGTAGAAGGCAATGAACAGCTATAGTGATTTCCTGAAAGGTTTAGACATATCAATGTAATACACTAATGCTTCTTTAACATCAAGTGTGTTAAGTGCTCTTTCTATAACTGTCTGTGGTTTTGGAAAGAACAGAACAGAGGTAGGTCTAGTGTCTGATTTAAGTGAAAAGGTGAGAAGACTTCTGGAAAAAAAATTGGATTTGTTCGTGGTCACACCTTATTTTAGAAAACTTGAAAGTAAGATCCTTCTATTGTAAGGGCATGTAGCTCACTAACCCTTTTTAGTGATGTAAATTGTGAATTATTCTTTTAAGACCTTCCATAAAAACCTTAATGATCGGCATGCAGAAAAGAGACTAAGGTTTACAGTTTTGCAGGTATGCTGCAAGTAGAGAAAGGTGCAGTCATTTGGAAGTGTATGTGAGCCTTGATTTCTGAAAGTGTACCAGATAACATACTATTTGTTGTGCTGTGGGAGCACAAGGGTCTGAGTGCTGAGCTGTACAGTAATGGACAAACCTTTTCCATTCAGCTGCATAACAGGCTCTGGCTGTTAAAGTCTTGTCTCTCTTAGAATGCCCACACACTCTGGAGGCAGCTCTAAGAATACAAATTCTAGAACTTCAGGAACCAAATTGTGAGGTTGAGTTATTTGGGGTTGGGATGTCTGACATTATTGTTGCTGTGAGTAAGAATGTATGGGGTATTGGGAAGCCTCTTGTGAGGTACTAGGAATAGTTTCAAGGTTGGTGTGCCCAGATGGGAGCTACTAGGATCATCTTGAGAGATGTCTGCCTGAGTTTCCTGGCAAGGGAAGAAATGAGAGGGAGAGGCAGAAAAGCGCAGGCAAATATGCCTGACAAATGAATCCACAGACCACAGAGCACTGCCTAAGGCCTTTGGGTGGAAGTACCCAGAGATGAAGCCCTGTCATTTTGAGTTTTCTGTGGTGGAGAACAAGTCCATGTGCGGGGTCCCCCAATACTGGACGTAGCGATGAAGGACTCAGTGGTTCCCACTCCTGAACTTGTTGCTGCATCCTGCTGAGCAGGTCTAACACAGAGTTGTTCATCCCCAGGAGATATTCTGCCAGAAGGTGGATGTGATGGCAAATCTCTTGCGTTAAGTGAGACAACATATTGAATGAGTGCCCCACTATTTTTGTATATAGTGCATTGCTGTCATATTGTCTGTCTGATGACAACAACCTTCTGAGTTAAACTGCTGATGAAGGCTTTTAGAGCTAACTATGAGCTGTGCTCTATGAATTCTAGCACACTGATGTGCATCATTTGTTGGAGAGTAGTCAATTCGTCCTGAACCGTCATATCCTCCGTTTTAGCTCCCCATCCTAGCATTGATGTATCTGTGGTGATAGTCACTTGCGGAATCAGGTACAAAAAAGTCTGCCATTGAGGAGATTCTCTCTGCTCCACCATTACAGGGACCAATGGACCGTGGGCTAAATCAACAGAAGATCCTCTAACCTGCCCTCTGCTTGTGACCACAGAGATGCCCGACACTCCTGTATAGGGAACAAGTGAAGCTTGCATTTGGTACAATCGCTATGCAGGAAGCCATCAAGCCCAGGAGCTGCATCACTATTCTGACTGGCAGTCAACAATGTGTCTGAAAAACAGCCAGCTGGTTCTGGAGATTGATATTTCTCCGGGTAGTGGATATGCTCTGGCTGTAATAGATTTGAGGATTGCTCCCAGATACGGTTGTGGCATTGATTGTGAAACCCAAGGTCAAAGGTACACTGTGTTTCCTGCAGGCATTTCTATATGCTTGAACTCTTTATCAGCCAATCGCCCAAGTATGGGAAAAGATGATGTTGTGCCTTAATAAGCAAACTGCTACAACTGCCCGGCATTTGGTAAAGACTCATGGTGCTGTCGTCACCCCAAACGGCAACGCCTGGAATTGGCAATGACGTCCACTTACCACAAACCGGAGGTAACTGCGATGTGCCGGAAGAATGGGGATGTGAAAGTAAGTGTCTTTCAGTCAAGGGCCATGATGAATTTGCCTTCTTGAAGCAGAGGAATCACATCCTGTAATGTCATGTGGAAGTGTTCCAACAATATTTAACAATTGAGGTGGCGGAGTATCTAGTATCGCTCTCAGTGTACTGTTCATTTTTGGGTATCAATAAGTATAAGGAATAAATGTCTCTGACAAGTTGTCCCTTTGGAATTGGCTCTATGGTATCTTTTAACAACAGAGCTTTTACCTCTTCCTTGAGAAGGTGAAGGGGTTGAGGGTCTGTTTGCATGGCAGAATGTTTGGGGATGGGAACTGAGTTCTAAGCAGTATCCATGCTGAACGATGGACAGCATCCACTGATTGGATGTTATGTCTGGCCAATAGTGGTGGAACTGCTGTAGTCTTCTGCCAATAGGTGTCATGGGATCTGGGGGTAATTTGTGGTGAGTCATTGTGAGTCACTGTTTAGAGGTGGAGGCTCTCTTTCCAGGACTACCTTTATTTATGCCTTTTTGGCTACCGCTCCATGTAACCTCCTCTTTAGTAATGCCTAGCACTTTGTTGGTGGTATGGCTGCCGTTGTATTTGGTAGGACTGAATGTCAGTGGTTGTGGTTTTTGCTGCACCTCTGCCCTTAAATCTGGGAAAGGACTGCTGCCTAGGTGTTGTGGACTGCAACGCCCCCATGGATTTAGCAGATTATGTAGCTATCTTTATTATAGGTATCTGCTTTTGGGCTAAAGGGGTGTTCCCTCATCAAAAGGGATGTTAAAAAGTTGTTGCTGAACCTCAGGGTTTAATCCCGATATGTGCAGCATGACAGGAATTAATTCCTTATGCAGCAGTATTCGCACTGTCCGGGGCACACCTAATAGTTTCACTGGAGATTTGCTTGCCCGCATAAACAAACTCCTCTGCTCTTTTTTTATATTGATCAGGGAGATGTTGTAACAGCTCCTCCATTTCATCCCAGGTAGCCCTGTTATAACGCAAGAGCAGGCCCACTAAATTGGCAACGTGTCACTGACTGACATGTCCTACCATCGCACGTTTGCCCAATGCATCTTCACACTTAGTCTCCAGGTCCGGAGGAGGAGTGTCACCTGTACTCTGGTAGCCTCACCTCTTCTAACTGTTGTAACCACTAGTGAATGCGCAATAGGATGTCCTCCAATGTTGAATGGATCATTGGGAGAAGGCTTGTATCTGCATTCGATTTGAGGTGTTAATACTGTAGCTTTTTACCACTGTGGCTCTTCCAAATTCTCAGTAGAGATTATGAACATTGACCCTATCTTGAGTAAATATTCAATGGAGCGCTCAGTTTTGACTAAAAAAAACACCTTCTTCCTCAGTGGTGTGTATTTGGACATCGTGATACTCAGCTGTATAACACTATGGTAAGAAGTGGTATCTTCTGGTGGTGATGCTTTGACTGAGGCTGGCACATCATTGTCAGGATCTGTAGGAACTACATCACATGCGTCCCAATTATCTGGGTTATCTGGGGGCACTTCCTGAAAGTCATCGTCATGAGTGTAATGTGTGGGGCTTCCTTTGTTGATGTCGCCTAAGACTATGGGGGGTGGTGACATCGATTGTAGTGAAGTGTCAAGCTGCAAAGGTCTGGTTGCTTTGTGTTCCATTAGCTTTTTCTTTGGAATAGGCTGAGGTTAAACAGTATCCTGCATCTTCATTTTAAGGGTTGTTTTTTAAAATAAATGTTGCATCTCCAAATGTCTTTTTCTGTACATCAGTCCTAAGACATTGTCAAATGCATTGCTCTCTCCGTCAGGGTTGACTGTGGCATGAGCTTTCTCACATGAGATATATTATGAGGTTTCTTAGTTTGATTCTCCTGTGGAGCAGAAACCACTGATGTCAGTGGCTTTGGTGCCAATGACGTTTTTGGCATCAGGGCTGATGAGGTTTGTGGAGTCTATGCTGAATGTCTAGCTGACTGGCAACTTTGCTGGCACCGAAGAGGTATGCAGTGCTGATGGCCTGATTGCCGACGAGGGCTGTACACATGTCGATGGCTTTGCTGGCATCAAGTGCTGCTTCAGATTCAAGGGCTGTGCATCCCCTCCAATTTTGCCAATTAGGATTGACTGTGCTGTCGTCCTGTCTCAGCTCCAACCAGTGCTTTCAGTGTCAACCAGGACCCAAAGGCTGTGGTGCACAAAGACGGTGGTGCGTGGGCATTGGGCGTAATTGTGTCATGTATGCAAGAGTCTGTTGACCCTGGGTACTCACAGCCCTTGGAGTAGTCCTTCATTCTTGGCCCAGTTCTCATAATCCTAGGATCGTCTAGGAGTTCCAAAGTTGGTGGTGAGTTTTATTCCTGCCCCTCCTGCTCAGGTTGATCACAGTCATCAGATGAGGCCGAATGAGTACTGCATAGGATGACACCACCCTCATCTTCCTCTTCTTCACCACCTGCGTCAATGTGTTCTTTCTCAGTGGAGAATTTTGCCCCTGCCGCCATCTCCATGGCATGAACCGGATGTTGGTTGGGTCCTGTTCATTATGTTCTGGCAAGAGGCAAAGGTTGCATGTCATGCTGATCCAAGTATCTGTACTTTGCCTCACACTTTGGGCACTTTTGAAAGAGTTGGTCTTTTTTTTAACCTTCCATCACCAAGAGCTGAGCATTCTCTGCGTTGTGGAGATAGGAACACACTAGAAGTAGCTGCCTGGGTGGATGTCACGAAGGTTGTTGGATGAAAAGTTGACATTGTGTGCGAAGTTTTGGTTGCATGAAGCTCCAGCACCATCAGTACTAACCCGATGACAGAAAAAAATCAATCTAACAATAGAACCTTTCAGCATACTCATTCACACGATGAGGAGTCTCAAAGTCACACCAGCAACAAAAGACTTCTTAGTGAAAAATAAGTTGTAGAGTCCGAGCTCAACACTAGATGGCAGGAGTGTGCATAGCATGTGTACCTGATGCCAGGGTACATGCCAGGGGCTCACATGGGTAGACGGTGTCCACTCATATTTACAAGGTGGACACCGTCCACCCTGCTCCAAAGCTAATCACTCTAATGGGAGTGCACAAACCATGTCTACTTAGTTTTGGTTGATTCCAGAAATTTCTTGGATTGATGGTTACCATGCTTCTGATGTGGTTGGTTTGCCCGCCCACCTCCACACTACAGGACTGTCAATCTTGTGTAGGGCGAAAACGCTGCCAATGACAGCCCGGTGTTGCCCTTTGAACCTTCTCCCACTAGCCCTTAATCTTGCAGGCTACCTCCCAGTAGACATTGTGAGCCTAAGACTAATTAGTGGTCATATCAGACGCCACTGGTTGCATCCCGCCCTCATGTTCCATTGCCATTTATTTTTTGGGCTCGCCTCCTCTGGCTCCTTTTCTTTTGTGACCTGAACCGGAGCCAGATATCATCATGCCTCGCCCACCCACCTGGGACTCCACTTGCATTCCTGGCCTCGTCTGCTGCCTGACCTGCCTGGCCTATTTGCGTGCCACATCAGAGGTCTGAACAGCAAAGGATTGGAAGCAGAGTCAGAACTCCCCCTGCTGCTTCGGCCAAATCCCTGCTGCCTGGTTCCGAGTGCCATAGTCCCTCTGTACTCTGCCTTACAGCCCTTAATTAATCCCATTGGTTGGGCTGGACACGAGGTAAGTCGGGGGGAGGGAATCAGTCTGCCTCTCCTAAGAGTCTGCTGCCACAGTGACATGGGGCATTCAATTCCATTGGATAATAAGTCACTTGCAGAGTCTGTCATTTTTTGGTTCACTTCTCCCAATTCTGGGTGGAAAGTGGAGCCTTTGTAGTCATTGCTGGTTTGCAGATTTTTGACCAAGTTGTTTTGAGTGGGTGATATGAAGAACATTGTTACCGAGGAGAGCATGTTTGGCACGTAGTGTCCCAGAGAGACCTTAAGACTCTCTCTCATGCTGCTTAGGAATTGTGTACTTGGTCTTACTCAACATTCTCCATGACCAATCTGTTCTGCCAGTCTGTGGAGCAGAGCACTATTCTACAATGCCCATGCCAGTGATCAAGGTTTTGTTTTTTTTGCAATTTCTTTTATATAGCGTGAACTCTACCTGAAGGTATTGGAGTGCTTTACATGAGCACCAGTTACCTTACATTGAGACACATTCATTTTTGGTAGGCATGGGCAGATTGAGTGATTTGCCCAGAATCACAGGATATTGGGCCGATGCCAAGACTTGAACCTGGTTCTCCAGCTCAGCAGCTCTGGACATTTGGTCACACCATTAGACTAGAACCAAGGGTCACAGATTAATGAGATACTGTTTCTGGGACTTAGCAACACACTGTTACAGTTATTTCCATATTTCAGGTATCTGGAGACATCAAAGCTGAGTGCTTATAGAAAGAAATCTGGGTTTCAAAACGTATCTTTCTTTCAAGCTAATGATGTTTTCCAGAGGGGCAACTGTTTGCGCTGTACTGTTTTTCAGAACTAAACATGTTGCAAGTGTGGGTGACACAATCATCAACAGTCGACTGGATTGTGGGTCTATTGTACTTGGAAATACAGTTTAACAAATAAAGTGTTACAAATGATCTTGAGTGATGCTGCTAACATTACCATTCTCTGTAAGTCAGCCATACCACCCTGAAAGCACCTGAGCTAGTCACTCTCTACTTTCAACTTTCTATAGCGCCAGCTGTGGGCTTCTGAGCAAACCTTTAAGCCCAAGTACTTATTCTTTTACAAATTAAGCACTAGCACAAGGTGAGCACTATATATTCTTGGCACTGGCCATGTATCAAAAATGTCCCCTCTGTATAGTTTGTGGTAATTTGTAGATTTATTTAGACAGTATTGAAGGTTTGTGCACTACCTTGCTCTTGGTTGTATGGTGCAGTGAGGCAACCATATGCTTGCCAGTGTGTCTTGGGGCTATGCAATTGGATTGTGACAAAGGAATGTCAATTGACATATGCCCTCATAGGGTAAGTAATAGGCCTAGAATGGTGATGAGGATATCATAAGTTGATTACTTACTGGTAATCTTCAGTACTCTGATTTTCACTTCTTAGCCCCAGTTCTTATGTTAACATCCTTTCACTTACTATGATAGCAAGATCTCCAATCTATGTTCTATATTCTGTGTATTGGGGACCACAAATTGATCTATAGAACCTGATTTAAATTTCATTAAAGGCAACCTGTTATTCCTTTAACATCACAAATCACTTCAACCCCTTCAAATAAAAATATTAGGATGCTCTAGATTGATGGATATCTATGGAATGCCTCAGAATGGTTTCTAAGGAATGAATGACCATGGCAGCCTTATGCCACCTTTACTTCAACTATGAAACTGCTTTCAATAGCCTAATTTGTGTAGTATTTTATTTGTGCCACAGCTTACAGGCGTTATCTTGGGAGGCACGTTATTCAACAGATCCCCCCGCCTTACATGAAGCCCCATTACCTTTTCCAGCTCACACCTACCATTGTCCAACCTTCAGTACAGCAAGGCCCTGCCACGTTCCATGCACTCCCAGGAGGCAATGCAGATCACCACAAACCTGCACAGGTATCTGCTGCCAGACAGGAAACCTTGCCTTCTCTCTCTGTCCTAGAGTCTGCATCAGTGGTAGCCAAGAGAGGTAAAAAGCACTGGTACCCTTGCCAGAAAATGTTTGGGCTAAATTTTCTTTTTTTAAAAAGGCACTTTGTTAATTTTAATACCACCACAAACCTGGACGGGTGTCTATTTCGGCAGATTAAACAACGTCTTTCAAAGTCCCCAAAAACTTTCTACATGCATAGTAAGTCAACTGGGCCCAGTAATGCTGAAAATATTTTTGCCAAGCAACTTTGCATTTTGTTTTGCTCACCAACCATCACTGAATATCTATATAAGAGCGACAAATGTAACAAAATATAGCTGATCCCATGCTTTCTGATTTCTACA
Organism: Pleurodeles waltl; assembly: GCF_031143425.1. Classification (NCBI taxonomy): domain Eukaryota; kingdom Metazoa; phylum Chordata; class Amphibia; order Caudata; family Salamandridae; genus Pleurodeles; species Pleurodeles waltl. Next base: position 1,693,744,210 of record NC_090440.1, read on the forward strand.
GAAATAAGCACATGCAAATCCAGCATCTTGGATGTCTTTGCAAGTGTAAACAAGAGTTTACTGTTTGATTCTGAAAGTAGCCTAGCACAACCCAGGTGTACCTGCACAAGATTCAGAGAGGAGAATGTCAAGCCAAGGATAGATTCACCAAGCTTCACTGAATATGCTACAACAAATGACCAAGATGCGGTGCCAGTTTTGAAAGGGATACCAGCTTGCCAGTGTGTTGGGACCACAGTCAGTGGGCTCAATTTAAAGAAAGGTGTCCATGGCTAAGCAGTGAAAATGGTTGCCTTGTATGTAGAATATGCAGTGATGGTAAGCTGCTTGGAGTGTCAGCATCACAGAGTGTGAGTATGTCTAGAGATTGGATCACTGGGAGCATTGCTGCATCTGACCCAACAAAAGCCAGCCAGTTAACCTCACTGCAGAAAACAAATCGTAAGCACAAACATTCTGAAACACATTCTAAAGCATGTGATAGCCAAGCTGTATCCAAGGAGGCACTGCAGCCAACAATGCTGGAGCAGCAGAGGCATTGCCATGCTTCAACAGTTAAGGTTTTTCACTCTCTTTACTGTTGTGCAAAAATGTAATCGCCCCTTTTCAGACTTTCCAGGTCTAATAGCCTTACAGGTTGCTAATGAGGCAGATATGTGCTCGAGTCCACACAGCGAATATACTGCAGCACAGATAACCAATTGCACTGCTAAATAATTGAAGAGAAAGCTTTGAATAGGTTTTGTTGAACAGGCTCCAAAAAAGTGTGTTTATATCAATTAGTCAACAACTCTTTCTTCCATGTCAGTTTTAATTATTTATGGCCGTGCTGTAATCAGTGGAAAAGAGCCCCTCGCTTTTTACCGTGACTTGGTTGAGTTGACATTGGGACATGCAGAGTGCATCGAGTTCTCACTGTTGAAATGTCTTGAGAAACATGGATTTTGCAACAAGTTCCTTGCAGACAACTGGATAGGGATGTGCAGTGATGGTGCCAGCGTAATGCTTGGGAGACACTCTGGTGTTCTGGAGAGGTTATGTTCAAAATACCCTCACCTTATAAAATGGCACTGTCTATGCTACCGGTTTGAGCTCAGTATAGCAGACAAGGTTGATACATTGCCTTGACCTCCTTGAGCGCCTTGCGTCCTTTTCGAAAAACTGTGTGCTGTCACCCAAAAATCAGCAGGAACTCTCTGCATGTGTGAAAGAGTTCAAAATTGCAATTCTGAAATTTGGGTGAGTATTTTCAGTTCAGCTGATTGCTTCTAGCAAAGGGGTAATACAAGCAGCATGGGAGTCATACCCAGCCCTTCACCAGCATTTCTTTCAGTCCAGCTTAACCACTTCTTCTGGTGCCAAACATCGTCCCACTTTCAGTGGGCTGAATAAAATCCAGACATCTGCAGATATTTTGCTGAATCTAGCTGGTGTTGCAGATTCTGTTCATGAAATTGGAACACTGTCAGAAGCACTGCAAAGGGATGAAGTAACTCTGTCACAAGCTTACCAAAACATCAATCGTTCAGTAAGGGCAATTGAAAAGCTTAAGGTGTTCCCAGGGATACATAGAAAGGAGGCTGAAGAAGCTAATGAGATTGGCTTTTTTAGAGGAGTGTCAATCGGCCATGAGGACTCACGTGGCCAGGTAAAAAAAACCTTCCCCAATTTTACCAAATTCTGGCAGATAACTTGCACTCTAGATTATATGCACAGTCATCAATCAATAGGTCTGACATGTCAACTCAAATGAATTTGTAGCACTTACATCATAGATAGATATTATCAACCCACACAAGTTGCCAAATGACATTGAGAGCCCATGGCATGAAGGCGAGGAGAAACTGCAAAACCTGTGCAGGAGATTCTCTCCTACTTATAAACCCATATCTGACGGCTTGAGAGACTATGTTGATATTGGTGGTAATAACATTTTAGATCAACTGCAACCTGTTTTGAGGGCTTGAAATACACTTCCTGTGACTTCAACTGACTGGTAAAGGGGTTTCAGCACCATTAATTTGATTATGTTGACCCTACGAAACTGTCTTGGTATTTGACGCCTTTCCTCATTAATGTTTATTAACCTCAAGGGCCCTCCTCTGCCTCTTTGGAATCCAATGCCATATGTCAACAGGTGGTTGACTGCTCATCACCATGCAGATGAGTCTCAGTGTAGAAAGGTAGATCCTACATCCCAGCACAATAAAAGAATCATGCAGACACATGGGAGATTTTTAATTGATGGTAGGTTTTCAATGATATAAGCGGTCTCACTAATTACTCATTTTCCATGGTCAAACATCCTCTGGCAAAAAAGCCTGGTCAAAAATGTCTGCAACTATAGATGTGCAGAGTATCCAGTTGAAACTGTACAGAGTGCAATTCGCATTTTTTTCCATCATGGTCAAAGTGTGTTACAATTGTTAGTATATTTGAAGGTGGTGTGCTAGGTAGCATAATAAATTGTATAGTTTTGATATTCACAATTGCAGTTTATAGCATGTATTTTTTTTTTTTTTGCAAAGCCTAACACAAGCTTTGTTCATAGTGCCAGTTTTAGAATGCCAAGCTTGCAGCATTTAGTGGCCTGACTAATGTAGTGGGATACCAAACTTCATCCACATTTGGGCTGTTAATTCCTCCTGGCAGACCAGTACTGAGCAGCTTAAATGGTTAAATCATGCAATACGCTCAAATGATAAACCTACTGAATGTTTGGTGTCACTTCCTGTGATGTCAAACGTTGTGATGTCACGAGCCATGATGTCACTTCCTGTGGTACTACTTAAGTTGGTGAGTCCCCCCACTTCTTTTATAGGACTTGTCCCCTGCTAGCACCCAACACATGATACGAATATATGTGTTCGGAGACTCTATAGTACAATTACATTTCCCCTGTTGTACACGGGGAAAAATCTGGTGAACAGCCAGCATCCTGAATTTTATTTTTGTGTTCCCCTTGTTTGATGTGCTCTGGTGAAATGCACACAAACACCCGCTTTGCAAGATCAATTAAAACTGTACTTTTTCGACCGGGCTGTTCTGTATCAAAAGTGTACTTTCTGCACCAGGAACGCTTTTATGCCCGAGGTCGTAAGTAGGGCAGTGATTTCTGAAATCTAAGCATGTAGGTGCACAGTACAATATATGTCACTAATTTGGTTTATATTATACTCTGCCCTTCTGGAAGATAGTGGCATATTTTTCCAATCACCAAGGAGTAAGCGGAGGAGGCATAGAAGCAGAGTTATTATCTAGTAGTTGTTAAGGCCATTCCTAGCACTTCTGATGGTAAACTATTTCCGTTGCCTCTTTAACACCGTTTCCAACTTGCTGTAAAAACACAGAGTCTCCTGGTGTAGCTGCTGCAGTTGACGGTGTTGCTGCGTCTGGCATTAAAGCCTATCAACTCAATGGTGGTAGATGCCTCAGGTTTATATTTTAAACTGCACTCAAACTTTTTTTAGTATGCTTTGCTTTCTGAGTTATTTCACATAAAAAAACAGTTACAACAAATCCCTGAGCACCACATTGACTAATCACATGCCAACAGCTCCACCAAGTGGCGCAACTAATCACTTGGCCGGAGGGGATCATCTCTTTTTAGGTCGAGCGCGCAAGCACTTTGACCTGTTGTAAGTATTGTAGGCTTTTAACCACACCCACCGCGCGCCTATCACTTTCACTCATTCCTGGGCTTGCCTTTCAAAAATCCTTTATCATCACTGGTAAATGCTTTTTACGTTTGTCCGTCCTTGGGGCAGTTTTGTTACCCCCTTGCAGACTGCCCCTGTTACATGGATAATTGCACGATTGCCGATGTGAACAAACGTCTATTTCTTTTTGTGTCTTTCCTTTGTGCTCATGGTGGTCATGGCACTTTTAGTCGGCTCGCTTATGTCAACTGTTTTACTTCTCATTTTCAATTCAAGTGGCAAGAAAAGTCCAGTTAGGAATTTACAACGCTAATAGCCCGAACTCAAGAAAACGCGAGACCCATTGCATTGCAAATGCTTGTTAAGGTTTGCTAGAAAATCCTTACTTAGAAGGTGGTCTCTGTGGAAGTTCAGAAGGTGTGGGAATAGCAGACAAGGACAAATAGAACACTCCCTGAAAGTGACGTCTCTGATGTTTAGGTTACCTTCTTGCATTGTGAGACCATACATCTTGCTTTTTTAGGGAACCCCAATTGAGTTGAGGAAGAACAATTAAACCTTCTGCTAATGGTTACCGCAATTATTTTTTGGGAATAGTCTTCTTCAAGTATACAGGATTTGGGCTTCTTTGCCTGAATTTTTTCATAAGCCTTATCAAACACACTGTAAAAAATGTCCTTGAAATCATAAATGGGCACCAAGCGGTCTTGTTTGTGACTGTGGCTGCAGAGATTACAACAATAAAGAAAAGTGTAAATATTTAAGGCCTGATTTAGAGTTTGACGGACAGGTTACTCCGTCAAAAACCTGATGGATATCCCATCTGTGGCATTACAATCTCCATACGTTATTATGAGATCATAATACCATGGAAGGGATTTACATCACAATTGTGACGCCGTAATTCCCATTGCCTAACACTAAATCAAGTCTTTAGTTTTCTTGCCTTTTGATGGATATATATTGGAGATCAAAAAGAAAATTCTTCATCAGCTGCCTGTTTTCGGAGTGTCACATCTATTGTGTTCTCTCAATCTAGATCTGATGCAATGACTTCCAATAAAGAAATCTATCTCTGCTAAGGGTGGTAGTTATGTTGGGGAGGGCACCACTTATGACTGCAGTTATTGAGGTGATGAAAGAAGCTCAATGTCTTAATGAGGTAGAGTTTTGAATATCTGGGACCTCTGAAGGCACTACCACATGCTTTGATTAACCCCTCGTTAGAGCTAGACCCCGATGTGCTCTAACCCTTTCAATCTCGTGCAGTCAAGAGACACAAAAACCTAAGCAAAGGTAGGAGTGCCCACCGAAGATTATACCCCCAGGTAAAAATAAAAAACAGTCTAGTGTGAACGCTAGCGCACCTGATCTCGGGACACCTTGTGGATCTCCCTGGCACTGTTTAAGTGTGCAGATGTTTTGGATGCCAAGCTACGCCCACTGTTTAAGAGCCTGTCTGCTGTCGACGTACAGATATCGCTTGTTTGCAAAAAGGTGGATGGGTGGCTGAATGGCCCTCAAATAGTCCCAACGGCATATCTGTAGACAACCAAACACACTTCCTTCTAAACGCAAATTGATCAGGACCAGTGCCTGATGGCAAAATAACAATGACAATGTTACTGCTGGGACTTGTCTGCCCCCCCCCCGTTCCTAAGTCCTGAGTTCTTCCATTATCTCAGGACCTGGCCGAGGCAACAACAGGAGTGAAAAAGAGGGATGAGGCAGATGCCATGTCATGGATGCTGAGCCCAAAACTTGCCAGTCTACTCTCCCCATGATCAATTTACCCACTGCCTCTTGCCCCTATGTGGTTATTCTTGGCAATGTTCCTACTCTTGCGGAGGGGGTACACAAAGACACCTTGGAACTTAAGAACAAGACTATACATTATCTCCATACACATGTCGGTCCCCTATGTAATCTCTATGACAGAGTTATTTTTGTGAGTAGGGTGGGGAGGATTGGGTCATTGCCTCATCGTTTGCAAGGGGACTGTATTATTATAAACGTTCGCAGACCCTCATTGGCAGGGGATATTCTCCTGAAAACGAGGAATCACTTGTTTTATGTTGGCCCAATAAGAATCCCCCTCCTAGGGTTTTTTGTTTTTTTTACAGGCATACCGCGCCCTATTATGGGGGAGGGAATGTTTCAAAGGTCGCTTACAAAATCACCTGATCTGGTTCAACACTTACGAGCGAATAGATGTGCCCACCTCACAAACTTAGAGGACACTGTCTGACATACTAATTCTGATCAGGTCAGTTGTACCTCCTGCCAGGTCAGTAGAGCAGACGAGGGGAGGATAAGGATGTAACCATCATACCACTTTCCCCATCCCCCTTATCAATAACCAGCTGGGACCTTATTGCACTTAGCCTGTCTGCTGATAGGACGGTTTGGTTGTTGATTGTCCCGCTTTGCAGCTGGATGTGAACTTTAGGGATACTATGGGCTTGACCGCTGACTTATATGCCCTGTGCACCGGCACGAGGGCAAAAGTGTCTTTGGTTTATGTCTCTAAAACTATTGATAGCTCAAACTAAATTTCCTTAGTTGGAATGTTGTGAGTGCCCAAGCCAAATTATGTAATGATGACTTGGTGGCCTTTATCAAGGGGTTTGACATTGTCTCTCCCAAGGAGACATTGTAATGTGAGGATATTTATCTCGATGGGTGTGCATCATATAACTTCCCCGTTTCTACCTCTGATTTGGGATGAGCCAAGGGGGGGCTTAGTGGCATGGTTTAAAAAGGGCCCTACCTATAAAATCACCCCTCTAGTCTCAGATAAGGTTTTTATGCAAGCCTTAGAGTTAAGGCGGTCTCCCAGACATGATATCTACATAAGTAATGTTATTAATAACGATTTCACTGCCAAGGATAATGGTATATTAGGAAGGCTGTTTTGCTAATTGAGGAGTTGCCTGTCAAACATGCTGACTCATTTGGCTCCTTTAAATTGATTTTAACTGGCAATTTTAACTCTAAGATTGGTGCCGCTCAGTTCCTGCCTTCTTCAACTGGAGGCTTTGAACAGGGCGTGGATGGCAATGGTAATGTTATGGAATCCAGGGGGCGATTTGTACACCCAAGGCTGCTGGTCCACGATCTGGACAGTGCTATCCCAGAGCCCTTGCTTCCACATCTACCTAAATGGGGAGATGCGGTGGGTCAGTCATAGAATATAAATCTTTGGCACCAAGAATTTGTGCCACCTACTATCTGATGGAGGGTGACCTGAACATTACATAGTGATCACAACCCCCTTGCACTCTATTAATTTTGGCAAAAAGTCTGTATGGTTCAAAAGTTATGAACAGCCCTCAGCTATTAAGAGTGATGGCCTGCGATTAGCCTGGTGCTCCACTTATATGGGCAATTTGTTGACATGTCTGAATAGTGAGTGTGCCATGCTTATCTCGGGATGTTGCTCGGAGGCTTTGGAGCTGTCCACTGTTCTTGCCAACTTTAATGCCCTTACGGACTATGTCAAAGGGATGTTGTGTAAGCTCCCTCCCACCACCCTGGTGAAGGAGAAGTCCTGGTTTGATAGGGCAAGCAGATATGCAAGTGATAAGTTGCATTCAGCCCTGAAGTCCCATCCAAGAGACCAGGGGCTCATTGCCACCTGTAGGAATGAATATAAGCACGCCCTCAAGGGAAGAAAGGCTGAGCTGCGGACTGAAAAGTTAGACAGTTTCGTGACAGCTTGTCAGGTGAAGGACACCCAAGCATTTTGGAAGTCAGTTAGGAGCATCACAGCCCCAAGGGGGGGGTCTCCGACATAGTAACTACCAATAGCATTTCTGATTCCTGGATTAAGCAATTCAGCAGTATCTATTTATCTGACACCAACCAGAATGCTAAAGGGCTTTTAGGCGCACCTCTGCCATTGGGTATCATCTTGTCGGGCGAGGAGATCCTTACGGTTATTTACAACAGTCCTGCCAAAAAGGCTCCTGGACCGAATGGGGTCCCTATGAACCTATATAAGGCTAATCCAGAATTTTGGTCCCCTTTACTTACTCTCTATCCCCGACCCAGTAACAAAACTAATTGGGCGAGCTGTTCTGGAATGCCTCTTGGACTGGGATTTCATGTAATAATATTATTTACCAAGGTAAGTACGAGTTCCAAGAAATCGTCATTGCCCCCATTTTCAAGAAGGTCAGTCCAGAGGACCATACATGCAACTGTCCTATTTCTCTCCTCAACTCAGTGACGAAAATAATCGGGTGAGGCGTTCTGGAATGCTTCTTGGACTGGGTTTCAAGTAATATTATTATTTCCACAGACCAGTATGAGTTCAGAAAAGGTTTAGGAACTTTTAAACAGTGTCTTAACCTTCAATTGTTAGTTGCAAAATATAAGGTGGCTAAGGGCTCCACAATCCAGTTGACGTTTATGGACCTGTCCAGCAACTTTGACTGAGTTAATCAAAACTGCGGGCTATACTAACATCCGTGGGCGTGGAGGCTGGCCTTGTTGCCTTCCTATGTCATCTTTATTGGGATCTGAAGTCTGCTTTTAGATTTGGCAATAATAAGGAGTGCATCCCGACATTCCCTGTTAGACTAGCAGTGCAACAGGGGTGTGTGCTTGCCCCAATTTTATTTCTACTCTATATTAACAAGCTTGAGTTGGTTTTAGGTATGATGGGGGCTGTTGTTCCAGCTGTAGGCAACAAGCCAATGCCAACGCTACTCTATGCTGACGACGTCGTGCTACAGATCTAAAATTGCTAATTACGTCTTTTGTTAATTTCATGGAGGAGCTGGATTTGTGGACCAAACTTTTGAAGACACTCATTATGATATGTGGCCTCAAAAGCACGAAAATTCGCCCATTACTATAAACAGTTAGATCCACTACTAGGGTGAGTCAGTTCCCTTATTAGGGGGGTTACATTTGAGAAGGCTTGCTCCTGGTCCCTTTTTGTTGCAAATAGGATTCATTTGTTTTCCCGTGCAATAGGATCTATTTGTTTCCCTGGCCACCACCACCACCACACCAGATTGTGATTGGGGCTACAGAGAAACTGCAAGGTCCAAGTGGAGGAAAACTGTTTGCCGAAGGTTGCTGGGTGTTCCCCCATCTACCTCCCATTTTACAGCTCATCAGGAGCTTGGCCTTGAATAGGTGGAGGATCTAATTAGCCTTGCTCCGCTATTATTATGGTGCTCTATCTGGCTTAAGGAAGAGGCGGTTGTTAAACGCCTTATTACTATGGACTTCCTCTCGTGTCATTAAGGGTCTAGAAATCCCCGGATTAGGTATGTAAATGCGACATTAAGGCCTTAGGGTGCAAATCGTAGTAGCATCACTAAGAGGGATAAAGGGGGGGCTGAAGGATCGATTTTTGGCCTCCACGATGGACCACCCGGAGAGGATGGAGTCAATGATACCTTCTATCAAGGACTTTTGTCTTGTTCAAACCGTCGATGCTGTAGATCCCCATCTGGTGGTTGTTCAGAACTCCCGGAGCGGGCACAGTTTACACGGGTTCAAACTGGTTCAAACAGGTGGACGCTGTGCTTCCCCCCCGGGGCAATTTGCACCTGCTGATATTTTGTTATGCCCCTGTGATGAAACCTCTCCCCAGTCTCTGTGTCACTTTGTATTTTTCTGTAAATGTTAGCCCCCATAACAAAACAGTACTTAAACCCCTTACTACAAACCCAAAATATTAGGAGATGTAGAGCTGAATTGTCTTTTCTCCAACAGCTTGAGTTGCATTTAGTATGTAACATAGTTGGTTCCTTTTTTTTTTTTTTTTTTTTTTAAAGGCGGTAGGTTTGAGCAAATCAAAGTTATATTAATCACGCTTTTTAATTGGCCTAACTGTATTTGAGTTGCTGTGGCTTTATTGTCCTTGGTATCGAAGATATTGATAAATTGACAGTATGAATTTTTATATTTATCATCCTTTTATCTCACTCTTATTTGTTTTTATTACTGTTGTTATGTATCGTATTTTTATGATGTGCTTTTCATGGTCCATATTTATGTGATCAAATAAAGCTACATTTAACTGAAACTGGAGAATTTCGTTCCTTTCTCTACGACAGCGTTAGACTCAATGGCAATTTTGTTCTTGAAGTAGAGTGATGATCTGAAGCTGAAGAGTGTCTTGACGGTGAAGCCTAACGTAACAGCGAAGACCTACATGTCTTTTTTTTAAACCACTTTTATTGAAGTTGCAGTACTGCAACATATTACAGAATACAAGGTAGAATCTTTATAGATTGCTACGTGTTAATCCCATTATATACAAAACACGATGTGCAGGAAGGATTGACAAACAGTATAATAACAAGTGAACCATCATGTGATGAGCCTTTTAACTTTCATTGTACAGTTGGAATCACACACCAACCTGGTCCGAATATTGGACTTAGTCCCAAATCATGTTTTACCCCAATCTGTGGCAGCTGGTTGGGTGGGGTGGCCTTCACGTGTGTCCTCGTGAAGTAGATGGATTTGCTAATTAAAAAAATATCTTCAAGCATCGTATGGGGAGGCATTAGATGTCAATGAGTGTGAAGTTCAAATAATAATGTTTGCCAATCTGCAACTATAGGATATTTCTGAGGGCCTCTACTTTCGTCTTGTCTCAAGGCTACTGTTTCCGCTCGGCCCCACTTAACAGTCACGGCTTGCCTGTGGGCTGTACTAGGTATCACCTGGGATTTCCAATGCATAGTTATTTATTCTACTGGCCACTAGTAGAGCCAACGTCGAGAAATCTGTTGATGACTTTAGCGACCAGTGATTTGCAGAATAGGCCAAGTAGCAACCGCTCCAGCAAAAGGGCAAATAAAGCAGCATCGTCGATATAAGTTTCAGGCTATGGTGAAAGTTTTCGAATGCGATCCTCAGCAAGCTATTTGCCATTGGCAGGAGGCAGGCTTGAGGCAAAAAGATGAGTTGCATCTCTTCTTGCATCTGTGCAGAAGTAGGAGGGCCCACTTCTTCACTGTATTACCCTGCCAACCAATATGCAGGCCATTGTAACTATGCTGTCAAATAATAATGTTCAAAGTTAGGGGCACCCAGGCTGCCTTTTATTATGGGGAGCTGTAGTTTATGAAGTGCTACTCGGCGTCTACCCTTGTTCCAGATAAAGGACCCTAAATTGGAACGCAAATCATGAAAGGTAGATCGGGGATGTTGAGTGGTAGATTCTGGCAGAAGCATAACAGACAGGGTAGCATCACCATTTTTGCCAGAGACAATCTACCTTGAACTGAAAGGGGCAATGTACTTCAAAAGGCCAACTAGGGCCTCAGTGCCACAGCTTTTGTGAAATAATCATCAAGTAAATTTTGTTTGTCATGGCAGATATTAATGCGCAAGTACCTAAACGTGTGGGCTTTCCATTTCACTCGGTGTCCATGTAAGGAAATGCCTGCTTGGCATGGTTACTCACTGACTTTTTGCCTTTTGTTGATGCCAGTTATGATTGAAAGTGTGCTGGGGCCCTGCTAACCAGGCCCCAGCACCAGTGTTCTTTCCCTAAACTGTACCTTTGTTCCCACAATTGGCACAGCCCTGGCACCCAGATGAGACCCTTGTAAATGGTACTCCTGGTACCAAGGGCCCTGATGCCTGGGAAAGTCTCTAAGGGTTGCAGCATGTATTATGCCACCCTGGGGACCCCTCACTCCGCACATGCACATTGCCTCACAGCTTGTGTGTGCTGGTGGGGAGAACATGACGAAGTCGACATGGCACTCCTGTGGCATAGGTAAGTCACCCCTCTAGCAGGTCTTACAGCCCTAAGGCAGGGTGCACTATTCCACAGGTGAGGGCATATGTGCATGAGCAATATGCCCCTACAATGTCGAAGCAAAACCTTAGACATTGTAAGTGTAGGGTAGCCATAAAGAGTATATGGTCTGGGAGTTTGTCAAACACAAATTCCACAGTTCCATAACGGCTACACTGAAATCTGGGAAATTTGGTAACAAACTTCTCAGCACAATAAATGCACACTGATGCCAGTATGGGATTTATTGTAAAATACACCCAGAGGGCATCTTAGAGAGGCCCCCTGAACACCAGTCCGACTCCCAGTGCTAGGCTGACCAGTTTCTGCCAGCCTGCCACAACCAGACGAGTTTCTGACCACATGGGGAGAGTGCCTTTGTCACTCTGTGGCCAGGAACAAAGCCTGTACTGGGTGGAGGTGCTTCTCACATTCACCTGCAGGAACTGTAACACCTGGTGGTGAGCCTCAAAGGCTCATGCCTTTTGTTACAGCACCCCAGGGCATCCCAGCTAGTGCAGATGCCCGCCCCTCCGGCCACTGCCCCCACATTTGGCGGCAAGGCTGGAGGAGATAATTAGAAAAACAAGGAGTCACCACCCACCACTCAGGACAGCCCCTAAGGTGCCCTGAGCTTAGGTGGCCCCTGCCTTTAGAAATCCTCCATCTTGAGATTGGAGGATTCCTCCAATAGGATTAGGGATGTGCTCCCCTCCCCTCAGGAAGGAGGCACAAAGAGGGTGCAGCCACCCTCCAGGACAGTAGCCATTGGCTAATGCCCTCCTGATCTAAACACCCCCCTAAATCTAGTATTTAGGGGCACCCCAGAACCCAGGAAATTAGATTCCTGCAACCTACAACAACAAGAAGGACTGCCGACCTGAAAGCCCTGCAGAGACGACAAGTGCTTTGGCCCCAGCCCTACCAGTCTGTCTCCAGACTCAAAGAACCTGCACAGCGACGCATCCAACAGGGACCAGCGACCTCTGAGGACTCAGAGGACTGCCCTGAACCCAAAGTCCAAGAAAACTCCAGAGAACAGTGGCACTGTTCAAAAACAGCAACAACTTTGCAACTTTCTTGCAACTTTTAAAGACTTCACTCTTCCCGCCGGAAGTGTGAGACTTCACCCTCTGCACCCGACACCCCCGGCTCGAGCTCGAGAGAACCAACACTGCAGGGAGGACCAGCAGGCGACTGTGACCTTGTGAGTAACCTGAGACGACCGCCCTGGACCCCCACAACGAAGCATGCAGAGAGGATCTAGAGGCTCCCCCTGACCGTGACTGCCTGGAACAAAGAACCCAACGCCTGAACCAAGCACTGCACCCACAGCCCCCAGGACCAGAAGAAACCAAACTCCAGTGCAGGAGTGACCATCAGGCGACCCTCTGCCTAGCCCAGTCGATGGCTGGCCCGAGAAGCCCCCCTGTGCCCTGCCTGCACAGCTAGAGTGACCCCCGGGTCCCTCCATTGATTTTTACAGAAAACCCGACGCCTGCTAAGCACACTGCACCCGGCCGCCCCTGTGCCGCTGAGGGTGTGTTTTGTGTGCCTACTTGTGTCCCCCCCAGTGCTCTACAAAACCCCCCTGGTCTGCCCTCCAAAGACGCAGGTACTTACCTGTTGGCAGACTGGAACCGGAGCACCCCTGTTCTCCATAGGCGCCTATGTGTTTTGGGCCCTGACCTCTGCACCTGACCGGCCCTGTGTTGCTGGTGCAGTGACTTTGGGGTTGCCTTGAACCCCAACTGTGGGCTACCTATGCCAGGAACTTATACTTGTAAGTGCCTTACTTTCCTGAAAAACTAACCAATACTTACCTTCCCTAGGAACTGTTGATGTTGATTTTTGCACAAGGTCCACTTTTAAAATAGCTTATTGGCATTTTAACTAAAACTGTGTATGTTACTGCTCTTAATCAAAGTTAGTTCTTATCGATGTGGAGTACCTTGCATTTTATATATTTACTTCAAATCTTGAATCTTGTGGTTCTAAAATAAATTGAGAAAATATATTTATCTATATAAAAACTATTGGCCTGGAGTTGTCTTTGAGTGTGTGTTCCTCATTTATTGCCTGTGTGTGTATAACAAATGCTTAACACTACCCTCTGATAAGCCTACTGCTCGACCATACTACCACAAAATAGAGCATTAGAATTACCTAATGTTGCCACTATCTTACCTCTAAGGGGAACCCTTGGACTCTGTGCACACTATCTCTTACTTTGAGATAGTATATACAGAGCCAACTTCCTACAGTCCGTCTATGTGAAAGTCCTGTGGAAGGCAGTGGGGGTGTGGAGGAAACAAGCAAGACTTTGCCCAATGCACTTGCATCCAGATAAATTGTAAATTTCCAGCAGAAGGGTCTGGACTGGGGCAAAACCTTTTTTGATGTCTCGGATATAAATCAGGACGTCATCTGCATATAATGAGACTATATGAATTATATTGGGATACCCGGCACCTCCCCACCCCATCAACTGGCGTAATTTTTTAGCTTGAGGCTACATGGACAGAGAAAAAGTAGTGGGGACAGCGTCCCTCACTTTATATTTAGCGGGGGAAAGATGCATTTTCCAATTGGGACCCTAGCCATTGGCTCCACATATAGCAGTCGTATTAACGCTTGGATCCTCTCTGTTATCCCGAATTTTGTCAGGGTTAAGAAGAGGTAGTTCCAGTCCACTGTGTCGAACGCCTTCTTTAGGTCCAGGACCAAGCTTACGGCAAAGGGCAAGCGGGGTGGGACCTGTTCCAGTACTCTGTACAGTCTACGAATGTTCAGCATAGTGGATTTCCCAGGAATCAACCAATTTTGGTCCCTGTGTACCAGCCTCTTCACTAGTTCCTGTAGGCGGCTCACTAATATTTTACTCAGTATCTTATACTCAGACCCTGGGATTGGATAATGGGTGTTAGGAAGCCAGATCTTCCAAATCTTTGCCTGGTTTGGGAAGGGAAACCAATAATGACTCCCACATACTCTGCAGTAGGTGACCCTTATCTGCTCAAGTTCAAGTAATCTAGGAGCAAGTTGGTGTTCATATGTTTTATAAAATTCGGTAGGGAGTCCATCTAGTCCCAGTGTTTTGTTGGTGGCTGCTCCCCGAATAGACCCTCTAATCTCCTGCAATGTGATAGGAGTGTTGAGGTCTTCTCTCTCCAAAGGGGTTAAGTTGGGGAGATTAATCTCCTCTAAGAAACTGTGCATGTGGTCCTGTCTGGCGATTTTGGGGGGGGCAGAAGGTTATATAATGCACGGTAGTGTGCCGTAGTTGCTTCATGTATCTGTGCTGATGAAGAGCAAACGCTGTTGGTGAGGTGCGGATCCACACTATGGGCGTAGGGGGATTGGAGCTGCAGAGCAACCAGGCCAGGAGGCGACCAGCTTTATCACTTTGGGATGCATTTTAGCTTAATATGACCGAAAAGTAGCCCCATGTAACTGTTCCACTAAGAGTGTGTGTTTAGCTAATGCTGCATCTATGTCAATTTGTGCTGCAGGGTCAGTTCTGCCATAATCTTACAGGGCTTTCAAGGTCGCCTCAGTCTGTGTCAGGTCCCTTTGTTTTGTCACCCTCACTCCAACCACTGTGTGAATAAAATGGCCGCGTAACATTCCCTTCATTGCTTCCCAATCCGTAAGTTTAGAAGGAATGGTTTCTTACCTGTAACTCCAGTTCTCTCGTAGGGGTATTTCCATGATAGTCATAAGCACTGAATAGTTCCGCGCGCCTGCGGGGACCCCGGAGCACTGTTCTGTAATGTATTCTTAAGTGTAGATGTCAGCCTTTCTTGAAAAAAGGCCTGTTAAACCACTTAAGAATATCACTATGCAGCCTAGGTGAACAGCTACACAGGTCAAATTGTTTATTCTTGAGGTTGGAAAGAAAGACAGCTGTAGTATAGATACACCTTTAAACACATATTTATTCTACAAATGTAATATAAAATATATTCTCAAACTTTATTTACACCTCCAAATGAGAATAAAACAATACAGGGCAGTGTAGCCCATAGGCTGCCATTATACAGGATGTAAATAGAGCTGTGCCTTTAAGAAAGGAAAGTCTTCCTGTATCCCATCATGCACAGCAAAAGGCAGTTGCCTCAGTTCTTTTTTGTAGGCTTGTAACATGACATGAAGAAACATGAACATTCTTTGTATTAACAACATCGTTATCATTATTGCAAATTCTCTTATGTCAACTCCACCGGGGAGGAGGGAGGGTTGCTTATGACTATCATGGAAATACCCCTACAAGAGAACTGGAGTTACAGGTAAGAAACCATTCCTTCTCTCGTAGGGGATTTCCATGTATAGTCTAAGCACTGAATAGATTAGCAAGCCCATCCCCATAACCGCGGTGGAGTAGACAGAGTAATACTGAAACCATAAATTATGCAAATAAATTCTTGAGAGAGGCGTGTCTGACCTGCGCATCTGCCCTAGCATCTGAATCAAGGCAGTAATGCTTAGTAAAGGCATAGACAGATTTCCAGGTAGCCGCTTTGCATATTTCTGTCAAAGGAATATTTCTCATCAAGGCAGCAGTCGCTGCCTTCCCTCTAGTGGAATGGGCTTTTGGCCTGCCATCAAGAGATTTATTTGCTAACTGATAACAAAAAACAATACATGAGACAATCCACCTGGATAAGGATTGTTTGGAAGTGGCTAAACCTGTTCTGACTGGGCCATAGTTATTAAACAGCTGCTGTGATTTGCGCAAGCATTTTGTTCTGTCCAAGTAAAACTTTAAAACCCTCTTTACGTTGAGAGAATGTAGGGTTCTCTCGGCAGGGGTAGATGGATTTTGGAAGAAAGTTGGTAATGAAATGGTTTGGTTCACATGGAAGTCTGAAACGACTTTAGGTAAAAAATTTGGATGTGTCCTCATAACTACTTTTGAAGAATGAAAAACCGTATAAGGTTCTTGAGCGCAAAGGGCCTGGTTCTCACTGACCCTACGAGCAGATGTGATTGCGACCAGAAAAGCAGTTTTCCACGTAAGATGTTGGAGTGATGCTTTATGTATTGGTTCAAAAGGATGTAGCATCAGACGCGAAAGGACAATATTCAGTTCCCATGGAGGAGATGGCCTTCTAATGGGAGGAAAGACCTTTTTCAAACCCTCCAGGAAGTCTTTTATGATTGGAATCCTAAAGAAAGAGGATTGGGAAGGGCTCTTTCTGTATGCCGTTAGAGCCACCAGGTGTACTTTTATTGATGACAATTGCAATCCAGACTTCGCCAAACTTAATAAGTATGGCAGAATAGTCTCCTCTCCGCAGGATATTGGGTCGACATTATTGTCCAAGCACCACACGCAGAACCTTTTCCATTTGCAGGCATAAGCTGTTCTTGTGGAGGGGCGCTTTGCCTCCCTTAGAATCTCCATGCAGTCCTGAGGTAGGTTCAGGTGACCATATTGTACTAACTCAGAAGCCATGCTGCCAAATTCAACGATGAGAGGTTGGGATGAGTTATCTGGCCTCGGAACTTCATGAGAAGGGCTGGGCGACAAGGCAGTCTGATGTGTGGTTTGAGTGACCGGTGAAGGAGGTCTGGAAACCACCACTGGCGTGGCCATTCTGGGGCAATGAGAATCATCTTGGAGTGAGCATTGGACAGCTTCAGGAGGACTGCCGGTATCAGGGGAAGCGGTGGAAAGGCGTAAAGAAATGCTCCTGACCAGTTTATCCACAGGGCATTCATCCAGCGTTCCTGGATGGTAGTATCTGGAGGCGAAGTTTTGGCATTTTTTGTTTTCTGCGGTTGCGAATAGGTCTATAGAGGAGGTACCCCACATGGCAAAAATGGAACGGACGTCGTCGTCGTGCAAAACCCATTCGTGGTTTTCGTCCATTGCGCGGCTGAGGGCATCTGCTTGAACATTCTGTATGCCCGGAAGGTGAGTTGCCACTAGCGAGAGATTCCTGGCTAGAAGCCAGTACCAGATTGTTTGAGCCTCTGTCGACAGTCTTGGATCTAGTGCCTCCTTGTTTGTTTAAATAATACATGGTGGCCATGTTGTCCGTCTGGAGAAGCAGAGTTTTCGTCTTCAGTGATGGGAGGAAGGCCTTGAGCGCAAGATGGACTGCGCGAAGCTCCAAAAGGTTGCTGTGATACAGTCGCTCTCTCTGTGACCACGTGCCTTGGACTCGAAGGTGATCCATATGCGCTCCCCATCCGAGCAGCGATGCGTCTGTGACAATGGTTTGAGTTGGTGGCTGTTGTTGGAATGGAATCCCCTCCAGAAGATTGTTCGGCGAACACCACCACTTGAGGGATTGTAGGGCGTGGGGAGAAAGGAGGACGCTGTTCTCCCAATTGTCCACTAGTTGACACCATTGATACTCCAGACATTCCTGTAAGGGTCTCATATGGAGGCGAGCATTGGGAATGAGGTAGATGCAAGACGCCATTGAGCCCAGGAGAGAGGATATCGCTCTTGCAGTGGTCTGAGGTGTTTTCTCGAGCTGCTGGCACTTTTGGAGGATTGATAATCGTCGTTCCTCCGAAGGAAACACCTTTCCTTGCTTGGTATCTATGATGGCACCTAAGTAATGCAGCCTCTAAACAGGTGTTGCTGTGGATTTGGAGAGATTGACTTGAAGGCCCAGACTCTGGAGAAGCTGGTGAGTCCAGTTGAAATGCTGTTGAGCCTCTAAATACGTGGCAGCTTTTATGAGCCAATCGTCTAGATAGGGGTAGACTAATATTCGATGTTTCCTCAAATGGGCTGCCACCACCGCCATGCATTTGGAAAAAGTTCTCGGTGTTGATTTGAGGCCGAAAGGCAGTACCGTAAATTGGTAATGACTTTTTCCGACGACAAACCTTAGAAACTTTCGATGCTTCTCGATCACCGGAATGTGAAAGTAAGCGTCGCGGAGATCTATTGCGCAGAGCCAGTCGCCCTGACGAAGTTGGGGGTAGATTTGGTGCAAGAATAGCATCCTGAATTTTTCTCTGCAAATCCATTTGTTTGCTACCCTTAGGTCTAGAATGGGACAAAACTCTTGTTTGTCTTTCTTTGGCACCAAAAAATACCTCGAGTAGATTCCCTTTCCGTGCTGATTGATCAGGACAGGTTCTATTGCTCTCTTTTGTAATAGGGTTGTTACTTCTAATTGGAGAGCGTCGAGGTGGTGACTCACTGGTTTGGGTGGAATAGACGGCGGAGGGCTGATGAACCTGAGAGAGTAGCCATTCCACACAATATTCAACACCCAGGCGTTTGATATAATGCGTTGCCACTCGTCCAGATGATTTGAGATACTTCCTCCTACCGGAGTGGGTAACGGAGGAGGGGGAAGCGAGGATTCAGGGCTTAGACGCTGATACCGGACGAGCTGTCTGGGTTTGCGGTGTAGAGCGACCCCTTGTTGGCTTTCGTTGCGTCAAAAAGGTTCTTTGATGCTGTTGCTGTTGCTGGGGTCTTTAAGACATCCACTGTGGCGTTTGATATCTCTGAGTAAAGAGCCTACGGTGGTAGGGACGGAATGTTTTCCGTTGCTCTCTCGATGCCCACCGCTTTCAGAGTGTCTAGTTCAGTTTTCATTCTCGACATCTCGTCGTCAGCATGAGAGCCAAACAAAGTGGAACCCGAAAAAGGCAAATTTTGAATTCTCAGTTGTGCCTCTGGTTTAAGTGACGTCAGGCGTAGCCAAGCGTGTCTTCTTAAGGACACTCCATGAGCATAATTATGGGCGGATAGCACCGAAGAGTCGGCAGCGGCGCTGATCACTTGATTGGAGACCATGGCACCTTCAATCACGATCTCCAAAAAATCTTCTTTTTTCTCTTTAGGGAGATGTTCCGCAAATTGCAGCACAGGGTCCCAAAGGGCAAGATCATACCTGCCTAACAGCGCAGTAGCACTGGCTGCTTTCATCGTGATGGCTGAGGTAGAGCATACTTTGCGGCCTGCGGCATCAATCTTTCTACTCTCCTTGTCCGGTGGTGAGGAGGAAGACGGAGATGTAGAATGCAACTTTTTAGCAGCCACTATAACCACTGAGTCAGGCACCGGATCGGACCTCAGGAATAAAGGGTCCTGCTCCGGAGGACGATATTTCTTTATAAGCGTGGAAGGAGCAGTTTTAGCTGTGGACGGTGTTAAAAATATGGTCATTGCCGGTTCAAGAAGCCCTGGGACCAGCGGTAGTAATGGTCTTGAAGATGAATGCTGGTGTAATGTCTCGAAAATAACCGAGGTTGTTGGAGCGGGTACTGCCAGCAGGATGTTTAATTTGGTAGCACTGCAAACTAGGACCTCTTGGAAGGTGTTCACGTCGTCTATGGGAGAAACTCTCGGAGACGGTGAGTCAGATAGAGTCGGAGAGTAATCCCTTGTGGATGAGGAGGAATGTCTATGGCGGGAACGAGGAGATCTTTGAACCGATTTACGTCGACGATGGTGTCGAGAGGAAGAAGAGCGTCTCGAAGAGTGTCAGGAATATCTTGTGGATTCTGCTGGAATCACTGGAGCGGACTCTGAAGGAGGAGCCGGCGGAGGAGCTGTAGGTGCCAGAGGTGTCTGTGGTAGGGGTGACGGCTGAGGAGACGGCTGAGGTGAAGCTGGTAGAAGAATGAGAGAAGCCGAGGATTCTGAGGTGGTATAAACCCTCCTTGGCCTCTTTGAGTGCCTCCTCGACGTCGACACACTTCTCGACGTCGAAGTACGATGACGAGTACCTCTCGGCGTTGACTCCTCTCGTCGTTGAGAGCCTCCCGATGGTGATCTCCCTCGACGTCGATGCGATGACGGCGAACGTCTTTGATGACGAGTACTGTCCACTGACGTCGATCGTCCCCGTCGCGTCGACAGCGATCTGGACCAAGACCTTCTTGACGGCGAGTGTCTACGCCGCCTCGACAGCGATACGGCTGTCGACGTCGAGCGATGTCTCTTCCTCGACGGCAAGCATGTTGGCGCCGTTCTCGGTCTCGACGTCGATGCTCTCGACGTCGTCGGAGACCTACGGCGTTTGTGAGCAGGTCTGGCAGCTGCTCTAAAGGACACAGTGAGAGCCCTGGTAGAAGACTGACCTTCTCCTCGCTCTATGGCAGATTGCCCTCTTCTTATCCTGTCCTCTCTTGCCTGAAGCAGAATTTTCTCCCTGTCGCGAAGAGTTCTTCTGGAGAAAGTCTTGCAAATGTCACAGGCATCAGGTTTGTGACTTGATGGTAGGCAAATAATGCAGACCTGGTGTGGGTCTGTTTTGGCCTTTTTCCTGCCACAGCTAGGGCACTTGTCAAAAAGAGAAGGCATTCTAAAGACAGAAAAACTTTAAATTTCTGTCAGAATTTGGCAGGAAAGGCTAGAAAATGTTCACTGTAGATGAAAAACGTTGAGTGAAATTGAAATCCAAAGGATTTTAATTGAATTTTTTGTCAAAAAAGGCTTTGTAAGGTAGAGCTCAATGCTTCAGGGTCCTGTCAGAAGGAGCCGGAAAAAATAACTGAGGCAACTGCCTTTTGCTGTGCATGATGGGATACAGGAAGACTTTCCTTTCTTAAAAGGCACAGCTCTATTTACATCCTGTATAATGGCAGCCTATGGGCTACACTGCCCTGCATTGTTTTATTTTCATTTGGAGGTGTAAATAAAGTTTGAGAATATATTTTTTATTACATTTCTAGAATAAATATGAGTTTAAAGGTGTATCTATACTACAGCTGTCGTTCTTTCCAACCTCAAGAATAAACAATTTGACCTGTGTAGCTGTTCACCTAGGCTGCATAGTGATATTCTTAAGTGGTTTAACAGGCCTTTTTTCAAGAAAGGCTGATATCTACACTTAAGAATACATTACAGAACAGTGCTCCGGGGTCCCCGCAGGCGGGCGGAGCTATTCAGTGCTTATGACCATACATGGAAATCCCCTACGAGAGAACTGGATGTACCCCAAATGTCCTTAAAGTAATGTGTTAGTGTGTCATTTGTCACGCCCCGGAATCCCTTATTTTCTAACAAGGCCGGCTGTAGGCTCCAAGTGGGAACTATTGGTCGAGGAACTCCCCATTCCAATTGTAATTGCATTGGGTTCTGGTCAGAGAAGATCCTACCCGAATACTCTGCCCCTGTTGCTAGTAGTCGGGTAGCGGGGTCACATAGAATGCTATCTAATCTGCCATGCAGGCCATGCACGGCAGAGTAATATGAATAATCAATCATATTCAGATTTAGGGACCTCCAGCATTTTAAGAGCAGTCAATGTTGAAGCCACTGTGAAAATAGTGTGGTGGTTAACATGAACGGGAAGCTCAGGAGAAGAGGATGGGAGCGATCCAATTGTGTATCAAGAATGCAGTTAAAGTCGCCCCCTAGTATCCAAGGGATGTGGGCCCTGTGTGTTAAAGCTGCAGAAAGTTTAGAGAAGAATGCATGCTGTGCCATATTAGGGCCGTATATACTACCTAATAATACTGCCTTACCGTCCAGGAGACCCTCCACCCACACATATCTGCACTCAGGATCAATGTCTGCTGATAGGAGGTGTAGTGGGACCCCCAGACGGATATAGATCAAGGCTCCTCATGTGAAGCCCGAATATGTGGTGGTATAGCACTGACTACTCCATCACTTTTGCAAGCAAAAATCCTCCCCTCCTGCCAAATGTGTCTCCTGTAGAAAGGTTATTTGTACACCCCTTCTTCTCAAATATTGCTGCACAGAGTGCCTCTTCCTAATAGTGCCCATCCCCCAGAAGTTCTATTTTATTATTTTAAGTCGAGCCACCCACTCCACAAAGGTAAAGGGGGGTCCCATTGAGTAATATGTTTATGGGTCTGTGGCCCCCACCCACAATGTAATGCCCGTGGGAGATCTGAAAAATAAAAGTGCATTATCACATCACATGCTTGAACTGTTTGATTAACCTGAACTCCCAACCCAGAGCAACTCCAGAACTTGGAGTCACCCAAACCAGTAAAATTGTAACGCACAGATGGAGTGCTCCTGCGCTAGCCTCCATATGAATGGCTGCTCCTAGGAGTCAAACAGTGAGGGGTGGTGATCAGCCTCAGTGAGGGCGTGCAGGACTGCAACTGCTACGGGTTGCAGCAAACCAATGAACTATGGGCCAAGGGACCCACGTTATCTAAATGACTGCTGACTCTATACATGTATGTTGCTTTGCCTTGCCCTTGTCTCAATTTTCAATTTTTTTTAAGCACAGTTGTCTCTACAGACTAGGGATCACAGGATCTCGTCTGCCGCTTGCGGCCTCTCTTTTGGCAGTGGTTGTGAAGTAACACTATCCTCAGAGTTAATGGAGGCAGATTCGGCTGTGTGGTTGCCTAAAGAAGCATCTGGTGGCAAGTGTCTGTCCGCCCATAGGGTGCCAGCAGTATTCAACACCTGGGCTTGTTCTACCTTGGATCAGGGTTTTCGGATGCGGGCGCAACACTCGTCTCTTTTTGTTTGAGTTCTTGGTGCTGCAATGCTGGCGCTCTGGTGTGGGAGGTGTCTGTTGGCTCCGTAAAGAAGAAGGCTTTATTGCCAGCTATCACCTTCAACTTTGCTGGTAAAAGAATTTAATAGCGTAGGCCTGCTTGTTGCAATTTGCGTTTCACTCCAAGGAAGGAAGCCCTATGGCACTGCACGGACAAAGTGTAATTTGGGAAGAGGTATACTCTATTATTGTCATGGTGGAGTGGGGCCACTGTCCGAGCTGCCCACAGGAGGGTTTGTCTCTACAGCTCAGTATTTGCGCAACCACAGGTCTTGAGGGAGACCCCGGAAGTGGATGTCATGCAGGTACTCTGTGGGCACATTCCACTAAAATGTATGCTGGAAGTTGGGACGGCGCCACCTTTTGTGATAGCCATTGCTTACAGTAAGACGTAGGGACGGTGCCTTCAGCATACTCTGGAAATCCCACAATGCAGATTTTGTTTAGGCAGGATCTCCCTTCGGCATCTTCGGATCTAGTCTCCAGTTCCTGTACTTTGGTTGTAAGAGAACATACATGTTCTTCCAGTGCTTTGACTGCTGGGCTGACTTCAGTGATGCCTCGTTTCACCTTGGTGACTGCCCGCCAATTTCTGCTGGTCAGCTCGCAAGAGTTCAAGTTCTCGGCCATTGCATCCACCTTTGTGCTTAGCTTATTCTTAGTGGTTGTTATGGCTCCCAGTATTTGATCTAGCCCGGCCTCTGTGGTGGACGCCATACCTGGAATCTGGAACATCTGTATTCCTAGGCCGCTGTGGTGGAGGCCCGAGCCCATCCCTGCAGCTCATTCTCGTCATTGGCAGGAGATAGGCAATGTTTCTGCTTGACGTTCAGTCCCTCAACGTCAGCGATATTCAATTGTCAGGGGCCTGCAGTTTCTGTGCATTACGTGCCCCAGGCAACGCTATGGCATGTACTAGCTTGGATCTGGCACAGGGCCTACTGCTTCCCGACTTAGAGACCCACCCATTGATTCCTTCCCCATCAACAGCACGCTCAGTGCTGGGCCCACAGCAGAGTCAGCGTGGTATGCCAGACTATGGCATTACTGTGCTGGTGAGGCTGAAGAAGAGAGATGTCACCCCTGTGTCTCTTTGCAGGGCTGCACTACAGTAGTTGCTATACGGAAGGGGAGGACGGCTTGCGTCTCACATCCGGGCTCTAGAGTTCATCTGATGTGCAGCAAGGGGGCTCAGGCAGTGAGCCCAAGGCAAGCAGGATGCTTAGGACGGAAGAGGGGGGTCAAGCTGATAACACAGGAGCACGGTAAAGAGCGCGTTACCTCTCTGCGTGCATCGCACCGCTCCTGCAACATTTCCACACTTGTCGGCTGTTGACAGTGCAGTATGCTGCAGTAGCATTTTTTATCCTCAGACTCCCCTCGCCTCCTTACCACACCCATGTGCTTCCCACAGCATAGTCAGGGCTCCAGTATTCACCGGTCTGCTCACATGCAGAGTTGTGATGGCCTTCTCAGTCGCCCCCGGGGTTCACTATCGCCGCACATCCGCGGCCCTGTGTGAGCGGGTGCCGTCTTCCAGGCCTCAGCTGGCCAGCTCACAGATGGTGCTTCTCTGTCACAGGTAACTGTGATTGTCCACAGTTGGGCTCCCCATCAAGTCGTCCACCGAGGCCTACACATTCAGTTCAGTCCAGGGCACAGGAGGGCAGCAGGTCTTCCAGGATCTTGGGTCATCAGCCAGAGCGGCTCTAAAGCTCTTCTGCCATCTTGCTCGGCTGGAAAACTGCAAAGACCTACATGCCGAGTGAGATCTTGACAACAAGATCTGTTGAACTGGTTGCCCCTTGGGCTCCCAGTGACTGTCTCAGTGGTATATGGTTCTATATCAATGGAAGCTGGTGTTATGCCAATAGCACAATTTATATAATTTTTAAATCTCTCTTAATCTTCAATAGTCTGAAGACAAAACACCCACTGTGTCCACTATGCTCCCCCCCCACCAATGAATTTCCTTCCAACAAAGGAGAAGAGTTATCAAAATACACAAGCAGAGTGGCTGAAATGGCAGAGGAGGAGAAGGCTTTAATATTTAAAAAACAAACAAAATAAATAGCCATGTTGTGTCCTCTTGTCAAAATGACACTCCCTCCCTTAATGCGCAAAAAATTCCCATATTACTTTTCGCAGATGATTCCCTTCTCATCTCTAAAACCCCTATGGGTCTCCAGATCCTTGTTGATCGGTTTAATTCTTTCTGTGCAGACCATGGCCTGGAACTTAATGCCAGTAAAACCAAACTGATGGCACTCAGTTGAGGACCAGTTAGGAGATGTACCATTACTTTAGATGGGGCTTCCTTAAGCAAGGTTTGCTCAATAGATTATCTGGGAGTAAGAATCACAAACAAAATGCACTGGGAGGACCAGATCAGTAAAAGTGTATCACTTCTTCAGCACAGGTCAGGCACCATTCTGCGCTTTTAAAACAGCACTGCCACGAAAGCTGTTTCCCCGGCTATTAAGATCTATTTGGCAAAAGCGCAGAGTGCTGTGGCCTATGGTGCAGAGGTGTGGGGCTCTTCTAAGACCAACAAATTGTCTGTGGGTGAAAATAATGTTGCCAGAGCTCTACTTGCATGTCCACGTAGTACACCCTTGACTCCCATCTTTCTGGATCTCGGGCTTAATCGCGTCTCTGATGTGATAGCCATGAGACCCTTACTTTTCTGGGTAAGGACCTGGACCACACCAGAGCTTACTGTCTATAGGGACTCCCTTCTTGACATTCTAATATAGACCCAATGCAGTCTCTATCCCATGGCTCAGGTATGTGTCTAAATGGTTTCGTATCCTGGGACTTGGAAACTATTGGAAGAACCCTCAGAATTTGGGAAAGGCCCAGAAACAACTTCTGAAATCTGTCTATTGGTTTTATGTTAGAAATAATTATTCCCTATGTACATCATATGGACGACTGACCACTCAATTCCTTGATTTTAAATGGTATCCCCAGTTTGAATCTTATTTAGATTTTATCCATGTCTTACTAGGCAAGAGCCTGTATGCTCGTTGCAGATGCGGGTGTTTACCATTAATGTCCTTAACTGGTAGTTGGAGACCACTACTGACATCCGATTTATGTCCTGGCTGCAATCATGTTTCTGAATCTGTTGCACATTTTATGTTCTTCTGCCCAGCATATGCCCTTCCCCGGTGTAAATGGATACATCCAGCCTGCCAGAATATGGGCATAAGACAATGCAGTGTCGCCCTTAGGATATTGAGGAGCGATACTTCACTTGCCTTAATCTGTGCGGTTAGCAAGTTCCTTGTGGCCGCATGGCACACACGCGTCTGTCTTTTAAAATTTTATCTTATTAGTGACTGATGTTTTTTAACTCTTTTTTATCTATTCATTTATCAAGTATGTAATTTTTGGACTGCTGTGGTTTTATGCTTTGATGGTTACTTATGACCGAATAAAGCTTGTGTTGATTGACATAAATAACCAACATCCAATAATAAGAAGTGAATTTGATAGAAGACTTCCAAATATGCTCAGCCAAACTAAGAAATCACCTCAAAAAGATCTGACCCAATCAACTGCACTCATGAATCCTTGCTCCACAGACCCAAAACGTTAGTGGAACACTTACACTGCTAAAAGGGGCACTGGCAAATTTCTAATAAGTAGGGGTGATGCAATCAGAAAGATTTCCTGGTTTCTTTTTCTTTTTTTCAGAATAATTTATGTGTACTTTTCTTATAAATGTATTTCACAACATTAAAATTGGATTAAAATGATATTTTAATGAAAGCAAAAACAATGCTACCTACCATCAAATGTGTTATCCTCTTCATAGTAAATATTTTAAGTAGTACATTGACATTTACTATTTCTCCCAACATCACGAGTTCACTCACAATCTAGTTTAAATGGTGTCCTTTGTTATCTCGTCTAAAGTGGTATTGTCATTTCTTATCAGCAGCTATAGCACAGGAAAGTTGAGTTAATGCTGGTATCGTGATGTAGATAGCTACATCCACCACAAAGTGTGTGGGCAATGCAGGTTTACACCAACTCCTATAGCTGCTCAAAGCCTGGAGCAAAGCAGCTCAGATCATTTAGTATGATTTGGTTTGGAGGAATGTTCTGCCAAATAGGGATGTAGACCTGGAATCAATGTGATTATAAACTGCTTTTTTTAATCTCTTGATTGTACAAGAGAAACATTTCCCAGTTTGCGGATATAAACAATTATACATTTTATGAATTCAGAATCTTTCCTCCTACAAACAAGGATTAGAAAGCTTTTCTCAGATAAGGTCAATGTAACATTTTGTCATCAGCACAGGACAAACAGTTTCATTTATATGCAAGTACTAAACGTTTGGAATACAGTTTTGATCTACATTTTGAAAACCATATCGCTCCATGAAATCAAGTGGAAGCATGATGAGGACCACAGCTGAATAGATATGCCAGTACCAAAACCATGTTAAGTACCTCTGCACTGACAGTGAGCAGAGAGAGAAACCAAACCCACTACTGAGATAGAAAAGGCAACCACAGAATGAGCAGGGGGGTCCCAGCAGCTGGTGAAACTTGATATTGCTGTAATTTCAGTAACTCTTACAAATGACTATCATAGATCAACTTTGACTGTTAAGTATTAGCATTAGCTCACACCATTCTTGACACTGCTGGACCAGCAATATTCATCCTGGGTTCTCAACTTCCAAAACCTATAGGGGGCATTTGCAACACTTCATCAAGTCAACCCAGAGATGGTGACCTTAAATAAAATTAGATCGGGAAAATGTCATCAATTCAGTGGGATGGCCATTTCTCAGGGACATATTGCGGGGAATGGGAGGGGGGTCAATGCTATCAGCCTTAGGTGTAATACTCATACACTAATCCCAAGACCTGGGTGTAGATGCCAGTTTTTTTGCAGGACTTTGTGGTAATAAATTAAACAAGGCAAGGTTATTCCCTCTTCCTCTTACAATATGAATTGGCAATCAAGCCAAGAAAAGAACTTGGGCAGTACTAAATGTGTACATTGATGAAATACTAAAGTTTACATAAATCACGGAGAGGCTTCAGCCTGTAAAGAAGGGGGTGATGGGTTTTGGGAGGCACCAAGGCTTACAAGGGAATTGGGCCCAGCCTCAACAGTTCTGTTCACTAAGTGCACCAGGCAAGTTATGCAAGAAATGGGTCATAAGTGAAGTAATATCAAATACCTGGGATGTGGGGTGAGTACAAGTATGGAAGTGAGTCCCAAGATAAAACACGGCATCACTCTGAGGAGTTAGAGAGAAGTGGATCAAACTACTATTATTTATTAAGGGTTGAATCCCCTTGCTGAAGCTTCTCATCATGCGAAGGTTGCTCTATCTGGCACTAAAAATATCATGGCATTCCTTGTACAATTCCTTGTGAGCCTAACAGCGGATGGTACGAATGGGAAAACAAACAAGGGTGAATGGGATATTAAAGCATGGTTATCAGTCTCTGATTTCGAAACCTATTATTTCACAGAACTAGTATTCTACACCTCACTTACGGTTACAAAGAAGATTATGCATCTAAAATCCTACAAGTAATTGTGATCTAAAATCCCCCATAGTGCTCAGGGCTGTTACGTTATGGAAGGCACCCAAGCTAGAAAGCAGATACACTTGTATTTTTTTTTTTTAATAATATTTTATTAAAGTTTACAACATAACAGTAAAAATGATATATTGATTACTCTACTTATATAACTAAACCCCCCTCCCTCCCTTCATGCAATTCTAATTTTGTGATATAGTTCTCTGTTGGCGAGTCTCAGTGGTTTCGGCTGCTGTATTTTTTTTTTCCCCCCTTTTTCCCTTTCTTATCATTCGCATAGCTTTATTGTTCGGGTTCTGCATTTGAGTCTGTGTCAGCGTCCGAGGTAGTTACAGTTGCTTCTATGGTGGATGTTTCTGGTGATTTTAATTTCTCCAGAATTGAGTCCCATTGTATGGTGTCATCCCTAGGTCTTTGTTCTCTGATTGCTTCGCGCATTAGAACTGATCCTTCCATCTCCGCCCATTTCTCGACTGTGTTTTGCCAACTGATTAGTTGTGGACCCGCTGGGGATTTCCAGTTTGAGGTGATTTCATTTCTGGCTAGAATTAGGGATAGATCTAAGAACTTGTTGGATATTTTAAAAGCTGATGGCCTTGGGAAATCCCCCAATAAGGCCGCAGTTGGAGAATTATGCAGTGATCTTTCAGTGCAGGCCGATATTTTTGCAAAGATCCCTTCCCAGAATGCATTTAGGTGAGGGCAGTTCCAGAGCATGTGTAGAAAGCCTGCTGTAGGTTCAGCGCATCTAGGGCATTTTGCGTTATCTGTACCATAGATTTTAAAGATCATTTGTGGTGTTAAATAAGCTCTGTGGAAGATTTATTAATTTGAACCTGGCATTTCTGGATACTGGGTAGATGCGTGATATGATCTGGTCCCATTGAGTTTCATCCCACGTGATGCCTAGATCTGTTTGCCACTTGGATTTAAGTTTTGCTAATGGTAGGCGCGTGCTAGCTTGTAGTGTTTTATATATTCCTGATACTACTCCTTTTTGGTCCCCTATTGTACAAATGATTTTACAACTGTTATGGGCGGGGGGTTCGAGGGTCCCTGTTTTCCTAGCTTTGTGGGCAATTTTAATGATGGCATTGTGGGTGATGAATAAGCCGGGGGGAAGGTTGTATTGGTTCTGTAATTCAGCGTAGGTAAGCAGATACACTTGTAGCTTATGATAGTATATGCTAGGAAATGTTTAGGCAGACGATCTGAGCTGCAGATGGCATAATCTTGTCTTCCTGCTTGCGTTCATGTACCGTTCATCAAGGTATTTTTCAAAAAGGGTATAAGTAATTACTGAAACAATTTAACGTAAGTAAACGTGGGTATTTTTTTTTTTATCATGGACAATGTAGTAATTACTTTGAAAGAATTCAAGGGCATCGGGTGGTGACTGTTCTGGAGGTTCTCCTTTACTTCGGGAGTTAAATTGACCAAAGTAAGCTACAGCTGGGGATGGTCGGTCAATTCTGACCATTTGCACTGTCACAACTCACTATAAGCACATAAGGTGAGTGGTGATTGGTCTCCTACCTGCAGACAAGACAACTACTAGTGATACCATGGAAACTGCAGATCTTGAGAACAGGGAAAGCTGGGAGGATTCTGCTGGGATCTGAATGAAAGACATCCAAATGGGATTACTTAGTAGGTGGCCACACTTATCTTTTCACCATAGACCTAAACTGATGCAATTAAAATTCCTAGATCAGGTATATCACACTACAAGAAGGCTAATTATCAGGCTACCCAAATACTTCAGAATGCTGTATGGGTACTAAGGTACAGACATTTTGCATTTGGCTTACCACTGCCCTAATAGGTGTGGGTAGAGGTCTAAAGTGCAACTGGCTTAATAGTTGGTACTCCTGTTGATAGAAATCCTTTGATGATGGTGGCTAGCATCAATACTTTCTAACCAAGACAGGCAGATATTTTAATAGACTGGTTTTGTTAATGGCTGATTGCAGGACCGCTGTAAACCAGTTTTCCATGCCACTGATCAGGGAATGGCCACTGGGCCAAACCAAGTTAAACGAAAAGAGTCAAACAGGCTTGAGGCCTCAAGACATTCTGCTAGAATGTCTGCTTGGCCCAAAGAACACAATGGGTGCTGCAGTAACTTATTTGTCTGCAGTTAACATGGTCAGTGGAGAGGAAGCTGTCAGCTCTATGCCTAGGTAGATGTTGTGGTGTGGAGGCTCGAGAGAGATGATCGTATGAGGAAGACGAGGGGTCTACATGAAATGGAACATTTTTCTTTGTTGTTGTCCAGGGATAGTACTTTGGCTGTAAATGTTTGCTTTTTCCTAAGTAAACAGTTTAAGAAGAAAACGAAAGGACTACTAGAGCACAGAGATGAGTGGACAATTAGTAACAAGAAACCTACTACATAGCTATCAGTGTGTTTATAAAAGTGAACCAAAACACTGCTACTTACCGTTAGTGGGTAGTCATAGTAAATGTATAAGAGATTTTTTAACAATGTAATCTTTGGTGCAGGAGAACCATTATACAGAAGTATCTGAAACATGAGGTACAAGACAGAACTGGAAACTTAACTGACCATCCTTGTTCTGTCTTTGTCGGGCACCTCACTAGTTTAACATCCTACTGCTGTTTTTCTTGCTCCTCTCCCTGTTCATCCCTCTGCTGTCTTTGCTTGTCACCCTCACATCCCCAGTCATTCCACCAGCCCTTGCTGGTCATCCTATTACCTTCATCCGTAATTCCATAACTTTTTAACTCTCTACTTTTCACATGACTGCTCTCGCAGATCACCTTTCAGACACGTTCCATTCATCCCACTAAACCCTTTCTATCCCCACACTCCATGTTGGTTACACATTAGTATTATCATTACATTGCCACTCACTGGCCACTTAACTCCCATTTTCAGCTCTCCACTACCCCTGGGAGTCACCCACTACCCTTCCCACCACCCGCTTCACTCTCGGTCCTTGCCAATCAGATTATTACCCACTACCCTTCATAACCCTCTTCCTACCACAACTGCCCAAACCTCTCTTATCCTACTGCTACTCAATTAACTCACCACAAGACAGGTTCCCATCCACTCTGAGATGAGGACGTCGACCTTTTCTGGCAGGATCACATGTTCCACTTTTTGCTGGTACACACTGATTAGGTCCTGCAAGTTGTTCTGGGACACTACCAGTGCTGTGTGTTGGACAATCTCACTGGCATCCACAGCATACACCTGATAAGGGAAGTGGAAACATTCAGCTCAGTCAGGAGTTGGTTTCATCCTACCGCCTTGTCCATGTAAAGTTAAACTTGTGCTATATTACTCAGAAACGTACTACACACCACATAGTCTTTTTCTCCTCTTTGTGGCAGACAATATACTCCTATAAACTGTCCAGATTTCTCACTTACAACATGCTCTCGTACATGTGTTTAATTCAGTGGCATCTAAAGCTTTCATCATTGTGTATATACTACAGGCAGTGTCTTACCGCTACCCTCGCAAATTTAATAACAATCTTCTTTATTTCTCAAAGTGCTCTGCACAGAATACATATAGACAACTATTGCCATCCATTTCAAATTATACACATTTTTGTGATCTCAGGGAATGAAACAATCTCACTCCGTCTACTATCGGATCTATAACTTCACTTCTTTTACCTGAGCACTAACTTTAGTACTCTTAAATTCTATATAGAGATAGTATCTTTTCTAATTCACATTATACATGGGATTTTTTATTTCTGCTTCTCTTTCTCCCCTTCAAAGGCCCTTAGCAACTACATACACTTTATTTCCCCCTATATCTTTTAAATAAGATCATCATTCGAAGTACACATGTTGTCCATCTTTGCTCCATATTTTGTTTAGCTCAGTGTGGTCCCTCATGAGCACTTCATAAATACTTAATGACATGAGCTAAGAGGCAGAAAGAATGGCCAAATTCGATGAAGGTGATTAATATATAGCACAAAGGGTTGAACCTAATTTGATAGTCTGTTTCAGTTACAGCTAATTGTCTTTCATCATGGCTATTGTGCAGTACACACATCATTTTCCTTCTAAAGGTCTCTCTATTTAGAGGGCACCAGAGTGCTGGTTGCCAAGATGGCTGCACAGTGGCAAGTATTTAGGAGCTAGGAACTATCATCTAATATAATCCACGAGTGCTGGGTAAATTAAGGACACAAAATGCCTGGACTGGGTGCTGGCTTCCTGTTACAGTCCCCAGCCTGTTCCTGTTGAAACTGCAGGATTTATTTAAGAGAGGACAGGCCTGCTGTTGTATGGGAACTACCTAGGATGACAGCTGGCTGGCACTGGGGAGCATAGCACCAGCTGAACAGGCAGTGACTTTATGCTAAATGTCCAGGACAGATTACTTACAAAGAGTGACATAGATGCTTGGGGGCGAGCTCTCAAGGATACAAATTTATGCTGCATCATGGTTGTAACCTGAACTAACTAAACATTTTGGTGTATTAGGGCCTCATCTGCCACAATACGTAAGCACATGCACTTGTTATACGGTTCCAACTAATCAAGTAGGGCTTTATAGCTGGTCAACAAACATCATCTTGGCAAGACCCTAATCCCCAAATGTAATCCCCAATTGTGCATTCAGCTGTATGTGGTATGTGCCTAAAATATAAGAGGCCACATGGGCTACATATTCTTCAGGTTAGTGACCTTATTTTTTGTTCAATGATTGCTTGTACATTAATGAGAAAAGATATATGAACTGTAATTAAGACTAATTGACCGGTGTATCACTGAGACAGATGACAAGAGTGAAGTTCAGAGGACCTACTGATTTTGGTATGGTAAACTTGTGACAGTCCCTGTGATAGTTGATTTGTACACCAACCATTACATGCGTATTTAACTGTAATACACAGCTCTGGATCAATTGTGATGCCTGCATCCAACAGGTGTAAAGCCAAACCTCTTCACGTTACAGTATGAAACGGGGCATAGCTCCCTCCAGAACACCACTACACTAAGCCCACATAAAGAAAATGGGGGAAAACAGACATGTAGCTTCCAGATTGACCTTTTTGTTTTTTTTCACAAAACATGCAATCAAAATGGTGGACTCAGAGGGTGGACATAACCGTGCCAGGAATGCAGGTCAGGTGATGCCAGAAGAGGAGTCAACATGAAGACCCAGCTTAAAGAAATGCAACAAAGTCTCAAATCCATCAATAAAAAGATGCTTGCCCTGAATCATAGACTTGACATCAAGACTAACAAAATAGCTAAGCAAGAAGCTAGACTGAATGTGGTGGAACAGCTAATATCAGATGCCGAAAAGGACCTGAAAACTACGAGTGAAAAGTGGCTAGACATGGACAAAGTACTATTGCTGATTAAAGCAAAGACTTGGAGAGGAGCCCCAGGAGAAATAATCTTGAATTCTAAGAATATCTGCAAACACTGACACAAATAAGCAGGAGGATTTTATTGAAAACAATGCTGTCTGAAATATATTGTGATGATACTTTTTCCCACCTATTTTTGGGGGGCACCAGCAAAAGCTAAACTGCAAGACTAAACTATGGAGATAGTGATGCAGTGCTCCAGATAGTCCGAGAGAAAAGGGATCTGCAGTACAAGGACAGCAACATAAAAGTATATACAGATTTCACAATGATCATGCAGACAGGGTGAAGGGGATTTCTGCTGGCCAAGAAGAAACTACAACAGATGGTGAAAAAAATAGCATGCTAAACCCAGCAAGTCTAAAAATTGAATACCACGGTAAACAGCAAAAAAGACTCTGCAGTACAAGGGCAGCGATACAGTGGTAGATCCAGTTTTCACAACAGCGATGTAGACAGCATGAAGGGGATTTTTGCTGGGCAAGAAGCAACTATAACAGAGTGTGAAAAGATACAGCATGCTATACCCAGTATGTCTATAATTTGAATACCGAGGACAATAGCACATCATCTCAGTCCTCCGCTAGCATCTGGGTTTAAAAAAATAAAAAAACAGTCATCTGTATCAGCACCAACTAGACGCTGACCAAGGTACAACTGAAGCTTCCAATTTAAGTGATACATACTAATGTACTTCATATTGTGTTATCTATAATTGAAATTGTGGAGAGCATTCTATCAGTATGAAACACATGGTACGAAACTATCAAGTTGCAGACAAAGGTAAGCAGGCCATGACTGTTTATGGCCCTGATAATGTTGCATGAAAGGAATTTATAGTCCAGACACTTTTGATCCTGGCCACCTCCATTGACTGTGGAGTGTGTGGGTTGGCAATACTGGTGTTCCCCAGGGCTAATACCTATTCAGGTACAAAACTGGGGATGGTGCAAGTGGCTCGGTTACTCTTATGCATGCTGTGTGTTAATATAAAGCTAATGTGGGAGAAGAAAGTTTATTCACTGTCAGACTTAGGGGTGAAAGGAGGGAGGGGGAGGGGGAGGGGGGGAGAGAGAGAGAGACTGTGTGTGGTGTTAATCTTACAATGGGTGTTATGGCTGCAATGACACAAGATGATCAGTTGATAAAAAGGACAAATTCAGTCGGACCAATCCCCTAACTACACAACAGTAAAACATCTCTATTTAATGTGTACAGCATGTTCTTGGGACCCATCTTTCCAGGTCAACTAAAGGTGCATAACCAAGGAAATGGGCATGTTATGTTATGCAGATTTGTAGAGCGCACTATCACTTGGGAGGGTGTGCTGGCGCAGAGTAGGTGAGTGTCAAGGCACACCCTAGGCCTAGTGGGACACACAAAATGCCAGGTCATCAGTTTCTTGCGAAATTCAAGACGTGAGGAGGAGACTCGTATGTGTAGAGGCAGATCATCCTATGCTTTAGGAGTAATGTAGGAGAAGGCTCGACCGCCAGATCGGGTTTTCCTTATGCATTAGATTTGTGCAAGTAGGTGTCTGGACGAGCAGAGGTGCCTGGAAGGTTTATAAGTAGATGCAATTTGTTGAGGTATCCTGGGCCAGTGTTATGTACTGACTTGACAGTGTGGGTGAGGAGTCTGAGTTGTGTTTGTGCATAGAGTCTTGGCATCGGCTCAACATCCTGAAATTCTGGGCAAATCACTTGATTTCCCTGTGCCTACAATTCAGCGCCTTTAGACTCTCATGGGTGATTTGCTGTGCTTTACAAATCCTGGATTTCTTTTATCCATTTACTCATTTTTTCATCAATATCCCTGCCTCACTCGCTAGAGTATTCTTCCAAACCCTACAAACTTCAATGATTAAAATTGTATAGGTGGGTAAGAAACAATATGTAAAAGAACAAGTTACTTACCTTTGGTAATACTTATCTAGTAGAGACATAGTCTAGTTACTTTAGAAATTCCCCAGGCGTCAGTCTGGACAAGGACATTTTTCTCAAGCAGTATCTTTGCGTGCCATCAGATGGCATTGGTCGGTTCCATGCACGTCGTCGGCGTCGTGCACGACGGATATGACATTGCAGGACCTATATAGGCACTGTAAGGAAATGCCTCCTTGGCATGGTTGCCCCCTGACTTTTTGCCTTTGCTGATGCTATGTTTACAATTGAAAGTGTGCTGAGGCCTGCTAACCAGGCCCCAGCACCAGTGTTCTTTCCCTAACCTGTACTTTTGTATCCACAATTGGCAGACCCTGGCATCCAGATAAGTCCCTTGTAACTGGTACTTCTAGTACCAAGGGCCCTGATGCCAAGGAAGGTCTCTAAGGGCTGCAGCATTTCTTATGCCACCCTGGAGACCTCTCACTCAGCACAGACACACTGCTTGCCAGCTTGTGTGTGCTAGTGAGAACAAAACGAGTAAGTCGACATGGCACTCCCCTCAGGGTGCCATGCCAGCCTCTCACTGCCTATGCAAGTATAGGTCAGTCACCCCTCTAGCAGGCCTTACAGCCCTAAGGCAGGGTGCACTGTACCATAGGTGAGGGTACCAGTGCATGAGCATGGTACCCCTACAGTGTCTAAACAAAACCTTAGACATTGTAAGTGCAGGGTAGCCATAAGAGTATATGGTCTGGGAGTTTGTCAAACACGAACTCCACAGCACCATAATGGCTACACTGAAAACTGGGAAGTTTGGTATCAAACTTCTCAGAACAATAAATGCACACTGATGCCAGTGTACATTTTATTGCAAAATACACCCCAGAGGGCACCTTAGAGGTGCCCCCTGAAACTTAACCGACTGTCTGTGTAGGCTGACTAGTTCCAGCAGCCTGCCACACTAGAGACATGTTGCTGGCCCCATGGGGAGAGTGCCTTTGTCACTCTGAGGCCAGTAACAAAGCCTGTACTGGGTGGAGATGCTAACACCTCCCCCAGGCAGGAGCTGTAACACCTGGCGGTGAGCCTCAAAGGCTCACCCCTTTGTCACAGCCCAGCAGGGCACTCCAGCTTAGTGGAGTTGCCCGCCCCCTCCGGCCACGGCCCCCACTTTTGGCGGCAAGGCTGGAGGGACCAAAGAAAGCAACAAGGAGGAGTCACTGGCCAGTCAGGACAGCCCCTAAGGTGTCCTGAGCTGAGGTGACTCTAACTTTTAGAAATCCTCCATCTTGCAGATGGAGGATTCCCCCAATAGGGTTACGATTGTGACCCCCTCCCCTTGGGAGGAGGCACAAAGAGGGTGTACCCACCCTCAGGGCTAGTAGCCATTGGCTACTAACCCCCCAGACCTAAACACGCCCTTAAATTTAGTATTTAAGGGCTACCCTGAACCCTAGAAAATTAGATTCCTGCAACAACAAGAAGAAGGACTGCCTAGCTGAAAACCCCTGCAGAGGAAGACCAGAAGACAACAACTGCCTTGGCTCCAGAAACTCACCGGCCTGTCTCCTGCCTTCCAAAGAACTCTGCTCCAGCGACGCCTTCCAAAGGGACCAGCGACCTCTGAATCCTCTGAGGACTGCCCTGCTTCGACGACGACAAGAAACTCCCGAGGACAGCGGACCTGCTCCAAAAAGACTGCAACTTTATCCAAAGAAGCAGCTTTAAAGAACCCTGCAATCTCCCCGCAAGAAGCGTGAGACTTGCAACACTGCACCCGGCGACCCCGACTCGGCTGGTGGAGAACCAACACCTCAGGGAGGACCCCCGGACTACTCTACGACTGTGAGTACCAAAACCTGTCCCCCCTGAGCCCCCACAGCGCCGCCTGCAGAGGGAATCCCGAGGCTTCCCCTGACCGCGACTCTCTGAAACCTAAGTCCCGACGCCTGGAAAAGACCCTGCACCCGCAGCCCCCAGGACCTGAAGGACCGGACTTTCACTGCAGAAGTGATCCCCAGGAGTCCCTCTCCCTTGCCCAAGTGGAGGTTTCCTCGAGGAAGCCCCCCCTTGCCTGCCTGCAGCGCTGAAGAGATCCCTTGATCTCTCATTGACTTCCATTGCGAACCCGACGCTCGTTCTAACACTGCACCCGGCCGCCCCCGCGCCGCTGAGGGCGAAATTGCTGTGTGGGCTTGTGTCCCCCCCGGTGCCCTACAAAACCCCCCTGGTCTGCCCTCCGAAGACGCGGGTACTTACCTGCAAGCAGACCGGAACCGGGGCACCCCCTTCTCTCCATTATAGCCTATGCGTTTTGGGCACCACTTTGAACTCTGCACCTGACCGGCCCTGAGCTGCTGGTGTGGTAACTTTGGGGTTGCTCTGAACCCCCAACGGTGGGCTACCTTGGACCAAGAACTGAACCCTGTAAGTGTCTTACTTACCTGGTAAAACTAACAAAAACTTACCTCCCCCAGGAACTGTGAAAATTGCACTGTGTCCACTTTTGAAATAGCTATTTGTGAATAACTTGAAAAGTATACATGCAATTGAAATGATTTAAAGTTCCTAATGTACTTACCTGCAATACCTTTCAAACAAGATATTACATGTTAAATTTGAACCTGTGGTTCTTAAAATAAACTAAGAAAAGATATTTTTCTATAACAAAACCTATTGGCAGGATTTGTCTCTGAGTGTGTGTACCTCATTTATTGTCTATGTGTATGTACAACAAATGCTTAACACTACTCCTTGGATAAGCCTACTGCTCGACCACACTACCACAAAATAGAGCATTAGTATTATCTCTTTTTACCACTATTTTACCTCTAAGGGGAACCCTTGGACTCTGTGCATGCTATTCCTTACTTTGAAATAGCACATACAGAGCCAACTTCCTACATTGGTGGATCAGCGGTGGGGTACAAGACTTTGCATTTGCTGGACTACTCAGCCAATACCTGATCACACGACAAATTCCAAAATTGTCATTAGAAATTGATTTTTGCAATTTGAAAAGTTTTCTAAATTCTTAAAAGACCTGCTAGGGCCTTGTGTTAGATCCTGTTTAGCATTTCCTTTAGAGTTTAAAAGTTTGTAAAAGTTTGAATTAGATTCTAGAACCAGTTTTAGATTCTTAAAAAGTATTCCAACTTTTAGAAGCAAAATGTCTAGCACAGATGTGACTGTGGTGGAACTCGACACCACACCTTACCTCCATCTACAGATGAGAGAGCTAAGGTCACTCTGTAAACTAAAGAAAATAGCAATGGGCCCCAAACCTACCAAAGTACAGCTCCAGGAGCTTTTGGCAGAGTTTGAAAAGGCCAACCCCTCTGAGGATGGCAACTCAGAGGATGAAGATAGTGACTTGGAGGGAAATTCCCCCCCTCCAGTCCTACTTAGGGAGAGCAGGGCTTCTCAAGCCCTGACTCCACAAATAATAGTCAGAGATGCTGGTTCCCTCACAGGAGGGACCAACAACTCTGAAATCACTGAGGATAACCCCAGTGAAGAGGACATCCAGTTAGCCAGGATGGCCAAAAGATTGGCTTTGGAAAGACAGATCCTAGCCATAGAGAGGGAAAGACAAGAGATGGGTCTAGGACCCATCAATGGTGGCAGCAACATAACTAGGGTCAGAGATTCTCCTGACATGTTGAAAATCCCCAAAGGGATTGTAACTAAATATGAAGATGGTGATGACATCACCAAATGGTTCACAGCTTTTGAGAGGGCTTGTGTAACCAGAAAAGTGAACAAATCTCACTGGGGTGCTCTCCTTTGGGAAATGTTCACAGGAAAGTGTAGGGATAGACTCCTCACACTCTCTGGAAAAGATGCAGAATCTTATGACCTCATGAAGGGTACCCTGATTCAGGGCTTTGGATTCTCCACTGAGGAGTATAGGATTAGATTCAGGGGGGCTCAAAAATCCTCGAGCCAGACCTGGGTTGACTTTGTAGACTACTCAGTAAAAACACTAGATGGTTGGATTCAAGGCAGTGGTGTAAGTAATTATGATGGGCTGTACAATTTATTTGTGAAAGAACACCTGTTAAGTAATTGTTTCAATGATAAACTGCATCAGCATCTGGTAGACCTAGGACCAATTTCTCCCCAAGAATTGGGAAAGAAGGCGGACCATTGGGTCAAGACTAGGGTGTCCAAAACTTCCACAGGGGGTGACCAAAAGAAAGGGGTCACAAAACCTCCCCAGGGGAAAGGTGGTGAGACAGCCAAAACTAAAAATAGTAAAGAGTCTTCTGCAGGCCCCCAAAAACCTGCACAGGAGGGTGGGCCCAGAGCCTCTTCACAAAACAATCCTGGGTACAAGGGTAAAAACTTTGATCCCAAAAAGGCCTGGTGTCGAAACTGTAGTCAGTCTGGACACCAAACTGGAGACAAGGCCTGTTCCAAGAAAAGTCCCACTCCAAACTCCAATCCAGGTAACACTGGAATGGCTAGTCTCCAAGTGGGATCAACAGTGTGCCCAGAGCAAATCAGGGTCCACACTGAAGCTACTCTAGTCTCTGAGGGTGGGGTGGATTTAGCCACACTAGCTGCCTGGCCGCCTAACATGCAAAAATACAGGCAGCAGCTCTTTATTAATGGGACAAGTGTAGAGGGCCTGAGGGATACAGGTGCCAGTGTCACCATGGTGACAGAGAAACTGGTTTCCCCTGGCCAATACCTGACTGGAAAAACTTATACAGTCACCAACGCTGACAATCAGAC
Source organism: Pleurodeles waltl (assembly GCF_031143425.1). NCBI lineage: Eukaryota > Metazoa > Chordata > Amphibia > Caudata > Salamandridae > Pleurodeles > Pleurodeles waltl. The sequence goes on from NC_090440.1 coordinate 1,693,784,698, forward strand.
TAAAGCACATCCCATGGCAATGGTAACTTTAGAATGGGGAGGGGTCAATGGCCTGAAACAGGTGGTGGTCTCCTCAAACATCCCAGTAGACTGTCTGCTTGGAAATGACCTGGAGTCCTCAGCATGGGCTGAGGTAGAACTAAAAACCCATGCAGCCATGCTGGGTATCCCTGAACTGGTGTGTGTAAAAACAAGAGCACAATGCAAGGCACAGGGTGAAAAAGTAGAGCTGGAGTCTGGAAAAATGGCCCAGCCTACCAAGAGAAAAGGAAAGTCAGTTGGGAAACCAACTGCAACACAGTCAGAAAAAGAGAACCTCTCTTCTCAGGAAGAAGTTCTGCCCTCTGAGGGAACTGAGCCTTTGGAGCTTGAACCTTATCAGGTTGAGCTCTTAGGCCCAGGGGGACCCTCAAGGGAGGAGCTGTGTAAGGGACAAGAAACCTGTCCCTCTCTTGAAGGCCTTAGGCAGCAAGCTGCTGAAGAGTCCAAGGGCAAGAAAAATGGAACACATAGGGTCTATTGGGAAGATGGACTCCTGTACACTGAGGCCAGAGACCCCAAACCTGGTGCCACTAGGAGAGTGGTAGTGCCTCAGTCGTTCAGAAAGTTTATTCTGACCTTAGCCCATGATATTCCCCTTGCTGGGCATTTGGGACAAACCAAGACGTGGGAGAGGTTAGTCAACCACTTCTACTGGCCCAATATGTCCCAGAAGGTTAAGGAGTTTTGCCTCTCCTGCCCCACCTGTCAATCCAGTGGTAAGACAGGTGGGCACCCAAAGGCCCCTCTCATTCCACTTCCAGTGGTGGGGGTCCCCTTTGAAAGAGTGGGTGTGGACATAGTTGGTCCACTAGAACCTCCCACAGCCTCAGGAAATATGTACATCCTAGTAGTAGTGGATCATGCTACTAGGTATCCTGAAGCTATTCCCCTTAGGTCGACTACTGCCCCTGCAGTAGCCAAGGCCCTCATTGGTATCTTTACCAGAGTGGGTTTCCCTACGGAGGTGGTGTCTGACAGAGGTACCAACTTCATGTCAGCATACCTAAAACACATGTGGAATGAGTGTGGAGTGACTTACAAATTCACTACACCATACCATCCACAAACTAATGGCTTAGTTGAGAGATTCAACAAGACATTAAAAGGCATGATCATGGGGCTCCCAGAAAAACTCAAAAGGAGATGGGATGTCCTCTTGCCATGTCTGCTTTTTGCTTACAGAGAGGTGCCACAGAAGGGAGTAGGATTCTCACCCTTTGAACTTCTGTTTGGTCACCCTGTGAGGGGACCACTTGCTCTTGTTAAAGAAGGCTGGGAGAGACCTCTTCATGAGCCTAAACAAGACATAGTGGACTATGTACTTGGCCTTCGCTCTAGAATGGCAGAGTACATGGAAAAGGCAACCAAAAACCTTGAGGCCAGCCAACAGCTCCAGAAGTTTTGGTATGACCAAAAGGCTGCAATGGTTGAGTTCCAACCAGGGCAGAAAGTCTGGGTTCTGGAGCCTGTGGCTCCCAGGGCACTCCAGGACAAATGGAGTGGCCCTTACCCAGTGCTAGAAAGGAAGAGTCAGGTCACCTACCTGGTGGACCTGGGCACAAGCAGGAGCCCCAAGAGGGTGATCCATGTGAACCGCCTTAAGCTCTTCCATGACAGGGCTGATGTAAATCTGTTGATGGTAACAGATGAGGATCAGGAGGCAGAGAGTGAACCTCTCCCTGATCTTCTGTCATCAGACCCAAAAGATGGCTCAGTAGATGGAGTGATCTACTCAGACACCCTCTCTGGCCAACAGCAAGCTGATTGTAGGAGAGTCCTACAACAGTTTCCTGAACTCTTCTCCCTAACCCCTGGTCAGACACACCTGTGTACCCATGATGTGGACACAGGAGACAGCATGCCTGTCAAAAACAAAATTTTTAGACAGTCTGACCATGTTAAGGAAAGCATCAAGGTGGAAGTCCACAAGATGCTGGAATTGGGAGTAATTGAGCGCTCTGACAGCCCCTGGGCTAGCCCAGTGGTTTTAGTCCCCAAACCTCACACCAAAGATGGAAAGAAAGAGATGAGGTTTTGTGTGGACTACAGAGGGCTCAACTCTGTCACCAAGACAGATGCTCATCCCATTCCTAGAGCTGATGAGCTCATAGACAAATTAGGTGCTGCCAAATTCTTAAGTACCTTTGACTTGACAGCAGGGTACTGGCAAATAAAAATGGCACCTGGAGCAAAAGAGAAAACAGCATTCTCCACACCTGATGGGCATTATCAGTTTACTGTTATGCCCTTTGGTTTAAAGAATGCCCCTGCCACCTTCCAAAGGTTGGTGAATCAAGTCCTTGCTGGTTTGGAGTCCTTTAGCACAGCTTATCTTGATGATATTGCTGTCTTCAGCTCCACCTGGCAGGATCACCTGGTCCACCTGAAGAAGGTTTTGAAGGCTCTGCAATCTGCAGGCCTCTCTATCAAGGCATCCAAATGCCAGATAGGGCAGGGAACTGTGGTTTACTTGGGCCACCTTGTAGGTGGAGGCCAAGTTCAGCCACTCCAACCCAAGATCCAGACTATTCTGGACTGGGTAGCTCCAAAAACCCAGACTCAAGTCAGGGCATTCCTTGGCTTGACTGGGTATTACAGGAGGTTTGTGAAGGGATATGGATCCATTGTGACAGCCCTCACTGAACTCACCTCCAAGAAAATGCCCAAGAAAGTGAACTGGACTGTGGAATGCCAACAGGCCTTTGACACCCTGAAACAAGCAATGTGCTCAGCACCAGTTCTAAAAGCTCCAGATTATTCTAAGCAGTTCATTGTGCAGACAGATGCCTCTGAACATGGGATAGGGGCAGTTTTGTCCCAAACAAATGATGATGGCCTTGACCAGCCTGTTGCTTTCATTAGCAGGAGGTTACTCCCCAGGGAGCAGCGTTGGAGTGCCATTGAGAGGGAGGCCTTTGCTGTGGTTTGGTCCCTGAAGAAGCTGAGACCATACCTCTTTGGGACTCACTTCCTAGTTCAAACTGACCACAGACCTCTCAAATGGCTGATGCAAATGAAAGGTGAAAATCCTAAACTGTTGAGGTGGTCCATCTCCCTACAGGGAATGGACTTTATAGTGGAACACAGACCTGGGACTGCCCATGCCAATGCAGATGGCCTTTCCAGGTTCTTCCACTTAGAAAATGAAGACTCTCTTGGGAAAGGTTAGTCTCATCCTCTTTCGTTTGGGGGGGGTTGTGTAAGGAAATGCCTCCTTGTCATGGTTGCCCCCTGACTTTTTGCCTTTGCTGATGCTATGTTTACAATTGAAAGTGTGCTGAGGCCTGCTAACCAGGCCCCAGCACCAGTGTTCTTTCCCTAACCTGTACTTTTGTATCCACAATTGGCAGACCCTGGCATCCAGATAAGTCCCTTGTAACTGGTACTTCTAGTACCAAGGGCCCTGATGCCAAGGAAGGTCTCTAAGGGCTGCAGCATTTCTTATGCCACCCTGGAGACCTCTCACTCAGCACAGACACACTGCTTGCCAGCTTGTGTGTGCTAGTGAGAACAAAACGAGTAAGTCGACATGGCACTCCCCTCAGGGTGCCATGCCAGCCTCTCACTGCCTATGCAAGTATAGGTCAGTCACCCCTCTAGCAGGCCTTACAGCCCTAAGGCAGGGTGCACTATACCATAGGTGAGGGTACCAGTGCATGAGCATGGTACCCCTACAGTGTCTAAACAAAACCTTAGACATTGTAAGTGCAGGGTAGCCATAAGAGTATATGGTCTGGGAGTTTGTCAAACACGAACTCCACAGCACCATAATGGCTACACTGAAAACTGGGAAGTTTGGTATCAAACTTCTCAGCACAATAAATGCACACTGATGCCAGTGTACATTTTATTGCAAAATACACCCCAGAGGGCACCTTAGAGGTGCCCCCTGAAACTTAACCGACTGTCTGTGTAGGCTGACTAGTTCCAGCAGCCTGCCACACTAGAGACATGTTGCTGGCCCCATGGGGAGAGTGCCTTTGTCACTCTGAGGCCAGTAACAAAGCCTGTACTGGGTGGAGATGCTAACACCTCCCCCAGGCAGGAGCTGTAACACCTGGCGGTGAGCCTCAAAGGCTCACCCCTTTGTCACAGCCCAGCAGGGCACTCCAGCTTAGTGGAGTTGCCCGCCCCCTCCGGCCACGGCCCCCACTTTTGGCGGCAAGGCTGGAGGGAACAAAGAAAGCAACAAGGAGGAGTCACTGGCCAGTCAGGACAGCCCCTAAGGTGTCCTGAGCTGAGGTGACTCTAACTTTTAGAAATCCTCCATCTTGCAGATGGAGGATTCCCCCAATAGGGTTAGGATTGTGACCCCCTCCCCTTGGGAGGAGGCACAAAGAGGGTGTACCCACCCTCAGGGCTAGTAGCCATTGGCTACTAACCCCCCAGACCTAAACACGCCCTTAAATTTAGTATTTAAGGGCTACCCTGAACCCTAGAAAATTAGATTCCTGCAACAACAAGAAGAAGGACTGCCTAGCTGAAAACCCCTGCAGAGGAAGACCAGAAGACAACAACTGCCTTGGCTCCAGAAACTCACCGGCCTGTCTCCCGCCTTCCAAAGAACTCTGCTCCAGCGACGCCTTCGAAAGGGACCAGCGACCTCTGAATCCTCTGAGGACTGCCCTGCTTCGACGACGACAAGAAACTCCCGAGGACAGCGGACCTGCTCCAAAAAGACTGCAACTTTATCCAAAGAAGCAGCTTTAAAGAACCCTGCAATCTCCCCGCAAGAAGCGTGAGACTTGCAACACTGCACCCGGCGACCCCGACTCGGCTGGTGGAGAACCAACACCTCAGGGAGGACCCCCGGACTACTCTACGACTGTGAGTACCAAAACCTGTCCCCCCTGAGCCCCCACAGCGCCGCCTGCAGAGGGAATCCCGAGGCTTCCCCTGACCGCGACTCTCTGAAACCTAAGTCCCGACGCCTGGAAAAGACCCTGCACCCGCAGCCCCCAGGACCTGAAGGACCGGACTTTCACTGCAGAAGTGATCCCCAGGAGTCCCTCTCCCTTGCCCAAGTGGAGGTTTCCCCGAGGAAGCCCCCCCTTGCCTGCCTGCAGCGCTGAAGAGATCCCTTGATCTCTCATTGACTTCCATTGCGAACCCGACGCTTGTTCTAACACTGCACCCGGCCGCCCCCGCGCCGCTGAGGGTGAAATTTCTGTGTGGGCTTGTGTCCCCCCCGGTGCCCTACAAAACCCCCCTGGTCTGCCCTCCGAAGACGCGGGTACTTACCTGCAAGCAGACCGGAACCGGGGCACCCCCTTCTCTCCATTATAGCCTATGCGTTTTGGGCACCACTTTGAACTCTGCACCTGACCGGCCCTGAGCTGCTGGTGTGGTAACTTTGGGGTTGCTCTGAACCCCCAACGGTGGGCTACCTTGGACCAAGAACTGAACCCTGTAAGTGTCTTACTTACCTGGTAAAACTAACAAAAACTTACCTCCCCCAGGAACTGTGAAAATTGCAGTGTGTCCACTTTTGAAATAGCTATTTGTGAATAACTTGAAAAGTATACATGCAATTGAAATGATTTAAAGTTCCTAATGTACTTACCTGCAATACCTTTCAAACAAGATATTACATGTTAAATTTGAACCTGTGGTTCTTAAAATAAACTAAGAAAAGATATTTTTCTATAACAAAACCTATTGGCAGGATTTGTCTCTGAGTGTGTGTACCTCATTTATTGTCTATGTGTATGTACAACAAATGCTTAACACTACTCCTTGGATAAGCCTACTGCTCGACCACACTACCACAAAATAGAGCATTAGTATTATCTCTTTTTACCACTATTTTACCTCTAAGGGGAACCCTTGGACTCTGTGCATGCTATTCCTTACTTTGAAATAGCACATACAGAGCCAACTTCCTACAGGCACCATCCCAGAGCGCTGACATCAGTTTCTTTTCATGACTTTCCACACCAGGAGCGCGGGGCCACGAAAAACACTGACCACTGATGCGTCAAAACTAGGGCCCTGAAAGGGAATTCCCGGTCCCTAGAAATCAGTTTGCAGAGCAGAGAGGATGAGTGGGTCAGTAAGGACTCTGCAACAAGAATACGTCTCTACCAGATAAGGCATTGCCAAAGGTAAGTAACTTGTTCATCAGATAGAGACTTCTAGTTGCGGATTCCTTACCTTGGTATAGATACCCAAGCAATTCCATCCCTGGAGGAGAGTCTGCAAAAAGATGATACTAGGAAGTCCTGCAGGACCAAACAGGCAAAATACCATCCCTTTGTACCTGACTGTTCAGGCAGTAGTGTTTAGTGAACGTGTGCAGAGAAGCCCATGTTGCTGCCTGACAAATGACCAGGACTGGAACACTGCATGTTATCGCAGTGGTTGCAGCTGTCGATCTAGTAGAGTGTGCGCGCAAACCCTCCTGGGGTTGCATTTTAGCCAATTCGTAGCACATTTCAATGCAAAGAACTACCCATTTAGAAATGGTTCTATTCTACACTGCCCGACATACCCAACGAAGAGTTGATCATCCACCCGGAACTCGTTGGTATGATCAGGGTAGAACAGCAACACTCTTTTTGGGTCCAGTCGGTGGAGTCTCTCCACTTCCTTAGAAGGATGACAGAGTGCGTAAAAAGTAGTCAAGGTGATGGATTGGCCTACATGAAGGGGCGTGAACACTTTTGGCAAAAATCAAGCCCTAATGTGAAACACCAATTTGTCAGGATAGATGGAAAGGCAGGGTGGCTTAGATAACAACGCAAACAGCTTATTCAATCTGTGGGCAGATGTAATTGCCACAAAGAAGGCTATTTTAACATCAGCAGCCTTAGATTATGGAGTGGCTCAAAAGGAGCACACATTAAGAAGGTAAAAACCAAATTCAAATCCCACGGGGGCATTATGAATGGTGATTGAGGAAACATATGGGTAATTCCAAAAATGCAGAGACAGCAGACAAGTAACCTTTGAGGGTGCTCAAAGCAGAGCCTTGCTGGGCCTAAGAATGTATAAACAGGAGGACCTCAGAAAAAGGGTCAGAGAGGGGGGGTCAAACTTTGGGCAGATTGTCGAAAGCTGTCAACTGCCACAGCATAATCTCCATGCAAGAAGGCGGAGACTGGGCAGGTTTGGGTGGAGAACCCTCCTCTGCTGCACAACAGAAGATCCTTCCAAAGGGGCAGTCTGATCAAAGATCGATGACCATGCTGAAAAGCTCGGTATACCAGACTTTTTGTGCCCAGTCCGGAGCTACCAGTATTACTTGGACCCAGTCATTCTTGATTTTCTTGAGAACTCTGGCAGGAAGTGCTATGGGCAGAAAGGCATACAGGAGGCCTGAGCTCCACTCGAGATGAAAAGCATCGCAGGGCAAGTGCCGTCTTGGAAACCCGAAAGTGGAAAACTGCTGACATAGCACTTTCTCTGCCAGAACAGCTTCAATGAAAGGAAGCATTTGAGAGGAAGTCAGGTGTGACCTTGGCACGTTCATAGTGAACCCCAGCAAATGCAGGACGTCTACCATAGTCTAAGTGGGAGACTACAGCCTGTGGTGAGCCCACCTTCAACAGCCAGTCCCCGACCTAGGGGAAGACTGAAAACCTTCACCTGCGCAGATGAGCTGCGGCCACTGACATCACCATGGTGAACACCCGAGGGGTGCTGGTGAGGCCAAAGAAGAGCACAATTAACTGAAAATGCTTGTAGCCTAGTGTGAACTGCAAGTAACATCTGTGGGAAGGCAGGATGGAAATATGTAAATAGGCATCCTGCAACTCCAACACTAACATCTAGTCTCCAGGGTCCAGTGCAGATAGAAAGTGAGCCAGAGTGGGCATTTTGAACTTCTCTTTTCTGAGGAAAAGTTTGAGGGACTGAAGGTCTAGGATACAGCCTTTCTCCTTTCTGTGCACCAGAATGTAGCAGGAGTAACAACCACGACCTACTTCTGGCACAAGGACCCTCTCTATGGCTGTCTAAGCCAAGAGAGCCATTACCTCCTAGTGGAGAAGTGCCAGGTGATCCACTGTCATCCGATTGTATGATGGTGGCATGGAGGGGAGGGTTGTATCGAAGGGGAGGGAGCAGCCAATAGAGGCTATTTGCAAAACCCACCTGTCTGACGTGATGGACTTCCAGCGGGGCAGGTGATGGCGAATCCTGCCTCCGACTAGTCCCTGGTGTGGAAGCATCAGGCTAGGAAGGTTTTGAGGCTTCTACAGAGGGGAGGGGGTAAACTGGCTAGACCCCTGACTCACGAGAACATTGGATCTCACATCTTTGGCCAAGCAGAGGCTGGGTAGCATGCGCCACATGGTGGCTGAAGAGTAATGGGTGTGGTTGGGCACTCCTTCCATAGCCACAAAAGGGACAAAAAAGCAGACCGAGGGGAGTGAGGGGCAGCTGTGAGGCCTAATGACCTGGCCGTAGCCTGTGACTCCTTAAAGCGTTTGAGCACAGAGCCTGCTTTGTCTCTAAAGAGACGGGTGCCATCAAAGGAGATGTCCATACCGGTGGATTGGACATCCCCTGAAAAGCCAGGCATCCTCAACCAAGCGTGGCGCCTCAAGGCCACCATTGATGCAACTGATCTATTTAGTGAGTCGGTCGTATCCAGCCCACTTCGAATTGTAAACTTTGCTGCATCTCTCCCATCAGCAACAGCTTGGGAGAGAATGGCTCGGGCCTCCTCCAGGACCTGTGGCAGCACCTGTGCAACCATGTCCCATAAAGTATGAGTGTAACAGCCCAAAATGCAAGCGGTGTTCTCAGACCACAATGCCAAGCTGGAGGAAGAAAACATCATCTTCCCAAGCTGATCCAGCCTCTTGGATTCCCTATTCGGGGTTGTGGAAGGTGCCAGGGGGGCAAATTATTTTGCGGCCATTTCTTTGGCCTAATATAATTTGTCAGGAAATTTGTCACGGTGCGGTGATCCCACACAGAAATGTGGGAAAATTACTTAAATTTGAGGTTTGCTGAGGACTTTGGGTAAGAAAACACTGCGGGATCCACACAAATCACACCTCCCTGGACTCCCTCGGGTGTCTAGTTTTCAGAAATGTCTGGGTTTAGTAGGTTTCTCTGTATGGCTGCTGAGCCCAGGACCAAAAACGCAGGTGCGCCTCCCCCCAAAAAAAACAGGTAGTGTCGTATTTGATAATTTTGATGTGTCCAGATAGTGTTTTGGGGCATTTCCTTTTGCGGGCACTAGGCCTACCCACACAAGTGAGGTACCATTTTTATTAGGAGACTTGGGGGAATGCTGGGTGTAAGGAAATTTGTGGCTCCTCTCAGATTCCAGAACTTTCTGTCACCGAAATGTGAGGAAAAAGTGTTTTTTGGCCAAATTTTGAGGTGTGTAAAGGATTTGGGGTAACAGAACCTGGTGAGAGCCTCACAAGTCACCCCATCCTGTATTCCCCTAGGTGTCTAGTTTTAAAAAAATGCACAGGTTTGGTAGGTTTCCCTAGGTGCCGGCTGAGCTAGAGGCCAAAATCCACAGCTTGGCACTTTGCAAAAAACTGCTGTTTTCTTTGGGAAAATGTGATGTGTCCATGTTGTGTTTTGGGGCATTTCCTGTCGCGAGCACTAAGCCTACCCACACAAGTGAGGTACAATTTTGTATCGGGAGACTTGGGGCAACGCTGGGTGGAAGGAAATTTGTGGCTCCTCTCAGATTCCAGAACTTTCTGTCACCAAAATGTGAGGAAAAAGTTTTTTTTGTGAGGGGGGGGGGGCAAATTTTAAGGTTTGCAAAGGGTTCTGGGTAACAGAACCTGGTGAAAGCCCCACAAGTCACCACACCTTGGATTCCCCTAGATGTCTAGTTTTCAAAAATGCACAGGTTTGGTAGGTTTCCCTAGGTGCCGGCTGAGCTAGAGATCAAAATCCACAGCTAGGCACTTTCCAAAAAACATGTCAGTTTTCAATGTAAAAATGTGATGTGTCTATGTTGCGTTTCTTGTCTCGGGAGTTAGGCCTACCCACGCAAGTGGGGTACCATTTTTATCAGGAGACTTGGGGGAAAACAGAATAGCAGAACAAGTGTTATTGCCCCTTGTCTTTCTCCACATTTTTTCCTTCCAAATGTAGGACAGTGTGTAAAAAAGACATCTATTGGAGAAATGCCCTGTAATTCACATGCTAGTATGGGGACCCCAGAATTCAGAGATGTGCAAATAACCACTGCTTCTCAACACCTTCTCTTGTGCCCCTTTTAGAAATACAAAGGTTTTCATGATACCTATTTTTCACTCTCTATATTTTACCACATGAATTGCTGTATACCCCATATAGAATGAAAACCCAGTGCAAGCTGCAGCTCATTTATTGGCTCTGGGTACCTAGGGTTCTTGATGAACCTACAAGCCCTATACATCCCCACAACCAGATGTAACAGTATATTGCTTAAAAAAATGTGACATCGCAGGAAAAAGTTACAGTGTAAAACATGGAGAGAAATGGCTGTTTTTTTTTCACCTCAATTTCAATATTTGTTTTTATTTTAGCTGTTATTTTCTGTAGAAAAACCTTGTGGGATCTAAACAAATGACCCCTTGCTGAATTCAGAATTGTGTCTACTTTTCAGAAATGTTTAGCTTTCCGGGATCCAGCACTGGTTTCACACCCATTTCTGTCACTAACAGGAAGGAGGCTAAAAGCACCAAAAAATAGTAAAAATGGGGTATGTCCCAGTAAAATGTCAAAATTGTGTTAAAAAATGAGGTTTTCTGATTCAAGTCTGCCTGTTCCTGAAAGCTGAGAAGCGGGTGATTTTAGCACCGCAAATGCTTTGTTGATGCCATTTTCAGGGGAAAAAACACTAGCCTTCTTCTGCAGCCATTTTTTCCCTTTTTTTTAGAAAAAAAAAAACGAAATTTACACTGTATTTTGGCTAATTTCTTGCTCTCCTTCGGGGGAACCCACAACCTCTGGGTACCACTAGAATCCTTAAGATGTTGGAATAAAAGAATGTAAATTTGGGGTGGGTAGTTATGAGGGCCTAAGTGCGAACTGCCCCAGCCAAAAAAAGGCCTGCCACCTGAAGAGGAAAAGGCCTGTCAGTGAAGGGGTTAAGGAAATGGCTCCAATCTACATATCTAACTTCAGAGATAAGCGAAATGCAGAATTATCATCCTCATTAACTGAAGAAGAGAGGAAATATTTATTTTAACAGTCAGAAAGGGCTCAATAAAAGAGATGTTGTGCAGAATAGTTTTCACAGAATCAGATGAAAAAGAAGGGACAAGATTGTCTCAAAAAGTACCCAATATTTGTTTGTTGCTGGTATATTTGTTGCTTATATATTGAGTTGCTTGTGGATTTTAATAGGTACGCAGAGGGGCAGGCAGAAGTGCTGGAGTCAGCAGAAGATGGGCTCGCTGAGGCAGTTCAAGGTTTAACAACTGGCAAACCGGTTGAATTTGAAAGTTAGATGGGCAAATAAAAAGACTTCTATAATCACAAAAGTAGAAGAGTGTGAAAAATCAGTGCACCTCCTCCCAAAGCTTCAAAGAAAAACATAACAGGTATGGTGGCTACTGTGGGATATTATCATATAGTGTTTGTGCTGGCTTCCCTGTCTAGAGACTAAGATCTCTTAAGGATGAGAACTGCCAGAGACCAATCTTTTTGGAAGAGGAAGCCTCACACACATTGTGTGTCATGCTTCATCAAAGGCAACCTTTACCCACCCTAGCAGGGTCACACCACTAGGGCAGACTCAAACTCCTGAGACAGAGGGAGTTCCAAAATAAGGTATTATCGGACAATGAGTAATCCAGATAAAACTAAAAATACCTAGAGATGCCCAGGCAACCATCTTTTGTGTCTGGAGCCTCTGGTATGTCTACAATCTAAAATCTAGATGGAACCAGAGATCAATGGCTCAATCCAGCTCATTATGCCAACATGTTTCTGCCCTGAACTGTTGCCTATCCAAGACAGGAGCATTCATCAGGGCCAGGGATCTCTGACAGACTGACCTAATTACCATGTCAAACAGTGAATAATAATCACAAGGAGTATCCTTGTTATTTTTTACATAAAAACATACGTGACAATGTTAATGATAATAATCCAAAAGCAAATGGTCTACCAATAAGTCACACATTCAGAGACAAAGTGTCTCATGTGTAGCACTTGTGAAATTACACAGCACATAACCCAGCAAACGTGTTAAGTGAGGTAAAATACATGCAAATAAAACAACAAGCCTTCTTACCTCAACTTAGGGGATACCAAACAGCTCTGTCTGGGCAGAGTCAATGTCCTCTGTAGTCACGAACTTTTTAGAATGGAACAAACTCCTTGTCCTAATAATAGCCTTTGTGCCATCCATTGTATTGTGAAAAGAGGTAGTCATACACGTAAAGGTACTTTATTTTAGTGACACAATTACCAGAAAGTAACAGATAGACAACCCTCCAATAAGAGGTAAGTAACCCACTAGATATGTACACCACTAATCAGTAATAGGAAATAGGCATAAAAATAGATATAAAACAGTGCAAATGCAAATAGACAATAGTAACCCTAGGTGGAGCCCAAACCATAAACTAAAAAAATGGAATGCAAATGCAGGACCCCCACCTAGGTAAGTGGAATGTGTAGTGGGGAGCTGGGGGTACTAGGAAACTCCAAAGGTATGTCCCACAGTGCCCCCTAGTGACCAAGAAGAAGGGAATAAATTACTGGATTTTCCCCAAATCAACCAAAGGGAAGGAAAAGACGAAAATCCAACACACAGACAAGACTGAAAAAACAGTGGTGGATTCCTGAAAAGGAAGACCTGTGGAAGAAGCTGCTACCCACCCAGCTGTGGTTGCAGGAGTTGGTCGACGGTAGGATGAAGACAGTCAGGAATGCAGCCCTGGAGCAGGTGAAGAGTTCCTGGAGGATGCAGTCTATGTCCCACGCCGGATGGATGATTGCAGTCGGTCAGTGGTGTGGAAATGCCACCAAAAAGCCCTGGCAAAGGCAGAAGCCGTGGTGAAGCAAAAGTGGAGCTGCCGAGGACCAGCAAGGTTCAGGAGGACTCAACCTATAGGGGGAGTTCTAGGGGGACCCTCAGCAAGGCGGAGAGTCCAAAGAGGAAGAAGCCGCCCCCACAGTAGATCCACTCAATGACGAAGCAGGGGTCACAGAGGAGCGCACGCAGCACAACTGGAGAAGGGTCCCACATCGCAGGAGAAGCACGCAGAGGGCTGTGCATCGCAGAACGGAGTGCTGGGGGCTTGGGCTACACAGAGCCTGAAGAGCCTTTGGAGAAAATCCCAACAAGCCTTGGTAGCTGCAAGAGATGCGATGCACAGGGGTACTGTCCTGCGTGGGAATGCAAAGGTTTACCTCCACCAAAGTTGGACAGCTGGCAGAGAGGACTGAGAGGACTACTCCGGACCACGACCCGTGATGCAGGATTCACGCAGCTCAGGACAACAGAAGAGCCACTCAGCCAGTTGTTGTTGTTGCAGTTGGTGCCTGTGGATGCAGGTGTGTGACTCCTTCACTCCCAGTGAGATTCCTTCTTCCTTCTCATGCAGACTGAAGACTTGCCGCCCTCAGAAGATGCACAGCCGGGGAAATGTTGCAGAAGCTGGAAGGAGCCATGGAAACAATGTTGCATGCAGAGTCTCCATTGTAAATGAAAATTGTCAGTTCCTTGAGGGTCCAGTTGCAGTTCCAATGGCTAGAAGTCGAAGTAGAGGTTGCAGAGGAGTCCTGCTGGAATCTTGCAAGCCGAATCTGACAGCTCACCCAAGAGGAAGACCCTAAATAGCCCTGAAAGCAGGATTGGTCACCTAGCCAGGAGGGGGCTATGTCGTCACCTGCCTGATCTGGCCACTCAGATGCTCCCAGAGGTCCCTGCCATCTTGGATTCAAGATGGCAGAACCCAGGGACCCTCTGGAAGAGCTCTGAGCACCACCTCTGGGGTGGTGATGGACAGGGGAGTGGTCACTCTCCTTTTCATTGTCCAGTTTCGCGCCAGACCCGGGACCCAAGGTCCCTGAACAGGTGTAGACTGGTTTATGCACGAAGGGCACCAAATGTGCCTTTCAAAGCATATCAGTGGCTTGGGAAGTCTACCCCTCCCAAGCCATGTAACATCTATTTCCAAAGGGAGAGGGTGTTACCCTCACCCCGAAAGGAAATCCTTTATTCTGCCTTCCTGGGCTTGAGCTGTTCAGGCAGCAGGAGGGCAGAAACATGTCTGAGGGGTGGTGGCAGCAGCTTGGGCTGCCCGGAAAATCCCAGAAGGCAGGTAGGAGCAATGCTGGGGGTCCGCTAAGGAGCCCCCAGAGTGCATGGAATCATACTTCCAATACTGATAACAGTACTGGGCTTGGTTCCAACATGTTTGATACTAAACATGCCTAGGTTCGGAGTTACCACTATTTGGATGGACATAGGTAGTGACCTATGTCCAGTACAAGCATAAAATGCTCTTCACTCACGAAGTCCAGGAAAATGGGGCTGGAGTTCGTGGGGACACCTCTGCTAGTGCAGGTGTGCCCTCACACAGGTACTTGCACCCTGCCCTCTGGGCTAGGAGAGCCTGCCATAGAGCTGACCTATAGTGAAAAAGGGTATATGCACCCTTTCACACAGGTTGCAATGGCAAGCCTGCAGATACATTTTGCATGGGCTCCCTATGGGCGGCATAATACATGCTGCAGCTCATGGGGATCCCCACTTACATGTGGGCACCAGTGTGTCAAATGTGGAGTGTAAGTAACCAAGTTAGAAGGGAGAGAGCATAATCACTGGAGTACTGGTTAGCAGGATCCCAGTGAACACAGTCAAACACACTGACAAACAAGAAAAAAGCAGGGGGAACCATGCTAAAAGGAGGCTACTTTCCTGAAATGTACATTAAGTGTAATGTAATTAAGTTAAATGAGACAATGGACATTAAGGGGCAGGCCTCGAAAATTCTGCTCGCCCACTTGCTATGGCGAGTCATATTTAACTTGGTTGAGATATTTTCAAGACTTGCTCGCCCCTTCTGGTGAGTTGACATAAAACAGGTGTTCTGTTCAGTCAGAAAGTGAAGGAGGAATTTAAATCTTGGTATTATCACATTTGCTCTGAGATGAGAGTTCAAAAGTCAGTTTGTCTTGCAATTAATTTTCTTTTGGCTGCAGGATTTTGTCAGCTATTTAAACGTTGTGTGTTAGGAAAACACTAAGGGGGTCATTCCGACCTCGGCGGTCTTTTCAATAGACCGCCGAGGGACCGCCGTACGGAAGACCGCCAGTGCTGGCGGTCTTCCGCATGGGCCATTCTGACTGTTGGCAGCGCTCCGCCCGTTTCCGGACGAAGAGCCGCAAACAGCCATACTGGCGGCAGGCGGGGAAGTGGAGGTAGCTCCACCTCCACGCCAACAGAACACCGCCCAGCGAATCACGACCTGTGATTCGCTGTGGCGGTGTTCTGTTGGCGTGTCGGTGTCGGCGGAGCTGCCCGTTCCCTCCCGGAGGATCACCAGGAACAGGTAAGGTGATCGTCCGCTAGGGAAGGGGGGTGGGGAGGTGTTGTGAGTTGTGTGCGTGCATGGGGGTGTGTGTGTGTGTATATTGAGGGGGCGTGTGAATGCGTGCATGAATGCGGGGGGTGTGTGTATGTGCATGAATGCGTGCATGAATGCGGGGGGTGTGTGTATGTGCATGAATGCGTGCATGAATGCGGGGGGGTGTGTGTATGTGCATGAATGCGTGCCTGTGTGTGTATATGTTGGGGATCGGGGTGGGGGACAGGGGTCCTGCAACCTTTTGGGGGTGGCATGGGTGGTGGGGTGGTAGGGGAGGGAGTCGGGGTGGGGGTTGGGGGCGGGGGAGACCCCTATCAGTGCCAGGGAAGGGATTCCCTGGCACTGATAGTGCTTACCGCCATGGATTGCATGGCGGTCCCCAACCGCATGAAATCCATGGCGGTAAGCCGGGGTCAGGCGGGTTGGAATACCGCCAGCGGTATGTGACGACCGCCGGGCTGGAGACCCAGGTCTCCAGCCCGGCGGTCGTTACCGCCGTGGCGGTCGGAACGGTGAAGCGGCGGCTGACCATGGCGGTAACCGCCATGGTCAGAATACATGAAAAAAGACCGCCAGCCTGTTGGCGGTCTTACCGCCGCTTCACCGCCGACCGCCAGGGTCAGAATGACCCCCTAAGTCATCTGTACAAACATTTCAATGTATATTTCAGTAGTTGTGAAAGCATTTGTTTATACTTCTCTGTGATGAAAAAAATATTTTAATAGGGTGAAGACAGATCAGAACACTTTACTGGTGCAAAAAATAAATATGTTTTCTGAAACCAGATTTTCACAGATTTGGTAATACATTATATAGTTTTATCAGAAAAGCTTTAAGTTAGTGTGAAGTATTTTGGACATTTCTTTGAAATTCTCTGTAAATGACGGTGTGTGCCCACATCATGCTTTAGTAACGTATTTATTAAAAGTGGTTGTTTAAACATAACCCCCAGAAAGCTTACGTTAAACTAAAGGAGATCCCCATGATTAATATTACTACACAATTTAATTTGGATTTAAACAAATGGCGGGATTTATGCTTTACTATGGATCTAGATATTCTGAGTAATTTGGAGGATTTACAATAGTCATCAGACATGATATGGGTTACTTTGGATGTCACATCTCTTTATACTTGCATCCCTAAAAAACAAGGTATAGAGGCAGTAAGACATTTTTTATCTAAAATATCATTGTCTTATATGGAATATACAGACATGCTGATTGATATGATCAACTTTTTTTTGGACAACAATGTCTTTGCTCAGGAAGGACAGTGGTATAGACAAGCCAAAGGAGCGGCTATGGGCTCTCACTTTTGTCCTTCATGTGGCAATCTTTATGAGGCCCATTTTGAGTTATTATACCATTGGTCCAAAGGCCCTCCCAATTTGACAGACCATATATACTTTTGGGGCAGATGCATTGACGACATTCAACTTATTTGGACAGGAACTGAAACGTTAGAATTTCATGAATATCTGAATTTCAATAATAATGTGACACTTGAATTCAACAAAACTTCTATTCATTTTTTGGATATTGAAATTTGTAGTCATGATAATAAAGTACAGGCTAGACTTTATTGCAAACCTACAGCATGCAATTCTTTATTATTGGCCAGCAGTGCCTATACGGCCTGCATGATATCCTCAATACCATTTGGGGAAATAAGGATCAAAAGAAACTGTAGTGACCAAAAAGTATGCAAACTAGAACTGGACTGTCTTTCAGAAAGATTTAGACAAAGAGGCTATTCAAATTAAATTATTAATCAAGCAAGGACTAAGACTGCCAGGGTTTCACATTCATCTCTTTTGAAGAAGCGTATGATAAACCTCCAACAAATAGGATCAACTAACATTTCCTTTTGTACATCATATAGTAGGGATAGTAACTATCTATAAAATACTAAGTAGACATTGGTACATACTCAGTACAGACACTACACTGTCACGGATTGTTTCTAACAAACCTAAAATGATACACAAAAAGGGCAAAACCATTAGGGATCTGACATGTAACAGTTTTTTGCCTCCTTTACATGAAGCCACTATGAAAACATGGTTACCAATTCTCCCCAACGGATTCTTCAAATATCGGAAATTGCAACGTGTGCAACTTGGTGATGCTTAAAACACATCATTTCAGTTTCAATCAGAGTAAATATTACTTGATTGATTCTTTCATAAATTGCAACACACAATTTGTAGTATATGTACTCTTATGTGTATGTGGAGCTATTTACGTAGCTAGTACAACCTGGGCACTTAAGGAACGAATCCAGGAACATATGAGAGCATTACGTAACACTGATAAACTTCTCCATTGGTTAGACACATGAATGAAAGGCACATAGGATCGGAGATTCCCATTGTTAAATTCTTGGGAATAAACCATGTAAATTCCCACCTGAGAGGAGGAGATCGCATGACAGACTTGAGAAAAAAATGAAGCCCGATGGATTATAAAACTACGGGCTATGGACAAAGGCATTAACCAAGATAATGAACTACATCATTTTTATAAGCATTAATTACTTTCAAAATGACCATTTAATTGTCTTACATTGATTGTGTATATTGTGATTCATGTGTTACATGTACGAACTCAGCTATAACAAGTGATGACTTCTCATTATTTCAACAAAAGTCACTCGTGATTTACTAATATGTTTCTGGGCTTTGACTGGCACTCTTTATTCAATTGTGTAATTGCTCACCTTACTTTTTTGTACCATTATTCTCTCTGATACACCTTTGTGGTCTTTCATTTCGAGCTCATAATTATTTTTATTTTCCAATTTCTCTTTCTGTTTCTAACTTCCATGACATTTCTCTTTTTTCCATTTACTGGTCTCTATTATGTTTTACAGACTGCTTTTAGTTTTTTGTGACAATATAGAACTTTTAGAATGCAGTCATATATTATCGTTGAGTCATTCAGGCAAAACTGATGTTATTTCCTTAATGATGGACAGGCCAGTTAGTGGAAGTAAATCTTCACTCTTAAGGGTTTGGGCTTGTTAGCATTGCTTATTCATGTGTCAGATCATTGCCTAGGGCTTTGGTGACGCATAACGCATTAACCTGTCGTAAGCCCATTTGGGTCATTACCTAGGAGTCTGGTGATGTATTACATACGGAAAGCAAGTTACACACGTACTATCGGGACGCCATTCAGGATTATGTAGCACACACTGAGGACAGAACACAGCTTTTGTTTAAGTTAGATTTATATTAGTTATATATATATATATTTTTAATTGAATTGGCTATATATGATACCACAAAGCGGTAAATTTAGGAATAAGTGCGGCAAAATTATTAGAGGTCGAATGAGAAACAGACCTTTTTCTTTTTGGTACGTCACTAAACTTATGGTGTACCTACTTTATTTTTTGCAGCTGATGACACACATCAAGTAGCAAAACACTTCTCATATACGAAACAAAGTGGATTACTAATAGGATAGACTTATGGAAGTCTGTATTATTAATTTATGGAAAGTGCATTGACCTTTTATTTAATTAATTTTCACTTTGGTAGTTTTGTTCTCGAGCTTGACTTTTCTAGTCTGGACCTTTCTGAATGATGTAGACTTTGTATTTTTTCTTATATCTTTACATAGAAATACTAAACAGGAAGCTTGCCAAGGTTCTCCATTGGGCGCGACAAAGAAATTCAGGCTTTTGACTTGACCAATAAAGTACTTTCTTGAAACATGACTAAGCTGGCCATTCGAGATTCTAAGAAGGTCCATTTAATTGTTTCCTAAGAAGGCTTGTTGGCTTACATTTTGGGATTTTGAGGGGTTAGCATCTTTTACACATATTAGTAAAATGAAATATGGCGGTTTTAGGAAGGAATATATATTAACTCCTATTTTTTGATGTTATTATACAAGCTATCAGGATACACATTTACTTTTTATATCTCTTGAGTTACACATTTGTATACAGGCTATTAATAAGGTGTTTTTTTCTTACTGAGTCACTTTAAAACACTTCGGATTCTTTCAATTCTTTCTTCGTGATGTCGATCTCATACTGGGTGCATCCACTAATGATATGATCACATCCAATATCTGGTAGCATGTGACATACTTTTTAACCATTAGAAGACTTTGTCTAGAATCATGTTGTAGAACATCTTGTTATTGTCTACTTTCTCCTCTTACTTTTGGTACATATTTGAGACTTTTCAGTGTGACATATACTTTTACTATTGGCCAAATGATTCTTAACTTTCTGGATTCCACTAATGGTGATTTGGTAAATGAAATATATATAATATTTGGATAATAATTCTTGATGTTGTGGATTTTACTACAGTGACTTGATGATCACAATATATGTAATGCATAGTGTTTGTGACCCAACAAGATCGTTTGACTTGTGATCATTTGTGTTTTGAAAATACATTGTTGTTTTCTATTATCAGCCCTGAAGAAGTTTCTTATTTGGGACACCACGTGTCAGCTGATTCTCCAACTTGACCAAGAACATGTATAAAGATCACAACCCTCATTTGTAAAAAAATAATCGCTCATCTCAAGAACCATATTAAGTGTAAAATTGATAAGGAAAAAAATTGGACTCTATGTAAATTGATTGTTCTTATTTATTTAACATGTCTAATTAAAGCACAACAAAAACATTTTCCAGAATTGTGATGTGTTTTCGGAGTGCTCTGTTACCTTATGTTGATATTAGCAATCTAAACAGATTTTCTGGTTAGACTTTTCACATCGGGGCAACAGGTGTGTTGTAACATAAGAGCACCGATAATCAAAAGAAAAATATTTTGGAAGACAAACAGGATGTGCATTATTGTTGACCATTGTTGCCTTTCCTATAAGAAAACATAAACCTTCCTGCCCTGGTAGCAATGTTATTAGTAAACTAAGAGGAAAGTAATGGATCAAGTGTCCCCTATATGTGGGCTAGATTTTTATTATACATGGTGCAAACGTTTCGTCTATTTAATGAAACATAGAGGTTTTTTTGTTCAGCAAAAATGCTTCACTCACATATTTGAAGGTACACTCTTATGTGAGAATGAAGAAAAAGGCAACTCTAAGCTAAAATATTTTCCTAAGAACACACAATTTGAGACCCATTTACGGGTCAAGTACATTACAGTTATGGGCAAGTAGATCATTCAAGTCACTCAACCTCCAGGTCTATTAAAATGTTTATGATTTTTTGTGACCTGTGGGCCTATGCTGTGGGCTAATGAGGTTACTGCAAACTATGAGCATCACCAATTGTTAAAAAGTCCCCTACCTCGTTCCTTTCAAGAATAAGGGCACGTAGGGCTAATGCTATGAATAATACTCTCCCCAAGCATCACCCATCACTACTAACATAGGGAGTCGCAATGACCCTTTCCCTTGTAACTTCCAAGGAACTTGCACTGTTCTCAATTTCTGTCAGGGTGAACTCACTGTAGCTAATGGTAATATGTTGACAGGTTTTTATACCTTGCTTGGGGTAGTGTCCCTTTTGGCACCCGGTCTGGTTGGTTCTCCCTGTCTTGCCATGAACCCCCTTTTTCCTTTCCTCTCCCTCTTCCCTTTTCTCTCTCTAAAAAAAGACCTGTTTCGATAGAACCAAGGGAAGTTGGGTTGGGATGGGGGTCCATAGTTAGGAGGCCAGCCGCAACTGATCTCACTATGAGGAGTAGAACGAAAAGATACTTGAGTGGGAAAGAAACACCACTGGTTCCAGTCTGCTCCCTCTCTGTTGTTTCTCATCTGGGTAATCCTTCTCTGAATCTGATAAACTACTTCTAGAGGACATGTCTCAAGTTGTAGAGGATTTTAGCACATAATCCTCTTTGGAGTATGGGTACACTGCATCATGTGAGAATTTCTTTAAATCTTTCGGAGAATTTTGTAATTTTACACTGGGTCAGGGACTCTTCTTTCTCCAAGTACAAAGATACACACAACGGATATGGTATGTTGCTGTGGGTAATAAAAGGGCAGCTTGAAGAGTAGAAGAAAAGTGGCTTCAATGCTATTGGTTGTTATCTATTGTCTGACAAGCCTTTCCAACCAGCATAGTTCTGGGATTGGAACTCACATAATCTGCTTGCAGGGTTAGATTCTAAAGATTTGAACAACATGAAAGTCAATGAAATAGTGCTATCATAAAGAAATAAAATGTTTTCTTTTGTCCTTGGAAGAGTTGAAACATAAACCCTCTCACGTAGTTTTGTTTGTCAGACAAAGGAACAAGGGTGGCATACAGAATAGTAAAATGTTTAAGGTTCATATGTTATGTCTGCTCTTTGCCTTGGTTTCCAAGTTCCACTTGAGTGTGTTTCGGCCATGTGCCAGGGTCTGAAGGTATGAAAAACGATCACTGCAGCCTTGAACAACTGCCCTGTGTAGCACTATCACAAATACAGTTACAGAATAGGGAATCTTTGTTGACATATTATGTGATGTGGAACATTGATGGACCTGTAGGGATAATATTGTAAAATAGAGAGAAACACTTATCCATCTTGGTGTATTCTAATGTTGTATAGTGAAACTTCCTACACAGAACATGTGCAATGCCTTGAAATGGATTGACGGAGGTGACGGTAACTGAGTCGAAGGGAATTAAAGTTTCAGTTCGGGTCAGTGCCTAATCACTAAGTGGGACTGGACTGAGGCTCTGCATCACTTGTCTCTTGAAAAACACAGTATTGGACTATACTTCTTTATCCTATCCTCCAGCAGAAAACTGCACCTACAAAGAAAAGAACATGTTAAAAACTACTGACGTTAAAATATATGTCCCTAACTAAAATGTCCAGAGATAAACTACTCTACAACTTCACTGTATAATCTCAAAAGCGGTTGGAAACTCCTGAGTGTTATATATCAAGATACTGCAGTAGTACATTTTCCAACAACCAGACGCTGGGAACTATGCCAGAAACAAGGTTATTGTTACAGTGAAACACACAAAATCCAGAAGCTTCGAGGAGAGGGCAGAAGAAATCAGCGAATGGAAAACATGTGAACAGACTGTCAAGTAGGGAATCAAAAGAATAATTGACTAGCAATCAACATCTTCTCACAATCTCTTCTATGTTCCACCTGCCCACTGAACTCTCACCCGATCATGCATCACTGGAATCTCATCCTGCTGTCAGTTTGGAGATTCCCAATGGATCAATGAACAGCAATGACAGAAGGCACACCATGGCTTCGTGACAGGCATATAATCCCTTCACCAAATGCACTTGGTCACAATTTGGGACTCATTTAGGTGTAGCTTCAGTAGCTGTATATACACATGGCCTGCCAGCCAATATGATGACACCAATCTGCTGTGAATTTTATGTGGTGAAAATGTGACAAGCCACAAAAATGTTTGGAGCATTCTAATGCAACCACCAGATGGTTAGTTTGAATTGATACCCACCCAAAAATAATGGTGCCAAATATAGTAGAAGATTAAGGCCCTCATTACCACCCTGGTGGTCGGTGTTAAAGCGGCAGTAATACCGCCAACAAAAATGGAATCGTGACCACAGCGGAAAACGCCAACACTGACGGCCACTTTAACACTCCGAACGCCATGGCGGTAGCAACAAACACTGCAGCGGTAACGGCCAACAGCCAGGTGAAAGACAATGTACTGCCCACCCCATTACAACCTGCCCATCCGCTAGGTTTTCCAGGGCGGTACCAACGCCATCAAAAGCACGGCGGAAACAGTACTTTGAAGGGAAACCACTCACCTCTCGACACTCAAGGAAGAACCAGGACACCATGGAGTCTGAGCTGCAGGTCCTCCCCATGCTGGTGTAACTTCTCATATACCAGAAGTACGGCGACGACCACGGTGAGTACTGCACCTAGCACATAGGGGAGGGGGGGAAAGAGAGCGACACACACACGCAACAAGCAACAACCCCACCCCAACACCATACACACAAACACATACAACAACATCACATATACATCCCGTAACCCTCTGGAATAACGCAAGGACAAAAGTAATTGAGTCAAATGAGTGTTATATTAGAAATAGTCAGAAATATGTTAATATTCAAAAACAGTATTTACAAAATATACAATATTTACAAAAGGCGGGACAATGTCCACTCAAAATGACCGTGGCCCACTGGGCCAAAACTCATAGGCCAAGCCCACACTTGACTCCTGCCTCAATACAGAGAAAACACTGCAGGGGCATCAGGTCGAAAACACACAGGGGCATCAGGTTGAAAACACACAGGCACTTCAGGGGGACAGGGAAGGGGGGGCATCTCAGCCAGAAGATGGTACAACGCCACTGCTCCTGGAGGGGGCTCCATGCCCACAGCGATGTCTTGGGGAGTGCAAGGCCACAGTCTCTCAAGTGGATGCCTTTCTCCACTGGTTCTGGGGGGGACCTTGTGCCCAGTGTGCTTCATCCTGCCAAGGATAGGGTGAGGGGATGCCTTTCTCCACTGGTTCCGGATGGGGCTTTCTGCCTAGTGATGCAGCACTTGGGGGGTGCCAGGTCACAGCCCCTCACCTGGGTGTCAGAGCCACGAGATTTGCAGTGGTCAGGATGCATGATAGTCCATTGAGGCAGGGCTACAGTCCATCTGCCGGTGGCTACGGCTGCACAGTGGTGGTAGTGCTGGTGCTGGTGGGGGTGCTGCCAGTGGTGGGGGAAGGCTCCAGCCCTTTTCCCGCAGCCTTGGATGTCTGCCCACTGGGGCTGCTGCTGGCAGTGGTGCTACTGTCAGCGGTGCAGGTGGCGGTGCTTGCGGCGGTGCTGGCCGCGGTGCAGGTGCCGGTGCTGCCAGTGGTGGGGGGAGGCTCCAGCCCTTCTCCTGCAGCCTCGGATGGCTGCCCACTGGGGCTGCTGCTGCTGACAGTAGTGCGGCGGTGCAGGTGGCGGTGCAGATGGCAGTGCTTGCGGCGGTGTAGGTGGCAGTGCTGGCGGTTGTGCTGGTAGCCACCAAGCCTTCACCTGCAGGCTCGGTCGGCTGAAGTGCCTTGGCTGGTGTTTTCTGCCCCTTCCTGCCCTTGGCAGATGGTGGTGTCACCTTGGGTCTGGCAGCTGGAATCTTTGAGGTGGCCTTGCTGGGTGGTTGTGGCTCCTTCCCCTTGCTGGATGCTGTCCCCTTCTTCCCCTTGCCAGGTGGCGGAATGTTCTTTGCCTTGGCAGGGGTTGGTGGCACACTGGCTGGGCTGACGGTTGCCCCCTTTGAGCCTCTGATAGCTGCAGGAACCACAGCGGACGTGGACTTGGTGGCTGGGGTGCTGGGCTGGGTTTTGGCCACCTGGCCATAGGGGAAGGACGGGGGGCTGGTAGGTAACAGGCCAATGTTGGCTAGGAAAAGCTTCTTAGGGACATTGGGGCAGGAAGTGGGTGAAGGTTTGGGAGTGGAGGAAGAGGGAGTGGTTGTAGGAGGTGTCAGACTGCTGTCTTTGGGTGCAGGTGCATGAGCTGGATGCTGTTGTGAGGTGGATGGCTGTTGGGTGTGTGTGTGCTTGCGTTTGTGTACTTTGGGAGGAGGGGGTCACAGACAATGGGAGAGGACACAGGGGACCTGTGCATGGATGTTGGTGGGTGTGGGGGGTGGGGGTGACTGCCAGTTAGGGGTGTGTAGTGATGGGCGTGCTGGTGATGGAGGTAGTGGATGAGGATGTAGTGCATGCAGGTGTGAGTGGAGACGCTACTGGGAGGGAAGTGGACGAGGAGGAGGAGGGGACACAGTGGAGACAGTGGATGTTGGTGTATCTGCATGGGGATGGGGCTTGTGTCAGTGCCTGTGAGATGAAGTGTGGTGCTTGTGTTTGCCTGAGCCACCTCTGTGTGTTGATTTGGGTGAATGCTGGTCTGGAGCTGTGCTTGGGATAGGCTGGGGTTGAGGGGATTGGAACTGGGTAGAGGAATTTGGAGGGGATAAGCTAGAGACAGGGACAATGACTGCCATCAGTGCGGAGGCCAGAGCCTGAAATGCTCCCTGTTGGGCCGCCACGCCAAGGTGAATGCCCTCCAGGTATGCATTTGTTTGTTGCAAATGCCTCTTAACACCCTGGATGGCATTCGGAATGATTGACTGCCCAACAGTGAGGGATCTCAGGAGGTCAAGAGCCTCCTCACTGAGGGCAGCAGGGCTGACTGGGGCAGGGCCTGAGGTTGCTGGGGCGAAGGAGATGCCCACCCTCCTGGGTGAGCAGGCACGGGAAACACGCTGAGGGGCTGCTGGGAGGGCGGTGCTGGTAGGGAGGGTGGTGGCTGTACCTGTTGTTGGGGTGGGCACAGAGATGTCCGCCACTGCCAGGGAGCTTCCATCGGAGGAGTCGCCGCTCTCTCCGTCGTGGCGCTCCCCTTGCCCTCCGTCCCACTGGTGCCCTCACCCTCAGTGGATTCAGCCTCCAGGCCCATGTGGAATGCAGCTCCCTCTTTTGCCCGTGCCTCTGCTCCTCCGCCAGATGATGCTAATGCACACAAGGACAGGGTGACAAAACAAAAAGGGGGGGGGGGGGGAGACAGAGGATACATTTGGTCAATGCCAGCAACAACACTACCGTTGGCGTACACAACACACAGGGAGCTGCCCTATGCACTAGGCCATGCACTACCAGTTACAATGCTATTCACCATCCCATGGGGGACATAGCATAACGCCATCAACTTCACAGCTGAAACCCACAGGACCCTGCCCTGTGGGTTTCAGATGCCCACTGACACCATTGGGATTGGAGTGCTTCAGAGCCTGCCCGACAAGGGACCTACTCTACCATGTTCGCCCTGGCCTAGGGGCACCCACAGTCCACATCCCTACCCAGGTAAAACCTTAACATGCACAAACTCATGAATCTGAATTTGTACTCACCCCCTTGTGGCTCCTGTGATGCCCTCAAGCGCCCATCCAACTCCGGATATCCTATTGCCAGGATGCCGAACATCAGGGGGATCAGGGTATGACGGGCACCCCTCCCTCGTTGGGAGGCCAGCCCCAGCTGGGTCTCCGCCGTCTTCCTTGCCCAGCGACACAGGTCCTCTCACCATTTGCGGCAGTGGGTGCTCCGCCTGTCAAAGACCCCCAGGGTCCGCACCTCCGTGGAGATGGCACGCCAAATACCCTTTTTCTAATGGGCGCTGACCTGCAGGAAAAATACAGCAGAAAAGGAATTAGTCATACCGTCCGGACTGTCACACTCATGGCCCACCATATCCCTCACATCCACCATTGCACATACATTGACCACCATACATGCAGCACTCTGCCCAGGACACCTCAACCCCCCTACATGTGGCTTACACACACAGCACTCCATACATTCATGGCCCAAGCATCATGCTCACAGTGTACTCACCTGTTTGTCTGGAGGACCATAGAATAAAGTGTACTGGGGTAGGACCCCATCCACCAGTCTCTCCAACTCCTCCGCAGGGAAGGCAGGGTCCCTTTCCCCAGACACATGTGCCATTGTCGCTTACAGACACAGGTCACAGCAGCACTTGCAGTGTAGGTCCTCTCCTGTTGAGGGTCAGGTAGCAAGTGAGAGGATAGATAAAAAATGGCAGTCACGTCCGCGGCGGTGAGTACCATCACCGCAGCGTATATCGCCATTGGCTCCTGGAACCCATAGGGCCCAATGATAACCAATGCGAAGTTGCGCAGCGGTCATCACCCGCCTACCACAACGGCGCACAACGCCAGCGGAATTACCTAATTTCCAATTGTTCCTCCTCAAAGGTCAGGCAGCCAACATTTCAGGGGGGCACAGGCGATGGCACCTAACTGTGTCACAGCAGACATTGGCACATCAACTGACTCTCGGATTCACATACTGGTTCTGTAAATCAAGAGATGCATCATTATTGCAATAGATGTGTGAAAATGACCCTCTGCTCACTGTTTTCCTCCCTAGGCTTCAACCACTGAGGATGAATATGAGATGGAGACATCCTACAGTGTACAGACCCCTGGTGGACCTTGCGACAATGGAGGACAGACACATTATCCTAACCTACAGACTTGATCGGCCACAACCCAAGAACTGTGTGCCCAATTGGAGCCAGACCTGGTGTCAGCTATCCGCCAGCCCACAGGTATCCCTCCTCTAGTGCAGGTCCTGTCAGTGCTCCATTTCCCGGCAAGTGGTTCCTTCCAAACAACAGTGGCCATGGCATCAGGGATGTCTCCGCCAATGTTCTCCAACGTGTTGACCAGAGTGTTGTCTACCCTGCTGAAACACATGCGCAGCTACATCGTATTCCCCCAGGTGGAGGATTTGGCTACAGTGAAAGCTGACTTTTATGCCCTGGGGCATATCCCCAACATCATTGGTGCCATTGATGGTACACATGTAGCATTTGTCCCCCGCCAGGAGAAATGAAAAGGTGTTCAGGAATAGAAAAGGCTATCACTCTTTGAATGTGCAGATGGTGTGTTTGGTGGACAAGTACATCTCCCATGTGAATGCCAAGTATCCTGTCTCTGTGCATGACGCCTTTATCTTGAGGAATAGCAGCATCCCATATGTGATGGCTCAACTCCAGAGGCACCGGGTGTGGCTAATAGGTGAGCCCAAGTTTCCCACCCATGTTATGTTGGTGTCTGGGTATGGGGTTGTCCCTAAAGGTTAGTGTGTGTCTAACAGTTGTCCCTCGATATTTGCAGGTGAATCTGGTTACCCCAACCTCTCATGGCTACTGACCCCAGTGAGGAATGCCAGGACAAGGGCAGAGGAACATTACAATAAGGCACATGGACGAACAAGGAGGATTATTGAGAGAACCTTTGGCCTCCTGAAGGCCAGGTTCCAGTGCCTATATCTGACAGGTGGATCCCTGTACTACTCACCCAAGAAGGTGTGCCAGATCATTGTTGCATGTTGCACAACCTGGCCTTGAGACGCCAGGTGCCCTTTCTGCAGGAGGATGAGCCTGGAGATGGTCTTGTGGCAGCGGTGGAGCCTGTGGACAGTGAGAAAGAGGAGGCAGAGGATGAAGATGTGGACAACAGAAGTACTATCATACAGCAGTACCTCCAGTGACACACAGGTAAGACACTAACTTCATTTTACATTTCAGTTTTCTGTTGGACATTGTACATGGCAGCATGATTTCCCTATGTCTATTGCCACTTACTGTACCCTTTGGCATCTCTATTTTCAAATCTCTGTGCCCCACTCTGGCCCCTGGTGTGTTTACTGCTGCACACTACAGGTCATACAAATGTATATAACTGTACCTATGAATTGCAATGTTTTCAGATTGTTGTACTAATACATATTTCAATCAATTGACAGACTTCAGAACTGTATTTGTTCCAAGGGTGTTTATTTAAGTGCTAATAAGTAGAAGGGGTGTGCAATGGGCTGGGGGTGATGGTGGAGGAATGTCCAGTTAGAGTCCAGTCTCTTGGTATCACAGGTGCATTGTCTAATGGGGCATAGGAAGGGGAGCAATGGCAGTTCAAGGTGGACAAGGTGACAGAGTGGGACACAAGGGTGACAATCAGGAGAGTCTTATTTCTTGGCACGGGTCTTGGCAATGTTCTCTGGCTTCTGCCTGGATCGCAGGGACTGTTTGTGGGGTGGTTCTCCTTCTGCAGGGGGTGGGCTGCTACTGGCCTGTTGTTCCAGTGGCGGGGCCTTCTGTCCACTAGCGCCGGCGGAGATGGAGGGCTGTTCTTCGGTGTGGCTAGTGTCAGGGGCCTGTTGGTGTGCCACTGCCTCCCTCATGGTGTGGGCCATGTCAGCCAGCACCCCTGCAATGGTAACCAGGATGGTGTGGATGTGTTTGAGGTCCTCCCTGATCCCCAGGTACTGTCCTCCTGCAGCCGCTGGGTCTCCTGCAACTTGGCCAGCATCTGGCCCAAGGTCTCCTGGGAATGGTGGTATCTCCCAGGATCCCTGCAAGTGCCTTGTGGAGAGTGGGTTCCCTGGGCCTGTCCTGCCCCTGTCGCACAGCAGTCCTCCCAGCTTCCCTGTTGTCCTGTGCCTCTGTCCCCTGAACAGTGTGCCCACTGACCCCAGGTCCCTGATTTTCTTGGGTTTGTGGGGTTGCCTGGGGTCCCTGTAGAGGTGGACACACTGCTGATTGACGTGTCCTGGGGACAGTGGTATGGGCCCGCTGGGTGGGTGCTGTGCTGGTGTTTCCTGAGGGGGGAGGGTCTGTGGTGGTATGGGACTGTGGCACGGTAACAGACTGTCCAGAGGTCCCTGATGGGCCAGGTTGGTCACTGTGATCCAGGCGTGCAGAGCTGCTGTCATCACGGTGGGCCTCTTTTGTGGGGGGGACTGGATGTTGGTGGCACCTCCTCTCCAGTGACGTCGATTGGGGGTCCTGTGGGGATGAAAATGCAGTGTTATTGTATCTGCATGTGCCATCTTGTGCATCTGTGTGTTTCCCTGTATGGTTGTGATTGCACTGTCAGCTTTGCCTTGTGTGCGTGGTGCCTTTGTGGGCTAGGTGATTCTCTCTAATGGGCATGCTGTGATGATGGGTGCCCATGCAGGTCTGATGGGGGTCCATGCATTGGTGTAGCATGCAGGGCTTGGTATTGGGGTGGGTGGGTTTTGATAGTGGGGTATATGTGAGGTGGTGGAGTGGTGAGGGTAGGGGTAGGAGTTTGTGATGGCATACAGGTAGGGTGGGGGATATAGTAGTAAAGATTTGACTTACCAGAGTCCAGTCCTCCTGATACTCCTGCAAGGCCTTCAGGATGCATGATCGCCAAGACTTGCTCCTCCCATGTTGTTAGTTGTGGGGGAGGGCCCATCGCCAGCCCTCTGTACGGCTACCTGGCGTCTTCGAAACACGGAACGCACCTTTCCCCGTAGGTCGTTCCACCTCTTCCTGATGTCATCCCTTGTTCTGGTGTGCTGTCCCACGCCACTGACCCTACCAATGACTCTCCGCCATAGCTCCATCTTCCTAGCAATGGACGTCTGCTGCACCTGTTATCCGAACAGCTGTGGCTTTACCCGGATGATTTCCTCCACCATGAACCCTTAGCTCCTCTTCTGAAAACCTGGGGTTTCTTTGGGGTGCCATTGATGTGGTGAGTGAGAGTGTGTAGGGTGCTGTGTTGGGGTGTGTGCTGTGAGGTGCGTGGATGATGTATGGGTGATGGTGTTCTGTGGCTCAGATTGAGTGGGTGCTCCTGACTTGTCTCTCTCTCTGTTAGCAATCTTTTCTTTAATTGAAAGGGTGGTGGGTAATGTGGGTGTGTGTTTTATAGTGGTGTGGGTGTGGTGTGTGTATGTGTGTCAGGTGTGTGTATTTCGAATTGTCCGATGTGGTGTAGTTTTGTTAGTGTGTGTGTATTTTGAGTGCAGCAGTGTGTACCGCCAATGGTTTACCGCAGTTTAAAGACCGCCGCAATTCATGGGTCCTGATACTGTGTGCGTATTTCTGTTGGCGTAACGGTGTGGGTTTTGGTACCGCCAGTTTATCACTAACTTTTGGTCTGGCAGACTTGTGTGGGTGTCTGTATAGTGGCGGATTTTTTTGTGTGGGTCATAATACCCGTAACGGTATACCGCCGCGGTCAGAATAGGTTGCCGGCTGGCAGCACGGCGGTAGGCGGCATTTACCGCCAAGGTTGAAATGAGGGCCTAAGTTACTTTCCTTTTGTAACACTCTTTCAGGTGGATACTCTATCAAATCACAGATTCCTCAACTTGTGGACATCCTCCACCCCTAAACTGGATTCAGAAAATTCAAAGCAGTGCTCCTAAAAGCCGGCAGATGGTGCTTTGCCACTTCAAGTTGATGCCATTGGGGCCAGAAGTGACAAATTAAGCTGCATATAAGCGCCACAAATGTGCACTGCTGTTAATGTCTTTCATGAACCCTTCAGTATCCTCAAACACAGAGCCTATCAACATATTGAATGAACAAGAATGAAGATTCCTACATAGATGCAGAAAGATCCACCAGAAAAGAGTGTTACCGAAGGGGAGTAACTTATTCTTCTGATGGATAATTCCAACCACAAATTCCTCACTTTGTGAAAAGATATCAAAGCAGTGCCTCTCAAGGTGGTGGGTCTGTGGAATGGCTCAAACTAAAAAGTCCTGAAGAACTGGGCAGACAAAATGTCAATCTCGACACATCTGACTGTTAAGGTAGGAATGGCCTGTGAATAAGTGCCCCAATGCTCTTGTAGCTGCCTCACAAATTCAGGCACATCGTGCACTAACACAGAGGCAGCAGCTTTGGCTCTGATGGAATGAGAATGTATGATTTCTACAGGCTGCTTCTTAATCAATGAGTAGCAGATCTTAATGCAGGGGACTATCCATCAAGGGATAGTCTGTGTTTGCGCTCCCTTGGCCGTTTTTGCCACACACAATGCCACAAAGAGCTGATCATCCATCCAGTGTTCCTTGATATGATCAACATAAAAACTGAGTGCTCTCTTGGGATCCAAACAATGGAGTCTCTTTCGAGAGATTAAGCCGAGCATAGAGAGTCGGCATGGTGATGGCTTGGCCGACATAAAAATGCATCACCACCTTTGGCTGGGATACATCTCAAGTCCTTAGCATCAGCTTGTCTGGGAATAATGGGCCTCACTCAGTCCGCATACGGATGTTATTGCCACCAGAAACACCATTTTTGGGGTGAGTTAATGCAATGAAATGTGAATTGTTTCTAATCAGAAGAGAACAAAATTTAAGTCCCACCACACAATTATCTCGCAAACCTTTTAGAAAACGCATCACAACCAGTGATTTGAACAAGGACGAATGGTCTTGCAAATGTAAAAAGGCTTAAAGAGTCAGCAGGTACCCTTTTACTGTGCCCAGAATAAGGCCTTGCTGGGCCAAAAACAAATCAAATAACACTTCCAACGGTTTGGCCTGCAACAGATCTAACTGCGGGTATCACACTAAGCCACACCGCAAACTTGACTCAACACCCTGTACATATATATTGCGTGGCAGGGCACCTGGCAGCCTCAATGACATCACTGTCCTCAGGAGGAAGATCAACTGCCATCTTCAATCAAGTGGGGAGGTGCAGATTTTGGAAGCTCGGTTGCAAGACTCTGCCCTTGTCGTATTTGGACTCTTGCTCTAGGCATGACTTCTGGTTTAAGGATGACAGTACTTATGTTTGTAGGCGACTATGCCAATCCTACAAGTCGCAACTGTCGTCCCAACCCTCCTGGCTCACAAGCAGCACCTCACCAAAAACCCAAACAGTAAAAGGTGATTTGTGGCAGCCTTTACGCATGGACTCAAGAGTGTGACATCTCGGGGAGTGTTGTGGTTAAACAGCGATTACCCCTTTCTCACAGAAACATCATGTCTCAATCTAACACATGCAATGAAAAAGATGCAGTAAATGTTCAATAGGTTTTATTTAGCAAAACTGCAATCTGCTATAAATTGCATGGGATGCAATGATTAGGATAATGAACAGTGCAAGAAACAGAATGGTAAAGACAAGTCATATTTACAAAGACCCCCGCCATATTGCAATAACATGTAGTGGTATGAAGTGTGTAATATGTCCTAATGCCCTAGCATAGTAAGCCTAACCTCTAACCTAAAAGAGAGCTAGGTATGTTAAACCTTATCTGCCAATGCCAAGCCCATGAGAATAGCCCCCAACCCTTGCTACCTTGGAATGAGGTCTCTAGCTTAGACTCCGTAGAGACACAAAGACTGGGTCAGCGTCAAGGCGATGTGCAGCATCGATAGCAGCGATGGCATCTGGTAGGAATCCCTCTGACTATCTGTCTAAGTGAGGAATATTTACACAGATCTACTTGGACCCTGACGTAGGTTTGTTCTCAAACAATAGATAACAAGACATGCTTAGGACAGTAATTAATATAAACAATTCCCTCGAAAGCGTGAAGAGGGAATGTACCTAAAGTGAACACCTACAGTTTGTTTATCTTTGTCGCTTGATACTGACACCTTATCGCGGTGGCACTGATAACGCAAACTAAAACATGGGCCTAACTAAAAACATGGCAGCCATCTTAAAAGATCTTATTAAATAAATATGCTGAAACAGAGAAAGCTAACTAGGCTAAAAGTTACTGGGTGATGGGGGCACGAGTCTGCAAGCCAAAGGCTGCTCTAACTCCTGTATCCCATTAAAACAAACTAGGATTCACTACACACTCCCCATTGTCTTAACAAGTATGACGCCATGACTTTACGCCACCGAAGATGAATGAATCCAAATGCTAAAAATGCTCTGGACTAAAAACTAAAAAGCATAAAAACTAGCTAAAAAATAATATTTAAAATCATGTTAAAATCAATAGCTAACAACATACGAAGAGACATAGGCCCTCATTAGGACCCTGGCGGTCGGTGGAGAAGTGGCGGAAATACCGCAAACAGGCCAGCGGTAAAAAAATTGGAATTACAAGCATGGCGGTGACCGCCATGCAAAACCGCCACTTCTCCACTCCGACCGCCAGGGTGGTAAAGACCGCTGGCCTGGAGACTTCGGTCTCCAGTCCGGCGGCCGTCACTACACCGCCGGCGGTATCACGACCCCCCCATACCACCATGGATTTCGTGGGGTTCTGTACCGCCACGCAATCTATGGTGGTAGGCACTATCAGTGCCAGGCAATACATTCCCTGGCACTGAAAGGGGTCTCCCCCACCCCACTCCCCAGAGTCCTCCCCCCACACCCACGACCCCCCTACAACCCCCAAAAGGTGGTAGGATCCCCCCTCCCCCCCCCCAACATTGACACACACCCCCCTACACGCACACTCACACAACTACACATACACACACACATACACACAGACACACACAGACATTCAGCACACATCTTCCATACACACAACACCCCGCCCGCATGCATACATGCACTCACACACCCCTCTACACACTCACACGTACACCCCCATGCACGCACACAACACCCCCGACCCCCCCTCCCCTGACGGACGATCACCTTACCTGGTCCGGTGGGGAGGGAACGGGATCCATGGGGGCTGCTCAGCCGCCAGCTCCCCGTCACCAGAACACCGCCACACCGAATCATGGGTTGTGATTCGGTGGGCGGTGTTCTGATGACGTGGCGGTGGAGGTGGAGCAGCCTCCACTTCACCGCCGACCACCAGTATGGCTGCTGGTGGCTCTACGTCCGGAAAAGGGCGGAGGGCTGGCAGCAGTCATGATACGCTGTGCAGAAAACCACCTGCACTGGCGGTCTTCAGCACTGCAGTACCTCAGTGGTTTTCAAAAAAGACCGCCGAGGTTGAACCGAGGCCCATAATGTCGACCATGACAAGCACAGCAGGCCAAAGTAAGGGCAATAAATGTATACTTTGTATTTGGTGTAAAAAGCCAATCTGCAAATTGTTTAACAATAGTCATGATACTGAAGAGCATCTCCGAAGTCATCGAATGGAAAGGACCTCAAGAAACAGGCCACATCGTCAGATGTTAGATCGATCACAAGATGGGCAGACGGATCCACGGAGCAGTAGTGCGTAGTAGTCTCTTGTGAAGGTCCACCTACAGTAGTGCCATCCTCCATAGTGCAAAGAGCCAACTCGTTCAGCAAGGAAGGCTCATAAGTGGCCTCGCGGATCAGCCTTCATCTCAAGGGGCACGACCATGAATGCGAGATAATTGACTGATCTCCAGGTAGGAACATTTCTAATCAGAGAATAATAGGCTGCTTTTCCTCTAGCAGAATAAAATTGTCGGGTCTTGTTGGCTTTTTGACAGCAAGGTATAATACAAAAGACATGACACTCTAACTATGGTCTGTTTAGAAGAAGCTA
Source organism: Pleurodeles waltl (assembly GCF_031143425.1). NCBI lineage: Eukaryota > Metazoa > Chordata > Amphibia > Caudata > Salamandridae > Pleurodeles > Pleurodeles waltl. Next base: position 1,693,819,999 of record NC_090440.1, read on the forward strand.
AACCTGTATATGCAATTTAGTAAGGAAGCAAGGTTAGTCACTAGAGATACCTTATCACTAAGGAAGATGGCTCACTGGGAAAAAGATCTAGAAAATCACTCACTTCTCTCAATGTTACAGTCATCAGGAAAGCAAAATTCCTGGCTAAAAGTGGCCAATCTATTTTGGGCCTGATTTAACCAGGTTAAGAAGATTAAGTAGTATTTGTTTCTGCAAAATTCTCAAATATGTCTGTGTCAAGAAACCAGATTCAGAATCCGACCTGGAAGAATACACATTTTATGGAAGCACATTAGGGCGTCTTTCCAGATGGTCATTCTGTCACTCAGAAAGCTTTTTGGTGGCAAAGTATATTATAAAAGGCAATCTAAGTATGGCCTGTTTGGAAGACCATAGACCTGTATATTAACTCCATGAATAAAGAATTGCTGTTTAGCTTTGGAAAGGTCTGTGGTTTTATTGAAGTAGTAACTCGGGGCTATTTTCCCATTCAATGTCAGTAACAACCTTTCTGATGGAGCATATGTGATCAAATTTAGTGAAGAAGGAAGGGTTAGTATTTAGAGGTACCTCATTACTGTGGAAGATGGTAATGCTCACTGGCACAAAGACCTTCAAGAGCACTCACACTACCGTCGATGTTACAACCATCAGAAAAGCACTTTTTCTGGTTACTTGTGGAAAGTTTATTTTGGGCCTGATTTAGCCAGTTAAAGAATATAAAGTAGTGCTGTTTTTTTCTGCAAAGTTCTCAACTATGTCTGTGTCTCAAGAAATCAGATTCTTGAAGGCATAAGCACATTTGTGGGAGGACATTAGGCCTTCTTTCAAGATGGCTGTACTGTCATCTGGAAGGTTCGGATTCCCATCCTGTATGTATTGAGTAAACAGATGCTTTAGGTAAGTGATGGAAGGCTGCAGTGGGGAATTTTGACTGCCATTCTCTTTATAAGGCTGGGTCTGCAGCTTCTGTTTGGATGGAGATTTGTATAACATTTAGATACAATCACTGTTAAGGCAAGTCTGGAGCAGTGAGGGCCATTTTTGCTTTGCTATGCTTGGCATGTACTTAAACTTGGAGGAAATGTGTAAAGAAATATTTTGACCAGCCGATCAAAAAGCAAGCCCACAGGATTGATGCTTTCCCAATAGGATGAGTAGACAAGGCATTTTGAGTTTCCTTCTGTGGTGAACTAATCAATCCCTGGTTGGGCCCATGTTAAGAAGAGGTCGGAGTTTCTTCGGTTAGTATGCACTGATATTGTTCTAGTGGGTGTCTGCTGAACTTTACTCCATTTGAATTCTGAAGGGTTAGTAGATGGACTGCTTTGATCAGGATGCTCATTGAAATTAGTCTGTGCCAAATCATAGCGCTTCCTCCTTGGTGGGAACGGTGGACTCTGTCTACTTTTGCTTGTTCACATAGCACATGATTTGACTGCTAGGAGGACTCATTTCCGGAATAGTGAACTCTACCTAGTTCCAAAATGTAGATTCTGTACCACTGCTCCATTAGTCTATTTGCCTGGGTTGGTGGGTCATTCATATAAATTTCCCAATCCTCCAGTGACAAATCCATCACTTTGGCCTATTCTATTAGACTAGGGTCTCCTATCCTGAGGGATACGATTTTCTGTTGTGAGTTTTGTTTAAATGGAAAATGATGTAGCTATGATGATGAAAGTCTGTGCATAAGTTTGTGGTGAAATAAATAACTGGACCTATTATGCTTTTCTGATTAAATTTGGAAGTTGGTTAGAAAATAATTTGTTATTGGTTGTTCTTTCTGCCACAGGTTCCAAACAAAAGCATGAATTACATTTTTCATGGCTAATGATTGACGTTTCAGTCTATATGGAAGCAAAATGAAGGCCAGTGGATTAGTTATAAACCTTTGGACAGCTGATTTGGACAGCAAAGACCAGGTGATTGTTTTCATAGTTTGCTCATTATCTATGCCCCATGGAAAATCTAGGGTGGGTTACTTTTTTAATGGTGTCAATAAACTGTTGAGTTCTTAGAAACAAAAGGTTACAACATAATCCTTAAAAGAGCCTGAAATATCCCTCACAATAACTAGGAAATGTTTCATTTTGCATCACTAGTGCTACCACTTTTGCATTTGCAATCACACAAAACACAAACGTTGCTATCTTTGCTACAAGGACAATATCTTCCAGCCAATCCACTTTCCACGGGAGCAATGGAGTTCCTTAAAACCGTGACAGGTACAAGATGACCCCTCTACGATGAATCAGGCATGCTATTAATCTGCTTCCAACACAGAACACTTACTGATTTGGGTTGTGTGTACAGTCCACAGAAGAGGCTAATAATCCCAGTGCCACATCCAACATCCAGAATCACCCTTCCTCTAAGAGCAGCCTTATTCTGCATGATTACTTCTTGGTATGTGGTTGTGCGTGGTCTGTCTTCTAACATTTCCAGGTGGACTTTCTGCAAAGGGAGAAAAACAGAATTCAGGACGCCAAATGGTAACAGTTTTGCTTTAGTAGCAAGGATTAGAGTGGAACTCTGGGGGTGTGCATATAAATTGTAATTAGGTGCATGGGAAATAAATGACAAATATTGCACCTAGTATTCATGATATCAACAATTACTGAGAGGAATGGCAGCTCATTTGGGAGACCTTCCAGGTTGGTACCAGGAAAAAATCAGGAATCCTGATATGAGGAGCAAGTACTCGTATAAGCAGTCTCTACCAGAAATGGGGTAGGGTGATATATGATAAAGAAACAGAAATATGTCAAGTGTAATGATAAAACAAAAGATACAAAGTAAGATATGCTAAATGCCTTTAAATATCATGGGGTGCAAATGAAGAGACGGAGAAAAGAAAGGCAAAGGCATGTTAACATCACTAATGTAAAAATAAGACAAGAAAGAGATAATAAGAAACTTCCTACCACACCACAGCGTTATTGTAGAACACATAGAGAGGACGACATGCTAAGGAGGTATTAATACCTCAAAGCAGTTATTGCAGTAGACAGAGTGGCATGGTAAATGCATTTTTTCAAGTTCCCAGTGTTAATACAGTAGAGGAAGGAAAATGACTTATGAGGGAGACATGTTTTTCCACCTTTTAATTAACATTATTATATACAGCTTTACAACGGCGACGTGGACAACAAGCAACATCAGCTCACAGCAGCATGACAGTCACTCCCCTCTATTCTGTTTGATAGACAACTTATAGTTCCTCACACTAGATTAAAGAAGAAAATTAAGTTCATTCACTCATTCAGAAAAAGAAAAAAAGAAAACACTACAATGGAGTACATGCAAGGACTTAGCCGAAACATTTCTCACATGATGCTCAGTAGCTCGGAGGCAGACTGTGTATTGCGAGTTCCAGAGCGTCTACCTAAAACGTGTATTTCAAGGCAACCTTTGTGCTGTAGGTAGAAACAGGAAAAGGGGTGGAAGTTTTTTTCTGAAAAAAACTGTGTAAACTCTTCAATTTTATTTCCTCCTAAGTCAGCACTCCCCAGCAGGTTGAGAACGGAGCCATGTCAGAAAGGCATGAAGAAAAGCAAAGAATCTCTTAGAGAAATACAAGATTTGATTTAATTTATCTTTTTATTTACTTTTAATTTATTTAACTTATACCTTGCACTAAACAGACTTTATCAAAAGTATCAAGGCACATAAGAGGATGCGCCTAGAGTGTAAATTAAACAGTATTAATTCTTAAAAAATATATACTAGACAGTATGTATTAAGCTGTGATACAACAGGGTTGGGAAATTGGAGGGAAAGTAAAATGGACGCCAGTGTATGCAATTCTGAAGACACCATTAGGAACTTGGGGGGCTCTACACACCCATTTCTGCTGACCTACATTTAAAGTTGATGAGAATGGAGGAGTGTGCAAACACAGTGTGGCAACTTATCACCACAATATCAAAATATCAGTGTCTCAGAGAAAGCCACATCTCATTAAGCAAATCATGCCATACGCCAAAAAGGTATTTTTGAATCAGAGCATGTCGTGACCATTGGGCCCAAAAGTGCTGTGGGTGACAAACCAGAATCAAGTCAAGATTCTCAACTACTAAGGCAGAGGCAGCATATTTGAGGGCTGCAAATAACAATGATAGCCCAGTGAGAGAAAGGTATGACCAGCTTTTACCCTAACTTTGCCACTGGAGGTAAAATATTTTACTGTAGGGAGGCTTCTCAGTTGCAGGAATGTACAATATGCCAGGTTATACCCGTTAAACTGAAATTAATTTCTGACAGAACACACTGCATTACCAATGGTGCCGCTCTCTTCAACTTTGTGAAGTAGAAGCATTTGAAACACTCCAATCAAACAGCTCACCAACTCAGTAGCAAAGGGGCATTTCTAGAAATGTGGAGTAAAAGGAATGACTGGACTTCAATAATCCGATTGGAGCCATGTATGCCTAGGCTGAGCTTGTAGAAATAAGCATCTATTAGCTGCAGTTTGTGTGAAGCAAACATTAACCTGGTACACAAGTAATTAAAACGGATGTGTGAATGGCTAAAATTGAAGGAGCCATTTGCACTAGTAATGAAAAACAATGTTTTTTTCTAGTTTGGCGCCATGGTCAATAAAGCTATTAGGAGTTTTTATCCCCCGTAGCAGTTCCCAGTAGCACCTTTAACTTAACTTTCTGGAACAGTTACCGTAGATGATCACCCGCTGGCCATAAGACACATCTACCTGTCACCTGGATCATTTCATAACGATTTCAGCACACAGTTTGGGTTATTACACAGCTCCACCACGAGGGAACAGTCTCCCACCTCAACATCTAAAAAAGAGGTCATGATAAGACCATCTGAACATGTTAGTGATCTTAGGGATCATATTGGATCACAATTCCTTCTATGTTGCATTTAAAACAGTCACAGCATGTGTTGAGAGGAAAAAATGTCACTTATGTTACTGCTGATCACCGCAGCACTTCATGTCTGCAAGTCATTTTAAACTGTGATACAGGTTTTGGATCTTCAGTTTTAAGTCACTAATACAGTTAGAATATTAGGCCTTTACACACAGTTATCGTGCTCACCATCTTGTCAGTTTCTTCCACATTTTCTTCTACACTTGTTTTTTTGGCCACAGACACAGAGGAGACCTTGCAGTAGTATGTGGGGGATAGCAGAGAACCCCACAATAACTATCCACAGTTCAACTATTGAGGTTGGCATGTGTTTTGTTGTAACCAAAAGCTGGGTAGTCTTATGAAAGGTGTCGCGGACTGGGAATGAAAAAAAATGTTTAGTTTGCAGCATAATAACACCTTCATGTCAATCTTGTGTTAATTTTGTTCCAACCATGAAACTCTTTTGATTAGATACCATTCAGTTCTCTAAAAAAGTGTCCTGGAACCCGACCCACTGGACAACAAGGTAAACCTAAATACGAGACATGTCAACATATTGCCTAACTATGGAATGGAAATCAGGCCATCTGATCCAGGGATGCTATTTATTACTGCTCAATGCCTTTGTGCATGATAACTTTGATGTCCTAGCTTCCTTGAGCAGTTAATCTGATTACAATCAAGCAAGTTAAGGAAGAGCTTTTTGTCCTTCATTACAAAAAGAATGTGTGAAGGCTGTTGTGTTGTGGGAGCGTCCAACTGCAAGGGGAGGCCCTAGCTATAAGACCCAGTTTTTCCCCTGCTGGCAGCGGGGATTTATGATATGTCCCTGACATAAGGGGTGAGAAAGTAAAGAGGCCCGAGGCTAGGTGCAGAGGGCTAGTTTACCCGCGACTGTGTCCTGTCATCATTACCTCCGTGGCCCAGACTGGCCCGTGAGCGTGTTGTGTGGAGTATGCAACAAATTGGAGATGAGGTGTAGGTGACTCTCTTATCCCCCTCGACCATAACAAGTTGCCGTCAGGTACCTGGCAACGTTTGGTGCCTTCGCCGCCACTCATGTGGTGCACGCCACCAACGCCCCACCCACTTGCCGAGTGTCCTGCTGTCCTAGATCAGCGGCAGGGGTGCTGCAGCTGGCAGCACCAGTGAAAGCTTGAGGTTCCTGCCTCCTGTCGCCCCAAGCATCGTTGGCTCGTTTTCGGATTTCTGCCATGCTCACAGTGGTGGCCCTGCCCACCGTTGGTCGCCACACGTCTCCTGGGAGGAAGAACGCTCACGCTTGGCTGCACGGCATGAGGTGATTGACCGGGACAAAGATTAGCTTGAACCCAGGAAAAAAAAAAAACAACGTTCATCTACAGTACAAAGCGTGCTTCAAATGCCAAATAAAAACAAAAACAACAAAACAAAAATAAAGTAATAAAAATAGAGATGCACACAGACTGGACACAAGAATATAAATATATTTGCACAGGAACAAGACACTGCATGTTCCTGAGGACAAGCAAACCAAGGCATCCTCACTTCCACACACACTGCCAGGAGGACGTAGGGTGCGGTCAGTAAGTGCTAGCAAAGGATCAATAGCTTTAAAGGCTACACAGGGGTTAAATTGTGGCCTGGCACACACCAAAAGGGGCCTGTGGACACCACACCCTCATTGGGGGGGGAGAGGGGTGGGGGTACCACACTGAATGCAAATTGGTCCCAAAGGACAGGGCAAGTGTCCCTGCTCGTTTAACCCGGACGCAGCAAAGACTTGTCCTTAGCACATCATTTCGTCTATACCCGCACCGGAGCCATTTGTGATAAAAGGTCTGCCATCTGCACAGGCAGTCAGATGGGTTGAAAGACTGAAAGCTTACTTTGCAGCTGTAGCCCTGGGCAATGATCGGCGCTGTCCCATGCTACTACATCTGGGCGGAGCTACGATTCATAAAATCAGCTAATCAGTGACAGAAGAAGGGCCACCATTCACATATCAGACACTAAAAGAGGCTTTGGCTGCCCGTTTCAAGCCACTTATGAGAGATTCCTCCTTTACCAGGCTCAACAGCTTCCAGAATAATTGGCTGAAACCTTCTATGCGAGACTCGGAGAGTTAGCAAATACCTGTACATTACCTAACGCCGATGACGAACTGAGAGCACAATTTATTCACGGCTGCTACTCAGTGAAGCTGGGAGAGAGTATACTGCAAGTCCTTGAGATGCCCATGGTGGACATGCTCACCATGGGGGTGATCAAAAGATTTGCCGAAGGTCCGCGCAGCACATATGGAGGCAGCTTTGCAATGACAAGTGAAGAATGAACCGATGAATGCAGTCATCACAGTAACCTCGGACCAGAAGAAGCCCAGACTAAAAACGACCATGTAGGCACAAGTGTGCTACTTGTGTGGAGGGTCCTATCCTCACCAAAGTCAATGCCCCACTCAAGGAAAACAACGCATGAACTTCAAAAAGCCTAACCACTTCACAAAAGTATTTTGTCCCACCCCATAAAAAATAAAAATAAAATAAAAAATACACCAAAACTGAGACAGTTCACGCCGCGCAAATGCACACACCCGACAAATGGGACAGAGACGTGAACGATGATGACATGGAAGGGCCAGTCCACGTAGTTCACGCCAAGCAACCGTGAGAACGCCCCAGGAAACGCATCCCGAGATGCAACATACAAGTAGATGGGTGACCAGAAGTGGCCCTCATTGACACTGGAACATCCATCAACATCATGGCCTAGCCCGTCCTAAGGACCTTTCAAATTTGTCTGGTGCTCCACCCCACAACCACCCAAGTCTTAGCTTTTGGATCTCCTACACCGCTCCCTCTGGCAGAAGTCTTAATGGCTGACATCACTCATGAGACCCAGAAGGACTGTGTCAAAGTCCACGTCACAAAGACAAGTTCTGGCTTGCTGCTGAGCTGCCAGACGGCAGAGAAATTAGGTTTCCTTCGCATCCAGCATCCAAAGAAAGAGTATTGAGGGGTGGTGGCAGAGTACTCTTAATTGTTCAAAGGCATTGGATGCCTTAACCAAAGACTGATACATCTTCATATTGATGAGTCTGTTCAACCTGTGGCCCTGAAGCACTGCTGGGTCGCATTCCACCTGCGTCTCAAGGTGAAGGAGAAACTGAAAGCTAGAGCTTGCTGACATCATCGAATGGGTGGATGGACCCACACATTGGGTCTCACCAATTCTCATCACCCGCAAGCCCAAGCGGACTGGGGAGGTGAGAATATGCGTTAACATGAGGCTGCCCAACCTGGCCATCTGTCTGGAACACCATTTAACCCCGACCTTGGATGACACTGTGGCGGAGGGTGAGCGGACCACCATGATTTTCCAAGATGGACCTGTGGGCAGGCTATCACCAACTGTTGCTGGTCCCAGAATCAGGGGCCATTACTACATTCTCTAAGCATGTGGGACTCCGGAGATACAAAAGTCTCAGCTTTGGGGTATCCAGTGCCGCTGAGGTTTTTCAGGACTTAAGGGGGGTACTGGCCGGACTGAAGGGAGTGATAAACGTCAATGACAATATCTTGGTGCATGCCCCCACCATACAGGAACACCTTGAACGACTCTGAGCTACCTTCAAGCAGCTGCAGCATCACAGGCAGACGCTGCATCGGGAGAAATGTGCATGTGCCTTTTTGCAGAAGGACATTGCATTTTTCAGGTATCACTTCTCAGACCGAGGGGTAACGCCAAATCCTGAAAAGGTCCAAGACATCCCAACAGGGCCAGCGCCCACTTCAGTCACCAGAGTGTGCAGTTTTCTGGGCATGGTCACATATTGTGTGAGGTTCATACAAAATTTAGCATCCTTAACTGCCCCTCTCCGAGAGCTGAAGGAGGCCAATGCCACCCACCAAACGTGCCCTGTCAGTTCACACCACTGTGGTGTACTTTGACCTCTCCAAGGAGTCTGAGTAATCCGTGGATGCAAGTCCCACCAGACTGGGGGCAATCCTATCTCAAAGAGGCGAGAATGGGGAGTGGGTCCAGGTAGCCCATGCTAGTTAAGCATTGACTGAGACGGAACAGAGATACTCCCACAATGAAATGGAAGCTACAGCTGTCCATTTGGCCTGCCACCATTTTCAGCTATACTTATATAGACAGCCTTTCATCGTACACAGTGACCACAAACCTCTAATTCCACTATTCAATGGGTCAGCCTCTACCCCACCCGCCAGGATCGAAAAGTGGATTCTCCAATTGCAGGAGTATCAGTTCACAGTGGTTTATTGACCGGGGGCCCAAAACCCTGCAGACTACCTCTCGCAGCATGCCTGGCTGGCCACAGCCCAAGAGGAAGTGGAAGCGGGTGACGTGGAGGAATATGTGCAGCTGGTGGTTGAGCACTCACAGCCGCTACCTGTGTCAATGGGAGAGTTCAAAGCCGCCACCCAAGCCGATGAATGTCTGCAACTGGCTATAGCACGTGTCACAAGGAGAAGATGGCACGTCATGACGCACAATCTGTCAAGAAAGACTGAACACGCAGGCCGTACACGGTCAGCCCTACATTATGTCAGGCAAGAACTATCTGTATTTCTGGAAGGATGTTTACTATGCGGTCTGAGCCTGGTAGTCCCCATGTTTTTACAACAAAGAATTGTCGACCTTGCCCACTCAGCACACCAGGGAAGTCGTTAAGACTCTGGGGCAAGGTGTGGTTCCCAGGGCTAGACCCTCACGTAAAAAGAGTGGTGCAACATTGACAAGTTAGGTTGTTGGCCCCAGTGAACCCCCAACGCACATCCTCACGGAGCCTATCCCGTCTGTTCCGTTGCACACAGATAGTGCCGACCTTGGAGCCCTGCCAGATGGGCGACACATGCTAGTCGTCATGGATGACTTCTCTAAATACCCAGAGGTGGAGATTCTGGATGTAACCATGGCGGGGCAGACATCCCACGTTTCAAAAAGATCATGGCTACGCACTGCATTATCCAGGAGCTCAGGATGAATAACGGACCGCCATTCTCCAGTCAGGACTTTGCAAAATACCAACTTGGCTCCAACAATGATCACATGTCAATGAAGAGACATACACGAACCAAGCACTATAGACAGAGACCAGGTGCTAGTCAGAAGCCGACGCCCGGGAGGGAAGTTCAAGCTTCCATTTGAACCAGTGCTATGGACAGTGGTGAAGACACACGGTACCATGATCACTGCAACCCGTGGAGAAGAATCTGTAACTAGGAACGCCTCGTTTTTCCAGCACTACATGTCTGAAGACTGGGGTCCGAGGACCTATGCAGATGAAAGGCTGCCCCCGAGTGTGCTGAGAGCCCAGACTTTAATGAGGTCATCCCATAACACACTAAGAAGGACTTTTTGGATAACCCGCTGGACAGAGCCGTACCCGGCTGGGGCTCAGTCGGTGGCCCTTGAGAGAGAAATGAGTGAAAGGCCATTGGTGGGGTGTGGTCCAGCAGTGACAGTGGAGAGCGTCCCTCTGAGAGATAGTTCTGGGAGGTATCATCTGAGACCCCGACATCCAGCAGGCTGCGAGATTTTGTTCTGATGGAGGCAGGTGCTGGAGAGGTTCAACGATGGTCTCGTGGCTGGTAACTGGCATCTGTCAGGCTGAGATCCCTCCCATATGAAGACACGATGAGTATGGCTCACGGCGGTAGGCACTTTCACTTTATTTGACATTTGTCGTATCCCTGTGTAATTTTGCTTTCATTTCTTCAGTTGGTTCTGCAGTCTGATGTGTTTGTTTTTCTTTACTGTTTCAGTCTTTTGTGGGTACAGAAGGAATGTTGTGTTTGGGGACAGTTCAACTGCAAGGGGAGACTCTAGCTGTAAGACCTGGTGTTTCACCTGCCGGCAGCGGGGATTTATGGTATGCCCCTGACTTAAGGGGCAAGAAAATAAAGAGGGTCGAGGCTTGGTGCCAAGGGATAGTTTATCTCGCAATTGTATCCTGTCATCATTACCTTCGTGGCCCAGTCGGGGCCCCCAGCGTGTTACATGGAGCACACAACAAAGGCCACTGTCTTCCTGATGAAAAACTGTATGAAATACAAAGGCTTCATCTACAGGCAATGTAATAACACAGTGGTTTCCAGCCTGTGAGCTGGGAACCACCTGGGGTCAGCGAAGCGTCCTCAGGCAGTCCGCAACTGCTTAAAAAATTAAATAACATTAACGGATTAGGTCCCCCAGCTTTCAGCAATGACTCAGTAGGGGGGTCTCAGATTCCGATAATGATTCAGAGGGGTCCCTGGGTTCCAATAATGAAAAAGTGGGGGTCCACTGATGTCAAATGTTTGGGAACCATAGTAATAACCATCCTACTTTCAAGACAGAAATATTGAAGCTTCCAAAGGAATCAACCACTGCCCAAACAAATCCACCTGGACAGGCAGGAGGCATCCATAGCTGGTGCTTAGTACTTGAATCCCAGAACAAATAGGCACTTCTACAACAGCAATTAGAATCTACAGTGGGTGAAAGCCCTTTTGTTCACAGTTGTAATTTTGAACTTTTCTGGACATTTTGCTTGTGTGTGCATAAGTAATGCTAGTATGCTATATATGCTATTGTTATGTTTAGAATTATCAGCCACGAAAAATACGGACACCTAGAAAAATCTTCTGTTACAAGCGCTTTGCCCGAGAGTCTCCATACGTTGATGTTCATGATCATCTATGGACACTTTGGGTTGGGTTTATTTAGGTAAGTGCGTGAGTACAAAGGCAAGGTTTTGTATGTAATCACAATGTTTTGAAAGTGGACATGGATTTACTACAAGCCTGTACACAATTGTTTTGTTTATTTTCTGAGATCTTTTATCTGTAATTTTCAGTGATCACGAATATTTTACAAACTGTACAGCATTGGGCAAGCAAACTAAAAGCAACTCTACTGCAATTACCCCACTGGAAACAATGGGGAGTATGCATACATTCAGAAAGCGAACTGTTAGTATCATCTGGCTAGCAACGCCCCACCCCCAGGTTGGAACTGGGTTAATTACGCTACCCCTTCTAATAAATTTGAATACAATTACATGATCTGAATTATTTGTATTATGGCAGTTTCTCTGTAGGCAGGGGCATTGCTTGGTCTCTGAGATTGGGGGAGTGGGTGGTGTGAGCTTCACATTTACCAACAAGCACGCTGGCACATAACGTTGCAATACATTATAGGACAAGCTGGCGCACAAGAGGGGAAGCAGAAAGAGAGAGAATGCAGAATGGTAGGGGCACTAAGTGAGAGAAAGTACATTATTTTGTAAATTAACCAACATTTTTTAAGTATTTCCAAACAGATTGAGGGAGAGAGTGTGTGCATTTTTCTCTGCTTGTGAAAAAATCCATGTGAAATCCGACATGACACCTCACCATCGCTGACTAAAAGCCCCTGTAACCAACTATTTATCACAAGATACATTTGTTAAAGGGGGGTGTAACACTCAACACTCCCCCTTGAAGCTACGCCCCATTTAAGGAAGAAAAAATACATGTGCCTTTAACGCTGCATAGTGAAATGTCCTTCACCAGTACTTTTCCAGACTCTCGAACTACTAAATAAACAAGTATTAGCAAGGCCAATATGTCTAGTTTAATGCAGGCAGCGTTATCACAGTAGAGTGAGGCACAATGGGAGGGATCCAGCAGGAACAGACAGGGAGGGCTACGTTACAACATAGACCCTCATGTAGTTCAATGCAAGCCCCCAGGTGGACACACAAACAATCATCAGCATTAGGTGGGATAAGCCAAGACTAAATAAACAAGGTTTTATTAAGATTTTCTATAAATGGCATAGTGCATACATAGAGGCATAGAAATATGAGATAAGCCAAAACTTGATTGACAAAGTATCAAGTCAATGGCTGAAAAAAAGCTGGTTGATGAAGACGAACAGCTTAAGAGAGCAGACCCAAAGCCAACTCTGCGGATATTGGAAACAAAAGGTTTATTTTACCGTTGTGCTGTCGAAAGCCAAACCTAAATATATGGGTGACAGGAAACAGCCTTGACAACACAGGCTGAGCCACCCATGCTGTTTCCCTGCAAGGTGAACCACGCATTGGTGTGGTGCCTTCCTTAGCCATGCATGTGCATGGTTAAGGCAGAGAGCCTGGTCTAGCAGGCAGGAGCAGTAAGAGGAAGCAACGGGAGAGATAAGTGGGGATGGTTTTTTTAGGGGGGTGGGTTTAGGGCTCAAGGAGGAAGGTTTGAGTTAGTTTTTTTGACTGGGCGAGGTCAGATTACCTTTTTGGGCAGGTAGCAGGTTTTTAAGGGGCTGGGGCCAGGTTGGGGGTAGTTTTAAAGGTGGGGGCACTTTAGGGCTCAGTGCAGTGGGGAGGGGGTCGGGTTAATTCTATGGATAGGCAGCAGGTTTTTAGGGGGCTGGGGGCAGGTTTGGGGGATAGGGAGAGGGTGTGGAATAATGGATTTCCAAGTACCCTGAAAGGATACACTTTGTACTTACTAGAGTTCCATAAGAGCCAAAATACTCAGTATCCTGCCAGACATCCACAGGCTCTTGAACCTCCTCCGAAGCCTTCATGATGTGATTGGAAGGAACATATCCTTGGTGTCCGTTCAGCTCTGCCCAGACCCAGTCCGGGGTAACCATTTTGTAGACTAGAAGTTTGTCCCCTTGTACGAAATTAAGCTACAAACAAAAAAGACAAAACGAAAATGGCGTAAACCAATCAACAACATGAAAAAAGTGACTCTTGCTTTAGCCCATGAATTCGCTTCAAAAGTGGTTACAGTAAACAAACAATGCTGGCTATCAAATCCTTATATCCAATGATGATCAGACCAGTAACAGCAATGGCATGTTAGTTAGGAAACCAGAAGAGAAACTGACATTCCATTATTTTTTTAAATTCAAATTGACAGTTTTACTTAGTATTGGGGAAAAAAGGGCTTAAAGTGCATTAAGGAAAGACTACAATCAGCACTAAAATAGGATTTTTTGTTGTAATACGATTCTAAAAAAATATTTCATACAATGATTTTACACTTCTGATACAGATCCAGTGGGAAGAGTGGGGAAGGCGACCATGACAACTGCATTTGGTGGACGGTGACTATCAGAATAGCAGCAAGGCACCTAACTCATCTTTTTGTAAGTGGGAAAGATTGAGGCGGAAACTGAGCATTCAAAGTGTTTATAGTTCGGCAATGAGCCTTCAGAGGCTGGTGGCAGAAGACAGAAGTCAAATGGCATGTAGAAGACAGGAGAGAAGCCATGAGTGTTCATGCCATCTGTGATACCCATGTGTCAGGAGGAGACCACCGTGAAGCTCGGGCCATCGCCTATAAGCATGTTGTGGTCAGATACCCCTGTGTGTCACAAAGGGGCCACAGTGATTTCCTAGCCACCAACCGTGTGTGCACCATTGTCGGCAACCCTTGTGTGCCTAGAGGCGGCCACCATGAAAACAGGAAGTCAAAGTCGGTGACCCCCATTTGTCAGGAGGGGGCCATTGTGGATACAGGGGTCTGGTTCTTTGTGCCAAGGATGGAGAGTCCCTTTCAGCCACTCTCGTTCTCTTGAGAAGGCACAAGGGAGTCACCGTGCATCCAGGTCTCGCTCCTGTTCCAACAAGAAACATGTTCAGCATGCTTCTGACTCCCTCTGGTGTGCCTTCAGATCCCAATGACCTGCAGGGGCCGCCATTCAGGTCACCTCCGACAGATCCATATCTGGTGCCGTCGGTATCCATCGAGCTTGCTTTGGGTTCTGCACTATCACTGGTGCCGACTTCAGGTCCTTCAGACGTCAATGACGGCACTGATGCAGCCAGCACTGGAGAAGGATTGACAACCTATCCTGGTCTTAAACTCTAAGTCAAATTTGTCTCGACCTTGACCAAGGCTGCATCCAGATTGTGATGCATCCCAGTCAACTTTTGATCTCTCTGATGACACCATACCATTATCACAGTCGGGCACAGACACTGCGTCAACTTTTTGGGTCAGACTCCGACCACAGTCATCCATAGGGACACAACAACTGGGGAAATAGGGGTGAGTTTGCCCCAACCAATAATTATGGTAACTGGTACATGGACCTACAAGATGCCAGAAGGTGGGATACCTCAACCGAAACTGGGTTGGTTTCCCCCCAGGACCAGCACCAAAAGTAAGCACATCTTTTGTTGCTATTATTAGAAAAGCTGCTTAAGTCCTTAACTTCCTTCTCCCCACTATGGAGGTGAAAACCAATATGCTCATTGAGGTCATTCAGCCGGGCCAGACACTGACCGAATATCATCTACCTTTCAATGAGGCCCTAACTGATATGCTCATAGGAAGATGGGCAATGCCATGCTCTGGCCCTCCAGTCAATCGACAGGTCACATGTTGCCAAGACAAGCTGCAGGTAATCCTGATTTTTTTAACCCAACTTTCAACTCTTGAAAGTTTGATGACGCAGGTGTTCATGTGCATAGTCAACCTGAACACCCTTCCAACTACTCTTCCTTACAGAGTCCAAGCTTATGGAAATATTTGGCAAAATAATGTTATTGGCCTGCTTTGCCTTAAGATCACCCAAAGACAACTACCTCCAAAGACACTATACCTATGCACTCTGGTATATGGTGGCTGAGATCGTACCTGCAGTCCCAGAAGACCAATGGGCTACCTTGGCACAAACCATCTAGGATGACCACAATACGACCAACTTCATCATTCCGGCCTAGACACCACTGATGGTCTAGAAATGGCCACTTGCACAAGGCTGGTACTCAGACTCCATGCATGGATAAGCTTTCCAGGCTTCAACAAGAACGTCCAGGTGGCCCTAATGGACATGTCCTTTGGTGGTTCATTCTTGTTCGGCGAGAAGGCGGACTGCCATACAGCGTTTTAAATACATCCGGGCTTTGGCATGTTCTTTGGGCTTTTGGCACCAGTCCATCAATTCCTTCTAACAGAATTGCCCATTTTGTGGATCTGCCACAGGCCTGGCATATTAGCACCATCAGACCCTCCTCCCACACAATAGGCTATGTTTTAGAGACGAGTATACCTACAGTGGAACATGGAACTCCTTTATGCCTTTCCGCCCTTATCGCTCCTGCCCTGATTTATCTTAGTGGCTCCTGATTGTCCGTGGAGAGGGTCTTGGGAACTTTTGGGCCTAAGCATCTCTTATCTGGTCAGGCTGACTCTACTGAAGGATCGTCTGTCGCAGGAGCATGACAGGGCCTGTGCAGCCTGCATCTCCATGCATGAAAATTGAGCTGCAGTGGTTAATCTCCTTTGATCTCCCTTTTGAAATTAATGCAATTCTGGCAGCCAGGTGACCATCCAGGAAATCAGTGTATGCTGGGATAAGTTTGTGGCTTGTTGCATCACCTCCCAGGCATTCCTATGCAGGCCAAACAGTTGGTTGTGTTGTTGTTTGTTTTATCTTTGGCCCTCAAGGGCTTGCAGAGAGAACAATTAAAGGATACTGGTTGAATCTTTCAGCCTAGTGTTTTTCCGACCCTTGTTTAAATCACCTGTTGCGATTCATTTTCTTAAATGTTTGCAGCATATGTTTCTGCCAAAATCCTTTGTGATGACAGGGTGGGACTTAAATTTAGGTCTCACTTTTCTGATATGTACCCCTTTTAAACAAATGCACAGCTGCCCCTTACTTTCTGGTCACAATAACATCAGAATGACGAGTGAGAGCTTCAGGCCCTTTCAGACCAGCTGCCTTGTATCACCTTTTTCCAGACAAATTGGTGTTAAGAACTCAAGCTAAGTTCCTGACGAAGGTAATCATGCTTTTTCATGTTGGACAAGCTATCACTCTTCTGACATTTCTGCTCTATCTCATCCCTCTAAAGAGAAAGTGAGACTCCATTGCTTCGACAACAAGAGAGTGCTGATCTTTTATACTGATTGCACCAAGGATCATGGGATGGGTGGTCAGCTCTTTGTGGGATTCTTTGGAGCAAAGAAAGGTAAAGCATGTCAGCTCTTTGTGGGGATCTTTGGAACAAAGAAAGGCAAAGCGGTGCAGAAGCAGACCATATCACAATGGACAGTCTCTGTATTAAAATCTGTTATGCATTGGCTAAGAAGCAGACTGGGGGTTCACCCTACCCAAGACTGCTACAACTGCCTTGGCACAGAGTGCCTGTTCTGGACATCTGTCAAGTTGCTATGTGGCCATCAGTGCATACATTCACAAAACACTAATGCCTTGACAGTCAGCTCTGTTGGGATCGGAATTTCGCCAGTTCAGTCCTGCAGAACATTTTAGTCTGAGCCATTCCACAGACCCATTACCCTCGAGGTGTGTCTTTAGTATCTATTCACAAGGAGAGGAATCTGTGATTAGGAGTATCCATCAGAAAAATAAGTTACTTACCTTCAGTAACACTATTCCTAAAGGATGCTGTTAGACCTGTCAGCCTTAGGGTGATCTTCCTCCAGCTTTTTTTTTTAATAACTTTTTACTGATTTTCAACATAGAAAAAACAGAACACACCTCAAGCTCAAACAAAGGGGTTACTGCGTAATCAGCTGCATAATGTAACAGTGCATGGGAACATATATGGCCACGATAGGGGGCAAACAATAGGCAGGCATAAATCCTGATGGTCATGAATATTTATAAGTCAAAACAAAATTTATAGGTCTCATTGTCCAATCCACTCATCCCAGATGCGATGGAGTTTTCATAGCTCCCTCCCCCCTTTGCCTTGTAAACCAATTTCTCCAAAGCAGCACAAAGGTCCACTCTTTGTATTCATTCCCGTATGGTCAGGGCCTGTTCTGCCCTCCAATGTCTAGCACATGGGTACTCGCAAACATTTTCACGGGAGCTGCAGAGTGTGGTCTTTGACGTGACCGAGGACCGCACTGATGGCACCAGGGTGGCAGTCGGGGTTTGGCAGTGAAGTGGGTGTAAGATATACTTCTAGTGTCTGAATAGCACAACATGAAACCATAAACTTGGGAATAATCACAGCTTCTCCACTTAAATAAACTGTGTGATCCTAAGCAAATGTTTTATTTCACTTTCCCTGCTTTTTGTTCATTATCACATATGAGGACCTCGCATGACTTCAGGATGTGTGCTGCACAAAACCTTTTTGTGTTTGATTTAATAAACTATAATGTTTTTGTACAATTGAAACCTAGGCCACCCAAAGAGTGCACATAGCTGACTTGCCTCTTAGCTCACCAAAGGAAGTGTTGTCGGGGTGGGGAATGGGGAAGTGAATGTTTCTAAATTCACGTTAGAAAATTATCACTTTGAAAAATATATTTCTTCAATGCACTGATATAATCTGGTGTACTAAGGTGACGTTTCTGCATGTTAATGAAATACACTTTTTGAATTTTGAGCAGACTTGATCGTGCTTTTACATTTTTGCTTCAAATATGTCTTTAAAAATGAAGGTGTTTCTGATGTTACAGTGTACAGAACCCCTCTGTTATCTATTTTCTTTACCTTCAACTCACCTTAAATAAATGCTTGCTTGTTTATTTACATGTTTTTAATGTTATTGCTAAGTCTAGTTAAGAGCAGCCCAGTGCCACTGGGCCGCATGTAATGGTCAGGAGGGCCGCTTGCGGACCCCGGGCCGTACTATGAGTATCACTGGTCTAGCAAGATCCCTCTTTGTCACTATGTGAGCTGTTGCTAGGAGTGTGCAAGTAGCCCTGAATCTCCCACAGGGTCCATTACGCCTAATAATTTTGGGGTCTAATTCCAATGGGATGCCCAGCACCCGACCCATATGCCTGTTGACTAAGGCCCAATACGTCTGTGCCCCCAGACAGGGCCATAATACTTGATAGAATGTGCCTAGAGAGAAGCCAGAAAGCAAGCATCACGAGTCTCTGATTCTGCCCATGAGCCACAGACATACTTGGGAATAGTAGATTCTGTGGAAATATTTAAATTGTATTGAGTGTAGTTTGATGGATATTGTGAGCGCCCTTGGGGCCATCTGTGTCTCCGTCAAGACCTCATCTTCTAAACTGCCAACATCCTCCTCCCATCTAGATTTCAGAGCCCCCAGAGGATCGGGTGCATTCGCGACCAAGGTTTTCTACAGCCTAGAAATTCCCCCACCACCCAATGTCATTCACTAGCTTACATTCCAATAGGTCGCCTCTGTCCATGTGAAACCAACTGTCTATCATGATTAGCTGCGAGGCACAACAGTATAAGTGGACATTGGCCCATCCTAGACCTCTTTCCTATGGAGAGTGCAGCACTTTATAAACCAGATCTGCTGGGTTTTTCCAGATCAAAGAAACATGGTTATCTGCGACTGGAACTCACAAAACAATAATGGTGGCATCTCATACAGGTAGTGCTGGAGCACGAATAGAAAGCAGGGAAGGGATACCATTTTAAACAACTCCACGCCCTGCTATCACCAGTGGAAGCTTGGACCGTTCTACCATGTTCCATCGCATATCCACCATCAATGGGAGGATATTGAGATCCCAATATCTCTGCTGGGACAGAGCTACTATCATGCCCAGGTACCTAAAGCAGTCACCCGTTATCCTTAAGTCTGGGATCCACCCAGTCATGCAACATCCGGCCGCAGACAGTTACTATGGTGGATTTGGTCCAATTGACTGGCAAGCATGAAGCTGAGCCATATATAGCCAGAATCTCTACAAGTCTTCGGAGGGTGTGAGGAGGGTCTTGGATGACGAGCAGAATGTCATTGGCGTGCATCCATACCCAGTCTTCCTCCCCCCGAATATGGAAGCCAATGTACCCTGGCATCAATACAAACTAGTTCTGCAAGTGGTTCCGTTACTAGCGTGAACAGCAGAGGTGAGAGGGGACACCCCTGATAATTGCCCTTCTCAATGCACCCAGCTTTTGCCTTCCTCCTCCATTTCTGTGCTCATATAGTTTTGGCTGGCCTTAGGACTTTGTGCCATTTACTACTGCCAAACAGTGCTAAAGTGCTTGTGCTCGCGCCTCTAAACACAGTAAACATGGGTTTATCCCTAATTGGCATAATTATTTATACTTATAAGTTCCTAGTAAAGTTGCTCTACGTGCGCCCCGGGGTCTGTAAATTAAATGCTACTAGTGGGACTGCAGAACTGATTGTGCCACCCACTAAAGTAGCCCTTTAAACATGTCCCAGGCCTACCACTGCAGAGCCTGTGCTTGCATTTTAAACTGCCAATTTGACCTGGCAAAATAAACATTTTGTCAGGCTCAAACCTTACTTTTTAAAACACATAAGTCACACGTAGGGTAGGTCCTGGACAGCCAGAGTACAGGATGCAATGTATTTAAAAAGTAGGACGTACTTTTAAGTTTTACACGTCCTAGTAGTGAAAAACTCTTAAATTAGTTTTTTACTACTGTAGGGCCTATCTCTCCCATATGATTCTATTGGATTTGGCTTGTTACATTTTAGGTGTAATTTCCAAATGTGGAGATACCAGTTCAAATTTGGTGTTTCTGGAATCACAATTTAAAATCCTAACTTACGGTGAATTCTGATTTTAGTTTGCAATTCTCAAATCGTCAATTTTAGAAAGTTGGCAATTTCTTGCCTTAGCCATTTGGTGCATGTAGTCTGTCTCTGGTCACATGACAGGGTGTGGTGGACTGTTGCGCTTTGTGTATTCCTCCTAGGCAGCCACACACAACAAGGAGCTTAGAGAAGCATGGGTAAGCCATCACTGGCAGGATGTGAGGAAGTAGTTGGGCAAAGCCCCACTTACACCTGAATAGGCTGTGTCCTGCCTCCACACAAAGAGCTGCATGCTCCCTGTAGTTAGTCTGGAGACAGAACAGGGAAGGCAGGATGCCAGGGGACTTCAAAAGGAAAACCTCTATAAGCTCCTTCCCACTTTAAAGACACAAGTGGGTATAAATACCGGAACTCAGACACCACTACTTCAATGCACTTCTGGACCTGTGGATACTGTGTCAGATAGAAGGACTACTGTGCTGCTACGAGAACTGCCACTCTTCCAGACTCCTGGTCTAAAGCAACTGCTACCCTGTTGTGCTGGCCTGCTAAACCTCTTGCCTGAGGAAGAAGAACTGGACATGCAACTTCATCTTGAACCCAGGAGCCCAAAGTGACCTTAAAGGGCTAGTCTGCTGGCCTCCTGATATGAGCCTCAGGGACATGAGCGGCTTCTGGACCCAGCTTCAGTGAGTTTCTGACCCCCACGTGGTGTCCCTCAGATCCTGGACCCTTGGTGTGGCTCATCGCTCTTAAAATCGAGCTTTTGGGCTGTTCGTAATCAGGCAGCTTTTCAACTTGCAGGCTATTTACATCAACAAGCATTGCATCTGCATAGCATGTGTGCAGCAGGCACACAGGTAGCACACCAAAGACAAGCCTGTCAGCAGCCAGCCACACCTCAATAGCACCCAGCACCAAGATCCCACTGGTATTACCTATTCACCCACCGACCTTAAAGAGCTTCAACCCATAGGTAAGAAATGTACTACCTCCCTGAATACCAGCAGGGAAACATGACAGGAGCCCGACTTGCCAAACATTTAACTTTTCTTCTTTACTAGTGTTTGGCTGATTTAGATCCTGCTAAAAGGGGGGGGGGGGCGACCACTCCACATTCAGTATGCAATGTTGTGGGGTTGTGTTCTAGTTCTGAGGGTGACAGATGCTTCTAGGGTAGAAGTATAGGGTGTTTTTTTTTTGTTGGTTTTCCTTCATTTGTTGTGCATTAATTTGGCTATTTATTATTGTTTATATGTTTCGTCCCACCACACCAGCACGCATGAAGCTTCCAACGCATCAAAAAACCCTGCAGACGGCAATTCACTATTGGGTTTCATAAAGGCCCCATTGAGCCATGCTCCCTTCCTGCCCTCCCTTTCCTTATAAGTCCATCTTCACAGAATTTCAGGTATTGTCATGGAATGTTAACTGACTGCTAGACCGAATCAAACGCTCAGTGTCCTCTTATGCCTATTGCTTCCTTCCGGCCACTCTACTGCTCCAGGAGATACACTTGATGTGTACTCATTGCACCATCTTGCTCCATTAGGGATATGATAGAGTCTATGACGTTGGCTGTAGGGGTGGCAATTCTCCTACATCCTTCCTTCCCCATGGTGGTCAGACGTATGCTCCCTGACCTTCAGGGTTGCTATCTTGTCCTTGAGAGTGAGGTTGAAGGCCATGGGCTAAATCTTCACTGTCCCTATGCCCATCTCTCCACAATGGATTCCCTCCTTCAGACTCTCACAAATCTAATTTTGGCACTCACTGGCGGTACCACAGTGGTGGGTGGAGATTTTATTGCAGTTCTTGATCCCGCTGCTGACTTTACTAGTGTCCTCCCGGACCACAGATTGTGCAAGGGCTTGTCAGCTCTTAAACTGGGTGAACGCTCTTGGCCTATGTAATGCATGGCGCCTGTGGAATCCTAGGCAGCCACAATACACTCATACCTCTGCAGCTCATCATTGCTATGCACGTATAGACCTTATCCTACTGCTGACTGCCTCTGAGGGTCTGAGGCACATTTTCTCCCCAGGGGCGTATCCAGACAAACCCCAGTACTCCTCCACCTACGCTCCGGGTTATCGCTCAGCAACAAGTGTGGCTACCTAATGCATGGCACCTTCGGGACAGGGCATACTCCCAGGCTCTAGCTGATGACGCTGATGGGCTCCAAGCATATTTCCAGACTAACAAAGGTATGGTGAAATCCGCCAGCACATTGTGGGCTGTTGTTGTAAAGCTATAATCAGGAGACACGCTAACAGTATTCTTTGAGGGAGAGAGAAGGATAGACTCCAGCAGGTGACCCGACTGGTGGCCCGAGCCCTCCCCGTTTGGAGGCCCAACTTCCTGAGGAATTCCCAGTTAGGAGAAGGCTCAGCAACGTCAGCTAACCCAGGCCGAGATTTGCCTTCTATCTCTGGAAGCAGTGCAACAAGTGTGGCTCACCACCGTGGCAAAAGTGTACAAGTGGGGTGATAAAAATGGCAAGTTACTGTACTGGCTGGCTACTTGAGTGATTCTTGAGATAATGGATGCTGCTGACATCTACCAACACTACCCCGGCACAGTTTGGGCATTTGTGGACTACTATTGTCACCTATACATAGCGATCCCGCAGACTTCCCCCTTCTGAATGACATCTCACTGCCTCGGGTGCCGCGAAGTAAGAGCCAGGCTCTGGAACAACCCCTCACAGATGAAGTGATCTCCAGTGTTGCGTCTGCCAGGACAGCTGGAAGACACCTGGCCCAGACGGATTCCCTAATGAATTCTACAGTGAGACCATCTTTCTACACTTGCCTGCCCTTTATAATGAGATTGGCAAAGCTGGTCATTTCCAACAGGAGCTCGACATGGCCACCATTGTGGTTATTCCAAAATGAAGCCCTCCATCCACTGAGTGTGCAGCATATCAGCCCACCTTGCTTATTAATGAAGAAATAAAAAACAATTCCAGCACGCCTGAAAACCGTTGTAACCCTCTCATACATCCAGATCAATGTAGCTTCAACTAGGGGGTACAAGGCACTGCCTCAGATGCCTCTATGTTGCCTTAGGCAAAGCCCTTGACACAGTGGACTGGACTTACCTGGTTCAGTTTTCCAGAAGATGGGTCTGGGACCTCACTTTTGTGGCTACTTTACTCCAACCCAACTGCGCAAGTGCAGATTAATGGTGTGGTCTCTGTTCCATTTCCCAGTTGTCGGGGAACTAGGCAGGGATGCCACCTGGCCCGCTCCTTTTTGCCCTTGTCATTGAGCCCCTGATCGAACCTTTATGCCGACATTGTCCTCCTATTCCTTTCCAAATCTGAGGAGACTGGCCAGAGTTGTCTTTGTCTCCTTCAGCCTTATGCAGGTTAATCACGCAAAGTCAGTGCTGGTTCTTCTCCAACCCTTTCGTAAGTGCACTGAATAGCAAGACACCATAGCAGTACAATGTTTGCGCTTTCACTATTTGGGCTTCCAAGCTGCACTCCATCCTCAGTTGTCTAGGACTCTTAACTTTACCCCGCTGATCCGAAAGGTGAAGGCAGACTTGAAAAGCATGGCATCCCCTCCTAATCAACGTGTTGGGATGGATTTCTCTATATTACATGATAGTCCTGCCAAAGTTCTTCTATCTTTTCCAAAGCTTCCTGCAATTGATACCTCAGCAGTGGTTCAAGGAGATGGACTCCGTGGCGATGTCCTTTCTCTGGCTCAAGTGCAGACTGTGGCTAGCTCTTGCAAGGTGTCAGCGGACACCGTACGATGGCGGATTAGGCAAGGGCAACTTATACCTCTACTACCTAGGACCTCAGAACCTGGTTATAAATGACTGATGGTCAGACCCGGTGTACAATTATCCTCTCTGGGGTTTGAAGAGTGCTAGGGATGCTAGGCGGCCCGGCGGGTCCTGCATACCCTCTCAGAGGTAACCTGAGTGGTCTTTCTCAACTGGTGTGCTGCTCTCCGGCACTCTGGTAGGGACTCCAAACTTACCCAACAAACTCCTTTGTTGGGGGTGTGGGGGTGGGCTACATGAAACTGCTAGCCTGAGGGGATTTCTTTAATGGAATGAGACAGGCATCTCCCTGTTGGGGGATGTTTGGTCTAGCACATGGAGGTGTTCTTCTCTAGCACTTGAATCTACATATGCCCTATCACATACACAATTTCATAAGTACCTACAGTTGTGACACACATTGACAGCACACATTCCTCCAGACACAACACTCGATAAGTTCAATCCCTTAGAAGCAAAAATTCTGATGGGTGCATTTTCGAAGGGTGGTATCTCCCAAATGTATTGGTCACTGATACTCAATGCGCCTGACACACAGACACACCTGCGGGCTCAGTGGGAGGAATGGGTGAGACAACTGGAACATGAAGATTGGCACAACGCAATGATGACCCCCTGCACTATTACTATTTCCTCCAGACTGCAGCTGGTCGAGACATGTTATCTGCATGGTGCCTACCTAAGCCCCAGCCGCCTCCAGAGAGCACTCTTGATGATTTCTATCACATGGTCTAGACTTATCCTATTATTGTGGGTTAATGGGCTGCTTATGCTGAAGAACTGTTGGAGGTGCTGGGATGGGAGGTGGAACGGTCACTGAAGTTGCTCCTCCTGGGCTTCTTTGAGGAAGTGGGAGGCCGGGGCTGACCAAGTGTTAGGAGTGGCCACCATGGTGGCAAAAAGACATAGATGATGGGTGGAAATCTCCCTTCCCGCCTTGATGTCTCAGTGGCGTTGTGAGATGGACTGGTGTGCTCAGCAAGAAAAACCAGTGTACAAGGCCAGAGGTTGCCCTAAGAAACATGCAAAGATCTGGGGTAAATGGTGGAACCACTTTGGGCGGGGTTCACTATGATAAGTGTATTAGAATTCCCCCCCGATGTGTTTATGGTGGTCTTTATGCCTTGTCTGTTACAGTGTTGATATACTTCTTTTACTGTTAACAAGCAACAGCTGGAAGTGGTGGAAATTTTGTATTTGTTGTTACATAAAACAATCAAGTTGATTATAAAAAAAAGAACTGTGCTACCTTTGTTCCTAATACAGAGCCCATCTCTAACACCATCATTCCTAATTGCTAGTACACTTTATATGTCCCTGCTGCTAATAATGATACTCCTAGCAAAACTACTTGCCAAGTGTGCTCTTATTGTTATATCCATAGTTATAAATTGTGTGCGTGTGTGTAGTTTTATAGAGACCAATAAGTGTGAAATTATATTTCGGAAAGAAACATGACTTAGATTTATCCAGCTCAGACGTAACGGTTGCCACCTCAAATGGCTATAACACAGTTCGACAAGACAACCAAGATAAAGGAGTTAGTGAAGTCGGCATAATACATGCCTCCTCCATTTTCTGCACTATTCTAGATACCAAAATTGGCAGTGGCTGAATTGCTGCTATTTTCGTTAAAAGTTAACTAATCTGTCTCCTTTTCAGGGGCATTAATCTATCGTCCACCTAGACCATGCTCCAAATTTTAACAGTTTATCACAGATTTTATAACCCTGTGTATCCAAACATCTGCTAACTTTACTATGCTAGGGAGCTCAATTTACATCTAGATAACCTTGTTTCCAAAAAATAAATTCACTGGTTGAAGGCCCTAATGGGCACTGAATTCCAGCAATTAGTTTCTACCCCCACTCATAGGAATGACCATAAACTAGATGTTATATCAGTTAATCACCTTCACTTGTAGGTTACTTGTCCATCTAAACAGATATGGCTGGACCATTTTTGCAATCGTTTTTCACTTCTTGGCCTCCAGACCACTATGCCGCCCTCTCAGACAACTAGGCAGATTAAGTCTCACCTATGGGCCCGGTTCACTTACACTAAACTCTATAACACCTTCATATAGATCCCCAAAACATCACTGAAAGACATTAAGCTGCTTAATCTTGCAGTTCCACCAACATGGCTCAGCAATCTGCCTTGTGTCCTGATGGATGGACGCCACAGAGCTAGCCCAGCAGCCTCCTTGTGCGGGACAACCTATTACTGATAGCACTGTCTGCCGAGGAGCAGATCAGGGCCTGAGCAGACTCTGTGGCCCCAGCACTGCATGGACCTTGTGCAACAGTGCTCTCTGCAGAAAATTGGTTTGGGCCTGAATCAGACCCATTGGCCCCAGCACTGCCTGTACCTTTGTGGAAGAGCTGGCTGCAACATTGACAACATGCATCTCTGTGTCGTAGGGATACTGGTCTTCTGGTCAGAGCGCATACCTGAGGGGCCTGCCTGTTTGCAAGGGTGGGGCTGTCTCAACCTACTCACTTGGCCCTGTGGGGCCTGGGGAGCGGCTGCAGTACAGCCATGCGTAGCACCACTGTGGGCAGGGCACAGCAGTCAGCCTACATTGCAACTTCCTTGCCTGTGCTACTCGTTGGCCCCTATAAGCAAGTGCTCCAGAGCCAAGCCTGTCAGGGTCCCTCATCAGGGAGGGTACTGGTGAGTGAGGGCATGAGGACCCTGCAGGAGGTGGTACTCTGGTACTGAAGATACCCGGTGGAGCTATGTAAGAGGTCTGGTTCTTCATACTGACAAGCCCTGTAGTGACCAGACACTGCCAGGGATATGGTGTTGGCGGACCCTTGACTGCACTGTTTTGGGGGGGGCCGATCCAAGGGTAACACTCTGCTACACAAATCTCCTGTGAAGAGGGTGGGTGTGCACTGAAATTGAAGACCAATTGCCATCTCCACATTGTTGTGTGGCAGCTTGGATTGTCTAAAAAAGGCTGCCCACAGCTGGTTTGGAAGGGGTGGGGTAATACAATAAGACTAGATGTGACTGATGCCTCCCCATCTTGGCATGCTGTACTCATCTTGCTGATCATCATTGGCGGCATATTTTACGTGCTGTGAGGAAAAAGGCATTTTTGCAGGTTAACCCCCACTTTTTGTACCCATATTTACTACTAGGCACTGGTGTAATGAGACTAAAATGCCCAGAGCCCTGTTATCATGACTCAGAGTATGTGCCATAACTCTTATAAAGGAGCATGTTTAATTGGCTTACCGCCAATTGGCATAACAACTTACATGTAAGTCCCTAGTACATGGTACCAGAGATACCCAGGATTTGTAAGTTAGTGTATTTCGGGGACTGCAGCACTAGTTGTACCACCATGGGTGTGAAAAGGCAAAAGCATGACTCCCAGCCTGCCGCTGCTGGCTGGCAGGGCAGTTTTAAACTGCTAACCAGACTTTGCTATTTCAAGCAATGGCAAAGCCCACCAGTGCATTACATCTGATTTAATGATTACATCGAATTTAAGGTCATTGGTGAGCAAAGTAAGTTGCCATTTTGTTGCCCAAGATTTCCAGTATCCGGCTATAGATGCACACAAAGGTCTGTCCTTGAGACAGCCTTCTGGCCTCCTGGGGGAGAAGTATCAACAACTCCCAGGAAAGCCTACAAAGGATCTGCAGAGGGAGATGTTATCTCCTCCTGGCAGGAAAATCGGCACAGGGTGTGGGCCAAAAGGCGAGCTTCAAAAGGGAAGCTACCTTTGATGAGCAAATAAAAAAAAACACACAAAAGGGGCTGCTCCTTTGTCTCGTAGACTGAAGGGTGTCAGTGACAGCAAGGGGAACACAGTGGTCAGACCGGTTTCCTGTGGGCTTGTACCCAAGAAGTAGCCACACCACTAGGATAGGGTTACAAGGGAAAGTGGGAGAGAGGGAGAGAGGGAGAGGGAGAGAGAGAGAGAGAGAGAGAGAGAGCATCAATCTTGAGAGTAGGCAGAATAGAGCACTCTGGGAAGCCACACTTCACAGGAAGTTGTCATCAGACAGGATGAATCCAGGTAGTCCATTGGCTAGTGACAGCAACCTCCCCTAAGGGCACTTTCGGGGTATGAAGGAGGTCCCCAGAACTCATATCTTGCCTGGATTGGAGTAGAGGACATAAGAAGGGTTGCCCTGCTGACCTTGAAACTCAACAAAGAGAGGCTGCTCTTAAGTTGGGGCACCGGCTACTCCTAGGGCTTGCAAAGACAGGACTGTGAGCATCATGTCCTGGTTGTAACAAAGTTGTCTCATGAGCCTAGCCAGAAGCAGAGTCCAACAGTCAGTTGGCTGACTTCCTGAGAGCAGCACACAGCCATGAAAACTGAAGAAGCTCGCATAGGTGAGTTGGTAGCCAAATCACCAGATTGTCGTTCCTCACCAAAGTGCAGCCTGGGAGTCCAGAGGGAACCTCTAGTTTGGCTGTGACTGTAGATTAGTATTCCAGTGGCCACTAGACTTCTAAAAGACCAAAGAGGACATTGAGGGACAGGAACCCCTGTGGACAAGGTTGTGCCACCAGAACTGTGGACAGAGGAGTAGCCCCAAGAAGTCCCCCATTGACTGCACAGCATCTTCAGCATCCCTGAGAATCTTCAGCATCCTGTATCCCTTGCATCAGGATCACTCCATAGATGTTAATGGCAAGTGGCGACTAATGCTGAAACTGGAATGGCAACTGCTTTTTTTTTAAGGGAACTGTTAATTTGAACCTTGGTGGTCCTCTTTTCTGACTCCCCATTGGAGTTGGTTGTCCAATGTAATCTTAAATAATCACTTTCACCCTTCGTGTTAACTTGTTGAAAACGTTTCCAAGCATAAAATAAGTTGAATTTGACAGTGCTTATTCACAGTTGAGTGAAAAGTCTTGATTTGTTTATTTAAAAACCTGCAAATCCGTATCTATCCAGTGGATCATTTTCGTTTTGGTGTTCCTAAATTCATAAAAATACAGTTTGTTTTCTAAATAGGTGCTGGATTTTTTGAGAGTTGCGTTTATTTCTTCTTCAGTTGTTTTGGTAATCTAGATATCCCTACTTCCATAAAACCCATTCACCCACTAAAACCCATTCATCTGCTAAATATCCTAACAGCTACTGGCTTTTAGCAATTAGTTTCTGCTCCCACTAATAAGGATGACCATATCTTGGATCCTATATCTGTTAATCACCCTCGCCTGTAAGTCACTTGTCCATCTAAAATGATCTGGTTGTACCATTTTTCAGTCACTTTTCACTCCAGCTCACTAGGCTGCCCTCTCAGCCAATTAGGCAGCTTACTTCTCATTCATTGGCCTGGCTCACTTAATCCACATTCTCTAACATCTTAATACAGTCCCCAAAACCATAATCTAAAGACGTTAGCAAGGGGGGGGGGGCGCAGGTGAGTGGCTTTGGTAACCATTAATCTTATAGCTCCGTCAACATCGTAGTGTGAAGGTTTTGTGAAGATAACTGCTCCATTGGACCTCCTGGCTGGCTCCTCACGAGAATTGGTCATCCAAAGTAATCTGAAATGACCACATTTACCCTCGATGTACCTTTTTGTTGAAAACGTTTGTGTCAAATTCATTAAATTTGCCAATGCTTCTTTGTGGTTCAGTAAAAAGTCTTGATTTATTTGTACATTACAAACCTATAATGCAGAATCTTCTGTGGATCATTTCCATTTTGGTGTCCATAAATTCATAAAAAATACAGTTTATTTTTGTAAATTGGTGACAGATTTCTTGAGAGTTGTGTTTCTTCAATTGTTTTGGTACTATTTAAATGCTTTACACGTGTTCCTTTGTTGAAGTCTGACACCTTGAAGCCACAGCTACCCAGTGGTGAGCTGAGATTTGACAAGTGAAGCCCAACATGTCCTAAAAAGCGTTGGAAGTGTATTACACAGTGAAGGCTCAGAACCACACCATATAATACAAAACATTTTGTCATACCTGTGACTTAGGCAAAGTCTACTTGATTCTCTTTCTGTTATGCTGAACTGACTCAATCATGGTTACTTACCTTCTGAGACACCATTCTTGATCCTTTGCCCTGGCTGCTCATGTTGCAGAAGTGACTCTTCTAAATCCAGGCGTTATCTGCAAGTGGGGACTGTGTGTGCCTAGGAAGAGCTAGCTGACCGGCTTCTCTTGAGATTTTTTCAGCAAAGCCTTGCGTTGGCCACAACATCGTGGGCTCAGATCTGCGTCAACATCTCAGGCATCTGGCGCTGGGCGGCATAACTCCATCCCAGCCCCTAAGGCTCAACTGACCACCTAACTTACCACAAAGGACGCCTCTGACAAGTTAGACACCACATACCAATATTGCTTCTATTAAACACTCCAGGACTTTCCTAAAGCTAAATTTTGATGCTGTAACTATTGACCTGAGTTTGCTCGGAAAGGACCAAAGAAAGACAGCTGATAGGGTTGGTGTTTTTCCAACCCAGCCCTTAAGGCTTAGTTGAGCACCTCACTTACCTCAGCGGATGCCTTTTACAAGTTGGACACCATTTTCCTTCACACATACAGCCCTACACAACACAGGACCAGAAAAACAGCTGCGTACACTCTCACCAGTCTCACCTGTGTACCCTCTTGGGTGATTAGTGCACCATACAGATTAACATACTATGACATAACTGAACACTCAGGTACTTTCCTAGAGCTAAAAATGGACACTGTAGCTATTGACCTGAGCTTGCGCAGGGATGGCTATAGAAAACACCCTCAAGAACCTCCAGTTGCAGACAACAGACGTCCAGAAACAGCTTGTGTAAATCACAGAAAGGGTACACTTTCTTGAGGGGTAGATGGAGGACACTGAGGGCATGTCTCAGAGAAGTACTTTCTGTATTGTTGGTCTGGCCGAGGGTAGGGAAGGGCAAGATACTATGACTTATCTGGAGAACTTAACCTGTGGTTTCTTGCTGTCTAACCAACTGTCCCCATTTTTCTCCACAGACTAGGCCCACTACATCCTGGTCCAGTGTCTCCCTCCAGGATCTGGCCCAAGATTGCTAAGTTACTTTGCTACAGGGACTGAGACGAGGTACTGAAAGATGCTAGCCACCTGGTTCCGCTGGAGATTGATAACTGTTGCATAAAGCTGTTTCTTGGCTACACTTTTGCAGTGCAGCATCAGTGTGCCTCCTTCATAGAAGTTAGGCTCAAGCTCTGTAAGATGATCCTCACATATTCGCTCCTATTTCCTGCAAAGGTCCTGGTGGTCACTGCACACAAATCACACTTCATTCAGCACTCAGCAGAGGCATGGGACTGGACAGAGCAGCTATTGGTCACCGTTCAATCATAAGATCAGAAGAACTGTGTGAGACATAAGCAGAGGCACAGGCGATCCGCCCGGGGACCTGCCATTGCTAAGGCTAGCAGTTCAACTCCATGATGACAGCCGATAGGCCTTGGAAGCAGCATCTTCACTTTATGCGCATGGTTTGCACAAATTGTTGGAAATATAGCATCTACAAGGGACAATAACTCTTCTCTGGATCATCGGTCCTGTCTGACATCATGCCACCAACTAACAACCTGCTGTAACTCTTTGCGCATTGCATGATTTCCTGGTGGCGTCTGGTAGCGACAAGGACCTGGTGTCCACCACTTCTCTGGCTATCTCTCCACCTATTCAACTGCGCTAAGCCTGCAGGATATTTCCTAGATTACATGACATTCGCATTCGGGAACCACTCAAGGGTACTCCCTTTTTCCATCCCTACCACTCGCAATAATCCGAGAGCATCTTTCCTCAGTAATGAACCAAGCAGGCCTACAACAGTACTTGCTGTGAGACTTACAACAGCACACCTCCATGCTTTATGATGTATATTGGAAGTACTCTGTTTGCCTACCACCACCTATATTTTTGTTATGGTTCATTTTTTTCCTAGAAGGCTCCCACTAACACTGGAAAAAGGCTAAGCTTCACAGCGATATATTACACATCCTCCTTCCTGTAAGCTACACGCACACCACTTCCCATGCATCATACTGACCCATGCCGCCCGGTGACAACTTCCTCACATTGAACATTAGGGCTATCCAGTGAGCTAGCAAGGGCTACATCACATTCTCATAGCTAAAGTGTAGAGGGACACACTTAGCGCACCTACAGGAGTCGCATATGACTGATCAGGAAATAACCCGCCTTCAGAGTCCGTGGCAGGATCAGGTATTTTCCACAAACTACTCAGCCGTTCCCGGGCTGGTTTCAGTTCCAACCGCACACTAGTGTCCTTGAAATAAAGAAATTAAATGAAATTCGAATGAAGACCATTGAGTACCATAACTGGCCAATGAGGGCACTTGATGCTACAACAGCCTTCAAAGGAACATCTTCCAATTGCAATTACCTTGGTATAGTAATGAAATTAACGGAAGCCAACGGCTCATGCAAATGACTTGCACGTATCTGGAGGAAAAACTACCCTGATTCCGATAAATAATATATGAACAAGAACTTAGTAAATACAAAAACTTAGTAAAAAAAAAAATTTGTAAATACAAGCCTCATCTTTTCCACTATTACCGCTTAATATGCTATATAAGTTTAAAACTATTTTAAGGATTTATGAACATTCTTTCACAATAAGATCTTTAAAATATATGCTAATTTTCTTGAGACACCCTGCACAGACCCAACTTACATTTTTTAAGAAACTTAGTTTGACTAGAATGGAGCATCATTAGATGAACTGTTCCTCTCACTTTATTATCAAGCTTACCTAAGGGCCCTTGCCCTCACCCTATTTTATCTCTTACATCTGAAGTAACTGCCCCTGTGTTGATCGACTTAGTAAATCTATGTCTAGCTTAAACTAATGCAACTAAGCCCTGGAAAATGGCTCAGAACATTCCTTACACCAAAACAACCCTCAACAGATAGCACCCCATATAACATAGCACCTATATCTCTTCTAAGATACTAGAAAAAGAAATCAGTAAATTATCAGATTTCAATATATTGAAAAAATGCCATTCTAGATCTTTCACAGTGATGCTTCTGCCCAAAGCATAGTACTAAGACAGTGCTACTTACCATCACTTATGACATCCAATTACACTTTGCTAGAGAACATCTGCTGCCGTGGTCCTACTTAATCTCACAGCCGAGTTTGACACGGTGCCTCACGCTATTCTCAGTGCCATGGTTCATTGAAGCGCCTAGATACACTCACAAGTGTTAAGCTGTGCCATACAAATCGACTTAACAGAACATGATATTGGAATTTGCAAACTTGTATTAAAATTGCCATTCTTTTCTTAAGGATCGCACGTCTACAGTATTTCTTCCCTCTTATTCGTCATCAGCTAAACCTCTAAAGTTTGGATTTCTTTACAAATCATCACTTAGCTCTACTTTATTTAATATCTATATCTCACCATTGGTTTCCAAACACAAGTGTAGGCTGTGATGATATCACATATGCAACTGATAACACATTTCCTCTTCACTATATCATCTGATCCTCAAGAAACTCAGGAAAAATTCAAATAATACATGGAAGCCATGGCCAACTGGATGTACTCCAATTGTCTAAGACTACATGGAGACAAAATGGATGTGCTCTTCTTTGATCAGAGAAAACCTATATGGAGTACAGAACTATGCCCATTCAGACTAGGGACGTGCTCCTCCCCTGTTAGCGTGGCGCCAACCACAGGCATTATTATGGACAAACTATCCTTCAAAAAATCATTCACAGCAGCCACATACTTCAACTTCCTTAGAATGCTGCACAAGATTATACTCTACCACCACTGGACTGTCAGAAATCCATATTCCAAGCAATAACTTCCAGCTTGGCCTAGCAAACTCAGTCTGTTGGGGTGCACCACAATGTACTTTGCATTGTCTTCAAGTGGTGCAATGCAGCACCTAGCTTCTACTAAATATCCCACCTCAGACTTTGTCATCCATCCATCGAGAAACCCTACATTGGCTTCCTATCAATAAATGATCTGGTTTTTTTTAAATGTCTTTGCCTCACCTATAATGTGAAAAATGACCAAGATCCTGTCCACCTAAAAAACAAATTTTCAGTCTACTGTCCTCCTCGACTACTATGATCTTCTGCATGTAACAACCCAATTTTTCCCAAGATTAAACGCACTAAAGAAGAAGGATGCACTTTCTTATATTTGGCTGCTAAATACTGGAACCTTCTTCCATAAGAATCACTCCCACTCATACAATCATCTCCTTTCATAAAAAGCTAAAAACGTTGCCATTTTAAATACCTTTCTTTAGTCAGTATCTACAGTAGTGCCAGGAAACCGCTGGCATCAGCGCACTTTATAAACGCAAGCATCATCATCATTTTGCAGTGGCATCACTAGGGATTCAAGAGAGTTGAAACAATTAGATTTAAGAAAAGAAAAAAAAAAGAAAAATCAGAAATTTAAGCAAAAATGCACACTCTGCTACCAATAATCTATGCTCCTTTAATTCACCAGAATAAAGTACCTGTAGTGCATCCTACTTTGCACCTGATAATGTGATAGGACACAAATTCATTTCAAAATGAGAACAGGTACCCTACATGAGTGGAGGCAATACATACGATCTCCGTAACTGGACTGTATCTTTGAAATGTATTGAACAGAAAAGAAACCCCAAGAATGGTATGCCTGTTGACGGGTCTGAGAATACCATCACTTTTAAAGTAAAAACTGTGCTTGCACTTACTAATCTGATAAGCAGCAGATGATTTGAACACATAATAATGACGAGTGGCCCACTACATGTTCACATGCATGCTAATAACAGGCTCCACACACATTTTCTTAGTTTAGAGAAAGACACTCATTGCTTTATCTTGAAGTGCTGGAGGATCATCCTACAGGAAGAAATTAGGTGATCTCTGGTTACGAGGTTGATTTATATCATTGGATTACTTACTGTGCTACCTCCAGGGTCAAATGAGTGTACTGTAGTACCGGGAGAGCAAGAGAGGTAAAAGACCTAATGATCACTCCTAGGTGCAGGGAAGACGGTGATAAATGATGAAGCCACCACCACATCCACATAGATTTCATCTGCACCGAAAGGCAGAAATTGATCTTACTGATGGATGAAATGGTATTGCTAGTGGAGGGCAACCTCTGCCAGAGGAACGGCATTGTGCACATACCACAAAAATATATATCACCCAATGATACTGTAAAGTCCTCTTAATATGTGTCATTTGGATATACCAACAACTGGGTTCTTTTAAGTTATTCATGTGAGTTTGCAGTCATCTGCCTCCATGAATATATGGCAAGAGTACAACCTATTTAAAATTAATTACATATTCAAGAAGGATACATTTTGCACAAGGAGAAGTAGAAAAGGAAGTTTCATGTGGGCGGGATTCCACAAAGTTAAGGAGAAAAGTGCATATCAAGTTTCAGGAGCAAGAGTCGATAAATGGTTCTGGATCCTTGACAGATCTTTTCTGCAATAACTGCAGTTGGGTCTATAAAATGGCTAGCATGGTACAGCTGGAACAACATCCAAGGACAGCTGGAGCAAGGGATCTACAGCAGTATATATGCGTGATGACAGAAAGATTCCCACAATTCATAGTAAGGGATTGAAATGGTTTGTCAATGACCCTCACAGGCTCTTTGTCTCAGAAGGCCTCTAACATGGCTGACGGGGAAAGGTCACCAATCAGTTGATGGTCAGGTGGATTACCCCTAACAGTAACAGCCCAAATACTAAGAGGTACTATTGCTTTCAAAATCTCACATACTTGGGAACACTTTTAAAAGGAAAAGTCTAGTGCACCTACCATCATAAGCCAGCTCTCTTATGAAATCATACAGACAGACTGGAAGTGGGGATTGGTCCCCAAAGGAACGCTGAGCTGGACTCAAAACAGGAGACAGCAAGACTAAATTTTGTGATTCCTTCAATTCCCGAGGAATAGAAGGAGAGGCTGTAGAAGCTGAAAGTACAGTACATAAAAATATACTTGCAGTAGCAGTTATGTACAATATACGTTATGCACACAGTACTTCATTAAGCTGTCTAATTAGGTCCATTAAAAAGGAGCACATTGATTGGTTCTTGCTGATGGAAGGATATATAGGAAGATACTCCTTAAACCAGTTGGCATAATTGACAGAATCATGAAGTCCATATGCATCACCAATCCTTTTGCCACTGGTTATCTCAGCTAAACTCATACACAGTTAATATCTCTGACTCTGTGTGGGATACTTTAGCTTATTTTCTAAAAAGAGAAATAAGTTCTCTACCATTATAAAGAAAGGAATACCCTTCTAGTAACAACATTTTTCCTTTTTGTCTTTTAATAAAAATATACTGATAAAACTAGGCATAACTCATTGTATAAGTGTATGTTAAATAAGTGTAGGAAAAATGTTCCAATAGGCAAACCGCCACAGTATATATATAATACAGTGGCAATTGATTTCTCAATTCATATTGGTGGTCTAACGAAGGGTGCACTGCCTTTAACCCCTGTTTTCCTAAAATTGGCTTCAGTGGGAGGAAAGTGTGTTGCTTATTAATTTAGATGCCCATGATTGCCAAGAGATATTACAAGTCAGCAATTTCCCCTTTTCCAACATAGGATCTGCATCAAAGTTCATAAGTACTGAATGCAATACAATAGCAAGGTATTTTTACCTAAAACAGGCAACCTGCAGGGGAACACTTTGTAAGCTAATTAGTACGACGTAGGTGAACTAGCTATTTGACTTTTTACACCTAGGCAATGCTTTAGGGTATCAAGGAAGATTCTGTTATCTTTTGTTCTCAAATTTGCAGACGGATCAGAAGACAGGATTACCCATTATAAAGGAAGCAGGCAGTATCATTCACAATATGCAACATATTAAGCACAGTATTACAGCTTTTCTCTTTTCTTGTAATTAAATAGTTAGTCAAGTACGTTATTACCTAGGGCCATCTTGAGCTTGCAACCTTGACAAGGAAAGGAGGGCCTGTCATGGTACGTAATTACCTCAGGATATCTCAGGCAGCAACCTTTTTTTTTTTTTTTAACAAGAGGCCTAAAGTGTCAGTTCACACTGGACTAGCAGGGAGTTGACTATATTTGTGTAATAATAGGGGCAAATGTATTGGGTGATGATTTGCCATGGGTGGCTGATACTCGACTGTGATTAGCACAGAATTCGGATATTATCCACCTGAGATATTGACTCAAAGGTCGACCATTTAGATGTAATTTTCACATAGGTAAAAATTAAAGGTAGCTTAACAGGGAGTGCAAAATTAATCAATGTATTGTCTTTTTTTCACAAAGTAGGAATGGTGTATTTTAATACAATGCCAAATTATTTTTTAAGTTCATTTATATATGAAACCAGCTATGATCTGAAAAAGATGGCTTAAGTGTCAATGATACGCTTTTTGGAGAGTCTTCTGACAGCCCTGAGGTTTGACATCTACGAAACTCACAGGTAGCCTAGGGTGTGTCTGGTGCCAAGGTTTTCCACAGGAGCAGAGCAGATTGACAAGAGCTCCCAATGCAAAGAGCAGGGGTAGAAGGGAAATGCAACAGAGCAGAGACTGCTCTCGGTCTTCTGTTCAGTTGGCTCACATCTGGTCTATTTTCGTTCTGCTTGAGGTTTACTCGGATTTCCTTCTCTCTCGATTTCAGGAGAAAACTATTTCAACCACGCATGTATATTTCTATTAATACATTAATAACCAATACACTATATCTAATAGTTATTACAATTTATCTATACGTATATATCAGTATACGTTATATTCTAAAAATGAAACTGTTTTCGTGACACATACCCTTAGACCAAGAGACATTTGCCCCTTTTCTTAGTTCTGAGACAACAAGTTTCTCAGTTAAATAATGAAATGAATTAGTTCGAAAAATAAGTTTTTGCAAGCTGATTAGTGCATAGGTTAAAATGTTCCTCTCCAGAATGAGTTTCACGAGAACCTGCCACTCGCAACTCGACTCGTTGCACAATACGTCGCACTCCCAAGTGAATTTGGATGCGAGACGCTCATCTCGGGTCTTGGGACTCGCTCGACGAGAGGAAGGCAGCAGAGGTGCTGAAAACAATAAGCGCAGCTGTCTCCAACTAACTACCTCTCTCCTTGCGCTCAGGGGAGAAGAGAACTCGAGGAGCAGAGGACGCCTCGACGAGGGGAAAAGGGGCAAGGGAAAGAAAATGTGGAACACAGACTGTGGAAAAAGGGAACTCACCTCTAATACTATGAGGCTACTCAGCGTGAAGTCGAGACAATGCTCACTCATGGACTCAGCTGAAGTGTGAAATTGATGGCTCGCGCGTCGAGGGCAAACACAAGTTTAGCAAGATGTTGTTCCTCTTAAGAAAGACTCTTTAAAGGGCCAATCCATTAAGAGCCTTCTGACCCTTTCTCTTTCACAGTCACCTCCGCTAATTCCCAATAGGATTCCAAACTTTCATCTTAGAGTTTAGGCTATGGCTCAGAACACTTCCTTCAGATAACACTGCAACCAGACTACCTTCCTTCCTGACCGTCTGTTTTAGTACACTCTATCATTTTTCTTCATTAAACCCTGAAGTGAGCAATTGAGCAAATATCTATGTTTTTCTCTTCTGTTAGAGGGACTAGGAAACGAATTATGCAAGCTAAAACTCTGTAAAATTGGGAGGCAAGTGCATTAACATCACTGGGAACAATAGGACAAATGAGACAGAAGGGTCTTATTTTTAAGGCATACACACTTAAGACGTTTTTTACACAAAAATTGCAAATCCAGGCTTCAAAACTTGAAAGTGCACTGATTAAACGATTTAAGTACAATTAAAAAAATCACTTGCACGTTTATTGGTCCTCACAATTGTCCGCATCCATTCCCATTAGAGAAAAGATGAGAGGAAAATACCTTTTCAGGCTGAGTTTTTATAAAGTGGACGGATTAGAAATAAAGATGACCTATGGATAATGGATGTTGGCCGATGGCATGTTGGTTGTAAGGGTCTCTGCACCCATTTTATGGATCTTTCTCGATTTAATTCTGCGCCTGGCCCTGTGGCAGGGTGTGCTCCTCAGCTGCTAGTTCAATTTCCAGCTCAACCACTGGTTTCCTTATTAAGCATATGAAATGTAAAGGTCTTTCTGTATGTTGTTGCTATTTATTTTGTTAGAATC
The DNA here is from genome assembly GCF_031143425.1 of Pleurodeles waltl. NCBI lineage: Eukaryota > Metazoa > Chordata > Amphibia > Caudata > Salamandridae > Pleurodeles > Pleurodeles waltl. The sequence goes on from NC_090440.1 coordinate 1,693,859,318, forward strand.
AGAAGAGTATGGATGGAATCCACAAAATAACATTAGCAGGGTATTGAACAAAATCAAATGGTGAATACCAAAACACGTTCTAAAACGAAATCCCACCAAAACCAAACTCTTCAAAATCCACATCAAGCTCTATAATGTAGGGTCCCTGCTTTTGGCCTCTATACATGTGAGCTAACCTAGCTCTAATACCATGGTCCATAATCTGAGCATTTTAGTGGACTCAAAATTGTTAAAGTGATCGCATATCAGCACCGCTATAATGTGCTGCATCTTTTAATTGACGCTTTTAGAAATTAATTTGCAATCCCACATTTTGACCGGCTTAGTAACAATGGCCGATTAGTGCTCTCCTATCAGCCTGTCTCGAGGCTGCCCATGAAGGGGAAATTGTGCACTGAAAAAATTTACAACACTGCAGTGTCTATTCTGGTTTTGACTTAATCCAAAGGATTCACGCGGAAAATAGTAACTAGTTTACATCACTACAGTTTACACACAGATTTATAAAGTAAAAACCTAGTAACTTCTCAGATCCTCTTCTTCCTATCAGTTTCTCTTTACAAGCACCGAGCACATAAAGGAATGGGCACAGCTTACAGAGCACAGAAGGTACTCCTGTGGAGCTTTCTACCAGATAAGTTGAACTGCCAGAAGTTCTGTAAACAGCTGAAAACTTGGCTTTTCTCTTACTAAACCCTCTAGTATTTCCATTGTCGGTAGCATGTATAAGAAAACATATAAGGTACAACATAACATGGTAAAGGTGTTTTAAAAAAAAAAAATATTTACGTTTGGCACATTTCACAAGGTAAGTTTAGTGGTAATAATAATTTTAATTGTACTGCCCAATGTCAGAGTTGCACTTAAAGATACAGTTTGTTATTAACTATCCCCCCTCAGCTCCTTCACCACCCCCCAGGCCACCAGCTTTGTGGCAGCTTGTGTTATCCATGTAAGCAGACCACCAGGACCAGGACATTCTCTAATCAAATAAACATTACACCTTCGGTCCACTGGGGGAGGGGTTGTAGGGGGTTGGGGTGTCCAGTAATATCACAATAGTCCCTTTCAAATTTTGCAATAGTGGAGGCCGCATCACTAGGAACTATGAAATACACTGACAATATTTCCATTGCTAAAGTTTCCCACACTTTAAAGCAGCACATTTATAGTGTGGGGCATACATTTGGTGTGGGGCATGCACGCTGTATGAGACGAGGGTTAGGAGGTGAGGCCTTGAGAATGCCACCTAGTCCTACACTCTTAGGAGAGCGCTTGTGATTTGGATAAAGTATAATCTTTGTTATTTTTGATTGGGTAACCAAAAAACGTCCCAGAGAAGCTGGCCTGGTACCGCCTAGCCCATATGTGCCCAATGTTTACTCTAATGTCTTTGGGTCCATTCCCCTCTCTTCTTAGCCATGTCGCACTGTAATAGGCATTGTCTGAAAACCTTAGCTCTTTAAGCTTCTTGGGAGCTTTCATCTTCTTAGAAAACAGTCTCAGGACTTTGCCATGGCATAACAAAGCAATCCCATACTTCTGTGTGAACATGTTACTGCTAATGCAAATCAGAAGAGCCTGAAAGAGGTGGTGTAGGACTACCTTCATTTTGTAACAGAAACTCTGCCCTTCCCAGATATGTATCAGCGTTTCTTGACTGCCCTTAGCTAATGAAGCCACATACAACTTGTTCAATAGAGGAGTTATGTGGAGGCCCAGATATTTCAAAAAGAAGTATGCAACTGTAATGAGGGTTAGGGTCTGCTGTGAGCCTTTTTTTTTTTTTTACATTTGTGCCAGATTAACTGGCAGTATAAATAATGTGTATTCATTTGCCTTGTAACCCGAGGGTGTTTCATATTCTCACAGCAGCTAAAACAAATGTTATTGCATATAGTCTGAGCCTCCAATGCTGGTACAAGCTGGGTGACAGAAGGATCTCCGACTCGGTCATCAGCGTTATTCCAAACATGACAACTGCAACCCATTCACCATGGGTCCAGCTTTAGGCAACTGATAGGAAGCCGTGACGATTTTCATGAACATTTCCTTTACATTATCCCTCTGCGTCACTTCCAGCACGAAGGCCTGGCTCACCCTGACGAAAATCTTTTCCGCATTTCACGTAATCAAAGCCATTTATACATTCTTCTGATTTCATTTTGACAAGGTGAGTGATCTTCTGAATATAGGTAAATGCTTAATGTCCTTTGAAATATCCAACTAGTCTTCATGCAGCACACTAAGAAACAGACCAGTCAACCTTTCCTCCAGGACCTTGATATGTATTTTGATATCGATGTTCATAAGTGTTATGGGTCTGTAGAGGTACGTAACTGTGGACCTTTTCCCGATTCTGAGAAGAACGAACAAACCTAGAGCATTGATGCATTGTTCTGCCGGCTCCATACCCTGCATATGTTGAAACACTTTCATGATTGTGGGTTCGAGGTCGTGGGCAAAAGTCTTACAGTATTTCCCGATGAAGCCTATCCCAGAGTGTTAAACACTTCTTAATCACCTTGGTAACCTCCTCTTTTAGTGTAGAGGGCATAAAGACGACCCTCTGGTCATATATTACTAGGTATGATACACTATTTAAGAAACTAATTATATTATCCAATGATTGTGTACCTTATGCATATATGGATTAATCGATATCCCAGTATGATTGTGCCTTTTCCCTTTAGCCATATTTCAAGTCTCCCTTCCTGATTGTTAGAAATGGGGTCTCTAGTTGGCAGTCGGTTTGGATCCTGTCCAAGTAGGGAACCTCACTCTAGTCAGGATAAGGGAGATACCCGCTCAGATAACCCCTACTCACCCCCTTGGTAGCTTAGCACGAGCAGTCAGGCTTATCTCAGAAGCGATGTGTAAAGCATTTGCACAAAACACATAGTAACAGTGAAAACACTACAAAAGGACACCACACCAGTTTTAGAAAAATAGCCAATATTTATCTATTTAAAACAAGACCAAATACGCTAAATAATCCAACATACAGTAATAAAAATATGAATTCTGCAAGATTTACTCAAAAATACAGTTCCTTGAAGTCAATAGCTCCACCGGGAGCTATCACGGCGTCGTGATCAACAAAACCAACAGTTCAGGCCAGCCGCGGCATCGCGGGCCAGCTACAGTGTCGGGAAGACCCACAAACAGTACCTTGGATTTTTAGGGCATCGTGATCCTCGCGGTGAGCTCCGGACAGCGGCGTCGCTGACATTGCGGTGTCGGTTCCAGAGTTGGTGGAGGAGTCATCAGCCCCTTGATGTCACAAGCGTTGCAGATCAAACTCCTGGCTGATAAAGTCAGAAGCGCTGGCGTGGATGGCGTCAGGGCTGCGGTGCAAAGCGGGATAATGCGGTGTGCCGTGCCCACAGGTCACAGTGCAGGCAGCGGCTCGGTGATGGCGTCCTGGGGCGTCAGTGAGACCAGGGCTGTGGTGTGAAGCGGGGCGGTGCAACGTGAGTTGTCCACAGGTCACGGTGCAGGCAACGGCATCGTCGTTGCGGAAGCGCTGTCGTCTGTAGGCCCAAGCCAGCGGTGCGAGACGGGACGTTGCTTTGTGACCCTCACGAGCGGTGCCCACAGGCCACAGTGCAGGCAGGGATGCCTGGTGACGACTCTGGAGACGATGGTGCTGGCGTCGGTGGACTGGGGCTGAGGTGCGGGACGGGACGGTGCTTCATGCTCCTCATGAGCGGTGTCTACAGGCCACAGTACAGGCAGCAGCGCCGGTCTCAGCAGGAGCATCGTCGTCGTCGTCGGGGAGGCCCAGGCTGCAGTGTGAGTAGGCGATGACAGAATGCAGGGCCCACAGGCTGCGGTGCGAGCAGCAGCTCGGTGAAGTCGTCTGATGACTGCGACGGTGAGACCAGGGTTGCGGGGCAATGCGACTCCGTGCGGCATCCGCAGGTCGCGGTGCAGGCCAGTGGCATCATTGGTGGTGTCGCAGTGGCTTCTCCTCTTGAACTGCACAAAATACACAGTTCCCAGTGCTGCAGGTCGAGGAAACTGAAGTCTTTGGTGTCCCTGAGAATTCCAACAGGAGGCAAGCTCTACTCCAAGCCCTTGGAGAACTTTCTCAAGCAGGACACACAGCAAAGTTCACCCTTTACACACTTTTCAGGCCGAAGCAGCAACTACTGGCCAGTCTAGCAAAGCAACGCAGCAAAGGGACAGTACTTCTCCTCCAGCTATTCTCCTTGGCAGATGTTCCTCTTGATTCCAGAAAGATTCTAAAAGTCTGGGGTTTTGGGTCTTCTTCTTATAGCCTGTTCTGCCTATGAAGTTGGCAAGCTTCAAAGCAAAGTCTCAAGTGTTTACAAGACCCTTCCTTGTCCAGGCCAGGCCCCAGACACACACCAGGGGGTCGGAGACTGCATTGTGTGAGGGCAGGCACAGTCCTTTCAGGTGTGAACAACCACTCCTCCCTTCCCTCTAGCTCAGATGGCTCATCAGGATATGCCGGCTACACCCCCACACCCTTCTGTGTCACTCTCTAGAGAAGAGGTGTGAACAGCCTGTCAAACTGACCTAGACTGGGAATCCACAAACAGGCAGAGTCACAGAATGGTTTAAGCAAGAAAATGCCTACTTTCTAAAAGTGGCATTTTCAAGCAGACAATTTAAAAACCAACTTCAATAAAAGATGCTTTTTTACATTGTGAGTTCAGAGACCCTAAACTCCACATTTGTATCTGCTCTCAAGGGGAATCTGCGCTTTAAGGATAAATAAAGGCAGCCCCCTTGTTAACCTATGAGAGAGATAGGCCTTCCACAGTGAAAACCGAATTTGGCAGTATTTCACTGTTAGGACATATAAAACACACTAGTATATGTCCTACCTTAAACGCACACTGCACCCTGCCCCTGGGGCTACCTAGGGCCTACCTTAGGGGTGCCTGACATGTAGTAAAAAGGAAGGTTTAGGCCTGGCAAGTGGGTACACTTGCCAAGAGGAACTGGCAGTTTAAAACTGCACACACAGACACTGCAGTGGCAGGTCTAAGCCATGGTTACAGGGCTACTAATGTGAGTGGCACAACCAGTGCTGCAGGCCCACTAGTAGCATGTGGTTTACAGGCCCTGTGCACCTCTAGTGCACTTTACCTGGGACCTACCAGTAAATCAAATATGCCAATCATGGATAAAGCAAACAACAGTACAATTTCTATAAGGAGCACTTGCACTTTAGCACTGATTAGCAGTGGTAAAGTATGCAGAGACAATAAACCAGAAAAAACAGACCTGAAAAAATAGGAGGAAGAAGGCAAAAAATTTGGGGATAACCCTACAAAAAAGGGCCATTTCCAACACTGATGTTCGGGCTGTCTCTGTATAGCAGTTTCTCTTTGATTTCAAGGAAAAGGTCAGCAATGAATAGACTTTATTGCTGGCTTAGAACACTGCTTTTAAACGGAAGGAAGGCCCTTCTCTCCAACCTGGAAAGCAAGAGCATTTGCAATTGACCCTTTATTTTTGTCAAGAGTTCTCAAATCTACAGTGCATTCCATTGATCTAAAAAGCTCTTCCATTGGTTTTAACTGCAGTTCAAACCTGAACTGGGGCAAAGCCTTAACCCTTTTCTGCAGCTGCTGGTGTCAACTGTTTTCCTACTTAACTCCAGCTTCAAAGCATCTCATAGCATAGGCATGGATACCTCATGTGTGACATTTAACTTCAGATATTCTGTGATAGTGTACCTTAATTCTGCGCTTTACATGCATACAATAAGTAAAATAAATAGTCAATCATAAGCACCAGGCAGAGCATGACAGCCACAGGGTGCCCTGTGGCTTCCTTCTTCCTCAGCCATCATAGTCCACTCTATTATTCCAGACAGCTTTGTGTCTCATCTTTGCATCAGGAGCAAACCTGTTTCATATATACTAGAAGGGTGTATATTTCACTGTACTGTTGAAACCTTTGTAAAGTGTCATCCCTCCACACGTTTCTTCAGTACTTTTAGTTCTAATGGTTTCAGTAGACTTACACCTCCTCCCCCAAAGTTGTGTTGCCTCTTCCACCCTGACCCATGGTGAGACTCAGCAGTGTTGTGATTCTGATGATTCCTCCCTCCACGTATCTTCAGACCTCGGTTTACTTAAACTTGATTGCTCACCTCTTCATGTAGAAATTGTAGTCTACATCCTAAGGTCCATCTATATCTGATCTCTTTACTTTCCGGTGCTTCTACCATTGGGCAAAAAGCTTTCTTTTCATCAAGGTCTACAGAACCTTCCAGTCCTTCTCTTTCCAGTAGGAGAATCCTGTCTCCTTTGAAAATCACTGGAGTCTGACGTCTTGCTTCTCTCACTATTTATTCTTTCTGGGAAAAAGACCACATCTTTGCCAGAATGTTTCATGGATGGCTGACCATTCACACTGTGTAGGAATCAACTCTGTGGAGCCTTTCAATGCTTACTACTTCCCCTTCCTTTAGCTTTAACTCCTGAACAGAACACAACTAGATGTACTCATGATTGGTGCCCTCTGCCTGATCTTTCACATTGCAGATTCTGTTATTGTTGCACCTTGCATGAATCAAGATCCTCAGTTGTCCCGCAAAGTCTGCATTTAATACTGCACAAATACCTCCACTTTTTGCCTCCCTCTGACAAAATATTAGTTGTCCATTATACAGATCTCCTTTCAATTCACACCTCAGATCCTGCTGCAGCTCTTTGATATCTTCTTTAGTGGTGGGTGCTCCATACGCTGATGACGCACTGGCTATCATATCTGTGGATCTGAACTTGTGTATGCCCAGCACAGTGTTCAGAATTTTCTACAATATGCACCAATATATCTGCCCTACCAGTGTGCCCTTTTCTCCCATCATAGCTGCCTGGACTCATTATGGTGCCTAAATGGGGAGCACAATGCTAGCAGATGCCCCCTTCTGCCCATGCCATCCAGGTCAAACCCAAAGTCTGCATACCCCCCAGATAATTAATGTTTGCTGGGTCGTCTGCCGCACCACTGTTGTAATCCATATACCTGCAGTATTTATTACTCTGCTGCAAAGGCTCCCAGTGCCACTTCACCAGCTATTACCAGGTGACACCATTTCCATCTAGTTTTTCACTCCAAGTACCAAGCTGGGGATCTCCATGCCTGGATGGCGTTATCCACTCCATGACCTTCCTATTTCACACTGGGACCACAGCTCATCTTTCCAGTGGGTGCCAAAATTAATTCTGCCAATTGTGTTTACTCAATGCCCCTAAGACTCATGGGGAGGCAGATCTTGCCAGAGCTATAAGATGAAACGTTTGCCATCTTCCCAGCCAAAGCCACAATGCCCTGAACTGAAAGTACAGTTCAGTGTTGCCCAATACTTCAATTAGTTAACACAAAAGTATTTGCATACTCAAAGGTGTTAAATAGAAAAATAATTCTACCCTAAGAACCAAAATATTTTAGTTAAAGACACAAAGACAAATTTACAGCAAAAAGCTAAGTTTACCTATACTAATTTGTGATGGTGAAAATGCCTCAAAATGACAGACCATGCACTATTGGGGAGCTAACTTAAGTTATATGTTTAAATGATCATTTATAGCACCTTTTTAACTGCAAAATTCCCTCCATTTAATGCATGCGATTTGATGCCTGGTACTAGTAACTTAAGCAGTATAGAAACGATCACGTTACTTTTTAAAGTTACACGTCATCTTGGTATTTGCAAAACTACAGCTTGCCTGACAGATTCCTGCTCCGCATCCTTCCTGCAAAGAACAAGCCAGGCATCTTTGGGTTTTCTCCTGTGCATGAGTCTGCACACTTTACGCTACGGGTGGTGCTCTGAAAAAAAGCAGCCTAAAACAGATACCATGCTGTCTCGACCTATCGAGGAGCTGGAGGCAGAGGGACGAGCAGTAGAATGTCTGGGCGCAGCAGTTGTGCTAATGGTTATCAGCTGCCCATTGGCATTCACATGTGCATATAATCTGCCCACTGGTGCGGCTAGTGGTGGCTCCTATTTGAAACAGAGGAAAGCACTCATGAATGAAGGAGCAAGCAGTTTGGTGCTGTGGATCCTGTTACTGCTTAACAGGAAGTTCGCTTATACTATTATGTGCACTTCCTCCTGCCAGAACAGCTTTGTTACTAAGAAAACACTGAAAGGTTTTGTGGACAATTTTAGATGTGCAGTGGGAGCACTGTAGTTGACTTTTCTGGTGATGAACTTGCTGCTTCATGACTAATCTATGAGACAACTGCCTGATTATACTCTGTACCAGCCCTTTACTGGAGCTAATGGATTTTATTATAGGCAATGGAGGTTACATCATGCACTGTCCAGGGCTGTTTTGTGAAACACTCTGTATGTTAATCTTCCCTTTATGCTATTGCCAATGGGAACAGAGAGTGGAACCTGTGAGGATTTTTAAGAACATAATTTTCTACACTGCTTGCCGTCTCAATCTTTCCACCTACAACTTACATTGGCTTCTACCTTGTAAACTCATGTGTGTTACTATTTGCCAGTATACACTTGAACAACAACTGTCGTGTTGATTAAAGCAGAAGTAGAGTTGCAAAACGTGAATAATTACGGTTTGCATTTTTAAAGAAAGGATTTCCAAAGTCAGATTAAATCTTGTTCCCAGATAGAAACAGAAGCTCCCAAAATTCTCAGAATGTTCACCCAGTGCCCAACCTTTTGTCCATACTTTGCTGCCAGCCTCTCCTTAGCACATAACAACAGGGTAAATTACATTAGGATCCACTCCTGTGGTGTAAATCAGAATGTTAACATCTTTGAAACTTGGTTAAGACTTTACCTATACTCCTCCTGTGGTATCAGCAGATCAACCTAACTTAGGCTTGTATAAGGAGTCAAATGGTCCAAAGCAGACTGTATCTCTCCAATCAGTGTTATCTAAATCCTTATGGGCCGGTTCAAATAAGGAGGTCACACCAATGAAAGTTGCTCCACCTACCAACTAAATTATTACACAATACCATTCCTCAACTTTCCGTTGATAATCCTTCCATATCAATAATGAGTTTATCAATACTCGCCACTATGGTGAAATTGGTTGGAAATCACTTAGCAACTAACAAGGATTTTCAGCTCCTTCAGCTCAATCTACTTTGGATAATGATGCTAATTTTCAAAACATGCCAACCTATAAAGAACCAGATATGAGGGTTGCTCGATCTAGGGCGTGTTCAGCTACTCCATTAGATAGCCAGGCTATACTGAATAATGAGGAGGCAAACTAGGTTTTTTCTATTTTAGCAGCATTTCTCAAAAAATAAAAAACAAGAGATTAAAACAAATCAGATGCAATAGTTTAAGACGTTAAACATCCCCTTGAGTGTCAGACAATCAACGATATTGGTAAAATGTATGCGTTTAATTAGGGTGGGGGTGGGGGGGGGGTTGCAATGGTCACCTCTAACTAGCCTCACATTGAATATTAGATATTCAAAAGATTTGGATCTATGCAGATGCCTTCTCTCTGCGGGAATATCCCTTACCCTTACATGTATATAATCTCAAGAGAACTGCTGATAGCTATCGAAGGACTGAGTATGAAAGTGTGATCAAAATTGATAAAATTCCAACTGCTACTGAATTTAAACTTGTCTATCACATCCAGATTAGGGTTTAATAAATATGGGGCTCTAGAAGAGGGGCAGAAAGTCAAATCACAAAATCAAAGGTTTCTACAGGGAATTCAAATCCTTATGACTAAACTAACTGGAAGGGATTGGTTGTGACTTTGCATTCAACCAACCACAAGTCATAATAGAAAGGTTCCTAAAGCAGGTCTCTGACCCTATTATGACGGAACATTACTGGTTTGGCAATAATTCTTGTGCCAATCCCAAAACGCGGAATCTTGAAGATTTTGATGTTTTTGATCATTCAACATACAACTTGTTTACTACACTTCTAATAAAAAGGATTCATGATGTGGATGTTAATTATAATTTGCTTATCCTGCAAATTAAATGCTCTTTGCATCCAATGCAACCAAATTGTTAGGTTAAAGATTACAATGGAACTAGCCAAAGGAATATAGGTTCAATAAATGTTAATGTATGTGTCCCCTCTGTTCATAAATCTGAGCTCCTCTTTGAAGAAATGAGCGCCTTCATTTAATTTTTTTTAAGTAGAACATCCCTCAGCTATTTCCTGTATTACAGGAATTTCAATGCTTGAGCAGCCACCAAGACTTGCGTGTTGTGTTTCACCTAGAATTGATAAATTTGAAGGTATATAGACGCTTCTCAATTCTACAACACAAGACCACATAAAAGAGACCTCAGTCAAAGGCATGGGTTTTGTAATTTTTTTTTTGCTTCAACAAGAAAATGATTGCTGGAAGCCCAGTTAAGGCCTATGTACTCAAAGCTCCTTCCATACTGTTTTCTGGATGAAAATCTAAAAACAAAACTGATCCCATTAAACTGAATAAAAGGAAATATTTGGAAAGCCTTAAAATGATCTTTGATTGAAGGACTATGCTTCACTTCACTACTAAAACTTTGTCTCATTAGGCCGGTGCTCAAATAGTAAGGTATTGGACACGCCTCCAGTGATAACCTCTGGGTTCTCAGATGTTTTGTTTAACAGAGACGTTTTCTAAAGATGTAAAGAGATTTTTTTTTAAACTCTGTAAAAACTGCAACACTAGGATTAGGAATTTAAGACAAAGCAGCCCTGTAAAAAGTATCCTATCATCACAATTAACAAGGCATTGGCTAAAACATAACTGGTCTAAAAGGTCTTGAGAAAGATACTGCTCACTGTTTGGACTTTAAAAAAGTGAACCTAGTCTGTTAATCTGTCTCAACGGGGAAAATACAATTTTACCTGCGTGTCAAGTGAATGCCGGATTTCTGCTGCTTCTTTTTTAACTCTAAAGTGGGAGAACTTGCAATTGTAGATAAATGTTGGACCAGTTAGAACTCAAATGTTAATTCCAGGGTGTGTTAAGTTCTGTAACAGTCCAATGCAAGATATGATCCATGTTTTATTTGTTCCATATTAAGAGATACACAAAACAAGCATTTAAAAGTTAATATCATTAAAGACTGAAACAATTTCAGATGCTATCAAGTTACTGTATAAACAATACTGTAATGTTTATCATCTCTAAGTTGTGATTGATTCTATAAACCTGTGAGACTTTGTGTTTGCCTGAATTGACAAACTGTTGCGTGTGTGTGTGTGTGTGTGTGTAAGGCTCTGTAACGTTTCACATTAATAAACACTGAATTAATATAGCTCTTATCAGAAATCACTTGCAATGGCTTGGTTTTGCAAAGAAACATCATTACCAAAGAGTGAACATGTCTGGTACATTTAACTTTGAACAGCTGGATTAGTCCTACTATTAGCTCTTCCGCAAACACAGTAAAAGAAAACCTATTCTCTAAATGAGAAACTAAGAGGTGCTCTGGAGGTGGTTTACACAAACTGGTCCACCCGTAAACAGATGCAAGACAAAAACTCTCTCACTTTAACTATAGTAAGGGTCTCCAACTGGTGAAGCGAGAGCTACTGGTAGCTCGCCAAGACCTCCAGAGTAGCTTGCGCCAGTAACATCAAAATTTAGTAGCCCATTATTACCCTTAATCTATTTAGGCTTTTGTTTTTTTGTTTTATTTTTAGATGCTGCTGCCCGCCCTCACCCAAAACAGCTGCTCAGATTGGCTTAACTGAGCTTAGCTGGGGTGGGGCAGGCTGAAGAGGATGATGTTGTTCCTCCCTGGCATCTCTGTCTCTGCGCACCTGCCTTTCACATGCTAGCACCGCACTTTTCATTCTGTGCAAGAGTGCTGGTGTGGAGCAGCAGGGGTAGCAAAGTGGTTCGGCCAGTCCACGAAAGGGTGCAGGTGGGGCAAGCAGTATTGAACTGGTACAGGACACGCACCACCTGCCTTGTTCAGCCTGCCATCAGTTAATTTGATCAGAGCAGCAGGTAAGGCTTAAGGAGCCCTGTGCTGGCCAGATCAGCTCCACACAGGTAGTGAGTCCCGGCCCTGGCCTGATAGTTGTATAGGCGAGGTGGGTCATGTCGAATCTGCTGTAAGCATGAGCGGCATAGGGGCCAGTATTTTTTGTATGATTTATTGTCACGCGGGGCAGGGGTAAAAAGAGTGTTTTGTTTTTTAACATCTATGTACCCACTTGCCAGCCACAAACCTTCCCTTTTACTACATGTCTTTCATCCCTAAGGGAGGCCCTAGGTAGCCCCATGAGCAGGGTGTAGTGTATGTAAAAGGTAGGACATGTACTGGTGTGTTTTACATGTCCGGATAGTGAAATACTGCCAAATTTGTTTTTTTCTCACTATTGCAAGGTCTATCTTTCTGATAGGTTAACATGGGAATTGCCTAGAAACACACTTTAAGTGTAATTTCCCATTGAGGGCAGATACAGATATGGAGTTTGGGGTCTCTAACCAGTTTAAAAATGCATCTTTTAGTGAAGCTGGTTTTTGGATTGTAAGTTTGAAAGTGACACTTTTAGAAAGTGGGCATTTTCCTACTTAACCATTCATGCTTCTACCTGGCTACTGAGTACACGCCTGGGTCAGACTGACAGTTGGGCTGTTTGTAAATTCATTCATTCAAGACAGGGACACAAAGGAAGCTGAGGTGTGTCCTGCATATCCTGAGTCTTCCTGGGCTAGAGTGGGTGGGAGGAGCAGACACCTGCACTTGAAATCCTGCTTGTGAAGTTTCTCCAAGGGCTTGGACTGAGCTTGCCCCCCTGTTCTGAAGTCTCAGGGCCATCAAAGACTTAATCTGCCAGCAACTGGGCTCTCTTGCTGATGCGCATAACTTGCTTTTCCAATGCACGCTCGCCCGTCTGTGTTTTTTGATGCATACCAGGTACTTTGTGCTAAAACAAAACATCCATTGATGTCTATGGATTAAGACTCTTTATACATTAAAACATTCATATCTTTGCTTGTGCATGTTAGATTTTTGTTGTATGATCTTGTATGAGTTACATAAATATTGGCTATCTTTCTAAACTGGTATGGTGTCCTTTTGTGGCGTCTTCACCGTGTTTGTGTGTTTGTACAAATACTTTACACATTGCCTCAAAGATAAGCCTGACTGCTTGTGCCAAGCTACCAAGGGAGTGAGCAGGGGTTATCTTAGGTGTGACACTCCCTTACTCTGACTAAAGTGAGGGTCCCTACTTGGACAGGGTGTATACAGACTGCCAACTAGAGACCCAATTTCTAACAGGAACACTTCTCATTTATCTGCTGTAAGCATCAGCAGCATTGTGGCCAGGATTTTATGATTTATTGTCACATGTGTAAGGGGTACAAAGAGTGTTTGTTTTGTTTTCACAACTATGGAACGCATCTCATTTATCTGCTGTTAGCATCACCAGCATTGGGGTCAGTATTTTATATGATTTATTGTCACGTGTGCCAGGGCTACAAAGGGTGGTGGATTTTTATTTTTTTTACATCTAAGGAACGCTCCCAATTATGGATGAGGGGAAGACTAGTCCGGACTTCTAACATAAAAATTATTGCATTCCCTGAGCGCCTCTTGTAACCCTCGCCCACCCACTCCTTTCCTCCCCAGCCTTCCTCGTGGACCAGCCCCTTTTGCCCTTTCCTGAAGTGCCAACGGCCTCAGATCTTCCCTCCAACCCACCACCTGCCACACCGGTCCCTTCCCCCCCTCCCTCTCTCTTCTTGTACTGATTGCCGAGACAATTTGAGCCCCTTGCGTCCTCTTCTCGAAGAGAAGCCATCGCTCTGCCCGAATTGTGCAAATTTGTGTGAGGTGCCAAGCAGAGGTAAGAGGCCCTGTGCTAGGTGTTGCTGCTGGCTCCTCACAGAGCCTGGATGTAATTCAGAGCCATCCTGTGCCCTGCTGGAAGCAAGGAGCTGGGTATAGGGCTTGGAGCATAGACCAGCACTTCCTGCAGGTGGTTGTGGGTTTAGCTGAGGCCTGCGGGGTTTAGGAGGCCGAGAGGGTGGATCAGATCTGCTCCTGGGCAGAGAGATACAGAGGGACACCAGCCCCTTAAACACAAGCCTGACAGCCCCTGGGGCCTAATAGCCCATTAGCCAGGAAAGCCCCCCCTAAGTATTGCGAGGAAAATTGTTAAATCTAGTTTTCATCGAGAAATGCAGTTTATGATTCTGCCATGAAGATAAAGGAGCTTAGAGGTGTGCCCACTTATTTCTCACTAACGTATTACTAAGAAACCTGCTTTCAGTGAAAGCAAATGCTGGGATGGTCCCTGTTTTCACAGTCATTCACATGGATTTTCAAAACAGCTCGTCTCATGCATATTAATAAGCCAGGAGTTTATGTGCCACACATGTGCAAAAGACACTGACAGCTATGCGACCTCCCCTGTGTACATCAGGCTCTTGGGCATGCAAGGATTTCTTAAGTTTCATTCCTTCCTTGCCTACAAGCACATCAAGTAGCCTACTATTCGTTATGCTGTATTTCTTCCCAGGTTGCCCAATCCTCAGAGTGAACATGGTGACTGGTGGTGTTTGTCTTGTGCTCTTGAATGTTCAGTAATGAAAGGGCTGTTGTTGGATGATGTTATGTTCAGTTGCAGATCACCATTTGAATCACTTCACCTCTTTCATTATGTGACTATTTAATAATGAAACTAAGTGAAAACTGGGGATATGCTGACAGTAGGCCCCTTAAATCCAAGTCGTGGGCCTTGCAGCCCCTGAAGCCTAACAGCCCATTAACCAGGAAAGGTGGTCCGCAGAAGGCCAAGTGACCAGAAGACTTAAGGGAGACGAATCCATGAACCTATCAGACAGTGGCAAACACCAGTTAGGAACCACAGGCCCAGCCGAGCAGGGTGTGAGAAAAGGCTGATTTTGCTTTGGACAGCTTGAAAGCAGCCAGACTAGCCAGAAAATTAAAACACCTCTCCCCTGAAATATGCATCTATTTATTACAATCAAGCACACAAAGCAAGCAAACCAGACCTTCCTCTTAAGTGTTCCTTTCATCTCTGTTCACACCATCTAAACATCTACCCATTCACCATTTTATCTATTTATCCATTCATCTGTCCATTCCTTCACCTTTTCATCTACCCAACCATCCACCAATAATTCCATCGACCTGTGTATACTTCCATCTGTCCTTCCATGGTTCTCCGTCTGTTCATTCCTATTACACTCTTTCACCTTTTTATCGTTTCACTCTTCCTCCACCCTTTCATGCTTCTATCTTTTCAACCTTTTACATTTACACCTGTTCCTTCTTTCACTGTTCTATTGTGTCACCCTTTATCTTTTCACTGTTTACTTCCTATCATCCTTCCTTTCTCCTCCTGTTCTTTCTGTCCTTATGTACTCACCTTATTTCTCATATTCTTACTTTTTCTTTCTTAATTTCTCTCATATGCATAATTTATCTATTGATCCCTCGCCCTGTGTTGTTATACTATTTTAATTTTTCTCGTTTTCTATAATGGTGCACGTCAGTCAAAGCACCACATCCCTCGTTCATGGTATTCCAGACATTGTTATTTATGAGCATTCTGATTGCAGACAGAAAAGGCCTATAAACAAGTAATTCATATTTAACTGAGACGAAGTTCACCAGTCCATGTGTCCATGGTCAACCCCGCTTAAACTGCTGCAGTGGGGGGGGTTCCCTAAGCGCCTAATGCTGCAGCATGCTTCTTGCATCTGGCTTTTGCAGCTCTGTAGTTCCACAAGCAGTACTAAAAAAAAAAATCAGAGATTAGTTGGGTCTCACTTACCATCAAAAACAGCCCTCGCAACTTGTGCAACATCCAGTTCAGCCCTTTGCAGCTCAAGGGGGCGCAGTGGTGATGGAAGTCTCACATGTCACCAAGGCCAACAATCTTGCTTCTTACCTACCCCAAGTGCTTAGAAGCCTCTTTGATTTCTTCCACCACGATCATACACACTGTAGGAAGTTAGTTTTTTCCTACTTGATTAGAGGCCATTACATTGGATCACTGGGCGTTGCAGATATTTACACTCTATCCTTCACATTCATGTCACCAGTGCCCTCCCACCCCCCAAATGGCCCACAAGTTTTCACACTGTACTCTATGCCACCTTCCTTCTGCTGGAGGATCAATCCTTTTTGGCAAAAGGGGCCACATAGGCGACAAAATGCAAGGGGTGTTATTCCTAATATTTCTTGGATCCCAAAAAGGGTGTATCCTCTTAACGCCTTCTTGTTTGAGAAGATTGAAAACGCTGACTTTAACCCAAGTTCTCTCTGCCCTGTATCGGGGGGAATTGAAGGGAGTCTTTGGAAGTGCAAGACACATTCATTCATGTACCCGTCACGTAGTCTCACAGTTGCTTCCTTCAATTATGGGATTTTGGAAGCATTTTTAGTTCACAGGCGCTCTTTGGTGCATTACAATTATTGGTGGAAAACCATTCCGGTGACAACGCTAAGTGAAAAAAAATGCCAAATATATACGAACACAAAAGTATGAGTTTTTAATTAAAATTTAGAGTGAATTTCTGTAACACGCAGGAGAACATCTGATTATATCACCGCATTGTGAGGCATTTTTAGAAGTGATAGTTTTTAAACATCAATGTCTCCCTCCATCGCTGGTGACAAGAGAGGAAAACCACTTATCATGTGCATCATATATGTGGCCCAGATTGTTACTACTACACACAGAGCTTTATAGTTCCACAGGAGAGATTTTGTACAGTGCCACTCTGAACTAATGCTTTTGAAGGTGCCATTATGCGTGATAACGAAGAAAGGGGAGGCATTGTGCTGCAGCACTAATAGTGCTTATTAACCCAATGTGTGGCCCTTAAGCACTTACATACTTTGCCATGTAGGGTGCGTGTGGTTGGAAGTGTTTACTTTGGTTTGTAATCCTGTATGGGAAGTGTTTCCATGCCTTGACTGATGAACAACAAGGTGCGTTTATCTGATAACATAAATAAACTTTATCATGTTACGGGACACAGCACGTGGCAGTGTGGTGGATGATGAAGTGTGAGACAGATATACAGTTTATGATTTTCAGTCTGCTGACAGCTTTGAACAGCTATACAGATCCCATAGGCATTTCTGGTGATTGTAGTAGTCTGCTGCAGCTTAAGCTGGTTACTACCGAGGTCAGAATCACACAGTTTGTTGAAGATTGATCCCAGGTTTTCTGGTTTCATGCTGTACAGTTCACCCACTCTGTATCTCTTCCCTAGAAATGGCTTGGCCACCTTTAGTGCTTCATTGGGTGAGTTGCGACCAGTGGCGTACTGAAGAAGAGTAGACATGAGCAGAGCACCGGGGCAGTTTACAGCAGCAGTGCTCAATGGCCTGGCTCTTTGCAACAGTACCAATCAAAAAATTACTGGTCATCCTCACACAAAGACATTGTCAGTCCTAAGAATAATGGGATAATCAGATAACATTATTCTTTGCCTCAGTCAGCTGTGTGCCATATGGAGCATGCATATGCCATAGGTCACATCTCACCCAATGAAGTAATGTTTGGTTTAAAACTCAGTTGGATTTTAGGTCTAGGACATCTTCTTGTAATTGCTGGTTTCATGTTAAGAAACAACAAAAAATAGCATGCAAGTCTTTTAATGATTTTTCTGAATTTATACTTGTCTTTCCTACGTGTGAACTTCTTCCCTCAAAAACCCAGTTTAAGTCAGGCATTCAAGAGGGTGATCCCAAGGAAATGGAGAATGAATATTCTTTAGGAGGATGATACTGGTTTGAAATGTGGTTGATCCCAGTTGCCATAAGCTGGAGGTGACAGGGTTAGGTCACAAAATCTGCAGCTGTCATGGAATATTATCATCTGGAATAGTTTTGAAAGTTTGTTCCAATTCAAAAAAGTCAGTTTGCTACAAATGTAGGCTTACCCGATAGAAATAAACTGCAAAACTTTCACCTTTGTGAATTAGGTTCTTTGTGTGGTACAAATTTTAGTCCTCTTCCTATTTACAGAGGTCGGCTAAACTCCACAGAACCCAAAAACTATGTTTTGTCATACGGAATCAAACTTCAGGTAATTTGTGAAAAGCAGTCATCCAGTCCACTCATAATTAAACACAGCTAAGGTGAGTTAGTTATCTCACTTACCAATGGTGCCGTTTAATTTACCAGCATGCTCCTAATCACAAATGGCCTGCAATACAACACCATGTCCACATGGTACTCTTGACTCTTATGGGCTGGATGTTGACTTCATCATAATTCTACTCTTGCTAACAGTCTTAATAACTATAATCATAGAAGAACCAGGTCCCTACACAGGGCCAAAGAGAAAGACATACTACTTCCATCAAGAGTGGGAGAATGAATTTTTATTTACAAAAATCAGACAATTGTGCATGTTTAATATGTGGCGCAAGAGTTGCAGTGGGGAAAAAAGGGCAATGTTGAGAGGCATTTTTTAACAAAGCACATACATTTTGAGAAGTTCCCTAAAGGAAGCATCCTGAGGTCACAAAACAAACTGAAATCTGCATTGCAGACTGAAACCTTTTTTTTTTTTTTTTACAAAACCAACAAGATAAGCCACTGCAGCAACTAACGCATCCTTCAAAGTTACTAATCACTTGATCATGCACAAAGCAACATTTTGAGATGGAGCCACTGTCAAGGAAGCAATGCTTCTAATGGTAGAGTCCTTATACAAAGATTTCAAAAATAGCCCTGAAATTGTGTCTGCCATTTCAGATCTGTAGTTAGGGTCCAGTACTACGGCAAGAAGGGTGTCTGCGTTATCTGCCAACATGATAGAGTAGTTACAGCTGGATTTAAAGACATGCAAATATTTTCTATTCGGTGTGATTAATCAGTAGATGCAAGTGATATTGCCCAGTTGGCAATGTTTGTTTGAAAGGTTTTTGAAGATTTTACTGATAAAGAGAAATTTTGAAATGTACTGCCTCTGAAAACCACAGCCAGAGGAGCTGACATCCACAATGAGGTGAAGAATTATTCTTTAAAATAAAATGGACCATTGAAAAAGTTAGCGGCAATAACAACTGACGGCACACCCACAAAAATAGGGCATCATTCTGGTTTCAGTGCCAATTTTAAAGCAGATCCAGATTTCGCTCTGTTATTTAAGTACCATTGTATTATACATCAACAGGCAATATGTGCCAAAGAAATGAGGTTTGATCATGTGATGACCCTGGTTGTTAAAATTATGAATTCAATTTGTGCAAAGGCCAAGCAGCACCAATCCTTCAAATTATCCCCTGAAGAACTATCAGCCGAGTATGGTAACCTTTTACTGCATACTCAGATCCGATGGCTTACCAGGGGAAAAATACTGCGAAGATTCATTTTCCTATTGCTAGAAGTCAAAGCTTTCATGGGGTCAGAAATGAAGATACCGCACAGTTATCAAAAACTGAGTGGTTGCTCGATTTTGCATTTTCAACAGATTTGACAGAAAAATGTAATGTATTGAACAGTGAATTAAAAGAAAAAACAAGACAATCACCAACATGATTAGTTCTGTGAAAAAAATAAAATAAAAACTTAACCGTTTCATACAGCATGTACAGAAACGAAAGATGCAGCACTTTCCCTCTGTGCTCCACGTCCTTTCAGAAAACAAAGCTCAGGCTGAGCTCCTGGGCACAGAAAAATAAAGCAGCCTTCTGATGAGGCTTAGTCAAGCTTTCAGTGACAGATGTAGAGATTTTGAGCAACTTGTGCCCTGTGTGTTGTTCACTTCAAATTAGTGTTCTTCTTAACCATGACCCTGCCACCATGGAAATGGAGACTGTCACACTTCAAAAAGATTTAATTGCCTTGCTTTCAATCTGACAATTCATGGAGTCTTGAGGATGCTGAAAAGTATAAGAACATCCACAGAGCTCCACTGAAACGTGTTTCCGTTCCGCTCTACTTCTCTTTGTGAATCAGCATTCTACGACATGAACTTTGTAAACAAAATTTCACAAACGTCTGACTGACAAACATTTGAATGACTCCATTAAAGTTGCCATCCCAAGCTATACCTCAGATTACATGGAATTGGGGGACACCCAGCAGTGTCCAGTCTCTCACTGAAGTGGTTTGTATGCAATTGCAATGAATACATATTCAGTGACAGTTACTGTTGAAATCCCCAAACCAGGTATCTGTTTCTTCACTATCACCAAGAAAACAGTTGCTGCTGAGAAGAATCTTCAGCATCTTACAAAGTTTTTTTTATTAGTTGAACAAAAACAAAGGAATGTATACTGCAGGCCTGTTTTACTAAAAGCAAGAAGAAAAAAAAGCTGGAGAGAAGAATCTTAAGCACCTGTCCAAATTTGTATTTGCTGCAGAACAAAAACATCAGTGTTTACTGGAGACCTGGTTTATTGAGATTAAAAAAAGATCGATATAGCGAAGAATGTTCAGCATCTTTCAAGTTTTTTTTTTTATTAGTTAAACACAAACAAAGCAAAGTGTACCGCAGGCCTGGGTTTCAGGCACCAAGAAAAAGTAGCTAGAGAGAAGAACCTTCAGCTTCTTTCAAATTTGTATTTGCAGCACAAGATAAGAACAAGCTATGTTTACTGGAGGCCTGGTTTATTTTGATCAAGAATAAAAGATAGCTATAGAGAAGATTCTTCAGCATCTTTCAAAGTTCTTTTTATTAGTTGATCGAGAACAATGCAATGCATACTGCAGGCCTGGTTTACTGGCACTCCAAAAAATGTAAAGGGAGCAACAAGAATATAATTGCCAACATGACTGGTGCCATAAAAACCTTAAAGTCAAAGCGTAACCTTTCAAAGAATGCTGAGTAGAGGCCAAGTTCAGTATTTTCCAAAATAGTTGCATAAAACAAAGCTGAAGTTCAGCTTATCTGGACATTGGAAAACATAGTGATTTTGTCAAATCTGCAATAGAAGAGTAATACCTCTTTGAATCCATCTGCCTTTGTGATTCAGCAGAGCTTTGCACAGGCTGATTGCCACGCACTGTGACTAGTATAATGACTTCTTTGGAATTGGCCTTCCAGAATATACAGTATTACAGGACATCACACAGCTCCACACTGAAGGTAAGATTGATTTCATTCTACGTTTGTTAACTGCGCTGCGTTACAATGATTATTTAAGTGACAGCTATTAATTGAAAGGTCTTGAAGTGTGGTGACAACACAAATCCAAAGTCATTCCTATCAGTATTTTTAGGGAACTTTAAGTATTTTGTTCAAACCAAAATATGGGCTCAGAATAAATTAAGCTTAAAGTCAATGAAGCTGGGGTGGTCCTCTCAGAAAAATGTGCAAGTTCCTTGGTCTTTAGTAGCTCATGACGCTTTTCACTGACCAGAAGCACCTCTCATTACAGAAAAGGTTGGAGACCACAGCCAAGGAGTGAGCATAACAAACGCCAGTGTGAACTGTCTCCCTGTGTCCCCTGAATTATTTTCTCATACAACTTCCCTTTTACAGTTAAACTAATCCAATAGTTAAATTGGACCTTTGTTGTGACAGAATGCAACATAACCTTATAGGCTGCTGCCAAGGGCTATACTGGCTGTTAAAAGCCCTGAACTTGAGTTACAGGCCTGAGCCACTAGGCCTGAAGCGAGGGAAGGGTCTTTAAAAACCAGCATACCCTGTGACAGAAGGGCAATAAGGCTATAAGGGCATTCCACCCACTGAGGGTAGAACGTTCTAAATTAAAAAGGGAGAAACAGAAAGACAAAACATCGGAATGTTGGCGCTCCAGGCTTATACCAGCCATTATAAGCCCAGAGCAACCCCATTATCTTCAATGGAGCTCTCAACATTCCAATGTTGTAATCACAATTAAAGCATGACCCAACAAGTTGAGGGGTTGGTTCTTATTTTAAATGTGATTATTGGGAGAAATGTTCCAAGTTTCAGTATTAGTATTCTCAACGGTTATGGATAAGTTGCCTTGTTGGATATTTGTTTTCAGGGAACAGATGAAATCCATCTTTTGAAGGCATAACGGCAAGTACATGTAATACAATTACCTTGTACAATACAATATTAACAGGAAAATCATTGTTTTCATGTATGTAGAAATAGATGAAAGCACCCCTAAAAGGATACTGTGAGAAAAATATTTTCAAAGGGCTTACACTTAACAGGAACTACAGCTAAATGCTTGTTTAACTTTAGTTGGTGTCCAATGCCTCCAAATGTGAAACATATAGATGCCACAAACAGTCAATGATTGTAACTATCTTGTATCTTTCTGTTATGATGCAGTACTTCTGTATATACATTTGGGTTTCGTTTTTGGTTGATTAGCCCCACAAGCCTTTATACATTTACACTGAAGAGATAAGCTGATTTAGTCTTATTCTTAAAATTAATTGTCAAAACAGATTGCTTAGGAAGGTGGTCTTTGCAGAGTTCGTCACATTATCTTCCCAGGTTCTTACCTGTGTCTCATCTGTTGCTGTATACTCGCATAGTGCCACATATTCTTGAGGATGCTCATGTTCAAAGTACCTGTCTTCCATTTCCTGTGACATGCCATCTTCCAAAACAGTGCAGTCTGACTGTAGACCAGTGTCTTGGGGGACACCATCGTGCATCAGTGTCCCACCTTCCTGCAGCACATAATCCCCTCGCTCATTGCCATCCCCTCCTTGCAGCATGCTGCCTTTCATCTCTGCACCAGCTTCTCTATTTTCGGGGTCCATCACCCGTTTCTCTTCCCTTCTGTTTAAACAAATAAGAACCAGGAAAAGTAGCCAGTTAGGCTATCCCAATCATTTTAAGATAACATGCTTGCTCTGCCACTTTCTGGCAAGCTGTCCTTCCTATTCTTTCAGGTTTGGTAGAGTACATTGTCCACTGATTTACAATTTTCTTTCACAATACAAACTACAGTGGGGTTTGCAAACTATTTATTTGGGTTAAGTACAGCACAAGAAACTCACACTCCCCCCACTATGCCTTTTTAATATGTATGCCTAATCCAGACTCTCAAGCGAATTTTGTAAGGTTTACATGTGACTTCGAGTGTTTTATTTTGCCTAAGTTTATTCTTTAATCCTCAACAAAAAAACACAGAAAAATGTTAATAGCCTCTAACCAATGGTTTAGAGTTTGTTTCTGTTGCATATTCACTTAATGTGCCTACTTTACCATTTGGTGCTGGGCTCAGAAAACTGCAAAAAGTCTCATGATTCCAATATACTTCCAATGCACATATGATTAAAATTGCCGATCCTGATATTACAGTGATAGCACAATGCACTGGGATAAAGGTTTTGGCTAAAATAAACGTTTCCCCTGAAAAGAGTTATGTAATGGATTTTAAAATGTAGCCATTCACTGCTCTGAGCAAGTAAAATGACTGAGTATGCATCTAAGACAGAACCAAGCTGCAGTCTGACAGCTACACATTTTCTGTTTGCAGCGTCTTCTTTTGTGGATTCACTTGATGTACAGTTTGCTTATTATTAATTTCACTTCAAAGTGGGAATTGGTGTGGCGAAAAAAACAAGTTTTGTAACGTCTTTAACACTACCTGCCCTACTCAACATCAAACGTTAATCTTTACAGTCTACTGTATTCTTAATATGCGAAAAGGCGAATACACTGTTGCCTTAAAGATTCCAGTAAGGGGTAGTTTCCTCAGAAAAATACAAGTCAGCTTGTTATGTATAGAATTTGATTTAGGTGCGGGCTGTAAGAGACTATTGGCACGGGCATTTCAATTGCAAATGCAATAGGTTGTGCATTCTGTAAAACAATGTTATCTGCAGTTGTTCTATCAGGAAATCATGCCCTAAAGAGGCAGGAATGCAGTACCGTTATTAAAAGCACCTTATCTCGTAAATGGTTGCAGCCATCATCCTCCTCATCGGGTCAGGTCGAGCCGAGAACTGGACAATAGGTTGAAAAGAGGAAGAGCTGTTGAATTCCGAGCGGTTTTTGGTCAATGTTGATTACGCTTCTGCTTCTTCCTGTTTTGCCAATGTGTCTGACTCTGTACCTGGTAGTCTATTCCAAGTCTAGAGTCAAAGGTCAGCTTTTTATTGGAGGTGCTTTTTGCTCAGAGCAATTTCTTTTGGTGGAGTATCAGCTTGAAGATGAGCCGTGGATACAAGGTATACTTGACAATGGACTTCTTTAAGTGGCAGTATGCACCGGAGATCACTCTTCGGATTGGGAAGATTTTGAGGCTAACCTTGCAGATATTTGTATTTACCCCATAGCCTAGTCAATATGGCTTTCAGTTTCAACTTCTTATTATGCCCTTTTACACGCCAAAGCCCCTTTCATATCATGCCACAGCCTTGTTCATATAATTGAGCATCACTATGTGTAAGCCACTGCCATGTTCACATTGTGGGGCACCATCAGTGCAATCCAAATTGGACCAGGTCTTTTCAGTATTTCAGATGGGTAATAACTAGGGTAATTCTCATCTGTATCAATCATTGTAGATAGCTCCGAAAATAGTTCCCTCCTTCCAACATGGCTCCTTTCCCTTCATATTCTTCTTTGAAAGCTCTCTGGGTGTGGGCGGGAGGGGGGTTGTCTTCTAGACAACTGGACTGAAACTTAATGGTGGCCAAATGTCATATAAGGTGAAATCTGTATCCCAGTGCATTTTGGACTTCAGGTTGATCTAGGTATGGCATTCCAGTCATGTCTGAAGTCTAACAAAAACTTTGAAAATAAAAACCTTCAGTTTTTTGGCCCAAACACTGAATGTCACACGTATGTACAACATGAGCATATACAACAGTGGTGGGTGGACGTTCACTAACCAACTGGAATACATTTGACAAGTATATGCTTAGAGAATGCCAGCAGTGCTAGTACAGCCCTCGTAGAGCGTGTATGGACATGGGACAGAGGTTGGGCCCTATGTAAAGTGTAACAAACAACTGGGGAAAAAGGACATTATTGGTCTGTTAAAGGTGACCTTAGAAACTGCTTGTCTAGCATCATTGAATTAAAAGGTTAAGGATAGATGGTCCAAAGAACGCAGCTCTGTGATTTGCTTCAAATAGAAGCATAAGGTGCAGATTATTTCTTGACTGTGCAGTTTTCAAAGCTGGGACTGTAAAGGGATGAGGAAATGTTTTGGAAGAAAAATCTCTGTGTTTAACTGGTACTCCAACAGTGATCTTGCGATGAAGGAATAATGAAACATGAGAACCATCCTCTCCCTAAGCACAAAAAAAGTAACGGTTCTGATGAGCAAATTGCATGTAGCTCACCATGCTGATGAGATGGCTACCAAGAAGACGACTTAAAAGAAGGAAGCTGATCTCAAACAGGGGCATCACCCTGTCCTGAACCAGATCCAGTTCCCAAGAGACATAAGAGGGAAAAATGGATTTGGCAGTTATATGTGGCTTGGAACCCTATTTGGTCATGATGAAGGACCTCCAGGTCTTTTCCAGTAGGCAACAACAACTGTGAAGCAGGTCTTGCCGATGTTCATTTGCAGCCCCGGTTGCACTTTGTGACATGAAAAGGACATGATAATTTACCAAGTATGAGAGAGAGAGAGAGAGAGAGAGAGAGAGAGAGAGAGAGGGGGTTGTTGGTCTTTGCTAGTTCCAGTAACAGCAGCTAAGGACTATATTTTTGTACCCAGTCCTGGAAGTCACGAAGACTTGCAAGCCCTCGGAGCAGAGACCTTGATTTGTAAAGGAAGCAGGGCTGTCACACTTTAAAGTCCTCTGTCACAGCCAGCCAGCAAAGCTGCCGACAGCAGATATCCATTAGTTCCTGTGGGGTTTCTATATGAACCATCCCTACTGTGATATGACCCCTGGTAGGAAGGTGTCATGGCTATTTAAGATTGCTTTATTTTCCAAGACATTTATGTATTACAAATAGGACTTACCAAAAAGGCACTAATTGAACGTTTACTGAGAAGCACCCCACACCCATACTCTGACGAGCTGGTTGAAACAGTAAGTTTGTGAAAAGGATATCTCACTGAAAGGCTGAGAACATATGCCCTCCATCACAAGGTGAGAACAAGGGAAGAATGTACTAAAATGTTTGGCAGGTCATCTCATAGCTACTTCCAATATTCTGATAGAAAATGCTGCAAGGGAACAACGTGGTGTTTGGCATGTAATACCATCCCTGTGCAGGTGGCAAGCAGTCACAGAGCATCTGGAACAACATGTTATCATGGTCTCAATGTTTAAAAAGGTAACCCAGTCTTGCTAATGGTCCGTATCCTTTTTAGTTTAAGCCTAGGCAGTGCGCATGCGCTGTCTTCGAGGCATGCTGTATTGCCTCTGTGGGCTTTCAACACACCCACTGCTTTTAACTGATTGTTTTGTCTGCCTTTTGAAATTCCTTTGGTTTAGTTGGTGAATACTTACATTTGTCTCACCTTTTGGTTGTTTTGTACCCACCCTTGAGACTGCCCCTGCTACATGGATCCTTTCGCTACCCACCATGTTTTAGTTTTAGCACACTACGTTTTTATTTAGCTTCTGTTATTTGTCTGAAGTTAACGCTCTGAATACCGTCTCGCATAACTATAGTTTTATGAGTGCTTCTGTTTACTTTCATGTTGACTGGCTGTTTTACGAGTGCAAGGTATATTACGGAAGGGCATGTAAAACAGCACAAAGATGTGCCTCCCCCCCTATTTGATACATTGTTTCTACGGGTGTACTCCTAATAACTGTGCGTGCAGACCTTCCCTCATTCGAGGGCTGCAATACATGACTAATATGTGCACTGCAAAGAAACGTTATATAATAAATGCAAAACTGGTCACAGGGGGGTGGGGGGGGAGTATATGCCTAGACTTCCACAGCACTTTTACATTTTATCAAAAGCTATTTAGAACCAGATATAACATCATTAAATCAGTTCAAATTACATTTTTATTTCTGTTATCCAAAACAAATATTTCTTCAATTATAAAAAACATTTTCAACCATAGGTGCTCCTAAAATAACGGCGCAGTGAAAGCGATTAGTGTGATAATTGAGAGTTATATACAATATTTACAAAATGTGGTTAAAAAGCATAGGAAAACAGTGAACCTTAAGTAGACCCCTTTACTCCAGGTGTCTTGAAGTCACCTTATATATTTAATCCAGATTTGATAGTCAACGTTTCGACCCTATGTAAAGACAACATATCATTAGCGGGTCATCTTCAGGACTGAAAAATTATTTATGTCGGTAGCACCTATTTTTCAAGGTTTTAGACATTAATTTTCATAAAAGTCTCCTAGTCATTAGCAGAAAACGTCTGATCGTTTTTGTGAATTTCAACATTTTGAGCCAAATAAATAATCTAATTAGTCTCGCTTCTTGACTTAGTGCAGAGCCACAGGCGCCATATACCTTCCTTTAATATCGCTTTGATCTAATTTCTCTGTCTGCATTCACACACAGCCACCAATTATCTCTCTGAGAGATAAGAGGTGGCTGCGTCCAAGGGTTATTTGGGTTTGCCTCATTTTGTAGAATAGCAGCAAAGAAACTTTGGGCATCTCTTCCTTGGAGGAGCTTAACTGTTGATAATTGATTTGCATGGACTTAAGGGTGTTTCTTCCTACCAATATCATTTCTGTACTGGGTTATTTTATTTTATTTGTTTTATAAAGCACTTGTTTTTTTCCAGGCATGGGTATTGGTGTTTCCAAGACTCGAACCAAGGTCCAAAGTCGGCAGGTCTGGATGTTACGCCACATCTTCAACACAGTTATGAGTTATGTCAAAGATACAACTTTGTGAAAGACTGTTTCATGCTCTGCATCTCCCAACTCTTTTAAAAGGAGAGTCTGTGCTTAATATAAAAAATAAACATGGGCCCCGTATCCGTTAGCGCCCGAGTAACATGCATCATTGTCCTTCCATGAAACGCCTCACAATGTTAATGAACGGGTTCCCATTTTTGGCTGAATCAATACTTTTGTTTTCGTTCCACTACATGCTGTGTTTAAAAACGACTGCTGAGTGACTTTAGTTTTCTTTTGGTTCAGCTTAATCTCTCTTTTCATATGCAAATCACAGCGTAGGTCAGCCACACCGAGGAGGCCCACTCAGCAGCACATAGCAGAGAGACTGGAGCCAGGTGGCTCCCTTTGTTTATCTGACTGCAACATATCAAGCCGATCACTGCCTTTGCCCAGCCTCCAACCCCAGCGCTAAAACAAACAGTTCACCTCCAAATAATGACCCTGTTATCACAGCCTCTTATTGTACTCTCCCAAACCTCGGCCTCAACTCCTCACCCTCTTTTTCTCACGTTTCAGAGTCCCCTACTCACCCCTGCTAAAAATACCCCATGGACTTTTTAAGAGCAACTGGTGAGTGCACTTTATTTTCATTTTTGGTCGGTGTGATCTCTATTTTTATTCATGTGTGCCTTGTGTGCTGCATGGATAAATGCTGTGAGGTCCCAAAGGCAAGACCTATTGGCTATGCCAATGCTTGTTTGGAAGAGAGATGTCCTTGCCGGGATGGAGTCCAGACCAGTCCAGTGTCTATGAATTTAATCATTTTGAATGGTATCAGTGTTTGGGATAATTTAGGATGAATACGAAATTGTTTTGAGTTATGCATACGTCAGAGATAGGTGAAGCCCTACTCCCTTTTCCCTGACAAAGAAATAGTGCAATTAGTAGCACTTTCCTTTTTCATGGAAACAGGACCAGATCAAGTGCACCAAAAAGGAGCTTTTCTGCCACTTACTGAAATTCCTAGGATGTCAACTGGAGCAGAGAAGCTCTTGATGAAAGCTGCTGTGGAGTATAACCTTCATCATCACCGCCACTTTAGAGGACCCAGGCATTGTTTGTTTTCTGTAGCCAATGATGGAAATGGAGAAAAAAACCTTTCTTCCTGTAAAACTCTGGACATTAATGGATCTTGAAACATGGTGTGAAGGTGTGCACCTGATCCCCAGGGAGGTCACTAGGAATGCTTTGCTTCTATGGAAACTGGGGGACCAACCTAGTCCTTTCCTCTGCAACTACTCTACGCCATGACATGTGACTGATCAAGAGGAGAGCCGTCCTCAAGTCTTGAGCCAAAAAACGCGGTACGCTTGAAACACTGGAAGGGATTTAAAAGGTAAACTCGGGGGTGCCCATGAAGGCATTTGTTTACTGGTGAAGGATCTTATAACTTGAGGGAATCAAACAGGCTCTTCTAATCGAGGAGGTAAACGGTTGTATTGTTTTAAAGGCTAGTAAGAAAACGGGCAATACACCAGTCATCACTGAAATCAAGAAGTCAAAATGGAGCTGTATCAACTGTACGCTCAGGAGTCTCACAGAGAAGATCCCAGCTGCCAATTATGAGAGTCTGACATATGTTTCACATATGTTCTGGACTGACTGTACCCATACTCCTACAAGAAAGTTGTTTCCTGTATATAGGGGCAGAGACACCCCACTAATCACCCAACCCCATGCTCAGCAGCAGAAGTTGGCCGCAGGACAACATGGCCCCCCCTCTCCTGGCCTATTTTGGCCCCAGGGGCCCAGCCTTCTATAATATATATTTTTTTGGGGGGGTGGGGAGGATGGGGCTGCACAATCCTCCACCCCCTTCCCTTGCCGAATTCAGCCCCAGGGACCCCCCCCCCTGTCCTAGTGTTTATGTATTTATTTTCTGGGGAGGGGGATGGTCACGTGGCCTTCATATTTTTTTTGGGGGGGGGGACAAGGTGGCTGCATGACCCCCTTCCCCCACGCCGATATCAGTCCCAGGGACCCCATTCCTTAGCCACGTCATCTGGGTGCTCCCAAGGGCACCCAGTTGTAATGGCTGGGGAAGCCTGAAGGCCCCTGTGGTCCCACCTGGCTTCCCGCCTCCTGCGGGAGCCAGCATTGCCGTCACAGACGGGGAGCTGCTAAAGATGCTGCTTCCTCTCTGTGAGAGCAAAGGTTTCCTCTGTTTTTTTACTGCCTGCCTCTCTGCAGGCAGAGAAACAGAGTAAATCTCCGCTTCCAGAAAGTGAGAGCTGCCTGACAACTCTCACATGCTGGAACAAGAGTGGTTCCTCCTACTTGGCATGAGCTGTCAAAGCTCCCTCCAAGTCAAAGCAAACAGTTATGTCCAGGGGACGGGCACCACAGGACACAGCAGGAACTGGCCCTGAGGTCCCCAGGGCCATCACTAGTTCCACGATGGGAGCCCCACGGCCCCCCTCCAACGTGAAGTAGCCCTGGTGAGGTACTGATCCCCAGGGCTGCAGTGGGGTCAGGTGGCCCCCTTGCATCCATTTACTTTAAAGTCCCGGGGAGGTGATGGTCCTCAGGTCTTTTTATGGGGGAAGGGGAAGAGATGATAGCTGCATCCATTTCGTTTAAAATCTCAGAGAGGTGGTGGCATCCAGCACTGCGGGGGGTTTGGGGGTGTGCCCTCCCCCTTAATTATAGTTAAAGCCCTGGGGAGGTGGGTCTCTCTGGTCTTCTGGCCTCCCCCCCCCCCCGCATTCAAAATTTAAATGCCCGGGACCTGGCCCACCCAGGGGCTGCATTGAAACAAGCACAAGAGCAAATTTGGATTTTCTTTAATTTCTCAAAAACTACTAAGATTTTAAACAAATAACAAAACGTTTGCTGTCTGGACCAAGAGCTACCTTTCTGCCAAATTTGGTGTCAAAATAACTATGGAAAAATGCATGGGAGAAAGAAAGAAAGAAAGAAAGAAAGAAAGAAAGAAAGAAAGAAAGAAAGAAAGAAAGAAAGAAAGAAAGAAAGAAAGAAAGAAAGAAAGAAAGAAAGAAAGAAAGAAAGAAAGAAAGAAAGAAAGAAAGAAAGAAAGAAAGAAAGAAAGAGAAAGAAAGAAAGAGTGTGTGTGTGTGTAGAGATGGTGTGTGTTTATATATATATATATATATATGCATTACATTGAGATACATCCAGCTGCGGGAAGGCTGTGAGTGAGGAGCAGGGTATGATCTTGCCATCCTTATGTCCCATGCTGCCAAAGCCTGAGCCACCACAGGCACTCTACAAAGTGTCAGTTAAAGTTCACACTTTAAGATAAAAGCTCTTGCCATGCAGAGCCATCCCATGTACTATGCTGCAATAGGAAGCCAATTTAAATGCATCCCGAAAAGGCGAAAATCCCCCATTCAGAATGAAAAACTAAAATTATTAAGACTTGCCTTAACCCAT
Organism: Pleurodeles waltl; assembly: GCF_031143425.1. Lineage (NCBI taxonomy): Eukaryota > Metazoa > Chordata > Amphibia > Caudata > Salamandridae > Pleurodeles > Pleurodeles waltl. Next base: position 1,693,890,424 of record NC_090440.1, read on the forward strand.
TTAAGGCTCAACAAGGTGCCTACTTCAATAGGAGGGTGCCTATGTGTTCTTCAAAATGGAAGGGCACAAAAGAAAAACACTGACAAAGCCTATAGGCCTCAACTATGTGAGAGCTACTGGCTTTGCTAATGTCTTTTAGCCAGTAGTACAGCTGTGCGGCTGGTGTTCAGCATGCCTAAAAGTTAGTGGCATGGTGTAGAGTAAAGTGGAGTGGTGCAGAATGGAGTGGAGTTGTGTAGCCTAGAGTGAAAAAGTGTGACATACTGTAAAGTGGCGTAGAGTAGAGCGGCATAGAATGGTGCAGAGTAGAGTGGCGTAGAATGTCACAGAGTAGAGTGGAGTGGCGTACATAGAGGCATAGCGTAAAGCAGCATGGAGAGGCATACAGCGGAGTGGCATGCAGCGCTACAGAATGGAATGGCACAAAGTGGAGAGTATAGCATGGAATGAGTGGTGTGGCACAGTTTGGCATTCAGCAGAGTGGCATAAAGTGGTGTAGAGTGGAGTATTGTGGCTCTTTATATGGTGGACCAAAAAGAGGTGCACCATGTAGAGTTCAAGCAAACCCCAAAGGTATCACAGAGGCACAAATAATACCCCAAATGCTGTATTGTGGTCAAGCAGTTAGGCATATCAGAGAGGGTAGGGCTAAGCATGTAAAAGTACACACACATACAATAAGTGAGCCACACACTCAAAGAAATCCAACACCAATTTATAAAAATAACACATACTTTTATATAAACTTTGATACCAAGATCATCGGGATCAGGTGAGTACTTTGAGTCATATATATTTTTTTTTTTTTTTAAAGAGTTTCCAAAAATGACACTTTTGGGTGCGGTAATTTACCCTATGAGGGAAAAACATGTACTCTATTCGGACACTTCACAGCGACTTACGGGACTGCTATCCAGGACTTAAGGCTAGTATGGGCAGGCTCCAAGGCCACATCAACTGGTCACCCTCGGAAGGCTCGGGGGCATTGGGGTGAAAAGGTGTGTTACGGCATTAGGTGTTCCATTCACCTCTGTGGGAAAACGGTCTGGTCGGGAAGCTGCTGCAAGTTGGGACTGGAAGATCAGTCCAGGGGAACCCACAGTGGGGTTTGACCCTTGAGGTCCTCAGGCACGTGGGGACACTGCGTCCACTTCTTCTCAGGCTGTGGGGCACAGGTGAATTGGTGCCATTTTCTTGCATCAGGTCTGGTGCAGTAGTTTCTCATGGTTGCAGGGGAGCCTGCTGAAAAAGTCTGCAGGTGTGGACTGGGGGGTCCAGTCCGACCAATCCAACTGTTGTGTTCAGGTCTCATGAGGTTGGGAGACATGGAGACACTCTTGGTTCTCTTCTCAGTTTGGGGCAGACGGTTGCAGAGGTGCCCTGAGGTGTCAGGACTGTCATGGTTGCAGGGGGGTCTGTAGAAACAGGCTGCAGAAGCCATCATGAACTCCACAGGGGGCAAGCACAGGGCGGGCTTCTTCGCTGGAGGTCCTGGGAACCACCCTGGCATGGTTGGCCCACTTCGTTTTGGCTCAGGCTTAGGTCCTTGCAGTTCTTTCTTGGGTGCCTGCACATGCAGGGGAGCAGCTCCCCTACTATAAAGGAGTTCTTCTTGGTGATTTATGAAGCACTGGCAGCTCTCCCCAGTTTCTTAGAAGATGCAGCGGCAAGATTGGTTAGTAGCTCCTCGAGAGCCAGATGCAGCAGGAAGGCTGGCAGGGTTGGTGCCAAGTCAGTCATGCTCCTCGGTTCTCGGGTTCAGCAAGCTTCTTGTCCACTCACTCATGTCCAGCGAGGATCTGTTTTCCTGTATCAGGGGGGGTCCTTTAAAATCTCAATTTAGGGGGTGTAAAGGGAAGTGAAAGGCAGCAGCCAATGGGCTACCTACCTTTGGGGTCACTACACCACCTAGATAAGCACTTCCTGTGAGGAGAGGTCATCCCCCTTTCCAGAGTCCTAATTTCCACCATACACATGATCAAGGTTGTGTGCACTTCAGGCTGGTAGCCCTATAGGTGTGTCCAGCCTGGAGGGGCATCATGCCTCCTGCATAGCTACTTTTCCCACCTGTCCAGGTGCCAGAAGGGCCTCGGAGGGAGGTGGGGGAATGGGGGTCAGTGAGCTCACCAGCAATTGGTAGGTTTTCAGGGGGTACCTCTAAGGTGTCCTCTGGGTGCATGTATTAATAAATCCATTACTGGAATCAGTGAAGGTTCATTAATACGAGATGGTTGATACCAAACATTCCTATTTTCAGAGAAGCCATCATGTTGCTACGGAACCTGTATTGACCAGAGTCCTGCACATGTGTTTAAAATCACTTCTCTGAACACTTACTATGTCTAAGAATCAACAAAGAAACAGCAGAGGCATATTCGCTCATGCATATATGTCCTCACTTGTAACATAATGCACCCTGCCTTAGGGCTGAAAGGCCTGCTGTACGGGTGACTTACAAATACTACAAGCAGCGTTTAGGGGACATGGCACACAAGTGTGTTGCCCTGTTGTGTTTTCACTTTTGGGAATACTTTGTCATGCAGGCTGCAATGGCAGCCTGCATAACTTTGGTGCGGAGTCCCTTGTAGTAGCACAGTGTGCAGCAGCTTTTAGGGCCCCCCCTTCAGTACCCATTTCCTAGGTACCAGTGTCACCATTTACTAGGGACTTAGAGGTTCTAAAGAGCCAGGTGTCTTGTTTTGGGGAAGAACACTGGCACTGGGGACCTGGTTAGCAGGATCCCAGTGCACAGCAGTCAAAGTTGCTCCTAAAACGAGACAAAGTGTGGGGTGGGTGGGGAGATACTGCAACCAGCAACCCGATTGTGTAGTGGAGTAGAAAGGTGTGGTGTACAGAGGAGCAGAGTAGAGAGGGGCGAGTGATGTGGTGTGCAGTAGAGAAAGAAATGGAGTAGCATAGGGTAGAGTTGAGCAGAATGCATAGTGCCATGGAGTAGCACAGAGTGGTGTAGCACAGAGTGGTGTGGCACAGAGCAGAGTGGCGAAGAGCAAGCGGAGTCATGTACGGTAGAGAGGCGTGGAGTGTAATGTAGTGGCATAGGGTATAGTGGAACGAAATGGTGCAGACTGGAGTGGCATAGAGTAGAGCGGCATAGCATGGTCCAGAGTAGAGAGGCACAGAGTACAGTGGTGTAGAGGACAGTGGCATAGAGTAGCAGAGTTATGTGGTGTGCAGTAGAGAGGAATGGAGTAGCATGGTGTAAAGCTGAGCATAATGTGTAGAGTGTCATGGAGTGGGGCAGAGGGGAGTAGGACAGAGTGGTGTGGCGCACAGTGGAGTTGTGTATTGTAGAGAGGTGTACAGTGGAATGTAGTGGCATACAGTGTAGTTGCATAGAATGGTGCAGACTGGAGTAGCAGTCGAGTGGCGTAGCATAGAGTAGAGTGGCATGGCACAGAGTACAGTGGTGGAGAGCACAGTAACATATTAGCGTAGAGTAGTGCTGCGCAAAGTAGAGTAGAGACGTGTGAAGTAGAGTGGTGGGGAGTAGAGAGCTGTAGAGTTTAGAAGAATGGCACAGAGTAGCACAGCATGGAACGGTAAGGCATGGAATGGCAAAGAGCGGCGTGGCATAGAGCAGGGTTGCATAGAAAAGTACAATAGCGTGTAGTGGCATAGAGTGAAGTGAAGTGGCGCAGAGCGGAGTGAAGTGGCACAGAGTGGCAGAATAGTGTGGTGTGGCAGAGCGGTGTGGCATAGAGAGGAATTGCATAAAGTGAAGTGAGTGCAGTAGAGTAGTTTAGAGTGCCGCAGAGTGGCATGGAGTGTGTAGTAGAGTGGCATAGAGTGACAGTAAAGTGGAGTGGTGCCAAGTGGAGTAGCGAGGAATGTAGTACAGTGCTGTAGAGTGGAATGGCGTGGCATGGAGTAGAGTGATGCAGAATGGCGTGGCATGGAGTAGAGTGATGCAGAATAGCGCGGCACAGAGTGGTGTCACGCAAACTAAAGTGGAGTGGCGTACAGTGGAGTGCTGCTGAGTGGCATGCAGTAGATTGGAGTACAGTGGCGCGGAGTAGAATGGATTAGCGTACAGTAGAACAGAGAAGAGTGATGTAGAGCAGAATGAAGTGGCGTAGAGCGTATGGTATACAGTGGAGTAGAGTGGCTTAGGGTGGAGTGGCATAAAGTGGTATGGTATACAGTGGAGTGGAGTAGAGTGGAGTGGGGTGAAGTAGAATGGTATAGTGAAGTGGCCTACATTAAAGTGGTGAAGAGAAGATCTGCCGAGATTTGAACTGCATAGAAGAGAGTGCAAATGATTAACTGTAAGGAAAACTCAATGTAAATGAAAGCGCATATTTTCTAAGCAAGAAAACCCAATGTAAAAAAATGCATCTTTTGTAAGCATTCTTCAAAATAAAAGCTGCCCTTTTCAAAGCATTTCAAAGCATTCCTCGTATTAATTTTTTTAAGTAGTGTCAGTTAAGGTGAACAAGTAGCGTCTCGATGTTGCAAAAGCATCAACAGGGACAACAGACAGCGCGAAAGCAACATTGCGATGTTCCCTGCAGTGCTTTCTTAAAACATATAAATAAATTCCACATTCATTAATCACATTTTTAGAAAACCCTGAATCTTTCTCGTTGTAAATCCAGTTTTCTTTTGTTACTAACCTTTCGTTGCCAAATGCATAAAATGTAAGCTCTCTAACCTAGGTGTGTCTTTGACACAAACAACAAAGTGAGACCTAAAAAATAACTCAGAGGATGTCTCCAGGTATGGGGCACAGTCGTATAGTAAAGACTGACAAACAGCAGGAAAAATTATCATGATGAAGAAGATCACAGGGTTCTATAACCCATTTAAAGAAAGAAAAAGTTGGGGACCACTACTAAAAACGTCTGCTTTGGTAGTCGAAGCTTTTCCCTCAAAAACAAATTTAAAAACATCTTGAATGTTGGTGGGTTTAGAGCTTCATATCAGTGCATAACCTGAACCTCCATAGGTCAGTTTCCAGAAGAGAAGAAAGGTTATGTTGCCCACACCGGAAGAATGGCTCAGTTAATTCAACTCTCTCATCTAACGTCCACTGAGAACTGGAGGTCACGAGTCTGGATCCTGGCAAAGACAGCCCGGCTTTCCATCCTTTTGAGGCTAACCTGAGTCCCATTAAACTGGATACGAATAAGACTGGTTATTAAAAAGGATTAGAAATGGCAGTACTGTGGCATAAAGCAGTGTATAAATGTATAATTAGTTTCACCTTCATGAGTGGAATATCAAGTAAATACTAGTTGACAACATATATTAAGAGCAAAAAGTATTTTGTGAAGTGCCCCTGGTTAATAATGAAAAACGTCAATCAGCACATTATTAATAGAAGGCACGATAAATTCTGAAAACAGTGTAGCAGATAAAGGTATAAATTGAGACACACTCATCGTTGGCCTACACCAATGAGCTCGCTACGTTCATTAAGTGTAACCACATCTCACAAAGAACACTACATTCCCTACAGATTACACCTTTTGTCTCCACCTTACCAACACTACAAGTGATTTAAAAAACTCACTTAAGTTGACATGGCCATACATATGTGGTGACATAGGTGTTTTCAGGTTACAGATGTCGCCCTGAAGAAGGGCAATTGGGTCTGAAATGCACGGGGGTATGACAATGAAGTTCACCTTTTAAATCTGAAGAATAATTGCCTAGAAAATGAGGACCACAGATGGGACGCTGAATGAAAATTGCACAATTTTTCAGTTGGGAATTTAAAAAATGGAGTGCTTATTTGCATACACATTGGGCGGACGAACTGAGTGAGGTGCTATTACAAGTTCGAAATAAAGGCATAAATTCGCAAGGATACATTTTGATTTTTTTAAAAATATTTTTCAAAATATTTGTTTGAATGTCAACTGAGCTCAAGTATGTCGGGCACTGAGTGAATAAGTGGGATAAGTGCTCCCCGGAACTACTCCTAGCATCAGAAGCAGCTAGTCATGCTCTTGTTTTCTGTGTAAATGGGGCAGCACACGCTCCGAGGCAGCACTACTACGAAGTTCTTGAAACTGTGAAACACGGAGTGCATTATTGGGAAAAAACATTTTTTGCATGGGCACAAGATTGCCATTATGCAAAGGAAATATTGAAAGTGAGAAAAATCTTCCTCCTACTTTGAAAGAAAATGTAAGGTATGATCAACGAAGTTAACCCTTTGAAAATGACTAAAAAGCAAAGCTCACAGTTTCAACCCACAAAGACCACAAAATTATCTTTCTAACCAAAAAAATGGCAAACCAAGCTGCTACTTAGATGTGCTGGTAATGTAGTAGAGTGTTATAAATGTGCAATAATCCGATTAACGGGCATTCTAATGATTCACTAGATTTCAAAACAGATGCTAGTTGCAGTTGCACCTAGTCACAATTTGACATGTATAACCTCAGCTAAAGGCTGATGTGTAAAACACACAGGAAAAACAAGTTATTTACCAGAAGGCTCTCTTTACTGTAGGTTATTCCCCATAATTTCTAGCAAACCAAATATAACAATAATGATTTTCAGTAATATTAATTGTGCAAGGCACTGTGGCTGCATTTAGTGCTAACTGCTAAATAATGAGGACACTGGTTTATTCAAGTACTTAAAGTTATATATGATGAGTTCAAACAAGACTAAAACTGGTCTGGAGTGGTTTGTGCTCCTATTCAGCAGGGATGTGCCGAACTGTTCATGATGGCTGCTCCCTACTGCCTCAAAGTTAAGGCTAATTTGCATATATGGCTGTCCCTGCATGTAGTGAGAGAGCAAAAAAATGATGGACTGGGATAAGGCCTTGAGTAATTACCAGTGGCAGAAATTAATTTAAATATTTCCCATCATTTTTTTGTTTTTGATCACATTATTTATATATGGACTCTTACATCCCTGTATTATACTTAGACAATTAAGAACCATGATTGTAGGCAAAAAGCCTTTATATTGAGAACCATGGGCATTAGCCTACATTAAACCATGAAGCTATAATTGAATAACACTCATGTATGGATGAAAATCATGCAAGGGGAATGTTCTTGGATGCTCATTTCCTGTACTCAACCTGTTCTCACGTAATGGATGAAAGGGAGCAAAGGTCAAAAAATTTGGTGCATGGCCGCTTGTTTCAAGGCTTGTTTGTACCTTTCCTACTATTGCATATTTTAGTGAACCAACACACAAAAAGTGACAAGAGAAAATTTTCTAAAAGCTTAACCAGTTTATTTCCCAAGAAGCAGTGCTCAGAAACCACAAGGCCACTATGGACTCGCGCACATCCTCTCCTTCAGCGGTCCAAAAAACTCACAACTCACTTATATGTCACTTCTGTGTGTTCCAAGCTGCCTGGGAAGAGAGGGGCTTCTGTATACAGCTCTGCCTGCCACATTTTCAAAAGGCTTGCTCGTCTTCTGTGCCTTTGGGCTGTGTGTGAAGAGATACAACGACCCAGGGACCAACTGAATCTCTAAGAAGGTCCACTAGACGCCAAAGGAGCACATCAGCAGATTGAACATAGCCCCGCACCCGAAGAAGGTTAGAGGGGGGCGGAGTCTTAAGAGGTGCCAAGGCCTGGGAATGAAGGTCCCCGGAGATCTAAGACCCGAAAATAACACCTCTGTCCCTCGAGTGTTGGGGGGGGGGGGGGTGAGAGGGGCAAAAGGGTGCCAAACGCCTAACAAGGATTCCAAACCACCAGCCGATGATAAGGCCAGGTGGATTCAAAATTTGCCCCAGGACATTTTGCCACTATTTATAGGGGCCAAGCGCTCGTTCCTTTTTACCTTTTCTCGGTGAGCTCGGCATTGCCTCTGCATTCAGACCGGCCCTCATTTGGTAGAGTGAAGGATTATTTTGATAAAACAGATGAGCTAATGCCCCATTTGTTCCCTTCTCTTCTTTGCCACTGGCCCTTTGCGACATGGAGCACCACAATCCTAAACCTTCATACGAACATCCTGATCACTTGGCAGCCATGTAAAACTCGAGTAGGGCTCTCTGGATATTAGGTAAATGAGAGAGGAGGTACACCGGAGTTCGCAGGGGAGATAATATATAACTTAACAGAAGGCAGATTTAGTTTTTGAGTAAAGCCATGAACACCTGGTTCAATATTACTGATTAGACCAGCGGTTCTGTAACGTTTGACTTTTGTAGACCTCCACTGAATTACTAATGGAACCTCGCCCTAAACAATCTCGAAGATTTCAACCTCAATATAATACAAAAAGATACAGAAATAAGTTTAGGCCAAGCCATTACACACATTACAAAATGTTTTATTTAAATCACAAACATAAAAATATACAAACATAAGTTTAATTTCACAGGGAAGATTGGAACTTTTCAATATTTGGTTCATTTCTGAAAGATGAAGTTATATGCTAGACTCTACCATATCAGTTTGATTTTATTTAGCTCCTAAACTGTGCTCTCCGTTTCCACTTCACAATCACTAATTGTTTTGAGGCAATCAACTGTATATACTAAATTACGCGTGCTGCACTTTCGCTGGTCTCATGAATCAAGAAGAGGATACAAACTTAGTATTTGGCCTTTTCTAATTCCTTCACATTTACTGATTATATTTTTCATTTTTACAGTTTTTCTTATGTGTACATACATAAAATGAATCTACTACAATCATTTAATGTTCTAAATAGACGCAGAGCCCCAGGATTAAGAACATTTTGTTAAGACCAAAGAATTTAAATTTATCGTATCTGTCGGTAGAACCATTAGCACTCTGGGGCTATACAAGGGGAAAGGCATTTGTTACACAATATGTTAGGGGCCAAAGTGAAAAGTGACGCTTAAAATACTAAATCTGTAACTACTACTAAATCAGTATGATCAGTCTGTAGGACGCAGAGACTTGGTAAGTGACAGGATACCACAAGAAGATCTACATGGGACCTGGATAGATGCCTCCCACAATCTGTGATAAGGCAGGCATAAGTAATTTCACGCGAAAAGACCCCTACACTCTAAGCTTGCAGCTGCCAACAGGTGCTGGGATCCACCTATTCAGAATTTAGAAAAGCAGGAAATTGATAATAGGGAAAATAGCATAGCCCAAATATGCCATAAGCAACCCTTCATTTCGAAACAATGTGCCCTCCTCAAGAAGCCCTGATATAACTTACTAAGTCATATCTGAACAGAGATTCAAACAGTAGGAATCTCCAACTTTTTCACAAAACTCAACTGCACACGCTTTGGAGTCCCGCCTATATCGCAGAGAGAATATAAAGCATCCAGTGCTATTAGTAATCCAACCCCAGCCGATGACTGAGGACTCCACACAAGCAAAAGACAAAGCTCCTAAAATCAAAACAAATCTGTCAGTATTAATGATAGCTGCCTCTCCTGATGTACGTCAAAGCAGTCAACAAGTGAAAAAATCTTAAGTCCACAGGTCCTCCCTCTACAGCAGAAAACAAACAGCCTGACTAGCGACAATAATATTCTATAAGAAAAAACAGACCATCCGACATTTTCTACCATCAAAGTTCATGTAATGCATCAACTAAAAATCTCCTTTTGATAAACTACTGAATCCTCCTCCAGACACTGCTGCTTCTTTAAGAGACAGGTCCAAAAATACCAGTCAAGCCGTGCCAGTCTAATATCTGCCCGAACCAAAGGGCACACCTTAAGCTATTATGCTAGAGAAGCCTTCCTATCTCACGCCTTGCAATTTTGACCCAGTCCCTTGATGAGAACTTTAGTACCTGCAAAACAACAAGAGCACATGCAATCTCTTAGGCAAAACTAAACAAGAACATGATACCATCACGATAACCAGAAAGACCGAAATGGGCAAAAGAGAACCAACTGATTATGCATCTTAGTCTTCAGAGTCCTCTTCAACATTCAGCAGGATCTAATCTCAATCAACACCAAACGTCATATCGATGTTTCATCTTAATCAATCAATCAATCAATAATTTATAAAGCGCGCTATGTACCCGTTAGGGTTTCGAGGCGCTAGGGGGGGGGGGGGGTGGGGTGGAGAAGGGTGGTGCTGCTATCGTTCGAAGAGCCATGTCTTGAGGAGTCTCCTGAAGGTGAGGAGGTCCTGGGTCTGGCGTAGTGAGGTCGGGAGTGCGTTCCAGGTCTTGGCGGCGAGGTAGGAGAAGGATCTGCCGCCAGAGGTCTTGCGCTGGATTCGGGGGACGATGGCGAGGGCAAGGTTGGCAGAGCGTAGTTGACGTGAGGGAACGTAGAAGTTGAGTCTGGTGTTCAGGTAGGTGGGTCCGGTGTCGTGTAGAGCCTTGTGTGCGTGGGTGAGGAGTTTAAAGGTGATCCTCCTGTCCACAGGGAGCCAGTGGAGGTCCCTCAGGTGAGGGGAGATGTGACATCGGCGGGGTATGTCGAGGATCAGGCGGGCGGATGCGTTCTGGATGCGTTGGAGTCGTTTGATGTCTTTTGTTGGGATGCATGTGTAGAGTGTGTTGCCGTAGTCGAGTCTGCTACTGACGAGGGCTTGGGTTACCGTCTTTCTGGTTCCTGTTGGAATCCACTTGAAGATCCTGCGGAGCATACGGAGGGTGTTAAAACAGGAGGATGAGACTGCGTTGACCTGTTTGGACATGGTGAGGGCGGAGTCGAGGATGAAGCCGAGATTTCGTGCGTGGTTGGCTGGGGTGGGTGGAGGGCCTAGGGCGGTGGGCCACCACGAGTCGTTCCAGGCCGATGGGGTGCGCCCGAGGATGACTTCCGTCTTGTCGGAGTTAAGTTTTAGGCGGCTGTTGCTCATCCATTCGGCGATGGATTTCAGTCCCTCGTGAAGGTTGGCTTTGGCGATGAGAGGATCTTTGGTCAGGGAGAGGACGAGCTGGGTGTCGTCGGCGTAGGAGATGATGCTGAGGTTGTGCTGGCGGGCCAGTTGTGCGAGGGGGGCCATGTAGACGTTGAATAGCGTTGGGCTTAGTGAGGAGCCTTGGGGGACGCCGCAGATGAGGTTGGTGGCTTTGGAGTGGAAAGGTGAGAGTCGGACCCTCTGGGTTCTGCCGGAGAGAAAGGAGGAGATCCAGTTGAGGGCTTTGTCTTGGATGCCGGGTTAGTAGGGTGCAGTGGCAGACTGTATCGAAGGCGGCTGATAGGTCTAAGAGGATCAGGGCTGAGGTTTCGCCGTTGTCCATTTGTAGTCTGATGTCATCTGTGGCGGCGAGGAGTGCAGTCTCTGTGCTGTGGTTTCGTCTGAACCCGGATTGGGAGGGGTCTAGGATGGAGTTGTCTTCTAGGTAGTGGGCGAGCTGTGTGTTGACGATCTTCTTGATGACTTTCGCTGGAAAAGGGAGGAGGGAGATTGGTCGGAAGTTTTTGAGATCGTTGAGGTCAGCCTTAGGTTTCTTGAGGAGAGGTTGGATTTCTGCGTGCTTCCAGCTGTCCGGGAAGGTAGCGGTGTTGAAGGAAAGGTTGATGATCTTGCGGAGTATGGGGGCGATGGCGACGTCGGCTTTGTTGAAAACGTGATGTGTGCAGGGGTCAGAGGGAGATCCTGAGTGGATGGAGTTCATGGTTTTTAGGGTTTCGGCGCCGTCTACTTGGGTCCAGGTGGTGATGTGGTCGGCGTGGGAGGAGTTGTTGGGGGTGGGGTCTGGCGGAGGTGAGGTGTTGAAGCTGTCGTGGATGGCTGCGATTTTCTGGTAGAAGAAGGTGGAGAGATCGTCGCAGAGTTTCTGGGATGGAGGGATGTCGTTGACGTTGGGGTTGGAGAGTTCCTTCACGATGCTGAAGAGTTCCTTGCAGTTGTGAGCGTTGTTGTTAAGGCGTTCTGTGAAGTGGGAGCGCTTGGCGAGTCGGATCAGTTGGTGGTGTTTACGGTTGGCTTCCTTGAGGGTAACAAGGTTCTCGGGTGTGCGTTCGAGGATCCATTTTTTCTTGAGTTTCTGGCAGGTGCGTTTGGAGGTGGTTAGTTCGTCTGTGAACCAGGCTGTTTTTTCTTTTCTTGGTTGGCGGTGGGTCTCCTGAGTGGGGCTAGGATGTTGGCTCAGTAGAGGATCCATTGTTGGAGGTTGATGGCGGCGGAGTCCGGGTCGGTGGGGTCGGGTGGTGGGTTTTTGGCGAGGGTGTTGGTGAGTTGGTCTTCGGTGAATTTTCCCCAGCGGCGGTGAGGCGGAAGAGGGGTGCGGTGATGTTCGGTGTTTTTCTTGAAGGAGAAATGGACGCAGTGATGGTCGGTCCAGTGGAGTTCGGAGGTGTGGCTGAAAGAGATGTGGTTGCTTGAAGTGAAGAGTGGGTCAAGGGTGTGGCCGGCGAGTGTTGACCAGTTGACGGAGTCCGAGGTTGGAGAGGTTGGTGGTCAGTGATGCGGTGTTGACGTCATTGTTGTTCTCCAGGTGGAAGTTTAGGTTGGAGACTGTGTCGCTGAAGAGGGCTCTTGGTCCTGGAGGACGGTATATGAGGGTTCCTCTGAGGGTAGTGTTGGGGTCCGTGTGAATCTGGAAGTGGAGGTGTTCGGCAGTTTTGAGGGTGTCGTCCGTGTGGGTATGGATCTTGAGGGTAGCTTTGTGGGCGATGGCTATTCCTCCGCCGATTCCGTTGGTGCGTCTGGGGCGGTGCTGTCGAGCAGGTCCCAGAGTTCGATGGCGTGCTTTCGTGCGGCGCGTGTGTTGAGGAGGATGCAGTGCAGGTGGTTTGTGTTGGTTGTTGCTGGCTTCGTTGATCTGTTGCAGGTGAAGTTGCAGGTGCGGCAGGAAAAAGGTCCTTTGGTGTGCTTCAGGCTGGCCTGGAAGCACTCTGTGGAGGGGCCAGGGTTGAAGGCGAGGAGTTCGCTGGCCGAGTAACGAAGGCATGGGGCGCGGGGGGCGCGAGGACCGGGGGGGGGTGGCGCTGGGCGCGGACAGGCGCAGACGGGCTTGCCTCTGGCGCGCCAGCGGCGCGGACGCGCTGCGCCAGCCATTAAGAAGGGAGGGGGGAGGGAGGAGCAGCTGGGAGGCGGGAGGGAGTGGCGAATGGGGGCGAGAGGGGGACGGGGCCGCAGGGAGGCAGCGGCAGGGAGAGAACTGCAAGGGGGAGCGCCCAAAGGGTGAAAACAAGAACAACAAGGCACAGAAAAGTCGGGCACAATTTGAAAACAGTCACAAAAATACACTAATGGCACAAAATACAATCGGGGCTCACCAATCAGAGGGGCACAACGGGGGCAGACGCGCAGGAGGCAAGGTGCTTGAAAAACAATCGAAAACACTTACAGGACGGCGAAAAGTGGCACAATCAGAAGGGGCACGACGGGGGCAGAAGCGCAAGGAGGCAAGGCGCTGAAAATATAGAAAAACACTTACAGGACGGCGGAAAGCGGCACACGGGTCAAGTGAAGCTTGCTAGAGCCCACTAGACACCAGGGATGAGGCGCAGGAGGATGCCTGCGGGTGGAGGAGGGCCTCGAACACGCTAGCAGCAGCGTGGGCGGGGGTCAGAGGCAGGAGACAGCAGATTGGTGCTGCGGACGTGGGGGGCGAGCTCTAGACCTAAGGCAGGTCAGAGGTCGCTCACTCGCGACGCGCAGCGCCAGCCATTAAGAAGGGAGGGGGGAGGGAGGAGCAGCTGGGAGGGAGCGGCGAATGGGGGCGCTAGGGGGGCGGGCCGCAGGGAGGCAGCGGCAGGGAGAGAACTGCAAGGGGGAGCGCCCAAGGGGCGAAAACAAGAAAAACAAGGCACAGAAAAGCCGGGCACAATTTGAAAACAGTCACAAAAATACACTAATGGCACAAAATACAATCGGGGCTCAGCAATCAGAGGGGCACAATGGGGGCAGGCGCGCAGGAGGCAAAGCGCTTGAAAAACAATCGAAAACACTTACAGGACGGCGAAAAGTGGCACAATCAGAAGGGGCACGACGGGGGCAGAAGCGCAAGGAGGCAAGGCGCTGAAAATATAGAAAAACACTTACAGGACGGCGGAAAGCGGCACACGGGTCAAGTGAAGCTTGCTAGAGCCCACTAGACACCAGGGATGAGGCGCAGGAGGATACCTGCGGGTGGAGGAGGGCCTCGAACACGCTAGCAGCAGCGTGGGCGGGGGTCAGAGGCAGGAGACAGCAGGTTGGTGCTGCGGACATGGGGGGCGAGCTCTAGACCTAAGGCAGGTATCAGCTCCACTTACCTCATGCACAGAAGATTTGAAGGATTACAATACGCATATCATCAACCTCCATACCTACTAAATTCATGATTCAAACTATTCTGAAAGACCTTTGCACTTTTAAGGGCCACACCAAACATGAAGCAAGATTTGAAACCTTGATTCAAAAATTACACTTTGATGATGAGCAACTGACCTTTATTGGTGCCAGCAAAACGTTGAAATAAAAGTAGCTCAGTTGAAAAACACAACGAAAGAATAAAAAAAAAGCATCCTTCTACAACAATGGCTTTTCACGTCAAATGCTGCAAAGAAACATCATACTTAAAATCTAGGACCCTCTGCTCTTCCTCTTCTACAAGATTTATAATAGAGATACCCCCATCTGGGTTCACAATAATTATGTGATTAAATGTTTTAAAATAGTTAGAGAAGGCTGCTGGGCATTGCCACGCATAGATACCATGCCTACTGCATGGGTGGTGATAATTTCATACTTCTTTCTTAATACACACCTAATTATGGGTTGCAGAGTTTTCTTTCTGCAAGCTCTCTGCTAAATCATCGAATAACAAGGCACTATTATTATTAATGATTTCAACTATATTTTTGGACACACTCATAACCCAGTTCATATGCACAAGGCATCCTAGAATCAGTATTAACAGCAAGATGTCGGCATAACGTTAGCTCCTTTATTTATGGGACACCAGAACCCATGAAAGAGGCCTGCATTTCCTTGTCCAAGCCCCACAATCAATAATGCCATACTGATTTCTTTTTGATTAGAACAATGTTCAGTGATGTTTGCATACTTGAAAGCCATCACATTTTGTAAAGTGAACCATTTTAGGGTGGTCACCCAGGTTTTTAAGACTCCTCTGCAAGTAATCTTAAACTCTTAGCAGTGCAAACATGGCTTCGGGTCAACACTGTGTAGTCTGATAGCTTCAAATCCTGCTGCACAGACCTATCAAAATCACTGTTTTGACAGATAGGAAAACCGGATTCTGAAAATTACATAAGAATCTTGTGCGCACCTTGCTGTCACAAGGTAGGGTGCACAAGATTTAATGGTGAAACGTGTGACATTAGAAACAGCATGTTCACCAACTGACTAGGCCCAAAACGACATTGTCACTAGTCAGGCTGTAACTGGTACATAGGAAAAGACAAAAAGGACAAAGTATAGATTATAAACGTAAATGTAAACAATTTTATTGAGATTTTCACACAATAACAGTGCACTTCAGGACACACAAGTAGTACTACCACGTTAGGTATCACAAGGCAGCAATACAAATGCCGAAGAAATAAAGCAATGGCGCCTTCCAGTGGGCAGGCAATAAGGAACATAACATACAAGAGAACATGTGTTTTAATCCAATTGTCCCAACCATTTCCCTGACACTCTGGCATGTTTCTTAGAACAACCATGGGCCTCTTACACGAGCTGCTCATGCTGTGTGCACCAGTCCACCCCTCACCTCCACGGCGACAGGGTGGACTAGGCAGGATTCTTCCAGCTGGCAGATATGTCAGACTTGGCCACCATGAGCTCAGTGCCCAGGAAAGCCATGTCTGCCCTCAAGCCCCCACAGCTCTCCAATACCCCGAGCAGAATCATTAATGGCTAGAGTTCCACCTCCCATCTCAGAACATAGGTTAACTCGGTTACTATGGCAGCCCAGTAGACCTGAATCCTAGGGCAGGACCACACCATATGAAAGAAATCGGCGAGAGCGTACGTGCAGCGGGGGCAACCAGCCCGTCCAGTGTTGCCGAGTCGGGGTGAGGTAGGCACAGTGGAGATAATAAGTCTTGAACAGACGTAGACTTGAGGAGATGGTGAGGACCCTAGGGGCCATCAGCACGTCTTGCTAGTCTGCATCCTCTTAAGGGCCCAACCAACCCTTCCAGCGAGTTGATCATGGGCCCCCAGGAATTTGATTGTTAGTGTGCTATATATTTGGGAGATACCCTCTTTGCCCAGAGCCCAGAAGCAGTTTAGCCTCCAGCGGACTGAATTCCAGGAGGGGGGGGGGGCAGGGGGGAGGGTTAGTCTTGAAACAATTGTGCGAGGAGCGCATGCAGTAGCAGTAAAATTATGTGAGCGTGTACGATCTTTGAAGGTCTTGGAAGGATCGCATGTAGGTCCGGAACCATAAGTCTCCGAACGATGCTATACCAATGAGGTCCCATCTCCCAAAGCCTTCCAGGATCACCACCTCCTGCAACCAGGTACCGCGCCAGAGGGGGGTCTGCTGGGTGAGCTGTTTGTCCCAGCGGGTGTGTCAGAGGGCTGACCTCCACGCAAGACCACTCTAGTCATAGCTGGAACAGCAGCAGGAACCAGGGTGCCATAGAGCAGCCCCATGATCTGAGGAAACCCCAGGGTGGTCACCTCCAGTTGGTTGGCGGGAGTCAGACCATCTATCAGTAAACTAGTAGTTAACCATCAGCAGCTGGGAGACAATATAATATTGGTATAGATTGGTCATCCCCAGGCCACCCTCGAATGTGGCGTGCTGGCAGTGAGTCAAAGCCAGGCTGAACCTGGACTTATGCCAGAGAAAGGAAGTTGCAGTTTTGTCCAGAGCACAAAACCAGGTCCACGGTATGGGTAATGGCAAATTATGGAAAACGTAAAGGAATCTTAGCAGAATAATTATCATCATCTTGTATAGGGCTATACGGCCTATCATGTTCAGCGGGAGGGGCTGCCATTTATCGAGGTCCTCCTTGGCCTTCCTGGTCAGGGATCCCAAATTAAGGGACCAGGTAAGTTCTGGATGAAGCGCCACCCAGATGCCTGGGTAATGAAAGCTAAGATGGCGTATGGGGATGACGTCCTGCCAATCAAAACAGTTTTTAAGACACTAGCACTGACTTGGCTGGGTTCAACAAGAGGCCCAAGACAGCCCCATTAAGATGAAGGGTCTGCAGATAACAAAGACCTCTTACCCTGGGGTCTGCCAGATAAAGAAGGACATCATCAGTATATAGAGGGATACAGTCCTCATGACTTTCATCCCAGCACCGACCGCGCACCTGCGCGTCACATCAGAGGAGAAGCGCTAGTGGTTGGATTGTCAGTGCAAAGAGGACAGGAGACAGGGACAACCCTGCAGGTTCCTCTCCGAAGAGGAAAGGCCTTACAGAACACCCTGTTTACCCGAACCTGCATGATGGGGATGGTGTGAAGGGCCCGGTCAAGCCCACAAAAACAGGACCCAATTTCAGCTCGCTCAAGCCCACACCCCAAATGTGCCGAAGTCCACCGAATTGAAGGCCTCATAGAAATCTATGAGGAGCAAAGACAAATTGCCTGGGAGTTGGTGACGGTGGGCCAGGGCCACATGGAAGCACCAAAGGCAGTGATGTGTGCTACGAGCATGCATAAAGCCCACTGATCTGGATGGATGGATGGCTGGCTGTGTGGAAAGAACACGTTTGAGACAGGTTGCCAGAAGTGTGGCAAATACCTTGATCTCGCCATTAATGATGGAAATTGCATGATAGAGCAGGAGGTGGAAGGGGCTGATGACACTACGGTGGCTGCATCTATTTCGGACAGGAAGGCACCAGTCTGCTCTACCTCCTCATTGAGGGCCAGGAGGTGGAGAATCCCAATATTTAGAAATTTAGCATACTACGCCACGGGGAAGACGTCCGGGCCAGGGGCATAGAGGCGGCCTTAATAGTGCACAAATTTACTAGCTATGTCAGAAGGTTGGTAGGCAGGCCTCCAGCAGGGAAATGTGGAGGGATTGGGCATGCTCCATCGCTCAAATTTGCCCCTTGGCATAACCCCTGATAGTTGCTTTGCCAGCAGCCTATAAGGTATCAGGCAAGCTGAAAGAACCCTCACTGCACTGGAGATATACCTCCAGGTCCTCACCGAGGGCTTGAGTGTAGGCTGTGTCCTGGAGATACCAAGCATTGACGCCACATGGAGCTTAGGCTTCCCTTGGTGGAGCAAAGATGAAGTAGAGGAGCGTACCCAGATATCCCAAAAGGAGGGATCTCGAGGCTTGATTCCATACGAAAATCTGAGGCTGGCATGAAGATATGGTCAATACAAGAACGGGTGAGGTGGGCTGCTGAGGTGTGTGTAAATTGGAGTTGGTGAAGATTCCACACCCGCCAGATATTGCAAAGCCCCAGGGTCGTGGTCCAGTCAGAAAGGTGGAGCGCCGTAGCTTGCCGGGATACAGAGGTGGGGCCGATGGGGTCCACTTTGGGAGCAAGGACTACATTGAAATCTCCACCATTGATCGTAAGACCTGGTTAGAGATCAAGAAGAACTGCAGAGATGTTGTGAAGGAAAGTGTCTAGAGATGCTTGGGGTGCCAAGACGCAAACTAAAGTGACAGGTTGGACCTCGACTGTGCAAGAGATGGCAAGACTGTGCCCTGAGGGTCTTTGACCTCCAGAGTACAGTCATGGGGAAGGAACAACATAGTAGGATGACCAACCCCCAGTAGCCCGGAGTAAAGCCAGAATGAAAGACTATCATAGCCTCTGCGGGCCTGGAAGGACAACAATTCCCCAGCAGATGGGTCTCTTAAAGCATCAGGACCTCTGAGGAACACTGATAAGCATAGCCCAGGACTGCTGTCCACTTCATGTGGTCAAGCAGCCCATCAACATTCCAAGACAGGACTCGAAATGGCATTGCTAGAAGGAGGAGTGTGTGGGAGCAGAGGAGGGGCAATGGTGTCCCATCCCACTGAAGAAGTCAGCCAAAGTGTGGGTCAGTGGCGCTTGTCTTGCCGCCACACACTGGAGGCCAGTTGAGAAAAACATGGTGCGTGTGCATGCCCTAGTGCAGCAGAAAAACAAATATGCAAACAATGCTGTTAGAAATGGGGTCTCTAGTTGGCAGAGGTATACACCCTCCACCAGCTTGGCACTGACCAGTCAGGCTTAACTTAGAAGGCAATGTGTAAATTATTTGTGTAAAACTTATTCCATACACAGTGAAAACACAACAAAAAGACACCACGCAGGTTTAGAAAAACTAGAGAATATTTATCTGAATAAAATACTGTTGAAACAAGAAAAATCCAATGTACACAAGCAAAGTTATGATTTTTTAAAGATTAAATCCAGCAAAAGAGCTTAGAAACACTATAGCTCCGACTGGGCCTATCACAGCCTTGTTGACGGAGTCATTCCCAACAATCTGACACCACCAGTGCCGGTCATGGAGTCACACAGACCCCCAGGTACAGTACCTTTTGAAAACGAAGAACAAGGAAGTCTCATGGAGTAGGAAAGAGGCGTCGCTGGAGTCGGAGCGGCATCAGTCCCTTACAGCTTCTGAGGAAAGAGTGTCGGATTAGCGCTGCGAAGCAGGTGGAGGTGAGGGGGGTCGGATCCATCTGGATGCAAGAGGAGTTGATGCGGCAGTGTCCACGATGCATTGATTCCTTGTGATCCCGTAGCATCGCTGGTTCTGGTCTATCAGGTCATCATGTATCCACTTAACAGTGTTGCGATAATCCTGAGTGATGTCAGCAGAGTCGAAGCAACGTCGAACGTGCGTTGCAGGCTGCGGTCATTGCGTGCAGCGAGGTCCACAGAGCAGAAGTAGGCTGTGGCGTTGCTGAAGTGGTTCCGGAGACCCTGGAGTCGGGTACTAGCAAAAACTAGTAGTCAAAGTCTTTGCTCTCTGTGAGACTTCAGAACAGGAGGCAAACTCAATCCAAGCCATTGGAGAGCACTTTTGGTGGAAGGCAGAGTCCTTCAAGCACAGTCAGAGGCCAGTAGGACAGCAGTCGTCAACAGCAAAGCAGTCCAGTGAGTCCTTTGGGCAGCCAGGCAGTTCTTCTGACAGAGTTCAGGTCAAGAAGTGTCTGAGACCCAGTTTATATAACCAAAAATGCCTTTGAAGTGGGGGAGACTTCGAAGAGTGGTTTTGAAGTGCACAGGTTCCCATTTCAGACCAGTCCTGTCTGTGGGGGGTTATCAGTCCTTTGTGTGAGGGAAGGCCACTGCCCTTTGAAATTTAAGTGTCAGGCACGCCACCCTTCCAGCCCAGGAAGACCAATTCAGTATGCAGATGTGACTGAGTGTCCTGTGTTTATGGTTGTCTGCGTGAAATGCACAAGGGAGCTGTCAACCAGCACAGAGCAGACGTTGACTGGAGACAGGCTGTAAGGAACAGATGGTTTTAAGTGCAGTGAACTGCTCACTTTCTAAAAGTAGCATTTCCAACATACTAATATAAAATCCAACCTAAGGATTTTCTATAACCATTCTGACCATTCTAAATATGACCTGGTTACCCCTTTCAGATCAGAATCTGCCACTCAAAAAGTATATGAGGGCAGTCATAATGCTAGTCTATGAAAGGAGCAGGCCTCACAGTATTGGAAAAAAATTTTAGGAGTTTTTCACTACCAAGACATATAAACACATATGTACATGTCTTGCCTTTTGCCTACTTAGCACCCTGCCCTATGGGTTACCTAGGGCCTCCCTTTCATGTGTAGAAAAGGGGGAGTTTAAGGCTTGGCAAGTGCTTTAAAATGCCAAGTCGAAGTGGTAGTGAAACTATACACACAGGCCTTGCAATGGCAGGCCTGAGACATGGGTAAGGGGCTACTTATGTGGGTGGCACAATCAGTGCTGGAAGCCCACTAGTAGAATTTAATTTACAGGCCCTGGGCACATATAGTGCACTTTACTAGGGACTTATAAGTAAATCATATATGCCAATTGGGGATGAACCAATGTTACTATGTTTAAGGGAGAAAGCATATGCACTTTAGCACTGGTTAGTTGTGGTAAAGTGTGCAGTCCCAAACCAGCAAAAACAGTCAGAAAAGTGGAGGGAGAGAGGCAGGCATAAAGTTGGGGGATGACCACCCTAAGGCTGTCAGGTCTAACAGATGCCAAACAAGAACGGAAAACATAACAATACACATTCCCATCCCCCACTAACACCCCTCCACCCCATACTGCCACCCCAGAAGCACCCATTGACCGAAATAGCTATAACAAAAACCCAATGCATTATGAAGTCAGAAGTGGAGTGGTGAATCCCTCCACATTGTAGGATCAATTGCAACCATCAACTTTGGAGACATAAAAGTACTTTGAGAAAAAGGACTGCTTTAAGGTTTGGCTCAAAAAGCCAGTAGTCGGGAGCAGCACCTTGCGCCGCCCCATGCTGGCACCCAAAACAAAGAAGTCAAAGCCTGGGGCCTTGTGAAAGGTCCGTGTCTGCCAGCAGGTTGGCAGAAGGCATTGAAGTTAGGCATTGAAGTTACGGCAGAAAGTTCCTCCTGAATCAATGATGATTTCACCGCATTGATAACGGCCTTGGAGCAGACCGGTGACTTGGAGAGGTCTCGCGGGGAGGGAGACCTATCAGAAAATGTGGATCTTTTTGTGCAGCACCCTAGGCTTGAACAGGCCTGGGCCAGTGCAGGGGGTCCTTTCTACTGACAGGTGGCCAGCCTGGTGAGTGGGCGTTCTTCAGTGAGCCATGTCCAGGCCAACACTTGAATCACGAAAATATGGGATCTGTTTGCAAAAACAATCCGAGGTCTGGCCAGGAATAATAGGGGAGGTCAAAGGCACAGAGTTTCTGCTTGACCACTAGGTATGACCAGCGTTGTTGCTCCACTTTGTTGGTGTAATCAGGAAAAATTAACACTTCTGGGCAGGACTCAGTCTTTCGCAGGATCGCATCTCTGTCCTTAAAGTTAAGGATGCAGTCTATTACGAGCCTGTGTAACGCCACCCCCCCCTCGGGGGCAGTCTGGGGGACAAGGCTCTGTGGCCCTCGCTAATGGCAAACCAAGGGGAGAGTTGACCCAGTGCCATCCTGGCTCTGATCCATGTTTCCAGAAAATCTGCGACCTGTGGTGGCTCACTGCCTTCCAGGATCCAAATGAGGCAGATGTTGTTGCATCAGGATCGGTTCTCTGCATCCTCTGCGTGACAATGAAGTTCTGTTGTGCACACAAGGAGGCCAGATATTTGGGATTTTAAGGTGCTCACATCATCCTCCGCTATCACGAGACAGGATTCGGCCTCTGCAATCATAGCTGTGGCGTTGCACAAGTCTTGGCATAGGAGGGCTATGTCTACTCGAACGTCCTCTTTGTTATCCTTCAAGGTGGCCTGGGAGGTCTGGCAGGCCTGGAGAAAAGTGACCAGGTCTCCCTCTGAGGAGGGTGTCCCATTTGTGCCGCCCCCTTCCTGCCAACCCGAAGCAAGCCTGTGATGTACAGATCTATTTGGTTTTGGGACACTGCTGGGCGGAGGGATCGGTCTTTGCCCATTGTACCACAGACTCTGGTGGTTCCACACTGATGGGAGCCCAGCCCGCTTGCCACAGGATAAGGGCAGCACCAGCAGCAGGGCCCTGAAAGAAATGTTCAGTTTCAGAGAGACTGGAGGGCCGGTGTCACCAACAGCAGAAAGAACAGGAAAGAGGAAGGGGGTCAGCCAGCACAGTGGGAGCGAGCACCGAGGGAAAACGGGAACTAAATAAATAAGGCGAC
This sequence comes from Pleurodeles waltl, assembly GCF_031143425.1. Lineage (NCBI taxonomy): Eukaryota > Metazoa > Chordata > Amphibia > Caudata > Salamandridae > Pleurodeles > Pleurodeles waltl. Next base: position 1,693,913,037 of record NC_090440.1, read on the forward strand.
GGGGGGGCGGGCTGCAGTGGGCCAGCCCATCCTGCACCCTACCGCTGGTCTAGGTTGGGCAGCACAGTGGCAGTTGGTGCAGAAATACCCCTATTGGGAGGGGGAAATGTGAAAGAGGGCCCAAACCTTGCTAACGAAGAGGGCACTGCTGCAGCAGTAAAGAAAGTTGGGGGGGAGTGGGGGGCGGTGAGGGCCTCCCCCCACCCTTAATACACTCCTCATCCATTGGTCGGCACGGTCAGGGCAGGGTGTCCATGGGTATCCCCAGCGGCAGGGCCCTAACCAATAGTGCCCGCCCCACCGAAGTGCAAGCTGAGGATCACTCTCCCCGCCGTCAGTTGACATCCTTGGTGGGGCACAGTGCACAGCCAGGAAGGGGGCGGGCACAACAGGGCAATTATGACAGATGTATCAAGCTTTTTTACAATGTATGAAAGGCATTCGCAGTGCAATCGGTAATAGCATTTGCAAATTTTAAGAAATCGCTATTTCCGAATCGCAAAAATCATACATACCATTTTGCCTTTCTTAAATAGCGATTTCTTAAAATTCACTATTTAAGAAACGCAAATCGGCTATTTGATACATCTGGCCCTATATTCTTGACAAGAGGATACCAAACGGGGCAAACTTGTTGAAAGGGGAGCCCACAATGACTGTAACCCCTTCTAAAACCAAGCTGAATGAATAGTAACATTTGTACTTTTTTCCCCAGCCCTTTCAATAAAGTTTTAACATAAACCTTCTCTCCACTCCTTACAATAACTAGACAGAAATCTTCAGGGGTGTTTGTATTATCTTTTTAAATTTAGGGTGCAAGACTGAATCAGAAATAGAGTAATTCCCGACAAGTTGAACATAAAATGTCAATCTAGGCACTAAAGCTCAGCCACTCTTTCATGCGCCACTTTCCACACTATTTCAGTTAGGGTTCTTGAGTTGTAGACCAAGCATAATTGGGGTCAAACATAGTCCTCAGTAACCTGAAGATTAAAAGATTAGGGTCCTATCATGACCTATGTTGTTGTGGTAGCATCATAGGATAGAGATATTAAGTGTTGAATTAATTCCTCTACTAGGTTGAAGTTTATTGCAAGATGGTCTTGTATTCCGTCAGTCATTAATTCTCAGAATTGTTTTGGTTCTCTACGATAGGTACAATGTAATACTTCATGTCATCTCTAGCAGCAGAATGATTTTTTAGCATCCCATATATCTTTTTAAAGACATTCACTGCTTTGCCCATATCCTTGGCCAAAGATTGTCAACAATTAAACTTTTCCCTAAGTTGTAGAAAAGTGGTTCCCAACCTTCTGACGACCCCCACTTTATCATTACTGGAGCCCGGGGACCCCCACTGACTATTGGAATCCAGGGACCCCACTCCCCCAATGGGCCATTACTGAGTTGGGGACCTAATCTATTAATATTATTTATTTTTTTAAGCAGCCACGGACCCCCCCCCCCCCCCCCGAGGAGGCTTTGTGGACCTCAGGTTGGGAACCACTGAGTATATCAGGTGTTCGCTCTGCAACCTCAGTCTATTCAAGGGATGCGGCCTAAACTTAAAAAGACCGAGCTACAGGAATGTTTTGACATGTTTACTTTCAGACTTATCAGCATCTCATTCCACTAAAAGATTAATGTGTATGCGTACGTTTGGAATCTAGTTATTATAACGTTCCCAAATAGATTGAGACAAAGTACAACAGTGCCAGCTAGATCACCAGGAGGATAGTAGCTACACAGGACTCACACCTTCAGGTAAAATTGTGCTAGGTGATTGCTGAAGGCTGGGATTTCAAACGAGCATACAATTGAAAAGATTCCGAGCCTCACAAATGAATAATCTTTAAAATGTCCTTTAATACAGGAAAAATGTGTGGGTGGAAAACATGTCTTTTTTAACTACCAAACAAACATCTGAGTGAGGTGGCTACTAAACTCTCCCAAAACTTTCATGAATCGTGACTATTTTTTAAGGAAGAGAGCTTCATGGGTGTTACCCAAAGGGGGCCTAACAAACCACTTTCTTTGCTGAAACGATAAGAGGGATAAGCATGTGTCATCAGTAACATTTTTAATCTCATCCAAAAAGATTGTCAGAAAATACCTATCCTTTCTTTATCAGGAGGAATGTAAATATTGAACAGTTTTAGCCTAATCCAGTTAAATTCGAAAAACATATTTCAAATTCAGTTTGAGAATCTAAATGTCTGGAAAACTCAGCAAAGATATCATAAAATTACACTTACTCAAAAGAAAGCTTATCAGGCACTTCTAATGATAATTCTGCTTGTGGAATCTTTTGAGAAGGGACAAGTGTAATCCTACTAGATCAATTTGTGCACTTTCCAGTGTACACATTATGGTAAAATACTCCAGGAACTTCATTTCATAGAAATGACCCAGAATGTGTGAAATTCTGCCACATTTCAAGGACATGCAGGAAATCACTGGTATTCTTTTGTGTATTCAATTTTCTATTGTTTTCATCCTTTACGTACTTAAGGGTCATGGAAAGGTTAGCAACATGACAGCACTTGCCACCCATCTAATTACCCTATGTTTCTATTTTTATGTCTTACATACAGTATTTCACCGACCATTTCTTGAGAACGCAATTAAAGCAAGGCCAGCCTTCAGCATTAAATGTATTTTGGTTCATATCCTGCCAACCAATTTACCCAATTTAGCCTTCATAATATCTCTAAAAGGTAAATACGTTCCTAATGCAAGCTTGTGCTGCACATTTGGGCTAAACGATAGCCCTCCTAGGCACCTCTACGCAGGTCATATTCAGTGTGTAGGGCAGCACGAGGGACTTTTCAATAATAACTGCGAGGAACCCTGCCTGGGCTAATCGAGACAGTAATCCGGGGGGGGCGTAATCCGGGAGGCGACAGAGAGGGAAAGAGGATGAAGAAAGAGAGCGGTAGGACATGTAGCCAGCAGGGCACAGATTAAAATCCAAAGGAAAACTCATGATTGAGATCTGCTGCAGGCGACTAATGCAAACCCCAATGAGAACGTTGGGGGGGGGGGGGGGGGGTTAATGTATCTACTGCAGAGATCATGGTGAAATGCTGGTCACAGGTTCCAATTATGAGACAGACAAGTGGGATATCACAACTAATGCAGAGTTTCTCGCATAACCTCAATTTGCCTGGTTCTAATCAAGGTAAGGTAGCCCTTTTGTAGGAGCAGAGTACATATTTTGTATGCTGGGCCCTGTAAGTGAAAATCCCACAATTTTTTTTTATTTTCACTCCTTTTAGCAATGTCGCCAACCAGGTTCACCCATCCACTGACCCAGTCACCACTATCTTCCCTGGAACTTGGGATCACAGCTCCTATGTATTTTTTATACAGTTCAACCACTCTTGCAATGCTAAAACACTCTTCTCGCAAACATACATGCATTACACAAACCGACGATTTACGAGTTGGTCCTGTTGAGTGCAACACTGAGGTAACTGGAATTTCCCGAACGCGATAATTATTGCACGTATCAGGTTTTATGGAAAGATCTGCGGAATTTGGTGTTTACCTCACTAAATACCTACATGTCCCTGTTCCGACTATGCCCCTTGTAGGTGCGATCTTTATCGTGCCTGGCCATGCGAACTGCACTAGTCCAAGGTTTTTATTTGAATTCTAGTACTTCTATTGCTGTTCTTCCTTTGTAAAACTTAACTACAAGTCCCAGAATTAAAAGGAAAACATCCGAAATGGAGCAGTGTATCAGGTATGGATCTGATAAACTTACCAGCTACTCCTGGTCATTACTGGATATAATCAATATCGCACCACTCGCAGAGTCGCAATTTGAGGCCCCACTCGTTAATAGGTTTGAAGTGAACCAATGTTTGCGGATGGCAATTTGGTAGACCAGACCAAGACAGCACTGGTTGGCAAACAACGCCATAGAAACAGTTCTCATTATTTTATTTATATATATATATATATACACACATACATACACACACACACACATATATACACACCTTAAGAAACTTTTAATATAAAGTATTCACCCAGAACGTTACAATAAAATACATTTAACTCCTCTTTTAACTGGGGAAGTGGCAGGGCAGAAGTAAAATGGCAGATAACTTTGACAGAGAATCGTAGAGGAAAGACTGCCGTAAGAGCTGTGAAAAAGGAGGAAGAAATTATATCCCAGAGAAGAATAGCGAGTATTATTACGGCGGACAAGTAAAAAGTGAATTCGGAAAGTTTGTTTTCCCAATCTGCAGACAGCCATTGCCTCCGTAAACAATCTAACTCATCAGTCTCGCACCCTGGAGCACAATTGCGACACAACGAGTCCATAATATCTCCCAGCCTCAATATCCCAGTAAGTGCAATATTTAATGTAAAACCTCACGTAAGGTTTGACAGTTTTGAATCAACCCATAACCGTGTAATCGGAAAAAGGCGATTCAAATCATTGAGACACAGGGGCAGTGGAAATTAAGACTACGACAGGACCCGATATTTAATCCTAAAATAACAAGACTACACTGCCCCCAAAGGACAGTTCGGTAAAACGCCAGGTCCCTTTTAACATGGCGCTGTAACCAACCATTACATTTCTAACAGTGACAATTTTCGGAATGTCCCTGAGCCAATTTCACCAGGAAGTTAATGTCTCCCGGGCTCCCCCCAGAAACCCCCTTCCCCAACCCCATAACTCCCGCACAGCCCACACTCCCACCTCACTCGTTCCCGCCCTCCGAGGAACACAGCTAGCCACAGGCTTGCAGCAGGAAGTAACCAGAGCAGCGCCAACGCCAGCGAGATGCAAGTGCGAACAGAGAGAGGCATGCCGGGATATGAAATCCGCCTCGTACGTCACAGAATGACTTTATAAAAACTTTCCTATTTCGAAACGATGTCCTAAAATAAAAGTAAACAACTCAATTTATAAAGCGTTAAATCCAATTTCAAAACGATTGTCGATATGTGCTCATTATAACGGGTTGGAAGGGCGTAGGGCAGCAGTCAGTGTCCTTATGAACCTGGGATTTGTATCTTGCAGGCGCCAAATGTGAACCTTCAACCTAATCATGAGACCATAGCTTTAGTTTGAAACTATTACTACAATGTGTGCATGTAGAGTACTGTGATACTACTATGGCAGTGTGAAAGTGCGTTTGAATGGTACTGTCGGACTTTGTGACGCTTGCATAGAAAATATCAATGCGTGACAAAACGCCCGCTTTAGACAAAGACTCACGATTTTTTAATATTAAAATGATGTTACTTAACCTTGCTCCCGCATAAAACATTTTGGACCATAATGCAACTAAACAGAAAGTAAATTCTATGCCAGGACCAGAGGCTCAGTTTATGGTTAAACTTACTTTACTTCACAACAGCCATGAAAACAATCACTTTATTTCAGCAGTGGTGTACAGCAGTGTCGCTGCTGTGTGTTGCGTGCCCCACGTGGCACATGGGTCAGTCAGACAGGGTCACTGGAGGAATGACGACAGGACACCAGAGTATGCAACACTAGCCCTTGGCTCAGGTGCTTTTATTCTCTCGTCCTTTACGTTAGGTATGCAGCATAGTGCACAGCTACGGGCAGGGGAAACACCGGGTCTCACCACTACCTATCCTAGAATCCTACAACATGCATAGTAAGCTTGGTTGTATCTTAGTAGTGGTATGGGGTGTGATTTGGTACTCCTTCAAGAATGAGTACAAGGCACTCTCGCTTAAGGTCTCTGGCCTCGAATGCCAACAGCACGTTTAGGAGCAGCGGGCACAGTAAAGAATTCACACACACACAGTGCTCGTACTTTCTCACTACTGGCGCCAAACCACCCGGTCCTCTTTATTACCTCCGAGCCCTGACATCAGGACCCTACCACCTTATCTCTAAACATAGGGTCACCGCTATTAACTCCATAGCAGTGTGAGTCACCCCTCACCGGGGCTACTGGTACGATCCGGGGTCGGACATAACATTCCTCCTCAACTTAAACTAAAATGAAATAACAAAGATAAACATAACCTCATATCTCTGGCATGAAAGTCATTAACAGAGCACAAACGGTAACTTGGTAATCCATTTCCCCTGTGAAAAGGATTCATCTATTCACAGGCATAGTCTTGGAGTTTCCTAGGGATGGGGATGCGGGGTCGCAAATTATATCTGTCCCCACCTCTTTTCAGCGCATTCTCTGGCACCCCAGCTTCCGGCATCTTTTCAGATTCTCTCATTCCAAACTCTTGGTTCGACTCACCAGCTTCGTTTTCTTCCACTCCTTGCCAAGTTTCTGGGCTGCCGTGGACTGTCACCTGAGGACAGAGGCTTCCCTGTACTTCGGGTATCACAAATTCCTCCGGCTCTTCCTTGACCTCCTCCCTTGGTGTTGTTTCTCCAACTACCTTTTCGTCATAGTTGTATCGTTTGAACCAAGATACGTTCCTGGTGACGATCTCCTCGTTCCTCTTGGCAGTCACTAGGGTCCCTTTTATTCTCACCACTGCCCACGGGTAGGGCTCAAAAGGAGTCTTGAACTTCCCTCCAGGATGTCGATTTTTTATCAACACTCTGTCACCCACTTGCATGTCTTTCACCCGAGCTCGTCTTTTCTTTGACATCTTGTCATTTTTAGCTTGTCTGTCTCGTAGCTTCCTTTCCACCTGATCCTGGATTTTTGTGGGCGTGCTGATCTGAGGTATGGTATCTCTCACATTCCTTCTTATACATAGGGAGCTAGGGGATATTCCCGTGGTGCTGTGTGGTGTCAAACGATACTCTCTGAGAAATTCAAATATAGCACAGTCTAGATTCCTTCCTTGGGCTACTGTAATTCGTATCACTTTGTTGAGGGTACGCATGAATCTTTCTGCTTCCCCATTGGCTTGAGGCCATCGAGGAGTGATCTTACGGTGATGAATCGAGTGCGAAGCAAGATATTTGGAAAAATCATGACTTGAAAATGGGGGACCATTGTCGGTCCTCAACTCTTGCATGATTCCATGGGTGGCCATTATTTTTTCCAGGCACGATATCACCTTGTCCGTGGTGGTAGACTCCACCAGCTCGACTTCCGGATACTTCGAGAAGTCATCAATGACCACCACCATGTGTCTGCCATCTGGTAAGCTGCCTAAATCGGCACTTGCCCTGTGCCAAGGGGTGGATGGAATTGGTTCTGTGATTATGGGAGGCGGGGGATCCGCCGGCCCCATCATTTGGCAAACGTGACACCTCTGTATTGTCTGTTCCACTCTGGAGTCCATCTTCGGAAACCACACTTTGCTTCGCAGTCTGGCTTTGGTTTTTACCATGCCTTAATGGGCAGCATGAGCTAGATCAATCGTGCGTTGTTGGAGGGCATCTGGAATGACAAGGCGACTGCCTCGTAAAAGACAGTCCTCCGACGATACAGCCAGCTCGTGTCGAACACGGAATAATGCCTGTAGTGCCACACTTGCATCCTCGGTTCTTCGTGCCAAGTTTTGTTTCAGCATATGCCACTTCCCATCCTGAATACATGACATGGCCAACTGTAACACTTCATCCCGTTGGGTTGCTTCCTGAATTTCTTTCAGCGACATTGGCAGTGGCTTGCACCTTTCTACCACTAGCCGCACGTACTCCTCAACGTTTTCTGCTTCCTCCTTTTCTTCATCTGAGGCCGGTCTTGCATGACGTGATAAGTAGTCAGCGGGGTTTTGGGTTCCCGGCCGATATACCACAGAGAATTGATACTCTTGAAGTTGTAAAATCCACTTCTCTATTCGTGGTGGTGGCTGAGATGCTGTTTTGTTAAACAAAGGGATCAGGGGTTTGTGATCAGTGTAGACAAGGAATGGATGGCCGTATAGGTATAAGTGGTAGTGGCGGCATCCCCAACTCATGGCTAAGGCCTCTTTCTCTATGTGAGAGTATCTTTGTTCAGTCACCGTCAGAGCTCTGCTGGCATATGCCACTGGGGCCCACTCACCGTCTTTGCCTTTTTGGGATAACACAGCCCCCAGACTGACGGGGCTGGCATCTACTGACAGTTCAGTGTCTCTTGCCGGGTCAAAATACACTAACGTTGTTTCTGAGGACAGTGCTTGCTTTGTCGCTTGAAAACGCTGCCTCCTGTATCTGATTCCATTCCCATGGGGTGTTTGTCTTCGTAAGCTCTCTTAGCGGGGCTGTGAGTGAAGCTAGGTTCTTCATGAATCTTCCGCAGTAAGTCGCCATTCCCAAGAAACTTCGGACTCCTGTGACAGAGGTGGGAGCAGGCGCAAGCTTTATGTCTGCTACTTTCTCAGGGTCAGGTCGGACACCCTGTTCTGAAAAATGGTACCCAAAGAATGCAATGTCCTGTCTTAGGAACTCACACTTTTCTCTGTGTAGGGTCAGCCCACTCGCTTGTAGTCGTTGAAACACCGCCCGGAGTCTCTTTAGATGTATTTCTATTGTGGGGGCATGCACTAAAATGTCATCACTGACGTTGATTACTCCTTCCAGCCCGGCTAGTATCCCTCGTATGGTGTCCTGGAACACTTCCGCCGCACTGGCAATACCAAAACTTAGGCGTTTGTACCGCCTCAGCCCCACATGTGTTGAGAATGTTGTTATTGCCCGAGACTCCGGGGCTAACATGATCTGATGATATCCGGCCCTCAAATCCATTTTTGAGAACCATTTTGATCCACTGACCTCTGTCACAATGTCATCTACTGTAGGCGTGAGGTGGCGTTCTCTCCTAATGGCCACATTGGGTAGGCGCATGTCCACGCATATGCGCACCTCTCCTGGCTGTTTCGGTTTTGTGGTGACTACAATGGGAGAGACCCATGGTGTGGGCCCCTCCACCTTTTCGATGATGTCTGCGTCTTCCAATTTCTTGAGTTCAGCCTCCACTTGCGGTCTGAGGTGAAACGCTATCCTTCGGTGTTTTAGGGCCACTGGCTCTATCGATTTGTCGATGTGCAGTTTCACTTGCCTCCCTTTCAGGCAGCCAATCCCTCTGAACAAATTACTATATTCTTCCTGGAGGTTGTCCAGCGTTCCTAGGTGTATGCTGAATGCAAAGGTTACTAATTTTAATTCTTCCGCTGTGCGGCAGCTGAGTAGCATCCCCGTTCCTATCTTGGCGACATACACCTTGGCTTGGACTGTGTGTTCTTCATGACTTATGTTTGTTGTGAATACCCCTGCCAGCGGAAGCAGCGTGGTTGATCCAAAGGCAAATACTTGCACGGCAGTGCGGCAAAGTAGGGGGGTTTGTTGCAGCTGTCTAAACGCCGATTGGGCTAGGATGTTGATTGAGGCCCCTGTGTCAATTAGCGCTGTCACTTGGTGGCCGGCTATCTTCACTTTGCATTTCGGGGCCCTTTTTCTTGTTCGGCTGCCGGGTTCTGTGGCGTATATTACATATACTGTCCCCTCCGGTTCATCATCATCATCCATATCTGGAATTACGTCTGGTGGTTGAATGGTTTTCGCCACCTGATTCCCTCTTTTTCTCTCTGCCTTCGGTTTTGTCGCAGAACGACATACTTTTGCGAAGTGATTTGGTTTTTGACAGTTTGAGCATTGTTTTCCTAATGCCGGACATCTTCCTTGATGTGGGAATGTCCCCCACACATGTAGCATTGCCGATGGTTGGTCGCCAACCTTGGTTTGTCTTTCCTTTTTGTAGTGGGTCCCGAGTTGATAGTGTTCACTGGCTCTGTTTTAATCACTTGCATGAGCGCTGACTCCATGTGTGCTGCTCTCACTTTGGAGAGTTCTTTTGATCTGCCCATAGTTAACATGTCAGCCATTGCCATGCCAGGGATTTGCAAAATGTGTTCCCTCAGTTTTGTGGAGTAGCATCCTTGGATGAATTGGGCTCTGATTTCATCCTCCGGATCTTGTAGTGTGCATGTGCTGGCCAATTCCCGTAGTCTTGCATAGTAGGTGTCTACTGACTCCTCCGCTTGCTGTCTGGCTTGGCAGAGAAGAAATCGTTCATAGTCTGGGTTTGCCATGGGTTCAAAATAAGCTGTGATTGCCCTTTTTAAGGTTTGGTAGTTGAACGGGGGTCCCTCCTCTGCTACTGTTTTGCTAATTCTATGTATCATGGCTCCCCCCATGTGCAGGAGCATCGGTCTCTGCCTGTCTGGGTCCAGCGCCATTGCTGCAAAATAGTTTTCCAGGCGCTCCACCCATGACTTCCACTTAGCTGCCTGAGCTGATGGAGGCCCTTCCACTACAAAAGGCTCTAATGCTGGGAACGTGGCCATGGTACTGCTGAAACTTTTTTTTATTTTTTTTATTTTATTTTTATATTGTTCTTCGATTGTACTCTGGTGTTTCCTTTTCAGAGGCTCCTAGATTAGTGGTGTCGCCGGTGATTGTGGTGTGTGCTCTGCCAGTGGGGCCCAATTGCTTCTCACCACGTGCTTAATGGGGTTTCTTTTTTTTTTTTTTTTTTTCTACTGGGGCACAGTGCTCTGATACGAGGTTCGCGCGGCCTGCTCTCCTTTTTGGGATCCCTCCTTTTAAGCAGACACGCCCCCTTCTCTCACCGTATGTATTGCCGCCTCGTGGTGCTGTTTGTCTGCTTTGTGGGCCTGTCGGAGTGCGGATGCCACGTGGGTTCAGTGGTTCCGCCTCCGCTCTTCGTGCCGCCTCGGGACTGTGCCGGGGTTGTTCTTCTTCTTTTTTTTTTTCTGCCGCTCCCGACTCTCGTCCCCTGAAGCGTCTCCCGACCGGCCCGGCCGCCGCGGCTCCGCCGCTTCTCCCCCGTCGCTCCGTTCACACGGAGGGAAAAACGGTGAGTAATCCCATGCTCGTCGCCAATTTGTTGTGTGCACCGTACGCGGTGCACACTCGCTTAAGGTCTCTGGCCTGGAATGCCAACAGCATGTTTAGGAGCAGCAGGCACAGTAAAGAATTCACACACACACAGTGCTCGTACTTTCTCACTACCGGCGCCAAACCACCCGGTCCTCTTTATTACCTCCGAGCCCTGACATCAGGACCCTACCACCTTATCTCTAAACATAGGGTCACCGCTATTAACTCCATAGCATTGTGAGTCACCCCTCACCGGGGCTACTGGTACGATCCGGGGTCGGACATAACAGGCACAGTATGTGTTCTGCCCCTTGGCCACAACAATCCTCAGGGCTATAAAACTCAGTTTTTTTTAGAGTTCTCAAAAACTGTTCAGCTTCGCCATTTGCGTGCGACCAGCACAGTGTGATCTTGCGGTGACGGATGCACCTTGGAGCAGTGCTTTAAATGGGCCAGTACTCTCTGGTACTGAGTACCGGCACTTTTTTATTTTGAGAGGGAGAGTACCGGCATATCTCAAGAAAAACGTAATACTTTTAATTGGAGAGTACCAGCACTTCTCAGAACAAGCAGGTACTCTGTTACAGAGTACCTGCACTTCTATTTTTCCATTTAAAGCACTGCCTTGGAGACCAGGTATTCTGCAAAGTCCTGAATTGAGAACGACGGTCCGTTATCCGTCCTGAGTTCCTGGATGAGGCCATGCATAGCCATGATCTTCTCGAAGCGTGGGATGGTCTGTTTCGCCGCGGTTACGTCCAGAATCTTCGCCTCTGGATTATTGGGGAAGTCATCAGTGACGACTGGCTTGTGCCGTCCATCAGGCAGGGTTTCTAGGTCAGTGCTCGGTCTGTGCCAGGGAACGGAAGGGGTCAGCTCAGTGATGACGGGCGGCGGGGGTTCACTAGGGCAATCGCCTGACAGAGCTGTCATGTGTTGTTCCAGCCCTGGGAACCATACCTTGCACTGGAGTCTTGTCTAGATGATCGCTGCAGTCTGAGTACTTTTTCAAACGAGCGTACAATTAAAAAGATTCCAAGCCTCATGAATGAATAATCTTTCAAATTTCCTTTAATACAGGAGAAATGTGTGGATGGAGAAAATGTCTTTTTGTAACTACCAAATAAACATCTAAGTGAGGTGGCTACTAGTGTGCAGAGTGTACGAAGACGACAATTCTTTGTTGTAATGAAATGGGGACTACCAGCCTCAGACCTCGCAGCAGGCACCCTTCCAGTGATACAGATAACTCTTGCCTGACATGGTGGAGGGCTGATAGTGTACGACTCGCCTGTTCGGTCCTTCTCGACAAGTTGTGTGTCATGATGTGCCATCTTCCAGTTGTGACATCCGATATAGCCAGTTGCAGACATTCATCAGCTTGGGTGGTGGCTTTGATCTCTTCCATCAACACCCGGAGTGGCCGTGAATGTTCAACCACCAGCCGTACTTACTCTTCCACATCATCGGCCTCTGCTTACTCTCAGGCTGTGGCTGGTCTGGCGTGCCGAGGAAGGTAGTCCACAGGAATTTGGGCCCCTGGTCGATAGACTACTGTGAACTGATATTCCTGCAACTGGAGAATCCACTTTTCGATCCTAGGGGGTGGTTTGGAGGCTGACCGGTTGAATAGTGGACTTAAAGGTTTGTAATCAGTGTACAGAGTGAAAGGCTGGCCATATAAGTACAGATTAAAGTGGCGGCTGCCCCAAGCTATAGCTTCCTTTTCAATGTGGGAGTATCTCTGTTCAGTCTGAGTCAATGCTCGACTGGCATAGTTTACAGGGGCCCCCTCCCCATTCTCACCTGGTTGGGTTAGGATGGCACACAGGTCAATCAGGCAGGGTCACAGGAGTAATGATGACAGGACACTGGAGTATGTAACACTAGCCCTTGGCGCAAAGCCTCAGGTGCCTTTATTCTCTCACCCCTTATGTCAGGTACGTACCCTATAATGCACAGCTAGGGACAGGGGAAACACCAGGTCTCACCACAAGGGTCTCCCCTCGCTGGTGGACTAGCCCACAACATAACACTATGCAGCATGGCTGAAAGTTTGAAAACAAAGCTATGTTGCAGCTGACTGTGAGGGGCAGTAATCTATTTTCTTGTAGCCATAAGTCACCACCACACACACTGTAAGTGAACTACTACTACACACACCTCCAGTGAATTGACAGCCAAATGCCAGTTCACACAAACCAGCCAAACATCATTCAACAAACCCTGTCAGCCAAATGTCAGTCCACACACACAACAAGCTAAATGCCAGTCCACACTCACCGCCAGCCAAGCGCTAGCCCCCAGACACTGTCAACCAAAACGCCAGTCCATACACACTGCCTTCCAGCCACACCTCCACACTCACTGCCAGCCAAGCGCTAGCCCACAGACACTGTCAACCAAAACGCCATTCCATACACACTGCCTGCCAGCCACACCTCCACACACACTGTCAGCCAACCCAGTCTGCACACACCTCCAGTCAAACGCCGGTCCATACACACTGCCAATACCAGTCCAGGCACACAGTCAGCCAAACGCCACTCTGATATCACCATGAAGCTCTATGCCACTTTAATTTTTAAACACTCCCTGAATGAACAGATTACGCACAAAACACATCTAGAAAAAAAATAAAACATGCAATTAAAACAGCACATTATTTTCAGGTTTTTTTTCTCCAAATTTAAAATAACCCCTGCCTGAATAATGCTGCTGATTTGGTGGGGGCCCGGACTACCTCTCCCTGACATAGAATTGAGTTGCCGGAGTGGACATGGCTTTCACATGCATGTTAATATCAAATTTTAAGGTGTAGTTGTTTGAGTGGGTGTGGTGTTGCACCATTTAATCCATAGCAAGGCTGTTACTCATCTTGACTACCGTTACATTTGTTGACATTGGATGCAGTCACTTGCTGAACACAGCTTGGACCACTGGACTACCAAGTTTGACTTATATTATATCATTCGTGTGAACTTTGCTGATCTTGCCTCTTGAGATCTGAGACCTGTTACTATGAATAAGTATGCCTTAGATATTGTCCGGTCTTATGGGAATTCACAATTTTACTCGGTTCTTGATGCCATTGACATTGGAACATGCCCTGAGGAAGTCCTTGACTGGACGAAACACATTGGTTGCGCTTTTGAATATCTTTAAAATAGAACAAGAATAAAGGACAGAGGAGCTGCCTATTTTGTTTTGCTTTGACTGGCCTCTTTGTGTATTCCTTATTTAAATTGCCTCTAAAGTAAATAAATGCCTCTCCCAGAATTCCCTGCGGCAGGGGAGGCAGCCGCACTGTTCTGCACACCAGGCGGGGGCATAAAAGTAGACGAGAATCGGTGCAGCTGGAGTCTTTGGTGGGGTCCAGGCTACCTCTCCCAGAATTCCTTACGGCGGAGGAGACAACTGCATTGTTCTAAGTGCCTGGCAGACACATGAAAGGAGCTGAGAATTCCTGCAATGCATGACATGCACAGGGCGCCCCCCGGCAAAGACCGGGCCAAGATCGGGCCCATCTGCTCCTATCTGCAGTCAGTCGAGGCTGGGCTGGCACCCCCACTTACATGTGATTTTCAAGACAGTAAGTGCACCTGGATGCTTACATCTTTTGTGCCTTTGTTTCACACTCTTGGGTAAAAGGAAAATTACTATAAAACTTTCTTCCAAGGATAATTTCACTCCTAGCTCAAGCTCAATCACTAACTTTCTCTCAGGTGCCATGAGTATGATAAGCAAGATGATGGTCAATGTGGAGGAAAGATTGGAGGCAACTCATTGTGCGGTTTCCTACACATCTGTTTGTGCTACAGAATTAGGCTTTCCTCCGCTAATTATTTATTATTAGTGGATTTTGAATAAACAAAGACAGTAAACAAAGAAAAGAAGGAAACAGAAAGAAGAAAGATGAGAGAAAAATCAGCCTAAAATAAAATTGTATTTCAATAAAATATACTTACCACTTTTCGTGTTGAAGAGAAATAATGCTCAGTTCCAGTGTCTCTTGAGTCGCATTAAGGACACACAAGTATTCCTGAAAGAGAAGAAAAAACAATAAAATTGTACATTCACTAGAGAAAGCAGATATTGAATCTTAAGCAATTGTATATCTCTCATACACATATATGTTTTGGAATGGAAATGTGAGACGTTTTACATAACAGCTGATTTCAATATTGTATGTAGAACATACTGTTGCCAACTAGTATCTTTACCAAAACTTAGTTGGAAAAGAACATTCTACATTCAAAAGACACAGAAGAGGAGCTAAAGCTTTAGTCCTATAGGGTATGTTAATGTTTTAAGTAAGTGAAAAATATTTATGTGCATGTTTATATCTTCTGGCATAAATAGACTTATATAGATTAAATTGAGAACATTGTTTAATTACAGTTCACCGTTTCTCCACAACCTCAGAAGAGAAGTATAGAGGAATACATCTGGAGAAAAACCTAGAAGATATAACAAAGCTGTCTCTTCTTATCTCTCTGCACCCCCTTTCCCCATTGGAGCTTTTCGAGTCTCTAGTAATTATTCAAGGGTGGCTCCACCATTACAGTGGAAGATCGTCGCCCCACTGAAATGCCCCCAGAAAAGCCCCAGAAACGAAAACTAAAATGGTAATTAATTAAATTCATTACCATTTTATTTTTCTCCAATCTGCCCTGAAACGAGTGTCAGGATGGGGCAGGGGCCTGCTGAGTGGCAGATGTAGCAAGGACGAGTGGTCGGCTGCTTGGGCACTAGTTTAAAAGTGCACATGTCTCTTTGGCTGGCTGCGTGTCTTGTGACGGCCAGCCAGACAAGCACATTTTAACCCTCTCTAACCCATCTGCTGGGTTGGAGAAAGCACAGGCCTCCAGTGCTCTTTAGAGTGCTGAGAGAAGCCGCTCCATCCAACCCTGGTGCTGCTCTCATGCTTAGTTGCCAACCTGAGAGCAGTGCCTGGATTAGTTAGGGGAATTTGCTGGAGCCCACGGAGCCTGGAGGAGGCAGACAGGAGCGAGGACGTTGTGCAGCAGGCAAGGTAAGTGGCTATTTCTTTTTATTTACAGTCATCACTTACCTTGCATGCATGCACCCACCCACCACCCATTTGCCTGTCCCCCCACTCTAACTACTTGCCAGCTGCCACTGTAATTATTTGTGAAGACTGAAGGAGTTCTTGGAAGGCATTGGGATATAATAGGAGACATGTGATCTCAGGAACGAAAACCTTCAAGCATCACTCTGGATGACTAGCATCATCATCGGGAATTGCTCCTCACTAGGCCGGCTCTGCAATGCCTAGTGGGCTCCCCGAAGTGGGGACTCTCAGCCGGATTTTTATAATAGTGACTAATAAGTTCAGCTATGCAAAGTGCACACATTTAACCAAGGCCCTATTGAAACACTACTTTTCCATTGCTCTTGGAGTGGTATAATGGTGTTCTACTATGCTTGACAGATCATCTGTTAAAAAATTATGTCATTTCCACAGAAGTAAACTGAACACCATTGTCCATCATGATCTCCCCTGGAATTCCTTCTCTGGCAAAGACGCTCTGAAAACACAAACACTCAATTTCTTTCTTTGTGGTCGGTGCACTAACTTGTTCAACTTGAATCCATCTTGAAAGATGATCAGTCATAAGTATGAAGTGCGTCATGTTATTAGGTTAAATATAATATGGACCCAAAAAATCCACACCCACAAGTTGCCAAACTACTTGGATAATTGACCGACTCAATTGTGCTGTCAGTTACTAGAACCTTATCACTCACTTTACACTTTATACAATTTTGTAGAAAATCCTCGATGTCAGCATCCATTTTTGGCCACCAAAAATCACATCTTACTTTTCTTTTAGTCACCATTGACCCCAGATGTCCTAAGTGTGCCAGTTCAACAGTCCTTTGACAAAAACATAAATGTGAAACTAGCTTGTCTCCTCGCACTAACTTACCATCTTCCACTGTCAATTAATTCACTATTTTACAAATCATTTACAAATCATCAGACACATTTTTTTTCTTTTGGCCAACCTGTTTTCACAAGCAAAATCACATAATTCAATACTTTATCTTTACTAATGATCTTTATCCAATCTTCTTCTCTCTTACAAATGCTCACATCTCCAATATTAGCTACAAAACATGCCTGTATTTCAGACTCCCACTCATAATCTTCAACAGGTAACCTTGAAAGACAATCCGCTGTATATATTTATCCTCCTCGGATATACCCTACAGTTAACATGAATTTCTATAACCTAGCTGATAACCTGGCAGTTCTAGCGGTCAAGCATTTCAGTTTCCTTCCTGAGAGAATGTCTACCACAGGTCGATGATCAGTCTTTAATATAAATGGCCTTCCCTAAAGATATAGTTTAAACATCTCCACACTCCATACACACACACGTAATTCCTTTTCAATCACATTGTATTTTCATTGTACCTGGCATAGTGTTCTAGAAGTAAAACCTATAATGGTCTCATGCTTGTATTCCACTTGGAATATAACTCCTCCCAGGCCATACTCACACACATCTCCTGTTACAAATGTTTGTAGCACAGATGCCTTAATGATTTCTTCCTTAACGGTTCCAAAAATACTCTCACATATTTCAGACCACACAAATGTATGCCTTTCTTTAGAAGTACTTTGAAGCAGTCAGTCACATTTGCAAAGCTGTTCATGGATTTGGCACAGAACTTGCAAAATCCTAGAAAGGACAACAATTGCTCCTTGTTCTTAGGTCTGGGGGCCTCAACTATACTTTTAATCAGACTAGGTTTGGGTTTCAATCCTTGCTCGTAAAAAACACACCCAGGTACTTGATCTCTCCATTCTTAAAAGTACATTTGTATTTTTGCAATATAGTTTCCCTTTTATCTAGTATACTCAGCACATCACTCAACACACAGTTCTACTCATTCTCACTGTCTGAAAATATCAGAATATTATCCTGAAAAACCACCACTTTTGGAAAATCAGTAAACATACTTGACATTAATCTCTGAAACACTGCTGCAGCGGACGATATGCCAAACGGCATTCTACAGAAGTGAAAAAATCCTTATGGTATAATAAAGGCAGTTAAATGCTGAGAATCTTTAACAAGTTCCCATTGATGCTATGCTGCCCTTAGGTCCAGCATGGTGAAGCAATTAGAATGTTTTATCTTTGTGATTACATCTTTGATTTTTGGCAACAGAAAGTTGTCCACCCATATGGCTCCATTAACACTTCTTAAATCCACACACATTCTGAGTTCACCAGACTTTTTCTTTGTTAATACAATTGGGGACAATCCTAAGGTTGCTTCTACTTTTTCAATGATCCCTTGTGCACACACCTTTCAACATTTCAGAAAGGTCTTTTCTACATGTAACAGGAAAGTTGTGTAACATGTGCTTCACTGGTGGTACACCTTGCTTGTCTTTAATAGTATAGGTAAAATCTGTTATGTTTCCTAACCTTTCCTGAAACACTTTATTGAACTTTTCCTCCCAAAACTCTTTGGTGTCACATACAGACCCAATCTCACTTCTCTCAATTGCAATGCATTTGTCCAAACCTGGTATTATTGTGGTCTTATACTCAGCCTGATGTGCTCATCCCAAAACGTTGATACCTTTTCTTGCCACATACACCTTTCCTTTAATTGACTCCCCAACACTTCAATAGTAGTCCAAAAGTAACCAATTAAATCCAACTTGCTTCCCTCAAATGCTACCTTTGGATATCTAGTGAGAACAAGAGTTTATCTGGCCATATCTTAACAAATGTTTCTTGGGACACAATTGTGAGGCAAACACCTGTGTCATCTTAATCACCTTTCCCACAATCCTAACCTCACTGTCAGGGTCAGCAATATGTTTTTCTCTTTCAGAATCCTGACATTTTACTCCCAAAATGAACTCTTTTTGTACATCCTGTTTGTCATCCTGATTGTCCTCCTCACTGAGTACACATTTAGCGCTACTGTTCTTTCCTCCTTTACAAACTCTGAAAAAATGGTCAATCTTTCCACACTTCTTGCATTGTTGACTCTGGGCCGGGCAGTTATTGAATAAAGAAACATCTACTAGGAAATCATATCTAAAACAACTTATTTTTTTTATGACTGGTGCAAAAACATGTTTGGTGTGACTGACCCTCTGGGGCTTCTATTTTCTGATTAAAAATTTGAAACTAATTTACTAACTACAGCTCCTGAAACTGTAGTCTTTTTAAAATATTCTTCCAGCAGTCTTGAAATCTTCGCATGATCTTCCAATACTTTTAGCTATGTCTATAGCTTTATCTAAAGAATGATTTTTATACATTAATAACTGCTTTGCTATCTTCTTTGAACTACCCCTCAGCACTAGTTAATCTCTAATTAGTTCTGACGAGAAGTTATCAATTTCACATTTGACTGCCCAAATTTTCAATGCAGTGGCATAAGTGTCAATCTTTCATTGGGTTTTTGCACTCTTGTGCAAAACCTGTTCCTCTGTACTACTATGTTTTTTGTTTTAGAGAAGTACTTGTCCACTTCAGCCACAGCTGTATCAAACTTGTCAAGATCCTCATCACCTGTGGGTTCATACTCGGTAGGTGATCATACATACTCTGACACTCAACTCCCAAATAGTAGTACATTGGACTTTTGTTTTCTATTGTGCTTCAATTGCACCCAGGTATGCTTCAAAAGATCTTAACTACAGATTCCACTCCAATGATAGATCACCAGGTTCTTGCAGAAAAAGGAGCAGGGGCTTGTGTATTTCTATGTTCCTTCCAATTCTATGTTCCTTCCAATTCCAGAGAAGAATCTAGGCCTACTTCTGTGTTCCTTCTGAACACAGAGAGGACGAAGACAGTCCCATTAAACAACACACAAAAACTAGAATGCCTTAAAGAATCATGAGTGTTTCTTTCTCCACTTCTTTTTCTTTTTTTTTGTCAGAGTTGACCACCAAGAAAACAGACACTCTGACACCCTGTGCACAGAACTCTGTTCAAAGCAGCACAGGTGGTGGCTGAAATGCGCAAGCACTTTAGAGTTCAGCACTTGCTTGCGGTTGCTATGGGGACACACGGCCTTCACGCACTGCGAGCCAGCAGCCATTGGCATAGCAAAAACACCAAAAATATACTAAAATAGAGTTCACTATTTTCTCAGGAGCTGCTCAGCACCATCGCCTCACCTTCTGCTAAACGTTGAAGAAATATTGGTCCTTCTTCACTCTCCTTGTCATTCTGTATATGTCACCCTCTGGTCCCTGCTTACAGCATACGCTTGTAACTTGCCTCCAGTTCTCCGCCCATCGCAAAAATATTGAAGTAGATTCACACTCAATTCTCAGATTGAGTGGTTTATAGAGCATATAAAAAAACATCTATACAGCAGGGGCACAGGTATAACTGACATGTGGAATGCAGCTTCTCGTGACATTGCTGCATTTCATGACCCGACTAACAATCCATTTAATACATCACCACACCTCTGCCTGTTAAAAAGAAAACAGGTTCCACAGAGTCATCTAGGCATTTGGAGGACAATACAATGGGGCTGACCTGGTCTCATATGTTCAGTCTGTGAGTGTCCAGGTTAGAACAATTGAGAATTCTGTAAAGTTGACCCTAGAGGGGCAAACAAAAATAAACGTGGTCATCTCAAAACACAGTTAACAAATGTTTTGGATCTGTTAGGAAAGCAGATTTATATCCCATGTTAGTGAAGCTTCGAAAGGATGTACAAATGATATGGCAAAGGGTGTCCCCCACAAGAGATAACATCACACAAGTACAATTGAGACTATCACAGATAGAATCTCAGATTATCCATGGATGTCCAATACAGTAAAGCCTTCCTGTGAGCAATGAAACCTATCAAGGGAATAAAGTCATATATCTACTACATCTTCCACAGGAACTTACACCCTATGTTTTGATTCTAATGGGGTTTCCAGGTCTGAGGCCTAGAAAAAGGGCATCTTGGGAAGATCTTAAAAACAAAGTTATACATTAGTTAGCACAAAGTTTACCTGCAGCGAATTTGCTATTCTAAAGACTCTTATGGTGAGAAGAGATAAGTAAATATGAAACTCTAGGAACACACAGGAGGGAGACTATAACATTTTGAACTTTAGACATCTGGTATAACACATTCTTATTACTCTCCAGAAAAAACATTTTAAAGGGACTTATTTAAAGAGTAAAATAAAGGCTGTATTTTTTGCCTTTTTTATAGACCTGAACCTATCCTCCTCCATTTCAAGCCAAAAGCTAAAAGCTAACAAAAGTTTCAAACACCAAATTGTTAGGATGAAAATGACCGACTTGCCATGCCAAACAGGATTTACCATACATCTCAGGGGAAGTTATCAACCTACAGTGAACAATGGGCAAACAAAGCCTATGAAGTCATTCAACAAGACATAACTAGTTATGTGGACAGTTTATCAGCAATATTAATAGTTTCATGGAACGGCGCAGGGCTGGCCAATAAACCTACAATGGGGGATTGATCCATATATGTTAACGAAGCACAGATAGTCTGTATCTAAGAAACATGATTAACTAATTAATTTGATGTTGATTGGTTTATATTCCTTTGTACAGCAGCCGCCAACTGTAGGAAAGTACCACCCTTCTTGGCATGTTACCCCCATTTTTACATGCATGTCAGTATGTTTTTCCCTGTCTCACCTGGATCCTGCTAGCCAGGACCCAGTGCTCATAGTTTGTGGCCTAAATGTGTATACCTGTGTAGTGCCTAACTGTGTCACTGAGGCACTGCTAATCCGAACCTCAGTGCTCATGCTCTCTCTGCCTTTAAATTTGTCACTATAGGCTAGTGACCACTTTTACCAATTTCAATTGGCATACTGGAACACCCTTATAATTCCCTAGTATATGGTACCTTGGTACCCAGGGTGTTGGGATTCCAGGAGATCCCTATGGGCTGCAGCTTTCTTTTGCCACCCATAGGGAGCTCAGACAAACCTTTACACAGGACTGCCATTTCAGCCTGCGTGAAATAACGCACATGTTATTTCACAGCCATTTTCACTGCACTTAAGTAACTTATAAGTCACCTATATGTCTAAAATTCACTTGCTGAAGGTTAGGCCCAAAGTTACTAAGTGTGAGGGCACCCTTGCACTAGCAAAGGTGCCCCCACATAGTTCAGGACCATTTCCCCGGACTTTGTGAGTGCTGGGACACCATTACACACGTGCACTACATTTAGGTCAATACCTATATGTAGCTACACAATGGTAACTCCGAATATGGCCATGCAACATGTCTAAGATCATGGCATTATCCCCCATGCCAAATCTGGTATTGGGGAGCCAATTCCATGCATCCCGGGGGCTCCACTATGGACCCCCAGTACTGCCAAACCAGCTCTCTGGGGTTTTCTCTGCAGCTACTGCTGCTGCCACCCCACAGACAGGGCTCTGCCCTCCTGGGATCTGGGCAGCCCAGTCCCAGGAAGGCAGAACAAAGCATTTCCTCTGAGAGTAGGGTGTTACACCCTCTCTCTTTGGAAACAGGTGTGAAAGGCTGCGGAGGGGTAGCCTCTCCCAGCCTCTGGAAATGCTTTGAAGGGCACAGATGGTGCTCTCCTTGCATAAGCCAGTGTACATCAGTTTAGGGAAACCCCAGTCCCTGCCCTGGCACGAAACTGGACAAAGGAAAGTGGAGTGACCACTCCCCTGTCCATCACCACCCCAGGTGTGGTGCCCAGAGCTCCTCCAGTGTGTCCCAGACCTCTGCCATCTTGTTTCCAGAGGTGTGAGGGCACTCTGGAGGCCTCTGAGTGGCCAGTGCCAGCAGGTGACGTCAGAGACCCCTCCTGATAGGTGCTTACCTGACTAGGTGGCCAGTCCTACTCTGAGGGCTATTTAGGGTCTCTCCAGTGAGCTTTTCCGCAGATAACGACTTGCAAGAATCCAGCAGGACTCATCTGCACTTCTCTCTTCGACCTTTGCCAAGTATCGACCGCTGACTGCTCCAGGCTGCCTGCAAAACTGCAACAAAGTAGCCAGAAGACTACCAGCGACATTGTAGCGCCTAATCCTGCCGGCTTTCTCGACTGTTTCCTGGTGGTGCATGTTCTGGAGGCTGCCTGCCTTCACCCTGCACTGGAAGCCACAAAGAAATCTCCTGTGGGTCGACGGAATCTTCCCCTTGCTTCAGCAGGCACCAAACTTCAGCTTCACCGGTACTCTGGGTCCCCTCTCATCCTAACAAGCGTGGCCCCTGGAACACAGGTGGTGGACCCAAGTGACCCAGACTGTCCAGTGGTCCAACTGTCCAAATTTGAAGGAGGTAAGTCCTTGCCTCCCCTCTCCAAGCAGTAATCCTGTGCACCGCGTGAACTGCAGCTACAACGGCTTCTGTGCACATTTCCAAGAAATCCTGCATGCACAGCTGACCCTAAGTCCCCAGCACTCTGTCTTGCGATGCTCAGCTCCCCGAGTTGATCTCCAGTGTCGTGTGACCTCTCTTTGCAGTGCTGAGACGACCGCCTTGTTCAGACTGCTTGAAACCGTGTTCAAGGACGTCTGTGGGTGCTTCCTTCTTGTTCAAGGGCTCTCTACGTTGCTGAGGGCCCCCTCTGTCTCCTCTCCCAAGTGGCGACATCTTGGTCCTTCCTGGGCCCGGGCAGCACCCTTTTTCTCCGACTGCGACTCTTGCAGCTAGGAAGGCTTGTTTGTGGTATTTTGCCAACAAAACAACTCTGCATCCTCCAGCATGCCGTGGGACATCTTCTGCATGAAGAAGAACTTCCCACCTCCTTCCGTTGTTGCAAAACCTGCAGCTTCTTCCAACTGGTGGCAGCCATTTTGCACCTTCATCCGGGGATTATTGGGATCCTGCCCCCCCCGGACACTTTAGCAACTCTTGGACTTGGTCCCCTTCCTTTGCTGGTCTTCAGTTCCAGGAATCCGTCTTCAGTGCTTTGCAGTCTGTTGCGGTCCTTTCAAAATCCTTTATCAAGACTTTAGTGTGTTTCTGGGGAAATAGTAGTATTTTACTCCTACATTCCAGGGTCTTGGGGTGGGGTATCTTTTACACCCTTAATGTTGTCTTACACTCCCAGTGACCCTCTACACACTACACTAGCCTTGGGGTCCATTCGTGGTTCGCATTCCACTTTCTTAGTATATGGTTTGTGTTACCCCTAGGCCTATTGCATCCTATTATATTCTACAGTGTTTGCACTACTTTCTGACTGTTTTACTTACCTGATTTGGTTTGTTGTGTATATTTTGTGTATGTTACTTACCTCCTAAGGGAGTATATCCTCTGAGATATTTTTGGCACATTGTCACTAAAATAAAGTACCTTTATTTTTAGTAACTCTGAGTATTGTCTTTCTTATGATATAGTACCTATACGATATAAGTGGTATTGCATGAGCTTTGCATGTCTCCTAGTTCAGCCTTGGCTGCTCTGCTAAAGCTACCTCTGTCAGCCTAAGCTGCTAGAACACTACTACACTCTACTAATAAGGGATAACTGGACCTGGCACAAGGTGTACGTACCATTGGTACCCACTATCAGCCAGGCCAGTAACCTACACTAGATTACACCTAAAAATGTCAACATCTGTGGCTAGAAAGGTAAATGTTACCCATGGGCTGCTATACAGATATACACCACCATCTTGAGTAACTTTAAACAAATGGCTTCAGGCCTTCCCTGCTGGCCTACCTTGTAGCCGTGCTGCAGCCAGTACATAAAAGGTACATTGCTTTTTTAAAACAAACATGGAAGGACTTGTAGTAAATATGATTTTCTTTACATGATTAAAATATTGCCACCTAAATGCAGCCTCAGGAAGGGATCCTGCCTAGGCCTTACCTTTCTTCTCTTGACTTGACTGTAGCCATACTTCCTTCAATCAAGGTTGTGCCTGAATTAAATGGTAAGGGCCCCTATCCTGGCCTATTGTGAGAACAGTGGGGATTAGCATGCTGGAAAAGCTCTGGCTAGGAAACAGGAGTAGATGGGTCAACAGAGGTCTTCCTACGGCTACTCCTCAGCCCGCAAATAAAATAATGCAGTCTTGGTCACAGGGTTGATGTTCCTCAAAGTCCTCTCTTTTATGGTAGAAGTCCAGTCACCACTGGCCTATCAACTACCCGGTATAGCAGTGACAGCTAAATTCTTCTTCTGATGATAACTTGCCTTGTGGGTGACCAAGCTGCACTCAACAACTCTCCCAGGTCCAGCAGACTCAGGTACAACTTTGAGCATCAGGTTCTGTCTCTGGTGCTTCACAGCATTGAGGAATGGCAGCTTGAAGATATAGGCTACCAATGCACCAAAGCAGGCTTATTCTTTTGTTGTGGCCCTGTGCTGCAACAGCAGTCAACTGACCCTTGCTTTGGCTGGGCTCTGGAGACAACTTCTTCTTGAACAAGATACAGTCCTTCTCCTTTGCTAGCCACCAGGCTCAGCAGGTACAATCCCTGTTGGTGCAGCCTCTCTTTGACGGCTCCGCAGTGCAGCAGAGCGGTTCTTCTTTGATCATTTTTGCAGTTCAGCTGAGGTCAGAGATCAAGGTGCCCTATTTATGTTCAAAATGTGCCCTCCGGTGCCTAGTCCCAAAATGGCAAAATCACTCTCTCTACATCCAGATCTTCCTAGCCCAAACCAGAGGTCTGGCTGCCAAGGGGGTTACACGCCACTGGAAAACCAGTTTTACAAGAGGTTTCTCCTCTCCTTCTCAAGTGCCATTTAGTCCACCCTGGGGCTGGTCCTCTCCCAATTGTTCCCCATTTTCTCTTCAAAGGCAGCTTCAGCTTTGAAGCTCGTACTTTGGGCCAACACCCGTGTGGCTTCCTGCAGGAGGGAGGTAACGCCTCTCTCCTCTGAAGACCGGTATTGTCTCCTTTCCTGGGAGTCATTAGCACGTGCCTTAGTAGACCTGAAAATGGGCTCAGGGACAGGCTCCTTGTGCAACCGCTAAGGGGACATGAGATTTAAAAGCAACATTCTGACAAATTTGTAAACACTGCCACATGTTACATTAATTTTGACTTGAAAATTAAGTCAGGGTTAATGCAACAAGTTGTTTGATACCTTGGAATAGTAACTTTGGTTGCACTGTTCAGGAGTAAGCACAGCTGAGGGGACAGAGTGTAACCCTGTACTCGCCAAAGAAGTGAGCAAATCTGTCGGGGGCGTGGCTAGCAGCCGATGGAGCCGCACGCTTAGGGAAGAGCTCCGGGCCGCGAACGGGGCCCGGCCGGCTTAAAATCCCTGATCAACGCCTGAAAACCGAAACTGGCCACAGGCAATAGTGCCACAGAGCAGTGGGAGTGCAAAGAAACTCTCATGGACTCGGATCATGCCTTAAATGCAGCGCAGAACGATTTTTCATTCTGCGACCACCGAGTCAAAATGGCGGCCGCAACTAACTGAATGAGCAGCGATCCTGTGGCAGGGAGCGGTGAGACCGGGGCAAGTGCTACGGGACCCGGGGGACCCGGGGGACTGAGATCGGCCTAGCGGGACCATTGGACTCAGACGTTCCTCCGATTGGGCAGAAGTGAAACCGGTAGGCGGGAGAGGCGGGCGCCCACGGAGCTCCGGCCTCCTCACCGAGCGCAAACCTCGATCGGCCCCAACACCTTTGAGGCCTCACGAAAAGCGGTGAGTAGAGCGGGGGAGTCCCACGCCCAGAGGAGGGCGGCGAGAGAAGCGGGAGACACCACCCCCCCGCCCCAGAGGAGTCGCGCCCCCCGGGGGAACCCAGACCGGCAACCAGGGGCCTCCGAACAGCTCAGGTGGCCAGAAACAATTAACTATCAACCCCCCTGCCAACCGACAATGCCGGCGTGACACCTATCCCACAACGCTGTAATCAAAGAAGAGGAAGAGCTCAGAAATCGGGGTCTGCGGGCTAGCGAGGCTACCATTCTGGACCTTAAGAGGGGGGACCTCCGGCGCCAAGGACCCCAGACCTGGCTGGGGGAGGAAAAGCTACTAAGAACGCACCGGGCTCCGCTCCCATGCCTTCTTTTCCACGGCCCGGCCACGCCGAAAAAAAAAAAAAAAATCAACAAATACTAAAGTCTCTGAAGAATCCCCCCCCGAAAGTAACTTCCTTACTATCAACATAACACTCCAACATCTGATCTAAAGACTCCTTTAACCATGGGGAAAACCAAAAAACGCGAAGAACAGAGCCAGGACGAGGCCGCAAGCACTAAACCCACTACCCACCCCATAAAATCGCACTCCACAGATGACCTGTCATTACATGAAACTACTCTGGACACAGTTCTCCTGGCCATCAGAGAGTCCAGAGAAGCATTGGAGAAGAAAATAGGTGACTTGGCAACGGACCTCACTCTACTGAGAGATGACCATCGCAAACTGAAGGAGAGAGTAGGAAACCAACGAAACATCGCTTGCGGCAGTGACTTTAACACAAAAAACAACGACTGCAGAACTCACGGTTCTCACCTCCCGCATCAAAACCTTAGAAACCAGAGCAGAAGACGCTGAAAATCGCGCTCGCAGGAGTAACCTTAGGCTGGTCGGGATCCCTGAGCAAACCGAAACATCTGCAGACAGTATGGAGTCCTTCTTAGAAAACTGGATTAAGACCACAGTGGCCCCGGAGGGCCTCTCAGCTTTCTTCGCAATAAAAAGAGCACATAGAGTACCCACCAGGATCCCTCCCCCAGGAGCAAGACCACGTCCAATAGTGGCTAAATTACTACATTACAGAGATAGAGACTATGGGCCTGATTCTGACCCCGGCGGTTCCTTACCGCCGGGGCCAGGGTCGGCGGGAGCACCGCCAACAGGCTGGCGGTGCCCCGCAGGGCATTCTGACCGCAGCGGTTTTGCCGCGGTCAGAAGTGGAAAACCGGCTCTTCCCGGCTAAACTTAGGGTGGAACATGATGGTAAAACGCACTTCTTCACCTCGCCGCAACTAGTTTGGGAGTGGCTGGAAGCTCGGAATATGTCCACCTTGAACCACTCCACTGGGACACCGCGCAAACCGGGTGGGAGACCCAGAATATCCTCCAAACGAACCACGATGGCGGCCCCCCACAGAGTCCAATCCCTCCGCGAGATGAGAAATGCGGTGGAAACTGCAGCAGCCCTAAGAGGGGGAACGAGCCCTCGCCCGCAATCCCCGGAAAATACTTTGGATCTTGATTCGGACTGTGGGAGCACCTCATTGTCACATGACACCTTAACAAGCCTGCCGAAAATCACGCCGAGCACTGCGGAGGAGATCATCTAATCACTAGCTTCAAAGATCATACCCTGTATGTATACTGGCACGACCCTTACCATTTTCAGACAGAGAGCCCTCCGACCCTGCTACTAGGCTAGGTTTACTAAGTACACTCTTTTGGGTCCTAGATACGACACGGCCGGGTCCCGGGAGCGACTCGGGTCGGAAGCTCTCGGCCCCTGCCACACCACCCTCCTATAGGACTTTAAACTAAGAATGTTCAAGGTTTGGACGGGGAAAATGTTGGTTACCGGTCCTGGGGTATGGGAGTTGGGGTTTAAATTTGTTCTTATAGTTATAGAGGTCCAAGCCGCATTAACCATCCACGAACCTAACAACTCTCGTCTTCACTCCTCAACAAACTCGCATAACAGAAGACCTGACCAGCGGTCCAGTCCCACACATAGTCAACAACTTACAATTCATAATACATGGCTGTAACCTATAAAATGATAACATGGAACGTCAGAGGCTTAAATAGCATGTCCAAAAGTTATAAAGTACATAGCTACCTTAAACGCAGAGGAGCGCATATAGCCCTGCTCCAAGAAACACACCTACTAGAACAGGAAGTCACAGCGCTCAAAAAAAGATGGAGAGGCCAAATATTTGCCACTAACTACTCCGCTTATGCCAGGGGGGTACTAATATGGATCCGCCCAGGGGTCCCATTCCAGGCACTCCTAACATCAATAGATAAAGAAGGGAGATATGTGGTAATCAGGGACAGGCTGGATGGAAAAGAAGTGACAATAGGAGGTCTTTATGCGCCAAACTCAGGCCAAAAACTTTTCATAGATAAGTTATCACGAGACTTAGGGCCATCCTTTACAGGCCCAAAAATACTCGGTGGGGACTTCAACTGCAATCTAACACACACTTAGATAGATCACACCCCCCCTTACAACACATGCAAACTCAAAAAACTGCCAAATACTTCGCGGAATGGCAACAACATTGGCAACTTGAAGATTGTTGGAGACAACACAATCCACAAGGCAGAGATTACTCCTATTATTCGGCAACACACGATCTACACGTTAGACTAGACTAGACTAGATACCTTCCTGGTCTCCCAGGAACTGCAACATATAGTAACAACAGCCGAATACCTAAGCCGCACTATATCGGACCATAATCCCCTAATGATTTCACTAGCATGGGGTGGGGAAAAACCAGCAATCCCCACTTGGCGTCTGAGAATTGAGGCACTCGAAGACGAGGCGTTCAAACATACCCTACACCAAAACATTGAGGAACATTTCTCTCTAAATGCAGGGTCAACTCCTTTTAGAACCCTGGAGTGGGAAACCTTTAAAGTAGTAACAAGGGGTAACTGCATTGGTGAGAGCACTGGCGTTCGGAAATCTATCGAAACTGAACTCAAAAACCTAGAGGACTCCCTCAGAGAAACCGAGCAAAAGCTCCCAACACATCCCGAACTGATGTCCCTCCTGAATGATACGAAAACTAAAATAGTCGAGGCGAGTTCAAGATTGTCCCGCTTTGATTATAAACAGCACCTAAATAGACAGCATACAGAGGGCGATAAAGCAGGAGCCCTGCTGGCATGGCTTGCCAGGCCCCATAAACAACAAACCCCCATAGTTGAGATCATTACACTCACAAGGGGCAGCATACACGGTCAAAAGGAAATAAACACATGTTTCCTCGAATACTACTCAACCCTCTACGCCCCCCCAGTGGTTACTATCTGTAATACCCAGGTCCAGGAATTAGAATCACTCATCCTCCCAACACTAGGCGCAGAGGACAGTCAGGCACTAGCTGCGCCTATCTCAATCACAGAGATTAAAGCAGCTATACAAGGTATGGCTAGGGGAAAAGTCCCTGGAACAGACGGACTCCCTATGGAGTTTTATCTGTTGTACCAAGACCTGTTAGCTCCTAGACCATGCGAACTATACGCAGAAGCCTGGCATAACAATAAACTGCCCCAATCAACTAACGAGGCCGTAATGATCCCCTACTAAAACCCGATAAACCTCCCACAGATGTTCGCTCATAACGTCCTCTTTCCATGTTAAACCTAGATTATAAAATATTAAGCAGAATACTGGCAAATAGGCTGTTACCCCACATGACGTCACTAATCCATAAAGACCAGGCTGGATTCATACCCCAACGCAGCACAGCGCAAAATATTAGACGCTTAGTCTCAATATTACACGCCATGCCATCAACTACAACGTTACCCCAAGCAGCGATAATTTCATTAGACATAGAAAAAGCCTTTGATAGCCTGCGGTGGGACTATCTGGAACTGGTTATGCTAAAACTAGGACTTGGGGAGGGCTTTACGTGCTGGACAAGGCTACTCTATACCAACCCCACAGCGAGAGTTCGTACAGCTGGCATTATTTCCGACTCTTTCCGGGTGGGCAGGGGAACCAGACAGCGTTGCCCACTGTCTCCCCTCCTGTTCGCCATGGCAGTGGAACCCCTGGCACAAACAGCGAGATCAGGGAAGTACTTTGAGGGTATATCGATCAATAATCAAACGCACCACATAGCACTATATGCAGACGACATGCTGCTGTTTCTCAAAAAGCTGGACACTGGCCTACCAGGGACAATAGACATGCCCGAAAACTTCGGCAGGGCTTCTGGTCTCCGAATCAACTGGAGAAAGTCCACCATCTTTCCGCTTACTGCAGACACTCCTGAGCCCGAAGATGCCAGAGGCCTTCCCTGGTCCCCGAATACATTTAAATACTTGGGGATCAATGTATACCATAAAATTTAAGACCTCCTAGAAGGAAACATACAGAGAGCTATCAATGGACTCAAAAATAATATGCAATTCTGGAATACACTCCCCCTGACTGTCTTTGGGAGGGTTGCCCTGATAAAAATGATAGCACTGCCCAGACTACTATACTATTTCTCCACCATCCCCCTAATAATCCCAAAAAGAGTATTCAAAAACATAGACTCCCTAATTGTGAATTTCATATGGGGATCGAACAGACGCAGAATCGCGCTTAACACACTCCAGAGGCCTACCTCAGAGGGAGGATTAGCTGTACCAAACCTAGAGATTTACTATTGGGCAGGGCAACTACAATGGATAGCAAGGATAAGCAGCGAGTTCCTAAACAATAGCAACCCACGAATTTCATTAAACTGTCCTCTAGAAAACATTCTAAACATTTTACTGAACCCCAAAAAACAATTGCAACAGCTCCCATTAGAATGGGAGGCGCCTAGACATTGTTGGGACCAATTCACATAAGAACCCCCTATTCACCCGAGATCCCCCTAACAGCTCTAAACCTCACCCCGAAGGGACACATCATAGCGCACTCTAACAAAATGACAAAGTACAACATCACGAAAATAGGAGACTTGTTTAACAATGGTAAACTTTGCAAGTATATAGAATTACAAGAACGGTTCAACCTACCCTCAGGCTTATTCCTCTCCCACTCGGCCTTAACGAATAGTATCCAAAAACTATGGGGCGCAAAATCGAGTGAACCCGACACACGAACGTTGCCACCTCCTCTGCACAACAGGTGACCAGAGGGGGGTAGTATTGAGAAAATATAAGTCCCTACAAAATACCACCTGTCTCCCACTGAACAAACTTAGATCCAAATGGCAGACCGACTTAGATTGTACCCTAGAGGATACCCAATGGGCCAGAATCACCTCCCACATTTACTCTGTATCCAGGAACGCAAGGTTCAAATTGATAAATTTATACATCTATCATAGAGCTTACCTGACTCCACAATTACTAACCAAATTCTTTAACACAAATAACTCTAAGTGCCCCAGATGCGAAGAATCATCAGCGGACCTTCTGCACATGCTATGGAGCTGCCCAAGAATAAACTTGTTTTGGACCGAAGTGCTCAGGAGAATAGCCTCCAGTACAGAAAGAATAATCTCGCCCACGCCACTGATTGCCCTACTGGGAGATTTCACTCCCCCCTCAGCAAAAAAAATATCCAATAGGTTTGTAGATCTGGCACTAATACTCGCCAAGAGGGAAATAACTTCCCACTGGAAAGACCCAGGGGGCCCGCTGGTGGATAGATGGCAAAACGCACTAGTGAAGTGGGCAGAAATCGAAAGCACAGCACTGCTGAAAGAAGCGTTGCAAGGTCAAAGACCCAGAGACAGCGCCAAACACTGGGACACACTGCTGGACAGTCTAAAGGCGGTGGATGCCTCCTCATCAGAGGATAGCACATCTGACTCGGAATCGGACCCTGTACAGTCAACAAATACTAAGACATAACATACAATAAGGATCACCGACTAATATTCTGGCAGCAAGGAGAGTTGTAATTAGAATAATAAATGATGGACAAAATGCGAGATGGGGGGTGGGTATAATACACAGTTGGGAATAATTTAATATCTGTATTTGTTATGAGACATAAGCCTTTGTTAAAAGCAATAAAAGATATTAAAAAAAAAAAAAAAAAAGTGAGCAAATCTGTCCTCATTAACAACAACTGTTTCTCATTATTAATGCCAGAACATGTAAAATTCTGGCCATTAAATATGCTGCACCCTGCATTAGGGCTCGGTACGCCTGTCATAGGGGTGACTTACACATATTACAAAAATAGGTTTTGCTTTCCCTTTGCTTTAAATGGCAAAATCAAGCTAGCAGTTTAGAACTGCTCTTCCAGTCTGCAATGGTGGACTGGGAGACTTAGTTTGCATGTGTCACACCCAAGGTGGCAGAACCAGTGCTGCAATCCCTGGAGTAACTCTCTAACTTACATGTTCTGGGGTACCAAAATAATAGGGACTTGCAGGTAAGTTAGCCTACTGAGTATAATCAATGTAACATACTCATTTTGGGGTCTGGGCGCTGGTACTGAGGTCTGGTCAGCGGGCCTCAGTGCACTTCCATTTTGAAAAAAAACAGCAACATCAGTTCAAAACAATTGGGGGTGACCATACAAAAAGAGGCAGTTTCTTGTCAAGAAGGCACAGACCTGCTCTGAGAGATCTGAATTTCCTTTTGCAGCATCTAATGCCAGAAAGCCTTGTGGCACAAGCTTCTACTGGTTGTAGAAACTCCAATGTTTTTCCTATTACTCCCCCAATAGAGAATCAAAGAAGATGGAGGTATATGCAAAAAGGACGTTTTCTTCAGACAGTTTAGACCTTGGTCTGTAATTACTCCATGCCTTTTGACTGGCTGTCTAAGAAGGAAAGTGGGTACCAGCATGGTGCTTATGCACCACACTTGGATCCGCTCCACAGGCTTTTTCACAAATGTGTGGAAATTACTGATGGATATGCCTTTTGGTGGCTATTCATTGTGAAGGCTGATTCAAGCCTTGAAATACCTAAAAAGAGCAGGCCACCGCCTGCTCTGTGGGTTTGGCTCTGTCAGCTTCCCTAGCAGAAGTACCTTTTTTGTGGCTTCGGGAGGGGCCACAATCAGAGACAGAGAAAGTATTTGTCTCAATTGCAGTAGACCACCTAGTCCTTTAAAGGAAGTGGTAAGGGAGCAGGACAGCAGCTTTAAGGTCCCCAAGGGTGGCGTTCTGCCTAAACCCCAGCCTCCCATTGTGAAGCTTCATCAAAACCCCTTTAATTTTATTTGACCTTAACATCCCACAGTCACCTGGCTGGAGGTCGAATTGCTTTTTACCTCTCCAGATGGAGGAACATTACCTCATATCAATCGGTGCTCCACATCATGGAGCAAGGTCACTCTCTACTCTATCTTACCTATATTCCAGACATGCCATCTATACCAAAACATCTCCCAGAGGACCAATTGTCCATACTCCAATAGTAAGTTCTACTCACTGGGCCAAGGAAGCCATAGACAGGGTGCTAGTTTCAGAAATCAGGACTGGTTGTTACTCTTGTTACTTTCTGATACTAAAGAAGGATGAAGGCCTGTACCCCACTCTAGAGCTTCACCCTTTGAACTTCTTAAGGAAAGACAAGTTCAAGATGCTTACCCTAGCCGAAGTTCTCTCTGCCCTCAATCCAGGAGACTGGATTGTAGCGCAGGACTCACGGGATGCATATTGCTACATTCCCTGGGTTTCACAGGTGCTACTTGTGGTGTCTAGTGGGCAGGAGCACTTCCAGGACTTCATGCTCCCCTTGGGCCTTACCAGTAACCTCAGGTGTTCCTAAAGGTGACGGTGGTGGTCACAGCCCACCTGCGGTGGTTGGAAATACTAGTCTTCCCATACCTCAAAGACTGGCTACTGAAGGCGGGATCACCTCAAAGAGTCGCAAACCATCTCCAGAAAATGGCCGACATGTTGAGATTGTTCGGTTTCTCCATCAGTGAACCAAAGTCACACCTGACTCTTTCACATTGGCACCCCTTCATCACAGTAATCCTGGATACAGTGTTGCTCCAAGCTATGCCTCTGCCTCAACAAGTCCAACTGTAGGTTGAAGAACCCTAAAACCATCAGAGAACGCAAGGCCAAACTTTACCAAGCATAAGAAGTCTTCATGCCGGGACCATTCCTAGTTTCTCTCTGCGTCTAAGGTTTCATCTCATTCCATTCCCAAAGTCGATGAAGATACTTCAGAGGTCTTCATTGTGCTCCAAGCCCTCAGGTAAGCATTGGGAACACAAGAAATTGAAGTCGGATTCTGCTCCCTCAAATCAGTTGCGTTCACCTGAGTAAGTGCTGGGGCGGCACCATGTTTCTTGATCTCCCTACAAAGCAGGCCAACTTTGGACCTGATCCCGCAGATGGTCCCGCAGATGGTTCGAGCATGACTCAAGTTTCTGGGGCCTTAAGCTATGCAGCAATAGATCAAAGAGTTCCACACAGCCATGATCTGGCTCTCTGGATCCGTACCAACTCCCTTCTGTCACACCTTTGGGCCCAAGGTTTCACCATCTGCGCCAGGTGGACCCTCCAAACATAGCCTCCTTCCAGTTCTTTTTCCAAAACCACTTCCGGTGCCACGACCCACGCTGGTCTCAGTCACATTGATACTGATTCCAACTTCATCTCCTGAGGAGGCAGCCCCAATTGTCCTCCAATGACAAATCACTGTTGGTCGGACCTCGACCGATGTCACGCCTGAATTCACTGAGGTGCTTCTTCTCATAGTTGAATTACAATAACAACAACACTCTGTGCATTCCCTTTTTGGGACTGATTTGACTAATAACTGTGACCCGGGTGATGAGTTTGCTCACACCTATCAGGATGACATTTGGTCCAAGGATTTACAGGAGACTAGAGGCCTCGATACCTCACAGAAGACAGGACTTTTTTATCCCCCTGGACTAGCCACAGAGGAATCTGCTTCACCTTGATGGGTAAGGTGGCCAAAGTTCTTGACCTCCAGATCTCCACCTTGGAGGTTAAAACAAAACGTTTGAGTCAAGTCACTCAACCAGGGCAGATATCTTTGAATACTCTTCTTCCTTTCAACAAAGCGTTGATGGATACTTTATTGGGGGCTTGGGCCAAACCATGCTCTGGCCCACGGGTCAATCAACAAATTGCTAGACATCATTGCCCTGCTACAGGTGACCCAGCTTTTCTTTCTTAGCACCCCTCACCAGAAAAATTAGTGATGCAGGCTTCCACCAGTTGCCCTAATCCCAACATATTTAACACCACTCCCCCTGATAGGGAATATAAGCAAGTGGAAAGTTTTGGTAAATATGTTTTTTTCAACCAGTTTAGGTCCGTTCTGTTAACTCCAGCTGTTTGTTGGGAAGGCACTCCCAGGCCCCTTGGGATTCATTTGCACAAGTCCTCCCTGATGTGCAAGAAGACCTTAGCTCTGTGCTCTTCCAGGCACTTTAAGATGGTTGTGCTGCAGCCACATTCACAATACATTGTGGCTTGGACACTGCTGATTCCATCGGATGTGCCTCAACATTGCCATATGCCACCATGCAAAGCTGCAATTGACTTGGTTCTCTGGCAATTTCCAGTCCTTCCTGATGGAAATATCCTTTCATGGGACCTGCTTGTTTGAGGACAAAGCTGATTCTACTCTTGAGCGTTTTAAGGGGAGCAGGGCTTCTGCTCCCTCTTGTGGTCTTTCTGTCCCACCTCTCTAACCGCAAGAGTTCCTTCGCTCCTTTCTCTGCTTTGGCCAAGACATCCCTTACTGCTAGCTTGTCCAGACCCCACAGAGAACAAAGCAGTATCAGGCAGGGGCCTAAGTACCAAACGCCCCTGCGACCAAGGTCAGTGTGCCACCCAGCCTACCGCATACACCGTCCCTGCCAAACCTCTTTAGTGTGCCCTTGAAGGGTCACAGCCACCCAGTGGGAGGCAGAATGCACTGATCCTTACTGAGCTGGCAAGAGGAAACAATTTACTCTTTCTTTATTCCCCACTGCACCTTCCACTGTTGCCCTAGGGTCTTACAGAGGACAATCTCTCCCTTTCTCAGCAGGAAGTTTCAGCCCTTTTGACCAAAGATAGGAGAAATATAAAAAATGCTCATTCTAGCCCAGGTCTTGTATGCCCTCGCCTCTGAAGACTGGGTGGTGGCATTGGATCTGCAGGACTGCTATTTCCATATACCCATTCTGCCATCCCATCTGTGTTACCTGTAGCTTGTGGTGGGACAGGAGCATTTACAGTTCGCTGTGCTCCCATCCATCTCACTAGCGTCCCTGGGTTGCTCACGAACGTGATGGCAGTGGTATCGCAAACCTACAGAGATCAGGGGTGCCAGTCTTAACCTACCTCGATCATTTGCTCCAGGCTGTCGTGAAGCAGCTCCAGATTACGGCAAACCTCCTGTCATCTTTGGGGTTCAATATCAACATGTCTAGTCACACCTGACTCCTTCTCAGACGCTTCCCTTCGTCTGAGCCATTCTGGACACAGTCAGTTTAGTGGCTTTCCACTGGTGAAGAGAGTCCAGGACATTCAGGCTAGAATCCTGATCTTTCATCCTTATTCCTGGATTTCAGTGATGTCAACTCTGAGGCTGCTGGGATTGATAGCCTCCTGCATCCTGCTAGTCGAGCATGCCAGGTGGGACATGTAGGCTCTGCAGTGGAATCTGAAGTACCAGGGGGCTCAACATGAAGGAGATGTCTCCAACCACATCCAGATGTTGGAGGAGACTGTGAAGATCTACAGTGGTGCTTAGTGGACCGAGATTGAATCAGCGGCAGACCCATTTCTCTTCCCCACCTGTAACTGACAGTGGTGGCTAATGCATGGCTTCTGGGTTGTGGTGGCCATCTAGAAGAGGTGGTCATTAGAGGCATCTGGTCTCTGCGGAAGTCCTGGCTCCACATTAACCTTCTAGAGCTGTGAGCCATCTGTTTGGCGCTGAAAGCCTTGCTTCCATCCATCAAGGGGAGTCTGGTACAGGTGATCATGGACGAACACAACCGCCATGTGGTACTGCAATAAGCAAGGTGGGGTGGTGTCACGGCTCCTCTGCCAAGAGACGTGGCACATCTGTGAATGGCTGGGCCAATAATTTTTCTTAGTAGTGGAGCACCTGTCAGAATCACTGAATGCTAGGACTGGTAGGCTCAGCTGCAGGCGTTTAGAAGAATACATATGGCAATTACACTGAGAGGTGGTGCAAGGTCTCTTCTGCAAATGGGGAGAGCCTTGGCTCAATCTATTCACCGCCACTGAGACTGCATAATGTCAGCATTTCTACATGTTGGAATTTCCAAGGCATCTCCTACTCCGAGACGTGTTCCACCTTGAGTGGAACTCGGTATTCCTGAATGAGTTTTTGCCGATACCACTCCAGTCCCAGTTTCTCATTTTACTATGATCTGTAAAAGAGACAAGTATGATCATTCTTGCAAATAACATTTGTCAGCTGGTATATATTCCCACTTTTCGTTCCACCGGTTTCATGACTAAGAATATGTTTTCCTGGCCTTTCAATATAATTTCTGCTGGTTCAGGATGACGATTTGAGGATTCTACCCCCACCTTAGCACCAGGGTTTTTGTCAGTTGAACCAAAACCTCCCTCACCACGTACAGTAAGAAGGGCTGGGGCAGTCCCCTTTTTTACGATTCCTCCATACACTGGGATATTCACAATCTGTGCAATTCCGTCTCCAGATTGTATTATCAAGTCAGTGTCTCCACTATTCAGGAGAATGATTTTAGTTTCTCCTTGGTCATCTGCATCGATCACTCCCCCCCTCCAAGACCTGAATACCTTTGAGTGCCAACCCAGATCTGGGAGCAATCAATCCTAAATGTTCTGGGGAATCTGTATTCCAGTACCTGTATCACAGAGTGCCATGTCTCTTGGGTTCAATGTGTACGCTTAGAAAGCATGTAGATCAAGACCTGCAGATTTGGATGTGGCTTGGAAACGAACTAGGGCTCCTAGTCTTATTTTCCCAAAACTTGATTGTGTTGGTCTCCACATGGGTTTGTATCTATAATGTTGGAGTTAACATTCTCATCAATGGAGTCTCTGCATTTGTCAGTGGCCTGTTGTTCAAAATTTGGAGAGCGTCATTTAAATGCTCTCTCCAGTTTTTCAAAGTTCCATCTGATAGTTTTCGTAATTGGTGTTTGAGCAAGCTGTTCATTCTCCCAATCAGTCTTGCAGCTTGTGGATAAGGAATGTGATTAATCCACTCAATATTGTGTTGTAAACAAAAGTCTTGTACCAATTTCCCTTTGTAACGTGACCCATTGTCACTATGGACTTGGAGTGGGACTCCATAAAATAACATTAACAAGTACAGAGTCTTGATATTGTTACATTAAGTGGCAAGTTTGCAAGGGATGGCAATCAGGTAACCAGTATAAGTGTTGTCTACTGTGCAAGCGTATTGACAACTGTGACTAACCGGTAGTGACCCAATGTAATCAATTTGCCATATCTGTCCCTGTAATTTCCCTCTCCCCAACTGACCTTTAACTGTTTGCTGGACAGATCTCTGTTGTGTGTGTTGACAAGTAGGACAATGCATGATCACAGTTATTATCAAGTCTAAGGGAATGTGCATCACTCTAATCTCTGCCTACCTGTAAGTGGCTTTCTCACTCAGGTGTCCACATTTTTAGTGCACCCACTTAGCCATCCCCACCAAGTCAGAATCCTGTGTCGCCAGTTCTGTCCTGAGATTTTGGCTTTGTCGTCTGCAAGGGAATTGAACCATCATTATGATGAATCAGTGGACCAGTGGACATCTGCATGATACACAGTACTTTGCGCTAGCATTTCCCAAATTTCTTGCCACAACTATTTGCCCCACACCTTCTTACAATGTGCATGCTATGTGGGAAGCCAGGTGCCTAACCCATTGGCGGTAGACCAAGAATCAGTGTAAATGTGACATGTCCCAGGTAATTATTGTTTCAGTGCTTGATACACAATGTACAATTCTCCATATTGACTACTATTCCCTTCTCCTGTAGTAGTTAATAACTTCTTGGTGATTGGGTTATATGACACTGCTTTCCAATGTCTTTTAGTCCCCACATACTTGGCTGAACCATCAGTAAACCATACATTCTTCCTATCCTCAGGGGACAAGGATTCAAATGGCTCACCCCACCTCACTGGTGACTCTTTTATTTGTGGTACCTCCTGCACCCGCTCCTCCTCACGTAAAGGGGCTTGTGACACCTGTTCATGTAGAGCAGCTGTCCCTGCTGGTCCCACTCGGGTCCTATCCTGCATGTACCATTTCCAATTTATGATACTGGCTTCTTGGGCTTGTCCTATACGGTGAGTTTTAGGTGAGCTCATCAACCACTGCATCATTGGAATCTCAGGTCTTAGAATCACATTATGACCTAGGGTCATTTGCTCAGTATCCACTAGAGCCCAGTAACAAGGAAGTCATTGTTTCTCAAAAGGAGTATATCGTTCTCCAGCATCAGGTAGATTTTCAGTCCAGAAACCCAAGGCGACCCTTGTTCTTCCCTGTTTTGCCACATGCTCCAATTGGCATATTGCCCCTGAATGGTTACATGCAACTCAATGTCTCCTTCCTGTACGGGCCACAAGTCTAAAACCTGTTGAATCGCCTTCTTTGCCAAGGCAAACGCACACTTCTGTTCACCCCATTCAAACTCATGTTTATTTCGTGTCACTTTGTACAAAGGGGCCAAAATCTGACTCAAGTGAGGTAAATGCTGACCCCAGAAGCCAAACAATCCAATGAATCGCTGTGTCTCCTGTTTAGTGCAGGGAGTAGCAAACTCTAAAATATTTTGTTTTGCTTGCAGCATCAACTCTCTATGTCCCTGATTCCACTGAACTCCAAGAAACTTCACATTTTTATAGAGTCCCTTGTGTCTTTTCTTGATTAATCATCCACCCTTTACTCTGCAAGAGTTCCACAACCCGCTCCAACTGAGTCTACACCTGTTCTTGTGTCTCTCATTGAATAATCACATCATCAATGTAATGGGTCAATTGCACCCCTGGAATGACAGATACTTCATCCAGGTGCACTGCCACCAGCCAGTGCCAGATGGTGGGGCTATGTATACCCCATAGGCAAAGAGAACATCTTACATAGTCTGCCACAATGTGAGAAGCTGAATTGCTCTTGACACTCAGGGGCCAATGGTATAGAAAACAAAGCAGTATATAAATGGTAGCATTCCAGGTCTCTCTATGTTTTTGTATTCTTTCAATCAAAGTGCTGGTGTCGGGGACTGCGGCTGTCAAAGGGAGTGTATATTTATTCAACTCGCGGTAATCAACCATCATTCTGTAGCGCCCTTCTGGTTTGTGTACAGGCCACAGAGGATTATTCCATTCAGTGGTGGTTGGAGATATCACACCAGCCTCAATCAATTTGTGTATAGTTTTACTTATTTCTTTATGCCCTCCTAGAATGCATTATTGCTTTAAGCAATTACCTTGTTTGCTGGGGGCACCTTCACTAGGGTATCTTCAGATGTCCTCACACACCCTATTGGGTGTCATGCTTCATCATCGGACGTGCTCCTCGTCAGACCGACGCTGCAATGTCTGACTGGCACACCCTGTAGGGGGGCTCTTTGCCAGAGATCTCTTCTCAATGATGCTACAAACCCCAAGAGTGAGTAAGGAGAAAAAGAGAAGAGAACAACAGAAAAACTAAAATTAGCTCAAGACCCTAACTGAATACTAAGTTTATTTGTCTGTGTTGGGTGATGGCCAAGATTAAAAATGTAACAAGGGAGTGAAATAGAGATAATGCTCAACCACTCTGTATCAACTTGTTAAGGAAGAGAGGAGGCCAGGAACTACCAGACCTACCTCAAAATGAGGTCGACATGTTTCGCATCTCTATGGTCCAAAAGGATCCTATGACGCTTCTTCAGGACCTAGTGCATCTTAAACCTCTCCTACTATAAACTAAATTGACTCCTGCAATCTGTAACTGTCAGAAAAAAAGTTACCAGTCACTTACACGAGTCCAATCTGACCCGAACTTGCTGTTCCTATTAGTCACCCCTCCCAAGTAGGGACCGGGCTTCATGGGACCACACAGGCCATTAGCCAGGCTTGCAAAAACTTTTTCTAGTCCTGGATGCGAGTAGGTAACCTACCCCTGGCCACGCGATCGGGAGCCTGTGTGGTCCCATGAAGCCTGGTCCCTACTTGGGAGGGGTGACTAATAGGAACAGCAAGTTCGGGTTTCTGCTGGACAGATCTCTGTTGTGTGTGTTGACAAGTAGGACAATGCATGATCACACATATTCATATTCTA
Organism: Pleurodeles waltl; assembly: GCF_031143425.1. Classification (NCBI taxonomy): domain Eukaryota; kingdom Metazoa; phylum Chordata; class Amphibia; order Caudata; family Salamandridae; genus Pleurodeles; species Pleurodeles waltl. The sequence goes on from NC_090440.1 coordinate 1,693,954,768, forward strand.
GGAGGGGCACAATCAAAACAATATATTTTCTTTTTGGGTTTCTTCCTATTTTCATCTGAACTGTAGCCTGCATGGCAGGGGTTTGTTTTCCACCCAACCCTGTGATGGTGTAGTGCTGACTGGTAAACTTTTTTGGATTTCCAAAAATTAAAGAGGACTCCACTCCGGTGTCAACTAATGTGCTCGTACTCTGAACATTTTTGTGTTTCCAGTGTATTTCTACATCAACATGAGGTCTGTTATCTTTACGAGCCCATCCCTGTACCGGAGCTTGGCCTGTTTCCTAATCTGATTTAAACCTGTCAACTTTTGCCCAAGTCAGGTTTGGATATATGCTTTCATATCTGCAAGTAGATTCTCCTCCTTTCCTGCTCTCAGCGGTTAACCACTTGCTATCCAAATCTTCCCCCTCATTCCCTCGCGAAGAAACATTTCTTTCCCCTTCTTTTCTATCCTCCTGCATTTGTGGCTAGCCTTGATTCACTTGTTTATTATCTTCCTTGTTTACCTTTCTACTGCCTTCCTTTCAGTCCAGCCCTGTCTTGTGGTACATCTTCCACAAGCTTTTAGTATCTATTTCATCAATCTGCTCCTTGTTGACACCATCCTTCAGTAATGCCATAAACATATCTCTCCTAGATACTTTGTTATTATCTGTGTGACCCTCAGACCTCGAAGCTCTCTCAGGTTAATTCCAGTCTCCAAACTCTCATAGCTTGCGAACTGCCTCCAGCACATCTTTCAATGTCTGCCCTGTCTAAATAATTCGGAGAGTCATTATTACTTGACTGTAGGCTGGAGGAGCAAGAAGAATGATTTTATTTTGTATTGATACAGGGAGCGGTCCGCCTATCAGACAGTGAGTATCACCCAGGAAAACAGCAGTTTTCATTCCCTCCTCCTTAATTCTCTGCATTGCATCTCTTAAGGTATACCAGGGTTTGTCATTTGGTGGCCAATCTGATTCTGTAGGACACTTATGGTTGCACCCCACAACTGCTAGCTGCAGTAGGGTGATCTGTTGGTTACCCTGATAACTCATAAACTGCTCCAGTATTATGGGGTCAGTGCTAAGAGTACAAAACATAGGAGCGTCTCCTATACCTAACATTACTCCAGAGGCTTCTGTGTCAAATAGTCACACCATCCATGTGAATAATGTTTCCCCAGCTCTCTGCTTGAATCTATCTATAATATCATTAACTTCTTGCTGGTTGTAATCTTCTAAAGAGTGCATCTTAATTCCTGCCGGCTTCTGTGGATTACCCTGTATTTTGCATCTAAATATTGGCTGTACGCGAACCACTTTTGGCTCATCTGTCTCAAAATGGCCTCCACCCTTTTTAACCTCTTCATCACTGGATTTTGACAAATCAGTACTTTCCCAAAAGTTCATATCCATTCTTTGGGATTCCAGTCTAACCCGGCTTTAGCAATTGCTAAATTAACTTTCTTTTGATTTATTTTACCTCTCCTTTTCCGATACCTGTTTTGAGCAACTTTGACAGCTGCTTTTTCTGTGACAGACTGATAGGTATCAGCCTTATCTTGCAATAGCTTATTATGATATGACAGCCTGGTTACATTATTTTTAGTTTCAACAAGCTGCCTTTCTAATTGCTGCTTTCCATGTTCTAGCTGCTTACATTTTTCATGCATATTGTATAAGCAGAAAGCAAAATCCACTCTCTTCTGCCTCAAACAGTTAAGCCTCAGCCCCGTTCAAGAGGTACTTTTTGTAAATACATTAACACATTCTTTGGCTCTGCTTCACTAAGACATTCATCCCAACATTCCGAAAGCCCCGAACCACAAGACCACTCGTTCGCAAGGACATTATAAGGTTCTTTGATCCACTCTGGAATCTCACATGAAATTTAGGAAACTGCTTGTGAAGCTGCTTTGGACTTCTTGCCAAACATTTTTCACTTTTAAATCTTACACTTTTTAACCTTCCCCCCTGGTACTGCGCGATTACGCCAATTTGTTCTGCTTCAGACTGAGAGAGAACGCATTGAAAGGAATGCAGAAAAGGAGCACTTTTAGTCTCAGTAATGAATTTATTAAGGCACTTCCCAAGTTTCATGCACGGAAAGAATAACGTGAGCTTTTATTTAAAATGCAGCAACACTACGTATTCATGCATGCACAACGCAAAGCTAAAAAAAAGAATGAAAAATGCATCAGCATGGGGCTTGACACTGACATCATCCCTTTGTCTGCCAACTTAAGGTCGTGGAACCCTCGACAACCAAAAACAAGGAGACTACCCGCAATGGGATTATTTTCTGAGCAAGGGGTCCCTTCTCAGATGAGTTCCTTCTTCCTAGCCATCAAGTTTCCCACAGTTTAAATACTTTAAACAAACTTAAGAGGAAGGTTTTAGAAATCCCCCTCCCATCGAGTAAGTTGTTGTTCAAATGCTGGCCGTACCAGGTCAGTGTTGAAAGAACATGCTTGAGACTGGCCAGATCCCAAGGTGTACTTCCAAGACCGTGCTGTATCCTGCTTAACCATACACATTCTCAGCCTGGAACATCCTTATCTCTCTTACTCCTCCATGTTATGTACTCGTCCTTGGTGAGAAAGGGCGAAAACACATTCACAATCTGTGTGCAGAAAAATACCTGCGCCACTAATGAGACGGCATTTGAAGCTAAGCTAAGCATAAAATGGAGTCAGTGGTCAAGATGGAGCAGGTGGTTAAATACAGATAGGATTACAATGCCTCTGATTTAGCATGCCGAAGATAGGGAAGAGGAGAACACCTACAGACAATGGAAATGTTTTGCCTTCAATCCTTTGAGTGGAAGGTGGAAATCCAGAAACGGAAATGATGGAGGTGGAGAGAGGACTTCCTTTTTTCCATGAACTTTGTTAGCAATGGGCTGAAGATTATTTCTTCCTGAGCTTAGCCATTTGGTGGATGATAGGAGTGAGAGGGGGCTGCAGTTTCTTTTGTTCAAGGTGAGGAAGTTTCTTGGCTTGCTTTGTTGTTTGTTCCCGATTACTGATCAGGAAGGAAGCCGTGCAGAGATTTCACACTTCATTGTACTCAAGATGCTGTGCATAGAGCCAGCCTCAGTGCTCTCTGCTGTGAGACTCATCAGTTTAAACAAAAGGATATGTCTGGGGGGTAGCCCAAGAAGGACATTAGAAAGAGAACAACCCTAAATTGGCTCTGCTACAGGAGATAGTGTATGCAGGCCCATGCACAAACAGCTACTTAAACCAAAAGGCAGAAAATTGATCAACATGCCCTTTCCAATACGAAAATGAAAAATCTGCACTTGGGTAGTTTATAAGTGTTTCTTTTCCTCCATCACTACCCCAGGCTTTACAGCTTTTTAATGGTCTATAAGTTTGAAACAAGGTGCAACAGCTTGCCCTTGTTTGCTACGGATTTAGAGGCAGATCATAGCAGCTTTGCAAAAAGGGAAACGTGTAGCAAAATCTGAGAAAAGTTTTTACATTTAAGTTGTGTGCGCAGTGATTTGTACCCATATCTGGATGTGTGCTTGTGAGAAGTGGGAGAGTGGCACCAATGGGAGTGGGTGCAATGCCCGGCACCACTGTTCTTGAGAGCTAGGACCCAGTGCCCGCCCAGGACCCCTGGCTATGTCTGCACTGCAGCCACAGAGCCGAAGGAAGACAGCCCTCTTATGCCCAGCTCCCACCAATGAACGTTACCCCTGTTGTCCAATTCCCTACAAGTATCCTGAGGTGGAAAAGAGAAATCCAACCTCAACATTATACAAGAGATGGAACAGTGATCTTTAGGTCCTTCAACTTCATCCGAATTGCCATTTGGAAGAGGCAGGGATCCAAGAGGCACTAGTTGCTCAAAAATTACAAGAACTTGGTAACAAGTCGAAGCCACAAGCAAACAATAAGCTACCATGTTGAAGTTAGGGCTGAGAAAAATGAATTAGTAAACCCTTGAATGAATGCCATCTCAATAAACATTCCATTTTCTAGCAACTCAATCATACTGATAACTTGTCTACTTAATCCCTAATGGAGCCGTTTGTCTTTTATAAGTGTTCTGGTCAACAGGAATTAATATTATGTAATATTGACATCATATTGACATCAGAAAGGTCTAGTTGACCTTGCCTGAATTTGAAAATGTAACTGCAGATAACATTTAGGTTAGAAGGAGCAGTTTAACTCATTGACCAATGTTAGTATGGAAATTAGCAATAAATTATCAGCTTGTTGCTAGTAACCCCTCAGAGGCAGTAATTGGTACCAGCCAAGCTGTTGCTGGGGTGATTTGCATTGAATCACCGGACATTCAGGTGAAGCCGGGATACGAACCTGGCCCTGTATACTCCAAAATGGTAAATTCCACAGTTCGGAAATTCCACCATGCCTTTCTTATAAGATCCCACTCCCCCTTTGCTCTATTTACATATGTTCATGTTTTTATTGTGATTATTTTTCTTTGAACTTGTTTTTCTTCTTAAGTGCTCCAACACATACACATTCAAAAATATAAGACTGAGCCCTTGAATTGTATTATTATTTTCCTCAGCCTTTGGCATTTCCATCTAAATATCCTAAGTAACAACATCAACTCTCACATGAGAGTGGCCCACACGCTACCTAGGGCCTACCCATTTAGTAAAAGGGAACGTTTGGGCCTGGCAAGTGGGTACACTTGCCACATCGAATTGGCAGTGCAAGTGCAAGAGTGCACACACAGAACCTGCAGTGGTTTGTCTGAGACATGTTTACAGGGTACTCATGTGGGTGGAACAATCAGTGCTGCAGGTCCACATTTGATTTACACGCCCTGGGCACACATAGTGCACTTTACTAGGGCCTTATTAGTAAATCAAATACTCCAATCATGGATAACCCAATCACCAATATAATTTACATAGGGAGCACTTCCACTTTAGCACTGATCAGCAGTGGTAAAGTGCGAAGAGACAATACACCAGCAAAGACAGATCAGAAAAAATAGGAGGAAGAAGGCAAAACTTTTGGGGATAACCCTGCAAAAAGGGCCATTTCCAACAGAGCCTATGTTATGCAAGTTGCACACGTCTTCAGCAGTTGCTCAACTCATTGAGATATCTTGGAGGCTGGGAGAATGCTGGCTGTTGCGGGCAGAGTTTTCCAAGCTCCACCAGCCGTTCACTTTCACTTGTTCGTGAGCTTGCCTATCAAAAATTCTTTGATAACATTGGTAAATGCTTGGTAAATGCTTTACGTTTGTCCCACCTTGGGGACAGACCCTGTTAAATGGATCATTGCACTTTTGCCGATATGTTTGACTGCAAGCAAACTTCTTTATTCTTTTGTGTCTCTCCTCCACGCTCACGCTAATGGCTGCCATGCTGCTTTGAATTGACTTGGTTATGTCAACTGTTTTACTTTTCATTTTTAATTTATGTGGCAAGAAAAGTCCAGTTAGGAATTTACAACGCTAATAGCTCTAATTTGAGCAAATGCTAGACCCGTTCCATTGTAAATCCTTGTATTATTGTTTCATGCTTGTTTAGGCTTGTTATGCACATGCTGTTATTTCCTTCTGTGGTGGTGGTTAAGCACGTTTTGTGTCTGTTTCCAGACCTTCTTTGTTCTGTGCTCCATTCCAGATGTAGAAATGGCTCAGAGATGCAGCATGAAACTAAGGAGATTGTTTTTGAAGGGATCTTAGGCATTTTAGAGTACATCAGTAGGGAGGCTCTTTGCAATGTCCTGCAGCAACGAGCTCTGGGAGTGCAGCACAGCTCCGCAACTGTGCTATGAATAATAATATTTTTCTGTATGTTGTTTTATACCACAATTCAACCATTAACAAGCACTCTAAGTACCTGATATTTTACAACCATTTTTTATTCGTACTTAGTTTGGCATCCTCGAAATGGTGAAAGACTGAGGGCCTCATTACGACTTTGGCGGTCCTTTCACAGGACCACCGAAATCGCTGCAGGCAAAAGCCCGCCAGTAATGGAGGTCTTTTGCCCGCCCTATTAAGAGCTTTCTGCTAGGCCAGCGGGCGAAAACAGTGTTTCTGCCCTGCTGGGCCAGCGGCAATGTTGTGGTGCGTTGGGTGTTTCAGCACCTGTTGCGCATTTCACTGCTCGTAATTCAGGCAGTGAGGTGTGCGACGGGCTGTCCATGGGGGCCCCCGACACCCACTTTCCACAAGCCTTTGCATGGCGGTGAGACCGCCTTGCAAAGGATGGCGGAAAGGGGACTCATAATCCCCAGGGCAGCGCTGCTTGCAGAGCTGCCCTGGCGGATTTCCACCACCGAGACCGCCAGGCTGTTGACAGGCGGCAACTAGGCGGTGCCCGCGGTCGGAACGTGGCACATCTGCCACGGTCATAATAGGGTGGTCAGACCGTCCTGTCTGCGGCAGTCCGACCGCCATCGCGAGTGTGGCAGTCTTGTGATCGCCACACTTGTAACGAGGGCCTGGGTCTGCATTGCTGAGATTCGAACTCCTAACCTGCAGCTCTCTGCATGGTCCGCGTAGCCTGTTTGTTCAAAGAGGTTGAGGAATTCCAGAACATACCCCAGTGACAAGCAAACAACTACATGCTGAGAATTGTAATTCATTAATAGATTAGGTGCATCGTGTGCTTCACTTCTGTCCTATTCCGCTTCCGCAGCTCATGGGAATTAGCCAGTGGGTTGATTATCTGTTGCTGTGATTTGTGTGTAGATTATTGCTGTGTGAAATTTAAGTTCGTCCAACAAAGTTCACAACTTTGTGATAAACCAAGTCTTTGCGATTCACACAGCAAAAATGGGATAATTCTCTCTACGATAATTTTGTTTGTGCAAAAACTTTCCTTCTGACAGTACTTCTCTAGAGTTCTTCTCCAGGACTTAATTCACGTTTCTGTCTTGTCTGTCGCTTATCTGTAAAAAAGTCAATCCAGTGGTGTGGACAGATGCTCCTCCCCAGCTGAAACATTTCCTCCTCGTCACTTTACAATACATTATTTCAGACGCTGCTTTTTAACAGAGATACCCACAATCTCTGTCTCCACTTCAGATGTTTTTTTCACAATCACGTAGTTCTTCATTGTGGACCATCACAGCCAGCTCACTCCCACTTGCATGCCCTGAAAGACGTGTCCAGTATTACATTATTACTGTATGCTTTTTTGCTGCATACACATTTACAGACTAAGCAATTCACTAAGTCTGTTACATGATCATATTTCTTACAAATGCTATTTTCATTGTGGTGTCCTTTTGGGGCTGTTCTGAGCATTACAGTCTAATGCCAAAAGTTTATTTTTGATAGAGGTTTTTACTGAGTTTACATGACAATTGTATATGTTTTATTAATCTCTCATTATTGCAATTATGACCATGATTCTGGTCAACTAAGCATCCTTATTACACTTTGACTGTTTGAGCACTCCGGATATGTTTGGGTGACTCTTTTAGTTTATTTCTCTCGTTGCTCCTCCAACGCTGTCTTATGTCTTTTTTTGGGGGAGAATTGTGTTAGCCAGCCAGTAACTCTGATGGTGGGGTGGTGAAAGTGGTATTCTATTGGAATTAGCATGCAGATTTGAATTAGGATGCTAAATGGCAACAATTTCATTTTTGACTGCAGATAGAGGAAGAAGGTAAATTGAAGTGCTTTAGTTATATGCAGGGCCACTGGAATTATGTGGCAGGAAAAGACAAATCTATGAGGCAGGGTTGACCAATTTATGTGGCAAAAAAAGCCTGGTTATGAATGCCATTAGCTCTAACTCAAGCAAATGCGAGACTCATTGCATTGCAAATGCTTGTTTTTCCAGCTTTCAGTCAGCAATAAAAAATGTCATGATAAATCTTGTGATTAATGTTCCTGCTAGAGAGAGATCGGAGTTATTTTCTAGTGGCAGTTTTGACTCACCATAAAATTGCGCAGAGGGTTAATGTGAATGTTGCAAAGAACAGATCTGTATTGTATGTGGATAGCTGAGTGGATTAACAGCCTTTACTGCGCTTTAAAATAAATGAAATTATTTGAGAGAGGGGCAACTTTGACTTTTCCTGAGTGATAATGAGGGAATCCGAGGAAGATGTAGATCATATGGAGGGGGGAGGGGCACCAAATAAGATTGTCACACCAGTCGCTACCAGCGCTAAAGCCGGCCCTGTAACTGATTTTGTCGCCTTGTGGATTCTGTTTTGTATTGTTCCTTCTTTAGGCCCTCGTAAAGCCCTAATTTCCCCAAAAGATTTTAAAAGGACTTGCACGTTTTTTTAGCCTTTAATGTTCCTAGGGGCAACATGTAAAAGGCTTTAAGTTTCTGGGTCATACGTTTCATGGAATGACTTCAGCATCCCACATAATATCAAAGCACACATGATACACTGACCCAAAGAGGCAGAACCGCTATTTTACACCACCCAAAATATTATTACTTACCCACATCATTATACTATACTAATAATAATGTTTTTTCGTGGGGTGATGCACTATTGGCCCCCGTGTATGTGTTACAAGGTGGTCTGTTCCAGCACGAGTTAGAGCGCCAATAAATAGGCATGCCAGGGGTGAGGACTTCAGTAACTGAGCAGCCATGAAAAGCACTGGGTGTCCGTGTGATTATTGGGGCCTCACATGCACGACACTAGTACATTGGCGACGAGGTTGTTATGCGGTCTCCGTCTGCCCCATGCACACACAACGGAGAGTGACTACAGTGTGACAAGTGCCTGCAACTTGACAAACTTGGAAGGCCTTACTGCCCGCCCGACCTCGCCACGTGCACCAGAACAGCCTGTCAGCCGACGATACAGCTCACAAGGGAGAAAACACAGATTGCACATAGGCCCGACCTCACCACGTGTGCCAGCACAGCCTGTCAACTGCCGATACAGCTCACTGCTGGAGAACCACAGCCAGGCCTTCCGGTTGCCACCATAAACAAAACAAAAACATGGAAACTACTGACCCTGCTAAGAGAGGATGGAGGAGGACTGCCAAATCTCAGTACCAGAAAGGGTCATCTAAACCCCAAGAACCCAAGAGCATTTATCCATATGAGTGAAAAGCACACAAGGACACTTCCACTTCACAATACATCAGGAGTAAGCATTACCTTCACGACACCCAGTACAAGCCCAGTGCAGAACAGAATAATAAGCTTGGTCTGGCAACTGTCACTGAGTCTAACAGACAGTGCTCATGCCGCCAGTGAACAACTCACGGAAACACATCATAAACCAAGCCTCAAAAATAACACAACCTCCACCACACAAACATGGCATCCATTCCAGCCACTGAACTGTTTGCTGTTGATGGCACACCCTCGACGCTGGCGCCCAAATGGAAGGATTGGGTGGGGCATCTCCAGTTATATTTGAGGGGGCAGACATACCCGCAGAACGATGAAGAGCCCTCCTACTGCACTTAGACAGAAAAGACATTCACAAAATATACAAAACATTGACTGAAGAAATGCCAAAATTGTACAATACCCTGCTACAAGCCATGAACAGCCATTTTGAACTCATGCCAAGAACCGAGACTACGAATGAATCGCGTTCCGCCAAACATGCCAAGAACCTGAAGAGTCACTGAACACATTCCACCGGAGGCTGATAGAACTAGCGCACACCTGTGGCTTTGCAGATAAACAAGGGGAAATATGTGGTCAAGTGATACAAAAGTGCTCATCAATGAAACTGCGGGAAGCTATACTGCAAGAACCAGGCGAGTCGCTACAGAGCATCCTGACCCTTGGGAGGTCGAAAGAGCAATCAAAAGTTGGAGTCTCTCATATTAAAGCTGCTCTTCATCAACCTATCAAAACGGAACAAGTCAACATTGACCTAGCCTGCCCAAACTCACAGGCCCAAAAGGGACCCTCAGACAAGCGTAAAGAATGCGGATGGGGGAACCCACTACCGACTCAACGAATGCCCCTCCGATGGTCAGCGGTATGCCTCATGCAAGAAGTACAATTACTTTGCAAAGGTGTGCCGTTCCTTCAAACCAAAGACCTCGAAAGGAGTTGTCCAAGCAATCTCCGAAAATCCTCAAGGGTCTGAAGACATGGATAACGACGCAGGAGAATATGTAGTCCATACCATCTTCGCAGTGGAAACCACGCCACAAATTCGGCACCCCCCCCTGAAATGTCAAATTGAAATAGGGAACCAGCAACTCACAGCAACGATCGACGCCAGAGCGTCCATTGAGCTAATGTCGGAGGATACCTACCATTCACTGAAAGAACCACACCAACTAACTAAAGCAAAGATAGGAGTTTTTGCATATGGGCAGACACAACTCCTACCACTGTTGGGGAGCTTTCAGACGATAATATTCCACAGGAGTGAGAATACTGGGACGACTATCGACATAGTCAAAGGAGGATCCGGAATGTTGATCAGTGGGCAGACAGCAGAGACACTAGGATTGATCTCATTCGCCCTAGGGATGCAACAAGAAGAATTAGCTGACCTCCTAGCAGAATATGCCAATGTGTTTAAAGGATTTGGCTGTCTCAAAAGTAGTGAAGTCAAGCTACGGATTGATCTATCAATTCAACCAATTGCCCTGAAACACAGGCGCATAGCATTTCACCTAAGACCCAAGGTTGAAGAAGACCTAATCATATTAGAGGAAGCTGGCATCAGTGAAAAGGTGTCATGGCCCACACCTTGGGTCTCCCCAATCGTTGTCACCAGAAAACCCAAGCAGCCTGGGGAGGTCAGGAATCTGTGAGGATACCTAACACAGCAATTAAGCGACACCAACACTTGACTCCTGCTGTAGACAACATCCTCAGTGAGCTCACTGGAACCAAATGGTTCTCCAAAGTAGAACTGCATTCGGGGAATCATCAACTGCCCCTCCACAAAGACTCATGTTACATCACAATCTTCACAACACACTTAGGGCTGTGTCGCTACCACCGCCTTAACTTCGGCATCTCAGGTGCAGCTGAAATCTTTCAGAACACAATCCTTGAAGTACTCAGCGGCCTCCCAGGAGTCATCGACGTCAGCGATGACATCCTCATTCACGCCAAGTCAATGCAGGAACATCACAGTCACTTGTGTGGGGTCCTCCTGCAGATCAGAGAAGCTGGAGAAATGTGAAATCCTCAAGATGAAAATAAGCTTCTTTGGGTATGTCTTCCCGCTCAAAGGCATTGCTCCAAATCCTGAAAAAGTGAAAGATGTACATAAGGCTCCTGCACCCACCAACACATCTGCGGTCAGGAGTTTCCTAGGAATGGTAAATGTCTGTGGTTGCTTCATTCATGACCTCACCAGCCTCACACAACCACTCCGGCAGATCACCAAAGTTGCTACCCCGTGGCCCTGGGGCACGAGAGAATCAAAGCCTTCCATTGCACCAAAGTAGCACTATCTGCCACTACCACATTGTCTTAATTTGACCCTGCCCAAATTGAGATACAGTGCTGTGGATGTCAGCCCTAAAGGACTTGGGCAGTCCTCACCCAACAACAGTCTCATTGGGACTGGGCTCCAGTCACCTATGCAAGTCATTCTCTTACCAAGACTGAACAGCGTTACTCTCAGATAGCGAGAGAGGCCATTGCGATCCATTGAGCCTGCAGACATTTTCATTTGTATGTATATGGTCAACCTTTCGTTATCACCACTGACCACAAGCCACTGGTACCGCTTTTCCTAGGGTCAGCATCCAAGCTATCCCATTGCATCGAAAAATTGATGCTACAACCACAAGTATATGATTGTCAGGTGGAATTCGGCCAGGTTCGACCAACCCTGCGGACTACCTGTTCTGACACCCGCGAGCAGCAACACCTGCAGAAGAGACAGAGGTAGAGGTGACTGAAGAATCCATGAATCTCATTGCAGAGCATTCCAGACCACTCCCACTCTCCCTTGAAACAATACAGCAAGCCACAAAGGATGATGAATGCCTCCAGTTTATCCTGACTGCACTCCAGATTCAGAATTGAAGAGCCTTCAAGGCCCAACTGCCACAAAGAATTCCAGAGGCCAAGAAAACTCTTGAGGTGCTGCTTCAGGTTCAACAGGAGTTGTCAATAGACAGTGTGGGGTGCCTCCTGAGAGGACCTCATCTGGTCATTCCGGCCAGGCTCACACATCTCATAGTCCAGCTGGCACACCAAGGACATTAGGGGATAACAATAACAAAAAAACAACTCCGCGCCAAAGTCTGGTTCCCTAGCATGGAAGCTAGGGTACAACATGCCATGCAGTCATGTCAATGGTGCCAAGTAAGTGGGCCACCAGTCAGAACTGAAGAAAGTCATAAACGGCCCTGGGAATCACCTAGTCTTGATTTTGGGCATCTCCCCGACAGGAGACATGCTCTTGTCATTATCAACGACTATACAAAATATCCAGAGGTTGAAATTGTGGGCTCTTAGTCCACCCCAGATGTCACAACAAAGCTGGAAAAAGTAATTGACACCCATGGCATAATGGAGAGAGTAAACTGACAATAGACCCAGATTCCACAGGCAGCAGTTTGCAGAGTACCTCAAGTCTTGGAGCATCCACCACCAGAAAGTAACACCGAGATGGCCCCAAGCCAATGGAGAGGTGGGACGCTTTATGAGAATCCTCAACAAAGTGATCCGCATTGCTCATCCAGACGGCCAGTCAGTTGAAAGAGCAATATACAGTTTCCTACACGAATACCGTCAAACACCCCACTCCACAACTGGTTGTGCCCCAGGACATGCCAGTAGGGGGCGGGAAGTCACTGACATGATTTCACATCACTCTAAGTGGTTGCTGACTCTAACTGATGACATTAAAGTATTTAATCGGAGAAGGAACACCAATCAATGCGCCAGCACATCGAGAAGAGTACGTCCCAGTACGATCCAACCAGGAGGCTGGGTGTTTGTAAGGGACAGATATCCAGGTAGCAAATTTAGACTAACATTTGAGACACGACCGTGGAAAGTGGTCAAAAGGCAAGGCATTTTCATAACAGTCTGTCAAGTAGACAAGATTGTCACAAGGAATGTGCCGTTCTTCAGCAAAGTGATAAGAGCTGGAGAGACTAATTTGACTCCTGAAGAGGATCAAGACTTACCAGATGCGAATGACAACTAAGTTAACTCACTGGAAAGTTCACTGCCAGGAGTTGGGCCTTTAGACCAATTAAGCTCAGGACATATGGCAGTACCCGTTCGCACAGATCAAGAGATTGAGGTCAATCAACCAGAGAGAGAGAACAGCTCACGGGAGGCTGATCACGATGATGAACACCCTAGGTACCATTTCAGGCAGAACCTAGCTCCATCATCGAAGTTAGCTGATTTCCTAACATGAGCCAGTGAAAGACAAATGACAAATGTTCTAACAAGCGCTATAAAACACCCAGAATTAGGGACCTGGGGGGTAGCGGACTTTAAGGAAGTCTCCCCCCACGCCCCTGTTGGGGTAATGTGGGGAATGGAGCGGTCCTTGGGCTGCAGTGGGCTTATGTTGGGCTTTCTTGTAGCCCATTATATAGCCAGCCATTTTAAGGCGGGCCACACCTGGTGGCTGGTTATAGTGTAGGTCATTAAACAGTTAAATGGTTGTTTTTGGTAGTGCACGAAGGTTAGTGTTTAGGTAGGAATATCAGTTCAATAGGGAAATTAGCATTTGTTAAAGAAGGGCTTCTTCTTACCATGTTGGAGGATAAAATACAGAGAGCGTTGCAGTTGTTGGAGGAGGCAGGCTGCGGTGACATAGCGGACTGCATTATCGCGCAGGAGCACAGACGGCCTTCTTGGAGTGCGGCTGGGGGCGTGGCAGCCGCTGTGTGGGCCTGCTAGCCCAAAAGGACGATGCTTAGAAGAGCAGCATCGGTAAGTTGGAGAGGCCCCCCAAGGGGAAAGCGAGCAGCCTCTCAGAGAGCGTTGTCAGGGCATCGGGGTAGTGGGGGCCCATGAAATACTGACGTCACGGGGCCCACTCATGTGGGTGGTAGCGAGCTCTCACTGTTGCCTGGGCCGAGCGGGTAGCTGGGCCGGCAGGCAGTGAACAGAGCAGTTGGAGAGATGGTGGCTCGCAGCAGCGTTACTATGAACGTGTGCGCCGTGAGCAAAAAGGGGCAGGGCTGAGGTGGGGCCTGGAATGCTAACCCCATAGGAAGCATGGCTTTAGTGCTGTCTTTGGAGGTAATAGTGAAGGGAGAATGGAGGATAAAGGGAGCTTTGGGGGGCTTGTGAAGGGGATGAAGATGTTTGTTCAGGCAGTGAAGAGAGTGATAGGGCTATTGAAAGCTAACAGCATGCAGGAGCTGACAGAGGTAGCAACAGGTTGCGTGTAGGGTGAGATTCAGCAGATTCTTACTGAAGTCCATCGATATAGCAGAGGGTGGAAGGAGTTACAGAAGCTAGTGCAGATACGGGGCGTAGGGACAGTCAAAGTGGGTTTTGGTGGGATACTTAAGCTAACCAGCCTTCAGTGTCAGGGTTGGGTGGGGCAATAGGTTCAGGTGGGGTGACAGCCAGTATTGATCTAGCACAATTAGAATGGAGTGAGGAAGAAGGGATGAGTGAATAGGAGATAGCAGTGAAGTTTCTTTAACCTAAAAGACCAGTTAAGGTTTATGGTAGAGGAGTTTGTGGGGCAGGGGTAAAGGTAGGTGGAAAGGTATAGAGGTGAGGACTCAGCCAGGTGTTGAAGTGTGAAGAGAGTTGGGGAGGCAGGTAGGTTTGAAGGGTAGGAAGGAAAGGCAGTTAGTGGATCTGACCAGCACACCAGACAATTTATCGTTTATGCAGTGCAAGGTGGTGTGGGACACGGCAGACTCGGGCGAGCTTTATTCGGCTCCACAGCCCCGGGTGGCCAGCCTCACGGCAATGAGGGACATAGCAGTGGATCACCTGCCTGACGGGGGGAATCTGGGCACCCCTTGATGTCACTAGACACAAGTCTAGGTGTCCTGCATTGTGGGAGCGTCAAGGGAGGTCACGAGCAGTCTCTCTCAGCAGTAACAAAGGTATCACGCTGGTGCATCTGGGGGTAACTGCGCAAGTAAGGGTGTGGGTGAGTGCCCCAAGGGCAGGTGATTTTGCAGCAGGGGATTTGGATGTTTTGGACTATGATGAAAAGAGTATGGAAGAAGAGGAAATCAGAGAAGGGGACATACACGATAAGGAAGACCAGTGGTGGTGTGCCGGGGGAAAGGGGCTTCTCATGTTGTGCCTTATATCTTTCACCATGATCTGTCTCGTGCACCAAAGGTTGGTTGGAAGGCTGCTTCAGGGCAGAGGCAACCAGCAAGAAGAACGGCTCAGGAGTGGGCTTAGACCTTGACGCCAGGTAGGCCTTTTTGCTCGAAGACGTAAGTTTAAAAAAGTGTCCGTTGGTGTGGAGGCAAAATGGTCACCTAAATGTGGGGAGGCCCGCTTGCAAATAGGGGTGTATGTGCTGGATACTGGTGTGGGAACAGAGGACAAGGAGGGGAGCTAGATGTAGAAGGGCAGTGGAAAGGGGTAGGCATGTAAAGACAGTCAGACAAAGCTTAATCAGGAAACAAAGGTGACACAACAGGGTCAGAGAGCAAAGAGATTAAGGTAAAAACCTTTGAGGGCACATTCGATGGTTTCCATGAAAGAAAACCTTTGGAAAGGAGAGTATGTAGAAATGTTGAAATTGTTACATAGCGAAGTAAGGGCAAAATAGGTTCAAAAGAAGAACATGAGCTGAGAAAAAGACCGAAGGTGCTGGTTACAATCGAGAACTAGACGGCGGCATTTCTTATATATGCCAGCGTATATTGTGAGAAGTATCCTGAACGCTCCGTCGCATTATTTAAATATATGGATGTTATCCATACGGTATACATCAACTACAGTGAGTAAGCCTGGGTGCAATAGGATGAGGAGGTTAGGGCTCGAATTACGGCCGATCCCGAAGTGCAGTGGGGGGAAATTAATGCTGATTTATGGCAGTATACAATGGGACCTGTAAAGTTTGGGAAAACAGTGTTTATGGTGAGTGGTTTGCCTATAGTATATCGGCCCTTTCATAGCCGCCCTGCTCCTGGGGGGTGGGGTCAACAGCAAAGTCACAGTCTCAATCGACCAGCATGGCCCCTTTTCACATCAGGGCATGCTGGGACTTTAACAAACGAGCATGTACTAGGGAATACTGTAAATTCTGATATGTCTGCTCCAAGTGCGGGGGGGAGACACTTGTTGGTCAACAGTGGCAGTTTTAGCAAGGTGGGTTCAGCTCACAGTCAAATCAGGGGAGTGGCTTCAGGGGAGGGCAGAGCGGCCATAGTACTCGGGGGAAGGGATCCTACACCAATTGATATTGAAAGGCTTGTGTTCTGGTTGGACTTGTATGATAAAAAGGACGATGCTAGATTGCTGAGAGATGGTTTCTTATGGGGTTTTAAGTTGGGATATCAAAGTCCCAGGACACGTAGGTGGGCGACAAATCTGAAATCTGCAAGTCAGCCTAGGCTTCTGGTGTGTGACGAGTTGGCCAAAGAAGTTCGGGAAGATAGAATGGCAGGTCCTTTTTCAGAGTGGCCATTGGATGACCCCATTGTTTCATCGATTGGAGTTGTTCCTAAAAAAGAAAAAGGGCAATTCAGGCTTATACAGCATCTGTCCTGACAGAGGCTCTTCAGTTAATGGTTTCATCCTGCTTGACATGGTGTCTATTTCTTACACATCAGTGGATGTCACCATGCAATTGGTTGAGGAGGTCAGACAGTGAGTATTTATGGCGAAAAGTGATGTAAACACTTCAGAAGGGTGTACTGCCAACAAGTCTTTCATTTGTTGCCGGTACAGCCTTCTGATTTCCAGCTCCTTGGGATACAGTATAAAGGATTCTGGTATGTGGATAAGGCTCTGCCAATGGGCTGTTCCATTTCTTGTGCTTTATTTAAGTGTTTCAGCACATTCTTATAGCGCTCTTCACTTATGTAACTGGTTGCACTTGTAGCACACTTTATTTAGATTTTTTTTTATTGTGGGCAGGACTGGATCCCTGGAATGTCATGACATGTTGGAGAGCTTTCAAGCGATAATGGCAGATGTTGGGGTACCTCTGGCACCAGAGAAAACGGTGGGCCCGCTCAGCAAATGTCATTTCTAGGTATTGAAATTGATTCAGAGGCAAAGCCAGCATGATTGACGGAGGACAAGAAGGTAGCAATGAGCGTACTAATTGACGAGATGTTGAGGAAGCAGAAAGTGACAGTGAAGGAAATACAGATTTTGCTTGGCCATCTTAATTTTGCTTGCAGAGTGGTCTGGGAGGGAAGAATTTTTTGTAGGAGACTGGGCCTCTCCTTGCAAGGAAAATTATTAAAATACTTACCCCACCATCATGTTCACCTGTCAGCGGGGGTAAAGGAAGATTTGAGGATGTGGCTCTTCTTTTTGGAATCCTGCATTCTGTTGTGCTCACGTCAGGATTTGCAATGGGAGGTACAAACGTTCTCAGACGTAACCGCACCTGCGGCTTTGGTATCTATTGGCAAGGCCAGTGGTGTGCTGAAGAATGGCCGCCAAAGTGGGCATATGGTGGACATAGCATTACATTTTTTGAGCTATTTATGGTGGTGGTGGAATTGATGTTATGGGGTCATTTTTGGCACACAAATGAGTCCTATTTTAAATTGACAATTTGTGGTGCAGGTTATCAATAGACAATTCACAAGAGATACCAAAATTCTAAAATTATTGAGGGTTTTTGTTTTGGATTGCTTCAGACATGACATTGCCTTTCGTGCTTTACATGTGCAAACTGTGGGCAATGACACTGCGGACGCTTTGCCCCGTTCACAGTGGAGATTCCATGGGCTGGCCACAGATGCGGATCCAGTTTGGACACGAATGCCAATAGAAATGTGGAGGATAGGAGACAGCGGATGTTACAAGAGGTTTGGAATTCCATAGCAGTGTCTACCAGGGTGGCATATGCTCAGGCATGGGTTGAATGGGGATAGGGAAGAAGTTGTCATGCAGTACATAATGATGATTGGAAAAGGACAATCGAGGGTTACCATTGCAGGAAAATTAGCAGGCATCGCTTTTATGGGAAAAATGCTTTGGGATTACCCTCCTTCAGCAGGGGAACTGGGTACGCTAGACTTGGAAATCTGGATTGTGGGGCATTCCTTGATTAAGAGGGCAGAGAGACAGGCACAAAAGACACATTTTGGACTACAATTAGGTTTGGACAGCCGGTATTATCGCCTGCGCTGTTATGGGAAAGGTGGTATGGTTATAGAGAGAATTGATCCCCTGCTTGAATGGTCTGTTGTGGAGGGGAACATGCCCTGATATGTTGGTATTACACTTAGGGGAAAAAGACTTAGGCCCTCATTATGACAGCGGCGGTAAAAACTGCCTACCGCCGTGGCGAGAGCCCACCGAAAGACTGTCGCCACAGCTACCAGCCGTCCGCCGTATTATGACCACAGCCTGATTTCCACCAGAAGGATGGTGGAAATCCGGCTTGTGGCCCTGCCGGCGGATGGCGGTAGGGTGGTGCTGCTGCCAGCAGCAGCGCCATGCCAGTAGACTGCTGCCACCCATATTATGACTAATAATATGGCCTGGTGGTGTTCTGCTGGCGGACGCGTCTCATACCGGAGGACGCCCTAAACACAGGGGAGGGGGGTGTGGGATGTTGTGTGTGAATGGATGTATTCATGCGTGGATGAATATGGGATTGGGTGTGTGTATGCCTGTGTGCATTTATGCCCAAGAGAGCATAGCGTGGGACTACTCACCCAGCCGACTTTGAAAAGGCAAGAAGGAAACTCAACAAAGAAATGCGTATATTTTGTAGGAGAAAGCGGATTGGGATCATAGAACATAGGGACATTAGGTTTGAAGACAGTTTTTCAGAGGAGACGGAGTGCACTTGTCCTTTACGGGCCTCCATTTATTACAGGTAAGAGAGACGTTGACCGCTACACTGAAGTTATAGCAGTCTCCTAGTGTTGGGGGGGGGGCAGTAAAGTCCTTTAAGGACTTGATCTGGGTGGCGGATGGAGAACAGGTTACCCTCATTTTGTTCAGTTCATGGTTGGGCTTGGGGCAGGCTGGAGAGACTGGGGTACATAGGACCAAACACGAATGGGACAGCCTTTCAAGCATGGTTTCAAATGTTATGCATTCAGTGGTTTACAGGTTTACAATATCAAAGTGCTGTTATGGTTGAAATGAGTTTAGAACAAATGCAGGAAATTTGCATTGATAATGGTTGGGACAGGGAGGGTACTTTATGGGGGTTTGAGGGTTATAGGTTAGGTTCATATATAGTGAGGTTTCTAGTTTTGGAAGGCTAAGGCCAGGATTGTTTTTGTGATTGTGCATCTAAGCCAATAAAAGCGGCCTTGTTCACGCATTTATTTGCAGTATTCTTTGAATGCACCCTATTCCCCAATCATACAAGACCATAATTTATTTATTTTATATGAAGACTGAGAAGAACCCACATTTAAATTCATGTGACAGTTCCATTCCTCCCCAGCAGCACTAGAAGCAGAATCCTGTGAATGAAACACTGCTGATGTCACAGGCCCTCCACTGTGACATCACAAGGTCCATAGTATGTGCAGAGGGGAGACCTCCACCTCAGCAGAGAGAAAAGGAGGGACTACTGTTGTGGAAGAGTGTCGGATAGGAGGGGATCTTCTTTCAGGTTCACCTTAGGATCGTTTTTGTGACTAAATATTTGGGTTTTCTAGCACTAAACCCGTTCCTTGCCTGCCCCTGTTAAACTGAAGCACATGGCATCACTCATAAAGGGGTGATGTTGTTGCGTAGGCTCTCATTATTCTAATGAGACTACTGGACTTTGAGCGGTAGAATCACCCGCAACATGGGAGACTAAGTCTAACCCATTGCGGGTGACACCTGTCGCTCCAATCCGGGTTTTGCTCCGGCTAACTAGCAGCGCCTCATCTCCACCCAAGGGTAGGGATGACTGGGCAGCCGAGCGCGTGACATACTTGGCTTCTCAGGGAAGTCGTGGTCACTTAGGTCTTGTCCGTTTCTCTCATTTACAATTCAGTCTCATATATAAATGACAAACAGAAGCAGTATATGTTTCAATAATGAGTTTAATAAAAACGACTGCATCTTAGACAGCAAAGCGTGAGCTGCAATAACCAGGACGACACAACATGACAGTATTAGAATGGGACGAGAAGAGTGAAGCATAAGAATAACGCTATCATATTGTCACTATAGTCAATGGACTAGTTTCTACCTAGGCTAGGATAGAGCACAGCATGTTAAGCTCTAATTCTGCCCTTTAGGTTCCCCTGGGAAGACATCAACCCCCATACCTGAGCAAAGGCCTGCGGTCTGCGTTAGCATCTGCAGCAGGGCATTCAGCAATCAGCATACAGTCTTGGTTCCCTGGCTGGAATCTCCCTATAACGTGTAAGGGACAATGAAGTGTTTTTATAACAACACAGCTGATATTCTGAGAAAATGTCCCTACGTAAGGATGTGTATTTTCTACGAATGTTGGAGACTAAACTTCTACCACGTTCACCGGGAATGTACCGTGCTGTAGCCTTGGAAGAAGCGCAGAGTGATCAAGAATGTCTTGTTTGAGAACAGAGTGCTGGCCTAGGCAAAAACAGTTAGGTAAACGGAAAATAAAACAAGACCGTAAAAATGGTTATTGTAACAATAATAAAATGACATGGAATAAAATATATCTAGGTTAAAGTGCACAGCGGCCTACTGTGTTAAAATAACGTGCATGATGCTATAACTAAAATGTCTCTATTGTGATGTGTCCTTGGTATAAAGGCCGGCAACCAGGCAGCTGCAGCATTGCACTCAAGGACACCAGATGAGGAGGTCCACTGCTGGCGGTTAGTGCCGGGGAGAGTGAGAGGCAGAAGCTGCAGGTGTCAAGGAGGCTCCATAAAGAAATGCGGAAAAGGCGAGTCTAAGGGAATGAGATGAGTAAATAAACAAAACAAAAAGTGAACTGAAAACCAAACTTGAAATCAAACTGAAAACTAACTTGAAACTGGCTTGTAACTGACTTGAAATTCCAATTCCCTTCTCTTCCCTTTATTTCCCATCCAACCTTCTTCATCGTCGTCCCTGTTTTTTAACTTTCTGTCACCTCTCCCACTCCCTTGGGAGCCACCTTCACTTTCCTTTACTTTGCTCAGTTCTTTTTCCTTTCCTTTCCTTATCATTACACCTTCTTTTCTTTTTTCTTATCCTTCCTTTTCCTTTCCTTCTTTTCCCTTCATTATTTTACCTCTTCTCAACTTCCCTTCACTCCCATTTCCTATCTCTCCTCTCTTCTCCTCTCCATTCCCCTCCTCAGCTTTCATTTCCTTCCCCCTTTCTATACACTTGCCTTTCCCCTTTCCCTAACCTTCCCTTCCCTCCCTTTCCTCCCTTTCCTCTTCTCTCCTCCTCTTTCCTTTTATTCCCTATCATTCCTTTCCCATCCCCTTCCCTTCCTTTTCCTTCTCGACTTCCCTTCTTTCCCTCTTCCCTTCCTCTCCCTTCCCTATCACCTCTTCCCTTCCCTTGCATTCCCTTCTCTTCCTTACTTCCCTATCTCTCTTCGCTTCTGTCCTCCCACTTCTCCCCCTTTCTTTCCCTTTCCCTCTTCTTCCTTTCCCTTCCCTATCTATTCTGTTCTCTACTCTCCACATATTCCCCTTCATTTCCCTTTACTTTCCCTTCCTTACTTTCTTATCCCTACTCTCCCTTCCTTTCCTATTCCCTTTCTCTTCCTTCCTTCCCTTATGTTCTCTTCCCCATTTCTTGTCACTCCTCTGCCCTTGAATTCCCTGACTTCCAGCAACCCATCTTCCCTTTGGTTGGAAATGGCCCTTTCTGCAGGGTTATCCCCAAACTCTTTGCCTTTCTCCTCCAATTTTTCTGACCCTCTTTTTGTTGACTTTAGGACTCTGGACACTTTACCACTGTTATTAAGTGCTAAAGTGTATGTGCTCTCTCCCCTACAACTTGTTACAATTGGTTTACACCTGTTTGGCTTATTTTATTTACCTGTAAGTCCCTTTTAAAGTGCCTCGTAAAGTGTTATACCAGATACCGAGGTCTTGTAAATTAAATGCTACTAGTGGGCCTGCAGCACAGATTGCACCACCCACAGGAGTAGCCTTTCCAACTTGTCTCAGGCCTGCCACTGCAGGGCCTACGTGCACAGTTCACAGCCACATTGACTTGGCAAGTTAAACTACTTGCCAAAGCCTAAACTCCCTTTTTACTGCACCTAAGTCACACCTAGGGTCTGGGCAGGGTGCTTTGTATGTAAAAGGTAGGACATATAGGGCCTGATTCTAACTTTGGAGGACGGTGTTAAACCGTCCCAAAAGTGGCGGATATACCACCTACCGTATTACGAGTTCCATAGGATATAATGGACTTGTAATACGGTAGGTGGTATATCCGCCACTTTTGGGACGGTTTAACACCGTCCTCCAAAGTTAGAATCAGGCCCATAGTTTTATGTACTACATGTCTTAGTAGCGACAAACAGACAATTTTGTTTTTCACTGCTGTGAGTGCTGCTCCCTTCACAGGTTTGTATTGGGAATCTCATTATATATGACTAGGTGGTAATTGCTGATCTATATGAGTAGCTTGGGCATGTTTAGTATGTTTGGAATGGTAGTGAGAAATCCTGCTTACTGGTGTAGGTGGACGTTTTTTAATTACTATTTTAGAAATGCCACTTTTAGAAAGTGGACATTTCTCTGTGCTTATAACTCTAGTGCTTTGCAGCCCGACTCCAACCCACATCTGGGGGATGTGACAGCTCTCCTTGGTACATACTTTCCAGACAGCCATAACACAGGAAGGTCTGGGTGGGACAGACAAGGCATCTGCATATTGATAATCATCCAGGGCTGAGGAGAGGGAGGGTCATTCACACCTTACATGCCAATAGGCTGTCCTGCCCTAACACAATGGCCTGCTTACCTCCTACTGATGTCTGGAGACAGGGCTGGGTTGAAAGGGTGTTGTGTTTCACTTGAAAGGGACCCTTTGAAGTTACCCCCTGAACAAAGGCCTTTTTGAGTGTAAGCAGAGGGGCTCTTCCCCCTGATTTTAGAGCGCTTTTTGGAACTGGGACAGTACCTCTGTCAAAAGGACTGCTGGACTAGACAAAGGACTAATCTGGACTGCTTTTCTGCTGTTGCCTTGCTGCCTACTACTTGTTGGGTGGCCTAAAGGACTCAAAGGATTGCTTTTCTGCTTGTTGCCCTGCTGCCAGCTGACCCCGACTTTGTTCTACTCAGACACTATGTTGGCCTTGTAAGCAGACATTGCTGGATACGTTACCAAAGGACTGCGGGGTTGCCAGAACACACCACCATTGGTAGTAATTGTTTGTGTGCTGGTTGCCTGCCTACCGCACCTCTTGTACCCACACAAGTGTCCTTCAAGAGCTTGATTATTTGCTCCCCTGTTTCCAGAGTCTCAGGGGCCCCCAAAAGATTCTACCTCGGTGACACTGTCAGGAGAACTGCATGTCTGCCAGCCTTAACCCCAAGTCACCTAGCGCTCCTCCTTCCCTACAGCAAGAGAGCTTGCCACCAGGAAAGGCTCATCTCAGTGTTTTGCAAGCCACTGGAATCCGTGCCCCTCCCTTTGTGTCAGTGCCCTAGCTGCAGGCTTTTCCTGGGAGTAGCACCGCATTCCCTCGTGACGCATTGCTAAGGAGACAAAGCACATCCTTTGGGCCGGCGCCATTGCTAGACGCAGCACCAACGTCACCCCTGAGCTCACAATGCCAGTCGTCGCCATGAGGTATCGGCCGACTCCAGCAGGGCCAACGTGCATGGCTTACACTGCCGCTCCTCCCCACTGGGAGACGATCCGAAGAAGAACAGGATTGGGGTCTCTGTTGTTGTCATCGACTGAGGTACTGGACATGACTGTGTGTGGCTGGGGTGGAGACTGCTTGCAAGCCGCAGCTCGACCAGAGGGGGTGAGCTTTGCTCTAGGGGCCGTGGACCCACTTGGCGGTGTTCTCCTACGTTGACTATATATTCCTCATCATTTGGCAACCTATGGGTTTTTCCCCAGGTCAGACCTACTTACCTAGTTGTTGCCACCCTGCATGGTCCAGGACAATGATCACCCTGAGATCCTCGTTGGGGCTATAGAGCACTGTCTAGGGTTACTCCTAATCTGGCCAGCTCGCAGTATTGGTTGCAAAGTGGCTGCATCCTACACAAGGGCCTCCAATGTACTGCATTGTTTCCACCACAATTGTGGTGACCTGTGGTAATTTGTGAACTTAGGGGGATATTGGAGAATTTATGTGTTGCACACTATGATGATTCATCTGCTTCATTACTGCATGTTCTGATGCTATCATGAATGTTGTTTGGATACTTGTAGAGCCAGAACAATGAGTACTATGCACATATTTTTATTTAATCCGGTGTGAAGTCACTTCTGTGGTGTATTTATTGTGTCTGGTGCAAGTGTGTTGCGCAAACGCTTTACACAGGACCTCTGGGAATAATCCTGACTGCCCTGCACCAGCTACCAGGGGATGAGCACAGGTTATTCTTGGTGTGTAACTTACTTACCCTGACTAGAGTGGTGGGTTCTGCCTGGTTTAGGTGCAAATCCTAGCCAACCAGAAACTCTATTTCTTCCATTTGCTTTCATTCTCTCCCCACACTATCTTTTCTATCCTTTCCTATCCCATGCACTTCCATTTCTCTCCCTTCCCTTCTCTTATGTTCCCTATCTCTCCTCTCCTCTCCCATCCTCTCCCCTTCCCTACCTCTTTCCATCCATATCTCTCCTCTCCTATTCCCTTTCTGCCCTTTCTCATTCCCTTCCCATCTCCCTTCTTACTTTCTCTTCCATTCCCTTCACTTTCTTTTGCTTCCTTTCCCTCTCCTCTACCCTTCCTAGTCCTCGCTTTCCTGGCCTCCCCTCCACCAAGTCTCTTCACTTCCCTATATCTCCTGTCCCCTCTTCCACCTTTACTCTCCCTTCCCTCTCTTCTACCCTTCAACTTTCTTTCCCATATGTACCTTCCTTCGGCCCTTTCTCCCTTCCTCTCACATTTTATTTCCTTCCCTTTTCTCATTTCCTTTTCCTACTTTTGCTATCTTTTCCTTTCTTTTGTTTCCCTTTGCTTCTCTTCCCTTTCCTCTCCTTCACCCTTCCTACCCCTCTCCTTCCTGGCCTTCCCCCACACCAATTCCCTTCCCTATCTCCCCTGTTCTCTCTGCCCCTTTCCATCCTTTCTCTCCCGCAATGTCTTTTTTATCCTTTTCCATTCCATTCCCTTCTCTCACACTCATCTTCCATCCTTTCCTGCACCCTTCATTGCCCATCTTTCCTGTCACCTCCTGTACCCTTCCTTTCCTTTTCTTCCCCTTTCCTACCACTCTCGTCTCCTCTCCTCTCCTAGTACACCACTACCTTTCTGATTACCCAGGTGCTGAGTAGCTGCCTAAATGTTGTACTCTTGGCTATAATTATGATTTGCTCATCTATCGTTCACACCTTTTCCCTTTATCACACTGGTAGGTGCTACTCCCCACGATTCAAGAACCCCTCTGATCCCTCACATATGTTAACCAAACACTTCCCACATCAGATTACATCAAATACAACAATCTGACAACATTGTACTTCCTCATGATGTAACTGCTACCCATCACACCAAACACAGGATTATGAAATGCTACATAATTATTACAATTCAACCCTTAGTCCTGTGTCCATAACCCTGTACTCTTAGCCCTGCACCCTTAACCCTGTGTTTATAACTCTGCAGCATCAGATGTGCACTTTTGGGCCTATAACCACAATCATGCACCCTGTAGCCATGGCCCTGTGTCTATGACCCTGAGCCTTGTGTCAGTAAGTGCGTATTTTGCCCAGCTCTTTTAACCCTATGCCCATAACCACGCGTCCTTGCATGTGCACTTTTTGCTCTTTAGCTATAGCCATGCATCCTGCACACTGTAGCTGTAGTTTTGTGTCCATAAATCTGAATCTCAAACACTGCATTCTGTACCCATAACCCTTATTCCAGAGTCTGTGATGCTGTACCCTTAAGCACTTTAGCCATAACTATACACCCATAACCAAGCATTGTGCATGAATAACCCTGCATGCCCTTTCCTATATTGTTATGCCTGTTCCCATAACCATTAACATTGTACATTTAGCCCTCTTGCTATACATAGCCTGTATCCTTAGACATGTATCTTGTACTCAAAACCATTAGCCCTGTCCCCGTAACCCAGTATCCCTAGCCCTGTAGACATAAACATGGACCATAAATCTACAACCATGTACTCTTTACCCTGTAGCCTGTAACCTTAGTCCTGAAACATGCACGCATAATCCTACTCTCTTAGCTGTGCACAATCATCCATGTATCCTCTAGCCTGTATTATTATCCCTCTCGACATGACCGTTAATCTTGGTGTCCTGAGTGACTGACCTTCCCTTCATCCTTTTTCTTTTCTTCTGTCCAGTTAACTCCACTTTCCGTTCTCTTACTTTCTTCTCTTCTCTCTCCTTCCCTCCCTTCCCTCTACCCTTCCCCTTCCTCATTCCCCTCCACCACTCCCCTTCCCTATTGCTCGTCTCCTCTCCCCATTTTTCCCCTCCCCTTCACTGCTCTCATGTTCCTTAGTTTGGGCTAAGCCATATGCAAATCAATCTTGATCCTGCTCCAGTGGAAGCAGTCCAGTCCGAACTGCCAAATCAGGTCCTCCCTGAACCAGAACACAAGTAAGGGATAGCTTGGTACCAGTGGCCCATGTCTGGGCATAGTTGTCACACTTAGGTCACCGAAAACAAAGTCATGGATGGGATACTTGAATGCATTTCAGCCACTGGTAATCGCTAGGGCCACATACCAATCCATCATTTTTCAACCACCATGCCACCTCAGTTTGGACCCAGCCATATGCAAAGCAGTGTTGCCCCTTCTTTACCTGGCTGATGAGCCCTAACAAGGGCAAAATCAGTCCCTGGTTACTTTTGTTCCAGGTCAGGGAGGACCCGGCCTGACAGTTCAGGATCAACTGTTCCTATTTGAGCAGGGTGAAGACTTATTTGCATATGGCTGGGTCCAAACTGAGGTGGTGTGGTGTGGAAAACAATGATGGGCTAAAATGCAAACGTTCCTTCCATCACTTCTGTGTGTTTAATGTGCCACCCAAACTGGCAAGTGTATGCCCAGATGTGGGTCCAGTGCTTCCTGTGACACTGGAACCAACCTACACCTCACTAAAAATCTCCAATCATGGCAAAACCAGTCTTGGGTTATTTGTGCTCTGGTTCACGGAGGACCTGATCTGGCTGTTTGGGCTGGACTGTTCCTTGTGGAGCTGGGTCTCAACTGAGGTGGCATGCTAGGTAAAAAAAACACTAGGTTGGAATGCTACCCTGAGCAATTGCTGGTGTTTAGACAAATTGCAAATAGTCCTCTCATCAGGTTTGTGAATTTGATGGCTAATTGTAGTGGTTGTAGTGGCAGCCTTCTGCAGGGTGGAACTAATTTGAATATTTTTTTATCAAGCTGATTTTGGTTTCCAGTGTGGCCCTGACAATTGCACTAAAGAATGTACATTTAGACATTGGAATGTGCTTTCTCAGAATGTATATCCATACAATATCCAAGCAAAATCACATTTAAAGAAGACAGCTAAACATGTACAAAGAGAACGAACCAGGGTGCATATTATACAAAGGATGCACTGTCCCTGTTTGTGCCACAGCACCTTTCTAAAGGTGTTGTTTCCGTATAGTAGAATAGTGCTGCCTGTTATGAATGCGCTGCCATGGGTTCAGCACATTCAGTGACATACGGAGTGGATACTTCCAAGCCGCTTCGTGTTTCTCTGTGTAGGCGCAACCCGTCGGCACTTTACAGAGGTCACAGAGATCCCCCTGCAGGCTGTTGCAGTGACTGACAGCACAGACCTGCAGGGGAATGTTTTGGGCTTTCATGGGAACACCTTTGCTCCTCCAGAAGGCTGCCCTCATTGAGCACACTAAAAGTGCACCACAAAACGGTGCATCTCCTAATGTCATGTTTGCCTCAGCTGCCATGTCCGTAATATGACACTGGTGCAGAGGCTGAATGATTCCCACATTTGCATGAGCCACGCCCCATGCTAAATGAGGAAACGCCCTCTCACCATAATGCTGGTGCTACATGTCTACAAGCCATCACTATTAGAGAAAGGGCAGCACAAGCGTCTTCTGTTTTTTCTGTAATAACAAAGTGCTTTCAGAGTAGCTAAGAAACGTCATTCTTTTCAATTTCAGAATCATTTAGGTTGAAGTTATTATGAGACAATAAGTACAAAACTGCTACAGAGCAGAGGGTGATGAATGCACATTGGGGTTTGCGTTATAGTGTGGTACATGACCAATAATTGTAGAGGAGAAGCATCAACAATACAATATGTTGTGCAAAACAAAATAACATTGAAACGTAATGTCTTAGGTCATGTAAGAGGGTGTACTATTATGAGGAAAGGTTATATTAGGTCATAAAGTTAGATTAACCCCAGAATTCTATGGAGGTGTGAAAGGGTGAGTGAAGAAGAGAGATAAGAGATTAGGCAGAAGAGAGGCAGCAAGAGAACACAGGAGGAAAGGTAAAAGGAGGTGGGTGGGGGAGCGGGGTGGTGAGTGGAGATCAGATGGGGAGGGAGGGTTGGGCTGGCATCTGAGTTGACTTTAGATTAGAGATGTATGAGTCTAGTTTTGACCAGATTTTTTGTTTTTCACTTGATTTGACTTTCATGAAGGTGTTTAGTGAGCTAACTTCTCCTCTTGTGAATTGGATCCATTCCAACTATGCGTGGATTGAAATTTTAAAGAGATCTTTCCTTCCGTCTTTAATGGTTTTGATACAGGTAGAGATAAGGTCATGTTTTGTTGCTTCTGGCCGGGTGAGATTCTGAGGGAAATATACTGAGAGCAATGAATGCGAGGTCAAGGAACCAGTTTATATGTAGGATTTGCAAATGATATCACTGATTTCTAACCAGAATTTCTTACAATAGGAACAGTTAAGAAACATATGCTGTAGGTTACCTGTCTCTTTTCTTGTGTCTGAGTCATGGACACCAAGTTTAAAAGGTTTGTCGGGGGGTCCAATGGGCCTAATAGGCAGTCCATAATCTACATTGAGCTAAGGAGGGAGTAATCTTGTTAGTCGTGAGGTTGACCCAGATGGAGGGCCAGTTTAGTGTTGAAGTATGTGAAAAGTTTGTGTTAGCTAAGATTGATTCTCAGTTGCTCTGTATCAATTTTGTTAGTGAGAACTACAAGGCACTTAGGATGGAGTAGAGTTTGGAAGCTAAATGTCCTCCCCTAGCTAGTGTCTGTAATTTTTGGGGCGATCAGGAGTGCTCAGAGATTTATGTTTGCAGATACCGGCTTTGATTTTTAGAAAGTGGCAGAAGTCTTTGTCATTAAGTTTAAATTTAGATTTAATATGTGAGAAGTGGTCATTATGTCACAGTGAAGCTAGGAGGGAAAAACACATTTTATTAGGGAGTTTGTAGTCAATTTTGAAGAGGGCTTATGAGGTGCTAAAGAGAATGGTCGACGAGAGAGTGAGGGTGGGTGAGACTGTGCTCAATGGCAAGCTAGGGGGGAGGGCAGCGGTATTGGTTGAGGATATCCAGAAGAATCCTTGTCTCGGTAAGAATCAGTTTTTGTATCTCCTATAGTCTGGGAGGTTTAAACCTCCAAGTTTCTTTGGAAGTCTCATTTACTTTACTGCTATTCTCTGTTTCTATGATTGCCAAAGGAATGTGTTGAGCATAATATCCACGTTGGCAAATACATTTTCTGAGAAGTAGAATGGAAGCATGTAAATCAGAAAGCTGACAAGGGGGGTGATCCTTATTTTGATTTCTATTCTATTCGCCCACACCAGGTGATGAACCTGGATGACCATTCACCTTAAATGTCGTTAATTTTCTTAAGGGTAGTTTTTTAATTGAATTCTAAGATTTTGGTGGAACCAAATGCCTAGGTATTATATTTTCTCAGGGGCCATTTAAGACCAAATTCTCTAATGACAGGGCTATTGCAATGTTTATTTAGATGTATTCATTCTGTTTTGTCTTTGTTAAGGGTTACCCACAGACTTGGGCATAGTCATTAATAGTGGACATAATTTCAGGGAAGGCTGAGGCTGCTCACGGTGTGAAGGGAAGAATGTAATCTATATATGCTGACACTTTTTGTGGTCCTGCAAAGAAGGGGATGCTAGAAATAGCTGGGTTCTCTCTAATGTTTATATGGAGTGGTTCCAAGGTTAATAAAAAGTAAATCGAGAGGAAATGGGGTATCCTTGTCTGGTACCTTGTTGTACTTTAAAGAGGTTAGCTAGAGTATTGTTAATATTTATTCTAACCTTTGGTTCCTTGTAAAGGGCAAAAATAATTTTTGAGAAATTAGGCCCTAGGTTGAAAGCAGTAAGGGTGGCTTGAGGAAAGACCAAGAGACCTTATCAAAGGCCTTTTCCACATCTTGTGTGGTTGCACAGATAGGATGGTTGAGAAGGTGGGCTTTCTCGATGATGTGACTGAAAAGTCTGATGTTGTCTGAGCTGAATCTGCCTTTGATAAATCCTGATTGAGATGGGTGGGTGATTGTTAAGGATGGATTCCAATCTGAGTGGAAGGATTTGCATGTAGATTTTGCAGTCAATGTTTGTTAGGGAGATTGGGCAGTAGTTTTTGGGGTTGGATGAGTCTTTCCCTTCTTTAGGAATACCTATTATAGTGTTTTTTGCAGAGTTCCCTTAGACCAATCCAGAGGAGGAAAAGTGATTATTTAGGTGAGTAATAAGGGAGGGTCCCCAGGTTTGACAAAAGAAGGCAGGGAAGCCATCCAGACCCAGTGCATTTCTGGTTTTAGAAGTTTTATAGCGTTTTAAATTTCACAGCGTGTAATTGGTTTTTCTAGTGTGGTTTTTGTTTTGTTGTCTTTTTTGGTGATTGGAATCTTGTTAAGGTATTCAAGGCAAGACTCATAAGGGTTGTTGTTACTTTTTGCATATAGGAGCCAGTGGAATTTTTCAAAGGAGGATAACATTTTCTTTTCCTTAGTGGACCATCTACCTTGATCATTGGTGATGGAAGTTATTCTAGGTCTACTATATGTTTTGGGTAAGAGGCCAGTAGTCTCCCTGGTTTATTCTGACCGCAAAAGGAGATACCTTTATGTCTTTATACATTCAGATAGGCTTTGTTGCTTAGGATTTAATTGTATTCATACTTCAATTTTGCTATATGGCTCAAATGTGTATTGTCTCGGGTTTGAGATCTTTTTCTAAAGATTTTATTTGTTGTTCTAGTTTGTCTAAGCTACGGTTGCCTTGTTTATTCTTCCACAACATTAGTTTGATCATGTGATAGTGGATTTTTTTGATTTGTAGGTTAGGTTCCGAATTTCTGTTAATTTCTATGAATTGAATACATTTGTTGTTAATTTTGTTTCTAAAGGTGGGGTCTTCTAAGAGAATGTTAATCATTCTCCATGATTTTGGCTTGGGAACGGTTTCGGACAGGTGTTTTGGAGGGATATGCATGCATGGTCTGACACCAGTATTGGTTCGATGGTGGGGTTTGAGGAGACGTGAACATGAGCCTTGTCGACTATTATATAGTCTATAAAAGAAAAAGAGTTGTGCAGGTGAGAGAAAAAGGTGAAATCCAAACGTCTGTTAGTTTATATTTGTTGCATAAGTTTTAAATTTGTTTGTGTCATTTGTTAGGCTAGAATAGGCAGGAGGAGTTCCTGTCAAGGAGGCCATCCCATGAGAGATTAAAGTCACCCCTAGGATAATTCTGCTTTTAGTGGGCAGGAATGACAACTTTTTGCTTAGTTGTGACCAAAATGAGGGAAGGTTGTTATTGGGAGCGTAAACATTTACTACTACTATTTCGGTGTTTACTTTTTAGATTTTTGTTATGAGCAATCTACTTTCAGGGTATCCTTCGATGAGGTAATTCTAAGGCCAGAAGTGTTGGAGATGAGGGTAAGAAGACTGTTTCTTTTATTAATAGCTGGGGCACAAGATAGGTCGTGGACCCAGAGTTTCCTTAAGGGGATAGCTTCTTTCATAGCATTTTTCATCTCTTGTAGCAGAATTAGGTCTCACTTTAGTTTGTGGACATAGTCTAGGATTTTCTGGCATTTTGTCAGATAATTTAGACCCTTAACGTTATGGGACAACATCTTTATATTATGCATGTTTGTGGTGAATAGGGTTAGGTAATGGGGATGGAATGAATAAACTGATGACAGCTGGTGGGATAACAAGGGGAGATAGGGGGAGGAGGGTTGGGATTGGGAAGTGAGGGTGATAGGGGAGGGGTGGGGTGAGGGGGTCATGGTGGGTCAGGGACTTAGAGGTGGGAGGTGGTGTTTGAGAGGAGGAGAGAGAGACAGAAGAAAGAAGAAAGTGAAGAGAGGTCAAATTAACCAATGAACCTGGAGGGGGTACAATAGAAATCCCATTAAGAGGATAGGTAGTGGAGGCCACAAGGGGTCAAGCCTAGACACACTGGGCAGGGTGCCTTGCCCTTAGAGAGGTACTGGAAGGATATAAGGGGACAGGCTTTTACTTATGGATGGATAAAGATCAAGGTAACTTCAAGAACAGGGCATTAGATGTTGCAACAATAACTATGTATTATAAACACTTAGATGGGGAAAGTATTCCTCATAGGAGAAGATCAGTATATATGGGAACGTTGGTTTATTTGTATTAGAAAACAGCACAATAGGTAATGTGGTACATATGAAAATAATCAACTGGGACCAACATGATGAGGATATACCATCGGAAGTGTTGGATATCAGCTAATGTTCCAGCATACAGTAGATACATAATCTAATCAGAAGAGCTATGCAAACATGTAATACAGAGCACATAGGAATGGGGGCTGCAGATCAGATGGTTCAATGCTTAATCCAGGATTTATTATTATTAGAGTTAGTATGTTGTAAGTTGGCAGAATGTATCTTGAGGACAGGAAGGAGTTGTGCCCAAGGGGCAAGCACATGAGTTACAGGGTAATAGGTGAGTTAGTACGTGAGTTGGTAAACAGAAGTAACATTTTTGTGAAAGGGTTAGTAGTAGGTATCTCACCAGGGTTAGAGAAACATGTAATTCGTAAATGTAAGTGTTGAATATAAAAGAGGGTGATGTAGTGAGTGAGTGGCGCTCCTATTTCCAATAGTAACTACATATAAAGTTGTATACACGGTGCACAAAACTAAGGTATCCACCCCCCAAAGAAACCTACACGATAGACCTAACGGTTATCTGACAAATTAAATTGCTAAGTAATGGCACACATGTAGTGATTAAATCTCAACAAACTTGTGCATGTTTGTGTCTAACCAACCGGTAAAACATTAATTATAGTGATATCACATATGAAAATCCTTCCTTGCGTTTTAAATAATATTTATTTTGAAATGATTTCACCAGTTCCAGATTAACCATTCCTCTGGAATTCCACAGAGATATTTCGTATTCTTCACAATCCTATGGTTTATCCAATTGTCACATTTGCATATCCAAGAAAAACAGAACCTCTAACTTGTTTGTCCGTCATTTACATATCCAAGAAAAACAGAACCTCCAACTTGTTTGTCCGTCAACACGTGTTTCATCCAGGGGAGTGCCCCAAGGATTTCATCAGTACTTCCTAAAACAATATTTCCAAATATAATGAATCATTTTCAACATCTATTCTTATCCCCTGACCTTATTGTCAATCGTGTGCCAACCAAATCCAGTCACGTAGTGAGAACCATGCAGGTTACCACTGTCCCTTCGTAAGTGATTTCTATTATTGTGAACCAAAGTGAAGAAATTAATTTACCCCGTTAGAGTATAGTATTAAGTGAAAGTGAATAAAAATAAAAAATAAAGTACAAACAAAAACAGATTTGATTTAATATAAATTAAATTCAAGTGGGATACTATTATTAATGGTGTGTTCCTTGTGTAGAGCGTGCTCAAAACGATTTTAGATAAAAATCCCCCCAAAGGTGCTGTATATCCACCATTAACCTGAAGTACACTCCACATGTCCAC
Organism: Pleurodeles waltl; assembly: GCF_031143425.1. Taxonomy (NCBI): domain Eukaryota; kingdom Metazoa; phylum Chordata; class Amphibia; order Caudata; family Salamandridae; genus Pleurodeles; species Pleurodeles waltl. The sequence continues at coordinate 1,693,988,845 of NC_090440.1, forward strand.
TAAATTTACCTTGATACTTCCATTACTGTTCACTTCTTTAATATTTCAGACTATTCATTCTTTTTTGAGGAATGCACTCTATCTACATGTGCGGCAAAGAGTAGAGAATTTGTAATTATTTAGTATATTTAGCATGTTTTCATATCAAATTACAGTATTAGTTTAGATTTTCAGAACGCTCACCTATTTTAGCTTGCACGGTTCATTTTTCTATATATCCTGTGTCCTTGCCTTTTTCTCCTGTGATATCTGTCATAAGATAAATCCCAGATCAATTATCTCCTGAGTCAGAGTCCGTCCTATATACTCTAACGCTAGGTTTTATATCTTACCTTCAAAGATTCTTCTCTCACGGCGAGTACGCTATCCCACAAACTACATGTGTGCCATTACTTAGCAATTTAATTCATAAATATAAGTGTTCATATTGAATTACTTGATCTCTGCAGTAAACACGTCCAAGTCATTGGGGTTCTCAAAGGTGGTCATTTTTTCATTGTCGGTTGTCTTTAGTTGAGCTGAAGGGGAACTGTATTGTTAAATCTTTAAGAGTTTGTCGTTGGGACGGGAATGCTTTCCTTGACAGTGTCTTTGAAGTAGTCCTGAGGTATTCCAATGGAGGAACCCTGCCTGTTGATCCTTTGCATCCTTTTTTTATCTGCAAGAGGATTAGTTCAGTGTGTGAGTAGCGGAGCAGTCTGAAGATTAGTGCTCTGGGAGCAGAGTTGTTTTTTGGTTTGGGCTCATGTAATTTCAAAGTCCTTCGTGAAGTTTAGGCACAGGGTCTGAGGAATCCATTTCTCTATGAAGGCGGCACAGGACAGAACGTGGTCTTCAGCCCCTTCCAGGAGCCCAAAGATCTGCAGTTTGGGCTCTTTGGGGTTGTGTCTGTCTTCCAGGTCAGTAAGACTTATTTCCAGCCAGGCCATTCTTGTAGTAGTGGTCATCAGAGTCTTTGGAATCTTCCAGGAAATGTGTATCCATGATTCGGTTACTCTCCCACTAAGTAAGTGGATGTCATGTTTAACAGACCCAAGGTTGTTTTGCATGGCTTCCATCCTAGCCTTTGTATATTGGTCGAGAGCATGTAGAGTATCAAGCTTCTGCATAATTAGGTCCAGTGCTGGATTAGCATCTAGTTTCAGTTTGATAGATGAGTCAGGGATGAGGGGATCTTGCCTGGATCTCTACTGAGCTAATTTAGAGTCTTTCTGGACACCCCTGACATCCTGGTATTGTGTGGTCTGAGAGCTGCCACGATGATAGATTGTGTAGAGGTTTTTGAGATTTTCCTGGGTATTGTTAAATCTTTAAGAGTTTGCCGTTGGGACGGGAATGCCTTCCTTGACGGTGTCTTTGAAGTAGTCCCGAGGTATTCCGATGGAGGAACCCTGCCTGTTGATCCTTTGCATCCTTTTTTTATCTGCAAGAGGATTAGTTCAGTGTGTGAGTAGCGGAGCAGTCTGAAGATTAGTGCTCTGGGAGCAGAGTTGTTTTTTGGTTTGGGCTCATGTAATTTCAAAGTCCTTCGTGAAGTTAAGGCACAGGGTCTGAGGAATCCATTTTTCTATGAAGGCGGCACAGGACAGAACATGGTCTTCAGCCGCTTCCAGGAGCCCAAAGATCTGCAGTTTGGGCTCTTTGGGGTTGTGTCTGTCTTCCAGGTCAGTAAGACTTATTTCCAGCCAGGCCATTCTTGTAGTAGTGGTCGTCAGAGTCTTTGAGATCTTCCAGGAAATGTGTATCCATGATTCGGTTACTCTCCCACTAAGTAAGTGGATGTCATGTTTAACAGACCCAAGGTTGTTTTGCATGGCTTCCATCCTAGCCTTTGTATATTGGTCGAGAGCATGTAGAGTATCAAGCTTCTGCATAATTAGGTCCAGTGCTGGATTAGCATCTAGTTTCAGTTTGATAGGTGAGTCAGGGATGAGGGTATCTTGCCTGGATCTCTACTGAGCTGATTTAGAGTCTTTCTGGACACTCCTGACATCCTGGTATTGTGTGGTCTGAGAGCTGCCATGATGATAGATTGTGTAGAGGTTTTTGAGATTTTCCTTGGTTAAACTCCTTGAAACAGGTGTCAGAGTGTAGTTGATTGGTGGATTCCACTTAGGAGTGCGGTGGCAAAATCCAGCTCACATGGCCAAGAATTGTGTAGGAGTATATAATTTGAGTTTTGAGTTAGGAAGAGAGGATCCCCTTGTGAGCCACTTCCAGTAATTAGGTAAGATGGTAGTACCAGTAGCAAGACTGTTGTGGAGCTTTGGCGGATTCACAGACTCACAGTAATGGCAGGCAAGTAGAGGGTTATTGGGTTACGTCACAAAAATTAATCTATCTTGAGGAATGAGTTGGGGCCCCTGCTTTGTGAATAACGTCCTGGAAATCACTGAAAAAAGTCAGGTGATTTATAAAGTGGGAATTTTCCCAGCAATGGCCATCTTAAGGTCAGGCAAGGCCCACAAGAGATCCAGCTGGGTTAGCATAAAGGATGGCGGTAGGGTTAATTCTTTTGATACCAAAATTCTGGTTGGTGGCCGAATTTCAAATTGTGAAGGATATGAGCAGGTCAGGGAACCAAGAGCCGCCTTACCAGATGATCTGTGTCTCAGCCGTCATCATCTTGGGGGCAGGCAAGGCCCTGTAGTAGAGTCCGGTTGCCATGCAGTAGGAAGGAGACTATGATAACAGAATGGCAGGCCGGCTTGGTGCAATTTGAGTGGTGCGGCTGGTGCCCAACAGCATCAGAGGATCAGACAAGGTGGAATCCCCTATAAGTGGACGTAAAAGCCCTTATTGTGATCAGGCGCAGCAGAACACAAAGGCTAGACGGACATCTTCTCAGGTGGTAGCCCTGCCCTCACAATTTCTTACTCATTTAAAAAACATAGTATTTCATGCACATGCCCTTTAACAGACAAACATGGATGCACTACATAAACTGACAGGAAAAAATGTATTGTATGCTATATAATTCAACTTAGTGATTTAGGGCTAGATGTACGGAGATTAGTAGTGGCGATTAGCAAATAGCAATTTTTTGTGAATCACTATTTGGTATTTAGTATTACCAATATAAAGAGGGGTTATTTAGCCTCTATTCCCTAAATAGTGATTCGTAGTTGGTCGCAAATAGACCTACCTCATGAATACTGATGATGTAGGTCGCAGTTTGTGACCCACTAGGATTCACTGCCATTACAGGGATGTTGGCCTGCTGGGGTGTTTTTGATTGCTTTTAAATAAAGCAAACGTGTTGTTTTCTTTTTAAAATGCAGTCCATTTTCCTTTACAAAAAAAGTGGATGGATTTATAAATTAAAAAAGAAAAGTTTCAGTTTTATTTTTTAAAAGCAGGCAGTGGTCCATGGGACCACTGTCTGCACTTAAAAACTATTTATTTAACCATTCTCAAAGGGGAAGGGGTCGCATGCAGATCCCTCCCATTTGGGAATCAGTTACCACCAACTTTAAATTGGGGGTAAAATACAAAAGTTTTTCAGGAGTATTTCGGTCGCTAAATATTCATACATACAAATGTAAATCAGGGATGCCCCCAACACTCCACTTCCAAGTACTGATTCTAAAACCCAAACTACGATTAGGTGACAGGTTACTGAATTACAAGTTGAGCTTTGTACATCTGAAAAGGCATTTTTGCATTTGCAAACTGCCTCATTCTGCAATTCGGGCCGTTTGCAAACGAAAAAATGGTTCGTACAGTTAGCCCTTGTTTATTTGTTTGTTTATTTAATTAAGTATGTATTTATTTTTGTGGTTTTATATCTTGCAAACCTGACCCGGAGGTGCATCAGAGCGCTTTACAATAGTCAAAGTCATTCAGGTATTACAAAGTTTTCACAATATGTCAAGGGCTTGATCGGTATAGAATACGTCACAAAATATAATACAACGGTACTGAAATACATCAGTTTAAGTGATTTTTAATAAAACACAATACTGCTACAGAAAACCATCTAATCCTGACTGACCCCCAGCAATCCACTACATGTGACATGCCTATGCATTATTGAGAAAGAGTTAAGATATTTTGTATTGCTTTTTTCAATAAAAGCACATTAACATGCGATTTGGTATTTTTTCGAGGTTTCTAGTTCATTTGAACCTTACCTTTCACTGGAACCTTTTGAGTATATTCACAAAGGTGAATCTGATCTTAAACGTACATTTGTGACCAAATCTACATTTTTTTATGTCTGGAATTTGCAGAGGGGCTGCTGACAGGCATAAATCGTTTTACAAGGCTGGGACCTACACCACCAATGTGGAGATGTCTCTACTCGTAAATCCCACTCAAGGGGTTAAAAGGGCACTCAAAGGTATGGTTTGCCTTGGAAATTTAGGGATGCCCACAAACATGTTCATTTGTGGGCATTCCCAATTTCCTCTCTGGCTGAATAACTCCCCTTTTAGGTTTGCAGGAGGGTACAGATCACCCCCAGATTGGTGGCATGTTGATGAAGGAATCTTCCCATGGAGAACAAAAGAAAAAATTTGTATTTGCACAATGGCTGTATTCCCATTCTGAGACCTTCTCTGCTATGGGGAACTCTACATAGCAGGAATAGGAACAGCAGGAAAGTCACCTGGCCTTCCTGCATGTGATCCTGCACCTGGTGCAGCTTTCCAGTAATTACCAGGAGTGTTGATGAATAGTGACTAAACGTGAAAATAGGTTCAGGCACAAGGAGAAATCTGTACTCGTATTTTTTCATTTATTTTCGTGAATAGGCCAATTTATTTTTAAAAGTTAACAATTATTTAGTGTCATCCCTCTGAGACTGATAATTTGGCTGAGATTGCCGTTCTGTAATTCAAAATTGCTGCAGGTTAGGCATAGATGCCTCCAGGTGGCACAATAATAGCACCTATATACAATTCTATATCATGTGCATTAAACAGAATTGATAGAATATTCTTCGCCAGCTGTCAAATCACACAATTTATTTTGTTCAGTATATTTTGAAATACATCTAAGCACTATGAAAATTAAATAAGCTAGTATTAACATGATTGTTCCAATTTAAAAAACAAATCCTTTCCAAAGCAAAATGTATCTGTCATAACACTGTCTCTGCCTTTTATTCACCCTACAATGGAATCTTGTTCTGGCTTTTATTTTTTGGGAGTAGTGCAGGGCACCCCACTGTTTAAATGTGAATGGAACAGCTGACACAGCAGTTTTCTTCCATACTGTTTAGGTACAATCCATCCTGATGTGCCAAGGGAAGTAATGCACACAAATAGGTAATCTGGATTAAGATCTAAAGAGCTCCACCCAAAAGAATCAAACTCTTGCCATCCTAGAAAGACCCAGGGAGGTTGCCTCTTAGGATACATGGAGTGTACGTTTGGAGAAAGGCTAAGGGCATCCTTTAATACCACCACTACTATTAATATTACCACTATATCTGGAGGCTCCTGGCATTTGAGCGGTAGAACACTACTGGCCTTGGAATATAACAAAGGGGAGAGCATCTGCTGACTGTCATGGGAGAGTGCTGACTAGCTGACCAGTAGGACTCATGGGCTGGACGTGATTCTCAAAGGGGTAAGAAAGATGGCCCCCCCTGCAGCCTCAGGAATAGAAAAGGGGGGGCAGTTAAAATTGAAACTGGACTAGACTTTGTGCGGCCCTTTCTGGAAGTAAGTTTTAGAATTTGGCTCCCGCTTAGTCTAGTTTGATGTCCTAAGTGCTTTCTCCGGGCAACAGAGGCCTCTAGCCATCACCTAGATAAACTTATTCAACATCTAGAAAAGGAGTGACAGATCTACAGACTGTGACACAGAAGTAGAGGGAGAGAAAAGTCTGCCCCGTCTCGGAATCAAGAGCCAGTGTCTGTCTAATACAACTGTGAATACCAGAAGCCTCAGAGTGTACAAACCTACAAGATCTTATAGGCCCTATCCTTCTCTATTTGCCTCGAAGAGGCTTAAGTAGGGGTCTGCTGGTAAGTGAGAATGGTCTCCGCTAGTTTTGGATAACACACAAAGAAACCCATCAAAATCATGATCATGAGTATTCTGTAATATATACTTCAAAAATCTATATCTTTTTTTTACTTTATGCAATGTTGGTCGTTATACTTGTTTTTATCATATAACTAGTTTTCTTTGGGCTAACTTGTTTGGTGATTGTACTGGCTATTTGCCTGACTCTAGTGTCCTCATGTTACTGCTTAAATCCTTTATTTGCAATCTGAGAGGAAAAAACCTGCTACTTTGTGTGAAAGCTATCAGGGTATTGCCAGAATATTTGATTAAAATCATATTTACTGACAAGTGTTGGGATTACTACGGTGGTGAGAATCCAATCCCACAAAGTACTAATCCAACCACAAGCTGTTAATTGAGGGCCCGGGTGACAGTTTTTCTGGTAGAGATGGGGATCCATGGGAACATCTTGTGGAGATGTTTAACTCGAAGTCATTTATTTTCAAGAAACCCATCTAAAAAGTAATAACCCCAAAGTATATATCCCAAAACAGTACTCAGCAGCTCTATTCGCTTCCTCTTGGCTGGCAATATATTTAAGTAACAGAGTTGACTGGCTCATAAAAGAGGTTATTAGAGACCCAAAGGGGAGTCAGCTCTGGTTAAAGGTTATGCTATCAGGAATTCAAATTAATCTGGCCAATTACTACGGGCCACTCATGGATGAAGTTGAACCATTAGTACAGCTATATGATATTGCAATGAATGCAATAGGTCCCTTTATTATTGGGGGGATTTTAACTATATTCAAGATATTTATATTAGATACCTCTAAGAGGTGGAAAAGACAACTAAAACCCAAAACTAAGAAAAATTTTAATACAACGAAAAGCGATTTTCAGATAACGGACCTTTGGTGAGAAGATTATCCAATAGCCTCTCAATATACTTGCTTTTCACACAGTTATAGAACAGCTTCGTGGACAGATTTTGTTTCTAGTTTCACATACACTAAAGGAGGTTCACTCGCATATATGGGCAAACGCCTTTTCAGACCACTCAGCGGTCATGGTGACGACAGAACTAGAGGTAGCTAGCAAGGAGAGGCCCAGATGGTAGTTCGATAGATCCTTACTTAGTAATCAGGAGTGGGTCACAACTATGAGAAAATTCATACAAGAGTTTTTTCAGAATTCCGCATCCTTGTTCAACATTAGGAAGCATTTAAAGCTACAGCTAGGGGTCAGATTGTTTCCTTCAAAGCATCGCAGACTCGACAGTGAGAGCCTGAAATTAAAAAACTTCAGATAGCTATAGATAAGGCTACAGATGATTGTACGAAAGTAGGGGGGCAGGAAGCAGCAAGATGTAATCTCAATCAAACAAAAGCAAAGTTAAAAGATTTCTTTATCTTTGAAGAAGTAGCTAGCTCAAGGGCATACCAGCAGCAGGTTTATAAAGTCAACAAATAGGGAAATACCTGGCTTGGACCACCCATATAAAACAAGAAAGGCAGCCAATACATCAAATTCAGGATCTCGAGAGAAGTGCAATCGTTACTCATGAGAAGGATATTGCCCGGGTATTTATGTTGCATTATTCTAGAATCTGAGACCAATTATGCAGTTTCGCCTGAACAGATAGACCAGTATTATAAGCCAATCACATTACCAAAAATGTCGTTAAATGTCCAGAATGATATAGCACAGAAGATTACAGCCTCTGAGATTAAGGGAGCTATTCAGAATATGCCAAGTGCAAAAGCTTGTGGTGGAGATCACTGTCCAATAGCTAGTACCATTCGTAATGGATTTATGCAATGCAATATTCAAAGGTGCAGAAATATCTGCAACATTCAAAGAATCAACAATTTTCAGTTTCTTAAAAAAAGATACAAATCCTCTGAAACCAGATGCATATTGCCCAATCAGCCTGCTTAACGCCAATTATAAAATCTTAACAAAGTAATGCATAAAGACCAAAATGGCTTTGTAGCCTGCAGACTGATGGCATCTAATACAAATTTTCTAATACAGGCAATCGAGTATTTTTCAGTCAATTTTATCCCTGCGGCAATGATAGTGTTAGCAGAGAAAGCCTTCAATCTAGTGAAGTGGGAGGCCTTGCTATACAGTCTGACCAAATTTGGCTTTCCCTCGCAATTTACGTTGATGATAAGGCAGCTGTATCAAGGTGCCTATGCCAGAATTGTTATTAATTCAAAGGTCAGAGGCACAATTCAGATTGAAAGAGGCACTAGACAGGGATGCCCTCTTTACCCTAAACTGTCTGCTTTTTTTTTCGAACCTCTGGCCCACATAATACGCAGCTCGAGCAAAATTATGTTGCCAATAGCAGCTATGCCAAGAAATTAAGCTCTTTGCTGACAACATCATTTTATACTTAAAATCAGCAATCAATAATGTACAACAGGTCCTGGAAAGAATTTATGAGTTTACTCAAATAGGGGGCTATAAAATTAATGGAAATAAAACAGAGGTTCTCCCATTTAGCGAAGAAACAGAGCATCTTCGTTGTGGTTTGCAACAGCAGGCGAATTCGTCCGAATCCATTAGGTATTTAGGAATATATGTCACGAAGAACTATGGTCATTTATTCAACCTTAACTACGCCAGGATGCTTGAAAAGTGCAAGCACTTTTGGACAGATGGATGGTTCTCCCGTTGACTCTGATAGGGAGAGTCTCTTTAATCAAGATGTCTATTCTCCCACTTTTTCTTTTTTTATTCGATAATGTGCCAATAAGAATAAATAGCTCCTATATTCGTGAATTGGATTCCATGATACAAAGTTTTATATGGAGGGAAAAAAAAACTATGGTGAGGCTTTCAGTTGGGCAGCTCAATAAAAACCAAGGGGGCTTGGCACTTCCTAATTTTCATGTTTATTATCAGGCTGCATTGCAGGACATACTGACACAATATCTGGATAGCAGACAAACCCTGGAAATATTCTTGGTTGATAGGATGGTCGCAGAGTCAGCAATAAGTCTCCCAGCATTTATTAAAACCACTAAACTCCCCACAAAAAACTTGATATAAGTATATTCGCGATCTTAGTAAAAGAGCAGAGATTCTAGGTAAAACACATCAAATAACATCAGGTTAATTTTATTAGCAGGTACAGGAGTGCAAATAATTTGGCCTACTCATTCCTGAAATGGTGATAGCTTAATGGAATAACAAAGGGTTCAAAGAGATCAGGGATTTTCTTCTTAGATCACTTGGGAGGAGGTCGCAATAAGATTGGAGAATATGACAACTACACTCTTTTTGAGTTTTCTTGGTACTAATATACCCATGGCAATTACCCAATAACACCCAAGAGGGAGGGCTCTAATCAAGAGTAAAGTAGTAGGGACAGGAAATTGGTACAGATTGTTAGTTGGTCAATCTACCTCTGAATTAATTACAGACTTCAGGGATAACATTTTCAGAACTACACAATGTGTAATTTCTAGCGAAGATTGGAGAATTATTTCAGAAGTTGGGTACAAATCTTTGAGGGCAGCTAACTATAAAAGAAAGTCTTTCCTCTCCAGATGGATGGCTTATTACACCCCTGAGATGATACATAAAATGTTTCCATCAATTTCTGATCAATGTTTTCGCTGCCATCAAGAGGGACATGGGAATTGGCAACATATTTTTTTAGACTGTCCCAAATTAACTATTTTTTGGTTGGAAATAAACATGGTAATAAACTACAGCTCGAACTTAAGGATTGAGATAGAGCCAAGCGTAGTTCTGTTTGGAGTATCTCAGAAAACACGGCAGCTAGCTAAATATCAACTATATTTCATTGTGATTGTTTCACAGTAGCTAGATCGTTGATATTGCAGTTTTAGCGGACTCAAAATATTCCTACACTGCCGAACTGGTGGGATAAGATGGTAAGAACCAAGAAATTTGAGGAAGCCTACTCAAAACGTGTCTGGAGTATAAAAAATGGCATTATTTAGTGGCATAGTAAGACAAGTAAGGCTATGTCACCAGTAGGAATATTAGGAGTTGAAGTAAGACCGGTTTATTAATATCATGTTAACTCTACACAAAATGATTGAAATTAGGATGTGTCTATATATCGCAAAGTGATCAAAGAGTTATTCTGAGTGTTTTGTGGATTCTACAATCAAGAGAAACAGCAAACACTTTCTATAAATACAACTGATTGACCAATATGAATGGATTAGAGGAGGTTATTGTGAAGTAACCAGCCGAAGAAAATTACTTGCTATTGCTGAATGCTACTTATGTATAGTTTCTGTTTTATTCTTTTAAATATATGTACCTGAAATGAAAATACATTTTTTTTAAAAGAACATCTTGTGGAGCATGCAGAGGATGTGGATGCAAGCAGAAGAGGCAGTGTTGATCTGTTGCTTCATGGTCAGTTGGGTGTCTAGGATGATCCAGAGGTTTCATGCATGGGTGGTGGGTGTGGGTTGGTGTTGAACCGAGGGCGGCAGGCCACCATGTGTCGTCCCAGGGGAAGGGCCTGTTCCCTAAGATGAGGATCTCTGTTTTGTCTGAGTTTAGCTTGAGGCAGTTGGTCCTCTTTCAGGCGTTGATGTCGGTCATAGTGTTTCGGAAGTTAGTTTGTGTGGTGGCCGTGTCGTCTGTGAGGGATAGGACAAGCTGGGTGCCGTCGGCGTAGGAGACTATGTTGAATCTGTGGGTGCATGCCATGTCTGCCAATTAAATCATGCAGATATTGAAGAGGGCGGGGCTGATGGCATAGCCCTGGGGGACACCACAGATGATGTGTCTGGGTGCGGAGATGTAGGGAGGGAGGAGGATTCTCTGTGTTCAGCAGGAGAGGAAAAAGGAGATCCAGTTGAGTGCATTGGATGCCAGTGCTGTGAAGCCTGGTGATGTGGTGTGAGATGTTGTAGAAGGCTGCTGACAAGTCGAGGAATATGAGGGCTGCTGTTGCCCCTTGGTAGAGGGGGTCCCAGAGGTCGTCAGTAGCTGCCATAAAGGAGTTTTTGGTGCTGTGATTGGGCTGGAAGCTGGATTGCGATGGGTCGAGCATGTTGTTGTGTTCGAGGTAGTCCGTGAGATGGCTGTTGATGGCTTTTTCTAAGACTTTGGCGGGGAACGGGAGGAGTGTGATGGGGTAGTAGTTTCTGAGTTTGCTGGGATCGGCTGAGGGTTTCTTCAGGAGGGGTTTGACCTTGGCATGCTTCCAGGCGCCAGAGACAGTGGCTGTGGAGACGGAGGTATTGAGGAGTTTGGTGAGGTAGGCTATGATTGTTTCTCCTCCTAGGTTGTAGAAGCGGTGTGGGCAGGGGAAGTAGGGGATCCGGAGTGGATGGATGCCATAACGGAGATGGAGTCTTTGGTAGATAGCTACTTCCCTTCGGTGATCCTCTCGGGGGGTCGTGGTGGGATGGAGGAGTGGTCAAGGTCAGTGGGTTGGGGTTTGAAGTTGCTGTAGATTGTGGTGAAAGTAGTCCAATAGCATGTCGCAGAGGGCTTCGGAGGGGAGGATCGTGTTCTCTGTGGCGGAGAGGAAGGAGCATTCTCTGACAATGCTAAAGAATTCTCTGGTGCGATTGGTGCTTGCCTCCATGTGGGTGGTGAGTGCTTCTCTCTTGATCTCTCTGAGTCTGAGTGGTGGTATTTTTTTAGGGTGGCCTTGAAGGAGTCGAGGTTGGTGATCTTGTTGGAGTGCCAGTCTTTCCTGGTTTCCTGCAGTGTCGTTTGAGAGTCAGAAGTTCTGGGGTGAACCATCTGGCTTGCTTGGTGGGCTTGCTGCTGGTTCTCTTCGGCAGGGCAACGGTGTTAACAGCTGAGGAGATCAGTTTGGAGACGTTTTGCACGGGGTTTTCAAGGGTGTCTGTGGGGATGAGTCTATCTTCTTTGAGGGCAGTGAACCAGGGTGTTTCAGTGACTTTGCTCCAGTTGCAGCAGGGACGTTGGGGGGTGTCGTCGGGGCTCCAGGCAGTCCCTCCATGGTGAAGAGGACGATGCTGTGGTTGGTCCATGTTACCTCTGAGGTGTGGGAGAACTTGGCTCTGTCGCTGGTGGAGAAAATGGGCCAAGTATGTGTCCCGCACTGTGCATGGGGGCAATGACCAGCTGCGAGAGGCCGATGATGCTCATGTTTTCGACGAGTGAGGCGGAGTTGGTTTTGCCCGGGTGTTCTAGGTGAAAGTTCAAATCCCCCAGGAAGATGTAGTAGGTGGAGTCGATTGCCAGGGGGCAATGAAGTCTGGGATGGAGTTGCCAGGGTCAGGGGGTCTGTAGGTGAGGGTTCCTCTTATGGTGGTTTTGGCGTCAGTATGATCTGGAAGTTGAGGTATTCCATGATCGGTGTTGTGTCGTCATCTGAGGCGGTGCAGTGGAGGGAGCCCTTATGGATGATGGTGATGCCTCCACTGTGCCTGCTGGGGTGGTTGTGGGGGGATCATCTAGTATCCGGGGGGTGTGGCGGGGGCGATGTCTGGTGCAGAGTTGGGGGTGAGCAAGATTTCAGTGATGAACATAATGGCAGGTGCGAGTGTGTTGATTATGTCCCATATTTCTATGGCATTCTTGCAGAGGGATCTGGCGCAGAGAAGTACACATAGTTGAGGTTTGTGGCTAGGGTCTGCTGAGTGGAGATTGCAGTGGTTCCAACCTTGCAGGAGAAACAGCAGTTGTGGCAGGAGAAGGAGCCCCAGTTGGTACTACAGATGGGGGTTCCGGGTCTTAGGACTGAGGTTCTTGACCTCATCAGAGGAGTACCAGTGGCTGGTGCCGGGCACGGTCCGGGCACAGATGGACTTGCCTTTGGCGTGCCTTCAGCACGCCTTCTGTGCAGATGCGCAGCGACTGCCATTTAGTAGGTCCTGGGGGGTGCAGGCACATATGGGGCTGGGAGGGGAGCAATACAAGAAAAATAATGGCAGGACTCGGGGCCTGAGCAGATGCAATGTGAAAAAAGCTAGAAGAGTGCAGGGTGGCCTACGAGACCTATGGGTTGAAGAGAAGTGCACTTACTGGAGGGTAATAGGCGAGTTTGTCCTTGTAGCTGGCTTATTGCGCAGATCAACATCACAAAACAAAATAAAATGATGGACGGAGTGTTGAAATGTTTCAAACACTCACCCCAGTCACGGATAAGGGTTTAGACCATCATTAGTTTGCTTGCCAAGCCACCCCAGTTTGGACCCAGCCATATGCAAATTAGTCTTGACCCTGTTACAGCCCGAACTGCCAGGCCAGGTCCTCCCTGGACAGGACCAACAAGCGTCCTGGGACCAGTTTCAAGGTATCACCCTTCATCAACCAGGCTAGCTTGAATCCAGTGGCGTAGCGAGCAAGGGACCTACGTCTGAGCATACCCTAGCCATTTAGTGCACACAAGATAACATCACAAAACAGAATAAAATGATGGACGGAGTGTTGAAACATTTTAACTCAATTCTTAATTCACAGAGCTAGGTTTAATCCATCGTTATTTTGATCACCACGTCATCCCAGTTTGGACTCAGCCATATGCAAATCAGTCTTGACCCTATTCCCCATTGCGCAGATCACCTACTTTGATTTGACACAGCATTGCACAGTCAGGTAATTTGGTGAAACTGCAAATTAGTGGCAAAGGAGACAGACTTTTTGTGACCAGGTATAGTTATGAGGTAACTGTTTTAGGGAAATGTAGAGAGTGTTGTTTATTGGACACATTTCAGAGTGTTCACCAAGTTCTGGTGTAGTCATAAAAATATCCACCGAAGCTTGGGTAAGAATGCAATAGATTTTATGGGTCTATCAAGAGATTATAATGTGCATAACTGTGCCATACATGTTATGACAATTAATCTGAGACTCTGATTCTGCGTAAAGCAGTGTATTTCAAACCCAATGCAAACAATAGCTTGCACAGGGATCAGAATTCTGATTTGTGTGTTAAATAGAACACACTTCTGTGCCTCTGGACCCTCACCATATACAAGAAACAGAGGGTGCCCTATAACCCTAACCTGCTCAGGGTCACACAACATCATGAATACAAAATATCAGCAGGTCGGGACAAATACAATCATTGATTGAAGAAACCAGTGCTCAATCCTGATCTCTGGGGACAATTTCTTTCCCTTATTTATTTGAATTATTTTGATAACAAAGGTCAGCAGTGGTTATTCGGTAAACATTCTATAACATAAATATATCCAAAACATAGAAATATACATGACATCACAAACAATTATGACAAGAGACAAACTCCCTGAGTCGTGGCGGTATCACAAAGGAGGGGTATTAACGAGGGGCATAACCCTCCTTTGTGATACCACCACGACTCAGGTTGTTGGTCTCTTGTCATAATTGTTTGTGATGTCATGTATATTTCTATGTTTTGGATATATTTATGTTATAGAATGTTTACCGAATAACCACTGCTGACCTTTGTTATCAAAATAATTCAAATAAATAAGGGAAAGAAATTGTCCCCAGAGATCAGGATTGAGCACTGGTTTCTTAAATCAATGATTGTATTTGTCCCGACCTGCTGATATTTTGTATTCATGATATTGTGTGACCCTGAGCAGGTTAGGGTTATAGGGCGCCCTCTGTTTCTTGTATAGGTTTAGTACACCTGGTGAGGTGAGAGGTTGGTATAAGGACATTAGATATATGCTTTCCTCCCAAGAAGTGGGAGCGAAATATAATTACTAATAAGGGTGTGGTTGGTTTTCGATTGCCCTATTGGTTTTAGAGATGCAGCAAGCACAGTCATTATGAAGTGAGAACGGTATATGTAGACAAGAGTAGGTTTAACGTCAGTATGTCAGATCACCAAACAGTGTGTTACACAGAAGAACAGATATCGAAACTTTTAGAGCTCCCTTCACTTTTAAGTGGTGAATTGCCTCCTAGCAACACACCCAAGTTAGACAAAGTAGAACAATTAAAACAACTGAAGAAGAAAAACACAAGGACCCAATTGCATGCTCAGGTTTTATTGGAGCATCTTAAAAATAATACAATCCCACAGGGGTTACAAGTGAGAAATATCCCTGTGATTTTCACAGGAGATCCAAAATACTTGACACAGTTCAGTGGGGTAGTGACTAAATGTTCTAGAGACTGGTTAGCCCTCTCAGTTGAAACGGCACTAAGGATCAGTGAGAGTGAACTTAAAGAAATTGCCGAACTTGAACAAGAGATAGCTTTAGACAATACCATACAGAATGCACAACAACTTTTAGATTCTGTCAATAAAACCATAGCAGAGTTTAAAGTTAACACGATAAATCATAAAACGACAAAACTAGCACAGGATATAAAAGAATTTAATATTTTGACCACATACCCCTACTTGAGAGAAGATTTTTATAAAAATAACAACCCAAATACTCTCAACTTACAATTCCAAACAAGATCCCGCAGAAAATTCATAACCTTCTCTGATACATCTTCTGACTCCGAGGCAGAGACACAAGGCTCGTTCCCTACGGCACAACCTTTTTTAGGCAGAGGCAGCCGGAGAGGGACAAGAGGAGCCGTGCACCCCAGGGGGCAATTTCAAGATCAAAACTTTTTTCGGACCAGAAGGAGAGCTTACAGGAGACAATAATGGGTTCAGAAGATGCCATCCCTATTTACAATTTGTCCACATATCCCCTCTCACAAATAGAAAAACAGGTTCTGAGTAAAGAACTTTCTTTTGTTCCAACTCAAAATCAAGACCATATAGGGAGTAAAATAGAACTGTTGAAATTTCTCCGTAAAGTGAGATTAAGAGCCTTTTTTTGCTCAATACCCATGCAGGAAGAGACCCCAGACAGTGGACTTAGGCCTAAATCTACCTTCTTACCTGATAGGAATGAGATGCCTGAGGAAGTTAAAGTTTTTGAAGATTTAGTATTGAAAGAATTGGACGCACTCAAGTCTAAAAAGATTTATTATAAAGAAAACTGCTCCAAAATGGAAAAGGAAGCTATTGTCAAGCTAGCTGTAAATAAAGACATCATAATTAAACCGGCTGATAAAGGTGGTGGAATTGTGATCTGGGGAGTGGAACAATATAACAAAGAAGTTATGAGACAATTGAATAATCAATCGCATTACCGTGAGATTGAAACCAATACACCAAAACAGGTGAGCGATCAAATTAAAATGATGACACATACAGCTAGGGAACATGGATGGATTATTAAAAAAGAACATGAGTTCCTGAACCAAAACGAAGGCAGGACTCCATGTTTATACATTCTACCCAAGATTCACAAAAGTATAGAGAACCCACCAGGAAGACCTATAGTTTCAGCCTGCGGTTCTATTCTAGAACCCCTTGCCCAATTCGTTGATAGATTTCTGAAACCCTTTGTAGCTAAGACACCAGCGTTTGTACGGGACTCAATGGACATCATCAACAAGCTAGAAAATCTAACATACAACGAGAATAGACAGCTTCTAGTCACTTTTGACATTGAATCCTTATATACAAACATTCCACAAGATGAAGCATTAGAGATTATCAAGCAAATTCTAAACAACAATATCGAGCATACGAATCCCCCAACAGATTTTCTAGTGGACCTAGCCACGTTATGTCTTAAAAATATACCGACAAGTCAAAGGAGTAGCAATGGGGTGTAGCTACGCCCCAGAAATTGCTAATTTGGTGATGGATTGTTTTGAGCAAAAATGGATCTATCCACAATCCAACCCATTTAGTAGTCATATCATCAACTGGTATAGATACATAGACGACATCCTAATGATCTGGGAAGGGACAGAAGAAACACTTAATACGTTTTTTAACTGGCTGAATCAACGTACAGTTGACTTCAAATTTATCATGAGTAAAGATAAAATAAAAATCAATTTCTTTGACTTGTGGATCTTAAGCAGGAATGGGAAATTAGAAGTTAGTTTATATAAAAAACCTACAGACCGCAACACGTTGTTACACTTTTCAAGTGGACACCCCAGAACACTCAAAGAAAATCTGCCGTACGGGCAATTCCTAAGAATAAGGAGAAACTGTACTGAAAAAACAGATTATTTTTGTAATGCAGATGAATTGACAAAAAAACTAATCGACAGAGGCTACCCCAAAAAGCTAGTTAAAACAGCAGCTAAAAGGGCTTGGTTTACACCAAGGGAAACACTCCTGGTTCCCAAAGTAAGAACAAAAGAGATCCCCCTAACATGTGTGATCACGTTTAGTCCAAAGGCAAATAAAATTCGTTCCATTATCGAAAGAAATTGGAAGATTATCAAAGACCTAAACATAGATAAACCGCTCTTTTCCTTCAAGAAAGCACATAGCCTAAAAGATCAGTGGGTACAGGCGGCACAAACAGGCCCTGAAAGAAGGAAAGATTTGAGATCATTGTTACAGTTACCAGCCGTTCAGGGACACTATAGATGTGGGAAATGTATAGCATGTCAATACACGCAAGATTCCAAAGAGATTAAAATACATGGCAAAGTACATGTACAAAATGACTTCACGAATTGTAATACAAAATGTGTGATCTATTGTATTATTTGTTCTTGCGACAAAGCCTATATTGGACAAACTTCACAACCCGTAAAAGGTTGCATCTTGCAACATCGTTCAAGAATTAAATGTGCAATAAAAGGAGCACCACTCGTTGAACACTTTCTGGAGTATACACATACAGCGGAAGATATACGCTGGACAGTACTAGCAGTGATACAACCCAAATCGGATGGACCATCAATGACAACAAGACTGTTGAAATTGGAAGCTAGGCTAATTGAAAAATTCCAAACTGCTAAAATTGGACTTAATGATTGTGATGAAGTTTGGACATTAATTAGCTGATTGGTCAATAACTTCTGTTGAGTTGTATGACAGAGCTGTGAAAAAAATACCATGTGTAAAAAGAGATACACAAGTTGAATGTTTGTATTTTTTGTATATATAGAAGACCTTGCAATATATAATGGATTTTCTGTAAGTTCACCGAAGTGTTTGGTTTATACATTCCCATGTGTATTAGTCGCGTTGTGAGGGCATTGTTGCACCAACACTTTTGACAGTGATTCGTTAAAATAACGGGGTCACTAACCCCAAAATGGCCGTGTTGTTTCTCTATCCGGCTCGCACCTAGTGGTGTTTTCAGGTGATAATAGGCTCTATAGATTAGAGTCCGATAGTAGATTCCCCTGTAGCTTGCAGAGCCCTCTTATACAATAGTTAGAGAGTTTCCCCTTTGGTCTAGATGATGTGGATCGGGGTTACTCTAAGATGGCTGCCGTTGTTCCCCGAAGTTCATCGGTCAACGCGAGCTAGTGCATGGGCACTCGTCAGCGTTATTACCGACACGCGCGAGGACTCCAGCATTGCTGTTTCTTGGCACACACGAGGAGGATTAAGCAACGCCCCCCCCGACGGGAGCGACAAAAGTGCTTCTGCGCCCCTTCTGAGTAAGTCTGAGCGTAGACCCCTTATCTTGTAGCAAGATGCTTTGTTCTCTGCTCGAGCTATGATGAATGTTAAAAATACATGACAGCTGCCGTTTATGTTGCAGGTGAGGGAATTGTTTTTTCCTTATAACGGCAGCATACAATAGAAGCACCAGAAGTGCAGAGAGTGCTTTTTTGCCTCCAATGACTAAGAAGATAAAGTAAGAGCACAATACAACACCGGTTCCTTGTGTATGCCACATAGGGGTGCATGTTTAATAGTTGGTTCCAGGTTCCATTCACAGCTATACTCTAATGCATATTTCTTGGTTGGCCAGGTATCCTTTGGCTAATAGATGGGGCTAATTGCAAGTATCTTTGCTGCCAACAGAATAATAGGTAAATATAATTTCTTCCCTTGTAGGGACGGCACCATATGTTAGTAATGCATGCCCATTGTCTACATAAAGCATGTTACCCACGTTAGGCTTTTGGCACAGGCTCTTTTAATCAATTGGTTTAAATTTAATATTTCGTGATCCTCTTCTCCACACAGTGGTGCAAGTGGCATGAGTTGATGCATGACGGTACTCACATGTTTTTGGTGATACTGACTCATACTTTGTTGGTATTCTGACTCCCTTGTTACCGTTCGGAATGGTACAAGTTCATGTTTGTTGTTGATTTTTGTAGAGGCGGTACTGCCCTTCTCCAGTCCTGATGAGGCCACGACTGGATAGGCCGAAACGCGTCGACACATCTTGTGCGAGACTGAGGGCTTACAAGTCAATGTATTGAGAAATGAGATATGCACTATACAATACCTTTGGAAGTAAATAGATAGGTATCTGACAGCTGGGTGCAGCTAAGGCCCTCAGCCATTGCATTTTCAGTGGATTACAACTTTAATTTCATGATAGTGACCACAAGGTAAAGAATTAACGAGGGGCATAACCCTCCTTTGTGATACCGCCACGACTCAGGGAGTTGGTCTCTTGTCATAATTGTTTGTGATGTCATGTATATTTCTATGTTTTGGATATATTTATGTTATAGAATGTTTACCGAATAACCACTGCTGACCTTTGTTATCAAAATAATTCAAATACATAAGGGAAAGAAATTGTCCCCAGAGATCAGGATTGAGCACTGGTTTCTTAAATCAATGATTGTATTTGTCCCGACCTGCTGATATTTTGTATTCTGGACCCTCACCAAACACATTTCATCACCAAAAATGTATTTGTGCAATACGTGCAATAAAAATGCAATACATATGGAATATGTACAGTAAACAAAGATATTGCATGTAACTCTCCATTTGGATCTGCAAAACTCAGAAAATGAGCTTTTTACCGCATCTGACACATGCCAGCCTGGGAAACAGAGTTTTGCAGGACTTGGAATCAGGGGCTGAGTGATTTGGGTTGTTTTGACAAACAGCCCACTACAATTTTGCAATAGATTTCTCAAGAGGAATATTACATAGGGAAGGATTTCCAGCAAAATCATATGTAATATTAGTGTGAAACTCACATAAAGGGAAATGAGTAATTTCTTTAAAAAGACGAGCATTATTCAGCAATGTATTTCACTGTACTATGCCCAGAACACCAGACCAGCAAATAGAACTAATTAAAGAATGCCTACAATAGGCGATTGATAGCACTAGTGACTTAAAAGACGTTTTGTGTGCTGTGTGGTAGGCAGATTCCACTACACTGCACAGAATAACATTTTTTTAAACCTTAGCTATTAAAAACAAGGTGATTCCACCTTGTATCTAGATTGGTTACGGCATCTTATCCCGGATTGGCCTTTCATCAATTATTGTTCACTGATTGAAATTGCAACTTACAATAAAACACAGATAAATCTAACATTTGCAGGCTAAAAATTAGCACAGATTTGTGAGGTGCTTCTGTTATGTTGTTCATCGCACTACTTTTGGCACTCTATGAATAGTTGATCCTGTTGATCAAAGGCAACCATAATGGCAACTTTCGAGGTGTAGTCTGTCGTAATTATCACTCTAAGTTGTCCATTTATCAGGTATCACTTGATAGAAGTTATGGAGCTGACAGAGATCACATTTTACTAATACATTAGTGGCATGGAAGTTAGCATAAGGTAACTTAGAAATTGTAATTTAAACGTCTAACAGAGAAATTAACAGAAAATGTAAAATGTGCATATTTGAACTATGGTGAACAATGTGGCCTCCATTCGTATTTTACATTGTGTGTTAACATGAAAGATATTGTGCATTTATATTAGAGTGAACTACTAACATGAATTAATATTGAAAGTATCATTTTTTAGATAAATAGTAGAGATGAGGTATATTAAGAATATTAAATGAACATGAATTAATCATACTTATATTGATTTAACTAATTTTATTAATGTGTGTTACATGTGTGCAGATAAATAAATGCATGTTTAAACTGTGTCTGTTGTTGTGAATAATGTTTGCAATTAAATAATTTGCTTTGCATATTTGATTTAAATTGTAAGGTGTGCAATAGGAGTTATATGAATTAACTGTATTCATGTGTATTTATGCTTTCTTAGCTAATCTAGGCCTGAAGCATAATTTTGGCGGTAGTAGAGGAACATTCCTTGTTTATTCTGTTTCCCTCTTACCTGAATTATTTTCTAGGTTGCTGAGGCGTTGTTGAATGTCGTAATGTATTAAAGACTGAGAATATGTTACAATGTTAACAAAGTAACAGTATTTGTTCTAGCTGTCGAACAAGACAGGAAGCGTTATCAATTTCACATGAAAATTTGTCAAATCATCCTGTGCACAGTGATAAAGAATCCCAAAGTTACAACAAATAAATAAACATCTTACTTTTGCAGAACTGTATGAATTAATCGAGATGACCATGCATTTTCCTTGAGATAATCTGGAATAGTTACAAACCTGATGGGTGTGTGGAAATCCTATTGGATGCTGATTCTTGTGTGCAAGATGAGCCCACCTGCAGAACCAATCAGAAACTGGTGGACATTTGTAATTATATTTGTGTTTTGACCACTGACTCCACGTTGCACTTAGCCTAGCAGCACCCCGTCACATTAGTGACCACCAACTTCATTTTGCTTATTGACTTTATTTTAGCATTAGTCACGGCCACATTAAAAGCTGCAAGTATTTTCCATGCCCACGTTATACAATGTGCTTCTTGCTTATGTTTTTATTCTGCATGTTTGCATGTTCTTTCTCACCAAGGGCTTAGGTTGATAAGAATGTACTTGGATGATGTTTATGGTACACAGAGAACGGTTTTGTTTTGAGAGAGGTGCCTTGGGATCTTGGCCAATTCCTGATGTGTTCTTTTCAAAACTGACCTGAAGTAGCCAGCATTTTTTAATAATAAACTTACAGGGCCGGAGGAGGTTTCTAGAATTCTCCTCTCTGGTTTGTTTAAAGTATATAAGAGTCCGAAACCAGATGGACCCGGGAGTGACTCAGATCTCGGACAAGCCCAGGACGCTGAGGTGTGTCATCCTTTCCATGAGGATAATTGATCTCTCTCTCCATGATCAATTCTGGGATCTGATGGTCTGATGGTGATAAGGAGGGAGATGACGCAGATTTACCCTTGCCTCATGTTGATGCATTTTTAATTCTTGTTATCTGCTTTGCATTGCGACATATATATACATATGTATATATATATACATTTGCTGTGTATATTGCAGTGGAGAATCATTTGTACCTGTTTTTATTTCATTGCTGTGACCATTTTTAAACGTGTGCTTTAATAAATGTGTTGCATACCAAAGTTTTTTGTCAGTGCATGAGTGTTTCATTTTGGTCCGTAGTGAAGCAAAACATTTTGGCGTAAGTCAGACAGTCTAGGGAAGGTGGAAAGTGTACGATTTAAAAGTGAAAAGATGTGTGGCAGAGAGTCAAAGAAAGCACCGCAAACCATTTCTGAAAATGCATGTGAAATTAAAATGCCTTATACTGTCTTGGCAAATGTGTTTTCTTGTTTATCAGGACTTTTGAGATGGGGATAAAACAGCATTGATAAATGTTCTTACATGTTTTAAAAGGGTGCTTTTTGAATGGAATGAAGACCCTTTTGTTCTTAGCAGGAAGTGTTGGATACTTTTGTCTGCTTACAGAAAAATAAATGAGAGGTGTAAACAGTTAGAAGATGAGAAACAGCTATTACAGAAACAACTTGATGACACAATAAATACTGTAACTATGCTGTCTTCTCAGAATAAGTTATTACAAGATAAGGCTGATATCTACCAAGCTGTTAGATGGAAAGCTTCTTTTTCACACTACAGTAATGAGAAGGTTAAAAAAGGTTGGCCCAGTGTGAGCTACATGACCAGAATGTAGTTCATGCTCAGCCAATACTTAGACGAAAAATACAGAGTAGCCCACAGATTTTTGCAGGAGTTGAAATGCATTCTTTAAAAGATTACACCCAGCAAAAAGTTAAGGATGTTAAAGACATATTCACAGAGCTTTCGCGGAGTAAAATGTGGATGATTAATTCAGACAAGACACAGGGACCATCTCAAAATGTGAAGTTTCTAGGAATTTAGTGGAATCCAGGACACAGAGAGGTGTTGATACAATCAAAACAAAAGATTTTGGAGTTTGCTACTCCTCGCACTAAGCATGAGACACAGTGATTTATGAGATTGTTTGATTTTTTGAGACAGCATGACCCTCATCTGAGTAAAATCGTAAACCTTTGGTACAAAGGGACCTGAAAAAACATAAGTTTGAATGGGGTGAAGAGCAGCAGTGTGCTTGTGATTTGGCAAAAGAAGCAATTCAACAGGTTTTAGACTTGTGAACAGTGCAGGAAGGAGACATTGTGTTGCATGTAACTTTCCAGGGACAATATATAGATTGGAGCAGGTGGCAAAAGAAGAGAAGAACAGAAGTGTCCCTGGGGTTCTGGACTAACAAATTATCTGATGGAACTCTGAAAAACTGGAGGGAGCATTTAAATGAAGCCCTCCAGATTCTGAATAACAGACCATTACAAAATGCTGAAACACCCCTGATACAACCACATGTGGCCACCAACACCATTATGTACTGGGGAATAAAACCTGGAGCTTCAGCTCCTTACAGAGCCACACCAAAATCTGCAGGTCTTGACAAAATTGCCCAAGTTGGCATAATTCCAGTGTATGGAGGATTGGTGAGTAAGGGGACTGCCCCAGCCCTTCTGACAGTATGTGGAGAAGAAGGTTTTGGTTCAACTGACAAAAACCCTGATGCTAAGGTGTGGGTGGAATTCCCAAATGGCCCTCCAGAACCTGCACAAATTATAGTCAAGGGCCCTAACAATGTCCTGCTGATCATAAAACTAGGAATGGAAAAATGGGAGTACATCCCAGCTGACAAATGTTATTTGCAAGAAAGATCATACTTGTTTCTTTTACAGATCATACTATAGCTTGCCTCTGACCATGAGTGTGCTGTGGTCTCCCTTCGAGCGTGTGCGTGTGAGGTCGGGAGCGACCCAACACCCTCAACTTCAAACTGATTGATCAATCATGTTGTGCAACACCCCTGCTGCTTTTGAAGGGCAATATCTATGGATCCATTTGGTGCACGTTGTGCTTCACAGATCAAAGTCCTGCATGGTAATAATGCAGAGCATCAGGGATGACCTAACAACCTGTTTGATTGCAATTTTATTGGAACGAACCACATGGCTTGTTATCACCTGGTGACTGCTGCCAGTGACATTAAACATGTTTAAGTTGCCAGTTGGCTGACTATTCTTGTGTGGGAACCTCACTTTTACGTACATTCCAGCAAACATTACAGGTGGACCGTGTACCTTTACATGATTAGGACTCATGATGTTTCCATCTGACTCTATACAGACTTGTTATCCTCGATATACTATTCAATTAAGTGAAGACTTTGATGCAAACATTCTAGTATTATCCCAATCAGAATATATAAGCTTAAGTCTTTCTATTGTGGGTGTGCCTGGTTTAGCTGTTCAGAATACCTGAATGATGAATAAGTTAATCACACTTCTATCGCTTTATAGTGATTGCTCTTGTCATTTCATTATGTTGCTGTATACTGTACAATGCATACCTAAATAGCTTGTAATGTTTTAAAAGTAAAAAAAAAGAAGTTGATTTTAGGACTATAGGGTATATGAGTCAGTGGTCAAAAGGGTGGGCTGTAATAATATTTGTGTTTTGACCACTGACTCCACGTTGCATTTAGCCTAGTAGCACACCGTCACATTAGTGACCACCAACTTAATTTTGCCTATTGACTTTATTTTAGCATTAGCACCACCACGTTAAAAGCTGCAAGTATTTTTCCATGCCCAAGTTGTACAATGTGCTTCTTGCTCATGTTTTAATTCTGCGTGTTTGCATGTTATTTCTCACCAAGGGCTTAGGCTGATAAAAATGCACTAGGATGATGCTTATGGTACGCAGGGAACAGTTTTGGTTTGAGAGAGGGCACCATGGGATCTTAGCCAATTCCCAACGTGTTCTTTTCAAAACTTACCTGAAGTAGCCAGCATTTTTTTATAATAAACTCACAGAGTGGGAGGAGGTTTCTAGAATTCTCCTCTCTGGTTTGTTTAAGGTATATAAGAGGCCGAGACCAGATGGACCGGGGAGTTACTCACATCTCCGACATGCTCAGGGCGCTGAGGTGTGTCATCCTTCCCGTGAGGATAATTATCTCTCTCCACAATCGATCTGGTGTTCTGATGCTGATAAGGATGGAGATGACAGATTTACCCGTGCCTCATGGTGATGCATTTTTAATTATTTTTATCTGCTTCGCATTGTGACATACATACATACACACACACACATATATATATATATATATATATATATATATATATATCACTGAGAAGAAGTCCTGCTGTTCTTCTTACGCTCGCCTAGCGAGGTTTTTTAATATGTTCTGCCACATATAATTTAAACGCTGGCATTCCATGCAACTACTGTTCTTTATTCAAATCCAGAAATCCATTTCATATCAAAGGATTCATCATAACACAAAACAAAAATGGGGCTACGCGTTTCACCATCACGGTCTTCTTCATTGGCCCACAAATGAAAAAATTTCCAAACCATGTGGCTCCTCCTATTTCCAATATAACAACTTTTGCAAATCATAGACATAGAAGAAATCCCTTTTTTTTATTTTTGTTTTTATTCCTCCTAACTTCTCTGTTCTCCCTGCCTTCCTTGCTTCTTTCTTTCTTCTCCTACTCTATACTTCTAATCTCACCTGTTCCACTAAACATGATACCAACATACCAACAATGTTACTGATTTAGCTGACTGGATGGCCACTTGGACAGTACTGACAAATTAAAATTGAGATTAAAATTAATCTTAAACTTAAAAAAGAGCCATAAACAACTAAACTCTATCATATATCCAGAACCTGAATAAGCAATGTGATTGGATATATGATAGAGTTTTGGAAATAGGAGGGGCCACATGGTTTGTGCATTTTTTCATTTGTGGGCCAATGAAGAAGACTGTGATGGTTGAAACGCGTAGCCCCTTTCCTGTTTTTGTGTTATGATGAATCCTTTGATATGAAATGGATTTCTGGATTTGAATAAAGAACAGTAGTTGCATGGAGTGGCTCCTATACATGGAAAAGGTGCAGCGCCCAAAGACATGGACTACATGCAGTAAGGGGTAGGCTCCATGAGAGAAACCTGACCAGGGGGTCCCAGATAAAATCAAAACCACTGTGCGAGCCGTCCATTTTGTCAGCCAGGCGCTCCATGGCGAGGCCCCACAATAACCTTGTGAACCACAGGGCTATTGGGGGTGGGTCCACTTTCTTCCAGAAAGATGCTAAGGTTGTCTTCGCAGCCACCAACGCCAACCACAAAATGGCACGATCCCCTTGCAATTGATGTTTCAGCTCCAGGGCGTGAAGGCACAACAGGATGTGCTCTGGAGATGTCAGTACGGGGTAACTCAATATCTCTTTTAAGTGGGAGAGGATTTCGTTCCAATAGGGGCGGATAGCAGGGCAGTCCCACCAAATATGTCTAAAATCCCCCAGCATGCCACAGCCTCGCCCACACCTGTCGAACACCTGGAGGTATACTTTCTTAAGCTTCTCTGGGTAAAGGTGCCAATTGTAGAGTAGTTTATAGTGTGCTTCCATGGCGCCCATCGAGCGATTATGTTTGATATGTCATGAAATAGGTGACGCCAACGGTCCTCATCCACGAGATGCCCAACACCTGTTACCAAAAGGGGATGTGTCGAGGGGTCGGCACCCTTTGCGCTGTGGCCAATATGTTGTACAGCATAGATATACTGCCCCTCACCACTCCCCCCGCTGCACAAAATGTTCCATTGGGTGAAGATCCCTGGTAGCTGCCTCCCGCATATGTGGTTGTGTGACCCAGTGCACTAACTGTGTATAATGTAAGAGTTCGGATGATGGGAGATGAAAATCCCTGCAACAGTTAGTAAACGTACAAAGCTGGTCTCCATGGTATAGATTTGCAATCCGCAAGCACCCCTCTTCCCTCCATCTATCGAAGGGCCTGCAGATTCCCCGGGGGAAAAGCCTTGTTGAATTGGATGGGAGTATGTGATGAAGGAAAGGAAGTAATCTCATAAACTCTTGTCACCTTGTCCCACACCTTAAGAGTAGTGGTGGTGGGGGTACTAAGGTATGCATTCTGTGGTCGTGCCCCTCTGGGCCTCCAAGGAACATCCCACAAAGTCCTTCCTGTCACTGCCTTGTCCATATGAAGCCACAACTTATCCAACTCTCGGAGGGACCACTCAGCCACAACACGCAGTTGTGCAGCTCAATAATACCGGAGGAGGTTGGGGAGTGCCAGTCTGCCATCTTTTTTGGGGCACGTAAGCACTTTATATGATAATCCAGCCCTTGACCCTTGCCAAATAAACCTTGTGAACATTGCTCATGCCTCTGCAAAAAATTCTGACAGGATGTCGATGGGCAAGCTCTGAAAGAGGTATAGGAAGCGAGGAAGCACTGTCATCTTGATGCTATTGATTCACCCCAGCCAGGAAAGCCAGAGCGATGACCACCTCTTAAAGTCCTCTCGCAATGATTTGAGCAAGGGTGGGTAGTTGGCTCGAAACAGATTGGACACCGTAGGGACAAGCCGAACACCCAGATATATGATTTCTCTTTTAGCCCAAATAAATGGAGACAGATGATAGTCTTTTTAATCTGTTTCATACTTTTGGAGTGTTTCACAGTATTGATGGTTGGTAGACTTAATCTCTTTAGACTTTTTGTTCAGCCCATGGTTTTTATGTATGTTTATATCTTAGTTTTGCGCACCATTTACATTACCTTATCTTTGTGGTTGTAATAGAGCTTAGAAACTTTATTCAGTTTGGAGTTTTGTTTTATGGTTAAATTGGTCATGGTGTATAAAATATTTATATATTTCATGTTGTTGTTTTAACCCCTCAGGTGCCTTGGACGAGGTCACCTCGTCCTACACCCAGGAAATGGGGGGAGCGCTAGCGCTCCCCCCCTGTGCTCCCCACCCACCCCCCCTAGGCAGGGATGGAAGGGGAAGCCCTTCCCCTTCTACCCCCGACCCCCTCCCGTATGCGCGCTGACAATCACAGAGGGCCTTCTCCCATCGTGTTGGAAGCTGAGCAAAACAGAAACTTCCCTTTGCTTGCAATCCGGCTTTTGAAACGCCCACTAGACACCAGGGATTTTTTTTTTTTTTTATGAAATGGACATAAGGGAGCGACTCCTTGGGCAAGGGTCACTCCCAGGGGGGGGCATTTTTTTGGAAGGCCAGGGGGGGCAGAAACCTCTAGGCACCAGGGATCATTTTTTTTTTTTTTGGAGGTGGGGAAATTATATTTAGGCCATTTCTGCCCTTGGGGGCAGATTGGCCTATTTTTATGAGGCCAATCTGCCCCCAAGGGGGACAGAAACTACTAGACACCGGGGATTTTTTTTATTTTTTTGTTTTACAGATGGGGAGCGACCCCTTGGACAAGGGTCACTCCCCTGGAGGGGAAAATTGTATTTAGGCCATTTCTGCCCCCTTTGGGGGCAGATCGGCCGATTTTTGCTACGGAAAGCACTAGGCACCGGGGATTTTTTTCTTGCGCCAATGTCACGCAGGGGGAGCGACCGCGTAGTCAAGGGTCGCTCCCTGGGGGTGTGTGGGGGCAAATTTATTTTAGGCCATTTCTGCCCCCCCGGGGGCAGAAACCTCTAGATGCCAGGGCAACATTTTTTTGTGTTTTTTTGAGATGCGGAGTGACCCATTAGGCAAGGGTCGCTCCCCTGGGGGGCAAATTGTATTTAGACCATTTCTGCCCCCCCTTGGGGGCATATCGGCCGGTTTTTGCTTAGCCAATCTGCCCCCAAGGGGGGCAGAAACCACTAGGCACCAGGGATTTTTTTTCTTGTGCGCCAATGTCACGCAGGGGGAGGGACCCCGTAGGCACGGGTCGCTCCCGGGGAGGTTGGAGGGGTGGGGGGGTCAAATTTATTTTAGGCCATTTCGGCCCCCCCTGGGGGCAGATCAGCCTATTATTAGGCCGATCTGGCCCCAGGTGGGGCAGAAACCTCTAGACGCCAGGTCACATTTTTTTGTGTGGTTTTTTTTTGTTTGTTTGTTTTTTTAGAGATGGGGAGCGACCCATTAGGCAAAGGTTGATCCCCTGGCGGGCAAATTGTATTTAGACCATTTCTGCCTCCCTTGGGGGCAGAGTGGCCGATTTTAGGTCAATCTGCCCCAAAGGGGGCAGAAACCACTAGGCACCGGGGATTTTTTTGGGCGCCATTGTCACGCAGGGGGAGCGACCCCGTAGGCAAGGGTCGCTCCCGGGGTGAGTTGGGGGGATGGGGGGGGAAAATTTATTTTAAGCCATTTAGGCCCCCCCAGGGGCAGATTGGCCTATTATTAGGCCGACCTGCCCCCGGGGGGGCAGAAACCTCTAGGCGCCAGGGCAATTTTTTTTTTGTGTGTTTTTTTTTTGTTTGTTTGTTTTTTTAGAGATGGGGAGTGACCCATTAGGCAAGGGTCGCTCCCCTGGGGGGCAAATTGTATTTAGACCATTTCTGCCCTCCTTGGGGGCAGATTGGCCGATTTTCGGTCAATCTGCCCCCAAGGTGGCAGAAACCAGTAGGCACCGGGGATTTTTATTTTTTTTGCCAATGTCACGCAAGGGGAGCGACCCCGTAGGCAAGGGTCGCTCCCGGGGAGGGGTTGGGGGGGTCAAATTTATTTTAGGCCATTTCGGCCCCCCCTGGGGGCAGATCGGCCTATTATTAGGCCGATCTGGCCCCAGGAGGGGCAGAAACCTCTAGACCCCAGGTCACATTTTTTTTTTGTGTTTTTTTTTTTGTTTGTTTGTTTTCTTAGAGATGGGGAGCGACCCATTAGGCAAGGGTTGCTCCCCTGGCGGGCAAATTGTATTTAGACCATTTCTGCCCCCCTTGGGGTCAGAGTGGCCGATTTTAGGTCAATCTGCCCCAAAGGGGGCAGAAACCACTAGACACCGGGTAATTTTTTTTTGCGCCATTGTCGCTCCTGGGGAGGGGTTGGGGGGCAAATTTATTTTAGGCCATTTCTGCCCCCCCTGGGGCCGGCTGAGCTAGAGGCCAAAATCCACAGGTAGGCACTTTGCAAAAAACACCTCTGTTTTCTGTGAAAAAATTTGATGTGTCCACGTTGTGTTTTGGGCCAATTCCTTTCGTTGGCGCTAGGCCTACCCACACAAGTGAGGTACCATTTTTATCGGGAGACTTGGGGGAACGCTGGATGGAAGGAAATTTGTGGCTCCTCTCAGATTCCAGAACTTTCTGTCACCGAAATGAGAGGAAAAAGTGTTTGCTTGGCCAAATGTTGATGTTTGCAAAGGATTCTGGGTAACAGAACCTGGTCAGAGCCCCCCAGATCGTCCCATCTTGGATTCCCCTGGGTTTCTAGCTTTCAAAAATGCGCTGGTTTGCTAGGTTTCCCCAGGTGCCGGCTGAGCTAGAGGCCAAAATCCACAGGTAGGCACTGTTTTCTATAAAAAAAATGTGATGTGTCCACGTTGTGTTTTGGGGCATTTCCTGCCGCGGGCGCTAGGCCTACCCACACAAGTGAGGTATCATTGTTATCGGGAGACTTGGGGGAACGCTGGGTGGAAGGAAATTTGTGGCTCCTCTCAGATTCCAGAACTTTCTGTCACCGAAATGTGAGGAAAAAGTGTTTTTTTAGCCAAATTTTTGAGGTTTGCAAAGGATTCTGGGTAACAGAACATGGTCAGAGCCCCACAAGTCACCCCATCTTGGATTCCCCTAGGTCTCTAGTTTTCAAAAATGCACAGGTTTGGTAGGTTTCCCTAGGTGCCGGCTGAGCTAGAGGCCAAAAGCTACAGGTAGGCACTTTGCAAAAAATACACCTCTGTTTTCTTTAAAAAAATGTGATGTGTCCACGTTGTGTTTTGGGGCATTTCCTGTCACGGGCGCTAGGCCTACCCACACAAGTGAGGTACCATTTTTATCGGGAGACTTGGGGGAACGCTGGGTGGAAGGAAATTTGTGGCTCCTCTCAGATTCCAGAACTTTCTGTCACCGAAATGAGAGGGAAAAGTGTTTTTTTGGCCAAATTTTGATGTGTGCAAAGGATTCTGGGTAACAGAACCTGGTCAGAGCCCCACAAGTCACCCCATCTTGGATTCCCCTGGGTTTCTAGCTTTCAAAAATGCGCTGGTTTGCTAGGTTTCCCCAGGTGCCGGCTGAGCTAGAGGCCAAAATCCACAGGTAGGCACTGTTTTCTATGAAAAAATGTGATGTGTCCACGTTTTGTTTTGGGGCATTTCCTGTCGCGGGCGCTAGGCCTACCCACACAAGTGAGGTATCATTTTTATTGGGAGACATGGGGGAACGCTGGGTGAAAGGAAATTTGTGGCTCCTCTCAGATTCCAGAACTTTCTGTCACCGAAATTTGAGGAAAACGTTTTTTTTTTAGCCACATTTGAGGTTTGCAAAGGATTCTGGGTAACAGAACCTGGTCAGAGCCCCACAAGTCACCCCATCTTGGATTCCCCTAGGTCTCTAGTTTTTAAAAATGTACAGGTTTGGTAGGTTTCCCTAGGTGCCGACTGAGCTAGAGGCCAAAATCTACAGGTAGGCACTTTGCAAAAAAACACCTCTGTTTTCTTTTAAAAAATGTGGTGTCTCCACATTGTGTTTTGGGGCATTTCCTGTCGCGGGCGCTAGGCCTACCCACACAAGTGTGGTATAATTTTTATCGGGAGACTTGGGGGAACATAGAATAGCAAAACAAGTGTTATTGCCCCTTGTCTTTCCCTACATTTTTTCCTTACAAATATAAGAGAGTGTGTAAAAAAAGACGTCTATTTGAGAAATGCCCTGTAATTCACATGCTAGTATGTTCACCCCGGAATTCAGAGATGTGCAAATAACCACTGCTCCTCAATACCTTATCTTGTGCCCATTTTAGAAATACAAAGTTTTCTTGATAGCTATTTTTCACTCTTTATATTTCAGCAAATGAATTGCTGTATACCCGGAATTGAATGAAAAGCACTGCAGGGTGCAGCTCATTTATTGGCTCTGGGTACCTAGGGTTCTTGATGAACTTACAAACCCTTATATATACCCACAACCAGAGGAGTCCAGCAGACGTAACGGTATATTGCTTTCGATAATCTGACATTGCAGGAAAAAGTTACAGAGTAAAACGTAGGGAAAAATTGCTGTTTTTTTCACCTCAATTTCAATATTTTTCTTTTTCAGTTGTTATTTTCTGTAGGAAACCCTTGTAGGATCTACACAAAGGACCCCTTGCCGAATTCAGAATTTTGTCTAGGTTTCTGGGATCCAGCATTGGTTTCACACCCATTCCTGTCACTGACTGGAAGGAGGCTGAAAGCACAAAAAATTGTAAAAATGGGGTATGTCCCAGTAAAATGCCAAATTTGTGTTGAAAAATTGGGTTTTCTGATTCAAGTCTGCCTGTTCCTGATAGCTAGGAAGCTGGTGAGTTTAGCACCGCAAACCCTTTGTTGATGCCATTTTCAGGTAAAAAAACCACAAGCCTTCTTCTGCAGCCACTTTTTCCCATTAAAAAAAAAAAATGACATTTTCACTGTATTTTGGCTAATTTCTTGGCCTCCTTCATGGGAACCCACAAAGTCTGGGTACCTCTAGAATCCCTATGATGTTGGAAAAAAAGGACGCAAATTTGGCTTGGCTAGCTTATGTGGACAAAAAGTTATGAGGGCCTAAGCGCGAACTGCCCCAAATAGCCAAAAAAAGGCCTGGCACAGGAGGGGGAAAAGGCCTGGCAGCGAAGCGGTTAAAATGAATTAATCCATTTACCACACTCCTCAGTGAGTTTCAGTCAACTTCTAGTGGTGGGATAAGTTATGGTGTCCCACCAGAGTGCTTGTGATTTCTGAACCTGAGGCAGGAAGAAGACCTCTGTGGGCACCCCAGCAGTTTTGGTAGCAGAGTTAAGGTTATGCCTCATGGGGGGGGGAAGTGGATTTGGCCTAAATCATGAGTTGTTCTTTATGAAAGTTTAGCTGTTAATGGAATTCTAGCATTGTGCTACAAGTATGTATATATCTGTGTGTTTTGAGAAGGGTTTGTGCTTGCAGTGCTTTTGGCTTAACTGCGGTGATGTGTAATGTATGAAGTGAGTAGGGAGTTTGCATACTCCAAGTGAATGTTGCAGTTTGTACAAAAAATTGCTATGTGGATGTTTATGGATCCTGTGAAGCCCAAGACTCTGGATTACCATACAAGTGTATGGAGACACTTGGTTAATTTTCTGTCTGCAGTGAGGTGTTGATCGATTGAGCGTTGTCGAAAATACCAGTAGATTCCTTGAGTGTGTGAGTTGTTGGTTGGTATTAGGTGAATCCTGAGTGCATAGGGAGAATCCCTATCAACCAGAGTGAGATTTGTGGGTCAAATTTTACTTGCTTATGTGCGAAAACCACAGTCGAAAGTGTAACCGTATAGCTTTCAAAGCATTTGAGTCCTACCTGTAGTGAGCAGACAGGTTTCATTTTTGTATTCACAATATTTGCATTTGGGGTGTATATGTGAGAAGTGCATGAGATGGCTCTGAAGCGGGTCGCAGCTGCAGAGTGGAGTGCATGACACATCATTTGGTCTGCACTGGGATTGGTCGGTAAGTGAGAAAAGCCACACCTGGATTGGTGGACAAGACTGCTCTGCTATAGGTTGAGAACAGCTTGTGAAGAGGATTGTGGGATCAAAATTACTTCCTGGATTCATAGAATTTGTGCTTATGAATTAGATTTGGGTAACAATTAAGTTTTTCAAAGCTTTCAGGAGTGTGTTGATAGGAGATGTTTTTATTCCAGTTAGAAAGGGTGAGCCTTCTCCACCTGAGGGTACACCCGCATTCAAGGTAATGGAGGAAAGAGGGGTTTCGGCATTTGTTTTGGTGAATCAATGGTGTGAAATAACTGGGAAGGAAGGTATCTTCATTTTTCCCTGTTACGGATCTTTCAATTTAGGAGTATTAAAGAATCTGAGGAGGGTGTTGTATAAATCAAAATGTATAAATCAAACTGAGCACACTGTTCCTAAAAAGAAGGAAGAAAGAAGACAAAGAGGCACTTCTAAATTTAAAGCTAAAACCCTCACATATCCATTGGATGTCATGGTGGCACTGCAATGCCCGACAGGCCCCTGCAGGGGTCTCTATGCAGGAGATCTTTTAAAAGTGCGTGCCACAAAGATGAGTAGGAAAACATTCAGACCTACTGCGAAGAACAGAGAGCTAGAACATTAAAATTGGCTTGAAAACCACCCTGCAACAAATTTATTGTGAATGATGGGTCTTGTCAAGGTTAAAAACAAGGGGAGTATAAGGGAAATAATGTTCCTCTACTCTGTTCTTTATGTCCACTGACCAAACAAGTAGATTCTGGAACCTATTGGTATTTGGCACCTTAACAAACATACTAATTGTAACACTCATAATTTTATTTATGTGATCACATGCCCATGCAATTTGTTACATAGGGATGTCAACAAGACTAGTCAGGGTTCGGATCAATGAACACCGTAGCAACATCAGGTGTGGACGCTCTCCTACAAAATTGAGTATACACTACATAGACATAAAACATTCTCCCAACGACCTCAGTTGGGTCATCCTTGAGGCATTTGATGACCCGAGAATTGACCCACTCTTCCTATTAGAAAAGGAACAACGTTGGGTTTTCAAGCTTTAAAACTCATATCACGGGTTTAAATGATGATATACAATGGATGAACTTTTGTTCCAGGATGTAATGGTACAGATTTATAGTAAAAGGAAATTTTGCAATTATTAGCCCTGAGGTGCCCTCTCCTTTTAGAAGGCACTGTTCTGCACCTTTCTGTTAACTTTTCCTTATATTTACAAGTCTTTCTGTGTTTTTTTTATATGTATGTATTTTTGTGAAGCTTCTGGACACACCCACGACAATTGTTTGATTTATTTTTTAGGTTGAATTCCTTTTCTAGTGACCCCTGCCATGCATTGCTTACCAGTAATAATGAATGTCACTTTTTCTTTTCACAATTAGAAGAGCAGCTACCTCTATGCAACCGTAACCACCATTGTGATCACAGTTGCTTAGTTACCAAGCAATTTGTCCTTTCTTGGTTCTCAGCCCGCGTTGTCCAGCTGCTCTGCAATAGGGACACTCCCCTCTACCGGGCCTTTTATTTGATTGGTCCGTGGGCGGCACCTTTTTACATTTAACCTGGCAGTTCGATGTTACTGCCACTTCCGGGTGTGCGGCTGCGGGTAGGTTCTCCAGCAGGGGCTCTGTCTGCAATTGTAAAAACAAATTTGTTTTGCCTTCCGCTACCACAGGTATCCCCTCTGCTGACATGTTCCGTTTCATAAACTGTTTCCTTACGCGATGGGTATTTGAGTGTTACTAACCCTTTTTTGCGTGTCTCCAGATTTCCTGTCCTGGTTTATTAGACGGGTTCTCCCACATAAAGAGGTTTTTTATATATTCACCATGTCTGTACGTTTCCACTGATACTACTCTAGATTCCCTTGGGGTGAGTTAGTTTTGTACATCATGATATATTGACATGCCCTTTAGGTTGGGGTAAGCTCTTTATCATGTGCTTGATTTAAGAGGCTATTAAGGGGGATTTAAAAACCTTTTTTGATGGCTGTATGAAACACCGTATGCATTGTCACTTTCAGCATGTTAGCATGCCATCACTAATTTTGATCACATTTGTGTTTTTTTCACACAATTTTTTTCATGTTGTTTGCTGTGGTCTGTTCTTTTTACAGGTCCACGCCTATTGTGGCTATTTGTTCTTTTGCGTAGCTGTTCATGTAAGTTTTTTGTTTTGGTTACGCTCATTGTATTTGAGTAGCTAAGGTTTTCGTGGTCCTGATGAAACGCCAATTGATCCTTAGGGACATCTGAGGTGTGAAACATGTCGACCTTATAGTTAGGGCTAGATTTATTGTCCTTTTTGCCCTACACGTTAATGGTTAGAGTAGAGGAAAAAAAATTCCCCTTATACTCCCCTTGTTTTTAACCTTGACCGAGACCCATCATTCACAATAAATTTGTTGCAGAGTGGTTCTCGAGTCAATTTTAATGTTCTAGCTCTCTGTTCTTCGCAGTAGGTCTGAATTTTTTCCTACTCATCTTTGTGGCATGCAATTTTAAAAGATCTCTGGCATAGAGCCCCCCTGTAGGGGCCCTTCGGGCATTGCAGTGCCAGCCTGACAAGGAGCAGACCCAAGGGTGAAATATGACATCCAATGGATGTGTGAGGGTTTTGGCTTCTAAATTTAGAAGTGCCTCTGTGTCTTCTTTCTTCCTTCTTTTTAGGAACAGTGTGACCAGTTTGATTTTTACCTATTATCTAGGGAGACTGCACACTGGACCTGTCCTAACACTCCCTATCCCTCGTATCTTGACATACACGTATGAACCAAAACCCCTTCCTAGATCTGCACACTTTGAAGCCCTTGCCATTTGGGAATTAGTTGTGAGGCAGAACAAGGCTCAGAAATTCGAGAGAATGAGGAAAGCAGAAAAGACAGCAGAAGCTAGGTGGGATGAGAAGAGAATGTGGAAAACAGATACATTGCATGCAGTGAAATTATTCCCAGCGATAACACAGGAAGGTGGTGGAAGTGTTAGATCTAAAGCCAAAAAGAAACCTGCAAAAGATCTAGATCAAACATCAGATGGATGTAAAACCGAAATTGATCCAGAAGATGAATTTATAACTCAGTTGTTGCAGAATCGCCCCAATATATCATGCACTTGAATCAGTAAATCAGAATGCAGTCCAGAGCATAGCTGTAGCTGTAGTTTACAAAGATAACTCCAAACATACATACTGCTAATGTTGCACAGGTGCCAGCTGTTTATCTGACAGTTCCAATTGCTAATACAGCTCACAGTCACAGTTCCAGTTATGCCACGCCAATTCAGAATTCTTGAATAACTTTATTTGAGTCTATGTCTAATGTGCAGACACCTCCAGAAATTGTGAACCAGAGACAGACAATGCCCATGCATTCTCCAGTAACAACACCACAGAACGTTATCCCAAATCAGTCAAATCAGACTTCTGGTACAGTATTAACGGGCCAAGATAAAGGATTAGTGTTCCCATTAAGTCAAACAAATTTGTCAGGACCAGATGCATTGACAGTTCCTGTGACAATTGGTCCAGTTGTCCCGTTGTATGCCCAGGGTAATAATGAAAGTGGTCCACAGATTCCAAATCCAGTATCAGTAATGAATTCTCCTTTTGGAAATAATGCTGAAATGGAGAGACTGAGCATTACTGTGCCAGCCATGACTCCTATGAATTCTTCTGGTTCTATTAAGACATAAGATAGAGTAGGTCTGTTGATTGATATGTCATGTACCCTATGTTCAGTGGGATCATCTGTGCTGACTCAGTAGCGCCATGTAATATTTCACAGCTTACGCCTTGAGATAGTAGTAACAATATTAGTTTGCAAGGATTGACAGCTCAACAACAAACTGAATGGTTAGATAGTTTAAATGAAGTATCAGTTTTGGGAAACACACCAGAAGGAGAGAAAACACTGAACATGGCTAGACTAAAATTGGAATTGAATGAAGTGATTGAGGGAACACTTAAATTAGACAGATTAGATTCTTACAATGAAAATGAGGTGTGCTTCATGTGCAAGGATGTTACACTTCGAGCAGGACAGATCTATGGGAAATTAGCTGATTTAACAGAAATGCAAGAAGTTGAGATGAATAAATCAAAATAGTTAAAAAGGAGTTACAGATTAGAATTCAATTCTAGAGACACTGCAAACATGAGATCACCCAGTATGAAAATTCACATTAAGGAATTGATTCAGAGCATCCAGACATGGGAGTATTAGAAAAATGGGAAGGCAGAGGGGCAAAGAAAAGAGAACAGAAGAAAAAGCGAGACTCCATCTTCAAATGGGGAACAGCAGGCTGATGGAGCTGTAAAAATGATGCCAATGAGGAATTCCGGGACGGAATTTTGTCCATGTCCCAAGGAGCAGAAGTGACATACTGTCATTTACTGATAATTACCCAAAACTGAGGAAGAAACCAGTGGAAAGGTACCAGCAAACGGGGACGTTTGTTAAGCTTGCAAAGTGTTTGTGGGAAGATATGAACACTTTATTTGAAATTGTGATTCCAGCAGATTTTTGGGTTGAGTGCAAGTGGAGTGTTGATAGGCCAACACCTGAGCCGCCAAGGGATACAGAACA
Organism: Pleurodeles waltl; assembly: GCF_031143425.1. Lineage (NCBI taxonomy): Eukaryota > Metazoa > Chordata > Amphibia > Caudata > Salamandridae > Pleurodeles > Pleurodeles waltl. The sequence goes on from NC_090440.1 coordinate 1,694,026,996, forward strand.
GGTGCGCCGTCTGAAGAAGTGATGAAAAGCTACAATAAGGTCACTGAATTTCTAAAAACTAGAGATTCCCTCAAAGATATTGATTGGCAGAGGATTAACAGGATAGCTCAGGAGTCAAGAGACTGTTCATGCTTATTATGAGAGACTAATGCAAGCATTTGAACAATACAGTGGTACAGAAATTATTGAACCAAGTGACACAATTCATTTTGTATTCAGATTTGTTCAGGGATTGAAGCCTGAAGTTAGCAATATGGTTTGGAATCATTTGATTAGTTGGCAGGGAAAACCGATTGATAAACTACTGCAGTATGCAAAATATTGACGTTACGAAATTGAATTGAAGCAGAAAATATTAAAGGAGAAGGCGGTGGTGATGCAAATTAAACCTGCTGAGGCAGCAGGTATGAAGGGATCACAAGAAATGGTTAACGCAGGAGGAATGCAGGAAGCACAACACCTGGGCAATATGGTGTCTCAGTTTAGATGTGGAGGTTGTGGAATTCGAGTAGATCTGAATATTAATGTGGCAGATGTTGAAAATATGAAGACAATGCTTCCTTGTCAAGAGTGCAGCAATGTCGGACACTGGAAATGGGAGTGTCCATATAATAACATAAATAATTTGGTACAAGGTGGTGGTGTTGCATAGCTGGTTGGTCAATTTCAAAATCAAAGAGTTCTAAGGCCCTGAAATCAAAACATGAATGTTTCTACTGGAGCAGTATAAATGCAAGTTCCCCCAACAACAAGTACAATTTCCCCAACAGCAAATACAGGTCCCTCAGCAAATGCGGATTCCACAAGCTCAAATGGCACAGCAATATGTCATGGTTCTTCAGCAGAACACAAACCAAAGAGCAAATGCAAATGTAAATCAGTTAATCACACAATACCCATTGATAGATTTCAGTGATGATGAAGTGAAGGAGGAATATTTGAGTCACAGTTCAGAAGAGGAAGAATGTGTGTTGGCTACCTCACTGGAGATAGATCAGCGTGGTCCTTACTTGAATACAAGTGGTATGGGTAACTATGTTTCATTTCTAGTTTACACTGGAACAACTCATTGCACTGTCAGATCTGCAGAAGTCCTTAATGAGCCCCTTTCTGGCAGGACAATTCAGGTAGTAGGAGTAGCGAACCAGCATTTGGTAAACACCATAACAGAGTTAATTCTAGTCAAAATAGCAACATTTGAGGATTTGCACCAATTTGTAGTCTGCGATTCAAGTCCTGTGTGTCTCCTAGGAAGAGACTTTCTATGCAAATTAAAATACTCCATCACTTGTACTCATGAAGGGATAGCAATTCAAACAAATAGTGATGGTGGAATTTCCAGCCAAATTGATGAGATGTATCCTCTAGTTTCATTGCTTCTCGTGATGACAGTTTGAAACTTGCCTGATGAATTGCAGGACACAGTAATGTTGAGAGTTTGGGATCTCTCGTAGAAAGATATTGGCCTCATACGAGGTGTTCAGCCTTCAAGGTAACTGTAAAGCTAAATGCAGCCTTTCCCAGAATGCCACAACATAACATGACTCCGGAAGTAATTAAAGGAATTACTCTACTAATTTCAGATGTTGTTGAGCAGGGAGTTCTAAATAAAAACAATGATAGGTATCCCGTGTAATTCTCCAATCATGGGATTGCGAAAGCCAAGTGGGAAATATTGCTTAGTACAGGATTTGAGAAAAGTGAACGAAATTGTGGTTTCCTGTTTTCCCGTGGTACCAAACCCAGCAGTAATTTTATTCCAGATTCCATGTGAAGCAGAGCGGTTTTCTGTTATGATTTGTCACAAGCGTTTTTCTCCATGCCCTTACATGAAGGTAGTCAATACCTTTTCACATTCAAATTCGACAACCGTGTGTATTCGTGTTGCCGTATTCCACAGGGGTTTTCGGAATCTCTGTCCATTTTTAACCAGTGCTGAAAAATAATCTGGAGTCCTTAAACATGCTGCTTCAGTCTGCTTTAGTGCAATACATTGATGACTTGATGGCTGCATCTAATACACAAAGCTTGTAGACAAGACACCATGGCATTGTTGAATCATTGGATGAAAATGGACATAAGGTTTCCCCTACCAAATTATAGTATTGCCAGAAGGAAGGAAGATATTTGGGTCACCAAATTGAGAAAGGTGCAAGGAAAGTATCCTGAGAGAGAGTGACAACTATTATGCTGATGAATCCCCCAGTTACACAAAGAGATGTCAGAATGTTTTTGGGCATGGTGAGCTACTCCCTCCAATTTTTCAGTAATTTCCAAACCACTGCAGAAGCTAACGCACAAAGGCATTACAGGCCCAGTTCCGTTTGATGAAGAATGCATGAAAGATTTCACTGAGTTGAGAGTTTGTGCAGAGCTCCTGCCTTGGGAATGCCTGTTTAAACCAGAAGTTTTTCACAGTTTTGTCATGAACGTGATGGTTGTGCTCTTTCTGTTTTGACACAGTCATGTGGAGGAATGAACAAACCTGTAGCATATTATTCTGCCACACTGGATCCTGTCACTACAGCTTTGCCCAGCTTATTAAAAAACATGGCTTCCATTAGTGTAAGCATTGGTCAGTGTGAAGGCATTCTGATGGGAATATCCTTTAACAGTTTGTCACACATTCGGGTTGAGGTCCTTTGACCCGAACCAAAACACAATATTTGACTAGTGCCGCCCTGCCCATTATGAGTTATTAGTTCTTGGTTCCTCAAATGTGACAATCAATAGGTTTTCGTTTTGAACCCAGCCACATTGTTACCTGTTAATGTTGATGATTCAAATGATGTTAATAAGTGGAACATGACTGCCTTGATGTCACTAAACTATGCACCAAACCCAGACCTGATATTCAGGATACTCCTTTAGAGGAGAATGATCAAGTTGTATTTGTTGATGGCTCCTGTTTAAGGGACAATGAGGGTACTCCGAGAGCTCGTTATGCAGTCTGCACCATATCAGGAGTAGTCGAACCTTCATGGCTTCAAGGAGTAATTCCTGCACAAGTAGCTGAATTAATCGACCTTACAAGAGCATGTTGCGTATCTGAGCAGCTTAAAGTGACAACATTCACGGATAGCCAATATGGATTTGGTGTTGTCCACGACCTTGGGCAGTTATGGCACCAGCAAGGTTTTATGACCTCATCAGGCTCACCCATTCAAAATGGAGAAAGAATTCACAGAATATTAAATGCCTTGCAGTTACCGGAGAAAATTGTGGGTGTAAAGTGTACAGCCCACCAGATGTCAAATGATTATGTCTCATTAGGCAATCCCTATGCTGACCAAAATACCAGATATTGTGCAATCCATTGAGTCACCTTCAATGAAGAGTGGGATGGTGAAAGTGACACTTGTGAGATACATCAAAGCTTTCTGATGTCAGGGGTTGATACTTGGGATGAAATTAAAAGATTGCAGGAAGAGGCAACGGAGGAAGAACACAGAGGTTGGAGTAGAGCAGATTGCGTACAGATGGAGGAAGATGATGTTTGGATCTCAAATGAAGGGAAAGATGTTGCTGGATTGTTTGTTGACCTCTATGGCTAGATATTATCATGGTCAAGTTAATCTCTGCAGAGATGCAATGATTTGCACATTTAAACAGATATGGTACAACCCCAGATTTAGGTTAATTGCAGAAGTGGTATGTCACAGATGTGTTACATGTAAGCAAATTAATGTAGGAAAAGGCACTGTCATTAATTTAAGCCACTCAGGCTGATCAGGAGGTCCACTGAACTGAATGCAGCTTGATTTTATTATAATGCCTGCTGAATGAAGTATGTGCTGGTAATTGTGTGTGTGTTTGCCCACTGGAGAGAAGCCTATCCAACACGTAGGAATGACAGTCTGACTGTAGTCAAGTTGCTGCTCAGGGAACTAATACCAAAGTTTGGCTTCCCAACTTCTTTAGAATCAGATTGGGGAACTCATTTTAATAATGAGATCATAAAATTGTTGTGTGCAGCTATGAACATTGAGCAAACATTGCACTGCAGTTACAGACCAGAGGCTTCTGGATTGGTGGAACAAATGAGGGGAACACTGAAAGCTCGATTGACAAAGGTTTGTGTTTCTACAATGCTGAAATGGCCTGATACATTACTACTTGTCCTGATGAGCATGGGTAGCACCCCTGTCAGGAAGACAGTACTATCACCACATGAAATCTTCATGGAGCGTCAATGAGGTTACCAGCAGTACCTGCAAATGTAATTGTGAGCATAACAGATGACTTAGTGCAGGATTATTGAAAAGGTCTGGCTGATATGGTTCGCTCTTTATGTCATCAGGTAGAAGCAGCAACAGTTTAAACGGCCCAAGAACAGTGCCACAGCTTAAAGCCTGGCGTGTGGGTATTTATAAAAAAGCAAGTGAGGAAGAATTAACTAGCACCAAGATAGAAAGGACAGCATCAAGTCATCTTAGTAACGACAACAGCTGTGAAGTGTACTGGTCTTCCGAACTGGATTCATGCAAGCCACACATGCAAAGTTCCATGTCCTCTTGAAAACATAGGGTCTGATCCCCTAGGAGTGAAAGGAGAAGAAGACGTTCAGATTAATCAAGCCGTAAGAACTGAACAAGTGGTTGAAGCAGAACTCATGCGAAATAGTGAAGATGCAAGCACTTTGAATGCAGTCAGAAATGCAGGAGAGCAAAGTCAAAGCCAACTGACTACTGCCAACACAGCAAACGTTGGGAGTCCAGTTGCACCTGAAAAGAGAACTATAAAAGGAGATTAATGGCCTGCATACGCACCTGAACTGGTTGCTGACAAACTCCCAACTATACCGGAAGCAGTTGAAGAGTCGAATCAGAGTGAAGGCGTTTGTGCCGTGAGGAGAACAAAAAGGAAGAGTGCCAAGCCACAAATATTCTTCACCTCAATGGATCTATCTTGTTGCAAATTAATAGGAGAACAAGTTTATGGCCTTTTGTTCTGACTGTGAGAATTCAGTTGAACATTCTGGAACTTGAAATCACATTTGAACTGAGTTTTGGAATAACCTTTCCAATTGACCAACTTTTGAAACTTGATGAACTTTCTAGAAGATCAAGAACTGTTGTAAATAAGTGCAAAAAGACTTTTTGAAAGGCCGTTTTGGATTTGATTTTGCTCGCTTTCGCTTTTTAATCTTTCCTTTTCTTTTCCCTCTCTGATTCTCCAGAAGCCATGAACGCAGGACAGAATAATCACAGTAAATGTAAATAGGTGTACATTGGTTGAGTGATAGTGTTTATGATTGTGTGCATTTTATTTATTGTGGGAATGAGTGTTTCAATGAAAAGAGATATGCAAAGCACAGCAACTCCAGTCCAGAGAATAATGCCTTTTAAGCAGAATAAGTGAAATAAGGATGAGGGATTGCTTCATTTTGACAACACAGATGAGATTTGTCTTCCAATGTTGCTGTATGAGTATCTGGATACAATGAATGTGCGTGACTGTTAAGTGTGTACACAAATTTCTTCATGAGCACAAGAAGGGATCACATATCACAGCTTACCACTGACTTACGGCATTAGTTGCAGCTTATTGCTAACACGTTTGTACGATCAAGAATACATGCAGTATTTTACTCAAACTTCAATCTAGTTTTCTCCTTCGACCCCATTAATCTGCATTTGAGCAGCATTGCAAAGGCTAAGAACATAGATATAGTAGGTGGGTTATTTGACCCTACACTATTGTTTGGAACAGGATATGTACACATGAATAATCTAACATGTCTTCTCACACAAGTAGAAAAGGAGTTCATCAATGAAGTGGATGACAGAAGGAAAGCAAATAAAGAAAAGATAGACTAGGGCATAGTTTCACACAATTACAAGAAATCAGCTTATAACACGCCTAATACACAAGGATGCTTAGCTTTAGATTGGCAACATATAGGGAAGCTTTGTGTATGTATATATATATATATATATATATATATAGGCAGCAATTGAAAATTGACAATAAGTTTGTAGAAACAAATGAATGCAGACTTGATTCTCATTAAGATTGCATGTGATTTTATGTTAAATGGACAAGACCCCACTGTGCCTGGTGTATATTACATTTGTGGGAAGAACACATTATTAAAAGGTTGGTATGGCACATGCTATTTAGGAGTGTTTTTCCCGAATATATACCAAGTAGACATCATTGACAACCTAACAGGGAATGAGAGACCTAAAATGGAGATTGAAAGAGGAGCAAGTAGTTCATAGATTACTGGAGATATTTTTGGAGCTTTTATTCCATCAGTAGGTGTGATCCTAAATGACATTAAAATAAGGAAATTATCAACGATTGTAAATTAGATGTCAACTGATTTTGCAGGCGCAATGCTCCTAATGGATACTGTAGCAAACTGAGCTTCTTTGCAGATGTCCCCACTTTTTTTCCCCCATATGAACTGCTAGATGCTGTTTTTTGGGCTCTGTTAGTTTACTGAGGCGTGCTAATCAGGCCCCAATACCAAAGCTATTTCCCTTAAATTGTATGTCGAATTGCATAAGCCAACTGGCAAACACCTTATCACCCCTCTAAGTCCCCAGTAAATGATACCCAAGGCAAGGGGATACCAGGCCTGCGGCACTGATTGTGCCACCCTGGGTACCAAAGTAAAAGAGAGGCTGCAGAGCTGCCATGGCAGCCTGCACAAGGAGCCTGCTGCTCGAGTGAGACTCTGCCCACACCAGATGCACTCATAGTCCTTGTTACTGCCCATGGACAGATCGGTCACCCCTAAAGCAGGCCCCCTCTAGCCCAGAGAACATGGTGCACTGTTTCATGAGTGAGGGCATATGTGCAGCAGCACATCTGTCCCTGTGCTGGCATCTAAAACGCAATGCCGGCCCGAATAACGGAGGTCCATTGAATAACATGGGCTGGCATCAGACCAATACTCACCTCGTGTTTGGTATCAAACACTGTGCTTTTTAACCATGAACATGATGCCCATGTTTAAGATTAAAAAGCAGATGCCCAGATGGCACCCTTGGAGGGTGCCCACCAAGTTACCCTGTCCTCTACTGTTTTGGCGGGCTCTCCTGAGCCGCTGCCGCCACAGACAGAAGTCTGACCTCCTGCAGGTGGTGCTAGCACCTTGGCAGGACATAAGACAAAGGGCCTTGGCAGGAAGCAGGTCACACCTCCTCCCTCCCAAGCTGGCTAGTAAGATTAGCATCAGGGCTAATGTCTCATATGCCCAGAGTTGTCCCCCCGGTGGGGGACAAAGACCTTCCCGTCCCACCCTGCCCGGCAGGTGGGAAATTAGCTATGCAGGAGGCATGCACCTCCCTCAAACTAGCCACACCTCTGAGGTGGGCTAGGAGATCTGCACAGCCAAGGAAGGGTATTGCCATCTTGCCAGACCCTAAGAGTAGTGGGTTCTGGGTAAAATAATGACATACTCCCACAAGAAGTTGTCATTGAAGGGGAGGACTAGCCGCAAGGACAGTAGCCCATTGGCCACTATCCCTCACACCTTTAAACCGCCCTAAATCAGGATTTAAGGGGCTCCCCGGCACCAGAACTTGGATCCTACTTGGAAAAGAAGAACGAAGCACAAAGAGACATCTGCACCAACAACAGGACCTAGATTCCAGGCCCAGCACAAAGAAGAGGACACAGAGTGACCTAAGAAGACCAGTACTTGAACTGTGTGCCCAAGGTGAAGATTGGTTGGTGCCAGCTAGAGGGACCCCTGTGGACACTAAAACTCCAAGGAAGACTCCCCTGACTGGTGGCACCAGTCCCTGTAAACTGCAGAAGTAAAGAGGGGCTGAGATCAAAGAACTGCAACCCAACGGACTCTGTGTGTCTGATCCTAAAGAAACTCCGTGCCTAGTATCTAAGGAGTGGGAGTGAGGCCCATGCCATGTTTCAAGCCTTTACTCCCTGCCAAACGACCTCCAGCTGCCAGAAAGTCAGTAGACTACCCTTGAAGCTACCAAGGCTTGTCTGTTACCAGCATGGAACCTGAGGGCCACATGATGTTCACTGACTCCAGGCTATTCCCCCCCCACCCCCCCCCCCCTGCATAGAGACCAACGTAGCCAGCGACCCCTCACCTGTGGGACTGCAGCCTGAAGGATGTCACTTCGACTGGAATAGCAAAGCAGCTTTGGCACGACAAGCCCGAAGATTGACAGCTAGGAGCTACCTCTGCACCTGGAGCCACCGGACGAGGTGGTGAAGATCCCAATGTCGATTCATGGTCCTAGCCCCCCAAACACCTCTACATCCGAAGGGTACAGAGTGAGTCTACCCCCCCAAGTGCAGTTTTGCAATGGACACCAAAACGCACCAACAACTGCGGACCATTCAGCACCAAGGACAGCCAAGTCACCTGTGCAACCGGACACCCTGGGCAAGGTAACAAATGTCTGACTGTTGAATCTTGGTCTAGGTCCCCACACAACCTTAAGTTCCTGTGGGTTCGCCGGAACTCACTGTACAAGTGCCCAAGTGCACACTGCTATTTGTCCCATTGACTTCAACAGAAGCCCTTTAAATCTGCAAAGCACTATATTTTTTAAAGACTTCATAATTAACAACTCCGGTTGCACAAAAGCTACAAAGTTCAGTTTGGTGTCTAAATTAGGATAAAAATCTAATCTATTTTTCTAAATGGGTGTCGGGTTTCTGTTGAGTCGTGTCATTCACTTATCGTCCATGTTGGCAATGTGAAATGTTTTACACATGTACCTTTAAGTAGCCGGACTGCTTTTTGCCGTACTACCAGGAGTGAGCTAGGGTTTGCTGGGAGGGAATCCAAGGTCCACTACTAGGTACTGTGTTGGTATTCCATGGTAAGACTACTTAGTCATACCATATAATACCTTCACCTTGCTACAGATACAGAAATGGTTGTGGTAAGATCAATGGTTTTGCAGAATTGTCTTGCGTTAGACATCCTTTTAGCAAAGGAAGGCGGAATCTGTTGAGTTCTAAAAACGCAACACTGCTGAATGTACATACCTGAGAGCAGTAAAGAGATAAAGAAATACCTTTCAAATCTGAAAAGTCTGAAAAATGACTTAAATGACCTGGAACAGACAAACATTTGGGAAAAGTAAGTGAAGGATTCTCTAAGGTAGGATCTTGGTTTGGAAATTTGGGAAATGGAGTTGTGAGAATGATTCTGAAACCTTTATTGGTTGTGACAGTCTGCATAATTTGTGCACTTGGGTTTTACAATTTCTGGAGAAGACAAAGAGTACAGAATAGACAGAGGAGGGAAGAGATTGAAATTGAAAATAAGAGAAACAGATACAAGACCATGAAGAGAGCTGAAAATTACTGCAGACCTACAGCTATGTGTTATCAGACTACAAGATTTTGATTTTGTCTCTTTGTAAATATCCTTTTGTGATGGCATAAATTGCCCTCAGAGGAGTGACTAATAGAGATCAAATTTGACTAATACATTAGTGGCATATAAGTTAGTGGCATATAGGTTAACATACAGTGACTTATACATCTTCATTTAAATGCCTAACAGAGAAATTAACACGAAATGTAAAATGTGCTCATTTGATTTATGGTCGACAATGTGGCCTCCATTTGTGGCATCGAGTTTTAACATGAAAGATATTGTGCACTTATATTAGAGTTAAATACTGATGTGAATTAATATTGAAAGTATTATTTTTAGAGAAACAGTAGAGATGAGGTATATCATGAATATTAAATGAACAGGAATTAACGTGAGATACATGTGAGCAGAGAAATAAATGCATGTTTAAACCATTTCTAATGTGTCATGAATAATGTTTGCAATTAAATCATTTGCTTTGCATATTTGATTCAAATTACAAGGTGTATAATAGGATATATGTTTTAACTGTATCAATGTGAATTTAGCATTTCTTAGCTAAACTAGACCTGAAGATTAAGTTTTGCAGAAGTAGAGGAAAATTACTCGTTTATTTTGTTTCCTTCTGACCTGAATTATTTTCTAGGTAGATGACTTGCTGTTGAATGTCCTATTGTATTAAAGACCGAAAACATGTTTCATTGTTAACAAAGTAACACTATTTGTTCTAGCTGTCGAACAAGACAGGAAGCCTTATTAATTTCACGTGAGAATTGGTCAAATCATCCTGTGTTCAGAGAGAAAAGATCCCAAAGGTACAACAAATAAATATCTTATTTTGGCAGAACTGTATGAACTCATCTAGATAACCATGCATTTTCCGGAATAGTTGGAAACCTGATGGGTGCGTGGAATTCTTATTGGATGCTGATCCTTGTGGGCAAGATGAGCCCACCTGGAGTAGCAATCGGAAACTTGTGGACATTTCTAGTTAGTGAGACTTTTGAACGTTTTAGTTAGTCTGCTGCACTATGCTGAAGCCTGGGTGTTCTTGGAAGTTCATGCTGTCACCTCCTGTCCCTCTACTATTCTTCTGCCATATTTAGTCTTTATGATACGAGTTTCCTTTTAATTCTAATTGCCTCACTTGTTTATGCTGTTCAGTACTAGTATGCCCAATTAATTCTGAACTGCTGACCTGCTCTATGTGCAGCCCGTGTTCTGTACTGTCCCGACGCTGCTGCCTAACGATGCTGTAAAATGGTGAATGCTCTGCTTGATTAAACTTTCCTGTCTGCTGTCCCATGAGAAGAGATATAATTCCTAATGTGGTTTCTTGTTTCCTTTTCAACTTAGATAATTACACCAATGTATTTTTATAGTGCGTTACCATAGCTAGATGATTTTCCAAATTGTTTTGTGTCTTCCTTTGTTTTGTCCACATGTTAGCCTGTTCCCACACATGCAAGTCCAAATTCATATTAGAGATAAGGATGGCCCGGCTCTGAAACTAAATGTTATTAACTGAATTTTGATGATTTACTGATGTCACCATCTTCTGCTTTGAAATCTGACTTTAAGGGGCATATGATAGTCTTGTTAATCTGTGTCATACTTTTGGAGTGTTTAATTGCATTGATGTTTGGTAGACTTAATCTCCTTAGACATTTCGGTCAGCCTATGCCTTTCATGTATGTTTATAACTTCATTTTGTGCACCATTTGTGTTACATTAGCCTTGTTTTTGTAATAAAGCTTTGAAGCTTTATTCAGTTTGGAGTTTTGTTTTATGGTTATGTTGGTCAGGGTGTTTAAAATGTTTATATATTTCATGTTGTTGGTTTAAATTGAATGAGTCCATTTATCACACTTCTCACTGACATCCAAGAACCAGTCGACTTCCAGTGGTGATATAAGGTATGATGTCCCACCAGAGTGCTTGCGGTTTCTGAACCTGAGGCGGGAAGAAGGCCTCCGTTGGCGCTCCAGCAGAGCCTGCCTGTTGTTAGACAGGTCTGCTGCAGGGTATCATATCAGTTTAAACTTGTTTTTCCTTATGATCTTGCTTGAAATTGCTATGACCAACTTCCACTCTCCGGCATTCAGTACTCTTCCCAGGTGTTTATCACAGCTACTTCTGAATGCTACTAATTTTTCACTGTCATTGCCTGCACGACCCTATACAGCAGAATCTTTTTGGTGTTATACAGGGGTAGCAGAACGTAAAGGACTGAATGTGTTTGTGTTTCTTTTCCATCAGTTCCCCAAGTGTGCCTTACTGACATCACTAAGGCCTCATATGCTAAATACTGTCCCTTGTTCACATGTTAAAGGTTTATGAGTTCTTGAAAGGCGAGAAGCTCAGTGTCTTCAAAGAAGCATCTTGTGTAATGTTCCTTCATCACTGCATTTTTTATGTCTACGTTCATCATTTCTCTAAGCCTGGGGTAGCACCATATGAGCAGGTCATGGGTGTATGCCACACTGGCTACCTTTATGAGTGGTTTGAAATTTTCAGTATGTGCAATAATCTTTTACCATACATACTAGAATTTCAAGTTCTGTGGCAAACACCTCCCCAAGCAATTTTCCAGAGATAAATTTCATAAAGATCAAAGCCTGGAAAATACTGAGACATGCAGATTTACGTGCAGTTGGCACATAAATCACTTTATGCCACAATTTACAGGGGTAAATTTGTAATAGGCCATTGTTATCACAGATGTTAAAAACCTATACACTACAGAATGAATTTAACAGATGTGATAATTATTGTATTCGGGGCTGGCCAGTAGTAATAAGGGCTTACGATGAGCGTGCGAGAGGCAGGGCCTCCAGCAGTGTCCCACTCTAATGAATAATCTGTTCGGTTCGGTGGGTATCCAATGGTCTCTGAACTGGGGATGAGGGTCCCACAATAGCACATCTCAAATATTTAGCCTTCTCAGTAGTCTACTTCTTCATACAATCACCCAATGCAGCTATGCTGCCAGGTAATGCAATTCATATGTCCTCATTACAAGTTGGTCAGTATAGGGTGGGGTATTTGGACAGGGAGGAGGACCGCCAGCTGAACATGGCTACACCGGGTGTTGGTTTTTCCAAGGCCTAGGGGCTGTGGGTACAGTGGCCCTTTGGGGTCAGAGTTCTTCGTCTGGATCTTTCGTGGTCAGAGGTTCCTCTGGATTCCCTTTGCAGGCGCCATCGTGGAGGGGTGGAGAGGTCAACCCAGAGTGGGCACTTGCTCTGAATCGCCTGGGGATCCTCTCTAGGTGGTTGGACCACCTGGACACGGGCCATGGGCGTAGGGTGCAGAGTGGTTAGGACCCACGCATTCGGAGTGAGGTAGGAGCCCTTAGTTGCTGGTTTCTTCTTGGAGCTCTTGGTCCTTTCGGGTGCAGGGTAGTCTTGTGGAGCATGGCAGAGGTCGCCGGCCCCACCCGATGTGTCGCTGTTCTTTTGCAGGTTCTTTGAAGCAGGAGACAGACCAGTAGGGATGGGGCCAAATCAGTTGTCTTCTCTGCTGAGGGCTTTAGCTAAGCAGTCCTCCTTCTTCTCAGGTCACCAGGAATCTGGTGAGCTAGGTTCAGGGAGGCCCTAAAATCCTAGATATAGGGGGCGTTTTAGGGGTCAGAGGGCAGTAGCCAATGGCTAATGTCCCCGAGGGTGGCTACACTCTCCTTGTGCCCACTCCCTTTGGGGAGGAGGGCACAAACCAAATCCTATTGGTCCCTGTCCTCCAAACCAAGATGGAGGATTCTGCAAGGGTGGGGGGGGGGTGTATCACACCTCTGGACACCTCAGGGGTGGTTACTCCTACTTGCTTTCCCTACTTTTCCCGCCAGACTTGCCGCCAAAAGTGGGGCTTTGTCTGGGGGGCAGGCAGCTCCACTAGCTGGAGTGCCCTGGGGCAGTGTAATCTAAGGCTTGAGCCTTTGAGGCTCACCACCAGGTGTTACAGTTCCTGTGGGGGATGAGTGGGAGGGTGTGAAGCAGCTCCACCCAGGACAGGCTTTGCTTCTGACCACAGAGTGCACAAAGGCTCTCACCCCATGTGGTCAGAAACTTGTCTGAAAGTGGCAGGCTGGCACAGACCGATCAGTCCTATACTAGCAGTTTGGCTAACATACAGGGTGCACCTCTAAAATGCCCTCTGTGTGCATTTTTCAATAAATCCTGCACTGGCATCAGTGTGGGTTTATTGTGCTGAGACGTTTGATACCAAACTTCCCAGTATTCAGTGAAGCCATTATGGAGCTGTGGAGTTTATAATGACAAACTCCCAGACCATATACTCAATATGGCTACACTGAACTTATAGGGTCTAAAATGGACTTAGATACTGTAGGGGCCTATTGCTCATGCAGCTATGCCCTCACCTGTGGTACATTGCACCCTGCCTTAGGGCTGTAAGGCCTGTTAAAGGGGTGTCTTACCTATGCCACCGGCAGTGGTTTGTGGATATGGCACGCTGAGAGGGGTGTCTTGTCGACTTTGCCTTTTTCTCACCACCAGCACACACAGGCTGCTTGGTGAGGGGTCCCCTAGGGTGGCATAATACATGCTGCAGCCCTTGGGGACCTTCCTTGACCACAGGGCCCTTGGTACCATGGGTACCTTTTACAAGGGACTTAACTGTGGACCAGGGTTGTGCCAATTGTGGAAACAAAGGTACAGATTTAGGGAAAGAACACTGGTGCTGGGGCCTGGTTAGCAGGATCCCAGCATACTTTCAATCAAAGCTGGCATCAACACTAGGCAAAAAGTGTGTGTGTGTGGGGGGGGGGTAACCATGCCAACAGTGGCACTTTCCTACAAACTCCTATTCAGAGTTTCCAACATGGAAATGAGGCATAACATGCAGAATTGTTTTTTAACATTTAGCATTAAGCTGGTACCTGCCTATTGCACCCTGTGACTTATATGGGCCTGTTTCTCATAAGTGTCACTGCAAACTGGAGCGAAAGTGGAGAATGAGCCAAGATGTCACAGGCATGCACGTCTTCAAATGCGCCCCAAGATGCTATGTCCAGATCAAGAACAACAAGCTTACAGCATTCACAGACTACATCGATGCCAGCAGTAGCAATGAAATATCTGCCATCATTAAAAGCTTTACCTTACCTTCGACCTGCTCCAGTAACATCACAACCTCACATAACCACTGCAACACACTCTCTGAATTCTTCTGTGATAAGACCACTTTCATATACTGCACCTTCGATCCTCAACTGGACCCCGTCTCCCTTGCAACTTGACTTCCCAAAGAACCTGAAGAATGGACTCTGACCTTATGGTCTAAGTGTTCTGACGTGGATGTCTGGAGATGTCACATTTATGCCTGGCACAAGCTAGTGGGTGTGAATGACCCCTGGGGACACTCTAAGCAATGGAGTAAAGGTTTCCAGGCCTAACCCTACCTTACTGCCCCATTTATAATATTGGCTGAAGTCTTTGGCCACACTAAATTTGGGCTGGAGGTGTTTGCGGGGAGTATACTATGATAATCCAGGCTCCTCACAAATCTAACACTATACTAGATGTACAGACAGACGTCTAGTACAACAAAGGTGAGCTTTCAGCAACCAGAAAGAGAATAAACACAAATTCTGTTTTCCTGCTTTAAAGTATGCTACGAAGGTCATAGGAAACCCCCCAGCATACCTGTCAAGAAGGTTCTGACACTGTGATGTCAACAAGAGGCCCATTGTAATACAGGCCGGTCTTGCTGGAGGGACAAAGAAGAATGCAGGCCTGGGTGTTAGATACATTTGCTCGTGACAGGGAAGGCCACTTTGAAGTTAATAAAGTCCTTGGGCTTAGCCCTCAGGCCATCTTGTCAGGACGCAACACCCCCTCTTTACACCCAAGGCCTTTTGGGCTCACACCCTCATTCACACCAACTGAAATGTAAATTAACAGACAGGAGAGAGCAAACTGCTGGTTTAGGTTTCAGGGCAAGGCAAATGTTACTTTTAAAAGTCATCTCTCCAAATTCTTTATTACAAATCTAACTACACCAGTTTATAGGGCTTGTAATAAACATTTCAAAAGGTCTAAAAACTATATTTGTTGCTGTTTCCTATGCAGAGATAACATTTAACAAACCTAATATTGTATCCCAATGCTTTCATATGGAACTGCCAACCCTGTTATAGTGAAAATAGCTTTGAGGTGTTAGTCACAGTAAGGATATGTTTAACATTAATCTTTTCATGTCATATTTTAAAATACCATGCATCCTGCCTTATTGGTCAGTAAGGCTTATTTAGGGATGTTTTAGGTCTGTCAAATGGGTTATTTTGGCTGGTTGATGTTGCTGTTTAAACTGGTACTGCCACGCTACTGGTAGCGGATCTGCAGTTATATTTGCTTTGTCCTTACAGAGGGTGGCACAATGTGTGCTGCAGCCCAGTGGTGACTTTTAACTTACAGGCCACGGGTATACTATGGGTGCCATATACTAGTGACTTATAGGTAAGTTAGGAATATACCGATTTTAGAATGCTTAAAGAAGGAACACAGGCACTTTACCACTAGCGAGCCAGGGTAAATTGCACAGAATTACATAGCAGGCAAAAAACAGGGTTGAGCAAAACAAGGGCTGACCCAGCAGAAAGGGCAAATTTATAACACATGTTAAATAAATTTTAATAATTGTTGCATCACCTTTTTGAAAGAGCTAACTTTCTTATGGCTACCAATGTGTCTTCAAAAAAACTCGCAGGAGCTATTGTCATTGCCACGGTCTTTTACCCATGTTGTAGAGCACGGTTGTTGCTGTGCAACATGGCTTCAATTTATAAGAAAGCGCTATAAACATTATAAAAGAATGCTATGATGCAAAACGGTAAAAAAAAAAATGCTTATAACCCCTTTTGTTTTATAACTTTTAGCCATACTGCTCTACAACATGGCTAATATACACTGGCAAAGCTAATAGCTCTCATATTGGTGAGACGTACGGCCTTTTACAATGTTTGTTTTGAGTTGGAAAACAAATTACGTCCCACCTGGATACCCCTCCATCATCCTGCCCGTGTTTCTCGCATGGCATCCACCAGGCTGTGTGAACACTCAATCGCTCTGGGGATGTTGTTTTGAAATTATTAACACAGCATCACTTTAAACATGCGAATAGGAATTGAAAAATCTTCTATATAGCCGTCAACAGCCTCCTATAGCACTAGCAAACACCTCTGGCAATATCATATGTAAAAGCTAAAAAAAACTTAAATGTGTTGCTGTGAATAAGCACTGAGTGCCTGGGCTGTTAAGCAAGGCATGAGCAGGGAGAAAGGGTTTTCTTTTTCCCTGCTGTAGTTTTACCTTCCATGAAATGGATGAGATCCAGTGCCCACTGTTCCACCCAAAAAAAATGAATTTAATAACATTGGAATATATTTCTGCCATTGTCTATACAAACATTTTACTGGAGAAGGCAAGGGTAGAACTACACCGGAACACATGTGGATAGACGTTCTTTACGATCCAGCGGCACCATCAAGAGGAAGAAGTTTAACATGGAGATGGGTAACTAGCATTCAGCTGTGTCTGAAAAGGTAGTACTAGCATCAATTAAATTGCCACAGTGAAGAAATATAACAGAGAAAATTATACATCCCATCCCGTACTCAGTGCGGGGGCTCAAAAAAGTGCAACTTGAATGAACATACGTTAATTCTTAGACAGCACTCTGTCTGAAAAACTGGAAGTAAACGTTCTGCTTCCTGGTAGCCATGGAGCATTCATCCACGCATGAGAGCATAAGGCCCTCAAAAATTTATTAAAATAACTAAAAAAACAGGATGGTAAAAAAGTGCCATGAAGCAGTCAGTGATGGCCACGCCATAGGTTTTTTTTTCCATTATGGCAGTTGGTGGGGAGCAAGAGGGACAACAAGGGGCTTGGAGAGGAATAAGCAACATGGTGGGGGAGTGCGCAGGGTATAAGCAACAAGGCATAAGTAAGAAAAATAAATTACTTATAAAAACAAATCTGGGAACTTAAAAAAAAGCACAAACATTTGCACGAACTTGAACCACTGGTAGGGGAGTGAGTGCGGCATCAAACAGCTCCTGCTTTTACTTGGTATCTTCCCTGAATGCATTCACTGTGCACACAAGGCCGGTCGGTGCCATCAAGGAAACAAGTGCCGAGAGACAGGTTACTTGTGACACCAGCCTCCAAGAAGATCTGACAGTGGAGAGGCAATGGTGCTATTCCTCTACACTAAGAAAAGAAAACCACCCCTTCAAGGGATGCCAAAATGCAGGGTGCTAAGCCACCACCCTCTGAACAGTCCTCTGTACACTGCTACACAGTTAGTGCTGCGCTTGAGGGACTGCAAGTACGCAAGGCAATGCAGTAACCTGATGACTGCAGTTGTTTTTGCAACTGGAGCAGCAGGGTTACCTGAAGCAGCTTTTGCATCAAAAAAGGGGCAACTGAACCGAAAAATAAAAAGTGATTTGAAACAGCTAGCATTTGCCAAGCCAAAGCGTTTTTTTTTTTAATTCCATTACGGCAGTTGGGAGATAAGCAAGTGGTACAAGGGATGGGAGGAAAATAAGCAACATGGCGGGTGGAAGAATACATACCATGGATGGGGTGGGAGGAAAAGAAGCAACAAGGACAGCAGTACTGACGGGTCTTCTGTTGCAGGGGAAGAAGAAAATTATATTTTTTTAAAATAGTACCTCCATCACAGCAATATAGGACTCTAATCAAGATAAATCCATCCGTTTTTGAACCTGCTTCAGCTATAAGCGGAGGAAGTGAAGCCAGCTTGCGCTGCCCAAATAGAAGTCAGCAAATGAGTGATAAAGCCTGCAAATGGTTAGTAGTGACCAGACAACCAAGACTATTTAATCCAATAACTCTTGCATGCGCTAAGTGCATGCTCACGCAGGTTTGACCTATAAAATTACTTTTCTTCCGCTAATGTTTAACGTGTCAGGTTCACCTATATAACGTCTATTGTGGCATGTATTTGCATGTCCCAGGATCTGAATGATCTCCCACACAAATGGCAATGTCAGTAACTCTTGGTTGTTCCGAGTGGAAGACCATCTAAAACAGAAAGAGAGGACTTGTCTTTCTTTATGTGTCAGCTGGACTGGTCCAACAACTGATCTAATTCCGTTACAATCTGCTTCGAGGCTGCAGCTACATCGCGAGACAGAACATCACATCATTTGCATATAGGGATATGGCACGTACATAACTGTGTGCAGGAGGCTGGGCAACCACAGACGTAAACACTAGAACATTTAAAGCTCCATTTTTTCTGGTAGCGTGGTCGAGCAGTTAGGCCAGTTTTGGAGAAGTGCACAGCATTTGTTAAACTCACAGTATCAGAATAACTCAAGACAAATTTACAAAAATACTTCAGATTTTTATAAAGTGTTTAACACCAAAATCATCAGAACTGGGTAAGTACTTTTAAAGTCATGATTTTTCAAAGTTTAGAAAATGTCTTGCTTTTGTGCGTAGTTACGCACCATAGGAAACGATAAATATACATACAAAATCAGGCAATGTGGATATCAATGGCTCCTTTTGCTTTTAAGTTGACGTTGTCAAGAAGTCCTGTGGGCCAGCCAGAGGAGAGCGGGAGGTTCATGGTTTTGGCTGGAAGAGCTGCTGAAAAGTCCTGGGAGTTGCTGTAGGACCACTGCGGGGGACCACTTGGAAAAGCAATATACAAGTGGAATTCAAAGGGAGTACGGTGGGTCCCGTTGGAGTGTAGAGGTTGCAAGGGGTGGGGGACCCATAAAGCATAGCTGGTTCTTCAGTGCAGGGCCCGGGGAAGCCAGATGCAGATCAGATAAGTAGCCAAGAGCTGTGTGCAAAGGTGCCCTTGGAAGCACGTCACTTTGAGGGTCAATTGCAGATTAGCAGGGCCACTCTGCGGGGGTCGTTCTTACATGTCCTGAAGTCGCTCGACTGGGGCTTGCGCCTGGTCGTTTCGGAGTCTAGAATGGACTTTTCTTCTGGGTGTCTGACGTTGGGTGTCCAGTACCCCAGGCTATTGCATGGGTCAGCCACTGGTGGTCGCAGTGCCATCAAACTTGGCACACTTGTAGGATTTGTCATCTGGGTCAGTTGGTGGAATTTGGTCCGGCTGTTATGTCTGGTTCCTTGGTCAGCAGCTGGTCAGTGAACTGGACTTTGTTGGCCTTTTCCTCCTTTGTTGCATGGAGTGATGCATTCAGTATGGAGGGAGATCTTTGGCGATTTTTAGAAGGGAGGAGGTCCTCTGGGTTTTGGTAGAGTCCGTTTGACATCCATGCAACCCCTCAGCTGCAATTTCAAGTCCTGGGTGCAGCAGGCAGGGTCGAGTGACTTTTTCTATGTGCAGCAGGAATGCAGTTCTCGAGCCTCGGGTCTTCTTTGCTGCAAGCCTTCTTGTGTTCTTGGAATCTGATCTGCAGATCTAGGGGTACCCACTAAATACTGCATTTAGTAGGCATTTAGGGGAGAACCTAGTAGTGACCAATGGATCATCTACTGTAGACAGGCTACACCCACTATGTGTCCATTTCCCTAACCCAGATAGGCTATTTTTCTACCCTGCAAGATGTAGGAAAATTAAATGGATGGGTTACCTTGCATGCAACACCTTAGGGATGGCCACTCCTCTGGTCCATTGTACATTTTCCTCCATTGCTCCCACCAAAAGTGGAGGTTTGCAACAAGGGTGGCCATCTGCTGCTAGAAAGGGTCAAGTGGCAAGGGCAGTAAGCCCCTTGCAGCTCATAGGCAGGGCTGCGCACATTCCTGGGGGAGGAGGTGTAACACCACTGCACAGGAAGGGCTTTGTTCTCTGGGCCTAGAGAGCACAGGCTCTCATCCCAGGGTTCCAGGATCGTGTCTGGGGGTGGCAGGCTGGTTGTAACCAGCCAGCAACAATGTCAGGGTAGTTAGTTTTTGCATAGGGCACCTCTATGGTGGCCCCTGTCCACATTTTGCAATAAATCGAATACTGCTACCACTTTGGACTAATCATTCTGAGTTGTTTGATACCAAATAACCAATGTTGCAGAGTGGCCATTTTGTAGCTGTGAAACTCGTACTGACCGTGTCCAGCACATGCATGTAAAATGGCTGCTCTGTTCATTTGCTATGTCCCAGGTTTGGCACGACACAGTAGGGGCGTATTGCTCATGCATCTATGCCCACGCATGCAGTATAGTGCGCCCTGCCTTAGAGCTGGAAGGCCTGCCAGAGAGGTGACTTACCTGTACTGCATGCAGTGTGTAGTGGACAGGGCAGAGAAGGCTGTGGGGCATGTATGTCAGTTTTGCATTTTAGGATTGCACCAGGACACACAACCTGCAATGGCAGTGCTGGGTGCACTTGGATGCATGGTCCCTAAGGATGGCACAATCTGTGCTGCTGCCCTCAGGGGCCTACCGTTTCTACCTTATGCCCTTGGTACCTTCGCACCATTTACTAGGGACTTATAATGGTACCTAAAGGTGTTTCCAATTGTGCCAATGCATCACAAAGGTTTTGGGGAAAGAGATCTGGTCCAAGGAAACTTGTTAGCAGGGGCCTTGGGAACGAACAACTTAGAAACTACATCAAATACCAGGCAAAAAGTGGGGGCTAACCATGTCAGAAGAGACCCTTTCTCACATCTGTAGCCTTATTTCTTCCTCCTTGTGGGTCTTGTATTTTGAATCTCAACATATCCATTACCAGTGCAAATAAAAGGGGTGAGAAGAGGACATTCCGGTCTAGTGCCTCTGTGCACTTCCGAATAGGAGATGATCAGGTCATTTCTTACCGTCAGGATAGAAAGAGTATTCAAGAGTCTAATCCACATCAATTTTTAGTTTAATGTGGAAGGACAGATTTTATAACAAAAAACATTGGGGCAACAGAGGTGGACATAGGGCAAACAAAAGTGAACAACGTAAAAGAGACAGCCTGACATGGGTATTATCCAAAAAGATTTGCTTTCCCATATGCATTTGTCACTCAATGATATTCTTCTTCCGGCCCGCGAGTACATTATCCTCCCTTATTAGACACCACTCCATTCCCACATTCACATTAAGTCCATAGAAGATTTGTTTTCCCCTGAATTTGAAAATATCCAGTGTTTCCGTGTCTTTTAAATCCCTGACCGGTCATGCTGTTTACGTTCAGAGACTTGCTGTCTCACTATACCATTATAAGTGTGACCTGTGTTGTTATTATATTTTTTTTAAGTGGTTGAAGCTACAATATTGGCATGTCTAAACATAAAAGTCTTTCTAAATCGTGTCTGTTTTGCTTTCGTGCATTTGTAAGAGACAGCTGTGCATTTAGGAAAGGCATTAGAATTTCACTGTGTTATATTCATATCGTTTGAAGCATTACAGTTCTAGGGGTGCCACGCACAAGAATGCATGTTGTACAGACATTAATTGGTAGGGTGTTTCTGAGATCAACGCTCACTGTTGACAATGCCGACTAAACCTTACATCCTTCTAAGGTCGGTAAATTGATTGCCTTAAATAAAGTGATAGCAACCTCTATTGTTTAAAGTGCTTAGACACGACAGAAGGGCAGCATGCAGAGCCATTTAAATGTTTATGATATATATTGTTGATATTTTGCATTGGTTCTTGAGACAAAACTACAAGCATATATAAAAACGATTTACTGAAGGCTATGTTTATGCTAATTTTCATAGGGCACTGGGATTACCCTGCCCTTGTATTTGAAACAGTTCTCCGAATCTGGTCACACCGACAAAAGAGAATGGTGGTAGCAAAGAAATGGCAAATGACCTGGATGATGAGACGAAATACCTTGAAGAAGGGGGTGAACAGAACAGGTGAAACATGTGGAAGGCCAGCAACAACAGGTGAAGAGGCTCCAGCAGAAGGGCAAGAAGGAAACTGGTAGCAAGGACAAGCGAAAGGGGTTAGCAGCATTAGCAGGTAGGCTGAATTGGACGAGTCGGAAGATGGAGAGGTAGGCAGAAAAAGTTCCAAAAGAAACCTCTGCAGCAACATAAGTCTGAAAAGTCTTGAAGCGACGCAGAGGGAGACCAACGGGAGGTGCAGACTAAAGGTGAGCAGACAAGCCTGGAAGGCGGGCAGTTAGAACTACAGAAACTAAACAAGTGGCCTATAGTGAACAAATGAGTGGCGCTAGTAAATGACCCCGGCCTGCCATGGATGGCATGGTACTGGCTGGTATAGGACCAAACCTTTAAACGCAAGGCTGGGGTCAGCCCGGCGGGTCAAATAAGGGAGAATTTTAAAGGTACAGCGGGGGTCGGAGTCTTGCCACTGGCAGATTACTTGGTCTAAGAGACTGAATGAGGGAACGGCAGAGGCAGGTGGCAGGATATGGAATGAATGGTTATTATCCCCTAACGCAAAAGCAAGCAAGCCCTTTCCTTGGTCGAGCTGGGCTTAATCCTCTCCCTGGCCTTGGGGCGGAGGACGAGGGATGAGCAGAGGGAGGAGGAGGGGGGACTCTGTTAATCTGTAACGGCCTCCGTGGGGGAGGGGTGGAGGAGGAATCAGTAACGTGTAATCCTGGGAGGAACTGAGGGAGTGCGCGGCCTGTGAGGCCCGGAGATACATTCAGAGCCCCGTCCGGGGAGAATGGGAAGAAACCGGTGAATTAATCGGAACAAAATTGGACCGGGGACTAGAAGAGGCCGGCGAGTTCGGCCCAAAGACAGAGAACAGAGCCCCATCCCGTGTGAGATCGGGGCAGGCCCGGTGAGAGCCCGCGGAGTCGGGGCCTTGCCCGGAGAACGGCTAGGGTACCCAAAGAAGGAGACCGGCGCCGGGGTTGGGGCCCTTTTCCCAGAAGGTAGAAGCGAAACCACGGTTTTTCCTGCCGAGCGAGGCGGCTGTGACGCGCCGGGAAGACCTAGATTCGGGCATAAAATACCCGGAGAGATCGACGCGCTGCCCAGGACGGTAGAAGACGGAGAAGGGCCCGGCGCTGAAAGAGGCTAGGACCCGAAGAGAAAGGCTCATCGCCGGAGTGGGAACCTAGGGAGCCGTCGATCATGGAGGCTGGGGGGAGCCCGGGCTCGCAGGCTGCCAGCCCCGGAGCTCAGCCGCCTGCCACGGGGGCTCCCTCCGGCCCCCCCTCCTCCTCCACTCTTTCTCCCGGAGCCCCCGGCGCCAACTCTCCTGGTGCGGGTTCCGCCTTCCAGCGCTGGAAGTACCGCAGCGCCTTTACCTTCTGCGAGGAGAAAGGCAAGAACATCACGGTGCAGTGCGGACTGTGCAAACCCAAGGTCAAGCTGCTTTCCACGGCTCGCACCTCCACCAGCAACCTCAAGAAGCACCTGCAGGTAAGTCAGTAAGAGGAGGGACGCGGGGCCTACCCCTCGGGTAAAGGATGGGACCGAGAGAGGAATTTCATTATACTAACCTCGAGAGGGAGCGCCTATTCAGCGGGGCTGAGCCTCTACGCGAGGCCGGGGATTAGGCCTACCTCGGCCGAGCGGGACAGTGCAGCGAGCGTTAACTAACAAGTGTTTAGAAAAACACACTATGTAAGAACTACTCGGGGTTGGGGGTCGTCAAATCGGGGGGTGGGAACTGCCGAGTTAAGAATAAACAAAATGATCTTCTTTCAATAAAGGAGGTCGGAAACCGCTGAAGATGCGGGTAGGCAATAACAACAATCGACGATGAAAGGGGAGGAGGACCGCCGAAGGAAATAATAAAAAAAAAAAGACGGTAGGAAACTACCGAAGAAACGTGGAAAGGGATTACTTTTGTTAAAAAAAGCAGGAACTAGTAAGAAACCAGTAAGTACAGCTGCTGTCCTATTTCGTCGCTCCTCGCGTGCATAGGGTTTTCAGACCTGTTTTGTGCTTCGTATTCTGGGGCATGTAGTACTGTGTAGACTTAGTGATGGATAAAAACCTGTAGAAAATAAGGTTTATTCCAGCCTGAACAGAGGAAGCATCAGCTCCGTTCAGAGGTAACTGGTCCACGGTATGTTGTCGTTACAATATCTTCTGGAACGTATGCTTATCTCAATTATGGAATGAAAACAAAACACATTTGAAAATGAACAGTCTCCCTCGTTGAATTAATAAGACCAAAATACCATACCATGTGTTAAAATAATAACTAAAACATACATAACAATAATCTAGGCGCTATTAACTTTATACAGCTGTACTCATAATCTCTCAGTTTGAAAGGTAGTTTTGTGATTCCTATTCCTCTGCTTGTTCGAATCAACCTTCATTTCCCTCAGTTGCTAGTGTTGCTGCAGCAAATCCAAACACAACAACATTTCCTTTCACACTCATGGACGGGGCAGTTTACCTCCCTATCCATGTGCAAATCCATTTTTGCAGGGAGGTGAGAATTCTGACTTGTGCAGCGCTTTCCACTTAAGTAATTACCACATGCCATAAAGTCCGCACCCATCATTGAATTTAGGCAGGTAAAATCTGCCAGAATTTAGCATGAGTCAAGAATGTGGTATTTAATCTGACGTGTAGATTTTTGGTGCAGTAAGGGCATAATTACGTATGTTTTTGCTCACAAAACTCGGAGTAGGTGTAATTTATCGCACCCGGTACATTTCGGACCCGGAGTTAGATTTGGTTGGGAGCGTTAAATAGTACCTATCCATTCCAGCATTTGTAATCCGAACCTCTGTCTCATCGGTTGCTCTAGAATCACACATCTTAGTGGATCTAACCGAAGTTCCTTTAGTATTGTCCCCAGCCCTAAGTTATCCTCAGCATTTATACTGTCCTTCTTAAATTCAGCACAACTGCACAGTGTCAATTTACTAAAATTCAAAACCTTACGAATTCTTAAACGTAGCTGAATTGTAAAGCAAATCTGCATCTCTCAAAGGTTCTCTGTATCTTGAGTTTTACTTGGCGATTCTCACCCTCGATTTTTCGTAGACACATTTATAGTCCAAAATTAGCTTCCACCTGTTTTGCAACAGTTTTATCTGAAAATGTGGCATACATATTTTGAGCCAGCTGCGTCTGACTGTTCTCCACATGAGGTGTCCAGTCCACAATGTTAAACGTATCCATCCATTCAGTTGCGTCCTTAGCGTTTGGACGACTAAACCCTGTGGTTTTTATTAACATTGACTCTCTAAGGTGAGTTTCTTAACTTCCTTTCCCCAATCAAATCTTTCTCTTATACAAATAGCTTCCAAAATCTTTATCACTACTTCAGAATCTCCCTTCTCTGCCACTTTCAATTCAGTCCACTTTGACAACAGATGTGTATGTACTTATACTACTGTTCTTATACAATATTGACTTACAGTAGTAAATGCTATTTTCTCCCATAGGATACTAGGACAGCTACTTGGGTGCAGAGGTGGCCCAGGCGATTTCTGTGTTTTGTTAGCACACTTCCAGATGGTGCAGTCCCTGAAAACTTTCGCAAAGACATTATCTAAACCAGGCCACAGGCACACTTTTCTTAACGTAGCCATAGTTTATTTGATACCCATTTGTCTTCAAGGCTAGATTTATTATCCCAGAAGCCAAATTAATGGAGTAATTATCTTTCGTTCCTCATCACTACAGTGTTCTTTTCTGACAACTCTCACATTATTTTCCTTACAATTCTTTCATCCCCGGTTAAATGAGTCTTCTCTGGCTGCTCAGCTTGATGTACTTTCTTTAACATACTTAAAATCCTATCTCGTTAATGACTCTTGTTTCATTCTTCCTTTGTCATGACGTCATCCTGTATTATATACAGATAAGTTGCACTATAATTATCCCACACATCTTCTTCAACTGATGCAGGTAGCCTTTCCTTTTAAACACTGAATATTTCTCTTCTGTCGTAGTCAATGAACGTGAAGCAAAGGCGGTTATTTTTCCTTTCCTCTTATCTATTTGTGGTTACTGTTCTCTTCCTTTGGCATTTGTTTTAACAACACTCAGTTTGTGGGTCAAACCCTTGCAAATAAGTTTCAGAAGATATTGCCTTCTTTACACAAGTCAAATGCTTTCAGACAGTCCTAACCCCATACAGACTTCACTTTCATTTTAGTCAGTTGTCTTTGGGTGTTTTGGTGGCATTATTACTAGCTTTGAATAAACCCTTAGAATGACCTCAATTGGTCTTTATTCTGTGAGATGGGAACTTCTTTTACAATTTTTTTGACTTATTCTTAAGTTTAATTCCATCCATGCATATTTTATGACCCAAGTTTGTTAAACTGTGTTGTGAAAACTTTCATTTTGGGTGCTCCACTGCGAGTCCTCTTTCACACAATTCCTAACACTTCCACTAGCTTCCACAGTGGCCCTTTCCCAATTCTTTCCCATAGTTAAAATGGCGTTTTAAAAGTATAAGACTCCTGCTGTACCCTTCATCAATCTACTTTCAAGCCTTTAGAATACTGTCACCACTGATTCTAAGCTGAAGGCCATTTTCCTACACTGTACAGAGAGCACTCCTTGCTTTTGGGGTGCAAAGGCCTTCAGTAATATGCTGTAGACAAATCCGACGCAATGAACCAAAAAGCACCTTTAATTAATTCTAGGCAAGGGAAATCTGTTAATGGTTGTGTTATTGTTAAAGTTTTACCAGTGTACACATAATGTCACTTTACTGTTGGAATGTCTTGTCACTGCCAACAGGATTAACATTGAGGATGCCTCTAATACCTTTAGATTTAAGATTTTGCAGCTCTTTCACGAACAACTGGTAGGTCCATACCTAACTTTGTGTATCACTGCTGTGGCAATAATCTTAACTGTGATGAGCAGAATCTTTCATTTTGCTAATATCCCACCAAAAACTGGAAAATTTACCAACATTTATTTCCACTTGTTCTCCAGGTCAAATACTTAGAACATGCTCCACACTATTACGATTAAGAACAATGTGGATAATTCTCTGGGCCATCGAGTCTAACACTGAGGGTCCTTTTTATGCCACATACAACATTCCCATTGTTCTATTCTTAAATTTAAAACGCCAAAGTAGGACAACCAAACATGTCAGTTGTTTCTCCACTGTATTCATCTGGGTTTATTTCTGTGGGACATAAAACATTTTCCTATATCCCAAAACACACTTTTCCATAGATTTTTGTTTTGTTTTGTTATGGTAAATGATAAAGCAGAATTCACAACTATGTAGGTACGTACCCATCCTAACAGTTGTCATGGAAAAACTAGTTTCCTGCTTTTCACATTATCATTAGTATGCCAAATGTGACTTTCCTTGATGTTGAGTACAAAACTATCACTGCTGCTTTTGTTACCGGTTTCTTTTTTCCTTTTACACACTTCACTCCCCCTTTCTATTTTTTTCTGTACATTTCAGCAAAACAGTCAATTATCTTCGACTCCATACAATTTACTTGCCTGTGACAAGCCAAGTGATTACCACCGCTACAGGTATAAAATCTAGAGCCTTTGTTCTAGTTCCCTTTACTCGTATTTCATGCAGATTTCTTCTGCTTACTATGGCTATTGCTTTACCTTGGACTGATTTATCCAACCAGTATCCCTTCTGCACATCTACGTCCTTCTGGTGTTTCTGCCTTTGTACCACCACTGCTGTGCCTTTCAGTGGTGCTTCATGAGTCCTAACCTTTTTTGTATGGTGGTGTTAACCCTTTTTTATTTTTCCCATTTCCGTCCTGTATCAAAATATGCTTGTTAATTTATAAATCATGGAAAGCATCATTATTCATTTTTTGGGGTGGGAGGTGGAGAGGGGGGCAGGTTTTATTGTGAAGTGACATGGTGGTGAGCAAGATTTTGAGGAAAGATTGCTGTGGGTTGTTGTTTCAAGGGGGGAGTGTCAAAGTGGCAGTGATAGGGGTGGGAAGGGAAGAGGTAGTTTTAGCATTGTGTTACAGGTGGTAGTGTGGTGAGTTGCTTTTGCAGACCCCACAGCATTCACAGCACTTCACGATTCTCAAAATAATTGCGAAATAAGTATAGGAGTGTGATGACTGCAATATTTATCTTTTTGGCCACAAAAAAAGGTCTCCAGCTGGCAGCAAAAAAAACAAGCATTTGCAATAGGTCTCGCATTTGCTCGACTTAGAGCTATTAGCGTTGTTACGTGTTACTGGACTTTTATTGCCACATAAAATGAAAAGTAATACAGTTTTACATAAGCAACCCGATTTAAAGCGTCACCCCATGAGCGTGAAGGAGCACACAAAATGAAACAGAAGTTCTCTTGCAGTCAAACATATCAGCAAATGTGCAGCGAGATCGCTCTGTGTAGGAAACGAAAAGAAAAAGTAGTCCAGAAACAATGCTGAAAACATGGAGCCTCGTATGTTTTCAGTAGTTGGCCGGTGCGCGTGAGGATGGCTAAACACCGGAAAAGGCATGACGTGTGCACGGCTTTCACAAATAAAATCAAGCGATTTTTAAAAGGCAAGCCCACAAACCAACAAAACGGATGGGCGTGCGTTGGGCTTGGTTAAAAGCTCACAGAGAGATTACAGCAGGCTAGAACCCATGCGTGCTCGACCTTAAAAATGGTGCAATCTTATTGGCTGTATGCACACACGTCACCACGTGGCGCTGTACAGCCTTAATAGCTGCCTGCTTCCTCCTGCCTCATTAGGAATTACAGAAACAAATGTACAATTGTGTCAGTGGGCCCTGTGGGACATCACGTTCAGAGCTTGCATTCTCTGGTGCGTGCCTCACAACAAAGGGGAAAGCAATGTTATTGAAAGAAAGACAAGAAAACAAAAGTAGCTCTTCACTGACAAACTCTGTAAAGTGGCTCTAATGTGTTTGGGTGTGAAGAAAACCAATCCACCGGCCATATTGTCTTGTTTCATCTATTTTCCCGGACTTTGAACATTTTGTTTTCTTCCCTTTTTTTTCCTCTTTGGAAGGGAAAAATGTCAGAAAAAAACATTTTCAGCAATGTTTTTTTCTTCTTTTTTGGATTAATTTCACAGGGGAACAAATGAAGGAGAGGAAAATGAGAGGAAAGGGCCGTTTCTTGAAGTCATGGGTTTCAGCAAGTGAGGAGGAGCAAGATAGAAGTAAAATGATGAGACAAAGAGAGAGAAAGAGCTTCCAGCAGCCTCCGCGCCAAAAGCAAAGCATGAGTACAATTTTATCAATGCCTCTCAAGCTCTGTTAGATGGGCTCATCGCCCCTGGCTATGTTCATAAAGCCTAGTTCAATCCATCTGAGGCAGCTGTAAGGATTCACAAAGCCTGGCCCTCTTGTAAGAATCCCACAGGACCGAGTCATTGCAATCAGAGACTGCAGCAGCCGAGGAATGTACACAGTGAGGGGCTTAGTGGAAAGGAAGTTATAAAACCGAATAATTATCTGTAACCCAAAATTCCAATTCAATAATGAATTGAAATACATTCACTCATTGAGCTGTGCATGCTAATATCTCGCTGGTGTCTGGGTTTCTGCAATGCATTTACCTCTGTTGACTAACTGCTTTGAGGTTGGGGCTTAGGTTATGCCATTGGCTGTCACGGTGTTGTGTATTTTTTTTTTCTTTGGTGGTCGAAGTTTGGCATCATTGAAATGCTTGAGCAAAGCCTAAGGATGGAGTCCTTGGGGCGTGAAAAGGCTAGAGTGAAACCGCAGAGACTATGTGTGATCTTGGCCAAGAACCCATAACAGAAAAAAACCCACAAAGAGTACAGCAGTGCACTGCGCATATGTGGAGTCGGAGCCATAAGACCTGAGGGCAATACCAGAAGTGCAATGGAAGATGGACTACTGACAATAAGTCAGTTTGAATTTAAATATCCCACCTTCATTCTCTGACTTAAAAAACACCCTTTGGCAGGGAATCAGTATCTCATGCACAATGATCAGTGTGTTCCCTCCACAGTGTTCAGCACCTGATGCTCCCATACTGCATAACTCTCAGTGCACCCCTGATGAGGAACACTTATCAGTGCCCCCTACACTAAATGCTCCCTTGAGATGCATCACTGTGCTTGTTGCACTGTGTGAATGTGTGCTTTTATGTAAGCTGGGCTTCATTAAAATGGATGGCGTTGGCCTTTGTGCATGTGTTATGATCTGTCTGTGCATTTGTACCTGTTTGTTGTGTGCCTCTTCATGCATGTTTTATACAAGAGCCAAACCTACTCACTTTGTCAATTACTTTCGCCAAGCAACGATGACTTTCCTCAACCAATCTGGTAACATTTGGGGTTAGCCAAGGACAAAACTGCTCATATACAAGCAAAGCTGTTGCATCATGGGCCTTTACAGTTTCTTGTGTTCCACCATGTACTTTGACCATCAGCGAGTCCACGGAAAGTGCTACATGCTTTCCTTGACATACAATTCCCCTCAGAGCAACAGGCTCTGCTTGGAAGGAAGTGGGTCCAAACTGAACCAATAATCACAGAAGAGGATGCCTACTGTACTCTCCAATCCCATCATATGGCGTTCAGGGTCGGACTGGGACAGAAAATAGGCCAGAGCACCAAAATAAAAGTGGCCCCCCATTAGTGCATCGGATAGCTACAAAAGTGCCCATATCAGCAAATAGGACTGTTTTGAACTTTTGGAGACACATTATATAGGTGTTTTGTAACATATGCATGCATTTGTGTTTGCTACAAGCAATGTTTGTGGTAATAATAGTAAAATCAACAGTAAAAACCTGCCCACCAGACCATAAAACAGCCCCACAAACCTCCAAAAAACCTTCCCACACACTATCATGAGACCAGCCCCTCAAGCATTTCCTGATTGCCCTACAGACCAGTCCGACCCTAATGGATGCTGATATTCAGCGGAACTTAACTTGATAGTTTGGGCGCACAAACCATTTTTTTCTGTACCACTAGTGAGAAAACAATCTACAGCCCCCTAAAGTATGCTAAGCACCTGATAAATGGGTTCCTTTATGTAACATCTTTATGTGTAGTGTGTTTCGGTCCATGTCTGTTGTTGATGGTAATTGGGTGTTGAATGTCTTGTATGTTTTTCGAGGTTCTTGCATGCAGCAAGCAGTGGTGGTCCCAGGCCAGTTATCCTGCCCCTGAAGCAGCTCCTGGGATGCACATTAGACACCCTATTGCAATTTCACCCTTTTTGGTGTTTTTTATTTTATTATATTTTATTTTGTGTGACCCCTGCCAAATATTTAATGGAGAGCTCGACCAGAATTCTTACACAAAAAAAGAAAACATCAACAAATAGTGAAGATGCAAATTTAAAAAAACAAATAAAATCACATCTGTCCTTGGAGACCCCATCCCTTGGCATACTACAAGTCACATAAAGGAATTATTCTATTTGCGAAATCTAACAAGAGGTGAGGCGAAGAAGAAGTGCAAGGGTAATATATGGTAATTGCAGGGCAGCTGCTGGAAAACCCTGAGTTTGGCTTTTGCACATAGTGTGAATATCAAAACATGGTGTCCTACAGCAGCTGGCTTTGGGGCCTGGAACTGCTAATCCCAAGTCTGCATAATGCCTCATAAAACTGGATGACTAGCAACCCTGTGCTATTGTGCTTGGCTTAACCTATCATCTAGAATGTTGCCACAGAGGAGAATATAGTAAACAAACGCTGTCAGGCACTTTAAACATGCC
The DNA here is from genome assembly GCF_031143425.1 of Pleurodeles waltl. Classification (NCBI taxonomy): domain Eukaryota; kingdom Metazoa; phylum Chordata; class Amphibia; order Caudata; family Salamandridae; genus Pleurodeles; species Pleurodeles waltl. The sequence continues at coordinate 1,694,058,866 of NC_090440.1, forward strand.
TATTTCAGAGTGGAATACTGTCTAAAACAGTTTCCATTGATTTAAGACTGAAAAAAATGATTACAAGTAAAATAAGTGGTGCAATAATGCCGCAAAGTGTCAATTTTAGTACTGCAAAATTTGCAAATCTATGCCACAATATCCTTCGGGGGCTGCTTATGGATGTGATAGTGGAGTAGTATGATAGCTGAGTAATAGTGCCTTGGTGGCATGTGGTAGTTTGTGCTGTGAGGTGGTAGGTCAGCACGGGGTGCCATCATGATTACAGCTGGTGGATCATGTGTCTGGTTGTGCAATTGTATGGGTTGTAGTGATGTGCTAAGGTGGTAGCACACTCTTGAAGGGTGTTAAAACCTTGTTGCAGGGGTGAGATGGTAATGGGGTGCTGGGAATAGTGTTTAGAATGTGTCTGTGAGGTGGAGGTTCAGTGGTACTTGTAAATGGTAGCATGGTGCTATTAGATAGTACTGCATTCTAGAGGTATGTGTGTCCAGTGCTGCGAAAGAAAGAGTGATGCTGGGGTGGAAGTTCAGTCAAGCAGGAGTTTGAATTATGCTCTTGTCAAGTTTGGTGGCTGTGCACGGGTCTTCAATGCCAATCCCAAACTTCTCCCAAGCTATAGGTTGAAAACATCTGTGACAAACTGTTATCAATGATATACTCAAACAATTAAGGGAGGGGGATAGGTTGGAGAACGGAAGATCCTGACTGGACTCGGCATGTGCCAGAGAGTGGATGTCACAGCTACGGAGGACCGGTAAATGGTCAGGATACAGTTTCACAATTTGGAAGGGAATCACACAACTGGCTGTGTACTCTTAAACCGTACCAGACCATTTGATTCATTCTAGATAACCACTCAAACCACATTAGTTTGGCCATACCTGCTTCTCAAAGGGATAGGTGACAACGAGCCCTATGGAAACTGTGATACAAGCCTCAAACACAGCAGAAACAGGAGAGTTTTGCCATCCAAAAATGGGAATAAAGAAGAAAGAACACAAAATCCAACAAACTAAACATGAGGGAAGCGAAGGGAAACAAAACCAACTTGAAGGAGAAAAGCCAGATCATAACTAGTAAGACGAGTGATAACCTTACAACTCACAAGTTGAGCTCACTCTACCTCTTCCTGAACTGTGACTACTGAGCTCCATCCCTAACCTGTACTGCAGCCTCCATAGACCTGTACAGCTTTTATATACAAGTTAACTTTCATTCCCATCTCCTCTGTCTGGTCCCTTGCCACTCCTATCCCCATCAGTAACTCTGCTCTTGCCTCTAGTAAGTGACCGTTGACCCACAACAATAGTAACCAACAGGTATTGTTTCCTACTTTAGAAACTCCTAATTCAACCTCTCTGAATGCTAGGCCCACCCAGCAAAGTGTGTTGATTGAGTATGCTGCAGTGGCGGCTGCCGCAAATCTCAAGGGAGGGGGGGGTTGTCTCCTGTTGGTGTCCCAGCAGTCCCTGGCACACCAGCACAGGTCCCCCCCCCCCACACACACAATCCTGGTGCTGCTCTCATGCTATACCTAGCATGAGAGTAGCACCAGGATTGATCTGAGCGGTTTGGTCTGCCACTCAGACAGTGCCCTGGGGTCTGTGTTGTTTCCCCAACCCGGCTGTGCGCATGTCAGTGTGGCTGGCCCAAGAGGGCTGGCCAAACTGACATGCGCACTTAAGTGGAGAAGACTCCAGTTCTTCTTCTCCCCCTCATATGGCCCAGCCCAACCCCTCCTTGCACATGCTGGCCGAGCCAGCAGCTGAAAGATAAAACAATATTAAAATATTTTATTTTTCAGCTGCTGGCTCTTAGCCAGTGGGGCGACGCTCCTTCGCCATTGTGGAGGAGCCTCCCCTGGTGTGTGGAATACTTCAGCTTACACAAGATACTCTGGAGATTCCCTTGGTGATACCTTTTCCGTTGTCAAAGATATTTATGGCAGTATAGGAGGTGTGCGTGACAAAGGGGGCTCCAGTCTTCCACCACCCAGGTATAATTTCTCTGACTGTGTTGGGGAAATATTGGGTGAAGGTCATTTCCCATGCTGTAGTATTGTGTGTCAAGAAAAAAAAGCCAGCAGTCATATTGCCTTTCACTGGGTTGAAGTAGGAGTCAGAAATAAAAATCTTAAGATCTGAATATATTTTTGCTTTGCTTGAAAGTAATTGATGAAGGGTATTGTATCTTCAATCAATCAATCATGACATTTATAAAGCGCGCTACGTACCCGTTAGGGTTTCAAGGCGCTGGGGGGGGTGGGGCTGCTATTGGTCAAAAAGCCAGGTTTTGAGGAGTCTCCTGAAGGTGAGAAGGTCCTGGGTCTGCCCAGGAGGGTGTTCCAGGTCTTGACGACGAGGTAGGAGAAGGATCTGCCGCCGGAAGTCTTGCGTTGAAAGCGGGGGACGATGGCGAGGGAGAGGTTGGCAGAGCGGAGTTGGTGGGAGGGGACGTAGAAGTTGAGTCTGTTGTTCAGGTAGGTGGGTCCGGCGTTGTAGAGTGCCTTGTGAGCGTGGGTGAGGAGCTTGAAGGTGATCCTCTTGTCCACGGGGAGCCAGTGGAGGTCTTTCAGGTGGTGGGAGATGTGGCATCGGCGGGGTGCGTTGAGGACCAGTCGGGCGGAGGCGTTTTGGATGCGTTGAAGTCGTCGGATGTCCTTTGCTGGGATGCCTGTGTAGAGTGCGTTGCCGTAGTCTAGTCTACTGCTGACGAGGGCTTGGGTCACCGTTTTTCTGGTTTCCGTCGGGATCCATTTGTAGACTCTACGGAGCATGCGGAGAGTGTTGTAGCAGGAGGAGGAAACTGCTTTGACCTGCTTGGACATGGTGAGGGCGGAGTCGAGGACGAAGCCAAGGTTGCGTGCGTGGTTGGCTGGCGTTGGAGGGGGTCCCAGTGCGTTGGGCCACCAGGAGTCGTCCCAGGCCGAGGGGGTGCGTCCGAGGATGAGGACTTCCATCTTGTCGGAGTTCAACTTCAGGCGGCTGTGTCTCATCCATTCAGCAATGGAATTCAGTCCTTCGTGGAGGTTGGCTTTGGCGGTGAGTGGGTCTTTAGTGAGGGAGAGGGTGAGCTGGGTGTCGTCGGCGTAGGAGAGAATGTTGAGGTTGTGCTGACGGGCCAGGCGTAGGAGAGAATGTTGAGGTTGTGCTGACGGGCCAGTTGTGCGAGGGGGGCCATGTAGACGTTGAACAGCGTCAGGCTTAGGGAGGAGCCTTGGGGTACACCGCAGATGATGTTGGTGGCTTCGGAGCGGAAGGGTGAGAGTCGGACTCTCTGGGTTCTGCTGGAGAGAAAAGAGGAGATCCAGTTGAGGGCTTTTTCTTGTATTCCGGCTTTGTGGAGGCGTGTAAGTAGGGTGTGGTGGCAAACTGTGTCGAAGGCTGCGGAAAGGTCTAGGAGGATGAGGGCTGATGTTTCGCCGTTGTCCATTTGTTGTCTGATGTCATCTGTGGCGGCGAGGAGAGCAGTCTCGGTGCTGTGGTTGCGTCTGAAGCCGGGCTGGGAGGGGTCCAGGATGGAGTTGTCCTCGAGGTGGTGGGTGAGCTGCGCGTTGACGATCTTCTCGATGACCTTCGCCGGGAAGGGGAGGAGGGAGATCAGGCGGAAGTTTTTGAGGTCGTTGGGGTCTGCCTTCGGTTTCTTGAGGAGGGCGTGGATTTCGGCGTGCTTCCAGCTGTCCGGGAAGGTTGCGGTATCGAAGGATAAGTTGATGACCTTTCGAAGTTGGGGTGCAATGGTAGAGTCGGCTTTGTTGTATATGTGGTGTGGGCATGGCTCTGAAGGGGATCCTGAGTGGATGGAGTTCATGATCTTGCAAGTTTCGGCGTCGTCTACGTGGGTCAAGGTGGTTGGTGCAGGCGGAGTTGTCAGGGGTGGGGTCTGGCGGAGGCGTGGTGTTGAGGCTGTTGTGGATGTCGGCGATCTTCTGATGGAAGAAGGTGGACAGGGCGTCGCAGAGTCTTTGGGATGGTGGGATGTCGTTGGCGCTGGGGTTGGAGAGCTCTTTCACGATGCAGAAGAGTTCTTTGCTGTCGTTTGCGTTGTTGTTTAGGCGTTCTGTAAAGTGGGAGCGTTTGGCGAGTCGGATTAGATGGTGGTGCTTGCGGGTGGCTTTCTTGTGGGTTGTCAGGCTGTTAGGTGTGCGTTCGAGGAGCCATTTCTTCTTTGGTTTCTGGCAGGTGCGTTTGGAGGTGATGAGTTCGTCTGTGAACCAGGTGGCTTTTTTCTTTTCTTGGTTGACGGTGGGTCTCTTGAGTGGTGCGAGGGTGTTGGCGCAGTCGTGGGTCCACCGTCGAAGGTTGATGGCGGCGGTGTCCGGGTCGGTGGGTGGGTTCTGGGCGAGGGTGCTGGTCAGTTGGTCTTCGGTGACTTTGCTCCAGCGGCGGTGAGGAGGTAGTGGGGGACGTATCTTGGAGCTAGAAGCACCGTGGCACCAAAATATAGTTCCGTAAAGATGGTTGGGGTCATTTTTTGGGGCTGTGTGTTACTGGTAATATTTAACCTGAGATTGGAGTGAGGAGGCTGAGTAGGCCAGAATTCCCAGAGACAGAATCAAATCATATATTAACCTTTGAGTTTCAATTAGGGCAGCAGTTTGGTGGAGTAGGAATTACACCCTCTGGATGTGAAGCCACTCAGGTAGGCTGATGGCGCCCCTTGGGAAGGGTAATATTTAAGACTAAGGATACATTTACCAGTGCAAGGTAATCTCCCGCTTCGCAAGGACCATGGCCAAGCCCACAAATCTAGTGGTGATTTTATGGTGAGTGTGTCTTGGGAATCCCCCGAGTAAGCAGGCAAAGGGAGTATGTGGGATTGCTGGTTTGGGTAACCTCATTTATACAGTTCATAACCACTCTCCAGTACTCGACCAGCAGGGGACAGGACCAGACCACGTGAAGCAGTTTGGCACCCTGCTCACCACATCTACGGCACACTGCCTTAGTGACTCGAAAGAGCTAGCTATTCTTACCAGGAATGAGGTATGCCCTGTGCAACAAGTAAAAGTTAATTCATTTAAATTTGGCATTCCTAGATACAGTATAGGTGTTTGCTAGCATCCCACTTCAGCAATCGCAAGCGCAGTATCCTCTTCCCATTGCTCAGGTGGCTCTACCAAAGGCGTAATAATGTTGAACTGCAAGGCTTGGTCTAAGCATGTTATTGTCCTAGCACGTTCCTTCAAGGTACACAGAACTTGGCAACAACTGTGATGAGAGGGTTCGGCTGTGCCAGTCCATCAGTGATTGCACAGAGTTGCATCCACCCCCAATGTAGTAAGAACTGACCTCCCAGCACTTTTAAGGTGGCTGAAAAGTCATCAAAAGCCAGAAGTGCCCCATCTCTGTAGAGCTCACCAACCCAGGTCACCCCATATATGGACCATTCCTCTAGGCCCCTCAGTGCTGCTCCCTGATCTATCTGCTCTATCCCCTGCAGTGGAAGATCCAGTGAGTACAGCATACTAGTTCAGGTGTGCTGGAGGGAACGCAGTGTTGAATAACCTGCAGATCCATGGCACCCTCCTGAAGTGGTCATCTGGGGTTTAGGAGTACCTGTTATAAAGTAAGGCGACTCGTCCCAATGATGCCATCCCTAGGATTCATCCGCAAGTGAATCCACTGATTAAACCACTGGAGCTGTGCCGCCAGGTAGTAGGCTTCGATATCCACAACCACCAGACCCTCCTCTGCTGTCAAGCGCTGTTGGCCACCATATCAGTTCGATCAACAATGAGTCCAAGTCCCAGAAAACCCATTGGAGAATAATGATGGGTAGTTTGGAGAAGAAGTGCAACAATTGGGGTAGTGTCACCATCTTTGCTACACCATTTCTCCTTGCACGGACAGCGGTAGAGACTTCCAAAAGTGCACACTGTTGCAGAGACCTCTAATGGCCACACCAATATTACCCTCCAGGTGGTCAAAAGGGTTGTGATAGATCTTAACCCCCAGATATTTCAGGAATGTCCTTTCCCAGGCAAGGCCATGCAGATTCCTTGGTTGGGGCGCTGCCTACAGAGGGAGAATTGTTGGGAGGTCTGCCATTTAATACACAGGCCCAAGGTGCTACCAAAACGTTTCAGGAGAGCTATTGCTCCTGGCAAGCCTTTGTCTGCATTACGCAAGAATAGAAGCATGTTGTCTGCATAAAGGGCGGCATAGTGTGGTATGCCCTGTGTGCCCTGATCTAATATGCTAGAGTGTGTGCTGTTAACCAGGGGCTCGACTGCAATGGTGAATAGCAATGGGTAAAGTGGGCAGCCTTGCCTAGTTTCTCAGTCTATGATACAGGATTCAGAGGTTTACCTACCGGTTTGGACTTGGATGGTACGTATTGAGTACAGTCCACTGGGCAAACCTAGGCCCTGGGCCCCTTTTCGCTAGTACCTGGTAGAGGAAATCCCACGAAGACTATCAAAGGCTTTTTGTATATCATTTTCCACTGTATGCTTATCTGGCATTTCTGCTTTGAGGATCGAAAAGAGTCTACGGATATTGTGTGCCGTGTTAAGCCCCGGGATGAACTTAGGTTGGTCAACATGGATCAGTTTGTGCATAAGAGACGAGTGGCCAGGATCCTGCTATGAATTTTATAGTTCATGTTAGGCATGGACAGGGGGCAGTATGCCCTGACATCATGAGGGGAGTGGCCCGGTTTCAGCAAAGGAACCACCAGGGCCTCACCTGTGGAGTTGGGCACACACCCTGCCTCTTGGGCTGCTACATACAGCGTGCCTAACTTTAGTGCTAGTTCTTCAACATAGGCTGCATCGAATTCCACCAGCAGGCCAACGGTTCCAGTGACTCTGCCATTGCTTTGATAGCAACCCGCACCTCCTGAAGCACAAGGGCCCCGCCAAGCTCATCAGCCTCCTCCAGTGTAATCCTCAGGAAGACTGCCGGGTCGAGGAATTCGCTTATCAATTTGAGGGGGGGGGGGGGGAAGGTTCAACAGCAGAGGATGGGACATCAGTGCAATATAATATTCTTCAAATCTGCTATTGATGCTGTCCTGAGTTTAGAGGCAAAAAGAACAGATGATGGATGGAATGCCTAACAATGCAAACATTCACCTCCAGTCACAAGGATCTGAGTTTAATCCATCTTTTTTTGCCCTCCACGCCACCCCAGTTTGAACCCAGCCATATCCAAATCAGTCTTGACCCTGTTCCCCATGGGAACAGTCCAGCAAGAAGCAAGCATCCTGGGACTGGCTTCAGCGTATCACCCTTCATCAGCCAGGTTAGCTTGAATCTAGTGGCGCTGTGAGCATGGGATCTACGTATCGGCATACCCTTCCCACTTAGGGCAACAAAAGCAAAAAGAACAGATGATGGACGGAGATGCTGAACAACGCAAACATTCACCTCCAAGCACAAAGATCTGGGTTTAATCTAAAAACAATGTCTTAAAAAGTAGTCCCATTTGGCTTTGCCAATAGTATGTAAGAACACAGGGTCCTCTAGGGGTCTCTACATGTAGGTGCCAATCTGGTCTTTGGGGGCTCTTCCTATGCTAACCCAAAGAGAGCAACATGAGATTGTGGTCTGCGATCATCCGACACAGGTACTCAATATTTCGGACTACCCAATGTACTACAGGGAGCATAGGAGAGCATCGAGACACGCGTGTAATGAATTCATACCTGAATAAAATGAATAGTCCCTGGACTCGACGTGTAAGCGTCTCCAGGAGTCGTCCACTTACCCTCGTCCATACTGCAGGTTCGAGAATACCCGAGCCAGATGGTAGACCTGAGAGTCCTCCAGTGGTGGGTGAGATCTATCAAGGGCCAGGTCCGTGACACAATTGTAAACACCCTCCAGTAACATGTTCTGTGTCATATATATGGGGCCAGAATTCTAGACATTTCGACAAGGAACCCCCCCCCCCCAGTATGTATTAGGAGCATAAATCCCCACAGTGGTCTAGTCACGACCTGCTAGGTGACCCGTCACTACTGCATATCTCCCATCAGGGTTGATCAATTAGTTTGTTTTTTTGCAACAGCCCCCTAGGACAGATGCACAGCAGAATCCCTCTGTCAAAAGCAAAGTGTGAGGTGGCATATAGCTGTTCTACCTACCTCTTGCATATCTCCCCCCTCTCTGTGACAGCGAGTTGGGTCTCCTGTAAGAGGGCTATGAGGGCTCCCCTCTACTGTTTGGTCATATTGGTAAGACCCCAGCTGAGAATATTATAGGTTAAGGAGTCCGCCATAAAGGTGTGTTAAAGTAGTATTCTCAGTTGTGGTACTGGATCCCTGAATTCTTACAGTGGGTGGGGGTCCTTAACCACCTTGGCATACATCTAATTAGACGGGCAGAAGTGTTCCAGCATATAAACCCTAGTAACTTTAACACAGTAGTCCAGCTCCCCAACCCCAGGACCAGAAGAAACAGACTCCCCATCCAAACCATGAAACAAACTTGCAACCCTTGTGCACTCATCATCGTCACAACGTCAATGGGGGGTGGGGGAGATTGCACCAGCTATGACGTCTCCCGGCTTCACATCACACAACCCAACAGGCAGACAGGATGAGTAAGCCCACAATAGGTCCTGAGAGTAAAGAACAGCAGACCTGACACAGCATGCTAACACATTGATGACTCATAGACGGTATTGACCCATAGCGATAACAGTGGTACTGTTAAATCATTTTGTATGGTACCAGGGGTAAACCGAGACATTGAGTCTCTGAAGCTACGCGTGAGGATTCAGGCATAGTCCGAGTCCTTCAGATCATTGTCTACAGTCACAGAAGCAGGGTTTAAAGTCCGCTCCACTGGTGGCCGCCATCCCCCACGCTTCTCTGTTCGTGCAGGGCTTAAGAGCGAGCGGGGTATGTCCCAGTTTCCCTCCTTACTTTCTTCCTCGGAGGTCTCTGTCTTGCTCCCTGACTGTCAGCAGCGGAACATTCCCCCACCTGGAGGAGGCAGTCAATCCAATCGCAAAGCACTGGGGGTTAGTTAAAGAAGTGTACCTCATCTCTATGGGTTACCCGCAACCTAGCAAGGAAAAACATAGCATAGGAAAATCCCAGAGTTCTGAGGCGCTTTTTGGCATCCATTAATGAAGCTTGCTGTTTTTGGACCCCCTTGGCGAAGTCCGGAAAAAACATTACTGTGTGTTTTCCACCATGATGTCACCCTTCAGCTGTGCCTGGACCAAAATGTGTTTCAGGATCGCCTGTAATGTAAATGGCCGTTACTGGTCTGGGAGCTGCCTCTGGCAGTGGCACACATGCCAGCTTGCAGTGCGCACTTTTTAGTGCGTATAACGTGTACAGTCCTTCCGGGGCCACCTCATTGCAGAGCCAGTTCTCCAGAAAGTTAATCATGTTTCCTTTGGGGTCTTTTGTGTGCTCCAGTAAGCCTATAATCAGGTTATACCGCCTGGGCCTATTTTCAGCATCTTTGGCTCTGCCCTCTAAAGATTGAAATCTGTCCTCAATGTGTGACATTCATTCACAAATGGATGTAATTTCTAGGGTAATATCCTCCAGTGAAAATAATTTTCTCGTGATCCTTTCCACTAATTTCCGGTGATCGTCTCTTAGCAGCCCTATATTAATGGTTGCCATGTCGGTTTTCCACTCAAGTGCTTCTCGAGAAGAGGCGATAACCTGCAATATAGTGTCTAGGGTTATGTCCTGCTGTCCCACTGGGGAGGCCCAGTGCCCGAGGCCACCCTGTCCATGACAGCAGGTTTGAAATCCTGAGAGGCAGAGGGGTCATTCAGTTCTTTACTTTTTGAGTATTTACCCATTATTGCTACTCATTGTAAGTTACAAGCAGACCATATAGTCTTCTGGGAGGAGGTGGCCAGGTGTCAGGATCCTCGTTGGGAGTGGGGGCCAGGGCCTGCGTCAAAAGTAAAGCAGCAGGCGGTGCAAGTATGAGCCTCACTCATACTTGCGCTGAACCACAATAGCACATGCAACTGTCTTTCGATCTGCCGTAGGCTGTCTAGGGCTCTGGAGCATTAACAGACTCATAGCATCTCAAGATGGTGAGGTCGCAAGTCAGTGGCCCTCAGCGGCCGCATTCCCCGATCGGGATCCATCTGCATCCTCCGATCCGGAGGCAGAGAAGGGGGAGAGCGATCCTGCCCCTGAGTGTAAAGTCCGAAGGGGAGTGGTGGAAGTTACGGTAGGCATATCCTATACTTGTGTTTGGGGAAGCGCCCAGGTTGCAGTGTCGACGTGGAGGTACAGAGGTTCGGGCCAATTATCAAAAAAAGCCTGTAGGTGATAGCGTGTCCCTTGGTCTACTCGCTGGCTCGAGGCCAGGTCAGGCACTTGTCGGCATGCAATACAGGGCGCAGAGCTGTGGAGGTCATATAGGTGCGTCAAAACGCTAGTGTGGTGAGCAGGCCAGGCTGCTTCCCAATTAGTCTGTAGGGTGCAGCGTAGGGGCAGAATAGTGGGGTGTAAAGAGCCTGGGATTGGGGGTGGGGGGTGTTCACACTGTGTCCACTCTTGGCGTGCAGGCAGGCTCCTATTGACTGGTATCAAAAGGGGTATGCACTGGCAGAGCCGACCCCTGCCTGCCAGGGATCGGCAAACTAGCCTCTCCTGATATGCTGTGTATGAATGGGGTCTGTCCCTAATATCAGCTTAGTTGGGGGCCTTTAGTGCCGCCACCTGGTCAGGGCTGCTGACCTCCGAGTCCTGGGCCCGAGATAAGGGCTCTGCAACTGGTTGCTGCAGGTGGACCTCATCAATCCCTGGGTTCCTGCTGAGCCATGTCTCGCCTTTCTCTAGGTGACCCTAACATTTCAGGCATGGCCCCCGGGAAATTTAACTCTCCACACCTTGGTACCATCCCAATGTTTGTGTGCAGCCGAGGCCCTCACCAGTTATCTTCAGTGATGCACTTCCCTGCTGCAAGATGCGTTGTATGCCCTCCTGTCCCTTGCATTACAGATGGCTCCAGTGTGCTTCCAGTCTCTGATTGTGCACCAGAGGACTAACTGGCAGTTCCAGGTGGCCACAGTGTCGGAGTGGGGACTGTTCTCAGCCTCGTCTGTTCCAGAAGTAGCGTCAGGGGAGAGTTATCCAGCACACCGGTTGTTGGGCTAAGTCTCCCGTGGGAGGCCTCTGAGCCATAGACCACAGCTTCACAGGGCACGTGACCTGGGTTTTTGCCAGTGGCGGCACATGTCCCTGTCTTGCCACCTGTGCGCCCCCTCTGAGGGGCTACCGCAGTCCATACCGGAGCTCAGTCCACCACTTCATGCCACAATGCTCCTCAGCCGCTCTCTGGCAGAGGGCCACAGGAGTTTCCACACAACGCCCACTGCACAGTTTTCCACCAGTTAGGTGCAGCTGCACACACGGGGCTTGACAGCCCGCATCTATTGCTGGCAGCCAGCACCAATTTACTTGGTAGGGGAGGCAGAGGGGTCGATGATGCACAGCTCTGCTTTCACTTCAGTGCTGCTATGCCGCCGTCTTGAGACCCAGCCTTGCCTGGCTTCCACTTTCATATAGTCAGCTGGCAAAATCGACTTGAGCTTTGAGATGGGTCGCTTCCGCATAGGGAGTCTTGGTTTCACACATCCCTAAGCCAGTTTGGGCATTTGGCATGGAGAATGCCCCTGGAAGCCAGAGTTCGGCCAGGAGTACTGCAGCTCTCAACCTATTCCATTGGCGCCTAGCCACACACCCACATTCGATATTCAAACTTAATGCACAGTTGGATCCCTGAAGGGAAGGTAGTGAAAGGCAGCACATAGGTTTGAGGTCCCCAGTGCACCAGGAATTTTTTCCCACAGAAGTGATACATACCAATGAATCCATAGTGGAGTCACCACAGAATGTGGCAGGCAGATGGACTGGGAGCTGGGATGCCAATTCGTGCAGGCAGAGGGGCTGGCTAGTGCAAAGTGGCTGGCTGGCGGCAACCTCAAATCCTCCAGATGGCCCATAAGCACCAGTGGTGCCCCTGGTGCCAACCCAGCAGTCTCGCGAATGGGAACAGTCCCCAGGATGGAGCATGACCCACCGATCTTGCAGGAGCACATCATGGGCCGATTGCTCTCACAACAGCAACACAGGAAGTCCATAGAAGCTCGGAAGCAGTCCTCAGTGTTCAAATAGACCCATGAACAGAGGAGCCCCGAAAGGCAAAAAGGTAAGGAAGGATGGTAGAGAAGATAATGACAGGCGCCATAATCGTAGGATGTTGAGGATAAAATACTGATATAAGGAGCGGTGTTCAGAGCTATGCACGGCTACTCCTGCCATTCTGCCATCTTGTATTCTGTGTGATATTGAGCTCTGTGTTTTTTGTTGAACAGTTATAATACGATGAGACTTTAGAATTTAAAAAAAACCTTGAAAAAATGAAGGTCCAGGCCCAGTGCTGGGGGCTGGAGCTACACGTAGCCTGAAGATCCCTTGGAGGAGATGTAAACAAGCCTTGACTGTCCTACGTGGGAAGGCAAGGGCTTATCTCCACCAAAGTTGGACAGCTTGCAGAGAGGACCAAGAGGATTACTCCGGACTGCCACCTGTGATGCAGGAGCCACGCAGCTCATGATGAGAGGAGATCCATGCAGACGGTCGTCATTGCAATTGGTGCCTGTGGATGCAGGCCAGTGACTCCTTCATTCCAAGGGAGATTCCTCCTTCCTTCTTGTGCAGATTAAAGACTTGCCGTCCTCAGAGGATGCACAGCAGGGGAAATGTTGGAGAAGCTGAAAGGAGCTATGGAAAAAATATTGCAAGCAGAGTCTTTGTCGTGGATGCAGATTGTCGGTTCCTGGAGGGTCCAGGCGTGGTTCCAGTGGCTAGAAGCCGAAGTAAGGTTGCAGAAGAGCCCTGCTGGAATCTTGCGAGCCGAATCTGAGGACCCACCCAAGAGAGAGAGACCCTAAATAGCCCTGAAAGGGGGATTGGTCACCTAGCCAGGTGACCACCTATCAGGAGGGGGCTCTGACGTCACCTGCCTGGCCTGGCCAATCAGATGCTCCAAGAGGCCCCTGCCAACCTTGGATTCAAGTTGGCAGAACCCAGGGATCCTCTGGAGGAGCTCTGGGCACCACCCCAGGAGTGTTGATGGACAGGGGAGTAGTCACTCCCCTTTCCATTGTCCAGTTTTGTGCCACAGCAGGAACTAAAGGTCCCGGAACCGGTGTAGACTGGTTTATGTACAGAGGGCACAAAATATGCCCTTCAAAGCATGCCAGTGGCTGGGGGGGCTACACCCTGTTGTAATGTATCTGTGCCTAGTATAGCAAATGTGGGGGTTAGGTGTGTGAGTATCATCTTGCATTAGGAAGATTCATGGAGTTTAGTATGTTCTAATTGTAGTAGCTAGTATTGCATATTCCGTCTTTATGTGCTCTGGTACCAGTTAATGTGTACTGATGGGATGACACGACAAGTGCAGAGCATGTGAGACAGACTACCTTGATGGGAGTTGTTTGTGTATGTTTCACCTCCTTGAGGCTGCAACAAGTTCAGGCAACTAGAGGTAAAAACATTACTGTTTGCAAGTGGCTTATTTGTGTTTTACCGATTAGGTTCTCTGGGACCAGTTATTCAATACCAATGGAAAGATTTAGCACGTGTGTGGGGTACTAGAGAATGTGTACCTTGGTGTTTGTGCTGTTTGTCAGGTTGCATGTTTTGGGTTCAGTTAGTGTGCCATACGGATGGATGTGGATATAGATGGGCATGTGTTTGGTCTTCCAGTGGCTTAAGTGTAGGGTGTAGCAGGCAGCTGCTTCTTTATAATTGTTTTAACGTTTACTGTTCATCCCAAAAAGGTGGCAAGATATATATCATTTGGATCTTGTAAATTACGATGGCCACAAGCCAATTTGGCATGAAGAGTAACACATTCAGTTAAATGAGTTTCATCTTTCTTAAGCAAGAGATACTTTCTGGTGTGCTTTGTACCCCAAACCTCAATCCTTTCACTTGCCCTTTTTAACCCATATATATGGGTATCCTAATAGGAGTGTCATACATTTGAATGCCGATGATACAAAGTTGCACCTTTTAAAATCTCATGTTTTTGTCTAACTTAAATTTAAACATTTTCCTGAAACAATCTATAAATTGGATGTTCTTATTTTTCATGAAACTGAACCTGTCAAACGCTCGTTTTCTCTGCTTTCATTCTAAAGACTTTCTCCCAAGAGATTAGAAATTGTTGGAATCATGTGGCTCTTGACATTAGATTTGACCATCTCCAGTTTGATTTTCTGAATCACTTTATTATATCATTGACAAACAACTGACTTTAAATGAGCACATCTCCAAAATCTACATATTTGCCTCTTTTCAAAGCATTCTAGTAAAGAAACTGAAATCATCCATTCTACCTTTGATATCAGAACTGCTGCAGTCACTAGTAGGTTCCAATTTAGACAGTGGTTACAGTATATTAGCTGGTCTAGCCAAATCATGCCTAACCACTTTCAAGGCCATTTTCTATACATCTGTGCACCTTGTAAAAGGAGCAAAGAAATCTGGTCACATCATTTCCATTCTCAAGGACTTACACTGGTTACGATGGAGGCCAGAATCCAGTTGAAAATGTACGAATTATTCATCGAGCCACTGACGCCCATGTTTTGTAAGACCAAAATTAATTTCACAGGTGGACGGAGGTACTGGAAGTAAATTCTGCTTTCTAGAAATTCTGAAAACAATAATCCAAAACAGTGAAATAATTTCCCTCTTCGAAGAACTAAGACTGTGGAGCCGCTTGCCTGGTGAAATAGGACTCGGCCACATCTTGCTGTACTTCTATATTACCTAGATGCATCCTTTGAAAATGCACATCAACTTATTTTCCTTCTCACCTATTCTTTGCCTGCCTTAATCTGGTTACATTTAGTTGTTTCTTTGTCCTGATCTGTGTGAAGTGTCCTGATGTCATTGTGGCTAGTTCTGTTCTACAAATAACATATAAAAATCTTTTAAGATCCTTTGTAGCTTGTAATTGCCAGCTTGTCAAATTTCCATGGTACTCGAAGCAAATATCAAGTGTTATGTTTATTATCATTGCTTTAGTTCAGCTGTTTAACTCTTGCTGGTGGCACCCAATTACAATTTAAAGTACAAAGTAGACCTCGGTTTCTCTCTGCTAATCTGTAGCTTTTGGAGTTCACTGGCTGTGGAAATTGCTGGCTACTCACCACTGTGATCTGGTGGATCTAAACCTTAATTTTCAATTAAGAGCCGCTCATTGGCATTGTCTGTTTTTCATCTCTGTCCTATCGTATCAAACTGTAATTAGTTATAGATAACAAAGTTATCACCCTCACTGATGGGGTGAAGAAAAGTGTATTGGAACTGCAAAATGGTTCGCTTCACCTTTCAACTTTGATGACTACAGAATCTGCCATCTGATTGCTCCTTCAGATAGTGGCTGATCTTTGCCAGTCTTCCCATCGTTGTATGTATTAGTACTCTGAGATGGCTTTACAAATCAGGATGGATAGATAGATTAGAGCCGAAGGGTAGGATGGATGAAAGTGATTGGAATGGATATATGGATTGCAATTAGAATTTGGATGGGATTTTGGATTGGGATTGATTTATTGGATTTTTCTTGACCAGTGAATTGATGCTGGCAGAGAGGGTTGTCAGAAATCCTACATTTCCCCTTATCATCTTAAATATGGGAATGGGCGGAGTACAAGTCCTGTATTAACAGGGTGTTGCTATGCTGCTCCTGAATTCACAATATTCAGGGGTGTGGTAGCTACTGGGTGTGCAATTGCTACACGCCTAGTTTTTGCCCTCGAAATTAGGAATTACTGCAATATTATGTATTGTGCACCGATTTCTTTATATTTTCCTCTCGTCCGAGCTCTTTTCCCCTGGATAAATTCTTCCTTCTTTTCACTTTCAAAAGGTATCTGGGGACAAAACAGGGAGGCGCTGGCGTTCCTAGAGAACACGTAGGAAGGCTTCATTCACGAACTCGAATTCCTCAAAACTCGTAACGTGACTTTGTAGAGGATATTACACACGCCACTGTTACCAACACCCATAGTTGTTGGCAAAAGTTCATTCCTCCCCATCCTCCAATGACATTTAAGCCAGCAGATTAGAGTAGCGACAATATCCTCTATAAACATCCAAGGGCAGACAGTACATTTATCACAAGCAGCTTTACCCATGGCACGTTATCAGTTAACCTTTGCTGTTTTCTCTAGACCCCAAGATGTTTATTGATCACTTATAGTTATGAATAAAATCAGGGTCATAGCTGTTCGATCGTCTGCAGCATGAAAGACACGACTTCAGCTGAACTGGTTACTGTGCCTTTGGATTTGGCTTTCTTTCATTGATACATAACTACAGGTTTGAGAGCAACCACAATATATAGAAAACAATATTAGTAGTGCCAATACTGCTACGTGTTAGAAACATTTAAAATCGTAAAGACGCTAAGAGGAATACAAGTGAAGAAACAGATAAAGAACATGCAGAAAGAGTTTATTAAAATAGAGAATTGTACATTTTGAGTTATAGTGAATACCTTTTATAAAATTACCTCACACTAAAAAGCATCTGAATAGCTTCTGTTGTCAGTCTTATTTTTCATGTGTGGTTTGCATTTTAAACCGTGTATGTTTTGAAATTAAACAAATCTGTGTTTTCTTTTTGCAGAGGACTCATACAGAGTTTTTCCAAGACACACCTAGTCCTGTACAGGTTTCACTGAAACACAATGCTACTTGGGATCACAGTGCTGATGGGGAAGTGTACGAAAGCTCAGTTGCCCCATTTAAGAAAATTATGCTGTACCCCCATATTCAGTCGAAACCTATACTTTTAAAGACTGTGGAGCCAAAACTTTGCCAAGTAAGCTCGTCGTCACTTGATCAAGAGCTGGTAAACCGGCTGGTGGTGGATTTTGTGGTGCAAGATGTTCAGAGGATCAGTTTGGTGGAGCAACCGTCTTTCATTGCCCTAGTCAAGGGCCTGGCACCCTCCTGCGAGGTCATGTGTCGCCAAGCTCTTGAAGAGCAGGTGGAATGCACTTATGAGCGGATGACTGCAGATGTGAGAACCAGACTGAGGGACATCCCCACGGTGTGCACGACTGCTGACATCTGGAGCTGGCATGGGTGCAGTTTCCTTGGCATTACTGTTCACTGGATTGACCGCTCCTCTCTTAAACGTCAATCAGCAGCTCTTGCGTGCTGTCGTTTGGCAAACAAGCACACATACAGCCATATTGCATCCAAGATAATTGAGATTCATGAAGCATTCGGCATACAGGGTAAGGTGCGCTGTATTGTGACAGACAATGGTTACAACTTCATGAAGGCATATCAGGGTTTCCCGTATCTGGCTGAGGGGTTTAAGAAAGTTCCTACTAATATAAAGGAGGAGGAAAATGAATCATTCCATGTTTTTACTGAAGTGAAGCAAGAGGAGGAAGAGGATGCACCTGTATTCCTGGATGTTCATAAACTTCTCACAGAAGGTCAGTCAGACTCTAATGCCCCACGCATTCTACTTCCTCCTCATCACCAGTGTGCAGCCCATGCCTTAAACCTTGTGGCCTCTCAAGATACACATGTCATTCTAAGCCATGGGCCTCATACTTTGAAGACTTTGTACCATTCCATGATAGTTAAATGTATTGCACTCTGGAACAAGAGCAACCAGTCAATACAACTGCCAGAGATGGCAGTTGAGGATGATTGTATCAGGGGGTGGAATTCCTTTTACCAGGTATGCAACCGGATGAGGAGTGTTCCTGTGGAAATCCTGCATGATATTTGTGATCATCTTAAGCTGGAGCGCCTCCGTCCGCCTGAGCTCACCTTCTTGGATGAGTACTGCCGCATTATGGAACCTTTGGCCTGTGCCCTTGACATATTGCAGGCTGAGTCTAAGTGCCTAATTGGTTTCCTTCTTCCTACCATTGCAGCCCTGCGCAAAAAGCTTGAGGCACTGCGGCTTAACCTGACCCTCACCACCCCTCTGGCAGATGGCTTACTTGACGCTCTCCATCGTAGGTTCAGCAGCTGCTTCAAGAACCGTCACTTGGTCATTGCAAGTGCGAGCATCCCTCAGTTCCGGCTGCGATGGATGGAAGACAAGACAGCAGAGCAGGCAGTTGGCTACCTTCGTGAAGAGGTGGCTTTCATTAAACCATCCGAGGTGCAGCAGCCCTCCCCAGAGCCTGCAGATGTGGACGATGATGAGGACTTCTTCCAGTTTAGTGCCAGCAGACCCGCAGTAGGCGAAGAGGAAGTCCTCCAATTTCTGACTGATGGTGACAAAAGTCTTTCTTGTCTGCTGAAGTACCCCTTGGTCAAACAGGTGTTTGTCATCCATAATACCCCTTTGCCTTCCAGTGCACCCGTGGAACGTCTCTTTAGCCTTGGAGGGAGAGTTCTAACCCCGACCAAGCAAGGACTCAGCGACTCTAACTTTGAGAAACTGGTGCTACTGCGTTTTAATAGCAGTATGAAGCTGACATCGTGACTGATGCTAAGTAGATAGCCTAATGTCTGGTTTTAGTACCCTTTTTAATAACAGGTGAATGCAGTGTCTTGGTTGTAGACTCATGCAGTTGTTTGTCACAAGCTCCTATAGTGAGCACAGATATACTTGTTACTGCAAAAACTGCTGACAGCAAATGCACATTTCCTCTCACTTTAAATCTGCATATCCTCTTGTTCCTTCATGATCATATCCTCCATGAATCTGTGACTTTCTGTGGTATAGGAGCCCCACTTCACCTTGTTACACATGGTACATATTGTATGCATTAGTTCCTTCCACCTGATTCCTAAATGGTGTCAAAAGCTTGGGGGACATACTTCGAAAACGACCTGCCAGTCCCCTTTTTAGAACTTTCCTTACTGAATATACACACATTTGCACACAAGCAAACAACCTATCACCCTATGTTCACCTCTCCAAATTCTAGTCTGCCTACTCTGCCACTGTGAGGCATACAGGTAGTGGAGCAGTACAATTTTGACCAAAGTGGTCGATGTTTCAGTGCAAAAAGAATTCAAACTTCTGACCTGAAAAATCTAGACAGAATGTCGGATTTCTTTAGGGCTAAAAGGTGGCCGTCCCTCAGATGTCCGCAGGCTGAAGTTTGTTTTGTGAATGTTGCAGCACGTTTTCACTCTGAAATTATTGTCAGTCACCCAAATTAGCCATCATCCTACATCTCACATCCTCACAGCCTCCGAACGTTCTTAAACACATATTCTGGTTGTCATTTTTAACTCTAAAGAAAATACAAGACTATGTTTAAAGAGGCGCAATCATCCAGGAATAGTAACGACGCAGTGCCCACAACTGGCAAAATAATTAATGCTTGTAAAGTCTACTTGTGAGAATTCTAAACAGAGCCCCATTGTCAGGAACGTGTACCTTTCAGGCTACAGTGAGCAACTTCAGGGAAGCAAAAAAGTGGATATTTAAGGGAATGTGAACGTGACCTAGGGTCACTATCTACTGTTTTATTCCTGCATAAAAGAATAACAAATAAACACACGGATCAAACAAAAATCAGTTGATGAATTTTCTTTTGACTTATACAAAGGTATAGTTTCATAATGTTATGAGAGCTGGTGCTACGGAAATCGCAGTGTGTCAAAGTTCAAAAGGTTTTTGATAAGTTATTTTTCTCTGTTTCAATTTAATGATTGTCCTAAGTTTGATGACCATTCTCTGTGGCATTCCTAGTGCAATTTTGGTTCTTCCAGCTTGCGTTTCTGTTACTCATTGCCCTGAGCATTACCAGGAAAGGGTAAAACGGAATGAGGTGGCCCTTTAAATAAGCCGTATGCTTAATGTGCGAACTGTGGACCGTGGCTCCTTTTTCCAAACTTGCAGACCACAAAGCTGAATTGGTCAAAGTATTGACCGTGGTATTCACCACACAATTGCTAAGGCGATGGTGACTCAGGTTAACTGAGCTTTCAATTTGTTGAAATTAAGAGATGGACTCCTTCATTGAAATACCTTTTTAAATGTTGTTTATTTTGCTCTGACTTCGGGCCTTTCAACTATAGTTTGAAAGGCGTAGACAGTTTGTAAATAAAGCACGAATCACTTACTTTGAAACTGACATTGTAGGCATTTTTTAGATATTATATTCATGCATTATACCTGGTTTGTAACATTGCGCCTTTTAAAAACAATTTTCCACTGTCTCAACATATTGTCAAGTGATATATGCATTGGCTTTATAGATCAATTTGCGTAGTACCTGTCTCACTTCTGCCTTTATTTTACTTGAAGCAACAACAAGGTGATGATGGAATGCTTGACTCAATCTCAGACACTGGCAATCTTACTTGAATCACAATCTCCTGGAATTAATATGTTGAATCTGATAAACGCAATATGTCTATGGGGCTTATGACGGACTACTTTATAACGTTGTATTATAACAGGTTACCATTGGAGTCTAACAGTACACTTAAAAATGAAATCTGACACCCAAGTTCAAAACTCAATATAAAAATACAAAATATCACCACATGAAGATAAAAAGTAGTTTAAAAGATCATGGGACGTAGCATTTTTGTGGGCGTGATAGAGGGTAGGTGGTAGTTAAAAAATGATAGCAAATTGCTGACCCATTCATATATTGGGAACTGGCGATCAGCATCTGTGAGGCAGGTCCTCTTGGGAATGATGTAACAGCATATATTGAGCAAATGTACGTGTACTGAACAAATGCCACTTTAATTCTAGGGATGACTTAACGAGACGATGGAAGAGTGCAGAGATATTACTATGTTGAATTCCGCTGAGGAGAGTGTTGATTGTTTGGCATTCTAAATAAGTGTTGAAATCTGTTTTGGGTTTTCTTTTGGCTTCGAGAGAGCCTGTGCAAACCAGTCACTTGACTCCAAGAACCCCAGAGTCAAGCTTGTTAAAAACTTTGCTTTTTATGCAATACTCGGCCACCGAATCCAAGCTAGGTCTAGAAAAGTTCAAAGCAAATTAATAATTTTCTTGCCTTTGCAGAGAATTAAAAAAATGCTCGCAGAGGTAGAAAATGAACTTCGAGTTGGTATGGTTACTTTATGCTAATGAAGGTTTTTGGTTTGCATGGAGAAATGTATGGATTCTTGTGTAGAGCAATCCACGTGTGCTTGTCCGAACCGAATATAAATGACAGAAAACCTACTGCTAATTTTTATGTATGCTAATGAGAATTTTCCAGTACTTAAGCTCAAAATATGCATACTAAATAACAGCCAGTTAACCTGAGGCGCCTTGGTCCTATGCCCATCTCCTTTCCCGGGTAAAAAAAATTCCCTCAAGCATCCAGAAGCTGCTTTTCTGAAATATGCACTGTATGGGTTGTTTGTCCTGCAAGTTTGTTGTTAGTGTGCATATGTCTTGTGTCTCCTAAGTACACTCTTTTACCCTCCTCATACAAGCTTTGAACAACAACACTTGCTCTGTCATTCCTAATTAGCAAGGCAGATAGAGGCTTAACAGTAGATAAAATAGGCCTCTTCTTTCCATTTACTTCTAGCTCATTTAAAATTCAATCTTACAATTACCTATTTTCGGCAATAAGTTCCAGTGATTTGTTGACAGACAAAATAAATCAGTTAAAACCCGTTTACATCCTCTTGATGAAGACATAAATTCTCAGTAGTTAAAAATCAGGAATACATTATCAATATTTTAAAGTTTGTTTTCCTTTGACTAGGAGCCTTGTTTAGAGTTTGGCATACAGGAACTAACCTGGCAGACAATCCTTTTCCACCAAACTCGCGGGTCGCAAGCTTTATTTCAAGTAACGCGAATCATCATGTTGCCATTGGGCTTCTGCTACTGGAAACCTTTGACTGGCAACCCAACTGACATAATTTCTCACATGTCCTCCCTATTTAAGGTGCATGTTCAACATAGTTTTTTCCTGTTTGGGACCGCCAGGGAAATTCTGGCAATCCCAAACAAATAAATGACCCCCCACATGTTGGAAGAAAAATCCCTGCTTTTTGAAGACGTTTATTTTTTGTTTGCCAAAAACTGCTGTTTTGGAAGTTTGTTTTTGAGAAACAAAAATATTTGTTCTGTGGGTGCACTGAATATAGGTCTCCCAGAGCAAAGCTTCTCAGCTGCTTCTCTGAAAGCACAGAGATATCCATCAGGCAGGTGAAAAGGAGTACAGCCCGACAAGGGCTAAGTACGCCCCTAAGACATAGATAATTTGCTATCTCTCCAAAATTGATTTATATATTGAATTAATATACTGGGATGTGATTTGGCTTTGTAGCTTACCTTGTGCATATTTAACATGATGAGTGTCATTCCTTTTTGTGGAATGACCTAACTCAACCAGTCTTCTAGTTTTAAAATAAGCTAAGCCAATTTAAGGCTTTTTTTTTCGTGCACTCGTTTCTCCCAAACTAAATCTTCACGTCTCCACCCACAGTGGACTTTCTCTAGAAATATATTTTTTCTGTGATCCTTGAAAATAACCTCTGAAATGTTATATTCCACTGCTAGGAAGAAACGCTTGCTCCACCTGCTTCAGAAATCCTGCAAACTACTTTAACCATGTCATCTAAAAACAAGACTCTTTGCTTTTGCTAATAAACATAAGGGATTTACACCTCATTCTAGTGTCAACCATAGGTTACAGTCTGGGCAGGTGGATTTATGTGTTTGATAAACTGCTGAGCTTGTTTAAATAACTAAGGATTTACAGCACTATGCACATATTCCACTTTCTGCTGCTTAATGTGTAGATTTCAACAAGAAATGATTTTCTTTCTCGCTAGAGATCACAAGTTACTAAAATAAAAACACGCTCCCTGTGCTTCAGCATAGTGGAAATCCCTGCAAAAGTTAAACTTTTACTTGTTAACGGCATCGTTCAGTTATTGAACTAGTACTTATCAGGTGAAACTTACTTCTACACGTTTGATGTCTCGAATAGGCACTCCTCCCGGGTGAAAACTAGGGCGGATAATAAACTGTTTATTATCGTTTTGTAGAAGGGGGGGGCGGGTCATTGGGAATGCCGAGCACTGAGGGGGAATGCAATTCCCCCCGCCCCCCAGTCCCCATTGCGCATGTATGTTTGGCCAGCCGTCTCGGGCCGGCCAAACACACATGCGCACTTTGCTCTCTCCCACCCGGCACTGTGTTGCCAGGCTTGAGAGAGCAGGTACAGGCTCCCAGTCTGCCTTGGAGCGCCCTGGCTGGGCTCTCCCATCCCAATCCTAATGCTGCTCTGAGCATTGTCAGGATTGCGTGCAGGGCAGGCTGGGAGCATGTGCCTGCAGCAGAGGAGTGGCGTGGCGGTGGCAGCGACGATGCAGGTGAGTGTATTTTTTTTTTTTTTGGTGCTATTAATTCCCTCCTTCCCCCTTCGCGAGCCGCTCCTGCCAATAGGTGGATTTGTGAAAGACCTTTGCCTTCAGCATGAATAGAATCTTATATATTTAAATTTAAAGAAAGCAGGGTGAAAATATTGATTCCGTATTTGTCATTATTGGTTTGTCATTCATGAAAGTTAACGATACACCACACCCTGCTCTCAAATGCAGCAGTTCTGAAAACCAGAGTGCACTATGAGCATAAAATTAACCAAAATTTAAACTCCTCCTCCTAAGGCTGATTTCTTGAATCGCACTATGCCACTTTGTGAGACACTTGCATTATACATATGTGATTTACTGCAGTCAGCGCTAATGTACTGTATCGCAAGACCGTGTTTTACTGGAAAGAGGTGCTCCTAGAGATCCGTAAAATGCTCACAGAATAAATTGAAGTCCAGCTGTAGAACATAAACAAACTGCCAGATGCACACATTTTATTTTCAGAAGAAACGTTCACTTTGGATTCTGCCGAGTGCAGTGTTGAATTTTTTTATGTTTTCTAATTCATTATTTTGTTATGCTTTGTACCACAAAGAAAAAGAGCAGCAAGAACCCTTGGTCTTTATGGCCAAGATTAATAGAAACATGGGGTTATGTCATATAATAATAGCTTTCTATCAGTGTTTAAGACAAGTGCATCATACGTCAACATTCAATGTGACGTGAATGCCTAAACATTGGTAGCCTAAACTCTGCATCTCTCTCAAAATGGGAGGCACTTGGGGTGCTTTTGCTATGGTGATGAAAGTGCTGTCATCATTTAGGAGGAAAGTTATCCAGCTAAAAGAAATGTAAAAGGTTGGTTGAAGGGAGGAAGAAACCAAACATAGGGATGGAATTGTAAAGGGAATGGAGCACACCTAGGTCCGCGTCCTAGATAAGGTGAATGGGAGAACAGGGGAAGAGTAGAAGGCGGTGAGAACAAGTAGCTGGAGAAGGGGGTGAGGACTGAGGCCTAGGGTCTGGCTTGGAGGCTGTTGGGAGGCATAGAAAGGAGAAGCCCAAAGGTAGGGATCCCAGAGGATGAAGAAATGTGAGCCACAGGTGTAGGATGTGTTCCTTTAGGTAGAATCCTCATTACACTAAATTGTTTAAAGAGCCTCAGGGTTCGGCTACAAGATTAAGGGGTCATTAAGAGTTTGGCGGACGGAAAAGGCCGTCCGCCAATCTACCGCGGTCCCCTTCCCGCTGGCCCCATTAAGAGTTTCCTGCTGGAAAACGGCCTATAACATTAGCGCGGCTCATGTTTGAACCGGCGGATATGTGTAGTGTAAGCTTTTACATGGTGGGATTACTGCTGTGTAATCGTCGGCAGAGAGGGGACTTGTAATCGCCGGAGCAGCACTGCTCTGGTGGATTAGCACCGCCAGCACCTCTGGTAGAGGAGAAGTAGCAGTCCGAACGTGGCGCAACCGCCATGGTCATAATGTGGCTGTCGGATTGCCACATTGGCGGCTCTCCGGCGGCCACTGTGACCGGGGTCATAATAAAGCCCTAAATGTCTCTTGGCTTTCAGGCATCACACAATGAGAACATTTGGCCTCGGTGTACTACCATGACCCCTCAATCATCAAGTCTACTGTGTTCTATTTTTCTACTCCTCTTAGGTTGATCACCACTTTCATGCCTGCTGTATTCTCTTTTCATCTGCAGCATGGGCAAGAACTTTGGGCGTCACTCTACCATACTTTAGTTTATTGTAGAATTTTGCAAGAGCCCCATTCTTCATGAACTGGTGAATGAGGAAGGCCATTTTCTTCTCCGTGCGATAGTAGAGCTGTCCGGTCAGAAGTGAATGAATGAAAGAAATTAATTTGTAAACTACATTAATACCCCAAAGAGCATCCTAGTGGTGTTAAGGACGAAGAAGGGAACATCTCGAGGAAGACAAAAGATAGCAAGCCTGGAAATCGCAGGTTTCTGATGGATACTTCTAACAGCAGGCTCCTCACCTTTAGAACATTCCCTAGGCACCAGACTGGATCCGGACATTTTCACAGCAGTGCTTCCACACAATGCTAGGTGGGACCTTGGGGCTCTTCTCTGGGGCAGAATGAGGTCAGTGGAGAGGCACGCAGTGCCACAGAGAGGCACTTGGGAGCACAACTATGAAATCTTCTGCATATAAGCTCCACCCCGCGCATTGATTTCAGTTGTTTCCTTTCCACACCTCAGATCCGAAGCTCTGCTCCCTTTTTCATTAATTGACGATTTTCTTCAAATTGAATACCAGTGTATAAGGAAATTATGTCCCCACTAAAGACTATACGTTTTAAATCATGCTCTGACTGTCGCAAACAGACCCATGTAACTTGCCTACATGAGGTATGCCTGTGAGTTTGGAGCATGACTGAGTCACATGAACAAAGTGCCCTCATGCACCCAAAGGGACTGTGAAGCGAAGATCTACATCACCGAACATTGAAAGACTAGGTCACTCTCCAAGTTGAGGGTGTGCACCCGTTCATGCTTTGAGGTCGCTCCCGCAAGAGGACGTCTTTGCAGTCAAATTCATCCAGTAAGTCCAAGTCAAAAAAGAATCTTAAGTCAAAGTGGCAATCTCTAGGAAGCTGGTTCTGTATATACTATAGCAAAATGAGATATAGTGTGCACAGAGTTCAGGGGTTCCCGAAGGCTTAACGGAGGCCAAAGTACATAATGCTAATGCTCTCTTTTGTGGTAGTGTGGTCGAGCAATTAGGCTTATCAGAGGGTAGTGCAAGGCATTTGTTGTACACATACAGACAATAGAAGAAGCACACACTCAATGACTTAACCCCAGACCAATGGTTTTTATATAGCAAAAGTATATTTTCTTAATTTATTTCTAGAACCTCAAGATTCAAGTTGCAGGTAAGTGCAATAGATTTGTATTTCACACATATATCAATAGTACTTTGTTTGAAATCGATAAGTTATACAGTTATTGAAATTTTGGCAATTTTCAGTTTTAGAAGTTGACTGCAATTTTCAGAAACCGTTCCGGGGGAAGAAATGTTAGTACGATTTACAGGTAAGTACTCGACTTACAGTTCCAGTCTCCGGGGGTTAGGAAGTCCACAGGTTGGGGTTCAAATGAACCCCAAACAACAACCACCAGCAACACAGGGCCGGCCGGGTGCGGAGGTCAAAGTTGAGCCAAATTTAACATGGGCTCTTATGGATACTGGGGCACTTGAATCAGGCCTGGCTGCAGGTAAGTACCCGTGACTTTGGAGGGCAGACCTGGGGGTATAGAGGAGCACTGGGGGGGGCCACACTTAGGCACCAAACATACACCCTCAGCGGCACTAGGGCGGCCGGGTGCAGGGTGCAAACAAGGTGTCTGGTTTGCAGTGATTCTCTATGAGGGGACCCCCCAGGAGTCACTCAGATGCTGCAGGCGAAGTCCAGGGGGTCGACTGGGGCAAACCACAGGCTGGACAGGGAGGAGGGCCACCTGCTGAACGCAGCTGCACCGGAGGTTGTGTTCTCCAAGGCCTGAGGGCTGTGGGTGCAGTGGTCTGATATCTTTGTCCAGAGCTTTCTGGGGGTCTTCCGGATTCCCTCTGCAGGCGTCTTCATGGAGGGATGGAGAGGTGAAGAACCCAGGATGGGCACTTGCTCAGAATTGCCTGGGGATCCTCTCTAGTTGGTTGGACCACCTTGATTCAGGTCGTGGGCGTCTGGTGCAGAGTGGTCAGGACTCACGCATCTGGAGTGGTGCTGGAGTCCTTGGGTGTTGTTTCTTCTCAGACAGGACCGCTATCCATGGGAGTTCTTGGTCCTTTAGGGTGCAGGGCAGTCCTCTGGAGCGTGGCAGAGGTTGCTGGTCCCGCTGGATGCGTAGCTGTTCTTGTGCAGGTTCTTTGAAGCAGGAGACAGGCCGGTAGGGCTGGGGCCAAGTCAGTTGTCATCTTCCTTCTTCTCTGGGGGTTCAGCTTAGCAGTCCTTCTTCTTTCTTGTCAGGTCGCCAGGAATCTTTTGAGCTGGGTTCAGGGAGGCCCTTAAATCCTGGATTTAGGGACGTTTCAGGGGTCAGAGGGCAGTAGCCAATGGCCACTGTCCCTAAGGGTGGCTACACCCGTCTTGTGTCCACTCCCTTTGGGGAAGGAGGGACAAACCTAACCCTATTGGTCCCTGTCTCCCAACCAAGATGGAGGATTCTGCAGGGAGGGGGTCACCTCAACTCTGGACACCTTAGAGGTGGTCACTTCTCCCTGTTTTCCCTAATTTTCCTGCTGGACTTGCTGCCAAAAGTGGGGCTTTGTCCGGGGGGCGGGCAACTCCACTAGCTGGAGTACCCTGGGGCACTGTAACCTTAGGCTTGAGCCTTTGAGGCTCACCTCCAGGTGTTACAGTTCCTGCAGAGGGGAGGTGTGAAGCACCTCCACAGAGGACAGGCTTTGATTCTGGCCACACAGAGCACAAAGGCTCTCATCTCATGTAGCCAGAAACTTGTCTGAAAGTGGCAGGCTGGCACAGACTAGTCAGTTCTACACTAGCAGTTTGGCTAACATCAAGGGGTCATCTCTAAGATGCCCTCTGGGTGCATTTTTCACTAAATCCCACACTGGCATCAGTGTGGATTTATTGTGTTGAGGAGTTGGATACCAAACTTCCCAGTATTCAGTGAATCCATTATGGAGCAGTGGGGTTTGTAATGACAAACTCCCAGACCATATACTCAATATGGCTACACTGCACGTAACATGTTTAAGGGTGAGCTTAGACACTATAGGGGCATATTGCTCATGCAGCTATGCCCTCACCTGTGGTATAGTGCACCCTGCCTTAGGGCTGTAAGACTTGCTAGAGGGGTGACTTACCTATGCCACAGGCAGTGGTCTGTGGGCATGGCATCCTGATAGGAGTGCCATGTTGACTTTGCCTTTTTCTCCCTACCAGCACACACAAGCTGCAAAGGCAGTGTACATGTGCTTGGTGAGGGGTCCCCCAGGGTGGCATAATACATGCTGCAGCCCTTGGGGACCTTCCCTGGCCACAGGACCCTTGGTACCATGGGTACCTTTTACAAGTGACTTAACTGTGTGCCATGGGTGTGCTAATTGTAGAAACAAAGTACCGATTTTGGGAAGGAACTCTGGTGCTGGGTCCTGGTTAGCAGAGTCCCAGCACACTTTCACTCAAAGTTGGCATCAACATTAGGCAAAAAGTGTGTGTGTGTGTGGGGGGGGGGGTAGCTACGCCAACAGTGGCAATTTCCCACACAATCAACCTCTTCCCACCATACTCTCTCTAAAGAGAAGTCGCAAGGGTGTGAAAGTGCCAATCGATCTCTGTCGCAATCCCCCATTTCAGCAGATTTCACAACAGGTCCGAAGCTCTCCGAATTCCATGGGCCATTAGCAATGTAGCAGCAGGTTGAAGCCTTGTAAGGAGGCCATACTGCCTATTTTTGGCACACTTCCTGCTCCCTCTAGCATGTCTTTGTGCCTCAAGGATCCATAGGGGCCTCCGGCTATGTTACAGCCAGTGGTGCCTTCTGTGCCCCTAAAACCTGCTTCAAGTTCCTCCCTGACTCCAGTGCATACTTCCTTTCCGCTTCACTACCTATGCCGGTTCTACTTTCGTCAACACTGTTTTTGGCCTCACCAATGCTTGCAGGGATCAAGTTCTGATTCCAATGTCAGGATTTTCTTACACCGCACCCTACTCCTGAGAGCATGGTGATCCAGGCTTCCACCAGCAAAGTGAATCCTAATACATTCCTCACAGCCCCTTTAGCCATGGTGTTGAAAAAGGATTGAAGATTTGGGGAAATGAATGTTCTTTTTGGCGAGCCTAGCATTGCTGTGTGTCAATGTGGTCTGAATACTAGACCATTATTCTAGATTTTCGCAGCTGTTCTGAAAGAGTTTACGGCATTATTGCCTCTAGATGGCCAAGATATAGTCCGATATGTGAATCGGGCTGGTTTGGATACTAACCATTGCTTGGGGCAAGCAGATTGCACTAATGTGTTGCTCTGTCACCAAACGTAGATATGATCCACAAGCTTTTCTAAAGATGTGCTGCCATCCCTTATGGATATGCCTTTTGATTGATTCCTTCTTTTTGGCAAAAAGGCTAATTCCGTCCTCAAAGGCTTTAGAGAAAGTAGAGCCATGGTGTGTTTCTTGGGCCTTTCCACCCCTGCCAGAGAGCTTCCTTATCATTTTGGCCCTTCCTGGGGCCATATATAATGCCAGCCTCCTGACCCCAACAAGTCGCCCCAGTCGTTTTGTGGTTAGGGACAAGGATCAAATCAGGCAGAAATTGCACAGGCCACTTCCCCTGCAGCCTCCAAGCTGCATTAATTTGCTCATAGTGGTGCACAACCACCCTGTGGGAGGCAGGATCAAACATTTTCTCCCAGAGTGGCAGTCCATCACATCCGACACATGGGTCCTCCGGATCATCCAGCAGGGCTTTGCTGTTCTGTTCCCTTCCATCCCTCCACAGCTTCCACTCACATCAAAGCATCTTTCAGAGGAGCACTTCTCCATCTTCTTTCAAGACAAGTGGACTCTATTGTCCTAAGGGGCTTTTGAGAGGGTTCCACACACGTAAATAGGGACAGGATGTTACCATTTATTTGTGCCGAAGAAGGATTTAGACCTGTCCTATTCTAGATCTTTGCCCTCTAAATGACTTCTTGAGGAGGAACAAATTCAGAATGCTCACATTAACCCACGATTTGTATGCACTGGATCCTGGCAAATTGATAGTAGCCTTGAACCTCCAGGATGCATATTTTCATGTTCCTGTCCTGCAGCCCCACAAACTTTACCTGCAGCTCAAGGTTGACCAGGAGCATTTTCAGTTAGCGCGCTCTCCTTCGGTTTTATTAGCACCACTCAGGTGTTCAAGAAAGGGATGGTGGTGGTCGCTGCACATCTTTGGAGGTTGGGGATATCGGTTTTCCCCTACCTCAACAAATGGCTGTTGAATTCGGGCTCGTCACAGTCCATTGTAAACCACCTTCACCTGACATTGTTGGGGATCTTCATCAATGAGCCGAAATCACACCTTAATCCTTTGCAGAAACTTCCTTTGATAGGAACTGTCTTAGACATTTTGTAGTTCAGGGCCTTTGTCCCATACAAAGAAGTCCAGGACATTCAGGCTAGGATTCTGATGTTTCAGCCTCAATCTTGGGTCTTGATGAGACTGGTTCTGAGGCTTCTGGGCTTATGAGCCACTGGAGTCTTGTCAGCTACAACAGGTGGCATATGCAGGCTCTGCACTGGAATCTGAAGTCTCAGTGGGCCCAGAACCAAGGAAACCGGGTAGTTTGCATCCAGATGTTGGAGGTGACTGCATGAGATCTGCAGATATAGATGCTCAACCGCAATTGGATCAGGAGCTGCCCCTTCTCCCTGCCCCAACCCGAGCTGAGGTTAGTATTGGATGCATTTCTGCTAGATTGAGGAGTTCATCTGGTGGAGGTGGAGATCAGAGGTGGAAACCCAGCTCCACATCAGTCTGTAGGGAGTTGCGAGCCATTTGCCTGGTGTTGAAGGCCTTCTTACCATCCATCAAGGGGAAGCTAGTGGACGTTCTCATAGACAACACCACAGCCATGTGGTATTGCAACAGCAGGGTGGAGTGGGGCCTGGAACCAGTGTAAAGAAATGCTGCATCTCTGGAGTTTGCTGGAGTGCCAGGGCATTTCTCAGATCGTGAACCATCTAGAAGGACCTTTAAACAGTAGGGTGGCCGGGCTAGACTGGCGGGCCTGTTGGATCACGAAGATGGATGCATCCCAAGATTTCACAGGGCATTTTCCGACAATGGGGAGAACCCTGGTACAAGGAATTGGATTATTATTTGGGCTGGTTGACTATGCACACCAAGGAACAATCAACCCTTGTCAGGGTGAACCCTCAAAGTGACTAAATTAACCAGAGCGCAGCCCTGTTAGCTATGTCATAGAACTGACAGGCTTAACTTAGGGCAATGTGTAAAGCATTTATGCAAGTATGTTTAACCAAGAATGTAATAAATTCAAAATACCAAACAATAAAAATCACAGGCCAGATCAGAAAACTAGAATGCAATTTAATAAACAAAAAGATCAAAAGGGGAACCGGAAATATGAATTTTGAATGTTTTAAGTAGAAATGGTGCTAAAAAGCACACAACACCATTGATAGTCAAAGATCACATTTGACCAGGACCTAGATGCAATTTGAAGATAACCGTGATGAAGCGTAGGTCGAATACACCAACCATGTCCATCCTGATCAAAGATTTTACCTTCTGATTTAATCTTTTAAGCCCCAATCAATTACAGGAGTACACTTCTAAAGCTACCAGGACCAAAGGGGAGCCACTCAGAGGGGGGTGCCAGACAGAGGCCAACAGCTGGGTCACGGGGCCAGTTACCACAGGTCAGCTGGGCAGTTGCAGGAAAGATCTCCTGTAGCTTGTACAGGAGATCACCGTTATGACCCTTGGAGTCCACCTCTTCATCCAGGGCACAAGAGGGAGCAGGTCCAGTCCATCAGTGGTCCTGCCAGATCAGAGACAGCAGGTCTGGTCTTCTTCTGTTCTTCCTCGGGTCTGGTATTGTTCTGACGTGGGTGACTAGAGATGCCACATTTCTGCCTGCCATTAGCTAGTGGGTGGGAATAACTCCTGGACATGCCTTAACCAATGGGGTAAACGTTTCTGGGGCCAACCTTATCCACTTTGGAATTTTCAAGGTGGCAAAAGTCTTTGTCCACTCTGAACTTGGGCTCTGAGGGTGTAAGTGGGAAGTGTAGTTTAAAAATCCTAGTGTCTTTCCCCATCTAACAATAAAATCCAGTTTGAGGCAGCCACTGTACCCACAATAAACCCTAAGACAAAAGTCTGGTAAGAAAAAAGCAGGATTCTTAAACAACCAGACAATGGTGGCAAACAAATTGCCTTGGCATCCTGTTATCTTCCTCCAAAACGTGCCCCAAGTTTTATATGTATAACACATAGACAGAAGTCTAGCAGGACAAAAGCATGGTTATTCAACAACGAGACAGCGGATACAGAAGAATTGCCCAGGCATCCTATTTGGTCCCTTTTTAGTGTTACATGTGGCTCAGTAGACCAATTGAGCAGGATTTTACAGTGCTGTAAAAAGGAGGTCCACAACCCTACCCGTCGTATTCTGACAAACTCAGTGAAGTCATCTCAGTGCACTCAGGTGAGTCTGTTTTTGCTCAGGGGAGACATTTCTCACCTTTTGTACACCTATTCAAAAGGTAATCACTGACAGGGAGCTAGATTATTCTAATTAGCCTTCTGGCAGTGTAGGCATGTAAAGGATAACTTTCTAAAAGTTAATTTTCCTTAATATTTATTAAAATTCCAACTTCACCTTTTACATTGGATTTTTATTAACTATTACAAGTAGTTGTTTGTCTAGCTGGTCCTATTCCTTAAGCTACAGTCTCTGGATTTTGACCTGCTCTATGGTTTTATAAATAGGACCTCTAGGCCTGCCACAGTAAAATAGCTTTTGGGTGCTAGTCACTGTAAGGACATGTAAACCTTAAATGTCTGCATGTCCTACTTTTAAATCTATGCGTCCTGCCTTGAGGTATCCAAGGCCTAAGTAGGGGTGATTTATTTATATTTAAAATATATGTCTTTATTATCTGTCAAAAGGGTTATTTTTAGAAGGGTTGAATTTCAGTTTTTACTGCTGCAATCAGGCTACTCAGGTTAGGCCTGAAGCCATGTTTGCACTATCAGTGTAGTAGATGACACAATAGGCGTTTAACTTCCAGGCCCTAGTTATACTGTGTACCTTATACTAGGGACTTATAAGTAAGTTTAATCTACCAATTAGGAGTATGCAGTTCAACCATGTTTAGAGGGGGAGCAGAGGCACTCAACGACTGGTTAGTGAGGGGTAAAGTGGTCAGAGTTGTAATCTAGCAAAACAATAGGGTCCTGCAAGAGGTGAAAAATCTAGGGTGACCACACCGAAAAGGTGGATTTCCTATAGCTGGCTGAAAGCTTTCTTTAAGAGACACATTCAGGCTAATGTGGAGCATTGGACTCTTATACGACTTTCCGTATCGGTTGCTCCTGCCTCGAGTTCTGAAGAGGATACAGAACGGCCGTGCCCACGCCATCCTAGTGGCTCCTGATTGGGCTGAGAGTGTGGTACCCAGAGATTCTGTGCATGAGCACCTGTTCTCTCATCGTGGTACTGCTCCGAGAGGAACTTCTGTTGAAGTAGCTGGGCAGGGTTTTGCACTTGAACTGTGCAAGGTATTAATCAAGAGGTATTTTTATAATGCGACTTGTCACCAGAGTGGGTAACCAGGTGCTTGCAGGAGGTGTTTATTTGAAGAGCCAGGTTTTCAGTCTCTTTCTGAAGTGGGTCAGCGAGGGTGCGGTGCAGAAGTGGAAGGGGTGGGTTTTCTGGGCTTTGTCTGTGAGGTAGGAGAAGGAGCATTCTCCGGCATTGCAGGAGCGTATGCGAGGTATCTTTGTAAGGGTGATGTGTGCCAAGTGGAGGTTCCTGGTCAGTTGGTGGGAGGGGAAGGCAGTAGTTCAGGTAGGCAGGTCTTTGGTTATGGAGGGCTTTGTAGGCATGTATCGGGAGCTTGAAGGGAATCTCTTCTGGATCAGAAGTCAATGGAGGCCCTTCAGGTGCTGGGTGATGTGGATTCTCTTGGGCAGGTTGAGAATCAGTCTGGCAGCTGCGTTCTGGATCATCTGGAGTCTTTACGTGACTTTGGTGGTGGTGCCTGCGTAGAGTGCGTTGCCGTAGTCGAGTTGGCTTGTGGAGCATTTGGAACAGGCTGAGAAAACGGCTTTAATCCTGGCGTTTCATGGAGAGTTTGCTGTTGAGAATGATGCCAAGGTTGCGGGCATGATCTTTCGGTGTGGGAGTGGGTTCGAGCTCTGTTGGCCACCAGGAGTCATTCCAGAGGGTTGAGTGTCTGCAGAAGATCAGACCTCTGTTTTATCCGTGGTGAACTTCAGGCAGTTGTCCATCTTACAGGTGGATACGTTCTTCATACAATTGTGAAAGTTGGTCTTTGCCTTGGTGGGGTCTGTTGAGAGCAAGAGTACGAGCTGCATGTTGTCAGTGTAGGAGATGATGTTGATGTTGTGCGATCTTGCAATGTCTGCGAGTGGTGTCATCTAGACATTCAAGATTGTTTGGCTTAGGGAGGAACCTTTGAGGATGCCACAGATGATGTGCTTGACCTGTGAGGTGAAAGTGGGGGAGGCAGACTCTTTGGGTGCGCCCCATGAGGAAGGATGCCTTCCATCTGAGCGCATGATCTGTGATCCCAATCTGGAGTATTCAGTTGATAAGTGTGTGGTGGGAAACCGTGTTGAAGGCGGTGGAGAGGTCAATCAGGGCGGCTGCTTCTCCTCTGTCAAACAGGGCGCGGACGTCATCAGTTGCAGCGATCAGAGTTGTCTCAGTGCTATGTTTGGCTCTGAAGCCTGATTGGGAGGGGTCTAGCAGGTTGTTTCTCTACAGGTGCTCGATGAGTTGGAGGTTGATGGCCTTCTCCAGGACTTTGGTAGGAAGCAGGAGCAGAGAGATCAGGTGGTAATTCTGGAGCTCCCTGGGGTCAGCAGAGGACTTCTCGAGGAGGGGTCTGATCTCTGAGTGTTTCCAGGCTTCTGAAAAAGTGGCCGTAGTTAACAAGGCGTTGAGGATGGTGCTGAGCTGGTGGCTGATCTTGTTTCTTCAGAGGTTGAAGATCTAGTGGGGGCAGGAGTCGTGGGTGCTCCTGAGTGGATGGAGCTCATGAGTATGATTTTTTTCGGTGTGCTGAGTTGTCCCCATGCAGTGAGCGGGTGGTCGGCGGTGGAGGTTGAGGGGATGCTGGGGAGGTCGGAGGGTTGGGGATTGAAGTTTGTGTGGATGGATTCTATCTTGTTGTGGAAGTGGTTGGCAAGGGCATTGCAGAGTTCTTGTGGGGGGTGATGGAATTTTCGATGACTGATGGGCAGGCAAGTTCTATGATGATGGTGAAGAGTTTGTTGGTTTGGTTGGCGCTGTTCTTGATCCGGTGGGTCAGGGCCTCCTTTTTTTTTTTTTTTTGCACCTCCAGCGACACAGATACACCTCCATGTGTGAAGGTTGAACAGCAGTAGTTGACTGACTGCTTTCGATCTATACCTGAGGCTGAGAATGTCATCCTTTCTGCCAGATGTCTGTCTGCAAAGCCAATTTACATCTGACCCAGGGACAACCTTGTGGGCTGGTGAGGGGTCCATCACACAGGCTAAACTGTTGGATTTTGTAATGTTTGTTTTGTTTGGCCCAGCAAGGTCTTGCAGTGGGCACTAACAAAGGGTATTTGTTGGTGTTTTTGGGAGGGCATTTTGCCCGTTTGCTTCAGCTGAACATTTTGGACTGAGCCTATTTGCCAGACACTTCACCTTGAGAGTCACTGCTTTGGTATCTATTCTAAATGTGAAGAATGTGCAATTAGAGTTATTCATAAGAAGAACAAGCTACGTACTGTTGGAAATGGCCTTTCTGCAGGGTGAGCCCCAAATGTTTTGCCTTCCTCCTTCTCTTTTTCTGACCTCAATTTTGCTGGCTTTAGCACTTTACCACTGCTAATCAGTGCTAAAGTGCATGTGCTCTCTCCTTAAAACATGGTCACATTGGTTCGTACCCAATTGGCTTATTTAATCTACTTGTAAGATCCCAGTAAAGTGCCCAGGGCCTGTAGATTAAATACTACTAGTGGGCCTGCAGCACTGATTGTGCCACCCAAATAAGTAGCCTCTTAACCGTGCCTCAGGCCTGCCATTGCAAGGCCTGTGTGTACAGTTTCATTGCCACTTCAACTTGGCATTTAAAAGTACTTGCCAAGCCTCAAAAACTCCCCCTTTTCTACATTTAAGTCACCCCTAAGGTAGGCCCTAGGTAACCCATAGGGCAAGGTGCTATGTACATAAAAGGCAGGACATGTACCTGTGCAGTTTATATGCCCTGGTAGGGTAAAACTCCTAAATTCGTTTTTACACTGCTGTGAGGTCTGCTCCTTTCATGGGCTAACATTAGGGCTACCTCCATATACTGTTTGAGTGGTAGATTCTGATCTGAAAGGAGTAACAAGGTCATATTTAATATGGCCAGAATAGTAATCCAAAATCCTGCTGACTGGTGAAGTTGAATTTAATATTACTATTTTAGAAATGCCACTTTTAGAAAGTGAGCATTTCTCTGCACTTAAATCATTCTGTGCCTTACAATCCACGTCTGGCTAGGATACTTGACAGCTCCCTTGTGTATTTCACCCAGACAATCCCAAACACCGGATGCTCAGTCACACCTGTACACATCTGCATATTGAATGGGTCTTCCTGGGCTGGGAGGGTAAAGGGCCTGACACTTACATTTGAAAGGACAGTAGCCTGCCCTCACACAATGGACTGCCAAACCCCCTACTGGGACCCTGGCAGACAGGATGGAACTGAAAGGGGACCTGGTGGGCTTCTAAGCCACTCTTTGAAGTCTCCCCCCACTTCAAATGCACATTTGGGTATTTAAGCAGGGTCCCTGACCCTACCAACTCAGACACTTCTGGACAAGATACCACTGGAGAAGAATCCCTGAACCAGAACCTGCAACCTGCCAAGAGGAACTGCTTGGCTACCCGAAGGACTCACCTGACTGCTTTTCTGCAAAGGACTGCTGCCTTGCTGCCCTCTGGCTCTGCTGAGAAGTGCTCTGCAAGGGCGTGAAGTCTCAGGACCAAAAAGACTTCATCTCTGCAAAAATCTACGCACAGCCTGCATCGCTGTGAGAAAATGTAACTGGAACGACGAAGCCCGGCTCCCTGAGAGGAGATCGAAGCAGTGCCAGCTTTGCGACTGGAACTTTGATGCACGGCCCACTGGATCGATGCAAAGCCGAACCGCAACGACACAGCCCGACTTCCTGCGAGAAGAATTGGCGCAGCGCCTGCTGTGCGACAGAAATTTCCACACAACGCCCACCGGATCAATGCAGCCCCTGTGACTTCGTCCTGCACGCCCAGCATTTTCCCCGGGGCGTCCAAAAACCTTGCAACCCAAAGAGGATCCCAGTCTACGTGCCGGAAATCGACGCAAAGCCTGTCCTACGTGAAAACTCAACAACGCATCACCTGTGTGTGCTGGAAAAATTGATGCACACCTCCCCGTTTTCCACGCATCTCTTCCTCTGCGGCCCCTTGCAGAGAATTTGAACGCAAACCAGGTACTTTGTGCTTGCAAGAGACATTTTTTGCTTTTTAAAGACTAAAGACTTCTTTTATCATTTCCTACAGTGATAATTCAAAGTGTACTTGTCAAATCTTAATCGTTTTTGACCTGCATTATACCAGATAAATATTATATATTTTTCTAAACACTGTGTGGTGTATTTTTGTGGTATTATACTGTGTTATTGTATGATTTATTGCAAAAATACTTTACACATTACCTTCTAAGTTAAGCCTGACTGCTAAGTGCCTAGCTTCCATGGGGTGGGCACAGGATAATTTGGATTGTGTGTGACTTACCCTGTCTAGAGTGAGGGTCCTTGCTTGAACAGGGGGTAACCTGACTGCCAACCAAAGACCCCATTTCTAACACTTACCTTTTCTTATGCTCTTTCTGGTGAATACTCCAACCTCAGATTTCTCACTGCCATCCCATTTCTCTGTTCTGTGGAGTGGCCTCCTTTCTACCATCTGAAAAAGCCTCAAATCACATCAAGGTGCACGGACGATGCTTCTATGCAGCTCCACTCCGTCACTTCTAGGGTAGTACGAGGCTAGTGCAGACCTGCATTTCACCACCTAGTGGTGTGCTGGAGCGCTGCTGTGAAAACATCCAAATCCAGTCTGGCACTAGGGGAATATTCTAAAGGTGATTAATCCGTCATTATAGTGCTCACCAGAAAGAGGATTACTGAAGGTGAGTAACTCATTCTTTAAGAAGTTTCCTGAAGAAGTTGGGAAATCGCCTTTACCACGTGTTTTTACCACCCATATCCCTTTAAAATGCATGTCTTTAGAACGAAACTGTAAGTAAATATAAGGTAAATGTGGTGTGTATGATATATTTATATATAATACACACGTGTATGGGTGGGAATAGGGTGTTTTTAGTTTTTAGGGGTGAGTAAAAGAATTGAGTGGTAAGGGTGTGTTTAGGGTAAGGGTATAGGGCAGTAAGTGTTCTTAGGGTATGGGGTGGTAAGGGTGTTTTTAGGGTTTATGGGTGGGGAAGGAAGTTGGATGTTTTCAAGTTTAGGGGTGGGCAAGGAAATTGGTTGGTAAGGGTGTTTTTAGGTTTTAAGGGTGGGTAAGCGAATTGGGTAGTAAAGTTATAATAAAGAGGGACTTGGGGGCCCCTCCCTCCCCGAAATAAAATATTTATTTTTATATATATATATATATATATTTTTTAATGGGGGGGTTAAAATAAGCAAACAAATAAGTAATGTATGTATTTATATTTATTACCTACTGGCAGTCGCCAGTAGGTAGAGTAGGTAATTATAGGTAGGAACATGTTGTCACAGGACCGATCAGCAGCAAAACAAGCAAACCTCTTTAAAGCACTAAAATGGATCTTTTTTGAAAAGGCAACTACTAAATGCCCTCTGGGACTTTGTATGAGAGGCAGCAGATAAATCTTTCTAATAGAGACTTCTGAATCACCGCTTCCAAAAGGGAAACAACAGATACTGCATTCCCTTTTTGGTACAGACTGCAACAATAACTGTGACTCAGATAATGGATTCCCTGAACTCTACCAGGATGATATTTGGTACAATGATTTATAGCAGGTTAGTGGTCTCGATACTGCCCCAAAAACAGATCTTCTCTCACCCCCCAACCGTCCACAGTGGAATCCACTTCCTACACTATAGTTTGCATAAGGTGGCTGAAGTACTTGACCGCCAGTTCCCCACCTGGGAAGTTAAGGCCAGTGTCTTAACAGAAGTACTCCAGATGAGGCAAACATCTTCTGAGCCCCTTCTATTTAATGAGGCACGCAGAGATACCTTATGAGGGGCTTGGGCCAAACCTTATTGTGACGACCCCTCCAGCCAAAAAATTGGCACACACCGTCGCCCTACTCCAGGCAACCCTGCTTTTCTCTTGTAGCACGCTTCTCCCAAAAGTCTAGTGGTAGAAGCCTCCATGAGCAGGTCTAATCCCAACACATTCCCAAACACTGCATGCCTACAGGGAATCTAAATGGAAACATGGAAAACATTTGGAAAACAAGTTTGTTCCTCTACCAGTCTGGCACTGTGATCAGTTAACACCAGCTGCTTGTTGGGGAGCTATTCCCAAGCTTTTTGGACTCCATGGCACACGTCCTCCTGGTTGTGCCTGA
Organism: Pleurodeles waltl; assembly: GCF_031143425.1. Lineage (NCBI taxonomy): Eukaryota > Metazoa > Chordata > Amphibia > Caudata > Salamandridae > Pleurodeles > Pleurodeles waltl. The sequence continues at coordinate 1,694,098,572 of NC_090440.1, forward strand.
AGGTCTATGACCTGTTCTTGTTCAGCCGATTCAAGCTTGTTGTGATGTGGCCAAGTTCACAATTTGTTGTGGTTTGGACACCATTGGTTCCATTGGGTGGGTTATTGGAACCGGTGATGCCATTCGCCGCCATGTGTGGCAGCGATTGACTGAGCTTCCAGGTGATGTCCAGTCACTCCTGATAAGCATCACCTTTCATAGATTTTACCTGTTTGAAGACCAGGCTGATTCCACTCTAGAGTGTTTTGAAGAGAGACGAGCGACAGCATGCTGTCTTGGCCTGTCTGCCCCACCTCACCAACTGCAACAGTTCTACTGCTCCTTTTGTGGATTTGGTTGTCTGTTTAGCCTCCGCAAACAACACAGCAGTTTCACAGTTGAGGCAGTGGTGTAGCCAATTTAATTGAGCATGCCTCCCCCCCATAGCCCCATCTGCCTAATCTCTTTAGCATGCCCTTGCAGGAGCAGAGCCACCTGGTGGGAGGCTGAATCTATTGATTGTTCCTGGGTTGGAAGGCACTGACTTTGGACAGGAGGGTCTCAGGTCATTCACAGAGGATATGCCTTACCCTTCCTCTCTTCCCCGGCACACCTTCCGTCGTCTGCCCCAGGTACTTAAGGAGGACTGTATCACCAATTTGAGGCAGGAAGTGCAAGCCCTTTTGACCAAATGGGCTGTCGAGAGGGTGCCAGCGATGGAAAAAGTTTTTCCTGCTACATTGGTACTTCAAGAAGGACAGTGGCTTTTGACCTTTTCTAGGCATGTGTCCTCTCAACACCTTCCTCTGGAAGGAGAAATTTAAAATCTTCACACTGGCACAGGTCTTGTCTGCCCTTGACCGTGGAGAATGAATGGTGGCGTTGGACCTGCAGAATGCCTATTTCCATATAACTGTCCTGCTGGCTCTTTGGCACTACTTAAGTTTGTGGTGAAACGGCACCATTTTCAGTTTACTGTGCTCCTCTTTGGTCTCACCAGTGCCCCTTGGGTGTTAACGAACATGATGGTGGTGGTGGCCGCACAACTTCAAAGTTCAGGGGTGCCAATATTCCCCTACCTCTATAACTGTCTGTTAAAGATGGGCTCGCCCCAGGCAGTCGTCAACCACCTCTGGACTATGGCACACCGCCTGTCATTCCTGGGGTTCACCTTCCACATGTCTGTGTCACACCTAACTCCTTCTCAGATGCTACCTTTCATCTGAGACATTCTGGACGTGCCTTGGTTTTGTGCGTTTCCTGCGAGAAATGGAGTCCAGGATATTCAGGCTTTGATCCCGTTCTTTCAGCTTCAGTTCTGGATTTCAATAAAGTCGACTGAGGCTGTTGGGGCAAGTGGCCTCCTGCATCCTGCTGGTTGAGCATGGCAGGTGGCATATGTGGGCTCAAGAGTGGGATCTGAAGCCCTGGTGGGCCACATTTCAAGGGTACCTCTCAGACCCTGTTCAGGCTGCAACAGATCTGCATTGCTGGTTACTGGACCACAAATGAGTCTGCAGTAGGTCCCTCTCTCTACCCCACCCAGAGTTTACAGTGGTGACTGATGCATAGCTTCTGGGTTGGGGCTGACACCTGGGAGAGTAGTATATCGGAGGTTTCTGGGGTCTCGTGCAACCCAGCTTTACATCAGCCTGCTGTATCTAAGAGCTATCTACTTGGCACTGAAAGCCTTCCTTTCGCCCATTAACTGGAAGCTGGTTCAGGTGCTAACGGGCAACACCACCCCATGTAGTATTGCAAAAAACAGGGTGGGGGGGGGTCCCAGACCCTGTGTCATGAGGCGCTGCTCCTTTGGAAATGAGTGGACTGCCAGAGAATTTTCCTGGTTGATGAACGATCTGGCAGGCTCTTTGAACTCTAGGGTGCTGATCACAAGTGGAATTTACACCTGGAGGTGGCACAGGACCTCTACCATGAATCAGGAGAACCTTGCCTCAGTCTATTTGCCACCGCAGAGAATGTGCAATGTTGCCAAGTTTTTACAAGTTTCCAAGGCTTCTTTTGCTGAGACACACTTTACACCTCGAGGGGAACTTGAGACTTCTGTATGCCTTTCCATTGGTACCACTCCTTCTCAGAGTTTTCAAGAAGATCAGGACCAACCAGACCTTATTCATCTTAGTTGCTCTGGACTGGACATGAAGAGTATTGTATCCAGAACTCCTGAGCTTGAAGCATATGTTCTCCGATCAGGCAGCCTCCCTCGGGAGGACCAGCTGTGTCAACAAAAGGGCAGAGTTATGCACCCTGGCTGTTGCAATCTCCATCTTCATGCTTGGTGATTGAGCCGCAACCGATTAACACCTTTGACCTTCCTCCGGAGATGGTTGATGTCATCTTGGCAGCTAGGCGTCCCTCAATGAAAACTGTTCAGACTTTTCGTTGGGACAAATGTGTGGTTTTGTTTGGAACACAGCAATTTGACCCCCTCCAGGCCATGTTATCTTGTTTTGTCTCTTGCCCGATAAGGGGTATCTTTTGGTTCCTTCAGCCATGTTACAGCTGCCAAATCAGCCCACATTATTTAAGTTACCAGTTATGTTTTGATTTTTGAAAGTGCTACAACATATGTTTCCCCCTTCTCCTTTTGTGATACCTAAATGGTATCTTAATCTTGTCCTCACTTATTTGATGTTTGCTTCTTTTGAGCTACATCACTGCTGTCCCTCGTGGCCCCTTCCTATTAAGACGGTGTTCCTCGTCACTATCACCCCAGCACGGCGTGTCAATGAGCTTCAGGCTCTTTGTTTCAATCCACCATACACTATCTTCCCTGACACACAGGTTCTCCGGACGTGAACATGATTGCTACTAAAATTTGTAACACCATTCCACGTGGGTCAGACTATCACCTTGCCGCCGTTCTATGGTCCACCTCGACCTTCTGAGGAGTAGAAGCTCCAGCGCTGGAATCCCAAGAGAGTGCTCAGCCTTTACCCTGATCATACCAAAAAACACTGGGTGGACAATCAGCTCTTTGCTGGATTCTTGGGAGTTAAAAAAGGCAGGGCAGTGCAGAAGAGAAGAACCATCTCTTGCTGCACCGTGCTCCGCATTAAGATTTGCTGCCCATTGACTAAAAAGCCCTCGGAAGGACTGCATGCTCATTCTATCAAGGCCATTGTGTTTGATGGCAGAGTCCCTGTCCTAGACATAAGCTAGGCAGCCACCTGTGTGTCCTGCCATACTTTCACAAAGCACTATTGTCTGGACAGTCAGGTTCGCCAAGAGGGGCATTTTGCCTGCTCGGTCCTGCAGGACTTTCTGGTTTGAGTCCACTTACAGAGCTGCCTTCAAATAGGTATTTCTTTGGCATCTATTCAAAAGGTGAGGAATCTGTGGCTAGAAGTCTCTCAGGAGAACAAGTTACTTTCAGGAACACTCATTTTGGTAGACAAGTCTACTCATTGGTCACAACCAATTTACTATTGGGGCTCTGCATCTGGGGACTTGGACACCTTCAAGTGCAACTGACAGTGCACAGAGGTGGTGCCAAAATAGGCTCCGCATGTCATTTCGGAAGCGGAATGGTGTTGATGCATAGCCGCACAGCACCACCTGACAGCATGCCGAGGTACTGCAAAAACTTTTCTGGATCCACTTTGAAGCCTGGCGAATACTCCAAAAAGTGAGGAATCTGCAGATACGTAAAGTCTCTGTCAGTTAGAGTGTTACCTAATTTAAGTAACCTGTTCAATAGGACCATTGCTGCAGAGCCTTCTTTGTCAAGGAGGGCCTTGAAATCATCCTAGACAGCAAGAAGGGCAGTGTCTGTGCTGTAATTAGGCTAGAAATCAGATTGAGCATGCTGTAAAACATTATGAGACCCAAGATAGAGAGACAGCTTGGAGTTAAGTTTTGGAGGGGAGAGGAAGGAGTGAGATAATCACTGAGTAAATCAGCATCCACTAAGGGATTCTTCAGTAAGTGAACAACTATTGTGTGTTTCAGGCTCCTAGGAACTCATAAGGGAAATGATTGGTCGCAGTAGTGCCTGAGCACAGGGCAAATGGAGTTGGCGGCCTAAAGAAGAATGTGAGGTGAGCAAGGATCAAGTCGAGATCCAGAATTGTGAGACTCAAGAGAGGCTAAGGTGGAGTCTAGAGACAAAAGAGAAAAAATAGGTAAAGCTGAACCGCTAGAAGAGGAAGAAGGAAGATACAATAATTTCAGGGAATCTGTCAAGGGTTGATTGGATTGTGGAAATGTTATCAAAAAAGAAGATGGATAAATGTTGCACAGAATTTGCAACAGAAGTGTCATTTTGGCAACTGGTAGGGTGGATAAAGGGGCTAGCAGTTCAAAATGGGTATCTGGCAGGGTTTTTGGCAGTTTTGCTGAAGTTCACTTCAGGGATGTAGGCATTTCTCCATGGCCAAGACAACCCAGGAGTTAAAGAAGGAGGCCGCAGTGGTGACATGAGCTTCTGGCAGAATGGGGCATTTGTAATGGGCATTGCATAAGCTGACCACGCTGATTTTTAACTAAGAATAAGAAGGACTAGTGCGAGGTGGAACATCTCTGGAGGATGCTTGGTGTGATAGAGGGAAAATAATGGCTCTCAAAATTAACAGACCATCCTGAAGAAAAAGGGATACTGGTGGTAAGGGGTTCTACTTTTGTGAAGACAAGATCAAGAATATGCCCTGCTGAGTGGGTTGATTTGGTTACTTTCTGGTGAGGCCCTGATACAAGAGGGACTCTTGGTGCAGCCGAATCACTGCAAACGTTTCTTCAAGTTGGAAACTGATTAGAGACTTGATCTCACTCATTTGTTCTTTGATGTCCAACTGCCTTCAAAATATGCTCCTTTGTTTAATCTTTGTTCGGGTATAAAATGTTGGTAGAATTTACCTCTTACCATGGGGCATCGTCCTAGGTGTCCTGATGCCAAAATCTCTTCAAACACTTTCTGCAAGCACGTTTCTCCAACATCCATCTTGAGATAAAGTCAAATAGGCCCTCTGTTCTTCGGAAAACCAAGTATCCAAAGAATTTTAGCACAGAGAAAGTTTCCACTAATTCCAGTTTAATAACTTTCCTTCTTTTCAAGACTTGATACTGATTCCTGGAACTTGCCAACCTTTGTGTGCATTTACAAGGTATTTTGTTTATTCTTCTGAGCACCACCATCACTCTGGAATCCAGGGGTCTGTAATCACCAAGTTGGCAAAAGGCAACTGCTTCTCTACTATTCACTGTCTGGTTGAAGACTTTCTAGGTGTACAGAAGTCTGCTCCTTCTGATGGATACAACTACCTGTGGATTCCTCACCTAATGAATTCTCCCATGGCGCCAGCATTCGACGGAAATCTTCTTCCTAGTCTCTGCACGTCGACGAGGACGTCACTCTAGCCCACGCGACGCCGTCTGACGTCATACAGGCAATAAGAGGTCCTCGACGACGTGCCGACGTCAGTTCCCTTTTTTCCGTGCATTCGAAACGGTTATCTTCGAGGGAGCAGCTGTTACTTTTGTGGTTACAGTGTATTTTTGCTGCGTAGTCTTTCGCTGTGGTAATAATGTCGCAGAGAAAGTCTGGATTCAAGCCTTGTCGTGAGTGTGGAGGCAAGATGTCAGTGACGGATCCTCATTCTGACTGCCTTTGGTGTTTGAGCTCCGACCACGACGTCTCGACTTGTGATTCATGCCAGCACATGAATCCAAAGGCCCTCAAGGAACGTGAGGCGAAGCAGTTTATGGCGAAATCGAAAAAAGAGAAGCATCACAAGAAGTCTTCTTCGCCAAGACATCGGCGTCATCGAGACTCCCGGCGCCGTAGAGAATCTCAGCGTCATTCGAGCAAGGAGACTCGTTCCAGGTCTTCGGATCGGCGCCGAAGGACATGGGAGATCAGTCCCACGGTTACGCCTCATCCTTCGACGCCGTTGCCCTCTCCGGCGTCTCCGACTTCACCTGGACAAGCGTCGGTGATTGAGGTATTGGAGCCTCAGGTGTTATCTCCGGCGTCGCAGACGTCGAGGCCGGCGTCGGGGTCGCCTCCGAGACAGGCACCCCAGTATCCGGCTTTTCCCACCCCTGGAGCCGATAGTTCCGCATTCTTGAATGCGATGTATGCCATCTTCCAACAGATGGCTCCAGGGGGTGCTCCGGCTGGGCCTTTGGCCTTTTCATTGGGTGATCCTGCGCCTCTTCGGCTGGCACCCTTTATGCCCTTTCTCCCTTTTGGGAACGTGGGCTCGGCGCCGGTGTCGGCGCCGGTGGCCGCTCCGGTGGCTTCAGAGGGATTGGCCCCGGGGATTTCCATCCCGTCGACGTCGGGATTTCGGCCTGTGACTCCGGTGGGTCCATCTGCTTCGACTGCTCTTTCGTCGGCGCCGAAGTTATCTGTGGCGCCGGATGCGGCGTCGGTGGCTTCTGAAGATCGGCGCCGATCTTCGACTTCGGCGGAGGCATTGTCGACTCCGCGTATTGAGCAACGGCTTCATTCGAGGAGACGTGCTCTCCGTGTATTAGAAGAGCAGGAGTACCAACGAGCCCTGGAAGAAGGAGAGCTAGAGGACTCGGGTGATGGGCTGCGTGGTCTGGAGTCGGCCAGTGGGCTGGACACTTCCCCTGAGTGGGATCTTTCGTCCCCAGGAGAATATACTGAGGAGGCTGCTTCCTTTCACGCAGTAGTACGGAAGGCAGCTAGTTTTTTGGACCTGCCTTTGCCGGTGATGGAGGCAAAACAAAACCTTCTAACAGAGGTGCTACATCCGGCCTCAGCTGCGGCAGAGCCTCTTTTGCCATTTAATGACGCTCTGCTGGATCCGGTGTTAGAGGTGTGGAAGAGGCCGGCATCTTCCCCAGCAGTTCACAGGGCCGTGGCCAGGAGATATCGGGCGGCTCCAACTGACCCTGGTTTTCTGTCTAGGCACCCTACGCCGCAGAGCTTGGTGGTGCAGGCCTCCTGTTCATCCAAGTCAGCGCCTGGTTCTTTCCCGACGGTGCCTGGGGACAGAGATTCAAAGAAACTGGAGGCGCAGTCCAAGAAGATTTTTTCGTCCTGCAGTCTGGCGTTGAAGGCCACCAACGCAACCTGTATCCTGGGGAGGTATATTCATGCTCTGATGGATGACATTTCCTCATCATTTACAGAGCTTCCCCAGGGTCTTTTGGACGTTGTTTCAAATGCCCAGGCTGCTGCGACCCAGATTATCCAGACTGGACTGGATACGACCGACTCGGTGGCCAGAGCAATGGGCACAACTGTGGTGGCAAGGAGGCAGGCCTGGCTCCGTAACTCGGGCTTTTCTGCGGATGTACAGTCCACATTGTTGGTTCTCCCGTTTGATGGGGACAAACTGTTTGGAGCCAAGGCTGATTCGGCCTTGGAACGTTTTAAGGAGAGCAGGGCCACGGCTAAGTCGTTGGGGCTCCAAGCTCCTTCTTCCACGGCCTCTTCCAGATTTTTCAGGAGGTTTCGTGGATTTGGGCGTGGCTCTTCCTCCTCTTCCTTTCGGGGAAGATATCAGCAACCTGCCTCTTCCCATCCCTATAGATCTTTTAGAGGGAGAGGTAGGGTCCGCACCAGAGGAGCCTCTCAGCAGCACTCTGCCTCTTCCTCATCCTCTGGCGGGGTGCAGCAGGGGAAGCAGCCTTAGGCTTCCACCATTCCCCACTCACTCCTCTCCTGTAGGGGGAAGATTACAGCATTTTCTCGCCAAATGGAAGACTTTTACAACGGACACTTGGGTTCTCAGTATTGTGGGAAAAGGCTACACCCTTCCCTTTCGGGAGTTCCCGCCCCTCATCCCACCCCGCCCTTCTTATTGTTCAGAAGAACACCTCCTGTTGCTAGAACAGGAGGTACAAGCCCTCCTTTCAAAGGGCGCGGTGGAGTTGGTCCCAGAGCAGGAAAGGGGTCGAGGATGTTACTCAAGGTACTTCCTGATTCCCAAGAAGGATGGTCGTTTGAGACCAATCCTGGACCTGAGGATCTTGAATTGGTTCCTCAAGCAGGAAAAGTTCAAGATGCTGACCCTAGCACAGGTGCTTTTGGCGTTGAACAAGGAAGACTGGATGGTGTCTGTCGACTTGCAGGATGCTTACTTTCATATCCCGATACTCAAGTCACACAGGAAGTATCTCCGGTTTGTGGTGGGATCGCAGCACTATCAGTTTGCGGTCCTTCCGTTTGGTCTTACTTCAGCACCTCGAGTCTTCACGAAGGTGATGTCGGTGGTTGCGGCAGAACTCAGAAGGAAGGGGATAGCAGTATTCCCTTACTTGGACGACTGGTTGATCAAAGCCAAGTCCCCGGAGCTTGTGTCGCATCATCTGCAGTCAACAACCCAGTTGTTGTTCGACCTGGGTTTTTCGGTGAACGAGCCCAAATCTCACCTAGAGCCCTCTCAGCGCCTCCTGTTCATAGGGGCAGTACTGGATACAACATTGGGTCGGGCCTTTCCTCCGCCTCAGCGGATTCAAGATATTCAGGATTTGGTTCCAATGTTTCGAAATGGAGCGGTAGTTCCAGTCCTCAAGGTCCTTCGTCTGCTCGGTCTGTTTGCCTCCTGCATTCTGTTGGTCACGCATGCTCGCTGGCACATGAGGGCTCTTCAGTGGTGCCTCCGAAGGCAGTGGTCTCAACACAAAGGGGATCTAGAGAGTACTGTCAAGATCTCCAGAGATGCTGCTGTGGATTTGAAGTGGTGGATTGCAAGCAACAATCTTTCACAAGGAAAGCCGTTCGAGCAGTCGCCACCAGTGGCCACAGTCAAAACGGATGCTTCCACTCTAGGGTGGGGAGCTCATCTGGGGGATCTGGAGATCAAAGGCCTTTGGTCTCCAGAGGAACAGATGTTTCACATCAATATGTTAGAGTTACGGGCTGTACGTCTGGCTCTCAAGGCCTTCCTCCCTTCCCTTCGTGGTCAGTCGGTACAGGTTCTAACGGACAATACTACCACAATGTGGTACATAAACAAGCAGGGAGGAGTAGGGTCGTACCTTCTCTGCAGAGAAGCTCTTCGACTATGGTCCTGGACAAAGGACCATCAAATTTGCTTGATAGCAAACCATCTGGCCGGAGTCTTAAACGTGCGTGCGGACAGTCTCAGTCGCCAATTCTCGGCAGACCACGAGTGGCATCTCCATCCAGATCAAGTCCGTTTAATCTTCCAGAGGTGGGGGTTTCCTCGGGTAGATCTGTTTGCCACTCGAGAGAACGCACATTGTCCGTTATTCTGCAGTCTCCAGTATCCGATGCAGGGAGCGTTGGGGGACGCGTTTCCTCCCATACCCTTGATTCCTCGAGTATTGAGGAAGATTCGCCAGGACCGGGCTCTAGTCATCCTAATAGCTCCGGATTGGCCAAGGAGGGTATGGTACTCCGACCTTCTCCAACTCTCAATGTGCCCTCCGCTCTGTCTCCCTCTCAGGGCAGACCTCCTCTCGCAGTCGCAGGGGCAGGTTTTACACCCCAACCTCCAGAGTTTGCACCTACATGCCTGGAGATTGAACGGGGCAACCTGAGTTCCTTCTCTCTCCCGCCTGAGGTAGTGGATGTTATATTAGCGGCCAGGCGACACTCCACTAAATCTATCTACGCTAATAGATGGTCTAAATTTGTTGCGTGGTGTGGAGAGAGGCAGATTGATCCCTTAAATGCTCATCTATCGGACATTTTGTCTTTTGCTCTGTCTCTAGCGCAGAAAGGTTGTGCAGTGGCTACCATTAAGGGTTATTTATCGGCCTTGTCAGCCTTCATATGTCTTCCAGACCAACCATCTTTATTTAAATCCCCTATTGTTATCAGATTCTTGAAAGGTCTTCTAAATAAATATCCTCCAAAACCATTCGTTATGCCGCAATGGGATTTGTCCTTGGTCCTGACTTTCCTTATGGGGTCCCCTTTTGAACCTGTGCATTCTTGCCCCTTAAGGTATTTGTTTTTAAAAACAGTCTTCCTGATAGCTATAACATCAGCAAGGAGAGTGAGTGAGTTGCAGGCCTTATCAGTAAAACCTCCTTATACAACTTTTTATGGGGATAAGGTGGTGTTGAGGACCAAGGCTGCTTTCCTCCCGAAGGTTGTTTCACCTTTCCATTTGGCTCAGGCAATTACTTTGTCCACGTTCTATCCTCCGCCTCATCCTTCCAAAGAGGAAGAAAGACTGCACCGTCTGGACCCAAAGAGGGCGTTGAGCTTCTTTATTGATAGAACAAAGGATTTCAGGCTGGAGGATCAGCTGTTTATTGGATACGTGGGCAAGAGGAGAGGAAAGGCAGTCCACAAGAGAACACTATCCAGGTGGGTTGTTCTTTGCATTAAAATCTGTTACTCTTTGGCAAAGAAGGATCCTCCTGAGGGCATTAGAGCTCATTCCACCAGAGCTAAGTCGGCCACTTCGGCCTTGGCCAGAGGTGTTCCTGTGGTCGACATCTGCAAGGCCGCAACTTGGTCGTCCCTTCACACTTTTGCAAAACATTACTGTTTGGATTCTGAGGTTAGAAGGGACGGCCATTTTGCACGGTCAGTGCTGCAGGATTTCTTGGTTTGACCATTTGGGCACCCACCGCCAGGCGTGGTACTGCTTTGGGACTCTATTCATTAGGTGAGGAATCCACAGGTAGTTGTATCCATCAGAAGAACGAGTTACTTACCTTCGGTAACGACTTTTCTGGTGGATACATTAGCTACCTGTGGATTCCTCACGGTCCCACCCGCCTCCCCGTTGCCTTTCTGGTCTTACCAAGTAATCCTTGAGTGCGCTCCTCTTGGTCTTCGAGGGTGCAATAGATGTTGTATATAATATATTTATATATATGTATATATCTTTGTGTATATACTTGATGTGTATATATATTTAAAAAAAAGAGAGTTATATATATATAAAAGATTTACAGTTATTCAGGCAAATGTTGTGTATTTTACAATGTTATGGGATGTTGCCTTGCTCTTTCATTGCATTGCCTGGTTGTTCTCATGCACGTAAAAAATGATTGGTACTGACGTCGGCACGTCGTCGAGGACCTCTTATTGCCTGTATGACGTCAGACGGCGTCGCGTGGGCTAGAGTGACGTCCTCGTCGACGTGCAGAGACTAGGAAGAAGATTTCCGTCGAATGCTGGCGCCATGGGAGAATTCATTAGGTGAGGAATCCACAGGTAGCTAATGTATCCACCAGAAAAGTCGTTACCGAAGGTAAGTAACTCGTTCTTCTGGCCTCTTTTGGAGGGGCTATGCATCATGGCTGTTTGATCATTTTAGTGGGAGGGTGTCTCATCTACATTACTCCAGCTCTACTCCAAGATGCTCATCCCTTTTTTTTTCTTCTGTTTTTTCAGGCCATGCTTTTCCTCATACGTGATTCACTGTGTAAAAAAGGTATACACTTTAGAAACTATCAACAGGTTGCCCTACGAGCACCCCCAACCCCCCAGAGCAATCTCTGGTGTTCACCTTATTTCCTTTCTGGTTTGGTTGCTGTCAGCTGAGGTTTCATACTGCGGTGCTCACAAGGCAAAGGTTGGATTTAAGTTCAGTTATGGCAGCCCATCACTGCTGTCACAGTGTGTCCACTCTCCCATTGACCTCGTCTCTTGCCTAGTTCCACGGGGCCATAACACCCCTTCAGCTTCTCACAAATGGTACAATCATTGCTGGTCTTTACAGCTCACTGGCAGAGTTAAGCTCCAGAGCCTTATGGACTAAAGGGTTGCCAGGTCACCATCTTGGCCACACCCCAGCACTGTATGTTTTACACAATTTATTTTATACTGGGAGTTAGCGGGGTTGTTACGGCCACGCACCAGCACTTATATTTTATACAATTTATTTTATTCTGTGAGTTAGCAGGGTGTTATTAAAATGATGCTTCTGTGCTTTCATCCAAGAAAAAAAGTTTTTGTTTTTATATGGTGATAAATATTTGTACTGGGATCTGGTGAGCGTGCATTCTTTGCTTTCTTAAGAAACCTTTGCGTTTTGTATTAATATGTGTCAAGATGACAAACAGGATAATGCTGCAGCAGAATGTGCTCCATAATGCCACATAATTGGACTTTTCTTGCCATTTAAATAGTCAAACCTGATGCACTTGGCCCACCATTACCACATAATTCCAGTGGCCTTGGTTATATGTGTTCACTACCTAAATGGGCACATTACTCCAGCTAAGGATGGGAGCACTGCCATAATGTCGCTCCTTGCTTAAGCAAACACTACCCCATGCACAGAGAATCACCTGCACGCATTCAGGCTGGCGGTCTAAAAACAGACCGCCAGCCCGTTGAGGACCCTGCTGGCCCAATAAACAACATTCCACTTGGCCGGCCGGCGGAAACAGTGTTTCTGCCAGCCGGCCCAGCAGAATGCTGGGCCTAGACATTGCCGACGGCTCCGCATAGAGCCATCATCAATGTAGCAGTGCGGCGGGTGCAGCAGCACCCACCGCATATCATTGCCTGTAAATTCAGCAGTGACATGCGCAACGGGGCTGTACACGGGGGCCCCTGCACTGCCCATGCTAAGTGCATGGGCAGTGCATGGGACATCGGAACACCCCTTCTGCCAGCCTTTCCCTGGCGGGGGAACACAGCTTCTTTATCCGGCGGGCACCGCTGCCCTGTCGGATAAGGAACCCCGCCATCGTCGGGCTGCCTGGTGACGGTAGCCTGGTGTTGGCAGAGTTCCGCCTGTGGCGGTCTCCATGTGAACATAATATGGTGGTCCGGACCGCTATGCCGGTGGCGGTAATTTCTGCCACCGCCGGCATGGCAGTCCAGACCGTCATGTTCATAATGACCACCTAAATTTGAATTCACATTAATTCATTGATATGCTTTCTGACTGCTCTATAGATCAGGTAGGTAGCTACTCTGTGCACACACACTATTCCTTTGTTACTTTGAGTAAAACGGTCAACATCATGCAAACGATGGCAAAGAATCATTGCTATATGGTCATTCCAATGGAGAACATTTTTTTGACGTATTCTGCAGGTGAATACATCCCTGGATCTCTGCCTAAGGTGTACCGCACTCCCAGATCTTATTTTTGGAAGAATTACAACTGTTGCTATGCCTGGCGATCATGTTTTACTGGTCCTGACTGAGGGACTGTAGGAAACCCAGGGGCCCTGGGGAGGACTGAGGAAATAGGCAAATATAGTAGCAACTTGTTTTTTGAAAGTAGGGAAAAACTGCTCTTGGTAAGTGTCTGTTTTCACCCCTTGTTCTGCTTTCCCTCTTATCTCATAACCGAGCTTACAGAACCTCTCTGGAATGCACTTCTGAGTTTAAAGAAGACAGTTATTGTTGTTAATTCCCCACCCACAAGTTCCTGAGAGACGAAATTAGTAGATAGGAAGCACACATTCAAAAGTAGTCGCAGCAATGAAAGCAAAATATATCAAAGTACTTCTCAGTTGCAATGTACAGCAAATATAGATGAAGACATTTATAACATAACTTCAAAGCAAAGCATAAAAGTCAAAATTCATCACCGTATGGGCAAGTAGGGCCTATATTCAGCTTCATCTTTTTGGGGTCTGCAAGTTGATGACTCCGGTCAACTGCGAGAAAGAGATTCTCTACCCAAACGGGAGACGGGCAACTGATGTCTAGTTCCCGTCTGAAGTCAAGCAGATTCAAATCTAACTCACTGTAGCCCAGAGTCATCCTTAAAAGCAAACTCAGTGTGAGAGCCGAATAACCTTGGAGAGGGGCCAATTCTCCTGAGCTCACTCGCTCTCAGACTGGATTGCGAGGTAAACACAAAATCTACGTGCTCTTATCAGCTAAGGTCTGGTGTGAAGAAAACAGCTTGGTCCATCTTGTGGAAAAACACAACTTGAAAAAACACAGCTCATCTGCGATATCTCAACTGCAATGCCTAACCCCACGTTAAAGCCAATAGGCAGCTAACCTAAATATCAAATGTAATGTCTAATGTCATGTCAAAGCCAATAGGCAGCTAAGCTGAATACAGAATGTAATGGCTAATGCCATGTCAAAGCCAATAGGCGGCTAAACTGAATACAGAATGTAATGGCTAACTCCATGTTAAAGCCAATAGGTAGCTAAACTGAACAAAACATATAATGTGCTACTGGTGAACATTGAGCAACTAATATGCTCAGTGGTGAAACACAAAGTCATTGGTCAAACACAATTAATAGCATCACACCCCTAAAAATGGCATCCATGAACGTGTTGCTGTACTAAAGCCACCATCTTCCTAGCTCTCAGTAACATGCAGAGTGGAATCAAAAAAACTAATTTTGTACCACAGTTTAGGCATTTTTCTGAGGTGTAGTCCATTTTCCTTATTTGTTGTGCTCTCAACCTACTTCCAGTTTGTGATGGAAACCAGTCCGAAACCCATGGTTCAGCAAGGGGTCGTGTGTAGGTCCCTCAAGGTTTCCCCAAGGAAAATAACTGTTCAAATAAGGAAATATTGAAAATGAGTAGTAAAAAAGAGGCATTTGTGATATTTTCATCTGTAACTTTTTAGTCACGATGGCCAGTTTACAAGAGCAATATACTGTTGCATCTGCTAGACCCTTCTGGTTGCAGGGATAGTTTGGCTTTGTAGGCTATCCAAGAACCCAAGATACAGAGAGCCAGCAACTGAGCTGCAACTTACAGTGGTTTTTCATTGAGTACTGAGTATAGACCAATTCATGGAGCGAAATAGGCAAAGTGAAAAATGGGCATCTAGGAGATCTATGTGTTTCTGAAATGAGCACAAGATATGGAGTTTAGTAGCAGTGGTTATTTATACTTCTCTGAATTTGTGGGTACCTGTACTGGTGTATGATTTAGAGGGTATTTTTTTAAATGTCTTTTTTTTAATATACACTGGCTTACATTTGAAAGGCGCAAATGCAGCAAAATCCAATAGGCAATAACAAATGTTCTAATATTCTGTGCTCCCACAAGTCTCCCAATAAAAATGGTACCTCACTTGTGTGGGTAGGCCTGGTGCCCGCTTCAGGAAATGACCCAAAACGCATCACATTTTTCCACCAAAATTTGACAATTTTTTTCACTGTGGGTAGCTCTAGATTTTGAACCCTAGTTCAGACAACACCTAGGGAAACCTAGCCAACCTGAATATTTCTGAAAACTAGACACCTAGGCGTATCCAGAGTGGGCTGGCTTGTGTGGCTGTAGCCACTGTTTTTTACCCAGAATCCCTCGATAAATCTCAAAATATGAGTTAAAAATAAAAACACGTTTTCCTCACATTTCTGTGATAGAAAGTTGTGGAAACTTATTTACCCCCGGCATTTACCTAAGTCTCCCAATGAAAAAGTGCCTCACTTGTGTGGGTAAGCCTACTGCCTTCGATAGGAAATGGCCAAAAATGCAACATGGAGGCTTCACATTTTTCCACTGAAAACTGATCATTATCTTTCCATGTTGGTAGCTCTAGATTTTGGACCCAAGCTCAGCAGGCACCTAGGGAAACTTAGCCAATCTGTACATTTTTTAAAACTAGACATCTAGGGTGGACTGACACCACGTTTTGTGACAAAGAATCCCTTGCAAACCTCATGACTAAAAATCACACATTTTCCTCACATTTCTGTGATGCAAAGTTTTGGAGTATGTGGGGAGCCACAAACTTTCCTCTACCCGGCATTCCCTCAAATCTCCCAATAAAAATGGTGCCTCACTTGTGTGGGTGGGCCTAGTGCCTGTGACAGAAACAGATCAAACCAAGGTCAATGGGAGTCCTGTAGGAAGGCCTTCTGTTGACCTTGATTTGAGTTGTTCCTGTAGTGGGCACTAGGCCTACTCACACAAGTGGGGCAGCATTTTTATCGGCATACATGGGGTAATGCAGAGTGTTAGGAATTCTGTGGATTCCTGAACTTTCCATCACAGAAATGGAAGGTAAATATGTGATTACAGTCAGGGTTTATAAAGCATTGTAAGTTAGAAAACCTTGTGGGGTTCACACAAGGCTCACCAGCCAGGACTCCCTTGGTTGTCTAGTTTTTAAAAATGTATGTAGTTCCTACGTTTGCATATGTGGCACCACAGCACGTCCCAAATACCGCACCAACCCACCTACCCCTATTGCTTATCTCCCAACATACCAATTTAGGGCCTTATGTATCCCTTTCTCTTGGGCCATCTGTGGCTTCTGATGGATACAACTACCTGTGGATTCCTCACCTCATGAATACTCCCATGGCGCCAGCATTCGACGGAAATCTTCTTACTAGTCTCTGCACGTCGACGAGGACGTCACTGTCTCGCACGCGACGCCGTCTGACGTCATACAGGCAATAAGAGGTCCTCGACGACGTGCGGACGTCAGTTCCCTTTTTTCCGTGCATTCGAAACGGTTATCTTCGAGGGAGCAACTGTTACTCTTGCGGTTACAGTGTATATCTTGCTGCGTACTCTTTCTCTGTGGAAATAATGTCGCAGAGAAAGTCTGGATTTAAGCCTTGTCGTGAGTGTGGAGGCAAGATGTCGGTGACGGATCCTCATTCCGATTGCCTTTGGTGTTTGAGCTCCGACCACGATGTCTCGACTTGTGATTCATGTCAGCACATGAATCCGAAGGCCCTTAAAGAACGTGAGGCGAAGCTGTTTATGGCCAAGTCAAAGGAGAAGCATCACAAGAAGTCTTCTCCAAGACATCGGCGTCATCGAGACTCCCGGCGCCGTAGAGAATCTCGGCGTCATTCAAGGGAGGCTCGTTCCAGGTCTCCGAATCGGCGCCGAAAGACATGGGAGGTCAGCCCCACGGTGACGCCGCATCCTTCGACGCCGTTGCCCTCTCCGGCGTCACCAACTTCGCCTGGACAGGCGTCGGTGATTGAGGTATTGGAGCCTCAAGTGTTTTCTCCGGCGCAGACGCCGAGGCCGGCGTCGGGGTCGCCTCCGAGACAGGCACCCCAGTATCCGGCTTTTCCCACCCCTGGAGCCGATAGTTCCGCATTCTTGAATGCGATGTATGCCATCTTCCAACAGATGGCTCCAGGGGGTGCTCCGGCTGGGCCTTTGGCCTTTTCTTTGCGTGATCCTGCGCCTCTTCGGCCGGCACCCTTTATGCCCTTTCTCCCGTTTGGGAACGTAGGCTCGGCGCCAGTGTCGGCGCCGGTGGCCGCTCCGGTGGCTTCGGAGGGATTGGCCCCAGGGATTTCCATCCCGTTGACGTCGAGATTTCGGCCTGTGACTCCGGTGGGTCCATCTGTTTCAGCTGCTCTTCAGTCGGCGCCGAAGTTACCCGTGGCGCCGGATGCGGCGTCGGTGGCTTCGGAAGATCGGCGCCGATCTCCGACTTCGGCGGAGGCATTGTCGACTCCGCGGATTGAGCAACGACTGCATTCAAGGAGGCGTGCTCTCCGGGTACTAGAAGAGCAGGAGTACCAACGAGCCCTAGAGGAAGGAGAGCTAGAGGACTCGGGTGATGGGCTGCGTGGACTGGAGTCGGCCAGTGGGCTGGACACTTCCCCTGAGTGGGACCTTTCGTCCCCGGGGGAATATACAGAGGAAGCTGCTTCCTTTCATACAGTGGTACGGAAGGCAGCTAGTTTTTTGGACCTGCCTTTGCCGGTGGTGGAGGCGAAACAAAACCTTTTGACGGAGGTGTTGCATCCGGCCTCAGCCGCGGCGGAGCCTCTGTTACCTTTTAATGACGCTCTGCTGGATCCGGTTTTAGAGGTGTGGAAGAGGCCGGCATCTTCCCCAGCAGTTCACAGAGCCGTGGCCAGGAGGTATCGGACGGCTCCAACTGATCCTGGTTTCCTATCTAGGCACCCTACGCCGGAGAGCTTGGTAGTGCAGGCCTCCTGTTCGTCCAAGTCAGCGCCTGGTTCTTTCCCGACGGTGCCTGGGGACAGAGACTCAAAAAAGCTAGAGGCGCAGTCGAAGAAGATTTTTTCGTCCTGCAGTCTGGCGTTAAAAGCCACTAATGCGACCTGTATCCTGGGGAGGTATATTCATGCTCTGATGGATGACATCTCCTCTTCGTTTACAGAGCTTCCCCAGGGTCTTTTGGATCTTGTCTCTGATGCCCAGGCTGCTGCGACCCAAATTATCCAGACGGGACTGGATACCACCGACTCGGTAGCCAGAGCAATGGGCACAACTGTGGTGGAAAGGAGACAGGCCTGGCTCCGTAACTCGGGCTTTTCGGCAGATGTACAGTCCACATTGTTGGATCTCCCGTTTGATGGGGACAAACTGTTTGGGGCTAAGGCTGATTCGGCCTTGGAACGTTTTAAGGAGAGCAGGGCCACGGCTAAGTCGTTGGGACTCCAAGCTCCTTCTTCCACGGCCTCTTCCAGATTCTTCAGGAGGTTTCGTGGATTTGGGCGTGGCTCTTCCTCCTCTTCCTTTCGGGGAAGATATCAGCAACCTGCCTCTTCCCATCCCTATAGATCTTTTAGGGGGAGGGGTAGGGTCCGCACCAGGGGAGCCTCTCAGCAGCACTCTGCCTCTTCCTCATCCTCTGGCGGGGTGCAGCAGGGGAAGCAGCCTTAGGCTTCCACCATTTCCCACTAACTCCTCTCCTGTAGGGGGAAGATTACAGCATTTTCTCACCAAATGGGAGACTGTTACGTCGGACACTTGGGTTCTCAGTGTTGTGGGAAAAGGCTACACCCTTCCCTTTCGGGAGTTTCCGCCCCTCATCCCGCCCCGCCCTTCGTATTGTTCACAAGAACACCTCCTGTTGCTAGAACAGGAGGTAGAAGTCCTCCTTTTAAAGGGCGCGGTGGAGTTGGTCCCGGAGCAGGAAAGGGGTCAAGGAGTTTACTCAAGGTATTTCCTGATTCCCAAGAAGGATGGTCGTTTGAGACCAATTCTGGACCTGAGGATCTTGAATTGGTTCCTCAAGCAGGAAAAGTTCAAGATGCTGACCCTAGCACAGGTGCTTTTGGCGTTGAACATGGAAGACTGGATGGTGTCTGTCGACTTGCAGGATGCTTACTTTCATATCCCGATACTCAAGTCACACAGGAAGTATCTCCGGTTTGTGGTGGGATCGCAACACTACCAGTTTGCGGTCCTTCCGTTTGGTCTTACTTCAGCACCTCGAGTCTTCACGAAGGTGATGTCGGTGGTTGCGGCAGAGCTCAGAAGGAAGGGGATAGCAGTATTCCCTTACTTGGACGATTGGTTGATCAAAGCCAAGTCCCCGGAGCTTGTGTTGCGTCATCTGCAGTCAACAACCCAGTTGTTGTTCGACCTGGGCTTTTCGGTGAACGAGCCCAAATCTCACCTAGAGCCCTCTCAGCGCCTCCTGTTCATAGGGGCAGTACTGGATACAACATTGGGTCGGGCCTTTCCTCCGCCTCAGCGGATTCAAGATATTCAGGATTTGGTTCCAATGTTTCGAAATGGAGCGGTAGTTCCAGTCCTCAAGGTCCTTCGTCTGCTCGGTCTTTTTGCCTCCTGCATTCTGTTGGTCACGCATGCTCGCTGGCACATGAGGGCTCTTCAGTGGTGCCTCCGAAGGCAGTGGTCTCAACACAGAGGGGATCTAGAGGGTACTGTCAAGATCTCCAGAGATGCTGCTGTGGATTTGAAGTGGTGGATTGCAAGCAACAATCTTTCACAAGGAAAGCCGTTCCAGCAGTCGCCACCAGTGGCCACAGTCATAACGGATGCTTCCACTCTAGGGTGGGGAGCTCATCTGGGGGATCTGGAGATCAAAGGTCTTTGGTCTCCAGAGGAACAGATTTTTCACATCAATCTGTTAGAGTTACGGGCTGTACGTCTGGCTCTCAAGGCCTTCCTCCCTTCCCTTCGTGGTCAGTCGGTACAGGTCCTAACGGACAATACTACCACGATGTGGTACATAAACAAGCAGGGAGGAGTGGGGTCGTACCTTCTCTGCAGAGAAGCTCTTCGACTATGGTCCTGGGCAAAGGACCATCGGATTTGCTTGATAGCAAACCATCTGGCCGGAGTCTTGAACGTGCGTGCGGACAGTCTCAGTCGCCACTTCTCGGCAGACCACGAGTGGCGTCTCCATCCAGATCAAGTCCGTTTAATCTTCCAGAAGTGGGGGTTTCCTCGGGTAGATCTGTTCGCCACTCGAGAGAACGCGCATTGTCCGTTGTTCTGCAGCCTTCAGTATCCGATGCAGGAAGCGTTGGGGGACGCGTTTCAAATGACCTGGTGCGGCCAGTTGCTTTACGCGTTTCCTCCCATACCCTTGATTCCTCGAGTATTGAGGAAGATTCGCCAAGACCGGGCTCTAGTAATCTTAATAGCTCCGGATTGGCCAAGGAGGGTGTGGTACTCCGACCTTCTCCAACTCTCAACGTGCCCGCCGCTCCGTCTCCCTTTCAGGGCAGACCTCCTCTCACAGTCGCAGGGGCAGGTTCTACACCCCAACCTCCAGAGTCTGCACCTACATGCCTGGAGATTGAACGGGGCAACCTGAGTTCCTTCTCTCTCCCGCCTGAGGTAGTGGATGTTATATTAGCGGCCAGGCGACACTCCACTAAATCTATCTACGCTAATAGGTGGTCTAAATTTGTTGCGTGGTGTGGAGAGAGGCAGATTGATCCTTTACATGCTCATCTATCGGACGTTTTGTCTTTTGCTCTATCTCTGGCGCAGAAAGGTTGTGCAGTGGCTACCATTAAAGGTTATTTATCGGCCTTGTCAGCCTTCATATGTCTTCCAGACCAACCATCTTTATTTAAATCCCCTATTGTTATCAGATTCTTGAAAGGTCTTCTAAATCAATATCCTCCAAAGCCATTCGTTATGCCGCAATGGGATTTGTCCTTAGTCCTGACTTTCCTTATGGGGTCCCCTTTTGAACCTATGCATTCTTGCCCCTTGAGGTATTTGGTTTTAAAAACAGTCTTCCTGATAGCTATAACATCAGCAAGGAGAGTGAGTGAGTTGCAGGCCTTATCAGTAAAACCCCCTTATACAACTTTTTATGGGGATAAGGTGGTGTTGAGGACCAAGGCTGCTTTCCTCCCGAAGGTTGTTTCACCCTTCCATTTGGCTCAGGCAATTACTTTGTCCACGTTCTATCCTCCGCCTCATCCTTCCAAAGAGGAAGAAAGACTGCACCGTCTGGACCCAAAGAGAGCGTTGAGCTTCTTTATCGATAGAACAAAGGATTTCAGGCTGGAGGATCAGCTGTTTATTGGATACGTGGGCAAGAGGAGAGGAAAGGCAGTCCACAAGAGAACACTATCCAGGTGGGTTGTTCTTTGCATTAAAATATGTTACTCTTTGGCAAAGAAGGATCCTCCTGAGGGCATTAGAGCTCATTCCACCAGAGCTAAGTCGGCCACTTCGGCCTTAGCCAGAGGTGTTCCTGTGGTCGACATCTGCAAGGCCGCAACTTGGTCGTCCCTTCACACTTTTGCAAAACATTACTGTTTGGATTCTGAGGTTAGAAGGGACGGCCATTTTGCACGGTCAGTGCTGCAGGATTTCTTGGTTTGACCATTTAGGCACCCACCGCCGGGCGTGGTACTGCTTTGGGACTCTATTCATGAGGTGAGGAATCCACAGGTAGTTGTATCCATCAGAAGAACGAGTTACTTACCTTCGGTAACGACTTTTCTGGTGGATACATTAGCTACCTGTGGATTCCTCACGGTCCCACCCGCCTCCCCGTTGCCTTTATGGTCTTGCCAAGTAATCCTTGAGTGCGCTCCTCTTGGTCTTTGAGGGTGCAATAGATGTATATATATAATATATTTATATATATATAGGTATATGTGTATATATCTTTATGTATATACTTGGTGTGTGTATATATTTTAAAAGAGAGAGTTTTATATATATATATATATATATATATATGTACATAAAAAGATTTACAGTTATTCATACAATGTGGTGTATTTTTACAATATAATGGATGTTGCTTTGTTCTTTCATTGCATTGCCTGGTTGTTCTCATGCACGTAAAAAATGATTGGTACTGACGTCCGCACGTCGTCGAGGACCTCTTATTGCCTGTATGACGTCAGACGGCGTCGCGTGCGAGACAGTGACGTCCTCGTCGACGTGCAGAGACTAGTAAGAAGATTTCCGTCGAATGCTGGCGCCATGGGAGTATTCATGAGGTGAGGAATCCACAGGTAGCTAATGTATCCACCAGAAAAGTCGTTACCGAAGGTAAGTAACTCGTTCTTCATGTAGATTCCATGTCTTTTCGTCACAGAAATGTTGATGTTTGCCATGGCTTCTGGGTAATAGTTCCTGGTGAGAGCCACGCAAGTTATACACCCCTGGACTCCCTTGGTTTGTCTAGTTGTAAAAAAATGTGCATCTTTGCCTAGGTGCCGTGGAGCTGGTCCCAAAATCCACAGCTACCCATAATGAGAAAAAAAGGAGTTTTTAGTAAGTCATCTTACTGCCACAGATATAAATCTGATACTAGTTTTTTTAAAGTTAATCCACCACTTACACTAATTGGTTTTGCATCAAAGCACAAATACTTAACAAACTATCTGAATATTGAAACCAAGATTTCTGAAGGTGACCCATAAAGCCACATCAAGGCTCCAGTTGCTTTATGGTCCATTCACATGCCATTCACACACCACACACAAGAATTTCATACAGCCGGCCTTGAGACTAATCCTACAGATCAGTGTACTCACATCAACATACCACTGCCATGCAAGGGTACATCATATTCATATGCCACAGGTTGAAATCACTTTGACTACATTTTAAAATCAGTAAAATAACTGCCTCTTTCTTTCTGAACATTACTGAACTTTTATTAACGGCTCCCATGACAGCCACATGAGGCTCAGGAAGACATGTCTTTTGTGCGCCTTTAGCTCACTCGCTGTACTAAATCCAACTCCTTCCAGTTTGCGAATGCAAGTTGGGGGTGTCCAAGTATGCCCCGAGATGACATTCCTCGAACTGAGTGAGCATATCTGCCTTAGCAACTAGGGCAAACATGCCGAAGTTCCCTAATGAGAAAGTCATAAACTGAAAAACTGTAGTTTTGGACACACAGGGGGTCATTCTGACCCTGGCGGCCGGTGACCGCCAGGGTCACCGACCACGGGAGCACCGCCAACAGGCTGGCGGTGCTCCCAAGGGCATTCTGACCGCGGCGGTTCAGCCGCGGCCAGAAAGGGTAAACCGGCGGTCTCCCGCCGGTTTACCACTGCCCTACAGAATCCTCCATGGCTGCGGAGCGCGCTCCGCAGCCACGGGGATTCTGACACCCCCTACCGCCATCCTGTTCCTGGCGGGTCTCCCGCCAGGAACAGGATGGCGGTAGGGGGTGCCGCGGGGCCCCTGGGGGCCCCTGCAGTGCCCATGCCCATGGCATGGGCACTGCAGGGGCCCCCGTAAGAGGGCCCCGCAAAGTATTTCAGTGTCTGCAAAGCAGACTCAGCTCAAGAAAATGTGTCTTTCATGCTCCATCAGTGCACTTACTGTGCTAAACCCAACTTCTTCCAGTTTGTGGATGTAAGTTGGGCGTGTCCGAGTATCCCTCCCGAGACCTATTCCTCGAACTGAACAAGCATATCTACTGTTGAAAATAAGGCAAACATGCTGGGGAATACTGCCTACGTTCCCTAAGTAATAAGCGAAGCAAATGTCAACACGCCTACTTTTGTTTTGCCAGTGTAAAAACTCAATTACTAACATGTCATGCACAATGTTATTGAAAAAGGGTACAAGACACAATGGCGGTCATTACAACATTGGCGGTAAAATCCGCTTACCGCCGTGCAGAAGACCGCCAACACACCGCTGAGGCTGCGGAAATCCGCCACAGCTATTATGACCCACAGCACGGAATCTGCCAAAATTCAGACACCCACACAAGTCCGCCACACCAAAGGTCAGTGATAAACTGGCGAAAACAAATCCTCCACCGTCACGCCAACAGAAATACGCCCACACTATCACGACACACGAATCCACGCGGCGGTCTTTCAACCGCGGTATTCCATTGGGGGTACACACCGCCGCGCTCAAAATACACACACTCTTACAAAACACTACCACATTGGACAATTCGAAATACACACACCTGATACACATACACACACCACTCCCACACACCAATTACAATATAAAACACATACCCACATCACCCACAAACCCCTACGACCACAATTACAGAGAGAAGGCCAGAGAGAGACACCACAAACTACTACCAAGCATCCACAGGCACAAAATACCATCACCAACAGAACGTCCACGCACCTCACACAACACACCACTACATATCAGCACACATATCACCACACACACCACCCCACACATCACCCACACTACCCCATGGCAAGGCAAAGACGCCCCAGGTTCTCTGAGGAGGAGCTCAGGGTCATGGTGGAGGAAATCGTCCAGGTAGAGCCACAGCTATTCGGATCACAGGTGCATCACACCTCCATAGCTAGGAAGATGGAGCTATTGCGAAGAATAGTGGACAGGGTCAACGCAGTGGGACAGCACCCAAGAAATTGGGATGACAGGAAGAGGTGGAACGACCTACGGCGGAAGGTGCGTTCCGTGGTCTCAAGACACCACCTTGTGGTTCAGCAGACTGGCGGTGGACCCCCACCTCCTCCCCCACAACTAACAACATGGGAGGAGCAGGTCTTGGCGATTCTGCATCCTGAGGGCCTCGCAGGAGTAGATGGAGGAATGGACTCTGGTAAGTCAAAGCTTCACTATTACACCCCCACCCTACCTGCATGCCATCGCATACCCCCAACCTCACCCTCACCCCCATCACTCCAACTCCTCACAAATGTCCCAGTATCACAAACCACCCATCCCAACACCAAGCCTTGCATGCAACAACAAAGCATGGACACCCACCACCAAAGCATGGCCACTGCACATACCCATACACCCCCCTAAACCGTCATCACACAAGGTCCCACACGAATGCAAGCACTGGGGTACACGGTCACCCACCCATTGCACACCATGCCACACACAGATGTAATAAACATCCTTTTATACCCCTGCAGGACCCCTACCCAACGTCACCGGACAGGAGGGTCCACACCACCAACAGAAGAGGCCCACACTGATGACAGCACCTCTGTCCAACTGGATCTAGATTACCAGCCCGGCCCATCGGGGACCTCTGGACAGTCGGTTCCCCTCACACAGTCACAGGCCACTACAGAGCTTCCTCCCTCTGGAAACACCAGCACAGCACCCACCCAGCGGGCCCATACCTCTGTCCCCAGGACACGTCAAGCAGCAGTGTGTCCACCACTACAGGGAACCTAGGCTAACCCACCACCCCAACAACAACAGGGACCTGGGGGCAGTGGTAGTGGGCACACGGTCCAGGGGACGGAGGCCCAGGAACACAGGGGAACTGGGAGGGCTGCTGTGCGACAGGGGGAGGACAGGCCAAGGGAGCCCACTCTCCATGAGGCCCTCTCCTCCATCATGGGAGCCTACCACCACTCCCAGGAGACGATGGCAACGGTACTGGCCAAGTTTCAGGAGACCCAGCGGCTGCAGGAGGAACAGTATTTGGGCTTCAGGGAGGAACTCAGAACCATCAATTCCACCCTGGGCACCATCGTAGGGGTGCTGAAGGAAGTACTCAACACCAGGAGGGACACTGTGGCACAACAAGGAGCCCCTGACACTAGCATGGACGATGAACTACCCACCACCTCTGCCGGCGCTAGTGGACAGGACGCCCCGCCACAGGACCACCACACCAGCACCCCACCCCCTGCAGAGGGAGAACCACCCCGCAAACGGTCCCTGAGATCCAGGACAAAGACAGAGAACAATGCCAAGACCCCCGCCAAGAAATGAGACCACCCTGAATGTCATCTTTCTGTCCCACTTTGTCACCCTGTCCATCCTCAAACTGCCCCAGCTCCACTTCCTATGCCCATTTGGGCAATGCACCTGTGAGACTAATAGACTGGACTCTGCCATGGACATTCCTCCACCATCACCCCTCACCATTTCACAACCCCCTCCAATATTGAGCACTTAAATAAACACCCTTGAAGCACAAAACAATCTGGAGTCAGTCTGTGATTTCGAAATGGTGTATTAGCAATTACAGTGACGAAATGCTCTTTCAATTGTAATGTCAACATACCTATGTCACACAGCTCTAGTCCTTGAGGAAACAAAGCAGATGTCACACAGTGGGACCCACATCTGTGAAATCGTAAGGGAAAGTGACAACTCAGTGACCATACACTGGGTGAAAACGACATAGTAGAGACGTAGTAGTGTTAAAGTACATGTAGGAGGCAGGTCTGTACTCTTACCTGTGTCTCACTGGAAATATTGCAGGATCACCGAGTTCCTGTGGTCCATGTCCTCTTCTTCTGCTTCCTCGTCTTCACTGTCCACAGGCTCCACAGCTGCAACAACACTGCCATCTGGACCATCCTCCTGCAGAAAAGGCACCGGTCGTCGCAAGGCTAAGTTGTGAAGCATACAGCAGGCCACGATGATCTGGCACACCTTCTTTGGTGAGTAGAATAGGGATCCACCTGTCATATGGAGGCACCTGAACCTGGCCTTCAGGAGGCCGAAGGTCCGTTCTATAACCCGCCGAGTTCGCCCATGGGCCTCATTGTAGCGTTCCTCTGCCCTTGTTCTGGGATTCATCACTGGGGTCAGTAGCCATGACAGGTTGGGGTAACCAGAGTCACCTGCAAATGGCGAGGGACAACTGTTAGACACACACTAACCTGTAGGGATATCCCCAGACCCAGACAACCATTCCCACTGTCTTGCTTCCAGGTGCTCACCTAATAGCCACACACAGTGCCTCTGGAGTTGACCCATCACATAAGGGATGCTGCTATTCCGCAGGATGTAGGCGTCATGCACTGAGCCAGGGAACTTGGCATTCACATGGGAGATGTACTGGTCTGCCAAACACACCATCTGCACATTCATCAAACGATAACTCTTCCGGTTTCTGTACACCTGTTCACTCCTGCGGGGGGGTACCAATGCCACATGTGTCCTATCAATGGCACCAATGATGTTGGGGATATGTCCCAGGGCATAGAAATCACCTTTCACTGTAGGCAAATCCTCCACCTGAGGGAAAACGATGTAGCTCCGCATGTGTTTCAGCAGGGCAGACAACACATTGGAAAACATAGGCTGGGACATCCCTGATGCTATGACCACTGTTGTTTGAAATGACCCACTTGCATGGAAATGGAGTACTGACAGAACCTGCACTTGAGGGGGGATTCCTGTGGGATGGCGGATAGCTGACATCAGGTCTGGCTCCAGTTGGGTACACAGTTCATGGATTGTGGCACGGTCAAGCCTGTAGGTGATGATCACATGTCTTTCCTCCATTGTCGACAGGTCCACCAGCGGTCTGTACACCGGAGGATGCAGCCATCTCCTCACATGTCCAAGCGGACGGTGCCTATGAAGGACAACAGTGAGCACAAAGTCAACCAACTCAGAGGTACGTACCCACAGTTTACACAAATCCTAATCCGAAAAGTGGCCTGTATGTGTGTTGAGGCTAGGCCTAGGTTTGTGTGACGCAGTTAAAAATTAAGCCATGTGGGCCCCTGAAATGGCGGCTGTCTGACCTCTAAAGTGGGACAATGGGATGTGAGGTAACTGCGCTGGCGTTGTACACCGTCGCGGTAGGCGGTCGATGACCCTATGGGTCTGAGGAGCCAATGACGATGTACGCCGGCGGTGATGGTACGCACCGCCGCGGACGTGACCGCCATTTTCTATCTGTTCAATCACTCGATACCTGATCTTCGACAGGAGAGGACCTACACTGCAAGTGCTGCTGTGACCTCGGTCTGGAAGAGACAATGGCTCGAGTGTTTGGGGAAAGGGCCCCTGCCTTCACAGCGGAGGAGTTGGAGAAACTCGTGGATGGGGTCCTCCCCCAGTACACGCTACTCTACGGTCCTCCAGACAAACAGGTAAGTACACTGGGAGCATGCTGTATGGGCTATGCCTGTGTGGAGTGGAGTGGATGAAAGATTGGGGGGGGAGTTTGAGACGTGCATGAAATGACGATGGATGCATGTGCCACAAGGCAAGGGTAGGGATGGGGGCCAATGACTGTGACGGTGCAGTTGGTAATAAAACTTCTCATCCCCGTGTACAATTCATGTAGGTCAGCGCCCACCAGAAAAAAGATATTTGGCGTGCCATCGCCAAGGACGTCCGGACCCTGGGGGTCTACCACAGACAGAGCACCCACTGCCATAAAAGATGGGAGGACATTCGCCGCTGGAGCAAGAAGACGGCGGAGGCTCAGCTGGGGATGGCCTCCCAACGTGGGAGGGGTGCCCATCGCACCATGACCCCCCTGATGTTCAGGATCCTGGCGGTGGCGTACCTGGAGTTGGATGGGCACTTGAGGGCATCACAGCAGCCACAAGGGGGTGAGTACACTCTCATCCTGCTGATTTTGTGTGCAGTGGAGGTGTCTGGTGGGGGAGGTGGGCTGTGGGTTTCCCTAGGCCAGGGCGAGTTTAGTAGGCAAGGTCCCTCCGTAAGGCAGGCCATGTGGCACCCCACCCCACCTCTGCAAAGTACACCTAGTCATGCCCATGTGTCATCCATGTGTGCAGATGTCGTCCATAGCCTTGTAGGCCATGTCCCAGGGATTGAACAGTGGAGCCCAAGAGCGGCGTAGTGCAGGGGGCTTCTGTGTCTGTCGTGTCCGCCAACGGTAGCGGTAATGCATTCACTCAACATGTCTTTCTTCTGTCGTCCCCCCCCTTTTTGTGGTCTCCCTGTTCTTGTGTGCATTAGCATCATCAGGTGGAGGAGCAGTGGCACCGGAGCAGGAGGGAGCTGCATCCCACATGGCCCTGGAGGGCGACACTACAGACTCGGAGTTCACGAGTGGGACGGAGGGCGAGGGGAGCTCCATGGCAGGGACAGGAGCTGACTCCAGTGACACAGACTCGTCCTCTGATGGGAGCTCCCTTGTGGTGGCGGCAACATCTGTGCCCCCGCATCTACAGGTACAGCCGCCACCCCCCCTACCAGCACCGTCCTCCAAGCAGCCCCTCAGCCTTTGCCCCGTGCCCGCTCACCCAGGAGGGTGGGCATCACCTTTGCCCCAGGCACCTCAGGCCCTGCCCCAGTCACCCCTGCTGCCCTCAGTGAGGAGGCCATTGACCTCCTCAGGTCCCTCACTGTTGGGCAGTCTACCATTTTGAATGCCATCCAGGGTGTAGAAAGGCAGTTGCAACAAACCAATGCATTCCTGAAGGGCATTCATTCTGGTCAGGCGGCCCTTCAGCAAGCTTTTCAGACTCTGGCCTCAGCACTGATGGCAGCCATTGTCCCCATCTCTAGCCTCCCCCCTCCAACTTCCTCCACCCAGACCCAATCCCCTGTACCCCAGCCTATCCCAAGCACACCATCAGACCAGAATGCACACACCTCAACACACAAGGGAAGCTCTGGCAAACATAAGCACCACACTTCCCACAGGCACTCCTGCAAGCATCACACACATGCAGACACACCAACATCCACTGCCTCTACTGTGTCCCCCTCCTCCATGTCTCCCTCCTCCCTCCCAGTCTCGTCTACACTCACACCTGCATGCACAACATCTACAGCCACTACTGCCATCACCAGCACACACACCACCACACCCCGCTCACGTGCAGTCACCACCCCAATACCATTCACACGTCCCCTGTGTCCTCTCCCAGTGTGTCTGTGACGCCACCTCCCAAGATACACAAACGCAGGCACACACCCACCCGACAGCCATCCACCTCACGACAGCCTCCAGCGCATGCACCTTCACCCAAAGTCACCAAACGAACACCTCCTACAACCACAACCTCTTCCTCCACTCCCAAACCCCCTCCAGCTACCCGTCCCAGTGTCTCCCAAAAACTTTTCCTGTCCAACCTTTACCTCTTTCCCACATCTCCCCCACCCCGTCCGTCTCCTAGGGCCCGACTCTCCAGGTCCCAACCTAACACCTCAGCCACAACATCTCCGGGACCATTGGTGCCTGTAGTCACCGGATTCTGGAGTGCACCGGCCACCAGGGCAGCCAGTGTGGCACGGAGCCACAGCACGGACAGCCCCCCACCTGTCAAGCATCAAAAGTTGGCCAGTGCCCGGCGGAAGAGGGGGAAGACTCCAGCCACCAAATCCGCTCCCAGGGGTCCCGGTGGGAGTGTGGAGTCAGCTGCGACACCTTCCAAGGTGGGGAAGGGCCACAAGAAACCCGGCAAGTCTGGGAAGAGCAGCACGGCGGAGAAGACCACCATCATCCCTGCTGCCCAGGAGGCCACCACCAGCACCTGCCCTGCTGCCCAAGAGGCTACCGCCAGCACCTGCCCTGCTGCCCAAGAGGCCACCGCCATTATCCCCGCTGCCCAGGAGGCCACCGCCAGCACAAGCCCCGTTGGGCTAGAGAGGACCACCAGCACAAGCCCCGCTGGGCTAGAGAGGACAGCCAGCACAAGCCCCGCTGGTCTAGAGAGGACCTAGAGAGGACCTCCAGCACAAGCCCCGCTGGACTAGAGAGGACTGCCAGCACAAGCCCCGCTGAGCTAGAGAGGACCGCCAGCACAAGACCCGCTGGGCTAGAGAGGACCGCCAGCACAAGACCCGCTGGGCTAGAGAGGACCGCCAGCAGCTGAGTCACTGCAAAGGAGCCCACCGCCACAAGCACCACTGAACAGGGCACCGCCGCCACAAGCATCGCTGAACAGGGCACCGCCGGTGCAAGCACTGCTGAACAGGGCACCGCCGCCTCAAGCACCGCTGGATAAGACACCGCCGCCTCAAGCACTGCTGAACAGGGCACCGCCGCCTCAAGCACCGCTGCCAAGGACACCGCCGCCTCAAGCACCGCTGAACAGGGCACCGCCGCCTCAAGCACCGCTGCCAAGGACACCGCCGCCTCAAGCACCGCTGGCCCATGAGCGCCAAGGGCACTGACGCAACTGAGTCCGTCACGAGCAGCATGAAGCACTCTGGGCACCATGCCCCCTCCAGGAAACCAGTGGAGACTGTCATCCACTACCTCTGTCCTTAGCAGGATGAAGCACTCTGGGCACAATGCCCCCTCCAGAATCAGTGGAGACTGTTATCCACTTGAGAGACTGTGGCTTTGCACTCCCCAGGATGGAACAGTGGGCAAACCACCCACTGGAGAGACTTGAGAGACTGTGGCTTTGCACTCCCCAGGATGGAACAATGGGCAACCCACCCACTGGAGAGACTTGAGAGACTGTGGCTTTGCACTCCCCAGGATGGAACAGTGCGCAACCCACCCACTGTAGAGACTTGAGAGACTGTGGCTTTGCACTCCCCAGGATGGAACAGTGGGCATGTGGCCCTCTCGTGGATTTGGCGTCGTGCACTCAACCGGCTGAGGTGCCCCCCCTTTCCCTCCCCCGGAGGTGCCTGTTTTCTTGCTCTATGATGCCCCTGCAGTGTTCTCTCTGTCATGGTCGGGGATCTTGTGTGGGCCTCGCCCATACCGTGTGGGCCCAGTGTTCCACAGACTTCATTGGAGCACTACCTGGATTACTAAGCTTGGTGTATATGTTGTTTATAGTGTATATAAATATTTTTGCGTACTTGATTTTAATATATTGCAATGGTTACACTCATTTCCTTTTGTCTTTGCATTCTTCCGGGGGGGCTGGGGGGTGTAACTGTAATGTATCATGCTGTATTGGTGTGTGTGTTGTAGTGGGTGAGGGTGGGGGTGTTGCGTGTGTGTGTCCCTGTTTTTTCCCTCCCCCCTCCCCTGTGTCGTAGGTGCAGTACTCACCGTTGTCTTCACCGCCGGTGTTCGTGCTCCTGGTAGAGGAGCAAGAAGATAAGGGCTGGCAGGATCTGCAGCTCTGGTTCCATGGCGTCCGAGTTCCTCGTGGGGTGTGTAGAGGTGAGCGTTTTCCCTTCGAAGTCCTGTTTCCGCTGAGTTTTTGTCAGCAGTGAATCCGGCCCGGAAAAGGTGGCGGATTGGTAGGTTGTGATACAGTGGGCGGTACTTTGTCTCCCGCCTGTCTGTTGGCGGTGACCGCCACGCTGTTTGTTTGTACCGCCGTGGCGGTCGGAGTGTTAAAGTGGCTGTCTTTGTTGGCGGTTTCCGCCACAGTCGTAATTCCAATTTTTTTACCGCCGTCCTGTTGGCAGTCTTACCGCCGCTTTAACACCATCCGCCAGGGTTGTAATGACCACCAATATCTTGCACGACGATTGTTTCAGGTCTAAAAAAATCATATAAATGTTACTAGACCTGCAAGTTTAGTAACTTAAATAACCCACTCAACCTAACTGTAGTGCTCTTGACCCATAAACTGTTTTGAAATGATGTAATCTGGACAAATATTTTAATTCACTGAGCCACTATTTTCTTCATTATAACATATGATATCACTTTTAAATATATTGGTGAAGCATGTCCGCTCTTAAATATTCTCCTGTTTAATAGACTAGGGCCCTCATTCCAACCCTGGCGGTCGGTGATAAAGCGGTGGTAATAAAATGGAATTACGACCATGGCGGAAACTGCCAACACAGCCACTTTAAAACTCCGACCGCCATGGCGGTAGCAACAAACACCGCGGCGGTAACCGCCAACAGACAGGCGGAACACAATGTACCGCCCACACTATTACAAGGCACTAATCCGCCAGCTTTTCCGGGGCGGTACCAACGCCATCAAAAGCACGGCGGAAACAGTCTTTGGAAGGGAAACCACTCACCGCTCGACACTCAATGAGGAACCAGGACACCATGGAGCCCGAACTACAGGTGTTACCAATGTTGGTGTATCTTCTCATCTACCAGGAGTACGAACGGCGGCTGCGATGACAACCACGGTGAGTACTGCACCTAGTACACAGGGGAGGGGAGGAGGGAAAAGAGAGTCACAGACAAACGCAAAATGCAACACCCCCACTCCCCACACACAACAACACACACACATACACATATCCAATAACATCACAGATACACCCCGTCACCCCCTGGAAGAACGCAAGGATCAAATGAAATGAGTTTAACTAGTGTAATATTCGAGCAATCAGATAGCCAAAGAGAACAGTAAATAATCAGTATACACAAATATTTACAGCAAGTACACAAGTCCGTACAATGTCCTATTAAATGTCCGTGGACCAGTGGTCCCAAATAGCATGGGCGAAGCCCACACATGACACCTGCCTCAAAACGGAGAGAACACTGCAGGGGCATCAGGTCAAAAAAAAAAAACAGCCACCTCAGGGGGAAGGGGAGGGGGGCACCTCCGCCGGATGATGGTACGACGCCACTGCTCCTTGAGGGGGCTTCATGCCCACTGCCTGGTCCTGTGGAGTGCAAAGCCACAGTCTCTCAAGTCTCTCAAGTGGGTGGCTTGCCCACTGCTTGGTCCTGGTGAGTGCAAAGCCACAGTCTCTCAAATGGGTGCACTGACCACTGCTTGGTCCTGGGGAGTACAAAGCCACAGTCTCTCAAGTGGGTGGTGTCTTTCACTGGTGCTGGAGGGGGCATTGTGCCCAGAGTGCTTCATCCTGCCAAGGACTGTGTTAGTGGATGCTTTTCTCCACTGGTTCTGGAGGGGGCATTGTGCCCAGAGTACTTCATCCTGCCAAGGACTGTGTTAGTGGATGCTTTTCTCCACTGGTTCTGGAGGGGGCTTTGTGCCCAGTGATGCTGCTCCTGGCGTGTAGCAAGTTGACTTTGTCTCTCCTGTGTGTCACAGCCACGCAATGTACCCGGAACAGGGAGCATGACACTCCATGGAAGCAGACCCACACTCCATCCTGCGGTGACTTAGGCTGCCAATTGCTGGTTCGTGTCAGTGCTGGAGATGGTGCCTCAAATGGCATGTCCAGGGTCCAGGACGTCACCTGCAGACTCTGACGGCTGCACACTGGGGATGGGCCTGACGTCTGACAGAGTGGCATCGGCTGTGCACGTGGCGGTGCTGATGGTGGTGCAGGCGGTGGTGACTGCGGCGGAGATGCTGCCAGTGCTGGCCGTGGTGCAAGTGGCTGTTGGGGTGGATGGAGACACCCTACCGTCTACGGCAGCTTCGGATCGCTGATCCTTGGGGAGGATGCTGCAGACTGACGTTGTGGCAGTGGTGTTGCAGGTGGTGGTGCAGGTAGCGGTCGGAGCGACAGTGGTGACTGCGGTGCATGTGGCTGCCATCCCTGATGATTGGTGGTCACCAACCCCTCCCCAGGTGACATCGTGTCCAGAGGTGATGTGCCCTTTGGCTTGTGGCCCTTCCCCATCTTGACAGCCACTGCAGGGACCTTGGCACTGTCCACTCTGTGCGAGGCCTTGCTGGGTGGCTGGTGTGACTGTCCCCTGCTTGAAGCTGGTCCCTTTTTGAGCTTTGCAGGTGGTGGAATAGGGTGGTCCTTCTTTTCCGTCGGTGGCACACTGGCAGCTCTGACGGGTGCCCCCTTTGACCGCACTGGAGTAGTAGGAACCACAGCGGATGCAAGTTTGGTGGCTGAGGTGCTGGGCTAGGATCTAGACATCCTGGCCCTAGGAGAAGGATGGGCAGGGGAGGTGTAGGGAAGAGCTCCAGGTTAGCTAGGTAAATTGTTTTGGACACACTGGGACGGGAAGATGGAGGGGGTTTGGGAGTGGAGGAAGAGGTAGTGGTTGTAGGAGGTGTACGTCTGTTGAGTTTGGGTGAAGATGCATGGGTTGGAGGCCGTTGTGAGGTGGATGGCTGTTGAGTGGGTGTGTGCCGGCGTTTGTGTACTTTGGGAGTAAGGCTCACAGACACACTGGGAGAGGACACAGGGGACGTGTGAATGGTAGTGGGGGTGGTGATTGCACGTGAGCGGTGTGTAGTGATGGGCGTACTGGCAATGGAGGTAGTGGCTGAGGATGTAGTGCATGCAGCGCCGCCTCAAGCACCGCTGGCAAAGACACCGCCGCCTCAAGCACTGCTGAACAGGGCACCGCTGCCAAGGACACCGCCGCCTCAAGCACCGCTGAACAGGGCACCGCCTCCACAGGCACCGCTGAACAGGGCACTGCCGCCTCAACCACCGCTGGCCCATGAGCGCCAAGGGCACTGACGCAACTGAGTCCGTCACAAGCAGGATTAAGCACTCTGGGCACCATGCCCCCTCCAGGAAACCAGTGGACACTGTCATCCACTACCTCTGTCCTTAGCAGGAGAAAGCACTCTGGGCACAATGCCCCCTCCAGAACCAGTGGAGACTGTTATCCACTTGAGAGACTGTGGCTTTGCACTCCCCAGGATGGAACAGTGGGCAACCCACCCACTGGAGAGACTTGAGAGACTGTGGCTTTGCACTCCCCAGGATGGAACAATGGGCAACCCACCCACTGGAGAGACTTGAGAGACTGTGGCTTTGCACTCCCCAGGATGGAACAGTGGGCATGTGGCCCTCTCGTGGATTTGGCGTCGTGCACTCAACCGGCCGAGGTGCCCCCCCTTGCCCTCCCCTGGAGGTGCCTGTTTTCTTGCTCTATGATGCCCCTGCAGTGTTCTCTCTGTCATGGTCGGGGATCCTGTGTGGGCCTCGCCCATACCGTGTGGGCCCAGTGTTCCACAGACTTCATTGGAGCACTACCTGGATTACTAAGCTTGGTGTATATGTTGTTTATAGTGTATATAAATATTTTTGCGTACTTGATTTTAATATATTGCAATGGTTACACTCATTTCCTTTTGTCTTTGCATTCTTCCAGGGGGGTTGGGGGTGTAACTGTAATGTATCATGCTGTATTGGTGTGTGTGTTGTAGTGGGTGAGGGTGGGGGTGTTGCGTGTGTGTGTCCCTGTTTTTTCCCTCCCCCTCCCCTGTGTCGTAGGTGCAGTACTCACCGTTGTCTTCACCGCCGGTGTTCGTGCTCCTGGTAGAGGAGCAAGAAGATAAGGGCTGGCAGGATCTGCAGCTCTGGTTCCATGGCGTCCGAGTTCCTCGTGGGGTGTGTAGAGGTGAGCGTTTTCCCTTCAAAGTCCTGTTTCCGCCGTGTTTTTGTCAGCAGTGAATCCGCCCCGGAAAAGGTGGCGGATTGGTAGATTGTGATACAGTGGGCGGTACTTTGTCTCCCGCCTGTCTGTTGGCGGTGACCGCCGCGCTGTTTGTTTGTACCGCCGTGGCGGTCGGAGTGTTAAAGTGGCTGTCTTTGTTGGCGGTTTCCGCCACAGTCGTAATTCCAATTTTTTTACCGCCGTCCTGTTGGCAGTCTTACCGCCGCTTTAACACCATCCGCCAGGGTTGTAATGACCTCCAATATCTTGCATGACGATTGTTTCAGGCCTAAAAAAATCATATAAATGTTACTAGACCTGCAAGTTTAGTAACTTAAATAACCCACTCAACCTAACTGTAGTGCTCTTGACCCATAAACTGTTTTGAAATGATGTAATCTGGACAAATATTTTAATTCACTGAGCCACTATTTTCTTCATTATAACATATGATATCACTTTTAAATATATTGGTGAAGCATGTCCGCTGTTAAAAATTCTCCTGTTTAATAGACTAGGGCCCTCATTACAACCCTGGCGGTCGGTGATAAAGCGGCGGTAATAACGCTAACAGGCCGACGGTAAAAAAAATGGAATTACGACCATGGCGGAAACTGCCAACACAGCCACTTTAACACTCCGACCGCCATGGCGGTAGCAACAAACACTGCGGCGGTAACCGCCAACAGACAGGCGGAACACAATGTACCGCCCACACTATTACAAGGCACTAATCCACCAGCTTTTCCGGGGCGGTACCAACACCATCAAAAGCACGGCGGAAACAGTCTTTGGAAGGGAAACCAGTCACCGCTCGACACTCAATGAGGAACCAGGACACCATGGAGCCCGAACTACAGGTGTTACCAATGTTGGTGTATCTTCTCATCTACCAGGAGTACGAACGGCGGCGGCGACGACAACCACGGTGAGTACTGCACCTAGTACACAGGAGAGGGGAGGACGGAAAAGAGAGTCACAGACAAACGCAAAATGCAACACCCACCCACAACAACACACACACATACACATATCCAATAACATCACAGATACACCCCGTCACCCCCTGGAAGAACGCAAGGATCAAATGAAATGAGTTTAACTAGTGTAATATTCGAGCAATCAGATAGCCAAAGAGAACAGTAAATAATCAGTATACACAAATATTTACAGCAAGTACACAAGTCCGTACATTGTCCCATTAAATGTCCGTGGACCAGTGGTCCCAAATAGCATGGGCGAAGCACACACATGACACCTGCCTCAAAACGGAGAGAACACTGCAGGGGCATCAGGTCAAAAAAAAAAAACAGGCACCTGAGGGGGAAGGGGAGGGGGGCACCTTAGCCGTATGATGGTACGACGCCACTGCTCCTTGAGGGGGCTCCATGCCCACTGCCTGGTCCTGGGAAGTGCAAAGCCACAGTCTCTCAAGTCTCTCAAGTGGGTGGCTTGCCCACTGCTTCGTCCTGGTGAGTGCAAAGCCACAGTCTCTCAAATGGGTGCACTGACCACTGCTTGGTCCTGGGGAGTACAAAGCCACAGTCTCTCAAGTGGGTGGCGTCTTTCACTGGTTCTGGAGGGGGCATTGTGCCCAGAGTGCTTCATCCTGCCAAGGACTGTGTTAGTGGATGCTTTCTCCACTGGTTCTGGAGGGAGCTTTGTGCCCAGAGTGCTTCATCCTGCCAAGGACTGTGTTAGTGGATGCTTTTCTCCACTGGTTCTGGATGGGGCTTTGTGCCCAGAGTGCTTCATCCTGCCAAGGACTGTGTTAGTGGATGCTTTTCTCCACTGGTTCTGGAGGGGGCTTTGTGCCTAGTCTGCTTCATCCTGCCAAGGAAAGGGTGAGTGGATGATTTTCTCCACTGGTTCTGGAGGGGGCTTTGTGCCCAGTGATGCTGCTCCTGGCGTGTAGCAAGTTGACTTCGTCTCTCCTGAGTGTCACCGCCACGCAATGTACCCGGAACAGGGAGCATGACACTCCATGGAAGCAGACCCACACTCCATCCTGCGGCGACTTAGGCTGCCAATTGCTGGTTCGTGTCAGTGCTGGAGATGGTGCCTCAAATGGCATGTCCAGGGTCCAGGACGTCACCTGCAGACTCTGACGGCTGCACACTGGGGATGGGCCTGACGTCTGACAGAGTGGCATCAGCTGTGCACGTGGCGGTGCTGATGGTGGTGCAGGCGGTGGTGACTGCGGCGGAGATGCTGCCAGTGCTGGCCGTGGTGCAAGTGGCTGTTGGGGTGGATGGAGACACCATACCGTCTACGGCAGCCTCGGATGGCTGATCCTTGGGGAGGATGCTGCAGACTGACGTTGTGGCAGTGGTGTTGCAGGTGGTGGTGCAGGTGGCGGTCGGAGCGACAGTGGTGACTGGGGTGCATGTGGCTGCCATCCCTGATGATTGGTGGTCACCAACCCCTCCCCAGGTGACATCGTGCCCAGAGGTGATGTGCCCTTTGGCTTGTGGCCCTTCCCCATCTTGACAGCCACTGCAGGGACCTTGGCACTGTCCACTCTGTGCGAGGCCTTGCTGGGTGGCTGGTGTGACTGTCCCCTTCTTGAAGCCGGTCCCTTTTTGAGCTTTGCAGGTGGTGGAATAGGGTGGTCCTTCATTTCCGTCGGTGGCACACTGGGAGCTCTGACGGGTGCCCCCTTTGACCGTACTGGAGTAGCAGGAACCACAGCGGATGCAGGTTTGGTGGCTGAGGTGCTGGGCTAGGATCTAGACATCCTGGCCCTAGGAGAAGGACGGGCAGGGGAGGTGTAGGGAAGAGCTCCAGGTTAGATAGGTAAATTGTTTTGGACACACTGGGACGGGAAGATGGAGGGGGTTTGGGAGTGGAGGAAGAGGTAGTGGTTGTAGGAGGTGCACGTCTGTTGAGTTTGGGTGAAGATGCATGGGTTGGAGGCCGTTGTGAGGTGGATGGCTGTTGAGTGGGTGTGTGTCGGCGTTTGTGTACTTTGGGAGTAAGGCTCACAGACACACTGGGAGAGGACACAGGGGACGTGTGAATGGTAGTGGGGGTGGTGATTGCACGTGAGCGGTGTGTAGTGATGGGCGTACTGGTAATGGAGGTAGTGGCTGAGGATGTAGTGCATGCAGGTGTGAGTGGAGACGAGACTGGGAGGTAGGTGGAGGACATGGAAGAGGGGGACACAGTGGAAGCAGTGGATGTTGGTGTGTCTGCATGGGTATGGTGCTTGTGTGATTGCCTGTGGGATGTGTGGTGCTTATGTTTGCCTGAGCCACTTTTTTGTGTTGATGTGTGTGCATGCTGGTCTGATGGTGTGCTTGAGATAGGCTGAGGTAGAGGGGATTGGGTCTGGGTAGTGGAAGTTGGAGGGGGGAGGCTGGACACAGGGACAATGGCTGCCATCAGTGCTGAGGCCAGAGCCTGAAATGCGCTCTTTTGGGCCGCCACGCCAGAATGAATGCCCACCAGATATGCATTTGTTTGCTGCAAATGCCTCTCAACACCCTGGATGGCATTCAAAATGGTTGACTGCCCAACAGTGAGGGATCTCAGGAGGTCAATAGCCTCCTCACTGACGGCAGCAGGGCTGACTGGGGCAGGGCCTGAGGTGCCTGGGGCAATGGAGATGCCAACCCTCCTTGGTGAGCGGGCACAGGAAACACGCTGAGGGGCTGCTGAAAGGGCTGTACATGTTGTTGTGGTGGGCACAGAGGTGCCTCCCACCGCAAGGGAGCTCCCATCAGAGGAGGAGTCGCTGTCGCTGGTGTCCCCTCCTGTCCCTGTTGTGGGGCTCCCCTCGCCCTCCATTCCACTGGTGCCCTCACCATCGGTGGATTCACCCTCCTGGGCCATGTGGGATGCGGCTTCCTCAGTCTCCGGTGCCTCAGCTCCTCTGCCAGATGATGCTAATGCACACAAGGACAGGGTGACAACACAAGAAGGAGGCGAAAGACAGAGGAGAAACATGGTCAATGCCAGCAACACCGTTGGCAGACACAACACACAGGGAGCAGCCCTATGCACTAGGCCATGCACTAGCAGTTAGTAGGAAAATCACCTGCCCATGGGGGACTATGCCTAACACTATTTGCTGCACACCTGGAACCCACAGGAGCCTGACTAGATGTAGATGCCCACTACCACTATTGGGGTTGGAGTGCCACAGAGCCTGCCTAACAAGGGACCTACCCTACCAAGTTCGCCCTGGCCTAGGGGAACCCACAGCCCACATCCCCCACCCAGACACCTCGTAAAGCGCGTACAGTCAGCTGAATGAGACTGTACTCACCCCCTTGTGGCTGCTGTGATGCCCTCAAGCGCCCATCCAACTCCAGATATGCCACCGCCAGGATCCAGAACATCAGGGGGGTCATGGTGCGACGGGCACCCCTTCCATGTTGGGAGGCCATCCCCAGCTGGGCCTCCGCTGTCTTCTTGCTTCAGCGGCGCATGTCCTCCCATCTCTTGCAGGAGTGGGTGCTCCGTCTATGATAGACCCCCAGGGTCCGCACTTCCTTGGCGATGGCACACCAAATACCCTTCTTCTGGTGGGCGCTGACCTAAAGGAAAGGTATAGGATGAAAGGAAATTACTCCCCCGTCCGGTTCGTCATACTCGTTGCCCACAAGTTCCCACCCATGCCCTGACACACATACACTCACCATCCTCACATGCAGGTCTCAGCCCCCACCCACACATGTATCTTCCATCCACACCACTCCATACATTCATGGCCCGCACATCATGCTCACAGTGTACTCACCTGTTTGTCTGGAGGACCGTAGAGTAGCATGTACTGGGGGAGGACCCCATCCACTAGTCTCTCCAACTCCTCCGAAGTTAAGGCAGGGGCCCTTTCCCCAGACACTCGAGCCATTGTCGCTTCCAGACACAGGTCACAGCATCACTTGCAGTGTAGGTCCTCTCCTGTTGAAGATCAGGTATCAAGTGAGTGAACAGATAGAAAATGGCGGTCATGTCCTCGGCTGTGCGTACCGTACATCGTCATTGGCTCCTGGAACCCATAGGGCCCAATGATAACCAATGCTGAATTGCGCGGCGATCTTCCACCGCCTACCGCGACGCTGCACAACGCCAGCGCAGTTACCTCATTTCCCCTTGTCCCTCCTTACAGGTCAGGCAGCCGCCATTTCAGGGTGGCACATGGCATGGCACCTAACTGCGTCACAGCACATTTGGGCAGAAATACGGACAAACTACACCACACACGGATTTACTCACATTACAGCAAAAACACTTGTGCAACCTATGTGGTACATGACCCTCTGCTCACCATTCTCCTCCATAGGGCACATCTGCTGGGGCAGATGATGAGATGGCGTCATCCTCCGGTGTACAGACCCCTGGTGGACCTGTCGGCAATGGAAGACAGACACATCATTATCACCTACAGACTTGATCGTGCCACAATCCAAGAACTGTGTGCCCAATTGGAGCCTGACCTGATGTCAGCTAACCGCCATCCCACAGGAATACCCCCTCTAGTGCAGGTCCTGTCAGTGCTCCATTTCCTGGCAAGTGACTCCTTTCAAAACTACAGTGGCCAT
The DNA here is from genome assembly GCF_031143425.1 of Pleurodeles waltl. Taxonomy (NCBI): domain Eukaryota; kingdom Metazoa; phylum Chordata; class Amphibia; order Caudata; family Salamandridae; genus Pleurodeles; species Pleurodeles waltl. The sequence goes on from NC_090440.1 coordinate 1,694,140,026, forward strand.
GGCATCAGGGATGTCTCAGCCAACGTTCTCCAACTTGTTGACCAGAGTGTTGTCTGCCCTGCTGAAACACATGCACAACTACATTGTATTCCCCCAGGTGGAGGATTTGCCCACAGTGAAAGCTGACTTCCATGCCCTGGGATATACCCCCAACATAATTGGTGCCATTGATGGTACACATGTGGCATTTGTCCCCCCCACAGAAATGAACAGGTGTACAGAAATCAAAAAAGCTACCATTCTATGAATGTGCAGATGGTGTGTTTGGCGGACCAGTACATCTCCCATGTGAATGCCAAGTATCCTGGCTCTGTGCATGATGCTTACATTTTGAGGAATAGCAGCATCACTTATGTGAAGGGCCAACTCCAGAGGCACCGTGTGTGGCTAATATGTGAGCCCAAGGTCACCACCCAGAATGAATAGGTGTCTGGGTATGGGGTAGTCCGTAAGGGTTAGTGTGTGTCTAACAGATTTCCCTCGACATTTGCAGGTGACTCTGGTTACCACAGCCTCTCATGGCTACTGACCCCAGTGAGGAATGCCAGGACAAGGGCAGAGGAACGCTACAATGAGGCACATGGGCGAACTAGGTGTATTATTGAGCGGACTTTCGGCCTCCTGAAGGCCAGATTCCGGTGCCTCCATCTAACAGGTGGCTCCCTATACTACTCACCGAAGAAGGTGTGCCAGATAATCGTGGTATGCTGCATGTTGCACAACTTGGCTTTGCGACGCCAGGTGCCTTTTCTGCAGGTGGATGGGCCTGATGATGGTATTGTGGCAGCTGTGGAGCCTGTGGACAGTGAGGAAGAGGAGGCAGAGGAAGAAGATATTGACAACCGAAACAACATCATCATGTAGTACTTCCATTGAGACACAGGTAAGAGACTGGCACTACTCATCTCATATCTGACTACTGTTGGACATTGTATAAGTCAGCCCCTTAACCTCTGTGTATGGACACTGACAGTTCACTTTGGCTTTCCATTTCACAGATCTGGATACCTCATTCTGCCTTCTGCTATGTTTGTTTACTGCTGCCCAACAACTGTCATACATTGGTATGTGCAAATGAACATTAACATTGATATTTGTCGAAGACGTTGTAATTATACATTTTTGAAAGTACAGACTGACTCCAGATTGTTTTGTGATTCAGGGGGTTTTATTTATGGGCTAATGTGTATAGGGGTGTGTGGAAGGGGCTGGGCTAATGGTGGAGGAATGTCCAGGATGGAGTCCAGTCTCTTGGTATCACAGGTGCATTGTCCAAGGGGGCATAGGAAGTGGAGCAATGGCAGTTCAAGGTGGACAGGGTGACATAGTGGGACAGAAGGGTGACAATCAGGAGAGTTTTATTTCCTGGCGGGGTCTTGGCAATGTTCTCTGTCTTCTGCCTGGATTGCAGGGACCGCTTGCATGGTGGTTCTCCTGCAGGGGGTGGGGTGCTGCTGGCCTGTTGGACCTGTGGCGGGACCTCCTGTCCACTAGTACCGGCGGACGTGGAAGGCTGTTCATCGTTTGGGCTGGTGTCAGGGGCCTGGTGGTATGCCACTGTCTCCCTCATGGTGTTGGCCATGTCTGCCAGCACCCTTGCAATGGTGACCAGGGTGGTGTTAATGGAATTCAAGTCCTCCCTGATCCCTAGGTATTTTCCCTCCTGCAGCCGCTGAGTCTCCTGAAACTTGGCCAGTACCGTGCCCATGGTCTCCTGGGAATGGTGGTATGCTCCCATTATGTTTGAGAGTGCTTAGTGAAGAGTGGGTTCCCTGGGCCTGTCCTCCCCCTGTCGCACAGCAGGCCTCCCAGCATCCCTGTTATCCTGTGCCTCTGTCCCCTGAACCGTGTGCCCACTGCAAGTGAACCCAGGTTCCTGATTGTCTTTTGTTTGTGGGTTTGCCTGGGGTCCCTGTGGTGGTGGATACACTGCTGATTGACGTGTCCTGGGGACAGTGGCACGGGCCCGCTGGGTGGGTGCTGTGGTGGTGTTTCCTGAGGGGGGAGGTTCTGTGGTGGTTTGGGACTGTGGCAGGGGAACCGACTGTCCAGAGGTACCTGATGGGCCGGGCTGGTCATCTTGATCCAGGCGTGCAGAGCTGCTGTCGTCACTGTGGGCCTCTTCTGTGGGGGGACTGGATATGGCTGGCACCTCCTGTCCGGTGATGTTGTGTAGCGGTCCTGTTGGGGTGTAAATGCATTGTTATTGTATCTGTGTGTGCCATCTTGTGCAATGGGTGTGTTTCCCTCTACCGCTGTGCTTGCAATATCGCCTTGGCCCTTGTGTGAGTGGTGATTGTGTGCCCTGGGTGAGTCTCTCCCTTGGACATGCTTTGGTGATGGGTGTCCATGCAGGTCTGTGATGGGTGTCCATGCATTGGTGTTACATGCCGGGCTTGGTATTGGGATGTGTGTGTTGTGATAGTGGGGTATATGTGAGGTGGTGGAGTGATGGGTGTGAGGTTAGGGGTTGGGGTTTGTGATGGCATGCAGGTAGGGTGGGGAGGTGTATAATAGTAAGGATATGACTTACCAGAGTCCAGTCCTCCTTCTACTCCTGCGAGGCCCTCAGGATGCATGATCGCCAAGACTTGCTCCTCCCATGTTGTTAGTTGTGGGGGAGGAGGTGGGGGTCCACCGCCAGTCCTCTGTATGGCTACCTGGTGCCTGGATACCACGGAACGTACCTTCCCTCATAGGTCGTTCCACCTCTTCCTGATGTCATCCCATGTCCTTGGATGCTGTCCCACGGCGTTGACCCTGTCGACAATTTTACGCCATAGCTCCATCTTCCTAGCAATGGATGTCTGCTGCACCTGTGATCCAAATAACTGTGGCTCTACCCGGATGATTTCCTCCAGCATGACCCTGAGCTCCTCCTCAGAAAACCTGGGGTGTCTTTGAGGTGCCATGATGTGGTGTGAGTGATGTATGAGGTGATGGTTGATGTGATGTGTGGGGTGATGTTTTGGGGTGTGTGGTGTTTTGTAGGTGGATGGTGTATGAGTGATGGTGTTGTGTGCCTCTGGATGCTGGTGTTGTCTTTGCTTTTCTCTCTCTATGCTTCTTCCAAAAATGTCGTTGTAAGGGGTTGTGGGTAATGTGGGTGTGTTTTTTATATTGGATTGGGTGTGTGGGTGTGGTGTGTGTATGTGTATCAGGTGTGTGTATTTTGATTTGTCCAATGTGGTTGTGTTTTGTACATGTGTGTGTATTTTGAGCGCAGCGGTGAGTACCGCCAATGGTTTACCGCGGTTGAAAGACCGCTGCGTTGATTCGTGGGTCGTGATACTGTGGGCGTATTCCTGTTGGCGTGACGGTGTGGGTTTTGATACCGCCAATTTATCACTGACCTTTGGTGTGGCGGACTTGTGTGGTTGTCTGTATTGTGGAGGATTTCGAAGTGTGGGTCATAAAACCCGTCGTGGATTTCTGCCGCGCACACGGTATGTTGGCGGCCATCGGCATGGTGGTCAGCGTACTTTACCGCCAGGGTTGTAATGAGGGCCTAAATGTTTGTTCCAAATATCATACAAATCTAGCCGCATATAGGAGACACATGACCCCTGACTTGCCTCTCAATCAGGGCCTCTGGAATTATGCTATTGTGTTCCTGCGGCGATTTTCGCATAATTACAGTTTTCCACTGTTGCCACATAATCCATTATCTGCCACATAATCTACAGATTTTAACAAAAAATGTTGTTTCTAGTTCAAATGTTTCAAAAGTTACTAAATATATGACATGTCTTGCCACGCGGTGAAAGGCACTTTGCAAAGCTGGAATGGTCACCTTTCTGTTGCTTATTGCTTTATTTGGGTGTTAGTAGGTGTATGCTAGGTCCAGTTGTGTTACCAAGTTTAAAAATGACAAATTATTGAATTAATATTATTGGAAAATGTGCTGCATTATGCTGCATAATTTGCCTTTTCTTGCTACATGATTTACTCAACCCTGCCACATAATTAGGACCTCTACTGCTGCATAATTCCAGTGGCCCTGCTCTTAGTTAATTATTCCTGGTTTAAAACTATCACTTTTAATGAAAATATAACTAAAGTATGAAGTGGTAGCATTTCCAGTCAGCACATTTTACATTGAAATAACCACAAAATGTCCAAGTGACATGCCGTTTTACTGTTAAAACTATATAGTGTACAAACAGTAATGTTTGGAAATCAAGTTTCTGCAAATATTTGTCATTTGAACATCACCAAGTAAAGTGTTCTTATTTGTTTTGCCTGATATTTAAATATTTGCATCACACTTCTGAATTATAAAAAAAAACTTTGTAATTCCTAATATATTTTGAAATATTTGCGCTATTTATTTACAAGCTATTTAAATTGTGTGTGTTATAGAAAAAACTGACATCCTAAAGCCTTTTGTTCCACAATGATTACCAGAAAGCTCACTTTACAAAATCATCTAATTGTAGTAACAGAAAAAAGTAAACACAATTTTTCAGAATAAGGCAAGCAGCACTTAGTAAAAAAACAAACTGACATTTGACCTTTGTCCTTGAACAGACAAGAAATGTGTCAAGATAAAACAAGAACGGAATTACCAGAATATGTCTTGCTTTCCAGCTCAAGTTCACTTGCCAGAAAGGACCAGTAGGTTGTAAAAATAGCTCGACCTGATAAAATCTCACTCGCCGTAGCGAGTGGTCAAGTAGATTTTTTGAGGCCTGCATTTTCACGTCTTATACTAAAGATGCGAGAACAATCATCCTACAAGATGTTGTGTCCTGTACCCCTTTTCAATAACATTGGTTATGAAACAAGTTACTATCTGAGTTTGCGCAATTTTAAAGCAAGTAGAAATGTTGGTGAATAAGTACCACAGGACATTTGTTTGATCTATTACACTTACTCTGGTTCTCCTGGGTAATTAGGGTGGTCCTTGTGTAGTATACATATGTTCCCTAACAAGCAATTCAAAATCTAGTTAAGTGTTTAATATTTTGCCACACTGGGTTCTCCGTGGCAACGTGGCATATGTTCTGTTCACCAGTATGAGCAATGTGGGGAATATAATGCACTTGTCAATTGGCGAACAGAACACCTACCACATTCTGACAGTGGATAAAGGTGTTGAACAGGCCATAAGGAAGTCCATAATTTCCTGAAGTAGAGGAACTATTATTCTGCGGCTGCTTGCGTAGCAAAGTAGTGGCCCATGGATGGTAGGTATCCATGCACAGCCATTAAAAGTTTTACCTAACAGCAGCTCTACCTCAGTCAATTTCCCAGTATTTCACTTTAGTATGATACAACATAAAGCAAGTAGGATAACATGGCTGGCTGAGATGGGCGCTGGGGACAGAAAACATGACTCCCTGCTTCTTAGGTGTTTCAGGAATGGGATCAGCAAAGTGTCGCTCCTGCAGCCTTGCCACGTCCTCCATAACATATAAAGTGGAGGCTGCTGCTTCTGTAGCTGTAAGACTTTCAATAATAGACACTTGAAAGTCAAAGAAAGACATGAGTCTTCCTGTGGTTGTCTGACAATAAACAATATATGCATTTTATGTTGCCATCTGGAGCAGGTGGGTGAACAGTTTCTTGTACCATGTGGAAGTTTTATGACTCTCATTGCATGGCTGAAGAACCTGGTCAGTCTTATCCAAACAGATCGGCATGTGAACTTCGGCCATCTGATCCCAAACCGTGATGGAGGAAGTGCCCTCATCATAAGTTATAGTGAGCACATACACATCACGCCTATCCAAGAACTTGACTGCAAACAGTTCGTTGGACCGCAACTCCTAGTGTGGGAGGACTACCTCCAGGGTTTGGAGTGGAGTTCTTCGCTATGTACACATAGCCAGTAGAGCGCTCACACATCATGTACAGCTTGATGCCATAATGAGCTCTTTTGCTTGCAATGTACTACCTGAATAGCAGCTGCCCTTTGTACAGAATCAAGAACTCATCAATGGCTATATTCTTTCCAGGGGTATAAATCTCTAGAAATATGGCAAACAAATGTTCCATGACAGGCCAAATTTTGAACAACCTGTCATGGTCTGGATGACCCCGGGGCAATGCAGCAGAAGGTCATTGAAATGCAGCATGCGATGCAATAGCAAAAAAAACTATGGTGGTCATTATGACATTGGCGGTGACAGTTAAAGTGGCGGTAATACCGCCGACAGGCTGGCGGTAATTACTGCCAAATTAAGACCATGGCGGTGAACACTCCCATAGACAGCCAATGTACCACACCATCTTCCAGGACATTAACACCACGCACCACGGCGGAAGCCATCAACAGCCAGGCAGAAGACAAGGTACCGCCCACCATATTATGACACTGCAATCCGCCATGATTTCCGGGGCGGCGCCAATGCCATCAACAGCCTAGCGGAAACACATCACAGAAGACGAAAGACTCACCATCCGAGACACAGAGAAGATCAATGCCGCCATGGAACCGGAACTGCAAGTCTTCCCGATGCTCTTCTACGCCATGCTCCACCTGGAACACCAACGCCGACGAAGATGATGACGGGAAGGACAGCCGCCTAGCACACAAGGGAGGGAGGGAGGAAAAGGAGAGTGACACGCACAACACACACCAAACACACACACCATACACACAACCAGCTGATGGCACAGGACACATGTCATAATAATGCAAGGACTACAGTAAGGCAGTACTGAGAATGTTTTGAATGGAAACAGCCACTAAATTAACCAATTGGATAACAAGGAGATGTGTATAATTGTCCAGAAAGGGCCAATGCCCAGTCCAAAGTACAAAGGGCCCACATGGCCACAAGACACAGTCCAAGGCCCAACTTGATTCCTGACTACATCCGCACAGAACTGTGCAGGGGCATCATTTTGGAAGGGGGCAGGCACCTCAGGGGGAAGGGGGCGTGGGGCACCTCAGCTGAAGTCGAGAACTTGCAAACTGGTTCTGGAGGGGGCTCCATGTCCATTATCCTTTGCTGGGGAGTGCAAGGTCACAGTCTCTCAGGTGGGGTACTTGCCCACTGGTTCTGGAGGGGGCTCCTTGTACAGCAGTCCCTGGAGGGTGGCCTACATGCCCTCTGTTGGAGGTGATGGCTGCATTGTCTCAGCTGGAGGTGAGGGCTCCGTGACCACTGGTGCTGGTACCCTGCCAGCCTCTGCTGGAGGAGAGGGCTGCTGTGTCTCAGCAGGGGATGAGGACCCCGTGCCCACTGGTGGTGGTGGTGGTGGTGGTATTGGTACCCTGCCAGCCTCTGCAGGAGGTGAGGGCTGCTGTGTCTCAGCAGGGGAAGGGGCCTCCTGGGCAGCGTCTGTTGGAGGCGAGGGCTGCTGTGTCTCAGCTAGAGGTGAGGGCTTCTTCCTCTTCCTGGCTGGTGGAGTGGGATCCTTCCCCTTCATGGCTGGTGGAGTGGGATCCTTCGCCTTCCTGGCTGGTGGAGTGGTATCCTTCACTGTGTTGCCTCCACGACTAGGGGGTGCCTCCACTGTCCCCGAGGACTGTATGGCTGAGGTGCTGGGCTGTGTCGTTAGGACCCTGCTCTTACGGGCAGGACAGGGGGAGGGAAGAGGTCAAATTGGGAAAGGAAAAGTTTCTTAGGGACGGTGGAGTGGGATGAGGGATGGCAGTGGAGGTTAAAGGAGTGGTTGTTGGAGGAGTACGTCTGCTGGACTTAGGTGCAGGTGCATGGGCAGTGTGCTGATGTGAGGTCGATGGCTGTTGGGTGTCTGAGTGCCTGCGTTTGTGTCCTTTAAGGGGGGGGCAGACATGGTGGGAGAGGACACAAGGGATGCGTGGATGGATGTTGTGGAGGTGTCTGCTAGTGAGATGTGTGTGCTGCTTGGTGTGGTGATGCTGGTCGTGGATGTTGAAGCAGTGCATGCAGGTGTGAGTGTGTACGTGACTGTGAGGCAGGTGGAGGAGGAGGAGGAGGGGGAGAGACAGTGGAGGAAGTTGATGTGGTTGTGTGTGCAACTGTCTGGTGTTTGCGTGAGTGCTTGTGGACTGAAGTGTGGTGCCTGTGTTTGACTGTGCCACTCTTGTGTGATGTGTTGTGTGCATGCTCATCTGTATGTGTGCATGGGATGGGTTGGGATTGAGGAGACTGGGACTGGGAAGTGGTAGTTGGAGCGGGGGCGGAGTAACTGGGACAATAGCTGCCATCAGAGAGGAGGCCAGGGCCTGAATCGATCTCTGTTTGGCCGCCAATCCACTGTGGATGCCCTCCAGGAATGCATTCCATTGCTGCACCTGGGATGCCAGCCCCTGGATGGCATTCATAATGGTTGACTGCTCTACAGAGATGGATCGCAGGAGGTTAATAGCCTCCTCACTCAGGGCAGCAGGGCTCACTGGGGCAGGGCCTGCAGTGCCTGCGGCGAAGGAGATGCCCACCCTCCTGGGTGAGCGGGAAAGGGCAACTCGCTGAGGAGCTACTGGGAGGGCGATGCTGGTAGAGGGGGTGGCTGCTGTACCTGCAGCTGGGGTGGTCACAGAGGTGTCTGCCACCATTAGGGAGCTTCCATCGGAGGAGGTGTCTGAGTCAGTGTTGTCACCTCCTGTCTCCGCTGTGGTGCTCCCCTCTCCCTCTGTCCCACTGGTTCCCTCAGCGTCGGTGGACTCTGCCTCCTGGGTCCTGTGGGATGCAGCTTCATCTGTCGCTGGTGCCCCTGCTCCTCCGCCAGATGATGCCAATGCACACATGAACAGGATGACAGAAGGAGAAAGGGAGGGGGAGAGAAAGGGAGCACTTGGTCAATTACAGCACCAACACACAGTACCGTCACACACAGGGATCAGGATTGAGCACTATGCATTGCACTGGCATTCAATTGGCTGGATGCCACAGCAAGAGGAGGGCTAACCACCGCCAACTGCAACCCTCCTGGGATCCACTCTCCCCTGTCTGACATGGAATGCAACCTAGCTAGGTTACCTGGATTTGCTATACATTCATTACCCTTGAGCTGGATAATGCAGTAATGTCTGACCTGGCATAATGGGGCACCTACTAACTCACACCCACCATCCGGATCCCATGCCACCTACCAATCATTGTTGTAACGCCCACTGTACTCACCCCCTTGTGGCTTCTGTGATGCCCTCAAGCGCCCATCCAGCTCTGGGTAGGCCACTGCCAGTATGCGGGCCATCAGGGGGGGTCAGGTTCCGACGGGCAACCCTTCTTCGTTGGGAGGCCATCCCCAGCTGGGCCTCTGCGGTCTTCCGTGCCCAGCGTCTCTGGTCCTCCCACCTTTTCCAACAGTGGGTGCTCCACCTGCTGTACACCCACAGGGTCCGCACGTCCTTGGCGATGGCACACCACAATCCCTTCTTTTGATGGGCGCTGACCTGCAGAGGTGATACAGATGTTGGAGGACTCCATTACACATACAATCTAGTCTGTCACACATATGGCCCACCAATCCCGTTTCCATCTCCATTGGCACACACATCGCCAGGCGCACACAATGTACAATACCACCAGACATTCCTACCCGATGACACAATGCTTGCACACACATCTCCATGCTTCCCACATGCATTGTACCCAAGGTGTACTCACTTGTTGGTCTGGAGGCCTATACTGCAGTCCATACTGGGGTAGGACCCCATCGATCCCTTTCCCCGGACACACGGGCCATGGTAGGTTCCAGAAACAGGTCACAGCAGCACACGCAGTATAGGTGTTGTCCTGTGGAAAGTCAGGTAACAAGTGAGGATTTAGATAGAAAATGGCGGTCACGTCCATGGTGATGTACACCGTCACCGCCAGCGCGGATCCCCATTGGCCACTGTACTCTATAGAGCCCCATATTAGCCAATGAGGAATTGCACGGTGGTGCAAGACCACCTTCCGCCACAACGCCCAATGTCGGCAGAGTTACCTCACTTCCACCTGTCCCAAGATACAGGACAGGCGGTCGCCATTTCATGGTGGTGAACAATGATCAGATTATCCATAACTGCGTCATTGCCTAGAACTGCACATACATTGCCATTCCCACTGTCCCATCACATTTATGCTGTATGTACACTGAGGTGGTGGTTCCATTATTCAATTGTGACAGCCTACGCACTCTTGTGTCCCTTAGATACCTACTGCTGCGGATTAATAGGAGGAGACAACCCCCGTGTACAGACCCCTTGTGGACCTGGCTATACTGGAGGACAGGCACACTATAGTTACCTATAGACAGGATGGGGCCACAATCACAGAGCTGTGTGCCCAATTGGAGCCTGACCTGATATCAGGTATCTGTCATCCCACTGGGATCCCCCCTCATGCGCAAGTGCTATCAGTGCTCCATTTCCTGGCAACTGGTTCTTTCCATGTGACAGTGGGCTTGGCAGCAGGAATGTCACAGCCAATGTTCTCAATTGTGCAGGCAAGCGTATTGTCTGCCTTGGTGAAACACGTGCAGCTACATTGCTTTCCCCCAGGTGGAAGATTTGGCCACTGTGAAGGCAGGATTCTATGCAATGGAGCATAGCCCCAATATTATTGGGGCGATTGACTGTACACATATTGTGTTTGTTCCCCCCAATCCAGAATGAACAGGAGTTCAGGAATCGGAAGAGTTTCCACTCAGTGAATGTGCAAAGGGTGTGGCTGGTGGACCAGTACATCTCCCACGTCACTGCCAAGTATCCTGGGTCGGTGCATGATGCCTTTGTCCTGAGGAATAGCAGCATCCCAAATGTGATGGCCCAACTATAGAGGCACAGGGTGTGGCTAATAGGTGAGCCAGAGTCCCCACCCACTGTATGTCAGTGTATGCCTTCCGGTGTTATCCCCATAGCACTGTGTTGGACCAATGTTTGTCCCTCAATACTTGCCGGTGACTCTGGCTACCCAAACCTATCGTGGCTCCTGTCCCCTGTGAGGAAAGCCAGGACAGGGGCTGGGAATCATATAATGAGGCACATGGGCGAACCAGAAGAATAATCGAAAGGACCTTCAGCCTCCTGAAGGCCAGGTTCAGGCGCCTCCATCTGACAGGTGGATCCCTGTGCTAGTCACCCAGGAAGGTCTGCCAGATAGTAGTGGCATGCTGCATGTTGTACAATCTGGCCCTCTGACGACATGTGCCTTTTCTGCAGGAGGAGGAGACTGGAGATGCCCCTGTGACAGCAGTGGTCCCTGAGGACAGTGAGTATAAGGAGGCAGAGGATGAGGATGTGGACAACAGGACATCTGTTATATGTCAGTACTTCCAATGACACACAGGGGAGACAGTGGAACTGATCATTGCTCTGACTATTGATTTAATCTGTGTGACTGTAGCATGATGGCATGCACTTCCTTTGCATCTCAACTTACTGTCACCTATGGCTTGTCATTTTACAGATGTTAGTGATATGACAACAGTGTCCTGATGTGATTACCATAGACAGTTACAGGTCATTAATTGTATGCTATCACAATGTTCAGATCATTTGCACTAGATGTGACTGTTCCCCTAAATGCACATTCTCAACACATAAAATACTATCAGTCAAGTTGTGTTCAAGGGTGTATATTGTAGTGCTCTAAAATTGAGGGAAAAGTGCAATGGAATGGGATGATGGTGTAGGAAAGTCCAGGGTATTGTTCCAGTCTGTTTGTAGCACAGGTCCAGTGTCCAAGGGGCCATAGGAAGGGGAGCAAAGGCAGTTCAAAGTGGACAAGGTGACAGGGTGGGACACAAGGGGGACAATCAGGAGAGTCTCATTTCCTGGCGGTGGTCTTGGTCTAGGGCAAGTGTCTCTGGCTTCTGTCTGGGTCGCAGGGAACGTTTATGGGGTGGTTCACCTTCTTTAGGGGGAGGGGTACTGGTGGCCTGTGGGTCCTGTGGCGGGGCCTCCTGTCCAGTAGCTGCACCAGATTTGGAGGGCTGGTCAATAGACTGGCTAGTGGTAGGGAACCGCTGCTGTGTCGTTGATTCCCTCATGACGTTGGCCAAGTCTGGCAGCACACCTGCTATGGAGATCATGGTGGTGTTGAGGGCCTGCAAGTCCTCCCTGATCTCCTGATGGTGTTCCTCCTGCAGCTGCTTGTTCTCCTGCATGTTGTCAAGGATCTGGCCCATTGTGTCCTGGTATTGTTGGTAGGCCCCCGGGATCTTGGTGAGTGCCTCCTGGAGAGTCGGTTCCCTGGGCCTGTCCTCCCCCTGGCGCACAGCGGTCCTCCCAGTGTCCCTGTTCCCCTGTGCCCCTGAACGGTGTGCCCACTGCCACTGACTCCACGTCCCCAATTGTCTTGGGGGTGAGGTGTTGTCTGGGGTCCCTGTACAGGTGGGCACACTGCTGATCGACGTGTCCTGGGGACAGAGGTGAGGGGAAGCTGGGTGGGTGCTGTGGTGTGGGATACTGATGGGGGAGGCTCTGTGGTGGACTGGGGTGACCGACTGTCCAGTGGTACCTAATGGGCCAGGTTGTTGATCCAGAGCCTGAAGTCCAGAGTTACTGTCATCACTGGGGGCATCTTCTGTTGGGGGACTGGATAGTCATGGCACCTCCTCTAGGCTGACATTGGCTGGGGCACCTGCGGGTATGTAAATGATGTATTATGCTTCATGCCTGTGACATATTGTGCATCCCTAGCTTCCCCTCTATCGTTGCTGTTTCCCTACCACGTTTGATTGTGTATGGTGATGTATTGTGGGATAGTTAGTTCCCCTATGCTGTGCATGCTTTGGTGATGGGTGTCCATGCAGGGCTGGGAGGGCTGTCCATGTATTGGTATAGCATGCATTGGGGTTAGTCATATGTGTAGGTGCAGTGTGTGGGATGGAGTAGAATGATGGGAGTGAGGGTGAGGGTGTGAGATGGCATGTAGGTATGGGGGTTGATAAGTAGTAAATGTTGACTCACCAGTGTCCAGTCCTCCGGCAACTCCCGTGAGTCCCTCAGGATACAGTAATTCCAATACTTGCTCCTCCAATGCTGTAAGGTGTGGGGGAGGAGGTGGGGGTCCACCGCCAGTCCTCTGTATGGCAAGCTGGTACCTTGCTGCCACGGAACGTACCTTCCCCTGTAGGTCATTCCACCTCTTCCTGATGTCGTCCCTTGTTCTTGGATGCTGTGTCACGGCGTTCACCCTGTCCACGATTCTCCGTCATAGCTCCATCTTCCTGGCAATGGATATTTGCTGTACCTGTGCTCAAAACAGCTGTGGCTCTACCCAGACTATTCCTCCACCATGACCCGCAACTCGTCATCTGTGAAATGGGGGTGGCTTTGTGGGGACATGGATGTTGTGTGTGTAAGTATGTGGGTTTTGGGTACTGTTGTTGGGTGTGCATAGTAGGGTGCGTGAGAGATGTATGGGTGTGTTTGTCTAGTTGTGGCAGTGGTATTGATGTCAGTCTGGTGGCAATAATTTGTATGTTTGTGGGTGTGTGTTTTATAGTGCTGTGGGTAGGTAGGTATGGTGTGTGTATGAGTGTCAGGTGTGTGTTTTTGGTATTGGCCAATGTTGTGTGGTTTAGTATTTGGGTGTCCATTCTGAGCGCGCCGGTGTGTACCGCCAATAGTTTACTGCCACTGAATGTCCGCCATGGTGATTTGTGGGTCATAATGTAATGTTTTGTTGGCATAACGGTATGGGTGTTGGTACCGACAGTTTAACACTGACCTTTTGGCTTGCGTATTTGTGTATGTGGCAGTATTCTGTCGATTTGGTGTGTGTGTGTCATAATGTGGCAAACGGATATTCGCCACTGTGGCGGTATGTTGCCAGCCGTCACCGTGGCGATAAGCGGGATTTACCGCCAATGTCATGATGAGGGCCTATCTCTGCTCATGTATAGTGGGAATATGGGGTTACCCAAAACGTGCAAGTGGATCCATAGGACTGCAAGGTTTATTTCTGTGCTAACTCCATTTTGAGCGTAAGGCCCACAAATATCTTCAACTCCTAAAATGCAGTGGGACTCCATAGGCGTGCCATAGAACGAGGCTCTAGAGTGCCTCCATGCTCCCTCAGAAATTGTTTGGCATGCAAATTTGTTTGCTGCACAATTTGCTTAAGGAAGTCAACATCTAAAAAGAGATGGCAAAAAGTTATCCTTGTCGACTTTACATCCAGCGTTGCCTGTGAAAGGCAGAATTTGGGGCTGAACTAAATTGGGGGCTGCCAAGAGAGCACTCTGTCTGTGCTTGCTGCCGCACATGCCTGCTCTCTGGATTGGTCTAACCTGCTACTGTTGTCCCGCTTCACAGTCTGTGCTTTCTAAGGGACAGCACGACTGTCATCATCGTCTCCTTCAGAAATTGCTGGAAGATGAATCTTCAGATGGGACACCGCCGACTGATAAATCACTTCAAGATTCTGCTCCATTTTCCTTTCTCTCAGATGCTGTTTCAGTATATGTTGTCTCAGTCTCTGATCTTGCCTCAGAGTTGTCCTCCAAACCCGAGGTAAGGCTTGAGCAGCAGACATCCACTGAGACGCAATCTCTGCTATTGGCTAAAACAGTTCTTCTAAAATACTATTCTACGTAGAAGTCAGATATGTTGTTCTGAAATGGTTGGTGTGTGTGTGTGTGTTAGTTATGTGTGAGTTATGTGTGCAACAGTAAATAACAACAAAGTTACCTCACCTTGTCTTCCCTAAATCAGCAGGTTCTACAAATACACTAAAAATTAGAAAAAAAGACACAGTATTACTTCACCTTGCCAGATACCCATCATCAGTCTTTAGTGCTGGTGGCACCCAGTGCGACAATCATTGTTTGCACCCTCACCCCATGACCTCCTCTTTGGATTCCCTAACTACCACCCAGCAAAAGTGCCCCTCATCCCTCCATAGCCCCTGTCTCGCAGACATTTAGCTGATAATGGTGAGCTTTACTAATCCACTCAGCTGTCCGTATAAAATACAGATCTGTTCTTTGCAGCAGGCATATTAATCCTCTTCCCTACTTTATGGCATGTCAAAACTGCCACTAGACAAAATGCTATATCTCTTTCTAGCAAGAACAGAAGTACAAGAGTTATTGTGACATTTTTATTGCTGCCTGAAAGCACTTAAACCATTTTTGACCTGGGGATGGTGGGGCCCAGGGTGCTGGGGGGCCGCGCAGCCTCCGCTCATATTTGTATATTTGTCCTGGGGAGGTGGTGCCCCCCGGGTCTGTTTAGGAGGCCGTAGGGCCTTCCCCACCTTAAAAAGCATTTTGCCCCAGGGGTGGTGGTCCTCTGGGTATGGGGGGGCCACCCCCCCACTCACATTTGCTTAATCACCCGGTGAAGTGGTGGTCCCCAGGGCTTATTAAAGGCCTAAGAGGGGGATCCAGTGCGCCACCTCCTATAATAATCCCAAATTTTCCCGGGACATAAGCGTGGGAGAGTGCTTTAAAAAAAAAAGAAATCTCAGCAAAATCTGTGGAACCATCTGTAGATTTTTCAGATTTAATTTGTTTTTATTTAAATGCTTTTTAGCCCTGGGGGGGTCCCTCAGAGATCCCAGCGCAAGGGCTAAGGGGTCAGGGTGACTCTACCCTGGCCCCTTTTCTTTTTTTGTTTGTTTGTCAGCCGAGTCCCAAGATAGCTGCAAACACTTCCTTGTTGAAGTGTTGGCAACCAATCAGATATCAGCACGGGGGCAGTTGGATCCACGTCCCTACATATCTCTATTTTTTGTCCTTAAATGACTCTGAAACTTCTGAACGGATTTGCACCAAACCACAAAAAGCGTAATCTGTGGAACAGAATCTAACTTTGTGCCAAATTTGGTGTAATTCTGTTCAGTGGTTTGGGCTGTAGGTGTGTCTAAAGGTCAGATGGAAAAATGCATTTTAGGACCCCCCTTTTCCGCTGCCCCTGCTTGATGGATCACCCCAAAACTTTCAAGACGGAAGCTGAACTTAGCAAGGTGTAAGTTTTCAAAAATTTGCAAAGATTTGTCAAGCGGCGCCAAAGTTATAGGCAAGACAAAAAAAAAAAGCATTCTTCCTATGGAAACTAGGGGCCTGATTACGACCTTGGCAGACCTTGGCGGAGGGGATTACTCTGTCCCAAATGTGACGTATATCCCGCCCATCGTATTACAAGTTCCATTATATCCTATGGAACTTGTAATACGGTTGACAGGATATCCGTGACAGTTGGGACGGAGTAATCCCCTCCGCAAAGGTCATAATCAGGCCCTAGGTCTACTATAACTACCTAGTGGCGACTACCACTAGATAATATATAACGCTCGCCAAACACCATGTACAGTTTTTTCGTCAAAAAGTTTACTGCAAATATTACATTGATATTATCAATGATGTTATCAAAGAAGTCATGAGTGCTGTAATTTGTGATGTACTCAGCAATGCTTGGCGAGAGTGTGAGTTATAGTTACCTTAGGTGACAAGTTACATTACTTGAGATAACTATAACAGGTGAATTTCTATGGTTTGGTACGCTTAAAATGTGAGCCTAACTATAACGTCCATGTAACCTTTGATTTTTTCAGGGAATTTTTCAGTTGTTTTTTTTTAAACGTAACCCCACCACCCCCAATCACGAGCGAGATAGAGAGATATTTAGGCTTTGATGAATGATATGCTTAGATTGAGATATTTCTGGACAAGTTGAAAAAAAAAAAGTGACTGTTCCGCTCTGCATCCAAACGTTACTATAACATTTGTACCAAGCATCTTGCTAGTCTTATTCTTTGTATTCATTGTATGGAGAGATCATTGCAATGACAATCTTTCTCTCTTCCATCCCATTGTGGGATGAAAGAGAAAGAGAGAGAGAGTGACAGGACAGCGGGAGAAGCCTCAAGGCCCTTGTGGTCCAAGCCAGCTCCCCGCATCCTGCAGGATCTGGCATTGTGCCCACAAGCAGGGAGCTGTTTTACATGCAGCTCCCTGCTTGTGGGAGCAATGTTTTCATCTATTTCCCTGCACGCATATTTGCTTGCAGTGAATCAGATGAAAACTCCACTTTATGACAGCGGGAGCTGATCCTCCGCCGTCCGCCAAGGTACCGCCGTCAGAACACCGCACCGCGGTCGAAAGACCGCGGCGGTGATTCTGACATTTGCCCTGGGCTGGCGGGCGGCCGCCAAAAGACCGCCCGCCAGCCCAGGGCAAATCAACCTTCCCACTAGGATGCCGGCTCAGAATTGAGCCGGCGGAGTGGGAAGGTGCGACGGGTGCAGTTGCACCTGTCGCGTATTTCAGTGTCTGCTGGGCAGACACTGAAATACTTTTTGGGGCCCTCTTACGGGGGCCCCTGCTGTGCCCATGCCATTGGCATGGGCACGGCAGGGGCCCCCAGGGGCCCCGCGGCACCCCCTACCGCCATCCTGTTCATGGCGGGAGAGCCGCCATGAACAGGATGGCGGTAGGGGGTGTCAGAATCCCCATGGCGGCGGAGCGCGCTCCGCCGCCATGGAGGATTCAGACGGGCAGCGGAAAGTCGGCGGTACACCGCCGACTTTCCGTTTCTGGCCGCGGCTGAACCGCCGCGGTCAGAATGCCCAGCGGTGCACCGCCAGCCTGTTGGCGGTGCTACCGCCGACCTCCACCATGGCGGTAATTACCGCCATGGTCAGAATGACCCCCTTTGTTTGCTTTTGCTTGGTGGGGGCTATCAGCTCCAACCAAGCAAAACCAAACAGCTATCTCCTGGGAGGGTTGCGGTCCCCAGAGCCATCTATGGCTCCACGATGGAGTCGGCACAGCCCCCCTCCAGTGACCATTGCCCCAAGCAGGTAGTTGTCACTGGGGTCAAATTGGACCCCCTCATTGTTTTACTGAAGCCCCAGGGGGTGGCGGTCCCCAGGGCTGCGGGAGGGGAGTGGACGCACAACCCACCCCCATGTTAAATTTGGTGAAAGTCCTGGCAGGTGGCGGTCGCCAGGGTAACGGGGGGACTGGGCGGCCCCCCGTTATATTTGGCGAAAGCCCTGAGGGGGTGGTGGTCCACAGGGCTGCGGGTGGTGGCCGAGAGCCCCCCATTATATTTGGCGAAAGCCCTGAGGAGGTGGTGGTCCCCAGGGCTGCGAGGCGGCAGGAGGCCCACCATTATATTTAGTGAAATCCCTGAGGAGGTGTTGTCCCCTGGGCTGAGGGGGGCCACCTGGCCCCGCTGCTTTAAATTTGGTGAAAACCCCAGGGAGGTGGTGGTCCTTGGGACTGCAGGGAGGCCAGACTGCCCCATTATATTTAATGAAAGCCCTTGGGAGGTGGTGAACTCTGGGGCTGCAGGGGGCGGGCTGGCCCCTCATGTTAAATTTGGTGAAAGCCCTGGGGAGGTGGTGGTCCCTGGGCTAGTGGGGGAGAGCGGGCAGCCCTGCCGTTATATTTAGTGAAAGCCCCAGAGAGATGGTGGGTCCCGGGACTGGCGGGTGGCCTGGCGGCTCCCCCGCATGAAAATAGCAATGCCCCCGGGGCATGGCCAGTGATTGTTTTTTTTTTTTTAATTGCCAGATCTGCAAATCTGCCACAAAACGTTGCAAAATTTTTAAAAAAAATGTTTTTTTAACTCTGGTAGGGGTCTCTCTGGGATCCAAGCACAACTGCTAAGGGAGGAGGGTGTCCCTACCCTGGACCCTTTTTTGTTTTGTTTTTTTCCACCTTTTTTTTCACCATGGCTGCCAACACTGAAGTTGAAGTGTTGGCAGCCAATCAGATCTCAGCACAAGATTGGGAAGGTTTGCAAAGCTTTCACATACCTATATATACAAATTTGGATTTTCTTTGATTTCTTTAGCGGATTTACACCAAATTGCTTTCTGGACCAGGCCCTAGCTTTCTGTCAAATTTGGTGTGATTCCATCCAGCGGTTTGTGCGCTATCGCTGTTCAAAATTCCCTATGGAAAAATGAATGGGGGAAAAGTGTTTTGGTACCACCCCTTTTTCTCAACCCCTGCTTGACAGATAACCCCGAACCTTTCCACACAGCAGCTCACGTGAACGGCAAACATCACATATGTTTAACTCTGTGTTGGCCATCCTTCTTTAATTGATTTAAATAACTGTTACAACAAAGAATCTTTCTTCACATACTTTTTCCATTCTTCCTTTGTAATGGCTTCTACCCCCTCTCCCATTACTGCTTCCCAGCCCAATCAAATTTTTCGTCATCTTGCTTCTATTAGAAAGTTGGTTACACCATTGTTCTTTCCTACTTAAAAACTCCATGGTATTATGCTCCTCTAGGCTCACCAACAATGTTGCTATACCGGGTGACATCATGCCTGACCCTTTTGTATTTACAAGTGTTTTATGGGTTTTTGACCCCTACAGGTTTTCTGTAGTAGGTCTCAACAGTATGTTCTAAAATGCTTAAAATACAGCCGCTGCTGTGCACTCATTTATCAAGCATGGTTTTTCTATTTCACTTAGTGATCGAGATGCATGTGGAGTTATTACTTCCTCACTGTTTTGGATTTGACACCAATTCCATGTGCACTGGCATCTGCAGTAGTAATTGTGTGCTTTCTTTTATCAAACGTTCCCGAATGAGGTCATCTTTTTTTTTTCTTTCTTTTTTTTTTGTACATTATAAATCTCTTTGTGGCTCTTGTCACCAAATATAGGGCCTCATTACGAGTTTGACGGTCTCATGACTGCCATGTTGGCGGTGGCGATTGTACCGCCAACAGGCGGGTGAAGAAAACCACCAAATAATGCCAATGGCGGTGTTCCCAACAGAATACAGCCAAAGCACCGCTGGCGCCGCCACCGCGGTCTTGCTGCCACGGATGATGGTAGCTACCTGCAGCCTGGCGGAGACCATGTTTCCCCGGACAGATTACAAGGTTGCACACCACCAAGGTTTCCGCCACGGTCGCACCACCACGGAAACCCAGACGGAAACGAGTTGCATGTAAGGAGACACTCACCTTCAGGAAGCCATACTCGTCCGAAGCCGCCATGGAACCAGAACTCCACGTCATCCTGCTGCTCCTACTTGCCCAGAGACTCAATGCCGAAGACGACAATAGCAACCATAAGTAGACTCACCTGTCACTGTTGTAAATTGCCAAAGTTCGAATGCTCACACAACATACCATCAGGAACTGGGGGCGAGGGCGACACACACATGTAACCTCACACTGACATGCACACTCACAGACAGCCTCATACACACCCGTACATACACAGTACACACACTACGCCCATCACACACACGTCAAAAACACAAACTGACTCCTGGAATCACAGCGCCGGACCAGTCACACGCAATAACCCACAACACATCACAACAAAACCATAACTGCTACACCAACAATGCATTGTCAAGCACCCACAATATACACTACCAAGTGACAAATCACACATACAACACAGCGTACCACCAACAGGGAATGAACAGACACAATCACAAAATCATACAGTGCAGCAATCGACATACACAGCAAACACACAGCACATCATATCTGACATACCATGCACCAAACACGCACACAGTCAAAGCACACAAAGCGACACAACACTGCAACCAACACTTGTCAACACAAACACCACTCAATACAATGACAATAACATGTCCACAACATACACAAGCCTATCACACAACACACACCCATCACTGGCGGATAAAAGCACTGCACACAACTTCACATGCTGCCCAGACAAAACAGATAGCACAAGCACCACTTACACACAAATACTCACACACCAACAATCTCAGCCATTAACAAATCTGCCCTAAGAAAAGAAATGCAGGGCGAATATGTAACGTCCAAACCAACAACTGGTTGTTCCAAAGATGTAATAATCATAAAATGAATAATTAAAGAAATGTCCAAGGCCATAAGCTAGTCCAATTAGAAAACGTGCAACATGCACACAATGCATATCTGTGTGCCCCGAACCTGACTCCTGACTGCCATGTAACCTCCACAGGTAGGGGCATCAAGGGGGCAGACAGGCACCTCAGGGATTCCCCACGGGAGCCAGAGGTGAGGTTTGGGCCTAGGAATTGGAGGAGGTTCTTTGGGATTGGGCTTGGAAGGGGGGGGGTTAGGTCCACACTTTGTGGAGGGTTGGGTTATCTTGCAGGGGTAGACTTAGTGACAGGGAGGGGCATGGGTACTTACCGGGTGGTAGGGGAGGCCTTGGAGGTGGAAGGGACGGGCCTGGGAAGGCAAGCAGAGTGTTTAAGCTTGTCACAGGGGAAAAAGAGCAGGAAAAAGGTCAAAACATGAAAGGAACACTTTTTTAGACACACAGGGACGGTGATCAGAAGTGGGTTTGGGTGTGGAGGGTGAGGGAGTGATTGTCTGACGTGTGGGTGTCGTGAGAGTGTGTCTGTGGGAGGTATGCTTTTGAGTGGTGGGTTTCTGTAGGGTGGTTGAGTGAGGGCGTTTATGTGTACAGGACTGAGGGGGGTGGATGTGCTGAGGGATGCCTTGGTGGGTGTGTGACCATTGGGGTGGTGACTGCAGGTATGGTGAATGTACTGCATGTAGGAGTGTCAGTGGTTGTGGTGTCTGCGGGTCAGGTGACTGGGGTGCATGTCTGAGGGTCTGCTATTGTGCTGACTGGGTAGGATATGTGTAATGGCTGAATCAGTGACTGTTGTGGTATCTGCAGGTGTTTCAGGAGTAGTGTCAGTGATGCTGGGGTTGGTGGGGGGTGTCAGGGCAGGTAGTGACTGTTGCTGTGTCTGCACCTGTATGTTGCTTGTGTGCATGCCGGTGGTGTGTCCTGTGGTGCCTATGTTTGTCTGAGCTACCCTTGGATGTTGAGGTGGATGCATGCCTGTCTGTGTGCTTTGGCTGGGTCGGGGAAGGGGGGTCTGGGTTTGGAAAGAGGAAGATGGAGGAGGACGGGAGACTGGCTGCCATCAATGTGGAGGCCAGAGCCTGAAAGGATCTCTGTAGGCCAGCCAGTGCACTGCAAATGCCCTCCAGGAATGCATTACTCTGTTGTATCTGAGTTGCCAGTCCCTGGATGGCATTCACAATGGTCAACTGACCCACAGAGATCGACCTCAGGAGGTCAATAGCCTCCTCACTGAGGGCAGCAGGATTGGCAGTAGCAGAGATGCCTGCGTCAGAGAAGAAATCCACCCTCTTGGGTGAGCGGGCACGGCCAACTGGGTGGGGAGCTACAGAGAGGGCGGTGGTAACAAGGGGGTGGCGGACTTAGATGGTGCTGGGGTTGTCCCAGATGGGCCCACCATCGCCAGGAAGTGTCCACTGGAGGAGGATTCCAAAAATGAAGAATTGGATCCTGTCTCCCCCATGGCACTCCCCTTGCCCTCTGGGCCACTGGGTCCCTCGGTGTCAGTGGCAACATGACTTCGGGCACGTGGCCAGCAGCTTCCCCACTCGGCTGTGCTCCGTCTTTTTCGCCTTCCGATGCTGATGCTGAGAAACAGAGAGAGAGGTAGGGTCATCACATTGGTAACATACACATAGATTACACCATACACAACAGTAACATCACATCCATGTGTAAAACACCCCCAGGTAGAAACCATTTTGAGCCAACATCATGTCACAACAACATACTTTCGACAAACCTATATGACAACAATTTCACACACAACATAAGTCAACTATCTGACCACTACATCACCATCCTATCAGTACAACTATAACACAAACTATACCTGCACAAGTTGATTTGTCAACATTAACAGTGTATTCCTATACAGAGCATCACAATGAAACAACAGTTTATCAATGGGAATTAGTGTTGACTTTGATATCATATTCATACATACGCCAAATCTCTGCCTGCTCAATCCATTACCAGATGTCATGTCCTATGAAAGGTACCTCATCACATTCCAATTACAACACAGCATGTAACTTTTAACTGTGTCTATAACATTCACAATGGCAAAAAACAGAAATGCACATACTCCATTTATCATATCCAAAGTCGGAGTATAATAGATTTCAAAACCATTTCAACAACACATGCATCAATAGTGTTTTTGCAAAGGTTGATACATACTTTGGGGACCTACTCATCTTAGTAATCCTTACATAGTAAACAAAGTCATGTACAGCAATAGGGGGCTATTCAGCACACAGGATTTACCCACAGACAACCCCAGGGACCATACCAACACCTTCAATACAATGGACACATGTCATGTGCATGAAGGCCACATACAGTCCTACTGATACTGATAATTATCAACATCACATCAACAATATCAAAATC
Organism: Pleurodeles waltl; assembly: GCF_031143425.1. Classification (NCBI taxonomy): domain Eukaryota; kingdom Metazoa; phylum Chordata; class Amphibia; order Caudata; family Salamandridae; genus Pleurodeles; species Pleurodeles waltl. The sequence continues at coordinate 1,694,163,121 of NC_090440.1, forward strand.
CCAACATCACTATCAGCACTTCAAACGTAGGTAACCTTACATTTTTGGAGTAAAGTTACACTGACATAAGCAATCACTTCAGTGAAGACGATTGAGACACACACCTAGAGTCCAGCAAATTGACTGATAACATATACCATTCCACCAACATGTGAATGTCAACTACAAAACCAGCAACACAATGAAGTCAATGCAGATTGAGCGTAGCCATATTAACATCAATCTAAACAGATTCACAATTGCTAAAGTAAGTATGTCAAACCTGAATCAGAAATCTTGAAAATGACAGGAACTACCAATGTACACATGATCCTGGCAATAAAACAGTGTATATTGTACCATTTAGGAGATGTCCTGCCCTATGTAGCATGGCCACAATGCATTGGCTAAGGGAATAGCAGGCTAGCCATTTTCCTTCACAATAACATGTACCCACGACAAATAGTCTGAACTCACATTTCATTGACATGTCTTGCACTAGGAATGTAGAAATACCACCAGGCTTTTCATCATGTAGGATGTCCACCCTGATTATACAATGTACAGTCCACACTTAACAATGGGGACACCTCCTCACACCTCTGAGTAAGTGTAGCAAGTATGCCATGTGAAATTTCAAATTGAGATCACACCCTCACATGAACTTCACATCTATTTCACAACTCATGAATAATTGGCCTGTTTCTCACCTGTCAGAATCTATGTTGCACATAGAGCTAGATCCAGTGGAATAGGAATAGACAGAGACCAAAGATCTGAACAACTTACCAACATGCTATCTGGAGTATGGATCTGTAGGTGGTAAGGATGACCCAGCAAGTTATATATAGAGCAGTATAGTGGTACACATATGACACTGTCACATGTGCATTACCACTTGCTCAAATACAATATTGTTCACATTGCTGAGTTTTACGTCCCTATACACAATAGAATCTCCACACCTGTATGTCAATGTTTTAACCTGTGCACCTAGGTGTACCTAGGGGACCCTTGGCCTTTAGCACTTACCACATTGTCACAGCTTAAATACTTACACATTATACAATGAACTGGCAGAGAGGTGTACATATGTGTAGTCAGTACTTACCCACTTGTGGCTGCTATGCTTCCCTCAAACGCCCATCCCAATCAGGGTAAGCCACCGCCACAATGTGGGCCATTAGGGGGTGTCAAGGTCCAACGGGCACCCCTCTCTCGTTGGGAGGACATCCCCAGCTGGGCCTCTGCAGTCTTCCTGGGCCCAGCGTCTCAGGTCCTCCTACCACTTCCTACAGTGTGTGCTTCATGGGCTGTGGACTCCCAGGGTCCACACTTGCTTGGCAATGGCACACCAGAGTCCCTTCTTTTGATGGGCATTGATCTGCATGCATGACACAGACAAAAGAAGAAAGATATGTCCATATGCACCATTCAAACACAAGTGGTCAGAACACTTCATTCACAGTAAGTAAGCAAACATACCCTTCCTCTCAGTCAACATTTATTCACAATTTACCATCCGCAGCTAGCCCATGTGTAAAGTGGAGTCTCCCAAAGATCATGCATGAAGAGTACCTGGTATTGGCTAGACACATATAACCAGACCACATGATTATCCATAACATAGTATGTCTCTATGAACCTTTCTCACACCATTATTGTTGTACATGCTGCAAACTATGTTGTGTATAAAGGAAGTTAGAGTACACACTAGCTACCATGTACCACTACTGTATGTCTGCCTATGTACATGTGCACATTTCTATACACCCAGACATCATTGCCCAATCCCTCTGTAGCAGAGTCACTACGACTCCGCTTCAGGATGCTCCCCCAGGACCTGCTAAACAGCCCCCCGGGGCGCCTTCCTACACCCAGAAGTCCCGTCTACTGACGTGGATCCAGGTGTCTAAATAAAACCGCCGGAAAAAGAGGAACCGGCGCAAAGAGCAGCGGAAGAAGAGGAGCAGATGCCACCCATGGAGGAGAAAACAACCGAACGGAGACACCAGGTGAGGAAAGCAACGCCGAACCAGGAATCCGAGACGTGAAGGCGCCGAGAAGAAAACAGCCGCTGGAGGCTATATCTCCCCGCGACAGTGCCCGCCACATCCCTGGAGGTACGCAGGTACATTCCTGCATTCTACCCCCACAAAGCGTTATTGGAAGAAAGGACTCTTTTAGTCCCTTTCCCATCGATCTAGTATTTATTTTTTCTCCCTCTCTCTCCCTTTCTTCTTTCTCTCCCTCTCCTATTTCTCATTTCTGTCTTTAGTAAGAGAGGGAGAGAGCCACAAGAGCCACTCCTGAGCATACTTACTCGAGATGTAAAGAGTAGATATATAACATTTTTTTTTTCTTTGCATGAAGGAACCATCACTGGGATTTGTTTCTTTGTTTTCTCGGGTTGTCTCTTATATTTCTTCTATGATGATCGTCCCCCACTCCCGCCCCAAATATAAAAGGTCTGAAGACGAGGCCCTTACCTGTTTTTTTTCTTTCCTTCTTCGTCGGGCGAAACGCTTCGAAGACCATTTCCCCTCAAATCCGGACGACACCTGAAAACCAAAGGAAAGAAATTAAGGAGAGAAATAAGAACAGTAAAAGAAGAACGGGAAAAGAAAAATAGACAGTTATACAAAGACTCCCCAAAGAAACAAAACAAATTTAATAAAAGTTCTCAAACCCATTCCCGTTGTCTGAGAGAGTTTTCTACTTACCGTAAAATAACCCACTACAATGGTGTCAGAAGTGGGATATTGAAATAAACTACAGAAACATCAAGATGGAAACGAGACCCACATTGGAAGATATGATCCAGCGATTGGCCGAGGGACAGTGCCACCTCCAGTTGGTATGGGAGGAACAACAAAGAGAAGCAAAGACTGACAGGGAGGTACTTCAGAACGCCCTCAAGAGCCAGGCCACAATAATGGCCAACAATCAACTAGTTCATAAGACAGCACTAAAAAAATTAACAGACACGATTGCTGCAACCCGAGTATATCCCAATGTGCCCAGTTCTCCAGAAGTTCCAAGAAGGTGAAGACCCTGAAGCGTTCTTCACCAACTTCGAACGTGTAGCCACCTCTGCCACCTGGCCGGAAGAAAGGTGGGGACAGTACGTAGCCCCCCTTTTAACCGGAACCTTGCAAGCCGCTTACCAGGCGATAAATCCTGGTGGCACTACCCCATATCCTGATATAAAAAAGGGGATATTGGAGAGACTTGGACACAATACTGAATACTACTGATCAGGTTTCGCAAGACTAAGTGGACCCCTATGGAGAATCCCCGGGCCCTCTATTTTAGGATCCAAGACTTAGGCCTTAAGTGGCTAAATCCCAATAGCCCAGACAGGGAAGAATTAACATTAATTAGAATTATCTTATTGGAACAGTTCCTGGAAGCCCTACCACCATCTACGCGCAATTGGATTAAACAGCATCCCAAGGTCGACACCAACACAGCAATAGATCTTGCATGCGCTTAACACGAGCGCCTGAATTTAGGGCAGGAATCTCTAAAGGACAAACGGTACCACCTTGTACCACCGTCCCGACTTATCACCCAAAACCCCTTAAAACCTCTGAAGACCTCTCATTTCCTAAAAGTACAGAGAAAAGCCCCAACCAAGTACCCCAATGCTTCAACTGCGCGGAGTAGGGTCATATTACGAGAAACTGCCCCCATAAGACTGATGGCTCTGAACCCATGGAGATAGGGGTTACAAGAGGTAGAGTGTTCTATACTGGGAAAGAAGTATCCTGGTATACCGTGGATATGAATGTCAATGGCAGGGTCACCCGGGCCTTAGTCGACTCAGGTTGTAGCCAATCAGTCATCAGGGCCAACCTCGTAGACCATACATCAATAATGCTAAAGGAATATGTATCCATTGGTTGTGTTCTCTGTGACCGGAAATCATATCCCCTGGTTCCCACATAAATTAACTGGAATGGACAAAAAGAAATTATACCGATGGGAGTCATTCCCCATCTAGTTGAAGAAGTCATTATTGGGACAGACTTCGACCATTTCCCCCAGCTGTTAAACGAAGTACGAGAACAAAAAAGAGTGATTTCATGGTGGGAAGAGGCCCCTTTTTCCCATGCAGATATCTCCCCGGGAAGATCTAAACCAAGAAAAAGTAGAAACGAGAAAAGACAGGAACGGAGATACTACTATAACCCAGAAAAACCCCTTTCGCCTAGTGTGGGAGAAAAGACAGTGCTAGCTACCACTTCCTCCTTTCGACTAAGCCAATGAGAGGCCCCAACCCTAGTGCATGTCTGGGAGACAGCCGTACCAGAGAAAACAGGACAGGTGGGCCCTTACTTTTTAATACAGAAAGGCTTATTGTATCGAGTAGCTAAACATAGCATGCAGGAACGAATACAACTAGTGGTACCTCAACCTTTCAGAACACAAGTCTTGCACATGGCCCGTAGCCTGATGGGGGGGTGGTCATTTTGGGAGGGAAAAAACAGAAGAGTATCTTTTGCGTCGATTTTATTGGCCTGGGGTCTTTTCAGAGATACGTCGCTTTTGCCAACAATGTCCCCATTGCCAACTTGTAAATCCAGGACCACTCAAGAAGACCCCCCTTTTCCCATTACCTATTATTGATATCCCCTTTTCTAGGGTTGGGATGGATCTTATAGGACCCCTTATCCCTTCCTCCAGGGGTTACAGGTATGTCCTCGTCTTGGTAGACTACGCAACCCGATATCCGGAGGCAATACCTCTCTCGAGTATGAATATTAAAAACATAGCACATGTCATGATTGGTTTTTTTTCAAGGGTGGGATTCCCAAAAGAGTTACTCACAGATCAGGGTGCTCCCTTCATGTCCCGCCTAATGACCCAAATCTGCCAGAAATTAAGGGTGACCCAAATTAGAACATCTGTGTATTATCCACAAATGGGTGGTCTGGTAGAAAGATACACTCGTACGCTAAAAACCCTCTTAAAAAAGATCATCAGTGAGTCAGGGAAAGATTGGGATAAAAAGCTACCTCTGGTTCTTTATGCGATACAAACCCACGAACAATCCTCTATCGGCCATAGTCCCTTTGAGCTGGTGTTCTGACGCCAACCAAGATCCCTACTAGACATGGCCGCAGAAAAATGGGAAGAGGAGGAAGATGAGAACAAGAATCTGTTAGAATATAGCCAACAATTTAAAGATCAATTACACAGAGTATGGGAGGATGTAAGAATTCACCTAGAAAAAACCGAGGATAAACAAAAACGGTATTATGATAAGAGTACTACACTCAGACACTTAAACCCAGGTGAGAAAGTTCTTATTTTGCTACCAAGTTCAGAAAACAAATTATTAGCCAAATGGCAGGGACCGTTCAAAGTGCTTAAAGCAATAACACCAGTTACATATGAACCATTGCTATCTGAAACTCCAAAAAGGACCCAAATATATCATATCAACCTTTTAAAAAGGTGGGAAGAAAGTGAAGAACCTCCCGAGCCCCCCAAGTTTGGATTCCTTGGCAATAAGAACAAGAGACTAGAGATCGACTTATGCCCACAACCCATAGATTCGACAATGTGCCTTCCCCCCCTTAATCCCAAACTACACTCTACACAACAGGAACAACTAACGGAAGTGTTGAAGAAATACCAGATTCTTTTTTCAACCAACCCCGGAAAAACATCATTAATCCAACATCATATTAGGACCCCAGAAAATAAAATCGTCCGCCTTCGTCCTTACCAGATACCAGAGGCTAGAAGAGCGCCAGTAGAACAGGAGATCCAGAACATGTTGCAAATGGGAGTCATAGAACCCTCCTCCAGCCCCTGGTGTTCCCCAGTCGTCCTAGTCCCTAAACCCAATGGGTCGATTCGCTTTTGCATAGACTTTTGACAGGTTAACAAAATCTCCCACTTTGACATATACCCCATCCCTAGGGTCAATGAAATATTAGAACGGTTAGGTAAGGCAAAATACATGACCACGATAGATCTTACCAAAGGGGTACTGGCAGATTCCTCTTCATCCCCCGGATAAGGAAAAAAATGCATTCTCCACACCTTCAGGGTTATACCACTTTACTGTCCTCCCGTTTGGATTACATGGGGCCCCCGCAACATTCCAAAGGCTAATGGATAGGCTGTTAGGAAAGCATACTCTATATGCTACAGCCTACCTTGATGACATTGTGATCTTTAGCGAAACATGGGAGGACCACCTCCATCACCTAGGCGAGGTGTTCCATACGTTAAAAGAAGCAGGTCTCACAGTAAATCCTGAAAAATGTACCATGGCTACTGATAATATTGCATATCTCGGGTATTATATAGGAAACGGCCTAATTAAACCACAAATGAATAAAGTGGAGGCCATCCTCAAGAGTCCTGTCCCAAGCTCAAAAAGGGAAATCCGATCCTTTGTAGGACTTGTAGGATACTACAGATGTTTCATCCCACACTACTCTACGTTGGCCACCCCGTTAACTGATCTCCTAAAAAAGGAAAAGCCCTCTAAAATGTAAGTACTGACTCCCTTGCAACTCCAGAGTTATGAACTTCTCAAAAAGTGCTTAACCACGGAACCTGTCTTACACTGTCCTGACTTTACTAAACAATTCCTGTTACAGACTGATGCATCTGACGTTGGGTTGGGAGCTGTCTTATATCAGAAAGATAATCTTCACAGGGATCACCCTATTGTCTTTGTCAGTAGGAAACTACTTCCCCAGGAACAGCGGTATCCCATTATTGAAAGGGAATGTCTGGCCATTAAATGGGCTTAATGAGACTCTTCAATATTATCTTTTGGGCCATCCTTTCATTTTGCAGACTGACCACGCACCCCTTACTTGGCTCTCCAGGCACAAGGACACTAATCCAAAGATCCTAAGGTGGTTTATGGAGTTACAACCCTTTATTTTCCAGTTTCAACATATCCCAGGTCATCGTCTGGTTACTCCGGACTTCCTCTTCAGGCATCCCATAGGGCAAAGTCTTGAACAGCCTTTTTGTAGGGAGGGGATGTGTAACAGAGTCGCTACGACTCTGCTTCAGGATGCTCCCCCGGGACCTGCTAAACGGTCCCCCGGGGGCTTCTTCCTACACCCAGAAGTCCCATCTTCTGACGTGGACGAGGTGTCAAAATACCGGAAGAAGCGGAACCGGCGTGAAGAGCAGCGGAAGAAGAGGAGCCGATGCACCCCCATGGAGGAGAAAACAACCGAATGGAGACACCAGGCGAGAAGAGCAACGCCGAATCAGGAATCAGAGACGTGAAGGCGCCGAGAAGAAAAGAGCCACCGGAGGCTGTATCTCCCCGTAACAGTGTCCGCCACGTCCCTGGAGGGACGTGGCTCTCGCAGGTACGTTCCTGCATTCTACGCCCCACAAAGCGTTATTGGAAGAAAGGGCTCTTTTAGTCCCTTTCCCATCGATCTAGTTTTTTTTTCCTCCCTCTCTCTCCCTTTTTTCATTTCCTCCCTTTCTTCTCTCTCTCCCTCGCCTATTTCTCATTTCTGTCTTTAGTTAGAGAGGAAGAGAGCCACAAGAGCCACTCCTGAGCATACTTACTCGAGATGTAAAGAGTAGATATATAACATTTTTTTTCTTTGCATGAAGGAACCATCACTGGGATTTGTTTCTTTGTTTTCTCTGGTTGTCTCTTATATTTCTTCTATGGTGATCGTCCCCCACTTCCGCCCCAAATATAAAAGGTCCGAAGACGAGGCCCTTACCTGTTTTTTTTTTCTTATTTTTTTTTCTTTCCTCCTTCGCCGGGCGAAACGCCTCCAAGACCATTCCCCCTCAAATCCGGACGATACCTGAAAACCAAAGGAAAGAAATCAAGGAGAGAAATAAGAAGAGTAAAAGAAGAACGGGAAAAGGAAAATAGACAGTTATACAAAGACTCTCCAAAGAAACTAAACAAATGTAATAAAAGTTCTCATACCCATTCCCTTTGTCTGAGAGAGTTTTCTACTTACTGTAAAAGAACCCACTACACCCCCACTACCTCACTTTGCATGTTCACATCATACACTCCACCTTTCACACATTGGTGTACCATTGGACTCAGCTGCTCCTCTGGTGCATCATATAGCTGTTCATACAGAGGTAGGACCTCATCCACAAGCTTGTCCAGCTCTTCTGGAGTGAAGGCTGGGGCCCTATCACCTGCAGGACGTGGCATGATAGCTCCAAGAGGCAGTACACAGTAGCTCAGGTAGTAGATGTCTTGATGGCAGCAGTATCAGGAGTCAAGTGAGCAATACTGCAGAAGATGGCGGTCACGTCCGCCACATACATGACCGTCACCGCTGGCTGACATCGCCATTGGCCTGGTCCGTTAAAGGCAGCAGTGTGTTCCAATGGCAATGTCCATCAAGGTTGTGACCGCCTACTGCCATGATGACATCCGCCGGTGGAGTTGGGTCACTTCCTCAAGTGCGGTACAGTAGGTCAGGCAGCTGTAATTTTGAGGCAATTATATGTATGGAAAAGTTAGGGATTCTGCATAATTGACGATTCTCTATTTTGTGCGAACTATTAGTAAGTGTTGCCTTCAAGTTAAGGGGTCTAACTGTGCATGTGAGTAGTAAAGTCTGAGTAACAGAGGAATTGTTGGTAATGGAAATGATAACCTATTCTCAACATCTTATGTGCGAAGACAATGGAGTATAGGTGCAAAAAATATGTTTGACATGTAAACTAGGTTGGACTATCAAACACTGACAGTCACAGATAAATATGTATGTATAATACATCAGAGGATACAGGGAATGTGAACCAAGGGGACTGTCGTAAAAGGCATAGTAATATGCTGTACTCCTAATGTCATATGTTGTATCTGACATTCTTTGGAGATATGTGTGACTTCTATCTGAACCTATTCATTATGTGTAGATTGTAAAAGTCACCTACAATCTAATTTATTCCCACATAGTTACCCTGGCATGAAGAGAAGAAGACAACCTCCAGTGTACAGCCCACTAGTAGACCTGGACACCATGGAGGAAAGACACATTATACAGATCTATCGCCTGAATATGCATACAATCATGGATCTTTGTGATCAGTTGGAGTCAGATCTGCTGCCTGCCTTTCGCAATCCCAATAGCATACCTCCCATTGTTCAAGTCATGTCAGTGCTACACTTCCTGGCCACTGGGTCCTTTCAAAATACAGCGGCCCTAGGATTTCTCAGCCCATGTTCAGTCTGGTTATGAAGAATGTACTGTGTGCATTGTTGAAACACCTGAATAGCTACATCGGGTTTCCCCAGCGTGCGGACTTGGTCTATGTGAAGGCAGAGTTTTATGCTTTGGGACACATTCCACATATGGTTAGAGCCATATTGATGTTTGCTGGACCTGTGCTCTGAACAGGTGTGGGTCTACCCTGACAATTTCACCCACCATGACCCTCAACTCATCATCAGTGAAACATGGGTGTTTTTTAGGGACATGGTAGTAGTGGTAAAGACAGTGAGGTAGTGTTTAAAAAAAATAATTATTATTGAACAAAAAGTAAGTGATGAAGTGTAGGTGCTGTGATCTGAGTGGGTGACAGTTGTGTGTTGTGTGTGAAGATACATTGTGTGTTTTGTTTGTTATGCAGGTATGTGATGTTTGCATGGTGAAACATGTAAAGGTGACAAAAGTTGCTCATAGAAACTCCGTGATGGTAATTCTTCCTCTGTGGCTGTGTGTGGCATTCTGGTTGCAAAGGATTGTGGGTTGTGTCGGGGTGTGTTATATAGCGGCGTATGTAGGTGTGTTGAGTGTGTGGATGTGTGTCAGGTGTGAGATATTCAAACTGTCCAATGTGGTGTTGTGTTTGGTGTGATGTGAGTTCAGACCGCTGTGGTTCGTACCGCCAAGATTTTCCGCCATGGAAGAACCACTGTCGTAATTTGTGGATCGTAATATGATGGTAGGATTTTGGTCAGCCTGCCGGTGGTGGGACTGCCTCTTTTCCATCCTCCAGTGTCCTGGCGGTTTCGGAAATTTGGCTGTTTTAGGGAGGACTTCACAGTTTAACTCTTATTACGGCGACCAGATTACTGCCAACATGGCACCCATGTAGCCTTGGTTCCCCCCAGTGCCAATAAACGGGCATACAGGAACAGGAAAAACTACCACTGTATCAACATCCAAGTGCTGTGTTTGGTAGACCAGTACATTTCACAAGTCTGTGCAAAGTATCCAGGATCAGTCCATGATTCCTTCATCATGAACAGCAATATCCCACTGCTGATGACACGAATCTACACAAAGATGGCCTGGCTGGTTGGTAAGTCACATTTGACATGCATGTTTGCAAAGTTCATCTTGTGCTATCACAAATGTGCATGTCCAAGATATATGTTTGTGTTGTTGTCACTATTCCCTACAGGGGGCTGTGGCTACCCAAACCATCTTGCGTTGTTGACACCAGTGAGGTACCCAACCACGCCAGGGGAAGTCCACTACAATGAGGTCCATGGAAGGACAAGGAGTGTCGTGGAGTGGACTTTTGGGCTCCTGAACGGAAGATGTCACTGCCTGGACATATCTGAAGGAGCCCACCGCTACTCACCCAACAAGGTATGTCAAATAATTGTTGCTTGCTGTGTGTTCCACAACCTTGCCCTGAGATGTTAGATACTATTCATACAAGATGAGTGGGAGCCAGCAGTACCTGTGGTTGGAAATGCAGATATACCAAGTGAGGCTGAGCCAAATGAAGATGAATCTGGAGGCATCAGGCAGATCTCATCAATCAGCACTTCAACTGACTCAAGGTATGTGATGTCTTCTTAAAAATGAGATTTCATGTTGTAACCTACAATTGACGGCTGGCATGTCACCTCCTATTTACCATCTGTGAGGTCTTAGTTAGCTCCAATGTCAATGAGTCAGGTATATATGCAGATTGTTAGTTAGTATTGTGTACAGTACATTGTGGTATACAGTGCCTGAGATGTTACTGCACAAACAAAGTCACACTTGTAGAAAATACTTGTCAGAATTGATGTTTGTTTATAGGAATGTCCTACCCCTTATCTCTGTCAATCACAGATGTTCTAAGTTTCTGTTTGGCTCTTCATCATTGGCAAGTCACAGACAGTGTCAGAGGCAGATGGGAACTGCTCGCAGAAATGAGATGTGGACGTGGATGAAACCAGGTACTGATTGGCATGAGTATGTGGAGTGTAACTAATATGGCCAGACAGTCTGGACACTAGGATGGAAGTTTGTTTTCCCACTAAGAAGACCTGTTTGGTACTGGAGGTGGTCAAATTGTATCATGTGTGTGTCCATATGTGTCTGACACATGAAAATGTTGAACCATAGCCTCTACCATCATAATGATTTCTGTTGTATTTGACCTACCTTGAACATAGCTGTCCGTGTGTTACTACTTTGCAGACCAATGTGCATGTCTCTGTGGACTGACATAGGTGACTGGCAAGCCTACAGGTATGTCAACTTGGTAAGTGAAAGGTTCCAGGACTGAGGACATCAGTACTGATCTCTGTCTGTATCATGGGGAGTGATTGTTTGGAAGCTAAGGTAAGGGTATATGATTAGGCTTTACCTGGTGATACAAAGAACCAATGTATTTGGCTCCAGGCTTGTAGGAAGACTGAAATGTTCCTAACCTTTGTAACCTGTGGGTTAGTAGTGTATGGCACCTAAGCTGATAACCTGATGTCACTAGCAGTACTACTATATCTGCTGTTTGCAAATCTAGAAATAAATATGTGCAGATGTCAAATACTGCTGCTCTGTCTTATGTCTATGTTACAATCACAGTGTAAAGAGTCTCCTGGTGATACAGTACATGTGTGATGTCCATAACAACAGTTGTACAATACAGAGGGACATATTTATAACAGAGTTGTCATACATGAGAATTGTACATGGCTGATCACTGACACTTACACAGAACCTGTTTTTAAGTTGTATTTATTGGGGTGTGCAAATCAATATGTGTGAATTGAAACACAAGTAACCCAAAGTAAACAGTGATTTTTTCAGTCATGGTGGCTTAAAGCATTAGGGTAGCTGCTACACCATTTGGAAACACAAGTCCAGTGCCCTTGCACCATAGGAAAAAGGAGTTAGGTCTTAGAACAGTCAACAGGGTGTATCTGTGGCTCACAAGGGGAACTAATTAGGAGAGGTTCACTTCCTGGCAGTAGGTTTTGTCTTGGCATCTGCTCCTCTTGGATGTCTGGGTGGACTTTCACATTTGCAAGGGGGGGGTTCTTCTGATACAGAGGGTGGGGTGTCTGAGGCATGTCCTTCCCCTGGCAGGGCCTCCATTCCACTAGCAGCCGCAGATGTTGAAGGGCCAGAAGAGGCATTACTAGTGGAAGAGGCCTGATGTTGTGTGACAGACCTACTCAGGGTAGTGTTGATGTCCCTCAGCACCCAAGCAATGGAAGCCAGGACTTCCTGGTGGCTATCCCTCTGCAGCTGTTGGATTTCCCTTATCATGGTGATTACCTGCCCAATCATGCCTTGGGAAGTTTGGTAGGCTTCCAAGACTTGGGGGATGGTTTCCTGGTCAGTATTGTCCCTTTGAGCCCCCATCCTCTTGCCCACACCATCCCTCCCACACACCCAACCCCCACATGCCTGTGCCCCTGGCGCAGTGTGCCCACTCCCACTGGTGGCAGGACCGTTATTGTCAGGGGTGACAAGTGGAGACTCCGGTACCTGTACTGGGGGGCACACAATGGTAGAAACAGTCATTGGGACACAGGTTTGGGGACAAATGGTTGCCTATGATGTGGATGCAACAGGGCTGGGAGGAGTTGATGTGGGCAGGGTGAGGCTGACAGTTGTTGACTGACCAGGTGTCCTTGATGGGCCAGCTTCATCCTCAGCATCCACACATCCAGGGGTGTTGTCCTCACTGGGGCTTTTATCCAGAGGGGCAGTGGCAGTCTCTAGGATCCTCTCCTTGGTGACAATGGCAAGGTTACCTGTGGGAGAACTGGAACACAGAGTTGCTGTAAGTGATACAACAAGTGATGTTTCAGTTTGAGTATTAGTGAAGTTGTGCAGATGCACACAGTGCCTTAACATGATCCCTAGAAATGACAATGACAGCTGCTGCCAAATCTCACTTAGTACAACATGAGACTCTGAAATTTCAATACCATATACCATGCTCAGAGATGTTAAACTATGTCGGTAATAATTAGACTGCTGATACCCTCTTATATTGTCTGACTATTGACATGGGTGTTATCCTTTGTTGCCTAGCCTAGTGAAGTGTCTGGCATGATACGTGCCACAAAAAGCTGCACAATGCAAAATAGTGTCAGAGTAGGGACATAGTATGGGCATAAGCGATTGACATTGACCTCTATCTGGATGTACTGAAGGTACATCCACTTTGGCATCTATATCCCCACCCCCAGGGTGAGTCAATTCCATTTTGGCATTTTCTTTCTAGTGGCAGTTTAATGGATCACTTAGCTGTAGCTATGTTTTAATCTAATTATAATGGGAGTGGGCCACTGCATTGCTGTCATTGCCATAACCTGTTCCAAGTGGAAACTTCATGATGTGTTAGATAGGTAGTTAGTTTCACATGCATGGCATCTCCCATTTGGTGCACTCTTCAGGTTTTCGTAATGGTGGAATATTGCCTTCTGGGAGTTGTAATGCTATCAGTTCCCAGTACTCCACATGCCATTCCCAAGGGCTGTGGAGCCTGGTGACTTTAGTGGACATGTGGCATGCCAGAGAGGGGTAATGTGACATTAGGACGGAAGGGTTGGGGGTAGTTTGTTAATTGATATGGGTAAGGTGGTGAGTGAGCATGCAGGACAAAAGAATTGGGTGACATGAATGTTGCGGGGACTTACCAGACTCCACTCCCCCAGGTATTCCTGTCAGGCCCTCAGGAAGCAGGATATTCAAAAGCTTCTCCTCCCAAGATGTGAAAGTAGAGGGAGGAGGTGGGGGCCCACCGCCAGTCTTGAGGACCTCCAGCTGGTGCCTGATGGCCATGGAACGTACCTTACCCGAGGTCATTCCACCTCTGCCTGATGTCCTCCCTTGTGTGTGGAGAGCTGCCTACAGAATTGGCCCTGTCGACTATTCTTTGCCACAACTCCATTTTCCTGGCTATTGATGTTTGCTGGACCTGTGCTCTTAACCGGTGTGGCTCTACCCTAACAACTTCGTCCACCATGACCCTCAACTCCTCATCAGTGAAACGTGGGTGTTTTTCTGGGGACATGGTAGCAGTGGTAAAGACAGTGAGGTAGTGTTTAAACATTTGTTTAATTATTGAACAAAAAGTAAGTGATGAAGTGTAGGTGCTGTGATGTGAGTGGGTGACAGTTGTGTGTGAAGGTAAATTGTGTGTTTTGTATGTTATGCAGGTATGTGATGTTTGCGTGGTGAAATATGTTTAGGTGACAAAAGTTGCTCAGAGAAAATCAATGATGGTAATTCTTCCTCTGTGGCTGTGTGTGGCGTTCTGGTTGCAAAGGATTGAGGGTTGTGTAGGGGTGCATTATATAGTGGCATGTGTAGGTGTGTCGAGTGTGTGGATGTGTGTCAGGTGTGGGATATTCATACTATCCAATGTGGTGGTGTGTTCGGTGTGATGTGAGTTCAGACCGCCATGGTTCGCACTGCCTATGATTTTCTGCCATGGAAGAACCGCTGTCGTGATTTGTGGATCGTAATATGATGGTAGGATTTTGGTCGGACTGCGGGTGCTGGTGGTGGGACTGCCTCGTTTCCATCCTCCAGTGTCCTGGCGGTTTCTGAAATCTGCCTGTTTTATGGCAGACTTCACAGTTGAACTCTTATTACGGCGACCAGATTACTGCCAACATGACTGTCTTTAGTGTCTCTTACCATCAGACCGCCAAAGTCCTGATAAGGCCCATAGTTTCTTCCTATCTCACACATAGGTTGATTTTTCAAAGAAACTCTTTTTTCATGTTCAGACAAAGTTTGTTAGAAGCTAACCTTTTGTAAAAATAGATCAAAAGATTAGAATATCAACAAAAGGTAAGAAACCTAAAAGATATCATTTACCAGAAACCAGTAATTTGTTGTCACACAAATTAGAAAACAAATATGACACAAATAGACGTAACACATACATATATAAATAAATACATAACACTGCAAGGCATGGACTTAGACATGATTTTAATATAGGGGATGGGAAAATTAAACATACCAGAGTGGAAACTTATTCCATTCTTCAAGTCTTTCTTCCATTGAAGGCGAGAAACAGCACTTTCTGGATTTGTAGCTGTTAAAATTTGCACTAAATAATTGTCTCAATATTTTCTTTGTAGGTTTCTAATGTTTGAGAACCACGAGCTCAGAGCTCATCAAATCTTTGACTAGGAAACATTTTTCATAAGAGGACCACACATTTGCAGCTGAAACATTGTTCAACAAGGTCTTGAGAGGAGATTTAACAGTATCTATTCCGAAGAAGGAGCAGCAAAGAAAAACCTCATTCTCGAAATGTGAAACCAATGAACCGGTTAGGTAGAGTTGGAGTTTGAGAATTACAACTCCATTATGTCGAATTTAGTGATAATTTCAGTTTGAAGATTTTCAAAGGAGTGCTCCACGATCTGAAGGTTATCCATTGTTGAGTGTATTCTGTCTTTCAAGAATGGTTTATCTCTGCCATGTTCTAGGCATGAATCTTGAAAATGTCACCAGTAATCTGGTATTTTAGTTATTTTTCCGGGTCTTACTTTATTTTGCTAAAACAAAATGTATTATTAACTCTGATCCATTTGTCGATCTTAGATGACCTGTCTTTTGCTGGAGTAGTTAGCAGGAACAAAAGGTACTTAACTTAGGTGTTGTTTATTGTGAGTACTTCCCAAAAGGTCAGGTTATTTAATGATGTTCAAGATAATTATACATCTCTTCTTCAGACAGAAGATAAATGGATTGAATCTTTGTTAGTGATATTACAGAATTACCTTGAAACAGCTGGCCACAAATATAAATTACATGTTCAGTCCAGGTTGACCAAAACAGACATTTCCTTTGGCTCCTGAAGTTTGAGCTGTTCTATAAAGTGGAGATGAATGTCTTTGGACACCTCATTTTGGACTGCTTTGATTCCATACAAAATAAGATGTTTGGTCTGATTCCAATAGGAAGTATAGTACTTCAGTCTTTGGCAAGCCTCATTCTCAAAGATAAACCACCAGAACAATCCAATTCTATGTAAATTAATGTTCTCCTATTCTGGTATTGCAGGGTAAGGAAAGCAAGCTTCAAATGTAAACTTCTGGGCAGTAGGTTACTTTTGTAATACTAATTCTGGTCCTGAAGCTAATTTTGTGGTAGATCTATCTATGAACATGTAACTCCTTGGCCAATTTGAGCTTTAATAAAGGTTTAGCAATATTCTGTTCTCATTATTTTAAGTCAGATTAATGCCTAGATTATTGATTTGTTTGGACTTCCATTTAAGTGGAAGATGATCATATTCATGTTTATAAACCATTTTAGATATTGCCATTAAACTGGATTTTGTCCTGTTAACCAAGTACCCTGAGACAGTCCACAATTTTTGTAAAGACAATATTAGGGAGTTGTGTGATTGTGTTGTATCTTTTATTATTAATAATAACACGTGTGAATGTTAAAAATTTAGTTTCTCTGAAACCATTCTTTATCCTTTTTTAAGTTTTAAGATTTGACCTAATCAATATGGCTAAAAGTTCTAGTCCCAGATTAAATAATAACAGCAACAAAGGGTTCTCACAAATTTCATTACAAGGTCAGAGTCTAGAGTTATGCATTATGCCTTTTAATGCTGAACCCCTGCCACAGCAATTTTGAAGAACAAACTTTACATTACCACATCAAACACTCTACAATTAGAACCACAAACACTATGGCCCTCATTATGACATTGGTGGTAAAAACCGAATACCGCCGTGTTGACTGCCGCTAACATACTGCGCGGAGGCGAACATCTATCTGCCAGATTATGATACACACACACACAAAACTGACAGAAAACAGCCACAACCACAAATCCACCAGACCCACTGAACTTGATAAACTGTCGGTACTACCACCCATACCATTACTCCACCAGAACAAGCCCTCCAAATAATGACCCACCAATCACCACAGCAGTCATTCAACGGTGGTAAACCATTGGCGGTGCACACCGCTGAGGCGAATATGGCCACCCAAATACAAAACAAGACAACAGTTGCCAGAACCATAAACCTACACCTGACACAAATACACACACCCCACACACCCACCAACAGCACTATGAAACACACCCCCACATCACCCACAATCCTTTGCAAACACAAGAAGACCGCCACACTTTGCCACGCCAATCCCAGAGAGAACTGCTCACACATATCACAAATACCCATTCATCCTTCACACACCCCACCACTTCACACATCACCCTCTGCACAGCACACTCCACACAATACCCATGTCCCCACAAAGGCACCCCTCGTTCACTGATGAGTTGAGGGTCATGGTGGAGGAAATAGTCAGGGTAGAGCCACAGCTGTTTGGAGCACAGGTACAGCAGATCTCCATTGCCAGGAAGATGGAGCTATGGCAAGGATCGTGGACAGGGTGGACGCCGTAGGACAACATCCAAGCACAAGGGATGACATAAGGAAGAGGTGGAACGACCTACACAGGAAGGTGCGTTCCATTGCAGCAAGGCACCAGCTCGCCATCCACAAGACTGGCGGTGGACCCCCCCCTCCTCCCCCACAGCTGACAGCATGGGAGGAGCAAGTCTTGGCAATCCTGTATCCTGAGGGACTCACTGGAGTAGCCGGAGGACTGGACACTGGTGAGTCAACATTTACTACCTATCACCCCCCCATGCCTGCATGCCATCTCGACCCCTCACCCTGACTCCTATCACCCCAATCCATCCCACACAGTGCACCACCCCAATTACCCAACCTAAATGCCAAGCCCTGCATGCCATACCCACTGCATGCACATCCCTCCCAGCTCTGCATGCATACCCACCAACAATGCATGCACAGCATGGAGAACTAACAATCCCACAATCCATCACCATACACAACCAAAGTTGGGAGGACAACATCAATCACATAGGGGAAGCTAGTAATGCTAAATATGTCACTGACATGTACCATAACACATCACTTACATCCCCACAGGTGCCCCAGTCAATGTCAGTGGAAAGAAGGTGCCACAGCTACCCAGTCCCCCACCAGAAGATGACCCCAGTGATCACAGCAACTCAGGAGCTCTAGTTCTGTATGAGCTCCCTGGCCCATCTGGGACCACTGGTCAGTTGGCTACCCCATCCCACAGCCAGTCCACCACAGCCCCCCCTCTGAATCTAACACCACAGCAGCCTCCAACGCCCCCATGCCTCTGTCCCCAGGACACGTCAATCAGTAGTGTGCCCACCTGTATAGGTACCCAAGTCCATACCACACAAGCAAGACAATGAGGATCCTGGTGTCAGTGGGAGTGGGCACACCGTTCAGGGGACACAGGCACAAGGGGCCAGGGACACTCGGAGGACAGCTGTGCGCCGGGGGAGGACAGACCCTGGGAACCGACTGCCTGGGAGGCACTTACAAATGTCCTGGGGGCATACCAACAACCTCAGGACAGGATGGGTCAGGTGATCACCATCATGCAGGAAAACCAGCGGCTGCAGGGGGTACACCACAAGGAGGTCATGCAGCAGTTGCAGGGCATGAATGCCAACATGGCCTCCATTGGAATATGTGACAGAACAACTAGGTCCTAAACAACTATAGCCTAAACCACTACTGCTAAACACCTAAAAGGTCGCTACAACTAAGTACTGAACAACTACTGTCTAAACAACAATTGTACCTGAATAACAATTGCCTGAACAACTCATTTTGATATATATTCTAAACAACTAATAAACCATAAAAACAAAAAAGAAAACCTTACCTTAAAATTAGTTGTTCAGGCAATTGTTATTCAGGCACAATTGTTGTTTAGATAGTAGTTGTTCAGTACTTAGTTGTAGAGACTTTTTAGTTGTTTAGCAGTAGTGGTTCAGGCAAGTAGTGGTTTAGACCTAGTTGTTCAGGATGTTTCCCCCTCCATTGTAGGGATGCTGGGTGACATGGCCAAAACCATGTGGTAGGACAGAGCACACAAGCGGGCCACTTCCACTAGCCAATCCACCCAGCAGCCCTCCACATCTGCTACAGCTAGTGGACAGGAGGCCCTGCCACAGGATCTGCAGGCCACCAGCACCCCTCCCCCTGCAGAAGGTGAACCACCCTGCAAACATTCCCTGCGACCCAGACAGACACCAGAGACAGCTGCCAAGACCAAGTCCACCTCCAGGAAATGAGCCCCTCCTGAATGTCCCCCTTGTGTTCCACTGTGTCACCTTGACCACTTTGAACTGCCATTGCTTCCCTTCCTATGGCCCTTGGACACTGGACATGTGCTACAAACAGACTGGCCCACTACACTGGACTATTCCCAACCATCACCCCACTCCATTGCACTTTGCATTGTTTACCAAATTTTCAAATAAACACCCTTGGACACAACTTGAGTAATAGCGCTGTATCTGAAGGAAATGTACAATGTATTGAACTGCATGACCTTAGCAAATGTCCAGTAATATGTTGATCCATACTACATATGTGTGTCAGCAGTCTGTACACATCACAGCATTACACTGTTGAACCACTCCAACATCTGCAATAAGGGGAGGCATAGGTGACAGTCAGGTGGGATGCAAAGTTAGTGACTGGCATTATACTACAGCCACATAGCACAAAACATAAAGGTGTAATCTATAACTCACCAGTCTTACTTCAGTGTCAGTGGAAGTATTGCAGTATCATATGTGTCCTGTTGTCTACATCCTCCTCCTCCTCAGTGTCCACTGCTGCCACAGGTGCATTGTCACCCCCTTCTCCTGCAGATAGGACACATGGTATCTGAGAGCCAAATTGTGCAACATGCAGCACACAGCAACAATCTTGCAGACCATCTCAGGGAAGTAGCATAGGGTTCCACCTGTCAGATGAAGGACCTGAAGGTCCTTTCAACAATCCTCCTGGTACGCCCATGAGCATCATTGTGCCTATTCTCAGCCCCTGTTCTAGGATTCCTTACAGGGGCCAAGAGCCAGAACAAGTTTGGGTAGCCGGAGTCACATGGAAGAAGTGAGGGACACACATTAGCCTTGCACAATGGCATGGGGTATGACTCCTGAAGGCATACACTGACATACATTGGGTGGGGACACAGGCTCACCTATAAGCCACACTCTGTGCCTTTGTAGTTGTGCCATCAGCTGTGGGATGCTGCTATTCCTCAGGACAAAGGCATCATGCACCGACCCAGGATACTTGGCAGTGACATGGAAGATGTACTGGTCAGCAAGTCACACCATCTGGACATTGAGTGAGTGGAAACTCTTCCTATTCCAGTACACCTGTTCATTGGCCCGGGGGTGGGGTACTAAGGCAATATGGGTCCCGTCAACGGCCCCAATCACATGTGGTATGTGTTGCATTGCATAGAATCCAGCCTTCACAGTGGGCAATTCATCTACCTGGGGGAATGCGATGTAGCTGCACATGTGTTTGAGCAAGGCAGACAAAACCCTTACAAGCACAATAGAGAACATTGGCTGTGACATTCCTGCAGCCAAGCCCACTGTCACCTAGAAAGAGTCTGTTGCTAGGAAATGGAGCACTGATAGTACCTGCACACGAGGGGGAATTACTGTGGTGCAACGGATAGCAGGTAGCAGATCAGGCTCCAGTTGTGCCACAGACGTAGCCGCCATTTTCTCTCTATTACTTCACTTGATTCCTGACTTTCCACAGGACTACATCTCCACTGCGTGTGCTGCTGTGACCTGTGTCTGGAATCTACCATGGCCCGTGCAACAGGGGAAAGGGCCCCAGCCTTCGCATCGGAGGGGTTGGAGAGGCTTGTGGATGGGGTCCTACCCCTGTATGGGCAGTTGTATGGGTCTCCAGACCAACAAGTGAGTACATGATGGGTATATTGCATGCGACATGGCTGCATGTAGATGTGTGTTTGTGCTGGCAGTGTGTCATTTGGGGGTATGGCAGGTGGCAGTGTACATGTAGAGGTACGGGTCATGTGTGTGCCTGATGAGGGGCAAATGCAGAATGTAGGCCACGTGTGACAGGCTGAACTGTGTGGTTCATGATGTCCCTCTGTGTTTCCTCTGCAGGTCAGCACCCATCAGAAGAAGAAGGGGTTGTGGCGTGCCATCCCCAAGGACGTGCGGACCCTGGGGGTCCATAGCCTGCAGGGAGGCCCCACTGCTGGAAATGGTGGGAGGACCTTAGACATGGGGCCCGGAAGACAGCGTAGGCCCAGCTGGGAGCGGCCTCCCAACGAGGGAACCTGATCCCCTGATGGCCTGCATACTGGCTGTGGCCTACCCAGAGCTGGATGGGTGCTTGAGGGCATCAACAGCAGCTACAAGGGGGTGAGTACAGTGTGTGTGACAACCATGTTTGTTGCCTGGCATGGGATTTGGGTGCAGGGTTCTAGTCAGTGGATACCCCAATGTGTCAGCTTAAACATTGCTGCGTTGTCCAACTTAGGTATTTGGGGTGAAATGCATATTTTTGAGGCTTTCCATGCCAGACAGGGCTTTGTTGGTCCCAGTTGGTGTGCAAATGGCAGCGTTTGGCTCCTACCTGCTGTGATACCTAGCCAATGGTATGCCAGTGTTGTCCTTACTGCACATTCTTAGTCACAGTGTGTGAGAGTGATGTTTATGCCATCTGTGCTGTTGTTGCTGTGATTGACCCTGTGCTCCCTTTCTTTCTCCCCCTCTCTTCTTTTGTCATCCTGTCCATGTGTGCATTATCATCATCTGGCAAAGGGGCAGGGGCACCGGCGAGTGAACGCACTGCAGCCCACAGGACCCAGTAAGCTGAGTCCACCGACACTGAGGGAACCAGTGGGACGGAGGGTGAGGGGAGTACCACGGGGGGAGGACAGGAGCTGATACAACTGACTCTGATTCCTCCTCTGATGGGATCTCCCTGGTGGTGGCGGACCCCTCTGGGACCATCCCAGCTACAGGTTCTACTGCCACCTCACCGAGTTGTCCGGCCCGGACACCCAGGAGGGTGGGCGTCTCCTTTGCTCCAGGCACCTCAGGTCCTGCCCCAATCAGCCCTGCTGCCCTCAGTGAGGAGGCTATTGACCTCCTGAGATCCATCGCTGTAGGGCAGTCAACCATAGTGAATGCCATCCAGGGGCGGCATCCTAGATGCAGCAATGCCTTCCTGAACGGCATTCACAGTGGCTTGGGTGGCCTACAGAGATCGTTTAAGGCTCTAGCCTGCTCTCTGATAGCAGCCAGTGTCCCTGTTTCTTCCGTCCCCCCTCCAACTACCACTTCCCAGTCTCCTCTGCCCAAACCCATCCCACTCACACATCCAGACAAGCATGCACCCAAAACAAGACAAGACTGGCACAGTCAAACACAGGCAGCACACTTCAGTCCACAAGCACACACACAGCCAACACCCAGATGCACACACATCATCCACTGCCTCCCCCCTCCTCCTCCCTCACAGTCACATCAGCACTCACATTGCATGCACAGCTTCAACAGTCTCAGATCCTGCCACCTGCACAGCCTTGCCCACAGTCACCACAACAGCAGACCCGCAGACATGCACCCCACACACCACCTGCACAGTCACCACCACCCCATCATGCAGCACACCCACCTCACTTGCATGCACCACCACCACATCTATCCACACATCCTGTTTGACCTCCCCCACCCTGTCTGGCACCCTCCAAAGACACACAAATGCTCACACTCAAACCTCCAACAGCCATCCACAACACACATGCACACTGTCCATGCACCTGCACCCAAGTCCAGCACACCTCCCTCTACCTCGACTCCCATTGCCCACCCTGCTAGTCCTAAGAAGCTTTTCCTTTGCCGCCTTGACCTCTTCCCTCCAACTCCGTCCTGCTCGTAAGAGAAAGGACCCCCCAGTATCTCCAGCACCAAGTCTAGCCCTGTTCCACCCCCTAAGACTTCAGCTGCCACTAAGAGGCACAAGAGTAGAACTCCGACCCACTGCCCCAAGCCCTCTCCTCTGCCACCAAAACAGATGGTCAAAGAGCTGCCCCCTTCCAAACCCAAGCCCAAAGACCCCCCTCCCAAAAAGAAGCCCCCACCATGCCCCCTAAGGTGCCTGCCTATTTCCAACATGATGCCCCTGCACAGTGGAGTCCTCTTGTTGTCAGGAGTCAAGTTGGGGCTTGGACTTTGTCCTATGGGCATTACAGACTTTGAACAGGCCAATGGCCCTGCCTGTACATATGTTTTTCTATTTTGATTGGATTTGGGGTCTTCATCCTACTGGATTACAGTGGTTGGAACAGAGGTATTTGTCGTGGCTTTCTTTGTTCCTGGATTCTGTTACTGTCGATTTACTCTGCAGATAGTTCTGGGTGTGTGGTGTGTGTGTATGATGTGTGTTATGCGTGTGTGTGTCACTCTCCCCTCCCTCCCTCCCTTGTGTGCTAGGCGGCTATACTCCCGTCATCTTTGTCGGCGTTGGTACTCCAGGATGGCCGTGGTGTGGTACAGCATCGGGAAGACTTCCAGTTCTGGTTCCATGGCAGCAGCGAACTCCTCTGTGTCCCTGGAGGTGAGTGTCTCCTTTTATATGGTGTGTTTCCGCCAGTCTTTTGGTGGCGTTACTACCGCCCCGGAAAACCTGGTGATGTGCTATGTCATAATATGGTGGGTGGATCCTTGTCTTCCGCCTGCCTGTAGGTTAGGTGGCTACCGCCGTGTTGAGTGGTTGTACCACACTGGCGGTTGGGGTGGTACATTGACTGTCTATGGGAGGAATCACCACCATGGTCATTATATGGCGGTCATTACCGCTGGTCTGGCGGCGGTGATACCATCATCGCAGGCGTGGCGGTATGTCACAATGAGGGCCTATATAAGGCCTATATAAGTCCACATTGTAGAATCCCCACTCTCTTTTAAATTCTGCTCCTCTGATTATAGGTAATTTTCTGTAATCGTCTTTTGGTATGAATGATGTGATGATTAGGTTTATTTGTGGAAAACACAAATTATTTCTGTATAGCTGTAGAATATTGATTTGGATAATTGGGGTTTGCATGAGTACTTTTTCTTTTAAAAAGATGTGCATTTACTAGTTTAGGAAATTATTAAAAAATGCATGCCTTTTGTTAATGTGAGTAATGAGCGCTTGATATAACAAGGGGGACTTGGAGTCCCAGGCTTTTGGCCCTAGGAGGCGGCCATTTACTGCACCAGCTGCCCCTACTCACCTCGCTAGCAAGCGCTATAAAGCGCAAGGGGGACACCGCAGCGTGGGACATGCTTGATTCAACAAGGAGGACTGTGAGTCCCAGACTGCTTTTGGCCACAGGAGGCTGCCATTTCCTGCACCAGCTGCCCCTATTCACCTTGCTAGTAAGTGCTATAAAGCGCCAGGGGGCCACCCTAGCACGGGATGCGCCCGGGCCAAGGGCGGGCCTGTCCACGCCCGTCGGAGCCAGAAGGAGGCTGGGCTGGGCCACCCACCTAACATCTATCACCAAATAGGCTTTGCTGGTGTTTTATCTTTTACTGCTGCATTACTGGGTGTTTGTAACTTAGTCTGTGCCCCTGTTTCCACCAAACCTAATTAGGTTTGTCAACCACTGAGGATCCCAGGATTGATCGAGGGCTGACATCAGGGTGAAGCAGAAGGCAAATGGTGGCCCTCAGGGCACAGGGGGCACCAAAAAGAAGATTTTGAGACATTCAGCAGAGAACTGTACATTAGCAGTAATTGAATAACTAATTGAGGAAGTCAAAGGGTTGCTTGTACATACTGATAAACGCCGAGATAAGGCAACCAAAGGGCCAGGTCAAAAAAAGTTGGTAAAAGAACACTCCTATAAGGGCATTAGACAGTTCCTCAATCAATTTACAAATTAATGTGCTATACTCCCTAAGACCAATTGTAGTGAAACTACCACTCAGCTCTCCCTTGCACCCAAAATAACACCTATGGAATAACCTGATTTAGCCCAAAATATTCCCACTGAGGTCAAATAAATATTTTTAACTCCATCAATACCAAGCATAGATTGTTCAAATAGATACGAGATACTGGGCACCCCGGCGATGGAACCCACTGGCTCAGGGACCCCAGTCACATCCAATACTCCATCTACCCTAGGCAGTAACACCATAAGCGAACAACTACATTCCCTTAAGGCTGAAATAGTAAGCCTCCAAGAGTGTATAGGGCGACTAGCAGATAAGCTCAATGTACTGACAGGGGTAATAAATAACACACTAGAAGAATTATATAAAAGATCAGACCCAGGCAGGGTTCAATACCATATTACCCCAAGACCACCCTGCCATGCGACTGCAATTACTAGTACCAACGAGCCTAGCCAGAAAAGAGCAGGAACATTTCCCCCTAGCTCTACAACTTATAAGGACAGCCAACATCAAGACCATTTAAATTTAGTGCCTGACGCACACTCAAATAACTTGAAAAGCTATAGAGCAGGATCTCCAATTAG
Organism: Pleurodeles waltl; assembly: GCF_031143425.1. Taxonomy (NCBI): domain Eukaryota; kingdom Metazoa; phylum Chordata; class Amphibia; order Caudata; family Salamandridae; genus Pleurodeles; species Pleurodeles waltl. Next base: position 1,694,188,719 of record NC_090440.1, read on the forward strand.
ACAGGCTGCCACAAAAGGAGGAAGAGCTCCAAATGCTACGCATGGGAAGATACACAACATGTTCATGATCAATGTCCCCAAACGAACAACTGATAAAAGGGAAACAAAAGAAATGCTTATTAACAAAGCAATACATTGGATAAGTCACACGAAAGGCTGTAGGCCTGTTATTAGAGAAGACATTGATTCTGCCAATCACCTAAATAACAACAGCATTTGTGACACAATTAGACTGGGGCTAAGGTCAAAACATCTAGTGGAAGGACTAATAGCCCTTGACCAAAGATTCCGATCCACCACACCTTCTCAAATAACTCTCAAACTACACGACTCAAATGGGAACGGCCCATCGTCAAACGCCACAAACTGTGCGTTCTCATCTTCCCACCGGATAAATCCACCTTGGTCAGGCCAGGAAGCTGACCTGAATGAGATTGACTGAATAGAGGGAAATAGAAGGAAGTTAATGCCCCTCATTAGGAGTATAGAGGAGGAACGGGTCCGCATAGAAGGGACAACCCTGATAGGGTCAGCTGACACTCCTGAGATTACCAAGTAGGAACCCTAACTATGTTGGGGGCATAACTAGGGAAGAACAGGCCACTGAGGATCTATTGCAAAGACCTGAGAAAGACTTGCCATGGGGGATCAAATAAAACTACTGTCCTGGAACATGGCTGGACTAAGAGCTAAACTCTCAGACCCAGAATGGGGATCCTTTATAGACCACCATCATATAATACTCTTGCAGGAGACCTGAGAAACTGAACCAGTACATAGATCTGGGTTCATAACATATAATGTAGAAGCCACTCCCTCGTCATCAGTAAGGGCCTCAGGAGGCTTACTGGCTTGGCTCCGCATGGACCTGTTCCCTTATTCCATCTGAGAGCAGAGAAGTATTAGGTCTTGAAATCAGAAATAAATTCTACCTACTGTGAAACCAAAACTATAGCTATTGTAAATATTTACCTAAGATCCATACCGACCACTAGCTTCTCCCCTGTGGTGGATCAACTATCGAATTTGTTAGATAAATTCCAGGGGAATTCGCTGAAAATAATAGCAGGGGTCTGCAATACCTTAATAACAAAGGAGATGGAAATGGAATGCAGGGAGATCTACCCACCCTATATATCAGCAAGACATAGCCCTCTCAAGGTTAGGGGGAAAAAGCCATCATATGTCGCCCTACAAATGGCTGATATGATTTTCACTCACGGCTTGAGCATAGTAAATGGCAACACCAAATCGGATTTCCCCCAACTTCCAACCTTTCAAAGGGGTCTAACAACAAGCAATATAGATTACTTCTTTTTAGACCAGCTCCTTTGGCCCTTCCTAATAGATATGGAACTAGTGTTAAGAATGGACAGTGACCACCATGCTGTAAATCTTAGGGATGAGCCTGACCCCCTTTGAGAACCCAGACCTGAACCTGGTAACAAAAGTCGATATGCTTCAGACCTCCAACAACCTGAGGAATATAACATTTCCAAATATAATAAAGAACAAAATGGCTTAAACACATATTTAATACATCTTTGAAAATATATTAACCAAGGCAATCACTGAGGGAGCAAGTGCAGGAACTTTCCCCGATCTCCATACACATCTAATGGACCTACTAAGCAGGTTCTTTGTAAAAGAAGTTAAAAGAGCTGAAAGCAAAGAAAAACATCTACCTGCTTGGTACACCAAAGAGTGCAGACTTGCCAAAGGCAGCTTACTGAGTACTCTTAAGACAGGAGCCTATAAAAAACGCTAGAAAAAACTACAACTCTGTTCTACTAAAGACTAGGAAAGCTTGGGCAACTGAGAAATGGGTAGAAATAGCAGATTCTCAACACCAAGGGGATGAGCAAGCCTTCTGTAAGTTAGTTTCACACGGAATCTGCACAGTTGACTACCATATGGAATTGGCTGTCCCACCTGAGAAATGGGTTGCCCATTTTGAGAGTCTACATGCAGTCAAGGAGAAGAGAGTAATGGAAACTGCTGTGACATATGGTAAAAGCTTGGTTAACAACAGTAATGACATAGCCCTAGGGGATAGTCCATTGGAGGATATGCGAAGAGAGGTAGAGAGCGATACTCTAGCTGAAACACATAGGGGGTGATTCTAACTTCGGCGGGCGGCGGCGGCCGCCCGCCGAAGTTCCCCCACCAAAATACCGCTCCGCGGTCGAAAGACCGCTGAGGGTATTTTAGGATTTGCCCTCGGCTGGCGGGTGGCCGCCAAAAGGCCGCCCGCCAGCCCAGGGCAAATCAACCTTCCCACGAGGACGCCGGCTCAGAATTGAGCCGGCGTAGTGGGAAGGTGCGACGGGTGCAGTGGCACCCGTCGCGTATTTCAGTGTCTGCATAGCAGACACTGAAATACTTTGTGGGGCCCTCTTACGGGGGCCCCTGCAGCACCCCCTACCGCCATCCTGCGGCGGAGCGCGCTCCGCCGCCATGGAGGATTCTGCAGGGCAGCGGGAAACCGGCGGGAGACCGCCGGTTTCCCGCATCTGACCGCGGCCGAACTGCCGCGGTCAGAATGCCCTGCGGGGCACCGCCGGTCTGTCGGCGGTGCTCCCGCCGACCCTGGCCCCGGCGGTCTCGGACCGCCGGGGTCAGAATGACCCCCATAATGCCATGAGTCACGTCAAAAGGGAAAAGGCTCCTGGGCTAGATGGTATTCCAGGTGACCTCTATACTTCCCAGCCTGAGGTCTGGGCTCCGTATCTCAACGCAATGTGCACCGCTATATTGAAGGGGGCGCGGATTCTGCCATCTTGGCAAGGAGCAGTCATAATCCTCATATACAAAAAGGGTAATAGAGACGAACCATCTAACTACAGACCCATAAGCCTCATAGACACAAGCCAGAAAATATTCTATAAGCAGGTGTTGATGAGGCTCCAGTCCTGGCTCAATGACAATACAATGCTCGAAGACGCCCAGGCGGGTTTCAGGATAGGTGTCAGTACAGTGAACCAGATCTTCCTTTTTATGACATTATATTGGAAATACATCACATTGAAGCGTGATCATCTAGATATACCCTTTTTAAACCTTCGAGCGGCTTTTGACCTGGTTCCAAGGGACAAACTCTGGGAGGTACTAGAATCATATTGGACACCAAAGGACCTTGTATGGTTACTGAGAACATTACACAAGGATACGTACGCCAGGGTTAGGTGGAACGGGGGTGACCTTACCCCTAAAATCCCCATTAGTGGGGAAGTTAGACAAGGATGTGTCCTTGCCCCAACCCTGTTTAGTCTCTATATAAATGGAGCAGTGAAGTGGTTATCAAAATGTCGACATGATGCACCTAAACTTGCGGGAGTACCTATCCCAATTCTCATGTTTTCAAATGATACCCTCCTAACATCAAGAACACCAATGGGCCTCCAGCAAGAGCTGGACTCCTTCACAGATTTCTGCATAGAAAGAGGCCTAGAGCTCAATCCGTCAAAGTCAAAGTTCATGGCTATAAACCCACACTGATCCTTTAAAGGCAATATGAAATTAGGTAAGGAAAGGCTGGAACACGTTGAAAACTTTGACTACCTAGGAGTAAGGCTCTCCAAAAAAATGGGATGGAAGCTCCAACTGGAGAAATGTAAGACCACACTCTATTGCAGATCAATGGCCATAGCTAGAAAATATAAGGCATTAGATGGGGAGCCGGTATCGCCAGCATTAAAAGTATATAACGCCGTAGTTGCGACCGCCTCTATATATGGGGCAGAAATATGGGGATATTCGAATACCAACACATTATAGCAAATGGAAAACAAGTTTTTTAGGGCCCTCTTTAATCTCTCACAAAATATACCACTTCTCCCCTTTTTGGTATGACCTCAGCATCAATAAAATTCAACAAATAATCTCCTGAAACCCCTTCTATACTTGATTAGGGTCTGGTCATCGGGGGATCTTTCCCCATATAGGGCTTCCCTTGCAGAACTAGTAGCTCTTGATCCATAAATGTGAACGCCTTGGTTAAAACATGTTAGAAACTTCAGTAAACTACTTAATATGGGCACATTGTGGGAAGACACCGGCTCAATCAGAAAAAGTGTTAGCCAGAAGCTGAAAGAAGAATACTACAAGAACCTGGAATAATCAAAAGGAAGGGAGTACATCAGCTCTTTTCTTACTGCACAAATGCATACCACATCTTGAACCTTACCTGGACATAATATTTCCTGCCCAGGTGAAGCGGCTCTATGTCCTATTCAGATGTGGGGTACTGCCATTGAGATTCTATACTGTTCTTACAAAAGTGAGACTAAAGCGCACTTTTTTTCTTTTGTCTACTGTATGAGCGACCCCGGAAAAAAGGCTTACTGCCCTTATGTAGAGCTATGGGTGCAAAGCATTATTGGGAGATTATGAGGCTCATGAAAACTGAAACCTGAAAAGTAATTACATTTGTGGTTTCCAGGTTCATGGACTGGTCGTGGAAACGTAGGATAAAAATGGATAGTTTATCCTGCTCCCTGCAGAAGTGAATGCTGTATTGTCCAATGGCATAGTTATTTAAATTATTGTACACACTTTGTAATCTATTGATATTTTTTAAAATATATGGGCTCAAGTAAACTTTATTATATTTTAGCACTTTAAGATCTAAAAAGCTTGAGCCTAGGTGTATAGAAAAGTGTGAACTCATATACCTACAAAATATAGAGGGCTGTGGAATTGGAAGGTTTTATGAGAATGTTTCTCTTTTGGATCATAGTTGTTTAGACCAATCTTTTTTAACTTGCAATCTATTGATGTGTTGCAAGGGATCATATACTGCATTATAATATATCACTTAAGAACTATTGTCCCTTGAGCCTAGGAGACTAGCAGAAAGTAAACACATGTACTTGCAAGCAGAGGACTGGGAATTAGAAGGCCCCAAGGGAATGCTTTAAAAGCATTATCATTAAGCCCATTGTCCATCTATGAAAACTATGATCATCTAATCCGTGAAATCCATTCATGTATTTTAAAAAAGGGACTATATGACTTTTAGCACACAGCACTTTTAAGATCTATTGGTACTCAGGCCTATGAGTATAATGGAGAGAGATTATGTTTTATGATCTATTGCTTTTATGGTTATGGCCAAAATAAAGTATTTATTGATAGAATAATGAGTTGAGTTGCTCTTTATTTAGGTTTGATTTAGAGCAGGTTTGGGGAAAATTAAAGTTTGTGTTTCTTTTCGAGCTACCTGACTCAGTAGTTTGAGTAGGTTACATCTTCTTTTGTGATTTGGCGGTCATTTTGAAAAGGTATTTTTTCAATACAAATTAAAGGAATACTGTAGGAAGTTGGCTCTGTATATACTATCTCAAAGTGGGAGATAGTGTGCACAAAGTCCAAAGGTTCCCCTTAGAGGTTGATAGTGGTAAAATTAGATAATTCTAATGCTCTATTTTGTGGTAGTGTGGTCGAGCAGTAGGCTTATCAGAGGATAGTGTTAAGCATTTGTTGTACACACACAGGTAATAAATGAGGAATATACACTCAAAGACTTAACTCCAGGCCAATAGTTTTTATATAGAAAAATATATTTTCTTAATTTATTTTAGAACCACAAGATTCAAGATTTGAAGTAAATACATAAAATGCAAGGTACTCCACGTAGGTAAGTAAGGAATTTTGAATTAGAGCAGTAACATACACAGTATAGGTAAACAATGGCAATAAACTATTTTAAAAGTGGACACTTCAAAAATCAACAATTCCTGGGGGAGGTAAGTAAGGTTAAGTTTCTGAGGTAAGTAAAGCACTTACAAGTTCAGTTTCCTGGGCATAGGCAGCCTACAGTTGGGGGTTCAAGGCAACCCCAAAGTCACCGTACCAGCAACACAGGGCCGGTCAGGTGCAGCGGTCAAAGGAGGGCCCAAAACACATAAGTGCCTATGGAGAACAGGGGTGCTCCGGTTCCAGTCTGCCAACAGGTAAGTACCTGCATCGGGTTTTCTGTATAAATCACTGGAGGGACCCGGGGGTCATTCTAGAGGTGCAGGCAGGGCACAGGGGTGGCTTCTCGGGCCAGCCACCGACTGGGCTAGGCAGAGGGCCGCCTGAGGGTCACTCCTGCACTGGAGGTTGGTTCCTTTTGGGCCTGGGGGCTGCGGGTGCAGTGCTTGGTCCAGGCGTCTGGTTCTTTGTTCCAGGCAGTCGCGGTCAGGGGGAGCCTCTGGATTCTCTCTGCAGACCTCGCTGTGGGGGTACAGGGGGGTCATCTCAGGTTACTCACAAGGTCGCAGTCGCCTGGGAGTCCTCTCTGCAGTGTTGGTTCTCTGGAGCTCGAGCTGGGGGCGTCGGGTGCAGAGTGTGAAGTCTCACGCTTCTGGCGGGAAGAGTGAGTTCCTTAAAAGTTGCAAAAATGTTGCTGTTGGTGAACAGTGCCGCTGTTCTCTGGAGTTTCTTGGTCCTTTGGTTCAGGGCAGTCCTCTGAGGCTTCAGAGGTCGCTGGTCCCTGTCGGATGCGTCGCTGTGCAGGTTCTTTGAGTCTTGAGACAGGCCGGTAGGGCTGGGGCCAAGTCAGTTGTCGTCTCCATCGTCTCTGCAGGGCTTTCAGGTAAGAGGTCCTTCTTCTTGTTGTAGGTTGCAAGAATCTAATTTTCTGGGTTCAGGGTCGCCCCTAACTACTAAATTTAGGGGTGTGTTTAGGTCAGGAGGACAGTAGCCGGTGGCTACTGTCCTGGAGGGTGGCTACACCCTCTTTGTGCCTCCTCCCTGAGGGGGGCACATCCCTAATCCTATTGGGGGAATCCTCCTATCTCAAGATGGAGGATTTTTAAAGGCAGGGGTCACCTCAGCTCAGGGCACCTTAGGGGCTGTCCTGACTGGTGGGTGACTCCTCCTTGTTTTTCTCATCACTCTCTCTTAACTTGCCGCCAAAAGTGGGGGCAGTGGCCAGAGGGGCGGGCATCTCCACTAGCTGGGATGCTCTGGGGTGCTGTAACAAAAGGCATGAGCCTTTGAGGCTCACCATCAGGTGTTACAGTTCCTGCAGGGGGAGGTGAGAAGCACCTCCACCCAGTACAGGCTTTGTTCCTGTCCTCAGAGAGCACAAAGGCTGTCACCCCAGGGGGGCAGAAACTCGTCTCAGTGGCAGGCTGGCACAGACCAGTCAGTCCTGCACTGTAGTATTGGGTAAAATACAGGGGGCATCTTCTAAGATGCCCTCTGTGTGCATTTTGTAATAAATCCAACACTGGCATCAGTGTAGGTGTATTATTCTGAAAGGTTTGATACCAAACTTCTCAGTATTCAGTGTAGCCATTATGGAGTTGTGGAGTTCGTTTTGACAAACTCCCAGACCATATACTTAAGTTGGCCACACTGTACTTACAATGTCTAAGAATAGACGTAGACACTGTAGGGGCATATTGCTCATGCAGCTATGCCCTCACCTGTGGTATATAGTGCACCCTGCCTTAGGGCTGTAAGGCCTGCTAGAGGGGTGACTTACCTTTGCCACAGGCAGTGTTTTGTGTGCATGGCATCCTAAGGGGGATGCCATGTCGACTTTGCCTTTTTCTCCCCACCAACACACAAAATCTGCAATGGCAGTGTGCATGTGTTAGGTGAGGGGTCCCTTAGGGTGGCACAACACATGCTGCAGCCCTTAGGGACCTTTTACAAGGGACTTATCTGTGTGCCAGGGGTGTGCCAATTGTGGGAACAATGGTACATTTTTAGTGAAAGAACATTGGTGCTGGGGCCTGGTTAGCAGGGTCCCAGCACACTTCTCAGTCAGGTCAGCCTCACTATCAGGCAAAAAAGTGGGGGGTAACTGCAACAGGGAGCCATTTTTCTACAAATACACAATAGTGCAAGAGTCCACAATGAATGCTCCTGTAACTACGGGGCCGGTTTGAAGATGCTAAGCACGCATCATGAATTAAAAATTGTGCCTGTTTGTTGGAGTTAAGGAGAAGGAAGCTCACTTGGTATATGAGGTCATATTAAAGTTTTTATGACAATAAAAATTTGTAGTTTAGATTTAAAGAGGTGGTTTAAAGAATGTCTGGTGAACTCAATGTTAATACTATGGAATTGCCGGAGGGCATTGTCAGTAAGGAAATGTTAAGAAAATTAATACAAAGGAGATGAAAACGGCAACGAAAGAAATCATTGGTTCTGTTATGGTTGAAAGAAAGAATGATATTAACTCAGATGATAAATACTGAACATTTTTAGATGACGAGGGAATTAAGAAAGGGAAACACCTCAGAAAAGTTAAACAGTTAGAGAAGATGCCTTTAAGCATGAAACAGAAGGTTAATTTTAATGCTAACACAGAGACAGTTGTTATAAGTGACACGCTTGAGAAATGTGTCGATGGAGGCACACAGGTGAAAGGTGTCCTTCGTGACAGACAAGGGGATGCTAAAGATGGCAGAATGGATGATGAATTTGGATGTTATTGGGGAAAAAGGGAAGCAAGAATTTTATTATGAATATGTTTAATCTTCAGAATTAAGATTAGATAGAAGGTAATTTGGGCAATCGCGTGGAAAAACCATCTACTTGTAAATCAGTAATAAAAAATCCTTTATGAGAAGAAATGTTTCGTCATGATTTAAGGCACCCATGCATTGTGGTTTGGGGGCATTTGGATTATGTGGAAACATTTATAAAACAGTGGACTAGATAACCTTTGAATAAGAAGGTAAGAGCAGTCTTAAAACCTGAGTGTTTGAGGCCTGTGATTGGTGAGAAATTGTGTTGTACACATAATTTAGATCCAGAACGAATATCATTTTATTTAACTTAAGAAGGGTTTAAAAGCTCATTAAAAAATCCGAAGGCAAGGTTTTTGATATATTGGGGTTGTTAGGTCGTATTTTGACTATGGCAAAGGAAGCGCACATTAACAATATACCAATAGACATAGATTTACTGAGATGATTAAACCATAGACAAATTTGTATTCTAGGCAATGCTATTGCTGGCATAATTGCAGTAACATGCAAGGCAATTGTGTTGACGATAAACTCTACAATAGGAGGCTTGCCAAGAAAAAAGCTGAGCAAGGATACAAAGGGTTTGGTTTTTGAAGAACATCTGGTAAAAGCGTAGGAAAGTATGCTGCTCAGGATAACATGACAAGGGTATTTGGAAGCAGTGTATATGCCATGGATGGCAGCCGTGGATGGCAAGGTCCCAATATAATTATCAAAATATAGGCTACAACAGAGGCTTTCAAGCTTCAACAGGCTTCTTTCCTCAGAGAGGGAAATAAGGAAGGAGCAGACATATCCAAGAAAGGGAAACAAGCAAATGAAGAATGCAAGTTGAGTACAGTGATTTCTTCTAGTTCTTAGCACAAAAGGTAGGAAGGCGCCTAAATGTGGCATTTGATTACAAATGATCTCTGGGTATTAGAGACGCTGCAAGGTTAGAATTTGGAAATGTTGGAAAACTCAAATTAGAAGGTGAAGCCTGGCCAATTGATATAGAATTAGGAAAAGATGGAGATAGTGGATTGCGAGATATTGTGATTATTGGAAAAATTAGCTATAATCCAAGTACAGGATTGTTTCCAAGATTTTGTGAGAAATATATTTTTGGTAGAGAAAACAGGACAAGTGTTAGTGTCTAGGATCAGTTTAAAGGAATTTAACAAATATGTGTTATACAGACATTTCAGGATGGGGGTATCCATCTGTTGAGGGCCATTCAACAGGAGAAAGACTAGATGGTCGTTCTCCTGATTTAAACAATGCCTACTTCACGATTCCCAGGAACAAAGAGAGTCAATCATATCCCCAATTCAGATGGAGGCACAAACCTTATCGTATTCTATGTCTGCCGTGTGTGCTTTCTCCTAGTGTACTGAGGCCAGTAGTAGTGTTGAAGGAACAGTTATTGACAGTGAGGGATGTTTTGGAGAATTTTACACCTTCAAGAAGGATGGAGTTTTTGGGTTTCCAAACAGGTACGATGCAGGCAAAATTGTTATTATCAGAAAAAAGGTGAAGGATATAAGAAAAGAGATAAGATATTTGGTAGAGAAGGTGAATGTAACATTAAGAGTTGTGGCATAAATGATTGGTCTTTTATCTTCTTCAATATAATGGATGTTCCGAGGTCAGATACATTATTGTGCTTTACAGAAAGTAAAGGGAGAAGCCTTGAGAAAGATGTTTGTTGGTATGGAGACAGGATAAGTTTGTCCATGGAAGCAAGAGAAGAGCTGCTATGTTGATTGAAGAACTTGGAAGCAAGGTACACAAAGACTTTTTTGGTTGTGCACCAGATTTTGTGTTGAAAATGGATGCAAGTTTACATGGCTGAGGTGAATGATTGGGCAATCGGGAACAGGTGGATCTTGGTCAGGCTTGGAGAGGAACAAAAATATAAATTATCTGGAGTTGACAGGCGGTTTATATTCCTTGTAGAGCTTCAAAAACGTATTGTAATGTAGAGCAGAGCTAAAGCGCATGGACAATGTCTCTTGCATTAATCGGTTAGGGGGGCCAGACCCCAACACTTCTCAGATTTGGAAAATAAATTATTATTTTTTTGTCTAGAGCAGAAGATATCTCTAGAAGTGAAATATTTTCCAGCAGGGGAAAAATCGTAGGCGAACTGGAATGTAAGATATTTAAGGGTCTACACTGATTGTATACTGGATCGGAGTTGTTTGAAGGAAATAGACTGGAAATGGAGACCACTGAAGTTGGATCTGTTTGCGAGCAGATTAACGTTTTAAATAAAAAATTACTGCAGTTAGTTACCGAAATCAGGTGTTGTAGCAGTAGATGAATTACAACCGAGGTGAATAGGGAAACAATGTAATGCATTCTCTCTGTAAAGTTACAGAGGGTTCTACCAAAGCAGAGAAGAGAGAAATATCTATTAATTCTAGTGATTCCGTTTTGGACAGCTGAAGCCTGGTTTCCAGCAGTACTGAACCTTCTTGTTTGGCAAGTGTCAGGAAATCTGAAAATGTCTCAGTCCTTATGAGTGGGGCTGGAGAACTTCTTAAAGAATCTTGGGCATCAGAAACTAGAAGCAGTTACATGGACAGTACGGGTTCATTGGTGTATGAAGAATAATTTGGATCCAATGGAAACACATTTAGTAGAAGTTTCTACTTTTTTAGCAGAACAGTTTCAGGAAGATTTAAATTACAGATCACTTATCAAATATCAGCAGATGCTGCACGCCAGGTGTTAATACTGGAAAATATATAGGTAGGGACACAATGATCTGTAGAATTATGAGAATCGTGAGATTAAGATGACTGCCTAAATCTGATATGTCCTCCGGATGTGAATTCAGTTATGAATTTGTTTATGTCGTGGCTGACTAATGCATTCTATTTTATTGCATTTAAAATCATGTTGAAGAGTATCAGATGTAGAAATGTAAAAACCTTAGTAGTAAGACTTAGAGTTTACACTCCAGAAAGTTTTTTTTTTTAAATTGGAAAAAGGACAAAATCAATGTCTCATTCATTTTTGATCGAAAGTTTGAAGAGAATGAGAAATGATGTATGGTACATTGTATGCAAATGTATGAGAGTAGAGTGCTGGAATTCAGACATGATGGAGAAAATCAGCTATTATATATAAAACCATACAGAGCAATGCCGACTGCAATGATTGCTAGATGGCTGAAGAATGTTATGGAAGAGGCAGGTGTAATTTGTGCGAAAGTTTGAAGCACATTCCATTATAGAAACTATGACAAGTAAACACTTATGGAGGTAATTCCTACAGCAATTGATTGATGGGGTGCAGGAGTGTTAGTAAAGCATTTTTTCAGACCAGTTGAACATGTGGCGAATGCAGTTTCAAAGGACTTTAACATGCGAATGCTAGCCTCCAACCTTGTAATGCAATGGCAATATTCCAATTGATATGGAGAATATAGATGTAGTTAAAGTTATAAGGAGGCTGACATTATTCCTCCACTCCATAAATGCATTTTAAAAATAAAAAAAAAGAAGAAGAAAGATACATCAAGAAGTAAGGCACGATGAAAGGCAAAAATCTGGATGCAGTAAAAAAAATAAAAAATCCGCAAGGCCAATCAACAAGACATGCAAAGGAACGAAGCTTGAAAAGGTAAGAAAAAATGCGAGGGTAAACCAGCAAGTTTAATGAGCAACTAACAGGCAAACAAGCAAAATTGGTAAGCACGTTTTAACTGGTCTGGTCTCCTTTTATAGCTCAAAACAGGAAGTAAACAGAAAATGATATGCCATCCCTTACCTTGTGTAATCCAAAAACTAAATTCTTGTAAAAGGAGACCTTAACCAGCAAAAGGAAATCTGGCATTGACTATGAAAATATTAATACATACCTTTTTCATGCCTGCAGTGTTGCAAACTTCCAATGCCTTAAGAGGAGGCGCAGTGGCTCTTCTAAAGGTACAGACATCTCTGCCATATAGGCGGCGATCTCTAAATATGGTAGGCGATAATCTGCCATAACTCAAAACCCTTAGTCCTCAATGTCCTTTATCATGTGTGCCACTGTCATATTTTAGATTGAAGTAATATGTCTGCATTCTGTTGATTGTCTAGGTGACAACACCATCTGCCAGTCGTCGTTGTTGTCATCATTTGCTCTTCCTCAAGCCCTTAGAGGCTTTTGAATAGACTATGCCACTTGAAGGGTCACAACAGTATTCATGATTAGCAGCAGGTACCAAACTTTAGCTTTACCTCCTCTAGTTGGCCACTCCAACTCAGGGGTGGCACTACTCTCCTTTATGAACCTTGAAAAGCGTGCACTGCAGCAGTAGATGTACGAGAGCTTTTTCCAGTTTTATATTTGTATTGAACTAATATGATCAAATATAATAACTAATAACCAGATCATACAACTATTTCAATATTATTGTAGCTGAATTAGTTAATAGCGTACTATGACATTTGAAGTCCTTGTTACATGGGCATGCATTTGATTTGTAGGTTATTGGGTCTTATCTTTTAAGAGGCTTCTTTTCCTCTTGCGGCAGGGGAGTGAGATGGTGAAATGTATTACCTGGACAAATAATAGACAGAACGTAGATTGGTCAGTAAGATTAGGGATGTGTGAGTTTCAGATTTCCCAACAATCATGCGGAGTTATAGTGTTAAAACACCTTATATTAGAATCATGATCTTGTGGGCAGTGAAAACAGAGAGGAGGGCGGGATTGTTAGGGGCACTAAATACATATTGTTTAATTTATTCCGCATTTTACGGACTTCAAAACAGAGAGAAGAAAGAAAGAGAGAGAGAGAGAGAGAGAGAGAGAGTGTGTGTGTGTGTGTGCTTTCTTTGTTTGTCAGCGTGGGCACCTAAAAATCCCAGGTGAAATCCGACAGACACTTCATCATGCTCAACTGAAAGCCCTTGTACCCAACTATTTATTACTGAATACTTTGTAGGGGTGTGTAACATCCCCCCCAAAAAACATATTGAAGCTACGCCCCTGGTGATTAATAGAGGTCCATGAAATGGACTTAAGACTTTGGAGACTGTGATTATTGTCAAATTGTTCTCTCGGTCAGTGTACATTTTTTTTCTCTGAAATCGTGCTGCGTTGCATCGAGAGTTGTTCATGTAGTGTGTTTCCATTGGTGATAATCAGCGTGAAATTGATTTACTGTGATGGGACACAGCGAGGTTGCATGCGGCTAGAAGAGTGATGCTGGTACTTGCGCCCTCAACTATTTGTTGGGGCAAGCAGTTGGCACCGCCAGCTAGGTTGAGACAGATAAATAATAACTCAGAAGTAAGCTGTTTTAGTGCGTTTGTGCTGTTGTCCCATCAAAGAGACACCAAACACATTTTTTGATTTACTACATAGGGGCGTTCTATGAAGACACTAGAGTTTTAACGATTTAGCCTATTTTGTGTGGGAAATCTTCATTTACTGAGCCGAGCCCTGGGAGATGGTTTCCCTAGCACAACCAGTCGACAAAAGAGACCCTCCAACATTTCTTGCCTCGGGCCCGATTTTAAAAAATGCTGATCACGCCACAATTTAAGCTAAATAATCGTGCGTTTAGACTCCTTCAGATTCCAGTGAAAGGCCTGGGACTCTCCAGCGTTTCCTGAAATCCACCAGGTCATTCACCCTTAAAGCACTAACGGGTGACAGTGGCCCAGAGGATCTTGGAGGAGGTCTGGAACGAGGGGTAGAAGAAGTGGAGAATCCCAAGAAAGTTCCAGAAGAACTGGAAACCAGACTTGCGACCTCCAACAAGGAGTGATCAGGACTACCTGGTCCTGTTGCCAACAGACTTGCGCAGACAGCCGCATGATCATCGCTCTTTCGCCCAGCCCTGCAAGAAGGCATCCATCACGGCTGCTACGGAATCTGGCTTCCAGCTGAAGTTTTTAGGGATTTGATGTGACGTGAAAAGGTTTGACGTGACGTGAAAAATATTTGGGGATTTGATGTGACGTGAAAAGCTGGGACGTGAAAAGGTCTACTGGGAAAGGTCCCCACAGAGCTTCCAATCTCCTGAAAACCGCTGGGTTCAATTGCCAAACAGACTCGAATCAGACCATTGTCTGGAACACCAATCTGCTACTTTGTTGGATATCCCAGGGAGGTACTCCGCTTTGACAGATATGTCTTTGGCCGGACAGAACTCCGACAGGCCCTTGGCCAAGTCTGCCAGGGCTTTCAACTTGGCACCCCCAAGATGGCTGATATATCAGACCACGGATAGATTGTCCATCATCAACAGCACACTGCATTGCGCTTTGTCCTTCGTCCAACACTTTATCACGAAGGATCCTGCCATGAGTTCTATGCAATTGATATGTAGACGCTGTTCCTCTACTGACCACTTTCCTCCTGTAAAGTAGTCTCCGCAGCATGTGCCTGAGCCGGATTTGCTGGCATCGGATTCCATCATTAAATCTGGATTGTACCTGAAGATGGCCCCCCCGTTCCATGCCTCCATGTGTGTCAACCACTATTTCATTTTGTCTATGACAGCCGTAAGGAGGACCTGCTCCAAATGCACTAAGCCTCTGCGCAAGTGGGAGGCCTTGAGGCGTTGAAGGGCCCTGCGTGGAGGGGACCTCGAAAGATTGCTTGAATGGAAGAGGAGAGCAAGCCGACCACCCTGGGTATCTGTCGGAGGGAAGTAGACTTCCTAGACAGGGTTCTCTTGAGTTCCCTGCAGATCTTCCCGATCTTGCAAAAAGGCAGACTCAGGGGTTTTTCTACAGAGTCTATGACAAACGCGAGGAAAGTAGTCTGCCTAGCTAGAGACAGGAGAGACTTCCGTCCGTTGATCGTAAAGCCCACACTTTCCAAAAGATGGACTGCCATTTGGAGCTGCTTCACCAAGCGGTGGGGACATTGATCCATAATCAAGATATCATCCAGATAAATTATGAGGTGAAAACTTTGGGCTCTATGATATTCCACCCCCAGCTTCAGGATCTTGATGAAACACCAGGGGACGGACAATAACCCAAAGGGCAATGTCTTGAATTTGTAAATTTGGCCTCTCCACTTGAATTGCAGGAATCTGTGATGGAGAGGGAAGATTGGGACCGTCTTGTAGGGATCCTGAAGGTCTAGCCTGACAATACAGTGTGAAGAGATGGATGCCCGCCATCTTGAAATGGCAATAAAGGAGCCATCCGTTGAACTCCCTGAGATTGATGACTGGACGCTGATCCCCATCCCATTTTTCCACCAAGAAAATATTTCTGAGGAAACCCCGGGAGTGGAGATGAGTTCTGGAAATTGTGTCCTTTTGCAGGAGATCCTTAAACCTTCTGGTCCATCAGGGCCGCTTGATCGCCTGCAAAAGTCACCAAGCATGGATGAAAAGGTTGCACAAGTGTGCCGTAGAATTATGTGTGAAAACCCAGATGATCTTTAAAACCCATGCATTGGCACGACCCTCTCCCAGTTGTGACTGAAGAGTGCAAGCCTGCCTCCCACTTTTAGTTGGGAAGAAACGCAAACCCTTAACTGTCTGGGCCTGGAACTGTGCCTTAGAGGAACCTCTGGCTCTGGCTCTTCGTGTCTGGAAGAATTCTCCCAAACAGGACTGATCTTGAAGCCTCATGGAGCTTCTGGGAGGGCCTTGGGTGTAGAAGCGACCGGCCAAGCACCCTCTGCCACGACAGGCCCCAATGTAAATTTTGGGGTGAAATATCTTTTTAATCGAGGTTTGTGTCCTATCAAGAGAAGTAAAAGTGGCAACAAACTTGCCAAGGTCCTTTATAAAGGGATCCCGGAAAAGGCCTCCCTGCGCAGCTAGTCCCGACTCTGTGGTCTCCAGGCCTCCTAACTTGGGGTCCACTTTCAGCAGGAACGAGTGGTGCCATTCCGTGAAGAGGGCGCAGTAGGCATTTCCTAAAAATATGACTTCCCTTTGTGCCCATCCTGAAAGGGTCTCCTGGGAAATTGAGGTTCCTGAGGCTTTGGCCTCCTCAGCCAGGTCCAATATTTTCGTGAGTGGACCACTGACATCCAAGCGTTTGTCCTGGCAAGAGTGCCAGGACCTATCAATCCCTTTTTTGGGGTCTCTGATGTACTTTTGAAGGGAGGCGGCCATGTGGACATCTAGCTCGGATGTGAGGGTGAACTTCCCGGGGAGAGAGAGGAACGGGGGCATTCCGCATTCAAGCAAGCCTGGACCTCCTTATCTGGGGGCTTTCGTAGGTGACTAGCTACATATTTGGCTATCTTCTCTGTAGGGGCCCATTCAGACGAATGAGGGTGGATGAGGTCCTCCGGTTCTAACACATCTGAGGGTGTCTCTTGAGGTTCGGGGTCCACAGGGACCAGGTAGGTGTGCCAAGGGTGGAAGAGGCCTGCCTCGTCAGGTGACTCGCTGTCATCTGTATTGGCCCCCACGGTGGGGGCAGCCCTAGCTCAGGACGGAAGTCATCTGTGAAGTTTGGTGGCACGGGCAGATGTAAATAAGTTTCATGAGGCGGCGCTCCAATGGTTCGATGGTTACGGCCACAACTTGGTGGATGGGAGCGTCTACCACCTCACAGAACTCATTATTAATAGGGAGGACCTGAAGGGATTCCTTCTTCATGTATTCCTCTGCCATACTATACAGATTGCTCTCACTTGGGTCTGGGCTCTATGGGGAGAAATGAAATGCACTTTACAGTAGGTTAAAAGGGGGAGCCGTTAAGTGCCAAGGCAACTTGTGGAACCAAGGGTGTATTTTTTTTTTAAGGGAGACCTGTGCAGGCCAAGGAAATCAGGCCAGGCAAAACAAAGAGGCTCTTTGGGGTGCCCAAAGGCACATCTGGAGCTAGGTGACCTTGCGCAGGTTTTTAAGTGCGTTGTGCTAGGCAAGTCACAGCCCTGGGGCCACGCACCCTATGATCTCAAAGGGTGTACGGAATGATTTCACCTAGGCCCAGCCCCTTCACAGCCAAAAAGAAAAAAATCCACGGAGTCCGCGTGATAGTAGGCTGATGCACTCGGCGGGTGTCAGCCTGCGCTCAGAAGCACTGGTGCTAATCAATATACTGACCCGTCTCACAGGGCATAGGGGCTTTCAGGCGGTTCGGGGAGGCATGACTCGCAGGGAGGATGCTCGTCAGTTTCTATTACCAGATTGAACTGACCGGAGCGTGTCCCTTGTTGGGCGTATGCCCCTAGCAGCCATCATCCTCACTGCACTTGCACAGTCCCAAGACGGTGTCCCTGCTATGACAGGAATGCTGAGATGCAGCCCACGGCAGAGCAGGGACAGTACTGCAATATCTTTTTAATCAAGACAGAGAGGAAAGAAAGCGGTACTTAGCTGCCCTGGAAGCAGGAAAGAAAGAGTAAGGTACTTCAGAGATGTGTAAGCATATAGTGGACTTTGCATGTTTATTGGTTGCTTGTTTGTGTAGTTTCTTCCCTAGCACTGAAGGGAAAAGTAGTTTGTATTTTGCACACACTGCTAGCCAAATGCCAGCTCACACACATCACCAGCCAAGTGCCAGTCCACACACACCCCCAGCCAAGTGCCAGTCCATGCACACTGCCAGCCAAGCGCCAGTCCATGCACTCCGCCATCACATTTGTTTTAACAAAAGAGGCACAAACCAATTGGAAGTACATACCAAGCTACAAACACAACAGCTCAAGCTAAATACATCACACTAATGTCAACAGTGAAACTGAACAAAAAATATAAAATGATACAGACCAGTCAGTTCACTTTTATGCTCATGGTTACTCCCAAAATCTCTGTCAAGTGTGGTGCAATCTAAAACATGCGAGCACACACAGCCCAGATTTAGAAGGACCCTCTGAGCAGTGCATATGACTCTCCTTCTGCAAGCTTCTTCGCATTAAGACTCTGGCCATATGTACCAATGCATTTTCCCATATACACAGAATGGGTAAAACCCTTTGATACATCTGGCCCTACATCTCCTACAGGGATTGTGTTTTTTGGTGTGAGAGGAATGTATTCAGGAAAGTGGTGATCTTTCAATTTAGCCACATCCTCCACCACGCCAACTCCAAGAGCACTTGCTTGTTCCACTATAACAAGGCTGCCTATCACAGATTGCTGAAACTGAACAAATGTCATCTTTGACTCTGGAGAATAATCTTTAAATACAACAAAATCATTGAAGTTTGCTAGATTAAACAAATGGATGGCCAACTTCTTATACCAAATGCAAGCCTTACGAACAGCAGTGTAAGGTTCCAATCTCTGATCTACTCTACACTACCCATGTGCTTATTGTACTCTAAAATGCACATAGGTTTGCGCACTTCAGCAACTTGACCCTAAACAGTCACAGGTGAAGAACTTTCATCATGGATGGTAAGTCAGCATGTAGACATCTCTCCTGTCTAAAATTTTCACAGCTAGTAGTTCACCACTGCGCAAGGCACTGCACTATCCCCTCTCATGTTTTCTACAAACAAGCTCCTTTGGATAATCTTCACAGTAAGAGCAGACTGTGCCACAAGCCACAGAGTCCACTTCGAACAATTGCACAGCAGTGTAGGATTTTTCTACATATAACTAGTGACCTTTCTTAAAAAGTCCTCTACCAAGTTCCCACATCATTTTCTCACTAACACCAAAAGTGGACGGACAACCAGGGGGTCAATTGTGGATTCCATACCAGAATACACCCTGAAATTATATCCATATCCTGTACTACAGTCAGAGAGCATTTACATCTTAATTCCCACGCCCTCTTGCAGGAATGTACTGCCTAAAAAACGAGCGGCGATTGAACAGGACCAAAGACTCATGCACAGCTATTTCTTTCTTTGGACCATAGATGTCTGATAATCGATTTACAAAGTGATCAAGGACAAGCAGAATCTTAAAAAGGTGGTTCCATTCAGGGTGGTCATGTGGCAACACTGAAGCATTATCAACAAGATGCAGCACTAAAGCAGAAGCAAATAACAAATACAACTCATGATTGAAGGAAATGTGGCCGTTGCCATCAAGGGTCTGGTATGAAGATAGCAATGGTTTCCTTACCAAGCCCATCAAAAAAGTTAAACCAACATTTTTTTCAAATCATCCAGATTTGTGTGAGTCCCCTGGGTAGATCTAGAGTGGAGCTTAAGTCTGGCACTGTTGTCCCTCAAATACATACAATGCATACAAATTTGTCTGTTCAACTGTCTCATCCAAAAATACATCGTCCATAAACAACTGAAAGACATTTATAGGCAAAAAGTGTTCAGTATTCACTCAATACCCTGGGACACCAGTAAAGACAGGCAACGCCGGCTGCACCATGTTTTTGAGGCAACCCAGAGTTCAGTTCTTCCAGTGGGAAGTCTGTCCTTCCCAGGCTGCAATCCAGATGCCTCTTCCTGCACTATCAGCACTTCCATGTCCTCCCCTAAAACAGATACTTCCCCTGCACTGCGAGTGGCTTCATTATCAGATGATTTCTCTCGGACAGACAAATCACAGCCAGAATCTTGCACTTCCTCCTCAGCCTCAGATGCAGAGTCAGTCTCATAATCATGGTCAGAGGAAGAATCGAAAAGCATAGCAACAACCTGCTGAGCGGTAATCCTGTGGCTAGCCATAATCCTTACTAATAAAAGTAACTTGACAAATAAGTCAACAACAAGCAACACTGTGCATAATAAGTAATAAAGTGTGGCTTTATCACAAAGACCTATATACTCAAAAACGATACCACTCACTTGCTGGAGACAGCTAGGCTCACCAGTGCCTACTCTGCGCAGACACTGCAAGGGCCAGCGATATCCCACTAAAAAGAAAAAACAAATACAATTACATATAAGACAAGACAATACACACCGTGCAAAAATCCAAGGAGAATTTCACACACAATAAAATATAAGCTAAATATGCTACCGTTTACAATATACTCATTCATGCATGGCAATGATACCCATTTGGAGTAAACAGTCCAAAAAATTTTTTCCTACCAAAAACATGCAACTACGCAAAATGCAGATCTACCAGTACCGAAATCGCAAACAGGAGCCACAGCAACGGAATCAAAAGCTTTGCACTAGAATAAAAAGAAGAAATAAAACATTATGATCACACATGCAAATGAACTGCCAGTTCACACACACCCCACCAGGCAAGCACCAGTCTACAAAAACCACCAGCCAAACAGCAGTCCACTCACATTGCCAGCCAAGCGCAGGTCCAAGCACACTGGCAGCTAATGCTTTTACACACACAGCCAGCCAAATGCCAGTACACGCTGACTGTGAAGCAAACTATTTCACCAAAATTTCAGAAATTTTCCCTGGTGTCTAGTGGTTTTCTCTCCCCTCCCCGCTCGGGGGCAGATGGACCTAAAACCAGGAGGGGGCAGAAACGACTAAAATAATTTCCCCCTAAAGGGGAGCACACTTGCCTAGGGGGCTGCTACCCAGCATGGCCAACATTCAAATCCCTGGTGGCCTACTGCTTTCTGCCTCCTTTGTGGGCAGAATGGCCTAACAAATGGCTGCTAGCCCCCCCAAGGGGAAGCGACCCTTGCTCAAGCAGCTGCTTTGTGGAAAATACAAAGTAGGTAGAGAAGGTACCCCCAGTGTAATGCAGAATCAAACCTCACTCCCACTTTCACTACTCCAAAGTCAGTGCTGGTTGTAGGGGAGGACCAAAACCTGTTACCAAAAAGTTGGTTCTGGTACGTTATTCTTTTCTTACCTCTGCTAACCTGTTGTGACCAACTATGGTAATTTAGGTTTCAGCGCTTGTAATCTGTGCCACAAATAACAAAACAGTAAATCAAAAGATTGTAACGGTCATGGCAATTTAGAGTAAAAAAGCTTTAATGAGGATTTTGCCACAAGAATTATAACATTAGATGACAGGATCAAGAAATGGTAATTAGTAAAACATGCCAAAAATAGAATAAAGGGCACAGCTAGTCAAGTGACCAGTACCGAGGAACATATCTGGATAAAAACAAATGTTGCCCTGGATCCTTGAACTTGCATTTCAATTCGAAGTTCTTCCTGGTAAGCTGTGCTGGAGGTGAATGCTGACTAATCTAGTCTCAGATGTCAGAACAAATCAGTTGTGGAAGCGACTGAACTGAGTCACACTTTTTCGGAAAATAGCAAAGGCTCAAAAAGTTATTTGTGGTCAGGTCAGCCTCACAGGCACTGACCACTTGAGGAACAGCAACAGAACCTACATCCCTGCCCCCGTCTTGCAGTCTGCTAGGGTCGCTGAAAACCTATGGCAAGCAGGAAAAGAGCCCTTTTGGGTAGGCAGGAGTTTCAGCGGCTTTAGGTAACTTCTCTTCAAAAGCTCCACTGGCTTCTTCCAGGTAGTAGATACCTCATGCAGGTCACAGTGTTTCCAGCTGACTGTAGATTCCTCGTTCCCAGGGAATAATTCGGGTGATTTATGAGTTACAACCATGAAAGACAGTTCTTTTTTCATTTTTTTTATAAACAATTTTATTGATTTTTGAAGATACAGGAAGAGAACACCACAGGGTAAAAGACATGGATCGACAATGAAAGAAAGGATCCGTTGTATGTAGGTAAACGTACATCTTGAGAAATAACCCAAAAACACACAGTGGGTCCACACCGGCCAACCCCAAGTCTCTTGTGTCTCTGAAAGTTCATGGCAGGAGACCCAGCCATTTCCCCCACACTTTGACATGTTTACGTGGACACCCTCTCGCCTCATAAACTGATCTTTCTTGGCTAGCGCACCAGTCAACCCCTTGCCTCCACTTCAGAAGGGACAGTATGTTGGGGGAGTTCCAACAAACTACAATGTCTTGCTTTGCTACCATGAGCGCAGTACCCACAAAAGTTTTCTCTGCCCTCGAACCCCCCACCCCTTCCATCACACCCAACAAAACCAATGTCAGAGATATCTGCTGCCCCCAGCCCACCACTGCATGCAGTTCTCGAAAGAGCCTTTGCCGGTAGAGCACAATTTGGGGGCATCCCCATACCATATGGAAAAAGTCTGCAGGTAACTCCATGCACCTGGGGCAGTGGGGGGAAGATCGGAGCCCAGCCCGATGCACCGGAGAGAGGTATGCCACATACAGAAGATACAGTTGTATCAGCCTCAATCTGGATGATATAGTTATCAACCTGGCTGCCATTGGTGCATCCCTCCAATCCGCCTCTGCCAGGGGATCCAGCCAACCCTCCCAAAAGGCCCGCAGATAGTCCAGGTCACCCAGAGTATTGTTGATTAGCATTTTTTAGAGCTGGGAAACACCCCCCCCCTTCCTAAAGCCCCATCAAACCTTGGCCTCTAGTGGGCTATGTTCTGGTATCTTGTCAATGCGCGGCAAGTGTACATGAAGGGCATGTCGGAGTTGGAGGTATTTATAAAACTGTGTGCTGGTAAGTTGTTGGACCTCCTGTAGGTCTTGAAAGGTTCTCATAGGTCCCTCCCTCCACACATCTCCCAGCAAAGATAAGCCCAGCAGATCCCACCTTCCAAACGCATGAAAGGCCGCTGATTCCTTCAGCTCAATACCATGCCATAGGGGGGTCTGCTGGGTAATTACATTCTCGCAAAGCGTATGCTGCAAAGCTGCCGGCCAGGGGAGGAAAGTCACCTTAGTTACTGGTTCTAAATCGTGAGGCAGTGGGGCTCCGTAGAGGAATGCTAGTCTCTGGGGAATGCTCAGAGCCGTCAATTCCAGCTGATAAGCCGGGTCTGCCCAACCCCCATTGAACCAGTCGTGTATGACCAACAATTGTGTTGCTCAATAGTACAGTTGCAGGTTGACCATGCCCACCCACCCTTTGTAAATACTCCTTTGACAATACTGCAGCGAGATGTGATGTCTCATGCCACGCCAAAGAAAGGAGACCGTCGCTCGGTCTAGGGACGGAAACCACGAGCGAGGGATTGGAAGCGGAAAGTTCTGAAGAGCATACAAAAACCTTTTATCATTTTATATAAGGCCACCCGACCCAAGTTGTTTAATGGCAGGGATTGCCACATCACCAAGATGCCAGTGGGGTCATGTTCAGTGCCCATGTCAGCTCAGGGAGAAGAGTCACCCAGACACCCAAGTACTTAAAACTCAGTCGTCGGATAAGGAACTGAGTTTGCCAATCATAACAATCCTGTGAGAGGGCCAGTGGCACCAGTACAGACTTAGCCCTGTTCATTCGCAAGCCTGATGCCTCCTCAAAGCAACACATCAAGTGAAGGCTCTGCGGGCCGGTTTCACTAGGGTCGGCCATATACAGTAAGACATCATCTGCGTACAACGCCACAAGATCCTCATATGTGCGATCCCAACTCCACCCGCAGTACAGTGGGTCCATCCTAGCCAAGGGCTTGATTGCCAAAACAAATAGTAGTGCAGGTAAGGGACAGCCCTGACGCGTCCTTGGCAAATGGAGAAGGTGGAGGACAGTGTATTGTTCACCTGTACCCAAGCTACTGGATTGATGTAGAGAGCTTGGACCATTTGACAAAATAGTAGCCCCATGCCAGCCTGGATAAGCACCAAGCGTAAGAATTCCTAGTCCATCGTGTCAAAGGCTTTCTCGAAATCAATAAAAAGGAGTGCTAAATCAGAGGGAATGCGGTGACGTCAAGCCCAGGCTACGTGAAGACGATGTATACAATGATGCGTACTCTGGTTGGTCATAAAGCCACATTGATCAGGGTGAATCAGAAGTGGCAGAACTCTCTTGAGGAGGTTCGTGAGAATTTTCGCATAGATTATTAAGTGAAATTGGTCTATAGTCTGCGCAAGACCTGGTCGGCAGCTGCATCTTAGGGAGCACCACTATGGTGGCCGTGTCAATTCTGCCCGGAAATGATCCAACCTGGGCCACTTCCTCACAGAGGGTCTGAAAATGAGGCGCTAACCCTTCCTTAAACATTTTGCAAAATTCCAGCGGAAACCCATCGGGTCCAGGAGTTTTCCCAACCCCCAGTGATGTAATTACTGCACATATTTCCTCCCCCGTTATCGGTTCATCAAGGATATCTATGTCCATCTGTGGCACCTCCGGGAGGGGAACGTAGTTTAAGAGTTGTTGAGCGTGTTCTGGGATGATCGTCGAGGATGCCTTGTATAAATCGCTGTAGTAGGAAGTGAAGGCATCTGCTACATCCTGTAATCTGGTGACCACTTCCCCCAGTGGTACTAATTCTAGAAGTGTGATGATGTGATACCAACCAATAAAGCAGTTTCCCATTTTTGTCTCCCCACCCATATACCTGGGTGGTGGAGGTGTGCCATAAGTGTCTTGCCGCCTCCAAGGAGAGGTCACATATCTCCTCCCGCAAGAGCATGAGTTGCTGATTCAGTTCCTCAGTGGACCGTGTGGATTGATTAGTCTCAAGGCGGAGGGCTTGGGCTTCCAAACTCAAGATGTGAAGCCTTGGGATTTTTCTCAGGCGCGGACCAGTCCCTTTACAAGCCCCACTTACCACAGCCTTACACTCTCCCCACAAGGTACCCGCTGAGGGGACCAAATTTGCGTTGAAGGAAACGTATTCCTGAATAACTTTTTGTAATTGTTGGGCAAAGGGTTTGTGCTGTAAGTACTATGCATTCAATTGCCACATCATGCGGGCGGCCGCAGAGGCTGCAGCGGAGCATGATCGGTGTTACCCCACGGAAGGATCTCAATGTGTGTGAGCTGGCTGCAGTCTGTAGCCGACAATAGAATGAGGTCTATCTTAGAATGTGTTGGGTGTGCCGCCAAGGTGTGTGTAAACCGAGTTTGTCATGGATGCCAGATTCTCCATGCACTGTATAACTCCAGGGATGCCATCCTATTCGTCAGGCCAGAGGCCGCCGCTGCCTATGGCACAGTGGAGTTCCCGAAACGTCCTGCTGGGGGTCCGCAACCACATTAAAGTCTCCCCCTATCAGAGTAGTCCCTTGAGGCAGATCCAGGAGTATTTTGGTAAGGTCGTTTAGAACTGTGCGCAGAGATGCCAGAGGGGCGTATATGTAACCAACGTGAAGTGTAAGCCCCTCTAAGTTGCCTCGGGGATCCCGCTGCACTTTTGTGACCATCATGGGAAAGGATCAGCGCCACATCACCGCCAACCCCTTGACCCGCGGGCAAACCCGGCATGATAGACTCTATCAAATCCTTTACTGCTAGAAAAGGACAGTGGTTGGCCCCCAAGAAGGTGAGTCTCCTGAAGCAGGAGCAAGTCAGGTCGATGGCGGTGGGCATATGTGAGGACGGCTGTGCGCTTAATCATATCCAGAGGTCCGTTAACATTCTAAGAGAGAACTTGTACTGGTCCTACCATTTATTTGTGCACAAGTCAATGGAACATCACGGCCTGGGACCAGACCGCCCGCCTGGGCGAGTGGGACCTTCGTCTCCGTCTCCATATCGTTCGTTCGTTAGCTTTATTTCGGTAAAAGTAAATACCATAAAAGCACACCACAATTCACAGTTTTACAAAGCAACAGGTTGTGTACAAAAAAGTTTCAAATATAAGAGGTTGGGTTACATAAAAAAATATTAAACATAAGGATTTTCATTCTGGAAGTTCAGACCGTATTATTAAATCGTATAATAGTGCAAGATTTGGTATGTTAGACATCAGAATTCAAATACAAGCCTAACCGAACATGTCACAAAAAAGGGACATTTCTATTTAAAAATATAACATATCTAAGCATAAAAAATACTTTTGGACAATAAAAGTATATATATTAAGCATAAAAAAAATTCCCTTTAAAAATTCAAGCCAAATTATAAGATCGTACGTAAATGCACAATTTTGCATAATAAATATCAAGAATCGGATGCAGACTTAGCCAAAAATATCTAGACATAAAAAATACTTTAAGCAATAAAAGATATTAGGTGCCTACATTGAAATTCATGGACGGGTTCATCAACAGCCACTCCCCACGTCTATAGTTGAGTTTACCTCTATTTTTTTGAGTATGTTCAGTCTACAATGCCAGATGGAATCTAAATATTTTGCCAGACAGCAGGCCACTAGAGCGGATGGGTCGGATTTAAAAATTCTCAGGGCCAGTGGACAGTTCTTAAAACCTATTTTCCTACACAAGGGGATAATCCAACAAACTCTCTGATTATGGTATGCAGGACATTGAAAAAGAACATGAGTTATAGATTCTTCCCTGGCACAACCCATTGGGCACATCTTCGAAGTGCAGCTAGTGTTGGCCCATTTGTGTGTTAAGATGTGCAAAGGGAGAGAGCCTATCCTAAATCTAATATACAATGCACGTGCACGTGGAGAGAGAACTATGTCCATGTATTGCGCGGATTCATAATGGCATTTTATTTGTAAGAAACTGCCCGTCATGGAAGATGGTGAAGCAACAGCCAGTTGCATAAGATGCATATGGAGCCAAAATGCATCCTTTAGTGTCTGTATTGCATTTTTTGGAATAGATAGCGGATCCTTCCAGTAAGACCCCAAGCCAAGTAGTGTGAAAGTCCCTTCTACGTACGCACACCACTTGATTTTTGGGCTAGTTTTGTTGGCCATCAGGTTAAATAGCCCACATCTATAGGGAATAAGAGAGTCTAATGACCATAGGCGGATCCAAAACAACAAGGGCCTGAGAGCAGCAATCTGGCAAATGGGAGGCAAATTTAGGTCCATTCGTATGGGAAGCATTGGGGTACTGGAAGGAACTCTTAGCAAAGACCTTAAAAAAGAGTTTTCCACCTTTGTCAAATCATCTAAATTACAGTGGCCCCACAGTTCGGCTCCGTAAAGGGCTCCCCCCCTTGCTTGTAATTTGTTAATTTCGATTGCGGGTGTCACGGCAAAGCTACGAGATCTAGCTGCAAATCTTACAATACCGTTCGTCCGTTGTTTCAAGCGGAGATTTGCTTTCTGGAGATGAGAATACCATTTGTGCAAATCTTCTAGTTTCAGGCCTAGATATTCGAAATCGCCAACTCTTTCCAATGCAGCGCCCTCTAAATAAATGGGGCGCCGCATCCTACCTTTTTTATCCCCAAACACCATACACTTAGTTTTGGATCAGTTGATTTCCAGGCCGTGATCGTTACAAAAAGCCATAAATCTCGAGAGCAGGGTTGTGAGACCTGTAGCTGTTTGGGAAATCAACAAGGTGTCATCAGCAAATAAGAGGCAGGGGATCTTCTGCCCTCCTATTTTGGGGGCATCATTAGAGCACTCCATGAGATACGGAATGCATGCGTTTATAAAAAGGAGGAATAAGGTAGGGGCGAGTACACAGCCTTGCCTCACGCCACGAGCAGTGGGAAATTTTTCAGTTAGTTCGCCTTGCCGTCCCCATCTTATTCTACCATAGTTGCCAGTATAAAGATCTCTAATGATATTTAAGATAGGGCAAGGAACTCCCATTTTAGACAAGACCTCCCACAATTTATTACGGGGTACCAGATCGAAAGCTGATTTTAGGTCAACAAATGCTACAAATAGGTGGCCTGAGTTCACATCAACAACTTTCCATTTAATAGAAATGAAGCGGACTATCTGGTCTATTGTGCTAATTTTTCTCTGAAGCCCGCTTGGAGATGGTTTGAAATTTGGTTTTCCACCATCCATTTACTCAGCCTACTCAACAATTGATGGCAAAATATTGTCTGGAGATTGTCAAGGAGGCTGATGGGTCTATAGTTTCCCAGAAAATTCCTCTCTCCTTTCTTAAAAATAGGCACAATGATTGCCTCTTTCCATGAGTCAGGGTAGGATCTGGTAGTCAAAATGGCATTAGAGAGCCTATTAATATACGGGCTCCAGGTGTTCTGGTCCGCTTTAAACAAATCGGAAGGGATCCCATCCAACCCAGGGGCCTTCGCTGCTTTTTGGGCAGTGATGGCCTGCGCAGTTTCGTCCAGTGTAAAAAAAGGCAAAGAGGACTCAGGCGGATGAGATGTTGTTAGCTGTCCCAAACTTGGGGTATCAAGGGCCAGTGGAGAGCCATACAGTTCTTTAAAATGGGAAAGCCAGGCATCAGGAGTAATATGGGAATCCAAATAAGGGGCTCAGTTCTGGTCACTGCGTGATACCAAAAGCCAAAATCGTTTGGAGTCGTGAGCCCTAGCTGCCTCGAATAGGTCGCTCCAGAGCACTTCTTCATACTCATGTTTGCTTTTGTTACATATAGAAGCATAGTTACGTCTAGCATTGGTAATACCTAGTCTGTCCTTTGTCCTTAAAACGCTAACCAGGGTATTTTTTGCCTCTCTACACCTCTTATTAAACCATTTGGAGCAAGGTTGGGGACAGGAGTTAGTCAGCGGCCTTGCGCATTTAGAAAACAACTCCTTCAGGGTAGTAAGGAGGTCCAAATGAAGGGACGTAACTTCGATTGGAGAAAAGGTAAGGCCGTGGTCAAATAACTGGTGAGAAGAAATTACAGCACACAGTTTTTCTCGGAGCTTATTCGATTTCTCAAAAGAGTCCCATCTTACTGTGCGCCTGTTGCTAGACAACTCCATAACAGCAGGAAAAGCAGAAAGGAATACGGCTCCTGCTAAGAGAGGTCTCTTGTACGTAATTTGTAGAGGGGCGTGATCACTAGTGTGTGGATTGCCCACTTCCACATCTATTATGTTGCGCCATACTCTTAGATCAAAGAAGATGTAATCTAGTTTATTACTATAAAGACCCCTAAAAAAGGTTGGTCTTGCAGGGGTGTCAGCTGGAAAACGGCCATTGCCAAGACGGAGACCATGTGATAGCATAAGATCTATTACCTGCATTGCCCTAACGCTAGGTTTGTATGAGTTTTGCTGGATGGAATGGGGAGGGATGTTCCATACACTATCTTCAGGCTGCATAACCTCTATGATGTCTAAGTTGAATTCAAGTTGGACATTGAAATCCCCTGCTATTATAATATGGTATTTAAGCCGAAAATCTGAGATTAGAGTGTTTAATAGCTCAATAATAGTAGAGCAATTGTTAGAAGGTCCCGGCCTACTGTAAATATTTATACAAAGAACCGGGGGGCCTGAGATTGGTTGGATAGCAATAGCCAAAATGTCATGGGAGTCCACATATATCTCCTTTATTCCTCCTACCTCTGTCGGTTTTACCCAAGTACATAAGCCCCCTGCTGCCCTACCTGCTAAAGACGGCATAGTCAGTTTAAAAAAGGAACTAAACCCCTGTCTATACGTGCAGTTTTTGGCCCATGTTTCCTGGAACATACATACATTAAAATTTTCAACAAATGCCCCCCACTCATCGTCTGCGAGTTTGCCGTTGATGCCAGCCACATTCCAGGACAAAAGTTTTGCTGGTGTCTGGGCAGTAAAGCAGCTTGATTTCACGAGAGTGTCATCTGGAAGGTCTCTGTCAATAAGCTTCTCCATAAGCGGATTTGTGAAATTATTGATGTTAGCAAGTTGTGAACCCAGAGAGGAAGCAGCACCTGGACTAGGCGGTTTGAATGAGGAGCCTGTAGCCCGTCGATCTGGACTGGGAATGGAGGCGTAAGGATTAGTAGAGTATAGTCAATCAATGTCAGAAGTGGCCCCCTGAAGATCGAAATTGGATACTGGTTGGCCACTAAAAGTAGGATCGGAGCTGATCGATTGGGCAGGGTCAGATGGTATACCTTTTGAGGCCTGATAGCCTGATGGCCTAATGTCTTGGTGGACTGAAGAACAGCCCGAGACCCAATTGGCTGTTCTAGAGGGAAAGTTTGGCTTCATATGGCCATCAGTGGGGCGACTGGCGCTGAGAAAAATAGCAGGTGATTTCCTATTTATATTGCGTGCTTCCATATCTAGAAGACCTGTTACCAGATGGGAATGTTTGAGATTGAATTTTATAAAGTCTCGACAACCAGGAAGACCATTTGCTCGTTCCGCAGATAGAATATCATCGTGGATAACTGAGCCACATCCTCTAACGTGTCTTAGCCAATGCAAGGCCTTATTGGCTAGTGAGGCTTTATCTTCTCGTGTATTGGGGGGCAAAGGTGGAACATTACACATATATATATAATTATTCTTAGTTGGGTTAAAATTTTGGCGGGGAGCTTTAGTAGTGTCCCATTTAAAAGGGACATTAGAAGGAAGAGAAATATTACGTTCAAAAAGGGACATATTCTGGCTACGAGAGTGCTGCCCTTCCATAAAGGCAGCTGCGCTTAATGGCGGTGGCAGGGACTCAGTTGAGGAAACAATTTTTACATGTGAGTGTTTGGATGTTGTAGAGTTTGGCTTGGACTCGCCAATAGGGAGAAGAAATTTGCCTTTAAGAAGAGTAGTGATTTCAAGCAGTAAAGATTTCAGCTCACCTATTTCACTCTTGAGGCTAAACACCAGTGCTGGCAAGACATTTGGTAAAGGAACACTCTCCGTATGTGACAGAGTAGTGGAAATTGATAAAGGATTTTCCAGAACTTGAGGGGCCAGAGAGGAAAAACGGTTAGAGCAAGGAAATGTGGAGTATGTGACATTGTAATTTAATACTTCATGATCAAGATGGGGTGCAGATGGAGAAGGAGAACTGCCAATGTTAGTGGGGCCTTGGATGGCTGACGCCTGGTGAGGTAAAGTAATAGTTTGTGATTTGGGGGCAGTATGCGAACTTGGGGTCAAAAACGGG
This sequence comes from Pleurodeles waltl, assembly GCF_031143425.1. Lineage (NCBI taxonomy): Eukaryota > Metazoa > Chordata > Amphibia > Caudata > Salamandridae > Pleurodeles > Pleurodeles waltl. Next base: position 1,694,219,724 of record NC_090440.1, read on the forward strand.
ATGAGTGTACCAGGTTTCGGCTCCTTTCGTCTGACCCTCTCCTTATTGTTTAAAATCTGTTCAACTTCTTCAATCAAATCATCTATTTCCTTAGAAACACAGTTAGTATGTGGTAACTTGGCCTTATTAGTTTTTGGTATTTTGGATTTTGCAGAGCCCAGTGCAGGGCTACCTTTCGCCTTACGCTTCCCCATTGGGGGTTGAAGCTAAAAATGCAATGCAAGAAGGAGTTTTGAAAGTGCCTCCCAGTGCTAAACAGGCTAGTAGCGTACCTCAGGGCCCAGAGGGGGAGCCCAGCCCGGCCTCCTTCGGTCTCCGACGGGCACGGACGGGCCTGCCCTTGGCCCGGGCTTTGCCCGGGCGTGTCCCGCGCAGCGGTGATGCGCGGCGCGCTTAATAGCGCCCGTGATCAGCAGCAAGTGGCCCCAGGTGCAGGCAGCAACAGGAAGGAGCCTGGGACTTGGAGTCCCACCAGGCTCTTATGGCGGCAAGAGAAGAGAAGTGTTGCGCGGCGCGCTTAATAGCGCCCGCGATCAGCAGCAAGTGGCCCCAGGTGCAGGCAGCAACAGGAAGGAGCCTGGGACTTGGAGTCCCACCAGGCTTCTCCCACTAAGCAATGTGTGTGTCTAAGACCCTGTGTGTCTGAAGTAAAAGGAAAAACAAATAAAGGAAAACAAATAACAACTTTCCACAACAACTTGAGCTACCCCTTGTCAGGGAAACTCTTGAACCCACCAACACCCACCCCTACCCATACTTCCCCCAGCAGCATCTGTCACCTTCATACAACATTAAACTCTTGAAGACCCTAGCCCAAACTTAAGCTAACTAGCAGTGGTGACCCCTCCATAAAGCCGGATGTGTTAATCAGAATTCAATAGACAGTTGCATAGCAAGAATTAAACAAGTGTTGAGATTAGTTCACCCTTCCCCATTCCTCACTAAAACTCAAAGCATCGGGCTCTGGGACAAATCAGTCACTGGAGGAACCCCCCCAAGCCTGGGGGCCGCCCCCCTGCCGATCTCCCTGCCACTGTCTCTTGAGCCTCATTTGTATCCTTCTCTCCATTGGAAGCCGGACTGGCAGACCCATCTCTCAACCGCAGCAAGGGAGAGCCCGGCCAGGACCCCCTCCGTCCTCTGCACCTCCCAGACCTGGAATGGTATAGTTGGCTCTTTGATTGGGAAGACAGATGATCCATGCTCGGGGCTGGCCACCACCGCTGTGGGCCGCCCCCAGAAGTTGTCAGCCGATGTTCCTCAGTCAGCCACATCCAGGCCACTGCTGGAGACTCGAAGAACTGGGTTTTGTTGGCATGTACCACCCTGACACGAGCCAGGAAAAGAAGACAGTATGGTATGTCCATGGCCCTCAATTTCTGCTTTACTTCAGTGTAGGAGTGGCATTGTTGTTGGATCTCCCTGGTGTAATCCGGGAACACAAGGACCTTTGCTCCATTGCAGCGTAATTCACCTTGGGCACGGGCTGCTTGCAACACCGCATCCCTGTCCTTCTAGTTGAAAAATCTAAGTATCACTGGTCGAGGTAGGCCTGGCCCACAGCGCTCTATGCACCTCTTCTATAGCAAACCAAGGTGCGAGGGAACTCGGTGGCACCCAAGATTTAAACCAGTCCTCTAAGTAGGAGGCAAGGGAGGAAGTCTTTGTATTTTCAGGGATGCCAATTATGCGAATGTTGTTGCGTCGTAAGCGATTTTCGCATCCTCTGCTCTGTGGTGTAACTCGGATGTCCGCGCAAGCAGCTGAGCAATCTGCATTTTTAGGGCATTTTTAGGGCATTTCTAGGGCATTTCTTCTTCCATGGTGGACAGTCAGGATTACGCCTCTGTGATCCTTGCCGTAGCATTGCGCAGGTTTTGACGCACCAGGGCCACGTCTACTCTGACCTCCCAAATTTTTGTCTCTGCTGCTATTTCGGAGGAATGTATGGCCTGAAGGATGGTGATAACCTCCCCTAGGGGGAGGGACTTCCTTTCCGTCCCCCCCTCGCCAGCAGAGTTCGAGCCCGCGTCCGTGGCAAACTGGTCTATGCGCGTTTGTGCCATTGTTGACCAGGCCAGTTTGTCCTTGCTCATTGTGGCCCTCAGCTGGTTTGTAACCCGCTATAATCAAAGCAAGTGTTTTAGGGCTCCAACGTCTGTCGAACCAGGGCTCAGCACAAACCAATCTGGGGCTCCACACCCAAGTGCCTTCCCTGCACGGCCTGCGGCTTACCCTTCCTCAGCACTTGAAGTAGCCACCTGTAGGAAGTTGGCTCTGTATGTGCTATTTCAAAGTAAGGAATAGCATGCACAGAGTCCAAGGGTTCCCCTTAGAGGTAAAATAGTGGTAAAAATAGATAATACTAATGCTCTATTTTGTGGTAGTGTGGTCGAGCAGTAGGCTTATCCAAGGAGTAGTGTTAAGCATTTGTTGTACATACACATAGACAATAAATGAGGTACACACACTCAGAGACAAATCCAGCCAATAGGTTTTTATATAGAAAAATATCTTTTCTTAGTTTATTTTAAGAACCACAGGTTCAAATTCTACATGTAATATCTCATTCGAAAGGTATTGCAGGTAAGTACTTTAGGAACTTCAAATCATCAAAATTGCATGTATACTTTTCAAGTTATTCACAAATAGCTGTTTTAAAAGTGGACACTTAGTGCAATTTTCACAGTTCCTAGGGGAGGTAAGTATTTGTTAGGTTAACCAGGTAAGTAAGACACTTACAGGGCTTAGTTCTTGGTCCAAGGTAGCCCACCGTTGGGGGTTCAGAGCAACCCCAAAGTCACCACACCAGCAGCTCAGGGCCGGTCAGGTGCAGAGTTCAAAGTGGTGCCCAAAACACATAGGCTAGAATGGAGAGAAGGGGGTGCCCCGGTTCCGGTCTGCTTGCAGGTAAGTACCCGCGTCTTCGGAGGGCAGACCAGGAGGGTTTTGTAGGGCACCGGGGGGACACAAGCCCACACAGAAATTTCACCCTCAGCAGCGCGGGGGCGGCCGGGTGCAGTGTAGAAACAAGCGTCGGGTTTGTAATGGAAGTCAATGAGAGATCTCGGGATCTCTTCAGCGCTGCAGGCAGGCAAGGGGGGGGGTTCCTCGGGGAAACCTCCACTTGGGCAAGGGAGAGGGACTCCTGGGGGTCACTTCTCCAGTGAAAGTCCGGTCCTTCAGGTCCTGGGGGCTGCGGGTGCAGGGTCTCTCCCAGGTGTCGGGACTTAGGGTTCAAAGAGTCGCGGTCAGGGGAAGCCTCGGGATTCCCTCTGCAGGCGGCGCTGTGGGGGCTCAGGGGGGACAGGTTTTTGTACTCACAGTCTTAGAGTAGTCCTGGGGTCCCTCCTGAGGTGTTGGATCGCCACCAGCCGAGTCGGGGTCGCCGGGTGCAGTGTTGCAAGTCTCACGCTTCTTGCGGGGAGCTTGCAGGGTTCTTTAAAGCTGCTGGAAACAAAGTTGCAGCTTTTCTTGGAGCAGGTCCGCTGTCCTCGGGAGTTTCTTGTCTTTTCGAAGCCGGGGCAGTCCTCAGAGGATGTCGAGGTCGCTGGTCCCTTTGGAAGGCGTCACTGGAGCAGGATCTTTGGAAGGCAGGAGACAGGCCGGTGAGTTTCTGGAGCCAAGGCAGTTGTCGTCTTCTGGTCTTCCTCTGCAGGGGTTTTCAGCTAGGCAGTCCTTCTTCTTGTAGTTGCAGGAATCTAATTTTCTAGGGTTCAGGGTAGCCCTTAAATACTAAATTTAAGGGCGTGTTTTAGGTCTGGGGGGTTAGTAGCCAATGGCTACTAGCCCTGAGGGTGGGTACACCCTCTTTGTGCCTCCTCCCAAGGGGAGGGGGACACAATCCTAACCCTATTGGGGGAATCCTCCATCTGCAAGGTGGAGGATTTCTAAAAGTTAGAGTCACCTCAGCTCAGGACACCTTAGGGGCTGTCCTGACTGGCCAGTGACTCCTCCTTGTTTTTCTCATTATTTTCTCCGGCCTTGCCGCCAAAAGTGGGGCCTGGCCGGAGGGGGCGGGCAACTCCACTAGCTGGAGTGTCCTGCTGGGTTGGCACAAAGGAGGTGAGCCTTTGAGGCTCACCGCCAGGTGTGACAATTCCTGCCTGGGGGAGGTGTTAGCATCTCCACCCAGTGCAGGCTTTGTTACTGGCCTCAGAGTGACAAAGGCACTCTCCCCATGGGGCCAGCAACATGTCTCGGTTTGTGGCAGGCTGCTAGAACTAGTCAGCCTACACAGACAGTCGGTTAAGTTTCAGGGGGCACCTCTAAGGTGCCCTCTGTGGTGTATTTTACAATAAAATGTACACTGGCATCAGTGTGCATTTATTGTGCTGAGAAGTTTGATACCAAACTTCCCAGTTTTCAGTGTAGCCATTATGGTGCTGTGGAGTTCGTGTTTGACAGACTCCCAGACCATATACTCTTATGGCTACCCTGCACTTACAATGTCTAAGGTTTTGTTTAGACACTGTAGGGGTACCATGCTCATGCACTGGTACCCTCACCTATGGTATAGTGCACCCTGCCTTAGGGCTGTAAGGCCTGCTAGAGGGGTGGCTTACCTATACTGCATAGGCAGTGAGAGGTTGGCATGGCACCCTGAGGGGAGTGCCATGTCGACTTACTCGTTTTGTCCTCACTAGCACACACAAGCTGGCAAGCAGTGTGTCTGTGCTGAGTGAGAGGTCTCCAGGGTGGCATAAGACATGCTGCAGCCCTTAGAGACCTTCCTTGGCATCAGGGCCCTTGGTACTAGAAGTACCAGTTACAAGGGACTTATCTGGATGCCAGGGTCTGCCAATTGTGGATACAAAAGTACAGGTTAGGGAAAGAACACTGGTGCTGGGGCCTGGTTAGCAGGCCTCAGCACACTTTCAATTGTAAACATAGCATCAGCAAAGGCAAAAAGTCAGGGGGCAACCATGCCAAGGAGGCATTTCCTTACACAACCCCCCCCCAAACGAAAGAGGATGAGACTAACCTTTCCCAAGAGAGTCTTCATTTTCTAAGTGGAAGAACCTGGAAAGGCCATCTGCATTGGCATGGGCAGTCCCAGGTCTGTGTTCCACTATAAAGTCCATTCCCTGTAGGGAGATGGACCACCTCAACAGTTTAGGATTTTCACCTTTCATTTGCATCAGCCATTTGAGAGGTCTGTGGTCAGTTTGAACTAGGAAGTGAGTCCCAAAGAGGTATGGTCTCAGCTTCTTCAGGGACCAAACCACAGCAAAGGCCTCCCTCTCAATGGCACTCCAACGCTGCTCCCTGGGGAGTAACCTCCTGCTAATGAAAGCAACAGGCTGGTCAAGGCCATCATCATTTGTTTGGGACAAAACTGCCCCTATCCCATGTTCAGAGGCATCAGTCTGCACAATGAACTGCTTAGAATAATCTGGAGCTTTTAGAACTGGTGCTGAGCACATTGCTTGTTTCAGGGTGTCAAAGGCCTGTTGGCATTCCACAGTCCAGTTCACTTTCTTGGGCATTTTCTTGGAGGTGAGTTCAGTGAGGGCTGTCACAATGGATCCATATCCCTTCACAAACCTCCTGTAATACCCAGTCAAGCCAAGGAATGCCCTGACTTGAGTCTGGGTTTTTGGAGCTACCCAGTCCAGAATAGTCTGGATCTTGGGTTGGAGTGGCTGAACTTGGCCTCCACCTACAAGGTGTCCCAAGTAAACCACAGTTCCCTGCCCTATCTGGCATTTGGATGCCTTGATAGAGAGGCCTGCAGATTGCAGGGCCTTCAAAACCTTCTTCAGGTGGACCAGGTGATCCTGCCAGGTGGAGCTAAAGACAGCAATATCATCAAGATAAGCTGTGCTAAAGGACTCCAAGCCAGCAAGGACCTGATTCACCAACCTTTGGAAGGTGGCAGGGGCATTCTTTAAACCAAAGGGCATAACAGTAAACTGGTAATGCCCATCAGGTGTGGAGAATGCTGTTTTCTCTTTTGCTCCAGGTGCCATTTTTATTTGCCAGTACCCTGCTGTCAAGTCAAAGGTACTTAAGAATTTGGCAGCACCTAATTTGTCTATGAGCTCATCAGCTCTTGGAATTGGATGAGCATCTGTCTTGGTGACAGAATTGAGCCCTCTGTAGTCCACACAAAACCTCATCTCTTTCTTTCCATCTTTGGTGTGAGGTTTGGGGACTAAGACCACTGGGCTAGCCCAGGGGCTGTCAGAGCGCTCAATTACTCCCAATTCCAGCATCTTGTGGACTTCCACCTTGATGCTTTCTTTGACATGGTCAGATTTTCTAAAGATTTTGTTCTTGACAGGCATGCTGTCTCCTGTGTCCACATCATGGGTACACAGGTGTGTCTGACCAGGGGTCAAGGAGAAGAGTTCAGGAAACTGTTGTAGGACTCTCCTACAATCAGCTTGCTGTTGGCCAGAGAGGGTGTCTGAGTAGATCACTCCATCTACTGTGCCATCTTTTGGGTCTGATGACAGAAGATCAGGGAGAGGTTCACTCTCTGCCTCCTGATCCTCATCTGTTACCATCAACAGATTCACATCAGCCCTGTCATGGAAGAGCTTAAGGTGGTTCACATGGATCACCCTCTTGGGGCTCCTGCTTGTGCCCAGGTCCACCAGGTAGGTGACCTGACTCTTCCTTTCTAGTACTGGGTAAGGGCCACTCCATTTGTCCTGGAGTGCCCTGGGAGCCACAGGCTCCAGAACCCAGACTTTCTGCCCTGGTTGGAACTCAACCAGTGCAGCCTTTTGGTCATACCAAAACTTCTGGAGCTGTTGGCTGGCCTCAAGGTTTTTGGTTGCCTTTTCCATGTACTCTGCCATTCTAGAGCGAAGGCCAAGTACATAGTCCACTATGTCCTGTTTAGGCTCATGGAGAGGTCTCTCCCAGCCTTCTTTAACAAGGGCAAGTGGTCCCCTTACAGGATGACCAAACAGAAGTTCAAAGGGTGAGAATCCTACTCCCTTCTGTGGCACCTCTCTGTAAGCGAAAAGCAGACATGGCAAGAGGACATCCCATCTCCTTTTGAGTTTTTCTGGGAGCCCCATGATCATGCCTTTTAATGTCTTGTTGAATCTCTCAACCAAGCCATTAGTTTGTGGATGGTATGGTGTAGTGAATTTGTAAGTCACTCCACACTCATTCCACATGTGTTTTAGGTATGCTGACATGAAGTTGGTACCTCTGTCAGACACCACCTCCTTAGGGAAACCCACTCTGGTAAAGATACCAATGAGGGCCTTGGCTACTGCAGGGGCAGTAGTCGACCTAAGGGGAATAGCTTCAGGATACCTGGTAGCATGATCCACTACTACCAGGATATACATATTTCCTGAGGCTGTGGGAGGTTCTAGTGGACCAACTATGTCCACACCCACTCTTTCAAAGGGCACCCCCACCACTGGAAGTGGAATGAGGGGGGCCTTTGGATGCCCACCTGTCTTACCACTGGCTTGACAGGTGGGGCAGGAGAGGCAAAACTCCTTAACCATGTTGGACATATTGGGCCAGTAGAAGTGGTTGACTAACCTCTCCCACGTCTTGGTTTGTCCCAAATGTCCAGCAAGGGGAATGTCATGGGCCAATGTTAGGATGAACTTCCTGAACAGCTGAGGCACTACCACTCTCCTAGTGGCACCAGGTTTGGGGTCTCTGGCCTCAGTGTACAGGAGTCCACCTTCCCAATAGACCCTATGCGTTCCATTTTTCTTGCCTTTGGACTCTTCAGCAGCTTGCTGCCTAAGGCCTTCAAGAGAGGGACAGGTTTCTTGTCCCTTACACAGCTCCTCCCTTGAGGGTCCCCCTGGGCCTAAGAGCTCAACCTGATAAGGTTCAAGCTCCAAAGGCTCAGTTCCCTCAGAGGGCAGAACTTCTTCCTGAGAAGAGAGGTTCCCTTTCTTTTGCTGTGTTGCAGTTGGTTTCCCAGCTGACTTTCCTGTTCTCTTGGTAGGCTGGGCCATTCTTCCAGACTCCAGCTCTACTTGTTCACCCTGTGCCTTGCATTGTGCTCTTGTTTTCACACACACCAGTTCAGGGATACCCAGCATTGCTGCATGGGTTTTTAGTTCTACCTCAGCCCATGCTGAGGACTCCAGGTAATTTCCAAGCAGACAGTCCACTGGGATATTTGAGGAGACCACCACCTGTTTCAGGCCATTGACCCCTCCCCATTCTAAAGTAACCATTGCCATGGGATGTACTTTTCTCTGATTGTCAGCGTTGGTGACTGTGTAAGTTTTTCCAGTCAGGTATTGGCCAGGGGAAACCAGTTTCTCTGTCACCATGGTGACACTGGCACCTGTATCCCTCAGGCCCTCTATTCTAGTCCCATTAATTAAGAGTTGCTGTCTGTATTTTTGCATGTTAGGCGGCCAGACAGCTAGTGTGGCTAAATCCACCCCACCCTCAGAAACTAGAGTAGCTTCAGTGTGGACCCTGATTTGCTCTGGGCACACTGTTGATCCCACTTGGAGACTAGCCATACCAGTGTTACCTGGATGGGAGTTTGGAGTGGAACCTTTCTTGGGACAGGCCTTGTCTCCAGTTTGGTGTCCATGCTGTTTACAGCTATGACACCAGGCCTTTTTGGGATCAAAGTTTTTACCCTTGTACCCATTGTTTTGTGAAGAGGCTCTGGGCCCACCCTCCTGTGCAGGTTTTTGGGGGCCTGTAGAAGACTCTTTACTATTTTTAGTTTTGGTTGTCTCATCACCCTTCCCCTGGGGAGTCTTTGTGACCCCTTTCTTTTGGTCACCCCCTGTTGAAGTCTTGGACACCCTTGTCTTGACCCAATGGTCCGCCTTCTTTCCCAATTCTTGGGGAGAAATTGGTCCTAGGTCTACCAGATGCTGATGCAGTTTATCATTGAAACAATTACTCAACAGGTGTTCTTTCACAAATAAATTGTACAGCCCATCATAATTACTTACACCACTGCCTTGAATCCAACCATCTAGTGTTTTCACTGAGTAGTCAACAAAGTCAACCCAGGTCTGGCTCGAGGATTTTTGAGCCCCCCTGAACCTAATCCTGTACTCCTCAGTGGAGAATCCAAAGCCCTCAATCAGGGTACCCTTCATGAGGTCATAAGATTCTGCATCTTGTCCAGAGAGTGTGAGGAGTCTATCCCTACACTTTCCTGTGAACATTTCCCAAAGGAGAGCACCCCAGTGAGATCTGTTCACTTTTCTGGTTACACAAGCCCTCTCAAAAGCTGTGAACCATTTGGTGATGTCATCACCATCTTCATATTTAGTTACAATCCCTTTAGGGATTTTCAACATGTCAGGAGAATCTCTGACCCTATTTATGTTGCTGCCACCATTGATGGGTCCTAGGCCCATCTCTTGTCTTTCCCTCTCTATGGCTAGGATCTGTCTTTCCAAAGCCAATCTTTTGGCCATCCTGGCTAACTGGATGTCCTCTTCACTGGGGCTATCCTCAGTGATTTCAGAGGTGTTGGTCTCTCCTGTGAGGGAACCAGCATCTCTGACTATTATTTTAGGAGTCAGGGTTTGAGGGACCCTGTCCTCCCTAGATAGGACTGGTAGGGGGGAATTTTCCTCCAAGTCACTATCCTCTTCCTCTGAGTTGCCACCCTCAGAGGGGTTGGCCTTTTCAAACTCTGCCAAAAGCTCCTGGAGCTGTATTTTGGTAGGTTTGGGGCCCATTGTTATTTTCTTTATTTTACAGAGTGACCTTAGCTCCCTCATCTTAAGATGGAGGTAAGGTGTGGTGTCGAGTTCCACCACAGTCACATCTGTGCTAGACATTTCGCTTCTAAAAGTTGGAATACTTTTTAAGAATCTACAACTGGTTCTAGAATCTAATTCAAACTTTTACAAACTTTTAAACTCTAAAAGAAATGCTAAACAGGATCTAACACAAGGCCCTAGCAGGTCTTTTAAGAATTTAGAAAACTTTTCAAATTGCAAAAATCAATTTCTAATGACAATTTTGGAATTTGTCGTGTGATCAGGTATTGGCTGAGTAGTCCAGCAAATGCAAAGTCTTGTACCCCACCGCTGATCCACCAATGTAGGAAGTTGGCTCTGTATGTGCTATTTCAAAGTAAGGAATAGCATGCACAGAGTCCAAGGGTTCCCCTTAGAGGTAAAATAGTGGTAAAAATAGATAATACTAATGCTCTATTTTGTGGTAGTGTGGTCGAGCAGTAGGCTTATCCAAGGAGTAGTGTTAAGCATTTGTTGTACATACACATAGACAATAAATGAGGTACACACACTCAGAGACAAATCCAGCCAATAGGTTTTTATATAGAAAAATATCTTTTCTTAGTTTATTTTAAGAACCACAGGTTCAAATTCTACATGTAATATCTCATTCGAAAGGTATTGCAGGTAAGTACTTTAGGAACTTCAAATCATCAAAATTGCATGTATACTTTTCAAGTTATTCACAAATAGCTGTTTTAAAAGTGGACACTTAGTGCAATTTTCACAGTTCCTAGGGGAGGTAAGTATTTGTTAGGTTAACCAGGTAAGTAAGACACTTACAGGGCTTAGTTCTTGGTCCAAGGTAGCCCACCGTTGGGGGTTCAGAGCAACCCCAAAGTCACCACACCAGCAGCTCAGGGCCGGTCAGGTGCAGAGTTCAAAGTGGTGCCCAAAACACATAGGCTAGAATGGAGAGAAGGGGGTGCCCCGGTTCCGGTCTGCTTGCAGGTAAGTACCCGCGTCTTCGGAGGGCAGACCAGGAGGGTTTTGTAGGGCACCGGGGGGACACAAGCCCACACAGAAATTTCACCCTCAGCAGCGCGGGGGCGGCCGGGTGCAGTGTAGAAACAAGCGTCGGGTTTGTAATGGAAGTCAATGAGAGATCTCGGGATCTCTTCAGCGCTGCAGGCAGGCAAGGGGGGGGGTTCCTCGGGGAAACCTCCACTTGGGCAAGGGAGAGGGACTCCTGGGGGTCACTTCTCCAGTGAAAGTCCGGTCCTTCAGGTCCTGGGGGCTGCGGGTGCAGGGTCTCTCCCAGGTGTCGGGACTTAGGGTTCAAAGAGTCGCGGTCAGGGGAAGCCTCGGGATTCCCTCTGCAGGCGGCGCTGTGGGGGCTCAGGGGGGACAGGTTTTTGTACTCACAGTCTTAGAGTAGTCCTGGGGTCCCTCCTGAGGTGTTGGATCGCCACCAGCCGAGTCGGGGTCGCCGGGTGCAGTGTTGCAAGTCTCACGCTTCTTGCGGGGAGCTTGCAGGGTTCTTTAAAGCTGCTGGAAACAAAGTTGCAGCTTTTCTTGGAGCAGGTCCGCTGTCCTCGGGAGTTTCTTGTCTTTTCGAAGCCGGGGCAGTCCTCAGAGGATGTCGAGGTCGCTGGTCCCTTTGGAAGGCGTCGCTGGAGCAGGATCTTTGGAAGGCAGGAGACAGGCCGGTGAGTTTCTGGAGCCAAGGCAGTTGTCGTCTTCTGGTCTTCCTCTGCAGGGGTTTTCAGCTAGGCAGTCCTTCTTCTTGTAGTTGCAGGAATCTAATTTTCTAGGGTTCAGGGTAGCCCTTAAATACTAAATTTAAGGGCGTGTTTTAGGTCTGGGGGGTTAGTAGCCAATGGCTACTAGCCCTGAGGGTGGGTACACCCTCTTTGTGCCTCCTCCCAAGGGGAGGGGGACACAATCCTAACCCTATTGGGGGAATCCTCCATCTGCAAGATGGAGGATTTCTAAAAGTTAGAGTCACCTCAGCTCAGGACACCTTAGGGGCTGTCCTGACTGGCCAGTGACTCCTCCTTGTTTTTCTCATTATTTTCTCCGGCCTTGCCACCAAAAGTGGGGCCTGGCCGGAGGGGGCGGGCAACTCCACTAGCTGGAGTGTCCTGCTGGGTTGGCACAAAGGAGGTGAGCCTTTGAGGCTCACCGCCAGGTGTGACAATTCCTGCCTGGGGGAGGTGTTAGCATCTCCACCCAGTGCAGGCTTTGTTACTGGCCTCAGAGTGACAAAGGCACTCTCCCCATGGGGCCAGCAACATGTCTCGGTTTGTGGCAGGCTGCTAGAACTAGTCAGCCTACACAGACAGTCGGTTAAGTTTCAGGGGGCACCTCTAAGGTGCCCTCTGTGGTGTATTTTACAATAAAATGTACACTGGCATCAGTGTGCATTTATTGTGCTGAGAAGTTTGATACCAAACTTCCCAGTTTTCAGTGTAGCCATTATGGTGCTGTGGAGTTCGTGTTTGACAGACTCCCAGACCATATACTCTTATGGCTACCCTGCACTTACAATGTCTAAGGTTTTGTTTAGACACTGTAGGGGTACCATGCTCATGCACTGGTACCCTCACCTATGGTATAGTGCACCCTGCCTTAGGGCTGTAAGGCCTGCTAGAGGGGTGGCTTACCTATACTGCATAGGCAGTGAGAGGTTGGCATGGCACCCTGAGGGGAGTGCCATGTCGACTTACTCGTTTTGTCCTCACTAGCACACACAAGCTGGCAAGCAGTGTGTCTGTGCTGAGTGAGAGGTCTCCAGGGTGGCATAAGACATGCTGCAGCCCTTAGAGACCTTCCTTGGCATCAGGGCCCTTGGTACTAGAAGTACCAGTTACAAGGGACTTATCTGGATGCCAGGGTCTGCCAATTGTGGATACAAAAGTACAGGTTAGGGAAAGAACACTGGTGCTGGGGCCTGGTTAGCAGGCCTCAGCACACTTTCAATTGTAAACATAGCATCAGCAAAGGCAAAAAGTCAGGGGGCAACCATGCCAAGGAGGCATTTCCTTACACCACCCAGTTCACTGGGACACTCTCCTACATCCACCAGATTCCAGCAAGTCCACACCACGGTGCCTCTCGCTCCTCCGTGTTTGTGCTGCCACTCCTTTTCCTCAGATCCACACCGCAGGCCGCTCCAGTTCTTCTCTGGGTGCCACCAGCCTCCACTGCGGGTCTCCTCTGATATCGATGGGCCCCCCGGCGGCTCTAGCCAGATCACTCAGGGAGGGGGGCCACCATAGTCTTTCATTCAGGGGGAGGATACCGGCAGTCCACTCCCCACGCCCGGTCCACAGTCCCTTTCCCCTCTCTACCTCAACTGCCGGAGTAGGCCGCGCTGACCCAGCCAACAACCCACCTCTGAATCATACGTGAATCTCACGGGCTAGTGGGAAAGAGAGATAGCATGGCATGAGAAACATTCAGAACATCTAGGTAGTATAGTCTTATGGTTGTGTTACATAGATGATTTGTTCTTGATTTGGGATGGCACAAAGGATGATTTCATCGCTTATTTTAAAATTTTGAATCATAATGACTGTGGGTTAAATTTTACATATAACATCAATGATAAACAAATCAATTTTTGGGACATTCGTGTATATGTATATGACAATCAGATAAATACGACTGTGTTTAGGAAAGCGACTTCAACTAATAGCACCTTGCATGGGACAAGTTTTCGTCGTAAACCTTTACTGAAGAGTATTCCATTTAGAGAATTTATACAAACAAGACAAAACTGTTCCAATGACAAGGACAAAGAAAGTCAATTTACCAAGGTCAAAAAACGGTTTAGCCATAGAGGTTATTCACAAGTAAATATTGAATTTGGTGCCAAAAGAGCAAAAATGGTACCTCAACACCAAACCTTGACAGATAAATCATTGAACATGAGGGCAACTGATGAAAATGTGTCCCCTCGTCTAATTCTCATGTATAGTAAGGAAAGTAAAGACATTGAACAAATATTTAGGAAGCACTGGAAAATACTAAGAAGCGATCAAGATTTTGTACATAGGATAGGCCCAAGACCACAAGTAACCTATAGAAGGTCATGATCATTGAGAGATATGCTGGCTGAACAGTGAATTTATGAGTTTCTATAAATGTAACAAGTGCAAAGTGTGTCAAATTACGAGAAACACAAAACATATATAGATCATAAAGGAAAGGAGACACACATCTCTCAAATTATCACGTGCCTCATACAGAGTCAGTTCCCTGGGCCTGTCCTCCCCCTGGCGCACAGTGGTCCTCCCAGTGTCCCTGTTGGCCTGTGCCTCTGTCCCCTGAACGGTGTGCCCACTGCCACTGACCCCAGGTCCCTGATTTGCTTGGGTATGAGGTGTGGACTGGGGTCCCAGCACACTGCTGATTGATGTGTCCTGGGGACAGAGGTGTGGGAACACTGGGTGGGTGCTATGGTGTTGGATACTGATGGGTGGAGGCTCTGTGGTGGACTGTGAGTGGGCTTGGGTGACCGACTGTCCAGTGGTCCCTGAAGGGCCAGGTTGTTGGAACAGATCCTGAAGTCCAGCGTTACTGTCATCACTGGGGGCATCTTCTGTTGGGTGACTGGATAGTCGTGCCACCTCCTCTCTGCTTACATTGGCTGGGGCACCTGTGGGGATGTAAGTGATGTATTATGGCTCATACTTGTGATATATTGTACATCCATAGCTTCCTCTCTATCGTTGCTATTGCCCTGCCACCTTTGATTGTGTATGGTGATGTATTGTGGGATTGTTAGTTTCCCTATGCTGTGCATGCTTTGGTGATGGTGTCCGTGCAGGGCTGGGAGGGCTGTCCATGCATTGGTATGGCATGCAGGGCTTGGCATTGGGGTTAGTCATCTGCGTTGGTGCAGTATGTGGGTTGGAGTGGAGTGGAGTGATGGGAGTGAGGGTGAGGGGGTGTGATTTCAATCAGGAATAGGGGGTGATAAGTGGTAAATGTTGACTTACCAGTGTCCAGTCCTCCGCCTACTCCAGCAAGTCCCTCAGGAATCAGTAATGCCAAGACTTACTCCTCCCATGCTGTGAGCTGTGGGGGATGAGGAGGGGGGGGGGGTCCACCGCAGTCCTCTGTATGGCCAGCTGGTGCCTTGCTGCCACAGAACGTACTTTCCCCTGTAGTTCGTTCCACCTCTTCCTGATGTCGTCCCTTGTTCTTGGATGCTGTCCCACGGCATTCACCCTGTCCACGATTCTCCGTCATAGCTCCATCTTCCTGGCAATGGATATTTGCTGTACCTGTGCTCCAAACAGCTCTGGCTCTACCCTGACTATTTCCTCCACCATGACCATTAACCTCCTCATCAGTGAAACAGGGTTGCCTTTGCGTGGACATGGGTGTTGTGTGGTGTGTGTTGAGTTATGTAGTGGGGTGTGTTATGTGGTGTGCGTGAGGGATGTATGGGTGTATGTGGTGTGTGTGACTAGTTGTCTCTGTGCTGTTCGTGTCAATCTCCTGGCAGTAATTGTTGTTTGTAAAGGGTTGTGGGTAATGTGGGTGTGGTTTGTATAAGTGTCAGGTGTGTGTTTTTAGTATTGGCCAATGTGGTGTTGTTTTGTACGTGGGTGTCCATTCTGAGCGCGGCGGTATTTACCGCCAATGGTTTACCGCCATTGAATGTCCGCCTTGGTGATTTTTGGGTCATAATGTGCTGAGCGTTGTTCTGCTGGCGTAACGGTATGGGTGTTGGTACTGTCACTTTAGCACTGACCTTTAGGCTGGCGGATTTGTGTATGTGGCAGTATGCTGTCGGATTGGTGTGTGTGTGTCATAATATGGCGAACGGATATTCGCCACTGTGGCGGTATATTGGCTGCCGTCACAGCGGCGGTGAGCGGGATTTACCGCTAATGTCATAATAAGGGCCTATGTTATTTTCCATTCTCTTTTTTGATGACCTCAACACACGCAACAGAGTGCTCTATTTTCTTAGCAACTCTGAAGACTTGGCTCATGCCTTAACCACAACTGTTCTCTCACCTTCTCTGTGCTACAGCTAAGCATGAACTGATCCAGAATTCTCTAACAATACAATGCCACAAACTTACAAGAAGATGGCAGTTTTTTAAAGTCTGTCACATACGATTCAACTGTCTCCTCGTCCTTCTGAAATCTTCTTCCAAAATGATACCTTTCTAGTATCGTACTTACTTTTGGGAAAGAATGTTTATCTAGTTTATTTTTGCTAATTTCATATACATTTAGGCCCTGTGATTCTGCTTCATTAATTTCAGGAAGGTGATCAAATACCTCTTGTTCATATGTTTCTGAGCAATGAAGTAAAAGAGCTGTTTTCTTTTCCTCACTCAAGTTTGCATCACAGACTCTTGCATACCTTTCAGGAACTTTTTTCCATTTCTGCCACTTTATAGGGGGATTTCCTGGATTCGTTAAGAAAAACTGAGGAGGAGTAACATTCTCCATGGTTGCACTACTATGTTGTCAATCAACCTACACAATTGGAATGAAATGTTCAGGGATTGCGATTACTATACTCAGAAACAATATATATGTGAATATAATTGACACTTGACCAAAATAGTTTTTCTTTCACCAACATTTGCAAAGATTTCACTTCTTTCCTGATACGCTTGGTTAGTGTGCGTAAAACTGAGTGCATCACTGTACGGTGAGAACTGATGAAATGTGTGTATCACTGGTAATGACTGAGAATTCAAAGTGTGTGCATCACTTCTTCTAATGGTGCCCATTGTGCGTCACTATGTGGTGTAGTACACTGTCTTGACAAGCTTGCTGAAACTTCTTTCAAATACTCAAACAGCGTGTGTGTCACTGACAATGATGTGCTCAAACATTAATGAAAGGTTCAAGCAATATGTTTATCGCCTATAATAATGTTTAATATGGTGCGCTGATACAGTGTGCATATCACCGGTAATGACTGAGACTTCAAAAGTCACTACTTCTAATGATGCCCATGGTGACACGCATAAGCCTCTCTCAACTATGTGCGCTTGAATATAAATATCTAATCTGATATGTCCAAAGAATTTGCGCATCACTGAAAACAGCTGAGACTTCAAAGTGTGTGCATTAGTGCTGTAAACGAAGCCTAATGTGATTACACTAGCTAGCAGTCTAGCTTTCTCCGTTTCTTTAAAGATGGCGGCATGCAAGCATGTTCTGGCGTAATTATGTGGCATGTTTTTAAAGTAAGAGCTTAGTATGCAGTCCAATGATGCAGTGAAGGAGACAGTTTTGAACCTTGACTGAGTTTAGACACAGCGGACTCAAAGTCTTAACAGGGAAGGTAAAGAGCTGAAATGGAAACTCAAGTTGAGAGCCGAAAGGTAATTTATGATCAGCGAAGCACTTGAAACAGAAAAGTGGGAAGCTTGCATCTAAACAGCACTTTACTGAAGACATTTCATACTGGGCTGTTACAGGGCTGGCAAACTCCCAGCACAAATATTTCTCGAAATATCGTATTTTTCTTTTTAATGTAATCACCCAAAGCCTCTCAAAGTCTCTCAGAGTGACATTAACAATGTTAAAGTTTAATGGTACATCAAAGTAATGAAACAACCTCACTTGCTCTTGTAGTGTTGAAAACGAAAGCCATTGCATGTTCAGATCTTCCTCATCCCATCCTCGTTCTGTGTATGATTCAGTAATCACGAAGCTACATCAAGGTGATGATGTCACCAGCCATACTCTTTATTAGTAGAGGAAGGTCCCATCCAACGGTCGTCTAACATCTCCTCCCAGCTTCTGTTCTCCCCATTCTATATTACATTCTACATGACATGTGTAATATTTTACTGACAGCCAATGGTTATCACAGATTTATAGCGTACTTTCGTGATATTCCCACGCAACTATTCTATTGACTACATGATAAAGTTTGTTATTGTTTTCAAATATAAGGCTAAGATAACTCCTCCTTGGCACATCCTGGAGCAATATTACAACGTTGGGCACACTCAATTAAAACTATCTGTCCGATTTTATGTTTTTCACCATCTAATCAATCAATCAATCAATCAATAAATTTGTTGAGCACGCTACTCACCTGGTAGAGTCTCAAGGGGGTGGGGAGGGAAGGGGTGCTACTGCTCGCAGAGCCATGTCTTGAGTTGCTTTCTGAAGGACTGGAGGTCCTGGGTCTTGCGTAGGTTAGTAGGGAGGGAGTTCCAGGTTTGGGTGGCGAGGTGAGAGAAGGACCTGCCGCCGGATGTGGTGCGTTGAAAACAAGGGACTGTTGCGAGGGCGAGGTCGGCGGAGCGGAGCTGGCGTGTCGGGATGTGGAAGTTAAGCCGATCGTTGAGGTAGGCCGGGCCGGTGTCATGGAGGGCTTTGTGAGTGTGTATTAGGATTTTGAAGACGATCCTTTTGTTGATGGGTAGCCAGTGTAGGGTTCTGAGGCGGGCGGAGATGTGCTCGTGGTGAGGGAGGTTGAGGATGAGGCGTGCTGAGGCGTTCTGGATGAGCTGGAGTTTTCTCTGGAGCTTGGCCATAGTCCCCGTGTAGAGGGCGTTGCCGTAGTCCAGTCTGCTGCTGACGGGAGTGTGGGTGACCGTTCTGGTTTCTACGGGAATCCACCTGAACGTCTTGCGGAGCATACGGAGGGTGTTGAAGCAGGAGGACGATATGGCGTTGACTTGCTGGGTCATGGAGAGAGAAGGTCTAGTATGAAGCCGAGATTGCGTGCGTGGGTGGTGGGTGTCGGGGTGGTCCCAGGATGGCCGTCCACCATGAGTCATTCCATGCTTATTTGTTGGGTCCGAAGATGATGACCTCGGCTTTTTCTGAGTTCAGCTTGAGGTGGCTTGCTGTCATCCAATTAGTGATGGCGACACTTCTGGTCCGGAGGTTGTTCTTGGCAGTTGATGTGTTCCTCGTGAGGGAGAGGATGAGCTGGGTGTGAGGCACAAATATTTCTAAAAATGTCTTATTTTTCTTTTTAATGTAATCACCCAAAGCCTCTCAAAGTCTCTCAGAGTGACATTAACAATGTTAAAGTTTGATGGTACATCGAAGTAATGAAACAACCTCACTTGCTCTTGTAGTGTTGAAAACGAAAGCCATTGCATGTTGTGATCTTTCTCATCCCATCCTCGTTCTGTGTATGACTCAGTAATCACGAAGCTACATCAAGGTGATGATGTCACCAGCCATGCTCTTTATTAGTAGAGGAAGGTCCCATCCAACTGTCATCTAACATCTCCTCCCAGCTTCTGTTCTCCCCATTCTATATTACATTCTACATGACATGTGTAATATTTTACTGACAGCCAATGGTTATCACATATTTATAGCGTTCTTTCGTGATATTCCCACTCACCTATTCTATTGACTACATGATAAAGTTTGTTACTGTTTTCAAATATAAGGTTAAGATAACTCCTCCTTAGCACTTCCTAGAGCAATATCACAACGTCGGGCACACTCAATTAAAACTATCAGTCCGATTTTATGTTTTTCCCCATATAATCATTTAATATACGATCCCCAGATCTCTTTATACACTTTTAACAGGTCATTTATTTTGTAAATCAAGTGCTCATACAACGCCATTATCGCCATGACCTTTGTTCATTCTCCAATTGTTGGAGACACCTTTGTTTGTCAGTGTCTCAGTATGTATACCTTAGTCACCACTAGAGCCCAGTCCAACAATCTCTTCATGTGGTTTTTAATCCCTGACATACCATGTGTATCATCAAGTACAGCTAGCTGTAGGGATGGTTTTATGTAAAATGTGCTTATGTTGTTCAGCTGACGCTAGACAGAGTCACAAAAGCTCTGCAAAATCTGATCATACCAGAGATGTGTACCAAGTCTGCTCCAGTCTGATCACACTTTATACACTTCCAGTGTGCTCTATCAAATGTGCCCCGTGCAGTATATATAGTGATCATTGGCAGTCATTGATTACTTTAAAATAACACTTTTAGCCAGGCTTCCCTAAGACTTCAGGCATAGTTGGGTAAAAGAATAGACCACTCTGCATCAGTGAATATTTTTTGAATGTGTGATTGCCACCTGTATCAGAAATACTAATACTTTGTAATGAGGTTAGAGTATTCTTCCTCAATTAATCTCTTGTAGAGTCCCAAAACAATTTTTGTAACTGCCCAGCACTCTAGGTATATGTTTGGGGAGGAGCACTCTATTTTAGATGGTTGATTACTTAATTTGCTGGCAAGCCAATTCTTAAGTTGTAAATCGTGTAGAAATGGGGCAGATTCCAATAGAAATTCCATACACAAATCCAAAAAGGAATTGAACATGCTATCTGAAAGCACACGATTGATGTTCAGCATGCCTTTCTGTAGCTAGGGTGACCAACTGAGCATTTGTCCACAGATGCATATATCAGTATTATTCCAATGGGGCGTCTGCAGATTTAGAAATCACTCCTATTTTAGGGTTTTATGTTTAGCTGGCCACATTTTTATCGTCGCTATTAGGACGGGATTAGCTCTACTGCCAGCCGCAGGGTGGCATGCAATAATTAGTTGGAAGCCCGTCACACCACCCTGGCCCTGGTGATGATTTTCTAGTGTAGCCCCGTCTGCTGCTTCTAAGTCAGAATTAAAATAGTATTGCAGTTGCAATGGTAGAGGTGTTTGAAGTGTGCAAAACTCTACCTTCGCCAGAAAGCTATTCTCGGTTAGCCCAGAATTCTTGTGCTGGTTAATAGTGATACTGTGCACTCCCTTTGCGGTGAGCGTGCCTTGTGTCCAAAAGACTACCAGAGGTCCACGTGCTACATAAATTCAGCATTGCTGAGACAGGACTTCCTAGAGCGGAACTGTCTCCATGACTTAGGCCCTCTTCTCATCTGCTTATTCTAGTCCCTTGAAGAATAAAGGAATTCAACACTTTCCTGCCAGAAACAAAGCTGTGGTCTAGCTCACTCCCTGAATTTGAATAGAGAAGTCAGGAAAGGGGATGACAATTGTTTATTGTAAATACAGCACTTCCAGGACTCACACCCTTTTCTGCTAGAAAATCATTATCTTTAAGATACGTCTCTGGGCTATGCCAGATGTTTTATAAATTACTTCTTATTCTGCCAAACTACAATGCAAATTTGTTTGAACCCAGATGGCCAAAAATAAGTAAAAACACATACCGTTTGACTAGGCGGTGTCTAGCTCAGTTTCAGCTAGAATTAAGATCTGTAGCAACATCCATGTTTCCTTTCATACTCCTATAAACGAACTATGAGCCATCAGTCCACAGCAAGGCATGATGAGGGGGAAGGTGAGGCAGAGTGTAAAGGCACATGTTTGAACTCTGAAGGAAGGTGCCCCTTTTTGTCATGGTGACCCCCACTTTTAGCCTGATAGTTGATGCAATTTGACTGAAAGCGCACTGGTTTCCTGCTGTCCAGGCCCCCAGTGCCAAATCTCTTTCCCTGAAACTTTGGAATTGTTCCCCAATTGGCAATACCGTTGGCATCCCTGTAAGTCCCTAGTAAATGGTACCTGGGGCATGGGTACCAAAGAGGGTCCACAAGGGCTGCAGCATGGATAGTGCTACCCTCAGGGACCTCTCACCTAGCACATGCAGACTGCCTGTGTGCCATGTCCCCTAACACTGCCTGCAATATATGTAAGTCGCCCCTACGGCAGGCCTTACAGCCCTAATGCAGAGTGCATTATATTACATGTGAAGTCTTCTCTGGAGGAGCAGAAATCCCCCTGCTATGTCTTTGTCGATTCTTAGACATTGTGAGTGAATAGGGAAGGCATTTTAAAATACATATGCTGGACACTGGTCAATACGAGTTCCCCGGCTACATGATGGCTTTGCTGAAAATAGGGATGTTTGGTATCAAACATCTCGTATTAAACCCTCACTGATGCCAGTGATGGATTTATTAATACAGGCACCCAGAGGGAACCTTAGAGGTGCCCCCTGAAAAAGCTACCATTTACCCTGGGCCGGCTGACTAGTTCTAACTAGCCTGCCACCACCAGACAGGTGCTTAACCCCCAAGGGTTAGAGCCTTTGCTCTTGGGCAGACAGGAACAAAGTCTGCTCTGGCAGTGATGTTAGCACCCCCCCTCCCAACAGAAAGACCTGTAAATATGCATTCCAAGGCCGGGGGCTTCAAAGAAGCCACCACCCTTGGTGTGCAAGTCCGGCTTCCCTCAAAGGAGAGGATGCCGACTCCCCTTCCCCAAGGCCTATTTGGCAACTGAACAGGTGGGAAAATATGTAGTCAGAGAGACGTGCCCACCTCTCAGGTCAGTCTGATCCCTAAGGTGAGCTTCCAGATGTGAACACAACTTTTGAAAGACTGCCATTTTGGTGATGGCAGAACTAGGAACTCTAGGACAAGGTTATGCCCACTCCCCACAGGAAGTGGTCATATAGATGGCGTAGTAACCCCAGGTTAAGTTGCTCATTGGCTACTATTCTACAGTCTCCTAAGCGCCCCTAAGTTCAGTAGTTAGGGGAGCCTCGGGCATCAGGAAAATCAGATTCCTGCTGACCTACGAAGAAGAAGGACACTCAAGAGCAGTGAAAGAAAAGGCTGTGGAAGAAGCAAAAGACTTGGCTTCAGCCGTACGGGCTTGTCTGCTGCTCCCACCGAATTGCGCTAAAGTTGTCTAATTCTGCAAGCTGTTGTGCCTCCAAAAGACTGAGAGGACTGCCTGCCTTCAACAAAGACCCAGGAACTCCCGTGGAGCAGCAGAACTGCTTCTCTGCATCTTGCAGGTACCCCAAAGAGACCTGAGAGGGCCTGGACCGCCAAACCAGCCCCGGGAAAGCACAATTGCCCCTGTGCCGCCTCGCCTAAGCTGAAGTGGGCCAATGGTGCCAGGGAGGTCATCCGGCCCTCCGGAGACAAAGCCCACCTCAGATATACCCACTGTGGACTCACCAATGCCGCCTGCAGCCTCTGTTTGCAGGCACCCTTGACCGCAAGTGCACCCAGTGACGAAAACCTGACACCTCAAGACACCTTTGCACCCGTTGCCCCTGGCCCATGGAGAAGAGGACCTAAGGTGTCCCCACATCCCTGAGCATCATGAAAGCTGAACTAACTTGCTGATTCAGCTCGATTGGCCTCCCAGTCCAAAGCACCTCTGCACCCGGCAGCCCCAGTGCCACCCGAGGTGACCTGAGGGTGCTGCCTTGAACCTTGCCCCTTACTTACCTTAAGTCCAGGAGAATGGTCCCGTACGTTACTGTACTATACCTGTATGCAGTATTTGTTTTTCCTCCATAGGATAACATTGCCACCTCTAAAAAATGCAGTGTCGACTTTTGAAACCTAAAGGTATTTCTCTTCCAAAAACGTATTTACCTGATCGCATTAATTCTGGTGCCTAAATATATATAAAGATACTTGTTATTTTTGTAAATTGGTATGGCTCTCCTTACTGAGTCGTGTGTCTCCTTTATTGACTGTGTGCCTATGGTTAATGTCTAACACTCCTCTCTGACTAGTCTAAGGCTGCTCGACCACACTACCTCCTAAAAGAGCACCTTGGGATTGGTAGAGCAAGCCCTGTCCACTAGTAGGGGAAACCCTGGACTCTTTGCATGGTAAACCTCATTTTGGTATACAATATAAAGAGCAGCTTCCTACAAACCCCATAAACGAATCCAGTGGTAATAAAGTATTCCTCACACCAAGCTCAACCCATAATGCACCTCAAACAGGTAGTGTAAGGATAAAAATGTGGGAACACCCTATTGCTTTCTGTTTCTTCATTTTATCCATGAAAAATTAGGCACTGTTCACCCATCCGTTTTTATCCTCGTATACAAATGTGACCCTGGCAGGGTTCAGACCTGAGGCCTTAATGGCCTTCTCCTGAACTCCTTCCGAAAGTCTAATATGGCTTTCTTCCTATTTTGAGATACTTGACAGATCCGGAAAAATCAGGATATGTTGGTGTCGTAAGCTCACATTTCTTTTTAACCAGGCCTCTAAGAATTGTTTTGCTTTGGGTTACATCTCTCCAAACTTACCAGCAGGGTTCCATTTTCAATATGAGGGCCCGTCTGGCCCATTGTATAAAATCAAAATGTATTCATTCTTTCCTGGTTCCTAACTGTAAAGAGTTAACTAAAGTTTGATTACAATTTTGGTCTGCCTGAGTAGAAATAATTACATGTTACACTTTAGGAGAGTCTTGTCCCTAAGAAGCGTGATTATGTGACACTTTTTACGGAGGAGACAACTTGTCATTTCTTTCCAAGCCACAACAGCTATCATTTCAATTATGAGTATTCTGTTATACTTCAATTCTCTATCATTGTGGCAAAAAGTTCCCTGCTACTGAAGGCAATGTTGATATGCTAAACCCACAGTCACGAGAGGATGTACATTGTGGAAGCTCTAGTTGATTACCCATTCTCCTATGACAATAGTTAGAACTTTGACTGGAAGTATGTACATATTAATGAGGAGGCACTCTGTTATTCTAGCCTCCCCCTTAATAGTTACTTAAGAAGAGCCTCTACTGGCAATGTAGGATACACTAAAAGTATGTCTCCTTTGTTGAGTATGTGTTGTGCACCTATCATTTAAGCCATGTCTTTTTTTGACAATGCAGTAAGGCCCACCGTGCACTCATGCACTCCATAACTTACAAAATTAGTAGATTGGGCCCTTTGTCATTGGTTATTTCTACTTGGGGTTACAGCTGTATGCCAGCTGTACATGTAGTGGTCAGGTACTTTCCTTATATCAATGAATTCTCCTTAATGCCCTGTAAGATCAATGCTCTATCTTTTGGACTTTACCTGCGGTTCCCTAAAGGGTCTGTCTATATGGATAATCTAGCCAAGATATCACTGAAATAACTTTTTGTCAACTTTTTCTGCTATTGGTTCATGTACTAAAGGGTTTCCGCATTCCCTTGATGTGAATGAGATCTCATTGAAACAGCTCCAGTGATAGGACAGCGCAGAGGGAGTACATTAGAACACATTGGGAATTCGGAGTTGTGAGTCCTCTTACTTCTCAGTGGGATCTCTTTGTAATTCCTCCCTTTGCTGTAAGGCAAACGGTATATTTTAATTTACTGTGCATTGAGAATGTATTATCCGCCTCAGGTTTTGATTAGAAACAAATCTAAAAGACTCACTAGCAGTCTCTATTCTTTCTCGAGTTTATGACACTTTGGCATAAAGTACAGAATTTTCTGTGTTTTTGTCTAAATTGTATGACGCCTAAGACACTGTTACAGTGACAGGTACAGTGCTCCTTTATTCGGGAGATTCACAGAAAATACTTCACTGACCATACTTTAACATTCATTTTTTTTCAGGGTCCTGTATTCCATCCTTGCCCTGAAACTCGTAGTTGATCCCTACACTCTGTCCTTGCTTCAGGGTGGTACATCACTGAACACACTTTACCATACTATGTATTTAGGGTTTTGACCTCCGTTTAGTTCTCAGTCTCATAAGAGATCTCGCTGTCCTCACTCCAGTGCTTCCCAGTGCGTTTCTTCCGGTTTCTCTCTGCCATAACAATGGCTGCCACCACAGTGACAAAGACGGTGAAAGTGATGACAAGGACGGTCACTGTTTCAGCGATGCAGAGCTGACTGTCCACGGAGGCTAGGGGAAGACCTCTCAGAACGGGAGGCTCAGAGCATGTCACATTCTCGTAGTCATCAAGGATGAGGCGCCGTACACTGTGCAGCTTGGAAAAGACCCGCTGCAGGTCGCAGTCACAAAACCAGGGATTGTGGGCCAGCAGGATGTGGGTGCTGTGGGTCTGCAGAGAGAGGAATGTTTTGAATCGCACATGTTCTATTTGATTGTGTATCAGGTTCAGGACGGCTAGGCTGTTCAAGGACGTGAAAACCCCTGGAGCTATGACTTTAATCTGGTTCCCTTCCAAGTTTAAAACTTCCAAGTACTGAAGTAAGGAGAATAGCCCGTTTTGTAGAGTTGACAGTTGATTGTTTTGAAGCTGAAGCAGTCTCAGGCGGGTCAAACTTCGAAATGCTCCGATTTCAATGTGTGAGATGTTGTTATTGCAGACATTGAGCTTCTGCAGATTCTCCAAGTGCTGCAGGCTCCTGTAATTGAGCATCTGCAGCTTGTTAAAGGCCAGGCTAAGATCCTTCAAGGAGTCAAGGCCACTGGAGAACCGAATACCAAGGAATTCAATAAGGTTCCTGCTCAGGTCGAGCTTCTGCAGACTGTCCAGTGAGGTAAAGTCACTGTCCTTGATGGCCCGAATGGCATTTTCACTGATGAGGAGAACCTGTAACCTCCAAAGAGATTTCAAGGAATGATGTGGGATGGAATCTAGATCACTTCTGGATAGGTCTAGAAACTCAGTCTCTGGGGGAAAGCTTGGGATGCTGGTTCCGTTGGTTCCAGAGCAGTTCACAAACTTGAATTGATCCTTGCATGTACAGAGCATCTGACACATGGACTGAAACTCCATTTCACCAAAGGAAAGATGTAGAAGGATCCAGAGGATGTGATATCTGCATATATTCATCCTGTTAACGAGCAATCTGCAATATCTATCGATGAGAAACAACATAACGTTAATCCATGTAAGTAAGAGTTTCTGGTGTATCAAGAGCTAACAGTAACAGTCATTGGCAATCCCAATAGATCGGGTTTTTAACTGAAAATGCCTTTTCAGTCATTGATGAGTTTAGAATCTCAGTAACTCTTACTTGCACCCTGTCACTCCTCCTAATAGCTTATTCCTGCATTCATATACTCACATCCACAAAAGCTATACACATAAAGTAAATAAGTATATGCAAGATACATTAAAATAATAAAA
This sequence comes from Pleurodeles waltl, assembly GCF_031143425.1. Lineage (NCBI taxonomy): Eukaryota > Metazoa > Chordata > Amphibia > Caudata > Salamandridae > Pleurodeles > Pleurodeles waltl. The sequence goes on from NC_090440.1 coordinate 1,694,246,193, forward strand.
GGTAAAAAAGAAAAAAATCTAAACGTGGCGTGCATGTGCTTGCACTAGAGAAATAAGTAAAAAGGAAGCACAACAGTGGCTAGCCATCATGGAATGGTATAGTCCATAGGGTATCATTGTTTTTTTACATTTGTATTTATATTTGCAGAAACACATAAAAAGACAATTTACCACGGTCTAGGCCAGCAGACCTGAGGTCATGTGTAATATGGAGGCCCGTATTACAGTGAAGCATGCCCTACCAATGACAGTTAATAATGGTTCAAGTTCAGGGGCAGGGGCGGCTCATCCACTATGGCAAAGGAGCGTTGCCCCCTCACCAGCAGCATCTGCAAAACTCGTACAGTAAAACCATAATAAACCATGTTTATTATGGTTTTACTGTAAAAGGGACTGGGCCATGTGGCGTGACAGGGACAGAGGGGGAGTGCACAGCACTCCCCTTCAGTGTACATGTATAATTGGCCAGTCGTCTCGAGTCGGCCAAACATACATGTGCACTAAGCTCTCTCCAACCCAGCACTGTATTGCCAGGTGGGAGAGAGCAGGCAGACACTCTCACTCTTCCGCGGAGCGCCCTGGCTGGGTGCTCCGTCCAGTCCTAATGCTGCTTTGATGCTGCCAACAGCATGAAAGCAGTGCTAGGATTGGATGCAGGGCAGGCTGCAAGCCTGTGTCTGCACTGGAGGAGCGTAGCAACACAGCAAGAGAGGTAATTTTTTCAATATCATTATATATAGTTTTTTTGTCCCCCCTGTAGGAGGCTGGACTGGCTTGTAGTGAGTACCAAGGGGTACTTGCACCTTGCACCAGGCCCAGTTATCCCTTATTAGTGTATAGGGTGTCTAGCAGCTTAGGCTGATAGATAATGGTAGCTTAGCAGAGCAGCTTAGGCTGAACTAGGAGACGTGTGAAGCTACTACAGTACCACAAGTGTCACTTGCACAATATCATAAGAAAACACAATACACAGTTATACTAAAAATAAAGGTACTTTATTTTTATGACAATATGCCAAAGTATCTTAGAGTGTACCCTCAGTGAGAGGATAGGAAATATACACAGGATATATATACACAATAGCAAAAATATGCAGTATAGTCTTAGAAAACAGTGCAAACAATGTATAGTTACAATAGGATGCAATGGGGAAACATAGGGATAGGGGCAACACAAACCATATACTCCAAAAGTGGAATGCGAACCACGAATGGACCCCAAACCTATGTGACCTTGTAGAGGGTCGCTGGGACTATTAGAAAATAGTGAGAGTTAGAAAAATAACCCTCCCCAAGACCCTGAAAAGTGAGTGCAAAGTGCACTAAAGTTCCCCTAAGGACAAAGAAGTCGTGTTAGAGGAATAATGCAGGAAAGACACAAACCAACAATGCAACAACTGTGGATTTCCAATCTAGGGTACCTGTGGAACAAGGGGACCAAGTCCAAAAGTCACAAGCAAGTCGGAGATGGGCAGATGCCCAGGAAATGCCAGCTGCGGGTGCAAAGAAGCTTCTACTGGACAGAAGAAGCTGAGGTTTCTGCAGGAACGAAAAGGGCTAGAGACTTCCCCTTTGGTGGACGGATCCCTCTCGCCGTGGAGAGTCGTGCAGAAGTGTTTTCCCGCCGAAAGAACGCCAACAAGCCTTGCTAGCTGCAAATCGTGCGGTTAGCGTTTTTGGACGCTGCTGTGGCCCTGGGGGGACCAGGAGGTCGCAAATTGGACCAGGAGAGAGAGGGGACGTCGAGCAAGACAAGGAGCCCTCTCAGAAGCAGGTAGCACCCGGAGAAGTGCCAGAAACAGGCACTACAAGGATGCGTGAAACGGTGCTCACCCGAAGTCGCACAAAGGAGTCCCACGTCGCCGGAGACTAACTTAGAAAGTCGTGCAATGCAGGTTAGAGTGCCGTGGACCCAGGCTTGGCTGTGCACAAAGGATTTCCGCCGGAAGTGCACAAGGGCCGGAGTAGCTGCAAAAGTCGTGGTTCCCAGCAATGCAGCCCAGCGAGGTGAGGCAAGGACTTACCTCCACCAAACTTGGACTGAAGAGTCACTGGACTGCGGGGGTCACTTGGACAGAGTCGCTGGATTCGAGGGACCTCGCTCGTCGTGCTGAGAGGAGACCCAAGGGACCGGTAATGCAGCTTTTTGGTGCCTGCGGTTGCAGGGGGAAGATTCCGTCGACCCACGGGAGATTTCTTCGGAGCTTCTGGTGCAGAGAGGAGGCAGACTACCCCCACAGCATGCACAAGCAGGAAAACAGTCGAGAAGGCGGCAGGATCAGCGTTACAGAGTTGCAGTAGTCGTCTTTGCTACTATGTTGCAGGTTTGCAGGCTTCCAGCGCGGTCAGCAGTCGATTCCTTGGCAGAAGGTGAAGAGAGAGATGCAGAGGAACTCGGATGAGCTCTTGCATTCGTTATCTAAAGTTTCCCCAGAGACAGAGACCCTAAATAGCCAGAAAAGAGGGTTTGGCTACCTAGGAGAGAGGATAGGCTAGCAACACCTGAAGGAGCCTATCACAAGGAGTCTCTGACGTCACCTGGTGGCACTGGCCACTCAGAGCAGTCCAGTGTGCCAGCAGCACCTCTGTTTCCAAGATGGCAGAGGTCTGGAGCACACTGGAGGAGCTCTGGACACCTCCCAGGGGAGGTGCAGGTCAGGGGAGTGGTCACTCCCCTTTCCTTTGTCCAGTTTCACGCCAGAGCAGGGCTAAGGGGTCCCCTGAACCGGTGTAGACTGGCTTATGCAGAATTGGGCACCTCTGTGCCCAACAAAGCATTTCCAGAGGCTGGGGGAGGCTACTCCTCCCCTGCCTTCACACCATTTTCCAAAGGGAGAGGGTGTCACACCCTCTCTCAGAGGAAGTTCTTTGTTCTGCCATCCTGGGCCAGGCCTGGCTGGACCCCAGGAGGGCAGATGCCTGTCTGAGGGGTTGGCAGCAGCAGTAGCTGCAGTGAAACCCCAGGAAGGGCAGTTTGGCAGTACCAGGGTCTGTGCTACAGACCACTGGGATCATGGGTTTGTGCCAACTATGCCAGGATGGCATAGAGGGGGCAATTCCATGATCATAGACATGTTACATGGCCATATTCGGAGTTACCATTGTGAAGCTACATATAGGTAGTGACCTATATGTAGTGCACGCGTGTAATGGTGTCCCCGCACTCACAAAGTTCAGGGAATTGGCTCTGAACAATGTGGGGGCACCTTGGCTAGTGCCAGGGTGCCCTCACACTAAGTAACTTTGCACCTAGCCTTTACCAGGTAAAGGTTAGACATATAGGTGACTTATAAGTTACTTAAGTGCAGTGTAAAATGGCTGTGAAATAACATGGACGTTATTTCACTCAGGCTGCAGTGGCAGGCCTGTGTAAGAATTGTCAGAGCTCCCTATGGGTGGCAAAAGAAATGCTGCAGCCCATAGGGATCTCCTGGAACCCCAATACCCTGGGTACCTCAGTACCATATACTAGGGAATTATAAGGGTGTTCCAGTAAGCCAATGTAAATTGGTAAAAATGGTCACTAGCCTGTTAGTGACAATTTGGAAAGAAATGAGAGAGCATAACCACTGAGGTTCTGATTAGCAGAGCCTCAGTGAGACAGTTAGTCACTACACAGGTAACACATTCAGGCACACTTATGAGCACTGGGGCCCTGGGTTACCAGGGTCCCAGTGACACATACAACTAAAACAACATATATACAGTGAAAAATGGGGGTAACATGCCAGGCAAGATGGTACTTTCCTACACAACCCCCCCCCAAACGAAGGACAATAAGACTAGCCATGACCTGATGAGTCTTCATTGTCTAAGTGGAAATATCTGGAGAGTCCATCTGCATTGGAGTGGCTACTCCCAGGTCTATGTTCCACTGTATAGTCCATTCCCTGTAGGGATATGGACCACCTCAACAATTTAGGATTTTCACCTTTCATTTGTTTTAGCCAAAGTAGAGGTTTGTGGTCTGTCTGAACAATGAAGTGAGTGCCAAACAGGTATGGCCTCAACTTCTTCAGAGCCCAGACCACAGCAAAGGCCTCCCTCTCTATGGCAGACCAACGCTTTTCTCTAGGGGTCAACCTCCTACTAATAAAAGCAACAGGTTGATCCTGGCCCTCAGAATTAAGTTGTGATAGGACTGCCCCTACTCCTAATTCAGATGCATCAGTTTGGACATAGAATTTTTTAGAGTAACAAGGGCTTTTCAGGACAGGTGCAGAGCACATGGCCTGCTTCAGCTCCTCAAAAGCTTTCTGACAGTTTGCTGTCCATAATACATTTTTAGGCATTTTCTTGGATGTGAGGTCATTAAGAGGGGCTGCAATGGAGCCATAGTTCTTAATGAACCTCCTGTAATACCCAGTGAGGCCTAGGAAGGCTCTCACCTGAGTCTGAGTGGTAGGGGGAACCCAATCAATAATTGTTTGGATTTTCCCCTGAAGTGGTGCAATCTGTTCCCCACCAACAAGGTGTCCCAGATAAACCACCTTACCCTGCCCTATCTGGCACTTTGAAGCCTTGATAGTGAGGCCTGCCTTTTGCAGGGCCTCCAAAACTTTCCATAGGTGGACCAGGTGATCATCCCAGCTGGAGCTAAAGACAGCTATATCGTCCAAATATGCTGCACTGAAAGCTTCCAGCCCTTGCAGGACTGTGTTCACCAACCTCTGAAAAGTGGCAGGTGCATTTTTCAAACCAAAAGGCATTACAGTAAACTGGTAATGTCCTCCAATGGTTGAAAATGCAGTCTTAGGTTTAGCATCTTCTGACAATTTGATCTGCCAATACCCTGCAGTCAAGTCAAAAGTGCTTAGATACTTGGCAGATGCCAGTGTATCTATGAGCTCATCTGCCCTGGGTATAGGGTGAGCATCAGTTTTGGTTACCAAGTTGAGACCTCTATAGTCTACACAAAACCGCATTTCCTTCTTTCCATCTTTGGAATGGGGTTTTGGTACCAGTACCACAGGAGAAGCCCATGGACTGTCAGAGTGCTCAACCACTCCTAGTTCTAACATTTTCTGGACCTCTTGCTTTATGCAGTCCCTGACATGGTCAGGCTGCCTATAGATCTTACTTTTGACAGGTAAACTGTCTCCAGTATCTATAGTGTGCTCACACCAAGAAGTGGTACCTGGCACAGTAGAGAAGAGTTCAGAGAATTGATCTAGGAGATTTATGCAATTATCTTTCTGCTCAGCAGTAAGACAATCAGCCAAAACTACACCTTCCACAAGAGCATCTTGTTCTGTGGAAGAGAAGAGATCAGGTAGAGGATCACTGTCTTCTTCCTGTCCCTCATCAGTTGCCATGAGCAGGGTGAGATCAGCCCTGTCATAGTAGGGTTTCAGGCGGTTGACATGGAGCACCCTAAGGGGACTCCTGGCAGTGCCTAAGTCAACTAAATAGGTGACTTCTCCCTTCTTTTCAACAATTGTGTGGGGACCACTCCATTTATCTTAGAGTGCTCTTGGGGCCACAGGCTCCAAGACCCACACTTTCTGCCCTGGTTGGTACTGAACCAAAACAGCCTTCTGATCATGCCATTGCTTCTGGAGCTCTTGGCTGGCCTGAAGGTTTTTACTGGCCTTTTTCATGTACTCAGCCATCCTTGATCTGAGGCCAAGTACATAATCCACAATATCCTGCTTAGGAGCTTTTAAAGGTTGTTCCCAACCCTCCTTTACAAGTGTGAGTGGACCCCTAACAGGGTGTCCAAAAAGAAGTTCAAAGGGGCTGAAGCCCACTCCTTTCTGGGGTACCTCCCTGTAGGCAAAAAGAAGGCATGGTAGAAGGATATCCCATCTCCTGCGGAGTTTTTCAGGGAGACCCATAATCATGCCTTTGAGAGTTTTATTAAATCTCTCCACCAGTCCATTTGTTTGTGGATGATAGGGTGTTGTGAACTTGTACGTTACACCACACTCCTTCCACATGGCCTTTAAGTATGCAGACATGAAATTGCTTCCCCTGTCTGATACCACTTCCTTTGGGAAGCCCACCCTAGAAAATATTCCCAGGAGGGCCTTTGCCACTGCAGGTGCTGTAGTGGTCCTTAAAGGAATTGCTTCAGGATATCTTGTGGCATGGTCCACTACCACCAAGATAAACCTATTGCCTGAAGCAGTAGGAGGGTCAAGGGGGCCAACTATGTCAACCCCTACCCTTTCAAAGGGAACCCCAACCACAGGCAGTGGGATATGGGGTGCCTTTGGGGTGCCACCTGTCTTGCCACTGGCTTGACAGGTTTCACAGGACTTACAAAATTCCTTTGTGTCCTCAGACATCCTAGGCCAATGAAACAATGGAACCAGTCTGTCCCAAGTTTTCATTTGACCCAGGTGCCCAGCTAGGGGAATGTCATGTGCCAGGGTTAGGAGGAACTTTCTGTACTCCTGAGGAATCACTAATCTCCTGGCAGCTCCAGGTTTAGGATCCCTATGCTCAGTGTACAAGAGGTTGTCCTCCCAGTAAACTCTGTGAGAGTCACTGACATCCCCATTAGCCTGTTTGACAGCTTGCTGTCTGAGACCCTCTAATGTGGGACAGGTTTGCTGTGCCACACTCAGCTCCTCTCTGGCAGGCCCCCCTTCACCCAAAAGCTCAGCAGTGTCTGCTTCCAGCTCCTCTGGTGTAGGTTCTGCACAGGGAGGGAATTCTTCTTCCTCAGAAGTTGAATCCACTGTAGAGGGAGGGATAGTAGGAAGTGGTTTGCTTCTACTAGCCCTAGCTTTAGGGAGCACTTGGTCCATTGTTCCAGGATCCAAGCTTCCCTGTCCTTTTTGCTTTTTGGCCTGAGCCCTTGTCAAAGCAAAAATATGCCCTGGGATGCCCAGCATTGCTGCATGGGCCTCCAACTCCACATCTGACCAAGCTGATGTCTCCAAATCATTCCCTAATAGACAGTCTACAGGTAAATCTGAAGCTACCACAACTTTCTTTGGACCAGTAACCCCCCCCAGTTGAGATTAACAACAGCCATGGGGTGGCTAAGTGTGTTGTTGTGAGCATTGGTTACTTGGTACTGGTGACCAAGTAGGTGTTGTTCAGGGTGGACCAGTTTCTCTATGACCATAGTCACACTGGCACCAGTGTCCCAGTAGGCCTGAACCTCAACACCATTTATTAGGGGTAGCTGCTTGTACTTATCCATATTAAGGGGACAAGCAACTAAGGTGGCTAAATCAATAGCCCCCTCAGAGACTAACACAGCCTCTGTGGCCTCCCTAACAAGGCCAACCCCAACTAAGTTACCAATAGTGAGCCTAGCTACTCCCTTGGATTGGCTATTAGTAGGTTTGCTCCCACCACCACTGCTATTAGTAGGGACACTAGGGGTAGCAGTAGGGGTTGTAGTGGTAGGAGCATTGGTGCTTTTCTTTGGACAACTGGGATCTGTTGTCCAATGGCCTTTTATTTTACATAAATAGCACCATGGTTTCTTTTCCTTGTTCTGATTAAAAGAGGATTTGGGCCCACCACCCCCACCAGAGTGTTTTTGTGGGCCTGATGAAGACTCATTTTTAGATTTGTCCCCACCCTTGTCAGAAGACTTACCATCCTTCTTTTTGTTGCCATCTTTGTCACCCCCTGTATGAACTTTTCTGTTCACCCTTGTTCTGACCCATTTGTCTGCCTTCTTTCCCAATTCTTGGGGAGAGGTCAGATCAGAGTCCACCAAGTACTGGTGCAACAAATCAGACACACAATTATTAAGAATATGCTCTCTCAGGATCAAGTTATACAGGCTGTCATAATCAGTAACTTTACTGCCATGTAACCACCCCTCCAAGGCCTTCACTGAATGGTCAATGAAATCAACCCAGTCTTGTGAAGACTCCTTTTTGGTCTCTCTGAACTTTATCCTGTATTGTTCAGTGGTTAAGCCATAACCATCCAGGAGTGCATTCTTAAGAACTTTGAAATTATTAGCATCATTTTCTTTTACAGTAAGAAGCCTATCCCTACCTTTTCCACTAAATGATAGCCATAGGATAGCAGCCCACTGCCTTTGAGGGACATCTTGTACAACACAGGCCCTCTCAAGTGCAGCAAACCACTTGTTAATGTCATCCCCCTCCTTATAAGGGGGAACTATCTTATGCAGATTCCTGGAATCATGCTCTTTTGCAGGATGACTATGGGGAATACTGCTGCTGCCACCATGGGTATCTAAACCCAACTTCTGTCTTTCTTTCTCTAGTTCAAAAGACTGTCTATCCAAATCCAGCTGTTGCTTTTTAAGCTTCAGTCTGGTTTGTTCCACTCTCAACTTATTGAGTTCCCTCTCTAACATTCTGTCATCAGGGTTGGTGGGAGGGACATTCTTAGACACAGAAGAATGAACAGAAGGAGACCTGTCCCTTACAGAAGCCACCCTAACAGCTTGGCTAACAGAAACATCACTACCAGTATGGTGAGAATAAATGCTTTTGCTATGATGTGAGACAACACTATTTCTATGGTGAGGCTCTCCATCATTACCAACTATGCTAGACTGTCTAGTAATGGGCAGGCTAGGAAGTTTCTTTCCTGAATCTTTTCCTGGGGGAGTCCCTGGATCAGATTGGGAACCATTTGCTACTTTTTCAACAGATGTGGCCCCTATGGCCTTATCTTGTTCTCTAAGCATGTTAAGCAATAATTCCAAAGAAGGATTCTTCCCTACACTCAAACCTCTCTCTACACAGAGACTCCTTGCTCCTTTCCAGCTAAGGTGGTCATATGCAAGTTTGGACAGATCAACATTTTGGCCTGTGCCAGACATTTTTAGAGAGAGTTAAAGTGATAGAAAAAGAGAAAAAAGTTTTCAGAACTTTTTAGAAAGACAGAAAAAATAACTTTTTAAACTTTTTAAGAACTTTTTGAAAATTTAGAAGTACTTTTCAGCACTTAGAAAAGAGTGAAAAGAGGAAATGCAAAACTTTTTGGCTATGTGTATATACACTGACCTTGTTTTGTATATTTTTCTCTTATGAAAAGTACAATGACAAGAGTGGTAAGTAGTCTCAAAGCACTTATCCCACCGCTGCACAACCAATGTAGGAGGCTGGACTGGCTTGTAGTGAGTACCAAGGGGTACTTGCACCTTGCACCAGGCCCAGTTATCCCTTATTAGTGTATAGGGTGTCTAGCAGCTTAGGCTGATAGATAATGGTAGCTTAGCAGAGCAGCTTAGGCTGAACTAGGAGACGTGTGAAGCTACTACAGTACCACAAGTGTCACTTGCACAATATCATAAGAAAACACAATACACAGTTATACTAAAAATAAAGGTACTTTATTTTTATGACAATATGCCAAAGTATCTTAGAGTGTACCCTCAGTGAGAGGATAGGAAATATACACAGGATATATATACACAATAGCAAAAATATGCAGTATAGTCTTAGAAAACAGTGCAAACAATGTATAGTTACAATAGGATGCAATGGGGAAACATAGGGATAGGGGCAACACAAACCATATACTCCAAAAGTGGAATGCGAACCACGAATGGACCCCAAACCTATGTGACCTTGTAGAGGGTCGCTGGGACTATTAGAAAATAGTGAGAGTTAGAAAAATAACCCTCCCCAAGACCCTGAAAAGTGAGTGCAAAGTGCACTAAAGTTCCCCTAAGGACAAAGAAGTCGTGTTAGAGGAATAATGCAGGAAAGACACAAACCAACAATGCAACAACTGTGGATTTCCAATCTAGGGTACCTGTGGAACAAGGGGACCAAGTCCAAAAGTCACAAGCAAGTCGGAGATGGGCAGATGCCCAGGAAATGCCAGCTGCGGGTGCAAAGAAGCTTCTACTGGACAGAAGAAGCTGAGGTTTCTGCAGGAACGAAAAGGGCTAGAGACTTCCCCTTTGGTGGACGGATCCCTCTCGCCGTGGAGAGTCGTGCAGAAGTGTTTTCCCGCCGAAAGAACGCCAACAAGCCTTGCTAGCTGCAAATCGTGCGGTTAGCGTTTTTGGACGCTGCTGTGGCCCTGGGGGGACCAGGAGGTCGCAAATTGGACCAGGAGAGAGAGGGGACGTCGAGCAAGACAAGGAGCCCTCTCAGCAGCAGGTAGCACCCGGAGAAGTGCCAGAAACAGGCACTACAAGGATGCGTGAAACGGTGCTCACCCGAAGTCGCACAAAGGAGTCCCACGCCGCCGGAGACCAACTTAGAAAGTCGTGCAATGCAGGTTAGAGTGCCGTGGACCCAGGCTTGGCTGTGCACAAAGGATTTCCGCCGGAAGTGCACAGGGGCCGGAGTAGCTGCAAAAGTCGCGGTTCCCAGCAATGCAGCCCAGCGAGGTGAGGCAAGGACTTACCTCCACCAAACTTGGACTGAAGAGTCACTGGACTGTGGGGGTCACTTGGACAGAGTCGCTGGATTCGAGGGACCTCGCTCGTCGTGCTGAGAGGAGACCCAAGGGACCGGTAATGCAGCTTTTTGGTGCCTGCGGTTGCAGGGGGAAGATTCCGTCGACCCACAGGAGATTTCTTCTGAGCTTCTGGTGCAGAGAGGAGGCAGACTACCCCCACAGCATGCACAAGCAGGAAAACAGTCGAGAAGGCGGCAGGATCAGCGTTACAGAGTTGCAGTAGTCGTCTTTGCTACTATGTTGCAGGTTTGCAGGCTTCCAGCGCGGTCAGCAGTCGATTCCTTGGCAGAAGGTGAAGAGAGAGATGCAGAGGAACTCGGATGAGCTCTTGCATTCGTTATCTAAAGTTTCCCCAGAGACAGAGACCCTAAATAGCCAGAAAAGAGGGTTTGGCTACCTAGGAGAGAGGATAGGCTAGCAACACCTGAAGGAGCCTATCACAAGGAGTCTCTGACGTCACCTGGTGGCACTGGCCACTCAGAGCAGTCCAGTGTGCCAGCAGCACCTCTGTTTCCAAGATGGCAGAGGTCTGGAGCACACTGGAGGAGCTCTGGACACCTCCCAGGGGAGGTGCAGGTCAGGGGAGTGGTCACTCCCCTTTCCTTTGTCCAGTTTCACGCCAGAGCAGGGCTAAGGGGTCCCCTGAACCGGTGTAGACTGGCTTATGCAGAATTGGGCACCTCTGTGCCCAACAAAGCATTTCCAGAGGCTGGGGGAGGCTACTCCTCCCCTGCCTTCACACCATTTTCCAAAGGGAGAGGGTGTCACACCCTCTCTCAGAGGAAGTTCTTTGTTCTGCCATCCTGGGCCAGGCCTGGCTGGACCCCAGGAGGGCAGATGCCTGTCTGAGGGGTTGGCAGCAGCAGCAGCTGCAGTGAAACCCCAGGAAGGGCAGTTTGGCAGTACCAGGGTCTGTGCTACAGACCACTGGGATCATGGGATTGTGCCAACTATGCCAGGATGGCATAGAGGGGGCAATTCCATGATCATAGACATGTTACATGGCCATATTCGGAGTTACCATTGTGAAGCTACATATAGGTAGTGACCTATATGTAGTGCACGCGTGTAATGGTGTCCCCGCACTCACAAAGTTCAGGGAATTGGCTCTGAACAATGTGGGGGCACCTTGGCTAGTGCCAGGGTGCCCTCACACTAAGTAACTTTGCACCTAACCTTTACCAGGTAAAGGTTAGACATATAGGTGACTTATAAGTTACTTAAGTGCAGTGTAAAATGGCTGTGAAATAACGTGGACGTTATTTCACTCAGGCTGCAGTGGCAGGCCTGTGTAAGAATTGTCAGAGATCCCTATGGGTGGCAAAAGAAATGCTGCAGCCCATAGGGATCTCCTGGAACCCCAATACCCTGGGTACCTCAGTACCATATACTAGGGAATTATAAGGGTGTTCCAGTAAGCCAATGTAAATTGGTAAAAATGGTCACTAGCCTGTTAGTGACAATTTGGAAAGAAATGAGAGAGCATAACCACTGAGGTTCTGATTAGCAGAGCCTCAGTGAGACAGTTAGTCACTACACAGGTAACACATTCAGGCACACTTATGAGCACTGGGGCCCTGGATTACCAGGGTCCCAGTGACACATACAACTAAAACAACATATATACAGTGAAAAATGGGGGTAACATGCCAGGCAAGATGGTACTTTCCTACACCCCCCCCCTCCACGTGCCGTGCCCCCCGCCCCGCCCTTTTTCCCTCCCGCGAGCCTAATCATGAGAGACTGAAACCACCTTGTTTCCTATGGGCTATTAGTTTGTATAGTGTTACCCTTGGCCAAGTGGTACCCCAGATAAAGGCCTTAATGTCCCTGTCCATGGTCTGCATGAGAGATAAGTTGCCAGAGGGCGGTAGCCTGCTTGACACATACGTTAGCCTGGGTACCGATATAATTTTGACAGCCTGTATTTTTCACCATAAAGACGGATGGAGTTGCACTCATTTCGCACAGTCTAATTTGGCTCTGGCAGTAAGTGGGTTGGTATTGTCAGATAGCATCTTTTTCAGACCCCTGTTGAGGTACACTCTGAGGTATTAAGGTCGTTCCAGTCTCTATTGGAAATGATAGTTGGCTGTGGATGCCATGATCATCACTTGAGACATAAATAAAGCTTCACGTTTATTTCAGTTGACTTTATACTCGGATTTAGTGGCAAAATCTGAAACGTTTGACATGAGGGCTGGAAGAGGGTGTTGTAGGTATGTGAGCATAAGCAAGATGTCATCTGCATACAACAGTATCTTGGAGGCACCCCTATAATCGAGGCTGACTGGCAAACAACTGCTGCCAGGGGCCATTGCCATTAGGAACAGTGGAGATAAATGACACCCCAGGCACGTCCCTTTAAAGGCATCTGACAAGTCCCGGCATTTAACCTGGGCAGTTGGATCTCCGTAAAGTCATTTGACTTTGGCACTGTACTCATCTCACAAGCCAAGGGCTAGATGTATCAAAGGATTTTGCATTCGCAAACGGTGCAAATTGGTCAAATCCACCATTTGCAAATGCAAAATCGCCTTTCACGATGTATGAAAGGCGTTCGCAGTGCAAATTTAAGGAATTGCTAAAATAGCGATTCCTCAAAATTGCGAGTAGATTATGCAAATTGCTGCTGCGATTCACAAATACCGAATCGCAATTCAATGTATCAAGCATTCAGAAATTGTGATTAGTCGCAAAATGGGTTTTTCCATGTGCAATTTACCACAAATTGAAATCAGGTGGTGAACAGGTGCAACCTATATAAAGAGGCCCAGAATGCATTAGCTCTTTTCAACAATGGCTGCACTCTACGTAATGGCGAGGAGGATGAGGATCCTGCCAAGTTTGAGGAGAGGAAAGAGGAGACAGGAGCGCTTTTTTTTAGAGTGCACATTACCCTATTTGAACAGACAAAGGAGGAGATTTTTGACAAGTACAGGTTAAACTCTGCCATAACACTTGACTTGATAGCTGATTTACAACCCCTACTGCAGCAACACACACACACACACACACACACAGAACCAATGCCATACCCACTCATATGCAAGTATAATGCTCCCTGCACCTCTTAGCCTCAGGAAGCTATCAAGGGGTCATAGCAGCAGCTGGAGGTGTATCTCAAAGTGCGCTTTCACGCTTCTTTAATGCATTCCTAAATGCCATGTTAACCAAAATCCTTCTGCACATTCAATTCCCCAACACCCACAGGATTTGCAGAAAACAAAATTTGATTTCTACCAGGAAGTCCAATTTTCACGTCATTGGCTGCATTGATGGGACACATGTAGCAATCTGTCCACCATCTGCCACAGAGTATGTTTATCGGAATAGAAAGATTACACATTCCATGAACATACAGGTCATATGTAATACCTTCAACGTAATAACGGATCTGGTGGCCAGATACCCAGGTAGCACACATGATTCCTACATCTTTAGGCACAGTGGAATACACACAAGATGTCTTGCTGGGGAGTTTGGCGAAGGATACCTACTTGGTAATGTAACAGTGAACAATGTTGCATAACGTCTATGTGATGTCACAGATAACAATAACTCATTTTACTCTACTATCATTCTAGGAGACGGTGCCTATGCAGTGCGATCCTTCATCTTAACACCCTATCTCAATCCTGCCACACCAAGTGAAAGGAGATACAATGCAGCTCACAGGAGGACATGTAGCATGATTGAGCGGACCTTCGGCCTGCTGAAGAGTTGTTTCAGATGCCTGCACAAGAGGGGGGGCGCACTGCAATGCAGTCAGGAAAACACCTGCAAAATCGTGGCCACATGTGCTATGTTGCACAACATCGCAATGATGAGAGGCATACCAATGGAACCCACAGAGCCAGACTCCGATGAGGATGATGATCCCTTGCCATCCCTTCACCCAGCAGACAGAATCAGTGCAGCAGAGGGCAGACAAAGACGTTCTAAGATTATGCACAGTTATTTATGATGTAAGTAATGACAACACCACGTCTACTTTCATTTATTGCTGTAGGTAGCAAATTTATTGCCTTGGCTTCAAGTAATATATGTGTGAATAGGACATAGGTATACAGAATACACAATCAGGTCCTAGTTACGGTGGGATACTATTGACATCATAGTATCAATGCATTGTTACATGATATGCAAGTCCCCTGTACTTCTCCACATTACTTTTTACGTCCACGCACTCCACCTGAATGCTCGGTAGGCTCTATGGCATCTCTTGTTGCGGGTTCAGAGACAGTTCTGTGTCTGGAACTGCAACGCCTAGAATCCATCACAGGGGCTGTGACACTGCTAAGGTTAGAGAGTTCCTCACTATCCTCATCACCCAGTTTGCTGTTGTAGCACTCCGAGCTGTCTGCATTGTCTCCAGTACATTGGTGTTTGCACCAATCCTCGTGCAACGTCCCGACTGTAATGTGCCATCTCCACCTGCATGCCCACGGCATATCGTGACACCAAAGCAGTTGTGGTAGTGAGCCGACGATTGGCAGATCTGCTGAACCCATCTAACCTGCCCATCAATTGGTGATGGCGCCTACAGTGGGTGACATGCTCCTGCTGCATTACAGTGTAAAGTTCCCTAATGACATTTGCCATCTCCCTTACGTGTTCTGCTGTAGCTTGTTGTCCCTCATGCAGCGTGCACATGTTTTTATTGAGACTCCAACGGCTTGTGCATTGATCCCATGTTGTCATTGATAGACCCCAACTGCCTGTGCATTGATCCCATGTTGTGATCGATAGACACCAACTGCCTGTGCATTGATCTCATGTGTTTACATTGCAGGCACTGCACTTTCATCATGGATGCCTCAAGGCCACCAAACAGTGATGGGCCCTCACCTTCCTCTGTGCACTGTCTGCCTTCTAAGGTAACTATAACTCATGGCCTCATCATGCAGTTTTCTCATCAAGAACTTTTTTTTTGCAAATGTTGCAGTTGCATTATAAATGGTGGTATAGAAGATGTTATTACTGATGTAATATATGGGGTAAGTAATAGTGCATGGGGAGGGCAAACGTTCTAGTCACTGTAGTCGTTATAGGCTGCGTGGCACTCCTCCGTGGGCCAATGTTAGTCCCCGGAGACCCCATTCCCTGTGGGCCTGGCCAATTAGATGAAAGGGAGGGGGACATGTGGCTCCCTTCCTCAGTGGATTTTGGCCCGGGGATTCCTTGCCCTGGTGCCTGGCCACTTGTTCCTCAGTATCCTGGCACCACCAGGGCACAAGGTATGCACTGATGGGCACTGCAGCAGGAGCCGCAATGCCCTGCAGTCCCTGCTGGCTCCCCAACTCCAGTGGGAGCCAGCATTGCTCCTGCACGCAGGGAGCAGCAACAAATGCTGCTTCCTGTGTGCAGGAGCAATTCTTTCATCTGTTTTGCTGCCCGCTTGACAGCAGGTGGAATAAGTTTTCCTGCTCCCACCCACTTGGAGCAGACTTACTGTATGCTGTCGCTTGACGGGAGCTGTCAAAACTCCAGCCAAACGACAGCAAACAACTATGTCCCAAGGATGAGCGCCTTGGGACATACAGAGCCAGCCCTGGGAGGTGGCGGTCCCCAGGGCTATGATCGCCCCAGGATGGTGGCCAGACGGCCCTCCTCTTTTCTTTTTTTGCAGGGCCTACATTGGGGAGGTGGTGGTCCCCGGGGCTGAAAACGGCCCGGGAGGGGGGGCCAGGTGGCTCTCCTCCCCATTTAAAATTTGGCCATGCCCCGGGGAGGTGGTGGTCCCCGTGGCGGAAAATGGACCTGGAGGGGAAGCCCCCTCCCCTTTTCCTAAATCAGGCTGGCCCCAGGGAGGTGGTGGTACATATGGTCATAATGGCCCCAGGAGGGGGCTCTGCCCAGCCCCACGCTGATTCACTTAACGTTGGGCTGGCCCCGGGGCGGTGGTGGTCCCCGGGTCTGATATCACCCATGAGGAGGGAGGCCACAAAACTAGACTGTTAGACCTGACAGCCTTAGGGTAGTCACCCCTAACTTTTTGCCTGCCTCCCTCCACTTTGTGGACACTGTTTTTGCTGGTTTTTAGACTCTGCGCACTTTACCACTGCTAACCAGTGCTAAAGTGCATATGCTCTCTCCCTTAAAACATGGTAACCTTGAATCATACCTGATTGGACTATTAATTTACTTATAAGTCCCTAGTAAGGTGCACTTTATGCGCATAGGGCTGGTAAATTAAATGCTACTAGTGGGCCAGCAGCACTGGTTGTGCCACCCACTTAAGTAGCCCCTTTTCATTGTCTCAGGCCTGCCATTGCAAGGCCTGTGTGTGCAGTTTCACTGCCACCTCAACTTGGCATTTAAAAGTACTTGCCAAGCCTAGAACTCCCCTTTTTCTACATATAAGTCACCCTTAATGTGTGCCCTAGGTAACCCCTAGTGCAGGGTGCTGTGTAGGTAAAAGGCAGGACATGTACCTGTGTAGTTATATGTCCTGGTAGTGTAAAACTCCTAAATTCGTTTTTACACTACTGTGAGGCCTGCTCCCTTCATAGGCTAACATTGGCGCTGCCCTCATACACTGTTGAAGTGGCAGCTGCTGATCTGAAAGGAGCAGGAAGGTCATATTTAGTATGGCCAGAATGGTAATACAAAATCCTGCTGACTGGTGAAGTCGGATTTAATATTACTATTCTAGAAATGCCCCTTTTAGAAAGTGAGCATTTCTTTGCGCTTAAATCCTTCTGTGCCTTACAATCCACGTCTGGCTGGGCTTGGTTGACAGCTCCTTGTGCATTCACTCAGACACACCCCAAACACAGGGTACTCAGCCTCACTTGCATACATCTGCATTTTGAATGGGTCTTCCTGGGCTGGGAGGGTGGAGGGCCTGCTCTCACACAAAGGACTGCCACACCCCCTACTGGGACCCTGGCAGACAGGATTGAACTGAAAGGGGACCTGGTGCACTTCTTAGCCACTCTTTGAAGTCTCCCCCACTTCAAAGGCACATTTGGGTATAAAACAGGGCCTCTGCCCTACCTCATCAGACACTTGCTGGAGAAGAAACCTGAACCAGAAACTACATCCTGCCAAGAAGAACTGCCAGGCTGCTCAAAGGACTCACCTGTCTGCTTTCTACAAAGGACTGCTGCCTTGCTGTTGGCCTGCTGCCTTGCTGAACTCTTGTCTGGCTGTGAAAGTGCTCTCCAAGGGCTTGGATAGAGCTTGCCTCCTGTTCCCTGAAGTCTCAGGATCAAAAAGACTTCTCTCTTTCACTTGGACGCTCCGTGCGCCGAAAATTTCGACGCACAGCTTGTTCCGCGGCGAGAAAAACGCCACACACCGACGCTGATCGACGCGACGCTCTTGGGACGACCGAAAATCCAGCGCACGGCTTCGCAAGGACAACGCCGCCCGACCTCTAGAGGAGAAATCGATGCAACGCCTGCCGTGAGATCGTAATTTCGACGCGCAGCCCCGCAGAACGACGCGCAGCCGGAAAACAAGCAGGAAAATCCACGCACAGACCCGGGACATCTGGTAATCCCCGCGATCCACGAAAAGAGACTGTCCGCGCGCCGGAAACAACGCACGACTTCCCCGCGTGGAAAATAACGACGCAAGTCCGTGTGTGCTGGGGAGAAATCGACGCACACACCCTTTTTCCACGCACCTCTTCTTTTGTGGCCCTCTGAGGAGATTTTTCCACTCCAAACCAGGTACTTGTGCTTGAAAGAGACTTTGTTTATATTCTAAAGACTTAAGACACTCTATATCACTTTTCAGCGATATCCCTACAATTTCCCATTGCAAACTTTATTCTTTTTGACCTACAATTATCCAGATAAATATTATATATTTTTCTAAACACTGTGTGGTGTATTTTTGTGGTGCTATATGGTGGTATTGTATGATTTATTGCACAAATACTTTACACATTGCCTTCTAAGTTAAGCCTGACTGCTCGTGCCAAGCTACCAGAGGGTTGGCACAGGATAATCTTGGATTGTGTGTGACTTACCCTGACTAGAGTGAGGGTTTTTGCTTGGACAGGGGGTAACCTGACTGCCAACCAAAAACCCCATTTCTAACACTGGTGATCAGCGGTGAGGATAGGACTTGTATTTGTGCAGTGACATACAGTAGCTAAGTATTTCACTACCTACCCACAGTTGAAGGTCAACTTGGTTTTTATCTCTTTTTGCAAATCCGTTTTTTCCTGACAATTTTCAAAAACTAAATCCTCATTCAACATGTCTCTGACTGGGTCTCAGACAGGGGACTTTGACCTAGTCCAGTTGGATACATATACGGTCAAACAACTAAGAGGATTCTGCAGGGCATTGAGGGTACCCACCCAAGGGGCCTCCAGAAAGGAGGACTTTCAAGTGGCGCTGAGGGCCTGGGCAGAAGCCCATTTAGAGGATGATGAGGAAGAGGAGCCAGAAAATGGCCCCTCAGAGGAATTTTCACTATCTGTGGATGGTGTTACCACTGCAATTGTGCCAGACCAGGGAGCAGTGTCTCTGTGCAAAGCCTGACCGCAGAGGAAAGGGGAGAAGAAAGGGAGTTCCAATTGCAAATGGCAAAACTGAAAATTGAGGCTCAACAGGAGGAGAGAAGGGCAGAAAGAGAAGCCAAGCAAGCTGAGGCTGAAAGAGCAGCCAAACAAATTGAAGCCGAAAGAGAAACCAAACAGGTGGAGGCTGAGAGAGCTTTGGCTGAAAAGAAACTATTGTTGGCTCATGAACTGAGTCTCAAGGAGCTGGAGATCAAGGCAAGACAGTCTGAATCCAGCAATAATGGTGGCAGCATACTGACAGGACCTGCTGGAGAAAAGAAGGTTCGTATACCAAAAATGTGGTGCCCAGTTTTGTGGTGGGAGATGACATAGATAAATGGTTAGCTGCTTATGAAGTTGAACTAAGGGCTCATGAGGTTCCTGAAGGGCAATGGGGGGTAGCTATGTGGGGTTATGTACCGCCATTGGGGAGGGATACACTCCTCACATTGGATCCACCTGATCAAAACACATACCCACTTCAGAAAGCCACTTTACTTGCCAAGTTTGGGCTGACCCCTGAGGGATACCGTCAGAGGTTCAGGGACAGCACCAAACAAACCACACAAGCATGGGTAGATTTCTTTGACTTCTCCAGTAAGGCACTGAATGGATGGGTGTGGGGCAACAAAGTAGCTGATTATAAAGGTTTATATGACTTGATTCTAAGAGATCATATGCTTAATACTACTTATACAGAGTTGCGCCAGCACTTAGTGGATAGCAAGCTGACTGATCCCAGGAAGCTTGCTGAGGAGGCAGACCTCTGGGTTAGCACCAGAGTGTCCAAGAAGGTACCTGGGGGGGACTCCCACAAAGGTGGTCAGTGTTCCCAACAGAAGAAAGAGGGGGGAGATAAACTTGCAGATAAGGAACTCTCCAAAGGCCCCCAAAAGAATTCCCAGGGAGGGGGTGGCAACCCTTCCTTTTCCAAATTTGGGAAAAAGCCAGGGACATATGACAGGTCAGGGAAACCTAACCCCAAATGCATGGAGTGTTACCAGTATGGTCACTATAAAGGTGATCCCCAGTGCCCCAAGAGGGCACCGTCCACTACCGGACAGGCACCTGGGTTGACTAGTGTAGCGCTCGGGGGGAGATGGACCCAGATAGCTTTGGGGAACAGGTAGAGATTTCCCTAGTGTCCCTGGGAGAAGGAGAAATGGTGCCCAAGGTCCACATGCCCAAAAATACTTCCAAGTACCGGCAGTGGGTCACCATTGATGGGCAGAAGGTGGAGGCTCTGCGTGACACAGGAGCCAGTATGACTACTATCAAGAGTCAGCTGGTGCCAACAGAGCAGATAGTACCTAATACATTCCACCAGGTCATAGTCGCTGACAATCGCGAGAGTCACCTACCGGTGGCTCTGGTTCCCTTTGAGTGGGGGGGGGGGGTCTCTGGTACTCTGAAAGTAGCTGTGAGTCCTGCCATGCCTGTAGATTGTCTGTTAGGCAATGATCTTGAGCATACTGCTTGGAAAGAAGTGGAGCTCAAGTCTCACCTGGAGATGTTAGGGTTACCTGAGTGGGTCTGCATGACCACACGGTCCATGGCTGACCGAGAGGGAAGTCAAGGGCGTCTGGAGCCTGGAACGATGGCCCAGAGAGCTGCCAAGAGGAGGGACCAGGGGCACGGGAAACCGGCCCCAGAAGTTCCCGCAGTGGCTGACGGGGCTCCTGAGGAGGAGGCTCCCGAGCCAACTGGGGAAGACATTGCCACCCTAGGTGACTTACCTGAGTTTGCTGGCTGGCAAGTTGAGGGTGGACCCACCAGGGAGGAATTCTGCAAGGCGCAGAAAGAATGTCCCACTCTAGAAGGTCTGAGGAAACAAGCCTCAAACCAGGCGGCAGGTGACACCTCTGGCGATCACCACCTATATTGGGAGAATGATCTCCTCTACAGTGAGCTTAAGGTTCCGGCCTTTGGGGCAGCACGCACGCTGGTGGTCCCCCAATGTTACCGAACCTTCCTACTGGGTCTGGCTCACGACATTCCCCTGGCAGGACATTTGGGGCAAGGCAAGACCTTTGACAGGCTTGTCACCCACTTTTATTGGCCCAAAATGAGGACACACTCAGATAAATTCTGCAGATCTTGTCCTACCTGCCAGGCCAGTGGTAAAGCAGGAAAAAGGGTTAAAAGCCCCCTGATTCCACTTCCTGTCATTGGCACCCCCTTTGAAAGGGTGGGCATCGACATTGTTGGTCCCTTGGACCCCAAAACTGCCTTAGGCAACAGGTTCAACCTGGTTTTGGTGGACCATGCCACCCGTTACCCAGAGGCCATCCCTCTGAGGACCGTAACTGCACCGGTGGTGACCAGAACTCTGATGGGGATATTTACCCGTGTGGGATTCCCCAAGGAGATAGTGTCTGACAGAGGCACTAACTTCATGTCTGCATACATGAAGTCTCTGTGGGATGCGTGTGGTGTAACCTACAAGTTCACCACACCCTATCACCCCCAGTCTAATGGTCTTGTGGAGAGATTCAACAAGACCCTGAAAGGCATGATTGGTGGCCTCCCTGAGGCCATGAGGCGTAAGTGGGACGTCCTCTTACCATGCCTTCTCTTTGCTTACAGAGAGGTCCCCCAGAGGGGGGTAGGGTTCAGTCCCTTTGAGCTTCTCTATGGGTACCCTGTCAGGGGACCCTTAAGCATTGTCAAGGAGGGGTTGGAGAAAGCTCCAAAGGCACCCCCTCAGGACGTGGTCAGCTACATGTTGGCCCTCCGCAACCAGATGACCCGCTTCTGGAAAGAGGCCCAAAGTAACCTTGAGGCCAGTCAAGAGGTAATGAAACACTGGTATGACCAGAAGGCCACCCTGGTAGAGTTTCAACCTGGAGACAAAGTGTGGGTAATGGAGCCAGTAGAGCCTAGAGCTCTCCAGGACCGCTGGTCTGGCCCATTTGAAATCAAGGAGCGGAAAGGGGAGGCCACTTACCTAGTGGACCTCCAAACCCCTAGGAATCCCCTAAGGGTGCTCCATGTGAACCGACTAAAGGCTCATTTTGAGAGGTCGGAGATCAACATGCTTCTGGTCACAGATGAAGGAATGGAAGAGGAGAGTGAACCTCTCCCCGACCTCCTCTCTGCCCAAGAAGGTGATGGGTCAGTAAGCGGGGTCATTCTTTCTGACTCCCTGACTCTAAACCAGAAAGGAGACTGCTATGAGCTGTTGGAGCAGTTCTCCCCCCTGTTCTCCCTTACTCCTGGACTGACCCACCTCTGTGTTCATGATATTGACACTGGTGACAGT
The DNA here is from genome assembly GCF_031143425.1 of Pleurodeles waltl. NCBI lineage: Eukaryota > Metazoa > Chordata > Amphibia > Caudata > Salamandridae > Pleurodeles > Pleurodeles waltl. Next base: position 1,694,268,343 of record NC_090440.1, read on the forward strand.
CTCCCTGTGAAGAACAAAATTTACAGGTTGTCGGATAAGGTGAAGGCCAGCATCAAGGAGGAGGTCTCCAAGATGTTGACTCTAGGGGTTATCGAGAAATCCAGTAGTCCCTGGGCCAGCCCAGTGGTGTTGGTCCCTAAGGCTACTGCCCCAGGTGCGAAGCCAGAATTCCGGTTCTGTGTGGACTACCGGGGTCTCAACTCAGTCACACGGACTGATGCTCACCCCATCCCCCGAGCTGATGAGCTCGTTGACAGGCTGGGCGCTGCCAAGTTCCTGAGTACGTTTGATCTTACTTCAGGGTACTGGCAGATCGCCCTGACTGAGGGGGCTAAGGAAAGATCCGCATTTTCAACCCCTGATGGCCATTACCAGTTCCAGGTGATGCCGTTTGGATTGAAAAATGCCCCCGCTACCTTCCAACGGTTGGTTAACGGGGTCTTAGCTGGCAAGGATGCCTTCTGTGCAGCCTACCTGGATGACATAGCTGTCTACAGTTCCAGCTGGGAGGAACACCTGCTTCACCTCAAGGAGGTGCTTCAGGCCCTGCAACAGGCAGGCCTGACCATCAAGGCTAGTAAGTGCCAGATTGGGCAGGGTTCCGTGGTGTACTTGGGACACCTAGTGGGTGGTGGCAAGGTGCAGCCACTCTAGGCCAAGATTGAAACTATCAAGTCCTGGCAACCACTGCGAACGCAGACTGAGGTGAGAGCCTTTTTAGGCCTCACAGGATACTACCGCAGATTTGTCAAGGGCTATGGTACCATTGTATCACCCTTGACAGAACTCACTTCCAAGAAACAACCTAGGTTGGTGAATTGGACAGAGGCTTGTCAGAAAGCCTTTGACGCCCTGAAGGAAGCCATGTGCACGGCCCCCGTGCTCAAGGCCCCTGACTACTCCCAGGAATTTATCGTGCAGACAGACGCTTCAGAGCATGGCATAGGGGCAGTCCTAGCACAGCTAAATGAGGAGGGCCGAGATCAACCGGTAGTCTTTATTAGCAGAAGGCTATTACCACGGGAACAGAGGTGGAGTGCTATTGAGAGAGAAGCTTTTGCTGTGGTCTGGGCACTGAAGAAGCTAAGACCCTACCTGTTTGGGACTCACTTCCGGGTTCAGACAGACCACAGGCCCCTCAGATGGCTCATGCAGATGAGGGGTGAGAATCCAAAACTCTTGAGGTGGTCCATTTCCCTACAGGGGATGGACTTTACGGTGGAACATCGCCCAGGGGTTGACCACGCCAATGCTGATGGTCTCTCCAGGTACTTCCGCCTTAGCGATGAGAGCTCCCAGGAGGTCGGGTAGCTCTCCCCACTTTCAGCTGGGGGGGACACATGTTAGACCTGACAGCCTTAGGGTAGTCACCCCTAACTTTTTGCCTGCCTCCCTCCACTTTGTGAACACTGTTTATGCTGGTTTTTAGACTCTGCGCACTTTACCACTGCTAACCAGTGCTAAAGTGCATATGCTCTCTCCCTTAAAACATGGTAACCTTGAATCATACCTGATTGGACTATTAATTTACTTATAAGTCCCTAGTAAGGTGCACTTTATGTGCATAGGGCTGGTAAATTAAATGCTACTAGTGGGCCAGCAGCACTGGTTGTGCCACCCACTTAAGTAGCCCCTTTTCATTGTCTCAGGCCTGCCATTGCAAGGCCTGTGTGTGCAGTTTCACTGCCACCTCGACTTGGCATTTAAAAGTACTTGCCAAGCCTAGAACTCCCCTTTTTCTACATATAAGTCACCCTTAATGTGTGCCCTAGGTAACCCCTAGAGCAGGGTGCAGTGTAGGTAAAAGGCAGGACATGTACCTGTGTAGTTATATGTCCTGGTAGTGTAAAACTCCTAAATTCGTTTTTACACTACTGTGAGGCCTGCTCCCTTCATAGGCTAACATTGGGGCTGCCCTCATACACTGTTGAAGTGGCAGCTGCTGATCTGAAAGGAGCAGGAAGGTCATATTTAGTATGGCCAGAATGGTAATACAAAATCCTGCTGACTGGTGAAGTCGGATTTAATATTACTATTCTAGAAATGCCCCTTTTAGAAAGTGAGCATTTCTTTGCACTTAAATCCTTCTGTGCCTTACAATCCACGTCTGGCTGGGCTTGGTTGACAGCTCCTTGTGCATTCACTCAGACACACCCCAAACACAGGGTACTCAGCCTCACTTGCATACATCTGCATTTTGAATGGGTCTTCCTGGGCTGGGAGGGTGGAGGGCCTGCTCTCACACAAAGGACTGCCACACCCCCTACTGGGACCCTGGCAGACAGGATTGAACTGAAAGGGGACCTGGTGCACTTCTTAGCCACTCTTTGAAGTCTCCCCCACTTCAAAGGCACATTTGGGTATAAAACAGGGCCTCTGCCCTACCTCATCAGACACTTGCTGGAGAAGAAACCTGAACCAGAAACTACATCCTGCCAAGAAGAACTGCCTGGCTGCTCAAAGGACTCACCTGTCTGCTTTCTACAAAGGACTGCTGCCTTGCTGTTGGCCTGCTGCCTTGCTGAACTCTTGTCTGGCTGTGAAAGTGCTCTCCAAGGGCTTGGATAGAGCTTGCCTCCTGTTCCCTGAAGTCTCAGGACCAAAAAGACTTCTCTCTTTCACTTGGACGCTCCGTGCGCCGAAAATATCGACGCACAGCTTGTTCCGTGGCGAGAAAAACGCCGCACACCGACGCTGATCGACGCAACGCTCTTGGGACGACCGAAAATCCAACGCACGGCTTCGCAAGGACAACGCCGCCCGACCTCTAGAGGAGAAATCGACGCGACGCCTGCCGTGAGATCGTAATTTCGACGCGCAGCCCCGCAGAACGACGCGCAGCCGGAAAACAAGCAGGGAAATCCACGCACAGACCCGGGACATCTGGTAATCCCCGCGATCCACGAAAAGAGACTGTCCGCGCGCCGGAAAACGACGCACGACTTCCCCGCGTGGAAAATAACGACGCAAGTCCAGGTGTGCTGGGGAGAAATCGACGCACACACCCTTTTTCCACGCACCTCTTCTTTTGTGGCCCTCTGAGGAGATTTTTCCACTCCAAACCAGGTACTTGTGCTTGAAAGAGACTTTGTTTATATTCTAAAGACTTAAGACACTTTGGTGGTCATTCTGACCCTGGCGGTCTTTGACCGCCAGGGCGGAGGACCGCGGGAGCACCGCCGACAGGCTGGCGGTGCTCCAATGGGGATTCCGACCGCGGCGGTAAAGCCGCGGTCGGACCGGCACCACTGGCGGGGTCCCGCCAGTGTACCGCGGCCCCATTGAATCCTCCGCGGCGGCGCAGCTTGCTGCACCGCCGCGGGGATTCCGACCCCCCCTACCGCCATCCAGATCCCGGCGGTCGGACCGCCGAGATCCGGATGGCGGTAGGGGGGGTCGCGGGGCCCCTGGGGGCCCCTGCAGTGCCCATGCCACTGGCATGGGCATTGCAGGGGCCCCCGTAAGAGGGCCCCTACATGTATTTCACTGTCTGCTGCGCAGACAGTGAAATACGCGACGGGTGCAACTGCACCCGTCGCACAGCTTCCACTCCGCCGGCTCGATTCCGAGCCGGCTTCATCGTGGAAGCCTCTTTCCCGCTGGGCTGGCTGGCGGTCTGAAGGAGACCGCCCGCCAGCCCAGCGGGAAAGTCAGAATTACCGCCGCGGTCTTTCGACCGCGGAACGGTAACCTGACGGCGGGACTTTGGCGGGCGGCCTCCGCCGCCCGCCAAGGTCAGAATGAGGGCCTGTATATCACTTTTCAGTGATATCCCTACAATTTCCCATTGCAAACTTTATTCTTTTTGACCTACAATTATCCAGATAAATATTATATATTTTTCTAAACACTGTGTGGTGTATTTTTGTGGTGCTATATGGTGGTATTGTATGATTTATTGCACAAATACTTTACACATTGCCTTCTAAGTTAAGCCTGACTGCTCGTGCCAAGCTACCAGAGGGTGGGCACAGGATAATCTTGAATTGTGTGTGACTTACCCTGACTAGAGTGAGGGTTTTTGCTTGGACAGGGGGTAACCTGACTGCCAACCAAAAACCCCATTTCTAACATAGACCTACCCATGGGCTCAATTATAAACAAGTGTGAGAGACTGCGCTTGTTTTTTAAAAACAAAAAATATATTTCCAGGGATTCACAGACCCTCTGTGACTTTCCTGGGAAAAACTTTAAAAAATGCTTTTTGGCCATGGTGGCATCCTTTGGAGACCCCAATACCAGGCCTAGTGGGTCAGGGTACTTCTATCACACCCCTTCTCTTTTTTTTTCTTTTTTGGGACTCAGCTGAGTCTGAGTCCCAAAATGACTGCCTCCTGGTTGAAGTGCTGGCAGCCTGTCAGATCCACGGAGGATCCGCATCTCTAGATAGCTATACTAATGAACAGAGTTGCACAAAATCACAAAAAATAGATCTTTCTGAACCAAGATCTAGCTTTCCACCAGATATGGTGAAATTCCATTCAGCAGTTCAGACTGTAGCGTTGTCAAAATCCCTATGCGAAATTGCAAGGGAACAATGCATTTTGGCCCTCCCTGCTTCTCAGCCCCTGCTTGATGAATCGCCCCAAATCTTTCAAGAAAGCAGTTGAAATAATTAGTGTAGGAGTTTTGAAAATTTCGTGAAGATTCGTCAAACGCTGCCAAAGTTATTGGCAAAACAAAAAATGCTTTGTCTATGGGAATTAAGTCCTAACTATAACTTCCTACTGGTGACTGCCAGTAGGGGTATATGTGTGTATATATATATATATATATATATATATATATATATATATATATATATATATATATATATATATATATTTATCCACACAAACAGAGGTTTATTGCATTCAAGATACACACACCATATATATAACTTTCCCCCTAGGATTGGTGTGTTCATCTGTCAGTCTTTCTCAAATTCCCCTACCTGTCCCTATTTTATGCAAAACAAAATAGAAGACATTCTCCTCCTTCTTCATCAGCAAAACTGAAAACATTGACCTCTCGCTAATTCTGTCACACGTAGTTCTGACTCAGAAACCCTTCATAACCAAATCCAAAACCTCCTGGGCTACTTTTAAAGCAGCCACAGATATGGACCTGACCAGAATCATCAAAAGACCCTCCTCCTGCTTCTTAAAGCTCACCCTCTTTTTTATTCTCAAGACGTTAGTAAAGCTGGGGTACCATTGAGGCTGAATATCATCAATTCCTCCTTAATGATGGGACAGTTCTGGACTGTCTCAAAAACTGGTTAGGTTGCCTATGTTCTGAAAAAAGAATGGCAGCAGCAGAAGACTCAACTTCTGCCTCATCACAAACGTACCCTTTGCGGCTAAAGTTCTAAAAAGTTACCTGGAATCACAACTTTTTTTTAACATTTGTTTATTTAATATATTTGTTGTGTTTTCCAGCATTCCTTACAGTGCATCATATCACATCCACATTATTTTTGCATACAGTGCTTTCCTTTAGTAATAGAATTAACATTGATTCCAAACATTAACAATAGAAAATAAAATAAAGTAACGAAAGAGAAAGAGGTAATGGAACTGGAACTGTATTCAATCTTCTATAGATTCAAAACTTTAGAGAGACAGTTATTTCCTCACCCTCCCGGCTTGACTTCCTTCTCCTGCTACTCTTGTCCTAATTTTTCCAGTTGGAGCTTTGAGTAGCTTGACATAAAAACAACAATGCAGTTGGGCATTGAGCAACCAAATGGTTCCCCCCCCCAACCACCCAGTGGTCATCATGAGTTCAGGGAGGTCCCTGCTGGTCCCCGACCCACCTGGGTATGCTCCTGTGTGGCAGGAGAGGCCATGTCCTCAGAACACTCCCCCCCATCCTCTGTGTCAGCGTTCCGTGTGCATGGCCTCTATCAGCACAGTTCATGTTTCCAACTCCTCCTGTAGCTTGTCATAATAGCGGCTAAGCTGCATTGTGTTTCCTCTGCATTCGCCCCTTCTTCTACATCTATGCACTACAGTGGCATGGAGGGATCCCTGACCCCCAACCCTCCCATAGCTACTCTTCTCTTGGCCAAGACTAGCGTCAGCTGCATAAACTTCCAGCACATCTTACTCCCCCTGGGCCTCTCAATGATGCCAAGCAAACATTCTTGGGGCCTCCCTTCAAGTGCAGACACCACCCTCAACCGTGCATTCACCCTGAATCAGTACTCCTGCACCTTCCGCACTCTCATGCCACATGTAAGAAGGAGGTGCCCCTCCCTCTGCCTCATCTACATCACAGACTGTCCGCCCCTCTGCCTCCGTGCATCCCGCTGAGCTTAATTGGCGACAGATAAGTGCAATGTACAAAATTTAAATCTGTCAATTTGAATCTGGCATTGCACAAGACTGTTTTAACCAGTGTGAAAGTCGTGTCCTGTTCCAGGTCCCTCAGATGTGCCCCAAGATCCTCCCCCCACATCCTCAGTGGCGTCAGGTGTCCCTATGTCCTGTCCTTCTTCAGTGTTTTGTAAATGTGCGTCACTATATTTCTTGCCGAACCCACTGTCAATAACAAATGCAAGAGTTCTGTCTGCTGGGGCTTCCTCAGGAAGTTGGTTCAAATTTCCTGTGCTTAGCCCGCCACCTTGGCATACTACAGAAATTGGCCTCCCCCAAGCACAAAGGCCTTGAGTGCCTCAGTGAAAGTGAGAAACGTTTCCCCCGGATGTAAGTCCCCCAGTGTTTCTCATCCCCATTCCCTCCATTTGGCCACTGACATGTCCTCCTCAATATGACTGAAGGGGAGTGGCGTCCATAGACCTCGGGCCCTAGCAAAGGGAGGTCTTTTAAACACCCTGGTAACCACTCTCTCCCACACCTCCACCATCTGACGGATCAGGCAAGGGGTGCCGGGTGGTGTACGCTTGCCATGCATCAACAGAGCCAGCAGGGAGCCCTCGCCATATGTGCCATGTAAAAGCTATGTCTCCCAGTTGTCTTCTCCAGTGGCCCATTTTGGAGCGTGCTGCAATTTGGATGCATATTAATATAACTCTAAATCCGCGAGGCCCATGCCACCCTCCAAATGGTCCCACCTAAGCTGCAGTAGCGCTACCCTACTTCTCTTCCCTGACCATGCAAGGGAGACCAGTAAGCTATCCAGCTTCTTGAACAGGCTGCAATGAAGTGTATAAAGGGCATTCTGAATTATGTACAAATATCTGGTTAAGAACACCATCTTTGCTACCGTGACACTGCCCACCATGGACAGTGGCAGTGTGTTCCAGAATCTGACGGACATCAATAGCACGGTGACCAAGGGTTCGATATAATGATCATGCTGAACTTTTAGGGTATGTCCTACCATAATGCCAAGGTATCAGAACAAGACAGTTTCCCACCTCAAGCACGGAGGGGCAAATCTTCACGACAAAACAACACATTTTCCTCATACAGAGATATCAGATGTGTGACCACACACATCTCTATGCCATATCCTCTTATTTAATTCCGAGGTTCTGCTGCCAGCAGCACCATTGCTAGGGCAAAAATCAATGTCAAGAGTGGACATCCCTGCCCCATTTCCCTCCTCACACTCCATTTCTTAGATAGCCTTTGGTTCCGTATACAGTAATCTGACTCACGTACAAAACCGGGGGCCAAACCACATCTTCTGAAGCATGAGCACTAGATATTGCCTTTCTGCCATATCAAATATACTGATACCACAGCAAGTACCCCATCAGTTTGTTGTGCTGAATGTATCACATGTGCAAGCCTCCGCAGCTCAGAGCTGTGCTCCTCTCTGGAATAAATCAGCATTGGTCCTCATGGACCAGGGTAGCCACCACCCCCTGCAGCCTTTCCACTAGAATCTTACACAGAATTTTCATATCAACATTAAGCATGGTGAGGGGGCCTAAAAGATGACAGACTTGTTGCTTCCCCACAGGCTTCACCATCATGCAACTCACTCCCTCTCTGAGCGTGGAGGCAGCGCTCTGCTCCTCAAGGCCTCTCTAAATACCTCAGCATATGCTAGGTGTCTTCCCTGTATTCCATCTACCCATTGCTTCCCTGACCTCCTCCAGCATGATCTCCGCCTCCAGCTCCTCCCACGATAAAGGTGACAACACAGGAAGGTCCTCACCCCCTAGATACCTGTCCACCATTTCTGCATAAGCTGCTTCCCCTCCGCAATATAGGCTGCTGAGGCGCTTCCCCAGAAAAGCATTATTAACCCGCTGGGTCATGGCCATGGTTATGTCCCCGTGGCAGAGTGCCATAATAGGGGTTCTGTCAGTTTCCTGCCTGAATAACCACCCAAGCAGCCACCTGACTCATCGCCTTCCCAGTGCAGTCTCTGTCTGTACTCTTGGTGCGTGAATCCAGCCGGTTCCATGTGTCACCCAGATGTCTCCTGATCTCTACCTTGGACCCAACTTTGTCTGATCTTCCCGCTTTCTCCTTTTGGGCTTCCTTCAACCGTCTTCCCAAGTCCCCTAGTTCAGGGTGCAATTTCCTGCGCAATCCAAATACCTTACCAGTGTATTCACCCCAGACAACTTCCTTTAGTTCTTCCCATTCATTGCCTTGAGTACCAGTTGAATCCCAGTTGCCAGACAGGTACTTGGTAAGCTTCTCACCCAGTGCCTGCCTAAACGGCACATCTAGTAGTGCTTTGGCCTGCCAACCCCAGCTCCTGCCGCCAACCCGGATTCCTACACCACCTCACTCCAGCTGCAATGGTGAATGGTAAGAGGGGAACCTCTCCAAGGGAGTAATCACAGGTATATCCATTGTTACGTCTGCAGTCCTCAGGACCGGTCCAGCCTACTGTAGGTCCTGTGAGTGGACAAATGTAGCAAGGTGAAGGTATTATATGGTATGACTAAGGAGTCTTACCATGGAATACCAACACAATACCCAGTACGGACCTCATATTCACTCTTGGTAAACCCTAGCTCAGTCCTTGTAGTGTGGCAAAAAGCTGTCTGGCTACTTAGAGGAACATGTATAAAGCATTTCACATTACCAACATGGACGATAAGTAAATTACACAACTCTACAGAAATCTGACACCAATATAGGCAAATAGATTAGATTTGAATCTTAATTAATCTTGATTTAGACACCAAAACGAATTTTGTAGCTTTTGTACAACTGGAGTCGTGAATTTTTAATTCTTTAGAAAATACAGTACTTTGAAGGATTTAAAGGGCTTTTATTGAAGTCAATGGGGTAAATAGCAGTGTTTACTCTGGCACTTGTAGGGTGAGTTCTGATGAACCCAAAGGAAGTTAAGGTTCTGCAGGGACCTTGGACAAGATTAAACAGTCAGATTTTTGTTACCTTGCTCACGGAGTCCGGTTGCAGAGGTGACGTGGCTGTCCTTGGTGCTGAACAGTCCGCAGTGGCTAGTGCGTTTTGCACTCATTGCAAACAAGACTTGGAGGTGGACCCACACCCTACCCTTCAGGTCTAGCGGTCTTTGGGTGGCCAGGACCAGGAAGCAATGCTTGGATCTACCCTAGCTCGACCGGTGGCTCCAAGTGCAGAGGTAGCTCCTAGCTGTCAACCACGAGACTGGTCGTGCCAAAGCTGCTTTGCTGCTCTAGTTGAAGTCATGTCCTTCTGGCTGCAGTCCCACAGTAAAGGGGTGTGAGAAGGTAGCCTCTTTCTAGCCTTGTTACCCCCACTTTTGGCCTGTTTGTGAGTGTATGTCAGGGTGTTTGTCACTGTTTTCACTGTCTCACTGGGATCCTGATAGCCAGGCCTCAGTGCTCATAGTGAAAACACTATGTTTTCAGTATGTTTGTTATGTGTCACTGGGATCCTGCTAGTCAGGACCCCAGTGCTCATAAGGTTGTGGCCTATATGTATGTGTCACTGGGACCCTGTCACACAGGGCCCCAGTGCTCATAGGTGTGCATGTACATGTTCCCTGTGTGGTGCCTAACTGTCTCACTGAGGCTCTGCTAACCAGAACCTCAGTGGTTATGCTCTCTCATTACTTTCAAATTGTCACTAACAGGCTAGTGACCATTTTAACCAATTTACATTGGCTTACTGGAACACCCTTATAATTCCCTAGTATATGGTACTGAGGTACCCAGGGTATTGGGGTTCCAGGAGATCCCTATGGGCTGCAGCATTTCTTTTGCCACCCATAGGGAGCTCTGACAATTCTTACACAGGCCTGCCACTGCAGCCTGAGTGAAATAACGTCCACGTTATTTCACAGCCATTTTACACTGCACTTAAGTAACTTATAAGTCACCTATATGTCTAACCTTTACCTGGTAAAGGTTAGGTGCAAAGTTACTTAGTGTGAGGGCACCCTGGCACTAGCCAAGGTGCCCCCACATTGTTCAGAGCCAATTCACTGAACTTTGTGAGTGCGGGGACACCATTACACGTGTGCACTACATATAGGTCACTACCTATATGTAGCTTCACCATGGTAACTCCGAATATGGCCATGTAACATGTCTATGATCATGGAATTGCCCCCTCTATGCCATCCTGGCATTGTTGGTACAATTCCATGATCCCAGTGGTCTGTAGCACAGACCCTGGTACTGCCAGACTGCCCTTCCTGGGGTTTCTCTGCAGCTGCTGCTGCTGCCAACCCCTCAGACAGGCATCTGCCCTCCTGGGGTCCAGCCAGGCCTGGCCCAGGATGGCAGAACAAAGAACTTCCTCTGAGAGAGGGTGTGACACCCTCTCCCTTTGGAAAATGGTGTGAAGGCAGGGGAGGAGTAGCCTCCCCCAGCCTCTGGAAATGCTTTGTTGGGCACAGAGGTGCCCAATTCTGCATAAGCCAGTCTACACCGGTTCAGGGACCCCTTAGCCCCTGCTCTGGCGCGAAACTGGACAAAGGAAAGGGGAGTGACCACTCCCCTGACCTGCACCTCCCCTGGGAGGTGTCCAGAGCTCCTCCAGTGTGCTCCAGACCTCTGCCATCTTGGAAACAGAGGTGCTGCTGGCACACTGGACTGCTCTGAGTGGCCAGTGCCACCAGGTGACGTCAGAGACTCCTTGTGATAGGCTCCTTCAGGTGTTAGTAGCCTTTCCTCTCTCCTAGGTAGCCAAACCCTCTTTTCTGGCTATTTAGGGTCTCTGTCTCTGGGGAAACTTTAGATAACGAATGCATGAGCTCAGCCGAGTTCCTCTGCATCTCCCTCTTCACCTTCTGATAAGGAATCGACCGCTGACCGCGCTGGAAGCCTGCAAACCTGCAACATAGTAGCAAAGACGACTACTGCAACTCTGTAACGCTGATCCTGCCGCCTTCTCGACTGTTTTCCTGCTTGTGCATGCTGTGGGGGTAGTCTGCCTCCTCTCTGCACCAGAAGCTCCGAAGAAATCTCCCGTGGGTCGACGGAATCTTCCCCCTGCAACCGCAGGCACCAAAAAGCTGCATCTCCGGTCCCTTGGGTCTCCTCTCAGCACGACGAGCGAGGTCCCTCGAATCCAGCGACACCGTCCAAGTGACCCCCACAGTCCAGTGACTCTTCAGCCCAAGTTTGGTGGAGGTAAGTCCTTGCCTCACCTCGCTGGGCTGCATTGCTGGGAACCGCGACTTTGCAAGCTTCTCCGGCCCCTGTGCACTTCCGGCGGAAATCCTTCGTGCACAGCCAAGCCTGGGTCCACGGCACTCTAACCTGCATTGCACGACTTTCTAAGTTGGTCTCCGGCGACGTGGGACTCCTTTGTGCAACTTCGGCGAGCACCGTTTCACGCATCCTCGTAGTGCCTGTTTCTGGCACTTCTCCGGGTGCTACCTGCTTCAGTGAGGGCTCTTTGGCTTGCTCGACGTCCCCTCTCTCTGCAGGTCTAATTTGCGACCTCCTGGTCCCTCCTGGGCCCCAGCAGCGTCCAAAAACGCCAAACGCACGATTTGCGTGTAACAAGGCTTGTTGGCGTCCATCCGGCGGGAAAACACTTCTGCACGACTCTCCAAGGCGTGGGGGATCCATCCTCCAAAGGGGAAGTCTCTAGCCCTTGTCGTTCCTGCAGTATTCACAGTTCTTCAGCCTAGTAAGAGCTTCTTTGCACCAACCGCTGGCATTTCTTGGGCATCTGCCCATCTCCGAGCTGCTTGTGACTTTTGGACTTGGTCCCCTTGTTCCACAGGTACCCTCAGTCAGGAATCCATCGTTGTTGCATTGCTGATTTGTGTTTTCCCTGCATTTTCCCTCTAACACGACTATTTTGTCCTTAGGGGAACTTTGGTGCACTTTGCACTCACTTTTCAGGGTCTTGGGGAGGGTTATTTGGGTAACTCTCACTATTTTCTAATAGTCCCAGCGACCCTCTACAAGGTCACATAGGTTTGGGGTCCATTCGTGGTTCGCATTCCACTTCTGGAGTATATGGTTTGTGTTGCCCCTATCCCTATGCTTCCCCATTGCATCCTATTGTAACTATACATTGTTTGCACTGTTTTCTAAGACTATACTGCATATTTTTGCTATTGTGTATATATATCTTGTGTATATTTCCTATCCTCTCACTGAGGGTACACTCTAAGATACTTTGGCATATTGTCATAAAAATAAAGTACCTTTATTTTTAGTATAACTGTGTATTGTGTTTTCTTGTGATATTGTGCATATGACACTAAGTGGTACTGTAGTAGCTTCACACGTCTCCTAGTTCAGCCTGAGCTGCTCTGCTAAGCTACCATTATCTATCAGCCTAAGCTGCTAGACACCCTATACACTAATAAGGGATAACTGGGCCTGGTGCAAGGTGCAAGTACCCCTTGGTACTCACTACAAGCCAGTCCAGCCTCCTACATTGGTTGTGCAGTGGTGGGATAAGTGCTTGAGACTACTTACCACTCTTGTCATTGTACTTTTCATAAGAGAAAAATATACAAAACAAGGTCAGTGTATATACACATAGCCAAAAAGTTTTGCATTTCCTCTTTTCACTCTTTTCTAAGTGCTGAAAAGTACTACTAAACTTTCAAAAAGTTCTTAAAAGTTTAAAAAGTTTTTTTCTGTCTTTCCAAAAAGTTCTGAAAACTTTTTTCTCTTTGTCTATCACTTTAACTCTCTCTAAAAATGTCTGGCACAGGCCAAAAAGTTGAACTGTCCAAACTTGCATATGATCACCTTAGCTGGAAAGGAGCAAGGAGTCTCTGCATAGAGAGAGGTTTGAGTGTAGGGAAGAATCCTTCCTTAGAACTGTTAATTAATATGCTTAGAGTACAGGATAAGGCCATAAGTGCCCAATCTGTAGAAAAAGTAGCTAATGGTTCTCAATCTGATCCAGGGACTCCCCCAGGAAAAGGTTCAGGAAAGAAACTTCTCAGCCTGCCCATTACTAGACAGTCTAGCATAGTTGGTACAGAGGTTGAATCACATCATACTGATGATGTGCTCTCACATTATACTGGTAGCCAAGCTGTTAGGGTGCCCTCTGTAAGGGACAGGTCTCCTTCTGTTCATTCCCATCATACCTCTGTATCTAGAAATGTCCCTCCCACCCACCCTGATGACAGATTGTTAGAAAGGGAGCTCAATAGATTGAGAGTGGAGCAAACCAGACTGAAGCTCAAGAAGCAACAGCTGGATTTGGATAGACAGTCTTTAGAAATAGAGAGGGAAAGACAGAAAATGGGTTTAGATACCCATGGTGGTAGCAGCAGTATTCCCCATAGTCATCCTGCAAAAGAGCATGATTCCAGGAATCTGCATAAGATAGTTCCCCCTTACAAGGAGGGGGATGACATTAACAAGTGGTTTGCTGCACTTGAGAGGGCCTGTGCTGTACAGGATGTCCCTCAAAAGCAGTGGGCTGCTATCCTATGGCTATCATTTACTGGAAAAGGTAGGGATAGGCTCCTTACTGTAAAAGAAAATGATGCTAACAATTTCCAAGTTCTTAAGAATGCACTCCTGGATGGTTATGGCTTAACCACTGAACAGTACAGGATAAAGTTCAGAGAGACCAAAAAGGAGTCTTCACAAGACTGGGTTGATTTCATTGACCATTCAGTGAAGGCCTTGGAGGGGTGGTTACATGGCAGTAAAGTTACTGATTATGAAAGCCTGTATAACACAATCCTGAGAGAGCATATACTTAATAATTGTGTGTCTGATTTGTTGCACCAGTACCTGGTAGACTCTGATCTGACCTCTCCCCAAGAATTGGGAAAGAAGGCAGACAAATGGGTCAGAACAAGGGTGAACAGAAAAGTTCATACAGGGGGTGACAAAGATGGCAATAAGAAGAAAGATGGTGAAAAATCTCAAGATAAGCATGGGGATAAGGGTAAAACCAAAGATCCCACTTCAAATCTTAAACACTCTTCAGAGGGTGGGGATAAAACAAATTCTTCCTCTTCTTCCCAACCTGCACACATTAAAAAGCCTTGGTGCTTTGTGTGTAAAAATAGAGGCCATAGGCCAGGGGATAAGTCCTGTCCAGGTAAACCCCCTGAGCCTACCACCACTAATATATCAAGCTCTAGTGCCCCTAGCAGTAGTGGTACTAGTGGTGGGACTGCTGGCAACAGTCAAGCAAAGGGTGTAGTTGGGTTCACTTATGGGTCCATAGTGGAAACTGATGTAATCAGTCCCAAGACAGTTTCTGTCACACCTAGTGGCATTGGCCTTGCCACACTGGCTGCTTGTCCCCTTACAATGGATAAGTACAGGCAGACAGTTTCAATAAATGGTGTTGAGGCCTTGGCCTACAGGGACACAGGTGCCAGTTTCACTTTGGTGACTGAAAACCTAGTGCCTCCTGAACAACACATCATTGGACAACAGTATAAGATTATTGATGTCCATAACTCCACTAAGTTTCTTCCCTTAGCTATAATTCAGTTTAGTTGGGGTGGAGTTACTGGCCCTAAGCAGGTGGTGGTATCACCTAGCTTACCTGTAGACTGTCTCTTAGGTAATGACCTAGAGGCCTCAGGTTGGGCTGATGTAGAGTTTTATGCCCATGCAGCCATGCTGGGCATCCCTGAGGAATTGTTCCCTCTCATTTCAAGTGAAATGAAAAAGCAAAGGAGAGAAGGCCTGAAAACTCAGGATCCCTCTCCATCAACAGGTAAAAAGGGTATCACAGTATCCCCTAACCACCCTACCATTCAGGATACTATTCCTGTGGTGGGAGAAACCTCTCCTGGGGTGGCATCTGTTCCAAGGGAATCATCAGCTGGCAAAGCTGGACTCCCTGAGGTGGAAGTACCTCTCTGTGGGATAACTAACATTGGTGAGAAAAACAGCACCATTTTAGTTAACATGGAGCATCCCTCCAACCCTCCCAGAGAAACTTTAGTGCAGAAACCCTGCACTACCTCACAACACTTAGGACAGCATCCCTGCCCTAGTGTGGAGCTCATAGGACAGCATCCCTGCCCTGCTCCAACTCAAGAGAAACAGCATCCCTGTTCTCTCTTCCAGCCAGATGGACAAAGTTTTTGCCCAGCTATGGCTTTTCTGAGACAGCATCCCTGTCTGGCATTTCCATCACTACAAATAGGTTCAGTGGACAATTCCCACTGCTCTAAACTAAAACTTACTGATAGAAACTCTGAAAATACATCTTCACATTGTTGCTTAGCTAAAAAACTTCAAACAGGGTGGTTTACATCCCTACAGGGAAGTAACCATATAGTGGATGATAAAGGGAGTAACCAGTCTATTGCAGAGCTACTCTCTACTTATCACCACTTAGACAATAAAGTCTCAACTGGCCAAGGTTAGCCTTATTGTCCTTCGTTTGGGGGGGGGTTGTGTGAGAAGGTAGCCTCTTTCTAGCCTTGTTACCCCCACTTTTGGCCTGTTTGTGAGTGTATGTCAGGGTGTTTGTCACTGTTTTCACTGTCTCACTGGGATCCTGATAGCCAGGCCTCAGTGCTCATAGTGAAAACACTATGTTTTCAGTATGTTTGTTATGTGTTACTGGGATCCTGCTAGTCAGGACCCCAGTGCTCATAAGGTTGTGGCCTATATGTATGTGTCACTGGGACCCTGTCACACAGGGCCCCAGTGCTCATAGGTGTGCATGTACATGTTCCCTGTGTGGTGCCTAACTGTCTCACTGAGGCTCTGCTAACCAGAACCTCAGTGGTTATGCTCTCTCATTACTTTCAAATTGTCACTAACAGGCTAGTGACCATTTTAACCAATTTACATTGGCTTACTGGAACACCCTTATAATTCCCTAGTATATGGTACTGAGGTACCCAGGGTATTGGGGTTCCAGGAGATCCCTATGGGCTGCAGCATTTCTTTTGCCACCCATAGGGAGCTCTGACAATTCTTACACAGGCCTGCCACTGCAGCCTGAGTGAAATAACGTCCACGTTATTTCACAGCCATTTTACACTGCACTTAAGTAACTTATAAGTCACCTATATGTCTAACCTTTACCTGGTAAAGGTTAGGTGCAAAGTTACTTAGTGTGAGGGCACCCTGGCACTAGCCAAGGTGCCCCCACATTGTTCAGAGCCAATTCACTGAACTTTGTGAGTGCGGGGACACCATTACACGTGTGCACTACATATAGGTCACTACCTATATGTAGCTTCACCATGGTAACTCCGAATATGGCCATGTAACATGTCTATGATCATGGAATTGCCCCCTCTATGCCATCCTGGCATTGTTGGTACAATTCCATGATCCCAGTGGTCTGTAGCACAGACCCTGGTACTGCCAGACTGCCCTTCCTGGGGTTTCTCTGCAGCTGCTGCTGCTGCCAACCCCTCAGACAGGCATCTGCCCTCCTGGGGTCCAGCCAGGCCTGGCCCAGGATGGCAGAACAAAGAACTTCCTCTGAGAGAGGGTGTGACACCCTCTCCCTTTGGAAAATGGTGTGAAGGCAGGGGAGGAGTAGCCTCCCCCAGCCTCTGGAAATGCTTTGTTGGGCACAGAGGTGCCCAATTCTGCATAAGCCAGTCTACACCGGTTCAGGGACCCCTTAGCCCCTGCTCTGGCGCGAAACTGGACAAAGGAAAGGGGAGTGACCACTCCCCTGACCTGCACCTCCCCTGGGAGGTGTCCAGAGCTCCTCCAGTGTGCTCCAGACCTCTGCCATCTTGGAAACAGAGGTGCTGCTGGCACACTGGACTGCTCTGAGTGGCCAGTGCCACCAGGTGACGTCAGAGACTCCTTGTGATAGGCTCCTTCAGGTGTTAGTAGCCTTTCCTCTCTCCTAGGTAGCCAAACCCTCTTTTCTGGCTATTTAGGGTCTCTGTCTCTGGGGAAACTTTAGATAACGAATGCATGAGCTCAGCCGAGTTCCTCTGCATCTCCCTCTTCACCTTCTGATAAGGAATCGACCGCTGACCGCGCTGGAAGCCTGCAAACCTGCAACATAGTAGCAAAGACGACTACTGCAACTCTGTAACGCTGATCCTGCCGCCTTCTCGACTGTTTTTCTGCTTGTGCATGCTGTGGGGGTAGTCTGCCTCCTCTCTGCACCAGAAGCTCCGAAGAAATCTCCCGTGGGTCGACGGAATCTTCCCCCTGCAACCGCAGGCACCAAAAAGCTGCATCTCCGGTCCCTTGGGTCTCCTCTCAGCACGACGAGCGAGGTCCCTCGAATCCAGCGACACCGTCCAAGTGACCCCCACAGTCCAGTGACTCTTCAGCCCAAGTTTGGTGGAGGTAAGTCCTTGCCTCACCTCGCTGGGCTGCATTGCTGGGAACCGCGACTTTGCAAGCTTCTCCGGCCCCTGTGCACTTCCGGCGGAAATCCTTCGTGCACAGCCAAGCCTGGGTCCACGGCACTCTAACCTGCATTGCACGACTTTCTAAGTTGGTCTCCGGCGACGTGGGACTCCTTTGTGCAACTTCGGCGAGCACCGTTTCACGCATCCTCGTAGTGCCTGTTTCTGGCACTTCTCCGGGTGCTACCTGCTTCAGTGAGGGCTCTTTGGCTTGCTCGACGTCCCCTCTCTCTGCAGGTCTAATTTGCGACCTCCTGGTCCCTCCTGGGCCCCAGCAGCGTCCAAAAACGCCAAACGCACGATTTGCGTGTAACAAGGCTTGTTGGCGTCCATCCGGCGGGAAAACACTTCTGCACGACTCTCCAAGGCGTGGGGGATCCATCCTCCAAAGGGGAAGTCTCTAGCCCTTGTCGTTCCTGCAGTATTCACAGTTCTTCAGCCTAGTAAGAGCTTCTTTGCACCAACCGCTGGCATTTCTTGGGCATCTGCCCATCTCCGAGCTGCTTGTGACTTTTGGACTTGGTCCCCTTGTTCCACAGGTACCCTCAGTCAGGAATCCATCGTTGTTGCATTGCTGATTTGTGTTTTCCCTGCATTTTCCCTCTAACACGACTATTTTGTCCTTAGGGGAACTTTGGTGCACTTTGCACTCACTTTTCAGGGTCTTGGGGAGGGTTATTTGGGTAACTCTCACTATTTTCTAATAGTCCCAGCGACCCTCTACAAGGTCACATAGGTTTGGGGTCCATTCGTGGTTCGCATTCCACTTCTGGAGTATATGGTTTGTGTTGCCCCTATCCCTATGCTTCCCCATTGCATCCTATTGTAACTATACATTGTTTGCACTGTTTTCTAAGACTATACTGCATATTTTTGCTATTGTGTATATATATCTTGTGTATATTTCCTATCCTCTCACTGAGGGTACACTCTAAGATACTTTGGCATATTGTCATAAAAATAAAGTACCTTTATTTTTAGTATAACTGTGTATTGTGTTTTCTTGTGATATTGTGCATATGACACTAAGTGGTACTGTAGTAGCTTCACACGTCTCCTAGTTCAGCCTGAGCTGCTCTGCTAAGCTACCATTATCTATCAGCCTAAGCTGCTAGACACCCTATACACTAATAAGGGATAACTGGGCCTGGTGCAAGGTGCAAGTACCCCTTGGTACTCACTACAAGCCAGTCCAGCCTCCTACAAGGGGTCGCTGACAACGTCGGTCTCTATGCTGGGGGGGTGCCCTGGAGTTGGTGAACGTTGTGTGGTCGTCGGTTTCTGGGCAAGTGAGAGACAAGTCTTGATAGCTGCAAGGGTGGTCCACGGGCTTACTGGCAGCTAGAGGCCATTTGGACAGGCTTGAAACTTGCCACATGCCTCACTCCTACTCGTTAGGTGCTGGATACCGAGTTTCTTGAGTCTGAGGCACTCCAAGCCTGTCGGTCGCAGTTCTTTAATCGCCCCCCTTTCTTTACTCCTGCTATTTACAGGGTAGTGGTGCTCCCATTCAGGGAAATCTTCCTTGAAGTTTCGGTGTCCAAGGGGGTCCCTATGGTCAGGACCAACGAGTTTTCACCTCCAGCACACTTCGGGCACTCAGTTCCAGTACTGATCTCCTTAGGTCACTCTGTGTCCTCTTCTTTGCGCTGTTGCTGGAGTCCAGGTCCCGTTGTTGATGCAGACATCTCTTTGTGCTTCTTTCTTCTTTTACAGGTAAGATCTAAGTTCTGGTGCCAGGGGGTCCTGTAAAGCCTGGTTTAGGGAGTGTTTAAGGGTTGCCAATGGCGGGCAGGGCAGTAAGGGCTTTGTCCTCCACTGGGGGACAGCTCTCGGTACATCAAAGGCAGTTGAAGCCTTTGAGGCTCACCGCCCAGATGCTAATCTCATCAGCCTGAGAGGGAGAAGATCTCCTTCCTGCCCAGGCCCTTTGTCTTACATCCTGCCAAAGTGCTAGCACCACCGGCAGGAGGTCAGACTCTTGTCTATGGCAGCAGTGGCTTGGGAGAGCCTGCCAAAACAGTGCAGGACTCAGGTACTTGGTGGGCACACTCTAAGGATGCCACCTGGGCATCAGCTTTTTAATCCTAAATATGGGCCTCATGTTCAGGGTTAAAAAGCACAATGTTTGATACCAAACATGACGGGGTTCAATTAGGCCATTGCAGAGCTGGACATCTAAGCAATGGTCAGATGCCAGCCCATGTTATCCAATGGCCCGCTGGTTACTTGGACCGGCATTGTGCTTTAGATGCCCTCAGTCATGGAACAGTGCACCCTGCCCCCTGGGCTGGAGGGGGCCTACCTTAGGGATGACTGACCTGTTCATGGGCAGTAGCAGGGACTCTGCCTACACATGGTGTCGGCAGAGTCTCACTCGAGCAATAGGCTGCTCGTGCAGGCTGACATGGAAGCTCTGCAGTCTCTTTCTTCTTGGGGTACTCAGGGTAACCCCCTTTACTACCTTTGCCCTGGTACCATTCACTAGGGACTTACTGGGGTGGTAAGGTTCTTGCCAATTGGCCTATGCAATGCGACATACAGTTTTAAGGAAAAGAGCATTGGCATTGGGACCTAGTTAGCAGGCTTCAGTACACTAACAGATCCAAAAAACAGCATCTAGCAGTTCAAATGGGGGCAAAAAGTGGGGGCATCTGTAAAGAAGCCCAGTTTGCTGCACCAAATAACAAAAGACTCCCTTTTTCCTGCGTGTCTTTCAAGCCTTATATCTGCGCATCCCAAATTAGGCATAACTTCAATCAGTGTGCCACCATTCCAGGTTTCATTGAGACCCTAGGAAGCTGCCTATCCATTCATGCATCTAGGACACAATTGAAGTCCCCACCCACAGCAAACGGTCTACTAAATTTTCTGTCACTAATGACTGCATCCTAGGGAAAATTACGTCATCTACTTTAGGGGCTTTTGCATTTAGAATAGTAAGATCTG
Organism: Pleurodeles waltl; assembly: GCF_031143425.1. Taxonomy (NCBI): domain Eukaryota; kingdom Metazoa; phylum Chordata; class Amphibia; order Caudata; family Salamandridae; genus Pleurodeles; species Pleurodeles waltl. The sequence goes on from NC_090440.1 coordinate 1,694,288,956, forward strand.
CCCCATCTAGCACTGCCTGCACCAGAATATAGCGTTCTGTGTATCTACCTCTGTATAGACCACACAGAAGGGGACCCCAGGTGCCACCCAGATCACCCCCCACATGAGAGGAGGTGGATGCATACATTTGCCCCCTCCATCTTTACTTCAATCCTTCTGCTTTGCTGTCAATGAGGTGTGTCTCCTGCAGGCATGCTATATTCACTCCAATGCTCCTTAAGTATGAGTGCACCCTATCTCTTCACATAACTTCCTAAGCCCCTGACATTCCATGTGACAATCTTATGTAACCATGGCATGGCGGTAGGTGAGCCCTGCGTCCCTCCCACTGACCCATGTGCTTTAGAACTTGCCTGAGAGTTGGCCTCCCTCTCTCTCCTGCTCAGCCCATGTGATCTCTTTGTAGGTATCATTTCAAACATACATTTTATGATTAGTGCTATACATAAACAAGAACATAACTCCTCTCTCCCCTTCCCACCAGGACAATCGTTGGACAGCAATGTACAAATAAGTCATGATCGCCCACCATCCTGGCAACTCCTAACACGCCTCTACAGTCAAACTAATATGCACACTATTTCCACTCATAATCATAATGATCCAGTTTGTTACTCATTTTCTTCCCCCAAGTCCACTCCTGCCGGAATACAGGGTGCCCTGTTCTCCCTCTGCACTTTATCCCATTGTGTGAGCCAAGCCAGTACTTCCTCAGGCCTATCAAAGAAGTTGGTTTTACCATGTGCAACCACTAACAGCCGGACGTGAAATATCACCATGCTTGACAGTCCCATGGCTCTGAGCTTCTGTTTAACCTCTACAAATGATTTTCTCTGAGCTTGTACTTTCCAGGTGTAGTGATGGAAAAAGGCAATATTATGGCTTTCATATTTCAGGCTTCCAGCCTCCCGGGCCCCTTTAAGGATACAGTCCCTGTCACAGTAATTGAAACTCCATGCAGTTAGGTACCCCGGCAGACAGTGCCTCATTAATGTTCTATATGCCCTTTCTACCATGAACATGGGGGACAAGCCCTCTGGCATGAGTGTGTAGAGGAGCCACTTCTTCAAGAAAGATTCAGCTGACCCCCTCCCCCTGATTTCCTCATGCTAAAGAAATCCCACCAGCTGCATATTATTACGGTGGGAGCAGCCCTCCATATCCTCTATCCTGTCATCTAACATTTTGTCAGGGGCTGTCAACTTACCTACTTGTTCCTTGAGGGTGACCATATTCTGACCAAGACTGTCAATTGTTTGCTCTGTGACTGTCACCTTATCCGAGACATTCCAGAGGTCCGCACACAGACACCCCACCTCAATCACCACCGTGACTACCTTACCTTATAGTATGTTGCGGGAGCCCTACCTTGCCTCTATTAGCACATTATGAGATGGTTCCCCCACTGGTTCCGACATCTGTGCGCCTGTCTGGCGTATAGTATGCTGAGGCAATCCCTGTGGCTGTGTGCGTTGGTTAATGGTGTTACTCTGCTGCCCTTTTACCACTATGTCTTTCCCCAAAGTCAGCTTCCAGGTTCACAAGTCCTCAGTTTGTGTAGAACTGATCGCTCACGCTGATTTGCAAACCTTCAGGGGTGCGGGCCACTCAGTGCACATTGCTGCCTCTGCCTCTGCACTCGCTACCAGAAAAGCATCTCAGTCAGCCCTTTCCACATCCAACACCAGCAATCAGTGCTTGCCAGCAACTCACATCGCAAAGGAGGGGCTCATCTCACCTTCCCGCAGGGTCATATCCCTGTTCGCTAACCGTCAGCCTCCATTGGGCTGTGCCTCAGCTCACAAACCCGCTGTTCCCTCGCCTGTAGGCCTCCAAGAGGGGCAACGGGGCATTGCTAGACCACTTCACACCACCTCGCCACTCTGTGTACTCACAAATAATAGTCCAGTGTGAGGCCAAAACCTAAGATCCCACCTAGAACAACATAGGTCACCTGGGGCCAAAACCTAAGATCACACCTAGAACACAATAGGTCACCATAGCTACCTTTCTTTCTCCTCGGTCACGTGGTCACTGTGCAGTATGGAGGCTCCTGAGAAGGGGGAAGTGAGGGAGGCCTGTATTGGCATGTGTGCCACCCTGCCGGTATTGTCTGTGCAGCCTACCGGTCAACAGTCACGGCCCTCATAATGGCCCCAGGATACCCTCAGTGCTGCAGCAGTTGCCCAAAACAATGCGGCCAATGGGAAACAGTCTTTACAATGCGATTTTGACATTACAGTACTTTTACGACGCATTTATTACTGTGCAAGTTTTTACCACGTATAGGCCTTTACCGTGATTCAAGGTAAGTATGGGGGCTTCTTGTGGGGGAGGGGGATCTCTCCCCAAAAAGATAAAATAAAATAAATAAAAAATATATATATATATATTTTTATTTAAACTTACCTTGCTAATACTTACCTTAGCTAGACTAATAATGCATGGTAATGACATGCAAGGTAAAAACATACCTTCAATCCACCCCTCACCAATTAATCCACTTTACACCAATCCAGTCCACCCTACACCAATCCACTCCAGAACTACCCACCACAATCCACTCCAACCCACCCTACTCAGTCCAATCCACCCCACATCAGTCCACCCCACTCCAGTCCAACTAACCCCACACAAACCCAATCCATCTCATCTCAGTGCAATCACTCCACTCCAATCCACCTCATCCCAATCCAACCCATCCCACTCCAATGCACCCCCTCTAGACTACCCCACCCCGATCCACCCCACCCCACCCCATTTCAATCCACTTCACCCCACTCCAATCCACACCACTCTACCCCAATCCACCGCACCCCACTCCTGCTTTACGCCAATCCACCCCATCCCAGTACAGTCCACCGCACTCCAATCCATCCAACCTACCTACTCTAATCCACCCACTTCACTACAATCCACCCCACCCCATCCCAGTTCAGTCCACCCCTCTCCAATCCATCCACCACCCCACCTCAGTGCAATCCACACCACCCCAGTCCATGCCAATCCAATTCAGCACACTGCACAATCCAATCCATCCCACTGCAGCCCACCCCACCACACCCACTGCAATCCACCCCCTCTAATCCACCCCACTCCAAACTCCCCCACCCCACTCCAATCTACCCCACCCCATTCCACACCACTCACTCCAAATCCACCACACTCTACTCCAAGCCTCCCACTCTATCCCAATCCTATCCACCTGTCCCATCCCAGTTCAGTCCTCCCCACTCCAATCCATCCAGCCCACCTCAGTGCAATCCACCCAACCCCACTCCACTGCAATCCACCCCAATCCAATTCAGCACACCCCACCCCAATCCACCCAACCCAAATCCAATCCATCACACTGCAGCCCACCACACTCCACCCCACCTCACCCTGCATCAAGCCACTACACTCCAATCCACCTCATTCTACTCCAGTCCTCCCACTCTATCCGAATCCAGTCCACCCCATGTCATCCCAGTTCACTCAACCCGACTAGTCTATCCAGCTCGCCCCACTACAGTTCATCCAGCACACCCCAATCCACCCCACTCCAGTCCAATAAACACCGCTCCGATCTAATCCAACCCACCCCAATCCAATCCAATCCACCCACCCAATCCAATCCAGCACAGCCGTATCACTCCAATCCAAACCAGCCACCTCACCCCATTTCAATCCACCCCACTCCAATCCGATCCACCCCACACCAATCCACTCCACTCAATCCACCCCACCAGACCGCAATCCAATCTATTCCACTGTACTCCAGTCCACCCCACTACCTCATTCCACTCCTACCCCCCCCACTCCACTTAACTCTATGACGTTTTCTGCCACTGAACTACTGAATTCTACTTCCCTCTACTTAACAATATTCTACTGCTCCTACTCCACTTTATGACACTCCACCCCCCACCCTGCTCCACTCTGACACTTCAGGCCACTAACTTTTAGCCATGCTCAACAGCAGCCGCACTGCTGTACAAGGCAAAACAAATTGCCAAAGCCAATAGGTCTGGTTGTTTTTGTAGCTAGGTCACTCTCAATGTACTAGTCAACCCTAACTGCATTTTAACTTTCGTTTTTTATGGAATCAACAGTATGTACATATTTAAGCATTTTGTGTTGGTAGTGGAGAAGGTGGGTTTTCTGATCAGGTAGGAGTTTGAGATTGCCTTAAAAATTAGTGTGGAGGAGGGTTACTCGGAGTTGTTAGGGGAGGATGTTCCAAAGAAAAGAAGCAAGGGTCAAATTAGAGATACGACACAAGAATCTGCAGCACCCCCAAAAAATAAGCGTTGGCATAGCCAAAAGGTCTCACCTTTGGTACCTATTAGCTTAGTTAATGGTTTTTAGCCATGTTGTACAGCCAATCAGATGCTGTGCAGCATGGCTAAACAAGGGTGAGCATATTGTACTATAGACAACCAACAACTTACTTGGTTTTCACTGTAGCGGAATAAGTCATATTACAGAAGTGGGCTCTGCCTCCAACCTCATGCTGCTTCACATCTATTCGATATGTTTCACACCTGCTAATATTGCACCACGGCTTCTTATGCTTCCACTCACACCTCTCATAGCAGCTCATCCATCATTTGAAGTCAAATCCACCGACACAGCTTTAAATCCCCTCCTACTTTTCACATCGGATCTCACGAAGCCTCACTCTCCCGTATCATACTTCTTTGTCTCAGGGAAGAGCATCCCTGATATTATTCTCACAATGCTCGGAAAGTTACATCCATCGTGTTCATCACTCACTCACCAAATATGGCGTCTGCATGTACAGGTCTAGGATGCTATTGCAGGTGCTTGATACGGGATGCTGAGTTCACCCAGCGTCTGCAAAGGATGGTGCAGCAGGAAGCAGGCAGCTGTGAGCTGATCCATTGAAGTTTATCAGTCACGACGGTAACTGCAAGGTCTCTGGAGCTCTGTAGACACCATAGTTCTTCACACTCTACATGGTGCAGAGAAGCGGTCTGCCCTGTAGCAAAATAATAATAACAATAATAATAACATCAGAGAAGCTGTGGATTTTCTTCCATTACTTCTGGTGAACAAGCACAGCCACTGCTTAATCTGCAGTCTATGCCGGGGATTATTGGAGTGAGGGGGTGACCTCATACAGATGTGCATTATTTACATCCCTTCCTCTCGGGAGCAACGTTGATAATGCCACAAACTCAATGTGACGTGCCTTAGTTTAACGATTCGTTCTTCTTTTCCAAGCCTTATTTGGATTTAGATATTTTCCATCAAAACTCGATCGACTTTCAAAGTAACTAGGGTTTACTCGACCTGTGATCCAGACATAAGTCAGGCCTGCGGGGTCGAGCACAAAATTTGCCATAAAGGTGACACTCATATTAGAACAAGCATTGGCAAAGCTAATAGATCTCGCCTTTTGGCCATTTTGACTTTGTAAATTCTGTTTGCAGATTCTGTGCAACATTGGCAAAAATCGATTTGCTTTTAACCAATGCTGTGCATCATCCACAAAAATAAAACTAAAACAAAGCCACGACTCGGTTTCTGTTGCCAGGCGTGTTGTGTCATTCTATGGATACGTGCATGTGTCACGACACATGGGGCGCCTACAGGGATAACACGGCACCATTTTCCTTACTTTATTGACTCATTTAAATTGGCGGAGGGGAATAAAAATAAAAACGCATGGGGGAGGAAATGGAAAGAGGCTCCCGAGGTGGAACGCAACATGGAGTGTGTGTGTTGGGGCAGAAGCACACAAGGGAGAGACAGCAGACATGAGGAAGACAGCAACACAAGCAGGGCGTGTAGCGGGGAGAAGCCCATGAGAGAGCGCAGCGTACGACCGAGAACAACAATGATCATGCGGGGTGGGAAGGAACACAGCACAGTGGAGAGAGCTAGAAAACAGATGCACCTTGCATATACCGACAACACGGCTTTTACCGATTTTGTGTTTTGCTAAATAAATGCAAAATACGAAATTTCCTAGCTATCGTGAAGGAAAGTTTCAATTCTATTAAGGACACGGAGGCGAGGATTATGCAAATCTTTCTTCACTCTTTATTCAACAGCAAGTTCAAAGTTAAACAAAACATGAACAGAAAAACTACAAGTTCCATGAGCCCGCCGCCATGGTAACGAGTATCCAATGAGGTGCCCTCCTTCACGTCAGTATAAATGGCCCGAGACACGTCACACTTCCTCGACTTCACTGCGGAAGGAATCCTGGTAGAGTCAATTGGTCGTAGTTTCGGAACCTAAAAAATAGGTGTAATTAGATGCAAGTCCGATAGAACACAGGAAACCTACCAAAGGCAACAAAGTTATGAACTCTAAAACACATATAAATGAAAATATATCTGAATCAAGTGTTTACCTGAAAAATTAAAATATGAGCAGAATAACCAATAAACAAAGGCATAAACGCAAGTATACCACCTTGCTACGCAGATAGATGTAATCGGGAGGGAACATATCCGCGAAATGTATGTGGGTGGGATAATCCTCGCCTCCGTGTCCTTAATAGAATTGAAACTTTCCTTCACGATAGCTAGGAAATTTCGTATTCTATCACAGGACCGGAGGCGAGGATTATGCAAGTTCAAAGCTTACTTACCACCAGTGCGGCTGCGTCGTGAATTGGTTTAAAGTAAAACGTCTTAAAAGTAGACTCTGAAGACCAATCAGCAGCATGCATGATGTCCTCCAATCTGCCCCCCACTTGTATGGCTTTGGAAGCCATAGCTCCCCGAGTAGAATGAGCCCCAAAAACTCGAATATCTATACCTGCCTCAGAGAGAATCCACCGAATCCATCTGGCAATGGAGGGAGAAGAAACCGCCCTAAACGGCTTCTTAATAGAAATCAACAATTGAGTCTCACCTGGAGGTCTACAAGAACTGGTTACTTCCTCATAGACTTTGAGACATCTAACCACACATAGCCTCGGGGAATCAGGAAAAACGGGATAGGACACCGACCTGGTATTATTCTTTGTTCTCCTTGCAATAGTAAACGTGACTCCTTCTGGAGTAAAGACTCGAGCGGAAACATCCAGTGCTCTGATATCTGACACACGCTTACAGGAAATGAGGCAGAGAAGCATGGCTAATTTTGCCGACAATTCCTTCATCGACAAATATTGGTTGTCCCGCCAAGAGGATAAGAGATTAAGAACCAAGTTCACATCCCAGAGCTCCGAATATCTAGGTTGTGGAGGTCTGGAGAGTCTAATACCCCTAAGAAGTTTACAAACCCAGGGATGCCCCCCAATCGGGAGATTATTCAGGGGAGGATGGCCCGCAGAGATGGCAGAGCGAAAAGAATTGATGGTGCGATACGCCAAGCCGGATGCAGCTAATTCCGCCAGGAAATTGATGATGTCGGCAATGCTGGCCCCCATGGGATCGCAGTGTTTGCCCACACACCAACTAGACCACCTATTCCATGCTGATCTATATCGTTTGCATGTACCAGGGGCCCAGGCCTGTGCGATGAGGTTATTAGCTTCCTGCGAAAGCCGGTTGTTTTGCCAATGATGCCGGAAATCTTCCAAGCTATGAGGGGAAGATGACCTTGAAGGATTAGAGGGTGGCAGAACCCCGACGGATCCAGGAGTATCGAGGGAAAATCCGGGAGGCGAAGAGGACACTCGCACGAGAGTTCCAGCAGAGTCGGGAACCATGCCTGTGATCTCCACCAGGGGGTTATTAGAATCACCGTCGCCTCTTGGCGGCGAACTTGAGCAGCAACCCGCGGGATAAGAAGAAACGGGGGAAAAGCATAACCCTGAAGAGTGCCCCAATGTTGGAGAAACGCATCTACTGCCATTGCTCCCGGATCCGGACGCCAGCTGAAGTATAGGGGAAGCTGGGCATTCCAACGAGACGCAAAGAGATCCACTGAACAGGGACCCCAATGATCCATGATCGCCTGAAAAACCGAGCGATGTAGTCGCCAATCGCTGGGATCCCGGAGAAACCGAGAATTCCAGTCTGCCCACACATTCTGGGTTCCCGGAAGATACTCCGCTGTGACTGAGATTTGGTGTTGAAGGCAAAAATGCCAAAAATCTATCGCTAGCCCCGCTAGGGCTCTTGATCTTGTTCCCCCTAAACGATTTATGTATTGCACTGCCGATACGTTGTCCATCCGTAGTAGAACTACGCATGAGACCTTGTTTCTCGTGAGGGACTTGATTGCAAAAGAACCCGCCAGGAGCTCCAGGCAGTTGATATGCATGGTTAGTTCCTGCGGGGTCCAGCGTCCCCCCAACGAGATGTCCCCGCAACGAGCCCCCCATCCCTGGCGACTGGCATCTGACTCGATCACCAGATCCGGGGCCGCCCCAAAGATGGCCCTGCCATTCCATGCCTCCATGTGGTCCAGCCACCAACACAACTCCGTCCTTGCCTCTTGAGACAGGGAGATCAACTCGGAGTACGTCACCCCTCGGCGAAGGTGAAACGCTTTCAAGCGTTGCAGGGCTCTGTAGTGTAGGGGACCCGGAAAAATGGCTTGAATCGAAGACGAAAGCAGGCCTACTACTCTGGCTAACTGGCGTAGAGAGATCTGGTCCCGTTGCAGGACCTTTCTCAGTTCCTTCTTTATCTTGGAAATCTTCGTCGCCGGGAGACTGAGAGACGCTGAGCGGGAATCCACTAGAAATCCTAGGAAGACTAACGATTGAGTCGGAGTAAGTTGCGACTTCTGTTGGTTGATCACAAAACCAAGGTCCTGGAAAAGCGCAATAGTTGTGTTCAGATTGAACATCAACCGAGACCTGGACTGATCCATCAGAAGGATGTCGTCCAGATAAATTATGAGGCGAATGCCTTGTAACCTCAGAGTCTCCACTACTGGTTTGAGAAGTTTTGTGAAGCACCACGGCGCCGACGACAGGCCGAAGGGGAGTGTGGTGAATTCGAACACCTGGTTGTTCCATAAGAATTGCAGGAATCTGCGATGGGGTGGAAAAATAGGGACCGTGAGGTACGCGTCCTTGAGATCTAGACGAACCATCCAGTCCTCTTGTAAGAGGAGGTCGCGGAGCATGTGAATACCCTCCATTTTGAAATGTCTGTAAACCACCCACTCGTTGAAAGCACGAAGATTGATAACGGGACGAAACCCTTTGTCCTTCTTGTCCACCAAGAAGATGTTGCTTACGAAGCCTGTGGGGTGAAGGGCAGTAAAGGAAATGGCACCTTTGTGAAGAAGGGCCTGAACCTCTAAATCTACGAGTTCTGAGTCGTCTGCCGAGAACGCGATGGGCTGAGGCAGTTTCTCCTGAAATGGGGTACCCCAGAATTCTATTTGAAAACCTGAGACAGTTTGCAGAACCCATGCGTCGGAGGTAATGCGCCTCCAATTGTCCCTGAAAAACCTCAATCTCCCGCCAAAATTTGTTGGGGAAAAAGGGATAAGCCTCACCCGAGGGACCTCCTGGGGCATTATATGCTCCTCGTGCATTTCTGGAACCTCTGCCTCTTCCCCTGCCTCTGTTGGGGAAGAAGGTTCCTTGTCTGCCGTCCCTCCAACCGTTGTTGCGGAAGGAGCTGGGGCCTTGCTGGAAAGGACGGCCGGAAGAGCGACCCCTGCCTCGCCCGGCCCCGCCAAAAACCTTGTTGGGGAAAACCTTCTTAATCGAAGATTGCGCTTTATCCAAAGCTGAAAACGTAGCCACAAATTTTCCCAACTCTTTCACAAAGGGATCGCCAAATAAATTGCCTTGGGCAACAGCCCCTGCCTCCGAGTTAGACAGTTCCCCTAACTTGGGGTCGATTTTGATCAATAAAGATCTGCGTCTTTCTGCAGAGATGGCACAGTTCGCGTTGCCCAGAAGACAAACAGCTCTCTGAGCCCATCCCGCTATGATGTCCGTCTGAAGGGGAGTGTTTGCTTGCTTGGCCCGCTCCGCCAATTGAATAATTTGTGTGAGGGGACCTAACACATCAAGAAGTTTATCCTGGCATGCCCTCCAGGAGCGATCAATCCCTTTTTTGGGATCCTTGGTGTACTTGGAAAAAAACGTACACATTTTTGGGTCAATAACTGGCGTGAAAGCGACCTTATCTGATAAAGACGGGCGTGGGCACTCCGCCCGTAGACGAGTGCGCACCTCTTTGTCCAGAGGTTGCCTAATTTTACTGGCGACATATTCAGCCACCTTGTGGTCTGGACGCCACTCCGAGGAACGCGGATGGTAGATACCCTCCGGCTCAAACATATCGGAGTCAGAATCGGCGTGATCCGAAGGATCTGGTAGGGTAGCACCCGGACGCCAAGGGCGACCCGAGTCGTCATCTAGAGATGATGAGTCCTCATCTGAACCTCCCATGAAGCCTTTGGGGGATCCCCGATCAGGGTTCCATAGGTGGTGAAGCTTGTCACCCAGTACTCCGGGCAAACGGTCCTCCCGGGAGGGTACGCGCTTATGCGCGCGCGCACTCTTGGGATTGGGTGAAAATACACCATCCCCCAGGTGCCCCGCGTCGCGCTTGCGCATTTTCCTGGGGGCTGAAAGGGTAGAAGAATCACCCTCTGCTCCCGTCACACCAAACATGCCCGTACCTCTGGACACCTGTTCAGTAAGCTTAGCTACAGTATCCCTAAGAGGGGCCAAAGCGTGAGAAATAGCCTGGGAAAACAAAGTGTCCACTCCGGGGGGAAGGGTACGGTGAGAGGGACCCTCACCTGGGGACATGTTGGGAAAAGGTTCATTCTCTTGGGAGGAATGCATAATGAGGACTATGACAGAGTGTACACCCAACAAAAAAATATACAATATATAGGGTAAAATCCCTACCCTCTCTGTCACTGATAGTAAGTCAAGAAGTAATGCCTTCCCTAATGGGGTAATTCTTACCCAAACGGGTGTCAGGGTAGGGAAGAGAAAAAATGCACCAGGGTGGCAAACATGCAATAGAGGAGAAACCCTCAATCCTGGGAAGAAAAGCAAAGTGATTAATGCAGATATGCCTGCTAAGAGACTGAGGCCCTCATTCTGACCTTGGCGGGCGGCGGAGGCCGCCCGCCAAAGTCCCGCCGTCAGGTTACCGTTCCGCGGTCGAAAGACCGCGGCGGTAATTCTGACTTTCCCGCTGGGCTGGCGGGCGGTCTCCTTCAGACCGCCAGCCAGCCCAGCGGGAAAGAGGCTTCCACGATGAAGCCGGCTCGGAATCGAGCCGGCGGAGTGGAAGCTGTGCGACGGGTGCAGTTGCACCCGTCGCGTATTTCACTGTCTGCGCAGCAGACAGTGAAATACATTTAGGGGCCCTCTTACGGGGGCCCCTGCAATGCCCATGCCAGTGGCATGGGCACTGCAGGGGCCCCCAGGGGCCCCGCGACCCCCCCTACCGCCATCCGGATCTCGGCGGTCCGACCGCCGGGATCTGGATGGCGGTAGGGGGGGTCAGAATCCCCGCGGCGGTGCAGCAAGCTGCGCCGCCGCGGAGGATTCAATGGGGCCGCGGTACACTGGCGGGACCCCGCCAGTGGTGCCGGTCCGACCGCGGCTTTACCGCCGCGGTCGGAATCCCCATTGAAGCACCGCCGGCTTGTCGGCGGTGCTCCCGCGGTCCTCCGCCCTGGCGGTCAAAGACCGCCAGGGTCAGAATGAGGGCCTGAGTGTGTCATCTGGCAGGCCTGGAAATTGAACCCTGCTTGTCTGGGTGAAAGGCAGGAACCTAACCCCCTGGACAAAACAGGTTTCCCTAAAAAAGCAAACGCGAAGCGCGAGCCACGCGCTGAAAAGATGCACGCTCTTCGAGTACGAAGAACACAGCGCGCGCTCCCTCTGGTGGGCCCGACGTGTATTAACACGCCGAGGGCCGAAAGGAAATTAAACGCTCGAGCGGCCCGTCCGTTCCGGACCGCTCGTGGCGAGAAAGCTGCTATAACAACAGAAAGCCCCGCAAAACAATTGAGCGGCAGCGCGCCAAGTTTAGGAAACAAACTCCCAACGGAGGCAGAAAAGGCACTTATCTGAGCAGTGAAGAAAGAGGAAGTGTGACGTGTCTCGGGCCATTTATACTGACGTGAAGGAGGGCACCTCATTGGATACTCGTTACCATGGCGGCGGGCTCATGGAACTTGTAGTTTTTCTGTTCATGTTTTGTTTAACTTTGAACTTGCTGTTGAATAAAGAGTGAAGAAAGATTTGCATAATCCTCGCCTCCGGTCCTGTGATAGAATTAGCTGTCTGATACCCGAGCTTTTGCTGACATTTGCAGTGGGTGGAACTTGCAGTTTCACCCCGCGTAATTCTGCAGAGTTACAGAAAAACTATGTGCTGCTAGTTGTGCAATTTAGTGCAAGTAGCTCGAGCAGCGATACAAATCGGAGTGAATGGCACCATGCGTTGTGCAAGAGCGCACAGCCATTCAAGTTGATTTTGCTGTCTCTCGAGCAAAAATCTACTCGAGCGGCAGCAAATCTTCATAAACCGCCAAGTTTATAAATTGGCTTTCGAAGGCCACATGGTGATTGGAAATCACGCCAGTGGCCAGCAAATCTCGCTCACCCTTGTAAGTGCGCCCTTTGGAGCGTTGCATTGTTCCAGTGGGGCGCCAATGTCAGAAAAAACGCCAGGCGCGATTGGCAGAGTTTGGTAGGAACTCATAACGCAGAGTTACTCAAACTCTGTCAGTTCCGCAAACAGGATTATAATTCTGCCAGGGCCTAATAAAACCAAAGAAACTTTACAATCTCTTGACACAGTAACACATGTCAAGGGAATGTACTATGAAAGTGTCAGCGCTTTCTCTGTGTTGTCTTATCTTGTGATTCTCGTTAAAAAGAGTTGAAATAAATCATGAAACCCCATTTGTTACTTAAATGAATTGGCTGACAATTGCAATTGTTATTTTTTGTCAATTACATGTATCTTCCTATGTGTAAACATTTTCATGTGTATGCTCCATCCTATATATAACAAATACAAACTGTTGCCATAAAAGTAAATATATTTTTTAAACTCCAATGTAATCACAATTGGTCTTATTACAGCACCTTATTACACATTTCATGTCACTTTTGTCATACAATGAAAATTGTTTACCATATTACTTTTTATCATGAACCCATATTCGTTACAATAACTTCCCCCCACCTTGCTGTGTAATTTCTATACTCTCTGGGCCAAATTTACAAAGAATTCCCACAACATAGAGCACTAATAAAAATTGCGATGCTGCATTTTGTGAAAAGGAGAGTGCAAATCAGCGCTATATCTAATAAGATATAGCACTGCTTTTCTTTCTATCCCTGCGCTGGAGCACTGCAGGCTGCCCTGCTCCATTTCACATACTCTTGCACTATTGTGCAATAGTGTGTGCAATCTAAAGCACAAGCTTTGTATTGGAATGGGGCCCTTTCAGTACAAAATAGTATGCAGTGACATATTTTTACAAATGTATAACTTTTTATGTGTGCTGTACAATACAGCATACATGCACATTTAGAAAAGTTTTGGGAAAAGAAAACATTTCTCAAACGTTAGGCCTGCCTCGAGGAGATGTATATTTCTAGAGCAAATCTCTGCCTACCAATGATAGCAGATATGGATTTTCATTAAAAACCCATCAGTGGTTGCATGGGAATGCTCATGACCACCCACTCTATGTCCAGGTGTCACAAAGTAGCACTATTTAGTGCAAAGCGCTGCTTTGGAGCTACTTTCCAATGAATAATATGTTTTGTCCTGGAAAGTAAACTCCAAAATCAACACTATGCTCCAAAGTCCCTTAACAGAAGCAACACAAATTAGTGCAAAGTGTTGATTGATTTGTCCCTCTGTGTTTCCAGTTACCATATCACCTTTGTCTTTCGCTAAACTGAGGAAACAAAAGTGCTACCTTTCTCCGATAGGTATGAGGTTGGAGCTCTCAGCCACTCAACTGTTGCAACTTTTCAACAAAATTGTTGGGTAATTTTGTGTTTGCATTGTACATGTCTTCTATGGTGTATGAGGCAATTGGGATGTGTGCTTTACCTATTTAAATGTACTGTCTCCTGTACTTTGTACATAGTCATAGTGGCGGAGCGCTCCAGTGGGAGCATAATTGGTTCACCATGTGCGGGGTCCCCAGTGTGCAAAATCGCAAGGCTAGGCTTTAGCCTCTTACCTTCACTATTCATGCCTTTGGGGCATACTGGGTGCATTATGGTGGGTAATGTAGATTTTCCTAGTAATTTATGAAGGAAAGTCTTAATTTTATTAAAGACATGGAGGCGAGTATAATGCTTTCTTTCTTGTTTATTTTAAATAGCAGCAGTCAAGACAAAAAACTACAAATCCCAAGAGGCGAACTGTAGTAGCCAATGAGAAGTACGTGTAGTTCTAAGCAATACACCAATCACGAATGAGCTGCCTCCATATTATTAATCTTGACTGTGAACAGCCCTCTCTTCTTGTGCGAGGGTAAGAAAGTAACAAATAATGGAAGAATAGAACAGCATATGCAAATTGCCATGACTACAGACAAAAGTTCCTGTAAAAAGTTCACAACTCCAGGAATGAAACTCGGTAAAACGTAAACGTCTGAGTAATCATTGTTGTGTTGAACCATCGATGTTGCAGGAGCTCCCATAAGGTGCTGAGTAGAGAGGAAGTCCTTAGGAGGAAGTCTGCGAAGTAGTCGATGACGCTGTTAGGGAAGGAGAAAAACAATTATAAAGCAACTGTTGAGGCAGGATAATACTTGCCTCTGTGTCTTTAATAAAATTAAGACTCTCCTTCATAAATTACTAGGAAAATCTACATTTTATGACAAGACCAGAGGCTCCTATTATGCTTGTTAAAAATGAATCAATTACATTTAACAAGGCATGTTGTACTGGTTTACAATAAAATACTTTAAAAACATTATCATAAGACCAGTCAGCCAATCTGAGAATGTCCTCGAGGCGGGAGCCCAGAAAGCGTTAGAAGCCATAGCTCCTCTAGCTGAATGAGCCTCAAAGGAAGAAGTATCAATGCCCGCTAAGGACATAATCCACTTAACCCAATGGGCAAGAGTTGGGGAAGAGACAGGTTTGAAAGGTTTCCTGAAGGAAATAAAGAGTTGGGACGCTGAGGAATTTCTCAAATCGGCTGTCTTTTGTTCATAAATTTTCAGACATTGACCCACACATAATTTAGGGTGGTCAGGGAAATAGGGCTAAAATAGAGATGATAGCTTAGTATTAGTAAATCTACGGATATTAAACAAAACACCTGTTGGGGTAAAATGATTAGCAGGGATATCAACGGCTCTAACATCTGAAAGTTGTTTAAAAGAAACAAGGCATATCAACATGGTAAGTTTAGCCGCCAACTTTTTCAAAGTAAGTATTGTGTTATTTGGCCAAGATACGAATATGTTTAAAACATCATTGACATCCCACAAAGTACTGTATTTTGGTTGAGGAGGATTGGAAAATTTTACTTCCTTCAAAAGACGGCAGACCAATTGGTGTTCTCCAACTGGCTTTCCATTAATGTAAGGGTGAGAGGAGGAAATGACTGACCTATACAAATTAATGGTGCAATAAGTCTTACCTTTACTAGCTTCCGCTGCAAGGAAATTTACAATAAAGGTTGCATCCGTTGAAAGGGAATCAATATGTTTTCCCATGCACCAGCTATGCCACAGAGACCAAGCTGATCTTTATGCCTTTTTTGTTCCTGGAGCCCAAGAGAGTTCGATGAAATTTGAAGCTTCCGCCGGAATAGCAGGGACTGGCTGGGATTCCCTGATATTTTTCAAGCCGAGAGGGTAAGGAGACTCTCTAAGATTAAGCTGTGAGGAAGACCGAGGGGATTGGACAGTAGTTCCGGAAAGGAAGGAAGAAGAAAGGGGAAGTCTGTTGATAGCTCCAAGTGGGTGGGAAACCACACCTGGGATTGCCAAAAAGGGGCTATGAGAACCACCACTGCATGTTGGCATTTTACCTGTGCTAACAATCTGTTGATCACAGAGAACAGAGGAAAAGCGTAATTGAGAGAAATCGACCAATCCTGAGAAAAAGCATTGAAGGCTAATGCCAAGGGATCTGGGCGCCAGCTGAAGAACTGAGGAATTTGTGCGTTGAGATGAGAAGCAAATAGATCTATGTGAAAAGGAACCCATTTCTGATGAAAAATCCAGAAGATCTCGTGATGGAGTTTCCAATCACTTGAGTCTTGAAGATGGCGATAATGCCAATCTGCTACTGAGTTTAGATTGCCCGGTAGGTATTCTGCGAGAACTGAAATTCTGTTTTGGAGGCAAAAGTCCCAAAACCCTATAGCTAATTCTGCTAAAGGTTTGGATTTTGTGCCCCCTAAATGATTGATGTAACGGACAGCTGAGATGTTGTCAATCCTGAGAAGAACCGAACAGCAAACCCTGTCTTTTGCTAGGCTTTTGATCTAAAAGGAGCCAGCAAGCATCTCTAAACAATTGATATGCAATTTTGACTCCTCTAGTGACCATGTATTTCAGGTCAAGATTGGACCACACAGGTTCCCCCAGCCTGACCGACTTGCATCTGATTCTAATACAAGATCTGGGCCCGATGCAAAGATGGCCCTGTCGTTCCAGGCGTCTAAATGGTCTATTCACCATTGTAATTCTACTCGAGAATCTTGATCTAGGGAAACAGAGTCTGAATAAGTGAGACCTTTTTGAAGATGACGTATCTTCAGCCCGTTAATACAGTAGGCCGGGAAATATGGCTTGAATTGAAGAAGACAAAAGGCCTACTATCCTTGCTAGGGATCTGATGGAAATAGGAGAACTGCGAACAATTTGAAGAATTTCTGATTTTATGGACTTTATTTTTGCTGGGGGAATGAGTAGAGTAGCCGAGACGGAACCCGCTAGAAAACCTTAAAAACTCTATCTGTTGGATTGGAATTACAGATTACTTTTTGTAGTTGATAATAAAGCCGAAATCTGTCAGAAGAGTACAAATTAGTTGGACGTGAGATGGAAGAGACGAACGATTTTGGTTCATAAGAAGGATATCGTCCAAGTAAATGATCAACCTGACTCCTCGAGCTCTGAGAAAAGCTTCTACCAGCTTCATGAGCCTTGTGAAACACCATGGAGTGGAAGAGAGGCCGAAAGGTAGGAGAAATGAAAAGACTGGTTTAGCCATTGGACTTGTAAGTACTTCCTGGAGTCCGGATACATGTGGACGGTGAGATATGCATCCTGAAGATCCAAGCAAACCATCAAATCGCCCTGAAAAAGAGAATCTCTGAGATGCAAGATGGTTTCCATTTTGAAATGTTGGTAAACAACAAAGTGATTGGACCGTTTCAAGTTGATAACAGGGCGCATCTTTTTGTCCTTCTTTGGGACTAGAAAAACTGAACTGAGGAAGCTTGAAAAATCGAGTGGGAAAGGGACGAATGCCTGTTTTTGGTGGAGGGTTTGAATCTCTGACAAAATTAGGTTTGTCATTTCCGTAGAAAACTGGGGAGGATGAGGAAGCATTGACTGAATAGGCTTTGAGTAAAAACTCGATAGTATATCCTTGAACTGTGTTTAAAACCCCTGGATCCGCAGTAACTGACTGCCAATTTGGAAGAAATAGTAAAAGTCGACCTCCTACAGTAGGAAGACTAGAAAGGTGGCTTACCGGGATGGGAGGCGTATCTGAAACTTCTGTTGCCTTTGTTACGGAAACCACGGCTTATCTGCGGATAGAACTATGGTTTGTACTCCTGGTAAGAGTTGTTGTAGGCCCCATGGGAACCTTGGTTATTGTATGTACGGCCGGCAAAGCGGTTCCTGCCTCTGCCGGCCCTGGCAAAAACCAGACTGGAAAACATCTTCTTAAGAGATTGTTGAGCTTTGTCTAGAGAAGCGAATGTTGCCACATATTTACTAAGCTCCTTTATGAACGAGTCCCCAAACAGGAGACCTTCCGCCTTAATACCTGGATCCGTGACAGCCAGATTTACCAGTTTTGGATCGAGTTTGTGCAGGAGTCCTTTCCTGCGCTCATGGGTGATTGCTGAGTTGGCATTACCCAGTAAACATATAGCTCACTGGACCTATAAAGACAAGTCAACTGGGCTAACAGGAGCATTATTCAAGTGAGATGCCTCAGCCAGGTCAAAAATGCAGGTTAGAGGCCCTACAATGTCTAACAGTTTGTCCTGGCATGTGGACCATGCCTTATCCACTCCCTTGTGGGGATCCTTGCCAAAAAAAAAGGTTATAAGAGAAGGGTCGATAGCAGGAGTTACTGTTATTTTTGATTGTAGGGAAGGGCGAGGACATACCAATCTTAGCTTGTCCAGAGGAGAGCGTAGTCTTGAAGCTACGTACTCTGCCACATGGTCAGCAGGAAGCCAATCAGTCGAATGTGGATGATGAATATCATTTGGGTCAAACACAGGAACCCCTTCTGTGTCAGTAATTTGACAAGGTTTGGAAAGTTCTTGAGCTGCATGTTTGGCTTTCTTGGGAGGAGGGGGAAAAACAAATGCCAGTCATCATTGGCGAATTTACCCATATCAGCCAGCATCTTGTAAGTCCTCATCAGTATCATGGATTTTCAATATGATAAAGGGGGAAGACAAGTGCTTAGACTTAGAGGTACATTTTTTAACCAATTTATTTTTGGTTATCCGTCCCGCAAAGGGGGGCCTTTGAGGAACCACGTCCTCTGCCTTTTGTGAGGAACCCTCACCAACCAATAGCGCCACCTTGGGAACTTTTGAAGAAAAGGGACGCTTACTGCTATCCTCTGCAGACTGGGCCAAAATTGTCTTTAAAACCAAATTAAAAACAGAATTTTCTAATTTTTTTGACAGTTGATCCAATGAGGCTGAGACTGCCTGCTCCACAAGAGTTGAATAAAATCATTCACATTTTCTTTAATAGCCTCCTCCTTCTCATTCAGAGCATGGGAAATAGGAGAACTGTCAATCTCCATGACAATTATTGGTTAAAACTGTTATTTATAGAAGGACTGGTGAAGAAAGGGTTAACTGTTTCTCTGATGGAGGAAAAAATGGTTTGGCTCCACATATAGGTGGACAAAAGGGAGTGGTCAGCAAGGAAACGGCAAAGAAAAACAAAGGCAACCTTGAGAAGGACCGCAATGCTGGCGGTCCAAATATTCAGTGAAGAGAAACTGGAGACTAGAAGAAATGAAGCGCAGCAAAGGTAGGAACTCTATGTTTTCCCTCAGCCGTTGTCAAAAATGGCGACCGTAAGCTGAGGGGAATGTCAAAGATTCAAAAACGGCAGACGTGTGCGAGGCCGGAGCGCAAAGTAATGTGTGGCTACAAGCCGACTGGAGAAAAAATACCATACGTAATCACCGTAATGTATACAACGTTAGAAGTATTCTGAAAAATTTATACTTATCTTGACTGCAAGCAGCAAGAAAAGAGGGCTGTTCACTCTTGATTGGTGTATTGCTTAGAACTACACGTTACTTCCCGTTAGCTACTACTGTTCGTCTGTTTGGATTTGTAGTTTTTTGTCTTGACTTCTGCTATTTAAAATAAAAAAAAAAGAAAGCATAATAGGAGCCTTCGGTCTTGTCATAAAATTGAGAGTGTTGCTTTGATTGTTCCACCCCTCCATATTGTGCAACTATAACCAGATACATCTTAGTCAACACCAGCTTGCGCAAATAAACTATAATGCAATGCAACGCATTGCCAGAAACTGCATTTAATGTTTTTTTGTCTGAAAGAAAAATATATTTCCGGGACGATAATTAATCTTATCATACTGCTAATAAAACTGCTGGGCACAAAGTGACTCTCACTTGCACAACAGAAGCAGGCTGCAAAGAAGGCCAAGCAGCTCTTTGCCTTGATCCTCTTTATTCCTCTTCCCTCAAAATCGAAGGCACTCCGCACCGCATGAAGCAATGATTAAAAATTTTACAAAAACATGATGAAAGGCCTGACCCTCGTAGCATCATTGGTCCATTCTCTCTGGGGGCAGAACAGCAACATGAAGCAGGGCCATCACAGGTAGCGCATACGCACTATGAATGACTGACAACCCTGATTTGAAACTGTGGGCTGCACAGCCTGAGGAGCCTGCATGAAATTGCTCAGCATCTGTTGGCACCACGATTCTACAACTATTACACACACATGGGCAAATGTCGCCCAACTTTACACAAACCTCCGGGGGTGTTTTTGCCTGGACAAATTGGAAAAATATTCCCATTTGTCCGGGAAACAGCCCAATCTGGCTACATTGCCTGTCAGTTGATTCCCTTTTGTTCTGCTGCAGCCTCCCAGCGTTTTTTAAAGAACAACTAGTGTCCTAACAGTCTTACTTATGACAAAAGTGTGGGAAAACTTTAAACATTTAATTTAGAAAGGAACACAATGAGGAGGTTCATTTTGTCATAGAAATTATGATTAGTGCTGTAGAAAGAAAAATTAAGACATGTTTTAAGTGAGTTTTCTAATATCTACCTCTTCTATTTCATTAAAACATTCTGACATGCAGACTGAAACATGCAATATCTATGTCAGGACCGGAAGCTCTAAATATGCTTCTCTTTCCATGCTTTAATATTTCAGCAGCCAATCAGAAAACAAATTAAAGACATCACTTCTGTGACCCACTACACCATAATTAACCATAGAGCCTAGCCCCATATAAACACCCTGGGATATAACGCCCCCTCTTTCTTTGCTGCTGTGCAGCCAGTTAAGTGCCTCCATTGTTTATATCATGCCATACTGTTATAAGTGTATTATCATGGAGCGTGCGTTCCGATCAGGCGCTTTCTATTTTATCGCCTGCCTGCACAGCACGTCTGCTACATTTTTTAACAATTAAGTTGTTTTTCATTGTTCATACTGCGGTAACTACACCCTCGCGGGGCGCGCTTTCCGATCTGGTACTTCTGATTTTATCTTTATTGCGCGCCCGCATCGCAATGTGTGCTACTTTTTGGGAGCGTTTATCCTCCTGGCAAGGGTTTCTTTAACCCTCGCTTTATCATATGGGGAGTGGGAGCGAGGAGAGCGAGGACAGCGCGTTATGCTTGACGCACTGTCCTCTTTTTATTTTTGGTGTTCCTGACATCGCGTGAATGCGCGATTCAACTGTCTCCGGTCAGCATTGTTCCCTGGGGCTTAGAACATGAGAGACGCGTGTGCACGTCTCATTAAGGAATTCACCAGCTATCCGTCCTGCACCCAACTGGCTGTAGCTGTTGGGCTGTAATAATTATAATTGGGCTCTGCCTTACTGGAATACCACTTTGTTAGTGGATTTGTCTGGTTTTCTCTAATTTAAAGCAGGCCTCTCTCCACACTTCACATCTGGCTTGGGACTTGTACTGAGCACAAAAAGCCTGTTTGGAAGATTGTCAGCAACTCCTCCCCACTTCATTGGAAAATATTATTAGCAGATTCCTCTGCCTTTTAAATTCTAACTTTTTTGTGACCTGGTACTGTCCATCATGGCTGGTTATGAAGGAGACTCTGGGGAAGGTACCTTTTATGATGACTATGAGGGGTTGTTTGAGCAAGACCTTGTCTATGCCCCTCAATGTTGGTGTTTGAGACACTGTCAATGTGGCCTTTGCCCAAGCTATCCAGCCAATTAAGCATCACTTTTTGTGTTCTGCTGAGCAGCAGGACTCGATCCCCCTTTTCTCACAGCCAGGAAGAGCTGCCCTTTTGGCAAGATCCCTCCAGCTCAGGCTCTGATGCAAATCCTCATCAAGCTGACTATGAACAACTTGTAAAATCCTTGACTAATGAGCATGGTTACTCATTTTCCCAGTCACTTCATCCAAGAGATAAGAGTAAGGAGGATTCAAATTTCTCCTCTTCCTCCCAAAATCCGGAAAAGGACACTGATTCTCCTCCTCGTAAACAAAAGGCAAAATCCCGGCACGTGCAATCAGCTTCTCAGCCCGTGAAACTACTCACTTTTGAACCGGAAGATGTCATCCATCCTAGATCTTCCTCCTGGACTCCACCTTCGGAGGTGGGCAAATATGTTCAGGTACACATTTGCCATAGTTTCGACAAAGATATCCGATGTCGGCTGAGATCAGAATGTCCCAGACCTGATTTTCCCTCAGAGGTCACCGAGACTCTGGAGATAGACTCTGGTAACCTATCTAAAGAAATTCTCCAAAGATCCTAAAAAGGGGATTAATCGTGCCTGGCGGGTTTGTCAGGACAAACTCCTGGTTGTCTCGGGTCCTCTTACTAAAATCCTGGAACTGGGTTTTCAGGCTAAGGAATCAGGTATCCCGGTTAACCCTTAAGTTTTGGTTGGTTGGGCCCAGAGAGCCTTATGTTTTCTGGGAAACGCAAACTGCGCCATCTCTAGTGAGAGGCGTTGCTCCATTCTAATCAAAATGGACCCCAAACTGATGGATCTGGCCTCATCCGAATTGGGCCTGTTCGCTCTGGTACTGCTTTTTGGATCTTCATTCCTCAAGGAGCTCTCTAAGTTCGCCTCTACTTATGGCAACCTAGACAAGGCTCAGGGATCCATAAAAAAGGTTCTTCACCCCCTTTTTACCAGAGCCAGATGCTACAAGGGCAAGCCTTTGGCCACAATTACTAACATGGTCCTCCACGAGGCTCCTACCAACATCCCAGAGGAGGATACCAAGATTCCTCCTCCACCTTCTACCCCACAAGATCCCTTGGAGGTCACAACCGATTCCAGAGAGGGAAATCTAAGGAATCCTACACCTCCAATCAGGAGTCCAACACTACAGGAGAGACTTATTTCTGTTTCAGAAGTGATTTTGAGGGGCCGACAGCTTTATTTGTCATTTCATGATGGAGGGCATTCACTTACTAAGGGACATCTTAAGAGAGAAAGATTAGATGGTCCGCATGGACTTAAAGGATGCTTACCTGACCATTCCTATTTTTCCCCTTCATCAGAGATTTCTTCAGTTCCTTCGGCAGTGCTGTTGTCGCGAATACAAACTTCTTCCTTTCAGCCTGTCTTCAGCGCCTTGGGGCTTCACGAAGGTGATGCGCTCCATTGCGGAACACGTTTGAGCCAAAGGGGTACGCCTGATCATATATCTGGACAATCTCATCATCATGTTTCAGTGCCCTCTTCTTATACTGACCCATCTAGACTGGGCAATATCTCTCCTTCAGGACTTCGATTTCATCATCAACAGTCAAATGTCCATTTTGATTCCTTCTCAGAGGCTAGAGTTTCTGGGCTTTCAAGTGGACTAACTCAATTGATCCTTCCTCCCTCCAAGATCCGCAACATAGAGAAGGAGTTGAGGTCGATGTTGTCCAAACAGACGGTATCTTTGAGATGCCTAGCACTGATGGTGGGTCTCCTTTCCTTTTTTATCCAAGCTGTATTTCCTGGTCCCCTCCATTATCGGGCTCTTCAGCGGCTGAGGATCTCCCATCTCCAAAAGGGCCTCACCTATTTAGTCCTAGTTCCCCTCTCATCCGAAGCCAAGACCGAGATTCAGTGGAGGCTCACTCATATGGATGCCTGGAATGGCAGAGTTATCTTAGGCTCATCTCCAGAGATCGTGATCGAATCCGATGCCAGCCGCTGGGGTTAGGGAGCCCGCTGCGGCTCGATAGCCACGGAGGGTTGTTGGTCAATGACAGAAATAAATCTTCATATCAATGCTTAGAACGCTTGGCAGGTTGTTTTGAGATTCGCAGCCTCTCACTGAAGAAGTCGAATTGTTGCATCCTTCTCCGGATGGACAATGTCTCCGCAGTCCGTTATGTCAACAGATTAGGCGGGACAAGATCTCGCCTATTAGTGGAGATTGCCAAGGACGTTTGGCACTTTTGCCTCCAGCATCAGATTTCAGTAGTGGCAGAGTACCTTCGGGGTCCGAGCAATGCAGTAGCCGATTGGCAGTCTCTATACCTTTGAGACTTCAGCGATTGAAGACTTCATCCGAGAATATTTCACTCTCTCCATCGCCTGTGGGAGCCTTTCTCAATAGACCTCTTTGCGTCTCGCCTCAGCCAGCAGTTGGATAAAAGTTTTTCAGCTGGTGCCCAGATCAGGAGGCTCGGGCGACCAATGCATTTCTGTAGAACTGGTCTCAGTTTCTGGGATACTCTTTTCCTCCCTTCATGATGATCCCCGGAGTTCTGACTCAAGTGCGTCGTCAGAGAGCGGAGTTGGGGCTTGTTACCCCCCTATGGAGGGCTGAAGCCTGGTTTCCAATAGTTCTAGAGATAAATTGGTCTCCTCAGGTGATGCTTCCGCATCATTGCAACCTGCTGTTGGACCCAGTGGGTCTTCCCCATCCTCTAGTGCAATCACACTCCCTGACCCTGGTGGCGTGGAGAATTTCATGGAACGATGGTCTCTCCCAGGACTTTGAAGCAAATCTCATGATTTAATCGCAAGATCCTGGGCCTCTAGGACTCACAAGCATTGCGCATCCGCTTGGAAGTGTTGGCGTAATTGGTTCAGTGAACGATGTGTTGATCCGTACTCAACAGGTTGTTCTCTCATCCTGAATTTCTTTTCCCACTTGGCAGTTTCAGGTATGGCCTACAGGTCAGTTAATAATTACAGGTCAGCCATCTCAGCAGGTCATGTTCCCATCGATCGTAAACCTATTGACGACCTTCTGATTATGTGTAAACTTCTTTGAGGAATTTGTTTTTCTAATCCTCCTCAGCCACACTATTCTGCCCTTTGGGATGTAAATATTGTCTTACATTTCTTAGAATCCTGGCCGGCCAGTAGGAACCTTTCCAGGAAGCAACTCTCTGCTAAACCTACTATGCTGTTGTGTTTGGTATCTTGTAAACGAGTTTCTGATGTAAAGACATTAGATCTGTCAGGCAGAGTTTTTTCCCCTGAGGAGGTATCCTTTACTATTTCTCGCCACACCAAATGTAATACTAGGTCAGTTTTTTTATCCTAGTTTCCCGGATAATTCCAAGTTGTGTGTTTTATAATGTTTAAAGGAGTACAAGAGGTGAGTACAGCTGAATTTCGCTCTGACATGGGCGGTCAGTTACTAATTTCTTTACTGAAAGCTTTCCGCCCAGTATCTTCAGCCACCCTGGCTAGATGGATGCGGTGGCTTATGAGTGAAGCGCCATTACTTCTAAGGCTGTTTCTTTAGGATCTCGCCAACAGGACATTTTGAGAGCGGCTGACGGGTCGTCCAAGTCTACCTTTAAGGCCTTTTACTACAAACCCATTTTAGACATTGCAACAATTGTTTTTGATCAGCTTTAAACTACCATAATCGGAGCATCCGGTCCTGACATAAAATTAAAAAAAATCTAGCTTTCGCATCAAGAACTTTTCTGTTCTATTAAGGACATGGAGGCGAGGAATATCCCTCCCTCAGAAAAGGGGTACTCTATATTGTATCACACATATTATTGATCCGTCTTGATTAAATGTTGTGTTCCTTTTCTGACCCTCCCTTTTGAAATTATATTGAAATGTCGAAGGGTATAGTCCAGTGTTTATGGCTCAATGTATTTGTTTATTTTTAGGCAAGGAAAACAAGTGATTCCTGATTTTTCTGGATTGACATCATTTCGATCCTCTGAGATCCCTGCCTTGGATCAGAGCCCATTGGTTTCTTCGCTAGTTGGATCTTCGGTGGCCCTGTTGAAGTTCCTGTGTGGTTTGCAGTTTTTTCTCTCCGTTCGGGATTGTTCTTGAGAATTTTACTGTTATCTGGACTCACGTAAAGAAAGAGGAGGCATTATGTCCCTAAAGGTTTATACAGGGCTAGGCTCTACGTTGGTCATGTGGTACTTTGTCACGGAAGGGATGTCTTTATTTTGTTTTTTTGTTTTCTGAGTGGCTGCTGAAATTTTAAAGCATGGAAAGAGAAGAATAATCCTCGCCTCCGTGTCCTTAATAGAATTGAAAAATTATTGACGCTAAAGCTAGGAAATTTTTAATTCAACACCAGTGGCAGGCTGCCAGTTAACTCCCTAGTGATCATCAGCTTTACTAAAGTGTTCTAATGAGCAACTAGAGTACTAATATTCAGAATTTATGCAAAAAGTGTGACACATCTGAACGCCATCTTGATGAAATCAAAGTGGAAAACTGAAAGCTTTTTCTACTGAGGATACTGCAGTAAATGAGGACAATAGGTAACTTCATAATAAATAAGTCTCCCAAAATGGCCACCAGAGAAAAAAAGAGCCCAAATGAAGCACACATATCACTCAAATGTAGCCCAAGTATAGCCCACTGACAGATGTGTGCAAAACACATTTTTGATTTTTTGCAGTTTTATGTAGCGCAGACTTGAACCAGAGGTATTGGAGTGCTTTACATAAGTTTCAGTTACATTACACAAGGACACATTCATTTTGGTTTTAGGCATGGGGTGATTACATGATTTGCCTTGCATCACAGGATGTCAAGCAGATGCTGAAACTCGAACCTGGTTCTCCGGTTGCAAAGTCTGCAGCTCTGGCCATAATGCCACACCCTTTTCCCTAAGTGTAACATATAATCAATTGATCAACTGGATAAAAAACATAAAGATAGCAAATCATTTAAAAGCGCTTTGTTGCTATTTGAGAAAATATTTGAAAATATGTCCTCATTTTAGGTTTTTAGAGCATTAACCATAATTTCTATGGGAATAATACCCTCTAATTTTTATAATTTCTAAAAGAAATGCTTTAGGTATTACAGTTTTGATTACATCAAGATGGCGTCAAGTGTGCCACACTTTTGTAACCAATATAGAATGTTAACTATCTAGTTGTTCATTAGAATACTGTCAGGAGGCAGAGGTCCAGGGCACGGACTTGGATAATTAAGGGCTGGGGAGGAGGGTGCAGAGGCAACTAGTTGACCATGCTGGGCAGACGGGAAGAGATGTGGCAGCACAACAGACCATGGAGGGCAGGGGAAAGTGGGGCAGGGGCAACAAAAAAACCATGCAGCACAGACAAGAGAGGCCGTGACTATATGACAGTCCACTGAGGGCAGAAGGAAGAGGCAGTGGCAGTAGAACCATAAATGCCAACAGACCCGATTCAGGCAGAAGACTCCTGATGTTTTTAAGAGCTAAAAGGGCGTTATTTTATCTCCTCTTTTTCATGATCCAAAAGGGCTTTATTTTATCTCCTCTTTGTCAATGTAAGTCAATGGGGAAAAACAATTCCTCTGTTTTTTTTTCCAAAATCTTGCAAAAGGGTTTTATGTTATCTTCTCTTTTTTAATGTAAGTCAATGGGAAAAATCAGTTCCCCAGGTTTTTTTAAAAAATCTCCCTCTTACTAACTTCAATATGTTGGCAAGCATGGCACATTGGACCACAGAGGGCAGGAGGAATGGGGTAGGGTCATGGACTCGGATAACAGAGGGCAGGAGGAAGATGGGCTGGAGCATCAAACTGACCTTACAGGACAGGTGTCAGGGATTTTAGCAGCAATTCAATGTTTTCCATTTATTTTTATTTATGTTGTGGAACTTCAATGAGGTCCACATAAAAATGTAAAAACATATACTTACAAAATAGTCACATTCATCTTAGCCATCACCAGAAACATCATAGCAATTTCACAGGGATATAAAATATATTGCATATAAGAAGTAAGAGAATAGCTATTGTGCTTCAATATGGGATAAAAACATCACAGGACTTATCTGATTACTAAACAGATAAAATAAAGTCGAAAGCAAATCCCTAATGACCAGTTTAAAAATGATATTAGGCATTATTAATATAACTTTAAGAAACATTTTAAAAAGTTAAAAAATCTAAAACAAAACATTTCATTTGGAGGGGCATAAAGTGCATTTAGGAAGATCAGAGTGGAGAGAATCGATAATTGCAAACAGATAGGCCTCCACCACTTCCGCTAGCAAGGTAATAAAGCAGGACGTATAAAAAGGACATGATTGAGTTCTTGAATGCCCTTTTAACACCAATTGTAAATCAGCGAGATGTTATACCAATTAACCAACAAAGGGTTTAATGGGAGCAAACCCCACCTTAAAAGAAACCAAAAGCTTCTCAGACAATGAGGTAGATTCCAATAAATATAAGATTGCACTTTGTTTGCCATATATGAGTCTATTACAGTTTCGCTGATTCTTTTCTTAGTTCATGCCTCTCTATCCAAGCGGAAACGTAAGGGCCATGTGGCTTGTTTGAAACTCGCCTTTAATTGCTGTATTGATAGCGAGAAAATTGATATAGGGTCCAATTGCAACGTTTCAGTCGCAGTCACAAAATTCCTTCGAATTGATGACTTATCTTCTAAACTGTCCAAAATGTCTTTCTTTATATAAGATCTTAATGAGTCATCGTCACATTTTGCAAGGTGCGCACCCCAGCTCACTACCCCTGCATGGTCCTGAACAAAGGCACTTCTCAAACCAAATTCTAGCCATAAAGCTGCTACAGAGGAGGCTGCATGCACTGAAGTGAAGCTTCTAAAAACACAACCTTTTACCATGTTAAGAAAGCCCCAATTAGAGACATCAGTCAGTTCTACATCATACAGAAGAGAGGCAGGAATATTAGGTCAATAGACCTCTAACAGAAGTGAAAAGTGCCTTCTCCCTGTGGCTTTATAGAATGTACCTAAGCCTTTGGCCTGAGAGAGGGCGTTGGACAAATTATTTCCTACATAAGCTTTCTCACTTAGATTCCCACATACTGTCTTCCCCAAGAAAACATATGATTTAACAATTTCTAGTTTTTGGGAACCCAAACTTTCTGTGTGTGTCTGCAAATTGTTGTAAAGCCTGCAGGCTTTACAGGGATGAGATCAAAAATCACTGTTGTGCGCATAAAGTAGACAAACAATAGCCTTTCCTCCAAGCAATGGGGCAATACCCTTGCTTTGAAACAAATAGTCCGGAAGATCACGAATGTAAAGAGATAAGAGGAGGGGAGCAAGTAGGCAGCCTAGTTTTAACTCATTTAAAGTGGGAATATATAGCAGCAAAATACACCACACAGAGCAAGTGGAACGGCAATGCAGCACAAAGGACCATGGAAAGCAATGGGGGGGGACAGTGCCATGCACATGGACAACAGAGAGCAGAGGGAAAAGAGGCAAGAGCAGCAAGCTCAGAACTCGCACCCTCACCATGCACTGCTAATTACCCCAGATGTTACATCACTCATGACATCTGCTAAGACATCATTGATAATATCACTGTAACATTTGCAGTAAAATTATTGATGAGAAAACTTGCATGGCGAGGGTGCGAGCTATAGTTACCTCAGGGCACGGGTTATAGTTATGTGAGACTTGTCAGCTCTTGGCGTGGTTTCCCCTGTCTTTTTGCTTCTGATCTCCTGTTTATGATCCTGTGCTGAATTTTGTTTTTGCTGGCTTTAGGGCTCTGGGCACTTTACCACTGCTGACCAGTGCCCAAGTGCAAGTGCTCTTTGTCTAAATAGTATTGGCAATTGGTTTATCCTTGTCTGGCATATTTGATTTACTAATAAGTCCCTAGTAAAGTGCATTATGTGTGCCCAGGGCCTGTAAATCAAATGCTACTAGTGGGCCTGCAGCAAAGATTGTGCCACCCACATGACTAGATCTGTAAACATGTCTCAGACCTGCCATTGCAGTGTGCAGTTTTACCCTGCCATGTTGACCTGGCAAGTGCACCCATTTGCCAGGCCCAAACCGTCCTTTTTACTACATGTAAGTCAAACCCTAAAATAGGCCCATGGCGGCCCCATGGGTAGGGTGCAGAGTATTTAAAAGTTCGGACATGTACTGGTGTGTTTACATGTCCTATTAGTGAAATACTGCTAAATTCAGTTTTCACTAAGCATGGGGGGATTGCCTTGCAATATCTTTTAAGTGTAATTTCCCATTGGAAGCAAATAGAGGAATGGAGTTTGGGGTCTCTGAACTCACAATTTAAAAATACATCTTTTGGTGAAGTTGGTTTTTGAACTGTAAGTTAGGAAATGCCACTTTTAGAAAGTGGGCATTTTCTTGCTTAACCATTCTGTGCATCTGCCTATCTGCTGAGTACATGTCTGGGTCAGGGTGACATTTGGGCTTTTTGTGTATTCACTCTAGACAGTCACACAAAGGGAGGTCAGATGTGCCTTGCATATCCTGATGGCCCATCACCAGGCTGATGGGTCTTCCTGAGCTAGAGTGATGTGAAGAGCTGACACTTTCACCTGAATAGGGCTGTCCTCACACAAAGCAGTCCCAACCCCCTGGAGTGTATCTGGGCCAGGGCAGAGAAAGGCATGGTCTTGTGCAAAACAAACACTTCTCTTTGAAGTTTGCCTAATTCATAGACAGAAATATGTACAAGACCTAGACCTCTGACACCACAGAGACAACACTTCTGGACTGAGGACATTCTGTCAGAAAGAAAAGCTGGATGATGTAGAAGGGACTGCCACTCTGCCTGTTGCTTTGTTGTGTTGGCCTGCTGCTTCTGTGCTGGAAGTCAAAGGACTGGACTTTGCTTTCTACATCTGACTTTCCAAGGTTTTTCAAGGGCTTGAACTGAGCTTGCTACCTGTTAAGAAGTCTCAGGACCATCAAAGACTTCACCTACCATCACCTAGACTCTCTTGCTGAGAGTCCTGACTTGCCAAGTGGTGCCAAATCCAGTTCCTGGGCCCTTGGATGTTAGCTCTGGTGCAACTAAGAAAAAACTAAGCACACCAACTCCAGAGTGGCTTCGGAACCGACGCCGCTCTCTGACTCCGCACTATGGCCTGCACCGGAGGCGTGGTCCCTGTTGAGTGCAACGACCATGACCTGCAACACAGGCCTGACATCGCCGCAGCACCTCCGAAGTCCTGCCACAGCATCTGTCCAGAGTGCCGTTCCACCAATGTCCATGACACTTGACCCCGCTGTAGCAGCTGTGACCCCGTAGTGTGATCACAACACTGTAAATTTGTCGCCTTACATCTTGACCTGCTGGATTCATTGACCCTGCTGGGTCGTAAGGAACTGAAGCCTTGGCACCAATGCCGCATCACCTCCCCTGCAACCGTAAGGAACTGACACCTCACCTCCCCTGCCTAGCCATAAGGAACCAACGCCTCACCTTCCCGGTAGCACTAAGAAACCAAGGCCGCACTGGCTCCAGCGACGCTTCATCTCCCCGACTCCGTGCAACATCTTTGTTTCCTTGTCGTTTTCTAAGATACTGTAACGGGTCCGTGCGACTCAGTGACTGGCCCGCACTCCCTCATGAGTGGCGTTGGACTGTTAGTAACGACTCTGTCAAGAAGCCATGATAGCCCCAGTTGGGGCTTTTGTGTTTCTAAAGTGCTTTAGTAAGATTTAATCTTTGAAAATCTGTATCTTTACTTGTGTATGTTGGATTTTTATCGTTTTGGTCTTGTTTTACTCAGATAAATATTGGCTATTTTTCTAAACTGGTGTGGGGTTCATTTGTAGTGTTTTCACTATGTTACTGTGTGTGTGTAGAGAATCTATACACATTGCCTCTGAGATAAGCCAGACTGGTCGTGCCAAGCTACCAAGCGGGTGAGCAGGGGTTATCTTAGCTGTGTGACTCTCTTCCCCTGACTAGAGTGAGGGTCCCTAATTGGACAGGGTGCAAACCACTGCCAGAGACCCCATTTCTAACAGTTACTTGAAATAACTCCAACTTTAACAATTGAATTTCTATGGTTTTGTGCATGTAAAATCTTAACCTAACTATAAAGCTATAATGTCCCTGTAACCTTTGGTTTCTTAGTGAATGTATATATATATATATATATATATATATACATATATATATATATATATATATATATATATATATATATATATATATATATATATATGTTTATCATTTTAGATTTAGGATTGGGTTGGGGTTGTAGGTTATGGTTGGGGTTTAGGGATGGGTAGGGGTATAGGTGAGTAAATGTATTTTAGGTTGTAATGATGGGTAGGGCTATAGGGTGGTAAGAGTATCTTTAGGGTTTAGGGGTGGATAATGGTATTGGATAGTAAGGGTGTTTTTAGGGTTTAGGGGTGGCTAAGGGTGTTGAGTGGTAAGGGTGTTTTTAGAGTTTCAAAGTGGGTAAGGAAATTGGTTGGTAAGGGTATTTTTAGGGTTAGCAGGAGGGAGGTGGCTGGTGCATGAACTTGGACAACAGAGGGTAGGAAGGAACCATTGAAATTCACTGAAAACAACAAAGGTTACAGGGACGTTATAGTTTGGAAATAGATAAAAAATCTCAGAAGTTCACTAGAAAATGTGAGGTAATGGCATGAATGTTTTTTCACATATTGTAATGCTATACAACCTTTTCTGAGCGGTGAGGCCGAACCCTGTGATCTTTGTTTAAATGTGGATATCTTTCAAGCAGTTTTACACTCTGGGGACAAACATTCTAGGAAACCCACTGATTATTGCTATATTTACTACTAAACAAGAGGTCACAAGTGCAGTTACCTTGCAGTCACTAGGGTCATGATTTGAATGGTGCATTGGCACAGGAGCCAAAAGGTTCACAAGAGCACTTACCTTGCATGCTCTAAGGTCATCAGCTGAATGGTGCAGCAGATGCAGTGGCACAGGGGCCAAAAGATATAGAAAACCCACTGAACACCGATTATTGCTATATTTTACTTCTAAACAAGTTTGTTTGTTATTATTACACACAATACAATCTTGAAATACACACCTTTATGATGTGCGCTATTGGAAAACCTGTCCATCATTTAATTTTACTAAAATGTTGTCCATTTAGGATAGCAACCCACTCCATCCAAAGGGCGCTGCACATAACTGACTTGCTTCTTCCTTCACTATTTGCACTGTTGGATGGGAAGAAGCATGAATGTTTCAAAAGTCATGTTTGAGAACTATTTCTTTAAAAAATACTTGCACTAATTTAGTCTGTTGTACTACAACTAAGATGAAACAGTTCTGCATGTGAATAAAATACATTTTTGGATTTTTTTAAGAGACTTCTTCATAGTTTACATGTCTGTTGCAGAATGTCTTTAAAAATGAAGATAGCCCAAAAGGTAACCTTGCAGGATGCCCTAGTTACTAGCTTTCTTTCACATGGATTAACTTGTAAATAAATGCTTGCCTGTTTTGAAAAGGGGGCTGCATGCAACGGTGAGGAGTGCACTTGCAGCCCTCAGACTATCGATCTACAGGGACGTTACAGTATAGTTTATAGGTATATATTATACAGCAGTGCTGGCTTCGGTGCAACATAGCTGGAAGTAAAAAAAAATGCTATAACGCAATCAACGCCGGCTGTGTCATAAAGCTTTCTATCCCTACTTTCAGGCATTTGCAACATGGCTAAAAAACACCGGCAAAGCCATTAGATCTCGCATAGGCAAGACCGGTTGGCTTTGCCAATGCTTGTTACGTTTCTTGGGATGGCTATCACCACTGGGACAGCATGATGGGGTCCCCTGTTCGTGCCAGTACCATAAGAAACTTGCTAAACCCGGATATACTTTTTTTTAAGTGTTTACTAAGTACGCACTTAAGGCTGTCTATTGGCACTAAGGTTAGTAGGGATAGTTTTTCAATTGCTCTGCATGTACCACACACATCCTGCTGGGCACAGGCCCCTGCCCCACCTCACTCTGCACACTAGTCAATCTGCATATCTTCCAGGGAGAGATAAGATCCGCCGCCTCACAAGGATCCACAATCGGCCCCCGCAGAATGCGATGA
Source organism: Pleurodeles waltl (assembly GCF_031143425.1). Lineage (NCBI taxonomy): Eukaryota > Metazoa > Chordata > Amphibia > Caudata > Salamandridae > Pleurodeles > Pleurodeles waltl. The sequence continues at coordinate 1,694,322,557 of NC_090440.1, forward strand.
GGGGCCACTGAGACTTCGGTATCTGACAAATATTCATTAGCCTTGTGCCTGATACCCCCCGGCCCCCTCCCCACGAAGTTCTGGGGGTCTCTGAATGGTCGCTAACATTGCCATCTCGCCGTGAACACCTAACTTACGCCTTAGGAGGCACGGAAGGGCGAGGTGAACTTTACAGAAACTACACCAGGGTGGTTGGTTTCATATTTACGTTCTTATCTTGCCCTTAACCTCCAGGGGAAATGGGCATTATTAGTAAATAGCGCAGCATGTGAAGTGACATCGGGCTTAGGGTGGGCCAGCCGCACTCCAGGTATGAAAGTCTTTCACTATAAGATCAGGTGCAGATTTCCTTGCATGCACCATGGTCCATGGCACACTTGCCACGCCACTTCTAACTTCATGAGCCCTCAGACCAAGGCTTGGAAATGCCGTGCTACAGGTACAAAAGAGCAAGCCGGAGGTACCAGCCCTCTTACCCTTTCTACTGCCTACTGAGGCCCACAGTGCACTCGAGGTGGGCAACCTACCTCACATGTTGAGATTACACAGGGCCCGTCTCACCTTCGAAGTCTACCTCAGGCATGCTGGTAGCCACAGAACGACACACTCAGCAGCACTCCTCTGGACGAGGGAAGCCCAGCCCGCGCGCGCTAAAGTCTCGCTGCCTCAGCCTCCTGTTACTAACGACTAGCGATCCCGTTACCGCCTTTTTGGGCAGCGCGCTGCACGACTGACAGAAGAGGCTTTGCGGCAGGCGCACCTTATTCATAATAAATGAAGATTTAATTATGCTTCTATTTAAAGTCCATCGTGGCTTCATACAAGATATTTACCAGGCGGCATTTTCGAGTTTAAAAAATGGATTCCTACCTTATTTTAACACCTAACACGATCCCCCCACCCCCCCCGGGCAGGACTGAGGTACGTTAAGCGGATATGTTTTTGAGGTCTCACTGCCGGAGTATCAATGAGATGACGCAGGTCGGGGTTGGGGGTGTTGGCGGCAGTGCAAGGCAGGTTTGTTGCAACATCATGGGTTGCGGCAACCTTTAGAGGTATCCCGAGCTATCAACTAGCCACCAGTGTCAAACGCCATTAAGAGAGATTGAGCAAAGGCTGGGCATGACACCACCTACAATAGCATGTAGTCTCAGGTGAGCGAGTGCCTCAGTATCTTGTTACATTTCTCTCCAGTATGAAGTGTTATGTCCCTTTCATCAGTGGTTTTGCATTGTGTTTATTACTCTCCTTTATGGAGTATCAAGTCTCATTCCTCTGTGTCTTAAGATGTACTGTTTTTCTCGGAAAGGGACAATGATGCCCTATTACTTTGTTGTTTAGTATTTTATTCTACTGCTTATCATTATGGGCTATTATACCCATTGCCTCGTTTCTCTTAATGTTAGAATATTACACCCCATTTCTCTGTAGTTGTGTATTTTTCAATTTTTGTTCATTATGGAAAAAGAGTTTTTTTTTTTTTTAGACAGTATAGTGGATGGGGGAAAACATAGGGGATGCAACATGGGTGGGACTGGAAGCAATACAGAGGGTTTGGGTGGGGGAAAGCAACACAGGAGGATGAAGGAGCAAATGTAACATTAGGGGGGCAGAAACAATCCGGAGGGCGCAAGTAGGGAAAGCAACACAGAGGGCCTAGGCGGGGTGGGTCTGGTAAAGCAACACAGAGGGTACAGGTGAGGCAAAGGCAAATGGGCAAGAGGGCAAAATGGAGCTGGCTTAGTGAAGCACCTGTGCAAGGGAGAGGAACACAGGGCACAGTGGAATGGAGGAGAAAAGTACAGCAGGGGGACAGATCGGAAGCACTCACATGGAATGCTTGAAGAAAAAGAAAAAACATAGGCCCTCATTAAGAGTTTGGCGGTCAGCATACCACTGCAATGGAGTTGGCACCCGCATCGCTGCGGACCCAGAGGTGAAGACCACCATATTACAAGTCCTGGAAAGATACCTGCAGAACACAGCCAAGTCACTGTTCGGCCCGCCACAGCGGAAGTGCCAGTGCACCAGGCAGCAGCCATCTCCAGCCTGGCGGACAGGCAGCATCCCAGGTCCATATTACGAGGTTGCACACCACAAGGATTTCCGGGGCGTAACCACTGCCACCAAAAGCCTGGCGGAAATGAACAAAATAAAGGGAACACCCACCTTCAGGAACACAAGCACCTCTGTTGGCGCCATGGCAGGTGAAATGCAACTCCTTCCAATACTGTACCTGGCCCTGACCGACGACAGCGACCAAGACACCAACCGTAAGTATACTAGCCTAGTATACGCTGGAGGGAACGACGTTAGTACACACACGCACAACACACACATGACACAGGAAGCCGTGCCCACACACAAACACAAACACCCATGCCAACACACACACACACCAATACCCACCACCCCCACACATACATGGTGAATGAAAGCCAGGACTAGGTAGGAAACAACAGCACCAACTGTGTAGTGCCGCATTATAACCATATATTAAAAAAGATATAAAACGTATGCATATACAGGGCCAGAGCCAGTCCAAAATCCACAGTGCCCCGAGCACACTGGGCACAAGATGACTCCCCAAGTTGACTCCTGAGTGCAAAGTGCAGACCTCCACAGGGCAGAGGCATCAATGGGGAATGCAGGCACCTCAGGGGTGAGGGAAGGAGTGGGGGGGGGTCTTTGGGCTTGGAGGGGGTCTCCTTCTGTCTGGGCCTGGAAGGGGGGGGCCCTTAGGGGTGCCCTTAGATGGGGGGGGGGTCCCTGGGCTTGCCCTTGGATGGAGTGGGCTTAGTAGTGGGCTGTGTTTTGGGCTTGCCCTTGGTTTGCGGGGGCTTAACAAGGGATGTGGGCATGGGCTTGGCCATTGAAGTTGAGGGAGTGGGATTGGCCTGGGAAGAGGATGGAGTGGACTTGGGTTTGGGTTTGGTAGCACGAGCACTGGATGTGACGGGCGGAAATGGCAGGTGGTGGAGGGGCATGGGCAGGGACAACGGCAGACTGGGATGCGGAATGCAGAGGCATAGGAAGGGTAGCAGGGCGCTTGGGGGGAACAGGGACTGGGTCAGTGGTGGGGAACATTGAAAACCTGTGCAGGAATCGTTTTTTGGGTACACATGGGAGGTCACTGGAAAAACGTTTGGGAGTGGAGGGAGTGGGAATGGTTGTGAGGTGTGTACGTAGATGTGCAATGGGTGCAGGTGCTTGGGTGGATGAAATGTGTGTGCTGGGGGACTGTTGGGTGGGTGAGTGTGTGCGATGAGATGTCCTGGGAGGAGGCGGGGAGGAGATGAAGGGAGATGACTGGGGAAATGTGAGTGAATGTTGGGGTTGTGCCTGCAGGTGTGGTGGATGTGCTGCATGTGGGTGTGTCGAAAGTTGTGGTGTCTGCGCCTGTGGTGGATTTGGTGGATGGATGGGGGTTAGAAGATGTGGTGACGGTGGCAGTGAGGGCATATGTGGCAGGAACAGTGACTGATGTCATGCTGACTGCAGGTGTGAGTGGTGTGTCGACTGTGAGGGGGGAGGTGGATGGGGAGTTGGTGCAGGGTGTGGATGTTGCCATGTCTGCAAGGGTATGTTGAGTGTGTGCATGGCAGTGGTGGCGTCTGTGGTGCTTATGTTTGTCCATGCGTACCATGTCTGTTGATGTGGATGCATGTGGGTCAGTAGGTGTGCCTTGGATGTATGAGGGTAGAAGGATGTGGGATTGGGAACAGGTAGCTGGAGGGGGGACGGAAGAAGAAGGGACACTGGCTGTCGTCAACGAGGAGGCTAGAGCCTGGAACGATCTCTGTAGGCCAGACATGGCACAGTGAATGCCTTCCAGGAACGTATTTGTCTGTTGCATCTGGGATGCCAGTCCCTGGATGGCATACACAATAGTTGTCTGCCTCACAGAGATGGACCTCAGGAGATCAATAGCCTCCTCATTGAGGGCAGCAGGGCTGACTGGGGCAGGGGCAGAGGTGCCTGCGGCAAAGGAGATACCCACCCTCATGGGTGAGCAGGCACAGGCAACTGGGTGGGGAGCTACAGGGAGGGCGGTGCTGGTATGGGGGTGGCGGACAAGGTTGGGTCCGCCAGTTAGCCACCGTCAGAGGAGGAATCTGAAGGTGCAGTGGTCGATCCTGTTTCCCCTGTGGCACTCCCCTCGCCCTCTGTCCCACAGGCCCCTCAGCTCTGCTGGTGTCCGCCTCCTGGGTCCCGTGGGCTGCAGCTACCCCACTCGCCTGTGCCCCTTCTCCTTCACCAGATGATGCTGATACACACAAAGGCAGAAGAGGACAGGGAGGGAGAGAAAGAGAAACAGGGTGCAATTGGTTATTGCCAGCACAACCGTCAAACAGGGTAGAATATCAGCATTTGATGCCATTACATTATACATGATGCCCACCTCTAAACATCCTACTACTTTGTGACCCCATGGGGGAAACTGCAACCATGCACATGTCAACCGCTGGTGGTCTGACTGAATCAATTCTCTACATGAGGAGTGTCATACCTGCCACACCTGTCCAGCACCCGCCCACACCTATGGCTGTTGATACAGGCATGCAAAGGACTGGTCACCCAAGAGGATTCTGCACGGCTAGTTGGCAGGCCTCCTTGGCTAATGTCAAGAAGCACTGTCACCACTTTGTGCACTCACCCCACCATACATGCAGTGCCAGTCAGCTGATTGTGGACATGGATACACCCATGGCACAGTGGTTGGTCGGGACCAATCACAATGACCTGACATCCCAGCTCGGAACATCCAGTTACCATGTGCTGGTAAGCAGGTACAGCAAGTGGATGGCCACACAGTTTTGATTTAAGCAGTCTGGCCTGCTACCACTGACAGCATGGCATCACTTACACCTGTGTTGTAAATCCTGCCCAGATGGACACAACCCATGGTGGACATCAGTGTGCCCAGCATCCATGCCACAGCTACCCAATGGTGCCCACCCAGAGGCACCATGTCAACACATGTCACAAGTGACAGTGAATACTCACCCCATATGGCTGCTGTGCAGCCCTTAAGCGCCCATCCACCTCAGGGTAGGCCACTGCCAATATGCGGCCCATTAGGTGGATCAGGGTCCGACGGGCACCTCTCCCTCGTTAGGAGGACATCCCCAGCTGGGCCTCTTGGGTCTTCCGTACCCCGTGTCTCAGGTCCTCCCACCGCTTTCTGCAGTGGGTGCTCCACCAGGCATGAACCCCCAGGGTGCACACTTGCTTGGCGATGGCACACCAAATCCCCTTCTTCTGATGGGCGCTGACCTGCATGGATGACACAGACAGAAGAACACTGTCATGTAGGGTGGCATTCCTGGGACAGTAGTGGACAGCACACAGCACACATCACACTTCCACAGCCACACATTGTCAGCCAACTTAGCCCTCGGCCCCTCACCCATGTCCATGCTCTAGTCACACTGCCACCTTCCAAGGGCCCCATCCCCATACACACATCTGACATACAAGACAATGACAATGGGCTCACCTGCTGCTCTGGTGGCCCATACAACTGTCCATACAGGGGCAGGACCCCATCCACAAGCCTCTCCAACTTCTCCTGGGTGAAGGCTGGGACCCTCTCTCCTGCTGGACACAGCATCTTGGCTACCAGAGTCAGTACACAGCAGCACATGCGGTGGAGGTCTTCAGTGCACGAGGTTCAGGAGTTAAATGAGCATGAGCACATGAAATGGCAGTTACGTCCATCGCAGACATTTCCGTCACCGCCGGTGGCAATCACCATTGGCTCCAGCCTCCCATTGGCAACAGTGTGAGCCAATGGTGAGTACCACGGCGGTCGTGACCGCCTACCACCATGAAGTGTTATGACGGCGGGATGATCTCACTTCCACCTGTCCCATGCATGCAGACAGGTGGCAACCATTTCACATTTAGAACGTGTGATGTGTGTGAAATATAATGCATCATACGTCTATGCTGCACAACATGTTAACACCGCTCCCCTTTTCCCAGGTACTATGTACGGTTGAGGATGAGGAATGCATCAGTATACAGGCCCCTAGTTTACCTTGCCACCCTGGAGGAGCGTCACATCATTCAGCCCTGTCGCCTGAACCGTGTGACCATAATGGAACTAGTGGCCTAGTTGGAGCCGGATCTGGTGCCTGCCATACGCAATCCCAATGCCATCCCACTCACAGTGCAGGTGCTGTCGGTTTCCGCACTACCATGCCTCAATCTCCTTGCAGGTGAAAGTGGGCCGGGCAAGTGGAATGTTGCAGCCCATGTTCAGTTCCGTCCTGAGGGATGTACTGTGTGCTCTGATTAAGCATATGTGCAACTACATCCGGTTCCCCCAACGTGCAGATTTGCCCACTGTCAAGGCTGCGTTCTACGCTGTGGCACACATCCCTCATGTTATTGGGGCCATCAATGGCACCCATATTGCCCTTGTGACACCTTGGAGGAACGAACAGGTGTACAGAAACCGCAAAAACTTTCATTAGGTCAATGTGTAGGTGGTTTGTCTCGTGGACCAGTACATCTCCCAGGTGACGGCCTAATACACCAGGCTCTGTGCATGATTCCTACATCCTGCGGAACAGCAGCATCCCACACATGATTGCACCACTCCAGAGGGACCGGGCATGGCTCATCGGTATGTACCCCTGCATATGTGTGCCCCTCAGCTCACGCCACCCTTGTGTCCCTGCCCTATTGCCCTCCTGGTCCTGATATGCATCTTCACTCTATGCACACAGGTGACTCTGGCTATCCCAACCTGTCCTGGCTCCTGACACCCGGGAGGCGTCCAACCTCAGCTGCAGAGGACAGTTACAATGAGGCCCACGGTATTACCAGACGGGGCATTGAGAGATACTTTGGTTTGCTGAAGGCCAGGTTCCGGTGTTTGCATGTCTCCGGGGGTGCCCTGCCCTACAACCCACAGAAGGTGTGCCAGATCATTGTGGCCTGTTGCATGCTGCATAAACTGTCCCTGAGGCGTCACATCCCACTGTTGGATGCAGGGGAGGGGGTGGCTATACCAGTGGCTAATGAAGGGAGCATAGGGGAGTGATGAAGAGGAGGATGAAGAGGATGCAGCTGACTCCGGGGTGGAGCTGATTCGACATTACTTCGGCTGAGATGCAAGTATGTGCAAACTGTGTGGTATGTGTCCTCTACAACTGTTTGCCTTCTCTCTGATGCCACCTGTTGTCTGTGACCACTGGCGGTGATGTTTGCAGATCAGACTCTGGGTGGGTAGGGGGGTGTCACATGTACCCATGACTGAGGTAGTCACAGTGTACAGGTCAGGCCAATGGTCAGGGAGGTGTTGTGCTGGTGCACTTGTGTCATCATCCCTGAGTTGCTACTGCAGGTGCTATGTGTGTGCCACATAGGGTTGTTGCATGTGTGCAGCATCCATCCTGGGAGTCGACATTGGGTGGCAATGGAACATTGTCGTTGGTGGCAGTGAGTATGGGGCCAGGTCTGGCGTTGGGCATTGTGATGGTGGGACCATTGGGTTGGTATGTGTTGTGTATGTGTGTTGGTACTGGCCATATGGTTGTGCACCTGTCTGGCAAATCTGCCCTGGATAACTGTTCCTACAGTACATTTGTGTGGAGTTGGCATCTGTGACTCCTACAGTGATTGTTGTCCCTGTCTTGCTCTCCTTTCAGGACAGTGTTGTGGTGTTCTGTGCTCCCTGCCTGTAGCCTCCATTGACACGTATGTCCAGCCACTGCCTGCTCCACGATCAACCTCCCGGCATTTTGCTGCCCCTGCTGTCACCCTCCCATGTATGCGCAGGACGATGGGTTGCCACTTGTACATGTACTGGCAGTTCCATACACGCTCATGGCAAATAAACTTGTCGACATGGACTGTGCTCAGTTGTAGTTTATTTGTGATGCACAATTGTGAGGGGTGATGATTGGGGTCATGGTGGTGGTGATCATCAGCATGTTAAGGCCATCTGTAGGTAGTCCTGGTCCAGTCTGAGATATGGGAGTGGACAGTCGACAGGGTCTCATTACACAAGAGGTAATGTTCAGGAGAGGGTCACTTCCTGGCAGTGGTCTTGTTCTCTGCATCATGTCCGGCTGGGTGTCTACTTGGATGTCATCGCTTGCGTGGGGGTTCGCCATCTACAGGGGTAGGGATACTGGTGTCCTGCAAGACCTGTGGCAGGACCTCCAAGCCGCTGGCTGCCGCTGACGTGGAGGGCTGTGATGGAATGTGGCCAATGGTAGGGGCTTGCTGGTGGGTGGTGGACTCACGCATGACAATGGTCAGGTCCTTGAGCATCCCTACAATGGAGGCCATGGTGGCATTGTGGGCCTGCCACTGTTGCATGGCCTCCTAATGGTATTGCCCCTGCAGCCGCTGTGTCTCCTGCAAGGTGGCGAGGATCTGGCCCACTGTGTCCTGGGTGTGCTGGTACACACTCAGCACTTGGTTGAGGCCCTCCTGGGCAGTCAGTTGGTGTGGCTGTCCCAACTCTTGAGTCATGGTTCAACTCCCACTAGCCCTGGCCTGCTGTGCCTGTATCCCTGGCAGAGTGTGCCCACTCCCAGTATCAGCAGGGCCATCATTGTCTGGGGTGGGTGCCCTTGACCCTTGCCGCCGTACTATGGGGCACACCTCTGATTGTTGGATTCCTGGGGCACAGGTTTGGGGTACAGGGTCTGACTGTGGTGTTGTTGCCTTATGGGTAGGGTCTTCCGGTGTGCCCTGGGTGGGTGTGCCATTGGTGGACTGCCCAGTGGCCCCATATGGCCCAGGCAAGTTGTCCTCACCCAGACATCCTGTGGGGCCTTCATCCTGGGGAGGGCTGTCTGAGCCTGGAATCCTCTGCAGGCTGTCAGTGGCAGGGGTACCTGTGGATGGATACAGTAGATGTTAGTTGTGTGACTGTTGTTGTTGTGTCCCTGTTGTGTAAGCAATGTAGGTGGCTCTACATGTTTCCCTGTGTTAGCAATAACATCTGCTGCACTGCAGACATTGGTTTGGATTGGATTGTGGGAGCTGTGGCTCTTCACATTGTGGTTGGCATCCGTGCATTCGGGGTGTGTGAGTAGGGATGGTGGGAGTGTGGTGGTGTGGCATGCAGAGGAGGGTCGTGGGGTGTTTGGGACAGGGTCAGTGGGGTGGGTTGCAGTGGGTTGGTGAGTGGTGGTGTGGCATGCTGGACATGTATGGTTGGTGCTTGGGGGGTATTGCTGACTTACCAGTGTTGAGCCCTCTGCTAATGTCAGTCAGGCCCTCGGGATACATGATGTCCAGGACCTTCTCCTCCCAGGTTGTTAGCTGGAGGTGAGGGCCCACCACTGGCTTGTCTTGTTACTGGCTATCCCCTGCCTGACCCATGGACCGGACCTTCCCCCTGAGGTAATTCCACCTCTTTCTGATGTCCTCCCTTGTGCGTGGGTATGTGCTGACTGCGTTGACCCTGTCGACGATCCTCTGCCATAGCTCCGTCTTTTTGGCTATTGATGTCTGTTGAACCTCGACTCCCATGAGTTGTGGCTCTACTCTAATGATCTCGTCCACCATGACCTGCAACTCTTTGTCAGTGAACCGTGGGTGCTTCTGGCGTGACATGTTGTAGGGTGGAAATGTGTTGTATGTGTCAGGTCAAGTACGGGGTGTGTGTGATGTGGGGGTGTATGGCTGTGTGTACTGGTGAGATGCGGTGTTGCTTTGTGCAATGTGTGCTGTGTTTCATGTGTGCTTGGTCTCGGGTGTGGCTGTGGGTGCTCGTGTTTGTCGCTATTGATTGTTGGGGAGGTGAGGTGGTTATATGGTGGCATGGTCAGTTGTGGGTGGTGTGTGTATGGTTGTCAGGTGTAGGATATTTGAACTAGCCAATGTGGTGTTAGCTACTTTCCGCGGTGCCTTTTCGTTCCGCTGCAGTGCTAACCTCCTACGGTGTCCACCATGCATGTTCCGCTGTGCTGGAAGTTGATTCATAATATGACGGTCGGAATGGTGTCGGTGTGGCAGGCACGGCCATTGATCAGTCAGTCATTTGCTGTGGGTTGGCCTGGCGGTGTTGGTTTTGTGTCTGTATTTTGGCAGATTGTGTTTTGTAACTCAGAATCGAGCGGTCGCTATTCAGCCACCGCTGCTGGCATAGTGGCGCCACCTCGCACGGCGGTCTTGCCCAAATACTGCCAAACTCGTAATGAGGGCCATAGTGCTTTGAAAGCGAGTAATAGAACGACTCAAGTAATGCATCCATGCTTCAGGGAAGGGACAAACAAGAGAAGAGGAAGGAAAGTTCAGTGAAAGTGACAAATAAGAAGCAAGCAAATGAGAGTGACAATAAAGCCAACAACTATAAGCTAACAATATATCCCACAACAGACAGTGCATGCACTGCCTAGTGGGCAAAACCTAAAAAAGGAGCTTCTCAAACTATTCATCAAGTTGTCAAATACAGAAGTGAATAATGAGACCATGGATGCTCCAAACACAAACTTTGTGCTATGCTTTAATGCGGATTACAAAACGTTAATCCTACACTAAGCAGGGAAAGAGCTGTAAAGGTAACTAGAGACATTGTATTCAAAACATTGTAAATTAGTGACCACTGTCACCAACCACAAGAGAAAATAGAGTTCGAGTCTCAGTAAATTGCCATTTTCCCAAGTCGCAGGAGCCTGTTGATTTTCCAAACTCCATCAACTCATCATTGAAGTACGATGCATAATACTTGAGAGCATGCTGGAGCAGTCCTTTGAGTCTTTGAAGCCCACATCACTCACAGAGGCAGTGTTTGTGAATATTTCAATTAAATAAGAACCCAGAGGGGAAGCATACAGTGTCTACTTTGCTCCAAACCATGACAGCAATCCTTTGAGTCTTTGCAGGTCACATCGTTCACAAGAAGGTGGTGTTTGTGAATGTTGCAATTAAATAAGAATCTAGAGGAGGAGCAGACAGTGTCTACCTTTCACCAAACTATGATAGGTGGGTGTAAAAGGAAAAAAGGACTGTAGGTCCTGCTGGAGCAGGGCAACCCATAAAAATGCTTGATGTTTATTGGTCGTAGGGCACTGGGGCTGCCAGAAGGCCTAGTTGCAAGAGAGCTATGTTTAGCATGTGGTGCAAAAAGAGGAAATTTCCCTATCTGGTCCAGGAAGCAAGGATGACAAGTTCTTCATCTCAGTTGTCAGAAATACTAGAATGTTGAGGATGTCTCAGCCATAGTGTTGGGTCGAAGCACACTTGTTAGACATCACCACTCTATCAGACCCCTGCATAATGGTCAATGTAATGTCCAAAAAACAATACCAAAGACCTACAGAGTACAAGAAAGTGGAAGCAGGAACAGGAGTAGAAGCAGGAGCAGAGCGCAGACTCAGCTGGGACCACGACCGAAAGACCTCACGCCTGAGTGGAGGAGCAGCAGGGCACCAGAGCAGGGCTGCACCCAACGAGGAGAGAGGAGGTGCTTGACAGCACCTGTCGCTGGAACCCGGACTTGGCAGCACCGACTTTTGCCCTCCACCGCCAAACCTCTGAGTCAGAAGGAAGCTGTGGCGTGCGGCGCAGGAGAGGGCTTAGCGAGCAATGTTAGGGCTTCAGGCCCCGGTTTGCTGTTTTGTCTAACCGCTGCCCCTATGGTTGGGGATGGTTTGGACCATCTACCTGAATGTTGTCTATGCTCGCAGGTTGCACGTCTCAATTTTGCCTGCCAACTTGCCGCTACACCCACCAGCCCAGCCCATCATCTCCCTGCTCACCTGCCCTCCAGCCCTTCTGGACATCCTAGTCTCACAGCCCTGGCGCCTTCATTGGATTACAGGTACACCAGCAGGGGAAAGGAGTAGAGGTGAGAGCGGGAAGGAGGGTCACCAGAGGAGCCATGAATGGGCATGTTGCGTTTGGGAGCAGTCAGGCTTATCTCAGAGGCAATGTGTAAAGTAATTGTACACACACACACAGTAACACAGTGAAAAAAATACAAAAGTCCTCCACACCATTTTAGAAAAAGTAGGTAACATTTATCTGAGTAATACAAGACCAAAACCACACAATTCCAAAGTATACAAGTAAATATATCACTTTTTAAAGGTTCAAATTAGTACTAATCCATAGGAATCAATGTTTGTATCTTTTTAGCACAAAGTACCTGGGATGCTTCAAAAACAAAGATGACGTGGGCCGCAGGGAAGGTGAGGTGTTGAAAAGCAAAGTAATGCATCGGTTCCTTAGTGCTTAGGGAAGGTTCTGCGTTGGTTCTTTCCTCGCAGGAGAGGCGATGCACTGGTTCCTGACCGGCAGGGGAAGTGGTGCGTTTATTCTTTCCTTGCAGGAAAGGCAATACTTTGATTTCCAGACACACAGCCTTAGTTCCTTACTGTGGTGTGGGGTTGATGAGAAACTGACACCCCGGGGATGATGCATGGAAAATCCAGACACGCTGTATTGATGGAGCCGCAGTGAAACAGGCACTGCGTCAATTCTGCAGCCATGAGACAGGCGTTGCATCGATTCTCCAGCTGTGGAACAGGCACTGTATCGATTTTTCTGCTACTGCATTTCAGTGTGTGGATTTTTTTCTTTCGGTCACCAGCTTACACTTCCAATGGCCAAGGGACAGGAGTTGCCACCACTTGGCAACTCAGGACTCTCAACAGAAGAGCCCAGGCACTGGCAGGTGAAGTCTTTGATGTCCCTGAGACTTCTTAACAGAAGGCAAGCTCAGTTCAAGCCCTTGGAGAACCTTGAAAAGCAGGATGTAGCAAGCAAACCCCAGTTCTTTCACTCCCAGGACAGAAGCAGCAAGCAGCATGCCAGCACAACAAAGTAACAGGCAGAGTGGCAGTCCTTGCTAGAACATCCAGCTCTTCTTCCTGGCAGAATGTCCTCAGTCCGGAAATGTTCTAAAGTTTTGATCTCAGAGGTCCAATACTTTTACTCATTTCTGCCTTTGAAGTAGGCAAATTTCTAAGGAAAGTCTTTCTAGTGCACAGTACCCTGCCTTTCATGCCCTTGCCCCAGACCCACTCCAATGAGTTGGAGCCTGCTTTATGGAAGGACAGACACAGCCCTATTCAGGTTCAAGTGTCAGCTCCTCCCACTATTCTAGCCCAGGAAGACCCATCAGGATATGCGGGCACACCTCTGCTCCCTTTGTGTGACTGTCTAGAGTGACAGCCCAACTGTCATCCAGACCCAGACGTGTATTCCACAACCAGGCAAAGGCACAGAATGGTTAAGCAAGATAAGGCCACTTTCCAAAAGTGGCATTTTCAAACTTACATTTTAAAAATAAACTTAATCAAAAGATGTATTTTAAAATTTCGAGTTCAGAGACCCCAAATTCCGTATCTCTATCTGCTCCCAATGGGAAGTTACACTTAAAACAAATTTCAAGGCAATCCCCATGTTACCCTACGGGCAGGGCTGCTGGAATTATACCGGAGGAGTGGGCCAAATTATATGGCTATATTGACTTAATTATGCAGCAAGAGAAGGCAAATTATGCAGCATTATGCAGCACATTTTGCAATAGTAATACTTCTTTATGTTATCATTTTTTAACTTGGTAACACTTTCTGGGCATTGGTTGCACCTCATTTGCACCGGTTTAACACTGAGATATAGCTATAAGTAACAGAAAAGTGAGCTGCCCAGCTTTGCAAAGGGGCATTCACTGTATAGCAACCCCTGCTACTGCATTTTTTTTAACTTATGAACCATTTAAGCTAGAAACAATTTTGTTTTTATTACGTGGCAAAAGCAGGAAATCTACAATTATGTGAAAATCGCTGTGGCCGCACAATCACATAATTCCACTGGGCCTGGAGAGATAGTCCTTGCAATAGTAGAAACCACATTTAGCAGTATTTCACTGTCAGGACATGTAAAACACACCAGTACGTGTCCTAACTTTTAAATACAACACACCCTGCCCATGGGGCTGCCTTGGGTCAACCTTAGGAGTGACTTACATGTAGTAAAAGGGAAGGTTTAAACCTGGCAAATGGGTGCACTCAACCAGGTCTAACTGGCAGTTTAAAACTGCACACAAAACACAGCAATGGCAGAGCTGAGATGTTTGCAGGGCTACTGTTAGAAATTGGGTCTCTAGTTGGCAGAGGTATACTGTACACCCTTATCCAAGTAGGGACCACAATCCTAGTCAAGGTAAGTCACAACACAATCCAAATTATCCTGTCTCAGCCTCTGGTAGCTTGGCACAGAGCAGGGAGGCTTAACTTAGAAGGCAATGTGTAAAGTATTTGTGTAATAACTCACATAGTAACAGTGAAAACACCACAAAAAGTACTCGAACCAGTTTAGAAAAATATATAATATTTATCTGAATAAAATATAATCAAACCAGCAAAAGTCCAATATGCACAAGTCAAGATATCACTTTTTGAAGGTTTAAATGAGTCTCAATCCTTAAGAATCAGTGGTTGTATCCTTGTAATACACAGTAACTGTGATGTGTCAAAAATAATGCACAGGGCTGCAGAGGAGGAGATACGTCAAACAATAAGGCGCTATGTTGGATTTTCTGGCCCGGCACTGATGATGTGTTGTTTCTTTCCACACTGCAAGGTGATGAATTGATTTCCAGGAGCGCAGCCTTGGTTCCTCACTGCAATGCAGGGATTTGTTGACTCTCAGGGGCGATGCGTTGAAAATCCTTGACGCTCCGGTAGAAGTAGCAGGCATTGCGTCAATCCGGTAAGTGATGCAGTGATTTTTCAGCCATGAGGCAGGCACTCCGTCGATTTCTGCAGGCGTCGCTTTGATTTTCTAATGCACGGGGATTTTCTTCTCTTGGGTGAAGTCTTTGTGGCCAGAGACTTCAGAATAGGAGGCAAGCTCAATCCAAGTCCTTGGAGAGCACTTGTGAGGAAGACAGAGTATTCCAGCAGAGTCAGCAGGGCAGCAAGTAGGGCAGCAGTACTTCTCAGCAAAGCAGTCATAAGGAGTCTTTTGTGCAGCCAGTCAGTCCCTCTGACAGAGTCCAGTTGCAGGTCCAGAAGTGTCTGATTTGGTAGTGTCAGAGACCCAGTATATCTACCCAAAAATGCCTTTGAAATGGTGGAAACTTCAAACAGTGGTTTTGAAGTGCACAAGTTCCCCTTTCAACCCAGCCCTGTCTGCCAGGATCCTGGGGGGGGGGGGAGGGGTATCAGTCCTTTGTGTGAGGGCAGGCCACTGGCCTTTGAAGTGTAAGAGAGAGCCCCTCCACCCTTCCTTCCCAGGGAGACCCATTCAGTATGCAGATGAATGCGGATGTGACTGAGTGTCATGTGTTTTTGGCTGCCTGGGTGGAATGCACAAGGGGATCTATCAACCAGCACAGACCAGACCTGGATTGGAGACAGGGCTGTAAGGCACAGATGGCAGTAAGTGCAGAGAAATGCCCACTTTCTAAAAGTGGCATTTCTAAAATAGTAATATTAAATCCAACTTCACAAGCAAGCAGGATTTTCTATTACCATTCTGGCAATACTAAACACAACAGGGCTACTCCTCCCAGATAAGAATCTACCACTTAAAAGTATATGACAAATAGTATCTGGTATGGAGACCAGACTAGTTCAACATCTATGTGTGGAAAAAACGGTTCTCACCCACAATTTGTGGCATGCTTCATCATAGGGCCCTGCTAACACACTCTGAGAAATATATCCCCTTCGGAGTGGAGCAGTAAGGGTGGGAAGACATAAAAGCACATCAGACAAGACCAACAATAATGGCACAGGGACCAGAGTCGGTAAATTTATATCTCATCCACAAGTTTTTTAGATAAAAATCAGGGGATCTGAATGCACAAGTTTAATAACTATTTTTTCCACACATAAAGGTGAAGGTCTGGAGATAATGAAATATTATTAGATACCATATCTTATTGACTCTTGGCTATCTTGCCTATTTCTCAGGTAACTGAGTTTGTTGACAAACAAGAATTTACTTAAAGGCACGAATAAGTGAACCTCCTGATTGAATGACAGGGAGGGATATTTACAAAATACGGGGACAGGACGAAGGTCCTGACGAAGGCCGCATGACCCAAGTTGGCATTTGGAAAAGGCCGAAACATGTTGACCCTCTACAGATATTGGGGTGTACAGGTAATTAATTCCTGAATACACCACCAATAATATATTTTAATCCTGTCCAGGCTGCAATAGAATAAAATAGGACGAGTGATCAGCCTGATTCAGTTTTATGTTTTCTCTGTTGTCCGTCTCTGGTCCCTGTGCCATAATTGTTGGTCTTGTCTGATGTGCTTCTATGTCTCCCCACCCTTACTGCTCCACTCCGAAGGGGATATATTTCTTGGAGTGTGTTAGCAGGGCCCTATGATGAAGCATGCCACAAATTGTGGGTGAGGGCCGTTTTTTCCACACATGGATGTTGAACTAGTCTGGTCTCCATACCAGGTACTATTCCTTGTCCTTTTTTTGTGAGAATATATATAGTTTAGGGAGGTCGGTCAGGAATTTCCTCTCACCCCTTTGTAGTGTTTTGATGTTGAAGTAGTTTTCTAAGCCAAGTTGAAGTGGCAGTGAAGCTGCACACACAGTTCTTGCAATGTCAGGCCTGAAACATGGTTAAGGGTTACCGTATGTGGGCAGCACACACAGTGCTGCAGGCTTACTAGTAGCATTTAATTTGCAGGCCCTGGGCACATGTAGTGCACTTTACCAGGGACTTATAAGTAAATTAAATATGCCAGTTAGGTATGAGCCAATGTTATCATGTTTTAGGGAGAGAGCATATGCACTTTAGCACTGGTTGGCAGAGTCCTAAAGCCAGCAGAATGAGGTCAGAAATAGAGGAGGAGGAAGGCAAAAAGTTTGGGGTGACCCTTCAGAGAGGGCCATTTTCAAACAAATGTTTTTCCGTACAATGACTACAAAGAGACAGACTAGCAAGAATGTTTGGTACGAATGTTATAGTTATGTCTGGAGGCAGAGCATAACAGAGTCACTTCTGCTCTAATGGTCAAGGTCATGTAATGTCACTCAGTAGGCTGAAGGTTCAAATTATAGTATCACTTGGCAGTGTGCTTGTATATTTACTAGTATTTTGACTGTTAAACCGTCCTAGTATAAAAACAATCATGTTTCTGTCCTACCATACTCTGTGGATTGCATGTCATAGGTATGTCTGAAAACAGCACAGTAAGGAGTCACTTGTAACCTAGTGGCTAAGTTGACAGGCCCTCACACTGAAAGTTGAGGGTTCTATTCCAGGGGTGTCCCTAGTCATTTTTTATCTTTATTTTAAACTTCAAATGTTTAAGGTTCATACTGAAAGGTTATCTCACTCATTTTAATTGACAAATACACTTTACTTTTAAATTGGTCCTAAAATATCTCATTCTACGTATATAATTCATCAAAGCCTGAACAACTCCTCTCCCTTTCTCTCTCTCTCTCTAGTTTTCTCTGTCAGTCTCTTCCTCTTAACTTCTCTCCCTGTCTCTCTCAATTTCTCACTGTCTGCCTCTCTCTCTCTCTCTCTCTCTCCCTTCCATCCCATAATGGGACAGAAGAGAGACAGAGAGAGAGAGAGAGAGAGAGAGAGAGAGAGAGAGAGAGAGAGAGAGATTGTTATTGCAATGGTCTCTCCACACAATAACTTCAGAGTCAGAGTAGGAAGAAGTTTGGATGCAAGGTTTGGATGCAAAGCAGAACAGAGTCACTTCTGACCTAATGATCAAGCTCTTGTACTGTTACTAGGTAGGTTGAGGGTTCAATCAATCAATCAATCAAATAATTTCTTAAGCGCACTACTCACCCGCTAGGGTCTCAAGGTGCAGAGAGTAGGGGCGGTTACTGCTCTAAAAGCCATGTTTTTAGGTGCTTTCTGAAGGTTTGGAGATCCTGGGTCTTGCGTAGGTTGGTGGGGAGGGAGTTCAAGGTCTTGGCGCCGAGGTGGGAGAAGGATCTGCCACCGGAGGTGGTGCGTTGGATGCTGGGGACTGTAGCAAGGGCGAGGTCTGCGGAGCGAAGCTGTCGAGTTGGTGTGTGGAAGTTGACCCATTTGTTGAGGTAGGCCGGTCCAGTGTCATGGAGGGCTTTGTGAGCGTGGACAAGGATTTTGAAAATTATCCTTTTGTTGATGGGCAGCCAGTGTAGGGATCTAAGGTGGGTAAATATGTGTTTGTGGCGAGGGAGGTTGAGGATGAGACGTGCAGCTGTGTTCTGGATTCGCTGGAGTTTTTTTGAAGCTTGAAGGGTTCAAATCCTTGTATCGCTTGGCAGTGTGCATGTTTATTTATTAGTGCTTTGACTGTTAAAAGTTCATGCTGATGAAACAATCATGCTTCTGGCCTATCACACTCTGAGGATTGTATGTCATAGATATGTCTGGAAACAGCACAGTAAGGAGTCACTTGTGATCTAATGGTTAAGTTTAAGACTCTTACACTGAAAGTTGAGGGTTCTACTCCAGGTGTGTTCGTGGTCATATCCCTTATTTATTTTCTTTTAAACTTCAAAAGCTTAAGGTTCATACTGAAAGTTGATCTCACTCATTTGAAATGACAAATATACTTTTCTTTTTAATTTGTCCTAAAATATCTCATTCTTTGTATATCATTCACCAAAGCCTAAACCATTTCTCTCCCTCTCTCTCAGGTTCTGTCAATCTCTTTCTCTTAATTTCTCTCCCTAGCTCTCACTTCCTCACTTTCTCTCTCTCTCTCCCATAATGGGATGGAAGAGAGAAAGAGATTGTTATTGCAATAGTGTAGCAAGGTGGCAGTATTATGTGGTATGACTGGGGAGTCTTACCATGTAATACTAGCCCATTACCCAGTAGATGACCTCAGGTTCACACTACTAAACCTTAGCTCAGTCCTGGTAGTGTAGCAAAGAGCAGTCAAGCTACTCAGAGGAACATGCATGAAGCATTTCACAATACCAACATGGATGATAAGCAAAGGACATGACTTGAAAGAAATCCAAATCCAGTTTAGAAAAATAAAGCTTATTTTTATATAAATTTAGACTCCAACATGAACTTTGTAAGCTATGCACAACTGGAGGTATGAATTTTAGAAGCTTTGGAAAATAGTGATTTTTGCTGTTTAAATGCCTTCAATTAAAGTGAATAGAGAAAATCAAAATGTGCATTTGGGCACTTGCAGGGTGAGGTCTGGGAGTCCACCTGGACTTAAGGTTCTGTGTGCCCTAGACCAAGAGTCAATAGTCAGTTTCTTATTGTCTTGCCCAGGGAGTCCGGGTGAGGTGCTTTGGTGGTGACATAGTCTACAGCTGTTGGCACGTTTGCACCACTTGGCAAACAGGTACTTGGGGGCTGACACACGCTCAAACTTTTGGGTGTAGAGGTCTTTGGGGGCCAGGAATCAACAGTTAGAACTTCACCACCACGTCCGGTGGCTCCAGGAGCAGAGGTGGCTTCCAGCTGTCAATCACGGAACCTGGTTGCGCCAAAGATGCTTTGCCTCTCCTTTGTAGGTCACTCTCTTCAGAATGCACAACCACAGTAGAGGGATCATTGCTGATGTAGGTCTCTATGCTGGAGGTCTGCTCTGGAGTTGGTGATGTCCGAGTGGCCGTCGATTTCCGGATTGGTGACAGACAAGCCTTGAATACTGCAAAGGTGGTCCGCTGGCACTTCGATGGCTGGAGGTTGTCTGGCTCGGAGTAGTGGTTTGAAACTTGGCAGAAACTTCACTCCTACTCTTTGGATGTTGGACACTGAGTTTCTTTAGGCTCACTTACACAGAGTCTGTTTGGTTGCACTTCTTTGATTTCTGCATGGCGTTTACTCCTGTAGTATGCAGGAGACTGGTACCACCAGTCAGGGGAGTCTTATTTGGCTTCTCGGTGTCCACTGGGGTCCCTCTTGCTGGGACCAATAAGCTTTCACCCCAGGCACACATCAGTCACTCAATTTCAGTGGTGGTATTGTTAGGTCACTTCTGTGCCCTCTCTTTGCGCTGCAGCTGAAGTCCCGGTCATGTTGTCGGTGATGATGTGTTCTTTGTGCCTCTTTTTCTTTGGAAGTAAGAACTGAGGGTCTGGTGTCAGGGAAGCCAAATAAATCCTAGTTCAGGGGACATTAAGGGTGTGGGGAATTGTGGCCAATGGGCTACTGGTCCCCCTGGCTAGTCTGCCCCAGCAGTGACAACTTCCTGTGGGATGATGTCACTTTCTACCCTAAGGGTTGGCAACATGGCAGAAATCGTCCTTGGCTGTACAGACCTCCAAGCCCACCCTAAAGGTGTGGCTAGCCTTTTGGAGGTGTACACCTCCTGCACTGCTGATTTTCCTACCTGTCGGGCTGGACAGGATGAGAATGGCTTTGTTCTTTACCGGGGGGGGCGAGTAATTACATGTCAACACCAGGGTAAGCCATTGAGGCTTACCGCCTTGATTAACTACCACACTAGCTAGCCTGGGAGGAAGGAGGTGTCACCCACTGCCTGCCCAGGCCCTTGTCTCCATCCTGTGGAAGTGCTATTGCAACCAGCAGGAGGACAGACTCTTGTCTGTGGTGGCAGACGCTTGAGAGAGCCCGCCAAAACAGCAGCGAGCTTCATAACTTGGTAGGGACACTCTAAGAGTGCCACCAGGGCACATGCTAGTTAATCCTAAACAGGGGTATTGTGTTTGGGGTTAAAAAGCAAGGTGTTTGATACCAAACACGGGGGAATCGGCCGGGCCTTCACAGAGCTGGACATCTGGGAACTGCCCAGATGCCAGTCCATGCTATCCTATGGACTGCCAGTTACTCGTGGTAGCAATACGTTTTAAATGCTAACCTCAGGGTCATATGTGCTCATGCATATATGTCTTCACTCATAGTATAGTGCACCCTGTCTCCTAGGCTATAGGAGGCCTTCCTTGGGATGACTGACCTGTCTATGGGCAGTAAAGGGACTGTGCCTGCACCTGGTGTGGCAGAGTTGCACTCGAGCAGCAGACTGCTCGTGCAGGCTGATATGGCAGCTCTGCAGTCTCACTTTTACTCTGGTCACACAGGGTGGCACAATCAGTGCTGCAGCCCTGGTGACTCCTTTCCCTCCCTGGCCCTGGGTACTACTGGTATCAATTACTAGGGACTTAAAGGGGTGGTAAAGTC
Organism: Pleurodeles waltl; assembly: GCF_031143425.1. NCBI lineage: Eukaryota > Metazoa > Chordata > Amphibia > Caudata > Salamandridae > Pleurodeles > Pleurodeles waltl. The sequence goes on from NC_090440.1 coordinate 1,694,343,638, forward strand.
CTTGCCAATTGACCTATACAGCTCGACATACAGTTTAAGGGAAGCGCATAAGTACTGAGGTTTGGCTAGTAGGCCTCAGTACACCAACAGGTCAAAACCAACAGCATCAAGCAGCAAAAAGTGGGGGGTGACCATCCAAAAGGGACACTTTGCAACATGGGCCCCTCCCCCCAGACGAAAGGGGATGAGCACTAACCTCCCTTCCAGTAGTACTCATATTCTAAGAGGAAGAACCTGGAAAGGCCATCTGCATTACAAAGTCCATACCCTGTAGGGAAATGTAATACCTCAACAATTTAGGGGTCTCTCCTGTCATCTGCATCAACCACCAGAGAGGCCTGTGGTCGGTTTGAAGCTTGAAGTGAGTCCCAAACAGGTAAGGACTCAGCTTTTTCAGGGACCAAACCACAGCAAAGGCTTCCCTCTCATTGACACTCCAAGGCTGCTCTCTGGAAAGGTGCTTCCTTCTAATAAAAGCTACTGGCCGCTCCTGACCCTCATCATTGGTCTGGGACAACACTGCTCCAATCCCAAGTTCAGATGTGTCTGTCTGGACAATGAATTGTTTTCCAGAATCAGGTGCTTTTAGTACAGATGCTAAGCACATGGCTGCTTTCAGGGTGTCAAAGGCATTTTGGCAGGAATTGGTCCAAATGACCTTCTTGGGTTGCTTTTTAGAGGTTAACTCAGTGAGAGGGGCCACAATGGTACCATACCCTTTCACAAACCCTCTATAGTACCCTGTCAGGCCTAAAAAGGCTCTGTCTGAATCTGAGTTGTGGGGGGCTGCCAATCCAGAATGGTGTGGATTTTGTCCTGGAGAGGTCTAACCCGGCCTCCGCCTACCAGGTGGCCCAAGTAGACAACAGCCTATCTAGCATATACTGGCCTTCCTTGATAGTGAGGCCTGCCTGCTGCAGGGCCTGCAAGACTTCTTTGAGGTAGAATAGGATAGGTGGAGCTGAGGACAGCTATATCATCTAGATAAGATACACTAAAGTCTTCCAAACCTGAATGGACTCTGTTCACCAACGTCTGAAAAGTGGCAGGTGCATTCTTTAAACCGAAAGGTATTATTTTAAAATGAAAGTGGTCCTCAGGGGTGAAGAATGCAGATCTCTCCTTAACTCACTGGGTCAGTCCAATTTGCCAGTACCCTAATGTTAGGTCTAAGGTAGTTAAGAATTTGGCTGCCGGAGCTTATCAATAAGCTCATCTGCCCTGGGAATGGGGTGTGCATCTGTCTTAGTGACTGCATTCAACCCTCTATAATCCACTCAAAACTACCTCATCTCAGGTTTCCCACCTTTTGAGTCAGTCTTGGGGACAAGTACCACTGGCCTGGCCCAGGGAATATCAGAGGGTTCAATCACCCCTAGCTCTAGCATCTTCTTGACCTCTGTCTTGATGCATTCCTTGACTTGATCAGACAGTCTGTACAATTTGTTTTTGGACAGGGAGACTGTCACAGGTGTCCACATCATGAGTGTAAGAAAGTGCCTCTTTTGACACAGTTAGCCCCCCACTTTTTGCCTGGTACTTGATGTGGTTTCAGAGTTGTTAGTGCCCAGGGTTCCTGCTAACCAGGTTCCCTAGGACAGATCTCTTTACCAAAACTGTTGTGATGCATTGGCGCAACTGAAACACCTTTAAGTGCCACTCTAAGTCCCTAGTAAATGGTACTAAGGTACCCAGGGTATGAGGTACTAAGAGTAGGCCCCTGAGGGCAGCAGCACAGATTATGCCACCCTCAGGGAGAATTGTTTCAAGTGCACCCAGCACTGCCATTGCAGGTTGAGTGTCTTGGTGCAATCCTAAAATGCAAAACTGACATGGCACACAGCCTGTGTGCCCTGTCCATTACACACTGCATGCAATATAGGTAAGTCACCTTTCTGGCAAGCCCTCAGCCCTAAAGCAGTGTGCACTATACTCCTGCTGTGTCCTTTCCAAACCTGGGACATAGTAAGTGAACAGAGCAGCCATTTTACATACATGTGTTTGGTATCAAACAACTCATGAAAATAAATCCAAAGTGGTACCAGTATTGGATGTATTGCAAACTGTACCCACCAGGGGCCATGTTAGAGGTGCCCCCTGCAAAATCTAACTACCCTGGCATGGTTGCTGGCTTGTCACAACCAGCCTGCCACCCCCCAGACATGATTCTGGAACCCTGGGGAGAGAGCCATTGCTCTCTGGGTCCAGAAAACAAAGCCCTTCCTGGGCAGAGGTGTTACACCTCCTCCCCAGGAATGTATGCAGCCCCCGTACCTGCGAGCTTCAAAGGGCTTGCCGCCCTTGAAACTCAACCCCCAGCCCTGCTGCTAGCAGCAGATGGTTGCCCCCATTGCAAACCCCCACTTTTGGCAGGAGCAACAGCAGAAAAATGCACAAAGGACAGAAGGAATGGACACTCCCAGCTTGAACCAACCCTAAGGTGTAGCATACGAGGTGACCCCTCCATTTCATTTTCCTCCATCTTGCATGAAATGAAAATATCCTATCAGGGATAGGGTAGTGATCTCTGCCCACAGGAAGTGGTCACATAGTGGGTATAGCCACCCAAAGGTAGATGACCCATTGGTCACCACTAGGTACTCCCCTAACCGCCCACAAAATGCAGTATTTAGTGGGCACCCCTAGACCTGAAGGTCAGACTACAAGAAGACCAGCAACAAAGAAGACCCAAGGCTCGAGCACTGCAATCCTGCTGCACAAAGAAAAAGAATAAAGGTGCCAAACCCTGCCTGCTGCACACAGGACTCGACAGTCGCCGCTGAGGGGTTGCATGGACATAGGACAGACTTGATAAAGCCCCTGAGGACCTCCACCTTTCTAAAAATCGCCAAAGATCTCCCTCCAGAGTAAAGGCATCACTCCCTGCAACAAAGAAGCAAAAGCCAGTGAAGTCCAGTTCACTGGTTGGCTGCTGACCAAGGAAACGGATACAGCAACCAGACCAAATTTGATGCAACAGACCCAGAGGACAAACCCTGCAAGTGTGCCAAGATTGGTGGCACAGTAATCTCCAGTGGCTGAATAGTGCACAATAGGTACTGGACCCCCAACCTTGGACACCCCGACGGAAAGTCCACTCCAGACTCTCAATGGACCAGGAGCAACCCCCAGTCGAGGGACTTCAGGACACATAAGAACCACCCCCCCAGAGTGGCCCTGCTTACCTGCAAACTACCCTTGAAGTGACCTGCCTTCTGCTTCAAAGGCATGTTTGTGCTCAGCTCTTGGCTCACCCATCTGCCCTGACCTGGCCTCCTTGGGCTCGGCACCGGAGAACCAGCTGTGGTCTAAGGGTACCTAACCCTTTGTGACCTTTACACTCCAAGGGGACCCACCAGACTCACCTTGAAGTCCTCCTGTGCATAGCTTTTCCAAGTGGTCCCCTGCAGTGGTCCTGCACCAGCTCCAATAACTGTTCAGCAGCCGTTCCCACCAAACCCAGGAACCGCCCGAATTTCCCCGGCTAGTCCACAAGATTTCTTGACGACCTCAACATAAAAGCAAAAGGAAACATTGGTAAACGCCTTATCTGATTTTCTTTGTATAAAGTTTTCTTCCACTGATTCCTATTGTGCTTTATTAAGCACAGAAACCATACATTTCTAAATGTTGAAAAATCATAACTTAAAAAGTACTTACCCGATTTTGATGATCTTGGCCTTAAAAATGTTATAAAAATCTGAAGTATTTTTGTAAATTGGTCTCTAATTATTCTTTTGAGTGTGTGTCTTTATTTATTGATACTATGAGTACAACAAATGCTTTGCACTTCTCCAAGATTGACCTAACTGCTAGATCATCCTACCATAAAAATTAGAGAATTAGATGCTCTAGTTTTTATCTCTGTAAATCTGGTGGAGTTGCCTGCACTCTCTGCACAGTGCACATCATTGTTGTATACTATATAGAGACCCAGCCTCCTGCAATGGATACACCATGTTGTCTGACAAGGGATCAAAGAAAGAGCTCTGCAAACTGACTGAGAAGCTGTCTGCAGTCAGCCTGCTGTTGTGCTGTGTGGGTGTTTGAAAGTACAACACCCTCTACTGTACCATCTTGGGAATTGGTTGACCGGATAGCAGGGAGTGTCTCCCTTTCCTCCTCCTGCCCTCCATCTGCGACCATCAGCATGATCATGTCAGCGCTTTCCTGGTGCATTTTTAGGCGATTTACATAAATCACTCTGTGAGGATTCCTGGCGGTGCCTAAGTCAACCAAGTAGGTGACCTCTCCCTTTCTTTGCACAATGGGATAGGGCCCAGTCCATTTGTCCTGGGGAGCTCTGGGAGCCACAGGCTCCAACACCCACACCAGATGATACTCAAACAAGGCTGCCTTCTGTTCATACCAATGCTTCACAAGCTCCTTCTTCATGTATTCAGCCATACTTGAGAGTAGGCCCAGTACATTGCACTATTTCATCCCCCCCATTTCAGAATATATAACCAAATAAAGTGACAATACAGCCCATGCTACATTTTGAACGATCCAAGAGCCCACAAATAAATGAAGGCTAAGCCCTAACAATGGGCATCCCCCCAATTAATGAGTAATATAAAGTGACAATGCAAATAAAGTGACAGTGCCAACCAAAATGTATAGCATAAAACCTAACACTGTCAAGATGACCCAAGGTTAATAACTGACAGTGCCAAGAAAAAGCATGGGCTGTTGGTATAAAGTGCCTGTGCAGTGATGAGGTGGATTCCTTCCATTACCTTTACAGCTAAGTGGTAACAGGGTAACGATACAGATCACTGCATCTACCGGTTTAACGATCAACCACAGGATAAAGTGCAAGTGCAATCCAGAATGTGCAAAAAATGCTAGCAAATCGAAACAGAGATGTATTTCGATTTTCATTCCCTTTATCTTTTGACTCGCCTGGAAGAAAAAGTCCCCAGATTCTTTTATACTGGTTTAACTTATTCAGGCGAGCAAATCGCCTACTGATTTTCCTCATTCTCTTTACCCATCCCTCGGATGTAGGTTTCTGAGTAGACTTCCAGTGGCTCACAATGACAGACTGAGGTACCAGAATAGAGATATATACACTTGGCCCTCAATTGCTCAGCCTGTGATGGAAGAGCGAGGCCTAATAGGATAGTACTAGGTGTGGGTTGGGTTTGACCTTATAGCCCAGCTTGAGAGCGAGATGTTAAACAATCTGCAGCCAGAACCTGGAAATGACTTTACAGGTCATAAAAATGCGCCCCAATCTCCCACACCTTTATATGTAGTACACCTTCTTGTGGCTCTACTGAACATTCTATTTAGCTTTGTTGGGGCATAATAAAGCCTCCAGACATTAAAGAACATCATCATATGAAAATTAGCCTCCCGCAACAACGTAAAACCATACTCAAAGTACTCGGAACATCTCTCGGCATTGATCTCAGGGCACATTCCAACCATTTACTCCAGATTTTGGGGGGAGCAGGGGAATTGTCCAGATAAAACTTTTTATACCGAAAACTCAGAGAGTCCTTCACATTCTCTGTCCGGCAAAGATTCCCGACCAGCACTGCAGAGCAATAGATGTCATATCATGGGGGACTACTAAGAACAGAGGCCACCTGTCCATAGGGGAAATTTAAAAAGCCTGCTAGCATGGGACTACGAGAGCAGACCTCTGCCAGCATTTTTACTCTATCATCTGCCAAAAAAATCTCAAACATTATGAATACAAAGCCTTACCATATCTTAATGACCACTGGCTGGAAACAAGGGGAAAGGTCATAACAGCAAGACAGAGGGGTAGTGGCATGAATCATAGGTATCTCAAACTTATTTAAAAAGTGCTGCTATATAGCCCTGGAGGTCAACAAAGTCTTATAGATAACTTTCTTTAGCATCTTAGGATCATGAATGACTCTTGGAAGACTTGCTATCTTGTAGCGATCAAACATCTATAACACCAGCGAGTTGTCAAACTGAGACCACAGCATAGAGAAGTGACACAGCAGTAAAGCGATGGAAGCAGGATAGTAACTCCTTAAACAGGGAAGGGCTAGGCTGCCCTCTGTCTTGGGAGGTTGGAGTATTTTTAAGCTGACCCTGGGAGATTTATTGTCCCATATAAATGATGAAAAACTACTCTCCAGCTTGCAGAAAAACCTTCCGTTAATTTGCAGGCAACATGTATTAGTGGGAACAGCAAAAGGAGTAGAACCAACATCTATATAAGTGATCTCCGCGTGATCTGGGAAGTGATTTCCAAAGAGCAAATAAAGAGATGGAAGGGGGACAAAATGTAAATAATAACTCTCCAAGACCGTATCAGAATAGAATACCCCCAAGTATCTTTTTGGATGCAAATTATAGTTTTGCCTAGCCGCCAGGGGGGTAATATCTCAGCAGAGGTGTTAAACAGCAGTGACTCCGTTTTTGATTCATTTATTTTATAGCTTACCAACCGGGTTACCTCTGAATAGCTTACAAAACTGTCATTATATTCAATCTATCTGGGCGAAAGCATAGGGCCACGTCGTGCACATATAACTTTATTTTTGTCACACCCAGGAAAGTAGGGTGGATGCCTCAGTGTGATCATATATATTGAGCTAGTGGTTCGAGGAATAAAGCGAATGGACTTGGCGAGAGGGGACAACCCTGACGGGTCCCCCGACTGGGAAACACTGTCCCCACACGGGCATTATTTATTATTATTTGGGCAGACATACCTATATACAGTCAGGCTATTGACCCCAGAGTTGGGACGGGAAATTAAATTTCTCGAAGATTTTAAATGAAAATTCCCAGCTCACAAGGTCAAAAGCCTTCTCCGCACCTATCAAGATTACTTCTGTGGGAGTATTATCAGTGGTAATGAGGTCTATAAATTCCAAGAGATAGTAAGCTTTTGTTCTCACACTACGGCCTTTTATAAAACCATACTGATCAGGATGAATTAAAAACCTCATTACTACACTCATACGATTAGATACAATGTTTGTGAAGAGCTTGTAATGAGTAGTTAAAAGTGTAATCGGCCTATATTACTATGTGGCAAACTCATCCTTCCCTTTCTTTAAAACAAAAATACTAAAACTCCTTTCTTAAAGAAGGGTAGAATAGAGTCCCCAGCTAAGATAGAGTTAAACAAATCCGAAAGAGGATCAGCTAATAAAATGCAAAAGTGCTTATAAAGATCTGCCCCGATGCCATCTTCCCCTGGAGCCTTTGACCCTGGAAGCTCCCTTATGGCCCGTTTAAACTCTGCCGGGGTGATTGGACAAGTCATCAGAGCCGCAGCTTCATTGCTTAACTCTGGAAGATGGACTTCCTGCAAAAACGTATCTGCAAGAGCCTGGTCACTTGAGCCAGTGTTCACCTTATATAGTGATTCATAGTAATGTAGAAATATTTGCCCAATCTTCCCATTAACCTTTTCTAGCTCATTCAAAACCAGATCCTTTATTCCAGTAATTAGATTTGGGTTATTTTTTCCTTTGACCATCCAGGCCAGGAAGTGACACATTTTTCCCCCCTCTTTATAGACCTGGCAATTAAATACATGGCTATTACGGATTTCCCTCTCTAAAAAAGTTCTTCAAAGCTTCTCTCTTCTCCTGCCATAGATGAAAAGAATAGGAGAACGGCTTTGTGGAAACTTCAAAATAAGTCTCATCTGCCTCTCTTTGCAATTTCTCCAGCCTTTCATGTTCCTTCTTCTTTTGAAAGGCAAGCAGGGAGGTCATAAACCCCTGAATCGTGTCTGTAAAACAAACAATGGCATCAGTTGCAGCGTGGGCATTAATTGAGAAGAAGTATTTGATCTCTAAGAGCAGCGACCAGGCATATGAGTCTTGAGTCAACAAGGACTTATCTATGACCCATCTCCTCGGTACTCTAAGACGAAACATAGAGTATCTTAAAACAAGCATTGAGTGGTCCGAGAAGGCCCTTCTGTGATAATGTGAAAAGATATTTGAGATGGGAAAAGAAAGTGCAGTGTGTAAAGGGTTGTAAATTGGAGGAAGTCCAGAACTTCTCTTATTTAGGTGTGTTATTCTCACAGAGTGGTTCTTGGAAACCACATATAGACCTGTAGTTCATCAGGTCTATTAAGGCCATGATTAGGTTTTCAAATATAATTGGTAACAAACCTATATGGGATATGTTGAAGCTGTATAGGAGTAAATGTATTTCATTGGTAACTTATGGGGCTCCCCTTTGGGGACCGACGGATTATAACATCTTGCAAACTCAGGAAAAGTCCTTACTACTTAGGCTTCTTGCTGTTCCCCAGACCGTCCCTGCTTTTATCATACATAAAGAATTGAATATGCCTCACACAGTGGTTTTATAGTATTATGGATTAATGGTTCAGTGTTTGGAGTAAAGCAGGTATGAAAGTCAGACAAGATATAATTACTGACTGCCTTGCACTTGAGCACTTTAAAACAATTCCCAAGCTGGTCCATGTAAATAGGCTAATCCATGAGATTGACAATGATATCTCCATTGAGGCTCCGGTTAGCATTTTGCAGTATACCAAGAAAGTAATGAAAGAAATCTTTACCAACAAACAAGCCGTTGAGAGAAAAACCAGGGACCTTTGCTTTTGCAAGACAATTTTTTAACACATCAGGAAGCTTTTAAGTTTTTGTGCAAACTTGAGACAGAGTATCTATGTTACTTTATTTCCGCTTTTATTATGCATGCTATTAAATGTGTATGACAGACTGGCATATGAAAAAGTCTAACAAGAGTTCCTGCCACAGTCGGATGGCTAAGATCTTGTGTACTATGTGACCTAGCTTAAAACTTAATTTGCTGGTCTCTCACATAAATGTGATATTAGCGTCTAAATAATTTTATGTATGTACTTCGAAACTACTATTTTCCACATTGTTTTCACAGTATACTCAGATGTTACAGGCTTAGTAACCTATTTTTAGAACTTTGCCTATGGTATAAACCATTTATAAAACTTGAAAGGGAAAGTCTATTTGATTTTGCTTTTTTCACAACTTTGTATGATGAAATTTGTTGTTGTGTTTTGATTTGTTTTTAAAAAATATATATATATCTTTTATGGATAGTATAAATCTGAATAAAGATCATTTTGACTTTGGGTATAAGGGTTAAAAAAAGGTCAGTTTGTGAAGTTGATCAATACTTGTTTGAGTAACAGCAAAAAACCCTCACTGTGGAAATTAACGCACACCAGACATCTTGAACTCCCAATCTGGAGCACATATCAAAAAAGACCCGCTCTATATTGTGCTATGCTGGCCCTGATTAGGATTTGAAGAATCCATTCCAGATGCGGGAAGAAAATTAAAAACACCCCCTGTAATTGGTATCCCTAGAAGTTTACATAAGTCCCACAACAATAACTGAAGAGGAAAAATATTGTCTGAAATTGGGCCATGAAAGGAAACAATGTTGTATTGCCTGTTAAATACCACAGTAGGAATTATAACTGAATAACCCCCCATATCCATCACAGGGGAAAGACATCTAGTTCTTTTAGCTTGAAGCACACTTTTTTTAATTTTACTCTTTTAGCATGAAAGAAGTGCCATAGAGACTCCAACTTCCTCTTTCTGTCCAGAAGGCACCTTCCTATGCTTTGTCTATCTCCTGGTTAGTTTTCATTTGGATTTCAAGGTGAAAGGATCACTCTCTGTCTGCAATTCCTGCTGAATAAACTATTGGATATGAAGGTCTTCTTTTTTGTGACATCACAATCAATTTAGTTAAAAACATTTTGGATAAGGGTGTTTGCTTAATAGAGGGCATGCACCAGTATATATTTGTACCTTTTTCGTTTTATATTAAATTTTTACATTTGATTGTGGTGGGTGGCCTAAAGATGCAGTAGGGGCCTATTTTTTGCATTCACTTGTTTAGCTTGTATAAGGGAAAAAGGTGCACAGTTAAGTACTTTTTTCAATATTTGTGAAATTTGCAATATTCCTTCATTTTACCTTGTAGCCTAGTCTGCCCACGGTCCATCCAGCCAGTACTAGGCATTGAATATATGAAACAACTGTTTCTGTGATATATATTGTTTTTAAAATACTTGATTTAGGGATGACATTGGATTAAAAGCAAAATTTGTTTTTTGTATTTCACATTCTTTTCTGCAAAGGGTTAAATTATATTTTGGTAGGATAATATGTTTTTGATAGCTTGGGAGGATGTGTGTTGCTGGAAATTTTTTATAGATTTTTTCAGCATTGCTGAATTGATGTTAGTGCTTTCTTTTTTGTTTGCCATGCCTACTTTGTTTGCTGGCCAAGTGGCCATTTTTTTGTCTGGTCTGTATGTGTGTGTCTTTTTGCCAAACGTAACAATTTTCTCTTTGTTCGCCATGCCATGGCCAGCGGCTATTTGTGTAGTCAGTGTCCATAGGTCTGCATGTGTTCTTTGTTGTTCATGCCTCCTTGCTAGTTGTTGTGTGAACTTGTGGCTGGTGGTCATTTTGTCTAGTAGTCAGTGTGCTTTTGTCAAAGGCTTGCATGTGTTCTTTGTTGTCCATGCCTTCTTGCTTGTTGTTATTTGAACATGTAGCTTGTAGCCATTTTGTGTGGCCAGCCAGTGTACTTTTGCTATAGGCCTGCATGTGTTCTTTGTTGTCCATGCCTTCTTGATTGTTGTTGTTTGAAAAATGTGCTCAGCAGCCATTTTATGTAGCCAGCCAATGTGCTTTTGCCATAGGCCTGCGTGTATTCTTTGTTTCCATGCTTTCTTGTTTGTTTCTGTTTGAACATGTGGGCGGCATCCATTTTGTGTATTCAGCCAGTGTCTTAAATCCTTTTTTCCCAATTTCAAAGCCATTTTCTAGGGACACTAATAGAACAGAGTAATGCCTTTCTGTTTTTTGTTCATTTTTTTCTTTTTTCTCTGATATCAGTTTAATGTATTAGAGGATGATTCTAGTCTGTATGTACAGTGTTTGCATATTATATGCATTTTTTCCATTTTCCTCTGCACCTCCTTGCCTCTCGCAGGATTTCTCATAGTCCATAGTGAGACACAGCAATTAATGTTTTTACATTATTTGATTTTTCCTTGCATCCCATGCATGTCATAGGCCTGGTATGCCATAGGCACACACTAGCATTACTTTTTAAGGATTACTCAATTATTCCCTGCATCACCTGCCTGCCATAGACGCTCACAATTACTGTTTTCTTAAGGGCATAGGACCTCACCAGCATTCATTTGACATTTTTTAAGGATTATTCCATTATTTCTGCATCTCCTGCCTGCCGTTGGCAAATACCAGCAATCATTTTTTAAGGATTATAAAATTTTTCCCTGCATCCCCTGACAGCCGTTTATGCACACTAGCATTCATTTTGTAAAGGCTTATTACATTATCCCCTGCACCCCCTGCCAGCCATATGCACCCCCAAGCATTCATTTTCTTAATGATTATTCAACTTTCCCCTGCACTCCCTGCCTGCCGTAGGCACATGCCAGCATTATTTTTTTTAAGGATTATTTCATTTTCCCCTGCACCCCATGCCTCCCATAGGCGCACACCAGCATTAATCTTTTAAGAATGATTCAATTTTCCCCTTACCCCTATAGACGTGCCATAGACGCACAACAGCATTAATTTTTTTAAGGATTACTCCTTATCCCCTGCACCCCATGCATGCCATAGAAATACACCAGCATTAATTTTTTCAGGATTATTCCATTATCTCCTGCACCACCTACCTGCCATAGGCGCACACCAGCATTAACATTTTAAGGATTATTCCATTTTCTCCTGCACCGCCTGCCTGCAACATGTGCCTCATAGACCATAGTGGCATATACAGTAAAGTAAACTTGTACATCTGTATGTTGTTATTGAAATGTTATGTTTTGGTTTGGATTGAAATGGATACACGATTGTTAATTATTTTGGATTACCTCACTAAATGATATTGTCTGTACGTATATTCAAACTGCGAATGTTACATTGCATGGACCTTTTTCTTCTTTATTTACTTTTAGGTGCACAAGAAACATCATCCACAATGATGCCAGATAGAAGGCTGGCACCAAGTGACACCACCTGATTCCTCCTCAGTTTGTAAACCTGTGTGCCACATTATACCTGTACCACATATAATGTATGCAAGGGAGGCTTTCCCCCAGTAGGAAGCCCCCACAAATGGTGCAGTGAACTCTGCAAGGTTTCACTGCGTGATCCTAGCATCATTTTTTGATGGCTGCTCAAGGGCAGGCGTTAAAGTGATGCTAGACTGTTTTAAATGGGCCTCCCCAAGCTTTGCTGATGCTACTCCAGCAAAGCGCCACCACTGCATCAGAAATTCTGATGCAGGTGTGCTACTGACCGCCATGGTGTTCTCTATTGTAAATGCAGGGCTACCATGGTTTCATTAGGGGGCGCAGGGTAGCGCAAGCAAACTGGTGCATCATGATCGATGTGCCAGTTTGTTGTAAATGAGGCCCTATAAAACACGTTGTTAGAGTCCCAGGAACATACCTCCCAAGTGTATGTAAGAACTGATCCCGTGCAGAGTGACATGTGTGAGATGACATTGTTCCAGTAGCCAGCGAGTAATGGGCATGAACATGTGCGCACCACTCCATGTCACATGTCGAACAGCAGGGGCATGCTGCTTTGATGCGATTAAACTAGCGGTTTATTTTATGGGGGATGAAATAAGCAGGGTTTAGGATGTAAAAGTGAAGTCATTTGAAATAGGTATTTTGGGACACTACCGGCAGATAGGCCTGCATGAGTCACCATTCACCATTGGTGCATGTGTGACCAAGATACGTGTCCCAGTATCTTCGCAATGTGTCAAGTGATACAGCTGTGTGTGTGTGTACACCTGGTGTCTGCTAACCGTGCCTAAGACATGTAGATATTGGATGAAAAGATGTTGTGGGAGTTCCTTCTGTATCTCTCCCCAGGATTGGTTTAGTATCCTGAGAAAAGAAGCATATAGGAGAAGAGAGTTCCATCTTGATAGAGGTCACCTAAGGTGTGTAAGCCTGCTGCATTTCACTTCATCAATTCCCTGTGGGAAGTGGATACGCCCCCTCTCAGCATTCCAAGTAGCTGCAGGGCTGGCGCATTCTGAAGGCCAAACGTCCCTTATGAAAAAACACCATGGAAGCAGGGGGGAGAAGCACCTTAAAAAGGTTACTAGTGGTGGCGATGAGCGAGGGGAAGCAGCTCCGTTCACAGTGATAGAAGGAGGTAATTAGTAAGAAGAAGATGACAGCTTTACACAAAGCAACCCTATCCCCAGTGTGCCAGTATCACCCGCATCAGCGACCTCCAAACGGCACAATACTCAGATGCAAACACCACTGCATACAGTGATTCCTCTAAGATGCACATTGAGTCTACTACCTCCTGGTTCTCTCCAGAAGTCTACTAAAACAAGTGTACACTGTTCCAAAGACGAAGGAAACTAGGGGAACAATAATGTTCAGGAGCAAGAGCCCTCACACATCCAAGAGGATGTCATGCTTCATCATCGGGTAGCCCCTCGTCAGACCGGCGCTGCAATGTCTGACGGGCTCCCCATTTAGGGGGCTCTTTGCCGGAGTTCTTTATTGGTGGCTGTCTAGTATCACGGTCAGGCACTATTCCTGGCAGGAGAGTGACTAATAAAATTAGTTCCCAGTCCTAATGGGGCAAATACGTTTAATAGATCGAAAAATAAGACTGGGACCAAGATTAAAAACATAAGGAAAGTGTAATGTGAGAAATAATGCTCAACCACTCTCTACCTAGTGTTGGAGCTGTGAAAATTATCGCAGGACTCCTAGGACATGGTCAACATGTTTGGCGTACAGTGGTCTAACAAGATCCTATGACGCTTCTTCAGGACCAATCGATAACAAAACTTCTCCTGTCTATATTACAGAAAGTTTGCACAATTTAAATCATCAAACAAATACATGTAGTCACTTACATTGAAGTTCACTGTTAGTCAAAAAATATAACGGTCGCCCATCCCTTGTTATATGGGGAGCCCCTTGGGAAGTAGCATGCCGATAGCGGTCACTATTAGTTTGTGCCGGCAATCCACAGGGAAACCTACCCTGGCGTGCTGTCCCGTATTATGCAGAAGTCGCCTGTTTCAGTGGCACCACAATAGGAACAAAACAAAGATTCTATTGTGGGCACGTTTAGGCAGGAAGACCCCTACGAATGCAACCACCCAATGGCACAGTTATACAACAGGAAGCTGGCAAAAATGTTAGCACTGGACCTGCTCCCTTTTTCTTAAGTGAAAGAGTGTTTGTTTTTTTTAGAATTTGTGGCAGCCATCTGCCCAAAAAGGAAGGTTCTTAGCCTAACCTATTTTGCCAGAGTTGCTGTTCCAGCGTTCCATCATAATGTGCTGTAATTGGTTCACCAAGCTATGCAGCAGAGTACAGTTCAGACTATTCACCTGACGACAGGTTTGTGGGCCAGTTGTCAAGCAACTGATTACATATGTATCACTGCACACAGGATCTCTTTTGTGAGGCTTAGGGAACAGTTATCTGCAGGTCTGCAAAAAGGGTCAGGTCCAACAAAACCCCCCACCAGCCGAAAGCCAGGGGAGACCAATCAATACCTTGATGGACTACCCTGATTGGTGCGATAGAACATGGACCCTGACCTGCAACAGTAGGGGCACATTCCCGTTCTATGCCTTCCTGAACTTAGCTGGACCCCTCTGTCCATAATTTCAGGGCCCACTAAGCTACCCCATGGGGAATCCTCACCTGTGGACCCCATCTGTGCAGCACCTAATCTTACTCGGCTCACAGATGTATCCCAGTAGGCAGACAGTACCATCATGGCCAACATAGGGGTGTGGCCCATTCCATCCTTGGGTGACTCCTGTTCCCAACCCAAGGGCAACTCTGTCCACCAGGACAGCAAACCACAGTGGTCACTGATAGCTGTCAGTGAGGGGACCCAGGCCCTACGCTATTCAGGGCTCTCTAACCACTGTGACTTTGGAGAGTAGGGGGCAGTAGCCCCAGGTACCTGGGACCCTTTGTCCACTCTCCCTTCCACCAGGTCAGGGATGACAGCCTGACACTTGTCTGCCCCTCTGGGGCCCGATATCCTCCCCTCAGGAGCAGCACCCCCACAGTCCAGAATTGTCAGGGCGTTTGTGGAAGCAGTCCTCCACAATTCTCCCACCTGTGAAGGGATGTTAACCTGCAACTGGTCTTCCAACCTAGGGTCTGTATACTCAGGTTGGACCAGGGTCAGGGGCAAGGCTTCCCTCCCCCTCCTTCTGGAGTTCTGTAACCCCCACCAGGAATGATCACCCAAGAATCCAGAATTGTCAGGGTGCTTGTGGCAGCAGTCCTGCACAATTCTCCCAACAGTGCAGGGATGTTAACCCGCAATGGGTCTTCCAACCTAGGGTCTGTACCCTCAGGTTGGACCAGGGTCAGGGGTAATACTTCCCTATCCACCTTTTAGAGTTCTGCACCCCCCACCACGAAGGAGGGCCCCCCCTGATGTCAAACATGTGGGGACGATTGGGGTGACCACCCCCCCACCAGGTCAGAGGTCACCCCCTGAATCTGACCATCCAGCCTGGAGTCTGTACCCACAGACTGGACCTGTGCCTGGCAAACCAGTACTTTCGGAAAGTATTCCTACCCTCCAATGGAAATACCTTCTACAGGTGTTGTGCAAGAGTCTGTCTGGCTCTGGTCTCCCGACCCCTGCCCACTTTGCAGGATATGAAGCCCCCCAGACCAGAAGTAGTGTCGCTGGGGTTATTCCTGTGGGGCTCTGACCTCAGAGCAGGCTGCTGATCCTCCTGGTTCTCCACTGGGGACTGTCTCCCCCACTTATCCTTTCATCTGGCCACCCACACCATCCTACCAAGGAGAGTCCTGCCAGACATCAGGACTGGTGGGACACTTGTGATAGCCACCCCGCAGGTCCTCCTGACACTATGGGGTCCCCCTAAGCAGATGGCCTTCTGGTACAGGCTAGGCTTCCCCCCTGGTGTTCTCTTATGGAACCCTCCAGGCTCTGGGACTGGGTCTCGTGCAATCTGGGCCTCGGCCCACTCTCTTCTGAGACAGGACATGGGACCCCTCACCCACCCCACTACACTGGGACCTACCTGGGTCACTGCAAACCTCTCCCACCTCCAAAAGCCTCTTCAGACTCTCCGGTACTCACCCAGAGGTCTGCTTCCAGTGCAGGCTTCCTGGAGTCAGAGAGCTCACTCTTCACCTGGTATTGGCATTGCTCTGAAAAACAAGGAATGAACATATGTTGTCCCGCAATCACATAACACAGCCCCTCACATGTGCTAACCAAACTACACTCCACCTCACCATCCAGTGCCTTGAAATAGTACCCCACATCACCCCCTGAGACTGGTGAGGCAGTATCTGGCTGTCCCTGACACTCAACCCACACTCTTCTGGGTTGTCTCCATACTTCACTACCAGGACTTGTACTAGGGAGGAACCCATTTCACCTAGAGCCAGTAGAGCGTCCCTCTCACCACTAGGAATATGACTCCCCGTGCCACTTCCTCAATCCACCTCACTCCCTGTGCACTACTGGAACTACCTCATAAACCTGAACCTCCTGGTGTATGCCATCACCCTCCTTCAAGTTGGGCACCAAGGGTAGGAAGCTGGCTCTGTATCTACTATATCAAAGTGAGATATAGCGTGCACAGAGTCCAGGGGTTCCCCATAGGCTTGATAGAGGCAATAATAGATAATACTAATGCTCTATTTGTGGTAGTGTGGTCGAGCAGTTAGGCTTATCAGAGGGCAGTGTTAAGCATTTGTTGTACACACACAACTAATAGAAGAAACACACACTCAATGACTTAACTCCTGACCAATAGGATTTTATATAGAAAAATATATTTTGTTAATTCATTTCTAGAACCACAAGATTCAGTTTGCAGGTAAGTGCATTAAATGTAAGGTACTTTGCATAGGTAAGTTCAGGACTTTGAATCAAATTTAAAAAAAACTTACAGGTTTAGTCTCTGGGTCATAGGTAGCCCACCGTTAGGGGTTCAAGATAACCCCAAGCACCCAGCATTAGCAACATGGGGGCGGTTAGGTGCAAAGGTCAAACAAGAGACAAAATAACGTGGGCCCCTATGGAGACAGGGGGTACTCCGGTTCCGGTCTGCTTGTAGGTAAATACCCGTATTGTCGGAGGGCAGACCAGGGGGGTTTAGATGAGCACTGGAGGGGCCCCAAGTAGGCACCAATCCCACATCCACAGCAGCACAGGGGCGGCAGGGTACAGAGTGAGAACAGGGCGTAGGGTTTCCGATGGAACTCTGTGAGGGGGCCCCGGGGTCACTTAGGCGCTGCAGGCAAGGCACAGGGGGCTTCTCAGGCAAGCCACCGACTGGATGGGGAGGAGGGCCGCCTGCTGGTCATAGCTGCACCAGTGGTCAGTTTCTCTCGAGTCTGGGGGCTGCGGGTGCAGTGCTTCGCCAGGCATTGTATATCTTCGTCCCGGGCAGTCGTGGTCAGGGGGGTCCTCGGGATTCCCCCTGCAGGCGTCGTTGTGGAGGGGTGGAGAGGTCTGCCCAGGATGGACACTCGGTCAGAATCACCTAGGGGTCCTCTTTGGCTAGTTGGGCCACCTGGACAAGGGCCGTGGGCGTTGGGTGCAGAGTGGTTTAGGACTCACTCTTCTGGAGTGTGGTGGGAATCCTTTAGAAGTGGTTTCTTCTTCTTTGTTGTTGAACAGGTCCGCTGTCCACAGGAGTTTCTTGTCTTGGTCCTCTGTGATTCAGGCAGTCCTCTGGAGACTTTTCAGAGGTTGCTGGACCTGCAGAATGCATCGCTCTTCTTTTGCATCTTTTTGAAGCAGGAGACAGGCCGTTAGGGCTGGGGCCGAGTCAGTTGTCTCCTTCTCTTCTCTGTGGGGTTGTCAGCTCAGCAGTCCTTCTTCTTCTTGTGAGGTCATCAGGAATCTGAAGAGCTGGGTTTAGGGAAACCCTTAAATACTAAATGTAGGGGCGTTTTAAGGGTCAGGGGGCAGAAGCCAATGGCTACTGTCCCTGAGGGTGGCTACACTCTCCTTGTGCTCACGCCCTTTGGGAAGGGGGGCACATTCTGCACATTCCTATCCCTATTGGTCCCTGTCCTTCAAACCAAGATGGAGGATTCTGCAAGGAGTGGGTCACCTCAGCTCTGGACACCTTAGGGGTGGTCCTGGCTGAGGTGGTGACTCCTCCTTTTTTTTGCCAAAAGTGCGGCTGAGGTCTGGGGGGCGGACATCTCCACTAGCTGAAGTGCCCTGAGGCAGTGTAACGCGAGGCCTGAGCCTTTGAGGCTCAGTGCCAGGTGTTACACTTCCTGCAGGGGGGAGGTGTGAAGCACCTCCACTCAGGAGAGGCTTTGTTTCTGACCACAGAGTGCTCAAAGGCACGCACCCCATGTGGTCCGAAACTCGTCTGCAGGTGGCAGGCTGGCACAGACCAGTCAGTACTACACTAGCAGTTTGGCTAACATACAGGGGGCACCTCTAAGATGCCCTCGATGTGCATTTTTCAATAAATCCCACACTGGCATCAGGACTGCCTCAAGATGCTCCCTTGTGGACCTTCTCTTCACAGCCAGCCCCCTTTCCTTGCAGAAAACCTTTAGCTTCCTCATTGTATAGATGTACAGGTGCCAGATGTTGATTTTCATTCTGCCAAGGCCTCACATGTATAGCCACTAACCAGAGACCCAAGTATCAACAGTACATCCAGGTGGATTCCAGACAACATAAAAGGGAAAAACAGTATGTGGTTGCGTAATGGTCTACACTAGGACAGTGGTGTACACCAATCACTGTATGTTAAATACAAATACAAGTCCTATCTTCACTGCTGATCATCAGTGTTAGAAATGGGGTCTCTATATGGCAGTCAGTTTACACCCTGTCTAAGAAGGGACCCTCACTTTAATCAGGGTAAGGGAGTTACACCTAAGTTAACCCCTGCTCACCCACTTGGTAGCATGGCACAAGCAGTCAAGCTTATCTCAGAGGCAAAGTGTAAAGTATTTGCACAAACACATAGAGTAACACAGTGTAAACACCACAAAAGGACTCCACACCAGTTTAGAAAAATAGCCAATACTTATCTAAATGAAACAACCAAAATGACAAAAATCCAACATACAAAAAAAGAGATATAAATTTTGAAGTAAAAAGTGTCTTAGTCTATGGAAATCAATGGATGTGTTGTTTTAGCACAAAGCACCTGGTATGCGTCAACAATTAAGCCACAGGGATGAGGGTGTATCAGAAAAGCAAGTGATGCGTCAATTCCTTTCCTGTTAGGCTGTGGGTCGATTCTTTCTTGGCTGGGTATGCGATGCGTCGATTCTTATTTCCCAGGGAAGGGCTATGTCGATTTCTGGTCGAGCAGCTTCGGGTTCGTGTGGTGATGTTGAAGACTTTCATGCCCAGGGATGATGTGTGAAAAACCCTCCACACAGCAATGGTGAAGTTGAGCTGAGCTGGCGATGCATCGATTTCTGCAGCTTTGAGGCAGGCGCTGTATCAATTTTACAGTTGTGAGGCGGCAGCTGCATCGATTTTTCTGCTGCTTGGCTCCAGTACATGGATTTTCACTCAGGTTCTGCCACCTTCTCCGTCCAGGGGCCCAGGGACTGGATGTGGCACCACTTGGCAAGTCAGGAGGTCTCAGCAAGAGAGCCCAGGTGCTGGCAGGTGAAGTCTTTTTTGTCGCTGAGACTTCTTAACAGGAGGCAAGTTCAGTTCAAGCCCTTGGAGAAACTTCACAAGCAGGATACACAGCAAAGTCTAGTCTTTGTCCTCTCTAAGGCAGAAGCAGCAACTGCAGGCAAACCCAGCAAAGCACACACAGCAAAGGGACAGTACTCCTCCTCACAGTTCTTCAGCTCTTCTCCTTGGCAGAGGTTCTGTAATGGATCCTGTTTAGTTTCAATTTGTCTCAGGAGTTTAGCTTAGCCTTCTGGCTTGCAGGTCTGTGACCTCGTCACCTAGTGACTTTTAACCTACTTATCTTGCTCTGTCTTTGCTTATTTATTTTATTATTTATTTTAAAATGGCTGCCATGTTTATAGTTAGACAGATATTTTGATTTCATGTTTTTAGTGCCACTCTGTGAAGGCGCCACTATCCGCGTCAAAGTTAAGTGATATATGTAGGCATTCACATCATGTCCCTTTCCCACTAACGTGTGACCAGAACATAATGTACTTTTGGAGGGAATTGTTAGCATAATTGCTGCCACAAGACTGCCCCTTATCTATTGCTCTGGAACATACCTGCATCAGGGGTCCCACTAGATCTGTATAAATACATCTCACGCAGACAAGGTTATCAGAGAAATTCTTACCAAATGCTATTGACGCCATCTATGCTGCACTTCGCCTTGATGCAGATTCAGCCTTTGTGTCACCATGAAGTCTGACCTAGACCTCATTCCAAGGTAACAAGGGTTTGGGGGTGCTTCTCATGCACCTGGTACTGCAGATTAGGTTTACCACACCTAGCTCTTCATAGGTTAGAGATTAGGTTATCCACGCTAGGGTTTCAGGGATAATATACATTTCATGTTCATTGCAATATGGTGGGGGTCTTTGTATTCACAACTCTCATCTTTACCATTCTGCTTCTTGCATTGTTCATTATCCTAATCATTGCAGCTTATGTATTTTACAGTAGATTGCAGTCTTTTTAATAAACCTGTTAAAAACTTTCCTGCATCTCCTTTATTACCTGTGTGACTGAGACTTATTGCTAACGTGAGAAAAGGGTAATCTCCGTTCCACCACGGCTCCCCTGAGATGTTGCAATCTAGAGTCCATGCGTAAGGCTGCCAGAAATCAACTTTATTTGTTTGGGTATATGGTGAGGTGCTGCTTGTGAATCGCAAGGGTTGGGCCGACAGTTGCGATTTTTTGTAGGATTGGCCTAGTCGCCTACAAACAAAAGTGCTGTCATACCTAAACAAGGCAATCCTCATTTAACCTATGGGAGAGATAGGCCTTGCAATAGTGAAAACCGAATTTGGCAGTATTTCACTATCAGGACATGTCAGGGATATAGGGGGATGGATAAGTTAGGCACTACCAGGGAATCTTGATAAAGAGGAAGGCTAAGTCCTCTGAATCTTTATGGAGCATATTTCAGTGGAGGCTGACAGCCAGGTGTGGTCACTGGTTACACCCTTAGCCTGTATTGTGAGTAACTCAGAATATGAGCCATCCCTGCTGTGGCAGATTTGTTCCTCTGATAGAGGACAGTGGAGAGAAAAGAGCATGTAAAAGGAGATCACAACCCCAATACGATTATCAAAAGTCAGACACTAAAATACATATAAGTCTGTATTTGAACTATAAAAGAGGGAGCATGAGCCCCATAATTTATTGAGCAGCCCAGTCTCACCAGGAGACAAAAGACCACCAACACTTCTTGATGCTGGCATCAGGACTGGGACCAGGACTTGCCACTCTTCCATCTGGATCAGGGACAATCACCCAAAGGCCAAGAACAGTTGCCCAGTGCCTGGAACATCAGCTTTCTGTCTGTCTGGCATCCAAGAACAGTGTGGCCATTGAGGAGGAGAGAGCCTGAAGGGAGAGAGGCCCAGAGGGGATACTGGTAAAGGGATCCAGGTGACCATAGTGTGATGCGCCTGGTCCAGTCAGGACCGGTTTTGAAAGAGAGCCATCTGCTATCTTGCAGAAATTGCTAACCCCTGTCAGGGCTGCCATGAAAATGGGGGCCATCTTCCAGTATCACAAACCTTATTGGTACTGTTGCGTGTGTCTGTGACCCCTACATGTCAGGGTGGGGGCTATTGGTGCTGGTAGGGCTGTCACCAGCGCCATTAAGACTGTTGGGGCCATCTTCCATGCAACTGAGACTGTGGATTGTATGCCAGGAGGGAGCCGCTGAAACTGTTGGGGCTGTCACCCTGAGGATCCAAGCTGACTGGAATTGTCACCCGTATCTGTGACCCCTTTATGGGGAGAAGTGGGACAGTAGGACCACTGGGGCTGTCACTGTGTTGTAGCAGTCTCTGCGACTGGTGGGAGGAGTCAGGAACAAATCCAGATGCCACCTGCAGGAGTACCTATGCTTCACCCACTTACTGGCAAAAACATTGAAGAACCTGCACCTGAAAGCAGTAATTGTCTGCGACCCCAACTAGTGTGAAAGGCCCTACCACCTGCAGGAAAGATATAGTGAGAGCTGATCATTGTGGAGCAAGGGGGAGAGAAGCATCTTTCCTCCTAGACTGTCCCACGGTTGGGGTAAGGTGGATACAGGCCCATGTGAGACTTGTTTGAAGCTCAGAACTTTCAAGGCCAAGCCAGACATTGATGCACATTTCTAGTACAGGCAGCAGCTGGGGTCACCTCCTAAAATCAACCAGGGACATCGCATATAGTGTGGACGAGGAAGGGGAAAAGGGAGGATGTGCAGGGTGGAGTACTGCCCTGACAATCATGAGTGTGCTAGTTTTAAGAGACTGTTTGTGCGGATTTTGTAGTGTGCTGTGTTTAGTATGTTTAATAAATACTACTTTTTCACTAAAGATCATTATTGAACTGGACAATCATCTTAGTGGGGTCACTATGTGTATTTTGAGGTATGAGCCCTCACATACCTTGCACCTACCTCCCCCAGAACAGCCCTTGGCTGCTAGACCTGCGCTACCAATGAGAGTCGAGTGTTGAAGAGGTAGTACTTGGCCCAGTAACTCAGGACCCATAATAGCTCAGGCCCTGGGACA
The DNA here is from genome assembly GCF_031143425.1 of Pleurodeles waltl. Taxonomy (NCBI): domain Eukaryota; kingdom Metazoa; phylum Chordata; class Amphibia; order Caudata; family Salamandridae; genus Pleurodeles; species Pleurodeles waltl. The sequence goes on from NC_090440.1 coordinate 1,694,366,389, forward strand.
TCAGGAGTAAAAGTCCACAAACCCCATGGTCGGGCCCAGTAGCTCCTGATTGTCCTTTAGCCCTCTGAAAGGGGTTCTGACATCCACATTCCACAGCCTTTTGTTCCACGATCGTAGATTTAGATAATCTTGGACTTTTGTTGGGTCCCCTTTTCAGGCTGTGAATCATGGGCACTATTTTTGGTGTATGAATTCTTTAGAAATTAGGCTACAGACTGTTGGCATTTTGGGGGCTGTATAAAATAAAACAACTCGACTTTGCCCTCATAAAAATTAGCTACTTAGGTGTGCCCTGCTATCAAACTGTATTGTAAGGGTACTGTTCCCTGTGATTTCAGCTTTTTATTTTGGAACCACCGAATCCTTAGTCCCCATCACTAGACCATGGGTCTGGCATGCTTAGCAACAAGGGCAAGACTTCTGTAAAGCATGGACTTCATGTCTGCTCTGGAAACTACTTTATGTTTTAAAGAGCATTCTGACATTTTCAGTGGCTGAACCCAGATAATCTACTACAACAAAAAGTGAATTTTCATTGGCAGCATGCCGAACATCCATGATTTCGAGAGAAGAAGGATACCAGAGCTGCTGGTGCTTTTGCTCTGAGCACCATTTTCAGCAGAAATGGCACAAGCAGGACACATCCAGGTCCAGGGCCATCCTCTGCTGCCCAAGAGAAGATAGATGATGCCTAGCCCTTAGGGAAAAATGGGGGGCCTGAATAGTAGTCGAACATCTGGAAGTTATTTAGCTATCCACAGGTAAGAGAAGGGTGAGCACCTTGATGTTTGCATGCAAGATCTATGAGAGGTTCCTGTGGAGAACAGAAAAACATGCTGTACAGCAATAACAGGGACTGCCTCAGGATGTGACCCAGGAGGTAGTACAGGAAACGGAGAGCAACCCGAGCATTTTCACACTATATTGCATGCGGTGTAAGAAAAAAATCTGGTGCAAGGATCAAAAATCCCAGAATTATGAACGAAATGATGGAGGCCAACTTCAAAATATACCATAAAAAATGTTTTAAAATGTATAAGTGCGTATTTGCCACAAGAAAAAGAAGCAAAAAGCCAACCCCTGCTTCACACTGCTTTAGGCCTTACAGCCGGGGAAGGAAGCGTGGTGCGAAGTGGGTGTGTAGGGTCTAGCCAAAAGCCCTATGGCCAACTCACGCTGTGCAAACCAAAGACTGTAAGCAGTTGTAGGTTGGGGCAGGGCCAAGCCGAATGCGAGGTTTTGTGGCCAACCTTTACTGCACATGGCTAAAGGGGGAGGGCAGGTCTAAATGTGTACATGGCAGGTGAAAGAAATGCATCATAAAAAACATACACATCCAATGAATAAACCACAGTTAAAGGTCAACTATGGTTCAGCCAAGAGACAGCCATAACGCCCTGAATTTCGCCAGTTATTGTATGCAAGACGCTCAGTACACACCACAACTCAGACTACCTGCTATGCACAAGGCACCCTTTTGCCAGTGACATAAAATACATATCTACTGGTACTAACAGCAACACATGGCGGGCAGCATGAGTTAATGGTGTTCGTTGTTTATTTTGGAATCCAAAGCTGGTCAATGTCAGGTGTTTTCTGCGGTTGTGGTAGCTGAACCACAGCTAACATTTAACTATCTACATTTATCGGCCTTTGAGGCCAGTTCATCGTTCAGCCCCCATTGGTCCTTCGTATGCTTTGGGGCTGGGTGTTATTATGTCCACACTGGTTCAACAGCGGGTTAGCATTTCATCCTCCAATCGTTATCCATGCTGTAGGAGCGTGAGGTGTCTTAGGGAAATTAAATGAATTGTTCCGCGCTTGAGCCGGAGCATGAATCACAACCCCAGTGTGAGCAGCCTTTGATGCCAACACCCCGCACCCGCCGCGCGACGAGACTTGACCCGACACTCATCAGTTTCCCTTTTGAGAAGGGAAGGCGGTATATCATGACCCACTGTCTGCTAAATGGTGTTGAGTGTCTTAAATAAGTAATTGGTAGATTAGAAAACGGAAAGGTCTCATTACAGATAAGAGAACAGAGAGAAAACCGGATCCACCACCTTCTATGTCAGTATTAACACAATCCATCTAAACGGCTCCCCATGTCAGGATCCTGCCTTCGGAGCATGCGGCACGCAGCAACATCGCGAAGCATCACTGTCCTTTGTGAAGATTCCGGTTACAGACTGATACACCTGTATACACTGAACTGCTCAACAGGTCACAGGTCCGCACGTCTCACACGCCAACTGTGCATTCACTCACAAGAGACCACCGACCAGGGTGCAGGAGGGTTTGGTCTGTTCTGGCAATGGAAGTGGTCCACAGACCACTGCTCAGTGGGTTGAAAGCGAGACGCTTTGGAATTCTATAACGCTTCTCATTTATGGAGGTCATTATGGTGGGGGCTGTGTGTCTCTAGTTAATGACAGTCTGTGAAGGCGCAAGGGTCTTCAGACCGTTGTGTATTGGGTGGCTTGACACATACCATTTTGCCTGGCACGAGGCACATTCTGGGCACTGATAACAATGTTGAGCATGGCTTGTGTGATTCCCAGTGGTGGAGATTCCATGGAATGGCACCTGGGCAAAGTGAAGAGGGTAATGCCAGAGGAACTGTGGGTGGCAGGAGGGTGAAGATGATTCACAGTGGCAGAGATTCCATGAAATTACATAGTTCAAGGGCAGACTGAACAGCGCAATGATGGAGAAACTGTGGACAATAGGTGGGTGAGGGGGTTCTGGTTAATTGAGGGATCTCTGGCAGCCTCTGCTATGTTGGCTTGCATACAGGCATGTTAAGAGCTTATTGCAAATGGTTCACAATTTGGGGAGCGGGGGAGAGAGTGCAGAAAAAGGAGGAATGGCGTGGAAAGTTACAATTTGGTCTTGATGAATAGGGGGTTAGCTCCAGTATCAATGGCAGGCTGCCGGGGAGCTAGAATGCAAGGCTTTCAATGGGAAGCATTTGCAGGAGTAAGAACATCCAGCAGGATTGAGATTGTGCAGTATTTTGGAGGCGAGGAGGATGGGTGAGGCACCAGTTTATAAAACTTATTTTTAATGCAATTGTGGGTTTGTTGGGGAGCTTGTGTTTTTCTACAGGGTAGGCAGTCACTGCTCGCGGAAAGCAGAAGGGGTGGGGCAGCAAGGGGGGATAAATAAAAATTAAATTAAAAATAATTAAAAAAACACTTACCTACTCTGTTGCTGCTGCGCCGCTCCTCTGTCCTTCGTAGCTCCAGGCTGCAGGCACAGGCTCCCAGCCTGCCCTGCGGCCAATCCTGTGCTAGGATTGGCTGGGAGCATCCAGCCAGGGCGCTCCCAGGAAGACTGGGAGCCTGTGCAGGCTCTCTCCAGCCCGGCAACTGTGTTGCTGGGCTGGAGAGATCCTACTGCGCATGTGTGTTTGGCCGGCCCGAGACGGCGGGCCAAACACACATGCACTCCCCCTCACGGCTTGTCACCCCTGTTACCAAAAAATGATAATAAACACAGTTTGTTATGTTTTTTTTGCTAAAAAGGTTTGCAGCAGCTGATGCTGGCATGGGGGGGACGGGTGTTGACGCTCCTACGCCCTAATGGAGGAGCCGTCCATGAATGTAGGGCAGTTTGTTTAGATTCTACATGTGGTTTTTTTCGGCTGTTTTTGCATTGTTAGGGTGAAAAAGGGTAACAACGGTTACGAAGGAAGGATGCATTAAAGGGTAGAGGCGTACTTCGGATATGGCTCAAACATTCAAAGACAGATAAGGAAGGGAAAGGAAGAACGGTTTATTTGGGAGACTCAGTTGACTTGGGGATATGTGTGGATAAGTGTGAAAGATTATGTGGACTGAAAGGGGAGTTTACTTGAGCAATGTTCAAACATGGGGACGGTTTGAAGGTGTTGAGTTTGTTGAGGTTACTAATACAGCCTCCTGTTGTTTTTCTTTTAACTCCACTTTATTCCAGTCCCCCACCGATACCATATATATTTTAACTTTTCATGTAGGTCTGTTGACATGCTTTTTTCAAACCATCTTTATTGAGTTCTGACTATATTCATTACAGTGAGCATGACAACCATCATTAATAATCCAGAAACACGCTGTTGACACTCTGAATTTCAGCCACATCAGTTGTACCCGGATTCTACAACGGTATGGCAATATACACTATTATAAAACAGGCACTTGCACTGCAATCTGTCTCGCATTTGTGAATGTTAGATCTGTTGGAGTTGAAAATTATATATTTTTTAACTTTTGTTTTTTTGTTTGCAGTGGAGTGATGATATTTGCATAGCGCTATTGTCATTCGTATGGCCTTGCGGCGCTGGAACACTATTTTCTGGTTCTCCTGCGCCACAAGGTCATACGAATGGCAATAGCGCTATGCAAGTATTATCACTCCACTGCATACAAAAAACAAAAATAAGCCATTTTCAATGCCAAATGCGAGATCGATTGCATTGCAAATGCTTGTTAGGAAGAAGAAAAGACTGCTGGAGATATGCAAAGAGAAAGGTCCATAAGATCGTGCACTGTGACAGCACAAATGAGCAGTGTACAGTCTTGGTCAGTTGCTATATTGAGGTTAATGCCCTGTTCCAAGCTGAGAGGGATCAGGGGAACACACTGAATACCCTATATGAAACTCAGTGACCCGGACTAACTAGAAAGACCAGGCCATATGTAAGGGGTTCGTGTGACCTGACTAAGGATGTCATGCTCCAGGATCATGAATTCGGAAGTCAGGTCGCTGTGCACTGATTTCAGTAGTCTTTCCTGTTACTTTCCTGTTTCTGACAGTGAAAGCTGGGGTGTCAAGCGGTCTTCCTGTAGCACTAACCAACAAATCCTCACAATACTGACCTCATGGTCACGCTACATTAAACCTGGATCTGTCCCATCACTGACATAGGGGAAAACAAAGCAACTGGGCTCACCGCCATTATCCTGCACGAACAGGCGCATAGGTCACAAAATTCCTTGAAGCAGGCTCTGAAGATCAGAAGCAAATGAGCCTATGCTCAATAGAGACACTTTTCATATGCTGCATGCGTATAATGGAACACACACAAGTGTAATTTCGTGAGAAATGATACAGACATAAGAAAAAGAACAAGTAATTAAATAAAAAATGGAGGTGGATGAGCCGTGCAGAACATAAAGCACAGTGTGCCACAGTGTGCCACGCTGTAACAATTAAAGGAAATGGAATGCCTCATGTGCTCGACGGAAACCTGCTAGAAGGGGGAGAAGGTGTGGTGCAATGACTAGAGCTGCCGACTTTGGAACTGAGCACCCAGGTTCGAGTCACGGTGTCGGCTCAACATCACTTAATCTCCTCATCCTTACACAAAATCAATATGTCCTTGTGTAATGTAGTTGGTACTTATGTAAAGCCTTCAATGCCTTTGGGTTGAGTTTGGACTACTGTAGCATTGCAAAATCAAAACAAGTAATTAAATAAACAAGAAGGCCTCTGCCCTTGCTCCAGTGTAATTAGGTTAACAGCCTTGTTTACAGCTAAGCTGAGAGCAAGAATGTTCTGCAAATGAAAGGGAAACTTTGCCAGCAGTAAACAAAGAAAAACAGTAGTCCCCTAAAGAACCGATAAACAGAACAAAGTGTAATTATACAGTAGTTGGTCCCTGCTCCCAAAGAGAACAAACATTTGCAAAGCAATGGGTATCGCGTTTGCTCGAGTGAGAGCTATTAGCATTGTAAATTCCTAACTGCACTTTTCTTGCCACATAAATTGAAAATGAAAAGTAAAACAGTTGACACTAGCAAGCAGATTCAAAGCGCCACGGCTGCCATGAGCATGAGGAGAGACAAAAAAGGAAAAGGAAGTTCACTCGCAGTATCGGCAAACGTGCAATTTTCCATGTAACAGAGTCAAAGACAAAGACGGTAACAAAACTGCTCCAAGGAGGGACAAACGTAAAGCAGTTACCAATGATGACGAAGGATTTTTGAAAGGCAAGCCCACGAACGAGTGATAGTGATGGGCATGCGGTGGGCTGGTGAAAAGCCAACAGAGATTACAAGTCAAAGTGTTTCCGCGTTTGACCTAAAAGACATTTTCGCCTAGATTATTTCACATGTTCTTTTGTCCATCTACAGTTTTTTAAGAGACAGCATGAGAACAGAACCCTCAAAAATGGTCTACTTCAACTATCTTCACACAATCATTGTCAGAAAAGTAAGATGCAATGAAAATACTGATTTATATTTCACAGCAAAAGGTCGGATTGTGATAGCATTATTTTGACTACTAAAGAGGTAGCAAATTGTTTTTAACATTGTGTTTTCATTCTGACCTTTCCCCAGCAAGGCCTGCAGCCATTTCTTCGCAGACTACCATCATCTGCCAAAACAGCATCATTCACTGCTCGCTGCCTAGTCTTTTGTAAATCTCTCTTAATTCAGGGCAATGGCATAAAAGCCCTTAGTCATTCGTCTTCCTTCCGGTTTCGAAGTCATTCCACATTACGTCCAGCGACACTGTTATTGAAAAACATTAGATTTTTTCGCTACAAACCTTGTAAAAATAGTAAATACAATGAGGGGCAAAATATCACAGACGTTCTGATCGAGGCATATACTACCAGAGGTGGTCATTTATAACATGGTTTTATTATTAAACCACAAGAAGAGAGTATCGGGAGTGATTCAACCCCACACAGACTCCTGTTTGGACCAGAGACTGTAAACACACAAAGGGTGTGGGGTGCTGATAAAGAGAACTGGACTTTTATGGCCCTGTTTCGGAAGCGCTAGTTGGGCGTGTGATCAAATTTCAGCACTCCCTCTGCAGTTCTTTTAACAACGAGGTTGAGTCCGCCCAGATAGTATCATCTTACCTGGGTGGGGCTGGGTGGTCATATGATGAAGCATGACACTATAATGTGTGTGAGACCACTTAGTCCGTAAAGGGAACTCCCTCAAAGGGACAGCCACTTGTCACACTCATACCTTTCTTGTAGATTACGCGCCCAACTAGCGCTTCCTGAACAGGGCCATAAAAGTCCAGTTATCTTTATCAGCACCCCACACCCTTTGTGTGTTTACATTTATAACATCGGTCCATAGGAAAGCATGACTTCATTAATATTCAGTAGTGCAAAAAGGCCACAAGGTAAAGGCCTATAAAAGCGCTTGGTATTCTGATTGGCAGGACTCCCTTTGTAACCCTCCAAATACCTAGTCTGGGAAAGAAATAGACAACTTTGAGGCCTAGATGGCCTAGCTTCGGCTATGAAACATTTCCCCAGATTGTGCTCAAGGGAACCCGCAGACAAGGCGAGATAATGATTGACTGCAAATCGGAATACGTTAGCCAAATAATTTACAAAATGTCCAAGTTCACGTTTTTGCAGTTTCTCTACTATCACGTCGTAACTCACCTGGTTTTCACTTTGTGCTTGAGAGTTTTCAAAGCTGTACACTGGAAGTATTGTATTTTTTTGCTATTGGTTATATTTGTGCCAGAATATATAACCAATGCAACAAAGTATTTAGTAATAAGTGATTGAGCTATCGATCACGCACACGCATGTGTGTGACTAAATGTGTGAGTGCATATCTCTGTGTGTGAGTGTGCGCGCGTGTGTGTGCGCGTTCTTGACTTTTTCCAACAAAATACAGTTATCCTTTTGCGGGTTCATTTGTGCATACCAAAAAAAAAAAAAAACACAATTGGTTGATCTGTTTAACCCATTGAAGGTGCATTTTTAACCAAAATTTCGAATTCGCATTTAAAATACAAATGTTTAAAACAATTCTATCTTGTTCATACTCTAAAATATATTGTTATGAAAAGCGTAGTTTTTAGAGTGAATGTGACAGCTTACCATGGTATGCACCGTATCTGCTTCACCAAAATATTTTTTCAGAAATTTCCGTAGCTCCACTGACATGGCATGTCCAAAATAAAAATAAAATATTTTGCATTCAGATGGATGCGAACAACAAATTGCCATGTAAAGGTGCTTTGCTAAGGCTTCTGGGAATCTTAGACTCTTTGTCAGACATCTGCAAACCACAGTTTCTCAGATATCAGAGAATAACACCTTAAATATGAATCTTCTGGAATACATAAAGATAGCTTTTGATATAAGAAAGTGCAGTGCAGAAATGTGTTTAGTAATGTCTATAAGTTTGAAGAATGGGGTCGCCTACATTGTTTGTATTTTCTCTGAAAAATTAATCGTTCAGAGTTCGGAGACTTTGGTGAAAGGGGTAAATTAGACTCTAGAAGTGAGGGCTCGAGACCTAGAGAATGGACAGTAGAACTAAAGGGGACAGTAAATGAAAGCTGTTGCTGCTTGCTGGCATCCATTAAAGTGACCGGAAATGTTGCAAGAAGTGAAAAAGAAAATAGTGAGTCTCTCAGAATACATTTTGTTTATGCTACTGCTAGCATTTTTTTTTTTACTGGTGGCTGTAAACATCATTCTACAAACGAGCCGATTCAGGCAACTTAGCTTGCTCGTCCTCTTCATTGCACCAAAACACTTGGGGCCTGATTACAACTTTGGAGGAGGAGTTAATCCGTCCCAAATGTGACGGATGTACCACCAGCCGTATTACGAGTTCCATAGGATATAATGGATTCGTAATACGGCTGGTGGTATATCCGTCACTTTACCGTCACTTTTGGGACGGATTAACACCTTCTCCAAAGTTGTAATTAGGCCCATGGTCATAATTCACCGAATGAAAGTCTGGGATGAAACAGGCGAAATGAATAAGCTGACCAGCGATGGCTGCGGACTTCCCCCTTTTATGCTGCGTGACACCGGAGAGGATGTAAAGAGAGAGGAATAAGCCGATTCAAAGTGCCACCGCCGCCATGAGCGCAAGAGTTATTGTCTCCCTGCATGAATGTCTAAAAAGGATCCCGGCTGGGATGAAAGGCAAACTGAAACCGGAGGACGGGCAATCACACGCTGTAACAGAAGGAAGCGTGACGTAGTGTGATGGGCAATAGAAATGTTCATGTAGTTAAAACGCCTGGGGAGGGAACTCAGCACAAAAAGGAGGAACATTTCACAAAATGCACCAACAAATATGAAGCATTTAAGACAAGTACAACAAAGAATAAATAGCAAGAGTGGGCATGGTTAAAAGCCCACAGAGAGATTACAACAGGCTCTAGAACGCTTGCGCGCTCAACCCTAAAAAGGAGGGACAAAGAGGCATGACTGACCACTAGCAACAAAGGATTTTTGAATCACACTGAAACGAGCAAATAAAATGGCTTTAAGCACACAGAAGAAAGTATCTTAAAAGTATATGAGAGACCGTATGCTTATGCTCGACCTAAACAAACCCAAATCTGAACCTATAAAGCTTTGTTGAACACAGACAGTATCTGGGTGGTGCAACCCTGATTGTGAACCATCGACAATGGGGGTGATGCGACCACTTTGTGGAAACCACGTGGGCTCTGCCGAGTTGATGCACGGCACCCCAGCTGCAGGATATCCTCTCACATGATTTGCTGGGGGGTAATGGATGGAGGGAGGGAAGTGGGACCTATATCTTTGTGTGGAAGTGCTATCAGGAAGGTGCATACTATATCAAGTCCTTCAGAGCCCTCGTCGCCACCAGGGAGGCCCCGGAGGACAATGAGCAATTCGCCCCACGTGGCCGAGATGGGAAGCCTTCGCAATACCTATACTTCTTCATAATATAGCACAGCTGCCTCCGCTGAACCCCAATGGATGGTCACGGCCTGCCACACTGGGCAGTATCAGGGACTTCCAGTGCATAGCAGCTGTCTACTTTACAAGCATTAGCACTGGGTCAGTGAATTGATTGGGGGCTCCTCCATCTCCAAGCACCTGGAGAATCCCAGGAAGCAGCCAGTCATGATACCATGCTTTATAGTAAATGTGGCAGGATGTGTACTGGATTTGGCAAAGGCAACAACAACATTGTGAAAATTTGCAAACAGTTTTGTTAAGTGGACGGCTAAGCTGGCTGAACAGTGATCTTTCAGCTGGTCTGGAAACAAGAAGGAATAATGTGCAATGATGCAGTAAAGATGGGATGTGATCTGGGCAGCTGCTGACCCAATCAGAACTGTTTAAAAGCCAGGGTTACAGGACCGGTGAAAGCATGGGCATTGTTGACAGCAACCCATGGCCCTGCACTCAGCCCACAGACATCGGACCCCACGGTAAAGTGTCACAGCCAGGCCATGAGACACTGATCCTCTTGTTCTCCTTCCCCATCCAATTGAGAGTGAGGTGTGTCTCCTTGAAACTGGGAAAGGACAAGGGGCCCCTTCTCTGGGCCTCAGCTATGGTGTAGCGCAGAGGGACTACTCCCCTAGACCCAATGGCAACAAGAAACATTGTGGAGGTTTGTCCTTCAGTCAGGGATCCGATCGTGCAGCCTCAAAAGGGTACTGAGGTACATGTGGTGCCTCGCCTGCCTTAATCTTCTTAAAGGACAAGCAACTCTCAGTCTTTAAGCTCTTTACGAGTTGTAGAATATGTGCTGGTCCATGGCCAGGAGTGAAATGCAACAACACAGGAGATGGGACAAATTGCTCCATTAATATGCCACTAGCTTCCTTCACCTGGGCCTCTCAGCCATGGTCCTCCACTGTGAGGTCTAAAGAAGGGGGATTCTACCCTGGCCTCACAGCAGAGGCCCATGTTTGTGAGGACCCGGGAATGAGGCCCCTCTCAGAGGTGTTGCCATCAATAGTGCAGCAGATGCAGTGATACTGAAGCCCAGGGGTCTTATAGACTCACTTTTCCCAAATTGGAGGTCTCTCATGTTACTGTCTAGCCAGTGGGCGGGGATGAAAGAGTGATCCGTTGACCTTGTTTTTACCAGGACCTGTAGCACCATTGTTACACAACTGGCCCCTCTCTCATGGACTTTGAGACACTGGTGCTGTGCTGTAAGGCCCAGTGAAGTAGGGTAACAGTATTGACCCTCATTTTAGATGTTTGTGCTGCATCCAACTGTAAGCTAGATGCCAAAAATTCCAGTTTTTTTGCTTGCCAAAGGACTGGTGCAGGAAAATAAGCTAATCAATAGGGGATATAGAAAACAAAAGAGGCCAGCTGTGAAACCAGGAGTTGCCCAGCCCAGCAAGATGTCCCAGCACTGACTCTGGGAAGAACCACTATGCGGAGGTGCAGGGGGCAGCATTTGTTAACATGGTAACTGGGAGAGGACAAGTAGCATAGGAAGTGACCTAAAACAGACCACTTTATTAAAATGTTTACATTTAGAGGTGCTAAAAAGCAGGAATGCAAAAACTTAGACTGAAATAGCCCTGAACGAGCAGGCACCCAGCCTAAAATATGTACTTCAAGATAATAGCCACCCAGCCCATGAGATAATGGCACATAAGGAGAAAAAGGCAAGTGCCCCAACACCTCTATTGTCGACCAGGCATCAAAAATCACCCAAAACCACTAGGACTACAAGTTCTGTACTGTGTCCTGTCCAGAATCTGGCTTAGAAGGCATCCAGAAGATTATCTTTGACAAACTGATAGAGCTATTGAAAAACAGTTTTTCCAAAAGTTTGCTAAGGAATGGTAGAAAGGAAATTGGCTTAAAGTTGTCTAAATCTTGCTGGTCAATGATTATTTTCTTTTACAAAGAATTTCAGAGTGGCATTTTTCCACATGATGAGGAAAATATTTTGTTCTGAAGAACAGTTAACTACGTCCTGCAGTTGAATTTTGTTGAAAAGGCTTAAAAGTTTAACTTAACTGTTTATAAGCTGGTTGAATTGTAGCTTGTAACAGTGGCATCAAAATCAGCCCTATGAATTAGTGTGAAAGAGTTTAAAGTAATCACCGTTTGGACACTGTGAGTTCTCAGAGAAATTTTAACAGGTTTAGGGCTTTTTTTCTGCCTGGATATGGTCCCATAATAGTTTATTTTGGTAAACAGGAATTGTGCAGGATTATCACATAGTTAGTTGGAGTTCTGTAAAGTAGCTCATGAAGCAAGTTCTACTACAATGTGGACTAGTTCTTTCATTAGGGTCAAAGTTTGGAACATGCAGTCAGAGAATTATCTTTTCTTGGCTTTGCTGATTTTAAATGTATAGGTGATTTTAAATGTATAGGTTCTTTTATTATTAAAGTCTTTACATTTGTGCTCTGTACAATTCCAGTTTGAGAGTTTTCAATTTGTTGAAGAACCCAGAATTGTTTGTTCTATGTAGTTTTATCCAAAGAAGTTCTGTTTAGATTTTTGCTCTTTTGCTCTGCAGAGAAAAACAAACAGTGATGGGAGGAATTCTATTCAGTGTGTTATGGTCAAGGGCCAACCTTAGGCAAATGAGTCTTGATTCTTCACATATAGGATCAGTCCAGCCATGTAATGCCATGTCCTCTCTCAAAGGAAATACAAGTAACCCTAGACTGGTCTCAGTTTTGTCAGTCCTTCTCAGTGAGGTGTAGATTGTGTCCTATTGCCCAGTGAGTTATGGAGTCCACATTTGGGCATCCCCATTGTACTTAGCAGGTTTTACTGAGAAGAAGGAAACTATGAAGGGTGTTGACGCAGATTTGCTAATTAGAAAGTATTAATTAATGTTTATGTGTTTTGATTAACGAAAATTTTGTAGAGAAATGAATCATAGAGAAAATAATGTGTACGTTTGAAAATGTGCCCACGGGGTATGTCAGCCACTTATACGAAAATTGTACTAAAATAACAAAAAATTGTGTGAAATAATGAAAATGTATACGAATAATGTAGTAATATGTCATATTGAAATGTATAATCTATGGTTGCATTAATTTGTAGAATTAATTTAGCTGAAGCCATGGCCTAGTCCTTCTCCAGGCCTCACACAAGAAGCTGAATTTCTAGCACACTGCAGAGAAGTCGGTGCATAACCCGACCTTGAACCACCCCATGTTAAAGTTGCTTAGCTAGAATTTTCTGCAATGTACCGACGGACAGGAGATGATGAAGTCAAATTGATACAATTATGTGTAGATTAGGCTAAATGTACTTTCCCAGGACTTGAACAATGGGAGCACTGACTGAAAAGGAACATGCAACATTTTCGATACCTGAAGAGCCGGATGATGAAGACATTGTACAGTGGACCAATCCGTGTACTGTGAAAGAAGAAATATTAGAACTCATAGATTTGAAAAATTAATATTATGGGTTAGAGTCATATCTGCTGATTGACTGACCAAATCGGAATTAGGGGGATGGACTGGAAAACTCTAATAAAAAGTCAGGACAAGGGGCTAAGAATTCAGAATTAGGGAGAGATGTGGGAGTTGCTGATGATGGCAGGAGACGCGGTTTGAGATTCTGGTGTTGGGCTCATGCTTTTGAGAGCCTGATGCGCTGCTGATCTATTGATGACCTGAAGACAAAGACTGACTTTGTTGCTGATCCATTCTGTGGATAGGTAGCTATGAAAATGTGACTGACTAACTTTGTGCCTTTTCTTCTAGGTACCAACTACGCTGTTTTATAGTTTTTCCTCTTAGCTAGATGTTTTTCCAAATTCACATTTTCTAAATTGTTTGCATGAAGTCCCACATGCTAATGCCAATCTGGGTTAGTTAAGGGACTTTCGGGTGACTTGACAGCAATAATGATTGACGGACTGGTTTGCTGAACTCTGCTATTAATGCTGCTATATTTATCTTTATTGGCTTATGTAGAAGCATTCGATCATATGTTTCCTAAAGTCTTGATTAGTTTGTGTTATTGGTGGTTGCTAATAAACTAACTTTGAGCTGATTAAATAAAGTTTGAGTTAACCAAATACATTAGAATTGTAATTAATGGGGAAATAAAAATCGATAAACGCTTTATTGAGTCGTGGTTATTCATGAAATTGTTGGTTATAATTGTTGATTAACTAATGATTCTCTTAGTGGTTACTGATTGAGTACATTGATATTGATGCCACTGGTCACTACATGATCAGGATACCCCTTGCGATCCAAAAGGTTAATCGGCCCATACGCGTCCCCTTTAAGTTTGCTTATTAAGGACCAAGCGTGCTAGCAGTTTGTGGTAGCAGCTTGATGGTTTGTTACCTTGGAGAACTGGTTATGTGGTGATTAGTGGTTATGGTGGTAGTTTAAGTTATGGTTAGTTGTTCATTCTATGAGGTTTGAATTTTGTTTTTCAGAAATGGCAATTGTAGCAAAGATGATGTCCCCTTCAGCCAGGAAATGACTTTCCCAGATCCTGAATCCCGCTAGAAAAGATGGGTATGTTCTTGGCGTATTTGTGATAGTGTGAAAGTGGTAGGTTGCGCTTGCAAAGTATTAAGCAATTTGCAGGTGAATTGTAATTTGTGAGAGGTAAAGTAGGGAGTTTGTGTACTCCTGTTGTGTTTTAGTAGGAGTGTGCGTACTCTGCAGTATGAGAATAGGGAAGTCGTCGAACTTCATATGTGTGTGGTGCTTTTTGCTAAAAAATTGTCCATGTGGTTGTTGGTGATGTACGGACCCTGCATGGTCAAGACTCCGCAGTATATTGACAAGTGTAGGAGACACTTGGTTATATGTTGTAATCTGTCTTGTTTAGTAGGTTGATCGGGCTTGGTCAACAAGTCGGTGTGTGGGTTGAGTGAGTAAGAGAAATTTTCGACTGAGATTTGGCGAGTCCTATGTGCACAAAGACAGACCCATTGATCAGTTGAGAGTGAAATTTGCGGGTCAAATTTTACTTGCAAATGTGGGAGACTGAGAAAGAGGAATAGCTACATGAGCGAAAGGGCCATTAGTGAAAATCCATAAGGTCTCTTAAGCGATTGTGTACCTTCCTGTAGTAAACCAGCTGAGTTGTTTTTGGTTATTGGTTTTTGGATTAGTGCTCTCAATATTTTGCATTAATTCTGTGTGAGTTGAAGTCTAGGAGGACAAGCCGCAAGACTTTGTCGGCCGTAGTGTGTGAGTGTGACGTCAGAGTGAGCCACGCTGGGATAGGTTGGTTAGTAAGAAGAGCCGCGATCGGATTGGCAGCCGTCCGTAAGAGGCAATCGGTTGAGAAAGCGGGTGAAGGGAATCTTGGGAGAAAGAGTAATTTCCTTATTGAATCGAAATAAATACAACAGAGAAAATGAAGTTTTTCAAAGCGATCAGAAGTGCCATGAAGGGTGATTCTGACATTAGGGCAACAGTTGGGAAGCCGACCCCACCGGAAAATTCTCTGGCATATATTGTGATGGAGGAGCGAGGTGTTGTGCCATGTCTTTGGTTAAAGCAGTGGTGCAAGTTGACAGAGAAACAGGGAGCTTTAGCGTTTCCAGAGCACGGAACGTTTAATTTGAGAATGTTGGATCAGTTGCGAATGACATTATATGAGACGAAGCCACTTCAGAGGCCAGCACAGTTTGAAGCTTTAGCAGTATGGGAGCTTGTAGCCAGACAGCAGCAAGAGATGAAATTCCAGAGGAGAATAAGAAAGGTAGAAAAGTCCTTGGCAGAAGCAAGGTGGGATTGGGAACAGAAGAAGTGGAGAACTGAGACATTGCAAGTTGTTAAGTTGTTTCCTGCTATTGCAGAAGGAGATGAGTCAGAAAAAGAAGATGCTGACAAGAGTGATAAGAATTCAGGGACTAAGAAAAAAAAAAGAGCTATGTAGAAGAAGAAGTTTCAGATGTTGAGGATCTTAATACACAATTGTTGAGGGACCGACCTCCTCCATATGCGGTGCATGTAGGGGGTCCAATTACTAGTTCTGCCCCAACTGCTCCAGCCCAAGTGCCGGGTACAGTGGGACCAGTGCAGACAGATAATGGACAAGTACAAGGAGTATTGCAGAGTGCTCCTAATGCAGTGATTACTTCAGTGGGCCAAGTGCAAATACACCCACCATTGATACAGAGAATTTATCCAGAGATACCAGTTCTTGAAACAACTTCAAACTTAGTGGTGCCGTCGGAGCAAGTGGTTCCGAGGCCAATGCTAGTTTCGACTGAACCGACTCCAATGTTGTTGCCTCAGGCACAGCCACAGGGTTTGCCGAAGTTTACGCCAATGACAGGGACACAGTCAGATGTGACACCAGTAATGAATCAGACTATGGGAGTAGCCCTTCCACAAAATGTGAATGTTAGAACAGCACCAGATGCAATATCGCTACTGATTACTGTTGGTCCAGTGGTACCATTGTTTGCACAAAAGAAATCAGACGCAGGAGAGCAGGGTGAAATGTCACAGTGCCTTGTGAGAAGGGGAGTGAGTGATCATGTGCAGGTGGTATCAACTGTGGGTCAGACATTCAATGGATCCAGACCTTTAATGCATCTCAGTCCACTTGTTGCACTTCCAGATACGGTAAATGGCCCAAGTGCAAGTCAGAGCTTGAAGCTTCTGATACCGCAGACTCCAAGGTACAACAGGTGCCAATGCCGAATGAGAATAATATCTCATTACAGGGACTTACAGCAATTGAGTAAGTGGTTGGATAGTTTGAATACTCCTCGAAATACATCCAAGGGTGAAGAACAGATAAATCGTGCAAGATTAGCTACAGAAATAACTGAGCTAGTTGAGGGAACAATGAGAGTTAACATATTGGAATCCTACACAGAGGAAGAGTTGAGGTACTTGTGTCCAAGGATTACAAAGGAGGTGAGCAAGATACATCAGAAATTGGCCGATCTAGCAGACAAACATGACAAAGAGATAGAGAAAACCAAACATTTGAAAAGGAGTTACAGGTTAGATTTTGAGGCGAAGGATTTCGAGCACATGAGGTCAGCATAGATGAAGGCGCATCTAAAAAAATTAATGCAGAGTGCTCAGATTTGGGGAGCATTAGATGAGTGGGAAGGCAGATGGGCAAAGAAGAAGAATAAACGGAAACGAGATTCACAAGAAGGGTCTGAAAGTGTTCAGAAAGAAAAAGATCCAGTAAAGATATTACCGATGAGGGAAATTCCAGGGGGCCAGTTTGTTCATGTTCCATGGCACAGAGATGATATATTGTCATTCACAAATGATTACCCAAAACTGGGAGAGAAACCGTTTGAGTGGTACCAGCAGACAGATAGATTTGTAAAGCTATCTAAATGTCTGTGGGAAAACTTGAATACATTGTTGGAAATAGTGGTTGCAGCTGATTTGTGGGTTGAGTGCAAGAGAGCAGTAGATTGGCCAACGAGTGAACCAGAAAGGGATAGAGTTACAGGTGCACCATCTCCTGAAGTGATGAAATATTATTATAAGGTGATTGAGTTCCTGAAGACAAGAATCTCACCTAAAAATATCGATTGGCAGAGAATTGACAGGACAGTGCAGGAGACAAAAGAGTCGATACATACCTATTATGAGAGATTGTTGAAAGCATTCAAAGAGTACAGTGGTAAAGAAGCAATTGAGCCGAAAGACATGTTGCACTTTGTGTTCAAGTTTGTCGAAGGATTGAGACCAGAAATAGGGCAGATGATTAAGAGTCATTTGATTTGTTGGCAAGCGAAGCCGATTGATGAGGTGTTGCAATATGCAAAATACTGTAGTGATGAGATTGAGTTGAAGCAGAAAAAGTTGAAGGAGAAAGCGATGGTGATGCAGATTAAGGCAGCTCAGACAGGAGCGCAAGGAGCCTTAGTGCAACAAATGCCGCAGCAACAGGGAACTGTCATGTTCCAACCTCAGATGAGAGGTAGGGGTTGAGGAGTCAATATGAATCGTGGTCCAGATATGAATACTGCAGTGGTTCAAAATGATGTGCAAGGGATCAAAATGATGTTACTGTGTCATCTGTGCAGAAACGTGGGACATTGGAAGCGGGAGTGTCCGATGATGGTGCAGGATGGTGTTGTTCAGCAAGGTGGTGATGTCAATACATTTCAAACTGTGAAAGTCCCTAGAATAAGAGGACTTAATCCGAATGTTCAGAACCAAGTGCAGAATTTTCAACCCATGCAACAGGTGCAAGTGCCGCGTGCACAACTGACACAGTTGCAACCAATGCAGCAGCAGGTTCCCATGGTACCTAGACAACAAATGCATATACCTCAAGCCCTGATGGAGCAGCAACAGATGATGCTTACTCAGCAGGTCATAGGTCAGAGACAAGACAGAAGTAATGCACAGTGCACCAATTCCCATTACATAGTGAGAATGAAATAAACGATGAATGGATGAGTATGAGTTCCGATGAAGAGCCATGTATGCTTGCAGTGTCTTTAGAGGTAGATCAAAGCGGACCTTTTGTAAAAGGAAAAGTGATGGGTCACAGAGTCTCATTTTTAGTGGACACAGGAGCTACGCGCTCTACAGTAAGAAGTGCAGAAGTTCCAAACTTACCTCCTTCTGGCAGAACAGTTCAGGTTTTAGGGGTAGAAAACAGACAGTTGACAAATCCGATCACAGATCCAGTACAGGTTGAGATTGCCAACTACCAGGGACTGCATAGGTTTGTAGTCTGTGACTCGAGTCAGGTGTCCCTACTGGGAAGGGACTTACTGTGTAAGTCAAAATGCTCTATTAGTTGTTCGACTGCTAGAGCAGTCCATGTAATTCACCGATAATGGGCTTAAGGAAACCATGTGGAAAAGTGCGCATTGTGCAGGACTTGCGAAAAGTGAACGACATGGTGGTCAATTGTTGTCCTGCAGTGATACTGTTTCAGATTCCTTGTGATGCTGAGTAGTTCACAGTGGTTGACTTGTCACAAGCTTTCTTTTCTGTGCCTCTTCATGAGGATAGTCAGTTTCCTTTTAGTTTCAAATTCCTAGACAGAGTCTACAGCTGGTACAGACTTCCACAAGGGTATACAGAGTCACTGTCTCTATTCAATCAGATCTTGAAAAAGAATTTGGAGTCATTGGAACTACTGTACCAATCGACTCTTGTGAAGTACATTGATGATTTGCTGATTGCACCCAAGACAAGGGACAAGTGTAAGTATGACTCGACTGCCCTGTTGAATCATTTTGGAAAGTTTGGACATAAGGTATCACCTTTGAAATTGCAGTACTTTCAGAAGTCAGTGAAATACTTCGGACACCAGATTGAGAAAGGGTCAAGAAGAATCTCCACAGAAAGGATTACAATGATACTGCAGAGAAGTCCTCCGACTTCACAAAGAGATGTCAGAATGTTTTTGGGAATGGTAGGTTATTGTCGACAGTGGATTCCAAATTTTGCTGAGATTGCCAAACCATTGCAGCAGCTGACACATAAAGAAGTCACTGACCCCATTATGCTAGATGAAGATCAGATGAAAGCATTTACAGAATTGAGAGAAAGTTTGTGCAGAGCTCCAGCGTTGGGAATGCCTGATTACACAAAGCCATTCACATTGTTTTGTCATGAGCGTGATGCTTGTTATTTGTCTGTTTTGACACAGATCCATGGAGGTGCTTATTACCCAGTAGCCTATTTTTTAGCTACCTTGGACCCAGTCGCAGCAGCTTTACCAGGGTGTCTGCGTGCAGTTGCCGCAGTAGGTCAAAGTCTTTCTCAATGTGAGGGAGTAGTAATGCGATACCCTTTGACGGTATTGGTACCACTCTCTGTTGAGATTTTACTGACAAGGACGAAAACTCAGTATTTGACTGGTGCAAGACTGACAAGGTTTGAGACGAGCATATTAGGTGCTCCAAACGTAACATTGAAAAGATGTACAGTGTTGAACCCAGCAACATTACTTCCAAGTGATACTGTTGAAATTGAAAAAGAGGAATACATCGAGCATGATTGTCTTGAGGTAACTGAACTGTGTACAAAACCAAGGCCTGATATCAGAGATACTCGATTGGAGGAAAATGATTAAATTGTCTTTGTTGATGGCTCATGTCTCAGAGATGGTACAAGGATATTAAGAGCAGAATATGCTATATGCACAATCACAGGTACATTAGAAGCATTCTGGCTTCGAGGTGTATATTCGGCACAAGTGGCAGAACTGGTAGCTCTTACTAGGCCATGCCATGTCTCTGCAAGACTGAGAGTCACCATCTATACTGACATTCAATATGGATTTGAAATTGTTCATGATTTTGGTCAATTGTGGTTGCAAAGAGGTTTTCTAACCTCTACTGGTACACCAGTAAGAAAAGGCGACAAGATAAAAGAGTTGCTGTATGCAATACACCTACCTGAAGAAATTGCCGTGATAAAGTGCAGTGCACACCAAAAGGCACAGGATTACATCTCACTGGGAAATGGATATGCGGATCAAGTCGCAAGGTTTTGCGCATTGAACTGTATATCGTTTAAAGACAAGTGGGAATTAATGCCCGAAGAAAACAATACATGTCCTGGTTTTGCATTGAAGGTGATTGATACTCTGGAAGAGTTGAAAGCATTGCAGGATAATGTTGACAAAGAAGAGAAACGTCTCTCGGTTAAGTTAAAATGTGTCCAAAGTCCTGATGAAGTTTGAGTTTCTGAGGTTTACTGTCGCAAATGGCCAGGTACTACCACGGTCAGGCACATATTGGGAGAGACGCCATGGTTAGATTATTCAAAATTGACTGGTTTAACCCTAGGTTCAGGCAGGCAGCAGAGGCAGTATGTCATCGCTGTATAGTTTGTCAGCAACTAAACGTGGGAAAAGGGACAGTGATGAATTTGAGCCACATTGGAAGAGCAGGAGGTCCATTCAGCAGAATGCAACTGGATTTTATTGAAATGCCTGCATGTGCAGGGTTGAAGTATGTATTGGTGATTGTGTGTGTCTTTAGTCACTGGATCGAAGCATACCCTACAAGAAGAAATAACAGTCTCACAGTAGCAAAGCTGTTGCTTAGAGATTTGATACCATGTTTCGGGTTTCCGATCTCTTTAGAATCAGATAGGGGAACTCACTTCAATAATGAGGTGATTAAACTCTTATGTTCAGCACTAAACATCGAGCAAAAGTTGCATTGTATCTATCGCCCTGAAGCATCAAGACTGGTGGAAAAAATGAATGGTATCTTGAAATCAAGAATTGCAAAGATGTGTGCAGCTACGAATCTGAAATGGCCAGATGCATTGCCTTTGGTGTTGATGTCAATGAGAAACACACCTGACAGGAAGACAGGGCTGTCGCCCCATGAAATCCTCATGGGCAGAGCAATGAGATTACCAGCAGTTCCAGCCAATGCACCTGTAAATATTACAGAGGATATGGTGTTGGACTACTGCAAGGGTCTGGCTGAGAACCAAGGCTTCTATACTTGTGACCCTACAGATGCAAAATGCTCCTAGAACTTAAGGGCCTTCACCTGACGACATGATCATCAGAATGGAGCTCAGACGAGAGACAATGATGTTTGGGCAGGGCAGCGTGTAAAGCGTTGACAACTACTTGTTGCCCCGCAACTACTTCTCAGAGTGCGCAGTGTGTGTGAATATTTGGATGAGACTGGGCCTGCTGCTGCCCGGTGTTCTTTCTGCAGAGCCAGACTGGGCTAAGGCTATATACAAGGTAGTCTGGGTCTGGTAAGGCTGGGCAGTGTCTAAAGTGATGATGTGCCCCCATGCCGCAACTATCTCTCAGAGTGTGCAGTATGTGTGAGAATTTGATTGGGAGACTGGGTCTACTGCTGGGTGTTCTTTCTGCAGGGTCAAACTGGCCTGAGGCGATAGAGCAGTTTGGCAGCGCCCTGTGGGCGGGTGTGACAGGTTAGTGTTTGGGCCTCTTTTTTGGCTGTATGTTGGCTTATTTTATGTTCTGGTGGGTTGGTGCTTACTATTATTTTTTCTCATATTGCTCCAAACATCGAAAACAGCAAAAACACAAATGGATACAGTCCACCATACCATAGCTTGCACTATTATAGCTGTACACCATCACCATGTCTTTACAAGTTCAAATTTGCCCCGTTTTGCAAATGTCCTCACATGGGTCAGTTTTTAGCAATTTCGTCCTGCCTTTATTTTGGTGCCCGATGTGCTTAAGTGCTGGAGCTTATTTATTTTCTGTTTGCCAGTCTGGCCCTGATGTTATGGGTGCATCTACTTTTCCTCACATTAGTGTTTGGTTGCCAGGATGTGAAGTGATAGTGAAACTACCTAATAATGGTCATAAAATTGGCTACAAGATCACAGAAGCCACCGCACAGCCATATGTTGGCCTCTGTTGTGTTCTGCTGCTGCCGCCTGTGTTGGTGTTTACCGTTGTGTTGTTCCCTGATATTACTGCAAACATCGACTACAGCACAAAAGACAAACGTGTGCAATCTACCATACCATATCTTGTAAAATTATAGCTACACTGTGTTTTTAGAAGTTCAAATTTGACCCGATTTGGAAATATCATCATGTGGGCTGGTGTTCTCGGGAGCAGGGCCACTTTTATTTTGGTGCCTGACGTGCTCACATGCTGCTGGAGCTTATTTATTTTGTGTTCACCAGTCTAACTCTGATGTTGTGGATCTGTTTCTCACATTAACATTTGGGCCCAGATTTATACTCTGTTTGCGCTGAATTAGTGTAATTTTTTTACGCTAGTTCAGTACAAACCTAACTTCATATTTATATTTTGACGCTTGACTAGTCTAACGTCAAAATATTGGAGCTAAAGTCATTTTTTGCTAGCGGGAAACTACCTTGCGTCAATAAGATGCAAGGTAGGCGTTCCCGGGCAAAAATGACTCTAAGGCCCTAGTGCCTTATTTATCCTCCCGTGCAAAAATGGTGCACGGGAGGGAAGCAGGCCTAAATAATGGTGTTAAGCTTGCTTAGCGCCCTTATTTAACGCCTAGGTTAGGGAAGGTGTTAGTGGACTTGTGGGCCCATTTCCAGGGTGGAACACTATGGAATAAGCCCACAGGTGCCCTCCCCATGTCCCAGGGATCTCCACCCACACCAGAGGGACAGCGGAAGATGGGGGACCCCATCCCAGGTAAGTGTGGGTAAGTAGAGGTAAGTATTTGGTTTAATTTTTAAAAATGCCATTAGGGGGCCTGAAATGGGCCCCCTACATGGCACTGGGTGCAATGACTATGCCCAGGGGACCCTTGTCCCCTGTGCTGGCCATTGGGGTGGTGGGCATGACTCCTGTCTCTTCTAAGACAGGAGTCATGTGGTATGGTAGGTTTTGAGTTGAGAAATGACGCTAGGCTGGTTAGAGTAATTTTTTAGTCTAACCAGCCTAACATAATTTTTCAGTGCAAAACTCCCTTCCTCCATACCACCACCCCCATCTGGCTAACGTCATTTTCCTTGACGTTAACCCACCCTTAGCACTGGCTTGCGCCATTCCTTAAATATGGCGCCCAGCTGGTGCTCTGGAATGGCGCTAGCTGGAAGTAAACGTTTTCAAGCAAAACTGCGTTAGCGCAGTTTTGGTGAAAAAGTTTAAATATGGACCTTGGTTTCCGGAATATGAAGTGTGTTTTGTCAAGAGATTAGTGAAAATTTGTAATAAAGGTAAAGTGTATTGTAGGGCGATCTACTTACATTTAATTTTTAGCCCTTGCTGTCTCATGCCCAATCCAACAAATCACAATAACTTGAATTTCATCAGTAAATTACATTTGTAAAGGTATCTCAATAAAGAAATATGTGATCTACTCAGCATTGTTAGCTCAAAGTCTGGTATGCAGCTACCTATGTCATTAATATATGAAATCTCTCTATTGATCTCTTAACTACTCTTTCACAATTGCTTTATTATCCTTCTTGCTTGCTCAAATTTGCTTGAAAATACACCATTTGCCCACTAATTTTTCAAACATTTCTCAGGGGGCCAGTTGCTTGCTACGCTTTTTGCCACATGGCACTCATCCCGAACTTTTACGCCCCACCACTTTCAAATGTCACCAGCTGCCACTGACTAGGAGAGGGGTACACTTTTAAGCCATCTTTGTAGTGGGCATAAGAACATTTTGGCGTACCGACTCGCAAAATGGCTTTTGCACATTGTATAAAGGTGTTTTGCCGTCTCATACCATGTCATTTTGTAATCATAGGTTTTGCAGCTGCAAAATCCCATTGTATGTCAGGCCCCTTCTTTTGAAACCCATGGCGTTATATTTTTCTCGCGTAACAGATAGATTTTTTGCACAATTCTCCTAGAGAACCTCTAGATGGCGTTGCTCACTAAGTCAAAAAGAGTGCTTCTCTGGTTGGTAGTTCAAGTTTATGATGAGGCATACATACTATGTACATAATTTTGGGGCCCGGATAGGTTCTGGGTTCCGCCGATGAGCAATAGCGCATCCGTGTACCTAGTTGATGTAAAGGTGTACATTTACCATTGAAACTGCAAAAAGGTTATTGATAAAGTGAACTCCAGCTTCACAATTTTAGCACGGATTGTGGTTTTGAATAGAAAAACACCTTCAAAAATGTCTACATCAGCCCAGCTGCTCCTTCTTTGACAGAAGCAGAGTTCTTTTCGTTCTCGATTAATTATTGAGCGTGCTTAAGCAAATAGGAAACCCCATATGTAACATTCAGATCATTGCCCATCGGGGTTTCCTGGGCTCTGATGTGCTATACAAAGTACCTTGTTGTGTTTTTATTTAGTGTATTGTCTGTTAGAGATTACATTGTTAGCAATGTCCAGCTTCTTAACTTTTATCCTATTGTGACATTTTCATTTAATTTAAACATAGGTATGGCAATTGTAGAAATGTGCCAATACATACAATTTAACTGTAATTAAAATAAATGTAGAAACTTTGATAGAAGCACAATCTCACTTTCCTTACAGGTTTGGAAGTGAGCCTGAAGGGAGCTGTGTGATCACATTGGGCGCACTGCACAGTATAGCACAAGGCAACATATGTATTTGGAGGCTTTGATCGGAAGCTGACTTTGTATCTGGTCTAGGAAGGATGCGAATACAAGGGGAGGTGGCGGAATAGATTTAGGATAATCTGGATATGGTTTTTGATCCTCTAGTTTCTTCCTGAACTTTTTGTAGTTTCTAAGGCTTGTCTATTCCCCATACACAGCATATTCTATTCACATGGTGAGTAAGCTTCTCTCAATTACTGCTCCTCACACTTGATGGGAAGATACGACTTCCCATTCACTCAATGGAAACTCTCAGAGCTGCCTTTAATTTGTCTATTCTTCTCTTCTGAATTCCTCCTAAGTTACACGTCTCTATCTATTACCACCATTCGCTCCCTGTTTATTCTCACATTTTCTTTCACTTTCTTTGTACCTATAATCAATCCATCAATGATCTTGCTCCATTTTATGTGTCCTTCCTTGTTCGGTTTATTCCCCTAATGGTGACTCAAGGTCTATCCCACAGCTTTGGTTTATTTGACCTCATCATCACTTTGCTCAATGTTGGTTTCACTTCTTTCCAGGGGCGGCTCCTTCACAATGGCGAAGGAGCGTCACCCCCCTGGCTAAGTCAGAAGCTGAAAGATAAAACAATGTTTCATCGTTTTATCTCTCAGCTGCTGGCCCAGCCATCAGCAGGTGCAGGGAGGGGCGGGGCTGGGCCACAGGAGGGGGGAGGGGAGTGGCATCTGTGCACTAAGGCCCTGATTTATACTTTTTGGTGCAAAACTACACTAACGCAGTTTTGCACCAAAAAGTTTAGCACCAGCTTGCCCCATTTCTGAGCACCAGCCGGGCACCATATTTATGGAATGGTTCAAGCCGGTGCAAAGGGTAGGCTAGCATTTAAAAAAATGATGTTAGCCGGGTGGGGATGGTGGTATGGAAGAAGGGGGTTTTGCACCAAAAAATGACATTAGGCAGGTTAGAGTAAAAAAACTAGTCTAGCATAATTTTCTGATGCAAAACCATCCATACCACATGACTCCTGTCTTACAAAAGACAGGAGTCATGCCCACCACCCCAGTAGCCAGCACAGGGGACCAGGGTCCCCTGGGCATGGCCATTGCACCCAGTGCCATGTAGGGGGGCCCAATTCAGGGCCCCCAATGGCACTAAAAAAACAAAATACTTACCTGTACTTACCTATACTTACCTAGGATTGGGTCCCCCATACTCCGCTGTCCCTCTGGTGTGGGTGGGGGTGTCCCTGGGACCTGATGAGGGCACCTGTGGGCTTATTCCATTGTGTTCCACCATGGAAATAGGCCCACAGGTCCCCTATTGCCTGCCCTGACCCAGGCGTTAAATAATGGTGCAAAGCAAGCTAGCGCCAAAGTATAAATATGGAGTTAGTTTTGTACTGAATTTGCGTTAAAAAAAAATGACGCAAGTTCGGCGCACAACAAGTATAAATATGCCCCCAAGTGAGCATATTTGTTTGGCCAGCCAAACACACATGCGGACTTAGGTTTCACCAACCCAGCTGTGTTGAACAGCCGGGCTGGAGAAACAGCACAGACCCCAGGGTTGTGTCTGAGCGGCAATCCAAGCCAACCAGGTCAATACTGATGCTGCTTTCATGCTAGGTTTGGCATGAAAGCAGCACCAGGATTGCTGGGGAGCCTGTGCTGGTGTCCCAATTAATGCTGGGACACCACATCGAGGGAAGAGGAGCGATACAGCAGGAGGCAAAAGGTACGTTTTTAAAAACAATTTTACATTTTTTTATATTCCCCTGTCCCTCCCCGTGAGTTTTGCGGCGGCCGCCGCTGCTTCTTTCCTCTTCTTGCCCCATTGCATTGGTCCTAATAGAGGCTCATTTTGGTTTTTAGTAAGGGAACGCATTCCCAAGTTATCTTGATATCCCGTTTATTTTGTTTTCAGGGTTTTTTGTACCACTGAAATACTCCGTTATAAGTGTTAAAAAATATAGGAAATGAAATAAATCTTCATTGGGACCCTAGAGAGCAAGATGAGTCAATCACCCAGAAGCCGTGGGGTAGATACCACTGGATGTGCTGAGAAATGTGATAATGCACAGCAGCCCCTTTAACCCATGGCTTTGCGGCTCCATACTGAATTTCTACTTGGAAGGGGTGTGTTGTAGGCGTACCTCTCAATCTACAATTTGATATGAGATATAATAATGTTTTGCGGTGGAAATCCAATCACTAAATGCTGATCAATAACGGGCTCCCTAATTGAGGTTGTAATGAATTCACAAAAGGGTAGGGTCCACGCGTGATTATAAAAAAGTTTGTCAGAGACCCGGGAGTGGCCCAGAGGGCCAAAGCCACCACTCGAACTTGTTTTTGTTATATACAGCATTGTTTCATGTAAGGAAAACCGGCTGCATTTAAAATTAAGCATTTACTTTATTGAAAGGCAACTGCAGGTCTGCAGGCCCCTGTGATGGCCACCAATCAGACTGAGCTACAATCATTCTTCTTCTTGTTCTTCTTCTCCTTCTTCATGCGCAAAGTCAGATTGTGACCTACTCCGAATGGGAATGCAGCACACTCACCTATTGCTACATAGGTCGGTTTGTTAAATTCTTTAGAGGTTGCAAAAAAAAAGATTGTTACATCCAATCATTAGTAATTAGTCCCACGTCACCTATCAATCAAATCTATTGCTATGGCTTGCACACCAGTGCTGTGCCACCTGACAGCATCTTGACCTTTGATATGAGGGTGCACTGCTGAACAAATTCTGGGTTAGTCGTGCAACCTGCAGCCCTCTGCTAACAACATTAGCAAACGCAGACACATATACAAGAACTTTCCTTTCACTGCTATCCTTCTGTTCTAAAGCTTTGTGGGCCAATTGAAGACCTCAGAGTTAGCAAGCCTGTTTCTCCTGCCCTTTCGCTTAAGCAGGAGCTTACACTGAGATTTGGTTGCCGTGTTTTAGGATAGCCTCATAGATGTGATTAATGTGGGGTAACACAGGCACAAAAAGCTAATGTGCAGCTGGAGAGGCTTTATGTTTTAGTAGATAGTGACATCTAGAGGCAGAATGGTGTAACTTACAGCATTTAAAATAAATACTACCGACTGGAGCCCAGACTCCCTAGGTTATTGTCATTAATTTCAAAGTGTGGGTATAAAAAAGATTTACTTTCACACAAGTGAATTTATTGCTTCCTTTTTTGGGCAAATTTCAAGATTAGACTATCCGTTTTTCATCTTCTTGAGATGCCTCAGTGGGCTAATCACCGTCAAAAATGCGTGCTGCTGCCACAAAAGCCATCCCATAAACTGCTCATATACCTTACATCCTGTCTCCCCACTCGCCCAAATAAATGTATCAATTTTAGAAATGGCGGTATTTGAATGAAAATCTGTTGCACAGTTTGAAAAGCAGTGCATTTCTGCAGTGTCCCTTTTAGTCTAGCTAGCTCTCTGCTTTCTTCCAGTGAACTTAACAGTCAATCAATCGATCAATCAAATTTCTTAAGCGCGCTACTCACCCGGTAGGGTCTCAAGGTGCTGGGGGTGGGGGTGTGGGGGGGAGTGTTACTGCTCGAAGAGCCATGTTTTGAGGCGCTTTCTGAAAGTTAGGAGGTCCTGGGTCTTGTGTAGGTTGGTGGGGAGGGAGTTCCAGGTTTTGGCGGCAAGGTGGGAGAAGGATCTGCCACAGGAGGTGGTACGTTGGATGCGGTGGACCTTAGCGAGGGCGAGGTCGGTGGAGTGGAGCTGGCGGGTCGGGATGTGGAAGTTGATTCGTTCGTTGAGGTAGGCCGGTCCGGTCTCGTGGAGGGCTTTGTGAGCGTGGATTAGGATTTTGAAGACGATCCTTTTGTTGATGGGCAGCCAGCATAGGGATCTGAGGTGAGCGGAGATGTGCTCGTGGCGAGGGAGGTTGAGGATGAGACTTGCGGTGGCGTTCTGGATGCGCTGGAGTTTTCTCTGAAGCTTGGCTGTGGTCCCTCCTTAGAGGGCGTTGCCGTAGTCCAGTCTGCTGCTGACGAGGGCGTGGGTGACTGTTCTTGTTTCTGTTGGAATACACTTGAAGGTCTTGCGTAGCATGCAGAGGGTGTCGATGCAGGAGGATGATATGGCGTTGATTTGCTGAGTCATGTAGAGAGACGAGTCTAGTATGATGCCAATATTGCGTGCGTGGGTGGTGGGTGTCGGGGTGCTCCTAGGGTGGCCGGCCACCACGAGTCGTTCCATGGTGTCTTGTTGGGTCTGAAGATGATGATCTCAATTTTTCCTGAGTTCAGTTGGAGGTGGCTTGCTGTCATCCAGCTAGCGATGGCGAGGAGGTTGTTGTTGGCGGTAGATGGGTTTCTAGTGAGGGACAGGATGAGCTGGGTGTCATCAGTGTATGAAATGATGTTGAGGCACTGGGGATGGACGATGCTGGCGAGCAGAGCCAGGTAGATATTGAAGAGGGTGGGGATGAGTTAGGATCCATGGGGGACTCCACATATGGTCTTGGTGGCTTTAGATCAAAATGGAGGGAGTCAAACTCTTTGGGTTCTTTCGGAGAGGAAGGAGGTGAGACAGTCCAGTGCTTTGTGGCGAATTCCGGCATTGAAGAGGCGTGTGCGAAGGGTTTGGTGGCATACGGTGTCGAATGCTGCGGAGAGGTCTAGAAAGATGAGGGCAACGGAATCCATCTGAAATGCTCCAACCCCTTTCTTGCTGTTAGTCATGCGAGAGATGCTCGGTGACCAGGATTTACCAATTGTGTAATGCCCCCTCCCATTGGACATAAAACATAAAAACACTTTGGGCATGATTACTACCTTGGTGGATGGGATTACTCCGTCACAAATGTGACGGATATCCCGCCTGCTGTATTACGATTCCATAATGGCCTATGGACATCATAATATGGCGGACGAGATATCCGTCATGTTTGTGACGAGTAACTCATCTGCCAAACTCTAAATCAGGCCCTCTGTCTCACAAGGGGTATGTTATATATTGACTGCTTAAGAGGTGATATGATATGCCTTTCTGTTCCTGCAGAAGCCCGATGATATACCTGTATGGACATGGCTGAGTGAATTTGTGTACTATGATCAAGATGCCCATGAGATGCATATAAACAAATGATGCATTACAGGATGTTGTCATTAAGCTTTGTGAAAATAGCCAAGGAGGTGGTAGCTAGCTGAAAGTTAAAATGAAAGAATGTAATATCGGACAGTCAAAATAACAACCTCTGTGACCTCATGTATGCACTGGATGAATACCTGGTCGATTTGTAACCATATTTATTGTATATTAATCTTCTGCATCTTGTCTCTCTGTCCAAGTAATGTGTATTGCTTGTTATTAAATCATCGCAGCCTAGTACAAACAAAGCCTGTATGTCAAACCAGTGCATCGCCAACCTGTTTGAAGTGTTCACGTCACAGTGATCAGACCACCCAGTGCAGGGAAAAAATAATCAATGGAACCTTAAAGTCAAACTATCCTCCGAGGGTGGTAACAATCTGTAATGAGCAGGGTCCTACATGAACAGAAATA
Source organism: Pleurodeles waltl (assembly GCF_031143425.1). Taxonomy (NCBI): domain Eukaryota; kingdom Metazoa; phylum Chordata; class Amphibia; order Caudata; family Salamandridae; genus Pleurodeles; species Pleurodeles waltl. Next base: position 1,694,396,589 of record NC_090440.1, read on the forward strand.
GTGATTCAGAACTCATGAACTTCTCTAGTGGATTTCCAACATAAGTCCCCTAAATCAGTCAAGTCTGCTGTTCCATTATGGTCCCTCATGGAGAACACCAAGGGCCATATTTATACTTTTTGACGCACAACTGCGCCAACGCAGTTGTGCGTCAAAAATTTTAACGCTGGCTAACGCCATTCCAAAGCACCATGCGGGCGCCTTATTTATGGAATGACGTTAGCCGGCGCAGCTAACTGGTGTGCGTAAAAAAAAATGACCCACACCAGGCAGCGCCGGCGTAGGGGAAAATGGAGCTTGGGCTTAAAAAAATGGGGCAAGTCAGGTCTGAGGCAAAATATTAGCCTCAACCCGATTTGCGCCATTTTTTTTAACTCCCAACCCCCATTGAAATTACTCCTGTCTTAGCACAGACAGGAGTCATGCCCCCTTGCCCAATGGCCATGCCCAGGGGACTTATGTCCCCTGGGCATGGTCATTGGGCATAGTGGCATGTAGGGGGGCACAAATCAGGCCCCCCTATGCCACAAAAAAAAAATACTTACCTGAACTTACCTCAAGTTCCCTGGGATGGGTCCCTCCATCCTTGGGCGTCCTCCTGGGGTGGGCAAGGGTGGCAGGGAGTGTCCCTGGGGGCATGGGAGGGCACCTCTGGGCTCCTTCCGAGCCCACAGGTCCCTTAACGCCTGCCCTGACCAGACGTTAAAAAATTACGCAAAAGCGGCTGGACGTCATTTTTTTTGACCCGCCCACTCCCGTGCGTCATTTTTGCACGGGAGTTTAAAGAAGGCGCACATGCCTTGGAGTAATTTTTTAGACGGGAACGCCTACCTTGCATATCATTAACGCAAGGTAGGTGTCCACGCAAAAAAATGATGCAAACTCCAAGATCTTTGGCGCTAGACGGGTCTAACGCCAAAGTATAAATATGGAGTTAGCTTTGCGTCGGATTTGCGTAAAAAAATGACGCAATTCAGGCGCAAACAGAGTATAAATATGCCCCCAAGAGACTAAACTGTTGGTGAAATCAAAGGTCTACAAACCCACAGGTTGTGCCTCCCAGCCCCCGCTAAATAACAACTCGTCAAACAGCTGGAAATCTCGGCAAATCATATTCCACACTATACATTGCAAGGCCAACAAGATATTTTAAACAGAGGTAACATCTTGAGGCTGTTAGCCGAGTTGCCGTTGCTTCAGAACATAGAATCCACAGACCTAATATTGGTAAAATTTCATCCTAGCAGTGACCGCTTGGGTTCAGAACAAACGCTCAATACTTGGAGATTGAGAAAATCCTGCTAATTACAGACTGATCACCCTTATTGACTCCAAGGCTAAGTATTTTGCCTCTTTGATCCTAGATGACTTGCTTGACTGGTCTAATTCTAACAACCTAGTTCCCCTGAACCAAACCTGCTTCCGAAGGGATATGGCACCATGATAAACATATTAGCATTAGACAACATTGCTGACAAATCAAAATGCCTAAAGAAAAAACTACATCTATGTTTTATAGACTTAAAAAATGCTTTTGACCGGGTGGACAGAGCCATCCTTTGGGGAAAGTTACGAAGCTGGAGTGAGCATGAAAGAATTCTACGACGCTTGGGTGCAGATTAAGCTAGCTGACGGCACAAAACCTTCGAGGAGGATTCCAACAAATATTGGTCTGAAACAAGGGTGTTTGCGCACCTGTTTAATCTTTTCATGGCTGACCTTTCCCCTAAACTGGATGGGACAAACTCACGCTCACCGAAGTTGGGAACTCTGCCTGTATCGCACCTCTCATACGCAGACGATATATTCTTATTGAGCCACACAAAAGTAGGTCTGCAGCAGTTAGTTATTACCTTGGACAACTTTGCAGCAACAAATAAACTGGAAATCAATACTAGCAAGTCAAAAACCATGTCCATGGGGTGCACCTTTAGTCCTGCACTCAATCTTAAATTAGGCAACACAGTATTGGAAGAGATCAGTTATTATATCTGGGCCGCAACATAAATAATAAACTGAACTTTGTAGTGCAAAAACAACATATCACACAAAAATGCAAAGCGTTGGCATTTTCTTTTTGCACTCTGACCAGAAAGTTGAATGGGCCTTCTTACAAACCCCTACTGTTTGTCATGTCTGCTAAACTCTTACCAGCCATAATGTATGGAAGTGCGGCACTATACTGGAAAGACACTTTAATTCTGGACCGTCAACAATTCAAAATATATAAACAAGTGTTTTGTCTCCCCGTACCGCTTCTCCTTCACAAGTTAGGCTAGAATTCGGTCTAAAACAGCAGCAGCTAGATAGAAAATTCCATACGATTAAACCTGGTATAAAATAAGGGGAAATAAAATAAGCCTGTTAGTTGCAGACCCAAAGTCAACATACAATGGGTATCTGCAACACTCCCTGCAAGAGACTCAAATGACACAGTTGTGGAACTCTAATATGGCATTCTTTGCATTAAACAGAGAAGTTAGGCTGCAATCCTTGCTGGACGATAAGCGCAAATTTGCGGGCCGATCGCATGCCTGGATCATTATGCACAATTATAGCAACCTAATGCTAGCACAGTGTTTGTTGTCAACAAGTGCACTTGAAACGTCAGATGCTTGCCATGTGCTTAGGGTCCTTGCCATCTCTAGCGGATCAACCAACATGGAAGAATGGGGGCGAGGAGTTATCCAGGCTATGTGATGCCAGAATAGAGGATATGGTCCATCTGATTTGCATCTATCCGGCTCTAAGAGAAGCGCGTCGTCAATTGTTAAAACCTGTTTTTGTTACGAGTGGGGTTCGCTCTTGACGGCCAGCAGTAATGAAAGTGTTTTACCTATCTGAACCGCAGATAAATTGTAGACTGGTGAAATGTTTAACCCTGCATGCTAAATATCTAACTGGCTGCTCATGATTTTCCTATAACCCTTCTTTTAGATACCCTTGGGGCTTTACAGTGATGTTAAGGTCTATCATAGAAGCTCGCCGTGTCTGTGTAGGCACAATCTAACTATTAAGGTGCAGATAAGTTCTCTGGCTAAATGTTGACGCTACAGTGTGTTGAAGATGATTAGTAAGGATTGTGTTTCCTATAATTCAACAACATTACATTTTAAAGTATTTTAGTATATTATGAGGACTTTAAGATCCCTTCAGCACAAATGACACAATTTTAGTAAAGTCCTGTGAATTTTACATCTTAGCCATATCAAACTGTATAGTTTTGTAGTTTTAACGGATGTGAGTAAAGCATCGAGTATGGGTACTGTAAGTCAGAAGGCTTGATTGTAATTATGCATTTTGAAAAGTTTACGTATTTCTGCCCTCCCTTCATTAGCACTTTGCATCTTGATGGGCGTAAAATTCATAGCACTTTAAAATGATTTTATACTTGTAATAGCTTTGATGGATTTATGTAAAGTGCTATATAGAGAGTTTACGCATTCCTGCTTTCCCTCTGTTTGCACGTTGTATCTTAATGAATGTAAATCTACAGCACTTTAATGGGACTTGTGTTCACAATAGTTTAAATGGTTTTATGTAAAGCGTCAAGTATATGTGTTAAAATTCAGGGATTTACCTTAAGTATGTATTTTGAAGTGACTATGCATTTTGGTTGTTTTCCTCTGCTCCCCTCCCACTTTTGCTAAGATTTAATTAATTATGCAAATAAAGATTACTTACACTCAGTAATCATTTAAATCTAGATGTGCTGTTAATCCACTCCATTTGCCTGAGAAATTGAATTCATATGATTGATTACCCTTGGGAATTCTGCATATCCTACAACATTTGAAATGAGTAGCGAGGATATTTTGCCAGGAAAAGATCCGAGAGTTTTTTCATTTGTATGTGGGAGACTGTTGACAGGTAAAGACCACCAGGAACCGCAATATTTCTTATTAATGAAACACTCTGATACTCTCTTTAGTGTCAAGTGCTATCTCTGCTTTAACATTATGAATACAATTACCTTGTGTGGCAATATCACATTTCCAAACACATTTCAGAGTGGTAAAAATAGGCTGCAAAGATCCTTGAATTCGTCGTTATATTTCCCCTTTATGCAGTCATTAAGTTGGACAAAATTGTTAACCGGGCCACAGTCTAGTCTCCAGGCTCTAGCTGCAGATTTATCATTAACTAAATGTGGCTAGTGGGGGGGCGTGGCCAAGATGGCGACCGGAGCGGCAGCATAAACTGCAGCTCCGATCCCTGGCCCGGTAAATTATCCTGTTGGAGGCGCCCGGGCCCCCCCGAGAGCGGGTCCGACTGCCGCTAAGAGGGCTGCCCGGGGGCGGCATCGTCAATCGTGGCCGGAGACGCCCTACTCGCATGCCTGGCGATCGGCTGGATTGAGGCCGTGATCGCGCTGCAGACAACGCGCTCGTGGCGAGCGCTACATGGAACCACCCGCGACCCGGTCCCAGAACACGGGTTCGCGTTATGCTGAGGCGACATAGCACCTTCGTTTTTACCCGGTGGTGAGAGGCGCCGGGGTGCGCGCTCCGGAGGGGCGGTGCCGTCCAGGCCACCTACGGTACAGCGCCATCTTAGCAAGATAAGCCCTGCCGGAGCAGGCTTACCTGTTTTACACCCGGTGAATGGGGCTTCCCGTACTGTGACTCTCCTGCTGTTCTGCGGTAACACACCGTTCCGCGGCCGTCCTGGAGGTCGTACCGCACGGAACACGCCTCCTGTTGGTGTGGCCTGGGGATTGCGCCGCATGCACGGAAGGCGCCATTGTGAACTCTACGCGGAACTGTGCTGGCTGGAATTTATTTTATTCACTGCGGCGAAGCCCCTCAGGGGCCGAATCCTGTCAAGGTAGGCCCTCCCCCGCACCATAATCATCGAGATGAGAAGCCGGTGTGGATGTTCTGGTTTCCTCTGCCCACCCATAGCTGCATAGCGCCCCGCGCTCTGGCTACTGATTAATCCATCGCATCAACAGGCCCAACAGGCGGCGGCCAATACGTAACACCTCTGCATCCTTTGCAAACAATAGTGCCTAACTCTGCCATAAAAGGCCCGCTGGCGCGTTGGTGGCGCTGTGCAATGGCGCGTCGCATCGGGGCGCGCACCCTGTAAACTCACTCTGTGTTATCGCTGTGGGGCAGCATCGACCTGTGGCATCCCTGCTCCCTGCACAGAGCAGTCCGGGAAAACAGACTCACTAAATAACTGGCTCCAGTGTCGCAGGCCACGTTGGATGATAAATTGTGGCCAATTAAACGCACTGAATCAATGCGGATTGCTACACCAGCACAGGGGACCACAGCCGCAGCCCCTACTGTACGTATCCTTGTCCTGCATTGGCCCGTGCTTCACTTCTGGGAGACCGAGGCATTAGGAAGTCAGCTATCTGGGAGAGGGGTAAACACATAATGGACCTGGCTGTTTATAAGGGAAGTGCCTATTGATGACAGTTACCGTGTGGTAGTGCGCACACGCATGAATCATCCCTCTTGGGACACTAGTTCCCATGTGTTGCTGTAACTTCTGTCACAATGCACAGCGTATTGCTCCCTATTCCACCAGTCTTATAAATTCATACCAGCCCTGTCATTATTAAGTGACACAAGTGATAGCAAAAATACCATCCAAAGCCTTGCTTGTTCCTGGCCTTGCTCCTTTTCAACGTCTAGGCTCGAACTGGTGTGACACTTGACTAGATCGTGCATACTGCTTCGCGTTTTCTCAGCACGCTAACGTCTAAGAGCTCCTGTACTTGCCAAATGGTCAAACCAAAAACCCCACGTGCACCTCTGGGCAAGATGGAACACGCCACTTCATCCTCCTCAGAGCCCTACGCCAACACGCAAGTGGCACTTCAGAAACTAGAATTGACCCTACAATCACACACATCACAATTCGAAAAGATACTACAAGCCATTCTAGACACTAAAATTACTCTGGAAGCTAAAATAGGTTCGGTAACAGAAGATCTTAACATACTTCGCACTGACCAACACGCACTAGCTGATAGGGTATCGGAACTTGAAAGAGATACTGTGGCTATCCCCCGCTCGGTGAAAGATCTCCAATAGCAACTAGTTCACTTATCGACAGAGGTGGACTCTTTAAAACGCAGAGCTGAGGATGCAGAAGGTAGATCTCGCCGCAACAATATCCGTATGGTGGGATTCCCCGAGCGTGCCGAGGGCCTCAGTGCTGAACTATTTATAGAGAAATGGCTTACTGATACTATTCTGAAGGATAATATCCCGAAGTTCTTTTCTGTCGAAAGAGCACACAGGATCCCTGCCAGGCCTCCCCCTCCTGGCTCCCAACCACGTCCGCTTATAGTAAGACTCCTTAATTACCGTGACAGAGATCTTATCCTACAGTTATTTCGCAAATCTGGCCCGGTAAGCTTCGAAGATGGTGTGATTACAGCCTACCTAGATTTTACAGCAGAAGTACAGAAGAAACGCAACTCTTTCTACCATGTTAAGGCGTGTCTCCGAAAACACAACATCAAGTATGCGCTGTTGTTCCCTGCCAGACTCCGGATACAAGATGACACTCGCACACTCTTTTTTACCTCTCCAGAGGACGCCTGGACCTGGCTACATGCCAAGGGGCTAGCCGATCCATTAGACACAATTGCTCTGGGAGCCGATAGACCCTCCTCCACGTCAGGTCGCAGACAGCGCAAGAAACAAGGCGCGAAGCCCTCGCCTGAACAAGCGCAAACTGAACGCTCCCGACTTCTGCGAGCCACATCCAGATTTGTTAACGCGTCACCTACTGCCTCCTCTACACAAGCGGACGTTGAGCAGGAACAGGATGCAAACTCTGACTCAGCTGAATCCACACGTGGCCCTACCCTCACACCACGCACAGCAGATGATATCTGCTAAACAGCTGGGCCCTACTGGTTCTTACAGATCGTGGACAGTATCACAATACTATTACACCTCCTTCTGAGCGCCATCGGCATCCACCTGCTACGCCGCGTGATTCGATTGTGCCCCTGGGCGGCACACTCTTCACCACAAGTGAACAGGGCAAGGTAAACCCTAGACTCTGTATCAATGCTGCCCGACACCCCCCTGCTCCATATGGACCATTCTCTCATGCCAGCAAATGCTGGAATAGATTTCTATTTTTCAATTCAGTTGTTATTGTGTGTTGTTTTAGTGTGCTCCCTTTTATTTAATCGTTGGTTTTATCACATGTTAGTTAATTGCAAATGCAGCAGCAAATGTACATGTCATGATTATCATAGCAATAGGACTGCAGCTCGCAATGTCGCTGGTGTGGGTCGCCCAACCTTAGTGTGCGCATGTCACAATGTTTTTATGTCATGGTCAGCAGGCAATCATTCCCTTGGGCATACGAAAACCACAACAATATCATGGCCACTCAAACTCATCAGAGTATAGCAAAATACAAAGTGCTCACATGGAATATTAGAGGCATGGCAACCCCACGGAAGCGTCAGAGAGTTTACGCCTTTCTTAAGAGACATCAGATACATATAGCATTATTGCAAGAAACACATCTCTCTAAAGCTACGCTAGAAAACACACGCTCAAAATGGAAGGGGCAATTGCATGGCACAACTTCTTCATCATTTGCCCGTGGGGTAGCGATTTGGATCGCCCCCGGGGTTCCATTCACCGTGTCTCGCACACAATGTGACTCAAATGGTCGCCACGTGATAGTTGAGGGCATACTAGATGGATCCCCTTTAGCCCTAGTTGCACTGTACTCCCCAAATGTAGACCAGCGAGATTTCCTATCTACACTTTCAACCGGCAACCTTAATGACCCTACGTTGGAATGCGTTTGGGGAGGAGACTTTAACAGTGTCTTAGACACTCAAAAGGACCGCTCGTTCCCCCCGCTTACCTCAGCTCCTTCCAATCGTGCCTCTCAAGCACTAGCAAGCTGGGCTTTAAACAATGGCCTGAGCGAAGTATGGAGGATGGCCCATCCTGCCCAACGGGAATACTCTTATTATTCCCCTGTACATAAGCTGTATACCAGAATAGATATGTTTTTTGTATCTGCAACAGTGATTCAGAAGGTGTGCGGATCTGAATACTTAGCGCGCACTATATCAGATCATAATCCTTTATGTGTAACAATAGCTTGGGGTCACATGCACACCCGCATACCAACGTGGCGTTTACAGCCGGAAGCCCTTTTAGATCCCCCCTTTCAAACAGAGATAGCTAAAATATTAGCTGATTATTTCCTGCTAAATAAAAACTCGTCATCATCCCGCTCTATAGAGTGGGATGCCCACAAAGTGGTGATAAGGGGACACTGCCTTGCAGCCACGGTAGGGGTGAGAAAAGTACTCACTAAAGAGCTACAAACATTAGAGGTAAAAATCCGTAATGCGGAGGCTGCGGTTGTTGGGGACGAGTCCATACTAACAACACTGAATTCGCTCAGGGCCGCTCATAGCGAAGCAGATACTAGGCTAGGCAAACATGACTACAGACATTATATAACAAGACAGCACGCTGAAGGAGACAGATCCGGTAGATTGTTGGCTTGGCTGACTCGACAGCCCTCACAGCCAACACCTATCGGCGCGATACGTTTAAACCCCAACGTTATCGTTAACACTCAGTCTGGCATTAATGAAGCCTTTTTCACATATTATCGTACACTTTATACGTCTCCTCCCCCTCCGCCGGAATCACACCTAACTGATACACTACAACTTGTCTCTCAAAACCAACTTATCCTCGATAACACCCATATTCTAGATGGCCCCATTACCATTGAAGAACTGCGCTCAGCTTTGGCACAAATGGCGCGCAGTAAAACCCCCGGATCGGATGGACTCCCGGTGGAATATTTTAACTCTCATGCGAGTCATCTCCTGCCCCCGCTCGTTGAAGTGTTCAATGAGGCGTACCATAATTTGCAAATGCCAGACTCTTTGCGCGAAGCTTTAATAGTGGTCCTTCCAAAAGCTGGTCGAGACCCACTTGATGTTAAATCATACAGACCGCTCTCCCTCCTAAACACAGACTGCAAATTACTAGGGAAAATATTAGCGAATAGGCTCCTCCCCTACCTACCGAGTCTGATACATCAAGACCAGTCCGGCTTTATCCCCGGCAGGAGCACCTTCCTAAATATTAGGAGACTGCTTCATATAATGCATAACAACACGAACACCGAAGCGGTCGCCCTCTCCCTAGATATTGAAAAAGCGTTTGACACACTAAGCTGGAATTATCTTATTTGCACACTCAGGGCGTTCGGCTTCGGACCTGGCTTCATAAACTGGATCAGGACGCTGTACTCTAAGCCCACAGCACGTGTAAAAAATGGTCGCATTATCTCCGAAGCATTTGCCATAAGTAGAGGCACCAGACAGGGTTGCCCATTATCCCCCTTGCTGTTTGCCATTGCCATGGAGCCACTGGCAATCAAACTGCGTAGCTTCGCGCATATGTGGGGTATCCCGGAATCTAACACCTATCATATCATATCTCTATATGCAGATGATGCCCTGATTTATCTGCGTAATCATTCTACCTCCATGTCAGAGGTGCTGAAATTGCTGGACTCCTTCGCCCTCGCCTCTGGACTTCACGTCAACTGGTCCAAATCCAGTATTTTCCCTCTTATCTCCATTCCGACTGATGCGCATATAACACTTCCGCAATATAAACTACCGTGGTCATATACAACCATTAAGTACCTCGGGGTGCAGATTTACCACTCTGTTACAGATTTAAAAGAGGGCAATATTGACAGAGTGGTGAGATCCACTCGCGGCTCGATACCATTCTGGAGCTCACTCCCTTTATCCCCGTTGGGCCGGGTAGCAATAACCAAGATGATTATCCTCCCGAGGTTCCTATATTATTTTACTGCCCTGCCAGTGTGCCTGCCACGCTCCTTCTTTAATAAATTACATTCAATATTAACCGACCTACTCTGGGGCAAAGATAGACGTAGAGTAGCGTTGACCATAACACAACATCCGCAGGAAATGGGCGGGTTGGGCATGCCTAACCTCGAAAGATACTACGCGGCCGCTCAACTGTCGTGGCTGGCTGGATGGCTGCATGATGCCCCTTCCGCTGAGGGCGCACTGCTGCAGTCATGTATGCCCCCCAAGGGGCTGCTGCTCACATTGTTATCTACCCCTCACTCCTTACCCTCGAAACACATACTGATGGAAGCAGCTCGCTTTTGCTGGTACAGATATGTCCATGGCAAGTCCCCCTCCCCCCCTTACTCACCCTTGATACCGCTGTTTCAATTGCCGGGCACCCAAATTATTTCAATACATCATAACACACGGGATATAAATACACTGAAGGTGGGCGATCTATACTCCCATTCCGCGCTGTACTCCTTTACGGAACTGGTGTCTGCCGGGGTGATGCACAATGGGGCCTTTTTGACATACAGCGCCATTAAACGACTGCTAAACAAGACCTGGGGCCTCGGCAATAATGTACCCCCTGAGTCCCCATTATTCACTACTATCCTTACAATAGGTAGCGCAAAAGGTACCATAACTAAAATATACAAAATACTATTAGCAGCAGTTTGCACTACCCTGCTGCACGCTAAAGCACGCTGGGACATGGTCCTTCCTACGCCATTACCACTAAAAACCTGGACCGCAGCTCTTGCAACAATCAAATCAATATCCCGTAATCCTCGCTTACGCTATACCCAATGTAATTATATTCACCATGCTTATTTATCCCCAGCCCGCATTCTGAGAATATACCCGAACACAACTCCGTCGTGCCCAAGATGTGCTACCCCGGCAGCTGACTTTTACCACATGGTTTGGAGTTGTCACTCAATAAACTCAGCCTGGCACCGAGTTACAAACGTTACAGCAGACATCTCATCCCTCGCATTATCCCCCATACCAGAGTCCTGCTTACTGGGCATACGGCACCGCACTAAGGGAGATAAACAGACACACAGATTCATAGACTTAGCGTTTGTTGTCTTCAAACGTCTGATTGCAACACATTGGAAGGCTCCACATGTTCCGTCCCATTCGGTTTGGCTGCGCGACTTACATAGTCGCTCGCAGGCCGAGGCGCAGACACTTAATCTATTGCAACGTAAAGGTCTCATCGTAGTGGGCCCTGAAGTCTGGAATACCTTTGTGGTGGCAATAGAAGCGCGTGACGACCTGCACCCCCCGTGAATAGTGCAACATACACAAATCTTACAGCAAGGTGGATACGATCAGCAGGATACTTGAACTGTCTCAATCTTAATTATAGACATTGCTGACACTCTCATTCTAATCCTCAAAGTATTAACCTAACAAACCAGGCTGTTTCCACTGCGTACAAGACTCTACGCAGGTCAAACCCAGTTCGATCAATGCCAATTAGGCTCAGCATCCAGCTGAACCCCACAAAACACAATCCTTGCCCCACCTCTGTCCTTCGATCTAAACACACTTACATATATTAGCTGCATTCCTTCCTCTAGCCTCTCCCTACCTCGGCTTGAGGTTGCAAATATTATCAATGACATTGGTCGTGCTTAGCTGCATTGATATTCGGCAAGTAGTTGCCGCACAGTATTTAAGCTGTATGTTTCCTTTTTTCTTGCTCTGTTGGCATTATCTTATGTTTGTTTATAATTTGATTTTTCTCTTTCTCTTTCATACCAGTTAATATGCAAAGAGGCTGTGCAAGATTATTTATGCAAGCAAATAATTCGATAAATTGTAAACAGCCAATGTACTGGTATGTGAATGTTATGTTTAATAAACAGATTTAAAAAAAAAAAAAACTAAATGTGGCTAGTGCAAAATCTTTAGAGCTGGTACCTTGCTGACTTGGAACTGCTTAGGTTTAGGTGCTCACTTACCTCCTCCTTAGTAGCATCTCTAACTGTAAAGATATTCCTCAGGCTACTCTTTGCAGGGAACCATCAATGCTGCACCACCTTAATAAGTCATTGTGTAAACACAAGCTGGCCAGTCACAACTCACGGTGCCAAATAAATCATGTGGAGGGCTGCATTGGAGACTTCCTCCTGGGCTGCCTGATGAGTTCCAGTTCATTTCACACACTGCTGGCTAGTTTGTGTCCCTAGCATGCACTGTCTTTCATAAGGAGCTAAATAGCAGAACATTTGGCAGACTGCCCCTTAGGACAGTTCTGCTGCAAGGCACAACCGGATTCAGAGGCACGTGATGATAACCACGATGCAACCCAGTGGATCAACTGCAGCTGAAATGTTGTGAGGAGGTGGTCAGGGAGCTCCAGATTTACTGGGGAGATGCCGCTTCTGCACTGTGAAATCAATATCTAGCAAACAGCATACACAGCTGTTCCCAAAACAACATTGCTTTGCAGTGCACCTCAGCAGGGAATTAGGGTATTTCATGAGATGCAGCACAAACTGAACCAGGGACCATTCTCTGGATAATGCAGGGTGACATTGCAATCGAACTGCTATAAGGTACCAGGGCCTAGAATTGTACAAGTTGTGCATGTGTAGAAAATATTTTTTATATGCTCAATGGACTCTATAAACCATTTCCATTATTATGATAATCTTTCTCCTGTAAGATTCCTAGTAATACCCCCTTATTCTGGCCTGAACCTTAACCTGTAGACAAAATATGAAGTCACAATATGAGCATTTATTTTTGCTGCCGCTAAACATCATTGACTGCTGCAAAAAGTAATGGAATAAAATAGCAAACCCTAGTATTTATGCATTGGTATTTATACAGTCTGTCTCCAGCTGAAGTACAATGATGTGTTGTACATCTTAACGAGGATTTTAAGCTTTGAATTACATAGTCCATATTTACCAGTGCATTTCACACATTAACAATCCCTAGACTCAGGGAGTTTCAGTGATTTACCCAGAATCACACAGTTTTTTGGTTGTGCTAAGGTCAGAGTTAGAGCTTTAGTTCCATAGTCAGCAACTTAGCCACTAAACCGTAGTACTCCCTTTTAATAAGAATTAGAACATTGGAATGTTGGCATGTCCATTGAAGACAACGGAGTGCTGCGGGCTTTTACTGGCCAGTAAAAGCCCGCAGCGCCAACATTCCAATCTTCTTTGTTCACAGCAACAGCTGTGAACAAAGCCTCACGGAGCCCGAGGGGATTTTAATCCCCTTGGGCTCCGTGAGCAATTTGTTTTATTTCATAGAACATTCTGCCCTGAGTGGCAGAATGTTCTAATAGCCTTAGAACCCGCCGTAGTGGGCTCTACCGGCTATTAAAGGCCCTTTCCCTTGTTAAATGCCCTCGCCTTCGGTTCGGGCATTTAACCCGGGAGCGGGCCTTTAATAGCCGGTAGAGCCCGCTACGGCGGGTTCTAAGGCTATATTAGAACCTCAGTGCAAATTAGCACCAATCAGGCAATCTATGTAATCTGACTGCAGGGGTATATATATATACAGAGCACTGTATAGCTTGGGGTAAAAAAATCTTATAGATGATCTGTGTGTGCTTTGCAGGAGCTTAAATGTGCTTATTAGATAGGCCATTCACTTATAAAAAAAAATAAGTGCGGGCACAAAATGTTCCTTAGTAAACAACCAGCGGTTTTGCGGTTAGGAGGGTTAATGGATACTGAGGCAGCCTTTTCTCATTTCCACTTCATGCCTCTAGACCTCATTCTCCTTTTCTCACTTTTGAAGATTTGTTTGTTCCAGGGTTCTTCCTCTGCCACAGCTTTCCTATCTTTTTTGTCCTACTTCTTTCTTCCTTGTCTGGAGTTCTCTCTCTTGATCTGGGTCAAAGTTTGATAATGGAAAATAATCACCGGGTTGTATTTATTTTTTGTATAACATAAAAATCACAGTTTGCAATCCCAATAGGTTGGCTGAGGGGGATGCATTCCCGCTGTAGAGATCTGTGTGCACTTGGCAGCTCATATGTTTCCATTTCAAGACAACTTAGTGAACTTAATGTCCCTTCTCCAGAAGACTAAATATAACATGAAAGACAATGGAGCCTATTCCAAAACTGCATCTGTAGTACTTGAAGTAGTACTACAATAGTACTATTCACATATTACAAAATACTATTCACTAACCTATGTGTGTTGACTTCTGCCTCAGTCACTCCTATCTTTTTCTGTGCAGAGGTAAATGTAAGTACTTGTAGGAAATTGGATTATTATTTGGGGTCGGTGACTACCCACCTCATGGAATAATCCCAGTCTGTTTCACTCAGTTAACTTGAGCTCATCGCTCTGGCAGCTATGGCACAGAGCAGACAAGCTTAACGTAGGGCACCATGTAAAGTATGTATGCAGTACCTAAACAGTAATAAATTCAAAGTGGCAAACAATAAAAATCTCACACCAAATTAGAAAAATTGAGTACAATTTAATAAGCGAAATGACAAAAAAAATCAAATAATGGAACTGGAGACATGAATATTTAAAGTTTTAATTAGAAATATTTCCAAAAACCACAAAGCCTCATTGATAGTCAATGGTTGCAGTAGACCGGAATCTAGGTGCAATTTGAAGCTGACCGTGATGGAGCGCGGGTTAGATACACCAACCAGGTTCATTCTGGTCAAAGATTGTATCTACTGACTTAGGGCCTCATTACGAGTTTGGTGGTCGGACCGCCAAACTGCCAAAAGATCACCATGTTGGCGGTCACACAGACCGCTGTATTACAAGTAACACAGGCAGGACTGACAAAAGTCAACCAAAATCTCAAGATCGCCAGTCACAAGGAGGGAATGAAATAGACAATCCACCACCAGCACTGACAGCACGTCGACCAACCACTGACCGCATTACAAGTCAAAAGTCCCAGTGGTGGTTCAGCCATGGCGGTCTACCAATGGTGCTCCTAACCACGGCGGCTCGGGGTCACCACAGTAATAAACAACAACACATTGGATGGCTTTGAAAACAACACAGCTCACAAACATTGCCACACTCGACACACCTGCAAAGCACATTATAAAACACACCCTTCACACACCACAAACACTTGCATCTGTAACACAACACACTGTAGCCAGAGCGCACAACAGAGGAAAAAAAAATAATTAGAATAGGCACCCCTGCAATTTTCCCACATCACATACCACACCCTTCACACATTATTTTTCTAGAAAAATCCATTTGCACTTCCCAACCTCACAAATTCACCATTGTCTGTTTTTCAATCCATTCCCCTAGCACCACCATGTCACCCCAGAAAAATCCCCATTTCATTGATGAAGAGTTAAGAGTCAATATGGATGAAATCTTAAGAGTAGAGC
Source organism: Pleurodeles waltl (assembly GCF_031143425.1). NCBI lineage: Eukaryota > Metazoa > Chordata > Amphibia > Caudata > Salamandridae > Pleurodeles > Pleurodeles waltl. The sequence goes on from NC_090440.1 coordinate 1,694,411,816, forward strand.
AACATTTATTTGGAGCACTAGTCCACCACACTACTATCACCAGGCAAAAGGAAATGTGGCAAAGAATAGTCAACCAAATGAAATCTGTAGGCTCCACACCCCGCACAAGGGACGACATTAGGAAGAGGCGGAACGACCTGAGAGGGAAGGTCCGTTCAATGGCATCCAGGCACCAGCAGCATATCCAGAAGACTGGCGGTGGTATCCCTCCCCCTTATAACTCACATCCTGGGAGGTGAAGCTCTTGGCCATCCTGCATCCTGAAGGTTTGACAGGAATACTTGGAGAAAAGAAGTTGGGTAAGTCACAACACTAAAATATCACCAAAATGTATTGTCAAGCATGCTCACTGCTCACCTTTGACCACCGCCACTGTCATCCCACTCACCAGCCTAGTGTTCACCTGTCCATAGACCACTATCTGGCACCTCACTAAAATCACCTGGGTGAACAATATTGTGTGTAGTACAGGGATTGACAGCACTACAATTCCCAGCAGGCACTGTTCTACAATTCCAAAAACCAGAACAGTGTATCTTACTCAAACTTACCTTGTTTGGCAGATCCCCAGTGAAGTGTACCCACCTGAGAGGATTACATTTGTATAGTGTTTTGGTAGGACAAGCAATCACAGGACTGCTAAGGCCAGGAGGCACTGCTACTGTCACTCCACTCAGCCACCACAGGGTCCTCTGGTCCAATGACCCTTGTCCCTGAACTCACCATATAAGTGTACTCACCTGAGAGGTTGATATCTGTATAGTGTGTGGGTAGTGCAAACATTAGCAGGTCTGTTAAGACCAGGAGGCCCTGCTAACTGTCACTCCACTCAGCCACCACAGTGTCCTCTGGTCCAATGACCCTTGTCCCTGAACTCACCATTGAGGGGTACTCACCTGAGAGGTTGATATCTCTATAGTGAGCGGGTAGTACAAGCACTGACAGAGCTGCCAAGGCTAGGAGGCACTGCTACTGTTACTCCAATCAGCCACCACAGTGTCCTTTGCTCCAATGACCCTTGTCCCTGAACTCCACATTGAAGTGTACTCACATAAGAGGTTCATATCTGTATAGTGTGCGGGTAGTACATGCACTGATAGGACTGATAAGGCCAGGAGGTACTGCTACTTTCACTCTATCAGCCCCCACAGTGTCCTCTTCTTCAATGACACTTGTCCCTGAACTGACCATTGAGGGATATTCACCTGAGAGTTTGATATCTGTATAGTGTGTGGGTAGGACAAGCACTGACAGGACTGCTAAGGCCTGGAGGCACTGCCACTGTCACTACAAACACCAGAACGGTGTCCCCTTCCCTGAGGACAACAGTATGTCAAATCTCATATGTTGTGTACTCACTGGGATAGTTGGCAGCTGTCAGGTATTGTGAAGCAGTGAGAGTGACCGAACTGCAACCCACAGCAGGCAATGCACCCCAAATCAAGACTGCAAAATGGTGTCCCCCCCCAAAATACCACTGTGTACCAAATCATCACTGAAGTGTACTCACCTAGGAGGAAACCATTAATATAGTCTGTGTAGTACAGGGAGTTACATGGCTGCAACTCACAGGAGGCTCCCTTACTGTCACTCCAAACACCAGTCCAGTGTACACTTGCTACCCTTCTTTGGGAATTCACACATGAAGTGCACTCATCTAGAGGATGACATATAACAACTGTATGAAGTACAGGGAGGGACATGACTGCTAAGATCAGGAGGCTCTGTCTCACAAAATCCAAACACAAGCCCAGTGTGCATCTGTGCCATTATCCTTGTTTGTGGACTCACAGTGGAAGTGTACACGTGTAGTCCGGATATCTTAGGTATACTGTGTAGTACTTGTAGTAACATTACTGTAAATTCCAGGAGGGCCAGTCCCTGTACCTCCAATCACCAGGACACTATACATATGTCACAATGCATCTGTCTGTGAGCTCATGAATTAACTCTACTCACCCGGGAGGGACCAAGAGACAGATCATGGTACACTCTGTGATTGTGGACAGGAAGGTCAGCTCAACCTGTGTGCATCCAAAATAAATGAACCAAAGGCTTCAAGATGCATCACCTGAATGGTATTGGCAGTAGACACATTCACAATGCACTGACCACATGATGACTACAATCACATATAGAACAATGTCCAGGGTCTGCCTCCATAACAGTCAACCAGGACTTTAAAGGATCAAAACCACATCCTGCCCAGCCGCTGTTTTGCCGGCACTGCTGGCAAGATGTAAGCTATGGCCATCCTTCCAAGTGCTAATGAACTGATACATTCTGCAGCTGATTGATTGAAATGGAATTGGCATATCTCAGAAATGTTAGGTACAGGATACAATTGATAGCATGTGTACCAGTCACATAAGTAAAAGCTGTCAATCAAATGTGAACATAGCCTTGGCTAAATGTCACTGTCAACTATTGGAGGCAGATATCACAATACAACCTGCAACATTGTATCTCTCACATCAGCAGGTTCAGCTGCCACTGGGAACACCGAGACGTCTGAAGAGACTGCCATTACCCCATGGATGAAGCCCTCAGTGACAACAACACTCCTGGATGTCTGGACGTTGAGGATGGTTCTGGCCCATCAGGGCAACCTGGTCAGACGACACCAGTGAGCCTCACCATGACCACATCGACTCCTCCCAGCCCAAATGAGTCTACATCGCAGGCTGCCATTTGTCCCCCAACTTGTGTCCCGAGGATAGTGACTACCATCTTGTGCCCCAAGTCCAGGATCCTGAGTCATAGCAACACACCTCCAACAATGATGGTCCTGGAACCTGTGGTAGGGGGCAATCTGTGCAAAGGGTGCAGACACGTGAGGGTAAGGTGTGTGGGAGGGATGTTATGGGCCATCAACCTGAGGCTACTGGGGATGGGCCTGGCCAGGACACCATCAGCCAATTCTTGGGATCATAGGCGTGATGGGCCAGGTGACTCAAGGAAACTCAAGGAAATCAAGCAGCTGCAGAGGGACTTCCATTGAGAGTCATTGAAAAAGTGGGAGGCCACAAACACCATCCTGGCCTCCCTATGAGGGGTGTTCAGGGAGATTAGCAGTACCGTGATCAAGGACCGTGAGCATCACCACACCCCATCCTTTGGCCCAGCAACACCAGGCTCTTCTATATCGGTGACAGTCACTGGAAGTGAGGCCCTGTCAGGGGAAGCACCTACCTCAGACACCCCTGCCTCTGTAGCTGCAGAACCCCCCCACAAGCGGGAATGTCCATTCCAAGACTCTAGTAGGTGCAGATGGCAAGACACCAACCACTGCCAGAAAGTGACCTCTTTCTGTTTTCACTTCTTTCTGTATCAAATAGTCACTCTGTTGACTGTTCTCCAGCCAAGGTCCATCTTCTATGGTAGTAGAACACTAGACTTTGGACTCCAAATAATGTGGTTTCTACTAATATGATGACATCCACCAGGACTGATCCCCTCACTTTCATCTTCGGTAGCATCAGTTTGGTATGTCCTGCAGCTATGTAAATAAACTCATCGAACCGAAAAACATTGCCATCTGGCTTCTGTTCCGTATGTTGAAATGTTTTTTTGTTAAACAAAAAAAAATGTTTATTGCATTTATTAGTAGATACAACCAAACAGAATACTCACCGACATGAGTTACAAGACATAATTAACACAATAGAATTGACGAGCCACGCATCAATGTAGTACAAGCAGTATTTAGTCTAGAAACCCACCCCACTCTTTTCCAAGCAGGCTGCCCACACGAGGAGAGAATATTTGGGCAACTCTACAAACAATGGGGTGAAATGACTCAGTCTTGTGCGATGCTGTCTGTGGCAGTGAACATCTAAATATTAAGAGCAAAAAAAAGGAGAGGGCAGTAGAGGGAAGAGAGGGAAAGAAGAGGGGGAAGGTCCACGCAGCAACTACATCTCCCTAGCAGAGGGGGAGCAGCATTTCCTCGCCCCCGTAAGGGGGGTGTAATCTGTTTCAAAACAAGAGCTATGCATTAGCAGCCTTGTACCTCCTTACTGCCTAGACATAAGGAAATATCGCAGGGGGGCCATCTCGTGGCCGGGAATTTACCGGCATCAACTCCCAATTAACCATTAATTGTTCCTGGCAGTACGCAGCATCACTCAACCATTCTCTGCATCTGGGTATCTGTTTCCTCCCCCAGCACATCGCCACCCTGCGCTTAGCCAGCAGCAATAGCAGCCCCACCATCTTCCTGTTATCAGGGGGTACTTCCTTGATGTACCCCAATTGTGCAATCTTGGGGGAATGCGGCACTTCGAGCCCGACCATCTCTCCCATCGCCCCCAGCACCTCTGTCCAGTAACCCTGCAGTTCCACGCCAGGTATAGAAAATCTGCCTCAGGAGCCAAGCATCATTCACATCTAGCATCCGATCAAACGCCCACTCTCCTCAGTCTACTCGACGCATGGTACAAGTGATGCAAGAAGTTAAAATGGATGAGGAGCAGTCTGTAATTAGGGGAGAGTTCTCACATTTGTGCACAGCAGTACCGCCACACCTCGTCCGGAAGGGTCTCACCCACATCCACCTCCCAATGAGTTCTGGCCCTGGACTTGACAGGGGCTACAGTTGTCTGCATGCAAACATATAGGCCCGCGATGAGTCTACGCGGAGACAGCGCTCTGAACATAAGCTCCAGCGCGCTGCATCCGGGGGCATCTCAGGGAAGCAGGGGTACAGTGCCCGCAAAATAGCCCTTATTCTGAGAAAGAATAAATGATATTGCGCAGTATCATGCGTATCGCCAAGCGTGGCTTCTGACGAGATAAACAACCCCTCCTGGAAACCAAGGCCCCAAGGTAGTCATATTCAGATCGCACAAGCATTAGCAAAACTGTCCTTCCTCCGATATCTGCAGTTCCACGATGTCCCGAACCGGCATTGAAGGCGCAAAGGGCTCTCCAACCTCCGCCCACCTCCGGAGCACCCTCAGTATCGACCCCTCCTGACCTAGGCCTGTGCGGTCCACCAATCCCCCCAGACAGCCCCTTAGACCAGAGTGAATCATGTTCCGGAGCCAGAAGCAGTAGGTATCTTATAGGGTGCAACCATAAATGCGCGAAATGGGCCTGTGCACAATTATAATAAAGTTCCAGATCCGGGGCTGCCAGGCCACCCAGTTCAAACGGTAGCGTCAGCAGTTCCCATGAGATTCTGGGCTGTCTACCCGCCCAGACAAGAGCTATGAGTAAAGATCTGAGTCTTTTCAAGAAGCTAGACTTGAGAACGAGGGGTATGTTAACAAATAGATAAAGGAATTTGGGCAGAATCACCATCTTGGCTATTGCTATGCGGCCTGTCAACAAAAGCGTCAGGGAGCGCCAGATCGCCACCTTGTCTTGGCCTTACCATAATTGGTCGACCACAGCTCATCCGCCTCCCTACTAAGCCATATGCTCAAATATCGCACCTGTCCATCCGCCCAACAAAGGGGGTATCTGGAGCGGCACTGAACCGTTGCAGCCTACAGGGGGAATCCCACCGTCTTCGACCGGTTGATTGTAATCCCCGAAATCTGGCCCAACCGTACTATCTCGTCTCTCAGCGTATCAAGATTCAGCTGTGGGTCACGAACATATAGCACTACATCATCCGCATACATAGAGACCAGTATTGGGCGCTGTCTAAACGCCAGTCCTCTGTGATTGTGGTGTTGCCTCAAGCGCGTCGCCAGCAACTCCATAGCCACCGCAATTAGCAGCGGCGAGAGGGGGCACCCTTGATGAGTACCCCAAGCTATCGGGAAGGGGTACGATACCATCCCATTAATTCATAATCTAGCTGTTGGAGCTGAATATAACAAGCGGATCAGTTGAATGAACCTAGGACTCAGCCCCACTCTAGTCAGCAGTCCGAACATGTAAGACCATGCAAGGGAGTCAAATGCCTTAGTGGCGTTCCAGATCACCGCCGCTGCGTGCTCTTCAGACTCGACCATAGGAGATACCACAAAAAAAGTGCAGTGGTTATACAAGGTGGAGCGGCCAGGCACAAATTCAGGCTGATCTGGTAACACCAAAGAAGGGAGCAGGGGCTACAGCCTAGTTGCAATAAGTTTCACCAGGATCTTATTGACCATATTTATTAATGATAATGGCCTATATGAATCGCAGCTACACAGATTCGGCACTGGTTTCAAGATTGTCACAATGAGGGCCTCACGCAGTGAGGACGGGAGAATCCTGCCCTCAAGCGCCTCTGTGTAAACCTGTAGCAAATGCGGCGCTAATAGATCTGCGTACTCCTTATAGAAGGCCGGCGGCAGTCCGTCCAGCCTCGGGGCCTTGTATCCCAGCATACTGTGTATAGCCTGAATAACATCTTGGACTGAAAAAGGAACGTCCAAATACTGCTGGTGTGAGTTCTCAAGCCAGAGGAGGCTAATGTCCTCAAAATATTCTTTATAGTTGCCGCATAGTGCATCGCCAACTTTTCGGCATACAAGTCGGAGTAGAAATCAGTCAAGACCCACCTGACCCCCTCCGTGCCAGTATGGCATTTTCCAGCCGAATCAAGCATCTCAACTATATAATTCCCTGCCCACGGCCTACGAAGCCTTGCAGCCAGCGTTTTACCCACCCTCTTGCCCTCTCTGTATCTTGTTGCCTTAGCTTCTTTTCCCAGAAAACAAACCTCGAGGAGTGCCGCCTCCTCATATTGTGACAACTTCTCTCTGATTTCAGCCAGGAGGCCGCTGGACCTATCTGTACACATTTGTTTCTCCAGACCAGCTAGCTGGGCCTTTAAGTCTGCTAATTCACGTCGAAGCACTCTCAGCATGCCATGAAGTTTGGTGAGCAAATCCCATGAATTACTACCTTGAATGCCTCCTACAGAGTGCCCGCTGAAGATACCGATCCCTGGTTGACCATGAAATATTCCACGATAGCGGTACAAATCTCCTCCCTAAATGCTTGATCTCTTAACGCGCGATGGGGTAGTCTCCATGAGAAGCCGCGGCAGGGGCCCCCAATGGTCTGACAAAGTGTTCAATAGACTCATTCGAAAGCTCTACATCTCTGGTTCTGAGCCATCTATCGCTGTAGGACCAGCTATTATGTATAGTATTGAGGCATGTACCTTCCCTGTCCGCACCATGTTTCACCCTCCATAAATCCACCAAGGCACCCTCATCCACAATAAGGGACAAGGCCTTCACGGCCGCCACATAATGCGGCCGAGCCCGGCTCTCTCGATCTGCCTCAAAGTCCAGCACAACATTGAAATCTCCTCCCCATAACAGGGACCCTAAGCCTAAGGAGTTGATCAGTCGCCACACCTCCGAAGAACTCTGGGCCATCAACATTGAGACCGTAAACTGACACTAAACAAAACGGCCTATCCTGTAATGTACCCTGCAGAATAACATATCAACCATGGGGGTCCGTAAGCGCTTTTTCCTTACGCCACTGCAATCCTTTTCTAAGCAGGATGGCCACCTCCTGAGCATAGCTCGAATACACCACCACGTGACTCTTACCAATCCAGCCAGCCCTTACCCTAGACTTTGTGGCCTCAGTCAGGTGAGTTTCCTGAAGCATGCAGACATCATTCACGTGGCGCTGCATATAAGCTGACAGCAGTCTCATCTTACGCCCTTCATTCAACCCCTGGACATTCCATGTCAGGCATCTCACAGGAGTCGCATTTTTAGAAGCCATCTCATTGACCTATGCAATCGCTCGGCCCACCCTCCCCTCCATGCTTGAAGAGAATCAGTTGCGGGAAAGGGAAGGAATAGGGAAAAGAACCATGGCAAAAACATCAAACCTAGTGACTGACAGTACATGTACCGCCCCTACCCACTCAGACCCCCCAATTGGGTCCGACCACCCCTCCCACCCCCTACCACAAACAGAACTCATCTCAAAACTACAACTGTATGCTTTGGACTCATCCAACGGGGCGCTGTCATGGCCGTCAAACTTCCCACCCAATGTGGGTAGGTGGGTGGGAGCCGCCAAGTAGTCCAAAACTCAACGGGTCAGTCATCACCGAGGGGCAGTTCACTTACAGGCCCACAAAGGCCACAGAGTGCCAACCGAGCACACCGCCACCCCCCATGCGGGACCGGCCTCAGTCATTGTCACTTAAGTGATTCCCTTCCTCGTCATTTGCCGGCGAGCAAGCGGGGACCGTTTCTTTGGGAATACTTTTGGTGAATTTTTCAGGCAGTTTCAGATCTGAGAAAAAATGTAATTTACCTTTGTGCTGTACACCCAGCTTAGCCGGGTAGATGAGTGAGTATTTAGCCTCCGTGTGGCTGAGGATGTGCTTGATTGGGAGGAACGCCCGGCGAGCCGCCTGCACACCAGGAGTGTAGTCTGGAAAGATGCTTAGTTCATTATTATTGTATATGACAGGGCGGCGGTCGTGGGCAAGGTGCAAAACTGTGTCTCTATCTCTATAGTTGAGCAGGTGCGCAATAACAGGCCGCGGTCCCATCAACTTGTGCGCCACCATCACTGGGGAGAGCTCACCTGGGAAGAGCGCCGTAAGCATCGCCTCTACATAGTCCTCCATATGCCCCATATCTGTTGACTCTGGAAGGCCTAAAATACGGATGTTATTGCGCCTGGATCGAGCTTCAAGATCATCGTTTTTGTTCTCGGTGACCTCCAGCACCCGTTCCATTTGAAGAAGTTGTTCGCTCTCCAGGCTCCGGCCATCCTCCAATTCCGAAACTCTAGATTCTGCCTGCTCCAGGCGGGTGTCATGTTCATCCACCCTGTCTTTCAGATGATCCAGGCTATCAGTTAAATGGTCCAGTTTAGTATCTATAGACGCCAGACTATGTTTTAAGTCCATAAACATGGCCTTGACATGGGGCAACTGCGGGCCATCCTCTTGGGTCAACTCCTCCATCGATCTGCCCGCTTGGCTGCTCTTTTTTTAGCCTTCACAAAAACAGTTTCGACTGTTTGGGGTCTGTCTTCCCCATCGTGACCGGGTACAGCCCCCGGTGGGGGTGTCCTGCCGTATGGATGTGTGGCACCGGCACAAAGTCCAGCCACTGGTACCCTCAGCCAACACCGCACCACCTGGGCAGACTCCTCTCGTCTGGAAGGTCACCGACAATGCGCCAGGCAGACCGCACGCCTCACACCCCTGCCGGTTGTCCAGTCCCGCAGAACTGGCCACTCGATCATCCACCAGGGTGCAGGGCCCCCAGCTCCTTGTCCGCGTGCCTGCGCAGTTCACAACAGCAAGCCGCGGCCTCTCTCAACCGAAGCCTCTCCTTTACCACCACCCTGGGCAGAGCAGCCGGCGGCCAACGGCCCTCCAGATAGGCCCCACAGACCACAGCCCGGCCCGGCGCTCAAGCACACACCGTCGGCGGGCCCTGCTCAGACACCAGGCAACAAGGCCGAACACCAGGAGCGGCAGGCCTGGCCTCTCCACACAATGTCACTTGCCCTCAGCTGCCTCACCACAACCAGCAGGATCCACAAGGCTGGCCCCCTCCTTCAGTGCTGATCCACCCGCCACGTAGCCACTCCAGGGGGTCCAATGGCTCCTTTACTTCAGGCTCGCCAGCCCTCGCCAATGTCCGGGGGGGGAGGAGGGGAAGACAACGGCCCGGCACTGCTCCACGCCACCTCCGGACAGCACTGGGCCCAGCGCCACCCCAGCGGCTCCGGCACACCACTAGGCCTCCCTCCTCAGAAGCCTCTCCTTCACCGCTGCCCCGGGCAGAGAAGCCAGCGGCTCCCAGGCAGGCACCGCAGGCCAAGGCCCGGCACTCCAGCTCACGCCATCAGCATGCCCCGCCCCCGTCACAAGGCGGCAAGGCCGAACATCAGGAGCGGCAGGTCCTGTCCCTCCACACACCGGCACGTTCTTACAGCTTCCAGCCGCCTCTCTGCGACCAACCGGGTCCGCGAGTCCGGTCCTCACCTTCAGCGCCGATCCACAGGTGCCCGCCTCCCAGCCATTCCAGGGGGCCCCAATGGCTCCTTTACTTCAAGCCCGCCAGTCCCAGCCTGTCCGGGGGGGGGAAGCAGGCTACAGCCCCGGCGCCGCTACACGCCACCTCTGGCCCGCGTCGGGCCCAGCTTCACCACGATGGCCACGGCACACCATGAGGCCCAGCCTGCAGCTGTACGCCCGGTCCCCGCCACCAAGTTGGCCCACCTCGCCGATCCGCTCCTCCACAAGTGTTCGACGCCCAACCGCCAGAAGGTTGGGCACCCCAGGAGTCCGATCCTCTCAGATCAATGGTGGGTTAATGCTCCTGCCCTGCAGAGCCTCACAAGTTGGCGGCCATCTTGCAGGATGGCCAGGCCATGCCCTCCCGCATGTTGAAATGTTGGGATGCAACCCCTTGTGATGCACATGAGGAAAACACAAGACGGTAATGAAAGGAGGGATTTGACACAGGTAGTGTCATGCTGGGGACTGATAGCAACACAATGATACAAGTTTCTGGTCACACCAAACATTTTATTGCACTGTACAGCACATAGGCTGTCAAAATGTCTGGACTGTCATAGTCAAGAATGTCTGAACTATATTGAATCAGGCTAGATATGCCAAAATACCATCCCCCAGACCACAGAAGAAAGGGCTTTGTCAGACCTTGTCCCTTAGAATAGGCGAACAGATTAGTGGATGTTGTCACCAGCTTGAGTCTTATCACATACCAAAATATGGTCTGCGAACATTACATAAGCCATGGTACAGACAGAGGGCAGTACAACAGTCCCTGACCAAGGGTCCATCCCATAACAATAACAAAGCATCTGTGGGTTTGATACAACCTATGTCAGTGTTGTGGCACAGGCACTCTGGCCTGCAATGAAGAAAAACATCTACCTCTACAAACAGGTCATACGTGATCATTGACAACACAATGCAAAGGGAGAATGCATCGATTGCACTTGATTAGAACATACCTCCAGGCCATATGATCGCACACATGTGACAACTGGACTAACACACCACATCAAACCAGTGTATCCTGCACTTCTGATTTCCATCCACACACTGTCCAAGCTGCCTTGGCACAGGACTCATACACCCTAAATCTGTGACCAACATTACCTGGATCAATCCATGTCCTCTTCCTAGGTCAGAACAGCATACAACTATGAAATGCCTACATGAGGATTGCATGGTGAAGGTACCTGGATAATGAATACTACAAGGATTTTAGCTTGTGAATTTATATCTATGACCAGAAGCTCAAACATCAGTGGATAATCTTACATTGCAATGAGAATGACACAAACCCTGCAGATCATCAAGGGAGTGAAATGTTTAAGTCTAACTTAGCAAGTAAAGCTTGGATGTATACGGCAAAGCATTACATCCACAATCTGTAGGAAATACACCCTAGTCCACACATCCTGACAATTACAGTTTATCATATAGTTACAGTTATGACATAACAATACTTAATTGCACTCATGTAAAATGAGTCTTCTTCCTCCTCATTACTGTCATCCTCCCTTGCCATTTCAGGATTCTCACCCCGTGGCACTGCTGGCTGTTCCCCTTCTGGGATGTAGGGGATATTCCTCAGCAGGGCAATGTAGGGGCACATGCAGCAGGCCAAAATTATCTTACACACTTTTTCGGGTGAGTAGAGGAGGGCTCCACCTGTCTTGTCCAGACACCTAAATCTGGACCCCAGGAGCTCAAAAGCCAGCTCCATAATACACCATGTTCTTCCATGGGCATTGTTGAAGGGGACTTCCCCTGGAGTAGTTAGGTGCGTCACCAGCATCAACAATCATGGACGGTTTGGATATGCAGAGTCCCTTGTTATGGAATGAAACATATGTGCAACTATGAGTCCCTCTCATTGGATTTGTTGCAGCAGGCATTGCACAAACAAAAACAGGACATATTTGACTTAGCAACTAGCCAGGCCCTCTCTGGGTACAGTCGTAACATCAGTTGGTGGATTGCACTGTTCTACATAATGAAGGCATCATGGACTGAACTTAAGAAATGAGCACAGACTTGTGAAATTTAGAGACCCTCCAAACAAACCACTTGGTCATTGATGGAATGGAAGCTCTTTCTGTTGCTGTACACTTGTTCATAGCCATGCAATGGGACCAAGGCAACATGTGTACCATCATTGGCTCCCACCATAAGTGGGATGAGTGCCAAACCATCGAAGTCAGCCATCTCATGGGTCAAATCCTCACATTGAGGAAAGCGGATATAGCTGTCCAGGTGTTTCAACATTGCTGAGAATACATTCTTCAAAACCAGACTGAACATAGGCTAGGACATCCCAGCAGAAAGGGCACCAGTATTTTGGAAGAAACCTATAGCCAGGAAGTGCAAAACTGCAATAAATTGTGCAATGGGTGGTATGCTATTTGGATGACAAATGGCAGGCATCAGATCTGGCTCCAACTGATGACGTAGATCCACAATTGTTAGCAGATTCAGATGGTAGATCTGGATGATGTGCAATTCTTCCATGGTCTGAAGGTCTGGCAGTGGATGATAAGAGGTTGTCTGGTCCTTGCCCTTCATGGGTACCTAGATATGACAAGACATGAGTATTGCCATTATTCAATGTGTCCCTTGCAACATACAGGATGCATGTCAATGTTAAAATGTGACAAGGCATGTATTGAGGTCTGGACATGATACACAGTACCCATCACAACTGATATTCACACAACAGTGACGTCACCCCCTTGATTTGACATACATATGCACACATAGGGGGTCATTCTGACCCTAGCGGTAAATACCGCCAGGGCCGGGGTCAGCGGTAGCACCGCCAACAGGCTGGCGGTGCACCGCCGGGCATTCTGACCGTGGCGGTACAGCCGCGGCCAGAAGCGGAAAGCCGGCGGTGTACCGCCGACTTTCCGCTGCCATGGTTCACCCGCCAGGAACAGGATGGCGGTATGGGGTGTCGTGGGGCCCCTGGGGGCCCCTGAAGTGCCCATGCCAATGGCATGGGCACTTCAGGGGCCCCCGTAAGAGGGCCCCATAAAGAATTTCAGTGTCTGCTTTGCAGACACTGAAATTCGCGACGGGTGCAACTGCACCCGTCGCACCTTCCCACTCCGCCGGCTCCATTCTGAGCCGGCTTCCTCGTGGGAAGGGTGTTTCCCGCTGGGCTGGCGGGCGGCCTTTTGGCGGTCGCCCGCCAGCCCAGTGGGAAACCCAGAATGACCGCCGCAGTCTTTTGACCGCGGTACGGTCTTCTGGCGGTTCCCACTTGGCGGGCGGCTCCCGCCGCCCGCCAAGCTTAGAATCAGGGCCATAATGTGAATGGTCATCAACAATTGTGCAACAAAACATGCCTGTTGGACTGTGACTTGATGTCGGCCGGCCGGCGGAAGTCGTCATGGCCGTAGGTGGTTGCAAGCGTGGCGGTGACGGCCGTGTACGTGGCGGACGTGACTGCCATGTTCTGCAAACTCCCTCACTTGACGTCTGACACTGCTGCCAGCAAGACCTCCACTGTCCTAGCTGCTGTGTACCGCCTCCGGGGGCAATCATGCTACATCCAGAAGGTGATTGGGTCCCAGCCTTCTCACCAAAGGAGCTGGATAAGCTGGTGTGTGAGGTCCTACTCCTGAATGAACAGCCCTATGGTGCACCGGAGGAGCAGGTAAGTGCCTCATGTGCACAGTTTTCTCTGTACTTCAACATATATTCCCTCCTCACAGGCTAGAGTGTGACCATATGTGGCAGAATGTGAACTCTAAGCCCTGTAGGTAGAGTCAGCGTGCATCAATGGGGGAGTCAATGAGCATGTATTTGTGTTCAATGCCAGGTGCAAAGTTCTGATACATTGTGGTGTGTGTGTATTTAGTGTACCCTGATCTACCTTGTCTTGGAGACACATAACTAGGTGAGGTGACAACAAAGCCATCCCCAGACATATCTTACCTCATGGATGGCATCAAACTGAGGGTACAAGTATTTGAATGACAGCATGAGCATTGTATGTATGTTGTATGTGTCAGTTGTGTGTAATGTGAGATATGTGTATTGTGCCACATACATTTCAAACCACATCTGCCCTTGCTAAAATATTGTTTGGAAGGCATATCGTGACTCACTCTGCCCCTCAGGTTGGCACAAAACCACCACATGCCAATTGGCTGTTTGCTAAGTGATGTACCATCATGCGTGGAAGTGTTGGAAATTGAGTTTCATGTAGGCCTGTCTGCTCGGCTTTCAGAGTCCGGTGTTTGTCAAATGAATCTCACTGGTGTCGATTCACATTTGTTATGCAACTGTGGCACACTGCCCACTCCCTGTGCCCCAGCACAACATGTTATGAGGCCAAATCTTACCTCAGTACTAATATGCAGCGTATTGAGGATCTATCCTCTGATAAGAAGGTACATGGTAATAGTAGAGAGCTGATGCTCTGTGACAGATGCGCACTTGGCATCTCTGTCAAGGTGGGTTTCAGAGCCTTGACATGTCCCTTGATCCCACAGCCCTTTTATCACTTTCATACAGTTCACATGTGTCCTGTGCAGGCTCATTGCATGTCTGATATTGCATAAGTGCAAACTGCGTGTTGTTTTAATGATAACCCATGATATGTGACTCAGTTGTCTGGTCACATTGCAGAAAATTTGCAATGCATGCCTATGGTATTCTGGAAGTATTCTATGTATTATGGACACATATGTCAGAAGGTGAGTTTTTTATGTTTATGATGAGATGCATAAACCCCCACCCCCTGAAGAGGGATGAGTCTACATCTGTATTTGCATATGTCCACACATGGACATACTAGACTCTTTCTGTGACCACCATGCCAGTCCCTTCATTGTTACCCATGTGTGATGTTAGAGTTTGTACCATGGCTGTAGCCTGTAGGGACTGTAAGCAGAGGACCATTCTCACAGACTGTGAGTGTTTGGATGCATTCATGGCTGAGGAGTTTAGCTTCCAGATGCCACATAGTCACATAGGTGTGATGTGTCTAATAGTGTTTCTGATCTTTTTCAGATTGTTAGATCATGTCACACAAGATGCCAGTTGACCTACCTAGTCAGTGCAGGGCATGAGCTGGGTGGTGGGTAGGGCTGTATTGGGAAGTGTTTGTAGTCATCTCCCAGTATTCAAGTACTACTATTTGCCACACTTGTTCTACCTATGTTGATGGGATTATGTCTGTATTCCCTAATGTACATGGGAAACTGTTAGTGGCATAGTAAATCTACAATGGGCATCCATTCCATATAGTGCCACAGACAGGAGGGTGTCAGCATTGCTCGTTGTCAGACGTATACCTTCATGCGTCACAGTATGTCATTTGGCATGTAGAACTGCAGTTGCTATGAGGGAGATGACAGGTAGGTCCAGAGTGTGGAAGCCCTTTGTGTTTATCCGTGCCCTTGATGTTGAATCATGTGGAAAAGTGCACTGCACATGTGTGATAATTGAGGATTGTGGCCTGTCTGTTGGCATGCATCATGGAATGAGTTACCGTGATGTTTACATCACATGTGTTTGGGTACAGGCATTCATCCACAGACAGACACCAGGATTGGGATGTCCAAGATGTGGTTAGTGATGTTGGTGCTCATTGGGCAACAAGTTGAAGGCCTTAAAGTTCCATGTCTCTCCAACATGCAAAGGACAGATCTCTACTACAGAAACCCACAGAGGATGTCATTGTAATATGGGTCAGACATTAGTGGTGACTATCCTGGGCTTTGCAAAATCATTGTGTTCATTCTGGGGACATCTATCCCTGACATATGAAACTAACGTCAACAGTGTTCCTTTCAATGCTACATGTGAGGCCTTTCTGAGTTACATTGATACTACCTCCTTGAATCTATTGTGACAGATGGCACTTGTTGAAGTGTACATTGTTGAAATGTTTCCTGTGTGACATAGTTATTTCCATGTCACATACTCCAGGATATATAACATTTGGGATCCACTTAGCAGTATTTCAGGGCCTCATTTCTCATTTCTATTTGTAGGTTTATTATGTATGTGCCAAACAGAAGTGTGCATGACCTTGTGTGGGATATGTGAGAATGGAATTTAAAATGGGATACTGTTGTTTGCCATTAGTTGACTGAGGTCTGCTGCATGTGAGACAGCTTTGCGTATGAAGAGGACCCCCATGTGTTGTGTGGTTACTGTGGTTCCAATACTTCACCAATGCAATTGTAGTTGTCTGAGGTCCTGATTTTACTGTGGGCCACTGTAGTAATTTCAGATGGCATGCATGCTTATGGCATGGCACATGTATGCACCACTTAGATGAGTAGTTTTGCTGGGGCCTAGTTTACATACTGGCATTGTTAGTCAATCTGAGTTGTGGTTCGGGTGGTTATCATGGACATGTGATGACCATATTCCTCTTTGACCTTGCAGCATCAGCACCGGTAAGAAGAGGAGACTGGGCTGAGCCACGTGGGGACACATATGGCCACGGGACCTCAGGTCAAAAGACAATTGACACGGAAGGAGCAAGTGGCCTGGAGAGCAAGGGGAGTGCCATAGGGGAGACCGGATCTGCGTCATCATCATCATCATCATCCTCGGACTCCTCCTCCAGTGGCCACTCCCTAGTGGTGGTGGACCCATTGGGTAATCCCCCAGCACCATCTCTGTCTGCCACCCCCCTGTACTATCACCACCCTCCCTGTTGGTCCCCGCCTGGTTGGCTGTGCCCGCTCACCAAAGGAGGTGGGCGTCTCCTTCACCGCATGCACCTCTGCCCCAGCCCCTGTTACCTGTGCTGCCCTCAGTGAGGAGGCTATTGACCTCCTGAGAAGTACCTCTGTGGATCAGTCAGCCATTGTGAATGTCACCCAGGGACTGGCAACCCAACTGCAACAAACAAACACGTTCCAGGAAGGCATTCATGGAGCTATGGCTGACCTACAGAGATTTTGTCAGGCTCTAGCCTGCACACTGATGGCAGCCAGTCCCCCCCACACCTTTCATCCCCCCTCCATCTCCCTCTTCACAGTCCAAATCCCCCTTCCCCTACCTAACCGAAGAACACATGCAGATCTGCAGAAATCCACCTCAATAGACAAGCAGAGCACACACAAACACCACAAGACACACCGGCACACACACAAACAACATCCACCTACAGACGTGACAACAGGCACAACTTCCCTTGACACCCCACAACCCCCAGCATCAAACACACAACATTAAGCATACCTACATACACCACCACAACAGTCACTGACACAGATTCCACATCATCCTACCTGCAGACACCAACCCAGCAGACCTACAGACATCCACCACAAGCACCAACCCACAGACACCACAGCTACAGGCACACATACATCTAACATATCCAGCATGCCTGCAGTCACCACCCCAACAGACATCCACCGACCTACCATTTCATCCCTCAGCATCCCTACCCCCTAAGCCCTCACTCACCCATCCAACAGACGCCCACCACACACAAGCATACCTCCCATAAGCAAGCATAAACGACATCCACACCTACACATCAGACAACCACTCCCTCAACCTCCAAATCCCGACCCCCTTCTGACGACAGTCCCCGTGTCTAATAATCTGTTCCTGTGTGACCTTGGCCTTACCCCTGTTCTCCCCCCATACCACACCCAAAAGGACCCCACATAGCTCCAAGGCTGTCGCTTCCACCACCAAGGCCTCCCCTGCCCCCCATGTAAAGACCCAAGCCCCTCCCCCGCCAAGAAGAATCCCACCCATCCCAAGACCACCCCTCCCAAGCCCTACCCCCCTCCAAAATCCGACCCCTTCCCCCTCGCCCCAGATAATCCCTGAGGAGCCTGCCCCCTTGATGCCCCTTCCTGTGAATGTTCCCTGGCAGTTGGGAGTCAAGTTTATGCACAACACTGTGCTATTGTTGAATTTGTTTGGACGGCCAATGGTTTTTGGACTTGAAGAACTTTATAAGTTAATAAACCCAAGCAGTTTGTTTTTTGGGTATACATTTGTCGTGCAATTCCCAATATGTTGTTCCTGATTAATTTGTGTTGTGTGCCTGCAGTTGTGTGTGTTTGGGCCCGCTTGCTGCTCCATGTGCTGTTGTTTGCAGTATGTGAGTTTGTGGGCAGTGCTAGTGTCCCCCCAGGGAGAAGAGTATATGTTGTGTGTATAAGTATGTGTGTGTAAATGCAATGTTGGTGTCATGGCATTGTAGGCATGTATGGTGTTTGACTTGTCCCCCTGATTTTGCTTTCGTACATATCTGATGTATGTCATCTAGAGTTTTGTTTGTGCAGACATGGAGTGCATTCAGTTGTGCTTGCTGTGTTTGAATTTGCCTGTGCATGTGTCCATTTAGGTGTGTGTCTCTGTTAGTTCCTGTAGGGGGGCATGTCCCATGCAGTAGGAGTTGTATGTGGTTTGCTGACTTGCCCTTCCCCTTTGTGCATATGTGCATGATATTTGGATTTAGTATTGTTTGTCCCTGGGACCCTTGTAGGGCCATTTCCTGTGCACATGTTATTTGAGGGGCCTGTTTGAGGTGATGTATGCCCCAGAGCTGTCACCTTCTCTGGGTGTCCCATGGGCCACCCCCCATTTGTGCAGATATAATTGTCATGTTTTCTTTGTTTATTTGTATCTGTGTTTTGTGCATGCCATTGCGTTTCCATTGTGCTGTGATGCCTGTGATATGTGTGTCAATTGCAGGGTTGTTTCATGGTAGTGCTGTGTTCCATGCCACTTTGACACATATGTCTGTTGTATGTGTGAACAGTACCTGGCCAGTGGTGTGACAATGATGTGTAGTCTTCACGGTCTCTGTGCCTGAGCTGTGTGGCCGTGTGTATTTGTATAGTGTTGAGGTTCAGTGTGTGTCTGCTGCCCAAAGGGTGTGTATAGTGACTGTGTGCATGTCCGTGCTCATATATGTTTGTGTGTGTGTGTGTGGTTTGAGACGTGTACCTGCTGCCCGTGGCGTGTGTCCCCCATGATGTGTAAGTAGGTGCAACACACTGTTTTTAAGGTTAATGATACAGGTAGGTGTGTGTACTTACGGTTGTTGGTGTCCACAGCGGTGTTGATTTTGTTGTCTTTGGATGAGCGGCAGCAGCATGATGTTTGTTAATGGCTCCACGGTGGTACCGGACGTGCAAGTCTGCCTGCAGGTGAGTGTCTCCCTTTCAACTGTCCGTTTCCACCTTCTGATACGTGGTGGTTGGACCGCTGTCGGAAACACAGGATCTGCAGGCCTGTTTGTGCTTCCTCGTGACCATGGTGGTCTGTCCTACCTGGCGGTGCCGGCAAACTGCTGGCGATCTTCTGTTAGTGCGACCACCATACATTTTTATTTTTTTTATTTTTTATTTATGATTTTATATAAACAACAAACAACAAGCATACAAAGCTCCCTCCTCTGCCCCTGCAGCTGTAACTCAAAAACAGTTAAGCAATAGTAGATCCTCGGCACTTCAAGTGTTCTTCATATCTCGTATCTCAAAAAATTCTTAACGTTCAAGCTGAATGAGTCCGAAGAGAGGTGTCCATTACATGTATGCAGCAGCCCCCTGCCGAGCGAACTCAGCAGGCCATCAAACTCAATGGCCGGACTCTAAACATATAGGCCAGAGGGGAAGAAACAAAAATCCCAACAAAATAGAGGGGAGGACAGGGAGAAAGAGCCAGGAGGAGAAAGCAATTCTCTCAACATCCATTTCACATGACTGCAACCCAAAGAAGCGGGGACATCACTCGACACCTCAAGATGTCCATCCGTAGCAGGCTTTTTAGACAGACCCAGATTCAAGGTATGTTCGCAGAGGCGCCCAGATATCCCGCGGCCTAGAGCCAGCCGACATTAGCTCCCAGTAATTCGTTAATTGCTCCTGACAGAACGCAGCATCTCGCAGCCAATCCGAGACCTGAGGAGACCGAGCCCGGCCCCAACAAATTGCCACCCTGCGCCTAGCCAGCAGCAACAACATGCCAGCCAGGCGCTGCATCGCGGTCTGCACTCCACTCATCTCACCCAGCAGCGCCATCAAGGGAGACCGAGAGATCTCCTGACCAATCATCTCAAAAAGTGCACAGAAAACCGTCCTCCAGTAGGCACACACTTCCGGGCAAGCCCACGCCAAGTGCAAAAAATCAGCGGCAGGGGCCCGACATCTCGCACAGTTGTCATCCGCTCGCAGCCCCATCGCACACAGACCTTGAGGGGTGTAATACAGGCGGTGCAAAAACTTAAAATGTATAAGGCGTAGCCTGTAGTTGGGTGACAGCTCCTTCATATGTGCACAACACGCTCTCCAAGCATCCTCTGAAATGTTCTCTCCTATATCCTCCGCCCACTTCACCCTTGCTGTCAGCCCCGTCCCTTCCCCTTGTTCCTGTACACAACCATACAGTTTAGTGATGAGTCTCCTAGGAGACCGCGCACTCCACAGCACCTCCAGCACGCGACAGTACGCTGGGGCGCAAGCGAACCGGGGAAGCGAGCGCGCAGCATGGCGCATATCCTCAGCACATAAAAGCGGTAAAGCGCAGTGGCAGGTCTATCGCCCAGGACCTCCTCGGTGGACATCAGTCTATCTTCAACAAACCAATCATCTAGGGTTGTCAAATCAAAGGCCTGGAGGAAACTCCGGAGCTGCGAGTCTCGAAACATCACCTCATCCCCCACAGCCACCACATGTATAGAAGGCGCAAATGACACATTCGTTCCAGAACGCTTCAGTAAGTTCGACCAGGCCCAGAATGTGGAAGCCACCGTATCTATACCCCGAGGCCGAGCCCTATCTAGACTGCCCAACACTCGTTCAAGTCCATCAGGCCACACCGCGTCGCTTTCAGGAGCTAAATGCAGTAAATAACGAATCGGCCTGATCCAATAATACGCAAATAGGGCCTGCACGCAGTAATAATATAACTCCAAGTCAGGGGCCGCGAGTCCTCCCATCTCGAATGGCAGCACTAGTGTTTTCCAAGCTATGCGAGATTGACCCCCCGCCCATACCAATTTGATCAGCGCAGAATGAAGGTGCTGTAAAAAGCTAACCGTAAGCACTAGCGGGAGGTTAATGAACAAATACAAAAATGTAGGCAATACAATCATCTTTGCTACCGCGATCCGCCCCGTCAGGGACATTGGTAATGAACGCCATGCCGTAATTCTGTCTTCTAGCCAAGCCATGGCTTTACCATAATTGGCCAGCCAGAGTGTCTCAACATCACAGATCAGCCAAAGGCCTAAGTATCTGACAGGCCCATCCGCCCACACAATAGGGTAACGGGATCGACACTCCACCGTTCCAGACGACAGAGGTAACACGGCCGACTTAGTCCAGTTTATTGCCACTCCAGAAATACCTCCAAACCTAACAATCTCATCTAACAACACGTCTAAGTTGCGTGCAGGGTCGCGCACATACAGTGCCACGTTGTCGGCATACATGGAGATCAGAATCGCTCTCTGACGGAACAGAAAGCCCCAGCTCACTGTGATGCTGTCTCAAAAAGGCCGCCAGAGGCTCCATTGCGATCGCAAAAAGCAATGGCGACAGGGGGCATCCCTGCCTAGTTCCGCGCACCACCGCAAAAGGCTCCGACACACAGCCGTTCACCCGCAAGCGGGCCACTGGCTGCGAATACAGAAGACGTATCCAGTTCACAAAACGCCTGCTCATTCCCACCCTTTCAAGAAGCGCAAACAGATATTGCCACAACAATGAATCGAACGCCTTAGTAGCATCTAGGAACACCGCCGCAGCCACATCATCGGCAGAAATTGAACCAGCAACGGCAAAGAATGGACGCAGGTTGTGTGCGGTGGACCGTCCTGGGATAAACCCTGACTGATGCGGCAGCACCAGACTCGTCATAAGAGGCTGCAACCGAGCCGCTATCATTTTAGCCAATATCTTGTTGTCAATATTGATCATTGATAGAGGTCGATACGAATCACAGCTAGTTGCAGCCTTACCAGGCTTGAGAATTGTAACAATAAGCGCCTCTCGCAGAGAGGCTGGGAGGACACCCTCTCGCAAGGCCTCATCATACATCTCCAGCAGATAGGGGGCCAAGATGTCAGCATATTCTTTGTAAAACGCCGGTGTCAACCCGTCCAACACAGGGGCCTTGTCTCCCGGAAGGCTCCGAATTGCAGCCTTTACCTCTTCCGTAGTGAAGGGAACATCCAGATATTCCCTATGCGCCCTGTCAAACCAAAGGAGGCTAATGTCCGAGAAGTATCTCTGAATCACCTGCACGGGAATCGCAGAGGGGGCAGAATAGAGATCCTGAAAAAATGCAGTGAAAACCCTCAAAACTTCAGACTTACCCATCGCCCGCTCCCCACCCAGATCATCCATCTCGGCCACATAGCTGCCAGCCCATGGCCTGCGGAATAAACTCGCCAAGGTGCGCCCAGCTCTGTCACCCTCTCCATAGCGCCTGGCTCGTGCAAATTTCCCTAAGAAATGTACTTCTCTCAAAGAGGCCTCCTCGTACGCAGAGACCGCAGTCCGCAGGGCCGCCAATGTATCTCCAGACCAGTCTGACATCAGCCAGGTCTCCAAATCCGCAATCTGGCCCTCCAGGTCAGCCAGCTCACGTCGCAGCACGCGTAGTACATCATGTTGCTTTGAAATGCATGTCCTGCGTACAACCACTTTAAAGGCTTCCACAACGTGCCAGCAGACTTCACCGAACCCGCATTCTGTTAAAAATAAAGGTTGATATCCCGTCACAGTTCCTCACGGAACACCTCATCTCTAAGTGCTCCAAGTGGCAACCTCCAAACATAGGTCTGAGCCGGCCCACCAGGTATCTCCAGCTCCACCCATACCGGGGAGTGATCCGACAGCGTACGAGCCAGATGGTCGACCGAGTGGGTCCATAAGGCTACATCACGCGAGCCTATCCAGCGATCAAGTCGCGACCAACTATTATGCACATAGTTTACGCATGTGTCCTCCCGTGCCGCAGGATGTCTGATCCGCCACAGGTCTACTAACGACGCATCCTCCATAACTGCGGACAGGACGCGAGCAGCAGCAGCAGAGCGCTGCACCCGAGCCGCACTTTCTCTGTCGAGAATAGGATCAAGGGTCACATTGAAGTCTCCTCCCCATATCACAGCTCCTCCCCCCCAAAGACTCAATCAACCGCCAGACCTCACTGAAGAACTCAGGGTCATCTGTATTGGGTCCATACACCGACGCGAGGCGACACGGCTTATCCATCAACACTCCACTGAGCAGTACATATCGTCTCATAGGGTCAACAATTTCCTTACGAGTACGCCACTGTAACCCCTTCCGTATCAAGATCGCTACGCCTCTAGCATAACGCGAGTACACCGAGCCGTGGCACTCCCCAATCCATCCCGCTTTTAATGCAGAGTATTCTCCACCAGGTGCGTCTCCTGTTACATGCATATATCTATGTTCTGCCTCTTAACATAGGCTGACATAAGTCGCACCTTCCGTCTATCATTCAAGCCACGCACGTTCCATGTTAAGCAACAAATCAAAGACGCTCTCATCGGTGTCATCCCCGTTCCCCAGCAGACATACAGAAGAATTTTATCACTCCTCCATCCCGGCCAGACTCCTCCAGCCACAAAACACAAAAGGAAAAACAAAAAATTGCGCATTGCAACAGCCCCGAAAACCCCCCCACACCCAACCCACACTGACCCCCCAAACGGGTCAAATGCATATCCCTCCCCCCAAAAACCACAATTACCCAATCATGTAAATAGTGGGGACTCATCCAGAGGGCGGAAGCTAACCGCCCAACCCGCCTACTAACGGCAGGGAGGGCAGGAAGGGGGCCCAACGCAAAAGGAGTGTCTTCAGGACGAGCGGCACAAAACTATCTCACATCCAGATGCAGCAACATATTCTCTGCTGGAAGGCAGCCGCGTCGATCAGTCATTGTCACTCAGCGACTCCCGCTCAGCGGCGCGGTCCTCCGCAGGAGCCGCCTCAGACCTCTGTGGGAGAGACTTGGCATACCTCGCCGCCTGCTTCCGATCCGTAAAGAATTGAAGAGACCTGCCATGCTGCACCTTTAGTTTCGCCGGGTATATTAGCGAAAACCTAGCCGCCATTTGGGTCAGAGAGCGCTTTACCGGCAAAAACGCCCTAAGTGCCGCCTGTACGCTGGGTGTGTAGTCCAGGAAAAAGTTAATTTCAGTGTTTTTATAAATCACCTTGCGGCGCTCCCTGGCCAGTCGCAGAGTCGTGTCTCGATCCCGATAATTTAGTGGTCGGATGACAATAGGGCACGGGGGGTCCCAGGCGGGGGCCGCGGCCCCAGCGATCTGTGCGCTCTCTCCACTACTAGCAAGTGGGACAACTGACCAGGGAAGAGATCCGACAGCATTTCCTCAACAAAGTCCTCCATTCTGCCCTTGTCCGTGGATTCGGGAAGTCCTATCAGCCTAAGGTTATTCCGGTGCGACCGGACCTCCAAATCTTCATTTTTAGCCTGGGTGACCTCCAGCACTCTCTCCATGCGCAGCAGATGCTCACTCTCCCCTCGCTGCGTGTCCTCCAGCCCGGAGGTACGCGCCTCCAACTGGTCAAGACGGGAGTCATGCTCGTCAACCTGGGTCTTAATGCGATCAAGTTGCTCCGTCATGTGGTCTAGCTTCCCATCTATGCCAGCCAGGCTGGTTTTTAAGTCCAGGAACATAGCCCTGACCGATCCATCCGATGTCTCCCCCTCCGTCGCAGGCTCCTCCAGCCGAGCAGCAGGTGCACCCCCCTTCCATCGGCCTCCCCCAAAGGAGAGCTTAGCTTGCTTCTGCTCCGCCTTCCCCATCTCTCAATCAACAAGTCGGCGCCAAGGAGATATCTCCAACCTCCGTGGAAGTTCAAGAAAGGGAGTCAGGTATACAGGTCACTCACATAAATTCCGCTAGGCTTCTGCCAGTCAGCCCCGTCCGGCTCCGGTCCTCCAGCTCGCACACCCAGCTCCGTCACACCAGCAGTTCGCACAATGTTTACACCAAAGGGCACCGCAGCCCCACTGACCTCTATAAGCCAGTCCCAAGGTACAGAGGCCAAGTCACGCCGAGCTGTCACTCCATGTTGCCATCCGCTCCAAGTGCAGCAACTTCAGGCAGCCATCCGCAGCCGGCCGCAAAGTCATCCAACTCCAGCCAGAGGGGAAGGAAGAGAGGGGGGGGGCAGGCCGCGGTCCGACTCGACCGCCGAGTGGCCCCCCGAAGCTCCCAGGCACCAGCCCGCGACACAAACGGAGGCCTCCCCTCTTGCTCCGAGCTGCCCTCCAATATTAGGCCGCACCCCGGCCGCCCAGCTCCGCGGCCCAGACGCGATCTGACCGCGGCCGGAAAGGAAATCCCCAGGTGCAGAAGGGGGGGTGGGCCGCGGCACAACCCCGCCGCCGAACAGGCCCCCCAACGCGTCTCAACGGGTGCAGCCCCAGGAGCCCTCCAGTACTCCCCGGGGACAGCACGAAGCGGCTCCGCCCACGGCGCGGCGGCCAAGACCACGCCGCGCCACCGGGAGTCCGGTTCTCCTCTCCGCGCCGCCAGTCCGCCTCCCTTCACTGCATCAAGGGGGCAACGCCGATCTCAGGCGCCCCCCCACCTCCTCACTGCTCGGCCAGCTTCATCCTGGCCGGGTAAATAAGTTATTTGGGCCCCTGCTGGAGCAGAGCCTCACGGAGTGCCGGCCATCTTGATGGCTGGCTAGCTCCCCCCGCGACCACCATACTTGTAATGATGTGGTCAGATTGAGACCGGTGGCGGTCAGCAGACCGCCAAACTCGTAATCAGGCCCTTAGTCTTATAAGTCCTAATCCACTACATGAGTACATATTTTAAGCCCCCAGAACCTCAGGGGAGGCAGTTAGAGACTCACAAGAGGCCAACAGCAGGGTCCAATCCAGATCCAGTTCTCACTGGTCAACTGAGTACTCCCAGGAAAGGCCTCTTGCAGCTTGTTGTCTCCCTGTAGCCACACAGGATGTTAGCCAACTGATCCTTGAAGTCCACTTCTTTGTCCTAGGTATAAGAATGAACAAGTCCAGTCCTCCAGGTCTCCGCTCAGGTCACAGACAGTAGGTCCTGTCCTCTTTATATCTTCTGCAGATCCAGAAAGTGTACCGAAGTGGGTCCCTGCAGATCCCTCATTTATGTCTGACATGAGCTAGTGGGTGAGGGTGACTTCTGGCCCCTCCTAATCAATGGGGTAAAAGTTCCCAGGCCCTGAACTACCTACTTTTGCAGTAGTTCCTGTTTGTGTTACTGCGGGCATTTTCAAGATGGCAAAAGTCTTCAGCCACACTAGTCTTGGGCTCTGAGGGCTGGAAATGTGTGTTTGGAGTGCAATATAGTAATTCTAGTGCCCTCCCACATCTAACACTGAAATCCAGTTTGAGGCAGACAATGTACCCATAAGAAAACCCAGTGACAGATTCTGGTAGGACAAAAGCAGCGTCCTCCAGCAACCAGATGGTGGATGCACAAGAATTGGCTTGGTGTCCTGTGCTGTCCCTTTCAAGTGTGCCCAAATTGTTACATGTGGCTCCACAGACCTGTCAAGTAGGATTTGACTCTGTAGTGTCAAAAAGGATGCCCACAGCCCTCATCTGGCATATTCTATGGAATTCAGAGGATTCACCTCACCCTATTTAGGTCAGCCTACTGTTTGGTCATGGGAAGTATTCCACACCTTTTTCACACGTATTCAAGACTGAGCGCAGGCTGAGAGCTGCCAATGACTTATTTTAATTGTTCTTCTGACAGTTCAGGCATGTAAAGAGTAACTTTCTAAAAGTGACTTTTCCTTAATATGTAATTAAAAATTCAACTTCACCATTGAATTAGATTTTTAATTACTATTAAAAATAGTGGTTTAATTGTTTCTCTGTCTAGTCCCATGCCCATGATACAGTATTAGTATTTTACTCTGTACTCTGGTTGTGTACACAGGACAGCTAGGTCTGCCACAGTGAAAATAGCTTTTAGGGCCTTGTCACAGTAGGGACATTGTAACATTAACTTTTTGCATGTCCCACTTTTTAATTAGATGCACCTTACCTTGTGGGCTACAAGGCTTACATTGGGGTAACTTACTTATATTTTAAAGGGAGGTTTTTACCTGCTAAAAAAGGTTCATTTTGACAGGCGACAGTACTTGTTTACACTGCAACAGTCAGGCTACGCAAGGTAGGCCTGATGTCATGTTTGCTCTGGCACTATAGTAAATATCACAATAGGTTCTGCGGTCCACAAGTGGCACTTAACTTACAGACCCTGGGTGGACTTTTTGCACCATATACTTGGGACTTACAGACAAATTAAATGTGCTAATCAGGAATACACAAATTTAGCCATTGTTAAATGGGTAGCATGGGCACTTTATTACTGGTTAGCAACGGTGACATTTATAGAATTCTAAATACAGCAAAAATACAGGATCCAGCACTATGTGAAAAATCCGGAGTGATAACACAGAAAATGTAGTTTTCCCACAATATTGTTTCCCAGATGAGCAGTGGTGATAGTGTTCTGCCAAAGGGTTTGACCAACAAAAATCTGGTCTTGGTTAGGCTAGCAGACACTCAGGGCCTGATTTAGAAGTCAGAGGACAGGTTACTCGGTCACAACGGTGACATATATCCCATCTGCCAAAATCTAATTCCCGTCATATCCAACGGGATTTAGATTTTGGCGGATGTGATATCTGCCCCTGTTGTACGGAGTAACCCATCTGCTGAGTTTTAAATCAGGCCCTAAGTGTCATATGTCATCTCTCAGACTCAAGCGGCCGGGTCACCTTCTGGGGATCTGTTCCTTTTTCTCTGAAATCTCAAGATCTCAAATGAAAACCCTTTCATCTGCCACCATGTGAATATTCATAGCTCTAAATTACAATTGATAGAGCCATAATGTCTAAATTGCTTCGGAAAAGTATAAGTACAGGTGTAGGTCTGAAGAGGTACATTCTGCCTCAGCCTAAAGAGCCAATATCAATGTAAGAGAGGTTTGACCTTTAAATGAAATTAAACTGAGAAATGTTTGAAATGATGGAAATTGCTGCAGCTCCTCATTTTCTGAAGAAGGTGTCAAAGGCTCAGCGTCTAAGACAAGGTCTAAGACAGGAGGTTGTCTTACGTTATGGCAATAGAAAGTAGAACCCATGTTATTTTGTTTTTCACGCTATTACAAGTCTGGAAGCTGTAGTCTTTTTGTGTCTGAAAGATATGTGCCACCTAATTGAATGGATTTCTCATCAAAATCTTGTAGCACTGCATGTGTTGAAATGAAAAAAGCTTTGCTGTCAGAATGAGAATTGTATCTTTTTCAGGAGTGTGAGGAAGTGAACACGTCTCATACCGTTCTACTCCTTGAGTCAAGCCCATTCTTGATGGTTCTCCTGCAGCTAGACAATGGTACCTCTCATAGAAATCAGATTGAATTTCGCACAGTAAGTTCACGTTGTCTTCTCTCTCTGTTCACTGCACGACAGGTCATTTTCTCAGTGATGCAGTGAAAGAAGGTGGCCTTTCATGGGGTGTGCCCCTACACTCGTAATATCCCACACAACTTTCCTCTTTACTCTAGCACCTCTGACGTGTATGGCCCAGAGAATGCCTAGCAGCAACCTGGCCCCTATCTTTTTCCTCTCAGTCCTGTCTGAGTGCAGTCTTAGGGGGTCTGAGGTCAAGCCGACAACGCAAGGTTCAACAGCCTGCATGATGAAGAGTAGCTCTGCATGGGCCACCCTTTTGCCCAGGCTGCCCTCGTCCCGGTAAAGCAGCGACATCGTACTCTAGAGGTGGGCAAGTTGCTCAAAGCTGGAGCAAGATGACTAGATTTGGATCAGATCGAGGCCTGCTTGGAACCTTGAGCCTAAAGCTGACCCTTCACGCAGTTTCTGCTGCCATCCCTCTTGCACCAATTAAAGAAAAACATGAACATTTGAGCCCAGATTTATGAAAAGTGGCACTGCACCTAGTGCACTTTTCTTGTGCCCCTTAGCACCCCCCTAACGCCACCATGTGTGCACCGTGTTTAAAATACAGCACACCATGGTAGTAGTCAGGGGGACTAACGTCATAATCTTTTACGCTAGTCCGGCACTTTGCAGGACTAGCATAAAAATGTTGACACTAATCCTGCAAAGCACCCAGAGGCCCATTGAACACAATGGGAGCTTCTTTTTAACGCCTGCACTTAGCAGGTGTTAAAAAATGCTGATACAAATGGCGCAAAGGAATCTCATGGATTCCTATGTGCCATTTTTACCGCCCCTACCTAGCACCTGAACGCCCCCCTTACACACTTTATGCCTGATGCAGGCATTACATGGCACAAGAGGTTGCAAAGTGGCGCAATACAAGCATTGCGTCACTTCGTAAATATGGTGCAGCCTTTTTGCCCTTCCAACACCAAATTAGGCCCTGATTTACACTTTTTGACGCTAAACTGGGCTAACGCAGTTTAGCGTTAAAAAGTATACCGCCGGCTAGCACCATCCCAGGACACAGGCCCGGGGTTAAAAAATGCTGATACAAATGGCACAAAGGAACCTCATAAATTCCTTTGCGCCATTTTTATGGCCCCCTTTAGCACCTGAACGCTCCTCTTACACACATTATGCCTGGTGCAGGCATAATGTGGCACAAGGGGTTGCAAAGTGGCACAATGCAAGCATTGCACCACTTCGTAAATATAGTGCAGCCTTTTTGCCCTTCCAACACTAAATTAGGCCATGATTTATACTTTTTGATGCTAAACTGCGCTAACGCAGTTTAACATCAAAAGGTATACCGGCGGCTATCGCCATTCCAGGACGCTGACCGGGTATCATATTTATGGGATGACATTAGCCAGTGGTAATGCCCGGTTAGCGTCAAAATAGTTGACGCTAACTGGGTGGGGGAGGAGTAGGGAAAACTGGAGGTTGTGCGTCAAAGAATGGCGCTAGTCAGGTTAGAGTCAAGAAAATGACTCTAACCTGATAAGCACCATATTTCGGCGCACAACCCCCACGGACATGACTCCTGTCTAAGTAAACACAGGAGTCATGCCCCCCAGTCCAATGGCCATGTCCAGGGGAGTTATATCCCCTCGGCATGGCCATTGAGATCAGTGCCATATAGGGGGGCCCAAGTTACCCCCCCCCCCCCATGGCACTACAAAAAATTAAACAAAATACTCACCTCTACTTACCTGGGATGGGGTCCACCCGTCCTTAGGTGTCTTCCTGGTGTGGGTGTCCCTGGAGCCAGGGAAGGGCACCTGTGGGCTCTTTCCATGGTCTCTGACCATGGAAATAGGCCCACAGGTGCCCTAACGCCTGTTCATACCCATGTGTTAAATAATGGCGCTAAGCAAGCTTAGCACCATTATTTAAGGCCCCCATCCACGTGCATGAATTTAGCACAGGGGATAAATATGGCACATGGGCCATAATGTTGTTTTCTGCATGGGAACGTTTCCCTTGCATCTCATTGATGCAAGGTAGGTTTCCACGTCCAGAAAATGACATTAACTCTATAACTTTGACGGTAGATGTGTCTAGCGCCAAAGCTTTATATGGAGTTAGGTTTGCACTGAATTAGCGTAAAAAAAATGATGCTAATTTGGCGCAAACCGAGTATAAATATGCCCCTAAGTGTCAAAAGAATTACGCTAATGTGGTGTTCGAATGGTGTTAGGCCACCATTAATCTGGGCCGTGATGTCAAAGAGGGTAACGAACTTAATAAAGTGTTTGAATAACATAACTAGGAAAGCCAAGATCGGTCCCTGCTTGAACAAATTGTGTGATCTGAGTCAATTATGTAATTTCACTGTGGCTTCTTTTCCTCTATCTCCTTTGAACACATGAATTCGAAATGTTCACTGTACAAAAACCTCTCTCATATGGTTTTGTAGACTTTAATGTTGCTCCATTTAATTTGGAAACTTCTAACTGCCACTCAACGTACTGATATACTCTCAAGATCTGAAGTGAAACGCTTCAGTATGTTCAAGAATTCATGTTTTTATGAATTGTGTTAATTTTGATGTCTTTATCAAATGTTTGCATGCCTATTGTTGCACAATGTACATGCCAAATATGCTGTCTGCTCAGCTCATGTGATGGCTGTTAGAGCCAAGACTGACCCTTCACTCAGCTCCACTCTGGCTCCGTTCTCCCTATTCCTTTGCTGGCTCGTCCACCTCAATCAAACACTCTATGATATGATGGTAAAGAGATCTAGTAACAGAATAGCATTGTCAGAATATCGTCTGGCATAAAGATTGTGTCCTAAATTTTGTTTAAACCCAATTGGATGATGTTTTTGTAAAAACAATATTTAGGATATGATGTCAGCTGATTTTTTTATGTGTAGCATTCTGACATAATAGTTTGTTTCACAAATACCAAACATTTGTGCACTGCAGCGGTCCCAGACTTACTCTACCATGCAGTACAAAGCATGGGAAATATCCATTCCAAACTGCAGCATATATTGGTTCACTGTATTATAATAGATTACGTGTTATTTTTATAAGGGATAAAGTATCCCGCCGTACATTATAAGGATATTGCATGTCACTGAGAAGTTCCAGAACCATATAGAGGAACGAGGCGAAGGCCAAGTTGCTTTATCGTCTTAAGGAACTCCTCGGTAACTTGCAATATATTATCAGGTACACTAGGGGGTACTTTATCCCATGAAATACATGGTCACACCATCTAATTTTTCACAAACCACTTAAAACCTTTGTGTGTACCTCTTTTGTATGAAAGAGCATGCATATTTGCAAACATGAAGACTAAAACTAAAAGCTCTAGTGCAAAATGAAACACATCAAAACCTGTTAGATATTTGTTGCAAACAGA
The DNA here is from genome assembly GCF_031143425.1 of Pleurodeles waltl. NCBI lineage: Eukaryota > Metazoa > Chordata > Amphibia > Caudata > Salamandridae > Pleurodeles > Pleurodeles waltl. The sequence goes on from NC_090440.1 coordinate 1,694,443,630, forward strand.
TATTAGAAACAGTTCAATACAAGTCAGTTTAAAATAAAAAAGCTGCAGTAGCTCAGAATGTGTAGAAACATGGAGAAAAATTATAGCTTTTCTTTACCTAAAGAGCAAAAAATAAACATTTTCTCTCTGCTTGTCATTTGAACCTATTAAAATAGAGCAGAAGAAAGAAAATGAATGTTCAGTTTTTGTTGCTTTAAACAGCTGCTTCAATTATGCTCTGTGAGCTGACCCGCCTTTCACCTTGGCTGCTGGCTCTGGCAGCAGACAGAGCTGTGGCTGGGGGTAAGCGTTTGAAACGTCTCAGCACTCTGTCCCTCATCCTTTTTTGTTGCTAAAGTTGCCCTAAGTGGGAAGGGTATGCCAAGACGTGGATCCTGTGCTCACTGTGACACTGAATTCAAGCTAGCCTGGCTGATGAAAGGTGACACCCAGAAACTGGTCCTCGGATGCTTGTTTCTGGTCAAGGGAGGAACTGGTCTGGCAGTTCAGGCTGGACTGTTCCAGTGGGCAACAGGGTCAGGACTGATTTGTATATGGCTGGGCCCAAACTGGGGTGGCATGGTGAGCAAAAGAACAATGGATTAAACCCAGATCTATGACTGGGAGTGAGTGTTTGAAAAGTTTCAGCACTCCAACCATCATCCTTTTGTGTTGCTACATTTGACCTAAGTTGGAAGTGTATGCCCAGATGTGGATCCTGTCCTCACTGTGCCACTGGTTACAAGCCAGCCTGGCTGATGAAGGGTGACATCCTGAAATTGGTCCCAGTACACTTGCTCATGGTTCAGGGAAAATCTGGCCTGGCAGTTTGGGCTGGACTGTTCCCGTCAGGAGCAGGTCCAAGACTGATTTGCATATGGCTATGTCCCAAATGAGGTGGCATGGTGAGCAAAAGAATGATAGATTAAACCCAGATCTGTGACTGGGGTTTGAAAAGTTTCAGCACTCTGTCCATGCTCTTTTTGTGCAGCAAGCATTGTGATATGAGATCTCTACTGTAGTAACTTATAATATTCCACTTATAATATTCCAGTTCTGATGTTTTTTATTTATAATCAGCGATTGTGAGCATCAGAAATCATTGATTATAAAGAAATTAGAGACTGCTGTTTATACAAGGATTACAGAATCCCATGTCTTATATATATATATATCTTTCATACGTATGTCTTTGCTAATCATTGCAGCCCTTCAGTGGGTCTGGTCTGTTGGTATACCAGCACTCCAAATGACAGTTGTGGATGTCCGAGGATAAAGGTGCTTGGCTCTACATTCGGTAATAAACCCATGTTTACCAGACTTCCCATGGCCTCATCTTTACAAATGGCACTGCCTAGAAGTGCATTAAAGCATGTATCCAAAATTCACACCAAGCTTCATTAAAGCAACATTTTCCAACGGCTGCGATGGATGAGCTTCTTTGACACAGCACTGTAGCATGCTGAACAAAACTGACAAATGTTTCATTAGTCTCAACGGAGTTGGTTCAAAGTATTACTACAGGGGTACTTTTTAACAAACTCTTAGTTGCCTTTGTGAAATGGAGTAAAGAAAACAGGCACACGTCGATACAGTCTAATTCTTGCCGTTGCTTCTTTTATTCAATTTTTCACTAAATCTCAGACTCGACTCAGCCCCCCAACACATGTGTCGTCTTGGGCTTTCACCCCACGACTTTGTCAAGGCTTGTTATGGCTGGAACAACAATCAAATAAGACTAAATTCACAAACAGTAGCATATCACAACTGATATTATCTTTGACTCATATGCAGCGTGCTCCAGTGAATCTTACTTAAGTGAGTGAAAAATCCCAACTAAATGTATCGTCATTATATAAACATCACCTTGCATGTGTACAGTCAGAGACTCTGAGGAAAATCCACCCAAGTGCTTACAACTCCTGTGTTCCTAGAATCGTGAGCAAGTGCAGGCACACACATTTGTGTCAGAACTACCTAACCCAAAATGCCTCAAAAAGTTTCTGTTGCATTTTATATACATATTTATTGTCCCTTCGTCTCGTACCTCTTCGCCTGCGCTCTCCGATCTTGGTAATGTATTCTCTTCAAATGTGTCAACCACATCTGCTTCCCAAACATCCAGCATCTGCTGCAGGAGACCAAGCAAGGTTTCTACCAAATTGCTGGGTTCCTGCATGTGCTGGGTGCAATGGACTGCACCTATGTGCAACTGGTGCCACCTGCAGCAACGGAACTCCTACCGAGTCCTACTATGGCATCCATGATTTTTACAGTTTTTTCACAAACTCTGCACCATGGTGGACCTGCAGCAAGGAACGGCAAGCATACACATTCAATCAATGTGCAGGTCATTGTGAACCACCATGGGCTCTTCACCAACATTGTAGCAAAATATCCCGGCAGTGTCCATGATGCATACATATTCCGCCATTGCACTCATTTAGCGGTTCTAGGATGGCAAATATGGCAATGGTCTACTCATAGGTAAGCCACCACACCGATCATAACACACACAACACACCAACCATCTAGAACAAACAAGACAAACACCACACTTAGTACACATCAAAAGGGGTTCATAGATGTACAGGCAACAACACATATGCAACATGCCACACTACACCACATTCATTGCACTTCACAAACACATACATCCACATGTACATAACACAGCCACACCCATGTGTGGAAAGGTGGAGCCAAGTCCCCTTGGCATACAGAAGCTGCTCACAAGCCACTACAAGTGTCCACGGGTTGACACCTAAATACAGATCACACACACATTACACCAAACAAAGAATAGCTAAGCCTTGTCAATGGCATAGGCTATGGCCATTTAAAGAAAGTCACACATAGGCACAGTCCCACGTAATTCATGGTGTGCAAGCCTCTGGCAGAACCTGATTCAAATGCCACCCTAGTGGTACCATAACCACCTACTTATCATCTACACATACCTGACATACCTGTAGTGTGCACATACACCTGTCTGCTGCATTGTGTCGCACACATACAAATACAAAATAACCTGCCATTAAAGACCATGGGGCAGAATAATGAGAAATGAGGCAGCACCTACTCCAGTGCCACCTCACATGTGCCCCTAGTTCCCCCTAACACCACCATGTCTGTTCCGTATACCAGAAACAGTCCACCTTAGTGCAGAGTTTGTGAAAAAACTTTGAAAATCATGGATGCCATAGTAAGACTCGGTAGGAGTATAGAGGACATACCTGACCTTACATGCACTGTACTAAGGGAACCATGTGAAAAATACCTGTGCCCCCTCCCAAAGCCTGCACTGTGCATGTGTAGAAAGTGTCTGTGAGAACTCATGTATTGGAAGCTAAGAGATACTACTGCACCAGATTACATTATCCTACTAATGTGTAATTCATACCCTTGTACACTTAATGGCTGGCACAATCATCATCTGCCACAAGGGGTAACTAAGTGTCGCACTGCATGTGTAGTGCCACATGGTAACATGGACGGCACAGTCTGGCTTTGTAGAGCAACTATGGTGTCTCAACATCTGGCACCATTGTGGTACAAGGAGGTGGTAGGTTTCCAACTAACAATAGAACACTGCTTCAAATATAGACTACACAACACATTTTTCTAAACTATAACCATCATTTTGGGATCAATATGAAAATTCCCAGGTCCTTGAGCCACTACCCAAGATTTTCATGTCCATCAACACAGTCCAATTAAACCATTTCACAACAACAGGAACATACACTATACCACAAGCAAGTCTGAGTCACTACTCCAACTACAACTAACAACTGCCATGGTATGTTCCAAACCACTATCAAGCTTTAGCAACACACCTTCTCTTTTTCCTTTGCAGCTGATCAAGGTTACGGCATACAGCCATGGGTTATGGCTCCATTTGCCAATCCCACAATGGTGGAAGAGTATGCCTACAACAAAGGGCACAGAAGAACACACAATGAGGTGGGGAGGACATTTGGGCTCCTGAAACCAAGGTTCAGGTGCCTGACCCTGACAGGAGGAAGCCTCTTATATGCTCCATCACTCATATGCAAAATCATACTGGCATGTGCAATCCTGCACAAAATCTGTGTCCCATTGGATGACCAGGTTGATGTCCCCAACGAGGATGAGGATGATGATGGAGCGCATAATTTGGAGGGGGGACAACAGAACACTGCTGCAGGAGTTCGCAGAAGACTCCACATTGTAGATAACATCTATACATAGCGACTGGGCTAACAACATCACATTGTAAATAGCACAAATAAAATACTTTGCACCTGATTCTCCGTGGTCTACTCTTTCTCCACTACAGATACCATTGGAATGTGACTCAAACCTCAGGGAGCAAGTAAGAAACACAAAAGTTACAAGTATGGTAGCAGCATCGTTTGTGATGTAAGAGGGTCTACTTCCTCCATCTCACATATCAGGGACTCGCGATTCATGGGCATGTGACTCCTGATGCCTAGATCCATGTACCACTACATATATTGTGCCGTCATGTGGCCAATGTGCTAATTCCTAGCCCGTTCCCCACAACAACACCATGCCTAACAGGATGTATGCAAGGGGTCACACATAAGGTAGGGGCTGTCAACAAATGGATTTTAAGTAATGTTGGAACTGAAAAATGTCACAACTCAGGGTGATTGCTGCTTTGCCTGCATGGTACATTTGTGACAAGGGTGGGACATCATAGGTAACTATGGTCCTTCCGTAATTGCCCAGGGATTGTAACCAATGTCAGATGCTGAGCCTGCACAGTGTATCCATGGGATTATGTTCTGGCACTGCCAATGGGCACAACTGACACATGGTGGACTGTATCTCACGTGTGGCACACACGTTGGCTGTGGAGTGCGCAATGGGATGCCAGACAAATTAAGCAGCTATGCATGCAGAATCACTATCCAAACCATGACCCTTTGTCAGGATCGAAGAATTTAAAGGGACAATGCATCACCAAATAATAGTCTGGGTAAAATGGAGGCAGAGTGTGTTACACTCCCTATGTACATAAGATGCACACTTGTCACACAAATCTGCTGTCTTGACACATGCCTACAGCAAATCCGGATAAACATGTGAGGACTGATGTACGGGTGTATGTCCTAGGTAGCAGCGGGTTTGCCAGTATCAACAATGCTTGACACGTGTCTGCATGTTAACCTAGTATGCTCTGTATAACAATATCACACAGCACATACCAAATACACATCAGTCATTGTCACTCACATGACAGAACAAGTGTATGGTAGCAATAGTAATTAATTATCCCATACATATTTTGGGCTCCAACATTGCAATCAGGTTTGGGATGTGCTACCATATCCAGCATTGTTCAATAATGTCAGAGACCCAACATCAAACTGAGTGGGAGCAGACCTAGCCATATATGGAGCATTTGGCTAATGAAAAGTACAGCACTGAGAGGATTTCACACCTCAACATCAATCAGTCCTGGTAAGAGTTACCTAGGTTGTGGCATGCTGAAAGAAATACATACCCATGTACAGCAGAGGATGTGGATGGACAGCTTAGCGATACCCAGAGATACTCACAAATACAACATGGAATTTCACTTAGAGACAACACAAGTTCAGTGGTAGGTGTAATGTCATGTGGGCGTGGCACTCATTACATCTCACAAATACCATCAATGGGACGGTAACTATCAAGTAGCCAGTAGTAGGAGATGTGTACATCTACAAATTACACGTCACATGGTGCATGCTGTCAATGTATGATCAGACAATGTTTCTGTAGAAGATGTGTACAAAGTGCAAGCAGCCTAAAGAATGGGAGCAATGTAGGAGACAATACATACCTTACCAGTAATGTGGGAAAACATGGAGAAGGAACACACATAGACAAATACTGACTGTACAACACACCAATGTCTACATATCAACATTTAAAATATGTACAGAGAGGGTGGCCAGGTCAGTACATAACCTTGTCATGTTGGCCACTAGCATACCCTGGTATTTACCCATTGCATGCCACCATGACAGGAGGCAGTGACAGACAACACCATCTGTACCCTGACACGTTACCAAAATTGAAGTCGCAACAGATATATAGCCCCTAAACAAGTTGCCCATGGAAACAACTAAGGACATCAAATAATGAGACATGTCCTAAATGTACAAGCACCCAGACCTCTGTATATGAGAGGGGAAGGCTGACATCAAGTACAGCAGAGGAAAATGTGATATCCTGGTCTATTTGATCACAATTGTGCATGTGTCTGTCTGTGGAGGAGTATGCATAGTTCTGCTGAGTAGCAATGATGAAGAGTAGATCCCCACTCAATAAACCCACACACCACTGCTCTGGCTACATAAAGGTATGGCATTGTCAGGGGCCTGATGCATGTGCACAGGGGACTGAGTAAACTGGAGCTCCATTAACATGCCCCTTCACATGCAACCATGGGTTTGTGTTGCCATACAAACTAACAATGTTGTGATGATGAGTAGGCTGGCATCTATGCAAGACTGCAACACTGCTACACAGTGGTCTGCCATTGTATGTGACAGTCATAACAAACATGATGTGGGCAAATGTGAGTGCCTAGTTGGAGGCATGCACACATATACCACATATCTCGGCACACATGTACCACTATAATGGCTTAGGCATGGTAATATGTATGGATTTTGCACAAAAGGCAACCTAGCACAAAAGTAAGGGCATAGGTATCACAAGATCAGTGACTGAAAGAAATGATCTTCACGTGTGTTCCGACATACAGAGACATAGGTGACACTGATGTGACTACACATGCATTTGTCAAATGCCAACATGTGTCCATGCAGGAAGAAAGTAATGTGATGTTTCACATCCCATGAACACACCACTGTTGTCATATGTTACAGAAATGACACTACACGTCTTTATACACACCCACACACACACACACAGCATATACCAACCTTCAGTAACACATGTGTACATAACATCTCCTGCAACTATGATGCATGGGGAACCATATGTCACATGAGTAGCAGAGCATCATGAAGTAAAATCCAACAACACGTGACAGAGTGGACACACATGCACACACAAATTGTCAGGGATAACATGATGTCAATGCAGCCCTAGTCCACTTCATACTCTGAGTACAAATTGTCATGGTTGTCATATGCCTTACCATGTGTTGGACATAGGCCATCATATACATTGTGTTGTTAGTATGTGTACATTTGTATCTCAGACATAACAATGTAGTCCTCCCACAAATTAGCATTCAAACACATATGTATACACATAGCCCACATGTGGCAACATGTATGTGGACACAGTGTAGGGACACATGCACATATGTGCAAGATATGAGTAATTGCATGCAGCAGGCTCATAGACAAACCTATGGATTCAACATACCAATGTCACGTTATGACTTTACTGGATAGTTACGCACATGTACCATACCACATATACAACATTGTAGCACAGCCCATGTGATGTGACAAGTGAATCAGGGTGCACTCATGGCCTACAATGCAAAATTCCACGCAATTCCGTCATGCTTCAAAAGAATGACACTCTGCAACATCACTAAAATGACGCCTGTGCCCTGAGTGTCAATCACACGTTCACACGCCTTTTAACGCATCATGGTGAAAAATCGACAGATGATCGCGATTCGTCAAAAATTTTCATGCATATACCATACAATTCCCCTAAGCTAAAAGACGCCTGTGCCCTGAGTGTCAATCACACGTTCACACGCCTTTTAATGCACCATGGTGAAAAATCGACGCATGATCGTCATTCATCAAAAATTTCATGCATACGCATATACCATACAATTCCCCTAAGCTAAAAGACGCCTAGCCCCTGAACATCTATTGTACCTCCAAAGGCTGTTTCACGCAAAATGGGAAACAAATCAATGCATGACTGTCATATATAAAAAAAAAACAACAACGCATGACTGGAAACATGACGCACAGGCCCAGGAAGTGAAGAAGCAGGACATCCTGTCTGCAAACATGGTACATTGAGTTCACTTTCACTTCACAGTATTGTTGTCTGTGACGGTGTGAGGGTGTGTGGAGCTGGTGCTGTGGGTGTTTTTGAGTGTTTGGAGTGTGTATTGTGCTGTGTCCTGTAGTTGTTGTGTTTTATTTGTCTTTAAACCTGTATTTTGTATTGTAAGTGTACTGTTGCTGTCTGTGTATGGTGTTAGTCTGCAGTAGTATAGTTGTTGGGGTAGTTGTGGTAGTTAGGTTAGTTGTTTGGAATGTTTTTTTTTTTTTTTGATAAACTGCATTTGCAGTCCAGTATGTCTTGGAAAGGGAGAATGGCGAGGATGTCGGCCAATGAGCTGGGGGTTTTTATATGGCTGGTACAGCACTACCTCCCCATGATGCTGGAACTGGGAGGCAGTGTCATTCAAGACTACCCCACAGAGGCAAGGAAGATGCAGTGGGGCAAGGTGCTCAACCACCTAACAAGAGTCTTTGTGACAAGAAGGAACGACCACCAACTGAAGCACCGCTGGGCAGACCTCATTACAAGGGACCAAGATCGGCTGGATCATCTGGGCATTGAGATTGGTGGAGCAGTTGGTAAGTCTCCCATTTCCATACAAAGTTCATTTTTTTGCATGTGCATGACAGTTGCAGATACGGTTGAGTGCTGCATGTAATGGTTGTGGATCTGGACATGTTGTATGCTACCTGTATGAAGAGCCCCAGCACCACCTTAGGCCTGCAATTCAAATGTACAATAATGAAGCCGAAGCAGGGCAGATGTACCATTTTCCCTGCACAACCATTACAAAATGTTGTGATGCATGCATAGGGCAACTCTGTATTTAGCAGCACAAAATAAGGCCTGCACCATCCATCATGGTTGGAAGGGGGTCCAAAAACCTGTTTGGGAGGCAAATGTATAAACCACTGGGAAAAACGATAAATACCTAAATTCCATATTTCATGCACTCTGAACGGCTGCTGAGAACAGATGTGAAATGGGGGCTTATAAATGTATGTGATGGGCCCCATGTACTCAGCAGAAGTCATGATGATCTGATGTGTTGCAACTCCTGCTGAGTACATCATTTACCTGCACATAAAAAGATGCAGTTGGACCCTACCTGCATCATGCTGTGTCTTAATTCTCATTGGCAGGGGTAAGGGTTGCACTTAGGGCCACAAGTACAGAATTGATGCAATTGGTGCCGCACCACTGTTGTTCTATCGCCCCCGTTGTGTCATTGGCCAAGGCCATGTAAGGGAGCTTGACCATGCACTGAGTCCAGACTACTAGCACTTTCCTCTTCCTGTATATTGTGTATCACATACACCCTATAATATGTCTATTACCACACACACATGTGCTGAGTCAGTTCCACAGGCCTGCTGCTTCTCAGTGACAGCATAGGTCTGCCTTGCATCTGCTCCATCACTGGCACATTACTCAGTAACCTGCACCAACAAATGCATCCTTGGACCACAGAGCAAATGTGTCTATGTTGAGGTATATGTCTATGTCCATGTTCTTATCCCTCACTGGACAAATAATGGTATACCATGCGAACAATGGCTGGCCACACACTATTAGCAACACATCAATGATTTCAATCAGTCAATATTCAGGTAGGTACAACTATTTTCACATGAGTAAACTCCCATAGCATCATTGATCATGTGTGTGCCTTGTGATGGCACACACATATTACTTACTTCACACAAGGATGTATCACGGCATTCTACTTTGGAATACACACACAATCCGTGGGTGGTAGTTTGTCAGTTTGCTGTGACAATGAGGCAGATGTCTACAACATCTGGAGCAGGCTCAAATGCTATGGGTGTCACAATGGGATAGCAACTGCAACAACTATCGCATGCCCCTCAAATGCAGTATACAGTGTCAAGCAGTCCCATGTGGTCATGGAGGTGTAGACACCTGCATGACAATGCCAGATATAAATGGTGCAGTGAGAAGCACCACAGGAGTGTCAGGGACAGTGATGGTTTGTAGGTGTGTGGGTCTACATTATCTGAGACTATGTGTGATTGACTGATCATAGATGTCAGTTGCTCTGATCTACCGCTAGGATGACCTGCTCACTCAGCCTAACAAGTTGACAGTATATAAGGTCATCCATTAACTGATATGTGCAAATTACACTAAGCAATGCTTTCCATTCATGTCTTGCAGGTGGACCTCCGCCCTACAGTGTAGGTGAGGTGGCCCGATTTGAAGACCCTGATGCAGCCAGTAAGGGTCATCTTGTGCGTCATGTGTGCCAATGCAGGGTTTGGTGTGAGTCAGTCTGAAGTGTGGAATGCTATGAAATATGGTTTTGCCTGACCAATGATGTGATATCATTGGAGAACGAATGGTGACATCATGTCTGTTGGAAGGATGTGCAATGAGAATGGATTGCTTGTAGTTCAAGTGGCAACGTGTGTTACCATGAAAGTGTGTGTAATAGGAATTGTAATGGCTGGCCACTCATTCATTGATGTCTGCCATGATAGGTCTCAGGGCAGCTGTTTAGGTACATAGCATGCCTGTTGACAACCACTTTGTCACAGCATTATTGTCAGCACTCTGTGCCACACATAGCCTACACTTACTGACAAGACGGTACAGACGTGGGTTATATCTGCAGAAGTCTCCAGGGGACTTCTGTAGGAGACACATTCACCACAGGTGCCTCAGTACCATTCAGATATAATGAGGCTGTAGTACTGCAAGAGCCATATTGTGCTGCACAACAGTCAGTAATGTACACAATTAGTAGACAACTCTGCTTCAGATGGTTGTGGGAAACGTCTATGATTCTTCCCATGCCAGATCTCAGCAGTTTTCACAACATGGTCCTGCCAGCATGATATTTGTGAGTGATGTAGGTCACATCACGTATGCATATGATGTGAATGCTGTGTGCGTACCTGGTACTTTGATGATGTCTGACATGCATGTGCAAATGAGGTACAATGTATCAGGATACTGTTGCAGCACCCAGTGCAGTGCCAAACTCACAGTGGGCCTAAGGGCACCCATACAGCCACCATGTGTGTGCTGTTTAGCACATGTAGCACAACATAGCAGAGGGTAGGGGGTTTCAGATCTGTAATGTGTAGACAACTTTGATGTGCAGGTCAGTCTTTTGCCAAACCTTCTGGGGACATTGCATCAGTTGTACAGGTGGGCCCATCATGGGCAATGGCGTGCCCCCTTGTAACGTATGCTCAAGCCAGGTCTTACACCAAGACATATGAATGATGATTTACCAAACCTTAGAATAGCCAGTGGGAAGTTACCAGAACCCCTATCATATGGCTCCCACCTTGCATCCATGATGACTGGGCAAGCCTTGATGTTTCACCAGGGGTGTCGAGGTAATGAACTGCATGCACAGCCCCCCTTATGCAAAGGGACACAGGAAATCAAAACTAGTTGGGGCATGTGATCCTCACAAGTTTGATGACACAAATGTTGATCATGGGCAATTTTGTCCAATTAGCTCTGGGCTCTGTTGGTTAACAATGGATAGCTGTCATCCCAGTGACATGTACATGATACTGTTGATAGCTGGTTGGAAATAGTCATAGATGAGGAGTAACTCATTGTTGAGGAACGTGTGATGGACTGTATGGGTTATCCGCAGTTGCAGTGTACATAATATGTCTGTACAACCGCCACCCAATCCTGAAACTGATGCTTCTTTCTCCTCCTATTTTAGCTGCCAACGACACAAGACCAGAGGTGCGCTTTTCACAAGAGGGCCGAACGGTACCGCCACATAATGGAGGTTGAAGCAGGATACCGCCAAATGGGAAGGAGGTTCTGCAGTGAGAAGGCATCTGGGGAATGGCAACACTGACAGGTGGCCATCACTGATAAGGTTAGCTTCTCCTGTACCACACAAATAAGTTGTACTGGTACTCCCATCTGGGTAAATTACCATTGACTTGGTACAGAGCCATACATGCTGTATGTCTACTCCAAAGGATATCTGTTAAAAATTTATATAGAATACTCACTAACTTGGTTGTAGCGACAACACCATCACTCACCTTTCTCATGTTAGGATCCTAGTGTGTGGCTTTGTTTCTAACAGTCATGCACTCATGTTCTGATATTCTGTACACATTGACATGGATTGTCATCATGCTATCTTTTAGCTGAGTAGATGGATCACAGTAAACGTAGAAATGTTACATGTGTACAAGGTGCTTTATTTACAGGTGCAATTGTATTTGTGAATTCTATACAATGTCCATTTCACAGACCCCATGAGTGAACGTTAGCCATATGTAGCACAATCAGAGTCCAGGGTTGATTTGCATGTCATGAGACATGGTTAGGACTAGTGTGCATTAGTAAGGAGTTAAAAAATTGCTAATTTGTATGAAAGAGATAATGACAGCACATAGCAGACAAATCAACAGTGGTCAGGTGAAGAGGGCACATTCCTACTGTCCCAACACTGGCATGATCTCAAACCCAGAGCTAAGGAGAAACAGTCCACGTGGCACAGACTGGTGCTACTGGGTGCTTTTCCTTGTGAACGTTATTTCTTCCATATCTTCATCCTCTGATGTGTGTGGTGCCTCCTGTGCCATGGCTGATGCAGTTGTAGAGGTTGAGGGGGGCACACAACCTTCAGGGGATAGAGATATAGAGTCAAAGGTCCCGGCAGCTGCCATTTGTAGCAACACATAAGGCATCACTGCAGCAAGAAGGAACTGCTAATTTTTCAATACCGCAGCAACATCACAGTGGTAGGTAGCCATTATTTTACCTGAGGGAGGCCACTTCCCGCTGTATGGACTCCAGGGTATTCTGCATAGCCCCCAGCCTGTTGTCTGTTTTGCTGCTGCCAGTTTGGAAGGGCATTTGTTGTAGCCTGTGCTTCATGACAGCAGCTATGTAGGCCAGAGACTGCTGGAGTCCACGTAGCGGGCAGTGGGTGCCTCTGATGGCAGCTGAGTTGTCCTAATTTGGACTGAGGCATATCCACACCCCCTCTAGGCTGTCTGCCATGGTCTCCATCCCCACCCACACCTGCTTGGCCACCTCCCACTGGACTCCTACCACTGTCCTCTGAAAGCTGATCTCTGGGTCCTCGGATTCCAGGGCTGTGTGAGTACTGGCTGGTGGCATGTATTGGTAGCTGGGTGGTTCATGTGAAGACCCCGCAACAATGTGTGTCCTCCCTGTGACTGGAGGTGGTATCTGGAGTGATCTTAGGACATCCTGGAGAGTCTGTTCATTGATGGTTGTCAGCTGATCATTCATGTCATCTGCAAAAACCAGGACAGCCAGGTTGGCAGGAGGTAAGCCATCATCCTCTGCAATGAGATAGTATAAAATCAATATTCAATTGTATTTGCTGTTGACATGAGAGATCATGTATTTGCCACTGCAATACCTATTGCGTTTTGACACGGCCTCAGATTTTGAACTATTTGAATTCCAGACGCTGGGCCAATATCTGACACCAGCCCAGGGGTGGGTTTAGCATGGCAAATCTAGGAGTAATGCTTACATTCTACTGGATTTTTAGTTTTTTCTATGTGTGCTGCATTCTGCTGCACACATAGTAAGAGCAAATCACACTTTAAGGGCCTGATTAATGAAAAGGTTGCACCACCTTTGCGTAATTTTGTGACACAAAAGTGGCGCAAACTTGCAAAATACAATTATATTTTGTAAATTTGCACCACTTTGGTGTCAAAAAATGACGCAAAGGCAGCGCACACTTTTCTTAAATCAGGCCCTATGTTTGTTGTTGTGAAGGAAGGTGTTCCTGCACAAAAACATTCTCCCCCTCAACGCAGCCTTCCTTGCACTATGGTGAGAGGGTGGCTGCATTGGCGCACAACATCTAATTTCCACTTGCCTTGCGCAAGGAAGTACACAGGGGTGCACTGTATTCATGTGTATGGCGCATCCCTGCATTTTGAAAATGACAGTGTGTGAAGCTGCCTAATTTGGCACAGCAGCACGCACTATCATTTTCTGTTTGACCTAGCCCTCTATCTTGTCAGATAGTGAGATCGCAGCCACTTGTACAGTGGCACACATGATGTTCACGTACATGCACATGATGTATGTATTTTATTTTGTGGCCGTTCCCATATGGTTGTGTGTGAGTTGTTGTGGGTTCACCCTGTATGGGTTGTGTTCCACAGGTTGCAAGCTTTAGTGCAGATTTTTCTCTTTTGGCATGGCTCATGGCAGCTGCAAGATGTGTTGCAGTACACTGCAGCAGTTTAGATACGCAGTCATGTGCCATATTTACTTGAATACAGTACAGCCCTGCAATCCCCCCCTGCACCTGCACAGATTTGTTCTCCCTGCACCAGCACAGGCATTATTGCAGCATGATGACCGGTACCTGCCTTGAAGGGATGATTTGTTCATGTGCAGGGACGTGTCCCTTCCTGCACATGTACAGGCTATTTTTGCTGAGATGGCATTTCAATGTGTGCTGCAAGATGCAGCACACATGAGTAAAGGCAATGCGACAATGAGCAAGGGAAACATTTTGGCCAGAGACACCACCCTGACACCACCCCTAGGGTGGTATTGACTTCCGTCCTAGTTTCTGATGTCTGTGTTGTACAGGGGCTTTAACTATATGAAGTGGGTGTTGTAATGGCAGAGCCACAGCCACACTATTTGCACGTGCCTACCAGGAAATGTGGTGCAAATTTACATGGTGGAGTAAAGCCATAGTGAGTGGCCTATGTTGACATTGTGCATATGTTGGAGTGCATAGCACAAACAAAGTGTCAGTATGTGTGGCTGGGGTGGGGATGGTGTGACTTGATTCAGGACGTATGTGTCCTGATGCTACCCTTTAGCATGCATTGCGTGTGTCCTATGTGCCTCCCCCTTCTGCCATGAGTGGAGTTCCAGAAATCCCCCCTGCAGCTTACCCAGCATTCGTGGTGGTTCCTGGTAGTCTGCACTGTCCTGTCCTACAATTCCAGTGACCAGCTCTTCCGGTATGAACGCTGCAACCATTTCCTACAGCTCATGCAGGTCCTCATATGGTGCAGGACTTCCCCCTCCAGTCTGCAGTGCTGCCTTACGGTTCCTGGCGAGTTTCTCCTTAGTCCTGCGTTTGGAATCATGCCAGTGCTTCTTGCATTCAGTGACAGTACTCTTCACCTCTGCAACGCTGCTAATTTTGTCCACTATTGCCTGCCATATTGCGTCTCTCCTACCAACTGGCAATTTGGAGGTGACGAAGAGCTGGTATTGGTGCTCTGTAACCTCTCTGACCAAGATGTCATGCTCCTCCTTGCTAAAGTGACAGTTGCGCTTTCTCTTCTCCTTCTCCTGGGACGTTTCTGGACCCTCCTGGCTGGTACTTGGGTGATTGGGGTCTCCCTGGGGTCTCTCCTGGTCTGATGATTCCATCTTCTCTTACAATTGCACTCTTTCCTGCTTGTGCATTTTGTTTTCACACTAATGCAGTAAAAAAATGGTGCTTACCCTTTTGCGACATGTTTATATGCCACAAAACAGTCTAGCGCCACTTTTTCAGCATTAGCGTCATGTTTCCTTATGGCGTGTTGCAGATGTTAGAGTAATATTTTTTCACGCTAACCATTCCTTATCGCCATCCTACGTCATTTCATAAATATGGCACACGGATGGTGCTAAGGAATGACGCTAGCTTGCGTTAAAAATAATTCGCACAACTGCGGTAGCAGAGTTGTGCATCATTTTTCATAAATATGCCCCTTGAGATCTGGCTCTTTCAGACCACTTTAGTTTAGGGCTCGATTCTCTGTTTACTGATGAATGTACCTTAGCGCGGAGAGACTTTGGTCTGGAATAACCAGGCACCTTATAATTTCCTATAAAATAACATACCATAGCATAACATAATATGTCCCAATTTATGAAAATGTAATGTATAATTCAATATTATTTGGTATTATGCAGTCTTGAAATAGCAAAAAAAAGAGTAATAAAATCCAAAGTTGTTCTGAAATAGTTAACCCCAATATATGCATCCAATATATGAATAGGTCACCCCAAAATATGCATTGCCTGGGGCCCTAAAAAATCTGACACTGCTATTATCACAAGCATCTTGTATAGAGGAAGTTTACAATACTGAAGCTTGTGAAGTGCTCATCTGGGGCCGTGTTACAAAAAGTGCCCCGGGAGTGTAACGGCATGTGCGCCCACTTTTTTTTTTTTTTGGAATATATTTTTATTAACATTTTGCTGTTACACAGTTACATACTTGTTCATTTCACATGCTTTTTTTGTTTATAATGCTATATTCTACTTTTTGTTAATTGTTTGCTCTTTTTATTATCGTTAGTCTTATTGTTCTTTATTCAACAAACTGTGCTCATTTACTTGTTAAAGCGCATTTCCTTTCTTCATTTCACTGTTCTGTATAATCAACAATCAAACAACAAACTTGAACCCCTTCTTCCTTGTAACTTGGGAGGATGGTGTAAGGGGTTAGGTGCAGGAAGACAAGGGTGGTGAGAGGGGAAGAGGAAGGTGGGGGGAGGGAGAACACGAGGTGTGTGGTATACAATTTCTGGTGACAATCATATTGGACTAATTGGAGGTAGGGAAAGGAGGAAGGGGAGAAAAAAGAGAAAACAGACCCCAGGGGGTCAACTTTATGGCTTTGTGCGAATGGCTTTTGTAATTGTTGGCTTGAAGGTACTATAATATATCCATTTTTGAGCAGGGGAAGATGTCAACCCAGGGCGCACCGGCGCACCATGGGGGCGGCGGGTCACTCACACTGCTTGCTATTTCTGTCAGTGGAGTGGGGGTCAGAGGTCCAACTGTCTTCGCACCCTTACTCTCGATGTGATCTATGTGTGGTTTGGGTCTGTTTTGGGTGCCTGCCTATGTGCTTCCACCATTTGGTTCCATCCTCGGTGTGGATTGGATTTCACTGGTTTCTCCTACTGGGCTTGCCAGCCTCTTATTTATACTCTCCCAGCTCATCATTAAATTCTCCCACCCCGGAGCTATAGGAACCTGGCGGATATTCCTGGCTTCTTCTGCTTTTAGGACCTGTAGTTCAGCTCTAGACCATGTTGATATATCCCTTTTCCAGTCGGTCAGCAGAGGGTGATCTGCGGCCTTCCAGCCCCTCGAGATTAGTCTCTTATAAAGGGCCAGGGAGAGGTCCAGAAAGCGCCCCTTCACTTTTCCGCAAAGTGCAGCTGGTCTAAGGCCCAGCATGCACAGCTCAGGGGTGGGTCTCAACTCAAACTCAAACAATTCAGTTAGGGTGGGCAATATTTCCCTCCAGCCAGTCTGGATCGCCGGGCAAGTCCAAACCATGTGGTCAAAATCCGCCCCTCCTCCTCCACATCTCGGGCAAGCCCCCGGGGCCCCTCCATATATACAGAATAGCCTGTGAGGAGTGAGGTACGTTCTGTGCAAATAATTATATTGAATGTACCTTAACCGTGTATTGCGTGATATCTTCCGGGGGTAGGCCAGTATTCTCTTCCACTCTGAGTCAGTTAGTTCCCACCCAACTGTGCCCTCCCATCGTCCTCTAAGCGACCGTAAGGGGTCTAAGGCTGCCTCAACTTGGGCCCGATATATTTTGGTGATCAGATGTGATTCCTCCCCTAATGTCAACAGTGAGTGCAGGACCTCATGTGTGTCAGGTTCCGCATTCACCGTGTCCCAGTGAGCTTTAAGAGTGTGCACTAGCCTCCCGTAAAGCAGGAACTGCCCCCCGGGAACACCCTCTTCTGTTAATTCAACAAATCCCCTCATCACTCCATCCTTGAAGAGTCCTCCCACTGCTTCTATTCCAGCTGACAACCTGGGGCCAAGTCCCGTGTTTCCCGGCCCCCTCCCCCTAGGTTCTATGGCGAGCACCGCCAGTGGCAAAGCTGGGGAATATGGAGGGCCCACTCCCACTCTTTTCGTGCATCTTTTCCAGCATGCCATTGCCACTTTTATCATTATATTGTTCCCAGGGGGGGTTATCTTTCTGTTTGCCATGCATGCCGCAATCCACACCGTGTCAATTACTCCTTGGGCTGTATATAAATCTAGTTGGCCCTGGCCCGCAAGCTAACCGGGTATCCACTGTAATTGGGATGCCAGGTAGTATGCCTCAAAGTCAGGGGCTCCCAGGCCTCCCGCGTGGGGTGGTCTGCAGATAGTTGTAAGTGTAGTTCGTCTGCGCCCATTGTCCCATATTAGTTCTCTGAGTAATGTGTTCAGATCGCGGAACCATGCTCGGGGTATTAATAGTGGCAAGTTGGTGAAGTAATAGAGAAGTCAGGGGAGCATGATCATCTTGGAGAGCGCCACTCTGGCCATCACTGACAGTTTCAGAGAGCGCCAAAATTCTACCGATGATCTCAGGGATCGGAGCGCTCTACCAAGGTTGCCCTCTCTTAAGTCTCCCATGTCATGGTAGATCTGGATCCCCAGGTATCTAAATGTCCGTGGGGCCCATTTCAGGTCTGTTGGGCACGTTGCGGGACATCTATATCCAGGCGTCAGGGGGAACACATATGTTTTATTACGGTTAAGTCTTAATCCTGACACCTCTCCAAACTCCTCCAGGGCGTTCAGGGCCCAGGAGAGACCACTCGCCCCATCTCTAAGATAGATCAAGATGTCATCTGCATATAGCGAGATAATGTGATCCGTTGGTCCCCACCGAATCCCTCTGCCCGGTCCGTCCCCGCGTACCCACGCCGCCAGGGGCTCCATCGCCAGGGCGAACAACAATGGAGATAGGGGGCATCCCTGTCTAGTTCCTCTGTGCACTGGGTAAGCACCAGAGATTGTCCTACCCGTCTTGACCCTTGCCAGTGGGGATGAGTATAATAGGTCCACCCATTCGACCTAGCCCTCACCCAGGCCCATTTTTAACATTGTCGCCCTCAGGTAGTCCCATCTGATTGAGTCGAAGGCCTTTTCAAAGTCCACTGCTAGCATGGTCCCGGCTGGCGGCTTCGATTCACTGGGCATATGTATGATAGAGAAAATACGCCTAAGATTCAGAGAGGTGCTGCGACCAGGTATGAAACCGTTCTGGTCAGGATGTATCAGGGTGGGCATAAGAGGTAATAGCCGGTTGGCCAGGATCTTACTGAGGATCTTAAAATCGCTATTTAGCATTGATAGTGGGCGAAAGTCTGTTACTGATGCCTCCCTACTATTTGTTTTAGGGAGTGGCACTACCAATGCCTCACGCAGTGTGCGTGGGAGTTCTCCGTTCTTTGCCGATTCCATATACATTTCTATCAGTCTGGGGACTAGTAAGGATTTATACTTTTTATAAAAATCCATAGGAAGACCATCTGTACCAGGGGTCTTCCCAGGGGCCAGCTGTGCAATTGCTTCAGTTGTCTCATCCGTGGTCACTGGGCCCCCCAGGCCAACCCTGTCCTCTGGGCTCAATACCGGTAGGGGTATCCGAGTTAGGAAATTGTCAAGAATCCCCGTCCCCAAGTCTGTGGGCTTCCTGTATAAGTGTGTATAGTAATCTCTAAATGCGTCGTTAATGGATTCTGGACTGAGTCTGCGTGCCCCCCCCCTGTCTAGTACACTTGCAATAGGGTCACTATCTCCGTTCGGGCGCACCAGCCATGCCAAGAGTCTACCGGATCTCCCCTCTTCTTATTGTATGGATGCCAAGTATCTTTGCATACTGTGGCATCTAAGTCGCTCTTCAGCTTGGGAGTGCTCTCTGCGTGCACGTTCGTACTCTTCATCCACTTGCCTTGCAGGACCCTGTCTCAGCTCCCCCTCGTGAATGACCCTCTCCAGTGCATTTAATTCTCTCTCAAGCGTACGTTTTATCCCCACCGACTGTCCAAGACAGTGACCCCGTGTCCCCACTTTGAGTGTCTCCCACTCTATGCCTCTGGCGGAAGTGGATCCCTGGTTAGCTTCTAAATGTTCTATTAGGTAGCATCGTAATTCCTCCCTGTATGCCTGGTCTTCTAGCGCCGTCGGGAGCATTCTCCATGCCGGTATGGGGGGCCTGTCCTGTGATACCCTCTATGTCAGTAATAGAGGGTTGTGATCTGATATTGTGCGGGCAAGGTACTCCGCATGGGTGATACTTCGGGCCAGTCCCGCAGTGCAAACTATCCTATCGATTCTAGTGTGTACCTGGTGGAGGCCCGAGTAAAACGAATAATCCCTGGTCGCTGGGTGTTAAAACCGCCAAGCATCTACCAGCCCCCAGGCGTCTAGCCACTCAACTAGTTTTTTTGCTGTTTTGGTTGATGTTGCTCCCTGTAGTGGGGGGTTAGATCTATCTAAGTCAATGTCGAGCACTGTGTTAAAGTCTCCTCCTATTAGTACTTCCCCCATGTGTTGACGAGTGAGGTGCCTAGACAGGCCCGTCATGAATGATGTTTGGTCCTGGTTGGGGGCATATATACAACTCAAGATCAACTGGAGCCCCTGTAATTTCCCTTCCAATATGACAAACCTTCCCTCTCTGTCTATGTTGGAGGAATCAATCGCGAAGGGGACCCCCGCCCTAATCCAAATCAGAACTCTTGCGTAAGCTGAATATTCTGTGGCAAACACCTGTCCCCTCCATCTCCGCCTTAGTTTCTCTCCCTCTCCAGGTGCGAGATGGGTCTCTTGTAACATAGCTATCTGCACCCCTCTCCTTTTTAAAAAGGAAAGAATTCTATGTCTCTTAGCAGGAGTACCCATCCCCCTAACATTCCAAGTTATGATATTGTAGTCCGCCATCCTATTCTCAAAGCCTGTTGTATGTAGGGTCGGCACGCCCATGGCCCGACCGATTCCCCCTTAAGCTTGTACCTTCATTATGTTCAGTCCATTTCACACATGTAGCCGATATAACTAGTAACAGCAAACCCCAACTCCCCATCCCCAGGGCACCTCCGGAACTGTAGGCTGCCCAGTAAGTTCTGCAACACTGCAAATTATTCAAACACATCAATGCAATACTCGCCAGTCAGGACTGACAGGCGAGAGACAGGTCCGGGGGAGCGGCCAGGTCCGGAGGGGCCATTTCACTACTTATCTTGTCTCGCCTTTCAGCGCCGGTGTGGGTACGATCTATGCAAGTTCGTCAGCGGTCTGCGGGGTCACTCTTGGTGGGTAAGTCGAATCCCCAGAGCCATCAGGCGAGGACACCACCGTATCGTCCGATTCTTCTTCAGAGACTTCCCGGGGCGATGACTCTCCGCCCACCTTAGCCGCCGCCTCCAGGGCCTCTCTCTTGCCAGTCTCCCTCTGTGTCCGCGTTGGCGTCAGTCGCTGGCGGTCTCTGGGCCTTTACCCCTTCGGGGCCCGCCGGGTCACGCACGACCCGCGATTCTCCGGTGCAGGTCACGCACATCGTGTCCCAAATCTTTCGAGCCATTCCCATGCCTCCTCTGGAGTTTGGAAGAACGTGGTTTTCCCCTCCGCGATCACTCGTAGTCTTGCTGGGTAGAGCAGCGAGTACTGTATCCCCTCTTCTCGCAAGGTTCTTTTAACGGCTAAGAAGGAGGCGCGCTTGTTTTGGACCTCTAAGGTGAAGTCAGGGAATAGTGTCGCTTCGCCATTGGCTACTTTAAACGGGCCCGTTTCCCTGGCTTTCTGTAAGAGGATGTCTCTGTTTCTGTAGTGCAGGAGTTTAGCAATTACAGCCCGTGGTGGCCTGCCAGGAGCGAGTGGTCTAGCTGGCACACGATGTGCTCGCTCCAGTGAGTAAAAGGGGGTCAGACATCCTGGTGCGA
Organism: Pleurodeles waltl; assembly: GCF_031143425.1. NCBI lineage: Eukaryota > Metazoa > Chordata > Amphibia > Caudata > Salamandridae > Pleurodeles > Pleurodeles waltl. The sequence goes on from NC_090440.1 coordinate 1,694,465,340, forward strand.
CAACTGTGCTTAGCCATTTCTCCAGAAACTCCACTATATTCGTCCCATCGGCCCCCTCAGGGAGGCCCACCACGCGAATATTGTTCCTCCTATTTCTACCTTCTGCGTCTTCAGCTCGTTGTTCGAGCTTCGCCACTCTGCCAGCCAAGGAGGTCACCTCCGCTGATACGTCTTCTTGTTTTGGGACGACTTCCGCTAGCGTTGCTTTCGCTTCTTTTACTCTGTCGGCCAATTTGTGATGATCGGCTCTCAGGAGGCCCACCTCTATCGCCACCTGATTGATGTTGCGCTGTAATGTGGATTTGGTATCCTCAATGGCACCCAGTATCTTGTCTAGGGTGTCTTGTACTTTGATTTGTGACTGGCTCTGCATGGTCGGCTCATTATCCCCCATTGGTGTCAGGGGGTCCATGACTTTGTTCTTATGTCTGCCCTTGGGGGGCATTGGCCAGGCAGGGAGGGGCGTCTCAGTGAGTCTGGCGCACAGTTCAAGTGCTTATGCTGTTTGCTGTTGATTTGTCCACTAGTCCAGGGCACTGTTGTCGCAGTCTCAGGGTCCGGTTGCTCCAGGGAGAGCCTCAGGCGCTCCGCCAGCCACTCCCAGTGCGGTAAGCAGCGGCAAACGGCCGGGTCGAGGGTCTCCGCCAACGTTGCGTAGTCCGGCTCCACCGAGGGTCCGTGCCGGCGCTGCAGTCAGGTCCCAGCGGCCCCCCTCGTTCGCGCGGATTACTGCGTCCGTCCCTCGATAGAGGGTCACCTGATCCAGTGCGCTCAGGCCTGGGTTCGCCGGTGGCCCCTCGCGGACCAAACGATCATGCGTGTGCTGTGCTCAGCCCCCCGGTCGCGTCCCATCTACTCCATAGATGAGAAAACAGTTTTGGGCTAAACCGGGGCTGGTGTGTTTTCGTAGAATTGCGTCGCTGTGCGTAGAAGGGGTGGGTGCAGTAGGCCTTCAGCTCGGCGTTGGTCCGTTCAACCAAAGGGGGCCCCGCACCTGGCAACAAGGGTACCCGGCCTCCAACCCCGGCAGACGACGGCGACTGTCGCAGGGCGATTCCGCATTGCCCCACCCCACAAAGGATAATCAATGTTCATCCTGGGTTGCCCTGGGCGTAGTAAGTCTCGTCGTCGGCATCCGGGGGTTCCCGGGCAGCAGCCACCGGCGCTCCGATTGTGCGTTCCCAAGGGGTGTACCCAAAGCGGACTCCCCACCGGGCAGCACCGGGGGGCCCCTCGTCCCCGCGTCTCCTCAGTGCATGCAGTCCCGCAGCCAGGAGGCACCAGGCCCCGCCCCCCGAGCAGGAAGCCGATTCGCCACCGGCAGGCGCCCCCACCAGACGCTCCGGTTTGCACCCCCCCCTTCAGGGTGGGCCCGCATCCGAATCTGGCACTGGGCGCAGCGCGCTGCCCAATCTGGGATCGCGGCCGCAATCTGGTGGCGATTTCGTGGGTCCCGGTCCGCGCCGGGGTGCACGAGTCCGCTGGAGGCCGGCCCCGGGGTCGCGCCGCGCTCGAGCGGCCCCACCCGTACCAGCCGCTCACCTTCACTGCTGCTCCGAAACGGGGAGCCTCTCAGTCCAGCGCGTCCCGGCCCCGCCCGGCGACAGGGCCGCGACCTCTTTGTAGTGCCGGGTAGCCCCAGTCACTCGGGAGCCCGCTCCAGGGGCGAGACCGCACCTCGGCAGTCCCCCCCGTCCGCAGCGGTCGTCTCACTCTTCTCTGAGTGCAAGACCACCCGCCTCAGCGCGTCCAGGCACCAATTTAAAGTCGGCCCCTCCGGAGCCGAACAGTTAAGCGTGCGCCATGCTCGGCTCCGTGGCCACGCCCCCTCATGTGCGCCCACTTTGTGCACCCTTGGACACTTTCATATTACAAAATGGGCCACAGACACTTGTGTGGACCCTTCTATAATACAAATAGCGCTGGTGCATATGTAGTGCACGCGCTATCTCAACAGGGCATTCGCTCATTTGCATGAGGGCGTGGCCCCATGCTAATGGGAGTATCTTTTCACCTCTGCGCCCGGACCATATTATGGATGTGGGTGCAAAGGCAAAGAAGCTGTCAGGAGACACAATGAAAGTGTGCCACAAAAAAGGTGGTGCACTTTCAATGTGCCCCTTGATGGCAGCCCTCTGGAGGCAGCAAAGGGGGTCCTACAGACCCCAGACATCTCTTGCAGGAGGATGATGTCATCACTGCACCCGCCTGCAAAGGGATCGCTAAACCCTCTTTAAAATGCAGACGGGTTTCCGCCTTGACCGTGAAACATGGAGAGGCTTTGAAGCTGAATATTGAAACCACAAATACTGTGATACAGAAATATTGTGTCAAAAATATTGATAACAAAACCTATAATTTTTCTATACATACAATGGTAAGTACAAAAATATCGAAAAAATATATATTGGTTAACATTAATATAACATTTTTTATACTTTTTAACTATATATGTAGTTAAAACTGTAAGGCCCATAATATATTTATTTTTTAGCGCCAGATTTGAGTCATATTTTGACGCAAAAGAGGCGCAAACTTACAAAATATCATTGTATTTTGTAAGTTTGCGCCACTTTTGCGTAAAAAAATTACGCAAATGCGGCGCTAAAAAAAGTATAAACAGGGCATAAATCTTAAATAATTTAACATATAACATTAATATAATGTAAATTAAATATATTTAAGTAATAGCTAAAACTATATAAGTATATACTTATTTAAAGAAAACACACATGTATGTAAAAGTTAATGTTTATATACCTCATATATCATGTAAAACTATTATAACAACTGTTATTTTTAATTTATATTATAAGTTTCTATTTTTTAATTTATTAATATAACAACTATATATATGTATATATAATATATATTTACATAAAGATAAAAAAATATAATAAATAAACCGCAAATAAATGAAAAATATGTACAATTTAAATATAAATAAAAAGTAAACAATAGGTAAAAATATATTTAACTAAAAATATGTTAAAAACAACATATATTTATTCATATGAATAACATAAAATTAAATACACAAATAAATAATAATAATGTATATTTAAACAATATTAACAAAATCATTAAACTAAAGCAATAATAAATATACTACTCCCACGCAACAGTAGAGAAATCTTTGGGCACCAAAAATATAAAATTCACTATTGCCACTCCAGTGTATGCAACAGTAGGGAAAGCATTGTATTCAGAAGAAGTAAAATGTACTATTCCACCTCCAGTCGCTGCAACAGTAGGGAAAACATTGGATTCATGAAGGGCAAAATGTACTATTCCCACCACAATCTGTGCAACAGTAGGGTAAGCATTGAGTACCAAAGGGCTAAAATGTACTATTCCCACTCCAGTGTGTGCAACTGTAGAGAAGGCGGTAGACTTAGGAGGGGTAAAATATACTATTCCCTCTCCAGTCTGTGCAACAGTAGGGACACTGTGGTACTCAGGAGGAGTAAAATGTACTATTCCCACTCCAGTGTGTGGAACAGTAGGGTAAGTGTTGGACTCAGGAAGGGTATAATTTACTATTCTCATTTTAGAAAGTGCAACTGAGTGCTTCCTGGCTGGAGACTGAAATAACTATAAATGTCTAGGGACTCACTGGACACAGGTGGCTCACACACTAAATAATATTGATATTGCACATTTCTGCACAGTTACTCCATCTGTCACTCTGTGAGTGAAACAGCGAATGTACAGCTCGTTAAATACGGCATAACAACTGTTTTCGGGCCTGTGTGCTCGGAGGGACCTTGCATTGCTGTTGGTTGCACTGTCTGTGTCTAGTGAAGCTTATGAATAAAAGGCACACATTCAATAAGTGTCCATTTTCAAATCCATCTTTAATCTTCGGTTATTGTTTTCCAACCATGTATTCCAGCCATTTCTTGCCAGTTGCTGCCAACACGTGTTTCATCAGGGGTGTACCCCGTGACTTCGTCAGGGCTGCAAATACATACATATTTCAATCGCCTATCCATATTCAAAAACATAATAATCTTGTTGGCACAAATCAATAACACCTCTTTTGCAAAAAGTGGGATAATAATGCACTCAATGGTCACTACTATCTAGTGAAGTAAAAGGAAAAAGTGGGCAACGAAATATGTTATTGTGCACCCGTAAAACATAGTGATTCTTACAATAATATATAACCTTATCAATTGGTAGTGTTTCTATTGATTATAACAATTTTATCCATATGGTACTTTAGGGTACATGCATGTATAGGTGTAAATCCATCGACTGCCTGATACCAAATTAGTGTCAAAACTTAATTCCACCAACTTTAGACCCACGTCCAATACCTGCAAACTCCTTGTTATATGTCCTTGTGGTCAGAGTCTCATCCCTAAGATCGGTCGCTGTATCTTGCTAAACGTCTCCTCTAATGCCCCTTGTTGCGAAACCTTCTCTGATTTGATCAATGATGGTACTCCGTAGTATTTGTAATTAGGTATAGCATATTACCATATTTTCTGTAAATAGAATCACAGCTTCCGCCTTTAGAATTTCAAGTGTATCCAATCTTAAAACAATGATGCTTATGTCGTGCCATGTTGTTCAAAGCATGCCCCTATATGTATTCACACCACCAGCTCCAGTGATTATATCCCTTTATATAAATGGGCGCCACGCTCAAAATCCTCAGAGTGTGTCTCCTACCTGATTCCGGCGTCCATTAACTGCAGCGAGTACGCTTCCTATGATATCTCCTAGTCCGTCATCTATCCCTCTGCTATTTGTAGTCAGCTTTCACAGATATAGAAATACAACTATATTGGTCCTGGAAATACAGCAGCTTACTATCGGTGCGTTACTGGATGATGATGAATATACATATCTGAGAGTAGATCGACCAAGATTCCCATGCCTATACACACTTCCCAAAATACACAAGAATCTCAGTTTTCCCCCTGGGAGACCAATAGTGTCTGGGATTAGAGGCCCAACGGAGAAGCTTTCAGAATTTGTAGATACTTTCTTACAACCTCTAGTGATCAATCTGCCCTCATATATCAAAGACACTAAACACATTCTAAGTCTATTGACGGATATACAGTGGGAGTGTGGTATGAATCTGGTGACTCTGGATCTGGTGGCCCTATATACAAGTATTAAACACAAAGTGGGCATGCGAGCATTAAAACATATGATCTATAGGAGATCGGCAAGCTTACTAGAACACACAGATATGGTCCTGAAGATGGTAGACTTGATCTTAAATCACAATGTATTCTTATGTAACAATAAATGGTACAGACAGAAGCAGGGAGTAGCCATGGGATACAGGTTCTCTCCTGCGTATGCAAATCTTTTCATGGGATGGTTGGAGGAGAAGTGGATCTGGGGGCCAGGGGCAGCAATATGGCAGACCCACATTTTGTACTGGGGAAGATACATTGATGATTGCCTTATGATCTGGACAGGAACTTCAGAACAATTGGTGGAATTTTGTAATTACCTGAATGCAAATGAGGCAAACATAAAGTTCACTTACCAATTCAGTGAGGAGAAAATAGAATTCCTAGATGTTGAACTGTTTATTCTAGACAACAAAATACACAGTAGATTATATAGGAAACCTACCTCATGTAATGCTGTACTCCAATCCTCGAGTGCACATCCTAAACATCAGATACATGCGATCCCCTATGGGGAGATGATAAGAGCAAGACGAAATTGCAGCAGAAATGAAGATTTTGAGACATGTATACAGGATATGGAACAACGCTTTGTACAAAGAGGCTACCATAGCCGGGTGATCAAGGGAGTTAAACAAAAGGTTAAAAAAGTGACTAAGGAGGAGACCTTACTATCTCGTGAAAACGGAACCAAGATTTTATACTAACATAGGATCAGATTGGTTACAGATTACACAGAGTCGTTGAATATGTTGAGGAGAATAATGAGCCGACATTGGAATATTTTAAGACAGGACGGTACTTTGGCAGACTGCATAACAGATAGAACGGAAATAACATACCGTAGAGGTAGATCCCTAACAAGTCTCTTATGCCCCAGCTATCCGAAACGGAAAGAAAGGGGAAAAAAAAGACAATTGGCTGATGGAACGGAGTAGGGGCTTCTTTAAATGTGGTCAATGTGGGGTATGTAAATGGGCCTGGCATGAAAAAAAGGATTTCACGGACCCTGATGGTAACCATTTTAGAATACAATATAATATTACATGTGGGACCACATTTGTGATATACATCATACTATGTAAATGTGAACGCACGTATGTGGGAAGCACAATTTGTCCATTGAAAGTTAGAATTGGAGAGCATATGAGGGCAATCAAACAAGGAGACGAAAGGTATCCCATTGTGCAGCATTTAAAAACATGCGAAATATACAACGCAAATCATAACCTGACATTTTTTGGTATTGAAAATATACGCGTGGACCCCAGGGGAGGGAATAGAGAACTTCATTTAAGGAGAAGAGAATCTTTGTGGATCATGAAATTACGGGCGGTGGAAGAGGGCCTCAACATGGACCCAGAACTAGAGTATTTTCTTGGGACATAATAATGGGGATGTATACTTTTGTTCCTGTAACACACATTAAGTTTTGAAGAAGCCATCTCTATATATACAGAACTTACCGATGTCATACCCGTATGGTATTTATAGATTGCACTAAGAAGTGTTTGTGTATATAAAAAATAGAGGCGTGTATTGTAAAAACACACTAACGATGTAATACAAGATTGGAGACTTATATACGTACATGCACATTTATGTGGAATCCCATTTTTAAGATACCACTTCCTTGACCCAGAACTGAAATCTGTCTCTTGGAACACAATAATATTTACTTATACATCTGTTTATAAAACACCCGAAAAATTTGAAGAGGCTTTCTCTATATGTAAATGATTTACCAATGCAATGTGGATGTCATATATTGTATGTTGTTTATAGATAATATTCAGTAATGACTGTTTTAAAAACAGTGAGGCGCGATATGAAAAAACAGTATCAATAACAAACATAAACTACGTAATATAAAACTTGAAATTCACTAATGTACATGCATGTATATGAACATATATATAAAACTTGAAATTCACTAATGTACATGCATGCATATGAACAATCTATTCGAGACACCCCCTCTCACTTTTACAGGAATGTGCCATAAATTATATCTGTTTTGGGAGATTAGAGACTTGGAATAACAATATAGCATGACAACGTTAGTAACGCACCGATAGGTAAGCTGCTGTATTTCCAGGACCAACATAGTCCTATCTCTATATCTATGAAAGCTGACTACAAATAGTAGGGGATAGATGATGGACTAGGAGATATCATAGGAAGCGTAATCACTGCAGTTACTGGACACCGGAATCAGGTAGGAGACACACTCTGAGGATTTTGAGCGTGGCGCCCATTTACATAAAGGGAGATAATCACTGGAGCTGGTGGGGTGACTATAGATAGGGGCATGCTTTGAACAACACAGCACTCCGGCTAAAACACTCATTGATAGCATTAGGGGAATCTGGAGCAACGGATTTGTATAGAGTAAGCGAAAAATTCACTGCTAACTATACGTAATAGTTTATGCTCATCGAGAGCGTACTACAATTATAAAGCCACAGCAGTGCTTGCGCCTAACGGCCGACGTTTTTAAATATACTCACAATACTCTTCCAAATAACACTATTTGATGAGCGGTGAATTATAGTTTTATGGTGGGCATGTCTAAATATATTTATAGCTCAATAACGAACATCAGTGCACTGATAGATTGTGGTGAACTAATCTGTGAGAGGACATTAGCATCATTGTTTTAAGATTGGATACACTTGAAATTCTAAAGGCGGAAGCTGTGATTCTATTTACAGAAAATATGGTCATATGCTATACCTAATTACAAATACTACGTAGTACCATCATTGATCAAATCAGAGAAGATTTCACAACAAGGGTCATTAGAGGAGATGTTTAGCAAGATAAAGCGACCGGTCTTACGGATGAGAATCTGATCATAAGGACATATAACAAGGAGTTTGCAGGTATTGGACGTGGGTCTAAAGTTGGTGGAATTAAGTTTTGACACTAATTTGGTATCAGGCAATCAATGGATTTACACCTATACTTGCATGTACCCTAAAGTACCATATGGATAAAATTGTTATACTCAATAGAAACACTACCAATTGATAAGGTGATATAGTATTGTAAGGAGCACTATGTTTTACGGGTGCACAATAACATATTTCGTTGCCCACTTTTTCCTTTTACTTCACTAGATAGTAGTGACCATTGAGTGCATTATTTTCCCACTTTTTGCACAAGAGGTGTTATTGATTTGTACCAACATGATTATTATGTTTTTGAATATGGATAGGCAACCTGCAATATGTATGTATTTGCAGCCCTGACGAAGTCACAGGGTACACCCCTGACGAAACACGTGTTGGCAGCAACTGGCAAGAAATGGCTGGAATACATGGTTGAAAAACAATACCTGAAGATTAAAGATGGATTTGAAAATGGACACTTATTGGATGTGTGCCTTTTATTCATGAACATTGTCATCAGTGAGTTGATCACTGAGTAGCAGGGATTAGGGGTGATTTTTCCCTATTAGTGCACCATCTGGGACTTTGGAATAATAATTAACTAATTTACTATTGAGAACTGACAGGTAGCGCCATATACTCTTCACAATCACCCATCGTACTCATAACGTCTACTGAAGCGTACACTGCGGTTTCTGCTACAACTGCTCTCGGGAAATATGGGAACACTTCTTCTGCACTGCTGTAAGTGTCCTGTGAAGAGCAATGGGAGTGTGCATCAATGCCCCCATGCTGCATCTATCTGATTTTCAAAGATCTGAAAGCTGTCGTTATGCCACATTTAACCAGCTGTAAATTCGCCGTTTCTCTCACAGAGTGACAAATGGAGTAACTGTGCAGCAATGTGCAATATTAATATTATTTAATGTGTGAGCAGCTTGTGCCCAGCAGCTGAGTCCCTGGGCATTTATAGTTATTTCAGTCTCCAGCCAGGAAGCACTCAGTTATCAGCGTCATTGCAGCTTCCCTACTGTTGCACTTACTAGAATGAGAATAGTAAATGTTACCCTTCCTGAGTCCAACACTTTCCCTACTGTTCCACACACTGGAGTGGGAATAGTAAATTTTACTCCTCCTGAGGCACTTATAGTTGTTTCAGTCTCCAGCTAGGAAGCACTCAGTGATCAGTGTCCTTGCAGCTTCCTAGGAACACCACGCCACAGTTGAGCTCACATGTTATCTGCAGCGCAAAGGCCAATGCGTGTCAAAGGCTCCTGCCAAGGACGAGGGCACGCTGAGGCCTGCATGTTGTTATGTTATGTGTATTTGTAAAGCAAACTATCACCCACTGGTGTATCCTGGTGCAGTGTGCCTAGCCCTACTAATGGTAGTTTGGTTATTTTAAAAGCCAGATCGTCAGCTCCTTGCGGAATTCAAGAAGAGAGGAGGAGTCTCTGATGTCGAGAAGGAGATTGCTTCACACTTTAAGAGAGATGTGAGAGAACATTCTTCCTCATTCGATTCTGTATATGTGTGGGGTGTTGCTGAGTAGGAGTCCTGTGGAGCAGTGGTGTCTGGATGGTTGGTAGAAGGAAATATAACCGTTCAACTAAGTGTGGCCTGAGTTATGGAGTGCCTTGAATGTGTGTGTGAGGAGTATGAATTGACCACGTTTGTGTATTGGAAGCTGGTGTCATTCCCTGAGGTGTGGTGGGGTGTGAGTTTTGTGTGGCGGGATGAGAATGAGTCTGGCTGCCGAGTGCCAGAAGTTCTGTATTCTTCTAGTGAGTTGCTTGGTGATCACAGTGTACAGAGTGTTCCCATTGCACATCTTGCTTGTGACTAGGGCATGAGTGACAGTTTTTCTTGTGTTGCTTGGGAGCCATTTGAAGATCTTTCTCAGCATCTTCAGGGTGTGGAAAAAGGCTGCAGTGCATGATCCCTTGAGGTAAATGCTACACTCTGGGTACAGCAAACGAGACGCAGGATATACACAATCTGTGGTTTGCTTATGTACCAAGACACCAATCTGACCACCTCCACTTCAGCGTGCCAAAACAATACCTCAAGTCTCGGCTTGTCATTACCTTGACTTGGCTCCAATGTCCAAATTCACAAAGATTGGACTATTATATCTACACAAAAGAAGTAACCTCATGTTAGGTTGAAATATTTTTAGCAAGTGAGGGGGCTGATGCAAGAAGGGGGATGGGGCAATAAACCCATAACTACGAGGTCAGCTATGGAGTGGGCACGGCCAATGTGGGGGAATAAGGTTTAAAGCCCAGCACTGCTTCATAGAGTTGTTTTAAAGCTTGGACGAAATGAGGAATTACCTAGGGCCCCCACCTTCCAGGAGGCCCCTGATATGTAGTTGGACAATCCCACAGCACTAGTTTTCTATTCAACATTTGTGCTTTTTTCAACCATTGAACTTTAAAACTAGAGCAATTAAAGCAAAATACTGTCACTAAACTTAGTGGTCTTAGACTTGCCCTATTGCAAAAATGTCACAAGGGTTAACAGGTTGAGGTTGGGCTGGGCATGCACACCATACTTCTGTTAAGTGTGCAATACACTGTCCCTATATTTCAGTCTGCAGTCATTGTCACTAGAGAACCAGAACTGCAGGGCAGCAATAGAAGAACAGTGTGTGCGTGTGCAGGGCCCTCATGAATTCCTCACTCACTCTTATTGCCTCATGTATACTTCTAAGTGCTGTGCCATTAAACAGTCGATCAGTAGTAGCAGCAGGACCCCCTTCAGGCAGGTGGGTAGGAGCCTATGCCTCAGCTCAACATGCTACGCCAGCTTGAGCAAGGGTCGTGCCTAACATCCCTTCAGCCTTATCTCCCTTTAAATCTCCCATAGATGGAGTCAGACTCTCTCATCCAAAGTCGTCTGGTGGCTTCTCACTTCCTGCATCATCTCATTGTTCTTTAGGACCTTTCTGATTACAGTTCAGATTGGGGAAGCCCAATCTGTCCCACAAGAAGTCCTGACTAGTCAGGCAACTGTTAAGCCTGATTTGTTGGCTCCTCAGCAAACAGAGGAAGAGTGGAAGAAGGGTGTTTGCTACAGGATGTAGTGACCCCCTACTCTAAAACAGTAGACAGGCCCCCTGAACCCAAGGAAGCCTGTAGGTCAGCCCCTTCACCTGTCAGTGAAGAGCTAAAGGTGTGGTTCTCAGCAATGGCAGTGGTCAGTGGCCTCTGCTGGGCGTTAGCCTTTATCCCTGCACTTTCCTTGGCATGTGGTCTGACCCATGTCAAATAGCAAGCTAGACCCCCAACCCTATTGGTCATGGTGGGGTTGCTTAAGTCGTGGGAGACCTCTTTGCGTAGGCTGGAGGTTGCCCTGGCTGACAAAGGGGTAACAGAGGTGGACTCCTCTCATCCCAAAGAAAAGAGAATGGGCCAGGAAATTTAAAAAACTGACAAAGACCATTTTGAATGGGGTCCTCACACTGTTGAGGTAGGTCGGCTTCCCAAAGGAAATGACCAGGAAAGGAGGATATAAGGCAGCGTAGGCCCTGCAACCATCCAGCCTCTTTCTTGCCAGACAGACTGGGAAGACTCTCAGGTTGTAGCTGAATCTCTGGGCCTGTTGGCTGGGGGTGGGTGGGTTGTGTAAGAATCTTGATTCTGGTTGCAGTACCCCCCACACTTTTTGCCTGTTTTTTGATGCAACTTTGACAGAAGTGCACTGGGTTCCTGCGAACCAGGTCCCCAGTGCCAGTTTTCCTTCCCCAAAACAAGACATCTGGTCACTTGGTACCCAAGTGGCTAGGCCCTTTAGCACCTTTGTGAGTCCCCAGTTAATGGTACCTCTGGTACCTAGGGCATCGGTACTAAAGAGGGTCCCTAACAGCTGCAGCAAATCGTGTGCCACTTTAAGGGACCCAGAATCAACCTCATAACGACTGCCATTGCAGGATGCATATCAAGGTACTCCCAAAAGTGAAAACATGCCATGGCACACAGCCTGTGTGCCATGTCCCCTAAACCACTGCATTTAATCTTTGTAAGCCACCCCTACAGCAGTCCTTACAGCCCTAAGGCAGGGTACATTATATTACATGTATGGGAATATCTGCAAGAGCAGATATGCCCCTGCTGTGTCTTTGTCAATTCTTAGACATAGTAAGTGTGCAGGGAAGCTATTTTAAATACGTGCTGGACATTGGTCAATACGAGTTCCCCAGCTACATGATGGCTTCACTGAAACTAGGGATGTTTGGTATCAAACGTCTCATATTAATAAACCCTCAATGATTCCAGTGATGGATGTAGTAATACATGCACCCAGAGGGCACCTTAGAGGTGCCCCCTGAAAACCTACCAACTGCTGGTGGGCTCACTGACTAGTTCTAGCCAGCCTACCACCAACAGACGAGATTCTGACCCCCAAGGATAACAGCCTTTGCTCTTTGGAGGTCAGAAACAAAGAGTGCTCTGTCAGGGGTGTTACACACCCCTCCCAACAGGATGACCTGCAAATCCTAAGGCAGGAGGCTTCTAAGAAGCCCACTGCCTTTGCTATGCAGATATGGCCTTTCTCAGAGGAAGATGCCAACCCCCCTGCCCAAGGACCCATCTGGCACCTAGAAAGGTGGGAAAATTAGCTATGGAGGGGGCGTGATGCATTTCCAGGCTGGTCCCTAGGATGACTAGCCTGAAATGAACACATCCTTAGAAATTCCACCATCTTATGTGTTGTAGGAATTATGAATTCTGATACAAGGTGATGTCCACTCGCCAAAGGAAGTGGTCATCTAGGGGGTCGTAACAACCCCAGGGGTAAGTAGCCATCAGAGCCAATCAGGATACCCAAGTGCCTCCTGAAGTGACCTGTTGTTGCTACTTTGGACATTGCCCCATTGTACCTTAACTCCGGAAGAACAGTCCTGTTGATTGTTGCTAAGTGCCCGAATGCATTAGGGCACCCGATGCTGAAAAGCACATCGGCACCAGGATGCCTCAGTACCTTCTAAACTGACCTGTTGGTGCTGCTTTTGACCTTGCCCCATACTTACCTTAACTACAGAAGATGGGACCTGTCAGTTGCTGCTAAGTACCCATATGCAGTATATGTTCCCCCCATAGGATGACATTAACGTTCCAAAAATTGCAGTGTGTCAACTTTTGAAAAATGTAAAAATTAATAACTCGAAAAGTACTCACCTGATTCCGGTGATCTTGGTATCAAAATTAATATACATGTTTGTGTTATTTTTTATAAATTGGTGTTGGATTTCTTTATTGAGTGTGTGTCTAGCTTACTGCCTTTGTGTGTGCAATACATGCTTAGCATTACCCTCTGATATGTCTAACTGCTAGCCCACACTACTAAAAAAGAGAGCCTTATGGGTGTTGTTTGTGCCTCGATAATTTCTCTGGGATTTGCCTGGACTCTTTACACAGTGTACCTCTTTTTGGTCCACTACATAAAAAGCCAGCTTCCTACACAGACAGAGCAACAAACCATAAAGGCATCAATGCACATGGACCAACATGCAGCATGTATAATTACTAATACCACAAAGGCACACAGACATACAGATACAAGCACCCATGAACACACCAACATTGTGATTAGTGTGTGGTTGTGTGGCATATATTGTGTGCCTCTGTTGGCAATCCCTACTCAAAGTCGACTATTCCTGGAGCTGGAATTGGCATTTTAAAACCTCCAATACTCATTATTAGGAAAGTATGTAGCTGAATGCTGAATGGCCTACTAGTTAAGGAGAGTATTGGTTTGCTGTTAGAGGACTCTCAGATTGCGATATTTAGATCTTGCAAAAACCTAGAGCTAAATTCTCTTCTGTGCTAAAATCTAACTGATGTCATGGATGGTGGGTATAGTCTTTGATATCCAGGAGAGGTGGTTATTATGTTTGCTGCTGATCCACAATCATACAAATACTCATGCACACAGGTGAAGAGACACACCGGATCCTCTGTCCAGAGTCCTCTTTAGCACAGACCAACACTCATACATACTCTTGTGCTACAGAGGACTCTGATATCACCATATGCTCAAGCATGTGTACATCAGCCTGTGCTCACTGCTTCTCATCAAACTGTGGGCCAGATGTACATAGCTTTAAGTTCGCAATTTCCTAATAGCGAATTTTTGTGATTCGCTATTGGGAAATCGCAAACTGCTATCCACTACAGTGTGTTTAACACTGTCTGCAATTCCCAAATGGGTCACAAGGGACCTGCCTAATTAATATTCATGAGGCAGGTCGCAATTTGCGACCTATTGGAAATGGCTACAATCACAGGGATGGTGGTTTGCTGGGGTCAGCAGAACACAATGTTTGTGGTTGCTTTTTCAATAAAGCAATTATTTTCGTAATGTTGCACATTTTCCTTTAATGGAAAACGGGCGTATCACAAAAACAAAAATGCAAAAATTTATTTTCATTTTTTAAGAGTAGGCTGTGGTCCGTGAGACCACTTCCTGCTCCTAAAAATGTTTGTGCCCACATTCACAAAGTGGAAGTGGTCCCCTGGGGACCCCTTCCTGTTTGCAAATGGTACTCTGTGAATGTTTTGCGCCTGCATTCCTGATCGCACAACATTCCTACATACCAGTGCGACTCGCTATCGGGAAGGAATGCCCTTGGCATGCCCCTTCCTAATAGCGAGTCGCAAACCTTATTTTGCGAGTTGGTAATAGGTTACCGACTCGCAAAATACGGTTGATACATGCTAAAAAGTATTTTACCTGTCGCAAACGGCCTGAAGGGCCGTTTGCAACCAGTAAAAAGCTTCGTACATCTGGCTTTATGTCCTCTAATGCACAAAAATCAACTACCCCATTGTATGCTACTCTGTGGTCATTCCTGTATATTACACTGTCCTTACAGCTGCAGAGCACTCAGTGCTCCTGATATGCATCTGCCTGTATATTCCTAAACTGAAGAACATTGTCCTACACTTTCATCCTTCTGAAAACCATGTAGCCCTTTGCTGCATATCATCTTTTAGCCCCATGCTATACACCACCCCATGCCTCCCTGTTGCACATACCTTTTTGCTCCTTGCTCCGTAGCACCCATACCTTTGGGTGCACTCATGTTTTTCTATGTCATTGTGTGAGTAATATGAGAACAACATTTTGCCCATGCCTTAAAACTTTTCTGCTCAGATATTCAACTTCCAGCCAACAGGGGCTTTCTCTTCCTATTCTTGTTTCCCCTTGATGTCTGCCTTGTTGAGCTAGGTATACTTTTCTCAATGGAGATGGTGGGTGGATAGGATGAATGAACATCAGGATTGACATATGTTGTGGATATGCCGTAATGTCAGACAGCTCTCACTATCCAGGTGCCATGCATCTGACATAGTTTCAACAAGTCAAACTTGGACAAGATAATACAAGATTTGCAGTTGGGTATATCCGTGGCCCTTTAGCATAACTAGTAGCTCAGACAACTGTTGACAGGACTTTCATATTCAAGAGATTGCACGCTCAATATGGCTCATTACCACATTTTGTTACCTCAGTGCTGAATTCTGACCCAGCAATTCCGTTAGCGTCCTCTGAAAAGTATAAGAAGGCTCTCGTCAGATGCTAAACCTTGGTATGCTTCTTTCTACATGATCGCAGAGGCAGCATGGGCCCTATAGTCCTTGAAGACACTCAGCTACCACTGACTGATGGCAAACAATGGTTATTCGGTGACTCCAAGGGAAGTGGGTCAGGTACACACAATACATCAACTAAAAAGACTTTGCAACCCTCTGCAGACTCTGCTCGAGCAAAATAAATTAATAAATCCTGCACTAATTTAGTCCCAAATTTGAGATAGCAACACTAAATTAGAAACTAGGACACACCCCTTTACATCAACACATAAACAGTAATATTCATAAAACAATAAATATTTCAACATAGACAAATGCTTTTTAAAATTGCAAAGTATACAACAAAATATTGATGATAATCGATAATTAATTCCTGCGGATTCATCCCATCCCTGCGTCATGCAATAAGAACAATAATATTGTACAATGCCAACTATCTGATACATTGTAGCTAAATATTTTCCATAGGCATACATAGGACATTTACGTTATCAAACAACACAAGTACTTTGTTTTCTTTGGTTCAAATTTGCCTTTAAATATTAGTATTTTACTTTTAGATACATTTTGGGGGGAAAAAGATTCAAGGAAATCCAACCTTTTTTGTAGTTCCTTAGGCGTCAAATCCAACATTACTATATCATCTGCATACTGGTTGGGGGGGTCTCCCCTATATGAAAAGAGCACTTTGGGTAGGTTTACTACATATAGGGAGAACAGCAAAGGCACTTAAAACGATTATTTGTTAATATATGACTTAAGAGGCCTTGTTTTCCTCCCAAGAGTACTTGACCACGTGGCAGAATGCAAGTCCAGTACTAAGTGGAGTAGAGGACAGGGACGTCCTAATGTAGACAGTTTCTTACACACAGTGTGTCTACTGACCCGATCAAAAGTGGTTGAGAAGTCTATAAATGTTGCATAAACGAATTGACCACTTGTCTTTGTGTACTTGTCTCTGACATCCTGGATAATTTAAATATTATCTAGAGTAGCACAGATGCGCCTAAAGCCTGCTTTTTCCTTAAGGACGGCACCCATATCAGCCACCCATATTTGTAAATGGTCCAATAAACTTTTTTCAAAAGTCTTCCCTGTGGCATCTAATATGCTATTTGACGGTAACTACTGGTCTATCACCTTTTTTATATCGGGGTACAATAAGGCTGCCTTTCCAAGAAGGGGCAACTACACCCTGCTCGTAACAGAATTTAGAGATTCGAGTGAGAAACGGGGACGAGACCCAGGTCTCTTTTTTTTTTATAACTGAGATCGGAATCTTATCTGGCCCCGTTGTACTTGAATACCAGGATTTCAGGCCACATGTTTTTATGAAGGCTGCTGAATGGGGACCATATTTGCAGGTATAATTGTCCATTCAGCGAGGCAACCTCAATCAGCGGTGTTCTCAGTGGCGGGGTGCAGTTCATTTAAATTCTGCACCTACGTTGAACTGCTGATAAGTGATGGGGTAGAAGCTTTCTTATTTTCACAAGCTTTCCCTACCAGAGACCAAAACATTCTAGTGTTTTTAAAGACTACTGCCTCTCTGAGAGCAATCAATTTTAAATCAGCTCAGTTTTGCTTATGGGCTGCTCTATGTCTGTCTTTTTTTCTGTGAAGATTTACCTATTTTGCCCCTTTCTATATAGTAGATCAAAATTAGCATTTAATTATCTGATTTAAAACCTTATCTATGCCTCTAATCATTTTAGAGTCTTTATGATAATATGCATTCAAATTATTTTGCTTAGCTAGATTGGTCGTCCTAGATGAATCTGTCTTCTGCCTTACTAATAAGTTCATTAAATAAGTAATGTTTTCTAGTGGCTAATAGGCATAGAACCTAGGTCCTCAGTAGCCTCACTGAGAAAGCTCTTCAGTGCAACCAATTTCCCCTAAAATAGAACGATGTGTATTATTACATTTATAGGTATAATTAGTTGGGATATAATTCTCCAGTCGCCCGTTAAAATTAAGCAATAATTTTTTCAGCAGTGGTTTCTTAATGAGGGCAAAAGGGCTACGCCCACCCTCTCTCAGCCCAGCATTATCATTAAACAGTGCAGAGGCTGATGAAAGACTGAATGGGCGACTGTACTGTTCAATGGTAACTAGCCAGTGTAGCCGATCTGATCGACTCCACTGTGCATGCGTGGTTGTTGGTAGGGATGAAACTTGTTCAGCCCTCCGATCCCTAAAGCAAAGCACAAGTGCAAGCAGCCAGTGGCTGCTCATGGGAGGGAAAAGGGGCGTAGCAGCACGTCGGGGGGCAACAAAAGAATATATAATTTAAAAAATGTAAAC
Source organism: Pleurodeles waltl (assembly GCF_031143425.1). Classification (NCBI taxonomy): domain Eukaryota; kingdom Metazoa; phylum Chordata; class Amphibia; order Caudata; family Salamandridae; genus Pleurodeles; species Pleurodeles waltl. Next base: position 1,694,483,301 of record NC_090440.1, read on the forward strand.
GTATCTTTCGTGCCATGCTGCTCCGGTCCTCTCCTTCACTGCAGGCACAGGCTCCCAGGCCTGCCCTGCGTCCAATCTTAACGCTGCTTCCATGCTGCGGGCAGCATGAAAGCAGTATTAAGATTGGACGGTGCACCCAGCCAGGGTGCTCCGAGGCAGAGTGGAAGTCTCTGCTTGCTCTCTCCAACCCAGCAACAACAGGGAGAAACGGAACATTTATGCTTAATGTTTTTTTATCTATGTAATGAATGGCTTAGTTACAGCATGGATAAACAGGGAGAAGCCCTATTTCATTTTGGACCGTTATACCTATCATTAGTATTTATGTTGTTGTTAATACTTAAGCATCTTGAAATATATTAGATTTTCTCTTATCTTTTCTTCACTCTATTCTAAAACAATGCCACTGCACCCTACACCACTTTCCTCCACTCTGTGCTACTCTTCGCCACTGCTCTACGCCACTGCAATCTATGCTGTACCACTCCACTCTACACCACTGTACTCTGCAGCGCTCTACACTACGCAACTGCAATCTATGCTATTGTACTCTAACCAATGTACACTATACCCCTGCACTCTATGCCAATGCACTCTTACCCACTTTACTCAAAACCAATGCACTCTATGCCACTGCACTCTATGCCAATCTACTCCGCACCACAGCACTCTATGCCAATGCACTTTACTCCACTCTACAATACACCACTGTACTCTACGACCCTCTAATCTGCAACATTGCACTCTCTGCCACTGAACTCCACGCCACTCTACACTGCACTCAATGCCACTGTACTCTGCCCCACTGCACTCTTTTCTCCACCACTGCACTTTAATTTACTCTACATCACTCAACTCTAGGGTACTTCACTCTACTTTGAAACCATCTACTCTATGCCACTGCAATCTACGCAACTTCACTCTATGCTATGCCATTCCAATCTACCATGCACCACTCCAATGTACCCTGCACCACTCCAGCCTGCTCTGCACCACTCTATGCTACTGCACTCTACATCACTATGCTCTACTCTGCAACACTCTACTCTTTACCACTATACTCTACTCTGCAGCAATCTACTCTATGCCCCTCTATTCTACTCTGCACTACCGTACTCTACACCACTCTTCTCTACTCTGCATCACTCTACTTCACTGCACTCTACACCAATGCATTCTATGTCACTCTACTCTACACCACTGCCCTTTATGACACTCTACTCAGCAACACTGCACTCTGCCACTGAACTATACTCCTCTGTACTCTTCACCAAGGCCCTCCACTCTGCACCGCTCAACTTTATGACACTCTCCTGCACTTTACACCAATGTACTCTATGCCACTACAATCTACGCCTCTCTACTCTGCATCACTGCACTCCACCACTGCACACTACCCCGGTCTACTCTACCTTGCATCACCCCCCTCTACCATGCACCGCATCACTCTAACACAGCAGACTGCATTCTGCACCACTGCAATCTATGCTGTGTCACTCCACTCTGTGCCCCTCTACTCTTCACCACTCTACGAAACTGCACTCTACTCTAAACCATGCACTCTACACCATTACACTCTACGCCACTTCACTCTACGTCAATCTACTTTGCACCACTGTACTCTATGCCACTTCACTCAAGACTACTCAGCTCCTCTCTGGCACTTCACTCTGACATTGCACTCCATGATAATAGACTCTGACACTCTATTCTATTACACGCTAACATTTTCTCCACTCTGTAACTCCCTACACAACTCCCTATATGCCACTCCATTGCACTTTACTCCACTCTATGCCACTCCACGCCACTCTATGCCACCTCAATCTACGATACTCTACGCCACTGCGCAACCCTCTATGCCACTCCACTATACAACAATGTACTATGCTCAACAACACTCTAATCAACTCCCTCTAGGTCACTTCACGTTACTTTACTTCACTCTGTGCCACTTCACTCTTATTTATACCTTTCCACTCTACAACACTCTGCCACTGCACTCTACGACATTCTACTACACTCTGACACTACTCCATTCTACTACTACTTTATGACATTGGCGCTTGATTAGAGATTCAGACCTCCATTGATTGCCTTCTCACTCACGTGAGACGTGAATCAGATTTATCTTGCCCTTTTTGGTTACTAGCACTCTGTAACCCTTTTATCTCAAGCTTGACTAATGCTGAGCATGATCCTGATACTTGTCTAGGGGATCGAAACATCGTCGGAACAAAGTACCTTGACTTGAATTTGTGATATTGTATATAAGTTGGTATAAGCATAGGTACTATGAGCTAATGACTTCTTGACTTACTATTTGAGTAATTCATGTAAAAGTTGGTGTATAAAAGCTTGTAAATCATTATTGTGGATGCTGACCACAGTGCTATACGGGCTACTTTTTACATTTTTCTTGTAATTGGTGACATTGGGTAAACCAGATAACTTGTGACATGCCCGAATACCAAAGTCTTTCTCAATTTCCCCTGTTGATGTTTTCCCACTACATTTGATCTTTTATATTTTGATTGAAAAATGCACAAAACCTTCCATTTGGATACTACTTTAATATCATTGTTTATTGGAGTGCTGTTGCATTTTACTGAAGGGACCCCTGTTCCTTTAGAGTTAGTTTACTTCTCCATTCTATGACACTCTACTTACTCCATGACACTGCGCCACACCAGTCGATGACACATCATTCTCCTTTACGCCATTAACTTTTAGTCATGCTGAATAGTAGTCTTATTAGTGTACAGCATGGCTAAAACACATTGACAAAGGCAATAGATCTTGCATAGGCGAGACCTATTTGCTTTGCCAATGCTTGTTTACAAGGTATGAACTTCGAGGTGACTTGCAATATCCTTATGTGCGCAGGGGGTATTTTACACCATATAATACATGGCCACACCACCATCTTTCCCACAAACCATGTAAAATCTTAGGGCATAGCTTGTGTCATTGCAAGCTATTAAAATAATGTAGAAGAAAGAAAAGCAGTATTCCATTTGTTGCTTTAAACAGCTGCATTAATTATGCTCTATGTCTTGATCTGCCTTTCACCTTGGCTGCTAGCTCTGGCAGAAGGCATTGTAATGTCAAAATTCGAATGTAATAATAACCTTATCATGGTAATTTTCTGATGTTTTTTTTAGTGAATATCTTTTCTGTATACTCAGTAACTTGGTGCATCACAAAAAGCCAACTGTAAATATATTATTGACTGCAGTTTATACAGGGATTAAAGAATCCATTTTATATAGCCTGCAACTCCAAGAGCTTCTTCAGTTTAAATGCTTCCAGTTATGACTGGTGTGGAGCTGAGCTGCCCAAGATCACACACAGGAGTAGAAGTGTTATTAGAACAATGGTTTCTGAGCACAGTTTACAACTGTTGTACCTAAACTCTTTTGCTATCTCCAGTGCGGTTCCAATTGGCATGAGGCAAGGGGCATAATGCGAAGGGTATGTTCTTCCTTTTTACCCTCCTACCTTTATTTTCTTGGTTCACGAACATGAAAGGTTAATCAACGTGATATTTTCCCATTTGAGCTAATTACTTTGTGAGTGAAAATAACAATAAAAGATACTTTCAGACTGCAACAACATGCCTTCCTTTCTCCCTCTTTCACTTCCAATATATATGATTGTGTCAATTTATCAGAGCCTGCAGTTCGCAAACAAGGAGCGATTTGTGTAGGGTCGATTGAAAAGTCCGCAAGGCTGTCCCTGTCCCCCCCAGAAATGTATTGTCTCCTACGCCCCTGGACACGCTTGCCACAATTGTGGTGCACCGCTGTCACTAAATTCTAAATTCTAAATCTGAATGGTTCAGGTTGACCCTTTCTGCCGTCTGATTCTGTTCTGTAACTGCAGGAGCCCGCGCAGTTCCATCAGCCTTAAGGCTGCACTCAGTATGTGTGAGCTCCTTGGGGGGCTGCCCTGCGGCCTGGCAGCCTCTTTCCTTGCTGGCCCCTCAGTACTTAATGTCTATGAAGTGTTTGATTTTCTACGCTGCTAATGCACCGTTTCCACCGCCTGCCCTCACTGCGGGAGCGCTGCTCGCAAGGTGACAGCAGTTTTTCTTTTCCAGCTGGCTCTGGCATGCTTCTCCCTTCCATGTGTGAGGTCCCAGGCGAGCGTGGCTCTGGTGTGTGGGCTCCGCCTCTGATATGAACACAGCACATTATGACTTCTCCCTCACTGGAGCCTGGGAACACGACTTTCCACTTCACACTATGGTAGAGCGGGGCCTGCTCTAGGCAGAGGGAGCCGAAGGACTAAGGGAGGCTCCCTTGCTGGCGAGTCATTCCCTCTCCTGCCCTCTGCATCTGACTGCTTCCCTCCTGTCACGCGTTAGTGCCTGAGCTATCAGTTATCTTTAGGAATACGCAGAGGAGGCAGCATGACGTACTAATGCGGCCCACGTGCGTCTATCTTTCCACGCTCACTCCCAAGGGAGAGTGTATCCCCGAGCAATGGCCGCTGCGCTCATCGTCGTGCATTGTGAGCATCCGTGGTACACAATGTGGCCCTGTGCCCTACAGCCCGCAGTAAACAGGATGTGTCTGCCCTCTGTCGCGGTGCGCCTTACGCCGCGTCAAGCTGTGTTCGCCATGCTGCAGCGCAGGCATGGGTCTGTACTATCGCTCCTTCAGTGCACAGCATGGCATGATTCGGCAAGAACATGGGTACATCTGCAGGCATCTATGTATGATGTGTATATATGTATGTGTGTGGTATTTGTGTGCCACCCAAACCAAAAACCCTGCTGTACAGGGTCAAAGGCAAACATACAGTCAGCAAGTGATAGAAGAAATAGTTGGTTACTGGATAGCTAATGCATTGTGGTTTAGTGTTCTTTAAAGAGTTGCATCTACAGTTCCTTCCTTAATTGGGGCGATCCTGATGGATACGGATAGATGTAAAAGGACAGGTATCTTGTGTTTTTTTCATTTTTTCCTTTTTTTCCCACTTCTTAGTCTCCAGTCTAATGGTGTCCTGGCCCTGGGTGTACCATCATGTACCAGAGAGGATTTTATTTTCTAACCATGACGGCTCTGTAAATTATACAAGTGGTTTTGATGTAAAGATATTACTCCTACAAAAGGGGACAGATTTACTACTTTCGGAAAGTCACAAACTTTCCCAGTAGTACATAAAGAAAGCTGCACCAAGCTGAAGTTTCCAGGACTATCTGGGAGTGTCATATGACATCACAAGTGGAATATCTGCTCCAAAATGCAAATGCACATATTTTTTTTCTTTTTCTCCACAGGGAAAACCATTTATCCCCATGGAAAAACCTCTCTTCCTGCTTTCCCTTCATGTTTGAGGTTATCCGTTCCTGTTCCCATCATAGAAGGTGTGTTAATCTCTTTACTAGAGCAAACCTTTGTCGACTTCCAGGGCGGCAAACGATCAGAATGGAGTACCATCCACAAATTCACAAATTTGTGGGTGTTCAAAAACGTATAAAGGAAAGTAAGGGGCATATTTAAGAAAAATGGTGCTGCACACAGTGCAGCACCACTTTTCTTGCCCCCACTAGCCCCACCATGTGTGCACCATATTTAAAATATGGCGCACCATGGTGTAGTTAAGGGACTAGCGTCTATATTTTTTATGCTAGTTCGGTGTTTTGCAGGATTAGCATTAAAAATTCTGACGCTAATCCTGCAAAGCACCCAGAGGCTCATTGTAACCAATGGAAGCCTCTTTATAACGCCTGCTCTGAGTGTCAAGTTAAAAGTATAGAAAAAATCTAAAAGATTTCCTTGAACCATTTTTTGGCCATCCTAACGGGGGAACGCCCTCTTTGCATACATTATGGCTGGCACAGACATAATGTAGCGCACAGGTTTACAAAGTGGCGCAATGCATGCATTGTGCCACTTTGTAAATATGGCGCTGCATTTTTCACTAATTGGAATGGCACAAGGAGCTATTAAATATGCCCCTGAGTGCCTGTTATTTTCCATGTGGTGAAAAAATTACACTGCAGTAAACCCATCTCACGTGAGTCTTTGATCCTCACCCAATGTGGCCTTCTTAAGTTAAAGCACATGGTGGGACTTTGCGTTATGCACGAACAACATTCAGGCTGGCTAGGGCTAGCAGCTGCTGCTCTTGGCATGCCCACTGCTGTCCTCTGAACCGCCCTTGATGCCCATAGTTTCAAGAGCCATGAAACAGCAAGGACAGAAAGTAATAGAAGCATTGGGAAAGCCAGCACATTTGACTTTTGAGTCCTGACAAAGCAATTAAAAAGACTGCTGCGATAAAAAAAATGAAGCTCTCTTTGCAGTGCACATGTGTAAAAAAAATGTAAGGCGTGGTGATACAGTATAAGTTTGAGACATAAAAAAGTCCCCCATGCATTGCAAGGCAACATGCATTACAAAGACGCAGGACATGCAATTTGAGCAGGGTTGAAAGTGGGCATGGCTTCACTTCTGCTGCTCCTGCATTTTGATGACTTGGCATCCATGGCTTAGTGCTAGCAGAACAAAGAACTCAGCGTTTCTATTACTTACTGTCAGTTTCGGCCCTGTGTTCAATCCGTCCATTGCACTTACTGTGCGCCGTGCAAATCCTGCTCAGAATAAACATCTAAACTGGTGACACTGAACCGCAGTACAAGAATGTTTGACCCAGATTGATATTGCGCAGATTTTTTCAGCTCATTGAGTCTTTGCAGGCTGGAGGCAGCTCGTGATCGCTTACTTATGGAGTGATGTGCAGCGGAGTGAGCCGCGAGAGGGGGCAGAGAAGCCAATGAATGCCTATCATGTGCTTTACAATCCAGTGAGAGGGCGCAGACAGGAGGGGAGTGGCATTGCCAGTCCTCCCGCTTTCCCTTCAGTGTTACAAGCATCGTTTCCACTCTGCTGCTCACAGCCCAACATGTCATATATAATGAATGAAGCTCTTATGTCTTGTAGGCAAACATCAGGCAGAGTTTTGATAAAAATATTTACCTTGACCTTTCCTGCTTTGTTTAGCACCAGTGGAGACATCTGGTCTTCGGTGTCCATGGTGACGAAGCTCGCCTGGGGACCGATGTTCTCTGCCTTCCTCGCTCTACGGTGGCTCAGGACCTGCCTATGAATGGTGGGTCTGAGCGTAACAATCTTTTTTACATTTATCTACATAGCAGCATCGATCCTAGAGGGGGATTTAACTTAAACTAAATTCTTGACATGTAACGTTGATTGCAAGATTGCAATTTTTTTATTTAGAGAATTTGAGTGGTGATACAATAAAGAATTACATCAGTTTCGTTATCATATTAAGAGACAAGAGGGAACATGTTTCTCATATTTCATCATACAGTAAATAAAATATGGTACCTAGTTAGGAAAAGGAAGAACAAGTTACTTACCTTCAGTAAATGCTCTTACTGTTAGAGGCTCAATCTAACTGCAAGTTCCTTACCTTTTGAATATTCCCCAGGCATCAGACTGGTTCTGGCAATTTTTTTAGCACTACCTCTGTATGTTGGCAGGTGGTGCAGGGCTGCTTTGCACTGACACAGTTCTGCTCTAGAAATGATCTGCAGGGCCAATATAGGAGCTACTCCCACATGCTGACATCAGTTCCTATCTTTCTGTGCCACCAGAAATGGATTTGCAGTTACCTCTTGTCTATTTTTTAGCCCCCTTTTCCTCAGATAGTGTGCAAGGGACCTGTTACCTCCCAAGATGATACGGTTCAAACTTTGCAAGAATTAATAGAAACAAACGTCTCTGGTGAGGTCTCATCAGGTTTCGCCTGTGGTGCCTTGGGTCGAGTCATTACTCTAAGACCTGCAGTGATTGCTTGTTAATGAACCTGAAGGTCGTATGAGATCTCGAGGCGAAACTATGTATCGCCAAGCATTGGAAGACTTGTTCTTCTGATAGAATAGATACCAAAGCAATAGTCATTTGGAGGTGCCACTGTGAATGGACTGAAAAAGTCTTGTAGGACTGAGCAGGCAAAATGCACCTTTAGGCAAACCTGGCTACCCAGACAGTAGTGCTTTGTGAATGTAGGGAGTGATGCCCATGCAGCTGTCTGACAGATGTCCACAACAGGAATTCCATTGCCATCACATTGGTAACAGCCTTGGTACTGGTGGAATGAGCTTGCAGCTGTTCTCGAAGCTGCTTTTTTTGCCAGTGCATAGTGGATCTTCATGCACTGCCCGATCCAGCAGTCAGATGGTCCTTTTCTGCACAGCTTTGCCTTTTTTGTTCCTCTGGCAAACCCACAAAGAGCTGATCATCAACCTGGTGTTCTCTGGGACAATCAGTGTAAAATTTCAGTGCTGCTTTGGAGTCCAAGCGGTAGACCTCCTCCTTAGAAGGGTGAGGCGGAGCAAAGAATGCCATCAAGGTGATATTTTGACTGACGGTAAATGGTGTTACAACTTTCAGCAAGAGGGATGCTTGCATCAGCAAAGCCAGTTTGTCTTAGAAGAAGGTACAACAGGTGGACACATAGAGCTTGAAATTCACTTAGATGCCACTCTGATACTACAGTGACAAGGAACCATGTTTTGAGCATGAGAAGCCGTGAATACAGCTGTAAAGTGGCACAAAGGGAGCACACATCAAATACATGATGACCAAGTAAAGGTTCCACTGTGGCATAACAAAAGGAGAGGGATGGAACATATGTTGTAGGCCTTTCAAAAAACACATCGCAACAGGTGATTTAAATAACAAGGGCCGATCTGGCAACCTCAAAAAAACAGAAAGAGTCAAAAGATACCCTTTACCTGTGCCCATAGCCAAATATTGCCCGGTGAGAGACAAAGCAAACAACAAAGCATCACCAGCACACCAGCATCTGGTGTGTGCTGCAACAAGCCATAATGATGTCACAGTGATAGGCATATACTGTCTCTGACAAGGGACACCTGGCTGCCAAAATGGCGTCAACCACCACTGGAGGAAGGTCGAAGGTGTTCAGCTGTCACTGCTCAATCTCCAAGCATGAAGGTGGAGATTGCGAAGACTCGGGTGCAGGACACTGCCCTCTTACTATGACTGCAAATCATCCCAGAGGAGCAGACTGATCGGAGGGCACATGCTCATGTCCAGGAGCGCTTGTTACCAAATGTTCTGTGTCCAATCTGGGGCTACTAAAATGACTCGGTTGTTCCTGATCTTCAGAACTCAGGACAGAAGAGGTATCAGTGGGAAAGCATACAGGATCCTACCTTAGGCGGAACCAGTGTGTGTTGGAGTTTCCAAGGCATCTCGCACTAGGAGATGCTGGCATGGCACATTCTCAGCAGTGACAAATAGATAGACCCAAAGTTCTCCCCATTCACAGAAGAGACCTTGTGCTCCCTTCGGGTGCAACTGCCACTCATGAGCCGCTAGATGTCAAGGGCTGAGCTCTTCCACCCTGTCATTCAAAGATTCTGCCAGGTGGTTCACCATCAGGAAAATTCCTTGATGATACCATATTTCTAGAGGAATAGTGCCTCCTGGCACAGGGTCCACGACACAACCCCTTCCTGTTTGCTGAAATACCGCATGGCAGTGGTTTTGACCATAATCACCTCTACCAGCCTCCCTTTGGAAGGAAGGCTTTCAACACAAGCTGATGGACCTGAACACCAGAATGTTGATATGGACCACGGCTCCACCAGAGACCAGAGGCTTCTGATCTCCACCTTTCCCAGGTGGTCACCTTTACTCAGAAGTGAGCTCTCGGCAGGGTAGGAAAGGGTCTGCTGCTGACCCAGTCGTAGTCCAGTAACCACCACTGCAGATGTTTGCAGGTTCCCTTGATGTTGGGCTTACTGAAACTTCAGATTCCACTGCATAGCCCGCATTTGCCACTTGGATTGTGGACCAGCAGGATGCAGGAGGCCATCATTTCCAGCAACTTCAGATTCAAGCTCACTTAAATTCAGGACAGAGGCTAAAAGATTGGGAATGTCCTAGAGTCTCCTTTCCCAGTGAAAGGCACAAAACCGAACTGTGTTCAGAATGTCTCAGATGAAGAGGAGCAGCTGAGAACGAGTCAGATGCAACTTTGGCACCTTAATAATGAACCCCAAAGATGAGAAGAGGTTTGTTGTAGTCTGCATGGGGTTGACTACTGTACAGAGCGAACCCACCTTCAACAGTTAATAATCGAGGTAGGGGAAGACTGGGACACCTGACCTTTGAAGATGTGTTGTTACCACCGCCATCACTTTTGTGTATTCCTGAGGGGCACCAGTGAGACCAAAAGGGAGCACAGCAAACTGAAAATGCTCCTGTGCCACCACTGACTACAGGTAGCATTGATAGGCCTACAGAACAGGTACGTGGAAATAGGTGCCTTGCAGATCAAATGCCACCTTCCAGTCTCCAGGTTTGAGGGCAGACAATACCTTGGGTAGGTGAGCATTTTTAATTTGTCCTTCTGGAGGATAGTGTTAATAGGATGCAGGTCTAAAACAGAACAAAGTCCTCTGTCCCTCTTTGGCACCAGAAAGTAGCAGGAGTAACATAACCTTTGGCCAAAAGGGCTTGCACTTCCTCTTGTATGACAGACAAGTGGTTCTCAGTCAGTTATTCCGAGGATGGTGAAATGTGCGAAGGAGTAGCCATTAAAGGAAGGTCATAGTCCTGCTGGACAATTTGCAGGACCCACCTGTCTGATGTTATGTCCCAGTATCCTGGTAGAAATCGTTGAATCCTGCCTCCACTGGGTGGCTATGCTTCACTAAGGGCATGCTGAAGGGGTTTAACAGTTGGGGCCGCGAGGGGAACAGTGGGCTGTCTGGCACATTATTCCTGACCCTGGGCCAGTGGTTACCACGGTCTCGGCCATGAAAGAGCTGGGCACCTTGCTGAGGCTGAAATGGCTGTCTGTATGGGGCACCTCTGCGAAAGCTGCAAAAAGAACGAAAGGACTTATGTGGTTGCCGTGGAGGAGCTGACAGGCCCAAGGAGTGTACTGTGGTCCTGATCTCCGTGAAGTGCTCCAGAGCGTAATCTATTTTGTCTCCAAAGAGGCTAGTGCCAAAAAAGGGCATGTCCATAAGAGCCGACTGGACATCGCCTGAAATGCATGTCAACTGTAACTAGGTGTGGCAACGAATAGTGACACTAGTGCCAATTGCTCACCTGATAGAATTCGTGGTCTCCAGGACACAGGGGATTATAAACTTGGCATCCCCACAACCATCCTGTATGGCCTGGATCAGTACAGGATGAAGGTCTTCTGGTACAGCAGGGAGGATTTGAGCAACCAAATCCCAGAGAACATTGGAATAGCATCCCAGCAGGCAACTGGATTCAACCTATCAGACGGACAAACTAGCGGAAAAAAATACCCTCTTCCCTAAAATCTCCCCTCTCCTGGACACTCTATCTGAGGGAGAAGTTGGGCAAGTGTCAGGATTAGTCCGAATGGTGGAAGCCTGTACCACCAAGGTCTAAGCAGAGAGGTCCTGAGAAAAAAAGGCCAGGCACCTGGGGCAGGTCAGTGGTGCCTCGCAATTTGTCAATTCAGTGGGGGGTCAGAACAAAGTTTGGCCCAGTCCCCTATAAGCCAGTCCCCTAAGAGGGTGTGAGTGAGTCTGAAACGCAAGAGGTGCCTGGGTTTTGTGTGCCCTGGAGGTAGGACATCTGTGAGAACATTAGTTTTGCCCTCTAAAGTGGGACTGCCCACCATATGCTTATCGGAAAGGAGGCATTTTCCACAGTAGCAGAGATGTCAAGACCACTGGCATCCTGGAGGTCATTATACCAGTTTTCTTCACAATAAGGATGGCCAATTTCATGACCTGCATTTTAGTCAGTATCAGAGTCCATACCAAACAAGGAATGGCAGAAGTGGGATGCTAAGCAGATCAGAAGGAGCGGACAAAAACTAAGTGCGGCCTCGGTTGAGGTCACAGTGGCTCCAACTCAGAGTCAAACAAAAGTCCAGTGGGCACCTTGTCCTCTGATGTTGATGGAATCAATATTGATGGCGCTCCAGGAACCTGTGTGGATTGTGGAGCCAGTCAGTACAGGCGCAGAAAGATACCCAGTTGTGGGTTTGGAGGACCAAATGATGCCAAGGGCAATCCTGCCAGTGGTATCCCTGATGAAGGGCCTTTCAATTTCTTGGGGCCTGCATGCAGACCAGAGGAAGTCTTAATGGATCTGAAGTGTCAGAGCCTAGCCTCAGGGAACTCATGGATCTACCTTGGTATCGCAGGTGACACTGGAAACTTGTGTTCTTCCGGAAAAAGGTGCAGGAAGGGCAACAACTTCAACAGACTGTGAGCAAGATTGAAAAGCATGGAGAAACTCTTTCACCTCCTCGGTGCATAGGACTGTTGGGAAGAGCCTGCGTTCCATTTCGATTTTTTATATATTTTTTTAACTTACCCTAAGTTTAGGAGGGTGATGATGATCTACCTCAGGATCGATTTCTGTGACTTCTGGACCAGGAACGGGACCACGGCCTACCCTTGGTCTTGGACCTGTCTTGATTTCCGATGCTTGGTGAAGTACAGTTTTGCCTAACAATCATGTATGATCTTTGGGTTCATTGACAGGATTCACTGCAGGTCTTAGAGTTGTGACTCGGCCCCAGGCACAAGGATTTGAAACCTGATGAGGACCTGTCACAGACATTTGTTTGCAATAGTCCTTACAACCCTTGAACCCCATAATCTTGGAGGTAACATTTCCATTGCACTCTGTAATTTGAGGTAAATGGGTCTCGAAAGAGACGAGAGGTAGCTCCAGATCAGCATCTGGTGGCACAGAAAGAAAGGTACTGATGTCAGTGCACATGAGAGGCACCTATATTTGCCAGACACATCATTTTCAGAGTGGAACGGCATCAGTGCAGAGCCGCACTGCGTCACCTATAAGGGCACAGAGGCATTGCTCATAAATTTCCAGATCGGATTTCAAACCTGGGGAACCTTCAAAAGGCTATGAATAGAAGTGTCTATCAAAACAAAGTTATCTTCATAAGAGTAAATGGTAGATAAGTCCCTTTAAAACCGTTGCAGCCAGGTCTGGTGAATTGCTTGATCCCCTTTTCTCCTATTGATTTCAAAATAGCGAAGTCTATTTCAAATATCTGTCACATACTTATCCAGTAGTCATTAATAGATGGAGGTGACTTATTAATCCTTTCGCATGCAATACATAACTGGGCAACAATAACAGCAATAGATGCTATAGCAAACATATGATCATTAGCAGCTTGTTTCATTCCCACCCTAATATTAACAGCAGTAAGTTTGACATCAGTGTGTAGGTGCACCAATAAAAACTTGGCAATATTGGACCAGTAGCCACCAATTACGAGCAACTGGCAAATATATGGCAAATATATGGACAATATCTGCTACCAATAAACTACATCTTGGACATAATTTGTTTGCATCATTTTTATAGGTACCGCACTTCATTATTTTTTCTTTTTATAATACGACATACAAACGGTTTAAAACTTCTGACGTTTAAGATAAACTTATGTTATTAGAGAACTAATTACTTTGAAGGCTTTCTCTATAACTTCTGGCTGAATTACCTTCCCAATTTTAGTACTTCATTTATGATCCAGCATAGTCATATTGTCTTCCTTACTGCAATCCATTCTCAAATAAAATTACCTAATTGATATTGTCTCTTTCATGGAGTTTATGTGTGCTAATATTTCCCGATCAGTCAAGCAAGCATTCTGGGCTAATTGATGACTAGAGTAACCTCGTATTTGTAAGTATAAGAAAAATATATTTTGTGGTTAGGATCCAAGGGCCAGATGTACTAAGCATTTTTGTGGTTGGTAACGGCCCGATTTGCAGAATTGAGCTAATTGCAAAAGCAAAAATGCTTTCTCATATGCACATAGAGCGATACGGTAAACCAAACCCCAATTTGCATTTACAAATCGGCATTTAGAAGGGGTGTGTTTTGGGCGACCCTTCCAAATACCATATCGGTATGGTATGTATTAGTGATTTGCATCCGAATTCCGGTCGCAAAACTGTAATACTCTACCACCAATTTAAAAGAGGTAGCAACCCATTCGCTAAGGGGGGGGTCTTCTCCGGAACACTTACCCTTTGAGAATGTTAAAAAAACATTTTTTAAGAGCAGACAGTGACCCAACTTCAAAGTTAATTTTTTTCCTTTTAAATGCATTCCATTTTCCTTTAAAGAAAACAGTCTGCATTTAAAAAAAGGGGATTGTTTTATTAAAATGCAATCATAGACATGGTGGTCTGCTGATCCCAGCAGTCCAACATCCCTGTGATTGCTGCAATTCCTAATACCTCATTAATCTTCATGAGAAAGGTTGATTTGTGACCTACTAGGAATCGCTATTTGGGAATAAATGTATCTCATACATTAGGAATACCGATTTCCTAATTGCGATTCAGAGATATTCACAATTAGCAAATTGATATTCCTAAAGATTGTACATCTGGTCCTACGTCCTGAAAGGTAGAAGGTAGGGAAGATTTTCCAAGAGAGGTGTATATAAATGAATTTCAGAGATTTCATATTCTTTACACCACCCACCCCATATTTTCTGAATGTCACAATAATCTTGAAGTGCATTTGCTTAAAATAGAGTTGGTGTGCCTGCAAAGGAGATATTTCACATCAGCGGCAGTAACACTGTAGTAAATTAACTGACTCCTAGTGTCTCTACTGTCTGTAAAAAGACAGCAGATGAGCTGTTCAAAAGCTGCCGGAAGTATGTTTTACCATAGGTTAGTGATCAACCCGCCTAATGAAGGCTTAACTTAATCTATGTAATCACCTGTTGTGCCCTCTAGTATCCCCATATAAAACTACCTACTTTGGAGTTTAACCATTTAAAAAAGGTATTGGATACTTGCAATGGAAATGCCAGAAATAGAGGAATTTCAGCTAAGTGTTAACTTTAATTACATTAAACTGTCCAATAAAGTTTATAGGGAGTCAAATTAAGAGGTACATTTTGTATGAGCTTTGCTTCAATGATTCCTCACAATTAAGCAGTACAATACTATTAATGCAAATGGTAATCTAAATAATCTTAATCCCAAAATATGTAGCTGTCTCGACCAAATATATATCTTTTTCTTGGTGGGAACAATTAAGAACTATCTGTGTTTTATGTATGTTCAGCTTTTAAATAGAAATCTTATCAAACCTATAAGTCTCTGCAGTGATATAATCCATAGCGTCTATAGCATCAGTATGTGGCTACATCAACTGCATAAGCACTTAATTTAATCATGGCCCTCTTAAGTACACTGTGAGTGGTCCCCTGCTTATTGATTATGTGTCTTAGTAAAGGCTCTAGGTAAATCACAAATAAAAGAGGAGAAATATGTCACCGATGACAGGTAACCCAATGAATTCTAAATAACCCAGTTGTTTGGCCTACTAAAACCAATCTGGCTGTGGGAATCTGTGGGAATCTGATACAAAATCTGAACTTGTTTCATACATTTGCCCCAATTCCAAGGTTCTTCAATGTTGCCTGATTTAATCTATTAGCACAATTGAAAATGGATATGGCAGTCTTTGTGTAATTAGTTCTAGTTTTACTGGGTATAACACTTGTTGTGGGGTAGCAATATTCTCAATAACAGTAGCTAGCCGAGTAGCTAATGTCTTTGCATATACTTTAACATCAGTGTTAATTAGGTAGAAAGACTAGTGTGATCCTCTTTCTTCAGGTGTTTTCTCTTTTTTTTTTAGAAAGATAGTGATATTTGTAGCATTCCATTCCCAACATGGCACCACCCTGATCGCTGTCAGAGATGACAAGCAAAAAGAAAGATGTGTTGTATAGCCATTTTAGCAGCAGCCGCTGCCGGATATGTCAAGGAGGGGAGTAGGTGGAGGGGTGGCATCGGACGACGGGGGAAACATTTGTTTTGAAAACACAAAGAAACTGCTTACGTTTTGCGACCCATCTCCCATAGCCATCTCCTGCTTCCTCGCTCCTCCTCTCCTGATGGTGCACAGGCTCCCCAGCAATCCTGGCACTTCTTACATGCTATACATAGCATGTAAGCAGCGTCAGGATTGGTCTGGGTGGCAGTCACTGTCGCTCAGATGCAAGCCTGGGGTCTGTGCAATTTCTCCAGCCCAGCTGTGTACACAGCCGGGCTGGAGAAACCTAAGTGCGCATGTGCATTTGGCCAGCCTGAAAAGGCCGGCCAAACACAGTTGCGCACTCAGTGCGCTCTCCCCTCCTCCCGTCCCCGTTGCCCTGCCCCGCTCCTCCCTGCACCTGCTGGCTGAGCCAGCAGATGGAAAATGAAAAATAAAACGATAGCAAGCTATCATTTTATTTTTCATCTGCTGGCTCATCCAGGGGGGCGACACCCCTCCGCCACTGTGCAGGAGCCGCCCTTGCATTTTTGTGATGCCTCTAGGCATGTTATTTTAGCAACTAGGCCTGCCACGTGTGCCCTTTAACCCAGTTACATTTTATTCTGCTTCATTTTTATTATTTCAGAATCATTTGTGGTGCTGTTTTATTTTCTTTATCTAGTTGTTCTTTTGCCTAGGAAAGCATTGCATTTGTTAGCAAGACTTTCTTTTCACTTGTGTTTCCCTCAAGGCTGAAGCGAGACAGGGTTGCCGGCAAAGTAGTACACTGCATCTCCAACATTCACGGAAACTCATACATCCTCATGTGGAGACATCTTCTGAGAACATCAGCTGTTTTATTATAAAAACACTTCTCTGTCCATTGCACGTTAGAGGGAGATTCCAGCCAGACGACCACAACCGCATGCTTATTGACTTTGCTATCGCTGCTTGCTAAGACCGGTTCCCAGGCCTAAATGGGGATGGGGTCTCCATAGACAACAGGCTTCCTTGCTCAGGTATAGGGGATGATGTCTTTCTAGGGAGTTCCTGAATGTCTGTTTAGGGCTTATCATGCTGTGCTCTAACATAGCTTAGGTAGGAACCGCATATATTATGCGTAGTGACAGTATGGTGGGACTTTTCTTGTGTTTCTCATTTCTTGTCACCATTTTGCTTCCAGCATGTTTTATCCTTCTAATTATCGCAATTCATGCCATTTTATCTAAGACACAGCTGATTCAATTCATTTTAATGAACTATTTTCTTCCTCTGTTTGTCTTTCATGTGTGAGACTAACGTAACTGAGAGAAAAGGATGAGATCTGATACACCACGATTTCCCTGGAAAGTCATTAGGTCATGCACCCAGTTGCCACAAATCATCCCTGCTCTTGGGCACAGATGAGTTGAGGCTAGTGGCCAGAAACAGATTAGGCCGACAGAAGTCACATGGTGTGGGATTGGACTCAGTTCCCCACAGTTCAGGTAATGCTGCCACCCAAATCTAGCAGCCTCATTAGGATAATGAGAGCCCATACAACATGGCGCCACCTATGTTTGGTCAGGCACTGATTTTCGGAACCTCCTGAGTATCTCTGTCTCACTATGTGCTAAAGGCACCTCAATACTATTTACGGAGACCTCCGTGGTATTGAGAATTTCCTCCTCATCTAGGTAGGTAGTACCTATCCAACGCTGTAGGTTGATCAAACTTGAACATAAAAAGGATTAATCCCCATTTTGGTGTCCTTATCTTTGAAGAGGTATACTACCATGGCAAACCCACAACAGGTGGTAATTGCAGTAAACATGCAACCTCTCCTCACTGCTCATTTGCTTGCAAATGGCCTCACAGCCCAGGGGAGTCCTGAAACATTTGTAGTTGAGGTTCATCCGCCCTACAGTACAGAAACAGCAGTTTGTGGGAACACTAATATATTTCATCATTACACACCTGCTAACCTACCTGCACAATACAGAGTATATGCATACTTTTTTATTTTTTTTATTTAATTGTTGCATTTATTGATATCAACACCAAACATATACAGCAGTGAGGTCATTTAGTACACGTTATGATCATCTGTAAAGTAAGGAGCATCAGAGTCTTATATACAACTGACGTGGAACTCAATAAGAAGGCTGACATCGCCGCTAACCACAGTGTTATCCAAACCGTGTCGATAAGACCTCCAGATGTGCAACAGAAAAGAAATGGGAAGGAAAGCAACCTAGAAAAAGGAAGAAACTGTAACGGGGGAAGACCAAGGAACGAAGAAGGTAGAAATATGTCACAGAAAACAGAGGGGATGAATAAAGACATTGCAGCTGTCAGATCAACGATACAGATGTAAGCAGTAATACAATAACATGGTGGGGAAGCATGACTGTTGTGTAGTCGATGGGGAGCGCTGGGCTATTGTGTGTTGTTCGGTGAGCGGGTCTCCAAAAAAGGGCGCAGGGGAGCCCATATTTCTCTGGGATGGGAGCCCTCCGGCATAAGGTCCCACTATACCATTAGCTGTTCCTGACAATACAAAGCATCATTAAACCATTCAGAGCAGAGGGGGATTCGACGCCTCCCCCAGCACATCGTGACCCTACGCTTAGCCAGCAGTCACAACAGTCCCACCAATCTCCTGTGTGCGACAGGTATCTCCTCAACATATCCCAGAAGGGCAAGCTTAGGAGTACCCGGCAGCTGGATCCCCGTCATCTCCTCAATCGCCCGCAACACCTCCATCCAATATATACGCAGCGCCGGCAGCTCCAAGCAAGGTGCAGAAAGCCTGCATCAGGGGCCATACATCTCTCGCAATGTGCCTCGGCACGGAGACCCATATCCTATAACCTGCTGGGCGAATAATACAAACGATGCAGAAAATGTAAATGAATGAGTCGCAATCTGTAATTGGGGGACAGCTCTCTCATATGCGCGCAGCATCGTCGCAACTCTTCATCAGGAATGACTTTATCCATGTCCTCCTCCCAGTGGGCTTTGGCCTTAACCTCCGTCCCAGCCATATCACTCTGCATGCAAACATATAACCTTGTAATAAGCCTGCACGGGGATTGCATTTGATACAAAAGCTCTAGCGCTCTACAGGCTGTGGGTATTGCGGGGAAGCAGGGGTAACGCGCTCAGAGCATGGCGCAAATTCTAAGAAAGAATAGTCTGTGCAGCGCAGTGCCATGTACATCACCCAGTGCGGCCTCTGAGGAAATGAACCTCTCATCAGGGAACCAAGACCCCAAGGTAATCAATCCGGACTCACGTAGAAACTCACATACCCGGGTATCCTCCGACAGCTGCATGTCACCCACATCCAGAACTGGAATTGAGGGGCCAAAAGACACCCCCACGTCACATGCCACAGTGTCAACTCCTCGTGGTCTGGGTTTAGTCAGGCCAACCAGCACCCGTGGTAATCTATCAGGCGACACAGCGTCGCTTTCAGGTGCTAAGTGAGGTAAGTATCAGATAGGGTGAAGCCAAAAATGCGCAACTGTGCACAGTGATAGTATAATGCCAGATCTGGGGCAGCCAGCCCATCTTGTTCAAATGGAAATGTCAACTGTTCCCAGGATATTCTGGGCCGCCGATCAGCCCAAGCCAGAGTCACAAGAGCGGATCTAAGCCGCTTCAGAAAACTCGCAGTAAGGACAAAAGGTAGATGAATAAAGAGATACAAAAACTTTGTCAGAATAACCATCTTCGCTATTGCAATACGACCCATCAGCAAAAGCGGTAATGAGCACCACACCTCTACCTTGTCTTCCAGGCACTTAATAGCTTTGCCATAGTTAGCTGACCAAAGCGTGTCAACATCTCTACTTAGCCAGATACCCAGATACCGCACCTGTCCATCAGCCTGGCAAAGGGGGTATCTAGAGGGAAACTGCACCGTAGCCCCGGATAGGGGCAACACCACCAACTTGGACCAGTTAATGGCGATCTCGGAAATCTGCCCAAAGCCGACTATCTCATCCAGCAGAACCTCAAGGTGCATCTGGGGGTCGCGAACATACAATGCAACATTGTTCGCATACATGGATATTAAGATTGGGCACTGCCGGAATGCCAGGCCCCTATGATTATGATGCTGACGCAAGCGAGCCGCAAGTGGCCCCATTGCAATGGCAAAAAGTAATGGAGAGAGTGGGCATCCCTGGCGAGTACCCCTGGCAATCTGGAAGGGGTCAGAAATAGTACCATTGACTCTCAGCCAGGCAGAAAGCTGCGAGTACAGCAGGCGAATAAGCTTAATAAACCTAGAGCTCAGACCCACCTGAGCCAGCAAAGCAAACATATATTGCCATGCCAGAGAGTCAAAGGCCTTGTTTGCATCAAGGAACACCGTCGCCGCGTGGTCCTCCAGATCAATCATACTAGATATTGCAAAGTAATTACAGAGGTTATATAGGGTGGAGTGCCCCGGCACAAGGCCCGACTGATCCGGCAGCACCAGAGTGGGAAGCAGGGGCTGCAAGCGGGCCGCGATAAGCTTTGCCAGGATCTTATTGTCAATATTAATTAACGAGAGAGGCCTATAGGAATCACAGCAGCACGGATCTTTCCCAGGCTTTAAGATGGTCGCAACAAGGGCGGAAGGACCCCAATCTTTTTTTTTTTTTTATAAAGAAATTTTATTGATTTTGCAAAAAGAAAAAACAAATAAGACAATTATACATTTAGATAAATGGGCGCCAACGGGCACCAAACAGTGGTCAATCCCAATGTCCCAGACGACACCTTGTGCGCGTAGATTGTGCATCTCTACGGTGGCGTACCTCTTCCCATTTAGGGGGGGGGGAGGGTGTGTGTGCTCCGGCTCACCCTCTTGGTATGTCAGTCAGTTTGTAGGGGGGGTAATCTGTTGTGGCTTCCCACTTCCCCCAGACCTTGTTATATTTTTCCGGACAACCTCTAGCCTCGTATACTAGCTTTTCACATTGAGCACACCAATCCACCCCCGTCTCCATTTAGTCAGAGCCGGTGCTTTATTGGCCTTCCAGTCCGTCATGATGTCTCTTTTGGCTACTAGGCATGCCACCCCTAGGAAGGTTCGTTCTGGTCTTCTCAGTCCAGAGTCTTCCATGATCCCTAGCAGGAATGTCAATGGTGTCAACTCCGTGTCTACCCGCAAGGCCGTTGAGATCTCTCGCGAGATAACCCCCCAATAGGTTTTAATAGCTGGGCATGTCCATACCATGTGGAAGAAATCGGCATCTGGGCTCATACACCGGGGGCAGTCAGCTGTGGGTCGGAGACCCGCCTTGTGCAGTTTGGAGGGGGGAAGGTAGGCCTCATGGAGATAGTAAGTCTGAATTAGTCGGAGACGAGTCATCATCGTTAAGGTGTGAGGAGCTGCCAATGCTTCATTCCAGTCCATCTCTTCCACAGGACCCACCCACCCCTCCCATTTCCGACGAAGTCCCTCCAAGGAACAGGCAGTGGTAGTGATTAATGTGCGATATATCTGGCAGACGCCACCCTTACCCAGATTCCCCATCAATGCCCTCCTCTCCATAGGGCTACTCTCGGGAATGTTGTCCCCTGTCCGGATCTGTGCCAGTAGGGCGTGACGGACCTGGAGATATTTATGGAATTGCGTCTTGTTTAGCGAAAAGGTTTCCTGGAGGCCTTCAAAGGAACGCATGTGTGAGCCCTCCCATACATCTCCCAGTGTGGAGATACCTATGTTATCCCATTTCTGGAATCCTTCCATGCCCGCTACCTCTCTTAAGTATGTCCCATGCCACAGTGGGGTCTGCTGGGTAAGGCGCCCCCACCATCCTGATACCTTTTTGGGCTGTCCGCCATCCCTGCAGTACCACCCCGGTCACCTCTGGGACCCCGCGCAAGATCGGGCCACCGTACAGGGCATCAAAAATCCTAGGATAACTCAATGTCTGGAGTTCCAGCCGATACGCCGGATCTGTCCATCCCCCCCATCCAGTCATTAATCACTAACAACTGCATCGCAAGGTGGTAGTAATGAATATTGGACATTCCCAGACCCCCTTCATAGACATCTCTCTGGCAAGTTTTAAGCGCCAGACGGGGCCGGGTGCCACTCCATAAGAACTGGCGCGCTAGCGAGTCCATATCTTTGAACCATTTCATGGGGATAGGGTGTGGGAAGTTTTGGAGGAGATAGAGGAGCCTGGGAAGAACCATCATTTTATAGAGAGCAATTCTACCAAGTAGGTTGAGGGGGAGGTCCCTCCATCGTTGGAGATCGTTTTTGATTTTTTTGGTTAGTGGAGTGATGTTGAGCTCCCATGTTAATTCAGGGAGCGTTGAAACATGTACCCCCAGGTATTTGAAGCTATTCCTCTGCACAGGTATATTTTGTTGCCAGTCCACACAGTCGCGCGATTGATGGAGGGGAACCAGCAGGGATTTATTGGGGTTTAGAGTCAGTCCTGAGGCCTCTGAGAAGAGAGCTAGAATTTGCAGAATACGTGGGCCACTCTTGGCCGGGTTAGAGATGTATAACAGGACATCGTCCGCGTATAGCGCCACTCGGTCCTCCGGGCACATCGGCCAAGGCCAGCCCTCTATCAGAGGGTCCTCTCGTAACAGTTTTGCCAGGGGTTCTATCGTTAGTGCAAAGAGCAGGGGAGATAATGGACAGCCCTGTCTAGTGCCTCGGCTGATAGGGAATGTATCTGAGACTACTCCGTTTACTTGGACATGATCCGTTGGGTTAGAGTAGAGTAGTCCCACCAGGCCCCGGAATTTGGGTCCGAATCCGTTTTTTTAAAATACGTGTTTAAGGTAGGACCAGTCCACTGTGTCAAATGCTTTCTCAAAGTCAAGTAAGAGCAACGCCAGTGGAGTGTGTGACAGGGTCTTGCGGTGTGCCAGGGCCAGATGTAATCGCCTAATGCAGTGCCTAGTGCTGCGAGCAGGCATGAAGCCACATTGATCAGGGTGTACCAAAGTGGGCATTGTGTCTTTTAGTCTAGAGGCGAGGATTGAGGCTAGCACTTTGGTCTCGATATTGAGGAGTGAAATGGGCCGGTATGCCGAACAGTTTTGTGATGGAGGTTGGGTTTTAGGGATCACTACAATTGTAGCTAGGTCGATCCCGGGAGGGAAATGACCCTTCTGTTCAGCTTCCTCATACATCTTAAGTAAGTACGGAGCTAAAATGTCACTACATTTCTTGTATATCTCCGCTGGGAATCCATCTGGCCCTGGGAGGGACCCAATCTTAAGAGCTTTCGCATAGACTTCCAAGAGGTGCGGCGCTAATATGTCAGCATATTCCTTATAAAAAGATGCAGTCAGACCATCAAGTCCAGGCATATTATCCCCGGGTAGACTGCCTCGGGTAGACTGCCCCGGGTAGACTGCGTATTGCCTGGACCACATCGTCCACCGAAAAGGGAATATCTAGATATTGCCTGTGTGCATTTTCGAACCACAGAAGTCTAATATCTGCAAAATAGTCATTGGCTGCCGCAGAGTTCAGCCCTGAGGGTTCAGCATACAGGACTGAATAAAAGTCAGTAAGGATACGCTTTATCTCCTCCGTGCCATTATAGCGCGCTCCGTTCGAATCAGTCAGCTCTACAATATAATTACTTGCCCACGGCTTACGGAGCATAGCGCCCAATGTACGGCCAGCCCTATCACCCTTGCCATATCTCCTAGCCATAGCGTACTTCCCTAGAAAGCAAACCTCGTGCAGGGCAGCCTCTTCAAACTGTGACATCTTTCCTCTCAGTTCAGCAAAAAGGTCTCCCAACCAGCTAGAGGCCAATCGTCTCTCAAGATCGGCAATCTGAGCCTCCAGCTCTGTCAAATCCTACCGCAACACCTTCAGCACACTGTGCTGCTTAGAGAGGCAGACTCCGCGGATCACCACCTTGAAAGCCTCCCACACGGTGCCAAGAGATATCACCGACTCCCAATTCTCAGCAAAGTAGTGGACAATAGCGTCGCAGATCTCATCCCTGAAGACCTGATCCTTAAGCGCACCATGAGGAAGCCTCCACATAAAGGCATGACTTGGGCCTCCAGGAACAACCAACTCCAGCATAACCGGCGAATGATCCGACAAAGTGCGGGCCTTATGCTCAATTGACTGCGTCCAAAGCTCAACATCCCTGGTGCTAAGCCATCTGTCTATACGGGACCAACTACCATGCACATAATTGACACAGGTACCTTCCCTGTCTGTTCCATGGTCAACCAAAGCGCCCTCAGCCATCACAAGAGCCAGAGCCCTGGCAGCCGCAACATGCTGTGGTTTAGCCTGGCTTTCATGACCTGCAGCAAAGTCCAGCACCAAATTAAAGTCGCCCCCCACAAAAGCTAGAACCCAGAGCCCAGCGAGTCCACCAGCCGCCCCACCTCCCCAAAGAATTCAGGGTCATCAGTATTTGGGCCGTAGATCGATACCAATCTACAGGGTCTATCAAGTAGTGTACCACGCAGCATGACATAGCGAATGTTCGGATCCACAGGCATCCTCACACAGCTAGAGTACCGGGCGTAATAGAACCCTGTGTCTCACCAGTGAACAACCCATTGTTCCCCATAGCCAAACTGGACCATTGATATAGAATACTCTTATAGTTAAACATTAAAACAGTCATACACGCACATTCGTCATACAAAATGCGCACAGTACAGCACTCATTAACAATATAGTGCGCAAAAAATACAAAACAAACTTGGATATTTCCAATGTTTTTTTCTGCCAAAATATAGCATCTGAAAGTAGGGACTTACCAAGTTTTAGCGCCTTAGGCTCTCAGAAAAAAAAATACCTACAATCCAGGATTGTTTCTTCTTGTGTTACTTCAATTTTATACAATATTGACCCTGAAGCCTTTTCCTACGTGGACGATATCTACCTTATGAATTTTACACAATATTGACCCTGAACCAATGCTTGCTCCCAACGAAAAAAATCTGACTGCTGTTCAGATGGCTGTCATTAAAGAGAGGCCTCTGGCTCAGGGGAAATGATCATTGTTGTATCTCGGATCCCAGCCCTTGAGGCTGTCACAAAAGCCAGCATTCCTAATGCCAAGGCACTACATCCACGTTAGATTCAGTAGGCAACGTCTCTGATGGCCACTGATGTTGACTATGTTTTTGACCCAAAATTACAAACTCAAGAATTTCTATAATATGAACTTGAATACCCTGTTCCTGAAACACATTGCCTACTGATTAATTAAACAAAATGATGTACACCGGTGGCTCAGCCCAGCCCCAGTAGGCACTAAACATCAATACTCTGCCACCTGTGTGGTCGTGAGTGGTTACATGAAAGGTGATGGATTCCATCCACAACACACTTACACGCAGACCTTAGGGGACTGCACTGCATAGCTAGCAGAGCTTAAGGCTCTGTTGATGCACTGGAACACAGATCCAGGACAGTTAACATTAATAGTCTGTGATTTGTACTACTGTGTCCAGTCCTTCAATGAATATCTGCATTACTGGCACCAGAATGGGTTCAGAGATTCAAAGGGCAATACCATCAAACACAGACCCCTGTGGGTGAAAGTGGCGGATCCGAAAGAAACACCACCCATGTCCATATACTGTAGTACATACATTGGGACATCAACGTGCTGGAATACACGCTACTGGCAAACCCTTGGCTGATGAAGTGGCCAATTCAGCAGTAGCTATTGCTTCTTTTGCTGCAATAACTCGTTCACAGACGAGGTTCGATGATGAAACACTGGCTGCTGAGAAAGCTTTGGCTGAAGGCAAGCCCATGCCTAAGGAATATCCTGCCAAATATTTCTACCGCATATCTAGCCTCAATACTGCCCTAGTAACAATACCAGGAGTTGGTGATGGTGTGATCCTCAACCAAGATTAAAGACCAGAGTTGATTAAAGTAGTGCATGAGGGAGGTGCTTCTGTCCATGCTGGTGTGGCAGCTACTATTTCACTGTTACAAGCACACTACTGGTGGCCACATCTATAGCAGTATATCCTTTGCTGTGACATCTGTCGGCAAATGAAAGGGTCCACCGCCAAACGCCCACCGCAGACACCCCTCCCAATTTCTAACAAACCTCTAGTGTGTGCACCTGGACCATTGTGGTCCCCTGACACCTGATGGTGGATACAAATAAATCCTAGTTGCTGTTGACTCATGCTCCAGATTTTTGTGGGTATGCCCACAACGCTCGGCTGATGCTCGAACTGTTGTTAAAGATTTGCAAGTCTTTATCAGCACATATGCAGTTGCGGCTTTCCACTTGGACCAGGGCCCTGCTTTCATCTGAAGGGCATTCAGGGACAATATGGCTTTGTTAGGGGGCCAACTATTATTAGTCTCCATATCATCCTGAGGGAAATAATGTTGTGGAGAGAACAAACCGTGATTTAAAGCAATCCTTAACAGCCAGAGTATTAGGCACGGGTCATAGTTGGCTTAATCACCTGTATGGAGTCCAGAGAGCACTTAATAATCTTCTCAGAAGGTCCCTTGGAGGGCATCCCACATATGAATGCCTGTTTGTAACACAAATGTATGTTCCAGATCTTGATACACCTTTTGACATAAATTAACGTGTCACTGTCTTGCAGGACTTACAACAGTTCCATGAACACAACGCATCTGCCAGTGCTGCCTCCTTGGGATTATGGGATGCACCAATAACACCTACCATCTGGATTCCTAAAGTTGGGGATCTAGTGCATGAAAAGATTGCTGTTAGAAAGGAGTTTGGTCCTTCCTATCATGCACCGGTTCCAGTCCTGGGAATACACGGTACCAGAACTGTTATTCTACCACTGCTGCCTGGTTCTAAAGAAAATCGCTTTGTCTCCATTGACAATGTCAAGCTACACCATCTGGCCGATCCTGCACAGCAGACCTAGAGGACTCCTGGGTAATACCCGAATCCCCCTCACTACAGACCAGGATGTTCCTCTACAGGTTTTGAGCAGCAATGCTGATACGTCACCGAGCTTGGGGAGGGTGAAAAATTATCTTTCTTTATTCCCATTAACTTGTTCTGCGACAAGCAATGGCAACAATGTTGAGCGATTCTACTCAAATTCAACACAAATGGATGGAATAGTCTACTATGAACCACCGAGGGAGGCTTCTGCAAGCTCTCCTCTTCCAAACACAGCTCCAGTTTTCGCACAAGCTGCTTCTGGATACTTTGCCGATGTCAATTACACTTTTTCTGACTCATCTGCCTCTTCTGCAGCAAGACTGTCAAAAGCACGTAAGCTGATAATTTGGCTCAAAATTAACTATTTTTTTCTTCCATGGAACTATCTGTGGCTCTTATTGGCTGTATCTGCCTTCCTTCATTGTCTTTTTCTTACTGATACATGGTCATTACCTTCCTGAACGCTCTACTTTTGAGCTGTTAGATGAGGTCCTAAAACCACACTTTTCCTCCCATAAAGTCCGCAGAGACTTGTCCCTAGTGAACAATTCAGCCATACCAATTCCTGATGGGATGGTTTGGGATAAAGTACCCCTTGATATATACATTCCGACACAGGTTATTCAAATTCCATTTGTATTTAAACTTTCAATGAATGATATCATAACACCCGGAGTTGTTTCTGATGATTGGGATATAAAAACAGTTGATTCTATTCTATTTGAATTAGAATATTTTACTGTGATTGAAAGTGAAGACGTTTATCAATCAAAAGAAAATTATGGAGATATGTTCTGTTATAATTATTATGGACTTCATTAAATTCACAGAGCAAGAACCACAAAGACTATTTTTAATTATAGGCAAGGGAATATTGTCCGACTCTGCCAACGGGAAGTTCAAAATCATATTCTGAGAAGTTTGCATATTTTTCTGGGCACAATGTTAAAAATGCTGAGTCGTATTATTTTAAATTGCAGTGATGGAAACGCAACATATCTTATTAACTGATACCAAATGATTTATTCTGATTCCTTTGTTTCCCGGTTGGCTATAGAAGGCTATGAATATTTGCTGAAGTCGATTGATTTAAAAAGTGTATGGAGAACTAAAAAATGGCAAATAAGGGGGAAGGGAAGCTTTATTTAGAGCATGCCTGATACCTGTTCAAATGATATTTTTGAATGAAAACTTAGACCAGACAAGTTGTTTAGGCTTGGCAAAATTTAAGGACTGGCATGCGCCCAGTATCCCTACCCCTGCTAAATTTTATAAATGACAAAAATACATTAATGCAACTGAAGATCAGCTCAATGAGTGGGTCCAAAATGGAACATTTAATACATCACTTTCACATCCTGGTGGGTGGTTTTTGTGGCCAGTAGACACAAATGGTTGTCACACATGTTTTGTAAACTCCATGGGAGGTTTTAGAATAAATAGGAAAGGTCCTCGCTGTGTGTCATCAGAACATTTGGGTATAGTAACAACATATAGTGTGAGGAAATTATGCCAGCAATGATTAAAAAGTTCCTTACTAGATGCTGTTAAAGAATACCTCAGTCTCCTGTCTAACGACACAGATTTACAGGATTTCCTGTTAGGCCCCAGAAGACAATGTGAAAAGCACTTCTTATATGCAGCCTACAATGAAATTTGGAAACTTTCCCAATAAGAATCTGCTGCCCGGTTAAGGCAAATAGATCAGGAAAATTTCAGAAAGCATTAGCCGTTGTAGACAATAGGATTAGTACCTTGTCCGACCGCATATACAATTTAAACAACATTGTGCATAGTGACATGTCATTCTTACAACATGGACAGAGTCAGCTAAGGCCCATTATGCAGTTGGGTTGGACACTAGAAACACTGAAATCTGGTTGCATTCTCTGGCAACACTTTAGCGCAAGGGACATATTTTCCACATTTAATTTGACATGCTAGCAACAAACAATGGCTAAGAAGGAAGCAACTTATGTTATGTTAAACATCGAGAAATTAGAAAAGTTGCATTGAGTGTGGCTGAAATACCATCTGCTGAATGGTTAATACACAGAGTTATTATTCTGCCTATTTAAACACTGCAAATCACATTCTGTTTGAAACACATTCCAGTAGGCAGATATGAAAGCAAGGAGATAGTTACATCCATAAGGTGTGGGAGCTTCCCTTTTCGCACAAATGTGTCAATGGCATGAAAGAGGTCTTTCTTAGCGGCAGTGAATGCAAGATTTCTGTGAGCCATTCAATAGTTTGTAAGCAGATGTTCTTGCACGGGGAATGTAATGCTTCAGCAGCGAATTTAGCTTGCTATCTGAAGGGAGTCCCCTTGGTTAGACCTGTGTTCCAGGTCCTCTCTAATGGAAGCTATGTGCTTCTTAACAGTGAGAGCTGTTGCGGAATGTGAGCCGGAATTGCTTACAACGTTTCATCTCTCAAATTGTCACCAGTTGTGGGAATGTTCTTTTTCCTCGAACACAACAGACGAAAGTAGCAGATATTTGGCTTCACATTGCTACTTCAAATATAAATTTTGACAAGTTGAGCAGACGACGGGCTTTATTGTTTCAAAAACATGTGGCGCTTACAACGGCGCGCAAGACCTATGTGCTTCAAGTTTCAAGGTCATCTGCAAAAATACAGTTCCTTTTAAATACAAACTTTCTGAGACACTTCGGTGAACTTGTGGGATGAAAATTTAACACATCCAGTATTACTGGGATTGTACATTTCTTTAAGGCTGTTGGTTTTGGTTTCGTTCACACATTCTCCTCTATATTTGGCTTAATACCTTCAGCTATATACTCTATATTTTCGAGTATTTTGGTGGGGATTCCCAATTACTTTGGCTACAATAGATGACATTTTGCTGTTTCTATTCTTTATTTGCAATGGCTGTTCCTTCACAGTAAGGAGGACTGAAAGCGCTTCCACCAGTGCAACTGTGTCATGAATGCATGATGCAGTATTTTGGCGCACCGCTCCTGGAAGAACTGGAGTGCAACTGGTCTCTGCCATTCAGACCAGTTCTGGATTATGTGCACCCCGTGTTTCGATGCCTCTGGTGCCTTTTCGAAAGAGCACTGAAAGTTTGTCTTTCTATGCAGTGCTTACTTTCATTGGACGCTGATCTGTTGATGTTCTCGCTGAGCGTTCATTACTAGACATGTGCGTTGAGGGTATGTTTGCTATGTTAAGCTGTATATTAGTTGCCCTTCGTGGATTATACAGCTATTGCCTTAACATTGGGAACAACACAGAATGCTACTGCCCCAGCTGGAGCTCAGACTTTGGAACATGAGTGCTCTTTGGTTTTCCTTGCTAACGATTTGGGTCACATTACCACCTGCTGAAGTGGAACATTTTCTTGCTTCAATTGTCCCGGATGTAATTGGAGATTTTAAAAATGGCAATAACTTTAAAATGTGGTTCTATTGATGCCACCGCTGATATTTTAAATTGCCCCTTCTAATATTTTACATGCTCAAGTGTCTTTTAACTTGTCATTCTTGACATCTATGTATATATTTTGTAAGGAATAGCATTTTAGTTGTTTTTATATTTTTAATGTTAGGCTTTGTTACCACCTTTGAACCAGCAAGGGGAGGGTGTTGTATAGCCATTATAATGATGCCTCTAGGCACGTTATTTTAGCAACCAGGCCTGCCGCCTGTGCCCTCTAGCCCAGTTACATTTTATTCTACTTCATTTTTATTATTTGAGAATTGGCCACGTTCGAGGCGCTGTTTTATTTTGTTTATCTAATAGTTCATTTGCCTAGGAAAGCATTGCATTTCCTAGCAAGACATTCTTTTCACTTTGTACTTCCCTCAAAACTGCAGCGAGATAGGGTTGCCGGCAAAGTGGTACACTGTGTCTCCAACATTCATAGAAGCACACACATCCTTACGTGGGGACATTTTCTCAGAACATCAGCTGTTTTATTTAAAAAACACTTCTCTGTTTCATGGAGTTAGAGGGAGATTCCAGCCAGACGACCACAACTGCACTTAACTTTTCTACAGCTCCTTGCTGAGACTACTGGGTCCCTGGCCTACATGGGGATGGTGTCTCTATAGACAACAGGCTTCCTTGCTCAGGTCTGGGGGATGATGTCTTCCCGAGGGGGTCCTGAAGGGCGGATTAGGGCTTATCATGCTGTGCTCTAACATAGCTTAGGTACGAACTGCATATATTATGCACAGTGACAGTATGGTGGAACTTTTCTTTTGTTTCACTTTTTCCACATTTTGCTTCTAGCATGTTTCATCTTTCTAATTATTGCAATTCATGCCATTTTATCTAAGACACAGCTGATTCAATAAATCCTATTTAACCATTTTCTGCCTCTGTTTGTCTTTGCATGTGTGGGACTAATGTAACTTAGAGAAAAGGATGAGATGTGATACACCACAGTTTCTCTGAGTAGTCATTAGGTCATGGGCCTGGTTGCCACAAATCATCCCTGCTCTTTGGCAGACATTGAGGCGCTGCTAGTTGGCCGGAAACGGATTGTCACATGATGTGGGATTGGATGTGGGATTGGACTCAGTTCCCCACAATGCAGGTGATGCTGCCTCCCAAATCCAGCAGCCTCATTAAGATAATGAGAGCCCACGCGACAGATGTATTCATATTCATATCAGCAAATGTTTTGTGGTATTCAAGAGGTATTTCATCCTCTCCCGCAGCTTGGCTACAGATGCAATGGTCAACCTGACCTCTGATGAGATAATATGGCTTTCTAAATCCACCCCTGTGTCATAGACAATTGAAGCATCTTAGCTGTTTTTTTTTAGATAACTGACCATTTGTGTTGGTGACAGAGCAGAATCAGCAACATGTGGATCTTGATCGAAATCCTTGAAATGATTAAGAATGGCTTGATGCTCATGGTGAGTATTACTGCACTATCCTAAATACATTCAATATTATATGTTGTTTCTCTGCAGTTTTATAAGCAAGTATTTTGCCAATATACTCCCCATATTTGTAGTGTAACCCCTATCTAGTTCTATATGTACCAAACCGTTTTTCCTTGAGCGGGCTCACAGCTAGGCAAAAACATTGAATTGGTGCTAAGTAGACCTCCCTCTCACATTGGTTTTTTTCGTCTACTGCTGGCGCATGTTTACTTTCTAGGCTAGGTAGTTGAGTTTGATGTTGCCAGAGACTCAACAATTGTGCCTTATTCTGTTCAACAAAAAAATGTATGGTAATTCCATAAACGAATGCTTTAAGATCCCCCAGACTATGTGTGAAGGGGCAGGAACCCATACTAATGGTACAATAAAACAGCTACCCTGTTTTTATATGTAGGATTCAAAAGTAGAAACGGGTACAAAAAATAATCTCTGTACACACTCATTAGAATCCTGAATATTTCTAGCAATACATAAAGGGTTAAGGCTATTTCAGGGTATAATGCTTTATTGGCCCCTAAAATGACACTTTGCGAGACAAGAATCATGCTTATCATGGGATTATATCTATAGTGCTGAGCAATAAGTGTGTCCGGATTTTATTTCTTCAGAGTTCTCCAGATATTTAATAAATCATTCACCCTGATGAAATCTGATATAGAGCTTCTGGTCTTAACCAAGCGGGAGTAGGCCAATAATGGATAGAGTCTGCTTTAAAATTCATAATGTGTGAGGACTTCTGGTACAATTACTTCCCCAGTCCATCATGTCAGTTCTAGATTTAACATGTCAAACATCCCAGTGGACATCTCTCTTTGGGCCATAAACTGCACATTGACTATAGAGCTTTTTTTTATTTTTATTGAGTAATGGCCCACCGGCCACATTGGTCTGAAGCTGCCTTGATCACACTTCAATGAGCAGACCTGGACCCCCGCCCAAATAGATACCTGCTGCGCTGTACATGCAATTAAGTTATATTCCATCAGATGCAGGACTGCACGGTCTTTATACCCTATCTGAGCTTCAACCAAGCATACAATCTGTGGTTTGTATGTCATGACCTCTCCCTTGATTAAGCACTGTTTTAGGGTACGATTTAATCCACAAAAGTTCCAGCTAATTATTCTGAGGTTATACATAGGTACTTCATTGATATATATTTGAATGCCAAGTTTAGTCTTGCATTCTCTTATGTTTCAATCCACATATACACATTGTAAATCTCCAACATAGAAATCTGCATAGGAACCACCTGTTTTCTCCCTTTTTCAGCCCAAAAGAATACTTTCCCTTTTATAACAACCCAACTCCATCCCCCGCCCCTCCTAAACAGGTACTGGAAAAAATTATCCGAAATATTTTGCTGTCACAGCTGCAAGAACCCGTTCATCTCTCCACTCACCATAAAGACCGTAATTCTGCATATATTTATATTAAACAATAATAATAAACCTGTTTTAAATCACTTTAAAAAGCTCTAATTTTATGTACCTTATTACTCACTCCGCCACTCTCCACTGTCTTTGTAGAATGTACTTTCTGCTTCTCCCATTGTTTAAAAAGAGCTGCGGGATATCCAGTGGAAAAACAAAAGTAAGTTTTACATTCTCATAATTTTTTATCGGGCCCGTAGAAAGTCCTGAGGCCCACCTGCCATCAGAGGATCAGTCATTTGGTGCAATCACCATCTTTGATCTACAGTTGACTAGCAAAAGTCTGATGTACCACAAAGGATACTGAGACAGTTTTCAAAAGTGCAGAATGGCGTGCTTTCAAATAAATAACTTGAGGAAGAAAGAAGTTCCCAGTGTAGATCAGAAAAGGGAGTGGGCTACTATAATTTGACAGAGATTTGGATCACACTTCCATCGGAATGCAGTGTGCCGCTGAATGTTACTATCCAGCTCCCAATCAAACATTGCTAAGAATGCTTGTTCGAATAGTACAATTATGTATTGACTGGGGTAATCTCCTCCTGACCCCTCCAGAACTCACATCACTCTGCAGTTGTCGCTCCAGTGCTGGTTTTCCAAACCAATTACCTTACGTTGGATAGCCTGAATTTAGGGGGTCATTCTGACCCCGGCGGTCTGAGACTGCCGGGGCCAGGGTCGGCGGGAGCACCGCCGACAGACCGGCGGTGCCCCGCAGGGCATTCTGACCGCGGCGGTTCGGCCGCGGTCAGATGCGGGAAACCGGCGGTCTCCCGCCGGTTTCCCGCTGCCCTGCAGAATCCTCCATGGCGGCGGAGCGCGCTCTGCCGCCATGGGGATTCTGACACCCCCTACCGCCATCCTGTTCCTGGCGGGAGACAGGATGGCGGTAGGGGGTGCCGCGGGGCCCCTGGGGGTCCCTGCAGTGCCCATGCCAATGGCATGGGCACTGCAGGGGCCCCCGTAAGAGGGCCCCACAAAGTATTTCAGTGTCTGCTATGCAGACACTGAAATACGCGACGGGTGCCACTGCACCCGTCGCACCTTCTCACTACGCCGGCTCAATTCTGAGCCGGCGTCCTCGTGGGAAGGTTGATTTGCCCTGGGCTGGCGGGCGGCCGCCCGCCAGCCCAGGGCAAATCCCAAAATACCCTCAGCGGTCTTTCGACCGCGGAGCGGTATTTTGGTGGGGGAACTTTGGCGGGCGGCCTCCGCCGCCCGCCGAAGTTAGAATCACCCCCTTAGTCTCTATGTCCCATTACCAATTGCCTTGTGCGAGTGGTAGTCACTTCTGTGTCTGTAGTTCTTTTTTCTAGTTCTTCTGTTTGAACTGTGTACGGATATTGTCAGCAACCTCAGCCAGAGATTGTTGAGTGTGGAGGTAATCCGCCTCAATCTCAGCATAATGTGATGATGTCTCCTGTCAATGTGCTGGTATTAAATGAAAAATAGTGGCTTGGGTGGTTTCTAATTTAGAGCACAATAGTTTAATGTTATTATCTTCTCTCTCAGGCCTCCCTGATGAAGTTACAGCCTCGAGGATTGTATTGTCTATGATTTGGGAGCGTGACAGGTGCTTAGCACTTTCTAAATCTCAACATGGTAAGCACCCACCTCGGTGGACAACTAGTTGTGATTTGTCAACTTCTTTTAAGCTCAAGGATTTTAGGGCCTTCTTGCTCTTCTGCACTGTTATGCCCCCTTAGGATATATATATCCTCTTAGTTATCCGGCTCTCCATGTTACACCTTTCGCTGCTGTTGTTCATTTTTAAAGCTCTTTTCTTATGGGGCATTTTGACTGCCCTCTCTCCGTGTAAAGTTCCTTTAGGTCGCGCACCCAATACTTTGCGCAGGTTCCAGGCCCTTGTGTTCCGCTGGTATCACTACAGATTAGCTCCACACCAGCACTGACAGGGAAGCCCCTCTCTGGATGCTGGTTTCCAGATCCAGCCACATTCGTCTTAATGCTAGCACACGAATTCAGAGACTCATTGAGGTATGTGGCTGAATTAATGTTGACATTGCCAAATTCTTCTGTATATTTAGGGGTCGCCAAAGCTAAATGAAGAAGTAGTAACAAATGTATCAGTATGAAAGTGTACAGGGATAGTTTCAATCGGCTCAATAACAGTTATCTTCACGTAGAATATCATCAGTTTTAAATTTAGCGTTAGAGGGATCCTCGCTGTGTAAGACATTTGATACCTGTCGACATGGATGTCATTTAGGGGTCGCCAGAGGTCGCAGCTGCGACACCTACCTTGTACCTTGCGACCCCTGGCACTGCTATTGCGATCCCTGGCCTCAGAGGTGCCAACTTCAGGGCCAGAAACATAGTGGCAGCTCGCCCTTGTGGACGTTTATTTGATTTTTGTCCATTTTTCATATACCAGTAGTGAGTAATATTGCATTATTCTCTATTAGTCTAATAAAACATCGAGTACAGTTAGCTGGAATATAACCTTCCCTGGCATCTGAGATAAGTAAAAAAATATTTTAAATGTGCATTGTGTGCATGTTTGGGGGTGAGAGTGGGTTTATGTGAGAGAGTGTTTGTAAGTGTGAATGTGCTTGTGTATGTGTAATTGTGTGTGAGTGAAAGTCAAAGGACATGTGATGTCACTGCTGCGTCCTCCCCGTCCTGGATTCGTTCTCAGCACAGGCCATGATAGTAACAAAAATCTTTCGAGGTGGGAAGCCTAATGGGGGAGCGTTGAAAATTAGCTGGCATGGATGTGGTGATCGCCAGGAGCAGTTTTAAGGTGGGTTTAAAGGAGTTGCAACCAAATACCAAAAATTTAGCAAGATAGGAAGATGATGAGGCTCAGTGGTGGCACAGATCCCCGCCAGGCGCTATATTTTTTCTCTTCTGTCTATTGCAAAATTAATGAGCCTTTCTGTGACCTCTGGGTTTCCAAGCACTCGGAGTTTGTTTGCATGGGCTTCATTTTTAACTTTCTTACTACTAACTGTGTAATCTATACCCTTGGTACACTTGAGAGGGTTGTATGTCAGAATATCAAGAACAAAAATATTGAGATCCCGAAATATTAAAGCAAAGATAATGCCTGTCAGAATATTGCCAAAGTAAGCATATTTAGTCGAGTACAGGTGTAATATTCATACCTCCACATCTATGAACCTTGCAAAAGTATATACCATAAAGGTACATACATGTAGAGTTTGTAAACCTATATTTGCCTATACCTTCACAAAGTTCTGATAGTCATTATCGTGCCTATGATATCTTGGCAGGTCGATATTCAGATGTCGATATTCTGGTAGTAAACCTTTTAGAGACCCATGTAAAGTTGGGAGCTCTCCTCCGTTTTACTTCTGACACCCAATGTGTTTATTTATTTTTAACAACTCATAATTGCACAACAATCACCATAAATAAGCTAGCAAAGCATAAGACAGAAAATGACAATAATGCAGGAAGGCACTAGCATAACATAATTAGAAAAAGAATGTCCATTTCTCATTTTTCAGTTGAAGTTAGTCAAGCATGGAACCCAGCACAGGTAAAGAAGGATGATCAGAGAGACACAGGTTAAGGAATACCATGAGTCAAACACAAATGTGCATCACGTTACCCATACCCTGAAGAGTGTCAATTGAAAGCCACCCATACCAGGTCACAATGCTGCCCACCATCCAGCAACAGGTGCCCACGAACTTCACAAAATCTTACACGTTCACACAAACTGGGAGGGGAATGCAATCAAACCTCCATATCAACCAGGTTTCTTAGGAAGGACTTTACTGCATCACCCTGATTTCTATCCCCGATTGATCAATTTAACTCAAACAGGAAAGCCAACAGTATCTGAAGACCTGTGGCTATAAAATGCTTCTTAATGTCTAGAAATGCATTTTTCCTAATCCAAATTCCTGAGCATAGGCTAGGGAAGAGTAGTACACAGTTACTTTTCTCCATCATCCTCTTACGATATACTGCCTAATATTCTTTAAGAATCAGAGATATTCACAACACTATCACCATCCCTTCCCTGGTTTCATTCCCCACTTACCAACGAGAGTAGACATGTTAGGTATCAACAGTGTTACTCCGCCCCCCCCCCGAAGTCAAATAAATGCATCAGAATATTTCCCATCTCAGCCCCAACAGCTCCCTTACGAGCTGAAGGTGCATGTACAAACAGCTCTGTATACTGCTGAACATTTCCATCCTGGAGCCATGCCTCAAGAAACTGGTAATAACTCAATTCCCCTACACAAGGAATTGATCAGATACAGCTTTCTTTCCCTTTAGTTGAAATCTGCTTCATTAGAAGTGTCATCTTGTGTCACCTTCTGGTCTCTCTTTGGCACAGAGGACCTTAAAATAAAATATTGCTATTTTGTTTTCCCTTTTCACCATCATCTCAATTAAGCAAGGAATCAAGGCAACAAAATATTTAAGCTCCAAAATGCTAAAAGTGAAACTTCAAGTCCACTCTACAGGTACTAAGAAGATGATATCTCCTATGGATCCCAAAAGAGAAGTGGTTGCAAGCCCTGTATGGTTACAAAGCCACTACAGGTGACAGTGGGGCAGCTAAATCACTAGTTGCTAGATCGCCGTCTCTTTGATCACACTCCCGTGCCATCCCGCAGAATTACAGGAGACGTCCAATGTGGGACTATAGCCCTGGCTGTAGTGAGCAAGCATGGGCATGTCAATCATTTATTGCCAGTAGTTGGGACCCCAATAAGGATCTCTTAGGCGTGGAAGGTCTATTCCACTATTATATAACGACCTACTGAGGATTCAGAGGTGCACCCACAGGGCTGCTTCTTTCCCAGAGCTATACCCTCATTTCTTTCTCCATAAAGGTAAAGATGTTCATGGGTATTGGAAAGGGTGTGCCCTCCATTACGTAGAGAAGCATGGGGAGTGTGATCACTTTAAAAATAGCTTTTCTACTGAGGAGTGTCTGCAGTATGTCCCATGAATGTCTGTTATAAGCCTCTCTAGGTTCTTTTCCAGGAGCTGAAAGTCAGTTCCCAAGCCAACCAGCAGTCTAGTTGACTGAGCAAGAAACTTGTTGATGAGATGTAAAATCAAAGAATGCAAAGATATGATCACATTCCACAAAGACTGCAACTACAAAAACTTTTCTCCTCACAAACTAAAATAAAACATAACAACAATAAACAATTATAAACAACAGCCGTTACACAGAAATGTATAAAGAAAGAACACAAAGACCTTAATAGGTATGAGCCTAAGTAGTTATACACTTTAAAACAAAAAACACCAAAGCATCATTAAAAAAAACAACATGAACAAAAAGCTAAGTGAAGATGCGCATGGGCAGAAAGTAGTGTATCACTGCACATAGTCAGTGCGCCAAATAGACATTCATCTGGACTTATGTGGATTTATCCTCTCTGGTCTTCTATGTCTTCCACAAGATGCTCTAAATTATACACCACAAGCATCACCTGCACCATCGAGCACACCACCCTTGAATACATTTCTTGAACCTTCTGCACATTCAGTGTCACTTATCAACATCACCACACTACACTTATCATCCTTATCAACACTATCCCTATTTAAACCACTTCCTTGTTTTTGTCACCCTTTGAGTGTTTCACATTTGACCAATCAGTAGTTTGACATACAATTTCCTTCTGCAGCAACAACTTGATATGGGCCTCTGAATTTAGACAGACCAACTCAACACATCAAGGTTTCCCATTCTCCTAACTCAACATATCTATCATCTTTGCTCCTGTCTACATTCATTAAACCTTGTTCCATTCAGTAGTTTGACATAATTTCCTTTTGCAGCGACAACTTGAACCAAACACATCCGAGTCTCCCTTTAACCAAGACTCCTACTTCAACCCATCTATCATCTTTACTTCTGTCTGCATTCAACAGCTTCTTGTTCCTCATGTAGTCCATCCTTTATCCACCCAGAATCAGTTTAGTTTGGATTTCTCCCCCCCTCCTTATTTAGAAGAAAGGCGTATAACCAGTCACCCTATTCACATGTGTACAGTGTGCCACACTGCCCCCAGTACAGCTCTCTCCACATTCAAATTACACTTCACCACCATCTCATTTACTTCCTTAATCAAACAGTTTGCTCTCTGTACAATGCCATTTGACTGATGATTATAAACAGTTATTTTTCAATCAGTCACTCCTGATTGCCTTGAAAATCCTTAATTCCATCAGAGGTCAACAGTGTGCCATGTGTTATTAAACAGGTTGGTACACATTCTCTAGCAAAAATATTTCTGAGTACTTTAAAAGACAATGCATTGGCATTTCTATAACAAACTCAGATTCTATCCATCTTGGGTACACATCCTCTGTGACAACCGCAAATCCTATGCTAGAAGGTAACAGTTCAAAGGTCCAATGAAATCAAGGCATATTCTCATCCATGGCTCACCAGACTTCTGTATAAGTTGTACAGTTCCGCCACTAACATTCAATCTCTTCTTTCCTTCCTTAGATAGAACACAATCATGAACCTAGTGAACAACTTCCTCACACATCATTGGCCACTATGGGACAATCTGTAAAAGATTGTTCCAAATGACCTTCATGGTAAAGTTCACAACACGTT
This sequence comes from Pleurodeles waltl, assembly GCF_031143425.1. Classification (NCBI taxonomy): domain Eukaryota; kingdom Metazoa; phylum Chordata; class Amphibia; order Caudata; family Salamandridae; genus Pleurodeles; species Pleurodeles waltl. Next base: position 1,694,522,982 of record NC_090440.1, read on the forward strand.
TATGCAATAAAAAGGTTATAGGAACATCTCACCTCACATTAACACATCACCTCCCTCAACAGACAACTCACTCAAAATCGAAAAGAAAGGTCTGGGTCCAACACTGACGCAGCGTCTTCTGACTCCACTCTTCCTTAGGAGACATTTTACCTCCTCCAGAATTCTCTGCTCAGCTTCCACAGCTATCCACTCCTCGTGTAATAGGCCCCATGCACTGGGACACCACAACATGCACATATGCAATTACTTCCTCAGAATCTAGGTTTTCACTTCCTCTGGGACCCAAGAAGCATAAGCAATGTAAGCAGTCCACTTGCTTATTTTTTCAGCCTGGTATATCCACTCTAGCTTGTACTATAAAATTTGAAATGTGGCCACCAACCTAGCCAGACACATAGAAAAAGTAGTTGTTCCTCCAGGCTGTAATACTCTGATTAATGATTTATGATCAGTACAGAAAGTCATGCTTGCTTCCCATACACAGTTTTGATGTATTCTATTGCCCAAGCAGCAGCTAGGGTCACTTTATCAATGATGAGGTAATTTCCTTCTGAATCTGTCAATGAGCATTAATCAAATGTCACTGCTCTTTCTGACCCCCTTGCACCTGGGCCAGCACTGCCCCTATTCCTACAGCACTTGTGCCACAGTTATGCTGGTTCTCTTCTTAACATCAAATGTGGTCAATATTTTAGCACTGGCAATATATTTGTTGATCTTCTCAAACACTCTCTCCTGTTCACACAGCCAAACAAAGGACTTGCCATTCCTCAGAACCTCCCTCAGAGGTTTGCTCTTCTCTGCAAATTCCTTCACAATCTTTGCATAGTATTCTACTAAGCCCATAAAATACCTCAGTTCATTGTTTCCATGCTGCTTGGAAGCATCTTTATAGCCTTAAACAAGTTATGTTTAAGGTTCACCCCTGAGCACAAATGGTGTACCATAAGTATTCAACTTCTTCTTGAAGGAAACAATACTTCTCCTTTCTCAGAGTAAACCCAACCTTGCCAAATGTGTCCAAAATGTTATTCAGTGTCTTGTTGTGCTCAAACACTGTCTTACCAAAGACAAGAATGAGAAGAATGTCATCCTCCAAGAACACAACCTGATCCTGGCCCTTAAACATATCCACCATCATAAGCTGGAATACAATAGTGGCACTGGCAAGGTCCAAGGGAAGGCAAATGAACAGGAGTGCATGTTCAGTTGTCATATAGATGGTAACTGCTTTTGATCCTGGGTGTAACTTTAATTCAGAAAAATATTTTGCCTCTCTTAACATCAGCACAATTTCCTCTATGTTAGGCAAAACAAACTATGTTAGGCAAACTATTTACAACAATGTTCTGATTTAGGGTGCAAACATTGAGACTTAACCTCAACCCACCATCAGTGTTCTTTGTGATGACCACAGGTGAAATCCAATGAGCCAACTCAAAAGTGTTGCGTAAGGTACGACTTTGGCGTAACCCTACAAGCTGTGCTTTCCCACCCACGGTGTCACAGGTGAACTTGGTTCAATACTTCAGCGATGAATGTGAAAGACAAGTCATCGTAGCACCGCAAGACTTTATTCAATGTGTGACTGATATAGAAGTATTGCATTTGGGTCACCAACAATCCCCTAAAGGGATCAAGGGCACCATGGAAACAGCAACAACCTTATTTCGCTATTTACGGTATCACACACAATTTACTAAGAAGAATGAACACTTTTAAGTTAAAAGTATTTATCACTACAGAGGCAATCTGTTCTTACCAAATCTAAAACATCTACACAGGATGTTATAGAAAACAGCAACAAGGCTTGTTACAAATAACAAGAACAAAATGAACATTTCCAGCATTATTAAAAGGTAATTTAATATTACCTAGAACCTAACAACATAACACCTACTTCTATGCACTATAATGTGAGACCATGAAAGGCCGAGCAACTTGCAATCTAGAGTTTCTTAGGTCGAAGAGATGCACTGCATATCCTGTTGACAGCAAAGGCTGTCTTTATCAGTGAAGCTGTGAGGACAGTGTTCCCTGCGAAGGGCAAACATCTACTGCAGTAGCAGTCAGTTGGTCGTTCTCCATGACTTGGCTCGATCAGCTTCAGTCATCAGGCGAGATGTATCATCTGCATAGTGCGCTGGCAGCAGGTGCAACTGTATCTGGCAGAATCATAGGCGATAATCTGGGTGAAGGATCCCTCCTGACAAGTGCTCCTTTGTCAGTACTGATATACTTAATCTTATTAGAACTTAGAATTTCTGACATATGTTTAGCTCTGTCTGACATTGATTCTATGTATCAAGGTATGTGCCTCAGATGTTTCCTTATGAAAATATATATAGCAAAAGGATGTCACTTCAGATTGCATTAGTTGGGTTATATGTCTGTATGTGCTCTTATTTACCTTGACATTGTGAGAAGGAGATAGTTGCCCAGGCGAAAGTCGCATTTCCACCCAGAGGTATTTAGGCACAATAGTAAACATAGAGCCGGAATCAACCATACAATCTATTGGTTCATTAATCCCACAATTGTTGCCATATTGTAGTAGGTAAAGCCACATCACAGTACAAATTAATAGATGTCTTGTAGCTGCAGATTAGGAGAGGTGAGGTTAAATTCCCAAGCCAGTCAGGAATCTAACTGACTAGGCAAGGATCTCAGTGATGACATGAGGAATGTAAGATGGTCATCACATTCCACAAAGACTGCAGTTCCAATACACAGCATTCACAAGTGTTTCTCCTTTACTTTTAGCAGATCATGCTATTAGGTTACTGCCTGCAAGGGAATTGCATGATAAAGAGTTTCACTCTGTAGGTAGGACTCACGTCCTATGAAAACAGGGGATGGAAATTTTACTCTGACCTAACTGTTCCTGGTCAGAACAAGCCATCAGGGAAGAGTGCTTGGTTACTCATCACTAACAGGCATGGGTGGGCGAAGGTGGCCATGCCTTTGGCATGCCGATGTGAGTGTCTGCTGCCTGCATCCGCTGTACATGGCCACTGAACGAGCAATCTGCATGGCAGTGCTGCAGGATTAATTTAAAAGCACTCTCAAGTCTCCATTATTTATAAACATTCCTACATTAAGATTGGTTTACTTGTTTATGACATGCCAACATGTATCAAGAACTACAGAGGATAACTATTTGCCTTCAACTCACGTTGAGTACCAAACTATATGTGGTTCAATGGGATTGAAACAGTTCATTGGTAAAGAAGGTTAAGGGTTTAAGCATTAGTGAGGAAGATTGCAATAATTAAACTTTTGTTTAGATAACAAAGGGGAAATATAATGCTAAGAGCACAAAAATGATACAATGATGCAAATGCATGGTAGAGGAGTAGAGTTTGGACTACAAAATGTAAAAAAGATAAAAATCCCATAGTGACACCACATAGTTTTAGTGGACGAGGATAGGAGAAAAGGACCATGACCTATTTGTTTTGTAGGATCATGGAGATGCACATTTAGATCTAATAATGTATATCTGAGATATCATGTTTGTGTGTGGAGAACATTTAATAGTATCTGTTTATTAATGGTTTTAGGAACAACAGTCAATATTATCCAGCTTCATGGAGTCCTTCACGAGAAGTATGGTAAAAAAGAAAGTATTTCAGATGGATTGTTTTACAATTAATTCCTGATGATAGCATTGTTGTGTTTGGGCTTGATCTGTTTACTCCGTGCACCTGATATGCCGTAGTGTATGGGTTCCATTGGAATGCGGGGACTTGGAATATGGGGAATAAGGAAGTGGTGAGTGTGGAGACCATTGCAGAGCTGGCTGGCAGCTCCCTTCTGGAATTACCTTTATTACTTGAAAGAAATAAAGAACTTATTAATCACATGCGCCCTGTGAGTAAGTTAATTCCACTGATAATGAGATTTAAACCCCTCCCAGAAGGAGAATGCCTGAATCGGGGCCAGCAGCAGTTAAGCGTCAGTAAATTCATAATTACAGTGTGTTTCCCGTACTGATACAACAAAACCGTGTATAACAGCACTTTGGCCCCAGAGCAGCAGCTCTGCTTGCAAGTTTCATCTATTTTTTGGGGCTGTTGAAAATTAGCCAGTGAGGATGCACTTACGACTCCTCAGCGCCTTTGATCCAGAGCGCATGCGTATGTGTGAGATGGCACAAGGCACTCGCACTATTATAGCCTAGCAAGAGTGCAAGCACTGCCACATGCTCCTGCCTAAGAAAACTGGCAGGCAATAATTAGACTAAATGCATGCGCTTCCAAGCATCTTTAAAGGAGATTTTAGCCCATGGTCTTGCGCTTACCCAGCACTACTACTTAAAAGTGCTACCCAGCCCCAGATACTAAGCAAGCTGTCATCTTGTTTCTAGCACTTTACTGCTCAACTTCATTTATTCACTGCTTTGCATAAACTGGCCACACGTAAGTACTGTTTGGGGGCTGCTGAAGGCAGGAGTATTTTAAAACACTTACCATCCTTAGTGGAAGAGGATGATGACAAGTCTGACTGGGATGCCTATGAAGCAGCATTGCTGAAGTTAGAGTAGAAGTTTTGAAAAAAAAAGAAATGAGGTGGTTGAGCAGTATACATTTTTGAAGAGAACACAACTCCCAGGTGAATTTGTAAACAAATTTGTGGCAGCACTTTGACTGTTGCCATCCACTTGTAATTATAAATGATTTTTAGATGAGAAGCTACAGGACCAGTTGGTACAAACATTGCTGGACAAAAGAGTTCAAGAAAAACTGCTAAACACAGAAGCATTAACTTTACAAAAAGCTATTGATATAGCTGAAAGTGTGGACAGCACAGAAGAAGGAATAAAGGAAATGGCAGCTGGTGACACAAAGAAAGTAGAAAGTGGACAAGGAATTGTGTATAAAGTTTCTGGAGAAAAGAAAGAAGTGACAGTTACTGTGAGGCGGAACATTTCAACATCTATTTAAGGATCACTATTAAGTGTGAATGTGATAGGTGAGATGAAGTGAGAAGAAGAATTCCCTAGTGTTTTCCAGGAAAAACTGGGTCTATTAAAAGCCTTTGCACACAAGATCATATTAAAAGGTGGTGTGTGTCCTAAGGCACATAAGCCACGAAGTGTGCCTTTGGTATTAAGAGAACCTTTGTGGAAGGAGTTGAAAAGATTATGTCATGAGGGCATTATCGAAGTGATTGAAGCCTCTGAATGGTTGGCCCTGGTTGATTTGGTGAAAAAGATATCAGGGATTTAAAGGTGTGTATGGACCTTCGCGATCTCAACAAGGGTATCTGGATTGATCGCCACTCCCTTTCTAACATTGGTGATATGCTGACTACAATCAAGGAGGCAAAGTTTTTCTCCACATTGGATTCATCATCAGAGTATCACTAAATCTCATTACACTTAGAATCAAGGCCGTTTATATCATTTACCACAACTGAGGGGACTAACCAGTTTAGGTGGATGCCGTTCATTGGCATCTGCTGCAGGGGTCTTTCAGAGGGCCATGCACCAGCTGTTCAAGACAGAAAGGAATGAGACATACTTACATATCAACATCTTGGTGTTTGGGGAAAGTATGGAAGAACATGACAGGGTTTTGAGGGGGGTGCTGAAAATCTAACAGGACTATGGTTCAACCATCAAGCATGACAGGTGCAGGATTGGTGTGAGAAGTGTGAAGTACTTGGGTCATTGGATGGATGAGGGTGGGGTGGAGTCCAAGTTGAAGCTGGTGATGTCACAGTCTGAACGATGATTCTCACCTTTGATGGAAGGGTTTGAAAGAGCACCCAGTCTTCTGCTGGTTCTGGGTAGTCTAAGATAGGGGCAACTCTTTCTAGTAGCCACGATGCTGCTTGACAGAGAAACGCCAAGGCAGACAGACCGTACCCTCCAGAAGGAGTCCCAGAGGAAAAAAATAACAAAATGGGAAAAACCTCTAAAACAGGAACTCCTGAAACAGAGGAAAAAACAGGAATGAATGCTGGAAAAAAGAAGAAAAATGTGCAATCAGATGAGCAGGAACTGGAAAACAAACAACGAACAGGAGCGAAGAGCACCACCAAGAGGAAGTGTTTGCAATGCAAGGCAGATCAGGACTGAGTGACTTATATACAGGAAGACAGGAAGTGACAGCACAGGAAAAGGAAACAACACCATCTTGGATTGGGAAAAGGCCCATAGAAAAGAATGGGAAAAAAGAAGCAGCAAAAGAGAAAAAGGCATGCTTGGAAAAAGGAACAGAACAAGACAACATGGAGCTCTGCAAGAAGACAGTATGGAGAACAAAAAGAAGAAAAAGACAAGAGCACAGAAAAGACAGAAGAAAAGAAGAAACAGAAAAAAAGAAAGGAGTCCACCACCGACAGGAAAGAAAAATATTAGAAGGACAGGTAAGAAAGACGCAACCGGGAGCATAACAAATGCTTCCTGGCATCCATTGCAAAAGCAGGACAAAAATGCAGAGGACGGCGCTCCGATAATCAGAGTCGCTGACCGACCGCAGTAGTAAACAGAGACACCGTGGTTAAGCGCAGCGTCACAGTAGGTCCCCTCCCCGAGGCCCCAGGCTTGTCAGGGTGACGGGAATAAAAAAGGCGAACCAATCAAGGGTCATGAATGGAGGAGGCATCCTCCAAGAGCAGACACTGAGGGGATAACCCTTCCAGTGGATAAAAAACTGCAGTTTGTTCTGAAAATATTGAGAATCACAGATTTCCTGTACTTCATATTCAGGATGGCCGTCCACAGAAAGAGGAGGAGGTCGTTGAAAATGTCGGTTGTATTGATCAGAAACGAAAGGTTTTAACTGGGATACGTGAGAAACAGGATGAACTCTCCAGGTATGAGGTAACCGTAGTTGGACAGCGACTGGATTCAATACTTGCAGGATCCGAAAGGGTCCATAAAAATGCGATTTGAATTTGTTTAGGGAAAACCAAGAGGGCAAAAATCTGGAGGAAAGCCACACCTTGTGTCCTACTTGATAAGAGGGTTCCTTCTGACGTTGACGATCTGCCTTTTGTTTCATTGCTTGTTTAGAGGCCAAAAGAGTGGTATAGATCAGGCCTTGGATTTGGCGGATTTGCCATGCAAAAGAAGTGACTGCAGGAACAAGCGAAGTCTTACTAGGAATAGCGGACATGGCCCTAGGATGGAATCCATAGGTGCAATAAAAAAGGTGTTGCTCCAGTTGCACTGTGAACTGTATTGTTATAGGAGAATTCCGCAAGGGCAAGAAAATCCGACCAATTGCTTTGAGAGGCATTACAGTAACATCTCAGGTATTGTTGAAGTTCCTGATTCACATGTTCAGTCTGACCATTGGTTTGTGGATGAAAACCAGAGGATAAGGACACGTCAATGTTTAACAAGGCACAAAAGACTCTCCAAAATTGTGACACATACTGAGGCCCTCTATCAGGAACGACTCCTTGTGGAAGACCATGGAGACAAAAAGTGTCTTGCATGAATAAGCAACTCATTTCAGGGGCCGTTGGTAATTTCTTTAGTGCTGTAAAATGCGCCATCTTGGTGAAAGAATCAATAGTTACCATGATGACATGGTTAGCAGAAGAAGACGACAGGGAACAAATGAAATCTGTGGAAAGGGTAACCCAAGGAGGTGAGGGAACGGGTAAAGGCATCAATAAACCTGTTGGTTTTGTTCCAGGTATCTTGGTCTGGGCGCATACAGGGCATGCTGAGACATAGGTTTCCGTATCGTTCTTAAGGGAAGACCACCAAAAAGATCATTGAAGCAGTTCCTGGGTCTTCTTGATTCCTCGATGCCCAGCCACGGGAGAATCATGACACATTTGCAGTGCCTCGGTCTGTACCTTTTAGTTGGTAAGAAAAGGTTTTGTTGATGATAGAAATAGTCCTTTTCTTTTCGTAAAAGAGGTGTCACTTTCCACTCTTCAAGTGGAAGGAGCTGGTATTCCAATTTGACACGATCCAGAAAAGATTGAGTAACCCCAATGATTCTACTGGACTCAATGATGTGTGGAGAGAAGGTGTTTGCAATGTCTGGGTAGCGATGGGATAATGCATCTGCCAAGAGATTTTGGGACCCAGGGATATAAGTTATCACGAAATCATATTGGCTAAAAAAGAAAGCCCATCTTGCTTGCCGACTATTATGGCACTGGAAGCTTCGAAGACATTGTAAATTGCGGTGGCCAGTCCTGGCTTCAAAAGGCTCTCTAGTGCCCATCAAGAAATTTCTCCATTCTTTACATGCTAATTCAGAGCAAGTAATTCCCATTCCAGTACTGAGTAATTGCGTTCAGCTTCTGACAAAATGTGAGAGAGATAGAAGATAGGGTGTTCTAATCTATCATCATCTTGTTTTTGAACTAGGACCGCTCCTATGTCTCTTTCAGATGCATCAGTGTCTACTATACATCTTTTAGTAGTATTAGGATGGCGCAAAAGAGGTGCTCGAGTGAAGGACTTCTTTAGCTCCTGAAAGGCCCTGGCAGCATCTTTGGTCCAGACAAACCCCTTCTTCAGAATTTCTTTTTTAATAATCTGGGTTATGAAGCTTTATTGGTGGGCAAAATCCTGAATAAATTGTCGGTAGAAGTTTGAAAGCCCAAGAAAACATTGAGTATCCTTTATAGAAGAGGGAGAAGGCCAGTCAAGGATGGCTCTTACTTTGTCTGGGTCCATAGATATTCCTGTTTGATTAATACTGAACCCCAAATACTTTACTTCGGTCTTGTGGAATTCACACTACTCTGGTTTGCAATATAATTGGTTCTTTTTAAGTCTTTCTAAAACCTGTAGTACATGTTTGGTATGTTGCGCAGGACGGGAGTATATCAATATGTCATCCAGATAGATTACTACATTGTGGTTTAACAAATCAGAAAATACAGAATCCATGAATCGTTGGAAAGCAGAAGGTGCATTGGTTAACCCAGAAGGCATAACATGATAGTCATGGTGTCCGAATGGAGTACGGAAGGCTGTTTTCCATTCATCTACTTCCTTGATACGCACCAGATGATAGACACCTCTTAAATCCAATTTAGTGAACATCTTGGCTCTTTGTATGGCATCCAGTACATCCCAAATTAAAGATAAGAGATAACGATCCTTGAGTGTTATTTTATTGAGTCCACGAAAGTCAACACATAGACGCAGATCTTTCGTCTTCTTTGGAACGAAGAAAAGAGGAGCCCCAGCAGGAGATGAAGAAGGAGTAATTAGCCCATTCTTTAAGTTGTCATCCAGGTATTCTTTGAGTACCTTCTTTTTTTGATCTGTCAAAGAGTACATTCGACCAAATGGGACTATCTTGTTCAGAATCAGAGGAATAGTACAGTCATAGATTCGATGAGGAGGTAAGATGGGATGACTAGGTTTCTGAAAGATGTCAAAATATTCTTGGTAACAATCTGGTACCCCTTGAATCATATTTATAGCATTATCAGAATTCTGAGAGGACTGCTAGAATCTTTTGGGAGACCAATATGAGTTGGTAGAATAGCAATTTTGCTGACAAAACTGAGATGTTAAAGATATTGTTCTTGTTTCCCAATTGATATAGGGGTTGTGCTGGGTTAACCAAGGCATTCCTAAATTCATTGTGTGATTAGGCGAGGATATAAGATCAAAAGCAACATGTTGGTGCCTTCCAAAATTCAAACAGAGTGTAGGAGTAGAAGAAACCACAGGCCCACAGGTTAAAGGGGAACCATCTACCGTGTATACTTGCTCCGGGATTTCCTTAGGAATACGTGGAATCCCCTTATTCTTAGCCCAGGTCTCATCTAAATAGATACCGCTAGCTCCACAGTCTACAAGAGCAAAGAGTTGTTCTTCCTGACCTTATGAATATTGTAATGTGACCGAAAGGATAAACAAAGTAGACATACTTTCTCTGGAGGAACATGTTGATGGTACCTCAGCTCCTCCCTTACAGGGGACGGGAGTTGGCGTTTTCCGAAGGTCTGGAAGGACGAACAGGACAACATTGAATCTGATGGTCAGCCTTCGCACAGTAAAGGCAAAAACCCTTTTGTTTCTATCGTCCTTTTCTGCCTCGGATAACGGACCACGAACAAGATCAATCTGCATGGGCTCTTCGGTTGAGGATGGAGAAGCTTCAGAATGGACTTCATCAGTTCGTCGACTGATGGTACGGTTCACTCCAGTCTGATATGGTACTCGCATTATTCTTCTTTCCATCTTACGCTCTCGTAATCTATATTCAATGTTCATGGCTTGGTCCATTAATTCCTTCAAGGAACGGGTTGTACTAGAATGTACTAACTCATCCTTGATTTCTTCACAAAGACCTAAAGTTACAAAGGTGCATTCCACCCAGGTGGTTTCGGCTGCCAACTGTTTAAAGCGGGTTATATATTGCAAAACGTCCTGGTTGCCCTGCTGTATATCACATAAAGCCTCCTCTGCCACTGCTTCCAACCCAGGCCTTTCAAACATCTGCTTGAAAAGTGTCAAGAAGGTAGGATAATTATTCAGAAAAGGAGTTGCCCAGGCTAATGCAGGGCCAGACAATGCACTAATCAGATAACCCACCTTAGCCTTATCGGAAGAAAATTGTAACGAAGGCAAAAAAAAAAAGTTAGGGCATCCAGAAACTCCTTTATCTTCTGAGGATCCCCAGAATATCAAGGTGTAGCAGCAGATACGGGTGGCATATCCATTGACCGGGAGGACAGAACTTGTCTTAGTGCAGTATTTTCCACCCGCAATTGCTGTAACTCTTGAGCTTGTTGTTGGACGGTCTGCAGCATGGCTTGTGCATTTTCCACTACGTCTCCCTGTGGTCCTTCCATGGTCTCGCAACACGGATTCTTTTGGTGTTGCAATCTGTCATAGTCTGAACGATGCTTCTCACCTTTGATGAAAGGGTTTGAAAGAGCACCCGGTCTTCTGCTGTCTCTGGATAGTCCAAGATAGGGACGACCCTTTCTAGTAGCCACGATGCTGCTTGACAGAGAAACGCCAAGGCAGACCGTACCCTCCAAAAGGAGTCCCAGAGGAAAAAAACACAAAAATTTGAAAAACCTCTAATACAGGAACTCCTGAAACAGAGGAAAAAACAGGAATGAATGCTGGAAAAAGAAGAAAAATTTGCAATCAGAGGAGCAGGAACTGGAAAACAAACGACGAACAGGAGCGAAGATCACCACCAAGAGGAAGTGTTTGCAACGCAAGGCAGATCAGGACTGAGTGACTTATATACAGGAAGACAGGAAGTGACAACACAGGAATGGGAAAAAAGTAGCAGTATAAGAGAAAAAGGCATGCTGGGAGAAAGGAACAAAACAAGACAACATGAATCCCTGCAAGAAGACAGCATGGAGACCAAAAAGAAGAAAAAGACAAGAGCACAGAAAAGATAGAAGAAAAGAAGAAAAAGAAAAAAGAAAGGAGTCCACCACTGACAGGAAAGATAAATATTATAAGGACAGGTAAGAACGACACAACCAGTAGCATAACAAATGCTTCCTGGCACGCATCGCAAAAGCAGGACAAAAACGCGGAGGACGGCGCTCTGATAATCGAGGCGCTGTGCGACTGCGGTAGTAAACAGAGACGCGGTTATGCACTGCATCACAGGTGAGGGCAATAGAAGAAGCACTATCTTCGCAGAACAAGGACCAGCTGCATTTGTTCTTAAGGCTGGCAGAGTACTACCCCAGTTTGTTCAGGGGTTTGCAGACAAAACCACATGTATGAAAAAACTGAATGCAAAGAATGTCACATTCGAACAGAGTGATGGTTGTCAGCCTTAAAGCCATTTGACACACGGGACAATTATGTAATTTGCATGGATGTGAGCAGTATGGCTTTGGGGGCAGTACTGATGCAATACAGAGATGGGAGAGAGGTAACCATTGCCTATGCCTTGAATCCTTTGAGGGGAGCTGAATTGATGTATTCCAACCTTGAGAGGGAAAAGATTGGGGTGTTGGTGGAGCAGATGCCATTTCTGCAAATGTGTGTGGGAAGTGGAGTTTTTAATTTGAATGGATCTGGGACCTTTGGTGCATGTTTTCACCAATATGGGCATTTGTCAGGACTCTGCTAGAATTACTAGGTGGATGTTGAAACTGATTTAATTTCTTTTCAGGATGGAATATGTCCCTGGAAAAAAAAATGTGGTGGCTGATTTCCACGATTACCTGAAAAAAGTGCGGTTAAGATGGTTGAACGGGATGAGGAATGGTTGATAGCGAATACCCTGACTGAGGGCCGCATATCTCATGAGGAGTGAGTGTGATCAGTAAAAGAGGATATCAAATTGAAAGGTTAAGGAGTATTTGAAAAAAGTTGGCCAGTGAAGGAAAAGCATCTGATAGAGCGGAGTCATTTAGAAATGTAAGTACGGAATTGTCAATAGTAGGTGAGGTGATACTCAGAGATGAACTATTGGCAGTACCGGAAGAGTTGAGGAGTCCATCTCAAAGCTGGTGCATGAAGGGCATACTGGCATGAGTGCAATCACGTTGAGAGTGAGGTTGGAGTATTGGTGGCTGGGTTTGGATAAAGATGTTGAGAGGGCTATAAAGGAGTGCATACCATGCATTTGGAGTGGTAAGTCAGAGAGGACGGTGGAGTATCACAGTTGAGCTTGACCAGTTGGATGCTCCCTGAAGGAAGATTGGTCTTGACATTTCTGGCCTATACAGAGTGCTGTGTTTGTGTGACAAGTTTGATTTGGTAGCCATAGATTATTTTTCAAGGTGGCCGGAGGTTAAGTTTATGGCTCATATTTTTAATATTTGTAAAATATTTGGAAGAGCTTTGGAATAGAGAGGGGATTCAAGAGAAAGTGGTAACTGACAATGACGTATAATTTGTCCCTAAAGAGATAATGGTATTTTTGAGAATATATGGTGTGGAGAACATCAGATCTTCGGTTTATTACCCTCAGAGCTATGGGCTGGTTGAGAGATGGAATAGGACTTTAAAGGAGGGTAACAGTTCATTGCGTCAAGGCGGCCAGTGGAGGGCTGCAGTAAATAAGTTAGTGTGGGCATATCACATGACACCCAACAGTGCCACATGGAATGTGTCTTTTAAGATTATGGGGGTCATTCCAACCCTGGCGGTCATCGACCACCAGGGTGGATGACCACGGGAGCACCGCCAACAGGCTGGCGGTGCTTCCCTGCCCATTCTGACCGCGGCGGTAAAGCCGCGGTCAGAAAAGGGGATCCAGCGGTTTCCCGCCGGATTCCCCTGTCTGGGCTGAATCTCCATGGCGAGCAGCGCCGCCATGGAGATTCCGACCCCCTTCCCGCCACCCTGTTTCTGGCGGTTTTTACCGCCAGGAACAGGATGACGGGAACGGGTTTTGTGGGGCCCCTGGGGGCCCCTGCACTGCCCATGCCACTGACATGGGCAGTGCAGGGGCCCCCTAACAGGGCCCCAGCTTGATTTTCACTGTCTGCTTAGCAGACAGTGAAAATCGCGAGGGCTGCAACTGCACCCATCGCACCCCTGCAACACCGCCGTCTCCATTCGGAGCCGGCCTCTGTGTTGCAGGGCCTTTCCCGCTGGGCCGGCGGGTGCTCCTTTGGCGGGCGCCCGCCGGCCCAGCGGGAAAGGCAGATTGGCCGCCGCAGTCTTTTGACTGCGGAGCGGCCAAATGGCGGTGACCGCATGGCACCCCGCGGTCAGAATGACCGCCTATGTGGGGAAGGAAAGCAAAAGATCTGATTACCAAAGGAGTTTAAAGGAAAAACTGTGCGGAAAATGTCCCTAGGCTAAAATACGAAATTTGAGTAGATGAATGGGTGTGTGTGCGGAAACAGCCGAGGGAGGACAAAGGTTTTGCAAAGTTTTCAGAGCCTTTGCAATTGAAGAAGGTGTATCCCTATACTGTGCTGTTAAGTAATGGGAATGGGTGGAACTACAAGAAGGTGATAAAGGTTGCTGACTGTTAGTTGAAGGGAGAGGTTAAAGGCAGGGAGGAGGTGGATGAAGAGAAAACACAAGGGAATCATTATCCGTCTCATGAGATGAGGAAAGGGGAATATAATCCAACTCATGAGAATTAGGCAGAAGCCAGTTTGGTTTGTGGATTGTGCGATGGGTTGATCTGCATGTTGTTGATCAGAGGGGGGTAATATTCCCATAAGCAGAAGTCAAGAAATGTATTATTTGGTTCTAGAAAGTATAATTTGATTTTATTTTCTCTGTTTTTTTTGTAAAATGTTTTTTTAGTTGTTATTTTATAAAAGGAGGGAGATGTTTTGTTTTTTGGTTTGATCTGTGTTTTACATGCAAATGGCATACTGTCATGCATGGATTCCACTGGAATGCAGGAGGGTGGTTGGAATGTGGGGAATGTTAAAGTGGCTAGTGCAGAGAACGTGGAAATGCTGGCTGGCAGCTCCCTCCTAGAGTTACCTTTTATTACTTGAAAGAAATAAAGAACTTCAGGCCTTATGCACAAAAGTTCTGATTTGCGATTTCCAAATTGCAAATCCATGGAAATCGCTGTTTGGGAATAGCAAAACAATATGTATATAACTGCTGATTCTACTAATAGGAAATCACAAAATAGGGAAAGTCACCTTTTTGATGCAGAATTATGATGTAAGACCAGGAAGTTTACAAATATAGGGTGTGGCCACTACCCAGAAGGCTAGGAAGGTGCTGGAAATAAGGTGTGCTCCTGCATCACTATTGCCAAAGTATAACACCATTCCTGGATAAGAACATGTCCAAGGAAGATGGGAACAACGACTCAGGGAGCAGTAAGAGGAAGGTAAGATTCTCAGAGAAGGAGCTGCTACTGACAGAGGAATGTGTCTCCCATATAGACCAACTGTTTGGGAAGGCCTCCTTCACAGTACCAGAGAGCCAAAACACCAAGATCTGGACAAGTATCCTGGAGAAGGTGAACTCCCTAGGAGTTACCCAAAGGACCATCCCAGAGGTACGCAAACGGTGACATGACCTGAGGTCCTGCACAAAGGAGAGGGTGGCCAGCAGAATGTCAGAGGGATGTGGAACAGGTGGTGGACCCTCAAAACACTCCTGTCCCATGAAGACACTCATCGGAGGGACCCTGGAACCAGAGAGTGCAGCAGGAGTGTCTGACATTGACACATCCAATACTGCAGGCACCAGCCAGGGTAAGTCATCTTTCCTTTCCTTTACTTACCTAACATAACATACTTTTAGCAAAACCATATATCATACATCACAGCAGAAATAACTCATTGAGATGCTTGCTCCACCCTGGCAATGCATCATGGTAGTTGTAGTACACATCCTTTTCCTTTTTGTACTGTGTGCGGATGACTGCACCAAATATATCTTACAACATAAACATGTCACAAACACATGAATTATAGTTACAACAATACTGTGGACAAACATTAACCATTTATTCACACTAACTAAATAAATGCATTTCCACAGATCACAACCCGGATGTGTCAGAGCCCATTGCAGCCACAGGGGCTACTGACACTTTTGGAAATTGAGGACAGAACATCACCATTCACTCAGTCCATCACCCCAACTCCAACTGCCAACAGCACAACAATCTCACCACTGCCAGAGTCTGTGGGCAATTATGAAGCACAATCACCGGGCAGAGATACCACAACATTGGAGAGCAGGGCACACAGACAGTGTAGAGGCCAAACATTTACAGTCCGTATTGATAACGTGTCAGATGACATGTTGGGGAGGTCTCCTGTGTTTGGTGGCTCAGAGAGGTCCATTATTTCCACACAGCACCTGCAAACAAAACAAATAAGGGCTGTGAATAGGCATCTTCAA
Organism: Pleurodeles waltl; assembly: GCF_031143425.1. Taxonomy (NCBI): domain Eukaryota; kingdom Metazoa; phylum Chordata; class Amphibia; order Caudata; family Salamandridae; genus Pleurodeles; species Pleurodeles waltl. The sequence goes on from NC_090440.1 coordinate 1,694,538,748, forward strand.
AGAATGTCTGGGTTGATGCAGCAATTTGAGAAAAAGCAGCAACGGTGGCTAGTTGCAATGGAAAAGGAGCATAGGGTGCAGAGATAGAGGCACAAGCAGTACCTGTCAAGGACTGATTCCTTCACACATTCCATCAACCTTTGGCAGTAGCCTCAACAACACTAGCAAGGTGGCTGTGAACATACAGACTGACATGAGGCACTGCTTTTAGGATGCTGCATGTGGGCTAGGTCAAGTGACCACAGCCCTTGAGAATATATAGCGGCACAACATCTATAGACCCAACATTCGGCCTCAACCTGAGAGCGAATAGGGCTCTAACCTCAGTGCCACATCCAGTCAGCAGGCATGCATTTACTGGCGTTCAAGCTAACACACTTCTGGAACTGACATGACCAAAGTCCTACAGCCCAGTGCTGCTGTCAAGGCACCCAATCTAAGAAGCCGAAAGAAGCGAACCACTGAACACTCAGAGGAAAGAGTTGCCTTGGTTTAGTTTTGCATGACATACTTTGTTGTTTATTTTTCACAATGTTACATCCACAAGGATACAGTTGATTCTTGTGTGAAACAATGTTGTTGCTACCTGAGTAAAAGGTGGTCTCTCAGTTAGGCAACAAACATTACCATCAGTTGTGATGTCTCATTATTAGATGTTTTAATTCCTCTTACCTCAGAAATAGTTGTTGGTGATCTCTGTGCGTTGTGCTCACCCTCTGCTCACTTGTACCCTCCTGTTGCACCTGTAGTGGTGGTAAGCCATCATCAGAATCGGAATCATGCTCTATGGGATGTCGGGCGGACACTTCTTCATTGCGATATTGTGCGGTGTAGCACATGTAACAGTGGTCCTGCAGCACGTCTCAGGTCTGTACAGTACTGCCCGCTGATCTTTTGTAGGAATCAAAACCAGGACTTTGGGATCCCAAAGGTCCTCTCTATGATAGAACGCGTTGTCCTGTGTGCCCTGTTGTACTGCCTTTCACTTCTTGTTCTTGGAGACAGGTATGGCGTGCATATTCAGGGATGCAAGGCATATGCACTATTACTTTAAGAGCATGAGAAGGGAAACCATTAGGTCACATTACACACACAGTCCTGGCCACTATCTTCATTGAGTCTATGATTCTCTTACCTAGTAGGAAACCATCGTCAAATTCACCCTCTGACAGTCAGTTTTGTATTAAACTGTGGTGGATCATGAATGGGTTGTGGGTGCTGCCTGGGAATCTTGCCGCAAGGCCCGTTATGAAACAGGATGCATCACACACTAATTGCACATTGAGTGAGAGTGTGCTTTTCCTGTTCCTGTACACAAATTAATTTACTGAGGGGGACATATGGCAATATGTGTGCCACCAACACAGCCAATGACATTGGGGAACTATGCTACCCTGTAGAACATCAATTTGGTTTGTTGCAAAAATTGGAGGGTATTGGGAAAAAATTATACTGGTTAAGTTTGCTCACCATGATGTCTAGAAACCTGCAAACAAACCTGGAAAAGGCAGTATGTGACACCTCCCTGCTACTGCTATGACCCCCTGGTAACTCCCAGAAGCTAAGAGCTGTAGACAACACAACACCTGCACATGTGGTGGGATTGTGCTGCTTCTGAGTGTTGGGGCCTGTAGCTGAGGTTGTAATTCGGCAATTAAATCGAGAATTACCTGGCTGAGGGGGTCTGTGCTTCTCATAACTTTCACCCCCAGTCTGTTCAAACAGGATGACCCTCACCTTAAACATCCTCTCCTGTCTCCTCCCCCTACTCTGCCTCCGAGCCAAAATCCTCACCCTGCTTCCTAGAAAGTACAAAAGCTGCCATTGTGAAAGAGCCTGATGCACTTTGGATGCCTTTTTATATTTTCCACCTAGTTACCAACTAATCTGAATCAATGGTAATTGCATTTCTTAAATGCCTATTTTGCGACTTGTCAAAATTAGGAAATCCACTGTACATGCGGTTAGCGATTCACAATTTGAAAATCCCTATTTGTGATTTCCTATTTTGCGATTTCCTAGATGCATTTTCTACTAGGTAGGAATCGCATTTTGCACCACCGCAAATGCCTTTGTACATTCAGAAATGGCATTTTGCATTTCCTAACAGCCTGAAATTGTCATGCCGATGGGTCCCGTGGCGTCCCCTGCTCGGGCCGCTGTGAGAGCTGCGGTCCGTTTTCCAGATTGCGCGGCTCACCGCAGACCTTTTTCCCAGCCGCGGCCCACATTATTGCCCACAGCGAGGTATGAGACCTTGGGTTGGGCGTCGGGCATCGCCACCTTCAACACACAGCGTGGGTGTTTTGCAGCAGGATTTCTAGGGCTCTTTCTTTCTTCCTTTTTTCTTTTTCCTTTTTCCTAGTGGAGCCATGTTCTCTCCTTCCCAGCATACCGTTCTTCTTTTCTTTTCCCTGCATGCATCCCTATCTAATATGGTGCCTTCTTCTGATATGTTCTATAATAGCCCCTTTCCCAATCCAAGATGGCGTTCTTGCTTCTTCCTGCATGTCACCTCCTGCTAAGTGGTATATAAGGGATAAGATTCTTGTTCTCTTTGCGTTGCAACACTTCCTTTGGTGGTGATCACGCTCTGGCTGGTTTTTCTCTGTTTCCAGTTTTCATTCCTGTTTTTTCCAGTTATTCTTTTCTTGGCGTTGGAGTTTTGAATTTCACGTGTCCTTTTTTCTGTTCCAGGGAGTTCCTGCCACATTTTTTTTTTCCTTTAGGGGTTTTTCCTCTGGGACTCCTTATGGAGGGCACGGACTTTTGTGGCATACCATTGTCTGTAGCACCATGGCTACCAAAAAGGGTCGCCCCTACCTCGGCCATAGCAGGACCTACAAGAATTGAGGTCACAATTCAGCTCCATCTGACAAGGGCAGTAAGCGAAAGGTAGATTGTGACAGATTGCAACGCCCATGGTCAAGGATCATGGAAGACTCTTCGACGGTTGCTGAGGAAACAAGCCAAACGTTACTCCTGACCATCCAACAACAAGCCTAGGAACTGTAACAGTTGCGAACTGAAAATGCAACTTTACAAAAAGCTTTGGTCTCCAGAACCACAGATGTCCCCACTATCTCTGCAACTACACCTCGTTTTTTTGGGAATCCCATCAATTTCAAGAATTCCTTGATGCCCTGACAGTTTATTTTGCGTTTCAACCTTCACAATTTGTGCAAGGTAAGTCTAAAGTAGGATACCTGATCAGTGCCCTGTCTGGCCGGCCTTAGCTTGGGCGACTCCTTTGGTAACCACAAATGATTCCCAGTTGTCTGACTATACGGCCTTTGTTGCTGCCTTTAAGCAAATGTTTGAACGTCCTCGACTTGAGTCTTCCGCAGAAGAAGCCTTATGTGACATCCAGCAGGGTAACCAGGACGTCTTACAATAAATCACACGTTTTAGACAACTGGCAGCTGAAACCACTTGGGTAGAATGTACCCTTGTTACCCTTTTTCGGAGGGATCTTTGGGATGAAATAAAGGAGGGTTGGAAGACATCAAGGGTTTAATAGACTTAGCAGTCTCCATAGAATATCACCTTAATGAACGTAGGATGAGAAGAGAAAGAGTCATGTACCATCACATTCAGGAACCTCACGTATCATCACTCACCATCCCAAATAGACTCGACCTAGAGGAACTACAGAGGAGAAACCTATGCAAATCGACTCAGCTCGTGGACCCTTAACTGCTAGTGGATGTGAAACCAGATGACGGAAAGGACTGTGTCTTTACTGTGGTGCTTCTGGTCATTTGATTCGTACATGCCCCATTCGTCCTTCAAAGTATTCGGGAAACTCCAACTCTCCTCCTCTGTGAGAAGGGAGGGGACGGGATGTTCTGAGATACCTTCTATTTGTTCCTCAAAAGAAGAAATAACATCTCTCTTTCTTTTGCACATTACATTGCAGTTACCTGACGGTTAGGAAGAGAAAGCATTAGCATTGTTGGATTGTGGAGCTAGTGGAATGTACCTTGATGAGACATGGGCTATGGAAAAGAAAATTCTTTGGATACCTAAGGACATACAGGAGCTGGTTCATACAGTTGATGGATCCCTTCTAGCTTCTGGACCTGTCACTAATACTACTCCTACCTTATGTTTATGTTTCAAGAAACATCAGGAACATGTTTCCTTCGATCTGATTTCTTCACCGAATCATGTAATAATTCTAGGTGTAACTTGGCTAACACAACATAATCCCTATATCAATTGGGAAACCAGAACTATTTCGCTTTCTTCCCAGTTCTGTCAACATTGTTGCTTCTTATCAGGAACATACTGGTCACCAAAGAGAATGCTTTTGACACCACAAGAAGTGGGTTGTTCCATCAACTCTATCGAAGGGGTACCCAGTCATTACCTGGAATATGCAGATGTGTTTCAGAAACCCGAAAGACCAGTGCTGCCACCACATAGAGAATATGATTGTGCCATTCCCTTAGCAACTGGTACTGTGGTACCCTTTGGGAGAATGTACTCACTTACTGACCCCAAAAAGAAGATACTCAAGGAATATCTGGAAGAAACTTACAAAGTGGGTTGATTGCTCCTTCTTCTTCACCCGCTGGGGCTCCCCTCTTTTTTGTGCCAAAGAAGATTATGGATCTACGTCCCTGTATAGACTTTTGCGGGCTCAATAAGATCACCATGAAGGACTTGTATCCTTTCCCCCTCATAAAAGATATTCTAAAAGCAGTAAGAGGAGCAATTAAATTTACTAGGTGAGATATTAGGGGAGCCTACCATCTACTAAGAATAAAAAAAGGTGATGAATGAAAGACCGCCTTCCACATCCCTTTTGTTCATTATGAATATTGTGTAATGCCCTTTGGCCTAACCAATGCTTCCTCTATTTTTCAAAGGTTTATGGACTCAATGTTTTCTAAATTTTTAAACCAAACAGTGGTTAAATACCTAAATGCTATCTTAATATATTCCATTCATCCAGAACATCATACTATGCATGTACTTCAAGTTCTAGAAAGTCTCCGGCTATGCCAACTATTCTGCAAACCAGAGAAATGTGAATTCGACACAATTGAGGTGAAATATTTGGGGAACCATATCAACCAAGTTGATATTGCCATGGACCCAGACAAGGGTCAAGCCATTCTAGACTGGCCATCACCCACTTCTATCAAAGAAACCCAGTGTTGTTTAGGATTGGGCAATTTTTATTGTCAATTTTTATTGTCAATTCATAGCAGATTTCACCCAGCAAACTAGTCATATCACGCAAACTCTTAAGAAAGAGAGTCTACGGAATGGCTTCTGTTGGACAGAAGATGCAGAAACCACATTTCAAGGCCTAAAGCGTGCCTACACGCAAGCTCCAATCATACAGCACCCTGATACTAACAAGCAATTTATAGTTATCACTGATGCTTCAGAGAGAGCAATAGGGGCCGCTTTACTACAAAAGCGAAGCGATGATGGATTAAAACATCCATTTTTTATCTATCCCATATATTATCTGATTCAGAGTGTAATTACTCTGTTTTGGAATGAGAACTGTTGCCTTAAAGACAGCCTGTAATGAATTGAGACAATTCCTCATGGGTTAAAGAGAAACTTTTGAAGTGAGAACAGACCATCGAAACCTACAGTGTCTACGTAATTTCCAAAGCCGGAATAGTCGGCAAGTCCAATGGGTCTTCTCTTTTAGTCAATTTGACTTCTACATAACTTACATCCCTGGTTCTCAAAATATTTTGGCAGATGCCTTGTCACGACGTTATCCTGAAAGTATTGATCCTCCTATACAAAACCTCATTGAACCAGATAGAATTATTGAACTAGTACAATCCTTTCTTGATAAAGTGAAGTATGAGTATTCAACCCACTCTAGAATTAAAATGAATAACGTACGTCCAAATTTACGTAAAGTTAAAGGATACTACTATTATAAGGATGCATTGTTCCTCCCTACTAAGATGGTCCAAACAGAAGCACTACAGATGTGTCACGATTCTCCCATTGCCGGGCATCGCAGTATTAAAGCCACCCAAGAACTACTCCTTCACTCCTTTTGGTGGCCCATGCTTCAAACAGACACTGAAAGCTATGGGGCTACTTGTCCCATCTGTGCACAAACCAAGATACCTCATACCAAACCAGTGGGACTGCTTTGGCGTTTACCCGTTCTACAAGCTCCTTGGCATACTATATCAACCGATTTCAAGTGTTCCTTAGTTCCCTCAGCAGGAAATCGAGTTATAATGGTGACAGTTGACTCATTTACTAAGATGGCTCATTTTACTGCATTAAAGAAACTACCCAATGTAAAAGAATTGAGTCAACTCTCTATACAGCAGATCTTTTGCCTTCATGGTCTCCCTCAAGTCATTGTCTCGGACCTTGGCCCCCAATACATTCCACGCTTTTGGAAGCATTTTTGCAAAACACTACATATAGATGTGGCCTTGTCATCCGGTTATCATCCACAAACTAATGGACAAATGGAACGCCTGAACCAAGGGCTTGAACAATGTTTACGCTGTTTTTGCAATGCTCCTCAAAGCAACTGGTCTATGTACTTACCACTTGCCGAATTCTCATATAACAACGCAGTACACAGTGCTTCAAAGGTCACTCCTTTTTTTGCTTTTATGGTTTTCATCCTAAATCCTTTCCTGCTACTATCAGGGAAGAACTACACTCCCTGCTATCACATAATTTACTCAACTACTACGTAGTATCCAATGTATTATACATTCCAGTCTTCTAGCTACCAAACCACAAATGAAAAAGATGGCTGCTAAGAGACGATTTCTTCCAAATTTTTGCCTCTCTGTCTGTCACAGAACAAGTTAAAACCCCATTACTATGGACCATTCCTGATTCTTCAAGAAGTCAATCCAGTGTCATTCCGTCTTCATTTACCTTGAACTTGGAAGATACATCCTGTGTTTCACATGTCTCAGTTGAAGCCCTATGTGCCTGATCCTTTTTCATAAACAATTCTCCTGTCCCCCTCCTCAGTTGGTTGATGATGTGCCCGAATACGAGGTCCAGGAAATATGTGACTCTCGGATTTTCCGAAGACGTCTCCAGTTTCTCATTCACTGGAAGGGCTATCCTCTTAACGAATGTTCCTGGGAAGATGCCTCTTTTGTTCACGCTCCACTCTTGGTCTCTCATTTTTTTGTCTTTTTCTGGGAAAACCTGGGGCTTCCAGAGGGGGGACCTATTGTCATGACACGGGCTGCTGCGGTGTCCCCTTGCTCAGGCCGCAGTGAGAGCTGCGGTCCGTTTTCTGGATCGCAGGGCTCCCCGCGGCCTTTTTTCCTGGCTGCGGCCCACATTTTTGCCCACAGCGAGGTCGGAGGCCTGGGGTTGGGCATCGGGCCTCGCCACGTTCAACGTGCGGCATGGGTGTTCACTGTGGACTGTCTGTGCCCCCCGGCCTTTCACTTACCTGGGGCCCTGTTGTGTGCTCTTTCTTTCTTCCTTTTTTCTTTTTCCTTTTTCCTAGTGGGGCCATGTTCTCTCCTTCCCAGCATGCCATTCGTCTTTTATTTTCCCTGCATGCATCTGTTTCCCTTTCTAATATGGTGCCTTCTTCTGGTTTGTTCTATAGCCCTTTTCCCAATCCAAGATGGCGTTCTTGCTTCTTCCAGCATGTCACTGCCTGCTAAGTGTTATATAAGGGATCAGATTCTTGGTCTCTTTGCGTTGCAATACATCCTTTGGTGGTGATCACGCTCCGGCTGGCTTTTCTCTGATTCCAGTTTTTGTTCCCGCTTTTTCCAGCTTTTCCAGTTATTCTTTTCTTGGTGTTGGAGTTCTCATTTTTCATGTGTCCTTTTTTCTGTTCCAGGGAGTTCATGTCAAAGAGGTTTTTTCCCTTAGGGGTTTTTCCTCTGGGACTCCTTCTGGAGGGCACAGACTGTTGTGGCGTACCACTGTCAGCAACACCATGGCTACCGGAAAGGGTCGCCCCTTACCTCGGCCAGAGCAGGACAGAATAGAGGTCGCACTTCAGCTCCATCTGACAAGGGTGGTAAGCGAAAGGTAGATCGTGACAGAAATTGTGATTCACATTGTTAGGAATTGCAAAATGCCTTCGTACATATGGCCCTTATTACTCACATGTGCCAGTGAGCATCCTCGTTTCAGGCATACTATTATATACTGAATGTCCATTATTTTTGTTTTTTATTTTAGTTCTCAAAACAAAAATCACAGAAATATTATGTAATAAAAAGGGTTTTCCGTAATTAGGGAGTACAATTGTCCTGACATGCACTGGAGATAATTAATAGTACCGCAGAGCAAAGAGAATTAATGTGAACAAGATGTATGAATAAACAAATCGAAAATGTTGATTCGATTAGAAATTGACAAAACTGGTTGAATAAGACAAATGCATTTACTTTCAATGATCCTTAGTAGAACTTACCTGTTGCATACTAGAGAAAAAAGACGGAGCCTTTTTTCTCCACAAATCACACTAATGCTGACATACAGGTACAATGGGATGCAGACTAATTAAATGATTATAAAATATAAAGAAACAGGGAGTTCCTGTGCTACAATTTATGTGATAAAGGTCTTAAATAGAGCTACCCTTTCCGATTCAGGTGAAGTCGTTAGATAAGGGGTCATAACAGACGGACACTACCAGGCACAGATGGTTTCAAAAGAGGGGCACGATTTGAATTGACCACAACAACATGTCACTCATCTCACACAGAGTCCTTTGGAAGGGACTGTGTTGCACTACATCGCTGAATCGTGTTTTGGTTTCTATAAAAGTCCACATGAGAAGATATTTGAAGATGGCTGGGATGGACACAGCCAGCATGGTTTTTTGCAGTAAATTAAACAATATAGAGTGAATGGGGCTCCAAGAGAAAAATCTTTTTGGTGAATTACAATTTGTTTTGTTAAAATACAAATTAAATTATATTGGAACATACTCTTTGTATCATGTGTCAGAGAAGAGGTAAACAAATCGATACACACCAGATTTCCGGGAAACTTTGTAAATTCTAATTGGTTTTACTGGTCCAGTCTCATCATTACATATTGAGAACATTTTATTAATTGTTTTTCTGGATTATCGTTAAAAATGGGTTTATTTCACGTTTCCATGTACTCCTCCCTAGAGTTATTGATGTTTTGCAGGAAACAACTGATGCTGAAGCATTACACCATTGTGTCTGATAATATAATAAGCTTTATCGTGTTGGCCAGGAAGGAGTTTTTACAGACATTAAACATCTTACAGTCCCTCTTTACAGTCCAGCAGATAATGGTATGGTGGAAAAAGTTGGCAGAATGGCGAAAGAAACTATGTAGGTGGTAGGGACTTCGAGGTTGGATGTTCATTCAGAAAGTGCTGCTGCAAAGAGTTTGGCGCTATCAGATAACATCTTACTCAGCTACTGGTGTATTGTTGTTTCTCCACAATCCAAGAAAACGAAAGATGAAATGGTGGTTTTGCATTTTTTGATAACTATTAGAAGGCAAGACGTTGGAATCCGAGAGGAAAAAGCTCTTTTATTTAACTGCTTAGGGACTGATGGTCAAAATGTTTTTGGCTATGTTTCGAAACAGTTCCTGAAGTCTCAGAATTTGGAAGAGGGGCGAATATGCGGAAATGCCCCAAAGGCTAGAAAGACTCTTGAGTGAGGACCTGTGTTTTATTGTTGAGCAACACCTGTTTTATATTAATTGACAGAACAAGCACGAGCCCATTGAAAGTGTTGTTGTGGCATGATTGATTCGTGCTGCTACATGTGAGTTTGAAGGCCATGTTGGTCAGTATCTGGGATACCCAATTTTTGTTAATTGTTACTTTAAGAAATACAAGAGTGTCTTCTTTGTGGTGAGTACCTGACATTAAAGGAAATCATTGCGATATGGTAGGAGTTTGAGTGACCTACTAAAGCATCAGAAGAACTTTGTAAAGAAGAGCGTCAGGTGGTGGTGAATATGTTGATACTGCAGAAAAAATGGAGGCTAGGTAAATAGAAAAAGGTTATTAGAGATACAACCAGGGGTGGATAGCAAGGCATCAAACCAATACTAGCATAATCCAGCCACCTATGAGCAATGTAACAAATATAGAAAATGTGGCCATTTTGCCACAATGGGTAGACATCTGATAGCATTATGGCCCTCATTCTGACCTTGGCGGTCGGCGGAGAGGCGGCGGTCGGACCGCGAACAGACCGGCGGTCAGAAAAATGGCATTCTGACCGCGGCGGTCACCGCCGCGATCGACCGCCACTTCCCCACTCCGACCGCCACGGCGGTCATGACCGCCGGGCTGGAGTTTGCGCACTCCGGCCCGGCGGTCGTCCCAAGACCGCCAACGGTATCATGACCCTGCCTACCGCCGCGGTTTCTGGCGGTCGGGAACCGCCATGCGAACCATGGCGGTAAGCACTATCGGGGCCAGGGAATTCCTTCCCTGGCACTGATAGGGGTCTCCCCCACCCCCCACTACCCACCCGAGTCCTCCCCCCACACCCTCCACCCCCCTGCCACCCCCCAGAGGTGGTACGAACCCCCTCCCCACCCCCACCCCGACATGCACATACATGCACCCCGACATGCACACACCCCCAACATGCACATATACACACCCCCTACACACACATACACAACGGGGACACATACCCGCACACATACATGCAGACATGCGCACCTGCCGAACAGCACACATTACCCATAGACACAGCAGCACCCCCCGCCCGCATACACGCACTCACACACCCCCTCTACACACTCACACGCACACCCCCATGCACGCCCACATCACACAACACCCCCCCTCCCCCTCCCCTCACGGACGGTCAACTTACCTTGTGCGTTGGTCCTCCGGGAGGCGACGGGAGCCATGGGGAGGTGACCGCCAACAGAACACCGCCAACAGAAGACCGCCACACAGATATGTGGGTCGTAATTCTGTGGGCGGTGTTCTGCTGGCGTGGCGGTGGAGGTTGACCAGTCTCCACTTTTCCGCCGACCGCCAGTGTGGCTCCCAGCGGTCGGAATGCGCACAGCGGCATACCGCCGCGGTCGGCGGTCTTCACCGCGGCGGTAACTCGGCGGTCTCGCGAAAAGACCGCCAAGGTCAGAATGAGGGCCTATATTCGTTACCAGCGTTCAAGGAGAAGTCAAAATGGGATTTGAGAACTGCAAACAGTCCTGTGAATTGATGATAATTTGAGTAGAAAGATTATATTTGTATAGTTTAGGTTGAGCAATGTGAGTGACCATGGGTCACCCACTAACCTGGATCAGACACAGGAACTGTAAGAAATAAAGTAAATAGCTAAGGGGATGACAACCCACATTAAGTGATAAACACAATCCTTGTCAGAGTGACCCACTAAAGTCACTAAATTAACCTGTTCTCGACCTCCCTCTAAGCTATGGCACAAAGGCTACAGGTTTAACTTGGAGGCCATGTTTAAAGTATTTATGCAGTGCCAGAATAATGGTAAAGTCAAACCACAACACAAGAAAAATCGCAAACCAATTTAGAAAAAATAAAGTACATTTTAATAACTAAAATCACCCCAAAAGGACAAATACCCAGTAAGGGGAACCAGAGTTAGGATTATTATTTTTTTTAATCAGAATTGGGCCAAACAGTGTTAAGTACTAACTGCCGTCAACTGGTCGTTGTAGACTGGAAAATAGGTGCAATTTGAGACCCACGGAGATGAAGTATGGGTTGGATACAGAAACTAGGCATGAGTTGGTTGAAAGTTTTACCTTGGGACTTAAGGCCCAAATTATAGTTTGGCAGAGAGGGCACTCCATTGCAACAGTGACAAAGTACCCTCTGCCACACTGGAGGTCTGTCTGCCTCACTTAGGGCCAGATGTACGAAATTCCTGAATTGCAACTCGCAAATTGCGAGTCAGAGAGACTCGCAATTTTGCGAGTTGCAATTCAGTATGCAGGATGGTGTCCCTGACACCATCTGCGACTCGCAAGGGGGTCGCAAAGGCCCACCTCATTAATATTAATGAGGTGGGTCGCAATTTGCGACCCCCTTGCAACTTGCAGCACTCACAGGGATGGTGGCCTGCTGGAGACAGCAGACCACCATGTCTGTGACTGCTTTTAAATAAAGCAGTTTTTTTTTTTAATGCAGCCCGTTTTCTTTAAAGGAAAACGAGATGCATTACAAAATGAAAAAATGAAACGTTTTTGTTTCATTTTTTCAGAGCAGGCAGTGGTCCGTAGGACCACTGCCTGCTCTGAAAAAATGTTTTCCATGCCATTCACAAAGGGGAAGCGGTCCCATGGGGAGCCCTTCCTTTTGCGAATGGGTTACCACCAGTGTGACACTGGTGGTAACTGCGATTGCTTTGCGACCGCGTTCGCGGTCACAAAGCAATGCAGCATCACGCTGTGACTCGCAATTAGGAAGGGGAACACCCCTTCCTAATTGCGACTCGCAGTCCCATTTTGCGAGTCGGTAACCAGGTTACCGATTCGCAAAACGGGGATTGGGCATCATGATGTGGTTTTTGCACGTCGCAAACAGCGAAATTCGCTGTTTGCAACGTGCAAAAACGTTGCTACATCTGGCCCTTAGAGTCACGTGGACCTTCAGTATGGTAATGGTGGAGACTACTCTGTCTCTGCCCCCAACAGAGGAAGGAGGTGTGGCGATTTGTATGTCCACCCTATATAGAGTGAGAGGACAAAAGGCCAATTTTAACTATCCATCACCGCCAGGTAAAACCTGGTGGTAAGGGACACTGAAACTGTAAAATGACATCACACCATGGTGGAATACTCTCATAGCAAGGGGGGAGGGCATTTTTATTTCATTTTCATACAGAAGTTTCTGCTTTGTGATTTAAAAAATAAAATAAAATGCACACTGAAAATTTCCCGCACAGCTCCATCATGTTGATGGAGCCGGCAGTTATACTTTCAATGCATTTGCAGGAACTGCCATGAAGGCGGGTTCTGTAAATGCAAGATATGTCCGCTGGGCTGGCAGACCCTCAGGGTGATAAAGTAATTATCCGTCCACGAAACTCCAAATCAGATTCTTAGTCTCAAAAATGAAAATCAAAAATCTTAAGCAGGGCAAGGCTATGGCCAAGGAGCGCTCCATGAGGCCGGCTCACATCTCTGCAAAGTCTTGCTGAATCATATTTGCTGCTGTGGAAAAGCTCTCAGTGGGTGAATCTTCAGCCCAGCAGCAACACATTTTGGTCAGCAGGTTTGTCCCAATCCAACAGACATCGTGGAGACAAAAAAAGGGTCTAAATCCCACGTTTTCAGGGATGGTAGGAAAAGACCAGCTAAACACATCCAAGGGTCCTAGGACCTCAGGAACAGCACATGGGGATCAGGATTCACTCTAGCAGAGGCAAACACCACGGCCCAGGGCAGGTCCAGATACAACTAGTCAACTTATATAGTTGCAGGAAAGGCCTCTTGTAGCTTGTTGTGTCCCTGTAGCTTGAACAGGAGGTCAGACTTATGACCCTTGGAGTTCTTTGTCCTGGGTACAAGAGAGAGCAGGTCCAGTCCTTCAGGGATCTTCTCAGGTCAGAAACAACATATTCATTCCTCTTCTGATGATCTTCACCAGATCCATTAGTATTATGAGGAGGGGATTGGAGATGGCAAATTTATGCCTGGCCCAGCTTGTGGGTGGGGTGACTCCTGACTCCTCCCTATCCAATAGGGTAGAGGTTTCCAAGGGTTACCCTACTCACTTCTACAGCATTCCCTGTGTGTCGTACTCAAGCAACCCCACAGTGGCCCTTTCTGCCTAAATCTAAGATAATTAAACATTTCTACCTTGTGCAGAGCCTGGGTGCCCACCCCAGAGGCGTGGTCAGGGAAATGAGAAACTCTTCCTCAGAGGTCTTTTCAAATCTTTTCTGAGGGAAGCTCCTTCCCCACTGAGATTGGAGCTTGGCTGACTGTGGGAACAATGGAAGGGGCTTGCCCAAATGTGATCTGACATCTATCTGTGACAGTGGAGGTCCCTTTGAAGTAAATTAAGTTCTTGGGTACTGCCCAAATGGTCATTCTGCCAAAGCAACAGAAACACCTCCCCACACCCAGGCGTTTGTTTCTGATTTGGGAGTTTGTTTTTACACCTCATTAAGGGCTCTAGCACTCAGAAGGCTGCAGCTGGAGGCAAATGCAAAATAGCCTCTGGAGGCTTTATGCAGGGAAAAGGTAACTTTCTAAAAGTAAATTTTTATTAATATTTATTAAAAATCAGACTTCACTAGAGAGTTAGGCTTTTAATACATTTTACAGAGTTGAGAAATGAAATTTCTAGGTGTTTCTGAACCAGCATTAGCATCATTAAATTTAATATTGCATCCTAGGGTTTATCTATGTAATTTCCAGCCTTGCTACTGCAAAAAAGTTATTAGGTGCTAGTCACTATAAGGCCATGTTTAACATTAAAATTTGACATGTCCTAATTTTCAATACAACATACTCTGCCTTAAGTGCTATAAAACCTACTACTTAGGGGTGACATAATAATATTTCAAAGGAAGGTTTAGACCTGACATAGGGTTTATTTTGACAGGTTGAATTGCAGTTCAATAACTGTTTCAGTAGGCTGACTGAAACAGTCTGAATTGCCACTGTAGTACATGGCACTATAGATGCTGTAGTCCATTTAAATGGCATTTACCTTGTGAGCTCTGGGTACATCCTGTACCATATATAAGGCTTATTGGTAAGTTAACTTTGCCAGTTTGGGGTATGCCAATTCAACAATGAGAAAAGGGGTACCACACACTTTACTACAGGTTAGGATGAGTAAAGTGTACAGAGTTCAACAGCCAGGGAACAAAGATAGGGCATGTGAGGATTTGAGTGTACTATATTATATGGTTGTAGGCTTTATCGTGCAAAACCCTCCCAAATACCAATTTGGGTCCAGACAGGTATGTTTACTTAACCTTACGCTCAACCTTGGTTAGCTGTGGCTACGAGCAGTAAGGCTTAACAAAGAAACAATGGGTAAAGCATTTAACAGCACCAAACAACGAAAAATAAGAAAGCACCAACACACAAAAGAAATACAACACCAATTTCTAAAAATGGATTCTACTTTTATGAATTTTTTGAGACCTTGATGAACAAAATCCACTGGTTGGTTCAGGAGATACAGATTTTAGAAGATGTTATTACTTTTAAATGCAACTGCAAACAAGCATTGGTTAACAAATTCTTTGGAAACTTTTGAAAAGTTTGAAGCAGTTACTTCGGCTACTCCGGCCCAGGTTGGGTGACCAATTCCGAGAGGACAGATGACCTGGGGAGCCTAAGTGGACACTTGGGACAGTTAGCTGGCCACCAGAGCATTTTTTAAGCAAAATCCAAACTTTACAGGACAACTGTCATAGACAACAATGGAGTGGTCCTGGTGCGGGGGTGTAGGCAAAAGATCCTCAAAGCATGCACTGGTTGTTGCGCAACCTGGGGGGGTGTCTTTGTGAGTGGTCATCCACCCATGGTTGAAGTAGGGTGAACTTGGCCACAGAGATCAGAGTCCATTAAAGTCCTTGATGTTGCAGTAGCAGGCTAGACAATGCTGGACTACCTGTCATTCTGCACTGTGGTTGCGGTGAAATCCTTAGGTTGGGGCTAGTGTCCCTTGGGAGCGACAACTCCCGAGTTGGATAGAGCAGGCAGACTCGGGTACAACTTTTGGCTATCTCAAGTTTGTCCTCTTGTGTGCTCTGCAACTGGTAGCAGCAAAACCTCTGGAGTGGCTACCAACTTGGTGATTTGGGCAACTTCAGCTCTTGTGTCTCCAGAGCTGGTTCCAAGAGATGAGCCAACTGATCCCTGGAGTCACTGTTGTTGGGTGTCTGGAATCAACTTTTTCCCCAACCCAGGAGTCGGAGGCACAGCTCAAACTACTAGCGCAAAGTGCAGCAGGTGCAGTCTTCTTTGTGTTGGGCCTACGGCAGTTGGGCAGCTCTTTTTCAGTCCTCTCTCCAATTCCAATGTGATCTGAGGGCCAGAGTGCCAAGGGCGCCATGTTTATCTCAGGAAAGTGCCCTGAGGAGACTAAGCTGTCGCTTGCCAATGGGCTACTGGGTCCCCTATTACCTGGTGATGAAGATCATGTGATGTGTGGCTTCTGGCTACCCCAGAGTGTCACATTATTGTCTCTTCAAGATAGCACGACCCTTCCTCGGTCATTAGGAGCTTAGTAGCCCACCCTAGGGGTGTGGCTAACAGACAGCTACACGCCCACAGTAGAACCAGTTTGGGGGCAAGTTTTCCCTCCTTGACCCTGTCTCCACTTTGTCTGCAGGAACAAAAGGCATCTTGCCCAGGGGTGTTGGTGCTATTTCCCTCAAAAAGGTGGCTTCACCTTTGAAATTCACCTTTTCGGTTGACACCCTGAGTGGCTATCCTGGGGGAAGAGGTGACACATCTCTCTGTGGCAACTGCCTTTGTTCCTGTGCTGGGGAGTTGTTCACACACCTCTCACGATTCAGAAAACAGTATGAAGTACGTAGGAGGAGAAGGTGTAGACAGTCCACTAACATCCACCTCTAGGATCAATTTGGGGGGGTAGGCACTGAGATATATAGAAAAAATAATATATTAACATATAGATAATCCCATTGAATGTTTTCCTAATTGACAATTTTATCGTCCACAAATGTACTTGATATTTAACTCCAAGCATTGCTTAATGGAATGCAATAACAAGTATGGTCTGTAAGATCGCCAGTGGATTAGGGAGATATCCTGCACCTTTATAGTGCAAAGATGTTTTTATTCACAATTTTAGGGGTTTCAGTTAAGGGTTTCCAAAACAAAGAATATAGGAGACTGTTGAAAACCGGTAACAGTCATCAGAGCAATATCACAGTAAACCTTTAAGATCACCCAAAAATAAATAATTCCAGACAGCAGTACTAAAGCAACGCAAGAATAAAAGGAAAACCTTTCAGTTCCAGAACGTCCTACAACAGAAATAAAGTAGCATGAGTTTGAGGAGTTACCAAGGAATGAGGAAAACAGTAACTAACTATCCAAAAAAAGGAAAGGCCAGCCACCATTTGGGTTAATCTATTGAAAAGGCAGTCAACTTCAGGTAAAGCATCTTTTATAGGCGTTCCTAAACACAGTATGCATGGAACGGCTCCTGCAGTCCGCGCATGCTCAGTGACTATCCAGTGAAGCAGGCTGATAATGCCTTGGTCAGGCAAACAGTGCTTTATTTATGGAGTCTGTTTTTTTAGCTTCCCATGCTGTCCCCCAGACCTCCACCATCCACATCCGAGCCTGTGTGCACCTGTTGACCCAATACGGGAACCAAAGGCCATGGTAAGCGGGGACCTGTTTTTCACCGGAATGGTAGAGAGATACAGTTTAAAGCATTCTTTACATTTTGGCCCGCAAAGCTGTTGGAATTTAACAGGGGGGAAAGGCCCACTACTTACCAGAACATCTGGATTTAATTATCCAAAGACTCTAAGGGGGTTATTACAACTTTGGAGGAGGTGTTAATCCGTCCCAAAAGTGACAGTAAAGTGACGGATATACCACCAGCCGTATTACGAGTCCATTATATCCTATGGAACTCGTAATACGGCTGGTGGTATATCCGTCACATTTGGGACGGATTAACACCTCCTCCAAAGTTGAAATAACCCCCTTAGTCTTTAATACATTTGTGGCACCTTTTGGGCATTCTACTGGTCACAGATGCCATTCTGCTTACCATTTGCACACACATTCAAAAATGTATGTTTCAGTAGTTTGGTGACATCCAAAATGTTGTTGCATTTCATTATGATATTTTGAATTTTTTTCAAAGACCAAGTGAGAACATAATGACATTTTGTGTAAAATACTAAAGCAATTTAAAGAGAGGGCAATGTAAGTTAAAATGATGTTTTACTGATAACGGTGAATATCTTGGTCTACACATTACTCCAGAAGTAATTAAACCTAGGTATGATTTACTTTGAACAATTACCAAAGATCCACATTCTATAGAGGAGGAGGATGTTTCTCCATTTCCTGGTTTGTGAGAGTACTACTTAAGATATGTGACTGGTTTTGGTTTTGTCACAAAACCTATAATGAAATTGTTACGCAAGAGAGCAGCTTGTGTATGGTGGTATTGAGAACAAGGCATCTGATGATATTAAACAACCACTTATGCGGGTCCATGCTTTCAATTCAAGTTCCCAGGGTGCAATGTGATGTTACAGTGAATGTAAATTTTGTGGTATGAGCACTGTCTTATCTCAAAAGGTTGAAGACAAAGAAAATACGATGTCATTTGCCTTACAGAAATTGAGAAATGCTGATGTTCATTATAGCACAATTGGACATGAAGCACTTGTGATGTATATGTACATGACAGCACTTTAAGACATTTTGCCAGGTGCAAAGTTCACAATATATATGGATCACACACCCTGTCCATCTAGTATGTTGTGATGGTTTGAGAAAGACTAGTCTTCAATTTGTGTGCCTTTTATCCCACCTTCAAAATTTCCTTTTCCTACAATACACATTTCAGGCAGCTATAATTTTGTTAGCACTAACAATTAGTCGTAGTATAAGGATGTGGTGGATTTTTAAGTGGATACTTAGGTTTTTATTAGTTTTATAGATTTGGCTCGAATGACTGGTGGTGTTTCTTCTTTTGAAGACTGGATGGATTGCCAGAGTCAGGATGTTTTTTTTGCAGGGGGAAGAAAGTTACTTACCTGTAATTACAGTACTTCATCATTGGGAAGTTTTAGAATTTGGATATAGGGTGAATATATTGAAGGGATCTAAAGGCTACAAAGGCACTTTGAAGATGATGTGAATGCAACTGTTGAGCATCACTGTTGTTATACTCGTGGAACATTCATCAGTCAGCTTAAATTTTTGCCGGAGCAGTATGAAACACGGGGTGTGAGTTTGTAGACCTATTTCAACAGTACCTGTGAAACTAAAGTTTTGTTATTCGTTACTGTAAGAAAAAAAAACACCATCCTCTTTGTTGAAAAACTATTGTGATGGTGAAGAGGGCAGAAAAAGCTCTGCAGAAAAAGTGTATAATAGGACAGGAGAAAAGATGCTAGAGGTGCAGCCATGAATGAAGGGTCCCATTTTTTTTGCAGTGCTAGGTACCATTTGACAGAACAAAACCCTGCCATCTACAAGCAATGTAACAAGTAAAAAAAAAAGATAATTTTGAAAATAAAATGTACAGATGTTTGTAATGGTGTGTAGGAAGAAGACGTCAGAGTGGGTTTCGAAAACTGTAAATTGGTGATCAACGTCTAGTGAAGTGATGATAATTTGAGGATAACATATCCCACCTATATGACTAAGAGAGGGTTAATGCCAATGTGAGTGTATGTAGATTTAGGTTATCTGAATACTAGTTCTTCAGATTTGTTTTATGGGCATTGGCCAGAAATACTGCTACAGGTTTCAGATTCAAATCGATTGCGTTTGGGAACAGAAATTAGATATGCTTTGTAAATGGGGCGATTATATAATTGTTCAGGAAAATGCAAAAGCATCTTGAGTTTACAGGGCAGGAAGGGGTAAGTGTGATTTCGAGGCTAGGTAGTAACACTTCAAATTATGTTAGTGGGAGAGGTTCAAGGTCATAAGTCAATTGAAGAATCTGTGAACTTGAAAAAAAACGTGGATATGTTGCTGGCTTGGAACATATATTGCTCGACATGATGGTGCTAGGCTGATGCAACACAAAGTCAGGGATATATACCACTTAGTGTAACAGAACAACTGAAATCACATTTAGCACCACACTATATTGGAGGCTTTATATAGTCCATAAACTTATTACAGTGGGTTGCCTATTTTGTGATTTTCAAATGCTGACCTTCGACTCTGAACTGATTGAACAACCTATATTGATAATCCCATTCAGCATACCTCTAGATTTAATTATCAAAATAAGTCAGGCCGTTTGAAACATTTCTCACACTTTTTTGAGCCATTCTTAAACTTATAAATGTCATTCTGATTAGCATCAGCAGTGTCTGCCTTTTCGAAATTTAATAGTTCAATTGTTTGATTGTGTGAAATGTTTTGTTACAATACGAATAATACGATTTAATTTTTTTCAAGACCGAATGTATCGTCCTTTAGATTAAGATCGAGAACCTGTTGCCAAATTGGTTAAGTGAGGAAGTGTCTTAGGTGTCAGAAACTAATTTGAAGTATCTATAAAGCTTGTGAATATTCAAGCCGAGCATATAAGGAATGGCAGCATAATAACTGACTTGCCTGTTGAGGTGAGGAGTGTTTTACATTGTAAGGTGGGAATGTGAATGTACTCATGATTGGAGTGAATCAATCTGGTTCTGAGACTGGTGAGAATTTGAGTTCTGATTTCACAGGTGGAACCCAGTGCCGAATTACCAAATAGACTAGGTAGACATTGGGACTATGGGCCCCACTCCTTTTAGGGACCCAACAACAACGGATCAAAATAGTATTGATTTGATCTTAAAAGAAAATAACAATCAACTTTCTTCAATTGTTTCCAAAAGATGGAAAAAAATAATCAACTGAAAGGAACGAAAACCTTACATTAACTACTCTAGAGAGAAAATACTCTATTAATGTAATGTACCCATTAACAATTTAAAGTACATCAACCATAGACATCAGATTCACATAACAGTTTGTCTGTTAAAAGATCATCTTCTGTCAGCTGTCAGTTTGTAAAAACAATTCGGTGCAAACTACGTACGTGTAATGCATGGAAGCATATATATTGTTCCATAGTGGGGCGTGTTTGAGAGAAGGGATGTGAGGGGCTCCTCGCTGTAAGGAACAGCATCTAATTGCTCATGCTTGTTTGCATTCCGTGACATCCCTGTGCTGTCTCAGTGGATGCTGGATGCGGGCGATTGGAAAAGCCCTGCTTGTCAGCAGCGTTTTTCACTTATCCGAATGCCCGAGTTATTTTTGCTATGGACATTGTGCAAGACTGCAAACTGGATCCCTCCAGCAAAATTGTATTCCTGCATTAAGCTTAGAATGGAGCTAAACTGTGACATTAAAAACTGTCATCAGAGTCGACTTATGCCAGATAGAGGCTGGGCATCACAACAGATGCCCATGAGGTTATCAGGTGATTGTGGTTTTCTGACAGTTGCTTATTTTGTTTCAGATATTTTTACATACTTGCTGTCTCGTAGATATGTTTGAAAGCGCACACCTCTGCTGTGGCACTGTGTTAGTGAAACATGGATTGTGAGCTGTGGATGGGGAGGTACTGGGCAAGCGAGCCCTGTGCTGCGGAGGCAAGAATTGGAATAGCCCATTGGCTGTGAAGTGTGTTTCTGTCTGTGTGTGGCACGGGTTAATTCACCATGGGCTGCATGATGTCTACAGCTTTGGGTCAATGAGGTCTGGGTTGCGAGGTATTTGTGGCATCGTGTCAGGAGGTCTTGGACTGCGTGTGTGTGGCACTGCATTACAGGTTGTGTGTGCGGCAGTGAGTTTGTCGACCCAGGACTAAGAGCGGCGTGTGTGTCTTTGGTCTGTGGAATCTGGGCTGGGAGATTTGAGTATCTGTGTGTCTGGAGCTCCATTTCCTTTTGTTAGTCATACGTGGTGCACAATAGACATACATTGTGGTGCATTGGTTTACAGAGGGTGTTCCTGTGTGCGTGCACGAATATGCTCAGTAGCATTTGATTTGTCATTTTTTAGTTTTTTAACTTAACCCAACATTTGGATTGTTTTTAGCAGTTCCTGGGAGAAGACCACAACGTGGATCGCTCCAGTACTGCATTACTACTGCACTGATCTTAAAATGGAGATGGATGTTACACAAAGAAATGTTGTCCATGAACTCTGATATGGAAGGACGTTAGGCATCATGTCTTAAATGGTGAGTTAGGGTACAATGTCAAGTGACAATGGCTTTCTGTCATTTGTTCATTTTGTTTCAGGTATGTTTGTTATTCTTGCTGTCTAGCAAGTATGTTTGAAGGTTTACTATAACTGAGTATCTGTGGTGTCTTTGGGTCAGTAAAACGTCCCTGCAAATTAGTAATAGGTGAGCACATCCGGGGCTGTGGGTGTGTATATGACATTGGGTCACAAGACCATGGGCTGTGAGGTGTATGCATTTGTGTTTCTGTGTGTGTGTGTGTGTACGTGTGGGGCAGCACTGGGTCACCGAACCCCATGGTACAAGGTGTCTGGATTATTAAGTCAGTAAAACCTGGGTTGAATGGTGACATGCAGTGGGACAATAGACGCTAGGTCAGTGGTTCTTAACCTTTTGACTTTTGTGGACCCCATTTAATCATTACTGTAATGTGGAGACCACCAATGAATCATTATTGGAATTGGAGGACTCCCACCTAGTCCTTATTAGAGTCCAGGACTGTGGTCTCAGCAATTTCAATGATTTGGACCACAAAACAATATACACAAATACAGAAACAAGCATCCATTAAACAAAGACACAAATGATAGAATTTTACATTTTACTTATTTATTAGGGCACACTTTATTCATCTGTTAATATTATTTAATTTTCCAAGCAGTCACTGACCCTCTCAGTAAGCATCACAGAACCCCAGGGGTGCCTGGATCACAAGTTAAGAACTGCTGCCCTAAATAGTGGTGTGTGGCATTTAGCCAGCAGACACTAAGCTAGGAGTTAGTGAGTGGCATTAAGCTGCAAGCTGCATGTGGCAATGGTTTAGTGGGCCCTGGGCTTCAAGTTGTGTGGGAGGCACTGGGTCAGAGAATCCTGGACTGCCAGGTGTGGCTGTCTGTGTGTGAAGGGAAATAGAGAACAGGTGTGTTGTTTGTGCAATTATTTTTTCTTATGTGTTTGTGTGGATAGGAAGGAGATGTTCAGTTGGAGATTAGTGTGTAGCTTGTTTGTATTGGCTTTTTTCCTTGTGCGAATGGTTTTATACAATTATGTATTGTTTTTTGATCCTGGTGTGAGTAGCTGGTTGTACAGGGGAGAAAAAAAGTAATGTCCTGCCTTTCCCTGGATGTGTGTGTGTTTTCTGTATGACTATATGAAATTATGTTTTTGCGTGAAGGGGGGCGAAGACCATTCTCAAAGCAGCAACCACAATCCCTTGCAGGGCGAAGCGCAAACGTCACTGAAATTAACCAGTGCATAAGCCTTTGGTAGCTTGGCACAAACAAAGTCAGGCTAAACTTAGAGCTAATGTGTAAAGCATTTATGTAGTACTCAAACAGTAGGAAAGTAAAAACACGAAACAAGAAGAATCCCACTCCAATTTAGAAAAATAGAGAACATGTGAATAAATAAAATGACACCAAAACCAGTTAAATCAAATCATTACAATTAGAGTTATACATTTTTAAAGATTTTAGTGCAAATTAGCTCATAAAAGATCAATGCTCCAACCAAGAACTTCTATTCATTTGAGACCAGGGCAAAGTCAAAGTTATGGCTGACTGCGATGGAGCGCAGTTCGGATACAAGAAGTGGATTGGACCTGGTCTCGTCTTACTTTCAGACTTAGAAGAAACTTCAAAGAAAAATGTCTGAAAATGAACAGTTCAATGGGGGAGGGCAGCTGGCCGTGTCCAAGGAGGAGGCTTTTGTTAGACGAACTGCTGGACAAAGTAGCAGTGGAGATTTCTACGTTGAGACTAGGTCACTTTTCTGAAAGTTGACAATCTCCAGCAGGACAAAGCTGCAGACTGTCGCCAATGAGGGCTCTAAACGAGGCTGGATAGTTACCCTCCTGGAGAGGAGGCACTGAATAGGATCTGCTGCTGTGCAAAAGAACTTAGCAGGAGCTATTGTGAAGTCAGGCCAACCGACGATCCACCTTAGGTGGATTGGCTTGCAGGTAGGTCCCAGAATTCTGTTGGTTCTTGTGCCATTTTTTGGTGGAAAGTTGTCAATGTCCAAAGGTTCTGTTTTTGGCTGTTTGGGCATCTTTAGCACCACTTCCAAAGGTCCAGGACTAGGTGGGCACAACTTGGAGGGTAGGACTCACTTTAAACAGAGGCTAGGTGCAGGGTTCAGGTTGGTGGAGCTTTCTGTGCCCCTATGGCTTAGAACAGGAGGCCAGCCAACTAGCCCTTGGACTCACTCTGGTAAGTCTGGGACCAAGCAGCAAGACAGGTCTCAAGCAGCAGGGCAGTCATCTGAGGAAACAAGGCAGGCTTCATACAGCAGGAAAGTCCACTGAAGTACAAAACAGACCTCAAGCAGTAAAGCAGTCCTCTGAAGTACAAGGCAGTCCTTCTGAGGGCCCGCCACACCTCCCGGAGTGAACTGAAGAGTTGGTCTGAGGGTCCAATATTTATACTGGGGCTAGCCTTTGAAGTGGGAAAAACTGCTATACTTCCTTCTTCTCCTGCTCAGACTCCAAGAGGTCTAGGGTGACAATAAGCTGGTCTCACATCCTCTGTGAGTGTGCTTGGGCACCTCTACCCCTCTCATCCTGGCAAGATGCTCTATCATGCAAACACCTAGTCCAGCTTTGTCTCACTGTACACAAAGGTCAACTGCCACTCTATTCACAGTCATGTGACCTAGGATACAGGCCACAGGCACCAAATGATTAGGATTAGAAAATGCTAACTTTCTAAAGTGGCATCTTCAGAATTTTGACTTAAAATCATTGAGGATTATAAATTAAAAACAAGTTATCACTTATTAAATGTAATAAGGTAACCTAATGTTATCCTATGGAAAGGTAGGCTCCACAGTAGTGAAATACAAATTTGGATTATTTTCATGACTATGATATATAAAACCTAAAAATACACTGCACCCTGCCCTATGGGCTGTTTAGGGCCTACCATAGGGGTGCCTTAAATGGATTAAAAGAGGAGGTTTAGGCCTGGAAAAAGGCAATTTTACCACGTCAAATTGGCAGCTTAAAACTGCACACAGGCTCCAATGTCAGGCCTGAGACATGGTTACAGGGTTACTTAAGTGGCTGGCACAATACGTGCTGGCAGCCCACTAGTAACATGTAGTTTATAGGCCCTAGGTACATGCTGTACTATTTTACTTACAACCTATAAATAAACTAAATGTGTCAATCAGATGTAGGCCAGTTTTACCATGTTTTAAGGAGTGAGCACAAGCACTTTAGCACTGGTTTGCAGGGGTAATGTGCACAAAGTCCTAAAGCAATCATGAACAAATTTCAGCAATGTGAGGTGAGTAGGCAAAATGTTTGGGAGAACCACCCTAAGGGCTATCAGGTCTAACAATGACCAAGCCAATACTTTCAGCTCAGTCACAATGTAGTATGGAGTGTGTGAAATGCTATGGAAATTGTCCAGTCTGAGATTTAGCCAGACCAGGGTTGAAGAATGAGCTTAGTAGACCTCATACTTATGATGGGCTTTTCTGCTCAGATGTACTTAGGTGTAATCATAGAAGATGCTCATCGTTTTGGGAGCACTGAGGAGATGTAGGTGGAACCGTGGCATGTAGCAATTCCACAACCCTGTTGGACCACGCAAGCCTGGTGCTTCTCCCAATGGGCCCATCCTCTAAAATTATGGAGGGTTCCTTAATCAAAATATTCCCTATTATGGGCTACTAAGTATTTAAGGATTGGGTAGATGTTTTCGGTCCTGAAGAATCGCACTAGATACATTTTTTGACTACTAGCGAGAAACATGCTGACCAAGATGCAAGAGTGTAATGTAGCATGAAGTCCATGAAAGGAAGTAGTTTCTTTCAAGTTTAATGGCGGAAACAGAAGATACAATCAAGACATATAAACATCCCAACCACCAGTCCTCAACATCTCTCTCCCTCTGAAGCTCCTTGCCTCCCGCTCCAAGCAACGCCAAGATTCAAAGCCCTAAAACCATGGCTACAGATGAAAGTTCTGAGCCATGAGAAACATGAATAATGAAAGTTCTGAGCCATGAGAAACATGAATACAACCAATACAACACATCTCCCTCCCATTTGAATTAACAAAGGAAAAACAGGAAAACAAACATTTATAAAGAGTAAAGTACATTCTATAACTTGATATACAAATATTTACATTTAGACCTTTCAGGTCAAAATATAGGGGGTCATTCCAACCCTGGCGGCCATCGACCGCCAGGGTGGATGACCACGGAAGCACCGCCAACAGGCTGGCGGTGCTTCCCTGCCCATTCTGACCGCGGCAGTAAAGCCGCGGTCAGAAAAGGGGATCCGTCGGTTTCCAGCCGGATTTCCCCTGTCTGGGCTGAATCTCCACACGGAGATTCCGACCCCCTTCCCGCCACCCTGTTTCTGGCGGTTTTTACCGCCAGGAACAGGATGGCGGGAACAGGTGTCGTGGGGCCCCTGCACTGCCCATGCCAGTGGCATGGGCAGTGCAGGGGCCCCCTAACAGGGCCCCAGCATGATTTTCACTGTCTGCATAGCAGACAGTGAAAATCGCGACGGGTGCAACTGCACCCGTCGCACCCGTGCAACACCGCCGGCTCCATTCGGAGCCGGCTTCTATGTTGCAGGGCCTTTCCCGCTGGGCCGGCGGGCGCTCCTTTGGCGGGCGCCCGCCGGCCCAGCGGGAAAGCCAGAATGGCCTCCACGGTCTTTTGACCGCGGAGCGGCCAAATGGCAGTGACCGCATGGCGGGCGGCTACCGCCGCCCGCCGCGGTCAGAATGACCGCCATAGTCTTTAAGATGAGAAAGCACCTTAACAATCCTTTTTGATTTTGTTGAAACTTCATCCTCCGGAGAATGCAAGCTTCTACTTTGTCATGTTTTGAAATTTTCCAAGTCCACGGTGTTGCCACAAAATCTGACGACTCTATTTAAATTCCAAATTCGACCATCTTCAGTCTTCACCGCATTGGTGAAGAGTTTCAGGACTTTCATAGGAAATGATAACTTCTTCCCATAACCTTTAAGAAGAGGTCTATTGATCATGACCCAATCACCTATTTTGACTACAGTTTTTTTCTGTCAAAATTTTGTTTGCTTATTAAGGATTTCTCTTGTTCCTTACCTCTCCAATTAACATCCGTAACATTCTCCCTTTTTCCACTCAAAAATTAATTGACCCAATTCGGCTCAAGAACCGTATTGCCTCTTCTTCCACGAAATAGAACAAAAGGCATTTGACCCGTGGTGGAATGAGGAGTGTGTCTATACACAGCTATCGTTTCATCAATTCTTGTTTCCAATTCAGCTGACTGTCTTTAGCCATGGTGATTGTTTCTTTAATGACACGGTTAAACCTTTCGACTAAACCATTAGATTCAGGGTGATATAAAGCACACAACTTGTGTTTGATACCACACCCCCTAAGAAAACTCTCCATTTCTTTTGAAACTAAATGAACACCATTATCGGTAAGAAGTGTGCTAGGAATGCCCTCCTTAGTTATCAAGTCTTTGAGAAAAGCAATTACTTTCTCTGTTTCAATGCCTTTGGTGAAGCAGATTTCAGGCCATCTCGAATATATGTCAACCACCACAATGATATAATCAGATAAACCTCCACTATGTATAGGACCCACAATGTCCAAAGTTATATCCTCCCATGGTCCTTTAGGCTTACTTCTTATCAAAATAGGCTGTACCCTGGGTTTCATGGCTTTTTCGCTTATCGCACAGTGCACACAATCCCGAACCACCCTCTCAACTTGAATATCCATGCCGGGCCACCAATAAGATGACCGCAGCCTTTCCTTGGTTATGGACATGCCCAAATGACTACTATGTGCACAATCAATTAACTGATTCCTCACACTGGACGGAGGTATCAACCTCGTACCTCTAAGAAGTAAATCATGATCTACTACCAATTGATCCCTCACACACCAGAATGCTCCACATCTTTCACTACCTTGGGTTTTTCTTCTCCAACCTGTCTGTATTAACTTCATCACCTCCTGTAAAACCATGTCCGATTTGGTCTCATCACGCTTCCTTTCTTCAGAAATAGTTTTGTAATCTACTTCACACACTCTTTCAAACTCTTCCAACTCCCCATCCAAACTAGGCTCATCAGGATTAGATGAAGCAGGTGGTACTAATCTGGATAACACATCAGCAGAATAGTTCTCTGAACCTGGAACATACTTCACCATGCAAAGCTATTATCCACCTAGTGATCCTGCTCGACACCGCTTTCATACCTTTGGAAATAAAGATTTCACATAAAGGTTTATGATCAGTTTTCACTACAAAGGACCTACCCCACAGAAACTGTCGCCCAAAATATCGCCAGAGCTTCTCTCTCTATCACTGAATACTTAGTTTCTGCTACCTTGAAGCTCCTAGAAATAAAAACAATAGTGTTCTCAGGACAACACACACCTTGTTGTAATACTGCACCTAAGCCTTTACCACTAGCATCGGTTGTTAGAATAGATTGTAAGGTGGGATCAAAGTTTTTTAGTTTGGGAGCATTGGACAGACTATTCTTTAGTGCGACAAATTCCTTCTCACAATCGTCATTCCACACAAATTCTTTGCCCTTTTTTAGTAAGAGTCTCATATTGTAGCAAGAACTAGTAAAATCTTTAACAAACTTATTATAGTACTCTGCCATTCCTAGAAATCTCATAAGTTCCTCTTTGGATGCGGGTGAGGCCAAACCACGAATTATGTCAACAAGATCTTTCTTAGGTATCAATCCACCTCCAGTAATGGTATGACCTAGGTAGTCAATTGTATCAACCACAAACTTAAACTTCTCAGCCTTAATGGTTAAATCATGCTCAGAAATTCTACTTAAGACTCTCCTGAGAGTCTCATTGTGCTCACAATTGTTTTTACCATACACCAAAATGTCATCTTGGTAAACGCAGACACCACTAATTCCTCTTAATACCCTTTCCATAGCCCTCTGAAAAACAGATGCAGCAGAGATCAGACCGAAAGGAAGACAAATAAATCTGTACTTTCCAAAAGGAGTAATAAATGCTGTCAGGTTCCTGCAAGATTCGTCTAGTTTTATCTGGTGATAGGCTGAGGGTAGATCGATCGTGGAGAAAACCTTGGCCCCTGACACCATAGCCAACAATTCAGATATATTAGGAAGCGGGTATTTGTCTACAACCACATTCTTGTTAAGTCGACGTAGGTCCACACAAAGCCTAATGCTGCCATTAGATTTTTGAGCAATAACAATAGGGGACAACCAATCAGTCCCCTCCACTTCCTCAATGACACCTTGATCTTTCAACTTCTCAAGTTCAGAACGCAATTCATCCCTCACCGCAAAAGGAACGTTCCTAACCTTACTGCAGTAAGGCACAGCACCTGAAAGTAGATTGATTTTATGGGAGTACCCTTTCATGCACCCGATTTTACTACTGAAGACCTTATCAAACTCTTTGCGTAATTCCTTTGAAAGAACAGAAGCAGACATAGGTGGTCATTACAACCCTGGCGGACGGTGTTAAAGCGGCGGTAAGACCGCCAACAGGCCGGCGGTAAAAAAATTGCAATTACGACCATGGCGGAAACCGCCAACAAAGACAGCCACTTTAACACTCAGACCGCCACGGCGGTACAAACAAACAGCGCGGCGGTCACAGGCGGGAGACAATGTACCGCCCACAGTATCACAACCTACCAATTGGATTCACCGCAGATAAAAACACGGCGGAAACAGGAATTTCGAAGGGAAAACGCTCACCTCTACACACTCCACGAGGAATGAGGACACCATGGAACTGGAACTCCAAATTCTCCCTGCGATAGTCTTCCTGCTCCTCTACCAGGAGCACGAACGCCGGCGGTGAAGACCACGGTGAGTACAGCACCTACGACACAGGGGAAGGGGGAGGCAAAAAACAGGGGGACACACACGCAACACCCCCACCCTCACCCACCACAACACACACACTAATGCATATCAATACATCACAGTTACACCCCTCAAACCCCCCGGGAAGAATGCACAGACCAAAGAAAATGAGTGTAACTATCGGAATATATGAAAAACAAGTAGGCAGAAATATATATATACACAATGTACAAAATAAATACCAGGCATAGTAGTCCAGGTACTGCACAAAGAAAGTCCGTGGAACACTGGGACCACACGGTATGGGCGAGGCCCACACAAGATCCCCGACCATGACGGAGAGAACACTGCAGGGGCATCAGAGAGAAAGAAAACAGGCACCTCAGGGGGAGGGAAAGGGGGGCACCTCAGCCGGTTGAGTGCACGACGCCAAATCCACGAGGGGGCCACATGCCCACTGTTCAATCCTGGGGAGTGCAAAGCCACAGTCTCTCAAGTCTCTACAGTGGGTGGGTTGCCCACTGTTCAATCTTGGGGAGTGCAAAGCCACAGTCTCTCAAGTCTCTACAGTGGGTGGGTTGCCCACTGTTCAATCCTTGGGAGTGCAAAGCCACAGTCTCTCAAGTCTCTACATTGGGTGGGTTGCCCACTGTTCAATCCTGGGGAGTGCAAAGCCACAGTCTCAAGTCTCTACAGTGGGTGGGCTGCCCACTGTTCAATCCTGGGGAGTGCAAAGCCACAGTCTCTCAAGTGGATGACAGTCTCCACTGGTTCTGGAGGGGGACTGGTGCCCAGAGTGCTTCATCCTGTTAAGGACAGAGGTAGTGAATGGATCTCTCCACTGGTTCTGGAGGGGGACTGGTGCCCAGAGTGCATCACTCACCCCGTGACAGACCCAGTTGCGTCAGTGCCCCTGCCGCTCATGGGCTAGCGATGCTTGAGATGGCGGTGCCCTGTGCAGCGGTGCTTGAGATGGCGGTGCCCTGTTCAGCGGTGCTTCAGATGGCGGTGCCCTGTTCAGCGGTGCTTCAGATGGTGGTGCCCTGTTCAGCGGTGCTTCAGATGGCGGTCTACATTGCAGGGTCTCAGCTGCTGGCGGTCCTTCATGGCCCAACGGGCCTTTTGCTGGTTGTCCTTCATGGCCCAGCTGGGCTGGGGCAGGCGGTGGCCTCCTGGGCAGCTGGGCTGGGGCTGGCGGTGGCCTTCTGGGCAGCTGGGCTGGGACTGGCGGTGGCCTCCTGGGCAGCTGGGCTGGGGCTGGCGGTGGCATCCTGGGCAGCTGGGCTGGGGCTGGTGGTGGCCTCCTGGGCAGCTGGGCTGGGGCTGGCAGTGGCCTCCTGGGCAGCGGGGATGATTGCGGTCTTCTCCGCTGTGCTGCTCTTCCCAGACTTGCCTGGTTTCTCGTGGCCCTTCCCCACCTTGGAAGGTGTCACAGCTGACTCCACACTCCCAACGGGACCCCTGGGAGCGGCTTTGGTGGCTGGAGTCTTCCCCTCTCCCCCCAGGCACTGGCCAACTTCTGATGCTTCACATGTGGGGGACTGTCTGTGCTGTGGCTCCGTGCCACACTGGCTGTCCTGGTGGCCGGTGCACTCCACATTCCGGTGACTACAGGCACCACTGGTCCCGGAGATGTTGTGGCTGAGGTGCTACTTCGGGACCCATGAGATGGACGGTGTGGGGGAGGTGTGGGAAAGAGGTCAAGGGTGGACAGGAAAAGTTTTCTGGACACACTGGACGGGTAGCTGGAAGGGGTTTGGGAGTGGAGGAAGAGGTGGTGGCTGTAGGAGGTGTACGTTTGGTGACTTTGGGTGAAGGTGCATGCGCTGGAGGCTGTTGTGAGGTGGATGGCTGTTGGGTGGGTGTTTGCGTGCGTTTGTGTATCTTGGGAGGGGGCGTCACCGACACACTGGGAGAGGACACAGGGGACGTGTGAATGGTAGTGGGGTGGTGACTGCACGTGAGTGGGGTGTGGTGGTGGGTGTGCTGGAGATGGACGTAGTGGCTGTAGAGGTAGTGCATGCAGGTGTGAGTGTAGACGAGTCTGGGAGGGAGGAGGGAGGCGAGGAGGAGGGGGACACAGTGGAGGCAGTGGATGTTGGTGTGTCTGCATGTGTGTGTTGCTTGCGTGAGTGCCTGTGGGATATGTGGTGCTTATGTTTGCCTGCGCTTCCCTTGTGTGTTGACGTGTGTGCAGGCTGGTCTGATGGTGTGCTTGGGATAGGCGGAGGTACAGGGGATTGGGTCGGGGTGGAGGAAGTTGGAGGGGGGAGGCTAGAGACGGGGACAATGGCTGCATCAGTGCTGAGGCCAGAGTCTGAAAAGCTCTGTGAAGGGCCGTCTGACCAGAATGAATGCTCTCCAGGAATGGTTGTTGCAACTGCCTCTCTACACCCTGGATGGCATTCAAAATGGTAGACTGCCCAACAGTGAGGGACCTGAGGAGGTCAATGGCCTCCTCACTGAGGGCAGCAGGGGTGACTTGGGCAGGGCCTGAGGTGCCTGGGGCGAAGGTGATGCCCACCCTCCTGGGTAAGTGGGCACGGGGCAAAGGCTGAGGGGCTGCTGGGAGTGCGGTGCTGATAGGGGGGTGGCGGCTGTACCTGTAGATGCGGGGGGCACAGATGTTGGCGCCACCACAAGGGAGCTCCCATCAGAGGACGAGTCCGTGTCGCTGGTCTCAGCTCCTGTCTCCGCTGTGGAGCTCCCCTCCGTCCCACTGGTGAATTCAGACTCCGTAGTGTCGCCCTCCAGGGCCATGTGGGATGCAGCTCCCTCATGCTCCGGTGCCACTGCTCCTCTGCCTGATGATGCTAATGCACACAAGAACAGGGAGACCACAAAAAGGGGGGGGGGAAACAGAAGAAAGACATGTTGAGTGCATGCATTACCGCTACCGTTGGCGGACACGACGGACACAGAAGCCCCCTGCACTACGTCGCGCTCTTGGGTTCCACTGTTCAATTCCTGGGGAATGGTCTACAAGGCTATGGACGACATCTGCACACATAGATGACACAGGGGCATGAATAGCTGTACTTGGCACTCTACAGAGGTGGGGTGGGGTGCCACATGGCCTGCCTTACGGAGGGGCCTTGCCTACGGAACTCGCCCTGGCCTAGGGAAACCCACAGCCCACATCCCCCACCCAGACACCTAGTAATGCGTGCAAAGTCAGCTGAATGAGAGTGTACTCACCCCCTTGTGTCTGCTGTGATACCCTCAAGTGCCCATCCAACTCCAGGTAGGCCACCGCCAGAATCCTGAACATCAGGGGGGTCATGGTGCGACGGGCACCCTTCCCACGTTGGGAGGCCATCCCCAGCTGAGCCTCCGCCGTCTTCTTGCTCCAGCGGCGAATGTCCTCATCTTTTACGGCAGTGGGTGCTCCGTATGTGGTAGACCCCCAGGGTCCGGACGTCTTTGGCGATGGCACGCCAAATATCTTTCTTCTGGTGGGCGCTGACCTACATGAAATGTACAGGGGAAAAATAGAAGTCATTACCAACTGCACCGTCAAAGTGATTGGCCCCTATCCCTACCCTTGCCATGTGGCACATGCATTCACCGTCTTTCATGCACGCAGCACTCTGCCCCCTTCCTTCTTACATCCAGCCCTCTCCACACAGGCATAGCCCATACAACATGCTCCCTGTGTACTTACCTGTTTGTCTGGAGGACCGTAGAGTAGCTTGTACTGGGGGAGGACCCCATCAACGAGTTTCTCCAACTCCTCCGATGTGAAGGCAGGGGCCCTTTCCCCAGACACTCGAGCCATTGTCTCTTCCAGGCCGAGGTCACAGCAGCACTTGCAGTGTAGGTCCTCTCCTGTCGAAGATCAGGTATCGAGTGACTGAACAGATATAAAATGGCGGTCACGTCTGCGGCAGTGCGTACCGTCACCGCCGGCGTACATCGTCATTGGCTCCTGGGACCCATAGGGTCCAATGTTAACCAATGCAGCATTGCGCCGCGGTCTTCGACCACCTACCGCGACGGTGTACAACGCCAGCGCACTTACCTCACATCCCATTGTCCCACTTTAGAGGTCAGGCAGCCACCATTTTAGGGGCCCACATGGCTTCATTTTCAACTGCGTCACACAGACCATGGCCTAGACTCAACACACATACAGGCCCCCTTTTGTGTATGAATGGTGTTCTGTGTAAACTGTGGGCATGTGCCTCTGAGTTGGTTGA
The DNA here is from genome assembly GCF_031143425.1 of Pleurodeles waltl. Classification (NCBI taxonomy): domain Eukaryota; kingdom Metazoa; phylum Chordata; class Amphibia; order Caudata; family Salamandridae; genus Pleurodeles; species Pleurodeles waltl. Next base: position 1,694,572,679 of record NC_090440.1, read on the forward strand.
CTCTGTGCTCGCTGTTGTCCTTAATAGGCACCGTCCGCTGGGACATGTGAGGAGATGGCGGCATCCTCCGGTGTACCGACCGTTGGTGGACCTGTCGACAATGGAGGAGCGACATTTGATTATCACCTACAGGCTTGACTGTGCCACAATCCAGGAACTGTGTACCCAGTTGGAGCCAGACTTGATGTCAGCAATCCGCCATCCCACAGGAATCCCCCCTCAAGTGCAGGTGCTGTCAGTGCTCCATTTCCTTGCAATTGGCTCATTTCAAACAACTGTGGCCATGGCATCAGGGATGTCCCAGCCTATGTTTTCCAACGTATTGTCCAGAGTGTTGTCTGCCCTTCTGAAACACATGCGGAGCTACATCATTTTCCCTCAGGTGGAGGATTTGCCTACAGTGAAAGGTGATTTCTATGCCCTGGGACACATCCCCAACATCATAGGTGCTATTGATGGGACACATGTGGCTTTGGTCCCCCCTCACAGGAGTGAACAGGTGTACAGAAACCGGAAGAGTTGTCATTCGATGAATGTACAGATGGTATGTTTGGCAGACCAGTACATCTCCCATGTGAATGCCATGTTCCCTGGCTCAGTGCATGACGCCTACATCCTGCGGAATAGCAGCATCCCTTATGTGATGGGTCAACTCCAGAGGCACCGTGTGTGGCTATTAGGAGAGCACCTGGAAGCAAGTCATTGGGAATGGTTGTCTGGGTCTGGGGTTATCCCTACAGGTTAGTGTGTGTCTAACAGTTGTCCCTCGCCATTTGCAGGTGACTCTGGTTACCCCAACCTGTCATGGCTACTGACCCCAGTGAGGAATCCCAGGACAAGGGCAGAGGAACGCTACAATGAGGCCCATGGGCGAACTAGGAGGGTGATCGAGCGGACCTTCGGGCTCCTGAAGGCCAGGTGCCTCCATATGACAGGTGGATCCCTATTCTACTCACCAAAGAAGGTGTGCCAGAACATCGTGGCCTGCTGTATGCTTCACAACTTGGCTTTGTGACGACAGGTTCCTTTTCTGCAGGAGGATGGTCTAGATGGCGGTGTTGTGGCAGCTGTGGAGCCTGTGGACAGTGAAGAGGAGGAAGCAGTGGAAGAAGACATGCACAACAGGAACTCAGTGATCCTGCAATATTTCCAGTGAGACACAGGTAAGAATACAAACCTGCCTACTACATGTACTTTAACACTACTACCTCTCTACTGTCTGTCATTTTCACCCAGTGTATGGTCACTGAGTTGTCACTTTCCCTTACGATTTCACAGATGTGGGTCCCACTGTGTGACATCTGCTTAGATTCCTCATGGACTAGATCTGTGTGACATAGGCATGTTGACATTACTATTTAAAAAGCATTTTGTCACTGTAATTGCTAATACACTATTTCAAAATCACAGACAGACTCCAGATCGTTTTGTGCTTTAGGTGTGTTTATTTAAGTGCTCAATATTGGAGGGGGTAGTGAAATGGTGAGGGGTGATGGTGGAAGAGTGTCCATGGCAGAGTCCAGTCTATTAGTCTCACAGGTGCATTGCCCCTATGGGCATAGGAAGTGGAGATGGGGCAGTTTAAGTATGGACAGGGTGACAAAGTGGGACAGTAGGATGACAATCAGGGTGGTCGCATTTCTTGGTGGGGGTCTTGGCATCGTACTCTGTCTTTGTCCTGGATCTCAGGAACCGTTTGCAGGGTGGTTCTCCCTCTGCAGGGGGTGGGGTGCTGGTGTGGTGGTCCTGTGGCGGGGCGTCCTGTCCACTAGCGCCGGCGGAGGTGGTGGGCAGTTCATCGTCCATGCTAGTGTCAGGGACCCCTTGTAGTGCCACAGTGTCCCTCCTGGTGTTGAGTACTTTCTTCAGCACCCTTACGATGGGGCCCAGGGTGGAGCTGATGGTTCTGAGTTCCTCCCTGAAGCCCATATACTGTTCCTCCTGCATGCGCTGGGTCTCCTGAAACTTGGCCAGTACTGTTGCCATCGTCTCCTGGGAGTGGTGGTAGGCTCCCATGATGGAGGAGAGGGCCTCGTGGAGAGTGGGTTCCCTTGGCCTGTCCGCCCCTTGTCGCACAGCAGCCCTCCCAGTTCCCCTGTGTTCCTGGGCCTCTGTCCCCTGGACCGTGTGTCCACTACCACTGCCCCCAGGTCCCTGTTGTTGGGGTGGTGGGTTATCCTGGGTTCTCTGTAGTGGTGGACACACTGCTGATTGACGTGTCCTGGGGACGGAGGTATGGGCCCGCTGGGTGGGTGCTGTGCTGGTGTTTCCAGAGGGAGGGAAGGTCTGTGGTGGCCTGTACCTGTGTGAGGGGAACCGACTGTCCCAAGGTCCCCGATGGTCCGGGCTGGTCATCTAGATCCAGTTGGACAAGGGTGCTGTCATCACTGTGGGCCTCTTCTGTTGGTGGTGTGGACATGTGTGGACCCTCCTGTCCGGTGACGTTAGGTAGGGGTCCTGCAGGGGTATAAAAGGATGTTTATTAAATCTGTGTGTGTAATGGTGTGCAATGGGTGAGTGACCGTGAACCCAGTGCTAGCATTCCTGTGTGGGACCTTGTGTGATGATGGTTTAGGGGGTTGTATGGGTATGTGCAGTGGGCATGCTTTGGTGATGGGTGTCCATGCTTTGTTGTTGCATGCAGGGCTTGGTGTTGGGATGGGTGGTTTGTGATGTTGGGACATATGTGAGGAGTTGGGGTGCTGGGGGTGAGGGTGGGGGTATGTGATAGCATGCAGGTAGGGTGGGGGATGTAATAGTAAAGCTTTGACTTACCAGAGTCCATTCCTCCACCTACTCCTGCGAGGCCCTCAGGATGCAGAATCAGCAAGACCTGCTCCTCCCATGTTGTTAGTTGTGGGGGAGGAGGTAGGGGTCCGCCGCCAGTCCGCTGAACCGCCAGGTGGTGTCTTGAGACCACGGAACACACCTTCCCCTGTAGGTCATCCCCACCTGTTCCTGATGTCCTCCCGATTTCTTGGGTGCTGTCCCACTGCGTTGACCCTGTCCACTATTCTTCACCATAGCTCCATCTTCCTTGCAATTGAGGTGTGCTGCACCTGTGCTCCGAATAGCTGTGGCTCTACCCGGATGATTTCCTCCACCATGACCCTGAGCTCCTCCTCTGAGAACCTGGGGTGTCTTTGCTGTGCCATGGGGTGGTGTAGGTGATGTGTGGGGTGGAGTGTGTGGTGATAAGTGTGGTGATATGTAGTGGTGTGTTGTCTGAGGTGCGTGGAAGTTGTGTGGGTGATGGTGTTGTGTGCCTGTGGATGCTAGTTTGTTGATGGTGGTGTCTCTCTCTGGCCTTCTCTCTGTGATTCTGGTTGTGGGGGTTTGTGGGTGATGTGGGTGCGTGTTTTATATTGTAATGGGTGTGTGGGAGTGGTGTGTGTATGTGTATCAGGTGTGTGTATTTTGAATTGTCCAATGTGACTGTGTTTTGGAAATGTGTGTGTATTTTGAGCGCAGCGGTGAGTACCGCCAATGGAATACCGCGGTTGAAAGACCGCCGCGTGGATTCGTGTGTCGTGATAGTGTAGGCGTATTTCTGTTGGCGTGACGGTGTCGGTTTTGTTTTCGCCAGTTTATCACTGACCTTTGGAGTGGCCGACTTGTGTGGGTGTCTAAATTTTGTCGGATTCCGAAATGTGGGTCATAATAGCTGTGGCTGAATTCCACGGCGGTGTGTTGGCGGTCTTCTGCACGGCGGTAAGCGGCTTTTACCGCCAATGTTGTAATGACCGCCATAATGCTTCCTTCTGCAGACTTCTGTAGTTGTCTTAATATAATAGGGGGAGAACTGTTAGGGTCAAGCATCACTCCCAGGTCTTTCTGGTGCCACCAGCTTATAATACTATCCCCCTTTTTAGATACATAGATCTTCTCTTAAGCGTAACGTCGTTCATATTCAACTTATCCAACAAAATATCCATGAAGATTTATTGGCTCACCACCATAAGCACACGGGGTGATATCTGGCCGCAACAATTTGACTTTACCTTTTAACTCATTCTGATAAAATGTGTTAGAGACTATAGTAATCTTTGCCCCCGAGTCAAATAACACCTTAGTTTTTCTTCCTTCTACAGTGATATAATCTAGAGGCCCACCCAACCTCTTCTCTGAAACCTGTAGAACTATTTGGCTACACGCAAAGTCTGAGTCATCATTGACCTCATTAGAGTGATCATCAATGACACTCAGTGTCTGCTTAGATCTTTTTAGATTGCAAACAGCTGAAAAATGTCCTTTCTTCTTGCAAAATAGACAAGAACTATTAATAGCTGGGCAAAGTTTGCTGTTTGCTAAGTGACCTTCTCTGCCGCATCTGTAACATTTCTTTCTACTAGTACCAGTTGTTTCTCTGCCAGAAAACTTGTTAGGTTTAGATTTTGTACTACCAACCACATTGATATCTTTTGAATCACTACTTGTGACAACTTGGACACATTTAAGGGAGTGCTCAATTCTCTTAGCAAGTGATACCACTTGATCAATTTGAGGATCATCTAATAATCATAATTCGGCGTGTACTTTTTCCATATTACAACCCAACATGAATTGGTCACGAATCCTTTCCTCCAAAGTTGATCCAAACTTACACGAAGACGCTAAATGCCTCAATTCTGTGACATAATTTTCAACAGTTTCACCCTCCATTTGTTGCCTCTTGCCAAAGTAGTACCTTTCTAAGATAGTACTAACCTTGGGGAGATAATGAAGGTCTAACTTTCTAATGCATATATCATATTCATTGAGATTGATAGCTTCACTATCTGGAAGATCGGGAAGATGATCAAAGATTTCTTCACCCTCTGTTCCCAAACAGTGAAGCAACAATGCCGTTCTTCTTTCATTACTTAAGGATGTACCACAAACCCTGGCATATCTTTCGAAAACCTTTTTCCATTTTCCCCATTTGATGGGAGGTTCTCCAGGAGTGGAAAGAAAGAAAGGTGGAGATGCAACGTTCTGTATTACAATTAGCTACAAGCTTCAGTATACAATACACATATGTGGCATCAACTGATACAAGGCAGCAATTAAATGAGCAACGAGAGATGACAGTACGAGGTCTCCCTGGAAGAAGAAAATGTAAAAACAGCAATGTTTGTATAGTATTCCTTTTGAGCACTTCAGCATACAATGTACATATATAGCATCAACTTAGTTCAAGGCAGCAATTGAATGAGCAACAAAAGATGGGAGAATGAGGTCTCTCTAGAAGAAAGAAATTGCAGCAACAGCAATGTTTGCCTTGAGATCCTTTACTGACAAAAGAGCATGGACGCTGTTGTTTTAATTTGTGAGGGAGTTACAATTGCAGCCTGCGTGTAGTAGAGACGATGTTGTGCAGAGTTCAAATGAGGTGTGTGCCTCAGCATGAATTCCTGCTTTGAGTGGCAATCCAGCAGTAAAAGGCGAGTAGAGGCTGTCCCTGTAAAGCCTCACTCTGTAGCCACCACTGCTCCAGGTGCTGCTACTGCTGTATGAGTCCCTGGAGCTGTATCCACCCCCGTAGCCACCGCTCCTGGACTCGAGGCAGCTGATGCCGTCGTAACTGTCTCGGCCGCCTCGTCACCTGCGGCCGCACCTGTAGTAACTGTGGCTCCGGTCTGCGGCTCCGGTCAGACTTCCTCAAACCAGGGAAGCGCTGAGTAAAGAAAAAAAGTGCGCCCGAGGGTCTCCCGGGAAAAGCGCATAAAAGAGAGGTGCGCCTACTTCCTCAAACAAAGGAAGCGCTTCAGTGCGGATTACAGCGATGCGTGACTTCTCTCAATTAAAAAGAGAAGTGCGCCCGAGGATGACCAAAGCATAGCTAATCAGGAAAAGCGGGGTGCGCCTCAGCATGAACTTGGCACAGTGTCTGGAGGAGAAAAAAAAATAAAGAAACAGCAGCTGCTTGAAACCGAAATCAAAGGCCGTTGGTTGTTTACCTTTGAATAAGGAAGGAGTTGGGATGTCGTCTTCCACTACGAAGGTCGGCCTAGCTCGTCACCAGTGTAATGTAGCATGAAGTCCACGAAAGGAAGTAGTTTCATTCAAGTTTAATGGCGGAAACAGAAGATACAATCAAGACATATAAACATCCCAACTCCAGTCCTCAACATCTCTCTCCCTCTAAAGCTCTTTGCCTCCCGCTCCTAGCAACCCCAAGATTCCAAGCCCTAAAACCATTGCTACAGATGAAAGTTCTGAGCCATGAGAAACATGAATAATGAAAGTTCTGAGCAATGAGAAACATGAATACAACCAATACAACAAAGAGTAGTACAGGGGATCCTGTGTCTACTTTCACTAACCTCTATATTGAGAGACTTAGAGACTACCAAGAACATTTCTTGATGTTTTAGGGGAGTTTAGACATTGTTCCATTTTCTCCCCGATTTATGTTTTTAATTATGTCCGAGGTCATATATCTAATTAAACTGTATTGTACCTCCAGTCATTTTTAACTGTTTTTTTCTTTCTTCATACCAATCCAGTACTCATTTTTGACCGGCTTGTCATTATCTGCAAAAGATCTCTGGCAAAGAGCCCCACTGTGGGGCCCGTCAGGCATTGCAGCAAGGAGCAGAGCCCTCTGATGAAGCATGTCACTGAATGGTGAGTGAGGGCTCTTGCTTCAAAGATTTTGACTCCTAGGGACCTGTGATTTATGGTTACATTTTGTGTGTTGGAACTGTGTATATACTTTTTTTGATTTATAGGTAATCATAGAAGAACATTTTTATAATCTACAGTGGTCTGTCTGGATCAACAACTGTGGTGACATATGAAATTATTGATGAGACAGTGCCCATGTCTGGCAGCTACTGATGCCCCTCTGTGGAGATTGCACTGTTATGTCTGTCTGGTGGGGTATCCTGGAAACCCCTGAAACAATGGGTGAATAGAAGAGAAGTCCTTCTTGAATTTGCTGTCATTCCTGGTTCCTATGACGGATATGGCTATCTTGTATTGTTACAGTGTCCTCAGTGGGTGCTTGCAATGATGGTATGATCAAATCAACAGGTTACTTTCCTTCAGTAACACTCTTTCTGGTGGATACTGTAGATCACCCACGTTCTGAATACCCCTAGACACCAGACTGGATTCAGAGATTTTCCTCAGCAACTCTCCCGTGTTTCAGCAGGTGGTGTTGTGCAGCTCTGTATAGGCTTCATCCTGCCCCGGAAGTGACATCGGACCCACATATAAGTGCAACTTTTGCTTGCTGACGTGAGTTTCTTATTGACTGCCCGTGCAAATGGACGCTGTGCCTATGAATGGGTGCATATCTCCATGGGACTTTATTATAGATAGAAAAATAGACCAGTAGAGGTCAGGATGCTGCAAGTAATATGCGGTTAGATAGAGTATCTACCGCAAACAGCACTACCAAGGTAAGTAATCTGTACTTCTGATTGATATTTCTGGTGGATATTTCTGATGCAGTTAGATAGAGTATCTACCAGAAAGAGCACTACAAATGGTAAGTAATCTGTACTTCTGATGGATACTTTTAACTGCAGATCCCTCACATTGTTAATAGATACCAAAGCACTACCTCCTACCTCCTAAAGTGGTTTGTATGTGAAATGGCTCACATCAAAACATCCTGCAGGACTGAACGGGCAAAATGCCCTTCCCAGAAGATCTGGTTATCAAGGCAGTAGTGCTCCGTGAACATGTGAACTGGCACACTGCCCACATCTTGGCCCTACAGATGTCCAAATCAGGAACTCCGCTTCCAACGCTGTGGTAGCAGACTTGGCTCTGGTCTAAAGAGGCCGAATCCCCTCTGGAGACCGCTTGTTGGCCAGTACATAAAAAAATCTTTATACTGGTGACTAGCCACCTCAATATGGACCATTTCTGTACTGTTTTACTCTTCGTTCCCCTAGAGAACACCACAAAGAGCTGATCATCCACCAAGTGGTCGCTAGTACGATTGATGTGAAAACTCAAGGCTCTTTTGGGGTCAAAGTAATGGAGTCTATCCTCTTCTTTTGCGGGGTGAGGCAGAGCAAATAATGCCCGAAAAGTGATGGATGGGCCAACATGAGAGGGAGACACAGTCCTCAACTCCAGTTTTCCTGGGAAAAAGGTGGTGCCTGGAGACAGAGCCTGCTGTTGATGCACTGAAGTTATTGCAATGGGAAAGGCTGTTTTAAAAGTCAGGAGGCACAAATGATAGTTGTGCATCAGCCCAAATGGGGCAGATATAAGGAATTTGAGAACCAAATTAAGGTCCAAGTGTGGCATCACAAAAGGTTTGAGTGTGAACATACGAAATAAACCTTTAAGAAAACGCATAGCAACTGGCAATTTAAACAAGGATGGCTAGTCCAGCAAGCGCATAAAGGCTGAAACTGCCATCAAAATAAACTTAAACAATGCCCATGGCAAGTCCTTGGTGGCCAAACACAGCACAAATAACAAAACTGACAACTTTGCTTGCAATGGGTCTGTAGACAGGAACTACACCAGGTGACAAAATTATTTACATGTCCTTTGTAAACATTTTTTTTTTTTGGACGCCTGGTTGGTAGAATGACATCCACAGCATTGGGAGGCAGGTCAAAAGCAGTTTACAGTTGCCACTCAACTAGGTTCAGAGGTGTGAAGCCTCCTGGCACAAGACCCAAGACCCCACCCCGCCCTTATAGTTGCAATGCCACATGGTGGTGTTGCTGGCTGTAAGGACCTGAAGCAGCCTGCCTTTGATGGCTGGAAAGAAGGTCTTCAACCCCAAGCAAATCTCCTACATCCACAACAAGTTGATTGGTAGGTCGGTCTCTGCTGAAGACCAGAGTCCTCTGATCCCCACCTACTCTGGGACCTCCCTTGGGAGATCTCCACAACCCAGCAGTGATGCATCTATTACCACCATCAGCTCTGGATGGGGAAGTGAGAGAGGTCTGCTACTAATTCAATTGTGGTTGATCAGCCACCACTGCAACTGTTTACAAGTTCCTCCAAGAACTGTGTGGAATCTGACAGGTTCCTTTGGTGCTGGGCCCATCAAGACTTGAGATGCCATAGCAGAGTCTGCATATGCCATCTGGTGTGGTCGACAAGCAAGATGCAGGATTCCAGTAGACCGAAAAGTCTCAGAACCACTCTCACTGAGATCTATGACTAAGGCTGTTAGGGATCCTAGCCCAAATGCCCTGGACTTGTTGATCTGGAAGAAAGGCTCAAAACTGCACAGAATCCAGAATGGCTCTGTTGAACAGGATCCTTTGAGAAGGAGTCAGCTGTGACTTTGGCATGTTGAAAGAGAACTTCACAGATGTTAGGAGGTTCGCCGTCAACTAGAGGCGGCCTATGATTGACTGTTGTGAGTCCACCCTCAACAATCAGTCATCAAGGTAAGCAATACCCAATCTCGAAAGGTGCACTGCAACCACTTTTGTGAACACCAGAGATACAGTGGTGAGGCTGAAAAGGAACCTGGAAAACTGAAAATGCCTGTTGGACGATTTGGAGGATTGACCTGTTCGGACGTGATGCCCTGCAACCCAGGGAGGTAATATTTTATCCTGCTTCATACAGAGTGGTCATGTGTCACCATGGGCTAACTAAAGCTGCTTGGAACCTGAAGTGCCGGTGGGCAGGAGACTGGGCAGCATGTTGATACTGTTAGCCTGGATATTATTGCCTAGATCCCCAACACCAACCTCAAAAGGACGGAGAGGACTGCTGCTGGGATGGGAGCCAAAGACTTTCCAAAGACTCAAAAGGTGCAGTCTTGCTGGGGATACTGCCAATTGGTCCAGAAAGATCTGGGGAGCAAACTGTGGTGGCCCTGCTTTCTTTGAAGCACTCAAGTGCAGAGTTTGCCCTATCTCCAAAGAGGTGTTGTCAAATGGCATTTCCATTATTGAGGCTTGAATGTCACCCAAAATGCCTATGGATCTCATCCACACATGGTGCCGAAGCACCACACATGTACCACCTGCTCTTTTTAATAAGTCAGTAGTGTCCAGCTCAGAGCAGATGGCATATTTTGGTGCATCTTGGCCATCCTGAATGATCTGTGCCAAGCTAAATTCATTGGGAACTTCTGGCAAGATCTCGTTGATCATGTCCCACAATGGATGTGAATAGCATCCCAATAAACAGATTGCATTGACTGAATGAAAGGCCAAACTGGCTGAGGAAAACATCTGTTTCCCCAAGGCCTCCATACGTTGTGACTGCCTTTCAGAAGTTGTAGGGAAGGAATTCAAGTTCAACCTCCTGGTCCGTGCCTGAATCACAAGGCTGTTGGGTGCAGGAGAATGTATGAAAAAGGCAGGGTCATCTGGGGCAGGTCTATATCATCTATTCCTTGCCTATTTAATAGTGGGCAAGTGCAAAGTTTAGCCAAAGTGCCCATCAGCGTATCAGTCACAGCTTCACTGAATGAAAGGCGCGGTTCTGTGTGGGTTTGCCCAGGTTGAAGGACCTTGGTCATTATGTTTTTTTTAACTCAATCACTGGTAGCTGAAAATCAAGAACCTTGACTGCACATCAGATCACTACAGTGAAACAGGGGGATTCTTCTGTTGAGGGACATGGGGAGGAGGTGAGGGGGACTCAACCCATTGTCAGGGGAGGTGTTCAGACAACTGCCATCTTAAAAATCCATAAGAACATTATCATTATTGTAGCACAGGAGTGCATCCTCACCGACATCTCCACTGTCATCACCCAGGCCATGTTGGCTACGTCTGAAACAGAGCACAAAAGACTGAGAACTTAAAGGCGACCCCTGGTTAGTGGCAGGGTTTTGTCTGAATCAGAATAAAGATGGATTGGCTGTGTTGGAACATGCACAGGACGCAATTTCAAATGAGGTTGTGTTGGATTTATTTAGGAGTCAGACAAAATAATTGGATCCTCCTCCAGTGTCAGCTGTATCTGAGCCAGTGTTGACATGACAGGGACTGCGATGGGTTGTGGTGCCGGGTTCAAATTTAGGATAGGCATCAGTCGCGGAGTCAGGTCAGATGCAAAAGTGGGGTCAGATAGAGTCAAGTTCAAATCTACCAATGGTAATCCACCTTGAAGCCTCCTTGAATCATTGGGGCCACAAGGCATAGCAGAGAGAGCCAGAAGGCTGATGAAAATTGTCAATATGGCTTCTTTTAAAGCCTTTATCTGCTGTGGTGTTGTGTGGGGACCCGGCAACTTGAGTTGCATCGAGACCAGTTGTTTGATCGGTTCCTCAGTAGGAGATCGGGAATAAGACGGAGAGGCACCTTTACATCCCCATGATTTCTCCGAGACAGACTGGTGGAACGGAGAAAAATCCGGCTTCATCTTCTTGCGTTTCTTCTTGGGTATTAACTTATCTGAAGATTTGGAGTGCGAGGAAAATTTTTCATGGGAATGGTACCATGAGTGGGTCCACTCCCTCGACTGTGACCAGGAGCGGCTCGTACATGGCTTTCATCGGAGCTCAGCAACATAGTTTGGCTTCACGATCACGCATCACCTTTGGATTCGTTTGGGCGTAGTCGCAGCTGGCCTTGGAGTTGTGTAATGACCCCATACACCAGACATCCCTTGAGGGGATCTTTCACGGACATCTGAATGTGACAGTCTTTACAAGGCTTAAATCATGTAGTTGTCGGTGGGGACATGTCCACAGGATACCAAAAAAGGAATTTAGAGCAAAAAACGTTGTCAGAAGATAATCTGATAGTTTGATAGCAAGCTCCGGATTAATCTCAAAATGCATACAAAGAAAGGAAATGACATTAGCATGCAGGAGAGGTGCTTATATGTGGTTCTGATGTCACTTTTAGAGAGGGATGAAGCTGACGTGGAGCTGCACGGCACTGCCTGTTGGCGAGTGAAAGCAATGCTGATAACATCTCTGGATCCTGTCTGGCACCTGGGAATATTCACAAGGTGAAGAATTTGTGGTTAGAAATATCCATCAGAAGTTTGTGGTTCACTTGATATCTGCGTTAATAGTCCATTTCATATTGGATGTATAACTCATACTTATGTATAGCCATGACAGGTCTGCTTGGTATGAAAGGTATGCTATAGTGGAACATGAGAATTAGTGAGTTGGTCCTCACATTTTTACACTAAATTCAGGCAAACAAGGGTTAGAGAACAGAGGCAGAATCCACCTGTAAGTTGCAGAAATCGCTGTGTAAACCAAAGAGGCAGAATCCGTCTATACATATAAGAAATAGGCCTGTTAACTAGTCAATATGACATACCAAAGTGTTTATCAAATTATTATTACATTTGTTATGCAATGTTTTTATATAACTATTTCACTCACACTTAACACTTCCCACACCTGATGGTTGCAAACACAAAAATACACTTTTTCTCCCAATTTCTCTAAAAATTTGATTGTCAAACACATAGTAACATCTGAAATTTTATTGTTTGGTGGGAACTTTCTAAAAGACCCAGAAGCTCTTTGACTTAAGAAATGCAGAATACATTCTCAGATGAAAGATTATTACTATGGTTGACAATTTCTTGTGTCCAAATAACACAGGGACAAGTGCACCAGTCTCTACAACATTATTAATCTTATGTAGGAACAACATGTGCAAGACAAAGACAGGCGCATCAGTACACAAATCAACATTATCAAAGACACTATGGGGGTCATTCCGACCCCGGAGGGCGGCGGGCGCCGCCCGCCGGGCGGAGACTGCCAGAAGACCGCACCGCGGTCAAATGACCGCGGCGGTCATTCTGACTTTCCGGCTGGGCCGGCGGCCGACCGCCAAAAGGCCACCCGCCGGCCCAGCGGGAAAGACCCAGCAACAATGAAGCTGGCTCCGAATGGAGCCGGCGGAGTTGCTGGGGTGCGACGGGTGCAGTGGCACCCGTCGCGATTTTCAGTGTCTGCCAAGCAGACACTGAAAATCTTGCTGGGGCCCTGTTAGGGGGCCCCTGCACTGCCCTTGCCAGTGGCATGGGCAGTGCAGGGGCCCCCAGGGGCCCCACGACACCCGTTCCCGCCAGCCTCTTCCTGGCAGTGTAAACCGCCAGGAACAGGCTGGCGGGAAGGGGGTCGGAATCCCCATGGCGGCGCTGCTTGCAGCGCCGCCATGGAGGATTCCTTTGGCCAGGGGAAAACCGGCGGGAAACCACCGGTTTCCCTTTTCTGACCGCAGCTTTACCGCCGCGGTCAGAATTGGCCAGGAAGCACCGCCAGCCTGTTGGCGGTGCTTCCGTGGTCGTTGGCCCTGGCGGTCAATGACCGCCAGGGTCAGAATGACCCCCTATGTGCCAGAGAGGCGACAGCGTAAGTGTGCAATTAACAGAGATCAACTTTACATTGCACAACATTTGTGAGACAATAAACTGTTTACTAATAGATGGGCATGTGATTCTGTAGGCTGTCATTTTCAGACACATCAGATGTGAAAGCGAGGCCTGTAACCTGGAGACAAGTGCATCAATGCACAGACCAATATTACATCAGATAACAAAGATATGTGCATTGATTAAAGAGCAACATTTCTTGGGAACTTGGATGTCCTAGAGGGAACTGACTGGTAAAGACTTGTACTTGCAGAGACTTCAGTCATGAAAGAGAGGAGTCCCTTGGTAGTTTTGGAACATATGCCTCAATCCATTAATCATTAATGCTAGGGATATCAGGTGCCACAAAGCAGTAATTGAAAGTAAAATATATGTTGCTGAATGTACAGGCTAGAATTATGAGGGACATAAAGTGTCATGGGTAGGTTATGCAGGTAAAATGGTCATGATCCTCTATGGATGAACATTCAGATCCTCTTTACAAGTTGGCCATTATCATATGCAATAATTACTGCATTCAATAAAAACCGATACCAAGTTGCTTCTGTGTTGTACAAATGTCATAATTATCTACTATCATGAGCTTCTTGGGGAATCAATCAATCAAATAATTTCTTAAGTGCACTACTCACCCGGTAGGGTCTCAAGGTGCTGGGGGGGGGGGGAAGGGGAATGGCCGATTACTGCTCGAAAAGCCATGTTTTTAGGTGCTTTCTGAAGGTTAGTAGGTCCTGGGTCTTGCATAGGTTGGTGGGGAGGGAGTCGCAGGTCTTGGCGGCGAGGTGGGAGAAGGATCTGCTGCCGGAGGTGGTGCGTTGGATGCGGGGGACTGTGGCGAGGGCGAGGTTGGCGGAGCGGAGCTGGCGAGTTGGTATGTGGAAGTTTACTCGTTCGTTGAGGTAGCCCGGTCCAGTGTCGTGGAGGGCTTTGTGAGCGTGGACGAGGACCTTGAAAATGATCCTTTTGTTGATGGGCACCCAGTGTAGAGATCTGAGGTGGGTGGATATGTGTTCGTGGCGAGGGAGGTTGAGGATGAGTCGTGCGGCTGCGTTCTGGATTCGCTGGAGTTTTCTTTGAAGTTTGGCTGTCCCTGCGTAGAGGGTGTTGCCGTAGTCCAGTCTGCTGCTGATGAGGGCGTGGGTGACTGGTCTTCTTGTTTCTAGGGGTATCCATTTGAAAGTCTTGCGTAGCATGCGAAGAGTGTTGAAGCAGGAGGATGATATGGCGTTGATTTGCTGGGTGATGCAGAAGGATGAGTCCAGTATGATGCCAAGGTTGCGTGCACTGGTGGTGGGTGCTGGGGGTGGTCTGAGGGTGGTGGGCCACCAGGAGTCGTTCCATGCTGTCTTGTTGGGGCCGAAGATGATGATCTCTGTTTTGTTTGAGTTCAATTTGAGGTGGCTTGTTGTCATCCATTTGGCGGTGTTGAGGAGTCCGGCGTGCAGGTTAATCTTGGCGGTGGCTGGGTTCCTGAGGGAGATGATGAGCTGGGTGTTGTCAACGTAAGAAATGATGGTGATGCAGTGGGGGCAGAGGATGTTGGCGAGAGGAGCCATGTAGATGTTGAAGAGGGTGGGGCTGAGGGAGGATCCTTCGGGGACCCCACAGATGATCTTGGTGGCTGTAGACCAGAAAGAAGGAGGCGAACTCTTTGGGTTATTTCGGAGAGGAAGGAGGTGAGCCAGTCCAGGGCCTTGTGGCGAATTCCAGCGTCGAACAGGCGTGCGCAAAGGGTTTGGTGGCATACAATGTCAAAAGCTGCAGAGAGGTCTAGGAGGATGAGGGTGACGGTCTCGCCCTTGTCCACTCTGGCCATGATGTCGTCTGTGCAGGTGATGAGGGCGGTCTCAGTACTGTGGTTGTTGCGGAATCCAGATTGGGAGGCGTTGAGTATATTGTTTTCTTCAAGGAAGCGAGATAGTTGTGCGTTGACCATCTTCTCGGCGACCTTTGCGGGGAAGGGGAGAAGAGAAATGGGTCGGTAGTTTGTGAGGTCTTCCGGGTCTGCTTTGAGTTTTTTGAGAAGAGCATTGACTTTGGCGTGCTTCCAAATATCTGGGAAGGTTGCGGTGTCGAAGGAACTGGTGATGACGGAGCTGGGGAGCAATGATTTGGCTGGCCTTGTTGAAAATGTGGTGGGGGCACAGGTCTGTTGGGGAGCCTGAGTGGATGGAGTTCATGGTTTTGCCGATTTCTTCGTTGTTGGTGGGGGTCCAGGTGTTCAGTCGGTTGGTGCGGCAGGGTGTTGTGGTGTTGATTGTGTTGGTGGTGGTGGGTGCTGATGATGAGGGTGATCAGAAGCTGTTGTGTACGTCTGCGATTTTGCAGTGGAAGTAGTTGGAGAGGGAGTTGCAGAGGTCTTGGGAGCGTGGGGGGTCGATGGTGCAGGATTTGGGTTTGGCAAGTTCTTTGATGATGGCAAAGAGTTTCTTGCTGTTGTGTGTGTTGTTGTCTATGCGTTCTTTGTAGAATGATCGTTTGGTGGTCTGGAGGAGTTGGTGGTGTTTGCGCATGGCTGTTTTAAGGGTGGAGAAGTTGCTCATTGAGGGTTCTTGGCACCAGGCTTTCTCAGTTTTTCGGCATTCTCGTTTGGAAGATTGAAGTTCTGTGGTGAACCAGGGGGCAGTCTTGGTAATGCGGGTGTTGTTGTTAGTTTTCAAAGGGGCAAGGGAGTCTTCACAGGTTTCTAGCCATCGTGTGAGGTTGTGGGCGGCGGTGTTGGGGTCGTTGGTGATGGGTGGTGGAGCTTGTGAGAGGTTGGAGATCAAGTGTTCCTTGGAGATCTTGTTCCACTTGCGGTAGGGTGTGGTGAGTTGTTGGTGGTGGGTTTCATGAAATGGAAGTGGACGCAGTGGTGGTCATTCCAGTGGAGTTCGGGGCTGTGAGTGAAGGTGATGTGGTTGCTGGAGGTGAAGATAACGTCTAGCGTGTGTCCCGCTGAGTGGGTGGGTGAGGTGACCAGTTGCTTCAGGCCGAGGTTTGTGAGGTTGTCCAGCAGGGCTGTGGTGTTGCAGTCGTGGGTGCTTTCCAGGTAAAAGTTGAGGTCACCAAGGAGTGTGTAGTCTGTGGAGGAGAGGGCGTGGGAGCTGATGGTATCGGCGATGGTGTCACAGAATGGGGGGCGGGGTCCTGGTGGTCTGTAGATGAGGGTTCCTCTAAGGGTGGTGTAAGCGTTTATGTATATTTGAAAGTGTAGGTGTTCTGCGTTGTCTAGGGAGTCGTTGGTGTTGGTGGAGATTTTGATGGAGTTTTTGTGTATTATGGCGATACCTCCTCCTGGTTTGTTGGTGCGGTCTCTACGGGTGATTTTGTAACTCTCTGGGATGGCTATGGCGATGCCGGGTTCTGATGAGGGGTTTATCCATGTTTCAGTGAGGAAGGCGATGTCAGGGGAGTTTGTGAGGAGTAGGTCCCAAAGTTCGATGGCGTGCTTGTGGACGGAGCGGGTGTTAAGGAGGATGCAGTTGAGGTGAACAACATGCAGATTTTGGTGCTTTCCCAATCAGACTCCGAATGTTACTGTAAATACCTAGCATTTTCTCTGGATAAATCAATGGGTTTTACCAGCCAATATATATCACAAAACTCATAATGATAACTCATAATAGTCATGTGTAGTAACAGAAGTTACCGTAACTAATGCTATAAAACAGGCCATTCATAATAAGGGCCTCAGAGTGACATCTGGTATGCAAAGAGCTGTGACAGTGGCATAGCGGCATAGTAATTAATCTATTGATTATCACAGCCATCGGAGTGTGGGTTAGAACTTTGAATATAGCTAAGATGTGTTAACATTACCAAGGAACACAGGGTGTGAGAGGGGACAGTGAAGGATTCATACATAGACTAGCATTGTCTAGGACACCAGATGCAAGGTAGGGAACAGGTGGGGGTAACAGAATAGTGTAATCAATCTACAGAATTAAATTACTAAGGGCGTCAGGTGTGAGACAGGGGACAAGCACAAGTAGCAGGAAGATATTTATTGATCTACAAACACATTAGTTTGGATTTGCAGCATCAGCAAGTCTAAGAAAAGGATTGATCAGGTAACACCGAAGTAGATGTTTGATTTAATGGATCAACATTACTGCACCAACATTATAAGGCTTGTGACTGGGATAAGTATGAAGGGAAAGAAAAGTCCTTCTACGCAACTTTGTTAATCTCGAAGAAGAAACTTTAGATGCATGAGGAGTTATGTGCAGGAAACCTTCACAGGCATCCATTGGTAAACCAATATGAAAAATAAGACACTGGACCATTACATGAAATGGACAGTAATGCTAGATGTGCCTATCTTAAAGAATACAAGGCCTGACAGAGTTTGGTGGCCAGGTAACACCAGAGGCGTAGCTCCAGGGGGGTTGTTTGGGGTGTTAAACCCACTAATAAATGTATTTTCTTCTAAATAGTTGGGTACTGGTGCTTTCAGTCGAGTATTGTGAGATGTCAGTTGGATTTCACCAGAAATGTTTACATACACACAGACAAAAACACACACATGTGTTGAAAGTCCTCAAAAATATTAGTTATTTTACAAATTATCATAATATATATTGTATTTTATCTATTAGTACTCCCACCAGTCCGCATTCCTCTCCCTTTCCGCTGCCCCATTGGCCCTCTCATGCACCCTGCTTGTCGTATAATAATGCATTTAAACATTATATGCCAGCCTGATTGTTGGAAAATCTGAAGCTCACACCCCTCCAAACTTACTGACCAAGCCACGCCCCTGGGTAACATTGATAAAGCGTCCACCTTCTTGTAAGTGCATTATAATCTATGGTACCTGTAATAAGGAAGAGTAACCTGTCGCCACACTCCATATCAGGCCAAAGATTTATTTAACAGCAGGATAATTACAAATTACAATGTGAGAAATATTATGCCGTTACTTGCGTGTTTGTGTGACCCTGCATTTGTTTGTGGTTCACTGAATGACCTTTCACTATGAAACCATCCACCAGGTAATAAATTATTGTTTGAAGTTTGAATGCATGACTTTCATTATTTGTAACAAGTCATCAAATACAAGCTGAACATTTAAACCTGCAGCCTGTGGCCAGCACAGATAATTTCGAGAATAGATTTGGAAAAGCTGGGCTTGTTAGTGAGCTTTCATAAATATATGGCAACAAGAAATGCAGAAAATATCCAAGTCAATCAATTTCACTTACGTAAGTGCCTGAACAGGTTCTTATTGCAGAATAACTCTACAACCCTATTTGCTGACAAACCTACAAATTCTGATCACCGGGTAGAGGGTAGATTTAGTTCTGTGGGCACTGGGTTGCCTACACCTTTTGAATACACCCAATGACTGGTTAAAGCTTTGGACTATCAATGCTAACTTATTTATGACTTTCGAACCCTCCACAGACCAGGTTATTTAGCTATGAAGTGCTTAGTGACACATCAAGGATGCCATCAGCAAGCAAGAACATGCTCTCCCTCACACCCCCAGTGGGAAGTAAAAGACACCCGTAATTGTGACGAAACAGGCCCTTCACACCACTGGGCCCTAGTGCCACTTCATCTGCTGCCCTTATGAGAACTACAGAACCTGGGAGTGTTGAGCACAGAGTGAGGACAGCTGTAGACATCCTTGTGAACTTGAAGCCTTCCTAGCTTGCTGATTTACCATTTTAAAAGTATGTATGCAGACTGGTGGATAGATATTGAACTCTGCATGGATTGCCATTCTGGCAGTTCTAAATATAAAGCAGTGTCGCTGGTTAAAAAATTTACATACTGAACGTCTGGTGGCCTTAAACCTCAATCTATAGATAAGAGGGTTAGGAGGTTTGCTGCTATAATCCTCCATCAGTATGTGAGAATTTCACAACCGTGTTTTTTAATTCAAATTCAAATTTAAAAGGAGTGGCTGCGTTTATATAAAATCATACCTTCAACACTGAAAAAAAAGTCAGATAGTTTCTGAAACTGTTGGGGTTGGTCAGTTTCTTCTAAATGAAAGGCTATGTTATTTTGTTGCAAAGAGAAGGCGGGGGTTATTGATAGTTGAAGATTTTATGATGGAATTATTATGAAAGGAAGGTAAGAGGAGATTGGACGGATCACCTTGTTCCTTCACACAGTATATCGACTAGAAGGAAAAGGTATGTAATCCTAGATCTCCTTCTAGAGAACCTAACTGAAATCTTAAGCATTGATAATAATAATAATGCACACTGAACTGTTCCTCCCATGTGCAGGATTTCCAGGATCCTGCATGTAGACAGGATAATTCAATGCATATCATTATCAATGGAGACCTTCGAAGAAGAACAGCAGGAGCCTATGGGTGCCTGTCTTCTAAAAAAAAACACCAATGTCCTTTAAGCATTTAGAGTTTGGGGTTGTCTTCCAGGTCAGGGGAGATTTGGGTTCTTTTCCTGTGACCTGAACAGGAAAAAAGCTGATCTGATAGTCATGGCGTCGAAAAGGCCGCCCTCAGTTTGGTGACACCTTCCAAACTGTGTCCACAAAGGAAAACCACTATCCCCGGTTCTAAGTAAGGCTGGGAATGTGAGAGGTAGGCACACAAAACAGTTGCCAATTTTTAGGTGCTATCCCATTACCAGTATCTTCTAATGGAGGAGTTGGTGTGGAATGCAGAATATGGATTTCAGGATTTGCAATCTCACAGTGTGGGTTGCAGATTAGAGACTGGAGCATATCAGCTCTTGCAAAGAGCGAGAAAAGTGATAGACGTGTGTTTATTAATTGTGTGCGGTGAAGAGCAATGGGGAAAGAAGGGTTTCTTCTTTTGCACTGTGGGATGCATATCGGAAAGTGGATGATCGCACAATGTGCACTACAAAGGAGGGGCTGTTCTTTCGCATTATGAGATGCTCTCACAGCATGTGCTGTGAAAGTGTAGGACACAGAGCGTGGGCTGGTGGGGCTTTAATTCCACACTGGGCAATACAGCAAAGAGGGTGGATGAATTATTTCAGCTTGTACTAATAATAGCAGTGAGAATGATCTAATGACCTCTCAATCCTGGTTTAACACCAGGAAGAGAAACAAGGTAGCACTACTTGCTGTGACCCACAGCCAAAAATAGGCCTAGCAGGAGCCATAAAGCCATTCCCTGGCCCACCTGTCTGCAGGAGATTATCGACAGATTAAGAAACTGCTAAGAGGTTTAGCAGGCTCTGTACACATCACACCAGGGCCCTGGCACTGCCAGGGATACGGGACATTACATATAAGGGCTTTCTTTCGAGCTTCGGGCGGGATCGGCAGCTTTGCCCAACTGACTTGCTTACTCAATGGGTGCGGCGAGTCGCCACCTTTCCAAGAAAAAAAACGTCAAGTCATTTCTTCTGATTTCGCAGTTTTGGAGTGCATTGGGGTACATTTTGGACTTCTTCAGTGTGGCCCTAACTACAAAGGAGAATTAAATCATTGTATTTCAAATTATACCCTTTAAGCATGGAAAATATTTCTTTCTGCTGATGTTCGCTATTTTCTTTAACTAAGCATTCCTGTGACAAACTAGCCATGCTCATAAGTTACCGGCCAAGTGGCCAGCATGGTAGGAACTGAGACAATAACACCCTCCCTCTTTCTCACTCTCCAGAGAATTCTACCATGCTTGCAGAAAGAGAGGCTTGGCTCCCGGGCCATACAATACCTAGAGCCACAGGAAATGTAAATATGCAGCAATTAATGACCAAATAATGCGGCAAATTTGACTAGATTGTGCATCAATAAATGGTAAGTTATGCAGTAAAATGTGGAACATTCTCTGGCAGTATGGTTGTGCTATTTTCACATTTTAACACAAATGAAATCTGGCTAGCAAACGTTTTATCTCAATAGTACCCGTTTAACACATGTATACAGCACATAGCAATTAAAACTTAATCAGTAAAATTATGCAGACTGTCTGCTACTGGTACGTCCTGTGGTGCCTTTTAAAGTAACCTTCGACAAGTCTGAGCTAGATACAATTATTTTTTGTTGAAACATGCCGATTACGGATCTGATGGTGGAATCGGCGTGGCATTTGCAGTAAATCCAAAACTATGAGGAAAGTGCGGTATGAGCTGTTGAAAAATTTACTTCAAGTGCCCTTGTCCATTCACTTTGCAGGGAAGATCAGAGCATCATCCCAGCCCCCTCGATCTGCACAGCGGACACATTTAATGGCCAACACTCCGTGCTATTACCAAGCGAGATGTCAAAAAATGTAGAGCACCGAAACCAAACGTTTAATTTCCGTGTGCAGGAGCAGATTCGGAAAAAAAAGTTTGAATGGCGGGATGTGAACAGCTCTGAGCAGATATATAAGTATATCTGTGCCAAGACCCTGAAAAAAGACAAGTGCAATTTGGGCGTATTTCGCGCTCCTTTTAAGGGATTTTTGCAACTACTCGATTGGGGTATTTGCTTGACAGATGAATGCTCATCGCTTTGTGTGGTGTGGGTTTAGCCCAGTTCTCTTCCAGGCACAGTTACAGCGCCCCAGAACCTTCTATGCAGTACACCTGCAACTTAGATCTGCACCTACACCTTTTCCAGAGCACACATTCTCCACAGGTATAAGGCCCAAGAGTGGTCTCTGTGCCACACCTGCTCCTCGAATATCCATCCCCAGAGCTATCCCTACATCACACCTGCTCCACGGATGCCTGCTCCACACATTTTACTCCATCACACCTGCTCTGTATTTTTGCACTCACAGCTTTCCAAGCAGCACACCTGCTCCGCAGATATAAGCCCCCAGAACCTTCTCTGCAAGACAGTAGCTCCACAGATATATGCCCTGAGAGCTCTCCCTGCACTATGGCCCCACGCAGATCTGCACCAATAGCTTTCCAGAACTAAGCCAACCTCACAGATAACTTCTTAGATTTTTCCCAGTCCCACATCTGCTCTACGGATATCTGACCCCAGATCATTCCATGCACCACACCAGCTCTACGGATATCCGACCCCAGATCATTCCATGCACCACACCAGCTCTACAGCTATCTGACCCCAGATCATTCTGAGGAAATTCGATTTTTAATACGATCGTATCGACCCGCCATTTTGTGGCCCGCCGCCATTTTATGTTGCCTTCACTCAGGCAGCACAGCGAACGAAGTCCATTCTGCCTTTTCTGCTTATTCTGCAACATGGTGTTCAAAACAGCCTTCTGCCTCTATCTTTACAAGGCTGGTATTAAGGTCTGACCGAGTACACTAATCCCTGTCTGGTTTTCTAATCCTTGTTTCAACTATCTGTAGGCTCACACTATTCTCCGCCGATCTTATCTTATCGTCTGGCCTTCGCTGTCCTTTGCTAGTATTCTCTCATTTCACAACTGTCCTCCAAACGCACACAAACTTATCGCACCACATGCAACTTTGTTGTGGATCGGTTAATGAATTAGTTCAAGGGAGGGGTGACAAACACAGCTGGAGGGGAGGCAACCTTAAGTCACTTGATACTTTGTTTTCCAATTCCTTCTATTGGTGCTGTCTTGTTTTCCGACATTTCTATTGGCTCTGTTCTATCTTTACATTATTCTTACTGGCTCCTTTCTATGTGTTCTGGGAGTGTATGTAGTTAATAAATGGTTTTTATACGGTATATAAGATTGTGCGCCACAAAGTAAAGTGGCAGTCTCCTGAGAACATACCTTGTGTACTTCTTGGACAACTGTACTAGCTGCAGCTAATAAAATCTGATCTTTTACGCATGACAGAGTGTCCCGTGTCTCTGTTAGTTGAGGCAGGTGAATCCAAGGAGATTTCAGGCGTACCCTGCGCCGCCAGGCCCATAAGGTTCTGGTTCTTCAACTGGCGCCCAACGTGGGGCGGCTTCAGCGGTACCGGTTCTGCCTGAAGGTCGTGAGGAACCCCGCAAGAAAATTCTGGAGGAATCGCGAGCCACGTCAAGCGACCCCTGTATGTCGAAGTGGTCCGAAGGTCTTTTTCAGCGCGGTTACTCCTTCCTGACGGCTACTGACGACTGCTGCCCTGACTGCCGCCCTGCCTTGGCCCTTTCTTTGATGATGTATGGTAAAGCGAGACGATAGACGGGCCTCTGTTGGTGTAAGAAGACATCCTTAGTTAAGTATTTGGTGGGTCGCGCCCACAAATTTTGGTCTTTGTTTTGTCCTTAGGTCCTTAGATTTGGCCATTGCAGTGGCCAAAGCCGAGGGGTAAGTGCATTTGTGCTGTGTAAACTCAAAGTTTTACCCCCTTGATGTTTGTGAACAGCCAGTAAAAATCGTGAGATGTCTGGTCTGACTAAGTTTGGAAAACGTTGTTGCTTTGGTTGTAATAGGGACTCCCAGCTTGAGGACTCCTGTCCGATTCCTTCGGTTGGAACTCCCACATATGAGCTCTATTCTAAACATGGTGTTGGTCCTATTGCCTTTAATAAGACATGGACCCGATATACAAAGAAAGATGGTGTTTTAAAATGGCCAGAAAATGGTAGTTTCGAAACTGATGTGCTAGATAATTTAGAAGCAACGTTATTTAAAAGAAAAGCCCGGCCGGCAATGTTTGACTCTTTTCGCCTTTGGCGTAAGGAAGCCAAACAGAGAGAAATTAAACAAGCGAAACGAGATAGGAAAACAAAGGGAATGACGATTATACAGGCTGCTCAGCAATTCAAAGATGATGAAATAGATAATGCAATGGAAATTTCAGACAGACAGCATCGAATGGCAATAGATAAATGCTATCCGACGTTGCCTATCTCTTCCCTTGATAAGAGAAAAGATTTTGAGGAAGATTCCTTAATGTCCCACTTATTGAAATTGCCTCCGCCCTATGTACAAGGTGCTAATGCACCCCCGATGTTACAGCCTGTTCAGCCGCCAGTTGTGCTTCCGCCTGCTCCAGCTTTTCCACATTTGCCTCCTCAAGTATTGCCTATGCCAGCTTTGCCTTTAACTCCTTTGCCTTCTGCTCCTTTGGCAATTCCTAATGCTCCTTTAGTTAATTCACCTAATACCTTGTCCCCTATCCTTATGTCAAATTCTCCATCTATGCGTAAGCGATTTGCAGATACTGTCTCTGGTCTCTTATCACCTTTCTTTGAAGCTTTAAACGTGTCTCCAGCTTTTTCTCGAAGACAGTCTCGTAGTCAATTCCCAGACTCCGAAGAGCGAGAAAAATTGGACTCACTTGCTTGTAGATGGATCAAGAAGGGTCCCCAATATAGTACGTCTGATATTATGTCCACCTTTCTGCAATGGAATGCACCTACGCAGAGATATGTTTTTAAAGTTATGTGCGATACTCTCGCTAAAGAATGGGAGGATATGAATTTGGGTTCGGTCCCACAGGATCTGTTAGATGTTCAGGCTGACTTTGACAAAGGACTTATTGTGGGTCCTAAGGTTGAAAACGCTGTCAGAACACTTATTTCTTTCAGATCCCTATTGTTCTCACAGACTTTTCCTGATTCTGATCCTTCAGTTAGGACAGCACTGAAAAACTATCCCATGAGAGAGGTTTCTCCAATATGGAAGGAAGAAGTTGCAGCAGCAGGTGCTAATCCAGCTATTCCTGCGCATTTTCAGCGCATGTGGATACATGTCCCCTGGAAAAGGTCTGAAGTTTTAGCACTTAAACAGTCACTACCAGATTCACGCAAAAATCCTGCTGGTTACTATAAAGAGTTGTCGCAAACAGTTGATGCATGTACTATGAATCTAGCAGATATTGACATGTTGATGGGAAATGTAGTTCCACAGACAATATGGGCTAAAATTCGTAGAGAGGATCACGCTCAAGAATTAGGCGGTGATTGGAACGCTATTATTGCCGCAGATAGAGGTCAAGTAGGTGGTGCAAAGCCCGACGCTTTGATCTCAGAACTCCCTGGTAGGATTATTACATTAATGAAAACAATGATGCCTGCTTTGAGAGTTAATTGGGATAAGCTAGCAGCATGTAAACAAAAGAAAGATGAAAGTGTTTCCGATTTCTTTACCCGATTCGAGGAGACATTCATTGATCACAGTGGTCAAGATATGGCTACAGAAGGGGGACAGCGATTATTTGTGGATAAGTTCGTATATAACTTGCTTCCTGAACTATCACACAAGCTAAAAGACTCCGAGAGTTCATGGGCAGTTTCTTCTTCCGCCCAGATATTGGCTACTGCACAATATTATGAAAATAGAGACAAAGAAGAAAGGGAAAAACAAGAGAAAAAGACGAAAGAATTAAAAACTAAAGTTCTCTTGCAACAGGCTTATCCTCCTCGTTATGTTCAGCCTCAGTTTCAACAGCCTCCGCAGTTTCAGAGGTTGTATCAAAAGCCTGAACCATTCATTCCAAGACCTTTGCTAGGTCCCAATCAATGTGCTTATTGTAGGGAGGAAGGTCATTTTAAGAACAGTTGTCCGGCATTGTTGCAGCGTAATGGAGCAACATCTGCTTCACGAGGTCGTGGTGGTCCTCAGTCAGCAAATAGAGGTAGAGGTCGAGGTGTGTTAACCCAAGAGCAGCGTTCTTTTGTTCCTCCAAATTCCGGAAATTACTTTGACCAGCAAAATGTTAGGTCTACACAGTATTACAGTGAGGATCAGTATATTGAAGGAGGGAATGAAAGTCTTCATTTTGAATAGGACAGCCATGGACAAAGTAAGGGGGTTACGTCAATTCCAGTGGATCAGAATGGACCTTATGTTAATGTCACTACAATGGGTGTTTCAGAGCCATTTCTTTTAGATACTGGTGCCATGAGAAGCTCTATCATTCATTCTAAACTCCCTGGCGCACCTTTGTCTGGCTTAACGAATGTATCTGTAGGATTTTCTGGCGCCCCTGTTCGCAATCCAGTTTCTTGCCCTTTGCCTGTTTCAATAGGCCCTTATGATTTAGAAGCTCCGCTTCTTCTGACGAATGGTTGTGGTGAAAATCTGTTGGGTTTAGATCTATTAAAAAGAATGCATGCTACGATATATTGTTCACCTTCTGGTGTATACCTCACTCTAGGACAGAAAATGACTAGTCCAATGTACTTATCAAAAGATCAATTCCCACCTGAATTGCTTTCTCTTCCCGAAACGCTTTGGGCTACGGGTCCGAATGACGTTGGTTGCCTTGAGATCCCACCTTATGTTGTTACTCTTAAGCCCAATGCTGAAATGCCACGTATTCCGCAATACAGAATCTCTACTGAAGGTGAGAAAGCACTTCTGGAAATTGTCCATGATTTGATTCAGAAGGGTGTGGTTGAGGAAACGAGAGGAAATACATGTAACAGTCCTGTTCTTCCGGTTCTTAAACGCACTGATCCTTCTCAGCCTCCTGTTTATCGTTTTGTAATTGATCTTCGGGAGGTAAACAAGATTGTCGTACCGCAGTTTCCTGTAGTCCCAGATATCACTGCTCTGTTGACGATGATACCTTCTACAGCGACTTGGTTTTCAGTTATTGATCTAAAGAATGCTTTCTTTAGTATTCCCATCGCCGAAGAGAGTAGAGATATTTTTGGTTTTTCCCTCGGAGGCCGAAGCTTCCGGTTTAAACGCGCACCTCAAGGTTATTGTGAAAGTCCCTCTATTTACAGTCAAGCTCTAAAATGTCATCTTGATGCCTTTTCCTTACCGTCCGGTGCCGCTCTCATTCAGTACATGGATGACTTATTAGTTGCAGCTGATTCAGAGGAGATTTGCAAAAACGTGACCGTTGCACTGTTGCGTCATTTGTTTGATCTGAATCACAAGGTTTCTCCTTCTAAATTACAATATGTCTGTCGCGAGGTGACTTATTTGGGTCATCTCTTGTCAAAGGAGGGACGACGATTGACCCCCGAACGAATTCAGGCAATTGCACAAATGTCAGTGCCATCCACACAAAGAGAGGTACGTGCTTTTTTGGGCATTACTTCTTATTGTAGACAGTGGATTCCGAGTTTCTCTTTATTGGCTAAACCGCTGTTGGCGCTAACTTTAAAAGATACGCCTCAGCCTCTTCCGTGGACTGACGAGTGTCAGAAGAGTTTTACTGATTTGCGTATTGCTTTGTGTTCTGCTCCTGTATTGGGTACTCCTGATTACAGTAAGCCCTTTACGCTCTATGTCCACGAAAGAGAGGGTTGTGCATTGTCAGTCTTAACGCAGCGTTTTGGAGATCAACAGCGACCATGCGCATATTTCTCAGCTACGTTAGATCCAGTAGCTAAAGCATTGCCTAGTTGTCTTAAGGCGACAGCGGCAGCAGAAATTTCTATTCGACCGTCTGCTGGAGTAGTGCTAGATAATACTCTCATTGTTATGGTGCCACATGCAGTGGATACTTTACTAAATAGGACAAAAACGCAGCATCTTACGAGTGCTCGGTTGTCCGGATATGAGCTGACGCTTTTGGCTAGTCACATACACATCAAACGATGTAATACCCTGAATCCAGCTACTTTGTTGCCTCTTCCAGAAGAGAGAGATGTCTCTGAACAGCATGATTGTTTTCTCCGTACTGAAGAAGAGACCAAGGGTAGAATTGACCTAAAAGACACGCCATTAGTGAATCCAGATGGAACACTATGGGTAGATGGTTCTTGTTTCAAGCTCCCGAATGGAGATACAGTTTCAGCCTACGCTATTACTACTTTGCATACGATTGTGGAGACAACACGCATTAGACATAATTCAGCTCAGGCAGCTGAATTGATAGCCTTAACTAGAGCGTGTGTGTTATCCAAAGGAAAAAGAGTAAACGTGTACACTGATAGCCAATACGCTTTTGGTGTAGCGTTTAACTTTGGGCGTTTATGGAAGGAAAGAGGATTCTTTACTTCCCATGGTACTAAGATACAACATGGTCAATTAGTGACTGAACTTCTTGAGTCACTTACAATGCCTACTCAGATAGCGATCGTGAAGTGTAGTGCACACAAAAAGATTGTGGACGATGTTGGTCGAGGAAATGCATTTGCAGATGAGGTAGCGAAAAAGACAGCCAGAGACAACACAAGTCGAATGTATGTTGCAGGTTCCCGCAAACTGCGTAAGAGAAAAGGGAATGTGTGACGATACAGTAGAGAGTGTGAAATCAATTCAAGGAGAGGCTACGGAGAATGAGTTGAGAAAGTGGAAGGAAAGTACAGGAATGTTAGATGAGATGGGATGTTGGGTTGAATTATCAGAACATCAACGTTGGCTGTTACCAGATGCTTATGTACTACCTGTAGTTACTATGGCACATGGTCCAGCTCACCTAAGTGCAAAAGGAATATGTAAACTTCTGGCTCCAGTGTGGCAAAATGAGGGGATCCCAAAGTGTGCAAATAATGTAGTAAAACATTGTATTGTTTGCTTGATGTACAATCCGGGAAAGGGAACCCCAACTCCAGCAGGTCATTTTGCTCCTCCAACATATCCATTTGAGGTGTTGCAGATCGATTATATTCACATGGAACGATGCAACAACCTTAAATATGTTCTGGTGGTAGTATGTGCTTTTTCTAGATGGGTAGAAGCCTACCCTCTGAAGGACAATACTGCTTTATCAACTGCCAAAATACTTTTGAAATAATTCTTCCCTAGGTTTGGTTTGCCGCGCATTGTCTGGAGTGACAATGGGAGTGAATTTGTGGGTCAAGTCATGCAAAAAGTTTGTGCAGGTCTTGGCATAAAACAGAAGTTCCACGCGGCGAATCACCCACAGTCGGCTGGTTTAGTAGAATGCTACAATGGAACCTTGAAGCTTAAAATTGCTAAGGTGCAAGCTAGCACAGGACTTAATTGGCCTGATGCTTTACCATTGGCTCTTCTGTCCACCAGAACAGCAGTACACTCTCGTTTGGGGCTTAGCCCTTACGAAGTGATATTTGGTCGCCCAGCTAATGTATGGGGAGTTCCTCGCCCTAAGAAATACTCAGACTTGCCATACCCGATGTTGATTGACTACTTGCATGACCTTACAACTAAATTGCGTGTTCTTCATCAACAGGTTCAGAGTGCTCTACCAGAGGCTTCCACAGACCCAGGTCATTCCATCCGACCAGGTGACTGGGTCTGCACGAAAAATTTCCAACGACAGAGAAATTTGGAGCCCAGATGGAGAGAGCCACGCCTGGTTCTTTTGACCACAAGAACAGCAGTTAAAGTCGAAGGAAAGAAAAACTGGGTGCATGCCGTGCACTGCAAGAAAGTGCCTTTGCCCTTGCCTTTCGATCAGTGGGTCCGTAGAGGCATCAGTGACTCTGAAAGTGAGAAAGTTCCGCAATTTGTACCATTCAGTGATGCGCGTCTAATTGGAACACTTTCTGAGAAAGAGGACGACGACATCCTTCAAGAAGCAATACCATCGCATCGTCGCTTGAACACGACAAATCCAGGAACATTGTTTCAAAACCAGACTGCCTCTGGACAGGAACGCTTTAATTTGAGACCAAGACCAAAGAACTTGTAAATTTCTCTCCTATGTAGTACTCTATCCCGGTTGCAGGGTCACGGTAGGAGTCTTAGTTACGACCTGAGTAAGTGGCAATAGGCCTGCAGGACCTCACAGTGTCATAGGACGGTAGATAATCGTGACTACAGTGATTGAGGAAGATTGCCGTGAGCATCCACTTAGAAAGATGGAGGCTACATTAGATAAAAGAGAAAGTAAAAATGTAAAGAATAATTGTAAAGAAATATGTAGTCGTTGTAGTATTGCTCTATGCGTCATTATATTGTTGTGTATTCTTTTGGCATCTGTAAACTGGATCATTATTACTCTGCAGCAAAAAGTTGTCTCTTCTCCTACCTCTACATCTTCTTCTACTATCTCTCCGCACCTATTTCACACTCTTCCCCAGCATGAACTCATCAGAAGAACTGAATACTTTAACAATTCCATCGTCCAGTTGTTACATCAACATCAGTTAGTGATCAATACAACTGACTGTTGGGTGTGTGGACTCATACCACATACGGTAGAAAAAGGAATGCCATATTTAGTTCTTCCATTCTCCTATGAAGGTTCCGCTTGGGCTTATTTTGTCATTTTCAATAATGCATATCAAAGTAAAATTAAACAACCTGTCAGTTCACATAGTGTTGGTTCAGATTTCAGTCATAGTTTATTGATAAAGGGAATGGTAGCTATGGCTAAAATCATGGAAAAAAGTGAAGCTTCCATAGATGAAAGAAAAGCATATACCAATTGGAACATAACTAATTACATTTCCAGCCTCAATGATAAGGTTAAGCAAGGAAAATCTCCTCCGATACGGGTCATACCCCAACAAGGAAATTTCTGTCTGCAAATAAATGGTAGAACTCCAAACACCGGACAAAGAGAAAGTTTATGTTCCCATACATATGTTTATTCAGCCCTGAATTCACTGCCGTTAGTACCATCTCAAGGTACATACTTCGTTTGCCACGATAGGGCTTATACATGGTTGCCAGCTGATTTCTCTGGTACTTGTTATATAGCCTTTCTTCTTCCCCCTACATACACCGCTCCTGCGAACCATCATAAAAATAGATATGGCAGAGGGATTGTGGATTCGAAAGACACAGCAGGACAAGAGGGAGGAGATTTCCTCAGATTAACATGAGTTTGTGTATCTTGCCTGAGTTCTGGCAAAAGGAGGGTCTGAGGAAATTCGATTTTTAATACGATCGTATCGACCCGCCATTTTGTGGCCCGCCGCCATTTTATGTTGCCTTCACTCAGGCAGCACAGCGAACGAAGTCCATTCTGCCTTTTCTGCTTATTCTGCAACATGGTGTTCAAAACAGCCTTCTGCCTCTATCTTTACAAGGCTGGTATTAAGGTCTGACCGAGTACACTAATCCCTGTCTGGTTTTCTAATCCTTGTTTCAACTATCTGTAGGCTCACACTATTCTCCGCCGATCTTATCTTATCGTCTGGCCTTCGCTGTCCTTTGCTAGTATTCTCTCATTTCACAACTGTCCTCCAAACGCACACAAACTTATCGCACCACATGCAACTTTGTTGTGGATCGGTTAATGAATTAGTTCAAGGGAGGGGTGACAAACACAGCTGGAGGGGAGGCAACCTTAAGTCACTTGATACTTTGTTTTCCAATTCCTTCTATTGGTGCTGTCTTGTTTTCCGACATTTCTATTGGCTCTGTTCTATCTTTACATTATTCTTACTGGCTCCTTTCTATGTGTTCTGGGAGTGTATGTAGTTAATAAATGGTTTTTATACGGTATATAAGATTGTGCGCCACAAAGTAAAGTGGCAGTCTCCTGAGAACATACCTTGTGTACTTCTTGGACACCTGTACTAGCTGCAGCTAATAAAATCTGATCTTTTACGCCTGACAGAGTGTCCCGTGTCTCTGTTAGTTGAGGCAGGTGAATCCAAGGAGATTTCAGGCGTACCCTGCGCCGCCAGGCCCATAAGGTTCTGGTTCTTCAATTCCATGCACCACACCAGCTCTACGGATATCTGACCCCAGATCATTCCATGCACCACACCAGCTCTACGGCTATCTGACCCCAGATCATTCCATGCACCACACCAGCTCTACGGCTATCTGACCCCAGATCATTCCCTGCACCACACCAGCTCTACGGATATCTGACCCCAGATCATTCCATGCACCACACCAGCTCTACAGCTATCTGACCCCAGATCATTGCCCACACCACACCTGCTCCACGGATCTCTGTCCCCAGATCATTGCCCACACCACACCTGCTCCACGGATCTCTGTCCCCAGATCATTGCCCACACCACCCCTACTCCACGGATCTCTGTCCCCAGATCATTCCATGCACCACACCTGCTCCACGGATATCTGACCCCAGATCATTCCCTGCACCACACCAGCTCTACAGATATCTGACCCCAGATCATTCCATGCACCACACCAGCTCTACGGCTAGCTGACCCCAGATCATTGCCCGCACCACACCAGCTCTACGGCTATCTGACCCCAAATCATTCCATGCACCACATCTGCTCCACGGATATCTGCCCCACGGATATCTGCCCCTGAGCTATCCATGCACCATCCTGCTCCACAGTCTGCAGTCAGAACTTTCCAAGCAGCACACCTGCTCCACAGATATATGCCCCAAGGATCTTTCCTGCACCACACCTGCTCCACGGATATCTTTCCCAGAACTATGCTTGCACTACACCAGCTCCACAGATATCTTCCCCGAAGGTTCACTCTGCACCACACAAGCGCTACAGATTTGCCCCCAGTGCTTTCCTAACAGCACACCTGCTCCCTGGATATCTGGTAACAGAGCTTCCCCGTATCATACCTGCTCCACAAAAATCTGCACTCAGAGCTACAGATACCTGCCCCCAGCATCTTCTCTGCACCACATCTGTTTTACTGCTATCCCCCCTCAGATCTACCACTGTAATACTCCTGATTCTTTCCTTCCATCGCACCCCCTCCCCAGCTAGCACCCCTTGAACTTTCCCTACACCACACCTGCTCCCTACATATCTGTCCTCTGAGCTTTTCCTGCAGAACAACTGCTCCCCGGATATCCGATTCCAGAGCTTTATTTGCATAACTCCTGCTCTCCAGATATCTGCACGCACAGCTTTCCCTGCATCTCTACTGCTCCCCAGACATCTGCACCAAGCGTTTTCCCTCCATCACGCCCACTCCAAAGATATCTACCTTGATGTGTTGCATCAGCTAATAGCATTCTGTACTACTTCAAATGCCCCATTTATGCTCCCCAGATACCTAAAACTAGAGCTTCCCCAGTAAACCACCTGCCCTCAGATTTATCCACTAACAGCTTCCCTCATGCCCAACCTGTTCCCACATACCATCATTCACCCATTTCCTCTTCAGGTACCTGCATCTAGAGTTTTAAGTGTGACTCATGTTTTCCTGAAGGAGATACTCTGAGGGACATGCCAAATCCACTTCAAGAGATGTCTGCATCTAGTTCACCAGTGCCATACTTGCCCCCAAATACTTTCACTTAGAGCACACCTCATCTGGTTCCTAGATATCTGTACCTAGGTTTTTCCTAGTCACCCACATCTTCCCCCATGTCTTCACGTAGAGCTTTCACAGTGACTGACATCTTACCATGAATATCTGCACTTTGGTATTTTCGAGTATCCCACCTTTTCCACAAATAGCTGCACCTAAAATTTCCACATGCCAAACCTGCTCCCAATATATCATGACCCATGTTTTCCTTAGCAACACATAGGTTGCCAAGATATGTGCACACAGAATGTATCCAGTCCCACATCTGCTGTCCTCCAGACATCTGTATCCAGGATTTCCCGGGTGATACTCCTGCCTAGTGAATATCTGCAGCCGAGTTTCTATAGCGCAGCTCCTACTCCACAAACATCAGCCCCTGGAGTTACTCATACACCAGACGAGACCTCGACGTTTTAGGCATCCCGAGGACTCTTGATGGATTTTAAACGCATTTCTGTCCTTGGACATGCTTTGTGGGATAATCCTCCTTGGCCCTATCCAATCTATCGATCAATAATAGAAGACATTGCTGTGCAGATTAGAATGGAATGAGGTTTCTTCTTCAGGACATGGCGACTCCTCAGATGAAATGGCAGAGTTTCCATTGGGCAGGAGACCAGGCATTGGAAATTCAGGGAGGGGGTTTGTGACGACACAACCATTTCCTACCTACGAGAGAGAAGAAACACAAAGAAAAGTTTATGCTTAGACAAAGACAGTTCTTTTCTTGATATCAGTGCATATATTACAAGACTAACTATCGTTTATAGAATGCACAACACAAAATGCAATATCTCCTGGTTGTGTATATAGCAGTACCGTTGTTGATGGCACTTATTTTATTCACCTCAGTAAGATTTAGAGTGTTTCAGCATGGGCGCACTTTGGAGTTGTGGCCTGCTGGAGGCACACATATTTCTACAGATAGCTGTCAATTCACTGGGCCCGATTGCCAAAAGGCCTCCGCAGTCACGGTGGGGACCTCGCAGTCGCGGCGGGGTCCCCGTTTGTGGCGGAACCTCTGCAATGGGAAACTGCTGTAGGGAGATCCCGCCATAAGTGTGAGACCCCTGCCATAACTGCGAGGCTTCTGTTGCGACTACGTCCATTTGTGAATCAGGCCCTGAGTTATCTAAACTGTGGAGCTCACAAATCAGATCTCTGAGTGCTCGGACTGAGACCTGGAAAAGTTACTATTGGGAAACCTAATTCTTCACCTTAGGTATTCTCGCTGAATTTGTTAAAGGTGGAATATATCCATACATGTGTGAGATTTCGGTACACACTTTTTAAAAACAATTATTGGCAAAGCCATTAGGTCTCGCCTATGCAAGAGGTACTGGCTTTGCCAATGTGTTTTAGCCATGTTGAACACCAAAGTGGCTCCTGTTCAGCATGGCTAAAAACAAGTGCGTAGAGAAGAGTGGCATGGAGTGTCGTATAGTGGATTATAGTGTCATAGGGTGGAGTTTTGCAAAGTGTTGTGGAGTGGCGCAGGATAGAAAGGAGTGTCGTAGAGCTGAGTGTCATAGAGTGAAGTACCACAGAGTGGCGTGGAGGAGAGTGGAGTAGAGTAGAGTGATGTTGAGCAGAGTGGAGTGTTGTGGAGATGATTGGAATAGAGTGGAGTACAGTGGTGCAGGGGGGCATAGAGTGGAGTAAAGTGGAGTGGCATATACTAGCTCAAAATGGGGTGGCACGGAATGATGTGGAGTGGTGTAGAGTGTAGTAGCAGAGTAGGGTGGAGTAGTGTGTCAAGGGGGAATGGACTAGAGTGCAATGGTGAAGAGTGGAGTAAAGAGGCATGCACTGGCATAGAGGGAGTTGAGTAGAGTGTCAAAGAGTGAAGGGTCAGAGAGTGGACTGGAGTGGACTAGGGTGATGTTGAGTGGAGTAGGGTGGTGTAGAGTAGAGTGGTTTAGAGTGGAGTGGCACAGAGTGGAGTAGACTAGAGTGGCATAGAGTGGAGTAGAGTGGAGTGGCGTAGATTGGAGTCTTACAGTAGAGGGGCTACAGAAGGATGGGCATAGAGTGGAGGGGCACAAAGCGGAGGGGTGTACAGTGGAGTGGTGTGAGTGTTGTAGAGTGGAGTGGCATGGAATGGAGTGGAGGAGAGTGGAGTGTCATAGTATCGTAGAGTGGAGTGAAGTGATGTAGTGTTGAGTGTCATAGAGTGGAGTGGTGTAGAGTGGAGTGCAGTGAAGTCTTGCAAAGTAAAGTGTTACAAAGTGGCGTAGAATAAAGGGCGTAGGGTAGAGCAGAGCAGAGTGGTGTAGAGTGGAGTGGCCTGGAGTGTCAGAGTGGTGGGGCATAGACTGGAGGAGGTAGAGTGAGGGCACAGACTACAGTAAAGTGGTGCTGAATGGAGGGATAGCGTGGAGTGGAGTGGCATAGAGTGGAGTAGAGTGTCATAAAGTGGAGTATTGTACAGTGTTGTGGAGCAAAGTGTTGTGGATCGGAGTGTTGTAAAGTGGAGTGAGGTAGAGTGCAGTGCCGTATACTCATGGGAGGTAGAGAAGAGTACAGTGGTGAGGCATAGTGTAGAGTGAAGTAGTGTTGCAGAGTTGGAAAAAAGTCCCAGAGTGGAGTAGAACAGAGTGGCATAGAGAGTGAAGTAGAGTGGTGTAAAGTGGCATACAGTGAAGTAGAGTGGCATAGAGTGGAGTAGAGTGGCGTAGAGTGTTGTGAAGTGTCCTAGAGTGGTGTGGCATGTCAAAGAGTGGAGGGGGGTAGAGTTGAGTAAATTGTAGTAGAGTGGAGTGTCATAGAGTGTAACAGAGTGTTGTAGAGTGGAGTGTCATGGACAGGCGTAGAGTGTAGGGCCATAGAGTTGAGAATGGTGTGTTGGACTGGCATGGAATGGTGAAGAGTATCGTGTCATAGAGCAGAGGTTCACAGAATGGAGGGGCATAAAGTGAAGGGGCGTAGAGTGGAATAAAGTGTCATAGATTGGAGTGCTATTCATAGAGTGGAGTTAAGTGACGTAGAATGGAGCAGAGTAGAGTGTCATAGAGTGAAGTAGAGTCATAGAGTGGAGTGGTGTCGAGTGATCTAGAGTTAAGTGGCACAGTGTAGCTTAAAGTGGTGTTGAGTGGCACAGAGTGGAATGGAGTGGAGTGGCGTAGAGTGGAGTTGAGTGTCAAAGTTGAGTGACGCAGAGTGGAGGGGTGTACAGTGTCGTAGAGTGCAGTAAACTGTTGTAGACAAAATGTTTTAGAGTAAATTGGCAAAGTGTGGACTGCTATAAACTGGAGTGGCGTGGAGTGGCATAGAGTGAAGTGGCATGAAGTGTAGTAGAGTGGAGTTGCACGGAGTGGCATAGAGTGTCACAGAGTGGCATAGTTTGTTGTGGAGTGGCATAGAGTGGAGTGGCATGCAATGTAGAGTAGAGTGTTGTAAAGTGGCTAGAGTGGAGTGGTGTAGAGTGTTGTGGACTGTCCTAGAGTAAAGAGTTGTAAAGTGGAGTAAAGTGGCGTGGAGTGTAGTAGTGTGGAGTGGTGTAGAGTGGTATAGAGTGAGAGGTATAGCGTGGCATTTCATAGAGTGGCGTGGTATAGCATAGCATGTAGTAGAGTGGAGTGGTGTAGAGTGGAGTGTCATAAAGTGGAGTGGCTTAGAGATGAGTAGAGTGGGCTGGAGTGAAGTGGTATAGAGTGTTGTGGAATACTGTAGAGTGGAGAAGAGTGTCACAGAGTGGAGCAGAGTAGAGTGGTTTAGAGTGTTGTAGAGTGAGGTGTCAATAGAGAGGAGGGAGATAGAGTGGAGGGGCGTCGAGTAGAAGAAGGGAGGGGAGTGTTGTAGAATAGTGGAGTGGAGTGTTGCAAAGTGTAGTGTTGTGTAGTGTTGTAGAATGGAGTGGACTAGAGTGTTATAGAGTAAAGTGTTGTAGAGTGGAGTACAGTACAGTAGGGTGTCATTGAGCAGAACAGAGTGGGGCAGTGTGGTGGAGAGTGGATTATTTATAGTGGAGTGGTCCAGAGTGGCGTAGAGTTAAGTGGCTTAGAGTGGCATAAAGTGCAGTGGAGTAGAGATTCATAAAGTGGCGGGTGTAGAGTGGAGGAGCCCTAGAGTAGAGTGCAGTAAAGAATAGAGTACACTGGTGTAGAGTAAAGTGCATAGAGTGGAGTGTTGTAAATCGCGTAGAGGTTTGTAAAGTGGAGTAGAGTAGTTGCAGCAGTGTGGTGTAAAGTAGAGTGGTGTAGAGTGTCCTGGAGTGGCATGGCATGTCAGAGTGGTACAGAGTGGAGGGGACTAGACTGAAGTAAAGTGTCATAAGGTGGAGGTGCATAGAGTGTCAGAATGGAACAGAGTGCTGTAAACTGGATTGTCATGGAGTGGCGTAAACTGTGGTAGAGTGGCGTGGATTGGTGTAGGGTGGAGCGTCATAGAGCAAAGGGACGTAGAGTGGAGGGGTGTTGAGTGAAAGGGCGTAGCGTGGAGCAGAGTGACTTGGAGTAGAATAGAGTGGCATAGGGTGGAGTAAAGTGGCATAGAGTTGAGTGTTATAGAGTGGAGTGTCATAGAATGAAGTGGCGAGAGTGGAGTAGAGTAGCCTTGAGTTAAATGGCATAGAGTGGCGCAGAGTGGTTTAGAGTGTCGTAGAGTGGCATAGAGTGGAGTGCCATAGAAAGGAGTGACATTAAGTGGAGTGACACAAAGTGCAGGGGCATAGAATGGAGTGGCGTAGAGTGGCACACAGTGTCATAGAGGGAAGTTTCATAAAGTGGAGTAAAATGGCATGGAGTGGCATACAATGGCATACAGTGGCATCCAGTGTCAGAGTGGCATAGAGTGGAGTGGCGTAAAGTAGGGTGGAGTGGAGTGTTGTTGAGTGGAGTAGAGTACAGTGGAGTAGAGTGCAGTACAGTGGAGTAGTGTAGGATGGGTTAGAGTGGAGTAGAGTTGAGTGGTGTAGAGCGCTGATCAGGTAAGTGGCGTAGAGTGGCACAGAGTGCAGTGGAGTAGAGATGCACACAGTGGCTGGGCATAAAGTAGAGCGGAGTAAAGTGTTGTTGAGTGGAGGGGCATAGAGTTTCAGAGTGGAGTAGAGTGTCATAGAGTGGAGTATCGTAGAGTGTCATGGAGTGGAATGAAGTGTTTTAGAGAACAGTGTTAAGTGGAGTGGGATAAAGTGAAATGTTGTAGAGTGGAGTGGGGTAGAGAAGGGCAGAGCGGAGTGCAGTGGCATAGCGTAAAATGGACTAAAGTGTCATAGAGTGAAGAAAAGTGCTGTAGAGTGGAGTAGAGTGCCAAAGACTGGAGTAGAGTGGCAAAGAGTGGAGTGTCAGAGTGGCAGAGTTTCATAAAGTTGAGTGAAGTAGTGTAGTGTCATGGTGTGGTCTAGTGTGGCGTGGAGTGTCCTAGAGTGGTGTACAGCAGAGGGGCATAGAGTGGAGTAAAGTGTCATAGAGTGGAGGGGCACAAAGTGTCCTAGAGTGGAACAAAGTGTTGTAGAGTGGAGTGGTGTGGAGGGACGTAGAGTGTGGTAAAGTGATGAGGATTGGTGTAGAAAGAGTATCGTAGAGCAGATGGTCATAGACTGAGGGGCATTGAGCAGAAGGGCAAAGGGTGGAGTAAAGCGGCATAGGGTAGAGTGGAGTGGCATAGTACAGAGTGGAGTTAAGTGACAGAGTAGAGTGGAGTAAAGTGGCATAGAGTCAAGTGTCATAGAGTGAAGTACAGCGGAGTGCCTTAGAGTAGAGTGGAGTGGAGTGGCATAGCACAGAGTGGAGTAAAGTCTCATAGAGAGGAGTGGTGTGGAGTGTGTCGAGTGGAGTAAAGGGGCATGCAGTAGAGTGGCACTGAATGTTATAGACTGTTGTAGAGTGGAGTGTCAGAGTGGCTAGAGTGGAGTTTTGTAGAGTGTCACAGAGTAAAGTGGTGTAGAGTTGCATAGGAGTGGAATGTCATAGAATGGAGTATTGCATAGTGGAGTGGGATAGAGTCTAGTATCGTAGAGTTGAGTGAAATAGATAAGAGTAGAGTGGAGTAGAGAAGCATAAAATGGATTAAAGTGTCATGGAGTGGAGTACAGTAGAGTGGTATAGAATGGCCTAGAGTAGAGTGGCATAGAGCAGAGTAGAGTACAGTGGCATGCAGTGGAGCCTGGTAGAGTGTTGCAGAGTGGAGTAGAGTAAAATGACACAGAGTGAAGTAGAGTGGCATAGAAAAGAGTGTAGAGTGTTCATAGAATATCATAGAGTGGAGGGGCATAGAATGGAACGGTGTAGAGTGTGGTAGAGTGGCATGGAGTGCGGTAGAGTGGAATGTTGCAGAGAAGAGGGTTGTAGAGTGGAGGGGCATAGAGTGGGGTAAAGTGTAGAGTAGAGTTGTGTCAAGGAGTGGAGTGGTGTAGAATGAAGTAAAGCGGTGTATGGTGGAGTGAAATAGAGTGGCATGTCTTAGAATGGAGTGCTGTATAATGGAATGGCATAGAAGGAGTAGAGTCATAGAGTGAAATAGTGAAGAGTGGAGTAGAGTGGCCTAGAGTTAAGTGGTATAGAGTGGTATAGAGTGCTGCAGCGTGGCATTGGGTGGAGTGGATTGGCACAGAGTGGAGTGATGTGTATTAGATTGGAGGAAAGTGTTGTATAGTATGGTGGCATAGAGTGACGTAGAGTGGGTTGGAGTTGAGTAGAATGGAGTGACAAAGTGTAGAGTGGAGTAAAGTGTTAGTGTGGAGTGACATCATGGAGTGTCACAGAGTAGAATAAAGTGGTGTGTAGTGTTGTAGAGTGGAGAAGCATAGAGTGGAGTCAAGTAGGCTGTTTTAGATTGGAGTGGTATAGAGTTGCTAGAGTGGACTGGTGTGGCACAGAGTGGCACAGAGTGTTGTAGAGCAAAGTGCCATAAAGTGGACTAAAGTGGCCTGGAGGGTAGTAGATTGGATTGACATACAGCAGCATATGGTGTTGTAGAGTGGAGTGTCATAGAATTACATAAAGTGGAGTGGCGTAGAGTGTCACTGAGTGGAGTTTCGTAGAAAGTCTTAGACTGGAGTGCTATAAAGTGGCATAGGGAGGCATAGAGTGGAGTGGCATAGAGTGTCATGGAGTGGAGTATCATGGAGTGGAGTGGCGCAGAGTAGAGTGACGTAGATTGGAGTGGTGTTGAGAGGAGTAAAGTGGCCTAGAGTGCCATAGAGTGGAGTGGCGCGGAGTGGTGTACAGTGTCATAGAGTAGAATGGTGTAGACTAGCATT
Organism: Pleurodeles waltl; assembly: GCF_031143425.1. NCBI lineage: Eukaryota > Metazoa > Chordata > Amphibia > Caudata > Salamandridae > Pleurodeles > Pleurodeles waltl. The sequence continues at coordinate 1,694,613,076 of NC_090440.1, forward strand.
GCACAGAGTGCAAGTGTTGTGTAGAAGAGCTCCATACAGTGGCCTAGAGTGGGGTAGAGTGGAGTGGTATAGAGTAGAAATTTACAGAGTGAAGTGGTATATGGTGTAGTAGAGTGGAGTGTCAGAGTGGATTGGAGTGGAGTAGAGTGGGATAGGGTGGAGCAGAGTGGCACAGAGAGGCATAAAGTGGCATGGCGTACAGTGTTGTGGAGTGGCGTAGAGTGTCAGAGAGTTGGGGGGGGCAGAGAGTGGAGTAGAGTGTTGTAGAGTGGAGTGGCGTACCGTGGAGTATGCATGATGTGGTAGTGCACAGGCTATAAAACAACGTTTTAGTTGAAATGGCCATTACATTTGCACAGACATACAGTTTTACTGTACTGACAAAACTATACACCACAGAAACGATAATGTGTGAAAACTGCATCATCTAGAGCATTGTTTTTTTTATAGTATTAAAATATGTGTTTCAAGCACACTTCACAGTTAAAAAAAATGTGTTTCAATTTTGCTTTCCTAATTCTGATATATTCTGAAAGATTTGCACAGTTCATTTACAGACATTTAAAAACCTTTCCTTTCACACCCCCAGATTGTCAGATAAATCATCTCCCTTTGAAGTCAGAGAAAGAAAAGCAAACACCAAGTTCCCTCAGAAGACAGAGCCTGACATTTGACCACTGTCAGTGACTGCACAGTAAACGTGACAAGATAAGAACAACATTTAAAGGCCTGTTTACAGAAAGTGTGCACTTGTGGAAGAATACAGTAAACAGGGTATGCTCCATGGGTGGGACAAAGACATGCTTGGCAGTATAAAACAAATAAAGCCAGCAAACAGAAAGCAAGCAAATGTGAGTTACAAAGCCAATGGTAACCAATGTGTGGAATGCATTCTTAGGTCCGTTTTCAGAATGTCCCCAAAAAGTCTTTTAGCAACCAGACAGCTGTTCTATTTGGTAGGCTTCAGCCTAAAAATGTTCATGTTGTCCAATCAAACACAATAAACAGAAAACATGGCCAAGACAGCAACTTTTTGGTTTTGCATTTTTATGTAGTGTGAGCACTCTACATGAGCGCCCGTCGCATTACACAAGGTCACATTGATTTACTATATATTTTTTTACCAATGAGCCAAAAAACAACAAACAATAAGGCCTTCATTATAACAATGGCGGTAAAAAGCACCTACCCCCACGGTGAGGGCCACTAAAATGGTGTCACCGCGGCTACCATCCGTCTGCCATATTATGATCACTGCCGGACTTCTGCCACAAGAAGAGGGGAAATTCGGCAGTGATCATACTGGCGGACGGTGGTAAGCTGGCGCTGCTACTACCAGCACCGCCACACCAGTTGAACGCCGCCAGCTGTATTATGACATATGGCCTGGCGGTATTCTGCTGGCGGGGTGCTGCCGGCGGCAGCAGCACCCCTACCGGAAGACCTCTTCGCCCAGGGTAAGTCAGGCTTCCGACAGGGGAGGGAGTGGAAGGGTGGGAGTGTTGTGTGTGTGTGTCTGAGTGTGTGCATGTCTGAGTGTGTGCATGAATGTGTGAGTGTGTGTGAATGCGTCTGTGTGTGTTGTGTTGTTTGCGTGGTGGTATCATGTGAGTGAATGCGTGTAGGAATGGTGAAGTGAGTGCGTGTCTGCATGTCAGTGTGATCGTTGTAAGAATGTGTATGAGCATGTCTGGAAGTATGCATGTATGAATGTGTGTATGCCAGTGTGTGTATGAATGCGTGTATGCCACTGTGTGTATGAATGCATGTATGCCAGTGTGAGTGCTTGGGTATATGCGTGGTGCGCGTCTGCGGGTGTGTGCGTGTATGGGGGTTACAGGGGAGTTTGAGGATCGGAGGGGGTGGGGGTGTGTGTGTGTGAGGATCGGAGGGGGTGGGGGGAGTTTGGATGGAGGGGGGTGGAGGGTGTCAGGTATGTGTTGCAGGGGGTGGGGGAGCTGCCTACCAGTGACAGGGAAAGAATTTCCTGTCACCGGTAGGGCCTACCACTGTGGTTTTCGTGGCATTGCTAACGCCATGAAAACCATGGTGGTAGGGAGGCTCATAATGCAGGTGGCGGTACTATGTCGGCCGCCAGGCTGGAGATTGACATCTCCGGCCCGGCGGCTGATACCGCCATGGCAGTATGAGTGGAGAAGTGGCGGGTTGGCTGCAGCCAAACCGCCATTCTCATAATGTGGCAGTATGTACCGCCAGCCTGTTGGCAGTACTACCGCCACATTTCCACTCACCACCTGGGTCATAATGACCCCCTAAAATTGGCTGAAAATACCACTCCAGAAACAATGTACTTGGAGCAACAAAGAAAACAGTAATGTGCCCTTTTACAAAGCATACAGATATTAGAAATTGAACTCTGCTTGAGGAAGAATTTTGGGAGACTGCTCTAACCCATCATGCCCAGCAGGATGCCAATTAGGCAGTTTGTATTTTGAAGCATCAGAAGATACACCTATACAGTACACAGTACAAAACTGTGGCCCTTTAATGGGAACGTGGGTGGGGTTTTTGTGCATTCAGCAATAATACACGTGGTAAAGAACTAGTAAGTAACGTTTCCTTCTTCACAGTGGGCTAGCTTGGGGTAGGTGAAAAATTCCGCTCTACTGCCGGGGTTCGCAGTTTTCCCCACTCCGCATTCCACTTGGGACGTAGAATTCTGGCAAAACTCTGCTAATCGCCGCATGGCAGAGTTTTTTCTCGTGCGCAACTCACCAATGTTAAGTTGGCAAGCGTGAGAATTTGCACCCCTACCGTGTTTTTTGGTGCTAGAGTTTCTCCCTGTGAGATTTCTCAGTGTGGGCAGTTGTAGCAGGTCACGACTGTTCATGTTGAGAAAGGTGCCACTCTAGTAGAAAATCTAATTGCGTGGCATGAAGAAGCAGCACCATCTGGCGCACTACATGGTGCAGTTCGTGCGGATTTTACAGCATGGAACAAGGTCCCAGTGCTAAAAAACAGCACGAGCAGCGCCACATGCCCAAATTCCACCTGCTCCTGGAACTCCGAGGGATCTAACCCAAACTTAAGTGTGCGATCAGGACTACAGTCTTGAACTCTTGGGCACATAAATTACAAAGGGAAGCTTGATCTACAAAAGTATATGTTTTGGTGAGCCTAGAAATATTTAACAGAATTATGGGCTAATCTCCAAGTGGCACCCTAACAAATGTCAGGAATGGGGATATTCTACAAAGGGAGTTGTCTACCTCTTTGTAGAATGTGCCCTAGATTTACAAGCTAACTACCTAATGGATGTCTTTTTAGAAGATGTTTTACTTTAAAAGGACTACTGCTTTTGTTCCATGATTTGTTTTTTTCAGAATGTGATGAGTGAGTGATGCTTTAATTTACTGTAACAAATGAAGTACAAATGTAGGAATTGTTTCCTCTTCTCTAGGCCAAAAGACGTACGAGTTTCCATTTACATCTTCATTTTATGGATTTCCTCATCTACTGGTGGACCAAGGTGAGATATTCCTTACATGTATTTTGTTGTGGATGAAGGGTTAAAGGTGTAAGTTTAAACGAAGGTGAGCATATTACTGAAATCCCATGGCAAAAGTGCGCTGTGGCCAGATCAGCTGTATGCTTTGCTACATCAGTCAGGTTATCTGAAATAAACATCCCTTCTTTTATTATTTCAACTAAACCCACCCTTTTGTCACTTGATAATTACTACAGGAACTGATTAACTGAAACCCGCACAGAGCGATAATTTAACTGTTAACGTTTTCAGCCAAATGTACTATTTTGACGTTGGCTACTTAGTTAAAAAAAACAGCAACTGTTAGCTTATTGGGCATGATTTCTGTTTATTTTGTTTTATGGAAAATATAAACTGCAGGTTGTGATGTCACCCAGATAATTGTCATAGTGAAAAAAAACGCAACTGCCTAAAATATCTGGACTGCCTAAGGGCCTGATTTAGAGTTTGATATCCTGTCCGCCGTATTACAATCTCCATAGACTATGATGCAATCGCAATACAGAGGACAGTCACGTTTGTGATGGATTAACTCCCTCTGCCAAACTCTAAGTCAGGCTCTAAGTGAGGTAACTCAGATGATCTTCCTCACTTAATGAAAAAATTTAACTGCCTAAAAAAGTGAACTGCCTAAGTGGCACACTGCTCGACATATTGAGAATAGCACAGTCTTTCATGATTCTTAAAGGAGCAGGGTTTAATTTCTAATATGCATAAGCTTTTCTTTTAGGCATCACTTTCTATTTTCCCTTTTGCTCTAAATGAACTGTTCCTGGAGTGGTGTCTTCAGCCAAATGTACAATTTTGACCTTGGCTACTTGGTAGAAAAAGTAAATGTTGCCTTCTTAGGCGTGTTTTCTGTTTATTGTTTATTTTGTTTTATTGAAAAAATATTAACTGCAGTTTGTGAGGTCATCCAGGTGTCTAGGGTGCAGCTGACAGAACCAAGCCTAAGAAGTGCAAGACGGAGAACTGGAATACCTAGTAACATTAGTTTGTTGTAGAGCTTGGGGATGAGTTCTCCATCACCTGTTGTGCATGTCTTACACTTTTGTAATGCTCTCACCACGGGTTAACCTCCCTGTAGGTTTGGTAGGTCTCGCTTTGGCTCTGATCCCTTTGTTTGGCCCTTATTCCCTTGTTTTCCTTTTCCTAGCAGCAGTGCATAATTTGTAAATAAATAAGTGTCAGAGCCCCAATAAGGAGTCCACCGTAGCTTGCGTCACCCACTGCCAGTGTGACAATTCAGACAGTTCAAGGCCCCCAAGGCTATACGAATGGCTTAGGCAGCAGGGACGGGTTGTTTTTAATGTATACTGAATTAATAAACAACTTCTGCTCTGCTCATCTATAAAGTACACAGACAGCGCCACCACGTGGCAGCTGTCATAAGTGCTGGTGTTGACAATTAAGTGCTGCTGGTGAGCACTGGAAACCAGCGGCACAAATTAAGCACTTCTGAGCAGTGCATTTGTATCTTCTTGTGGTGGCTGGTTTAATAACGCTGATCCTAAAACCCTAATCAAGAAGGGGACCAGTAAGACTCTTTATATTTTTGATATACATCTAGTGCTATTACTGGTGTAAGGAGTAACTTTTCCTTATTTCTAGAATGGCACACTTATCCACCACTGTTCCTTTGAACGCTATATAACCTTTAGTTATTACTGTATCTAGAGTCAAACTCAAGTCTTTGGCAGCTGGAGTTTTACTTCCTGCCCACTCCCCATTCTTCTACATTTGACATGCCCTGCTTAGCTCTCCAATATTGTTAGAACATTATTGTGTGGGAGTTTTGGAATTAACAGCGTGAGTCCAACATGTATCCTTTTCCCCTGTGACCTGACAGGCTGTTCATAATGCATAGATACGTAAAGAGACTAATCAGGGCATCCATGCTGATTGAGGTAAATTTATATTTGCTTAAAAAAACAATGCAAGTTTTTTGGCAACATTTTACTGCAAATACTACATTGATATGATGTTATCAAAGATATCATGAGTGCCGTAATTTGTGGGGTAATTAGCAGTGCACGGTGAGGGTGTGAGTTATAGTTAACTTGGGGCACGAGTTATAGTTACTTGAGGCAACTCTAACTATAACAGCTGAATTTCTATGGTTTTGTACATTTAAAGTATGAGCCTAACTATAACGTCCATGTAACCTTCGGTTATTTAAGTGAATCCCTATGTTTTTTAAATTCTATTTCCTAACTATAAAGTCCCTGTAGCATTTGTTTTTTTCAGTGAATTTCTATGGTTTTTTTAACATAATGTAATTTTTATTACTATCCGTTAATCCAACCACTGCTGTTCAAGGCTGAAGGCCCTGTGGCCAACTCCTATAATAACCCAAACCCACGCTGGGCACGGCCTTCAGCCATGCACAGCATTATTTGGCCACAGCGGCCAGATGCTTTAGCCAACCTCCCTAACCACCCAACCCCAAGCAGTCTGTCTCTCTGGGTGTGAGAGTGGCTGTGAGAGTGTCTGTCTGCGTGTGACAGTGGGTATATCAGTGTCTTAGTGGGTCTGAGTGGGTGTGTCAGTGTCTGTGTGGGTCTGTGAGTGGGTGCATGAGAGTTTCAGTGGGTGTATGAGAGTCTGAGAGGGTCTGTGAGTGGGTGCATGAGGGTCTAAGTGCAGCTGTGAGTGGGTGCACAACAGTCTGAGTGGGCTAGTGGGTGGGTGCGTGATTGTCTGAGTGAGGCTGTGAGTGGGTGAGTAAGGGCCGGAGTGGGTCTGTGAGTGGGAGAAAGACATTGAAAGAGAGAGAAAAAGAGTGAGAGGGAGCGAGATAGAGAGTTGTTAGGCTTTGATGGATGATATACTTAGAATGAGAAATTTTTGAATACATTGAAAAGAAAAATTTATTGGTAAATTAAAAAGATTGAAATCACCTTTTGAGTATGAGCCTTAAACTTCTGAAGTTCAAAAGGAATTAAAGAAGGAGAACGATCACAGGCTCATCCGGCGTAGAACCTTCAACTTTCAGTGTGAGGGGCTGTGATCTTAACCTTTAGGACATAGGTGACTCCTCACTGTGAAGCTTCTAGACATACCTATGACAGTCAACCTACGCATGTGATTGGGAAGAAATGTGATTGTTCCATCACTAGGAAGGTTTAACAGTCAAAACACTTGTAAATAAACAAATGCACTGCCAAGCAATACTGGGATTTGAACCTTCAGCCTATTGAGTGACAGCACAAGACCTTGACCATCAGGCCAGAGGTGATTATGTTCTGCCCTGCCTCCAAACATAACTATAACATTCGTACCAAAGATTTTGCTAGTCCTACTCTGTGAAGCCATTGCATGGAGAGACCATTGCAATGGCAATCTCTCTCTCTTTCTCTTTCTTTTCAATACTATTATGAGATGGAAGAGAAAGAGAGTGAGTGACAGGACCGCAGAGGAAGCCTGAGGGCCCCCGCAGTCCAAGCTGGCCCCCCATGTCCCATGGAAGCTGCCAGCGGGAGCTGCTTGACAGATCCCGCTGTCAGAAAGCGAGCTTTGTTTGCTTTTGTTTGGTGGGAGCTGTCAGTCCCCCGCATCACATTGCATTAAGGCCCTGGGGAGGTGCCGGTCCCTAGGGGTCTAGGAGGGTCCACCGGCCCCCTCTAAATCAGTTAAGGCATTTTGCCCCAGAACGAGTGGTCCGTGAGGCGCCGCGTTGCCCTCCCCGCATGCATTATGAGCAAAGCTCAGGGGAGGTGGCGGTCCGATGGGAAAATATAAGCCCTGAAGTGGGGCCACGTGCAACCCCCTCCTTACATTTTTCATGCCCCCAGGACCTGGCCCACAAGAGGGCTTATTAAAAAACAAGCACAGGAGACCTTGTTTTTTTTTTTTTTTTTTTTTTTTTTTAAGTATTACAGTGAATTTGCGATTACATCACAAATTCACAGTACAATTCTTTTTTTTAAAGTGTTTCTTTGCCCTGGGAGGGGGTCCCTCTGGGACCCGAGCACCAGAACTAAGTGGTCAGGGTGTCTCTACCCTGGTCCCTTTTCCTTTTTTTTGGCGTTTTTTGTTGGAACTTGGCTGAAGCCGAGTCCCAAGAGGGCTACCAACACTTCCTGATAGAAGTGTTGGCAGTCAATCAGTGCTGCGCATTTCCCTGCATGAGCTCGTCCTTATTCACAAATTCACTGCAAAGGAACCGCTGCCCTAGATATCTACATTTCGTTTCCCTTTACAATCTCCTAAACTACCGGACAGATTTACACCAAATAAGTGAAAGTGTAATCTGCATACCAAAAGCTAGTTTTCTGCCAAATGTGGCATAATTCCATCCAGTGGTTCGGGCTGTAGTCATGTTCAAAGGTCCTCTGGGAATTAACATGGGAAACATATGCCTTTTTGCCCCCCCTTTTCCTCGACCCCTGGCTTGACAGGTCACCCCGAAACTTTCCATGTGCAATAAGAATCACCGGCACACTTTTTTTGGGAAAATTTTGTGAAGAGTCATCAAACAGTGCCAAAGATATAAGCAAGTCAAAAAACGCTTTTTCTACGCAAACATGGTCCTAACTATAACTACCTAGTGGCGCCACTAGGCAATATATATATATATATATACATATATATATATATATATATATATATATATATTTATATAAAATACGTCAGTCTTTGCTATTACACTGTACACAACTCCACTCTATGCCAGTCTAATCTATACTATTACTGTACGGAACTGCAGTGTATGCCACTCCACTAGTCGCTACTCCACTATACGTTATTCCACTCTACGCCATTCCCCTGTATGCCGCTCCACTCTATGCTATATAGATAAAATATATATATATATATATATATATATATATATATACATACACACACATATATATATATATATATATATATATATATATATAAATATATAAAATACGTATATACATAGTTACGGTTATCTCCAGTAACTAAAACTTGTGCCCTAAAGTAACTATAACTCACACCCTCGCCATGCACTGCTAATTACTCCAGATATTAAATCACTAATGACATCATTTGATAACATCTTTGGTAATATCAGTATAACATTTGGAGGAAAATTATTGAGGCATAAACTGTGCATGGCTGGGGCACGAGTTACAGTTACCTTAGGGCAGGAGTTCTAGTTACTTGAGATAACCATAACTATAACTCCTGAATTTCTATGGTTTTGTGCATGTAAATTCAGGGCCTAACTATAACGTCCCTGTAAACTTTGTTTTTTTAACTGGATTTCTATGTTTTTTTAAATTCTATTTCCTAACTATAATGCTTATGTAACCTTTGGTTTTTAATTGAATATATGTACACACACACACACACACACACACATTACCTACTGGTAGTCGTCAGTAGGTAGAGATAGTTAGGACGTAGCTTCCATAGCAGAAGCATTTTTTGTTTTGCTAATAACTTTGGCACCGTTTGATGAATCTTCATGAAATTTTCAAAACTAGTTTGCCATTCATGTCAGATGGTGTCTCGAAAGATTTGAGGTGTCTCATTGAGCTGGGCCCTAAAAAAATGGGGAAGCCTTAAAATGTGTTTTTCCCTTGTAGTTTCCAATAGAGATTTTGGACACAACTAGAGCCTGAACAGCTGAACGGAATTACATCCATTTTTGGCAGAAAGGTAGATTTTGGTCCAGAAATACTGCTTTTTGTAATTTGGTGTAAATCCGTTCAGTAGCTTTTGTGTTATTACAGAAAAGAGATTTATCGATATCTAGGGACGCAGAGGGTCTGTGGATCCCAGAGATTATTAAATGAGATCTGATTGGCTGCCACCACTTCAACCAGGAAGTGGTAGCAGCCATCTTCCGAATTGGACTCGTCCGAGTCCCAAGAAAAATGGCCCGAAAAAGTGGGCAGGGTAGGAAGACCATGACCCCAGGCCTGGTGGTGGGGTTCAAAAACCCTTTTTTTCAATTTTGTGCAGGAATCTGCAGCGGATCCACAGATCTTGGCAAAACTGGAAAAAAATGCATTCCTGGTTGCCAGCGCACGCCCGGGTGGGCCAAGTCCCAGGAGAAAATACTTTTATATTAAGGGGAAACACAGTTCCCCTTCCCCATGCCGTTTTCCGCTCCAGGGATCCCATCCCCCAGGGCCCTGCCAAATAAGAATACAGGGGTTGGCAGATTTTGGGCCCGGCCTTAAATCAAATGGGAAAGAGGGCACGGCTGTGCATAGGAAAAGGAGGAGGGCCACGTGGCCCACTTAAAGAGCCATTAATGGCCCTGGGGACCCTATGTCCTGGGGTGCCTACCCTGGGATATAGCACTTTGCTGTCACTTGACGGGAGTAATTTTGAAAGCTCCTGCCAAGCGAGAGTAAACACTAAGGGGGTCATTATGACCCCGGCAGTGAGTGGAATGTGGCGGTAGTACCGCCAACAAGCTGGCGATACATACCACCATATTATGAGAATGGCTGGTTGGCTGCTTCTACTCATACCGCCATGGTGGTATCAGCCGCCGGAGATGTCAAACTCCAGTCTGGCAGCCGGCATAGTACTGCCGGCGGCATTATGAGCCTTGCCTACCACCATGGTTTTGGTGCCGTGAGCAACGCCACAAAAACCATGGCGGTAGGCCCTACCGGTGACAGGGAATTCTTTCCCTGTCACTGGTAGGCGGCTCCTCCACCCACCTAACACACACCTGAAACCCCCCACCCCCTCCAATCCTCATACATACACCCCCACCCCCTCCGATACTCACACTTCCTCCTACCCCCATACACGCACACACCTGCAGACACGCACCACGCATACACCCAATCACTCACACTAGCATACACGCATTCATATACACACTAGCATACAAGCATTCATACACACACTTGCATACACGCATTCATACATGCCTACTTCCAGACATGCTCGCACACATTCTTACAACGATCACACTGACATGCAGACACGCACTCACTTCACCATTCTTACATGCATTCACTCACACGCATGCAACCACGCAAGCAACACAACACACACAGATGCATTCACACACACACACTCACACATTCATGTACACACTCAGACACGCTCACACAACACCCCTTACCCTCCTACCCCCCTCTGCTGTCAGAAGCCCGACTTACCTTGGTCAAGAAGGTCTTCCGGCAGGAAACGGAAAGGGTGTTGCTACCGCCGGCAGCGCCCCACCAGCAGAACACCGCCAGGCTGTATCACAGGCTGGCAGCGGTTAAATGGCGTGGCGATGCTGGTGGTAGCAGGGCCAGCTTACCACCATCCGCCAGTATGATCACTGATGGATTTCCGCCCTTCTTGTGGCGGAAGTCCGGCAGTGATCACAAAATGGCGGATGGATAGTAGCTGCCGTGATGGTATTTTGGCAGGCATCACCACGGCTGTAGGCGGTTTTATCGAAATTGTTATAATGAGGGCCTAAGTCCGCGCCCAGTTGGTGGGAGCATAAAAAATGCTCCCACCTGCAGTGAGCTGACTTTTCATCTGTTTTGGACAGGGAAAAGATAACACAATTGCTCCCACCTGCAGGGAACATCATGTTTAGCTGCTCCCTGAGGGTCGAAGCAATGCCGGCTGCCGCTGGAGACAGGGAGCTGGATGGGGCAACGGGGACATTGGGGCTCCCCCGCGGCCTGCATCAAAAAGGAAGTGGGTGCATTGGGTAGGTTCCAGGGCACCCACCCGTTGCTGACCAGGCCCCGGGGAATTGGACCCCGGGGCAAATACTGGCCCAGGGAGGTGGGCTGCGTGTCCACTCTCTATTGATGATGTGGCCAGGGCTTGGGAGATGGGATCTCCTGGGCCAAAATCAGCCCACCGGGGAAGGGGGGGCACGCATCCCAATACCCCAAATATTAATTATATAGGCTAAAATTGGCCTGGGGGGCTGTAGTGGGTGCCCTGAGTGGGCTTCAAGGTACCCACCATTTGCTGGCCGGGCCCAAGTGGATGGGGTGCCCGGGGCGAGTATTGGTCCAGTCCCCCTCACCCTAATAAAAAAAGAAGGCTGGGGCATGGGAGATGGGCTTCCCAGGGCCAGAAATCAGCTCAGGAAGGAGGTCTGCATCTCCTCCTCCCCATTTATAGTAAGGCCAGGCCCGGGCCCACAATCGTAGAGTGGCGTAGAGTGTTGTGCAATAGAGAGCATGGGCATAGAGTTGAGTATAAATTTGCACAGTGCAGTGTACAGAGCTAGCGTGGAGTAGAATCTAGTAGAATGGCATAGAATGTAGTAGAGTTTTGTAGAGTGGAGTTATATAGAATGGAGGACAGTACACTGGAGTGGCATAGAGCTGAGTAGTGTAGAGTGGAGGAACGGAGTGGAGTAGCATACAGTGGAATGTAGTAGATTTGAGTGACGTAGAATGGAGTAGCTAACAATGGAGTGGTGTACAATGGACTGGTGTAGATTAGAGTGGCATTCAGTGTAGTGGGGCAGAGTGTAACAGCGTAAAGCGGTGTAGGGTAAAGTGGAGAGACGTACAATGATATAGCGTAAAATGGAGTGGCGTACAGAGAAGTGGAGTAGAGTGGAAAACAGAGTAGAGTGCAAAGAATGAAGATGCTTAAATTGTAATAGCATACAGTGGAGTGGTGTAGAGTGGAGTGGTTTACAGTAGAATAGTGTAGAGTGGAGTACAGTGGAGAGGGGTACAATGGAACGGTGTAAAGTGAAATAGCAAACAGTAAAGTGGCTTAGACTGAAGTGGGGTACAGTGAAGTGGGATAGAGTGGAATAGCATACAGTGGAGTGGCACAGAGTGAAGTGGCGTCCAATGAACTTGCATAGTTTGGAGTGACAGAGTGGAGTGGTGTACACTACAGTGGTGTATACTGGAGTGGCATAAAGTGGACGAGTGTAGAGTGGTGTGGTGTAGAGTGGAGTACAGTGGAGTAGTGTACAGTGCAGTGGCGTACAGTGGAGTGGTGTAGACTCGAATGACACACACTGGAGTGGGGTAGAGTGTAATAGTATGCAGTAGACTGGTATCCAATGGAATAGCAAAGAATGAAGTAGCGTGGAGTGAAGTGTCATGCACAGGAGTGGTGGAGAGTGGAGCAGTGTACAGTGTAGTGGCATACAGTGAAATAATATACAGTGGAGAGTTCTAGATTGGATTGGCATACAGTGGAATAGCATACAGTGGAGTGGCATTGAGTGGAATAGCACATAGTGGAGTAGCATATAGTGGAGTGGCATATAGTGAAGTGGTGTAGACTGTAGTGGCAAACAGTGGAGTGGGGAAAACCATAATCACATACAGTGGAGTGATGTACAGTGAAGTGGCATACAATGGAATAGCAAAGAGTGGAGTAGCATACAGGGGAATGGTGTAGAGTGGAATAACATATAGTAGAGTAGCGTATAGTAGAGTGGCATACACTCAAGTTCCGTACAGTAATAGCGTAGACTGGATTGGCATAGAGTGGAGTTGTGTACAGTGTAATAGCGTATATTGGAGTGGCGTAGAATGGAGTGTTGCACAGTGGAGTGGCGTGGAATGTAATAGCTTATGGTGGAGTAGCGTACAGTCAAGTGGTGTACAGTGGAGTAGGGTAGACTGGAGTGCAGTACAGTGGAATAGGGTAGATTGTAACAGCATACATTGTAGTGGCGTCCAATGGAATAGCATAGAATGAAGTGGCGTAGAGTGAAGTGTCATGCACAGGAGTGGTGGAGAGTGGAGCAGTGTACAGTGTAGTGGCATACAGTGAAATAATATACAGTGGAGAGTTCTAGATTGGATTGGCATACAGTGGAATAGCATACAGTGGAGTGGCATTGAGTGGAATAGCACATAGTGGAGTAGCATATAGTGGAGTGGCATATAGTGAAGTGGTGTAGACTGTAGTGGCAAACAGTGGAGTGGGGAAAACCATAATCACATACAGTGGAGTGATGTACAGTGAAGTGGCATACAATGGAATAGCAAAGAGTGGAGTAGCATACAGGGGAATGGTGTAGAGTGGAATAACATATTGTAGAGTAGCGTATAGTAGAGTGGCATACACTCAAGTTCCGTACAGTAATAGCGTAGACTGGATTGGCATAGAGTGGAGTTGTGTACAGTGTAATAGCGTATATTGGAGTGGCGTAGAATGGAGTGTTGCACAGTGGAGTGGCGTGGAATGTAATAGCTTATGGTGGAGTAGCGTACAGTCAAGTGGTGTACAGTGGAGTAGGGTAGACTGGAGTGCAGTACAGTGGAATAGGGTAGATTGTAACAGCATACATTGTAGTGGCGTCCAATGGAATAGCATAGAATGAAGTGGCGTAGAGTGGAGTGGCATGCAGAGGAGTGGCGTAGAGTGGAGCAGTGTACATTGTAGTGGCATACAGTGAAATAGTATACAGTGGAGAGTTCTAGATTGGATTGGCATACAGTGGAATAGCATACAGTGGAGTGGCATTGAGTGGAATAGCACATAGTGGAGTAGCATACATTGGAGTGGCATACAGTGAAGTGGTGTAGACTGTAGTGGCAAACAGTGGAGTGGTAAAGAGCATCATCACATACAGTGGAGTATTGTACAGTGAAGTGGCATACAGTGGAATAGCAAGGGTGGGGTAGCATACAGGGGAATGGCGTAGAGGGAATAACATATAGTAGAGTAACATAGTGGAGTGGCATACACTGAAGTTCTGTACAGTAATAGCGTAGAGTGGACTAGCATAGAATGGAGTTGTGTACAGTGTAATAGCGTATATTGGAGTGGCGTAGAATGGAGTGCTGTACAGTGGAGTGGTGTAGAATGTAATAGCTTATGGTGGAGTAGCGTCCAATGGAATAGCATAGAATGAAGTGGTGTAGAGTGGAGTGGCATCCAGAAGAGTGGTGTAGAGTGGAGCAGTGTACAGTGTAGTGGCATACAGTGAAATACTATACAGAGAAGTGTTGTAGATTGGATTGGCATAGTGTTGTACAGTGAATGGCATACAGTGGAATAGAATAGAGTGGAGTGGCATTCAGTGGAATGGCGTAATGTGGAATAGCATATAGTGCAGTAGCATATAATGGAGTGGTATACACTGAAGTTCTGTACAGTAATAGCTCAAAGCGGACTAGCATACAGTGGAGTTGTGTACAGTGTAATAGCGTGGAGTGGCGTAGAGTGGAGTGCTGTACTGTGGAGTGGCATAGAATGTAATAGCTTATAGTGGCAAAACATACAGTGGAGTGGTGTAGAGTGGAGTAGTGTAGGCCTGAGTGGGTACAGTGGAATAGGGTAGATTATAATAACAAACCGTGGAGTGGCTTACATTGGAGTGGCGTTGAGTGGAACAGAGTAGAATGAACTGGTGTAAAGTGGAGTGCCATACACTGTGGTGGTGTAGAGTGGAGTAGCATACATTGGAGTGGCATACAGTGGAATAATGTGCAGTGTAGTGGCGTACAGTGGAATGGCTTAGAGTGGAATAGCTTATAGTGGCATGGCGTACAGTGGAGTGGCGTAGAGTGGAGGTGTGTGCAATGTGACACTGCAGAATATAGTGGCATACAGTGGAGCTGTGTACAGAGTAACAGCATAAAGTAGAATGGTGTAGATTAGAGTCTTGTACAGTAGAGAGGCGAAGAGTGGAGTCGCATAGAGTGGAATAGTATATTGTGGAGTGGCGTTCATTGAAGTGTCGCAGAGTGGTTTGGTGTACGCTGGAGTAGTTTATACTGGAATACAGTAGAATGGAGTGGTGTATAGTGTAGTGGCATACAGGTGTATGTGAAATTTCGCAGCAATGAAGATTATGGTGTGCAGGGTAACGCAAAACAGCACATTGCACTTCCTTGCGTTTATCCAAATTTACCAGTCAATGCAGTGCCACGATTGATGGCCTTGCATTGCTTGGCAAAGCCAACTAAAGTATTGCGTTGTCCATATGACACCAAGCGTGACACAAGGGTTCCACAATTCAAATACAGCTAGGCCATAGTTTTATTTTGGGCCACATTATACTGCGGTAACTTTGCGGTATACTGTGTTACATGGTGATGAGAAGCCAGTATATATTTGGGTAATGGTTGTTTTTAGAAAATGAAAAGGCAGCCATATTGTTTTTACTACAATTTGATTGTGTTTTGTGTTAGGGCCTTAGCTATAGGTGAGTAGTAGTTTTATTGTAGTTCCCTAACCATTACCACTTTATTTAAGTGGTAATAAGTCTTTATGTATTTGTTTGCATATTTTTAAATACGTTTACAGAGCAGTAGTGCGCTAGTACCTCACAAGTACCAGAAAGTTTAGGAACTGTTTCTTTTATTAATGTTTTTTTTAGTTGCACAGTATTGTGTGGTACTTTGTTAGGTATTTTCATGGAATTACATAATTAAATATGTAAAAAATTGTAAATACACTGTACTCCACTGTATTTGTAAAATATAGGGGGTCATTCCGACCCTGGCGGTCCATGACCGCCAGGGCCGGGGACCACGGAAGCACCGCCAACAGGCTGGCAGTGCTTCCAGGTCCATTCTGACCGCGGCGGTAAAGCCGCGGTCAGAAAAGGGGAACCAGCGGTTTCCCGCCGGTTTTCCCCTGGCCCAGGGAATCCTCCATGGCGGCGCTGCTTGCAGCGCGGCCATGGGGATTCCGACCCCCTTCCCGCCAGCCTGTTTCTGGCGGTTTACACCGCCAGAACCAGGATGGCGGGGAACAGGTGTCGTGGGGCCCCTGGGGGCCCCTGCACTGCCCATGCCACTGGCATGGGCAGTGCAGGGGCCCCCGAACAGGTCCCATGAAGATTATCACTGTCTGCTTTGCAGACAGTGAAAATCGCGACGGGTGCTACTGCACCCGTCGCATCCCTGCAACACCGCCGGCTCCATTCGGAGCCGGCTTCTATGTTGCAGGGGCTTTCCCGCTGGGCCGGCAGGCGGCCTTTTGGCGGTCGCCCGCCGGCCCAGCGGGAAAGCCAGAATGGCATCCGCGGTCTCCTGACCGCGGAGCGGCCATTTGGCGGTGACTGCATGGCGGGCGGCGCCCGCCGCCCGCCGCAGCCGAATGACCGCCATAGTGTGTTACAGTGTTATTTCAAATTTGTAGGATTTGTTTTCAATTTTTTTTTTTTAAGGACGGGGACACTTTCTGGGCAATGCAACGATACTCAGTAATATATATTTTTTAAATAAATAGAAATGTATAATTATTTTTCCCTACCTATAACCACTTTACTTAAATGGTAGTAGGTCGGGAAAAAATATTAAAACAATACTTAACTATATTTAAGGCCTTCTATACATATCTTAGAAATGTTATTGTATATTTCAGTACAAATAACAGGTTTTATTTTCCAGTGTGATGTGGTGCAGCGTTTCAGTTTTTTAAACGCTAATTGTGCACTCCTATGAAGTGAATGTATTTCATACGAGAATTAATTTTTTTTAACATAAAACATATATTTGCAAACACTTGTAACATATGTAAATGTTCAACCTTAATCAAACGTTACATTTTTTACACAATTCGTTTCATGGCCTTGTGACATAGTCTTGCTTTTTATGGGCACATTTAGTTTATGGTATAGGCAGGGGCAGTGGAAATCTCGAATTCTTCTACTGTTTTCAAACGGGCACTTAATAGGCGCCGATGAGTTTAAAGCCAGTGCAGTTATTTTTCTGGCCTTTGTCAGGGCATTCCCGAGTTTCTTTATTGATCCTTTTTTTAAATGGTGCAATATGATGGCCAGTGAGAGTGCGAAGGGAGGCATAACTGAATACAGATCAGATGCAGGATTGAAATCACCAAAGATATTAAGCCCACACACTGACACAGTGACCAGGCAAACGAAGGTATTACTTCTCCCACTTGCGCAGGTGAGAGAGTAATGGTGGTAGCAGCAGACCACAAGCCAGGTGGTGGAACCAAGGTACCAGTCGTCCATCTCATAGGAAGCCCTGGCAACTTACACTGACTAGACCAGAAGGATGCTGTGCTCCCCGGAGAATGCAGCAACAAGAGAGCAGTGGGGACAGCAACAGACCACTGGCCGTTACAGGGAAGCAAAGCACTACAGTGCTACAAGGCATGCAAAACGTTGCACACAGACAAGGTCAAAAGGGAGCCATGCTTAAAGCAGTGCAAGAGCACCGGGCTAATTTCTGAAACACTGGTAGGTTGATATGCGCTCGTCCTATTGTGAGGGAAGGGGCAAGTCTCTGATGGATGCTGACAGTTTATATATGTAGCTTTACTGCATTGTTTTTATCATCTGTTAAACTGTCTTGTGCGTCTTCATTTGGGAAATGCTGTGTATGTGTAAGGGATGGGTCTCACCAGGGTGTAGGGACTGTGTGTGTCCCTAAAGCACGGAGGTTTTCATCTGAGCAATTCGGACCTTCCTTTTTATGAATGAGCTTAGGGATTGTTCACCTTTTTGTTGGCAGACTGTTGTTAAAACGTTACAAGAAAGCCCTATTTACTGTGGTATTCTCTAGGAAATGATTTTGCACAAAGGAAAGTAAACATACAGGTTGTAGAATTATCTAAAAAATATAAGCACTTGGTTTCAAAAGAAGAGTCTAACAAAGCCTTGCTGATTAAAGTTGTAGGAATCATTAATTATCCCAGAATCCTCTAGACAGTGTGAAACCAGTATCAGGCTTTTTGTCAGCAGGATGATTTTCTGCACCAGGACAAGCAGGGGAACAAACCCTCTGATAATCCTGGCGTGGCCGCTCCCCATAGGTCATAGCAGCCACGCAGATGAGGCGAAAGGCAACCTGAATTATGTTGCTGAGATGTGGAAAAGCTGTTATTAGCTAACTGATAAACATTCTTTATTTGTTACCAATATTCTTAAAACGTACAGCACAGCATGAAAATATACTCTTAAAAGCAATTCCTTTCCAGACTCCATCTTCTTATGAGGTGTAAGGGTGGCTTGCCAGGTTCTTTGGCTGGGTTAATTGCCAAAAAATACAAAGGAGAATTTTAGAAACTTGAGGTCTCCTGAAATAGAAGCTGTGTATTAGCATAGGCAAGTTATGTTTAAGAAATCAAATTGGGGAGGCTGCATTGAAGTTTTATGACAAATCCACTGTAATGCTTTGCTTAATGATCAACCTTTAGATTCCAGATCACAAGGAACCCATCTAAGCTCACTGTGACCACACATTGCAAATTTCTCGGTATGGTTGTTGGGGGCATTCATTTTAAAGCATTAGAAGTAGCTATGTAGGGATGCCAGCACCAGTAATGAGAGTGGCCTGTGGATTTGTGGTTAATACAATTTGATGATCAGAGGCTGTAGGAGATGGTCTGGGCAAAACCATTTGCAGTGTTCCAACCCACAACAGATTTGAAGTTCTGTTAACATTGTTGTGTAGCTATTTTGACCATGTTCTGAGCATGTTGTTTTAGCTAACTAGGCCTGTAGCTGTGCACTTTAACCCGTTTACATTTTATTCAGCATTGCTTTTCTACATTTGAGGCGCTGTTTTCTTTTCTCTGTCTCGTTGTTCTTTCGCCTAGGAAAGCATCACGTTCTTAGCAGGATATTTATTCCACTTTGTGCTTTCTTCAAGGCTACAGTCAGATAGGATTGCTGACAAGTGTGGGATGCTGTGTCTCCAGCATTCACAGAAACTCATACGTAGGGACTATTTCCTAGAATGTCAGCTGTTTTATTATAAAACACCCCTTAGTCCCAGGCACGAGATTCCAGCCAGATGACCACAACTGTATGCTGATTGCTGCAAGCTTCGCTACAGCTACTTGCTTAGACGGCCGAGCCCTGACCTGGATGGGGATGGTGTCTCTTTAGACCTCAGGTCTTTTCTTCAGGTATGAGGGATGATGTTCTCCCAGGGGGAAACCGAAGGGCAGATTAAGCTTAGTATGCTATGCTCATACTTAGCATAGGTGAGGGGCTATACATCCACTCCCCTGTTTAGGCAGCATGGCACGACGGTTTTGGTGCTTTACATTTTTAGTCACATGCCTGCTCGTATTGTTATTATTCTTGTTATTGCTATGCTCCTGCTTTTATCTAAGATGCAGATATTTTAATCAATGCTTATATAAATATATTCTGCCTCTGTTATCTTTGCCTGAGTGAGATCTTGGTAACTGAGAGAACAGGATGCGATCTGATGTACCACGATTCCCGTGAGAGTCTATTTTACCATGAGCTCAGTTGCCACAATGATTTCAGTCAGAGATTGGGTGCTCCAAGTTAGCCCGAAACCCCGTTTTAGGCCGTCAGGTGTCACATGGTGTGGAATTGGACTCAGTACCCACTACCCAGGCGATCCTACCGCCCAAATCCAGTAGCCTCATTACCCTAATGAGAACCTACGTGACATGACACCACCAATGTTTGGTCAGGCATGAAAAACCAGATCCTCCTAAGTATCTCTGTCTCACTGAAGGCTAAAGACACCCCGATATATATATATGGAGATGTCCGTGGTATTGAGGATTTCCTCCTCAGCTAGGTAGGTGAGACCTATCCTGAGCTGTAGGTTGTTCAAGCTTGAACCATAAAAGGATTGATCCCCAGGTGGTATCCTTATCTCTGAATGCATAAATCAGTAATATGGCGAACCCTCAATGGATAGCAATACCAGTAAATATGAGAGGCCCCCTTACTACATCTATAACCCCTTCTGTGCCCAGGACGTAATGGTTACGTCCTGAGGCACAGTGCTCGTGTGCCCAGGACGCAACCATTACGTCCTGGGCACAGAGCCCAGAGGGAGCACTAGCGCTCCCTCTGTGGGGTTTCCCCCCCACCCCCCAAGGCAGGGCTGGAAGGGGAAGCCCTTCCCCTTCCACCCCGACCCACCCACCCTCCCACCCCCCCTGTCACGTCAGCGCGCAATTGCGCGCTGACTGTCACAGAGGGCCTCCTCCATTGCGCTGGAAACTCAGCTTCCAGCGCGATCGGAAGAGAAATGCAAAAGCATTTCTCTTCCGATCACGTGGAGGAGGCCGAGAGGCTTCAAAGGGAAGGAAAGTTATTTCCTTCCCTTTGAAGTCTCTCTCAGCGTTTTAGCAGCCGGATTGCAAGCAATCCGGCTGCTAAAACACCCACTAGACACCAGGGATTTTTTTTTAAAATGTAATTGGCATGAGGGAGCGACCCCTTGGGCAAGGGTCGCTCCCAGGGGGGGCATTTTTTTAAAGGCCTTTTCTGCCCCCCCCCCTGGGGCAGAAACCTCTAGGCACCAGAGAGCATTTTCTTTTTTTTTCTTTTTATATTTTTGAGGTGGGGAGCTACCCCTTAGGCAAGGGTCGCTCCCCTAGGGGGCAAATTATATCTAGGCCATTTCTGCCCCCTTTGGGGGCAGATTGGCCTATTTTTATGAGGCCAATCTGCCCTCAAGGGGGACAGAAACCACTAGACACCAGGGAGTTTTTTTTCCGTTAATTTCACGCAAGGGGAGTGACCCCTTAGGCAAGGGTCGTTCCCCTGGGGGGCAAATTTATATTAGGCCATTTCTGCCCCCCTGGGGGGCAGATCAGCCTATTTTAATTAGGCCGATCTGCCCCCAAGGGGGGCAGAAACCACTAGGCACAGGGGATTTTCATTTTTGTTGATTTTGTTGATGGGGACCGACCCCTTAGACAAGGGTCGCTCCCCTGGAGGGGCAAATTGTATTTAGGCCATTTCTGCCTCCCTTGGGGGTAAATCGGCCGATTTTAGGTCAATCTGCCCCCAAGGGGGGCAGAAACAACTAGGCACCGGGATCTTTTTTTTTGCGCCAATGTCACGCAGGGGGAGCGACCCCGTAGGCAAGGGTCGCTCCCCGGTGGGGTTGAGGGGCCAAATTTATTTTAGGCCATTTCTGACCCCCCTGGGGCCGGCTGAGCTAGAGGCCAAAATCCACAGGTAGGCACTTTGCAAAAAACATCTCTGTTTTCTGTGAAAAAATGTAACGTGTCCACGTTGTGTTTTGGGCCATTTCCTTTCGTGGGCGCTAAGCCTACCCACACAAGTGAGGTACCATTTTTATTGGGAGAGTTGGAGGAACGCTGGGTGGAAGGAAATTGTGGCTCCTCTCAGATTCCAGAACTTTCTGTCACCGAAATGAGAGGAAAAAGTGTGTTTTTGGCCAAATTTTGAGGTTTGCAAAGGATTCTGGGTAACAGAACCTGGTCAGAGCCCCACAAGTCACCCCATCTTGGATTCCCCTAGGTGTCTGATTTTCAAAAATGCGCTGGTTTGCTAGGTTTCCCCAGGTGTCGGCTGAGCTAGAGGCCAAAATCCACAGGTAGGCACTTTGTAAAAAAACACCTCTGTTTTCTGTGAAAAAATTTGATGTGTCCATGTAGTGTTTTGGGCCATTTCCTTTCGTGGGCGCTAGGCCTACCCACACCAGTGAGGTACCATTTTTATCGGGAGACTTAGGGGAACGCTGGGTGGAAGGAAATTTGTGGCTCCTCTTAGATTCCAGAACTTTCTGTCACCGAAATGAGAGGGAAAAAGTGTTTTTTGGGTCAAATTTTGAGGTTTGCAAAGGATTCTGGGTAACAGAACCTGGTCAGAGCCCCACAAGTCACCCCATCTTAGATTCCCCTAGGTGTCTAGTTTTCAAAAATGCACTGGTTTGCTAGGTCTCCCCAGGTGCCAGCTGAGCTAGAGGCCAAAATCCACAGGTAGGCACTTTGCAAAAAACACCTCTGCTTTCTGTGAAAAAATGTGATGTGTCCACATTGTGTTTTGGGCCATTTCCTTTCGTGGGCGCTAGGCCTACCCACACAAGTGAGGTACCATTTTTATCGGGAGAGTTGGGGGAACGCTGGGTGGAAGAAAATTTTTGGCTCCTCTCAGATTCCAGAACTTTCTGTCACCAAAATGAGAGGCAAAAGTGTTTTTTTGGCCAAATTTTGAGGTTTGCAAAGGATTCTGGGTAACAGAACCTGGTCAGAGCCCCACAAGTCACCCCATCTTGGATTCCCCTAGGTGTCTAGTTTTCAAAAATGCGCTGGTTTGCTAGGTTTCCCCAGGTGCCGGCTGAGCTAGAGGCCAAAATCCACAGGAAGCAACTTTGTAAAAAACACCTCTGTTTTCTGTGAAAAAATGTAATGTGTCCACATTGTGTATTGGGCCATTTCCTTTCGTGGGCGCTAGGCCTACCCACACCAGTGAGGTACCATTTTTATCGGGAGACTTGGGGGAACGCAGAATAGCAAAACAAGTGTTATTGCCCTTTATCTTTCTATAAATTTTTTCCTTCCAAATGTAAAGCAGTGTGTAAAAAAGACATCTATTTTAGAAATGCCCTGTAATTCACATGCTAGTATGGGCACCCCGGAATTCAGAGATGTGCAAATAACCACTGCTTCTCAACACCTTATCTTGTGGCCATTTTGGAAATACAAAGGTTTTCTTGATACCTATTTTTCACTTTTTATATTTCAGCAAATTAATTGCTGTATACCCGGTATAGAATAAAAACCCATTGCAAGGTGCAGCTCATTTATTGGCTCTGGGTACCTAGAGTTCTTGATGAACCTACAAGCCCTATATATCCCCGCAACCAGAAGAGTCCAGCTGGCGTAACAGTATATTGCTTTCAAAAATCTGACATCGTAGGAAAAAGTTACAGAGTAAAACGTGGAGAAAAATGGCTGTTTTTTTCACCTCAATTTCAATATTTTTTTATTTCAGCTGTTATTTTCCGTAGGAAACACTTGTAGGATGTACACAAATGACCCCTTGCTGAATTCAGAATTTCGTCTACTTTTTTAGAAATGTTTAGCTATCTGGGATCCAGCATTGGTTTCTCACCCATTTTGGTCACTAACTGGAAGGAGGCTGAAAGCACAAAAAATTGTAAAAATGGGGTATGTCCGAGTAAAATGTCAAAATTGTATTGAAAAATTGGGTTTTCCAATTCAAGTCTGCCTGTTCCTGAAAGCTGGGAAGATGGTGATCTTGCCACCACAAACCCTTTGTTGATGCCATTTTCAGGGGAAAAACCACGAGCTGCCTTCTGCAGCCCTTTTTTCCCATTGTTTTGAAAAAAACTAAGGGCCTGATTCAGACCTTGGCAGAAGGCGGAGGCCGTCCGCCAAGGTCCCGCCGCCGAATGACCGCACCGCGGTCAAAAGACCGCGGCGGCCATTCTCACATTTCCGCTGGGCCGGCGGGCGCTCTCCAAAAAAGCACCCGCCGGCCCAGCGGAAATGCTCCTGCAACGAGGATGCCGGCTCCGAATGGAGCCGGCGGAGTTGCAGGGGTGCGACGGGTGCAGCTGCACCCGTCGCGTATTTCAGTGTCTGCTTTGCCGGTTTCCCGCATCTGACCGCGGCCGAACCGCCACGGTCAGAATGCCCTGCGGGGCACCGCCGGTCTGTCGGCGGTGCTCCCGCCGACCTGACCGCCGGGGTCAGAGTGACCCCCTAAATTTTCACTGTATTTTGGCTAATTTCATAGTCTCCTTCAGGGGAACCCACAGAATCCCTAGGATGTTGGAAAAAAGGACGCAAATTTGGCGTGGGTAGCATATGTGAACAAAAAGTTATGAGGGCCTAAGCACGAACTGCCCCAAATGGCCAAAAAAAGGCTCGGCACAGGAGGGGGAAAAGGCCTGGCAGAGAAGGGGTTATTGGCAAACGGCTTAACGGCCCAGGGAGGTCCAGTTACATTTGTTGTTGAAGCTCACTCAGCTTATAGAACAGAAACATTTTATTCTTGGGTCACCTTTCCAGCAGTGGATGGGAACACAAATACATTTCCTAATTATACACCAGCAAATCATCCTGCACAATCCAAAGCTTATGCATCCCTAGAGATATCTTTATCTTATCAAGACCATAATAATTGGCTTGATGGCACCCTGCCACACACAAATTTACCTGTTAGGTTAGGTCTGTGGAGCAATGCAGGCCCAACCTGGCCTTTATTCGCCACATATACACCACATGCTGACGCAGCAGCAATGGCAGTAACTGAGGTCTGCCGCTTATATACAGAAGTCACAACAACATATATTGTTAGTACAATTTGTTATACAAATGTTAAACACAAACCCAGCACAAGCTGCTCCAGCGCATGCACATGCAGCAACGCTAGGTATAAATCCTGCAACTGTACATTCGATCATGGGTAAAGTACCTGCGAAACAGGAGGAGATTCCATTTTGGTTAGCTCAAAAAATAAATGCACGGGAAGCAGTCTTTCCCCATACGGGACCTCAGGATAAAAATAGAATTTTGACAATGTGCTTGCCTTTCGGGATGGTTCCCACAATTGAAAACTGCAATACCTGGAGCACGGTTTTTTGCCGCGCTCCACACGACGGCACACAGTACACTAACGCTTGCCAATCTTCCGGAAGTGTTGAAACAAAAATCAAGATGAATATGGGGCAGCTCCTGCCCTAGATTTGGGGATGCAAATAATAGGTAATTTTGCCACTGTATCTTCAATCATATTAAGTAACATTAAAGGGGAAGCAGTTGCACTGACAGTGCACATGCGGCTCCATGACTTCCAGCAGAGGATCAAGAACGTGAGCTGCCAAAGATTATCGCTGAAACATACTCCAGTATTGGTCGAGATA
This sequence comes from Pleurodeles waltl, assembly GCF_031143425.1. Classification (NCBI taxonomy): domain Eukaryota; kingdom Metazoa; phylum Chordata; class Amphibia; order Caudata; family Salamandridae; genus Pleurodeles; species Pleurodeles waltl. The sequence goes on from NC_090440.1 coordinate 1,694,638,081, forward strand.
GTTTGGGAGCCAGACCAACTAAGCCAAAAGTACAAGGTAGATCCAATAAGGATGCTGTCAACCAAACACCTGAGGGTTCTAAAAAACGCTAGGATAAAAAAAAAAAAAACACCTAGAAAAGAAAGGGGAGTATCTCCGCATTCAGAGACCCCACAAAATAGATACAACCTTAGAAATAGAGATGATTTAAAAACGCCTGACAGATATCAGTATCATGATTCACGCCAATCTTGTTCCTTTCAGGACTCGCCGGAAAAACCCAGTGAAAGAGATGGGCGCTCAGATCAGCGTACAGAGTACGTGAAACCAAGAAAGGATTCACAACGCTCGTCAGAAGTTTCTGTTAAAAAAAGATGAGAAACTTCCACAAAAGAAACCACAATTTAAAAAGAAAAAAGTGGCAGTAGTTGCAGTACAACATGCCACTCAACAAGAGGGCTTTACTAAAGAACAAGAAGTGGGCGCTAGCACTGCTACAGTGCAGCAGAAGTCACAATAGTTTGCCGGGATCTTCTACAAAATCTGGAGGTGAAAGCAACAGATAACTATCTACATGTAGAGACTGCGGGCATGAGTGTCTCCACACCAGATAGAGTGTATAAAGTAACTATTCTGTTAGAAGGGGACATCAAAGGCATAATAGACGCCATCTTTTGGGTTTGCATCACCTCTATTTATGATATTCTGCTGTCCGAAAAAGATTGGCTAACGGTATTTGTCCGAGATCTTCCATATGGAGAGGACATTATTGAAAAATCCTTCTCGCCCCTTGTTCCGAAAGAGCTCATTGAAAAGTACGCCAATGATTAGGCAGTGGTGCCAGCACCTACACTATATCGCAATCATGTAGGGTGGGACAAAGATTCTCCCTACCATATAATACTAATAAAATCAAAACCTCAGCCCCAACCTCAATATCCAATAAAATACAAGGCAAAAGCCCCAGTGAGGGAAATCCTCACACAACTAGAGTACCAGGGTGTTATTGAACCCTCAGACTCGTCAATGAACAATCCATTATTTCCAGTCGCTAAACCCAACCACTCATATAGATTAATCTTGGCTACAGGCATTTAAATAGTCACACAAAAACGTATGCTATACAAAATGCACATAGCACAGCATTAATGAACAACATTGTGCGAAGAAAATACAAAACAACCCTGGATTTAACAGGTTTCTGCCAAAACATAGCACCTGAAAGTAGGCACTTAACAAGTTTCAGCGCTTTAGGCTCTCAGAAAGTTATTTGCCGACTACCACAAGGCTACAAGAACAGTCCTGGACTGTTCTCAGCTCATGTGACATCAATATTACACGACATAGACCCTGAGGCATTGTCCTATGTGGATGATATTTACCTCACGGTAGATGACCTCATATAACATTTAAGACGGGTAGCCCGCGTTTTTGTTGGATTCTCTGAAATCGGCCACAAATTTAACTTAAAAAAAAAAAAAATAGCCTTTCTCAGTGTCCTGTTTCTGGGATACGAGTTGTCGGATGAAAGCAAGAGCCTTGCGCCCCAATTTATAGAAAAATGTGCACAACTACAATCACCAAATACAATCAAAAAGCTTCCATCAGTGTTGGACTTTCTGAATTTTGGCAGAACTTATATTACAGACTATGCACAATGCGTTAAGCCATTATATGACCTAATACGTTCTGACTTTACCATCAAACTCTGGACAGTCGAACAACATGCATTCTCAAAGCATTACAAAAAGACATGCATGAAGTTAAACATCTACATACAAGGGACAATAATAAACATTTGGTTATCAGAGTAATTGCTGGTGTCATTGGTTTCACCTATGTGACTTTCACACCTATATTCTACAGCCGAACAACGCTTTGCTCCCACTGAGAAAATTCTCACTGCTGTTCAGATGGTGGACCTTAAGGAGAGACCTCTGGCTCAAGGAAAACACATCATTGTCGTAGCCCCAGTCCCAGCTCTCAAGGCTGTTACCAAAGCAAGTGTTCCGAATGCTAAAGCATTGCATCCACGCTGGATTCAATGGGCAACGTCTCTGACGGCCACTGATGCTGATTATGTATGTGTTTGATAACAAATTACATACCCAAGAGTTCCTACAATACGAACTTGAATATCCTGTTCCAGCAAATACACTACCTATTGAACAATACAAAACAATCTTGTACACCGATGGTTCAGCACAACCTGCTATTCGCACCAAACACCAATACTCAGCTGCTTGCGGAGTTGTGTGTGGGTATATGAAGGATGGCAAGTTCCATTCAGAAAAAACATACACACAGACTCTAGGGGACTGTACAGCACAACTCGCAGAGCTTAGGGCTCTGGTGATGTCACTGGAACATGCGGATCCTGAGCAGGTGACTCTGGTTGTCTGTGATTCATACTACTGTGTCCAGTCCTTCAATGAATACTTGCATTATTGGTGACAAAATAGGTTCAGAGATTCAAAAGGTAATACCATAAAACACAGACTTCTGTGGGGGAAGGTAGCGGATCTGAAGGAAAAACTACTGAATGTCCTTGTTATACATACAGTAGGATACCAACGTGGAGATACACGTTGAAGGCAACACTTTGGCTGATGAAGCAGCAAAGTCGGCAGTAGCAATGGCTACGGTCACAGCAGTAACACGCTCTAAAACAAGAGTGGATGATGAAACATTAGCAGCAATGGGAGCAATGGCTGAGGGCACACCTATGCCCACAGCCTATAATACTAAATATACCTACCGAATGGGAGGCATGTATGACGGAGAAGTAAAAATTCCAGGTGTGGGGGTCCGAGTGATTCCCAACAAATACCTGAAACCAGAGTTAGTAAAAGCAGCGCATGAGGGAGTTGCATCTGCACATGCCGGTGTGGCTGCTACAATTTCAATATTACAGTCATGCTATTGGTGGCCAGGTCTTTACAAACAGGCCAAGCAGTATGTCCTTTGTTGCGACATCTGCCAACAAATGAAAGGCTCCAGCGTCAAGCGCCCACCACAGGCACCCATTTTAATTTCCAATAAACCTTTACAATGTGTGTACTTGGACCAGTGTGGTCCCCTGACACCAGACAGTGCATATACATTTTAGTTGCTGTAGACTCATGCTCCAGATTTCTATGGGTCTGGCCACAATGCTCGGCTGATGCTCGAACTGTTATTAAAGATTTGCAAGTCTTTGTTGGTACATATGCTGTTGCGGCTTTCCACTCGGACTGGGGCCCTGCTTTTGCCTCAAGGTCTTACAGGGATACCATGGCTTCGTGCATTACTCGTCTCCATTTCATCCCGAGGCAAATAGTGTTGTGGAGCGATGAAACCGTGATCTAAAGCAATACTTAACAGCAAGAGTATTAGGCACGGGTCGTAGTTGGCTTACACACCTGTATGGAGTTCAGAGAGCACTTAATAATCTGCCTAGAAGGTCCCTGGGAGGGCGTACTTCATACAAGTGCCTGTTTGAACTCAAATGTATGTTCCAGATCTTGATGGTCCTGGCATGGAGGGGGCAGATGCATCTTTTGACATAAATGAACGTGTCACTGTCTTGCAGGAGTTACAATAATTCTGTGATGACAACGCATCTGCCAGTGCTGCCTCCTCTGGAATTAGGGATGTACCAGTAACATCTACCGGCTGGATTCCCAAGCTGGGGGAACTAGTACCTGAAAAGATTGCTGTGAAAGAGGAGTTCAGTCTTTCTTATCATGCACTGGTCCCAGTCCTGGGAATACACAGTACCAGAACTGTTATTCTACCACCACTGCTTGGTTCAAAAGAGAATCGCTTTGTCTCAATCGACAAAGGCAAACTACACCATGTGGCCGATCCTACACAGCAGACCAAAGGGGCTCCAAGGTAGTACCCGAATCCCTCCCACTACCAGCGAGGACCTTCCCCTACAAGTCATCATCAACAATACTGATACCTCTCCGAGCCTGGGGAGGGTGTAAAATTAGTTTTCATTGGTTCTGCTGACAACTACTACTTCATTGATTTCTGCTAATATGGAGCAACCCTCTACAAATTCCACAGAAACAGATGTTGTAACATACTACACACCACCGAGGAAATCTTCAGCAGTTTCTCCTCTTCCAAATACACCTCCAGCATTTGTTTGTACAGATGATGGTTACTTTGTCGATGCTGACGACTTTTCTTCGGACCCATCCGCCTCAACTGTGACTGAACTGTCAAGTGCACGTAAGCTAATACATTGGCTAAATATTAACTATCTCACATGTACATGGAACTATTTATGGTTATCACTGACTGAGAAGGCTTTTTTTCTTTGTATTGGGTTTGTCATTGTTTTCTTTCTTCTTATACATGGTCATTACCTTCCTGATCGCTCTACAGTTGAACTGGTGGATTAAGTCTTAAAACCACATTACTCTTCACATAAAATACGCAGAGACTTGTCCCTAGTGAACATTACAGCTGTGCCAATTCCTGAAGGGACTGTATGGGATAAAGTCTTATTCAACATATATGGTCCTACAGAGATCATTCAAATTCCTTATTTGTTCAAACTTTCCTTGACTGATGTAATAACACCCAGAGTGATTTCTGATGATTGGGATGTAAAAACTGTTGATACTATGATGTCTGATATAAAGTATTACACAGTTTTTGAAAATGATGATGTGTACCAATTTAAAGGAAATTATTGAGATATATTCTGTTATAATCATTATGGACATCATTTAATTCACAGAGCTAGTACCCCAAAAACTGTTTTTAAATATGCACAATGGGAACACTGCCTGATTCTGCCAATAGGTAGTTCAAAAACGTGTACTGAAAAGTTTGCATATTTTTCTGGACACAATGTCAAGAATGCTGAGTCATATTATTTCAAATTGCCAGTGATGGAAGATTTTCATGTATTATTGACTGATACAAAATTACCATATTCTGATTCATTTGTTTCCCGTTTGGCCATAGAAGGTTATGAACATTAGTTTAATTCGATTGATTTAAAAAGTGTGTTGGGAAAACAAAGCTTTATTTAGAGCTTGTATGATTCCTGTTCAGATGATATTCTTAAATGAAACAGTACAACAAACGAGCTGTATAGACTTGGCAAATATTAAAGAATTGAACGCGGCCAGTATTCCCGTCCCTGCAAAATGTAACAAATGGCAAAAGTATATAAATGAATCTGAAGACCAGCTTAATGAATGGGTACAAAATGGAACATATAACACGTCAATATCATATCCTGGTGGGTGGTTATTGTGGCCTGTAGACACCAATGGGTGCCATACACATTTTGTAAACTCCTCGGGGGTTTTAGAACTAATAGGCCGGACCCTTACTATATATCCTTGCAGCACTCGGGTATTGTGACAACATATTGGCCCTCATTATGACCCTGGCGGTGGGTGATAAAGTGGGGGTAATACCACCAACAGGCTGGCGGTAATTACCACCAACAGGCTGGTGGTAATTACCACCATATTATGACCATGGCGGTGATCTCTCCGATAGACAGCCAATGTACCACACCGACTGCCAGGGGGGAAACAACAGTCACCATGGCGGTAGCCGCCTACAGCCACGCGGAAGACAAATAAACGCCCACCATATTTTGACACACGAATCCGCCACCTTTTCCGGGACGGAACCAATGCCATCAGAAGTCCGGCGGAAACAGAGCACAAAAGTCAAAGGACTCACCATTGAAGACACATGGAAGAACCACGCCGCCATGGAACCCAAACTGCAAGTCTTTCCGATGATCTTCTACATCATGCTCCACCTGGAACACCAATGCCGGCGGAGACGACAACTGTGAGTACAGCAGCCTAGCACACAAGGGAGGGTGGGAGGAAAACGAGAGTGACACACACATGCACAACACACACCTGACACACACACACGCCATACACACAACCATATGTATTACAAAAACAATTTGACAATGAAAATATGCAGAATAATGCAAGGACAACAGGAATTGATGAAAGTGATTGTAATCAGTCCAACAATAAAATCAACAATCAGATTTGGCCATTAAACAGATAGGTACATGTGTATAAAAAATGGACACTGCCCAGTTCATAGTTCAAAGGGCCCACATGGCCACAGGGCACAGTCCAAGGCCCCATTTGAATCCTGCACCAATCCGGATACAACACTGCAGGGGCATCAGTTGTCAAATAGGCAGGCACCTCAGGGGGAAGGGGTCACCTCAGCCGGATGTGAGAACAAGCCCACTGGTTCTGGAGGGGGCAACATGCCCATTGCTCTTTGTCCTGGGGAGTGCAAAGCCACAGTCTCTGGAGTGGGTGTCTTTCCCACTGGTTCTGGAGGGGGCAACATGCCCATTGCTCTTTGTCCTAGGGAGTGCAAGGCCACAGTCTCTCAGGTGGGTGAATACCCCACTGCTTCTGGTGGGGGCAGGCCGCACAGCAGCCCTTCAAGGCTGGACTATATGGAGTCCGCCGGCTGTGATGGCTGCACTGTGGCGGTGGTTGAGGGAGGGTCCTGCTCAGCCCCTGCACCCTCTGATGGCTGCACTGTGGTGGTGGTTGTGGGAGGGTCCTGCTCAGCCCCTGCACCCTCTGATGGTTGCACAACCAAGGCTGGCAGTGGGAGCCCTGAGACAGCTGGTGGTGGTGGTGGCGGTGTTTGGCTGGCAGCTTCTTCTGGCGTAGATTGTCTCCTCTCCTCCTGGTCATGGGTTGAGGATCCCTTCCTGACAGGGGTAGATGGGCTCTTCCCCCTCTGCCTGCTGGTGCAGGCTCCTTCCCCTTCTTTCCAGCTGGTGCAGGCTCCTTTCCCTTCTTACCAGCTGGTGCAGGCTCCTTCCCCTTCTTTGCAGCTGGTGCAGGTTCCTTCCCCTTCTTACCAGCTGGTGCAGGCTCCTTCCCCTTCTTTCCAGCTGGTGCAGGCTCCTTCCCCTTCCTACCAGCTGGTGCAGGCTCCTTCCCCTTCTTTCCAGCTGGTGCAGGCTTGTTCCCCTTCTTTGCAGCTGGTGCAGGCTCCTCCCCCTTCAGTATTGTTGGTCTGGAATCCCTACCACCACGAGTAGGTGGTGCTACCACTGGGCCTGTGGACTGTTTGGCTGAGGTGCTGGGCTGGGTCCTTGCTACCCTGCCCATATGTGCAGGACGGGGGAGGGGTAGGGAAGAGGTCAATCGTTGAAAGGAAAAGCTTTTAGGGTCATTGACGTGGGAAGAGGGAGGGGTAAAGGGAGTGGAGGATGAGGAAGTGGTTGTTGGAGGTGTTTGTCTGCTGGATTTAGGTGCAGGTGCATGGGCTGTATGCTGTCGTGAGGTGGATGGCTGTTGGGTGTCTGAGTGCTTGCGTTTGTGTCCTTTAGGAGGGGGTGGACAAACACAGTGGAAGAGGACACAGGGGACGCGTGCATGGATGTTGTGGATGTGTCTGCCAGTGAGGTGTGTGTTCTGCTTGGTGTGGTGATGATGCTGGTAGTGGATATTGATGTAGTGCATGCAGGTGTGAGTGTAGACGTAACTTGGTGGGAGGTGGAGTAGGAGGGGAGACAGTGGAGATAGTGGATGTTGTTTTGTCTGCAACTGAATGGTGTTTCTATGAGTGCCTGTGTGATGAAGTGTGGTGCTTGTGTTTGTCTGTGACACTCTTGGGTGTTTACTTGTGTGCATGCTTGTCTGGCTGTGTGCTTGGGATGGGTTGGGGTTGAGGAGAATGGGACTGGTAAGTGGAGGTTGGAGGGGGACGGTTGAAACAGGGACAATGGCTGCCATCAGAGAGGAGGCCAGAGCCTGAATCGATCTCTGTTGGGGCGCCAATCCACCATGAATGCCCTCCAGGAATGCATTTGATTGCTGCATCTGCACTGCCAGCCCCTGGATAGCATTCACAATGGCTGTTTGCCCTACAGAGATGGATCTCAGGAGGTCAATAGCCTCCTCACTCAGGGCAGAAGGGCTCAATGGGGCAGGGCCTGAGGTGCCTGGGGCAAAGGAGATGCCCACCCTCCTTGTTGAGCGGGCACAGGCAACTTGCTGAGGGGCTACTGGGAAGGCGGTCCTGGTACGGGGTGGCGGCTGTACCTGCAGCTGGGGTGGTCACTAAGGTGTCCGCCACAACCAGGGAGCTTCCATCGGAGGACGTATCAGAGTCTGTGTTGTCCCCTCCAGTCTCCACCGTGGTGCTACCCTCACCCTCAGTCCCACTGGTGCCCTCAGCGTCTGTGGACTCTGCCTCCAGGATCCTGTGGGATGCAGCTCCCTCTGTCACCGATGCCTCTGCTCCTCCGCCAGATGATGCTAATACACATAAGGACAGGATGACAAAACAAGAAAGGGGGAAGGGAGACAAAGGATGCACTGGGTCAATGACTGCACCAACACCACCTTTGGCATACACAACACCCTCACACACATGGAACAAGCCTACGAACTATGCATTGCACTACCAGTGAAATGGCTAGTACCCAAGGTATGAGGAGGGCCACACACCGCCAACTGCAGCACACCTGGGACCCACGCAGCCCTGACCAGGACTGAATACTGACAAGCTAGGTAAGCTGTATTTCCCATTCAAACCCTTAGCCACCAGAGGACCTACGCTGCTATGTCTGGCCTGGCCTGCGGGCACCCAAGGACACACAACCACACCGGATACCACCCCACCAGCCGTAAGTTGTAATGATAGCCACTGTACTCACCCCCTTGTGGCTGCTGTGATGCCCTCAAGCGCCCATCCAGCTCAGGATAGGCCACCACCATTATGCAGGCTTTCAGGGGGGTCAGGGTCTGACGGGCACCCCTTCCTCATTGGGAGGCCATCCCCAGCTGGGCCTCCGCGGTCTTCCGTGCCCGGCATCTCAGGTCCTCCCACTGTTTGCGACAATGGGTGCTCTGCCTGCCATAGAACCCCAGGGTCCGCACCTCCTTAGTGATGGCATGCCATATTCCCTTCTTTTGATGGGCGCTGACCTGCAGAGGCAATACAGACAGGAGAACACCATTAGACAAATAGTCCGGCCTGTCACACAAATGGCCCACTGTACCCCTTTGCATCACCACTGGCACACACATAGCCCAGCGCACAACATGTACACGACCAAAAGGACATCCGCCCACCCCCCCCTTACACGAGGCCTTCACACACAACTCCATGCATTCTTGCCACATGCATCGTGCACAAGGTGTACTCACCTGTTGGTCTGGAGGCTCATTCAGCAGTACATACTGGGGTAGGACCCCATCCACCAGTCGCTCCAACTTCTCCAAAGTGAAGGCTGGGGCCCTTTCCCCGGTCACATGGGCCATGGTAGGTTCCAGACACAGGTCACAGCAGCACATGCAGTGTAGGTTCTCTCCTGTCGAAGGTCAGGAAACAAGTGAGGAATCAGAATGAAAATGGCAGTCACGTCCACGGCAGTGCATACCGTCACCTCCAGCGTAGATCACCACTGCCCACTGTACCCCATATGCCCCAGTATTAACCAATGAGGAATTGCACGGTGGTTCACGACCGCCTACCACCACGGCGCACAATGTCAGCGGCATCACCTCACTTCCACCTGCCCCTCCACACAGAATGCCATTTTTAGGGGGGGTGAACAGGCCTATAGATTATTGCTGCGTCACTGGATAAATAAGCACATACTTCAATAATTGCACTGTCCCATAACATGTTTGCACATTGCGGACTGCTATTGTGGCTCCATTGTTTATTTTGTGACAGCCTACTCACTCTTGTGTCTCTTAGATACGTACCGCTGCGGATGAATAGGAGATGGAGACATACCCCCATGTACAGACCCCTGGTGGACTTGGCTACACTGGGGGACAGGCACATAATACTCACCTATAGACTGGACAGGGTCACAATCACAGAACTGTGTGCCCAACTGGAGCCTGACCTGATATCTGCTATCCATCACCCCACTGGGATCCCCCCTCTTGTGCAAGTGCTATCAGTGCTCCATTTCCTGGCAACTGGTTCTTTTCAAATGACAGTGGGCTTGGCAGCAGGAATGCCACAGCCAATGTTCTCAAACGTGCTAACAAGAGTGTTGTCTGCCCTGATATAAAACACATGTGCAGCTACATTGCTTTCCCCCAGGTTGAGGATTTGGCCACTGTGAAGGCCGGATTCTATGCAATGGGACATATCCCCAATATAATTGGTGCGATTGACGGAACACATATTACATTTGTCCCACCGCCAGAATGAACAGGTGTTCAGGAATCGTAGGAGTTTCCACTCCATGAATGTGCAGATGGTGTGCTTGGCGGACCAGTACATCTCCCACGTCGATGCTAAGTATCCTGGGTCGGTGCGTGATGCCTTTGTCCTGAGTAATAGCAGCATCCCAAATGTGATGTCCCAACTACAGAGGCACAGGGTGTGGCTAATAGGTGAGCCCTGGTTCCCACCCAGCATATGTTGGTGTATGCCTATGGTGTTGGCCATATAGGATAGTGTGTGGCTAAATGCTGTCCCTCAATATTTGCAGGTGACTCTAGTTACCCAAACCTACCATGGCTGCTGACCCCTATGAGGAATGTCAGGACAAGGGCAGAAGAACGTTATAATGAGGCACATGGGCGAACCAGAAGGATCATTGAAAGGACCTTTGGCCTCCTGAAGGCAAGGTTCCGGTGCCTCCATCTGACAGGTGGATCCCTGTGCTACTCACCCAAGAAGGTCTGCCAGATAGTACTGGTATGCTGCATGTTGCACAACCTGGCCCTCAGACACCATGTACCTTTTCTGCAGGAGGAGGAGACAGGAGATGCCCCTGTAGCAGCAGTGGACCCTGAGGACAGTGAGGATGAGGAGAAGGAGGATGAGGGTGTGGACAACAGAACATTAGTGATATGTCAGTACTTCCAATGACACATAGATGAGACAGTGCAACTTCACATATCTATGACTATTGGTGTATTCTATGTGGCATTGCCATGCTGGCATTACCGACTTCTTTGCCCTACTTACTATTACCTCTGGATATTCATTTTGCAGATGTCGGTGATATGACACATTCTCCTGGTGTGATCACACCAGCCAGCTACAGGTCATTAATTCTATGCTCATTCTATGTACAGTTTATTTGCAATGGTTGTAGCTGTTTCAATCAATACAAATTTACAATACATGAAATACTAGTAGTCAAGTTTTATCCAAGGGTGTTTAATGTTGTGCTAAAATAAATAGGGGAAAGTGCAAAGGAATGGGGTGATGATGAAGGAAAGTCCAGGGTATTCTTCCAGTCTGTTTGTAGCACAGGTGCATTGTCCATGGGGACATAGGAAGAGGAGCAATGGCAGTTCAAGGTGGACAAGGTGAGTGAATGGGACACCAGGGGGGATAATCAGGAGAGTCTCATTTCCTGGCAGTCGTCTTGGCAAGTGTCTCTGGCTTCTATCTGGTTCGCAGTAAACGTTTGCGGGGTGGTTCACCTTCTGCAGGGGGAAGGATGGTGGTGGCCTGTTGGTCCTGTGGTGGGGCCTCCTGGCCACTAGCGGCAGCGGAAGTGGAGGGCTGTTCAGATGACTGGCTAGTGGTAGGGGCCCGCTTGTGTGACACTGCCTGCCTCATGATGTTGGCCTTGTCTGCCAGCACCCCTGCTATGGAGACTAGGGTGGTGTTAATGGCCTGCAAGTCCTCCCTGATACTGTCCCTCCTGCAGCCGCCTGTTCTCCTACACGTTGTCTAGGATCTGGCCCATCGTGTCCTGGGAATGTTGGTCTCGGAGAGTGCCTCCTGGAGAGTCGGTTCCCTGGTCCTGTCCTCCCCCTGGTGCACAGAGGCCTCCCAAAGTCCCTGTTAGCCTGTGCCTCTGTCCCCTGAACAGTGTGCCCACTGCCACTGACCCCAGGTCCCGGATTGTCTTGTGTACGAGGTGTGGCCTGGGGTCCCTGTACAGGTGGGCACACTGCTGACTGATGTGTCCTGGGGACAGAGGTGTGGGTTCGTTGGGTGGGTGCTGTGGTGTTGTATTCTGATAGGGAGGCTCTGTGGTGGTCTGTGTCTGGTCTTGGGTGACCGACTGTCCAGTGGTCCCTGATGGGCCAGGTAGATCGTCCAGATCCTGAAGTCCAGAGTTACTGTCATCACTGTGGGCCTCTTTTGGTAGGGGACTGGATAGTGGTCGCACCTCCTCTCCAGTGACATTGGCTGGGGTACCTGTGGGAATGTAAATTATGTCTTATGCTTCAGGTGTCTGACATTTGTACTTCTGTAGCTTCCCCTCTATGGTTGTTGTTCCCCTGCCAGTTTTTGCTTGTGTATGTTAGTGTATAGTGGTTCTGATAGTTTCATTATGCTGTGCATGCTTTGGTGATGAGTGTCCATGCAGGACTGGGAGGGATGTCCATGCATTGGTTAAGCATGCAGTGCTTGCATTGGGATGAGTGTGATGTGATGGTGGAGTGTGTGGGATGGAGTGGAGTGATGGAAGTGAGGGTGTGTGATGGCATGTAGGTATGGGGGGTGATAATTGTTAAAAGTTGACTTACCAGTGTCCAGTCCTCCTCCAGTTCCGGCCAGGCCCTCGGGGTGCAGTATTGCCAGTTCCTGCTCCTCCCATGCTGTGAGTTGTTGGGGAGGAGGTGGGGGTCCACCACCAGTCCTCTGTATAGCGGGCTGGTGGCTTGCTGCAATGGAATGTACCTTCCCCCGGAGGTCGTTCCAACTCTTCCTGATGTCATCTCTTGTTCTTGGGTGCTGTCCCACGGCGTTGACCCTGTCCACGATTCTCTGCCATAGCTCCATCTTCCTTGGTATTGATATCTGCTGCACCTGTGCTCCAAAGAGCTGTGGCTCTACGTTGATGATTTCCTCCACCATTACCCTTAACTCCTCCTCAGTGAAACAGGGGTGTCTTTGTGGTGCCATGGTTGTTATGTGATGTGTGTTGGTGTGGGTATGTTGGGTAATGTGTTGGTGTGTGTGATGTGGAGTGCGGGAGGGGTGTATGGGTGTGAGTGGTGTGTGTGTCTGGTTGTCTCTGTGTTGTTCGTGTCAATCTCCCGGCAGTAATTGTTGTGGGTAATGTGGGTGTGTGTTTTATAGTGGTGTGTGTGTGTGGTGTGTGTATCAGGTGTGTGTTGTTTGAATTGGCCAATGTGGTGTTGTTTTGTCTGTGGGTGTCCATTGTGAGCGCAGCGGTATGTACCGCCAATGGTTTAACACCACTGAATGTCTGCCGTGGTGATTCGTGGGTCATAATGTGATGGGCGTTGTTCTGTTTCATAACAGTGTGGGTTTTGGGACCGCCAGTTTATCACTGACCTTTGGTCTGGCAGACTTGTGTATGTGGCTGTATTCTGTTGGATTGGTGTATGTGTGTCATAATATGGTGAACGGATATTCGCCAGCGCTGCGGTAACTTCGCGGCCATCAGCAAGGTGGTAAGCGGCATTTACCACCAATGACATAATGAGGGCCATAGTGTAGGGAAACTATGCCAGCAATGGATGAAAATCTCCTCACTAGATACTGTTAAAGAACATCTTGGTCTCCTGTCCAATAACACAGATTTACAGGACTTGTTGTTAGGCCCCAGAGGACTCCGCAAAAGATGCTTCATATATGAAACATACAATGAAATTTGGAAACTTTCTTAACAAGAAGCGGCTGCGTCCCCTGGCAACATGTGAGCGCAAGGGAAATTTTATAAACATTTCATTTAACACAACGGCAAAATAACATAATAACAATAGCCCGATCTGCCCCCAAATGGCCTAAAATTGCACCCCCAGTGAGCGACCCTTGCCTAATGGGTCGCTCCCCTTCCGTGAATTTGGCGTAAAATAAAAAAAAACTCCCTGGTGTCTAGTGGTTTCTGCCCCCCTTGGGTGCAGACTGGCCTCATAAAAATAGGCCGATCTGCCCCCAAGGGGTTGCAGAAATGGCCTCAACATAATTTGCCCCATAGGGAGCGACCCTTGCCTAACGATCCGGCTTTTGAAATGCTCTGAAAGACTTCAAAGGGAAGAAAATTCCTTTCCTTCCCTTTGAAGCCTCTCAGGTCCCCATCACATGATCGGAAGAGAAATGCTTTGCATTTCTCTTCCAATCGTGCTGGAAGCTGAGCTTCCAGCGCGATGGGGAAGTGGCCTCTGATGAGGTCAGTGCGCAAATGCGCTCTGACTTCATTAGACGTCACTGGGAGGTCGGGGGGGGGGTCGGGGTGGAAGGGCTTCCCCTTCCATCCCTGCCTTGGGGGGGTGGGAGGGAAGCCCATGGAGGGAGCGCTAGCGCTCCCTCCGAGCTCCAGGCTGAGGACGTAATGGTTACGTCCTCGGCACAGGAGCACTGTGCAGTGGGACGTAACCATTATGTCTGTGGCACAGAAGGGGTTAACAGAAACACACACACTCATACGTGGGGGACCATTTCTTAGACTGCCAGCTGTTTTATTTTAAAAAACTCTTAGACCCAGACACGTTAGAGGGAGATTCCAGCCAGATGACCACAACTGTATGCTGATTGCTGCAAGCTTTGCTACAGCTACCGGCTTAGACGGCCGAGCCCTGACCTGGATGGGGATGGTGTCTCTTTAGACCTCAGGCCTTTTCTTCATGTATGAGGGATGATGTTCTCCCAGGGGGAAACCCGAAGGGCAAATTAGGCTTAGTATGCTGTGCTCATACATAGCATAGGTGAGGGGCTATAGACCCACTCCCCTGTTTGGGCAGCATGGTAGGACTGTTTTTGTGTTTTAAATTTTTAGTCACATGCCTGCTCCTATTGTTTTTTATTATTCTCGTTTTTGCTATTCACCTGCTTTTATCTAAGATGCAGATATCTTAATAAATGCTTATTTAAATATATTCTGCCTCTGTTGTCTTTGCCTGAGTGAGATCTTTGTAACTGAGAGAACGGGATGCAATCTGATGTACCACGATTCCCTGGGGAGTCTACCTTACCATGAGCATGGTTGCCACAATCATCTTGGTCAGAGATGGGGCGCTGCTAGTTAGCCGGAAACCTCAGATTAGGCCGGCAGGTGTCACCTGGTGTGGAATTGTACTCAGTACTCACAACCCAGGCGATCCTACCATCCAAATCCAGTAGCCTCATTACCCTAATGGGAACCTACACAACAGCATCAGATTGTAATAATGATTGCTTAAAGAACCAGGATATATAGGGGACTTCTGCTGATCCATCTTTAACATTACAGACTGAGAGTGGAAAAGGCTCTGACCCTCCCCTTGTTTTGCACCCACAAAGCCCATGCTTCTATTCTTTCCTAGTCTAGATAGGAACATGGAGCGTAGGAGGACCCGGAGTTAGGGGAGAAATACTTGACCAAGACAGAATTGGTTTCATTAATACATTTCATGTTTGAATCTGCAAAAGAAGGGGCTTTTAGAGATGGTCACCTGGATTGATATCAATCATTTAAAGCCTTACCAAAAAGTGTAGGAAAGTGCTGCTTTCTGGGCACCTTTTTAACATTAATTTTTTTAAACCTCTCATAAACTTTCTGTTTCATGAAACTGAAACCAAACAATACCCTGGGTTTTGAGCTAAAATTGCAAAACAGGTTGTCCTTTTTATTGGTACATTACTATAATACTTTTTTGTTGGTATTATTTGAGATCATTTGGTAGAGCCGTTTGCGCTCCTGTATTGTTTTTTGGCAGGTGATTCAATGAAGGACTCTATTATATGTCAGATAATATTCATAGGAATATATTAATTGGAAAGTTGGGTCTGGTGCTAAAAATAAGATCTTGATTTCTGAGGAATCCCTCCATTAGCTCGAGTGGATAAGAGGAGAGATTATTAGGGGTGGTTTCGCCAGTATTGCCCTAGTATTTATTCTTTATATGTACTGGCCATTTTGGCCATGAATGATCAGTTGCCTATACTTAAAATAGTAGGGCAAACTCAAATATAGGTGACCATATTTTAGCATTGTTTTAACTAACTGACTACATCAAACAGTACGACGTTAAGAAGAGGGTAGATAGTGATTATAATTTGCTTTTATGGATCGCTGTGCTCCTGTAAAGTCTGAAAACATTCCAATTCATTTACCTCATCCAAGGGCTGAAAAGGTCTCTGATGATAGTACAAGGCTTAGCATGGGACACATGAATTCAGTCAAATAGACAGCTGTTATACTTAAAAACATTTTACCATCCCAAATGTCATGTGTGCCTGGATGCTGATGATATGAATATTATTGAGGAGTTCCAGAATATCAAGCAAGTGGCTTCACAGTTTGTGGTCAAGGATGGTGTAGCTAATATGAAGAACATAGGATGGATTAGTGTAAACTGTAGAGAGGAGATTTGTAACAACTAATAAAAGCTTGGCGAAGTGAAGCAATAATAGCACAACAGGCTGGGCATCAGCAGATTGTTCAAGGTGCAAAGCAAGACACTAGGAAGAATGCTTGGATTAACCTCGATAATGTCTGTGGGATATGAATTGTAGGTCTTTTTGGAAATTGTGGGGAAAGCAAAAACTGCCCTTGCGATTTCATAACAGCTAAAGAAATCTGGCGTAACTACTTCAGTATCCCCTATGGAACTCAAGTGGGATAGCATAATTCACAGAGAAGACTTTTAGATTATGAAGGAATTCAGATGTCGGAAGTCATCAAGTCAATTTCTGACAACACAGTAGATAAAAGCCCTGGTCCTGATGGGGTCCAAATATATTTATGCCAGTCCAATTTTTCTCTGTGGGTCCCTATTAATATTAGGGTTTTTAACGCTACCTGTATTACTGGTCAAATCCAGGAAACAGGGGATGGGGGAAGGGTGGTAGGAATATCATTCAGTATCCTGATTTCAAAAAATGTTATAGATCAAGTCAACTGCTACTAACATATATCCCTGAATATGTCTGTAAAGCTCTATGGTAGGTTCCTCTTATAGAGGTTACAGGATTGGACATCTTAAAGAGGGATCCTTTCAAAGGTCTATTTGGGCTTTCAGAAAGATTTGAGATATGGGAAACAAATGAGGTGGTATTACTTCTAGCTATTAATGGCCTGTTGACCACCTTTGATCTGATCAACGGACCCACACTTTGGCAGGTATTTCCTGAGATGAGTTTGATTCAGGCTTGTTGTCCCATTTGCAGAGGCTGCACAGAGCCTTCCATTCTAACATCTACTGTGGGAGAATGAGGGAGTGCACTGTTCTATGTAGGTTTGTGAAAGAGGTTCAGCAGGAAGGGATGTGTGCTTGACCCCTTTTTCCTTTCCTAATTGTCTAAATCTGTCCTGGAGCTGGTGCTTATTATTTCAACAGACCCAACTACATCTGAAAATCAAATAATTCCCAGGCTCTTACCTCCTGATATCTAAGAATATGCATGGTCTTGATTAAATTGTTGCCAGTTATGTATTCTCTTATCTAATCTAAGATACTGTTCACTGGCCCTAAACCTAAGACAAAAGCAGTCAAAGTGGATTGTTTGTCTCTTGAAGGAGTTAGTTCCGTATTTTATTTAGGCATATAGGCGGTCATTCTGATTGCAGCGGGCGGCAGTCGCCGCCCGCCATGCGGTTACCGCCGAATGACCGCACCGCGGTCAAAAGACCGCGGCGGTCATTCCAACTTTCCCGCTGGGCCGGCAGGCGACCGCCAAAAGGCCGCCCGCCGGCCCAGCGGAAAAGCCCCTGCAACGAGGAAGCCGGCTCCGAATGGAGCCGGCGGAGTTGCAGGGGTGCGACGGGTGCAGTGGCACCCGTCGCGATTTTCACTGTCTGCAAAGCAGACAGTGAAAATCTTTGTGGGGCCCTGTTAGGGGGCCCCTGCACGGCCCCACGGCACCCGTTCCCGCCATCCTGGTTCTGGCGGTGGACACCGCCAGAAACAGGCTGGCGGGAAGGGGGTCGGAATCTCCATGGCGGTGCTGCAAGCAGCGCCGCCATGGCAGATTCCCTGGGCCAGGGGAAAACCGTCGGGAAACCGTTGGTTCCCCTTTTCTGACCGCGGCTTTACCGCCGCGGTCAGAATAGCCCAGGAAGCACCGCCAGCCTGTTGGCGGTGCTTCCGCCGCCCTCCGCAATGGCGGTCATGGACCGCCAGGGTCAGAATGACCCCCATAATTTGATGCACATTTGAAATAGGACTCCCAGGAGGCTAATAAGACCACATAGTTGATTAACATAAATTTTGATATAGAGTTTTGCAAATAATAAGGAAGGTAATCATATGGTGAGGGCAGGGTACAAAGAGGGGGTACAGTGGACTGGGTGATCAAGGCGGGGAAGAAAGGACATTCCAAAGAAGTGTGGGGGAAGTGGGAGGACAAAACGTGGATCTAGGAGAGGTAGTGAATACTCAGAAGGACTGCGGAGCTAATGGAAGGGCACATAGAGGGGGTACAGGGGCATACCAGGACACGGAGGGTCTACAGTGAGGGCAATAGTAGACATAGAAGCGGCAGAGGGAACATAGATTTGAAGTCGGGGGCACACACTGAGGGTACAGGTGGGGCAGGCAGAGGTAAACGGGCTGCATTTGTAGCAGAAGGACATAAAGAGAAGCTGAAGGACGAAGGAGTGGCTGCAGCGGGTGAGGAAGATGAGCACACTGAGAAACGGGGCGGTGCCACGCTGACGGTTTGCAGTGTAGATAGGGAGCCACAGTGGAATGGAGGGACATAGAGAGTACCAGCATGGTGGGGTGAGGGCTCCAAACACGGGTTGCAAGGCTCATAGATACACACAGAGAGGTCGTGGGCGAGTGGCACAAAAAGCACATGCATGGCAGGTGAGTAACTCATAGAATGGCTAGGTAGAGGACTAGAGCTCGGTCAGAGCAGCACACTGGAGCTACGGGGGGACATGCAACAAACTGGGCTGCATAAAAAAAACATAATGCAAGGAAGGCAAGGGCACATGGAGGTAGAGCAGGGGGTGCGGAGACACCCGGGGAGTAGCAGTGCAGCAAGCACACAGTGGTGGCAGTGGGCAGGACGACACAGAAGCGCTGCAGTAGAATTGGAGCACATAGAAGGGAAGCTGGGGAGACTGAGGAGACAACCGGGACTGCAGGAACAAAACAAAAAAGTCTGTAACACAGAGGGTTTTCGGATCAGAAAGACGCATAGAGCGACCGCAGAGAGGCACACAGGAAAAGAGGGGCGGATGGTTGGGAGACAGAGTGTGACACAGAGGATGCATTAGGGCTGTCACACAGAGGGGCTACAGGGAGACAGGGTTCCATAGATGTGATGTAGGTTAGGCGGAGGGCACTCAGAGCTGCTGAAGGAGGTGTGGGGTCACATACAGGGGCTGCTGGGGCAGTGCAAGCTGGCACACAGAAAGACTGCAGGAAGGTGGAGGTAGGATTACTATCATACATGCACTCATTCATCTGAAATAGTCCCACAACCACTATCCAAGACCAATACACTAACCAACATCATACGCCAATACACCAACCATACGCTCACACAACCCACATCATGTCAACCTACACAATAACATACACAAACACACCTACTGCGATGCATTAACAAGCCCATTGTCATAATTCAACACTCATATTGTTATAAACACACTCACTATCTACCACACAATCAACATCCGGTGGCAAAACATCCACTAACACCCACTATCGGAAATCAATACAAGCAACATTTAAGCTTCACACACCCATTATATTCCAACAAAATCTGCCAAACAACTACACAACTGACCTGATATGCCGAAATATCTTCAAACAAATAAACCCACAATCATACACCCAAATGCAAAAATCGTTTGCCAACATAGCCTCGATCATACATCCACCCAGCCAACATCCCACAACACACCCACCACAACATGTCCACATAATCAACATCATACAACACATCCATCATTAGTTGTCAGCATAAGCAACACTGTAGGTCTACAAACTGTCATGCCATAGTGGCAATTGCCGGTTCAGTTGTTGTCCCACCCACCATTCTATAGAGAGTGTGCCTTAGGTGGATGAGATGCCTTTCTTTCTCCACACCAGCGGATCGCCATTATTGCCTTTACGATTTACCAGGCTGCAGCCAACCCGCCTGTGTGGTCCTCGTTTGCTGCTTTCTTCTCTGTGGGGGCCTTCTTGCAGACAATGAGTACTACATCATGGCGTCATGGGCCTGCTTGGCCTTCTCTTTGCCGCGGTTTCTCAGTGATGTTGTTGGAGAAGGTAATAAGTGTCCAGACCTAAGATGGCCCTTGCCCAGCAAGTTACTGAAAGTCTTTCCCAAATCAATATGGAGATGACACGAAGCCCAGTTTCTTGATCAATTAAAGGAAGTGACTCTTTCTATTCTTTGCATCGCAATGCTTTGAGTAGTTGTTTGTCAGGTTCATTGCTCCCCGATTTCTTGCCGAACCTTTGCTTGTTTTCGTTTTTCTTATTCCTCTGCTCTTCAGTAGTTTTCTGCTCCTAGCCTTGTCTTTTCTGAATTATTGATTAAGATGGGGACTCCAGCTTACATCCGTCCAGCTTATCTACAGCTCACCTCTTGGCTTCTTCTGTGGTCAAGTTATCTCAGCCTCCAGACCTGTGTGGGTTGTTTTTGGAGATTTTTGTCCATTGGCCTTTTTTCCTCTTCGGGGCTCATTCGGTAAGGCACTATCTGATAGGTGCTTTTCGGTGTTAGCTGCATTGAGGCTACTGGAAGGGGTCACCCTTATCTGTGGTACACTAATTCTAGGAAGAAGACTAGGCAGATGAAGTGTAAGAAACCAAAGCAGGCATCAAGACTACAACACAGCACACTACCAGATGCCAGCACTCCCCAACATATATACACTCAATCAACCTCACATGCCAACATATTCACTATCAAACATCAATACACTCACAATTATAAATCTGGCTAAAAACATTATACTCTAACACAGACACCATCTTAAGCCAATGCACCCACCATCAAACTTCAACACATATACCATCATACCTTGACACACCCAACAACTTACCTACACCCAACCAACATCATACACCAAAACATCCACCATTATCGCTCCATACAAATATCTCATCATCAAACACAAACATCATATTCCAAGACATCCAACCTCTTACAGCAAAACGTCCATCATACACCAATGCAGACACGTCAGTAACCTTCACATGCAACCTCATACATCAATATACATGCACATTTTATTTTAAACCAAAATGGGCATCATTTTACCTCAACACATTTATCATCATATATTCACACAATTAACAACATATGTCAAACACTCAAAACATCACACGACTGCACAACCAACATCATATGCTAACATTCTGACCTTTATACAGATGTCAAACACCCAACATGTGGCAACACATTTTTCACCATATGGCTAGCTGACCAATTTCACATAAGACCACTCACCCACCATTAGATGTCTGCACAATCAGTATGATACTCCTCTACACATCATCAGTCAACCACAAAGCAACATTTGTATACCCAGACCTGCCCATACACCCCTGTGAAATGCCCATAACAACCTCAACTAACACACACAAATATACGGACAGACACCCAACAGTATACACCCACTCAACCCCTTTCTCTCAACCACAATGTCAAGTTCTCACACCCACACCAACCAACATTGGTGTATACATGTAACTTCAACGGCCCATGCAGCTACCATCAAACACCAGCACCCCTACCACAGTAGATACCAAGAGCCACAATCATACAAACAGACATCCACCATCACAAACCCACACACCCACCACCATAAACCAGCATACCAACCATTGCACACCCACACAACCTGCATTTTCAATGTATTTACCAGTGCTCTACACAACACACCTTTACGGTGTATTTAACAGTGCTCTACAGTTTCACTCTAAGTAATTAATCACAACATCATGCAATCCTTTCCACAAAAACACTAGAAAAGATCATCAAAAGCAACTCATGACATACCTGGATCAAAACTAGCTACTTGGTGCCTCCCAATCCGGATTCCACAGCAATTACAGCACCAAAACTGCCCTGATTGCAGCCAATGACGATATCCGAACCCTTCTCGACCAAGGAAAAACAGCAGGTATGATCCTCTTTGACCTCTCAGCAGCGTTCGACTCCGTATCCCACCACATACTGATCAAAAGACTTCACCACATCGGCATCCAAGGAGACGCGCTCAGATGGATCATCTCCTTCCTCACCGGAAGAACCAAGAGGATCCACCTGCCACCTCTGAACCCAACCCCAGCGGTGTCCCCCAGAGCTCATCCCTCAGTCCCATACTCTTCAACGCATATATGACTCTGCTGGCCAACATCAGCAGATACCACGGTCTCAACATAATTCCCTATGCAGACCTCTCGCTCACCGATGACACCTCCACAACCAGAACCAACTTCCACAGATGCATGACAAGCATCGCTGACTGGATGAAGAACAACTCCCTGCAGCTGAACACAGAGAAGACAGAAGTACTGATCTTTGGCAACAGCAACAACACAGAGAACAACTGCTGGTAGCCATCAGACCTAGGACCCGCACTCACTCCCTCCAACCACGCCAGAAACCTCGGAATCATCATTGACAACAAGCTCACCATGAAATCACATATCAATGGGGTCTCCTCTGCCTGCTTCCTCACTTTGCACATGCTATGTAAGATCTTCAAGTGGCTACCCTTACACAAGATGCACTGTGACACAGGCGTTCATCACTAGCCGACTGGACTACAGGAACACCTTATACATAGGAATCGCCGCATACCTCCTACAGAAAATTTAGACCATACAGAAAGCCGCAGACTCATCCTCGGCCTTGGACAACAAACTCACATCAAACCCCACCTCAGGGATATCCGCTGGCTCCCTGCACAAAAGAGATGCCAATTCAAGCTGCTGACCCATGCACACTATGCTCTAAACAACCAACGGCAAGACATTAACCACTGCCTGAACTTCCACCAACAATCGAGAGGACTGCGCTCTGTCTCCCTTTGATTGCTAGTACTCCCCGCATCTACTGAAGCAGAAGTGGAGGATGCTTCTTCTCTCACATCGCAGCAAAAATCTGGAACAACCTACCCACACCCCTCTGGAGCATCACCTCACTTCCAGAATTCCAAATGCCCCTCAAGACCTGGCTGTTCGTATAAACCTCCAGGACCTGCAAGCACCTGGATATCCTATCGGGTGATTAGCTGTGCTTTATAAATCCTGATAGATTGAATTAGAAAATAATCAATGATGCTCACAAACATGTTAGATTAAGCTTTGTCTGGAAGTAGCAGAGGTATGGGTTAAGGCTGACATAGTACAGTGGGGTCGTGGTACAAGTTGATTTTTTATATAAAATGTAATTTAAAAAAAGACATTCTCAGAAAAACCTAAAGTTGAAACGCAGGAGGACTGAATATGCTTACAATGGCTTTGCCATTAAAAAGGGAAGTCTGTGAAGCCATGTAAACAGGGCTATTGCCCAACAACAGTGTTATTTTAGTCGTAAATCCACCTCATATGAATTAACTCAAGCATCAGCCATTGAGGTGGATGTACTGATCTCTCTCTACTTGTAGAGGCAACCATAGCTTAGATTTCATAGCATATACGTGAAGGATACACAGTATAAGTAAACAGCCTCTGACTGGGCTTGTATGGGAAACAATGAAATATTTCAATGCTGGTGCACTGGAGTTACAGATACCTCACTAATTTTTTTCTCCAGCATTAGACATTAGGGGCCTGATGTATCAAAGGGTTTTACCCATTCTGTGTCTATAGAAAAATGTTTTAGTACATCTGGCCCTAGGTCCCTTATTACGAGTCTGGCAGTTCTGGGACCACCAGACTCACGGTGGCGGTCAGAACGCCTCCAAAGCAGCGGTCCGGCCTCCACATTATGACTGTGGTAGAGCTGCCAAGGTCCGACTGCCGCATCGCCAGGTTGCCGCCGGTTGACAGCCTGGCAATGCCGGCTGTCTTAATCTGGCAAGGCAGCGCTGCCCTGGGGATTATGAGTCCCCTCTCCACCGGCTTTTGTATGGCAGTGCAGGGGCCCCCATGGATAGCCCCCTTGCGCTTTTCACTGCCTGAATTACAAGCCAGTGTCAATGTTGTGGCCTGTTTCCTGCTGGGCCAGCGGGCAGAAACGCTGTTTCTGCTCTCTGGCCCAGTAGGAAACTTATAATAGGGCCAACAGGCGGAAAACGTGGCAGTTTTCCATCCTAAAGAGTTTGGCGGGGCGGAACTCAAGATGAGGGCCTAGATCTTTCTTAGATTAAATGCATGAATCAGAATAGCAAGCAGTACGTCAAACTGTGAACTAAAACTCACCTTTGATAAAAACAGGTGGTGTAGAACTGGTTGTCCCACTGAAGAGTCAGCGGCTGCATTCCAATCCAGACAGTACGGCTTGATGAAAATGTGCTTGCTTTTCCATTGGTCTGCAGGCAGATATCCAGGGATGGTATCCTTGCATAGAGAGTAGCTGCCGCTGACATGCTTGTTGTAGACTATGGCCTCACTCTGTCGTGAAGCAGGTGTTTAGCTGTATTGTGGCAAAAACTGATGCAGGTTGATAGCACAACATGATGTGCCCTGCTTAGGCAGAGGGAGGCCCTGCCTCAATAATCAAAAGCAAAAATAGTTGTTTAGAAGTGTGTATCTCTTTTAACCATGTAAAATTTTATGCACCCACAAACATCCCAGAAAGGTGAAGCTGTTTCTGCTAAATTAGTTGATTTTGGAAAGAAAGAACAAAGAATCCAAGGTTTTTTCAGACTGATGTCCAAGGGAACCTTTGGCACAAACCTAGTGTTGTTGTGCAAGGTCACTTCATTCTTTGTAAATTGAATGCATGATTCCTGTAGCATGAAGTCTTAGCGAGCTTCAACTCTTTGTGCTGAAGTGAGAGCTAGGCGTAATCCAGTTTTCCATGACAAGTATTTGGGATGCACCCTATGGATCGTCTCAAAGGACAGCAGCATCAGCTAACTGAACTAAATAGCACTTTAATTAAATGTTTGATGAAAACAATGATGAAGCACCCTCTGCGTCCTAAACCTTGATATTGCAAATGGATACATTCTAAGTGAGGAATGTTTGATACCCATTTGGGCTAAATATAGTAGGTACTGCAGCATTTGGTGGGGTTGCATCAAAATGAAATTCAGTCCTTTATTGTTGCACAACACCAGAAGCATTTCCATTTAGAGTAGTATGTTTTTTTCATACCTAGCGCATATTTCCCTGCCACTATTACCCTGCAATATCTAGAAATGTCAAGAGCGCCAGATTCTAAGTGATTAGGAACTGAGCTGACTGTTGAGAGACATCAAGTTGTGATGGAGAACTTGACCATTGTGTCTGTAGAGAAGTTTGAGGTTGTTTTTCCATTCAGTGATGGGGTATTGGAACAGTTGCACTAGATTGGTGTACTGAAATTGGCACAGCCATGCTGGGGCAATAAGTACCAGTAACTAGTGCTCTGCTTGGCCTTTCTCAGCACTCTGGGAAAAAGGGGAAACGGTGAAAAGGCATAGGCAAAGACATTCAACCATGTAATTGAGGGGCGTGGCTTGGCTGTCCTGCAAAATGGCCGCCACCTTGTGAGGCTCTGCAGGGCAGGAACATAAATTCAACTTTTCTCCTGCTAGGACCGGCTGCCCGGAGTTGCCTGAAGCATCTCCCCTGAGCTGGGAGGCCGTTGGATGTCGCAGCGGTCGGTGGCGGTGCTGAATCGGCAGTAGGGGCTGAGGCTGACGTGTGGAGTGCAGAGGCGTTGCCGGGCCTGGGGCCCGCCTCACTGGATTCGCGCAGGAGTGGGCCCGGTCTGAGCCGCTCCCGTGGGTGATGGTGCCGGGGGTGACCCCAACACTTGGTGGCTCCGCGGCTTTCCTTCTGCGCAGCGTGAGCCGTGAGGGGTGGGCGTCCCACAGGGCCTGATTGGCGGTTTAGGTCGGACCGCGGGCCCCGCGGACGGTAGTGTTGGCGTGCCGGTGGCCTGGGCGGGTCAGTGGAGCCGAACGAGGCTCTGTTGCTCGGCCTCAGTGGGCCACAACTGGTTCCATACGGTGGGCGCATCAGTGCCCTGAAGAAAGGGGGTCACGGCTGGACAGCGGCACCCCCAGCTTTTGCAACGTGGTTTGGTGGGTCTGTTTGGTGCCTCTGCTGCTGGTACGCCACATGGGCCCCCTCAGTGGTGCTGGTCGGGCCACGAGACCCGCAGTTTGGGGTTTCTGTGGTGGTGGACGCTGTGGGGGCCTGGTGACAGCGCCTGTTGTTGTAGTGGGCTGAGACTGCCGGCCGCGACCCATTTTCTGGTGGAGGAACGTGCTGGCTCTGACTGGAGGCTGCTGGTGTGGGTGACTATTTACTTCAAGCCGCACTGGGATGTTGGCGGAGCCCCCAGTCCTCCCTTTGGCCCGGGCGACTGTCCGTGTTGGAGCGTTGCACGACGTGCGCATGTAGGAAGTGGTGTGTCCTACCTGCGATGGGGAAAGCGGATCAGAAGCAGCCCAAACTTACGTTTGAGGACAAAAAGAAATGCAGCCAAGCTGGCAGGTCATTCGAAGAGGACGCGCAATCGCCCTCCATGAAAGCCATGTTTGTGGACCTTAAGCATACCTTGGCTAGCACAGATGGGAAGTTAGATCATTTGACTGAGCAAATGGATCTCCTGAAGGAGAGGGTGGACAGCCATACCACCCGTCTCGAGCATGTGGAGTCTTGCACATCGGATCTGGAAGATAGCCAATGCGGCGATGGTGAGAAGCTACTGCAGATAGAATGTATGCTAGAGCTTATCCGCAATAAGAACAAGGATCTCGAGGCACGCTCCCACCGCAATAATATCCGCATCTTAGGTCTTCCAGAGACGATGGCCATGGGGCGGATGGAAGATTACATGGAAACTATATTAACAACACTTTTCCCTGGTGAGCTCTCTCAGGTGCTGGTGGTGGAGCGGGCTCACCGGTTGCTTGGCCCGCAGCCTCCGCCGGGGACGCCGGCACAACCAATCATTGTGCGCTAATTGAATTATCGGGACAGGGCCACAATACTTCAGCTGGCCAGGGAGTGTTGCCCAGTGATATATACGGACAACGAGCTCAGTATCTTACCGGACTACACCCCCAGGGTGCAGGCGGCCCGCAGGGCGTTCCTCCCGGTTAAGCGCACCTTGAGTCAGACGGAAGGCAAGTTGTCTCTCATTTACCATGCCAAGCTGCGTGTACTACATAAGGGCAAGTTACACTTTTTTTACAGACCTGAAACAGGCAACCAAATATGCTAAGACCATTCCTAAAAAAGCACCGGTGGATGGGGCGAGTGGTGATGCCCCCGCTGACAGTGATAATGATTAAACCTTGTTCCTTTGTCGGTTGCCGCGGGGGCCCCTATACTGCGGGTTGGAATCGGACAAGTTTTGACTTGGGCCTGCTCTGATGTGGCCGGTCTTGGGCTATGGATGGTATCCTGATGCTCCTGCCCATCCTCCCCAACCGTGGCAGTTAACAGATGGCCTCGCCAATGTCCTGCTGGATGAGTGCAATCAAGATGTTTGTTGCTATGCTGTGAGTTATGAGTTTGGGTGTGGGTGGGTTTGCTGGACTGGCTCAACTGGGGGGCCAGCGTGGGTGGAAACCAACAATGTTTGTTGTTGGGGTTATTGGTGTTGTCTCTCTATCCCCCCTCTCTCTTCCCCTCCCCTACACAGCTGTTGCTTTATGTATGTTGGCTGGGGGTGCTATGCGATTTGACAGACTGTTGGGATGGTGTATACAAATGTGACTGCTGTTCGGTGTCTTACTTGGAATGTCAGGTGGCTGAATGATGGACACAAGATGAGATTGCTGTCGGCCTATATGCAGCGCCATGAGATTGATATCTGTATGCTGCAGGAGACTCACCTGATTGACAGAACGACAATGAGGGTGAAGGCTGGCTGGATTGGTGAGAGTCATGTGGCGGTGTACTCGAGCTATGCGCGAGGTGTGGCGATTTTGATCGGGAAGGGGCTGCCGTGGTGCACAGGCAGGGTGCTTGCGGACCCACGGGGACGCTATGTCATGCTGAAGGGTACTTTGTACGATAGGCCGTTCCGTCTGGTGTCAATCTACGTCCCCAATGTTGATGACACTGAATTCTTTGGGGAAGTCTGCCGATTGATTGGCTCATTGGGTCCTGGTTCTCTACTATGGGGCGGTGATTTCAATGTGGTCTTGGACCCGGAGGCAGACCGTGAGAGCCAGGGCAGACCTCAGCACACAGTAGCCACAAGGAGACTGTCTCATATCATGGCTGAGGGTGCTCTGGTAGACCTGTGGAGGGCAAAGCATGGTGTGGATAGGCAGGGCACATGCATTAATTACACACATGGCAGCTGGTCCAGAATCAACAGGTGGCTGGGCACTAGGGATGTGGAGCTCTGGACGAAGTCAATTGAGCATATGCCTCGCACCTTATCGGATCATTCGCCGGTTGTGCTGAAGCTGCGCGTGCCTGCCAGCCCCAGCCACGAGTTTTCATGGAGGTTGCCCTGTGGGGCGCTGATGGACCTAGCCTTCAGGGAAGAGATCTGCACTGCTATTGTGGATTACTTCGATGTTAATCAGGTTTCGGTGTCCTCGGCGGGCACTCTATGAGAGGCCTTCAAGGTCGTAATATGTAGAATCTGTCTCGCTAAGCAACACGGAGCTGGCGGACCTGGAGGTGCATCTTTCTGGCTTGGAGAGGCAGCTGGCTTCTGGCTGGTCTGGCAACCTCCTGGCTGAACTCAGAGAGGCACTGGCTCGGTATGAGGAGGCGGCGCTTCACGAGGTATGCTTTCTGGGTAAGGAGGCTAAGGCAAGGATATATGGTGAGGGCGAGAGAGGTGGAAGGACACTGGCTGCTATGCTCCGCAAGCCGTGGGCTGGGAACTATATAGTGGAATTGACTGACTCGGCGGGGGTACGGAGGACTGGTACAGAGGCGGTTAAGCGTGTCTTGACCGACTTTTATTCTGACCTGTATGCTGAGCACCCGGGAATGAACGCTGCAGGCACTGCTGATTATTTTGAGGATATGAGCCTGCTTTGGCTTGAGAACTCGCACAGACAATATTTAGATGCCCCCTTCTCGGTGGAGGATGTGGTTCAGGCTATATGCAGTTTAGTGGGCGATAAAGCCCCGGGACTGGACGGCTTGACGCCTGCCTTCTATAAGGAATATGCCGATATATTAGCACCGCACCTCCTCGAGGTTTATGCTGAGGCGCTTGCGAGTGGTGCCCTCCCGGCCTCGCTGCGGGAAGTTCTCATTGTGACGATTTTAAAGCCTGGAAAGGACCCAAGTAGTTGCGATTATGGCCACTTTCACTAATAAATATAGACAATAAGATTCTGGCAAAACTCATTGCGGTCTGTCTGCAGTCCCTGCTCCCTTCTTTAGTGCTGCCGGACCAGTCTGGCTTCATGCTGGGACGTTCAACACTGTTTAATCTCCGCACCTTCTTCGCAATCTCCTATATGATCGGCCCTGAGGATCATGCGGTCTTTCTGGATGCCATGAAGGCATTTGATTTGCTTGATTGACGGTACATGTTCGACTTACTGGCTAGAGTGGGGCTTAGTCCCAGGTTCATCTAATTAATCCACCTGTTCTATTCGAAGCCGACTGCCAGAATGAGAATAAACGGAATGTCAGACTCCTTTCCGATTGGAGGAAAGGATGCCCCCTCTCGCCGCTGCTTTTTGCAGTGGTGGTGGAACCCTTTGCAGCACGACTGAGACAGCATCATAATCATAGGGGGTTGGCGTTCCGGCAGCGTCCCATCCTAGTTTCTATGTACGTGGATGATGTCACATTATATGTCCCCGACTCACAGTTGCATCTCGATATCTTGTTGGATGAAGTAGTTTGATTTGGCTGGATCTCAGGGATCGCGATTAACTGATCAAAGTCGGTGGGGTTGCCCTTGTCTGACGCTACGCTGCAGTGCCGCTCCGGCTATCCCCTTTGCTGGGCGGACTGGCTGGTGCGCATTGGGTATTTGACTGAGCCAGAGAGTGGAGGAGCTGTGGTCAGCCAACTATGGCAAAGCCGTTGCATGGTTGGAGGATAAGGTGGCGGCTTGGTGCTCGCTGCCGCTCTCGCTGACCGGACGCATTGCAATAGCAAAGATGGTGATTCTGCCTAAATTCTTGTATCTCTTTGTTAACTTACACCTTGTGCTCACAACTGTTTTTCTGAAACAACTTAAATCCTCACTCATGGCCCTCGCGTGGGTGAGTGGGCAGCCCAGAATTTCATGGGAGACTCTTCCG
Organism: Pleurodeles waltl; assembly: GCF_031143425.1. Taxonomy (NCBI): domain Eukaryota; kingdom Metazoa; phylum Chordata; class Amphibia; order Caudata; family Salamandridae; genus Pleurodeles; species Pleurodeles waltl. The sequence continues at coordinate 1,694,668,280 of NC_090440.1, forward strand.
TTCAAACAGGGAGACCTCGCGGCCCTGGATCTTGAACTCTATTACCACTGCAGGCCCAGTTTGTGCATTTGGTTGCACCCCATACGTTATTTGCTGCATCTCGCTCCTGAACATGACTCTGTATTCCTGCTTTCCCGCGGACCCCTGTTGTTTTAAGCGCTGGAAATAGTATAGACGGCACCGTCCCCCCATCGACTTATTACAAACCTATATGTTTGTATGCAGAATACGAAGCCTCCTGTTGAGTCCAAAACTAAAGTTCACTGGGAGGCAGATATGGGCGCACCCATTCTGGATAAGATGTGGCAATACTGCTGTGCGCAGATGTGGGAGATCTCCCCTAACTACAGATTGCGCCTTATACATTTCAACTTCTTACATGCACCTAGCAGTTTAAAGAAAATGGGCCTTAGGGTGGATGCTAGATGCAAAAGTTGTTCTGCCCCGGAGATGGCCTTTCTGCATCTGGTGTGGGATTGTGGGGCGCTGTGGGCTACTGGTCTGAGGTACTGCGTGCACTTGAAGAGAAGACTGAAGTTGTGTTATGATTCACCCCTGAGGTAGCCCTCCTGGGATACGTTGAGGAGGTCCCCTCTGTGTCCAGACGGTTGGTGGGACTGCTGTTTCAGCTGGCTAAGCATAGGGTGGCACTGTGCGGGGAAGGAAACGGACACCCTGATGTGATGAATGGTTGAAGGATGCTGCGTACTGCCAGGAACAATTAGCGATTTACTGGGAACTGATGCCAGAGAGTTCCCGACCGTGAGATATATGGGCCCCCTTGACGGCCTTCCTTGAGACCCGAACACAAGGAGAGGACTAGCTCTTTACGCATCCCCTTAAGTGTGTAGTTGCAGCCAATTCCCCCTCCGAGGTAACTAGGTGTTGCTCCCCCTTTGACGGGTGATAAAACAGCAGTGCTGCCCACCTTCCCCTTCCTTCCCCCTCCTCTACTCCCCCTCCCCCCGGGTTCTGTTTCCTACGTTCACTTGTGACTTGTAATGTGGGCACTCATATAGTGAAGTACTTTATTCTACTGATTGCTTTGAAGCTTGGTCGTAGTTGTTATTCATATGATGCCTCTTATCAGGCCTCTTATCAGGCAATGTTTACTGAATAATTTGAATGTATGGCACTTCACTCTGTTTGGTGGTGTTTGTTCACAAATGCAATAAAATAAATAATTTTTTTTTAAAAACATGTCATTGAGAAGTCATTGCTCTTGTACTCCAATTTCCAGTACCTACTTGCAAAGCACAGGAATGTCTTATTCTCCAAGGTCAGTGTGCTACAGTGCAGTGTCTGATGGGTCCATTGTCACAAGGGTCTCTTCAAGAGTGACCTACGGGTCGAAAGAGCCGGCCATGCTCCCTCTAACAGGGCCCTATACAATAACGTAACCACCTTTGCTCGACTCCTTATGAGGAAGAGCTCGTGTAGGCAGTCATGCTCTGGAGGTTCCACAACTCCAGCACCCCACCATTCCCATATTTTATCAGTCAGGGCTCCATGAAGAATGAAATGACCCACCAGGATATCAAGAGACTCCATTCCTGTAGACACAGAAGGACCTCTTGCAGGTTAACCATCTGAAAGGTTTGTTTCTTTAGAAACTTGATGAGCTCTCAGAGGTCCAATGTAGGTCTCCATTCTCCCATTTATTTCAAATTAAGAGTGGAAACACAGATTTCTCCAGGCTTCTACAACTTTTCAGTTGTTCCTTTGAAAAGAAGGATCATTTCCTAATGAATCTTCCTTAGTTGGTGTTTCTTTCTGGTTGCTTACTGGGCCTTCTTTCCAGAAATTCCATAGTGCCCAGGCTGCACTATCTGGAGTACTCAGCCAACAGTGGTACTCTTGGACAATTTTGGAAGCAAAACTGGAAATTCTTCTCCCTGTAGATTCTAAGGGGTCAGCACATGGCAGCATAGACAGGTCAGGCTTTTTTGGTAGTATCCTGGTTGCATGATTGGGTGCCACCCTCTTCTTACCTGTTTCCCAGTGGTAACTCTGACGCTCTTCGCCTATGTCTGAGGAATAGCCTTGGCATTAGCTGGTCTACCCAAAGGAGAAGTATTGGTGACCTTATCCCCATTTTGGTTGTAGGTTCCTATGCAGTCTGTAAACACTGGAAACTATGAAAGGACAAAGAAGGAGCATAGTGAGGGCACCTTATTAGTGTCTGTTTTTAAACTTTGTAGTGCTCAGCCAGGTGTGCTGAACAAGGTATGTCTCTCAAAGGTCATGTCAAACTTGCACTTCTGGGTGGAATAAAGTGGACCCGAGTCAGCCTTCTCCTCTGAGCATTTTAGTACCTGTCAGCTGCTGAAAAGCACTGTTGGAGACATCCATTATGGCAGCTGATGTATTATCTCTTCGTTGACTTTGGCTTTAGCCACCTTGTTCTGCATTCAGAAATCAGATCTATTTGAGACAGGATGTTTTTTCACATTTGAAAGAAAGCTGAAGCATTGACTGCCTTTATAGATGTCCCTGCCATGAATCTAACTCCACGGCTCAAGTTGTCAATGCATCTACCGTCCTTGTCTGGGGCAGCAAAGGATTCTTTGAACATCTTTGAGCTAATGCTGTTAAGAATGAGCGAGGTTTAGGGTGGAAAGCTGTTCTGGAATCAAGTGCCCTGTGCTTGTTTTAGAGTTGCAGCTCTACTGTTTGTACTGTGGCAGGTGCAGTCCTAAGCTATAACCACTCCTTACAGACATGATCCAGGATAGAGATGGACTTAATCGTCTTCATAGGTTGCTCTTTGAAGTCTTCCAAAAATTATTGCTGTTCCACTGAAGACATTTTTAGGCAGAACTTTTTAAACTGCTCTTTCCAACAAAGTATTGAACCTGAAGATGCCGCCCAGTAGAGAAGGGGTCTTGTCTCCTTCTTCCTTGCCTTGTTGACTACCATCATCCTCTTGCTCTTCCTGCATGACCTGTTCTTTCTCCACATCTTCATCTGTATGTTAATCACTATCTGTCATGTCTTCATTAGTTATCTCTCTCAGTGGTAGTAGTAGTGGATGTAATGCCTGAAGCAGCACCAGAATTTCTCTATGCCATGAAGGATAAGGGCAGCTGTGGCAGTGCAGGTATATGTTGCTGAGGTGTCCCTGAGGAGGATAATGATAATGATATTGAGGTTGCAGGACCAGCCTTTGAATGTTTTCCATCCCATGCTGTAGCATGGTCATGAAGGTGACCAGAACATGCATCACTCAAGGCTCTCTGTAAATACGCCTGGGTTAGTAGTAGTTATGTACATAATCCTTTTGTGACCTTCAGATGGAGGACCCTGAGAAGCGTACCCTTTTAAATCTTGTGATTAAACCACTGTGTCTCAATATTCCAGTGACTCGCATTAATCATCTTCCTCATACTTAGATATATAGCATACCCATAGCTGTGCTGAGCTATAAGCTATGTCTGAGGACTGCTTCTTGTCAATGACATCTGCCTCCAACTCAGTTTCCCAGATCTGCTCTGGCAACCAAGAGAGACCTTCAGTAGCAAATAAGCTGGTGGAACTTCCACAAATGCTACAATAACCAGGCCTGTTGTTGCTGACTTGACCATTGATGGGATGGTCAAAAGTATCATTGCTGGGACCGTATACACTGGTAGTTTCGTAGATGATGTGGTAACTGATCAATGACCTGTTCGTTGGCAGGGGAGATGACAATGGACTGATCCATGACAGGCCTGTTGTTGATGAAGTGATCAGTGGGGAGGTTTTAGTTATAGTAGGAGTCATCATTGATGACCAACAGGATCTTTTTAGCCACTGAAGGCTTATCTTTGGTGGTATGCTTCGGGTCTTCACTGGAGAGGTGGTTGGCGGTGAAGAGGCATTGACAACTACTGCTTCTTTGTCACTGACGGTGATGTTTTCTTCAACACAGGTCTAAGCTGGAGTTGTGGCAGGGTGTCACTGGAGATGGAATTCATGCTGTTTTGTACACAGGTTGGTCCTCTGCTTCTATCATTGCTGTATCAGATGAAGGGTCAGTTTTGTGCTTCATAGAGGCAGTGGCAGGAGCTTCAGTGGCACGCTCTAGGTGTGGGAGATTCAAATTGTTTTTGAGCCACTTTCATGAAAGTGCCTGGAGGAGAACTATCCTAAGAATAATCCCCAGACAAAGAGGTATCCCTGTTAGATGGAGTCATTTTCTGCTTCGCAGACATATAATGCAAGCCTCCTTTCCTTATCATTATTAGTTTTTGAAAGGGATGTCTTGAGGATGTAATTGTAAGATGGTTTGTGATGGTGGATAATGACAATACATGCACTGATTGTTTTGATCATTTGCATAAATCTTCCTTTGTCCACAGTTTGAACAGGATATGAACAGAGATCCATTTTATTTCTCTCTCAGTGGCAGTTGAAGATGTCACCCAGGGCCAGAGATATTGAAGCATATAACCCTAGAACATCTCTTGGTTGGGGCTGAAGCTGGGGCTGAAGCTAGGGCCAGGTGAAGTCCAGGGATGACCAAACAGACATCAAAGTCCAGTAAAAGTAAAGGTTGGAAATAGTAAAGAGCAGAGCTCACTCTTTCCAGGGAGTTCTTCAAACATGACTTGCATTTCTATGGGGGTTTGAGAGTTCAGCACATCCATCTCAATGGTTGAAATTTCAGTTGTTTCAAATGAGATGGATGTGCTTCTCACTAAGCACTGTATTTGTCCTATGGCCATTTTAATAACATCTATTTATATTTAAAATTATCAGGGATTCCCAGTCTGACAATGGGGAATGATTTAAACAAATTAATCTGTTAAAGATTCAGTGCTGCAGAAACAGCCATTCACATATCTACACCCAGCAACATAGTCTAAGCACCCAAGATCAAACGGCACCACAGCCACCCACCATACCCACACACACATCATCCATCAATGTGACTATCTTAATACATCCAAATACACACAAATATACACATGCACAACAATCGTAATACAGCAACAGACACACCACCTTATGCCAACATAACGAATGTCGTACACCCACACAGCAACGCTTTATCAACTATATACATTGTGACTGCAAAGATTTAGTCACACAATCATAAATCATTTTACATACTTGCAAACATAATAAATGACTGTCTAATACACAATGGAAGCTTACTCAAGTCCTAACGGGTGACACAGCCACCATTATATATACATTTATACTCACAATCACAATTGAAAACCAACACAGGTTGTTTCAAACATCCAAACACACACCTTTGTACACAAACACATCTACCAACATATACTGCATCACCACCATTATGTAACAAAAGGCCAACCATCATGCACCCATACAAGCACCATTTTACAATGCTCAACAGGTTCACTTTAAAAACGTTAACGCACTATTATTGTCAAGAAATCTGGCAAGGACTGGTGGCAGGGTAGACTAACACCAAGGAAGGACTTGCAAGACATAAGTATGGATATATATATATATATATATATATATATATATATATATATATATATATATATATATATTACAACATTAATAATAAAGGGAATGTGGGAGACAGCACTTGGGAGCTCCACACAGTAAGACTGAAGCTCAGTAATTCCCTCACCCACAATTGCTGTTACATATATTGTCAGAAATTGACTGCAAATTTCCCCATATAGGATATACATGCAAATGTAGGGTCTGTGGAGCTGATACTTATGATAATGTTATAAAATTAACCCTAAGACAGCACTCACAGTGGACAAGAAACACCACCAAGGTTGTCAGCTGTGCCCATGGATCCTAGCGATCAAACAAGATAAGCAAGGCAGTAACAGCAAGCGTGTAGAACTAAGGGCCTGATTTATGAAAAGTTAGCGCCGCCTTTGGGTCATTTTTTTACTCAAAAGTGGCACAAACGTACAAAATATAATTATATTTTGTAAGTTTGCGCCTCTTTTGCATCAACAAATGACGTGAAGGTGGTGCTAACTTTTCAGAAATCAGGCCCTAAATACACAGCCACAATAGACAAGGAGCTAGCAAAGAGGAGTGCTTAACAGGAAAGAAGGGAAAACAAAGGGCGCACTTAGCAGAAATCAAGGAACAAGCCACCCAAGGGAACTAGTGGCTATGACAGCAGTAATAGGAAGGCAGCAAACTAGAAACTGGGAAAAAAGGAATAGGAAAGAAATCAGGCACAGAGAAGAGAGTAAATAGAGGAGAAGAATTCAAGAGTGCACTAACAATATAATTGGCTCTGAATTCAAGGGAGCACAGCAAGCAGTGATAGCTCAGAAACAAGGATTAGCTACAAATCAGGAATCAAGGTAGCACTAATGTCACTGCTAATTCTGAAACAAAGGAAGTAGTTACAGCTACAGTTCATGAACAGGAAACAAGGAATAACTATCACTCAGAAACCCTGAAAACAAGGATAGCAAAAGCTCAGGAAACAAGGGGTCAGTAAAATAGGAACAGTGCTACAATGACCAATGCCGGACTGAAGGGAGCTACAATTTAAAGGAGCTCACAGCGATCACATGCATCAGGTGTGAACAGGCTAGCAGCTGCCAGCCACAGATGTGCTGAATTCCTCCACCCATCTTTGGCCTGCAGGGATGGAGAGGAAGCAGAGAATTCAAGGTAATGGAGTTTTTAGCAAGAGCGGACTGGCTTCCACAAATCCTGGCATGGATCAGGAATGGATGGGAATTTCTGAACAGTGTCTAGGAGCCAGGAAATCAGTATATGTATACAGTGGAAAGTCTGGAAGCTGATTAGAACACTGGAGAACATCACAATTTGGCACATGGGTGGTATGCACAATAGCATAGGGAGCAATCGTCACAACCGTAGATCTTTTTCACACTTTTAAACTTGAGCTTTATGAAGCAGTAACAGGGGTGGGAGTTAAGGTTGACATAGCACAATAGTGTACAAAAACAGGGTGAAGGTAGTATCTTAAAATTTCACAACATTTTTGCATGTCAAAACCACTATGAACATGTTTGCCATCCCTAACTCCCTTTCAAATTTCGAGATTCTAGTGAAATTGATATATATGATGAGAATTGTCACAACTGAGAGCATACATCTAGCTGTGTTTTATTTTGTGTGAACTGCAAAATGAATTTGGTGTGTGTGTGGAATATTGTTTCATTTTTATGTCCATTATAAAATGTATTTTGTCTGTTTTTATAGTCTTCGGACAGAAAGAACAAGTTACTTACCTTTGGTAACACTTTTTCTAGTGGATACAGTATCTAAGTGCAGATTCCTCACCTTTTGAATATCCCCATGCACCAGCATTCCACAGAAACTTTATTGATAGTTCTCCCACATCGAAAGGGCGTCTATACATGGCTCTGCTTGCATCACTGCGTGATGTCGCTGGAGCCATAAGAAGCTCCTATCAGTGTGACTTAAACAGAAGGTTGATCTGGTAAGCAGAGAAACACTGAAAGGGCAGACAAATAACGACTGCACAGCCTTGCTGCACCAAAAAAAACACAAAACATAAACTATCTGACAAAATGAGCTTCAAAGGCTCGAAGGAGTTATCACCACACCAATTTAAAAAAAATTAGACCATCTACCAGCATAAACAGCTTTGGTGAAGTGTCTTCTAAACAATAAAATAACATTCACCACATCAGGAGGAAGTGAAAAAAACTCAAGTTGCCCCATTCAATCTCCAGGCATGTAGATGCAGGCTCTGGAGGTGGGGGTGTAAAATGTGCCCCTGTGCTAGCTGGAGGAGATCTGCCCTGAGAGGGAGATGGAGCAGAGGGCTCTGGGAGAGGCGAAGAAAGTCTTTATACCACACCTTTCACAGCCAGTCTGTGGCTATTAAGATTACTTGAGCCTGGTCGAGGCAAATCTTCCTCAGAACCAGAGAAATGAAGGGTATTGGAAGAAACGTGTTAAATAACTGGGAGATCCAGCTCATTTGAAACATGCTGCCAGTGCCCCCTACACCAGGTACTAGAGGCTGCAGAACGATGGGCACTGCATGTTCTCTTGAGTGGCAAAGAGGTCTATCTGAGTTGTCCCCCACAATTGGAAAATGTGTCGTACCACTTCTGGATGCAGACCACACTCCTGATCGGCTTAAAAATGCCAGCTGAGACTGCCTGCACAAATATTGAGAACTCTGGCCAAGTGATTTGGAATCGCACCAGGACCAGAGTGGAAGAGTTTCTCTGCAGAGAATAAATTACCCTACTCCGCCTTGCTTGTTGATTCACCACATCACAGTGTGCTGTCTGTCAAGAATTGTACTGACTGACCGCGAATGGAAGAGAGAAAGGCCTGGAGAACCAGATGCAGCGCATGCAATTCTAAAAGACTGATATAAAACAACTGTTATCCAGCCTAGAATGGAAGCATCCGTTATGACTGTGGCCACCAGAGGAGGAGGGTGAAATGGCTTCCCTTGAGATAGAGTGCTGCACACACCCCACCATTGAAGATCCAGTGCAGCATATCTGGAGATCTTGACAGACCCCTGACATCCCAGTTGTGCTGAAACCACTGCCTGCAGGGGCTCCACTAGCGGGCCCTCGTGTGCCAGGATGCATGGGTGACCAACAGAATGCAAAAGGCTAGCAGACCTAGCAGGCACAAGATTTTCAGGACTGGAAAAATTGCTCAATTCTAAAACAATCGTAGCCTGAAAGTCCAGAATTCTTTAAGGAGGAGGGAATGCTCGAATCACTGTAATGTCCAGTACTGCCCCTATAAACAGGGTCTGGGCTTGTTGATGGAAAAGCCTAGGATGAACAACCACTAACTCATCACCTGCAAGTGATGTAACACCAATTCCAGAGAATTGGCTTTGATGAGGCAATCTTCCACGTGAGGGGATACTAGTATTCCCAACCTTCTAAGATGAGGTGCAACCAGCACTATCACCTTTGTGAAGACTCAAGGAGCAGAAGTAAGACCAAAGGGGAAGACCGCAAACTGCTAATGTTGAGACCCCACCAAAAAGCATACTTTCTGTGTGACTGCAGAATAGGGATGTGAAAATAAGCATCCTGGAAGGAAGTCAATTGAAACCATCTAGTCTTCTTCTTCCAGCACAAGAAGATAGGATCAGCATCTTGAACTTTTCCTGTTTGAGAAAAGTGTTAAAAACCTGGGGGTCTACGATCGGATGCAAGTGACCGTCCTTTTTGAGAATCAGAAAATAACATTAGTAGCTTCCCTGACCATGTTCCTGCTTTGTAACCAACTCCACTGCATCCTTCTGAAGTAAGGACTGAACATCCTGTTGGAGGAGCTGAAGATTCTCTGTTGAAAGCAAATTCAGTTGGGATGGAAAGGGTGGAAGAAATCCTTGGAGGGACAGGGCGTAACCCTTATCCACAATATTTAACACTCATAGTTCCATTGTTATGGACCTCCAGTGATGCAGAAACTGGGACACCCGTCCTCCTGGTATAGCATGCTCAATGACGGGCAAACTAGGGTTGCTTTCCTGCAATCTGGGCAGGGGAGAAGGACGATGAGGAGGAAGACGGGGAAGGAGAACTGTCTGCTGGCAACACCTCCCACACCCCCCCTTTAACTTTAGTAGAGTGGGTTAGATGACTGCTGCTGCTGCTGATGATACTGCTGTGGCCCACAAAAAGAAAAGCTACTGGAAAAGTCTCTGAATCTTTTAAATTGCCTGTAATCTTTCGACTGAGATTGAAGTCTCAAAGAACAAGCTGTTGACTTGCTCTCTTTAAAATGTTCTAGGGCAGAATCTGCTTTAGTTCCAAGCACACAAGAGCCATCAAAGGGAAAATCCATCAGGGCATTTTGAGAAAACCCAGAACCTATCAGCCTTGCTTACCTCCTAGTAGAAATTGATGTGCTCATTGCCCCAGCCAAAGAATCTACTGTATCCAGCCTTGACTGCATAACCAGATGGGCTGCAGCTTGACTATCATTCAAAAGTTTGGAAAAATGTCCATGAATATTATCAGGCAATTTTGGAACAACAGAGTTGGCGGACTCCAAATTTTATTAATTTAACAACTCAGCAGGGAAGTTGCATTTGTGGACTTTAGTGTCATGCTGCCCAGTGAAAAAATCTTTTTCACAGATTGTTCTATCTTTTTTACATTTTTATCTGCAGGAGAAGAAGGAAAAGATCCAGGAATCAACTTCGATGAACTACACTCTGAAGTGAAGGATGAGAGGACAAAAAGAGTGAATCACCTGGAACCGGTTTATACCATCTGGCTATTGGCCTTAAAACAGCAGAGGTCATCACTGGCTTCTACCAAATGTCTAAAATCAGTTTAGTTAAGAGTCACTGAAAGGCAAGAAAGATTCAGATGATAAAGAAGAAGAAGAAGGTCTACCTCAGTCAATATATTTGAGTTTACCTCTGTGGTGGGGAGAGGTAAATCCAACATTTCTGCTGCTTTCCTTATGACCGAATGGTAAGAAGTGACCTCTGGAGGTGGAACACCCTTTGAGACAACAATTCCTATTCTGGAGACATATGTAATCCACTTGCCTCCCTCAAACATTCAAAGTCTGGTTTCAATAAATGCACTATTGCACCCTCTTCCACTTCTTGGGGATCTTTTTCTCTAAAGAAATACTGCCCCTCTTCCATGAGCTCTTGAGCCTCTCTCCTTGACTTATGTTGCAGGATCGGGATGCCACAGGCCAGGCCCTCCAACCAACCCACCGCTGCGCACGGCCAAAGGCTGTGCATAGCAGGGAGTTGCATTTGTGTATGGTAATTAAGTATTACTTTACTTTTAAAAAACCTAGAAATTCACTGAAAAAAACAAAGGTTAAAGTAACGTAATAGTTGTGAGTGATAAAAGGATCCTTTAAAAAAAAAAAAAAGCCTTAGAAATTGTTGGAAGATGGGTCATTAGTTTGCGCTAATGGGTCCGCACACGACCACCACTGAGAACCAAACACCCCACTGAAGCGCTTGACTCTCATAGGACAGCGATGCTGAGCAGTCCAAGGCTTGCTCAAGGGAGGTGGTGCCGGCTAGTAATCCCCATTCACAAGCACACAAGCATGGCACTCAATACTTAATTGTCCAGTCTGTGCTTTTTCTTTTGATAAAGTAAAAGTACATTTATTACACATACACACTACTCAATACTTTGCAACAATTTACAAATGTACACAAGTTGATGGAATTACCCTTTGATGACATTGTGTAATCGCTCATGTCTCCCCACTAGGGAAAATATAATCCAACAACCCATATGGCAAAACAATCCCTGGTATCCCAATGCAACATTTGCCTATAATGAAGAGTGAAAGCACCGAAATCTGACAAATAAGCACATTTACTGTACAGTAGAGTTGGTATCAGTCTCACTACGCCAATCAGCATTACCAGAAACACACAGAGACATGTTTAAATACTTTAAACTGTAAAGATTACTTTTGGATTCTTTTTCAATTACTTCTTGATTGCCTTGGTGTAACAAAATGCATTTGATTATTCTAGTGTATTACCACCCTGCATCCCTAGGGGGTGCAGTCACACAAGCCAACAACAAAAGTTCTAAAATACTGGTGTTTTACATTTGGTTGTAACCATTGGGGGGTTATATTTCCTTTGTTCCACCAACCTGGGGTGGGGACATAAACGTTGTGTTGGGGAGACGCTGCGCTGTTCCTGCAGCTCCCCCTGACCATGGGCCATCTTCCTGGGGCCACCACGAGCAAAGCACCGTATTCAGGAAGACTTAGGCCTCGCAAGGCCTTGTGGGATATATTCATATGTAATGAGCGGCTCTCCCGCTGTGACAGGGAGAGCCGCTCTGCTTCATTTAATAGTTTGAAAAGATCTTTGCAAACTATGATGTAACAGAATGTACAAATAATAAATCTAGCACCTTAGTGTGGAAGCATGTTATGAATTACCAGGACCAGAATGCCTATCAGGGTATAAAAGACATGACATCAGATATCACATTTAAAAACAGACTCAGCCACCGTGATCAAGACCGGCAAAGGTTGAAACGCGTTGGTGAAATGCTGAGGTCAATTAAATTGATTTGGAAATCGAAGCCCCTTTTAGGTCTCCCCTCCAACGCGTTTCGGCTGTAACCTTGCTCATGGATGGAGTGGGTTTGAAATAGACATCTTTAAATAACAATAAACACAAATGACGGACATAGATACATATATCAACAGTATAGCCTTGACAATGGTGGCCATCTTTAACGGTAGTTATCTTTGATATGCTGTAGTAATCTTTTGGGCGCCTGTAACTGTAACATCTGATATAAATATTTCAATCATTTTGTAATCATACAACATTCGTTATATTAGAAGTCTAAAGGGCCCATATTTTATCCACCTGCAAACAATCCCTGTTTATCTAATCACTTGTGTAGCACAATCACAATCATTACTGCAGCGTATCAAAGATAACTGCATTTATTGATGGCCACCATCGTTGGGGCTATAATGTTGATATTTGTATCTATGTCCATCATTTGTGTTTGCTGTTATTTAAAGATGTCTATTTGAAACCCACTCCATCCGTGAGCAAGGCTACGGCCGAAACGCGTCAGAGAGGAGATCTAATTTATATATATATATATATATATATATATATATATATATATATATACGTATTTAACACAACCAAAAATATATTAGCAAATTTAATTACAAACTATTAAATAAATGATTAAAAAATAAAACATATATTATAAAAACTTCAAAAAATATGAAAAATATAAAACACTATCAAGTTTAAAAATGAACAAATAATAATAAAAAAATATGGCAGATTGCTTCACAGGTCGTAAGGCCACAAAGAGCAGATCCCACTGGACGCACACCCTGCTAGCAACTCTAGAGACATTGGGCCATATGTACGAAAACATTTTCCCAAAGACACGGAATGGGCAAAACTGCTTGCTACATCTGGCCCATTGTCCCTGCGAGCATCGAAAGGGTGCTTTCCGGAAGATCAACCTCCTCACCCACTCATTTCTATCCAAAAAGATCAGCTGTGTTGACTATAAATTTACATCAGTCACCTTGTTTAATACCATCACCTCAGATTCCATCCTCCCACAGTGTGAAAGGGACCATTTTCCCCAGATTTTGGGTATAGAAACCTCTACTAATGCTCATATCACCTTAAGTCTTATTGGCGTGACTCTAACCATAACTAGAAACGGGTCAAATTGAGCTCAGAAGTTGCCATAAAGTACAATACTTGGAAAAACTGCCAATGAATCAAGACAGTGCTCCAATACATACAATGAATACGTGGGAACTCTTGTGCAAAGCTTTCTTTCTGCTGTTGTTATCAGTCAACAAACTAACACATCAACAAGGCTCACTTCTTCAAAAGCGTAGTTTACAAAAGACTTAAGGATCCAGAAAAGAACCTTGTGCAGCAAGTTATGATATCTAAAACTCTGATCAATTTCCATCTTGTTGGTAGAAGTTGAATACGAGGAGTATAAAAAACAAATTGGGGAAGCTAAACAAAAGTTCGATGAAGCACTTAAGATTGAACTCTGAAACAAAAATTCAAAAGATTTTTGGATAATAATTAACCGTGTAAACAGGGGATGAAAACCAATTGACATAAATGGGAGCAATGCTGCCTTAGAAAATTGTATGTCACCACTGCAACTGAAGGCCCTTATTAACAACTTAGCCTGAGCAAGCATAACCCCGGAAAACCGAGATCTGCGGCAATTATAAGTACAAATCCATCATTATGCGTCAGCTCTAACGTCCACCAGAATAGCCAATTTGAACCAGAAAAGCAGAGGTGATGGCGTCCAAAGCCCCAATAGCATTCCAGCTTCTGTATTTAAACAAGATATTGAGTTTTGGTCGGGGTCCCTGGAAAATGTGTTTAGGCTGTGCATAATCACTGAATCTATACCATCCTCCTGGCGTGGCTCGATTTACACCCCATTTGTGAAAAAGGGCCAGTGGTGCTTCCAGTTATCGACATATTGCCCTTTTGGATGTTAAGGCCAAATATTTTGCATCTCTCCTGCTGGAGGATTTAGAAGAGCAGGCCACCACAAATACATTGTTGCTATTCAATCAATCTGGTTTTAGACCCTGTCAACAATCTGGTGGCCATAAGGATGCTGGCATAGGCACAGATAAGGAAAAAGGAGCTTCTCTACTGCTGTTTTATAGACTACAGCAAGGCGTTTGATCATGTTAACCACCAACTCCTATAGACCAAGCTTAAAGCCTGGCATATCCCGCAACCATTCCTCTGTGGCATTTTGATACTTTATTCTGACACATGGGCCAGAGTAAAACTGGGCTGTAATACAGCAGTCTCTGACAAAGTTACTATTGAACAGGGTGCTAAGCAGGTTTTTTTTATTAGTTCCAGTTTTATTTCAGCTGTTTATGTTTGACCTGGTACCTGCATTAAATCTAGCAGCCAGTCATGCACCAAAATTGGTGAATCATCACATCACTTCGCCTCTATATGCGGATGGTGTAGTTATTTTAAGCCAAACACCATCTGGGCTCGCAAGCATTGCTGCTTAAACGGCGTGACAATAAATTATGAAAAAATAAATACTGTGATATTTGTCAGGAAGGAAAAAAAAGGCGGCTCACGGTATCCCAATAATCATCGTCTGACCATATCAAATAAATACAAATATCTGGGGTGCCTGCTGGATGACCAGGGTGATCATTTATTGCATCTTAATTCATTTAAATCAAAATCTATCTCTTTGCAATTTGCCTGTCAAACTACTTTAAAGGACACAAAACAGTACACCTTTAAACCACTGTTGAAAATAGTTACTGCCAAATTAATTCCGACTTTGGCAAATGGGTCAGAAGCACTCCCAGGGAAATCTGGTGCCTTTCTGGACAATTCACAGAGTGCAGTAATCAGGACCTTGTTCAAACTCCCCTGTAACACTTCTGCAGCCCAGATTAGAATGAAATTTAAGGTTTTCAATGAAATTTTCACGCAGAAAACCAGTGTCCTAAAGTACATGCGCTCAGCACATGCCGCAAAAAACGAACTCTCTGAAAAACCTTATTTGGCTAGCGATTTTATCCGACAACAGCCTGAGTCTTCAAAATGCCCAGTCAAAAGCCCCTTCGGATGCCCTGGAGCTAAAAGGTGCAGCAGACTTGTGAAATTTAAATCTACCACATCCACAATTTAAAACAGCCTTAAACAAAAAGGTTCAAATTGAATTTTTAGCATCGAATTACCGGAATTTTGGCAAAAGAAAACATGCTGCTTTCGTTTTTCCTAGCTATGACCAATGAGAGGTTCAAAAATACATCACAGAATCTTTCTTGTCATAGTATAAAGCAAAGTTTTGCTAACTTTGAATGGACTGCTTTTCATCTTTAGATCTATTGCCCCATGGGTATGTCAACCAGCGACCAAAACGTGCCATTTATGCAGTCTGTTTCAGGAATCTTTAAAAAATCTGCTCTGTTTATGCCCCATCTTACTTGACGAACGCAGAAGGTTCCTTTGAACAAAGAAGGGACATGGACAATTGCAGCCGTCATCAAATTTCTGCTGAATGATGCTCTCCCCGTGTCATTACTAGACTCATCAAATTTCTGGATCTGGTGCATAAATCACTAAGGCAAAAAAACATTGTCTTAAATGCTTTAGAGACAGAGCCTGACTGAGATCACGGCAGAGGGATTACTCCATCGCAATTGGGATGGATATCCCGTCGCTGAAATCTAAATACCATGGAAAACAATGGTATTTATATTTTGGCGGACTGGATATCTGTTACCGTTGTGACAGAGTAACCCCTCTGCTGCGATCTAAATCAGGCCCATAGGCCCAGTCTCAAAGCATTAGAAACAAATAATGCACGTTTCTGCTGCACTTTCACTACGCCCAGTCTCACAGCATCAGAAACAAATAATGCATGTTTGTGCTGCAATTTCACTAGATCTGAAGTGGATGTTTAACATTTTAAGCCTTTGTCTTTCTTCCTTTCCAATTCTTAGAGAATCTTTGCTGTGAGCACTAATCAATCAAGTCATTCAATCATGTCATATATCTAGTGCACAGCTTCTCGCCCGCAAGCCCACTTGGTGTGGGTTTCATTTGAAAAGCCAGGTCTTTAACCCCTTTCTGAAGTTGGTCAGTGAGGTGTGGAGGTGAAGGGGGAGGGTGTACGAGGCTTTGGCGGCGATTTGGGAGAAGGAGCGTATTCCGGCAGAGTAGTGGCATACGCAGGCGATCTGTGCGAGGGCAAGGTGTGTGGAGCAGAGGTTCCTACAGGGGTGGTGAAAATGTAGCCAATGTTTCAGGTAGGCAGGTCCCTGGTCATGGAGAGCTTTGTAGGTATGGTTCAGGAGCTTGAATTGGCATCTCTTCTGGGCCAGGAGACAGTGGAGGACTTTCAGGTGCCGGGTGATGTGGGTTCTCTTGGGTAGGTTGAGGATCAGTCTGACAGCTGAGTTCTAGATCGATTAGAGTCTTTGTCTGAGTTTTGTGGAGGTGGCTGAATTGAGTGCGTTGCTGTAGTCCAGCTGGCTGGTGATGAGGGCATGTGTTACTGTCTTCCTGGTGTCGATGGGGAGTCACGTGAAGATTTTGTGAAGCATGCACATCGTGTGGAAGCAGACTTTGGAGACGGCGTTGACCTGTCGTTTCATGGAGAGTTTGCTTTCTAGAATGATGTCGACGATGCAGACTTGGTCGTTCGGTGTGGGGGTGGGTCCGAGTTCCAACAGGCACCAGGAGTCATTCCAGAGGACAGTGTGTTTGCCGAAGATCTTGTACGTGTTGAGTTTTAGGCAGCTGTCCCTCATCCATGCTGAGACATCCTTCATGCAGTTGTCGAAGTTGAGCTTCGTTGTGGAGGGGTCGGCAGAGAGCAATGGGAGTAGCTGAGTGTTGTTGGCCTAGGATATGATGTTGATGTGGTGCATTCTAATGATGGCTGTGAGTGGAGTCATGTAGATGTTGGAGAGTGTGGGGCTGAGGAATGAGCCTTGGGGAATGCCTCATATTATGTGCTTAGCTTGGATGTGGAGCGGGGAGGTGGATTTTCAGGGTGCGTCCTGTGAGAAAGTATGTCATCCATCTGAGCACATTGTTTGCTATTCCACTCTGGCGTAGGCGATTAATGAGTGTGTGGTCGGAGGCTGTGTCGAAGGCAGTGGAAAGGTCAAGCAGGATCAGGGCGGCTGACTCTGCTCTATCGAGTAGGATGAGGATGTCATTGGTTGCGGCGATCAGAGCTGTCTCTGTGCTGTGACTGGGTCTGAATCCTGATTAGGAGGGGTCCAGCAAGTTGTTTCTTTCCAGGTGGTTGAAAAGTTGTAGGTTGATGGCTTTTTCCAGTACCTTGGTGGGGAATAGGAGCAGTGAGATGGGATGGTAGTTCTGGAGTTCTTGGGTCTGCCGAGGATTTCTTGAGGAGGAGTCTAACCTCTGCCTGTTTCCAGGCATCGGGGAATGTGGCGGTGGTTAGGTGTTGATGATAGAGGTAAGCTAGGGGCTGATCTCATCTTTTCCTATATTGAAGAGTCGGTGGTGACAGAGGTCGGCTGATGCGCTCAAGTGGATGGAGTTCATTAGGGTGGCTGTGTTTTGTGTTCTGAGCCGTCCCTATGTGTTGAGCAGGTAGTCGGCTGTGGTGGCTGAACGGAGGCTGCGGGGGTTGGAGGGTTTGGCATCGAAGTTCTTGTAGATTGTTACTATCTTTTTGTGGAAGTGGTCAGCAAGGACCTTGCAGAGTTCTTGTGAGGGGGAATCATAGTTTCAGTTGCTGATGGGCAGGTGAACTCACTGACAATGATGAATAGTTCCTTGGTTTGGTTGGCACTGCTGTTGATGCAATGGGTTAGGGCCTCTCTCTCTGTTGTTTTGATTTGTTGGTGGTATTCGTTGAGGGCTGATTTGAGGTGGCTCTGTCGGTGTAGTGCTTGCTGGTGCACTATCTTCTTGCGAGCTGTTTGCACTTGTGTTTTGACGTGCTGAGTTGTGGGGTATACCAGTTGGCTTGTTTGGCAGGTCTGTGTGTTTTGGCTGATTAGGTGGGGGCGACTTGGTCAGATGCATTGGTGGTTCATTCGTTGAAGTTCTAAACTGCTAGGTCCAGGTTGCTGGTTTTTACGGTCTGTGTGCTGTCAAGGGCGTGCATCCATTGTTGCCGAGTGACCTTAGACCCGCTAAGGAAGGTGGTACTGTGTTTGTGGGGGGGGTGCGGGCATGTCCGGCGATGGTAAGCTGTATGATGGAGTGGTCATACGAGGTGAGTTCCAAGGTGTGGTTGTATCGGATTTTCCTTGCTAGACGTAAAGATGGGGTCCAGCGTCTGTCCTGCTTTGTGCATGGGGTCAGTGACTAGTTGCTTGAGGCCGATGTTGCCCAGTCTCTCTAGGAGGACGGTGGAATTGGGGTAGGTGAATTCACCGTAGTGAAAACTGAGGTCTCCCAGGAAGGCGTTGTGATCAGATTTGATATTGAGCAGGGTGATGAAATCAGCAACGGCATTGCTCAGTCCGGTGCGTGGTCGTGGTGGTCTGTAGGCGAGGGTGCCTTTGATGGTGGTGTTGTCGGTGCGGAACTGGAAGTTCATGTGATCAATGATTGCTGTGGTTTTGTCATCTGTGATGGTGCAGGCGATTGTGTCCTTGTGTATGATGGCTATGCAGCCTCCGTGTCTGTGTGGAGTTTGATCTTATAGCTGCTGGGTATTGCCGTAGCAATTTCCTGGGTTGATGCTTTGGTGAACCACGTCTCTCATTGATGAAGGTAATGTCGGGCGATGGTGGAGCTGGCGTCCTAGATCTCGGTGAGATGTTTCGCAGAGTGATCTGGAGTTGAGTAAGAGGCATCTGAGTTGGTCTGGTGGGGTCTTTGTTGGCCCGGGTGGCAGATTCTTGGTCGGCGCAGGTGGCGTTGTGCGAGATCCAGTGGTGGTGCTTGGTCCTGAAGTGAAACTGAGGCGGCAGTGGAGACAGGTGAATGGACCTGTAGTGAGGCTGGGACATGCGAGGCAGCAGTTGTTGTTGCAACCAGGGGCCTGGGAGTGAAGTGAGGCTAACTGCCAGGTTTTGTTGTTAAATTGTTTTAAGAGTCAGCAAAATTATCAAGCACCAAACTATCCATCTCATATGACATCTACAAGATACATTTTAAACATTGTGGTGGTCATTACAACCCTGGTGGTCGGTGTTAAAGCGGCGGTAAGACCGCTAACAGGCCGGAGGTAAAAAAAATTGCAATTACGACCGTAGTGGAAACCGCCAACAAAGACAGCCACTTTAACACTCAGACCGCCACGGCGGTACAAACAAACAGCTTGGCGGTCACCGCCAACAGACAGGCGGAGGACAATGTACCGCCCACAGTATCACAACCTACCAATCCGCCACCTTTTCCGGGTCGGATTCACCACGAACAAAAACACGGCGGAAACAGGACTTCGAAGGGAAAACTCTCACCTCTACACACCCCACAAGGAATCCAGACGCCATGGAACCAGAGCTCCAGATCCTGCCAGCCCTTATCTTCTTGCTCCTCTACCAGGAGCACGAACGCCAGCGGCGAAGACCACGATGAGTACTGCACCTACGACACAGGGGAGGGGGGAGGGAAAAAACAGGGACACACAAACGCAACACGCAACACCCCCACCCTCACCCACAACACACACACTAATACAGCATGATACATTACAGTTACACCCGCAACCCCCCCGGAAGAATGCAAAGACCAAAGAAAATGAGTTTAACCATTGTAATATATTAAAATCCAGTACACAAAAATATATATATACACTATAAACAAAATATACACCAAGAATAGTAGTCCAGGTAGTGCTCCATTGAAGTCCGTGGAACACTGGGCCCACACGGTATGGGCGAGGCCCACACTCAATCCCCGAACATGACTGAGAGAACACTGCAGGAGCATCAGATAGCAATAAAACAGGCACGTCAGGGGGAAGGGAAAGGGGGGGCACCTCAGCCGGTTGAGTGCACAACGCAAAATCCACAAGGGGGCCACATGCCCACTGTTCAATCCTGGGGAGTGCAAAGCCACAGTCTCTCAAGTCTCTACAGTGGGTGGGTTGCCCACTGTTCCATCCTGGGGAGTGCAAAGCCACAGTCTCTCGTCTCTACAGTGGGTGGATTGCCCACTGTTCCATCCTGGGGAGTGCAAAGCCACAGTCTCTCAAGTCTCTACAGTGGGTGGGTTGCCCACTGTTCCATCCTGGGGAGTGCAAAGCCACAGTCTCTCAAGTCTCTACAGTGGGTGGGTTGCCCACTGTTCCATCCTGGGGAGTGCAAAGCCACAGTCTCTCAAGTCTCTACAGTGGGTGGGTTGCCCACTGTTCCATCCTGGGGAGTGCAAAGCCACAGTCTCTCAAGTCTCTACAGTGGGTGGGTTGCCCACTGTTCCATCCTGGGGAGTGCAAAGCCACAGTCTCTCAAGTCTCTACAGTGGGTGGGTTGCCCACTGTTCCATCCTGGGGAGTGCAAATCCACAGTCTCTCAGGTGGATAACAGTCTCCACTGGTTCTGGAGGGGGCTTTGTGCCCAGAGTGCTTCATCCTGCCAAGGACTGAGGTAGTGGATGTTTTTCTCCACTGGTTCTGGAGGGGGCTTTGAGCCCAGAGTGCTTCATGCTGCCAAGGACAGAGGTAGTGGATGTGATACTCCACTGGTTCAGGAGGGGGCTTTGTGCCCAGAGTGCTTCATCCTGCCAAGGACAGAGGTAGTGGATGTGATACTCCACTGGTTCTGGAGGGGGCTTTGTGCCCAGAGTGCTTCATCCTGCCAAGGACAGAGGTAGTGGATGTGATACTCCACTGGTTTTGGAGGGGGCTTTGTGCCCACAGTGCATCATCCTGCCAAGGACAGAGGTAGTGGATGTGATACTCCACTGGTTCTGGAGGGGGCTTTATGCCCAGAGTGCTTCATCCTGCCAAGGACAGAGGTAGTAGATGTGATACTCCACTGGTTCTGGAGGGGGCTTTGTGCCCAGAGTGCTTCATCCTGCCAAGGACAGAGGTAGTGGATGCCATTCTCCACTGGGTCTGGAGGGGGCTTTGTGCCCAGAGTGCTTCATCCTGCCAAGGACAGAGGTAGTGGATGCCATTCTCCACTGGGTCTGGAGGGGGCTTTGTGCCCAGAGTGCTTCATCCTGCCAAGGACAGAGGTAGTGGATGTCATTCTCCACTGGTTCTGGAGGGGGCTTTGTGCCCAGAGTGCTTCATCCTGCTCGTGACGGACTCAGTAGCGTCAGTGCCCTTGGTGCTCATGGGCCAGCGGTGCTTGTGGCGGCGGTGCCCTGTTCAGCGGTGCTTGTTGCGGCGGTGCCCTGTTCAGCGGTGCTTGTGGCGGCAGTGCCCTGTTCAGCGGTGCTTGTGGCGGCAGTGCCCTGTTCAGCGGTGCTTATGGCGGCAGTGCCCTGTTCAGCGGTGCTTGTTGCGGCGGCGCCCTGTTCAGCGGTGCTTGTTGCGGCGGCGCCCTGTTCAGCGGTGCTTGTGGCGGCGGGGTCCTTTGCAGTGACTCAGCTGCTGGCGGTCTTGTCTGGCCCAGCGGGGCTGGTGCTGGCGGTCCTTCATGGCCCAGCGGGGCTGGTGCTGGCGGTCCTTCATGGCCCAGCGGGGCTGGTGCTGGCGGTCCTTCATGGCCCAGCGGGGCTGGTGCTGGCGGTCCTGTCTGGCCCAGCGGGGCTGGTGCTGGCGGAGGCCTCCTGGGTATTTGGGCTGGTGGCGCTGGCCTCCTGGGCAGCAGGGCAGGTGGCGTTGGCCTCCTGGGCAGCAGGGCTGGTGGCGGTGGCCTCCTGGGCAGCAGGGCTGGTGGCGGTGGCCTCCTGGGCAGCAGGGCTGATGGTGGTCGTGTCCTGGGCAGCTGGGCTGGTGCTGGCGGTGGCCTCCTGGGCCGCAGGGCTGGTGGCAGTGGCCTCCTGGGCAGCGGGGATGATGGCGGTCTTCTCCGCCGTGCTGCTCTTCCCAGACTTGCTGACTTTCTTGTGGCCCTTCCCCACCTTGGAATGTGTCGCAGCTGACTCCACACTCCCACCCGTACCCCTGGGAGAAGCTTTGGTGGCTGGAGTCTTCCCCCTCTCCCGCCGGGCACTGGCCAACTTTTGATGCTTGACAGGTGGAGGACTGTCTGTGCTGTGGCTACGTGCCACACTGGCTGCTCTGGTGGCCGGTGCACTCCAGATTCCGGTGACTACGGGCACCACTGGTTCTGGAGATGTTGTGGCTGAGGTGCTAGGTTGGGACCTGGAGAATCGGGCCCTAGGAGACGGACGGGGTGGGGGAGGTGAGGGAAAGAGGTCAAGGTTGGACAGGAAAAGTTTTTGGGGAACACTGGGACGGGTAGCTGGAGGGGGTTTGGGAGTGGATGAAGAGGTTGTGGTTGTAGGAGGTGTTTGTTTGGTGACTTTGGGTGTAGGTGCATGCCCTGGAGGCTGTTGTGAGGTGGATGGCTGTTGGGTGGGTGTGTGTCTGCGTTTGTGTATCTTGGGAGGTGGCGTCACAGACACACTGGGAGAGGATACAAGGGACGTGTGAATAGCAGTGGGGGTGGTGACTGCACGTGAGCGGGGTGTGGTGGTGGGTGTGCTGGTGATGGAAGTAGTGGCTGTAGATGTAGTGCATGCAGGTGTTAGTGTAGACGAGACTGGGAGGGAGGAGGGAGACGAGGAGGAGGAGGACACAGTGGAGGCAGTGGATGTTGGTGTGTCTTCATGTGTGATGCTTGCGAGAGTGCCTGTGGGATGTGTGCTGCTTATGCTTGCCTGAGCTTCCCTTGTGTGTTGAGGTATGTGTATGCTGGTCTGAAGGTGTGCTTGGGATAGGCTGAGGTACAGGGGATTGGGTCTGGGTGGAGGAAGTTGGAGGGGGGAGGCTAGAGACAGGGACAATGGCTGCCATCAGTGCTGATGCCAGAGTCTGAAAAGCTCGCTGAAGGGCCGCCTGACCAGAATAAATGCCATCCAGGAATGCATTTGTTTGTTGTAACTGCCTTTCTACACCCTGGATGGCATTCAAAATGGTAGACTGCCCAACAGTGAGGGACCCGAGGAGGTCAATGGCCTCCTCACTGAGGGCAGCAGGGGTGATTGGGGCAGGGGCTGAGGTGCCTGGGGCAAGGTGATGCCCACCCTCCTGGGTGAGCGGGCACGGGGCAAAGGCTGAGGGGCTGCTGGGAGGGCGGTGCTGGTAGGGGGGCGGTGGCTGTACCTGTAGATGCGGGGGGCACACATGTTGCCGCCACCACAAGGGAGCTCCCATCAGAGGACGAGTCCGTGTCACTGGTGTCAGCTCCTGTCCCTGCCGTGGAGCTCCCCTCACCCTCCGTCCCACTGGTGAACTCAGAGTCCGTAGTGTCGCCCTCCAGGGCCATGTGGGATGCAGCTCCCTCCTGCTCCGGTGCCACTGCTCCTCCACCTGATGATGCTAATGCACACAAGAACAGGGAGACCACAAAAAGAGGGGGGACGACAGAAGAAAGACATGTTGAGTGCATGCATTACCGCTGGCGTTGGTGGACACGACAGACACAGAAGCCCCCTGCACTACGCCGCGCACTTGGGCTCCACTGTTCAATCCCTGAGACATGGCCTACAAGACTATGGACGACATCTGCACACATGGATGACACAGGAGCCTGACTAGGGGTACTTGGCACTGTACACAGGTGGGGTCGGGTGCCACAGGGTCTGCCAGAACAAGGGTACCTAACTAGCACACTCGCCCTGGCCTAGGGAAACCCACAGCCCACCTCCCCCACCCAGACACCTCCACTGCACGCAAAACCAGCAGAACGAGAGTGTACTCACCCACTTTTGGCTGCTGTGATGCCCTCAAGAGCCCATCCAACTCCGGGTACGCCACCGCCAGGATCCTGAACATCAGGGGGGTCATTGTGCGACGGGCACCCCACCCACGTTGGGAGGCCATCCCCAGCTGAGCCTCCGCCGTCTTCTTGCTCCAGTGGCGAATGTCCTCCCATCTCTTACGGCAGTGGGTGCTCTGTCTGTGGTAGACCACCAGGGTCCGGACGTCCTTGGCGATGGCTCGCCAAATATCTTTTTTCTGGTGGGCGCTGACCTACATGAATTGTACAGGGGGAAAAGAAAAGTTATTACCAAATGCACCGTCACAGTCATTGGCCCCCATCCCTACCCTTGCCATGATGCACATGCACTCACCTTCGTTTCATGCACGCCTCAATCTCCCCCCCCATCTTTCATCCACCCCACTCCACACAGGCATAGCCCATACAGCTCCCAGTGTACTTACCTGTTTGTCTGGAGGACCGTAGAGTAGCGTGTACTGGGGGAGGATCCCATCCACGAGTTTCTCCAACTCCTCCAATGTGAAGGCAGGGGCCCTTTCCCCAGACGCACAAGCCATTGTCTCTTCCAGACCGAGGTCACAGCAGCACTTGCAGTGTAGGTCCTCTCCTGTCGAAGATCAGGTATCGAGTGATTGAACAGATAGAAAATGGCGGTCACGTTCACGGCAGTGCGTACCGTCACCGCCGGTGTACATCGTCATTGGCTCCTGGGACCCATAGGGTCCAACGTTAACCAATGCTGAATTGCGCTGCGGTCTTCGACCACCTACCGCAACGGTGTACAACGCCAGTGCAGTTACCTCACATCCCATTGTCTCACTTTATAGGTCAGACAACCGCCATTTCAGGGGCCCACATGGCTTAAATTTTTACTGCGTCACACATACCTAGGCCTTGCCTCAACACTCATACAGGCCAAGTTTCGGATTATGATTCGTGTTATGTGTAAGGTGTGTGTACGTACCTCTGAGTTGGTTGACTCTGTGCTCGCTGTTGTCCTTCATAGGCACCGTCCGCTGGGACATGTGAGGAGATGGCGGCATCCTCTGGTGTACAGACCGCTGGTGGACCTGTCGACAATGGAGGAAAGACATGTGATCATCACCTACAGGCTTGACCGTGCCACAATCCTGGAACTGTGTGCCCAGCTGGAGCCAGACCTGATGTCAGCTATCCGCCATCCCACAGGAATCCCCCCTCAACTGCAGGTGCTGTCAGTACTCCATTTTCTTGCAAGTGGGTCATTTCAAACAACAGTGGCCATAGCATCAGGGATGTCCCAGCCTATGTTTTCCAACGTGTTGTCCAGAGTGATGTCTGCCCTGCTGAAACACATGCGGAGCTACATCGTTTTCCCTCAGGTGGAGGATTTGCCTACAGTGAAAGGAGACTTCTATGCCCTGGGACATATCCCCAACATCATAGGTGCCATTGATGGTACACATGTGGCTTTGGTGCCCCCCCGCAGGAGTGAATAGGTGTACAGAAACCAGAAGAGTTATCATTCCATGAATGTGCAGATGGTGTGTTTGGCAGACCAGTACATCTCCCATGTTAATGCCAAGTTCCCTGGATCAGTGCATGACGCTTACATCCTGCGGAATAGCAGCATCCCTTATATGATGGGGCAACTCCAGAGGCACCGTATGTGGCGATTAGGTGAGCACCTGGAAGTAAGTCAGTGGGAATGGTTGTCTGGGTCTGGGGACGTCCCTACAGGTTAGTGTGTGTCTAACAGTTGTCCCTCGCCATTTGCAGGTGACTCTGGTTACCCCAACCTATCATGGCTACTGACCCCAGTGAGGAATCCCAGGACATGGGCAGAGGAACGCTACAATGAGGCCCATGGGCGAACTAGGAGGATCATAGAGCGGACCTTTGGCCTCCTGAAGGCCAGGTTCAGGTGCCTCCATATGACAGGTGGATCCCTATTCTACTCACCAAAGAAGGTGTGCCAGATCATCGTGGACTGCTGTATGCTTCACAACTTAGCTTTGCGACGACAGGTGCCTTTTCTGCAGGAGGATGGTCCAGATGGCAGTGTTGTTGCAGCTGTGGAGCCTGTGGACAGTGAAGACGAGGAAGCAGAAGAAGAGGACATCGACAACAGGAACTCGGTGATCCTGCAATATTTCCAGTGAGACACAGGTAAGAATACAAAGCTGCCTACTACATGTAGTTTAACACTACTACCTCTCTACTGTCTGTCGTTTTCACCCAGTGTATGGTCACTGAGTTGTCACTTTCCCTTACGATTTCACAGATGTGGGTCCCACTGTGTGACATCTCCTTTGTTTCCTCATGGACTAGAGCTGTGTGACATAGGTATGTTGACATTACCTTTGATATCGCATTTTGCCACTGTAATTGCTAATACACTATTTCGAAATTCCAGACTGACTCCAGATTGTTTTGTGGTTCAAGGGAGTTTATTTAAGTTTAAGTGCTCAATATTGGAGGGGGTTGTAAAATGGTGAGGGGTGATGGTGGAGGAATGTCCATGGCAGAGTCCAGTCTATTAGTCTCACAGGTGCATTGCCCAAATGGGCATAGGAAGTGGAGCTGGGGCAGTTTGAGGATGGACAGGGTGACAAAGTGGGACAGAAAGATGACATTCAGGGTGGCCTCATTTCTTGGCGGGGGTCTTGGCATCATTCTCTGTCTTTGTCCTGGATCTCAGGGACCGTTTGCGGGGTGGTTCTCCCTCTGCCGGGGGTGGGGTGCTGGTATGGTGGTCCTGTGGCGGTGCTTCCTGTCCACTAGAGCCGGCAGAGGTGGTGGGCAGTTCATCGTCCAGGCTAGTGTCAGGGGCCCCTTGTTGTGCCACAGTGTCCCTCATGGCGAGTACTTCCTTCAGCACCCCTACGATGGTGCCCAGGGTGGAATTGATGGATCTGAGTTCCTTCCTGAAGCCCAAATACTGTTCCTCCTGCAGGCGCTGGGTCTCCTGCAACTTGGCCAGTACCGTTGCCATCGTCTCCTGGGAGTGGTTGTAGACTCCCATGATGTTGGAGAGGGCCTCGTGGAGAGTGGGTTCCCTTGGCCTGTCCTCCCCCTGTCGCACAGCAGCCCTCCCAGTTCCCCTATGTTCCTGGGCCTCCGTCCCCTGGACTGTGTGCCCACTACCACTGCCCCCAGGTCCCTGTTGTTGTTGGGGTGGTGGGTTAGCCTGGGTTCCCTGTAGTGGTGGACACACTGCTGTTTGACGTGTCCTGGGGACAGAGGTATGGGCCCGCTGGGTGGGTGCTATGCTGGTGTTTCCAGAGGGGGGAAGCTCTGTAGTGGCCTGTGCCAGTGTGAGGGGAACCGACTGTCCCGAGGTCCTCTATGGGCCGGGCTGGTCATCTAGATCCAGTTGGACAGAGCTGCTGTCATCACTGTGCGCCTCTTCTGTTGGTGGTGTGGACATGTGTGGACCCTCCTGTCCGGTGACGTTGGGTAGGGGTCCTGCTGTTGTATAAAAGGATGTTTATTACATCTGTGTGTGCCATGGTGTGCACTAGGTGGGTGACCGTGCACCCCAGTGCTTGCATTCCTGTGTGGGACCTTGTGTGATGGTGGTTTAGGGGGGTGTATGGGTATGTGCAGTGGCCATGCTTTGGTGATGGGTGTCCATGCTTTGTTGTTGCATGCAGGGCTTGGTGTTAGGATGTGTGGTTTGTGATGTTGGGACATTTGTGAGGAGCTAGAGTGATGGGGGTGAGGGTGAGGGTGGGGGTATGTGATGGCATGCAGGTAGGGTGGGGGATGTAATAGTTAAGATTTGACTTACCAGAGTCCATCCCTCCATCGACTCCTGCGAGCACCTGAGGATGAAGAATCGCCAAGACCTGCTCCTCCCATGTTGTTAGTTGTGGGGGAGGAGGTGGGGGTCCGCCGCCAGTCCGCTGAACCGCAAGGTGGTGTCTTGAGACCACGGAACGCACCTTCCCCTGTAGATCGTTCCACCTCTTCCTGATGTCATCCCGATTTCTTGGGTGCTGTCCCACTGCGTTCACCCTGTCCACTATTCTGCACCATTGCTCCATCTTCCTAGCTATGGAGGTGTGCTGCACCTGTGATCCGAATAGCTGTGGCTCTACCCGGACAATTTCCTCCACCATGACCCTGAGCTCCTCCTCAGAGAACCTAGGGTGTCTTTGCCGTGCCATGGGGTTTTGTGGGTGATGTGTGGGGTGGTGTGTGTAGTGATAAGTGGAGTGATATTTAGTGGTGTGTTGTGTGAGGTGCGTGGAAGTTATGTGGGTGATGGTATTGTGTGCCTGTGGATGCTTGGTAGTTGTTTGTGGTATCTCTCTCTGGCCTTCTCTCAGTAATTGTTGTCGTAGGGTTTGTGGGTGATGTGGGTGTGTGTTTTATATTGTAATGGGTGTGTGGGAGTGGTGTGTGTATGTGTATCAGGTGTATGTATTTCGAAATGTCCAATGTGGTAGTGTTTTGTAAATGTGTGTGTATTTTGAGCGCGGCGGTGTGTACCGCCAATGGAATACCATAGATGAAAGACCACCGCGTGGGTTCATGGGTCGTGATAGTGTGGGCGTATTTCTGTTGGCGTGATGGTGGAGGTTTTGTTTTCGCCAGTTTATCACTGACCTTTGGTGTGGCGGACTTCTGTGGGTGTCTCAATTTTGGCGGATTCCGAGCTGTAGGTCATAATAGCTGTGGCGGATTTCCGCGGCGGTGTGTTGGCGGTCTTCTGCACGACGGTAAGCGGCTTTTACCGCCAATGTTGTAATGAGGGCCTGTATGTTTATGCTGCTTTTTGCGTTTACTGTATAGGAATTTAGAGTGAGATCTGTTATCTGTCCTCAATTTTCATTTTAATTACATATGACATCAACAAGATGCCTTTTAAACATTATTTGTTAATGGCGCTATTTGGGTTTTCCCTGCAGGAATTTATGGAAACCTTATGAGTGAGATGCTGTCATCTGTTCTCAATTTTCACTTGAATTTGTTTAAGTTTATGAAATATGATGTTGTTTTTATCTGCATATGGCACTGTAATGGACTTGATTGTCTAAACAAAATATATTTTAATTTGAATCTGAATCTAAAGAATAAATACATATTTGTAACCAATATTACCAAAAGTATTGGAGTCTGGAAACATTAGATATACTATTCCTGCTCCAGTGTGTGCAACAGTATGGAATGTGTAGGACTTTGGAGAGGTTAAATTAATTATTACCACATCAAACAATGCAACAGTAGGGAAAGTGCTGGACTTTGGAGAGGTTAAATGTACTATTCCTACTCAAGTCTGAACCACATTAGGGAAAGCATTAGACTTTGGAGGAGCTACATTTACTATTCCGACTCCAGTCATAGTAACAGCAGGGAATGTATTGAAGTTCAGAGGAGTAAAATTTACAATTCCTACTCAACACAATAGTAGGGAAGGTGTTGGACTTCAGAGTGGTAAGTTTTACTATTCCCACTCCAGTCTGTGCAACAGTGGAGGAAGTGTTGGACTTCAGAGTGTCAAGATTTACTATACCCATTCCAGTTTGTGCAACGATAGGAAAAATGCTGGACTTCGAAGGAGTAAAATTACTATTCGAACTCCAGCCTAAGCAACAGTAGGGAAAGTTCTTCACCAGCCTAAGCAACAGTATGGAAAATACTTCAATAAAAATGTTAAATTACTAAATCAACTTCCCAGCCTATACCTCTACAAATCTAGCAGCCCATATCTAAAATAAAACTCAAATAAGTAAGCATAGCACGATTTACATAATTTATAATTTACATAATTATTCATTGTCAATTCATTATTTCTTATTTAACTTCCCACCCTATGCATCAACAAACCCAGCAACCTGCACCTAAAATATAAAAGCATTAGACAATGTAAAAAATGTATAATCAAAGGATTAATTAACAAATAACAATTGTCAATTATTACTTAACTCCCTGCCCAATACCCTACAAAACTAGCAACCCACATCTAAAATATAACTAATAATATAAGCATTACACAATTTATATATTTAGTAATCAATAAAATAATTAATTTTAAATAA
Source organism: Pleurodeles waltl (assembly GCF_031143425.1). Taxonomy (NCBI): domain Eukaryota; kingdom Metazoa; phylum Chordata; class Amphibia; order Caudata; family Salamandridae; genus Pleurodeles; species Pleurodeles waltl. Next base: position 1,694,698,093 of record NC_090440.1, read on the forward strand.
ATAATTAACTGTTAATAAATTATTACTTATCTTCCCACCCTACACCCCTACAAACCTAGTACCCCACAGCTAAACTATAACTAAAATAACTCAGTAGTATTTTACATAAGTAATATCAATCACATAACTAATTAAAAGCTATCAATTCAGGTTATAATTATTACTTAATTACCTTCTCACCCTATCCCCCTACAAACCCAACAACCCGCTCAACACAATCAATTGCTATTAACAATTAAATAAAACATTGTGAATCACTTTCAATTACAAACTATATTTAAAAACATTAATAACAATTATACAAATAACACATACAATTATTAAATGAACTACAACACATTAAAATAATTGAAAAAACTTTAAACAAACATATCTAAATAAAATACATTTTTCACAATGATATTCTTGCATCCCAATATTTTTTAATCATGATATTTTTTTTCCGCTATATCTATCTCCCATTGTTTACAACTCATTATTTTGTCCAAACACTCTGTAAAACCCTTATTTTTTTATCCGTAACCTATATAGAAGCAGAATGTGGTGGTTCCTGAGAAGTCAGTGGGCACCTGTGCCTCTGAAAAAAAAAGGCCCCAGTTGAATATTAAGGCTATTTCAAACCTTGGCAATCCAAACACTTTGATAATGAATTCATATTGAGCTTCAGTACCAATAAACTATGGGGCATATTTACAAGCAGTTAGCGCTGCAAGTGCGTCACTTTTTGTGATACACTGGTGGTGCAGGCTGCAGACCCATATCTCCAAGGCCATGCAAAGCCACTTTGCGTGGCTTTTCATGGTCTTGTAGATATGGAGCAAGGCAACACAATGGAAGTTGCTGCGTTCACTTACTCTGCATCAAAGAGGCATTGCGGTGGGTGTTCCCACACAACACCCATGGATTCTGATGCATTCCCTGATTTCCAAGGATTTGTAAACCCAGGAATGCCTCAAAAGCCTACGCCTCCTCAGAGGAGGTTAAAGAGGAAAGATAACTTTATTTCTCCTAGTTCTGAATTCTGCAGCACACACAGGAGGAAAACGCTTCCATTGATTGTTTTTGTGCAGGATGGTGGCCCTTCCTGCACAAAAACAATAATTCCTACAACGCAGACACCTTTGCACAATGGTGCAAGTTTGCCAGCATTGGCGCATGCAAGCCAACTGTTGGCAAGTGCAGTAGAAGAGGAAAGGAAAAAAAGAAAAGGGCAGGAATGCGCTGTATCTATGAGATACGGCACATTCCTGCCATTTTCTTTTGATGCAGGGCAGCACAGTAAGAAACCCTGCACCAAAATATTGTAAATAAGCCCCTACATATTTTGAAGGCTTCGACCATTGCCTAATGCTCAAGAACTGTCTTGCCAATCTAATATGGTGAATATTTCCGCAGTTCTGAAACACCTGTCCAAAGCCTTTACAGCTTTACTAAGAAGTGCCTCTAGAGGCACTGAAATGTCAGGCAACATATTGTGCTCTAGTGTCGTAATCCATCCTGTCCTCCTCTAATCTCCAGGCTCCTACATGCCAGAGGAAGCTCAAGCAGGGGGTCACCATTTTGTTTTTAGAAATTCTAGAATCTGGGGGCGTGGCAAGATGGCCGCTGCTCTTTAGAGCTCCCTGAGGCTTCAGCACTTCCTGGAAAGAAGGAGATGTTTTCACATCAAAATTATTAATTTCTTCAGCATTTTTGAGCACCGGAGCACTGCCGCTGCATAAATATGCCTTTATCTTACAGAGACTGAAGGGGCCCGCGGAGAGAGAGACGCAGTCTAGTCTCTCCGCGGGCGGTTTCGGGACGGAGGAAGTGGCGCGCAAGGCGCCCCATTGGGTAAAAGGTAAGTTGGGGCGGGGTTTAGGTTAGGATTTATAAGGGGGGGTGGAGGGTGGGGTCGGCCTCTTCTCCGCGCCGACTTAGTGAGGGAGGGTCGTGTTAATTAGGAAGAGGTAAGGAGGCAGGTTCTGTAGGACAGGTTATACGTAGTTAGGGGGCAGTCCAGTCAGGCCCATTGACACGCGTGATAACAGGGGGAGAAGGGCACCAGCGGAAGGGGAGGCCGGCCCCTTGGGCATTCCCACGACGTTCGGAGACGGAGGAGGCCACCCCCTTGGGCATTGGTGCAACTTTCATTACCGGCGCGCACAAACGGGGGAGGCCGGCTCCTTTGGCATTTTGGTTGCTTAGCGTGCGGAGAGGCGCGGCACCACGAGGCGGCCCCCTGGGGACTACGACACGCGGAGACGCGCATCAAAAAATCAGCAGGCACAGGCCTAGCTGAAACAGATGCGCCGCCACAACCCCGCGGGGGGGCCCTGGGGCAGAAAAAGAACGCGCTAGGGGCGGGTAGGGCCCCGTGGGCAATTTGATATATATAAATATATATATATTAAAAAAAATAACTAAAAAAAAAAACTTTTTGTTTGGTGAATTACGGTCAACATCGAGTTTAGACAGTTGGCAGCCTTCACAATACGGGGAATACCCCAGGGAGCACCCAGAACACGGGGGACAGCCAAATTAGACAAAAAAAAAAAAACACACACACAAAAAAAAAAACCACACATATATTCATTTAGAGATACATAAGGGAAACAGTTAACAGGACCACAGTAGAACAGTTAACGGCCGGCAACATGGCTACAGGCCATGATGCAGAGGCAGTAAGGGCCGCACTACGCGTTTTAGGCGAGGCAGGCAGGGCGGACTTACTTAGACAAGGGGTCCTAGACCAGGCCTGGGTGGGGATGACACGCCCCACTAGGGCGGCATCGGGGCGGGTCGCGGCCGCAATAGCGGCATGCGAGTCCCAGGACTCTGACGGGGGAAAAGATGAGGGGCCTGTGGCCCCCGCGCAGGGCGCAATGGCACAACAAGTTCCTCACGGGGCGCAGAGCCCGCTGATGTTTGGCGGGGAGACACAAGCTACCCAGGACGAGGGAACAGACAGCGGGCAGGCAGGTTTTGACCCCGCAGGCAAAGGGGGCCAAACATCGGGGGGTGGGGACGACTGGCAAAGCAGGGTGGCAGAGCAGCCCATACCGGGGCCCAGCGGGGATTTCGCCCCCCTGGATTTGTCATATCATAGAGGGGAGGGCCCCAGCTCAGGTTTTTTCGGGGCGCCGGTAAAGAAAAGAGGCAAGTACGCCGGTAAACACGGGGGGCCGGGGAGGCCCAAGACAGCGCCACGCCAGGCTAGGGGGGGGAAAGTCAAAGCCACACAGGAACCAAGGACCGCGGTGGGCCAGAGCCCGCGCACACAGGGGAATTGGGACCAGGCAGAGACATGGGACTTGGAGGCCAGAATACGGGAACAGCGCAGGGCAGTACTAGAAACGGAGGCCAGGTGGGCGCAGCTGTGCAAGGACAGGGAAGAGGTGTATGCCCGCAGCGAGACAACCCCAAGAACCAGAGAGGGCAGAGGGCAAGCAGGAACGCAGGAACGCAGCAACCAGGGCCAGGAAGCGGAACCTGGGTGTGGGTGCCACAGGCAGGGGGGGAACAGAGACAAGAGTCTCGAGCGGCCGAAGGGTCAGTAGGCGCGGGGAAACCTGGTGACGCAGACGGTCACGGGGGCAGGAAGGCGGCAATGCCAACGGCAGAGGTTGGCAAGAGACGGTATACGCCGACTGGGCGCAATACGGCCCAAACGCGTTGGCACGAAGCAATGGAGGGGTCTGCGGCGGCCTTCTCCACACCGGGGGAACACGGATACCGTCCCGATGACACGCGTCATGCGGGGATGGAAACAACAGAGAGTACATCAACCAATGCACGAGACTTTGGCCAACACAAGGGCCAGTGGGAAAGAGAGGATGAGCTGGAACTGGACTACGAAGAGGAAGGGGATGAATGGGAGGATGGCGAAATACGAGATTGGGAGGTGAGCGATGTGAAAAAGGGTGGCGGGGAGGGCGCAAGAGCGGCGCAACCTCTTCGTACTCTGTTTTACAGGTGGCAGCTCCTTTGGAAGGCCCCACTGGTGGTCGGCAAGTCACGCCGCGCGGCAGAAGCCTGAAAAGAGTACCAAGGAGTCTGGGGGACAACGCTGGAGGTAAGAAATGGTGGTCAGTGTGGGGCGAAGGGGGGGGGGGACAGTAAAGGGGGCTAACACAAGTAGGTCCATTGGGGTAGGAGACGGTTCAGTTTTAGAGGTAGCAGGCAATAGCGACATACAAAAGACGGTTGAGAACAAAGATAAAGAGGGCACCGCCACGATCGACACGGCTACAACGGGAAAGGTAGATGCGGGGGAAAAGACAGTAGAGGACAAGGAGGGGGGAGGCCACAAGAAGAGACTGCCGTACATGGGCTTAGCCATGCCACTAGGTTCGCATGTGGCAGAGAAAACAAAAAACAAAATATGAAAACACGAATATGTAGATGTTTTTAAACTATTGCATAGGGACATACAGGTGAAGGAAGGGTCCAAAGAGAAAGAATGGGAACTAGCTCGCAGGCCCCGGGTACCTATAACAATAGATAACTGGACATCGGCCTTCTTGATATTCGCCAGTATATACTGCGAGAAATACCCAGACAGGGCCATAGCACTTTTTAAGTACATGGATATAATTAGGAAGGCACAAATGCATTTTGGGGGGTTCGCGTGGCTCAGTTACGACGAGGAATTCAGGGCTCGGGTGAGTGTTAATCCAGAGAAACCGTGGGGTGACGTGGACCCCGAACTATGGATGCAATGGATGGCATCGGCGCAGACAGCGGCGTCCACTCACACGGCGAGTGGCCTGCCAGTGACTTACAAGCCCTTTCAAGCTCGCCCCGCCCATGGAGGGGCGGGCAATACCACAAAGACAACAGGGACAACTGCGGGGGCTTGTTGGAACTTCAACAAGGGTTTTTGCTCCAGAGAACAATGCAGGTTCAAGCATGACTGCTCCAAGTGCGGGGGCCGTCATCCAGTCACCCAATGTTTCTCCCTGTCCAGCCCAGCTGAACAGTGGAGGGCGGCTAGAGGGAGAGGGGCGCATGGCACTCCTGCGCCAAAAGGGTCCTACACCAGTTAGACTGGAATTTCTGTTGCCATGGTTGCACACATACCCAGACATGGACAAAGCGCGCCTACTCGAATGGGGTTTTAGAGAAGGTTTTAGAATAGGTTACCAAGGCCCTCGGCAAAGGAGATGGGCTGACAATTTGCGGTCAGCCAAAGAGCATCCGCAGATAGTGCGCGACAAACTAGCAAAAGAGGTAGGTTTAGGCAGAATAGCAGGCCCATTCTCCAGGTGGCCAAGTGACAGCTTGATGATATCCCCTCTGGGAGTGGTACCCAAAAAAGCACAGGGGGAATTCAGGTTGATTCATCATTTGTCATGGCCGGAAGGTACGTCAGTCAATGATTTCATTGCCCAAGAGGACGCTAAAGTAATTTACGCGTCAGTCGATGATGCGATAAAGTTAGTCCTAAAGTGCGGTAGGATGGCGGAAATGGTAAAATGCGACATTCAATCGGCTTTTAGACTGCTCCCTATTCATCCAGTGGACTTTGACCTCTTGGGCATGCAGCTGGACGGCAACATCTATGTGGACAGGGTGCTGCCCATGGGTTGCTCGATATCATGTGCTCTTTTTGAGACGTTCAGCACCTTTTTGCAATGGGTTTTTGTGAGAACGAGTGGACATAGGTGGGTGACGCATTACCTGGACGATTTCTTATTTGTAGGAGCAGCGGCATCTGGGGCGTGTGGGCGGGCTCTGGACACTTTTCAGAAGCTGGCGCAACAGGCGGGAGTGCCCTTGGCTCCGGAGAAAACAGAAGGCCCCATGCCGATTCTAACCTTTTTGGGCATCGAACTGGATGCGAAAGAATTGGTTGCTAGGTTGCCAGCGGCAAAAGTGGGAGAGATACTAGATTTCCTAGCGGTGGTGCGCTCTTTGCGCAAGGTGGACTTGCGAATGGCTCAAAAGCTTTTAGGCTACCTTAATTTTGCGTGCAGTGTAGTTAGGGGAGGTAGGACTTTTTGTAGGCGCTTGGGACTTTCCATGTCAGGTGCCGTACTTTCGCACCACAGGATACGAGTATCATTGGCATTACGAGACGACTTTAGAGTATGGGAGATCTTTCTGAGAAACTTCAATGGAGTGCCGATGTCTTTTGGGGAGTCGGACACGGTATGGCAGGTCCAAATTTTCTCGGACGCGGCGGGAGCATCGGGTTTCGGCTTATACTGGGACGGGAGGTGGTGTGCGGAGACATGGCCGGCATCTTGGATGCAGCAAGGGAGAAGCATTGCGTTCCTGGAGTTTTTTCCCCTGTTAGTGGCACTGGCAGTGTGGGGACAAGAATTAGCCAACAGGACAGTGATTTTTCAGATAGACAATATGGCGGTGGTAGAGCTGGTAAACAGACAGAGAGCAAGGGACCTCAGAGTGTTGCGCTTGTTGCGACAGTTTATGCTTTTATGTTTGTCTTTGAATGTTATATTTAAAGCTGCACATATACCGGCGATTTACAACGAGATTGCAGACTCCCTATCTCGTTCACAGTGGCGGCGTTTCCGCGAACTGGCACCTGGAGCGGATCAGAACAAGACTGTGGTCCCGGCAGACATCTGGGAATGGGGGGCATGATGATCACGGGGCTGGTGGAGATGTCATTAGCGGTATCCACGCGGCGTAATTACAGACTGGCATGGTTGGAGTTTCAATCTTTTGAACAGTTTGGGGGCAATTTTTGGGCGCAAAGCCTGCCAATGCTTGAGGCTAGGACTAGACGTTTCGTGCTGTTTCTGATCGGGGAGGGTTTATCTCCAGCTACAATTGGGGGGAAACTGGCTGGCGTGTCTTTTTATGGAAAACTGTTTTTCGGTTATGATCCAGCGCACAATGATTTATTGGGTAAAATGCTGAGGGGATGGAGTAAGGTTAGAGCGAGTGGAGATAAGCCAGCAAGAGAACCCATTACGTTTGAAATGTTGGTAGAGATGGTACAGGTGTTACCAGTTTGTTGTAGGGATGAATACGAGGTGGGTCTATTTCGTTTATGTATGTTGTGGATGTTTTTTGGTGCATTTAGAGTATCCGAGTTGTTGGGGGTGGGTAAAGAAATTGGGGTAAGGAGAAAAGAGGTATGCATGCATAAAGACAGGTTGGGGATATGGCTAAGACGGTCTAAAACTGACCAGCTGGGAAAGGGAAAGTGGATATGGCTAGAAAAAGGGGTAGTGGAAGTAGCTTGCCCGGTTGAGGAATGGGTCAGTTTCAAAGCTAGGTGGCCAGGGGCAGGTGAAGCAGGGGTTTTTATGCATGTGTCAGGGAAGAAGCTAACTAGTTACCAACTTTTACAAGTTATGAGAATGGCCCTTGGAAGGACAGGGCGGCGCGCAGGCGACTATGGAACGCACTCATTAAGGATTGGCGCGCGACAGAGGCGGCACATTTGGGCTGGGATTGGGCTAAGATCAAGGCCATAGGGAGATGGAAGTCTAGGTGCTGTGAGCGATATGTCAGGCCTTGAGGAGAACAAAACAGACAGGAGTGGGGAGATGGGGGGGGGGGGGGTTTACAGGCTGTGTGGCTGGGCCGGAGAAGGGAAAGATGACGACATGGTTGGTCGGCCATTCGTTCGTTCATTGGGCGGCGAAATTTGCAGAGAAGCAAATTTATGGCAGATCATTGGGACTGCCCAGAAGCCATGAAGTGCGTTGGTGGGGCAAGAGTGGTATGAGGTGGGGGAGCCTACTCCCGTTTATCACGGGTAACTTGCCTCAGTGGGGATGCCCAGATCTGTTATTGATTCATCTTGAGGAAAATGATTTAGTGAAGCTATCGGGGCTCACTTTGATTCAATTGATGCAGAGGGACTTGGAACTTTTGAAACAAAAACTATACGGAACATGCTTGGTATGGATGGAATTTGTGCCAAGAAGGGCATGGAGAGGGGCTATCAATCATGGAGCCATAGAGCGTGCTCAGAAAAAATTGAACAGAGCTATGAGAGTTTTCTGTTGGGCCCAAGGGATCAAGGTTTTGAGACACGGGAACATAAAAGAGCAAGAACAAGTTTTGTTTCGCGACGACGGGGTTCATTTATCACAGATGGGTAACGCGCATTATATCACAGAATTGAGACTAATGCTAGAAAGTGTATGGGGAACAAATTTGTCTACCCGGAAATAAAAGAGGGTGGGGTAGCGAAACGCCTCACGGGTTTCGCTGGTTGGCAGGAGATGGGGGAGGGTGGAGAGCCAGGTGTGGGCTTGTCCACCCTTCCAGGGGGAAAAACAAGGAAGTGAAGGATCAGAGCGGGGAGGGGTAGGCTACAGGCAGGGAAGGCATGGGAGGAATAGGGGAGCATATACGGTAGGAAAATCGAAGGGAGATATTTGAGGAGAAAATAAAGGCAAGGGAATTGTAAAAGTTAAAGTCTGTTTTAAAAGAAGATATACAGTTAAATGTTTAAGTAATGTTGTTTAAACCCTGTTCTAATAAATGACCTTTTACACCAACAAGAGTGTCACGTATATATGTCCCGATGAAGGGGCCCGCGGAGAGAGAGACGCAGTCTAGTCTCTCCGCGGGCGGTTTCGGGACGGAGGAAGTGGCGCGCAAGGCGCCCCATTGGGTAAAAGGTAAGTTGGGGCGGGGTTTAGGTTAGGATTTATAAGGGGGGTGGAGGAGGGTGGGGTCGGCCTCTTCTCCGCGCCGACTTAGTGAGGGAGGGTCATGTTAATTAGGACCACCCACCCACCCAGCTTAGGAAGGCAGGGGGAGGAGAGGATAGTTAGGCAGGGAAGCGGGGGCAGGTAGGGGCGGTTAACAAACATTTAGGACAGGTGAGTTGAGAGTGATAGCAGGAGATGGGGGGAGGGTGGAGAGCCAGGTGCGGGCTTGTCCACCCTTCCAGGGGGAAAAATATATATATAATATACGGTAGGAAAATTGAAGTGAGATATTTGAGGAGAAAATAAAGGCAAGGGAATTGTAAAAGTTAAAGTCTGTTTTAAAAGAAGATATACAGTTAAATGTTTAAGTAATGTTGTTTAAACCCTGTTCTAATAAATGACCTTTTACACCAACAAGAGTGTCATGTATGTTCCGAATGAGTTTTGAAGTCATTTCAGAGACTTCATGTGAGGGCCTGAGGTAATTATTTATCTGAAGCCTCTGAACAAACCTAAACTTTCACAGAAATGTTTCTATTTGACTTTTAACTGCTTGCCTGGATGTGATTCTACAAATCTGGTTTCCTCTGCAATGGAATATTTATTACCTTCTGACAGCCAGCTGAACTTTTGACCTCTCTCTCTTCAAACACATTTAGCTGAGGTTTTCAGCTTTCAGTATTCACTGGCAGCTCTTGTCAAGGAGCTCTTTCAAATTGCTCTTCATAACATGGTAAATGCTTTCCTTTGATGGAGGAGATTATTTTATTTTTTTTCCTTTTCAGAAGGTTCCCTTAAAACTAGTCACCAATTGTTTGACTATGTGCAGTAAAGTGCTTTGCTCTTATGGTATTCTGTCATGCCTGTTATGAGAGAATAATTTAGGATTTTCGATTTATATATTTTTTTTATTATATTTTGCTATGTTGTTGGAAACTTCTGGCAGCAGGTTCTCATTGTAATATAATTTCATCAACACCTCACATTGCTGGCTTCCTATGACCAAATTGCTGCTGGCTTTTATGGGGAGACCACATAATTCTCAGAGTTGCCAGTCATCATCTTTCTCCAAGTCTAATAATCCTCTTCGAGTGGTGCGCACACATAACTAAATCTTCTCTACCATCAACTTTAACAATGGATAGTGCTGCAGACTTTTTAAAGGACGGCGCCTCTTCATCTCATGCTGCTGGCGCAGTTGCAAAAAAAAAAACATCTAGCACCTCCTCCGTCAAGCGCCCAAAAAAAGACCTTGATTCTCCCTCAAAATAACCTACACATCTTACTCTAGATGATGTCATGGAGGAATTGCGTGCACTAAAGCCCTTTATGATGGACACTAATGCCTCTTTGCAACGTATTGAGGAGCAATGGTCCCAACACGAACAACGAATTTGTACTCTGGAACAGAGAGTCAGTAGCCTTGAAGATTGTAACACTGTCAATCCTCAGATCTCTAAAGACATAGCTCAACTTAAAAGGCTTACTGAAAACTTAGAAAACATAAATAGGAGAAATAATCTTCGCCTTTATGGGATTCCAGAAGGTTCTGAAGGCTCCAACATGATTGCATTCCTTCAAAAAGCAATACCTTCAATTTTTCGCTTGCCTCCTACCTCTCCCCTCTCTATCCAACGGGCACATCGTTTAGGTCCACAGACTTCAACTGGCCCTCGTGCACATCCTAGAGGAATTATTATTCTCTTTCTCCAATTTACTGACTTGATGCAAATACTGTCGGAAGCCAAAAAGATGGGCTCTTTGGTATGGTCAGGTCATAAAGTATTTTTCACACAAGACTTCTCTCCTGCTACAGCTGCACGTCGCAAACAGTTTTTGGACTTGTGTCCACAACTCAAATCCTTGAATATTCGATATGGTCTTCTTCACCCATGCCTTTTCAAAATTACATTCAAGGATAAATCTTACTCGTTTGAGGAACCTTCAGCACTACAAACGTTTATTAACCAACACAAAACAGAAGCAATGGAACTAGGAGCATCTGCAATTACTTGAAGATATCATTTAATTTGTCTTTAATGTCCTTTTTTTTCTGGACAGTTTAATAGTAATGGTTATGTTTAATATTTATATCCATGGTTTTCCATCTCTGCATCTTCTTATGTATGTATATGTGTATGTGTATATATATATTTTTTTTAGATAGTGTTCTTTGTGCAACCCTCATGTTCCTTTCCCAACCGTATCCCTTTCTCACCATCCAAACTGTTCTCCTACACGTTCCACTGTTAAGCTTTGATTTTTATTGTTTTTCATGTCACAGTCCTTTACTATCGTTATTACGTTATTTGGTCTCCTGAATGGTACATTTTTCGTTTGTATGTTTTCTTTTTTTCCATGAAACTCGCCTTCATATGTTTTAATATCTAATATCACTTTTCTTGTGCTGAAGCCACTCTGGTCTGTCTTTTCAGGTTCTCCGCTGTCCCTCTACCTTTCGGGGTATTCACTTTCTATCTTGTTTTTTTTAGCTTTCGTGGACTTTAGTCCCTGTATTGCCACATCCATGTATATACAACTTCTGGAGGTCATCTTCCTCCTTTTCTTTTTCTTTACTATCTTGTTTCTTCCTCATTTCTTTGCTTTTGCAAAATTGATATGCCTAGTTTTTTCATTGTTACAGCAGTTGTTTATTAATACTTCTTGTTATGCAACTTAGAACTGTTACTTGGAATGTTAAGGGGCTTAAACACCCCATTAAACGTCATCGTGTCTTATCTCACCTAGCTCGTTTGAAATGCCACATTGCTTTGTTGCAAGAGACTCACCTCAACAACTCTGAGGCACTTAAGCTTAAAAAACAATGGGTGGGGGACATTTTCTACTCCCCTTCCATCACAAACAAAAATGGGGTAATTATACTCTGTCATAAATCTCTCAAACCTACCATAATTTCACAGCATCAAGATACAGAAGGTCGCTGGGTACTTGTTACATTTACAATATTTCTCTTACTATCATTAATATATACGGCCCCACACATCCAGATCCAAATTTTTGGAAGAATCTTTCACATATTGTCTCTGAACATTCCTCAATTTACTAAAACCAAATTCTCGATCCATTTTTGGACAGACGTTCCACGTCACGTTTCATTCCACAAGCCTCCCACAAAGCTTTTAAAAACTTTATTTTACACCATTCTCTCTCTGATTCCTGGAGAGTATGCAATCCCGACCTCTTGGAATACTCTTTTTATTCTCCTACCCACCATTCCCATTCCAGGCTTGATTATATCTTTCTGAGTAAAGGTTTATTGCAACATATGGTCAACTCTGAAATCGGTGCTATTTTGATCTCAGATCACGCACCTGTGATTACTGACCTTGATCTTTTTCTTAATGGTTCTAAAACATCTTCATGGAGGTTTAATAACTCTCTACTTTCAGATGCTACTTTTATCGCTTCCTACAGTAAGTTTATAGAAGAATACTTTCACATCAACGAAAGTGATCAACTATCATTTCATTTTGTGTGGGATGCATTCAAAGCAGCCTCTAGGGGTTTCATCATAAGTTACGCTCACTCAAAAAAAGAGTCTGCTCAACAAAAATCGACTTCCATCCTTGAAAATATAAAGTCCCTAGAACATGAATACTATACTCACAAAACTAGTAAATCACATCTTGAAGCACTAGTCTCAGCTAAAATGGAGTTTAACCAATATACCACTGAACAAGCATGCGGCACCCTCCTGAAAATAAATGCCAGATATTATGGTGGTAACAATAAAGCTGGTTCTCTTCTAGCTCGATATTTGAAACAAAGAAAAGAAAAAACAACTATTAAATCTATCACAGATAACAATGGTGTTAAACACTTTAGAGATAAAGATATAGCATTGTGTTTCGCTTCTTACTATAAAGACCTGTACACTCCAGAACACATACCAACAGTTGAATCTCTCAACCAATATTTCTCTAATCTCAAACCAAGGGACCCATTGCAGATTGACCTCTCATCTTTAGACCAACCCCTACAACTTACCGAACTATATACAGCTTTACAATCTCTCCCCAAGGGTAAGGCTCCAGGCCCAGAAGGCTTCACAGTAGAATTCTTTATTCAGTTTGCTAAGTCTCTTTTCCCCAAACTCTTTCAATTACTTAATCATTTTATAATGTCAGGTTCTGTATCTGGCTCATTTACGGAGGCCATGATTTGTCTTATTCCCAAAAAGATCGGGATGCGACTGACTGTAAAAATTATAGACCCATATCTTTAATTAATACTGATTGTAAACTCTATGCCAAAGTTTTAGCTCTCCGTTTACTCCCATATATACCGGACCTTATTGATTCTCATCAATCTGGTTTTATCCCTAATAGAAATGTAGCAGATAATTCCCGTACTTTTTTAAATATTATTAACAAGGCATCTAAAGTTAAGATTCCTCTGGCAGCTTTATCATTGGATGCAGAAAAGGCCTTTGATAGGGTCTACTGGGGTTTCTTGTCGAAAGCATTGGAATGGCATGGACTAGGTACTAAATTCCGACATTTTATATCCATTTTTTATTCCTCACCATGTTCCTCGGTTATAACAAACGGTATCCGATCTCCTTTTTTCCCCTCTTAAAAGGGGTACTCGTCAGGGATGCCCATTATCTCCTTTACTATTTATTTTGGCTCTCAAACCTTTTCTATACCAATTAAAAACGTCTGAACAATTTACGGGGTTTCAAATTAATAATGCACGCATCAAATTTATGGCATATGCTGATGATATTCTTTTGTTCATGTCTCACACTGATACTTCTCTTCCTGCATTCCTGCATGAGCTCAACTTATATTCTGATGTATCTGGCTATAAACTTAATATAGACAAAACAGTGTTCTTACCACTTAATGCTCATTGCACTGGCTCTGTATTCCTTGATGCAGGATTATCTTGGAATTCTTCTAAGATTAAATTTCTGGGGGTATGGTACTGCACTACTCTCAAGGATACATTGAGGACTAATTTAGAATCCTATCTGCAAAGCTTGTAGATCTCACACAGAAATGGTCTCCGTTATATCTCACGTGGTGGGGCCGCTTGGACACCATTAAGATGATGCTTCTCCCTATCATTAACTTCTTCCTTATGATGCTTCCTATTAAGATACCTAAACTATTTTTTATTTCGATTGATAAAATTCTATCCAAGTTCCTGTGGAACGGTAAACAATCCAGAATCTCTCTCTCAAAATTAAGGGGGTCATTCTGACCCTGGCGGTAAAACCCGCCAGGGCCGTGAACGACGTAAAGCACTGGCAACAGGCTGGCGGTGCTTTCCTGCCCATTCTGACCGCGGCAGTGAAGCCGCGGTGAGAAAAGGGGATCCGACGGTTTCACGCCGGATTTCCCCTGGCTGGGCTGAACCTCCATGGCGGCGCTGCAAGCAGCGCCGCCATGGGGATTCCGACCCCCTTCCCGCCAGCCTGTTTCTGGCGGTTTTTACCGCCAGGAACAGGATGGCGGGAACGGGTGTCGTGGGGCCCCCTGCACTGCCCATGCCACTGGCATGGGCAGTGCAGGGGCCCCCTAACAGGGCCCCAGCATGATTTTCACTGTCTGCATAGCAGACAGTGAAAATCGCGACGGGTGCAACTGCACCCGTCGCACCCCTGCAACACCGCCGGCTCCATTCGGAGCCGGCTTCTGTGTTGCAGGGCCTTTCCCGCTGGACCGGCGGGCGCTCTCTTGGTGGGCGCCCGCCGGCCCAGCGGGAAAGTCTGAATGGCCCCCGCGGTCTTGTGACCGCGGAGCGGTCATTTTGCGGCGTAAGTTTGGCGGGCGGCAACTGCCGCCCGCCAAACTTAGAATGACCCCCTAAAACTTCCTAAAGTACAAGGTGGAGTTAATTTCCCTGACTTTATAACTTATCACAAATCTTTTGGCATTAATCAAATACATCCCCATTTATCTACACTCAATGATGCCCCTAAAAAGCTATGGTTCTTTTTGGAAGAAACATTTATTTCTCCCTTTTCCCATAAACACATTATATTTATGTCTAACCCCCCAAAATTCTGGTTGCCCAGCACTATCTCCCATTCAGTCAACTTACTGAAACCTTTTTTTATTTCGCATCTTACCCCCATTAATCAATTCTTTAACAGTCCTATTTGGCACAATAGTTCGCTTAGGAAACAAGGTAAAACCTTGTGTTGGAAGGCTTGGATGACTAAAGGTATTCTTCTCATTTCCCAATTATATCATAAAGACTCTATCATCCCTTTTACTACTCTCTCAGCAATTTATAATCTCCCTATTCGCATGAAATCCCAATATTTCATTCTTTCTACTCTAGTCCAAGAGGCCCTCAATAAACTTATACATCATAATCATTCTTCTCTTGCATCATCTCCACACCCGATTGTAACTTCTAATTATCCTAGGGCAGCTGGAATTTATAAACTTTTAAGAACGTCTGTTTCACCTAGACTCAAATCACCTATTGAGACATTGTGGGAATCAGATCTTGGTGTTGTTTGGCCAACTTCTTTATGGGATAGAATATGGTATAAGATACATTCCACTGCACGCACTGCAAGTCTCACACAGACCCTATATTTTTTTTATAATAGACTTTTCTACACTCCTGTACGCCTTTACAAATTCAAACTTGCACAAAATGACAATTGTTGGCGCTGCCACACTCAGCAGGGTACTGACTTTCACATGTTTTTTTCCTGTCCATCCCTATCTACTTTTTGGTCCTCAATATGGTCTCGCATTTCAGCAATAGCGCAGATCTCCTTACCAATGTCATATGAATTACTGTTTTTGGGAGGCGTACACGATATCTGGAGTTCATTCAGGCCTCTTGGAAAATTGGTGGACCTTTTGCTTTCTATTGCAATCTCTATTATTACTTCTAACTGGAAATCTTCGGAGAACATTACTCTCAGACAGTGGTGGAATTCTGTATGTTATCATCATAGACTTGACAGCTACAAGTTTGATTCAACAGGAACTTTCTTCAAACGTCATCAGCTATGGTTGCCATTAAGTAACTATCTCTCACGCACTGCGAAGGAAATGGATTTTTCTCCTCCTTTTTAAAAAATGTCAATATATTTCCTGTTTTTCTTCTTATATATACTTATTTCATCTTACATTCGCTGTAACTAATGCCTATTGCCTCTCTCTCCACATAGATATCACTTGATTTCCTTTTCTATCCCTAAACCTCTTCTCCCTCTCCTTCTTCTTTCTTTATTCAAACTTGGAGTCTTTGATACTATATTGCTGTATATGCCTAATTCATGTACATGTTTAAATATGCATTTACAAGTACAATATTCCTTATGCATATATATTCACAACTGCATATCTCTGTCCTGGCAATGTTAAGTTAATGTTCTTGTATTTGACTCAATAAAAAACATCTTTAAAAAAAAGAAATTCTAGAATCTAACAAAGTTTCCAACTCTGAGAAGCCCTACTGAAACTGACAATTAGAAATACCTGGGCTTTCTCCCTCTGAATCTTCCTGAGAAACCTGGGGAGAAGGGGAACTAGAGGGAAAACATAAAGTAGGCCCTTTGCCCAATAAATCGACAAAGCATCTACAGCCCAAGCCTTTACACATGTAATCCTTGAGCATAGAACTGAAAGCAATGCATTTTACTCTATGCAAAATGACCTATCCAGTGGTTTCCCTGCTGATCTGGTTATGTCCCTGAAAACCTGCAGATATGGTTGCGGATTTACAGATGCAGGAAACTGATGGCTTAACTGATCAGGCTACATTCTGTTCTTATGACTTGTAGTAATGCTTTCTGAGGCAACAGCTGACTCTGTCCATATGCCAATCTCTTGATACTCTGGGCTGGACCTATTCTCATTGTTCCCTTTGTGATTTATATAGCCTTCAGAGACCGGATTGTCCATCTGGATTAAAACCACCTTGCCCTGGATCAGAGGGGTGATTCACTTTTGAGCCAGAAGTACGGCCAATAGTCACTTCAATTGGAGGAAAACCTCTGTTACTCTGGAGACAATAATTCCCAAACTGTCTGATCTCCCACAACAGTTCTCCGGTCTAATGCACTGGCTTTCATACCTGTTAGATATGGAGCAACCAATAGAGTGCACTTGCTCCAGTGATCCCTGACTAAGCACCAATCCTTCTGTCCCCTCAAGTTCTCCGTTAGAGGAATTAAGGATGTCATGATTTTGTTACATGGACACCAAACGTCTAATAGGTGCTGGACTAATGGTTTTAGATGTAGTCTGGCTCAAGGGATTATTGCTGTTGTAGTTGACATATATCTCTGCAACTCATAGGAATTGTTCCCTTGTAGCTGGTAGATCATTTTAAGTGACCATTCTCTTTTATGGCAGGAAAGTCTTCTCTAAGTCCCTCTGAAACGAAGCTCCTATGAAGGGTCGCTCTTGCGTTGACTGGAAATGACATTTTTCAGATTATGAAGAATCAGAACTCCTGTAGACTTCCACATACTCAGTTTAGTTGATTGTGAGCCTTGAAAAAAACAATTAACACAGATTAACCAGTTGTCTAGATATGGTAATATTTGTACGACCTGCACATGTAAGAAGGCAACAACTAACACCAATTCCTTTGTGAAGACCCTCATAGCCGCTGACAAGCCAATGCGTAAAAGTGAAAACTGAAAGTTATTTTCTCCTATGGCAAACTGAAAGTCCTTCTGGCAAGAAAAATTATTTGGTGTATGGAAAAAGGTTTCTATGCCTCTTCTAAACCTAGAGCAATCTGCAGTGATACAATTTTTAAGGTTTTTGACACCACATACCAATTTACACCTTCAGGTCTAAAACTGGTCTTGCTTCCTCTGAGTGTCTTCTCACTGGAAAGAGAATCGAATATATACATTTTCCAGTTTGTTCTATAGGGACCTTGATATTTGTATTTTTTTGAGGGAGGATCTGTATCCTTTGAACTAACAACTCTCTCTTGGAAGAATCTTATAGAAGAGTTGCAGATCAAAACCTTTGGGGGCAGTTGAGTGAATTCCATTGTATAGCCCACAGTAAGTATATTTATTGTTTCATAAACCAGGACAAACAACCTCTCCCTGAAAGGGAAGCGCTCTGGGCACTTTCATGTTCTTGGCTGGGGAAGCAATATATTGGTGAAGGTAGAGGGCCATGTTCTTTCAGCTGGGGCAACCCCCTGCCCATGTGAATGCCATCAAAAGGGAGATATATCTGGAACTGCTGCCCTGTAGAAAACAGGAAGCATCTTGACTGTTGCGCATGTTCAAAATGTTATAACAGTTTCTTCTCCGTCGCTGATCTTTTGACCATCTCCTCTAATTCAGACGTGAAAATCTTTTGCTCAATAAACGGCAGATAGGTAATGAAGGCTTTCTGTGCTGCTTCCAACTTCTACTGTCTTAACCAAATATTAATTCTGCCAGAAGTGATGTCACCCAGGGGCGGCTCCTCCATTAGGGCGGAGGAGTGCCGCCCCCTGCCAGCAGCGGCAGCTGCAAAACCTTTAAAAGAAAACAATAATAAACTATGTTTCTTAACGTTTACTTTTAAAAGGGCGGTCCACAGGGTGACAAGCAGTGAGTGGGAGTGCTCAGCACTCCCCCTCATAGAGCATTTGTGTTTGGCTGGCCGTCTCCGGTCGGCCAAACACACATGCGCAGTGTGCTCTCTCCAGCCCAGCAACACAGTTGCTGGGCTGGAGAGTGCCTGCACAGGCTCCCAGTCTGCTTGGAAGTGCTCTGGCTGGGCACTCCCAGCCAATCCTAATGCTGCTCTGAGCAGCGTCAGGATTGGCCACAGGGCAGGCTGGAAGCCTGTGCCTGCAGCGACGGAGGAGCGGAGCGGCGCACGGGGTTAAGGGAAGTGTTTTTTTTGTTTTTGTTTTATTTTTTAATTTATTTTAATTTCCCCCCCACTCCCTCCCCCACACGCCACCCTGACCCTTCTGCTTGCCACGAGCTGCTCCTGATGCCACCAGATGCTGATATTGCTGTACTGGAATTCAGATTGTAACAAATAGAAATTGTGTTCCACGGACGTAAGCAGGTGTTTTCCAATTCTCTCCTTTTTTAAGACCCTCAGCTACACCCTGGAAGTCTAGTAGAGTTTGTGTCACATATGCAGCATAGATTGTAGCATGAATTGCAGCGGTGGCCGCGGCATAAATCAAGGGGAGCGGCGGCGGGACAACGGAGGATTGGGATTGAGATGAGGTAAAAATAAAAAAATTAAAAAGCACTTACTTTGCCTCCGTACCATCTGTCTCCTGCCGCCTCGCACTCCTCTTCTTCTGGTGTCCCAACATTCTCTGCTGGGACACCAGCACAGGCTCCCCAGCAATCCTGGTGCTGCTTTCATTCAAAATCTTGCATGAAAGCAGCGCCAGGATTGGGCTGAGCGGCAGCTGCCGCTCAGAAACAGCCCTGAGGTCTGTTCAGTTTCTCCAGCCCGGCTATAAACCTAAGTGAGCATGTGTGTTTTGCCGGCCTCAGACTTCCAGCCAAACACACATACGCACCTAAGTGCTCTCTCCCCTCCTCCCCCCTCCCCTAGCACAGCCCCGCCCCTCCCTGCACTGCTGGCTGTGCCAGAAGCAGACAAATATTACAGTAGTAAACTGCTGTTTTATTTTTCTGCTTCTGGCACAGCCAGTGAGGTGAGGCTCCTTCGCCATAGTGAAGGAGCCGCCCCTGAAAAATGTGAAACTAGTTGCTGCTTAGCCCCTCTGTAATGCTGTCTCTGCCTTTTTGTCTACAAAGTCTGAAGAGAGTGAGTCTTTGCTAGACAGTGTAAATTACATACTTGCCAACAGAGAGTGCACCTTGACAGGTTGTGGAAAATGGAAGAAGTCTACCAAGGGAGATCTGTGACTGAGAAATCTTGGGAAATACAGCCTATCTATTTTATTCAATTTCTTTAAAAAAAAAATCTTCACTGCATCACGCAGAGGCAACAACTGCAAATTACTTTGTGTAAATCAATGAACTTACTCATTAAGGTACATTCTTTAGTCAAGCATCTGAAACCCATAATCATATAACCTCTGTCATCTGAACACCTTGAACTTGTTTCCCCTATACTGTTCGCTTTCATTGCCATCATCACTGGGCTGATATTCAGCATGCTTTTGGAGAGCTGAAGTTACAGTTTTATCCAGGACCTGTTGCATATTATCCAATGATAAGGTTCTCATCTAAGCTCTTCTGAATCTGGCTCAATCTGGGGCGCTTACTATTTAACGCACTTCTGCACCCTACTTATTGCAAACTGAACAAGAATGAAAGCCCGCGCGGCTAGGTCCTTTAAATATATTGCTAATTTCATCATTAGCTCCACCCGTTGAGTCTACACTAGAGCTTAGCGCCTGCTGCTGATTCATGTCCAGAGAACGCTAGTCCACAAAGTGGAAGAGAACCGGCTCAACATTCTTAACCAGACCTGCTATTTCACCCCTTAGTGCTGTGCCCGCTGCTATAGCTATCAGTTGTTTAGCAGCGTGGGAGAAATCAAGCCCGCTGTAGTGCGGCTTGACAACATATGAAACATGCATTATTAAAATGTACCAGAGTCGTCCTAAAGCGCCTGGTTGTCCTTCTGGAGACTAGAACAAAAGGTCAGCCTCAGAGGAAGTGGGCAGTATTATGGGTAAGAGGAGGGGACAAGGGTCACCACTAAGGGACTAAAAACGCTTTTTCGTGTTGATTTGTAAACAACCTATCTCGTGAGTGGGACATATCCAAGGCTGAACTGGGAATCCAAAGCAGAACTGGGAAATTTTGTCAGACCAGCCCCCATATAGTGCATAGTGAGCGAGCCAGACCACTACAAGGTGGTTTGGGGGGGTTCCCCCTCCAAAGAAAGTTTGGGGGAAAATGGCAAAAACAGTTCATTCTAGAACACATTTTTGTATATATATATATATATATATATATAGTAAATAAATGATGACCTCACAGTGCACCAGGGTACGGCAATCTTTATTGGGGTTCTTCAATGATTCCGTCACCATAATCCTCTAACAGTGCCTCTCATCTCACACATGTATTTTGTTTGTTTTATAGCACCTCTTTTACCAGCGTAGGGTGTTGGAGCACTTTACATCACACACACACATTCAGAGACAATGAACCATGATATGGGTGTAGACAATGAATCATGATAGGCATGTAAATTAGTGTATAGAAAATGTTGACAAAGGGGACTACAAGGTGTAGGAGTCACATGTTATCAATACTGGTGGGCACTTTTAGAAGTGCTTAGTCTGGGGAAGCATAAACTCAGGATTCAGTACATAACACAGTGGTTAGGAGTGGTTAGGGTTGACTTTTCTAATTAATCAATCAATCAAAAAAGTTCTTAAGCGCACTACTCACCTGTTAGGGTCTCAAGGCGCTGTGGGTGGGGGAGTTGCCTGTTACTGCTCAAAAAGCCAAGTCTTGAGGTGCTTTCTGAAGGTTAGGAGGTCCTGGGTCTTGAGTAGGCAGGTGGGGAGGGAGTTCCAGGTCTTGGCGGCGAGGTGGGAGAAGGATCTGCTGCCGGAGGTGGTGTGTTGGATGCGGCGGACTGTAGCAAGGGCAAGATCAGCGGAGCGGAGCTGTTGAGTTGGTATGTGGAAGTTTACTCGTTCGTTGAGGTAGGCCGGTCCAGTGTCGTGGAGGGCTTTGTGGGCGTGGACGAGGACTTTGAAGATGATCCTTTTGCTGATGGGCAGCCAGTGTAGGGATCTGAGGTGGGTGTATATGTGTTCGTGGCGATGGAGGTTGAGGATGAGACGTGCGGCTGTGTTTTGAATTCGCTGGAGTTTTCTTTTAAGTTTGGCTGTGGTCCCTGCGTAGAGGGCGTTGCCGTAGTCCAGTCTGCTGCTGATGAGGGCATGGGTGACCGTTCTTCTTGTTTCTAAAGGAATCCATTTGAAAGTATTGCGTAGCATGCAAAGGGTGTTGAAGCAGGAAGACGATATGGTGTTATTTTGCTGGGCCATGGAGAGGGATGAGTCTAGAACGATGCCAAGGTTGTGTGCGTGGGTGGTAGGTGTTGGGGGTGGTCCGAGGGTGGGGGGGCCACCAGGAGTCGTCCCATGCTGTTGTTGAGGCCGAAGATAATAATAATTTATATAATTTAAAATGTTATTTCGTCACAAACTATCCCTTTTTTAGCTCAATTAGGATAAATTAAGACTGGGAAAAAACGTAACTTTCTAACCTGTACCATGCAGTTTACACACAGCTCTCTGATGACAGTTCATAGCTTCACTGTGCTAGATTATGATTGTAATTTATGAACTGAGCAGTAACAAAGGTAGCTCTGTGACAAAAACAGTGTCCCACTGAGCTATGCACATAAAATACTGTTCTGTCACCTGCATAGTCAGGGCCACTGGAATTATGCGGCAGAAGAGGGCCGAATTATGTGGCAGGGTTGAGTAAATTATGCCACAAGAAAACACAAATTATGCAGCATCATACAGCACATTTTATAATAATATTACTTCATTATTTCATCAGTTTTAAACATGATAACACAGTCTGGGCATTGGTTGCTCTTCATATGCAACAGAAAGGTGACCAGTCAAGTTTTGCAAAGGTCCTTCCAGCGCACGGCAACACATGTGGCTGCTAACTTTTGAACCGTTTGAGCTAGAAACATTTTGTTTGTTAAAGTATGCAGATTATGCAACAGTTGATGGATTATGTGAGAAATGCATCCATTCTATAATTATGTAAAAATCACCATGGATGCAAAATCGCATAATTCCAATAGCCCTGTGCATCGTACATGTTCTTTACAGCAGGCATATTAACCCTCTGCGCTACCTTAGATGAATCAAAACTGCCACTAAATTAAACCTCAATCTCTCTCCAGCAGGTACATTAATCACTAGAGTTATCTTGGCACTTTTATTGTTGCCTGGAAACTGTTGGATATACAAGGAGCTCCCCAGGTCAAAAAGGAAGATCATCCTGGAGTCATTCAGGAGTCATCTGATGACTTCAGCTGGGCTATTCATGTAATTATCTGGGGAAGTCATCACAGGCCATCCTGAAGTATGTGTATAGGGCGAAATATTTAAATGAGATGACTCTAAAGTCATCAGAGAAACTACTCCATGATTAGTTCCTGATTACTTCAGTGGAAAACATGTGATGATCTTTTAGTACTACAAGATGATCCCAGGATGATTTGGGGATTAAGCTGTATTACTCTAGGATGGATTCCTGATTACTTCAGTGGAAAACCAGTGATGATTCTTTACTACTGTGGGATGATCCCATGATGATTTCAGGATTAGGTTGCATTACTCCAGGATGATTTTATGAGTATTTCAAGATGGGCCTGTATTATTACAGAATGATTTTGAGATGAGTGCAGAATGAGGCTCCACTACTCAAGGATAATCCCAGGATACCTTTGGTATGGGGACTGTACTAATCAACGAGGATTTGAGGATGCATTACCCTACGATTGGTTCTGACTGCATTACTGCATTGCAATTTCGGTAGGGGGTATGTATTATTCTAGGATGATCTTGAGTAGTAATGGATGCATCTTGTTGGACATATCCAGAAAGTTAAGAAATCCACAGTTTTATTAGTTTGTGGGAAGAGCAGATTACCGCTATAAAAAAACAAACACTGGCAAAGCCAATAGGTGTCACATTTGCAACCAAATGGGCTTGCCAATGTTTTTTTGCCAATGGTCTGCAGTACTGGGAAAAATAGAAAAATCTGAAAAAGAGTGAAATGATGAGCGTGTCAATGCCATGTGTGCAAATCATAATAATACGGTGGCCAAGAAGGATGACATATGCATGCTTGCATCATCATGCATGCATGCATGTCGATACTGCATGAAACGGCCACTGTTTTATTTATTGTTCTGTTTACAGTTGCAAGATGAGAACTCCACTTGGAGGGAAGGTAAATATCAAAATATGTAGTAAAAATCTGTTGAAAACAGAGCGGGCCAGCCAGCAAATAGGAGCTGCTAGGCCATAAAAAAAAAATTTTAAGGACTGTGACAGGAGGAGAGCAATGGAGGAGTGGATGATAGGAGTAGTAAATGCATATGGTCAATGGGTAGCGGGAAGAGTAGTAACAGGGGAGTTTGAGGCAGGGGAATAAATAAAAAGCAAAAACAAACAGGGATGAGAAGCAAGCAATAAATAAGCTGTGGGTAGTGGAAGAGGGGCAACATGCAGCACCTGATGAACGGCTGTAAATCAGATGAAGGGCAGTAAGTGAGGAACAGAGCAGGAAAACATGAATTTCTGCTAGAGTGCTAAAGAAAACAACCATTGACAAACCAATAGGTCTGGCCTATGCGAGAGCTATTGGCTTTGCCAGTAGGTTTTAGCCATGCTGTACATCAGCTTGGCAGCTGCTCAGCAAGGCTAAAAGTTAGTGGTGTGGAGTGAAGTAGAGTGTCCTGGACTAGAGTGGGGTGTTATGAAGTGGCTTCAAGAGTTCTGGGGTGGTGTAGAGATGAGTAGGTTGGAGTATTGTAGACTGGAGTGGCATAGTGTTGTGGAGTGAGTAACGTATTGTAAAGTGTAAGGGCATAGTGTGGAGTAAAGTGTCAGAGTGGAGTGGCATAGAGTGTTGTGGAATGGTGCAGAGAAGACTGGGGTGGTGTAGAGTGGTGTAAAGCGAAGTAGATTTTTATAGACGGGAGTGGCAGAGTGTCAGAGTAGAATGGCACAGTGGCCTCGAGTGGTGTAGAGTGAAGTGGTGCAGTGGCATAGAGTGAAGTAGTGTGTTATAGAATAGAGGGGAGTAAAGTGGCATGGAGTGCTTTAGAGGGAGTTGCTTAGGGGGTCCGCGACTGCTCAGAAAATCAATTTATATTAACAGGTTAGGTCCCCAGCTTTCAGTAATGACTCAGTGGAGGGGTCCTCGGATTTCAATGATTTAGTGGGGGTCCCCAGGTTCCAGTAATGATAAAGTGGGGGTCCATAGAAGTCAAAAGGTTGGGAACCACTGCTCTAGAGTACAGTTTAATGTAGTAGAGCATCATGGGATGGAGTGTTGTAGAGAGTAGAGTGGCCTAGAATGAAGTGGCATAAAATACAGTGGTGCAGAGTAAAGTGGTCTAGAGTGCAGTGCTTTTGAGTAATGTGGTGTAGAGTACATTGGCATAGAGTGGTGCAGAGTAGAGTGAAGTGATGCAGCGTAGATTGCAGTGGTGTAGACTGCAATGAAGGGGAGCAGTGCAGGGTGGTGTAGAGTGCAGTGTTGTACAGTAGATTGTTTAAGAGTAAGACGGTGCAGGGTAAAGTGGAGTGGTGCGGGATAGGGTGCAGAGATGAGTGGCATAGAGTGCAGTGGTGTAGAGTTCAGTGGCAAAGAGTAGACTAGAGTGGCATAGAGTAGTGGTGTAGAATGCATTGGCGTAGAGATGAGTGGTACAGAGTAGCATAGTGTGCAGTCTTGAAGAGTAGAGTGTGGTGGTGTAGAGTGTATTGGCACAGAGTGTTGCAGAGTAGTGCTATGGAGAGCAGTGGCATACCGTTCAGTGGTGCAGAGTGGCATAGAGTGCAGTGATGTAGAGCACAATGATGTAAAGTAGCATCACATGCAATGGCATAAAGCAGTGGTTCCAAACCTGTGGTCCGGGGAAACCTGGTGGTCCGCGAAGCCTCCCCGGGGGTCCTTGACTGCTTAGAAAATTAACTTATATTAACAGATTAATAAAGTGCATATAAATAAAGTGGATAAATGTACAATTCAAAAATGTGAAATGTACTGTCAATGAATTTGAAATTGGAGGCTAAAAATGTAATTAGTATCCTCACATTGATTTGCGGGAGCAGTGCATGTGCATCAAACACAACATACAATGGACGATGGGTGACTTCAATTGAATTTAGAAAAAGCTCCAACCTTCCTATTACAATTAAAATTTGTTTTTTTATTTTATTTGTAAATTAAATAAAATGTGTTATCATTTGTGTATGTGTTTGATGGAATGCTTGCTTATGTACTTTTTGTGTATTATTTTGCAGTTCTAATCATCGACAATGCATAGGCCTAGGTCACCGGCTTCCATTAATGACTCAGTGGGGGTTACTGAATTCCAGTAATGATTCAGTGGAGTCCCCGGGTTCCAGTAATAACAAAGTGGGAGGTCCACAGAAGTCAAAAGGTTAAGAACCACTGGCATAGAGTGCTGCAGAGTACAGTGGCATAGAATGCAGTATTGCAAAGTAGTTGGCATAGAGTGCAGTGGTTTAGAGAGCATTGGTTTTGAGTAAAGCAATGTAGAGCGCAGTGGGTTTAGAGTAGAGTTGGGGTAGAGTGCAGTGGCACAGTGCAGAGTGATGCAGCATATAGAGTAGAGTGGCACAGAATGCACAGGTGTGGCATAGATTGCAGTGGTGCAGTGGCGTAGAGTTCAGTGGCTTAGAGTGAAGTGGCATACAGTGCAGTAGTTTAGAGTATGGTGCTGTAGAGTGTTGCAGAGTAGTGGATAGTGCTGTACAGCGGCATACAGTGTACTGGTTGTGGGTAAAGTGGTGTAGAATGCATTGGCGTAGTATTCAGTGTGCAGTTGCATAGAAAGGAGTGGAATAGTGAAGAGTGGAATACAGTAGTGTAGGGTTCAGTGGCATAGAGTACAATGTTTCGGTGTAGAGTGCTGTGGCATATAGTGCGACAGTGGGCAGTATCGTACAGTGCAGTGGTGCAGAGCAGATTAGAGTGGCTTAGAGTGAATTGGCATATTGTGTGTGGCATTGAGTGAAGTGGTGCAGGATAAAGTGCAGTGGTATAGTGTGGAGTGATACGGAGTAGAGTGGAGTTCAGTGGTATGGAGTAGAATGAAACAGTTTAGTGGCAGAGTGCAGATTAGACTGTCGTAGAATGCAGTGATGTATAGTGGATTGGCGCATAGTGCAGTGGAATGGAGTATTTTAGAGTACTGTAGAGTACAGTGGCATATAGTGTTGCAGAATAGAGTATAATGGTCTTGAGTGCAGGGGTGCAGAGTAAATTAGGGTAGAGTGCAGTGGCATAAAGTGCATTCGTTTTGAGTAAAGTGGTGTAAGTGCATTGGCATAGAGTACAGTGGCATAGAGTGGTACAAAGCAGAGTGGTGCAGAGCGGAGTGGTGCAGCATAGACTGCAGTGGTGTAGAGTGGAGTGGCACAGAGTAGATTGTTTCAGAGTACAGTGAAGTGGTGTAGAGTGGAACGGTGCAGGGTAGAAACAAAACCACCCCAAAAAACACCCTTTTCCAACCATCACATTATGAATAGAAAGACACTGTGGGCAGTCTGTGCGGCACTTAGAGTAGGCGGGTTTGTGAAATTGTTATAGCTTTGTATCACCCATGCTTTGAAGATGGAATTTGTCACATGATCGAGTTTTACAAAACAATTAAAAATAGTCACAAAATAATACTGTAATAAAAAAATCTAGTAGGGTCTGTGTTAGCCAAGGCCTTTTAAAATATATATGCAATATGTACATTTTCACTGGGGCTTTCAAACAGCCCTTTCCACCCATTGGACTGATATAGAATGTTGCTTTCTTCCAACAGGGCCTACAGCATGGCGCAGAGTCATCCTACTTCAACCATTGTTTTATATGCCCAAGTGATAGCATTCTTCTCTTGCACACCCTCACAACAAGCAGTCCCCTCAGAGCCAAAGACTACTTTGTGCAATATTTGCTTTGACATAAAAATATAGAGCTTTGCTGTTATGCAGTGTTCGTTTTGATAAAATGAGCACCTGATACATTTTGTGAAAACATTACCTCGTTGTTTTACATGTTAGCACTATCCGGGCAAAGGGTTCACATCAGTAGTACCAGTGTGTTGTTCGAATGCAGCAATAAACAGAAGAAATGTGACCTTCAACCTTTGTGAAGAGCTTTCCATTGTGCGGGCAAAATACGTTGACACGTTTTAGTAACTTTTCAGCCAGGTGAGGCTGAAGCAATGTTTTCGTGACAATCTGGAAAATGTACATGGTGGGCCATGTGACAAAGCCACAATAATGCAGTAAACAGTGTGGCTGAAAAAAAAAAACATTATGCTTGTGGCCCGACTATTCCGCCGTGCAAAATGCGTTAAAAAGACAGCAACAACAGAAAGCACGGTAAAAAATAAATAAATAATAAAATATGAAGATAAGCAACACCAAGTTGAGAACACAGGTCAAAAGGATTCACAAAAACCGTGAACAAGTATAAAAATATTTCAACTCTTTTTTTTTTTAAAGCAACCACTTCAACATTCACAAATGTTTTCACGGAATGTATTTGGCACATGTTGACATTTCAAATATTTCATTGCAGACCCGGGTAGATAGAAACATCTCTCTGGCTAACTTTGTGAAAAGGGGAGCAGGGTCTGCAGGAATTCCCTGGATCCGGTGACTGTAACATCGGTCCGACTTTCCCTGGGCAAGATTGAAGAAAACAACAGGTCTTCAAGAAGATGGGCTCAAGTGGGGAGCAGGGTCCTAATGCCCCTGTGTAATTTATCATAGCATCAGTGTAATGGGAGGGCTGCGCATGGCTTATTAAAAACTGAGATAGCAGTGGTAGACGGAATTAATGTATAATCATGCACGGTCTTGTCACCATAACAAACTGGTGGTCCGTAATGCCGAGAGTGTTTCGAACGAGGACAGACCCAGCAGTAATCAGGAGCAGCAGGTTTGCCAAGCGCATAGTTTTTGTCAAGTGTGACACGGGCGTGTTCCTAGAACAATGTTCGGCAAATCGCGGTCACTATTAAGTTGGTAGCACTGTGCGATTTTGAGTTACAGCTGAAAGCAGGAACTGCTGGATAGTACTCTACGTTTTCCTTTGGACAATAACATAGCTTACAGCAGATAAAGCACGAAAAAGAAAACACACTAATATTTTAGAGTAGAAAAATGCGAGTCTCTGAACAAAATCGGGGGAATAGGATTCATGTACGGTCAAGTAAGGTTTTTTTGTAAGGAAACTGAATACGTACATTTTAAATGACCAAATGCAATGGGTGAGTTTTCAGAAAATAAAGCCTTTATTCAACTGCACTCTAAAAGCATACTTCCAAATTAAGCTCCAATCACATCTTAACAAGTATAAACCCAGAAGCAGATTGCTGCCGAATTAAACAGGATTCGTATACCGACTCAATCACAGAACAAAGAAAGCCACCCTGTCCCGAAATAATTTACCGGACACAATCACGTGCAAATAAGTTCGGCTTCTTTGCTGATTGATTTTACCTCGCAGAAAGTTTCCGGCAAAAATGACTGAGTGGAGTGGACCTTGAAAAAGCTGCAAGCTGTAATAGAAAGTGTAAATCACGCTGCTTTTCTCCTTTTTATGGAACGCATTGATTCCCCGTACCTAAGCGCGTTCCCACGAACGTTGGAATAAGCAGATGACGTCCTTCCGGCACCGCCGGATGTGCACAAAAGTGCTTTAGAAAGCGTGCTTGAAACTCATTGCTTTTGATTGAGACCACTTGCTTCTCCCAGCCAGTTGTTGCAAGTGCAGGTGAGCGCATGCCAAGACAGAACACCTGTATAAAATACAGCGCTCCAGTTATAGCCAGAAAATTCATTTTATGCAGCAACACACCCTTATTTAATTTTGTTAAACTTAAAATGTTTTTACTTAAAGTTAATGGGACAATTTATTTCTCTCGATTGTTTTCAACATTTTATCTCTGCTTCCATTGTGTTGGTTCCAGAGGAGTGCGGGGAAGTTGATCAAATCAAGAAACCTCAGTCATTCAAGAGCGATTCAGACATCTGAGGAGAAAACTGTTCACCTCTGATTGTTTACCAACTAAACATTACTTACTGTGACTTGCAGTTTTTCTGTTGGGCACCCAAAACCCCAGAATGCAACAAGCGTTTCAGCAAAAAATTGAAAGGCCGCCTAAAACGCGATAGCTGTATTTACCAAAGACCAAAATCTGACTTTTTTAAGCACTGCAAAATGTTTCCTAATTTAAGTTTATAGGCAAGTCCGAGAACAAAATACCAATTGGTACTTGATGGAATAATGCACCACCATCAAAAGAATATGTCACCCTGGAGCCAGTATGAACCTACCTGGTGTCTCATGCTTTATTTATGTGGTACATAACTCTGCCAATGACCCCTTATATACTTATTAGGTAAGGTATTATGCCATAAGGTAGATGTACTAGGAGTTTACTAGAGCCTTGATAGTTCACATTGTAAGAGCACACTTATATTACTTTAAAATTCAGTACAAATACAATGTCAAGCCTTGGTTCCACTGCATGATTCAAAATGCAGCTTAACGAGTGCACAGATATGCCGCTGTCACTTTTCGTCCCAGGTACTTGATCCTCATTTAATTTTTGCAGTTTTAAATAGAGCAAATTGAACCCAAAGATATTGGGACACTTTATATGAGCACCATTTACATTAAACAAGGTTACAGTCAGTTTTCTTTTTTTTTTTAGGCAAAGCAATTAATTGATTTATCCAGAATCAGAGGATGTTGAGCCAAGACTCAAACTTGTTCCCCATTTCCAAAGTGGGCAGCTCTGGACATAACGCCACACCCTTTCGCTCTCATGATCTGTCTTTGATGCTCTCACACCACCTATAGTTGCTGGCCTGATAGTTCAAAGAATCAAAATGGAATGTACTAGCTCAGGCATTGGTTGTTACAGTGCTTCTGGGAGATTCGTTGATGGCTATTTGCATCTTTTAGCTATTCTTCAATGATGGCCTGGCTGTTGGTGCAGAGCTCAAATTCTTATTTCTACAGGTTCAATGGTTACTACTCTTCACATTCAGTCACCTCTCATGGCCCCTGGGGCATGGTTCAAGACTTCAAACCTAATGTACTGCACCTCTTGAAGGAGTTTGCTGTGTCCTGTCCTCCATGTAGGACCATGGCTATGATTTGAATATGACTAATATTAGTAACACATTTCTATACCACACATCACAACCTTAACTGTTATTCACCATTTGAAGTAATATCTATCTCTGTTATCCAATCCATATGTTCTGATTTTTCTCCACATTCTACTGACGGGATTAGTCAACAGGCTAGAATCAAACAAGTAACTTGTAATTACTCAGAGTTCTCTGCAACAGACATACAGTCCACTGAGCTACCTTAGAACACAAAATGAGGCCAACACCTTGGAGATATTTGAATGCTGATTGGGTGCTCAGCAGTCTGCTATTGTCTAGTAAATACTACAATGCTGTTTTCTATACGATACAGGGTCATTTAAGTGCTGCTTAAGTTTCAGTTCAGCTGCAAACTATCCTTTTCTTGATGACACTTTTCTACTAAGATCAACTTTAAGGTACTTCTGACAGATCATTAGAGTTGTTAATCCCTTAAGAATTTTGTTACTCCTTATCTGGACCTGCTCTACAAATTTCAATACAAATTACAATGTAAGCAACAAGGCACTTTGTTCCTCTCTATAGTCCTATCAATGTGCTTAAAATGTACTTTTGGGGATACTTAATCCTGTATCTAATGTAAAATTAATTCACTATCCAAATGGCTTTGGTTGTACAGTAGTAGGAAAACAATAATCAGGAATAATGTGACTTGTTGAACCTTTCTAACAAAAAAGTTAACCAAAATAGTTGCTGTCGTAATGAAATAAACAGCAAATCATCTGTAAATCATCAGTAACCATTTCACTTTGTTAGTGCTTGAGAAGTAATCATGTACTCATTTTCAAATCATCAGAAATAATCTAATTAAGTAAAGTCATCAGATACGCATTTCAAAGTCATCCTAAAATCATCAGAAACAATCCCAGCTTCTGAAGTAATCAGATGGTCATTTTAAGGTCATCCTCAAATCATCAAACAAACTTGCTGATGACTTCAAGAGCTTGATGATGCCTGATGATGTGAAAATGACTTCTAGTGTAGTTGGATGATCATCCAATGACTCTGGGATGGCTTCTAAAGTAATCCTGTTTGACTAGGGTCTGCAGTGCTTTTTAAAATTGTTGCACTGCTACAAAACCGGCCCTCAGTAACAAAAGCGGCCCCCATCCTTCCAGCCTCCCGGGGAGAACGACCAGTACAGCCAGTCCGGTCTTGGCATATCTAAAGCAGTGAGGGCAGTGATGGGGAAGATGGAACGGGAGTTAATATCTACTGCTTTTTCAATTGTAACGAATTCACTGTACCCTATGAAGAGCAAATAAGCTTTTACTGTGTATTTCGTATTTCAAATTGAGTTATTTAGACCAAGGTATTAATCGAAAGCACAAGACTCTATTGTAGCAATTTGTTGCATAAATCGTTAGTGTCCATTTATAAGTTACTGTGACCCGCCACCCCTCCCTCTGTGTGAGGTGTATCCAGACATGGACCAATACACTCCTAGTTTGAGGTGCCTCACTCTGATATCCTTTTTTTCTGTAAGACTATAGAAGCCACTTGGCCAAAGGATCTTTGACTTTTTTCTGCACCAAATCGGAGCAGTCAGGTCATATAAAGGTGAGGTGACTGGAGATGTTACAATGGAGATTTATTGATCGGCCAATCTAACACATCGGGCCACTGCATTCAGTTACATTTCAGAAAGCTTACCTTGCAAATGTGATTCTCCATCACAATAGAAGAATGCATCCCACATGAGTTTAACGGAATCTCCGGTTCACTTGCCCCATTCGCAAACTGATCCAAGGATGAATTCTGGAAGGAGCAGTGGACAGCGGAGGGAACATGAATAGGCTGCTTGTCAGAAATTAATGGATATGCAGGAGGCCCAAGGCCTGTGAACTGATGGTTGCCATCTCGGGTCCCCACAGAGTCTACAATTTCTGCATTCGAGAACCCATTCAGGTAAAAGTGAACAGTTGACATTCTAGCATTTGATGTCTGAGCTGAGCTCAGTTGTGGTGGAAGACTCAGTCCCTGTATGTGACCTGAAGCATCTGTCCTTGAGGGAAGTCCCTCGTGGTCTGGTAAATAGCTCACCCTGTATGCAACATTTGGCAATGGGTTGCTTTGTAGAGTTGTCAAGTTGACAGAACTGTGGTTACACAGCCCATTATTAAAAAGATTTTGACTGTTCTTGTGTTGCAGCTGACCCCAAGGATTCAACTCATCTATCAATGGTTTAAGTTGGCATTGATTTGGCAGACAGTGCTGTGAATACTGAAAAGATGCCCCGGTAGACTGAGACCTGCCCCCTGTCAAGTGCTGATTGTACTTGTGGTCACCTTGATAAGGGATCACTAAGGGAAGATTTGAGGTTGAAAGGTCCAACCTACTAGATCTCATTGATTGGAAGACCTCAGGCTGACTATTTCTGGATGCCAGTTCTTGAGGAGGGAATGCCCCCCCTGTTTCTTCCACCTGCTGTGTCCACAATTGGCAATGAATGTGCTGTGCAGGCTGATCATAGGATGTGCTCGGCACAATAAATGGTGGACTTTGCGAAGTGTGTCCCATTCTGTCCCAGGGTAGGCCATTTTGCTGCTTCTGTACTCTGCTGTATTGCTTCATTTGCTGCGAGATCTGCAAAAACAACTTGGGTTGCACACGTTCTGGAGGCTGTGATAAATACTGGGTCTGATTCTTCTGTTCTTCTGTGTGATTTGATGCCTGCATGTGAATCACTTGGGAATTGACCTCCTGGTCCCCATTGTTTTCCTTTTCTTGCCTGTTTACAAGTGAATCGTGCACATATGACAAGATTTCATTGTTAGTTAAGAGATCATTCAGAGAAGGGGCACATTCGGGATCAGCCTCCACTCTCATCATCCTCTCATCTAATAAGAGCAACTCTAGGTCCTCAGCATCGAGCCCCAAATTCTCCAGAGCTTTGAATATATCACTATTGCTGCAGAGGTCATCATTGTCAATGCTTAATGAACCCAGGGTGCACAGCAGTGGGTCTTCCTGCCCCAGTCCTGACATCTCAGGGATCAGACCACTTTCAGTGGCCTCAGAGACACTGCTGCTATCCACACTTGTACTTTGCCAGCCCTGATCTCTCAGGTGATTGGAGAGGTTATTACTGAAGGAATGTTTGAAGGTGGTAGCAGGGAGTGAGACGTACACAGATTCGTCTTGCCTCATCATTGCTCCCAACAGAGAGTTGGGATCCACGCAATCTCTGTGAATTCTTGATCCTTGACTTGTGTTTTTCTTTTTAGCTTTGCTTTTTCCTTTGCTCTGGAAAGGGTCTGGGAAGCCAGGGATTGGATAGGACGCCTGGTAAAGAAGAGCTTCCCCCGTAGCGAAGGTAAAAGGAAGGTGCATTGAACGCTTCCTTAGGTGATCTCCTCCTTCTTCCTCCCTACACAGGGTACAGAAAACAAACTTTAACATCTAACACTAACTAAAAAAAAACAATAACTTGGGACAGATATTCACTGTAGCAGATGGAAATGGTGAAAAAAGTTATTTACCTGTAATATTGGTTCTTCCACATGACATCTTCATTAGAGTTATATGGTCATTATGTGACTTGCTTTTGAGCAATGGGTTTTACAGTACTGTTTTAGTATTTTAAAACATTTTAAGGGCCTGATCCAGAGAAAGGAGGTACTGGAGAATGCTGAAAGTTGGTTCCGCCCATTTAGTACACCAGTTTCTGGAAGCTTCCAATTGCCTGGGCTGGTGATAGGTCTTCCACTGGGAAATGAGTATTGGAGCTAGACTGTGAACAAAAGGGCCGTGGTGTAGAGAGCAGTGGGTCTTTTCAACAGGATGGCTGGGGAGAGTTGGGCCCTGCCCTGTTCACACTTTAAAGTGACTTTCCCCAGCACACACAAAGAAACCTGACACAAGTATTTTGTGTTACAAGCCAAGCTGGAGCCAAGCCCAAAGAGAAGAGAACTGCCCAGAACCAGTTTTAGGGTCAGACCCATAGGCTGAACTGGGCATAAAAATGAAATCTTTAGAACATGAAAGACAGCAAGGACATAGACCTAGATTGAGACAGTAGCAACACCATGCAGAGATGGAAGGACAAGTGCCTTGACAGACTGAGGGCTTTGTCTGTAGCTGATCCCAGGACTAGTGGATCCCTCTACCGGCCAGTGATACCGGCCTCCTTAAACCTCCAGGAACCATTTATGAGAAGAGCTGGACTTCTGTGTCCCAGCAGGACAAAAGGGACATCAGAAGCCAGATAGAGAAGAAGGCTTGTGCAAACCAGTTACCTTCAAAGTGCGTCCTTTTGAGGTCAGGAGGCCTAGACAGAGACGGTTCCTCCATAAGGGTGGAGGAGTGTCGCCCCCGCCAGCAGCGACAGCTACAAAACATTCCCACAAAAACAATAATAAACTTGGTTTATTATTGTTTTTGGGGAAAAGGGGTGGGACCACGGGTGTGACGAGCAATGAGGGGGAGCGCTCAGCACTCCCCCTCAGAGCGCATGTATGTTTGGCCGGCCGTCTCGGGCCAGCCAAACACACATGTGCACAGGGCTCTCTCCAGCCCAGCAACACAGTTGCTGGGCTGGAGAGAGCCTGCACAGGCTCCCAGTCTGCCTGAGAGCGCCCTGGCTGGGTGCTCCCAGCCAATCCTGACGCTACTCTGAGCAGCATCAGGATTGGCGCAGGGCAGTCTGGGAGCCTGTGCCTGCAGGAAGAGGTGAGGAGCAGCGTACTTCTTGCGGCGGTGGTGGCGGGCCAAGTAATTTTTTTTTTTTTTATAGTTTTTTATGGAATTTCCCCCCAACCCTCGCTGCACGCCGCCCTACCCCGTCCCTTCACAGCCACGCGAGCCACGACTGGGCCTAGAGCTCACCACTGGATGTAAAATAAGCCCCATATCATCAAAGCAGTCCCAATAGGAACAGAGATATTCACCTCTAAAGATCCTGATCTTTGACCCACTGTGAGGAACGAATCATGTGGGGCTTCACAGCAACTTCTAAAATTACCCTTTGAGTCAGCCGAGCTTTATTTATTTAATTCCGCAGGAGATGGATGTGTGTGGGGCCCATTCTTGAACACAAGTTCTCCCGCAGGGGGCCTGCCACAGAAGGAGCTAAATTAAGGATGCAGGCTCCTGTACAGCAATGGAGCTGCGAGCAGTTGGCAGGCGGGGTTGCAGCGGTCTAGGGCCAACCCCTGTGGCCCCCAACGTGCATGCCTGCACCGGGCACCCAACAAAATGAAAAAAAGTTAAAAAAGTTAAATCCATGGCATGAGTCTTCTGGACTCAGTGGGAGACCCGCTGCTATAATATTCACTGCTTCTTGGGATGGAGTGCTCCATAATGCCCTGCAAGGGCCTTGTTTACAGATATTTCCCACTCGGTGGTGCCCCAATCCTGTCAGGTGCACCATCAACATGTCGACAAAATGTTGTGTGGGGCTGCAGTGGTTGCAGCAATGCAGTGGATTTTAAAAAGTACCCATAAGTCCGCTTGGTCATGGAATTCATGATACCAGAAGAGTTTTTCACAGTTATTAAGCAATTTGTAAGGTTGGATCTTTTGGTCTACTGCTGGGAATGCATGGACCTCTAGCGATTGATCTTATGGCTGCATTTTATGTGGCCTGAATGTGTTAAAGAAAGACTTAGACATGTGTTATGTTGTGGTTATGTGATTTCAAATGCTTTACTGACAGTATATTGTTGGCACTAATTTTGAATAAATATTGTGATCAGCTGCTTGAAGATATTTGTACTCAAGTACAAAAGCAAATCCTGCACTAAATTTGACAGTTCATGCCACACAACTGTTTTTAGTGCAGGGTTGTGTTGTGTGAAGGACTGAAGGTTCATAAGTTGTCACCAGAGTATCAGAAAAACTTTACAGGAAGTAGGTAAAGTGTTCCTCTTATGTAGAGTATGGGTACTTCCCCAAATCGCTCAACTAGAAGGCCTTGCCAAAAATAAAGCCAAATCAGACAGGGCTGTCAGCAGTGAAGTAGTCAGAATGTTATGGGCCCTAGTGCAAGGAAGCAAACAGGCTCCCTAGCCAACTGTGTAATACAGCAATAATCAGGACTCTGTGGACTCTCAGGCATCTGGGCCCTCGTGCCACTGCACCTGCTGTACTAATGGAAGCTGTGCCCCTGACTGTCTGAAGCCTTTCTGGGATCTGGGTCCCCAAAGATGTAGGGACTCACAAAAGCTCCCTTCAAAAACGGAACACTGCCTGGGAAACGTTTAGATGTAGATCAAGTATTCTGGCACCATCTGGTGGCTGCTGTCAACTGCTGCAGGAAAATACCCTCTTTTTGGCATGGTTAGCCCCAATTGTTGCCTGCTATCAGTGTGCTTAGACTTTTTTCACTGGGATCCTGCTAACCAGGACCCCAGTGATTGTGCTCTCTCCCTCCAAACTTGGTCACCTTTGACCTTTGTGCACTCCACAATTGGCATACTGGTGTCCCCCTATAAGTCCCAGTATATGGTACGTAGGTACCCTTGGCATTGGGACACCAGGGTTCCCCCATGGGCTGCAGCATGTATTATGCCACCCATGGGAGCCCATGCAACATATGTCTGCAGGCCTGCCATTGCAGCCTGCAGGAAAAGGTGCATGCACCCTTTCATTATAGGTCACTACACCAGGTCATTATAAGTCACCCCTATGGTAGGCCCTTCCAGCCCAAAGGGCAGGGTGCAAGTTCCTGTGTGTGAGGGCACCCCTGCATGAGCAGAGGTGCCCCTACAAACTCCAGTGTCAATGCAACTGGACTTGTGCGGGGAAGCCATTTTTACTATGTACTGGCCACAAGTCACTTACCTGTGATCCAGATACATAATGGAAACTACAAAACTAGGCATGTTTGGTATCAAACATGTTGGAATCATACCCCAATACTAATGCAAGTATTGGTGGCATGATTCCAGGAGCTCTGGGGGCTCCTTAGAGGACCCCCCCAGTATAGCTCCTACCAGTTTTTCAGGGTTTTGGAAACAGCCCACAGTGCTGCAGCCCCTCAGACAGGTTTCTGCCATCCTGCTGCTTGACTAGCTCAAGCAGGGGAAGGCACACAGGCAGAACAAAGGGATTCCTGTGGGAGAGGGGATGCAACACCCTCTCCCTTGGAAATAGGTGTTACAAGGCTTGGGAGGGAGGAGCCTCCCAGCGCCACCTGCTTGCTTTGAAGGGCACATTTGGTGTCCTCCTTGCACAATCCTGTTTGCATCAGATTAGGGACCTTCAGTCCCTGTTCTAGTGCAAAACTACACAAAGGAGAGGGGAGTGACTACTCCCCTGTCCATCACCACCCCAGGGGTGGTGCTCAGAGCTCCTCCAGGTGGCCACTTGATTCTGCCATCTTGGAATGAGATGTGCAGAGTCTTCTGAGTGTCTGGTTGGTCAGGACAGGTGACTGACGTCAGTGACCCCCTCTGATAGGTAGTCACCCTGCATAGTGACCAAGCCCCCTGTTAGGGCTATTTAGGGATTCCCTTTCGGGCAGATCCCCAGATTCAGCACGAAAGACCCCTCAAGGACTCCTCTCCATCAACCTCTTCTGCTCCTGGCCACCGGAACAGCTGCTGGACTCTTCAGGAACCAAACAAGCCTGCAACTCCTGAGATGACCTCACCTTGCAACATTGTTTCACTGGCTCCTTTCAGCATTTGCAACATTTCCATGGCTCTGCATCCTCTGGGGCTGGCGAGACTTCAGCTGCACCAAAGAAGCAGGAAGGAATCTCCTTTGGAGTGAAGGAGTCACTCCCCTGCTTCCACAGGCACCTATGGTAACGACGTCCAGCTGCTGGGATCTGCTCTTCTCTGGAACTGAATGGATCCTGCAACACAGGTGGTGGTTCTGAGTGGTCCTCTTGGTCCTCTCTACCCTCTGTCCAACTTGGGAGACGTGAGCCCTTGCCTCTCCTTGCAGGACAGTACCCCTGTGCACCACACCTCTTGCAGCAACCAAGGCTTGTTGACTCCTGCTTTAAGGGATCTTCAGGCTTTAAGTAGCTCCAGCCTCCAGCCTCCTCTCCAGGCATGCTGACTGGGCCACACTACAACTTACTGTGCCTACTGCCAGTGGGTTGCCTGTGGGGGCTGCGACTGCTTCTGCTGGTTCTCCCGACTGCTGAAGGTCAACCTGGATTCACCTCCCAAGGTCGAGTCCCCTGGACCTTGCTGGTCCTCTTAGCGCTGCAAATTTTCTTCTGCCTGGATTTGCATTTGCCGAGACTTGTTGGTGGTCCACTGACCATCAGCGACCCAGTGACCGATGTGGGACATCATGTGCACAACCCCAAGGACCTCTCTGCAGCTCCTGGGCTCCCCAGCTGATCTCTATCTTCCCTCGTCGACCCAGATCTTCATCCACAGAAGGGTGGGCATTGACTCCTGCTCCACCTGGACACTCCTGCGTGAATTGGACTCTGTCCCCTTCTTTTGAAGGTCCTCTTCTTCGGGAATCCACCATTGGGTTTAACTGCAGTGGTCCTGGTTTTGCAATCTGCCTTCTCCTTGTTAGTCTTTAGGAAGACCAGGTAACTTATGTCTGCTCTCCTGGTCGCTGGGGGGCACCTAGGTACTCACCTCTTGGGGTCCTGCGTTCTCCCAGCTCCCTTCTAACTACTCCACATCCTTGGGTATGGTACCTTTCATCGCATTTCACTATTTTAGTATATAGTTTGGCCCCCCATGGGGCCCTAGCTATTTTCTACTATTCTTTGCCAATGCTTGTTGTTTCTCTATGCTAATGCCTAACATATGCTGTGTATATTTAGTGTATATTTACCCCCAGTTGGGGGGATTGCCTACAGTGATCTAGTTCAGTGTTACTGTAATAAAGTACATTTATTTTTGCAACACTCTGTGGTTCCTTTCTTGTGAGATAACTTACTATATGAATAATGTGGTAATGTAAGTGCTTTGCATATCTCCTAGATAAGTCTTGGCTGCTCACCACAGCTACCACTAGAGAGCCCTGGTTTCCTAGACACTGACTCACTAACTAATAAGGGGTTGCCTGGACCTGGTATAAGGTGCAAACGCCATAGGTGTCCACCACACACCAGGCCAGCCTTCCTAAAACTGTCTCATCTGATTATCACATCCATTTAGACTTTGGTGGATGAGGTTTTACTCTGTAGGGCGATGGACTAAATAACTCTGTCGCCCGGACGGAGTCCCTGCCTGCCAAATTCTAAGATGTCCCCCAGCAACGCGGACATTTCTAGCATTAGCTGGAACCTCCACTGGTCAATATAAAGGAGCCACATGGCACTGTTTTTTTTATTTTCCAAAACAAAAATCTACAGTGGGATTTTGTTTTGTAAAATAAAAAAAAATACTGCTGCCTTCGCTACAAGGGGGGCATTTTTCAATTTTCATTGCCCCTTCCAGGTTTTACCTGGTGGTAAAGGACATTGAAAAACTGGGCAGGTGTTCCCCCACTCTAAATTGGGTGGGTGGAGAAATGGTCAAACATCCGGCGACACAAAGGTTTATGTCACCACTGGTCTCTAAATGAGGTGGGCGGACCTTCACTTTGGTGGATAGGGTAATATGTCACTGTTGCAACAGAGTACCCTCTGTGCCAAATTCTAAATTGACCACTACATCAGAGAAGCAGACTACCTTTGTGATATATAAATACCTGAAATTAGCGGGGCCAGTGCTTTCAATGGAAACAGAAACGTGAAGGTACTCATTACTCCAGAGCACCTGCTTGCAACCGAGAAGTGATGGTACTCTTCCAATAATCCAGTTATTTTACACACAGCCAGATTATTATTATGTTTTTTTTTTGGCACAGGGAGATTAAAGGCCACATGTACAAAGATCTGGTATTGCTACTCGCAAACTGCGAGTCTTAGCGACTCGCAATTTGCGACTCGCAATACTGGATGTACAACAGTGTACTTTACACTGTTTGCGATTCCCAATGGGGTCACAAATGACCTACCTCATGAATATTCATGGGGTAGGTCGCAATTTGCGACCCCACTGGGAATGGCCGCCCTCACAGGGATGGTGGCCTGCTGGAGACAGCAGACCACCATGTCTGTGACTGCTGTTAAATAAAGCAGTTTAAAAATAAATAAATTAATGCAGCCCTTTTTTTTTTTTAAATGCAGCCTGTTTTCCTTAAAGGAAAACGAGATGCATTTCAAAATCAAAAATGAAAAGTTTTCTTTTCATTTTTTCAGAGCCGGCAGTGGTCCGTGGGACCACTGCCTGGTCTGAAAAAATATTTTCACTACCATTCACAAAGGGGACCCCTTCCCGTTTGCGAATGGGTTAGCACCAGTTTGTAACTGGTGCTAACTGCGATTGTTTTATGACCGCATTCACGGTCACAAAACAATCATACATACCATTTGAATTCGGTATTAGGAAGGGACGCCTTTGACACGCCCCTTCCTAACCCTAAATCGCAAAACCCAAACTGCGATTCGGTAACAAGTTACCGAACCGCAGTTTGGGCTTTGTACATCCCAAATAGCATTGTTCAAGTCTCAAATGGGCCAATTCGCCGTTTGCGACTTGAAAATTGCTTCGTACAACTGGCCCTAAGTGATTTGCCCTTTGGCACAGGGAGATTAAGGTGGTCATTACGAGTCTGGTGGTCGCATGACTGCCAGATTTGTGACGGCGGGGGACCGCCGCCACATTATGACCATGGCGGGGCTGCCATGGTCAGACCACCGACACTGCCAAGCTGCCGCAAGCTGGCAGCCTGGCAGTCCCGGTGGTTTCACATCCTCCAGGGCGGCACTGCTTACAGCGCCGCCCTGGGAATTAGGAGTTTCCATCCGCCAGCCTTTCCATGGCGGTTCACACCATCATGGAAGGGCTGGTGGAATGCGGGATTCTGGGGGCTCCCATGCACAGCCCCATTGTGCATTCCACTACCTGAATTACGGGCAGTGGCATGCGCGACGGGTGGTGCTGCACCCACTGCACCGCCACATTGGCGCCGGCTCCTTTAGGAACCGGCGTCAATGTTAAGGTCCTGTTCATCGCAGGGCTGGTGGGCGGAAATGCTGTTTCCGCCCGCCGGCCCTGCGGTTAAGTCCTATTAGGGCTGGCGTGGTTCAGGCCCCACTGGCGGTCTGAGGGTGGGAAGACTTTGGCAGGCGGCCTGTGCCGTCCACCAAACTCTTAATGACTACCTAAGTGTTTTGTCTAAGATCTCAGGATGTGAGCTGACACCAAGACTCGAAACTGGTTCTCCAGTTTCAAAATTGGCAGCTCCACATACTCTCCACTTACTCCCCTGGAATCTTTTCATTGCTATTTCACATTGCATACAGACATCTTACAAGAATGAACTCTGTAGCACATCGCCTTACTAAGAGCAATTGTTTCAAGGGCTCAGCTGTGAAACCAAAATGCTTGTCCTTGTATAACATGTAGCGATCTTTATACTAACTGATGAGGTGCCTGAAGACCACCAGGGATGGGAACTGCATTATGTGAATTTGTGGGATAGTGCAGACAAATGTAATTTTAGAAATTATATTGTTCTTCCTTTAATCCGAATGGTTCAATTCAAGTGATTCTAACATAATTGTACTTATGTATGGATTTGTTTGTATTTTGCATTATAGAAGAAGCCCACATTTGAGGATCTTTGACTTACTCTCCCTTGACTCCTATGAGGCAACTCCATGTCGCTCTGACCACTCTCTTATGACCTCGAATTACTTCTTAGAGCTTAACTGTATTTGATTCTGCTTTTTCCTTGTCTCAATTTAATACTTGCCAGCATGCTATTGAATAATTGACTCACTAACCATTTATTTTGGCTTCTGTAAACCTTTGAATCTTTTAATAAACCTACATTGTTTCATTCCAATTCTTTTTAGTCTTCATTAGAAATCCTAATGTGCTTTACTTTCTTTTCCAAGTTGTTATTTAACATTTAATCTAATTGTTGGACAGGTCCAGTTGAGGAGCGACAAAATATTTATGGGTATTAACGCCGTTCTCACACCGACAGAAGCGCTTTAGAATTATTTACAAAAACGCACTAACAGGTGAAAAACACTCACTTTGAACCTTATCTTAAATTTGAGCACTGTTTGCCAAATCAAAAGGTTCGCTGCTCTCATCTTCGTGGCAGATATGAATACAATCAGGAAAAAAATGTAAGAGAGACGTTTTTGGGGCACGAATTATAGGCTCAAAAGGGATTACCCTAAAATTCATCCCTACGTTTATCTTCCACTAGAAATAAATAACGGATGGGGAAAGAATTGTTCTGCATTTCATGTAAAAGCTGTGCAACCAAAAGAACCTTCAACAGAGCATCTCGGACATGTGTTTAGGTGAAAGTTGAAATAATCCTCATTGTTCTAACACTGTTTCCTTCCTTAGTCTGGCAGATTACAAATACTACAGAATTACCAATCCGCGTGCCAATGTGGGCCATGAAATGTCTTGTTATCAGCCTCGGTGATGTCGCTCGTGCGCACAGCCATCCCAAATGTCCAGGGCATGTCTTCACAGGGCGTGTGTAAGGTATTCCATTCCCTATTAAATGCATTTTGATGCGAAGTGTCGGGTTCTGAGAGCACCTATCAGGCCTGACAGTTTATGTTGGGTTTTATATAGGACTAGCACCAGTGCCGTAACTATCCTATCAATTGCGCATGCACATAATGCCAGTGACACTCTTGAGGGCTACCGAAGGAAACCTATTGCTCAAACCTTTTCAGTACAGA
Organism: Pleurodeles waltl; assembly: GCF_031143425.1. Lineage (NCBI taxonomy): Eukaryota > Metazoa > Chordata > Amphibia > Caudata > Salamandridae > Pleurodeles > Pleurodeles waltl. Next base: position 1,694,741,299 of record NC_090440.1, read on the forward strand.
TATTTTTGTATATGCTCACACCTATATGCAGCCCTGAGGCAGGTTTGAAGAAGATATGGAAATTAGAGGCCTTGTAGGCAGCAAAGAAAAACAAACTTGGTAAGCTGCATGAACTTTTAATTCTGTGAGAGGATGGAGAGCAAATGAGTGCAGCTTTGGGGACAACAATTAGATGAGACAGTGAGTAAAACAGAATGTGGAGAGGCCTTAGATACCCCTTTACCACTGTTAAGTGTATTCCTCATAGGTAATTATTTTTAATAGTTCATTAATTTCTCAAATCATTCAATATAATTGTCTTACAGCCATAACATTATGCCACATAAATTGATTTTATAGATTATGAAAAGGAAAAACGTTTATAATTGTCTGTCCTTCCCACGCACGCCGAACATGATAATGTGAACTTGCTCCATGTCTCTACCGCATGCCAGAGAAACCTTTTGTGATGGACTGGTTGAGCTGTGCTGTTTCAATCATGCATTTTCAGGGTGGGGAGCAGCTTTGACGGTGAAACATGAACATGTCTTTGAGGTGGAAACTTCTTCCTAGAGTGGCTAATGCTGTGTGCGCTGTAGTGCTCCTCTGATCCATCCTTTTGCTTTTGCCGCTCTACCCTCTCTACTCCCGTCAGCCTTTTGAGTCTTTATGGAAGTTAATATGATGTGGCTTCGGAGAGTGAACCCACTGATTCAATGGAGATAAAGTTATAATTTGGGTAGTGAGGAAGTTTATATTGGTAGGCGATAACACTGGTGTATTTAGGCATTTCTTTTGTCTGGAAGACGAAGAGGAGTAGATGGATTTTTAATAATCTACAAATAAGGGTGATTTTCCTGGTACTGTGTACTATCTGTGGGAGATGCATTTATCGATTAAATTATCTTTAGTCTCTATGGTATGTAAGCAACACACTAGGGGGGTCATTCTGACCCTGGTGGCCGGTGGCCGCCAGGGCCACCGACCACGGGAGCACCGCCAACAGGCTGGCGGTGCTCCCACGAGCATTCTGACCGCGGCGGTTCAGCCGCGGTCAGAAGCGGCAAGTCGGCGGGCTCCCGCCGACTTACCGCTGCTCGGGGGAATCCTTCATGGCGGCGGAGCGCGCTCCGCCGCCATGAGGATTCTGACAGCCCCTACCGCCATCCTGTTCATGGCGGGAAACCCGCCATGAACAGGATGGCGGTAGGGGGTGCCGCGGGGCCCCTGGGGGCCCCTGCCGTGCCCATGCCAATGGCATGGGCACGGCAGGGGCCCCCGTAAGAGGGCCCCGCAAAGTATTTCAGTGTCTGCCTTGCAGACACTGAAATCCGCGACGGGTGCAACTGCACCCGTCGCACCCCTGCAACTACGCCGGCTCAATTCTGAGCCGGCGTCCTCGTTGCAGGGGCATTTCCTCTGGGCCGGCGGGCGCTCTTTTGGAGAGCGCCCGCCGGCCCAGAGGAAATGTCTGAATGGCCGCCGCGGTCTTTTGACCGCGGTGCGGTCATTTGGCGGCGGTACTATGGCGGACGGCCTCCGCCGTCCGCCATAGTCAGAATCACCCCCTAAGTCTATTTATTGGCAGCTTTTCTCGTGCTCTCTTTATGCAACAGACATATAGGTCTGAGACTTTAAGAATGTTTCTTTCCTTTCAAAATAATATTCACCCTCCGATTGACATCTCCAAGAGCACTTTCAGATTTCTATCTTCTAGAAAACCCTTTTTCCACATATTTAGGCTGCATTCAGAAATTCCATGCTCACTGTACCATCTTTTCAAGTTGGGTAGTCTTCGATGCTTGTAGGTAAATCTCAGTCTCACACCTCCCCAATCTCAGTGACTAAGCTATGCCTCTGCAGATGTCATACTGCAACCTTACAGTCTGCATGAAATGTACAGGGCTCATCACATAATGCAGGGACTTGCCACCCTCCCAATGTGTGCAACGAGTTGGAAGAAGGGAGAACAGCATTGCTCTATTGCTCCTCCTCCCGCCCAACCAGCTCATCAAACAACAAAGAGCCTCTGAGAAGGAAATTACACTAGCCGTGGACAAGCTGAACCTGCCCCACAACCCCGTCCACTACCCACCAGATATGCAGGGTAGGGAAACCAAGGAAGAGGATCAGGAAAAACACCCTAAGGAAACCAATGTTTACTCGAGTGCTCCCAGTCATGTTGCTTGCACCAATATTGCACCTTCTTGATAAAAGCCACAACTTGAGGCCCTGCAGCAGTCCAAGAACGCCAGTATCACTTCACAAGGATAAGAGCAAATATCCTGCTTTTACCAAAAATTAAAGAACTGTCCCTGCAACATGCCTTTGCCAAACCTATAACCCATTCCTGTTGACAAAAAAGGGTGCTGGAAAAAATAATCACTGGGGGAAGCCACCTACAAGCCCACCACCCTGCCCAAAAAAATCACAATCCATTAAGCAAGGGCATTCACCAAAAGCCAAACAATGAATCTCCACACTCTCAAGCCAGCCACCCATAAAGTGAACTCCATCATGGCCTTCAACAGGCACCTCCTCCTGCTCGATGGCCCTAAAAGTATGGCCTACATCTGCCATCAGATCATTAGTTGAGGGCCTACTAACAGCAGGAGGTCCCATAGTAATGGGTTACATCTGCCACCATGAGGCTGCCAAATCCCTGGATGAGGGCCTACTGATACCAAGAAGCCTGCAATAATAGCCCATGCCTGCCACCACAAGGCAGGCAGATCACCAACTTGAGCTCCTGCTCACTACAGTGGACACCAGGTGCACCTGAAGACCTAGCATCCAAGGTCCAAGTAAGCCACCATGTTGCTCCCAAATCAAATGCACAAGTTCTGACCATCAGTGTATTACATTCAAGGACTATGTCAGACACCAAAGGGCATATTTATAAGCCCCTAGTGCCATCTTGCATCACATTTGCAGCATTTATTTCACCACAAATATGGCACTAAGGTGGCATTTCCCATGCGCTATATTTACAAAGTGGTGCAATGCTTGCATTGCGCCACTTTGTAAACCCTTGCGCCCATGATGCCTGCGCCAGACATAATGTATGCAAAAGGATGATCCCCTGTTAGGTGGGCTGAAAAAATGAGATTTCCTTGTGACATTTTTATCGGGACTTTTCAGAGTAGGCATTAAAAGAGGACATACCATTATTTAGAATGGGCCCCTATGTGCACTGCAGGAGTAGCGCCAACATTTTTGTGCTACTCCTGCAGAGTACATCAATAGAGTCACATAAAATGACGCTATTGCCCCAACCCTGCGCCATGGTGCACCTTATTTTAAACATGTGCACAAAAGGTGGCAGTAGGGGGGCGCTAAGGGGAGCAAGGAAAGTGGCGCTGCACTGGGTGCAGCACCACTTTCCTTGAATCTGTCCCCAAGTTTGCATGATCTTCCCATGCCCAAGGCTCAACGCCTAGTCAACTCCTAAGGCCTCACAGCCAGCCCACATCCAGGGAGTTTGAGTCCCTGCCAGGCTTGGACCTGCTAGAACCACGCTCAGGATCCATCAGAAACAGGCTGCACAATGCGCTGAGGCTTTCCCTGGAGGAGTAAATTGTCCTTACCAAGGCAGTCCTGCTGGTAAGGATGTTGTTCCTGGAGGATGGATCAGGTATGTGATGTCATTCTCCCTGGTGTTACTGTTATGGGGAGAGTGGCAAGGATGCTTGTAGCACCTGTGTGGTATCTTTAGGTCCACACATGCATTTTTATAAGTGTTCTTTTCTCGCATGAGCTGTGAAATTCCTGCTTGAGCACATGAGCAAGCTTTTTTTTTTTTAATAATCAAAACAAGGAAGCAGAAATGAGATTGTTTGGTGCTTAGAGGAATGAGATTTCTGGGAATTTTGAGTGGTGACTTTCCTCTATTCATTTAGGACGAAAATACAACAAAGAGGCATAATCTAGAAGAGGCCTCATTGTACCTTTCACCTTTCCTCCCTAAGAAAAGCCACAAGGAGTAGAAGGAAGATAAATATAAGGCTGACAAAGAAGAGAACATGAGGAGAATTATCCTTGAAACTACAGTTGCAGTACAATCATCTAATCCATTTACTCCTCAGGCACATTACTCTTTTTTCTGTCCTTCTGTCCCGATGAGAAGGAAGAGAAACATTAAGGATCAGAGGGGGAAATACATCAATAAGGAGTTTTTTCTGTGATCCTGGCTGGAATCAAGAATAACATGGGGTTTACAGGCAAAGACTCTCCAAGTACTTCTATGGAGCCTGTGTTAGAACAATTTCAGCATGTTTCAGTCATGATTCTATCCATTCACTAACATGTCATAGAGGTTATCTTAGCAGAGTGGTGAGTCAGGTAAAATAAACATATTTCGATTCATGTCAGAATTATATACCTTAGATGAAGAAAGAGACTTCCACAGTTGGTTTTATTAGACTCCTTTGTGGCAAGTTTGGTCAGAAAAACGTCCATGGAGCATGGAGGCATTTTTAGAGGACCAAATTGACAAGATGATTGACTCTTCACTCAAAAGATCTTATCCTGGTGCGCAGTTATCGATTAGGACTTATATATTTCGAGCCTACACCAGTGAATCATTCTTAGAGTTCAAATCTCTCTTTAAAGCTGTTCAGGAGGGGTCTGAATACTCTGCTCTTGTGGAAACTATGGAACAATAAGTTGTATTTATTTCTCAGACTCTGGCCAGTGTCAGGGCTGTAGTGATATCAGAAGGAGCAATAACAACTACAAGAAAGAATCAGTACTTTAGACAAACCCATATAGAGTCAGCCTAGAAATCCGTACCTCTAACTAAAGCATTTGAGGGCATAAAACTGTAAGGTTCAGAGTTAGAAGATAAACTTCATCAAAGTATTTATCTTCATGTTGTCAGTCTTCAATATCTAATTTCTTTTCTCAGTTGTCTTTGTCTTTGTTTCAAATATGATTTACATCCCAGGTAGACCAAAAAGCAACCCCCCTCCAACATCTGTAAATCAGCTCTTCTTACTATGCTGCAGATGGCCAAGAATAGCCAGTAGGAGGTCGTTTTTTTCACTTTAGGAAGGTTTGGTAAGCTTCTACCTACAACTCCTGGGCGCTGAAGATCATAAGAAAAGGGTATTGGATAATTCTCATTAGTACCACCAGAGACTGGGGCCATTTATGCCTTGTCCACTAAGTGCTGCCAAAAGGAAGATAATAAAGGCTGGTATCCACTAGTTGAGAACAAAGAGAGTTATTGTACCAGTTCCAAGAATGGAGAGAGGGAAAGGAACTTACGCCATCATATTTCTGGTACCAAAACCATCAGGTGAATATAGACTTTCTGTAGATCTCAGGAAGGTGAACAAATGGATACAGAGAATTCCAGTCAAGATGGAGACATTGCAAAAAATATTTTCTATCATTCTGGAAGGGGCATTCCAAACCTTAAGGATACATACTTCCATATTCCAATGGCCAGAATTTATCAGACATTTCTGAGGTACTGTCTTTGGGAAGGTCTTTCAGTTTCGGGTTCCGCCCTTTGGCATCAGATCAGTTCCAAGAGTGTTTACAAAAATGATGGTACCTGTAGTGGCTTAGTTAACATCTGGAAGAATGAGACATCTTTCAATATTTAGACTACTGGCTCCTTTATGCTTAGACAAAGGTAAAGGCATTCGAAGGTTGGGAAGAAATGAGAGATTGTGTTCAGCATCATGGGCTGTTAAGCAATCTCTCAAAATGCAATTTGTATCAAGCCAGAACAGGATCCTCATTGGAGGCAAGCTTAGGCCATACACTGAAATTGTCTTCCTGCCTTTGGAGAGAGCAGTCAGATTGAGAACAGCACTGGCTCATCTCCTTTTGGCAAATCAAACACCTGCTCGCCTTTAGCTAAAGACTCACTGCCACATGTGTGTTCCTGGTACTCTGGACCATACTGCACCTCTGACCTTTAGTAACTCATCTTCTCAGATACGGAAACCCTCCATTGATGTCCTTAAAGAAGGATATTCCTGTAACTTATCTCTAAGGTGGTGCCTTTAACCCACTCTTTTGAGAAAGGATTTCCTCGTCAAACAGGACCCTACAGATTATGACAATATATGCCAGTTTGACAGCATGGGTGTGACATTGTTCTCCATGTCAGTCCAGAGTAGGTCGAAGATCAAAGATAGGAACGGATCCTCTAACTGGAAAGAACTGATGGCAATACAGCTAGCACTGCTACACTTCAAACCCTACCAGGTTCAAAATGACAATTCTGTATCAATCTCTTACATCAAAAGATAACAAGGCCTTATGGGCTTGGTAGGGCAGGAAGTATTATTTCACACATTCCCCTGAGTGTAAGTGGAGCCACAACTTACTTCCTGTTTCTTTCTCTCTCAAAAGATGAGGTCATCTTTTTGTATTGATTGTGATGAGGACAAGAATGACTAAGGGTAATACATTTTACTTGTAAGTAGCTACAGATTTCCTCTCTACCCCTGACTTTAAGGACACAGAGTGAAAAGAGAGAGAAGTACAACACAGCCCAGAATGGGGATAACAAAGACAGGACCTTGCTCTCCAGGGGATTCTGAGGGGAGGCTGTGCTAGGCTTCCTGCACACAGATTAAAGACCAGCCCTGGGAGCACCAAATAAAAAGGGGGAAAGGAAAGGCTGCTCTCACTTTCCAGAGCATGCTTGCTTAAACCATGCTACTGCATCGGTCCATTCACACAGTCTTTCCACTGCATCACTGCAGGACCTGTAGCTGATAACTGCACAGAGCCAGAAATAGAAACGTTCAAAATAATAATATAAGTGACATAAAAAGAAGGCCAACTGAGAAGAAAATGAATACAGACGAAAAAGAATCAAACTACAGAGTCAAGGCCTAAACATGGCTCATTTGAAAAGAATAATACCTCACCCATGAGTAGCTGACAAAAACAAAGAAAACAGTCCCAAGTGGTACATCACCCAGAAATATCCCTCAAGAAGAAGCCTCATCCTAAAAATATGCCCAAGGGAATATAAAGAGTGCTTGGCAATTGAAGAGGGCCAAGCCCAAACATAGCTCGATAGATAAAATGACAAGATGAACTTTACACACACTACTCTGCACCACTTTACGCCACTCTACTCTATGCCAATCTATTCTATGCCTTTCTGTGGCATTGCACTCTACAACACTTTATTTTGCACCACTCAACTCAATGCCGCTGCATTTTATGCCACTGCACTCTACTCTGTACCACTCTACTCTAGGCAACTGCACTCTAAGACACTCTATTCTGCACTACTTTAATCAATAACATTGTACTCTACGCCTCTCCACTCTACTCTACGCCACTACACTCTGTGCCACTGCACTCTACTTTGCACCACCCTACACCACTATACTCTATGCCACTGCACTTAACTCTACACCACTCTACTGTATGTCACGGCACTCTACTTTATACCATGCGACTCTATGCCACTGCACTCTATGCCTAGCTGCTCCTCTTGACCACTTTACTTTATGCCAATGCACTTTACACCACTCTACACAACTCTGCACCACTGTGCACCACTGCATTCAACACTACTACACTCTGTGCCACTGTACTGTACGACACTCTACTCTGCATCACTCTATATACGGCCACTATACTCTACATCATTGTTCTCTATGCCACTTTATTCTATACCACTCCACGCCATTACACTTTATGCCTCTGCACTCTATGCCACTCCATGCCACTGCACTCTATGTCACTGCACTGTACGTCAAGGCACTCTACTCTGCACCACTGAACTCTACGTTACTGCACTCTACACCACTCTACTGTGCATCACTCTACCCTCTGACACTGCATTCTACGTCACTCTACTCTACGCCACTCTATACCACTGCACTGTATGTCACTGCACTCTACTCCATTCTACTCTGCGCCACGGCACTCTTCTTTGCACCACCCTACACTACTGCACCCTATGCCACTGCACTCTAGTCTACCCCATTGCTCTCTACGCCACTCTACTTTACTTTGCACCTCTCTACCCCATTCCACTGCACTGCACTTCACACCACTCTACTATACACCATTCTGTACTCCACTGCACTCTATCCCAGTGCACTACACACCAATCCTCTCTACTATGCACCATTCTACTCTATGCCACTGCACTCTATGCCACTGCACTCTACTCTGTACCATTCTTCTCTAGGTCACCGCACTCTGTCCCACTCTACTCGGCACCACTCCAAGCCACTGCACTGTACACCACTGCAGTCTGTACCAGAAAATGCCAAAGCACTCTAAGCCACTGCACTCTACTCTGCACCACTGCACTCTACGCTACTCTACTCTACGCCACCGCACTGTATCCCTCTCTACACACCTCTACTCTGAAACTACACTCTATGCCACTGCACTCTACTCTGCACCTCTATGCCACTCTACTCCACTGTATTCTGTGCCAGTGTGCTCTACTCTGCACAACTCTACTCTATGCCACTGCACTCTACGCCACTAAACTCTATGCCATTGAACTCTACTCGGTACCACTCTACGCTACCGTCCTCTATGCTACTCTACACCACTCTGTGCTACTGCACTCAACGGCACACTACTCTGCACCACTATACTCCATGCTCTTCACTTTAGTCTACACCACTGCACTCTACACCACTCTACTCTACTTTCAACCAATCTAATCTGTGCTATTGCCCTCTATGCCTCTGCACTCTATGCTACTACAACATACATCACTCTACTCTACCCCAGCACTACACACCACGCTGCTCTACTCTACTCTGCACCACTGCACTCCACATCACTGCACTCTACTCTGAACCACTCTCCTCTATGCCAATGCCTTCTATGCCACTGCACTCTACACCGGTCTGCTCTACTTGATGCCACTCCACACCACTCTATGCCACTCCTCTCTCCTCTATGCCCCACTCCATAGTGCGACTCTACATCACTTTACCCCACACCTCTGCTCACAGTACCATTCTACTCTACCCCTTCACTCTACTCCACTACTTCACTCCACTCTACTCTATGCTACTCCACACCACTCTATGACATGCTACTCAATTCTACCCCACTCCGGTCTACCCAACTTTACTCAACTCTAATTATACCAATACACTCTACGCTACTGCACTTTACACCAGTCCACTCCACTTTACTCTATAGCACTTCCAGTACACCACTCCACTACATTATAAGTCACTCCACTCTTCACCAATTCACTCTACTGAAGCCATTCCAGTTCTTTCTATTCTATGCCACTCCACACCACTCTACGCCATATCACTCCACTCTACTCTACTGCATTCCACGATACTGTACAATATGGCTAAAAAACACTGGCAAAGCCAATAGCTCTCGCATGGGCAAAACCTGTTGCCAGGAAACAGGCTTTGCCATTGCCTATTTCCTGGGCAGTTCAAAGACTGACAGCAGGAATAGCTGCGCCAGTGACCCCCCATAGCTCCTTCGTCCACTCTAGAGCTACTCTTGTCTGCAGCAGATGTTAGCTTGTCATGCACACAAGAACTTTTTCTCCTCTCAACATCTCAGCTCAGCTGTCTGTCCATCTGCATTAGCAGCTCCCTCCTCCTACTTATTTAGCCTGAAAGCTACAGGTGCTTCTCTGTCTGCAGGCTTACTTAATGATAAAACACTAATCAGGTCTAAACTGCTTAGCTCATCTACCTTCGCCTTCTTCACTTTACAAGGATAGTCCCAGTCTAGTAAGCTGTAGATTATCTCTATGTATGCCTGTGATTTTGAGCCATAATTTTAAATAATTCGTTTCAATTTGAACATTATTTTAATTAGGAACATTTGCTATTGGAAGTAAGATTTCAGTACTCTGTTTTAAATGCATCATGGTTAAACCAAACTAGTCCGGAAAAAACACTGTAAAGTAATTTTTTTTTTTTTTTTTTTTTATTGAATTTTGCCATACACAAATAACATACATTAACACAAACGGGTCCCCTCATCATAGCAATAAGTGATAAATGCTACAGTCCTTTTCAGCTACAGCGTTGTCCCGGACAACAAGGGAAAGTCAATGAGTGTATCTCACAGAGAGCATCAGTATCAAGGGACACTTCTCCAAACCACCTCCACTGGCTGTCAAACGATATAGTCTGAAACGCCAGTGTAGGAGGCAAGTCATAATCAGCAGAAGACTCAGCATAACATAGCAGAGGGGAAAAACAACAGAAAGAACAAACAAACAGAGAGGCAGGTGAAGCACACAACCAAATCATGCAAGCCCATCTCAACAGCACAAGATCATACCTAGTCCAGGGAGGGAATGAGCCTCTAGCGTGGGCATCGCCAGTCACAACATTTACACACTTCGGGTCGCCAGATATTCATTCAACGGGGCCCAAATATCCTTAGGACGAGACCCCTCAGGCATAAGTTCCCAAAAGACCGTCAGCTGGTCATGGCAAAAGGCAGCATCTTGCAACCATTCAGATTTACGCGGCGCTCTCTTCCTACCCCAGCACATGGCAAACCTACGCTTGGCCAGCAACAGAAGCAGGCCCACTAGACGCCTATGCGGCCCCTGGATCTCATCTACGCACCCCAGCAGCATGACCCTGGGGGAAATAGGCATCTCCAGATCGACCATTTCAGTAATCACTTGCCAAACCTCTACCCAAAAATCATAGACTTCCGCACACTCCCACGCCAGATGCAAAAACCCTGCATCCGGCGCCCGACAGCGAGCACAGCACGCATCCATAGAGTAAAGCCCCTTAGGTGTATAATAAAGTCGGTGCAAAAACTTAAAGTGCAGCAGTCGCAACCTATAATTCGGGGACAGCGCTCTCATATGAGCACAGCAGCTGCGCCACATTGCCTCTGTGATGGACTCCCCCACATCTCTCTCCCATGCAATCCTGGAGGACTCCCCAGAGCCACTTCTCTGCTCTTGCATACAGTTATACAGCTTGGTGACCAGCTTGCTCGGAGACCGCGCGCCGCAAAGAACCTCCAGAGCTCGAAACTCCAATGGGTCCCGGCCGGACTAAGAAATCGGTCCCGCAACAGAGCACGGACCCGGAGAGCGTACATGCGCTGCAGCGCCGTACCATCACAGCCAGCCAGCACCTCAGAAATGTCGAGCAAACGACCGTCCACCAGCCAGTCCCCCAGCCCAGTCAAGCCGGCATCTCGGAGAAAACCACGCACCCCGCCGTCTCAGAACATCCGAGCATCAGCAATCGCCATGACGGGCAACGAAGGAGCAAAAGGAGCAGTAACCCCAGAACGCTGCATCAACACCCCCCACGCTCTCACTGTGCATGCCACCGTGTCAATTCCCTTAACTCGGGACTGCCCTTGCCTCCCGAGCACGCGCAATAAGCCATCCGGCCACACGGAGTCACTCTCAGGCGCCAGATGCGGCAAGTAGCGAATCGGATTCAGCCAATAGTACGCAAAGTGCGCCTGTGCACAGTAGTAGTAGAGCTCCAGATCCGGAGCAGCAAGCCCGCCCAGTTCAAACGGCAGCGTCAGTCTCTCCCAGGAAATGCGCGGCTGGCGTCCCGCCCATGCCAAACGAATTAGCGCGGAGCGCAGACGTCGTAAGTAGCCCCTTGCGAGCGGAAGGGGAAGATTCACAAACAGATACAAGGACTTAGGGAGAACCACCATCTTTGCAATGTCAATACGCCCAATTAGAGAATGTGGTAGGGCGCGCCAGATCTCAACCTTTTCCTCCAGCCACGACAGTGTAGCACCGTAGTTAGCCAGCCGTAGTGTGTCAACATCACAGCTCAGCTGTATACCCAAATAGCGCACCGGCCCCTCTGCCCAAACCAGAGGGTATCGAGAATCAAATCTTATCACACTGGGAGTCAGAGGCAGAACCATCGATTTCGACCAATTGATAGTGACGCCAGAAAAGGTACCAAAGCGCACGATTTTGTCCAGTAAAGTATCCAGATTCTGACCAGGATTCCACACGTATAGTGCGATGTCATCAGCATACAAAGATATCTGAACAGGTCGCTGTCGAAACTGTAAGCCTCTATCATTGTATTTCTGTCGCAGCCCCGCCGCCAGAGGCTCCATAGCCGCGGCAAAAAGGAGTGGGGACAGAGGGCACCCCTGACGCGTACCGCGCGCAACAGGGATTGGAGCCGACACGCATCTGTTAAGGCGCAACCTGGCAGTAGGCAGAGTATACAACAATCTAATCCAATTCACGAAACGCGCGCTGAGTCCCACTCGGCCTAAAAGTGCAAACATATAGTTCCAGGCCAGGGAGTCAAAAGCCTTGGCGGCGTCAAGAAATACCGCCGCCACATTATCTTCTGCCCCCAGTGAGCCCGCCACAGCGACAAAAGTGCGCAAGTTGTGACACGGAGACCTCCCGGGGACAAATCCCGACTGATCCGGTAGCACCAACCTAGAGAGAAGTGGCTGCAGGCGCGCCGCTATCATCTTTGCCAGGATTTTATTGTCAATGTTTATCATAGAGAGTGGACGGAACGAGTCACATCGGGTCGGGTCTTTCCCAGGCTTCAGAACTGTTACTATCAAAGCCTCCAGGAGCGAGGTCGGCAGCGACCCAGTCTCCAGGGACTCCGCATACACCTCTAACAGGCACGGGGCAAGAATATCCACATATTCTTTATAAAACGCTGGGGTCAGGCCGTCTACGCCCGGAGACTTATCGCCAGGTATGCCACGAATTGCAGCTGCTACCTCCTCCACAGTGAACTGTTCATCCAAATACGCCCTGTGCGCCTCATCAAACCATACGAGCGCAATATCCGCAAAATACGTCTGTGCAGCCGCCGCACTCAGGCCCTCCCGGGCCGCATAGAGCTGCGTAAGTATTCTGTAAACACTTGCATTACACCATTCGATCTCGTCACCTTTCCACCCCCAACGTCAACAACCTCAGTAACATAATTACTGGCCCAGGGCCGGCGAAGCATATCTGCAAGTGTTCGCCCCGCTCTCTCACCCTCCCCATACCGACGAGCCTGTGCATGCCTCCCGGAAAAACAGATCTCTCTCAGGGAGGCCTCCTCATATAAGGACACCTCTCACCGGATCTCCGCAAGGACCTCTCTTGACCAACTCGCAGCCAAGCGCCTCTCCAACTCTATAAGCCTTCCCTCGATATCAGTCATCTCCCGTCTCAAAGCCTTCACGATGCCATGTTGCTTCGAGAGACACACTCCTCGAATAACAACCTTAAATGTCTCCCATAAGGTACCCGCAGACCCCACAGATCCGCGGTTCTCAGCAAAAAACAGCTGAATCGCCTCACGTACTTCCTCACGAAAGGCCTCATCTCGAAGCGCCCCACTGGGTAACCGCCACATAACCGTCTGGCGCAGTTCACTAGGTATCACTAGCTCCAGCCTAACCGGCAAGTGGTCCGACAATGTGCGGGGGAGATGATCTACCGCTCTCGTCCAGACCTCCACATCTCTGGTACCCAGCCAACGATCTATTCGGGACCAACTGCCATGGACGTAATTCAGACACGTTCCCTCTCTCACATCTGCATGCTTCTGTCGCCACAAGTCCACCAGTGCGCCACTCCGCATCACTGTCGCCAAAGACTTTGCCGCAGAGACATGCTGCACCCTGGCCACACTCTCACGATCCATCCTAGCATCCAAGATCACGTTGAACTCACCACCCCAGATCACTGCCCCAACACCCAGTCTTGTGGAGTCGCCACAGCACCAAGAAGAACTCTGGGTCGTCAACATTCGGTCCATACACTGCCACAAGTCGACAAGCCCTGTCAAGTAACGTACCGCTCAGTAAAACATATCTGCCATTTGGATCAACAATAACTTCTTGCGTGCGCCACTGCAACCCCTTGCGAATTAAAATTGCTACTCCATGAGCATAGCCAGAGTACGTGGAACAGTGAGCCTCACAAACTCACCAAGCTTTCAGTCTGCCCACCGCAGTCGCCACCAGATGTGTCTCTTGTAGCATACAAATATCACTTTCATGTCGTTTAACATATGCAGCCACCAATCAAGCCTTCTGCCTGTCGTTAAGCCCGCACATTCCACGTCAAGCATCGGACCACCGTCGTACCATCACCCCTCATCCCATTCTACAGACATCCAACGCTGCACGAGAAAGCTCATCTCCACCTGCCAGAAACATAAGGAAAAGACAACCAAAACTACATCTGAAACAGTCACCCTACGACCAGAAGTAACCCGAGCCCCCCCCGCCCACACAGGCCCCCCAATCGGACCCTTTCAGTAACCCACCCACTCAACCCCCAAACCCACCCCCTGTAACTAAAGCAAAAATTAGCAGGACTCATCTTAGGGGCGGCAGCCGGCCTAACAGCTCTCCACCCAGAGCACACTAGGGAAGAGGGGCCCATGGGCCAAGTAGCAGACTGCACTTCAGGCGGACCCATGCACGAAGCGGCCCGCGCACCCCAGCAGCCCCAATCAATACTTTTAGGCCAATCAAAGCCGGTTAGTCATTGTCACTTAAAGTGGCGTCCCCCGCTCCCGGCCCCCCGACTCCGCAGCCCCCGCCCTTTAGGTAATCGTCTAGCAAACTTGGCCGCCTCCTTTGGGTCCGTGAAATACAGCACATTGCCCTCGTGCTGCACCCTCAGTCTGGCCGGATATAATAGGGCGAACCCGACTCCAGCCTGGCTCAGCAGCCGTTTGGTCGGCAGAAAAGCACGCCTCTGAGCCTGCACACCAGGGGTGTAATCAGGAAAAAAGTTGATTTCCGAGTTCTTGTACACCAGCGGCCTTCTCTCCCTTGCCAGTCGAAGGCCAGCATCCCGGTCCCTGTAATTCAATAGGCGCGCAATAATTGGACGCAGAGGTGTTCCCGGCGGGGGCCGAGGCCCCAAGGACCGGTGCGCCCTCTCAACCACCAGCATCCGTGAGAGCTCGCCTGCGAACAGTTCCAGCAACATACTCTCCACAAAGTCTTCCATGCGACCCATATCAGTTGCCTCCAGCAGCCCCACAATGCGGATATTATTACGGCGGGACCACGCCTCCAAGTCCTCATTCTTATTCCGTATCACCTCCAGGATGCGTCCCAATTGTGCAATCTGTTCTCTATCACCCCGGCGTGCATCTTCCATTTCCGACGTGCGTGACTCCAGAACCTCAAACCTGGAATCATGGTCATCGACCTGGGCTCTGATGCGGTTGAGCCGTTCCGTCACATGGTCCAGCTTGGCATCTATGCCAGCCAAGCTAGTCTTAAGCTCCAAAAACATGGACCGCACAGATACCTCAGGGCTCTCCTCTCCAATCTCGACATCACTGGGCTGGGAGGTAGAAACAGCACTCCTCTTTTTTCCCCCCTCGAAGGTGAGTTTTGCTTGCCGTTGATCAGCCTTGCCCATAGTTCAGCACAACACGTACGGACTCCTGTCCTCGCTAGAGCAATAGAAAGGATCCGGAACAGCGGGCACCCCCCACCAAAATTGCTCTCCAAGCTGCCAGCTCACTCCGCAGGACCACCAGTCAGCATCCAGGTCACCAGGCCCACATCAAAACTCTCCGAAGAGCAGGCCAGTCCGTGCTGGTGCCACAAGATGCTCCACCAGCACCAGCTCCAGCACAGTAAATCTGCGTTGCAGGGGGTATCCAGGCCCCCAGTCAGATCCAGCACCCCCGAGAGAGGAGCACTCTACAGCTTCAGGCCCTCAGTAAACCACCACGGGTGGAATCAGCAGCACTGTCTCCAGGCCAGCTTACTCACTGTCCAACAATCGGCCCTAGAATCCAATCAGGCACTCCAGGCAGCGCAGTACAGGGCCTCCGGTATAATTTGATGGTCCCTCCTGGGCACCGCCCTGGGGGGAGCACTGCAGAGCCAAGCCGCGACCCCCCCAGCCGTCCACTCACAGAACGCAGAAGCCCAGGGGGGCAGGAGGCAGCAAGGGCCGCAAAGGGCCGCGGCTCGACTTAGCCGCCGATCAGGCCCCCGGGCACACTCTCGCTCCCAGCACAGCACGCTCGCCAGGAGCGGCCTCAGTCCTCCTCACCTCCTCACTTTGTAAAATGCGCGCACGGGTGGAGGCCAGCGTCAGGCCCGCCCGCGCGGCTCCAGGTTCCAGCACCGGCCTCGGCCGCTCCCACGGCACCCAAAACGTCACTGGGGCTCCCCCGGGGTATCGCCCTGGTCCGCCCGCCGCAGCCGCCTGCAGGATAAATAAAACAAATAAATGGCCCAGGGCCCGGCGGAGCCTCACTCAGTGTCGGCCATCTTGCCTGGCGGCCAGGCCACGCCCCCGTAAAGTAAGTTTTTAAACTGAACTGAACAATTAAAGAGGTAAATAGTGCTCCTATACTAAGGTAAGCATGAAAACCAAAAAAAGAGGAGAATTAAAAAATATATCCACGACTTTCTGTTCAGCCTTAGATGTCAGAGATATCAACCCTATCAAAAATGACCTCCTCATAAAGAAATCATAAGTATCGTGCAATGACAAATCTAAAGAATAATTTGCTATACTAATGGTTTGACCTAAAGTGACAATGGCCTCATTGATATTTTTTTCAAATCCTCTTTTTCTTAGGAATGTGGCAATTCCACAGATTGTTGTTTCAACTCCCGGAAGCCACAGTGGTTTGCAATTCTAGGTGCTATCATAAAGTTGCCAAAATTAGACATACTTTCCTGCCCATCAATCTATCCTGCAGGTCTTTTTGTCAAGTGGCACAGTGGAAGTCGGATCTAAAGAATTGTAACATCTTGTCACTGCTGAGACAACATGGTATTTGACAGAAATGTGTCTCTTAGAAATTAATCCAGAGCTCAATACTTCTTTCCCGTCTTCTCTCACTAATCTAATAGAAAATGGAGTCAGGAATGTATGCACAGTACCTTCAAGCAGGCCTCAAACTACTGGAACTACTTGTGTCACCTACAGCTTTGGAAACAGAGTCCTAAAAATCATAAATTATACGTAGAATTTTATCTATTTGATTTCTAACCGCATAACTATTTCTCCAGCACATGGTCTTTCATGGGTACTCAATCTTGAATCATTCCCTCTGGTTGAGGTGGGATTCCCACGGTAACTTTACAATAGCAGGGGGAAATAAACACAGACCTAACACACCTTCAACAGTGTTACCTTAATGGCCCACTCACCACAATTAAAAACACTCAAAATTCAGCCAAAGAAATGATTATGCACTGACTCTCACTACTCCCAGAGACCATGTAATTTCAAACTTCTAGCAGAAGTGTAAAATTAGTAAAAGACTAAAGATAAGTCTCTATCTGAGGAGGAGGGATAAACCCAGGTGAGTCGTAGATACCAGGAGGTGTGCTGAGAAGCAACCATGGGAAAGTGTCTGAAAGTTAGACAGAACCCCATACTGTGTTGAAGGCCACAGATCTTGTACAGCCAGACATCTGCATATAACGTGTCTTTCACCTTGATCAGCCAGAGTCTACCGCAGCACTCTCTCTCATGGTTCTCACAGGGCACTCTCTCCAAAGCAGCTTTCTCCGACAGGGCTCCCAGTGGGCAAATGTAATCTCCCTCCAATTCTCCAGAAAGCCAAACGGTTTGCCCCCTCAAGCAGGGGAAAGTTTAAAGCAGTTTGGAATCCTCTGGTGGGATGGTCACTGTGGTTTTTGGTTGATCACCTCTGCTCCTTCTCTTAGCATGCACAACGTATTGCTTGTGCTGCTGTGGTTGTAGAGAGATTGTGCAATGTATACTGTTGTCTGCCATAGCCTCCGGATTTGCTCTTTAATTGGGAAAATGACTAAGTTGGTAAAGAATGTCCTAAAGCCTTAGCCGTAGCCCTGCTATGCTTGAATTTTCCAAAAGACCCATTGTTCATCACAGGCAACTTCTTTCTTTCAAATGGTATTCGGTCAATTTGTTCTACACGTGAATAGAAAATCAGTTGATAGCATCTGTGCACATTAATAAAGCACTGTTTTAAAGCCCATAAAACTGGCCATCACATCTACCAAATCTAAGCCAGCTGATTGCGTGGCTTTGGATGACTCCTAAACCATGCGTGCAAATGATTGCCGAAGGTGATCCCAGAAGAACCTATTCGCTTTACAGGTCAAATCTTGGATGGAATGATTATAGTGCACAAAGATGCAGGCGTGTCAAAAGATGAGCGTAAAGCTAGTTACTAGAAAAGCCACTCTGTCGAGATGGTAGCTTCTTGGATTTCCTTTATGGGATAAGAAAAGGACAAATTTGACCTGACTTTTATCAAGGAAAACCGCACCACCAGTTTCTTCAGGCCTGGATAGGCTTTAAAAAACACAAGGTCACCATTGACTGACCTTCTTTTTAAATCATGAAAGGTGTTGAAAAAGCTTATTCCATATGGTTGGAAAGGATTGTGTCATGACAATATTAAAAAGAAACAGCAGTTCGAGTATGCAGACTTGAAAGCTCCAAAAATAAAAAAAAATTGGTTTGTATTTGTATCTCTGGTGTGGTCAATATAGTGCTGGTGGTGAAAGTAGAGTCAAAAAGTATGTCTGCACCAAGGAAAAGTGGGCTCACGGAGCACGAGCAGAACTATTTGGCACTGAGAAGACATTATCATCAATGAAAGGGCAACAACTTCCCCATTGGAAGGAGGCACTATGTTGTTTAAAATATCTGCAATATATTGTGCCTTAATTGTTTGCACTGTGTAGCAATAGCTAAGAAAGGGGGAAGGTATTTGATCTTCTTTAGAACCAGTAGCACCTGCAACAAAATTGTAATTTTATAGCAAATAGAAATGTATTGAACCAATAATCTTACATCTTTAATTGAAGATTACATTTAATCTACATGTATACCTTTTCCAGTAACACTCTCAACACCATACACGTACGTCTGCCAAAATCTTCCTAGGCACTTGAGGCCAGATGTACGACGGCTTTTTGTATTCGCAAATTGTCCGAATTGCTATTTTCGTCCGTTTGCTAATGCTAAAAGGTATATCCCTATGTAAGATTTGTAATCTGAATGAATAAGAAATCTCTGATTTTGTGACTGCAAATACAGAATCACTATTAGGAATTCCCCAAAAGTGAATTGATGTTAATATGTATGAATCAGTTGCAATTTGCAACTAGTTGCAAAATGCAGTTTTTGCATGTGCAATTTACCACCAACTTGAATAAGGTAATAATCGTGTGCAACCTATTTCATAATGGCGACTTTGAATGTTGTAGCATTGAGGATGAGCATTTTGGCTAGTATGCAGAGAAGGAAAAGGGGAGGATTTGTAGGGTTAGAGTAACTTTTTTCAACCAAACAGAGGATAAGATCTATGGTAAGTACAGACCCAGAAGTCAGGTTATTTTAGATTTAATTTAATATCTAAATCCACTGCTACCACTACCAACAGGTAGAAGTAATGCTATTCCACCACATGTTTAAATACTACGTTCACTGCACATTTTAGTGTCCGGAAGTCACCACGGAGTAATAGCTGTCACAGGACAAGTGGCCCAAAGTGCTTTTTCACGTTTTTTTCTTTTAGTCGATTCCTCGATGTTATGTTGTATAAAAGTAGTACTTATAGAACTTTTCCTGAATCCTAACAGCACTTACAAAATGGTAAACTTAATTTTGTATTGTTTGAACAATTTCCATATGTCATATGCTGTGTATGTGATACATATACTTCCATATATCCACCCTCTGCAAATTACTTTATTTTATGTAATCACAAATGTAGTCACTAACTCAATATCCAGTTTGTATGTAATGACTTTTGTCTCATAGCCAACCTTGTGCCCGCTTTGAAGGCAGCACACATGATTCATATATGTCCACCACAGTGGGATATATAGTCGTCTGTCTCAAGGTGATTTTGGCAATGGATTTTTGCTGGTAAGCCTAATCAATATGCCAAAGAACCATGTGTCCAGTGCTACGGAGGTACATATGGTAATGTAAACTTGTGTTACATTGTAGGTGACATTGCTTATGCATGAAGTCCGTGGATACTGACATCCTATTTGAACCCAAGTTCCAGATGTGAAGAAAAATACAACAAAGTGCACAAGACCACATGCTCTGTAATACAGTGCACCTTTGGCATCCTCAAAGGACGATTGAGATGTTTGCACAAGAGTGGTGGAGCACTACAGTATGGCTAGACATCTGTTACAAGATAATAGCTACATGTTCAATGTTATATAACATGGCTCTAAGGAAGGGTCTCCCCAGTGTGGAAATAGACCCACATTCGTATCCAGATGATGGTAACCTACAACCACAACCCCAACAGGATGTCTTTTATGCTGCAGAGTGCAGAGCACGTCGCATAGGCATTACAACAGATAATTTGTAAGGTAAGTCAGACACAAAGCAATCAAATAGTTCTCCTGACCCCATATTTGTTATTGTATTACAAATAAATATTTATTTTTACTCGGGGTATTCATCATCTTATTGTCTGTGTTCAGAACATGTAGAGCAAATGATTGACATTAAGCTTTAGCAAATCTTAAGTGTCACTCATGAGAATAACTAAATAAAAATACATAACAACGACATTTATCTAGGGCTTTTTTCTTCCTCTGGTTGCACTGCTTCTCTCAGTAGAGCGAGCATGTGCAGTTCCTGACTCATCTGTGCCAAATGTATGTCGGTGTGTGCGCCTCTGATTTGTAACCTCGGCACAGAGAGGTTACTTAGGCTTGAAGTCTCTTCACTTTCTCCTACCTCTAATTCAACTGGCCCTGCTTTGCACGTGTTTCAATGCTGACGTTGCTTGTACCAAATCTCCTACCACACCCTACAATAGTGACTCATCTCAGTTCGTATAGAGACAGTTCTCCGGGATAATGTTGTTGTAACCTACGCCTGACGGTTAACGGACCTGCTATATGTGTCTAAACGCACCATTTGCTGATGATGTCTGTGTCTTTGAGTGACAGCCTTGTTGCAAGGCTTTTACCAATCTACTGACAGAATCAGTCAGCTTTTCTATGTTCTGATTAATCATCAGTAGTCCCTCTACCACAGATTTGTGAAAATTCTCCTGTCCATCTAGCAATTGTGACATTGTATTATTGATTTGAAATAACTTCCTATTGGTACACTTTTTATTTTTTTATTTTTTTTAAGGCACTGCGTAGAGACCATTGAGACCTCAAAGCTCCCAAACAATTGTGAATTCTCAACAGCGACTTCATTTGCAAGGCATCTGGTATTTCGAGCTGTACTAGCTGAGTGATGACGCTGCATTAGCCTCCACTGCAACTGTAGTCCCTTCAAAGTTGTTATTGTATTTTTGCTGGCTGTGGCGGGCTCATCAAACATCAAACACATCAATAACGTTGAGCAATGGCGAAACAGCAGCTCTGCATCTGGATGGGAGTCCTTCAGTCAGTGCTGTGGGTATTTCTGTAGCTTTCTCCATGTCAAATGAACTGTGTGGAGTTCCTTCTTGCTCACTTTCATGTTCTCTCTGGGATGCTGTATGTGTACGGAATATATATATATATATATATATATATATATATATATATATATATATATATATATATACATTACGCACGGAAAGGCTTCTTTCTGGACCAAGTGCTACCTTTCAGCCAAATTTGGTGTTATTCCGTCCAGTGGTTCGGGCGCTATCGCTCTTCAAAATCCCTATGAAAAAATGAATGGGGAAAAAGGGTTTTGGGGCCCCTCCATTTTCTCGGTCCCCGCTTGACAGATCACCCCGAAATTTTCCAGACAGCAGCTGAAGTGACCACAGTTTTTTTTGGGGTTGGGGGGGAAATTTAGGCAACATTCATCAAAGGGCACCAAAGGCCAAAACAAACAACACTTTTTCTATAGAAACTGTGTCCTAACTATAACTACCTAGTGGTAACCGACACTAGGTAATATATATATATATATATCTCAGATGAACTGTGTGGAGTTCCTTCTTGCTCACTTTCATTTTCTCTCTGGGATGCTGTATGTGTGCGTAATATATATATGTAGCACTTGGTCCAGAAAGATGCCTTTTTGTTATTTGATGTAAATCCATTCAATAGCTTTAGAGAAATTAAAGAAAATCCAAATTTGTATATATAGGGAAGCAAAGGCTCCACAAACCCTCCCGATCTCGTGCTAATATCTGATTGGCTGCCAACACTTCAACAAGGAAGTGCTGGCTACCATCTTGGGACTTGGCTTCAGGGCAGAGTCACCTTGACCCCTTAGCTCTGGTGCTAGGGCTCCAAAGGGGCCATCCCCCATGAGAGCTTAAAAACATTTTTTTAAAATTTTCGGTGCAATTCACTGCACATTTGCGGATCCATTGAAAATTAAAAGAAAAAAGCAAGTGCAGTCTGCCTCGCTTGTTTAACTGTAGTCCCCGGGTGGGCCAAGTCCTGGGGGCATTCATATTTTAATGCAGCCTCCTCTCCCCCCGCGACCGCCACCTCCCCGTGGCTTAAATGCAATTCAATGCAGGGGGACGCATGACCCCTCCCCCCTGCAGCCACGGGGACCGCCACCTCCCCAGGCCTATTATTACATTTAATGCAGGGGTAGGCCGCGTGGCCCCCGCAACCCAGGAGACCGCCACCTACCTGGGGCCATAATCAAAATGGATGCGGGGGCTGCCCGGCCCAACCGCAGCCCCGAGGACCACCACTACCCTAGGGCTATAATCAAAATGGATGCGGGGGCTGTGTGCCACCCTGCAGCCCCTGGGACTACCACCTCCCTGGGGCTATATTGAAAGTAATGATGGGGGTTTGTTTCTGGCCCCTGTAGACCTGGGGACCACCACTTCCTCACGGCTACACTTGTTGGAATGGGGCTGTGTGGACCCCCTTGTAGAGCCACTGATGGTCCTAGGGACTGCCACCCACCAGGGTCGGCTCCTGCTATGTCTCGGGGTTCCCACCCCTGGGACATAGCTGTTTGCTTTTGCTTGGTGGGAGCTTTCACAGCTGCCACCAAGCAAAAGCAAACAAAGCCTGCTTTCTGCAAGAGGGAGCTGTCAATCAGCTCTCCCTTGCAGAAAGCAGAGTTTTCATCTGTCTTCTGTGCACACAAATATGAGTGCAGGGAAGACAGATGGAAACATTGCTTCCACATGCAGGGAGCTGCTAATTAAAGCAACTCCCTGCTTGTGGGAACAATGCCCGCCCCCACAGGACGTGGGAACTGACTAGGACCGCAGGGGCCTTGAGGCTCCCCCTACAGTCTATTACTCTCCACAATGGGATGGAAGAGAACGAGAGCGAGGTAATCATTGCAATGGTCTCTCCTTGCAATGATTACTGTAAGTAGTCACATGTGGTATTATGGTTAGGGTCACAGACCCTCACACTGAAATTGAGGGTTCTAGTCCAGTTGTGTCTGTGGTCATTTCCCTACTTTAATTTCTTTAAACGTTTAAGGTTCATACTGAGAGGTGATCTCACTCTTTTTATTTGATAAATACATGTTTCTTTTCAATTTGTACAGAAATATCTCATTCTATGTATATCATCCATCAAAGCCTGTGTGGGTCTGTGAGTTGGACCCTCACGGACCCACTCACAGACCCACACAGAAACTGATGCACCCACTAAGACACTGATGCACCCACTCACACCTAGACGGACACTTTCACACCCACCCTCACCCCAGATACACCCTCTCACACCTATTCTCACAACGAGCGAGACAGGCCGGGGCCAACTCCCGTCGAGCACAGCCTAAAGGTGATTCGCAGGGCAGGGTTGGGTGGTTATAGGTGTTGGCCCCTTCCAACTCCCGCAGGGCATGGCCAAAGGCCGTGCGCAGCGTGGTGTTGGGTTGTTAAAGAGGTTGGTTGCAGACTCTGCGGCTGTGCATGGTGGTGGTTAAATTAACGTATAGTAATGAAAATTACTTTATGTTAAAAAAAACATGGAAGTTCACTGAAAAGACTAAAGGTTAGAGGGACATTATAGTTAGGCTCACATTTTAAACATACCAAACCATAGAAATTCATCTGTTATAGTTAGAGTTATCTAAAGTAACTATAACTCATGCCCTAAGGTAACTATAACTCGCACCCTTGCCATGCACTGCTAATTACCCCAGATATTACAAAAATCATGACATCTTTTATAACTTCATTGATAATATCAATGTAACATTTGTTGTATAATTATTCATAAAAAATATGCATGACGGGGGCATAAGTTATAGTTACCTTAGGGCACGAGTTATAGTTACTTTAGATAACTCTAACTAGAACAGGTGAATTTCTATGGTTTGGTACGTTTAAAATGTGAGCCTAACTATAACATCCAGGTTACCCTTGTTTTTTTAGGTGAATTTCTAAATTTCTATGGTTTAAAAAAAAAATCTATTTCCTAACTATAACGTCCCTGTAACCTTTGTTTTTTTCAGTGAATATATATAAATAAATAAATAAATAAAAAAAAAATATATATATATATATGCACATGTATATATATATATATATATATATATATATATATATATATATATATATACATGTATATATATATATATATACACACACACACAAATATATATATATATATATATATATATATATATATATATATATATATATATATATATATATATGTCTGTTTTATTGTTCTGAGTTTGGTTTACTTAAGATGACATATTTTACTTTTTGTACATTTTGTTGTTTAAGACCTAGATTTGCATTGTATATTAAGTCTAATAAGATTTCAACATTTGGAATACAACTTCCATAATGCATTACAAGTAATGTATTACAAGGGTAGAAGTAACATTGCTATAGATTTTTCTGCCTAAAACTATGTCAAGTACAATAAAAAGAGTTACTTAAACATGATGGTACTTATAAAAGTTGTATAAGTTCTTACAGACTGTTGTAGATGGAGGATTAGAAGTATCTATGTTGCATAAACCTACAGCACTCTCTGGCTGTAGCGGGACTCTATCAGAGTTTCCATGGGTGTTGGTGGTGGTTGCTCTGATGGTCCTCCGCCTGCACCACGTGCCTCTGGCAGATGGTTTGCTACTTTCTCCTTTGTCTGGGAGAGCAACTCATACCACCTCTCACATATTTCTGGTATGGTACACTGTGTGACTCAAATGGAAGTGATTTTGTCCAATATGTCCATCCATATTTTTTTTGGTATTCTGGGACACTGGGACACTGAAGGAGCTCTTCCCAAAAAGATCTTCGTTGTGGGCAACTCCTTCTTCGGTTAAGACTTCCGACTCTTTGTCACTAAATTTTAATCTGAACTTTCTTCCACCACATCCTTCTCTGGATATCTTGATTTTTTGGTTGCGAACAGAAGTAAACCAATTCTGTTTCCCTATCACTCCCTCACTTCTTCTGTGTTACTGAACACTAAGAGTAGCCTGTATTTAATTACTTCCTCATTGTGAAGTCATCAGGCTGTTCCCAAACCTGACTTTTGCAATTTGCGATTTCATAATACCGATTCCCGATTCAATAATAAAAAATTCCCAATTTGAGATTCCTTAACCTACCGAATCTGGATGAGTTTCACACATATGAAATAGCCAGTACCAAATTGAGATTCGATAACAATGTCTATTTGAAAATCGCTATTCATAAGCTGAGTACATTTGACCTGTGGAGGCTGAAAGACTGAAACACAAAACTGTAATGACGTTAAAGCATAGACTATCTGAATGAAGTATGATACCTTCATAAGAATACCAGATGGGGCCTCAAGGTGGTAAGGGTGAACTATGTTACCACATTAGGCAAAGAATACAATGGATTAGCCAAGCATGTCCAGAACTGAGTGAATACCTTTGCAGAAGAAACTGTAATAAGAAACTTTTAGAACATATACAGTTCAAAAGACACTGTCAAGGGTACATAAAACACAAGATTCTCTAGTGCACCTAGGGCAGTGTTCAGTTCAGTGGGCTAAATCACTCCAATAACTCCAAGAAATAAATGCTTATAAGTATTTATTTATAATCAGATGGCCTCAGGGGTATACAAGAAAGGGCTTGTATCCTGTGAAAAGGTAGATTAACCTATGTGCGTATTTTGGTTTCACAACTTTCTGAAATGCACAAATAATACCATTATTAAGTGTGAAAATCTGCACTGGGTGTAGATTTCCATGCGTATTCTAGAGAAGGTCTTGTGACATTTCCAACAACATCCCATTCGCTCTGTGTAGAGTTCTCCAAATTGAAAATGTATTTTTTGTGGCACAGAAAGAAAAAGGTTATATAACTGTGCTCCTGATCCTGCATCATAGGACTCTTTATTGAACATCATTCTGCAGTTTTTATTCATTGCAAATTATATTGTAGAATGTCTTTATCCTTGAATTTATGTAAAATCATAGACAATGGAAGTCCACCAGAGATGTCATCCTTCACCTAATATCCATAATGTTGCTATGAAATGCCTAAAATGAGCTGAGTTGCAGTAACCACTTTAGGTAGGAAAGAAGTGTGAGTCCTCAAGACTACCCTTTTGGCATGCAAAATGGTGAAAGGTCCTACTGCTGATAATCTTGAAATTCACTAATCCTTATCACTAATGGAACTGCGATTAGAAAGACTGTTTTTCATGGAAGCTGCTGCTGTTTTCTATGATAGCTGCTGCAATGTAACTCTCTCTATAGACTCAACTGGATGGTTCATTCGTTTTGAGAACATCAAGTTGAGACCTTCTAGAAATCTTTAACTGATGGGGTCTTAAAGAAGGACAAGTGCTGCAGAGATGTTCTAAAAACAGTTATGGCAGCGAGATCTACCTTTATTGAAGACATTTGCAATTTTGATTTGGCTAGATGTAGCAAGTATGAAGGTATTATATCCTCCTTGCATAAAAATGGAAGTGCGACCCTTGCTTTGGCACCAGATGCAGAATTGCTTCCTCTTTAATGCATAACAGGATCTTGTGGACAGATGTTTTATCTCCTTCAGTATATCCATACTATCAGAAGGCAGACGTAAGTGTCTGTATTGTCTAATCATGAGCCATGGAGCCAAATTCAATGACTGAATGTCAGATGCTGGATCTGATCATGAAACCTAACCAAAATCGGATCTGCACAACAATAATCTGTGGTGTGATAGAGACAGTTGAATAAGTTCCAGGTACCACAATTGCCTCTGCCAAACTGGTGCTATTAATATCATATTTTTCTTTGATCTCTATAACTTTACTATTACTGCTGATGTGAGTAAGATTAGCAGAACAGTGTAGGTAAGTGGTGCTGACCAATTGATCAGAAGGGCACTGCCCACTGAGTTAAGCTCTGGTGCCCTGGGTGTGATGAATCAATACTTTTGTTTGGTGTCCTGGTGAATAGTTCTAAGAATGGAGAACCTCATTCTGTGAAAATATCTCCCATGACTTTGTAATTTACAACCCATTCATGATTTCCCTTGTGATGTATCCCTGGGATATGTATTGCTGTCAGTGACAGCCTTCTGACTAGGGTCCAATGGCGCATGGTTTTTACTTGAAAAGATAATTTTCTTGATCTTGTTCCTCCTTGTTTATTGGAATAATGCATAGCAGTGGTATTGTCACTGTGAATCATTATATCCATGATATTTGCCTCTTTCAAGCAACATGGTATCTGTCCCCTTTCTACAGACGTGGGTTCACCTCCTTCAGTGTAAATGCAGTCCAGAGTCCGTGGTCTTAAATACAGTCGAGTTGGTGCTTTCTGAACATATAGGAATGGTTTCTTTTTGGTGGCAGGTGATTTTAACACCCCATTTGAACCCTTAACTGGCAATCCTTCTGAACTGATAGCAGCCTGGGATAACCAGTGCTTTTATTGCTCAGCTTGACTTGCCATGTGTGAGATGGTCCTCTAAAGCAGCAAAGGTATTGTCTCTAACCCTTAATTTTGATCTTAGAGCGACAGACGATAGGACATCATCCAATTGTCTGGGAAGAATTACATATAATAGATCTGGGCACCAGAGTAAGATTGACTACTTCTTGGTTGACGTGAAGCCATAGCCTGTAGTGTTAGATAGGGAAGTGGCAAATAGATCAGACAGTGACCATAAGCACTAACCCTAACTCTAACTGATAACTCTAGGTTAAAACCCACTTTGAGGGGTTCCAGAGATTTGAGTGGCCTCTCCTCAACCAACAACCTGAAGAACATTGCATGGAAATGGGTCGAAAAAATCCCCTAGCCTTAGAGGCAGTTATTGCTAGAATGGAGAAAGAAGTAGACTATTTATCACTCCTTCCAGAGAATTCAAGGAGAGAGGCGTTAAGCTTCAGTCATGCTCCACTTTTTCCACTCATTAGGGATTTGCTAGGTAAAACATCCAAGGGGCGGGGTTGAAGAGGCCTAAGACAAATCCCTGGTTTAATAGTAATTGCAGGTTAGCAAAGAAAGAGACCCTTATTGCAGTTATATCTAACTCACACCTCAATATAATAAATTGTAGGGCTCGGTATAGGCAGGCATTGTTTATTACTGAAGAGGAGTGAGACAATTCCCTGTGGTCCACTCTCCATGATGCCTTGACCACTAAAGGCAGCCATACCATTTGGCATACTGCAGCAGCCTGCCTAAAAGGTCCCCAAACTGTGATGGATTTCTGTGTACAACCGGGTGACTGGGTGTCCTACTTCAGTAAGTTGTATACCAATGGGGGTGCTATAAAGGAGGATGACCAAGATGATGTAAACATCTTTGCTTTCTCACTTAATGAGACCTTGGCTGCTATTAACTCTTGTAGTTCAGATCGTGTCCCAGGACCAGGGAGGATCCCAAACGATCTGAATAAAGTGAAAGAGGAGGTGTGACATTCATATATTAACATCGTATCCACTGCTATTTTGTCAGGCCTAGAGATTCCCTCCTCGTGGAAGCTAACAGAGATCCAGCCAATTTATAAGAATGGGGACCGGAGCAATCCGGGGAATTATCATCACATTAGTCTAATCAACTCTATTCAAAATATGTTTTGTAAGCAAGTGCTGACACATCTGCAGGACTGGATTATAGAAGAAGGTATTCTTTCTGACCTGCAGTCAGGCTTTAGAACCAATGCTGGTACACTAGATCAGGTCTTACAGTTTGCTTGTATCTACTGGCTTGAGGTGCTATTCGAAGGGGAAAGATATATGTTGACTTACGCACAGCGTTCAATTTGGTCCGAGAGAAAAATTGTCGAGAGTACTGGAAAATATGTGTTTCCCCTCTTCTATCTTGAATATCTTCGTGAAGCATTACACAGGAAATATGGTTCAGGTCAATTGGGGAGCAGATCGGCAGGTGACTGAACTTTTTAGGGTAGTTCAGGGAGTCAGACAAGGTTGTAGCTGAACCCCCATCCTGTTCTTTCTTTATATTAATCGGGTGATCAACCAGCTTAGTAAAGATGGGTGTGATGTGCCTAAGCTGGGGGAAGGAGGGTTCTGCCCTTCCTCTGTGCAGCTGATACCCTATTGATTTCTAAATCACCCCTGGGGCTGCAAACGCTTTTAGACCTTTCTTCTTCCTTTTGTGTTGGGCAGGGCTTAGAACTTAATAGTGCCAAGAGCAAATGCTTGTTATTTTCTAAAAACAAGACGATCCTTTGTAACAGGCAGATATTGGTAGGTAATACATGCATTGATTGGGTGTCTGCTTTTGAGTATTTAGGTATTAGAATGGCACCCAATCTGAGCTGGGCCCCACAGATGGAAAAGGCTCATTTGGCACTCACCCAGCAGACTGCAAACATAGTAAAGGTCTATCATAAGACCTACAGGGTATAGAGAAAAACCCATGGTTTTGTATCACAAAATTGCTTCTGCAGAAGTTGGGTCTTGACATTTATTGGTCCTTTCCTGAGTTATTGTGTATGCTTCCTCAAGATAGGATCAAAAACATGTACTGGAAGCTGTAGAAACTGTGTCCCAGTGTGAAGGAAGCCTCACAATGTTTTTATTGATTCCAAACCTTTTATGCATTATGAGTCAACCATTGATGAAAATGTACCACCCTTAGCTCGAAAGCTATATCTTCAGTTCAGATATGGCACCCTTCCGGTCAGAGCCTTGAGTTTCAAATGGCATGATGAGAGGGAGGGGGACGACCGGTGCCCAGCATGTACTGGAGTAATGAATCGCTAGAACACATATTTTTTTCTGCCCTCAGTACTGCAGGCTTTGGGTTAAGTGGATTTTTCCCTTCTGCAAGAACCTAGGCACCAGCAGTCATTTAGACGCTTTTAGAAGTTTGAGAACAAGTACCCGCAGACTACATGTATTTGGAGTGTAACAATTCCCTATGACCTTTTGAAATAGGTGTACCATATGTCAATGAAATGATGATTACATGTGGATGTGCTGTCATTATGATACATTTCATTTATGGTATGCACTGATGGGGACATTGGTTCTGTATTAACAAACCTAAACCTAAACTTGACATATTGTTTTTAATATCCCATGTTAGGAATTTATGAGAAAGCCATGAATTAGTATATTGTTTTTTTAGCTTGTAGGAAGTCCTGCATTTTCCTGTTTTTATATTTGTGTATTTTTATTTGTATGATTTAATATTTGTATTTTCTTTTTAGCAACAGCATTTTCTATTTTGTTTATTTCCTCCTGTGCTCTGATGATCTTAGTGATCGAAATAAAGTATTTGCATTGTATGTTTTAATGATAGACAAGGAAGGAAAGCTTTCAGAACCATGGGACGAATGTATCAAAGGTTTTTACCCATTCTATGTCTATGGGAAAATGTGTTCATACATATGGCCCCAAGTGCACTACTTGGAATTCTAGAAGATAAACGTGCTAAGTCATCCCTCTATCTGTCTATTGTCCTTGAATTGTCAGATGTTGTTTGAATCAGGGTTTTCTTGCACCACCATGCCAGAAAGTTTAGCGTTGATATTGTGAGATGTACAGTGTCTCATCAATTGTCTCTTTTCGTGCAGGTAGACTTGATAGAGAGCCAGCATTCAGAATTATTCCTCAGCAATAAACTTGCTGACAAATATCAGATTCAAAATTGGTTGTATTGTTTAGCCTGGCTTTTCTTTAGCATCAGGGATTACCTGGAGTAAACTCCTTTAGTATGTTGGCTTGATGGTGCTCTTTCTTTCACCCACTATTGCAACAGAAGACAAGTTCTGCCTTTTAGTAAGAACCGATGATGCTTTGATGTTAATTTTATTGGAATTGGCAGTGGAACACTCCTGAAACCAATAGAGTATTCTCTTTGAATTATTCAAGCTTTTTCTTTTATAATTTGCAACACTGAGTAGGTCAACATAAACAGGAGTATTAAAAAATATAAAACACGGACAATAAGCCATAAAAGCGATTAAACTACTTCCCTCCTACCACACAATCGAGCTATCAGATCTGAGGACCAATATTCATATTAACATTTTCAATACAGATTTAAAAAGGATTTTAAAAAGTTAAAAATCCGGGTACAAAACTTTTCATTTGGAGGGTTATATAACAATTGAAAGGCCTCAGATGTTGTTCTCACAGAAACTTCAAGAAGAGAGATCGAGACAGCTTGCTATGACACAACTAGAAGGCAGGGCAGACAAATAAAACATGCTTTAGATCCTGCATACCATTTTGACAAAGGTTGCATATGATTGATAATCCCTACCATTTAGAAATTAGTACATTTAACAAATGTATATTCAATCTCATTAAGATCCAAAAATGCCTAATCCCATGGGGCAAAATCCATGTCTAGTATGGTTGCAAACTTTTCATAACAACAGAATTCATTAACCCCTCGGGTGCCTGGGACGTAACGGTTACGTCCTGGGCAGCATCGCTCGGGTGCCCAGGAGGAAAATAAGTTACTTACCTGTAACTGTAGTTCTCCAGTATTGGAATCTTTCATAGATTCACATGCTTGAATCATTCCCCGTCGTCGAGATGGGAGTCCCGGTACAATTTTCATAAGTAATGTTAAAACATATTGAAGAGAAAAAGGCCCTAGGCCTCTTCAATTTGATAGTCTATCAGAGTCATTTTGTGAAAAAGGACCAAACTTGATCCTCCACCAATCAGGCGACAGCACCCTTCAGAACCTCCTGAGAGAAGCTCTAGCACCTCAGATTTTCCAAGCACAAGTGCGTATATTATGTTGAGTATATGTACAACTAGAAAGAAAGAGGTGAAGTGAGCTTCTCCGGGGAGGTGGGTGGGTCGCATGTGAATCTATGAAAGATTCCAATACTGGAGAACTACAGTTACAGGTAAGTAACTTATTTTCTTACTCCAGTATTGGAACTTTCATAGATTCACATGCTTGAATCAGAGTAGAAAGCAATAACTATGCACATTGTAAAATGACAACCTCTTTAATAAACAGGTTATCTTAGACCACAAAGCCTTCTTATCATCATGTATAAATTGATGAAGTATATGAGTGTACTGACATATGTCCCTAAATATATATCTATATATACATATACATATATACACATCTATCTATACACATGTATATATACATAAATATAAGTATCTCTTTATCTCTAATATATATAGAGATATTCCTGTGAAGATACATGATGAAATTTGAATATCAAACCAGTAATAAAACATGATAAGACACTAATGTAACCTGATCAATATCTGACAACCCGCTTACTTATGGGATTATGATAGTGTTCTCTTATCTTTAGATACATTTCTTTTTTTTTTTTTTTTTTCAATGTGCATACCTTTTCTAGGATGGAGGGATGTAGGAGAAATGGCTCACCTTCACCTGAAGAGATTCCTGAGAACCGCTTGGCCCACTGCTACCTCTCCGTGCGAGAGGGACTCCAAGCAATAGTGCTTAGTAAAGGTATGACAGCTCTTCCATGTTGCTGCCCTATATATGTCTTGTAGTGGCACTCCGGCAAACAGTGCCGCTGACGATGAGACTTTTCTCGTCGAGTGAGCATGCACAGATGACTGCAAAGGTTTGCCCGCTGCCTGATGGCAGAAGCGAATAGCAGAGGCGATCCATCTAGAAATACTCTGCTTGGATAGCGGGTACCCCTTCCTAGGAGCACTGTACGCCACAAATAGCTGATTAGAGCGCCGAAAAGCTTTTGTCCTGTCCAAATAAAATTGAACACATCTTTTCACGTCTAGAGAGTGTAATGCTCTCTCCGCTGGAGTAGATGGAAGAGGGAAAAAAGACTTGAAGACCAAAGGTTCGTGAATGTGAAAGTCTGACGGAACCTTTGGAATAAAATGCGGGTTAGTGCGCATTAGTAGTCTATCTTGTTTAAGCTGCAGGAATGGCTCTTGGATGGAGAGCGCTTGTACCTCACTGACCCGCCTAGCTGATGTAAGAGCTATCAATAAGGCAACCTTCCACGATCAATGTTTGAGGGAAGCACGGTGGATCGGTTCAAAAGGATGCTTCATCAGTTGTGCCAAAACAATGTTCAAATTCCACGAAGGAGTTGGAGGTCTGAAAGGAGGGTAAACCCTGAACAGCCCCTTTAGAAATCTCTTAATCAGCCGAGAAGAGCGAGGGTGTGTCATCTGAACGTCTGTATGCAGCTATGGCTGCTACATGAACTTTAATGGACGAGTGTGCTAGGCCAGATCGAGCTAACTCTAAGAGATACGGCAACATCTCTTCTGGTGGTGAAAGAAGAGGGTTGATTTGACGCTGATGACACCAGGCACAGAATCTCTTCCATTTACACTGATACGCCTTGTTAGTGCTATCCGCTCTGGCCTGTGACAAAATATTTCTGCAGTCCTGCGGGATATTCAAATGCGCAAATTCTCTGTGGTGAGGAGCCATGCTGCTAACCGCATTGACTGCGGATCGGGGTGTCGAACTTGGCCGTTGTTCATTGTTAGTAAATGAGGTAACGGCTCCAGCGGAATATGAGGTTTGACTGAGAGAATGAGGAGCTCTGGGAACCAATGTTGGCGCGGCCAGTACGGGGCTATCAGTATGAGAGTGCACGGTTCTATTTTCATCTTCGTGAGGACCCTTGGGATCAACGGAATGGGAGGAAAGGCGTAAGCAAAGATGTCTGACCAGACTATCGAAAACGCATTCCCCCAAGATCCCTTTTGGTGATGCCAACTTGCGAAGAACTGGCATTTGGCATTGTCCTTCTTCGCAAACAGATCCACTGTTGGTGTTCCCCACTGGGAAAAAATCTGGTTAGTACCGTCTGGTCTAGTTCCCACTCGTGACAGTCCGATTTCTGCCTGCATCTGCTGCCTTGTTGTTTATTCCCGGCAAGTGCACTGCCGACAGTGTGACGCCTTGCTGCGAGGCCCAGTTCCAGATCACTTGGGCTTCCCTGGAGAGGGTGAGAGATCTTGTACCTCCTTGTTTGTTGAGATAGTGCATCGTAGTGGTGTTGTCCGTTCTTATCACCACTCGCGATCCATAGATTCTTGGGAGAAACGCTTGTAAGGCGAGGTGCACTGCCCTGAGGTCTAGCCAATTGATATGCCTTGATGCCAGATGAGTTGGCCATTTGCCACTTATTTTCAGGTCCTGTAATACTGCGCCCCAGCCTTCCAGTGAGGCATCTGTTGTTATGGTCCACGGGGCTGGCTGTTGAAGAAACGAGAGACCGATTGAGAGATGATGCTTTTGAGACCACCACTTGAGGGTTTTGATCATTATCGGAGTAATTTGTATCTGGTCTTCGAAAGTTCCTGATACTTGAAGCCATTGACGGTTTAGCTGCTCCTGCAAGGGGCGCATCTTTAGCCGACACAGAGGGATCAGAGGTATGCATGAAGACATCATGCCCAATAGTGATTTGAAGAGACGGACTGTAACCTTTCGTCTTTTGTGTATGAAACTCCCTAGGGTTAGTAACCTTTGTTGTCTCTCTAACGTGGGACATGCGATGCCGGATTCCGTGTTCAGTTTTGCTCCCAGAAAAGTAATACTGCGTACTGGTAGAGGGTTGGACTTCTCCCAGTTGATCGTGAATCCGAGATTGGTCAGTAAGGAAACACACTTTCTTGTTGACTTGTGTGCTCCTGTGTAAGTCTTTGCCTTTATTAACCAATCGTCTAAGTATGGAAAGACCTGGTGCTTTCTTCTCCTGAGAAAGGCTGCCACTGGTGCTAGGCATTTGGTAAATATTCTTGGGGCTGATTTGAGCCCGAAGGGAAGGACGCGATATTGATAATGGCTCCCGGCTACGGTAAATCTCAAATACTTTCTGTGGGCAGGGTGGATTGGTATGTGGAAGTATGCGTCCTTGAGGTCTAGCGATGACATAAAATCTCTTTGATTGAGACGCAGAAGGACGTCTTGCAGGCTGATCATTCGAAACGATTGCTTCTTTAGGTATACATTTAGTTGCCTTAAATCGAGGATCGGTCTCCAATCCTTCCACTTTTTTCGAATTATGAAGAACCTGGAATAAAATCCTGTTCCTCGTTGATCCCGAGGCACCTTCTCTATAGCTCCCTTGAGAAGGAGCTTGTAGACCTCTTCTTTGAGTTGTTGAGGATATCTTGAAGGAGTCCTGCGGGGAGGGTTGGAGGGAGGTTTCTGGACAAATTCTAAAGTATGGCCCCGTTCCACTAATTGTAGGACCCACTTGTCTGACGTAATGGTTTGCCATTGACTGAGAAATAAGGAAATTCTTCTGCCCAGGGTGACAGGAGGAAGACTGGGCGTAGCCGGCGCCTCAAAAACATCAGGTTCTACGAGCTGAATCTTTAGCAGGGCGGGTTGAGCGTCCACGGCCTGCCGGTCTATTATAGGCTGGTTGAGTCGGTTGTCTTTGGGAGTAGTATGGCCGATATTGTTGTGAAGATGATGGATAGGAAGAGTATCTCTGTTGTTGATATCCCCCTCTGTAAGAGGGCTGGCCGCGCCCCCTAGGACGAAAGGACGATTTCCGATATTGCAGGGTCCCTAATGACCTTGCAGTGTCCGTGTCCGTTTTAATTGACTGTAGGGCTTCGTCCACATTTTTCCCAAATAATGCTTGGCCATCAAAGGGTAAGTCTAGGATTTTATTCTGGACTTCTGGACGAAATGAGGTGGCTTTGAGCCAGCCCTGTCTTCTTAATACAGCAGCACCTGCAAGCTGTCTGAAAGCAGTGGTCGCTATATCCATTGCACAGTCTATAAGCTCTGCAGACGTGCGTTGACCCTCTTGTACAGTCTTATTTGCCTCTGATTTTACGTCTTCCGGCAGTTGATTAATGAAAGGTGCAATATCCGCCCAAAGCTGTCTGTCGTATCGAGACAAAATATCCAAGGAGTTGGTAGCTCTAAGCACTAGGCTGGCCATAGAAGAAAATCTTTTTCCTATGTTATCTAGCCTTCTACCCTCCTTATCTGGGGGCGCGGAAATCGGAGCAGAAGGATTTTCTGATCTTCTTTGAGCCGCTTGAGCTACTACCGAATCTGGAGGAGGATGGCCTGTCAAGCATGTTGGGGCATCATCAGGAGCTTTGTATTTCTTATCCAGACGTGGTAAAACTGCTGTGACTGTTGCTGGATTAGTCATGACTTTAAGGCCTTCTTCCCACAAGTAGTTCACCATCGGGATAGAGCGCACAGACTTCTGGAAGGGCTCTTTAAAATCATAAAGGAAACAATCTGTTTGCTTCGTAGGTAGCAGTAATGCAAAACGCTTGGCTGCCCTCTCTAAGAGATTGTGAAAACCTCCAATGTCTTCAGGTGGGGACTCCACCTTCGAATGAGAAGGAGAAGATGGAGCAGGAATAATATAGTCGTCCCACTCTGAGTATCTATGAGCTCTCCTTCTTCTTGATCTCCTTCTGAAATGTCAGTGTCTTGGGGAATTGTCATGTCTGGGGTGGCCACATCTGTGAGATGCAAAGACGTTGGTCTTTGATGTGGAGTAGAAGGACCAGAAATGGGCGATGGATGAGGCTGTTCTCCTTGTGGAGGAAACCTTCTGTTATAATCCACCAACATGGCTCTAAGGCCAGTAAGCAGGTCGGAAGGGATATACGTTCCCTGTTGATACTGCTGATGCTCCAAGGAAGCCTGGGGATCATAAGCTTCCTCATATTCCTCCTCTTCCTGATATTTTACATTCAATTCAGAGGGGCTGTGGGCTGTTCCAAAAGGCCCATCTTCATCTGAATCTCCATCTCCCTCCAAAAGATGTACTGGTACCAGGGAGGATACCTTACTAGGTGAAGTGTGGGTTGGAGTTAATTTTTCTGTTCTTTTTTGATATTTTTCCCTCGTCGACGGGACGATCTCGTCGACAACGTGTAAACTGACTTTGTCGTAGACGGTGCCGTCGACGCTGGTCACACCGTTATTTTAATAGCAGCAAGCTTCGGCGACGAGTCTACCGTCGACGACTGTAAAGCTGACACTGACATCAGCACCGTCGACGATGACGAGGTGTAGACGGTCGTCGACGCTGATGTCGTCGTTGTAGTTCTCGTCGACGGTGGTGTACTCATCGACGATGTCGCCGACGGAGCCGTGGACGATGGAAAACCTAAAGTAGCTGGTGTCGTCGGCAATGCGCCCACCGACGGTGCCGTCGACGGGGAATCCGTCAACGAGGCCTTTTTTCCAGTCACAGAAGATGGCTTTTTGAAAGGCACAGATGGTGGAACAGATGAGGATTTCCTGTGCCTCTCAGAACTGGAAGAATGTTTTTTCCCCTCTTTACTTGAGAGTTTAGTTGGGGAAGAAGATGGGCTGCGACCCTTATAAGACCCTGAGGCAGTCTTTTTGAGGGCTTTCCTTGAGGTTTGTGAGGGAGATCTAGAGCGTAATCTTGCCCTTTTAGATGATCTCTTGGATGTTGATGATTCCTCACTCTCAGAATCAGAAACTGGATCCTTCCTATGTTTCAGTTTCTGCAGCCATATTAATAATCTGCCTTCTCTATCCTTTAAGGTCTTAGAAGAAAAAGTACGGCAAATCTTACAGTCCTTGGCTGAATGATGTGGATAGAGGCAGTAAATGCAATCTTGATGAGGATCTCCAGAATGCAGTCTTTTCTTCCCACAAGTCTTGCAGTCTCTAAAGAGACTTTTCTTTTCCTTGTCAGACATAGTTGAAAAATAGCTGACAAATCCAAATAAATGAGTTTCTCTGAGAGAAAAAGAGCTGAATAAAGGTGTGAAAACAGAGCAGAGCTCTGAGGAGACTCCCTAGCACGACGTGCGGTAGAAAATCTGAGGTGCTAGAGCTTCTCTCAGGAGGTTCTGAAGGGTGCTGTTGCCTGATTGGTGGAGGATCAAGTTTGGTCCTTTTTCACAAAATGACTCTGATAGACTATCAAATTGAAGAGGCCTAGGGCCTTTTTCTCTTCAATATGTTTTAACATTACTTATGAAAATTGTACCGGGACTCCCATCTCGACGACGGGGAATGATTCAAGCATGTGAATCTATGAAAGTTCCAATACTGGAGTAAATAACCATTACGTCCTGCACCTGGCCCTCGGGGGAAGTGCTGTCGGTCCCCCCGAGGGCCTCCCTAGGCAGGGCTGGAAGGGAAATCGCTTCCCTTTGCACCCCTGCCCCCCCCACCCCCATCTAATGACGATTACGCTGACATCATTAGAGGCCACCCGACGCACTGGAAGCCATTTGCTTCCAGCGCGTCTACGGAAAAGAAGTTTCTCCTCCGGCCGGGGAGGATTGCTTCAAAAGAGGCATTGGGAGAAAGAAAAGGGTTTTCCTTTCCCTAGATGGCTCTTTTAGCATTCCTGCTGCGATCGGGCAGCAGGAATGCCCTCTAGGCACCAGGGATTTTGTTTGTGTGCGTTTTTTGTGCGGGGTGGCCCCTTGGGCAAGGGTTGCTCCCCAAGAGGGCATAATCTTGTACTCCGTTTCTGGCTACCCTGGGGGCAAATTGGCTCATTATTTTTAAGCCAATATGCCCCCAGGGGGTGGGGGGGGTAGAAGCCACATTGGTATCAGGGATGTTGTGTGGTTAGATTTTTTGTGTGGGGGGGTGAAACACTTTTTTTTTAGGCCCATCTGCCCCGGGGCAGAATCCACTTTGCACCAGGGATCTTGTGTGTGTGCTTTGTGTGGGGTGGTGGCCCCTTGGGTAAAGGATTCAGCACAATACTGGTGGCCATTTCTGTCTCCTAGGGGGCAGATTGGCCTAGTTTTGTTTTTAGGCCCATCTGCCCCGGAGACCACTAGACACCAGGGAAAATTTCTAAATGTTTGGTGGTGGGATGTTTCTCAACTGGCGAAGTATTTGCATTTGTGATTATAACAGCTTATTTCTATTTTTTGTTCTAGTTCAAAGCTTTTGCTTCTTTTGTTGTGGCTCGTTTTGGCAGTGGTTGACCTGCGGTTTGCACAGTTGCATGTTTTAGGTAAGTAAATTTACTCCAAAGGAGTATTGTTGCCATGCATGAATGACATGTTTGTAGGTGGTGTACTAGATGCAGGATTGTGTGTGAAATTGTCCTTAGATGTGTGCACAATGATATTTGTGCTGTCTTATGTCTAATTTGCTTTTCTTTTTTTCTTTTTAGTGGGATATTATTAGTGATTGCTGTGTCTGTGCAGATTAGTTGCTGGTAAGTCTAACTTTTTCATTCAAATAAGTGGTATAGTTTTTGAGTACATAACTCTTTGTGATAAAGCCACATTTTGTTTATTACTTTTTTAGACAGTGCTGGCTGTTGTTGGCGCATTTGTCATGTTACACTTCTTAGAAAGGATCATGGCTAGCTGCAGAGTGACCGCTCAGTAGGTTGTTGGCATGCTTTTTGAGTCGTCTTCTGACCATGATTATGAGACGGACTCTGCATCTGAGGCAGAGGAGGAAGAGAGAGATTCTGGCAGTGAGATTTCTGTCCAAGAGGAGTCTTCTGATGAGGAAGTCACTCTCAGTGGGCATGTTTTCAAGGAGGAAATCGATGTGGCAATGGCGCAGCAGCCATTGACTGAAAGGCTTCCCACTGGAAGACCTGACACCTGGGTTGCCCCAAACATGGAGCAGCCACAGTTGCCTGCCTTTACTAGGCTCCCAGGGTGTAGAGTAAATACAGAAAACGTTTTGCCTGTCAATTTCTTTGAGTTGTTTATGGACGATGTATTTGTGGAAGAGATTGTTGAGCAGACTAATTTGTATGCGGAGCAGTATTTGAGGGACAACGCTGCCAGACTTAGGCCTCAGTCTAGAGCTACCCATTGGATTCCCACAAATTTGGAACAGATGAAAAAGTTCTTGGGTTTGACTTTTTTGATGGGGTTGATAAGGAAGCCGTCACTGGCTTCGTATTGGTCTACTAGTCCCTTGATGGCAACGGCTATATTTTCTGCAATGATGACTCGTAATCGGTATTTGCTTATTCTTCGAATGCTGCATTTTGTTGAGTATGCTTTAGCCTTGCCACGCGATCACCCCTATTGTGACCGTCTTTTTAAGATTAGGCCTTTCCTCAATCATTTTGTAGATCGGTTTTCAGAGGTCTATGTGCCAGGCAAAGAAATAAGTGGGGAGGAGTCTTTGGTCCTGTTCAAGGGTCATTTGGTTTTTAGGCAGTACATTCCTAGCAAGAGGGCATGGTATGGAATTAAATTGTATATGCTGTCTGAAAGTAGTACAGGATATGTTTATAAATTCCAGGTCTACACTGGTAGGGATTCCAGAATTAACCCCCTGGTTGTCCACCCACTTTAGGAACTAGTGAGAAAATTGTGTGGGAACTTGGTAGATGACTGTTTAACAAAGCTCACCATTTGTATGTAGATAGCTTCTACAATGGAGTTCAGTTGTTCAGGGAGTTGTTCAGAGTGGACACTGTTGCTTGTGGCACAATCCGGTCTAACCGGAAAGGCTATCCAAGGGAGCTTGTATGTAAAAAACTTGAGAGGGGACAGTGCAGTGCCTTGCCGAATGATGACCTGCTAGCTCTGAAATTTGTAGACAGGAGGGATGTGTACGTGCTAACTACCATCCATGATGAGAGTACTTCACCTGTGGCTGTTTGGGGTCAAGTCACCGAAATGTGAGGAAAAGGAGTT
Organism: Pleurodeles waltl; assembly: GCF_031143425.1. NCBI lineage: Eukaryota > Metazoa > Chordata > Amphibia > Caudata > Salamandridae > Pleurodeles > Pleurodeles waltl. The sequence continues at coordinate 1,694,782,176 of NC_090440.1, forward strand.
TTTTTGCCACATTTTGAGGTTTGCAAAGGATTCTGTGTAACAGAACCTGATGAGAGCCCCAGAGGTCACCCCATCTTTGATTCCCCTAGGCGTCTAATTTTAAAAAATGCACAGGTTTGGTAAGTTTCCCCATGTGCCGGCTGAGCTAGAGGCCAAAATCCACAGCTAGGCACTTTGCCACAAACAGCTCTGATTTCTTTGGGAAAATGTGATGTGTCCACATTGTGTTGTGGGGCATTTCCTGTCGCGGGCACTAGGCCTACCCACACAAGTGAGGTACCATTTTTATCGGGAGACTTGGGGGAACGCTGGGCAGGAGGAAATTTGTGGCTCCTCTCAGATTCCAGAACTTTCTGTCAGTGAAATTTGAGGGAAAAGTGTTTTTGGCAAACATTTAAGGTTTGCAGAGGATTCTGGGTAAGAGAACCTGGTGAGAGCCCCACAAGTCACCCCATTCTGAATTCCCCTAGGTGTCTAGTTTTTCAAAAATGCACAGGATGGGTAGGTTTCCCTAGGTGCCAGCTGAGCTACAGGCCAGAATCCACAGCTAGGCACTTTCCAAAAAGCACATCATATTTCAATGTAAAAATGTGATGTGTCCATTTTGCGTTTCCTGTCACAGGCATTAGGCCTACCCATGCAAGTGAGGTACCATTTTTATCGGGAGACTTGGGGGAACGTAGAGCTGCAGAACAAGTGTTATTGCCCCTTGTCTTTCTCTACATTTTTTCTTTCCAAATGTAAGTCAGTTTGTAAAAAGGGCGTCTATTTGAGAAATGCCCTGTAATTCACATGCTAGTATGGAGACCCCTGAATTCAGAGATGTGCAAATAACCACTGCTTTTTCAACACCTGATCTTGTGCCCATTTTCGAAATACAAACGTTTCCTTGATACCGATTTTTCACTCTTTATGTTTCACCAAATGAATTTCTGTATGCCTAGTGTAGAATAAATACCCATTGCAAGGTGCAGCTCCTTTATTGGCTCTGGGTACCTAGGGATCTGTGTTCTGCTTTCTTTTGCAAGCCTTCAATACACTTATTTTCCTCTTCAGGAGATACAAGTCTATCTTTTTCCTTTGAGAAAGAAACAATCTTCATTTGAATCTCTTTGAATGATGTTTAGAACCTATCTGTTCGTGGTTATTAGTTTTGACTCTTCCAAGCAAGATGTCATAGCTCCCCCTACAGGAGTGGGTAACTGTAGGGAGAATGTTAAGCCATCATTGTCTGTTGCAAGATGAATTTGTCCCTCTTGAACCGGATGGTTTAAGGGGAGTGGTCTTTTGCTTCTGATAGTACTGTCTTGCCAGTTCTCTCCAATGTTGCTGAGACTGGTACTACCATTTTGGGGACTGAACACTCTGATGGAAATATCACCCACCTTTGGGTCTGTACTGTTGACTACAGAGCTTCTGTTCTTTCAGACCAATGCCCTTTAAGATCTCTACTTCACTTTCCACCCCAAGCATCTCTTCCTCAGTGTATTCTCCACAGAGTGCTGACCCAAAAAAAGGCAAATTAGCATTTTTTTTATTGTGCCTTGGGCTTTAAGGATGATAAGTGTATCCATGAGGATCTCCTTTGTTAAATTCCATGGAAGTAGCTAGTCATGGCAACCTCAACTAAATCTACTGCTGAGCTAATTACTTGTTTGAAAACTAGGGATGCCTCTGTAACCATTTCCATAATTTCTTGTAGCTAATATTTTGGATAATCAAAGAAAGACAATTTGATGCCCTCCCATATGTCTCTATGATATTTATTTAGTCCTGGCATTTTTCAAATGAGTGGAGGCCATATCACACATTTTACAGCCTGTCTCATCTACCTTTTTCTCTGTCTCTCCCAGGTGGAGCAGTAGATTCCTGAAACAATTAATGTTTTCGCCTGACTGTTGTGACTATGACTGAATCCAGCTTAGCATCAGTCTTGAGGAATTCTGTGTCTTTTTGTGGTGGCTTATATTACTTTAAAATGTGAGGGTTGCCGCCTTGAGTGTTGCAGGAGTCATACATTTCTCCTCTGCAATGTCCAGTAGACCTGATACAAGAGGCAAAAGAAGTTTAGGCTCTGCCTTGGCTGGAATGTTGCCAGTATGACTGACACCAACAGTTGAGGTATCACTAAAGGAATGTTTAGTCTTGCTGCTCCTCTGGGAAGAACTGTCTGGGATGTTAGAATATTCTCTAAGGGAGATTCTCTGGATGGAGAATGAGCTGGTGACATTAGAGTGAAGAAAGAGTGTGATGAGTGAGAATAAGGAGATTGTGATCATGAGTGTGATCTAGGTCTTCTGCTGATAGGCATGCTTGGTGGAGATGCCATGGTAAGAGAAGAGCTCTTCCACTTTAAAGGTCTTCTTAGGTTGGAAGAGATCAACATGTGTTAGGTGTCTGGACCCAAACTTCAAATGGTTTCATTGGCCTGAATGGATGATGTAGCAAATGGGCTGTGTATGGATCTGCAACCATTCTAGGGCGTTCTAATGGATTAAAAGTGGTTTCTTCTCTTCAGTTCTTGTTAGGACAGGAGCATGTTTGTGCTGCAGAAGAAAACTGCGAGACTGGATAAAGGAAGACAGAGACAATGCCAGAAATGATGATAAAGAAATGTGTTACTTTTTTTATGTTGATTGATGGCGAGTGTTCCAAAATCGATGTAGGTCTCTTTGATATTGATGGGGGCTCTGTTGAAGATGCTGGGTCTTTAATGGGTGATGCAAATGGGTCAACACCAAACTGACATGATGTGTATCCGTTGATGACAAAGGTAATCTTCTAATTGTTGATCTTGAGTGTTTTAACGTTGGCTATTTTGAGTGCCACCTGTGTCAAGATGCAATAGATCCATCCTTTGATGGCCAACATGTAGGAGCAGAGCCTCTCGATGGTGACATCATAGGTCTCAGCATCGACATTCTATGACGTCAAGAATTTTGAGAATGGTGCTGGTGTTTGTTTCTGCAACTTGACCTCTTTTCTGTAGACTGCCCTCTGTGGAGACTGTTTCAGCTGACGGTACATTCAAAGAAACTAGCTGACGGACTGGTCTGTCTAGCCTCCTCTTCTTCCTCTCTCCAGCCCTCATGGCCTGCGTCATGCCCATATGCCTGAAGCAGTCCCTGTCTTTGAGTTTTCTTTTAGACCTTTTTTTGACAAATGTCACACTCATTGACAGAGTGAGATACAGGGAGCCAGACCACACACAATTTGTGGGCATCTGTAACTGCCATCTTACTTCCACATGAATGGGTCTTAGAAAAAGAGATGCATTCTGATTAAAAATATTAGTCAGTCAAGTAAAAATGTTCAAAATGAGTTCTTGACAGAAAATAATATTTTTTAGAAGTGTGACTCCTCACAGGTATCCACAGATCCTACTCTAACAGGTTGGAAAATAAACTATCTCTGGAAGCCACCTGCCAGTACAGTGCATTGCAGTAAGGGGGGCCTCCTAGCTTCCTAAAGGTGCAGGCCTCCTTTCCTTCTTTACTCTTAATGTAAACCTACCCCGCTGCATTTTTTCCATCATGTACACAATGCTTAAAAGGGACTTTGCTTAACCGATGTTGCAACTCAGCTCAATTTAGAAGTTCAATTTCAACATTATAGACATTCAGGAAAAAAATTATCTCTGATAGACTTCCATTGTCTATGCTTTTACATGAACTCATAGATAAAGACATTTTGCAATGTAATTTCCATTGAACAATAACTACGCAGAAAGGTGTTCCGGGGTCCACACAAGCAGTGGGGAATTATTCAAGCACTTATGACTATCAATGAAGCTACTATGATCCAGAAAACAGTTTTCTTTAAGAAGAAATCGATTCTTCCACTTCCCCAGCAATATGGTGATCATCCATTCCCTTTCCGACTGTGGAAGGACAGTTACGCCTGTCCATGGCTGGAGTAAAGCTCAGATCCTTTACAGGGTGTAAGAGGGGAGGAGTTTTTGAGTGGTGACAAACAGCCATGTTGTGGGTGCTCACAAATGTCCAAGCAAAACCCCGCCTTGGAACATCCAATTCTATCCTCTTGTGTGGGATTTACTAGTGCAGAGGACTCCGCATTCTCGGTGGAGACCTTCACACATGTAAATGGGCTTTTACTTGTAAGGAACACTTTTGTAGATTCCTGACAGGTGTAAGTAGGTAAAGTAAAGTTAATCATACACTATACAACTCAGAAAATATTTTGAAGGTTTAGAAGAACATAAAAATCAAAGAAGTTGCAGAGTCGGAGCTTGCAGCTTCAGTGCGAGCAGTTGATAGCTCGGTTTGATTTGAAGGCCCCATGCTGTAACCATTTCTGATAGTATGCGAACTGTAACAAAAAAAGCAAAGGGTATTGTTTCTCTGCATGACTTACACAAGCGGCCTTTGAGTGGCGATGATGTAGTCAGGCTTCCCGTTCTTGTACACAAGCCGAGCGTTAGCCTGCACCCATTTCCAGTGGTTCTCCTTGGTAAGCAGGCGGAACACGGTCAGTCCACTCTCACCCGTCTTCATCACTACAAAAGATATCCAAGAATAAGAAGGTAACCAAGTAAAAAGAAGGGAATTGCAGGCACTATGCTTTAATTTTCTCTTGTGCTATAGATAGGATGACTGAGTATTAATCAAATGAGGTCACCGTGGTTCACGTGTGTATAAAGCATATTCTTACATGCATATTTCTAAAGAGGTATGGGGAATCCAGTTACCAAGTGGCCTTTCCTTTGTGAGGCTTTGACGCCCTCCATACCACTCTAGGGACACTGCTATAACAGTACAGGTAATCAGAAGCCACAACACCTAACTGTTCATTTATGGACTGATAGCATGACGTTTTAGGAATGTCAGTTCAATGGCAGCTGTGCTACATATGAATCTGAGATTCAAACAACAGCATGAAAAAGTGACATACGGACAAAAGTAATTTGAGGGAATTTAGATAAAAACTTGGCAATGTCCCTGGCTCAGCCCACTGATCAGACAGGTAAGTAAAATTGTAGCCTAGTGACAGACTCGTTGTGCAATCGTTCTGAGAGTTTGTACAGTCATTTACAGATGGCATGCTGACAAGAGTAATAACAATGGATTAGATATACCTCTGACCTGATTACTGAAGGCGTTGTTAATGAGTGGATAAATAGATGATATAAGTACATTTTCGTTTTAAAAAAACATTACGTGCAGTTTTCAGAAGCATCAATGTCAGACATCAAGAACAAGAAAAGGAAACTAGTGGATTGTAGGCGGTAGATGATAGTGTTGGGTGAAAATGGCAAATGTAACTATGCAGTCAGCGCAATTAGATGTGGTTGTGTTGTTCGTTCTGGATAACGTTGTGTAAGATGTATAGCATAGCGTTAGCTGGACGAGGAACTGAAAATATTTCAACATTTGTCAAGAAAGGGACGCAATCGAACAATGTAGCATGTGGGGCACTACTGCTCAAACAAAAGGCTCAGAAAGTAATGGCAGGCAAGAGGAGTAATGATGAAGCGGGAGCTGGACAGACAAACTGCAAGAACTTCACCAGAAAAGATAAGCAGGTTAGAGGAGAAGGAAGTGTCTGGTGCTGCACCAAATATAGTGACATTTTAGCCTTTATCACACTGATTATCTCTGAAGGTCCATTTTTGTTTTAAATAATCAGCATGTTTTTGTGAGTAATAAAATCGTTTCTGGAAAATATCATTACATTTATAATGCTAAATCCTTCTACTTATTCCATCTTATACTCTTTAATTTAATTACCTTTATGCCTCCTAAGCCATCATTCTGAGATGGCCTCAGTAATGTAGTAAGTGTTTTAGAATCAGCTAACATAACATAACACAACATTGCCAAGCTTCAACAGAAAGGGTTAGGTCCTCATTTAGAGTATGGTAACCAGCCTGCTGGTCTGTAGAGCAGCGTAGGTATGGACTCTGGTGGAAGACCAACTGATGTACCTATAGATCTCTGCAAGGCAGACAGATCTCTGTACCTTCTGAAGACACCTACACCTTGCAGGGCCAGTGTCATGTTTAAAGCACCATCTCAGATAAGTGTTTTGCTTTTCAAACATTATCTCCCATCGTGAAAATTTGTAATTGCTACGCTGGGAGTTTTCTCACAGGGTGTGGAGGTAATTTCTTGGGTTTCTAGTTCATGACCTCCAGCCAATATCTGGCAGTCACAAAATAGAAAAAATATATCAGCATGTCTGCCCTAAATAGGATGGATAGTCAGAGAAACTTTGACCAACAGCCCAAAGTACAGTGGACTGTTGGTCAAAGGTTTCCACCGTCTTAGGCAGAGAAGCCTCTGTCAGAAATATGGCGCTTCTGCTGATCTAAACAGAACAGATGGGACACTCACCATATTTCTGATGGACTATTCTGTCTACCAAACTCTGAATAAGGCCCATAGTACAAAGTGTAGATACAAAAAGGAAGCACAATCAAAAAGCTCTTCTATTACAGCATGTAGTTCAAAATGCCAGCATTAAGCCACACTTAAATGCCATAGCAAGCTGAGAAGATCACTGAAAGACTGACTCAGTAAAAACCTAAGAAGGAGACAGGTTGATATAAGTGTTAGCTGTAATACTGGTCAGGTGACAGGTTATCAGAAGAATAACAAAGGGTGCTAATAAAAATGTGCTTCGTAGCACTTACGGCATCTTTGCTGATACATGAACAGCACTGTACAATTATTGAGCCTTGCATCGAGACGGCGATCAATATAGCAGTGTCAAGCCTTGCTCCCAAGTGTAGAGAACAATTTTAACCTCAATTCTCGCATTGAGTTAAGAACACTATTTGAGTCTGGGGCCATGCTCTGGAGAAGGGGTGCTGTAGCGGTCCCATACCTTGCACTGAGGGGAAAGACACTGTGCCAGTATTGTTTTTTTGCATTAGGATAGAGTGTTCTGCATGAGCATTGATCTTTGTAGTTGGGTGAAGAGCACAGCAGCGGCGTCAAACCATACTCCTAGATGTCGAACACTGTATCATACTCAAGCCTCGCTTTGAGGTGAAAAAGTCTACTTGGGGCTTGGTTCTTCTGCTTTGAGAAAGGACGTTGTGCTGTTCCCTTGGCTTGTTGGGAAGAACCATGGACAGGTGTTGGGCCTTTCCCTGAGTTGAAGACCTCTGTTTCAGTATCATCGTCACAGTGTTCCTTATTGTGCAACAGAATGGGATGGACAGACCAACAGTGCCAGTGGCTTGCGCTTTTGTTAAAGCTAATCCCACCCAATCCCCTGTTTAGTTTCCCCCAGACCTAAATTCACTTTAGGTCCAATGGGACGTGTGCTCTTTTTGACATGAATAACGATTTTGCAGACCCTAAAAAATCACTGGTCCCTCTGGAAAAGGTATTCTGTCTGACCAAAAACATTTGATCACACAGCAAAGTGTTTGCTAAACATAGACCGGTGTCAAACATATAAATTCACACTTACTTCTAACATGGTTCTCGGCGCAATACAGCATGTCCGCAGCATGAATGAATTGGTACCCTGTGCCACGCATCTGCAGTTCAGCCTCAGTGTATCCAAGTACAACCTTACCCCTGTAGAAAGAAAAGAAGAAACACAGACCACTTTGAATTCCCTTAGGTTAGAGTTTAATTACTGTGCAGTTCCACCTAGTGCTCCTCTGTCATGTTTTGCTGATGTCTTTTGTGTGAGATATAATCTGAAAGTGACCCTGTGAGGCTCTACTATGAAGGGAAGTCGGAACAGAATAAAAAAATGGATATTGATGGATGTAAGACCTTTCCAAAGGCATGGTCTTTTGAATATGGTCTTGGGTTTACTATACCTACTTACCACTAATGAACACTGTCCCAGCTGGGATCTCAGAACATCTTCTGCGTTGAGCTACCCAATATACCCCTCTCACCTGTTACACCAGTACTCCTCATGGCTTGCTGCCATTGCAATCATGACCCAAATGAAATACTCACCAGGTGCAATTTTCATGGTTGTCTTCCTTTGGTGGAGTGGCTGTTGATTGTGTATGGGTACTACATGGTCAATGCCCATGAGACGATTCAGCATGAGACAAGTTTGCACTTTTGAACACCTTCCAAATTTTGTGAGTAGGTGTATTCTTGGTGGGCGTTCATCTTGTGCGTGTGTGCAGGAATCAAGCACTCTGCCCCAATGGAATGTCTGCATCACTTCTCCAGGTGTGTTTTGCATCATGGGTAATATTGCCAACTCTGACTCTGCTCACCAAAGTCAATATGTACTAAAGCATTTTCCTATTGACACAGAATCAGCAAAACCCTTTCATACATCTTGCTATAAGTCACATTGTTTGCCCAAGGTGCATAGGTATCCTCTATGCATTGTCCATGCTTTTATCATTTTTTTCCTAGCATGTAGCAGGGCTGGATCGGTAAATGTGCGCTTCTGGTTCTCAATCTTCTTTCTCGGTATAAGCCCTAATACACAAGTCTCAAGTGGGTGCAAAACTATGTCCATATGGATATAATCCGCTAATTTATACTGTGGATGTAATACACAATCTCATTTTGGGCAATCCACATGGATTGTCCTAATTGATTGCATACATTACAGCTGATGTGATTTAAGAACTGGTATGCAGGTATTTTGATTACATTTAGATCTGACATTTCTGGATCACTTCTTCTTATATAGCAGTGTCCTATACTACTCTTTCTCTGTAACTTCTTCCCTTAAGTCCAGCGTTTACTCTTCTCCAGGTTAGACAATTCAGATGCTCTGGAATGTGGTTAAGTTTTATATAATCAAAACACATCTTCTGTGTCATTTCCCAAACCATAGACTGTATTTAGAGTTGCATGTAAGAAAGTGTTACTTATTTGTAATCATAGTTTTGCATGGTAAGACTCCTCTCTAAAGTCATAAACGTAGCATATTCCCGCCTATACACAGGAACCCAGGAACACTCCTTCATATATTATAGTCAGTCAGAAGCTAGAGGCAGACATCTCAATGTTGAACACTCCAATATAAAGACAGGACAGCTTTTTCAGCTTTTTTTGATGGGAGAAAAACTCCATTTATAAAGCCCATAACTTCTTACGTGCAGCTGCTATAAAAAGGCTGACACTGGGGAGGGTTATAAAAGCCCCTCAGATGCTCTGCACCAGAGGGATCACTTTAATTTGTTTTCCATACGGCTGCTCAGGAACAGCTTCCTGAGTAGCCTGACTGTTTTGTTTTATTCACTGCAGCAACAATCGGCGTACATGGCATGCTGATGTCATTGCAGTAAAAGTGAAAATAAAACAAGCAGATGGGCTCCTCAGCCCCCAAGCCCTGATGTTCCTAGGAGAGGCATCATTGGAAAGGGGAAAATCTTCCCTATCCAATGGTACCTACCTCCTCTGCGGATCCCTGCATGGGGATCACCACAGGAGAGCGACCTCCAAGCAGGGCATAGTGGGAGCGGCCCCTTGAGCAAGTGTTTGTGCTTTGTCAAACAGCTCTCACTGTATGCGGGTGGAGGTTTCCTCTATTTCCTGCCTGCTGATATGCTGACAGTCCCTGTGGCCATCCCCCTTCTGCGTACGGCCAAAGGCCGTTTGCAGGGTGGGGTTGCGTGGTTATATGGGTTGGTTGGTTATAGGGGTTGGCCACAGGGCCTGGTCGCAGGCCAGGCCTAGTGCCCAACCCCCGTAGAACAGGGCTGGGTGGTTATGCGGGTTGGTTGCAGGCCTAGCGGCCAACCCCTGCTGCACACGGCCAAATGCCATGCGCAGCACGGGGTTGGGTGGTTATGACATAGAAATTCACTGAAAAAAACAAAGGGTTCAGGGATCTTATAGTTAGGAAATAGAATTAAAAAAACATAGAAATTCAATTAAAAAAAACAAAGGTATCAGGGGCGTTATAGTTAGGCTCACATTTCACACATACAAAACCATAGAAATTCAGTAGTTATAGTTAACTTAGCTAATTCTAACTTGTGCCCCTGTACTGCACTGCTTATGACCTCACATATTACATCACTCATGACATGGTCAATGACATCACTCATGACATCACTGATCTATAAGCATGAATTATAGTTACCTTACGGCACGAGTTATAGTTACTCCAAATAACTCTAACTATAACAGGTGAATTTCCATGGTTTTGTACGTTTAAAATGTCAGCCTAACTATAATGTCCCTGTAATCTTTGTTTTTTTAAGTAAATTTATGTTTTTTTAATTCTATTTCCTAACTATAACATCCTTTAACCTTTGTTTTTGTCAGTGAATATACATATATTCCCTTATCAACCCCAAAAATCACCCACCCCAGACCCTAAAAATACCCTTACCACCCAAATACCCTTACCCACCCTACCAAGCTAAACCCTAAAAATACCCTTACACCCAAATGCCCTTACCCTAATCCCTAATCCCTGAAAAAACCTTAAAACACAAATACTGTTACCCAGCCCTAAACCCTAAAAACACCCTCACACTAATATATGTATATATATATATATATATATATATATGTATATGTGTATATATATATTATAATAATGTAATCACTTAAATACTTAAATCCCTAAATCTCTCCTATGCGGTGCAGTACCACTTCAGAAGCCACACGGAGATCACAGATGATGGCAGTACATTCAGGTTTGTTTCCATACTTTATTTACTTTTGTGCACAATAGAATCTCATTCCTGTGTGATGGCGACATTTTCGGCTGTAGCCTTCAGCTGGCCATGAAAATAAACTAAGTGAAAGTGTTATTTAAAAAGAGGCACAACGCCGCTCCCATCCTCTAAATTAAAGGAAACACACATGGGTATATTGGTCTATTTACAAATGCAAGTGTCTTTTTAGATCTTCAGTAAATAAATGCTTCAGTAAGAGCATTCCGCAGCCAGTATTTCTAAAGACAACAAAAGATATTGATTACATTAAAGTTTTTGGCATAATGACACCTATTGTTTCTTCATAAATACATGATCATTTCACCAATTTAACAAAATGTGATCTGTATAATTAAAAATGTATATTAATGACAGAAATCATATATTCCAGTAATAGTACTTGAAAAAGTTAAAGGAGGTAGGAGAGAAATATAAATAGTTTATAAAACGTTAGGATATATATATAAAAGAAACACAAGAATCCTTGACTAACTCAGTTGTTCATTGGTTTCGCAAAATCCGAAACTGTAGATCAATTATCAGGGAGGACATACTAGATGTATACTTCCATACTGATGATCAACTCATTGTTGATTACATAGGTAAATGGTTTATGAGGCATGAACATATTGATAAACTTATTGCCCTGGATCACATATTCAGGCCTCACATCGGGTCGAGCATAAGACTAAAGGCAAACCCTCCGCAGCTTACATCAGTAACCAACACCTCCAGCCTGACAAGTCTCAGCCAGGCTCATGCCAAGCCCCAGAAATCCCCACCCGCTCTAGCATTTTAGCCGAGGTAGATTTACTATCCCATAAACACAATTAGGAAGCAGGATCACATCTCAAGGAATTAAATATCCCACTACATAAAGTTTTTCCACCGTATTTTGAGAGGGCATTCTCTTATACTAGGGGTATGGACCACTCATCCCCAGCTGATCCATTAATAATCGTAAAAAAGGCCCTTTATTGTGGAGTCCTCATTGGCCCTTTGTCAAGGTAAAGCACCCAAGTATATAAGACTAGTAGACTACTGTCCTGGAATGTAGCTGGGATAAAAGCCAAATTAAATGACCCAGAATGGGGAACATTTTTTGACCGACACCATATTGTGGTACGCCATGAGACCAGGGTGACAGAACCGGTCTTCAAGACAGGGTATCTAACCTTCTTGACTTGTACTGTACCATCAAATGCAGGTAGAGCTTCTGGTGGCATGTTAATATGGCTATTTAGCAGGGTCAAGTAAATACCAAATGACTGCAAAGACATACTGGCCATTGTAATTTCCTGTAGCAGTCCCACTAGGTTTAGGTACACTGCTCTCATTAGTATTTCCATACACTCACTCTCAGACAATCTACAATGTTGCTCAATTGACCGGCTGATTGGTATGCTTGATCAATTACATCCTACCTGGGCTAAATAATGTTTGGCGATTGTTATTTAACAATTATGATTGGGGAACCACTGTCCACTTTAATTAGTGACGAGCATGAACCAGGGGGTTGCACAACTCCACCGCATACCCCTCCCGTCGCTAATTTGGATTTTTGGTACACTTAGGTCGCTGAACAAATTATTAACAGCTTAGTGACACACGAGTTCAAAGCATTGAATGGCCGCACTGCCTCTGACATCTCCTCCAAACCCACCTTCAAAAGAGGCCCTTATACAAGCAATATAGATTTAATATCAATCTTTGGCCCTTTGTGGTGATATGGAGGTGGTACCAAGAATGAACAGTGATCATAAAGTCCTTAGCACATAGATTAAATACAAATCCTTTGCAAACACATACCCGAAACAAAACATCTCCATAAACCATATTATTACTACCAATAATCGAAGGAATGTTAAATGGGTCACAAGTTTTCTAAAAAATCACAATCTTGAGCCACATTTATCAAACTTATGTGGAACTTTTGGGTCCTTATGAACTAATTGATGATAATTTAATTAATTTTGTCAGTCTCCACTGTAAGCTTTAGACCGACTAAAGCAATATTTCACCAAGGAGGGGTGGGGGGGGTCAGTTGTCTGGTTAGCGCTCTGGTCGGTTCACTGACGAATGTAGACAGTGGCATAACAAACTTGAGGGGGACCCTCTGCAAAGTACATGGAGGGTCCCCCCCTCGTTGACCCACCACCTACCCCTTTTGCTGAGGGGCTCCCTGGAGCTTGGGGCCCCTGCACCACAGGGGCTGCCGGGCCTCACTTTACGCCACTGAACGTAGAGCAGCCAAAGAAGCATTATTGAGAGCAGTCAAGAAGGGACACCGAAGGGATATAACTGAGGCAAGAAAATCCTACAAGTCAACTCTGTCTACTCATAGAAAAACATGGGAGGGCGCTCATTGGAATGATTTTACAGAAAACCTCCAAAATAAGGATATGAATGCATTCTGGAAAATCATAGCCAATGGGACCCAGTCTATAGATATTCAACCTAATTCGGTTGTCCAACCGAAACTGTGGGTGTCACATTTATCTGAGCTATATAGGGGGTAGGGTGTTGATCTATAGCTTCTTGAGGTGAGGGTAGAGGTGATCAGATAGAGCCTCAAATTGACAAAAATGAAGAGAAATCTCTGGGATTCAGGCTTGCTAAAACGTAATAGACCCTGCACCAAATGAAAAGGGAGAAAGCACCAGGCCCAGACGGCATCCTTTGGGAACCCGCAATCTGAGTTCCATACCTAAATACCCTTGGTAATGCCATCATGAGAGGTGAAGATTTTCGGCATGTCAATACCAACTACAGACAGATCAGCTTGATCCATAACAACCAAATGCATTTCTGTAGACAGGTTCTAGCAAGACTTTTGGCAAGGATTTCAGACCACCATGTCCTTTCAGACTTTCAAACTGGGCTTAGAGGCAAGGTCAGCACATTAGAATAGGTGTTCCACTTCAAGACAATATGTTGGAAATACATTGACTTGAGGTGGGACCACTTATACATAGCCTTCAAGGACATGAGGGCTGCCTTTGACCTTGCCACTAGGGAAACCTCTGGAGGGCAAAGCCACAGAAAATGGGGTGGGAATTTTCTATATATACTCTTATATTCCTTCTAGAGTCTGCTTTATACCAGGTATGCATGCTCTTACCTAGGGGGGTCTCCCCCTACTGGATGGAAAAGCCTCACCCACTTCATAGTGGCATGCTTCGTCATCGGCTAGTCCAACCCACCGGGTTAAAATAGCACTAACCCGGTGGTCTCAACCATAGCCTCTGGGGAGAACTAGCTCCTCACGCGGCAGGGAGATCAGAATAAACTGTCTTCTGGTCAGTAGGATACCAGGATGGTAACAAAGAAGGTTAAAACTACCTCAGCATCTATCCAAGAATTATTATTTATTAGGGATGATGCTGGGTAGGGCTAAAATAAAATAAAATAAAATCAATAAAATGATAGCGATAATTAGTGGATCTACAATGGATCCGTGCACCTTATATGATCTACCAGCATGTTTCCGCCACTAGTGAGGTACTCGCGAGAAAAAAATAAATCTCATGGTGTTCTTCCTACAGTATTGCCTTCTTCAGGGCAACTGTGTTCTCATCCCTACTGTCTTAGCATGTCTAGCAACTCAGCATGCAAATAGGGCAAGGCTAGTTCTTACCTTTGTCCTCTAAGCGTCTCCTGGAACAAGAAATCACATGCGGGCATTTTGCCAAGGTGAGTCTATGTTCTCGGTAGCATTACATTTTGTCCACTGGACACCACAGGTGAAGCATACATCAATGGATACAAATTATTGCACACAGTGTATCATAACAGTGTGTAAAATCCCAGTGTCGACCAATAACTAATTCTTCATCATGATTACTCTAATTCTCATATTTCTAAAATCGTTCTACTTACCCTGCAACTGTCAAGGAAAGGTTTCATCAATCTCCAGGAGGGGGGATCCCCTATTGTCACACTCTACAAATCAGAACAGATCTTTTTACCACAGATTTTGGTGTCATGTTACAGTACTGGCTAAGAATCATCATTGTGGAGCTAAATCTTCCTTGTGGAGATAAATCTGACTTAAAAACAGGGAAAGGAGCACTCTACTCTCCAACTAAGTAGCACTCACTAAACAATACTTATATTGGCTCTCCCCCTCTCCTACCCTGTTTACTACATCTTGGGTATGTAGAGTCATGGTATTCATCTACCATACGGTTGAAACATTTCAAAATGTCAGTGACGTGATGGCAGTACAAGCCACATCGGCATATCGTGTTTTATTTATTATATGCAAAGGAAACTGTATTGCTGAAGGGAATACCAAACACATTCAAAAATTCGAAGCGTCATTCCCATGGCCATGCTCTTAATGGACTCTCCTGTTCCGGTTATCTCAGACACCCACCCCGTCCCCCTTACTTCCTCAAGGAGAAACCTCTGTTAGTCCACCTAGATTAGGCCACTCCGTAGGACTGCCGCTGCTCACGGTCTCCCCTCAACCGGCTGCTTATATCCATGCCTCATCGCATGCCTCTCCATTTCACCCGTCATTACGTCATCATTCTTTGCCACTTACCACTATATAGGGGATTCTGGTAAAGGTGGTACATTCTTGGAGAAGGATCACAAGAACGCTATATATTGTATTGGTGGGCACAACAACCTGATTCCCTCCGGAGGAGTCGACCCACGTCATCATCTGGTTTACTTAAGTGAATGTACGTGGTGGGGATGTAAATATATTGCACATCTCCCTAGTCAGTTGTTCACATAATATGATCCATATTCATCAGGCTAACACTCTCCAAAGTGTAACTCAAGAGTAGTAGTGTTATCATTTTTACCCAGTCAAACCCTAACTCTTGATAAAAAAAAAAATTATAATCGAGTGGACTGCCTGAAAAATAAAGCGTAAAGGTCACACCTCCATTAGTGTCGATAATTTCTCCAAGGTGTCATATAGGGTGTAATGTCTCATTAGGCACAATGACCATATCATGAAATGACTCATAGCACTCAAACCTCCTGAAATGCCCATAACCATGCTTCTTCAGGTTACAGGGGGTGCAGCCAATGATTTCTCATTGATGTATACGGCCTAAGCAGTCCATTGGTTTTCTGTGTCAGGCAAATATCCTCATAACGTTATGATACCTTTAATTGTACTTTTCTCCTTATTGTTGCAGTTTACCACCGACTTTACTGTATTAGTTGATGTTCACTGTTATTATGACTACTGTCTTCTCCTTCCTATTATCAAGATGTGCCCAATGTATCTCATCGTAAAGACCCTGTATATCTGTGTGGAGTCTGAACACCCACCTTTGTTCTCTCAGGAGCAAAGTACAAGCAGTGTCCACTATGGTGGTTTTTACCTGCTCGATGATTGAGCATGAAAACCTCCATGTCCTGTCCAGGAAATGGCACATCAGTTTTGCTGTCATCTTTTTACACCTAAATGAACTTCGATTTTCGTTGAGTCGTATTTTGACTGCTCGAGTGGTCATGCCTATGTATCTAAGTCCACACCTGCATGTTATTATATATACTACATTTTTGGTGTTATAATTGGAAAATGTTCTGAGCTCCCACGGTGAGCGTAGCCCCAGGTCCAGAGCCTTTTGTTTCTTTGTCAGATGCATTATCCACATGGGTGGTGCCCTACTACTGGGGGTAGATCCCACAGTGTCCTCTGTCTGTTAGTCTCCTGTGTCTTCCTTGGTCTTGTGTGAATGATCCAGTCTCTTAGGCTTTCTGAATGTTTGAAAGAGAACAATCCAAACCTCCGGTTTTAAAAAATCTCCAATGTTTTCAAACCATCTTTTTAACTGTGTTGGAAAGGGGAGTGTATGTGGTTATACAAATGACATTATCCGTCATTCCCTTGAGGCGTCCTTCCAAGAGCGAGTCCCTATTGCTGTTCTGTGCTTTTTTGTCAGCTTCATCAATAATCCTTGATGGGTAACCTCTCTCTCTAAGTTTTTTAGTAAGGAAATCCGCATGCTTTTTGTAGTCTTTCTTGAGGATATAATTTCTTCTGAGCCATAGGAACTGACCTACTGGGAGGTTGTCCTTAAGGCTCATAGGAAGAAAACTGCTGTAGCGGAGTAAGTTATTCATGTCTGTAGGTTTGAAAAATACCTCAGTTTGCAGTACTCCCTTGTCTGCAAATATCCTCAGGTCACGGAAATTCAATATGTTATTACTCAGAGTACTGGTGAACCTCAAGAATGGATCAATGTTGTTCAGCCATAGAGAGAAGTTCAGTGCTTCCTCTCTTGTCCCGTGCCAAATCAAAAGCACGCCATCAATATATCTCTTTCTTACTCGGATATTCTGCTGGTATGTATTCTCCTCTGTTAATATGTTTGATCTCTCCAGATGATAGACATAGAGACAGGCTAGGCTAGGGGGGAATGTACTGCCCATCGAGGTCCCATGGATCTGCAGGAAGAATGCACCTTCATATTCAAAGTAGTTGCATGTAAGTGCTAAATGTGCGCAATCCATTATGAAATCCTTTGGTGTGATGGAGTCCCAGCTGGACTCCTATAGGATGGTTTCAATTATCTTCAGTGTCTCCTCTTGGGGGATACTTGTATACAGGGCCTCAACGTCAAGACCAATCAGGAATTCAGCCTCTGGACAGAATGGCATCTCTTTTAACAGGTTCTGTACCTCTTTGATGTCTTTTAGGAAGGTAGGAGTCTTTTGTATTATAGGAAGCAGTCACTAAGTTTTGATAGTGGTTCTAATGAAGACCCTATCCCTGAGACGATAGGTCACCCGTGGGGGACCATCCCTTTATGGACCTTTGGTAAGATAGAAAATTAGAGTATCTTAGGGTCCAAATTCTTTAGAAATTGTGCCCACCTCTGGAAGGTCCTAAGGAACAACGGCATCCCGGGTGACTTACTAAGGATTCTAATAACCCTGCATTCAGAAACTTATGCTCAAGTTGGGTGGCACATGGATGAGACCTTACACCTAGGATTCCGATTATGCGAGGTGTAAGGCAAGGGTGTGTTCTAGCCCCCACGCTGGTTAGTTTATATATTAATGGTGCACTGGAGTGGCTGGATGACTGTAATCATGACGCCCCAAAATCTTTGAGTGTCAGTACTTCAGTACTCATGTTCGCTGGTAACACGCTGCTGCTCTCTAGAACTCCTATGGGCCTCCAGCATCTCCTGGACCAGCTTGCCTCTTTATGCATGTCCTAGGCCTTGAGATAAACACTGCAAATCCAAATGTATGGCAATCAATCCCACCGTTCTTTAAGGGGTAAGATGTTGGTGGAGGAAGCTTCGATTACCTGGGCTTTAGGCTTGCTGAGAACTGTTCTTGGGCTCCGCAGATAGAACAAAGTAGGGCCACATTGTAACACAGGGCGGCAGCTGCTGTAAGGAAGTTGAAGGCCACTTCTAGTGGTACAGTTTCACCAGTACTTTAAGTCTATGGAGCAACAGCCCTTGCTGGGGCTACCTATGGAGGAGAGTTATGGGGCAGTGCTGATGCCTCTTCTCTGGTCCTAGCTGAAAACAAATTTATCAGATCAATGTTTAACCTGCCCACAAGCACACCTTTGACGCCTATACATTTTGATTTAGCATTGGAAAGGTCGATTCAGCAGTACTTTTACAGCCTTTATAACACTGGGTACGACTTTGGTCACCAGCGGAACTGGCTCCTATTGTGATGCTTTAATCAAACTTATTAAGCGAGACAAAAGAGTATGTACTCCTTGGCTCAGTAGGATCAAACATCTCTGGGTACTTATTCAAAATGGAGAAGGGATGGCAGTGCCCAATGGCAATGGGAAAAGACACAGCCAACAACATGAAGAAAACTTTCTGGAACTGTACATTATCCAGGTTATGGAATGATTAAAAAGAGGATGGTCTCACCACAAAATCCCTCCTTCATAAATGCATCCTTAGCTTTGAGCCCTAACTGAATAGGATCAGGCCCAACTATGCTAGAGGTTTATATATTAGATTCAGAACTGAAAATGTACCCCTCAAAACATTTACAGCAAGCTAGGCTAAGGACACTATCTCATCTATTTATTGTCCTTTTTGTCCACTGATTTGAGAGTCAGAAGAACACTCATACATCGATGCTTGCATCGTTTTAGCATGTAAAGCAGCCCAATATAACACAACACTACACCCACAGGTACGTATTAATATTATAAACACATTAACTCCTCATGCTGTCTATCTGTTCAGATGTTGGCCTGGAATTCATGAAGGACTCCTTGGAGAGTTACTCAAAAGAAGCACAACTTACTGTATTTTTTCATTTTTAAAAATAAATAGAGACAGGGAACATGCTGTTTTCTGTCTGTATTCATATGTAAAAATAAGCAAAAATGGAAAACTGGGAGTCTTACTTATGAGATGTGATACAATGGAGCAAGTTGATTTGTTACCTCCAAGTACCTATACTGGGCTTTGGAGAATTAGATCTGGGAAACTCAATGAGAGGTTTCACAATCCAAAATAAAGATCTATGATACATTGTGCATTTCATTTGTTCTATTGTTACATGTATTTTCGTTTTACCTTGCTGCATGTGCACTTTAAGATCCTGACTGTTTGCCATTTACAATAACAACACATGCATGATGTTTTTGAACCTTGAATATTCTTGGTTTTAGCTCTGTAACACACACTAACATGATAACCTGATACATACCTGCTATTTCGTTGTAAAGGCATGTGTGGTAAAGACTTGCGCAGTAAAGACTGTTGTGTAGCCATTTTAGTTAGAGCTCCATGTACGTTATTTTAGCACATCAGGCTTGCCACTTTGCACTTTAACCTAGATATATTTTATTCAGCTTCATTTATTATTTTAACAAAAGCCACATTTGCGGTCTTGTTTTCATTTCTCTCTATCTAGCTGTTTTGCCTAGGCCAGCACTACGTTCTCAAACAAGACATTCTTGCTCACTCTGTGCTTTGTTCAAGGCTGTAGTGACATAGGAAGCTGGTGAACATGGTAAAAGTTTAGTTTCTGGTATTCATGGAAAAACACACATCCTTACGTAGGGATATTTTCTCAGAACATCAGTTGTTTTATTATAAAAACACTTCCTTGTCCCTTACACGTTAGAGGGAGATTCCAGCCAGAGGACCACGACTGTATGCTGACTGCTGAACGCTTTGCAACAGCTGCTTTTGAAGACTTCAACCCTTTGCTCAGGTATGGGGGATGATGTCTTCCCAAGGGAACCTGAAGGGCAGAATTAGAGCTTAACACGCAGTCTCTAATATAGCCTAGGTAGGAATTAGTCTATTGACTCTAGTGACAATATGGTAGCGTTATTTCTATGCTTTACTCTCCTTGTCACAATTTTAATCTAATCATGCTGTATCGTCCTGGTTATTGCAGTGCACGCTTTGCTATCTAAGATGCAGTCGCTTCATTAACACCTTATTGAAACATATACTGCCTCTGTTTGTCATTGTGTAAGTGAGACTACTGTAACTGAAAGAAACAGATGAGACCCGAGTCACCACGATTTCCTTGAGGAGTCAGTTATGTCATGCGCTCGGCTGCCCAATCATCCCTGCCCTCTGGTAGAGATGAGGCACTGCTAGTGAGCCGGAGAAAAGAAACGGATTGGGGAAACAGACGTCACCTGTAGTGGGTTAAGACTCAGTCTCCCCACACTGCGGGCGATTCTGCAGCTCAAAATTCAGTAGTCTCATTAGAATAATGAGAGCCTACGCGACAAGACAATGTGTGGTAAAGGCACGGCATGGTAATGAATGTGTTGTTGAAGGCAGTGCGTGGTAAAGACTGCGCTGTAAAGTAAGTGTCTTTCACCAAAAGTCTATAGGCTCCCCTGTGGATTAAATCATCCAATCTCAATGGCAAGCGAGAGGACAATTGATTATTTTGGGTGTAGTGTTTACATATAGATCTAATCTATAAACCAAGATGCACTGTTCTAAAATTCAAGACTCCACTCCACCTATTAGGGGAGGAGTATTTAGTACCCACAAGCATTAGCTTATTAGGAATAATAGCCCTCACTCACTATTAGGTGACATGCATCATCATTGGGCCATGCTCCTCATCAGTCCAGCACTGCAATGCCTGATGGGCTGTTCTAGTGCGGTCTTTGCCGGAGATCTTTTTGAGGAAATTGCTGGTGATGAGTGGATATCTGAGGGACTGGAACAAAAAACATTAAAATTGCCTATGGGTGTCAATAAGACAATTTTTTTCCTCAAACGGATACCAATGCCAAGATTAAAAACAGAGAAAGGGAAAACAGCAGAGTGTAATGGTCTGGTTCCCTATAAAGGGACAACGTGTATACCTCAACTGTTGGTATATGTGTGAGGAAACTGTGTGTGGGTACTCCTTACACTACGGAACAAATGATCTACATCTTTCTCGCCTATATAGTCTCAGGGATTTAGTAGCCATTGATCAGGACCTAACATAATTCCTAATCCTCACTAGGAGTGTAAGACATGTAGGTTTTTGACATCTAGAATCTTACAGTAGGGTTTTGTACTTCAAAATGCAGGGACTTGAATGAAAAGAAAACATGGTAGAATAGTACATGAATAATCCCACAGATGTGAGCACACTTTTCACACTATTGTTTAAGCAGACAATGCATATATTTACTACATCATACTCCCTCACATGGGGTAGCTGCAGCACATACCCAGAGGTGCCATAGTTGCGTGACAATCAAGCTGGCAGGAGCAGTCGCATTGGGGTCATCATACCGAGGGTTTATATAGAAAAACCTTTGATTTTTTCTCCCATTGGACAATATTGGTCTAATTTTTACACTGGTCTCTGCACGCAACGCACCCAGAAGAAATAGACATGGAGTTCACAAGAAATATATACTATTGTGATATTGATACGAGCTGTTACATTTATCATATGCTACAGTTATCAAAGAGAGGCAGCTATAGCACACACTGAATGGTGCTATACGTAAAAGACAAGCAGAAGTTTTATTACCTACGGGTCAGTGTGCCTACTTGCCTTTCAGATTTCACTAATGAAGTGTATGCCTCCCCAGTTTGGGGGACATATGGTTGGTCAGCGGATGGGCCAGGGAGTTCCTGGGAGACCCTTTACTTTACTCTATGCTGATTATTTCCATACTCAGCAGATTGCTTTACTGGAGGAACAGCTAGCATCCATGTGATCCCCAAGAGACCTATATACATGATTCTAGGAGGGTAAGAGTAATTTGGTGGAGCATGCTTTGCAGTGTTAAATGCATGTTTACATTCATACAGTACACCCCACGTAGAGCACAAATATGGCTTGCAGTGTTCACGTGCACCTGAGACACTTGTTGTTAAGGTGAAAAGTGTACTCACATGTAAGTTATTATTCATTTACTATTCTACCATGTTTTCTCTTTTATTCAGGTCCCTGCAATTTGAAGTAAAACCCCCTACTGTAAGATTCTAGATGTCAAAACTCTAGTTGATAAGCAGTATTCTTACACTCCTAGTGAGGATTAGGAATTATGGTATGTCCTGATGAAGCAACACTAGATTCATAAGAATGTATAGGTGAGAAACATGTTGACCGTTGGTTCTGTAGTGTAGGGAGTAACCACACACAGTTTCTCCACACATATCCCAACAGCTGAAGTGTTAGGTATACACGTTGAAACTTTATAGGGAACCAGACTACTGTACTCCGCTGTTTTCCCGTTCTCTGTTTTTAATCTTGGCATTGGTGTCAGGTTGGAGCTAAGATTGTCTTTCTTGACACCCATAGTCAATGTTAACTCTTTTTGTTCCAGTCCCTCACACATCCACTGACCATTGGCAATGCACTCAAAAAGAGCTCCGGCAAAGACCCCTCCGGAAGGGCCCATCAGGCACTGCAATGCCAGACTGACGAAGAGCACGGCCCGATGATAAAGCATGTCACCTAAAGGTGAGTGAGGGTGTTGTTCCTTATAAGCTAATGCTTGCGGGGACTAATGACTCCTCCCCTAATAGGTACAGTGGAGTCTTGAATTTCGGAACAGTGCATCTCAGTTTATAAAGTAGGTTCACTCAGGAAGACAGGTGCACTGGAATGCATAACTCTCCCTGTTTTTGCCCCCTTTTCATTTTCGCGATGTTTTAACATATGTTTCCCACTATCATCTCACTTGTAATGTTGAATGGCTGCATTTTTGGGCTTGGAAAAACTCACCAGACACAGACAGTTCTGAAAACTAAACATTCGGGGGAGTCCAGGGTGGTGTGCTACACATGCACCCCACACCATTTTCTTAACCACGGTGTACTGCAAACCTCAAATTTTGACTGAAAACACACATTTTCTTCACATTTCTGTGAGGAAAACGTCTGGAATCTGTGTGGGTGGCCCAAGAGACCTAGACACAAAAGGCATGAAAGTGCTACCTGGAGAGATCAGCAATAGGGGTAGGTGTGGGATTCAAGGCTGTGCTCAGCCGCCACCCATGGAAACCTACCGAATGCAGACATTTTTAAAAACTAGACAACCAGAGGAATTCAGGGAGTTGTGCCTTGTGTGACTCCCACAAGGCTTTCTTACCAATAATGACCTACAAACCTCAAACTTTGCCTGAATTATGCATTTTCCTTACATTTCTGTGATGGAAACTTGTTTAATATGCAGGAAGCCCCAAAGTTCCTACAACTCAGTATTGCCCCACATTTGCTTATAAAACCGCTGTGCCACTCATGTGGTTGGCCCTAGTGCCAGCAACAGAAACAGGTCAAACCGAGGACAATGGGAGTCCCCTCATAAAGCCTCCAATTGTCATTTTTTAGTGATCCTGGATTACGCTAAATTTCTAGTTTTTGAAAATTACAGATTTGCTAGGTTTCCCTAAGTGCCAGGTGAGCTGGGGGCCAAAATCTAAAGCTACCCACCTTGCAAACACAGGGTTATATTTCAGTGGAAAAAATGTGATGTGCCCATGTTGTGTTTTGGGCCATTTCCAGTCATGGAAGCATAGAATAGTGGCATATTTGTTATGGCCAATTGGATTTTGCTGCGTTTGTGCCTTCCAAATGTAGGCCAGGTAGTAAGAAAGAAGACAGTTTGAAAAATACCCTTTAAATCGTAGGCTCCTACAGGTACCTACAAATTCAGAGATGTACACATAACCACTGCTCCTAAACTCTACATCTTGTGCCCATTTCAGAAATACATAGGTATCCTTCATACCCATTTTTCACTCTACATATTTTGCCATATGAATTGGTCCATACTTAGTATACAATGGAAAAACACTGTGTGGTGCAGCTCAGTTGTTGGCTCTGGTACCTCAGGTTCTTGGAAAGCCTACAAGCTCTATACATCTCCGCAATCAAAATGGTCTAGCAAAATTAATAGTTCATTGTTTATGTTAATCAGGCATCATGACAAAAAGTTACATATGAGAACATTGTCACAAATGGCTGTTTTTGCCTACTCGTTTTCAATATTTCTTTGTTTCAATAGTTATTTTCTTTGGAAGAACCTTGAAGGATCTACAAATATGACCTCTTGCTAAATTTTGTCTACTTTCAGAAGTATATAGCTTTCCTGGATCACCTATGGGCAGTGGTTTCCACAACAAACTGAAAGTAGGCTGAAAGCACAAAAATAGGAAAAATGGGCTACCTCTTAGAAAAATGTGCAAACTGTGATAAAAAAATAGTTTTTTTGATTCAGCTTTACAAGTTCTTAAAAGCTGGGGAGATTGTGACATTAGCACAGCAAACCGTTCGATGATGCCCTTTTTAGGAAAAAAATGAGTTTTATCTAGAGCACTTTGTTCCTATTGCTTCCAAAAAACTCAAAATTTAGCTATATTTAGGCAATTTTCTCTGTCCCCTCCAAGGGAATCCACAAACCCTTGCACCTGTAGAATTTCTAGGATGTTGGAAAAAAGGACACAATTTTGGCATGGATAACCTTATGTGGACAAAAAGGTATGGAGGCCTAGTAATGACTAACTACCCCAAAATGGCCAAAAAAGGGTTCAGCATTGGAGGGGGGGTAAAGGCCCAGCAGTTAAGGGGTTAAGACCAGGTTGCAGCACCTAGCTGAAGATATGTAAAACAGTATCTTGAATAACATTTTACCTTCCCTCTCTGTTAGGGAAAAGTGCAGGGAAAAGGTGGCTGTCAGGTCAGAGAGTCAAAGATACCCAGAGTGCAGAGTTCTTTTAAGAATACAGCTGCTTTCCTGTACCAGCGTGCACTGTACTGGCACCAGTTTGCCTCACAGTCTCAGTTCTTTTAGGCAGATATATACGATGTGAGCTGAAGAGGTGGGTGAGTTGTTTAAGACTTCAGTGAGGATTCCTACCATGTTAAACTAGGATTACAAGTAAGTATCATTTTCTTCTGCTTTCGTGGAATCCTCATTGATTGGCATAAACATATAATAGAATAGTAAGCATATCCATAGTCTGGTGGAGCATAGACTGGAGTTGATGGTGTAGGATGTGTGTGGAGCTGGCTTTTGCCAACGCTGCACCGAATTGGACACAATTCTCAATTTAGCATGGTGCTGCTCCCCCCGGAGAGGTGCCCCACAGACAGGGCATAGTGAGGAAGCGAAAGGCAGCTTAGACTGACCATAGAGGAGCCTGTAGAGGACATGCAAAGAACGGCACGATTAGTGACATACTGACCTGCTGTGAAACCAAGCCTAGATCCTGTCAGTGGACGCCCTGTGTAACAATGAGGCAGCAATGGAGAACCAAGGAAGCTGGCAGGGGACCACGTGAGACTCAATCTGCCTGTGCTGAACAAGGACACAGAGAGGCAGCACATGTTGAACAAGGGCTGCCAGAGGATAATTGTGGGGGAGGAGCTGACTGTGCGGGCCAGTACTGCTAGATTGAAAAGTCATGTAGGTAGTCCACACTACCTGCCATCCAAAGATTGTAGGCAGCACTGCATTGAGCCTTTACCTCAGCTGGAGTTGCCTGAGCTCCTTCGAAGGGTCAACTGAATAAATTAGCCCAAAGTAGTGCCTGTGCGCAGAGACCTCCTGGGATACCTGAGAATGAGAGCAACCATCTAAATTCCAGAATAAGGTGAGCCCTCCCACCGACAGTGCCACATGTAAAACTGAACACCCAGAGAAGATAGCCCGAGCTGTCTCCAGCAGTAAGCCTGTACGTATGAGATGATATGGAAGACAACCTAGATGTATGACTCAAAATGGTGCCCAGACATTGAGGACATGAGATGGTGCCGGGTAAGTTATACTAGTGGCAGTGGAAAACTGTATTACCAGCTGAGCCCCTAATTAGGGCAAGATTGGTTCATACTACAAGTGCTGCCATTGTATAGAGCCACATCAGCAAAGATATCAAAATCTGCTAAGCAGCTCTGCCCAACCCAAATAACATACCCAGTGGGCTGGTCTCGGCTAACATGAGGCTCATCATTAAACACAAATAATATGGCAGACCAAGATCAGGAAAACAAGGAATGTGCCTAGCTTCACCAGAGCCCCAGGTAGCAGAAATGCAATGCACCTCCGATGTGCAAAGTACAGAAACCGCGGACATTGAGAAGCTTGTCACTCTAGACTTTATCGAGAAGACCATAGTCAGGCCAAAGACCGTTCTGGGGTCCAATCATATATTTGGTTGCGATGGACCTCACTCTGCTAAAGGCTGACCTAAGTAGACTAGTGGAAAGGGTAGCCAGCACTGAGAACTGAATGCCTGAACACACTCTGGAGGTCTCTGACCTGAAAGCAAGCCTGACAGAGACTTTACCAAATGTCTGCTTCCTCAAGAACAGAGCTGACGAAGCAGCAGACAGATTTTGCCATAGTAATCTGAGGTTTATATGGTTCCCAGAGAGAAAAGAAAACAAACCAGTGGCTTTTCTAGAGCAATCAGTTAAGGAGGCCCTGAATCCTGAAGGGCTGAACAACTTTTTTGCCGATGAGAGGGCACATAGATTCCCGACTAGCCATCCTAAACCAGTAGAACCGTCAAGGACACTTATTGGCAAGCTATTATACTATGAGGACCATAATGTAATCCTATGAAAAGCCAGAACTAT
Source organism: Pleurodeles waltl (assembly GCF_031143425.1). Classification (NCBI taxonomy): domain Eukaryota; kingdom Metazoa; phylum Chordata; class Amphibia; order Caudata; family Salamandridae; genus Pleurodeles; species Pleurodeles waltl. Next base: position 1,694,808,837 of record NC_090440.1, read on the forward strand.
GGTCCCATACATACAGAGAACTTGAAAGTATACATTTTCATGGGCAATACAGTGGCAATTCAATAGCAAAGGCCATCCTTTCACGCAGGAAAAGTGAAACTTTGGAAAGTGGGGATACAGCACATGGTGCTGTTCCCTGCAAAACTGAAAATCATGGTGAAGGGTGGACATTACTTTTCACAGACCCGAAAGAAGATTGGTCCTTGGTGGAGGCAAATGAAGCAGATCTATGGACACCTGGTAGCCCAGAACCAATACTGTGATGTCCTCTGAGATGAAGCTCACAGAGCCAGAAACAGTTCATCACCTACTGAGGCAGCGACAGAACGCAAAAAGGCTATTGCAATGGCCACAGCCCCGTGAAAGCCCTCTGAATCATCAAGACAAGAAACAGAAGATGAAACAGTCTCTAGGAAGGTGTATACATCGGAGGAGAAATCAGAGACACTGATGATCTCCCGCAAATAATGCCTAAATTGGTGTATGACCTCTTACAGACAGTCCCTAAAGTACGCACTAGTAAACACCTAGACAAACAGGGCCTCCTTTCCCTCCATCTTTCAGAGTGCTTCCTCCTGCCTTCTGCCTCATTTCCACTGCTTTGTCCCTCCTTTCACTCAGTTTTACTGAGTACTTTCTTCTGCTTTCTGCCTCATTTTCACTACTTTCTCCCCCTTCCCCTCCGTTTTTCTGAGTGCTTCCTCCTGCCTTCTGACTTGTTTTCACTGCTTTCTCCCTCCTTTCCCTCCATTTTTTTGAGTACTTTCACTGCCTTTTGCCTCTTTTCTTTCTCTATTCATTTTTTTACCCATACCCACTGTCACCTGCTGCCTGTTTTCCCGCCTCGCCCCAATCACTGCCTCCCAGGTCCTACTTAATGGAAGCTGCAATGCGACCCCATTGAGCAGGTCCAAGGCCAGCTCTTCCCTGCTGCTGCATCACTCTCTCCTGTTTGCTGCCTTGTTCTCAATACCTCCTTGTCCCCCACCCCCGTTTTTCTGAATGCTTTCTGCCTCATTTTCAAAAAAGCAAGCTGGTTCCCTGAGGAACTGCACTCCTCCAAATGCAACTGCAGACAACTCAAAAAGGAAGTAGCGCATAAGCAAAAAAACAGAAGCCTGCACTGCCTTCAGGACCACCCTCAACCAATACCACCACCTCCTAAAAGAAACCAAGAAGAACACACTAGCAGATGGCATCAAAGCCAGCACAAACCACAGCGAAGAACTCTTTGCCATCGTGAAGGAGTTCACCAATCCCACAGCCCCTGAGAACATCACTCCCTCCCAGGAACTGTTCGACAACCTTGCAGACTTCTTCCATGACAAGATCTCAGCTAGCTACGAAAACTTTGAGCGCCAACCCTCCGCCGCAGACAGCATCAACCAGCTCACATGCACAAACAGAAACCCTGGACACCTTCTCACCCACTGGGAACTTCTCACTATGCAAGACTCTATCGCCATCATGAACTCCGTACACTCGGGAGCACCCATGGACCCTTGCCCCCGCCACGTCAACCTTGGAAACAAGACAATCGTCAATGAGCTCAGGAAGGTCCTGATTACCTCCATCACATGGCCTCCTTCCCAGAGGTCTGGAAGCAGACTGAAGTGAGGCCCATCCTGAAAAAAACATCTGCCAACCACTGGCCCATCTCTTTTCTCCCCTAGCCAGCAAAAGTCCTTGAGAAAGCAATCAACCAGCAACTCACCCAACACCTAGAAGACCTCCCGGACCCCTCCTAATCTGGATTTTTAGCTACCTACAGTACAGAGACAGTCCTGATTGCAGCCACAGATTATACTGGAGCCCTCCTGGACTGTGGGGAAACAGCAGCCACCATCCTCCTGGACCTTCACACTATGTTTGACACTGTCTTCAACCACATCCTTATCAACAGACTCCACCACATTGGGATTCAAGAAAACACCCTCAAATGGATCGCCTCATACCTCAACAGCAGAACCCAAAGGATCAGTCTCCCACCGTTCACCTTAGAGCTAAAGAAGATCATCTGTGGAGTCCCCCAAGGACCATCCCTCAGCCCAACCCTCCATGATCCCCATGGCCCTCACCGTCACATCACAAGGACTCAATATCATCTCCTACACCGACGACACACAACTCATCCTCTCACTGTCTGATGATCCCTCCACCACAAAAGCTCAGATGCTTCCTCAGATGCTTGATCAACGTAGCAGATTGGATGAAGGACAATTGTCTCAAACTCAACACCTGAAAACGGAAGTACGTATCTTTGGGAACAACACCTTGCCATGGACTAACACATGGTGACCTACAGAGCTTGGCACACCTCCTGCCCCAACAGACCACACCCGCAACCTCTGCATCATCCTGGATATCAAGCTATCCATTAAGAAATAAGTGGAGGCAGTCTAATCTGCCTGCTCCCACACCCTTTGCATGCTCCACAAGATCTTCAGGTGGCCCCAGCAGACACCAAAAGGAACGCCATGCAGGCCCTCATCACCAGCAGACTGGACTATAGAAACACGCACTATAGAAGAATCACAGCACGCCTCCTGAAGAGACTTCAGACAATACAGAACTCAGAGGCAAGACTCATACTCGACCTCTGCAGAAGGATTCACATCACATCCCATCTCAAAAAACTACACTGGCTTCTGATTCAGAAGAGATTCCAGTTAAAGATGCTGGCCCAGGCCTACAAGCCTTTACAACGAAGAACCAGCATACATCAACCAACGCCAGACACCTACTATCAGCTTCCCTCTCCCTCGCAGTCACTCGACAGATTCGTCGAGCCAACAGCAGAGGAGGCACCTTCTCACACCTGCCAGCCAAGGCCTCACCCTGCACCTCAGGATTGCACTGTCACTCCAACGATTCAGAAGAGAACTAAAGACCTGGATGCTCAAAAGATCATTCCTCGATGCAGTAACATTCAGCTCCAGCACCTTGAGACCCTCACGGGTGATTTGCCACACTCTCAAACTGTTGAAAAGCTCTTCACCAACTGGTAACAGAGTATTCCTTATATTTCCCACTGCATGCACTATAAACGTGCATACTTGAAGAACTAGATCTGATGCACAAAGTGCCCACAAGACCATTCCTGACACATGCATCTCTGACCAAGGCAATTATTCACACTTGGGGAAGGTGAGGAGATGGGCCCGAGGTTGACAGCCTTATGCAACTCTTCTCCATCTGAGGAATGAGAAAGCATTTTGTTACAGCAGTTTACAGGTCGATCAGAAACACAAAGGAAATGGGCCTTAGACCCCTGAGAATAAAATGGAACACAGATCTAAGAAAGGACCTGACAGATGCTGTGCGGGCTCAGGTATTGCAGCAAACTGCCAGAGTATCTCAAAATGCCCAGTTCAAGCACCTACAGTTTAATTAAGTTCACATAATCTATCTGCCTCCTGTGCAATAACAGGCCATGGACCCAGCCACGACAATGGCCTGGCCTAGATGTAGGGTGATTGGACCTAATTTCATTACATGGTGTGGGATTGGGTGGTGATCAGGTGATAGAAGACAAGCATCACAAACTTGACAGGCAGACGTAACATCGATGACCCCAAGGTGTGCCTGCTGAGCCTATTGACCCCCCCAAGAATGACAAGTCAAATGGTAAATACATTGCTTTGGCCCTGACCCTTGCAAAGAGGTTAATAGTGATGCATTGGAGATCTGCCCTCCCTTCAGTCCTGGACAGATGAAGGATAGACCTATGCAAATGTACTAAAGCTGAGATAGCTGTAAGCAAGCACCCAATATTTGTGACTTCTAGAGTGAGGGCCATTTTGAACTAGGAACCCCCGTTATGAGCCATTAACTTTGTTCACATGTGAGACATTCTTTGTTAGTAATATACTCAGGATAATCCCTTGATAACTTCCAGGTAGGTGCCTTAGATATATATGTTTGTCAGAGATACATTTCTTAACCAAGGAGCAGATGCCACTCTACTTCATGTAGAAGGAGCCCAGGCTTTCCCTGGATGAAGTTTGTTAGCTGATTGGTAACAGAAAGAAATGTAGGGAAATACCCATCTAACTATGGATAGCTTGGAAGAAGCCAAACCGGTCCTCAGCAGACCACAGTTAACAAAGACCTAGCTTGTTTTTCACGTATCCTTTGTTTTATCTAAATAAAACTGAAGGATCCTTTTTACATTTAAAGACGGTAGAAAGCTTTCCTCTGAAGAAGATGGGTCACAGAAGAATACTGGCAACAAGATAGTCTAATATATATTAAAATCTGATTCCACCTTAGGTAAAAAAAGGAGGGGTGCGTTCTGTTGTTCTGAAACACTGTGTTTCGCTCCACTGCTGACAGCGACTGAAATTCCCTAATCTGTATTGCGGAGGGAATTGTAACTAAAATGCTACGTTCCATGAAAAGTGTTTGTGTATGGGCTCAACCGCTAGAGGCATTAGCTTTGACAAACCAGATTTAATTCCAAGGAGGGTGGTGGGTGTCTAATTAAAGGAAAAGATTTTCCTTTCCGGAAGGCCTTAATGATTTGTATGATGAAAAATATTTCTGTGTAGGTCCCTTTCTATATGCTGTGATGGCAGCAGGGTGCACTGTAATGGGAGAATACTGTAATTTTAACTTGGCCAGGTGCAGCAAATAAGGTATAATGGCTTCCTCTTGACAGAGAACAGGGTCATGGCCATTGCCTAAATACCATATAGCAAATTTCTTCCATTTGAGTCCGTAGAATGCTCTGGTGGAGAGGTGTTTGGCCTCCTTGAGGATGTTCATACAGTCAGGTGGTCAATTCAAATGTCCATATTGTATGACTTTATAAGCCATGCTCCTAAATTCAATGAGTACTCAAAAATAGAGTCTGTTGGCATAGCAATGTCTTGTGGGGTTTGACAGATAAGTGTAGTAGCTTGAGATACCACCACTTTTCTGGCCATTCTGATGCTACTACAATCATTGTGGTGTTGGTGTTCTAGCTTGGTTAGCAGTGTTGACATCAGGAAATTCAGATAAAAGGCATAAACATATCTTCTGGACCAACTGATCAGAAGGGCATTGCTCAGAGCTTTTGGTTCATATGCCCTTGCACCATAATTTGGGCATTTTGCATTTCTTTCTAGTGCAAAAAGATGTATGTTTAGAAGATTTCTAATAGGACTTCTAATTCTCACTCATGATTTTTTTGAAACACCTCCTTATTAGGTCAGCTCCGCAAACATGCAGATGAACTGCTTCTCACTAGTAACCAATGGCAAACTGATTGGGATTTGAGTGATATAATTCTAGACTTGGTTAATCCTTGTTTGTTGAGGTAGTACATCATTGTGGTATTGTCTATTTGCACTAAGATTCTGTTTATTTCAATGATGTTAAGAAGACTCTGATGGCCAGATGTACTACTTCTAGTACATTTATGTGATAGAGATGTTGCTTTGACCTGGACAGCATAGCCAGACTGGACGATTTGTAGCACCCATCTGTTGGCACCGATTGTTTTCCACCCTGTCAGATGCTTTATTACACTCCCACCTAGTGGAGTGGGTAACAGAAAAGGAGAAGTGAACCGTCTCTGATTTCACTGGGAGCATGATTTTGTGTATGAGTGCTGCTGTTGTTCATGTTGTTGGCCTCTTACTCTATCATTTATGCACCAGTATTCAAACTGCTGTTGTTGATGTAACTGTCTTTCAGCTTGGGAACAAGAGGACCACTGAGGTAATACCACCCTCTGTCTCTGCTGTTATATTGAATGTTTCTTTCTGTACTGATACCAATAACTATTTTCTTCTAAGCAGACAGCTTTTAATGAATTGGACTATGGGGTCTAAATTCTCTCCAGCCTACGCCAATCTCTTTATGGGACTATTCGAACAAAACATGATTTGGAGTGAGAAGGGCAGTACGTGGATTTCGGACATACTCTTCTGGGGCAGATATATAGATGATTGCCTTATGATCTGGACGGGAGACCTACATAAACTGAAGGATTTTATTAGCTACCTAAACATCAATGACTACAATATCCATTTCACCTCAGAACATAACGCTACCAACATTGCGTTTCTGGATGTAGAATTATTTATTCATGAGAACAGAATAGAGAGTCGATTATACAGGAAAAGCACTGCATGTAATTCTATTTTACATGCACGTAGCGCACACCCAACACACCAAATCAATTCGATACCATATGGGGAGATGGTACGGGCAAGAAGAAACTGCAGCTTAGAAGAAGACTTTGTCTCATGCATTGAAGACATGAGTGTCAGATTCAGGGCACAGGACTATCCCCCAAAAGTGATAGAGAGAGCCTGCGATAGGGCTAGGCGTCTAAAAAGACCAGACACACTTAATCATATATCCAGACCCAGGGCTAATGTTATCCGCTGTATAACCAACTACACAAGAACAGCCATTCTCCTACATAAATGCATGAATAGACATTGGCACTTATTAACTGCGGATCCTAACCTCAAGAAGGTGATCGCAGATAAACCTGTCTTGACTTTTAGAAGGGGCAAATCTTTGAAAAGCAGTCTGTGTCCTAGCTATCGCACTAAACGGATTCAGGACAATTGGCTTAATAGCCGTAGCAAAGGATTTTTTAAATGTGGCCACTGTGGCATGTGCCGATGGGCCAAATCAGACATTACAACATTTATGAGTTCAACTGGATCTCAATTTAACATCAACCACAACATCACATGCGATACCAAGTTTGTCATCTACATGATCATCTGTAAATGTGGTCTCTACTATGTAGGCAGTACCATTAGGCCACTCAAAGTGAGGGCAAGCGAACATTTTAGGGCCCTAAGACAGGGGGATGAAAGGTATCCTATAGTGAGCCACATGAGACAATGTCCGAAACAAAACAATACTTGTGGTTTTGAGTTCTTTGGCTTTGATCTGATCAATAAAGACCCCAGGGGAGGTAATAGAGAATTGGCACTCAGGAGAAAAGAATGCTATTGGATTCTTAAACTTAGAGCGGTGGAGGAGGGCCTGAATACTAACTTTGAGATGGAATATTATCTAGGTGAATAAATGTGACATTGCCATTTCAGACATGACAGCTTGTTGTCTCCAGATTGTCTATTGTAACACCTGTAATTATACATATCATGCACTTGGTTTTATCTATTCTGTAATTCATATCTGGTCACCACACCAACTTTACAGATATTAAAGTGAATATGTGTATCTTGGCCCTGTCCTATGGCAGGTCCTGTCCCCTTTTGTGTCTTGGTAGTGGCACTCTTCCTCCATTTTATATTGTTTCACCTCTTAACATATCTACATCTGTATTTTGGCATTATCATATTCATATTTCTCCACCATTTTTTGACTAATTGGGTTTCAGTCGGCTTCTAGATTTAATATTAATGGCATGATTATGCAAACTAATTATCACGATGGCATAAGATCATGCTACGTTACTCTCGTTTTATTAAGCGGTAAGACATCACCGCTGAGCACCTACTCTTAGTTGTGCTCCAATAACAATAGACTCATGCTCTCCTTTTCGATCTCAGGATATACGAAACTGGGATCCGTTTTTTGATTCACCGCCACCCTCGCCCACCTAGTCAGTATGTTTTTCACCATTCCAAGATGGCGGCCATGGACTAATACGAGTCCTACCTTCATTTCCGTGCACAGTATGCACGGTGAAGGTACTTTAAATGGAACACCCACCAAGTTTAGTGGTTGCTCACACATGGTCCGGACACTACGGGACGCCGCGCAATCATCTGAACGCGGTCTCCCGTTCTCTACTATTTCGTTTTTGATTAGGTAAGCGGTCTGTCGTAGATTACTATTTCACAACTTTTGTAGTAAGGTTTCTGCATAAAAAAGGATATAAACGTGGTATTACTCGGCGGGCTGACTAGTATTCCGTCAACCTACTGAAGTGACATTCTATATTCTTCTTATTCTTAGGATTCTCGGTGGTATAGATTTTTCTACTAAAATCTACTTCTATCTATCCAAGGTACCACGAGGTTAGTTACAGGCTCTATGGCCGTTTCTATGATTTCATTATTTCTTTATTACGGCATTACCGTCATGTTCCCGGGCTGACGTCCGTTATTTATATTGGGCTATTTTGTTTAGTTTCAGATTCCTGGGATGGCTCAGGAGTCCCATTACTGATAAAATATCGATTTTTAGCTCAGGTATGTGTTTTCAGTTCTGTTCGGTGAGCGTGACACACAAATTTGGAGGCCGTAATTTTAACTCTATGGCCTTTTTCTGATCTCATTTGCTTTTTGACATACCGGCCTTTTGAATTTGAGTTTTTTTGAATGTTCTCACCTACATCACAATCTAAAATTGAGGACGTGCACCAATCATGACACAACAAATCTTAGCGTGTATTAGCCTTTACAATGAATGTTCGTACCGACAGCGTCTGTCCTGTTTTATTATATTTTTATTGCATTTTCACAAGAATTGACCTCCTTTTCCTTCCGTTTCACGTTGTATCAATTTTTGCTTGTTAATACCCGTATGGGTGAAGGTTTAATTCTTCTCTGCTCTTTTCACATATGTCACATATTGCAATTTCCCTTTGTGAATCACACAAACGTCACGGTGGGGGTGACATATTGTTGTCACTCATTGTTTATTATGAATCAGAGATTACCGTATCACATGTCTTAGACAATATCTTTGTTTATTCTAGCCCTGATGAAGTCTTGGAGATTTATATCTCATAAGACGAAACACGTGTTGGCGTTTTATTACTTGATTACCTTTCGGATGCTACGGTCACGGATGTGTTGACCTTAAGGATTGTTCTTCCATCACTGTGATGTAACCTATCTTTCAAGAATAAATTGAAGATTCCTGTTTTCACGATTTCCGGTCTCACAACGAAATTCTCGATTAGTATTTTATGGACACTAAACACATCTTATGTAATTGTTTTTGATTCATGAGTGCCCTGACTTCCAATTTATCTATGTTCGGTCTCTTCGGAAACCTCAGAGGATTAGGGAAGATCCTCTTGCCAGGAGCACCGTGCCCTATCTGCTATGTATATCTATTACCTTGGGGATTCATTGTGAGCGCCCAATTTCTATGTTCTTTCTTTCCAATAAAGCTTGCCTTGCTGACCTACTAACCTTGCCAATGCCTTTGTGAATGCTGTGCACTATCAGGAATAATGCAAATGATTTTTGCCAATCGTATGCAACATCAGCACAAAAAAAAGAAAAAAGGCACAGTGGATATGGCCACTGCTAGTGGTCGTGTCATTCTTCTGGCATGCACAAGCGTGATGACGTATGCATACACATGCGTTACTACCTACACATTGAGGTGGCTTTTTCTTCATTTGTTTTTTATTTACCAATCCAAAATAGGGGACAGCACTTTGATCAGTATATACATTTAAAAAAATTGCAGAGCACAAGATTTTTCTGCACTCCAAAAATGGAAAATGTCAGCTACCGGCCCTCTAAAACAAAGAATAAATAAAAAATAAATATGAAAGGTTCACTAATAGTTTAAAGAACAATGAAGGAGCAGGTGGGGATGCAAGGAACAGGGAGGAGGTGAAGGAGGAGGAAGTTAAAAGCAGCACATGAGGGAGAGAGCAAAGTGGGGGAGAATATTTAGTCTGTGGAGTACAGGTGAGGGTATTTAGTGGGGGGAGAAGCACATGAGGAAAACAGTTGAAAAAACATGGGTTTTCATGCAATATGTAATGCTTAACCAAAAATAAAAAAGTGGTTTCCTAAAAGTGAGCAGTGGATGAATACAAGCCCGCCAGTGAAAAGGATGGTAAAAAGGCTATGTTCCAGCGGTGGGACAAGCTAAGAAGAGGAAAGCAAGCCATTGAATAAGAAACAAGCAAATAAGCATGACAATAATGCCAACCCATTTTAAGCAATGGGTTGGCTGTAAATCCAGTTTTTGATAACCCCACAAAAGGTCTTTTGCACCTAGACAGCTTATGCTGTCTGGTAGACAAGACCTAAAAAGGACCGGTCAGTAGTGAACCTCAGGTTGCTAAGGTGAATACATGGTCAGTTTCTTCTGTGCAAGTACTCGCTTTGTTCTCCCTGTCTTTACAGTTTGTGGAGTTTTCATCACTTAACTGGGCATTTCTTAATCCTGATCCAGACCATTTGGTGCTGTAGGCAAAATAACAGTCTATCTTTAGGGGTGCTCTTTATTCAATAATAAAGAGGCAGATTTCAGGAATTTGAAAACAAGCAGTGGGTTTAAGCTAATGCTTATTGCAATTAAACGTCTGGAAGACCTAATCAACCGCACCCTTTGGCTGTTTTAGTGCAGCAAATGCAATTCTGTACAATTCTACTTTTGTCCCAAACCAGTCTGCTTACTGTCTTATTGAACTTTAAAAATTTATCAACGAAGTACTTTGGAATATTCTAAATAAAGGGTAGGAATCATTTTCTTCAGTGCTGTTCTCAAAGCAAATCATGTTTTTGAGCAAATTCATTGCTCTGTTTACTTGGTATTATGTTCATGAAGGTCCACTGTGTGACAATGATTGTGTACCTTTACAGTGAAAGACACAAATGCGTGTACACACCAGTGTATTGGCAAGTTAAGCTATGGTTTTGCCTCGCTTCCTCGATGGGAAGAGGCAAGGGTTCGCCTAATTAATGTTGAGTCTTGTAACAGATTCCAACATGTGCAATACATACTTGGCGTCACAGGCTACCGGTGTGAAGTCGAGCTTATGCTTGGTCCTGAAGATCATGTTCTTAGTTCTGATCTCCAGAATGGATGGAGACTGCAGCGGGGTGGAGATGGCAAAAAGCGCAGGCTGGGGTGGCACCAGGGACCCTTCTTCACTCCGCTGGTTCTGTCCATGCAGGAATTTCAGCCTACCCTGGAGGTTCAAAGCCTGCAAGAAAAAATCCCGAGCTTCTCAGTGAGGACACATAAAGCCACTGAATTTCTACACAGGAGGATTAACAGATGCCACTAAACGTTTATTTCATCACATCGGGACAACAGGTCCCCTGTAACATCCACCCCACTTCTGCAGCATGGAAACAAACCCAATTTTGCTTCTTTAGAACAAGAGGTGCCACTTACCATCCACAACATCTATGTAAATGTTGTATGTCACAATAGCAAGGTCACTAACATTGACGTGCACATATATCGACTTCACTAAATCAACTACCAGCATGTCGTCAAGCCAAGCATATATGAAGTATAGATTTAATATACTTAACTCCACATGCACCTATCTTGACAATATGTTGGTATTCAATATAAACTTCAATATTGTGGAAGAATACCTGTGGAACAAGAGGTGCTATTTAATGCCCAATCCACCTTGAAGAGTAGAGGCACCAGTTAACGTCTGCATCTAGCTTTCAGAAGAACATGATGTGCCACTTGAAAATACTTACTAGGAGGTGGAAATTTGAGAAGATTTTTCCTCCACAGCATTATGAAGTTAGTTTTAAGCTTCACAATTTTGGTGAGATTCACAAAGTTTCGAAAGTGTAAAATCTACCACAAAACAGATGGAAATAGCTGCAAAAAATGAGGTTGTGAGTAATACGCATAGCAAAAACCTCACTTTCCTGTCAGGTAAACTGTCTCACAGAAAGGTATTTCCCTTCCAAAATCATTTTCTTGCCGATAACTCCTCTAGTAAGTGAAGTTTAGCATATTTGCAAAATTGGCTAACTTTAAAACAGCACTTAGGACCAGCTGTGCAAAGATTATTTGTGGTAACCCTACAGTTTTCAAAATCACAGAGTTTGTATCCAAAAAATTATTTTGTATAAGCACAAACCTATTTTGTGAGTTGTAAAACCCTTTCAAACTTTCAAAATGGGTTTTGCAATTGATTACAAATTGTAATTAGCAGAGGCATCCTCTCCTAATTGGGAGTCACAATGATCTGTATGGATAATTTGCGACTGCAATTGTGGTCGCAAACCACTCATCATTTACCAACACCTCAAACGATGTGGTAACTGATTCACAAAGGGGAAAGTTCCCCCTAAGTACACCTTCGCCATTGTGAATTGTGTTCGGCAGCTTCGGACTAGGCAGTGATACAGCAGCACTGGTTCCTTTAGGGAACATGGGCTGCTTTGAAAGTAAATTGGTTTTGGTTTGGGAATGCACACACAGGATGGCAGTCTGTTGTTCCTTGCAGGCCACTAACCTTGTTTGTGGCCAATCACAAGGGGTCGCAAATAGCCGCATTATTATTATTCATTAGGCAATATGGTATTAGTGACTCCTTTGGACTGGACATTATGCGAAGCAACTTATTATTACATAGGTCGCCTCGTTAAAGACTGGCTGCAAAAAGCCTGTGCTTAAATTGTGACCAACTTCACCTTCAAATGCCTTTAGTATGAAGCCTGGCAACTTCACTCACTTTCAAGGTCAACGTCTGGAGCTACGCTGCATGTGATCAGGGCCACCAGGTGTGCTGTCAAAACTCCAACTCTCCAGGTTGCCAGGAAGGCAGAGAACATGCAGGGTGAATGGATGCAAGTTCCACGTGATATTTATTTATTATCTGATTAATTAAAAATCGTTACAATCGTAAACCAAGCGATAAAAAATAATCTCATAAACAATTACACATATATAAACATTCAGGAACAGGCATTGCCAAATAATTCTCAAAAAAGAATGCTAAAGTGATTAGAAATGATTGCCTGATCTTTAAATTCTAGGCCGTATGATGCTGGTATATGAGTCCTGCTCTTGTATGATGCGATTCTTTAAACATAATTACCGCTCAAGCTGATGCAGATGCAAATCATTCACCGACTATTCAGAAGTAAAGTGCTTAACGTTATGACTCAATTACTATGGGCCTTATTTCGACCCTGACGGAGGAGTTTCCTCCATCACAAATGTGACGGATATCCCATCCGCCATATTACGATCTCCATTGAATCTAATGGGATCATAATACGGCGGACGGGATATCTTCCACATTTGTGATGGAGGAAACCCCTCCGTCAAAGTCGTAATAAGGCCCTATGGTCTAATTAAGAATTTGCATGTCCTATAACATGGGTTCACATAGGTAATGTTAACATTCCATTAGCCAATCATTATTAGGAAATGTTGCACACCCTGCTCAATACGAGCCATTACAAGCATGAAATCATAAAACAAATTATTAAAATAATCTTTTGACAATTGCCTGTACATAATGATTGAGAATACCATCATTCTTGAACCTGTGCAAAATAGTGATAAAGTGCTTGGTAGTGATTGTGTGTCCTTTGATCTCTAAGCTCCTGCTGTATGGTGGCCTGTTTGAGCAGCGCGCATCTACCATGCAGAATTGCTACTCAGAGTAAACCAGATACAAAACGTTCACCTCAGGGATAATTAAAGTGCTTGACTTATGACTCAGCCATACCTTCTAGATTGGAATTTGCATGACCTGTGAGGTGGCTTAAAATTAGTGGTGTTTTGATATTCCATAACCAAACATTACGAGGAGAAATGCACCACCTGCATCCGGCAGAGTCAATGCCGATTGTGTAAGGACCTTATATTTTAGCTGCAAATCATTTGAGTTGAACATGCTGCTAGGACTTCCTGGCATGCTGCAGTGGCTCTGTCATTGGAGTTACAACCTGATTTGAAGACTGGAGAGCACTGGCAGGACCGAACAGCGCAGATGCCAGAAATTTGAGAAATTTGCAATTTGGCTGTGGATCACCTGGGTTCAAATACACTACTAGGACTTCCCTGCATGTCAAGTGTTCTATCATTGAACCTTCTCTTCAGAAGTTTCTGCCTAAGGTTCCGCAACTGAGGGCAAACACAAACAACATGTATTTGAGATCTTCCTCCTGTCCGTTGCAGTGCCTACACAAGGGTGAGCGTGGGTGCTTCCATGCTGGTGTTTTCTCAAAGGCCAGTATACTGCCCAAATGCAGAGCCATTCGTTTCTGTTTCATATGCACAGAGTACGCAGTTGAGAGGTATGCAGCTGGACCCAATGAGGTGTAGTGCTTTATAACCACCCATGCATGCGAGCGTGCGCTAAATTTGATTTTATCTTCAATAATAGATATTCGTTTTGAAGCTCTATTGGTGCCCTTTTTAAAGGAATCATATGCCCCACCAGTTCAAACTCAGGAAAATGATGGAACTATATAAATAATTATTGTACGCTGATTGTCAATCGTTTTGGAGGGCTGTCCAAAGGGCACTATTCAAGATGTCTTGGGCACAACTGATCTTGTACCAGGCCTTAATTGATGCAGCTCTCCTGGCCAGGTCTTGCCTCATTAAACCAAATTCTAGGCAAAGCTAGGCTGGAGATGTGAGTCGAGGTAGATGAAAGACTCACCTGAATGTGTTGATCTGGGTTTTGTCTAAGGTTGGGGCATCCAGGCCTCGCATGCATGGGTGAGAGTAGGAAGTAGTTTTCAGGCGATAACTGCTAGAAGTGGGTGGTATGAAGGCATGTCTAGTTTTCTTGCTAAGGTGGGGAAAGCATAAGCTAAGGCCTTTTTTCTGATGTATTGCTTCTGCTGCATGAAAGACCCTTGAGTATCGAAGTATATTTCCAAATACTTGTAGTGCAACTGGGTGTCATTTAAATAAAATTTTGAGGCATACCTTGATCGAGTGTCAACTAGCATTGTTTTTGTCTTATTCACATTGATCTCCAAGTGATTAGACCTTGTATAACTGGTGAGTGCATTCAGCAATTTTTGTAGGCCCACCTTACTTTGAGTCAAAATCACAATGTCATCCGCATATGAAAGTGGGTGAGGTGGAGAGGACCCGGACGAGGTGGGTGAGACTTTTCTGAATCTAGGATAGGTGTGAGGCCCGCCTTAAGGAGATTAAATAGATGAGGGGCTAACACACAGCCCTGTTTTAGTCCTTGGTATGCTATAAAATTTCAGGACAGCCTCGTGCCATCTCTAATTTTTATCTGAATCCACATGTCTCCGTACAGCAGAGTTATCACCTTCGGGACTTGATCCAGTAAGCCCCAGTGCTTCAGTTTGCTCCAGAGCAGCTCTCTTTTTGTGCTGTTGAATGCAGTTTTAAAATCAATGAAGCCAAGATGTAAATTCTTCTGACATTTACACTAATCGGCCAGGAAGGCAGTGATTGAGATATTTTTTGTTGTGTCCACTCCTTTCCTGAAACTAGTTTGATTTAGAGGAGTGATGTTATTTTTGATGGACTACTGCTAGAGCAGGGACGCATAGTATATAGCCTCTGAGTCAAGGAGGGCTATTAGCCTGTAGTTGGCTGGATTTGTCTTCTCCCCTCTCTTGTACATTGGATTTATGACGGAGCCTCGCCAGCTTTCTAGAATGGTATCGCTTAACTGAATTTCCTGTTACAGTAATGCTAGCACCCCTGACCAAAATTCTGCATCGTCCTTAAAAATGGCCTGTGGTATTCCGTTTGACCCCGCTGCACTGTCACAGAGGCCGTTGCAAAGCGTGTTGTGGATTAAAGATCGAATATATGTGAGTTCATTTATTACTGCCAGGTAGCTTCTAGCCCTGTTTGTAGGCACCTGACTGCTTGGGATGAAGTTAGTAGTATTCTGAGTCTGAACTGAGAAGGTTGCAGTAAGATGGTTCAACCACACAATCTCTTAAATGTTTCAGTTATTTATACTTCTACAATTGAAATTGTTTATAATTTCCCAAAATTGCCTGGGGTTGTTCTGCCTGACACTGAACATTATTTTAGTCCAGAAATTGTATCTTGCTGCGTTTTTCCTGACCACAGCTGCTTCCTATAAGCTTTCTTTGTGGTCTTCAGTTGCTCCCATAGTAAAGAGTTTTCCGGGTGGGCTTTCAAGGACCTTACCCGTTTCCTTTGCTCTTTTTTGAGCGTAATACAATGTTTTGAGAGGCAAATCAACCTTGTAGCAAAGTATAATTGGCCCTTGCATTGACATGGAGTCGATATTTAATAGTACTCAGATCATTACTTTTCAAAATGGACCCAAGTATCTGTTGGATGGGCTTTTATTCTTAAGCTATTGATCATTATCTTTTTAGCCACTGATGCAGGGTCTGCAGTTTTTTCTATTGACCACTGCAGCGCTTAAAGTTCGTAGTTTCCGTGGGACCCACTTCTTCAGGGGCTCGTGCGTGGTGTTATTCCAATTAACAGGAGCTGGCACGAGTGATGACTGGATGTACTGAACTTAATAGCAAATTGCTTTACCAGGAGAATCAGTGGCAGAGAGAGAATTGTATAGCCACTGACTGTTCGTGAATTAGGGCCACAATAATTTTTTAGTGGGGTGGTATCCTCCAAATATCTACCTTTCAAAATACTCATTTTTAAAAATTCTAGTGAGGCGATTAGCTGCTCTCCGTAATGGTCCCATCGCTTAACTTTCAGGTGAGCCTAGGGCGTGACTTAAATAAGTTGTCAATGTTAAGTATTTCAACATCCTCTGTTGAGCATAAGAGATGAGAATTAAAATCGCCTTTCATGAGTATATCCCACACTGGCAGAAGTTGCCTGTAGCTGGCGATATATGCCAGTAGTTTTTCTATTGTGGACCTCTTTCTGGAAACCTTAGGGTGTATATAGATATTGAACAATTAGATGGGTGGCCTGCCTTCCATTGACCAGTTACTAATTTTGATGATTTGGAAACCAGGGTCCTCACACGGTAGTTCTTCAGTGATAATGTCCAGGAACAGTAATATATAGACTGCTAATCCTCCACTGGGCCTACCAAACTGTGCAGGCTTGATGGCCTTAGATTGATAAGATATATAGCCTTCCATAGGGAGGTCAAGTAAAGTCCAAGTTTACTGGAGGGCTATTACATCTGCCTTTGCCCAGATGTTGGGAGGAGAGCCGTTCAGTAGTAGCGTCTTTGCTCCAGCAATGTTCCAGGATTTCAATTGGAGGACCTCCAGTTTTAGGGGAATGTAGATGAAATTGTTATTCATGCAGAGGGTGGCACCTTTAGGGCTAGAGGAAGCCAGTCCCAATGAGGCTCTGCTATGGTTGGGCAGTGGGTGCTGGAATCTGGGTCTTCTCATTGGCCAGAGATGTTGCCTTTTGCAACCCTCAGTACCGATTTAGTCAGCCTAAGTGGCAAAGGAGATGGATTGCTTTGCTGTGACAATGGGTGTGGATACCCTGGGATCTGGGGTCTATTGAGCGTGATCCTTCAACTCTCAAAGATTGTGGCCAAGGAGAGAATTAAATCCACTATTTCATTTGTTTTGCACGTAGTTAGAGTGGGTTCTGATTGATGACTGTCATTGGTTGACCAAAATTCCACTGCTATTAGATTTGCTGAGGAAATGGCTTTGAACTCAGGAATCTCTCCTAGTAATCTTAATATATTACCACTATTGAGAATATCATGCTGACTTTGAGTGACATTCTGGTTGAAATAGTGATTTGGGTGGCCTACTGTCATTAGTATATGATGTGGCATGTAGACACTGAGGTTTTGAAGTGCGTCCTGATGGTAGCTTTCCTTGTTAGTCCACCAGATACTCCTGGTTGCAGACTTGAAGAGTTTCCACTTGCTAACGTTTTTGAGTCCTCTGTTTTCCTAATGGGAATCTGTGATTGAGAAGACTGGAGTGGCCCTTGTTGAGCTTGAAGACTTTAGAGAGAAGGTGTGAGCTTGTTTGTTAATACTAATGGAAAGTGGATTATGACGCGAGAAGTCTACCTCCAATTTATTGCATTCTGCATGAGTATAATTAATGTTGTGCAACTGGGGCCACTGCACTGCACTCGCTGCTAGACTAAGCCAGGGTGATAAATCATTGTCCTGCGTTGATAGTCAGGTTCTGAGGTGCCCACCCTGACTACCTGCATGGGACTCCGTTCGGTCATGTTGTTCCTGTCCTCAATCCCGCCCGCTGCTGGGTTAAGTCGGGATAGTAAACCTGTGTCCAGAGTTGGTGAACTGGTTCTGAAGTTCGTGGGTACATTGGTTTGAATCCCTGTGTCACACGCAAGATGATCTGCCATTTGGAGTGGGTAAGCGGGGGGAGCTCTGTTACTTGCACCTTGGGCGACCTCCTGGCTTTGAAGTTGTACTTTGGCACTATCAATTTGCTGTGGTTCTCTTACTGAGTCCTCTGTTGAGGTGGTGGTCAAGAATTCTGTAACATCCAAAAGGATATTTGACACATTAGCCACCATACTTCCTGTACCTGCTATGCTGGTCTTGGCAAACATTTATTTGGGGGAGTGTATCCTTAAGCTGAGTGTATTTATGTCTTGCTTTCCTCGTACACTTACGTTGCCTTTTAGTGAGCTTGGAAAGAGATGGGTCCTCATTAGTCATGGTTGGAGTGAACGCTTCAGGTATCAGCTCAGGAATGGTCCTAAAGAGTTTTACTTATTTAATAAGGTTTGATGGCTCTTCTTTCAATTTCAATGGAGCTAGGGACACTTGCAGTATATCTTGAGAGCTGCCTTTGCAGTTGTTGACATTTGGTTCATTTTCAGTGGTAGTTTCATTTGGTTGTAAGATGCTCAACAAAAGTTCTGTTAGGGAGGACAGTTTATCTGTTACTGGAGGGCATGCAGATTTTGTTGGTGATGTAGTGTATACAGCTTGTACCCTCGTAATTCAAGATGTTAATGCTTCCAACTTTTAATTGATGCTATAAATATGCACGGCCATTAAATTCACTATATCCATCTGTGTGTCTAATTTATCCGACTGAAAATTAAATACTTCTATGAATGACTATAAGGTCGTTAATGGACTCGCCTGCCAGTGTGGGGTAGATTATGCATGTTTGACCGGTACCGTGGAGGACTCATACGCATGTGTGGTGGGAGGCATTAAAGGAAACGTGGTGTTTTGTGTGGAATTGATTCCTTGCAGCACTGAGGAGATCATAGTGCTTGAACTTAAATTCGGGGGGAAGATCTCCCATAGACTCCCAAATGGTGGCTCTTATAATCTACCTGTCTGTGATGTATTTTGTGCCAGGAACATTATTCTCCATTGGTAAATTATAGCCAGAATCTACTTCATTGCATAATTCCCCTTTTGATTATGCTGGACCGGGGGGGGGGGGTGAGACATTCTTGTCTGGATCTGAACGTTAGAGGTTGAGTACCAGTTGAGTATCCAGGGCCTGAATCAGGTTTGCATTGCTGGAAAATAAGAGCGAGCAGGACCATGACCCCTCCAAGCAGAGCTCCTCCCCCATACTGATAGCTAGGGGGTCAGTGACCTTATTACCTTTAAAGCTTTAGTCTAGGCAATGTGCCATTTCTTTCTTTAAAGCTGCAAAAGGTCTATGGACCTAAGCTGTTATTTGCAGAGAGTTACCAGTAGGTTCATGATTGACAGTGAACCCCGTTGAATTAGACAGTCCAGTAGGGGCCTCTACCAGCTGCATCTGGCTTGCCTGATGTTCCGGCATTTGTTCTGACTGAGTTGGTTGTCTGGTTGGAGGGAAGTCTGCTTCCTGAGCTGGAGTTTTACTGAATAATGGGACAAGGCAGACCAGACACATAGGCCCTCATTCCAACCCTGGCGGTCTCTGACCGCCAGGGCGGAGGGCAGCGGAAGCACCGCCAACAGGCTGGCGGTGCTTCCAGGGCTATTCTGAACGTGGCGGTAAAGCCGCGGTCAGAAAAGGGGAACCAGCGGTTTCCCGACGGTTTTCCCCTGGCCCAGGGAATCCTCCATGCCGGCGCTGCTTGCAGCGCCGCCATGGGGATTCCGACCCCCTTCCCGCCAGCCTGTTTCTGGCGGTTTTCACCGCCAGAACCAGGATGGCGGGAACGGGTGTCGTGGGGCATGGGCATGGCATGGGCAGTGCAGGGGCCCCCTAACAGGGCCTCATACAGATTTTCACTGTCTGCTTGCAGTCGCCGCCCGCCATGCAGTTACCGCCGAATGACCGCTCCGCACCGCGGCGGCCATTCTGGCTTTCCCGCTGGGCCGGCGGGCGACCGCCAAAAGGCCATAATCCGGTGTGGTGTATATTACTGCCATGGGGTCTTTCAAGAAGGTGAATCTTTGTAGTTGGTTGGACTTCCCAAAGTACGTTGCCATGCTCTTTGGGGAGGATACTACCACCAGACTGTGGTTTGAAATTTTTGTTGTTTTTACTGGGTGTGTTTGAGTCCTTCAGCAGAGCACGCTTCTGCAATTTGTTCACCGGAGGGTGACGCAACTTTCCAGACCTCATTTTCAATCCTTCCCAATGATGGCCAACTATTTTAGCACAAGCGCTGGTAAGTATCGCAGGATTAGTGATTAGAAGTGATTAGAAGATAAGGCCAGTATGTTGTTAGTACTTTGCTAGAGGGATAAACATGGGGTTGCAGCCACTGTCTCAACTCGGTTGCACAAGTTTAGTTGAGTTTCTCACTTATTTCTCTGGGAGTGCATGAGCACGGCTACTTAGCATTAACTCAATACCCCTAATCCGGCTCCATTTGCGCTTGTGTGAGCCAGCCGATGCTATACTACTCCACACTACAGAATTCACACACAGAGTAGTGAAAAAGGAAGGGGACCACACCCGACCACAAGCCGAAGCCAGACCTAGCTGGAGTGTCTCCGTCGACTCGGGGCTCAACCTGTAACACGGCAGCCTGCTGCCTGCCGTGCCCCTTAACTAACCCACCATGTGCATCGTGCTGCAAAAAGGAGCCAAGGGGCTAAAGAAGTACGGGTGGATTTGGGGGATCAATATTATAAGAAATAATGTGCGTTCTGGCACATTCTTGCTCGATCTGGCTGTGTTCCACGTGGCCGTGTGCTGAGCACGCCGTGGTAAGGTAGGAGCAGTATGCGTGGCAGGTACGGTAAGTTAAATCATTTATTGTGCTTGATGTCTTAGTTGAGTGCTGACAGTTGAAAACCGGCCGAAGTCCCGCTGGTCCTCAAGATGTAGCGAGGGCAGTTAAAGGTGCTGAGACGCTGACAGCTATTTATGCTAGAATGCTGCCTTAAGCTACCGCGTCACTGCAACACCGAGGCACCTGAGGCACTCACCATAGCACCTCGCTGCGCTCCTGCTACTCACCTTGCCGCACCCCTCCTACTCATGATTCAGGCTCCGGGCCCCGGACCTCCGAGAAGCAGCTGTTGTGTCTTAGCCCTGAAAAGGGCTATAACACTCGTCGCTTGTTCCGACTTTTTAATTTAAATAACACACGCGACTCCGCCTTTGACTGTTCGGGTCGGCGTGGCAGGGTGCGGCCTTTCAGACAGGAGCACCCGGCAGCACCGGTCTCCGTCTCCTCGTCGCGGCTAATCACCCCTACTGCCACGCCTCTCTTTATTTTATAGCTCCGGGCCGGAGGCCACGGAGCAAACCAAAAATACACAAAGGAAAGGTGAAACCCCTCGGGAACATTCAGGGATTTCACCTAGGGTGTTATACAATACTAAACACCCCTTTCCCAGGCAGAGTGTCGACTGGCCAGTTATATCACTGGCCAGCGACACTACATTCCTCCACAAAACACAAAAACAGAAACACCAACCAAAACACGTTATCATTAATCACACAAATGATCACGTAGGCGGATTGAGGATAGGGATTACTCCGCAGACCATATCTGGTAGACCCAGATCGTTGAGACACCACCTCGGAGGCCGGCCCACCAGTCACTTGCTCGATCGGGGTAGAAACAGGAACACCAACAGCTCGATCCTCAGAACCAATCGTTGAACTTTCCCCTTCCGGCCCCAAAGACAAAGGACAAACACCATCAGTGTCACAAAAACCTTCTTCTTGAATATCTCCTGAGGAATGGAACCTCTTAAACAGCGATACGTTGCGGGTCACCGTGTCACTACCACACTGGGCAACAACAGCAGATCCGTTCCTTTGGACAATTCTCCACGGGACCGAAGAGAAAGGCGTACGAAATTTACTACCAGGCAGGGTCTGTTTTAGCAACACTTTATCACCCACTTGCAGGTCAGACACGGTCGCTCGTCGAGCATGGCTGACCCGTTGATTAGACACCCGCCTTTTCTCCTGAACCACATCTCGGGCCATATCGGGAGGAACCCAGGAAGAATGATGAGGAATAGCATCAATAGACGCCCTCCCAAATGCGACATGACCTGGTGCTCGGCTAGTGGTGGAATGTGGCGTCTGTCTATAGTTCCGTAGAAACGAGAAAATGGCATATTCAACAGCTTGACCACCTGCCACCGCGATTCTATTCACTTTATTCAAAGTCCGCATGAACCGCTCTACCTCCCCGTTAGCTTGAGGCCAACGCGGGGTAATCTGGCGATGACGGGTGCCTGTAATCTTCAAATACTCAGCCAGTTCCTTACTTTGAAAAGGTGGCCCATTGTCCGTCTTAATCTCGGCTATGAGACCATGAGTGGCCATCGTTTTCTCTAACCCGGAAATCACCACCTCTGCCGTGAGGGCAGGAATGATTTCTACTTCAGGATACTTCGAGAAATCATCAATGATGACCATGGTATGGCGACCATCGGGCAAACTGCCAAAATCCAGACTAGCTGAGACCCAGGGACCTGTTGGGGGCTGTTCAGTTTCGATGGGAGCAGGCCTGTTGGACTCACCAGTAGCCTGACACCAACGGCATGACCTTACCAAATGCTCAACCTTTTCGTCCATAAGGGGAAACCCCACCTTGGACCTGAAGCGGCTTTTCGTTTTGACCATCCCTTGGTGGCCATTGTGGGCCAATTCAACGGCTTTGGTGGTGAGAGAGGATGGAATAACCAACCGACTTCCCCTCAACGGACACCCTTGAGAATCAGTGGTGAGCTCATCCTTCACATTATACAGACTCCCGATGACGCGTTGAGACTCAGTGTTCAACAAAGGCAATTGCCCTTTGATACGGTGCCACTGATTATCCTGTATGGCTACCATAATTTTCTGCAAACACTCATCCGACTTGGTCGCTTGTACGATTTCACCCATAGTCATGGACATAGGCCGGGATCGATCGGTGACATATCTGACATACTCCTCAGTCTCTTTCGCTTCTTCAACCTCCACATCGGATGCACTTCTGGGATGTCTCGAAAAATAGTCAGCAGGGTTTTCAGATCCTGGGCGATATTCTAACTAGCACCGATAGTCTTGCAATTGTAGCATCCATTTCTCAATTCTCGGCGGTGGCTTGGAAGCGGTTCCATTGAATAGAGGAAGCAACGGCTTATGATCGGTGGTCACAATAAACGGGCGGCCATACACGTAAATATGGAAGTGCTTACAACCCCAGTGTACAGCGATCGCTTCTTTTTCTATTTGCGAATAACGCTGTTCTGTGTCAGTGAGTGACCGGCTGGCATAGGCAACAGGAGCCCACATTCCTTCTCCTTGTTCCTGCAGCAACACAGCACCTAAACCTTTTGGCCCAGCGTCAACAGCAACCTTGGTATTTTTTTTTGGATCGAAGTATCTCAACACAGTTTTGCTGGATAATGCTTCTTTGATATTGTCAAAAGCCGTTTGTTCAGTAGACCCCCACTTCCACGGCTCAGAGGCTTTGGTGAGATTTCTTAGAGGCTGTGTCAGGCTGGATAAATCCTTGATAAATCGGCCACAGTAGTTTACCATCCCTAGGAAACTTCTGACCTCGGTGATGGTGGTAGGAGGGGGCGCCTCCTTAATGTCGTTTACCTTTGCTGGATCAGGGGCTACCCCACTCGCCGAAAATGTGTGGCCGAAAAATTGTATTCTATCTCTTAGAAACTCACACTTTTGGCAATGCAATGTGAGTCCAGAATCCTGAATGCGTTGTAGGACCCTCTGTAGCCGGGAGTGGTGTTCTGCAATGGTAGGCGCATGGACGAGAATGTCATCACTGATACTGATGGTTCCAGGTAATCCCACCAACAGCTCCTGGATAACATTCTGGAACACTTCCGCAGCACTGGATACCCCAAAGCTCAAACGTTTATATCTCCGGAGCCCCACATGTGTAGAGAAAGTCGTGATATAACGGGATTCCATGGCCAACACCAGCTGGTGGTATCCGGATCGGAGATCTAGCTTTGAGAACCACCTAGAGTCACTGAGTTCTCCCAAGATGTCATCAATCGTAGGGGTCAGGTGTCTTTCTCTCTTGATGGCAGCATTAGGGAGACGCATGTCCACACAGATTCGCACCTCACCTGGCTGTTTGGGTTTCCTAGCTACCACAATGGGAGATACCCATGGGGTGGGCCCAGAGACCTTCTCAATGATTCCTGCTTTCTCCAAGTTGTCCAGCTCTTTCTCCACTTGGGGTCGAAGGTGGAACGCCACTCGCCGATGGCGGAGGGCTACCGGTTGCACTGTGTGATCAATGTGGAGCTTGATCTCTCGGCCTCGGAGACAACCAATGCCGTTGAATACTCCTTCATATCGGGCTACCAGCTCAGTCTCAGATTCTTGGTGAATGCTGAGCGCGAACGTCACAATTTCTAACTCCTCCACACCCTTACAGCCTAATAGCATACCAGTTCCTCCCTCTGTCACATAGACCTTCGCAGATGTGGATTGCGATCCATGGGTAATGATGGTCTGGAACATGCCTCTCAAGGACAGAGGGGTACTCTGGCCATATGCATATACCTTGACATTTGTCTTGGTCAGTGCTGGAGTTGGCGACATTCGGAAGTGTTCTTCCGCTGCCAGTAAGTTTATGGACGCTCCCGTATCCACTACGGCGACCACTTCATGCTGGCCCATGAGGATCTGGCATTTTGGAAGTTGTGCTTGACGATGGCTGGTAGGTCTGACAGCAAATAAGGAGTGGACGACATGAATCACAGCTTCGTCATCATCCATGTCACTCCCCCGCTACGATTTTTCGGGAGGGGCCTCTTCGAGTGCAATGTTGACAGATGCACCTCGAGTGTTTTTGGATCTGCAAACCTTTGCGAAATGATTCATCTTTCCGCAGCCAGAGCATACTTTTCCTCTTGCCGGACACTCAGATGCTCTGTGTGGTACTCCACCACAATATCCACACTGTCTGGGGCGTGGACTATTCACCTTTTGTCGGGGTTTATTCCTGGCTGTCATGACTGCATTGGTTACCTCTTCTTTAATGGGACGCTGTAATGCTGCCTCCATATGCGAAGCCCTGGCTCTCGACATCTCCTTTGTGCGGCCCAGTTGTAGAATGTCTGGTAATGATTTTCCGGATTCCTCTAGGATGCGTTCCCTGAGCTTGAGGGAGGCACACCCATGTATTAATTGTCCTCGGACTTCTTCAGTCTCATCATTAAATCTGCACGTACTCGCTAGTTCTCTTAGCCTTAGGTGGAAGGCATCTAGCGAATCCTCCACCTGTTGCCTCGCTTGTCTAAATATAAACCTCTCGTAATCAGTATTGACCATGGGTTCGAAGTGACGGTTGAGGGCCGCTATGAGTGTCGTATGTGTCTTGGGCGCATCTTCCACTAGTTTTTTTTATATCTTATATATGTCCTTCCCTCCTATGTGGATGAGCATGGCACGTTTCTGGTCATTTGCTACCTTAGTGGCCTCAAAGAATAGCAACACTCTTTCTACCCATTCTTTCCACTTTGGTTCTTGTGCAGAGGGAGCACCTTCTACAACAAATGGTTCTACTGGAGGTATTGCAGACATTGTGGCAGGGGTGAAGCTAGGCAGGCCTCTTGCCTCTGTGCATTTATTAGGAAACAATTATTATAGTTTTGTGACGACAATTGGTCCTACCGTCCTAGTTACAGGCTATGTGGAAGGTCACTTGTACTCACAGTGTCCTGATATGTCCCTTTAGTGTTCCAGCTTCTGTGTGGATTCTCTTCATAAGTTCAAACGTGTCCTCCAATGTTTGCCAGTTCTCCTTTTTCAGAAAAAAAAACTCGGACTGAGCGCTCTGTTAGCTGCTCTTCTTTGTTCTTTTGTTATTATTATTATTTTTTTTGGGCTGCACGGCCGCCGCACGAGCAGCGCATTGCGCACGCGGCCGCAGCGGGGCCCGAGCCCAGGGGCGTGGAATAGCCTGCCTCGTTGCCAGTTTGTTGTGTCTTAGCCCTGAAAAGGGCTATAACACTCGCCGCTTGTTCCGACTGTTTAAGTTAAATAACACACGCGATTCCACCTTTGACTGTTCGGGTCGGCGTGGCAGGGTGCGGCCTTTCAGACAGGAGCGCACAGCAGCACCGGTCTCCGTCTCCTCGTCGCGGCTAATCACCCCTACTGCCACGCCTCTCTTTATTTTATAGCTCCGGGCCGGAGGCCACGGAGCAAACCAAAAATACACAAAGGAAAGGTGAAACCCCTCTGGAACATCTGGGGATTTCATCTAGGGTGTTATACAATACTAAATACCCCTTTCCCAGGCAGAGTGTCGACTGGCCAGTTACATCACTGGCCAGTGACACTACAGCAGGCACAGCAATCTCAGCACAGCCCCAGCTGGTTTCAGTCAGTTCCAGCCACCCACTCCATCCAGGGCCAGTGTCCTAGAACGGTCCTCCCTCCGCTGTCTGCCCCTTCAACCTCCGACCTCCACAGACTCCAACCAGTATTCAAAAACGTATTGACCCAGTAGAGAAGCTTCAGTTGAAACTAAAGAAATGGTGCAAGTGCATGCTTGTGTTTAAAAGATCCCCCCCACCATATTAAAGCTATTGATGTGCAGCACATCCAGCAGAACCCGCTGCTGGAATGTAGAGCAGATAAACAGCCTACAGAGTTGCAGTATGGCAAGAGACCAGCATGCATTTAGCCAACAAGGCACAGACTGAAGTGCTAGGATCTGTAATCCACTTGCCTTCTGCGAGCATCATTCATTGTTTCTCTGCTGCTGTTGGCTAGGCTCTACGATACTATTTCAACCCCAGAACTCTACCATTCAATTTAGATGCCAGGACACTGTCCAAAACCCACCAGACTCTCCAAGATAAACTGGGGGATTGAATGGAGGCTGATGGTAGTTATCCCGTGACATTAGCAGGTAATCCCTCTCCCCCAGCAACATCCAAGGTTTCAAAAGAAAGAATATAAACATTGGTGTCAGGATGTTTGTCATTCAGAACAAATGTTTTTATTCTACTTTCACCAGGGCAACCGCACGTTCTGCACAGCTGGTTTATTAGTCACCTGGGGAAGTGGCCTGTGACTGCCCGAAGAGCCCGCCTCCTAAAAGATTTAGGGGCTGATTTAGAGTTTATTTTAATGGAGGGTACTCTATCGGGATGGGGGAGTGCGTTACCTCCGCTATCCCAAAGGATCTACGCCCACTAAATTTAGAATTACCCGCTGTCCTGCATAGGGAGACGGAGTAAAGTCCTTTCTCTGATGTTCCCTACTTCATCAGGCAGTTGCAGGAAGAATTCCATCGATGGTGCCAATGAGGGCTCAGTTGATGGAAATATACAGTTCACCCGACTCTAATTGGGGTGGCTGGACCATCAGCTTTGCAGACAGACTGCTCCATTGAAAGTGCAACAAAGTACCCCTGTCTGCCAAACTGTAAATCAGGGCCTTACTTTTCTGAAGCCGCTGTCTCCATTTGCCTTCCCTCAAACATACAAGTGAGATAGGACTAACCAGCTGCACTGCGGTATGTACACATCCCTCTGAAAATGACAGAAGCTTGTTTTTTATACAGTGTCTGATCATAATAGATTTCTCCATAGCTAAACACTACCAATAACATGTATTGCTGTTACTTTAATGGTACTGAATGTCTTCGTGATTAATCCACATTTGTAGTCATATGCACTGAATTGTCCTTCTCACCTGCGGGATCCAATCTCATGCACGCAGTATTGGCCAATTGTTATTAATTTTCTTTAAGAAAGAAGCCAATTCAAATGACAGAGAAATGTAATATTTAAATTGACGTGGCAAGATACCTCTTTCCCAAACCATTTTTAAGGGATATATGTGAGAAAAGACAGGCAATGTAGGCAAATGGGTTGTAGCCTGGAAAGTATGAAAGCTGGCACTGTTCATGTGAGGAAGATGCTCTGCCAGTGCACGTTAAGCCATGTTTTTTGGCTCATGGTAAGAAGACCCCGGAGCACTGAGCTTAGTCTTTGTAAACACCTTTGACTTAGAAAATCAGGATACCTTCAAAACAACATTGCTGAAATTTGTTTGGAACTGAGGGTAATATTTTTCTGTTTCCTGACAGAAGACACTTATTTTTAAAAGGGAATGCCATGTCTCTTTTTAAAGTGTTCTTCTTTTGGCAGGAAAAAGGCACAGATGGACCCTCAAAGAGTCTGTATAGTTTGCCTTCTGGATTCTCAGTGGCCAGAGCAGTGTCCTTAATGTAAAAAAGGACACTCAAGTGGGTGTCTCCCCACTGGTTCTGGAGGGGGCAACATACCCTGTGCTTGGTCCTGGGGAGTGCAAGGCCACATTCTCTGGAGTGGGTGTCTTCGCCACTGGTTCTGGAGGGGGCAACATGCCCTGTGCTTGGTCCTGGGGAGTGCAAGGCCACAGTCTCTCAGGTGGGTGTCTTTCCCATTGGTTCTGGAGGGGGCAACATGTTCATTGCTTTGTCCTGGGGAGTGCAAGGCCACAGTCTCTGGAGTGAGTGTCTTCCCCACTGGTTCTGGAGGGGGCAACATGCCCTATGCTTTGTCCTGCGGAGTGCAAGGCCACAGTCTCTCACGTGGGTGTCTTCCCCACTGGTTCTGGAGGGGGCAACATGCCCATTGCTTTGTCTTGTGTAGTGCAAGGCCATAGTCTCTGGAGTGGGTGACTTGACCACTGGTTCTGGTGGGATCAGGCTGCACAGCAGCCCATGGAGGCTGGACTATATGGCGTCCGCTGGCTGTGACGGCTGCACTGTGGTGGTGGTTGTGGGAAGCTCCTGCTCAGCCCCTGCACCCTCCGATGGCTGCACTGTGGTGGTGGTTGTGGGAGGCTCCTGCTCAGCCCCTGCACCCTATGATGGCTGCACTGTGGTGGTAGTTGTGGGAGGCTCCTGCTCAGCCCTCTTGATGTCAGTCTCGTGCCAGTAATTTGTATTCGTAAGGGGTTGTGGGTAATGGGGGTGTGTGTTTTATAATGGTGTGGGTGTGTGGGTGTGGTGTGTGTATGGGAGTCAGGTGTGTGTTGTTTAAATTGGCCAATGTGGTGTTGTTTTGTCTTTGGGCGTCCATTGTGAGCGCAGCGGTATGTACTGCCAATGGTTTATTGCCGTTGAATGTCCGCCGTGGTGATTTGTGGGTCATAATGTGATGGGCGTTGTTCTATTGGCGTAACAGTGTGTGTTTTGATACCGCCACTTTAGCACTGACCTTTGGGCTGGCGGTTTTGTGTCTGTGGCAGTATTCTGTCGGATTGGTGTGTGTGTGTCATAATATGGTGAATGGATATCTGCCACCGCCGCGGTAAGTTGGCAGCCGTCAGCGTGGTGGTAAGCGGGGTTTACCGCCAGGGTCATAATGAGGGCCAAGTGTTCAGTGCTGCATCTAATTCATCTGATCTGGCAGTGCAAGGTTATTGTCATGGACTGGTAATTCAGCATTCATCTTGGCTTTGACTTACAGGGTTAAAGCCAGAAGCCATCAGAGAATTTTCAATTCATTTTTCTCTCAGACTGACCTATTTGGCTGTCATGATGATTAAGAACTCCAAGGCCCTCAAGGTCTTTGGCTTAGAAAGAGCAGTGCAAACCCTATGATTATTATTATTCCCAACAAAGTTCAAACCCCTCAGTGCCCAAAGCAGGAAGTCACCAAAGGCAGAGACAGACGGCAAGCTTCTGATGCACCAGTGGCTCCTATAGAAAAGCTGAAATTTGTTATGCTAGCCCTTCATCAAATCTATTCTTGACTATCTCAATGTCACTGCATGTACTCCATTGTATATACATAATATCTACTTTCACAAAGAAAGATCACCAGTTACTGAGGTCTACAGTAGGCAGCAATCATTACCAATTCAAACTCCTTTTTGGACTCAAGTCCACCCCAAGAACTTTTTCACGATGCATGGTGTTGGTGGCTGTGCACACCTCGGAAAGAAGAGGATTTTCATTTATCAATAAGTGGGCGAAAGCATCCACATCTCAAGAAGTTCAGCATCAGTTATGGATATCAATGTCCAACCTACAGTGCTTCACTATAAGGAAATCAGGCAAAACTGATATCAGTCCCAGTCCACTACCTCCTTTATCAAGGAGCATTTATAAATGCACAGTCAGCAAAAGTGTATCCTTCGGAAGATAGAGGTTCTTCCATTCATCTGAAGTGTCACAATCTTCCAAAGACTTTACATGTCATGGCCCATCTGATCTCTTCTCTACTGGGACACATGGCATCTTCCTTGTCCTTCATGCACGATTATTGGTAAATCTACTGTAACAGTGTTTGGAGGATCAGAAGTGATCATTTTCAGGCCACTGGGAGATAAAATTAACGCTCACATAAACTGTGATTAAATTGCTCCCCTGGAGGTATATTTCGGATTAACCTCATAAAATCACTGTGAAGGACAAAAACTACAATGATGGATGCCCCCTTGAATGGGGAGCATGCATGGGTAATCTACAGTTTAAAGACATATGGTTAGAAAAGGAGAGAAATTCAAAAAGGAATCATGTCTCTCAAAGCTCAGGTTATCTGGAACTGCCCAGTTACGAGGGATCTCCACACCACAGCAGTCCATCTTCTGAAAGTACAAAACTCAGTGGCAAGCAGGATTTATCAAGAAAACGGTGAGTGGGTAATAAACAACAAAGTGCTAAACAACATGCTCAGAGAATCTTTACCTAAATGCACAAATCTAGCAAGCAAAAAAATACCCCAAACTATGTCTCCAGGTTGAACCAACTGTGCCCATCGGGCAGTGCCCTTTTGAAGGGTTAGTAAGGAAGTTTGTTTACATAGTTCCACCAGTGCTGAAGTTACTGAATCGCAAATTGGAATTCATACATACCAAAATTTGTTTGCGACCGCAGAAATGCATGAACATCAGGCCCATAATTTTTTTGGTATTTGCTATTGTATTTAATAGCATTGCATTTAATAGGGTTTACTTTAATGTAGCTGTAGTAAGTATTGTTTTCCTTGAGAACCAACAATAACCAATGACACTAGATTAACCACTCACCTTGGTTTCTGGAGCAGCATGTTGCCCGGTGCCAAGGTCTTGTCAGAGGTTGTATGTCACATATAAATGCAATTACATTTACAATTACCTTGAAACATTTATCTTAGAAAGCAGCTTTCCTTGTAGCCATTACTTCTACCTACAGGGTCAGTGAGATTCAGATACTTTGCTGTAATGAACCATATACGGTTTTCCGCAAAAGTATATAGTCATTATGAGAACTCTTCTGAATTTGTTCCCAATGATAGTGTCGGACTTTCAAGTTGATTAGACTATTTTCCTCACCTTTTTTTTTTCAAAATCGTTGCCCTCCATCAGAGAGATCTAAACATCCTCTTGATATTAAAAGGGTCTTGAAGTACTATCTGCATAAGACATAGGCTCTCATTACAAGTTGACTGAAATATACCCCACCTGCAGAAATTTTCCAGGGGAAAACCGAGAGGGTATGATAATTATAACACAACTCATAATTCCGATACCTATGCAATCTCCTGTTCACACAAGTATATGAATTCAGCCCTTAACTTGTATAGAGTGCATAAGTATATTAGACAATTTAACCATCATTTTGCCATTTACGACTCGTTTGTTCAGGCTTAGCCACTTTAAAGCAATCTGTTTCCATATGGAATATTTTGTGTATTTTTTATGTTATCATGTTAGAATGATAAACGTTTTGCTTTTTCTGTTCTTAAATTAGAGAGCAGAGATTTCATCATGGGTGAAAAGAGTTCTAAGGGCATCATTATGAGTTCGCCCGGCAGACTCTTTGGGCCGGAAAACCGCCACTCTGGTTTTTGACCTGCTGGCCCTATTACAAATTTCCCGCTGGGCCAGCGGGCAGAAACAGTGAATCCGTCTGCTGGCCCAGTGGGAAATTCACCACAACATTGACGCCAGCTCTTAACAGAGCTGGCAGCAATGTTGTGGTGCATCAGGTACGACAGCACCCATCGCGCTTTTCACTGCCTGTAATTCAGGTGGTAAAAAGCGAAATGGGGCTGTACATGGGGGCCCCTGCACTTCCCATGCCAAGTGCATGGGCAGGCTCCACCAGCCTTTGCATGGCAGTGGAACCGGCATGCAAAAGCTGGCAGACGTGAGGGTCGTAATACCTAGCAGCGCTCTCCTGGTGAATTAAAACCTCCGGCACCGCCAGGCCGTCGGCTGGTCTAAAAGTGGCTCTGCCAGCAGTCCGACCGTGGCACCTTCGCCGCGGTCGTAATGTGAAGGTCAGACCGCAACTTTGGCGACGGCCCAACCGCCACCGCGAGTGTTGCGGTCTTAAGACCGCCACACTCGTAATGAGGGCCAGAATTCTGAGCAGGGAACATACAACGTGACGTGTAGGAAGAGGTCTGAAAGGCAGGCTCACAGAAAGAAGGCTTAGTTGGGATTTCAAGTAACATCGGTAGAGGTTAGAAGACGTTGGGTACAGTTTCAGGCTACAGCAGTACAGTAGAGAAGAGCTACATGTGCTCACCCCCAAAAGGACAATCATTCTTGACTAGCACAGCAGTTACTGCAACTACGTGTCACCCATTTGTACAGAAAGAAACAATTTTCAATGATTGCTACTATATTAATGCAAAGTAAAAATGAACACCAAATTCATTAAGCATAGACGGTTAATTCAATTTCTTGACCATTACAAAAAAAGTGTTTGATAGATATGCTTCATGCTCCAACTGGATATGATATCAGGGTCCACAACCGCACTCAAACAACGGGCACAGTAATAGGCATAGGATGACTCTATAGAGAATATTTTAACCTCACTTTCATAGACCCTATTCAAACAGATAGCTGCAAACATTTCAATACCCAACTTATTTCTAACCATGTTAGCCTTAATACACCAAGTTTCGGTTGGCACATTAGACTACCTTGAACCAATGTATCAAAACCTATGGTTGTAGTCAAATTTAATTCTAAAGAGATAAAGGACGTTCATACACAGCTAGATCAGCAGTTGCCAGCTAATCAAACATTTTATAAAGCTGTTCAGCTGTTAGGCCCTGTGCAGAAAGTTCAGGTGGCAGCAAGGGACAAACCACAGACTCTATTTTAACATGTAATCTTCCCACCTTCTAGATTGGAATCACACCGGTTCTTAGACAAACCACTGTGTGATGGACGGTCTCCTGCAGGGTAAGCACTCTAGTCATTATAGTCCATCATTAAATCCTATATGTCACTTTCGGTGTATTTCTCTGTGCTAGCCTCTACACACCTACACTATCTGCAGCCATAGCGGCTGCTCCATTGGCTCACTCTGTAATGGCATTAAACTTCAAGGAGGCTTACATCTTCTCCTGTACTGTATGATCAGTGGAGCTCTGTTCCTTTTCCTGTCTGGGATGTTGAAGAAAGTGTGATTTGGCAGAAGGATAAGGAAATAAGTGAGTGATCCAGTAACTCACCAGGAATCCAGATGAGTTATCCAACAAGCAGCGGAAACGGCAGACAAAACTGCGTTCCAGAAAGGCTGAATTCTCTGGTGGAAGCTGGTCTGGTTTGTAGGTTACAACAACTGAGGAACTGACACCTTTGCAATTGAGATACAATAAAGGGAAAGAAAAACATGAATTAGCATCAACAGTTTATTCGAAGGGATTCATCACAAAAATTAATTCTAAAACCACTTTCTGTGCTGGAGTACAAACATCTGAAGGGAACCTATTACAAGGCGTTCTGGCCCAGGCACCAGTATCACATTCTTCGGGTTTGATACACAAAGGTAAACCTACACCTTTGTGCAAATTTATGATTGTGTGCTGTTGACAAATGTATGATAGGACAGTCCTACCTTTTTATGTGTGGAGACTCTGCAAAAGATACTACTAGTAGAATACCTTTGTGAAAAGGTTGTAAACTTACACAACAGTGTAAGTTTACCTTTGTGAATCAGGACCACAGGGTTTAACTTTAGAGGACCAATGACCTACCCCATGAGTTACTGAAATCCTGAAGTTTTGCGTCATAAAGGTACACTCCAAAAAGGTGTTAATAAGAAACAGGTTACTTATCTATAAATGCAATGGCTTCTTT
This sequence comes from Pleurodeles waltl, assembly GCF_031143425.1. Taxonomy (NCBI): domain Eukaryota; kingdom Metazoa; phylum Chordata; class Amphibia; order Caudata; family Salamandridae; genus Pleurodeles; species Pleurodeles waltl. The sequence continues at coordinate 1,694,842,910 of NC_090440.1, forward strand.
CATAGATTCACATGCTTGAATTATTCCATGTTGTTGAGATGGGAGTCCCACTGCAGCCTTTAAATAGCAGCATCTTTGAATAAAGGCCAGAAAGTCTTGTAAACAATGTCAGTGAAGTGACCAAAGAGCCTCTGAAATAAATACCCAACCATCAGCCAATCAGCTCCCCCAAAGACCACTATATCTCAGATATAGCACCATTTGAAAGGTATGAGGCGAGCTTCAGACAGAAAGCATGGTGAGTCACTTGTGAATCTATGAAAGATACCACTAGTGGAGAACTTAAATTACAGGAACGTAACTCGAATATTCTCCAGTAGTAGGCAGCACCTACAAATTAATACAATAACTTGCAATCTGCATACAACGAATTCCTATATACCAAAACATTTCAGGCATATATTGCTGAAAAGGCTTCCCTATTGAAACAGATGCAGTCTAACTATTTTCACTACCATAGACACTCTGGACATTTCTGCATACAGGCTATACAGTGAAGGAGTTGTGTTTTTTTCATGTTGACACCCTATGCCAAAGCAATTCCAGTCAATAAAGCTGCAGTCATCGTCACCTATTGGATGTACTGTTGCAGTAACAATGAGAGGATGACCAGCTTTGCTGCGATACAAGTTCACTTACTGCTATCCATCTGGTGATTCCTATTTTGTTAGGGGTTGAACACTCTGAAGATGACCAAAGGAAACAAAAAGTTAATCAGTTCTGATTTTTTTGTTCTGCCATTGTACATTTTGAGAAACCTTCATATATTATGAGTATGTAACAGCTTTTCAGTATCATTTGTGTAGTTCTCAGAGAATGTCTTTAGAGCCATTGGTTCTTTGAGATGGAAATCTGACAGCACCTGTGATAAAAATATTCAGATTGGTGCATAGTACCATTTTGCCCTTATAACATTTCCGAAATGGGTGTCTAATGCTAAACACTTGTGCCTCACTTATCCTCCAGGCAGAAGTAAAAGGTAGCAGAGTGAATATGTTACAAGGTTGAAATGTAATGTCTGCACTTTGAATGGTCTCAAATGGACTTCATCAGTTGGTGACAAAGGTCTAACTAGTGGAAACATCTTAAATAGCCATCTGAGGAACTCTTTGGTGATACATTCTGAAAACAGTAATTTAGCACTTTAAAATATCTGAGGGAGATGTGTGCCTCGCTTAAGCTACAAGCCAGATGGAACATGGGGACCAGTGCTGTCTGCAGTATTTCTATGCTTTAGGATGGCCAGTATAACAATTAATTCTTGCCAGAACATAAGGTGGGCATAAATTGGCCTTCCTGTGACCAAGTCTCTGGTGTCAGACGGGGGGAGGCATATGGGTGCACTGTGTGTGAGATTTAAAAGTTTTAGATTTGCTCCCGATGGGAAACCAAGGATCAGGAGATACGCCATAGGTTCACAGAAATGTAGCTCTTTCTAAAGCTGCAGAGAACCAAGATGAGAAAGTTCATGCACATAATGGGGCTGATCTCAATCGAAGACTAGACCACATATTCTCAGCAATACACGAGAAATAATCTGCTCTTGAGGGTAGGATTGACACAGTAGCCTTGGATGTGTGCCTCCACAGGGCAGACCAACACAAACATGCAGTCTGAGTAGGAGAAATGGCCAAAGAGATTAAAACAATTTAAACTGAGTTTGCAGACCTCCATAAGTCTGTATCAAATTTGCAGCATAGAGTCTGCTTTCTAGAATTCATTGTAGGAGATGCTGACGGATGGTCTAGATGAAGCAACATATGGGTGCTTAGGCTGCTGGAGAGGAAAAAGTGGCTTAGTGTGGTTTTATTCCTGGAAGACTGACTCAGCATTGTTGTTCCCATCCATTGCATACGAATGTTCTTTTCCAGAGAGAATGGGCACAGGGTACCCCATATGCCTCTTCTGCTGCTTCAGGCCCATTTTTACCACACTGCTGAATATAGGGACAGGGACACTTTTTTCAAAAGGTACCAAAAGTCCCATTTCAGGTCAACAAGACCCTGGTTTTAATTTTTCCTGACAGTACAATGGTGGTTTCGCAACAAAGTAGGTCCTTTATCTAGAAGCAAAAAAAGTTGCAAGATAGTCGTCGGAAGTATACTACTCTTTCCTGCCAAGCTAAAGATGTTGGCTGGGGATAAATCCCTTTGTCTTCATGGATCCATCTTATGGCTGAGATGGACAGTGTCATGGCGTCCCAAAATGGTGCCCAGACCAATGGCTGACCTGGGGGAGGCTAGTTAATAGTAGGGCCTTGCCCTGTCATGTACATGGACTAGTGGTCCATGTACATGACAGAACACAGCGGAGAAAACAGCAGAGATTCACCTGGATAAAACTGTTCAACAAATGGGAGTGATGCCAGAACCAGCGCAGAAGATAGGTAATCCACTGAATCAAAGGAGGATTTGAGGACTCCTTGGAACTCAGTGGAATGCCCAGCTTTCATCCCCATGTTGGCAGATTATATTTTATGAATCTGGGGAGTGATTCTTGTATGCTGACAAATGTTGCACACTGACTGTCTCACTATTCTGCTTTTAACATATTCATGGACTATATAGCATGCCATATTGTTTTATTGCTTGCCTATATTTAAATGGGAGGCTCTGGTGGGGTTCTTACATAAGGACACACACACTATTTTGCCAGACCTGTTTCTTATTATACAGGTTTATAGTCTTGTATGTTATTTTACATCCCTTTGGTTTGGCCTCAATAACATGAGGTGATCGTCAGGGCAACAGACACCTCACACTCTGGGCTAATGATTAGTTAGGAGACTGCTTGCTGTGCGATCTTGTGAAGAGGAGAAATGAGGGGGTTATATTTGCTGGGCTGATGGTCAGTTAGGAGACTACTTGCTGTGCAATCTTGTGAAGAGGAGAAATGAGGGGGCCATATTTGCTTATGTTTGAATGTATTTCTCTTGGAGGAGGCTGTACACCTTTCTTAAGTGCCTGATGGACCTGAGAACCACATAGGAAAATATGATATATTTGTTCAACTACTGACTAAAGGGGCATAAGGCTTGCAATACTGGCTTGCCCAGAACAATCAAGGACTGGATTTCATTGTATTCATTGGGATGATGTGACAAACTGCAATAAAGATATTTACAAAAAACAAACTTAGGGACAATGTGTAAAGTATGTATGTAGTACTAAAACATTAATAAAGTGGAAATGCTAAACATTTTCAATCCCAAAAAGAATAGAGTAAACTTTAAAAAACTAAATTACACCAAAATGAGAAAAATCCAATAAAAGGGACCAGATATATGAATGTATAAAGTTTTATGTAAACATAGCTCCAAGAAGCACAAAGTGCCAATTATAGTCAATGGTCAGGGTAGAACAGGACATAGGTGCAATTTCAAGTGGACTGCGACGGAGTACGGGTCAGATACACTTTGCCCTGGTCAAATATTTAACTTTCTGACTTTAGCCCTTTAAGACCCAATCCATCACAGGATTACACTTCTAAAGCCCCCAGGACATAGACGCTCACAGGGTAGATGGTAGAGGTCAACAGGAGGGTCTCGCCCAGGTCCAGCTTTGCAATTACTGGAAGGGCCCCCTGCAGCATGCTGTGTCCCTGTAGCTTTAACTGGAGGTCAGCTTTAAGACCCTTGGAGTCTACTTCTTTGTCTTGGGAATAAGAAAGAGATATGTCCGGTCTTCCATGCTCTTCTCAGGTCTCAGACTGCAGGTTTAATCCTCTTCTGATCCTCCACAGGTAAAGGAGTTTTCTGAAGTGGATTGTTGGACATGCCACATTTATGCCTGACATAAGCTAGTGGATGGGAATGACCAGTGGGGACCTCTTACCAACAGGGTAAAGGATCCTGGGGTTAACTCTACCCACTTTAGACATTTTCAGAACAGCTGAATACTTTTGCCACACTAAACATGGGCTCTGAGGGCTGAGTGTGTGTGGGGGGAATGTACTGTGGTCATTCTAGTGTACTCGAACATCTAACACTTATTAGAACATTGGAATGCTTGGGGCTCCATTGAAAACAATGGAGTGCTGCGGGCTTTTACTGGCCGGTAAAAGCCCGCAGCGCCAACATTCCAATGTTCGCTTTGTTCACAGCAACAGCTGTGAACAAAGCCTCACGGAGCCCGAGGGGATTTTAATCCCTTCGGGCTCCGTGAACATTTTTTTTTTTAATAGAACATTCTGCCCTGAGTGGCAGAATGTTCTAATAGCCTTAGAACCCGCCGTAGCGGGCTCTACCGGCTATTAAAGTCCCTCTCTCTTGTTAAATGCCCTCGCCTTCGGCTCGGGCATTTAACGCGGGGAGCGGGCCTTTAATAGCCGGTAGAGCCCGCTACGGCGGGTTCTAAGGCTATATTAGAAAATTGGAATGTTGGGGGCTCCATTGCAGACAATGGAGTGCTCCAGGCTTTTACTCCCTGGTAAAAGCCCAGAGTGTCAACATTCCAATGTTCTTTATTCACAGCATAAGCTGTGAACAAATCCTCACGGAGCCTGAGGGGATTTTAATCCCCTCGGGCTTCGTGAGGAATTTGTTTTATTTGATAGAACATTCTGCCCTCTAGTGGCAGAATGTTCTAATAGCCTTAGAACCCGCCGTAGTGGGCTCTACCGGCCATTAAAGGCCCTCTGCTCGGGCCTTTAACGTGGGAGTGGGCCTTTAATGGCCGGTAGAGCCCGCTACGGCAGGTTTTAAGGCTATAAAATCCAGTTTGCGCAGTCCCTGTAACCCCAACAAACTCAGAGACAGAAATTGGGTAGGACAAAGCTGAGCTTTCAGCAAACAGACAGTAGATACACACTAATTGTTTTAGCATTCTGTTTCCCTTCCTTTGAAGAGTGGCTCAAATGCTATATGTAAACCCAGCAGACATGTCAAACAGTCCTTGAGACCCTAGTGTCAAAAAAGGCCTACTGTGATTGGGGTGAGGGGCAAAAGAAGGGTCCTGGCCATGTGTCAGCTAATGTTTGCCTGTGACAAAGGAGGCCGCTACAAAGTATGCCCCAAGTGTCAAATGAAAAACCTCATCAGACCTTTCAGTCAGGTCTTAACACTCCACCAGCAATGATCACTGTGATGTCAAAAGGAGGATTCTGTGATGGAGGCCAGTCTGCCTTTGGGGGGAACAAATGAAGGCTGCAGGCCCGAGTGTTAGCTACATCTGTTTTTGACAGGGTAGGCTTTTTTTAAGTTAATCAAGTCCTTGTGCCCAGCCCAAAGGCCATCCGGTCATGGGCACAAAAACACCTCCCCACACCCACAGCCTTTTGCCCCTTGTCCTGGGAGCATGCTCACATCTCATTCATGTCTATTCAAATGCTAATTACTGTCTGGCAGAAGTTTCAAATTAAAGTGAAGATTTAGCTTCCAGGGAATTTAGGCAGGACAAAAAAATAACTTTCTTAAAGTTACTTTTACTGAATATCTAGTACAAATCCAACTTCGCCACTGATTTGGACTTTTAATATCTATTAAAAATAGTTGTTTATGTTTTTTAGTTAGCCCCATTTCTGAGATGCAGTATAAATATTTAATATTGCATCCCAGTGCTTTCCTATGAAACAGCCAACCAGGCTACAGTCAAAATAGTTTTGAGAGGCTAGTCTCTGTGAGGACATGTTTAACATTAACCTTCTCTCCTGCTTTTAAATACCATGCACCCTGTCTTATGGGCTATAAGGCCTACTGAGGGATGAATTGTAAATGTTTAAAAGAAGTAAAATGTACAGGTAGAACCTGCACACACAGTCTACTGATGGCAGACCTGCAGTCATGTTTGCATTGTCAACTTAGTGGATGGCACAGTGGGTGCTGCAGTCCATTTGGTATCATATATTAGGATTTACAAGCCAAGGAAGGGGGCGTGGCCAAGACCAGCATGGCGTAGGCTGCGTAAATCGGGAGCTCCGGGATCCGCGACCTCTGAGACCAGCGTAAAGCACCTGGGACGAGGCCCCTCTCGCCCGGGAACACCGTTGGGTAGCGACAGCGGGGAGGACCTGGCGGCGATGCACTGGCCGACACTGCGAGCGGAGACCGGGATCCAGCCTGCGGACTAAGATAGCAGGTGGTTCCTGGACACGAGAGAACCAGCAAAGAGAACGGAGGCGCTGGTGGATGCGAAGGGCGGTGCAGGGAGCCACGAGGTGTGCGGGCACAGCCTGAGAGGAGAGAGCGCCTACCTGGGAGCGCCGGAGGGGGCCCGAAGGCCTCACGCCTTTTACCGGAGGAGAAGGGCCCTGCGAGGCAGGGGCGGGAGTTCCCAGTGCTGGCGCCCGGCAGTGGAGGACACGACGGCCTGAGAGGAAGGAGCACATCAAGAGCAGCTTGAGCTGCGGTGCGTCGGAGGCATCCGGGCGGGCCGCGGAACCCCGCGGCAATTAAACAACTAAAACATCAGCCCAGGGCAATCAACCGGCACGCGAGTGCACAGCCTCGCGGATCAACCGGGGGTTGCAATGCTTGAAATACAAAGGGGAACCCCCAGATGCCAAGATCACTGTAATGTAGCCTGACAAGCCCAGTATAATACACTCAAACCACAAGTAAATGATATGTACTGAAACTGTCCTGTGTGCACCGGTCTGACACAGACACAAAGCTCTGTGGACAGACGATTTCCTCTGACAGACTTGCTAAAAAAATAAAAAAATAAAAATAAGGGGGGGGGCCCAAAACAGCGACTGCCACCAGTCACTGAAAACAAACGAAGTAAGCCAAGGGTGGAGTGCCCGGAGACAGCTGAGACCTACTGCCTGCATAACGGGGGAGAGAGAGGGGAAAAGCTTAAGAACAGGACACAAGACCTGAGAGGGGAGCCGAGATCACAGCGGCACCCCACACGCATCAGGGAAGTTTAGGAACATATGGGAGGCCCTCCCTGATCTGCCTAACGTGAGGACTTAGACGTTCTTAATTGCATCCCCTACAGGCCGGTGGGGCAGCAAGATCGCATTCCACATAGATGGGGAAAACCACCAAAAAAAGGGACTGCGACATGGGGGCCCCCCAACATTCCAAAACACGTTCTGAGGGACCGAACCCTGCAACACAAAGGCCACTGCAAACAGAACCTGGTGAGCCGACTCTGCAAGATGTACTACAAGCTATAGCGGCATCCCGAACAGCATTAGAAGTCAAAATAGACACGCTAAGTATAGACTTGGGACTTTTGAGAGATGACCACAAAAAACTAGCTGAAAGGGTTTCCACTGCTGAAAGAGACTTAGCGGAAGCTCTCCCAACATTAACGCTAACAGGCAATTTACTGAATAATATTGATAATCGCCTTAAGACACTTGAAGACAGAGCAGAAGATGCGGAAAACAGGGCAAGGAGCAACAACATTAGAATTATAGGACTCCCAGAAAAAAGCAAAGGGGCAAACATGATAGACTTCCTGGAGAATTGGCTGAGAACAGAGGTAGCCCCGGAGGGTCTATCCGCCTTCTCCGCCTGGCAGGCAACCCCCCGACACCCCACCAAGGCCAGTAATAGCGAACCTGCTCGATTTCAGAGATAGAGATCATATATTGAGACAAGCACGACAGAAAGGAGAATTAACAATAGGAAATAGCGAGATCTCTGTCTTCCCTGACTTCTCCAGGGAAGTACACAGGCGCAGAGCAAATTATAACGCAGTGAAACGCAAACTGCGTGAACTGGAGATCCCTTACTCAATGCAATTCCCTGTCAGACTCAGAGTGGTTGCCCCGTCGGGCACAGAATTCTTCTCAACACCAGAGGAAACTTGGGCATGGTTGGAGTCCAGACTAACATCCGATCCAAACGCAAGTCCACAATACAGAGCGAAACGAAGGCGACCAAGACCAACCAGGCATCAACCGACCCACAGACGCGACCCCCTTATGGCAGACGAGGCACTCAGCGAAAGGAGACAGGCGATGGAAGCAGCAGCTAGGATCGGCGGGGCAACCGGGAGATCCGGAACCACACCACACCGGAGCACACAGAAAGAAGATGAACATTCGGACTCTGACAGTGAGACAGCAACTTCCACGCAATCGAGTATAGTACTGCCCGTGATCACGCCAGGGACAGCAGATGAGATCATTTGAGCAATAAGCACCAGATTGGAAAGTCCGAGCCGCAAGACAAATTGCGCAATAAGGAGCCCTGGTGGGAACGGAGAATTACGCCTACTAACATGAGATTAATAACATACTAGAGATAACATCCACAGGCGTTTCCCGCAACATCGAAGATTGGTGTGGTCGAGATAGTCCAGGGATTCCCGGGGCTCCCGTCCACTTGAAAACTGATGCAGCACCCCCATAACAGCTGTGAAGATCACAGCAAGACCTAGAATACCAGTTTCAACTTAGTTGATAAGTAAAAGTTTGGGTGAAGCCACCATGTCCTTTGCTCTGGGGAAGGGGAGTTGGGATTTTTGTTATTTAAATATGTTGCAGTTTACGACGAACGAGCTAGGTAAGAAACAAAATAATGAGCTAGACAGACATAACTACATGACAGATGGCTGGGGTAAGAGACCTGAAATGTTGAACATGGAACGTTAGGGGATTAAGATCTATGGCCAAACGCCACCAAGTATTCGCATATCTCATTAGAAGGGGAATCCACATAGCAATGCTCCAGGAGACACACTTAGATGCAACAGAGGGCCAGGCACTCCAGAAACGCTGGAGAGGTAGAGTTTTCTGCACAACCTACTCAGCATTTACCAGAGGCACGCTGCTATGGATAAAAGCAGGAATTTCAAATCAACATCTATCAACGATTAACGATCCCCTAGGGCGATACACGGTAATCACAGGAAAAATAGACGGCAAAGAGGTAATACTAGGAAGCATATATGGCCCAAACTCGAACCAAGGAGAGTTCCTAGCCAACCTATCCACAAAATTAGCAGATCACCTTTTGGGAACGATCATATTGGGAGGAGACTTCAATTGCATTGCAGACATAGCACTAGATAGATCGCACCCTCCCCTCCCCACATCACCAATAATACGAACGGCGAACGTATATCGGGCCTGGCAAGTCAACTGGGGTCTAATAGACACTTGGCGAGCAAAAAATACTCAAGGCCGAGAATACTCATATTACTCACACATGCACGACCTGCACGTCAGACTGGATACTTTTTCTAACCTTGCAAGAAATGCATAGGGCAGCACAAATGAGCGAATACCTGGCCCGAACAATCTCGGACCATAACCCACTCCTGATCACCCTGAATTGGTCCCAGACAACCACGCCAATACCCACTTGGCGGCTACAACCTCTCATGCTAGAGGATGAAGCATTTAAACATGCCATAGGTGAAGCGATTGACGCTTACTTCGACACTGACGAAGGCTCATCTTCCTCCAAGCTAATCGAGTGGGACGCATTCAAAGTGGTCATTAGAGGAAGTTCAGTAATAGTGCAACTCGCCCTACCTGGAGGGTCCCGGGTAACTTCACAGATGGCCATTAACGAGGAATTCAGGAAATTTTATGCAGACCTATACTCCAGCAAAGTACACCCCTCAATATCAGAAATACAGAGCTTCCTACACCGTCTACCACTCCCCAGGTTATCCACGTTAAATGCAAATGACCTGGGAGCACCAATTACACTAGCGGAGGTAAAAGATGCAGTAGCCTCTATGGCACGAAACAAAACACCAGGCCCGGATGGGCTACCAATAGAATTTTATTTATCTTATCTTTCTAAACTAGGACCTAAGTTGGTAGCAGTATATAACTTAGCGGCTGAAACCCTGTCTTTCCCATCAACTGCACAGGAGGCACTGATTATACTGCTACTGAAACCAGGAAAAGACACTACAGATGTAGCATCTTACAGACCACTGTCAATGCTAACTACAGATTATAAAATATTAAGTAAAATATTAGCGACCCGACTTCTATATCATATGCCCCAAATTATACATCCTGACCAAGCTGGCTTTATACCAGGGCGTCAAACAGCACATAATATACGCCGCCTCGTAGCCTTAATGAATAGCGATGGATTTGACAAAGACAAGGCAGCAGTACTAGCCATCGACTTCGAAAAAGCATTTGATAGCTTGGAATGGCGGTATCTATACGAGGTCCTTCCTAGACTGGGACTGGGCTCCCGATTTGTTGCATGGACGAAACTGCTGTATTTCAACCCGAAAGCCAGAGTGCGTACGGGCACCACCATTTCAGACAGCTACGAAGTGGTGAGAGGCACCAGACAGGGCTGCACTCTTTTGCCCTTACTATTTGCACTAGCGATGGAGCCGCTGGCCTGTGCCACTAGGAAGGGCAGAGACTATAGGGGTATTACCATAGCAGGTTGCTCCCATCACATAGCACTATACGCAGGCGACCTTCTCTTCTTCCTCAGAAATATGGAGGGGGATCTACAAGGAGCTCAATCACTACTGAAAAATTTTGGAGACCTATCGGGCCTCAGGGTGAACTGGGCAAAATCCAGTCTCTTCCCACTTAGGGAGGGAAGATATCCCCCCCCCCGGTCATGGGAGATCTACAATGGGAACCACGGTGCCTCAAATACTTAGGGGTCCACATTTATCATAACCCACAGAACCTCTACGAAGGCAATATAGAACGAGCACTGCGAGGTATTAAAGGCTCCATGGGGTTCTGGGCAACACTACCTATCTCGGTAGCAGGCAGAATATCATTATTAGAGATGATAACCCTCCCTAGGCTACTTTATTTTTTTGTTGCCCTCCCAGTGTGGATCCCGGGCAGCTTTTTCGCTACCCTGAACTCTATTCTTACAGGATTCATTTGGGGTTCGGGCAGGCGAAGACTCTCACTTGCAGTGATGCGCAGGACAACTGAGGGGGACGGCCTGGCTGTTCCAGACTTCGAAGATTATTACCTGGCCGGTCAGCTTCAGTGGTTGACCAGGTGAATGGCTGCCCGTACGATAACCCAGAGTGAAATTTTACCTTTCACTCCTGAATTACGCACGCTATCGGGGGTGGTATTGAACCTCGTGGGTCCGAGGACCAGCGGATTCCAGGCTCTTGAGGTCATCCATAGATGCTGGAGGAGATATCTACGCAAGACACAATGTCCCAGACCCTACTCACCTGAAATCCCACTAAGATGTTTATTAACATTCCCGCACACTGGGAATTGGGCTGCGATTAGAAGATGGGAAAGTGCGGGCCACAACACTGGGCACACTATTTGAAGCAGACTCCTTATTACCATTCACAGATTTCTGTGATAGATACCGACTGCCACCAGGGGTTTTCCTACTACATAGAGCAATTACAAACACAATCAGAAAACACTGGCGCATGGGAAGCGCAGAGCCCCCCACATCGGAAGTCACGCAATACCTAGTTAGTACAGCGGGAACAACTAGAGCAGTAACAACTCTATATAGAAAAATCCAAGCCAATGGGACCAGACCATTATCGGACCTCAAACTGAAATGGGAGGTAGACCTAGGGGTAACATTAGAAGACAACACATGGGAGGAAATCCTAGCCTGGACCACCAGAGCCTCTAGAAATGCCCGATTTAAATTAATAAATACATATGTCCTCCACCAAGCATATATCACACCAGGCAGAATGAAGAGACATTTTGGGGCCTTGGAGGCTTGCTGTCCCAGATGCAAAGAGGAGGGGGGCAAATTTATGCATATGTTCTGGACCTGCCCAGCAATCCGAGACTACTGGCACAACATAACACAGCTGCTGTCTGACCACATTGGACACAATGTGCCAGAAGACCCCTGTCACTGCCTTCTGGGAAGCTATCGGCATCAACCCCCTCATAAATACACTAATCAGTTCCACGATCTAGCCCTTGTGTTATCCAAGAGAGAGATAGCAATAACATGGAAAGCAACGTCAGGGCCAAGAATACAGGTATGGGTGAGGGAAGTTCTTAAGTGGTCCAAAGCTGAAGAAATGATCAGACACAGAGAGGCACGGAGAGGCCAGGGGCCAATAGATAGAGTGAAAGCCTGGAGTACACTAGTGGGTGAATGGGAACAGCAAATAGAGAGACGGCAGACACCCTGACTTTCATAAGAGACCATTGGCAGATAGCCACGGACCTCCCCAAAGCCTCACATAACTCATACGTTACAAAGAAACACTCTATTGGGCGTGCCCCAGCAATATCTAGGAGTAAAACTGCACATACGACTCCCTCATAAGAGACCTAGCTCACATAAACATTAACCACCGCGCTACACCTGCCAGTCACTCAACCGTCAGTTGGAAAGGGTGGGAGGGGGGAGGGGGGTGGATCCCCTCAAGTGGAGGCATACACATCAACAAGCGACCAACAGATTACCACATTGCCACGCAGGACTTACCGATCTCCCAAGATAATGACAAACCCGTAAGCAAGACTATATGGTAATGACAAACCAGCACCCAGCCAGTAGAGAACCGAAAGACAAAAGAGTAAACTGTTTACTGGAGCTACTATCAACGCCAGACATCAGATTCCGCTACTCTACTTGAGGTGAGGGGATCGACATGTTATAATGTTTGTACTTATATATGTACTAAAACTAATAAAATTTTAAAAATATATATATACATATTAGGATTTACAAGTAAGTTAAATTTACCAATCATGAGTTTAACCATTTTACCATGTTGAAAGGAGGAGCATTAACACTGTACCACTGGTTAGCAGAGATAAAGTGCACAGGCTTATTTAGCTAGCAAAAATAGGGTTCAGCAAAAAGATAAAACATTTGAGATCACCCCGCAGAAAGGGCAAATTTCCAATACCAGGTGACAATATTTTGTGTTTACTAAGTACCCAGATAAAAACAATTACTCTGAAGAAGGTAGGTCATTTCTTAATGAATGCCCTAGAATCATTGCCCAAAGTGGAGAGAAATGTAAATGGCGTTACAGTTCAGGAACTAGACAGATGGTGGGTGAAACATCCATCTCTTTTGCCTATGACAGTCCCTGCAAAATTTGGGAGCAAGCATTGGGTCTTTAGGATGTATGGGGAGGCACATGGGAATGGAGAGAGAAAATATTCCTTTTATTTGTGGGCAGAATTGACTATCTCTTTATCCCTTCCAATACCAAATTCACCATACAGGATGTAGGAGTTTAACTATAGGAAAATAGGATTATTTTTTAAGAGAGACGGAATCAGGGTGGTTCCTGGTGATTGAATGCATGGGAACTAGAAGACCAGGATTTAACTGACTGCTTGAAAGAGAACACATTAATTACACAACAGAGAACATGGGTTCTATTGACTCCAAGTTGATACCGTAGGAAGCATGTAAGACAGTCATTCATGGTTATAGTATGTCCAAGCTTGTCTATAAACATACACCAAAAACTGAATGACTTGGAAGAAGCTCTTCTTAAGGTTGAAAGGAAACAGGCTGAGGCTGTCTTCCGGAGGCTTCGGCACTTTGCAGATCGGATGAGATCAGAAATTAATGACATACAACCATGTTTGGCCAGGCAGAAAAACATCTCTAAATATGGTGGGCTGTTGTGTCCCTTGTGGGACAAAGGACAATCTGCCATATACTAAATGAGTCAGATTGTCTATGGCACTGCTGAACAACATTTCCACAATCAGAAATATATTTATGAACATGGTATTAAGGTGGGTAGGATGGTTGCCTGGTTGAGTAAGAGAGAAATGGATAATAAATGGATTGATGCAGTGGAGGACCTGGCAGGAGGTATAAATGGTGAAGACAAGGCAAGGTGAGGAGTTTTCAGGATTATTACATGAACTCATATTCATCGAGAATCACTGCTAACACTGATGTAATATACATATTCCTGATGAGGTTGTCCCTCTTTAAGATTTTAGATATTCATTTAGAAGCTCTGGATGACAATCTGATGGTAGAAAATGTTATTCAAGCAACAACCATTTACAATCTGAAAGGGTCCCTCGGCCTAACAGCCTTTTAGCAGAGGTTTGTAAGAAGTTAGTAGGTCATCTGTCCCCCAAATTGTTACATTCACTTCATGCAGCACAGGAGGGGGAGCATTAACAAATTTTATGAATCATGCCATTATTGCACTCCTACAAAAGCAAGGCAAACCGGCAACCTTTTGCCATTTATATCACCCTATTTCTCCTCTCAACATGGAAACAAAAATTCTGGTGAAAATACTTGCTAACAGGCTGGGGCCAATTGCCTCAAAATGTATACATCACAACCAATCGGGTAGTAAGCCACATCGGTCTACCACTTAACCACAGATAACTGTATGGTTGCATTTAGGATTTAGGATTTGACTGGCACCTGGACCAACTTGCCTTCAGGTTCCTATGCTGCGAAAACCTTCAGTTCTATTGTGTGGACATATCTTTGTGGTACTCAAGGTGTTTGGGAAAGGTCCTAGTTTTTTATTGTGGCTAGAGCTTCTGTAGACTTCACCCATAACACTGGTTAGGCTAAATGGACTCCAATGTTTTTGAGCTACAGACGGGTATGAGACAGGTGGCCATTGAGGTATTTGATCATTGGATTAGAAATGATTTTATAAGGTTTTCATTCCTTTTGAGCAGCAACACTTTAAAGTTCCAATAAACAAAACACAGAATCACATCACAATGAAAAAGAATCTTCATTCATTGTCCTTCATATTCTTCCTCTTTTGTCTCTCCTTCTATGCCATTCATCTTTCCCCTCTTGATCTTCTTACTCTTGTTTCGATACTCTGAAGTGAACAATTCAGCATTATTTATCTTTCCTCTAGGTAATTTACTTTCCCTTTTTTGTAACAATATTTATGTACAATACACTTTTCTTCTGGTAAACAATATTTTTACAACTTCTTTGCTCACTAATAAATTTATTTTATTCTCTAGCCCTTTCCTCCTTTCAAAAACTGGACGGGGTGGGAGGAATAATGGTTGCCTCCTTGTCTTCAATAAAATCGTGATTCTTTATGCAGTAAACCACTAAGACTCATCGTTTTTTGGAAGTTAGCATTCTACATGTTCAACGTTTTTCAATCCACAACATGAAACATGTTTCCATTGGTTTAAAAGAGGATTTCCTAAACAAATCTGCATTAGACCAATCTGCTGCTTTCAATCTATCTTCTAGTTGTCCTCCTGACATATAAACCTAACTGCCCTTAGCACCCCTTGTAGATTGTGCTTTAAATTGAGATACAGTTATGCCTGCTTCTTTCATTGCCAACTTCGGCCATCTTTCAGTGGTAGAATTTGTAACCCTTCTGTATGGTTTCCCATAGGAAATCAATAACTGTTCTACTCCAGCACATCTCTTCTCCTTCATCCTTGCCTCATATTCTTTTAAACATTGTACCACACATAATTTTGGACAACTATCAAACCTTGAATAAAAAAACAACCCAGTCATCATCTTAGTCCTTATCCAAATCTCAAACATTTCTCCATTTAGTTGAAAATATCTACTGGACACCTCAAATGCCTCTACACCTGATACTCTTCTGAACTAAATCAAACACAACAAAGTTGTTGACTTCCATGGTAATTGTCTTTCACTGAAATAGTTATTACTAGGGCATTTTTCAAATAACTTCAGAATTATATCCACAACCCAAAAAGACTCATGTCCGGCCCTTGGTGGGCTCTTTGAATTAATTTCTTTCATTACTTAGCAAATCAGAAGACTCCTACCAATAGATATCCCCTGTATCAATGAATGTCCGGCTGCAACCCCCAATCTATAACAGTTCACTGTTCTATATGACAAACCTTTTGTAAATAATTCAGCCAAAAACTATGCTACTTGTACCTCATCTGTCTCCACAGGATCCAAATCCCTTGGCATGCACCAACATAACCATGTTCTCGATGCACCCCTGTATCTCTTTTTAGATCCTAGAGCTCAGGATTCATTGAGCAACTCTTCAGCTGTTCCCGATAATTCTGTGAATTCTCCAAACTAGAAAGTTGAGCAAACCCAACTCCACTAAAGGATGTTCTTGCTGCTCTCTACTCTTCTTAGCAGTCCCTTGTATGACTTTATTAAATATGTTTTCTCCACAGCCATTTCCATAGTTGTTGGAAAACACGCTTGCATTTTCCAAAAAAGTTTAACTAACACTCTCTGAATCATTGAGAAAAGTGGAAAATTATACCCTCCCACCCATCTCCAATCCTGCATAAAATCATCTACTTCCATGGCCTGGCCACTGGATTTGGTCTCCACATGATGTAATGTTGCCATTGACATGTTAACCGGAACACAAAAAGTTGCACTACAAGCGGACACATACACCTTTGAATGTTTTGAAAATAGTCTTCTTTTAATTTCCAGTTGCTGAAATCTGTCCAATTTCTTTTAATCCAATCTGCTACTATATTGTTGACAAATATTCTGCTTTTATACCAGTTTTGTTATCCAAACAAAAATTCCACATCTCTTTCATTAACTATGACAGTCCCCTCAACCTGTTCCTCCCAGCTTGTTTAAATAGGTCACCACTGTAACATTAGCCATCTTCATCAGAAATTAATTCCACTGCAGCTCCCTTCTGAAATTGAGCAAAGCAAACAATCCTGCTTTCATTTCCAGGCAATTTATGTGTACTTTCCTTTCCAACATGTTCCAAACTCCACTTGTTTCCTGACCAGAACACATTGCACCCGACTTAATTGCTTGCATCTGTCTCCAGAACAAAGATTGGTTTCAGTACTAATATTGCACAACCATTCGAGGCCTCTAAATTTTCCAACCACCACTTCAACTCCTCCTTGGTTTCGTGAGTCATGTGTATCTTGTCCCCATACCACAAACCTTTTGAAAGTCTTTATAAATTGAAGGGCTCTGTAATGTAAAGGTCCAGGAAAAAATCACTTGTATTGAAGAAGATAGCACGATCACACTGGCCAACTCCCTCAACTTTACTCCCTTCTTTTTCAACAGAATTTTCACCTCTTACCTTATCTTCTTTACTTTTTTCTCTGGTGATTGCAACTGACTCATAACTGTATCCACCACAAATCCCTGAAACTCCACCCGCTGAGAAGGGTTCAAGATAGGATTTTGGATACTGATTATGAAACCTACAACCATTAAATCCTTTACCAAATTTAATTGACTCCTCAACTCCTCCAAGCTCTGATTATAAAAATATCATTGAGATTAAACAATCAATCTTGTACCCCTTTCTCTTTAGAAAAATAAACACCACATGTTTTAAAACGTTTGTAAAACACCAAGGAGCAACAGATAAGCCCAAAGGAAGACACTGAAACTGGTATAAGTGTCCCTTCCATTTGGGTTGCAGATACCACTGACTATTTAAAGCTATTGAAATCATGCAATAGGCATCTTTGAGATCCAACTTCACCATCCAATCCAATTCATGTAGAAAGTACCTTAATAGATGTATCCCTTCTATTCTGAAGTGTCTGTATGTCACATACTGGTTTAAGTTTCCTAAATGTATTACCAACCTCCAACCCTTCTCCTTTTTTAACACCAAAAACAGTGTACTTACATAACTGATCTGATCTTTTTGCACCATAATTAATGTGTCTTTTGCTGTCATCTGATTCACCTCCTCTGTTACTATTACTTCCAAATATGTTTGAAATTTCAATTAGTTTGGCTCTTTTAATTGGTGAGACTCTGTATCGAATTCTATTTTGTTTCTCTTTACTGCTGATAGAACCCAATTTCCATTGATCTTAAAACAATCTGAACCTTCCACCCACTTTTTTTTTTTTTTTTAAACAAAGGTTTCTCTCTTCATACTGACCTTGTCTTGAATTGGCACCTTGGCCTTGTCCTCTAGAGGCTCTATCTCTTTTTTCTCTCCCTCTCCGGGGATAAAAAGTTTAGACTCTGATGGTTGCCTCTATAATTCTCAGCATTTTGGTATCCTGTATTTTGGAACTTATAATATCCTCGACTTGGAGGTTGCCCTCTCCTCTCAGCCCTGCCATAAAAACTACTTCCTGCAAAAACCCTTCTCACAGAGAACTATGGGGGTCATTCTGACCCTGGCGGTCGGCGGTGAAGCGGCGGTAAGACCGCCAACAGGCTGGCGGTCTTTTTTCATGTATTCTGACCATGGCGGTTACCGCCATGGTCAGCCGCCGATTCACCGTTCCGACCGCCACGGCGGTAACGACCGCCTGGCTGGAGACCTGGGTCTCCAGCCCGGCGGTCGTCACATACCGCCGGCGGTATTCCAACCCGCCTGACCCCGGCTTACCGCCATGGATTTCATGCGGTTGGGGACCGCCATTCAATCCATGGCGGTAAGCACTATCAGTGCCAGGGAATCCCTTCCCTGGCACTGATAGGGGTCTCCCCCACACCCAACCCCCACCCGACTCCCTCTCCTACCCCCCCCACCACCCCTGCCACCCCCAAAAGGTTGCAGGACCCCCGTCCCCCACCCCGATCCCCAACATATACACACACATACACACATACAGGCATGCATTCATGCACATACACACACCCCCCGCATTCATGCACGCATTCATGCACATACACACACCCCCCCGCATTCATGCACGCATTCATGCACATACACACCCCCCGCCCATTTATGCACGCATTCACACGCACCCTCAATATACACACACGCACACCCCCATGCACGCACACAACTCACAACAGCCCCCCACACCCCTTCCCTAGCGGACGATCACCTTACCTGTTCCTGGTGATCCTCCGGGAGGGAACGGGCAGCTCCGCCGACACCGCGACGCCAACAGAACACCGCCACAGCGAATCACAGGTTGTGATTCGCTGGGCGGTGTTCTGTTGTCGTGGCGGTGGAGGTGGAGCTACCTCCACTTCCCCGCCTGCCGCCAGTATGGCTGTTGCGGCTCTTCGTCCGGAAACGGGCGGAGCGCTGCCAACAGTCAGAATGGCCCATGCGGAAGACCGCCAGCACTGGCGGTATTCCGTACGGCGGTCCCTCGGCGGTCTATTGAAAAGACCGCCGAGGTCAGATTGACCCCCTATGCCTTATCCAGACAAGTGAAAGCTTGTACATATTTACTGAAGGACTTAACCATTTCTTCACCGAACAATAGCTCTTTGGCCTCTCCCCTGGATTCTCTTTTGGGCTAATTTGCATGAAAACTGTTTTGCGTCTTTCAGCTAGTAGACTTGCGTTTACATTCCCTAAGAAGCAACTTGCATGCTGATACCATCCTCTCAGCAAGGGAATGTTTAAATCTTTCCCCTTCAAATATATCTCCTCACCTAAATCAAATATTCTGTCTAAAGGCCCCACTATGTCTAACAATTTATATTGACATTGTTTTAATTATCTCTCCAATCTTTTTCTTTGATCTCTTCCCATTTTAAATAAGTATGTAATGAACTCTGGATCCAGATTAGGTGTAATAGTCACCTTCTCATCTATCACATGTCGTGAACATTCTGCCTTATAATATTCCTTTGCTCTTCTCCAGAGGCTTTCTCATCCATTTAATATACTCTGCCACATGATCCATCAGCCACCAATCTTTTCCTCTTGGGTGGTGTATATCATTTGGGTCAAATACATTTTCATCCAACTGATCTACTACTTATTGTGTCTCATTACACTTGTAATTACTTCCCTTACCAAATTCTTCATTGATACAATCTTTATAATGTAAATTCAGGATGTACTCATTTGAATTAGCCTCATTGCCTGTCAGATCAATCTCTTCATAATGATTTTCATCATTTGCAGTGATAGACTGCCCTTTACTGTGCACCGCTTTGGACACTAGTACCTTTTGAGCTACTTAGGTCACCCTTCTTCTCTCCATATGCCTTCGCTTTTCTTAAGTATTTACCTCCTGGCCCTCTATTGCCTCTTTCTTCCTCCTCTGAAAAATACTCCTCGTGTTCCAGATTAAGAAACCCCCTATTTGTAAGGACCTTCTTGACTACACCCTGAACTGACTGTTGCAATTCTTTGGATGTTATTTTCCTTTTGAGAACCTCTTGACTATTTTCAATTCCAGAGTCCTGTTCTGCCATATTAGTACCTTTACTTTGCGATGATGTGTGTTCCTCATTCTTTATATTTATTTTTAGCTCCTTTAGGAACGTTGTGTAAAACAACTGTTTCCTATCATCCGTTCGCTGGTTATGCAAAGTGCAGCCAAGCAACCTGCATCACTCTCCTATTGCCTGTGGCCTCAATAAACATGGCGGCCGCTGCTAATACTGCAGGTGAAGGTAAACTGCCCCTGTTGGACCTGCTAGCCTTAGGATGGTCTTTCCCCAAACCTTTTACCTGCTTGTCTCCAATATTGCTGAATTCATTTTTGTTGGCCTTAGGACTCTGTGCACTTTGCAACTGCTAGCCAATGCTAAAGTGCTTGTGCTCTCTCCCTAAAACATGGTTTGATTGGTATATACCTAATTGGCATATTTAATTTACTTATATGTCACTATTAAAGTGCACTACAGGTGCCCATGGCCTTTAAATTAAATGCTACTAATGGGCCTTCAGCACTGCTTTTACCGCCCACTTAAGCAGCCCTTTAAAACATGTCCCAGGCTTGCGATTATAGCACAAATGCAGTATCACAGTGCCATGTCGATTTCACATTTAAAACCCCTTGCCAAGCCTTAAGCTCCCCTTTTATTACATGTAAGTCACTCCTACGGTAGGTCCTGGGTAGCTCATAGGGCAGGGTGCTGTGTAGTTAAAAAGTAGAACATGTACTTTTAAGTTTTACATGTCCTGGTAATGAACAACCGCCACATTTGTTTTTTTCACTACTGTGAGGCCTACCCCCCTCATAGCATAACATTGGGGACTTATTATTCAGTTTAATAAGATGTAATTCCTGATTGAGAGGAGGTAGATCTGTCATGTTTTGCACGTATGGAACTGTAATGATAAATCCTCTTTAATGGTAAAGTCAGAATTATTGTTGCAATTTTGAAAATTTATCTTTTCGAAAGTTGGCATTTTCCAGCTCTTAGCCCTGCGTGCCTGCAGCCTGTCTATGATAGCTTGGCTGGGGTGGCTGACAGCTGGGCTTCGTGTATTAACTCTACACAGCCACACACAATAAGAGCTTAAATGTGACTGGATGGGCAATCCACATCCTGATGGGCCATCCTATGGAGGATAGGAGGGAGGAGTCTGTGACATCCTCACACTTACACCTGTCCTGTCCCCACACATAGGGCTGAAAACTCCCTTGTGGTGAGTCTGGAGTCAGGACATGAAGGGGAGACCTCTGTGCACTTCAAAGGATTCTTTGAAGTCTCCCTCACTTCAAAGACACCACTGGGTATAAGAACTGGACCTAAGACTCTACCAACTCAGTCCAATTTTGAAGCTGTGGATACTATGCCAGGAAAGAGGACTGCTGTGCTGCTGAAGGACTGCCAATCTGCAGGACTGCTGCTCTGGAAGAACTGTTTTCTTGGTGTGCCGACCTGCTGACTGCTGCCCTCCATGCCTGGGTGGGAAGGACTGGACCCATATCACTTGAACCTAACTCCTAGAGAGACTCCAAAGGCCACCTGACTAATCTCCTGTTTTCTGAGGTCTCAGGGACATAAAAGACTTCTAACCAACCCAACTGGACTCTGCCAGCTGTGTGTCTCACCTGCCAATGGTGCCACCCCAGTCCTGGACCCTTGGAGGTAAACCTTCAGGAGATAAATCTTCAGGTGCTGCACTAGCAGAACCAACGCATCCCTGCCTTTGCGTGGGCAGAACTGGAGCATCTCCACCATTGCGTAGAAGTGTGGCTCAATGGTTAGAGCGGCAGACCCTGAAGCAGAGATCTGGCTCAAGACCAGGGTTCAAGTCCCGCTTCGGCAGGTCTTGGGCTCAATTCCCCTTGACCAGATCATTCTCGCCTCGGTGCCTAATCTAATTCATGGGTCCCACTCTGCAACTCTGGGCAATAGCTTGCTTAATCTCCACAACGGCCCCAACAGCGCTTGGATGCCTGGCTTCACCCTGGGGGTGCTCAGGAGTGGGCGCCTCACAGGGAAAAGCCAGGAGGGGTTCCATAGCGGTATGAGTACAGCGCCTTGAGACCCTAACGGGTGAGTAGTGCGCTATACAAGTGCTAATTTACATTTTTTTTACATTTTACATTGCGTGGACAAAACTGGCACATCACTTTCGGAACCCGCACTGCATCGTTTCCTTTGGTGGAGGCTCCTGCTTCCCCATCAATGACAGCTTTGACAATGACGACAAACTCTGCATCGCAGTCACTGTGCTCATCAAAATCAGTACATTGCCTCAACTTCAACGCTACCGGCTGTTGCATTCGAAGTCCATCGCATCTTGGCTCCAACACATTGCCACCACTGCATGGGGAACTTCGACGCATCGCCTCGACTGAGCTAGGAAAATCAATGCATCTCCTCAACAGCATGGTTCGTAACCACTGCAGCGCTCTTGCTTTAAGATTTTTAGGTACTTTGGTTCAGCGGGCCAACTAGGTCCATAAAGCCCACCCCGCATGATAACGGTAGGCCTGAACCTTTGACTTTGGTTCTGCCCGGCATACCCAGACAGCCCCGGTGGAGCCTTTTGCTTCTAAGCGCTTTTCCACTATAAATGCATGGCTCAAGTTCTACGTAATAGATTTGACATGTTTTTGCTATTTTTAAAATCTTGTTTCAAATTAACACTGTGTGCAACCTATCTATTTCCACAAAGTACCTATATTAAAATGTGTTGTAGTGCAGACTAACATTATTTATGTTAATGCATTCTTCTTTAAGATTTTACAGCATGTATCCAATAATTTAGGTTTATCACACGAGCAAAATACATACAATCAAATACACAGTTCTTAATACATTTTCTCTTCCTTTTCTATGTATTACGTATCTGCTCAGAAGCAGCAAACAAAAGAGGAAGAATATGGAGGAGAAGGAGTATTTTCTTTTTCATCATGATGTGATTCTATGCTCTGTTTCTTGGAACTTTAAAGTGTTGCTGCTCAGAAGGAGTGAATAAAGGTTTATGCATAATGCTAGCCCCCGTCTTGCCATACAATCTGAATATACTCCTAATGAGGTTCAAAGAGGATGTTCAACATTAGAGTTAATTGCCTCTGTCTCTAATGGGCTGAGTGACAAAATGAAATACCTACATAGATTCTTCTATGTTCTGCAAAATTCTCCATATAGGGTGCCAGAAACCTACTTTAATAAGACAGATATTAACTTGCGTTCTGAATAGCTTGACATAATTCACAGATTTACATTGGATGAATTGCTCTCATTACCAGAGGGTATATTATTGTCACAGCTAAGGTGATTAATCGCCACATGATAAGCCCTCAGTCTGGTTAGATATGGGAGTGATGGGAAAATTGACCTAACAACAGTTCCAATGTGGCGGTAGGGGCGGCAATATGGCACCTTGATGGAGATTATGGTTACTGATTTAGAAGTCTAGAGTTAGGTACTAGAATGATACAGTGGGGAGGTGTGATTATTAGAAAGACACTGCTATGACCTGATAAAATGTTAAAGGGAGTGTTTTCCAAATTGGATCTTACAGGGACTTCAAATCTGGGAGATTTGATTGAAGGGAAAAGACAAAAACTATTTGAGGAACATAAAACTTAATTTGGTTTAGTGATCACCTAAAACTATAGATATTTATTAAATAACATATGCAGGGAAGTCATGGGTTGGACTGTGATGCAATTTAGGATTATACCTCACTGGAGACCAAAGCTCTCATAGAGGAAGTAATTAAAAAAACTACATTCAGGACTCATAGGACATTGATGAAGAATATGAAAGACATAATGGGTAAATTGGAAGATAGCTGAGTGGGTGATATGGGCCTGTTTAATGAGGTAGACTTGAACAAGACACATGCTTATGCCAGGGAGTTGGCCAAGTAGTCTATGCTACTATTAGTGTAACTCATTGTATCAGAAGAAATATATATTACCATAGATCCACCATGTTCCGGATGCGCATGGTTTCTGACCCAATGTGCATTACAAGTTGGCAATGAGAAGATACATCTTTGTTTGATCCTAAGTGATTTTTTAGGGGCTTCATAAAGACTTAGGAATAGCTACTGATGTGTGCTTTGACTTGGGTCTGTGCTTAATCATACTTGGTATGTGAAAAGACATTAAAGTAACCAAGTAGAAGAAATTGTTGGTTAGCATGGGTATTATGCTAACAAGGTGATATATTGCTAAACACCGGGGTAATGCACAAGTGCCTCATCTGAATGAATAGCACAATAGTATGGATTTGTGGGCAGGAATGGGAAAGGTGGTATGAGGGTTGGGAATCCATCAAGGACATGACAAAAGATCTAGGTCACTTGGAGGGACATGTAGATGTGGGAATAGGAGAAACTCTGGCTATGCATTTTTCTACTGAGAGTTTAAATACTCTACGTTCTACTCATGGTTGATTGAGAAAAATATTGAAATGCTGTAAATTAAGGTATTTTGAGTGTTGAGGATTGAATTATGACACTTATTGCACTGAACTATGTATGCTGATAATCGATCTAAGGGACATGTTACTGTTAATAAAACAAAATTTTCTTTTTAAATACAGGAATAGAAATAGAAATATTTTTTAAAGATATTAGCAAATCAAATCCAGCACTATAGAAATCAGCTGACAGGGCTCTCTTGATTTTGTTGACCAACCAAGGGATGAGGGGAAGTGGTGGAAAAGCATATGCAAAGATCTTTAACCATGCCATCGAAAAGGCATTCCCTCTTGACCCTGACTCCCAGTTCCTTCTGGCAACACACTGGCCTTTCCTGTTGCTTGAAGTCACAGATAGGTCCTGATTTATTTGGCCATAACTAAGGAAGATCTTGTCCAACTGACCTTAGTTCAACTCACATTCATTACCCAATGACAGATTTCAGCTGTGTGACTTCACCCATGTGTTTTAAATCCCTGACAAGTGTTCCACCCTTAACAACATAACCTGGTTGATAACACTGCTCCACAGGCCTTGAGCTTTTTCCAGTATGAATCTTGTACCAATTTTTTGTTCATGTAAAACATCCAGTTTGTGTTTCATATTCTTATAATAACTGGTATAGTATCATTGGAAGGAAAGATTGAGGAGCCGATTTGAGATCCAGCATATTACTACGGAGTAGTCTCTCTTCTCAGACGAGTGACCCTTGGTTTTTTTTATACTAAAGATGGACACCCCAGCCCTCTACATGTTTTTGGTCATAACAAACTGTGTAAACTATTGACGGAACAAAAACCCATAGTTGGGTTGGACTGTGAAACCCACCATATTTCTGCATTCTTTATTGCTGGCCTGCTCTGTGTAGAGTTGTCAAATGATCCATAATCCTGTAACCTTTAAACAGTGTGCACATAATGGGGAGGTAGGATTTTGTTAATATTACTAGATATAACTTTTAGCAAAATGGGAAGATTTCGAATTGGTAGTTACATCTGGCTGACGTGAACAGCAATAATTTGCACTGTGTAGAATGATGTGGAATGTGAAAATAAGTGTATTGTACATCTATCAACACCATAAATTCTCCTTCATGGAGCAGTTGTAGCACCTCCTGCAGTGTGACCATCTGGGACAAGTGAGTCCTGAGGAATCTGGTTAACTGATGAAGGTCCACAATGGGATGCCATTCCTCTGATTTCCTCTTAACTAAGAAAAACAGAGAGTAGAGTACCTTGTTTTAATAGGTTTGGGAACTGGTTCTTTTTTTATCCTGGCAAAGATTGCAGACTGCAGTACATGTAGATGTTGATACAATACCTTTTTAAAAGGCCCGTCAGTAAATTCTAACATGTGACTAACATGGATCAAGTCCTGTACCAATCTACCTAATGTGATCGAAGGTCAACAAAAGAAGCAGTGCAACATCCTTCTGTCAACTGTGCTCTGCAGGAAATTATTGTGGTTTGTGGTATATGTGATGGTTTCACGTCAGCTGTGTTGTGTGTCATTCAGATGTGGTGGGGCAAATGCTCATCTTTTATTTTTATGCACTAGTCCGACACAACAAGGCTCTCTGAGACTCCTGAATGTGAATGTCTTTAGGAACAGAAGAGTTTGGTAGGGGTGCAGGAGCAGTCTCAGGGCTCAAATGGACATGCTGCATGAAACAAAGGACAAGAAGGATTACATGAACTCACAGAACTCTTATGACACCTGCCTGTGGCAGCCGTCATTTTGAATGCCTATAATGCATGTGCCTCGTGGTCCATAGCCTTCTTATTACGCAATTGTGGTACGTGGTTGCAAAAGCCAGAACTTGCTGTTGGAATTCTTCACATCTGTTCTTCAGTGAAGACCAAAAAAAAACACATCTGGGAACCAGAGAAGTATCTTATATTGTTTGTTTTCACAAGAAATGATACATTAAGAATTACAAGCCCTATAGCACTGATCCATTCAGGATTACGAGTTCTAAAGCACTGTTGTTTTCCACACGGAGGAATCCTTTATAATCATAAACTTTGTTTATTTTTTAGGGAACGTTTCAATAGGAGTACAAACTTTTTGCAAGTTTCATTCCACCTGTGTGGGTCGTAAGTAATCATTGTTGTAAACTTCAGTGGGACCATGTTGGCATAGGATTACTGTAGTATGGTATACTGATATCAATAATAGTAATAGATGAAAACTTGTGGAATTATATGTTGTTTGCTAAAGAGAGATACTTGTGTTTTTAGGAAAATGGCTTTCCAATGTTTTTTTTAATGTTCGTTATAATAAGTTGATAACTGTAACATGAAAGGTAATCATTAGTATTGCAATACTGCAGCTCCTGTCACATGCCAGAATCACTTCATTGTTACATCCATAGATGTGTCAATTACCATTCTATTGTCCTCTGGAAAGTTTTTGCCTCTTCGTTCTTGTCACCTGGAATCACCTCCAGATAAGTGTTGGACCACAATTGTTCATCACCATGATAGGCAATGTGTTGGCAACGTTGATAAAGTTTACAACCAGTGTGGAAGTCCTCTTAGAAGAACTATCAATTTCCTACCCTCACGATCAGGAGGAGTGGTACAAGGTGATATGGAATTGCGTGGCCTCCACTGTGCAGCTTGCATCACCACAGATTCAACATTAGGATATCCTGTATGGGATGCGGAGGTGTCATCAAAGGTATTTTTTTATCTATACATGGTACTGTTGCTGGGATGGAGGCCGAAGCTTGCATGATTTTAAGTTCTCTACCAAATATGTTCAACAATGAAATGGCCGTGACTGTCTTTCTTGTAGATTATTTGAAATCTATAGAAAGCAGTCTATTTTAGTGAAAAAGAAAGGGAGCTCTAAACGTTTGGATGCTTTTGCCTCTATAGAGTGAACTTTAGCAATATCATCTGGTGGCAAGCTTGAATGAGGCAGAGA
This sequence comes from Pleurodeles waltl, assembly GCF_031143425.1. Taxonomy (NCBI): domain Eukaryota; kingdom Metazoa; phylum Chordata; class Amphibia; order Caudata; family Salamandridae; genus Pleurodeles; species Pleurodeles waltl. The sequence goes on from NC_090440.1 coordinate 1,694,870,233, forward strand.
CAGTTGTTAAAGATTTTTCTGACGTGCAATTTTGGGTGACAAATCATTTATGCAAATTAGTAATTTTAAGGATGCATATGACCCTAACCGATGAATTACTATTGTTGTGCTTTAAACAATGTCAATTTCAAATACAAGTGTGATTAATAATATAGTATAGTTATGTCACATTTTGGTGTGAAACTCCAATATTTTTAAATTGGATGCAGCTTGTGGTGTTTTGCTTATCGTGCTCATTCCCCCTCGAATAATTTACACACTGTAGATTTTCTCTCCCTACAGTTTCCACGGAATAAGAGGAGCAATGACATCAATGTACTGTGGAAGTGTTGTGAATGAAACTTTCATTGTGTACCTAAAGTTTCATTTTGAAGGATTTCCATTATTAGTTCCAATTAAGATGTGTAGATGAAAACAATTCTGTGAGCTACTGTTAAGAAAATGTTTCATATTAAGTTGTATGTCCCCAGAGTGCAGTTGCTGAGGACATAAGTAGAAGATTCCTCTTACCTTAAGAAATGGGTTTGTGTTAAGAACTTTACAAATCTGTTAAATCTGACAATATTTTTAAATTACTACTATGATCTAACCATTATGATGCCATGTTGAATATGCAGTTTTATTAATTATTATACATACATTGTGTATAAAACCCCCTATTTTTGAACAATTGGGGTTACCGGTTCATTCTCTTCTTGAAACTTTATACGATTATTTTGAGATTTTCTTTACTTAGGATGCTGTCGGTACTCCTTATTAGCTTGCCACTTTGAATTTAGATTAACTAACTAGGGTTTCTTTAATGATATAGGATTCTGTATTCTGAGCCTTTATGGCAAAATATGTGAATTTATTTGTAATGATTCTGATTTAAACCTTTTACACTTAATTTTGATCTATAACTCATTTTTAAGTTGTCCCAGTTATTATGCTTTACTATGCTAGATTTGTGCATTAAAGGGGAAGGTAGTCTTTTGCCTTTAGATCAATGAGATGGTTCATGGAGCTGTATCGTCAAAGGTAACTTTTTTTCATACGATATTGGTCTTTCAGATATTATTGGGGTTCAGCCCCCACATATTTTGGAAGCAGAGGATGTTTAGTGTATGAGCACCTCCTCTTTAAAGGGTCCCCTGAATATGTTTGTAGTTTTTGAACCATTTAAGCTCAACCTGAAGGAGAAAAGGGTTTTTGGAAGCTTGCTAGTTTTCCAGTGACGGATCATCCTGGCTGTATTGGCTCTGCGTTCCTGGATGAAATTAAATTGCAAGTATGAATAGGGAGAAACTGAGTTTGTGATTGTGTTTTGAGGTAGGAGTTGTGATGATGAATTTCTGTTTCTCTGCTGAGTTGTTTGGATAGGTAATGATGATTGTGAGTTCTATTGGTGGATTGATTACAGTTGTGATTATGTAATATTCATATTTGTGATCCCATTTCAAAATTAATGTGTTCATATTCTGAAAATCGTTGGTTATCGGATTTATTGAAAATGTAAGATCTCAAGATAGTCATTATTTGTCTGTACTCTGGTGTGTAGAGCGAGGCGTCACTTACACATCGGTAGGGATTCTGAATTAATTCATTCTATTTTCAGACTTGAGAATTTAATTTTCTTACCCTAAGTGCACGGGGTGAAATACAGTAACTAGGGGGTGGATTTCTGTTGGTCAGGCTTTGCCTAACAAGATCCTTTGTAGGATTGTTGTGGTTCTTTCTTTCTTGCTCAAACTCAAGGATTTATGGTTTGGAATTGAGTTACTTTACCTAAAGAACAGACTTATTTTTCTTTAAAGGGTAAACAGGCAAAGGTTTATTGGTAAATGCTATTTAGTCTGTAGTTGTTTTTCTGTTCACAAAGAAATCATGCTGTGATTGGTTGCTCACCCAGGGAGCTGCGCTGGGTTTGCCAAGATATCATCACAAAGCTAAGCTCTGATTGGTTAGTTGCTGGCTCAGTTAAGCTGTGATAGGTTTATCTTTAAGAGAGTCCCTCTGATATTGGCTGTAGTTTCCTAGGTTTGTTTATAGCATTTTTTGTGATTTTGAGTTGATTTTTGAGTTTATGTGGTGCAAATTATGGGTGGTATATTTTTTCGAAAACCAAACCAAAGGAGATACCCAGAGAGGGTCAGAAATTACTGAGTGAGGGAACACCAGTACATGAAATGATGGCAGGGGTCGGGTATTACACATGCACCTGGATCTCTGAATGAAATAAATATAGTGCACATGATGAGGTTTTACAGTTTTCTATTGGAGGGCACTTCTAATATTAACAAGTTATATTTTCTGAGACAAACCACGCATACTATGAAGCCAAAGCCTAGAACAACAAGATTTGAGTCACTTAATGGGATTGTGTGGCAACGGAAAAGAAAGGAGAAAAAGAAAGAAGCATAAAGAAGTCATTCAGGGGTTGGTTAGATGGTAAACAAGATTGGCAAGAGGAGAGTTGGATGGAAGGTATGATAGAATGTGTGAAAACCTTTCCTGCTATAATTGATGGAAAATAGCACGGTACAGAGAAGAATCGGAAAAAGAAGTCAGATGATGATGATGATGAATTGTTATTTCTAATTTGCATATAACAAACAACAAGAAGGGTGAAATCAGTCACCCTACAACAAAGGAGGTGGCAGGTACACACAGGCTGGCCTCCTCACAGGGCTGGTACATGTCCATAGTAACAAAGTACCGTATGATAATAGACAATACTATGTGCAAAATAGATTTCAGGTAAAAGCATCTGCCACTTCGGCAGGGAACTGTGAGTCATAAAGTTTCAGGCAGCTCCCCTAGACCTTGAAAAACTTGCATGGGCAGCCTCTGCTTCTACATGTGACCCTCTCCGGTGCCATGTAGATGTCCATCCCCAACCTCGATTCTCCCACAGTCAGGATTGCAGGCCCCACCTACCCAATCAGGCACTATGTCTCACTTAGCCACCACAAACCCTAAGTTGCATAAGATGAGTTTCACTCCAGGGACATCCACCTCTCCTGGAATCCTCAGTAGGACATATTTGGGCTCAATAGGGATGTGTTAGCACCCTACTGTTCTTCCCAACCACTTGCGACCAATATACCTGAATGGCCGGGCAGCTCCAAAGCGTATGCACAAATGTATGCTGAGTCACCCCACATCACAGACACACAGGGGACACAGTCTCTCTATGTGATGCAGACATTCTCTATCATAATAGATCCAATGTGCAGGATCAAGAGTAAACAGGATTTTATGGCGACTTCTCTTGGGGACATCAGAGCTGCCTCTCAGTCCATGTCTTCAAGTCACCCCCACCCCCAAGCCTTCAGCAAGCCCTCAGCATAACTAGCGCGCCTGGCATATTAATATACTGAGAGTTTTACAGGTAAAAGAGATAGCCTTCAAAGGTAGCTCTTCTAGGAGCAGCCTGCCCCCGAGAGGGGCATACTCGGGTAGGACCAGGGACCAGGTCTCCTATACCCTCTGCCTACCAAGCATGGTGCAAATGGGTGTATTTTAAATTGAAGGGAGGAGAAGGGCATTAGACCACTGTCCTCCTGGAGGTCACAATCCAAGAGATCCCCAGTAAGTCCCAGGAACCAAACCCCCTAAGTTTCCTCAATTTGCATATCCATGTCCCCTCCCAGAGTGGAGTCTCCCCTGTTAACTTCCCAGTCCACCCTATACATTTAGTGGCCTTCCTCCATGCCTCTATCCCTGTCACTGGTAGCAGTTTCTGAACATACTTATAATCATTGTATAAGTATTGGAAGTAGGATTGTATGGTGCACTTTGCTCACTCCAGTCGGTAAGTAGAATGGTCCTGTGGCACAAATGACCAGTCATTATTAGCCACCAGATGGGATGCCCAGTGATAGACCCTTACATCCGGGAGTGCAGTCCCACTGTTATATGGGCTGATTGAAAGGTTTTGAGTACTATCCGAGGATGACTGCCATCCTACAGCAGGGTCTGCAAGACCGCCAATTCCCCCTCTATCCTGGTGAATGTTGCCTCTGGAACTGGCTAATATCTATTTTGTATGGCATAGAGCAATTTAGGGGGTGTTATAATTTTAAAGACAGCTGCCCTTACCAAAAGATTGAGGGGCAGCGTACGCCATCCCTCTGTCTCCTCTTGAAATGTGGCCACCACTCGGCCCAGGATCCTGGCCAAACATGTCTCCCTGTGAGGAGTCACAAGCATACCCAGATATTGAAAATCAGCAGCTTGCACCTAGAGCGTCCAGGGAGGAATGGGCAGATACAGGGGGCTAAAGGGGTGACAGAGCACAGATTTGCTCCAGCTGATATTGCATCCTGAGTAAATACTGTAAGACTCAAGCACTTGTGATGTCATCTGCATATAGTGCAACTTTCTCCTTGCTCCTATCAGCTTCAGAGATATGCAATTAATTGATATCGCAACAGCCGTTAATCATGGCAGCCAATGGCTCAATAGTAAGGGCGAAAAGCAACAGGGATAGGGGGCATCCCTGCTGGGTAGCACGCACTATCGGGAAGGTCAGGGAAAGCACCCCGTTCACTCTTACTGCCGCAGTAGGGGCCTGGTAGAGTAATTTAACTCAACGTCAGTATCTAAGGCCAAAAACAAACCTCCGCAACGTCTGATAAAGATAGAGTCAATTAATTGAGTCAAACGCCTTTTCAGCATTCAACGCTAGGAAGACATTGGGTTCTGTCCTGTGGCTTGTCTCTGACAGCCAATTGTGGAGGCTACGAAAATTGAGTCTGGTGGACCTGCCTGGAATGAAGCCAGACTGGTCTCTGGATAAGCTGGACTATCACCATCAAGAGTCTAGTGGCTAAAATCGTCTCCAATAAATGCATCTCAACATTTAACAGGGAGATGGGACAAAAGGAGCCACAACTCATTTCTGGTTTGCCCTTTTTGTGTATTGCGGCTATAGTGGCACACTGTAGGCCTGATGAGAGGTCATCTCTGTCTCAGGCCTCTCTGAAGAGGCTTAAGGGATATGGACTCAACAGCCCAGAGTAGCGTTTGAAGAGTTCAGCCGGAAGGCCTTCGGGCCCTGGAGTCTTCCCAGTTTTACATTTTCTGATAGCCGTCTGGACCTTCTCAAGCATGATGCCCTCCTCAAGGGATCGTCGGTCTTCATCTGGGCTATTGGCAAGGCCACCGCTTCCAAGTAGGGCACTATGGAAGCCATTCTGCCAGTTGTCTAGCGCTATAAAATGAGGCATAAAACCTTGAAAAGGCCTCCACGCTATCTTATGTGATGAGTGGGGAACTTGATCTTCATCAATTACACATTTAACCCAACACGACTCAGCCTCTCACCTGCTGAGGCAGAGAAGCAGCGTACCCACTTTGTCCCCGGCGTAATACAGTTAATGTTGTGTAGCCAACAATTGTCTCTGTACCTCCCCTTGTGCCAGGCCCTGGTATTCTCCACACAACATCTCCAGTTCACAGAGGATATGAGGATTCGTTCAGGCCCCAGGAGTCCATTCAAGATCTTTGAGCCAACGTTAAAGGCCCTCTCTCTCTTCTGCATCTTTGTGTTTTTTTTGTGCCAGTATATTCTGCATTCTGTTGCACAAGACAGTTTTATAGGCCTCCAAGTGTACCACCCCCAAATCCACTGACCCTTAATTCTCTTTAAAGCAGACTTCCAAGTCAATCAGTAGCTCTCTGGTGACCTCAAGGTCTCTCAAATCCTATGCATTAAGTTTCAATCACTGCAGAGAGCCTCTCCCATGCACGCTACCCAGAGAGATGAATGGTCCGAGAGACTGTGTGCCAAGTAGTCCGGCCTGTCTATCTCGGCCACCTCGCCCACTGGGGCAAAGATGTAGTCTATCCTGAAAAAGACCCTGTGTGTCCTGGAGAAGGAGTAGAACCTGGCCTTTAGGTTCCCCTGTCACCCGAGATCAGAGAGATCACAGTGGCCATAATGTCATTACAATCACCTTCCACAATATGGAAGTTGGAGTTGGCCTGTAGGAGTATGGCCGCCACCTCTACCAGCATGGGTGTTGGCAGACAAAGGGATGAGTACACATTGACCAGGGTAACCGATGCTCTACCCCACAGTCCCTGCACTACAACGTACCTCCCAAACTGATCTGTCCACTTCCATACAACCTGGAATAGGGCTGCATTCTTCATAAGTAGGGCCACACTTGTGAGCCAGTGGTGAACTCTTTGAGTGCTAACAAAGAGTATGCTCCCCTACATTGGGTCCCCAACAAGTGCATCTCCTGAGGGAAAACCATGTCAAGTTTGAACCGACTAATGTATTATGCCACTAGGCCCGCTTCAACTTGCCCCGCAGCACGTTAACATTTCAGGACATAATTGAGCATTGTGTGCAGGGTCCAGCAGTCTACTCCGCATTGTCAGGTGGAAATATGTAATACGTCAGTGGCCGTGCCATCTCCCGCCCATGTGAAAGGAAGTGCATGCCTGTGTAGAAGAGGGTGTCCCTAAGGGCAACTACCGCCCTATGTTGTGTGCTGCTACACCTTCCACTTCACAGTACAATGTCCTCTGTTGGCAGCGCAACAATGTCCCCAAGGAGTACAATGGAATGCTTCATCATCAGGAGGGGCAAAGCGACAGCCCACCGCAGATCCAGCACTGGGAGGACAGTGTAACAATCTGTTCAGTAGCTACGAGAACCTCGTTGGGTTTCCTTAGCTAACACAGAGGTGAATGCCTTTGTCGCACCCCAGGAGCTATTAGCTGGACATGTCTAGTGTTTCCTTGGACACCTCCAAGCCACTGTTTGCCGACTGCATCAACATAACCTCCTCCACCAGCGCCCTTGTTTCCTCCTTCTCCAGCCATAGTTGCTCCACATCCAGCTGACTTACCACAAAAGGTGTGTTCGATCTCCTCTCCTTCGTGCGGCTGCTGCATCTTTTCCCCAGCGCTCTTTTTTGGCGAGAACCTGACAACCTACCAGGGGGCTCCCTCGCAGCAGGCACTGCTGTCACATCGGATGCCCAACCAGTCCCAGATTTTGTCTTGGGTTTTAAAGAAATGGGACTGCCCTTCATGGAGATCCTTGAACTTAGCAGGGTATAACAGCATGTACCGCAACCCCATGCCACTCAGCTTTTGCTTAACTCCCCTTAATGTTTTCTGCATCCGCTGTACATGTTGGGTGCAATCTGGAAAGATCCTGTAGTGAATCTTTTTTAGTTTTAATGGGAATCAGGAGTTTAGCTTAGCCTTCTGGCTTGCAGACCTTTGCTCTCATCACCTAGTGACATTAAACCTACTTAGCTGGCTCTGTCTTAGCCTATTTATTTAATTATCTCTTTCAAAATGGCTGCTACGTTTATAGTTAGTGAAATGTTTTGACTTTACATTTCAGTGCCAATCGTTTCACCACGGAGTCTGATCCAGGGACCTCATTGCAAAGTAAGAAGATTTGGGGGGAGCTTCTCATGGACCTGGTACTGGTACTGGCAGATTAGGTTTAACACACCTAGCTCTCGTTAGGCTTGAGATTAGGTTCTCCATGCTAGGGATTTAGGGTATTTTACATTTCATGCTTGTTGCAAGATGGTGGGGGTCTTTGTATTCACGACTCTCCTCTTCACAATTCTCTTTCTTGCATTGTTCATTATTCTAATCATTGCAGCTCATGCATTTTACAGTAGATTGCAGTCTTTTTTAATAAACCTATTGAAAACTTTCCTGCATCTCCTTTATTGCCTGTGTGTGGTTGAGACTTAATACTAACATGAAAAAAGGGACATTTCCGTGCCACCACAACTCCCCTGAGATGTTGCACTCTAGAGTCCATACATAAGGGTGCCAGAAATAACATTTTACTGTGTGGGTTTTTGGTGAGGTACTGCTTGTGAGCCTGGAGGGTTGGGCTAACAGTTGTGACTTGTAGGATTGGCATAGTCACCTACAAACAAAAGTGCTGTCATCCCTAAACCAGCAGTCTTGCCTAGGAGCAAGAATCCAACTATGGCAATCCGTATGACACTGTCTCCAAAGGAGGGCACCCCCGTTGGTGAACTGTTTGTAGGATAGTGTCTCTATCTCTATAGTTAAGGAGTTTGGCAATAATAGTTCTTGGTGGCCCTCCAGGTGGCAGTGGCGGGCAAAGGCCCTATTTGGGCGTTCCACTACAAAGACATGCGACAAGACAGCGCCCAAGAACGCCCCCTGTTGCCATTGATCCAGAAAGTGTTCTGGAGCTGTCCTCTCACCACTCTCAGGAAACCCCACAAACAAAGGTTACAGCACTGGGAGCGATCCTTCATTCGCATCTCAAGTTGCTGTGTCTCGGTTGTCAGAGTAGCAACCACAGATTGGAGGGCCTTTACTTCTCCCTGGAGCTTTGTAACAAGTTGTGTTGTCTTCAGTGATCTCTCAGCCACTTTACACATGTTAGCACGCAGCAGATTAACATCCATAGATAATGAGCCCATCTTGGCCTGCACATCGGCACTGGAGGCCTCTGTTGCTGCCAAAATGTGTGCGCCTGTGGGGCCCTGTGGGTTGTCCAATTCCCCTCCACCAACAGCCACTCCGTCACCTGCTGCTGTGTATTGATCCATCCCTTTGTGCTTTATCCTTCACCATCTTCAGTCAGAGTGAGGGCTCCCTTAGACCCGTTCAACAAAGTGCACTCACTGGACCACAAACTGCTGTGTCAGACGGATGCTGGCCGCACTCCAGAGCTGCTCCAGTCTCAGTCAGGTGCTCCCCACACGGCAGCAGTGGGGCTGGGTAAGGGCAGGAGCAGCAACCCAAGGCACAGCAGACGAGGGGCACCCCCAAAGACAGACAAGGGGCCCTCAAGCCAGTAGCGAGACAGAGTAGAGGCCCAAACGGGGGAGTCAGGGGCCCCTGCCAGTCCAGCAGCTTCTGTGTTAAGAGCCGGGCCCTGACCAACATACACAGTTAAGGCAGGCAAAGCACAAGGCCACACTGCATGGCCTTTGTGTACACTCACTGCCCTCGAGCCTACTGCTCCTCTAGGTCAGGACCTCACAGCGCCTTCAGTCTGGTGTCTGTTCCCAGGAGCCGGCAGTGCAGCACTGTGAAGCCAGGGGGGTCACTAAGGCCAGGAAATGGTTACTCCACCAGCGCAGCGACCACAGCTGATCCCCCACACCACCTGCATCATCCCCCGACCTCTGGACATGCCTCTCAAGGTGGGCCCTGCTGTGTTCGGACCTCAGCCCCATCCGTCCGTCTCTGTTGGCGAGCATTGTCCCTCCACCCCGCCTGCAAGGATTAGGGCCTCTTTCTACCAGGAAAAAGAAGTCCAAGTGGTGTCCGAGGACAAAGACATGGTTGGAGGCAGAAATGAGGCGTGCAACCTACCACCAGGTCACCACATACATCAGTGGCTGCCGCAGTCCACACACGGCCTCCAAGGCAGTGTACATTTATAGGACAAAGGGAAGGAAGTCCTCTTGTGGCCCGGGGAGCGACAGCACAGTCAATGAGCCCCCAGCAACCCAGTCGCTACAGGCTCCATCTACAGTGAACCTCCTCATTTGCAGGTAAGGACCATCAATGCAAGGTCCAGGAGATGATGGGTGGGGAGCCGGGTCGAGGCACACAACCCCTCTCCGGCAGCCTCAGTGATTACCAGCCACTGAGGGGCTGATTCCTAGTTTGGCGGGCCGCGGTCGCCACCCGCCAAGCGGGAACCGCCAGAAGACCGTACCGCGGTCAAAAGACCGCGGCGGTCATTCTGGCTTTCCCGCTGGGCGGGCGGGCGACCGCCAAAAGGCCGCCCGCCCGCCCAGCGGGAAAGCCACAGCAACGATGAAGCCGGCTCCGAATGGAGCCGGCGGAGTTGCTTTTGTGCGACGGGTGCAGTTGCACCCGTCGCGATTTCCAGTGTCTGCTATGCAGACACTGGAAATCAATGTGGGGCCCTGTTAGGGGGCCCCACGACACCCGTTCCCGCCAGCCTGGTTCTGGCTGTCAAAACTGCCAGAACCAGGCTGGCGGGAAGGGGGTCAGAATCCCTATGGCGGCGCTGCCTGCAGCGCCGCCATGGAGGATTCTGCAGCCCAGGGGAAAACCGGCGGGAAACCGCCGGTTTCCCTTTTCTGACCGCGGCTTTACCGCCGCGGTCAGAATGGGCCTGGATGCACCGCCAGCCTGTTGCCGGTGCATCCGCGGTCCCCTACCCTGGCAGTCTCAGACCGCCAGGGTAGGAATGACCCCCTGAGTGTCTTGTGCAGCCCCAGCAGGCCTCAAAACAATGTTGTCCTGGGCCGGATAGGGGATGGCAGGTATTGGGGATGCACACTTCCGCAGCCATGTGACCATGCTGCAACACAGGGGCCTCACCTCCGGATCAAAGAGAAGCAGAGCCTTGCCCCACAGGCTTCCAGCAGACTCCTAGGCAGCAATCACAGCTCTCAGTAAGTCCTAGCTTTCGCCCCTGGTGCACAGCCGCTCCGAGATGCCACTCGGGAAGCCAAAACCACCCACAGGGTTTCAATGATGCTGCAGGTTCCTGAAGTGAACCAAGGGGTTGCCACCGGGTGCAGCACTAATCAAGGCTTAAAAGCAAGGAAGTTTGTGTATAGTGTCAGGATGGTGAAGGACTGTATGCCAGGAGCTCCCCTTCAGAGATGCGTGTCGGCAATTTTGCATAGCCACGTCCTCCCATAAGTGAACTTTTGATTTCTAGACCTTCTCCATATACAGATAGGTCAATGTAGGCAACCCAGTCTGATTTGAGGGTTGACAAGGATGCCAGAGGAGATACCAGGTTCCCCGGCAGCTACAATGGCAGTGCCTAGTACTAACGGCAAAGATACTAGAAGATCAGGTACAGGTTATTCCAGTGAGAACAGTGGTAGTAGAGTCGCCTACTAAAGAAATTTGTATTGGAATTTTTAAAATTGCATTTGGGGAAATGCTGAAGGAAATGTGGATTTGAATAGATGCTGGTGAAATGTGATATCTAATAAAAGAAGCAGTTAGATGCGCTAATGATGTGTACGAAAAATTTGAAGAATTAGCTGGTGAATTAGAAATTAACATCAGCAAAATGAAAAAATGTAAAACAAAATTATAAAACAGTATTAACTCATGATGAGATTAAAGAGATGGGCTTGACTACTTTAAGAGCTCATATTAAAGATCCAATTGTGAAAAGAGATTGAACTGATTAAAAAAATATTGAAAAAAATGGAAGAAAGGGACAGAGAATAAAAGGAAAATTATAAGGACTGAGGAAAGGCAAGGAATAATATAAGTGATTCACAAGAGGGGCATATTTGGTGGTGGAATTCCCTTAAGTACATAGAGAGAATATGGTGCATGTTATGTGGTCAAGGGCTGATTAGTATGCATTTACAAATAATTTTCCAGAATTGTGAGAGGACCCATCAAAATGGTATGAGAAAACCAATGTTGGGGACTGATCTAAATATGTTTTTTGAGATTGTGGTCCCTGAAGATCTGTGCTTAAAATGTAAACATGTTACTGGATGGCCGGTACAAGAACCAGCAAATGAGATAGCAGACAAATACAAGGCAGTGATTGAGCATTTGAGAAAGGGAGTTCCTGAAAAGCTTATAAACTGGGAGGAGAGTTTAAAAACAACACAGGAACCTAAAAAAATCAGTAGATTGTTATCATGAGTGGTTGATGCATGTTTTCGAGAAAAACAAAGGAGTCGAAAATGAAGAGAAAGATGGAGCCAGTGGTTTTCCTTCTGATTTCATAAAAAGACTGACATCAGAAATTAGCACTTACACTCAGAGTGAATTGTGTTGGCAGGTTAAGATGAAGAGAATTGATGTAGCAAAAAACAGTAGTGGCTATTTCGAGACAAGGCAAAAGAAGTTGAAGGAGAAGATGATGATTGCTCAGACAAAGCAAGTTGCAAAAGGATCACTACATCAAATGCATTCAAATATGAATTTTGTTCAGAATGGTATGAATAGGATGAATCAAGGAATGCAAGGTAGTGGTAATGGGATGAATGCAAATGTTGAAATGTAGAAAAAGATCACAGCATGTCATTATTCTGGGAGGAGAATGTAGACATAAAATAAAATGCTATTATCCAGTGTACCAACAAATACTATGGCCCATACTTATACTTTTTTAGCGCCGCATTTGCGCCACTTTTTGACGCCAAAACAGCACAAACTTACAAAATACAATTGTATTTTGTAAGTTTGTGCTGTTTTTGCGTCAAAAAGCGGCACAAAAGCGGCGCTAAAAAAGTATAAGTATGGGCCTATGATTCTAATTGATGACATGGCAGGGAGCAGTTCACAATGATGGTGTCTGTGACAGGAGGAAGACTGCATGCTTGGTGCAGTCTTGGAGGTAGACCAGAGTGGCCAACATAATGACAGAGAGGTCAGTGGCCACCCCATTTCGTTTATGATCGATGTAGAGGCTACCTGTTTTACAGTTCCTTCTGTGGAAGCTCCAAACATACCCCTCTTGGGAAGAGAACTTCATGTTGTAGGGATCAGTAAAACACAAATTGTTAATCAGGTTACAGCAGATGTTTTAGTCAAAACTGGACAGATCAAGTTATGCGATACAAGTCCAGTGAATTTGCTTGGGAGGGATCTTCTTTGTAAAATGAATTGCATAATACATTGTACACCAGTTGGTGTGGTAATTGAAGTGCAAGATAGAGATTCAGTTTTCAGAATCAATTCAGAAGATACAAGAGTTGAATTGTACATGCCTAGTTTTGCCAGGCCTCATGCAGAAGCTGAATAATCATGCAATGTAGACAAGCTAATGTGCTGAACTGACCCTGAACTGCTCGTTGTTAATAAAGTCTGCTTAGCTAGAATTTTCTGCGGAGAACCGACGGAGAGGAGATGATGGAACTAGAGTATGTATCAAAATCTGTGTAAAGCAGACAACATGTACTTTCCCAGGACTCAAACAATAGAGACACTGACTGGAGAAGAAGATGCAACATTTTCGATACCTGACGAGCCGGATGATGAGTACATCGTACAGTGAACCAATCAACACCCTGAGAACCGTGTAATCCTAGAATTAATAGATTTGGAAATTTAAAGTTAATGGGTAGGGTCATAAGTGGTGAATAACTGACCAATTAGGAATTAGGGGATGGTCTGGGTGACTTTGATATAATGTTGTGAAAAGGGGAAAAACTTCAGATGCAGATGCAGAATTGATGGAGAGATGTTAGAGGCAGATAATCGGGGAAAGACCTTTTGCTGAAATTGATGCGAGACTTTGTCGTTGGGCTCATGCTCTTGAGAACCTGATAAGTTGCTGATCGATTGATGACCTGAAGACGAAGACTGACTTTGTTGCGTATCCATTCTGTGGATAGGTAGCTGTGACAATGTGACTGAATTAACATTTGTGCCTTTTCTTTCTAGGTACCAACTGCGCTGTCTAAATAGTTTTCTCTTAGCTAGATGTTTATCCAAATTCATGTTCTAAACTGTTTTTGCATGAAGTCCCACATGCTAATGCTAATCTGGGTTAGATGAGGTTCCTATGCTAAAGACATTGACTTATACAGAGACAAATGATTGACGGACTGATTTGCTGAACTCTGCTACTTATGTTGTCATATTCATCTTTGTTGGCTTATGCTGAAGCATTAGAATGTAGGTTTTCTCCAATTCTAATTAGATTATGCTATTGGTGGTCACTAATGAATTAATCTTGAGTTGATTGAATAAAGTTTGAATTACCCTCATGAATTAGTATTGTAACTAATAGGGAAATAAAAATTGCTAACACGTATATTGAGCTGTGGTTATTCATGAATTGTTGATGCTATTAACTGCTGAATAATGTTTTGTTTAATAGTTATTGATTGGTATATTTAGAATTGATGGTCATCGATTACTACATAGCTAGGATACGCCATCCGAATCAAAAGTTTCATCGACCTATACGAGTCCCCTTGTAAGTTTATTTAGTAAGTACCAGGCACGCTAGCACTGTTTTACAAGTTCCATAGGAGATAATAGAACTTGTAATACGGCTGACTGGATAACCGCCACATTTGTGACGGAGTAATCCCCTCCACCAAGGTCATAATTAGGCCCATTCTGTCAAAAAGAGGTATGGGATTTCACTGGCAAAGAAATTGAACTGATTAAAAGGGCAGAACCGATCAAAATAAATATAAAACCAAATGCAATATTTCCAAGAACTAGGCAGTACAGATTTACAAGAGAGGCCGAGGAAGGAATGAAACCAGTAATTGAAAAAAAAATCAATATTGTGAACAGAGAATTTTTGAGAAGTGCTCAGTAGTCCTTGGAGTTCTCCAATGATGGGAATTAAAAAGCTGAGTAAGATGGTAAAATACTTCTGGAAAAAAAAAATTTGTTCAACACTTTTGACCAGTAGTACCGAATCCAGCAGTAATCTTGTTCCAGATTCCATCAGAAGCAGAATATTATAGTCACTGACTTATGCCAAGCATTCTGCTCAATTCCATTACATGTGAATTCACAGTTCATCTCTGCATTTCAATTTCTGAATAAAGTTCACAAAAGTGGTATAGAATCCCAAAAGGGTAAACAAGGAGTCCTTCATATTTCTCCCAAATTTTGAAGAAAGATGTCTACATTTACCATGTACTTGAGTTCTAGTTCAGTACATAGATTTGTTACTAGCATCTCAAACAAAGGAGGACTGTAAATTGGATATCATTTCCCTCTTAAATCATTTAGCTGAGACTTGGCATAAAGTCTCCCCAACTAAAATGCAATATTGTGAGAATCATTTATCCTGGACACCATGTTGAGAAGGGTTTAAGGAAATGTAGTGAATCCTATCTTGTTTTAATGGGAAGCAGGAGTTAGCTTAGCCTTCTGGCATCCAGACCTGTGTCCCCGCCACCCAGTGACTTTTACCCTACTTACCTTGCTCTGTTTTAGCACAATTATTTAATAATATCTTTCCAAGATGGCTGCATTGTTTTTTGTTAGGACAATGTTTTAGTTTCCTGCTATCAGTGCCACTCTGCTAAGGCGTCACTATCAGGGCCAGAGATAGATAAGATGTAGGTACTCACATTAGGTACTTTCCCACTTTGTGCTTTTGAGGGAATCGTTTATGTAACTGCCGTCCCAAGCATGTCTTGTTATCTATTGTTTGGGAACAGACCTACGTCAGGGTCCGAGCAGATCTGTATAAGTGCACCTAACATAGACAGATAGTCAGAGGGATTCCCACCAGATGCTGTTGACGCTATCCATGCTGCACGCCGCCTTGACGCTGACCCAGTCTTCGTGTCCCTACAGAGTCTGAGCAAGAGACCTCATTCCAAGGTGACAAGAGTTGGGGGGCTCTTCTCATGGACATGGTATTGGCAGATTAGGTTTAACACACCTAGCTTTCTTTAGGTTAGAGATTAGGTACATCATGCTACGTTATTAGTACATATTTCATATCTTATGTCATTTCATGTTATTGTAAGATGGTGGTCTTTGTATTCATGAGTCTCATGTTCACAATTCTGTTTTTTTTTGTGCATTATTCATTATCCTTATCATTGCAGCCCATGCAACTTATCGTAGATTGCAGTTTTGTTAATAAAACCTATTGAAAACTTTATTACATCTCCTTCATTGCCTGTGTTTGATTGAGACATTTTCAAGTGAGAAAGGAGTAATCTCTGTTTTAACCACGACACTCCCTGAGATGTTGCAGTCCTGAGTCCATGCGTAAAGGCTGCTACAAATCACCTTTTACTGTTTGGGTTTTTGGTGAGGTGCTGCTTATGAGCTGGGAGGGTTGGGACGACAGTTGCGACTTGTAGGGTTAACATGGTCGCCTACATACATAAGTACTGTCATCTTAAACCAGTAGTCTTGCCTAGAGCAAGAGTCAAACTACAACAGAAAGTCTCTAAAGAATGTGTTTCTGCAATTCTGAAATTGAGCCCACCAACAACCCAGAGAATGGTTCAGATGTTTCTCGAGATTGTTGGCTGCTGTTGTTAGTGGATTCCAAACTTTTCCTCGATTACAAAACCTTTAGTAAGTTTGACAAGTAACGATGTACAAGATGTAGCATCATTTGTTGACAAGTGCCTTGTTGATTAGGGCATTTGAAAGAGAGTTTGTGTCATGCGCCCACATGTGGAATGTTTGATTACAATATGATGTTCTCCATATTTAGAAAATATGGAGGTGCACTTTGGATTCTCACTCGGAAACATGGAGGGCTTATGCGCACAGTGGCGTATAATTCAGGTGTATTGGGTCCAGAAGCTGTAAGTCTTCCAGCTTGTTTGAAATCGGTTACAGCAGTTGGCTTGGCAACTGAACAAAGTGAAAGAATTGCAATGAGCCATATGTTAATTGTCTATGTCCTACAGTCTGTTGAGATTTTTTTGACAAGGAAAACTATACAATGAATAGTTGATTGACACATTATGAGCAAACCATTTTCACAGCAGAGAACATTTCAATTCGAGGATCTAATACTTTGCATCCAGCAACACTGCTTCCAACTTCAGATGAGGTTTGTGAAAGCCAGGAAGATGAAAACATTTGTGAGCTGGATCATGATTGTATAAAAGTGAACAATTTGTCCACAAAACCAAGACCAGACATAAATGAAATTCCACTAGAATTAGCAGATCTGACATTATGGCCCTCATTACGACCCTGGCAGTCGGCGGTAACTTGGGGAAAGGTACCGCCAACAGGCTGGCGGTACCTTTTCCCAAATTATGACATTGGCGGTTTGGCTCAAGCCCAGCGTCCGCCAAGGTGGTAACAGCCGCTGGGCTGGAGACTTCGGTCTCCAGCCAGGCGGCCGTCACAATCCCACCCTCGGGATTATGGCCCTGCCTACCACCGTGGTTTCTGTGGCAAGCGTACTGCCACGAAAACCATGGCGGTAAGCACTATCAGTGCCAGGGAAATCCTTCCCCGACATTGATAGGGGTCTCCCTCGCCCCCTCCCCCTCCCAGAGTCTGCCCCCACCCTCCCACTCCCCGCACATTTACCCACCCACACGCGCAAACATACACACACGCATACCTACTTCCACCCACGCATGCATACATACATACCCACACACCGCAACACACACCACCATACATTTGTCGCACACACGCATTCACAACACACAACATACACGTACACTCACATTCAGTCATTCACACGCATTCAACGTGACACACACCCTCATGCACACATACAAAAACAGACACCCCCCCACACACACACAACATCCTCACACACGCACACACCACTCCCCACCCCCCTCTCTTGGCAGCCGTCGCTGTGGCAGTAGGCGGCATTTACAGCCAAAGTTGTAATAAAGGCCTATGTGTTGATGGTTCTAGTTTAATAGTCCAGTATGGAAGACTGAGAGCTGCTTATGCAATATATTCTATAATAGAGACACTTGATGCATCCTTCTTACCAGATGTGCATCAGATAAGAAGCAGAATTATTTGTCCTAATTAGAGCTGGGCGTTTGTCTGGATATTTGAGAGTGACAATTTATAAAGATTACCAGTACATTTTTTTGGTAAGGTTCATATTTAGGGACACATATGGTCAAAGAGGGGTTTTAGGACAACTTCGGGAGCTTCGATCAAAAATTGAGTGCATATCTTGGATTTAATAAATGCAATTCAGAAAACAGCAGAAGTGGCAGTGATTAAGTGCATAGTCCATAATGCTGTGGCAAAGATGTGGTCACTCTGGGAAATAGATATGCAGACCAGATGGCCAAATATTGTGCACTTCAGAAAGTGGCAGTTGTTGAACAAAATTGAAAATGGTGATTCTGTAAGTGATGCTGTACAGAGCTCAACCAATGTGAGTTGTTTCTTTATTATTTCAATGCAAACACCTGTAAGTGAGTTAAGAGACATGCAGGAAGATGCTTCTAAAAATGAAAAAAGAAAATGGAGGGAATTCGTCTATAAAAATAATTACCAGGATTTCTGTGTAAATTAAGAACAAAAATATCTGTTGCCAAACTCAATGTTACTGCCTATGTTTAAATATTTACATCATCAGACTAATGCAGGAAGGGATAGCCTTGTTAGAATCTTCTGCAAATGTTGGGAGAATAGAGGGTTTCACCATATTGCTGAGTATTTTTTAGTTGGTGCCTAATGTGCCACTTAAATAATCAGAGAAAGAAAACTGTTACGGTTATGAATCATACTGGAAAATCTGAAGGTCCATTTGCAAGATTGCAGACAGACTTTATTGAGATGCCACGGTATAATGGTTTGAAGTATATCTTGCTAATTGCCTGTTCTCTAAATTGGTTGAGGCATTTCCTATGAGATGAGCAGATAGCCTTACATTTGCCAAATTGCTGCTGAGGGAATTCATTCTGAGATTTGGACTCCCAACTTCAAATTCGATTGTGGAGCATACTTCAAGAATTAAGTGTTGCCAACATTTCGCGCAGCTTTTGAGATCAAGCAGAGATTGCATTGTAGTTATCAACCAAAATCCTCAGGTTTGGTTGAACGTACCAGTGGTACACTTAAGAATAAACTGGTAAAAATCTGTGCCTGAACTGGTCTTAAGTGGCCAGATGCTCTTCTTCTTATTTTGATGAATATGACAAGTACTCCAGATAGGAAGAAACTGATGGAAAGTCCCTTAGGACTGACTCTATACCAGTCAGGCCCTCTGATCCATTTCAGACCACACCCCTTCCAAATTCTGTCATACTTGCTGTAAACAAAAATACCATGAATGTTGCCCACCCTTATCATTCGTTGAATTGAGAAGAGGACAGCGAGTGTCAAGGCACTGTGATAATGACTCAGATATAACAACTGATATGACACACAGGCCCTCATTCTGACCTTGGCGGGCGGCGGAGGCCGCCCGCCAAAGTCCCGCCGTCAGGTTACCGTTCCGCGGTCGAAAGACCGCGGCGGTAATTCTGACTTTCCCGCTGGGCTGGCGGGCGGTCGCCTTCAGACCGCCAGCCAGCCCAGCGGGAAAGAGGCTTCCACGATGAAGCCGGCTCGGAATCGAGCCGGTGGAGTGGAAGCTGTGCGACGGGTGCAGTTGCACCCGTCGCGTATTTCACTGTCTGCGCAGCAGACAGTGAAATACATGTAGGGGCCCTCTTACGGGGGCCCCTGCAATGCCCATGCCAGTGGCATGGGCACTGCAGGGGCCCCCAGGGGCCCCGCGACCCCCCCTACCGCCATCCGGATCTCGGCGGTCCGACCGCCGGGATCTGGATGGCGGTAGGGGGGGTCGGAATCCCCGCGGCGGTGCAGCAAGCTGCGCCGCCGCGGAGGATTCAATGGGGCCGCGGTACACTGGCGGGACCCCGCCAGTGGTGCCGGTCCGACCGCGGCTTTACCGCCGCGGTCGGAATCCCCATTGGAGCACCGCCGGCCTGTCGGCGGTGCTCCCGCGGTCCTCCGCCCTGGCGGTCAAAGACCGCCAGGGTCAGAATGACCACCACAGTCTGGAACATGTGTTCCTTTATCAACATGTCAAGACCATCAAGAAATATCCGAAGATAATTAATCAACGGTGTAGTTCAAGTTGACGTCTCCTCATTTCTCATTTTCTTGAAGATATGTCTAGGACCCCTTCTATGGCACCTATAATTTATATACCACATTCCTAAAGCTATGTCAGAGGTTTTCATCCCTGATAACTTTTCTGTATTTAGAGAACACCATTTGACTCCTTATGGCGAGAGGTCCGTCATCCCTGATTATCCTGCACAAGTCTGAACTCGATCTTCTTTACTACGGCATTTAGAGAAGCTGATGCATCCTGCCTAAAGCTGATCAGAGCTGAGTCCCTGGGAGAGCTGCTACCACATTACGTGTTTGCTTATCACAGGGAACAATTCCTCCATGGCTGTTCTGATAATGACATCTCGAGCTGTCAACAAGGTATGCAGTGCACCGCTTTCCCCCAAAATGCTCTAGTTTGCAAGTTGTTCTACTGTATGTTCTCCTAGGGTAGGGCATAGATGTAGGTTTTGGGTGTTAGGATTTTAGAGGACATTTTAACAATGTTAGAAATGTTTGTTTTATTCTCATTGTTTGCAACATTAATTCTTACTCGTTTTATGATATTGTGTGATTATTTTAGATTTACTAAAAAACAGGTTCACCCTGTTGTAATAAATACTTTTAGTTAAAAGTGTCTGTTCTTCCTAGTACTGTGTGTATGAGAAGCTGTGAAGAACGAAATAGGCTTAGTGTTACCATGATGCCCCTGATTCCCTTTCAGGAATAGTTAGTAAACCAAAAGCAAATTATTTCACTTCAACTATGTATTTAGTGAGGTCTGCAGGACTACAAAAACTGTTTTTTACATTCAGATCTGGTGCACTGAACTAAGTTTACTTAGGTCACTGGATCACTTAAGTCACTAGTGAGTGATAAAGCAAACTTTGCAGAGCTACAGTGGAGTCAAAGCCTTACCTCCTCACAAACTTCTTATGGGCAGGGCAGAGACTTGCATTTGTGCATTAAGCAGCATTAGTTTCAATAACTGATGACACTGTTTTGGATTATTGCAAAGGTCTGGCTGCAATGGTGAAATCTATATCTCATCAGGAGAACATGTCAGCTGAAGACTACAAGGATACACCCTCTCGCAACCTGAATGCGGGTTACTGGGTCGTCATCCGGGAGCATTTTCGAAGGGGATGTTGGAGAAGAGATGAAAAGGCCATTTCCAGATTGTATTGACAACCAATAGTGCTGCTCACACAAAGAGTGTGGGAGTAGCTGAAACAGTGGAGGAGGTGAGTGATCAAAGTTTACTGTTGGATCAACAAAAACAAAGCCAAGTTGAAGTTTGGACCGTGAATCCAGAGGGAGGGGTGAAGTTTTCTCTGAAACTGGTGAAGATTTCACTGTCAAAGTAAAAAAACAAGGGCAACAATAAACTCACATTTCAGGTGAGCAAAAGTTTGGCTGAAGAACCTGAAATTCCTGAAGTCCAGTTACAGAGTGATCAGAGTAAAGAGCTACTGCCATGCAAAAAGAGCAAAGCAACAGTGGCAGCAAGAAGTAGTGTCTGATCAAAGCAATGAAAAGTTGTGATGGAAAATAAAAGTGAAAAAGACCCCTTTTGTAAGAAAATGATTCACAGTAGATTTGGTCAAAGAGCAAGCCTAAGTTCAAGTCAGAGCTCAGGATAGGGCTCAAGTCAAAGTCAGGAAGAAGGCGAAAATCGAAAAACTGCAGTGGAAAGAGAGAGTTGAAGACACTCCAAGAAAGAGAACTTGTAAGCAAAAGCACTGTCAGCAAGAACATGATTTAAGAAACTCTGAGAGACTGTTAAATTCAGAAACTAATGAGAGAGACTTATCAGTGGCACCAAGATCAAAAAGAAAAGGATCTCCTAACTGAAAATATGCCTTGCCTTAGTGAGTGTATCTAACAACAGTATCTGAAGAAGAGGAAGAAGCAGATGAAACTGAGAAGGACTATTTGATAATGAGCAAAAGCCAATAATCGTTTTGAAAGTGGTTCAGACACAGAGATTGAAACGGAAGATGAGCCACCCAGAAAGGTCAAATTGAGACACTAATTATCCAGCGTTGAAGTAGTTCCATTAAGGAATAAAGTGATTTCTGACAAGAAAGAAATCTAGCATTTTTTGACAGACTGCCTGAATTTTTTTTAAGTGCGAACTTTAACCCCTCGGGTGCCTAGGGCGAAGTGGTCTCGTCCTCCTCGTCCTGGTACCAGCCCTCGGGGGAAGCGCTAGCGCTCCCCCGAGGGCCTTGCACCCCTCTCCCATAGGCAGGGGTGGAAGGGCAATTGTTTCCCCTTTCACCCCCGCCCACCCCACCCCCAGTGATGTGCTGATGTCACTGTAGAGAAGCACAAGCTAAATGTGCAATGACAGGGGTGAACATGTCTGGATAGACAATCACTATGTGATAGTACCAGTAATATGACGATAAAAGGATAGGTTTAGTCTGCCTAACACCATCCATAACTTTGTATCACATGCCTTTCTTCCAGCATTCACAAAGGTCACTTACCCTCAGGTGAAAGACTCATCTCAGGAGACTGTGGAGGATTCAGGGCCCAATGAAGGTTCCGCCGGAACTCCTGCTGATCTTCTGTGTGAATGAGCTCAAACACACTCTGATGCATAACATCTGTCTGCATGGAAAGAACATTGGTGCCTCAGTGGGAGCGTTAAAACTTTGTAAATGAAGCCTGTTGCAGCTGATACCTTCTGATACCTTCTGCTCAACAGTTAGTGAGTAGATACATGTCCTTCATTGTGCATACAGTGTGTGCCACCATGACAGGGTGAAAATATAACTTTATTAATGTTAAACTTATCTTAAGGGATTGCATATCTATTCCACAAGACCTGGCTCCAAAATACATTTGTTTTGCCCTATTTGAGCCTTCATAAATATCAGGAGTGGAAACCATTGTAACTATTTAGGATAACGTCAAGTTCACTATGAAAGAGGTGCCCCAGTGGGTGGAGATACTGCTGATTTCTCATAAAAACCTCAAAAAGATACATTCCTTACCTCTCATTTTGGTGTTAATGGTCATACCAATGGGTGGAGCAACCTGATGTAAACATCAAAATGGATGCCCGTAAAGTGGCATAAGTGGCCCACTGTATCATTAAAGTGCATTAAATTTGTCACTCAAACGGTCTCTTATTTCACAATCCAAAACGATCCTGTATATACTAGTACACAAAGGGGGGAAGATTTGTACTTCCCGTTTGGTGATGATGGTTGGCTGAGGGTGCTGTACTTAATCCCTAAAATATCCCATAACCTACGGTTCAAGCTTATATACTACTACTACCTGCACAGGGTGTACGTAACCACCAAGCGAAATGCGCTAAATGTCATACAATAGGGGCGACTTCTTTCATATGGGGTGGAGTTACCCAGTGCTGACTGCGTTTTGAGGAACAGTACTGCACTTTATAACAGAAGCTGACAAGTACATTTGTTGACATAGCGCTTGAAGAGTTTGATAGGTCTTGGCAGTTATAAATATATTTTGAACTGAAAAAGTGGGCTGAATGTAAAGAAAGTGCATTGGGAGGAGGCCAGGAGGGGCATTAGACAGTCAGACGTGGCAACCGCATGGGATGCCATCTCGGTGAGCATGTCTGCAACTGAAGGAGCTGGTAGGGTAATTATAGCTGATGAAGTTGAGATGGCCGGCTGAGAGCTCCCGTGTTCCTCCATCAAAGCTGTGATACATTACAAGGAGGGGTGGGGGGGGGATTGGGCAAGGTGTACTCTGTGTGTGGCCTATACTGCATACCCCATGGAATTTGGAAATTCCAGGGGAATGGATCGGGCGCGCCCAAAACTTGTTTACATGGTATTTGTTCTTCTCCTGGTCCCACATCTGGTAGTCGATTACCCAGCAGTATTGTTGAGTTTTCGTTAGAGTTGTTTCTTTTTCTTTTTTTACACATGCAGACCTATCAACAACAGTCGCACTTTATTGATATGACGTTTCAGCCAGCTGTAGGTAAAATGTAGTAATGTATACGATCTGCTAATACAGACTCTAATTAAGATGTATACTAAGTGTAACATTAATTTAACATGCACGGTGTAGCTACTCCCTGTGGAACTGTAAGTGCACACAAATCTGCCAATAAAATGATTTCAAAACTATGTCACTCAAATGCTGATTTATCGTGAATACTGATGTTATTTTCACAATTTGACCAAAAACACAAGAACAGATAAATGAAAGGAGGTGGAAACAAGCTGTGGTTCAGAACCCAATAATGCAGAACTACAGGAAAAAAACAGTGAACCCACTCACTTTTATTTTTCAATCGGACTGTAATTTTAATGAGTATTTAAGCAGAGCAGCATCCAGAATGGCGGATCAATGGGTAGGTTGTCATATCATAGGACAGTTTCTTAACAATTGCTAATGAAATCTCTCAAAAGCTCCTGTGTCAATGACCACAAAGCCGTATAAAGAATTAGAAACCTCAGGGTTCTATACTGTCAACAACTTCTGTTTGTAGTATTTGGTGCGAAATCAAAACAAACACAAACTAGACTAATAAGACTGAGTAGCAGCCTTGCATATCTCACTGCTGAAGATTTGAATTATGAGGCCAGGATCCAGTGCCCTACACTAGGCGTTTCAGTATTAAGAGGGCCTGGGGGGTCTCTGATTTTTCTGATTGGTTATAATTCTGGTTTGCAGAAGTACAATAATAATTTCAAAGAGTTTAATGAGTTTCTGTCATGGATAAAGAAGGCATTTCACTAGAGTTGGAGACTTTGTTTGCCAAAAATTTTTCAACACACACGAAATGACATGGGAACATTTCTAAACGAACCAAAAGCTTTCTGCACCTGGAAAAACTGCGCAATTTGCAATCTAATAATACAAAACAACAGAATCCACAATGAATGGTCACTGACACAGAATTAAGGAATTGATTAAGTGCGATAGTACATATGTCATATACAATATAACATGTCCATGCAACAAAAACTATATAGGAGGTACCATCAGACCGTTGAAACACAGGATACAAGAACACTGCCGAATTTCTCCTAAATCAGACAGGAAACTACCATTGGTTGAACTCTACAATGTGCATAATCCTCATCTATGCTCAATAATTTTCTATAGGCTAAAGAAACTTGAAAGTCACCCAAGAGAAGGTAACCTGGAATTGAAACTCTGGAACTGTGAAAGTGAATATATACTCAAATTTGATACAGTAATCTGGAGACTCAATAAAAAGCAGAATTATATAACTGGCTTTTATAAAATCAAACACATTTATGATTTAACAAAACCTGATCTCATGTTCAATAAGCTAACTCTGAATCAGGTGACAGTATGAAAAACCATTCAATAATTGAGTTTCAGAAAGATATACTGGTTTCCTATCCCAATATATTAACTATAAAATTAACATCGGCCACCAGCCTCAGGACTTCATTTATTAATTTAAGAAAATTGATGAAGTATTGTATAAGACAATGTAAAATTAATAATGGAATAAGTTGCTTTCGACATTATGTATTTATAATGAGTTTGGTTGGTTTAAATGCTATTCTTCTATTATGAAGCAATATAATAGAACAGTAAAGGTACCCAGTGAAATATATATAAGAAGGACACATATCTATACTTTGTTTATTTGGCAGTTATTTAACATATAGGAAATATTTATATCTAATCATAGCATATGAGGATAAACTAGCAATGTATACATAAGAGGGACACATGGCTACCTAAAAATAGGCCATAGGATGTCTTAATAATAACATAATTGTTTTGAGTCTATATATTTAACAACAGAAGAATTTAGATTTCAAATGACTTAACTGTCCATTTAGTGAAAATAAGAACTATAAATATATTTTAATATTCTTTCTTCTGTAAAAGGTACATAATGAATTGTGATTTGGCGAAAACTGATTAACTAACCAATATCAGATGTTCCTTCCTCGCTATTATAATATGGCGGCCACCAATACATGCCAGGACTTTGCTCCTAGGCAATAACACAGAAATAGGGGTCAGAATTGCGCCATAAATGGCACCAATTCCGAACGCTGCAAAGCATACCAAAAACAGGGCCACAGAAACAGTACAGCTTTAGGGAATTCTATCCCGCGACACATAAGTGGAGCCCTTTGGGCCCTTTTTATTCCTATTTGTTATTTTTGTTCTATCCTTTGTTATTCCAATTACTGTTTTTCCTCTATCTGTGATTATCTGTCAGTACACTAACCATGTACTGATTTAGTTTGTGAACAACAGAGATATTTCCTGTGATTTGTTAAATGTTCACATTTGTTGTTTATTTTACGAACAGGGGCCTTGATACCGATAACTGTCACCTTTATCCAGACCTGGAAACATTATCGACAAATTCAGTCCTTACTCTACTTTTATTACCTTACCTTACTCTACCTTACTAATGGCATATTTGCCTGTAATAAGTGATTCCTATTAGCACACTCTAGTATTATCTTACACTGACCTTCTTTTCATTTTTCTTAATTTTGTCTCTATTGTTTTCTTTTTCTTTATTTTACTTTACATCTAAGTTTGATAAATTATACTCACCTTTCTTTAAGTACAGATTTCATTTTACCTTAAGGGTCTGTATTATATGAAGATGGAATGGTTTCTTACCTGTAATTTTAGTTCTCTATCAGGGAAGCTCCACTGAAATCATAAACACTGAATAATCCCCCCAGAGCACTTCTTTACAATATATATATATATATTCTTAAGTGTAGATGATCGCCTCTCTTCAGAAAGGCCAGGATAACCACTTAATTTTTTTAAATGTTTTGCAGCCTGTAAAAGAGTCTGTATTGGCCAACTGCTTTAACTAGCATTTAAAAAAGGGTTACTATATAATTAAAAACACAGGAAAATTAGCAGGAGCTGTGTTATTTGTCCTTGTAAATCTCATTCACAAACCTTTTTTTAACAACAAAATGGAGAAGAAGGAAGGGGACAATGTGGGCCTATAGGCTGCAGCTCTGCAGATATGAAAAGTGACTATAATCCTTCAATGGCTCACAGCCCATCAATATCCCAGCATGCTCAGTAGGTAGCAGTTACCTTAATTCTTTTTTTACCAAGCAAATGACATTATTACTTAAGGAAACTATTAATTGTCTATCTCTTCCACTGGGGAGGAGGTTTGGTTGCTTATGATTTCAATGGAGATTCCCCTTGAGAGAGATCTAATAGATCTAGTATTACAGGTAAGAAACCGTTACTTCTCTCTCAGGGGATCTACATTGATGATAATAAGCACTGAACAGAGTAGCCAGCCCATCCCTCTAAACTGTGGTGAAAGAGAATAAAAACATCCATAGAAGTATGGAAAAAGCCAAGTGAAGAGATTCCTCACGGAAGCCTGTACTACTGGAACATCTGTTCTAGCATCTGAGTCCAAACAATATTGTCTAATAAAAGTGTCAAGCCGATTTCCACATATCTACTTTGCATATTTCAGCAATAGGAATATTCCTCATCAAAGCATCTGTAGCTGCTTTCCCGCTAGTGGAATGAGTTTTTGGTCGATCAGCAGAACTGTTTTCGCTTTCTAGTAGCATAACAGGATGCAAGAAATTATCCACGTGGATATAGATTGTTTAGTCTGGCTAAACCTGGTCGTATAGGGCCATAGTTTACAAATAATTGATTAGACTTGCATATATCTTTTGTTTTGTCTCGATAAAATTTCAAAAAAATATTTAAAGTATGGAGAGTAATTTCTGCTAGAGTGGAAACATGCTGAAAGAAAGTAGGCAAAGTAATAGACTGATTAATGTGAATATCCGAAACAACTGTGGGTAAGGATTTTGGATGAGTCCTCCTAACCATCTTACTGCTAAGCAATACTTTATATGGTTCTTAGGAACATGAAGCTTGAATCTCAATAACCTTAGGTGCTGATGTGATAACAACTAGTAAAACAGCCTTCAAAGAAAGGTGTTGAAGTAAGGCTTTATGAGTGGTTCAAAAGGAGATGGCATGAGTCATGAGAGTACTATGTTCAATTCCCAACGAGAGGAAGGACGGCGTATTGAAGAAAAATCTTTCTTTATACCCTCTAGGAAGGCTTTAATAACTGTGACTTTAAATAAAAGAGGTTTGTGAAGGACATAATCTATAGGTAGTAATAGCCACCAAATTGACTTTAATAGAACAAAATTGCAAGCCCGATTTGACCATAGATATTATGGAAGTATACCTTCTTCTTGACACGCAGTTGAATCAAATATATTGTCAGAATACCAGATACAGAATCTCTTCCATTTAAAAGAATAAGCTGAACACATTGGTGGACTTTTAGCCACTTTGAGAATGTTCATGCATTCCTGTGGTAAACGTAAATGTCCAAATTGTATGAGCTCTGGAGCCATGGTGTCAAACTCAAAGAGGAGAGATTGAGATGAACCATCTGACCTCCAAACTTCATGAGAAGGTCCGGTCTGCACAGCAGCTTCATTTGTGAACATTCCAACATGTGGAGGAGGTCTGTGAACCATAATTGTAAGGGCCACACTGGAAATATCAAAATCATTTAGACCTTTGAGTAATACAGCTTGATGATTACTGTGGGAATCAGGGGAATTGGAGGAAAAGCATAGAGGTATTTCCCTGACCAGTCGATCTATATGGCATTCCCCAATGTCCCTGGTTGGTAGTACCGCAAGGCAAAGTTTGGACATTTTTTGTTTTCTACGATTGCAAATAAATCTATGTGAGGAAAACTCCATGTGCAGAAGTTGTTCTGAACGATGTCGTCATGTAGAACACACTCCTGACTTTATTGAAGAATTCTGCTTAGGGGCCTGCTTCAATATTCTGTACCCCTGGTAGATTGATTGCAGTGATTCCCAGGTCCCTGGCTAGCAACCAATTCCATATTTTAGGGCTTCCAGTGACAAGGCTCTGAACCTTGTTCCTCCTTGCTTGTTCAGATAGTACATCATTGTTGTGTTCTCTGTCTGAACAAGAAGGGATTTCATCTTGAAGGATGGTAGGAAAGATTTCAATGCCAAATTACCCTCTCACTGTTCCAGGAGGTTGATATGATAAGTCTTTTACTTTGTGGACCATGTTACCTGATTTTGAAGGTGATTTGATCTCCCCAACCAATCAGAGAGATATTGGTCACTATCATCTGAGAGGAAACATCTTGATAGAAAGGCATCCCTTGAAGAAGATTTTCAGCTTGCACCACCATTTGAGGGATTGCCTTGCTTTGAGGGAAAATGTGATCTTGCCTTCCCAGCTGTCTGAGTAGTGACTCCACTGGTCTTCTAGAAAGTCGTCTAATGTGGAGATGGGCATGCGACGTGAGAAATATGCAAGAGGCCATCGAGCATAGAAGAGATTACACTTTTCTCACAGTTGGATGAGAGACTTTCATGAGAGATTGACATTTCAGATGTGTGGATAAAAGTATTTTCTCTGAAGAATACACTTTTTCTTTTATGGTTTCCATAGTTGCTCCTAGTAAAGAGGCTTAATTGGCGATGAGGTACATTTCTAGTGACTGACATGAAGACTTAACCAACTGAGAATAGAGATACTAATTCAATAATGATGTTGTGCTTGTCGTTGTGTTATCGCCTTGATAAGCCAGTCGTCTAGGTATAGATAGATGAATATTCTGAGTTTCCTGAGATGTGTGGCAACCACTGCCATGCAATTCAAAAAACGTTCTGGGGGCCAATTTGAGGCCAGAGAAAGTACTTTGCACTGGTAGTGTTTGTCCTGCTGCAAATCTCAGGAATTTGCAGTATTTTCTGGCTTGTGGAATTTGAAAGTATGCATCATGAACATCAGTGGAACAGAACCAGTCTCCTTGATGGACTTGAAGCAAATGCTAACATTTTGACATTTTCTCTCCATATCTATTTGTTTGCAACTATCAGATCTAGTATGGGTCCTAAGTAGTTTTTGGGATCTTTCTTTTTCACCATAAAACAACAGGAGTAAATCCCCATTCCCTGTTGGTTGTAAGGAACAAGCTCCTTCACATGCTTCTGCAGAAGGATGTACACATCTGTTCTCAGCATTTTCAGATGTTGATTGGATAGTTTTGGTGGAATATTTGGTGGAGGACTTGTGAATCTGAGACAATAACCATTCTATACAATATTCAGAATCCAGGCATAGTTTGTGATGAATTTCCACTCAGTTAGATATTGTGGACTGGGTATCAGAAGAAGGGTAATGAAAGGCTCATTCTTTGGACCTTGTAGGAGGCTTTTCTGCTGGGGTAGATTGGTGGTAAGCTTTTCCCTCTGGTTGACGCCTTTGGTTCCACTAGAAAGGTTGTTGATGCTGCTGTTAGTGGTCTCCTGATCACCGAGGGGTTTTAATATGGTTTGTAAGGGTGCTTTTGTTGCTCATTATGTTTCTCCAGACCAATCGCCTCCAAGATCTCCATCTTGGTCGTCATGCAAGCCTGTATGACTCACAAACAGAGGGTTACCAGAGAAAGGAAGGCTGACTATTCTGTGCTGAGATTCCTGCGTGAGTTCCATGAGACGAAGCCAAGAATATCAACTAAGAGCCAACCTGTGACAATAATCATGGGCTGCCAGCAAAGAGGAATCAGCAGTAGCGCTGATCACTTGGTTAGAGACATTCATATATATATTCATGATTTCAATAAAGTCCTCTCTGTTGCAGGAAGTCCCATAAGGATCTGTCATACCTGCCTATCAGGACAGATGCACTTGCCGTTTTCATGGTTGCGGTAGTTGCAGTTGCGGCTCGCAGGGATTCCTGGGAGCGGGGGTGGGGAGAATTAATAACATCAACAAATGTCTTTTTTTTAAACTTACCTCTGCTCCCGCGCTGCTCCTCTGCTGCACACAGGCACAGGCTCCCAGCCTGCCCTGTGGCCAATCCTGATGTTGCTCATGGCAGAGTCAGGATTGGCTGGGAGCACCCAGACAGAGCGCTCCCAGGCAGACTCTGGGCCTGTGCAGACTCTCTCCAGCCCTGCAACAAGACGGCTGGGCAAACACATGTGCTCTGAGGGGGGACTGCACAGTGCACTCACCTCTGCTTGTCACCCCCAATGTCCCACCCCTTTTACAAGTAAGGGATAATAATTCCAGTTTATTATCCCTTCCTTGTGAAAGGATTTGCAGAGGTTGCTGCTGGTGGGGGTGGGGGTGACGCTCCTCCTCCCTTATGGAGGAGCCACCGCTGGGAAGTTGTGCCACATACCTTGCATCCTACTGAATATAATTTCTTGCTTTCTTTGACAGGTGGAACCATGAATAAAGACTTAGTAGAATGAATTTTCTTTGCAGTAAAGATAAGAACCGAATTAGGAGGAAGATCTCACCACAGGCATACCGGGCTTTGCTCCAGAGGATTATATTTTTTCTAAAGTCTAGAAGGAGCTGCTTTGGCTCCAGCTGGCGTAAGAATAAGTTCCATGGCTCATTCTAATAAACCTGGAATTAGAGGAATAAGGGTTGTTGATGCTGCACATTGGTGAAGAGTCTTAAATATCACTGAGGTAGCTGTTGATGGAGCAGGCAATTAGATGTTCACTTTTATAGTTCCTTGTACTAGCACCTCCTGAAACGTGTTGATGTCATCAACTGGCAGAACCCTTGACTGGGAAGAATGCCAGTGTTGGTGAGTACCGCTCAGTACTAGAGGAAGAGGTGGAATAAATTGACGTCCGTCTGAATCGTGACTTAGTTCTGGATCTGGAATACGGCTGTGCCTAAAGGACCATCTTGATGAGGAATGGGAACAATGATGATGATGATGACATCTGGGAGGCGCTCTTGTTCATGATCTGTGGCGAGATCTGGACTAAGGAGACTTTGATCTCCAAGGAAAAGCTGGAAGCCTCACCTGTGAAGGAGTTCTCAAAGGTGCCTCTGTCTGAGGAAGAGGTGGAGACGAAGTGCATGGTATAGGTGCTGAAGGAGCTGGTGGAGGAGATGGTGGAGAAGGCTGCAGGAGTCTAGATTAAGGTCAGGTCGATAACGGCAAGTATGCCCTGAAAGAATCTGAGTCAGAAATTGATGGCAACCTTCTTGTTCTCGATCTCGCGACCCTTGCTTCAGGTCTTGTATTCCTCAACGTCAACAAGCTTCTTGGCATCGATTTCTCTCTGTCTTGAGGTCTACAGACATTTTAAGATCGAGCGCCCCATGTTTCAAATACGTGGAATCCTACAATGTTGACCGCCTGTGCCTCAATATCGAAAGTTGTCTCTCTATTTCGACGTTGACCCAGCTCTCGATGGCAAGCAAATAGGCACCGTACCTGGTCTTAAAGTTGATGCCCTCCTTGTCGACCTACAATGCCATTGGTTTTGTGGATTTCGTCTTTTATTGGATCTCCCTCTCCTTGAGTCCTCAGAGGAAGATGGAAGAGCCCTGGAAGAGGACTGACCCTCTTCTTGCTCACGTGACATCCCATCTTCAGACTGAGCCTTCTGCTGTCTCGGTCCATGAAGACGTATCTACTCTCTGTCCCTCAGGGTACGCTTGGAAAAGGTCTTGCTGTGCTGACATCTGCCAGGGATGTGACTGTCAGGAAGGTGAATAATACACACAGCATGAGGATCTGATTTGGCCATTTTCTGTCACAGTCAAGGCAATTGTCAAATAAAGACAGCATTTTATTTGTTTAGAAAAAGTAATTTTCTTGTCAGAAAAATGATGGAAATATTTAAACCTATTGGGTGAAGGTGTTGACAAAAGGTTCTTAGTGAAATTTCTGAAGGAAAAAGACAAAAAAGGCTGAGCTCAGTGCTCCAAGCTCCTGCCACCAGGAGTTGTAAAAAAGAAATTAGGTAACTGCCACCCACTGGTTATGATGGAATATTGACCTTAAAGGCACAGAGTCACTTTTCATACCTGTAGAGCTGCAGCCTATGGGTCTATGTTTTCCTCTTCCTTCTTTTCCATTTTTCCTTTAAAAAAGATTTGTGAATGAGATTTATAAAGAAAAATTACACAGCTCCTTCTAATTATTCTGTTTTTTTTTAAATTACAGATTAACCCTTTTTAAAATTCAAATTGAAGCAATTGTCTAATACTGTATAGCGTCATTTATAGTCTGCAAAACATTTTAATACATTCAGTGCTTATCCTGGCCTTACTGAAGAAAGGAAACCATCTACACTTAAGAATATATATTGTAAATAGGTGCTCTGGAATCCCCACACGTCAGCGGGACTTTGCAGGGCTTATGATTATCAATGAAGATCCCCTGAGAGAGAGAGAAAAAAAAAACTATAACTGTCATGTTGGTGCTTGAAATAATCTATGTTTTAATCATTTTATGTGAATAGTTTAAACTGTGAGGGAATATGTCCCTCCAAGGGGAATCTGAGATAATAAAGAGGTTGTACAATAGTAATAAAAAATACAGCAATAATGAAACTCCTGAAAATAACCCAATGTCCATCATGAAATTGAACATGCCAGTGCTAAACAGTTATATGGAGTCTTTAATCTGAGCACACATGGCACTTTTAAAGGGTTAGATATCACACTGACATTATAGTGTCACTTTCACTTCTGATTAATTCTATCCAAAAAGCACGTATGCTGTGTGCACCACTGGATTGCATTGTTTTTAGACTTAGTAGGTTAGTAAATAGTACTTTACAATAAATAGGCTTTTGCATCGTAACCACTCTTTCTACCACAGCCCTGAAAAAGTCCCAGGCTTGAAAGCCAGATAGGGTGCTAAACATGTGTTTGCTGGTTACTAAATAAACACATGAAGAACGTCAATAATAAATGTTGGAAACTCTGTATGATGTATTTTATGCTTGATCTTGGGAAACAATCAAAAAATAAAAATGATTTTGGGAAAAAGGTACAATATGCCAATTCCATGTAGTAATTGAGTCTGCAAAATATATGTTGTATTTTGCAACTGGCAACCTTGAATTGTTTTAAACTTGTATTTCATTATTGCATATGTATTTTTGGGAAAAATACAGTCAATGTTTTTTTTCAAATACACTTTGTAGTATGTTTAGGAGTATTAACATAGTAATACACACATAATACAAAATGCTATTTAGAAATGTATCCAGCCCGTTTAGCTAGGTCTCTGCACACAAAGGTATACATTTTAGTAGAAAATGTGTCAGGAACCTATGGGGTGACTGGAAAAATTGGAATACTTACCATTAAATTGGAAAGGATTAAGGAGGGGTAAAGAGGGGTTTAGGAAGGGATATACAAATGCAAACACCCACCCATGCAAACACCCACCCATCCACAAAAGAAGAAGTCCATTGCTATCCACAAACACAACTTCTGAAGTTACTACAGCCCAAAGAAACCCCAAACAGTCCTAAATATAATCTAGCCCATCCTTGGAGTTAGCCTAGCATCACACATGGTCACCCATAGGTATTGCAAAACACATAAGCAACAATTAAGACAGAGACTTAAAAGGACACCCCATAAAAATAATGTTAAATAACAAATATATATACTTCTGCTATTGAGCCCTTTTAGGGGCAGTGCATGTATGGCAGAAAACTCTACATTAATTTGTAGACAAGTTAATTCTCTCTCGTGCATGCACACAAACCGAGAAGTAGGAAACACAACTTTGCTCATCGGATTAATCCTTTTATTTGCTGTACCAAACATGACACATCACCCAAAGTTTTGGCCTGACTGACGTTTGTCAAGTAGCATGTACAAACTAGCTTGCCCCATAAATACATTTTTTGAATGAGAGAAAGATATACACATAAAAGGCGGACAATAGAAGCCTTCTCCAGAAGGATCCACCATTCTTGGAGTGCTTTTTCTTTATATGATACTGCTGTACGTGGCATGTCATTTGAGGAGTACAAGCTTGGAACCCATTCTTATGCAAACACAATATATACATATTTTCCAAACCGAGCTCCTCATATGTTTTATTGACAACAGTATACCGATTACAATATATTGTGCCAATAACTATGTAATCCTATCCAATTACCTCATTCATTAACAGGGCTTAAAATTCTCTATTCGTATATATTTCAGTATACAATACATAGATTTGTAATCAATGATGTAGTCATTCATCACAATCATATATCCAAAATTATGGTTCAAGTGGTGCCGCTTTGTGGGCTTGAAATACCAAGGAGGACAACCTGTGTTAAATGGTGAGTAGTATTTCTACCCATATGGACTTGGATTCACAAGACTCATCTCCCGATTTTACTAACAATTCGACCCTAGTGGGTATAAGTTTATATGACTGGAAAACAATGTGATTTCAGGCGATTTACATTGTCTGAGATACTTGGATTCTGTAGGAAGCTGACTTTCTATATGGTGCACTAAAATGAAGTACACCATGCAGAGTGTCCAGTGGATTCCCAAAGTCTTGCAGAGGCAGAAATAGATAGGTGTAATTTTCTATTTGTGAAAATGTGGGCAAGCAGCAAGGCTTATCAAGGAGTCATGGTAAGCATTTGTTGTACTCACAGAGGCAATAAATGAGACACACACTCAAAGAATAAATCCAAGACCAAATTAGAAAAATAACATTTGCTTTTATATATGCTTTGAACCAAAGAACTTTGTTATAAGGTAAGCCGTTTTAAAATTAAATATACTTTTCAGTTTAAAAAATCAGTACAATTTTCAGATGTTAACCTAACGGAGGAAAACAAGAATGCAGTTTTGTAGGTAAGAACTCGACTTACAAATCCAGCCTCCGGGGTATTAGGTCAAAACCAGGCAAGGTTCAAATCAGCACCAAGAGTTCACCCACAGCGGCAGAGGGCAGCTGCTTGCAGAGGTCAAATTCGGGATCAGGTGCCCAATGTGAACCAATGGAGACCGCGGGTGAACTAAGATCCGCTGCTCACAGGTGTGTAAAGCGGTGTCAGGGGTAAAACTCCAGGGGTTGAGGTAAGTACAAGGGGGGCCACGAGGCACGAGGTGGCACCAAACCTACACTCTTAGTGACACAGGGGCAGGCGGATGCAGAGTGCCAACACAATGTCAGGTGCCCAATGTTAACCAATGGAGACTGGTGTGACCAAAGATGTGCTGCTCTCAGGTGAGTAAAGCAGTGTCAGGGGTTGATCTCCTGGGGTTGATGCAAGCACTGGGGTGGCCACAACACAACATCAAACTTACATCCTCAGTAGCATAGGTGTGACCGGGTGCAGAGTGCCAACCCAGCATTGTGCGCCCAATGCATGTCAATGGAGGAGGTCTGTTTTGGAAAAAGGATGCAGGCTCGAGCCAGGAGTTTGAATGAAGAAAACCCACAGCTGCCCAGGTAAGTTCAGATAGTGAGGGACTCAGGGATACCGTCGGTCTAGCTCCCCAAGGTCCAGGGGCTCAGGATGCAGTGGTGTTCTTCGACGTCAGAAAACAGCTTACTGTGCGGTCACAGTCAGAGGGAGTCTTTGGATTGAGGCTGAAGGCTTCGAGACAGAGTCCAGCAGATGTCAACCCATGGTGGACTCGGGCTCAGAATCGCTGAGGAACCTTCACAGGACCAGTGGGCAACTTGGGCCGTGGACATCAGGTGCAGCAGTGGGTCCGGTGAGGACCAGTGAGGACAAGTGAGGTTTCGCGGTTCCTCAGGGCAGAGTTCTTTTTCTTTAAAGATGGTTTCTTCTGGACAGGTCCGCTGTCCATGGGAGATCTTGGTCTTTGTCGAAAGCAGGCAGTCGTCCTAGGGCCTTGGAGGTAATTGGGATGCAGGCCGGGTCATCTTTTGATGCAGAATTGTTGAGGGCTGAAGACAGGCCAGTAGGGCAGGGGCCAAGTCAGTTGGTGCCTGCAGTCTTCTTTGCTGGTGTGATGCTGTAGTGTCTGGCTCTGCTTAGGTTGTCAGGAATATGAGTTCTAGGGTTCAGGTGTGCCACCTAAATACTAAATTTAGGAGCATTACAGGGAGTGCCAGGTGGTAGCCAGTGGGTTGCTCACCTTTATGGCGACTACATCCTTTTTATGGCCTAATTCTTTCCAAACAAGATGGAGAAATTTAAAAAGTAGTGACCACTTCAGCTCGTCCACCTTAGGGGTAGGACTGACATGAAGTGGGTACTCCTCCTCATTTAACTAATTTTCTCACCTGTGCCCCAAAAGTGGGGTCAGGACAGGGGGTCTGGTCATCTCCACCATCTGGAGATATCTGGGTCACATTACAAAGGCGGAAAGGCCTTTGAAGCTCTGGAATGTCCAACCTGTCTGGGAGAGGGGGTCATACCTCTGTCTAGTGCAGGCTTTTGTCTTGGGGCCCGAGAGGCTTTCACCGTGGGTGTCCAGAAACACATCTGTGGTAGTTGAACTGTTCAGGACCAGTCAGTCAACAGACTAGTAACTGGTAGGTTTTCAGGGGGCACCTCTAAGGTGCCCTCTGGGTGCATTTCTTAAGAAATCAATCACTGGACTCAGTGAGGGTTTATCATTCTGAGATGTTTGATACCAAACATCACAGAGTTCAGAGAAGCCATCATGTAGCTGGGGAACTCGCAGTGACCAGTGGCCAGCACATGCATTTAAAATAGCTTCCCTGTGCACTTACTATGTCTCAGAATCGACAGAGGCATAGCAGGCGCATATCTGCCCATACATAGATGCCCTCACATGCAATATAATGCACCCTGGCCTAAGGCTGTAAGGCCTGCTAGAGGGGTAACTTACATATATTGCATTTAGTGTTAGGGGAAGTGGCACACAGGCTGTGTGCCATGTAGTGTTTTCAATTTTGGGAGCACCTTGTCATGCAGCCTGCAATGGCAGTCTGCTAATGGTTGGTGCTGAGTCCTTCAGAGTAGCACAAGTTGTGCTGCAGCTCTGAGGGGGCCTCTTCAGTACCCATGCCCAAGGTATCAGGGGTACCATTTACTAGGGGCTTATAGGGGGGTGAAGGGCATGGTCACTAGGGGATCAAGTGTCCAGGTGTCTTTGTTTTAGGGAAGGAACACTGGCACTGGGGACCTGGCTAGCAGGAACCCAGTGCACTTCAGTCGAAGTTGCATCTAAAAACCAGTCAAAAAGTGTGGGGTACTGCAACCAGAACCCAGCTCCATACAGATTGCTAGTAATTAAAACAGGATTTAGACAGATTAAACCACATTATAAAGATATTTCAGGCTAAAGTTGTAGCACTTATAGTTGTGAGTCCCCCGCGGTCCCTCTTTATTTATTTATATATTTATTACTAAAATTAATTAACTAATTAATAAAAAGCCCTTTACAGGCTATCTGGGACAGCGAGGGAGCCTTAAGGGCTCCCCGAGGTCCCTCCTTATATATATTTAATTAAAAAAATAAAATTAAAATAAAATGTCCTTTATGGGCTGCCTGGCACTGCAGTGCCATTGCGTCAGCAAGTACGGAGCTGCTTTGACAGCAGCACTGTGTTTGCTGATGCATTTCATCTCTGTCCCCTGCACATGTGAAGGGGACAGAGATGAAAGCTCTGCTGTTTGACAGTGGGACCTGCTTTAAAGGTCCCACTGTCAAACAGCTGAGTGTTTGCTGTGGCTTGAATGCAGCTGCAGCGCTGAAGCCAAGCCACAGCAAACAGCTATGTCTCAGGGTTGGGCACCCCAGGACATAGCAGGAGCCGGCCCTGGGGGGGTGGCAGTCCCGAAGGCCATCTGTGGCTCCATGAGGGGGGCTGCATGGCCCGCTCCAATGTGAAGATGGCCCCAGGTGGTGGGGAGCCCCAGGGTTTTTTAAACTGTTTGCCCTGGGGGGTAGTGGCCCCGGGGCAGCAGGGGGTACGTGCACCCCCTCAGAATCCAGTGTAGCCCAGGGGGTGGTTGTCCCTGGGGCACGGGCCCCCTAGTGACCCCCTTTATGTTTTTAAACATTTGCCCCAGGGGGTGGTGGTCCCAAATAAAATACATTTCGCCCCGCCCCTGCATATTACATTAAAGCCCTGGGGAGGTGGCAGCCTCCAGGGATGCAGGGGGCCACGCGCCACCCTGCATCCAAAAATATAAGCCCCAGGGAGGTGGTCGGTCCCCTTTGCATCGGGAGGGGGCCAGGAGCCCCTCCCCCGCTTTAAAAAAAAAAATCACTTAGAGCTCATTAAGATGTGGGCACCTCGGAATTAACTTGGGGTTGGTTCATAATACCACCCTGTCTTCTTGGAATTTTAAAAGGGTGCTTTAACCATGAATGCTTGAATTTCACTTATTTTCACTTATTTTCCTTGCAGACCCTAATACTTGTAATAATGCCACCTCAGTGATAGACATTTTAGATCAGCTCTGTGAATGGGCTCAAATGGAGTCTTCATCAACTGCGAAAGGACTAAATTAAGCTGCCAAGATGGAGTAGGTTGATTTATTGGCAGAAAGACTTCGAAAGTCATTTAAGGAATTATTTGATAAGACTACTTGACCACAGAAAAGATGAACCAGAAGATCTTCTAAATCTGGATATTACTGATTTAGCTACATGTAGCAAATATGGCAGAATTCTTCCAGGTGGAGCTGAAAGAGAATGAATTTGTGATTCCTGGCACTTCAAACAAAAGCATTTCCACAGGTCTTGTCAGTAGAATTAGCTTTGGCTCTAGTAAGAATTTCTTTACAGGCTTGCAGGATATTTAGGCTCACAAATTAATTGTGTTTAGGAGCCATGCTGACAAGTGCAAGGACACTGGTTGTGGTCCATTGACAATAAAATTGGCATTGGCTTCAGTCGAGTATGTATTCCTCTGAGAAGAGAATAAGTTTGGCACACCAATACTGCCTTGGTGAATTTAGGGCCATCAGAATTATCCTACAGGGTTCTTTCTTCATTATATTGAGAATACGTGGGATAAAGGGAATCAGGGGTAAAGCGTAAGCAAAGATCCCTAACCACCTTATTGAAAATGCATTCCCCACAATCCCAGTTGTGGAACCCAACTTGGACAAAACCAGCCTTTTCGATTCTGATGAGTTGAAAACAGATCTAGATTTGGTTTGTCCCAAAGCTGGAAGACATTGTCCTGGAAAACTTGGTTGAGCTCCCATTCCTAGCAGCTGTTTCTGGTGCTGCTTAAGGAGTCCGCTATAACATTTCTTATTCAAGGAACGCGGTCCGCTTTCAATTGCACCAGATGTTTTAATGCCACTTCCAAGTATCCTGAGCTTCTTGAGACAGTGGTTGAGATCTTGTGCCTTCTTGCTTGTTGATGTAATGCATGGTGGTGGTATTGTCCGTGCATATTAGTATTGAGGAGCCCAGGGAAGTGAAGACCTCTAAACTCAATGCGACCACGTTGATCTCCAACAGATTTATGTGAAGATGTTTGTGTTGTGGAGCCCATTTCCCTTTAATTTGTAAAACCTGAAGGTGTGCATCCCATCCCACTAAAGAGGCACTAGTCATCACAACAAAATCTGATATTTGCAGCTGGAAGTTTAGTCCTGTGAAAGGGTGGTCTTGGAGTCCACCAAGGAAGAGACTCCTCATGGTTGCCATAATTTGTGGGATGTCCTCGAAAGTGCCGTGAGTTTTGAGCCATTGTTTGTCTTCTTGTGAAGATTGCATTTGGAGTGGCAAAATAGTACTAGAGGAATGTATGATGACATCATACCTAGAAAGGACTTGAATAGGCAAACTAAAATGGACTTTTTTTGCAACAACATTTCTGCTACTAGCATCTTGCTGGTTCAGCCGTCTTCTGTAAGATACACTTTGTCCTAAATGGCATCTACAAGGGCTCCAAAATGTGTTGTGGTTCTTGATGGATGAAGGGAAGATTTTTACACATTCAGAGTTAAGCCTATGTTCTTGAATAGAATTAGACAGACCAATGTCCCTTTAATCGCTTCCTGGCATGTAGCCTCGTTCATCAATCAATCATCAAAATATTTGTAATTCTTCCTGCCTTGAGTGAGGCGCCCCTGAAGCTAGACATTTTTTTAAAATGTGTGGGGCTGATTTGAGTCCCAATGGGACGACTTTGACCTGATAATGAATGCTAGCTACTATGAATCTTAAGAACTTTCAATGATTTGGGTGAATGGTAATGTGAAAATACGTATCCTGAAGATCTAGGATAGTCATGTAGGGCCAGAGGTACAAAAATGCAATTTTGTATTTCTTAAATAGCTACTTCATAGAAATCGCTATTTAAGAAATGCAAAATGCTATGTACAGAGATAACGATTTCCTGATACTGATTCCTACAAAGTAGGAATCGCTATCAGGAAATTGGTATTAAGACATTAAGAAATCCTATTGCATTTTAGTCAATGGGTCAGTTTTGTATTTCCTAAATAGCGATTTCTTATTAAGAAATTGCTATTTAGGAAATGCAAAACCGGGGATGGCAAAGGGCAAAAGGACCCCCCTTGGTGCACCCTACAAAAGCAGAGCACACATATGCCTATGGGGCATGTGTGTGCTCTATAGTAATTTTTAAAAAAGCAGTTTTGTTCACCATCGATGGAACTGTTGATTGTTTCTTCATCAATGATGGCCCCGTAGGTGAGATCGTAGGCAAGACTGACCACAATGGTACCATCACTGTTGATGATAATTTCGTCAAAGTCGTCATTGGCGGAGTTAATTTCATCAAAAGTATCACTGGCGACGACTGCGTCACCTTCGCTGACGGTACCATTGTCACTGTTTTCATTGATATTTTCGCCAATGGTTTCTTCTGTAGCGTGGATTTCTCCACTTACGGCACTGATGAGGGCTTTTTAAGCTGTAAAAAAACAATCTTAGAGAAGGTGTTGTAGGCTCTGACTTTGACATTTTTAAGGAGACATTCTTTTTAGAACACCTTTTGAGATTAGGGTATTTAACGTTCATTTTTCTTTTGCTGTTTGCTTGCTACCCTTCCAGATGATAAAAAAGGTTATTGATAAATCTGCACTAAAGTATCACATGCTCAGTGCATATTTCCTCAAGTTGATTCAGAGCACCTTCTCCTCCCTCTAGCCCATGAATAGATAAGCAAGTAGTTTTGTTTTATCCTTTTTCTCTATTTTACTGTGTGAATATGGTATATTGTCTTATTGGATACTTTTATGGCTTTTAGCCGAAATAAAGAATACTTGGAATAGATAAGCATAGCTAGGGGTGAAGCACGGGCTCCTCGCAGGCACTCTACTCTGTTTTTACATATCACCATTGAAATTTTTTTTTTCTCAAGACAGTAACTAATCATATTGAGAAACTTCTCTGTGAGCGCATATTATGTGATAAGTTATTGTTAGAAATTGGGTCTCTAGTTGGCAGAGGTATGCACCCTGTCCAGGTGGACCACAATCCTAGTCAGGGAGTCACAAAATAACCTAAATTATCCTTTCAACTAGACCATTAGATTGAGGGTGATTGGGTGTGGTGAACTTATAAGTTATACCTCACGCATCCCACATGGACTTCATGTGCACAGACATTAAGTTATGACAGACACTATCTCCTTGGGGAACCCCACATGGGTAAGAATACCCATCAAAGTTCTGGTCACTACAGGTGCAGTCACCGTCCTCAGAGGGATTGCCTCTAGGTAGTGTGTGGCATGGTCCAACAAGACTGGAATGAACCTTTTGCCTAGGGCGGTCTTGGCGT
The DNA here is from genome assembly GCF_031143425.1 of Pleurodeles waltl. Taxonomy (NCBI): domain Eukaryota; kingdom Metazoa; phylum Chordata; class Amphibia; order Caudata; family Salamandridae; genus Pleurodeles; species Pleurodeles waltl. The sequence continues at coordinate 1,694,912,253 of NC_090440.1, forward strand.
CCAAAGTACCAGTGAGGTTGATGACCACCCTTTCAAAGGTGGCGCCAACGACGGGAAGTGGGATCAGGGGAGCTACCAGCTTTTTCCCTGACTTCCCACTGGCCTGGCAGGTGGGACAAGACCCGCAGAATGTATCTGAGGCTGTCTTCATTTGGGGCCAAGAGAAGTGGGAGGCAAGCCTGGCAAAGGTATTGTCTTGCCCTGAATGTCCTGCCAGGGGTATGTTGTGAGTCAAACATAGTAGGAAAGCCTGGTAATTCTAGATCAGGTAATCCCCAGAGGCTTCACCTGCTGCATGGGCTGATGCCTGTCACCTCAAGCCCTCAAGAGTGGGACACTCTTTCTGTTCTCTGCAAAATTCTTCCCTTGTGGAACCCCTTTCAACTTGCCATACAGCAAGCTAAGGTTGGTCACCTAGGGTGGCAATGTCCTCCCCAGTTCACACAGGTGCCTCCTCCTCAGGGACCCTGTCAACCTCCACCGCAGGAACTTCAGGGACCGGCTTCCAGCACCCCTAACCCCTCTCCTTGGCAGCTTGTCTAGGCCATTGTTCCAGGCTCCATTGGCCCTTAACTCCCTTCCCAGGTAGCCTTGGACTGTGTGGGCATACAGACCCATTCAGGCAACCCCATTGTCTCCAAGTGAGACCTGAGCGCGACCTCCCTCTAGTTAGTGTGCTCCAGGTGATTGAGCCTTCACTCGTTGCACATTAATGGTGACCCACTACATATACTTAGGGAGTATTGGCAGGCAGGTGGGCTTTTGGTACCATATCTGCATCCCTCAGGGACACTAGGGCTACCTCGGTCTGTTCCCCAAAACTATCTGGGAGTATCTCCTCCCTGAGCGCTACACTAGCCAACCCAGGTGTCTGCCCACCAGTGGGGGGCTGTGCGCTTTTGGGACATTTGGAGTCACCTTTAGAGTGACCGTAGTTGGAGCACTCTGCACATTGGGGTACAAACCTTCCTGTCTTGTGATCAAGGAACCCTTTCTTCTTAGGATAAGGCTGGGACTGGTTACCATTACTCCCTTGGGAATTATTTTTAGGGCCTTTAGAGAACTCCTTATTTTAAGTTTTTCTCCCCCCTCTTTCTTCTGTTGGGAACCCTGACCACCTTTGTGGGTGTTCCCCCAGATACCTTTTTGGACCCTCTGGTGCTAGCCCAGAGATCCGCCTCCTTAGCAAGCTTCCTGGGATCAGTCAGCTTATTGTGAACTAGGTAAAACAAATACTGAGCATGTGCTCTCTCAGGATCAAATTGTACAACGCAAAATAATCACTGATTTTGTTGTCCCATACCCAGCAATTCAGTGCCTTACTAGAGTAATCAATTAAATCTATCCATGATTGGTTGGGGAGATTGTTACTGTCCCAGAGTCTTTGGTAATACTTCTCAGGGGTCAGTTTAAATTTTAGTGTCAAAATGGCTTTCATGGGCTTGTACTTGGTCTGGTCCCCAACCTCTAGTGTTAGAAGTGTGTCCCTCCCAAGTGTTGGCATGTGTTTCCACAACCCCTTCCCCCTCCAGTGCTCTTCAGGAACCCCATGTACCCTCAGTGCAACTTCAGAAGCAGAAAACCACTTATCAATGTCATCATCCACCACATCTTTCGGTATACAAACCTTCTTGTCTCCATCAGGTACTGTATGTATGCTGCCACCATCAGTTCTGGAATCCGCCTGTCTGGCCTTGAGTTCCGGCTCTTTCAGACACAGTTCATGAGCCAGAAGTAATTTATTTACTGCTAAGGCTCTTTCAACCTCTCTTTCAGCTCTTTCAGCCTCTCTTTCAGCTTGCGTGGCTTCCCTCTCAGCCTCTATTTTTAATCTTTCCAACTGCATCTGAAATTCTCTCAGCTTTCCTCTGTGGTCAGGGCATGGTTTGAGACTGCTCCCTGCCCTCACAAGTAGCACAATTTCAGGGGTGTCTCCCTCCACTGCTGCAGGTAGCTGCTCAGAAGAGCCAGTAACAGGCTCCTCCAAGTCATCACCCCCCTGAGTATGGGACTCTGCCCAGGCCCTCAGCGCCTTTTGGAACTCCACCTTCTTGGGGGCTCCTTGGGTAGATGCCCCATCCCTTTGCAGAAACTTTTCAACTGGCTAACACTGTAATCCTCCAGCTTAACCAGTTCAAACTCCATGGCTCCACTTGCAGAACCAGCCAGAGACATGATGTACAGGATGAAATAAAAATGTAAGCAAGGAAAAACTGCAGAAAAAAATTGAAATGGTCTTTAAATGTGGGTAGGTAGTGTAGACTTAGCTATTGTATGGCACTGCACAAACACAAGTCCTATTCTCGCCACTGATCACCAATGTTAGAAATTGGGTCTCTAGTTGGCAGAGGTATACACCCTGTCCAAGTAGGGACCACAATTCTAGTTAGGGTAAGTCACAATACAACCTAAATTATCCTGTGCTCACTCTCCGGTAGCTTGACACAGGGCAGGCGGGCTTAACTTAGAAGGCAATGTGTAAAGTATTTGTGCAATAACTTATACAGTGAAAACACCACAAAAAGTACTCCACGCCAGTTTAGGAAAATAGATAATATTTATCTGAATAAAATAATACCAAAATGACAAAAATACAATATGCACAAGCCAATATACCACTTTTTAAAGGTGTAAATAAGTCTCAATCCTTAAGAATCAGTGGTTGTATCATTTTAACTCACAGTACCTGGGATGCATAAACAAAAACAACACAGAGGGCCACAGAGGACGATATCCATTATAAAGTAAAGCGATTAACAATTTTCCAGGCGCGGTAAAGACGATGTGTCGTTTCTTTCCACGCTGCAAGGTTTGATGCGTCAGTTTCCGGGAGTGCAACATTGGTTCCTCAATGTGATGCAGGGATGTTCTGATGACCAGGGATGATGCGTGGAAAACCTAGAATGCGTTGAGCAGACGCAACAAGCGCTGCGTCTACCCGGCAGGTGATGCAGTGAATTTTCAGCCACAGAGCAGGCTCTGCGTCAATCTAGCAGGGGTTGTGTAGAATTTTGCAGGCGTTGCGTGGATTTTCTGATGTGCTGATTTTCTTCTCTTTGGTGAAGTCTTTGATAGCCCTGAAATCTCAGAACAGAGGGCAAGCTCCCTCCAAGTCTTTGGAGAGCACCTGAGGAGGAAAGCAGAGTCCTTTCAGCAAAGTCAGGGGTCAGCAGACTGCAGGGCAACAAACAAGCCAGCAGTCCTTCCAGTAAAGCAGTCCTGATGATTCTTTTGGGCAGCCAGGCAGTCCCCCTGATAGAGTCAAGTTGTACATCCAGATTTGTCTGATTTGGTGGGGTCACAGATTTGTCTGTATACCCAAAAGTGCCTCTGAAGTATAGGAAACTTCAAAGAGTGGTTCTGACGTGGACAAGTTCTCCTTTCAACCCAGCCCTGTCTACCAGCAGCCCTGCAAGGGATTATCAGCCCTTTGTGTGAAGTGTAAGAGACAGCCCCTCCACCCTTCCTGAACATGGAAACCCATCTGTATGTAGATGAATGCAGATGCACCTGAATGTCCTGTCTTTATGGCTGTCTAGGTGGAATGCACAAAGGGAGCTGTCAATCAGCACAGATCCAACGTGAATTGGAAACAAGCTGTAAGGCACAGATGGCAGTAAGTTCAGAGAAATGCCTACTTTCCGAAAGTGGCATTTCTGAAATAGTAATGTAGAATCCAACTTCACCAGTAAGCAGAATTTCTCACTACCATTCCAACCATACCAAATATGACAAGTCTACTCCTCTCAGATCAGAAACTACCAATTAAAAGCATGTAAGGACATTTCTAATGGTGGCCTATGAAAGGAGCAGACTTCACAGTAGTGAAAAACGACTTTAGGAGTTTTTCACTACCAGTATATGTAAAACTTATAATTTCAAGTCCTGCCTTTTATTTACATAACACCCTGCCCTATGGGTTACCTAGGGCCTACATTTGGGGTGACGTATCTGAAGTAAAAGGGAAATGTAAGGCTTGGCAAGTAGTTTTAAATGTCAAGTCAAAGTGATAGTGAAACTGGGCATACAGGCCTAGCAAGGGCAGACCAGAAACATGGTTAAGGGGCTGTTCATGTGGATGGCACAATCAATGCTGCAGGCCCAGCAGTAGCACTTAATTTACGGGGTCTGGGCTCAGCTAGTGCACTTTACTAGGGACTTACAGGTAAATTAAATATGCCAATTCGGTATGAACCAATGTTACCATGTTTAGGGGAGAGAGCACAAGCACTTTTGCACTGGCCAGCAGTGGTAAAGTGTGCAGAGTCCTAGAACCAGCAGAATTGAGATCTGAAAAATAGAGATAGCAGGTACAAAGTTGGGTGAAGACCACCCTAAAGCTGTCAGGCCTAAAAGTTATGCTGTCATGAAATATTTGTCAGCAAAAAAGTCATGTTTGTGTGATATGTAGTTATAAAGTAATTTTAACATCCAGTGTCATTAGAATGTAGTCTAGTTCTCATTGTATTTTGAGGGTTTTTCCCCAACCATGTCTGGTATCCTTAATGTATGATGATAAGTGCATAACAGATGGTCTAAAAAAGAAGTCAATGTACTTCAGTGTATTCTCTAAAAGGCTGTCAATGGCAGTCACAATTGAAGCACCGAGGGTTACTATTTTTGCGGATGGTCTCCATTTTTTAATATATATAATATAATAATAAGTGACCAGGGGACTTATGAAACTGAAGAACAGCAGTAGAAGGAGAACATGGAATCTTACCTGAGAGCACAGGATTGGAGTAGGCACCCTAGCGAAACATGAGAGCATTGTGATTCACCCTGCAGGCAAGGGGTCACGTAATCTGGAGCAGAGTAGGATAGAACAGGAAGAGTTGGATTATCTTTAATACAGCCATCCACTCCTGGCAGTCTTATACCTGCTCTTTAAAGTACAAAAATGTAGAACAGACCCTCTGGGTAGATTAATTGTGTGTTGTAGAGGAAGTGCTCTAGAAAACACCTCTGCTAGATTTACCATTTTCTTAGATACTTTGTGTCCAGTCTACTATGCTACATTTTTTAGCACTGTAGTTCTTTGTTTATTTTGAAATGCATAAAACTACCGTATGGAGACCAACCTAGTCTCAAAAAGAGAGCATTACATCAATGCACAGATTAGGCATCAATAGAAATTGTGTGGTGTATAAAATCTGAGAGTCTATAGCTGACTGCTCTAGAGTTGACTACAATACATGAAAAAAATAAAGAAAAAGGAATAACCATTACTAGAATTTAACTCATTAGCCCACTGAGGTTAGGCAGTCAAAAAACAATTCCATAGTGTGTCACCTTGGTCCTGCACATCTGTGAGCCACCATTGAGGTAGTTTTCAATCCCTGTGGGGTTCAGTGGGAAGGGGGGATGGGGATGTGGTCATCCTTCTGAATCGCCCCTGGGGTGCCCGCTGAAGGGCTCACAGGGCATTGAATGCTTGTTCCCTAGCTTGGTTTCAGTGTTGAGTTTCACACGGACAGGTCTGGATCAATGCAGGAGGGCCTAATGTCTGATTTGGCTTCAATTCTCTAAGTATGTAAGTTTCTAAGTATCTACGTTCCACCCACCCACTCAAGGGGCAGATCATGCATCTATTTCTGCCAAGATCCACTTGTGTAGATCTCGTAGCCAGTCCCTATGCTTGGTACTAAGGGTGTCCTGTGTGCCAATGCTATGCGTCACATGGCTAACACCATAGTAAGGTCAATGAATCAATGAATCGGCAACTATGTTTGATAATTGTTCTGTATGTTTCATTCCACTTAGCTATGTTCAGCACACATCTTTCCAGCACTCTCGGGAGAAACCGTCCTGTGAGCTCCAACAAATTTCTAACTAATTCTTCACAGAAGAGTTCTATCACCAGGCATGTCCATACCATATGTATGAAGTCTGCTTCCATACTCAGGCGCTTTGGGCATTGCAAGGTTGTCCCCGGATATAGAAGTCCTATGTGTTTAGGCGTTAAATATGCATGTATCAGAGGTGATTAAATCGTGCATACCGTAGTCTCAAATTTTTGGGAGATGAGTTTCACACTTCGTAGTGCCCATTTCTAGACTCCAGGGGAGATCTCTCGACCCACTTGTAGTTCCCACCATTCTTTCAGTGTGTTCAGCTGTGTCCTCTTCTGCTGTAGTAGGGCAATATAAAGGCCTAGCAGTGTCATGTGTAAGGAGTATCAGTAGAATGGGAGATGGTCGGCGCCTCCTGCCCTATCGTCCATTTAGATACTGCAGTTCTTCTCAGCGCATTATACACCAAATATTGCCCCAGTCCCAGGTCATATTAGTCTTATAGATCCTCGAATGTCTTCAGGTCTGTGTCAGTAACCAGGTCCCCCTAATACCCGTATCTTCTTCTCTCTCCATGGGAATACTTCATACAGTGTTACCAACCTCGCCAACTCCGGTGCAGATGGAGGGGAATTTGAATGTTTGGGCACATAAGTCACCCAGCACTGTTTGGCAACCGTCATCAGTGACTGATGTTTGCTGTGATGTTAACCCCAACTATTGTACAACAGACCTATCCCCTAGGTGTGGTTGCACATCCAGTGTCTCCCTATCTGCGCCATCGCAATCCACCTTATGGGCCACTGAGTTGTGTAGTAGTATTTGTAATTGGGAGCCCCAAGGCTCCCTTTTTCCGGTGAGGCGTAGAGTTTTCCAAGTGCCAAGTGATAAGTGCCACTTGAGGGTGACAGTCTTTCTAAAGAACGCTATTCTCAATATCACCAGTATGCCTGCAAAGAAATATATTGCAGTCTGGGCAAATTCAGCATCTTAGCTAGCACTATATGCCCCAGCCATGACAATGGTAACTTTTACTAGAAAGGCAGGGATTGTTGGAAGGTTGACATTGCTTGCCTAAAATTGCTGTCAACCCAGTCTGATTCTTCATGGAAGATGTGGACCTCAGATATTTCAAGGTTGTAAATTCCATTGTAGTCCTTTATGTGACAGTCCTGTTGTATCCCCTGCAGTAGGGAAATCAAAAGGAATAGACAGTACTTAACCTTCAACCTGATCCCACACCAAAGTCATCAAACTTCCATTGCTAAAGGCAGTTTCCCCTGTGTTATAGACTTGTCACCAAGGTAAATCAGAGTCATAAGGACACCATGTGACTATCTCTGTCTATTGCTATCCCACACTCAGGGCCCTTGAACACAATAGACAAGCCAGAGACTCCAGTGCTAGTGTAAAGATAAGTGGGGATAGGTAAAAACCCTATCTGGTGCCTCCCTCTATATTTATGATGCCCAATATTGTCTCTCCGTTTTTGCACCCTCATCTTAGGTGCTTGGTATAGAATCCCCAAGCAACGACAAAAGTCCACCTCATCCCCATTCTTCATAGCACTGCCATTAAATACCCCCAGGTTAGCATATAAAATCCTTCTCTATGTCAAGAGACACAATCCAATGTTTCCGATTGATGGCTCTACAACCAATCCATGATGTGGAACACACAGCAGAGATTCAGAAAGCTGTTTCACACTGGTATAAAACTATTTTGATCTTGATGGACAAACAACTGTATTACTGGCAATAGGTGGTTCTTCAACACCCTCTGTTGTATTGTATAGTCTAAGTTCAACATCATAAGATATCACCAACAAGGGGTCATGTCCAGGTTTCGGAGGCAGCCCAATCAGGGTCTGTCTCATTGAGGGCGGGATACTACCCTAGAGGGACGCTGTCTTATCTGTCAACAGTAGTCTGGGTGGCATACCAGTGCATAGGTTGCATAAAATTCTAGCGAGAATCCATCCGGCCCAGTGTTTTACCTCTCGCCATTTCTTGGATTGCCTTTTTAATCTTGTGGAGCGTTATAGGCTCGCTGTATTCAGTATATTGGATCGCATAAACTGCAGGGAGTTGCACTCAATCTTAGAAGTCGTGCAAACTAGTGGGGTCTTTTAAGTAGGGAGAGGCCTATAAAGTTGCATATTAAGAGTAAAATATCTTGTTGATTCATGGCTCATTTGTTTACTATCTCCCCATCCGGGGTACAGAGTATTCCTATTGTCATGTATGGTGCACCTGTGCGCAGGAGCTGGGCCACCAATCGCTCCACTTTGCTCTCCTCTGCATGCTGCTGAGCAACCCAGCCCCTGTATTCCCTTTGACCAAGCCTATTCCGCAAGGCTCAATACTTTGCAATGTGTTGTGTTAGGCATAGTGTGCTCTATTCATACAAGAGGACCTGCAGTTCAAGTGTTTTTGCTACCTGTTACATGTCTGCTAGTTTCCCTAAGTAACGTGTGTGTTGACCCCATAATTAATTTTAATGCAGTGCCCACTAAGTACCACTTTAAAAGCGTCCCACTCCACTGGATTGTCTGTCACTCTCCTCAAAATATCTCACTTCCAATCTCTACTCACAATGCCTCCTGATGCAATGCCTCTGGTTGCATTCTTCATGTGCTCGAATGTGGCCCCAGCTGAAGGACACACTAAGTGGGCAAGGATCTCCCTAGATAGTCTGCATCTACCATTTTACCAGTCATGTCTAATGTGCAATATAATACGTCAATTTGTGTGTGGAGCACATGTAGTTCAGACTAGAATGAATATTCCCAGACCTTGGGGTATAGGGAGCACCATTGGTCAATCACCCTCATGTCCTGCGCCCCTTGTTGGATGCCTCGTGGTGCCACCCATGGCCTGTGCACCCATTAGTAGGGGGTGGATCGGTCATGTAGGACATCTGGTACACAATTAAAATCCCGTCCCCAGATACAGGGCACATCTGCACTAAACAACAAAGCAGGGGCCAGAGTGGGGAGGAAAGTGATTATTCCAGGTTAGGTGCATATATGGTCCCATCAAGAGGAGGGCACCCTTCAGCTCACCCTCCCTCACCATATATCTACCTTCTGGGTCTACCTAACCAGCCCTGAGGGTAAACAAGACTCCTAAGGCCACCCACAGCAACATTCCCTTTGTTTGGAGCTTCGCAGATTCAGTGGCTATTAGATGCATTGCCTGTAGCTATGCAAAATATACATCTTTTCAGGTAGAAGACTACGCTATAGCGTTTTGTGGGATTGGCCATGCCGCTAACGTTCCAAACCAGGATCATTTACCATGAGGCAGTAACATCTCTAGTCGCCGGCATGAAAATCGTGACATGTAATAGCACTATCCTCCTGTCCCATTTACCAGGCACCCCATACTCCCATCAAATCACTCAAAGCATGCATTGCTATATAGACTCCTGGTACACAATGTAGAAATAAACAGTTCCTAACTCCCCAAACCTGGCAGAAGTAAGCAAACTTATCCAACTACAACATACGCACAAAACAGCTGTGCATGAAACTGTTGAATCTTGGATACAGAGCAAGGGTGTCCATGTCCATTTATTTGAGTTCTTGAGCTCCTTCGCATGCCCCTACAGCAAACATAAGTGTGGCTCATTTCCCTATTTCAAGTACCATAATCTCAGTGCCATGCCTTTTTTTGCTGTCAATTGGTCACACCTACCCATCTTCCACTAGTCACAACACAGTGGTCAGCACAATTCAGAAAATGCCATTCAGAGAGTCATGGGTATGAGGTCGGAACCCTGTCGCAAGATTGCCAGAGCGTTGCTAACTACGTCATGTCTGTTTCAGATTGTGTCACTACTTCATCCTGTGGCATTTTCATGTGCAGGCTTTGCTGCAATTCCAAATCTTTTACCACTTTGGCTTATTACCTAGCTGCTTGTTCTGTGGTTGGTCTGGTCTTGGGCTATCTGGAGGATCTCCGGTCACATCTTCCTGTTTACCATCCAGCCTCCTCGTTGTCCTGGTTGGTCCCCTCTGTGCCTCCTTTAATTCCAACCATTGCTAAGCAAGAACCACTGGGGTGGTGAAATATCTGGGAGTCTTGCTGCCTAGAATCCACAGTTTGGCCAGGTACATTAGGGAGTCTTGAATGTTCAACTGGCGTAGCTGTCGCCTGACCTCTAAGAAAGATCCTCTGTGCTTTTAACCTTCAGTTGTGTAGTCAGGAAAGATGAGCACCACACAGTTCTCATTTATCCAATGTCCTTTACTGTGTAACACTTGTTGTATGTGAGCTCTATTGCAATAGTTTAACAGCTGTGCTACCACGGGTCATGGAGGTCCACTGGAGGAGGCTGTTGGCCTAGGACTCTATGTGCCCACTCAATGGAGAAAAAGGTTGTGTGCTTGTCTGCAAGTACTATGTGTGCCAACCAATCTTTGAGGTACAGGTTCACACTCGGTCCCTCCACTCGATCAGGGAGCCCCACTATGCACACGTGGTTCCTTCCAGAGTGTCCCTCAGCATCATCAGCTTTAATTTTCAGATAGTACACTTCCTTGTGGAGTATCTTAAGTTGGCCTGCATTTCTTTGACTATAGTATGCATAGTCACCAAGGTGGATTAATTGATCGCCACACTGTCTGCCAGTTTATGGTCCGGTTGTAGCAGCCCTAGTTCCACTGCCACTGCGCTAATCATAGGTTCCAGAGTGTTTGCACATCTAGGACTGCTTGCAGCATAGCGTCAAACTCGCCAGTATGCTCCTTGAGCACTGCAGTGACGGCATTAGTGGGAACTAAGGCAGTTGGGTCAACCTCAGTCCCGGGGTCGTGAGCCTCAAGTTGTTGTCCCCTTTTAGGACTTTGAGCTTGCCCATTCTTCCAGCCAGGGAAACAGTAGATGCCTTTCTCACTAATAACTGGTGGACCGCAGATGTCTGGGGAGGTTAGGATGCCCCCTAGCTCAGCCGGCAGTGCGGGGCACCAGGCTGTTCATCCAACAGTGTTAGGTGCTCAGGGTTGGGCGAAGGAGTCCCTCGTAATCTTACAGCAGGTCGAATATTTGGAATTAAGTTCAAGACAGTGTATTATCATTGTTGTGAAGAAAGTACAACAGGAGAAATATTGTTTAAAGTAAAAAAGAGTTGATGTATTGTTGCATTTGAGATATTAAAAAAGTTCTCTGTATTTTACGATCTTGCACCGCTCTTCGGGAGACACACTCGAGATGCCCGGGGGAGGAAAGACATCTAAAGGAAGGACTGTGATTGGTTCATATGGATGTCTTTTTTTTAACAAATAGAGATTCCTTCCTTTTAGCTTCATTTGCCTGTTGGGTTTTTCTGTAATTACACCTTTTTGGCTACAACCCTGACTAACCTGATTTTTTGCGATGTCATTATCTGATTCAGATGAGGATCCTACTCCTGTTCCTGAAAGTCAGCTACTCAGGGAGTCCTTGGTCTGGCAATTTTTTCAGATGAGGCCTGGTGGAAAGGAAGTGTCTTCCAGATATGTAATTTGTAACAAATACATAAAGACTTCAGCAGGGGCAGCCAGAAGAAGCAATATTCCATGAGTACCAGTGGAATGTGGTGACATTTGAGAGCTATGTACCCTCAATGCCTTGCTCAGGCTGAGTTAGCCCATGCTGCAGACCTTGATAACTCCTCAGGAGTGTCCACATCTTTCCAAACTGGTGACAGTGTGCCTGCCCAAATACTCCAGCCAGGCATATCTGAACAAAGCCCTTTTTTGCGGTTTATGCAAGGAGATTATTTAGTTTCTGAGACAAGCAGGGTAGCACACGACAGGCTTGTCAAGGATCATAAATACCCACCTAGGCAGTAGTTTGTTTTGTCATTTTTTTCTACATGTTTCTACTCTTTGTTTTGACAGAATTTTTGTTTGTTTTTTCTTCCAGTTTCTTGCTTTTGGTCTATCCTTTTTTTAAAAAATACGAAAGAAGTAAAACATTTAAAAAAACACAAAAAATACGGTTGTTGAAATGTTATTTGAAAAAGCTCTTTTCAGAGCTACCCTAAACTTTCATTTTGTTTGTTGTTTGTACTATGTATCCCTTGTTTTCTTCTTTATGACACTTGTGAGACACTCGCAAGAGCCATGATGCTCTCATACATAGCGTGGTTGGCTCTCTTGGGCCTCTTGTGAGAGGCAGGTGCACAGTCCTCCACGTCCACTCCGAGGGACAGTGTTTGCTGCTTTACGCTTGCGGGCTTCTCACAAGAGCATACTTTTATAATGGAATTTTGCATTTTCACGGAACGTAACCTGTTGTTATAGGCATAATTAATACTACTGCCGTTTTTTGCTACCGCCTTTTTTGATACCAGACTCTTGTGAGATTGTAAAAATACTTTAGAGGAAGAATTTACATTTTCCTTCATTACAATACTTACCTCTTACAATTACCACTACTAGACAATGGAGAGACACTGCCCGCTCCACTAAAACCTTGCTTGAAGATAACTGGTCTTTACAGTAGGTTATAAAGAGACACTACACTGCCTCTCCATTCATACCTTTCCCTGGCTCAGTGGTATGCATAGTAGGGTCTGGATGGTACTCACCTCACAAGTAATACCTCACCATTCCATATTAAGTATAACAAATACTGGCCTCTCCACTGAGACCTCTCCCAAGAAAATAACTTTATTTATTAGTGTGTGGCAATGGATTTTCCTGTCTACTCACAGCTCTCTCCAGCATGACAGATATATACAGTAGTATGTAGCAGGCGCTGTTTCTCTTTCAGGGCCGAAGGGCTGCGCCCCTCTGAAATTCCTACACATTCACATAAAAAATATTAAATAGATCAATTTGTTTAGAGACACAATCATATTTCTAAACAAACTGATGCATTAGGTCTGGGCTGTCTGTCCCAGGCTGTCTGCCCCGCCTCGCTTTGAAGCACGAGATTGAAGCCAGGCAGTAAATCACCTTTCTACACTGTGATGCACGACTCAGGGCTGACTGCTCTAAAGCCCTGAATTTCTATTGTGATCTGTGGCAGTATCCACTATAGGCCAGTGATGTTTTTAACGTCATGATTATGGGCATCTGAGTCTTCATCCCTGCGTGAGGGCTGGACTGGCATCCGTCATTCGAAGGCATAGAGCCTACCCTTTCCCCCATTCGTCACGCAGTAGGAGTGGATGCAAGCACCTGTGATTTAGTGCCTTGTCTTTGGTAACTGTAAGTGTTACAATGCTAATCTTGTGTTGTTTTTGATGTACTGAGACCCCTTGTCATGCTAACCTCCCCCATGTGACACCCTAGGCCCTGGCTTCAGATCACTGGCTCCTTTAGAAGTCGAGCTGCTGTATTTGTTCCTCATGAAATTGTTTCAAACGACAAGCATGATTCTTGCTCCTTTCCGAAATGGATCCAAATATCCGAATCAAGCACAAGGGGAGAAATATGTGCTTACAGTAAAGGCACTCATCAGCTGTATGGTGTTAAAACTGGCCCTATCTTCATGCCCTTAACTTTAATGCCACAAACATGGATTGATATGCAAACACTGAATGTTAAAAAGTGTGTAATGTGTATCAGGGATTTAGTTCCTCTTATTTCACATTTTTAACTTAATGTGGCATTCCCCAAGAGAGCTAACTATTTAATCATGCTGTGTTTCTGTGCATTGTATTACTCTTGCATAGTGCATACTTTGACTTCTGCTGGGTGTTTATGAGGGGCTTTGATTGAGAGCGCTGGTGCTGAGGCTGAAGTCAAACCAAAGTGCCTGACAGTGGGTTGGTCACTCTGCAGAGCACGCAGAACAATGGTCATGTATTCGAGTTGCAAATGAAATTCACTGTAAATGTGTGTGAAGGCGTGCATAGAGGTAAACATATTTAGAAAGCAAAAGTAAAATTAAATAAAGTGATTCCATGTGAATGAGTGCAGAGTATTTTTGGGATAGTAAAATGAGGGCGATGCAAGGCAGTGCATTCAGGGGAGACTGAAAAGAGGGTGCTAAAGAGGAGGCTGCAAATGTGCAGATGGATGATATATGAAGAGATAAAGGGCATACATATCTAACATAAAATACACATAACTGAAGACCATACCCCTTCCATAGTCCTCAATAATATTTACTTCATAGTCTCACAATTTCAGAATTGAAACATTTCCAATGTCAATTATTTACAACTAATCATTATTGTTACTCATTTATCTTAAACAGCTAACAACCATTGACAAAGCCAATAGTACTGACAGGTTTTAGGTGTGGGTCAGTTGTGTTATATTTCTGGCTGCAATAACATCTCAGAGAGAAACCAAAATAGAGGCTGGGTGGCACACTATGGGAATCACAGAAATGTATTTTACATGTTCCTTTTTAGAGAGCCCCCACTGTTTTCAGCCCACTTAAAGATGTCTGCACATATTTCTGTATGACTCATTGCAGCCAGCAGCTGTGGTTGTTTCCTGATGTCTGGTTAGAGCATTTTCTTCCAAAGCTGATGCTGCATGCAGTGCAAGACAATGGGCAAGCACACACTTTAAAAGGCCTGAAGTTACTGCACTGTACAATTTGCACATTAAAGTAACTGTTGAACGTATTAATGGAGTACGATATGGGGCAGTTTTTAATGTGTATAGTATTTCAAGACTGTACGTTCCCACTGCTTTATAAACCTTGCTTTCTCACTAAATTAATTTGCTTTTAAATGCACCATTTGCCAATATTCTTTCATCTTTTTCTTGGGAGGAGGGCTCACCTTGGACCCCACGTTTGTCCATTAAGCTTGCTCAATTCACTCGCTACGTAAAAGCCTTACCCATCTTTTACACCCCAGAACTTTCAAATGTCACCAACCGGCACTGGTATGTAGTAAAACTTTATCTTCTGCACTAACACCTAACACCTATTTCCATGACAACTTGGATATGCAATACAGTGTAGTGAACCAGTGATATCTGTTCTCATACCTTTCCTTAGAACAACAGCAATATGTAGTGCTGTCTGGAAGGAAGTTATCACTCTGCTAGTACATCTTACCAGGGTAAGAGGTGTCTTTAGTAGGGTTTGAGAGAAATGTATCACTCTACTCATACCTCTTCTCATAGTGACAGATATACATTGTAGGCTGTAAGGAGAAACAGCCTTGTTTCCTGAGACAAGTCTCTTGCATGATACCTCTGGGTAGTATAGTGTGTAGATAGACTGTCCTCCCTCCTGTGATGTGTCTTTTGGATAATACAAGTAAAGTAGGCAGTTGAAATTAACTTTATACTCAAATTTATCTTGCATTACAACTATAGAGACTATTACAGGAAAGCACGCTGCCCTCTCAGCTGAGACATTTCCCCAGAGTAACACATGTGCAAAATACAATGTGGGTAGGCATTGCTGTCTCTGCTCATACCTGTCTTCATGATAAGGAATGTCATTAGTAGAGTGTAAAATGAAGTATCCTCTCTGTTGACAACTGTGCCTTGCACAACCAACGTGCACATTGGAAAGTAAGGACACGCTCATCTCGTACACAAAGAAGGACCTCTGAGCTGAAAAGTCTCTCCTGAGTGACAAGCATATATACTAAGACGAATGCACTAACAGACAGCATTGTGTAGTATACTATGAGAATACATTCCCCTCTGTACCAAAACCTGCCTCTTGTATAAAAAAAGTATTTATTCTATAATGGGAAGAAGCACTAACCTTTCTATGGTACGTTAAACATGCATATACCTGCAGGTGAACAGTTACAGTTCTTGAAGAATGAACTGCCACTTTCAGCTGACATTAGAAGACTGTGGGCCTGATTTAGAACTCGGTGGATGGGTTACTCCATCAGAACGGTGATGAGTATCCAGTCCACTGAAATCTAAATCCCATTATCTTCTATCTCAATACAGGGCCTGATTTAGATCTTGGTGGAGGGGAATACTCTATCACAAATGTGACGAATATCCCATTCGCCGTATCACGATCCCATTATAACTCAAGGAGAATGTAATACGGCAGACAGGATATCTGTCATGTTGGTGATGGAGTATTCAATCCACTGAGATGTAATCAGGCCCTGTATTAATTTTCAAATCTTTAAAAGCTATTAAGGAAAGAAATCAGTGGTAACTTCAAACATTTTGATTAAAAAACCCTATTTAACAACATATCAAACAATAATAACATTAATAAACTACAACAGCAGTAAAAACAACAAACTTTACAAATTATTATTTATCTTTGCTGAGTTGTAAAATATACAAAAAAAGAGTTTGGCAGGAGTAGCAAGGACAACCAATACAGCATGAGTCCCACTAGGTTCGGCAACATTTGAGGGCTAGGCACCCTCAACGCCATGTTCGGGCTGAGTTAACTCGTGCTACAGAGCTTGATAACTCCTCAGGGGTGTCCTTATCTTTTGAACCTGACACTAGGCCTGCCCAGGTACTTAATGCTCAAGCAGATAACAACCCTCCTTATATACCTAGATCACTTTTTTGTTGATTAACTAAGCAGATTATTTTGTGATCAAAGACAAGTAGAGAAGAGCTATATAGAACACGCTTCTTCAAGGGTATAAATGTCGCCATAGGCAGTAAGAACAACATCAGTTGTACAATTATGTTTTTCCTGACTTTCCAAACAGTTAATGTTCCATCTTTCGTCCAAAGAAAACCATTTTTGTTTCACTCCTACATACATTGTGTGACATGGTACTTCTGCTTTTTCTGAGCTTCTGTTTTTCATTTTGTCCCTCAAAAAGACAAAATAATAAAAAAAATATAAAGTGACATACTGATCAGTAATTGATAACAATGATAAATCACAACATTCTCTGAAGATTTCTACATTTTTCATCCACAATCACTTATTTGTATGCACGGCATCACTAACTTAATGTTCCTTTCTGTTAAAAGCCTCAAACACTGCATTCATTTATTCACAATTAAGTTATAATATGCCTCTAAACATGGTTACATAACAATTTGTAAATTAACACATTCCCCTTTACACCCCTTTCCTAAAGTGAGCATAGTGTTTTACTCTAGCAATGGTAATATCTCTATTCAAACATCTCATATGGGTAAAATATGCGCACAGTAAGTTATATAAAAACCCTAGGCTTTGAATTAAAAGATTGCAGATGCTTTAGTTTATAATTGCAGAAACACTGCCTCTTTTACTTTTTAATACATCTAATACTTATTGATATCTCTCCGCAACCTAAAGTCTACCTCTCAAAACCAATATTAATAAACAAGCACCTCTACAAACAGCTTTTTACTCACTAATACCTTGTATAGAATACATTTACCATTTACATTTTAATTACCTGAATTTAGAGCAGTTTCTTATATCCAGCTAACAGCACCAGTCTGCCTTAGTTCCTAATTCAGTCACTTCTGCTGAGGACAACTCCAACAGGCTTCCTCCTCCTCCAAATCACCAAGAACAATCTGAGCAACCCTGGTTCTGCACCCAATCACATCACTGCATTTCTCCAACCATGCAATAGGAATGGTAACTACTGGTTAAGCCTTGGCCTTTGTTTTTTTACTTCCCCCCACATGATCTCACAAGACTCTTGCAGGATCATAAAACAACTTGTGACAGGCCCAGTAATTCTCCATGCTGGTCTCGCGAGAGACTTGCTGGATCATAAAACACCTCTTGCAAGATCGCACGTATCCATGCAGCAAGCTACACTCCCTCAATCTTGTGTCAGGGCATCACAACAGAAATGTAGGGAAATAGTAGTATATGGACCAGAGTATCCTTTCCACTGAGACCTATCTCTTACATGACAGGTGTGTGTAGTAGGGTGTGTGGAGAGACTGGCCTCTCCACACAGACCTCTGTCTCGTGTTATAATAGTATGTATGGAGACCCCTCTCTTGGATGATGGGAGTTCTTAGTCGGGTGTGAGGAGAGACTGGCCTTTTCCCTCAGACCTCTTGCTTACATAAAAAGTATGTGTAGTAGGGTGCCTGCATTGACTGTCCTCTCTTTTCACATCTCTTTCTCAGATAACAGGAGAGTGTAGTAAGGTGTTTACATGGGCTGCCCTCTCCTTCCAGACCTCTGTCTCAGATGGCGGATTTACATAGTAGGGTGTATGGAAAGAGACTGCCTCTCCACTAACTCCTCTCTCTCAGATGATGGGTGTTCGAATTCAAGTCCGTACATGCACTGGCCTCTTTTGTCAGACCTCTGTCTCACATGATTCACATGGTGGCTGTGCATAGTAAGGTGTGTACATGGACTGGCCTCTCCTATCAGACTCTCTCTCTCTCTGTATATATCTATATATATATATATATGTTTATATATATATATATATATATTTACTTAAAAAAATCAAAGGTTATAGGGACATTATAGTTAGGCTCTGAATGTACTCACACAAAACCATAGAAATTCAGCAGCTGTAGTTAGAGTTATTTCAAGTAATTATAACTCATGACCTAAGATAACTATGACCTGCGTCCCCTCCATGCACAGTTTTTTCTTTAATAATTTAACTTCTAATGTTTCATTGATATTTTTACTGATGTTATAAAAGTTGTCATGAATCTTGTAATATTTGGGGTAAATAGCAGTGCATGGCATGGGAGCGAGTTATAGTTACCTTAGGCCGTGTTATAGTTATCTGCAGCCAAACCCCTATAACCACCCACCCCAGCGCACGGCCTTCGGGTTGGCCCAGTCCCTGCGACCAACCCCCCTAACCACCCTACCCCACGCTGTGCATGGCCTTTGGCAACGCGCAGCGGAATATGGCCTCAGAATAGGTGTGAGAGGGTGTGTCTGGGTGTGAGAGTGGCTGTGAGAGTGTCTGTCAGGGTGTGAGAGTGGGTATGAGAGGGTCTATGTGGGTGTGAGAGTAGGTGTGAGCGTGTCTAATTGCGCTCCAATAGATCATAACAAAGGATTTCAGATTGTTTTTTTAATAGTAAACACATTTGCTTTGCGTTCGCCAATTACAGGATTTAGGATCACTTGTCCTTTCTAGAAGTGGAGCTTCAACTGTGGCACCTGCTACGTTTATATTTGTCAGTGCTTCCTGTTGAGGTTTAATTTGTGTGAAATGAGCATCATGGCCAGAATGGTAACTCACCTTCTCATTTATCTAACAAGATATGACTACCCAACTGCAGCACCTTCTATAACTTAGTAAGGGCTACATCGTTAGGTAAATGTGCAGTGTGAGGGAGAGGGGCCACTCCCCCAGCCGATTTTGGATCTGGGGACCCCATCCCCTAGGGCCCACTACAATTCCATGGGGGGGCCACAAGGCCCCACTCTCCAGGCCGATCCGAGCCCCAAGAACCCCATCCCCCAGGGCCCGGTCTTTCATAAATGGAGGAGGAGGGACGTGCGGCCCCTCTCCCCTGACTGATTTAGGCCCCAGGAAAACCCCCGCCTTAATATTTTTTTGGGGTGGTTGGAGGGCCACGGAGCCCACCCTCCCTTGGCCGATTTTGGCCCTGGACACCCCATACCTCAGGGCCTGGCCATCTGTCCTGGGTGCCCCATAGGGCACCCAGTGTGCAATTGGACCTCAGGAGAAGCCTCAAAGCCCCTGTGGTCCCAGCCGGCTCCCCGCCTCATAAGGAATCAGGCACATGCTAAATGTACAGCTCCCTCTCTGTAAGAGCAATTGTTTCCTCTGTTTCTCTGCCTGCATCTCTGCAGGCAGGGAAACAGAGGAAATCTCTGCTCCCAGCAAGAGAGAGCTGTTTGACAGCTCACACTTGCTGGAACCGGAGTGTTTGATCTGACTTGGAAGGAGCTATCAAAGCTCCTGCAAAGTCAGAGCAAACAGCCATGTTCCGGGGATTGGCACCTCAGGACATAGTAGGAGCCGGCCCAGGGAAGTGGCGGTCCCCAGGGACAATTACTGATTCCAGAGGGGGGGCTGTGACCCCCCTTCAATGGTAAACCGCCCCGGGGAGGTGGTGGTACCCACGGCCAGAGTTCTGCAATGGACCCCCTTTATTTTTTAAATTCAGCCTCGGGGAGATGGCGGTCCCCGGGGGCGCGCGCGGTCCCCATTAATTTACATAAATAGCCTCAGGGAGGTGGCGATCCCTGGGGCTGCTGGGTGGCCGCACACCACCCCGCATTCTTTAGCCCTGAGGAGGTGGCGGTCCCTGAGAGGGCATACTATTGAAATAAACCCTGAGGGGGTGGCAGTACCAGGGGCATATTTGAGCCCAGGAGGGGGGCTCCGTGCGTCCACCTCCTTTATTTTAAGCATGGCCCCAGGACCTGGCCCACCCAGGAGCTTTCTTAAAACAAGCACGGGAGACCAGACTTGTTTCTTTTTCACATTTTTACTGCAGATTTGCCACCCTGTCACAAATTGGCTGTAAACATTTTTTTAAAGTACTTTTTTGCCCTGGGGGGTCACTCTGGGACCCCAGCACCAAAGCTAAGGGGTAAGGGTGTCCTAGCCATGGCCTATTTTCTTTTTTGTTGCCTTTTGTTCTGGGACTTGGCTGAAGCTCCAAGATGGATGCCAACACTTGTTGAAGTGTTGGCAGCCAATCAGATCTCAGCACGAGATCAGGAGGGTTTGTGGAGCCTTTGGTCTCTAAATATAAATTTTTTTGTTTCTATTTAATATTTCAAAAACTACTGAACAGATTTACATCAAATAACAAAAGAACAAGTTACTTACCTTTGTTAATGCTTTTTTTCTGGTGGATACAGTATCTATCTGTGGATTCCTCCTCTTTTGAATACTCCCAAGGCGCCACCATTTGACAAAAGTTTTTTTCTTGTTAGCTCCTCATGTCGATGAGGATGTCACAATAGAAAGGCTCTGCATGCCTCTGCTTGACGTCATCGGAGCCATAAGAAGTCCTCGCAGGCGTGCTGACATCAGTTTCACCCACTTTTCTACTGTGCCTTCAAGGGGAACCGGTGAACACCAACATCACATGCACAACATGTGTGAACTCAATATAATAATTTATATATATACATCCATATATAAACATACATACTGTATATAGAACCTGCAAGAAATACATATATACAATATATACAAAATGACATTCTTGGCATAACCAGACAGGCAACGGGGAGTGGGTGAGACAGTGAGGAATCCACAGTTAGATACTGTATCCACCAGAAAAAGTGTTACCAAAGGTAAGTAACTTGTTCTTCTGATGGATAGATCTACCTGTGGATTCCTCACCTTTTGAATAGAGTTCCAAAGCAGTCCCGCACTCAGAGGTGGGTACCTGTCTGACTATACCAAGAAATCCTGCAGCACTGAACGGGCAAAATAGCCGTCCCTCCTCACTTCTGACTCCAAGCACTAATCTTTGCAAATACCCACAACAGGTCCACCTCTAGCCAAAGCCAAAGTAGTAGACTTAGCTCTGGTAGAATGACTCTAATGCCCTCGGGGGACTCTTGTTTGCCAGTGCATAACATATTTTAATGCAAAGAATGACCCACCTTGATGGTGTTCATTTGTGGATGACTTTGCCCTTCATCTTGCCCACGTAGCCAACAAACAGCTGATCGTAGAGGCCCAACGCTCTCTTTGGATCCAGACAGTGCAGCTGTTCCTCCTCCATAGAGGGATGGGGAAGAGGGTTAAAGGACAGAATGGTGATGGACTGCCCTAAATGAAAAGGAGTCACCACCTTTGGCAGGAAAGCTGCCCTGGTTCTCAAAACCACCTTGTTAGCATGAAAAATGGTAAACGGGGTTTTAACACTTAGAGCTTGCAGCTCACTAACACGTCTAGCCGACGTGATCGCCATGAGAAAAACAGTTTTAAAAGTAAGGAGCCAACTATGCAATTGTTCAAACGGTGTACCCATCAGGTATGTTAAGACTACATTTATATCCCACTGAGGCATTATAAACGGAGTGGGAGGAAACCTATTAGTCAAACCCTTAAGAAACCTTAGAACTATAGGGGACTTTAATAGAGAAGGTTGGTCATGTAAACAAATAAATGCTGACAGTGGAGACAGATATCCCTTTACTGTCGCAACTGTGATACCTTGTTGTGCCACAGAGGGAGCAAAATGTAAAACAATGGACAAATGGGCCTTGAAAGGATCAACGTGCCTCTCCACATACGATTTATCAAACTTGGCCCTTCTACCAGCATAGACAGTTTTGGTGGAGTGTTGCCTGGACGATTATATAACATCTACCACTTCTGGGGGGAGAGAAAAAGAATTCCGGTTGCCCTGTTCAATCTCTAGGCATGTAGATGCAGGCTCTGGAGGTGGGGGTATAGAACCTACCCCTGAGGGAGACAGAGCAGAGGGCACAGAGAGAGGTGAAGGAGATATTTCTTGGCCAATCCGGAGCTATTAATATGACTTGGGCCCAGTCTTGGCGAATCTTCCTCAGAACCTGCGGAATCAAGAGTATGGGAGGAAACACATAAAGCAGCCGATTGCCCCAGCTCAACTGAAATGCATCACCCACTGTTTCCTGCATCGGAAACTGGAGGCAGCAGAAAGATGGGCAGTGTGTATTCTCGCAAGTGGCAAACAGGTCTATCTGAGGAGTCCCACATAACTGGAAGACGTGAAGAACCACCTCCAGGTGGAGATGCTACTCGTGGTCGGTTGAAAAGTGCTGGCTGAGACGCGTACGTTGAGAACTCCGGCCAAATGGTTTGCTACTATGCAAATCCGATGGTCCTGAGCCCAGGATCAGAGTCGTAGAGCCTCTGTACAAAGAAGATACAACCCTACTCCTCCCTGCTTGTTGATGTACCACATCACAGTATTATTGTCTGTTAAGACTTGTACTGACTGACTGTGAATGGAAGGGAGAAAGGCCTTGAGAGCCAGACATATCACTAGCATTTCCCACAGATTGATATGAAATACCTGTTCTTCCGGATATCAAACACCCTTGATCTCCAGATCTAGAGTGAAAGCATCTGTAATGACTGTGGTCACCGGAGGTGGAGCACAAAATGGCCTCCCCTGTGATAGGCTGTCGTCCACATTCCACCACTGAAGAGCCACCGCTGTGCCTCTGGAGACTGATAGTGACTCCTTGAGATCGCCGTTGTGTTGAAACCACTGCTTTCACCACTGGAGAGCCCTCATGTGCCATTGTGCGTGACTGACCAACAGAATACAGGAAGCGAACAGACAGAGCAGACTTAGGAACCTTAGGACTGGAACAACTGTTCCATTTTTAAACACTGGAATCACAGCCTGGATGTCCTGAATCCTCTGAGGAGGATGGTAGGCACGATTCAATGTTGTGTCCAGTACTGCCCCTATGAACAGGAGGTAAGATTTGGACACATTTAGCGAAAAGCCCAGGTTGAACAACAATTGGGTTGTTACCTGCAAATGATGCAGGACAAACTTCAGAGACTTGGCTTTGATCAGCCAATCATCCAGGTAAAGAAATACTGGTATTCCCCACCTTCTGAGATGCACTGCAAACACTGTCATCAACTTTGTGAAGACTCGAGGTGCAGAAGTAAGACTAAAAGGTAGAACTGCAAACTGGTAGTGCTATGTCCCTACCATGAACCAGAGATACTTCCTGTGTGACTGCAGAATGGGGATGTGAAAATACGCATCCTACAAGTCGATAGAAACCATCCAGTCTTCCTTGTCCAGCCAAGAAGCACCTGGGCTAGTGTCAGCATTTTGAATTTTTCCTGCTTTAGGAACCAATTCAAAATCCTCAGGTCCAGAATGGGCCTCAATCGACCATCTTTCTTGGCGATCAGAAAATATTTTGAACAACATTCCTGACACTTTTCCTGCTCCACAGCCAACTGCACCCTTTAAAAGCAGATTTTGTTCTTCCTGCTGAAGCAACCGCAGATTATCTTCTGAACAAAAAGTATTCTGGGGAAGGAAGGGAGGGGGAAACTCTTGAAAGGGAAGGGCATACCTATTTCCTACAATGCTTAACACCCAAAAGTCTGATATTATTGACTTGAAGAAAATGAATTAACTCACCCCCACCGGCAACACATGCTGCCAAAAGGGGAGAGAACTAGGGCTGCTTTTCTGAACAGTTCCCAGCGGAAGAAGAAGAGGAGAGGGGGGAAGGTTGCTGGGCAGCATCACTTTGCCTAAGTCTCCCCTGATCGCTGTATGACCTACAAAGGGGGTTGTCAGACTGTTGACCTTGGAACTGCTGCCTCTCACAAAAGTAGGAGCTGTGGCCAAACCCCCTAAACCTACAGAAAGGTCTATAGGTTGAGGAGAGTGGCTGCAGACCTAAAGACTTAGCTGTAGCCTTGCTCTCCTTGAACGTCTTGAGCTCTGAGTCAGTTTTCTCTCCAGACAATCTGGACCCATCAGACAGGAGATCCATTAAGGTGGATTGTACATCAGGGGAAAACACTGATCCCCTAAACCATGCATGTCTTCTGCTAGCCACCAATGTACCCATGGCTCTGGCAACAGAGCCTGCAGTGTCTAGGCCCGACTGGATGACCAGCTTAGCCGCTGCCTGACTATCCTGCAGCAGCTCCTTGAAATGTTCCTGCACATTCTGCAGCAGTTTGGGAACCACCTTCTTAGCTGAGTCCATCAGTGCATGGATATATCTGCCCAACACACATGTAGCATTTACTGATTTCAACGCCATGCTACATGATTAAAAGACCTTCTCAGCAGACTGTGTCATGCTTTTCGATTCCCTATCCACAGGAGTCGTACAGAAGGAACTAGGAGCCGCTTTAGAAGCACACAAAGCATTGACTGCCAGACTTTCAGGCATTAGATGCTAACTAAGGAATTGCGGGTCACCTGGGACAGCCCTATACCTTCTGGCAATTACTTTGGAAAGAGCTGGAGTAGACACAGGTTTCCACCACAGATCAAGAACAGGCTCCGACAAAACCTTGTTCCGATGTAGCCGAGGAGGAATAGAGAACCTCAGTCAGGATGTTGGACTTTAGCTTCTTTGTGGGCAATGGCAATTCCAAAAGGTCAGCAGCCTTCCTGGAGTAGTAACTTCCAGAGGTGGAATACTCCCAGGCGACAATAACTCCCGCTCAGGAGAAATGTCTAGTCCGCTTGCCACCTCAATACCCTCAAGGCCATGAGAATGTAAAGGGATCTCTCCTTCCTCTAAATCTTGTTGCTCCACCAGATACTGCTGCTCTTCCAAGACCTTCAATGCCTCCCTTCTAGATCTTAATTCAGACTCCAATCATGGTGTCGATAAAGAGTGTGCCAATGTTGAGGATGTCTGCTGCGTTGCCGGTGAAGCCAGAGCCGGCGCCGGGATTTTGCTCCGAGAAATAGTTGAGTGACTTGAAGAACTAATATTATCTGACGTCGGTATCAGCACCGGCGGCACCGTCATCCCTCAAGCTGATGAAGCCATGGGAAAAAAGGCATAAAAAGAGTCTGTTTATACAATGCTGGGAAGCCCAGATTAAAGGCTAAAGGACCCATAGCATTTAAAAAGGGAGATGGATCAGCCCCAGGAGTCAGGAAGGCCAGATATACTTGTTTAGGCTGGAACTGACTTGACTCTTGCTCCTCAATCTCTTGTGGAGTAACAGGAAAGAACTGCACTGCAGGACTTAAGGGTGACGCTGAGATCTCAACCAAAGACGGCACCAGTGACATCGCTGGTGATTTCAGTTGCGGAGGAGAAAGGGAAGAGCTCACTTCCCAGGTCAAACGGCACCAAGACTTGAAAGCCGGTGACAAAGACCCCAGGCTAGCATGTGGGGGAGAGCGATGTGGAGAGTTGTGGTGACGGCGCTTCTTATGTGATCTTGATGACCTATGGGAAGACGACTTCTCTTGATGTCTGGATCTTCGACAGCCCAGCTTCTCCTTTTTGGCTTTGCCAGGAACAGCTTTGCTTCTCAATCCTTTAATGTCTTCAGGTTCTTTACCTCTGGAAAGAAGAGCATCCCCCGAAATCGTGACACCAGAGGTAATGTTCATGCAGGTCAGTAACTGACATATGACCTCCACACTCTCTACAAGGCTTAAAGCCCAACTCCTTCAGTGGAGACATTATAACACGAAGAAAACGCGATGAAGAAGCTCCCTCAATGCAGTGTAACACCTGAAGAAGTAGAAAAATCATTAGCATCAAAGGAACGGAAAAAAGGGAACTGACGTCAGCATGCCAGCGAGGACTTCTTATGGCTCTGGTGACGTCAGACGGAGTCCATTGTGATGTCTTTGTCGATATGGAGAGTTAGAAAGAAAAGATCTCTGCTGAATGCTGGTGCATTGGAAGTATTCAATAGGTGAGGAATCCATAGGTAGATGTATCCATTGGAAAGGGCTCTTTCTGGACGAACAGCTAGCTTTCTGCCACATTTGGTGTAATTCCATCCAGAGGCTCAGCCTCTATTCCAGTTCAAAATCCCTATGGAAATGAACATAGAGAAAATGCATTTTGGGGGACTCCTTCCCACCCCCTTTTCCTGGCCACTGCTTGATGGATCACCCCAAAACTTTCCAGACAGCAGCTGAAGTGAGCTTCGTATTTTTTGGGAAAATTTCATGAAGATTCATCAACTGGAGTCAAAGATATAGGCAAGTACAAAAACACTTTTCTATAGAAACTAGGCCCTAACTAGAACTACCTAGTGACGACTGCCACTAGGTAATGTATATATCTATATCTATATTTAATTATTACATCCCTGTATCCTTTGCGTTTTTTAAGTGAAAATATATGTGTGTGTGTTAAAAGTTATGTTGAATGTGGAAAAAAATGAATATTTAAATGTTTGTTTAAAAATAATTAAATAAAGCATTTAATTAAAATGATATTATTTAAAACTAACCAAGTCACATTTGGGACAGAGTAATCCCCTCTGCAAAGGTCGTAATCAGGACGATAGTGCTGTACAGTGTGCGTGCAATGAGCGCAGGTGCTGGGTGTATGTATGCCTGTGTGAAGTAGTATACACGAAGGGTGAAATGTTGTGCGGCGCACATGGTAAGTGTGTGTGCTGACAGTATGTGTGGTGGTAAAGGGCACAACTTGGTTAAAAATAGAAAAGCTTCAGTGCTGAACAGTGCGCACAAACTCAGTGTGTGTGCTGAATGCATGTTACATGCCTCTCTCTGCATGGGTACTTGCACCAAGAAAGGCTGCACCTGTGTTGTACAAGTATTGCGGCATCCCCGTATGCGCGAAGGGTCGAGTGGCTGCCAGTACCAACATGTCAAAGGACTCAGGTCATTTCCTGAAGGAGAAACTGAGGCTACAATCAGTGGTTTGGTCCTGCACTGAAAGGGAACTGCACCTGACTGACGTCAGTGCTGCCGAAGACACTGTGAACCATGTCGAACCCTCACTGGGTTCCGTTCAGAGCAAATAAATAATTTTCTACCCATTGGGTGAAGCCAACAGCATCTTCGTGAGTTGGGAGCTGCTCCAACCACTGAGAAGGACTCCGGCAGAGCTGCTGAAGAGAGAGAGCGTGCATCACAAGGTGCTGCCACGAACCGCCTGACTTCTCCAAACTGAGCAGGACTCGCAGGTGCTTGTTCCGAGATCATTTATGCTGAGAGAGTGGGTAAGGCGTGAACTGGGCCAGCAGGGCCCCCGGGGACTTGCTGCTAATGGTGCTGTGGCAACATAGACACTTTTGTCTATCCTGAAGAGTCAAAAGGAAAGTCTTGAGTACAGCCTAATAGTGTGCTTTCCATAGATGCCTCTATCAGTGAATGGCAAATACCATGAACACATTAGAATAAAGGATGGTGGGACAGGGATTTGCCTGACAACTACTAGAGACCTGAACTCAAGGGGAATTGTGTTGTTCCTTCTGAATGTCATATACCTTTGCATATGTAGAGTTAGAAATAAAATCTGTCTATTTCCTATAAAAACAAGTGTTTGACTGGATATTCATTTATTTTTTCGTACTGTTTTCACTTTGGATTATCCTACGTGTTCATTGACCTGTAGCTACATCTCACCCTGAGGGAGTCTTGATTGCTCAACCACAGCTACTACTGAGAGTCAAGTGCAGAAGGGGTACCTGGCTTAGTTGCTCAGATTCCATGGTAGGTTAAGCCCAGGACATCATGAGTGAAAGGCCTCAAACACTACAGTTGGGCTACGTAGCCTCTATGTGCACTGTGGTCTCCTGAATGGGGTTCTTGAGTCATTTGAGGGCACTACAAAGCTCAATTAGATTCATTAAGATCTCAGTGGGGTAATTTCAACAACTTCAGGATGGCTTTCAAAGTACACTAAATGTCATTTCAGCACCTTGATCCAAAAAAACAACCTAGTCCTCCATTACTCCTGTGGACTCTGGGCAACATTCTGAAGCTTGAGAGCTGGAGGACCACTACTGTGGATCTTCCCAAAATCCTGGCCTGAGCTTGAAATAGCTTGATGTAAATCCACAATGTAGAATTGTTCAGAGGCAGAGAATTAGCTGGACTTCATGATCAGTGTAGTGGACTGATAAATGTTGATTCTTTCAGCTGATTCGCAGAGACAGTGTGCCCAGCAACTTATGGAGTAATTCAGAGAAACAAGTGCCCCCAATAACAATCTAAGAGACAGTATATTCTATTGCACCCTTTTAATACTGTACTTTTCAGCATGTGATATGGTCTAGCAAGCGCTACTAAGACACCAGTACCAGACGTTGACTATTTCAGTTTGTTGTGCAGCGTTCTAGTTCTGCTCCATGGATAGGACAGAGTAGTGAGGTATTATCTCAAAGGGTTGTTAATTCACTCTCTTGCAAGTTTCCTTTGTCCATATTGCCATAAAGAATGCAAATCTGCTTCAAAGTTTTGATACCATGGATGTGATTTGACTCCTGACAATTGTTCCAACAGACCTTTCACATGTGGTTTCTTTGTTCACCATTCAAGCTCTTCCTGTCCTTCAGTGGGACGTTATTACTACAAAAGGCTGCCAAACAAGGTCTGGTCATATTCTTGAATTTCGAACAACAGTAGTTTACCATTTAAACTTATTTGAGATTGTTCACAACTTGTATTTACTTCCATCCTATTTTTCAGCATCTCTATGTCATTCTTTCCCATGCTTTATTACGTTAGATATTCTCTAATCTTTTGGCAAGTATTTGCAACCGTGGGCCTGATTAAGAGTTTGATGAACGGGTTACTCTATCACAAACGTGACGAATATCCCATCCGCCATATTATGATTCCCATAGGATATAATGGGATTGTAATACGGTGTACGGGATATCTGTCACGTTTGTGATGGAGAAACCCCATCCGCCACATTAAATCAGGCCCTCAGTGTTTTCCTTCCTAAATGTATATATTTAGCTTGTTATTCATTTTATTTCTTAAATCTTACAACTGTTATTGCTAATTTCTGACGTGTTCAGTAAACATCTGTGGGAACTGAAAAGAGAAGCTGCAGCTCATCTATCGATCAAGCTCCTAAGTGACTTTGAGCAAAACAGACACGCAAGGTTTTGTAAGCTAGTGAACAACTTAAACATCTATCTCAATCAAAGGCTACAGTAAACATTTCTGAAGAGTCCTGGTCTCAGTTTCTAATCCAACACCTTGGATGCCCAAGCCCTGCATCAACTCATCATACAAACTTCACTGATTGTAAGGCTAAGGGAATTAAAACCTTGGGAATAACTCTACGCACGCCATCGATTTGGGCAAGGGCCATCGCATGGCACATGTATAAAAGCCAGAGGGAAGGAGCCTTGGGACCCAAAGGCATTCCAGCAGTCCTCCTCAAAGAGGACATAGCACTTTGGTCTGCCTGTCTGGAAACAGTCAAAAGCGTAATATTATGAAATTCCATCCTTCACTCTTGGAAAGGCTCAATCCTCACTCCAATATTCTAAGGGGCACAGTGAACAATTTATCCAACTACCGGTTAATAGTCCTTTTGGAAGTAGAGTCAAAATTGTTTGTAGGATACCTTCTGGAGGAACTGAAAGCCTGGACATCATCCAATAAGCTAATCCCGTTTAACCAAACATGGTTTTCTCTGTTGGTACATCAGCCAATCTAGTGGTGATATCTCTATTGTTTGATCAAAGTAGGACCATGAGGCAACCTCTCCACTTGTCATTCATCAACTATAAGGCTGTTTTCAATCGAGTAGATAGAGGCAAACTGTGGTTCAAATTATCCAGCTGGGGCATTCCAAGCCATCTTCTGAGCGCAATAATTCTTCTTCACACAGGACCATGAGTGAGGATCAAGCTTGGGAAGGTTCTTGTCTCACGAGAGAGATTCCAACTTATCAAGGTTTACGATAGGGCTGTGTGTGAGCCCCGACTCTTTTCATTCTCTTTCTGGCTAATCTGCCAACCACTTTAGCTCAAGTTAATTAACACACACCAAAACTGGGGAACTCCCCTCTGCCGTGCCTGGTGTATGCAGATGACTTGATCTTCCTGAGTTGAACAAAAGTTGGTCTTTAACTGCTTTTGAATGCTACAGCTGATTTCTCAGCTCTAATGCACTGACCATCCATCTGAAAAAAACAAAAACCATGTCCTTTAGAAAGTTGCTGGGGCAGTCATACTTGGGATCCATGGGGACAGACAAAAAGGAAGACATGTGGGACTAC
Organism: Pleurodeles waltl; assembly: GCF_031143425.1. NCBI lineage: Eukaryota > Metazoa > Chordata > Amphibia > Caudata > Salamandridae > Pleurodeles > Pleurodeles waltl. The sequence continues at coordinate 1,694,942,560 of NC_090440.1, forward strand.
AAGTACATGGATGTCTTTCCAGGTGTCTCCAATGAGTAGCTTGTGAGCTACTAGTAGCTATTGAGCTACCCATAAGTAGCTCTTCCGTGTGCAGTCCAGCCTACGAAAATATAAAAGTGTATGTGTAAAAAAAACACATAAACTTGTCTGATGTGGCCAGTATTCAAATTCTAATAATATTAGTAGCTGGATGATTTTCATTGAACATAAGCAGCCTTTACTACGGAAAAGGTTGGAGACTCCTGGATGGTCCTTAAAAACCACATTTGGAACAGTTACAATACAAATCTCTTTCCCTTGCATTTGCATTCAAGTGTATTAAACCTATTACAGGTTTGTTAACCTGCCTGCCCTTGCTGAAGATAATCAAGTTAAAGTTAATTCCCACCATCACCTATAATAGCGAAAACCTGGGCGGTAGAGATGGCCCCCACTTGGAGAAAGTCATTACCAGGTTGTTCAAATTGTTGTCTGCCTTACCGACTAATATGTCTAATACCTCACCAGCACAGGTATGCCTTGAATTTGGTACGATTAAGCAATCAATATCAAGGAAGGGTGCATTTATAAAACTGTGCTATAAATTAAAAAAGGCAAACACAGCTACGTTAGGCTCCCTCCTTTGGACTGAAATGAATGTGTGGACTAAATCTCCCACTAGGGCCTATCTTGACACCTGCATTAAAACCCTAGGCATTTCGGACCAATGGAATTCTTTCAGTTCTTATTAACAAACAAAAGCATCAGTCAACAACAATGTCAAGATCCGCTCATTGTTAGCAGATAAGGAGCTGTTTGCCAAGAGACAGCATGCCTGGCTCTCCATCTCATCTTATAAAGAACTAGCCCCTCAACCATGCCTGGGCATAGCTATTAAGCCGCAACTCAAGGCTGCTTTTATGAAATTCAGAATGGGACATCTGCAGTCTTACTCATATCTTCCCCCATGGAAGCTTACATGAAAGATTTATGCCAACTCCCTGGTCAAGCCTCTGAAACCCTGATTCATCAGATATGCACTTGGAATGGCAATATAGAACATCGGAAAACCATTCTCTGACCCATCTGGAATCAGAAAGGCTTACATAGGTGCAAGCCAGCAATCCTAGCCTGCTTTAACTGGACTGACATGCAACTTAGCTGTAGCCTTGTGAAGCATCTGGTAAAACTAGACCGACTGGTCTTAAGTACGCTTGGGTCCTAGGAAATCCTATACTGTGCATCTACAGTATGGCCACTATGCTATCCAGGTACATCTAACACCCGCCACAAGGAGGGGAGAAAGAGACTGCAGCTGAACATTAAAAGGTGACAAAAAAGAAGTCTACGTAAGGAACTTAGGCCCTTATTACAAATATGGCAGTCTGTGGACCGCCGTGGTGGAGGTAGCGGTCCCACAGTTGCGGGCCCGGTGGCGAAGACTGACACATTGCGAGTAGGGGTAAGGCAACTGCAGAACACAGCCAGGTTTCTGTCCGAACCGCCAGTGTGGACGGACAGCCGCAGCCAGCGACAGGCATCTCCAGGCCGGCAGTCAGGTAGTTCCCCACAACCCTATTATGAGACTGCACACCGCCAGGATTTCCGGGGCGGTCTCACCGCCACGAAAAGCATGGCGGAAGCAAACAACATAAAAGGGAACACTCACCTCCAGGAATACAGGCACGTTCGCAGGCACCATGGCACGCAAAATGCAAGTGTTCCCAAAGCTCCTCTTGGCCACTGACCTCCAGGACCAGCGATGCCGACCAAGACATCAACCGTAAGTATACCAGCCGGGCACACACTGGAGGGAAGGACATTAGTACACACATGCAGAACACACACAGGCAAAATCACACATTCACCACACATACACGTTGGAATGAAAGCCACAACAGGATTGTTACCATTGACACCAATGGTGCAGTGGTGCAGATATATTATGAAAGTTTAAATGGCATTAAAACTATGAACAAAGGGGCCCAAGGGCCAGTCTCAAAGTTCTGTAATGCCCCATGCACACGGGGCGCAGTAGCACGCCCCAACTTGACTTCTGACTGTAATGTGCTGGCCTCCGCAGGGCAGGGGCATCAATGGGGCATGCAGGCACCTCAGGGGTGAGTTGTGGAAGAATGGGGGAGGTTTGGGCTTGGAGGGGGGTCTTTTGGGCTAGGCTTGAAGGGGGGCTCTTTCGGCTTGCCCCTGGATGGTGCTGGTTTAGCCGGGAGGGGGATGGTTTGGGCTTGGCTTTAGAAGTGAAGGGAGTGGGCTTGGCCTTGGAAGTGGAAAGAGTGGGCTTGGCCTTGGAAGTGGAGGGAGTGGGCTTGGCCTTGGGTCTGGGAGGGGCAACTGTGGCCTTAGTGGGGGTGGAAGTCTTAGGCGGGCAGGGGCATGGTGATGACCAGCGGAGGCCTGGGAGGCGGAAGGCAGGGATCTGGGAAGCGTTGCAGGGCGCTTCGGGGGAACCGGGACTGGGGCAGTGGTGGGGGACAGGGAAAACTCAGTCAGGAAACGTTTCTTAGGGGCACAAGGTAGGTCGTGGGAAGGATGTTTGGGAGTGGAGGGAGAGGGTATGGTTGTGAGGTGTATACATGAAGGTGCCTTGGGGTGCAAGTGCGTGGGTGGATGCCATGTGTGTGCTGGGTGACTGTTGGGTGGTTGAGTGTGGCCGCTTAGGTGTACTGGGAGGAGGAGGGGTAGAAGATGCAGAGAGATGGCAGAGGGGGTGTGAGTGAATGTTGAGGTGGTGTCTGCAGGTAGGGTCGATGTACTGCATGTGGGGGTGTTGACAGTCATGGTGTCTGTGCATGTGGTATATGGGGTGCATGTATGGGTGTCAGATAATGTGGTGACGGTGCAAGTGAGGGCACATGAGGCAGGATCTGGGACTGATGAGGTGCTGACTGCAGGTGGTGTTGTGACTGTCAAGGGGGAGGTGGTGGGGAAGTTGGTGATGGGAGTGAATGTTGGCATGTCTGCATCTGAATGTGGTTTGTGTGCATGGCAGTGGTGGCGTTTGTGGTGCTTGTGTTTGTCCTTGCGTACCATGTCTGTTGATGTGGATGCATGTGGGTCAGTAAGTGTTGCTTTGGATGGGTGAGGGGAGAGGGATGTGGGTTTGGGAACAGGTAGCTGGAGGGGGGACGGAAGACGAAGGGCCACTGGCTGCCATCAAGGAGGAGGCCAGAACCTGAAACAATCCCTGCAAGCCAGACAGGGCACCCTGAATGCCTTCCAGGAATGCACTGGTCTGCTGCATCTGGGGTGACAGTCCCTGGATGGCATTAACAATGGTTGTCTTCCCCCACAGAGATGGACCTCAGGAGGTCAATAGCCTTCTCTTTGAGGGCAGCAGGGCTGACTGGGGCAGGGGCAGAGGTGCCTGCGGTGAAGGAGATGCCCACCCTCTGGGTAAGCGGGCGCAGGCAACTGGGTGAGGAGCTACAGGCAGGGTAATTCTGGTAAGGGGGGTGGTGGGCAAGGATGGTGCTGTGATGGTGCCACATGGGTCCACCACCACATGGAGCTTCTATCATAGGAGGAATCCAAAGATGTTGTTGTTGATCCAGTCTCCCAGTGGCACTTCCCTCGCCCTCCATCCCACTGGTCCGCTCGGCTCCGCTGGTATCAGCCTCCTGGGTCCCGTGGGCTGCAGCATGCCCACACGCCCGTGCCCCTTCTCCTTCGCCAGATGATGCCGATGCACACAAAGACAGAGGAGGATAGGGAGGGTGGGTGGGAGAGAGAGAGAGAGACAGGGTGCAATTGGTTTATGCCAGCACAACAGTTACACAGAGTAACTAAATCATCTTCTGATGCCATGCTATGACACGCCATGCCCTCACCAACACCTGCTACACAATGGAACGCCATGGGGGTCACCACAGCAATGTACATGTACACCGGAGAAGCTCATACAGATGCAATTGTGTACATGATGAGAGGCATACCAGCCACACCTGCCCAGGACCTGCCCTCTTCACATGCCTGTAAAGAGACACTAATCCTGGACTACAGAACCAACAGAATCCAGCATGGCTAGTTGGCATGCCAACTAGGCCATAGTCAAATTGCACAGTGACATCTTTGACCACCTTGCCTCACTACACATACAGTGCCTGGCAGCAGAATGAGGACCCAACATTCACCCCTGGCACAGTGGTTGGCATCATTTGTCTACAAAGATCCAGTTGGCTTGTTTTGCCTAGCACATCTTGGGCGTAGCTAACAACACAGATACCACATTGGAACTGACTGCCCCTCCATTCACTGATTGCATAGCCACACATCTATGATGCCAATCCTGCCCAGATGTCTAATACCCATAGTGGACATCAATCCACCTAGTACCCACACTTCAGCTTCCCAATAGTGCACACCCAGAGCCTCTAGCCACTATGGCAACACATATCGTAAGTGAGAGTGCGTACTCACCCCCTCATGGCTGCTGTGCTGCCCTCAAGTGCCCATCCACTTCAGGGTAGGCCACCGTCAAAATACAGACCATCGGGGGTCAGGGTCCGACGGGCATCTCTCCCACATTGGGAGGACATCCCCAGCTGGGCCTCGGCAGTCTTCTGGGCCCAGCATCTCAGGTCCTCCCACCTCATTCTGCAGTGGGTGCTCCCCCGGGCATGGACCCCCAGGGACGCCATATCCCCTTCTTCTGATGGGCGCTGAACTGCATGGGTGAAACAGCCAGAAGACAAAAGTAATGTAGAGTGGCATCACAGGGACAGCACACATCTCACGACCACTCTCACATGTCATCAATCCACGTAGGCTCAGACTCCTCACTGTTGTCCAAACTCCAGTCACTCTGCCTCGTCCCAAGGCCCCATCCCCATCCCCATACGCACCACTCACAGACAGAAAAGTGACATTGGCCTCACTGAATTGGCGATCACGGCCACCACGATATCACCGTTAACACCGGCGACGATCACCATTGACTCCTGTCTCCCATAGGCAACCATGTTAACCAATGAGGAGTTGCAAGTTGCATGATGGTTTAGACCGCATACCGCCATGACGTGTTACGCCAGTGGGATAAGCTCACTTCCATCTGTCCAGTGCATGCAGGACAGGCGGCTGCCATTTACGTGTCTAATGTGTACTGAGGGTGCATTTAAGGTGCGTTATGGGTGACATTTTGTGAAATTTGCACAGCTCAACTACGTCCACACAGTCAATGCTGCACATCATGATTTCTACTCCCTCCTATTTGCAGGTACGGTGGAAGGTTGAGGATGAGGAATGCTCCGCTGTACAGGCCCATAGCCGACCTTGCCACCCTGGAAGAGCGACACGTCATACAGACCTGTCGTCTGAACCATCATGGAGCTGGTGACCCAGTTGGACCCGGATCTACTGCCTGCCATTCGTCATTCCATTGCCATCCCTCCCACAGTACAGGTGTTGTCAGTCCTCCACTTCCTTGCCTCAGGGTCCTTCCAGATGACACTGGGTTTGGCAGCAAGGATGTCACAGCCCATGTTCAACAAAGTCCTGAGGGACGTCCTATGTGTCCTGCTACAATATGTGGGCAGCTACATCAGGTTTCCACATCACGCTGATTTGCCCACTGTAAAAGCTGCTTTCTACAATCAGGCACATGTCCCTCATATGATGGGGGCCATAGATTAGATGGCACCCACATTGCCCTGGTGCCACCCAAGAGAAGTGAACAAGTGTATAGAAACCGTAAGAACGTCTGTTCCACCGATGTGCAGGTGATGTGTTGGCTGACCAATATATCACACAAGTGACAGCCAGGTTCCCTGGGTCTGTGCATGACTTCTACATTCTGTGGAACAGCAACGTCCCTCACATGATGGCACCACTACAGAGGGACTGGGTGTGACTCATCTGTATGTATCCCTACATATGTGTGCTCCTCTGCTCTCAACACTCTTCACAACCTGTACTACACACTCCTGGTCTTGACATGGGCCTTACCTCTGTGCACACAGGTGACTCTGGCTATCCCAACCATCCCTGGCTACTGACACTCGTGAAGCATCCGACTACAGCTGCGGAACACAGTTACAATGAGGCCCACGGTAGGACAAGACGGGTGGTTGGGTGGACTCTTGGCCTGCTGAATGCCAGATTCCGGTATCTGCACATCTCCAGAGGTGCCCTACTCTACACACCACAGAAAGTGTGCCAGATCATTGTTGCTTGCTGCATGTTACACAATCTGGCTCTAAGATTTCACATCCTGTTGCTGGATGCAGAGGAGGTTCCACTGAGATACAGGCATGTATCATATGTATGGTATGTGTCCTGTTCCACCGTCTGCCTTGTGCCATGCTACCACCTGCTGTCTGTAATTACAGGGGAATTTGGAGCTCTGACTCTGGGTGGGCTGGGGGAGGGTGGGGGTTTACATGTGGCCATGAGCTGGGTTCTTACTGTGCACAGGTCAGTGCTATTCTCATTCAGTTGTTGTGTTGCTGCACATGTGGCATCTATGTGCAGAACCACTGTTCCCTGAACTGCCAGATCCAGTGCGTTATGTGTGCTACACTAGGTGGTTTACTCAGTACTGCATCCTGTCCTTGGATTGGGAAGCAGTGCTCCATCACTGTTCTTGTCAGTTTGCACTGCCTAACGTGTGGCTCTGTTTGCTGTGACGGAGGGACCATTTCAATGGTATGTTTTGGGAAAGTGAGTTTGTTATGGCCATATGTTGTTGGACTTGACTTGCCATCTCAGCCTTGGCTTCCTGTGGTTGCAGTGCATGTGTTTTGATTTGGTATTTGTGACGGCATATAGTCATTGATGTCCCTGTCTTGTTCTACTTTCAGGGCATTGCTGTGGTGCACTCTGGTCCCTTCAACTGTTGCCTCCCTTGACCCATCCCTCCAGCCACTGCTTGCTCCACTGTTGTCCTTGCTACATATTGTTCCCCCTCTGCCACTCACATACATTTGCAGGACACTGGGTTAACTGTTGCAGTGTGATGGTAAGTATCTGTCGTACTCATGAGAATAAAGATGTAGGCAGTAACTGTGCTTAATGGTGTTTATTTGGGAGGTACAAGTGCAAGGGGTGCTGAGTGGGGTCATGGCAGGTGGGATCATCGGAGTACTTGGCCCAGCTGTGGGTAGTCGAGGTCCAGTATGGTGGCCATAGGAGAACGGAGAGATGACAGTGGACAGTGAACAGGGTGCCTGAGTGACACACAAGGGAGAATGTTCAGGAAAGGGTCACATCCTGGCGGTGGTCTTGGCATCAATAATGGCAGGATGTCTGATTGGACGTCCTTGCTTGCGAGAGGGCTCGTCAGCTACAGGTGTACGGGTGCTGGTGTCCTGCGGGTCCTGTGGCAGGGTCTCCATTCCACTAGCTGCCGCTGACGTGGAGGGCTCAGATGGGTTGTGGCTTATGGAAGGGGCCTGCTGGTGGGAGATGGACTCACACAGATGGTGGTGAGTTCCTTCAGCACCCCAACCATGGAGGCCATGGAGGCATTGTGGGACTGCCACTGCTGCATGGCCTCATGATGGTATTCACTCTCCAGCCTCTGGGCCTCCTTCACAGTGACGAGGATCTGGCCCATGGTGCCCTGGCTTCGGTGGTATGCACCCAGGATTTGGGTGAGGGCCTCCTGGGCAGTCAGTTGTTGTGGCTGCCCTGACCCTTGGTTTACTGATCCACTGCCACTGCCTCTAGCCCCCTGTGCCTGTGCCCCTGGCACAGTGTGCCCACTCCCAGAAGCACCAGGCCCTTCACTCTGTAGGGTGCGTGCCCTTGTATCTGGCCCCTGTACTGTATGGCACACTTCTGGTTGTGAGGTCCCTGGGGTACAGGTTTGGGGAGAAGGGGCTGGCTTAGGTGTTGTAGCAACATGGAAGGGGGAGTCCAGTGTGTCCAGGGTGGGGCTGCTGGCAGTGTAGTGACCAGTCGCCCCAGATGGCCCAGGCAACTCGTCCCCATCCAGACATCCACAAGGGCCTTCGTCCCAGGGAGCGCTGTCTGTCTCTGGCATCCTCTGCTGGGTGGCAGTGGCAGGGTTACCTGTGGATGGAAAGAGGGAGAGTTTGTATGTGGATGTGTAGTTGCCATTTTCATGGTGTGGTGCATGCAGTGGCTCGATTTGCTTCCCAATGATGGCAATGACAACTGCAGACATTGATTTTGGTATGGGTATAGTGCCATGGTTTCTATGTGCCATGGTGGGTTGTGGATGGTGGTTGGCATTGCTATCATTGCCATGTGTTGGGAAGCAGTTGCAGCAACCAGTAGCTGTGGGCTGTGACATGATTGTCCAGGCAGGTGTTCCACTGTGAAGTGGTACAGTGCATTTTGGCTGTGTGGGGTGTGATGCATTGTGGGAGGTGTGGTTCTTCACAATGTGATTGTTATCCGTGCATTAGGGGGGAGTGTGTGGGGATAGTGGGAGAGGGGTGGTGTGGCATGCAAGGGAGGAGCACGGGATTATTGTGGGGTTGCAGTAGTGTTGGATGGGGGGATAGGCGAGTGGTGGGCAGTGGGTAGGCATGCTGAGAAGGAGTGGTTGGTGCATGGGGGGTGGTGTTGACTTACCAGTGTCAAGACCTCCGTTGATACCAGTGAGGCCCTCTGGATGCATGATTTCCAAGACCTTCTCCTCCCAGGATGTCAAGTCAAGGGAAGGAGGCGGGGGCCCACCTTCAGTCTTGTTGAGGGCGATCTGGTACCTGGACGCCATGGAACGAACCTTCCCTCTGAGGTCATTCCACCGCTTCCTGATATCCTCCCTTGTGCGTGGATAGGTGCCGACTGAATTGACCCTGTCGACGATCCTCTGCCATAACTCAGTTTTTCTAGACACTGATGTTTGCTGGACCTGGACTCCTATCAGTTGTGGCTCTACTCTGACGATCTTGTCCACAATGACACGCAACTCATTGTCTGTGAAGCTTGGGTGCTTCTGGCGTGACATATTGGGGGGGGGGGTAGTACGGGGTGATTGGTGGTGTGGGGGTGTTTGGATGTGGGTGCTGGTGTGTTGTGGCAGTGGTGTATGCAAAGTGTGCAATTTGCAGGTGTTTGTCAGGTATGGGGTGTGCTTCGTGGTTCGTGTCTCTGTGGCTGGTCGTGGTAGTCACAAGGGATTGTGGGTGTGTGGTGGGGTGTTATATGGTGCCGTGAGCAGGTGTGTGTGATGTGTGTATGTGTTTCAGGTGTGGGGAATTCGTACTGTCCAATGTGGGGTTCGCTACTATTGGTGGTGCCTTTTTGTACCATAGTAGTACAGACCGCCATTGGTTTACGCCGTGCATGTTCCACTGTGCTGAAAACTGACTCGTAATAGGGCAGTCGGAATGGGGTCGGCGTCGCGGGACCGGTGGTAGGTCAGTCACTATTTCGCCATCGGGCCGCCTGGCGGTGTTTTCTTTGTGACTCATAATATGCCGGTCACTGTTCTGCCACCACTGGTGGTATGGTGGTGGCATTTTGCATGGCAGTCTTGCCTGAAAACCACCCTAGTCGTAATGAGGGCCTTAATGTCTGGAAAAGAAAACTTTATGTAGTTGCATAAACTTGAGATCGAGGTGGAATCAGTCGTCTCTCTAGTTTCGGATTAGTCCTAGCATTGCGAGACAGTATTTTACTCTATATTATATTGTTTTGAAAACATGGTATTATTTTGGTTCTAATACTTTTAAAACTGAGTACTAACAATGATGGTTTACGGCATGCTCACTATAGCTGGTAAGTACTGATTGACTTACCTCTAGCCATTTACAAAAACTAGCTTTGCTGTTAAGCAACATTTTATATATTGCACTATAATGTTTTATGAATCAATGTGCTTATTTGTACTTTTGAGCTGCTGGCGCGTTGAAAGCCTTATAATTGTAAAAGTTTAAACTAACTGATCAATAAATTCTTCTTAATTTCCTAAGTGAAAACACTGCTAGAAATTATTGTTTTACTCAAATAACACCAATCTGAGCGTGGCATTGAGTTAGGGCCCAACCAAAGGAACTTTTAAGCCCCTGCCTCTGTGCAGGAGGAGGTCTGCCATGTTGAAGAAGCAACCATTAACATCTTGGGAGAGATAGGCAGAGATGAAAAATAACATTCCTACAAGAACAGTAAAATATGGGGTGGGTCACTCTGATGAAACAATGAAGGTTTATGATGAAAGTGAAGAAGTACATAGAAATGACAACTCAAGTTTCACTTCAAGAGGTTTTGTACTAATAACTGAACATTAGTGATGCGATTAGAATGAAATATGTAAGGTTTTGGACATGCTAGAATTCCTTTGCGAACACACAAATGATGGTGAAGCAGCCACTGTGGAAGCTAGTGCTCTATGTGAGTATTAGCCTTTTCCTCTAAAGATGAGAATTCAGTTGCTTTCTTCCTGCAGTCTTTTTCCCTTGTGGGTCCTGCTCCAGGGAGAAACGTGTGAAAAACAGACTAAGCATACATCAAAGGGCAACTAAACTCTATGAAATCTTGATGTTAAGTATAAAATTGACCACTTCACAAATGTGTACTCACCTGATTAAACCCCAAATATTCTTGAATGGTGTGTGAGGAATAAAATATCAGACCTTCAGCTGTGACAACCAGTACAAAGCCATTGAGAGCCTGTGAAAGAAAGAAGAAAGGAAAATTAGATCTCATCAAGGTGCAGAACAATGTGCTGGTCATCATGGTTCTAACACACAGTACAGGATCACAAAATGCACAAAATCTATTGAAACTCTGTGCCCATAACATAGAAGCCATAGTTCGTCTGGGACTAATCAACTGTGGGAACCACTAATTTCTAGAGACCATTGTAGTGCCCAAAGTTCCTGCACTATGCTTGAGCACTCTGACATTTTGCCTTTTTTCTTGTCATGCCAGCATTTTCCTCAATGAGCTCAACTGACACCAAGTGCACTTAAGATGCTTGAGATTTTCTGACATTTTACCACTAGAACAGACATCTTTGTATGTTCACACGTGTAGTAGGGAGTGGTTAGTGTCCAATCAAATCAGGCTGCTGGAAGGCTGTGGGTTCATGGAAGAGCAGTATTGAGTTCTCTAGAGTAAATGTGCTTAGTGTTGCACTTGAGGTCATCAAACAATGGAAAGACTCTGCATGGGAGTATGGTTGGCTTCTCCTGAGGTTTCATAAATGTTTGAGGCCTATCCCCTTCCTTCCTCCCGGATGTCAGGAAGTAATGAAGTTGCACCCTGCTGTGGTTGGCTGTTGGAGGTTCAATAGTTGACCATGGCTTGCATTTTGATTAGCCATGTCTTCTTCTCAATGGTGTGAGATAAATACTGGCATCTTGAACTTGTGTTGGAAATGGTCCTCCCTGCAGGGGACTGTTTGCCTTTTAACTTCCACTTTTTGCTGAATTTGTTTTTGTTGGCCTTAGGACTCTGTGCACTTACCACTGCTAACCAGTGTTAAAGTGCTTGTGTTCTCTTCAAAAAACATGGTCAAATTGGTTTGTTTCCAATTGGCATTGTTAATTTACTTGTAAGTCCCGTGTAGAGTAGTATACCATACACCTAGGGCCAGTAAAGTAAAGGCTACAAGTGGACCAGCTGCACTTCCTGTGCCACCCACTCAAGTACCTCTTCAATGTATGTCTCATGCCTGCCATTGCAGCCTCATTGCAATGTTCCACTGCCATATGGACCTTGCTTTTAAAGCCCCCTGCCAGCCCTTTATCTCCCTTTTTATTACATATAGGCTGAGAGTTGATTACCCTTTTATTACATATAGGTCCCTCGTAAGGTAGGCCCTAGGTAGCCTGTAAGCCAGGGTGCTGTGTAATTAAAAGTTAAGGCATGTACTTTTAAGTTTTAAATGTCCTGGTAGTAAAAAACTCTGAAATTCATTTTTCACTACTGTGAGGCCTAACCCTCCTGCAAGATAACATTGGGGATCCCTTATTACATTTAATAAGCTGTAATTCCTAATTGAGATGAGGTGGATACCTCATGTTTGGTGCCTATGGAATTGCAATGATGAACCCCCTATTTAATGGTAAAGTCAGATTTCTCATCACAATTTTGAATGTGACACCTTTAGAAAGTTGCTATTTTCCTCACCTTTGCCTACAGCCTGTCTTGGGTCACATAACTGGGTGTAGCTGACAGTTAGACTTTGTGAATTCCTCCTAGACAATCACACAATACTGGGATTGGCTGAGAATAAATCGGCCATCAAATGGCAGGATGGGGGGGGAGAGCTGAGCACAGACCCACTTGTACATGAATAGGCTTTGTCTTGACTCCTCACAATAGGCATAACAACCCTGTATGGTCACTGCAGCCAGCTTGGAGCCAGGACAGGGGAGTCAGAAAACGTCAAGAACTTCAAAGAACCTTTCCTGAAACTTCTCCCACCTACTCGGAGCAGGACACCAGGGTTTAACAATAGGACCTTTAGACTCACTTTCCAGTTCTGCATCACCTGTGGAATCGCCCTCAGAGGGCTGCGTGCTGCTGTGATATGGTGTGCACTCTGCCAGGCTGCTTCTGTACCTGAAAGGACTGCTTTGGTGCCGAGAGCTGGCCTTGAAACCTCAGAGGTCAGCTCTGCTGTTGAGCCCTGCTTCTGCACCCAGGACTACCAGAAGTGACTCCAAGGATTAGTTTGCTGGCCTCATATTCAGAGCTACTGGGATATATCAGACTCCCACCATCTTGAACCTGCACGGGAATCCAGCTTGAGTGAGTCCTGAACCTCCAAGAGGTCTCCATACACTCCTTGACCCTTGGTTGTGATGTTAAAGGTGAACAGATGTCCACTGTTGGTGCTAAAGTTTTGCAACTGCAGACTTATCTTGACAAACTCCCAATGAAATCAGACTACTCAGGTTGGAGCATTTACTTTGGAGACAAGTTGGAGCTGTATTTGTTCTCCTCCTGAGCAGCACCCAGTACCCTCTACACTAATCCCCAGTGCCCCTGTAGTTCTACTAAATGTACTTTGGAATTTAACTTTGGCAGCCTGCAACCATAATTTTGCTGTGTTCACATTTGGGTGATGAAAAATTAGCAATAAAAAGCAAATATCAATATAGTTCTACACACACATCGTCAACTGTGACTTGGATTTCTACTTACGCAATAAAAATGAATCTGCAATAAACTAAATGTAACCTCAACAGTATTTTAATCTTACACATTTTTTAAACTGGTGAGTGACACAGGAGGTGTCACAAAACAAAAATAGAACACCTACCAGTAGTGTCAAAAAGCAAACTCACTGGGTAGAAAATGACCAACATAGGTCATAGGCACACATCAGATGCAGCATGTCACAGCAGTCCATTCACAAGAAACATTCACCCAGAGTCTTTTAGGATCCACCAAATCATAACATACAGATCCCTGAAACACAGGATCCACTGATGCCTTACATCAGGATTACAAGGGCCATTGAAACCAGTAATCACTTCTGAACATTGAGGTCCTCCAACCATTAACATAAAGGAGCAGTAAACTCTACACTTAGGGACCAATACAACATAGGAACCATTCAACAACAGGCAGCGCCAAATTAGGGGTCCCTCTGAATCGTACAATCCACTAAACCATATCCATAGGTACCACTGATCCTTAACCCTAATGGCCACTAATCACTAAACCTAGTGACATCCACATACTAATGCTAGGGATCACTGAACCCTGAGGGCCATGCAGCTAAGAACACTAACCAGTAGGAGCAAGTCACCATAAGGCTGCTGTACCCTGGATACTACTGACTTTGAAGTGAACACTAGGGATTAATAATCATGAGACAATACTGCACTCTTGCAATTCAGTGAATTTTAACAAAAACATGTTAATTGGGTCTACTGAGCCCTATTCTCGGGACAAATGAACCCGAAACACCAGGGACCACTAAATTCTAACTCTAGAAACTAATGACCCCTAATGTCCATTGAACCACTGACTTCAACCCATATGAGTCCTGGACAAATCTTAAGGATCACTGAACCGTATGATCCACTAGTCTGTAAGGGCCACTGCAGTTTATGGATCACTAAACTATGGAAATCACAGTAATGTCACAGAACGCTGCACCATAGGGACTCTTTAACTTTCACGGAATACTAATCTTCTGGGACTGAAAAACTCAGGAGACCAATAACACCTAGGTACTCCTGGATGTATTTATTTTTTAGCACTTAAGAAGTGTGCCCTAGTACTTAACATAGGGAACCATAGCATACATCTGGGAAGAGTGGTCTGGAAAAAATAATTAGAGAGTTCAAAAAGGTAGGTTTTCAGATGTTTTCAGAAACTGAAAATATCTGGAATGCCTCTCAGAAGAAAATGGAGTGAGCTATAGGGTTTAGTCTTCTTCAAAACCGAGCCCAATGAATGTTTAGAACATTGACTAAGGTGTGCTGTTGTAGAGGACATTGACCAAGTATGTGCATAGTGTAAAAAGTTCCTGCTGCGATAAAAATAAGTGCCATGGAGAGATTTGCGTTATAAGCAAAGAGCTTTCAACAGGCATCGTTTCCAGAACAGTTGTCAACGGAAAGAGACTAAGGGCCTGATTACGAACTTGGCAGAGTGGATTACTCCGTCCCAAATGTGGCGGATATCCCGTCCGGGAACGATCCGGAACAACGCGTTCGGAAGCACGCCTGCGTTGTTCATGCATGCGGAACGACGCTTGCCTGAACAATGCAGGCCTTGTTTTCGTCCTTAACCACGCATGTGCTGAACAAAGCACATGTGTGGTTAAGGACGAGAAAAAGGAAGATCCATTGGGAGAGGACGTAGTCAGGTAAGTGGGGCTGGGGCAGGGTTGGGGGTAGTTGTTAGGGGTGGGGCGGAGGTGAAGTGGTTGGGGTGGTTAGGTTATTTTTTTTTTAAGTGGCAGGGGTGGGGGGGGTCGGTATTATGGTTTTTAGGGTGGGGTGGCGGGTTGGGGTTATTTTGTTTTTAGGGCTGGGGGCGGAGGGGTCGGGCTATTTTTGTATATAGGGGGTGTGGGTTCGGGTTTTTAGGGGCAGGGGGTCGGAGTAATTTTGTATTTAGGGTGGGTGGTGGGCTGGGTTTTTAGGGGCGGGTGGGGGGTCATGGTAATTTTGTATTTGGGGCGTTGGAGTGATTATGTTTTTAGGGCAGGTGGGGGTGGGTTTTTAAGAGTGAGTAATTTTGTATTTAGGGCGGGGGTGGGGGTCGTGTTTTTAGGGGCAGGTTGGGATTTGGGTAATTTTGTATTTAGGGCGGGTGTGGGTGGGGGGTTTGGGGTAGTTTTATATTTAGGGTGGGGGTTTTGGGAGTGGGGTTTAGGTTAATTTTGTATTTAGGGCAGGTAGGGGGTTGGGTTTTTAAGGGTTGGTCTGGGGGGTTGGGGTAATTTTGTATTCAGGGCAGTTGGGGGGTTGGGTTTTTGGGGGCAAGGGTGAAGGGTTGGGGTAATTTTGTATTTAGGGTGGGTGGGGATTGGGTTATTAGGGGTAGGGGGTGGGGTAATTTTGTATTTAGGGTGGGTTTTTAGGGATGGTGGCCGGGGTAATTTTGTATTTAGGGTGTGTGGGAGGGTTGAATTTTTAGGGGCGGGGTTGGGGTAATTAGTTTAGTTTCTAAGGGTTGGTTAGTTTAGTTTTAGGGGTGGGGGTCGGTTTTAGGGCTCAAGGTGGGTGGGGGTATCGGAGTATTTTTTTAAAGGTGGGGGGTCGGGGTACTTCTGTTTTTAGGGGTGGGGTGGGGGGTTTGTTTTTAGGGGTTGGGTTCTTTTATTTTTGGGGGTGGGGGTTGGTTTTAGGGCTCAGGGTGGGTGGGGGTTTATCAGGGTCGTTTTTAAGGGTGAGGGGGTCGGGGTACTTCTGTTTTTAGGGTGGGAGGTGGCATGCGACAACCATGCATGCCGTTTCCACACATGCCCTTACTAGGCATGCCTTTACAACGAAAAATCGTTGTAAAGGCATGCGTGGTAAAGGCATGCGTGGAAACAACACAGTCGTTGTTCCAACCGCATTGTCCAGGCAGGTGTGGTTGCCGCATGCGTGGTTTCATCATACAACCATCCCGTTCCACGTGTTACAAGTTCTATACGACCTTGGCGGAGGGGATTACTCCGTCCCAAATGTGACAGATACCCCGCCCACCGTATTACAAGTTCCATTATACCTTATGGAACTTGTAACACGATGGACAGGATTTCCGTCACATTTGGGCCGGAGTAATCCCCTCCGCCAAGGTCGTCATCAGCCCCTAGATGCCTAGAAATGCGAGTTCTTAAATTAAGACTACGGATAAAGTGGGATGCTGCAGTTTACATTACGATGTAGTCTGTTGGTGAGGTAGATTAAAATACTGAGATATAAAGAGCTACAGTACTACAGTCGTAAAAGTAAAAGCAATCTATTGTTTTTTTGTAGGCTACAGGTAAGAGATGGATAATTATCTTGATAACAAGGGGCATAACAAAGCTGGGGCCTGAGAGTATCTATCTGAGCCCTGAAAGACAGATGTAAATCAAATATTATGTCTAAATTACACCCAGAGGGCATATGGATGGGAGATGGGCCCTGTTCTGAAGTTCACCAACTGTAGGTCCGGGGAGATTGTTTGCCAAAGACTACAAATTTCGTCATGTCCGTGTTCAGTTTGAGTGAGGTTCCTACATTTGGACACCGTACACTGCACTCTTTAAAGTTAGATTGATACTTTCTGTGTTGCAATAATATTGAATTGAGCATCATCTGCGTACGAGTAGTAAATAAGGCCACATGAAGGAACCAGAGAGGCTAGTGGAGCCAAGTAAATATTAATACTACTTTGACTTAAGGCAGAAGCCTGAGGCACTCCGCCTGGGATTATGGACTTACATTCAGAGAGATACAGGGCAAAGAAGACTGCTCGTTTGGAATTTTCCAGAAAGGAGATGAACCGTGTTAAAATCAAGATTCCTTTATCCCATGGCAAAAAAATGGCTTAAGAGAAACTGCATGGGTTACAAAATTGAATGTTGAAGATATGTCTAATAATACCCGGGCAGCTACCCACCCGCCTCTTTGTCAGGAGTCAAGTGAGTGTCACTGGAGCAGAGGCCTCTGAAGCCGTTACCCCTAAACAGCACTGAACATAAGGAACCACTGAATTATAACCATAGAAACCTCTGAACCCAAGCCTTAGTACCATTGAACCACAACCCCAAGAACCACTTAACCCTAATCATAGAGACCACTTAGACCTATGACCCACTGCACTCTACAGACTATTTGTAGGAAGTTGGCTCTGTATGCACTATTTCAAAGTAAGGAATAGTATGCACAGAGTCCAAGGGTTCCCCTTAGAGGTAAGATAGTGGCAAAAAGAGATAATACTAATGCTCTATTTTGTGGTAGTGTGGTCGAGCAGTAGGCTTATCCAAGGAGTAGTGTTAAGCATTTGTTGTACATACACACAGGCAATAAATGAGGTACACACACTCAGAGACAAATCCAGCCAATAGGTTTTGTTATAGAAAAATATCTTTTCTTAGTTTATTTTAAGAACCACAGGTTCAAATTTTACATGTAATATCTCATTTGAAAGGTATTGCAGGTACGTACTCTAGGAACTTTGAATCATTTCATTAGCATGTATACATTTCACATAAAACACAATAAGCTGTTTTAAAAGTGGACACTGCAATTTTCACAGTTCCTGGGGGAGGTAAGTTATTGTTAATTTTCACAGGTAAGTAAGTCACTTACAGGTTTTAGTTTTTGGTCCAAGGTAGCCCACCGTTGGGGGTTCAGAGCAACCCCAAAGTTATCACACCAGCAGCCCAGGGCCGGTCAGGTGCAAAGGTCAAAGAGGTGCCCAAAACACATAGGCTATAATGGAGAGAAGGGGGTGCCCCGGTTCCAGTCTGCCAGCAGGTAAGTACCCGCGTCTTCGGAGGGCAGACCAGGGGGGTTTTGTAGGGCACCGGGGGGGACACAAGTCCACACAGAAAGTACACCCTCAGCAGCGCGGGGGCGGCCGGGGGCGGCCGGGTGCAGTGTGCAAACAAGCGTCGGGTTTCCTTCAGTTTTCAATGGGAGACCAAGGGGTCTCTTCAGCGATGCAGGCAGGCAAGGGGGGGGCTCCTCGGGGTAGCCACCACCTGGGCAAGGGAGAGGGCCTCCTGGGGGTCACTCCTGCACAGAAGTTCCATTTCTTTAGGGGCTGGGGGCTGCGGGTGCATGGTCTTTTCCAGCCGTCGGGAAATGGAGTTCAGACAGTCGCGGTCAGGGGGAGCCTGGGGATTCCCTCTGCAGGCGTCGCTGTGGGGGCTCAGGGGGGACAACTTTGGTTACTCACAGTCGTAGAGTCGCTGGAGGGTCCCCCCTGAGTTGGTTGTTCTTCACCAGTCGAGTCGGGGTCGCCGGGTGCAGTGTTGCAAGTCTCACGCTTCTTGCGGGGAGTTGCAGGGGTCTTTAAATCTGCTCCTTGTAACAAAGTTGCAGTTCTTTTGGAGCAGTGCCGCTGTCCTCGGGAGTTTCTTGTCTTTTTCGAAGCAGGGCAGTCCTCAGAGGATTCAGAGGTCGCTGGTCCCTTGGAAAGCGTCGCTGGAGCAGGTTTCTTTGGAAGGCAGGAGACAGGCCGGTAAGTCTGGGGCCAAGGCAGTTGGTGTCTTCTGTTCTTCCTCTGCAGGGGTTTGTCAACTCAGCAGTCCTTCTTCTTGTTAGTTGCAGGAATCTAAATTCTTAGGTTCAGGGGAGCCCTTAAATACTAAATTTAAGGGCGTGTTTAGGTCTGGGGGTTAGTAGCCAATGGCTACTAGCCCTGAGGGTGAGTACACCCTCTTTGTGCCTCCTCCCAAGGGGAGGGGGTCACATCCCTAATCCTATTGGGGGAATCCTCCATCTGCAAGATGGAGGATTTCTAAAAGTTAGAGTCACCTCAGCTCAGGACACCTTAGGGGCTGTCCTGACTGGCCAGTGACTCCTCCTTGTTGTTTTCTTTGTTTCCTCCAGCCTTGCCGCCAAAAGTGGGGGCCGTGGCCGGAGGGGGCAGGCAACTCCACTAAGCTGGAGTGTCCTGCGGTGCTGTGACAAAGGGGTGAGCCTTTGAGGCTCACCGCCAGGTGTTACAGCTCCTGCCTGGGGGAGGTGTTAGCATCTCCACCCAGTGCAGGCTTTGTTACTGGCCTCAGAGTGACAAAGGCACTCTCCCCATGGGGCCAGCAACATGTCTCTAGTGTGGCAGGCTGCTGGAACCAGTCAGCCTACACAGATAGTCGTTTAAGGTTTCAGGGGCACCTCTAAGGTGCCCCCTGGGGTGTAGTTTACAATAAAATGTACACTGGCATCAGTGTGCATTTATTGTGCTGAGAAGTTTGATACCAAACTTCCCAGTTTTCAGTGTAGCCATTATGGTGCTGTGGAGTTCGTGTAAAACAGACTCCCAGACCATATACTCTTATGGCTACCCTGCACTTACAATGTCTAAGGTATTGCTTAGACACTGTAGGGGCACAGTGCTCATGCACTGGTGCCCTCACCTATGGTATAGTGCACCCTGCCTTAGGGCTGTAAGGCCTACTAGAGGGGTGACTTATCTATACCTGCATAGGCAGTGAGAGGCTGGCATGGCACCCTGAGGGGAGTGCCATGTCGACTTACTCGTTTTGTTCTCACCAGCACACACAAGCTGGCAAGCAGTGTGTCTGTGCCGAGTGAGGGGTCTCCAGGGTGGCATAATACATGCTGCAGCCCTTAGAGACCTTCCTTGGCATCAGGGCCCTTGGTACCAGGGGTACCACTTACAAGGGACTTATCTGGATGCCAGGGTGTGCCAATTGTGGAATCAAAAGTACAGGTTAGGGAAAGAACACTGGTGCTGGGGCCTGGTTAGCAGGCCTCAGCACACTTTCAATTCAAAACATAGCATCAGCAAAGGCAAAAAGTCAGGGGGTAACCATGCCAAGGAGGCATTTCCTTACACAACCCCCCCCCCCCCAAACGAAAGAGGATGAGACTAACCTTTCCCAAGAGAGTCTTCATTTTCTAAGTGGAAGAACCTGGAAAGGCCATCTGCATTGGCATGGGCAGTCCCAGGTCTGTGTTCCACTATAAAGTCCATTCCCTGTAGGGAGATGGACCACCTCAACAGTTTTGGATTTTCACCTTTCATTTGCATCAGCCATCTGAGAGGTCTGTGGTCAGTTTGAACTAGGAAGTGAGTACCAAAGAGGTATGGTCTCAACTTCTTCAGGGACCAAACCACAGCAAAGGCCTCCCTCTCAATGGCACTCCAACGCTGCTCCCTGGGGAGTAACCTCCTGCTAATGAAAGCAACAGGCTGGTCAAGGCCATCATCATTTGTTTGGGACAAAACTGCCCCTATCCCATGTTCAGAGGCATCTGTTTGCACAATGAATTGCTTGGAGTAATCTGGAGCTTTTAGAACTGGTGCTGTGCACATAGCTTGCTTCAGGGTGTCAAAGGCCTGTTGGCATTCTACAGTCCAGTTTAATTTCTTGGGCATTTTCTTGGAGGTGAGTTCTGTGAGGGCTGTCACAATGGATCCATATCCCTTCACAAACCTCCTATAGTACCCAGTCAAGCCAAGGAATGCCCTGACTTGAGTTTGGGTTTTTGGAGCTGCCCAGTCCAGAATAGTCTGGATCTTAGGCTGGAGTGGCTGAACTTGGCCTCCACCTACAAGGTGTCCCAAGTAAACCACAGTTCCCTGCCCTATCTGGCATTTGGATGCCTTGATAGAGAGGCCTGCAGATTGCAGAGCCTTCAAAACCTTCTTCAGGTGGACCAGGTGATCCTGCCAGGTGGAGCTGAAGACAGCAATATCATCAAGATAAGCTGCACTAAAGGATTCCAACCCAGCAAGGACTTGATTCACCAACCTTTGGAAGGTGGCAGGGGCATTCTTTAAACCAAAGGGCATAACAGTGAACTGATAATGCCCATCAGGTGTGGAGAATGCTATCTTTTCTTTTGCTCCAGGGGCCATTCTGATTTGCCAGTACCCTGCTGTTAAGTCAAAGGTACTTAAGAATTTGGCAGCCCCTAATTTGTCTATTAGCTCATCAGCTCTAGGAATGGGATGAGCATCTGTCTTGGTGACAGAGTTGAGACCTCTGTAGTCCACACAAAACCTCATCTCTCTCTTTCCTTCTTTGGTGTGAGGTTTGGGGACTAAGACCACTGGGCTAGCCCAGGGGCTGTCAGAGTACTCAATTACTCCCAATTCCAGCATCTTGTGGACTTCCACCTTGATGCTTTCCTTAACTTGGTCAGACTGTCTAAATATTTTGTTTTTGACAAGCATGCTGTCTCCTGTGTCCACATCATGGGTACACAGATGTGTCTGACCAGGGGTTAGGGAAAAGAGTTGAGCAAACTGCTGCAGGACCTTCCTACAGTCAGACTGCTGTTGGCTAGAGAGGGTGTCTGAGTAGATCACTCCATCCACTGAGCCATCTTTAGGGTCTGATGAGAGGAGATCAGGGAGAGGTTCACTCTCAGCTTCCTGGTCCTCATCTGTCACCATCAACAGATTTACATCAGCCCTGTCATGGAAGAGCTTAAGGCGGTTCACATGGATCACCCTCTTGGGGCTCCTGCTTGTGCCCAGGTCAACCAGGTAGGTGACCTGACTCTTCCTTTCTAGTACTGGGTAAGGGCCACTCCATTTGTCCTGGAGTGCCCTGGGAGCCACAGGCTCCAGAACCCAGACTTTCTGCCCTGGTTGAAATTCAACCAGTGCAGCCTTTTGGTCATACCACAACTTCTGGAGTTGTTGGCTGGCCTCAAGGTTTTTACTGGCCTTTTCCATGTACTCTGCCATCCTTGAGCGAAGGCCAAGTACATAGTCCACTATGTCTTGTTTAGGCTCATGAAGAGGTCTCTCCCAGCCTTCTTTAACAAGAGCAAGTGGTCCCCTTACAGGGTGGCCAAACAGAAGTTCAAAGGGTGAGAATCCTACTCCCTTCTGAGGCACCTCTCTGTAAGCGAAAAGCAGACATGGCAGGAGGACATCCCATCTCCTTTTGAGTTTTTCTGGGAGCCCCATGATCATGCCCTTTAATGTCTTGTTGAATCTCTCAACAAGGCCATTAGTTTGTGGATGATATGGTGTAGTGAATTTATAAGTCACCCCACACTCATTCCACATGTGTTTTAGGTATGCTGACATGAAGTTGGTACCTCTGTCAGACACCACCTCCTTAGGGAAACCCACTCTGGTAAAGATACCAATGAGGGCCTTGGCTACTGCAGGGGCAGTAGTCGACCTAAGGGGAATAGCTTCAGGATACCTAGTAGCATGATCCACTACTACTAGGATGTACATATTTCCTGAGGCTGTGGGAGGTTCTAGTGGACCAACTATGTCCACACCCACTCTTTCAAAGCGGACCCCCACCACTGGAAGTGGAATGAGGGGGGCCTTTGGATGCCCACCTGTCTTACCACTGGCTTGACAGGTGGGGCAGGAGAGGCAAAACTCCTTAACCTTCTGGGACATATTGGGCCAGTAGAAGTGGTTGACTAACCTCTCCCACGTCTTGGTTTGTCCCAAATGCCCAGCAAGGGGAATATCATGGGCTAAGGTCAGAATAAACTCTCTGAAACCCTGAGGCACTACCACTCTCCTAGTGGCACCAGGTTTGGGATCTCTTGCCTCAGTGTACAGGAGTCCATCTTCCCAATAGACCCTATGTGTTCCATTTTTCTTGCCTTTGGACTCTTCAGCAGCTTGCTGCCTAAGGCCTTCAAGAGAGGGACAGGTTTCTTGTCCCTTACACAGCTCTTCCCTTGATGGTCCCCCTGGGCCTAAGAGCTCAACCTGATAAGGTTCCAGCTCCATAGGCTCAGTTCCCTCAGAGGGCAGAACTTCTTCCTGAGAAGAGAGGTTCTCTTTTTCTTGCTGTGTTGCAGCTGGTTTCCCAGCTGACTTTCCTTTCCTCTTGGTAGGCTGGGCCTTTCTTCCAGACTCCAGCTCTACTTTTTCACCCTGAGCCTTGCACTGTGCCCTTGTCTTGACACACACCAGTTCAGGGATACCCAGCATGGCTGCATGGGTTTTCAGTTCTACCTCAGCCCATGCTGAGGACTCCAGGTCATTTCCAAGCAAACAGTCTACTGGGATATTTGAGGAGACCACCACCTGTTTCAGGCCATTGACCCCTCCCCACTCTAAAGTTACCATAGCCATGGGATGTACTTTAGTCTGATTGTCAGCGTTGGTGACTGGATAAGTTTGTCCAGTCAGGTATTGGCCAGGGGAAACCAGTTTCTCTGTCACCATAGTGACACTGGCACCTGTATCCCTCAGGCCCTCTACACTTGTCCCATTAATTAAGAGTTGCTGCCTGTATTTTTGCATGTTAGGGGGCCAGGCAGCCAGTGTGGCTAAATCCACCCCACCCTCAGAGACTAATGTAGCTTCAGTGTGACACCTGATTTGCTCTGGGCACACTGTTGATCCCACTTGGAGACTGGCCATTCCAGTTTTAGCTGGAGTGGAGTTAGAAGTGGTATCTTTCTTGGGACAGGCCTTGTCTCCAGTTTGGTGTCCAGACTGACTACAGCTACGACACCAGGCCTTTTTGGGATCAAAGTTTTTACCCTTGTACCCAGAATTGTTTTGTGAAGAGGCTCTGGGCCCACCCTCCTGTGCAGGTTTTTGGGGGCCTGTAGAAGACTCTTTACTATTTTTGTTTTTGGCTGTCTCACCACCTTTCCCCTGGGGAGGTTTTGTGACCCCTTTCTTTTGGTCACCCCCTGTGGAAGTTTTGGACACCCTAGTCTTGACCCAATGGTCCGCCTTCTTTCCCAATTCTTGGGGAGAAATTGGTCCTAGGTCTACCAGATGCTGATGCAGTTTGTCATTGAAACAATTACTTAACAGGTGTTCCTTCACAAATAAATTGTACAGCCCATCATAATTACTTACAGCACTGCCTTGAATCCAACCATCTAGTGTTTTTACTGAGTAGTCTACAAAGTCAACCCAGGTCTGGCTCGAGGATTTTTGAGCCCCCCTGAATCTAATCCTATACTCCTCAGTGGAGAATCCAAAGCCCTCAATCAGGGTACCCTTCATGAGGTCATAAGATTCTGCATCTTTTCCAGAGAGTGTGAGGAGTCTATCCCTACACTTTCCTGTGAACATTTCCCAAAGGAGAGCACCCCAGTGAGATTTGTTCACTTTTCTGGTTACACAAGCCCTCTCAAAAGCTGTGAACCATTTGGTGATGTCATCACCATCTTCATATTTTGTTACAATCCCTTTGGGGATTTTCAACATGTCAGGAGAATCTCTGACCCTATTTATGTTGCTGCCACCATTGATGGGTCCTAGGCCCATCTCTTGTCTTTCCCTTTCTATGGCCAGGATCTGTCTTTCCAAAGCCAATCTTTTGGCCATCCTGGCTAACTGGATGTCCTCTTCACTGGAGTTATCCTCAGTGATTTCAGAGAAGTTGGTCCCTCCTGTGAGGGAACCAGCCTCTCTGACTAGTATTTGTGGAGTCAGGGCTTGAGAGGCCCTGTCCTCCCTAGATAGGACTGGTAGGGGGGAATCTTCCTCCAATTCACTATCTTCATCCTCTGTGTTGCCATCCACAGAGGGGTTGGCTCTTTCATACTCTGCCAACAGCTCCTGGAGCTGTTGTTTGGTAGGTCTGGAGCCCATTGTTATTTTCTTTATTTTACAGAGTGACCTTAGCTCTCTCATCTGTAGATGGAGGTAAGGTGTGGTGTCGAGTTCCACCACATTCACATCTGTGCTAGACATTATGCTTCTAAAAGTTGGAATACTTTTTAAGAAACTAAAACTAGTTCTAGAATCTAATTCAAACTTTTACCAAACTTTTAAACTCTAAAAGAAATGCTAACAGGGACTAACACAAGGCCCTAGCAGGACTTTAAAGAATTTAGAAAAATTTCAAATTGCAAAAATCAATTTCTAATGACAATTTTTGGAATTTGTCGTGTGATCAGGTATTGGCTGAGTAGTCCAGCAAATGCAAAGTCTTGTACCCCACCGCTGATCCACCAATGTAGGAAGTTGGCTCTGTATGCACTATTTCAAAGTAAGGAATAGTATGCACAGAGTCCAAGGGTTCCCCTTAGAGGTAAGATAGTGGCAGAAAGAGATAATACTAATGCTCTATTTTGTGGTAGTGTGGTCGAGCAGTAGGCTTATCCAAGGAGTAGTGTTAAGCATTTGTTGTACATACACACAGGCAATAAATGAGGTACACACACTCAGAGACAAATCCAGCCAATAGGTTTTGTTATAGAAAAATATATTTTCTTAGTTTATTTTAAGAACCACAGGTTCAAATTTTACATGTAATATCTCATTTGAAAGGTATTGCAGGTAAGTACTCTAGGAACTTTGAATCATTTCATTAGCATGTATACTTTTCACATAAAACACAATAAGCTGTTTTAAAAGTGGACACAGTGCAATTTTCACAGTTCCTGGGGGAGGTAAGTTATTGTTAATTTTCACAGGTAAGTAAGTCACTTACAGGTTTTAGTTTTTGGTCCAAGGTAGCCCACCGTTGGGGGTTCAGAGCAACCCCAAAGTTATCACACCAGCAGCCCAGGGCCGGTCAGGTGCAAAGGTCAAAGAGGTGCCCAAAACACATAGGCTATAATGGAGAGAAGGGGGTGCCCCGGTTCCAGTCTGCCAGCAGGTAAGTACCCGCGTCTTCGGAGGGCAGACCAGGGGGGTTTTGTAGGGCACCGGGGGGGACACAAGTCCACACAGAAAGTACACCCTCAGCAGCGCGGGGCAGCCGGGTGCAGTGTGCAAACAAGCGTCGGGTTTCCTTCAGTTTTCAATGGGAGACCAAGGGGTCTCTTCAGCGATGCAGGCAGGCAAGGGGGGGGCTCCTCGGGGTAGCCACCACCTGGGCAAGGGAGAGGGCCTCCTGGGGGTCACTCCTGCACAGAAGTTCCGTTTCTTTAGGGGCTGGGGGCTGCGGGTGCAGGGTCTTTTCCAGCCGTCGGGAAATGGAGTTCAGACAGTCGCGGTCAGGGGGAGCCTGGGGATTCCCTCTGCAGGCGTCGCTGTGCGGGCTCAGGGGGGACAACTTTGGTTACTCACAGTCGTAGAGTCGCCGGAGGGTCCTCCCTGAGTTGGTTGTTCTTCACCAGTCGAGTCGGGGTCACCGGGTGCAGTGTTGCAAGTCTCACGCTTCTTGCGGGGAGTTGCAGGGGTCTTTAAATCTGCTCCTTGTAACAAAGTTGCAGTTCTTTTGGAGCAGTGCCGCTGTCCTCAGGAGTTTCTTGTCTTTTTCGAAGCAGGGCAGTCCTCAGAGGATTCAGAGGTCGCTGGTCCCTTGGAAAGCGTTGCTGGAGCAGGTTTCTTTGGAAGGCAGGAGACAGGCCGGTAAGTCTGGGGCCAAGGCAGTTGGTGTCTTCTGTTCTTCCTCTGCAGGGGTTTGTCAGCTCAGCAGTCCTTCTTCTTGTTAGTTGCAGGAATCTAAATTCTTAGGTTCAGGGGAGCCCTTAAATACTAAATTTAAGGGCGTGTTTAGGTCTGGGGGGTTAGTAGCCAATGGCTACTAGCCCTGAGGGTGAGTACACCCTCTTTGTGCCTCCTCCCAAGGGGAGGGGGTCACATCCCTAATCCTATTGGGGGAATCCTCCATCTGCAAGATGGAGGATTTCTAAAAGTTAGAGTCACCTCAGCTCAGGACACCTTAGGGGCTGTCCTGACTGGCCAGTGACTCCTCCTTGTTGTTTTCTTTGTTTCCTCCAGCCTTGCCGCCAAAAGTGGGGGCCGTGGCCGGAGGGGGCGGGCAACTCCACTAAGCTGGAGTGTCCTGCAGTGCTGTGACAAAGGGGTGAGCCTTTGAGGCTCACCGCCAGGTGTTACAGCTCCTGCCTGGGGGAGGTGTTAGCATCTCCACCCAGTGCAGGCTTTGTTACTGGCCTCAGAGTGACAAAGGCACTCTCCCCATGGGGCCAGCAACATGTCTCTAGTGTGGCAGGCTGCTGGAACCAGTCAGCCTACACAGATAGTCGTTTAAGGTTTCAGGGGGCACCTCTAAGGTGCCCCCTGGGGTGTAGTTTACAATAAAATGTACACTGGCATCAGTGTGCATTTATTGTGCTGAGAAGTTTGATACCAAACTTCCCAGTTTTCAGTGTAGCCATTATGGTGCTGTGGAGTTCGTGTAAAACAGACTCCCAGACCATATACTCTTATGGCTACCCTGCACTTACAATGTCTAAGGTATTGCTTAGACACTGTAGGGGCACAGTGCTCATGCACTGGTGCCCTCACCTATGGTATAGTGCACCCTGCCTTAGGGCTGTAAGGCCTACTAGAGGGTTGACTTATCTATACCTGCATAGGCAGTGAGAGGCTGGCATGGCACCCTGAGGGGAGTGCCATGTCGACTTACTCGTTTTGCTCTCACCAGCACACACAAGCTGGCAAGCAGTGTGTCTGTGCTGAGTGAGGGGTCTCCAGGGTGGCATAATACATGCTGCAGCCCTTAGAGACCTTCCTTGGCATCAGGGCCCTTGGTACCAGGGGTACCACTTACAAGGGACTTATCTGGATGCCAGGGTGTGCCAATTGTGGAATCAAAAGTACAGGTTAGGGAAAGAACACTGGTGCTGGGGCCTGGTTAGCAGACCTCAGCACACTTTCAATTCAAAACATAGCATCAGCAAAGGCAAAAAGTCAGGGGGTAACCATGCCAAGGAGGCATTTCCTTACACTATTCAACACTGAGGACCGTTCAATCCAAAGAATCAAAGAAACATTTGAGAATACTGCAATCAAATGTAACATTTAGGACCACTGAAACCTAGGATACGCTACACTACACTCCAAGGAACATTGTATGTGTGTATGTAGACATGTATGTACACATATGTCTGTGGGATTTCTATAGTGTGAACATACTGAAAGAGCAGCGTAGTGGTGTAATGCTAGGGCCCACTGCTGTTAGGTATAACTGAACCTATGACCCATGGAAACATCAGCGAAATAGTGAACTTTCAGCAACCACTAAACATTTGATACTAGTGAATGGATGAGACAACTAAAATCTAGGGACACCTTGACCCTAAACACTGCTGAACCTAAGGAACCACTGAATCACAAATCTAGAGACTAGGGTACCACTCTAGGGACATTTTAACCTCAGGCCTGAGGGACACTGGACCTTTACCTCATGACTGACTGACTATTCAGGTGAATCACTAAATACTAAACCAATCCTAAACCAATCCCAAACCGTAAGCCCCAGCAAAGTACCAGCAGTAATGAACACCCCAACTGAGATGTCTACCTTCACATCCAATCTGTCTTTCTTTTTCAGAGTCCCCTCACGTAGACCAATACCCAATTCCATTAACGTCATTTAGGGGTCACCAGGGGTCGCAGCTGCAACCCTTGACTTGCCTCTTGTGATCTCTGGCCCTGCCTTTGCGACCCCTGGCCTCAGAGGTAGCAAAATCAGTGCCAGGAACATAAGGACAGCTCGCTCTTATGGGTTTCAGTTAGGTCTCCACTCTCTTTGTATTCTGTCAATTTTGCATTACTCTGATAGTGAATACTATTATATTATTCATTTTCAGTGAAATAAAAAATGGAGTACAGTTAGCTGGAATGGGACCCTTCCTCACAGCCGAGGTAAGTAAAAATTGTTTTTAAAAGTATCTCGAGTGCATGCTTACGTGTGAGAGTGTGTTTATGTGAGAGAGAACACATGTGTATGTGCGATCGAGCATGTATGTGTAAGCATGTGTGTATTAGTGAAAGTGATTGATAATGCGAGTGATAATGTGTGATTGAGTGTTCATGATTACGAGTGAGTCATAGTGAGTGACATTGAGCGAGAATATGTGTGACACAAATTGTGTGAGTGAAAGTGAATGAGTGTGAGGAAGTGTTAACAGAGTGGGAATCACTGTAAGAATGGATGAGAGTAACAGAGAATGAGTGAGAAACAAAAGTTAGAGTGAGAGTGAGTATAAAAGAGTGTGAGTGACAACGTAAGATTGAGTCAAATGAGAGATAAATTGAATTAGTGTGATTCAGACTGAGTGATAACAAATGGCCACGAGCGAGAATTATGGAGTGGGAATAAAAGTGAGTGATGGGTGAGTGAGTGACAATAAATGAGTGCATGCACGTTAGTAAAAATGAATATCTGAGAGCGTTAGAATAAGTGTGAGTGATTGAATGTGAGTGTGAGTGAATATGTGGTATTATATGTGTGTGTTTGCCGCTTATTCCGGAGTAGTAAAGGTAACTCTTGTTTGATGGAAGCACCCATGGCAAAATAGCTCTAGCAATCCTTAGCATGACAGACGCACATGACAAACTACTGGCAGACTGGAGGTAATTCTTGATGTAAAAGTATAATACAGCTACTGGCATACTAAAGGTACATATCCTGATAGTGAAATACTGCTACATTGGCTTTTCACTATTGCAAGGACCATCTCTCCCATAAGGTAACAAGGGGATTGCCTTGAAATATCTTTTAAGTGTAATTTCTCATTGGGAGCAGATAGCGATATAGAGTTTGGGGGTCTCTGAACTCACAATCTAAAAATACATCTTTTTGCGAAGTTGGTTCTTGAATTGTGAGTTTGAAAATGCCACTTTTAGAAAGTTGGCATTTTCTTGCTTAACCATTCTGTGCCTCTGCCTGTCTGCTGAGTACACTTCTGGGTCAGGATGATGGTTGGGCTGTTTGTGCATTCACTCTACACAGTCACACAAAGGGAGCTGAGGTGTGCCCTGCATATCCTGATGACTCATCACCAGGCTGATAGGTCTTCCTGAGCTAGACTGGCGGGAGGAGCTGATACTTTCACTTGAATAGGGCTGTGCCTGTCCTTACACAAAGCAGTCTCCAACTCCCTGGTGTGTGCCTGAGGCCAGGGCAGAAAAGGCAGGGTCTTCTGCACTACAAAGACTTCTCTTTGAAGGTTGCCTACTTTCAAAGACAGAAATTGGTATGAGTACTGGACCTCTGACACCACATAGTTAGAATCTTTCTGGATGGAGGAGATTCTGTATGCTGGATGCTGTAGAAGGGACTGCCACACTGCCTGTTGCTTTATCGTACTGGCCGCCTGCTGCTTGCTGCTTCTGTCCTCACAGTGAAAGGACTGCACTTGGCTTTCTACATCCTGCTTCCAAAGGTTCTCCAAGGGCTTGGACTGAGCTTGCCTCCTGTAAAGAAGTCTCATGGATATCAAAGACTTCATCTGTCAGTGCCTGGGCTCTTCTGCTAAGAGTCCTGACTTGCCAAGTGGTGCCTGCCAACTTCATCTCTAGGCCATTGGAAATGCAAGTTAGTGATCTGAAGGAGAAAATCCACACATCAACGCGCTGCACCAGAAACATCGATGCAGCTTCTGTCCCGCAGCTGCAGAATCCATGCAGCACCTGTTTCACCACAGTCCTGTCAACACATCGCATCTGGATTTTCCACCCATCATCCCTGGGCTCCAATTTTTAATCAACACCGCACCATAGTAAGGAACTGAGGCTGCGTGTCCGAAAATAAATGCATTGCCTTTCCTGCGAGGAAAGAATTGATGCATCACCTCCCCTGCCATCAAGGAACCAACGCATCATCTCACCAGCAAGGAAAGAATCAACACATCACCTATTCTGCAAAGTGAGGAACGAACATATTGCTTTGTTATTCCAACACCTCATCTCACCTCCCCTGTGGCCCGCATCGTCTTTGTTTTTGACACATCAAAGGTACTTTGTGCTAAGGAGTTACATCCATTGATTCCTATGGATTAAGACTTGTTTAAACTTTAAAAAGTGATATCTGGATGTGTATGTTGGATTTTTGTTGTTGTTTTGGTCTTGTTTTACTCATATAAATATCAGCTAGTTTTCTAAACTGGTGTGGAGTCCTTTTGTAGTGTTTTCACTTTGTTACTGTGAGTGTGTGTGTACAAATACTTTACACATTGCCTCTGAGATAAGCCTGACTGCTTGAGCCAAGCTACCAATGAGCATGGGTTATTTTAAGTATGTGACTCCCTTGCCCGACTAGAGTGAGGACCCCTACTTGGACAGGGTACAAACCACTGTCAAGTAGAGACCCCAATTCTAACACTAGCTCAAAAGGATCAAAGGTTACTAGAAATGTTGTGATATGTGTTCACCTGTGTTGGAAGACCCTTTGCATCCGTTAACTGGTTATATTTCAGTTGCTTATTTATGTATTAGGTTGTAAAACTAGCACTAAACAGACATTATTGCCATTTATAACCACAAAATATTGAAGTAATACTGTATAAAATGTGCTGCATTATGCCACATAATTTGCCCTTTGTTGCTGCATAATTTAGTCAAGACTGCTGCATAAGTTGGCGCTCCCCTGCCAGATAATTCCAGTGGCCCTAGGTATAGTGAAAACGTGGGTTCAACTCGTTGGGGGGGGTGTCTGGATTTACTGCTTGGGACACAGTGAAAGGATGTGAATATTTAAGGAGTGTCCTTTAGGAGCCTAGGGCTTTTTAACAAATTTATTTGAAAGTCGTGCTTTAAAATGCACTATTTGACTCAATTTCTTAAATAATTTTCTCTCTGGCAGAACCCCTCATACCCTTTTAGAAGAGGTCTGTCTCACTTGCTGCACTTGCTGCAATTCAGGGCTAGTATTACGCCCCAGAGTTTTCAAAAAGCATGTTAACACCTTACTATAGGTGATATCCAAAATATACATGTATATGTGTTGTATTGATATAATAATCATGCCTCTACTATGGAAATTCAAGGGTGTCACTTATTGTGATGTCATCAGGGTTAGGGTCATGTAACGATCTCCTAGGAAAAGGTCACGGGTCATAGGATGACACTAGTAGTGATGGCATTAAGATCAAAGTATGTTAGATCTCACGTCCGCTATCCCTGAAAAATGCCCTTTGTTCCAAAATTAGCATGAGGTAATTAGCAGGATGAGGTTATTTAGAACTATTAAACTGAAAAAAGTAATTTCTGGCGTTAGGCTACCTAAAGAATGATTTGTACAAGCAGAACCCAACTGTAAAGAAATGTTACAAAGGCAGACAGAATGAAACCAGCGAGGTGACAGGCTGAGCCTGTTACCATTCTAAGCCCAGTTTCCTGGAAAGCAATGTTTGTAAATCCACATTGCGCACACTTGGCCTGTACAGACTGAAATAAACCTTTAAGCAGTGCGTGGATTACAAGAAGCTGATTGGTAGTCAAGACACCCATATTGAGAAACTGAAAGCTTTAAAGGAAGCACCATTTGGAGAGATTGAGAGTAACTATTCAGACCACGTCCAGCAAATCGGTTGGTAATTCCAACCCCTCCTCTGGAGTTACTGCTACCGCGACGGCATCAGTAACTCTAGAAAAGGGTAGTTACCACCTGATAAGTAGTAATCTGGTCAATTGAGAATTGCTGCGAGAATTGTTATTTTAGTGTAGATTTCTTCGGTAATTCCCTTTTCTCGTAAATATTCTACGTAAAGACTCCACTGGCAGTTAGTTAACTTTACTCAGATGGACCTGTAACTTTTATTACTTGCTCCATCAGAATTAAGAAGTCACTTATCAAGAGTTCCCAAGACTAATAGATTATGCAAATACAACATGTACTTGATAGTAAACCTAACAGTATTACAAGCCGTCCCTGAAAACAGTGTGTCTAGAGAGTATCACAAATGCAGATTTTGAACATTGTGGCATTGGATTTCTTTATACTTGTCCCTTTCCTGATCTTTCCTTTTCTCTGTTTTTGATTCACTGTAATTGTTTAACTGTTTTAACTGTTGAGTCCTCAAATCTTGTAGTTATAGTACTATGGTGTTTTCCTGAACTTCTCACGTCTATTTTGATTGTCTCTTATGGGATTGGATCCTGGATGATGACAATTCTGCATACACATTGATTCACCAAAATGCCATGAGCAGCAGAAGTGACTTCACACACCCTTTGACCTTAATGATATCAAAGGACTTGACATCATATGACCCTTGAGCCTGATTTTTCACACAACCTTAACCCTGCTCATCACAATATTTCACATTGCGAAGTTCTATAATAAATGCATGATTAATGTAACAACTCAACACAGACAAATGTCTATTTTAGAGATCACCTATATTATGGTGCTGACTTAGGGGGTCATTCTGACCTCCGCGGGCGGCGGAAGCCGCCCGCCTGGCGGGAACCGCCAGAAGACCGTACCGCGGTCGAAAGACCGCGGCGGTCATTCTGAGTTTCCCGCTGGGCTGGCGGGCGACCGCCAGAAGGCCGCCCGCCAGCCCAGCGGGAAACCCCCTTCCATGAGGATGCCGGCTCCGAATGGAGCCGGCGGAGTGGAAGGGGTGCGACGGGTGCAGTTGCACCCGTCGCGATTTTCAGTGTCTGCTTGGCAGACACTGAAAATCTTGGTGGGGCCCTGTTAGGGGGCCCCTGCAGTGCCCATGCCAGTGGCATGGGCACTGCAGGGGCCCCCAGGGGCCCCGCGACACCCGTTACCGCCAGCCAGGTTCTGGCGGTCAAAACCACCAGAGCCAGGCTGACGGTAAGGGGGTCAGAATCCCCATGGCGGCGCTGCCTGCAGCGCCGCCATGGAGGATTCCCCAGGGCAGCGGGAAACCGGCGGGACACCGCCGGTTTTCCGTTTCTGACCGCGGCGGTACCGCCGCGGTCAGAATGCCCATGGATGCACCGCCAGCCTGTTGGCGGTGCATCCGCGGTCGTTGGCCCTGGCGGTAGTCTACCGCCAGGGTCAGAATGACCCCCTTAATCTTTGAAATTTCCGGAGTGTAATAATTACCCTGAATTGTAGTGAATGAGTGAAGTCAGAAAGCCAGACCTCTTGTTGGAGGAAGGTTCTACCCCTCCTCCCAAGCAATTTTTTCAAAGAATGGAGTCAAATAATGCATTTTTAACCACAATATTCACATAATCTTGCAAAAAGGCCATAGGCTCTGAAAGAACACACTCATTAATTATTCAGGTATTTCATGGTGTGCCAAGCAATGAAACCAGTCACTCTCCAGGAGTTGACCCCATTTTTCTCAAAATGTGATATTGATGACTCATATGTCAACAATTACTTCCATTGTTCTAGGGCCAGCATTTTCTCTTGGGTGCCACCTATATGCCACAGTGCCCCAACTATGCCAGAGTCAAACCTTTGCCATTAATGCCATCTACATACCATAGGTGACCCTTATCTCAAAAATTACCTCTGTATGTCACAGCTAGAATTTTGTCAAGATTGCCACCCTCCCATATGTCAGGTAGTCCTCCTTTATGCCAAGAATTCCCTCCAATGACATTTGCCCCATGCCAAGAATGTCCTCAAAGGTGCCAATATTGTTTCACAGATGCGCCATTTACCAAGAATTATCTCCAGTATGCCAGTGCCAGTATTTTGTCACAGGTCTCTGTCATGATAAGAATTGCCTCATGTATGCCAGTGCCAGTATTTTTAGATGGATGAATTTAAAAGGCTGAAATGACCTTCAGTATTCCAGGGCCCGCAACAGACTCACAAGTATAACACCACATTCTCACTCACACTCCCTACATATCACTCATTCAGAGTCTCTAAAACTCTCTTACACTCACTCTTATTCATTTTCACTCACTTACAGTCACTCTCAATCTCAGTCACTCATCCTCACTCACTCTGACCCGCTTGTACTTTCTGAAACTCAGGCCAACTAACACTTTCTGCCAGGTTTGCATTACTTTTGTTTGTTGTGGTATTTACTTTCCAAAGCAAATCAACATTGAATGTTAGCCAAAGTAACACAAAGTAACGCTATGCACTACTCTAGGTCAAGGGGGTGTTTCATGGGTGGTACATGGGCTTTCCTATGGAACCATCCATGTGTTTTGATGCAAATCCCTATCAACCAACGAATGTAGGCACGGATTTGCTCCAAATGGAAGCCTCCTTGTGGTAGGCGTAATGGAGGAGAAATATTCAAAATGTTCCCTACTTTTCAAATTATAAATGTATGCTGCCTGGTTCTGTACGCATTCAACTTAGGGAAAGTGTTAAAGCGTGATTTTTATACTGGAAGGGTCAACTTTCAAGACAAAGCCTATGCTAGACAAAATGCAGGGTGTGCAAGAGTCTGTGCATTTTTGCATGGCAGCCTAAAGTACGCCTGCTTTGGGGTAGAGAAAACTGATCCATACGTTAGAAGATATATATGGTCATTTTTTTAATTCTTGACCTTGGTTGTTGTGCTACATTGCATCACATTTTAATACATGTATTCCTCAATCTCACACATTCTTACTCAGTATATCTGTCACTCTCGCTGACTTTCACTCACACACATGCTTACCCAGAGACACACATGTTCACACTACACACGCTCTCTCTTACATAAACACACTCCTACCTGTAAGCATGCACACAACATACATTTAAAAGCAATTTTACACTTACTGCAACTGTCACCAAATGTCTTGTTTCAGCTAATTGTTTCATTTTTATAACACTAATATTGAAAAACAGAATATTATTCACTATTAGCGTAATTAAAAATTGACAGAAATTACAGAGTGCGGGCACGACCCAGAGTTCTTGGCACTGCTTTTGCCACCTCTGGGGCCAGGGGTCGCAAAGAGAGTGCCCGGGGTCACAAGAAGGGGGGGGGGTCGCGAAGCTATGACCCTTGGTGACCCCTAAATGATGCCCATGCACTTCTGTATAATATTTCATATCTATCAAATCTAATAAAACATTAAGGCCTCCGTAAATGAGCTAAGTGGACCCTCTCTGCTCAGTCATCATTAGGCTGTTGTTCCCACACCCAGATTTACTAGGGAACAACAGATCTTGTTTTACTGGCTGGAAAATGTGGCAGTATGATCTTGTCCTCTGGCCCCCGTCCGACCCTCAACCACGGCACAGAGGGAGCATGCAATGTTGCCCCTGCTAGACCCTGTCCTTCTTACCAATTTTCCTATTTCCCCCCCCCCCCGCCAAGCAGCAGCCCCACCCGTTCAAATGTATCACCTGCATAAGCAGGTGGTATATGTGATTCCCAATTCCCAAGGAAAAGGGAATGCAGAAGGCAGAATTCGGCCCAC
Source organism: Pleurodeles waltl (assembly GCF_031143425.1). NCBI lineage: Eukaryota > Metazoa > Chordata > Amphibia > Caudata > Salamandridae > Pleurodeles > Pleurodeles waltl. The sequence goes on from NC_090440.1 coordinate 1,694,978,569, forward strand.
GAAAATTGGGTGAGCAAGGTTATTCTCCATTCCATAGGGTTAAACTCGTAATAGCACGGTACTGGTGTGATGTTACCGTACGGTATTGTGTTTTTTACCAGTGCAGACTTACTACTACTACTTTTCCAGTACCGTGCAACTTGTAATCAGGGCCTATGTAGTGTTTTAAACTAGCCGTGAGATCGCCAGTTTTATTGTAGTGTCCATCTCTGGGCATCTCAATACAAGGGGCTGGTTTTGTGACAGAATTTACAGTTTTAAAAATGTACAATTCGCATTGCTAATTGCCCCCAAGAAAAAGTATCTGCGTTTATTTCCTAGGCTTCCACATAATGTGCATCAACGATAGGTCACACAGTACATGTCTACCTTATATACAGCAGACATCCAAACACAACACAAATATTGGTCACTCGCCATACACACCTAGTTAACACACACACTTCTCACACAATATATAACAGATCCAGCTCAAACAAAGCACAAATCCCGCCTTCCAAAGAGCACCTACCTAGACCAACAGGGACAACACGCCAGCCCAGAAGACAATACAAAGTAGTCCAAAGCATAGCACTTAATTTCTTTCTACATCATACTATGGCCCCAGACACAATATACATCCCACACTATATACACCGCCCGACCCTACAATCGATCCGGCCACGGCACACATGAATCTATTCAGAATATGCAGTTCAGCTATGCAGCAGACGTGGATAACACACCAGTTCGTAAGAAAGCCCACCTACAGACCATCATAGAGCACATATTATAGCGCAGGAGAAAGAAAACATCAGTTCACGACACAGCACTTCATACAGACAGATCAACACGCAGTCTCCACCTCCATCCCACAAACACACACATCGGAAACAGTTAACTAAGAGTTCCTGAGCAGTCACTATAAATCATCCATGTAGCAGAAGGAGTCCGGTGTAGGCGTGGGCTCCTGCCTTCTTCAATAAGGATTCTATCAGATCAAGTTAATGTCACTGTCACCTCAAGGTCGCTTCACGACCAACTCTCAGTTAACCTCCGTAGTGCAACTGCAACACTACTAAACCTCAGATTCCAGGCTGTCAGTCAGAACGACTGTTCTTGACCAGAAGGTACTTCCTTCTCATGGACACACTTAAGTCCTGCCCAGAACACTTCGCACTGAAAACAAAGCCCACCACGAAGAAAACACCACACCTTAAACATCTGTCTCAATGACTACAGTCCATAAACCAACACATCTAGTACGCCTCCCAGAACACCAGGGCGATGGCAGCGGCTGAAACATGTAGGCAGAAATAGATGAATGTACGAAACACATCATTTTCACAATGCCCAGTGTACCCGCTGAATAAAAGTAAAAACATGTGGGTATACCATGAGATATTTTTATAGCACTAGCTGGATCCCTGTTACTATCCAGATATAAAATGTAAAGGATTCGGGCTGAGTCCATCCAAGTGTTATCCACCTACTGCGATAAAAGTACACAGCAATTATGAAGCATGAGGTGTCTTTTCCTAATATCTTTAGATGCAGAAGAGGTATAGGAGATTCATGATCAGTAGTATCTCTAGTACCGTGCCAGCGCACTCATTTTTGTGAAAGTGCTCTCCCGAACGCCCAATAATTTATCGTTGGTCGCCACCCTCTGCACCCGGATTGTTCTCCTGACTGCTACACTTAAAGATAATTTAGGTTCTAGTGTGCGAACAATTAGAAACTAAGAAAATAACACAATACACACCATTCCACCAAACAGCAATTAATAGACCACCCCAGAGTACACATTCTGGCAGATGTAGCACACGTTCACCACAAGAAGTAAACAATATAATAATGCATAAACGTGGCTCACCATAGCTTGCATATCCAGTCCTCTGTACCCCCTACAAAAAGCACAAATGGCAGAATGCAACCCACCATGCAGAGCACATGCAGCCCACAGCAGAGAATGTGAATAGGCCAACAAATAGTAAGTTAATATTACTGTCACCTTAGCTTCACATCATCAACGGTGCGTCTGCAAAACTGCTGAACGTGGTGAGGCAGCGGATCCATCTCTGATAGGTAAACCTCCTTTCCAAGGCAAATTGCTAGTGCTGGAAGGCATGCAATGTTACTGTGAGGCCTTTCTCACACAAGATATCCTTGGGGTGGGCTGTCTCCGGCTCGTTATGGCAAAAACATCTGCTGCCTTTGGAGAAGTTATCTGTGAGTATGGTACTTAGTGGTCAAGGATGCATGGTGGGTTTCAGGAGATGCGACTTGAACGCTGGCAGATGCTCATGATGTGTCGGGTCTTCCACCCCGGAATGATTGTTATATGACAACATTTGGACAGAGTGCCCATCTAGGGAAGCAACTACCAGTCCCAAAGCAAGACACAACATGTTACTTACTTGTAATCCAGCTTCAGCATCCTAGGAACCTTCTTAGAAATCATAACACTAGAATAACTCTGCGCTGCCTGGGTGGACACCGGAGCAGTTTTTATGTATGTATCGTTAATTTAAAATTCAAACAGTCACCAGGTGGATGTTTGTAACATCCATGTTTTTTGACAGATACCTTCAGTTTAGAAGTATGAGGTGGGTGATTTCTTCTTATGCTGTCACAATTTCCAGTCTGTTAGTCTCTCCAAGGTCTCACAAGAAATACCATTGCAGCGCTGTCTCCAGATGCTCACCGACTGCCGAAGACAGAAAACACGTCTTCACAGAAATCTTACCCTCTTTCAGCAAGTAGCCTGGAACATCTAAGGTCTCTTAGACCCAATCAAACGAAGTGCCATGCAGAAAATGGGCAAACACCATGACCCTGATGTTCTGATGCTCCATGAGACACACCTGATGGGAATGCAATGCGATTTCGTCACCTGCCACGGATACCATAAGGTATTTCATTCTGGCTTTACATGAGGCTCCAGTGGAGTCGCAATACTCTTGAAAAGACGCTTCCCCTTACAAGTTGTGCATAAGCAAACTGGCCCCTGCTGTCTCCACCTCCTGCCTTCACTCCTTAGATAAGGTTATCCTTGAAACCCAATTGGCATGCTTCACATTGGAAAATGTTCTGATGGATGTCTTCTCAGACCACAGGCGGCTGACCATTCACTGAAGGCCCACACCTTCTGGAAGGCACTTCAAGCCTGTTCGTGGGAAAGCCATCAATATCCTTTCTTATCTTAAATGAGAAAACAAGGGTTTCTGAGCAAAAGCTCCGATACTAACCTACATGTACTCAAACTCCAAATTGCAATATGATCAAGGGATGTGTAGTATTGCAAAACTTGCAAGGCATGCTTCCCAGAGCCAGTTGAATGAACACGGCAACGAGAATGAAAATCTACTAGACTGGCTCCTTTGCCATAAGGGCATTGACAGATACAGAAATCCGAGATAAAAATGTTGTTATAATGACCCAGAGGGACGACATCGGTCACGTCTTTGCTAATTAACATTAAACAGTGTACTGTTCTAGTGATAACGCCAAGCTGACTAAACCACTCTGGATATTGAAATCAAAGTACATGACGTCTCTGAGCATATAAGCCAAAATAAAACGCCTATAAACCCCCGGACCTAATGGTTTTCTGGGTGAATTCTTTAAGGCCCATCTCCACCTACTAGCTGAACAGCTACACAACTTTTTCTATCTGCCTGCTCTGCCTGTTCCACGGGGTCTTTCCCTAGGGACCTCTGTGAGGTCACCATTACCGTTATATTAAAACCTGGCTGATCGGCTGACCAATGCACCTCTTATAGGCCAGTGGTGCTCATCAATAGCAAACCCAATGTTTTAGCTGAAATCTTGGCCAACAGCCTCATGGTCAGAGCGGGAGTGCAAGCTCTCACCTCAGGCCAAACACACATGTGCACTGAGATCGCTCCAACCCAGCACTGTGTTGCCGGGTTGGAGACAGCAGGCAGAGGCTCCCAGTCTGCCTCAGAGCACCAAGCCTGGGCACTCCAGCCAATCCTAACGCTGCTTTTATGCTGCCAGCAGCATGAAAGCAGCGTTAGGACTGGCCGCAGGGCAGGCTAGGAGCCTATGCCTGCAAGTGGAGCCAGCGGAGGTGCGCGGCGGCTGGCAGGAAGGAACTTTAAAAAAAAAAAAATTAATGATGTCCCATTTGTTTTGTGTTCATCCTCCCGCCCCCCCGCCCGGCGAGGCGCGACTGCTCATGGTGCTGTTCAAACTAGATCAAAGTGGCTTTATTCCCCATGGATCCAAAAGACATAAGTGAAGAAAACTGAAGAATGTTATTTCATTCTCCCACAAAGTAAGCAGCCCATTGACACTATTCATGGTAGACTTCACAAAGGCCTTCCATAGGCTCTGACGGGATTACCTCTTTTCTCTACTACGTCTCCTAGACTTTGGTGAAATATTTTGGGCCTACATCCAGCACCTCTTCACCAACAAAACAGCCAGAGTACGCATTGATGATACCTTTCCCACCATCCAAATAAACACAGATAAATGTTAGGGATGCCCTCCCTAACCTCTGCTCTTTGCTCTAGCTCTCGATCCTCTGGCAGAAATGTTCACTCTATTTACAGGCTTTTGTTAGACACCTGAGTTAAAGAACAAGATTTCACTCTATGCAGATGACCTTCTCCTCGTTTTGTCATGCTAGACAATCTTCGGCCCTAGGGCGGAACAGATTTTTGAATAACTTTGGATCCTTTTCTGGGCTCTGCATTAATTGGAGTAAATCTTATGTTTTCCCCCACAGCAAACCAAGAGACATGGAGAGATAGACCCCTCAGTCCACGTTCGAAATACTCTCAAATACCTTAGAATGTCCGTCTCACCCACCTCAATTGCAGCCTTCCCTAACAACATTACACCCATGCTGGACTGCCTCCATCGAGACTGAGATCATTAGTTCCCACTCCCGCTCTCCATCATGGCCAAAGTGGCAATTATTAGGATGGTAGCGCTCCCCTGCCTGCTCTACACATTCCAAATGATCCCTTCCCTCCTCCATGGGCTATCTTCATCAAACTAACTGCCACCTTATGCTCCTTTCTTTGGCAAGACCATACTCCACGGGTCCCTCTGTTAAAAAGCTACAAATCCTTCTATGACTGTGGCCTTGCAACGGCTGGTCCCCTTACTTACTACAGAGCTGCCCGCCTCATTGTGCTCAATGAAAGGCTCATTTACACTAACAGTGATCCTGCATATGAAACCGAATGCTTGATGATGGCCGACACATGTACTTAGCGGTTCTCCCCTACAAGACCTCTGCTGTCACCAATGTGACCCTAAAAGGTTGGTCTGACAGTATAAAACACATGCATGGCAGATGTGCACTAGGAGGCACTCTACTCCCTGAGGTAGTCACACTCTCAGACTTTTGAGGGGTGGGACACTCTTGGCATTTCAACGTGGGCTGAATGGCTAACACATGCTATCTTAAGATCCTTCACAAACCTCCCATAGATTTTGGCTATAAATGTTTACAATTTCGTCACTTGCCTCTCCCATATACTGGACACCCTGAAGACATACAAGACTTCCACCCACTTGAAGCCAAAATCACAATGGACGACTTGGGCCACAAATAAAAGATCTCCTAAATCTACAAATCAATAGTCATCAATTCACTCAACACATTCTGAAAACTTCGACGGCCATGGGAAATAGACATAGGCCCCATAGAGGATGACGTAAAGGTGAGAGGCACTAGCTGCACCAAGGGACAGCGCTATAACCTACCAGTATAGCCCTACAGAATTTCAATACCACCATTGTACATTTATACATGGAAAAAATCTAGCACGTGCACTGCGATTCATCAACCCTTGTCCTCCGATGTCGCAGTAAAACCGGTGATCTAATGCACATGATTTGGCACTGTAGGTTTCTTCAGAGGTTCCGTAGCGCTGTGGAAACCAATTGCAACGTTGTGATGGGTTGACATATTCCATTTGATCTCCCCAGATAACAAAAACTATTTCTTGGCATGGCCTTTGTTGTTGCCAAACACAAAATTGCTCAGTGCTGTTACTCCACCACTCCCCGAGCACTGCAGGGTGGATGCGAGGCGTGGATGAATACCGGGTCCTTGACAAACCAATATACAAGTAGCAAGGATGCCCACAGAGACATACAAAACTGTGGGACAGGTGGGCACAATATTGTGGAATGCTAGATTGAATGACCTACACCACAGAGAGATACTGACTATTGTAGAATGATTTATATATAATTATAATAATAATGCCGCCTGTTATCTTGCAACTAGATATGTGATATTCCACCGACTGGAGAAACTTTCTTGTGGTTCAGTACATTGTTCATACGTCATTATTGCAATTAAACTCAATGTGTTATTCTGAGTGTATATGCAATAGTATTTACCATCTCTGTTCTTACTTGCATAGTCTAGCCCGAATAAAATCAATAAAACAAACGTATTACAAAAACACACAGAGTGGTAATGTCTGTGCGTCCACATGGAATGATAAATGAAATTATAACAATGTATAAGTGCAGTTACCCAAAAGCGTCAAGGTGCTAACAAGAGGGGGAGGGGAGCTCCAACGAAGGAAAGAACTAGTTCAAGAAAATTACCATCAGTCACAGAGTAAAAAGCCAGGTCTTCAATGCTTTCTGGAAATTACTATGTTCCTGTAGATCACTAATAACTCGTGGAAGAGAATTCCACAACTTTGCTGCAGCCACAGAAAAAGACCTTCCCACCCACCTGGTGTTCTAAATTTGGGAATACCCACAAGATTGTGATTAGCAGGCCGAAGAGGTCTAGTGGGAAAGTATCTCTGGAATTTCTTTGTTAATGCATGAAGAGCCAAAGCGTGTGGCAGTCTATCAGAGGCTCTATTGCTTCTTACTGGAGAAAATCCTGAATCTGAATAACAATTTCAAGCCTGCATTGCAGCATTTTGTGGCAGGAATGTGAAAGCATACGAAGAAAAGAAAAAATGCAGCCTAATATGCTTTCACTGCACAATGAGAAAAAGAGTCCAGTCTCTTTAAGAGTCCACAAGGTTTTCCTACCCATAGTGCACCCTATAGTTACTTAAGGGAGACAGTTCCAGTAAGTTAGTTAATGAAGTTTTACATTATTTATCCACTTTCCAGTGCCCAACATTACCCACCTGTGAAGACTGATGTTTTGGTTATGACTTCAATGAAGAGTTCTAGGATGCAAAACTAATACTATAAGTAAGTAACCTTTTCTTCTGCACTGTGGGATCAATCAATCAATCAATGTTTGTTAAGCGCAACTACTCACCCATGAGGGTCTCAAGGCGCTGAGGTGGGCGGTGGGCGTGGAGCATCCATCAGTGCAGTGGTTCTTCAAATAGCCATGCCTTCAAATAGCCATGTCTTCAGCTCTTTCTTGAAGTTGAGGAGGGGTGTAGTCTGTCTGAGGTGGGGCGGTAGGGCGTTCCAGGCTGTGGTGGCGAGGTAGGAGAATGAACGTCCCCCAGTTCTTGTTTTTCTGATGAGGGGTACTTTGGCGAGAGAGAGCTGGGCTGGGCGTAGGGTCCTGTGGGGTACGTGGAAATTGAGGTGACTCAATTTCCACGTACCCCACAGTTCAGTTCACAGAATCAGTTCCGTTAGGCTGGTCCGGTGTCGTGGAGGGCTTTGTGTGCGTTGGTGAGGATCCTGAAGGTGATTATTTTCTCTATGAGGAGCCAGTGTAGTGTGCGCAGGTGCTGGGAGATGTGACAATGTTGAGGCAGGTCGAAGACCAGTCTGGCAGTGGCGTTCTGGATGTTCTGTAGTTTGCGGGTGAGTTTCATTCTGGCATAGAGCCTGTTGCCGTAGTCCAGTCTGCTGGTAACGAGGGCGTGTGTGACAGTCTTTCTGTGTTTGAGGGGGATCCATTTGAATGTCTTGCATAGGAGGTGGAGGGTGTGGAAGCAGGTGGATGCTACTCAGTTGATTTGGCAATCCATGTTGAGATTGGAGTCCAGGATGATTCCGAGGTTGCAGGCTTGGTACGTGGGGGTGGGTGGGCTTCCGAGGGTGGGGGGCCACCAGGAGTCGTTCCATGCGTCATGATTGAGGGCCCATGATGAGTACTTCAGTTTTGTCTACATTGAGTTGTAGGCAGCTGCTTTTCATCCAGTTGGTGACTGCTCCCATGCCTTCACAGAAGTTGTGTCTGGCTGTGTTGGGTTTGTTGGATAGGGAGAGGATGAGTTGGGTGTCGTCAGCATAGGAGATGATGTTGAGTCTGTAATTTCTGACAATGGCGGCTTGCGGGCCATGTAGATGTTAAACAGCGTGGGGCTGAGGGAGGATCCGTGGGGAACTCCGCATGTGGTAGGTGTGGGGTCTGAGAGGAAGGGGGGGAGTCTTACTCGTTGAGTTCTGCCGGAGAGGAAAGATCGGATCCAGTCGAGGGTCTTGTCTCTTATGCCGGCCTTGTGAAGTCATTGTAGCAGGGTGTGGTGGGAGACTGTGTCAAAGCCCGCCGAGAGGTCAAGCAGGATGAGGGCCGCAGTCTATCCCTTGTCCAGCAGAGAGCGGATGTTGACCGTTGCGGCTAGGAGGGCTCTTTCAGTGCTGTGGTTTTTTCTGAAGCCAGATTGGGAGGCGTTGAGGATGCTGTGGTCTTCAATGAAAGTGGCGAGTTGGCTGTTGATGGCTTTCTCAATGACTTTGCTGGAAAAGGGAGCAGGGAGATGGGCCTGTAGTTCTTGAGGTCAGTGGGGTCTGCCAAAGGTTTCTTGAGGAGAGGGGTGATCTCGGCGTGTTTCCAGTCGTCAGGGAAGGAGGCGTCTGCTATGGAGCGGTTGATGGTGAGGCCGAGCTTGGGGGCAATGGTTTCAGTGGCTCTGTTGAAGATGTGATGGGGGCACGGGTCCGTGGGGGCCCCAGAGTGTATGGTCCTCATTGTCTTCAGTGTATCTTCGGTGGTGAGGGGTTTCAGTTGGTGATCGTTGGGTTTTTGGTGTCGGGTTCCGGTGAGGGGTTCTGCACATAGGTTGTCCTCGCTGAAGTTGTCGTAGATGGTCTTGATTTTGTGGTGGAAGTATGTGTTGAGTTTGTTGCAGAGATCTTGTGAGGGTGGGATGTCCGTTGCTTCGCTGTTTGGTTGGGCGAACTCCTTGATGATGCTGAAGAGTTCCTTGCTGTTGTGTCCGTGTGAGGAGATTCTTTCTTGCATTGCTTTCTTTCTGGTGTGATGAGATGGTGGTGTGCGGTGGTGGTGGCTCTGAAGTTGATTTGGGCTTCTGTAGATTTGGTGTTTCTCCAGATTTTCTTGAGGCGTCGCTATGTGCATCTGGATTCTCTGAGTTCTGCGGTGAACCAGCTGGCTTTCTTGGCGTGGGTGCTGTTGTTATTTTTGACGGGGCTATGGTGTTGGCGCAGTCGGCGATTCATTTGTGAAAGGTGCGGGCTGCGATGTTCGGGTCTTCGTTGTGTGCGATGGGGGTAGAGTTGGCGAGGGTGGCGGTGAGCTGGTCGTCAGCGATTTTTGCCCAGCTTCTACGAGATAGTTGGTGTTGGGGTCTGGGGATGGTGGGTGTGTTGAAGGTGAAATGGTAGCAGCAATGGTCTGTCCATGGAAGTTCGGAGGTGTGGCTGAAGGTGATGGAGGTTCCTGTTGTGAAGATGGGGTCCAGGGTGTGTCCTGCTGAATGTGTTGGTTTTGTCACGATCTGTCAGAGCCCTATGTTGTGGAGGTTGTCTAGAAGGGATGCGGTGTTGGGGTCTTGTAGGTTGTTGAGGTGAAAGTTGAGGTCTCCCAGCAGGGTGTAGTTGGAGGCTGCGATGGCTTGCGCAGTGATACTGTCTGTGATGGAGTCAGAGAAAGGTGCGTGGGCCCATGTGGGCGGTAGATGAGGGTTCCCCTGAGTGTGGACGATGGCGATTCTACCCCCCCCCCCCAGGTGGGTGGGGCGGTCTTTCCAGGTGATCTTGTATCCTTAGGGAATGGCAATGGCAATGTCCAGGACATAGGTGGTGTTGGTCCAGGTTTCGGTGAGGAATGCAACGTCTGGGGTGGTGCTGTCAAGGAGGTCCCAGATTTCGGTAGCATATTTGTGGAGGAAGCAGACGTTGAGGAGGATGCATTTCAGGATCTTCGGTGTGGGTGTGATGTTGCAGGTGTGTTGTGCCGGGTCGAAGGTTTTGGTGGTGGTGTAGGATTGGCGGCAGCGGAGGCAGCTGAAGGGTCCGTGGGTGTCGGCAGGTGATGAGGGCTTGCAGCTGTTGTTGCTTCCTGGGTTGAGTGTGTGGAGTGCTGCTGACATGTAGAGGTGGCGGGTGGGAGGTCCAGGGGTCCTGGCACTGGTCACCGGTCGGGTTGCGGACAAGCGCAGACGGGCTTGCCTTTGCGTGGCCGCCATTAAGTAGGGAGAGGGGGGAGGAGAGGACAGTTGGGAGGTGGGAGCGCAAGAAAAGTGGCGGGTACTCGGGGCCAGCAGCGGCGGGAAGAGTGAAAGTTGGGAAAAAGTGTGAAAGAGAGAAATGAGAGAGAATGCAAGAAAAATAAGAAAATTAGAGTAAAAAGCACAGAAAAAAGGAATAAGATAGAAAAAGCACAGAAAGCGCAAGGGCACAATCCAGCAAGCAGAAAAGCACGAAAGGGAGATGACAGAGAAAAAGAGGCTGAGGGCCGGTGGGCAGCCTAACAGAAGAGCAAAGCTCTCCCACTAGACACCAGGGATGAGGCGCAGGCAGGAGGCCTGGGGGTGGAGGAGGGCCTCTAATTTCTGACTGGGGTCAGAGTTCAATAGACACGGGCTGCACTTACTGGAGGAGCTACACAGAGGCAGAGCAGTTCACTGACCAGTTCAGTGGGGTCTTCATTGATGACACCCGAATACAGTATTGTAAACAAGGTTAGTAGATCTACCCTTGAGCTAATCAATACAAACTCCTTTGTCATGTATATACAGATCCTGTTTTATTTTTTAAGACATTTATTGCAGATGAAACATTTCCTTTGCATTGAAGACAAAGTTTTATCTACAGCTTTATTCCAGATGACGCACTTCATTAGTATTGAAATCTAAGTTGTTTTTGCAGCTGGCGCATGTTTCTCCCCCTACATGGCTGAACAGCATAGGGCTTTCTCAAGGCTACATTTTTGCAGTAAATATCTTAAGTCAATTAATAGAGATATATGTCCTTCATCAGTATGTGAGGTGAAAAAGAACTAGTATTCTAGTGAGAATTGTGCCATAGTACAGTGGTTGTTACTTTTGGTCACAAAGAATACTTCAAAATGTCCAAAAATAAACTTCACCTTTTCCTAATAGTATGATATTTGTGTGAGATATATGAAATGTGAGCTCTCTGTTGTTTTTTAGGTTAGTGACCTAGCATTCACCTCTTTGCTTAAATAAACAGTTCAGTCAATTGATGTAAAAAATAGGGTGCCGAAAGTATCAGTGAAAAGAAAATTGAGACTGATGATTTCATATGTTGAGTGGTGTCAAGCAGAAAGACGAGGGAGAGAGAGTGTAGGAAAGAAGCCAGGTATAATACCTTTCATCTTATAAGGTTAATGTTCATCCTTATATTGTGCAGACAAGACCTACTAGTATCCAAATCCAGTCCTTGGAAATACAATCAATTAGACATAAAAGCAATCTCTTTTTCAAGGTCATCTAGATAAAATAAAATAAGAATAAGCGTCCATAGGAGGTCATACAATACATGCTGTCAAATTAAATATGTTACAAAATAATTTTAAAAGAATTATTATTGGTTCAAGTATCCATAGTATAACAGCTATTTACAGCGTTTCTTGTTATATAGTGTCATAGAAAGGTTTTGACCAATATTAGATACCAGCAAGATGTACAGGGTCCTTTCCAAACCAGACTCCCTGATTGTGACCAAATTGTACCTAACTACATTTCAGCCATTCTTGTTAAATAGATAAGGGCCATTTAAATGTGAGTCATTTGTTCTTGACATTAAATGAAGAGTATTTGCAACCAGAAGTATATTACACAAAGGTATTTATCAATATAGGTGACATTTCAGTTGGGAATCATTATAAATAGATCAAGAGTATGGGTGTGTGTCTAAGGTCGTCTTATGAGTATTTAGGTAGCATTCCTGGATTGTTTGTTTTAATTATCTTATTGCACTGCCAATGTAATGTTGATTATAGGGAGAGGTTTTCGGGTAGATGACATTTGTGCTTTCACAAATGATAAATTCATCTATTTTATGCCGCCAACCATTTTTTGAGATTTAGTTTAAGAAAGGCCAAGTTTGCAAACTGAACTATTCTTACAGGTATAAAAGCCTCGTGGTTGTTGTAGAAAGACTGATTGTTCTTTTTTGTCTTGTGAAAATGATGGGCAGAGTTTTTCTCTTAAGTTTGGCGCTCATTTGAAACTCAGTTGTGGGTAAGTTTTGATGCTACCCATTATGGTTGTATTGCTTATAAGGAGTGACCAGTGCTTGTTTACTAATTTACAGATGTGGTGATGACCGTTATTAAATCTTATAATGAAACGAATTATGGGTTTACCTTCTTTGATTGTGGTGTTTCTTAAAAAAGAATTCCGATCTATAGTTGAGACTTGCTCTTGTATTTTCTCCAGTTTTGTTCGGTTGTACCCACTTTTATGTAATCTTTCTGTTATTTTCTGTGCTTTCTGATCATAATCCTCTTTCTTGCTGCAATTTCATCTTGCTTTTCAGTATTTGCCAACTGGAATATTGGAGACTGTGTCGTATGGATGTCAACTGTTAGCACGAATAGAGTCGTAAGCTAAAAAACTTCCTTCGTATAGCTACTGTTTGGCAAGAGGGAGAGAATTACTTGGAAAGTACCAAATTAAGGTATTTATGAAATAATATAGAGAAAGAGATACTCTATTTGTATAGATTTCTGAAGGCTTCCTGACCCATTTTAGCACCTGCTTAAGCGTTAGAATCCAAGCAAAAAGTATTTGTAAATGTGTGTAGTGATTTCCACTGTTTTACATATGTGAGCTATTTGTGCATGTCAGATCCAAGCTGTAGTAACTGCTTTCCCACTGGTAAAATGAGATATAGATTTGCCAGATAGAGGTTTGTTTGCAAATTGATAGCATCATGTGATACCAGAAACTATCCATCTAGCAATATATTACTTGAATGTGGATGTGCCTTGTCTAATCTGACCGTAGTTAATGAAAAGTTCATGTTTCTTCTTTATATCCATGTACCCTTGTGTAGGGCACATTTTGAAGGATTATGGAAGAAGCTAGGATGAGTAATAGTCTGGTCAATATGAGAGTCAGTAACTACTTTCGGGAGGAATGAAGGATAAGTTCTCATTACCATTGTATTAGAATGCAAAACAGTATAAGGTTTTACTGCAGACAGGGCAACCAGAAATTTGCTTACTCTTCTGGTACAGGTGATGGCTATTAAGAATGCTATCTTCCAAGACATGTACGGCAATGTAGTCTTGTGTATAGGCTCAAAAGGTGAGCCCAATAATTCTGATAGCATAGTGTTCAACTCCCTAGGTGGAGATGTATGTCTAATCAGAGAAAACACATTTGTAAGTCCTTTGAAGAAGTCTCTAATGAAAAGTAGTTAATTTTTTTTTATAGTTGGTTAGGAATCTTTCTGTATGCTGTAATGGCGGCCAGATAAACTTTTAATTATGAAAATTGAAGGTTTGTCTGAGGTAAATGAAGCAAATAAGGTAAAATCACTTCTTGACAAGTGCTACGATGGTGACCGTTATCTAGACACCAAATAGAGAATCTCTTCCATTTTAAATGATAATATAAACTTGTGGAAGGGTGTTTTGCTTCTTGCAAGACCCCCATGCATGCAGGTGTTTGACTTCAGGAGCCATGCAGCCAATTCAGTGATGCAAGGGTCGGGTGTTGGATTTTACCTTGAAGTTTGGTTAGTAGGTCTGGTCTGTACGACACCCTCCTGTGTGGTTTTAGAATTAGAAGTAAATTCGGGTACCACTACTGTCTCGGCCAATCAGGTGCTATTAGTATCATGTTTTAGGGAAATGTTTGAAATTTCAGTATCACAGCTGGAATTAGTGGGATAGGTGGAAAAGAGTAAAGAAATAGTCTCGACCATTTGATCATAAGGGCATTCTGTAGACATCCCTATTAAGACAGATGGGTGTGAAGTCTCAGAATATATTTTTTGCTGTTGCAAAGAGGTCTACTGAAGGTGTTTCCCACTCTTCGAAAATGTTGTTTAAAATTTCATTGTACAGTACCCAGTTGTGTGATTCCTCGAAATAACGGCTGAGAAAATCTGCTTGGATAATACCTTTTCCTAGAATGTGTACTGCTGGTAGGTTCAGTTTGTTGGTTAAAGCTCAAATCTAGATCTGGTACCTCCTTGTCTGTTTAAATAGTGCATTCTCTTGATGTTGGCTGTTGCTGTTTGAATGGCCGACGATACTTTCAAAGATGGGAGAAAGGCCTAGATGGACTGCTCGGAGTTCAAGGTAGTTTATGTGTACGAGGTTCCCCCTGTGTCCATTGCCCTAAACTGTCAGATCTTGAAGATGAGCTCTCCATCCTGCAAGAGAGGCAGCTGTTACTATGCTCTAAGATGGAAGTTCTTTTTGAAAAGCGAACCCTAAGAGCATCTTGTCTGTTCTGCCCCACCATGCAAGTGATTGTTTTGCTACTGTGGTCAGAATCAAGGTGTTTTTCTAATTGTTTTTCTCTGACACCATTTATCCACTAAACATTGCTGAAGGGGTCTCATATAGAACTTTGCATTTGGAATAATGTATATCCATGAAACAATACAGCTTGACAGAGAGGCTATTTGTCTTGCAGTTGGGTATGAGGTGGCTTTGGGGGTGTAACATTTGTCCCGAAAAGTGAAAACTATTCCTCTGAAGAAAAAAAGTCTTGCCTTTATGATGTCCAACATTGCTCTTAAGAAGGCCAATCTTTGAAATGGTGATGGAACTGATTTTTGGTTGATGATCTGAAAACCTATGCTGTTCAGTAGTTTCATTGTTGATAGGAAATCCCGTTTCACCTTCTCTTGGATGGGAGTCTTTACACTGGCATAATGAACCTTGAGCCCCCCCCCCCCCCACACTGCAAAGTACAGGGATGGGCCCCTCCTCTAGACTCACTATGATCTCTGAAGACAGGGTACTGTACAGAGGCCCCTCCCTCATAGAGCTCGGCTCCCCTACACCGCAGGGGTTGCAAGGACCTTTGTTATACCACTGAGCCTTTAGCAGCCAACTGTTTAAGCAGGGATAGATAAAAAATACTTCTCAAGTTTGCTGTTACAACAGCCATGCATTTCGAAAAAGTGCATGGGGCAAATTTGAGGACAAAAGTTAGTACTTTGTACTGAAAGTGATTTTTTCCCACTACAAAATGGAGAAATGTTCTTGTGGTGTTGTGCTATTGGAATGTTCATTCTTTATGTCTTAGATGTGGATATACTTGTTGTAGGGCAGAGCATACAAAATGTTTCCTTCTTGATAAATTTGTGTATCGTAGATCTAGTATTGGTCTGTATTGGTGTTTTGGACTTTTTTCCTCCATGAGAAAGTATCTTGAGTAAACTCATTAGCCTTTCAAATTGGGTTCGATTGCTCTTTTTCTTAACATGATTGATGTTTCTTTCTGTAGAATGGAAAGTGGGTGTTTTGAAGTTAGTTTTGGTGGAACTGAGGTGTAGTGGAATGTAGAAAGTATCCACAGTAACTAGCACCAATTTGCCTCTGCCACATGCAAGGACACCGTTATAACCATTGGAGTCCGTAATGGAGTGTGGTAATAGTCTGTCCTCTAGGGGAATGAAACATCACTGAGGTTGTTTTGACTTTCAGTATCGTCTATGCTAAAGGCTACATCGGCCCCTGTGGTTACTGTTGATGTTGCTGCTGTCTGTAAAAAGGCCATCCAGGGGTTTTAACCCACCTTATGTTGATAAAATCTGCTAATTCTAGTCCTGTATTGTTTTCTGGAGAACTTTTTTTGTTCTTCGAGGCCAACTGCTTTCATGATCTCTTACTCGCTTTTCATTTTTAGCATTTGTTGCTACATATGTTGTTCAAAGAGAGATGATCCTGAAAAGGGAAGGTTTACAATTTCTAATTGTGCCTCGGGTTTTAGGGTTGTGATGCAGAGCCAGGATAATCTTCAAATGGATATGCCATAGCAATATCCAGTGGCCGCCAACTTAGTTGAATCACCCAGAGCACTAATGATCTGATTAGCTACCAGAGTCCTCTTGAAGCATTCTAGTAAAATCTTGCTGACAGTGTTTCGCTGAGTTTGCTATGGAG
Source organism: Pleurodeles waltl (assembly GCF_031143425.1). Lineage (NCBI taxonomy): Eukaryota > Metazoa > Chordata > Amphibia > Caudata > Salamandridae > Pleurodeles > Pleurodeles waltl. The sequence continues at coordinate 1,694,994,821 of NC_090440.1, forward strand.
GAATGCATACGTTCACATATTTCTCTTTGGTAGCAAAAAAAAGAGAGCAGTGGCGCTAGTGTTTTTACAATGTATGGCAGCTATGCTGCACACCTTCCATTCAGTTCCATGGCACCCATGCGCTTGTTTTCTTGCTCTGGTCAGTGCTTTAAATGGGCCGGTACTGTCCGGTACTGAGTACCGGCACTTTTTTATTTTGAGAGGGAGAGTACCGGCACATCTCAAGAAAAACGTAATACTTTCAATTGGAGAGTACCGGCACTTCTTAGAAACAAGCAGGTACTCTGATATAGAGTACCAGCACTTTAATTTTTCCATTTCAAGCACTGGCTCTGGTGGAACCGTGGTGTCCGGAGTGGAAGCATGTTGTCTTCTCACGAGGTCATGATTACAGAGTCTGGTTTGGGGTATGACTTTAAGAGGTCAGGGTCATGTTGTGGTGCTTTGTACCTTTTAAACAGTCTTGGTGTTCATGTTTTGACTGTTGCAGAGGTAAGGAGTTTGCCTTCTGCTATCTCAAGCAGTCCAGGGACAATCAGCAAAAGAGGCTTAGGGGCCACTCTCATTTGCAAAGTTTCTAGTATCATTGAAACAGATAGTTGTGTGGCTTTTAGAGGGATGTTTAATCTAGTAGCCCTTCTGTCTAAAACTTTATGACAGGTACAAATCTCATCTACCGGAGAGGTGTTATTTGGAGGTGCTGCTGGTGAAGTTGGGATATACCATGTAATACCATGTGAGGTTGTGGAAGGTGATCTGGATCTTGATGGAGATCTGAAACACTTTTTTGTTTTCTAGAATTTGATGAAGGGACACTGGTGATCGTTGAGGAGATAGTTTTCTTTTTCTAAGGGGAAGACAATAAAGGAGGTCTCACCGCCAATTTCGGAGAGATTTGTAAAGGTTGTAAGGGCTCCTGCAGTGGATCCTCAAATGGTATGATAGGTTTTATTGGCCTCAGTAGTAGTGGATGAGGATTTGGTGAAAGGGGTCGAGATGCAGGAGGAGAAGACTTGGATAAGCCCTCTACTCTTCTTAAGTGTGGTGGTTAACCCCTTCGCAGCCAAGGACAGAAAGGCAGAAAGCCCACCAGGGAAGATTTGTTTTCCAAAATAAGAGGGTGGGGGTATGACCATACCCCCACCGCAAGTAAATGGGGCCAAAGTTGTTCTGCCCACTAGTGGGCAGATGGGACAATTACCCCCTATCCACATCCCTTGGGGGCAGAAAGTCTACTAGATGCCAGGGAATTAAACAAAACAAAATAATGGGGTGGTGGCTAACAACCAGTATTGGCCTGGTTATGCTCCCACCCCAACTGAAGGGGGTAACAGTCTTTCAGCTCTCCCCCACACACTAAAACATCTTATCCAACGGCAAGCAAGAAGACATTTGATTATTTTGGGTTTTGGTTTTACATTTGGGCCATGAGAGCTTGGCTAACTCTCAAAAACGTCCCATGTGGAATGGTGAGGCCTGCACTTTTTGGACTTTGGGACGCTGCCATGTAGAAAAATCCACAAGACCTAGACACATCTGAAAACTAAACATCTGCGTGATTCCAGGGTGGTGTGCTTCACATGCACCCGCACCATTTTCTCACCCACAATGCCCTGAAAACCTCCAACTTTGTTGGAAATCACACATTTTTCCTACATTTTTGTGATGGAACCTTCCGTAATCTGCAGGAATACACAAAATTCCTACTACCCAGCATTGTCTCATCTATACCTATAAAAATTCTGCTGCACTTGTGAGCCTAAAAATGTTTTTTTTCAAACTGCCCTTTTGGACCCGCTTTGGCTCCCCCTCAATGTTTTTGGCTCTTCCCTATCACAGGCACTTGGCTCACCTACACAAGTGAAGTATCATTTTTACCGGGAGACTGAGGGGAACATTGGGTGGTAGGAAATTTGTCCCAGTGCGGTGATTCCACACAGAAATGTGGGAAAATTTGTTTTTTTAGCTAAATTTGAGGTTTGCTGAGGATTCTGGGTAAGAAAACATTGGGGGATCCACGCAAGTTACACCTCCCTGGACTCCCTCGGGTGTCTAGTTTTCAGAAATGTCTGGGTTTGGTAGGTTTCCCTAGATGGCCGTTGAGCCCAGGACCAAAAAACGCAGGTGTCCCCCCCCCGCAAAAATAGGTAGCTTTGTATTTGATAATTTTGATTTGTCCAGATAGTGTTTTGAGGCCTTTCCTTTCACGGGCACTAGACCTACCCACACAAGTGAGGTACCATTTTTATCGAGAGACTTGGGGGAACGCTGAGTGACAGGAAATTTGTGGCTCTTCTCAGATTCCAGATCTATCTGTCACCAAAATGTGAAGGAAAAGTGATTTTTTGGCCAAATTTTGAGGTTTGCAAAGGATTCTGGGTAACAGAACTTGATGAGAGCCCCACATGTCACCCCATCTTGGATTCCCCTAGGAGTCTAGTTTTAAAAAAAGGCACAGGTTTAATAGGTTTCCCCAGGTGCCAGCTGAGCTAGAGGCCAAAATCCACAGCTAGGCACTTTGCAAAAAACTGTTTTTTTTTCTTTGGGAAAATATGATGTGTCCAAGTTGTGTTTTGGGGCATTTCCTGTGAGGGCGGTAGGCCTCCCACACAAGTGAGGTACCATTTTTATCGGGAGACATAGGGAAGTGCTGTGTGGAAGCAAATTTGTGGCTCCTCTCAGATTCCAGAACTTTCTGTCACCGAAATGTGAGGAAAAAGTGTTTTTTTGGCCATATTTTGAGGTTTGCAAAGAATCATGGGTAACAGAACCTGGTGACAGCCCCACAAGTCGCCCCATCTTGGGTTCCCCTAGGTGTCTAGTTTTAAAAAATGCACAGGTTTGGTAGGTTTCCCTAGGTGCCGGCTGAGCTAGAAGCCAAAATCTACAGCTAGGCACTTTGCAAAAAACACGTCAGATTTCAATGTAAAAATTTGATGTGCCTATGTTGCGTTTCCTGTCGCGAGCATTAGGCCTACCCACGCAAGTGAGGTACCATTTTTATTGTGAGACTTGCGGGAACACAGAATAGCAAAACAAGTGTTATTGCCCCTTGTCTTTCTCTACATTTTTACCTTCCAAATGTAAGACAGTGTGTAAAAAAGCCACTGCTTCTCAACACCCTATCTTGTGCCCATTCTGGAAATACAAAGGTTTTCTTGATCCCTACTTTTCACTCTTTATATTTCAGCAAATGAATTGCTGTATACCTGGTATAAAATGAAAACCCATTGCGAGGTGCAGCTCATTTATTGGCTCTGGGTACCCAGGGTTCTTGATGAACCTACAAGCCCTATATATCCCCGCAACCAGAAAAGTCCAGCAGACGTAAGGGTATATTGCTTTCAAAAATCTGACATTGCAGGAAAAAGTTACAGAGTAAAACGTGGAGAAAAGTTGCTGTTTTTTTCACCTCAATTTCAATATTTTTTTATTTCAGCTGTTATTTTCTGTAGAAAACCCTTGTGGGATCTACACAAATTACCCCTTGCTGTATTCAGAATTTTGTATACGTTTCCGAAATGTTTAGCTTTCTGGGATCCAGCATTGGTTTCACACTCATTTTTGTCACTAACTGGAAGGAGGCTAAAAGCACAAAAAATAGAATAAATGGGGTATGTCCCAGTAAAATGCCAAAATTGTGTTGAAAAAATTGGGTTTTCTGATTCAAGTCTGCCTGCGCCTGAAAGCTGGGAAGATGGTGATGTTAGCACCTCAAACCCTTAGCTGATGCCATTTTCAGGGAAAAAATCTTCTTCTGCAGCCCTTTTTTCCCATTTTTGTTTTCAAAAACGAAATTTTCACTGTATTTTGTCTAATTTCTTGGTCTCCTTCAGGGGAACCCACAATGTCTGGATGCCTCTAGAATCCCTAGGATGTTGGAAAAAAAGGATGCAAATTTGGCATGGGTAGCTTATGTGGACAAAAAGTTATGATGGCCTAAGTGCGAACTACCCAAAACAGCCAAAAAAAGGCTTGGCACCAGAGGGGGAAAAGGCCTGGCAGCGAAGGGGTTAAAGAAAATGTGGCGATGTAAGTTGATGAGAATGCAAAAATGAAGATGACTCCAAAGAGGCAATTGGCAGAGATAGCTCATAATACTATTACTCTGCCATTTTTACCCTGGCCTGACACAAAGAATTGTGTTGAACACAAGAGGTGAAGTTTCCACAATCTTTCTACAATAAATGGGTCTTCTGTATCAAGCAAATGCCGCACCGTTCTTCTCTTTGCAGCCTAAAAATTGCTAGTGTTTCTCCCCGAGTGTTTAGACCTCTGACATTCAAGGTCATAATGTTAACGTCACTCTTTTTAAAGAAAGTAATGCAAAGAAAAAGCCTTGGTGGGAAATGTCTCGTCATGACGGGGATGGAGCTATGGAATGATCTTCCCTATTAAAAGTGGCTCCATCACTACAGAGTTTCATTAGCCACTGAAAACAATTCTCATAAATAATGTCTCTCCTAATGCCTAATAAACACCGCAACTTTGCGTTCTCAAGCTTTTCCGTTCCATATTTCTGAACCCGCCTATGCCTTTAGAGTGTCTGGCTGCTTCTCCGTGTATGCACCTCCTCAACAACCTTGAGGAACAGTGACTGGATTTAAATCTCTAGGGGTCGCAGTGCGTCATTTGAGTCAGTGATTGCTGGTGGGGGCCACCAGCACTCATTTTGGGGGAGAGGCCTTATTTTTCTCTATCAGTCATTTATCGAGAGCTAGAGAGAGATATATAAACAACGCGGAAAGATAAAGATATGGAAAGATGGGAAAAACAGTAAAGGGGAAAAAGCAGGAACCTGCAAGAATGAGATAACGGGGCACGGACATGGACGTCATTTAGTGGTCGCAGCTGCTACCCCTAGCTTGCCCCTGGCGACCCCTGGCACTGCTTTTGCGACCCCTGGTCTCAGGGGGGCAAGACCAGTGCCGGAAATACAGCTGCAGCTCCTCCTTCAGGATGCCTGTTGGTATGCCATTCTCCTTGTTGTCTATCACGTTTTATTACACTAAAAGTGAAGATTTTTTTTGCTATGATGGTAAAACAAATTGTGTGTGTGTGTGTGTGTAAATGTAAGTAAGTTAAGGTCAAATGGTGTGTGATTTCACTTCCGCTACCCCAGGCATTTTGGCGAACTGAGTGTCTGGTAGTGGATTAAAGAACCAGGAGGTGGATTCAAGACTGTGCAGCCCAGGGATTGGGCTGGCCGCAGGCTTCTCAGCAGACGTTTTTTCACCAGCACTCACTCTTTTACAAATTAAGCACTGAGGTGTTGTGTCTCCACTTTGCATTACTGGGATATGGGTCCTTGCCAAATCACAGTGTGGTTGTTGCTGCAGGGGTGCAAGGCTTCGTATGATGGGTTTCCAGTTCCCTCCACTTCCCGGCATTCTTTAGTGGGGGCAAAGCCACATTCAGGTATGGCTGACAGCACGACCTCTAACTGCTACCAGATGGTCCTTTCACGCTGTATCAGGTGGATGCTGCCTTTCACAACTACTGAAGAAACCAGTGTTTCACAGCAAGGTGCTCTCATACCTTGCTGTCTGTCCAGGTTCAGAGCCTCTAACGGGTCGGGATCTTTTGCCTTTCTGCTGATGATAACTCGCTTCCGTGCCAACTCCGATTAGACTCTGAGAATGTGCCTCTGCCTCAGCCTAGGGTGGGTCCCAACTCTGCTGAGGCAGACGCTATTCTGTATGTCCCTTACACAGTCTGGATTTTTACTGACTACAAATCTCCGGCGCCTTAATTCTGCCCCAAGAACGTCTCCACTGGTGGTGCTTCTTGCAGTCTTTTGAGCCCCCACTACCTTCCCCTTCTCCCTGTAAATTCCTTTAAGTAGGTAAGGCTGCTCTTATCCCTTCTGTTGACGTCACGCTTCCCCACCACTACCCAGCGCGCACTTTTAAAATGGCACCTCTGTTGCAGCTTAGGCCATTTTTCTTGCAAATACCTATGTGGCGCCCTGCGCTTCACATAAGTGAACAACCTCGTGTAATATTCCGTGTGTAAGGGTGCACATGTTTGTTGAGGTGCTCTATTCTCTTGGTAGAATTCCCTCCAGGAAAGTTCCAAAGACCCTTGTTAAGTGCTGGTCTGTAGGAGAAGTCTACATTACACCTGCCGCTGACTGTGTGGCTCGCTGGTGAAGATTATTTGAAGACTCCAAAAAAACATCCTTAGCTGCATCTTGTTTTGTCTCCTTTGATTGTTGGAATCACCACATAGTTTAGTTGGGGATAACTCCGGCGAGCTGAGTAACCCAAATATCCTGCTCAGCACGACTATGGTTCCTGCTACTCTTTTGTGTCTATATGTCTGTTAGCTACAAGGTCACAGATGGCTATTAACGCATGTAGAGGTGGCTTCTGAAGTTATCAGAGGTGGCCTCTAAGGTTATCACCTGCATATCCATATCACTCCGTGTTAGAAAGCATGGTGCGGGCCGACACCTGCATATTGTTACCAGGTTGCAGTGATGTTCAAGGAGAGGAGTGCTGGCATTGTTTGAACGCACAGTACGCTTACACCCTCGTTGAGCAGCTGACGCAGGGACACAATGGCATTGTGCCATCACCACAAAATGCTATGCAGAAATGCGTGTGCGGAGGTTATGCCTCCGCTTTTCCTATCTTCTTCTGTTCGAAAATTTTTGCCCTGACTGCTGAGTCTCCACACATGTAAGTATACCTTTTAGAAGTAAAGGTGGGAGGGGCAGAGGACAGTGTATGGAAAATGGGGTACAGTTATGAATAAAGGCAAGGGGACTAGGGAGGACTAAAGTTTTTTTGTAGGGAGGGTTCAGGGAGTTAGGGAGTGCCAAACACCAACCCATAAAGGAGTAGGCCTACTGGTATTCACAAACTGTACTTCTAAAGTTACTATAGTCAAAAATGGGCTCAAAGTAGTAGTAAATTGTGCTGTGCTGCTACAAATATTTCTTGTAGGCTTTACAACAAGCAGGGCACTTTGTTGAGGTCTGTCAAAGTGTGAAGCGGGGCAGTCAAAGGGTGCGGTGTGACAGATGATACAGCTGACTCGCTAGGACTGAAGCCAGTTCAGGAGAACTTGTATGAAACAGTACTGTGAGAATGGCAACCCCTTGTGTGTGGTGACCCTCATGTTGACATCATGGTGGGTGATGAAACATTACAGTTATTGGTTGATTCTGGGGCTCAGATCACATAATCACTCAGGATCTCTTTCAGCAACCACAGGATAATAAACCTTTGGACCTGCCTGATCATTTTCTAGTGTTTTATGAAAGGGCGAAGGACAGATTTGTTGGGGGGGGCAGGGGGGGTTCATGGATGTTTTAGACCTCAAGGGAAGCAAACTCCTTAGCATAAAGGTGGCTGTGAAGAGTCTCCACATATATGGGTTGTTCCACCAGGGCTTATTTGACATGGGCCTGAGGCCAGGGGCTAAAGAGCAGGTCATGGTCATCACGAGCGAAGGGTTTGTGGAAGAAGTAATCAATAAGTACCAGGGTGTGTTCTTTGTTGGACTCGGAAAAATCAAGGATTTTAGACACAGAATCAAGATGCAGGATGGGGCAAAACCAGTGAAACATAAATTGAGGGGTGTTTTCTACAGCATCAAAGAGGTCCTTTATTGAATGCTGTCTGTGAGATGAATATGACTGAACCTTTAGATTCATGTATGTGTCTATCCCCAATAGTTGTGATATGGAAGTGGAGTGGCAAGTCAGTCTTTGCATGTGCTACTAAAATGCACAGAAGTATTGGAAACCTTAGGTGGAGCAAGATCGTTATCAAAACTCAACTTAATATCTGCCTGTCATCACGTCGAATCAGACGACGACAGGTTTTTTTACTGCTACTGGAACATTTCAATTTTGCTGGATGCTGTTTTGGCTTGCCTCCGGGGGCTTCTATATTTTAGCAGATTATGGTCCAGATGCTGAAAGATGTGACAAGCATGCCTATTTTCCAGGGTGATGTGTTTGCTTTTGATAGGGATGAGCTTGATCATATTTTTTAGGAGCGTGGGGTGTTTCTAAAAAACAAAAATGTGAGTTTCTGGAGACGGCGGTGAAGTATCTTGGTTGTGTTGTATCTGCAGAAGGTATCCAGCCCAAACCTGTGCTAGTTAGGGCAGGTGTGGCTCCTGTTCCCCCCAGTGAACAAGAGAGGTTTGAACGCATTTGCTGATTTGTGTGAATACTATTCATTGTTTATTCCTGACTATGCTGCTCATGGGACACCACTGATCAATACGCTGAAGCAGAAGGTGACATTCGTATGGGATGAGGATTAAGTCCCATCTTGTTAGCTCTAAAGCCCTGAGGCCTCATGATAGACCCTACAGTGTTTTATTACTATTTATGCCAGTAGGTTTGGCTTGGGGTTGTTCTTACCCAACAGAAGGGTGATGAAGAGGTGACCATTGGTTATGCGCTGTAGGTGTTGAAGGAGGCAGAGCTATATTGTTCAGCAATTGAAAAAGTACTGTTGGCTTGTTGGTGAGCCACAGAGAATATTCAGGATTACAACTTGGGCAGCAAGCCTTTCATTTGCATCCCCAATGGTGAAAAGGTTACATTTCATACCCATAGTATAAAATAGTGGTTGAAATATAATTTTGATAGTGCCCACTTCCCTGGTACAACAAAGGCCAGAGTTGATCTTTTACCAAGGTGTGCAGTTGCAAGTGAGTGGATAGAGGCAGCTGATGAATTGAAAACTTGTAATGTAGCAGCTGTTGATGCACAAGGGTTGAGTGCAGTCTCGACGGATGTATGGTGTAAGGCTTTAAGGAGGAGGAAGTTTTTGAAGTTTCTTTTTGTTTGTGTTGAATGGGCGGCCCAAACAAAGGAACATTATGGTGATCTACAGCCTTTTGCCAATGTCGCTGATGAATCGTTAGCTAATTGTACGTACGTTCAGATAAACCAGTTCCACCTCAGAATTTGAGGGCAGAATAGTGACTAACGCCATGAGGAAGCATTTGAGGCAAAAGCTTACCAAGAATAGGATATGCATATATTTTTGGTAACCATCCATCGACAAAGACATTGATCAAGCTGTTAAGGAGTGCATCACCTGTACAAGTTGTAAAAAGGATTAAAGGTCTCCTCCCCTTCCCCACTCCAGCCCACAGAACTGCCATCAGGACCCTGGGGGAAGGTGGCTCTTTTAATACCTTGCTAGTGCTCTAGTCCTAGTAGATTATTGCAGTAAGTGCCCGGACATGCTTTTCATTGCTGAACCCAGTTCTAAAATGGTGGTCAAATTCCTCAAGGATGTTTCTGAGGGAGGTGTACTCTGAATGTCTAGTTTCTGACAACTGAGTACAACTGTGAGTGCGGAAGTAAGAACTTGTTTAGAGTGTGGTGGTATCAAACATCGCCCTGTTTGCCATCCCCAAATCAGTGGGTTGGTAGAGGGGATGAACAGAGTCCTGGGAGAGTGTATGCAATGGGCTGTGGCAAACACGTGTTTCCAAATGCTGTGTGCTTTTATTGCACTACTTTGCACTCTTCCACCGGGGTCTTTCCTTTCAAGTTGTTGAGGTCCAGTAAGCCTACTCCTGAATTTGGCATGGTTGGCAAGGTGGGTCAAACAGGGTGCGCTGTTTCCCGAGTTAGATGTTTGGGTGAGGTCTCGGGTGTTGGAGGCCCAGGAAAAACAAAAGCCCTCTTATGACCAAAACAAGAGAGTCATATCTGTGACATTCAAGGAGGGTGATATGGTATGCATCCGTAAGCTGGGCATGTGGCAAATAGCAACAGGAAGTTAGAGCAGCAGAAGAATGCACATAGAGTGGTGTGTGATGGTGACTCGAGTGCTCTGCCAGGATAGAGGCTGTTGATGATGGTTCTTCTCCAGCCTTTAGGGGTTCAGTTTATGGAAAATGGCCAGAAGCAACATAGTTTGAAAATGAAGTAAGTACCTCTTCACTCTGCGTGATTTTTTTTTCCTCATCGTTTATTGCTCTGTTGTGCATGGGGCACAGGGTTTTAGATGTTTTGCATGTTTATTTTCAGATGTGTTTTGCTGTGGCTTTGCTGTGGTGTTCGTTTTTGTTGTGTGCTGTTTGGTGTATTTTTTTTTGTAGGAAAAAGGGTATCCATGTAGCATTATATGTATGCGTTTGTGCATGTTGGTTAAGGTGTTACATTCTCCCGGCAGAATTAGCTCCATGAATGTTCCACAGAAACGTGTTGAGTGATGGTTTTAAGTGACAGTTGCTGTTGGAGGAGCCTACCTAATACCTGCAGGTGGCTGAGTGGCTCGCCAGTGACGATTACTTTAAGACTCCAATAATTCTTCTTGACTGCATTCTGTTTTGTTTTCTCTGGTTATTGGAGTCAAAACACATTTTCATTGGCATCTAGAACAGAGATTTTTAAACTTTTGACTTCTGTAGCCCTCACTGCATCACTACTGAAAGCCAGGGAAGTTGGTCTAATCAATCTCTACAATCTGAACCTCACAAAAGTACACAAAACTACAGAAACAAGTATACATTAAACACATACACAAGTTATGAGTTATTCTCTTTAATTCACAAACAAAAAATACAAAAAGTGAAACTGTAACTTTAATGGGAAGGTTGGACTATTTTTTTAAGTCTGATTTTATTTCTAAAAGACAAAGTGGTATGCGAAATTGTAGCACATCACTTTCTTCTTTGCTCCTAATGTATTGTCCCTTTCTGTCAGTACATACAAGGTGGGTCTAGTGGCTTACTGGGATAATACATTCCCCTATGGGGGTGTGTGTTTAACCTTGTGTTCAACTCCAGTGGGTCCACTCAGCGTTTCATCCTTCTAAGGACCATTAATTTAGTACCACTGAGTTAGATAACTATAAACATCTCTCAGCACCAAGATAACCTTCTGGATGAATGACTTTCATATACAGGTTATGTTAGTGCTTCAGTTGAGGCAACGAATCGTCCATACTGCTGGCTGCTGTATTTGTGCTGCTCTCACGAATCAAGTTAAGTATACTAATTTCCTTCACATCTACAGAGTGTTACACAGGTTAAGAACATTTTAGATCTTAGCAGGTTAGAGAATTTACCTTAACTACGTGGATATCTTTCAGTGCTCCATCTTCATAGAGGACTGGGAAGACAAGCAATGAGCGTGCCTCACTACAGTCTTCATCTGGTTTCAGCTCATGCCATGAGATTAGAGTTTATTGTTTGCTGTTGTACCATTACAAGGATGTTGCCAGAGCTTCCAGGCTCCTCCCTTACAGCTAGAGGTTTCCAACTTCTCGTTGCTAATTCTGGTGAAGGGCCTGTACCCCAGCTTGTGAATCTCCATTTAACTCCTCCACGGGCAAGGCCTGGCATAATATCCCCTTGGAGGTCATGTAATTAGGTTTGCTTTGCAGCCTTGCCGTCAAAGTGGCAGAATGCTTAGTCACCAGCGAAAGGATTAGGAGACTGGCCTCCAGTAGCAGCTCCATTGAACTGTTAACTTTTAATTTAGGCGAATTTCATTTGCCGCCTAAAACAAGATGTCTTAGTTTCCTGTAATCACTTTTATGCACAATCTGCACAAAAATACTCACCCTTTCTACTCTCTGATCCTTTTGATGCTCTTTGCCACAATGTTACACCTCGCACTGCATCAGTTTTGTGAGATAGAGTGCACGCGGCTATGAACATACCTTCACCGTGCCATCTTAATGAACCTGCTTCACAGTACTACACAGTTTAGACCAGTTCCAAGATGTCATGAGTTGTGATACATCATGTGACAGTTCATTTATTTATAATGACTTATTTTTAAGGGTTTTATTGATTAAGGAAGTACAACACTGTACAGAACAACAACAAGAAGTACAGAGCCAAAGGAGTAACCAGACAACTAAATCAGTCCCCTCTTCAAACCAAAGCTCTTATGGCTGCACCAAGTAAACAAAGCAAGGCATCACGACCCTCCCAAGAGGAGCTCGCTTGTCTCTTCCATCCAAGTATGTATACATTCATCCTTTCATTCAACTGCTGATGTCCACAATTTCCCCTCTATATTCTGTCATTCATTCAATCTTTCATTTATCATTCAGTCTTTCACCATTCTGTCCATTTCATATCCAAACCTATGCATCCATCTCCAAGCCCATCCATCCATCTCTCTATCCATCAGCCCAACCTTTCACTCATCATCCCTCCATCCACTCTTTCACTCATCCATCCATCAATCCATCTAACCGTTCTGTCATCCATCCGTTGATCCATCCATCCATCTATTCAACCATCCACACATCCATCCTTTCATCCCATCCATCTGTCCCCCTTTCACTCATCCATCTATCCATCTTTCACTCAGCCATCCAATCACTTACCCTTTCACTTATCCTTCCAGCCAACCTCTCATCCAGCCATTTTCCCTTTCATTCATCCATCCATCCATTCACTCACTCACTCATCCATCCATGCTTTAAGTCATCTGACCATCCATCCACCCTCCCTTTCACTCATCTATCCATTCTTTCTCTCATCCATCCCTCCACCCTTTCATCCATCCACCCTCCCTTTCACCCAGCCATTCTTTCACTCATCTATCCATCTACCCTTTCATGCTTTTATCCACCCTCCATTTCACTCATCCACCCACTCTTTCATTCATCCATCCTCCCTTTCACTCCATCCATCTGTCTGTCCTCCCTTTCACTCATTCATCCATCAATCCATCCACCCTCTCTTTCACTCAGCCTTACATCCTTTCATTCACTCATCCATATACCCTTTCACTAATCCATCTATTCTTTCACTCATCCATCCACCCTCCCTAGCACTCATCCATCTATTCTTTCACTCATCCATCCTTTCATCCATAGTTTGTCATTCATTCATCCATCTACCCATCAACCATCCTTTCACCCACCCATCCATCCACTCTTACACTCACACATCCATCCTTTCACTCACTCTCTCTCCTTTGTCTGCCAATCTCCAGACAGAAGAGGCCCATCAAGAACTCCATCCGCTGTAACTTGTAAAATTGGGGTTCACGACAGTCCAGCATAAAGTCTTTCACTCATTCATTCATCCATCCATTCATCTGCTCATTCATCTATCCACCCAGTCATTCCATCCATCTATCCACCCTTTCACTCCATCCATCACAGCGACCGACGACATCAGGGTCATGCTCGACAAAGGTGAAACCGTGGCCCTCATCCTCCTTGACCTCTCGGCAGCCTTTGATACCGTCTGCAACACACACTTCGCACACGCCTCAACGACACGAGAATCCGCCACAAGGCCCTGGACTGGTTCACATACTTCCTCTCCAGCAGAACTCAGTGAGTCCGCCTCCCTCCGTTCCTGTCCAAAGCCACCAAGACCATCTGCGGAGTCCCCCAAGGATCGTCTCTCAGCCCTACCCTTTTTAATGTCTACATGGCGCCGCTCGCCAACATCGTCCGATCCCACGGCCTCAACATCGTCTCCTACGCGGACGACACCCAACTGATCCTCTCGCTCACGAAGGACCTCGCCACTGCCAAGACCAACCTCCACAACGGACTTCATGCCGTCGCCAACTAGATTGAGAGAAGCCGCCTCAAACTGAACTCGGATAAGGCAGAGATCCTCATCCTCAGCTCCAACTGATCAGCATGGGACGACTCCTGGTGGCCTGCCACACTAGGAGCCGCTCCAAATCCCACCACCCATGCACGCAACTTCGGCTTCATACTGGACTCATCGCTCAGTATGACCCAGCAAGTCAACGCCGTCTCATCCTCATGTTTCAACACCCTCCGCATGCTTCACAAGACCTTCAGATGGATCCCCATCGAAACAAGAAGAACGATCACCCCCGCCCTCGTCAGCAGCAGACTGGACTACGGCAACGACTCTAAGTTGGAACAACGGCCAAGCTCCAGAGGAAACTTCATTGCATTCAGAACGCCTCCGCACGCCTCATCCTTAACCTTCCTCGCCACAAACACATCTCAGCCCACCTCAGAGACCTTCACTGGCTACCTGTCAGCAGGAGGATCATCTTCAAACTCCTGATCCACGCTCACAAGGCACTCCACGACACGGGCCCTGCCTACCTCAACAAGCATCTCAGCTTCCACGTTCCCACCCGCCAGCTCCGCTCTGCCAACCTCGCCCTCGCCACCGTCCCTCGCATCCACCGTACCACAACCGGCAGCAGATCCTTATCCCACCTCGCCGCCAAAACCTGGAACTCCATCCCTGTCAACCTACGTCTGATCCAGGACTTCCTGACCTTCAGGAAACATCTCAAGACCTGGCTATTCGAGCAGTAGCAAACCCCTCCCACCCCCCATCCTCCTAGCACCTTGAGAGCCTACCGGGTGAGTAGCGCGCTTAACACGTGATTGATTGATCCATCCATCCTTTCACTCATCCATCCTTTCACTCATCCATCCTCCCATTCACTCCATCCATCTGTCCATCCTCCATTTCACTCATTCCATCCAACAATCCATCCACCCTTTCGCTCAGCCATACATCCTTTCACTCACTCATCCATCCACCCTTTTACTCAGCCATCCATCCACCCTCCCTATCACTCATTCATCGATTCTTTCACTCATCCATTCTTTCATCATCCATCCTTTCATCCAGCCATCCACTCTTTTTTTTACAAATGCATCCATTCTTTCACTCATCCATCTTTTCATCCATCCTTTGTTATTCATCCATCCATCTACTCAACAACCATCCTTTCATCCACCCACCCATCCACCCTTTCACTCACACATCCATCCTTTCACTCACTCACTCCCCTTTGTCTGTCAAGTTCGAAACAGAAGGGGTCCATCAGGAACTCCACTAGCTCTAAAGTTGGGCGTTCACAACATTGCAGCATAAAGCCTTTCACTTCTTCATTCATCCATCTGCTCATCCATCTATGCACCTGTTCATTCTATCCATCTATCCACCCTTTCACTCCATCCATCCATCATTTCACTAACCCAGCCATCCTTTCTCATCATCCATCCACTTTTTTACTCATCCATCCATTCACCCTTTCATCCATCCACCAGCCCTTACATCCATTCATCAATTCATTCACTTATCGTCCATCAACACATATATCTATCCATCCATCCATCTACCCACTTTCGCTCATCCGTATATTCTTTCATTCATCCATCCGTTAATCCATCTTTTCATTCAATCATCCATCCACCCGTCCTTTCTTTCATCCATACTTCTTTTCATTCACACGCCTATCAGTCTTTTCACTCACAGAACCAGCAAACTAAACACCCACCTTTCCACGTTAATTCGGGCTTTTTTTCTGCCGACCCAGAGACAGCAGAGGCCCATCAAGAACTCTACCCCCGCTTTAGCTGCTGAAGTCGGGGTTCACGACGTCCAGAGCACAGTGGCGCACAATGATAGACAAAATGCTTAGCGTACATAAAGCGTACTTACAATGACTTCTTAACAAAGATGTTGTTAACACGGTGCTCTCACAAGAGAAACTATGAAATTCTCGTTATTGTTGAGTATTTACTCTTAGCCAATCGTCCCAGACACTATTCTCAACCATTTCCCTGTTCCCTTAAAATCCATTTATTCTCAACACTCCATCACACTCTTTCTTCAAGCTGAAATTTAAAAATTCTGCAGATGGAACCAACCAATCACAAGAGTCTTTAGCAGGTAAATATAATTGCTGAGCCAACGTCCTCTTTAACGTTGGGCCTGGATCAGAAAGTTAAAAAAACGATTGTGAATATTTGCCTTTCCTTACCTCTCCATATTTCACAAACAGGTCTACCAGACTCACTGCGGTGTTCTAAATCAGAATAAATTCAAATTGCATTCCTATCATTAGAAAAACCTTAACAATACACTAAAATAGTTCAGTCAAAGCCAGTTTAAATGCAGCATCACATGTGATGTCACCTATAACAGCACTGAAGCAATGACAATAGGAAGGATACTGTGGATGGATCATCACCCTTAAATGATATCTTAGTGATGACATCATATCTATATCTTGGCTATCAAATTTACGAACTGTAGCACTCTCAAGCTTGTCTAAACACATCTCCCGCTCTCGTACAGCAGCACTCACTGCTGTAGATCAAGATGGGTTAGGGCCATGTCCAGAGCGATATCTGTAAAAGACTAATCAGAAGGTGAATAGCTGGAGAAAAAAAGCAATTGGATTAAGATACCTTCCTCGACGAAAAATGTTTAATAAATGTGATGGTAAAATCATTGCAAAAGCATATTATACTGATTCATTTTTTCTTAGTACAACATTTCCAGGAGCAAGAAAAAATACATCTTTCGTGAACTCATATGTGAAAGCAACCAGCAGAATGAATGGTAGACCACCGATTATAACAAGCTCTGCTCTGTAGACCCATCTCCTGAAAGCAGAAAGTCCTCTTTTCTTATTGACGCAGACACAATCAGTACTGTATTTACATGTTTGCCTAGAAAGTCATGTCTGGATTAATAAATCACGTTTATTAAATAAATATGGTAAAATGATGCTGATACAAATACAGAGTGGAGACAATTATTGAGAAACAGAATAAGATGTTTGTGGCAAATTAATGTAACAGATCTAACATTTAATTTCAGAGAACAGGTTGGTTATACAGAGTCTCTGCTCTATTGAGGAGGAACACGAATCCAGCCAGTACCAGAGATCAACATAGGAGGTATTTCAGTCTTTGGTCTATGCCTGTACATATTATGCATATTCATTAATTTTGGCTATTCTCTCTTTTGAACTCTTTTTGTTTGGTTTTATATAACAACGCACGATAGCAGTTCAACAAGCACAACATAGTACATATCATCAAAGTATATGCAAGGTCAGCGGCCAGGAGTGGGACCCAACGACCGAGCTCCTCCCAGGACAGCAGCTGGTATAGTATTGAACAACAGTCAATCCTGTATAGCTTCTTATGCCTCTTTCCAGCATTCTGGACATTTTCTAACAGCAACAGGTTGCGATTAATGACAAAGGTAAATTCAGCTGTAAGCACAAGTTTAAGACCTCAAGTGTATTTATCATGTCTACCGGGGATTCACAAAGGGATTCTTGGCAGACATAAAAGCATTTACGGGTATGGATTTGCCTAATCTGAGCGCAGAGAAAATCACAGTAGTAAATCAAAGTGAAGAGGTGGGAAGTTGGTGTTAATAGACATGATTTGCCTTGGAAATATGGGAACACTAAACAAACATCCACGTTTGTGGGCATTCGTATCCTCCTTTCCTTTCCACCCCGCACATGAATAGAAATGTAGTTCTTCCAAGGAACACCATTTCCAGAATGAAAAGAGAATTTCTTTGGGTGTAGGGGAAAGGCTTGCCCCACGGGGAAAATGTTTCCCCGTTTAGAAAAACATATGTGCATTTCCACAGGAGGCTTTAATTCCGCCTGTGCAGAGTTCTCTGCTGCGGAGAACTCTATCGGGAGGAGCTTTTTGGAAAAACCACATAACATTCCCAGAAGTACGTTTGGATATCGGAGCCTGCAATATTCCTGATTTACTTTTTGGAGAGTTTGTGAATCCCAAGAAAAGGCAAAAATGTAGCTAGGTAGAGATGGAAATCTCCCCCCATATTGTTATGTTTTTGTGAACAGGCACATGTGCTTTTCATCACTGGGAAGAGATAGTGTTTTGAAGCAGAATAGGATAGTTTATGCAGAATCATTTCAATTTTATCGGTAGTTAGGATAACAAATAGTTAAAAGGAATTTGTAAGATGTGTGCAAGATCGCCTAACTGAAAGAGATGAAATTGTGGTAAGCCTTGCCTGGCACGGCAACCTCTTAGTGAACTCAGATAAGACCTTCCAGTGAAGGGACAGTGCAAGGCTGATTAAACACATTGGTATGTTTTAAATATTAGCAGCACGTCTTTGATTAATGCTGAAGTCTTCAGGGAGCACGAGCTAAAAATGTGCTTGATCATGCGTAATTCCCATTGTGTGGGGATGTAATAGTCACAGCCCCACTAACTTTCGAAAAACGAGAAACTCTCATTGCACAATGACCCAAAGACCTGTAAAACAACGTTATGTTTTGGAAAAATACAATGAAGGGTTCGAAAGGAGGAATGACAGCTGGCATTTTAAGGGAGATTCGCCCACAAGAATGGGTCAAAGCGACCTCCAGTTGCTAAACTGCTGTTCCCAGGTGCTACCAAAGAATATCTTTGAACTTTAGTGGGCTTCCCCATACTAGAAGAAAAGCAAAATAGAGAGTTGTTTCTTATTATAATTGTTTTATTGAGAGTCTCTCTAATTGTATTTCTTATACAATATGTTATAATATGTCTTTTATTTCATCCTAGCAGTTCTATAATAAATATTAGAAATCAATTGGATCACTAGTTGAGAGAGGTAAGTACCCCCCACCAGTAATAATCACAATCCTTGTCAGGGTGAACCACTAAAGTCACTAAATAAACCTGAGGTGTGGCACAATGGAGACAGGCTTAATTTAGAGGCAACGTGTAAAGTATTTTTCCAGTACCAAAAGAGTTATCAAGTCGAAATGTAAAAACAATAAAAATCACAAACGAATTAGAAAAATGACAAAGAGCCAATAGCAGGTACCACAGATATCAAATTTCAAAGTTTAAAGTAGCAATGGCGCCAAGAAGCATGTGCCAATAAAAGTCAACAGTCGCCATGGAACAGGGCACAATTTGACGCTAACAGCAAGGGAGCGCAGTTCGGATACACTAACCGAGTTCATCCAGGTCAAAGAATTTAGCTTCTGAATTAGTACTTTAAGTCCCAATCCACCACAACAGTACACTTCTAAATCCCCACGACCTCAGGGGAGGCACCTAGGTTGGATGGCACCCAGTATGTATTTGATGGGAAAGGTAAAGGTAACATTTTTCAAATGACAAAGCCACTTTGTGATTTGTGGTGTTGCTCTCTCAGCACCCTTTGTGGAGAACAAATCAACAAGCGGCTTGTGATCTGTACAACTCAAAATGTGTTCCATACATAGGTCTTAAAATGATTCACACTCCACCAACATGCAAATGCCTAACTTTCAATAGTAGAGTACATACTCTGAGCATTTTAAGTATCCATTAAGCAAAAGTCACCACACTCTCATAACCATTTCTTAACTGCATCAACGCTGCCCCCAAATCATACTCATTGGCATTGGTGACTATGACAATCTTATCTTTTGGGTCAAATTGCTTCAACACATCCGCCTTACTGATGGCTTGTTTCACCTTTTCAAAAGCTCTTGACACGTCTCCGCCCAACAATATTCCACACCCTCCTTCATCAAAACACACAATTCATGCACTATCTCAGAAAAGCATTAAACATTTTTGGAGTAATAGTCAGCAAGACCTAAAACATTTTGCAACGGATCTCTAGTCACTGGTCAAGGTGCCTTCTATATGGCTTCCACTAATTTCACCTGAGGTTTCACACCTTCACTTGGCAATGTATGTCCAAGGTACTCTACCTCACACGCTTCAATTTTACATTTCTCCAGACTGACCATTAATCCTACCTCCCCAAGCCTACTTAACACTTTCTCTAAAATATCATAATGATGTTCTTTGTTGGCACCCCAAATTAAATTGTCTTAAAAAAATAAAACATTGGACAAACCACACAAAACTCCCTGCATGACCCTTTGAAAAACCGCTGATGCAGAGGCCAAACCAAATGGCATGCAAATAAATTGATAAGCTCTTTCTAGAGTCACAAAAGACGTCAAATGCTTCGACTCAGAGTGTAAACAGATCTGGCGGTATGCACCTAACAAACCTTACACTTATCACCATCTCATAAATATGTGGCACAGTATGCTTATCCACCAAAATACTGTCATTGAGCTCTTCAAGATCCACACAAATATGTAGTTTACCGTTAGATTTTCAGACCAAAACTATGGGACTGAGCCACTCCAAAGACTCAAATACTACTGCATCACGCAATCTCTTTAACTCCCCTTTCAGTTGTTCCATTAGAGCTAAAGGCACATTAGGCACTCTATCTAACTTAGGTATTGCACCCCTCTCCAACACAATATGGTGTTCAAACTTACACAAATTGCCCAACCTTTGTGCAAACAACTTTAGAATTCTCACTCTTCACTTGTAAACACCTTCATCACATGTAAGTAGTAGCTGGTCTGGGTGATTCGGAACTAGAAAAAGTCCCAACACCAGTTGCTCCTTCCATCTCAACAGCATTCTGCCACACTCCACCACATAAACTTTTCCCATCGTTGCTTTGCCACATCATTCTATTGTCGCATTAAAATGACCAAAAACAGAGCATTTCTATTCACAGTATCCAACCAGTTCAACATCAGTGGGAACTAACACACTGTCTTCCACAGCGTTCCATGACACTCTATTTATAAAAGTAAAAGGTGATCAGGAATAGGCCCACATATTCACTTCTCTACCATTTATCTTTTGGACACATTTCAGTGGATGATAAACATGTTCACTTTTGTTTCCATCATTTTCTTGCATGTTCCCTTCACACAATACCAAAACCTCCAAAGCAGTATCATCACTACCAGATCTTGGCTCACAGACAGCGTCCTTCTGGCCCCTCACCATGTTCACACTGTGTTTGTTTCTGAGACCAATTTCAGTTCTGCACACATGTGAAAGATGGCCCAACCTTTTACATTTAAAACATCTGGCACTAGCAGCCGGACATGCACCTGATTCTACCAAATGTCTTACACTCCTACACCTGTAACAATTTGTTTTCTTGATGCCCATATGGTTTCCAGGTGTAGTATTTTTCTTACATGACTTAAACCTAGCATTAACTACACAAGTTTCACGCTGCTCCTCTATTATTCTTATCTTACACTTGCTCAATTCCTTTACATAACAAGATGTATTTTCCATCTGTTGTGCTATACAAATAGATTTCTCTAACTACGGATCTTTCAACCCGAACACTTTTTCATGTATCTTCTCATTACAAGTCTATTGATCATCTGATCTCTGATGATTTCCCTTTGTAATTCTCTGAACTTGCATGTGGCAACTAATGTCCTTAACACCGCTACGTATTGTTCTGTGGTATTTCCAAGCAATTAGGAATGTCAAAGACGGTGGCGGCCGGCAGCTATAGGAGGTAGGGGGGCGGGCGGGTGGGAAGTGTACACACACACACACACACACACACACTCATTCTTTCACACACAGACATGCACGCACGCACATCCATTAACAACACTCATACCATTCAAACATGCACGCACGCACCAAACATTCATTTTAAAACATCACAAACCAAACACTCATTCTTTCACACACGCACGCACGCACATGACCATAGGAGGGGTGTATCACAGCGGAGATAGAGTTGTCTCCACCATGGTTACACCCAAGGTCCGCCTGCAATTAAATCAGGTGGGCGGACCATTATGTTGGCAGTAAGGATACTGCATCGCCCTGCGACAGAGTATCCTTACGACCAACATATAAATCAGCCCCAAAGTCAAGTAAACATATTACAACCACAGTTTGTAGTTTCTGAAGTCCCAGCCAGCAGGAACAGTAGCAAGAAAAGGAGTTACTTACCTGTAACTGCAGTTCTCCAATATTGGTATCTTTCATATATGCACATGATTGAAATACTGCTGTCGTCGAAGTGGGAGTCCCATGGTACAATAAAAGGCAGTACTGAAAAACTACAGAGAAGTCAATGCTAAAGGACAGCTTATTCACATTATTTGAAAAGACCCAAAGTCCAGCCAATCAGGCGATAGCACCCTTTAGAACCCTCATCACAGAGGCTCCAGGCCCTCAGATTTTCCAGCACATGTGTGATGTAATACTGAGGAGACATAAGGGGAGCCTCTATGAGAAGGGTGGGTCACATGTGAATCTATGAAAGATACACATCATGGAGAACTAAAGTTACATATAAGTAACTAATTTTCTTCTCCAATATTAGATCTTTCATAGAGTCACATGCTTGAAACAGAACAGCAAGCAGTTACTGTATTTTTATACCTTTTATAGCATGAGCACAAACAGTGGATTGTGGCTAACAAAATCTGTATAGAAAATACCTAAAGCAATTAAATAGACAAGTTATTGACAAAATATGTAGAGATACATAAGCAAACACATCAAACCAAGATTCACCTTATTGAAATAAATTACATGGTATGGTCTGTCCAACAGCTGCATCACTGCTGTGCCAGCACCGGGCAATAATGATGCATGAGTGAATATACATTCTGCCAAGTTGCAGCACAACATATTTTCTCCAAAGTCACTCCAGGAAACAAAGCAGCTGATGTGGAAACTGCCCTAGTTAAATGCACCTTGGTTTTATCTGTCAGTGGCTTGCCAGCCGTTGAGTGGCAGAACAGGTTTGTGGATGAGATCCATTGAGGGATGGTTGCTTTCATTACTGGAACACGCTTACAAATGTGTCGAACAGTTGGTTAGTCCTCCTGATTTGTTGTGTGCGATATAGGTAGAAATTTAGACATCTTTTGATACCTAGTATTTGCAGAGACCTCTCTGCTGGTGATGCTGGATTTGGTAAGAAAGTTTGCAATAATATAGGCTCATTGAGATGAAAATCTAAAGGGACTTTGGGGATAATCCTTGGATTGGTTCTAAGAATTAGGGCATTGTCCGTTAAGCACAAGAAAGGTTCTTGAGTTGTAAAAGCCTTTATCTCGCTTACCCTTCTGGTGGAAGTCAGGGCTAAGAGTAGTGCAACCTTCCAGGTGAGGGACTTGAGATCTGCTCTTTGTACGGATTTTAATGGATCCTTCATAAGCTGAGATTGAACTATGTTCAGGAGCCAGTCCAATGGAGGAACCCTTACCAGGAGAAAGACCCTGAACAATCCTTTCATACATTTTTTGATGATTCTGCTTGACCACAAAGAAAGAGAATGTGATGAAAGTCTATAGGTTGATATTGAGCGAAATGCACCTTATTAGATGTATCACCATTCCTGACTGAGCTAGCGAGAGAAGATTAGGAAGCGTATGATCAACAGCTGCTTGTAGATGTAGTAAGTTTAATAACTTGCACCATAGGCAGAAACATTTTCATTTTAACCTATATGTTTTTTGTTGTGACATCATCTCTAGCCCTCGAGAGAATGTCCCTGCAGTCCTGAGGAATATTTGGATGTTGGAATTCATGGAATTCAGCAGCCATGCACATAAGTGGATAGAAGTTGGATCTGGATGAAGAAGCTGGCCTTGGCTTATTGTTAAGAGCATTTGGGATAGTCGCAGGTGAATGTGGGTGGACTCCGGCAGTAGGAGAAGCTCTGTGAACCAATGTTGCCTGGGTCACCTGAGGGCTATTAGGATGATGTGACACTTCTCTGCTTTCATTTTGCTGAGAGCCGTCAGTATAAGAGGTATCAGGGGAAAGCGTATGCATTTATCCCAGACCATCTGATTGAAAAGGCATTCCTCATGACCCTGGATGTGGATGCCAATTTGCATAGAACTGGCATTTGCGGTTCTGGCCTTTCCTGAAAAGATCCGGTGCCCGCTTGCCCGAGAGAGAAGATCTCATTGAGCGTCAATTGGTCCAGCAACCTATCATGGCAGGTGTTATTTGTACTGCTTAGCATGTCTGTTAAGATGTTGCTTGTTCCAGGAACATGTTCCGCTTGGAGTGTTATCCAGTGCACCATTGTCCAGTTCCAGATTTCCTGAGCTTCTCTGGAGAGGGGTAACAATCTTGTGCCCCCATGCTTGTTCACACAGTGCCTGCTGGTGATATTGTCTGTGCAGACCAATGCAGAAGCACCTGTTATTCTTGGCAGGAAAGCTTGGAGGCTGAGATAAATTGCCTTAAGTTCCAGTTGATTGATAGGCATGGTTCTTTGGATCAGAGACCACCTTCCCCAAATCTGTAAATCTTGAAGATGGCAACCCCAGCCCTCTAGAGAAGCGTCCGTGATTATGACACAGGGCCAGATGTAGCAAGCATTTTGCATTGTGCAAACTGCGAAAATCGCCATGCAAAATGCCGATTGCGATGCTCCTTCACAATTTGCGAGTCGGTACCTACTCGCAAATTGTGAATGCGACTCGCAAATAGGAAGGGGTGTCCCCTAAAAAGCAGTTACAGACATGGAGGTCTTCTGTCTTCAGCAGGCCACCATCCCTGTGAGTGCAGGGACTCGCTACGGGGTCGCAAAATGCGACCCACCTCATTAATGAGGTGGGTCTTTGCGACCCCATAGCGACTCGCAGACGGTGTCTGAGACACCGTTCTGCATCTGATTTTGTGAATCGGAATTTGCGAGTCGCACCGACTCGCAGTTTCCAATTCGCAAAATCGGACCTACCTACATCTGGCCCATAGTCGGGTACTTGATGCAGGAATGACAGGCCTGTGGAAAGATGGTCTGGTTGAGACCATCAATTCAAAGCTGTTTTTAGGCTTGGTGTAATCTTCACTAGATCATTGAACAATCCCACTGTTTGTATCCAATGCTTGTCTAGTTTCTCTTGCAAAGGGCTCATTTAGGCAGGCGAAAGGGACCAATTTTATAGCTCAGGACATCATCCCTAGAAGCAACTTGAACCGACGCACTGAAACAGATTTTTTTTTGTCTGCATTTTTAGGGCTAAGTATTGAAGCCTTTGCTGTTTGTCTTGTGATAGAAAAGCCTTGTCTTGGATGGTATCCAAAGCTGCTCCCAGGAAAATTATCCTTGTTGATGGAATAGACAATGATTTGTGATGATTGATAGTAACTCCAAATTTGCTGAATAACGCTAGGCAAGCTGTGGTGGTTTCCGAATCCAGACTGGCCGTTGGTGCTTTTATCAGCCAGTCGTCAAGGTATGGGAATACCTGATAACCACTGATCCTTAGGGAAGCTGCCGCAGGAGCCAGGCATTTTGTGAAAATACGTAGAACTGACTTGAGGCTGAATGGGAGGACCTTGAGTTGGTAATGAGTGCCGGCTACAGTAAATCTCAGGAATTTTCGATTCTTGGGATGTATGTATGGGGATCTGAAAGTATGCATCCTGTAAATTCAGAGTTGTCTTGTACTATAGCCTCTGTGGTTGAGGAGTTGCCGGATGTCTGGAAGAGTGACCATGTGAAAGGATTGTTTGCATACAAAATTGTTTAACTTCTGGAGATCTAGAATAGGTCGCATTGCCCTGATTTATTTTTGATTAGGAAAAACCTATTCCCTTTTGGAAATGTGGGACTTTTTCTATTGCCCCTTTGCTCAACATGGCTTCTTTCCGAAGTAAGTGAAGCCGAGGTGGGCGCACTCCCTTTGGTGGAGTTATTGGCAGTCTTTTGAGGAATTCCAGGGTATGACCATAGGTAACAAGGTCTAATAGCCAATTGTATGTTGTTATCTGCCACCAGTGACAGGAGATGTTGGTAATATTTGCGTCCAACTGTGCTGAGGTAGCCAACACTCGAAGAGGGTCACTGCTGCTTACTAGCTTCCTTCCTTTGAGGGGTCTGTTTTCTCCTAGGCCTTTGCTTGTTGTAGGCTGCTGCAGGTGAAGAACAATAGGACTGCTGCTAGCAAGACAGCTGGTATTGCTGTTGATATCGCTGTTGAAAGAGCTGTTAACCACCTTGAGATGAGGAGACTCCTATACCCCGTACTCCTCAAAAGGGCACCATACGAAATTGGAGGGTTCCCAATGATTTCACTGTGTCTGTATCTGCCTTGAAAGTGCTTCTCTGTCGCAAGCCATGTCCAGGATTTTTGATTAGACCTCAGGAGGTAAAAAAGGTCTCCTTTGGCCATTCTTGCCACCTCAAAACTGTGGTGCTTGCTAGCTGCTAAAATCCAATAGAGGCTTTGTCCCCTGCACATTCAATTATTTTGGAGAAGGGGTGGGGGGAGCAACCACAGATGGCACCAGACGAGAGCCCGTGAAGCCCTGCAGAGGCCCAAAGTAGTCACACCAGGACACCAGGACATCTGGTGGAGTCCCTGGGACCAAGTGGAGTCGGATACCTTCGCTGGACGGATACCAAAGCTGCCGCGGCCCACGCACGAGAGTAAGCTCCCGAGGCAAAAGGGGCCATGGCCTGCAGTTGGGACTGGGACTAAGGAGGGGCCACCCCCTGCCCAGTGGCCGAGAGACCGCAAACAGGAGAGCTATGCCCTCAATCTCCCTTCAGCCGATGGGCTCATAGCGCACACCCTCATCAAAATGGTGGTGATCGCCATTAACTATCCCAGGGCCATGTGGAGCATCTGAGGAGGGTAGCTTTGCTGTGAAATAGTGAACGGCCCCCCTGGAGGCCCAGTGAGGCCAAACCGCTTAGCCCTAACCTGATGGTGCCCGTTTTCTGAAGGCTAAGGCCCATATTTATACTTTTTTAGCGCCGCATTTGTGTCATATTTTGATGCAAAAACGTCGCAAACTTACAAACTCTAATTGTAGAATCAAAAAATGATGCAAATGCGGTGCTAAAAAAGTATAAATATGGGCTAAGTTTTCCAAGTAGTGGGAGAGGCCTGCACGCTCAAATTCATTTGTTGATGGGACTGGGGGGTGGGGGCGGTTCTCCAGTAATAGATGCCCTGGGTCTGGAGACAGGGGTCTGATGTCTCCCCTGGGTGGCCGGCCACTCCGCCTGTTGGAAGAGCCGTGGCCTAATTGCAGCATCTCCAGAAGCCGGGGCAGTGGTTGGCGGACCCTGAACCAGGTGATTGGCAGAGTGCATTGAATAGAGGTACTATTGCACAGACACAACAGGGACTGCTGGACCTAGCGGCCCACAGGGAAGGAGAGTCAGGCCAGATGATGCCAAAGGAAGTGTGGATATAGTGCACGAGCACCCAACCTGACGCAGACAATGTTTCTGACAGTGAAGAGAAGATTCAAGTTGAGTGGGGGGAGTTCATGCCAGCTGGGGGTGTGCGGTTGGCCCCGTGGGGTGGGGTTCAGTTGGCACAGAGACCTAGGTGTGATCCCCCCCCACGGGCCTGAGAAGTTGGCTCAGTTGGTGAGAGGAGGGGCCGGAGTGGTGCACGGCCGGCTTCGCTCGGGTTGATGGTGACCCCCTAGTTCTCAGCAGCTCCCTGCCTTCTTCGCCATTGTAATGCGATATCCTGTGAATGCCTGCTACTGCCTCTGCCTCCAAGATGGTGCACAACAAACAACCGTGGCCTGGCCTGTTGTCTGTGGGATGTGGGAACTCTGAGATCGTGGAGGTGCCCTCCTGTCCTGTGCTGAGTGAGGGACTGGAGGCCAATAGGGCAGCAATACTTGCGGCCATAGGATACCAAGTCGGCCCTGGAGGGCAAGATCCATGCAGTAGCCACAGACCTTGTCCTTCTCGGAGCAGACCATCGCAAGCTGACTGACAGGGTGGGAGAAACTGAGAAAATGGTGTAACCCATACTGAAGGTCCACGCCAAACAACTGCAAACCTTGCAGCACAAAGTGGGGCGGCTCCGAGGCAGGGTCGAGGATGTAGAGGGTTGCTCCTACCGTAACGATGTTCGATTAGTGAGCCTCCCCGAATGCAGTATGAGCTCTCTTTCCTCGCCAAACATCAGGTAGCAGACCAAAAGAACACCCACTTCTTCATCTCTGCCAGGGAAGCGTAGCCATGGCTGAAGAGTAAGGGCTATGATCGACTGCTGAAGCAAGAAACTTTGACTTGGGGCAGCTGGACAGTGCCCAGATCAAAAACAAATGGCCGTCGCTGGCTGAGGGCAGCTCCAACAAGGAAACAGGCAGAATCAGTGCAAGCAAAAGGGGTGACAGAAATACAGCCCACATGTACATCTTGATCAAAACATTGGAGCGACAGGCATCGCGGGCATTGGGCTGATGGGTAGATTTAAGCCTGCAGCACAAAGTGATTGGGGGGGGGTGGTCGGGATACGGGGTTTGTCTCAATGAGGACATGGTCGAGATAACAAAGATTTCGAAGGGCTGGAATGGACAGATGCAATGGAGACTCCAAGGGCCAATGGAGGATGAGAAGAAAGAAGCCCTGAGCCAGAGCTTGACCCTGAAGCTTCTCTCATGGAATGTTAACAGCCTGGGGGACAAACTCTAGTGAGGCATGGTAAGAAGGAACTTGATCCAACATGACGCAGACTTAAACCTGTTACAGGAAACTCACCTGCTAGGCAACAATTTGGGGTTCCTGTGTAGAGACTGGTACAAAGTACTGGCACATGCAGGATTCACAGAGGGATCAAGGGCGGTGGGAATCCTGATGCATCGCTCTTTATCTGTGGAAGTCCTCCGAACCTGGGAGGATCAACACGGCTGTCAGGCCGTGATCCATGGCCGCTGCTGTGAGGAGGATGTAGTCATTGGGTTATAGTACTTTTCCCCAGCACTACAACCTAGATGTCTGCAAACTATGGGGGCTTGGCTGACACGCTCCAGGGGCACATTGATCATCATTGGTAGGGTCCTCAATCTGACACTACATGGGGACATGGACAGAGTGATTAAATCTGGAGACCCCGTGAGACCCAACACAAGACTGACCAATTTGTGGAAGCTATGACCCTGGTTGATTTGTGGCGGGTGACAAACCCTGATTCACATCAATACTCACACGCTGCTAAGTCACTGGGAGCTATGTCCTAGTTGGACTACTTTCCAGTGCCCTCATTTCAGAGGACTAGCTACTCTGGAACAGCCTTCCTTTCCCGGGGCATATCGGACCATTCGCCACTGATCACCACGGTTCATATGGGTGTCCCGAGCTGAATGGGACCATGGAGACTTGATGCATGGGAACTGAAAAATAGACAAAAATGTTGGTGGCTATGGCAACAGCCAGCTACTTCACAGAAAATGAGGGTACAGTCGGATTGGCCACCAGCCCATGGGAGGGCCATAAAGTGGTCTTGAGTCGTCAGTTGATTGCAGGTAGGGCAGACCTGGGAAGAGGTAAGGATGAGGAATGGCGGAAAATAGAGGAAAAGTTATTGCAGCTTGAGGCCGATTATGTGGCTGCCCCCAGTGGAGACAGGGCTCAAGGGATTGAGGAAGTTAGGTGGGAATTCGAAGCATTGGTGTGACAGGAGGCGAGAGCACACTTTCCGGCCACTCAGAGTCAGATATATGAGGTAGGCAACAAGGCCAGCAAGCTCCTAGCGTGGTTGGCAAAAAACGAGGAGGGGCAGCGTTGGGACCGTGGATCACTGAAGGGATGACTCTGCCAGGGACACCCAGGGCTATTGCACCTGAATTTGCAAAATACCTACAGCTCTATCAGAGCTGGGCCACCAATGAACGAGAGGACCTAGAGGTTTTTGTGGGTTATCTTCCAATCCCTCAACTGGATCCAGACCAGGTTGAAGCACTGGAAGAGAAGATTAGTGAGGGAGAGGTGACAGCACGTATCTCACAGCTGAACAATTTTCCCAACGGCTTCCCCATACAATTCTATAAATGGGTCACATTGAAAGTAGTGAAGCCGATTCTGTTTAGTGCAGCCAGTGAAGCGGGCATCCTGCCACCTGATCTTCGAGAAGCCACGATAGCCTTGATCAATAAAGAGGGGAAGGGAGCTGACAACTGTGCCTCATAAAAGCCAGTCTCCCTGATCAATACAGAGTCTAAGATTTTGGCCACAGTTCTAGAAAGTGACCTACAACAGGTGATCGCCTCACTTATTGCCAGGGACGGCTCCTCCATGAGGGCAGAGGAGCGTCGTTGTCCCCGCCAGCAGCGGTGGCTGCAAAACCTTTACAAGGAAACGATAACAAACTGTGTTTGTTATCGTTTCCTTTTAACCCCTTCCCCGCCACGGACGTAATGGTTACGTCCATGGCAGCGCCCGTGTGGCGCCATGGACGTAAACATTATGTCCTGAATGCTTCCCTCGGGAGAAGCGCTAGCGCTCCTCCCGAGGGCCGCCCCCCCACCCCCCTAGGTCAGGGCTGACCGGGGAATCCCTTCCCCTTCCACCCCCGACCCCCCCCACGCCCCCCTGTGACGTCAGCGCGCACGCGCGCGCTGATGTGTCACAGGGGCCTCCCTCGTCGCGCTGGAAGCTCTGCTTCCAGTGCGATTGAAAAAGAAATGCAAAAGCATTTCTTTTTCAATCACTTGGGAGGCCCGGAGGGGCTTCAAAGGGAAGGAAAAGTATTTCCTTCCCTTTGACGTCCCTCCGAGGGTTTCAAAAGCCGGATTGCTTGCAATCCGGCTTTTGAAACCCCACTAGACACCAGGGATTTTTTTTTTTTTCTTTGAAATTGACAAAAGGGAGCGACCCCTTGGGCAAGGGTCGCTCCCAGGGGGGGCATTTTTTTGAAAAGGCCTTTTCTGCCCCCCCTGGGGGCAGAAACCTCTAGGCACCAGGGACCATTTTTTTTTCATTTTTTTTTATTGAGGTGGGGAGCGACCCCTTAGGGGAAAATTATATTTTGGCCATTTCTGCCCCCCTTGGGGGCAGATTGGCCTATTTTGATGAGGCCAATCTGCCCCCAAGGGGGGTAGAAACCACTAGACACCAGGGATTTTTTTTTTTTTTAATTGTTATTGACAAAAGGGAGCGACCCCTTGGGCAAGGGTCGCTCCCAGGGGGGGCATATTTTCGGGAAGGCCTTTTCTGCCTACTATTAGGCCGATCTGCCCCCGGGGGGCAGAAACCTCTAGGCACCAGGGACCATTTTTTTTTTTTTGTTTTCATTTTTTTTTTTTTGGTGGGGAGCGACCCCTTAGGCAAGGGTCGCTCCCCTTGGGGGAAAATTATATTTTGGCCATTTCTGCCTCCCTTGGGGGCAGATTGGCCTATTTTGATGAGGCCAATCTGCCCCCAAGGGGGGTAGAAACCACTAGACACCAGGGAGTTTTTTCTTTGCGTGAATTTCACGCAAAGGGAGCGACCCCTTAGGCAAGGGTCGCTCCCTGGGGGGGAGGGCAATTTATTTTAGGCCATTTCTGCCCCCCCTGGGGGCAGATCGGCCTATTATTAGGCCGATCTGCCCCCAGGGGGGGAAGAAACCTCTAGGCGCCAGGGCAAATTTTTTTTTTGTGTTTTTTTTTTTTGTTCTTTTTTTTTTTTTAGAGATGGGGAGCGACCCATCAGGCAAGGGTCGCTCCCCTGGGGGGGCAAATTGTATTTAGACCATTTCTGCCCCCCTGGGGGCAGATTGGCCGATTTTAGGTCAATCTGCCCCCAAGGGGGCAGAAACCACTAGGCACCGGGGATTTGTTTATTGGCGCCAATGTCACGCAGGGGGAGCGACCCCGTAGGCAAGGGTCGCTCCCGGGGGGCGGGGGGTGGGGGTTGGGGGGGCAAATTTATTTTAGGCCATTTCTGCCCCCCCGGGGGACAGATCGGCCTATTATTAGGCCGAACTGCCCCCGGGGGGGGGGGCAGAACACTCTAGGCGCCAGGGCAATTTTTTTTTTGTGTTTTCTTTTTTTGTTGTTTCTTTTTTTAGAGATGGGGAGCGACCCATCAGGCAAGGGTCGCTCCCCTGGGGGGGCAAATTGTATTTAGACCATTTCTGCCCCCCTGGGGGCAGATTGGCCAATTTTAGGTCAATCTGCCCCCAAGGGGGCAGAAACCACTAGGCACCGGGGATTTGTTTTTTGGCGCCAATGTCACGCAGGGGGAGCGACCCCGTAGCCAAGGGTCGCTCACGGGGGGGTGGTTGGGGGGGCAAATTTATTTTAGGCCATTTCTGCCCCCCCGGGGGACAGATCGGCCTATTATTAGGCCGAACTGCCCCCGGGGGGGGGGGGGGGGGCAGAACACTCTAGGCACCAGGGCAATTTTTTTTTTGTGTTTTTTTTTTTTTGTTGTTTCTGTTTTTAGAGATGGGGAGCGACCCATCAGGCAAGGGTCGCTCCACTGGGGGGGCAAATTGTATTTAGACCATTTCTGCCCCCCTGGGGGCAGATTGGCCAATTTTAGGTCAATCTGCCCCCAAGGGGGCAGAAACCACTAGGCACCCGGGATTTGTTTTTTGGCGCCAATGTCACGCAGGGGGAGCGACCCCGTAGGCAAGGGTCGCTCCCGGGGGGGTCGGGTGTTGGGGGGGGCAAATTTATTTTAGGCCATTTCTGCCCCCCCGGGGGGCAGATCGGCCTATTATTAGGCCGATCTGCCCCCGGGGGGGGGGGGGGGGCAGAAACCTCTAGGCGCCAGGGGAATTTTTCTTTTTTTTCTTTTTTTTTTTTTTTTTTAGAGATGGGGAGCGACCCATCAGGCAAAAGTCGCTCCCCTGGGGGACAAATTGTATTTAGGCCATTTCTGCCCCCCTTGAGGGCAGATTGGCTGAGTTTAGGTCAACCTGCCCCCAAGGGGGCAGAAACCACTAGGCACCGGGGATTTGTTTTTTGGTGCCAATGTCACGCAGGGGGAGCGACCCCGTAGGCAAGGGTCGCTCCCGGCGGGGGAGGGTGGGGGTTGGGGGGGCAAATTTATTTTAGGGCATTTCTGCCCCCCCCCCCCTGGGGCCGGCTGAGCTACAGGCCAAACACCACAGGTAGGCACCTTGCAAAAAACACCTCTGTTTTCTGTGAAAAAATATGTTGTGTCCACGTTGTGTTTTGGGCCATTTCCTTTTGTGGGCGCTAGGCCTACCCACAGAAGTGATGTACCATTTTTATCGAGAGACTTAGGGGAACGCTGGGTGGAAGGAAATTTGTGGCTCCTCTCAGATTCCAGAACTTTCTGTCACCGAAATGAGAGGAAAAAGTGTTTTTTGGGCAAAATTTTGATGTTTGCAAAGGATTCTGGGTAACATAACCTGGTCAGAGCCCCGCAAGTCACCCCATCTTGGATTCCCCTGGGTTTCTAGTTTTCAAAAATGCACTGGTTTGCTAGGTTTCCTCAGGTGTCGGCTGAGCTACAGGCCAAAATCCACAGGTAGGCACTGCTTTGTATAAAAAAATGTGATGTGTCCACGTTGTGTTTTGGGCCCTTTCCTTTCGTGGGCGCTAGTCCTACCCACACAAGTGATGTATCATTTTTATCGGGAGACTTGGGGGAACGCTGGGTAGAAGGAAATTTGTGGCTCCTCTCAGATTCCAGAACTTTCTGCCACAGAAATGTGAGTAACATGTGTATTTTTAGCCAAATTTTGAGGTTTGCAAAGGATTCTGGGTAACAGAACCTGGTCCGAGCCCCGCAAGTCACCCCTCCTTGGATTCCCCTAGGTCTCTAGTTTTCAGAAATGCACAGGTTTGGTAGGTTTCCCTAGGTGCCGGCTGAGCTAGAGGCCAAAATCTACAGGTAGGCACTTCGCAAAAAACACCTCTGTTTTTTTCCAAAATTTAGGATGTGTCCACGTTGCGCTTTGGGGTGTTTCCTGTCGCCGGCGCTAGGCCTACCCACGCAAGTGAGGTATCATTTTTATCGGGAGACTTGGGGGAACGCTGGGTGGAAGGAAATTTGTAGCTCCTCTCAGATTCCAGAACTTTCTGCCACAGAAATGTGAGGGACATGTGTTTTTTTAGCCAAATTTTGAGGTTTACAAAGGATTCTGGGTAACAGAACCTGGTCCGAGCCCCGCAAGTCACCCCTCCTTGGATTCCCCTAGGTCTCTAGTTTTCAGAAATGCACAGGTTTGGTAGGTTTCCCTAGGTGCCGGCTGAGCTAGAGGCCAAAATCTACAGGTAGGCACTTCGCAAAAAACACCTCTGTTTTTTTCCAAAATTTAGGATGTGTCCACATTGCGCTTTGGGGTGTTTCCTGTCGCCGGCGCTAGGCCTACCCACGCAAGTGAGGTATCATTTTTATCGGGAGACTTGGGGGAACGCTGGGTGGAAGGAAATTTGTACCTCCTCTCAGATTCCAGAACTTTCTGCCACAGAAATGTGAGGGACATGTGTTTTTTTAGCCAAATTTTGAGGTTTGCAAAGGATTCTGGGTAACAGAACCTGGTCCGAGCCCCGCAAGTCACCCCTCCTTGGATTCCCCTAGGTCTCTAGTTTTCAGAAATGCACAGGTTTGGTAGGTTTCCCTAGGTGCCGGCTGAGCTAGAGGCCAAAATCTACAGGTAGGCACTTCGCAAAAAACACCTCTGTTTTTTTCCAAAATTTAGGATGTGTCCACGTTGCGCTTTGGGGTGTTTCCTGTCGCTGGCGCTAGGCCTACCCACGCAAGTGAGGTATCATTTTTATCGGGAGACTTGGGGGAACGCTGGGTGGAAGGAAATTTGTAGCTCCTCTCAGATTCCAGAACTTTCTGCACCAGAAATGTGAGGGACATGTGTTTTTTTAGCCAAATTTTGAGGTTTGCAAAGGATTCTGGGTAACAGAACCTGGTCCGAGCCCCGCAAGTCACCCCTCCTTGGATTCCCCTAGGTCTCTAGTTTTCAGAAATGCACAGGTTTGGTAGGTTTCCCTAGGTGGCGGCTGAGCTAGAGGCCAAAATCTACAGGTAGTCACTTTGCTAAAAACAGCTCTGTTTTCTGTGATATGTCCACGTTGTGTTTTGGGGCATATCCTGTCGCGGGCGCTAGGCCTACCCACACAAGTGAGGTATCATTTTTATCGGGAGACGTGGGGGAACGCTGGGTGGAAGGAAATTTGTGGCTCCTCTCAGATTCCAGAACTTTCTGCCACAGAAATGTGAGGAACATGTGTTTTTTTAGCCAAATTTTGAGGTTTGCAAAGGATTCTGGGTAACAGAACCTGGTCCGAGCCACACAAGTCACCCCTCCTTGGATTCCCCTAGGTCTCTAGTTTTCAGAAATGCATAGGTTTGGTAGGTTTCCCTAGGTGGCGGCTGAGCTAGAGGCCAAAATCTACAGGTAGTCACTTTGCTAAAAACAGCTCTGTTTTCTGTGATATGTCCACGTTGTGTTTTGGGGCATATCCTGTCGCGGGCGCTAGGCCTACCCACACAAGTGAGGTATCATTTTTATCGGGAGACATGGGGGAACGCTGGGTGGAAGGAAATTTGTGGCTCCTCTCAGATTCCAGAACTTTCTGCCACAGAAATGTGAGGAACATGTGTTTTTTTAGCCAAATTTTGATGTTTGCAAAGGATTCTGGGTAACAGAACCTGGTCCGAGCCCCGCAAGTCACCCCTCCTTGGATCCCCCTGGGTCTCTAGTTTTCAGAAATGCACAGGTTTGGTAGGTTTCCCTAGGTGGCGGCTGAGCTAGAGGCCAAAATCTACAGGTAGTCACTTTGCTAAAAACAGCTCTGTTTTCTGTGATATGTCCACGTTGTGTTTTGGGGCATATCCTGTCGCGGGCGCTAGGCCTACCCACACAAGTGAGGTATCATTTTTATCGGGAGACGTGGGGGAACGCTAGGTGGAAGGAAATTTGTGGCTCCTCTCAGATTCCAGAACTTTCTGCAACAGAAATGTGAGGAACATGTGTTTTTTTAGCCAAATTTTGAGGTTTGCAAAGGATTCTGGGTAACCGAACCTGGTCCGAGCCACACAAGTCACCCCTCCTTGGATTCCCCTAGGTCTCTAGTTTTCAGAAAGGCACAGGTTTGGTAGGTTTCCCTAGGTGGCGGCTGAGCTAGAGGCCAAAATCTACAGGTAGTCACTTTGCTAAAAACAGCTCTGTTTTCTGTGATGTGTCCAGGTTGTGTTTTGGGGCATATCCTGTCGCGGGCGCTAGGCCTACCCACACAAGTGAGGTATCATTTTTATCGGGAGACGTGGGGGAATGCTGGGTGGAAGGAAATTTGTCGCTCCTCTCAGATTCCAGAACTTTCTGCCACAGAAATGTGAGGAACATGTGTTTTTTTAGCCAAATTTTGAGGTTTGCAAAGGATTCTGGGTAACAGAACCTGGTCCGAGCCACACAAGTCACCCCTCCTTGGATTCCCCTAGGTCTCTAGTTTTCAGAAATGCACAGGTTTGGTAGGTTTCCCTAGGTGGCGGCTGAGCTAGAGGCCAAAATCTACAGGTAGTCACTTTGCTAAAAACAGCTCTGTTTTCTGTGATGTGTCCACGTTGTGTTTTGGGGCATATCCTGTCGCGGGCGCTAGGCCTACCCAAACAAGTGAGGTATCATTTTTATCGGGAGACTTGGGGGAACATAGAATAGCAAAACAAGTGTTATTGCCCCTTGTCTTTCTCTACATTTATTCCTTCCAAATATAGGGGTGTGTGTAAAAAAGACATCTATTTGAGAAATTCCATGTAATTCACGTGCTACTATGGTCACCCCGGAATTCAGAGATGTGCAAATAACCACTGCTCCTCAACACCTTATCTTGTGCCCTTTTTGGAAATGCAAAGGTTTTCTTGATAGCTATTTTTTACTCCTTATATTTCAGCAAATGAATTACTGTATACCCGGTATAGAATGAAAACGCACTGCAGGGTGCAGCTCATTTATTGGCTCTGGGTTCCTCGGGTTCTTGATGAACCTACAAACCCTATATATCCCCGCAACCAGAGGAGTCCAGCAGACGTAACGGTATATTGCTTTCGATAATCTGACATTGCAGGGAAAAGTTACAGAGTAAAAAGTAGAGAAAAATTGATGTTTTTGTTCACCTCAATTTCAATATTTTTCTTTTTCAGCTGTTATTTTCTGTAGGAAACCCTTGTAGGATCTACACAAATGACCCCTTGCTGAATTCAGAATTTTGTCTACTTTTCAGAAATGTTTAGGTTTCTGGGATCCAGCATTGGTTTCATGACCATTCCTGTCACTGACTGGAAGGAGGCTGAAAGCACAAAAAATTGCACAAATGGGGTATGCCCCAGTAAAATGCCAAAATTGTGTTGAAAAATTGGGTTTTCGGATTCAAGTCTGCCTGTTCCTGAAAGCTGGGAAGCTGCTGAGTTTAGCACCGCAAACCCTTTGTTGATGCCATTTTCAGGGGAAAAACCACAAGCCTTCTTCTGCAGCCACTTTTTCCAATTTTTTTGAAAAAAACAAAATTTTCCCTGTATTTTGGCCAATTTCTTGGCCTCTTTCAGGGGAACCCACAAAGTCTGGGTACCTCCAGAATCCCTAGGATGTTGGAAAAAAAGGACGCAAATTTGGCTTGGTTAGCTTATGTGGACAAAAAGTTATGCGGGCCTAAGCGCGAACTGCCCCAAATAGGCAAAAAAAGGCCTGGCACAGGAGGGGGAAAAGGCATGGCAGCGAAGTGGTTAAAGGGGTGGGACCACGGAGCTGGCGTGCTTTGAGGGGGAGTGCTGTAGGAGTGCTGAGCACTCAGAACGCATGTGTGTTTGGCTGACCATCTCGGGTCGGCCAAACACACATGCGCTGTAGGCTCTCTCTAGCCCAGAGAGCCTGCAGAGAGCACATGCTGCAGAGAGCACAGGCTCCCAGTCTGCCTGGGAGCGTCATGGCTGGGCGCTTCCAGCCAATCCTGATGCTGCTGGGAGCCTGTGCCTACAACCAGCAGAGGAGCGGCACGCACTGTGCGAGACAACACAGTTTTTGTTTTTATTTTTTTTATTTTATTACTATTACCCCCACCACCATCCCTGTCCCCCCGGCGTGCGCCACCCCGCCCCCTTTCAAACCTGCATGCTGCAACTGCTTATCACTCCTGATCAATCTGGCTTCATACCATACAGAACCATGAGGCA
This sequence comes from Pleurodeles waltl, assembly GCF_031143425.1. Taxonomy (NCBI): domain Eukaryota; kingdom Metazoa; phylum Chordata; class Amphibia; order Caudata; family Salamandridae; genus Pleurodeles; species Pleurodeles waltl. Next base: position 1,695,032,282 of record NC_090440.1, read on the forward strand.
CCCTCTGAGGAGGCTGATGGGCTGCTTGGTACACAGTGGGTGCTTGCAGAAGCCGGGGGTCCTGCTGGCCTTCGATGCCAAGAATGCCTTTGACTCCCTAGAATGGGCATACATGATGGCAGTCCTTCAGAAGATGGGATTCGGCCTCTATTTCCTATCTTGGATCAGCTCACTATATAAAGACCTGATGGTGTGGGTCTAGGTGAATGGGGTCCTATCGGATAAATTTGGTGTGCTTAGGGCTACCAGGAAGGGTTGCCCACCCTCCCTCCTGCTATTTGCGGTGGCCCTCGGTCTTCTGTCATCATGGACGCAAAAATCAGGGCCCTTCGATGGGAGACTGACTGGGAGGATGTCACCTTATATGCTGACGACATTCTGCTATACCTTGGTGGCTTCCATCCCTCAATACCAAGAATCATGGACATCCTAACAATTTCTGAGTCCTATTCAAGTTTCCGCATTAATTGGCATGTCAGTGGTCTTTCCATTGGGGACAGATGCCCGAGCTATTTTGGGGAAATGCCCATTCTGACGGTTGACCAAGGGCTTCCGATATCTGGGCATTTTTGCAACACCGGACATAGTCCTATATATGCAGGAGATCCTGGAGAGGGTTTTGGAGGCCTAACGCAGGGATGTGGAGGGATTGAGAAAGCTGCCACTTTCACTCTTGTGTCGAGTGGTCCTTTATAAGATGATCTACTTACCCAAATTCTTATACATCCTACAGAATACCCCATAGCTGGTTCCAGACACCTTCTTTCACAGGGTGTGCAGTACTACAAGAGTGTTGCTCTGGGATGGCGGGATACCTAGAATAGCCCTATCAGTACTGACCAGACGCCAAACAGAACCATCAGCTCTACTACTGGGTCTCACAGTTGTTGACTGTTCATAACTGGGTCTACTCATCCTAACAGGAACCTTCCCTGCGGGCCACGGCCTCAGAGGGATACCTTCGGTGAACTTGGGGGGGCGCCCTCCCCATCCCAACACAGACAGCAGTCTGCATTTGGAGGAGGGCGACAGGTGTATTGGGGTGGTGGGGAAGGGTGACATTGCAGACCTCGCTCTGGGACTCGGATCTCCTTCAGTGCCTAAGGAACATAGGGCCATATGTATCATGCATTTTTGCAGTCAGCAATGGCTTGATTGGGCCACAAAAATGCATTTTGGTATGTATGAATTCCAATTTGCGATTCAGTAACATGTTACCAAATTGCACTTTGGAATTGCGCACATATATCGATTCAGTATTAGGAAGGGGCGTGTCAAGGGCATCCCATCCTAATACCAAATTGCATGGTATCTAGGAATGTTTTGTGACCAAAATGTGGTTGCAGAACATTCACATTTTGCCATCTACTCCAAGTAGGTGGTAACCCATTTGCAAATGGGAAGGGGTCCCCAAGGGACATTTTTCCCTTTGTGAATGCATGCAAAAAAGTTTTAAGACCACCGCCTACTCTTAAATTTTTTTAAAAATGTTTATCATTTTTTTTTAAAATGCATCCCATTTGTAATGAAAACGGGCTGCGTTAAAAAAAAATACTTTATTTAATAGCAATCACAAACATGGTGGTCTGTTGACCCCAGCAGGCCACCATTCGTGTGATTTTAGCATTTCCTAATTGGTCACAAATTGAGACCTACCTCATGAATATTAATGAGGTAGGTCGATTTGCAAGCCATTAGGAAACGCTAAATGAAACTCCTGGTGTTTTATACATTCAAATAACGATTAACTAAATGTGATTCGCAAAAAACTCATGATTGGTTAATTGCTATTCAAAATATTGATACATCTGGCCTATACAGGGTCATCGAAAATGGGACCTGCTAGGGATCTCCTAACTGGGTGATGTCTGGAGGGATGGGGCAGTAATCCTGTTTGATGCCCTGCAAACTGAATACGAATTGTCAGGTAGTCAATTTTTGAGATACCGACAGATGTAGATTTTGCTCAGCAAATGTGAAGTACTACAGGCTGAGATAGAGTAGGAATCCCCATTAGAATAAAGGGTTGAGGGTTTCCCCCCCTGACAAATCATGCAGTGTTACAAATCTACTCCATGCTGCTGAACAACAGCCTCCATCCTCTAGATCATTTGAGGGAAAGGTGGGAGAGAGATGTGGGTAACCTGGAGGATGATGACTGGAGCCAGGCATGCATGCATCCCAGAGAAGTTGCGACCTGGATGGGTTTCCCCGAATATAGCTGAAAATCCTGCATAGGGCCTACTAAATCAGAACCTAGCTGCTTAATGTGGGTCGGACTCCTGATGACCACTTCCTCTGGGGCAGTCAAATGAGGGGCACTCTGATCCACATGCTCTGGGAGTGCCCGAAGTTCTGGCACACTGGAAGATGGTGGGTGACAAGATTTCGGAGACCATGGGCGATGAAGTGAAGCTCACGCCCCGGCTGGTGCCCCTGGTAATCTGGGTTGACCAAACCTTGGACCGCTGTAGCTTGCTAAGGGCAGTCCACCTTGCCCACTGTGAGGGAATAGGTGGAGGGTCTAGGCTGGTGTATGGGGGTGCAGAAATTGGTATATCAAAAGTGAGGCTGCCCACCCAAAATTTGAGAAAGTCTGTGGCCCATGGAGAGAGGAGAGAGAATGGGATGATTAGGGGAGACTGGAGGACACCTTCCCCACGGACAGGCGGACTAGACCTCAACTGCGGGTTGACTGAGAGGATCCCCTGGCCTGCTGTGATTATTACCTAGAAAAAGTCTTGTTTGCCATACTATTTTCCAGTCCTAACCCACCTCTTGGTGGTAATATGTAATTTTTAATGTACATTGTATCCACATGTCCTGAAAGTTGGGGGGTGTTGTTTGTCTTTATGCAAAACTAAATTAAGAGATTGAAAAAAAAATTCTAATTATTTCGGAGATTGTTCTCTCTCTCTCTCCTGAAGGGTTTTCTTTGCCTCAAGCCTTCTATTTTCTGGCACCAGATCTATTAGTGCCCCATTATCAGGCCACATCTGCTAGTCGTACCAGCTCAATATGGCAAAGGCATTAGCTGCACACGTTATGATAGCAGACATTGATAAAAACCTTTTACTTATGTTATCTAGGCATCTGCCCTTTCGATCTGGTGGGGCTCAGACAGGCACAGAAGGGTTTTTTGAATGGCGCTAAGCTGCCGGTGAAATAACCGAATGCCTCTGGGGCTTTATTTTTTTTTTAGCAATTCGGGCAAGACAGCTGCCACAGTAGCTGGATTCTGCATTATCTTTGTGCCCCCTTCCCAGATGTAGTCCACTATGGGAATAGCACGCACAGATTTTCTTGCGGGCTCCTTGAATTCATATAAAACGCAGTCCAATTGCTTCACAGACTTTGGGTTGGTGGTACTCCCAGTAGACAGTGCTTTACTGAAGACTCAATCTGGAGTCTCGTGACCTCCTGCAGCTCACGGAGTACCCTGTCCCAGTAAACATGCAGCCTTGCACAGTCCCAAGTCATATCAAGGAATGTTGCCGGCTCCAGCCTGCACAGAAGGCATGCTGGGGAGCACTTCAAATTAAAGCTATGCAGTCGCTGAAGCGTCAAATAGGTACAGTGCTACCAGTGGCATAACAAAACTTGAGGGAGCACCCCTGCAAATTACCCTTAGGGGTATCCTCCCTCCTGGACCCAGTCAGGGGCCTGCCACCTGTGCACAGTGTACTGTGCTGAGGAGGCCCCCCGGAGCTCAGGCCCCCTGCCCCGCAGTGGCTGTGGGGCCCTTTGTTATGCCACTGGGTGACACTAGTGAAACTGTGTGAGTCTGAAGTGGGCCTTGCTAGTAAACTAGCGGAACTGTGCAAACACATGTCGCCACTCATTATCTATGAGTGATAAGGGCAGGTCCGCCTACCATCTGTCAAGAATCCTCGTCACGTCTACCCTACAATCAGCCTTCAGGACCTTGAATATGCCTGACATCATCTTCCTGGTGATGGTGGGTCTAGCAGAAGCTGTAGTGTCTGTGACTCCTCTGTTCTCTGGGTTCGCCTGTAAAGTAGCCCATATCTCACGAGTCATGCATGAAATCTTAACATGCTGTAGAAACTGACCGGGTTGTAGTTGATAGCACTCCCTCACCTCTTCCATCATGAGGAAGATTCCATTTAAATATAGGTCTCCCGCTGTGGAGCACCCCCGCAGCGTTCCATCCCCTCCTGTATCTGTCAAAAGCATGGTAACCACCTAAAGGGCAGCAGTCTAGCGTTGGCCCTGCAAAGCACAAGGGTAATGGCCCGCTCCTACACTTTTGCATCCTGACAGACTATAACTGGACAGTCGTCTGGACCCCGGAGCCCTTCAGAAGACATCCAGTAGATCAGCCCCGAACCCTACTCTGCTAACAAAGCCTTTTCACCATTCGAGCCCTTTACCACTGCACAAGAAAAAAGAAAAAGAAAAGCTAAAGAAAATAAGTTACTTACCTGTTACTGCAGTTCTCCTGTATCGGTATCTTCCATAGCTTCACACGCTTGAATAATCCCCGTCGTTGATGTGGGAGTCCTACAGTACCATAATAAAGCAGTATATATCACTACCAGAGGCTTTAATGGCAATGAAAAAGTCAAGTTAATCAGACACAACTGCATAATTAGAGGCACACGCTGAAATAAATTAGTGCATATCTTCAGTTGATAGCGCAAGAGTTCATTGGAGATATCTTGGTCATACAGCGATGAGATATCCGAGTCCAATGCGCTTAGAAATAAGCAAAGTCTGATCTTGTAACAGACAGAAAGAAAGCGTTGCAGTTCTTCCGTGTAGTTCAGCCAATGGCATGGGCACTGCAGGGGCCCCCGTAAGAGGGCCCCACTTTGTATTTCAGTGTCTGCTTTGCAGACACTGAAATACGCGACGGGTGCCACTGCACCCGTCGCACATACCCACTCCGCCGGCTCCATTCGGAGCCGGCTTCCTCGTGGGGAGGGGTTTCCCGCTGGGCTGGCGGGCGGCCTTCTGGCGGTCGCCCGCCAGCCCAGCAGGAAAGCCAGAATGGCCTCCGCGGTCTTTTTCGACCGCGGAGCGGCCATATGGCGGCTCCCTCCAGGCGGGCGGCGACCGTCGCCCGCGGGGGTCAGAATGACCCCCTAAATTGCCTGTGAGGCGCCAAAGGTTCTTGAGTTGAGAAAGCTTGCATCTCCTCTCCCCTCCTGGTCAGAGTGAGCGCTAGTAACAAAGCAACCTTCCATGTGACAAATATGAGGTGTGCTCTGTGAATGGGTTTGAAGGAACTTTTCATGAGTTGAAATAGAACTATGTTTAGGTGTTATTCCAGAGAAGGAGCCTTTACTGGAGGAAAACTGAAAATAATTATTTTATGAACTATCTGATGATTCTGCAAGAGCAGAAAGAGAGAAAATGTTATGAGCTTCTATATCTTGATATTGCTGCAAATCTTAATGGACGCATTTACCAACCATGACTGAGATAGCAAGAAGAGATAGGGTAGTTATTTGCCTGATTATGCTAGTGGAGGATGTAGGTTTGATTTCTGCCACCATAGGCAGAAACGTTTCCATTACCGTTTACATATCTTTATCATGGCTTCCACCTTGACTTGAAGAGAATACACCTGCAGTCCTGAGGAATACTGTGATCATTGTGATCAACTAGAAAATGTCCCTACCAGATATTTTGTTACCGAAGGTAAGTAACTTGTACATCTGATAGAGACTTCTAGTTGCAGATTCCTTACCTTAGAATAGATACCCAAGCAGTGCCATCCTCAGAGGTGGGCTGCGAACCAAGATCAGACTAGAAAGTCCTACAGGACTGAACGACCAAAGTAGCCGTCCCGACGGACCTGGCTGTCCAGGCAGTAGTGTTTAGCAAACGTGTGCAGGGACGCCCATGTAGCTGCCTGGCAGATATCCAGGACAGGAACTCCACGTGCTAACGCAGTGGAAGCAGCAGTCGCTCTGGTGGAATGAGCACGCAAGCCCTCAGGGAGTTGCTTCTTAGCCAAAGTGTAGCACATCTTGATGCAAAGAAGTACCCATCGAGAGATGGTACGTTTTTGCACCACCTTCCCTTTCTTCGCACCGACATACCCGACAAAGAAATGATCGTCCACCCGGAAATCTTTAGTACAATTAAGATACAACTGCAACGCTCTTTTTGGCTCCAGACGGTGGAGTCTCTCCTCCTCATGGGAAGAATGTGGGGGTGCATAAAAAGTAGACAGGGTGATGGACTAGCCTACATGACAAGGCGTAACCACATTTGGAAGGAAGAAAGCCCTAGTGCACAACACCACTTTGTCAGGGTGCACAGACAAGTATGGAGGTTTGGACGAAAGGGCCTGAAGCTCACTCACCCTGCGAGCAGAAGTGATGGCAACAAGAAAGACATTTTTGAAGGTGAGGAGCCATAAGGGACAATTGTGCATCAGCTCAAAGGGAGTATGCATTAAATAAGTAAGGATAAGATCGAAGTCCTACTGAGGCATGATAAATGGAGTTTGAGGAAATAAATGGGTGAGACCTTTTAGGAATCTACTCACAATAGGAGATTTAAAGAGTGAGGGCTGATCAGGTAACCTAAGAAAAGCCGAAATGGCAGGTAAATACCCTTTAAGAGTGCCCAAAGCAGAGCCCTGCTGGGCCAAAGAAAGAATGAACAAAAGAACCTCAGATAGAGGGGCAGAGAAGGGATCAACAGATTTGTTGGTGCACCATGCCACAAATTTATGCCAATGACAGGCGTATACTGTTTTGGTGGAGGGACGTCTGGCTGCGCCAAGATAACATCACAGACTTCGGGTGGAAGATTGAAAGTCGTCAACTGGTGCCATTCAGTCTCCACGCATGAAGGTGGAGATTGGACAGGTTCAGGTGGAGAACCGTCTCCTGCTGCTGCGACAGAAGATCAGCCCGAAGTGGCAGTCTGAGTGGAGGATCGATGGCCACACTCAATAGCTCTGGATACCATACTCTCTGTGCCCAGTCCGGAGCCACCAAGATTACTTGGGCCCGGTCATTCCTGATCTTCTTGAGAACTCTGGGCAGAAGTGGTATAGGCGGAAAGGCGGAAAGGAGGCTGGAGTTCCACTGAAGATGAAAAGCATCTCCGAGTGAGTGCCGCCTTGGAAACTCCAATGTGCAAAACAGCTGACATTGCCCATTCTCTGCGGAGATGAACAGATCTAACCAAGGCTCTCCCCACTGCTGAAAGAGACCTTGCGCCACCTCTGGATGGAGACAACATTTGTAATTGGCTGTGCATCGACGGATGGTGAACCACCAGATTAATGCCCTACTGTTCCAGCTATGTCCAGAGACGTAGTGCCTCCTGAAAAAGGGTCCAGGACCCTACCCTGCCCTGTTTGTTGCATTACCACATGGCGGTAGTATTGTCCGTGAACACCTGCACTACCTTCCCTTTGAAAGAGGGAAGAAATGCTTTCAATGCAAGCCTAATCACCTGGAGCTCCAGAAGATTGATATGGCGCCCAGACTCTGCCAGAGACCAGAGGCCTCTGATCTCCGCCTCTCCCATGTGGCCGCCCCAACCCAGAAGTGACGCGTCTGTCACTATAGATAAATTTGGCTGGAGAAGGGAAAGGGAACTGCTGTGGACCCAATGCGGTTTTGAAAGCCACCACTGCAGGTCTTTCGCAGTTCCCTCCGAGATCTGGACCATGTTGGAGAGATTCCCCTGATGCTGCGCCCATGGAACTTCAAGTCCCACTGCAGATCCCGCATATGCCATCTGGCATGTGTCACTAGCAGGATGCAGGAGGTCACGAGACCCAGCAGCTTCAGAGTAAGTCTCACTGAAACCCAGGACAGAGGCTGAAAGATCAGAATCATAGCCTGAATATCTTGGACTCGCTTTTCGGGAGGATAAGCCCGAAACTGCACTGTGTCCAGAACAGCTCCGATGAAAGGGAGCACCTAAGAGGAAGTCAAGTGTGACTTCGGCATGTTTATAGTGAACCCCATCGTGTGCAGGAGGCTCACCATAGTCTGACGGTGGGAGGCAACTTTCTGGGGCGAGTCTACCTTCAACAGCCAGTTGTTGAGGTAGGGGAAGACTGAGACCCCTAACCTGCGCAGATGAGCTGCAACCACCGCCATCACTTTCGTGAACACCGAGTGGTGCTGGTAAGGCCAAAGAGGAGCACAGTAAACTGATAGTGCTTGGGACCTACCACGAATCGTAGGTAAACTCTGTGGACAGGCAGGATGGGGATGTGGAAATAAGCATCCTGCAAGTCCAACGCTATCATCCAGTCTCCTGGGTCTAAGGCAGACAGAACCTGAGTCAAGGTGAGCATTCTGAATTTCTCCTTCTTGAGGAAGTAGTTGAGGTCCCGAAGCTCTATGAGAGCATGTAAGCCCTTGTCCTTTTTGGGTACCAGAAAGTAGCGGGAATAACAACCACAACCTACTTTTGGCACAGGGACTCCTATATAGCTCCCTTAGCCAAGAGAACCGCGACTTCCTGGTGGAGAAGAGCCAAATGATCCTCCGGGAGTTGGCTGAGTGATGGAGGCATGGCCAGTGGGGCAGATTCAAAAGGGAGGGAGTAGCCCTTTTCGAACGATCTGCAAAACCCACCTGTCCATAGTGATGGATTCCCAGTGGGGCATTTGATGGTGAATCCTGCCGCCAACTGGATGGGAGTGAGGGGACGGACTAACAGGGTTTGGAGGCTGCAGCGGGGGCAGAGGTGGATTGGGCAGACCTCTGGTTCCCTGTCCCACATCCACATGGGATTCCGCATCCCCGGCCACGCAGCGGCTTACCAGCATGGGTGGCACGGTGGCTGGGCTGGGGACGCGACAGAGAGCCCCTTCCATGGCCACGAAAGGGGCGAAAAGAGGACTGCTGGAGGCAAGGGGCAGCGGAAAGACCAAGGGACCGAGCCATAGCCTGGGAATCTTTGGATCTCTCCAAGGCCGAGTCCGCTTTGTCTCCAAAGAGAGGGGAACCATCAAAGGGCATGTCCTTGAGAGACTGTTGGACATCCCCTGAAAAAAACAGAAGTACGCAACCAGGCGTGGCATCTCAAGGCCACTGTCGTAGCAACCAATCTGCCCAGAGAGTCGGTCGTGTCCAGCCCACATCGGATCGTGAACTTTGCTGCATCTCTCCGATCGTTGACAGCTTGGGAGACAATAGCATGGGCCTCCTCTGGTATCTGCAGCAGGACTTGCGCAACCGTATCCCACAGAGAGTGGGTATAGTGGTCCAAAAGGCATCCGGTTTTCATGGACCGCAGCGCGAGACTCGAGGAAGAAAACAACTTCTTCCCAAATTGTTCCAGCTTTTTTGATTCCATATCCAGGGGGGTGGAAGGGAATGCGCCTGAGTAAGAGGAAGCCTGGATGACAAGACTCTAAGGCGTGCGGTGTTGGGACAGGAATTTAGGGTCTTTCGGAGTGGGCTGACGGCGGCGTGCAATAGTCCTATTCACAGGAGCCCCTGTGTTTGGTTTGGATCAAGTACCCAAAAGGACATCGGTATGGGCTTCATTGAAAGGTAAAAGGGGCTCAGATGTGGAAGCCCCTGGCTGAAGCACCTCTGTCAGGAGGTTGGACCTGACCTCTAAAGTAGGTAGTTCAAGGCCAAGAACCTCACCCGCCTTCCAATCCTTCCCCAAATTCATACCCAAACGAAAAAGGGTCCAAATCCGACCTGGGGTGAGTACAACCCATCGAAGACAGAGGTGGCGTCGGCTGACACTGCTCTGACTCCGAGTCATCGGGCTTAAGGATCGGGTCAATGTCGATAGTGGGTACTACCAACGTCAGGAGCGTCGACAATCGACCTGGCGCCGGGGAAGGTCTCAGTGGTGCGACCGGTGTGGATCAGCGAGCGGATTCGGAGGGGTCCTCGGTGGCCAGAGCCGAAGCCTCCCGCGTGGAACCTGAAAGCCCCTCAACTGAACCCCTTGGGCCCGAAGGCGCGGTATCTGGGTTAGTCCGCCCACAGATGAGGCGCATGGCCTCATAGAATTCCTTAAGCTGGGCGGGGGTCGCTCCGGCTCCCGGAAACTCGGGAAAGTGCGGAGCGGACCCAGAAGCAGGCTCCGCGGACAGAGGCCTTGAGCATCGGCTCTCTTCCCGTGCCGAGTCAGCCGCGCTCCGGGAAGAAGGTCAAGTGCGAAGAGACCGCTTTGACAACTTCTTTTTCTCATCTGTACCCGAAGATTTTGAGGAAGACGAGTTGTGGCTCCGTGAACGGTCTCAAGACCTTCCTCTCGAGCAAGACTGGGACCTACGCGTAGTCGAGAGCCGGGCCGCCATGAACTTGAGGGAACGTTCCCTTAAGGCCTTCAGGTGCATGGCCCGGCACTCAGAGCACGACTTTGGGTCACCACAGACAAACCCGATGTGGATCCGTCACTGACATCATGTGGTGACAGTCCTCGCAGCGCTTGAACTCGGCCTTCAGGGTCATCATCGACGCACCAAAAACTCACTTCAAAACTCGACAAAACGGTTGAAATCGGTCAAAAAGAGACCAGGGTAGCTCTCTCCGGATCAGCGCGTGGCGCAGAAAGAAAAGAACCGATGTCACTGTGCTGAGGTGGCGTCTATGTACTACTCCCGACGTCTTCACGCGACTACGATGCCAACGAAGCCTGCGGAGTCGACCAATGCCACCTATTGACACGCAAGGGTATTGCACAAAGAAAAATCTCCTGATCCAGACGGACACCTGGGGGAAATTCTACGGTAAGGAATCTCCAACTAGAAGTCTCTATCAGATACACCTGGCACTGCACGAGATGCTGCCGCTTCAGACGGAGCTATGACAGAACATGAGTGCTCCCTTGCTTTCCTTGTCAATTGACTGGTTCCTTTACCATCTGCAGAAGTGGGATCTTTCCTGGATTCAATAGCACTTGTTGACATTAGCGATTTTCTAAAATACCATGATTATTGTTGATGTGCTGACTCTTGGCCTCAATTGATGCTTGAGTTTTGCTAAAGGTCATAGTTTGGACATGGACATTTCATCTCATTCACTATACTTTAGATTGCTTTTAGTAACTAATGCAGGATGGGTGATCTTAGTATTGAGTTGGAGTATAGAATTCAGCACCTTTGAACTAACAATGGGGAGGGTTTTGTGAGGATATTTTAGCATTTTATACGGGCACATTATTTAGCACTGGGCCTGAGGCCTGTGCCTTTTTAGCAAGTTACATTTGGCTTTTATTCTTTTTATTATTTTAGCTACTCTTCATTTGAGTGGGGATGTTTTCTATTCCTTTTATCAGTTGTCCTTCCTTGCAGAAACTGTTATTCAATTCTTTGTACAACATTCTTATCTTGTGCTCAACCCAAGACTGTAGATGATGTTTACCAGGTCTTAAGGGAAGACTGTCTACCCTACGCAAAAAAAAGATGTGTTGTCACATCAGGGCAGTTCTTAGAACAACAGATATGTTATTATAAAATATCACACTGCCCACAACATCTCAGAGGGGACATTCTAACCAGTTTGACATCTTATGCTGCACGTAGTTGCAGTTTCTGCTGAAACCTTTTGGTTTCTCTTCATCTACATGGGAGGACTATCAGCAGGGTAACAGACCTCTTCCCTTCCTCAGCACAGGTATGGAGGTTGGGCTTCCTTCCCAGGACCAGAAAGGTGGATTATGGCTACCACTGCTACCTGCTTGCATGTAGAAACTTAGTAGTGTAGGTAGAAATGCTAGGCACACTATTGTGACAATGCAGTGGGACTCTTCTTGAGTTTCAGTCTTTTGGTCATGGCAGTCATACCACTATGTTTTTTTTTATTATCCTCAAATTTGCAATTCATGTCTTTCTACTTAGAACACAGTTACTTCAATAAAACCTGTTGAACTAAGATCCTGCTTCTGTTTTGTCCTTGCATGTATGAAACTTGTATAACAGAGAAAGGAATGAGATCTGCTCCACCACGACTTCCCTGAGGTATCTGAGTGTCATGGGATAGGCTGCCACAAATCACTTCTAACTCTAGTACTTGTTAGGTGCTGCTAGCTAGCTGGAAAGGGTTAGGCTGAAAGCTGGCACACGGCGTGGGATCAGACTCAGTCCCCAAAGCTTGGTGGTGCTGCCGCCCAAAACACAGCAGTCTAGTTACCAAAACAGAAATCTACGACACCTTGGCACATTTGTTTAGGGAAGGGTAGTATGTCGTCCCCTCCCTTGGAGTTTTTATCCCCTGGCATCCCCTCCCCAGGGCCCACCGTTATATTTATGGGGGAGGGGGCAGGCATAAATCTCTCTAAGCATCTCTTTCAGTGTGCCTTGTGGCTACTCCTTAACACCATTACTATTTAATGTCTATGATCAAGGTTTATTAAGGTTAACTTAAAGACATGAGGATTTATTTAAAGTAATGCTGATGACATCAAGCTTTGGGTTCAGTTAGAAGAAAATGTTCCAAACTCCCTTCGAAATGTGGTTGACATCAAGATTTGGATCAGTGGCAATTTCTTTAAATTACATGAGTGGGAAACCACAATACTATTAGACCAATATAAGTATGAGAGGTGAGAATCAATCTGGCCTTCTTTGCTAAGAGCTCCTTCTAAAGCTACCTCCAAGTATTAGGCCCTCAGAGTATGGATTGATAAAACCTCACTTTGAAGAATCAGGTGAACACTGACAGCTCATCTTGCTCCCATATAGTAAGGATGCTGGGGTCCGTGCTCTTCATCAAGTATTCTCGGCATGTGTACTCTTCCATTAATTATTGCAATAGACCATATCTTGGTATTATAGAAGTTGCTCCAACCAAACTGCAGCGTATGTAAACTTTAGCAGTTAGGGTCAACAGCACAACTTATAAAATATAATAATTACCAGAGCAAAAGTAGATTTAAGTACTTTTCTAAACACATAGTGGTTGTGCAGCCTGTGGCCAGCCAACAGGAGATTGTTCCAAAGCTCGGGGCCCAGTTATCGTAGAGACCAGTCACCCATACGTTTTAATCTGAATAGGAGAATCTACTTAAAAAGTGACGAACTGGAGAGTAACGGGTGGCCGGTCTCACATTTGACAAACTAATTTAAGAGACGGGTTTTTCCAGCCGCTAGTGGCACTTGTCTGTAAGATGTAGGGTTTTAAACTGTACCCTCTAATTGACAGCGAGGCATTGCAGCATTCCCCTGGCCTGTGATACATAATTTTTCTAGGTTACGCTTGATGATAGTCTCCTATGATTCGCCCAGCACCAGGCTACTCTTGGGTGCATAAATGATTTATAAACTTATTACAATAATCAGGTGGTGGCTGAATAACTGTTTTGTGTTCTGGTTCCAGAATATCTTAGCCAAAATATCACCTGAGTTTAATAATCAATGATGCATATCGTTTACAAAAACTCTTTAAATTATATTTAGGCCACATTTGTTATGCTAGAGGATATTTTTGTTACACGTATTCAGACACACTACCTTCGTTTTTATAGGATTTGCACTTGTTTGCCTCCTGGTTGAATAAAAGCTTGACAGATTCAGGCACATCGATTATGAAACTCTTACCTTCATAGCCAGCATTTAATCACGAACAGAACTACCTTGAAAAACAACTTGGGAGGTAAATCTTCTCACACTGATCCCTCTTGCCTAAGCAGCTTTCCCTACTTTTATGTACTTTACAAGACTTAAAAGCCATTATTTGGCATAAGAAAATATTACTTGGGGTGATTACCGTAATATAACTTCTTGTTGAACTAATGGGGGTAGATAACCTTAGGTCCAAGATCAGAGCTGCGGGCCCCCTGCAGTGAAAAGGAAGAAGGGGAGCGGTAAGATTTTGTAAACTCTGCCCTTCCTTCCCCTAGGAGAACCTTAGTCCCTAATGGATGCCCTCTGCTCGCTGACCAATGAGGGGCACTGATTCTGTGTATAACTGCTGACGGATCATCTCTTCCTTGACTGCAGCACAAGAGGCTGCTCCTAATCCACTAATGCACGGACGTGTCCGAAATCATTAGTATCAGATGTGCATCCGGAGCCAATTTCCACAATTGCTGTGCCAGATTTCCTCCCTTTGACCTACTCTCTCATTTACTCTTCCTGCAACCTCATCCGCGTTTCTCTTCGGGATAAAAGGCTTCCCAATTCATCGACCACAATTCCATGAAGAAGCTCAGCATGGGAGGAGGATATACCAGCAGAGCTGTCAACTCCCGCTCTGTAACAGAGCAGCAGGTGGACCAGGGTCCTGAAATGCATTCAATCTGGCAACACGAAAACCCCGAAAAAAATAAAGGAGTTTGGGTGCGCATTCCCGTTCTGAGGGTGATGGGAACAAACACAGCTGTGCGGAAACGAGTATCCTGCAAATGGGCACTTAGGAGGCGTTCTGTCAACAGGTTCCTGCATTGGGCTGTTCATTCTCGTCACCATTAGGAGTGTGTTTGTTAGTACTTTGTGGCTGACATGGCAAAAAATACAAATATATACCAAAAAGTTTAACAATCTCTTTATCTATAACGCGTAGCTGCACAAGCTAAATATGAGCAATTGTACGTTTTTAACGAGTTAGTGCAAAGTTGTAAAACTTGTTAGAAATCAATCCCTTCTTTTAAATTGATATATAAATACGTCAGTTAGACCAGACACTCTTCGTGTGGTATTCCCCCAAACAATTTGCCACCATCCCTCCAGTTTTGATGAATTCGTTTTTGTTGGTTTAGGACTGTGCACTTTACCACTGCTAACCAGTGCTGAAGTGTATGCGCTCACACCTTCAGACATGGTAAATTTGGCCTACACCTAATTGGTACATTTAATCTACTTGTAAGTCCTCAGTAAAAGGTACTACATGTACCTAGGGCATAGAAATTAAATGCTAGAAGTGGGCCTGCAGCATTCGTTGTGCCACCCACTAAATTATCCTTTTACAACATCTCAGGCCTGCCACCGCAGCCCATAGTGCAGTTTTAAAGTGACATTTCGATCTAGCAAAATAAACCTTTAGCCAGGCGTAAACCTTCCTTTTAATACTTATAAGTCACCCCCAAGGTAGGCCATAAGGGATTTTTTGGGCAGGGTGCATCGTATTTAAAAAGTAGCACATGATGTATTAGTTTTATGTGTCCTGACACTGAAAAAGTCCTAAAGTAATTTTACACTGTTGTAAGACCTATCTCTTCGATTGGCTTACACTGAATTACCTTATTACATTTAATAAGTGCTAACTTTGGATTGGGAGCAGAGATATGGGGCCTGTTATGATTGAGAAGTCTACGCACTTGTGGTGGAGGATCCACACATAAAAAGAAGGGACAATGCTATCTTTTTATGTGCGGCTGAGGAAACTCCACAGTTGTAAAATTGCTACACGTAAACACCTTTGTGAATACGAAAAAATCTTAAACATACACAAAAGAGTACGTTTACCTTGGTGAATAAGGCTTGTGCAAATTAATTATAATTTAAAATTCTTTTTAATGGTAAAGTAGGATTTTAAGTCACAAGTCTGAAAATGGCACTTTCAGAAAATTGGCATTTTCTTGTCTCAACCATTTGTGCATCTGCCAGTGTACTGGGTAACATGACTGCGAATGGCTCTGCTGCTCGGGTTTACATATTGCTTCCAGACAGTAACACAAAGGGGATTAGGTGTGGAAAGGATGGGCCAGGGCTGGCTTTAGAGTAGTGAGACTGGTGCATCCACACTGGGAGCTGACCTGGAGGGGGGCACTAACCTCAAGGTGGGGACAATGTGTTTAGCAATAACTCACAATTTAAAAGCACCTGCTTCAGAGTCCCTTGTGAATCCAGCTTTCAGACAGGAATATAAATGTCACAATAACTTTTGTGATTAATGTTCTTGTGTTAGACCTGACAGCCTTAGGGTAGTCACCCCTAACTTTTTGCCTGCCTCCCTCCACTTTGTGGATACTGTTTTTGCTGGTTTTTAGACTCTGCGCACTTTACCACTGCTAACCAGTGCTAAAGTGCATATGCTCTCTCTCTGTAAACATGGTAACTTTGGATCATACCTGATTGAACTATTTAATCTACTTATAAGTCCCCAGTAATGTGCACTCCAGGTGCCTAGGGCCTATAGATTAAATGCTACTAGTGGACCTGCAGCACGGATTGTGCCACCCACTTAAGTAGCCCCTTTTCCTTGTCTCAGGCCTACCATTGCTAGGCCTGTGTGGGCAGTTTCACTGCCACCTCGACTTGGCATTTAAAAGTACCTGCCAAGCATAGAGCTCCCCTTTTTCTACATATAAGTCACCCTTAATGTGTGCCCTGGGTATCCCCTAGAGCAGGGTGCTGTGTAGGTAAAAGGCAGGACATGTACCTGTGTAGTTATATGTCCTGGTAGTGTAAAAAACCCTCAATTCGTTTTTGCACTGCTGTGAGACCTGCTCCCTTCATAGGCTAACATTGGGGCTGCCCTCATACACTATTGAAGTGGCAGCTGCTGATCTGAAAGGAGCAGGGAGGTCATATTTAGTATGGCCAGAATGGTAATACAAAATCCTACTGACTGGTGAAGTCGGATTTAATATTACTATTCTAGAAATGCCACTTTTAGAAAGTGAGCATTTCTTTGCACTTAAATCCTTCTGTGCCTTACAATCCACGTCTGACTAGGTTTAGTTGACAGCTCCTTGTGCATTCACTCAGACACACCCCAAACACAGGGTACTCAGCCTCACTTGCATACATCTGCATTTTGAATGGGTCTTCCTGGGCTGGGAGGGTGGAGGGCCTACCCTCACACAAAGGACTGCCACACCCCCTACTGGGACCCTGGCAGACAGGATTGAACTGAAAGGGGACCTGGTGCACTTCTTAGCCACTCTTTGAAGTCTCCCCCACTTCAAAGGCACATTTGGGTATAAAACAGGGCCTCTGCCCTACCTCATCAGACACTTGCTGGAGAAGAAACCGGAACCAGAAACTACATCCTGCCAAGAAGAACTGCCTGGCTGCTCAAAGGACTCACCTGTCTGCTTTCTACAAAGGACTGCTGCCTTGCTGTTGCCCTGCTGCCTTGCTGAACTCTTGTCTGGCTGTGAAAGTGCTCTCCAAGGGCTTGGATAGAGCTTGCCTCCTGTTCCTTGAAGTCTCAGGACCAAAAAGACTTCTTCCTTTCACTTGGACGCTCCGTGCGCCAAAAATTTCGACGTACAGCTTGTTTCGCGGCGAGAAAAACGCCGCACACCGACGCTGATCAACGCGACGCTCTCGGGACGATCGAGACTTCGACGCACAACCTCGCAAGGACAACGCCGCCCGACTTTCCAGGAGAAATCGACACGACGCCTACCGTGAACGCGAAACTTTGACGCACGGCCTCGCAAGGACAACGCCGCCCGACTTCCGAGGAGAAATCGACGCGACGCCTGCCGTGAGACCAAAATTTCGACGCACGGCCTCGCAAGGACAACGCCGCCCGACTTCCAAGGAGAAATCGACGCGACGCCTGCCGTGAGATCGAAACTTCGACGCGCAGTCCCGCAGAACGACGCGCAGCCGGAAAACAAGTAGGAGAATCCACGCACAGACCCGGGACATCTGGTAATCCCCGCGATCCACGAAAAGAGACTGTCTGCGCGCCGGAAAACGACGCCCGACTTCCCCGCGTGGAAAAGAACGACGCAAGTCTTTGTGTGCTGAGGAGAAATCGACGCACACACCCTTTTTCCACGCATCCCTTTTCCTGTGGCCCTCTGAGGAGATTTTCCACCAGAAACCAGGTACTTTGTGCTTGAAAGACACTGTATTGCATTCTAAAGACTTAAGACACTTTATATCACTTTCCTGTGATAGTTCTACAATTTTCCATTGCATCTTTATTCTTTTTGACCTACAATTATCCTGATAAATATTATATATTTTTCTAAACACTGTGTGGTGTATTTTTGTGGTGTTATATGGTGGTATTGTATGACTTATTGCACAAATACTTTACACATTGCCTTCTAAGTTAAGCCTGACTGCTCGTGCCAAGCTACCAGAGGGTGGGCACAGGATAATCTTGGATAGTGTGTGACTTACCCTGACTAGAGTGAGGGCTTTTGCTTGGACAGAGGGTAACCTGACTGCCAACCAAAAACCCCATTTCTAACATTGGTGATCAGCGGTGAGGATAGGACTTGTATTTGTGCAGTGACATACAGTAGCTAAGTATTTCACTACCTACCCACAGTTGAAGGTCAACTTGGTTTTTATCTCTTTTTGAAAATCCGTTTTTTCCTGACAATTTTCAAAAACGAAATCCTCACTCAACATGTCTCTGACTGGGTCTCAGACAGGGGACTTTGACCTAGTCCAGTTGGATACATACACGGTCAAACAACTAAGAGGATTCTGCAGGGCATTAAGGGTACCCACCCAAGGGGCCTCCAGAAAGGAGGACTTTCAAGTGGCGCTGAGGGCCTGGGCAGAAGCCCATTTAGAGGATGATGAGGAAGAGGAGCCAGAAAATGGCCCCTCAGAAGGATTTTCACTATCTATGGATGGTGTTACCACTGCAATTGTGCACCCTTCCAGACCAGGGAGCAGTGTCTCCATGCAAAGCCTGACCGCAGAGGAAAGGAGAGAGGAAAGGGAGTTCCAATTGCAAATGGCAAAACTGAAAATTGAGGCACAACAGGAGGAGAGGAGGGCAGAAAGAGAAGCCAAACAAGCTGAGGCTGAAAGAGCAGCCAAACAGATTGAAGCTGAAAGGACAGCCAAACAGATTCAAGCAGAAGCTGAAAGGGCAGCCAAACAAGCAGAAGCTGAAAGAGCAGCCAAACAAGTGGAAGCTGAAAGAGCTTTGGCTGAAAAGAAACTATTGTTAGCTCATGAACTGAGTCTCAAGGAGCTGGAGATCAAGGCAAGACAGTCTGAATCCAGCAATAATGGTGGCAGCATACAGACAGGACCTGCTGGAGAAAAGAAGGTTCGTATACCCAAAAATGTGGTGCCCAGTTTTGTGGTGGGAGATGACATAGATAAATGGTTAGCTGCTTATGAAGTTGCACTAAGGGCTCATGAGGTTCCTGAAGGGCAATGGGGGGTAGCTATGTGGGGTTATGTGCCGCCATTGGGGAGGGACACACTTCTCACATTGGATCCACCGGATCAAAACACATACCCACTCCAGAAAGCCACTTTACTTGCCCAGTTTGGGCTGACCCCTGAGGGATACCGTCAGAGGTTCAGGGACAGCACCAAACAAACCACACAAACATGGGTAGATTTCTTTGATTTCTCTAGTAAGGCACTGAATGGATGGGTGCGGGGCAACAAAGTAGCAGATTATAAAGGTTTATATGACTTGATCCTGAGAGAGCATATGCTTAATGTTACTTATACAGATTTGCGCCAGCACCTAGTGGATAGTAAGCTGACTGATCCCAGGAAGCTTGCTGAGGAGGCGGACCTCTGGGTTAGCACCAGAGTGTCCAAAAAGGTACCTGGGGGGGACTCCCACAAAGGTGGTCAGGGTTCCCAACAGAAGAAAGAGGGGGGAGATAAACTTACAGATAAGGAACTCTCTAAAGGCCCCCAAAAGAATTCCCAGGGAGGGGGTGGCAACCCTTCCTTTTCCAAATTTGGGAAAAAGCCAGGGACATTTGACAGGTCAGGAAAGTCTAGCCCCAAATGCATGGAGTGTTACCAATATGGTCACTACAAAGGCGATCCACAGTGCCCCAAGAGGGCACCGTCCACTACCGGACAGGCACCTGGGTTGACTAGTGTAGCACTCGGGGGGGAGATGGACCCAACTAGCTTTGGGGAGCAGGTAGAGATTTCCCTAGTGTCCCTGGGAGAAGGAGAAATGGTGCCCAAGGCCCACATGCCCAGAAATACTTCCAAGTACCGGCAGTGGGTCACCATTGATGGGCAGAGGGTGGAGGCTCTGCGTGACACAGGAGCCAGTATGACTACTATCAAGAGTCAGCTGGTGTCAGCAGAGCAGATAGTACCTAATGCATTCCACCAGGTCAGAGTCAGAGTCGCTACCGGTGGCTCTGGTTCCCTTTGAGTGGGGGGGGGTCTCTGGTACTCTGAAAGTAGCTGTGAGTCCTGCCATGCCTGTAGATTGTCTGTTAGGCAATGACCTTGAGCACACTGCATGGAAAGAAGTAGAGCTCAGGTCTCACCTGGAGATGTTAGGGTTACCTGAGTGGGTCTGCATGACCACACGGTCCATGGCTGACCGAGAGGGCAGTCAAGGGCATCTGAAGCCTGGAACGATGGCCCAGAGAGCTGCCAGGAGGAGGGACCAGGGGTGCGGGAAACCGGCCCCCGCTGTTCCCACAGTGGCTGACGGGGCTCCTGAGGAGGAGGCTTCCGAGCCAACTGGGGAAGACATCGCCGCCCTAGGTGACTTACCTGAGCTTGCTGGCTGGCAAGTTGAGGGTGGACCCACCAGGAAGGAATTCTGCAAGGCGCAGAAAGAATGTCCCACTCTAGAAGGTTTGAGGAAACAAGCCTCAAACCAGGCAGCCGGCGACGCCTCTGGCGATCACCACCTATATTGGGAGAATGATCTCCTCTACAGTGAGCCTAAGGTTCCGGGCTTTGGGGCAGCACGTATGCTGGTGGTCCCCCAATGTTACCGAACCTTCCTACTGGGTCTGGCTCACGACATTCCCCTGGCAGGACATTTGGGGCAGGGCAAGACCTTTAACAGGCTTGTCACCCACTTTTATTGGCCCAAAATGAGGACACACTCAGACAAATTCTGCAGATCCTGTCCTACCTGCCAGGCCAGTGGTAAAGCAGGAAAAAGGGTTAAAACCCCCCTGATTCCACTTCCTGTCGTTGGCACCCCCTTTGAAAGGGTGGGCATCGACATTGTTGGTCCCTTGGACCCCAAAACTGCCTTAGGCAACAGGTTCATCCTGGTTTTGGTGGACCATGCCACCCGTTACCCAGAGGCAATCCCTCTAAGGACAGTAACTGCACCGGTGGTGGCCAGAACCCTGATGGGGATATTTACCCGTGTGGGATTCCCCAAGGAAATAGTGTCTGATAGAGGCACTAACTTCATGTCTGCATACATGAAGTCTCTGTGGGATGCGTGTGGGGTAACTTACAAGTTCACCACACCCTATCACCCCCAGACGAACGGTCTTGTGGAGAGATTCAACAAGACCCTGAAAGGCATGATTGGTGGCCTTCCTGAGGCCATGAGGCTTAAGTGGGACGTCCTCTTACCATGCCTTCTCTTTGCTTACAGAGAGGTCCCCCAGAGAGGGGTAGGGTTCAGTCCCTTTGAACTTCTCTATGGGTACCCTGTCAGGGGACCCTTAACCATTGTCCAGGAGGGGTTGGAGAAAGCTCCAAAGACACCCCCTCAGGATGTGGTCAGCTATATGTTGGCCCTCCGCAACCAGATGACCCGCTTCTGGAAAGAAGCCCAAGATAACCTTGAGGCCAGTCAAGAGGTGATGAAACAATGGTATGACCAGAAGGCCACCCTGGTAGAGTTTCAACCTGGAGACAAAGTGTGGGTAATGGAGCCAGTAGAGCCCAGAGCTCTCCAGGACCGCTGGTCTGGCCCATTTGAAATAAAGGAGCGGAAAGGGGAGGCCACTTACCTAGTGGACCTCAAAACCCCTAGGAATCCCCTAAGGGTGCTCCATGTGAACCGACTAAAAGCTCATTGTGAGAGGTCGGAGATCAACATGCTTCTGGTCACAGATGAAGGAACGGAAGAGGAGAGTGAACCTCTCCCCGACCTCCTCTCTGCCCAAGAAGGTGATGGGTCAGTAAGCGGGGTCATTCTGTCTGACTCCCTGACTCTAAATCAGAAAGGAGACTGTTATGAGCTGTTGGAGCAGTTCTCCCCCCTGTTCTCCCTTACTCCTGGGCTGACCCACCTCTGTGTTCATGATATTGACACCGGTGACAGTCTCCCTGTGAAAAACAAAATTTACAGGTTGTCGGATAAGGTGAAGGCCAGCATCAAGGAGGAGGTCTCCAAGATGTTGACTCTAGGGGTCATTGAGAAATCCAGTAGTCCCTGGGCCAGCCCAGTGGTATTGGTCCCTAAGGCTACTACCCCAGGTGCGAAGCCAGAACTCCGGTTCTGTGTGGACTACCGGGGTCTCAACTCAGTCACACGGACTGATGCTCACCCCATCCCCCGAGCTGATGAGCTCGTGGACAGGCTAGGCGCTGCCAAGTTCCTGAGTACGTTTGATCTTACTTCAGGGTACTGGCAGATCGGCCTAACTGAGGGGGCCAAGGAAAGATCCGCATTTTCAACCCCGGATGGCCATTACCAGTTCCGGGTGATGCCGTTTGGGTTGAAAAATGCCCCCGCTACCTTCCAACGGTTGGTTAACGGGGTCCTAGCTGGCAAGGATGCCTTCTGTGCAGCCTACCTGGATGACATAGCTGTCTACAGTTCCAGCTGGGAGGAACACCTGCTTCACCTCAAGGAGGTGCTTCAGGCCCTGCAACAGGCAGGCCTGACCATCAAGGCCAGTAAGTGCCAGATTGGGCAGGGTTCCGTGGTGTACTTAGGACACCTAGTGGGTGGTGGCAAGGTGCAGCCACTCCAGGCCAAGATTGAAACTATCAAGGCCTGGCAACCACCCCGAACACAGACGGAGGTGAGAGCCTTTCTAGGCCTCACAGGATACTACCGCCGATTTGTCAAGGGCTATGGTACCATTGCAACACCCTTGACAGAACTCACTTCCAAGAAGCAACCTAGGTTGGTGAATTGGACAGAGGCTTGTCAGAAAGCCTTTGACGCCCTGAAGGAAGCCATGTGCACGGCCCCCGTGCTCAAGGCCCCTGACTACTCCCAGGAATTTATCGTGCAGACAGACGCTTCAGAGCATGGCATAGGGGCAGTTGTAGCACAGCTAAATGAGGAGGGCAGAGATCAACCGGTAGTCTTTATTAGCAGAAGACTATTACCACGGGAACAGAGGTGGAGTGCTATTGAAAGAGAAGCTTTTGCTGTGGTCTGGGCACTGAAGAAGCTGAGACCCTACCTGTTTGGGACTCACTTCCTAGTTCAGACAGACCACAGGCCCCTCAGATGGCTCATGCAGATGAGGGGTGAGAATCCAAAACTCTTGAGGTGGTCCATTTCCCTACAGGGGATGGACTTTACGGTGGAACATCGCCCAGGGGTTGACCACGCCAATGCTGATGGTCTCTCCAGGTACTTCCGCCTTAGCGATGAGAGCTCCCAAGAGGTCGGGTAGCTCTCCCCACTTTCAGCTGGGGGGGACACATGTTAGACCTGACAGCCTTAGGGTAGTCACCC
Organism: Pleurodeles waltl; assembly: GCF_031143425.1. Classification (NCBI taxonomy): domain Eukaryota; kingdom Metazoa; phylum Chordata; class Amphibia; order Caudata; family Salamandridae; genus Pleurodeles; species Pleurodeles waltl. Next base: position 1,695,055,510 of record NC_090440.1, read on the forward strand.
CTAACTTTTTGCCTGCCTCCCTCCACTTTGTGGATACTGTTTTTGCTGGTTTTTAGACTCTGCGCACTTTACCACTGCTAACCAGTGCTAAAGTGCATATGCTCTCTCTCTGTAAACATGGTAACTTTGGATCATACCTGATTGAACTATTTAATCTACTTATAAGTCCCCAGTAATGTGCACTCCAGGTGCCTAGGGCCTATAGATTAAATGCTACTAGTGGACCTGCAGCACGGATTGTGCCACCCACTTAAAGTAGCCCCTTTTCCTTGTCTCAGGCCTACCATTGCTAGGCCTGTGTGGGCAGTTTCACTGCCACCTCGACTTGGCATTTAAAAGTACCTGCCAAGCATAGAGCTCCCCTTTTTCTACATATAAGTCACCCTTAATGTGTGCCCTGGGTATCCCCTAGAGCAGGGTGCTGTGTAGGTAAAAGGCAGGACATGTACCTGTGTAGTTATATGTCCTGGTAGTGTAAAAAACCCTCAATTCGTTTTTGCACTGCTGTGAGACCTGCTCCCTTCATAGGCTAACATTGGGGCTGCCCTCATACACTATTGAAGTGGCAGCTGCTGATCTGAAAGGAGCAGGGAGGTCATATTTAGTATGGCCAGAATGGTAATACAAAATCCTACTGACTGGTGAAGTCGGATTTAATATTACTATTCTAGAAATGCCACTTTTAGAAAGTGAGCATTTCTTTGCACTTAAATCCTTCTGTGCCTTACAATCCACGTCTGACTAGGTTTAGTTGACAGCTCCTTGTGCATTCACTCAGACACACCCCAAACACAGGGTACTCAGCCTCACTTGCATACATCTGCATTTTGAATGGGTCTTCCTGGGCTGGGAGGGTGGAGGGCCTACCCTCACACAAAGGACTGCCACACCCCCTACTGGGACCCTGGCAGACAGGATTGAACTGAAAGGGGACCTGGTGCACTTCTTAGCCACTCTTTGAAGTCTCCCCCACTTCAAAGGCACATTTGGGTATAAAACAGGGCCTCTGCCCTACCTCATCAGACACTTGCTGGAGAAGAAACCGGAACCAGAAACTACATCCTGCCAAGAAGAACTGCCTGGCTGCTCAAAGGACTCACCTGTCTGCTTTCTACAAAGGACTGCTGCCTTGCTGTTGCCCTGCTGCCTTGCTGAACTCTTGTCTGGCTGTGAAAGTGCTCTCCAAGGGCTTGGATAGAGCTTGCCTCCTGTTCCTTGAAGTCTCAGGACCAAAAAGACTTCTTCCTTTCACTTGGACGCTCCGTGCGCCGAAAATTTCGACGCACAGCTTGTTTCGCGGCGAGAAAAACGCCGCACACCGACGCTGATCAACGCGACGCTCTCGGGACGATCGAGACTTCGACGCACAACCTCGCAAGGACAACGCCGCCCGACTTTCCAGGAGAAATCGACGCGACGCCTACCGTGAACGCGAAACTTTGACGCACGGCCTCGCAAGGACAACGCCGCCCGACTTCCGAGGAGAAATCGACGCGACGCCTGCCGTGAGACCAAAATTTCGACGCACGGCCTCGCAAGGACAACGCCGCCCGACTTCCAAGGAGAAATCGACGCGACGCCTGCCGTGAGATCGAAACTTCGACGCGCAGTCCCGCAGAACGACGCGCAGCCGGAAAACAAGTAGGAGAATCCACGCACAGACCCGGGACATCTGGTAATCCCCGCGATCCACGAAAAGAGACTGTCTGCGCGCCGGAAAACGACGCCCGACTTCCCCGCGTGGAAAAGAACGACGCAAGTCTTTGTGTGCTGAGGAGAAATCGACGCACACACCCTTTTTCCACGCATCCCTTTTCCTGTGGCCCTCTGAGGAGATTTTCCACCAGAAACCAGGTACTTTGTGCTTGAAAGACACTGTATTGCATTCTAAAGACTTAAGACACTTTATATCACTTTCCTGTGATAGTTCTACAATTTTCCATTGCATCTTTATTCTTTTTGACCTACAATTATCCTGATAAATATTATATATTTTTCTAAACACTGTGTGGTGTATTTTTGTGGTGTTATATGGTGGTATTGTATGACTTATTGCACAAATACTTTACACATTGCCTTCTAAGTTAAGCCTGACTGCTCGTGCCAAGCTACCAGAGGGTGGGCACAGGATAATCTTGGATAGTGTGTGACTTACCCTGACTAGAGTGAGGGCTTTTGCTTGGACAGAGGGTAACCTGACTGCCAACCAAAAAACCCATTTCTAACATCTTGCTAGAGAGAGACTGGAGTTTTGACTCACCACAAAGTAGGGCAGAGGGTTAATATGCTTGCTGCAAAGAACAGAAGTGTATTTTATGTGGATAGCTGAGTGGACTGGTAAAAACAGCCTTTACCAGTGCTTTAAGACAAATTAAATGTATGTGAGAGAGGGGTTATAGAGAGATGAGGAGCACTTTTGCCAAGTAGTAGTGAGGGAATCCGAGGAGGATGTCATTGGAGGAGGGTGCCAAAAAAGATTGTTGGACCAGGAGACACCAACCCTAAAGCTGGCCCTGGGATGTGTCACCCTAAGATGATGACCGGAGAAGGGGCTGCACCCAATTACACTTGCACTTCAAAGGGCTTTTGCCTCCTGTACATTCAAAGGAACTTGACAACAGGTCTGTCTGCCTTTTGTCAACCCCAGACAATTTGGAGCCTTGACAGAGTAAGTCCTTTCCAGAACCAGATGTGGAAGTAGTACAAGGAGTCCCACCACACAAAGGACGGAACCAGGTATAAATATTGGACCTTCAGAGCCTCTCACTTTAACATTGAATATCAACAATTGATTCTCCCAATCTCTTCTATATTACATCATTTTGTTCTCATATGTATTCACACATTCTATAAAACATAACTGTTTACATTCAGGGAAACTTGGTTAAAAGATTGACTAAGACATAGGGCCTGATCTTGGTGGGACTCCCAGCGTCCTTCCGTGGCGATGTTTACAAGTACCCTGTCAAGCTGACGGATTCCTTCCTGCCCTATTTCGATGTCTGTTGGCTAAACCTCCGTCCGCGTTGACAAAGTGTTTCCCATCACATAAGTGGTGCACAGACGACGATGTGGCCGACACCGGTTCTGGCTAACATTACACCATCACTGTCAGGGTGGCAGGATTGCGCCGGACATATTTACATTTTGCAGTTGAGCTGGTGTTGTCCTAGTGGCGGTTTCCTGATGGCAGGATTCCGTCACGGGAGACGTTCAACATTATACTATGCTTGTGGCTTTTTTCCATGGATGCTAGCATCACACATGTGATGTGTTTTGGCAAATTTATTTCACCTGTATACCACACTAGAAAACACACTCCATTTCAGACCATTGTCCTTTGCTATTTCACTGCAGCAGACCATTTTCCAGCCGAATGTTTGACACAAAAATCAGTTTTTTTTGCTCCCTCTGTTTCTTGTTCTTTTATCTTATTTTTTGCCTTTAACTTGTGGGTTCCCGAAATCATCTAGTTTAAAACCTTATAATGGCAGGGAGGAGGAATTCCCATTTCACAGAGGAAGAATTGTCAGTCATGATGAATTAAATGATTAGAGTAGAGCCACAATTGTTTGGAGCACAAGTACAAAATACAACTATAGCACAAAAATGGCAGAAGTGTATCAGAATAGTTCACAGAGTGAATTCTGTAGCAAATAACCTGTGCACACAAGAGGAAATTAGGAAGAGGTGGGACGGCCTGCGGGGGTGAGTGCGTTCTCTGGCCTCCAACCGTCACTTGGAAGCCCAGAGGACTGGTGATGGTTCTTCTAGCCCCACCCTCTTTACTTCAGTCTCTATCTGCAGACTGTCCATGCCTCTCTGGGAAAGGTCTCTGAGGTTTGATTGTATGAGGCTTAGGCACCGACCGGGAAAGAAACAACAAAAGTAGATCACGTGTTCAGGAGCACTGAAAATACAATTTGATCAGCTTCAATGTGGCTTTTTCAGCCTTTCAGGGAACTATCTGGACCTTTCTTCAGGGTATCATAAAGAGAAGCCTTCATGAAAGGCTTATGCAACACACCCAAAAGGTCCTTTAAAACATCTCTGAACATTTTCAGTCCCAATAGTTAGAGGTGCACCATCATGACCATGTACGGCAAGAAGAAACATTATCAAATAGCTTTGGGCCATTTAAAGGTGAACAGCCTTTTTGATAATGGAAGGTTTAAGTTCCATTATCTAAGACTATGGAGGTCATTTGAAGTTAGGTGATAATGTTGCATTCTCCAAAAATGTGGCAACCGCCCAACTTTTCGCACCTCCAGCCTCATTTGATGGTCCAGGTATGGATTTCAGCCATTAGGACAATTTCTCTTGCCTCGGCACACGCTGATGTACTTTTGTCAGGGGACCCATTTGTGCATATGATATGAGAGGGGAAGCATAATTAGGTCTGCTGTACTCAGCATGTCTGAAAAGGACAGAGAAAAAGCCAGTAGACATGGAGGTAAGTAGGGCTGCCCTAAATAGGATGGCTCTTCTGGCAAACTGTACTCTGGTGGATTCCCTGCTGAAAGGGTTTTCCCGACAGTGGAGTCAGCAGCAAATCTGCCATGGGCAACACCACTACCCGGCCCTCATCTCTAAATGAGGTGTGGGATGGGACAGGTGTGCATTCAGGACATCCACCAATTTTTATGAAAATCCCCTTATCAGACACCTTTAAAAGTTCCATAAACACATATCAATACAACCATCGTGGTTAGTACATAGAGGTTAAGTGCATTAATGGTTTCATTATATATGAATGCTACAGTTAACTTAGAAAAATCATCCAAGGGTCTTACCCCGCTTATCAGAACAGGCCAGGGCATCTGCTTTCTGGTTCGACTTGTTTCTAAAGGGTAAATTCCAGGGTTGCCTGGGCGTTTATTGACACTTACCCCCTTACTGGTCTTCTCATTATATGCAATGATTTCTACTGAAGACCATTCTTAACCATTAATAAGGGTTGACCATTCTACTCTCATCACACTGCTTCGGTGAGCTAAACTGTTACCAGGTATTGATACGTATTGATGTCTGAACAGCTATTGGCTGGCCGTTCAATACTGGATGTGGCAGAGCTTGCTGCAACTAATTTCACATTAACGATCTTCTTCTTCAGTACAAAAATGAAATGAAAAGAACATATTTTTACTACTTACAGTAGTAGTCCCACAGGCAATGTAATGAAACTAGAACTTTATAGCCATTTATAAGTATGTAGAAGGTATATAGCCACCAAGGAGTGAAGTATATTTCGAAATAATTTGCCAATTATTGCTTCAGAATTACGTCCCTCATAATAGGGTCTATGGTGGGGTTAAGGATTCCTCTTTGGAGTTAAGGTTTCAGGGGAAAGTGTCAGGCTGACTAGTCATGGTGCAACAACGTTGGGTCTTCCCTGGTCTAGGGTTCAATGAAACAGGACCAGATTTCCACTCAATCAATTCTTCTCTCCATTAGGTCAGTAAATTGACTTTAAATTTTGCTGCCTCGTACTTAAGATATTTCTTGCCAAAGGCCGTTCTAAATGTATTTTTGCTACTAAATAGAGTAGAAGGTTTGACATTCTATTCTCTTATTTATGAACTAAGTTCAGTGTGAGGTGTGTTTAGCCAAACTTCGAATTCTTTTGAATGTTTCATCTGTTCACTTGTTATGCTATGTAAGTGGTCACATTCATTCAAAGCATGGGGTGCAAGGATAGAGAGTGAGATTGCCCCACCTTTTATAGGTTCCAGAGTGATTTATTGCTTTATCTGTTACTAATTATGGACATCCTTGTGACAGCCGATCCAACATCATGATAGTAAAAGTAGGACACTCAAGGGACTCACTGTGCACTTTGTAACTCATTTAGATATGAATGTATTTTCCTGTACATTTGTTTTTCAAAAATAAATTTGTAAAGCATTATTTTGCCCAATAAGGGCATCTTGGTGCAAGGAACAGCTAGCATAACAGCAGAACCAAGACTAGAAGACTGCTTACAGAATAAGGACCGCCAATGCTGTGGTGGCTGTTGGACCGCCGAGGTTGTGGCAGTCCGACCTCCACATTAAGAGGTTGGCAGACAAATCTGTCAACCTACCGCCATCCCCGCCAGGGTCCTTCATCTCAACTGGCTGATGGCAGTGCAGTTTGCAATCAGCTCGGCGACACTGAACTCAGCGCGGCCTTGCTGATTACAAAGTTCTCCACCAGTCTTTTCATGGTGGTTTCACCGCCATGAAAAGACTGGGAGAGAATAAGTGCAGGGGGCCACAAAAGTTCCTTGCACTGCCCAGTCCAATGGGAAAGTCCTGATGGGGCCGGCGGGGAAGTCGCCAGGACGGCGGCGACCACCCTGTCAGGAGTTTTGCAGACGCCAGTTCCGTCCACCAAACACATAATCCTGTCCTAAATCACAGAGCCTTCCTAAATGGTAAGTGAGAGATTATGGATTTAATCCCCGGAGGCAATGTGTTCTACAGTTGGGGTTCAAGAAAAGAGAGGGCACGACTGTCCAACCTATCTCTCTTGACTCGTGGGTTGGAAAAAAGCAACTAGAAGTTAGCGCACAAAGTTCTTTCTGACTTATGTAGGTTAAAATGGAATGCAAATGGTGATTTTTCAAGGCCCAAGTATGCGGATGGGTTTGCAGGAAAGGGAGGCCTCTCTTAAACATTTAAATGTAAAGGAAGGGGTCGCAGTAACAGCATTAATCTGAGACTGCATAGCGAGATGGAGGTCAAGATAAGAACCCAGGGATTTTACCCTAGAGAGTGGGTCAAGAGCAATGCCTAAGGAGGAAAGTTTGAGAACATCTCTCAGGATCGTTTACAACTAATAAGGTTTCAGCTTTGTGAGATTTTAATATGTCTTCACACGTGCAAAATACACTCTATTTCTAGTGGTCACAGATTTGATTTATTTATGATCACTGGAAGGGTAAACGTCAGCATACCCCCAGGCTAATATGTAGATTTGTATCCCTGGGACACACTTCTGTGATCACAAATGCACTAACAAATTACAGTCAATTATAGAAAGACATGTATGTCTGACAGAAGGCGCAAACAAACATTTATTAATTTACAGAAAAGCCTTTATCTCTATTATGGATGTACAGTTTCAAGATAAACATTTCAGCAGCTCCAAGCCGTTGTCAAAACAGTAAAGGTTCAAGTAGGACTCCACAACAGCATTTCTATCTCATTTTTAATTCTAAATTGATCATTAATTAACGAGTCACATTTTATATAGAAGTTCATACAACTGTATATGTAATTTTACTTTATCATAATCCACTTGGAAGCATGCCTAATAAACTTTCACCATTTTCTTCAATAGATTAAAAACTGATCTGAATGTGAAATAACCTATAGTGAAAGTACCGGAACAATTTTGTGCAGAGCACAGTTCGCAAACTTAACCGAACACTTTAGTTAACGAAGTTTATCCACAGATCATTCTGGATTGTGTATAATAGGAGTATTCCCATCACACAAGAGCCTCTAACTCATCTGTGAACCAATCTATACAATATTCATGATGATTAATTTGCATAGGATCTATGACGATCCTGTGCTGTATGACCCACGTCCTGGGCACATAGATGGCAACTGAATTCCATCCTATTTGAAAGACTTCCTATTGGAAGTCTGCCTGCAATTTCCAGTTACTTTACTTAAGGTTGAAGGGCCAAACTATAGCATGGTGAGGTTCAGACCTCCGTCTGGTCTAGAAGGGGTGATCATTCCTGTCCTCCGTTGGACATTTGGACATTAAAATTTACATAGCAGACTATTCACAGCTGATAAGCACACATGCTTCTGACTCTGCAAGTGGGTAGGACACTACAAGGAAGATAACAGACACTAAATGTAAAATTGTATACAGAACTGAAATCAGAATGAAAAGGCTAACTAGGCAGTGAGGACCAGATTGTCAAAGAATTTACTGTTACGTACTATTGTAGCACTCATGGCTTATTGCTAATTTCCAGAAGTAAGCCAGGGCACACCTATTCACAGAACCATTTTTAGGTCAAAGCCTACTAGACAGCGTAGTTGTCTGGTTGCAAAGACATATTGGGGACATTCTGAAAGCTGACCAAGGAATGCATTTAGTCCATTGTAGGAGACTGGCTCTCTATATAGTGTACAGAAATTATGTGCACTGTGCAGAGAGTCCAAGCAACCCCCACCTTGGTTTACAAAGGTAAACAATAGACCACCTAATGCTCTAATTTTTATGGTAACTTGGTCGAGCAGTTAGGCCAATCTTGGAGAAGTGCTAAGCAGTTTTTGTTCTCAAAGTATCAATAAATGTGGACACACATTCAAAAGAATAACTCGAGAGCAATTTACAAAAACATTTCAGATTTTTATAACATTTTTAAGACCAAGATCATCAAAATCAGGTATTTATTTTTCAAAGTTTAGAAAATGTCTTGTTTCTTTGCATAATTATGTACCACAGGAATCAAAGAAAAAAAGCTTTAAAAATGCATGTAGAATCAGGCAAATCGTTTACCGATGTCTCCTTTTGCTTTTAGGTCGACATCAAGATGTCCTGTGGGCCAGCTCGGGAAGTTCGGGCGGCTGCCAATTTATTTGGTGGGAACAGCTGCTGAAGAGTCCTTGGAGCTGGTGCAAGACAACTGCAGGGGACCACTTGGAAAAGCAATGCACAGGCGGACTTTAAGGTGAGTCGGTGGGTTTCCTTGGAGGGTGGAGGTCGCAAGTGGTGGGGGACCCTTAGAGCACAGCTGGTTCTCTGGTGCAGGGCCAGGGAGGCCGGGTGGAGAGCAGATAGGTGAGCCAAGAGCTGTGCGCAAAGGTGCCCTTGGAAGCAGGAGGCAGGTCCCTTTGCGGGTAGTTTGCAGGTAAGCAAGGCACTTTGGGGGGAGACTCATGTTTCCTGAAGTCCCTTGACTGGGGCTTGCTCCTGGTCCATTGAGAGTCTGGAGTGGACTTTTCTTCTGGGTGTCTAACAGTGGGGTGCAGTACCCCTGGCTATTGCACAGTTTACCCACTCAAGGTCAGAGCACCACCAAACCTGGCACACTTTCAGCTGGTTGGGTTAGTTGGGTGGAATTTAGTCCAGCTGTTGTGTCCGGTTCCTTGGTCAGCAGCCGGCCAGTGAACTGGACTGGTCTTTGTTGATTGGTTGCAGGGAGTGACGTCTTGACTCTGGTGGGAGATCTTTGGCGATTTTCAGAAGTTTGGAGGTCCTCTGGGGTTTTGTAGAGTCCGTCTGATGTCCATGCAACCCCTCAATAGCGATTCTTAAGCCCTGGGTGCAGCAGGCAGGGTTTGGCGCCTTTTTCTTTCTGCAGCAGGAATGCAGTTCTTGAGCCTTGGGTCTTCTTTGTTGCTGACCTTCTTGTGTCCTTGAAATCTGATCTGCAGCTCTAGAGGTGCCCACTAAATACTGCATTTAGTGTGTGTTTAGGGGAGTATCTAGTAGTGACTAATGGGTCATCTACCTTAGGATGGCTACACCCACTATGTGACCACTTCCTGTGGGCAGAGGCCACTTCTCTATCCCTGACAGGCTATTTCCCTACCATGGAAGATAGAGGAAAATGAAATGAAGCAGTCACCTTGCATGCAACACCTTAGGGGTGGTGCAAGCTGCGGGTGGCTACTCCTCCTGTCCTTTGTGCATTTTCCTGCCATTGCTCCCGCCAAAAGTGGGAGTTTGAAATGGGGGAAGACATCTAATGCTAGCAGCAGGGCTGGAGGTCGAGTTTCAAGGGCAGTAAGTCCTTTGAATCTCATAGACAGGGCTGTGCACATTCCTGGGGGAGGAGGTGTAACTCCTCTGCCCAGCAAGAGCGTGTGCTCTGGACCCAGAGCACAGGCTATCACCCCAGGGTTCCAGCATTTTGTCTGGTGGTGGCAGGCAGGTTGTGACAGCCAGCAACCATGCCAGGGTTAGTTAGTTTTGCAGGGGTCACCACTATGGTGCCCCCTGGGTATATTTTGCAATAAACCCAATGCTGGTACCAGTTTGGAATTATCATTCTGAGTTGTTTGATACCAAACAACACAGAGTTTATTTATCATTCTGAGTTGGTTGATACCAAACAACACAGGGTTCAGAGTGGCAATTGTGTAGCTGTGAAACTTGTACTGACCAGTGTCCAGCACATGCATGTAAAATGGCTGCTCTGTTCACTTACTTTGTCCCAGGTTTGGCAAGGACACAGTACGGGCATATTGCTCATGTATTTTGTGCTCACACATGCAGTACAGTGCACCCTGCCTTAGGGCTGAAAGGCCTGCCAGAGAGGTAACTTACCTATATTGCATGCAGTGTGTAGTGGTCAGGTCACACAGGCTGCATGCCTAGTCAGTTTTGCATTTTAGGACTGCACCAGGACACTCAAGCTGCAAAGGCAGTGCTGGGACCACTTTGATGCAGGGTCCCTGAGGGTGCCAAAATCTGTGCTGCTGCCCTCAGGGGACGACCCTTAGTACTCCATGCCCTGGGTACGTAAGTACCATTTACTAGGGCCTTACAGTGGCAGCTAAAGGTGCTGCCAATTGTGCCAATGCATCACAACAGTTTTGGGAAAGAGATCTGGCCCAGGGAACCTGGTTAGCAGGGCCCCTGGGCACTAACAACTTTGAAACCATATCAAATACCAGGCAAAAGGTGGGGGCTAACCATGTCAAAAGAGCCACTTTCTCACACCCATTGCTTATCATTGGCTTTTTGTTGTGTCAAACACAGTTTCTTTCTTTCTATTCGCTGGCTTTATTTGTTTTAGCCCGTCCAGCAGATCTTTGTCCCTCCCATGAGCCAGATTACCACCCTACTGATTAGATTACTAATTTCTTCCACAAGTTCTTGCTTTCAGAAACTTTTTTTTCTGAAACATGCAATGAGAGTTCTTGTTTTATCCAGCTTTCTTCTGTAATGCTTTTTCCTACATGTCGATCTCAAACAGCCTGCTTCTGTGTATCCCCCATGTTAGTGTTTCACCTGTGTGCTTCTGCCCCACCCCTGCGCACACTGCTTGCTCTTGTGCTTCTGCCTTTTTTATGCAGCTGGATTGGATCACTTTACAGTTAAGCACAACTTATAATATATTACACACAGACACATTAATTTTTTAGGCATGAGTAATTTGCCCAGAATTACAGGATGTTGAGCCAACGCCGGGACTCGTCCTCAGTTTGAAATTAGACAGCTCTGGCCTTAAGGCCACATCATCTGTCTCCCCTCCCCCCCACTGCCCTCTAGATTCCTCATTTCATCCATGTGCTTAGCCCCACTCTCTGAGTCACCTGTCCCTGCAGCCTTCTGATGGAATCTGTGCCCAAAGCATACTCATCTCAAAAGGTATTCTCTTATTTCACCTTCAGTCGAGCAGGCTGCAGGGACAGTGAGCAGCCTAGCGCTGCAGTGCAAAATAGCAAGATGAGAGTTACATTTAGTGAGGGAGAGACTGGCTTGGGTTAGGGGAAGAGACTCAGTGGAGGTGCATGTGATGTTGCTGGGCTGTCAGCCAATTTAAAACAATGGGCAGACTCTCAAAATTAGAGGAAGGGAGATGTGAAGGCTTTAAAATCACCTCAAACCCTAAAGGGAGATCAAATGTAAAAAGGCAAACTTGAAACATAACACAGCATGTAGGGTTGAAACAGCATGTGATAATAAGTGTGAGGCAACAGTTTCATGATTGTTTGCATAGCCCATGAATTGTATGTGGTGCGTGGTTTTACCTGCATATAAGATAACTCCCCCTGGCTCCCCGGAGTTTGGTTTCATCCTTTTTTGTCATTCCACACACAGACTGCAGCTTTGAGCTGTCACATATCACATGAATCAGTCCACTCCACACAATGCCACTCTATGACACTTTATTCCACTCCACTCTAAGCCACTCTACTCTACAATACTACGCCATTCCACTCTGACACTCTGCGGCACTCCACATTTCACCACTCCATGCCTCTACACTGTACTCCACTCTACTCCACTCTGACACTCCACTATATGCCATTCCACTCTACAATACTCTACACCACCCTATTCCACTCCACTGTAGGGCACTGCAATATATTCAACACCACTCCACTCTACGTCACTCCAAGCCACTTCACTCTATAACACTACACAGCTTCACATCACTACACTTGTGAAACTCTGTTCTACAACACTCCACTCTAAGACACTGCACTCTACAACACTCTACTCCACCCTATGTCACTCCATTTCATGACACTGCTCTCCATGACACTCCACTACACTCTACGTCACTCCAGTCCACGCCACTCCACTCAAATCTATGCCACTCTGTGCCACTTTACTCTCCACTCTACCCTAAGACACTCTACAACACTTTACTCTACAACACTCACTTCCACTTTACAACACTGCACTCTATCTATAATGCTCCACGACACTCTATTCTATGACACAACAGTCCATTCTATGACACTTTATGCCTCTCTATTCCATGACACTTTATGACACCCCATTCTATGACACTTTATGGCCCTCCATTCTATGACACTCTATAACACACAACTCTACGACACTCAACTCTGTGACAATCCACTGTATAACACTCTCCTCAGTGACCCTCTACTCCACTCTAGAACACTCCACTCTACAACACTCTACTCCACCCTGTGCCACTCTACCCCACTCTACTCCATGACATTCCACTCTACTCTACTCTACTCTACTCCAGGACACTCTACTCACAACACTCTATTCTATGCCATGCTACTCCACTCTACGCCACTCCACCCTATCATTTCACTCTATGACTCTCCAGACAACGCTACAACACTCCAATCTACAACACTCCATCACACTCCACAACAATCCACTCTACACCATTCCAGTTTACAACACTCTACGTCACTCCACTCTATGCCTCTCCACTCCATGACACTCTACTCCACTCTATGCCACTCAAACCCACTCCACTCCATGCTATGCCATTCCACTCCATGCAGCTAAACTCTTTGTCATGCCTCTCTATGATACTCTACTCCACTCTACGGTAGTCCAACCCAGGCTACGCCACTCTCAAGCCTACTCTGCTGCACTCGATGCCATTCCACTGTATGCAACTAAACTATTTGCCACTCCACTCTATGATACTCTACTGCACTCTATGCTGCTCCACTCTACTCCACTCTCAGACATTCTACTCCAGTCTAAGGCACTTGACTCCATTCCATGATGCTCCACTCTATGACACTCTACTCCATTCTATGACACTCTATTGTACGCTACTCCCCTCTACACCACTTCACTCCACTCTATACATGCCAATCTACGACACTCTACATCACTTCAGTCTATACTACTCCACACTATGCCACTGCACACCACTCTGCTCCACTCTACACCACTCCACAACACTATACGCCACTCCACTCTACCACACTCTACTCCACTCTACTCCACTCTATGACACTGTATGCCACTCCACTTTACTCCACAACACTCTTCGATACTCCACTCTGTGCCACTCCATTCTATGACACTATTCCACGCTGTGCCACTCCACTCTCCCACACTCTAACCCCCTCACCACTCTATGCCACTTCATTCTAAGCTCCACCAATCTATAGCCACTCAACCCTACGACACTCTGTGCCACTTCACTTCCTGTCACTCCATCTATGACACACCACTTCACTCCACTCTACCACAGTCTACCCCACATTATGCCACTCCCTATTCTACAATACTCCCCTCAATGACACGCCACTCTACTCCATTCCATGACACTTCTCTCCATGACACTCCACTACACTTTGCGCAACTAAACCCTGCCACTCTACTCCACTGCACTCTACGCTACTCCAGTCTACACCACTCCATGACACTACTCCATTCAATGCCATGACACTCTATGCCACTCCACAACTCTCTACACCACTCCATTCAACTTCATGACACTCTACAACACTACACTTCACTCTATGCAATTCCACTCTGATACTATGCCACTGCACTCTATGCTACTTGACTATGACACTACGCCACTCTGTGCCACTCCAATCTATACCACTCCACTTTACTCCACTCTACATCACTCTCCTCTACACCATTCTACTCCATTCTACAACACTCTTTGATATACCACACTATGCCACTCCATCCTATGACACAACTCCACTCTGTCACTCCACCACACTCTGTTCCACTTTACAACACTCTATTCCACTCCACGACAGTCGACCCCACTCAATGCCTCTCTATGCCATTCCACTCTGTGCCACTCCACGCCAACCCACACCAAGCCACACCGTCTACAACACTCAACTAGACTCTACACCACTCCACTCTATACCACTCTACTCTACTCCATGACACTCCACTCTACGCCCCCCTACAACACTCCACTCTGCTCCACACTATGCCACTGCCCTCTCCTCTATGCCACTAAGTCTTAGAACAGCAGCCATGCTACAACATGTACAACATGGCAAACACACATTAGCAAAGCTGAGAGCGCTTGCATAGGCGAGGCCTATTGGCTTTGCCAATGCTTGTTATGAATGGAGCCCTGAGTACTCGGTAATCAGGAGTACTTAGATCGTCAACTCTTCCATTTAGCATTTGCTATTTTCAGGCACTATCTATTGATACTGATACAAGGAAAATACAGTATCACAAAATTATCAGGGAGACTATTTATATTGCACGCTTGTGGAAGACAGGGGGAAGAAGCAATTGTTGAATGTATATTCAACAGGAAACTCAAAAAAGGCACTTTTGTAATAACTGCTGTAAACAGGTGTGCTAATGTACATTTGGATTGGGAAGTACTTAAAGCCGTGTCACTTAGAACAGAAGTGTACAAAAAAATTACTGAGTAGACCATATTGAAGTAATATGTGAAACTGGAGGACCCTACTGATTTAAATCTTAAGTCTTCTTGACATGTATGCTCCTGTTTTTTACCCGTAATATACGGATTCGTGACATATAATTCTAGTGAAAGGAGAATAACAAATATAACCATGAGAATCTGTGTTTATATGATCTCAGGGCCCTATTTCACTGTTATACACCTCACATGTGGTCAGGAAACTAATCCCACATAAAGTTCCCTATGATCAGATAGTCAGTACTATACGATGCCGATCGCCTAGGTTCTGTTAAAATATGTCATCAGCATTTGTGCAGTGCATTTCTACCATATAGATGGTACTGTAGCACTTTTGGAGTCTTGGAATCTTCGTGATCACAGTCAAGTTGTGTCACAAGTCAGTGCAAATACATCTGGTTAGTCAACATTAGATTGTCTAACGTAGTGTTTAATAATGGTTTACTATTGCTAATGGGAAAAATAGATTTTTCCCGATCCAGTTAGGGATCTTTTGCAATACATACATCTATAGTATATATATATATATATATATATATATATATATATATATATATATATATATGAAGACGAAACCTTATTCATCAATAAGGCAGCCGGCACTCCGTGAATGTGCAAATTAGGTTTAATACAAACAAAACAGGAACGCGTTTCGGCGTCTCCGCCTTTCTCAACCTGTGGGGCCGCCATTTTTGCCCCCTTTATATATCATGTGTGACATAATACAAGTGATTTTCTTAAAGCAACATGTTAACAACAAAATATACATGTGATATCCATTGTAACACCTTAGGGGAAAAGGTATATATGCAACCCTAAATAATACATCATAAATCACATTAATGCGAACATTTTCTTCATCTATTTGAAACCCATCCTCAAATTGAAAAATAATTGTGAATGTTGTTGTCAACAATGCAAATTTAAAATTGAAAAAATAATCATTAATCTACAAGGAACAGAAATAACAAAATAATAAAATTAATTTGCAAAGGAGATCTTAGGACCTGTTAAAGACTCAATACAAAAACAACATATCAAAGAATATAACCATATCCTCCAGCCTATTAAATGATATGATGTCATTTAGCTGTTATGCATCTATTTTCACATAAGTAGGAAAGGTATATCAGGAGGGGTGAATATCGGGAGGAATAAATATACCATCTGGGAGAAGTATACCAATGGGGGAAAACGTGTTAACTATGGCAGTGAGAGATGAGTATTAACTCAAATGTATATATAATTCTTCAATGGAATTTAATCCTGCTGGTTCTCTAGAGTCTAATGTCAGTATATATCTGGACTCTAACTTTCTCAAATTTTTCTCCCTGTCACCTCCACGGACGTCTTTTCTTATCCCGTCAATTACACTATATTTGATGTTTTCTATTCGTCCACCATGGAACTCGTGTACATGTCTGGCAAAGGGATAAGAATCATCTTTGTTGGCTATAGCCCTGAAGTGTTGAAGTATTCTTTTATGTGCTTGTAGTTTGGTGCTGCCAACATATATCTTGGGGCAGCTGCACTTTAGAATGAAAATGACGTATTCACTCCTGCAGTCATATCTGCCTTTTATGGTATGTATAGTTCTGTCAACTCGACTCAGAGCCTGCATACACTCTCAAAGCCTTGAGAACAGAACAGATCACAGAAAAAAGCCTAGGACACAAACCTGTAAGAGAAGCTCTCCCTCCGGCATGATTCTGTCAGCCAGTCCCCAAGCCTTCTTGTTGCCATGGTGGCAGATATCCTCAGCATCCGCCCTGGAGCTGTTGGTCTTCAGGGCAACTGCAAGGAGATATAAAAAACAGAAAATAACTTTAGGAGTGGAATAACATTTATAATATTGCTGGTGTGCATGTCAAGTTACTTCCTCACACTGCATCTGGAGAACCAGCGTGAATTGCAGGAACAACTACACAGTGTCCTAGCCATTTCCAAACCACAGCCCATTATAGGCATTTCCAGGGACCCCCGCTAATGACTGTCTTTTCAGGCAGAAAACATAACAATATGTGGGCCAGTTCACAAAGGCATTCATTAGTGAGTGAAGTAATAATCATGTGGTATTATTTTCCATGTTATTAATGCCTACGTGAATGGCTCCAAACCATGGTAATAAAATGGCACTATTCAGGGAATCTCTCTTTAAGACAAAACATTTCTAAACAGTGCCATGGGGTCATAGTAAGGACCAAAACAAGCTGTTAAGTAATGCTACTGGTGGCCAGAGGTAGACGTTTTTTTGAGAGAGTAGTACGAAATTGTGTAAGTTGTGCTAATGCCAACAAGTCCTTGAAAACACTGAGACCAAAAATGTGTGAACCGATTATTTAAAAAAATGGGGAGAGAGTTGCGATTGACACCATGGGGCCCATTGGTGTTAATTCTAAACATGTGAATGCAATAATTTACATTTCCTCAAGATGGTCTGTAGTCAATGCCGTGGATAAAGTGGATACTGATGTGGTGTTGAATTTTATGGACAAATTCTTTGTCAATGAAGGGTTATCAGCTCAAGTAATCACAGGTAATGTTGTACAGTTGTTTCCAATAAGGCAAGGGACTATTTTGTTAGAGTAGGAATCAGGCTTCACACCACATCATGATATAAGCCCAGTGGAAATGGTTTCAACTAGTATTAAAAATACTGAGAATTGGGTTTTACAAATTCAAAAGACCATATGGATGTACAGAAACACAGTGAATGAAGTGACTGGTTGTGCTCCGTTTGGGATCATGGGAGGTAGGGAACTGAGGACAAAAGGTAATCCAGAGTGGTTGGTTGAATCATCTTGAGATGCAGAAACAAATTGAGGCTACCCATAGGAGATATAAAGAGATGCATCATATTAAAACACGTTTGATGAGGGAGCCTGAAATAAAAATAAGAATGCTTGTCAAGGTTAAGAAACAGTGGAGCATACAAAAGAGTGAAAGTCAGTTTTCAGAACCTTTATAAATTGTTAATGTTTTGAGAAATGCAGTGTTGCTCTGAGGAGATGGACAATGGCTCTAAACTGGGAAACGATTTCAGTGGCAATGGAATGTGCGGGAGCAGAGTGAGTGATGGTGGTTCCATTAGTAATAATAATTTGGATGAATTTAGGGGGGGAAATGATCTTGGTGCTAATGGTTCGGAGTTGAATGGCAATGAGAGGAGAATGAAACCTAAATGGATGTTAGATTTTGTGGGAGGGAGAGGATAATGTGGATGTTTGAGCAGAGGGAATCAAATGTGTAAATTTAAGAATGGGTAATTACAGTAATGCTATTTTATATTAAGAAGTTAGAAATCCCAGATATTCTTAACTTTTATTATGATATTAATAGTTTTTTTTCTTTTTTATTTCATGTTTATTTTTTGTTGCTATTTTAATATGGGAAGGGGTGTTCTTCTAGGATCATCAGTTGCCGAAGAGAAGCTGGACAAGCATTTGTCCACTGGTGTTTGTGAGAAATAAACTTTCATTTTGGAGACTAAAGACAGAGTCTTGTCATTACACACACTCCGGGGCCACGTCACAAAGGAATCTGTGAACATGTGAAAGGCTACTCCTCTAGTACTACTTTACATTCATACACAGCTCTCTGAATTAGCCCCACAGTGCTTCCTTATAGGTATAGAGTGGACAAGGACTGACCCACTTCCTATACAATTGGCCCTAGTTCTATCACTGCTTTCACAACAGTTCATTGTGGATGTTTGCTCATTCTTTTCACAGTGCTCTGAAATTTTTTCCATCCTCACAGAACACTTGCTCACACGACTAGCAATGAATGTTCGCCTTTGCTTACCTATTGTTAGCACTAATGTCAGTATGGTGCCAGAATATCATGGCCTAAAAACGAACGGACAAAATTATTGAATCCTAAATATTGTTTAATAAAATATCACCCAATTGGAGTTAGTAATAGAAAACTTAAACACAATGGAACAATATATTTGTAAATAATTTTGGGCCACAAAATTTAATACAGAATTTATTTTGTTTTTGGTATTCTGACATCACAAAAGTGATCATATTCTAGGAGTGAGTGTAGGCCCTTTTCATTATTAAGGCGCTATGGTTCCAATTCTGCCAATTTCACCCACGATTTGGGAGCGCTAAGAGGTGACCTGACCTGTAGCGTCTAATTACTGTTTTTCGCAGAGTGAAGAAAATACTGGCATCTCACTGAACATTTCCACTTAAAATGCAGTCACACACATCCAATTAGGTGTTCAGACAGATATATGCCCACATGGAAGCAGGAACTCACCAGACCCAGCCGATCATACTACCTGGATATCAAACCAAGAACTGGGACCTTAAGTCTAAATATGCTGCATCAACCCCGGCCTCTGATTACTGCATATACATCTCAGGTAAGATGGGGCCTATAAAGAAAAACAAAGAAAGCAGATAGAGGGCAGCATGTTCTGGCACCCTAAGCAACACCACCAGGTAGCCTTGAACTGTGTTAGGGAAACCATGATTCCATGGGCGCATACGCAATAACTGTGACAGACCAGGGGACTAATCAAAGATTCAGCAGTAGCCAAAAATTCATGAGGGAAGTCCTAATATGAAGGGGATATTTCTTTGAGGTTTGATGAGCACAAATCAATTGAGGCAAGCTACTTAGCAAGGAACCAGGCTTCAACTCATCTCGTTGTGGCACTGGGGTGGTCCCAAAAAGGCCCCAGAAGCCCAAGCTAAGTACCACAGAAGACCCCACATTTGGTAGAGAACACAGTAAATCTTCAACTGATGGAAGAAAGATGAAGTCTCCATTAACATGAAACATCTGAGTATGCAAGCTCTTGGGTTACACCAGCCCCTGCAGGTGAACCACAGGGGATTTCTGAGAGTAATGAAAGTAAAGATGAATTTGAAGAAATCATAGCCATTATTCTCCTAAACACTCCGACAGTGCAGTGTAATCGAAGCACATCTAGAGTTGACAACAAAGTTTACAGTGCCTAAGACGAAATGGCGGCACTCATGAAAGAAGAGAGGATCCTGGTAACTTCACTTGCAAACTGAAAAGCCTCTTGGAAATTGCTAAGAATAATACAGTACTGGTGACTCCAGAAAACAAGTCTGACTATCTTGGTAAGAAAGGGACCACAGTTGAAAGAGAGTAAAAGGAGTGTCTTTCACCTAACAGACCACTGTAGCTAAACTAGCAAATATGAAGAGTAAAGCAGGGATATTAAATATTTGCACATTGTTCAACAGAGACATTGGTACAACTGGAACAAAAAGTGGAGCAGCTTGACAATAAATCTCAATCTGGTTATGGTCTGATTTTGTGAAGTTACGGGATACTAAGATGTGATTTTGGCACTGAGTTCAGAGTGGGCTCTTTTCTGACAACCAAAACCATTTTGGATTATGGCTATGATCTGCTATGAATCTCCTATGTATCGTTTCTTTCTGCCCTGGGCCCTAGTATGTCCTCTCTAACCTTTTGATGTAGGTCTTCAGCTCACCATGGCCACACATCCTCTGGTCAAAAGTAGAGGGGATGTTTTAACGTCAGCTCACCAATTTTTCTGAAGTCGGAGCACATCACACATGAAACCACCACTGCTGATTTTTCATCTACTAACATTGACCATTGTCTTTGAAACAGCTTCTCAATCAATGCTATAAATGTACGCATGGAAATCTAAGATCTGGCACATTCAGTCGCTTTTCAAGGTTGCCAAGAGTTGATATTCGTGTCCTAGAGCTAGAATTTCACAGCTTGTAGCACCCCCCTCTTTCACCCTCTAACTCTCGGTAATAGAAAAACACAGACACCAAAGGCCGCAAGGGATCACAGACTGTGCACATGTGTGGAAGGCGAGACATAGTACACATTTTTAGAAATGAATACATATCCACAAGGGGACAAATTGTGCATGTATGTTGAATACATACATTACACACAGTTCTAGGAATATGCATATAGTTACATCTGAGCGAGGGGATGTGAGTGTGTGTCTCCAAAGAGAGGACACACGTTGTGCACATCTCTGATTTGGCATTGATGGAGCATTTGGGCCACTCTCCTTAATGCAAGTATCCAATGGACCTTTTTAAATCGACTCAAAAGATGTTGGAAGTTAGCATCGATCAAAACAATTTCCAATTAAGTGTGTAACACATTTGGCTTCACAATGAGGACCAAGAATCAGGAATAAAGTTAAGGAAATGAATAACAAGCTAACAGCCCGGTTAACATAAATCAGTCTCAAAAACATGTTGTAAAGATACAAGATCACAACAGGATACAAAATCTTGTGAAGAAGTTTAGGCACATCAGCATAAGGCATACAAGAATTTCAGTTACAGCAATACAGATAATTAACAATACGATTTGGTGTTCAGACAACAATCTTCGATTCTCTATCCTTAACATGAATAATGACTGAGACCATCTAACTTAGGACCTAAATTAATCTAAATAACTTAATCAAGAAAAATCTCAAGAGTCAGGGAACTATTAAAAAAGGAGAAAAATGTGTATACACTTGCAAGCAGGGGTAGGTGTTAGCGTACAAAAACTCAATCAAGAGGCTTCTTAGAATTAGAAATTAAGTGTTAGCCAAAGCCATACTTATGAAAAAAGGCAGAGAATTAGTGGAGAGAATAGAGGTCTGTATCTCACAGTAAAAAATGAGATCTGCCTAGCAAATTATGTGAGCGCTAATTAATATCACACAAGTCCTTCTAGGCACACCCCTTGTTCACTACATCAGGGGCTCCATTGGCTTTTCCATTCTCACACTGTAAGCTGCAACTCCCAGTGCAGTCCTGAGAATGATGTTGTCCTTGAACACCTGCAACATTGCTGAAGAGGGACTGTCAGCTCGCACTCGGCTTCTCCATGTTCTTCCATCAAGGTTTGTTTCTCCAGCTCTCTATGGCTATGACACTGAACATCTATTCCCGAGTTAACATTTCATGAGAACATTCCCGCAAAGAAAAAGACATGCAAGCAGAATTGAAAACAGCATCTCATGTGGAGAGAAATTCAGGACTCGTCATGTCAAGTTTAAATGTATAATGCAATAGTGCACATTTAAAATGTGTGGCAACTGTCCACACATAACTACAAATATATTTGAATGTCAGTACAAAAGTTCAAATTAAATCCATGTACATCTTTAGTAAATGTAATGTAACTTAAAATGAATGAGCATAAATGAAAATGTGAACTACATTTTTGACTGTAATGTGAAAACATTAGTGGACACGCTTACATGAATTCCTCTCGTTTTTGATGTTAATACATTTCAATAATATGAGGATGGTATCTAAATCATTTAAAATTACTATGTTTCACTTAATAAGGTTAAGGCACACAGAGTATGTGATTCTCTATTTCTATAGTGAATACGCTCTAATATAGGGCTTAAGCACAACACTTTACTTTAATAACGCTACATCACACAGAGTATACAGTTCTAGTGCAAATATATATTACATATTTGTGATGTGTAGGGTGGAGTCAAATTTATTCGTCTCCAACCCGCCCTTTTATGGGGAATCAAGCCATCACAACAATATGTAGATCTCTTATCAGATAGACCAGTCAAAGCCTTATAGGTGCAGTCAAAAATGTTCGTCTGGACTCCTCCAGATGATTCATGTCTTCATAGTATCTGCACTGTCTCTCTTCTAATTCCATGTCTGCTCTTTTCCTCTTTATTCCCTTCTTCACCTGTGCACGTTTATATCCCTATGAAGTCCAAACAAGATTAATTCATCAAAGAGCAATTATCAATTTGAGTCTCAAAATGCTTCCAACCATTTTATTCCCTAAGTTTCCAAACAATCTGCCAACATAGGGATGTGGAAGTTTTTAATAAATGTATGTGTCCAAGGGGCAAATGTTACTGAAATATACTTGTCTTGTAAAGAAATCCACTTTTCCAATAAACTACCTGTAACAGTAAGCTGGTCTGAACATATTACTATTTTTTATTACATTTTTTTATTGAAATTAATACTTTGCAACTGGAAATATGTGTTTGCAGTATGGGGAGGTGCTTTTGTGCGCAATATTTCTAAATTGTAATTTGTACCTTTTCTTACGTTTTAACCCCAGAACTCTGCTGATATAGAGATCATATTAGCAGTGCACTACTGGTATGGAGCTACTTCCCTTAAATTGGAACCTGGAGGTTATGGAACCAAAGGTTACATAAAGATCCACACATTAGATGCATTAACCCACTTTTCAATACACTGATTACAACCAGTGATCAAAAAATGTTAAGCAATTGTTCAATCGGTGCATTAACCTACTGAGTTATCACTATGGTATTATAAAATGTGATCCTACGGAATACACAATGATCTGTGTATAGTTCTGCGATTAAGACCCATTACTTGCACAGTAAATGTGCATCTGTGCAGACCATTAGAAATCCAGTGAACTGTCTCTCAAGGGTTGGTATCAGTATACTACAGAGCACAACTAGAAATCTGTAACAGGCACTTTCAATTTGGTATCTAAGCTTTTACCCAACACAGAGATTTTCTTCTTTGCTACTTTTTACTGGCCATTTGTTTCCTTTTTCCTGAACCTCTTGTTTTTATACAATTTCTACTTTAATTTTTTACGGTTTGTCACCTTGTTATATTTTCTCTTGTTTCCTCTTTCTTTCCTGTTTTGTCTGACATCAATGGACAGGTGCTGGTGAAGTAAAGAACAGAGCAGCAAAATGTTCTGGGAGCAGCTGTTGTAGAGGTTCAGATCCTAAAGTTCTGTATCGAGTGCAGAGGCCAGGAAGAGTTCCAGAGATAGAGAGAGACGCACAAATGTTCAAAGTCTGTGTCAATGTCTCTCTCTTTCTCTCTCCTGCAGAGACAACCTACACAGACAACCTCCTGAAATGACACACACCCACCATGCAAATATTCCTACTTGCTGTTCACACAGCATTCAAAGACGCAGACACACCCCCTGTGGACATATGTATATCCACCTCTATGTGCACACACACACACACACTCTGCAGTTAAAGAGACATAAACACATCACCCCACAGTGTACATACACACTCAAATTCTCAGAAACCTGCACACACACACACACACACTGCAGACAAACAACAGAAGGTGTCACATCTAGGTGGAGCTACACTCTATTAAACTTTGTGGATCAAATGATAGAGGCTCCTTCCTGAGTCAGTGGCAGGAAGATGAGGAGCGAGGTTAGGAAAAGGAATGGACAGAGTGATAAAGAACAAGTTACTTACCTTTGGTAACACTTTTTCTGGAGGATACAGTTGATTCCTCACTTTTTGAATTCTCCCAATGCGGCAGCATTCAACGGAAATTTCTTTCTAGCTCTCCACGTCGACGAGGACATCACAATAGGACGGCTCTGCACGCAAATCCATCTGATGTCATCGGAGCCATAGGAAGTCCTCGCCGGCGTGCTGTCAGATCCACCCACTCTTTTACTGTGCCTTCGAGGCGAACGGGTGAATACCAACATAACAAGCACAACAAATGCGAACTCAATATACAAAAAATATACATCTATACCTCTTTATATAAACATTCATTTTGAACATATATATATATATATAAATTTCAGAAATACACATATACAATAAATATATATATTATATATATATGTATATATATGTAACAAGAATATCATTCTTGGTGTGACCAGACAGGCAACAGGGAGGCGGGTGGAACTGTGCAAAATACACAGGTAGATACTGTATCCACCAGAAAAAGCGTTACCAAAGGTAACTAACTTGTTCTTCTGAGGAATACATCCTCACCTTTTGAATAGAATCCAAAAGCAGTCCCGCACTCGAAGACTCGAAAATGGGTACCTGAATGGTTAAACCAAGAAGTCCTGCAACACAGAAAGGGCAAAATTACCATACTTCCTCACTTCTAAATCTAAACAATAATGTTTTGCAAAAGTGTGGAGGGAAGCCCAAGTTGCTGCTTTACAAATATCAACAACAAACATGCCTCTAGCCAAAGCAGAAGTGGCAGACTTAGCTCTTGTTGAATGAGCTCTAATACCGTCAGGCGGATCCTTCTTTGCCAGCAAATAACATATTTTTATGCAAAAAATGACCCACCTTGACAGTGTTCTCTGGTGGACAGCTTTGCCCTTCATCTTGCCTATGTAGCCCATGAAGAGCTGATCATCTGATCTGAAATACTTTGTCCTTTCCACATAAAACCTCAGGGCACTTTTCAGATCCAGCCTTTTCTCTTCCTCCGATGGATGGGGAGGAGGGTAAAAGGACGGAAGGGTGATAGACTGCCCTAAATGGAAAGATGTCACTACCTAAGGCAGAAAAGCCACCCTGGTTCTCAAAGCCACCTTATTAGCATGAAAAGAACGCTAAGAGCCTGAAACTCGCTAACACACCTAGCCGACATGATATTTATTCGAAAAACTGTTTTGAACGTCAGGAGCCTCAACAGACAACTATGCATCGGACCAAACGGTTAACCCACAAAAAAGTCAACACTAAATTTAAATCCCACTAAGGCATTATGAATGAAGTGGGAAGGAATCTATTAGTCAAACCCTTAAGAAACTTTAATACTATAGGGGACTTACACAAAGAGTGTTGATCAGGTAAACAAATAAAAGCCGACAATGCAGATAAGTAACCTTTCAATGTCGCAACTGCACAACAATGCTGTGCTAAGGAAAGAGCAACCTGTAACACATTTGACAAATGGGCCTTTAAAGAATTAATGTGTCTCTCCTCACAACAAATAACAAACTTTGCCTATCTGCCAGCATAAACAGTCTTGGTGGAGTGTCACCTGGCCAATAAAATAACATCCAGCACTTCAGGGGGGAGAGAAAAAGAAGTCAGATTGCCCTGTTCAATCTCCAGGCATGAAGGGGCAGGCTCTGGAGGTGGAGGTGTAGAACATGACCCTGCGAGAGGAGGTCTACCCTGTGAGAGAGACAGAGCAGAGGGCACAGTGAGAGTTGAAGAAGGTCTGTAGACCACACCCTTCTTGGCCAATCCGGGGCTATTAATATGACTTGGGCCCAGACTTGGCAGATCTTCCTCAGGAGTCGAGGAATCAAGGGTATGGGACGAAACGCATAAAGCAGCCGGTTGCTCCAGCTCAGCTGAAACGCGCCCCCCAATGCCCCTTGCATTGGATACTGCATGGTGCAGAACGACAGCAGTGCGCATTCTCATGAGAGGCAAACAGGTCTATCTTAGGAGCTCCCCATAACTGGAAGACGTGAAGAACTACCGCCGAAAAGTGCAGACTGAGACCATCCGCACGTACGTTGAGAACTCCAGCCAAATGGTTTGCTGCTATGCAGATCCGATGGTCCTGAGTCCAGGAACCGAGCCACAGAGCCTCTCTGCAGAGAAGGTGTGACCCTACTTCTCCCTGTTTGTTGATGTACCACATCACGGTAGTGTTGTCTGTCAACTTGCACTGACTGACCATGAAAAAATGGAAGGAAGGCCTTGAGAGCCAGACGTATCGCCCACAACTCCAACAGATTGATGTGAAACATCTGTTCTACTAGAAACCAAAGGCCTTTGATCTCCAGATCCCCCAGATGTGCTCCTCACCCTAGAATGAAGCATCCATTATGACTGTGGTCACTGGAGGTGGAAGACAAAACGGCCTTCCTTGAGCCAGGTTGCCACCCACAATACAACATCGAAGATCCGCTGCAGCGTCTCTGAAGATTGTTAATGACTCCTCGAGATCCCCCTTGTGTTGAAACCACTGCTTGCGGTTGCACCACTGGAGAGCCCTCATGTGCCAACATGCATGAGTGACCAACAGAATGCAGGAAGCTAACAGACTGAGCAAGTGTAGGACCCGTAGGGCTGGAACAACTGCTCCACTTTGAAACATTGGAATCGTGGCCTGAATGTCCTCAATCCTCTGAGGAAGAGGGTAGGCAATATTCAATGTTGTGTCCAGTACTGCCCCTGTAAACAGGAGGCAGAGAGGGCTCCAGGTGAGATTTGGGCACGTTTGACAAAAAGCCCAGGTTGAACAACAGCTGGACTGTTATCTGCAAATGGTCTAACAATAACTCTAGGGACTTGGCTTTGATCAGCCAATGGTCCAGGTAAGGGAATACCGATATTCCCCTGCAACCACTGCTTTCACCTTTGTGAAGACTCGAGGTGCGGAAGTAAGACAAATGGAAGGAATGCAAACTAGTAATGATGTGACCCTACCATGAAATGGGAATACTTCCTGTGTGGCTTCAGAATGGGGATGTGAAAATACGCATCCTGCAAGTCGATAGAAACAATCCAGTCTCCCATATCCAGAGATAGAAGCACCTGAGCCAGGATCAGTATTTTGAACTTCTCCTGCTTGAGGAACCAATTCAAAATCCTCAGGTCCAGAATAGGCCTCAAACTACCATCTTTCTTGGGAATCAGGAAATACCTTAAATAACATCCCTATAGCACCCTTTTCCTGCTCTGGAACCAACTCTACTGCACCCTTTAACAGTAGATTTTGCACCTCCTGTTGAAACAACAGAAGATGCTCTTCTGAGCAAAAAGAATGTTGGGGAGGAAAGGAAAGGGGGAAACTCCTGAACGGGAAGGACATATACATTTCCCACTATACTCAGCACCCCTGAGTCTGATGTTATTAACTCCCACTCTTGAAGAAAATGTATCAACCTTCCCCATATGGGCAACACATGCTGGTGAAAGGGGAGAGAACTACGGCTGCATCCCTGACAGGTTCCCTGCGGAAGAGGAAAAGGAGGAGGAGGAAGGCTGCTTGGTGCGATCTAAGTCTTCCACGACCTCTAAAAGATCTGTACCGGGCGTTGGTAGACTGTTGAATCTGAAACTGCTGACTCCCTCGAAAGGAGGAGCCACGGCCAAACTCCCTGAACCTACGGAATGGTTTGTAAGTTATGGACAAAGTCTGAAGGCCCAAATATTTAGCAGTGGCCCTACTGTACTTAAATCTTTCTAGGCCTGAATCAGCCTTGGCACCAAAAAGTCTAGATTCATCAAATGCAAGGTCCATTAGAGTCGACTGTACATTAGAGGAAAACTCTGATCTTCTGAGCTGTGCATGCCTTCTGGTCGCAATAGAAGTCCGAATGGCTCTAGCAAAAGAGTTGCAGGGCCCAGGCCTGATTGTATCACCTGCTTTGCTGCCGCCTATCTTGCAAAAGTACCGTGAAATGGCCTTGTACATCCTGTGGTGATTTAGGGATGACTTCCTTTGCTGAATCCATCAATTCATGAATGTACCTTCCAAACACAAAAGTTGCATTGAGTGACTTCAGTGCCATGCTTCCTGAAGTGAAGGTCTTTTTTGCTGATTGCTCCATACACTTAGATTCTCTATCGGCAGGAGTTGTAGGAAATTATCCTGGAGCTTATTTTGACAAGCAAGAAGCTTGCACCCTAAAGCTTTCAGGAGCTGGATGCTGATTTAAGAACTGCGGGTCATCTGGCGTAACTCTGTACCTTTTGCTATGGGTTTTGAAACTGCAGGAGTAGCAACAGGCTTGTTCCATATCTCCAACATTTGCTCTGACAATGCCTCATTAAAAGGAAGAAGGGGCTCTGATGACGAGGTAGAACAATGTAGAAACTCGGTCAAAATATTTGTTTTCAACTCTGAAGCAGGCAGAGGCAAGTCCAAACATTCTGCTGCCTTTCTAATTACTCCATGGTATGAAGTAATTTCTGAAGAAAGCATACCTCCAGGATATAACAATTCTCACTCAGGGGATGTATCAAGCCCACTTGCTGCGTCAAGTCCTCAATAAGAATTGAAAGGCACTGGTATCTCTCCCTCCTCCAGCTGCTGCTGTTCCTCCAAATACTGTGGTTACTCTAGCAGTCTCAAAGCTTCCCTTCTTGATTTCAGCCTGGATTCCAGGAATGGTGGGGATAAAGAATTTATCAAGGTCGATGAAGTTTGCAATGGCACAAAGTCAGAGGTGGTGCCAGATCCTTGCTCCACCAGAGTGGATTGAGCCAATGTCTGTCGAGGTCTATCTGATGCCGGGAAACCATGCCATCATCTCCGACACAGGTGGTGTCTTCTTCGGCGCTGATCCAGTACATTCATATGGAGTCGAAGGCAGGAAAGGCATGGATGGAGCCTTTTTCTACGGTGCCAGCATCCCAAACGTAAAAGCCAAAGGACCCATGGGGTCAGCAGGTGCACCAGAGGGGACCATTTCTCTATGAAAAATGTTAAACATAGCATTTAAGAACATAGACAAATCCGCTCCTGGAGTCGGGACGGCTAGATACTCTTGTTCATCTTGTGAAGGATGGACTTGATCCGACGCCTCATCTTTCAACTCCAGACCTTGAGTCAATACAGGAGAAAATTGAGCCACAGGACTCGAAGGTGATGCTGAAATCTCCACTAAAGACAGCGCTGGAGATGCCTCAGGTGACTTCACTTGGAAAGATAGAGTAGGACTCACTTCCCAAGTCGTGTGACGCCGTGATCTCAAAGTCGGAGATACGGACTGAGGGCTGTCATCTCAGGAAGAACGACACCTCGACCTATGACAACGTCGCTTCTTATGCAATCTCAACGATCTATGCAACGATGTGTCCTCCTGAGGTCTGGATCTGCTCACCCTCTCTTCTCTTTCTTAGCCTCTGAGAGAAAGAGCTTTGCCTCTTTTTCTTTAATAGTTTTCAGATTCATGCTCTGGCAAGATGAGCAACCTCTGTCGTCATGGTCCAAACTTAAATACCAAAGACAGTTCTCAGGCAGGTGAGTCACCGACATATGACCCCCACACTCCCTACAAGGCTTAAAGACGTTTTTCCTAGGCAGAGACATTGTAGCAGTTAGAATATCTCTCTCGATACAATTGCAACACAACGGAGAGGTAGAAAAACAGTTAGCCTCGAATCCACGAAAAAAAGGGAACTGACATCAGCACGCTGGCAAGGACTTCTTATGGCTCCAACGACATAAGACAGAGTCGTGTGCGAAGCTGGGCTATTGTGACGTCCTCCTCGACATGGAGAGCTAGAAAGATATTTCCGTTAAATGCCACATTGGGAGAATTCAAAAGGTGAGCAATCCACAGGTAGATGTATCCATCAGAAACTCCCTGCATGGTGTACTTTACTCAGTACCTCCAACTTACTGATTGTGGCCCACATAATTTATATTAAAAGCTTCCATAATTTAAGGTTACCCAACATGAAAATCTCACACTCAAAATGTTTACTGTTCTACATTCCCTTTAGTGGGATGTCCTGCCACCAACCCCAAGTGACTCCATACTCCTCGAGTCTCACAGGTTGAGAGAACAATTTTATCACCATTTTACTGCAGTTTTTCACTTTCAAACGCTCAAGTTGTGGTGTACTTATGAGTATCTTCAGTGTTGACGGTGACATGCTTTGAGCTAAATTGGTCTTCTGTACATAATGCTGAAGCACCTTCCAGCCTGAACTTATTTTAGAAATAAATGCCATGTTGTATGTGTTCAGCTCAACTGTGGTCTACTCTGCAAGCCATAAATTTGGAAAGTTTTGTCATGTTCAACTGAGAAGGCTGTATAAGGATCAAATTAAATTGTAAATTATGGCTCATTTACAAGCAGTCACTTATTCTGAAAATAGAGTAGATGATCATAGCAACTCACTGTTATCAGACTGTTTACGGTTAATTATCAAGGAACTCTAATTTGAAAGCCTTTTTACAGCTGTGGCATGGAGAAACAATGCCCACAGCAATCAGGTGCCACAATTTTACATTCTGCGTTTTTTTTTAATGAGCACGTCATGGCATGCCGAACAAAAATTATTTTTCTTTTCTTAATATCACTGCCTGTTCTTGCTGCAGTTGAAGCTGATCAAAGCAGCTGAGGCCGGACGTGGGAGATGCCGTGTACACTGAGACCTCTCCGAGATTTATTTTTAGCTACGCACCACACAGAAGTAGGCGTGGTTCAGTTTATTTACATCTGTATTGAGCTTATTACTCTAGACAGCGATTGGTGCGCACTGAGCCTGCTCCATAATGCTCTATTCCTCAGGGACAGAAGCTGATGTAGGCGAGGGAGGCTGATGGGATACGATGGATCTACTGCGGGTGCACAGAGGCTGCCACAATTATGATGGATATCAGGCTATGCCCCCTAAAAATTGCCATATTGCATGCGGGCATGCAGCCTGAATCGGGGTGCTTATACATCTTTGTTAAGTGTAGTTTGTTTGCAACCTGCACTCTAAATGAAAAAAAAGCCCCAACAATATTTTCAGCAGTCTCTAACCACGCACTTCGGGTTCGCTCAGACACCTGTCGTTTATCGAGAGGCCGGGACTACTGAGCTCAGGGAGGAATGCAGAAAAACAGGCGGTCCTTGACATACACGAAAAGAGGGACCCAAATAGTTTTCATCCTTAAAGGAAATGGTTTGCCAAAACAAGCGGGCATGAAGAATTTTCGGGCCTGCTTGGGGAGACGAGTCAAGAGGCCTGAGGAACATGAATGACAACACCCAGGGAACAGGAAGTTACAATGTAAGGCCTAAAAGACAGGAGGCATTAGATTATTAGGAACGCAGCATCAGCACGGGGTCTAGACAATGAGCAGGCATGACAGGCAGAGAAAAAAAAAAGCTCAGAGCAAGAACATGGAGTATGGACAAAACCCCCTTCACTCCCCCCTCCATCCATCCTTCTACCACACATTCTAAAAGCCGAGATTTTACCCTTCAACACTGCAGCGTGTATCTGGGGAAACGCAGGAAGAAATTGTTGTTTCTGAATCACGCTGCTACCTATGGGCAATAGAAGCACAGAGAGGCAACCCTCAAGCTTTATTCACCAATAGAAATTAAAATGTTTGTCTTGGAGGTGGGCTCCTGTTTTCCCCAGCCAACAAAGGCCTAAGTTCAGTCCCCCAATCACAGGCCCTTGCAGATGTCCAATGGTTACAAGATTTCTTAAAGCCTCCCTGATTGGCTGTGAGTGGTAAAGTGCATAAGCTCATCCCTTTTAAGGACAGCTAGACATTAGAACTTCTTGTCCGCTATGGAAATCAACTTGGTTTGGCCATCAGACGATATAAATCCCCCACCAATGCAACAGCAGAAAATCCATTCCCTATTGCTTCCCATGCCCCTGTTGCTTCAAATCCTTTCACATCTTTCTTCAAATCAGTAATGGTCTTACTGTATGTCTTCAAATCCTTACTATTATCAGGGATGTAAGTACAGCACTGCTGAACATTTTTAAAAATTATTTCTTTATTGACCTTTTATATGTTGCACAATACAATCTGAATCTCAGCCAAAAATGAATATTCAACATTCAAAACAACTAATACAGTGGTGGTCTTATCCACCTGCTATCCGGAGGTCGTTAACAACTCCCCAACTGACAACTGGTCAGAACGCAACCCCACTCCCCCTCTCTCCTACCCTTTCCCCCTGTAATTTTCTGCAGAAAAAAAAAAAATTAACACTTTACAAGAACCTTACACACTGTCTTGAGCACATGCACCTTTACATCAAAGATCAGTAATCAGAGCATCCATACCTTCCTCTTCATCCCCTCCCATTCCTCAAGGGCCACACGGGGTCTAGGCACCAAGGACCCTAACAAGGTTTCATTCATGGCTGCCCACACCAGCAGCACATCCTGCACTTTCTCATCACCCCAAGTTTTTTTAAGGTAACCTTCCTCTGTTCCGGCCCATTGTACCATATCCAGCCCCCACGCTTCTGGAGTTGGGCCCATCCAATGTATAGCAATATGTCTTTTGGCCACTATGAGACCTAGGATTGCGTAGCACCTACTAAGTCTCTGTATAGGATCCTCTGGGATGAGCCCCAACAGACACCAAGCTACAGTTCGGGCAACATCCCAGCCCGTCACTCTTTTCACCTGTTCTAAAATCTGAGCCCAAAAGGAAATTAAGTGGGGACAGTACCACACCATATGTAAGAAGTATGCCGTCTCCATCACAAATTTAGGGCACCCCCACCCCCTGGAGGTGCAAATAGAATGAAGTCTCTTTGGGGATAATTATGTCATGTAAACTATGTTATATTGTATTAGTTTGAATTTCTCACTGATTGCCACTTTACAACCCCCCCTGTGTATTTAAGCCCAATCCTTCAGAGTAAGGGGTACCTCATGAAATTGCTGCCATTTTAATTAAATCCGTAGGGGCTGGAGATGTTTATCAGAGCGCAACACTCGATAAAGGTGAGTCACAAAGCCCCGACCGCCCGCCAGTGACAAGAGTGTGACTAGAGTCTGCGCAGGCTGTGGAGCTTCTGGGAATGTGGGCCACAAATGCCTAGCCGTTGCCGCCATTTTAGCGTATTGGAGGAACTGTCCATGGCCTAGGCTGCACGACTCCATAGCCTCCAGAAGGGAGATAAAACAACCTCGAGGGAATAGGTTGGATAGCATTATAGAACCTCCGTCTGCCACTTAGTGAAGGACTTTACTCTTGCCATCCATTCAAATGTAGGAGTCAAACAAAGGTCAAGCTAAGGGGCATATGGCATCTTCCTCACCACAAATCTCATCACTCTGTCCCATATTCCACCCATCAGGCGAATCAGAAGCGGGGTTTCGTTTGGTATATCCCTTCCCTTCATCAATAGGGTCCCCAGCTGGTAATCACCATGTGTACCCACCAAGAGAGATCGCTCCCAGTTGGGTTTCCCATCGAGCCACTGGATGGCATGCTGCAGTTGGGCTGCATTATAATATAACTTGAGGTCTGGGGGTTCTACTCCCCCTTTAGCCCATTCCTGATTAAGGATGGACAGGCCAATCCTACACCACCTACCTTGCCATAGCAGCTCCAACACTAATGTGTCAATTTCCTGAAATACTGCCCTAGGTAATTCATAAAAAGCATTCTGCCTAGCATATAGACATCTTGGCATAATTACCATTTTGACAAGAGCAATTTTCCCCATCAGGGACAAGTGAAGCGTATTCCAGAATCTAATGGAGGGTTGTACATTTTTTATTATTCAGCCCATATTGTTATCATAGAACTGAGTTTGGTCTCGAGTAATATAAATACCCAAGTATTTCACCATGTCCAGGATCCAAGGTAACCCTACGCTGGGCAGTCAAGCCAGTGAGTGATCTTCCAGTTGATTCACTGGTAGGAAAACCGATTTAGTGGGATTCACCTTTAGGCCCGATCACTCCCAAAATTCTGTCATGACATTTACCAATACTGGGACCGAGATGTTGGGCTTGCACAGATACAACACAGCATCATCGGGATAGATGGCGACTATATGCTCTGTAGATCCCACAGTTATTCCCCATCCCTTGAGCACATTTCGAAGTCTGCATGCTAAGGGCTCCAAAGCCATTGCAAAAGTCGGGGTTCACAAGGGGCACCCCTGCTGTGAGCCGTGCTACACAAGTATCTCCAAGGAGACATATCGGCCCGTAGGTACACGTGTTCTTGGATTAGTGTAAATGGCTCTGGCCCATCTTATGAAGCAGAGGCCTAGACCCATCTTGGCCACTACTTGCCAGATATATTCCCATATTACCAAGGCAAGTGCACATGGTTCATCTCAGAGACTCGGCAAGGGCAAAACATGTGCAAGTGGACAAAGATTAAGAGTGGTGTTCCTTTGCAGTATAAAGCCGGATTGATCATCATGAATTAGTCAAGGTAAGTAAGGAAGAAGACGCTGTGTCAATAGGTGACATAAAATTTTAAGGTCCAAGTTCAGCACGGAGATGGATCTGTACGATCCTGTCTCCAGGGGGTTTCTGTCTGGCTTTAGGATCATTATGAGCGCCTCCTGCATTGATGGAGGCAGTTCTCCCTTAGCGAAGGCTTCTGTGAATACAGCTAGCAACTTATTCAGCAGAACCTGGGGAAAGCATTTATAAAATTTCAACTGTAGTACATCCCTTCCAGGCGACTTTGCTGGTTTCAAGGCCTTTACAGCCTCCAGTTCCTGCATCGTGATCGGGAACCCTAGCAAGTCCCTTTCCTATTGATCCAGATGCTGCAATGGCAACAATCCCAGATAGTTGGACAAATCTTGCGGCTGTACAATGTTACGTGGCGTGCTGTATACTGATTGAAAGTGCACCCTAAAAATGGCATTGATGGCCTGTTTGGTATATAGTGTATTACCTCCCTTATCTTTAATGGACAATATTGCGGATGGGGTGGAGTCTGATCTAATCAAGTGGGCCAGTAGCCACCCTACCTCATCTCTTCCGGGCTGTACATCTCATGAATTTCTCCAATTGCTCCCAAAACACACATACCTTCTGTTTCTGGGTAACCCATTCCTTCAAGGTAGAGGATGTCTGTGCAGCTCACAAGAAGTCAAGGACCTTTTCCTGCTGGGTATTTCATTTTCAAGAGTGCGTTGCACTCCTACTGTGGTGGACAGACATACACCCCTTATTACCACTTTCATAGCGTTCCACTCCAGTATGCGTCCCTCGCGGATACCCAGTTGTGCTCAAAGTACTGGGTCAGGGTCATTTAAAACGTTTCCCGGAAAGCCAGGTCCGTCAGTGCGTCTGCTTGAAGTCTTTACAGCGGAATCTTTGGAGGCTGCCTATTAAGTGAGTATGTAAGCATCAGGGGTGAGTGTTCCGATATATGCCTACCCAGGTGTTGTATGCTCTAAACCCTGTGTGCAGCTGCCGTCTGGACAAAGAAGTAGTCAAGGCGGCTATGAGTGGCTTTGGCAGGCGTAAAGCAGGGCTATGCATGTGCATCTGGATGATGGTGGTGCTATCAGGGCTGCCGTTGCACACAGTTTACTCCCCATACACGGGGGGGATCTGTCCAACTCTCCATTCAGTGTGCAGTTAAAATCGCCTGCTAAAATAATTTTGACCTCTGACAGTGCTTGGATTGCTTTTATAACTGTACTCGTAAACTCACCTTCATCTTTGTTGGGTATATAGACATTGATTAAATACAGGTCGTGCGCATCCAGCACCCCCTCCAGTATGACAAACTGCCTCTCCTGGTCGCTGTACATCCTAACAGGTTTAAACCGATCTCTGGGGCCACCCAGATTAGGACCCCTCAAAAATATCCTGACTGAATATGAGGTTCCAAAGATTTATCCTCGCCAGCGCTAGTTGCAGCACCTTCCCAGCACTCAGCAAGGCATGGCGGCCTGGGCTCCAGACTTCCCTAACCTTGAAATCAAATGCTGCACCCTCCACATCTCTGCACAGTTAATCAAATACTTAGCCGGCTTTAACAGCAAAAGCAATTACTATAACAAGTTATCAGGTACCTGCTAAAGCAAGAGCTTGTAAGTGTCCAGGTCCACATCCAGCACTGTGAACAAACTTGATTCCCAGGACTGTCACCCCAAAGGAGTATATTCCCCGTGAGTATCTGGGACAGAGCCCAGGGGTGAAAAAGGATTCAGCATTTCAATGGGCTCAGGGTCAGCCCGCAAAGTACCATCTGCATTGACCTTGATACCTTCCCCCACACAGTCCGTGGGCTTGTCGCGCCTCTCTGATGCAGGGTCCTGATGTCATCTGGAGCCCCGCATACCCTTGCGTCAGGGTTCTCTCCACTCTAGATTGTGATCCTTTGACAAGAGGCCTGCTAACTCCATCCCTTGGAATTTCACAGAAAGACACCTTGGCCTCATATTGGATGCAGAGCCGCACTGGGAACATCAGCTATATTTAACATTATTCTCCCTCAGCTGTTTTTTAACAGACATGAAGTTCTTTGAGAATTTCTGCACTTTCTTAGTGTACCCAGGCTATAATTTAATCAGTGCACCTTTGGAGGGCCATGGATACGTACATGCATGTCCCTATCCCGAAAGTTAAACAGACGAGCTATGGGTGCTCAAGGGGGCGCTCCAGGTTTTGGTTCAGGGCCCAGGGACCTATGGGCACGTTCAGTTGTGACAAATTTGGACAGTTTAATTGGTTTGAGGGCTGTATTAATCCATTCTTCAAAAAACAAGTCCACTGAGGGCCCTTCCGCTCAAAATGCAGATTATTCCATCAGGATATTCCCTTGGTGTCCTCCTGCCTCTGATCTACTTGCATAGTACGTCGTTTCGGTCTTCATTTGTGGTCTGCAAGTCTTGTACTGTAGAGCATAGAGACAATATTTCCTCTTCTGTGGACGTGACTCTCTCCACCATTTAACGGAGATCTAGGCGCAAAAGATTATTGTCAACGGCCATAGCATCCATTTTTTATTCTAGTGCCACTTTGGTCCCTTTGATGGCCGCTAGTACTTCAGCTGTATCCTTCGTTGGTTCACTGCATATTGTCCCGGATGCCATCCCATGATCAGCCTCCTGGGTCCCCTGATGTAGCCTCGTGTAGTGGACAATTTTATTGGATTGCACCCTTTTCTGAGATTTGTCTTTCACCATTGTGAACAGGTAAATTCCCGATCAGAAAGTTCAACCCTGGGGGGTGGTCCACAAGCAGGGGCCCAAACCCTTCTACCCGCACAACCCACCTGATCTAATTCTCTGGTACAGTTTGAACGAATTAAGTCAGCTTCAGCATTCCCTTCACCAATCTCCGCTTGAAGACTGACTTCGCAATGGGTGTTGGGTCCACTAGTCTGGTTGTTGTTATCTACATACTGGGTGGAGGTTCCTCGGGCACTCTTACAGTCTCATCCTTACTGCCATGTTCCCATGTCAGCGGTGGGAGTAAGTCACCTCTACTTGGGCCCAGGTCACCCTCTCCTTTGGTGCTGACTCCATCGGGTGTCGGGTGGAGCTGAACTTTGCTCCCCGGTCCCAGCCCCCCAGAAGCGCACAGTGGCTCCCAGCCTACTTTGTTTTTTTTCACCCCTAGGAAGATATCAGGGTGAGCCCCCTGCTCTGTCTTATCTTCTATTCGCAGGAGATATCAACCTGGTTTGAGGGGTGGGAGGGCTGTAAAGTCCCTCCTCGTCCTCCTCTCCTCCTGGTCATCACTCCTACTAGGCCTCAGGCACTCTGCATATAGACCTTGCTATTTTAGTAGTCAGGCTCCACCTCCCTGTTCAGCCCCCCAGTAGGGCAACGATGCAGCCTGCCATGAAGCCAGTGTGGACTTCCACTGCTCTCTGCTGGCCCACGACCACAGGAACTCTCAGGTCTCAGAGGGAGGGTCCGGCTCCCCTTGTAGGATGTGTTTGTCACGGTACCCTCTCAAGGCTCCCCGCTCCGTACCTCACAGGCTGGGGGCGCAGATCGCTAAGTCTATTCTGCTAGCTGGCGACCAGCCAGCAGTCAGGAGCTGGGGCTCCAGTCCCACCTGCAGCTGCGGTCCCGCTACTCCCCATGCAGGTCAGCACACCTTAACGGCAGCTCCGATCGCCAGCCCACAGTTCTCCTCTCAGACACAGACCCAAGTACTGGGCCGCTCGAGTCATTCTTGCGCCCCAGGCTCCATCCAGCCTTCAGACCGGTCACGCCAGTATTGCTTGACCTGTTCCACCGTTCGTAAGTGGGGAAATGCATCCGATGCAGCAGGATAATGTCAGGATTTGGAATCCGAGCCAGGAACTTCCCAGAGGCATGTCTAGGCAGGCACCTTGTTAGGCGATGCCCCAGCACTGCTGAACTTTTAACATCCGACGGATTCCGCCCTCCTTTGCAAGTTTGTTTTGCAGAACCATAGACCTAATCGCTACCATTGCAGCATCTGTAACTAAAAAATGCTCCAGCTGTACTTGTGGACAGCTTATCAACTACCATGGATAACTTTCTAATCTTTTGAGAATTCAGTATCACTCCTACAGATGGAATAATTGCACCAAATATATCTCCAACAATTTCCTTAGGACTAGCTCCTCTTTTCAATCTGGTAGGTTCTCTCCCTGGGGGATCATCAAAATGTCTCACATGGAAGACTTTGGGAAAAACTACTCCCATACAACATGTTCCATACCATCTCCTAGGTAATCTGTAATAAGCATTTTCACATAAACATAATAAACTCCAGGAATAATGGGATCCTCTTCATCTAAATGTAATCCCCAATTTCCTCTCATTTCAAAAGTATGATCACATTCCCTCTTACCTACAAAATTTGTGCGTAATATAGATTTTCTAGTGAAAATACACAATTTCTCCTCTTTTGCCCAAATTGGTGTACGTGTGTGATTTACAGTTCTCACCATTATATTTCTTCTCCTATGTTCTACTGATTCTATACATTTCTTCTCTACATTTGACAATATACAGATCAAGTTGTGTCTATGTGCATAAGCTGTGTGTAGTGTCATAGTAGGTTTAAATAAATGCTCCACTATTTCTACTGTTTGGGTATCAGACTGTCTATTCAAATATTTCAATAGAGGAGTTTCTGAGAAAACAAAATCATAGTTTAAAAAATTATATTGTTGATGTCCTCGTCCACAGAATAAACTCAATAACAGACTACATGAGACACCATACATCAGAGGAATGTGGTGGTATGATGTTCCCTCTATGGTAGATGCAGGCAGTTGCATACATACCTAACAACCACAATGTCAACATGTTTTTAAAGCAATTTGAAACAAACATTTTGTGACTAATGTCCTCTAGATGTAGCTACATGTGAGTCTTTCTCATCAAATGAAGGCAAGCTATCATCAGTAGGAAGGGATGATTTAGGGGCACTTGTAGATCTAATTTCCTCAACACTAGCTGGTGTAGGTAAGCTCAATCCTACAAGCAAAGCAATTAATACTATAAGTGTTACTAATAATATTCCTGCAAGTATGTATCTATGTTCCCCATTATTATTATCAGGCTCCATGATTTCTCTGAATTCAGACCATTTCATAAAATGTATCAGCAGCAAAAGTTTTCTCCGCTGATTTTCACTTGTGCAGTGGTGGCAAAACAATGTCCATACAATGACAGTCAATTTTTAATTGCACGGCCTTCATGAGCCTTCCTTAGCCCTACTCCATGTCATCTGAATGACAACCCAATGTTGAATCTGCAGGCTCGTACCTTGGTACTCTTCTTTATACCCTATAAGGTCTATTTAAATATCTCTAATAAATGTGCAGTTCAAATTCAATAATGATCACAACCAAGTTAAAGTGTCTCAGTCTATTTAGTGGCAATGCAATTCCAAAGCTCAGTTCAACCACAAAGTTCATTTCAAGGAGCCTCAGTTGGATTCGAATTGTTATAACAAACTGTTCCAAATTCTTTCTCTTGGTCATTGGCAGAAAAATATTAACATTCAGGTGAGGAATACCCCCAACAGGGTACTCTTGCTCTCTTTTATCTCCGCACTACTGGTCCTTCGTCATCACTGCCACTTAGGCCAGATTCATAAGTTTCTTCTGGGATAGTGTGTGGTACTCATACTTTAGGTAAGCTCTGTCCTCTTGTTGGCCACTGGTCTCCAGGCACAACTCGCTTTACTGTGGCACTAGGTCCTTCACCAGGGTCTGAGTTTGATGCAGTCAGCACTTCAGGATGAGACCCTCTTGTTACGACATTAACTGTTGACTTACTCAGACGACCCTCAGGCCGAACATGTGCTGTCCCAGTATCTTGCTGGTCCCCAACAGCTTGACTAACCCCTTTCCTCTGCCTCACTGTAACCAACGGCACTTCAGGGACAGGTGCTGTTGTATCATCAAGGGGACAAGGGACTCTGTGAGTATGTGCAGCATGCATCCAGTTGGGGAAACCTCCACACTTCACAGTTGTTGTGGTGACCAAGATAACCTGGTACTGTCCTCTCCACCAAGGATCCAAACACGTTTTGCAGACGTGTTTCTTCACCAAATCCCAGTCGCTGGGACTAAGGTAATGGCACTGCTCTTTTGCGGCACAGCTGTAGCCTCTCCAACAAGATGAGACACAGAATGCCCCACGTCAACCAGTGCTTTGCAGTAATCAAGAACTAGGTCATCTGTAATGTTCACAAGCGCATTTGCAGGCATAGCTGTAACTTCCTGGCTCTGCCCATGATGATTTCATGAGGAGACAATCCTGTCCCCCGATCAGAAGTATTGCGCAGACTGCCCATCACAAGGGACAATGCATCAGGCCACTTCAAAGAAGTGGAAGCACACACTTTAACAAGTCTGGATTTCAGCGTTCCATTGACTTATTCCACAAGACCTGATGCCTGCATCCTCTGCTCCACTTGCAATGCTGCACACAACAGTCTCAGGATCCCATTGATGAAGTGGGTCCCTTGGTCTGACTCCAAAGAAGTTGGGAACCTGAATCTGAGGATATGTTCGTTTACCAACAGCTTTGCTACTGGGAGGCTGTAATTTCTTCTGGTTCAGTAAGCTCCAATCCAACCCGAGAAGATGCATACGATCACAAGGACATATCTAAGTCCATTGCATACAGGCATTTCAAGGAAGTCTGACTGCATTCTGTTAAAGGGACTACCTGATCTCCCTTTGTGACTCAATGTTACTGCAGTTGTTTTACCTACATTCATCTGCTGACATGTAACACACCTGTGACACAAAGATTCTGCCATCAATCTGAACCTACGATTAAACCATGGCTGTCGAAACAGTCACATCATAGCATCCCTTCCTACATGAACTGGTCCATGATAATGTCTTGCCATTGGAGGCAACACACTATCTGGCAATACAGGTCTTCCATCCACTGAAATCCAAATATCATCTTCATCTCTTTTGGCACAACTGCCTCTAACCCAACCCTGTTGTTCTGCTTCTGACTTCTTCTTCCTACAATCTCTCACCTTCCTACCAGGTATCTTCTGTATTCAACAAAAGGTTGTGATTGGTCTCATCTGTTCCGTCATTTTGATATTCACCATTAAAAGTACAAGCATTTAAGACGCAGTATTTGGCAACTTTAGCAGCATACCTGTTTCCCACTGTTACATAATCTCCCCATTCCTTATGGGAGAACTTGAAGAGGTCATAAAACCTTGCTGTGACCATAACAATCCAAAGTCTGCATGACTATCAGTAAAAATGGTCACTCCCAGCACAGCATGCTCCAATAAGAGCGACTAATTCAGCCACTTGTGCAGAAAACACTCCTTGAAGCCAGGAGGCTTTGATCACATCTGAGACAGTACAAGCTGCGCAGGCAGCTCTCAGGCTTTCTTCATGGTCTTGTAAACAGGAGCCATTGACAAACATTTTATAATCTGATTCTGGTAGTGGTACATCTTGAATGTCAGGTCTTAACTTGGTGTACAGTTCAGTAACTTCTAGACAGTATTGCTCAACTTTATCTTTAACATCATTATCATTCAGAGGAGCAGGTGGCAGGTTTGAGGGATTCAACAGTGTACCTCTCTTAAGAGTAATAATGGTTGCAGCAAGTCTGCTCATACAGCGTCAAGCAACTGTTTGTAAGATGGTGGGTTTTGGTGTTGTTCAACAATATCTCTACACAATGGGGGATAAGAACATTCAAAGGATGGCCCATAACAATGCTTTTACACTGTTCTATGCTGACACCTGTGCCCGCTTCAGCTTTAAGACAGCTGGGTGGTGCAGCAGCTACTGTGCCAAGTGTAGCTGAGGAGTAGCAACAGGTCTGCGAGCATTGCTGTGCATCTGAGTCAGTACTGAGTGAGTGCATCCCTCCCTCTCGCTCCAAAACAAAGTAACGCATTTGTTGTAATCAGACATTACCAGAGCAGTGGCACAACAGAAACTTTCTCTCAGCTCTCAAAAGGCACGCATGTAAGTGTCATCCCAAAGTACCAGATCTGACACATCCTTGTGTGTCAGGCTCTGTAAAGGCTTGGCCACTAAGGAAAAGTTAGAAATCTGCTGACGACAGTAGCCCACCATTCCCAATAACATCCTGACTTCTTTCTGAGTTGTTGGCATCTGAGTAAGTACTGACAGAGTGCATCCCTCCCTCTCACTGCAAAACAAAGTAAAGCATTTGTTGTGATCAGACATTCCTAGAGCAGGGGCAGGACAGCGACTTTCTCTCAGCTCTGAGAAGGCACACATCCAAGAGTCATCCGAAGGTACCGGACTGCATACATCCTTGTGTGTCACCCTCTGTAAAGGTTTGGCCACTAAAGAAAAGTTGGGAATCCATTGAAGACAGTAGCCCACCATTCGCAAGAACATCATGACTTCTTTCGGAGTTGATGGCGGAGTCATTTGCAGAATTGCCAAGATTCTTTCATGCAACATCTCCTTTGCTCCTTTCTCAATGTGATATCCAAGATACAGAACTTTTCTCTTACAGTACTGTAATTTGTTCAGGGATACTTTATGTCCATTCTCACTTAAATAGTTCAACAGAGCAATGGTATCATGTCTGCATGCTTCCCGAATACTTGACACCACCAGCAGGTCGTCAATATATTGAACCAAGACTGAATAAAGGGGCATTTCCAAAGGCTCCAGATTCTTTTTAAGGATCTGGTTAAAAATGGAAGGACTCTCCATGTACCCTTGTGGGACTCGGCACCATGCCAAAATATGACTGCCACTCCAAAATGTGAAGAGGAACTGGCTTTCCTCATGCAACAGTGTGGAAAAGAAGGCTTGGCAAAGATCAATCACAGTGAACCACTCGGCCTCACATGGAATCTGAAATAAAATCACAGCTGGAGTCGGTACCACTGGACAACAAGGAGCTACAATCACACTAATCTTTCTCAAATCTTGCAGAATGCGGTGCTTGTTATTGGGTTTCTGCAAGCCCATAATTGGTAAGTTACATTGACTCCATATAATCTCTTTCAGAATGCCTTGCTGAATCATGGATTCAATCACAGGAGTATTCTCAGCAATGATTTCAGGAGTTAAAATTATACTGTGGGGTCTTCGGATATTCCAAATTAAGTTTCACTGTTATGCGGATGGGTTCAACACCTTTAATGAGACCTATGTCTTTTCCTGGAAAGCCCCACTCTTAAGGCAACAGTGTGTCTCTCAAGTCCTGGGGCAAATCATCACTCGTCAGAATGGGGTGTAGTCTGATCTCTGTATTCTTCCTTACAAGTGTGAAGGCAATGCCCTCATCATGAGTCTGAAATTCGATACTCTTTGGGGTAGAGTAAATGGAACAGTTAAGTTTACACAAAAGGTCACATCCAAGCAGACTCACAGGACTCGAATCACACACCACAAATTTGTGATTCTCTTCAAAGGTCCCTATTTTCACAGGTACAGCTTCTGTAAAAGGGCTAGTCAATTATTAATTGGCAACTCCTACAATTTGGATTATTTTTCCCCGAGAGGGGTAGGTTGGGGACCTCTGCTGTTCTCACAGTTGAGTGGGTAGCACCAGTATCAATCAAAAATGATACGTGGTGGCCATTCACTTCACTGTCCATGAATAGACTACTATGGTCCACCTCTAAGGATGCGCCAAGTACACATTCCTCCCCCACTCCGAGGCACTGTCACTGTAACAGGTCTGAATTGTAATCCTTGTCTGTTTGTATCATAGGATATTGTCAAGATATACCCTGAATTCACAAAGGGGTTATTGTTTGCACTGCGGCCCTGATTCAGGT
Organism: Pleurodeles waltl; assembly: GCF_031143425.1. NCBI lineage: Eukaryota > Metazoa > Chordata > Amphibia > Caudata > Salamandridae > Pleurodeles > Pleurodeles waltl. The sequence continues at coordinate 1,695,099,807 of NC_090440.1, forward strand.
TAGATCTGAGAGCATTTGAGTTCTGTTGTGGAATTGGGACTTGTGAAATCTGCATTACCTGTGTTTGGGGAACAAACATTTTGTGTTCTCTTTCTCTGTACATGCTGTGTCTGAACCGGATTATTACCCTGAGTCTGCACAAATCCACCATTCTGAGCCTGGTTCTCATTTGCCATGTCATTAGCAATTAAACAACATTACTGCTTCCATTGCCCCATCCTGCTACAGATGGGGCAAGGATTTGTTTTCTTCAAAGCAGGCACATCAATCCTTGTACTCAGATCAATTGGGACACTACAACCTCATTCTGTTGTTGAAATAAATTAGCACCTTGCATCACCGAACTCCCAGCTGAGACACTCCCTGCACAGGGACCCTTCGCAGAATGGCTTTAGAAGTAGTCACAGTACTGAGACTGCTCCTATTGCCACCACCAGTAACATTAGATGCCAGGTAGACCGGGGGGCTGCTGTCCTGGTGCTGCTTGACTAGTCTTAGACACTGTCTCACCCATGCACCTAGTGCAGCCACTTTATCAGGTGGGTGTCAGTGGGAAGACCCTTGACCTGCCCCAGTCTCTCCTTACCGACAAAGTACAAGTTGTGAGCTGTGGTGGGTTCAGAGCTAAGGCTTTCAGTCTTTCCTGTGGGGTCCCTCAAGGGTTCTCTAAGTCCCACTCTGTTCAATTTGTATGTTGCTTCCTTTGCAGAATTGACACACTCTCTTGACTTTCACGCATTATCTTACACTGACAATACACAAATTATTGTCACTATTTCTGATAATATTGTTGCTGTAGCCAACATGTTTAGGGCCAGATTTAGATGTTGGCGGTGTTACCACCAAGTCTCGTCAGCGTTGGACTCAAAAAGACCATCAAGTCAATGGTGTTACGCCCTCCATATTTAGATGTTACAGCTCTGCAATCGGTGGAAAAGCGACGGGTTGCTGATGGAGGGAGACTGTGGTGGAACCCAATGGACTTTGTACAATGGCAGGGGTTTTGGAATAGAGGGAAGGGGCACACACACTGTCCCTAAGCCATATGTGTCCCCCTGCACTATACACTACAACACAAACCACATTCATATCATCATCCATTACAATTACAACACAATGCATACATGCCGAAAACTCGTATTGACATGCATCCATCACACAACATACACATACCATTGACACTGCACCCACACACGATACAACCACAACAACCAACACAACTACACACCCATCTACCCAAACAACCTCGCACACAAGCACAACCACACACAGCACGACAATGTCCACCACATAACAACAACACTCACCTGAATGTGTCCAACGGCAACAACATACACAACATCAATGTCACTAGCAAGTGACACACAGAAGGACACAACCACATCACCCATTCCAGCTTCCCCTACCTCAGACAGCCAATCCACACACACACATACACGTATTGACCCACATACACAACAGATCGCACAAGCCTACCAGTACAGGTCCCCTTGCAGTGCGCACACATGGACACCATTGACAAGCTGAATGTACTGTCATTGTGGTGCCAGCATTATTTGCCAATGAATACTGACACCAAAATGACATGTGTTTATGTGTGTGATGTGCATGTTGTGCCAGTGTGTCCCCATGTGTGACACAATTGTCTCCCTGACATATGCATGTCACAGTAATTAAAAAGAATTACTGTGATGTATATGCCTGCAGTGGTCCCGACCTCCTGTGCACGCAACGCACCGCGGGAATGCGCTGTCCCTACCTTTGAGTCCAGCCACAGGGGGGGTTGTGTTTTCTCTATGGGTCGATGACTGCAGGGACGGCAGGAGCTGTCTAGTCGTGTCCAGTGGAAAACAGAAGTGGATGAAAAAGGTGAGTTTTCACCTCTCCCCCCCATCCGGCAACTCAGAAGTAGAGGTCGGGCCACTACTGTTTGCATGGCGGCAAGGCACATTCAAATCTGCACAGCGCTAACAGTGGTTGAGGTCGATGCGGGCTGTGTTTCTTGTCAGAGACAGCAGTTCGAATGCAGGCTTTCGGCAATAGCACAACCAACACCTAAATATGGCGGGTGGACCATCATGCCGGTAAATGGGTTTTCAGTCGAAAACTCAACGGCGGGACCGTTACTGCCAACATCTAAATCAGGCCCTTAATCTTTGCATTACCAGGGTAAACACCTGGATAAAAGAAAATATTTTAAAGCTTAATAGAGAAAAAAAATGAGATTCTGGTATTTGGTGCTCACAACTTGTTCCGGACTAACAGCTGCTGGCCTGAAGAGTGTGGCTCTCTCCCTAGTCTAGAGAAAGCAGCTAAAAACCTTGGGGTCATCTTCCACACTTCTTTGACCTTCGAGGCTCAGGTCAATCATGATAAAAGTACATGTTTTCTTCTAATTCGGACACTCAGGAATTTTTTTCCTTTCATCCCTATTGAAATGTGCCACTCAGTGGCCATTGCATTTGCTTCATCCAGGTTTGATTACTGCAATGCCCTCTATTTGAACATTAATAACTCCGTATTGAACAGAATTTTAGTGGTACAAAATGCAGCAGCTCGCCTGATTCTTAACATACCTAAACGTGTTTCTGTTAAAGAGGGTATTTGCTCATTACATTGGTCTTCTGTCAAAAATTGGGTTGTGTTTAAGGTTTTATGCCTAGTCTTTTTAGCAATTCACCTAAACACCTCTCCGCCCTTATTAATTGGTATGTCCCAAGCAGGTTGCTCAAGCCATCATTCCTATGTTTCGCAAGGTCAGATGAGGCAGTTGTTCTTTTTCCAGGGCCAGGGCTATGTTATGGAACACCTTAACTGCTCACATTGCTAAGCTTGAGGACTTTGCAATGTTTAAAAAAATCTTTGAAAATGTGGCTTTTCTCGTCCTAATTGTTGTGCCTGTTTTTCATTATTGAGTCCTGCTCGGCTTAGTGCTTAGATACCCTTGGGTTTCAAGCGCTTTATAAATGCACTTTTCATTTCATTTCATAGGACCCACATTCCCTACAAACTGTTGACCCCGCTGTGAAGCGTTCATTTATGCCACCATTGTCTTTTCTTTAAATTCCTTTTGTTTCATCTCCAATTCACTACAATATTTGGCATGCCTCAAAATGTCATCATTTGTATTGACTCTTTGGTTTCTTGGGTTGTTCTGTTGATTTTGACCCACTCAATGTCTTTAGGAGACAGCTTTGATTTCAAGAATGTAATCACCTGATTATATTTTCTCATCATCACTGGAGACGGAGCTTTTGTTACTGGATGTCTCATAGGTTCTTTCTCAGGACAGTCCACAGCTATTTTGCATTCAACCCACAAATCATTCAGAACAACACTCTCAAACAAGATATTCAAATCTGTCCACAGACCTTTTGATATCTTCACAAACCCATCAACTTGTCCGTACCATTCCACTGGTTTTTCTTTTAGTTTTGGCAAATCTTTTGTAAATGGCGCAAGATTACTCCTACTGCAGGGCGCATGGACATTGCATCCATCAATAGCTTCCCTCATTGGGAGCATTTGTATATCTTCCTCTCCCTCCTCTGCTGCAACTGGAGAAAATTCCAATCTTACTTTCTTTGGTTCCTCCTTCTCTACCCACCTGCCTTCCCATCAATCCAGCTCACTCCATTTTCAAATGCTAATTAATTCCCTGATCTGTAATTTCATTCCTGGCGGTCTCATGTTAGAGAGAACTTGGGGCCAGATGTACCAAAGGGTTTTACCCATTCTGTGTCTATGGGAAAATGTGTTCGTACATATGGCCCTTGGTCATTGAAGTTTAAACGATAACTTTTCTGTAATCTTTTAAATTTATTCAAATAAACTTTGTAATTCTGAGCTAAGTGAGCCAATCTGCCAGAAGCCTGACCTGCACGTCTAGTGATATCTGTACATATGAACAAAAGTTCATTTTCTTGGTAGGTATCTACTTGAGACATCACAAGGGCTCCAAGTATCATCTCATTTACCCCTACTTTTAACCTAGCCACATTTATTGTCTTTTTTCTTTCTGGGATTTGAATCGTCTTTCCGCTAGTCCCTGAACTTTCACCTTCATTTGGAATGTCTATACCTTTGAGCCAATCATCTAATCCCTAGGCACTAAAACCTTGTTGCTCTGCTGGGGTATTCATTATTATCTTTCCTCTAGAGGTACTCAGATTTGCATTACCTGGTGAATTCCAAATGGACATGTCAGAATTTGGCAAACCTAAGGGTATTCCAGTCATAGAGATGCTGCAATTAGCATTTGGAGCTACATTGGTTTTAGGGAAGAAAAAGGGTGGTGATCTTTGGGGAAACCTTTCATTCAGGGAAAATCCTGTCTGACTCAATGTTGGACCTGAGCTTACAGTACATGTAACTGGACTGAAGGGATTCTTCTCATTGTTGAGGCCATATGTTTGCTACCAGAGGTACCTATTTCAGTAGGAACAGCTAATGTATGAATAGCACTTTCTGCTACTCCAGGTTTATACAAAGGAACTACAGGACCTATTGTGACGGGAACTGTCAATGCATCTGGGGTGTTTGAGACAGATAAAGTTTGAGGGACTGTCATTCCTGAAACCGCTCCCATTGAATTAGAGCTCACTTCTACTGGTGTGGTATGCACATCCGAATTTCCATTGATTTTTGCTTTACTCGCTTCTCCCGTTTGGGTTACATTGTATGGAGGTGGAAGATTCAACAATAACTCATTTATGAAATCCTCATCTGAATCGCTATCACTGTCCTCTCTTATATTTTCGGTGTCATTTACCTCTCCGTTCTTTTTCTTTCCCTTTGTTTTAGATTTTCCCTCTTCCTCACTTGTCAATGCAGAATATAGTCTTGTTCACACATTCACATCAGTTCTCTATGTATTTTATTTGGCATCCCATCTAGCATCCGCACAAGTGCATACGGCTTTCTTAAACCTTCCTTGATATTTCTCCTTTTGTTTTTGATGAGCTATGTGATCTCAAGCATTAAGTGCCTCGTATTGTGCAGGTCTAGGAGGCAGTTTCATGTCAGATAACATTCTCCTCAAATGTTCAATGATTCTCAAATTATGTGTAACATAGCGTGGGAATGTCATTGTGCCCTCTTTCTCAGTGATCTTATCTGCAACATCAATTTCACTCCTTGCAGCAGCTCACCCTCTGTTACAATTTTCATGCACACTCTCACTCAATAATCTATGCGCAAAGACAAATGTAAACAACTACAATAACTAACTTTGTCTGCTCCCCTGAAGAAATTAAAGTTATTCAATCACTTTAAGAAACGGTCCGAAGTAACACTTTCCGACCTACCCTCAGTCACACTTGAATGAAACCACGACCAGTGTGGTCTCACTCAGATTGTTCGTCCCTGTGCACTGAGATTCACTATATCAACCACCTCACAATTACACAAAGATAAGGTCCCTATCCAATAGAGCTGTCGATGATGTCTCACAAATAGCACCACAATACAGCAGACAAGTACAACACAGTGTATTCTACTCTTTCCTCATAGCCTGGGATCTTAGGCCATGACAGACCCAATAACCACTTCAACTTCTTTGCAGTAAGTGCCACATTCACACTACAATTTAAAATATCTGTGAAGAACACCACACAATCACTGCAAAACACTGCAAGCTTAGCATAAGCAGTTGCAATGCACAACCCTATTAATACTCACACCTCCGCTGCTACAACTCATTCCCAAACTACTGGAACTCCATCAATCCTCCCAACGAACCATGAGCTTTAGACAATTTCTGAATGGGGACACCTTAACTGTGGTGACATAACCATCCTCTGCTACCAATCTGATGGAGCGTTTGGGTCACTCTCCTTAATGCGGTCATCCAATGGACCTTCATATATCAACTCAAAAGATGTTGGGAGTTAGCATTGATCAAAACAATTTCCAACTAATAATGTAACATATTTGGCTACCCAATGAAGACCAAGAAATGTATTACAAGTTAACAGCCGGGTTAATGAAAAACAGTTTAAAAAACATGTTGTAAAGATACAAGATCATAACAGGATACAAAATCTCCTGAAGAAGTTTAGGTGCATCAGCATTAGGCAGACAAGAAGTTCAGCTACAGCAATAGAGAAAATTAACAATAAGATTTTGTGTTCAGAGAACAATCTTCAATTCTCTCTCCTCAACATGAATAGTGTCTAAGGTTATCTAGCTTAGAACCTAAATTAATCTAAATAATTTAATACAGAAAAATCTCATAAATTGGGGAAATGTTGAAAAAGGAGAAAAATCTACATGTGCTTGCATGTTGGGGTATGTGTCAGGATTTTAGAAGCTCGGTCAATAGTCTTCTTAGAGTCAGAAATTAAGTGTTAGCCAAAGCTGCACTTTTTAAAAAAGGAACGGAATGAGTGAGGGAAATAGAGGTCTGTATCTCTCAAACTCCAATAGGAGATCTGCCTAACAACTTACGTGAGTGTCAATCAATTTCACATAAATACTTCTAAGCAACACCCCTTTTTCACTCCATCACCAGCTCCATTGTCTTTTCCATTCTCGCCCTGTAAGTTGCAACATCTATAGTTTCTCCCAGAGCAGTCCTGAAAACACTGTTGTCCTTGAACACCTGCAACATTACTGAATACGTCTGTCAGCTCACTCTTAATTTCTCCATGTTCGTCCATCAAGGCCTTTTTCTCCAACTCTCTATGGCTAAGACAGTGAACACTATCAACAAAGAAAGGAGGGACCGGGAGTGTTGATGGTCCAGTGTACAGTCTCCCACCAATGATAATTAAATATAGGTACACTGTTCCAAAAAGAATAATCAAAAAAGGAGACCTGTGATCTCAGGAGCGAGAACCCTCAAGCATCACTATGGATGACTGGCATCATCATCGGGAAATGCTCCTCACTAGGCCGGCACTGCAATGCTTAGTGGGCACCCCGATGTGGGGGCTCTCAGCCGGACTCTTAAGATAGTGACTGATAAGTTCAACTATACAGGATGTGAATGCTACAAGTCACCACCAAAAAACAACAAAAAAAGAGGTTAAAATTGGTTATTCATCCACTAAACACCATCATTTAATCAATCTGATATAACAAGGATGAAGACCAAGGTTAAAATCAAAGCTTGAAAGAGGAGTTGAGGATTATGCTCAAAAAAACCCTTTCAAAATGATAAATATTGTAGAGAGTTACAAACATTAAAAGAACCTCTAAATTATGGTCGACATGTTTCGCGTCTATTGGTCCATCCGGATCCATTGACGCTTCATCAGGACCTACAAAACTAAATAAATAGACCTCTTCAAAGAAGGTGTCATAGATTAAGATACATAGAAACCGGTCACTTACTTAAGTTAACTGGTTAACACAGGTACCCAACCCCTAATCGAGACCAGGTTCCTTGGGTGGCCGTCTCTGAGGTTAGGTCCAACAAGCTGGACCGGTGACCATTATTGTCACCTTGAGTCCCTGAGACGTACTACCCAAGGAACCTGGTCTCGATTAGGGGTTGAAGTGTTGTCAGCCAACCAGATATCTTCATGAGACTGGGAGAATTTGTGAATTATTTCTGCACCTAGATATACAAGTTTGGATTCCCTTTAACATCTTGAAAACTACAGAATAGATTTACACCAAATAACAAATAACAAAAAGCATGTTTTGTGGGCCAAGAGCTAGCTTTCTGCCGAATTTGGTGTAACTCCATCCAGTGGTTCGGGCTGTAGTCGTGTCTAAATTCCCACATGGGAATTAACATTGGAAATGCACTTTTTCTTGACACCCCTTTTTCTTGGCCCCCGCTTGATGGATCGACCTGAAACTTTCCAGGTACCACAAGACGCTAGAGGACACTTTTATTTGGAAAATTTCATTTAGATTCAGCAACGGGTGCCAAAGATGTAGCCAAGTCAAAAAACACTTTTTCTATGGAAACTAGGTCCTTACTACAACTAGCTACTGGCAAATGCCAGTAGGGACTATACACACACACACACACACACATATACACATCAAGACAAAACAGAGGGCGCCAAGATGAAAAATCGTGATTCTGGTCATTTGTGGTTTGATTCATCTTGTACACAAATGAGGAAAGGTATTTGTAAGATGCAAAATTGTAAGAGTCGCAATCAGTCTGAAACTGTAAATGAATTAAAAGGGCTAGATATAAAGTTTAAAGATTAAATTAAATGAAAGAAGCTAAAATGTTATGGTAGTGGGAGACAATTAATTCTGTACTAGGTTGAGGCAATCAAAAGCAATTTTGGTAATTAGTAAATGGTGTTTTAAAGTCAATTCTTCATCCCTACAATGTACAATTAAAGAAGATCTTTGGAAAACGATTTAGACACACTCTTTGGACTTCTGAACAATGTTGTATTTCCACCTGCATATAAAGCTACCCCAGTGATTTCTGAGTCGTTCTCAATATCTCTTGTTAGGAAGTGGCATTGAATAATGAGCTGGGATTTTGTTTCCTGTATCCCAGTGGATTGTACAGACCAGAGAGATCCCTCACTCTGGGAGAGGTGTCATTATTAAATTCGATTCTTTTTTTTAAAGAAAAACTGATGGACAGTCCCTCAGTAACTAGAGACTGATAAGTCTGGCAGATATGCTTTCAAAGGTATTTGTAAAGATACGTTTGCAGCATCGTGAAGAATGAATTGCATGTAACAACTTATTACCATTGGAACCGGGAGACTTTGTGAAGAGCATTTCACTGTTGACCACTTTTCACCCTCTAGCCTATTATTTGAAAGTCCGTCGAGGGGAAACCAAAAATATTGCTGTTGCTTTGTAGACTTAGGCACAACATTTGATACACTGGTCAGCATGCATTTATGGAAAACTGGGGAATACCATTTGGTTTGCTCTCATTCATCCAGTTACTTTATACCTCTAACTGGAAAAAGGTGGAACTAGAGCTTTCTGGATATTTATTAAAAAAATAGAGAGATTTAATGGATTACGGCAAGGATATGTGCTTACACTGGCTCTTTGGTCTTTATAACCTTGACTTGCCAACTTTTTTGAGAAATACCAATTCATTTTTCCTCAAGATATGCAATACTCACATACTGTGCCTCCTCTACGCCGATGATCTGATTATATTTGATTACACTGAAATCAGAGTTTAAAATGGAAATTACCATTTCAAAACTGTAAAGATTAAATCGGCAGTCTCTGATGGAGCATGATAACTATTTCATAATATCTATGGAGGATATCCTTTGTTGCCTTTGCTTATAAGGTGCTCCTATGGCTCTCTATGGTTCTGAAATTGTAGGTCTTGATGCTAACACTGGCTGGGAACCTATGGAGAGTACCTCCTTTAAAAGGATATTGAAACAATGATCTCAGAAATACGTTGTGAATTAAATCTCACAACTTGGTCTATATTAGTGGGCATACATTTACTAAGACATTTTAAAAAGCTGTTAGTAGAAGATTATGGAAATAGGATATTGCATATTTGCTGGAAAGAAGCAGTAAGTAGTGAGCGAAAATGGACTTTATCCTTAATGGAAACTATTAAAATACTTAAAGACACGCATAAGGAGTTGGGCTTTATTGCAATGTGAGAGCCCGTTTCCCCTAAACTGGCATTGAAGAAACCAGCCTCTGCAATGTCTCTTAGAATTGATAAGGAGTATTTAAAACATAAATATTCTGTATCCTTGACGGTATTGGCATTGGGAGGTGAAGATATATTTCAGTTCTTACATAGTTTACCTCATCCACATTGTGATTGAGTGTTTTAAAATTTAGGTTAGGTTGTAACTCCATGTGTTCGATGTCAGAGATCAGTAATAAGATATATATCAACAAAAGGTAACTTCCCTGCTAACTAAATTGTAAATGCACTTTAACTCACGTATTACTTGATCTCTTTTTGAAAAATATGGCACTTTAACACAATCTTCTGCCCTTGCGATGTTAACTACTATGTACTTTTTAGATATAACTATTGTCCCGGTCCTCTTTTAGAGATTGTCAAATATTTAACATAACAGAACATATTTATTCTATTTTGTAATGTTTTACATAGAAATGTATTTGTATTACAGTTTTATCGACATTTTACCTAAAACTTTTCTGTGAATCTGAAAGTGGGAAGGAGGTTGCCCGAAATTGACAAGGACTGGGATTTTGACACAGATAAATTTGACCCTCTTGGGGAGTATCTCTCTATTGTAATGCATGGCACACCTCTACTATCTTTCGCTGGGCAGATGTGCTGGTTTGGCAGGAAGCTACCAGCCACTGGCGAGGTCTCAGTTTATGTTCTCAAAGGTGCCAAAGACAAACTGAGTGCGAAAAACCATGGTGCAAAAGTAATCAATGAGTTCTGAGCAAGATGCCATTCAGCCTGTCACTTGCTGCATATACAACACACAGGACACACAGTGTGGGAGTAGATAATATCCCTGGCTATGACTAACTGAAGTGATTTTTACTGTGGGAACAAGCAGACCTTCTCCCCTCCAAAGTAGAAGGTAAAAAGGCATGTGCCCCTGAAGAAGAACTATTTGCCACTAACAGCCCAGTACCACCACAGCCCGGTAGGAGTGGAAGCAGACAACTTTGACTAGAGATGGGGGCATACTTTGGGTGCTCCCTATCATCAGTAGAACCTGTCCTAGTGAATATTACCAAACTTGTGCAGCACCTCCAATGGTCGCATTATGCCCATTGGCGGAAAGACATATGGTAGGCAAGAGCAAGTGCACAGGTTTTCCTGGCATGTAAGGGCCTTTTTTTACACATGGCTCCAGTTCTCATCTTACCAACAAGTAGCACCCATTTCAGTAGTTAGGGTCCTTATTGTACTTGTCCCTCGTGGGTTAATGAGGCTTGCAGTGATTATGAACAACACAACATTCTTTGCCCTACTGAGCTATACCCCATTAGCCCATAACCTCAGCAAAACTAGAATAAAAGCAGATAGATCACAAATATCTGAGATGCATATACTTGGTGACTGTAGTAGACCTGATCGTCGCCTTCCACTGGCCTCGGGGGCACTTGTGGTGTTGGAAGGACAGCAAACTGCACTGAGGAATATTGCTGTTAATGATTAGTCTGCATATCATCAACCAGCCAAGTGTTTGGGCTACCCACACTAGAATTTTCCCCTGAGTCAGAGTCATGCGCCCAAGCATTATTATAGGGCTTAGAAAAATGTAATGCAGGGGAATCAACATTTCTGAATGGTGAATATGCACGTTAATAACGAATAGTGATGATTCTCAATGATGTTCCCTCTCCTTCGCGGGCCACCCAGATTAGTGTGTGGAAGGGAGAACAGACGGTTGGATGTCACAAGGGAGCAGACCATCCGTTTTTCTGTTAAATGTCTTAGTATACCTGCCCTGCCCACACTGGATGTTAATAAAAACGTTTTTGAACCCCATACAAAAGAACTACTTCATCAAACCTTTCAGAACAGTTTCAAATGGTGAGGGTTTTTAAAAAATGACTAAAGACAGAGATGTAATATCTTTTTAGGATTTCCACTATTTTAGTTTACCAAATAATCTCAATAACATGACGATTAAGAATACGATCGGAAAAGCATCCACAGTACTGTGTGTTATGAAAGAGACCATCAGATGTTCTAACAAAATATAGAGTTCTACATATTGACATCCTTTTACATCGACTCCACAATATTGACTACCAACATATCATCACTATAAGTTATGTGGAACCAAGAATAGTAAATCAATATTTCCTTATATATGCTTACATTGGCGAAGTGCTGGTAGTCGATATTCTGGCATCACTATAAGTGTGGGCTAATAGTAAAATAAATAAATATATATATATATATATATATATATTATTTTTTTGTCCCACTTGACGGATCACCCCGAAACTTTCCAGACAACAGCTGACGTGACTGTTGAATTTTTTGGGAAAATTTACAGAAGATTTGTAAAGCGGCACCAAAGATATAGGTATGTAAAAAACTGTTTTTTCTACAGAAACTAGGTCCTAACTATAACTACCTATTGGCTGCCACTAGTTATACACACTATACACACACACATAATATATAATCACACTTTATATAACCTGTAAATGGGACAAATTAATTCTACACGGTGCATTTTGTTGTATTTTATAACACGTATACATGTAACACGTATGAGTGTTGCCCCTCTCTCCTATATATTTTATAGATGAATGCTGAAGCTACAGAGTTATGAAATTTTAGAAATTTCCAAATCTACATCTCTAAACAGGCTCTGACAGCCGGGTTCCTTCCTGCGAAAGAAGAGTAAGCTCTCTGACAGGTAACACGACTACCCAAGGCTCCGCCCTATGATTCTTTTTTCCAGCTTCCATTTAGTGCTGAGCCCCCTCCTGTGACCTTGGCACACAGCGGCTTCTACAGAAACTCATCATCTCACACTAGACGGATCTCGAGCACCCGCCTCCCTGCTGCACAACTCAGCACCAGCTCGCCTTGTCTGCTTGGTCTTTGTCTCTCTATATATAGCCCGGTACAGCCCCTTGGGTCTCAAAATCAACAGAGCTGTCATGCCAGATAAGACTGACAGAGTCAAGACATGCCGAAGAACTCATAATGGCATTCTCCACATTGTGGTTCACTAACACGTAGCCTGCCCCTCTGAGTACTCGCTGCGCCGAGGATCACAGGCGGAGGAAATTCACTAGAAGAGACAAAAAAATGAACAAGCAAAGAAAGGTCTTTACCGTGATGCAAAGGAGAACCTACTTCCATGACTTCCTGTCAGCTCAAATGGTGTGCTAAAAGAGTATTCTAAAAGTGTATTGAAAGTGTACTAAAAGAGCGTGCTTAAACAGTGTACTACAAGATTGTGTCCAGTTTTCATCCTCTCTGGCAGCAGACTCGAGACCCATCTAGAAATGCTTTTCCACGCTCCTGGAGCTATGAATACCATCTGCCACACCAATGTGACCTCTAGGGCTGTTCAAAAAGTGGCTGATAGGCCATCAAAACTGATATCTGTTGTTGCATAAGAAAAGGACCATGGATCATAATTTAAAGAACCTGGCATGTGACTGTGTACACCACAACACACTCAGTTCAATCTTGTATCCAGTTGCTAGGCATAATTACAAAGAGCGATAAGACAAGTGGTTTACCTTTTGTATAGCAAAAAGGCTTTTTTCAAGCTTCAGAGCACAAAGAGTAAAGGGACCATATGAATGCCAGCAGTGCTAGATTTCCACACACAAACAGCCATGTTCTACGTGGGATCAATTTTATAAGCCCCCCCTCCATTAGAACAGCTACAAGAGCGTCAGCAGTGCAAACTTCCCTCCCTCGCCTATCAGGCCTACCAGTGCAAGCTTCTCTTCCTCACAGGACAAGAACAGCTTGGGCATCAGCAGTGCATACGCCAATCTTTCCAAAAGAGACGCAGAATGGCCATCAGTAGTACAGGTTGTCGTCCCTCACAGAATAGGTACAGAGCAGAATCAAAAGTGCAATCATCTGCCCTTCTAGAGAAGATACAGCACAGCAACAGCAATGCTGAACTGCCGTGCACACAGAACAGGTACTACTTGGAAGTCATCAATCCAAGTTGTTGTCCCTCACAGAACAGGTAGAGCACAGCATTATCACTAGCCTCTCCTCGAAGAAGAGGCATACTGTGCTGCAGTATGGGAGCCAGCAGTGCAAGCTTCCCTTGCACATGCCTGGATAATGTCCCAAGTGAACATCAGCTGTGACGGCTTTCCCTACACCCACAGACAAGTTTTAACATGGTGATCAGCACTATAAGATTCCATCCTTCACAGCACAGAAATTAGCAATGCAGGATTCCATTCCAAACAGAACATGTACAACATGGCCGTCAATAGGAGTTCTCCTTCATAACAACACTAGCACAGTATAACTCACAGAAAAGTTTCAGCATGTGCTAATATACCTCATACATACAATAAATACTACATATGTCTTAGGTAGAAGGTTGATATCCATCACAGAACAGGTACAGCACTACATCAGCAGTGTCAGCGTCCCAGTGTCAGTGCCCCTCCCTTATTAAACGGATGCACCATGGACACCAGCAGTGCAAACTTCTGCTGTATGCAGGGGTTTGAATTAGGATCTCCACTTCCTTCGAAAAACTGTCCATCACGGGCATTAGCAGTGCAGCTCCCCCTTCCTCAAAGTGCTGGTACAATATTTTCGGGAATTTCTAAGAGCAAGTGCCACACATGCATCAACAGTGCAAGTTTGCCTCGTGAATAAAACAGGTGTAGCTTGGGCATAGGTAATACAAACGTACTCCCTCACAAAGGTGCAGTAATGTATCAACAGGTCAAGCTTTCTTTACTCATAGATCATTTTCCACATGTAACTCAGCTGTCCATGCGTCCCTTGTTCACAGAATAGGTATGGGAAAGACATAAGCATTGCAGGCTTCCCTCCCTCACCCAACATGTAAAGTGCAACAGCAGCAGTGCAAATGTCTAACACTCACAGAACAGATATCTTCCTTTCTTCAAAGAAGAGGTGATGAAGAATGGCAGCAGGGCAACTTGTGCTTCACAAATCACGTACAGCATAAACATCAACAATGCACCATTCACTGTCATCATCAGTGAATGTTGCCCTTCTTCACAGAACTGAAACAGCACTGTCTCGCCAATGCAAGTTTCCATTGCTCACACAGAAATGGTGCAACGTGGGTATCAGCAGTGCAAGCTTCTATCCCACTCAGAAAAGACATTAGCAACAGAAGTGTAAATGTGCATCAGTAGAAATAGTCTCCAACCCCAAAAGGACAAGAAGCACGTACATATCAGCGGTGCACGTTTCCCCATCACGGAAGGAGTACAGCATGCCAACAGTGGTGTAAGCTTCCATCCTTCACAAAATGGCAACTACATTCAGATCAGTAGTTCAGACTTCACTCGCCTACAAGACAGGTATAGCGTGGACATCAATAATTAGCAAGACAATATCAGCAGTGCATGCTCCGCCGCTGACAGAACAGGTATAGAATAGCATCAGCAGTGCAAGGTTCGATTACACAAAGCACAGCTACATGGCTGATGGCAGCAATGTGCATTCCTCTCATACACAGACATGGTACACACACATGAACATGCACACTTAGACACCAGATTCAACACAGGCAGTAACAGTGCATGCTTTCATACGCAACCTCAGAGTTTAAAATGGTGCACACTGGCTGGACTGCCATTGCCAGATGGCAAAAGTCACTTGCATATTGCGAATCAATAACGGCTACAATTAATGGATGCTTCACAATCCATGCACTGCAACTGAAGCACTTCTCTGCAGTTTAAGGTTGTAGGATGAGTCCAGCAAGGTCCTGATGAATAGTGCATTTTTTAAAAGGCACTCTCACAAAACTTGCATTTAGTGGCAGTGCCACAACCTAGAAATCAGTGTAGCAAAGGTTTCGGGGAAACTTAAAATTATCTGAAGAAATAGAATGCTGCAGTTTCTGGGATTGGTCATAACAGCATACATAGACATTAGTAAAAAATCACTAGGAAGACCCTTCCAGGGTTGGGTCTCAACATCTGATTGAGAGTTTCTAGGTCCAGCAGAAAGTACTGCTCATCATTAGTGCAGGGAGGCATGGCAATCTGCTATGTTCACTGGCAGCGGTAATGCACACACCGAGGATGTATTTGCAAACTAAATAATGTAACTAGGGGAGCCCTTCTATGGTATCAGACAGATAACAGGGCATTTAGCCTTTTGCCCATACACCATGAGGCATGTCTCTTCAATTGAAGAGTGTACAGAGTTTTTCTGGAGGGCTTCTTGGCAGCCTGCCAACATTCAGACAGCTAAAAAAAGGGTGCATTGTCCCTATTATGTCGCCACAGTAACAGAGGTGTCAAGCTCATCTTTGACAGGCAAAGTGTAGAACTTGCTCTCGGTCAGGAAATTCTCCTACTGAAAAAAGAGGTACATCACCTTAACTAAAATTAGGCCTAAGGGAAATACGTTTTAGGGAAACTACAATGTGGGTAGCAGGGCAATGGATGTTTAACGGACTGTGATAATTTCATCAACACACTGTGCCGTTTGAGAGGTGGAAAACGTAGTACATGACCTGACCACTCTGACAGGGAGGCATCTCCTGTGCCCCACAATAACCCCGCGCAATGCTTACATGCAACATGTTGGACTGTCCTTGGTACAAAGCCGTGTAATGCTAGAAAAATCCATCTATAGACGAGTCACCCCCTGAGATACGGGTTCCTTCTCATGGGGAACACTGTGCGCCTAATGAGAAGAATGGAGGCTTGGTTTGGTGGGGGACGTGTATTACTGGAAGAACTACAGGTGCTCAGGTCACGATCATGGGGCTGCACCTAAATGAAAGGCAAGTAGCACGCCTTGGACGACCACACTGTTGCTGCAGTCCATAACCAAAGGCAAGCTTAGCCCCTGTATACTGTACACGCTGAAAGGCAGAAACTGATTGATGAACAGGCCCACTTTAAATAGATAATTAAAAGTGCACTTCAGAAAGGAGGCTGCGTCTTCCTGGGAGGACTATGGACTACACGGAATGGTTGTGTGCTAGCAATTAGATTTACTAACTCGAGCACCTTCTGGGAATGATCTTTCTTATTTCAAAGTATGTATTCTTTAAGCCTGGAATATGGCCAAGTCCCTACCGAGGGCAGCAAAAGGTTGAGAGTGAACAACCATCGGGTTACTTCCTGGAGGGAGGCCAGCGTGGCTGTTGTACTTCGGTACTCCTTACGAGAGATGTAGAAACTTCCCACCAAAGCAAAGATTAAGCTTCAATTTATTGATAAATATGTCGCTTTGGAAGATAGAGAGTGAATGAAAGAACCCAAGTGCACATCTGGAGTGGTGGAAACATGGAAACATATGATGGAAAAGACCCGTACCAAGCAGGGCATAGAAATACAAATCACTGGCTGTAGTATTAAGTTATGCAGGTAAAGTCGTAATCTGGTGACTTGGAATAAAACCTTTCTAGACTGCTCCTATTATTTTGACCCCCATTCGCTTAAAATAGACTTGCCTTGGACTAACAAGTGGCTTATAAGGAAGAGGTATATCAGTGACATGTGAGGCGACCAGCATGTTATGTTATGTGTATTTGTATGTGCAGAACTCCGCTGGGAGGGTATCCCGGCACATGCTACTCCCTGATCACTTACAGTCAAGAAACAGCCGCACATTCTCTTGCTTTTAAATCTGGTGTTAACCAAGATCTTTCCAATTTACTAAAATAATATATATTATATACATACTTATATGGAATTTCAGCCAGCCATCGTCATCCAGTGGTCCCTTATCATTCACATTTTTATTTTCCTCACAACAGCATGAACTATTGGGGAGTGTGTCAGCTCAGTTTAGCATTAGCTAACTTCACTATGAGTGATGGCGTTCTGCTGTTTTACCAGAAGCACGTTCACACACAAAGTTCTCTTCAGTGCCAGGAAATAATACGACAATGTGTGCTTTTTGAAACCAAATATGTTTTGCTTTTAGCCAATTTTGTTTTATATCGTTGAGGGCCCAGCAGCTCCCCCAACAATAATGTTTTACAACACCATGACGAAACAAAAAAAGTATTGACAAATCCAAACGGATATAGCCAACGATAGACCTACTGGTTCTGCCAACGCTTGTTTTTCACTTCTGGTTAAGTGTGATGTTTCCCCTCATCTAAGAACATGCCCACAACTGGTCTCAGATCGTCGGGATATTATATTACCGGGGAACTTGCTTGGGGTGTTATACAGAATTGTGATGTTTGTAGGAGCTGATTAAGTATTACAAGTAGGAGTCCCTGTAATAATGCACACCTCCCAGAAATTATTGGGGGTGTCTCCAGTAGCCTTTTTAGGTCTCGCCTAACAGCACGCATGTGCTGTTGCAGAGAGGTGTCTTGTATAGAGTAAAGAGCTTGGAGCCCGTCCATTACTTACTATTTCCTTTCTCAATTGTTGTTCTTTTTATCTGCCTATTTGGCCACCATATGCCTCACGTCACTTCTTTTTATTTCTTCAACATATGGCACAAGTACTTGTTGATTTAATTTATTTAGCGCCCTTTTGCTGTCCTCCCACTGTTCGTGGTGTGATTCAGGGCACTTTGTTTTCATTTAATTTCTCTTTTCTGTCCATCATTTTCACTTCCATGCTTCACTTTTGGGTTGCGTTTATAGTCCCTCCTCGTTGCCTTTGTTTTGGAGTTCAGCACTTCCTTTTACAGTACCAAAAAAAATGGCATGGAGTATTATTGAAGCAGTTTGTCCATTTGTGTTGCACTTTGGTGCATCCTTTTATACCCATAGCTATCCCACTAAGCTCTACCTTGCTCCAATCTACCCCACTGCACTCTAATCCACCAGACCCCACTCCATTCTGCCCCACTCTAATCTATCCCAAACTAATCCCACTCTACTCCAATCCACCCCAATTTGCCCCAATCCACCCCACTCCATTCCAATCTACCCCACTTAACTCCAAACTTTTCAAATGTATTCCACCAAAATTGCTTTCAGGCACCCTATATTTAAATGCTCTTAGGTGCAAGAGATGTACCCTAACGGGCACAGCTACACTGCACTCCATCCCAATGCCAGCACATCTACCCCACTCAACTCCAACCTACCCCACTCCATTCTACACCACTCCAATCGCTGCCCTCCACCACATTCTGCCACAATCTACCACACTCATCCACTCCACTCAACCCTAATATACCCAACTCCAATATATCCAAATCTTACCTCACTCAAATCTACCCCACTCATCCTCACTCCATAGTGCCCCAATATACCCCAATCTGCCCAAATCTACCCTACTCCACCCCACTCCACATCGCACCACTCAACACCATTTATTTATAGCCATGCTGAGCAGCAGCCACACTTGTGTACAACATGGCTAAAACACTTTGCCAAAGCCAATAGCTCTTGCGCAGGCAAGACCTATTGGCTTTGACAATGCTTTTTGAACGAATTTTCCCACAAGTGTAGTAACTTATGGTCTACCTGAAAATATTTTGAAAATAACAACAATACCACTAGCCCTGCCATTTATGCAAACGTTTATAGGCAAGTTCTACATTCTGGCCTAAGAAGTAAACTTAAGTAGATGTTCTAAGTAAAATTTACAATGCTTTTTAAGAAGAAAATGATGAAATGCAGAAGGCAAAGAAACCCCTGTTGCTACTGGGTTGCATTAACTGAAGCTTCCAGAAAGAATGAACAAGGCATATAAGAACGTGTGGCACGGAGCCTGCTGCGTAAAGGACATGGGCTGTCAGCTTAGCACTGAGTGAAACAGGAAGGAAAGACATGCCTGACACAAGAGGTCATGGGGACAGCCACTGAAGTTTGGAAACACATTAGTTTGGTGCGGCCTGCCTACAGGATATCTTCACCCTGGCGGCTAAGCCACATAGTTCGACAAGGTTCTCAAAGTTTGGCAAAATAATAAAAATCCCTAATTTTCTTGAAAATGTGGTCTCTAACTAAAACATCCCATTTTTCATGAAAACGTAGTCTCCAACTCATACACCCAATTCAACAATGGGAAGTGACCTTAACCGATGCAAACAGACAAGGTCAGAACACTTAGTGCATTTAACAGCATCAGCCGAGAAATGCCCAGGAGCTCTCGGTGAACCCATTCTGACTCCTCTCGATCCGGCACGTGAGAAAGCCTGGATTACAAAAAGCAGAGGGGTGGGGTGGGGGGCTGGGGTTCCTCGCAGCCTGGGGTCATTCTGTAACTTTTCAGCTACGGCACAGACTCCTGGGTGAAAAATGGCCTCTCCGTCCCTTCCAGGCTTCCTCCAACAAGTACCCTGCTTTCTCCCCCTTCTTATCACCTTTTTCTGTACTCTTTCACTCCAATCCGTTTTCTTTCCAACAGGAAAGTAGGTATTCTTGTCTTGTTTTCACGTGCCCTTCAATTTCTTTATTGTATCACAGATTCATTTCCTTATTTTTTGGCACTCAGTTTCCTTTTGTATTTCATTATGTGTATTTATCTGCAATTATTTTATGAAACAAGCATTTATAGCAGAAACAAAAGTGGTCATAAGGCCAGTGGTGAAATAACTGTTACGTAGAAGGATTCTAAGGATCATGGATGCTACAGTAAAGTGAGAGTATAATCCATAAACCAGTTGTTCATTTTTATATATACACATGACTCGGTGAAGGTGAGGTACAAAGTTCAAGGAGAATAATTTGGTTGACTCTGGAAAGATTTGAAGACTTGGTGCCTGACTCACAAATCGCTTCCGTTCAGAAACACAGGCGCATGATCAACAAGCATTGGCAAAGCCAATAGTGCTCGCTTTTAGGACCTATCGGTGATGCCACTGCCATTTAGCTATGCTCACCAGCATCCCTGATGATGTGCAGCCTGGCTAAATAAGAAAAAAAAGCATATTGCATAATTTGGTAGCACACGTGCCAGCCTACAAAATTATTCAACCTTCTTTCTTCTTTTTTTCTATTTGCAGATCCAACTCGGATCGGCAAATAAAAAGAAACAAAACATGCATAACTAATTTTTTGGGAAAGCATGTGGAGGAAGCAACACAGGCGGGGACCACAAGAGAATGATCACATTATGAAGAAGAGTGAGGAGAACAGTAGGGGCTAGAGAGACCAGCTTGGAGAGGGGAAAAAAGCACACCAGGAAAACCGGCTTGAAAACACATGCATCTCATTGACGGCTTAAACAAAAAAAAGTAGCACTTGAAAAAGCGAGAGGTGTAAAGACACAGTAATGTATTCATGCTCCAGGGGAAGGACAGCCACAAAAAGAGGAAGAAAAGCCCAAACAGGTTAACAAATAGGAAGGAAGCAAATGTGAGTGACAATGAAGCCATCCAATGGTAAGCAATTGGCAGGATTAAAGTACACTGTAAGCTAATAATTTGTCTTGAGGCAGACACCACATGTGTTGTCTAGTAGGTGAGATCTAAAAAATTGACTGAGCTGGTAAGCACCTACACTTTTTGTCAGACACACCAAACCAGTTCTAATGACATATACATGATTTTAACTATGATCACACAATGTATTAAGGTGAGCATGGAGATTAAAATTTAGATTCAATTAATATTTTACCACACATGGGCCAAATGGAACCATTGCCATAATAGCTCGATGTTAGTCCAGGTGTGACACTATTCCACTCATGGTGCTACAATTCAACAGTTCCACAAACCCCATGTAAAGGAACACTTGTCCACCCAATTCTTGTTCTGATTGCCCAAGCAGGAATAAAGCAAGAAATCACACAGAAAGTGGTTATCTGTTTAACTGTGTTGCTGCAAATAAAGTGCACAATATTCCTTAAGGCAATTATTATAACAGGCCTCTAGAGAGCTCATCTGGCGGGGTTTGGAAAGGATTGCTCTGTAACCGTAATTCGGAGGGGAGCAACTGGGAGGGCGGTGATGGCATGGGGGGTGGCAGAAGATGGCATAGAATGGGTGTGCCCAGTAGGGTCCGCCACCATCAGGGAGCTCCCACTGGAGGAGGTATCAGAGTCACTACCTCCAGTGGTAATTGCCTCCCCCTTGATACTCCCCTCGTCCTCCAACCCACTGGTCTCCTTGGCGTCGCTTGACTCTGCCTCCTTGGAACCGTGGGCTGCTGCATCCCCATTCGCCGGTGCCACTGCTCCCTCACCAGATGATGCTGATGTACATAAAGGTCACAAGAACACAGGGGTGGAGAGACAAAACAAGGGAGACATTTGTCAAAAACTGGATATATGTACATCTCAGGCCCACACACACTCCCATCTAGGTCACACACTTACACACAGCACCTACAACATACGTCATGACTGTGCCCCTGACTAGCGGACATTACCCCAGAATACACCGCATTACCCACAGAAAACACAGACCTGATACACTGTGTGGAGTACACCCATGAGATACCATGCCCAGCCAATGCACTTACAAGTCCATGAGGCCACAAAGCATACCAGATGAGAGAAAGGGGACCACCCATGGGCCTACAGAGACTGCCCAAGCTAGCCCTTTACACTATTCTAGGGACTTTGAGGGGGCAGGACTGTAGGAACACACCTGTCCAAGTGCCTGGCACTAGAATGCATACATACCACAGCACCAACATACATCCATCAAAGCAGTATCACAACAGTGTTGGTACTTGTCCCCTTGTGGCTGCTGTGCTGCCTTCAAGCGCCCATCCAAATCCGGATAGGCCACCGCAAGAATGTGGGTCATTAGGGGCGTCAGGGTCCGACAGGCACCCCTTCCTTGCTGGGAGGCCTTCCCCAGCTGTGCCTCTCCGGTCTTCCTGGTCCAGCGTCTCAGATCCTCCCACCACTTCCTGCAGTGGGTGCTCCGCCGGTTGTAGACCCCCAGGGTCCGCACTTCCTTGGTGATGGCTTGCCACAGGCCTTTCTTTTGATGGGCGCTGACCTGCATGGGACACACAGAGCAATGAAACAGACGTCAGTATGTGAGCACCGAATACAGATGACATGTTGTTCCCTATGGAACGGCCATTGTTGAAAGCCATGTTATCAACTCACATACGTACATGCCAGACAGTCTAGGGCTGGGCAGTCACACATTGAACCCACATGCATACAGGCATCCGCCACAATCACACACATCTAAGGATGACAGACGCCAACTCACCTGCTCCTCTGGTCGCCCATACAGCTTGGCGTATAGGGGTAGGACCCCATCCAATGGCTTCCCCAGCTCCTCCGCGGTGAAGGCCGGGGCCCGTTCCCCTGTGACCCGCGCCATCTCAGGGACCAGAGTCAGGACACAGCAGCACACGCAGTGGAGTACTACCCTGCCCGAGAAACAGGAGTCAAGTGTCTGATGAAATGGCGTAGGTACCGCAGCGGTGTGCTCCGTCACCGCCTGCGGCGATCATGATTGACAAGCATGTAATCCAATGATCTGGTGCATGGCGGTGAACACCACCTTCTGCCATGATGACTAACGCCAGCGGAATTAAGTCACTTCCACTCCCTCATACCTGGATGGCAAGAGGCTGACATTTTGCTACCACCACATCACCATAGCCTGGCCCGGGACCTAATCCAGGGCATCCAAATCTCCGACCTGAGTCGCTTGCTGACATGAGTCTAGGATCCTCACATGCACCCATCTTTGGAAATGTGTCCACACAGGGATGCCATTATTACAGAGTTAACTCAGCACACATATGCCTGACGGTGTACTCCATGCTTTGCGTCTGTGTGTGTTACCTACGTGTCGCACTTACAAAGATACAGTGACATCATGTGATGCAGGTGTATGCTCACACTCACAATGTGTTCTTTCCTCCCCCATAGGTACAGACCAAGTGGCGAGTGAGGGCTCCATCTGTTTACAGACCTCTGGTTGATTTGGAAACTATGGAGGAACGTCACATCATTGTCACCTACAGACTCAATAGACCTACTGTCCATGACCTTTGTGCATTAATGGATCCTGTACTGAAACCAGCTAATTGGAATCAGCATGCCATCCCTACAACTTTCCAAGTGCTATCTGTCCTCCATGTTTTGGCAACAGGCTCATTTCAGGTGACAGTGGGCATGGGTGCAGGGGTCCAGCCTCATCCTGTCAAAATTCTTGGATGCATTCGTCCAACACCTGCAAACATATGTCCAGTTTCCCCAAAGGGCTGAACTTCCTGCCATCAAATCTGGATTTTATGCCTTTGCTAACATCCCACACATGATTGGTGCCATTGATGGAACACACATAGCTCTCATACCCCCAAGAGTGAATGAACAGGTGTACAGGAATCTGAAGAACTATCACTCCATGAATATATAATTCGTGTGTACTGCTGACCAGTACATTTCACATGTCAACGCTAGGTTCCCAGGCTCAGTCCATGATTCCTTTGTCCTGAGAAACAGCAGTGTACCACACTTGATGGAACAACTATAAGGGGACAGAGGATGGCTCATAGGTGAGTGTGTATGACACTGGATCTGTACATAGCTGACAGCCAACCAATGTGCATGTAAAGTCAGTTACTTAAGGTCCTGTTTTGCCCACTTTTGCAGGTGATTCTGTCTATCCCAACTTGCAATGGCTCCTGACACCTATGAGGAATCCCAAAACAAATGCAGAGAGGAATTATAATGAGGCCCATGGTCGAACTATCAGGGTGATTGAGCGCACTATAGGTCTCCTGAAGGGTAGATTTTGTTGCCTCCATCTCTCTGGGGGATCCCTGTGTTATGTCCCTGACAAGGTGTGTAAGATAGTGGTGGCCTGCTGCATAACTTGGCTGTGAGGAAAGCTATCCCTCTTCTGGAAGAGGAGGGTGCTGTCCAACCAGCCCAGTAACCTCAGAGAGGGGATGAGAGTGATGGTGAGGAAGAAGAGGGGGAAGATATCAACACCAGGAACCAGCTGATCTGCCCACACTTCCAGTGGCTATAAGGTACTGTTCAATGATGCTGATGTCTTCACTGCATAGTTTCAGTCTGACTCACGTAATTGGTAATGTGGTGTCTATAGTCAGTGACAATGTTAACTGATGATTGAAGTGGCATGTGCCAGTTAACCCAATATTAGGTACAGTGTGACATACTTCAGTCACTACAGTGCTTTGGATCCCCTCCTGCAATAAAGGTATGATTATGAAATTGACTGCCTATGCATACACACTCACAATTGATATCTCATATTGATGAGGAACATACAATTTGAGTGCATAGGTGTATTTATTAAGTGAAAAAATATACAGATTTCGTGGGACAGTGATAAGGAGGGGGCACATGGTGCATATCTATACTCAGGTACATATGCTCAGCTGTTGGTAGCACTGAGTTTTGTTCTATGTGGCGATTGGTAGATGGCATGATGGCAGTGGCAAGTCAACAAGGGAGCACAGTGGCACACAAGGGAGATAGTTCAGGACACAGTCACTTCTTAGCTGTGGGCTTGGTCTTGGCTGGTGTTTCAGTGGCATGTCTGGGTCTGAGGGCACATTTGCGTGGCTGGAGCTGGGCTGCAGGGGAAAGGGTGCTGGTTTCCCGTGTGTCCTGTGGCAGTGCCACCAGTCCTGTAGCTGATGTAGATGTAGATGGCAGGGCAGTGTCCTGGCTAGTGGTAGGGGCTTGCAGGTCGATGGAGGTCTCAGACTGGCTGTGGTACTAGTGCTGCAGCACCCCTGCAATTGTGGCCATGGTGGCATTGAGCTGTTTCCATTGCTCCATGGCCTCCTGGTGGTGTGCTATCTGCAACCTCTGATACTGCTCCAAGGTGGCCAGGATCTGGCCCATTCTGTCCTGGGTATGGTGGTAATTCTGTCCTGGGTATGGTGGTATGCTCCCAGGACCTCAGATATCACTTCCTGGGCTGGTACATCCATCCTTTGGGCACCCTCCTGGGCCACTGATGTCCTCCCACTGGCCCTAACCCCCTGTACCTGTGTCCCCTGCACAGGTCTGGCAGTCCCGCTTGCATCATCCTGCCTGTCGGTGGGTGAAGACTGTGGCCTCTGTACATGTATGCCACCAGTGGGTTGTTTGGCCATAGCTGATGATGGTGGAAGGGTGGGTGGTAGGGCTGTCAGTGGTATCCTGGGTGGGGCTGCTGGAGGGTGACAGTCCAGGACTGTGTGATTGGCCAGGGTATTCCTCAATTTTCATACATCCCTCTGCACTCTCCTGTGTGGGGCCTCTGTCTTTGTGTGGGACGCTGGCACTCATTGGCGTTTCCATCCGGGTGGCATGGGTGGTGGTGCCTGTGTGGGGGGGGGGGAATGGACATGCGGGTGCCAGGTACTTTTTCGGCAATTGATGCACTGCTCTGCCCTATTTTGTGCTTATATTCCCCTGTTGTGGCATGCAAGGTCCCTTCGTGTACATATCTTTGCATTTTATGTGGGGGTGGAGGTGCATTGTGGGTGTTGTAGTGTCACTGGGACTTCATACAGGGGGCAGGATGGAGGTCTGTTTGTGGGATAGAGGGCATGCAGGGTACTTGGATGTGGGTGTTGTGGATTGGCTGGGGATGGGGTCCTGGTGGGAGTGTGTGGGATGATACATGCATTATAGGTGGGATGACTGTTAAGGTATTGTAGTTGACTTACCCGAGTCCAGTCCACCTGTGAGGCCCTCCGGGTGCAGGATAGCCAGGACCTTCTCCTCCCAGTAGGTGTATTTGGGGGGTATAGTTGGGGGACTGCCACCAGTCTTTTGTACGGCAATGTTGTACCAGGATGCCATTGACCAAACCTTCTCGCGCAGGTCGTTCCATCTCTTCCGGATGTCATCCCTTGTGAGTGGATGGTTTCCCACTGCATTGACCTTGTTGACAATCGTCTGCCATAGCTCCATCTCCCTGGCCAGGGGTGTCTGCTGCATCTGTGCCCCGAATAGTTGTGGCTCGACCCTGAGTATTTCGTCCACCATGGTTCTTAGCTCCCTATCTATGAAGCGAGGTGCTTAGGTGGTGCCATGGCGTGTGTTGTGGGTGATGTGTTGTGGGTGTGGTTGTGTGTGTGGCTTATAAAGGTGTTTGGGGGTTTGTATCTGTTTTGGTGGAGTATGTGTGTGTGTGACTTGTGTTATGTTGTGTTCAGTGTATGGGCGTTGTGTTGTCAATCTCAGTTGTGCTATTGGCGATGCAAAGGATTGTGGGGTGTGTATGTGTGTGTTTTATAGTGTTGTGGATGTGTGTCAGGTGTGTGACTTTCAAAGTTACCAATGTGTGCATTTGATGTTGGTGGGTCCCATTGCTGGCTGCGGCGTTCCGTACCGCGAATGGTCGTTCGGCATCCATTATCCACCACGCTGATTTGTGCTTCATTATTTGGTGTGCAGAGGATTTGCCTGCATCGCGGTGGCGGGTTGGGGTGTACTGCCTTTCTGCCGTAGTGGGCCCTGGCGGTGAGTGGAGGTTGCAGGATTTTTGAAGGTTTGACTTTTTGGCATCATAATTTGGCGGTATCCAGTCTAACTCCACTGGCGGTCTTCTGTTCACCGTCGCCACAGCGGTTGGTGGTGAGTGCCATCAAGTTCATAATGAGGGCCTAAGTATCACCCATGGCAACAACAAAACAAAGCCTAAGTTTGTGAGGGGAAATGAAGAAGATCAGAGACGACAGAGTAGTGCCCTTCTGCACAGTACTTTAGCGCCTCGTCAATGGTATTAAGCGCTATCCAAATATTCCTACCATTATTGAAGCTTGTCACATGCTCAACTAGGAATACTTCATACCTATACCCATGCATCACTCAGACACTTCATAGCGACCTTTCATGTTTATCGAGTTGCTGTTGAAATCACATCTGGCTTGTGGATTACTCCGAGCTGAAAATGCTAATTTAGCCATTTGCGAACCCCCTGCATTGCAAGATACATTTAATGGCAAATTTACAAGGGCAGGTATTTTAAATACAATTTCAAGGCCAGGCTGGCCGAACCGGTCATCGGGCCTTTACCCCAGAGGCTGGAAGGGTGGGGCCGGTTTTGTTCCTGGGAAGGTGGGGGGAATGTTTTGTAGAAGTGCAGCAGTATTAAAACAGTGCAGAGTTCCTTGAAAATTCAACAGTTTCAGGCAACAATAAAAGTTCCAAGAGAACTCTGATGATTAATGTACCTGTTGGTGCAAGATCGGAGTTGTCTAGTGGTGGTTTTGACTCATCTAAGGTACCACTGAGGGTTAATATGCCTGCTACAAAGAACGTGCACTATGCCGATTACAGAACAGTAATTTATTGCATAACTCTGTGGGATACTCTAGCCTTGGGCATAAAGGAGAAGTGGCAGGCTAATTCACGGGGTCAGCAGCCTGTAATAAAGGGAGCCATTCAGGTGTAAGAGGGGCTGACACATTTTCAGAGATGTACTGGCTCTCTATGGGAGACAAAGACAAACTTAGGTGCAGACCCGGCTTTTGATATAGGCGAGCTGGGCTCAGGGAATCTATCTTTAGAGGGGCGCTCGGAGCTGTGTGCCTCAAGATTATGGAAACAGCAGCGACACTCATTTTGCTTCAGCCTTGTCTGTATCCGTGTGGGCATTTCTCTCTCAGATTTCCAAACCCTATTAGACCCACTCACTCCCACTGACACACCAACAACACCCTCATCAGCAAGACAGCAGGTAATCTGTGGGTGAATGATTTAGGTGAACTGGGGAGGTCTGGAGATTATTTGTTCTCAGAAGCCATTCACTGCTTAGCCGGGGACTGACCAGTGAACTCAAAAGGGGCCTCCTGAGACCTAATTTTATTCCGTAGCATCAGCAAGGGCGCCAAATTTATGTCTGACCAGGGTGTTATTGTAGCAAAGGTTGGCTCTGATTAGGTGCTTACCATCCTTCGGGATCCTAAGAGAAGGAGGCCGAAGACAAAAAGAGATGCGTGGGGGGTGGGGGGGGGGGCAGCGCTGCACCTCCAGCAGACGATGAGACCCACAGGTTTAAAAGAAGGTAAGGGGCACCTGGGGTGGGCTCTTATTAGGGTTACCAGATTTTCAAAAGCAAGAAGCAGGACGGGCACAAACATAGAAATAGGACTAAAGATTGACACGTCATTCATATCTGTATATATATATATATATATATAAATACATGTACACATACATACATATATATATATATATATATATATATATATATATATATATAATGACATGCCTATATAGATATATATATATAGTCACTGAAAAAACCCCAAAGGTTACAGGTACATTATAGTTAGGAAATAGAATTTAAGAATAAACATAGACATTCACTTTAAAAAAAAACAAAGGTTACAGGGGTGCGTGAGGGTCTGAGTGGGTCTGTGAGTGGCTGCGTTAGTGTCTGAGTGGATCTGTGAGTGGGCGCGTGAGCATATGAGTAGGGTTGTGTGTGGGTACATGTGTCTCTGAGTGCGTCTGTGCGTGAGTGCATGAGTTTCTGAGTGGGTCAGTGACTGAGAGAATGAGTCTCTGAGAGGGTCTGTGAGTGGGTACGTGAATGTCTGTGTGTCTGAGTGGGTGAATGAGTCACTAAGTGGGTCTGTGAGTGGGTATGTGAATGTCTGTGTGTCGGTGAGTGGGTGAATGAGTCACTAAGTGGGTCTGTATGTGGGTGTGTGAGTGTCTGAGTGAGTCTGTGAGTACGTACATGAGTCTGAGTGGGTCTGTAAGTTGGTGCATGAGTGTCTGTGAGAGTATCTGAGTGCATCTGTGAGTTGGTGGGTGTGTCAGTAGCTGTGTGAGTGACTCGGCCACAACCTCACCTGCCCTTTTATCCAACAAGAGTTCACAGTTATGCACAAGGTAACTACACAAGTGGAGTTCTTTCTGCCTCCTTGTGTAAATGTCCATTACATATTCCACACTACAGCTCCATAATGGAGCACAAGGAAATGTCACCAGTGATCTTGTGTGCGTTTTGGCAACATGATTGTTTCTGGTGAGTCTTTCTCTAGAATTCTGTGATAACACAAATCCTCCTATAGAGAGGCCAAAAAGACTACAAATACATAAATCTCCACCAAACCAGGGTCCTTTTTGATATCTATATGACATACATGCTTCTTTGTTTTGTGGAGATATCCTTGTATTCCTCAGATTTAAGCACACACCACCAAAACTGGTGGGAAACACACCATGTGACCCTTTGGTAACCTTTCCATCATCCTGGCAAACAGTGGGAGGACCTTTGAATACTACTAAGGTAGATGGTGTGGGGTCAAGCGGGCGGAGCTTCCAGGTGATTTGCACATTTGCGTACTTGGAGCAATTTAAAGGAAGAACCATGGAGTCTGCTCATACCAGGAGAAGACAAGAAAGAACCTACTGGTCACAGTCACAGACAGATTTTGCTTCACCGCCTGAAGCAACGATGAATCGCCTGGGGCCCGGCCTTCATTCAATAGGAGAGAGGGTAGCGCAGCTGCCGTGCCCGGGCCGTTTTCAGCCCCGGGGATCCCATCCCCTGTGGCCTGGCCATGTCTCTTGGGTGCTCCCCAGCGTACCCAGTGTGCAATGGAACCACAGGGGCAGCCTCAAGGCCCCACCGGTCCCAGCTGGCTAACCGCCTCCTACAGGATGTAGCACTGCTATTGCACACAGGGAGCTGCTAAACATGCAGCTCTCTGTGTGCAACAGCCATCGTTTCATATTTTTCCCTGTCTGCATCTCTGCAGGCAGGAAAAGAGATGAAACCTCTACTTCCAGTGGGCAGAAGCACTTTTACAGCTCTCACCCGCTTGAACCAGAGTGTTTGCTTTTGCTTGGTGGGAGCTGTTAAAGCTCCCACCAAGCAAAAGCAAACAGCTATGTCCCGGGGGTGGGCACCCCGGGGCATTGCATGAGCTGGCCCTGGGGGGGGGGGTGGTCCCCAGTGCCATGTATGGCTCCACAAGGGGGGCCACAAGGCCCCCCTCCAACATTGAATTTAACCTCAGGGAGGTGGTGGTCCCTGGGGCGGTGGTCTGCGATGGACCCACTTATTATTTATATCAGTCCCGGGAGGTGGTGGTCCCTGGACCTGTGGGGGGGCTGCGTGACCCCCCCCCCTTGATTTAAATGAATTGCACGAGGGAGGTGGCAGTCCCCGGGGCTACCATAAGCCCTATAACGTGGGGCCCGTGTGCCACCCACCTCCCCCCAATTGCTTCCAGGACTTGGCCCACCCAGGGGCAAAGAAACGGAAAAGCGCAGGAGACCAACATTTTTTTTTTTTTATCTCAGAAAAATCTGTAGATCCATTAAAAAAACAAAATGTTTTTATCCCTAGAGGGGAGCCCCGCGGTCCAATCCATCTCCCCGCCTCCTGCGGGAGCCACCACTGCTTTGCACACAGGGAGATGTTGAACATGCAGCTCTCTGTGTGCAAGTATTTCATCTCTTTCCCAGCCAAGATGGCTGCCAACAATACCTGGTTGAAGTGTTGGCAGCCAATCACATCTCAGTACAAGATCGGGAGGGTTCACAGAGCTTTCTCGTCCCTGCATACACAAATTAGATTTTTCTTTGATATCTCAAAAACTAATGAACAGATTTACACCAAATAACAAACAAGCATTTGCGATGCACTGGGTCTCACGTTTGCTCGAGTTAGAGCTATTCACATTGTAAATTACTAACTGGACTTTTCCTGCCACACACACTGAAAATAAAAAGTAAAACAATTGACATAAGCAAACCGATTCAAAGCACCGCCATGAGTGTGAAGGAGACACACAAAAGGTAAAAGAAGTTCCTCGCCGTCAAAGTTAAAGGCAAACGTTAAATTATCCATGTAACAGGGACGGGTCCCCAAGGCAGTAACAAAACTGCCCTAAGGAGAGACAAACATAAAGCAGTTTCCATTGAAAAGAATGAATTTTTGAAACGCAAGCCCAGGAACGAGTGATAGTGATGGGTGTGCGATGGGCATGGTTAAAAGCCCAGATACATACCAACACGCCGGAAAAGCAGCGCTTGCACACTGCTATGCTCAACCTAAAAAGGGTGACTCTGGACCAATAGCTACCCTTCTGCCAAATGTGGTGTAATTCCGCCCAGCAGTTCAGGCTGTAGTCATGTTCCGAAAACCGTTTTGGAAATTAACATGGGGAAATCACATTTTGGGACTCCCCCCTTTTTCTCCATCCCTGCTTGACAGATTACCCTGAAATTTTCCAGACAGCAGCTGAAATGAGCGTCAAATCCTTTTGGAAAGTTTTCTGAAGATTCATCAATGGGCAGCAAAGATATAGGGAAGTCAAAAGACGCTTTTTCTATGGAAACTAGGTCATAACTATAACTACCTAGTGGTGAACACCACTAGCTAATATCTATCTATCTATCTATCTATCTATCTATCTATCTATTGACTTCATCCACTCTGACATCGTCACAGCTGGAAATATGGGTACTCCAGGAGAGACGGAAAAATATCTTTATTTAACAAGAATGCAGACCGAGTCACTCCGACACGTTTTGGCTGTTACCAGCCTTTGTCACTTGTCTAGAGATATACAGCAATGTCTGCACCAACTTTGGTGAAAAACAACAACACATTTTGAAGTAAGTGCTAATTGTGAACTACATTTACCAGAATGCAAAGGGGCAAACTGTGTTGGAATGTGAGGCAGTGTGCTCCCAACCCACTCCTGTTTAAAAGGCTCCCTTGAGCCAGCAAGTTGACAAGCTTTGGAGAGGCAGTTGTGTGCTGTACTGTGACCTGAGAGGAATTTGGCAGTATTTCCAGCAACCCCAGATGAATTTTCTTTGCTCTCTACTATTTCTTCTCTCTAATAATAAAGGGCTGAACCCAAAAACATGAGTGATTCAGATATGCAGAGATGTCTGCACCAACACTGGTGAAAAATTACAGCTAATTATGAAGTAAGCACTAATTGAGAACTGCATTTACAAGGATGAAAGGGTGTGAATTGTGCTGGGATGTGAAGCAATGTGCTCCCAACCCCACTTCTGTTTAAAGGGTTCCCTTGAGCCAGCAAGCTGACGATTTTTGGAGATGCACCTGTGTACCTGTAGTGGTACTTTTGTTGTGTAGCCATTTTAGTTATAGCTCCAGGTATGTTATTTTAGCACACTAGGCCTGCTGCTGTGCACTTTAACCAAGATGTATTTTATTCAGCTTTGTTTATTATTTTAACAATAGCCACATTTGTGGTCTTGTTTTATTTCTCTCTATCTAGCTGTTCTTTGCTTAGGCCAGCACTACGTTCTTAAACAAGACATCCTTGTTCACTTTGTGCTTCTCTCAAGGCTGCCGTGAGATAGGTTGC
Source organism: Pleurodeles waltl (assembly GCF_031143425.1). Taxonomy (NCBI): domain Eukaryota; kingdom Metazoa; phylum Chordata; class Amphibia; order Caudata; family Salamandridae; genus Pleurodeles; species Pleurodeles waltl. The sequence continues at coordinate 1,695,132,569 of NC_090440.1, forward strand.
TGGTTAAACCTGGTAACGCTTTGTCTCTGGTATTCATAGAAATATACACATCCTCACGTAGGGACATTTTCTCGCAACATCAGCTGTTTTATTATAAAAACACTTCCCTGTCCCATACACGTTAGAGGGAGATTCCAGCCAGATGACCACGACTGTATGCTGATTACTGAACGCTTTGCTACAGCTGCTTATGCAGACTTCAGGCCCTTGCTCAGATATGGGGGATGATGTCTTCCCATGAGAACCTGAAGGGCAGACCTAGAGCTTAACATGCTGTGCGCTAATATAGCCTAGGTAGGAATTAGTCTATTGACTTTAGTGACAACATGGTAGTATTATTTCTATGCCTTACTCTCCTTGTCACAATCTTAATCCTGTCATGCTTTATCGTCCTGGTTATTGCAGTACATGCTTTATTATCTAAGATGCAGTTGCTTCACTAAAACCTACTGAAACATACACTGCCTCTGTCCGTCATTGTATATGTGAGACCAATGTAACTGAGAGAAACGGATGAGATCTGAGTGACCACGATTTCCCTGAGGAATCAATTGTGTCATGTGCTCGGCTGCCCAATCATCCCTGCTCTTGAGTAGAGATGACGCACTGCTAGTTAGCCGGAACAAAACCCGTATTGGGGCGACTGGTGTCATCTGTAGTGGGTTAGACTCAGTCTGCCACACCGCAAGCGATTCTGCCACTCAAATCCAGTAGTCTCATTTCAATAATGAGAGCCTACGTGACATGGCACCGTCAACGTTTGGTCAGGCTCTAATTTTCAGGTCCTGCTGAGTATCTCTGTCTCACTACATACAAAGACACCTCAGTACTATAAACGGAGACGTCTGTGGTATTGATGATTTCCTCCTCAGCTAAGGAGGGAGTACCTAACTAATGCTGTAGGTTGTTCAAGCTTGAACTATTAAAAGGATAACCCCCATTTGGTTGTGCCTATCTCTAAACAAAATTAACCATTTATCATGGCAAATCCGCAACAGGTAGCAAAAGCAGTAAATATGAGACCACCCCTGACTGCCCATCTACTGGCACATGGCCTAACGGCCCAGGGAGATCCAGTCACATTTGTTGTTGAGGCTCATGCAGCCAATAGAACAGAATATTTTTATTCTTGGGTCACATTTCCAGCAGTTGATGGGAACACAAACACATTTCATCAATATACACCTGTAAACATACCTGCACAATAGAGAGCACATGCATATTTAGAGATACCTCTATCTTATCAAGAACATAATAATTGGCTTGATGGCGCCCTATCCCATACAATTTTACACATTAGGTTAGGTCCTCTAAGTAATGATGGTCCTACCTGGCTTTTATTGGCCACTTATACACCTCACCCTGCTGCAGCGAACCTAACAGAAGCTGAGGTCCGACGCTTATACGCTGACAGAAACATATAGACGATTAGTACAATTTGTAATGCAAACATTAAACACAAAGCCAGCATGTGCTGCTCCGGCAAAACCACATGCAGTAATGCCAGTCATTAACCTTGCGACTGTACATTCGATCATGGGTAAAGTACCCGCCAAACGAGAAGAAATTCAGTTTTGGTTAGCTCAAAAAATAAACGCACTGGAAGCAGTATTTCCTCATACGGGACCTCAGGATAAACATAGAATATTAACTATGTGCTTGCCATTTGGGATGGTTCCCACAGTAGATAACTGTAACAAATGGGGCACGGTATTTGCCACGCTCTATACTACCACACATGGTACACCGACACTTGCAATTTACCAGAAGTGTTAAAACAAATTCAAGATGAATACGGGGCTGCCCCGGCCCTGGACTTGGGGATACAACTAATGGGCAACTTTGCCACGGTGTCCTCAATTATATTAAGTAATCTTAAAGGGGAAGCGGTCACACTAGCAGTTCGCATGTGGCTCCGGGACGTTCCTCCACAGGATCAAGAATGTGAGCTGCCAAAGCTTATCGCAGAAACCTACTCTAGCATTGGTCGAGATAGCCTGGGGGCCAGACCAACAACACCACAATTTCAGAGTAAATCTCACAGAATAGATATAATCTCAGGAATAGAGATAATATAAAAACACCTGACAGATATCAATATATTCATACACGCCAATCTCGTTCCTTTCAGAACTCATCTGAAAAACGCAGTGAAAGAGGTGGGCGGTCAGAGGGGAGAACTGAGTACCTGAAACTGAGACAGGATTCACAACGCTCAACGAAAGTTTCTGTTAAAAAAGAAGAGAAACTTCCCCAACAAAAATCCCAATTCTGAGAGAAAAAAGTGGCAGCAGTTGCAGTTGCAGTTCGACATGCCACTCAAGAAGAGGGCTCTTTTGAAGAACAGGAAGAACAGGAAGTGGGCACCTGCGCTACTAGACAGCGTGGCAGAGGTCACAATAGTTTGCTGGAATCTTCTAGAGCATGTGGAGGTGAAAGCAACTGATGACTTCTTACAGGTAGAAACTATGCCCCTTCGTGTCTCTACGCCTGATAGGGTGTACAAAGTAATGTTACAATTAGAAGGAGACACTGTGTGCACAATAGATGCAATCTTCTGGGACCTCGTCGTAAACATATATGATATTTTGCTAGCTAAACAGGATTGCCCACCTGAATTTGTCCGTACCTGCCCATATGGGGAAGATGTTATTAAACCTTCTTTCTCACCACTTGTTCCCGAGGAGCTCGCAGAGTTCTATGCCATTGATTGGGCAGTGGCTCAGGCATCAGCGTTATATCGCAACCACGTAGGATGGGACAAAGATTCCCCCTACCATGTAATCCCTATGAAAAATCAACCCCAGCCTCAACCCCAATATCCAATAAAACATGGAGCAAAAGCACCCGTGAGGGAAATCCTCACACAATAGAAGTACCGGGGCATAATCGAACCCTGTGTCTCACCTATGAATAATCCCTCATTCCCAGTAGCTAAACCGGACCATTCTTACAGAATAGTCTTGGACTACAGACATTTAAACAGTCATACAAGCACATATGCTATACAAAACTCACATAGCACAGGTCTCATGAATAACATAGTGCACATAAAATGCAAAACAACACTGCACATTTCCAATGGTTTTTTCTGCCAAAATATAGCACCTGAGTAGAGACTTAACAAGTTTCAGCGCACTAGGCTCCCAGAGAAAATTCTGTTGTTTACCCCAGGGGTACAAGAACAGTCCAGGACTGTTCATGGCTTGTGTGACTTCAATATATTGCACAACATTGATCCTGAAGCATTGTCCTATGTTGATGATATCTATCTCACGGATGATGAATTGCTGCAACATTTAAGATGGGTAGCCTGCATTGTTGTAGGATTTGCCGAGTTTAGCTACTAATTCAATAAAAAATAAAAAAATAGCCTTCTTTAGCGTCCTGTTTTTGGGATATGAGCTACCAAGTGAAGGAAAGAGCCTAGCACCACCCTTCTTGGAAAAATGTGCACAGTTACAACCTCTAAATACCATTAAAAACTACAATCTCTATTGGGTTTCCTAAATTTTGGCAGAACTTACATTTCTGAATATGCATCACGCATAAATCCTTTATATGACTTATTATGTAAAGTAAATTTTGGACTGTCGAACACACATGCATTCTCAGAGCTTTGCAAACAGACATGCTTGTAGCACAACACTCACATACAAACAAAACACATCTGGTCATCAGAGTAATTGCTGGTGCCATTGGTTTCACCTATGTAGCTTTCAGTGAGGGTGAGACAGTCCCGACTGCATACAAATCACATTTGTACTCAGCAGCAGAACAACGCTTTGCTCCCACTGAGAAAATTCTCACTGCTGCTCAGATGGCTGTCATTAAAGGAAGACCTCTAGCCCAAGACAAACACATTATTGTTGTCTCTCCAATTCCAGCCCTTGAGGCTGTTACCAAAGCCAGCGTTCCAAACGCTAAGACATTACATCCACTTTGGATTCAATGGGCAACGTCTCTGACAGCCACTGATGTAGACTACATTTTTTACCCAAAATTACAAACTCAATTTTTTTTGCAATATGAACTAGAATACCCAGTTCCAGCAAATACACTGCCTGTTGATCAATATCAAAGAGTCATGTACACCGATGGCTCAGCACAATCTGCAGTAGGCACAAAACATCAATACTCCGCTGCTTGCTCAGTCATAAGTGGCTACATGGAGGATAATACATTTTGTCCCCAGCATACATTCACGCAAACCCTAGGGGATTGAACAGCACAACTAGCAGAGCTCGAGGCTCTGGTGATGGCACTGGAACATACATATCCTGCACAGTTCACACTGATTGTTTGTGATTCGTACTACTGTCTTCAGTCCTTCAATGAATACCTGCATTAATGGCGTCAGAATGTGTTCAGAAAAAGGCAACACCATTAAACACAGACTTCTGTGGGGGAAAGTAGCGGATCTGAAGGAAACGCTACCAAATGTCCATGTTGTACATACAGTTGGACATCAGCGCGTTGGAATAGACATTGCTGGAAATACTCTGGCTGGTAAAGTCGCAAAGTCAGCAGTAGCTACGGCCACTGTTGCTGCAGTAACCTGCTTAGGTACGAAACCGGATGCTAACATATGGGCTGCTGTGAATGCCACGGCTGAAGGTACGTCCTATCCAAAAGCGTTTCCTGCTAAATATTCCTACCGAATGGGAGGCTGCCTAAACGCTGAGGTAAAAATACCAGGCTTAGGTGTTCGAGCAATTCCCAACAAAGATATAAGATCAGAGTTGATTAAAGCAGCGCATGAGGGGGTAGCATCTGCCCACACTGGTGTGGCGGCTACAATATCATTTTTGCAAGCACGTTATTGGTGGCCAGGTCTATAAGGACTTTAGGACTGGAACAACCACTCAATCCTGAAACATCGGAATCATAGCTTGAATGTCTTGAATCCTCTGAGGAGGAGGGTAAGCTCGATTCATTGTTGTGTCCAGTACTGCCCCTATGAACAGGAGACAATGAGAGGGCTCCAGGTGAGACTTGGGCCCGTTTAATGAAAAGCCCAGCTTGAACAACAACTGGGTTGTCAACTGCAAATGATGCAGCACCAATTCTGGAGACTTGACTTTAAGCAGCCAATTGTCCAGGGAAGGCAATACTGGTATTCCCCCCCTTCTGAGATGCGCTGCGACCACTGCCATCACCTTTGTGAAGACCTGAGGTGCGGAAGTAAGTCCAAACTGAAGTAACGCAAACTATAGTGTTGTGTCCCCACCATGAACTGGAGATACTTCCTGTACAACAGCAGAATAGGGGATGTGAAAATACGCATCCTGCCATTTGATGGAAACCAGAGCTAGGGTCAGCATTTTTAATTTTTCCTGCTTGAGAAATGAATTCAAAATCCTTAAGTTCAAGATCGGACATAAACGCCCACCCATTTTGTGAATCAGGAAATATCTTGAAAAGCACCCCTGGCCCTTTTCCTGCTCCGGAACTAACTCTGCTGCGCCCTCTAAAAGAAGGGCTTGGACTTCCTGCTGGAGCGGAAGTTCAAGCCCTTTTGCGAACAATAGCTGTGTTGAGGTGGAAAGGGAGGGAGAAACTCTTGGATAGGTAGGGCATATCCATTTTCAACAATGCCTAACACCCAATTGTCCAATGTAATGGACATCTATTGTTGTCAAAAATGAATCAGACGACATTCCACAGGCAAAGCATGCAGTAAAGTGGAGGAACTACGGCTGCTTTTCAACATTATTGGCCGGGGAGGTAGAAGAGGACAAGGAGGAAGGCTGGTGGGCTGCACCTCTCTGTCTTGCTTTGCCACACCCTCTATAAGCCTTAAACAGGGGGTTGGATGATTGCTGCTGCTGTCGTCTCCCTCGAAATGAGTAACTTCTTCCAAACCCTCTAAATCTAGGCAGTGGTCTGGAGGTAGAGGAGAGATTCTGAAGACCCAACGATCCAGCAGTGGCTTTGATCTCCATAAACCAGGGTTCTGCAAAGTCGGTCCTGGAGAGCTGGGTCCATGCCAGATTTTTAGCATATACACATTTAGAAAAATTTAGATTTCTGAAACATCTTTTTTCTAAATGTGGATATGTTAAAAACCTGGCATGGACTAGGCTCTCCAGGACCGACTTTGCAGAACCCTGCCTTAAACCGTTCCAAGGCAGAATCCGCCTTTTCCCCAAACAGCTTGGAACCATCAAAGGGTAAATCCATCAGGATATTCTGAACATTGGTAGAAAAACCAGAACCTCTCAACAAGGCATGCCTTCTCATGTTGACTGATGTATCCATCGCAATGGCTACGGAGTCGGCCATAACTAGGCCCGACTGAATGATTTGCTTAGCCGCAGCCTGACTGTTAGTTAACAGTTCCAAAAAAGGTCTCTGCAAATCATCTGGTAGCTTTGGTAGGTCAGATCTGGCAGAGTCCATAACAGCATGTATATAATGACCCATCAAACAATTGGCATTCACCGATTTTAGTGCCATACTAAAAAGATCTTTTTCACTGTGTGTTCCATCCTTTTAGACTCCCTTTCAACCGTGGCAGATGGAAAGGAACCAGGCATAGACTTTGAAGAGCATGAGGCCTGCACCACCAAATTCTTTGGTGCCGGACGATGACTCAGGAACTCAGGATCACCCGGTGAAGTCTTATACCTCCTAGCGATTGCTCTTGACACCACTGGGACTGAAATAGTGTTTTGCCAGATTTCCAAAACTGCCTCTGTCAAAACCTCGTTGAATGGCAGCAAAGGCTCCGAGGATGACACCGAAGAGTGAAGTACCTCTGTCAATAAATTAGATTTCATCTCTGTGTTAGGAGAGAGAAGTCCAACATCTCAGCCGCTTTTCTAATGACTGAGTGGTAAGAAGTCACTTCAGATGGAGGCAACCCTAGTGGAGATTAGAACTCCTACTCCGGAGAAGTATCTAAACCACTAGCAACCTCTATTCCCTCAAAGTCATGACTTGGGGAAATAATCTAGCCGTTCCTCAAAGTCAGGATCAGGATGTGAGGCAAGATGTTGCTCCTTCTCCAACTGCCTCAGAGCTTCCCTCCTGGACCTGAGCCTCAACTCCAGCAACAGCGTGGAAGAGTAAATAGCAGCGTCAGTGACGTTAGCACTGGTGCCGGTGACTTGGGTACTGATAATCCAGGACCAACTCGGGCTGGAGACATGTGATGCGATGTCGGTTTAAACCCCTCCGACGTCAGAACTGGTGCCACTGGCACAGATGATTGCTGCTGAGTATAAGTCAGGGAAGGAGCCATTAACTTCGGCCCCAGTAAAGGCCAGGGTAACTGGGCCATCGGTAAGAAAGGCAGGAACGGAGCCTGCTGGTACAGTGCCGGTAATCCTCCCAAAGAGAAGGACACTGGAACCCTGGGCCAGCCGGCACACCTGAGAGAGTCATGGCCCTGGTGAAGGTGCCGTACATGGCATTAAAAAATACAATGGATCTGCTCCAGGAGCTGGAAAGTCTCACTCCTGCTGTTGAGGCTAAGAAAGGGCCTGGTGTCGTTGGTACAACTTCTGGCTCTGGATCTGGGGAAGTTACCGATTAAAGATGCTGCACCTACGTCATCGGTGTCACCAGAATCTCCACCAACTATGGCATAGGTGAACCATCGGCTGACTTCTGAGAAGGCGGACGCCGTAGTGAAGTCGCATCTCTAGAGCACCGGTGCTGAGGACTATGGCATCTCCTCTTTTTATGCTCCTTCCAGGACAACCTCAAGGAACGATGAGACGGTGACTCTGTTCGAGGTCCGGACCTTCCGCGACCGCATTTCTCCTTCTTCTTTGCCTTTGACAGGAGAAACTTTGCTTCCGTCTCCTTTAAGGCCGTGGGATTCATGCTCAGGCACGACCGACACTCCCTGACGTCGTGGTCAGAGCTCAAGCACCAAAGGCAATCCACATGCGGATCCGTCACAGACATATGACCCCTGCATTCTCTTCATGGCTTAAAGCCTGATTATTTAGGTGGAGACATTGTCACTAGAATGACAAAAAATGTCTATTTCCTTAGATACTGGAGAGCTAAAGCAAACTGTTATGTGCCGATGGCACGCAAAAAAGAGAACTGATGTCAGCATGCGGATGAGGACTTCTTATGGCTCAGATGATACCAGATGGAGCTGCACGCAGAGCCTTTCCATTGTGACGCCCTCATCAACATGGAGAGCTAGGGAAAAGTTTCTGTTGAATGCTGCGCGCTGGGATGTTGAAAAGGTGAGGAATACACAGGTAGATGTAGCCATAAGAAATTATATTCCTGCCCCATTGCTGTCCAGAGCTCAATCGAAGGTCAGACTGTTGCTGAACTGGGCCAAAGTTTAAGGGGTCTGCAGACCTCATTCATCCCTCATTAAGTCCTGCTGTGCAGCAGGAATCAGGCTAGGCAGCACAGCAGGTGACTGTAACAGTTACGTTGTATCTCTGGTGTGATAAGAGGGCCGGATGAAACGTGAGCCTGCACAACTCTCTGATCAATGTGCAAGTTCATCCAACCCTCTCTTAAAAAACGGAACATGTCTTTGTTTTGCCAGAAAGTGTCAGGACGCCAGGACAGTCATTAAAAAATGAGGACTCTCTGGGCAAAACTGGGACGTCTAGTCACCCTAGCTCTTATCGACTGTGATGAACGTTTATTGGTCAGTTCAAATCGTATGGCCAATACTCCATTTAAACAAAAGCTGGTGAGTTTGGGAGTGTGTTTAGACCCTCAGAAAAGCACAAGGGCAGTAAAGGGAGCAGAAGTGTGGTTGGGAAGACAAAGAACCAGAGTACACCACCTGTTTCTGCAGAGGATTTCCAGGAGAGGTGTAGACAATATAAGAGGGCTAAATCACCTGGAGACTCTGCATTGCTGACAGCATCTGAAGTGCATGCAATAATTCAGGAGGCAGTTGCCAGGTGTTTTAACCAAATCCTAGGAGAAAAGAAAGAAAAGGCTCCCTGATAAATCACCAGACACAGACTCGGATTGTGCAGGTGAAGGTACTAGCAAAACTTCAGCTGGTAAATATATAGCCAAGGAGGACCTTGCACAGCCTTTGGGGCAAATTAGAGATAATTTGGGTTTGGAGCTACCCTTACTACAGGTGGAAGAGACACAGCTGCTTCCATAGTATACAAAACTCCCTGTGTTGACCTTCCTCTGCGTAAGAGAATAAAAGACTTAATAGTAAGGCAATGGATGGACATAGATCAATGTACTGTTCCAATGTTTCTGCAGAAGACTTATGTCCTGCTGGAGGTAGAAGAGATTATTTCACCTAACGTTAAAGTAGATTCAATTTTAGCCCTACTGATTGGCAACTGCTATTAATCCAGACAACTGTAAACCTGCTGAAGCAGTTGACCATAAGGTGGATTGCGCATTAAAGAAATCTTTTTCCGGTAATAATTTGTCTCTGAAGGCGATGATGTTTACTGTTTACACCTCTCAGTCTTTGGTTCATGACTTGGAGACTCTTTTAGACACAGTTCAAGAGGTAGCAGATTGTTTGAACATACTGTTGCAAATGGAATAGCAGGCTAAATGTTTATATGATATATCGTCAGATATAATCAGATCCACAACTTTGGCACCCGGAGAGGCTAGATTAGCCTGCTGCAATCTACGGATGAGAGAATGGAGAACAGATTATTGAAACAAAGCATAATTTCTCAAGATCCCATGTGAGGGAAAGAAGTTGTTTGGAGAACTTGATGCTATATTAGCCTACTCCCATTAGGATAGAAAATATACACTTCCTTAAAAAATGTCCTGTTCTAAATGTACAAAGTCTTGGAATAGAGATTACAAGGACTATTCTCAGAGAGAATCTAACAGTTATCAATTTAGGAAGAAGAGGTTTCTGCCAAAGAAGTCAACGAAAGGACAGGATCCTTACGGCCAGTCAGGATCAACCAAGCAATGTTCCTGACAATTACCCACTTCTCGAAATAGGAGATCCAGTGGGTGATGGCTTAATCTTTTTAGGTCGAGCATAGCAGCACGCAAGCACTGATTTTCCGACCTGTTGCAATCTATTTGTGTGGTTTAATCATGCCCTTTTCTTTCATTCGGTCCTGGGCTTGCCTTTCAGAAATCCCGTGATGTCATTGGTAAATGCTTTACATCTGCCCCTCCTTGAGGCTGTTTTGTCACACCTTGCAGACTGACTTTGTTACTTGGATAATTGCACCATTGCCGATATACGTTAGTGGGGCAAACTACTTTTTTTCTTTTGTCTCTGCCCTTGCGCTTTAAAGTTTGATTTGCACAAACTTGATTGCTGATATTAGAGTGCTTTGCATGATCTTCAGTGTTACATTGTTTCCTTTGTCTTTCCTTTACGAGCCAGAAGAGGAACAAACTTCCCTAACCGTTTATTTTCAAAAATTATTTAAGTAGAGACTTAGCCGAACGGCGCTATTTTTCTTTAGGTATGGTGCACCTTTCTTCAATTACGGAGAGCCAACGCCGAGACTCGAACCATGATCCCCAGCACTTTTGGTTGTCTGTGGTTAACGTCTCAAATGGGTCTGAGATTTCCTTTGCAGACTGGAGTCTGACTTGGCCTCTGAAAATATGCTATTAATAGGTATTATTTTACAGTTTTATGTAGTGTAAACTCCATCCCAGGGTATTGAAGCGCATTGCATGGGTACCAGTTATGTGACACAAGGATACATTCATTAACTTTTGTTTTTTAGGCACTGGGAAACTGTAATTTGCCCAGAATCACAGGATGCAGAGATGACGCCGAGACTCTAACCTTTCCTAGTTCCAGTGTAGGCAGCTCTGTTGGTCATGCCACATCCTCTTATCTTCCTGTCTTAGGTGACTGTGCCATTTACAATTAGTATCAAGGAAACAGCTTTGGTATTTGATGGGTGAGCACAGACCACTGTACAGAATGCATGGGCGCCATCCCTGTTTCCCAGAAGTCTTTGTGCGTAAGACAGTCGGTGGCAGCAATGAATTACATTTGGGCCTTGTTTGTTGTATATTAGTGTTTGGCTGTATACTAAGAGTTCTGTCTTAATGTGTTCTGGTGTAGGAAAGTGCATGGTTCGTCTTCGTGAAAAGTGCTGCAGCAAACAGTGGGGTAGCCAGATACAAAGTACATCTGTGCTGAATGTAGGTGCTGTGTTCCATGTAAAGTCACCTGATGACAGTTTGTATCGTCCATGTCAAGAATGCTTAAGGGAAAACAGGAAAGCAGGAGTGTACACACACACACACACGTCTCTCTGTTCACCAAGCTAACAAGTTCCCTTGAAAACCCATCCTGCCCCCTCTGTGCCTTTAAAGGCCTATCGTCTGTCTCTCCCTGTCACTCCTGTGCCTCTGATGCTTCCGTTTCTCAGCACACAAGCTTTCACAATGTCACCCAGAAGGCCTGATTTCAGGCAGGCCACCTAAAAGGGAAAGAGGAAGAGAGCGCCGGGCCTTGTCGCTATGTGTGTATAACTAGGAGTTCACAAGAAATCTTCCTAACGTTTTGTAGCTAGTAGAAGCCCTTCTGTGTCTCTTACCAAGCCGTTCGGTGATATAAGCCATGCTTGAAACCCAAAGGCTAATGCTGCCTCTTCCATAAGAAAAGTTAAACCAGAAGCCTTAGATCACAAAGTCACAGGTGTTTTTTTCCAAATAACAGCAAAAGAGCTGAAATTGTCTCGGCTAGTGCGTGTGGGGAGCGCTCCAGAGGCAAAGCTGCACTTTGCTCGAAGTTCTTAAAATTCTCTCTGTATTCCTGCTCCTGTGAGAGCTGCTGGATACTACCTCACATCAGGAAAAATTAAACAAGGGCTGCGCTTGCTGGGACACTGCACTGAATTTACCCAAATGCTTTTCCACCAATGGAGCTGTTTGCTTTCGGACGCCTTTACCACAGACAGATGCTGACCTTACTGCACAAAGCTTTCCCGTTAAGGGCTCCCTTGCTGAGGCCCTGTGCCTTCACTTGTGCTGCTCATATATAGGTAACATTCTGCATTTGGGTAGCAGGTGCAGGCAATCTGGGAGTCCAGTCTAGTTTGCCTTTGACTGGAAAGTCAAAACACAACTCCAGGCAGTCTCAGTAAAACTGATTCAACCCTTCATCCTTTTCTAGGCAGGGAAGACATAAGGGTTTTTTAGGAGTCCAGGCAAAATAGCATTTTGCTTCTTAGAGCACTCCTGATATACTAAAAGAGTTGAAATTTGTCTTGCTGTTTTGTTTAAATGATGGGGAAGATTCCAAGTGCACAAGACTGGACAGGATCCAGGGTTTCAGATTTCTGTTTCAGAAAATCAGTAAGTAGGCTACCACTAGCCCTGCTGTTCAAACACTGGCCAAATCCAGCCAAATACAAAACAGTGGCTAAGCAAATGAAATACGACAAACTTCACTGCAAAAGCATGGCAAACGCAATCAAGGGCCCAAAGGAGGAGGATAATCATTTTATTTCATAGCGCAGGTCACCAAGGGCAAACCCACGAGTGACAAAACTATGTTTCCTGCAACTGAAGAATACTGACAATGTGCCACAAGCTTAGGAAGATGGGGCAAGGCATGTGTGTGTCAGTGCGAATGTGTGAGTTTCGTCCCGAGTGTACGCCTTTGGGAATCCTCCAGGCAAACACATAACTACCTTTCCAGTACTTTATGCCTGAACATTTCTCAATGGTTCATATTGGTTGCAAAGCATGTCTATATACTCGCTTACTTGACGCAGGCATCTTCACTTCTGCATATGTACCTGCCAACAAATTTTAAGTCTGTTTATTTAGGACTGAGCAGTGGAAAGCGCGATGGGTGCTGCAGCACCCGCTGTACCGCCACAATGGTGCTGGCTCGATTACGAGCTGGCGTCAATGTTAAGGCCCTGTTCACCACAGGGCCAGGAGGTGGAAATGCTGTTTCCACCCACCGGCCCAGCGGTGAACACCTAATAGGGCCAGCGGTGAGAGAGAGAGACATGTGTATACTTCTACATACAACAAAGGGAATGTGGGGTAAAGCACTTGGGAGCTCCATATCGTAAGATGGAAGCTCAGCAAGTTCCTCACTCACAATTGCTGTCACAGACACTGACTGCAAATATCCACACATAGCATATACATGCAAACGCAGGGCCTTTGGAGGTGATACATATGGTGATGGTATATAAGTAAGTCAAACACACACAGTACTCACAGTGGACATGAAACACCACCTAGGTTGTCAGCTGTGCCCACGGATTTTGGTGTTCAAAGAGGAACATGCAAAGAAGGAACAGCGAAGACATAGAACTAAATACATAGCAATGATGGACAAGGAGCTAGAAAGGAGGAAAGCTTAGCAGCAAAGAAGGGAAATAAAGGGCACACTTGGCAGAAAGTAAATAAACCACACCAGGGAAATGGAAGCTAAGGCAGAATGAATGAGAAGGTAGTAAACTGGAACAAAGGGAAAGGGAAAGAAATGGGCACATTGAAAAGGTAAATGAATACAAAAGGACAGAGAGTTCAAAAATGCACTAAGTGGCAACAGGTTGACCCCTGCCAGTCTCAGGTGTTCTGAATTCCTACACCCATTCTTGGCCTGCATGGGTGGAGACAAGCAGTGAGCAGGGAATTCTAGGTTGTGGAGTTTTTAGCATGAGCAAACTGGCTTCCACAAACCTCAACATGAACAGGGATTTCTGAATAGTGTCCAAGAGCCTGGAAATCAGTACATTTGTGCAGCAGAAGGCTCGTAAGGTTTGTACAACACTGTGGGGGTCATTACGACCCCGGTAGACGGTGGGATAGTTGAGGTATTACCGCCAACAGGCTGGCGGTACCTACCTCCACTATTATGACATTGGTGGTTTGGCCAAAGCTAAACCGCCAAGTCAACACACCGACCGCCACAGCAGTAACGACCGCCGGGCTGGAGACTACAGCGCCCGCCTACCGCCATGGTTTCAGTGGTTTCTGTACCGCCACTGAAACCATGGCGGTAGGCACTATCAGTGCCAGGGAATTCCTTCCCTGGTATTGATAGGGGTCTCCCCCTTCCCAGAGTACTCCCCCACTCTCTCCCTCCCTCCCCCGAGCCCCCGCACAATTACACACATACACACACATACATACACACCCATACACACACGCATATACACATTCACCCACGCATTCATAAATTCATACACACTCACAGCAACACTCATGAACATACATCCAGGGACACATGCAAGCTCACAACACCACATGCACGTACACTCACACCCCTCATGCACACATGCATTACACACACATGCACGCATTCACACACACTCACACAACAACCCCCTCTCCTGTCGGAGAACCCGACTTATCTGCTTGCAGGGGGTCCTCCGGCAGGAGACGGGATGCAGCGCTGCTGCCAGCAGCAACATCCACCAGCAAAACACCGCCAGGCCGTATCATGGAACATGATACGGTAGTCAGTGTTGTGCTGGCGTGGTCTTACCGCCGTCTGCCACCATGACCATAGACCGAATTCCGCCAGCCTTCTGGAGTAATTCCATCTACGGTTATAATGCCATGGGCAGTCGGTAGCCACGGTGACGGTATGTTGGCGGCAATCGCCGTGGCGGTAGGTGGCATTTGCCGCCAAGTTCCAATTAAGGGCCTGTAAAGTCCCCCAGTTTGGCCCCGTGGCATTAGCACGTGACAGTGAGTGCATTGACATATTTTCCTGGTCCTAGTTGGATTACAACTGCTGTAGATATGGCGGTTACAATTGTTGAAGCAGTGGTTATTATACCATCAGAAAGAGAGATATTAGAATTGGTCATTTAAAATTTGAATTTAGATACATTATAAATATGATACTTGTATATAATTCTGAAGAATTGAAATATCTGATAAAAGAAGCAGTGAGGTGTGCAAAGAAGGCTCATAATAACTCAAGATTTAGCAGAAGAATTTGAAGTGGACTTACACAAAATAGTACCTTAAAATTATAAAAAGGAATTGAGTGAAGCAGAAATTGCAAATATGAGTCTAACAACCCCGCAAACTCATATCACAGACTTAGTAAAAAATCTAAAGGACTGGAGTGACTTATGGAAATACAGGGAAAGTGGAAAAAGAAAGTTAACTCCAGAAGGAGGAATATTAACAGAGGAAAGAATGCGAATGTGGTTATGAGTAAACTTGACGCAGAATCAGTTATAGAGTTTCCTTTACGAGAGGTTCATAGATGGAAATATGTGCATGTACCTTGGACCGGGGGGGGGGGGGGATCTCTATGCTTTTATGACAAATTTCCCAAAACTGAGAGAAGAACCTGACAAATTGTATAAAGAGGTTTAGAAATTAGTGACAATTTAAAAGGTGCTATGGTTTGATTTGGATACTTTGGTTGAAACTGTTGTTCCCAAAGATTTGTGTGAAGAATGTAAGGCTGCTGTTACTTGGCCGACACAATAACTAGCTGGAGTTCCACCTAATAATGCTCCAACTGATTTAGTGATGGAAAATATAGAGCAGTGACAGAGCATTTTAAGAAGAAGATGCTGGAGAAAAAAGGTAAAATAGACAAGGATAATGAGGGCACACAAAAGCCCAAAGAGTCAGGGCGTGCTTATTATGAGGGAGTTATGCAGATCTATAGTAAGTACAGTGGAGTGAGACAACTAGAAAGAGAAGGCATTGGTGGATTCATTTAATCTTTTTAGGGTTACTTCCTGAACTTAGCTCTAAAATTCAGCAGAGTGTAAAGGGCTGGCAGCTAAAGACCATTGATGAAATAGTCACGTAGGCGAAGTAGTGTTGCAACTGGTTTGACGCAAGGGCAGAAAAAGGTTATGGGGAAGCTGATGATTGTGCAAATGAAGCAGATTCAAAGAAACAATAAAAAACAGATGATGAATTCAGATACAGATTTCATGGCCCCTGTGAGTGTTGGTGTGAATGTTTATTTAAATTTTGCATGCCATGCGATGCAAGGAGTTCGAACGAGGAGCAACATGGTGCAGGTGCAAGTCCAAGGTAGTGGTCAATTTGCTGAAGAAGAGCTTTGTTTGCCGCACCTGCAGGAAAATTGGGCACAGGAAGTATGAATGTTGACAGAACCAAGATATAATCCAAAATAGTTTTGTTCCTCAAATGCAGCAGAATGCAAATCAGATGCAGAAACAGTTGGCTTTCCCAGCCAAGCAGCAGACTCCATTGTAAAGGTGAAGAATCAGAGGCAGTTCTCTACGATCATGCCTGCATCTCCATTGTTTCAGCAAACAACATATAAAAAATGCCATATAACCAAGATTACCCGCAGAATCCACTGATTCTAAGCAGTGCTTTTCCCCCGTTTTCTCCAGATGCAACAGATTTGCTATGACAGTGCCTGGGGTGGAGCAGGATTGCATACTAGGTGGAGTCCTAGCGGTAGACCAGAGTTACCCATATATAGATGCCGAGGTGAGCAGCCATCCGGAATCATTTGAACTCGATACTGCTGTTACCCACTCCACAGTTCATTCCATGGAGGTTCCAAACCTACCACTCCTGTTAAATTAAGTCAAAGTTTGAGGATTTAGTAACAAACAGATTAATTAAAAAAAAAATCTTTATCCATCCTCTTGCCTGTAACAACATAAAACAATACATACATACATACATAAAGCACCAAGTCCTACTCTGCATGTTTATCCACATGCACCAGACGTAAACAACACCCCTCCACCACCACTCATTCATATATATCCATACTCCAGGAGTGAAACCTTGATGGGATTGGCAAAAGCCAGTATATGGCTATCCGCCTCTCTGCTAACAATTACCCCAGGTGAGCAAATCTGTTCCTGATTCTATGCCCTATATACCGGTCCAGGTATTAATCCCAAAAAACAATGCTTAGTTGTCATCCTCATCTATACAGCTGTCACCCTCCTGCTCTGCTATACCATCTCATCCAGTATCCCTCACCGCAACCTAATGTATGTTCTGGTCACATGAAGAAATGGTGCTGACCCACACCACATCTCGCACAAGCTGCCAACTTAGTAGGGAATACTGTATGTAATCCCTGGGTTGTGCGGTATGTACGATGCAAAAAATAAAAACGAGTCCGTTTAAATATACTTGCCATGTCCTGTACCAAAGCGCTTGCCCTGTCCCATTCTCTATCAGTGAGAAGGTCTGGTAGATGAACGTCCTACTTATTATGTTCCTTAAATGTTTTTGCTGTTTGTCCTTTTTTAAAGCTACACACAAACAGAAAATTATAGCTCTGTGGAACCCACCATCAAGTATCAACTGCAATGTATGTGACTCATTTGGCCCAAAGGGAAGTCAGTCCAAATGCTCCACACGGTGCTGGAAAGCTTAACAAATTGGAGAACCTATCCCAACCCTAGCTGAAATAATGGCCTTGTGAAAATCAAATGTGAAAAATATACCATTCTGGGACAGGTCAGACATTGTCTGGCATCCCCTATTAGTCTTACAGTCATCACGTTCTGTATCTGACTGAAATGTTGCAGCCACTACATAGTCAACAATCTGGCATACGGTGGGAGTTGCAGGATGTGCTTAACCGCTACCTTCCAGGCCTGCAAGACCAGTCACATCACAAAAAGGCCGCCCTCTACACCTTCCTATAAAAGAGATACCTGCGGAGTGCAGCCCATCACACTGGGCCCTCCAGTAGGTTTTTTCCCCACCTCTGTGCTGAAAACTGCAGTAAACTGGCAATATAATACAGCTGCAAGTCCAGTAGCCCAAATTCTCCATGCTCCCTATCCAGTTGAAGGGTCTCCAGACTGACCCTGCTTCGCTTGCCAAGCCACACCTGAGAAATCAAAAGCCTATTACGCTCCATAAAAGTTGACTGAGGTAACAGGCAGTGGGAGCTTTGAGTGACATACAAGCATTTGAGCAGTAGCACTATTACTGAGTGCTATCCTGCCCATTACCAACAACGGCAGAATATTTTAGAATTTTACAGATTCCCCCAGTCCTTTTGAGGATCCTACCCATATTGTATGTATATTGATCATCTGGGTGTGTGCCACTTGGATACCAAGGTATCAAAACACTTGTGTCTCCGAAGGTATGCCTATAGCCGGGTCACAACGGGTACCTGCCCAATAATCTGGCCAGTGGGAACAGCACTGTTTTGTTTGATAAAAAGTCCTGAGGAGGCACCAAATGTGTCCTGTGCCTGAAAGGGGAGATCTGCTAATGCTTGGAGGTGCTTCAGATAGACATTAGCATACATTGAAACAATATGTATATTATTTCCTACCATTAAACACCATTCCATTAACTCACTCTGTAAGTATATTTACAGCAGCTCCATTGCCAAGGAAAAGAGAAAAGGGATAAAGGGCATCCGTCTCTTGTGCCTTTTCCTATATCCCATTTCTCCCACACTAGTCTCTGGTGAAAACTCTAGCCACAAGTTCAGTATACAACAGCCTTGCTCATCCTAATAACCGTGGTCTGTACCCCATTTATCAGAGCACCTCCAGAGATATTCCCATCTTAGAGTGTCAAATGCTTTCTCAATGTCCAGTGCCACAAGTTCACCTTCCGTCTTCTCCTCTTGGTCATATGCAGGATACGAGAAAGACTCAATAAATTCATGTGTGTTCGCCTTCCCAGTAGGAACCCACACTGATCACAGCCAATCAGAGGCATTACCACCTTTCTGAAACATGTTGTCAGGACATTCGCCAATCCCTTCACATCCACATTCATCAACAACAAGGACTTGTATGAGCTTAGATGCTCTGGGTCCCTCCCCGGTTTCGGTGTTCTGGAGTGCTTCATGCTTGAACGACGGAAGTAAGCCATATAGGTTTGACAGAGTTCCAACGTTAAGCCATCGGTGCCCTAGGCTTTACTTTGAGGCATTCTTTTATTGGCCTTTGCTATTTTATCCCCCTGCAGTTCAGCCTCTAGTTCAGCATACTGCTCCCCAATGATCCCAGGACCGTTTACAAGATCAAAAAAGTCACATATCCCCGTCCTATTTTCAGTTGCTTGTTTCCTATACAGCGCCACCAGATGCGTAGAAAGCATTTTGTTGATACCAGACCGTGCGGGTACCACCATACCATCTTGCCTCTATAAGGCTAGTTTCGGGGCAGAGGCTACTCGTTCTTCAGGATGAAAACAATCAGATCACCTTGTCTCGCTCCCTATGGAGCTTCAGTCTATAATTGTAGCGAGAGGAACAGTCTTATCTATCCCAGAGATCTCCCATTGACTTAGTGGTGAGCTTTTCTAGTTCCCTAACTCGCTGGCTGGCATGGCATCTTCCAATTGCATCAGCACTTGCTCTTCTCCCTAGAGACTTCTGTCCACGTATTGAGGACTGCCAATAACTTTAGACATGCACTTCGCCCTTGCACCACCTTGAGGGCCTCCCATTCATTCCCCCTTGTTCCAGTGGTATGCCAATTATTATCCAAAACGTTTTTTAGGATGTCACCCAGCTCTGAATGGAATTCCTTATCCTGTACAGCCTCAGGTTGAAGTCTCAAAAGGAAATACAAGATCATACCTTACACATATTATATTCTATTAACAATGGCACATGGTCTTATAAACATCCCCAGATTTTGCACAGTAATTACCCGTTCTGCAAGTATCGATGTAATCAAAACTGATGGCTATATGTGTAATGGACTTGAGTATAACAGGATTACTCCCTGCTATCACAGCGTATCTCTCTCAAGATATCTAGGCAGTGAAGGTTAATCATCATACCCAGCAAAGTTGCGGTCATATTAGTGACCATTCAGAGTGGTTGCCTATTCATCTGTACATCAAGCAATCAGTTGAAGTGCCCAGCCCAAATCAAAGGCACATCTACATACAGGAGAAGCACCCCCTCCAAGGAGATGTAGAACTCATGAATATCAGCATGAGGGGTGTATATATTCAGAAAACATATTTCACAATCATCCAGCTCAGTTTATAGCAGTACAAATCTCCTTTCAATACCTGCCTTACAGTACCTCAGCTGGAAGGGTACATGTAAGGACATCCAGAACAACACTCCCTGTGCATAAGACATGATTGTGGAGGAATAAAACTGACCGCTTCATTTTCCCCCCACTTTTTTGCACCTCTTCCTCAAACAAATATGTTTCCTGGAGAAAAGCTACTCTTATCTCATGCTGTCGTAGCAATGTATGGACTCTGTATGTTTTTACAAATGTATGCAGGCCGTGTACGCTCCAATGAGGCCATTTTAAAATAATTAGTCATCCTATCTCAAATCATGTTCCTCCATCATACTGCCCCCATCAATGCTTCCAGATGCAGTCTATTCACCATCACATAGGTAGAAAAAAATACACCATATTGCTGAGCTTGTAACAACCCCCTGAGTTCACCCCAAGACCCAGGTAAACACTCTTCTGAACTAACTGGGTCTGCCCAATCATCGTCAATTATAAGAAGTTCCAGTTCCCCACATCAACCCAACTTGACTAACGTGTCAATATAAACTTTGGGTAATACTACTACAGGGGTCTCTACTAGCTTCAGATGACCTCAGAACGACTGTCCACAGATGTAAAGAAGTTGTGCTTCACCAGGCTTCTAAAGTACCTAATCGCTAAACATAAAGTAAATGAATACACTGTAAGTGAGAGGGTGGGGTTGTACAGCCTCGTTCCCCCATTGACCCCCAATCACCATAGCCACTGCACCTCTGGTTTTGGTTTGCTTCTGCCGGCACACATATTTTATGGGATGTCAACAACAAAGGTTGTTGTCATCATCAGGGGATATCAATATCAGCTTTCCACATCTTCATCACCCATCGAAACCCTTCCATCAGCCCCTACCACTCCAAGTGCATGACAACACCATTCTATCAGAGAATGCAAACCCAAATTAGGTTTGAGGTAATTTGGGTGTTTCATCAATTATATTAGACATCCCTTTGTGCTCAGTTTCTGGAACTGTATCAGTCTGCGCCTGACTCTCCCTATGCTCATCCACTCCCCACTCCATCCCCAGGGTCCCATCATGCCTGACCAACACTAAGGGTTCTAACTCGGTGCTGCCCTGGCCTCCACGATGCCCCCATCTTCACCGACAGTGGTCTCCTCCAACAAGGAGGCCAGGATAGTTTATCTCCACAAGTACATGCTAGAGTACGGCAATCGCCTCAGATCTCAAGCCAATCTTAAACCTCCTCCAGCGAGGTAAAATAAGTGGGTCTTCCCTTCATGTAACACCTTTAACTTAGCAGGAAAATTAAGCATTTATTTCAGATCCAGAATTTTCACCTTTTAACTCCTGCAAATGACTCTTAGATTTTGAATCTTCTGCGCATAATCCAGAATAAAATGTATAATGCGCTCTTCAAATTTAGGGACTATTCTCCTGGCAGAGTGTAAGATCACATCCCTGTCACGATAATTGAGTATCTTTGCAATCATTTTTCTCGGGGAGGCACCAGTTGGAGGGGTCAGGGCTCTATGAGCCTGTTCAGAACACAGAAATTGGAGAGGCCCTGCAGTCAGAGAATCGTTTTAATCCACTATTCTAGGAAAACCTCTGGACCCGTCCCTTCCACTCCCTCAGGGATTCCCACAAAGCTTGGATGACATCACCTGCAGTGGCCCTCTGGGTCTTCCAATCTGTAGTTCAATCGTTGTGTTGTCTCCAACAAGGAGGTCACTGTTGATTTGAGAACCTTCAGCTTCTCCTGTAGTGAAACAATGTTTCTCTAAGTCTCTGAGAATCTATTTGTCCCTTTATGTAGGTCAAGTCAAAAGAAACTGACCTTTAGGGAGATTGTGCCAATTTTGGTTTCTATCACAGATTTAGAATTTTATATGGCCACAAGTATCTGAGCCCTAGTTGGTTCCCCCTGTTGATCCTGCAAGACACTGCAAGACACTGCAAGCCTCTACCATGGTCATCACTCCCGTTCCTCCAATACCAAGGCTGCAAACTAGATCCTAGTTTGTTGCGTGGCTCTCATCAGCCGGTCCTTCAACATTTTTTCTAAGTATTGCCCCACGAGTTGCGATTCACACACGTTCAGAAGCAAGTTCCACAGAATACTACAATATCAAAATGCATGTATGCCAAGGAGAGAAAGTGATGACTATCAATCACTTTACATATTCCACCCCATGACTGTGAGGAAGGTCACTCAACCACAATGATGGTCCCTTCCTACCATCCGGCAGTGCATCCACACCATTACCAGTTCAATCTTCCCCAGACCTGGGGACATGCAAATCTAGTTGAGTCGACTCTATCAGCAGGCTTTCTCAGTGCCACTAACAATGCTGGCCTCACCAGCCTCAATTAAAGCCACATAATCTTTTCAGCCTGTCAGTTTAGTAGGGAGGTCAGAGAGGGTGGGCGGCAGCACCCTGGTAATCAGGTCACACAGAGCAGTGCAAGTATGCACTTCTGATTCATCTGGATGACATTCAGGCCTCTGATGTACCTCCAGAGTCAGTTTGAACTCACCACTCCCCCAATGTCCTCGGCAACAGTCCCAGCAGTCTCAGCTTCAGTGCGGCCGCCTAAGATCACCTCTGATCCCCCTCCAGTTCCCGCTGGAGGCCATTACAAGAACTCATCTTTCAAGACCATCATCTTGCTTCTTGTGGGGCCACCAGCCCAAAACTGCTTTGTCACACTTCAGTAATCAGGCCCTCGACAGTAGAGTGGGCACACCTCCAACCTACGACTCCACGAGGTGTAGTTAAGGTCTCCAGCGATTCTCGCTCCCTCCAGATGCACACAATTCAGCAAGATGCATAGCAAGCAGCCCATTCCGGCCACTCAACAGCAGGTACTGCCACAGTTGTAACAAGCCTGTCATTCCTGCAATGTGCTCCGCAGCAGCCTACGTTCCAGTGTGTCTGCTTAGGACCTCCATACTCTTTCAGCTCCCATAGGGAGGCTGCTACAGGATCATGACAGTACAGGTCGCCAGCTTGTTTCTCATCGGGGAGGCTGCCAAGCACGGTGTCTCTACAACAGCAGGGAATCCAGAGATTCACCCCAGTGTCCCAATGCTGCCAGAGGGCAAAATAGATGCCCTGCAGGCAATTTAAGGTGGGAGCAGCCAAGGATGTCGAAGGATTAGATTAGGGAGTCTGGGAACTCTAGCCTAATGCATACTGTCGGCCATCTTGTTGGGTAAAAAACAGATTACTAACCAATTTACAGCCAATGTCCCTGTTAATATAAGGTTCATGGAGAACAACCACCTATTCATATTGTGTGATTCAATTACTGTAAATTTACTTTGCAGAAACATGCTTTGCAATATGAATTGTATGATTTATTACAGATCCAAGATGAAGAGTCAGTGTTTACATTTAAATTACAAGATTTGGAGTTCAGTTCTTCCCAGTTTTTACAAAAGATAACCTGCCTCTTAATTTAAGACAAAAAGTAGAAGAAGAGGTATTGGATTATACGGAGAAGGAAATAAGATTAATAAAGAGGTGCAGAACCAGTTAAGACACAAATCACACTAGATACTGTTTATCTTAGAACTCAACAATACAAACATTCATGAGATGCAGAAGAGGGAATGAGGCCCGGCTAAAAGGATATTAACTGGGTACTTTTTGAGAGGTGCTTAGTTGTCCTTGCAACTCTCCAGTGATTGGAATTAAAAAAACTGAATGAAAAGTGGAGGGTGGTCCAAAATCTTAGAAAGATTAACAGAAGTGTGGTCACAGTTTGTCCAGTGGTACTGAATCCAGCTGCAATTTTGTTTCAGATTTCTGCAGATGCAGAATTGTACACAATAACTGACTAATGCTAAGCATTCTGTTCCATTCCTATTTATTTATGAATATATCCAATAGCTTTTCACATTTCGGTTCAACAATAAAGTTCTCATTTGGTGTTGAAAAGTCCCTTTATCTTTAGTCAGATTTTAGAGAAAGATTTGGAGAAGTTGCTACTGCCCTGTAATTCAGTGCTGGTATAATATGTAGATAATTTATTTGTATTATTAAAGACAAAAGAAAATTGCAAGTTGGATACAATTGAGCTCTTGAACCCATTTGCTGACAAAGGTGATAAGGTTTCAACTAAAAAATTAAGTACTATAAAAAAGTAGTGATTTATCTTGGTTATCATATTGAGAAGGGGGCAATGAAAGTGTCCAAGGAACACATTTCTGCAATTCTGAAGATGAGCCCTCCAACTACCCAGGGAAGTGAGGATGGTTTTGGAAATAGTTGGCTACTGTGGTCAGTGGATTGCAAACTTTTCCCTAATTGTGAGGCCTTTGCTGAAGCTCACCTGAAGTGACATAAAAGATCAGATGCTATTTGACGGCAAATGCAGAAAAGCCTTCCGAGAACACAAAGAAAATCTTTGTAGTGCACCCACTCCCAGAATGCCTGATTAGGATATAGAATTCTACCTTTTCAATCATGAAAAAAGAGGGGTGTGCTCTTTCTGTGTTGGAACAAAAGCATGGTGAGATAAAGCAGCCTGTTGCTTACTTCTCCACTACATTAGATACAGTAGTCATAGCTCAGTTTGAAATCTGCTGCGGCTGCTTGCCTTGCAATTGAATAGAACAAGGGAATTAATCATTCTGGGTGATGGCATTATTGTGCTAGTCCCTCATTCAGTTGAGATCTTGCTGACTTATTCCCCAACTGAACATTTGACAAATAACTGCCTTACAGAGTATGAGCAAATGATAGCAGTGGCTGAGAATATTTCAATCAAGTGGTGTAATAATTCAAATGATGCAACATTGCGGCCAATTCCAAACAATGATAAAGATGATGATGAAGATCCTGATCATGACTGCATTATTGTGACAGAATTGTATACCAAACCAAGGCCAGAAATAAAAGATGTTCCGCTTGAAATGACTGATCTGACTTTGTTTGTAAATGGTATTGTCTGAGAGAGCATCAAGGAATAATTAGAGCAGTTTATGCAATCTGTTCTATTTCTGAAATTGTTGAAGCATCATGCTTTCCTGAAACTTAACAATCACATTAAATGAACAGAAAATAACACAAGAGACAGAACAAAGTGAAATTAATGTGAACACTGGTGATGTACACAATGTGAATTGTTATTTGTTAAATCCAATACAGACCACCCTGAATGAACTCAGAGAATTACAGGAGGAAGTACCACAGGATGTAAAGAAAAGTTGGGAGTTTATTGCTTTCCTCCTATCATTTGTCTGATCTAAAAAGCTCTTTTCTAAAGGTGTAAGCATGCATGCCAAATTGTTGTGGTGCGGGTGTGCCGTACCAAATGTTAACATAGGTTCAAAGAATCCTCTCACTAACTCTATGCTATTTTCCTTTGTTACTCTACTCCAATATTTGATTATAGGGATAAACGAAAACACAACATCATAGTTTGAGAAAAAAATACTGAAGTACTCCTAGCTATAGAATCTTGTTGATAAAAGACTACAGCTTATTCCATAAGTAAGAGGCAAACTATGATAAGTAACTTCTTCCTCTACTGATGAAGGAATCTGGTTGCGCACAAAACATTCTCTCACATTCATCGTTTCCATATACTCACGTAATAGGCGATAGAAAATATTCGAGGAAAGATTTCCTTGGTTGTTGTCTACATGCAAGTATTTCTCATCTAACCTAAACATCTCTACTGCTGTAAGTGTAGTAGCTGTTCCTGAAGCAGTGGTATGGTTGGCCACAATCTTACCAAGCAATGCCATACTCACAATCAACACCAAACATCCTATCATGCCTACAATTGCCAAACCAATACCTATATATTTACAGCACCTTTTGTTCCTGTCCTGCTGGTTTTGGTTACTCATGATCTGTAAAGAATCACAAAGTAGAAGAGGAAAACATTTATAGCTATGCAGCAAAAATAAAAAACAAAACAAAATAAAAATCTTCAATCTTCTTCAGCAGTTTATTTACAGCTTCCAGTCTTTCTTCCAGGACCCTTCTTTGACAAAAGTAGGTAGTTTGTCAAAATCGGCTTAGCAGCTTTGTCATATCAGGTTAAAAAGTCACTTCCAGTTAATTTCAACAGTCTCACTTTACAGCTTTTACACAATTAAGTTCGTTGATCTTCTTCACGTGGAAACATATTGACCTGGAATATCTCCATCAAAACAAAAAGACAAAAATTCATGCTGCCATTCACTTGTTCTTACATACGCGCTTTCAGGACCAGCATACCTTTGATTTGCGACTCGTTTTCTCTTCAATCTGCGATCTACATTTAACTCTCTGTCGCTCAAGTCTTCTTTTCTTGTCGTGTCTACTTCCTCCTCAATTGTTGTTACTATAATTGCTTCTTTCCTCTTTGGTTGTGATTTTGGCCACACATCACCTCCCAGTGGACCTCTTGTCAGTGCTCTTTTCAGTGTTGGGCTTGTGACTGCATTCGGTGCTGCAGGATTTTCTCTTAATGTACCTGATTCTGGTTCCGGAGGAGTCAGATTGTTTTGACTTTGACCCGACTCAACTCCATCACCCTCAGGGCCTGCTGTTTGCTCTGTTTGGCTCTCAAGATCATCTGCTTCTGGGAGAGCCCTCCTCTGGCTAGACTCTCCTGTCACCTCGGTCGAGGCTGGTCCACCATCACCTTCCTGTATTCCTCCCATTTTGTCTATCACAGGAGCATTTGGACCATTTCCAGTTCGCTCAGTCAGTCTCTGTTTCTCCTTCCCCTTTCTCCAATGTTGGAGTTGGTCTCGAAGTTGTTGGTACTCTCAACAACCCTTCTTCATTGTCCAGAGGACACAGTTCTCTCAGAGTATGACTTGTGTGGACCTAGTTCGGAACTCCAGCGCACTTCACAGCTGTAGTAGTAACCAGTACTACTTGGTAGGGGCCTTTCCACTGAGGCTCCAAGCACATGTTTCTCACGTGTTTTCTGATCACAACCCAGTCTCCTGCATTTAGGTTGTGACTTTGATCTTGCAAAGGTTGCAGTATGGTGCCCTCCACCTGATGAGAGAAAGAGCGAACCACGTCAGCCAGGCCTTCGCAGTAGTCCAACACAATATCATCTGTTATGTTCACAAGAGCATTTACAGGAACCGCTGGAAACCTCATTGCTCTGCCCATGAGGATTTCATGCGGCGACAATCCAATTTACCTGTTGGGTGTGTTTCTCATACTCATCAGAACTAATGGTAGTGTGTCTGGCCATTCAGATTTGTGGACTACACATTTTTGTCATTCTTGATTACAAGGTACCATTCATCTGCTCAAAAAGTCCTGGTGCTTCAGGGTGGTAACTGCTATGCAGTTTCTGCTCAAAGCTTAAAGCTGAACATAGCAATTTGATTACTTCATTGCTGAAGTGACTTACCCTATCTGATTCTAAAGAGACCGGAAACCCAAAACGTGGTATTAATTCCCTAAGCAGTAACTTCGATACTGTGAGGATGTCATTCCTTCGTGTAGGGTAAGCTATAATCCAGTGACTAAAGATGCAAACAATCACCAACATGTATCTCAATCCTCCACATGCAGGCATCTCAATGAAATCCATCTGCATTCTGCTAAATGGACCTCCCGCTCTTCCTACGTGGCTCATGTTGACCACAGTCCCTTTACCCACGTTCATCTGTTGACAGATGACACATTGATGGCAAATTGCTTCGACAACCTGTCTAAATTTTGGATTGAACCACAACTCCCTAAAGGTATGAATCATCGCATCCCTCCCAACATGTGCTTGACCATGATAGTATCTTGCCATTTGAGTCAGCAAACTGTTAGGCAGAACCATTTGTCCCTCTCCTGAAATCCATATGTCATCTTCATGTTGAACACATTTTAATTTCACCCAATTTCTTTTTTCCTCCATGTCAGCTTTTTCTTGGAGCACTTTCAGTTCTTCTAATGTGTCAATTGCATGTAAAACATAATTAGCACATTCTTTGGTTTCCTGCAGCAACTCCCATCTTTGAACAATATACAGTTCAATGCGCAAAATCTTGTGACTTGATCCACATATTCATTTCCAATTGACACAAAATCTTGCGATTTTAGGTATGCACTACATTTCACCACAGCATTCTTTTCAGGCAGCTGTATTGCTTGCAACAAGTCATGTATTCTTTCTCCATTTCTGACTAGTGAACCAGAAGAGGTCAGGAAACCTCTCTGTGACCACAGCTGACTAAAGTTGTGTACTTTTCCAAATTCATACTGACTATCGGTGTAGATGATAACTTTAAGCTGTGCAGAAACCTGGCATGCTCTAGTAAGAGTTACTAATTCAGCCATCTGTGCAGAATACACTTCTTGAAGCCAGGGCACTTCATCTGGCTGATTTCAGGTCTCAATCCTTCAACAAATCTGAATACAAAATTAATAATGTCTTTCGGCTCAATTGTCTCTGTCCCACTGTGATGCTTGAATGCCTGTAACAGCCTCTCATAGTATGCATGTATTGACTCTTTGCCTTCCTGAGCTGTCCTGTCTATTCTCTGCCAATCAATATTCTTGGACGAAATTCTTGTTTCTAAAAATTCGATCACCGTATAATAATATTTCATTACATCAGGAGATGGTGCACCTTTTGCAGGATCTCTCAGAGGTTCTTTTGTTGGACAATCTATACTCCTCTTACACTTGACCCATAAATCGTCGAGAACTACTATTTCTAGCAGTGTGCTCAGTTGCTTCCACAGGCATTTTGCGAGTTTCACAAATCTATCTGTTTGCTGATACCACTCCACTGGCTTCTCTCTGTGTGGGATAGTCATTCGTAAATGACAATATGTCACTTCTGCTCCAAGGGACATGTCCAAAGTTCCCTCCTGGAATTTCTCTCATTAGTAATATTTTTACTGGGTCCTCAGTGTGCTGCACATTTACAGTAAGATTCCCAGAGTCTCTTTTCCTTTTGTCTCTTTTCTTCACCCATCTCCCTTCCCATTTATCCAAAGCTCCCCATGTTTGAATGCTCTGTACGAATTTCCTAATGTGAATTTTCATTCCAGGTACTCATGTTCCCAATCGTTTGAATCAAAATCTAACCTGTAACTCCTCTTTAAGTGTTTAGTTCCCTCAATTTCTATTCCGTATTTTTCCGCTTAGTTGGCTAATTTTTGATGTACTATTCCTGCTTTTTTGATAACCAGTTGGCACAAATACCGCAGCTTGTCTTTCCTGTATAAATTCCATTGTTCCCTCAATCAGTTCTTCTGCTTCTAGTCTACGTCTGGTCAAATTCAAGGCACTTCCTCCACTGGAATCACCTTGAATGCTACTCAGCTTTTCCAACCACTCAGATAAATGCTGAGCTGTCAAACCTTGTAAATAAATGTTATTATTACTTGCACCTGGCACCTGCTATAACGTTAAGCTCGGGGTTTCCGGTGTCACCATGCTTGGATTCGGACATGTCTCGAGTCTTCCCTGATTATTTGGAAGAGCCCTAAAGGAACCTAGATCAATTAATGGACCTGATCCATCGAATGTTAGTCTCATGGGGGTCATCATTTTAGTATTCTCATTGAATCCTTCCCATTTTATGCTGGGATTTAGGGTTTTCTGCTCAGTGTTCCCGTTATTTCCCTGGGCAAACAAGGGTATGACTGGACCTATAGTAACTGGTAGGGACACTGCATCTGGACTGGTTCTGTTAGAATCCATTTTGAATTGATTCGTTTCTTTAACACGTGTAAGTTTTAGCTTTTTCCTCTCTGAACGCACTGTCTATCACATATGTTATCTTATGTATATTTGTTTAAGTAACATAAGCCTGGTTCCACACCATAGGCTTGCAGCTGGTTTCTTTCCCTAACTGGGGCACGGTACTCATTATAATTATGTGTTCAAAATAACTAACTGACCTCGGCTGTTGTATTTTGGGGAGGGAAAGGCTGATATCTATACCTTTGAACCACGCAATCCTTTGAAGGGTCTCAAGAATGTGGGGAGTCAGGCAGCTGCAGAGGGGAGGCAAGGACAAAGCTGGGAATGGAACCGGTGTGTGGAAAACTGATTAACTCCTTAAAATATCTGTATGACGTATATCATTATTTACACACTTTATGTATCCTTTGATGTATGAGTATAAATATCACTGTTAAACGCTTCATGCCAGCACACTTTACTTCGGGCCTGGGATGCCAGTGGTAAACCTGTCCTCTTTGCTGCAGCAAAAATAAACAGACCTTTGGTCATTGATTTTTCACTCCGGCTCTCCGTGTCAAAAACTCCTTTGTAAATGCATTTGTAAGTATCTGCAAATATGTGCATTTGACAATTTGGCGCCCGAACAGGGACCTTCCAGTTGATATCTTCAGTAGCTCTGTCACGAGACGTGCTGCCAGTGGGGGGACGCCGTTCCGGAGGTGTAGATTTCAGGGGCCCCTGCACAAAGACTTAGTTTCAAAAGCAGCTGCATCTTATCCACCGGGCAGGCCTCTCCCTGCTTTCTCATGATGTCCCAGCGAAGTCCCTGAAACATCGGTTTTTATCTTGACTGATTAGTCTGACACGGGCGGCCGGAGAGAAATCCAGGAAAAAGCAGATAGTCAGGTAAGACTGTTCCTCGCTGGCTATTTGTCTGCTTTAACTTGCATTTGAGAGAATAATTGTTTTTGGATAACTTATCACTTTTGGGAATGATTAGTTCCACTTTTGGGAATGATTAGTTCTTGGTAAATTTGCATTTGTACAAGGTACCATTTGACAATTTGTATTACACATGTTTTTGTTTGAATACTTTGCCCAGGCCTGGAGCAATTTGTAAGTTGGTAAATAATTTGAAAAAGGGTTTCTTTGGTGCACGTTTGCAAAAGTTTTTTTTTGGTGCATATTTGAAAAAGTTTTTTTTTTGGTGCATGTTGCATTTTGAAATTTAAAAGGTAAGATATGGGAAATAAAAAATGTTGGCAAGGGCTATGTCTTTGTTTTTGCCGAAATCATATGCCACGTTTAGATAAAAAGCAACCGATCCCAAAAGAGGGAACACCGGGGTGGGACATGTTAAAGGATTACGGTTTAGAGAATAATTTGTATAATAGTATATGGCGCAGATATATTAGACATTGTCCTGACCTCCAGTGGCCAGAGGATGGGTCTTTTGATTTAAAGAAACTAACCTACCTACAGGAATGTTTGTTTCATAAAAAGGCTAGACAACATATGTTTGAGGTATACAGAAAATGGGAAATGGAGGCCACCAAAAGAAAAATTAAGTCAGACAAACTGCTAAAGAAGGAAAACAGGAGAACCATCATGCAGAAAGCCGCCCTGTACCACCATTCCCAAACCCAGAAAAGAATTGAGTCTGAAGATAGAGTCCATAGGGCCCAGGTGGAGGGAAGTTATGTATCAAAGCCAACAGAACCCAAACATGCATTAGAGGAAGATGAGGTATTGCTACAGCTATTAGACAATAGCCCTACTGCACCTCCACCTTACACACCCCCTGCAGTAGCCCAACCTATCATGGGGGCACAGCAACAGCAGCAAGGGCAAGGGCACAATTTGGGAAATCCAGGTGCACCACTACAGCAGCATGTGCCACAGCCACCACAGCCTCTAGCCCAAGCCACCCCAATAGCCCAAGTCCTAATCCCTCCGCCACCTGCCCCACCACTACCAGCCAGCACTGCAAGGTTACCAATAATGTCCCCTGCTCCTAATACCCAAATGGACAACGCCGACGGTGTACAACCACTCACCCACTTTCACCCATATGGAGCACACCTATGAAGTCGATTTCGCCCCCTAGTACCCGTTCCACTATTGGGGAGTGGGAAAAACGGGTTATCAAAAATCAGTCAGAGAACTGGATGGCACACCCTATTTACACCCACACCGATATTATGAACACAATACAACAGATGTCACATTATGGACAGCAATTAGCACTACAGTACATGATTGAAAAATTGGAGAGGGATTGGAATTCTTGTATTACAGATTCTACCCCTCTCCCTGATGAACAAGAATTACGCCAATTATGGCGGGACAGTGTGGCTTGTATGCTTGATAGTAACAGCATAAATGAGGGAGTACGCATTTGTGTTATAGACAGAGAAGATGTTCTCAATACATATGACAAGGGGTACCCAATGAGGGAAGTACACCCTGATATGCCCGCTGCAGCTGCAGTTGCAGCAGCAGCTGCCGCCGGACAACCAGCTCCTGTGCCGGTGGCCCAATTTGTCCATATCCCATGGAAAAGGGAGGAGGTAATGGCTATAAAAAAAGACTTGCCAGACCCTCGAAAGAATCCAGCTGGATTCTATCGGGACCTTAGAATTGCTATTTCCACCACCACCATGACACTCAAAGACATTGACTATTTTTTTGGTGTTTTATTGGGTCCTGAAGTTTGGCATAAAATTCGAAGAGTAGATGATGCACCTACTTTGGGAAATACATGGGGGGGTTTAGAAGCACGGGAAGCACAAAGGGCACCAGGATCCCTGCCGCATCAGGATATTTTAAATTTACCTAACCGGATATTGACTAAGTTAGAAACTGTTATACCTCTTCAGACTGTGGATTGGGGAAAACTTGCCACTTATAAACAGAAAATAGGTGAAGATGTCCCAGATTATTTTACTAGAATTGAACAAGCTTTCATAGATTTTAGCGGTCAAGACCTAGCCACCGTAACAGGTGTCACACTATTTGTAGAACGCTTTGTTAATGGACTTCTACCTGAAATATCACAAAAATTAAAAGCAACAGAGAGTTCGTGGATGACGAAGGGACAGGCAGAGATTTTACAGATGGCACAATACTGTGAGAGCAGATACAAGGAAGAATTAGAAAAGAATGAGAAGTCAGTAAAAGAATTGAAGAAAAAGGTACTATTACAGCAGGCATATCCCCAGCGGGATACAACCCCTCAGCCAAGGGGTGGCCCACCAAGGGGACGGGGAAGGGGTCGAGGCCGAGGTGCATCTGCACCACCCCAAGACCGCCAATTGAATATCAACCAATGTGCCTACTGTAAGCAAGATGGACATTGGCGTGATACTTGCCCATTACTGGAAGGAAGACAAAGTATGTCACTTAATAGAGGGAACGCGGCAGGTACTGCACGAGGACGAGGAAGAGGTAGGACTGATCAGAATTCACAGAATGAGAACCAGGTCCCACGTAACACTAATATTTTTGACAATGCATTTGAACGACAATATTATGCTGATGATTCCTTTTCTGAATCCTACAATTATTAGGACAGCCACAGACAGGGCCAGGGGCGAGTAAGTATTCCTGTAGATCAGAATGGTCCCTACATTGATGTAAAAATCGAAGGAGAGGGACATAAGTTTCTTCTAGATACTGGTGCCACCAGAACATCTATTGCACATTCTGCAGTCCCCGGGGCTCCCCTGTCTGGGCTTCATACCACATCAATTGGGATTTCTGGGATCCCCATGGTGAGCCCCATCTCAACCCCTATGAGAGTAACTGTAGGCCCATTACAGTACACACGCCACTCTCTTTAACATCAGGTTGCAATGAAAACTTGTTTGCATTAGATTTGTTAAAGAAATTAAATGCAGTTATTCACTGTTCAATGGATGGTGTCTATGTAACTATGGATAGTGTTTCCCCTACTCGGTGCATGTTCTCCGACTTACCCCCAGAGCTAAAGGAAATAGACCCTCGCTTATGGGCCAAAGGCAAAAATGATGTAGGCATTATGGATATCGACCCTATTGTAATAAAAATCAAACCAGGTGCCCGGTTACCTCGTGTTCCGCAATACAAATTATCTAAATCAAGCGAAAAAGGGCTCAAGGCAGTCATATCTGATCTTGTGCATGCAGGTGTCATAAAGGAAATAGTGAGCAGCCCATGTAACAGTCCAATCCTTCCTGTTGTAAAGAAACATAATGATACTAATAGAGTAGATGGTGAGCAATCAGTTACTGATAACACAGTATATCGATTAGTTATTGATCTCCGAGAAATAAATAAAATAGTCATTCCCCAGTTTCCCGTGGTCCCAGACATGAATAGTCTTTTCACCATGATTCCACCCTCTGCGTGTTTTTTCACCGTAATCGATTTGAAAAATGCCTTCTTTAGCATTCCAATTGCCGAAGAATCTCAATATTTGTTTAGCTTCGCGATTTTTGGTAGATCATTCGCGATGACAAGAGTTCCTCAAGGGTTTGTGGAGTCCCCGAGTATATATAGTCAATGTCTTAAACGTCAACTAGACCAATTCAATCCACCTTCAGGCTCTGCACTGTTGCAGTACATTGATGATATTTTAATTGCCTCAGATTCCATGACACAATGTAAGACTGATACTGTTGCATTATTACATCATTTAGCACCCCTGGGCCATAAGGTGTCCCTCCCAAAATTGCAGTATTGTAGAGAGGAGGTCACCTATCTAGGACACCTCCTCTCTAAGGAGGGAAGGAGATTACATCCAGACAGAATTAAACTGGTTCATACAATGACTGCACCACGCGCCCCTTCTGAAGTCCGAGCATTTTTGGGATTTACATCCTTTTGCAGACAGTGGATTCCAAATTTTTCACTTATAGCAAAACCATTGACTGCTCTGACACTTTCAGATGTGCCCTCTCCTGTACCTTGGACTGACAAATGTGAGGCGGCTTTTCAGGATTTAAAAAAGGCGATGTGCTCTGCTCCTGTATTGGGTAATACGGATTACAGCAAACCATTTGTTTTATTTGTGCATGAAAAGCATGGCTGTACATTGTCTGTTTTGACACAGGATCAAGGTGGGAGACAACGCCCTTGTGCATATTTCTCTTCCACCTTGGACACTGTGGCGCAAGCTTTGCCTACTTGTCTTAGAGGAGTGGCTTCTGCAGCAGCTGCGGTGAAACAAAGTGAAGGGTTTGTTGGTGGCAATCCGCTCACTGTGATGGTTCCTCATGCAGTTGATATTTTGTTAAACAAGACACAGACGCAGCACCTCACCAGTGCTCGTCTAACGGGTTACGAATTAACATTGTTCAGTCCAAATATTACTTTGAAGCGGTGCAATGTCTTGAACCCAGCTACGTTACTACCCCTCCCTCAGGACAATGTGAAATTTGATCATAATTGCATTTTTGCCACTGAGGAAGAAACCAAGGGACGGGTAGACTTAACAGACACTCCCCTATCTGACCCACAGGGAGAGCTGTTTGTAGATGGGTCTTGCTTCAAGTTACCAGATGGTACGACCACTGCAGCCTATGCCGTCACCACAGTAAAAACAGTGGTTGAATCTCATAGAATCACGCAAAATTCGGCACAGGCTGCAGAATTAATTGCCCTCACCAGAGCTTGCGAAATAAGTGAACATCTTAGTGTTAATATCTACACTGATAGCCAATATGCGTTTGGAGTAGCTCATAATTTTGGGCGACTCTGGGCGAATAGAGGCTTTATCACGTCACATGGCACTACCATTCAGCATGGCAACTTGATTGTGACACTTTTGAATGCTCTCAGCCTGCCCCGTCAGGTCGCAATCATTAGGTGTAGTGCCCACAAAAGAATTACTGATGATATAGGACGAGGAAATGCTTTTGCAGATGCTACAGCGAAAGCAACAGCACGAGCACCATTTGACAATGCATACGTTGAGAGTAGCATCAAGGGAGAGCCCCAGAACGATCAAAACATCCTCATATGTAGCTTTCCATTTGAGATAACACCGTTTGGACTTATTTTCTTTAACTCAACAATTATTAACACCTCTATATTATGCAATCATGGCATGTTGTTGAGACTAGTACAACTATCTTGGGGACTGCAGCAGCTAATTCTGCGGAGTCCATTGAAGCATTTAATACTTGGTTAGAGACCAAGGATCCTTCCTTTATCATTTCTATAAGTTCTTGTTGTCAGTGTTTTGGTAAATTTGGGAAGTAATATTACATGGCATCCCATATTTCTCTGTGGCATCTTCCTAGTAGAGCCATTGCCCTGTCATTTTGTAAATAAGCAGATGCAGTGCCACACACCTTCTAAGCCTGTGGAATCAAATCTTGTGCTTTCCCTATAAGGTGGAGCAGATGTTTCAGCGTCGTTCGGGCCACCTGGAACCGAGTTGGTTCCCCTGTTTCTCACATTCATTTTATATTTTACATTTTACACATTTTAGCTGCATCACTTTAGCTGCGACATTTTACATAATTTGCTTGCATTATATTATTCTAGGAATATATTGTATGAGTTGTTTGTTTTTATTTAGTCTTTTCTCAACATGTGATTGTTACTTTCTGTTCAAGGCTAGGTACACAGTACACAATATCCTTAGTGCTTATGCTGCCCATTCAGGTGACAGCTTCTAACCTAGACAAGCATTGTATCAGAGCTGTGTTTCCAACACAGTGTGGTTTTACTATATAGATGAGGCACTGATCCGGAGGAGGCAGACAGGCATTCCAGCCGTGATCATCCTGGGACAAAGCTGTGTTCGTAATGCAGCTTTGCTGGCGCTAATCTACCAGCTTCCCGAGTGGATTGCCATCTTCATTCCAAGCTGACTCCTGAGGCCATTTCCAGGTATGGGGCTAAGGTTAATCCCTTACATTGGACAAGGCAGGAGGGTACACCCGCTATGCTCTCAGTATAGTCGTGGGGTTAGGTAGGAACCTCTAGGAATTATTCACCATGGTTGGGTTGTTCATTATCTTTACCATGTTCATTATGCTGGTCACTGTGCTTTGTTTCATCTCCCTAATTATTGCAGCTCATTCTCTTTATTCAAGATTACAACTGTTTCAATAAATATATTGAAAACATATCTTGTATCGCTCTTGTGTTTCGCCTGGACATGCATGAGTAATACAACAAAAGGGTGAGATCTGTTTCCACAACTTTCTTGGGAGTCCGAGTTTCATGCTCAGGTTGCCACAATAACATTTTCTCCACAAAGGTTAGGGGTTCGGGCGAGGCACTGTGAGCTAGCCAGAAATTGGGCCGACAGTTTCTGATGGTGTGGAAAGAATCAGTCCCCCATGTTTTGTTGTCCTAATACACAGTCCTATCATCTTAGGAGGAACTTTATGACAGTTTATGATATACTGTTCTACCAATGACTGAATCCGGCTATTGGCCTAGAAATACAAGTCTATCTGTTTTCAGCAGGCTTGGTGTTACTGCCTTACCTGTAGCTGGTGTTAAAAAAGTTTGCTTTATTAGTTCTAAAAGGCCAGGTACTAAAGGAAATTGAGATGTTGGTGTTACTTGTGGTTAAAGTCTTTCAAGTGTAACAGAGTTAGATGATTGAGGAGTCTCTCATGTCATATTACCTTTAGCAGCCCTCTGCAAGTACTTCCTAAAAAGTCAGAATGTTGTCCACTGGTGAAGCCTTGGTTGGAGACTGAGGAGGTGTTGTAGGTGTGCATGATGTTTGACACACATCTGTGAAAGAATCAGGAGATCGGGGTCTGGTACATCTTCTTGTTTATCAGGCAACAGGAGTGCTGAGACAAATGATTTTTTGCTTCTTGTAGACTCATGTTGAAAAGAAGGCTTCTATTTTGTATTTGTAGACACAGAGTTTGATAATTTACTTGGAGGAGAAAGATCATGGGGCTGCAAAGGAGTCTGAAGCGGATTCTCAAATGGTATGATTAGCTGTAATGGTCAATAAGATAAAGGAGCAGCATCAGGATATGTAGTCATTCTCACTCTCTGCTTCTTTTCTGGTGAACTATGTTTGTTTGGTGAAATTGTAATGATTCAGAACAGTTCAAGGAATGTGATAAAGACACGACTGCAGAAGACACAGGTGGGAAAATAGTCTTCTTCTGTCTCTTCAACATCAACAGTGATGTAGTCAATATTGATATTGGTCTTTTCAAAGGCGTTGGTGTGAGTGTCACTGTTGATCCTGGTGCTTTAGCTGTCGGTGGTGAATATGAAGCAATTAAAGCAGCAATTATTGCTGGAGATTTTGTCATTGACAGAGTGACTGTCGATGATCGAGGTAAATGGTTCAATGTCAAAGGAGATGCTGGCTTCCTTGACATTGAACTCTTGTATCTTGATTATTTAGACAATAAGCGTCGATGGCATCGGTGAGTTGCTGGAGAGCCTATGTTCTTGATGATGACATCAGTGTTTTCATTTTCGTTCTTCTATATTGATGACAATAGTGATGGCGTCTTTCTCTGCAACTAGATTTTCTCTTTGCGGATCATCCCCACAGGAGTCCTTGTCAGAAAGAGGCAGACTTTTTGAAGCAAGCCAGAAGGCTGCTCTCTGTAGCCTTTTTCTTTTTTTTTCTTCCTCTGCTTTCATATTTCCAAACATGCCCCTTAATCTGATATCCTCTCTGTCTTTTAAAGTTCTTTTTGACATTTTTTAGCAAATGTCACATTCCTTGACTGAGTGTGATGGAGGGAGGCAGACTACCAAAAGCTTGTGAGCATCACTAACTGCCTTTTTCTTCTACGAGGGACTCTTTGCAAAAAGGAAAGGCATTCTGACTGAAAATGTTGTAGGTAAACTGGTGCACTCAACGGCAGTCATTACTAGACACTAAATGGAACAGTAAAAAAATAATTTCCTGAAAGGAAAAAATACGAATTTTGAGGTGCGAAGTGCTCACAGAAGTTCTGAGATCCTATTGTCATGAGCTGGAAAAAAAACAGTCTCTGAGAGGCAACGGCCAGTTAAGCTGTTGTGGGAAACTGTGTGTCCCTTGTTCTTAAAATAAACAGGCTCCTTTTGAGGTTGAGCGTACAAGTGCTATGACCTGCTGTAAATATGTGGGCTTTTAACCATGGCTATCTCACGCCCATCACTTTCATTCGCTCCTGGGCTTGCCTTTCAAAAATCACTTGATGTAATTGGTAAATGCTTTATGTTTGTCATGCCTTGAGGCTGATTTTGTCACGCCTTGAAGACTGTCCCTGTTGCATGGATTATTGCATGATTGCTGATATACTTCAAAGTGGGCAAACTATTTTTCTTTCCTTGTCTCTCCTCTTTGTGCTGCATGGTGGTGATGGCGCTCACAATACGAACAGGCACAACAGCGTGAACTTGATTGGCTGTATTGGAGTGATGGTAACATTGTTCACAGTTACCTAATCAGAGTAATTTCTTGTGACTCTCGCCTTAAAGCACTTGAAATTAGTAAATGCTTGAGGTAAAACAGAAATCCTCAAGGTGAAAGCGGCTCTCCCGGCACAGCGGGACAGCCCATACTACAATATTCACTGCACTTGGAAAACTCGCCTCATATTGCTTTCTAAGGCATTACTTTTACAAAACATTTTTGGTCATCACTCAGCCTGTGGTGGTCCTATGACAATGGGACCACCTATAAAACGTTCAGCACAATGTGCTCTTTCGGACTACATCATCTCTGGGTCCCCACACTAGGTTAGTGGGGACCTCAAAATAATAACCCCTCCCACCATTCAGTATATTTTTTACTCTCATGGCTGTAACTTTTGTTGTATAGCTGGGAATAGCCTGTGTTTTTAAGGACCTTGTATGTAACATCATTGCTGTAGGCTTTCTGCTCCTAAAAACGTGTAATGCACTATGCTCTCTAGGGACTAAATGTATGGTTCCACTACATTAATGACTGTTTGAACACTCTTGATCTAGGTGTATTAGGGTTTAAATCCCTATGAGTATACATGTTTCTTTAAACATGTATGGTGTAAGCTGTTGCATTACAACTTCTGTACTGCAATTAGTACAGTTGTTGTTACTAAGGTGCTTTTACATATAGAGTAATGCTTGACTTCCCATATCAATATGTACTTCAGGGTTATATTGTCTTTCGGAAAAGGTATGTGATGTTTCATGTTCGTTTCAAAAATAGAAGTTACATTCTTGTTTGTTAAATATAGATTTTTTGAATAGTTGTTTAATGTGGGTCTTAAACTGTAATTGTCTTCGGACCTGTGTAGCAGCCCATTGATCATGCTGATGGGTAAATCAATTATGCATTTGTATTGTTCACATCTCTAATTTCACTAATATACACCTGTTGTTTTTGTTTTGTTCTGTAGCTTTTGGTGACATTTTTAAATATGTCATTTTAACGCCGCATTACAAAAGGTTAAGTTCGCAGTGGCAATCAAGTCATCTTTTGAACATAATTGACAATTTAGTACTGTGTTAGGCATATCAATTGGGCCCCTTTTGTCTTTTATGTACAACAAGCCGGAAAGAGATTAACAACATGGAGTTTGAGTATATCCAGGTTGTAACTTTGAGTCACATGTCAGTCTAAGTCATGCTATTAGAATATCAGTATAGGATATTTAAACACAGGTTTAGGCAGTTGGTTCTTTCCCTTTGAGGAGACTGAGGAGCTTGTTTAACAAATTCTACATGGGAGTTCTGCATGACAAGATAGAGGTTGGTTGTAGAATGGAACTTGATGGTACTACCATCAATGGTTTTTAATTAATCTGTGCAGTCAGTCTTTTTGCAATAGAGGAAAAAGCAAATGCTTAGCTAGCTGTAGATCCATGAAATTCCCTGTAGTACTGGAGTCTATCATGATTTGTATGTCTGTGGAATGATCCTCCCATTGAATATGAGTATACACAAAGAGATAATGGGGAGTGGGCACAGAAGCAATCAGAGCTAAGGATTGTGAGACTACAAGATTTGAACTACCCAAAACGCTTGTCTCAGCAGGTTTTGGGAGCACTAGTTTCCTGACTTTCCTCTCTTCTTTTGTTTTAAAGGACAGTCTTGTAGGAAATGGCCTTGCTTACTGCAATATAAACTGAGTTTTTTATCA
Organism: Pleurodeles waltl; assembly: GCF_031143425.1. Lineage (NCBI taxonomy): Eukaryota > Metazoa > Chordata > Amphibia > Caudata > Salamandridae > Pleurodeles > Pleurodeles waltl. The sequence continues at coordinate 1,695,173,198 of NC_090440.1, forward strand.
CAGTGCCTCTGTCACTCCTCACCACTCAAGGGTCCACAAACACTACCAATTTGCATCGGTTCTGGGTCCTCTGTAACCTTTTAAAGTTCAGCCTTTCTCTCTTTATGTAATAATACTCTGTTATCTGAACACCCTTTTTCTTTGTGTCATTTAATTAGTCTGTGGTCTACTTTTACTACAAGACTGATAAGATAGGATAGGATTTAGGAGGATCCATGACTTGGGCCAATCGGTCTTTTAGGTCATCTTTCAGTCTTTTTTAAAATAAGGCGCTGTGTTTGGCTTCTGGCCATCCTGCTTCTGCCACTAGTCTAATAAAGTTCGAGATATGTCATTAGATCCTTAGTACCTTGCTTTAAATTCAACAACTTGGTATTCACTGACTGCATGAATAAATGCATATCAAAAACTCTCCTTTGCTCAGTTTTAAAGGCTTTATAATCATACAGCACAATTCATTAGGTTCCACTACGGGGATAGACAATGTAGCCACAGTACCCCGAGTATGACAAAACAAAAGCTACTTTTGCTTGTTCAGTAGGGAAGCAAGAGGCCTTGCACAGAAAGTGCAGATGGTACTGGTTCATAAAATTAGCAAATTTTGTGGGATCTCCTGTGAACCTTAATGTGGTGCCAGTGGAACTGAATGAAGGTGGAGTAGTGACATGAATTACTGGTGTTACAGACCCATAAGGACTGACCGGAGAAAAGGATATTCCCTGAGGCTCCCTGACTACTTCCAGGAGCAGGATTAGGGGTGCCACCATGTTGTAATGCATCTACTCTAAGAGTAAGTGCTTGTGAATCTTTCTGTAAATTGCCTATCATGTCCACTAGATCAGCTAAAGTAGCATTCCATACTTCCATATCACTGACGTGGGCTTGGCGTTCTATCACATCTCACCTTAGTTTCTGCAGGAGCGATAGGAATTTCATGAGGTAAGTTCCCAACTTCACCCACCACTGAGACAGCTCAACAAAAGTCAAAGTCAATCTAGCTTAAATGGGGAAAGATGGTATGGAAGAGAAAGAAACAGGTCCCACAGAGTCAGTGCAGAGATGTACATGCCCAGTTTTGTTCTGTATGCCTTCCTGAGTAAATAGAAAAGAAAATGGGAATCAGTGAATCCGCTAAGAAGATAGAAACGGTACAATGTGTGTAAATATAGATTATTACTGGTGTGAGAATACCTGAGAGAATCCCACCTTCCTTGCGTAAATGAAGTATTATGCAGTCTAAGGAAATATAACAGAGTGTAAAGAGTTATGTGGTAGCAGATTTAAATCATCTAATATACCCTATCTACCTATGTGAGGGTTAAGCATACCTTGTACCTTTCTGTTCTGGATGATAATAAATGACTCAAAACTACAGAAAAAGCTTTGATAAGAGTCCTCAGTACTTATTTCTTTAGAGTTCCAGAACAAGTACTTATATTTATTACTTTTGTTCATAGGATTATCTCTATATGTATAACCAAGTTATACAGTTACTTCCAGGCCAGAGTCAGGAAATGGAAAAGAAAGCAAAAGAAAAGAAAAAGAGGTTGGACCAGCAACCCAAGGACAGAAGAGAAAACTGTTCCTTTAGGAAAAAGAACCCTTACACACACAAATGAGGGTCATGCATCATAATAGGGCCTGCTTCTCATCCAGCCTGCGCTGCAATGCTTGATGGGCTGCCGGAAGGGGGCTCTTTGGTGGAGATCCTTATTCCAATGCGTATGTGAAGTATGTGTGTAGGGCCTATAGTGTAGGTTGGCGTATCGCAGTGAGTAAGTGCAAATAACTGAATGTCTAAAATGTCTAAGTAGTCCTCTAAATTAGATTTTATTAAATGAGTCTACTTGTCAGGTTAAAAACATAGTGGCTATCAAAAGACACAATGATAGATGTATGGGAAAACAAGGTCAACATGAATCTTGCTTTAGATAAGGCAATAACGATCAAATAGTCATTTGTCTGGGCAGTGGTTGGAATTTTAATAAAGTTAAAGGTATCCAATCCCAGTTAACCTCTTAATTTTATCTCCACAAATGTTCATTGTAAAGGACCGGCCGACCCACATAGGGTAGCTTTACTGTTTCCTCGTTCGGGAGAAGAGCAGTTGCTGATTTAGCTTCAAAGTCTTTGTGTGGGCTCCACTGCACAACCTACCTCAGCTCTGTCTCCCCGGGAGTCATAGGATTATCTTCCCATGTGTCAAAATAGAGGACTCTCGAGGCAGGGTGCTGATGTCAGATAAGTACAATACAGTAAGCAATCTTAGAAGTGCAGCACGCATTAGCACCAAAGTGCTTGTAGAGTATGATTCTTTAAAAGTTCTGTTTTGGCTTTTCTGTCTCTTTGTAGGTCTAATTTAGGTAGTTAAGCAGGAGTGGCCACACAAGATATCGAAGAATCCATGAAGCAGGGAGAAGGCCGATGAAGGACCGACGAAAATGTTGAATGTGGCGTGCAGTGACCTGGAAGCAGTAGGCAAGTGACCCCACCGGCAAGAAACTGCAGGCACGAACACTAGAACGCCAAGCAGTTTCCTGCCGGGTGAGGGTGGCTTTCTGCTTGCTGTGCCCCAACTCTGGTACATCCGGAATACGGATCGCACCAGGCATGACACTTGTAATTTTCTCTTATAATACAAGAGTGAAGATACTCCATTGCATAAGTGACCTTTAAACCCTTGATCTGCCCACCTTATTAGAAACAGGGTGCCCCCGTTAGCTTTCTCGGCTGGAATTATCTTCGAATGGCTTGCGTAGGGGCAGTCAAGGGAAGAAATTTACACTGCCCACCCTCTTTAAGGTGGATGGTATAATGTATTTTTTTCTGTCTGTCACTACCAGGAAAACCCGAATGACCACTACAGCCCGGGAGGAAACTCCTAGGGTGTGGGAGTCATTAGACCTTTTGCTTTTCAGAAACAAACTCCTCACTCTTTGGGAGTTTGTTTCTGACAAACAAAAACTTGGAGTGTTTAGTGGACAACAATCGAAAGCCAAAGCTCCCATCCACCAAACCTTTTGTACCTTTTAAGGAACTGCCTTGACTGTACTTTCTTTCAATGTACACAGAAGACCGCCGGGCAAGTGGTCATTTTAAATATGGCGGATGGTAGTCCAACAGGGAGTCGGAGGTAATGTCCTCTGCCACCCTAATGGACTGAGTACTGTCTGGTGAACCTTAAATCAGGCCCCAAGTGGCCAAGGAATGTGTGAAACACACTATATAAGCATAAGAATGAGATTTCTGGACAAAATGTTATCTTAGTGTGAGTCATGTATAGCCCTTCTAAATGTTTTTTCTCTTTTTCTGTTTTTCAGTCTTTAGCTTGTGCTGCAAAACATCTGTCTGCTGAATTTGTTCTTTAAAAACATGCATTGATTGATTGAAGTTTATTGTTGAATGTTTTAGAGAAAAAAATAAAATTGATTATGTGTAACATCTAGCATCAGAATGAAAATAATTTATCATAATGAATAAAAGTTAATTTTACGTCAATCAATCAGTGCATGGCAGGGGTGCAAGTTACAGTTAGCTAGCTGAACTTTATCTGGCCAATTAACTGTTTTCTGTGGTGAAAACCTCCCTACAGAGAAAAAGCTGTGCATATTAGGGTTTGGTGAGGCACTGGCCTCTCTGTGTAGGCCTCCGCACAGGGTGAAGGCTGTATGTGGTAGGGTTTGGTGAAGGACTGGACTCGTTGTGAAGACCTCTGTATTGGGCGAAAGCTATGCCTAGTAAGGTTGGGCGAAAGACTGACCTGTCCAAAGACTGCGCATAGTAGGGTTTGATGAGGGGATGATCTGTCCACAAAAGGAAAAGGATGTGTGTGGTATGATTTGGTGTGAGACTGACCTCTCCACAAGGACCTCTGTGGAGGACAATGGCTGTGCATAGTAGGATTTATGTAGAGACTGCCTTCTCCACAAAGACCTTTGTTTAGGGCGAAGGCTGTGTTTAGTAGAGTTTGATGTGGGACTGCCCTGTCCACCAAGACGTCTGTACAGGGTGAATGCTGTGCATAATAGGGTTTGAGGTGGGACTGGCCTGTCTGCAAAACCTCTCTACAAGATGAAGGCTGTCTGACTTATTAACACCTATACCAGATGCAATAACACAATATGAGAAGGTGTCATTTTACACAAGCAGGCACATTGGCTTTGTCAAAGGTTCACCACCTCAATATATTAGGGCAAGCCTACTGACTTTGTGAAGGACGGACCACGTCAACATACACGGCAAGTCTATTGCCTTTGTCTATTGCCTATTGCCTTTGTCTAGGCGTCATCACATCAGCATATAAAGGCAAGACTATTGGCTTTGTCAAGAGATGACTATCTTAACAAAACAGTAGTGACGTGTTAGGATTCAATGTTAAAACCAATAGAAATCTAAAACCATATTGAAAGATTGCTTATTATTAAAAAGCATTGCAATGTTGAAGAATAGAACCTTTAAGCCCTTAAATGCGGTGGAAGACCTGTTGATGTCCTCCACATTGCCTCTGCAGTGCAGTCGTATGGGAAGCTCCAGTGCTCCCACTGAAGACAGCATTTAAGGCCTATGTGGGGAATGATGCTGATTACTTCCAGTCAGTCCCCACCACTCCCTCTGCCTGTCAGTGACATCAGCAAGCTGCACGCCACTGATCTCACCGGACGGTGCAAAAAGGGGAAGTTAAGAAGAGTTCCCTGAATGTCTTGTGGGTTATCTCCAGTTGGCCTGGCCCTCAGTGTTTGAAGAAGGCATTGCTGTAAAGGAAAGAGGTTCCCTTTTCCAGCTCTTTTCAAATGAATCAAAGTGATTAAGAAGCCAATCATGGCCAATGCATCGGGGCACATAATCACATATTTATGTTTCCCCTTCACTGGGCGAGGAGGGGAGATTGGCCCCTAAGTGAGCACCTGATTGGTCCCCAAAGGGAAGGGAAAATGTGACAGACATGCTTTTTCTTTTTGTGCTGCCCATGGCCTTTCACACATCCTTTGACAGCATAAAACTTAAAAAGGCATTGTTGGAAAGAGGAAAGTCTCCCCTTTCCAACAATTGTTTTTTTATTCAGATCCCTGTTCGTGGATCATGGGTGGACTGCACTCTACGAGCAGGGACCCTACTAGACACCAGCAAAGGGCACACATTGGTCTTGCTTTTGGCTATTTGCCACCTTCATCCTCCTCTAGAACTGTATTGCAAGTGCATTTCATTGATGAATAATGATAAACAGAACATGGCACAGGTTTTGACTGAGTATCCTGTCCACCAATCCCTGTGTGGCTAGCAAGTTCACAACACTGTGCACGAGTTATAGGTCATTTTAGATGGGGCACAATTTATAATTGTAAGTTATAACTATAACACCAGGGATATCTTGTTTGTGTCTGTGTGTGTGGGGGAAGGGTTGTCTCCCTGGCATGGTCAACACCATCAGGGGTTGCTATAGTATATTTGGTAGTTTTCCCCTCAGCTGGGGGTGGGGGTCGGGTTGGGGTGGACAATGGATGCCCATGGGGGAGCAATCCACCCCCAGAGAATGGAAAATCTGGGCAGCCTTTTTTTTTAAAATGTGCCTGGGGCTTTTCTGATGCTCCCTGGGGACCAAAAATAGCCACCCCCAGGGCAGAGAAAATATAGCAACCATTTTTTCATATACATGTTTCCAGAAGTTTGGCTCTTCCTTGGCACACAATTTGGTAAGGTTCCGGGGGCAGTCAGCCCTGCTTTGCATGAACTGACCACTCCTCCCTGGGGGGGCACACAAAAAATATAGATATTTTCCCTTCCCTGGTGTGTCCATGCTCATTTCTTTTCTACTGCTGCTGTTTAAGTGCTTTTACCTCTAGGCAGCATTGTCAGCCCACTTCGCCACTGATTACTTATTCTGCCATTCACATTTTATTTCCACCCAGCACACCATAAATCACGGAAAATGGGTGAGAAAAATTGGTAGGCTAACACTTTCTCTATGCTATGGTGAGTGGAAGGGAAATATGTACGTCTGCATTGTAGTGTAGCCATTTTTAATGTAGCTTTATGCGCGTTTGCTTAACGTGTTAGGCCTCTGTGCATTTTGCCCTAGATGCATTTTATTTAGCCTCGCACTGTTATTTTACAATAACCAGTTTCACGGTCTGGTTTTATTTTCCTTCTATCACACTGTTTAGCTTACTTCAGCACTGAGTTCGCAAACAATACATTCTTGCTCACTCTGTGCTTCAGTCAAGGATTCAGTCTGGTACATTGCCGAAAGACGTGGTAAAAGTTTAGACTTTATGGTTCGTCGACGGTACACATTCTTACGCAGGAACATCGGGGTGTTAGTTCACATCAATAGTATAAAAACACTTTCTAGTCCCAGTACACGTGAGAGGGAGATTCCGACCAGGAACCCACAACTAGACGCTGACTGCCCTGTTGCAGATGCTGATCCCGATCACAGGCCCTTGCTCAGGTATGAGGGTCGATGTCCTCCCAGGGGAACCTGAAAGGCAGGCTTAGAGCTTAACATGCTGTGCTCAAAATAGAACTTAGAAGAGAGAACGTAATCTAGTTGCACTATGATAGCGTTATTCTTATGTTTCACTCTCCTCGTTACTATTTCAATCTTACTGTGTTGTATGGTTCTGGTTATTGCGGCTCACGCCTTATTATCTAAAATGCAGTCATTTTATTAAACCAATTTAAAACTCTAACTGCCTTTGTCATTTATATATGAGACCACACTGTGTATGAGAGAACTGGTTGGGATCTGAGTGACCACGACTTCCCTGGGAAGCACTAAGATGTCATGCGCTCGGCTGCCCAATTATCTCTTCCCTTTGGGAGAGATGAGGCACTGCTAGTTAGCAGGAGCTCAACCCGGATTTGGGGTGACAAGGGTCCTTCGCCGTGGGTTAGACTTAGTCTCCCACACTGTGAACGATCTTGCCGCCCAAAAATCCAGTAGTCTCATTAGGATAAGGAGAGCCTACGCGACAGCATAAATGATCAGTGGCTGAAATGTATTCAGCCACTGGCCCATGATGTATCCCACACAAGGCAGAATTACCATGTGAATGGCAAAATAATTGATAAATGGCTGCAGTGTGCTCACCCAGTTTCCCAGTGATATATGCTGTGCTGGGTAGAAGTAAAATGTGAATGACACAATAACTGATCAGTGCCTAACGTGGTCCAACACACTGCCCAGTGCTGTGGTGAGTGGAGGCAGAGGGGCACATGGTAAAAATGGTTAACTTCATTGTGAGTCACCCATATTCTACTCTTGCACAAGGAGCATGCCATACAAGAAGGTTTCTACTGGCATCCATGACAAATATGGCACAACGTGCTTTTTGCTTTTGCCTTTTTAAGTGTTTCACAAGGAAACTAATGTAATTATTTTCTTATCTTTTTCTCTTTTTGGAGAAGTACCTGACACCATTCACAGCATTCCATTCCATTCTTTCAGTTCCTAGCACATCCCTTCCTCTACACACACAAAACATTCATTTCTAGGAGCACCTCTGCATTCTACCTAGTCTTAGTTAGAAAAAAGAGATGGTGTTTCTTAGGATGACTGCTTTCAAACCTCTAACTTGAATAATGGAGGAGAGCTCCGAGACAGGGTCTGATACTGAGAAAGCATCAGAGGGAGAGGAGAATGGTGCAGAATCTAGGAGTGATTTTTCAGTCAATGCTCAGATGGCAACTCATCTTCCAGTGGTTTAGAGGAACACGGCTCTGGTAGATGTGATGGCTCCTCACAATCACAAACTGTGAAGCAAAGAGCTAGTGACAGGGTAGACCACTGCAGAGTGCAGGCAGGTAGCACGAAGAGCACAAGCAAAATGCTCACTTGGCAAGGTCCTAAATTAGTTCAGTCTGTAATTCCCCCATTCACCGTGACGCTGGATGTTCGGTCAATACAGCACATTTTTGGCTATTGACTACTTCCATTTTTTTCTGGATGCAGACTTCCTTGGGGAAACTGTGCAGCAAATAAGAAAGTAAGGGCCTGACTTTGGCAGATGGGTTACTCTGTGACAAATGTCTTTTCAAATGATGTGCGGAGAAAATCAGAGGGACTGGAGTCTTTGCGGAGAAGGTCCTAAAGGGTGCGATCACCTGATTGGCTGGAATTTTGAGTCTTTTTAAATGATGGGAATAAGCTGTTAAAGTGATTGTCCTTTAACATAGACTTCTATATTGGTTTTTCAATACTGCTTTCTATTGTACTGTTGGACTCCCACTTTGACGACGGGAATGATTTAAGCATGTGAATCTATGAAAGATCCAATACTGGAGAAATGTGTATGCCGAATAGTTTCTGAGGCAGTACAGAAGCACTCTGGTGCCTCACTCAAGGGCAAACCTGTGGACTCCCACTTCTTTTAGGGAGCTGAAAAAATGTCTTGGCCTAAAACTAAGTATGGGAATCATGCACAAACCAACCACATAATCCCACTGGTCTACTCATATGGTTTGAACAACATCCAGTTTTTCAGCGTATGATGTATTTTAATGACAATTCTGCTGCATTATCTGGGTTCACCCAGACTATGCCATGTTCAAAAGTTAGCCTGCTGTGGAACATTTGTCTACCAAGGTTCCATAAATTTATATTCCTGAATAAAATATAGCAGTCGATGAGCCCTTGGTCTTTTACAAGGGTGACTGCTGTTCCGGCAGTACATACCTCGTAAAAGAGCTTCTTACGGCATCAAGATGTACATGTGGAGAGCTTTACTAGTTATATGTACAGCCTGGGAATATAAAGAGGCAATAAAACTTGCAGGTTGTTTTTCCACAATAGGAGTATGTGAGAAGCTTGTATGGGAGCTTGCCCAATCTCTCCTTAATAAAGGTTATAACCTTTATGTAGGTAACTTCTACACTGGAGTCCAGCTGTTTATTCAACTGTACATAAACATGACCAGGTTTTTCAACCATATAATGCGAGTCATAAAACTTGCACATGGTGTAAGAAGTAGGCTAGTCAGCTAATTCAGTTAATTCAGTTGGCAACATAAAATGCATATGTTTTCTATTGGCATACTACAAAAGCAAAAAGAACACATGATGGATGGAATGCTGAACAATGCAAACATTAACCCCTGCTCACAAAAATCTGAGTTTAATCCATCATTTCTTTGCCCACCATGCCACCCCAGTTTGGACCCAACCATGTGCAGATCGCTCTTGACCCTGTTCCCCAAGGGAACAGTCCAGCCCGAAGTGCCAAGCCAGGTCCTCCCTGGACAGTAAACGGGCATCCTGGGACCGGTTTCAGGGTATACCCTTCATCAGCCAGGCTAGCTTGAATCCAGTGAAGCAATGAGCACGTGACCCGCGTCTGGGCATACCCTTTCCACTTAGGGCGACAAAAACAAAAAGAACAAAAGATGGATGGAATGCTGAACAATGCAAACATTCAGCCCCAGTCACAAAGATCTGAGCTTAATCCATCGTTTTTTTGCCAACCACGCCACCCCAGTTTGGATCCAGCCATGTGCAAATCAATCTTGACCCTGTTCTCCATGAGAACAGTCCAGCCCGAACTGCCAAGTGAGGTCCTCCCTGAACCGGAAACAAGCATCCTGGGACAGGTTTTAGAGTATCACCCTTCATCAGCCACGCTAGCTTGAATCTAGTATGCAGTGACCACGGAACCCATGTCTGGGAATTGCCTTGTGCGCCCTATCCCCAGGGCAAAACCATATTTTTTTTATTTTACGAGCTGAGACGCGGTGGATCTGCAACTCCGCTCATACAAAATTTTTTAAACGTAGCGTTCTGCGGTGCTTTGTTAGTTGATTGCCCCCGGGTGGGCCAAGTGGGCCCTCCCGATGCCCAGGGGACTGCCACCTCCCCTGGCTTATTATTTTTAAGCGTGGGGATCTGGGGCCCTTCCGCTGACATGGGGACCACCCCAGGGCTTTCATGTAATATGCAGGGGGCCGTCTGCCCCCCTTCCACTGCCCCAGAGACCACCACCTCCCTGGTGTGTTGGGCTAATATTATGCGGGGGCCTGTGGCCCTGCGCACCACAATGGCCACCGCCACCCCAGGGCAAAACGCATTGTATTGTGGGAGCTTTGTAAAAAACAAAAGCGGGGGCCTGTGGCCGTTCTGCTGCCCCAGGGACCACCACCCCGGGGCAACACTGTCCTTGGAGGGGGGGGGGGACCACCACTCCCTGGAGAAAATCTTTAAAAAATAGAAAGGGGGTCCCTATGGGATCCCCAAGCCCAAGGGAACACCACCCGACACAGCTTCTCTATAGATACATGCGGGGCAAAAAGAAAGCAACTGAAAGGACACCCTCGCCATGCATTGACAAGGCCTCCCCCTCGGTACCTAACAATTTTTAAAATGTATTTTGTTAAATGTCCTTTACGGGCTATCTGGGACTGCCGGGGGACCCTTAAGGCACACCCCTCGGTCCCATTGCTCCAGCAAGCAGGCAGATGCTTTTAACAGCAGCTCCATGGTCACTGGAGCAATGCTTTCATCTTTGTTCCCTGCACCCATACCTGCGTGCAGGGAAAAGAGATTAAAACTCCACTTTCTGACAGCAGGACCTGTTTGATAGATCCCGCTGTCAAAAAGCGGAGTGTTTGCTGTGACTGGGTTGCAGCTGTCAAAGCTGCAGCCAAGCCACACCAAACAGCTATGTCCCGGGGTTGGGCACTCCAGGACATAAGAGAAGCCGGCCTTTGTGGGTTGCGGCCCCCACGGCCATCAGTGGCTCCTAGAGGGTGGCCATGCGGCCCCCCTCCAATGTGCATAGAGGTGGTGCCAGGGATAAGGGGGTCTGAAATGGGCCACCATTCTATTTTTTTCAGGTTGCCCTAGGGAGGTGGTGGTCCCTGGGGCAGCGGGGGGCTGCTTGGGCCCCTCACACACAATCAGATGAATGCCCTGTGGAGGTGGTGGTTCCCGGGCTGTGGGGGATGCCTACAAGCCTTCCCCACAAAATTAAAGCATTTTGCTCAAGGGGGGTGGTGGTCCATGGGGCATGGGGGGGGCAGTGCCCCCACATTCAAAATTATGAAAGCCCCAAAGACCCGGCTCACCCGGGGACTTATTGAAAAACAAGCAAGGGAGCCCACGCTTGTTTTTTTTTTTTAAATTGCTGCAAATTTGCGGATATAACAAACCTGCACCAATTGCTTTTAAAAAAATGCTTTTTTGCTCTGCACCACCAGAGCTAAGGGGTCAGGGTGTCTATACCATGGCCCATTTTCTTTTTTATTGTATTTTTGACTAAGATGGCTGCCAATACGTCCTAGTTTGAAGTGTTGACAGCCAATCACAGTTGTGCATTTCCCTGCATGAGCTCCTCTTTTTTTGTGAATACTTCACAACCAGAGATATACAAATTTGGATTTCCCTAAATTTCTCAAAAACTACTGAACAGATTTACACCAAATAGGCGAAAGCACAATCTGCAAACCTAAAGCTAGCCTTCTGCCACATTTAGTGTAATCCCAACCAGTGGTTCGGGCTGTAGACGTGTCTAAAGGTCCTATGAGAATTAACAATGGAAATGCAACTTTTTTCAGTCCCCTTTTTTCTCATTCCCCCGCTTGACGGATCACCTCAAAAGTTACAGAGCACAAAAAAAATCACTGCGACACGTTTTCGGGAAAATTTAATTAGGATTTGTCTAACGGTGCCAAAGAGAAAGGCAAGTCAAGAAAAGCTTTTTCTATGGAAACGTGGTCTTAACTATAAATACCTAGTGGCAACCGCCACTAGGTAATGCGTTTATATATATATATATATATATATATATATACTGTATAGAGATATATATATATATATATAGATATATATATATATAGATATAGATATAGATATACATATATAGATAGATAGATATAAATATACATATATAGAAGGTGGGTGATCACATGATTTAAATACACTGTTATCACACACAACTCTATGGCCAGTCTAAGGCTCAGGCCGAAACGCATTGCCATTTTTGTCTGGATTAGCACTCTCTGCACTTAGTACTTCACATCATAAATAAAAAAGATACCTTTCGGGCTTGTTGACAGTGCTGACGTCATTCTTGCGGTGAGAAGCTGAGAATCCGGGCTCCTGCTGCTATAAAGTGACTTTTGGTGAAATAATTAGTGCAGCAACCGGGCTGCATTTTTCCCGGGCACTCGAAGGAGAGCGTGGGTTTGTTTTTGCCGGTTATTTGATTACAGAAGAAAAGAACCCTGCTCCGCTCCGTCCTATAAATATTGAAAACGCTTGGAGGTGGAGAGAGAATCATGCCGTGGATGCTGTATGAGTATCGGAGACTTGATGTACGGGGAAATCTCCTGAACGACCACTGGAAATCGAGAGAGACAGAGGAGATTTGCCTTTGTCTCGCTTCATATTATAAACGTATAGAAGCATTGGGGAACAAGAGAAGATTGCACTACAGACCGTGGTGCTGTAAAAGAAAATGGAGACGCGCGCACACTTGGTGTGTGAGAGCTTAAAGCAGACGCAGGAGTCCTGATAGATGCGATTGTGGTCGATCGGATGCTAGCGATGCATTATGGGATTTGGAGTACCAAGACATGGGTAAAGTACATATAACGTTTGAAAAAAGAACCTGTCTTTATTCCCAACAGCTCGCTTCCATTTTAAAATAAAGGGCTTCTCCGAACAACGAGTAATAAGGAGATAATTAATAAAAACAACAGCATATAATTCAGCATACCTGGTACTTTAAATTGAGGTAATATACGGGTGAAAAGGAGAATTTTCACAACAAATAAAACGGCTCCATCTCTCTCTTTCTCAATGGTACTTAAATACAATGTTGGATTAGCGAATTGTGGCAGCTTCTGAGTAAAACGTGATAAGAGAGTATCAGTGAGATGATAGGTAATTGAGAAACAGTATCAAAGCTAATTGTTCAAAAAACACCGGAGTGTCTTCGATTATATGTCAACACTAAACTCGAAAAAAAAGTAAGAATACAGGAAATAGAAGTACAGAAGTGCGTCCTGACTTGAGTAATTATACTTGTTATTTGATCGCTAATGATGGCTGAAAGAAATTTAAAACGGGAACAAATTATAAAAAGTATTCTTGAAGAAGGAGGAGAAACAAGTTTACAAGAATTCACGTTACTAAGGGATCGAGAACTACCCCTTGACATGCCCATGAAAGAGTTGGAACAAGCTTAAATAATGGAGATCAACAAATGGTGGAAGAAAGCCACATTGCAGAAATATTTCAAAAGTGGAAGGGTTCCAAGAGGACTAAGGATTTTTGTGTTACCAACCCTAAATGATATGGACACAGATCTACTTAAACAATGGCAAATGGATACAACGGAATGTTCCATGAAATTGATGCGTACATTCATAATACAAGCAGAGCGGAAATTGGAGAAAACTATACCAAAAATTAAGGACCTTGATGAGAAGATACAGTCCATACAAACTATGGAAGATGTGAACAAGATGATAGAGGAAATGGAAAAGAGATTGGAGAAACAAGAAAAAGAGATACAATTGAAGAAAGCAAAGACATTTAATAGAGATAAAATATATTGCTCGACAGGAAGGATACTCACCTTTGCAAAACGCTTTGATTTGTTCTATTGGAAGCAACACATGGATACAACAATTGCAATAGATAGAGTTTCTTCAAGCATGTAAAGCTCCGATGCATGTTCGGAGGGCGAAGGACAAATTGTGGGGGCCCCAAAACTAGACTTCTCAGGAGAGATGAGGTTGTATCACATGGAAACCAGAAGACGAGGAAGAGAAATACAGAGCAAGATGAGACAAAGAGGACAAGGAGATCACAGAGGAAAAGGAAAAGGAAGAAAAAATTAGCAATAACCAAGAAATCAAAGAAACAATAATAGATGAGAATGTGGTGATCAATCTCTCCTCCAAATGTCTTGAAGATAAACATCTTAAATTGCTAAACAAGGGCCTAAGCTTCTGTCCATTGACATCTATGGACCTAGCAACAGCCAGGATTGACTTATACAAATCCTCCAGGAAATTAAAATTAAAAAAAGTTTAAAAAGTTCTTCGCATCTAGAACTAAAAAACAAGAGACTATCAAACATCAAGAAATATCCTTACTGACAGTATCGGACCTGGAATCATTAAAAACCTTGTTGGCTTTAGAACAAAAGTCAACAGTAAGTTTTGGAGATGTGAATTATGAAAATATATTGGATCATGAGTTATGTTCCTCGCTGGGTTTATCAACAGATGTGGCAATTTCCAATCAATATAAACCAAAATCAAATTTCTGTCCTCAGCTTCCAGCTGGGAACAAGATAGATGTGTTCCAAGAAGTGATGACAATGGGTCTAACAAGGATAGCAGTGGGCCTGTCCAAGAAAACTACAAAGTATGGAGATACAAACATGACACAAGAGGATTGGAGTGCATTGAAAGATTTACGAGAAGACAACACAATTGCCATCAAATCATCGGACAAAGGGGGGAACATTATACTTTTGAATAGTAATGACTACATAAAGGACGCTAAAAGACAATTGGGAACAGGGAAAATTATAGGGAACTGAAGAATAACCCTATGGAAACACATAAGGTGGAGTATCGTCAGAAATTACAAAAATGGTCAGAGAAGGGATTTTTAGAGGAAGAGGAATATAGATACTTAAAGATAGATCATCCAATTATTCCTACCGTATACTTCTTGCCAAAAATTCATAAAAACAAATCAAATCCACCAAAACGCCCCATTGTGAGTTCCATAGGGTCATTGCTTGAAAACACCTCAAGATTTATAGATATGTTTCTGTTCCCCTATGTCTCATATCTTCCATCATATCTAAGAGACACAATGGATTTCCTGAATAGAATGAATAACATACCTTGGAAAAGTAATTACATCACGGCCACAATTGATGTTGTCTCTCTATACACTTCAATCAAACATAACGATAGGCTAGAAGCCTGCAGGTACCTCTTAAGGTCAAGATCTGTTAGCCTCCTAGAACACTCAGAAATGCTGATTGGAAATGCTACAGTACTGTCTCACCCACAATGTCTTTACATTTGATGGTAAATATTATTTACAAGAGCAAGGAACTGCCATGGGAACTTCATTTGCACCAACATATGCAAACCTGCTGATGGGCATGTGGGAATCGCAGGTGGTGTGGCAAGAGAATAATCAAGAAATGCTAAATCATGTCATTCTGTGGGTTCGCTACATCGATGATCTCTTCCTCATATGGGAAGGGGAAAAAGATCCCTTGAGGCAATTTATAACATCATTAAATGATAATCCCCAACAACTAAAGTTTACATATGAAATTAGTGATCTGAAGATTAATTACTTGGACATTAGGGTACATATCAACAATGGAAGAGTCTGTATGAAAATGCATAGAAAACCAACAAGTGCAAATAGTGGACATCCGAAGGCGCTGAAGTGGAGTGTACCATATAGAGAATTTGTGAGAGTAAAACGCAACTGTACAGAAGAAATATAATTGAAAGCCCAAATGGATGATATGTACTAGAGATTCTATAAGAGAGGATATCCAAACTCAGTTTTAAATGATGCATTAAAAAGAGCAATGCAACGTAAAAGAGATGAATTACTGCTACTTAAAATAAAAACCTGTGATCCAAATACAAACGATATAAGATATCATGCGGTTAGATACAGGCAGTGAAATGACTAAAGAATTGTTAAAAGAAAATTGGAAATTGCTATTACTGGATGAAACATTGTCTAAATCTCTACCTAATTATCTGCTGATCACGTACAGAAGAGCACCAACATTAGGTGATCATTTAACAAGTAGCTACATGATCCCACAGAAGAAAAGTGTTTCAAACTGGTTGACTAATAACCGACAAGGCTTCTGGAAATGTGCAAAATGTAAAGCATGTACCTATGGGAAAAAATGACGCAGTTTACAATATTTAATGGTAGAACAATGAAAATAATGGAAAGAATAAACTATGAAACTCCATATGTGATTTATGTACTGCAATGGGCCTGTGGTAAAAGATATGTGGGCTGCAAAGTAAGTAAGTTATAACTACGTATACTGCAACACATTAGGGCAATTAGCAATCAGGATCTAACATACTCAATGGCGAAACACATATGGGAGCATCATCAAGGTGATCATAAGGGCTTAATGTATTACGGTATCCAACATATTAAACAGCATGATAGAGGATGAGATTGTGAACAGAGTTTCGGTAATTGGAATCAAAATGGATCATCCTGATTGGAAGTGAAATGCCATGGGGTCTAAACATAGATGCAGAATTGCATAGACATTTATAAAAGATGAAAAACTGGGAATAAGGCAATAACATTAGTGAATAGAATGGGCCCTGAGAGGAATAAGAGCTAGATCTGATACTATTCTCTGAGATGGCAATATGAACAATCCACAAAAAGAAAAACATCTCTATATATGACTCTAAAAAATAAATAAATGGACCGGAGAGGGAAAAGAGAGGGGAAAAATATTTGGGAATAGGAACATTATATATGTTTTAGAAATGGACCATTGGATGTTAGACCTATGAGGGACACTTAAATCCTTAATCTGTAGGAGATGTCCACTGGATTTGTTTCAAATGAAAAAATCAAAGGTGTTCTGTTTTGAATAGTTTTAACTCTAAAGAAATGTTGTTCCCGATAAAAGGTACTTTACCGAGATCTGAACCCAACACAGATCATTTTGAATAAGAAACAAAAACATGAAAACTGCTGATAAAATAGTCAAAACTGTAATGGGAACACTGTTGTAAATTGTAACTTGGCTATTTTGCTTAAGATTATAAAACCTATAAGGAGGTACTTCACCTTGCAAATGTAAATTCGAAAACATTATTTTTTTGAAAATTTTGTAGGCTTCAAATAATAGAAAAATAGGAACATAGATATACTTTAAGAGATAAAGAAAGAATGGCTACATATAACTAAGAACTAGTATTGTATGAAGGAGTAGTTCATAATTACAGTCAGCAGCATACATCAATTGATCAGTGATGGGTATCACACGGACAGTGACATCACTAGCGATGAGAAAACGAGAAGCGTTTTTAATTGGTTAAAGGTGGGTGATCACATGATTTAAATACACTGTTATCATACACAACTCTATGGTCAGTCTAAGGCTTAGGCCGAAAAGCATTGCCATTTTGGTCTGGATTAGCACTCTCTGCACTTTGTACTTCACATCATAAATAAAGAAGATACCTTTCGAACTTGTTGACAGTGCAGGCGTCATTCTTGCGGTGAGAAGCTAAGAATCCAGGCTCCTGTTGCTATGTAGTGACTTTTGGTGAAATATATATATATATTTGTGTATATATATATATATATATATATATATATAAACCATTGGTGGTCACCAGTAGGTGATTATAGGTAGGACCTAGGGCCTCATTACGAGTCTGGCAGTCCATGGACTGTCAGACTAGTGTTGGTGTCCAGACCTCCGCCGACGGGGCAGTCCAAGTGCCATATTATGACCGTGGTGCCACACTCCGACCGCCGGCACCACCAGGTTTCCGACGGCCTGGTGATGCCGGCGGTCTCAATTCGCCAGGGCAGCGCTGTCCTCCAGATTACGACCTGTGTTTCCGTCAGCCTTTGTATGGCGGTCCCACGGCCCTGAAAAGGCTGGTGGAAACAGGGTGCCGGGGGCCCCATGGGGGCCCCTGCACTGCCCATGCACTTGGCATGGGCAGTGCAAGGACCTCCATGAACAGCCCCATCACGCTTTTAACTGCCGGAATTACGGGCAGTGAAAAGTGCGACCAGTGCTGCTGCTCCCGACGCACCGCAACACTGCAGCTGACTCGAGTACGAGCTGGCATCAATGTTGTGGTGAGTATTCGCTGGGCCAGCAGCAGAAAACATATAATTAGGCCAGCGTGAGGAAAACTGGAATGGCGGTTTTCCTTTCGAAAGAGTTTGGCGGAAGGTCTCCGCCACCTTCCAAACTCAAAATGAGGCACTCAGTTTCCATAGGAAAATAGTTTTTTTCTTTTGCCTATAACTTGTTGGACGAATCTTCCCAAAAATTTTAAATGAGTACGCTACTCATTTCAGCTGCTGTGTTTAAAGTTTTGGAGTGATTTCTCAAGCAGGGCCAAGAAAATGTTGGGGGTCCCCATGCTGGATTTTAAACATGACTACAGCCCGAACCACTGGAAGGAATTACACCAAATTTGCAGAAAGGCTGCTCTTTGTCCAAAAAGAGCCCTTTTATGTGATTTGGTGTAAATCTGTTTAGTAGTTTTGTAGTTATTAAAGTAAAAAGAAATATACATATGTATGGACGTGGATCCACAGTAAATTTGGCAGTCCCATGCTGATATCTGATTAGCTGGCAACACTTCAGCCAGGAAGTGTTGGCAGACATTTTGGGACTGTGACTCCCCTAAGTTCCCCAAAAAAAGTTAAAAAATAGAGAAAAGGGGCATGGTATTCCTACCCTAAGCCTAGTGCTGGGGTCCCACTGGGACCCCCTGGGCCAAATAGCATTTTATTTTGTCATGAAATTGTGAAGGATCTGCAAATCTGGGCAAAAATGTAGAAAAAAACACTGTGCAGTCTCCCCCGCTTAACATTCCATTCCCAGGTGGGCAGGTCACTATCTAGCTTGGCGTGGATAGCACTGTGCTGATCCTATGCTTAAAAACTTTGCTAGATAAACAGACATTTGAGGTGAGCAAATCTAGAGTGTCGCTGGTATTGTAGGGTGCTCCTTACTAGAGCTGCTCTCCACCTAAACTTGGGAACTACCCAAAGTTCTCTATTCTTTTCTGCATATATATATATATATATATATATATATATATATATATATACACAATATATACACACACACACACACACATATATAAGAGAATCAGCAGAAAGTAAACAGAATTACTGCGAAGGGGAACTGAACTGTAAGACACTATGAAGATCAGCAGTAAGTAATCAAGAGACTTTCACCTACGTGTATGTGTGCTTGCTTGTTGCGCATATTAGCCCAATATCCTGTGCATGCCCCTCCGACATGTTTTTTTAACAATACTGTGTGTGGAAAAGACATTTCTTCCTTGTACCAAAATGTATGTACACAATGCGCACACATATTTATTGTTACCATTTAAAACCTGGTCTTAATTATCTCTTGATATGCATGTCTGTGACACGTGTGCTGAACTCAACCAAATTAGTGATGCAAAAAACATTTGAGTTACAATGATTGCAGATGACACTGAATGGGAAATGATGCTGTAACCTCACATGCTCCGTGAGTCATCTCTTAAAACACAGAGCAGCTCGTTACGCAAGTCATCAATAAAAGATCACTCATAGCAGCCAGCAACAGATTTCTTGAATGTGTGTGTCAGTGTGTCTAATTGCGTGTGTCTATGTGAGTACGTATCTGTCTGACCGTGTATGTCTTTCAAAGCATCCATCTCTGAAAAATCTCTGAACTAGTAAATCATTAGACACCCCAAAATGCTCATACTGCCACCACATTAGTCAGAACGATCTGCAATTTCACTCTTGCAAATAAACATACCATCATCTGTGAGGATTTCAATATGTGGTTTGAAACTGACGAAATTCTTCCCTCTAATGTCCCCTGGGACCACACTCTCTCAAACGAGTCATCTACTTACCAATCAGGACGTCTTTTAGATGATATTTTCATCTGACCTCACGTACTATAAGCCACCTCGTCACTTTACCATGGCCTAACTAGCCCTTCTTTTTAATCCTATAAATTAAATTCCAAGCCAACCTCTACTAGAAGTAGAGACCGGTAATCACTAAACTTTGCAGATCTTATTCAGAATGTCCATCTTTTCTCCACCATCATTTCATCTCAAATAACAAAACAGAAGTAGAAATGAATATTATCCTAGCAGACAGCAACCAGAATATAACCAATTTACTGGTTACAAGTCTTTCAGTCAAGACCATAAAACATTCTATTAATGCCCGGGCAAGACGTGCCCGCAGTTCACCACAGAATTAGCTACGTTCAGAGTAGAAACTCACAGCGCCGAAAGAAAGAGGGAGCCCAAATATCGTCATGAAAAGAAATAGATCTTTTAGAAACCCCTTACCGCCAATAACCAACAGATATGAGCGGTAAAAAAAAACTTCTATATGCAATCTATCTCTCAAGCTCCCAACAAAATGAGAGAACTGTTTCGTATAGGCGATGTTCTATCTACTCCCTCAAGTTCAAAGTCAGCTGTGCTAATGCCAAGAGATCTTTCTAACTTCTCTCTCAAGACTGAGCACATTAAACAACATTAAACAACAAACACATTCTGAAATAGGACAAGAAGAGATCACTGCTGTGACCTCCCCTCTCTCCGTTCTACAAACATGCTTGCATGTTTCAGAGATGTATCTGTTAGTGAAGTAATCAACACGGTATTCCCTTCTTTGCCCTCGAGCTCTCTGATATTTGGCCCACCAAATTCATGAAATAAATAATTGATGTTTTGGCAGATACCCATGCCTTTTTGTTCAATCTGCCTAAGAGGAAAGACACAGCACTGAATAAGTGGAAAAAGGCAAAGGACAAACAACATCACCTGACGACAAATAATTTTCTACCGCTCTCAGTTTTTCCTTCTGTGAGGAAAATTCTGGAGAACATAGATTTCACATGACCCTCTGCCTTTGAGAATGAAACTATATATTCCTTTTTTCTCCACACCTCGGTTAGAACAGGTATGAGAATCAAATCAGTGGTATTCTCTGTTCTGCATGATCTTTGCAGATTTGTCGATGTTGGTGTTGCCAAAGCTCATGCCCCCTATGGTTCTTCCACCACCCTCAACACCACTGATTATGAACTTCTGCTCACAAGACTCTTTAAAATCAGCTTAAGATGACTTAGCTCTGAAATGGATAGAATCGTTTCTGTGTGACTTTAATCAGACCACTTTCTTCTACACATACAATTGGGAGCAAAAAAACTTATTACATATGGTGTTCCACAAGAATTGGTACTTTCAAAATTATTAGCCAATGTGAATATGCTTCTTGTTAGTTCG
Source organism: Pleurodeles waltl (assembly GCF_031143425.1). Taxonomy (NCBI): domain Eukaryota; kingdom Metazoa; phylum Chordata; class Amphibia; order Caudata; family Salamandridae; genus Pleurodeles; species Pleurodeles waltl. The sequence goes on from NC_090440.1 coordinate 1,695,194,239, forward strand.
TACTCTTCATTCCATCAGTTTACAATTTTACACTTACACTGCTGATACACAATTTATTTTCAATCTGCTGGCATAAGAAATCCGTGGCTTGTCCCAAACCTATTGCTTTCCCATTCTCCATTTTCAATTCAATAAAAAATGAATGACCTCTTATTTTTAAAATTAAATCCGGATAAAACTAAACGTTTAACAACCAAGACTTCCCTAGACAAGTGGACTTCCCCCTGTGGCCTGTCTTCATCAGTGCTCCACCCAGCCTAACCTAGTCATCGATATTGATTCTTTCCTCACTCCAGACCCAAATATCCAAAGTAGTGAGCGTCTTCAATGTGTTCAGAACCCGGCAGCCAGACGTATTCCTGGATTTAAGCGATCCACACATTAACACAATATCAAAACCACCTTGCCTGGCTCCCATCAGTAAAATATTTACTTTCAAAACTGTGAAAAACTCGACGTCTTATCCACTCAAATGCCCCACTGTTTCTAAAAGACAAATTTCAAACACATAGGCAAAGTCACAAAATCTGGTCAGCAGTTCAAGTTCACCTATTTACAGAATTAGAACTGTAAATGTTGATGACAGAGCCTTATCTGCAGCAACTGCCAAAATATGGAACAACCTTCTGTTATACCTCTAGGTTCTTTCTCTCTTATTTCGGTTAAAAACAAAACAATATGACGTCTCTTTTCTACCTGTTATGTTTTTCTTGCGCTGCAAGTTTTAGTACTGCTATTCTTTTCAGTAGTGCCTGGAAACTCTGGTGTGCTGATATATACAAATATGGCATAACATCGTTCTTTGCATGTATATGCCTACGGAAGAGTAGCTGTATTTGTGTGATGGTATTTTAAATGATACGTGCGTTCCTGGGTGCATGTGTGCATGTTATCTCTATCAATCTCATTGATCTGTTTGATTCTACGTCTGTCTGTTTATCGCAGAATACCTTTTGGTTTTGTTACCACACATTACCGGAGTTGAGGGTATAGGCGCATCTTCATGCATTCTACAGTATGTTAAAGTTAATGAAAGCTGGCAAGCTGTAATGACAGAATACAACTATTATCTCCAGTCATTTGCAGACATGAACATGAGGCCCGCTTGCCTTTTCTAAGACAAGGGCCTTGATCATTGTCCCAAGCTGACCCGACAAATTGACAAGTACACTGCCATTTTTCCTAAATTACTTTCAAATGTACAGCCTCTTTGGTATCTATTTCTCCAACACTTGAAACAGGTGTTCATGAAAATGGCACATGCTGCAGGATCTCAATTTTTTAGTGTGACTCCATAAAAACCTTCTTTTTTACATTCTTAGTAATCCCCTTAGCTGCTGATTTTTCAGAACAATCTGGCTGCAACGTATAATGCATAAAGTAAAATCTAATAAACGAAAATGAAGGATACCTAGGCATTTTTAATGTGTCAAATATACTCAGTTTAGGAACAGTGTTTATCTGTACAACAAGTCTGAATTTTGGGTTCCCTTACCTATACGATCATATGATCCACAGGGTATTCTACAAAATGTGTTCTCTTTTGCACACAGGCTTACTTTTGGAAGCCAAAAATGGAAACGAATTCAACTGATAATAAAAATTGTTCCACTATTATGAGTTCCCACACTTTTGATAAAAACTGTACCCCATTAGTGTGGGTAGACAAACTGCCCACCCACAGCAAGAAAGGTCTCAAAATGCAACATGGTGGCATCACATTTTTGCCATGATTAATGACCCATTTTGGTGATGTGGGTAGCTGAGGATTTTGGGCCGCGCTCAGCCACCACACAGAGAAAAATGGAAAATCCAGATATTTCTAAAGACTAGGGGGGTCATTCTGACCCTGGCGGTCATGTACCGCCAGGGCCAACGACCGCGGGAGCACCGCCAACAGGCTGGCGGTGCTCCCATGGGCATTCTACAGCCGCGGTCAGAAACGGAAAACCGGCGGTGTCCCGCCGGTTTCCCGCTGCCCTGGTGAATCCTCCATGGCGGCGCTGCAGGCAGCGCCGCCATGGGGATTCCGACCCCCTTACCGCCAGCCTGGCTCTGGCGGTTTTGACCGCCAGAACCTGGCTGGCGGGAACGGGTGTCACGGCATGGGCACTGCAGGGGCCCCCTAACAGGGCCCCACCAAGATTTTCAGTGTCTGCCAAGCAGACACTGAAAATCGCGACGGGTGCAACTGCACCCGTCGCACCCCTTCCACTCCGCCGGCTCCATTCGGAGCCGGCATCCTCATGGAAGGGGGTTTCCCGCTGGGCTGGCGGGCGGCCTTCTGGCGGTCACCCGCCAGCCCAGCGGGAAACTCAGAATTACCGCGGCGGTCTTCTGACCGCGCAGCGGTATTCTGACCGCGCAGCGGTATTCTGACGGCAGGACTTTGGCGGGCGGCGGAGAATGACTGCCTAGATGCCCAGTGGAGCCCAGGGTTGTGTGACCTGTGCACATGCTTTTGCACGGATACCTCTTCTTATTCAAAATGCTCTGAAAACTCAAAACTTAGGCCAGGTTGACACATTTTCTTTACACTTCTGTGAGGTTTACTTCCAGAATCTGTGGGGATCCACAACATTCATAATACCATGTATTCACACACACTTCTGATAAAACAAACCTCACCCATGTAGCTGGGCATATCCTCTGGAACAGGAAAGTCCCCAAAATGCAACATTGAGATATACATTTTTTTGCCATTAAAATGTTACAATTTTGGGGTTGTGGGTACTAGCTGTGGAATCTAGGCTCAGGCTCAGCCAGCAACCAGGGAAACTTACCAAACCGAGACGTTTCTGAAAGCTAGACATACAAAGGAGACTAGAGGTATGACTTGCATGGATCCAAAATTGTACCTAGAATGCTCTGTAAACATCAAACTTTGCCTAAACTCACTAATTTTGCTCACATTTTTGTAAGGGACAACTCATCAATAAAACATCACTCATAGCAGCCTGCAACAGATTTCTTGAATGTGTGTGTCAGTGTGTCTAATTGCGTGTATCTATGTGAGTACGTATCTGTCTGACCGTGTATGGCTTTCAAAGCATCCATCTCTGAAAAATGCCTATACTAGTAAATCATTAGACACCCCAAAATGCTCATACTGCCACCACATTAGTCAGAACGATCTGCAATGTCACTCTTGCAAATGAACATATAATCATTTGTGAGGATTTCATTATGTGGTTTGAAACTGAGGAAATTCTTTCCTCTAATGTCCGCTAGGACAACACTCTCTCAAACAGGTCATCTACTTACCAATCAGGACACACAACATTTCTACTGCCCAGCATTCCTCCAGATAAAAACATTACTTTATTTGTGTGGGTCGGCCTATTGTAAGCGACAGAAATGCAACACGGAGACATCACATTTTCACCATGAAAAACTGCCCATTTTAGCAATATGGGTAACTCTGGAACTAGGGCCCAGGATCAGCTGCCTCCCAGGGAAACCTGCCAAGTCTAGATATTTCTGACAACTAGACACCCAAGGGAGTACCCAAGTGGTGGAATTTGACTGGATCTCACCTGCGTTTTCTCAACAAGAGTGCCCTAAAACCTCAAACCTTGGCTAAAATCACACATTTTCCTCACAATTCTGTGAAAGAAATTTCCAGAATCTGCAGAGATCCACAAAATTCTCATTATTCAGCATTCCCACGGTTCTCACCATAAAAAAAGTTCCCCACTTACGAGTGTGGGCCTATCGCCCACAACATCAATGGATAAAAACAGTGACCGTACAAAATCAATGTGGTCTTCCCATGGTTCCTGCTTCTGTCTGTTCCTGTCCCATGTTGATTGATGGCAGAGTTATGCCCCTCCAAGCATCCATCAATGATGCTGCACGCTTTCACTAGTTTACTGAGATGGGAAGCTTTTACCTTGTCTTCCAACTTATTTTTTTTTAAAAGAAGGATTTTCTTTGGCAATGCAGTGAACTAAGGTGAACGGTGGACGTGAATGGTTCACCAATCATAAGTGGTTAATAGATTTTTTTAGTTTGATTATGAATACTTTAACCTTAAGTTATTTGTCTATAAGGTAAATAGGATTGTGCTTATTGGTTTCTGCAGCTTTCCTGCATCTATAAAGCAGTATGTTTTCGAGCTTGGTCTGAGGTACACAACATTTGAGCCAAGGAAGGCATTTGATTTGAAGTACCAGTAAACTGTTACAACTGGGTTTGTGAAAATTGCCCTGGAGCCCATTAAGACCTAATGACTCTCCCAATATGCCAGACACTTTCACACTGAGGATCTGTGTATCTGTGTTTGCACCTACTGGTCTGTCTGCACACTGTAGGTGGCTGAAAACGACTATCAGTCTCCATAAGAACTTTTTTATTTAAAAATGTATAATGTAGCATTATACACATCTTCAGAGAGTCTGCTTTCTCAGGGGGCAAGTATATGAGTCTCTTGTGAGAATACGAATGGCTGTTAGTTGCCTGCTGTCTCTTTAGGAGCATTAGTGAGTTTTTGGACAACCATGATATGCTATGTTTGTATGTGTCCCTGTGTCAGCCCATCGGTGTCTATTCACATGTGAATATCTGATATGTCCACCTGTGTTCATGTATTTTTGTTCATCTATTTTTGTGTGTGAATTTCAGCTTTTGGAGTGTCAGTATTAGATCAGATCTTCTTTTAACTGTGTGTGTATGTCTGTGTATAAGTTTATATTTCTCACTGTTCTTGCAGTTCTCTTCACAGAATAACAATGTGTGCATGTATATCTGTGTGTGAATGCATCTTCACGTCTGCATGTGAGTGAGTGCCAGTGTGTATGTACATATGACTGTGATTAAGATCAATTGCCCTACAGCCAAATACCACACAAACAGAAAATTTACAAACTATGGAATATTACTTAATAAGAACCGATGGATTCAGAGGAATTAAGGCCCTCATTTCAACCTCGGCGGTCTTTTCCAAAGACCGCCGAGGTTCCGCCGGGCCGAAGACTGCCAGAGTTGGCGGTCTTCCGCCAACATATTATGACTGCTGGCGACCCTCCGCCCTTTTTGGACGGACAGCCGCCAGCTGCCACACTGGCGGTCGGCGGTGTACTGGAGGCTGCTCCACCGTCACCGCCACATCATCAGAACACGCCCACCGAATTACGACTCAGTATTCGGCGTGACGGTGTTCTGGTGACAGGTTGCTGGTGGCGGAACAGCCCCCATGGATCCCGTTCCCTCTCGGAGGATCACTGAAACAGGTAAGGTGATCGTCCATTAGGGGAGGGGGCTGGGGGTTGAGGGGGTGTTGTGTGGTGTGTGCATGCATGGGTGTGTGTGTGTGTGTGTAGAGGAGGTGTGTGAGTGCGTGTATGTATGTGGGAAGTGTAATGTGTGTAGGGGAAATGTTACGTGTATGTATGTGTGCATGTGTGCATGTATGTGCGCATGTATGTGTGTGAGGGGTGTGAGCGTGCGTGAAGGGGGTGTGGGAGGTATGTTTGGGGGGGTCTATGGGGGTCGGGTGTGGGGAGGGGTTCCTACTACTTTTGGGGGTTGGTAGGGGGGTTGTGGGTGTTGGGGGTGGACTCAGGGGAGGGGGAGGCCCCAATCAGTGCCAGGAAACGAACTCCCTGGCACTGATAGTGCATACCGCCATGGATTTAGTGGCGGTTGAAAACCCCACGAAATCCATGGCGGTATGTGGGGTCCTGATACCGCCGACGGACTAGTGACGGCCACCGTACTGGAGACCGTTGTCTCCAGCCTGGCAGTCGTTACCGCTGTGGCAGACGGTGCGGGACACTGGCGGTTTGGCATATGCCAAACCGCCAATGTCATAAAGGGGCGGTAATGACCACCGGCCTGTTTGCGGTCTTACTGCCATTTTTGCACCATCCGCCAGGGTCGTAATGAGGGCCTAAGGCCCTCATTACTACCCTGGCGAAAAATCGCGCATACCGCCGTGCCGACGGCCGCCAACATACAGTGACCGCAGCAGGGTATTATGACCCACACAGAGAAATCCGCCACAATACAGACACCCACACAAGTCCGCCACACCAAAAGTCAGTGACAAAACTGGCAGTAGCAAAACCCAGGACAGGAATACGCCCACAGTATCACGACCCATGAATCAACGCAGCGGTCTTTCAACCGCGGTAAACCATTGACGGTACACACCCTGCGCTCAAAATACACACACACTAACAAAACTACACCACATTGGACAATTCGAACTACATACACCTGACACACATACTCCACACAGTGGAGAAGTGTGGCTCAATGGTTAGAGCGGCAGACCCTGAAGCAGAGATCTGGCTCAAGACCAGGGTTCAAGTCCCGCTTCGGCAGGTCTTGGGCTCAATTCCCCTTGACCAGATAATTCTCGCCTCGGTGCCTAATCTAATTCATGGGTCCCACTCTGCAACTCTGGGCAATAGCTTGCTTAATCTCCACAACGGCCCCAACAGCGCTTGGATGCCTGGCTTCACCCTGGGGGTGCTCAGGAGTGGGCGCCTCACAGGGAAAAGCCAGGAGGGGTTCCATAGCGGTATGAGTACAGCGCCTTGAGACCCTAACGGGTGAGTAGTGCGCTATACAAGTGCTAATTTACAATTTACATTTACACTCACACCACTATAAAACAAATACCCACATTACCCACAAAACTTTCAACGAAAAAATTTGAACAAGCAGAGAGAGAGAAAAGCAAAGACCACATCATCATCCAGAGGCACAGAACACAATCACACATACACCATACACGCACATCACATAATACATCACAACACAGCAACTCACACCACATCATGGCACCTCAAAGACACCCCAGGTTTTCGGAGGAGGAGCTCAGTGTCATGGTGGAGGAAATCATCCGGGTAGAGCCACAGCTATTCGGATCATAGGTGCAGCAGACCTCCATTGCAAGGAAGATGGAGCTATGACGGAGAATCGTCGACAGGGTCAACGCCGTGGGACAGCAACCCAGAACCAGAGATGACATCAGGAAGAGGTGGAACGACCTACGGGGAAGGTATGTTCCGTGGTTTCAAGACACCAGATTGCTGTACAGAGGACTGGCGGTGGACCCCCACCTCCATCCCCACAACTAACAACATGGGAGGAGCAAGTCTTGGCGATCATGCATCCTCAGGGCCTCGCAGGAGTAGCAGGAGGACTGTACTCTGCTAAGTCAAATCTTTACTACTTTATCCCCCCACCCTACCTGCATGCCATCACAAACTCCTATTCCTACCCTCACCCCCATCACTCCAACACCTCACATATACCCCACTATCACAACCCACCCATCACAATACCAAGCCCTGCATGCAACACCAATGCATGGACACCCATCACCACAGATTGCCCAGTAGAGAGACTCATCGAACCCACATAATCACCAATCACACAAGGCCAAGGAGACAGTGCAAGCACATTAATACAGGGGAACACACCAATTGCACAAGATGGCACACACAGATACAATAACAATGCATTTACATCCCAACAGGACCCCTACCCAACGTCGCCGGATAGTAGGTGCCAGCCATATCCAGTCCCCCCACAGAAGAGGCCCACAGTGATAACAGCAGCTCTGCCCATCTGGGTCCTCCGGAGAGTCGTTTCCCCTGCCACTGTCCCAAACCACCACAGAATCTCCCCCCTCAGGAAACACCAGCACAGCACCCACCCAGCGGGCCCATGCCACTGTCCCCAGGACACGTCAATCAGCAGTGTGCCCACCACTACAGGCACCCCAAGCAAACCCACTAACCCAGGACGATCAGGGACCTGGGGTCAGTGGCAGTGGGCACACTGTTCAGGGGACAGAGACACAGGACAACAGGGAAGCTGTGAGGACTACTGTACGACAGGGGGAGGACAGGCCCAGGGAACCCACTCTCCACAAGGCACTCTCCAACATCATGGGAGCATACCACCATTCCCAGGACACCATGGGCACGGTACTGGCCAAGTTTCAGGAGACCCAGCGGCTGCAGGAGGGACACTACATGGGAATCCGGGAAGACCTCACCAAAATCTACATCATCCTGGTCACCATAGCAGGGGTGCTGGCTGATATGGGCAAGACCATGAGGGAGGCAGTAGCACAACAAAGGGCCCCGACACTAGCCAAACCGAGGAACAGTCTTCCACCTCCGCCGACGCTAGTGGACAGGAGGCCCGCCACAGGAACAGCAGGCCACCAGCACCCCACCCCCTGCAGAAGGAGAACCACCCTGCAAACGGTCTCTTCGATCCAGGCAGAAGACAGAGAACACTGCCAAGACCCCGCCAGGAAATAAGACTCTCCTGATTGTCACCCTTCTGTCCCACTATGTCACCCTGTCCAACTTGAACTGCCATTACTCCCCTTCCTATGCCCCATTGGACAATACACCTGTGATACAAATAGACTGGACTCTACTATGGACCTTCCTCCACCATCACCCCAGCCCCTTGCACATACCCCTATACTCATTAGCCCCTAAATAAACATCCTTTAATCACAAACCAATCTGGAGTCAGTCTGATCTTTCACAAATGTATTATTACAACATTAGCAACAAATAGCAAAGTAAATGTTAATTTACTCATTCCAATGTATGACAGTTGTTAGGCAGCAGTACATATAGCATAAGGCAGAATGTGGTACCCAGATCTGCAAAAAGTAAATCCAAAGGAAACAGTCAGTGTCCATAGACAGAGGTTAAGAGGCTGACATGTACAATGTCCTACAGTATTCTGAAATGTGAGGAGAAGTTACAGTCTCTTACCTGTGTGTCACTGGAAGTACTGCATGATGATGTTCAGTCTGTTGTCAATATCTTCTTCCTTTGCCTCCTCTTCCTCACTGTCCACAGGCTCCACCGCTGCCACAAGACCATCACCAGGCTCATCCTCCAGCAGAAAAGGCACCTGGCGTCTCAATGCCAGGTTGTGCAACATACAGAATGCCACGATTATCTGGCACACCTTCTTCGGTGAGTAGTATAGGGAGCCACCTGTTAGATAGAGGCACCGGAATCTGGCCTTCAGTAGGCCGAACGTCCTCTCAATAATACGCCTAGTTCGCCCATGTGCCTCATTGTAGCGGTCCTCTGCCCTTGTCCTGGCATTCCTCACTGGCGTCAGTAGCTATGACATGTTTGGGTAACCAGAGTCACCTGCAAATTTCGAGGGATACCTGTTAGACACACACTAACCCTTAGGGACTACCCCATACCCAGGCACCTACTCATACTGTGTGGGGACATAGGGCTCACCTATTAGCCACACCCGGTGCCTCTGGAGTTGGCTCATCACATGAGGGATACTGCTATTCCGCAAGATATAGGCGTCATGCACAGAGCCAGGATACTTGGCATTCACATGGGAGATGGACTGGTCTGCCAAACACACCATTTGCACATTCATCGAATGGTAGCTTTTTCTATTTCTGTACACTTGTTCATTTCTGCGGGGGGGGGCAAATGCCACATGTGTACCATCAATGGCACCAATGATGTTGGGGATATGTCCCAGGGCATAGAAGTCAACTTTCACTGTGGCCAAATCCTCCACCTGGGGGAACACGATGTAGCTGCGCATGTGTTTCAGCAGGGCAGACAAAACTATGGTCAACACGTTAGAAAACATTGGCTGAGACATCCCAGATGCCATGGCCACTGTAGTTTGAAAGGAGCCACTTGCCAGGAAATGGAGCACTGACAGGACCTTCACTAGAGGGGGGATACCTGTGGGCTGGCGGATAGATGACATCAGGTCTGGCTCCAATTGGTCACACAGTTCTTGGATTGTGGCACAATCAAGTCTGTATGTGATTATGATGTATCTGTCTTCCACTGTCGACCGGTCCACCAAGGGTCTGTACACCGGAGGATGCCGCCATCTCATCATCTGCCCCAGCAGTTGTAGCCTATGGAGGAGAACGTTGAGCAGAGAGTAATTTACCACATAGGTAGGCCAACTGTGTCTGCAGTAATGTTAGTAAATATGTGTGTGAAATAGTTAGTCCGTATATGTGCCAATATGTGCTGTGACGCAGTTAGGTGCCATGCCATGTGCACCCGTGAAATGGCGGCTGCCTGACTTATGAGGAGGGACAAGGGGAAATGAGGTAACTGCGCTGGCGTTGTGCAGTGCAACTCAGCATTGGTTATCACTGGGCCCTATGGGTTCCAGGAGCCAATGGCCATGTACGCCGGCGGTGACGGTACGCACCGCTGCAGACATTTTCTATCTGTTCACTCACCTGATACCTGACCATCAACAGGAGAGGACCTACACTGCAAGTGCTGCTGTGACCTGTGTCTGGAAGCGACAATGGCTCATGTGTCTGGGGAAAGGGCCCCTGCCTTCACTGCGGAGGAGTTGGACAAACTGGTGGATGGGGTCCTCCCCCAGTACACGCTACTCTATGGTCCTCTAGACAAACAGGTGAGTAAACTGTGAGCATGATGCATGGGCAATGCCTGTTTGGAGTGGTGTGGATGGAAGCCACATGTTGGGGGGGCTGAGGGCTGCATGTGAGGATGGTCAGTGTATGTGCATCAGGGCATGGGTGGTAACTGGTGGGCAATGAGTCTGACGGTCCGGACGGGTGAGTAATTTCCTTTCCTCCTGTACTTTCCCTCTAGGTCAGCACCCACCAGAAGAAGGGTATTTGGCGTGCCATCGCCAAGGAAGTGCGGACCTTGGGGCTCTATCACAGACGGAGCTGCCACTGCCGCAAGAGATGGGAGGACCTGTGCCGCTGGAGCAAGAAGACGGCGGAGGCCCAGCTGGGGCTGGCCTCCCAATGTGGAAGGGGTGCCCGTCGCACCATGGCCCCCCTGATGTTCCGCATTCTGGCGATGGCATGCGGAGGTGGATGGGCACTTGATGGCATCACAGCAGCCACAAGGGGGTGAGTACAGTGTCATAAAGCTGACTCTGCGCGGTTTAGGAGGGATCTGGGTGGGGGGTGTGGCCTGTGGGTGCCCCTAGGCCAGGGCGGTCATGCCTGGGTAGGTCCCTTATTTGCAGGCTCAGAAGCACCCCTACCCCAATGGTACAATTGGGCAGCTACTAGTGTGCAGGGTCCTGTCGGTGTCAGGTGTGCATTTGTTGGCGTTAGGCATTGTACCCCATGGGGTGGTGACTACCATAGTGACTGGTTGGGCAAGGCCTAGTGCACAGGGCAGCTCTGTGTGTGTTGTGTCCGCCAACTGTAGTGGTGTTGCTGGCATTGATCATGTGTGTCCTCTGTCTTTCCACCCCTTCTTGTTTTATAACCCTGTCCTTGTGTGCATTAGCATCATCTGGTGGAGGAGCAGAGGTACCGGCGACAGAGGGAGCTGCATCCCACATGGCCCAGGAGGGTGAATCCACAGAGGGTGAAGGCACCAGTGGGACAGAGGGCAAGGGGAGCTCCATGACGGGGACAGGAGGGGATACCAGTGACAGCTACTCCTCCTCTGATGGAAGCGCCCTGGCGGTGGCGGACACCTCTTTGCCCACCCCAACTACAGGTACAGCCGCCACCCCCCCTACCAGCACTGCCCTCCCAAAAGCCCCTCAGCGTGTTTCCCCTGCCCGCTCACCGAGGAGGGTGGGCATCTCCTTCGCTCCAGGCACCTCAGGCCCTGCCCCAGTCAGCCCTGCTGCCCTCAGTGAGGAGGCTATTGACCTCCTGAGATCCCTCACTGTTGGGCAGTCAACCATACTGAATGCCATCCAGGGTGTCAAGAGGCATTTGCAGCAAACAAATGCATACGTGGAGGGCATTCATTCTGGCGTGGCAGCCCAACAGAGAGCATTTCAGTCTCTGGCCTCAGCACTGATGGCAGCCATTGTCCCTGTGTCCACCCTCCCCCCTCCTACCTCCACTACCCAGACCCAATCCCCTCTACCACAGCCTATCCCAAGCATACCTTCAGACTAGCATGCACCCACATCAACAGACAAAAGTGGCTCCGGAAAACATCAGCACCACACATCACACAGGCACTCACACAAGCACCATACCCATGCACACATACCAACATCCACTTCCTCCACTGTGTCTCCCTCTTCCACGTCCTCCACCTCACTCCCAGTCTCGTCTCCACTCACACCTGCATGCACTACATCGTCAGCCACTGCCTCCATCACCAGCACACCCATCACAACACACTGCTCACGTGCAATCACAACCCCTACTACCATTCACACATCCCCTGTGTCCTCTCCCAGTGTGTCTGTGAGCCCTCCTCCCAAAGTACACAAACGCTGGCACACACCCACTCAACAGCCATCCACCTCACAACAGCCTCCAGCCCATGCACCTTCACCCAAACTCAGCAGATATACACCTCCTACAACCACTACCTCTTCCTCCACTCCCACACCCACTCCATCTTCCCGTCCCAGTGTGTCTAAAAAACTTTTCCTAGCTAACTTGAACCTCTTCCCTACACCTCCCCCCACCGTCCGTCCCCTAGGGCCAGCCAGGATGTCTATCTCCCAGTCCAGCACCTCAACCACCACATCTGCGTCTGCTGTGATCCGTGCAAGTCGGGGTGGATATAAGGGGGCACCCTTCAGAGCTGCTAGTGTGGCACCTACAGATGTGAAACACCACCCGATTCTGCCAACTGCCAAGGTCAAAAAGGGGCCGGCTTCCAGCAGGGGAAAGTCGCACCACCCACCCAGCAAGGCCTCGCCCAAACACAGAGAGAACAGTGCCAAGGTCCCAGCAGCGACTGCCAAGGTGGGGAAGGGCCACATGACAAAGGGCAAGTCACCTCAGGGCACGATGCCTCCTGGTGAGGGGCTGGTGACCACCATTTCCTCAGGGATGCCAGCGACCTGTACCACAGTCACCACCGCCTCAACGACCGCCACCTGCACTGCCGCTGCCACAACGGCAGTCTGCAGCATCGTCCCCAAGGATCAGCCATCCGAGGCTGCTGGAGACGGTATGGTGTCTCCCTCCACCACAACAGACACCTGCACCACGGCCAGCACCAGCAGCATCTCCGCCGCAGCCACCGCCACTTGCACCACCATCTGCACCGCCACGTGCCCAGCCGGTACCACTCTATCAGATGTCAGCAGCATCACCAGTGGGCAGCCGCCTGAGGCTGCAGGTGACGTCCTGGACCCTGGACACGCCACTTGAGGCACCCCCTCCAGCACTGGCACGACCAGCAGTTGCTAGCCTAAGTCACTGCTGGATGGAGTGTGGCTCTGCCTCCATGGAGTATCATGCTACCTGTTCCAGGTACATCGCATGGCTCAGACACCCAGGTGTGAGGATGTTAACTGCCACACCCCAGGTGCAGCATCACTGGGCACAATGCCCCCTCCAGAACCAGTGGAGAGATACATCCACTCACCCAATCCTTGTCAAGATGAAGCACACTGGGCACAAAGCCCCCTCCAGAACCAGTGGAGAAAGGCATCCACTCACCCAATCCTTGGCAGGATGAAGCACTCTGGGCACAAAGCCCCCTCCAGAACCAGTGGAGAGATACATCCACTCACCCAATCCTTGGCAATCCTTGGCAGGGTGAAGCACTCTGGGCACAAAGCCCCCTACAGAACCAGTGGAGAAAGGCATCCACTCACCCAATCCTTGGCAGGATGAAGCACACTGGGCACAAAGCCTCCTCCAGAACCAGTGGAGAAAGGCATCCACTCACCCAATTCTTGGCAGGATGAAGCACTCTGGGCACAAAGCCCCCTCCAGAACCAGTGGAGAGATACATCCACTCACCCAATCCTTGGCAGGATGAAGCACACTGGGCACAAAGCCCCCTCCAAAACTAGTGGTAAAAGGCACCCACTAGATAAACTGTGGCTTTGCACTCCCCAGGACCAAGCAGTGGGCAAACCACCCACTTGAGAGACTTGAAAGACTGTGGCTTTGCACTCCCCAGGACCAAGCAGTGGGCAAACCACCCACTTGAGAGACTTGAGAGTCTGTGGCTTTGCACTCCCCAGGACCAAGCAGTGGGCATGGAGCCCCCTCGAGGAGCAGTGGCGTCGTACCATCTTCCGGCTGAGGTGCCCCTCTCCCCTTCCCCCTGAGGTGCCTGTGTTTTTTCGACCTGATGCCCCTGCAGTGTACTCTCCGTTTTGAGGCAGGTGACATGTGTGGGCTTCGCCCATGCTTTTTGGGACCAGTGGTCCACGGACATTTGCAAAGAACAGTGTACGGCCTTGTGTACATAATGTAAATATCTGTATATACTGATTATTTGATTTTCTATGGATATATCTGAATGTTCCAATATAACACTGGTTAGACTCATTTCCTTTTGTCCTTGCGTTCTTCCAGGGGGTGACGGTGTATCTGTATCATTGTTGGATGTGTTTGTGTGTTTGGTGTTGTGGGTGGCGGTGTTGTGTGCCGCGTGTGTGTGTCCCTCTCTTTTCCCTCCTCCCCTCCCCTGTGCGCTAGGTGCAGTACTCACCGTCGTCGCTCCTGCCGCCTTCTTTCTACTTCATGGTGTATTAGTAGATACACCAACATGGGGAGGATCTGCAATTCGGGCTCCACGGCATCCTGGTTCTTCGTGGAGTGTCGAGATGTGAGTGGTTCCCCTTCGTTGTTCAGTTTCCGCCGTACTTTTGATGGCGTTGGTACCACCCCGGAAAATCTGGCGGATTGGTGCCTTGTAATACGGTGGGCGGTACATTGCCTTTTGCCTGTCTGTTGGCGGTGACCGCTGCAGTGTTTGTTACTTCTGCAGTGGCGGACGGAGTGTTAAAGTGGCTGTCTACGTTGGCGGTTTCCGCCGTGGTCATGATCCCATTTTTCTTTTACCGCCGGCCTGTTGGTGGTGTTACCGCCGCTTTAACACCGACCGCCAGGGTTGTAATGAGGGCCTAATTCTTTTTCTTAGACCCAATAAACATTATACTGTGTAATAAGTACGTCGGAGTTCGGGTAAAGTTCTACCTCTAAATACAACTTGCATTGATGGACTCTACTACAGCACCAGCGTATGTCAAAAACTGTATAAGTCTTTTTGTGGAAACAGTAATAGTAAACAATACACTCTGGACATGAGGCATTATAATTCTACAACAATTCACAGCCGAACCATCCCTACCATGTCAAGGCACAAGAGGGCAGCTTATACAGAATACAGAGAATGTTTTATGCTGAATGTTGTGCATGATAACATCAAATTTACACTGTTTGCAAAATAAACAGAAATAATGTAACACCAAGCAGCTTCCACCCAAATATATACTGGAATATTTTCCACACTCACAGCTATTAATTGTCAAGAGAACTGTGTCAGAACCATTTGACTATATCACACAAGAAAAGAAAAGGACTGATACATTTATCTAAGCTTTCTACTCATTAACCACTATGGATGAACGAAAGAGAGTCAAATAACAAAATCGCACAATCATTTTCAAAAGAAAAATGACAGCACAAAAAGAGAGATTCAATTTTGTAAATCAATATTCTTTACAACTGCAGAAAATCACACAAAGCTTACTAGGATATTGGACATTGATTGCAGCAGACCCAAAATTATGTAGCGTGGAAAAGGCCAATGATGTCATGCCAGCATAACAAAACACCAAAGTTGCCATTATTAAAATCTACAGGAAAGCATGCAATATACAAACAATCCTGAGCGAAAAAAGTAGGAACATATCTGCTTTTGAAATGTATTCATTGTACACGCTTTAGCAAAGAACCTATTTAACAGCACCCAACTACAAGTTAATCCATCAGAATGAAATGATATATTACTTGTGACTTCGTCCTTGTCTAAATGGATCCGTAGCCAGGATCTCACGGAAAGCAGAGAAATGTTACAAAGAATAAAAGTAATATAAGAATGGGTAACATAAGAACGGGTAACATAAAATAAACAGTAGCTGCACATTGGGTCCAACAAAAGTAGAATATGAATCGGACGAGATTCCAGATCATGGAAATTGTGCCTAGAACAAATACTAGAGATGATCTTGAACAGTTGCTGTCACACAGCAAGCACTTTTGGATACACCAACTAAATACCCTACAACTTATGGGTCTGAATGTGAAGCCTGAGATGATGTGATTCTTATGACACTTTTCAGAAAATGAGAATAGTTAAATAAAACTCTGAAACAGGAATGAATATGCAAGTGCAACAGGCATAACGAACACAATAGCTTACAGTACGTACAATGAACGGAAATAATTATACTTTCATACAAATACATTATGAGAGGACCAATTTGTTTGTTTTTAACCAAACGCGATACGTGTATAAATAAGTATTACATTAAGTAACGGAAATAGATTGAACCATATAATAGATGCACAGCACACATACTTAAGTTTTCTTTACAGAATACAGAGGGTATTTACAAAAGGACATACACAGTGACTGTGTATAAACATACAGACTTCCTGTTTTCCATTTCTATTATGGTTAAGTTAGATGAGAAAGTAAAACTGGTGAAAGGATTACATGCCGCAAGAGATGACTGGAAGTTAGAAACCATAGGAACAGTGAAACGACCAGAATTCATACGCCCCTGGCATAAACTGTGCATCACTTGTGCATATTGCCAACAGACATTGAATGTGACCACCACAAACAATACTGAAAGCTAAGCAGAAACTTGAGACTGAAACTTTGTTACACAAAATGTTAGTTCAGTCGTACACACGTCTTTTCAATTTTCAGAGAGGTCTCAAATGAGCTGGGTATGAGTTTTGAACAAATTATTTACTTCTCTTCAAATAAGGACGCAGAATGTTTTAGATGCCCATGTTGCGGTAAGCCTATACAAGCAAAATATATGTTGTCTATGTGAGCATGTTCTTATAGAAATATTCCTTAATTTTTGTCACAGTTCGAACATATGAAAATATATTGAACTTTATTCACTGTATCTAGAATTAATAGTGATGTTAACTGTGGCTGAAACTTGATCGCTTTAAGGAGTAATTAAAATGTATACAACATATGTACATATGTACAACATTTGTTTTTAACCAAACGCGATACGTCTATAAATAAGTATTACATTAAGTAACGGAAATAGATTGAACCATATAATAGATGTACAGCACACATACTTAAGTTTTCTTTACAGAATACAGAGGGTATTTACAAAAGGACATACACAGTGACTGTGTATAAACATACAGACTTCCTGTTTTCCATTTCTATTATGGTTAAGTTAGATGAGAAAGTAAAACTGGTGAAAGGATTACATGCCGCAAGAGATGACTGGAGGTTAGAAACCACAGGAACAGTGAAACGACCAGAATTCATATGCCCCTGGCATAAACTGTGCATCATTTGTCCATATTGCCAACAGACATTGAATGTGACCACCACAAACAATACTGAAAGCTAAGCAGAAACTTGAGACTGAAACTTTGTTACACAAAATGTTAGTTCAGTCGTACACACGTCTTTTCAATTTTCAGAGAGGTCTCAAATGAGCTGGGTATGAGTTTTGAACAAATTATTTACTTCTCTTCAAATAAGGACGCAGAATGTTTTAGATGCCCATGTTGCGGTAAGCCTATACAAGCAAAATATATGTTGTCTATGTGAGCATGTTCTTATAGAAATATTCCTTAATTTTTGTCACAGTTCGAACATATGAAAATATATTGAACTTTATTCACTGTATCTAGAATTAATAGTGATGTTAACTGTGGCTGAAACTTGATCGCTTTAAGGAGTAATTAAAATGTATACAACATAAATGACTAAACTGAAGGTGAATAATTAATTAATATTTTATTTTATGTTACAGATTCGTTATGCAATGTACATGTAACAATGACGAAGAGTCAGACTGGCATTAAAAGCATTTAGGCCCTGATTAACTCACTGCACTTTATAGCACGTTTTGTAGTACTACAAACAGTACTACAACATGCAATTCACAAACTACATATGAAGTTTTCCAATGCTGTACTCCATGTGTGCTGTGTTCTAAGGCCCGACTGCAGAGCCTCCGGTGCGGACAACTCTGCACATGAAAGTATAGGGATTGCAGAGTGATAAAACTGCACTTAGTTTGTGAATTCTGAGAAAGTAGTAAACTTACTCTACCAAGTGTAAGTTTACGGTTGTGACTGAGACCCTTAGTGTTTAAACGTTTACAAGTGGACTATGGCCCTTATTACAACATTGGCGGTAAAAGCCACTTACCGCTGTGCAGAAGACCGCCAACACACCGCCGCGGCCACGGAATTCCGCCACAGCTATTATGACCCACAGCACGGAATCCGCCAAAATTCAGACACCCACACAAGTCCGCCACACCAAAGGTCAGCGAAAACAAAACCTCCACTGTCACGCCAACAGAAATACGCCCACACTATCACGACACACGAATCCACGCGGCGGTCTTTCAACCGCGGTATTCCATTGGCGGTAGACACCGCTGCGCTCAAAATACACACACATTTACAAAACACAACCACATTGGACAATTCAAAATACACACACCTGATACACATACACACACCACTCCCACACACCCATTACAATATAAAACACACACCCACATCACCCACAAACCCCTACGACCACAATTACCGAGAGAAGGCCAAAGAGAGACACTACAAACAACTACCAAGCATCCACAGGCACACAATACCATCACCCACATTACTTCCACGCACCTCAGACAACACACCACTAAATATCACCCCACTTATCACTACACACACCACCCCACACATCACCCACACCACCCCATGGCACAGCAAAGACACCCTAGGTTCTCTGAGGAGGAGCTCAGGGTCATGGTGGAGGAAATAGTCCAGGTAGAGCCACAGCTATTCGGATCACAGGTGCAGCACACCTCCATTGCTAGGAAGATGGAGCTATGGCGAAGAATAGTGGACAGGGTTAACGCAGTGGGACAGCACCCAAGAAATAGGGATGACATCAGGAAGAGGTGGAATGACCTAGGGGGGAAGGTGCGTTCCGTGGTCTCAAGACACCACCTTGCGGTTCAGCGGACTGGCGGCAGACCCCCACCTCCTCCCCCACAACTAACAACATGGGAGGAGCAGGTCTTGGCGATTCTGCATCCTGAGGGCCTCGCAGGAGTAGATGGAGGAATGGACTCTGGCAAGTCAAAGCTTTACTATTACATGCCCCACCCTACCTGCATGCCATCACATACCCCCACCCTCACCCCCATCACTCCTACTCCTCACAAATGTCCCACTATCACAACCCACCCATCCCAACACCAAGCCCTGCATGCAACAACAAAGCATGGACACCCATCACCAAAGCATGGCCACTGCACATACCCATACACCCCCCTAAACCATCATCACACAAGGTCCCACACAGGAATGCAAGCACTGGTACACGGACACCCACCTATTGCACACCATGGCACACACAGATGTAATAAACATCCTTTTATACCCCTGCAGGACCACTACCCAACGTCACCGGACAGGAGGGTCCACACATGTCCACACCACCAACAGAAGAGGCCCACAGTGATGACAGCAGCTCTGTCCAACTGGATCTAGATGACCAGCCCGGCCCATAGGGGACCTCCGGAAAGTCGGTTCCCCTCACTCAGTCACAGGCCACTAGTCCAGGGGACGGAGGCCCAGGAACACAGGGGAACTGGGAGGGCTGCTATGTGAAAAGGGGAGGACAGGCCAAGGGAACCCACTCTCCATAAGGCCCTCTCCTCCATCATGGGAGCCTACCACCACTCCCAGGAGACGATGGCAACGGTACTGGCCAAGTGTCAGGAGACCCAGCGCCTGCAGGAGGAACAGTATTTGGGCTTCAGGGAGGAACTCAGAGCCATCAATTCCACCCTGGGCACCATCGTAGGGGAGCTGAAGGAAGTACTCAACACCAGGAGGGACACTGTGGCACAACAAGGGGCCCCTGACACTAGCATGGACAATGGACTGCCCACCACCCCCGCCGGCGCTAGTGGATAGGAGGCACCACCACAGGACCACCACACCAGCACCCCTCACCCTGCATAGGGAGAACCACCCCGCAAACAGTCCCTGAGATCCAGGACAAAGACAGAGAACGATGCCAAGACACCCGCCAAGAAATGAGACCACCCTGATTGTCATCCTTCTGTCCCACCTTGTCACCCTGTCCATCCTCAAACTGCCCCAGCTCCACTTCCTATGCCCATTTGGGCAAATGCACCTGTGAGACTAATAGACTGGACTCTGCCATGGACACTTCCACCATCACCCCTCACCATTTTACAACCCCCTCCAATATTGAGTACTTAAATAAACACCCTTGAAGCACAAAACAATCTGGAGCTCTTTCAATTGTAATGTCAACATACCTATGTCACACAGCTCTAGTCCATGAGGAAACAAAGCAGATGTCACACTGTGGGACACACATCTGTGAAATCGTAAGGGAAAGTGACAACTCAGTGACCATACACTGGGTGAAAACGACAGACGGTAGAGAGGTAGCAGTGTTAAAGTACATGTAGTAGGCAGGTTTGTATTCTTACCTGTGTCTCACTGGAAATATTGCAGGATCACCGAGTTCCTGTTGTCCATGTCTTCTTCTTCTGCTTCCTCGTCTTCACTGTCCACAGGCTCCACAGCTGCAACAACACCGCCATCTGGACCATACTCCTGCAGAAAAGGCACCGGTCGTCGCAAAGCTAAGTTGTGAAGCATACAGCAGGCCACGATGATCTGGCACACCTTCTTTGGTGAGTAGAATAATGATCCACCTGTCATATGTAGGCACCTGAACCTGGCCTTCAGGAGGCCGAAGGTCCGCTCTATTATCCGCTGAGTTCGCCCATGGGCCTCATTGTAGCATTCCTCTGCCCCTGTCCAGGGATTCCTCACTGGGGTCAGTAGCCATGACAGGTTGGGGTAACCAGAGTCACCTGCAAATGGCGAGGGACAACTGTTAGACACACACTAACCTGTAGGGATATCCCCAGACCCAGACAACCATTCCCACTAACTTGCTTCCAGGTGCTCACCTATTAGCCACTCATAGTGCCTCTGGAGTTGACCCATCACATAAGGGATGCTGCTATTCCGCAGGATGTAGGCGTCATGCACTGAGTCAGGGAACTTGGCATTAACATGGGAGATGTACTGGTCTGCCAAACACACCATCTGCACATTCATGGAATGATAACTCTTCCGGTTTCTGTACACCTGTTCACTCCTGCGGGGGGTACCAAATCCACATGGGTCCCATCAATGGCACCTATGATGTTGGGGATATGTCCCAGGGCATAGAAGTCTCCTTTCACTGTAGGCAAATCCTCCACCTGAGGGAAAACGATGTAGCTCCGCATGTGTTTCAGCAGGGCAGACAACACTCTGGACAACACGTTGGAAAACACAGGCTGGGACATCCCTGATGGTATGGCCACTGTTGTTTGAAATTACCCACTTGCAAGGAAATGGAGTACTGACAGCACCTGCAATTGAAGGGGGATTCCTGTGGGATGGCGGATAGCTGACATCAGGTCTGGCTCCAGCTGGGCACACAGTTCCTGGATTGTGGCACGGTCAAGCCTGTAGGTGATGATCACATGTCTTTCCTCCATTGTCGACAGGTCCACCAGCGGTCTGTACACCGGAGGATGCCGCCATCTCCTCACATGTCCCAGCGGACGGTGCCTATGAAGTACAACAGCGAGCACAGAGTCAAACAACTCAGAGGTACGTACCCACAGCTTACACAGAACACGAATCATAATCCGAAAATTGGCCTGTATGTGTGTTGAGGCTAGGCCTAGGTATGTGTGACGCAGTTAAAAATTAAGCCATGTGGGCCCCTGAAATGGCGGCTGCCTGACCTGTAAAGTGGGACAATGGGATGTGAGGTAACTGCGCTGGCGTTGTACACCTTCGCAGTAGACGGTCGAAGACCGTGGCGCAATGCTGCATTGGTCCCTATGGGTCCGAGGAGCCAATGACGATGTACGCCGGAGGTGACGGTACACACCGCCGCGGACGTGACTGCCCTTTTCTATCTGTTCAATCACTCAATACCTGATCTTCGACAGGAGAGGACCTACACTGCAAGTGCTGCAGTGACCTCGGTCTGGAAGAGACAATGGCTTGTGCGTCTGGGGAAAGGGCCCCTGCCTTCACATCGAAGGAGTTAGAGAAACTCGTGGATGGGTTCCTCCCCCAGTACACGCTACTCTACGGTCCTCCAGACAAACAGGTAAATACACTGGGAGCATGCTGCATGGGCTATGCCTGTGTGGAGTGGGGTGGATGAAAGATGGGGGGGAGATTGAGGCGTGCATGAAACGATGGTGAGTGCATGTGCATCATGGCAAGGGTAGGGATGGGGGCCAATGACTGTGACGGTGCATTTGGTAATAACTTTTCTTTTCCCCCTGTACAATTCATGTAGGTCAGCGCCCACCAGAAAAAAGATATTTGCCGTGCCATCGCCAAGGACGTCCGGACCCTGGGGGTCTACCACAGACGGAGCACCCACTGCCGTAAGAGATGGGAGGACATTCGCCGTTGGAGCAAGAAGACGGCGGAGGCCCAACTGGGGATGGCCTCCCAATGTGGGAGGGGTGCCCGTCGCACCATGAACCCCTGATGTTCAGGATCCTGGCTGTGGCGTACCCGGAGTTGGATGGGCGCTTGGGGGCATCACAGCAGCCACAAGGGGGTGAGTACACTCTCATTCTGCTGATTTTGCGTGCAGTGGAGGTGTCTGGGTGGGGGAGGTGGGCTGTGGGTTTCCCTAGGCCAGGGCGAGTTTAGTAGGCAAGGTCCCCTTGTTCTGGCAGACCCTGTGGCACCCCACTTCACCTGTGTACAGTGCCAAGTACACCTAGTCAGGCTCCTGTGTCATCCATGTGTGCAGATGTCATCCATAGCCTTGTAGGCCATGTCCCAGGGACTGAACAGTAGAGCCCAAGTGCGCGGCATAGTGCAGGGGGCTTCTGTGTCTGTCGTGTCTGCCAACGGTAGCGGTAATGCATGCACTCAACATGTCTTTCTTCTTTCATCCCCCCGCTTTTTGTGGTCTCCCTGTTCTTGTGTGCATTAGCATCATCAGGCGGAGGAGCACTGGCACCGGAGCAGGAGGGAGCTGCATCCCACATGGCCCTGGAGGGCGAGACAACAGATTCGGAGTTCACCAGTGGGACAGAGGGCGAGGGGAGCTCCACGGCGAGGACAGGAGCTGACACCAGTGACACGGACTCGTTCTCTGTTGGGAGCTCCCTTGTGGTGGTGTCAACATCTGTGCCCCCCGCACCTACAGGTACAGCCACCCCCCCTACCAGCACCGCCCTCCCAGCAGCCCCTCAGCCTTTGCCCCGTGCCTGCTCACCCAGGAGGGTGGGCATCACCTTCGCCCCAGGCACCTCAGCCCCTGCCCCAATCACCCCTGCTGCCCTCAGTGAGGAGGCCATTGACCTCCTCAGGTCCCTCACTGTTGGGCAGTCTACCATTTTGAATGCCATCCATGGTGTAGAAAGGCAGTTGCAACAAACAAATGCATTGCTGGAGGGCATTCATTCTGGTCAGGCGGCCCTTCAGCGAGCTTTTCAGACTCTGGCCTCAGCACTGATGGCAGCCATTGTCCCTGTGTCTAGCCTCCCCCCTCCAACTTCCTCCACCCAGACCCAATCCCCCCTACCTCAGCCTATCCCAAGCACACCATCAGACCAGCATGCACACACGTCAACACACAAGGGAAGCTCAGGCAAACATAAGCACCACACATCCCACAGGCACTCATGCAAGCATCACACACATGCAGACACACCTACATCCACTGCCTCCACTGTGTCCCCCTCCTCCTCGTCTCCCTCCTCCCTCCCAGTCTCATCTCCACTCCCACCTGCATGCACTACATCTACAGCCACTACTGCTATCATCAGCACACACACCACCACACCCTGCTCACGTGCAGTCACCACCCCCACTGCCATTCACACGTCCTCTGTGTCCTCTCCCAGTGTGTCTTTCAACTTTTGTCTGTGACGTCACCTCCCAAGATACACAAACGCAGGCACACACCCACCCAACAGCCACCCACCTCACGACAGCCTCCAGCGCATGCACCTTCGCCCAAAGTCACCAAACGAACACCTCCTACAACCACAACCTCTTCCTCCACTCCCAAACCCCCTCCAGCTACCCATCCCAGTGTTTCCCAAAAACTTTTCCTGTCCAACCTTGACCTCTTTCCCACACCTCCCCCACCCCGTTCATCTCCTAGGGCCCGACTCTCCAGGTCCCAACCTAGCACCTCAGCCACAACATCTCCGGGACCAGTGGTGCCTGTAGTCACCGGAATCTGGAGTGCACCGGCCACCAGGGCAGCCAGTGTGGCACGGAGCCACAGCACGGACAGTCTCCCACCTGTGAAGCATCAAAAGTTGGCCACTGCCCGGCGGGAGAGGGGGAAGACTCCAGCCACGAAAGCCGCTCCCAGGGGTACAGGTGGGAGTGTGGAGTCAGCTGCAACACCTTCCAAGGTGGGGAAGGGCCACAAGAAAATCAGCAGGTCTGGGAAGAGCAGCACGGTGGAGAAGACCGCCATCATCCCTGCTGCCCAGGAGGCCACCGCCATCATCCCCGCTGCCCAGGAGGCCACCGCCATCATCCCCGCTGCCCAGGAGGCCACCGCCAGCACCTGCCCTGCTGCCCAAGAGGCCACAGCCACCAGCCCTGCTGCCCAGGAGGCCACCGCCATCATCCCCGCTGCCCAGGAGGCCACTACCTTCATCCCCGCTGCCCAGGAGGCCACTGCCAGCACCTGCCATGCTGCCCAAGAGGCCACCGCCACCAGCCCCGCTGCCCAGGAGGCCACCGCCATCATCCCCGCTGCCCAGGAGGCCACCGCCAGCACCTGCCCTGCTGCCCAAGAGGCCACCGCCACCAGCCCCCCTGCCCAGGAGGCCACCACCGTCACCCCCACTGCCCCGGAGGCCACCACCAGCACCTGCCCTGCTGCCCAAGAGGCCACCGCCACCAGCCCCACTGCCCAGGAGGCCACCACCATCATCCCCGCTGCCCAGGAGGCCACCGCCAGCACCTGCCCTGCTGCCCAAGAGGCCACCGCCACCAGCCCCACTGCCCAGGAGGCCACCGCCAGCACCAGCCCCGCTGCCCAGGAGGTCACCGCCAGCACCAGCCCCGCTGGGCCAGACAGGACCACCAGCACCAGCCCCGCTGGGCCAGACAGGACCGCCAGCACCAGCCCCGCTGGGCCATGAAGGACCGCCAGCACCAGCCCAGCTGGGCCAGACAGTACCGCCAGCACCAGCCCCGCTGTGCCAGAAAGGACCGCCAGCACCAGCCCCGCTGGGCCCTGAAGGACCGCCAGCACCAGCCCCGCTGGGCCTGGAAGGATCGCCAGCAGCTGGGTCACTGCAAAGGACCCCGCCGCAACAAGAACAGCTGAACAGGGCACCGCCACCACAAGCACCACTGAACAGGGCACCGCCGCAACAAGCACCGCTGAATAGGGCACCGCAGCCACAAGCACCGCTGAACAGGGCACCGGCACCGCTGAACAGGGCACCGCCGCCACAAGCACCGCTGAGCACGGGACCGCCGCCATAAGCACCGCTGAAGACGGCACCGCCGCCACAAGCACTGCTGAACAGGGCACCGCCGCCACAAGCACTGCTGAACAGGGCACCGCCGCCACATGCACCGCTTTCCCATGAGCGCCAACGGCACTGACGCTACTGAGTCCGTCAAGAGCAGGATGAAGCACTCTGGGCACAAGGCCCCCTCCAGAACCAGTGGAGAGGTACATCCACTACCTTAGTCCTTGGCAGGATGAAGAACTCTGAGCACAAGGCCCCCTCCAGAACCAGTGGAGAGATACATCCACTACCTCAGTCCTTGGCAGGATGAAGCACTCTGGGCACCAAGCCCCCTCCAGAACCAGTGGAGAGATACATCCACTACCTCAGTCCTTGGCAGGATGAAGCACTCTGGGCATAAGGCCCCCTCCAGAACCAGTGAGGTTTCCATGCAAATGTTAACGGGTCCGGAGGAAAGGATCGGGCCTTGGGGCACTACAAAGGGCACTAGCATGGAGAGGGGTTTATATTTCTAAATTTTGAGTCACATTTTTGATAGAGGTACAATTCGAAGACTAAGAACCTCATTTATGCTTTCCCAGGCCAACCACCAAGCCAATTGCACAATGAGAGCCCTACCTTTGCAACATTAGCACTCCTCTGCGCTCCAAAATTTGATTTCCTTTCCACACAGATGTAGAATATTTGCCAACAATATTTTTGCCAACCTGTAAGTAATATTTTCAGCAAAACTGCTTCAATGTCACCGATCTACCACGTTATGGCCGCATGGCCTTCATTTTTCATAGACAAGCTCTCAAAGTGGTGGCTGTGCTCATGTATTAGGGGCACTATTCTGTTTTTCCTTTCCTGCCTGGGACCCTCGTGTTCCATGGACGGGGTTGGACGTGTAGGCTTCCAATGCCATGATGATGATGCTTCTGCAGCAACGGGCCCACTGCGAAGGTACTTCTGATGTCAGAGCTAGTTGAAAGTGTCAAAAAAGAGGGCCCTGAAAAGTATGTACAGCAACCCTATCAGGGGAAAAGACAATGTAAATACACAATGAGGCCACCCTATTATAACATATAAAACATTACAATAATATATACAATATACAAAGAGCCCATACATCAACTTGACTCCTTCTCTTTATTATATATTGATTTACATCAAAATAATCATAATATATAAATATTCCTTTTTCAAAGTTACAATAATGTACAAGTAATGAGACAAATTAAACCAAATAAAGAAAAAGAGACTCGTATGCACCCCCTAAGTCAATCACACCTCACATCCAAAAATAAAATAAACTATGATTTACACCTATTCGATCATTCTTATACTAAATCATATGCTGCATCTGAAAGTGTGATGAGAGATAATTTTGGGAAAGATGTCACCTTCCCACATAATATTTCACATAATTACTTGTGTCTACCATGCAGCGGAGCATCACCCCCCACCAGCAGCAGCCGCTGCAAACCTTTAACAACCAAACGATAATAAACTACGTTTATTATCGTTTGGTTGTTAAAGGGTCAGGCCATGGGGTATGACGGGGACGAGGGAGTGCACTGTGCGCTCCCCTCAGTGCACATGTGTGTTTGGCAGGCCGTCTCGGGCTGGCCAAACACACATGCACAGTAGGCTCTCTCCAGCCCTTCACTGTGTTGCCGGGCTGGAGAGAGACTGCACAGGCTCTCAGTCTGCCTGGGAGCACCCTGTCTAGGCTCTCCTAGCCAATCCTGATGCTGCTTTGAGCAGCGTCAGGGCTGGCCGCAAGGCAGGCTGGGAGCCTGTGCCTGGAGGGATCGAGGTCAAGAGGAGCAGCAGTGCGGAAGCAGCAAGGCAGGTAAATACATTTTTTACATTTTTTAAAATTGTATTATTCGCAAACTCTCCTCCATGCCGCCACACGCCACCCCTCCCCCTTTAATCCCCGCAAGCCGCGACTGCTACCATGATATGAAATTGAGAAATCATGACAAAAACAGGTGTAACCGGACAACAGTGTGAAGCACATCAAGCTCAAGCACCAACAGTGAAAAATTACAAAGAGATAGGTAGCACAGAGGAGGGAGCAACAAATCGCGAGCCACGCTAAATACAGAAGCTGCTTGTCTTATGAATGGTGAGATGAAAGCCAGCATAGAGCCTCATAAATCAGACTGTTTAACTCAAAAAGTGAGTTCACAATACAAGACTGAGCAACTTTGTGCGAGAATGAATGTCAGTGGTGCGGTGTAATTCTAGAAGACGAAATGGCATAGATGAAGTGAAAGGTTTAACGTATAGCGATATATAAGACAAAAAGGTATTAAGTTTATCACAACATGTCTTTCTGAAAATATTGAGACTGTTAATTTGGAGTTCATTGATATATTTTTATAAGAACAGCTTGGTTCTCCACTGTTATATATGGTATTTTGAATTAACTGTCACCTTCATTCATTGGGGTATGTTCCCGTTCTATATAAACTTCTCACAGTATTATCTGTGGTTTAAATTATCCTAAAATCTACTAGGGAGAAGGGAAATTGCATTTCTAGGATTTCCAACTTTCCAAACAACAGCCTGAAAGTCCAAATGGCTGAAAAAGGTGCATAAAAAAGTCGTAAGTATAGTGAGCACAGTGAAATAACGCATTATAGTCACACTAAGGGGGTCATTCCGACCCCGGCGGGCGGCGGGCGCCCAAACACCACTCAAATGACCGCGGGGACCATTCTAACTTTCCCGCTGGGCCGGCTTCAAAAGATCGCCCGCCGGCTCAGCGGGAAAGCCCCAGCAAAGATGAAGCCGGCTCCGAATGGAGCCGGCGGATTTGCTGGGGTGCGACGGGTGCAGTTGCACCTGTCGCAATTTTCAGTGTCTGCCAAGCAGACACTGAAAATCTTAATGGGGCCCTGTTAGGGGGCCCCTGCACTGCCCATGCCAGGACCCGGCTGGGCGACCGCGGCTTCACAGCCGCGGTCGGAATACCTGATGTAGCACCGCCAGCCTGTTGGCGGTGCTACCTCCGGCCTCGTAATGAGGCCCTAAGTCACATTAATTCAAAACATATAAGAGCCCGTTTGGCATTATGCTTAACGTCTGTAGATTCATATCCCATCCTCGTCACCTCTGAAGTAACACACTGTCACAACGATAAAATTCAGAACGTTACAATCCTGCTACGAGTACAAAATCACAAGTACACAGAAGAAATATTTGCCAGTAGCAGGACTCAAGCAGCGGTCAAACCAATTTGATACCCCACCAGATAGTAGCAGGCACCAAGATTATTCAAGAAGGGATCTCTAGTCAATTGTTTTGCCGTTCTTGCACATCAAGTTACTTCACTGGACACTTGGCTTATGAAAATCACAGAACAAACAGACATACTAAGAAAAACAAGGAGATTTGGAGAGTCAAGTAGATGACTGTCTACCAAGGCAGAACCCCAAGTTTGGGCAATCTCCTACATAGGGTCTTACTGGACATTGGCAATCACAGCCATTCATCAAATTTAGAATAGTATGAGATTTCAGAGGCAGAGGGCAAATAAGGGGATATTGCCCAAAAATTATTGGCAATGTTACTGATGGGCGTCTTCCTGGAGTTAAAGACCTGAGATTTCCACCAGAAATTTCAGGGAGCTCACAGTCTTTCCCTCAAAAGAACCTCAGCATATTAATATCTATCTTGGTAACTTTTTGTTGTCAGAACCTCTTATGTCTGTCTCAAGGCAGAACATACCACTAAAATATCTCTCTTACTTTTTTTCAAGACTTGGTATGAGTTGTGAGCCGTGGAAACTCGTTGACACCTTAAGGAATTCTTGGATCCATTCATGTTCTGGGCACATAGTTTACTTGCAAGGTCCAGCTAAATTCAAATCTTTTCATGAAGTACATAGTCACTTATGTTTCCCTCCAACAGAGGCCATCCTCTTGTTCGATGAACTGTCACACAAACATCATGACGCTTCTAGATGCAAGCTGGGGGTTACACAAGTGTATCTTTAAGTTTGTAAAAAATGTTCAGTAAGGCAAATGTGCTCCAACTGTATGCATTTATATACTCTTTTGCATAAAGGACTATTAAGTTGTTATTGATTTCTAACTTACGATATTCATGATTCTCGTCTCTTCTTGCATCTAGGCTAGTGGCAAGTGGCTTTCCCACATATCTGTAACTTTTCTCACACTTTCTAATGCAGCACTGCTATGCCAGCATGCAACATTGTTATTGGAGTTCTCTCAGGGAAGAGAATGTGCTGCTTTAGGACTGGAGATGCGGCATTCGAGGGACAAACAAGTGAAGAACATCGGCAATAAAAATCTTATTTTTGTACAGCATATTTGGCTATTGATGAGAAACAAACTAAAATAGAGAATCCAAAGACTGTATCTGCCTAAACAAAAGAAATATGTTGGGAGGCATGCTGATACGTTTTAGACACATTCTCTCTGGGATCCAGAATTTTGCAAATGATGCCTGGGCGTGTGTGTATTAGCTGGAAAGTAAACCATTTTTGCCAGCCAAACACACTATTGCAGGTTATGGTTATTTTACACTTGAAAAAGCATAAATGTGATATGATCTCCCTGTATGGGATTTCACCTATCTTGTGGACAAAGGTCACACGAAGAACAAGTCCACTCTAAAAAATGCTGGTTAGCCCCCCTCTCAAACATCTAACACATGGTGAGCAGCAATTCTAGCATTTAATGAAGATATTAGCATCTCCAGGTTTTCTTCAGGTCCTGGGTCATTCCTAATTTTTTGGTTTTACTCAGTTTAAGGCCCAAATTAGACGGAAAACGTCTTGTGGGCCATACTGTTGGAAGAAACTGCAACAATAAGGGAACACTCATACAGAGACAAGGCTGCAATTTCATCTTTTTTTTAAAAAACCTTTGTCATTTTACAATCGATTGACAAGATACAACAACGCAGCACCATGAACAAAGGTTACATCGCAAAAGCAACAGAGACAATCTTGGTTCATATCATGATAGCATTTACACTTATGGCGCCCAACAGGGGAGGCAAGAGATATATTGAAGTGCAAACATAGCCAATTTATTCATATCCTGCCACCCGCTTGTGCCTATACTTTCCCACCTAACAATTACACCTCACCATCCGTGGAGTCATCCTTCAAATTGTCTCCCTCCTGGGCCAGAAAGATTTAAAATAGCCTGCCCAGACTTCCAAGTCACCTGGTAGTTTAGCATCCGAGTGGGTGCATCACATTTGAGTTTCCTCTGCCACTGGCCACTGGGGGGACATCTCGGACCCATAGCCCCTCAAAGGGAGTTTTGATCCTCATCCATGTGATGGTTACACACCTCCTTGCCAACACTAGTGCCAACTGCAGAAACCGGTATGTCATTTTGTGCTTCTTGGGGAAAACCAAGTTGCCCAGGAGACAAAGTTCTGGTGTGAGTGCACAAGTCAATGCTGTAGCCCAATTCAACCTGACTATTACCGTCTTCCAGAAGTCTCTCAACTGCTGGCAGCCTCACGCCGAGTGCAGAAAGCCTGCTTCTCCAGTTCCACAACGAGGACAGAAGTGCACTCTGGATTGATTCTATGCATGTCTGTCGAGGTCATATAAGTACGGTGCACAAAGTTAAAATTAATTAATTTGAACCAGGCATTGCTGGACACGGACCTTAATGATGCATAAATCCTGGCCCAGTATACATCTGAGAATGAAGCCCAAGATCTACGGCACAAACCCTTTGCACTCTCAGCGGCTCATTGATCATATTCACCAGGAGCGCCTTATAGATTAACGAGATAAGGTGGTGCCGAGCACCCAGCGTCAATAGCGCGCCAAGCATAGCCAACCAGGTGGCAACTCAGGATAAGACATCCATACTGCCCTGACTGGGTCCGTCACGCCATAGTGCAAAAGTTGCCCTTGTCCTAGTCTGAACGAAGTCAGCGCATATTCAGAGGATATAAATATGTTATTGAATACAGGTTGCCAACAGACTCGCAACCTCCCACATGCCAAGGTTGAAATGATGTAACGTCCTCCATCTGGTGAAACAGAGTTAAGATCCAGAGGGGCAACACCCAATGAACTGGGTCCTCCTGATCACCACCTTCACCAATCTCTGCCATATTACAGGGGTCTAATGTGCCACATAGGCTGCCATAGATGACGAACACAAATCTGCCATCAGCAATGCTGGGAGTTCAGTCCCCTCCACCATACCTGCCAGGAGATCCTTCTCTCAGTTATACCCTTTCTCTATGCATTTCACTGTGTGCTGCATGTAAGAGGCATAGTAATAATAGTCCAGATTCAGGACCCATTTTCAACAACCCTCAAAAATGTCTGATGAGCCATCCGGCTCCGCTTCCCTGCCCAAATAAGCGAGGTGAGGAGGCTAGCAGCTAGTGGAAGACACACGCTCTCAGGATGGATCACATACAGCCAGCGGGGCAGAAAGACAATCTTAGACACTGCTATTCTTCCCATGAGTGATAGCTGTAGGGCGTTCCAGAACCGCACAGATGCCAGCAAGGAGCCTATCACCCTCTCAATACTGTTCTGTAATGGCTTTTTTTGTGTGTGTGCCAACTTCATGTACCAGGTATCGAAAATGATAAGTCTGTCAATGCAATCCCAAGTCCGGCAACTGCTCCCCGGGGGCTTTAACAAACACTGCCCGTGGAAACAAAAAAGACTTCCTTTTATTAATTTTGAGGCCGGACACCTCCCTAAACTCTCTCAGTAGCTCCAATAAGACCGCCACAGGTGTCCCGAGTGCCTTGAGGTAAAATAACATGTTGTCAGCGTAGAATGAGATGATATGCCTGCAGTGACCCGGCTCTATCCCCCATTCATGGATAGCCCGTCATACCTGTATTGCCAAAGGCTCCACCACCAGGGCAAAAAAATAGGGCAACAGCAGGCATCCCTGTTGTGTGCCATGATTTATGTCCCACCAGCCCGATCAATATTGTCCCACCTTCACCCATGCACCACGGCCAGTGTATAGCAATTGAATCAGGCTCTAAATTGGGGTGCAGTGCCCATGGCCTTCATCACCTCTAACAGATACCCCCAGGCCACTGTGTCAAATGCCTTTTCAATGTTGATTGAGGCCAACATCATTTCCTTCTGCCTGTCTTGACCTCATCAAGCACATGCGTAAGCCACAGCAGATTCAAGGTTGTACTTTGAACAGGAATAAAGCAGCTCTGGTCTACATGAACCAGCCTATTCATCACAGGGCTCAGACCATTGGCCAAGAGTTTACATAAGATTTTGATGTTGGAGTTTATCATCAAAAGGAGATGGTTTGAAGCAGGATCTGAGTCACCCCCTACAGCTTAGGTAACACAAATATACGGCCTTCACACATGCTCGGTGGGAGTACCCTCTTCACCTTGGCTTCAGAGAATACCTTTGAAAAGGACTGAGTCAGTAGCGCTGTAAACCCCTAGTAGAATTCACCCCCAGAGATTTGTTCTTAGATTACAATTGCAAGGCAGCCCTAAGTCCTCCAGTGTAACATTTGTGTCTAGCTCTCCCGCTGCAACTGTTCCTAGCAGGGGCATATTCAAAGATGACAGTAAAGCCCAAATCCGATCCAAGGAGCCATATGACCCACTCCCACACACACAAACACACACACACCCTCCAAATGTTTCTGAATGATGCTGAAAGGCTGCCAAAACCTCCACCTGCGAAGCCGCCACCACAATGTGCGGTTTCATCAACCACATTACGAGAGGTGGGCCACTCTCCCTCCAAAGCAGCCAGGCCAGCAAACTGCCTGACTTGTTGGGCTCCCAATGGAGGTGCTGCCTGTGTTGTGTAAGGGTGTATGCATCAAGCTTATTCCATCAAACCCTCAATTCCCTCTTCTGATGAGACGTGCTAGTCAGGGCAATATTTTGCAATTCAACCAGTGACCCTTCCTCTATTTGCAGCTCCCAAAGTAGTTGCCTGCATACCACGTAGGTCAAACCCAAGCACTGCCCCTCATCACAGCCTTCATGGCATCCCATTCCCCAGAACAGGTGCCTGTCGAGCCCCAGTTAAACTGCAAGTATTCAGTCAAGGTTTGCGTCAGTGTTTCCCTGCCCACAACATCCGCCATCAACCAGGAAACGCCAATTCCACATTTAGCTCCAAACCCACACCAGGCCATCTCACAGTGTACCAGCATAGATCCAATAAGAAACGGGCTAAGTGTGTAACTGTCTGCAAATGACAAAGTGACAAGCCAGCAGCCAACTGTCAAATCTACTGAACGTGTGGTGCATAGGTGTATGGCAGTTGAATGCTTTGTCTAATGGTTTACCAGCCTTCCAAATGTCCAGCAGCCCCAAACTGAACAACACTTCATGGGCTCCCCGCCCAACACACAGTTAAAATCCCCCAAACAAGGGAGTGAGCCATCAACTCCCAAACCCACCACTTCTTGCAGGACAAAGAAGAATTGAGGATCATCAACGTTAGGCACATGTAGGTTAAGCAAGGAAACAGCACCCCCATCAAGCCTACCCTGCAGGAAGACATACCTCCCCTCCACGTCAGCTTCCACATAACTGGGCACAAATGGGGTCCCCAGGGCCACCCAGACCAGTACACCCCTTGTGTAGGTTGAATAGGATGCAAGATACAGCAGCCCTTTCCATTTCTTGCCCATCTTACTATTATCTGTTTCGGTAAGGTACAACTCTTGGAGACAAGCAATATTTACCCTATGACGCTTCAAGAAGGATAAGACCCTGTACCTTTTAACGTAGGTACGCAATCCCCAGACTTTCCAATTAAGTATCCTAAATATCAATTTCACATCCCATTTGAATGATTTGGCTATGCGTGGTAAGAATACACCCCCTGTTCTGCTTCTATCTTTCGACAGTGCTGCATGAAAAACTGAGTAACTAACATAGAAACATAAAAACACAAACATCCCCTCCCATCCCAGGACAAACTTAGTATAACTGTCAAGCTACATACACCCACCCTAACTGTGTACACAGTATCCCCGACCTATCCAACTGGGATAGGAACCCCAACTCAGTGCCTCATCCCCGACTCCCATCCATTCCACAGACCCCTTGGTGCCCAGTAGCCATGCGAGCAGCATCATACACCACTGTACACAAGGGTTGTAGTCTTGAGCCCTATAAAAAAAGGGTTAACGTTAATCAATACACCACAATTCAAGTCCATGTCAGTAACAGCATCATCCAGGGCAGGTCACCACTATAATGCAGCAAGACAATTAGTCTTCAGGAGAGTCATTTGGACATGCCTCGGGGCTTGCCCAGAAGTAGACACAGTCCTGTCTCCCCCACATTCCTCATAGATAACTTGAGGAAACATGACAATCAAGATCAACCATCTGCAGTAAGATTAGTCTCCAATATAATGTCCACAGGGAAAGCAGACTATCATTCACCAGGGAGACTGAGGCCAGAGCAGGTGAATGAGGCCCTGCCTGCTGTGAAGCGCCCTTGTCTGTCACCTGCATGGTACCATCCTCCTGCATTGTCAGTCTACGCGGGGTCCGGAGCTCACTCCCAACCAAGCCCCCGAGTCTGGCCCATCCAGACACCATGGAACTGTGGCATCCCAGAGTAGCCACAGCCCCCAAACCACAGACCAGCGCCCTCTCCCACACCTCCAGCTAATCCCATACCTTCTGCGGGTGCTCCAAAAAGTGCACATTGCCATTTGAGAGGCCTTCAATTTGGAGCGATAAAGCAATGTGTACTTCAGATTCATAGTATGTAACTTCTGATTGACTTCTAGGAATGACTTACGCTGCTCCTGGACTTTCCTTGCACAATCTGGGGAAATGGAAATAGCATGATTGTCAAATTTTGGTATGTCCTGCTGTCTAGCAGCTCAGAGGATGCAGTCCCTTTCCCTATAATTCAATATTTTGGCAATAAAGTTTCGAGCAGGGAACCCAGGCAGGGGAGGTGGCAGAAAAGTGCAAGGAGTTCGGAAGACCCCTCACCTTTATACCTGTGAAGCAAGTTCCTTTGTGGGTAACTGTCATGTTATAAATAGGCAATCAATCATCACATTCTACTACCACTATAATATCTATTTTTGATAGATTGATTATTGGTAAGTCGTTGCTCATCCACTGGTTTATAGTCATTTGACCATTCACAAAGTTATATGGTTGTCTTCTGGCTTGACATTTGAAAATGTGTCACTGTTACACCTGACAGCCTTAGGGTGGTCACCCCTAACTTTTGCCTGCCTCCCTCCACTTTTTGGACACTGTTCTTTGCTGGTTTTAGGACTATGTACACTTTACCACTGCTAACCAGTGCTAAAGTGCATATGCTCTCTCCCTTAAAATATGGTCATATTTGTTCATGTCCAATTGGCTTATTTAATCTACCTATAAAACCCCAGTAAAGTGCACTACATGTGCCCAGGGCCTGTAGATTAAATTCTACTAGTGGGCCTGCAGCACTGATTGTGCCACCCACATAAGTAGCCTCTTAACCATGCCTCAGGCCTGCCATTGCAAGGCCTGTGTGTGCAGTTTCACTGCCACTTCGACTTGGCATTTAAAAGTACATGCCAAGCCTTAAACTCCCCTTTTTCTACATATAACTCACCTCTAAGGTAGGCCCTAGGTAATCCATAGGGCAGAGTGCTATGTAGATAAAAGGCAGGACATGTACCTGTGCAGTTTATATGTCCTGGTAGTGTAAAACACCTAAGTTCGTTTTTACACTGCTGTGAGGCCTGCTCCTTTCATGGGCTAACATTAGCTCTACCTTCATATACTGTTTGAGTGGTAGATTCTGATCTGAAAGGAGTATCAAGGTCATATTTATTATGGTCAGAATGGTAATACAAAATCCTGCTGACTGTGAAGCTGGATTTAATATTACTATTTTAGATATGCCACCTTTAGAAAGTGAGCATTTCTCTGCACTTAAATCCTTCTGTGCCTTACAATCAACGTCTGGCTAGGTTACTTAACAGCTCCCTTGTGCATTTCACTCAGACAACCCCAAACACAGGATGCTCAGTCACACCTGCACACATCTGCATACTGAATGGGTCTTCCTGGGCTGGGAGGGTGGAGGGCCTGACACTTACATTTGAAAGGACAGTGGCCTGCCCTCACAAAATAGACTGGCAAACCCCCTACTTGGACCCTGGCAGACAGGATGGAACTGAAAGGAGACTTGGTGCACTTCTAAGCCACTCTTTGAAGTCTACCCCACTTCAAAGGCACATTTGGATATTTAAACAGGGCCTCTGACCCTACCAACTCAGACACTTCTGGACAAGATACCACTGGTGAGGAAACTCTGAACCAGAACCTGCAACCTGCCAAGAGGAACTGCCTGGCTGCCCAAAGGACTCACCTGACTGCTTTTCTGCAAAGGACTGCTGCCCTGCTGTTGCCCTGCTGACTGGCTGCCCTCTGGCTCTGCTGAGAAGTGCTCTCCAAGGGCTTGGATAGAGCTTGCCTCCTGTTCCTTGAAGTCTGAGGTCCAAAAAGAATTCCTCCTGCAAAGAACTCCTCGTGCGGCGAAAATTCGATGCACAGTCTGCCAGAAACGTGCACAGTCTGCATCGCGGTGAGAAAGTCACTGCAAGCTGAACCGGAACTACGCAGCCCAGCTCCCCAAGAGGAGATCAACTACTGCATGGAAAATTATCAATGCATCGTCTGAGTGCGCTGGAGAAATCGACGCACACCTCCCCGTTTTCCACACATCTCCTCCTCTGCGGTCCCTTGCGCAGAATTTGAATGCAAACCAGGTACTTTGTACTTGCAAGAGACACTTGTTACTTTTGAAAGACTAAAGACTCTTTTTATCATTCTCTGAAGAGATAGTTTTGATCTATATTTAACCAAATACATTTTATCTATTTTTCTAGACACTGTGTGGTGTATTTTTGTGGTGCTACTGTATACTGTGTTATTGCATGGTTTTTGCACAAAAACTTTACACATTGCCTTCTAAGTTAAGCCTGACTGCTCAGTGCCAAGTTACCAGAGGGTGGGCACAGGATAATTTGGATTGTGTGTGACTTACCCAGACTAGAGTGAGGGTCCTTGCTTGGACAGGGGGTAACCTGACTGCCAACCAAATACCCCATTTCTACAGTCACCAATTCAAGAAAAATTTGAAGACAATTCAAAATTCAGAAAACATATGAGTACAGGCTTCTTCAGCAAGCACTAGCCCTCACCCACCATTATACCCTTGACCTTCCTCCGCTGAATGTATCTTCCCAGTGGCTATGCCTCCTGTTCAGAGCAGTCTCTCCAGATACATTTGTACTCTAAAAATTACAACACATACATAAATGAGTGATTAAAATTATGGGCCTGATTTAGCGTTTGGCAGAGGGGTTACTCTGTCACAAATGTAACGGATATCCAGTCCATCGTATTACAAGTTCCATGGGCCACAATGGAATAAATCAGGCCCTATATCTCAAATATATGTAGCAGAATGAACTGTGGGGCACTAAAGCAACGAAAAAGAGGCCACATTACCAAGACTCATAACGGTGCACATAATGGAAAAAATCAGGCCCTATACCTCAAATATATGAAGCAGACTGAATTGTGAGGCACTGAAGCAAGGAAAAAGAGGATATATTACCAAGACTCATAACACTGCACAATTTAAACTCTCTGAAGTTGACTAGTAATATCGTAACAGTC
Organism: Pleurodeles waltl; assembly: GCF_031143425.1. NCBI lineage: Eukaryota > Metazoa > Chordata > Amphibia > Caudata > Salamandridae > Pleurodeles > Pleurodeles waltl. The sequence continues at coordinate 1,695,232,437 of NC_090440.1, forward strand.
TGTGTAGTTTCTTATAAAGAAATATTTTCAACCAGCCTAGTTCCATATCCCTATGTCTGCTCTCAGGCAGTCCAATGTCCAGGATTACAATCCACTACACACTCAACCACAGTCAAGGTTCTCCATCCCAATACATAAACCTACAGTAAGCATTACTGACTGCAAACATATGAGTGCACACACACACTTTCTTGTACTTACATACACAAAATTACACAAAGCCGTCCTACACTCCATAGGAGATAAGCCTGAAAAATCAACCGAACCAAAATGCATTTGCTTAACAGTGGTGTACACGATGGAGATTGAAATAATCTCTGATAAATCGCCTCAATGAAAATGTCTACTTCTGTCTGCAAAGTATCCTCTGTGCATGTAAATTCCTCCCAAACATTCTAAAGCGCACAGACCACTGAAAATTTTTAAAAGAACCAACACAATCTGCAAAGCACCAGGAGCCAAATGTACAAAGCCATTTTCCAGTTGCAAACCCTGCGATTCACAAAATCATAGCATTTGTGACCACAAAATGGTCTTTTATATTTACTAAATTGTGAAAGTCGGAAAAAGCCTTTCATGAAATGGAGTTTCCCGTTCATTATAAATTGCAATTAAAAGAGGTGTGAAAGGGGAGTCTCCTCCTAACTGAGTTGCAATGGTATTAATCAATGAGTTGCAACCACAACTGTCGACAGAAACCATTGTTCAGTTGTCGCACCATGTAGGAGGTGGTAACAGATTTACAAGAGGAAAGGTGTCCACTTGTGATACCCTGCCCGTTTGTGAATGCTGTCAACAGCCTCGGCGAGGTGGGAGTGGAGTAGGCAATGGACCACGCCCTGCTCCCCATAGCTGTTTTCTCAACCAGGAAACTATTTTTAAGGTCGAGCCTGCGAGAGCATGAGCTAGCGCATACGCATCACTTGCAAGATGTACTTGTAGTTAGAAAAGTTCTTGGAGCCCGCCAATTGCTTATAATTTTTTGGATTGAGTGGCACTCTTCTTTACAGCCTCGTAATTGGTCACGGATGGCATATCATCATTTCTGTTTCTGTCTGTGGAGCAGGGACCAAGTACTCATTGATACAGCTTAATCAGTGTCCATCCGCTACTGCTGATGTGACTGAGGTACTATTTCATTCTTTTTAACTTCTTTTGTAAACAGAACATGTGTGACTGGCAAAAACATGCCCAGCAGGACAAACAAAATTGCAAAGTTTTATTGTCTACAGTTAACTTTTTGTTTTATTTTGCCATGTTTTCTTTTCTCACTTTGCACTCATGTGTTGTTTTGTTTTTCTCATGGGTGATGTTCTCTCAAGATGACTATTATCTTGTTCTAAATATTACAAAGCAACTTTGTTTCCTTTTTATGTGTAATTTTGGAAATTATGCTTTAACACATAATGGTGCAGTACACCCCAGTCCTCCCCACTCCAATCCAATCCACCCGACTCCAACCCAAAACACTCACCCCAATTCAATTAAATTCATCACACTCCAATCCTCCCAGCCCACCCACTCCAATCTGCCCACTCCAATCAAAACAATCTGCCCCAATTCAATCCAAAACAATCTGCCCACTCCAGTACAGCGATCCCAAAAAAATCTGCCCCACTCCAATCCACAACAATCTGCCCCACCTCAATCCAAAACAATCTGCCCCACTGCAAAGCAATCTGCCCTATTCTAATCCAAAACTATCTGCCCACTCCAATCCAAAACAATCTGCCCTACTTCAATCCAAAACAATCTGCTCCACTTCAACCTGCACAACTACAATCTAAAACAATCTGCCTCCCTAAAATCAGCAACACTCCAGTCCAATCCACCACACTCCAATCCAGTTCACGTCACTGCTCCCCAATCCACTACACTCCAATCCTCCCAACCCACCCCACTTCAAACTGCCCCACTTCAATCCAAAATAATCTGCCCCACTCCAATACACCCATCCAAAACAATACTCCCCACTCCAATCCACAACAATCTGCCCCACCCTAATCCAAAACAATCGGCCCCACTCCAATCACAAACAATGTGCCCCAGTCCAACCTGCCCTACTTCAATCCAAAACAATCTGCCCTACTCCAATTCAAACAATCTGCCCGATTAATATCAGCCCTGCTGCAGTCCAATCCACCACACTACAATCCAATCCACCTCACTCCACCCCAATTTACCACACTCCAATCCTCCCAACACATCCCACTCCAATCTGCCCCACTTCAATCCAAACCAACCTGCCCCACTCCAATACGGCCATCCAAAAGATTCTGCCTCAATCCAATATTTAACTATCTGCCACACCCCTATCTAAAACAATCTGTCCCACTGCAATCCAAAACAACCTGCGCCAGTCCAACCTGCGCCACTCCAATCCAAAACAATCTGCCCCAGTGGCGGTTTCTTATCGAGGGCGTCAGGGCTCCGCCCCCTTTACTTTCAACCCCCCTAACAGGGCATGTAACAAATGAAAGTAATTGTGAGGGTAACAAATGATTCAAAAACACATTTACACATTTTATTTGTCTTGCTGGGGGCCGAGGCTGCAGCCTGCTCCACAGTGCCATTCACTGTGCTTTTTGTTGTAGTGACGCTGGCATTCATTAAAACTGCACCCCCAAAAGCTATAATATTTGCCGGGCTGACATTCTCACAGCCCTGAGGCCTGTGAGGTCATCAGCTCGGCAAAGACATAGCTTTGAGTGCCAGTCTCCACCCCCTGACGACATGGGTTTACAATTAGCCCCGGGCGTATTAGGCTGAAGCCGGGGCTTCATGTTATTCAGTGAGTGGAGAGCATGCTCACCCCACCCTTTCTCAACTCCTGACAGGGTCCCACCCTGTGACAAGTTGGGAAGGGGTGGGGTAGAGGCTGCAGGCAGGAAGATACACTGCGCAGACTCTAGGTGTATGCTTCCCACACTACAGTGAATATAGGACGCCATTAATCTTCGATGATTAAGTGCCAGCCAGCACACTCATGTCATACAGAGAAGGTGGTACATTCGTCTGGTTAAACTTTTTCGTTGAACGAGCTTCCCTCCAGTCCAGACGGTGCCCCACGATCCCAACCGTGTGAGGTAAGTAAAAAACGTAGCAGCTGCATTGGGCCTGATCTAAGTAAGAAGCAGATCTAGCCTAATCATTTCATCTCTGCTTTAAACCAAAATGTAACTGGTACTCATGTAAAGCGCTGAAATACCTTGCGCTATATAAAACTGCAAAAACTAAAACCAAAAGGTAATCTTTTGAAACGAATGTCTTTTAGCAAGGTATGTGCGGTGATCAGTGATAAGGTCCTGGCTCTTAATTACCACGTTTATTTTGTGGAAGGGAATTCATCGGCGATGTTTTCCAGAGGATTGCTATTTAAAAACACTGAGTTTCGTTCAAGTCTGGAGCTTACATAACTACTGCAGTGAAAGAGATCAAATGCTCCAGTGTTCTGGGAAAGCTCGAACCTGACAACTAAGTGCTATGACACCCTCAGCTATCCTATAGTTAAGCCAGTAGCATTGAGACAAACCTGCTTGGTCCGCCAGGCACGGTGTTGTGTATTTTCCTGGAGTTTTGATGTAACACGAAGTGCATGCGAATCAGAAAGAAGGGGCCAAAAGCATCTCCAATTGATAACACCTAGATACTATCAGACCCCATCACAAACCTTCAGTGACAACTTGGCACTGAAAGTTTGCAATGGGCCCTGACGTTTGTTTGTGCAAGCAGGTGAGGGATATTGCAAGGGGCTGAGGGGCAGAATGGTGCTTAGTCTGAGAGTGGTGTGTTCTGTAATGGCAAGGGTGTAGCAGCCTGGTGCAGCTTTTTGGCAGTATTTGGGTAAGTGCTACGGGACCAAATTAATGAGGACATTGGTGAAGCACATGTGCTGCCTGCACGTTAGCGGTTCAAATGACAACAGAGCTGAATCAGTCATCATTTCATGTTTAATAACTGTGTGCCATCAACTATAGTGACAGCTCCCAAAAAATGTTGTGCCTCTTAACGTGAACCCTCAATGGCCCGCCTCAGCCCTACCCCCCAGTGCAGCCCCACCACCCAGTTCAGCCCCACCACTCATAAACTTCACCAGCCACCACTGATCTGCCCTACTACAGTTCAAAACAATCTGCCTCACTTCAATCAGCCCCACTCCAATCCAAAACAATCTACCCCACTCCAATTCAATCCACCCACACCAATCCAGTCCACCTCACCCTGAACCACCCCACTACACCCTAGGGTAACCTACCCCTCCACACTCCAATCTGTCTCACTTTGATCAGCCCTACTCCAATCCAAAACAATCTGCCCCTCTCTAATCAAAAACAATCTGCCCCACTCCAATTCAATCCACCCCACTCCAATACAGTCCACCTCACCCTGATCCACTCCACACTACGCTAACCTACCCCTTCAAAACTCCAATCTGCCCCGCTCCGATCTGCCCCACTCCAATCCAAAACAATCTGCCCCACTCCAAATCAATCCACCTCACCCTGATCCACTCCACGCTACGCTAACCTACCCCTTCAAAACTCCAATCTGCCCCGCTCCGATCTGCCCCACTCCAATCCAAAACAATCTGCTGCACACCAATCCAAAACAATCTGCCCCACTCCCATCTGTCCCACTCCAATCTAAAACAGTGTGCCCTACTGCAACCCAAAACAGTCTGTCCACTTCAATCCAAAATAATCTGCCCCACTCTGATCCAACACAATCTACCTGATTCCAGTCTGCCCCTTTACAAATCATAACAATCTGCTCTACTTCAATATGTCCTAGTACAATCCAAAACAATCTGCCTCACTCCAATTTGCCCCACTCCAATCCAAAACAATCTGCCCCACTCCAATTTGCCACACTCCAGTCCAAAACAATCTGCCCCACTCTAATCCAAAACCATCTGCCCCACTCTAATCCAAAACCATCTGCCCCAATCTAATCCAAAACCATCTGCCCCACTCCAATCCAAAACAATCTGTCCCACTCCAATCCAAAACAATCTGTCCCACTCCAATTCAAAACAATCTGCTCCACTCCAATCAATGATAATCTACCCCACTCTAGTCTGTCCCACTCCAATCCAAAACAATCTGCCCCAAACAAATCTGCCTAGCTCCAATCAAAAGCAATCTGCCCCACTCAATCCGAAACAATCTACCCCACTCCAATCTACCCCACTGTTAACCAAAACAATCTGCCCCACTCCAATCCAAAACAATCTGCCCCACTGCAAACCAAAACAATCTGCCCCACTCCAATCCACAACAATCTTGCCACACACCAATCCAAAACAATCTGCCCCACTCCAATCTGTCCCACTCCAATCTAAAACAGTGTGCCCTACTGCAACCCAAAACAGTCTGTCCACTTCAATCCAAAACAGTCTGCCCCACTCTCATCCAACACAATCTACCTAATTCCAGTCTGCTCATTACAAATCATAACAATCTGCTCTACTTCAATCTGTCCCAGTACAATCCAAAACAATCTGCCCCACTCCAATTTGCCCCACTCCAATCCAAAACAACCTGCCCCACTCTAATCCAAAACCATCTGCCCCACTCCTATCCAAAACAATCTGCCCCACTCCTATCCAAAACAATCTGCTCCACTCCAATCAATGATAATCCACCTCACTCCAGTCTGTCCCACTCCAATCCAAAACAATCTGCCCCACTCAATCCGAAACAATCTACCCCACTCCAATCTACCCCACTGCTAACCAAAACAATCTGCCCCACTGCAAAAGCAAAACATTCTGCCCCACTCAGTTCAAAACAATCTGAACCCACTGCAGTCCGCCCCACCCCAATTCAAAACAATCTGCCCACTACATATCAAAATAACCTGCCCCAACATTAATCCAAAACAATCTTTCCCACTCTAATCTGTCCCACTCCAGCATACAAACAATCTGCCTCACTCCAATCTAAAACAGCCTGTCCGCTCAAATCCAGTCCACCTCACCTCACCCCAATCCAATCCAATCTACCCTACTCCATCCCAATTCAACCTACTCCATCCCAATTCACCGTACTCCAATCCACCGCAATTCACACCACACCAATCCACCCCAATCCAATCCAATCCAATCTACCACCATCCAATCCAATCACCCCCTCTACAATCCACCACAATCCAACCTACTCCAGGCCAACCCACCCCACTACAGTCCATCCTAACCCACCACACTCCAATCTCACGCATCCAACTCCAACACACCACATTCCAATACAACCCATCCATCCCACTCCAATCCACCACACTCAAATCCAAACCACCCTAATCAAAAATCTAGCCCAATTCAACCCACTCCAATATACCCACCTCACTCCATTCCATCCCACTCCAATCCACCTTAATCCTCCCCAGTCCAATCCAGTTCACCTTAATCCACTCCACTACAAACCAATACACCCTACACCGCCTTAATCCACCCTACTCCATTCCAATGCATCCCACTTCAGTCCTGTCCACCCACTCCAATGCTATCCACCCCAACCCCAATCCAATCCATCCCACTCAATCCAACCCTCCTCACTCCATTCCTATCCACCCCACTCCAGTCCAGTCCACCTCACTCCTATCCAATTCACCCCACTCAATCCAGCTCACCTGACTCCATTCCAAACAACCCCACCTCAATGCATTTCACCTCACTCCAATCCACCCTACCACACCCAAATCCAATCCAAATCCAACCCACCCCACCCAATACAGCCCACCCCATCCCATTTCAATCCAATCCACTCCAATCCATACCATCCACTCCACCACATTCCCATCTACCCTACTCAAATCCACCTCACCCCACTCCACTCCAATCCAATTCACCCCACTATAATCCAGTCCTACCCCATCTACTTCAATCCACCCCACTCTACTCCAATCCACCCCATTCCAACCCACTCTACCCAAATTCAATGCACATCACCCCAGATCAGTCCACCCCACTCAAATCAGATTCACCCCACTACAATCCATCATGCACCCCACTCCAGTTTAATATAGCCCACCTTAATCCACCCTGCTCCTGTTCAATTCACCCCAATCTAGTCCATTCCACTCCAATCCACCCCACTTCAAACCACCTTAATCCAACCCACCCCAACCCACAGCAATCTAATCCACCCCACACCAATTTAATCCACCCATACCAATCAAATCCACCCCAGTCCAGTCCTCCCCGGTCAATCCAATCCACCCTACTCCTTTCCATTGCAATCCAACCCACTCTAGTCCAGTTCACCCTACTAAAGTCCAATCCACCACAATCCACCCTACTCACTTCCAGTCCACTCCAATCCAATCCACCCCACTACAAAAATCCATTCCACTCGAATCCAACACACCTCACCACTAGACACCCCACCCACATATCCAATCTACCCACTCAATCCAATCCACCCCACTCAATTCCATCCTAATCCAGTACACTCCAGGCCAATCCACGCCACTCCACTCCAATCCATCCCACTCCAGTCCTCTCCACCTCACTCCAGTCCAATCCACCTCATTCCAATAGACCCCACTGCAGTCCAATCCTCCCCACTTCAATCCACCCCACCTCAGTGCAATCCATTCCACCCCAAACCACCCCATCCAAATCCACCCCACCCACTGCAGTCCAATTCACCCCACTCCAGCCCACCCCACACCAATTCAATCCAGTCAACTCCACTCCAATCCACCCACTCCACTCAAGTCCAATCAACCCCATTCTACCCCAGTCCAATCCACCCAACCCCAGTTCAATCCACCCCACTTCAATCCATCTAGCCCATCCCACCCCAATCCACTCCATGCCACGCCAATCCATCCACTCCACTCTAATCCACCCCAATCCACTCAAATCCACCCCACTCCAGTCCAGTCTAATCCATCGTACTCCAGTCCAGTCTAATTCACCCCACTTCAATTCACCCCACTCAAAACCACCCCAAAACAATCCTCCCCATCCTAGTCCTCTCACTTCAGTCCAGTCCACCCCCCAATCTAGCCTAATCACCCCACTCCAATCCACCTCACCCCATTTTAATCCAACCCACTCCAATCCACCCCACTCTACTCCAATCCAATCCACCCCACTACCTTAAACTACTCCAACCCATTCTACCCTATTCCACCCCACGCCACTAGATGATGCTCCCTGCCATTGAACCATTGAACTCGACTCTCCTCAACTCTACGACACTCTACTCTCTACTACACTCTACAACACTTCAATCCCCTACTCCCCAACACTCCAAACCACTTGTAGCCATGCTAAACAGCTGCAACACTGATGTACAACCACATTGCCAAAGCCAATAGCTCTTGTATAGGCAAGACCTATTGGCTGTGCCAGTGCCAGTGCTTGTTTACAAGAAGCATTCGTTTCTTTAAAGCATAATGCCTGTTTTAAATAAAATCCTGTTTGGGAATGTCAACAATAGTGCCCTGAAGTCCCGTGTACTTTGAAGGCCATCAGCCCTTTATTTCTAACCAATCACAGGGAGGAATAAATAGCAACAACTCTATTTAGTATTTATTAAGCAAGTCATTCAAGGACTCCCTGTGACATGAGATTTCGTGATGCGACCTATTAGTATGTAGACATCCACAACAAGACAAAATTGTACAATTAGAAAACATACCCACTGATTCTGTGAGATGAAAAAGAAATCTCACATAATTGAACAAATAATGCCACAGTCTCCAATTTAAAAAAAAGTATATATTTGAAAATGCAGATCAAATCAACACAAGGTCATGAGCGAAAGGTGCTTGGTGTTCTACAGATCACAGGATGATGTGAGGTGAAGTGAGGTGCAATGAAAGATGGAAATAAATGGCCAAAAAAATGAGGGGTAGACAATATAATTAATTGCAGGAATCCCCGTCATACTTTTGCCTGTTGCTGACAAGCTTCGAAAAACAGCTACGTGTCTGCCTATCTAAATTAGGCCAGGGGACACGTAACCAAATGATACTCCGTCTGGCAGTCAGGGAAGATTGACTACGGCAGCGACAGAGTAGTCTCTGCCTTTGTTAAACTATGGTCCACCCAAATCTAAGTCGGGCGGGCAGACCATAGTCTTGGCTTCTCCGTCAAGATTTAAAGCAGGCCCATCTTGTTCTGTTGTGAGATTGTCCTGCCCAGCTGCAAGGCTATATTTCACTTTTACTGAAGGGGAAACTGTCCAGTTTTTGAGACAGACACAGATTAAGCATTCCATAATTTAAAATGTACTCAGTAACTCATCCTGCATTTACCTTTCTTCCTGTTCTGGTCATATTTATTTTCTTCTTCGATGTTGAGGACCTCCTTGTATTAGGATCTGGTTAAAAATCTAGTTCTAAACTGGGCGAGGGTGCTTGCAACTGTGTATTCTATATTTTGCTCGCTTCATTCTGTCATTCCAGATACTGTATCTGATCCCACCATATCCAGGATGCTAGTACTTGGAATCATAGCATTTTGTTCTTCTACAATACTTGAAAACCTGCCACCGAGTTCCACCGAGTTCCACAGAGTATCCGCATGTATATGGTCCACATCTTCAGTTCCAGGAAGTTACACAGCAACGATATTCAATGTGAGTGGCTTGAGAGGTCAGTGGGTGTCGGTTTGATCTCAGTTGTCTCCTGAGGAAGCGTAACAAGGTATGACATGCATGGAAAACCAAAACCTAAATACATAGCTGTGCACAAAGGGTCAAAGAGATAAAGGGCCTGATACACAAAGGTAAACTTACACTTTAGTGCAAGTTTACCACTTTTAGGTATTCACAAACTACGTGCGGAGTTTTACGACTCTGCACTCGCTATACTTATGAGTGTGGAGTTTTCCGCATCTAGAGACTCCGCAAGCAGAGTGGAGAACTCCGCTCACATAAGTATAGAGAGGTTAAAGTCGTAAAACTCTGCAAGTAGTTTGTAAATTGCACTTTGTAGTACGTTTTGTAATACTACAAAACGTACTTAAAAGTGCAGTTTGTGAATCAGGTCCAAAGGGTCTGTTTAGAGTTTGGCACGTTTCACAAACGTGGCGGATATCCCGTCCATCTTATTGCAAGTGCATTATATCGTATGGCACTTGTAATAGGGCTGAACGGAGATCTGTCACGTTTGTGATAGAGGAACAGCCTATAAAACTCTATATCAGGGTCTAAGTCAGAAAGACCAAGATCAAGTATCAGAAAAACATACATGTACCTTGGAAACTAGAGGAGAAGACAATTCCTGTGAGAGTGAGACATGTACACTGAGACAAGGAGGCACAAATACTGAGTAGAGCGATATTCAGAATAGGCTATCGAGACAAGAACACACTCTCTGGAATAGGGAGACACTAATAGTAGCTCTGAGACAGAAAATCACCGAGGCACACATGGAAGCAAGGAGAGACGCATCAAATCTGCAACACAAGATCCACTGAACCACTGACGTAGGTCTGACTTGCCTGTGAAACTTCTGCAATGGAGAAATCTAACAACCAAGATAAAATAGCCAGAATACTGACAGCACAAATATGCATTGTAAATAATAAAGGATGAGCTATAAAATAACCCGTACATTGTAATATCCCTGAGCACACTCTGATATAAGGCTCCACATAAAAGTAAGTGGACATCTTTTAATGCCGGCTGCAGGGTCTGGTGGCATATTTCGATAACAACTCTAAGGGTAAAGAGAGGAAAATGCCCACCAAAAAGGTGGAGCACAGGCATTGATGACTAGCGCAGGGCAGATCAACCGATTTGTTTTCCTGTTTCAGATTAACAAATTTCCTCATCCGTCCATGATGGGACAAAGTCCACTGCTTAATTTGTGCTTGTAGTTTCTGGTGCTGAGCACCGCCACTTATTTTTGAGGGCCGGGGCTTATTCTTTTATCTCAAGCATTTGCTGCGAGCAAAAGACACATACGGGAAAGACGGAAGAAGACAAAAACGAAAAAGTGTCATAAAGGGAGAAAGCAGAAAGCTGCAAGAGTGAGCTGAAGGGGCGGGAAGTGGCTTTATATGGATTGAAGAGGCCCGAGGTGGCTTCAGGATTACGCCGCCTCAGTATTCTGTGTTCCCACATTTAATTGCAGCAGCCGTGTGCTTAAGAGGAGGGCTTTGGGCACCGGCACGTTTATATTTACAAATTAAGCACTGGGAAAAACCACTTAATAAAATATGCATAGGAGGATAGTACTGAGCGATTCAATGAGTTAAGAATTCTAGCTTCACACACTGAAATTTACTCCAAATACCAAGGCACTCACATCCAATAAATTCGTGGCTAACAAACCGAGATCGGATATGCAGCAAACAAGGCAGATCAGTTCTCCAGTCCACAATACAGTTCCAACATTCATACCTGTTATTGCCACAAATACTCTCACATTTATCTGTCCATCCCGGCACAACTTCTTACTCCAAAATATGAATTAAGGATATTAAGGGCTATTCGGAAATCACTACTCCCAACGCTCTATCTAGCATTTTAACCTATGTCATATAATTGGGATTTCGTAAGCACTCAGCATCATTTTATTGACATCCTATGACATCTTAAGGATTTGTGGGGTCCGAGACTAAATTTATTTTGGGGCCCCCAGTTTGGATCATCCTTGGCTTTATCACCATTTCTCGGCTCATTCAATTTATTCAAACCTTTTGGATGTCAAAATATACGAATTATATGTTAAACCTTTAGAATTGGAGGCACACAAAAACAAAACACAAAAAACTCCTGCTGCCTGGTGACCCCCAGCCCCATAGTACAAAAAAAACCTTGTACCTGCATGGATGAAGGCATTTCTTTCTGCGTTTGGATGTTGAGTTTTTTACATTTTATGTGGAATTCAGTGTCGAACCGACGTCTTAATCCCATTGTAAGAAAAACACAGGGGCCTAGGCATAGCTCCCATTGGTGCAGTAAGTGTAGCAGCAACAGAGCCCAGAACCTTGACGGGCCTATACTACCTTGATAATTACAGTAGTTAACTGCCCTTACAGCAGTCAAAGCAGACATATGCACATTGCACTTGAAATTGTAACTTTAGTTGCTCACTATTTGTAATCGCAAACATTTACCCTTCACTACTTGTAGTCTTGCTGCAACAGTGAAAATTAGAGCGCTGCTCTGAGACGTTTCACTTGTCCATTGGTTCAAATCTAATAACTTCCTCCTTATTTCTCTTGCCTTCCCTTGTCTCTCTTCTCCTCTATGTATGTGGGCACTACTATGGGCAGAACCTATTGAGTAAAAGAAAAGGTATGTGTCAGAATCCAAGAGATGAACACAGGCATGAAGGAAACAGTATAGTAGAGGGAGAAGTGGGTAGAGATAGAGATGATGTAGAACAATACATGAGGCAGGGAAAAAAGTAAAGTAAATAGAGAAAAGTGAGGGAGCCAGAAGGAAAGACAAAAAGAGGTAGAAAGAGGAAGATTTAGGTAAAGAAAGATGAGGAAGAAAAATAGATAAAGTTTTAGAGTGTGGTAGAGAGCAGGAGAATGAAATGGAGGGAGAGGCAGAGCAGTACAGTACTCCATGTATATATATATATATATATATGATTTTTTTTCACTGAAAAAAACAAAGTTTACAGAGATGTTTTAGTTAGGTTCCGATTTTACTCATACAAAACCTTAGAAATTCAGCCGTTATAATTAGAGTTATTTCAAGTAAGTGTAACTCACATCCTAAGGTAATTATATCTTGCTCCCCCGCCATGCACAGTTTTCTCTTCAATAATTTCACTGCTAATGTGTAATTGATATTTTTATTGATGTTATAAAAGTTGTCATGAGTGCTGTAATAGCCGGGGTAATTAGCAGTGCATGGGGAGGGCACGAGTTATAGTTACCTTAGACTGTGAGTTATTGTTATTTGAAATAACTCTAACTGCTGAATTTGTTTGGCTTTGTACGAGTAAATGCAGAACTTAACTATAACGTCCCTGTAACCTTAGTTTTTTGAGTGAATTTCTAAGGTTTTGGTAATTCTATTTCCTAACTATAACGTCCCTGTAACCTTTGTTTTTTTCAGTGAATGTCTATGATTTTTTTTAAAGTAAAGCAATTTTATGTTATTCCAACCACTGCCGTGCATGGTCTACGACTGTGTGTGGCAGAGGTTGACTGCCGGGCCTTGCCTGTGGTCAGGCCCTGCAGCCAAGCCCCTGTAACTACCTAGCCCAACGCTGCACATGGCTTTTGGCTATACACAGCAGGGGTTGGCCACAGGGCTCATGTGAGCATGACTATTAACCTCCCTGTTACGTTTGTTTTTTTCCTGTGAATTCACATAAATATATATAACACAAAAGTTACAGGGACTTTATAGTTAGGATCTGAAATTCCATAGAAATTCAGCAGTTATGGTTAGCTCAAGTAACTATAACTCGTGCCCTAAGTTAAATATAACACACGCTCCGGCCATGCACAGTTTTCTTCTTAATAATATTACTACAAATGTTACACTGAGGTTATCAAAGATGTCATGAGTGATGTAATATGTGGGGTAATTAGCAGTGCATGGTGAGGGCGCAAGTCCTAGTTACCTTAGGGCACGAGCTATAGTTATTTGAGTTAACCATAACTATAACTGCTGAACCTTTGGGTTTTTTAAGTGAATATATATATATATATATATATATATATATATATATATATATATATATATATATTCCTTGTTTCCATATTTGCCAATAACTTTGGGTCAGTTTGAAGAATCTTCACGAAATTTTCAAAACTATTTCTCACCTGAGTTCAGCTAATGTCTTGAAAGTTTCAGGATGATTGGTTAAGCGGAAGGCGAGGAAAAGAAAGGGCCTCAAACTGTGTTTTTCTCATGCAATTTCCAATAGAGATTTTAAACACGACTACAGCCCAAACTGCTGGACGTAATAACACCAGATATGTCAGAAAGCTCGTTCTTGGTCCAGAAAAGAGCCTTTTTTGTGATTTGTTGTAAATCTATTCGGTAGTTTTTGAGTATTTCAGAAAAACAAAATTGTATATCTAGGGAAGTGGATTGTTGGTGGATCCAACAGATCTCATGCTGAGATCTGATTGGCTGCCAACACTTCAACCAGGAAGTGTTGGCAGCCATTTTGGGACTCTGACTCAGCTGAGTCTCATAAAAAAAAGTTAAAAAAAGACAAGTGGGCAGGTTAGGAATACCCTAACCCCCCCTAGGCCTGGGGATGGGGTCCCCCAGGGACCCCAACCGGGCCAAAAAGCACTTAAAAAAAAAAAAAAATTGCCTCAAAACCACAGAGGATCCGTGGATCCCAGCAACATTAAAAAAAATACAAGCGCATTCAGCCATGCCTGGTTCCAGGGGCAAAGAAGTACTAGCAGGTTACAGGGACATTATAATCATAAAAATCTTGGAAATTTACTGAAAAGGGTATGGCTTCTACCTGTAACCCCAATTCTCTCTTGGGGGGATCTTCATTGAAGTCATAAGCATTTGAATAGTTCCACCCATTTGCAGGAATCCTGGAGCACTTCTTAGAATAGCTTCTTAAGTGTAGACTTTCGCTTTTCTTCAGGAAGGCCTGCAGAAACGCTTAAGAAAGAACATAATATACAGCCTACAAAACAGGCTAGAGTGGTGAAATTCTTCAAATTGTACTTAGAAAAGGGTCAAAGCCCCATATAAAGGTATAATTTGAGGTAAATGTTTTACAAAACAGCTCAAATCTCTTTCGCAAACCTTTTTTCTGTAAAAGTAAGAGAGGAAGGATAGTAGGACAGTGTAGCCTCCTAAGCTGCTATTATGCAACTTTAAAACAGTGACTGTGCCTTTAAGGAACCACAGACAACCTGTATCTTATCATACTCAGCAGGTTGCAGTTGTCTCAATTCTTTTTGACGAGAAGTGTCAGAGATAGGTAAGTCCAATAATTTCCTCTGCTATGTCTACAGGGGAGGAGGGAGGATTGCTTATGACTTCAATGGAGACCCTCCCAAGAGAGAACCGAGATTACAGGTAAGAAACCATACCTTCACTCTTGGGGAATCTCCATTGACAGTCATAAGCTTTTGAATAGAATAGTAAGTGCATCCCTACCAATCACAATGGAAAGAACAGAGGAGAGAAGACAGGACTGTATTAAGCAAATACATTTCTGAGGGAGGCTTGTCCTACTTGAGCATCTGCTCTAGCACCCAAGTCCAAACAACAGTGTTTGGTGAATGTGTGAACAGAGCTCCACGTGGCCACTTTAGAATTCTCTGCCATAGGGACATTTCCCATCAAAGCGACTGTACCTGCTTTGCCCCTAGTAGAATGGGCCTTAGGTCATGGTGACAAAGTCTTGTTGGCTTTTTGGTAACATAAAAGTATGAAGGATACTAGCCAGTGATAGATGGACTGTTTGGAAGTGGCTAAACCTGTATGGACCGAGCCATAATTGACAAAAAGTTGGTCCAATCCACGCATGTCATGCGTCTTATCCAGATAAATCTTCAAGACTTGCCTTATATCTAGGGAATGAAGAGTTATTTCAGCCGGGGCTGAAGGATTGTGAAAGAAGGTTTGTTAGAGTATAACGCTTGGATTTCGCTAATTCCGCTATGAGGAAAGTAGTTTTCCATGAGAGATGCAGCATGGATGACCTATGAGTGGATTTGAAAGGATCCTGCATGAGACATGAAAGGACTATGTTAAGCTCCCAGGAAGGGGAAGGACGCCTGATGGGAGAGAAAACCTTTGTCGACCCTTCAAAAAAATCACTGATTACTGGGATTTTGAAAAAAGAGGTTTGTGAAGGTCATTTTCTGTAGGCAATAGGAGCCGCCAAGTGAACCTTTATGGAAGAAAAATGCAAGTCAGATTTTGTCAAATGTAGGAAGTAGGGAAAAATGACGTCTTTCTGGCAAGATGTAGGGTCTATGTTCTTGGGAGAACACCAAATGCAAAATGTCTTTCACTTAAAGGCATAGGCTAAACGGATTAAAAGGCATTTAGCCTCTTTGAGAACATCTATGCAGTCTTGTCACAGGTTCAAGTATCCATACTGCACTAGCTCAGGAGACATGCTGGCAAATTTGAGGAGGACAGATTGGGGTGGACCATCTGGCCTCTAAACTTCATTAGCAGGTCTGGTCTGCATGGCAGCTTGAGATGTGGAGGCTATGACCGGTGAAGGAGGTCCGTGAACCACCACTGACGTGGCCACTCAGGGGCAATCAAGATGAGTTTGACTCTAGAGTAGGACAGCTTGAAGAGGACTGCTAGGATCAGAGAGATTGGTGAAAAGGCATATAGAAATTTGCCTGATCATTTGATCAAGAGGGCATTCCCAGAATCCCTGGTGGAAAGTACCTCGAGACGAAGTCTTGGCATTTTTTGTTTTCAACGTTGGCAAACAAGTGGATGTGTGGAGAACCCCATAGCTTGAAGATGTCCGGAACAACGTCGGCATGAAGGACCCATTTGTGGTTTTCGTGCAGAACCCTGCTGAAGGCATCTGCACATTTTGTACACCTGGGATGTGAGTTGTCGTGATCCACAGGTTTGTGTCTATGAGCCATTTCCCAATTGCTTGGGCTTCATGGGATAAAAGTCTGGACCTCGTCCCTCCCTGCTTGTTGAGGTAGTACATGGTGGTTGTATTGTCCATCTCAACAAAGCAGGGACTGTGTCTTGAATGCCGGTTGAAAAGTGTTTAGCTCGAGGCAACTGATACAGTATGTCATCTCCCTTAGCGACTATGTGCCTTGAATTTGGAGATGATCCATATGGACTCCCCAACCCTGTAATAATGCATCTGTCACTATGGTTTCAGAGGGAGCATTTGGGTGGAAAGGCATCCCTTGAAGCAATTTGGTCTTGGAGCACCAGCATGGTAGAGAATGCTTTGCATGAGGGGAGAGAGTGATCTTGTCCTCCTAGTTACCTGTTGCTTGGTCCCAATGGTCCTCAAGACATTCCTGAAGGGGATGCATTTGAAGGCGTGAGTTCAGAGTGAGGAAGATACATGAGGCCACGGAGCCGAGAACGTATGACACTGACCTCACTGCGGGATAAGAGGCTTTCCTTAAAAAGCGACATTTCCGATGGATCAATGAAAGTCTCTCCGCTGAAAGACACATTCTTGCCTGCATGGTGTTGATGGAAGGCCCTAAATACTGCAGAGCCTGAACTGGAGTTGAAATTTACTTCTTGAGGTTGATGTGAAGGCCCAGATCTTGAAGGACTTCACATGTCCAGTTGGATTGCCCCTGGGCTTCTTGTGAAGTTAAGAACTTTATTAACCAATTGTCTATTTACAGGTAGACAAAGATTTGATGCCCCTTGAGGTAGGCAGCAACTACTGCCTTGCCAGGTCCCGGAGCTAACCTGAGGCCAAATTGAAGAACCTGATATTGATAGTGGCCCTGCACCAATTCAAACCTCAGGAACTTGCAGTGTTTCTTGGCGATGGGTATATGAAAGTACACATCTTAGAGGTCTTTGAAGCAGGCCAATCTCCCTGGTGTAGTTGGGAACAGCTCTAATGCAATGCCAACATCCAAAACATTTCTTGCTGAATCCACTTGTTGGGTATTTTTAAGTCGAGAATGGGTCTGAATTTGTTTTTGTGTTTTTAATTTACCAGAACGTATCCGGATGCCTGTGCCCCCCTGTATGAGTGGAACGGCCTCCACTGCATGCTTCTGCAGCAAGATGTTGACTTCCTCCCAAAGCATGTTCAGATGTTGATTGGAAGGTTTTGGAGGTATGGTCTGGGGAGGACTGGTGAATCTGAGACAATACCCATTTTGAACAATATTCAGAACACAGGCATCCTTTGGGATTTTTTGACACTCTCAGAAAATGAGAGATGCTTTCCCCTACTGGAGTGGGTAATGGAACAGGGGGAAGGGAAGATGCATCACTTGGCAACTGTCCGTGGGCGGGCTGTTGGGAGGATCTCCCTCTTGACTGCCTTTGCTGCTGGTAAGGTTGTTGTTGTTGTTGTTGTTGTGGCTGCTGGTGACCTTGTTACCAATGAGGGAGTTTGAACCCTCTGAGAGTAAAACCAGCCCGGGTAGGGCCTGAACAAACTTCTTTGATCTTTTGGGCTTTCTAGACAGACCGCCTTAATAGTCTTCATTTCATCTCAGACTTCATGTGAGCCATCTCGTCATCTGTGCGGCTGTCAAAGAGGGTAGAACTTGAGAAAGGAAGATTTAGACTCTTTTGCTGAGACTCCGATTTGAGAGATGTCAGGTAGATGCAAGAATGCCTTCTCAAGGCTATCCCATGACAATATTCATGTGCCACCATCAAGGAGTCCGCTATGGCACTGATGGCCTGACTGGATACCATGAGGCCCTCATTAACGATTTCAAGGTAGTCTTTCCTTCTGTCCCTGGGACAATGGTCCACAAATTGTTGGATAGAGCCCCAGAGCGCTCTATTGTATCTACTCAGGAGTGCAGTAGCACTGGCTACTTTGTTGGTGGTTGCGGCAGTGTTGCAAACTTTGCGACCACAGAGACAAACTTTTCACTCTGCTTATACAGTGGAAATGAAGCAGGGGAGGTGGTGTAATGCTGCTTGGCTGCTAGTATGGCCACCGAGTCAGGAGGTGATCCGATCGGATCAAAAAATCATCTTGCTCGGGGAGGCTATATTTTTTTGAAACCTCGAAGGAGCCATCTTGGTTTAGGCTGGTGTCAAAAAAAGCTCCATTGCTGGCTCTAGTGATCTTGATGCTGGCCGCTGGTCGAGCGTCTCAAAGATAACAGATATGGTAGGTGTGGGAACCAACAGCTGCATAATAAGTTTTGCTGCACCTCTCACTAGAACCTCCTAGAAGGTGGTGATGTCATCCACTGGAGAAATGTGAAGAGGTGGAGAATCCGACAATGTAAGTGAATATCGCCCTGTAGATGAAGATGAGAATGTTGTGTGTCTTGACGAATACCTGGAGGTGGTACGTGTCCTGATTCATGACCTGGATCTGTGGCTCCTGGAAGACGATGAACGTCTGGAATGACACCTATGGTGGTGTGACCGATGGGCGATCTGGAGCACAATCTAGGCCTCGACAGTTCAACAGACGGAGGAATTGGCATTGGAGGAGTAGGCGCAGGTGGTGGAAGCAGAGGAGGTGGTGGTGGAGGAGGAGGGGGAGGTGTTGGAGTGTTTGGTAGTACGATTGGCAAAGAGAGGGATTATGCACTTGACTACTCTGAATCTAGAGGATATATTTGCCTCCTTTTTCTCCTCTTTTCTGTCCAACACGTTGAGATGGAATTCGACATCGACGACTCAATGGCTCTCTGCTCCTCTATGGTGATCTCCTCCGACATCTCACTGCTTCTTGGAGTTAAAGGGTCTGCCCGCCTTGACGTCCATGCACTCCTCAACATTGATCTTACAGTGCGCATCCATAGGGTATGAGTTGATATACCATGCTTCAGTGTCGATCTGCGTCTCTTCCTCGATGTCGAACCAGCTCTTGATGGCGAGCAAGTCAGTGCCGTACCTGGTCCCAACGTCGACCCCCTCGATGTCAACTGGGAAAAATGATGTTTTTGGGCTGGAACCCTCGTTTTGGACCTTCCATGTCTCTCAGAGGTACATGTAAGAGCCCTGGTAGAGGATTGACCCTCTCCTCACTCTTTAATCTCACCCTGAGACTGGACTTGCTGTCTACACCGTTCCTCCATGCAATGAAGAAGACTTTTCTTTCGCTCTCTCAGGATGCAAATCAAAAACTTCTTGCAGTGTTGTCACTCCTCTGGTACAAGACTAGATGGAAGGCATAGTATACAGGCATTGTGAGGATCTGGCCTGGCCTTCTTTCTCCCTCAGGCAGGGTACTTGTCCATACGAGAAGGCATATTAAATGATAAAATGCCTCAAATTTCTGTCAGAAAAAAGCCTAAAATAGTGAGAGAATGATGAAAAACGCTGTCCACAGGTGAATGCTAAAAGAAAAAGCCTTAAAGGACGAGCGCAGTGCTCCAGGATCCTGTCACCAGGAGCCGAAAAAAAGAACTGAGGCAACTGCTGTAGGAGGAAGGCTTTCTATGTAGTGTGCAAAAACAGGCATACTGTGCAGGGAGTCTGGGCTATCACACGTTGGTTTACAGAGGTAAAAACTAGGCCACCTAATGCTTTAATTTTTATGGTAGCTTGGTTGAGCAGTTAAGCCAATCTTGGAGAAGTGCAAAGCATTTGTTCTACTCACAGTATCAATAAAGTAAGACACAGACTCAAAGGAATCATTTGAGACCAATTTACAAAAATACTTCAGATTTTTTTTTTTTAAACAGATCATCAAAACCAGGTAAGTACTTTTTAAGTTATGAATTTTCAAAGTTTAGAAAATGTCTTGTTTTTGTAAATACGCACTATAGGAATCAATGGGAGAAAAAATTTAAAAATACATATAAAATCAGGCAGTGCGTTTACCAATGCCTCCTTTTGCATATAGGTCGAGGTCGTCAAGAAGTCCTGTGGGCCAGCCTGAGGAGTTCGGTGGTTCCCAGTTTTGGTGGGAAGAGCGTCTGAAAAGTCCTTGGAGCTGGTGCAGGACCACTGCGGGTGGTTCCCGGTTTTGGTGGGGAGAGCGGCTGAAAAGTCCTTGGAGCTGGTGCAGGACCACTGCGGGGGACCACTTAGAAAAGCAATGCACAGGTGGAATTCAAGGTGAGTCAGGTGGGTACCCTTGGAGTGTACAGGTCGCAAGGGGTGGGGACCCTTAGAGCACAGCTGCTTCCCCGTTGCAGGGCCCAGGGAGGCTGCGTGCAGAGCAGACAGATGAGCCAAGAGCTGGGCGCAAAGGTGCCCTTGGAAGCAGGAGGTAGGTCACTTTGAGGATCGCTTGCAGGTCAGCAGGACCACTCTGGTGGGTGGTTCTGGTGGTTTCTGATTTCCCTTGACTGGGGCTTCCTCCTGGCTCTTTTGGAGTCCAGAGTGGACTTTTCTTCTTGGTGTCTAGCTTGAGTAGCCAGTACCCCAGGCTATTGCACGATTCAGCCACTGAAGGTCGCAGTGCCACCAAACTTGGCACACTTGCAGGATTTGTGCTCACGGTCTGGCAAGTGAAATGTGGTCCAACTGAGGCATCCGGTTCCTTGGTCAACAGGCAGTCAGTGAACTGGACTTCACTGGTCTTTGGGTCTTTGTTACAAAAGAGTGATGCCTTGATTCTGGAGGGAGAGAGATCTTTGGCGATTTTCAGAAGAGTGAACATTCTCCGGGGATTTTTAGAGTCTGTTCAATGTCCAAGCAACTCCCTCAGTGACGATTGTCAAGTCCTGGGCGCAGCAGGCAAGGTTTAGTGCCTTTTTCTTTGTGCAGCAGGGATGCCGTTCTCAAGCCTTGGGTCTTCTTTGTTGCTGGTCTTCTTGTGTCCTTGGAATCTGATCTGCAGGTCTAGGAGTTCCCACTAAATACTGCATTTAGTGCGCGTTTCGGGGGGGTACCTAGTAGTGACCAATGGGTCATCTACCTTAGGGTGGCTAGACCCACTATGTGACCACTTCCTGTGGGCAGAGATCACTTCCCTATCCCTGACAGGCTATATTCCTTCCATGCAAGATGGAGGAAAATAAAATATAGTAGTCATCTTGCATGCAACACCTTAGGGGTGGTGCAAGCTGGGGTTGGCCACTCCTCCTGTACTTTGTGCATTTTACCACCATTGCTCCCACCAAAAGTGGGGGTTTGCAATGGGGGCGGCCATCTGCTTCTGGCAGCAGGGCTGGGCGTCGAGTTTTAAGGGCGGTAAGCCCTTTGAAGCTCTTAGCCAAGGCTGTGCATATTCCCGAGGGAGGTTTAACACCTCTCCCCAGGAAGGGCTTTGTTCTCTGGACCCAGACAGCACTGGGGCTCACCCCAGGGTTCCAGAATTTGAGTGGCCCGCAGTGGGGCAGAGTAATTGGCATAGAGTGCAGTGGTCTAGAATGCAAAGGTTTTGAGTAAAGTGATGTTGAGTGTATTGGTGTACAGTGCAGTGGCTTAGAGTAGCAGGCATAGTTTAAAGTGGTGCAGAGTAGAATGGCGTACAGATGTGTAGCGTAGTCTGCAGGGGCATAGCATGCAGTGGTATACAGTGTTGCAGAGTAGAGTATGGCGGCAGAATGTAAAGTACTTGGCCTACAGTGCAGTGGCATAGAGTGCACTGGTTTTGAGTAAAGTAGTGTTGCGTGCACTGGCGCAGTGTAGTGGTTTAGGTTAAAGTGTCGTAGAGCTCAGTGGCATAGAGTGGAATGGCACAGATTGGAGTAGCACAGAATGGAGTAGAGTGGCGTAGAATGAAGTGGCATAGAGTGCAGTGGCATGGAGTAGATTATTGCAGAGAGAAGTGAAATGGCTTAGAGTAGAGTGGTGCAGGGTAGAGTGGAGTGGTGCCAGGTAGAACACAGTGGCATGGAGCAGTAGCGTAGAGTGGTGCAGAATAGAGCAATGTGGCACAAAGTGGTGTAGAAAGCAGTGGCACTGAGTACAGTAGCGTAGAGCAGATTGTTTCAGAGTAGAGTGCAGTGGCGTAGAGTAGAGTGGTGAAAGGCAGAGAGAAGTAGCATAGAGTAGTGGTGTAGAGTTGATTGGCGTAGAGTGCAGTGGCACAGAGTACAGTGTTGTGGAGTAGAGTGGCGTATAGTGTATTGGTGAGTCGCATAGAGTGCAGTGGTGCATAGTAGAGTGGGGTAGAGTGTACTGGCATAGAGTAGAATGGTTCAGAGAAGAGTACAGAAGCGCAGAGTGAAGTGGCGTACAGTGCAGTGTTATAAAGTAGAGTGGTGTGCAATTGATTAGAGTGGCATAGAGTGTAGTGACAGAGTGCATTGGCATAGAGTGCACTGGCGTAGAGTGGCAGAGTAGAGTGGTACAGTGGCACAGAGTAGAGTGGTGTAGGGTTCAGCAGGGGAGAGTCCAGTGTTGCAGAGCAGAGTGCTGTAGAGTGCAGTGGTGTAAAGTAGAGTAGCATAGAGAACATTGGTTTAGAGTGCAGAGGAGTAGAGTGGGGAAGAGTAAAGTGGCGTATGGTGTCATAGTGTAGAGTAGAGTGACATACAGAGCAGTGGCATAAAATACAGTGCTGCAGAGTAGAGTTTAATGGCATACAGTGTAGTGGTGCAGAGTAGATTGGAGTAGAGTGCAGTGTCATAGAGTGTATTGGTTTTGATGAAAATGGTGTAGTGTGAATTGGTGTGGAGTGAAGCAGCGTAGAACAGAGTGGTGTGACATAGAGTGGTGCAGGGTAGAGGTGTAGAGTGAAATGGCACAGAGTGCAGTTGCATTAGGTGCAGTGTTTTAGAGTGAGTTGGTTTAGCGCAGTGGCGTAGATTGTAGCAGCATACAGTGCATTGGTGAAGAGTGCAGTAGTGTGGTGTAGAGTGGTGCAGAGTAGTTCAGTTGTGCAGATAACAGTGGTGCAGAGTCCACTGGTGGAGAGTCCAATGTTGCTGAGTAGCGTGGCATAGAGTGAAATGGTGCAGACTATAGTGCAGTAGCTTAGAGTGTAGTAGCGTAGAGTGCATTGGTGTAGTGTGGCAGAAAGTGCAGTGGCAGAGAGTGCAGTGTTGCAGAGTAGACCATCGAAGAGTGCAATGGTATATAGTAGAGTGGTGTAGAGTACATTGCTGTGGAGTACAGTGGCCTATAGCAGTGCAAGGTAGAGCAGGGAGGAGTGTATTGGCATGGAGTGCAGTGGCATAATGGTCAGGCCTCGAAAAATCATAGGCCTGCAGGTTGAGTAATTTGAATAATCTAACCGACCTAACTGTAATGTACTTGACCCATAAACGGGTCTCAAACTGTGTGAATATTTTAGTTTACAGAGTCGTCTTTTCCTTCATTCTCACATGAGTGCACCTTCAAGTATGTGAGTTCAGCATTTCTGTTTTACCAAAAAACCTCTTTTGTTTGATTAAATAGACTAAACATTTGCGCCGCATAGGGTACACATGATCCATGACTTGCCTCTTTGTTTACTAATAGCACTGCATAAGGGCAGGAATGTTTCTCAGTTTGTTTAAACACCCACTTTTAATAAATATATTTCTAAAGCATGATGTTGTAGTACACTGTCATTTACAGACAGTAAATTTCCAAGAAATACCCAAAAACCTTTCCACTAAATTGCAGCTTTACTGATAAAACTATATAGTGTATTAAAAATAATCTGTGAAAATTGTGTTTCAGAAAATGTATTCATCATTTGCACATCAAATAGTAAAGTGTTCTGATTTGTTTTCATCCTACAAAATTATTTTTTTCATCACACAGAAGCACAAAAATGGGCTTTCACAACTACTGAAATATATTTTGAAATGTCTGTACAATTGACCTAGTTATTTAAATGCTGTGTGTCAGGAAAAAACAGACACCCTACATCTTTTCATTTCACATATTTTGTACAGCAGACCAGACAGTTCACCTTACAAAATCCTGGAACCCTGCAGTCAGAAGGTAGAAAATAAGTGTAAGAAGACAAACTGGCGTTTGACCTCTGTCTCTGAACCCAGAGCAAATGTAACAAGATAAGATTTAAAGGTGTATTTATTGCTTCTTCACTTTCTGACTAAAGAGAGGACCTGTTTTTGTCAAATCGCCAGAAGGGGTGAGTAGGTCCTAAAAATAGCTCTACCTAATAAAATATGACTCCTCAAAGTGAATGAGGGAGTAGATTTATCGATGCCTGGTGGTGCAGAGTAGAGTGATATCGAAAGCAATGGCGAGGAATACAGGGGTGGGAAGTAGAATTCAGAATGGCGTATACTACAGTGGCATAGAGTGCAGTGGCATAAAGTGTTGCAGAGTAGAGTATAGTGGTGTAGTGTTGCAAAATAGAGGATACTGCCACAGAGTGCAGTGGTGCAGAGTATTTGGCGTGCACTAGTTTTGAGTAAAGTGGTTTAGAGCGAATTGGCATTGAGTGCAGGGGTGCAACGTAGAGTGCAGTGGTACAGAGTAGAGTGTAATGGCCCAGAGTGAAGTGGTGTGGAGAGGCACAGAGTCGAGTCATGCCGAATGCAGTGACATACAGTTGATTGTTTCAGTGTAGATTGAAATTATGAGTGGTGTAGAGTGCAGAGCAGATTAGAGTAGCGTAGAGTGGACTGGCATAGAGTGGAGTGGCATTGGACGCAGTGTTGCAGATTAGAGTGGCACAGAGTAGAGTAGCGCACGGTACAGTGGTGCATAGAAGAATAGTGTGGGGTAGTGTGCATTGGCATACAATGGAGTGGTATGCAGTAGAGAGGCATAGAGTGAAGTGGTGTAGAGTGGAGAAGTGCAGAGTAGAGTGCATTGATGCAGAGTGGAGTGGTGTGGAGTGGAAAGACATACTGTGGAGTGGTGCAGTAGAGTGAGTGTTGTAGTGTGGAATATGCATGGGGTGACAGCACACTTTCATTACACATAATACATCTTCAATTGAAATCAACATTACACTTGCAGACACACACAGTTTCATTGATAAAAGTATACAGCACACAAACAACATTGTGTGGAAATGTTATCATCTAGTGCAGTAGTCTTTTAAACTTTTTTATGCTGTGCCCCCCTCCCCCTATTGGGGACCCCCTCAGAATTTTTCACAATTATTTTATTAAATTAGCAATGTTTAAATATATCTAATCTTTTTTTAAAACATTGCAGTTCTGTTATTGTTTAAAAAATGCAATCGAATATATGATTGCCAAACACACTATTCTGATCAGGCAGACCTTAACGTGTAAAAGCATCCACAGTGTGAATATTAAAAATTGGGGTGGGGGTTTTGAAGAATATTTGGAGTTCCTCCCATTTTGACACATCGCAGCTAAGATACAAATGACAAAAGATGTTAGTAATGGCCCATTACAGAGAAGCTTCTTTTGGACATGGCCTCCCCCAGTTCCCCTGGGATCATTTGAGGCCTCCCAAGAGGGGCCCGCCCCCAGTTTGAAGACCCCTGATGTAGTGTATTGATTTGTTTTGATCATTTTAAAATATTTGTTTCCATCGCACTTTAGAATTACCAGAAAATGTGCTTCATTTGGGGTTTTCTAATTCTGAACTACTGGCACATTTCATTTACATTTACATTTTTGTTGTGTGCTAGAAAAAAATAACATTGTACAGCCTTCCTCAAGCACTCCCCTGGAGCCAGCATGATTGTCACATAACTCCTCTCACATCTGAAGACAGAGAAAGAAAAGAAAGTAAACACCAAGCTCCCTGTAAGAAATAGCCTGACATTGATCTCTGTCTTTGAATGTGCAGCAAATGTGACAAGATCAGAACAAAATGTAAAGGCCTATTTACAGAAATCAAGCACTGGTGGACTAATACAGTAAACAGGGATTGGGCAAGGGAAGGGACAAACTCAAGCTGGACAGTCTAAAACAAATATAGCCAGCAAACAGAAAGTAGGCAAATGTGAGTTACAAACCACAAATCCAGTGGCAAACAACAGAAGGAATGCATTTCCTGGGAAGCTTTTTGAATGTCCCCAAGATGCCGTTAGCAAACCGACTTTGACCTAAAAACGGGCTGTTGCTGCTCACTGCATCTGCGCTGGCACACAAAAAGGCTGCCTAGCTTCACACACAACTTTTGCACTATGTGTGTGTTATCTATCATATAATTTGTACTGGAAGTATACCCTTCCAGTACAAAATCCTATGTCTAGACAAATTGTTACACATTCCACACACTTTATAAATCCATACAGTGCGGCACACAGGCAAGATATGTAATGTTTTGAAAAATTAAAATATTTCTCCATGTTAGCATGTTAGAGCCTCTTTCAAAGAATCATTTTTCTACTCTGCTTTGTAAAACTTTTCGTTACTTTGGAACAGTATATATGTCACTACGTTTTTGTTGGCCATGCTTAGCTGTCAAATTAGAAAAATGTGTGTCTTTTGTACGGATCTAAGAGTAGGAGCTAATGACCGTGCCTGCTACTTGTTGGCATGTTGAA
Source organism: Pleurodeles waltl (assembly GCF_031143425.1). Taxonomy (NCBI): domain Eukaryota; kingdom Metazoa; phylum Chordata; class Amphibia; order Caudata; family Salamandridae; genus Pleurodeles; species Pleurodeles waltl. The sequence goes on from NC_090440.1 coordinate 1,695,259,353, forward strand.
TGTTTAGTGCAGAAGTGGTGTGTGTAAAGTAATGTGAAGTTGGAAAGAGTCCAAATCTTGGAAGAATATTATAGTTTGTATATGCCTGGATGCAGTGCTTAATGTGTGCTTGTTGCTTCCGGTGCTGAGCACCGGCACTTATTTCTGAGGTCCGGCGCTTAGTTTTGTCTCAAAGAATTTACTGTGAGCAAAAGACATGTGGGAAAGACGGAGGAAGAGAAAAACGAAGAAGCGTCAGAAAGGATAAAAACTGGAAGCTGCAAGAGAGAGCCGAAAGAGCGGGGAGTGGGTGTTAATGGATTGAAGAGGCCCAAGGTGGCTTCAGGATTACTCTGCCTCAGTATTATGTGCTCGCACTTTTAATTGCAGCAGCCCCGTGTTTAAGAGGAGAGCATTTAGCACCTGCACCTTTTTATTTACAAATTAAGCACTGCCTGGATGGGTTCACCGAAGAGCACCCTGAAGTAGCCACAAGGCATCAAACGGTCAGGTAGAAAAAAAACTGCAAATATATAAACTAATAGTAGCAGTTGAACTGAGGCCAAGGTGTGAGAGGCGGGGGCCGGTGGCTGCAGCTCTCTTTCACGCCTGGGTCGTTTCGCTGACTCACTCAGCTTATTTTCTAAAGTTTACTTAAGAGGAACAGGCAAACCAATTATGCTGTATAAGCTTGCTTGGCACAGCCACCCTGCCTCTCCGCTCTCCTCACGCAAAGGCCCTTCCACCCATTCGCAATCCCAGTAAGGCCTCAGCTAATTTCTTACACATACTGACAAGAAGGCCAGGGGACTGGGAGGGGTGGGCAGCCAGCTTCCAGCCAAAATAAACAATGGTGTTTGTTGTAAAACGAAGCCACGGAGAGCTCATGTAAGCTGGGGCAGCAGGAGGAGGGCGAGAGGCTCAAACTCGGCCACTGCTCCAGTAATGATGCGCCTCAGCAGCAAGTTATTTAAACTGGTGAAGTACTCACTGCTGCAGCTACTTAGGGTATCTTTGAAGATACAAACACTGCGAATTCATTCGACACCTCTGAAGGTGAACCACGGAATAAGGTTAATAAATTATAACGTCATTATGGACTCTGCGATGAAGTCCTTGGCTTTCCTTTTTCAAATCACTGTTTTTAGGTGTGCTAGTGCAAATTGGCTTAGTTGAAATGAGCCAAGAAAACAGCCCCATAAAACAAAACGTTGTTAAAGGAAAGTCCAGGACTGAAAAACAGCGCTCTTAGGGCCAGATGTAGGAAGCAGTTTGCGCCATGCAAACAGCCAAACGAGATGCACATTCACAAATTGCGAGTCGGTACCGACTCGCAATTTGTGAATGCGACTCGCAAATAGGAAGGGGTGTTCCCTTCCTATTTGCGACTCGCATCACAATTCAGAATTGCTTTGTGACCACGAATGCGGTCGCAAAGCAACTCGCAGTTACAACCAGTGTCACACTGGTGGTAACTCATTCGCAAACGGGAAGGGGTCCCCATGGGACCCCTTCCCCTTTGTGAATGTTGCCCAGAATGTTTTTTCAGACCAGGCAGTGGTCCAATGGACCACTGCCTACACTGAAAAAACGAAACCAAATGGTTTCGGTATTTTTTTCATTTTGCAACTCGTTTTCCTTTAAGGAAAACGGGCTGCAAAATGAATAAAAAAAACTGCTTTATTTAAAAAGCAGTCACAGACATGGAGGTCCGCTGACTTCAGCAGGCCACCATCCCTGTGAGTGCAGGGACTCGCTATGGGGTCGCAAAATGCGACCCACCTCATTAATATTGATGAGATGGGTCTTTGCGACCCCATAGCGAGTCGAAGACGGGGTCTGAGAACCCGTTCTGCATCCGAGATTGCAACTCGGAAATTGCGAGTCGGACAGACTCGCAATTTCCGAGTCGCAATCTCGGAGTTTGCTACATGTGGCCCTAAGTGACTTCATGGGTCACACAACCTTAGCACTGGAGAAACTCTCACACACTTTCAAACCCCCTTCCTGGATCAATACTTTGCTTGTAATACCTTACTAGAATCTGCCACCGACTTCCAGAAATCATTTACCGAATCGCTCACATGCACCAGATTTCAAAACCCCCTTCCAGAATGTATCTAAATCATCACAGCCGTTTCCATATTAAGTGTAGCACGCTTACAGAATGATTTAAAATCTCTTTACCAATTTTCGAAACTATCTTATCCACTTCAGCAGATCCTTTACCGAATATAATTTCCAATTACAGAATCTCTCACCAACTACTAGAACTCTTTTCAAGAATATCTCTTGACCACTTTCAAACCCCTTTCTGCAGTGTGTTTAGTCTAATTCCAGATCTCCTTTCTCAGAAACTCTTGTCCACTCCTAAAATTACTTTGTTGAAATTTCTGTTACCCTAATTCATCCAACACAATACAATAACCTCTTTCCAAAATCTCAATTAGTGCCCTATTCAGAATCTCTGCTCCGACTCTCCTTTATGGGATTTTCTAGGTAGATTCCAGGGCCCTTCAAAATAATATTCCTTCCCTCTCAAAGCCATTTTGGGATTCTGCTCTGATAGTTTTCTGGATTTTTTTTTCTGTATTCCGTCACTCTGACATTGAAAACTCCTCTGCAACACACACTCAGAATCCATTTCTGGAAATTCCTTAGTGAAACCCCTCTGTGCAATATTTCTTCACAGCTACTGGAAAAACATTTTTACAAACACTCATGTTAACTGCAGAAAGTTCTTCCAAATGCTGTGATACCTATTTATAAAGCCCCATTTCCATTACCTCTCTTGCCTTTCGGAAATCTTTCTCAAATCAAACCTTTTCTCTCGCTCAAATTAAAGGAACATAAACGTAGGGCTAGAGATTAGCAACGCTACCCTAACGCAAGCCTAGAATAGCAAGATCACTGTTGTAGAGTGTCTTTTTCAAAAAGGGGATCAAAGGGCATCAAATAAATATTATCAGTGCTCAGCTACAACTTATAGAAAGTTGACCTCCCTGAGATACAAATCCGAGACCTTACGATCAAATCACAGTAGCAACTACAAAACACACTTTTTTCTATCCCTTTCTACCTTTTCTTCTCAGCTTCAATCACCTGTCATAAACTGTCTCATTACATTGTATAACTCAATGGCTCTAGTCACATGCTAAACTTCTTAAAAGCTGGAGTTCTGTGTTTTCCTTCTTCCTCACACATCTCCCTAATTGACCCAATCACATTTTCCCCTTCTACTCTGGCATTGATCACCTCAGTCAGAAATTCTGGGAGTCTCTTTAGCCCGTATATGTAAATAGAGTCTCACATGACCAACACAGCAGTTGCAGCAAGATACCAAGTACTGAGCATATGTAAGGTCCGGCCTGATACGCCTTTCAACACTGCAGAAATACTCATTAGCTCACTAGTACTCAGCAAGCTTGATAACTGCAATGGTCTCCTCTCAGATCTACCTCATTACTACTTTCCACTGCTCTACATGGTCATAATTACCTCATCATACTCTTAACAGACCTACTGTCTCTCCACCAAAATTAGAGATTAATACTAGCTACTGACACTTGTTTCAAGACAATTAGCATGGCTCCCAAATACATCTCCGACATCCTGCCTCATGACATGCCCATTCAGAACCCGAGCTCATTTTAGAACAACCTTCTAGTCACTTCTAACCCACTCTGCCTCCCACTCTGCCACCTCCTCGCCATCACCATACCCATCAGTGGCTACTAACTCTTGATTACCATTCCTTGAAGGTTGGGACATTTCCATTGTGTACGTTGCTGTGTTCTCAATTCCCATGCCTAGTTTCACAGTTCCTTCTAGAGTTGGATCTTCTGTGGATGAAATATGCTCTTGCACATTCTTGATGTTTGTCTTTTCTATCAGTGGTACCCTTATAATCTCTTCTAAGAACATTGAGAACATCTGTGAACATAGGTTGCTAGCGGTTTAATTGTGGCAATGTATTTTCGAAATGTTGTCCTAGAAATTAAGCTGTTTGGAAAAATGTATTTACATTCTGTAGCCTCCTGTAGAAAAGGACACATGTAGTTGGGACAGTACAGTTAATATACACATAACACCTGCAGCACATAACAATCGTGGAGGCAAAGTGATTTGACCATACTCACACATGTTTTAGTCAAGTGACAAAATTAGAATTATGACTCAGGTTTCCAAGTTTGACACTAGATCACACCTCCGACTCTAAGAATGCTTCACACTAAAGAACATATTGGAAGTAAATAATTATCCTAAAACAATGTGCACTTCAAAAACTACAAAAACATGTATTGTCTTTAAATCCAAGCACCATACTTCTTTGAAATGTTTACTTGGAATTTCTTAATTACTACAGAATATAATTGCTGATTCATCTAACGAGTCTCACGATATAAAACGACTACCTGACTTATTTAAGTAAGAGAAAAAACAGAAAGAAAACAAGTTACTTACCTGTAACTACAGTTATCCAGTATTGGTATCTTTCATAAATTCACATGCTTGAATCATCCCCGTTGTCGAAGTGGGAGTCCCACGGTACATAAAATAGCAGTAATTAATAAAAAAAAATTGTTTGCCATAGGCTATAATGGAGCCAGCAATTGCTCACATAGCCTATCCATGTCCTTTTGTGAAAGGACCCAAACCTGCCTGCTGTCCAATCAGGCACCAGCACCCTCTAGAACCTTCTCCAGAGAAGCTCCCTTCCTCAGATTTTCCAGCACGAGAGTGAAAAATTATAACCTGAGAGGAAATGCGAGCATCAAAGGGGAGGAGGGTGGGTCGCATGTGAATTTATGAAAGATACCAATACTGGATAACTGTAGTTACAGGTAAGTAACTTGTTTTCTTATCCAGTATTGGATATTTCATATATTCACATGCTTGAATCTGAATAGACAGCAGTATGGTTGATAAACATTGTATCCAGCATGGATGGAGGGTGCGAGCATGAAGACCCTCTATCTCCAATATAAATAATTAACTCATACATTTCTGATCGTGAGCTTCGAAGGAACATAGATACTTTTAAGTACATGTACATATATACTGAAATTCATGCTGTAAATGCCGATATAAATATATTTATATATCCAAAAGGGAATCCTGTGTTCCTTCCAGCGCTCGCCTATCGAGGTTGGTGCTCAGTCAATGGGCACAGGACCCATTTTAAATCCACGCCAAAAACAAATCAAAATCTGGCACTCCTTGCAAAACAATGGCCTTCATTTATTTAAAAAATCCATAAAACAGAATATAGGGCAACGCGTTTCAACCTTCACGGTCTTCTTCCTTGGCCCTTCTTACAAGAGAAATACAACAGAAAAAATGTGGCCCCTCCCATCTGCTATATATACCATCATCCATAGACATAGAAGATATATAGTTTTTTAAAAAGTTTTTTTATTTTTTTATATATATATTTATATATGTACATAGGAATATACATTCTAATATTATCATTTTAAATGTCCATTTTGTATACTCTTCCCATTTTGGTATAATACTCCTATTTAACCAAAAATCATATCGCTAATCGGATGAGCCACTATAGTAACACAATGAATCATCAAATTAATATTTTTGTAGGCCTTTCAACAGAAAAAGAAAAGGTAACCTGACCTAACATTGTTATAATAAGACCCTGCCTTGACATCATCATATTAACCAATATGAACAGAAAGTTCCTCGTCCTTGTTCAATCCCCAAGGATAACGGCTATTAAGCTGAATGATATATTCAGACTCCAATCTCCTCAATTGTTTTTCTCTGGCCCCTCCTCTCAGAGTGGCCAGGACCCTGTCTATACCAAAAAATGTCATCTTCTCAACTTTCCCCTCATGCTCAAGAATGCAATGTCTTGCTACTGGATACGCAGCATCCTTGTTCGATATCGCTCTCCAGTGCTCAAGAATACGTTTCTTCAGAGGAAAAATTGTGCTGCCGACATATTGTAATCCACATGGGCATTCTATTACATAGATAGCAAAATCTGAGTTACAATTAATATACTTTTTAATATTCGCTTGCCTACCCGTGGGTAACTCATATTGCTTACGATTTGAACTGTATCTGCATGCTTTACACTTGGCACATTTATAAAAGCCTTGATATTTATCTAAGAAAGTTTCTTTATTCTTCCTTGTATAACTATGTACCAAAATGTCCCTTAAAGAACTACTTCTTTTGTAAGTTATCAAAGGAGTACGGCTGACTAGCTGCCCAATTATTCTGTCAGCCTTGATAAGATGCCAATATTTTATGAGGATCTTTTTGACTTCTGACGAATATGCATTAAAGACTGTCACAAATCTCGGGGTATTGGTGCCTTCTCCTCTCTTTTTGAGAATCAATAGTTCCGCCCTTTGAACTGCTGCTGTCTTTTGGCATGCCTTCTTTACTACTCTGTATGGATATCCCCTAGATCTGAATCTCTGTGTCATTGTTGATCGTTCTTTCTCAAAACTTTGTGGGGTACTGCAATTTCTCTTAGCTCTTAATAATTCCCCGTAGGGTATGCTCCATTTCATATTCGGAGGGTGGTGACTCGTGGCGTGTAGAATGCTGTTCCCTGATGTGCTTTTTCTGAACAGTTTTGTATGTAATGTGCCTTCTTTTACACAGACCTCTATGTCTAAAAATTCCATCACGTGTTTATGTGTTTTATATGAAAATTGTAAATTTAGGTCCCTATTCGGTAGCGAATTCAAAAAATCATATAACACTGATTCTGGGCCTTCCCATATCATAAAAATATCATCGATATATCGTGTCCAAAATATGATATGTTGGAACCATTCCATCTTTTCATCTGCCATCACCCATTGTGTTTCCCACCATCCCATAAATAAACAGGCATAACTGGGAGCAAAGCAACTTCCCATCGCAGTCCCAGTTGTTTGTCTATACCATTGATCCTCATATATAAAAAAATTGTTTTCCAAACAAAATTTTAACATGTTCAGAAGTAGTTCAGAGTGTTCCAACAATCTGATTGGTTTGTCCCTAAAGAAATGTCGACACGCCTGAATTCCCTTCTCATGTGGGATACAGGTGTACAACGATACTACATCTATAGTTACCATAATGTAGTTAGTTTGCCAAGGAATATCCAGTATTTTTGTAAAAAAATCTGTAGTGTCTCTGCAATATGAGTTTAAATTCAATAAATAAGGACTCAAAAAATAGTCTAAGTAGATGGAAACATTCTCCAAAAGACTGCCTCTTGCTGATACTATATGACGACCCGGAGGGTTATCAATATCCTTATGAATCTTGGGTAGCAGATAGAAGCAAGGTGCCACTGTGTCCGTACCAGTAAAAACTTGTACTCGTCATCCGAGAGTAAACCTCTACTGCCACCATCAAAGAGCAAATCATGAAACCTGCTTATAGAATGTCGGTAAGCTGATATTGTGGATATCTCATAACAGGCTGGATTGAGCAGTTGCCTCTTAACTTCTTGTTGGTACTTAGTAGCATCCCATAACACTACATTGCCACCCTTATCCGCCGGCTTTATCACAAATGAGGTTGCTTTCTTGAGAGATGTCAGTGCTGTTCGTTGACCTGCTGTTAGATTCCGTGCATAAGCATCTTTTGTCCTCTTCCACAAATTCAGCAGCTACAAAGTTACTGCTTCATGACAAGCATCAATATTATCATGTGGTAAGACTGGATTACATCTCGATTTAGCTTTAAAACTACTGCCGCTGGCACAATCCGTTTGTAGGTCTAAATCCTCTAGTAGCTCCATATCTGTTCCCCATGTTCTTTCTCCTATCTCCAGTTCATGTAAGGCAGCTAAACCGTCTATATCGCTAATCATTAATTCTGAAGCCAACTCTGAACTGTTTATTTCTGTTGTATGTGATATGGTTCCGTCCTTTTGTTGTGCAAAGATTTTCATTAACTTCAACTTCCTGATCAGGTGAAAAATATCAATTCGTGTTTTCGTATAGTTAAAATTCGCTGTTGGACAGAACGATAGCCCTAATTCCAATATTGATCGTTCATCCTGTGATAAAGTATGAGAAGAGATGTTGACTACTGTCAGCTCTCTTTCCTTCATTGTTTCTTTCTCCTGGTTTGTCGTGCAATTCTGCCAACCAAATTCTCGTTGTCCTGTTGGCCTGCCCCCCTCTCCTAATCTTTTTATTTCTGCGCCTTCGCCTTTGTCTCTTGGAGGTTTTCTCTGTGGTCTTGAACTCATCTGTAAAAAACGATATTCCTCCAATGTAGTAAAAGGTTGACCCACCGATGTGCTTGGGCCCGGGGTCTCTTCCAGGTCTGATATATTCTCCATGCTCGATTCCGATGTGGATGTCTCCTGTCGTCGTAGGGCTTCACCTTGTCTATAATCTTTTCTAGCTTGTTCATATCGTCTACTGAATGTTAAGACACGTCCTGTTGCATAGTCATTTTTGTCCCGCAAAAATTTATTTCTTTTTTTCAATTTTATTTCATCTTCATATTTCTTAAGACGTATCTCCATATCTTCACAGAATTTTTTAATCTCATCTTGTGTCTCATGTTGTTCAAGATTCGTCTTTAGCTTTGTAATTTCCTCACTGGTTTGCGTAAGTGCCATCTCCGCATATTTAGATAAGAGTTCTAACATGCTCTTACAGGTTGCTGCCATTAGAAGCGACCATTCTTCCAATAACTTGGGATGCGGATTAAAATGTGACGGAGTAATTAGAATTCGTAGGCCCCATAGGACCTGACCAACCTCGATGTAATTATTTAACGAAATCACTTCCCAAGCTCTATTAATCTCCTTCCTCCTTAATTTTTCCAATTGTCATAATTGTTGCTTAAGGGGCATCACCCCTTGTGCCCTTCTGTCTTTGCCCCTATGCATGTCAAAGCCAGTGTTTGTCGCTGTTTCATCAAACAGATTACGTGCCTCATCTATTCTTTGGCGTAGAACTTCACTAATTTTTTCTCTCTTTTTTCTTCCCCCTTTAAACAGGTGACACTTATTAATAGTTCAGTCAGTATTATAAATGATATATTGTAGAACATAATTGTGTCTTCAATTATGTCTTCATAAATAAATAAACTCAAGGAGCTATTTCCCTGGTCTCCTTAATGTCTCATATTTCTTTATGTGTCAGTCTCTGCATTATATAATTCGTCTTTCCAGCTTTCTCAAAAATTAAATGCCTTCTTTCAGTTGCTGCAATCGCGTAAATGTGCTGAGCACTGGCTTTGTTTCAATATGCTCCCCAGGGAGCCCTTCCTCACAAAGATCAGTATCACCGTAGCTGTGCCTCTTAGTATAGGGCACCAGAAAGCCAATACTGTTTAGTCACAATCCTTCCCGTAGCAGCATTTAAACAAGAAGAAATACACGAGACAGTCTATTTACGGCCGCATTATTCAAAGATTTTCACTGTCCAATTATACTTAAACAAACATACTCGACATTTTGTGAGGCAATAAATAAGAGAATGTAAGAGTCACTACTCACGTTCTAGCCCAGGGGGGTCCAGGCTAATTGCTACCATCTGGTGCCTCTGCTCTCAGAACGCTGGAGCAGAAGCATGTTCGGCAGCCATTAAAACTTCAGATTATCCAAGGGAAATTCGATCTATTACCTTTTTGTTTTGATTGAATTGAATTCCAGAAACCAAGGCAGAGAATGTTCAATAGACGCAATTTCGTCCTGCTTAACTTCTTTTACGTGTAAGAGAGAAGTAAATGTGTATAAACCATCACTTGCATGCCGTCCTCTGTGCCCATTAGACGGAACCTCTGCCCACTTCAAATAGATTGCTTGAACAAAAATGTTTTTCAGTCAATGTGAGCGGCAAGCCCCAGGAATCATAAATCCTCCAAAAGGGAATCTTGTGTTCCTTCCAGCGCTCGCCTATCGAGGTTGGTGCTCAGTCAATGGGCACAGGACCCATTTTAAATCCACGCCAAAAACAAATCAAAATCTGCCACTCCTTGCAAAACAATGGCCTTCATTTATTTAAAAAATCCATAAAACAGAACATAGGGCAACGCGTTTCAACCTTCACGGTCTTCTTCCTTGGCCCTTCTTGCAAGAGATATACAACAGAAAAAATGTGTCCCCCTCCCATCTGCCATCATAGATGTATATATATCTATAAATACATACATACACATTACCTATTCATATGGAAGCATAATAGAAAAAACATGGTTATTTGCATTTCAAACCGTTTGTCTATAAATAAGGAAAGGTCTCACCTTAATGAAAGAGATGGCGTAGAACAGCTTGTCCTACTAGAGAGTCGGTTCTTTGTGATGACTCCAAACATAAGTGCTGAGTAAAGGAGTGCGTAGTTTTCCATGTCGCAGCCTGGCATATTTTAGCAAGGGCAATACCTTGAAACAAAGCAGCCGATGTGGAGACTGCTCTTGTGGAGTGGGCTCTCGGGTGCCTAGTCAACGGTCTTCCTGCCTTGGTATGACAAAACTGGATTGTCGAAGAAATCCATCGGGCTATAGTGGCCTTGGTTACTCCTGTTCCCTGTCGTCCAAGAGAATAAGATACTAGGAGTTGGTCTGATTTTCTGATGTGTTTGGTACTTTGAAGATAAAATTTTAGGCATCGTTTGATGTCCAAAGAGTGGAGAGTTTTCTCTGCGATCGTAGTAGGGTTTGGAAAAAAGGTTCGTAAAATAACAGGTTCATTGAGGTGGAACGAAGATGGAACCTTGGGGATGTATTTGGGATTGGTTCGGAGCATAACGAAGTCTTCAGAGAAAACTAAAAAAGGTTCTTTAGTAGTGAACGCCTGTATATCACTGACTCTCCTGGTAGAGATGAGAGTGAGCAAGGTTGACACTTTCCAAGTGATGTACTGGAGCTCCGCCCTATGAATGGGCTCAAAAGGAGCTTTCATGAGCTGGGAAAGGACAATATTAAGATGCCACTCTGGCGGAGGTAATCGCACCGGAGGAAAAGTGCGGAAAAGCCCTTTCATAAACTGTTTGATGACTCTGGATGAGCCGATAGATGGCATGTCAGCCAATCGCCTGTAAGAGGCTATAGCTGCTGGGTGAATCTTGACTGATGCATGGGAAAGACCAGCTTTGGAGAGAGAGAGCAGGTAAGAAATAATTTGCTCAGGATTAATTTGAAATGGGTGAAAATTATTCTGAGAGCACCAAACACAGAATCTCTTCCACTTGAGTTTGTATGTCTTGTTCGTGCTCTCTGCTCGTGCCTTAGATAATATAAGTCTACATTCTTGATCAATGTTCATATTGTGGAACTCTCTGTACTCAGGGGCCAAGCATGCAATTGTAGCGAAGTTGGGTCGGTATGTAGGATGAGACCCTGATTCTTCGTTAGAAGATTGCGGTTGCAAGGCAGGCGGACTGGATTGGCTACTGACCGGAGTAGGAGCTCCGTGTACCAGTACTGCCTGGGCCACTTGGGGGCTATGAGAATGATCCTGCAGCATTCGGCCTTCATTTTCCTGAGGAGCCTGGGAATCAGTGGAATGGGGGGAAAAGCGTATGCAAAGATCCCGGACCATCTCATCAAAAGAGCATTTCCCCACGACTCCGTGAGTGGGTATCGACTGGCGTAAAACTGGCATTTGGCGTTCAGATTGGTGGCAAACAGGTCTAGGATCGGCCGACCCCATCGTTGGAAGATGCCCTCAAGTATGGTCTGGTTGAGTTCCCACTCGTGGCAGTTGTCGTCCGTCCTGCTGAGAGAGTCCACTAGAGCGTTGTTGACCCCAGCCAGGTGCTCCGCCCTGAGGCGGACGTTGTTCAGTGTGAGCCAGTTCCAAAGAGACTGAGCTTCTCTTGAGAGGGATCTTGTTCCTCCCTGCTTGTTGATGTAAAACATGCTTGTTGTGTTGTCCGTTCTGACTAACACTGATGATCCTGTGATGCGTGGCAGAAAAGCTTTGAGCGTGAGATGAATCGTCTTCAGCTCTAACAGGTTTATGTGCATCTCTCTTTGGAGCTTGGAACATCTGCCTTGAATGCGCATGTCCTGTAAGTGGCCTCTCCATCCTTCCAAGGAGGCGTCCGTGGTGATGACAAAGTCTGTTATTGGTGCTAGAAAAGTAAGACCTTGGGAGAGGTGGTTGGTGTGAGACCACCATTCTAACGCCTGCCGAATTTTTGGTGTGATAGTTATTAAGTCGTCGAAGGATCCTTGCGACTGGGTCCATTGAAGTTGCAGTTCTTCTTGCAGCGGCCTCATTTTGAGTCTTGCTAGCCGTACTAGGACTATGGCTGAGGAAATCATGCCCAGGAGCGATTTGAACAGTCGTACTGAAACAAACTTTTTTGCAGAGATTGTGACAGCTAAGTGGGTCAGCTTCTGCTGTCTTGCTAGGGTGAGATATGCCTTGTTTTGGATAGTTTCTAATTCTGCTCCCAGGAAAACTCTCCTGCATGCGGGAAGCACGACTGACTTCTGTAGGTTCACTGTTAGACCCAAACCGTGGAATAGTTTTAGGCAGGTGTTTGTCGCTTTGGAAGCTAGTAGAGATGACGGAGCTTTTATGAGCCAGTCGTCCAGGTATGGGAACACCTGGAAACCCTTGCTTCTGAGGAAGGCTGCGACCGGGGCAAGGCATTTCGTGAAGATTCTTGGAGCTGATCTGCGACCAAATGGTAGGACTCTGAACTGATAATGGGCACCGGCTACTGTAAAGCAGAGATATTTGCAATGTCTTCGGTGTATTGGTATGTGGAAGTAGGCGTCCTGGAGATCTAGAGTTGTCATAAAATCTCCAGGATTCAGGAGGTGCAAGATATCTGACAGTGTGATCATCTGGAACGATTGTTTCCGAAGGAACTTGTTGAGTTTCCTGAGGTCTAGTATAGGACGCCACTCTCCTGACTTCTTCCTTATGAGGAAAAACCGGGAGTAGAATCCGAGACCCCGTTGTTGCACCGGAACTGCCTCTATAGCTCCTTTGGCAAGAAGGCTGAATACTTCCGCTTGAAGCAGACGAAGATGGAGAGATCTGCCTGATGTTGGTGGATGAAGCGGTGGCTTTTGTGTGAATTCCAGGGTATGACCTCTTGTCACTATATCCAGCACCCATCTGTCTGATGTTATTTTCTTCCACTCTTGGATGAAGTTGGAAATATTTGCTCCTATTTGCTGATGTCGTGGGCATTGGGGGAGTATAGCCGGTGCCTGTAGAAGATCATTGTTTTCTGGGTTGATCTCTGGATTGTGAACCCTCTCTTCGTTTACCTCCTTATCTTGTATAGGAAGCAGTCGATGATTGCCTGTACTGTTGGTGGTATGAAGGCCTGTACTGGGATTGCTGGTATTGCCTGTGGAAGGAACCTCGAAATGAGGTGAAACCTCTTCCTCTAGCCCCCCGAAAGGGCTGTTTCCGATACTGCAGGGTACCCAGGGACTTGGCGGTGTCCGTGTCCGTCTTGATGGCTTGAAGCGCGTCATCTACATGTTTGCCAAATAGAGATTTGCCATCGTAGGGCATGTCTGAGATTCGGGACTGCACTTCTGGCCTAAAAGATGTGGCCTTGAGCCAACCTTGCCGTCGTAAGACCGCGGCACCCGCTAGTTGAGGAAAACCAGTAGAGGCTATGTCAAGAGCGCAGTCGATAATTTCTTCCGATGTACGCTCACCCTATTGTAGGATCTTCCGTGCCTCTGCTTGTTTATTTTCAGGGATGAGGTCCAGGAAAGGTTGCATGTCGGACCACATTTGGTGGTCATATCGACCTAGAATTGCCAAAGAATTTGCTGCCCTGACAGTGATTGCTGACATGGAGGAGAATCTTTTGCCGATATTGTCCAATCTTCGTCCTTCCTTGTCTGGAGGAGTAGAGATAGGCGTCGATGGGTTTTTGGAGCGCCTTTGAGCAGTCTGTGAGATCACTGAGTCAGGCTTTGGATGGCCAGTAAGGCATGCCGGAGAATCTTGGGTTGCCTTGTATTTCTTGTCCAGTTTTTGAGGAACTCGAAGAACCGTAGCCAGGTTTCGCATAATCTTTGTACCTTCGCTCCATATGAAATCAATAATCGGAATGGACCGTACCGACTTCCGTGATTGCTCCTTAAAATCATGTAGGAAACATTCTGACTGGGAGACAGATGTTGGAAGGTGGAAGCGTACCGCGGCTCTGTCCATAAGATTATGGAAACCACCTATGTTCTCGGGTGGAGAATCAGAGGGGCGAGGAGGTGGTGGAGAAGGAGTGGGGGCCAAGTAATCATCCCATTCCTCGGTAGGATGTTGTGGAGTGGAAATTTCTCCTTCCTCTTCTTCCTCCTCCCCTGAAGTGGAACCTTTGTCTCTAGGGGTTGCAGCTAACACCTAGTGGGATGTCAATCTTGGAGTAGCTGGAGGAGGAGGGACATTGACTGGTGTCACCGGAGAAACTGGCGCTGGTGGTTGATCTTCCGCTGCCAGTGGGAACCTTCTCCTATAATCCTGTAGCATAGATTGTAAATCCTGGATTAAGGAGGAAGGCATCTGTACCGAATCTCTGTGTTGAGGCTCTCGTGGTTGGTAATATTGTTCCTGATGAGAGTAGTATGGTTGGTATTGGTCATACTCATCCTCGTCATCCTCATCTTGGTACTTGACATGGAGCTGCGAGGGGCTATGTGCATCTCCGAATGGACCTTCGTCAGATTCCTCCCAGTCAAGAAGATGACTGGGTACTAAAGTCGACACTTTGTTTGGAGATGTGTCTATTGGATAAATGTCCGGTGTGGGTAGAGATGTGATCCTGACCATGGCTCGGAGATCTGGAGACCTGGAAGAGGCAGGAGTGGCCTCTATCTGTCTAATAGGCACCAGTGCTGTTGATGGCGTGAAAGTTGATGTAGCCGTGGACGGTACAGATTTTTCCATCGACAGTGGTCTCGTCGACGGTGGTCTCGCCGACGGTGGTTTCGCCGACGATGGTTTCGCCGACGGTAGTGTCGTCGACGGTAGTGTCTTCGTCGAGGATGACTTCTTTGACGGTGCCTCCGTCGATGGCGAAACCGCCGATGACAATGGCGTCGCTGACGTTATAGTCGATGGGTCGTCTACGGTGTTGTAAACGACGATGTTTTTGTCGTCGATGATATACTCGTCTACGGGGTTTTGAGAGAGGGGATAGGATCCCTTACCGTCGATGTTAAAGTAGTCGACGCTGGCGACGGTCTCGTCGACAATGCAGTGGAGACGGTAGTTGTTGGTACCGTCGTCGTCGTCACGGTCGTCGACGGTGTTGTCGTCGTCGATCTGATTTTTAGAGTCACTTTTCCAGAAGTGGAAGGCTCTGAAGAAGGAGAGAGACGGTAGGACTCCTTCTTCTGAAGAGGAGAGGAAGGCTCAGAGGAGACTGAAGCCTTCCCATTATGTGATTTCTGCCTCTTCCTGGATTTTTCTGTGTGGCCCATGTCCTCAGATCTGGACCTTTTGTGTGGCCTCTCTGACCCACTCTCCTCACCTGAAGTACAGGATTTGGCCTGTAACCATGTCAGGAGCCTGCCCTCACGGTCTCTGAGGGTTTTTGTGGAGAAGGTGCGACATATCTTGCAGTCCTTAACCTGGTGTTGTGGGTAGAGACAATACAAACAGTCTTTATGTGGGTCATCCACATGGAGCCTTTTCTTTCCACAGGTCTTGCAAGGGCGGAAAAGGACTTTTCTAGAAGAATCCAACATATTTTCAACTCTTTTGAGAGAAAAAGTTCTGAAGTAGAAGAAAAACTGAGCAGAGCTCAGGGAGACTCCCTTCACACGACGTGCGGTAGAAAATCTGAGGAAGGGAGCTTCTCTGGAGAAGGTTCTAGAGGGTGCTGGTGCCTGATTGGACAGCAGGCAGGTTTGGGTCCTTTCACAAAAGGACATGGATAGGCTATGTGAGCAATTGCTGGCTCCATTATAGCCTATGGCAAAAAAAAAATATTTATTAATTACTGCTATTTTATGTACTGTGGGACTCCCACTTCGACGACGGGGATGATTCAAGCATGTGAATTTATGAAAGATCCAATGCTGGATAAAAGGATATACCAAAGTCTAAAAATAACAAGGGCCTCATTATGAGTCTGGCGGTCTTAAGACCTCCAGACTCACGGTGACGGTCGGACTGCCACACTCCTGGTGGTCCGACCGCCAGATTACAACCCTGGCAGTCGGACTTCTAGGGGTCCGCTGCCAGCATTGGCGGTGGTTGGAGTCGTGGTCAGCCACGTCGGCACTGAGTTTAGCATTGCCTGCTGATCACAAGTCCTCTTTCCGCCAGCCTTTTTATGGCCGTGGTTCCTGCAATGAAAAGGCTGGCATAAAACCAGTGCTGGGGGCCACAAGGGCTGCTGCTGGTGTGCCACGGCATTGGCCTCGGCTCCCTTATGGGACCCGAGGCCAATGGTGTGGCACTGTTGTAGTAATATGATGTTTCCGCCAGTCCGCCTGGTGGAAACATCGTAATACAACTGGGGGGGGGCGGTGACAGCAGCCTTCTCCCGCTGCTCAGTCCAGCCACCAAAGTCGTAATCAGTACTGTACTGTACATGGATGCTACTGCATGTGTCATGTTGCATGCTCACAATGTATATTATACGGAAATATGTCAATAAAAACTGATGGAACAAATAATGGTAAAATAGTGTGTATATTAATATGTGTTTATTTTTTAGTTTACATTACTCATTTTTTAATTTTTTAATATGTTTATAGTATTTTAGCAAACTTTTAAAAATGTTTAATATTAGCTAAAATAAAACATTTGATTAATAAATTGTTTATATATATTTTTTTATTTGAGTATGTATTTTGTATAACATATATATATATATATATGTATATATATATATATATATATATATAATTTTTAAAGTAGTACATCTATTATACTAAGAAATTAAATGTAATATAATGCACTGTAAATAGTTTTACCAATGATGATACACTATAATATATATATATTTATATAAACACCCATGCACACAAATATGTGTCTTTATATAAATGTATATTTGTATATAGTATTAGTGGTAATTATTTACTTTATATTTTATACATTTTATATATTATAATATTTAACATTTACCACTTTAAACTATTTAAATATTAGAAAAGCAATATTTGTTTTATCGTTCTGAATGATATTAATGCCAACATAATTTTTTTCTGATATTTTGGTTATTTGCATTATATGTTTAGGAACACAGTATTATGGTAAATGGTATTTTTGACGCAATATTGTTGTCAACTATATTGTTTATCACATTATTATGCCATTGTTCCTTGAAATATAGTATTTTTTCCCTCCAACTGAAAACATGAAAAAAACAATTAATTTTGTTGCAAAGCAAGTACATTGTCAGCTGAAGTTAGTAAGGTTTTGAAGCATTATTTTTTATTAATATCCTTATAATTTCAACATTAGACTGTTGTAATGCACAGTTTAAAAGCCACCCAAAATAGTTTATTGATCACGTTTAGGTCCATAAAAATAAATTAGCCCTAACGTTTCTCAAATTAAATTCTCAGGATCACTCTAAATTAGCACTCTACACTCTGAATTCTGTCCCACTCTGTTCCATGTAACTATATCAAGGTCAACAATATCGATCTTCAAAAATATTGTATATTACAACATTGTCC
This sequence comes from Pleurodeles waltl, assembly GCF_031143425.1. NCBI lineage: Eukaryota > Metazoa > Chordata > Amphibia > Caudata > Salamandridae > Pleurodeles > Pleurodeles waltl. The sequence continues at coordinate 1,695,276,939 of NC_090440.1, forward strand.
TGGTCAGAGAGGTGGCTTTATTTTCATAGTCAGGATCCAAAAACATACACCAGGCAAACCTTAGGTTTCCCCAATAAGCATTAACTATCTGCTTTTCAAAAACAAGGCATAGCAGTGTAAGATTTAGTAATGGAGTTTCAAATAAGCTGTTTTCTGGAAAGCTGTTCTTCATTACATAAAAACATATCCCATTAAACACACCTTCATGTTCTACTTTCCTGCTGTGGAGGAGCTTTTTCCAGAGGTAACCTCTTCTCGGTACTTAATTGGAGACAGTGGTTGCAGGTGGGGCCTACCAGCACTCATTTTTGGTGACTAGCACTTATTTCCCCTTAACAGACTTTGACCTGGAGCAAGAGAGAAAAAGGCAGGAAAGGGGAAAAGAAGGAGGAAGAGACAGAAGGATAAACAATGACAAAGGGAGAAAGCAGGGATGAAAAAGAACCTGCTCGAGTGAGATTAAGAAGAAAAGAGTAACTGGGGGAGGATTAAAGAAGCAAGATTAAACACCCTTTGTATCTGGCAAAACGACATTCTGCAGGACAGGCCACAGGCTGCTGACAAACATGTTGGGCACCAGCACTTATTATTTCACAAATTAAGCAATGCCCCTTCTGACAGTCAGCCCAAAAGCATCATACATTCACATATTTAGCACCTTAAGTAGAAAAAGCAAGTCTCCGTTCATACGGACCTCTTGTGTTACAATAGATTACTATTCTAGGATCCCAGTGTTTTGGGAATTATCAAGCTGTCTGCATACAGATAATACGATTTGGATAATGTTTTCTGAACTAGACCTTAAGAAACAATAATTATGTATCCAACCACAATACAGGGCCTCACACTTTCCACAAAGCATCCGACAAAGAAAATGTGTTTTAAGTTCCAGCTTTTTTAAGTTCCAGTTGTTTCTACAGTTTAGATTCTATGATTTAATATTGACTAATCCACCACTCTACATGGAAACAGAGCTCTAGTTGCTGCCTAGCCTTTACACATAACTTCTCAATGGTCTCACAATGTGTCATGTTCCTGGAAAAAAAAGCATCTCAATATGCAGTCACGGGTAGATCGCATGAAGATTAATGCTGCTTATGTTTCTGGCTTCCGTTAGTCACTTTATTGCAGTATTGTCTGCTTGGAGAAGGTCTTCACTAACACATAGCTTTTTAAGGCTCATGAGAATGAAGGTTCTTTAGTCGGTTCATAATTTTATCAATGTGGACCTCCATTCAGAGTCAGTGGTGGTCATTTTGAACCTGGCGGTAAAGACCGCACCGCTGACGGTCGCAGTAACTACCGCCAACAAGCTGGCGGTCCAGATCGCCTCATAATGAGGCACACGAGAAACAGCCAGCGGGCCATCCACTCACTGCCATTTTGGGAGCACCGTCAATGACAGCGGAGGACATCTTCCGGCCGGCGGAAAGGCCCTACACGGCCACCATACCATGAACCACCACACCGCCATCAGTTCCGGGGCGGGAACTACCGCCATGCAAAGCCTGGCTGAAATGACTCCTATAGAGGGGAACACTAACCGGAGGCCTACAGAACACGCGGACGCCGACACAGAGCGAAAGTTAGAAATAATGCCAGTGCTTCTCCTTGCCATATTTATCCAGGACCATGACCGCCAACGAAGACAGCGATGATGGTAAGTACTGCAGCCTAGCACACATGGGAGGAAAGGGCACAATTACACATCCACCCACCCAACCCACACTGCAACGCACTCCCACCCCCTCCCACCGCCCCAATCCATATATACCCTACCAAAATGTACTTACCAGATACATGCAAACATCAGAACCAGTGCACACACCTGTGTGCACCACTCCTCCACAGTGAAATGCTGCACAATGGGACAATATTACACCAACAGGTCTGCTGGGCACTAAAATGTATTATTTACAAACAATAATATCTGTCCAAACAAGGCCATAGGCCAGTCCAAATGCAAGTCCCGGAAGGGCACATCTAGGCCACACTTGTCTCCTATGATGGAAAAATACTCCATTGAGAAAGGGGCATCAATGGGGTAGCCATGCACCTCAGGGATCAGGGGGTGGTGTAGGTGGGGACTCAGGTTTGGAAGAGGGGGTCCTGGGCGCAGGTTCTGGAGGTGGAGAGGGTTTGGGCTTGCCCTTGGAAGAAGGAGTGGGCTTAGACCGGGGGATGGCAGAGGGACCAGGGGCAACACAGGGCTTCTTCCTCCCTGGGAAAGGGGCACAGGAATGGGAAGGGTGGGCTGGGGAGGACTTTGAAGAGGAAGGAGTAGACTTGGTGAGGCCAAGGTAACGTTTAGGGATAAGACGGGGTGGGCCAGTGGGTTCAAACAGGTCAACATGGGAGAGGAAAAGCTTTCTAGGTGCAGCAGGAGGGGTTTGGGAGACAGGTTTGGGAGTGGAGGTATAGGGCGTGGTGGTACGAGGTGTAGGTGTGCTGGATGTGGATGCAGGTGCCTGTTTAGTATCCTTATATGTGGTGGATGTATGTGGAGGGAGTGGTGGTACGAGGTGTAGGTGTGCTGGATGTGGATGCAGGTGCCTGTTTAGTATGCTTATATGTGGTGGATGTATGTGGAGTGGATGAGTGTGAGCGTTTGTGTGTTTTGGAAGGAGGGTAGGTGGACACAGTGGGGGAGGTGGATGTTGGTGTGTCTGCTTTGATATGTTGGGTGTGTGCCTGCATGTGGTGGGATGTAAGGTGCTTGTGTTTCTGTGTGTGCTTCATGTGTGTTGATTTAGGTGCATGGCTGTCTGTATGTGTGTTTGGGATGGGTGAAGGGAGTGGAGTGCTGGAAGGGGTAGAGGTGGTGGGAGGGGGGACGGAAAGACCAGGGACACTGGCTGTCATCAAAGAGGAGGCCAGAGCCTGAAAAGATCTCTGTAGGCCAGACATGGCACCGTGAATGCCTTTCAGGAATGCACTGCATTGCTGCATCTGGGATGCCAGACCCTGGATGGCATTCATGATGGTTGTCTGCCCTACAGAGATGGTTCTCAGGAGGTCAATAGCCTCCTCAGTGAGGGCAGCAGGGCTGACTAGGGCAGGAGAAGAGGTGCCTGGGGCGAAGGAGACACCCACCCTCCTGGGTGAGCAGGCACAGGCAACTCAGCAGCGAGCTACAAGGGGGGCAGTGATGGTATGGGGGGTGGTAGGAAATGGCAAAGAATGGGTGGGCCCAGTAGGGTCTGCCACCACCAAGGAGCTGCCATTGGAGGAGGTGTCGGAGTCACTACCTTCAGTTGCAGTCGCCTCCCCTGTGGTACTCACCTCGCCCTCCAACCCACTGGTCTCCTTGGTGTCGGTGGATTCTGCCTCCTGGGTCCCGTGGGCTGCAGCATCCCCACTCGACAGTGCCTCAGCTCCCTCGCCAGATGATAAAGCACACAAGGACACAAGAGCACATAGGTGGGGGAGGCAGAAGAAGAAAGAATTATGTCAATTCCAAGAAAAACGTTCATGTTGGAATACATACACTCCCACCCATCTCATGCAAACAGCCCTCAGCAGACACAATATATGATATGAATATGCCCCTGATTGGTAGGCATGATCCCACAGTACACTACATTACCATCCTGGCCCTCTAATCTGCTACACTTTGCAATGGGAAACAATGAGAGACGATGCCAAGACAACAAATCTGCAAATTCATGAGGCCACATTAAGCCAATAGCTCAAACAGGGGACCCCTCACAGGCCTACATTCCCAGCCATATCTACCTAAGGACACTATCCCACGGACGTAGAGGGGGGCAGGACTGCAGGGACACACCTGTCTATGGGCCTGGCACTATAATGCATTTACCCAATAGCACCTAACTGCACTCTTCATAGAAGCATCACAACAGTGTTGGTACTCACCCCCTTGTGGCTGCTGTGCAGCCTTCAAGCTTCCATCCAAATCCGGATAGGCCACTGCCAGTATGCAGGACATTAGGAGGGGGGGGGTCAAGCTCCAACGGGCACCTCTCCTACGTTGGGAGGCCATCCTCAGTTGTGACTCTCCGGTCTTCCGGGCCCAGCGTCGCAGGTCCTCCCTCCGCTTCCTGCAGTGGGTGCTCTGCCGGTTGTAGACCCCCAGGGTCCGCACTTCCTTGGCGATGGGTTGCCACAATCCTTTCTTCTGATGGGCGCTGACCTGCATGGGACACATAGAGTAAAGAAACAAATGTCAGTGTGGGTGCCCCATACACAAATGCCATGCCAGTCCAACCTGACATAGCCCATGGAGACATACATATCGACAATAGCCAAGCCCAAAACTGCCAGACACACAACGGGTAAGCATTCACACTGCCAACAAAAACACCTACAAGCATCCGCCACATTCTCACACATTCAAGGAGGATGAATAGCAACTCACCTGTTCCTCTGGTCACCCATAAAGCTTTGCATACAGAGGTAGGACCCCATCCACCAGCTTCTCCAGCTCATCCGTGATGAAGGTCGGGCCCATTCCCCTGTAGCATGTGCCAACTCAAGGACCAGAGTCAGGACACAGCAGCACACGCAGTGGAGTTCTTCCCTACTCGAGGTGCAGGAGTCAAGTGGCAAGGGCATGGCAAAATGGGGGTATATACCGCTGCTGTGATCATGATTGGCCCTGATTCCCCATTGACAACAATGTTATCCAATGATCAGGTGCACAGCGGTGAACACTGTCTACCACCATGACAACCAACGCCAGCGGAATGAGGTCACTTCCTACATTACACTACCTGTAGGGCAGGGGACTGCCATTTTGCATCCACCACGCCTTCATAGTCTGTCCGGTTTCATAGTCCCTGGCTTCATTCCATCACCCTTTTGTCGAGTACTGTTATGATTACTGGTCCTCCTCCTGGAATCATGTTGGGAATTGTGTCTACACTGTGATGCAATAAAACATACACACCTCACCACACATTGCCCTGACAGGATTACCACGTTCTTTGTGTCTGTGTGAGGGACAAATGAATAGGGGTACATTGTTATGGAAGTGTATGTCCCAACTCAATGCGTCTCTCTTCCTCACCCATAGGTACAGACCCATTCGGAGAGGGAGGGCCCCATCTGTTTACAGACCTCTGGTAGATCTGGACAACACACAAGGAGACAGTTCAGGGCGGAGTAAATTCCTGGCAGTGGGCTTGGTCTTGGCTGGTGTTTGACTGGGATGTCTGAGTCTGAGGCCACGTTTGTGAGGGGGTACCTGGGCTGCATGGGAAGGGGTGCTGATGTCTTGTGAATCCTCTGGCAGTGCCACCACTCCAATAGCCTCTGCAGATGTTGATGGCAGGGCAGTGTCCTTGCTAGTGTAAGGGGCCTGCAGATGGGTTGAGGACTCAGGCTGGATCTTGGTCTGATAATGCAGCACTCCTGCAATGGAGGGCATGGTGGCATTGAGCTGCTTCTTTTGGTCCATGGCCTCCTGGTGGTGTGCTACCTGCAGCCTCTGATTCTGCTCCAATGTGGCCAGGATCTGGCCCATCCTGTTGTGGGAATGGTGGTATGCTCCCAGGACCTCAGCAATGACCTCCTGGGCAGCAGCATCCCTCCTTGAACCCCCCTCCGGGCCACTGATACCCCCCCCCCACTGGCTCTAGCTCCCTGTGCTTATGTCCCATGCACAGGTCTGGCAGTCCCACTTGCACTGGGCCCTTCATCATCCTGCCTGGTGGTGGGTGGAGAATCGGGCCTCTGTACATGTGGGCAGCCAGTCCGCGGCCTGGAGACACTGGTGTGGGGGCACTGGGCCAGATCTGATGGTGGTGGTGGCTGAGTGGTAGGGGTGTCAGTAGTGTTCTGGCTGGGGCTTCTGGAAGGTGACTGTCCAGGACTGTGGGATGGGGCAGGGATTTCCTCTGTGTCCAGACATCCCTCTGCACTCTCCTGAGTGGGGCCTTCGTCTTCAGGTTGAGGACTGGCACTCCTTGACATGTCCATCTGGGGGGCATGGGTGGTGGTACCTGTGTGTGAGAGAATAGAGATGTGGGTGTCCTGAACTTTCTTGTCACTTGCAGCAGTGCTCAGCAGTAATTGGTGGTTACATTCGCACGTAGCAGTATGCAGGGTCCCTTCGTGTTCTTTTTGATGCATTTAGTGAGGGGGTGCATTCTGGGTGTTGTAGTGCTCCTTACATTACAAGCATGGGTTGGTGACTGTGCACAGGGGGCTGGATAGTGATTTGCCTGGGGGTTTGTGGGCATGCTGGAAACATGGATAGGAGTGTTTGGGTGTTGTTGGCTGGGTAGGGGATGGGGGCACGGTGGTAGTGAGAGGGATGAGGTAATACATGCATTACAGGTGTGGTGACTGTCAGGGTATTGTTGTTGACTTACCTGAGTCAAGTCCTCCAGGGAGTCCAGTGAGGGCCCTCCGGGTGCAGGATAGCCAGGACCTTCTCCTCCCAGTCAGTGTATTCGGGGGAGGAGGTAGGGGACCACCGCCAGTCTTTTGTACTGCGATGTTGTGTTGTGATGCCATGGCGCACACCTTCCCCCGCAGGTCGTTCCATCTCTTCCTGATGTCATCCCTTGTGCGTGGATGGGTTCCCACTGGGTTGACCTTGTTGACAATCCTCTGCCATAGATCTATCTTCCTGGCCAAGGGCGTCTGCCGCACCTGTGCCCTGAATAGCTGTGGCTCGACCTTGAGTATCTCGTCCACCCTGGTCCTTAGCTCCCTGTCAGTGAAGCGGGGGTGCATAGGGGGTTCCATGGTGTGTGTTGTGGATGGTGTGTTGTAGGTGAGTTGGTGAGGGTGCTATTGTGTGGTTGGGAGTGTGGTTTGTGATGGTGGATGTGCAGTGTTTGTGTTTTAGTGGTGATTCTGTATGTGTGACTTGTGTGATGGTTTGTTCAGTGTATGCGTATGGGGGTGTCAATATGTGCTGTGCTATTGGCGTAGAAGAGGATTGTGGGGTGTGTATGTATGTCTTTTATAGTGGTGTGGATGTGTGTCAGGTGTGTGCTTTTCAATTCGGCCAATGTATGCATTTCACATATATAGGTCACAATTATACACACCCACGCAAAATAAACAAGTTTCTGTGGTGCAACACAATGGGGGTCATTATGACCCCGGTGGTTTTGCCACATTAAATCCGTGGCAGTTGCGTCCACAGGAGGGGCTGGCGGTCCTAACTGCATGCAGTGCCACCCTGGAGATTATAACCCCCCCCCTCCGCCAGCTTTTACTTGGCGGTAGCACCACCATGTAAAGGCTGGCGGAGACGCGGTGCAGGGGGCCCCAGGGGGGCTGCTGTACTGCCCATGCACTTGGCATGGGCAGTGCAGGGGCCCCCATGGCCAGCCCCGTCACGCTGTTCACTGTCTGCATTGCTAATTTTATGTAACTGTTACTATTATTGTATTTAATTGTTTAAATATTGTTTCCTAATTATATAGAAATATATATTTTATTTGTACATTTAAATGAAACTATTTTGATATATTCACTTCAATATTTAAATTAGGTTAAATATTTTTGTTTTGTACATATATATGAGTACTCATTTTAATTTTAGGATGTTAATAGTTTAAATGAAATGTATTTCAAAAAATGTTTCATTATTGTTTTCAGATTTTAAATGAATATACATGTATATTGTCATCATCCATTATTAAAACTATGTATTATATATTATATTATTTTTAATAATGTTATATTTTAAATATCTATAAATCAATATTTAATATAAAAAACATTATATGATATAAACACAATAATTTTGTATGCTGTAATTTTTACAAGATATTTATGTCAATCAATACTGTTTGTTCTCAGTGTTCTGTCACACAGCTGTGCACTCCAGAGGCTTGCTTGTTTGCACTTAGAAGGAGCATCCACACAGGCAATCTCCAATAGGAGATCCTGAGACTACCTTAGTTCATTCCAGTCAGGATACCACAGAAATTATGTCATAAAAAAGGAATGCTGTAGGAACGAAACTCAATGCTTTGAATGGTACTCTACGGGCTATTGACGGCCAGTTCAGGGAAGGGCAGGAGTAACATGGACTAGACGTAGCATGCACAACAGAAGGAGTGCTACTACATTCTGCCCCCGTAGCAGCTTGTTCTGAGAATATTGAAGGCAATGCTTTAGGACACATGGTTACTTTCTGTAAGAACACAAAGGAACGTTTTTTTTATCAAGCGTTTAAGGTGGTAGCACCAGGCTTTATAAGCGGCAACAATGTGGGAGAAGGCAGAGCCAAGCTGCACACAGAAATTCTTCCCTTGAAAGGCCAGTCGGAGGCCAGATCCCGGTGACTATCAGACTTGCCAACTCACAAGGTGCCCGGTGAGTAGCCGATATCAAGCGGTGGCAGCTCATTTTTCCAAAGCTTTGGACTGCCAACATCCAGTAAGGGATGTCAAAACACCCCAGGACATCAGCACTAGCAGAGGAAAGCTTTTTTTGTGGAGGAGGAAGGGGCTTGGGGGCAGGGCAGGGTGGCGGCAAAAGTGTCTCTAAGGTAGTTCATGGCATGAGGCCCTGTCCCCTCCTCGGCACAGTCCCTTCCTCTTAGGATGAGGTTTTTGATCAAGTTGGCAGGTCTGGTGACTATGTTCAGAAGAGATCAGATCAAACGCTAATTATAGGCCTACAGGTTCATCTATATAAGAGAGTTTCATTGAACATTTTGCAGTGATATTATCAATGATGTCATAGAAGTTGTCATGAGTGATGTAATATGTGGGATAATTAGGAGTGCATGGCAAGGGGGGGTGTTATACAGCATAAGTTAAAGTTACTTGAGAAAACTATAACTGATACATTTTTGTGGTTTTCTACGTTTAAAACATTACATTGTCACTGAAATTCTCATTTAACTTTAACCTTTGTTTTTTCCAGTGAATTTCTGGAGCTTTCCTAACAAAAAGAAACATTTTGTTAACCGCTTTAGTGCAGGCGTCTGCACCTGAGGATTTTTCTTTATGTAAAAATACCCTGTGAGACACGGAAGATCTTCTGTGTCTCCCCCCGTCCCCTACCCGCCCCTTTGTGATATCAGTGTGCTGTGAGGCGTGCTGCCGTCACTATCTGTTTTCTCCATCGGAGCAGGAAGCGGCCTTGTGGGGAAAACAGCCCCAAGCGGCTTTCCCGAACAAGGTCTTCCTGAACTTGTTTCCTGGCCCTTAATCGCATCGCAGCTGTGATCGAGGGCCAGGAAACCCCACTAGACACCAGAGATTTCACTTGGGGGGGTTGGCCCCCTCTGCAAAGGGGCTACCCCCTCTACCCCCTGGAGGGCATATGTATTTTTTTTAAAGGTAGGTTTACCCCTGGGGCGCGCAATTCGATTTAAATATATTTTAAAAAGCCAAGAAAAAAAAAAAAAGAAATTGACAGGGGTAATTTTGGGTGGAAGGAAGTTTGCAGCTCCTCTCAGATTCCAGAACTTTAAAGCACCGAAATCTGAGGGAAAAGGTTTTTTTGCCAAATTCTGAGGTTTGCAAAGGATTCTGGGTAACAGAACCTGGTGAGAGCCCCACAAGTCACCCCATTCTGAATTCCCCTAGGTGTCTAGTTTCCAAGAATATATAGATTTGCTAGGTTTCCCTAGGTGCCGGCTGAGCTAGGGGCCAAAATCCACAACTAGGCACTTTCCAAAAAACACATCAGTTTTCTTTGGAAAAAATGTGATGTGTCCACGTTGTGTTTTGGGGCATTTCCTTTTGCGGGCACTAGGCTTTACCCACACAAGTGAGGTACCATTTTTATCGGGAGACTTGGGGGAATGCTGGGTGGAAGGAAGTTTTCAGCTCCTCTCAGATTCCAGAACTTTGCAGCACCGAAATCTGAGGGAAAAGTGTTTTTTTGCCAAATTTTGAGGTTTGCAAAGGATTCTGGGTAGTAGGACCTGGTCAGAGCCCCACAAGTCACCCGATCCTGGATTCCGCCAGGTGTCTGGTTTTCAAACATGCAGAGGTTTAGTAGGTTTCCATAGGTGCCGGCTGAGCTAGAGGCCAAAATCCACAGATAGGCACTTTCCAAAAAACACGTCAGATTTCAATGTAAAAATGTGATGTGTCTATGTTGGGTTTCCTGTCGCAGGCATTAGGTCTACCCATGCAAGTGAGGTACCATTTTTATCGGAAGACTTGGGGGAACACAGAATAACAGAACAAGTGTTCTTACCCCTTGTCTTTCTCTACATTTTCTCCTTCCAAATGTAATACAGTGTGTGAAAAAGACGTCTATTTGAGAAATGCCCTGCAATTCACATGCTAGTATGGGCACCTAAGAACTCAGAGATGTGCACAACACCTTATCTTGTGCCCATTTTGGAAATACAAAGGTTTCCTTGATACCTATTTTTCACTCTTTATATTTCACTAAATAAATTGCTGTACACCCAATATATAATTAAAACCCATTGCAAGGTGCAGCTCCTTTATTGGCTCTGGGTGTCTGGGGTTCCTGATGAACCTGTAAGACCTATATATCCCGCAACCATAAGAGTCCAGCAGATGTAATGGTATATTACTTTTGAAAATATGACGTTGCAGGGAAAAGTTACAAAGCAAAACGTGGAGAAAAATGGCTGTTTTGTTCACCTCAATTTCATTTTTTTTTTTATTTCAGCTGTTATTTTCTGTAGGAAAACCTTGTAGGATCCACACAAATGAACACTTACTGAATTCAGTATTTTCTCTTCTTTTCATAAATGTTTAGCTGTCCTGGATCCAGCATTGGTTTCACACCCATTTTTGTCACTAACTGGAAGGAGGCTTAAAGCACAAAAAATAGTCAAAATTGGGTATGTCCCAGTAAAATGCCAAAATTGTGTTGAAAAATATGGTTTTCTAATTCAAGTCTGACTGTTCCTGAAAGCTGGGCAGATGGTGATTTTAGCACCGCAAACCCTTTGCTGATGCCATTTTAAGGGAAAAAAACACATGCTTTCTTCTGTAGCCCTTTTTCACATTTTTCAGAAAAAAACACACAATTGTAGCTGTATTTTGGCTAATGTATTGGTCTCCTCCAGGGAAACCCAAAAACTCTGGTTACCTTTAGAATCCATAGGATGTTGGAAAAAGAGGAAGCAAATTTGTCATGGATAGCTTATGTGGACAAAAAGCTATGAAGGCCTAAGCGCAAACTACCCCAAATAGCCAAAAAAATGATCAGCATGGAAGGGGAGGAATGGGGAGGGTCTTTGGGGTCCGAGGCCCAGCAGCTAAGGGGTTAATATACCTAAAGCCAACCCCGCAGCCAGGCCCTTGTCAAAGCCCCCACAGGCAGCCAACCGCGTGCCATGCACGGCTGCATGGGGTTGGCCAAAAAGCCTGACCTTTAGCCAGGCCCTCCATCCAACCCATAAACACAGCCCCTGACCCCCCAGGCCCCTTTGAAATTACTTTGGACTTCAGGCCTGTGAACCCCATCTCCCCAGGCCTATTTTGTTTTATTTTTTTTAAGCAGGAGGGGTGTGCGGCTCCCCTGCCTGAGCCACTTACAGCCCAGGGATCCCCATCCCCTGCGGCCAAAAGATATGTGTAAAGGGGAAGGGGGCGTGTGACTCCCTTCCTTAAGCCACAAGGAGCCCATGGGGCCTCTAAGCCGAGGGGGTGAACGCCCTCTTCCCTGAGCCAATAGTAGCTCAATGGGATCCCATCCTCTGGGCCACATTCCTTAGAATAAGGGACGGTGGCACCACTTCCTGAGCCTGAATAAGACCCAGAGACCCCATCCCCAGGAAAGAACACCATAAAAAATAAACGATGGAAGGGGGCTGCGTAGGCCCTCTCCAAAAGTCTCTAATGGACTCCAGGTACCCCATCCAAACACCAATAAAAAGGGGGAAGCCGTACGGCAAAGGGGGGAGCTGCAAGGCCCCATCCCGAAGCTTTAAAAGGCCATCCCCTGGGCCCTTTTTTAAGGTGGGAGCCCCAGTGGGAGCCTCCACCTGGGGCATTCACCAAACAGCAAGTTAGGGGGCCACAGGGGAATCCCCAGGTCACGCCCAGTCCTAACTGGCTCCCAGCATGCAGTGGGAGGCAGCATTGCTCCCAACTGGCAGGAGGGGCTATTTCCATTTGCTCCACTGGGTGGAAGGAAACAGAAGTCTTCTCCCACCCAGCGGGAGCATTTGTAAAACCCCTGCCCAATTATGCTTTTCATGACACTCTCCTGCAGGCAAGAAAGGCATGCTTGCTCTCACCCGGCAGGAGATTTAATCATGCTCCCACCAGTTGGTAGTAAACATGTTACCTGGCACATGCTGATGTAGACAGGGAAACTACTGAGTTCTGTGGCGAGCTCTCTGGGAAACAGTGTGCAAGTCGGCCCCAAGACCTTACGAAGCTCAGGGGGTGCTCCCTCCTTTTTAAGGTATGGTTAACCCCAGGGATGGAGTTCCAGGGGCCTTTTAAGGCCCTTGCAAGGTGCTCCCTACCCTTTTTAATAGAATTCGGCCCCAGGGGATGGGGTCACTGGGGCCTAATAAGGCTTGGGATGGGGGCCATATCCTTCCCTTTTGTCAGTATGATGGACAGCTTACCAAAGGGCTCCCCAGTGCATTTCCCTGCCAATTTTGGTGGTGCATTCTTGATGCCGCAGGATAAAAGGACATCTCCACAAAACAAAAAAGCACTCACATCATATAGAGAAGAGGAAGGACCCTGGTTTGGTGGAAAAGTACGTCTTGGTTGTCTTGTCGGCCTTTCTATAGGAGGATTCATGCTATCACAGAATTTTGGAGAAAGACACACAAGTCACAATCACATTGCCAAACGCACACAAGGTCGCTGGAGACATTTCCTTGTGGTCCACTACGCAACTGTAGTGTAGAATACGTACTGGACATTTACCCAAGGATGCATAAAAGAACTCTAGGTAGATATTTTGTGCAAAACTGTGAACTCTTGTTGGATAAAATGGCAGGTGAGGCCCCTTTGTGGCTGAGTCACTCACACACAGCTACTGACACACCCACACAGATACTCACACACCCACTCACACATGCACTCAGACGCTCATGGGCCCAGTCACTGATACACTCAGAGACTTATGCACCTACTCACAGACCCTCGCACACCTACTCACAGACCCACTCAGACACCTGTACCCATTCACAGACCCACTCAGAAACTCATGCACCCAATCACAGACCCACTCAGACAATCACGTACCTACTCACAGACCCACTCAGACATTAAGGCATCAACTCACAGACCTACTCAAAGAGTCATGCATCCACTCACACATCCACTCAAAGACTCATGCACCCACTCACACACCCACTCAGAGACCCATGCACCCACTGACAGATCCACTGAGGTAATCATACACACACTCCCAGACCTACTCAGAGAACTATGCATACAGGATTGGGTGGTTATTGGGGGTTGGCTGCAGGTCCTGTGGCAAACCCCTGCCGCATGGTGCAGGTTTGGATAGTTACAGCGAGTTGGCCGCAAGGTCAGGCCCCGCGGCCAACCCCTGGCCGTGCAGCCAACCCCCAGCCATGTGTGGCAGTGGATGGATTAACAACATATAGTAATCAATATTACTTAATGTTAAAAAAATCATAGAAATTCACTGAAAACACCAAAAGGTTACAGGGGTGTTATAGTTAGGAAATAGAATTTAGAAAACATAGAAATTCACTTAAAAACCCCAAAGTTACTGGGACGTTATGGTTAGGTTCCGAATTTACTTGCACAAAACTATAGACATTCAGCTGTTATAGTTGAAGTTATTTCAAGTAACTATAACGCACAGCCTTAGGCAGCTATAACTCGCGCCCTCGCCATGCACAGCTAATTACACCAAATATTACAGCACCCATGAGAACTTTTATAACGTCAATAAAAATATCAATGAAGCATTAGCAGTCAAATTATTGTAAAACAAACTGTGCATCGAGGGGTCACAAGTAATAGTTACCCTAGGGTGTGAGTTAAAGTTACTTGAAATAAGTCTAACTATAACTGCCGAATTTCTATGGTTTTGTGCGAGTAAATTCAGAACCTAACTATAACGTCCCTGTAACCTTACATATACATATATATATATATATATATATATATATATATATATATATATATATATATACATATATATATATACATATACACACACATATCACTTAGGGGCCTCTCTCCCTTCCAAACTTTGTTGTAGGTCCCAAACAAGAAAGAGAGAAATAAAGGAGCACCACCAGATCTGGAATTCAAAACATTTCTTGATTTATTGACAAAGTGCTGAGTGCTTGTAAAGAAAAAATGGTGATGTGTTTCAAATATATATATATATATATATATATATATATATATATATATATATATATATATATATATATATATATATATATATATATATATATATATATATGCAACAAATTTGACTTACTTAGAATAAGCTCAAAGTTCAATAATTTCTTCAAGTGTGAAAGAGAAAGGTGTGATTTACAGTATGTGAAAATGACATCTAAGGCTTTCATGCTGGTTGCTGCTGTAATCCCGATTTAGGCATAAATAGGGGTGGTGCATGAAACAGGACTACAAATTTGATGTAAATTTTTTTTTTTTGATAAAGACTTTTTTTATTTTGCAAAGAGAAAAGAAAAGGGTAAATACAATGGTACAAACATAGAACAAGATGCCAACGTGCATCTAACAACAGCCGAGCCTATGCTCCCAGACAGTACAATATGATTGGTGGCTATACTTTGTTTAATCTAAGGACCTGCGGCAGCCTCCCACTTCCCCCATATCTTATCATATTTGTTTGGACAGCCTCTGGCCTCATATACAAGTTTTTCATTCTGCGCACACCAGTCTACCCCTCTTCTCCATTTAGTCAGTGTTGGGGCACCTATAGCCTTCCAGCCCGCCACAATATCCCTCTTGGCTACCAGGCACGCCACCCCAAGGAAAACTCGGTCCGGTCTCCTCAACCCAGTGTCGCCCATGATCCCCAGAAGGAGGGGCAGAGGTCTCCTCTCTATGTCTTCCTGTAGGACCTCGGAGATTTCCTGCAAAACAGCTTCCCAGTATGTCACTATGACTGGACAGGTCCATACCATGTGGAAAAAGTCGGCTGTGGGGTTTCTGCAGCGAGGGCATTCCGCTGTGGGGCGTAAGCCCGCTCTGTGTAGTTTGATGGGAGTGAGATAGGCTGTGTGAAGGTAATATGCTTGTATCAATCGAAGGCGTGTGGCCATCGCTAGGGCGCGTGGGGCCATCAATGCTTCGTCCCAGTCCATCCCCTCCATGGGGCCCGCCCATCCCTCCCACCTTCGGCAGAGCTCCCCCAGAGAACCCGGGGTGCCGGCGACCAGGGCACGGTATATCTGGGAAACACCTCCCTTACCCAGGTCCCCCATCAGCACCCCGGCCTCCATAGGACTATGCTCGGGTATGTCTTCTCCCATTTGGACATGTGCTAGTAGGGCGTGTCGGAGCTGGAGATATCTGTGGAACTGTCTTATTCAAGGAGAAATTTTTTTGGAGATCCTCAAAGGATCGCATATACGACCCTCTCCAGACGTCCCCCAGAGTAGAGATACCTATATTGTCTCAGTTTCGAAAACCCTCCAAGCCCGCCACCTGCACCAAGTATCTCCCATGCCATAGCGGGGTCTGTTGAGTGAGACGCCCCTGCCACCCGTCAACCTCTGAGCAGTCCGCCATCCCTGTAAAATCACCTTAGTTACGTCCGGGACGTCTTGAGAGATTGGACCTCCGTAGAGGGTGCCAAAGATCCGAGGGTAGCCCATGGACTGAAGTTCCAACCGGTATGCCGGGTCTGACCACCCACCCCCCACCCAGTCGTTAATTACAAGCAGCTGCGTCGCAAGATAGTAAAAGTGGACAGTGGACATGCCTAAGCCCCCCTCGTGTACATCTCTTTGACAAGTTTTGAGCGCCAGTCGTGAGCGAGCTCCGCTCCATATAAATTGGCGCGCCAGTGAATCCATTTCCCTGAACCATTTTATGGGTATAGGGAACAGAAAATTTTGCAATAAGTAGAGG
This sequence comes from Pleurodeles waltl, assembly GCF_031143425.1. Classification (NCBI taxonomy): domain Eukaryota; kingdom Metazoa; phylum Chordata; class Amphibia; order Caudata; family Salamandridae; genus Pleurodeles; species Pleurodeles waltl. The sequence continues at coordinate 1,695,292,925 of NC_090440.1, forward strand.
AGCCTAGGGAGGATCATCATCTTGTAGAGCGCTATTTTGCCGAGCAAATTAAGGGGGAGGGTCTTCCAGCGCAGAAGATCAATCTTGATTTTCCTAGTTAACGGCGTAATGTTGAGTTCCCATGACTATTCGGGGAGGAGTGAGATGTGTATTCCCAAGTACTTAAAACTGTTTCTTCGTACTGGGATGTTTCGCTGCCAGTCCACACAGTCCCTAGAGCTGTGCAGGGGGACCAATAGGGACTTGGTGGGATTTAGGATCAATCCCGAGGCCTCCGCAAAGAGGCCTAGGATTTCCAGTACGCGGGGGCCGCTTTTGGCCAGGTTGGAAATATATAGGAGGACATCATCTGCGTATAACGCCACGCGATCCTCTAAGCAGGTGGGCCAGGACCAGCCCTCGATCAATGGGTCTCCTCGGAGTATTATCGCTAAGGGTTCTATTATCAATGCGAAGAGCAGGGGAGATAGTGGGCATCCCTGTCGGGTTCCACGGCCAATGGGGAATGGATCGGAAACCACCCCGTTCACCTGAACTCGGGCTGTCGGCCTGGAATATAGGAGTCTCACTAGGCTTCGAAATTTGGGGCCGAGCCCGTTTCTTTGCAGAACCTGTTCGAGGTAAGACCAGTCCACCGTATCAAAGGCTTTCTCGAAATCGAGTAGGAGTAGTGCCAAGGGTTTGTGCGACAGGGTCTTGTGGTGGGCCAGGGCCAGATGTAGCCGCCTGATGCAGTGTCTGGTGCTGCGGGTGGGCATAAAGCCACATTGGTCAGGATGCACCAGAGTGGGCATTACTTTGGATGTAAATTTTACACTTGGAATTTTATTCACCTTGCACAGATTTCGTCATTTAACACTCAGTGAGATTTTCACAGGGATCAAGCACAAGAGTCCAGGTTTTGCAGCTCAGTAAGTGGACAAATGTTCTCATATATCTCACACACCATGTCACTTGTTATTTATGTGCCCCTGACATCCAGTTGAACAATCTGGATTAGAAAATATAACAATGTCAAACGTTCTTCTTAGAGTATACTCGTTACGGAATAATTTGTGTTTCATCATTACGTGGCAGGTTTATCCACAGAATTGGGGTGGCAGTTGCCCTCTCTGCACAGAACTATAAATTCTGCATTTTCCCTGCAAAATGTATTATTGGTAATGGTGATGGTTTGGGTGCAATGTGTAAGTTAAATAAGTGAGGTGTAAAAAACAAAGGTGACAAGGTAAAGCCCCAGTGGGCACCACAAAACAGTGTCTGTTGAAAAGAAATACAATATTGGAAGTGTCTTCGTTAGGTTAGTGTACGAGTTGCCATCCAGAGATTGGGGATTTGCCTGCCAAGTGACTGATGCATTCAAACCGGAGCCCAGCCCATGAGATGCTCTCCTAGTTGTTTCATTTTCATGTGTGTGTGTTAACCTGACCATAACTGTGGATTATCATTTAATGGCAGAATATATGTTTGTAATAAAGTGCCTCTTATGACATGGTTACAACTCCCCTCCCCCTAAACAACCACTTTGTGCCTGGTAAATGATGTGGTTTCCAAGTTGTAGGTGCCCTTGTCCCCTGCTAAACAGGTTCCCAGGGCCAGATCTCTTTTCCAAACCTGTTGTAATGCATTGGCACAACTGGGAACACCTTTAGTTGCCACAATAAGTCCTTAGTAAATGGTACTTAGGTACCCCGGGCATGGGATACTAAGGTTAGCCCCCTGAAGGCAGCAGCACAGATTATGCCACAATCAGGGACCATTGCAGGCTGAGTGTCTTGGTGCAATCCTAAAATGCAAGCCTGACATGCCACACAGTCTGTGTGACCTGTCCACTACACACTGCATGCAATATAGGTAAGCCACCCCTCTGGCAGGCCTTTCAGCCCTAAGGCAGGGTGCACTATACTGCATTTGTGGGCAGAGGTGCATGAGCAATATGCCCCTACTGTGTCATAGCCAAACCTGGGACACAGTAAGTGTACAGAGCAGCCATTTTAAATGCATCTGCTGGACACTAGTCAGTACGTGTTTCACAGCTGCATGATGGCAACTCTGAACCCTGGGTTGTTTGGTATCAAACAACTCCAAACAATAAATCCAAACTGATAGCAGTACTGGATTTATTGCAAAATGTACCCAGTGGCCATCTTAGAGGTGACCCTTGCAAAGCTAACTAACCCTGGCACAGTTGCTGGCCGGTCACAACCAGCCTGCCACTACCAGACTGTAAACTTCGTACTTGTGTAGTGCACTACTCACCTGTTAGGGTCTCAAGGTGCGGTACGCATACCGCTGTGGAACCCCTCCTGGCTTTTCCCTGTGAGGTGCCCACTCCTGGGCAATGCCCAAAGTGAAGCTAGGTATCCAAGCGCTGTCAGGGCCGTTGTGGAGATTAAGCAAGCTATTGCCCAGAGTTACAGAGTTGGGACCCATTAATTAGATTAGGCACCGAGGCGAGAATTATCTGGTCCAAGGGAATTGAGCCCAAGACCCACTGAGGCAGGAATTGAACCCTTGTCCTGGGCCAGATCTCCGCATCAGGGTCTGCCACTCTAACCATTGTGCCACACTTCGCCACCAAGACTCTGGATCGCGGGGGTGAGGGCCTTTGCTCTCTGGGAGCCGAAAACAATGCCCTTCCTGGGCAGAGGTGTTACACCTCCTCCCCCAGGAATGTGAACAGCCCTGCCTGCAATTTTCAATGGGCTTACCGCCCTTGAATCTCGACCCCCCCACCTTGCTGCTAGCAGCAGATGGCCGCCCTTTTTGCAGGAAAATGCACAAAGACTAGGAGGAGTGGCCACCCCCAACCTGTAATACCCCCAAGGTGTTGCAGGAGAGGTGACCTCTCCATTTAATTTTCCTCCATCCTGCATGGTAGGAAAATAAACTATCAGGGATAGGGATGTGACCTCTCCCCACAGTAACTGGTCACATAATGAGTGGAGCTACCCTAAAGTAGATGGTCCATTGTTCACTGCTAGATACTCCCCTAAATACCCCCTAAATGTAGTATTTAGAGGGCATCCCTAGATCTGCAGATCAGATTTGAGGTACACAAAAAGGCCAGTGATAAAAAAGACCCAAGACTCAAGAACAGAAGTCCTTCTGCACAAAGAAAATGGTGCCAAGCGCTGCCTGCTGCACCCAGGACTCGACAATCGCCACTGAGGGGTCAACTGGACATCGGACGGACTCTAAGAAACCCCACAGGACCTCCAACCTTTTGAAAGTTGCAAAGAACCTCCCTCCAGAGTGAAGGCATCACTCCCTGCAAGCAAGAAGCAGAACCCAGTAAAGTCCAGTTCACTGACCAGATGCTGACCAATGAACTGGACACAGCAGCCAGACCAAGTTCCACCAGACTGACCCGGAGGACAAATTCTGCAAGTGTGCCAAGTTTAGTGGCACTGCAGCCTCCAGTGGCTGAACCGTGTAATAGCCAGAGGTACTGTACCCCCAACGTCTGACACCCAGAAGAAAAGTCCACTCCAGACTCTCCACAGACCAGAAGGAAGCACAAATAGAGGGACTTCAGGACATATAAGAACCACCTCCCAGAATGGCCCTGCTGACCTACAGTCCACCCTCCAAGTGACCTGCCTCCTGGTTCCAAGGGCACCTTTACACACAGCTCTTTGCTGACATATCTGCTCTGTACCCGGTCTCCCTGGCCCTTGCACCGGAGGTGTGCTCTATGGGTTACCTCTGTGAACCAATGTGGGGTTGCTTGGATTCACTTTAAAGTGCACATCATTTTTGTACAGTATATAGACAGACAGCCTCCTACAATGTTCTATATTTTTCTACTATCGATCGCACACCCCGCACTTTTACATATTTAGCTAGTTTATGAACAATTCAAAGCACATAATATGTACTTAATATCATCTATCGTTTGGAAGCAGTTTAGCTTTACCACTGTACAATGTACTGCGACAACTTGAAGTTTAGCAGCACAATGATGTCTGTTTTTCTAGTCTGTTTCCACATGGCTACGAGCAGTGCCGTCTGTTGGAAGTCAGTGCTGCAATGCGGGTGCTTTGCAGTCCCCTGAAGCATTCATAATTTAAAACTCACAGCGAAAGGAATTCTTCAAATGGAGGAAGGGAATGTGTTCCTTCAAAAGGCAGCCTTAAAATGGCATGTTGTGTCCCAGACCTTCTGGAGTGACAGCACGGGTTCCGGGCAGGGGCCAGTTGCACTGTGTATAAGATTGGTATTTTGTAGTGCTCAGATTTCCAGGATTTCCTTGGTTGAGATGACTTTGAAGGATCAAATGTGCTATTATGTAGCTGGTGGCTGTATATTTTTGTCTCAATACCACACGGTCAGTCTTAACATTCAGGAACCACTTGAAAGGGATGTTCCTAGCATGATGCTATATTGTCATTGCTTATTTGATCTGGGTTGAGTGACGAGTGAATCGAATGAAATATGATTCTTCTTCATTTCGCCATCAATTAGTATTTGTGTCTGCTCTGATTAGCTACGGCAGTTCTCTTTTGTCCAGATGTATGTCTTTAAGGCATTATGCTACTTTTCCCAGTCTCACAGGGAAACAAGCATTGTCATCCCCAATTTATAACTGAACTTGGTATTGTGTCCAGCTCTGTAAAGCGCCATATGCACACACGCCATATGCATATACTGTAGAGCACTGTGGTCAACAGGAGACCTGGAGGGCCTGCTTGGGTTATCCCATACAGAGGACCGAGAGCTTCAAATTATGACCCATTGGTTTTCCGGGTGGTCAGGGAGTAGGAGATCAGTTTCAAGTTCACACTTGTCACCTCTTGCCTATGTCTCGTGACAGACAAATTGTTTTAGTGCACCAAGCCTTTGTTTGGGGAAACAATCAAGCTGGATTAGGGCAGTGGGAGTAGCGCTCACTAAAAGGTTATGTTTTGTGCACTTAATATATTTTCATTCTATTAATGTATATGATGTAATGTATTATATTGTAGCATTTAGATAGTGCCTCATCTCTTGTTGCGTGGTGCTGAAGATCATTTTCGGATGGCTAGCATGCTACGCCGTTATCTTTAAATTCAACATGTATAGGCAGAAGAAGTTGCTAATGACAGGTTCATTGGATGAAGACCCCATCCACATAGCAAGTGTCCAACCTCAAGCTCTGCTCACTGCCTCTCACATCCAACATCACAACAGTCTCTTTTCATAGAAAGGTTCTACTTACAGATTCTAAACCATGAGCCCATGCTCGTTGACATTGTCATATCGCCAGTACTACTGCGAGTGTTGTTTATTGTGATCCTTTGTGCAAGGAGTTTTGGTACTGTGAGTTTCGAGAGCAGAAAGATAAACTTGTCTTGTGTTGACTTGACATACAGGGCCTAGCAGTGTGATGGAGAAGGTGTGAAGGAAAGGTGCACAAAACATAATTGTAATAAACGACGTTTCAAAGAGGAAAATCAGATTGATAATGATGGGAGATATTACGAAAATGCTGTGTGATTTGGAAAGTCGCCGACATTCCCATTCATTTACCATGAAAAAAGCGAGAAAGTGCTCAGGAGGAAAGCTATTGTGATTGAACACTGGATTATTGGTGGGAGGCTAGAGATTAATTGTGACTAACAACGTTGTTTACTTTTTTGTAAGCAATGTGTCTTTGGAGCAGGCTGTAAATTACACTGATAAAAAACTGAAACCAACTTTAATTGAAATAGTTGCTGATGAGAGAATAAAAAATTATTTTCAGGACTGTCATTTTTCTCAGAGTAGAAATTGACATGAAAGCTGTCTCCTTACATGTACTGGAAACAAAATAAACAGGTAAGGGAGAAGAAGCGGGCGTGAAGCTGTCTTTGTTGTGCTCTTTGGGCAACCTTTATCCTCTATTTATCCCTTCTCCTTTTCCACCATTACAGGTCAGGTACTTTAAATGTATCAGTGAATGAACATCTGTAAGATTGCTGTTAAAAGCCTCATGATTGCTACAGAGGGGTCAGAGAGACCTCTTCTCCCCTCTAAACGGATGTGGACAGGAGTGCCATGGCCTGTAGTTAGAAATTAAACTATTATGTACAAAGTCTATAGAAAAATGGAAAATAAAGTCACAAATTGCCCTTGAAAAACTGCTAACACATTGCACCTGCTAAACTTGAGCTTTTGCCAAGCTGTATGTAAAAGTTAGAGATATGGCACCAAGGCCCTCATTTAAGAATGGTTGTCTGGGCACTCGCACAATTTAGGTCTGAACATAAATGCCTTTATAATGGTTTGTAAATTGACACCGTTTTTTAATTCCACAATCAGGAAGAATGACACCTATTTTAACAGGTTTTCAACGTTCAGGGTGAAACCAGAAACATCTATGGTTAACCTTTATTAATGAAACTTCTTATAACCGTTTATGCCAAACTGCACTATGTACACCATGTGGCTTTTTGTGTAGGTGTGCATTGTCCTAAGTGCTTTAAGTGCTTTAAGTCGGTTATAAAGCGGCCTGTTGACACCATGAAGCACACAGTAGATAATGGATGATTCTGAGGCAGTGTTTACATGTGAAGGCTAGAGAGTACAGGAATGAAGAGCCTCCCTACCGTGGAAGAAGCTCTTGGCCCGCAGGTAGCTGACACTTAGGCGCAGGATGGACAGCTTATCAAGGCTGGAGGTCACTTCCTCAGGAAAGGGCAGCAGGCTGGCCAGCCGCTCCAGCTCCTGGTTCAACCGATCCCTGTGCCGTTTAGATGGGTTTGACTTCACCACTTCCACGGATTGAGGCTTGGCCCTGCAGCACAGAGAGAGAGAGTGAAGGAACATATGAGACTCATATGGAGAACAAAAGTGCGGAAAAAATAAAGAAGTTAAAGTTTCCTGAGTCTCTTAGCCCCATGTGCATATCGGAAAGCGTCACCCTTGTGCTTCGCACTGCCAGACACTGAGACAAGTGCCAAGCTCAATCAGCATCAATCACTAAGTAAAAAAGCGCCGTCCTTGAGCTCAACGCGATCAAGCAACAAGAACTACCAGCCCAAAGCGCTTTTCTGTTGAGGAAAAAAACGACCACCCTGAGCGTCCCAGCACCAAGCACTGAGAAGAAGCCCCCTACTCTTAGTGCAGCAGGCCAGGGTCAGAGAAGAAACCACAATGAGGAATAAAAAATAATTGCTGACCCTAACTGTTGGTTCTAGGTACTAGCAGGGATCTCCACATCACGAAAAGTGGATGAGGCAATAGTCATAGCACATTTTTTAATGTCTGTTAAGCAAATGAAATGTAATTTAGATTGATAGTTTATCTTGTGGATTTTATGCGTGTATAATAAACATACATATAAATGTTTTTCATCACCAAGTCAGAGCCTCAGCTAGTGTCACTAAGAAGACAGTAACACCCATGATATATTTTCCCCAAAAAATTTAATTTCTACTTTCAGGATTGTATGAATCCCCCTCAAGTTTGCTCCAAGAATACATGTTGTGGCATAACATTGTGATACATAGCTCTCATTCAGAGCCACTATCCTGAAAAACAGATTCTAAATATGGATATTTACAGCTATTTCATAACAACAGTAGGAAACAAAAGATGGTTTCCACTGTTGCTTCCTCATAAAGGAATTCCAGGCAGCTCTGACAGGGCTCTCAGAGAGCCTACAGTTAAGTGATGGTTCTCTACTCGGATAGAAGGCAGAGATCACAGCTTAGAGACTGGGAGGTGGTAGAAGGTGGCAGGAGACAAGTTTTTTTTTCTTTACATTAGAGACATGGAGAGGCCATGTTGTGCATGGCTCTCCAGTTACGTCTCTGTCATTGTGTAGAAGTTGGAAGCAAGTGCAGATGATTTGGGGGCAAACCATAAAACAAAATTAAAGATGGTAAATGGTGAATATTAGGGATGTTTCTCACATTGTTTCTCACCTGGAGGTTCTGCATGACATCATGGAAACGGAGAGCTTCATTGTCTAGTTGAAGTCACTCAGAAGTCTGTATGATAAACATGCCTGTTATTTCCTGCTGCCCATCAGTAACTATAAAACATGGAATTCTGTAATCCTAGTATAAACAGCAGGCTATAATTTCTATATAACTGGTGACTTGTGACCCACCCAGTCGCTGATTATAAAGGAAAGGTGTCAGAGCTTGATAATTATAAGTTATTGCAGTCACGTTCTGATATCGCAATTTCTCCTGTCAAAGCCAGCAGCCAATGTGAAAGGCAGGGCAAGTCACAGAGCATAATTGAACAGCTGTTTATAGCAACAAAAATGGAACATTGCTTTTCTTTCTTTTGCTCTACTTTAATAGCTTAAAATGATGGATAGAAAATGTGTTTTTTTGCACTCCTTACATAGAGGAAAGCTAGAATTTTTCTGCATGTTTCTATACATTCTAGACTACTGCAGTTTTAATTATTTGTTTTTTAAATACTGCCTTGCACTGAATATTTTCTAATATCTGTTTGCAACAAATATCTAACAGGTTTTTGATGTATTTATTTTTGCACTAGGTTTTATATTTATTCTTCATGTTTGCAAAAATGCTCGCTCTTTTACATAAGAGAGCTACGCATCAAGGTTTTAAGTGGTTTGTGGGAAAGGTAATGGAGTGACCATCAGTGGCAGTTTCTGTGCATGGGCGTCGGGGCTCCGCCCCCTGTATAGTCAAAGTTAAAAGAAAGCAATCATTCCAATATTATATGTTTTTAATTTAAAAAAAAAAACCTCTTGTAACTTTAAAGAACAGGGAGCACTGTCTGCCCCACTCGCCGACACCATTTATTGTAGTTCCTGTGCTTAATAACAATGCAGACACATGACTGGCACATTACTTTACCTGCTCTCCCGGCGGACCCAAAGTCTAAGTATTTGCCAGGCTTACCGTCTCACAGCCCTAAGGGCTGTGATGTCATCAGCTAGGCAAAGACCTAGCATCGAGGCCCAGTCTCCACCCACTGATGACGTTGAGGTGAAGTTAGCCCTGGGCGTTTTTAATGCAAGCCCTGTAGGGTTTAGACTCCACATCAATCAGAGAGTGGAGGGTATTGTCACTCCACCCTTTCCTAACTTGTTAGAGGGTGTGGGTGGGACCCCGGGTGGGACCCCACCCTGTGACAAGTTGGGAAAGGGTGTGACGAACGGGAAGCCATAAAATCGAGTCTGCGCACCCTCAACTTGATGGTGTCTGAGACTGCCAGTGCTCCCACGCTTGAGTATGTGACGCCATTTTAGTAACAGTGCATGCCGTGTGTCGGTACCGATAGATCTATGATTTACTGTAGTGCCGCATTGACATATGTAAAGGAGTCAGGCCAGCATTCAGCAGTTCACCAGGTAAGGGTCATAAAAAATAAATTAATAGTTGCCGGGCTTAGGCTCACTTGCGTAGTTGTAATTGGGCCATTGTACGCGGGAGTGTAGTGCACCAGCAGGCTTTGGGGCCGGGGGAGCATTTTGCCTCAGGAGTGGAATATGAATATAAAACGAGACTTGAGCCACTTATTACTATGCGTACAGGGAGAGGGCAGAGGCATGTGAAATGATGGGGTCCCTGTAAGCAATAGCATATTATGGAAAAGTGCATTCTTCAAAAGGACTGTGCATTTTCTGTCGAAATTTGGTACTATTTTAAAACATTTCTTCTTGTGCTTTAACAGGTTCAGAATTGCAATTATCGGTGCTAATAAGTACACATGCTGTTAACGAGTAAATTGGGTTTTATATGAGCGCAACATCACTTTATTATGTTTGCTTAAAAAAGTGAGTTTGAAGTTGCATTTGGTGGAATGTAAATTAAATGTGTTCTTGTATGCGCCAAAGGAGAAACTCTGTAGGCCAGTGTATCCAGAGAAATGTGCGGTGTAATTATTGTGAAAAATTCCCCCCGAGTTTCAACATGCATGCATCTAACTTTCACCCACTACACCCTACATTGTTTATGTCCAATTGCAAAATGATCATGTGTCACTGCCTATAATAATCCTTCAAACTCCCCAGGAGTAGCAGGCGTTCTATATATGGCAAATCCAATTAGAAATCACTGCAATTCAAACAAAGAAATGGCAGGAGTATTCATGCATATCATGCATGATTTCACACGAGGCTGAGGAACCCTATGCACTCACACACTTGGCTGTTGCAAGGTGTCGGTCCCTGCTAGCTCGCGCCTAAATGTTTAAAATGGCCCCACTGATGTTCATCCACTATTTTGTTTCCACATGCCAGGCCGGGGTATATAGATTAAGTTGGGGCACAGAGAGCCTAGTTGTGCTGCAGCCTGTCATGGTTCACCTAGTCCATGTATTACATGTTTTTTTAATATACATATGCACGTATGCCTGCATCCCCCCTAACGTAAACCTCCGCACTCATAATCATAAGCCACCTCTGTGGACTAGACGCGCCAACGCCAAATCATTTTATAAGTAAATGAAAACAGAAACACCAGTGCGGAACCAAACACACGTCATGGAGGATTTCAACCAGACACGCCATGGCAAATGAAAAAAGCACAAAAGCAAACAACAAAGGGTGTTGGCTAATTGCTTGTTTGTGTTCGTTAAGTGCATGTGTTGTTCTTTAAGGCGAGGGAAGGTCATTGTTATCCTGGGTCTGAATATTATGTACAATGCAATGGGAATAAAGGGCCGAGTTTCAGTGTAGACAGACCTGTCAAACAAATACGCTGTGTGGGTGCCCGGTGTGCCTGGCAGCGCCTCTGCTGGGTATACAGCCCTCTGTGTCAGTGCAGGCACACACTTGGTTACAGGGCCTTCATTGTGCCGTAGGTGGGTGGTGTGGTGTGTGGTTTTGTAACTGTATGTCATCAGAGCTGCCAAGCTCCCATACTGCTTGTGACATGTCCATGTTTTAAGTGCATTTGCCGTTTGCATGTGACATTCAAATGGTTTTGTGACACTTTTCCACAGTAATAAGACACATTTCAGAAAGGATTGTGAGACACCTACAGCTATTTACACTTTTTTTAGTCACCAGCAAAGTTGCATTCTGGGATTTGTAGTTTTGTTCGTAGAGATTGCTGGAGGACAAAGAAGTAGATTGGTTGAATCTTCCTGGCATCTATGTCAGCCACCTCGATACATTTTTGTCAAGTTTAGGTCCAGGCAGATATGTAGGTGATACTACAGCATTGTTTTGTCTGCTGTATTCAGTTAGTTAGGTGACAACTGCTAGGGGCATGTAATGTCTGTGAATCAACCCTTGCTGGTGTTGTGCTCAAACTTACAAAGGCTACTTCTGCTACACACAATTGCATTTGCAAATGATTGGTTTATTATTTTCACTATCAAATTAACTGGAATTATAGTTCATCTCGCATGGCGACTAAGCTCCCCAAAAAATGCTGTGTCACACTGCCCTCTCTCCCCCACCCCTAGGACGAAGCCCAGCCCCACCACTCACAAACGTCACCAGCCGCCACTGGTGACCCTGTATTATTATATAGAATAAAGTACCCCCTGGCATATATGATAAGGATATTGCAAGTCCTCTCGGAGTTCCTTAATCATATAAAGGAGCTCAACCGTCAGCCTCATTCCTCTATATGCTTATGGAACTCCTCGGTGACTTGCAATACCCTTATAATGTACTGCAAGGGGTATTTTATCCCTTATATAAACCTGGACCACCCTTACCAATATCTTGTTAACATTAATCTGGTTGCATATCCTAAAATGCGACTGGATACTCAAGTTATAGATACACATGCTTTGCAGTATAAAGCTGTCGCCCCTCATCATTCCAAGCCAGACTGTGTAAAGCCCATACAAACCTCCATGCAGTGCCTGGGAGTATACTTCCTTCAGAACATACCCACCACATGCCTGGCTCAACAAAGCCCCTTTACTCAGTACCCCAAGACTGGCTGTGGAAGCTGCAGGCCAGTCATTGCATATCAAATGTCTGGATGTGTACTCATCCAATACTCTTCCATAGCGCACCTTGCTGGTCACAGCCCAGGCCCTACTCCGCACCACTGCTCACGCGTCTTGCTTTATACAAAACAAAGGCCCTTCTCGTCTCATGTATGGCTGCATGCCTTCCAATCGCGCTCAGCACCAGGCCTGCTTCTTACAGTTCCAACTGTCTCCATCCTGCCTGATTTTACATGTCACAGCGTTTACTGTCACACGTCTGGTTTTATATAGGTACAGATTTCCTATCACTGCCCTCACCATCACGTCTTGTTTTATATAGCTCCAACTCTTTTAGTTGCATGTCTAGTTTTAGTCGCTTTCAGCACTTCTCATCACACCTGGTTTTATACAGGTCAAACCTTTCTTGTCGTGTATGGTTTTTCTACAGATCTTAAACTTCCCATCATGGGTGGTGTGTTTAGTTTTACTCTTCCCTATCGTATGTCGGGTTTTGTTCAGTTCCAGTCTTTCCTATCCCAAGTCTGGTGTTGGCGCTTCGCGACATGTCTCGTTTAATGCAGCTCCAGTTCTTTCCTTTCCGCCTTTCCCATCACGTCTGTGTGTGTCCTCATCACGTTTGGGTTTAGACAGCCCGGCCAGTATCATCAGGTCTGGTTTATACAGCTCTGGACCATTACGTCTGCTTTTACAGAGCCCCAGCCTTTCAAACACCACCATCTCCATCACGCGTACGGTCGTATACAGTTCACAGTCCTGTTTGTTTTCACTCATAGACCTGGGTATCACGTTTGCTGGGAATACACAGCGACAACAACCATCCCGCTTGAGAATTGTTTCCAGCCTTCCCAATCTCATGCCTGATTGTATGAAACTACACCTCCCAGCGTCACATGGTTGGCTGTATCCTATCTTGGGTGTACCTGGTCACATGCCAGGCTGCTGGCTCTGTGAAGGCTCAGCCCTCTCCTCGTCACTCGCATGGTCCCTTACAGCCCAGCCCTCCCTTTCCCTGCTTAACTGTCACAGGCATGAAGCAGGGACGCAGAGAGGCTGAAAGAAATGCGCTGTGACCCGTGGACGGCGGGCTACGGATATCTCATGGCCTGGGAGAGACCCCCGGCATACCAAGAGCTGCAGACGAAACCTGTGTGCTGGCGGAGGAGGGAGGTCACTGCATCTCAGCATTCTGGGTGATGGAAGAGGGGGCGGGCCTTGAATAAAGTACGGCGTCCCTTGTAAGAGATATCCACATTTCCCCTTCACTATATACATATCCGGAATTCCGGATGCGTTTGTCTGAATTTATGAAAAAAAACAAAAAAACAGCGCCAATGGCTTGCGGCCTGTTTGCAGGTATGTACCGTAGCAGCCGTTGTATAGATAAGAAATGGCAGCGTGAACATGGAAAAAGCAAGAGATGAAGCGATGGAAATAAGAAAATGAGCAAAGCAATCCTGTACATGATGCAACGCCAGCTAAGGTCACATGAAGCCAACCAATTCTATCCGAAATAGCCTGGTCAGCCAATCAGAAGAGACAAGAACCCGCACTCTGTGTATGCGGGCTCAGGCTCATAACTGCAACAACGAAACTGCATGTCACAGAATTCAGCTCTTGGACGAAGGTGGCACTCATTCGGGCCATCTACCATTTATAAAAAGACATTTAAACTAAACCAAGCTTTCTCGCGAAAAGCAGAGTAGCTGAATATTACAAACTGTAGCATCGAACATTTGTCTAAAATGTGTTTTAATAAATATAACGTTACACGCAAAGCATGTAAAAAATCGCAAGAAAACTGAGATACATTATTTTTCGATCACTCCATCTCATTGAAGGATATAACTGTTTTCTGTACAACTTTCGCGCCCGATGTGTTTATCATTCCCTGTGCCGCGAGACGGTATTTCTATAGGGGCCACGTCCGCCCAATACCTCGCTCTAGATCAGCTCTGCCAACGAAAACCCTTTTCCATAATTAATGCCGATCAGGGTTCGGAAACGAAAAATAGGTCACCGCTCCTCACAACTAAAAGAAACGAAAGAAAGAAAGAATTGCTGGGAAAGGCGACCAAAGGCGTTCTACCGGAAGGTTATTTTTTTTATAATGGTCCGCGCTTTTTTGCCAACGAACAATATCACAAAATCCCGCCTTGACGCTTCTTTCATTTGTGATTTTTCCTTTATGCCCTTGGTGCGTTTAAATCTGTTTATGAGCTCTTTTCATATGGTTTGCGTTAGCACAACATTCTTTTTTTATACTTTAAGGTTCTAGATCCGTTAATGTTGAGAGGCACATCGTGTCTAGTTATGCTATAATCCTGCACATCCAATGCTGTGTACCGATGAAATCAGGCTCCATGAATGAAGTTCAATTGTAGAAACACTGATATCGTCTACATTGATGTTTCTATTTCGAATGCCCTAATTAGAGGTGTTTTTTGGGGGGGAAGGAGGGAGACCGACAATTGGATGAGATGCAGGATTTCGGTGTCTTGCTCCCACTGACTTCTCCATCTAAAAGCAAATATTGTTTTCAAACTTTTGCAACTGAAAACATTTATGGAAATAGACCTTTTCAAGTCGATGTCTTTCATAAAGTTATTACTATGCAGCTTCTTCAAAAGCCACCCCTACGTCATTTAATGTTTAGTGGACATATTACATGTTTACATGCGATATAATTTGGTCCTTCTACTAATATTTTTAATGTTCTACTAATATGTTTATTTAAAAAAAAAAATGTTGCTAATCCTACCTACATTTACCAGACAACAATATTTCCCAATAATATAATTTTGTACTTCTACTAATGATATACTAGGTACAAAATAAAGTTCACATTAAAGCAAAATCAAGATACTACTAATACAGGTTATAGTATCTTTAATTAAAGCTCTTTTATTTGCATTTCTGTTAATCTATTCATTTTTCTCGCAGTATATTCCTATAGCAGGAGTTGTGTATTAGGTCGTGTTTAGCCAAACAGAAACATTTATAAGTAACAACATTCATTCCGCATGACACTGTTGTATAGCAGTCATTGCCAAGTCTCCAGATCATGAATTGTGCAGCACCGTTAAATGAAATCTGTATTTTTCTGAAGGGTGTTCGCCTCTCTTTACATTCAGAAACAATACTAGGTTTTTGTGGAATAACACATTTCTAGCCGTTCTCACGCCTCATTCCCCGAGCGCACACAGTACTCGGCAGGAAGGGTCTGACCGGGCCCCAAGAATCTTTTCTGCCTGACCGGCAGTGAGTATATATATATATATACAGAGCTGACACAGCAACACAGCACAGCACAAGTAGCATACCGCAAACAAGGGGAGGGTTCGCCTGCTTCTAGGAGGGGCCAGCAGTTGGAGATTACTTCTTGATGGTAGATAAGGTGCTTCTTATACAGATGTGTTTACAGCTCATTTCTGAAACGGAGAAAGGAAACAAGTCTGATAGATGAGAATTGTTGTTCCTTTGCCTAGCTTTATAATTGCAAAGGCCTTTTCCCGACTTTTTTTTTCAATTCTTGATTTATTTGAGAGGGTTATTTTTTCAGCCAGGTAGGTTGGAGAGTGTTTGGTAGTGACTTGTAGACAACAGAGCATGTTTTGAAGGTGGTGGAAACTTGTAGGATCCAGTGAAATTCCTTCAGCGTCAGAGTGATGTGGTCATATTTCTGTAGCTTTTAATGAGTGCACAGCATCTTGAAACAATTTTCATTGGGGCAAGTTACAAGAGGATTATGGCCTGGACTGTAGCTCTATTCGTTCTAAGACAAGACGATCTCACAGAAATAAACTGAATCATGCCTTTTTCTCTACGAATCAGCAATATCACCATTGAATATTCAAGGATAAGATAAAATGGCTTCACATTTCCCTGTAAATAATATAGTAGCATCAAATAACTTTCAAAGATTCAAATGAATTCATATTTCATTAAAACGGATAGAAATGCATAAAACAGATCCCCAAAAGAATTTAAGTACCTTGGATCTCCCTGAAATGGATAGAATTATGTCAATTACCTAGGCGGGGCTCCTCCTCTAGGAAGGAGGAGCGTCTCCCTCCCCCCAGCAGCAGCAGCTGCAAACCTTATACTATGTTTATTACTGTTTTGTAGTAAAAGGGGTGGGGCATTGGGGGTGACATGGAGTGGAATGCTCAGAGCATATATATACATATATGGGTGGGCACTTCCAGCCAATTTTAACACTGCTCTGAACAGCATCAGGATTGGGCCGCTGGACAGTCTGGGAGCCTGTGCCTGCAGTAGAGGAGAGGCGCGGTGTTTGCAGCAGTGGCGGTGGAGACGATGCAGGTAAGTATATATATTTATTTTAATTAATTACCCCGTCCCGCGCACCACCCTTACAGAGTACTGTGAGCCACTCCTGCAATTACCAATGAAAAGAAGCGCATCCCCTCATCTTGCTGATACAATAACAGCAAATGCATCTGAAAATATACACACCAAACATGCTCCAATGCAGTACTGTGTGGCAATAGATATCTCAGATCACTTTAGGTATACGCTGCTAGGTTTCCATAGGTTAACAGTCAAGGTAAATTCAAAATCTTATTTATTCAGCTTCGACATTTTCATTTTAGAAAGGAAAAGAAAGGAACATCTATCAAAATCAAAAAAAGTAACAGTCAGTAAAGATTTAGAGGCCCAGCCACTTTATCCCCAACAAAATATGCATGCATCTGGTTTATCATCAGAAACTTTAACAAGCTCCAGCAATTTATGTCCCAGGTTGCTGATACATCCTGAAAGCCTTACCAAGCATGATTCAGCCTCAATATTATGCTTTTACCACAGTATACCTGGACCCAGTGAGAAATCTTGGGAGCCCTTTCTTACCTACAGTGCATTCCAATTCTGTTATGTCAATTTGTATGGTGCAACTTATCACCCCTGAGGGTATCCAGGTGCCAGAGCAGGAATGTAGGCTTTCCAGTTCTAAGCAGTGATGAAGGAGAAGGTGCATCCTCCTGACTTCCTTCTGCAGATGTATGGGACCCGTGCAAGGATGAGAGAGGTAGATTGCAGCTGTTTGGATAGCTGGTATAGTTGAAGTCGGAGGTTTAGGTTTGCTGGTCTGGTGTTCTGCAGGGGTTTGTAGGTGTGGATGAGCAGCTTGAATTGGCAATGTTTCTGAGTTGGTAGCCAGTGTAGTTCAGTGAGGTGTGGAGTGATGTGGGAACTCCTGAGGACGTGTAGGATGAGTCTGGCGGTGGTGTTTTGGATGGTCTGGAGTCTTTGCGTGAGCTGGTTGGAGATGCTGATGTAGAGTGTGTGGCTTTAGTCAAGACTGCTGGTTATGAGACCTAGGTGACCCTGTGTCTTGGGTGCATGAGGAGCCATTTGAAAATCTTGTGAAGCTTTCTGAGGACTAGGCAGCAGGATGCAGTCACAGCATTCACTTGTTTATTTATCATGAGTTTGTCATCTAGGATGATGCAAAGGTTTCTGGCGTGGTCTGTGGGAGTGGGCATGGGATCTAGTTCAGATGGCCAACAGGAGCAGTTCCATGGCTAGCTCTTGTTTCCGAATATAAGGATCTCAGTTTTATACGTGTTGAGTTTGAGGCAGCACTCTCATCCAGGTGGCCACACTGGTCATGCCTGAGGGGAAGTTAGTCCTGGTGGTGGTATTCGCATCGGTGAGGGAGAGAATGAACTGTGTGTTCTCGGCATAGGAGACATTGTTACTACCATGGGCTCTTATGATGCAAGCAAGGGGTGCCATGTACTTGTTGAGCAGGGTTGGGCTGAGGGAGGAACCCTGGGGGACTCTGCAGACAAACGTCTTTAGTTTGGAGGTGTATAGGGAGAGTCTGACTAGTTGAGTTCTGTTGGAGAGGAAGAAGATGATCCATCTCAAGTCGGGCCCTTGAAATACTGAGTCTGGCGATGGGGGTGCTATGGGAGATGGTGTCAAAGACTGCCAAGAAGTTGAGTAGGATGAGAGAAGAGGTTTCACTTCTGTCCAATGTGGACCGGATGTCATCTGTTGCTGCCAGGAGGGCTGTCTCCATGGTGTGGTTGCTGTGGAACCTGACTGGGTGGAGTCCAGGAAGTGGAGCTGTTCAAGGTGGACGGAGGATTGCCTGTTGATTTCTTTCTCCAGGACTTTGGATGGGAATGGAAGGAGCGAGATGGGTCTGTAGTTGCTGAGGTCTTTTGGGTTTGCTGAGGGCTTTTCAGGAGAGCTGTGACTTGTGCGGGTTTCCAGCTAACTGGAAAGGTTCAGCTAAGGGCGGAGGAGTTCATGGTGGTGGTGAGGTTGGCACTGATAAATGTTCTTCCCAGGTTGTTAATGCGGTGACATTTGAGTTCCTCACACTTTAGATGTAAAAAGGTCTTAATTGATTTGGACAGGACAAAGGATATCCATGTAAGTGCCTTTTTTGTATCTTTTACCTTTGCAAATAAAGAAAAAACATCACTTGGTGAAAGAAGCTATAGTACAAGCATATTATCTGCAAGACATGAAATGCTAAACAATGTACTGGGGCATCAACAAGATCAATATCCACATCATGGGCTGAAGCTGTGGTGGTGCTTCTATAAAAATGTGCAGAGCAGCCACCTGGTCTAATCCAGACACCTTTCTCCATACAGATTGGATTTTGGTGGTTCTGATTCTGCAAATTTTGCTGCAGGTGTTTTGAAAGCTGCAATGGAATAATTGTAAGTTGTTTTGGTTTAATAATAAATGTTTGTAGCAGTCGATATATTGGTGTTTCTTTTTTATATTAACTTTTGTATATCCTCACTTGGTAAGACTAGGACGAGGAGCCAAGGATGAAGGGTTAATAAAGCTATTACTTACCAGTAATCTTCATTACACTGAGGCCTAATGCCCCTTATCCCATGTTGAAAAAGTATGGCATGAAAACAATGCAAGCTTTAAAGAGATAGATACACAAATCCCACAGCAGAACGCAGGATGTGTGGGAAAAATAACCAATTGGTTATGTTTTATGATGTCATTAACAAGAAGAGTAGACCTCTCTAAAATACTTATGCTCCACAGAGTCACATTACGTTATGTATTAGAAACTATGCTGAGAGAAAATCTATTTAGACATTTAAAAGCTCAGGATGCATTAAATATGAGGGAGCTAATTAAACCTTTGCAAAAAGCCCTCTGTGCCGTATGTACTTCAAGGGTCGTAGATTTATGTTACAGAAGGGGTTGCAAGTTTCATTTGGTAATGCGAAACATGCGCCCATCTTCGCAAAAGCAATGCATTCAAATATAGATCTTCCATTGTTCGCACAGGGCATGTTGCCTTTATGCATGCTCCTATTACCGATGAAATCAGGTAGAAGAAACCAGTATCTTTCTGTACAAGATTTTTTAATAAGCCGTCCAAACCCTATGGCACCTTTTGTGAGAAGACACGAAAGCCACAGGGACCCTGCGGGTATCCTAAGTTACTAGCCTTCCTACAAACAGAGGCCGATGGGCACACTGGCAGACACGGTCAGTCTAGCCTGAGCAGCGGTATCAGTATTTTCACATCAGCACTCTATGATGAAGCCACCAGGAGGGTCCTGAACACTCATGAGTGTGTGCCCACATTCATTTGTGCCTGAGAACACAGGTCTGTGAGCGCCTGTTTACGGTAACACACAAGTTATTTGCAAGTGAGGTGCACGGTCCAATATGGACATGGTGCACCTGGTTTGAATGTGCATGTGCGTACTTCAGTGCCGTGCAGCCTGGCGATACTGTCCCTTGTTTGTATTGGAGCTGCAGATCTGCTGCTACTGAAAGAGTTGTTGAAGTTACCGTTTGAGAATAGTGAAATGGGTTTTGTACTCAAATATGAAGATGTGATCAATTTATTCTGAAGGTGAATAGAGATTTTCTTCGTAATACCACACCAACATACCCTGGAGATATCTAATAACCACTACCTCAATTTCGCGAAGGTACGTATTTATGGGGAAGAATACATTGACTATTTGTAACCTCAAGATATATGCATTTATAGCTTCACTACTTAGCTATACATACTTCCCTTCACACTACTGTGGTAGTCGATTATTTTAGCCACAATATTTTGACAGATCAATATTTTTGTCCTCAATATTGTGACATAAAACCTTGGAGAGATGGCACCAGATTACAGAAGATGCTTTGGCGCAGCACAGCTTTAGAATGTCGTACTTTGAATGTGTAATAATTTATCCTAGTATAACCGCATGGATAAAGTATCAACCTGAACCAATCAAAATACTGTGTACCAAACCTATAGCCAGGAACCATTTTAAGTTATGGTATTGTGGGCAATTGGACTAGGCCTCCTCATTAGAATGCCCCCCTCAGAAAAGTGTTTGGGAAAAGTCTAAAGTATCAGTGTACATAAAAATTATTCTTTCTTAATTTAACAGCTAGGAATGCAGTTTCATATATGCTTAGTGTGCATACCAGGTCTGCCATACCCTAACTCTCATGCTTTTAGAGACTTGATAACAATTATATTTAAACAGAATATTTCTGTCTCATGTCTTTCTCAGTATTTTACCTCACCTCTTCTAACTGACCTTTCTCTCTTAATCTCTCTCTCTCTCTCACTCCAACTATTACAACATCTTTGTATACATACCCTCTATCTCAACTATATATACTTCACCTATGTCTACCTCAACTCTCTTTGCTGTGTGTCGGCCTGTCCACTTATCCACAACACTAACTTTTTGCTGTTGGAGTGGGAATGGTCCGTGTATGGTAAAAGGTTGTGTACCCCTGCTCTAATTGCCAGACCTTATGTGAAACTGGTATCAACAGTATTTGTTTGACCCTGTAGCTAATATAGCGTGAGCACAGAGGGCTAGGCCTGTACATGGTAATGTGAGGTTCAGAGCCTGTTTATTGACCTGGGCAGTTACACCAAGAGTGACCTCATAACTGGCAAAGGACTGATGTTGATGCCTTGGGTTAGTCAAATAAAGCAGTGGTTGCAGTATACAGAGTTTTAGTGAATCCTTAGTTATGACCAGACCTTTTCTTCTGTGTCAGCATACAGTGCGATCTACTGACCCCACTTGTGTAAAGTTCTGCCTTAATGTGAATGCTAAACCCTTGCATTGACATGCTGTATGCATGTTTAGTGTGTATGTGCGTAAATCTGGAGCATGTGTGGTAGTAGTATTCTATGTGTGGTCAGAGTCTAAGTACTGGACCTGTGAGATCAATTTTGGCAAGCCCTTGGTTTTGCATAGCATAAGATGGAGGGTGGATGCAGCATTCCCAGACAGTAGAAGAGTATTCACAGCATTCCAGTGACTGACAGAAAGGTACAGGCCCAGACAATGAAGTGAGGGAGGATAAAGACAGGGTTACCCTTAGAAATTCAGTGAAGACCTTGTTAGCAAAGGGCTTTTGATCAGTTCTTCCTGCATTCTACCATTTGGTATATGGTAAAGGTGAAGGGTGGGTCTGCAGTTTCTGGTGTTAAAGGTGAAAAAGTTTCTAGGTAGGGCCTGCTTTTTCCCCACAGCTGATTATTGCTTCTGAAAGACTAATAACGGGCAGGTAAAAAGATCTCACACTTCTTTGGTCTCTTGCTTTGGATATTCCTGCTTGGAGCCAGCACATCATTACCTGCTGTGAGAGTGTTCACTTTGACCAAAGACTGTGCCTGAGAAACATCCTGAAATGATATTTGAAGGAGAACCAGCCCGGACAGGTTTTAGAATCTTAGATGGTGGAGCCACATCCCCAGCCTGAAAAATGAGTATAAATGTGGATATTAAATCACATTACCTTGCTCAAGTTCCTGGTCCTTTATGTTCTGCAAGGTACTCAAAGGATGTTACGCCGCAGGTTGGTAATCTGCCTGCGGCACCCCATTCTCATCTTACGGACCGCTTTTTGGCCCGTCGGGCCTGCCGTGGGACGTTTGATCGCCCGCAGTGTCCAACTCTTGCACCGCGGCAGGGCCGGGCAACACATCTTGCCACAGTCGCAGCGTGCTCTGCCTTTGCATTGCGGGTGCCCCCCGTGACGCATATATAATACTTATCTGTTTTCTTGGCTTTTGGCTGTCCACCCTTTTGGTCATGGGGGCCATGCTTTCTTGGTCCCAGAATGCTTGTCTATTCCAGCATGCACTGCTCTTTCCTTTTACTAGTACCTTTTCAAGATGGCGTTTCTCCTATTTTGTCCTATGATACTTTCACAACTTAATATGGTGTTTTTCCTTTTCCTGTATGTTTGCTTCCTGTTTTACTAGTATATCAGAGACTTGAGTTTCTTTCTTCTTTGTGTTGCAGCACTCTGGTTTGGTAGTCCTCACTCCTGTTTGTTCCTGCTGTGGATTGCTTTCAGCTTGGTTTTCCTTGAAGCTTCCTGATGTTCCAGTTCTTGGCGTCCTGAGTTCTACCGTGCCTTTTCTGATTTTCTGGAGCTCCTTACTGGAGGTTTTTTCCCTGGTGGTTTTTCCTCTGGAGCTCCTTCTGGGGGAACAGACTGCTTGGGCTTTCATCTGGCCAGCAGCTCCGTGGCTTCCAGAAGGGGTCATCCTTATCTTGGCCAGACCAGGACAAACAAGATCCAAAGCCATACTCCACCTACATCCGACAGAGGTGGTAAGGGAAAGGCGAAACGTGGCATCTGTGAATCTGTGAATATGGCAGCCAGTCCCCCACAGATGAGAAGACATCACCTGATGTCCACATTTCTTGCTGCAAGGGTCTGCCACCTAGCACCTCAAAGTTTGCCTGCTGAGAGAGGAGGAAGGAGAGTGCCTGGCCTCGCAAAAAGAGAGGCTGTCCAGAATGAGAAGCCAAGCATGTTTCATTGTTAGGGACACCAGGAAGAAGCTTGGTGCCTGTGTGAGTGAAACTAGGAGCATCCCATATTGTCTGGAGACTTCTGGTCTCCCTGAATGTACCTGTTGTAAACAGCACCAAACTATACAAATTAGCAGCAACATTCTGTTGTCTGTCGCCTAGTCGTGTGCCCAAAACACTGGTTTTGCCACTGCCTGACACCAGACCTGCCCAAGGAACAACCGCCACCATTGCCAATGTGCAAGCCATGATGGCCTAGAAGGACACAACTGTCACAGACGATCACTCACAGAAGAACTGGCCCAGAAGCTCCAACTGATGTGATCAAGTCAACATCTATATTTGGCTTGGGAGACTGCAACTGCCAAAAGCAATCACTTGCTAAAGGACTGGTCCAGAGGCAGTAATTGCTGTACTGAGTGCCTGTTGAAGATCAGTCTGGGAGGCGCAACTGTTATACAAAATTGCTGCCATGCAGTCCTGCCACATTGATTCCTGCCAGCGGTCTGTAACCTGAGCAAACCTGCTGTCGCAGCACTGCGTCCCTTCAGCCTCTGCAACAGGAACAGGTTTGCTGGCGGCTCCCCACAGCTTCAGCTCTTCCAAGCAGGTAAAGCTGTGACTATGTGCAAACAATCAATCAATCAGGAATTTGTAAAGCACACTACTCACCCGTGACGGTCTCAAGGCACTGAGGGGGGCAGAATGTGGGGGGGGGGAGGTGCTGCTAC
The DNA here is from genome assembly GCF_031143425.1 of Pleurodeles waltl. NCBI lineage: Eukaryota > Metazoa > Chordata > Amphibia > Caudata > Salamandridae > Pleurodeles > Pleurodeles waltl. The sequence goes on from NC_090440.1 coordinate 1,695,316,338, forward strand.
TGCTCGAACAGCCAGGTCTTGAGAAGTTTCCTGAAGGTAAGGAGGTCTTTGGTCAGGCGCAGGTGGGTAGGAAGAGTGTTCCATGTTTTGGCAGCGAGGTGCGAGAATGATCTGCTACCGGTTGGAGTTCTGCAGACGCGTTGGACGGTTGCGAGGGTGAGGTCGGCGGAGCGGAGATGCCAGTTTGCGGTGTAGAAGGAGAGCCGTCTGTTGGGGTATTCTGGTCCGGAGTTGTGCAGTGCTTTGTAAGCATGGGTGAGGAGTTTGAAGGTGATCCTCATGTTGACTGGGAGCCCCAGTGCAGGTTTCTCAGGTGATCTGTGATGTGGCAGTGAGGGGGGATGTCCAGGATGAGGCGTGCAGAGGTGTTCTGGATGCGTTGCAGCCTCTTCTGGAGTTTGGCCGTGGTTCCTGCGTAGAGGGCATTGCAGTAGTCCAGTTTGCTGCTTACGAGGGCTTGGGTGACTGTTCTTCTGGTTTCAGTGGATATCCATTTGTAGATCTTTCGGAGCATGTAGGGGGTGTTGAAGCATGAGGAGGAGATGGCGGACTGAAAGATCGAGTTTGCAGAGAAGGCTGCTGCGTGAGCAAGAGGCTTTTAGCAAGAGGCTTTTGTCCACATAAACTATTTGTGGCTAAAGCCATTAAAATGATCTGGCATTAACCAGTGGGGTAATTCAGAGCAAACTGCACCTGTGCTTGATTATTTTCTATGCTTATACATCACACCAAGGACGGCAGACATTATCAACTGCTAAAGAGGAAGAAAAAGCAAGAAATATGGGTGCAGCACCTCACTAGAGATCGCACATTGCAACCCTGTAATTGCATCTTTATGTGTGTGGTGTTTTGTGTTGCTGTGCGAATAAAGTACTTTTTGTCTAACTAAAGATAAGCAATGGTCCTTACATTATAGTGGCTACTAGCTACCAGAGCTCTTGCCTCCCACTGTTTCCCTGAGAAGCCTTTGTCTACTCGCTCTCACTACCCTGAGAGTCAAGAATGAACAGAGTGTATTTGCCCAGTTTGCAAAGTAATAGTGGGATGTACCCCAGAGTACCACTGGTAAACACCTCAACCACCACGGCTGTAGCCCAGTGGCCCATGCCTGCCTGTCCCCTCCATCCCCCAAATGGGGCCCAATAGTCACCGAGTCACCCTTACTGTGTCTTTTCTACAATGGGAGGAGCAGGCTGGTTGGACAATAAATACAACATAAGCTCTTGCAAAACATAAAAATCTACATGCAACCACCAAATGAATTGGCTTTATCAACTTTTGTTCTAGCTTTCTTTAGTGCTAACTGGCTGGCACAGCCAAGTAGCTTGAGCTTTAAGCTGTTTTTGCATGTCCCTATTTTGGAATTTTAACCTATGATTTAGTAATTTACCTTAACTTGTCCTGAAGGGAGCACCAAAAGAGGTATCGCCCTGAGCCTCCTAAACCCTTAACACGCACTACTTTATCCAGTCTGAGATTGTATAAACCACAGTTGAAACGAATTCCTGAGTACAAAAACGAAAACCGCAGTACGACTAAAGAGACACTCAAGTAACAGAGAAGTAAATAAATATGCATGTGTGCAGTGGTGAAGAAGGGATGTGTGCACCTGGAGGCTTTTGCATGAAACCAGATTTCGCAGGTTTATGGAAATTTGTTAGATATCGGGTCATCCAGAGTGTTTCTTGTAACTATTCTTTAATGCCGGCTCCATACCAAAGGCACCATTTGACTTACCTGAAGAACCCGAGAAAATCATTGTGGTTCAGACAATAAATAATAGAGTAAACTTCAAAACAGTGATAACCGAAAAAAGTGATGATGTCTAAAGTGGATCACAAAGGAAGGAAAAATATGTAAGCAGTGAATTAACACACGAAGAATGGTGCAGGGTCTGCTACACAAAAGATGTACCGAAAATACTAGTCCTAAGGACGCACAGCTGAAAACCTTAATAATGCATGCATTAAAGCCACATACATCATATGAACCAGACCAAAAGTGTGGCTTATCCAATGGACTGCCAACCTTAAACTAATCTCAGTCAGTTGGATTGCATGTTTGACCTCACAAACTAATCAGGCCGAATAAACAGTACCCCTCCAACCAAGGGGCAGGGTTATGTAGACCAAATATCTGAAAATTCTCCTTGGTAAAATTAAACCACACGATTCCTTTACATTCCACCCATAAAAATCCCAGCTGAATAACTCACAAACACATGTGTAACAGACCCAATACCACAAAAAAGTTGAAAATGTGTGGTCATTGGAAAAGCCCCTAGGCTTTTAACTTTTATGTAGTTGAGTCTATCAAAATCAGGGCGGCTCCTCCATAAGGGCGGAGGAGCGTTGCCCCCCTCCGCAAGCAGCACAGCTGCAAAACTTTTCCACAAAACTTTGTTTATTATCCTTTTTGGGGAAAAGGGACAGGGCCACAGGGGTGACGAACAATGAGCGTATGTATGGTTGGCTGGCCCCACATGCGCACAAGGCTCTCTCCAGCCCAGCAACATGGTTGCTGGGCTGGAGAGAGCCTGCAAAGGCTCCCAGTCTGCCTGGGAGCACCCTGGCTGGGCGCTCCCAGCCAATCTTGACCCTGCTCTGTGCAGCGTCAGGATTGGCGCAGGGCTGGCTGGGTGCCTGTGCCTGCAGGAAGAGGTGAGGAGAAGCGTGGTTCTTGCGGCGGCAGTAGGGACCCAGGTGAGTATTTTTTTTTTTTTTTTTATTGAATTCCTCTGCCCCACCCCTTCACCGTTGTGCGAGCTGCGACTGATCAAAATATGTATTTTTAACAGATTGCTTTTAAATTATGTCACAGAATTAAATTCATATATTTCTCTAACTTTTTTGAGGTAATCAACCTGTTATACATATGACTGTGCCTGTGTGATTTATCCAGATGTGATTCTACGGGTGAAGTGTAAAAGGACTGCATGGCTTGACTTTACCAAGGGAAATTTTGAAATATTTGTCTGACAACACAAACTGGCCACCACTGGTCAATTAAGTAAAGACATGCTTGCTAGGGAAATAAAAGCACCTTAAAAGAATGAGGAAAATACATTGCAGTTTCAGAGTTTGAACTACTGCTAGCTACAAGACTCCTCCATTGAATAAATGGGAGTACATGAGGGTACCCTCTAAGGCAAAAATGGCCGTGACACATGAAAAAAAATGACTTAAATTGGGTGCAAATGAAGAGTAAATACCAAAGATAACAAAGACGATTTTGAGGTGGGATATTTTTGCTGAAACAAACCGTCACTGCCATGGGCCAGGTAAGTGTATGAGAACGATGAAGACTAACTGGTCAGGAAAAAAAATGTGAAACGTGGGGCTATGGTTTGTACGACGATGGAGTGAGAGTTGTGTTGTTTAAAATAAACAAACACATTATTTAAAACAACTACAGCATTATATGTCCTGCTGTATTAAAATTAGCTTGCTGGCAGAGCAAAGCAGGCGGCTTCCCTGCAAGCTCTGCTCGGCTGATCCGATTTGGCGATCCATGCTGCAGCTGATGAGGGCATCAGAGTGAGAGGAGACAGGAGATCTATAGTGGAAGTCCCTGCGGTGTCACCAGGCACCCGTGTTCGTGAAGCAGCCCTTACTCCAGAGCAGATTCAGAGGGTGTACCTTGCTGGCTGTGCACAAAACAGACATGGTGGACACGGGCTAGCAGACCACACTCAAATGGGATTCTTGCACTATGAAGTTACTAATACCATATTTTAACATAACGTCAAAACACATAATGCCAGCAGAACACAAAGCCTAAATTATGTGCACAGAGCGAAAGATGGACACAAAATTAAACGCATTCTGAACGCTACCAAATTGTGTGTAGCTGGAGTTACTGCAGGAGATAAGTGCACTGTAATGGTGAGCAGCTACTAGGCCTCGACAGCCTAATTAATACCGGACACCAAATGGAGTGATGTGTAAATCTCTATTTCTCATTCACCAACTAAATCCCCGCCCCTTGGGAGCATACCTTTACAGGATCTTGGACCTCAGAAACTCTACCAACTGACTGGACACATTCAAAGGGGCACATTCTAACGCACAAACTTACGGGAGCCATACTGGGCTCGCTTCAGAACATCGCTCCCAAAACAATGAAGAAACAAAAACACAGCAAAGACCGAAAACACCCGGACAAACTACTTCCAGTGCTTCGGTCCTTCTAGAAGCATTCACTTCATGACATAGGGGTTGACATATGTTGGTGATAGGTATGCTCCATCGCAACTGCGACAAAGTATACATACCGCTAATATGAAGGGCTGTCCTCTCGATTTAAATGAGGACAGATCTGCTGCTTGGTCTTGACATAGACTAGTCTATCTCCGCCGTGGCCAAGCTTCTCTGAAGGCGCTAGGGAATAAGGGCAGTCGGAGTAATGGCTACATGTCAACCTGCCCAATATAGATGGGCAGTCATGTAGTCATGTTTTACTCTTTATTAACACCAGGTAAAACCAGGTGGGAAGGAATGGTAAAAACATTGTAATGCCCCCCCCCCCCCGACATCGGAGAAAACTCCCATGTTGGGGAGAGCATTATATTTTTCTTTGCAAAAAGAAAAACCCTAAAAGAAAAAACAATTACTCTGTGCTACAGCGCGGGGTCTCGCAGCACAGAGAAATATGCACTGCTAGGAACCATCATGCTGGCAGTCTGGCTATGTTTTTATGTGACCACCTGCTTGGCAGTCATTTATAAATAGGGCTCCCGGTTTTATGGTATTTATTTTTTAACATTTCCATCTGTATTTATCCATATTTTTTTGTGGCCATTTTATTGGTATTTATCCATATTTATTTTGTGGTTAGAGACTAAATGGAGTAGCAAAATGGTATATTTCTATATTTTTTCAACTGATAAACATGTACTCATACATTGATATGTCTGCTGCACTTTGGCAAATTAGGCAAAACACTACATCCACTGGTAAGTATTAGCATTATACAGAAATATATGTTAACATATGCCTATATTTTGGGAATCTCATCCTGTTTTTGACATCCCATGGAGTCTATCTGCTTAGCAGCTGGTCTGAAATTTGTGAAATACAGTGTGGGGCGTCACTCACAAGAAGAACAATTGTCTGTATTTTTCCGCTTTTAAAATTACATACAAACAGGAAACAGATCGTTTTCTGTCTGTATTTATCTGTAAAAATCAGTAAAAACGTAAATCAGGGAGCCTTATTTATAAATTAGGCAGCAGCCTCTCTGCCATGTGAACAGAGTAATTTACTCCATTCCCATGGTAGAACGGTGGCCCGTCTGCCCAAAATAAATCAGCTCCCTAGTCTCTACATTATGATGGTGCTCAGGACATGCCTGCAAATGACATCTGCTGTCGCCCTCCAGTTTTCTCCTTTACTTCAATGGCACTTTCTCCCCTCTCAGTCTCTGGGGCTCCCTGATTCCCCTTAGGAACAGAGCCCAATTGACTTCATTATAGTTCTTCAGTTAGAGTTCCTGAGTCTCTCCACATTGACAGGTTCCTTGTTAGCCACAAAGCCTCTGTTCTCCACCACAAGTTCACCATACCAGGTGAACCTTTTGAACACACATACATTCCTCGTTATCTTTTTCTCATTCTAACAGGTCGTAACCATGGTGCCTTCTAATGGAACCATTTCCAAAGTTCAGGCTTCAATGCAAGTATAAACTTGCATCCAGGGTTATGGTCACGGACGATGACCCAAACACCCACACTAATGAGGAAAGGTGTGACATGCTGCCTCCTGCTCTCAGTGGTATTCTACTTCCTGCAACAGACTGCCACGGCCTACTTGTCAAGAGAGACAGGAATCCAGTTGGGATGATGAGGAATGACGCCTTGCACAGGCCAACCCTTACACAATCGTCTTGGAGTCTGGCTGGTTGTGGCATGAGGACTGTGCATGTATTCCAGCATAAAAGAGTACAACACCCATTCTAAGTTATGGTATTGGCATGGGCAATTCCGATAGCTCTGGTCAGGGTGTGTATGAAATGGTCCACTTCGTTGTTCTCCTGTGGTCAGCAGGGTATGATATTCGGGTGACATACTCCCATGTACAGTTCTCATACCAAGCCATGAGTTGTGAGGATTTTCTCCAATTTGAGTACTACTTCATCCGATGACTTACTATTCCCCACCTCCACTTCCAGGTATTTTGAAAGTCAACTGCAACCACTACTATCTGACTCCCACGTGTAAGGGTTCCAAAGTCTGCAGTGGCTCGCACCCAGGGGCTCTGGAGAATTTCTTGGGTGATCACTGACAAACACAGATCAGAGGCTCCTACAGTCTGACACTTAAGGCAACTTCGCACTACACACCTCATCTAATGGGGGAACCACAACTTGAAAAGTAAATGGTTCTTGGTGCACAACATTCACTGGTGGCCCTATGTGCCAGTTAAATTACCCTTGGAGCCAGGCTCTGTGATGTCACAAGCCAGTGGCCGTGCAGCAAACACGCCTCAGCTGATGCTACCAGGCCTTAGTATACATGGACAGTGACATGTCTTATTTCGGTCATCAAGGAAGGGGCACCTACAACTTTGATGTCAGATGCTTTGCCTGGACCAAGAGCCACATCCTCCGAAGAGAACTGGTTCCCAAAGAAACTGATAGGCGGTTTCAAAAACTCACACATGGCAAAATGTCGAGTCAGGCCCCTGTTTCTGAGACTTTTTAGAGCTTTTCTAAGTCTGGTGGTGTTTATCTAGATTGGTGGAAAGAATCAATGTGTTGTCGCTGACATTTAGCACTCCTTGCAACCCTCCGAGTACTTCCTTTACAACATTCCGGAAGATGTCAGCGCCACTCGAGATGCCTAAATTCATCTGCTTGTAGCGGCATAGGCCAACATCGGTGGAGAAAGTAGTAATGTACCTTGATCCTGGTGCCAGAAGGAGCTGCTGGTACCATGAGAATAGGCCTACATTTGAGAATCAGTGCTCTGTTAAGTTATCCTACTATACTGTCAACTCTTGATGTCAGGTAGCGCTCACGTTTCATTGTCAGTTTGGGCAGCTGCATGTTCACAGAGATGCAGACCTCCCTGAGTTCCCTAGGTTTCTGATCACCACGATTGCTGAAATCCATGGAGTAGGCGTCTCATGTACTTCGATGAAGTTGGTGTGCTGCAGTTTTTTTTATTTTATTTCTTCTTCGACTTTAGGGCAAAGATGAAAAGCTTCTCTCAAGTGTTGAAACACTGTGGGCTGTACTGTAGGGTCCATTTGGAGTAGCACCCGTTTGCCCTTCAGGTAGCCTATGCACTAGAAGAGATTTTGATATTCCATGAGTAATCTTTCAATTTCAACAGCAGGGACTGGACTTTCCTCCTTCAAAAGTCGGAAGCAACTATGAAAACAGCCAAGTACGAATTCCTAACCACCATTGCCTACCTAAGCATCCTGCCACGTGCTAATCATAAAAAAGTGTTGTGACTACCAGACATTGGGAGCCAAAGACACTGAAGGAGATTGAGCCTTATAATACAAAGTGTATAAAGTTGCTGTTTTTAAAATGTTAAATTTCTCCACATGACGTATCCTAGTGTTTTATGTCTTTTAGTGTGCAGACACAACATAGATGGAAAGAGTTACAGACCATAATGGAGTCAAAGGGAGACCTCAAAGTGCAGGATCAGGGTGAAAGCTGGCAAGTGAGAGAAATGAAGACATAAACTTTGCACTTGTGCTTTGCTGGGCTTAAAGCGTTTTTCTTAATGCTATGTTTTTTGATGGTGAGTTTCTGGTTTCTTATTTAAACATGGTGATAGAAAGGTTTTTCCACATCTCTATTTCTCCCTCCCTCTCTAGTCACTTGCTTATTGGCCATGAGACGTTAGCTAGAGAAAACGTGATGGGTGTTTGTTGTGTGTTTCAAGTTCAATTGACCAATTATTCCAAATCTACTAAAGTCTCAGCCGTGTTCCACTCTCTAAAGATTGGATAACATTTGCATTAGCTACTATGGGGCATCTATTACAGTCCTCTCTGAACACTGGTTTCAAACAGAACCGCACCTCAATCAAATATCTTGCATGTTCCAACAATATTTCTTCGGTTTTTGACTTATCCAATGTTTGTAGTAGATTGCTTAGCACAAAGACCACATCCTCCTCTTGGTTTAATGACACTCTAAGAAGAGAAACCAAATGCATGGAACGCATGTGGAGATGCAATACTGATACTGGTTTTAAAAATAGAGATTAGCCAACTTTATTTCAGCTACTGGACCAATGCAAGTGCTTCTCTCCCTTAGATCTGATTCCTTCGAGATTTCTTCCTATTTTAGAAGATATTCTCATTGACCTTCTTCTTGATATCCTGAGTTCTTATTTATCCTCTGCAGTGGTGGCCGGTAATTTTAGGAGTGAGGGGGGCAGGCAGGAAGCACACTCACACTCATTCATTCAGACACGCGTGCACACACACATCCATTCACAACACTCCTCAAATATTCAAACATACACGCATGCACCAAACATTCATTAAAAACACACACACACACACTTACCTTCCCCTCTGCCTCGGAGGTCCCAGGAGGGTTGTGAATGCTGCCTTCCCTCACTGACAGACCTTTGGTCAGCCAATGAGGGAAGGCAGCAGTCCCAACTTCGTCACAGAGTGCAATGGGGTCAGTGAGACAGCTGACCCCACCCCACTTTGTAACAAGGTGTCACTGATTGACACTCGCCCTGGATTCTTCAGGGCATAAACCTGAAGCTCCCAGGTCGGAGTCAATGGCTGACGGTTCCCCTCGTCACCGAGGAGAAGGTCCTCGAGGCACCGTTGCTGAGCTGAGGAGGTCACGCCATGGAAGCTGTGACCTCTTCATCCCAGCAAAGTTCAGCCAGGCAGCCAGGAGTCTGCGCAAATCGCGCATGTCTCGCTCCTGGCTGCCTGAGCTGAACATGAAGAGCGTCTGTCAGGCTGACTTTTGCTCTCAGGCAAGCACTCTTCAATTGGGGCAAAAGGTGAAGGGGTGTGGCCCCTCTGCCCTAAAGGACGTGCAGCGGCTGATCCTCTGGTTGTATTCTAACTTCCCTGGAGAGCAGCACAGTACTCCATCTCATACAGAAACCCCTCTTGGATCCCTATTGTACCGTTAACTGTTGTCATATGACACTTTGTACAGCAATCGCCAAAAATTTCGACTCTTATGTGGTCAGCCCATTATTCTAATTCCTAGAAGGTATCACTGCAGTTCTGGAGGATGACTACCAAAAGGCCTCCCAGCGCTAAACAGACATTGCAGGTTGTCAGCCTCACGAAAGGACTAGAACCTACATAGCCAGGTTTTCAAAGCCTTGAGGAAAGACAGTTCACTGTCAAGTTGCTGTAGCACTAAAGGAAGAGTATTCCATAGTTTAGGTGCCAAGTAGGCCTCAGAACGATCTCCCCACTGGGACCTATAGATTTTAGGAACGTTCAGCAAGTAGGCCGTAGAAGATCTAAGAGGCCTGCAGGGGGTGTAAAGAGAAGTCAAAGATCTTAACAAACGGGGGGCCCTACTGTGAAGTGCCCTGTGCAAAATGCAAAGGGCCTTAAATTGCACATGTTGCTCCACTGCAAGCCAGTGTAGTGCTGCCAAAAGCTTTTTTGGACAGACTGGTTTCTTGGAATGTTCATGAGGAGTTGGGCAGCAGTGCTTTGTACCACCTGCAACCTATTTACCACATACTGAGATGAGTCAAGATGTAGGACACTGCCATAATCGAGGCGTGAAATTACAAGGGCTTGGACAATCAGTTTTTTTGGCTAAAAAAGGAAGAAGATCAAAGACTTTCCTCAGCCATCTTAGGACTCCGAAGCAGTTGGCGGCAAGCTTCTTCACTTGATGGTCAATAGTAAGATTGGAATCCAGCCATATCGTGGGGCTTTTTATTGAGCTTTCGGGGGTTGGGAGGTTCCTCAGACAATTCGGTAGGGGCATAGAAGTCCTGTTACAAAAGGTGTTACCCAGTAGCATGACTTCGGTTTTGTCTTCATTAAGTTTTAATGTGCAATTGGCCATCCACCTGGCCACCTCTTGAACACAAGGAGTCAGTTGAAGGCGACTTGAGTTAGGGTCTGGGGAGACTGACATAACCAACTGGGTGTCATTGGCGTAAGAAACTAGTGACGCCAATAGGGACACACTATCTCTGCCAGGGGGGTTTATATAGAGATTGAAATGTGTGGGGCTTAAAGAAGACCCCTGAGGTACTCCATAGCTCAGGTGAAGGCTTTCAGAAAACCAGGACTAATCTAGTACCTGAAAGGTACGATTCTCCAAAAAGGAGGTGAGCCACGCCACAGATACCTGCATTCGAAATTCTCAGAATGAGAGTAGCATGGTCCACAATATTAAAGGCGGCACTTAGATCTAAAAGAATGATGGCAGCTGAGCCTCCTTGATTCAAACGACATCTCAAGTCCTCTGTCACAGCCAGCAAAGCAGTTTCCATGCTGTGCTGTGATCTAAACCACATTTGAGTGGGGTGGAAGACCTCGTAGGATTCCAGGAAGGCAGAAAGATGATTATTAACATGCTTTTCCAGGAGCTAAGAGGCTTCTAGTAGCAGAGAGATCACCCTGTAATTATTCTGACGAAGGGGGTCAAGACTGGGTGTTTTTCAATAACAGTTTAACTACCGCATGCTTCCATTGGGAAGGGATCTGTCCACTATTTAGAGATTAATTTAACAAATCAATTAGGACGTGTGAGATTTAGAGGAGAGACAGATTTTACTACCTGCAAAAGGTCTGTAAGGGTCTGCATCGTAAGATTGGAGAAGGTCAAAAGATTTGCATCCTGTTGATGTAATGGGACCTGTCTAGATTGAAGAACTTCCAGATTTGGCCTGTCAGGGATAGAAAAATATATGCCCATTACCTTCTTTTGAAAGAAGCATGCCAAGTTATTGCTGTGTTCATCAGAAGCTTCTGGGGTCGAACTAGCTGAATTAGGCTCAGTAATCTCTCAAAAAATTTGAAAGCTCTCTTTCAGAGAATTAGACGATCTTTCAATTTTTATGAGTAGTTGGAGGCTTAAGTGGCTTTTATTTCAGCATGTTCATTTCTGATGGCTAACCTGTATTCAAGTTTCCTGGACTCATCAGAAGATTTCCTCCACCTTCTCTCAAGGCATTTGCATTCCTTTTTTAGAATAAGTAAAAGGGAGTTAAACCATGGGGATTTCCTACCACGATGAGTGTGAGTATGTAACTTTGCCGGTAGGACTATGTCCAATGAATTAGAAATCCACCCGTTGAACTTACAAGAGGATGGAGTGATTTGTTCAGAGAAGCCAGGTCTGGAGGCCTCCAGTACAGTCGACCAGTCCTTAAGATTCAGTTTAGGCCGACAGCGGGCCACGCGTCTTGTTGGTGAGGAGGAAAGGAACGAGGGCGGAATGAGTAGATTGAAGGTAAGTAAGAAATGATCTGACCAGGAGAGGGGAAGGGGCCTTTGTACTTGCAGATTGGTGATTACTAAATATAAAGACGATTGTATGACCCTTCTCATGCGTGAGGCCCTCAACCAACTGAGTGAGCTCCAAAGAAGCAAGATCAGATAGAAGATTCTTAGCAGCAGCATTGTTGATGTCATCCACATGAACATTAAAATCTCCAAGTAGGGTGAAATTAAGTCTGTTTAAGGCTAGCCCAGCTACATGGTCAGGAAGGGCCTGGATGAAATGCGCATAGGGCCCTGGGAGTCTACATAAAAGAATTCCCAAGAAGGTAAAGATAGGATTTAAGGTCAAGAAAAAAGACAAGCTGTCACAAACTGGAGAATTAAGGGGCGAAACGGAGCACTTAATCATTTCCCTGTGAATGAAGACTATCCTAACTCTTCCCTTGCCTGCCTGGTCTACATCAGGAGAAGAGTCCTCATGGGGCTAGGTTTCAGTAAGGAATAGCACATCCCATAGTAACTCAGTTGGAAGGCAAAAAACGTCCAGTTCATGAGCAGCCAGAGACCGGCAATTACCAAGGTACATCCACCCGAATGAAAGTTTGCAGTTGCCAATAGTCTGACTCAAGCTAAGCCAGGGACACAGTCCACAACTATTGCAGACTGGTGTTGATAAACCGAGGTCGATAGGATTTGAAAAGGAGTCGGTTAAGGTGTTTTAAAGTGCGTGCAATTGACTAGAAGTATAAGTCACCTTGTTTTGTGCACAACTGGCATAGTCCCTGGCCCCTGGTCCAAGCTGGGCGCGGATTGGCCCAGATGGGCTTGCCTTTGGCAAGCCTTTGGCATGCCAGCAGCGCGTCACCTGCATAGTCTCCCTTATATGGGAGAGGAACAAGCTAAATGCGGCAAACAGCTAGAAAGCTAACCTTAAAATGGTGGCTTGCAGTGGCACTGGGAGTAGGGGAAATAGTGGCACCCCTCTTTCATCCAACGCTCTTCCCCAGTCTCAAAGTAAACCCACTGACCCTTCCAGAGGTGTCCCAAAAGTGCAGCATGCCAATAAGAGACAAAAGAGACACTGCTCTCACGTGAAACAGTGTGCAGTATTCAAGACATTGATATCACTGAATACGGATGGATATCAGGTAAAAGTTTTACAAGAGCAAATTACAGTAAAACATTAGGAACACATAGCAACAAGACAACTTAAGACCTAAAAATGCTGTCTAGTATATTAAAATAGTTTAAATTGTAAAAGAGGTGTGCCAGCAGCCTTACATGACAGCACATGGTGAACAGTGGAGCAGGCATTGAAGATTAGCTCAAATCTGCACTCTGCTTACTTTCAGGGTACGCAGCTGAAATTGAGGGTGACACTGAGAGTAGGGCAGAGCTCACAGTGATCAACCTTGAACGCACCTGAGTTGAGGTCAGAATCTTGAGTGCCTTGCTTTTTCATTGTAAAAACAGAGTGCCAGGTGCAATGGTTTCTCGGGTGGTTAGGGTTCTTTCTTCTTTACCTTTTCAAAGACAAGCTACTCACTCATCAGCAACCTTGGGACATAGGAACCAGTACAGCCTTCATTCTCCATTTCGGGGATGGGCTCCACACGTCTGGGGCCATGGCATCTAGCTGGACACGCTCAAGGGACAGACTGTTGCTGGCCCTGCTCACTCCTTCCCCATCAACACAGGGATCATTAGGTGATCCAGCAGAGGATGTGCAACAGGTAGGGTGCCCTGGGCAGGGGTTGCTCAAAATGGCAGAGTAGCAGTGCAGCAGCCAGACTCAGGCCTTATGGCCAGACGGCGTTTAGTCCGTTAATGTGGTGTCATTTGCCCTATGTCCGTATGATAGTGAAAGCACTGCATAGACACTGGAGTGCTAACTATAACTGCAGTGAGGGCACATGTGCCCCACTCTTTCTTATTAGCAGGGTCCTCTGGCTGGTGACGCCGTGTAGGTGAGTACTGGGACAGTCCTATGAGAGGATGGCTGCAATGTGATGTATCCTCAGGACACTAAATGCAGCAGAAAGCAGCTGAGGGTGTTCACTGACCCACTATGAGACTGCGGATGATTGATTCAAGAGAATGTATGGGGGTAGCTGATGGTACAAAGGGCAGGTGAAGGTTCACAAAGTGCTGAAAATGTGTGGAAAATATGCAGATGTGATGGGGAACTGCGAACAGCTATAGGGTGCCATATGGCTAGCTCTTTGTACAGAGGAACTGCAGACGTAAAAGGTGTAGGGTGTACAGAGGGTAATAAAGCATGGCTGAGGAAGGACAGGCACAGTTGAAGGACAAAGGATGCGGCTGAGGGAGAGACTAGCCTAACTGAGGGCATACAGTGTGTGGCTGGAGATTCTTAAAGCATAACTGGTGTGGGCAGGCCATGGACAGTGGTGTGCCAAACATGGTTCTGAAATGCAGAGCCTGAGGTAGTGAAAAACATCACAAAGTATGACCAGAATACGGTATACAAAAATATAATCTTCATTTATATTATGTCCTAAATGTTGTTTGCACAACTATTGTCATATTGGGTATAGATTTTTTTATGATTAACTTCAATGGGGTGGTTCAAGACACAATATTTATGTAAGATGATATTCTGACTACGATACTGTGGTACCACACGCATTACAGTGTGTTCAAAGCATGGCAGAACTTTTTTGAAATGTGAAATCAAACCAATGTCCTCTATTGTTGATCATTGTTAAACCATAAATAGGGTTTCCTGATTGCATGGTCTATTGTTTATAGCTTGGAAATATGTGTATATTCTGCCTGTTTCCCAAGAATGCATAAAACTATTTTTCCAATGTTTAAAAAAATTCTGTTTTAATTGCAATGCAAACACAGCATTCTTTTTTTTTAACTTTAAAGTAGTAATATTGTAGGGTACACTTCAATGACAATGTGTAAAATGTGACTCTCTTACAATGTGTAACATCAGTCTTAATATGATTTGCATGGATCTAGCTGGCTTGCTAAAGTCTAACTCTCATACCACTCACTTTTACTCACCCACTCACTATAACATGAGCACCCTATCTCACACTCTTACTCAGTCTCACTGCCTCTTTACTCTCATACACATCTCACTGCATCTCACAGTCTTCCTGTACCATGGGTTGTTTACAAGATCATTAATAGCTCAAGACCTTGTCATCTTCAAATGCTGTTTAACAAACCAACTATTGTGCATTTATTCACTTAATCCCTCCTGAATTTAGATTATTTGTGGAGGGAACGTCCCTTATCCCCAAGATGATTTCTTATGGAACTATTAAGCTTAGGATTGCCCCATTTGAATGTGTACCCCTCAATTTGTAAACTCCTGATTCTTTCATTATACTTCCAGAGCTTTGCTGCACTTTTCTGATACCTTCATCGTCCTCCAGATGTCTGAATATTCAACAAATGGCCCCACTGGCATGCATGGCATATTTATAGAGCACTGTTGGAAATGGCCCTTTTTACAGGGTCTCCCCAGTCTTTTTGCCTCCTTCCTCCTATTTTTTCTGACCTGTTTTTGTTGGCTTTAGGACTTTGGGCACTTTACCACTGCTAACCATTTCTAAAGTGCATATGCTCTCTGTGTAAAGTGTACTGTTGATTGGTTTATCCATGATTGGCATATTTGGTTTACTGGTAAGTCCCTAGTAAAGTGCACTAGAGATGCCCAGGGTCTGTATATCCAATGCTACAAGTGGGCCTGCAGCACTGGTTGTGCCACCCACATTAGTAGCCCTGCAAACATGGCTCGAACCTGCCACTGCAGTATCTGTGTGTGCAGTTTTGAACTGCCAATTCCACTTGGCAAGTGAACCCCCGAATGTAGGCCCTAGGTAGCCCCATGGGCAGGGTGCAGTGTATGTTTAAGGTAGGATATATACTAGTGTGTTTTATATGTCCTAATAGTGAGAAATACCTCTTTTAGTGAAGTTGCTTTTTAAAATGTCTGTTTGAAAATGCCACTTTTTGGAAGTAGGCCTTTTCTTGCTTCTACCATCTGTGACTTTGCCGGTTTGTGGATTCCCCAACTGGGTCAGTTTGACAGTTGGGCTGTTCACACCTCTCCTCTAGACAGTGACACAAAGGGGGCTGGGGTGTAGCCTGCATATCTTGAGTAGCCATCTGTGCTGGAAGGGAGGAGTGGTCACTCACACCTGAAAGGACTGTGCCTGCCCTCACACAATGCCGCCTCTGACCCCCTGGTGGCCAAGGAAGGATCTTGCAAACACTTGAGACTTTGCTTTGAAGTTTGCCAACTTCAAAGGCAGAACTGGTTATAAGAAGAAGACCCAAACCCCAGACTTTTAGAATCTTTCTGGAATCAAGAGGAACCTCTGTAAGGAGAAGAGTTGAAGAGCTGAAGGAGGAGTACTGTCCCTTTGCTGTGCTGCTTTGCTGGACTGGCCTGCAGTTGCTGCTTCTGCCTGAAAAGAGTGCAAAGGCTGAACTTTGCTGTGTGTCCTGATAGAGCAAATTCTCCAACGGCTTGGAGTAGAGCTTGCCTCCTGTTGTAAGTCTCATGGATACCAAAGACTTCAGTTTCCTCGACCTGCAGCACTGGGAACTGTGTGTTTTGTGCTGTTCAAGTGGAGAAACCACCGGGACGCCGCTAACAACGCCATTGGCCTGCACCGTGACCTGCTGACGCCACACAGAGTCGCACTGCCCCGCTTTGCACCGTGACCCTGGTCTCCCCGACCCCATCATCGGATGACTTCACCGAGCTGCTGCTCGCACCACAACCTGTGGGCCACGCACTCTGACATCGCCTGCTCACACCACAGCCTGGGCATCCCCGCCGCTGCCGCTCCTGCTGACCCTGGCGCCGCTGCCTGCACCGTGGCCTGTGGACACTGCTCGTGAGGGGACACGAAGCACTGTCCCGTCCCGCACCGCAGCCCCGGTCCACCGACACCAGCACCATCGACTCCTGTGTCATCACCAGGCATCCTGCCTGCACCGTGGCCTGTGGACACCGCCGGTGAGTGTTACAAAGCACCGTCCTGTCCCACACCGCTGGCTTGAGCCTACCAACGACATCGCTTCAGCAACGACAACGCAGCAGCCTGCACTGTGACCTATGGGCACCACACGTCGCATCGTCCAGCTTCACACCGAAGCCCCAACGCCATCCACGCCGGCGCTCCTGACTTTATCAGCCTAGAGTTCGATCCGCAGTGGATGCGACCTCAAGGGCCCAACGACTCCAGCACCAACTCCAGAACAGACACCGTGACGTCAGCGTCGCCGTTCTTTGGACCTCACCGCGAGGATTACGACGCTCTGCAAATCCAAGGTACTGTTGGTGGGTCTTCCCGACACCATAGCTGGCCCGCAACGCTGCGGCCGGCCTGAACTGTTGGTTTTCTTGATCACGACGCCGTGATAGCCCCAGGTGGAGCTATCGACTTCAAGGAACTGCATTTTTTAGTAAATCTTACAGAATTCATATTTTTATTACTGTATGTTGGATTTTTATCGTATTTGGTCTTGTTTTATATAGATAAATATTGGCTATTTTCCTAAAACTAGTGTGGTGTTCTTTTGCAGTGTTTTCATTTATTACTGTGTGTTATGTGCAAATGCTTCACACATTGCTTCTGAGATAAGCCTGACTGCTCGTGCCAAGCTACAAAAGGGGATGAGCAGGGGTTATCTGAGCGGGTATCTCCCTTATCCTGACTAGAGTGAGGGTCCCTACTTGGACTGTGTGCAAACCGACTGCCAACTAGAGACCCCATTTCTAACAAGCACTAATATTTTAACCAGCACCCCAATACATCTAGAGACTTGTACTTATTACACAATATTGAGCCATTTGGCAACTAATGATATTGGTATGAAACTATGATAGTATATAGATTGTGATGTGTAATGCTTTTACCACTCACCTACACAGACAGGACCAAAACACTTCCTACTGCTGCCACCTCTCATCCAGTGAATGACAAAACAAAGGCATGGTTGTCATATGCCCAACTTTGAATACTGTTTTGTGAGCTGAAATTCTCTTAACAATCCATTTTGCCAACCACTAACAGAATAAACCCAGTCCCAAAAAATGAAATGTGTTTCTAATTCTCTAAATCTGCCAACAATGCAAAACAAATAATTGCAGATCACACTTGAAAAATGCTTGCAAACCTTACATTGTAGTCAGTATGCATATAAGGGTATAAGAAAGACAAGGAAAAATAAACAAAATATGTTAAAGAGATTCGTGGACATCAAACACAACAAGGCTAATATCAAACAACTCTTCTTTGCACTTGTCTTCCATTACAAAACCAATGATTGATGATTTCAGCCAATCGGGGGAAAAATAAAAATAACATATTCTCTCTCTAACGTCTTTTTCTTTGAATGGAATTCTATTTTGTTTAAAGAGCATGGATAATTATATGGGCCATTTAACCTCTTTTCAGAGAGATATTGAAAACAGCATGAGAGTCCAAGGAAATTTGTTTTCCTCAATCATATTCCCCTTTTCATGTGGTTTTAGGAGTGTTTGTAGGGTTAAATGGAAAACAGCAACACCTATCTACGGATAGTAATAGATTTTTAATGAATGAACATAAAGAGGCAGAGAGGACTCTTGTTGGGAGATAAAATGCATACTTGACCATGGCTCTGGATGCACACAGTCACAGAACAGGTTGCAGAGTGAAATGTTTAGGACGTGCAGAGAATCTGTCAAAATCTGTGATAGGCTCAGATCTAATTTTTCAGTTTCAAGACATTATTGACTTCTAGGGTTGATGTGTGCTTCAGAAATACAGGTATGAGGAGACCAGTCAGCTACATATTTAAATGTTGATGTAGCAGAAGCTTCAGTGGTGTCCCTCATGTCACAGAGATCATCTATCCGTGACAATTTATGCATTATGTTCATCAAAGTACAAGTAGTTTCATTGTAGAGTGATGCACAGAGGAATCATTTTAAATTCACATTCATTTAGACTAATGTTAGAAACCCTGACGGTATAAAAGTTTAATTAAAGGTTTGATGTAATTTAGACTCCAGACTAAAAGTATGTATTGAAACAATATTGAATTTCTAATGATTAATGATTTAAATGTGTGCAAAAATAGAGAAATGCAGTTCCACATTATATTGCCTGAAATGTATTAACAGATTTATTTTGTATAAAGTTATTAAATCTAAATGATAATGAAGAATTATTAAGAAAGAATTTATAAGTTTGCGTATAAATATGTGTTTTATTTGATGTATTAATGTGATGTATTAACACTTTTGCATTAGCCTCAGTGAGTCCTCACAGGTCCTGTATTTTACAACTGTGCAGAAAATGCTAAATCATTCTGTTAATAAGAATTTTCCTTTCAGACTTCGTTCCCATGAGAAGAACTAGTTTGGAAATAGTCTTCTATAATTTTACACATAGAGAGTTGTACAAATTTGGCCTTGGATGTGGAACACCCTGGAACGTGGACTACCAATTCACTCAGCTGTTTCAGCCTTGTGTAAAGCCACGTAGATGGATGCCATTCTCAGGACAGACCTCGGAAGAAATTGAATTGCTTCAACATGGAGTAATGTGGTTGAATTTTATTGGATGATGTCCCTGAAACGTGAAATTAACTGTTGTCATGAATTAATTAGATTGCCATATGAACTTTGGTATGTCGCTGACCAGTTGAATTTTAATCGGATCCCCATCAGAATCTGGACAGATGCCTTGGAGATGAAGAACCTCGCATGCTGATCCCTGTGGAGAGGTATCGTCCTCTCTGCCGACCCCTTTGAAATGCCTTATTGAGACTTAGAGTTTTTCTTCCTAATCCCTGCAGAAGACTCTTGACTGAGCTTCTGACATTCTGACGCGTTCCCTTTTTGCCCATTTTTTGCCCATTTTAGTTAGTAGCCTGTGGCCCAAAATTACCTTTTCCAAATTCTTTTTGTCCTTTCTGTTTTCTTGTTTTTTGTGTGTCTTTTGCCTGCATGTGTTCCACCCTACACATATATTTCCCTGATTTGACTAGTTTATGGGTTTTCCCTGTGCCCAACTGAAATGAACCTTTGATGATTTGAATTGCTTTGATGTTTATCAAAACTGAGCAAGGTTTATTTTCTGTTTCTCAGATAATCTTGTTGATGTTTTACATTGTCCTTGTTGAATGCTTAGTTTTATTAATTCTAGTTAATTTGAACTTATTTTGTCACCTTGGGCATCCTTCGTAATTCTGTATCTTTTTAACGTTTTCTTGTGAATTGTCTACATGACTTTGAGCTTAAATTTGTAATAGATCCCTTAACTTTATTCTTGATTGGAGTTTTCCTTGTATGGCCACATTGGTCATACTGTGTAAATTAATTGGTCTGTATTGAAATTGTATTGATGATTCTACCACGTTCTATGCATGGTCTAAAGATCGTTGACCTCGATGAACCGTGATTACTGTGAAGCATGAAAATGCTCTAGCAGGTCTGGTAGCAGAGGAATGGTTTCTCCCACAAGGATGGAGAACCATTCAAGTATACTGTTATTGAGATAGAATTGGTCTCATGCCAGAGCCCAGCCCAAATTTTGCCAACCCCAAACACTATCCTGTGGTCCGTTCCAAAGAATGAGGTTCAAGTGTTGTGCCTACAAGATACGGATGTGTGAGTACTAATGGGTTTTGGGCTTGCATTGCTTTTGGCCTGCAGATTGTTGTAAAGTGTGATGTTGTGAAGTGTTTTGTAGTGGTGTCATACTCATTTGATTGTGGTGCATATTGCTAAAAAAATTCTCCACTTCTTGTTGTTGACTGGTCCGTTGTGGCCTAAGACCCCATATTAACGCACATGTATAGAAGACAATTGGTTAATTTATTGTCTGCAGTGAGGTACTAGCTATGAGACATTGTTGACAGTGCCAAAAGCTTTCCTTGGATGAGTGTGAGTTGCGGTTGGTATCAGGTGAATCCTGAGTGCGCATGGAGGATCTGTATAAACCGGAGTGAGAATTGCTGGTCAAGTTTCACTCGTGTATTTGTGAAAGCTACAGCTGGAAAGTGTATCACCATACAGATTTGAAGTGTTTGAGTTCCTACCCTGTAGTGTGCAGACAGGTTGTTGGTTTTTGATTGCAATATTTTGCATTAGGTGTGTGTAAGCGAATGGGTGAGAGACAATTGTGAAGCAACTGCATTGTTGAAAGACGTGCGTGTGATGTCACTGTGTGCCCCACTGATGTAGGTTGGTTGGTGTGAAGCTTTGTTGGCATCATTGGACAGAGGTGGGTTGCTATTGGTTGGGAACATCAAGAGAAAATGATTGAGGGATGGAAGTTAGTTCATGATTCGATCAAAACGTTATTGTGAATAATTGAATTTGATTGAAAATGAAGTTTTTCAAAGCTTTAAAGCATGTGTTAAAAGGAGATGTGTTTATTCCAGTTAGAGAGAGTATGGAGGCCTGACCCGACGGAACTCCAGGCCATTATGTATAGACTATTAAATAATTTCATGAATGTTTCTGGCTTGAACAATGGTGTAAGAATACTGAGAAAGAAGGTGCTTTAGCATTTCCCTGTTATGGAACTTTTAATTTGAGAATTCTAGACAATTTGAGGTGAATATTGTATGAGATGAAAACCGCCGCCAAGACCTAAACAATTTGAAGCCCTTATTAATTGGGAATTCATAACATGAAAGAAATTGTACGAGAACAGAATGCAGAAAGCAATTAAGGCACTTGCAGAGGCTAGAAGGGATGCAGAGCAGAAAATGTGGAGAACAGACATAATTGAGGGAGTCATAATGTATTCAGCTATTTCAAATGAGGATGGTGAAAGCACTAGAACCAAGACTAGAAAGAAGACAGAAAAGGCAGAACAGACAACAGAAGCTGAGGAGAAAAAGACAGAGACAAATGAGAGTTATTCAGATGATGCATTTATAAATCAGATCCTGATGAATCGTCCGCCTCCATACCAAAGCTGAGGTAGGAGCAAGAAGAGAGGCAATACAAAATGTACCCTCAAAAATGGCAACTGTTCTAGTTGCACAGTCCCTGAATCAGATAGTACCAGGTACACCTGCAAGTTCAGTGACACAGGTTCCTGTAGCGAGTCAACAATTCAGAGTTTTAACGCTGTTCAACCCCTACCATGTCCAGTTGTAAACTAGGTTATGGCAAAAGCTAATGTGAACCAGATGCTGCAGTTACCTTATATGAATCCACGTGTACAGAACTGTACCCTGAATCAACTTGTGGCAATGTTTAACCCAGTTTAGTCAAAGCCAAATATTACCCCGAGTCAAAAAGGAGTGTAGGAATGACAATCCCTCAGAATCAGACAAATCATGTCGGTTCAGATGCATTAACAGTTCCCCTGACTATATGTCCCGTTGTTCCTTTGTATGCACCAGATACGTCTGGAAACAATGCACACTCAATAAATGTCCCAACTGTTTCTGATACACCAGTTACATCTGCTGGGGTATCACCAATTGTTATGCAAAGATTAGTATATTCAAACAATTCAGAGATTGAGAGAACAGCTTCTTTTGTTAGACCACTGACCCTTACATGAATTGTAGCTCCAAACCCGACGACAAGTCAGACAGGATTTACTCCTGATGTGAGCTTTTTTCAGGAAACCTCACCTTATTTTGTGTCAGACCTGATCAGGTCCCAAATGTAAATTGCAGAACTCCACAAGGAGGCGTACCCTTTAACACACCAGGGAACATGCCCACGTAGGCCCAGGCGTGGGTCTCTTGCTCACTGCACCTCTGGATTCAGGCTAGCCTGCATAATTAGGGGTTGCTAACCTGAAATCGGTATCAGGAGGCTTGTTTCTGGTCCAGGGAGGACCTGGCTTGGCAGTTCGTGCTGGACTGTTCTCATGGGGTCAGGGTCAAGACTGATTTGCATATGGCTGGGTCCAAACTGGGGTGATGTGGCGAGCAAAATAACTATGGATTAAACCCAGATCTGTGACTGGGGGTGAGTGTTTCAAAAGTTTCAACACTCCGTCCATTATTTTATTTTGTGGTGTTGCTATGTGTGCTCTAAGTGGCTAGGGTATGCCTAAACATGGGTCCCTTTCTTGCTGTGCTACTAGATTCAAGCTGGCCTGGCTGATGAGGGGTGATACCCAGAAATCAGTCCCAGGATGCTTGTACCCGGTCCAGGGAGGACCTGGCTTGGCAGTTCGGGCTGGACTGTTCCCATGGGGGGCAGGGTCAAGACTGATTTGCATATGGCTGGGTCCAAACTGGGATGACGTGGCGAGCAAAAGAACGGATGGAATAAACTCAGTTCTGTGATTGGAGGTGAGTGTTTGAAAAGTGTCAACACTCCGTCCATTATTTTATTCTGTGGTGTTGCTATATGCACCCTAAGTGGCTAGGGTATGCCCAGACTTGGGTCCCTTGCCTGCTACAACACTGGATTTATGCTAGCTTGGCTGAGCAGGGGTGATACCCAGAAACTTCTCCCAGGGTGATTGTTTCTGGTCCAGGGAGGACCTGGCTTGGCAGTTTGGCCTGGACTGTTCCAATGGGGAGCAAGGCCAAGACTGATTTGCATATGGCTGGGTCCAAACTGGGGTGACATGGTGATCAAAATAATGATAGATTAAACCCAGATTTGTGACTAGGTTGAGTGTTTGAAAAGTTTCAACACTCCATCCATCATCCTTTTATGTTGCTATAGAACAGTAGAAGTGCCAGGAATGGCGCCCCCACCAGCAGCAGCAGCAGCAGCAGCAGCAGCAGTTGCAAACCTTTAAAAATAAAACAATAATAAACATTGTTTATTATTATCAGGGGGCAGGGCCATGGGGGTGACGAGCACTGAGGAGAGTGCACAGAGCACTCCTCTCAGTGCGCATGTATGTTTGTCCGGCAGTCTCGGGCCGGCCAAACACACATGCGCACAGGGCTCTCACCAATCCGGCACTGTGTTGCTGGGTTGGAGAAAGCAAGCCCAGGCTCCCAGTCTGCCTTGGAGCGCCCAGCCAGGGCGCTCCAGCCAATCATAACACTGCTCTGAGCAGTGTCATGATTGGCCGCAGGGCAGGCTGGGAGCCTGTGACTGGAGTACGGCAGAGAGCAGCGGTACAATTAAGGTAAGGTTTTTTAAATATATATATTTGTTTATTTTTGTTTTATTCTGCCCGCCCGCCACTTTGCCCAGTCGCCAGCTGCGACTGAGAAGTGCCAAATTTGCCCCTTTCCGGAAAGATATTCCAAGTAGTAGGAGTCACAAATAAGCAGTTGACCAACTCTGTAACAAAACATGTCCCTGTGAAAATGGGTTCATTTGAAGGTGAGCACCAGTTTGTGGTCTGTGATTCAAGTCCTGCATGTTAACTTAGACACGACCCACTGTGTAAGCTAAACTGTTCTATTAGCTGCACACCCCGAGGAATCGCAATCCAAACAAATGAGGAAGACGTGCCCTGTAAAATTGTGAAGCAGTACCCAAGTGTCACATTGTACCCAATGTTGGCATGTAATGATTTGTCTGAAAGAGTTAAAAGACACAGTGACACCTGAGGTGTAGGATTTTTCAGGAAAAGAAATAGGTCTCAAAGGAATTGAACCCATCAAAATAACAGTGACGCCAAATTCAGAATAACCAAAAACAACACCATATAGCATGGAACCTGAGACAATTTCATGACTAACTCCTCTGATTAATAGTCTAATTGAACAAGGTATTTAGAAAGCGATTATGGCAAGTCCATGCAACTCTCCCATTTTTGGACTGCGGAAGCCCATTTCAAACTCCATGTGAGGCAGAATGGTTTACAGTGATTGATTTGTGCCAGGCATTTTTCTCTGCATGAAGAAAGTAAATTCCTTTTTACATTCAAATTCAGCAGTCATGTTTTGACATGGTGCCGAACCTCACAACAGTATACAGAGTCACCATCCATTTTCAACCAGATCTTGAAAAGGAGTCTAAAGTCCCTGAAGATGCCTTATCATTCAGTATTCGTGCAGTGCATAGATGATTTGATGGTTGCATCAAACGCCCAATAAGCATGCAGGGGAGACACAATAGCTCTTTTGAATCATTTAGGAGAAAATGGACATGTAGTTTCCCCAGCAAAATTACAGTATTGCAAGAAAGAAGTCCTTTATTTAGGTCACCCCATTGAGAAAGGTGTGCGGAAAGTGTCACAAGAAAGAATTTCAGCAAGTGTGAAAATAAATCCCCTGCTACACAGAAAGAAGTCAGAATGTTTCGGGGAATGTTTGGCTACTGTTGATAGTGAATTTGAAACATTTCTCTTTTGGCCAAGCCTTTACAGAGGCTGACTCACAAGGATGTATCTGGTCCAGTACCACTGGATGACAACTGCATACATGCCTTCACAGAGCTTAGAGAAAGCTTATGCCAAACCCCAGCTCTAGGAATGCCTGACAAAACAAATGTTTTTCTTTGTTTTGTTGTGAAAGGGATGGATGTGCTCTCTCAGTTTTGACACAGCTGCATGGAAACACGAACAAGCCTGTGGCCTATTTGCCAGCCCCTCTTGATGCTGTGGCTTCAGCACTGCCTGGTTAGGAAAAGGCAGTCGCTGATTTGAATGTCAGCATAGAACAGTCAGCAATGGAACAGGGGGAAGGCATTGTTATGGGTCATCTCCTGAACGTTTATTCCCCCACTCAGTGGAAATTCTGTGAACACGCACAAAAACACAATATCTAACCTGTGCATGTTTGACCCGATATGAGCAAGTTATCCTTGCATCTCCCAATGAAAATGTAAAAAGGTGTACCCTTCTGAATCCTGCTACGTTATAAATCCTGTTGAAAATTTAAATGACTGTGAGGATAGGAGTGAGCATGACTGCCTCGATGTGACTGAAATGTGCACCAATCCAAGACCTGACATTCAAGATGTCCCCTTAACTGAAAACAACTATGTCATGTTCGTTGATGGCTCCTGTTTCAGAGACAAAGATGATACCCTGAGAGCTAGTTATGCAGTTTGCACAGTCTCAGGTGTGATGGAAGCCTCTTAGCTTCACGGCGTCTTTTCTGCCCAACTAGCTGAATTGGTTGCTCTTACTAATGCAAGCTGTGTTTCTGAACAGCTCAAAGTGACAATCTTCACTGATAGTCAGTATCGTTTTGGTGTTGTTCATGATTTCGGACAGTTGTAGTCCCAAAGAGGGTTCATGAACTCCTCTGGATCCCCTATCCGGAACGATGATAGGATTTAAAATTTGTTGAACACATTACAGTTGCCTGCAAAAATGGCTGGTATCAAGTGCACAGCACATAAGAAATTAACTGATTCTTTTAACCTTAGGTAATACAGATGACATTGAGAGATACTGTGTCCAAAGTTGTTCTTCCTTTAATGGAGAGTGGAATAATGAGGCAAATAATAAGACAACTCAACATTTCATGTTAACTGCTGATGATACATGGGAGGAAGTTAAAAGACTGCAAGAGGAAGGGACAGAAGAAGTAAGAGCAGGTTTGTTATGAGACATGAAGATGCTGTTTGGGTTTCAAGTGATGGAAGAGACATGTTGCCAAATAGCTTTGTGTCACCTATGGCTAGATACTATCATGGATAGGCACAAAGAGGTAGCGATGCATTGATCAGAACATTTAGACAAACATGGTTTAACCCTAGATTCAGAGTGACTGCAGAAGGTGTGTGCCACAGATGTGCCGTATGCCAGCAAATTAATGTAGGAAAACACACAGTTGTTACACTGAGTCATATAGGTAGATCAGGAGGCCCATTCAACAGAACGTAGCTGGATTTCATGGAGCTGCCTATGTGCAAAGGACTAAGATATGTTTTAGTCACTGTATGCATTTTTTCAAACTGGGTTGAAGCCTATATGACCAGGAGGGATGATAGTCTCACAAAGCTATTACTTAGGAAATTGATTCCATGATTTGGAATTCTGACTTCTCTAGAATCAGACTGAATAACTCATTTCAACAGTGTGGCATTACAAGTTGAGTAAATATTACATTGTAGCTACGGACCACAGGCTTCTGGACTTGTATAACAGATTAATGGAACCTTGAAGTCCAGATTGTTGAAAGTATGTGCATTCCTCACTTTGAAATGGTTGCCTCTTGTCTTGATGAGCATGTGCAGTGCACCTGACAAAAATACTTGGTTGTCCCTTCGTGAGATCATCATGGGGAGGGCCATGAGATTGCCATCATGTAATGCTATCTGTATTTTACCCCCAGATCCATCTTGACCACTAACTCCAATTTGTGCTTAGATTAGCTCCAAACTCCGTCATGTTGGTGGTGCAGGTATTTTTCAGCACACAACTTATGCAACATTTTTTTTGCTCCTATCACTCTTTCTCATCAAAGAAGGGACATAACATGGAAGAGTGAGGGAGAGATAAGGATGTACAAGAGAATGTTTATGGTACGGTAGGGAACAGTTTGGTCTTAGGAGTGCACCTTGGGATGTGGCCAATCTCTAAACGTGCTCTTTCAACACTGACCTGGTACAGCAAGCATTTGAACAACAACTTACTGTATGGGAGGGGGAGTTTCTATAATTCTTCTGTCCAGCTTGTTTAAAGTATATAAGAGGGAAGCTTGAAGAACGGGGCTCCCATTTTCTGGGAGGGGACGCCTTGATCGGATCCCATTGTGGGTAGTTCTCTCTTTTTGCGGTCGTTTTGGGTTCACGACTTGAAGAAGGCAAACAGATGATGTCGATGTCAAGCCCCATTGTGATGCATTTTTTAATTCTTATTTTTAGCTTTGCATTGTGCATGAATATATAATCACTATATATAGGTATAGTATCCATGGTTGAAGTAGTGTATTTTCTTTGTTCATTTCTATGATCATTATTATTCTACTGCTGTGATTATTTTCAGAAGTGCACTTGTGGTGCTGCATTTGACATAAACATTCACATTATTCTTTCCCTGTACAAACGTTTTAGAAGTTCCTTAATAAATCTATTACTCAGACTAAGAGTGCTGAATTCTTGGCATTCCTTTCATTTTGTCTTCTCTCAGTCTGAAGCAAGCAAAACACTTTGGTGTAGTCAGAACGGGGGAAAGGTTGAAAAGAATGTATGATGTAACAACAAATGCGTTTACAACGCGGTATTTACAACGACTGCTTCTTTACCATGCATGCCTTTACAACTAATTTAGTTGCAAAAGTATGTTTGGTAAAGTAACATGCATGGTAAATTCTTCCCCACCCTGCACCCTAAACCTGACATCATACTCCACCTGCCCAAGCCCTTACAACTGCCCCTTCCAACCCAGCCCAGAGCCCTAAACCCGACCCACCCTGCCCTGTCCTAAAACCTGTTCCAACCTTTCCTAAAAACTGCCCGACCCCCCACCCTGCCCTAAACTCTAAAACCTACCCTGGCCTAAAAATGACCCTACCTGTCCTAAAAACTGCCCCAACCCCCACCCTAAACCGTAAAACCTACCCTGGCCAAAAGGCTCCCCTTCCCTGCCCTAAAAACTACTACCACCCTCGCCCTGAAACCTAAAACCTACCCCGCCCTGTCCTAAAAAGTACCCGACCCACAGCCCTAAACCCTAAAATCTTCTCTGTCTTAAAACCTACCCTGCCCTGTCCTAAAAACCACCCAACTGCATGCCCTAAACCCTAAAACCTAACCTGCCATGTCCTAAAAACCAACCTCCCCCGCCCAAACTCTAAAAGCTACCCTGTCCTAAAACCTCCCCGCCCCGTCCTAAAAACTACCCGGCCCGCCACCCCCATCCTAAGCCCTAAAACCTACCCTGTCCTAAAAACTACCCCACCCTTTTCTAAAACTTACCCAAGCCCCTATCCTGAATCCAAAAACCAACCCTGCCTTAAAAACTACCCCAATCCCCTGCCTTTTTCATAAACCCTAAAAGCTACCTTGCCCTGACGCAAAACCTACCCCGTCCTAAAAACTATCCAACCCCCTGCCCCAAACCCTAAAACCTACAGTGTCCTGTCCTAAAAACTACCCCAACCCCACCCCAAACCCTACAACCTGCCCTGTCTTAAAGCTACACCGCTCTGTTCTAAAAACTACCCAACCCCGCTCTAAGCCCTAAAACCTACCCCACCCTGTCCTAAAAACTGCCCCGTCCCCGGCCCCATCATGAATCCTAAAACCTAACCCACCCTGTCCTAAAAACTACCCTGACCCCCGCCTTCACCCTAAAACCTACTCTTTCCCGTCCTAAAACCTAACCCGCTCTGTCCTACGCGACCCCCCCTCTAAACCCTAAAACCTACCCTGTCCTAGAACCTACCTATCTTAAAAACGACATGCCCCCGCCATCACCCTAAAACCTACCCTACTCCTGCCCTAAAACCCACCCTGCACTGTCCAAAAAACTACGCTGAGCCCCCCACCCTAAACCCTAAAACCTACCCTGTCCTAAACCTAACCGCCCTGTCCTAAAAACGACCCGACACCCTGCCCTAAACCCTAAAACCTACACTGTCCTGTCCTCAAACCTACCCCGCTCTGTCCTAAAAACTACCAGACCCTGGCTCTACACCCTAAAACCTACCCTGTCCTAAAACCTACCACACCTTGTCCTAAAACCAACCCCGTCTCAGCCCCACCCTGTATCCTAAAACCTATCCCACCCTGTCCTAAAAACTATCCGTCCCCCACCTTCACCCTAAACTCTAAAACCTACCCTTCCCCTGTCCTAAAACCTACCCTGCTCTTTCCTAAAAACTACCCAGACCCCCTCCTTCAACCTAAACCCTAAAACCTACCCTGCCCTGTCCTAAAACCTACCCCGTTCTATCCAAAAAACTACAGCACCCCTGCTCTAAACCCTAAAATCTACCCTGTTCTAAAACCTACCCCACCCTGTCCTAAAAACTACCCCGACCCCGCCTTCACCCTAAATCCTAAGACCTACCCTGTCCTAAAACCTACCCCGTCCTGTCCTAAAAACGACCTCACCCACTGCCCCGCCCTAAACCTTAAAACCTACCCTGCCCTGTCCTAAAACCTAACCCGATCCCCTACCCTGTCCTAAAAACTACCACAACTCTCCTTTCCCAAACCAGGCCCCACTTACCTCTCTCCTCTAGTTGCTGCTCCTTCCTGCTTGCTTCCTTCCTGACTCCTCTCTCTACCGTTACCACGTATATGAGTGGTAAACGCATGCATAGTAAACACATATGCATGGTAACGGCAGCATGGTCAATGCATATCATTGCATTGACCGCGTTATTAGTGCTGTTTACCGTTGAAAAGTGTAAGATTTAAAAGTGAAATATGTTTGGCAAGAAGTCAAGAGCAGCATCACAAACCATTTCTAAAAGTGCATGTGAGATTCTAGGGTGAATCAAAGAGCCTTATAATGTTTTGGCAAATGAGTGGTCTTATTTTTCAGGGCTTTCTTAGTCCTGGGTTGAATGTCCTAGGGACGCAGAGACCCAAGATGTGCTTCTGTGTTTAAAAAAGTTACCTTTTGAACGGAGTGATTTATCTATTCTAGGCAGAAGGGGGTAGATACTGCTCTCTGCCCATAGAAAAATGCATGAGAAATGCAAGCACTTAGAACAAGAGAACCAGCAATTAGAAAGGCAGTTAGTTGAAAATAAAAAATACTGTACTTATGCTGTCTTGTCAGGATAAGCTATTGCAAGATAAGGCTGATACCTTTCAGACCGTGGCAGAGAAAGCCACTGTTAAAGTTGGGCAGAACAAATTTCAAAAACGCAGAAGTAAAATAAATCAAAAGAAAGTTAATTTAGCAATTGCCAAAGCACAATTAGATTGGAATCCGGATTTATTGGACACGAATATATGGGAAAGTACAGAATTTTCAAATTCCAGTTATGAAGAGGTTAAAAAAGTGGGGGCCCGTGTGAGCTGGATGAGCCAAGAGTGGTGCACGCACAGCCCATATTCAGACACAAAATAGCCCTGTATTTCCACAGAACCTGGGAGGAATTGAAATGCCTTCTTTAGAAGATTACACTCAGCAAGAAGTTAATGATATTATGGATAGATTTAAACAGAAAAGTGGGGAAGCACTGCTTACATGGATGGTGAGATTATTTGACACAGGTGCTTCAGGGGTGACATTAGATTCGGGAGATTCAATGAAGGTTTGTATTCTTAGCACTGACCCGCTAGTACAAGAACAATTCAGGAGTTATGGGAATCAAGGAGGGACCAATTTATTACAATTGGCAATCATCGGATGTAATCAAAAATATCATACTGAATCAGATTGGCTGCCAAATTATAAGCCTTGGTACACACTGAGAGATGTTATGCAAAGGATTAAAGAAGAAAGCATGAAAACTGCTATTTTATTAGATGACGCTCACAATTTGTTAGAGGCACCACTGACCATTTCAAAATGAAATAAAATCATTCATCTTGTTCCTCCAGCTTACAAGCAAGTATTAATGACTCTCCTAATTAATCAGACAGGGCAGAGAATAAAAGAGGTGCTGGAGGCAGTTCGCGAGCTAGGAGAGCTGGGAGATTGGAGAAAACCAGAGAGAACCACGAGGTCTGAGGGTCGCACAGATAATAACCAAGTATCTAGGAGAGACATGTTTATGGCATTACTGAAGGATGGTGTCAGTAAGGAGCAGATTGATGGAATAGATACCAAAAGCCTGTGGGAGATGTACCGTAAAAGAGGCCTGGACTAAAAAGAAAGTAGCAGGCAGGTTAACAAGCAAGATAAAAAAACTTGCAAATCAGAGTCAGCCACAGAGGCAGGAGGATGGAGGGAAAGGGAGAAAAATGTCTCTTCACAAGGGAAAGAGGATAAAGATTTGGACGAGTGGTTAACCATTCAGAACAAAGAAGGAGGGGAATATACTTGCAGATATGAAAGCATATATCCAGACCTGACTTGGGCAAACGTTGACAGGTTTAAATCAGATTAGGAAATAGGCCAAGTGCTGGTAAAAGGACAGGCTCGTAAAGGTAACACACCTTTTGTCTCAGAAATACACTGGAAACACAAAATTGTGCAAAGAGTCCGAGCATTAGTGGACACCGGTGCGGAGACCTCTTTAATTTATGGAAATCCCAAAAAGTTTACTGGTCAGCACTACACCATCACAGGGGTGGGTGGAAAACAAACCCCTGACATGCAGACTACTGTTCAAATGAAAATAGGGAGAACACCAAAAAGAGAATATACTGTTTTGATTGTGCCCCTTCTAGAATATATACTGGGAATTTACATTTTGAAGGGGGTGACTTTGTATTTGGATGATGGTTGTTATCAGTTTGGATCAAAGAGATACATTTCAGTGGCAGCTATGAGGGTGGATCATCTGAAGATACCCCCAGTGAAGGTGCCCCCAGCAACCAAGGTAATCCGTTTGAAGCAGTATCACATCCCAGGAAGTCATGATGAAATAAATAAAACTATAAAAGAAATAATTGAGGCTGGTGTAAAAGCTCCAACCACCATTGAAGGGAACAATCCCCTGGTGCCCGTGCACCGACCTGATGACCATTGATTACCACTAGCTGAACTAAACATACACCCCCATTGACAGCTGCGGCCACACCATCACTTTGATTAAAAGAATACAGAAACATAAAGGGACCTGGTATGCTCCCCTTGATGTTGCTAATGTTTTCTTTTCTATACCAATGGCCCCTGAGTGTCAAGAACAATTTGCTTTTTCACATTCTGGCAGACAATTCCAAATGTTATCTTTGCCTATGGGGTATATACATAGCCCCACCATCTGTCACCGGTTGGTGGCAGAGCACCTGGATGAAGTATCTGTTATTCCATGAGTGTAATTGATCCATTACATTGATGATGTGACGATTCAGGGAGAGACACATGAACAGGTGCAGACTCAGTTGGAGTGGGTTGTGGAACTCTTGCAGAGTAAGGGGTGGATGATTAATCCAGACAAGACACATGGACCCTCTCAATATGTTAAGTGTTTAGGGATTCAGTGAAATCAGGGACATAGAGAGGTGTTGCCACAGGCAAAACAAAAGATTTTTGGGTTTGCCACTCCCCGTACTAAGCAGGAAACACAGCGATTTATTGGATTGTTTGGTTTTTGGAGACAGCATATTCCTCATTTGAGTCAGATCCTAGCCCCTTTGTATAAAGTGACACAAAAGAAGCATGAGTTTGAATGGGGTGAACAACAGCAATGGTTGTTTGATTTGGCAGAGGAGGCAATTCAACAGGCTTTAGATTTATGGCCAGTACAGGACGGAGACATTGAGTTGCATGTAACTATTCAGAGGTAATATGCAAATTGGAGCATATGGCAAAAACAGGGGAGAACAAGGGTGCCCATTGGTTTCTTAACTAAAAAACTACCTGATGCTGGAGAGTGATATACTCCTGTTAAGAAACAGTTACTTGCTTGTTACTGGGCTCTCGTGAATACTGAGCAAATGACCCTAGGTCATATGGTGATTCTGAGACCTAAAATTCCAATAATGCAGTGGGTGATGAGTTCACCTAAAACTCACCGTATAGGACATGCACTGGAAGCTAGTAGCATACGTTGGAAATGGTACATACAAGACAGGGCCCGAGTGGAACCAGCAGGTACAGCAGCTCTACTTGAACAGGTGTCACAAGCCCCCGTGCAGGAGGAGGAGAGGGTGCAAGAGGTGCCACAAATAAAAGAGTCACCAGTGAGATAGGGTGAGCCATTTGAATCCTTGTCCCCTGAGGATAGGAAGCATGTATTGTTTACCGATGGTTCAGGCAAATATGTGGGGGATAAAAGACATTTAAAAACAGTTTCATACAGCCCAGTCACCAAAATGCTGTTGAGCACTACAGGAGAAGGGAAGAGTAGTCAATATGCAGAATGTACGCTGTGTATCAGGCTTTGAAACAAGAATTACCTGGAACTTGTCACATTTATACTGATTCTTGGTCTACAGCCAATGGGCTAGCCACATGGCTTCCCACTTGGCATGCACATCACTAGCAAATACATTCAAAAGGGGTGTGGGGCAAAGAATTGTTGCAGGAAATGTGGGAAATGCTTAAGCAAAGTACTGTTACTGTGTATCATGTAGATGCAGACTGTACCACTGATCCACTAGAACGCCGGTTCAATTCCCTTGCAGATGACTAAGCCAAAATGTCAGAGGCGGAAGTGGCGACACAGGATTCTGACTTGGTGGGGACAGCAAGATGGGCGCACCAAAAATGTGGACACCTGGCAGAGAAAGCCACTTACAGATGGTCAGAGATTAGAGGGATTCACATTCCCCTGGACTTTTTTTATTTTTTTATTTATAAAATATTTTTATTGAAACAAAGCTCAACATACATTGGACCCTGCAGGATTTACTTAGTACAGTCATAATAATACTTATTATCATCACCTAACACCATATGAACTATAGAATTGCATAAGACCATTCAGACATCTTCCCCACTGTTTGCTGCCCCCACCTCCATCTCTCCCCCTCTATTGGGCCCTTCCACCTCTTTCTCACACCTCAGATTCTCTAAACGACGACCATCGTGACCATACTTTTGCATATTTCCTGGGACATCCCTGACTCTGATAGACCACCTTCTCGGCCCTTTGGCACCAGTCCAGATCCCTTTCCCACCCAAGAACCCCAGGTGCCTCAACCGCCCCCCACAGTCTTGCTATGTTCCTTTTTGCCACTCCGTTGCCATATTCAACCAGATTTTCATGTGTTTAGGCCATCTTTCTTCCCCCGAGGTATGCAGCAGGACCCATCTGGGCTCTACGGGATTTGTATAGCTGTCACCTTGGACATAATTTGTATAATCCCCCTCCAAAATTCCTGTATCCTTGGACACTCCCATATAATATGGAAAAAGGACCCAGTCATACCACAGCCCCTAAAACAGAGGTCATTTGCGCACCACCCCAGCTTATGGAAGAGTGTCCTTGAATAGTACACCATGTGAAGGACTCTCAACTGTATCAACCTGAACCGAGCCTAAAAGCAATCTCCCTGGGGGTCTGAATGGCCTCTACCCAGTCATCATCCTCTATCTGGCCTATGTTACCTTGCAATACTAATCGGAGGTGCTGTAGAATATCGGGTGAATTATTAAGTAATTTTGCATAAATTAATGAGATGACTTTCCTTGGCATTGGGTCCAGTAAAAGTCTATCCTCCAAGGGCGTCAACTCTGGGAGCTGCTCCCCCTCTGGGACATGACTCCTCAGAGCTTGTTTCAGTTGCATATATCGGAACTGTTCAGAGTTAACTAGTTCATACTCCCTTGCCAGATCTGTAAAGGACACCATCGTCCCCCCTCTCCATACGTCTCCCAGATACTCAGTTCCAATTAGTCTCCATTGCTTAAACCCTGATAACCTCCACACCTCATTCAGTGCTGTTCCACAGGAGAGTTCAGTTGGTCAGCTTGTTTTCCCAGACAAGAAGCTTGCTAGCCTCTCTCCAAACTCAGACCACTGTCTGAGTGTGTTGCAGTCTCTGCTCCCCCCACCGCCCCATAAAGGAGAGACAGGTACCCTCCACTCCCCATGGCCTCTCTATCTATCTGATATGTCGGGTCATCTCGTTCTGTGAAGACCCATTCATTGATTATACTTAAGTGAGCTGTCCAATGATGTAAGCGCATGTCTGGTATAGCTAATCCCCCTTCATACACTCCGCGCTGGAGCTTAGGCAAGGAGATACAGGTACACCCACCATCCCACAGGAGCTCCTCATTTACTTGTCTGAACAATTCCGGCGGGAGTGTTGTGCAGGACATATAGTAGGCGCAGGAGAGTCATCATCTTAAAAAGGACCGCCTGGCCCATTAGGGACCCTGGAAGTCTCCTCCAATGCTCCACATCTGTTCGCAGGCGATCCAGATGGTGTTATAGGTTTTCCCACAAGAAAACATCAACTGCTCTGGTAACGTATATGCCCAAATACTTGAAGCCCTCGCGTGCGATCTGGGCTTTACTCCTCGCTGAAAGGGGCTGTCTCTGCCAGAGGAAAGATCAGAGATTTATCCCAATCAATTTCATACCCTCAATAGGACCCAAAAATCTTGAAGATATGTAGTTATCTGTCTATCGTGGTGCGTGGTCTGGTAGCATACAGCAGGATGTCATCCACGTAGAGTGATGTGCGCTCTTCCCGTCCTCCCGCACTCTCTATGCCTGTTACCAAGCGATCATGCCTAACCCAAGTTGCCAGCAGCTCCAGCGCTAAAGCGAAGAGCATTGGGGGAGGGGGCACCCTTGCCTCATACCCCTCCAGGGGGGGAGAGTATTCCATTGACCCCGCACCCGTGCCAGTGGGGCCTGATAGAGGAGCCTAATCCATGCACAGAAGGAGGCTGCAAACCCCATCCTGGCCAGGACAGCAAAGAGGTATGACCATTCAATACTATTAAATGCCCTACGGGCATCTAGAGACATCAGGACGGCGTCCTCATGGTTCAACGACTTCGTCATTCTCAGGACTCCATTCAGCCACCTCAGATTAAGCCTGGTGCCCCTATTTGGAATGAAACCCATTTGGCCTCCATGGACCAGGGACGCAATGACCTTACGTAGCCTGTCAGCAAGGACTTTTGCAAGCACTTTAGCCTCTGCATTCAAAAGTGAGATTGGTCGGTATGAGCTACAGGATTCCGGATTTTTGCCCGGTTTCAATAGCACCACTACTGTGGCCTTGCATTGGTCTTCCGGGAAAGTCCCCTCCCTCCTACTCTCCTGAAACATTGCACCCATATGTTCAGCTACTTCCTTTACCATGCATTTATACAGTTCTACAGGTAAGCTGTTGGGACCTGTCGCCTTCCCACTTTGAAGGGCCCTGATTGCATCTCCGACCTCCTCCACCGTCAGATTGAGTTCTGATTTCTCCCTGGTGCTCCCAGAAAGCGTCTCAAGTGGGACATCTTGTAACAAGTCCACACAATCCACCTCCGTGTATGCGGACTGGGACACATAGAGGCATTCATAATAGGCTGCAAAAACCTCAGTCATAGCCTCCCCGGCTACATGACTCCTCCCCTCATGATCTCTCAATCTCTTCACCCAGCTTCTCTATCCCTCTACTGAAGCCAGGCTATGAGTTTATTTGCCTTGTCCCAAGCATCGTAAAGGCGGTGTTGAACCGCCAGTGCATGGGCCCTTGCTTTCTTTTCAGTCAGATCTCACAACTCTTGTTGCTTCACTTGGATTCGGTGACTCTGTTCGATACTAGGTCTTCCCCCCTCCAAAAGCTCTGCCTCCAATCCAGCTACTTCTTTTTCCAGTGTGGTACACTGCAAATTCCTTTCCTTTTTTATACCCCCCAATCAATGCCTGTGCATGACCCCAGAGGACTGCCTTCAATGCTTCCCATAGAACGCTCTGTGCATCCACCATCCCCACATTTCCTGAAAATATTGCGCTGCCCGTTTCTTCATCTTGTCTTGGAAGAACCAGTCTTTAAAATGCCATGCATCTATCCTCTGTCGTAGGGCTGAACCCGGACCCGTGCCAGTCAATCTAACTACCACTGGGGAGTGGTCCAATATGCCTTGTGGGAGATGGTCCACCCCACTAAACAGTGTCACCTTGTAGATTGGGTGAAGATGTAGTTAAGTCGGGAATAACTGTTATGCACACGTGAGAAGTATGTGTACTGTCTATCCATTGGATGGTATTCTCACCACAGGTCTACTACACCCATGGCATCTGCAAGCACTCTTAGTGGTCCCCTGTGAGGCCCCCCACTGCTACCAGTCAGTCTGTCCCACTGTGGGTCCATTGTGTCATTCATGTCCCCTCCCATCACCAATATTCTCATAGGGAATGCTAGCAACACCTCAGCCAGTTCCCTAAAGGTTTCCGCATGCAGTTTTGGCAGTACGTACACAAAGCATAGGTTGATTGTTCTTCCTCCAAATTTTCCTTTATGTGCCACAAACCTCCACAGTGGATCCGTCCAGGTCTCCCCAGGAATGTAGGGGGCCGTTGATTTTACCATGATCCCTACCCCTGCCGAACTGGCAGTGAAACCAGAGTGTGCCAGCAAGGAGTATCCCATCCTGTCGAGTGACCTGTACCTGTTACACTTTAGGTGGGTCTCTTGAAGAAGGACAAAATCAGGTGAATGTCTGCAAAGTTATTGGAGGACTATTGTGTGCTTAATCTTATTGCCAAGGCCGTTTACATTCCAGGTCATTATCTTTAACTCTGCATTGTGTTGCTTAATTATCATCAATGCAATATGTGGTCGTCACCCCATCTTGCCCGACTGCACCCCTCCCTTGTATTGGTCCGCTACCTCCAGTGTCCTCAAGTACCTGCATCATGAGCTTGTTAACAACTTCCCAACTGCCAGAACCAACTTCCCCCTCACACCCCCCTCCCTGCTACCCTGCATAGTAGGCATAAGATAGCCAACCCCCACTAAATCGCAGAGTGCCTGTTGCCCCTTCTGTAACATCTAACTAAAGTCGGGTTGACTGGCTTCGCCAATCAAGTTAACAAACTTCCAATCAAAATTAAGGTAATGCTGAGGAGCCTTCTCTTTCTCACCAAATCTCCATATCAGAGCCCCCTTTACCACCCTATAAACTCAGTACATTTGTGGTGTTAGGCCCTCCATCTTTCAGTCAAGACTCGTTTCCATCCTGTAGGCTCCTCGGTTTATTAGGCCTTCTCTACGTGAGCGTCTCTAAGCTGGCCTGTGTCCCCTCCCGGGTCAGCCCCACCTCCAAATGCTGCCCCGGTGGTCTGATGTCTCCACCTGCTCCTCCACCGCTCTTTTGGTGTCCCCTTGGAGCATTTCTCCCACTGGTGCTCCAACCTTCCATCCACTCCCAGGCCTCAGCTGGTGTATTGAAGAACCAGGACCTATCCTCCACCACAACCCGCAATCGGGCAGGGAAGATCATCATGTACTTAATGTCTCTGGCGTCCAAGCTCTTTTTGACTTCATCAAAGCTCCGATGTTTCCGTTGCACCTGGAGCGTAAAATCTGGGGAAAAAACGGATCATTGCATTCTCATATTTAATGTCACCATAGGAGAGTGCTGCTTGCAGGAAAGCATCTCTGTCTCTACAGTAGAACACTCTTGCGATGATAGTTCTCGGTGGGGCCCCCGGTTTTGGCTGCGGCCCGGTGCCCTGTGCGCCCGCTCGATGGAAAAGAACTTAGATAAACGCTTTCGGCAGACAGTGTTAGTTATAAGTTCTTCCAAAAATTGATAAACGCTTGGCCCCTCTTTTCCTTCCGGAACCTCTGCAACTGGAAGATTACTAGTCCGCGCTCGACCATCTTGATCTTCAAGTCATGCCACCATTATCACCTGTTGACGTGTAAGACACTGTACTTGTTCCTCTAACTTTTTGGACGTTGACTGTAGTAGGTTAATGTGGGTTTCCGCCGAGGTGACCTTTTCCATCATCTTTTGAAAATCAGTGCACAACAGGGACACATCCCAGTTTGGGCTCCAAGGAGGTTTTTAGATCTTGGATTGCCCCCATTATCGCCCCTAGCGATGGCTTAATCCCCTCCCCCTAAGTCACCCAACATCTACTTTCCAGGCATCTTGGGTGTACCATACTTGTCCATTTTATTTGACTGAACACCCCCCCCCTTTTGGTTTGATCGCTACTTTAGCGGTTGCGGCCGCTCCAGTTAACTGCTCACGCGGTTTTATCTTGTCTCTACTCAAATCTCAGGAATTCTCCGGGGATCATTCATGCACTTTGATCTCTCACAGTTGATACTCTTTCCAGCCTTCTGCAGTGCATATATACAAGAGGGGAGGTGGAGGGCCGAGTGTCCCCAATCAGTCTTGCCACGTTATTTCAGGAGACGCCCTCCCACGCCCCAGCAGATACAATCAAAGTCCGTCCCTCAACCGCTCAGCTCCCTGATGTTGCACTTCTTGTCTTTTGCGTCATGCGGGCGAAGGGGCTCTCTTTATTTACAGTTGTGGGCCACGGCCTTGATCACTTTCTGGCAGCAGCCCTCCTGCCTTTGCTGCAGCCGTTCCCCCACCACCTCGCCGAACGCCCAGGCCTCTCGGCCGCCTCCTCACCTCTGATCAGGCCTCCGTCCTCACCCCTCTCTTAGGCCATCTCTGCCACCACAACGGGGCCCTCCCCATGTGAGGCCAAACACCACCTCCCCTTATGACCTCGGACATGCCCTCGTCCGCCTGCTCCTTCGCCGTCTAATCCCAGTCTCACTCGCCCAACAAGCACTTCCTGCTTCGAATTTGTTCCCAGGGACAGAGCACATCTCTGATAAAGCAGCTGCGCACAGTCTCTCCATTAGGCCCACCCGTTCCTTTCCGTAGCTGCTTCCTCACCACCTCTCCGGCCACACATACCTCTCGGCTGCCGCCTCACCTCCGCTCAAGGCCGCAATCCATCCTGTCTCTCCCCGGCCTTCCCTGTCTCCACAGGAAGCTGGTTACCAGGGGTGGCTGACCAACGCTGATCTTCGCATGAGTGCGGCAAACCCCGAGCTCACTTGCTCTTCTGCAAGTCTATCGCCGGCCCCCACTGCCGAGCCTGCTCTTCCTGGCCTTCTCGTTCCCTGCTGCAGCCGATCTCCCCCACCTTTCCAAGCAGATCAGTCCCTTGGCCGCTGCCTCACCTCCACTCAGACCCAAATCCTTTGCGTCTCTTGCTGGCCATCTCTGCCTCCAGCTGGGGTCCCCCGGTGAGACCACTCACTGCCGCACCATCCCAGGCCAATCGCCAGTGTCACTCTCTCGATCCCCGCCTCCTGCTTCCACCCCAGGTGGTCCAATCAGCGCCCCTCCTTCCCAGCCAGGTCCGCGGTCAGTTTGGCCCGTTTCCTGTCTCGCAGGCCCGACTTCTATTCCGCTAGGCAATCACATGAGGTTTGTGGCAGTCCATCTCCACTTCGCCTCCCGCCTTCGGAGTGCCACCGGTGGTGGGGGGAAGAGCACTACACGCTTCTTTTGTTGTGCACTCTCCCCACACCTTGCAGGGGAAGTTTCGTGCTCAGATGCGCCCTGATTAATGTTGAATGATGGGGTAATTGTTATCGAGCTACAGGAGCTTATTTAGTGTGCGCCATCTTGGCGCGTGCCAAGCCACGCCCTTTATCCCCCTACACTTCATAAAAACTGTGATCATGCAACATCCTATTTGTCAACACACACAACAGATATCTGTCCCGCAAACTTCAAAGGTCAGTTGGGAAGAGGGAAGTTACCAGGACAGATATGGCAAATTGATTAAATTGGGTCACTACCGATCAGTCACGGGTGTCAATACGCTGGCACAGTAGTGGACACCTATTCTGGTTACCTGATTGCTGTCCCCTGTAAACGTGCCACTCAGTATCAAAACTCTGGACCTGTTAATGTTATATTATGGAGTACCACTCCAGGTCCAGAGTGATAATGGGTCGCACTTCAAAGGAAAATTGGTACAAGATTACTGTTTACAGCCCAACATTGAGTGGATTTATCACATTCCATATTAATCACAATCCTCAGGACTGACTGAGAAAATGAACAGCTTGCTGAAAGCCCAATTTAGAAAATTGTCAAATGGAACTAAGAAAAACTGGAAAGAGAATTTAAATGAAGCCCTCCAAATTTTGAATAACGGACCACTGAGAAATGCTTAGACTCCCTTGGTGAGGATGTTAACCCCTGCATTACAGCTACACCCTCATGTGGCAACCAACACCTTTATGTATTGGGAAATAAAATAAGGAGCCCTAGCTCCCTACAGAGCCACACCAGAATTTGCAGGTTTTGAGCCACATGCTTTAAAAGCTTACACATTGAAACCAAAAGACATTTCACTCTGTGAAACAGGTGCTGAAATACAGATTCCCCCTGAGCATTTCAGATTGATTGCTCCTAGATGTGGGTCGGCACTCAAAGGTATTCAGGTCTTGGGGTGATTGATTGATGCAGACTACCGAGGAGAAATTAAAGTTATTCTCCTGAATAGTGGAGACACTGACTTGATAATACAATCTGAAGGCAGAATTGCCCAAATGTTAATCATCCAAGTGTATAAAGGAATAGCAAGAAAGGGGATTGTCCCAGCCCTTATTACAGTACGTGGGGAGGGAGGTTTAGGTTCAACTGGCAAAAACCCTGGTGTCAAGGTGTGGGTAAAGTCCCCAAATCGTCCTCCTGAACCAGCAGAAATCATTGCCAAAGGGAAGGACAATATCCTTTTGGTTATGAAGTCCAGAAGAGAGAGGTGGGAATACATAGCAGCTGACAAATGTTATTTGTGAGAATGATCATACTTGTCTCTTTTAGAAATCATACTATGAGGTGTCTGCGCACTGACTGTACTGTGTGGTCTCTTTTTGGGCATGTGCGTGTAGAGGTCAGGAGGGACCAAAAACCCCCAACTCCGAACTGATTGATCAGCCACGTTGAGCGACATCCTTACTGCACTTGACTGAAAATGTTTGGACCCACCTGGCACGAGTCGTACTCAACAGGTCGGACTTTTGCATGGGAACCATGCAAAGTATGGTGGACGTCATATTCACCTGTCTGTTG
This sequence comes from Pleurodeles waltl, assembly GCF_031143425.1. NCBI lineage: Eukaryota > Metazoa > Chordata > Amphibia > Caudata > Salamandridae > Pleurodeles > Pleurodeles waltl. The sequence continues at coordinate 1,695,358,237 of NC_090440.1, forward strand.
GCTATCCCCGCACCTTCAACAGTTTTACTATTTTTAATGTCACCAACAAGAATAGAAATGTGCAACAGAGTGACATGCTATCCCACTTCATCCCTTCATCACTTCATCTCTTATGAATATTGTAGGTTTTGCCAAGAACCAACGGATGAAAAGTGATGTGTGTTTTAATTTCACCTGCAATTCACATCAAATTGAATAATGCGCTCAACTGCGCCTCAAGACAACACGGGATTTCCTCATGAGATACCATGGGAACAACAAATACTCTACCATTACTGAACGGATAAACATTGCAAAAGGATGGATAATCCATTGTCCGGTGTTCACATGGTGACTGCTGACAGTCACATCAAGCATGTCAAACTACTAGTGGGATTCTTGTTCTCCTGTGGAAATGTCACTTTTACATACATTCCTGACAATATAACCGGTGGACCGTGGACCTTTACACGATCAGGACTCATGATGTTTCCATTTCATTCTGTACATACTCTCTATCCCAGGGAATCAGTTCGATTAAGTGAAGACTGTGACGCTGAAATGCAATTATTATCTTAATCAGAATATATAAGCTTGAATCTCTCTATTGTAGGTATGCCCAGATTAGCCGTTTATAATACTCGAATGATGAATAAATGAGCATCCTTAATAGTTAAGAATATTAATCATACTTCCATTGCTTTATCTGAATTTTTGCTAGATATACGTGGTACTAGAAAGGCTGCATTGCAAAACAGAGCTGCTATTGACTATTTACTGATAAATCATGATCATGGTTGCTCAGAATTCAAAGGCATGTGCTGTTTTAATTTGTCAGATCATTCTAAATCTATTCAATCCCATATTGACACTTTACATGAATTATGAAAGGAGTAAAATAAGATGTGGATAAAGGGTGGTGGGATTGGTTGTTTCAGAGGTTGCCCGATTTTGAGCAATTACGCCAGGTTTTAGGTGGGATGCTAATGGCGATTTGTGCACGGATTCTGATATTTTGCATTATACAATGCATACCTAATTTGTTTACTATGTTTAAACTAAAGAGAGTTAATTTTACACCAGTATGTTATGAGAGTCACTTGTGATTTTACCCCCAGCTCCATCTTGACCACTGACTCCATTTTGTGCTTAGTTTAGCTCCAAATATTGTCATATTGTTGGTGCAGGTATTTTTAAGAGCACAACTTATACAACATGTTTTTCCCTCCTCTTGGACTTTCTCACCAAGGCAGGACATAACATGGAGTAGTGAGGAAGAGATAAGGATGTACCAGAGAATGTTTATGGTATTGTAGGGAACAGTTTGGTGTTGGAAGCGCACCTTGGGGTGTTGCCAATCTCTAATCGTGCTCTTTCAACACTGACCTGGTACAGCCAGCGTTTGAACAACAACTTACTGTATGGGAAGGGCAGTTTCTAGAATTCTCCTCTCCAGCTTGTTTAAAATATATAAAAGGGAAGCTTGACAATCGAGGTTAGACAGAATTAATTTTCCGGGAGGGGACACCCTGCTCGGATCCCATTGTGGGTAGTTCTCTCTTTTCGTGGTCGTTTGGGTTCACAACTTGAAGTTGGCAAAGAGATGATGTCACTGTCAAGCTCTATGGTGATGCGTTTTAATTCTTATTTTTAGCTTTGCTTTATGTGTGAATATATAATCACTATATATAGATATATTATCCATGGTTGAAGTAGTGTATTTTATTTGTTTGTTTCTATGATCATTATTATTCTACTGCTGTGATTATTTTGAGAAGTGCATTTGACATAAACATTCACATTATTCTTTCCCTCTATGAACCTATTGGAAGTGCCTTGAAAAATCTATTACTCAGACTAAGAGTACTGAATTCTTGCCATTCCTTTCATTTTGCCTTCTCTCGGCCTGAAGCAAGCAAAACAGGGCAGTACCTGCGAATGTGCTTGTGAACAGTACAGATTACTTGGTACTGGATATTTGCAAAGGACTGGCTGACATGATTCATTCTTTGTCTCATCAGGTTGGAGAAGCTGCAATACAGCTGCATCAAGAACTCTGTCATGACCTATGTCCAGGCGATTGGGTCATGATTAAGAAGCATGTAAGGAAACCCTCCCTGGAACCACATTGCAGAGGTCCTCAAAAAGGGGTTTTAGTAACCACTACAGCTGTGAAGTGTGCTGGTCTCTCTACCTGGGTATATGCAAGCCAAACTTACAAAGTTCCAGGTCCCCTAGATGATACAGCACCTTTTCCAGAAGGGTTGGTTACAGTGAGCGAGAGGAATAAGTGACTGCTACAGCACAAGTGTGGTCTAAAGGGAGCCTGAGCGAATCAACAACTGGTGATGCTACAGAAGGGTCATGAAAGAATCAGCTGACTCATGCGAGCTCGGATGCTGATGAAAGACCAGTTGCGGTAGGTAAAAGAGCTGTACCATGAGACAATTGCCCTAAAGTGCAAATAGTGCCAGCTGTACAAGTGCCTTCAACTATTGTTGAAAAAACTGAAGAGTTGAGTCAAAGTGACAGTGAAGCTGAGGGTCAAGTAGATAGAAGGTCAAAGAGAATGAGTACCAAGCCGACCGAAGGTACTCAGCGTCGAAATGGGCATATTTTTCTAAAAATGACTGGAAGAAGGAGTTTGCAACCTTTTGCTTTAACAATTCAAATCCACTTCAATATTCTTGAGTTTAAATTTGCAGTTGACCTGAACTTTGAAATTTCATTGCTGCTTGATGAACAAAGACATTACATTTTGAAAATGATTATCAGTGATTATGAGCTGTGCCTTTATTAGAGACATTTGAACTTTTAGTAGAAGCCTGTGAACATTTGAAAGTAGACAAAACCTTTGATGAACTTTCTAGAAGATCAAGGAACTTTCTTGTGAATAATTTGCACTTTTAAAGATGTTATTTTTTTTACTTTTGTTTTGCTCACAAATAGAAAAAGACTGAAAAGAGGAAGTGATCTTTTAAACCTGCTTTGGTTTGCATTTTTGATTTTTGAATTCAAATTTTTGGTCTGAAATTAGAGAACTTATGGAGCTGAATTGAAATATAAGTTGCAAATGCAAATATATATGAATAGGTTTAGTAGTAGTGACCGTCATCATGGTCATATTACTGCTCATTGGATTGAGTCGGCCCATGGCAAATGATAGAGGGAAGATTACATCCATAGGTGCCCTGAATCAAATTTCATTGCCGATCAGAATTCCCGGCATAATGATGAGAAATACTTACACAATGATTGTTCTATAGATAATGTATCAGCCAATGTGCATTATACATTTTTATATGAGTATGTAGATACTGTGGAAGCTAGAGATTGTTATGTTTGCACACAGTTGCCTTCATCAGTAAGTGAGGGAATCATATATCACAATTTGTCCCTAACCTATGGAATTTCCTATAGCCTATTATTAACACAGTTGTATCAGCAGGAGTATTATCAATACCTCTATTCAAATTATGATATAATGTTTTCGATTGTCATGAAACATTTGAGCAGCATTGCAAAGAAGAAGAACATTGACACAGTTGGAGGTTTCTTTGAGCCTACAGTTTATGCCCACAAGGACAATCTGGCCTGCATTATTAGCCCAGTAGAGAAGGAATTCACTGGATAAGTTGAGGAGATGAGAAGAGCTATGAAGGCAAAAACAGAAAAGGGAGTAATTTTATGGAATTAGGAAAAATATGAAGTGCACACAGTTGCTGGAAATCAAGGATTCCTGGTTACAGACTGGGCACATTTACGGAAAAGTATCTGTATATAGACGTAGATCAAAGACTGATACACATTTTGTAGGGAATAGTGAATGCAGACATGTGTATTTGGTTACGGGTGTTTTGCCATTTATGTTGAATGGACAAGATCCTGCCACAACAGTTATTTATTTTATGTGTGGAAAAATGCCTAAAACAAGGTGCTGAAAGACTGGTATGGTACATGTTACCTAGGAGTAGTTTTCACAAAGATTTATCTTGTGGCTCATTTTAATGATTCAGTTTGGAATGAGAAATCAAATATCGGAGTCAAGAGAGGAGGCAGTGCTTGACATGCTGACACTTTCCATTTTTACCTATTTTTGCCTACCTTAGTTAGTAGCCTGTGATTACCTTTTTCCAAATTCTTTTTTGCCCTTTGTGTTCTTTTTGTCTTTTACCTAAATTAGTTCCTACCCACACATGTATTTCCCTGATTTGGCTAACTGTAGAATTTCCCTGTGCCCAACTAACTTGAACCTTTGATGATTTGCATTGATGTTTATCAAAACTGAGCAACATTTCTTTTCTGTTTCTCAGATAATCTTGTTGATGTTGTGGTTCTAAAAATTCTGGACCCATGTAATTTACTTTGCCACAGCAGTACGATTTTAGTATCAAAAGACCGATAATGACTAGTACACTAAGCATGAGCATTTCCGCTCAATTCCAGCAGCGTTTTCTCCTCGAAATCGCCATTTTCGTCCTGCACTCGTGGCTCCCATTTTATACACAGCAGCCATTTTTAAAAGTTGCCCTCACATAGGCTTATAATACAGTCAGATTTGATTCCAAGGACACGTACACCTTGATTGACTTTTCTCTGACCTGGGCAAGCTGGAACCATTGCCTCAGGCCAAACCTGTTTGGTCAGTCCCTCTCCCAGTGGCCGAATCAGATAGCATCAAGGCACACCATGCCATAAAACCCTTATTATCGCTCACACACCCTGCCTAATCTTGCTCACACCTGCACCTGCTCTTTTCTTCTTCTTACTTTACGAGGGGGAGGTGCCCGTTTTTTTGGGGGGTCCACACTTATCTGATGTAAAATACTAGGCCTTGCCGGGTAATTTATTATGGGTTGGATGACATGAAATATGAGATTTCATCATGTCACTGTTTTTTCCTTTGTAGTGAAAACATGTGAATGACCAACCAAAATGTCAAGAATGTTTGCCTGAAGCTTAAAAAACTGTATATAAGGAAACCTGACTTTGCATTGACACACAGTCTCCTGAGAACATACAAACCGTGCTGTTGTACTTCTAGGATGCTTGTTACTTGGTTGCAGCCAATAAATTCGATCTTTGACTTCACCTAGAAGACTCTGAGTTTCTGTGGTCTGAATCAGGAAAGTACCCGAGGTCTTTGGGTGTACCCTGGCACCACTGGGTTACCGGATCAGTACCGGTTCTGAAAAACCCAGTACCTCAGTTGGCGCCCAACGTGGGGCGATACCAGCGGTACCGGTCCAAGCCTGAGGTCCGTGAGGAGCTTCGTGTGAAAATTCTGGAGGAAGACCGCCACTTCATCGACCCCTGCATGTCGACGTGGTCCGAAAGTCTTTGCTGCGAGGTTCCCCGCTTCCCGACGGCTACGAAGGACTGCTGCCCTGGCTATCGCCCTGATTTGGACCCTTGATGTTTGGTAGAGCGAAACAATAAGACGAGTCTTCTGGTGACGTCATCGATATTTTCAGTTAAGTATAAGTGGAGCGTCTCCCAGTCCTTAGTTGGACACTTGGTTTGGTCCTTAGTTGGACATTTGGTTTGGTATCCCTTCGGGATCACTTTGATTTGGAACTTGCAAGTACCAAAGCCGAAGGACTCGTGTATTCACGAGACTATCGTAAACGATAATCCTTTGAAGTTTGAAGCTAGACTAGTGAGCGAAGATGCCTGGTCTTAGCAGACTTGGAAATTTGTTTTGTCTTGGTTGTAAAAGGGACTCCCGGTTGGAGGACTCATGTCCGGTTCCTCCGATTGGAACTCCAACCTATGAACTATATGTGAAGCACGGAGTAGGCCCCATCACATATAATGAAGTATGGATCCGTTACACCAGAAAAGATGGTGTTTTAAAATGGCCCCAAAATGGTAGCTTTGACACAGAAATCTTAGATAACCTCGAAGTTAGACTTTTTAAGAAGAAAGCCCGGCCGGCAATGTTTGATTCTTTCCGCTTATGGCGTAAGGAAGCCAAGCAAAAGGAAATTAAATTAGCTAAGAAAAATAAGAGAGAAAAAGGTATTTCGATTATGCAAGCTGCTATACAGTTTAAAGATAACGAAGTAGAACAGTTGAATGAGCAGTTGCATAGGCGACATAAAATGACAGTAGATAAATGCTATCCAGTTTTGCCGCCTCTTCAGCAAGATGCAGCAAAAGACTCTGAAAAAGATCCCCTAATGTCGCATTTGCTAAGTTCGCCACCACCCTATGCGCAGAATGCCACAGCACCTCCGCAACCTCTAGTTGCACAACCAGTGGTTGCATTGCCTCCTGCTCCTCCACAGCACCCACCAGCTATTCTTCAGTTGGTTCCTATTCCTCCGGTGCAGCCTCCTCAAGGGCCACCGGCTTTGACATCTGCTCTGCCTTTACTTCCTACAACTTTGACTACTATAGCGACTACCACTCCTGGTATTGTTTCTGACACTGCTTCTGTCTCTGCCTTGTCTCATTCTGTTTTTCCTCCTGTTCATTTGTCAACCTCTCCCTCTATCCGTCAGAGAATGACAAACACTGTGACTAGTCTTTTATCCCCTCTCTTTGGGTCATTAGCTACGACCCCAGTTTCAGAGCGTAAACAATTGCGTAGCCAATTGCCTGATGGTAGGGAGAAAGAGACACTGAATTATTTGGCGCATAAATGGGTTACTGAACCAGCGAGATATGAACTAGAGTCTGTTATGGATGTCTTCCATCAGTGGGAAGAACCGAAACAGAGATACGTTTTTGAGAAAATGTGTACTTTTCTTTCTGAGGATTTAGACGAAAATGGTTTGGAGCCCAATCCGCCTAAGTTGTGTCGTGTACGGTTCGATTTTGCGACAGGTTTGATTGTGGGTTCAGATGTCGAGAAAGCAGTTGCGATGTTATTGTCGTTTAGGACTGAAGGTGTTTCCAGGTTATTGTTTAAATATGATTCTTCTGCTAAAAAGAAAGGGAAACAGTACCCCATGAGAGAAGTTCCCCCACAATGGAGGGAAGGGGACCCAAATGCTAATCCACCTGTCCTGCCTCATTTCCAGCGTGTATGGGTACACGTTTCATGGAAGCGAGCTGAAGTTTTAGCCCTTAAGCAGACATTGCCTGATCCCCGTAAGAATCCTACAGGGTATTACAAGGAATTGTCACAGACTGCGGGGTCTTGCATTATGAATTTAGCTGACATAGACATGTTGTTTGGGAATGTTGTTCCACAGCCTTTATGGGGAAAGATTCGCCATACAGACCATGCTCAAGAGTTAGGTGACACATGGGCTAATATTGCTGCTGCAGATGCCCGACAAATTGGTGGTGCTAAACCTGAGCCTTTAGTGACAGAGCTTCCTGGTAGGATTATTGATTACATGAAAACTATAATGCCTGCAATGCGTGTAAACTGGGATAAATTGTCTGCATGTAAGCAAAAGAAAGAAGAAACGGTATCAGATTTCTTCACCAGGTTTGAAGAAACGTTTGTGGACCACAGTGGTCAAGATATGAGCACGGAAGGTGGTCAACGTTTGTTCGTCGATAAATTTGTGCATAATCTGCTTCCTGAGTTGTGTAAAAAGTTAAAAGATTCAGAAAGTTCTTGGGCAGTTTCCTCTTCAGCGCAGATATTGGCTACTGCACAGTACTACGAAAATAGAGATAAAGATGAGAGAGATAGAGTAGAGAAGAAAACTAAAGAATTGAAAACGAAGGTTCTGTTACAACAAGCGTACCCGCCACGTGGTTGTCACGACTCACGTGCTGCTTGCGCCTGGAATTTGCAGATCTGGTGGCGTGAATCTTCAATGTTCGGCTTTGGCCCAAAAAGGGGCGACTCTTTCTGGTAGCCACGGTGCTGTAGGCAATGGAGACACCAAGAACAGACCGTGCCCTTCAGAAAGTAGCGCCAGAGGGAAAAACCCCTTCCAAAGGGGAAAAACCTCCAAACAGGAAAAGTCCTGGAGAAAAACAAGAACAAACAAACAGGAATCCAAAAGGAGCAAAATTCAGAAAACACAGAATGCTGAGTCCAAAACCAAAAGGCAAGGAAATCAGGAGCGAAGACACCAACTGAGCAGAAAGTGTTGCAGCGCAAGGAAAGAGGAAAAACACAGCCCTTATATACCAACAAACAGGAAGTGACCCACAGGAAGTAAAAGGACACCATCTTAGATAGGGAAACAATATATAGAACAGAATAGTAGAGGAACCATAGAGAATAGGGAACAAGGAATGCTGGGAAAGCACAGGAATCTGGGAAGGAGGAAAAGACATAAAGAAAGGCACACAACAGACTGCAAACAGAAGAAAGGACAAGGAAACGAAGAAAAACAGGTAAGAGGGTTCAGAGACCCCTGGGACAGTGAAAGGCAGAAGGAAGAACGAGGCCCCAAGCAAATCTGGGGCCTCGAAACGCGCAGGAGAGGCTGGGGGCGCGCCGCGTCTTAATAACGCGGTGCGCGGCCCGAGCCGAACGCCCGGCCGAAGTCGAGCTCTCGGCTCGCGCCGCACCGCGCGGCGCGACAGTAGGTCCCCCTCCCGAAGGCCCAGGTTTAAGAGGGAATAAACAGTGAAAGCGTTGAGTCAGGAGAGGAGCGTGAACGGAAGAGGCATCTTCCCATGAACATTCACTGAGAGGATAACCCTTCCAATGAATCAGATACTGAAGTCGTTTATGAAAAAGACGAGAGTCACAGATTTCCTGCACTTCATATTCAGGAGCATCATTCACAAGGACAGGAGGTGGACAAGGAAACTGACGTGAGTAAGGATCAGGCACATAAGGTTTAAGCTGAGAAACATGAAAAACCGGATGGATCTTCCATGTATGGGGTAAGTGAAGACGGACAGTGACAGGATTGACCAACTGGAGAATACGGAAAGGCCCATAGTAACGAGGTGTGAACTTGTTTTGAGAGAGACGTGAGGGCAAGAATTTGGAGGAGAGCCAGACTTTATCTTGCAGATGATAATTTGGATTGGTTGTACGTCTCTTGTCTGCAGCCTTCTTCATATACCTCTTGGTATGTAACAAATTAGATCGAATTAGTTTATGGAGTTGGAGAAGGCGTTTGGAGAAATAGTTAATAGCAGGTAGAGGAGAGTTGGATTGTGGAGAAGTAGGGAAAGAGGTAGGATGAAAACCATAGGAACAGAAAAAGGGAGTGACCTTGGAGGCACTATGGACTGAGTTATTGTAGGAAAATTCAGCTAAAGAGAGGTAAGTGCTCCAGTTACTTTGGGTAGAATTGCAAAAGCATCGAAGATATTGCTCTAGTCCTTGGTTCAGACGCTCAGTCTGTCCGTTGGTCTGAGGATGGAACCCTGAAGACAGGGCTCTATTCATATTCAGTGTTTTACAAAAATGCTTCCAAAATCGGGAGATGTACTGAGGTCCTCTATCAGAGATTATGGTATGTGGAAGTCCATGGAGACGGAAGACATGATCTATGAATATTTGACCTAGTTCTTGGGAAGTAGGCAGCTTTTTTAGGCCAGTGAAATGAGCCATCTTTGTGAAAGAATCCACTGTGACCATGATAACCCGGTTTCCTGCTGATGGTGGGAGCGAACACATAAAATCAGTAGAGATAGTATGCCATGGGGCCGATGGAACAGGCAAAGGTTGTAGTAATCCTGCCGGTCTGGTGTGAGGTATTTTGACTTGGGCACATATGGGACAGGCCTGAACGTATCTTTCCACATCCAGTTTCCAGGTAGGCCACCAAAAAAATCGTGAAAGTAATTCTTGTGTGGCCTTGATGCCTCTGTGACCAGCTACAGGGGAATCATGGCACATTTGTAATGCTTTCTTTTGCACCTTGTTTGTAGGGAGGAATATCAGGTCTTGGTAATAAAAATATCCTTGTCTTTTGTACAATAATGGTCTTAGTTCTTCTATGTCATGGTCCGATAGGTTGGCGTATTCTTGTTGTACTTCTTCCAGGAAAGACTGAGCCACTCCAATGATCTTACTGGGTTCTAGAAGATACTGGGATGAGGAAGGAGAACACTCTGGATATCGGCGAGACAGAGCATCAGCCAGAATGTTTTGAGATCCTGGAATATATGTAATATAAAAATCGTACTGACTGAAGAAAAAGGCCCAGCGGGCCTGACGACTATTCTGGCATACAAAATTTCTTAAACATTGTAAATTACGGTGGTCTGTCCTCACCTCAAATGGTTCCTTGGAACCCATCAGAAACTGCCTCCACTCAAGGCAGGCTGTTTTCAGAGCCAATAATTCCCTTTCAAGTACGGAATAATGTTGTTCAGCTGTGGAAAGGATATGAGACAAATAGAAAACAGGATGTTCAAGGCCATCATCCTCTTGTCGTTGGAGTAAGACAGCTCCGATGGCTCTCTCAGAAGCATCAGTTACTACTATAAATTGCTTGGTGGTATCTGGATGTCTTAAGATGGGGGCTTGGGTGAAGGCTCTCTTTAAGCTTTGAAAGGCTGCTTCAGCAGCCTCAGTCCAGACAAACCCCTTCTTTAAATTGTCCTTCTTTAAGGTGTGAGTTATGTGGCTAGTCTGACTGGCAAAGTCTAGAATGAATTGTCGATAGAAGTTTGCTAAACCTAGGAAACATTGTGTTTCTTTTATGGTAGAAGGAGAAGGCCACTCTAGGATAGCTTGTACCTTTTCTTGATCCATAGCTATGCCGGTGGGACTTAAATGATAGCCCAGATAGTTGACTTCCGTTATGTCGAACTCACATTTCTCTGGTTTGCAAAATAGTTGATGATCACGAAGTCTTTGAAGAACTTGTTTCACATGGGAAGTATGGAGTTCAGGATTTCTAGAATAAATAAGAATGTCATCTAGGTAGATCACGACTGTCTGATTAAGTAGGTCTGAAAACACTGAGTCCATAAATCTCTGGAAGATTGCCGGGGCGTTAGTAAGACTAAACGGCATAACCCTATATTCAAAATGGCCAAATGGGGTCCTGAATGCTGTCTTCCATTCGTCGCCTTCTCTTATGCGTAAAAGGTGGTAGGCTCCTCGTAAATCCAATTTAGTAAAACGTTGGGCCCCTCTGATTGCTTCCAGTATGTCCCTGATGAGAGGCAAAGGATAACGATCCTTAATGGTGATTTTATTCAGACCTCGAAAATCCAGGCACGGACGAAGATCCTTAGTCTTCTTGGGCACAAAAAAGAGAGGGGCCCCAGCCGGAGACGACGATGGAACAATAAGACCACTCTGTATATTTTCGTCCAGATACTCCTTTAGAACTTCCCTTTCGGGTTCCGTGAGGGAGTACATCCTCCCAAAAGGAACAATTGTGCCGGGTTCTAATGGAATTGCACAATCATATTCTCGATGTGGAGGTAGCACAGGTTTTGACGGTTTTTGGAAAATATCCTGAAACTCCAAATAGTGGTCTGGGACCCCTTGGACCGTATTAATGGACATACCAGTGGCACCTTCAGTAGCTAAGGATCTTTTCGGAGACCAATACTTGTCGGAAGTAAAACAGTTCTCGTGACAAAATTGCGAAGACAAAGAGACTGTCCGGGTAACCCAATTTATATATGGGTTATGTCTAATGAGCCACGGAATTCCAAGAATGATGGTATGGTTAGGGGACGTAATAAGATCGAAGGAGATGTGTTCTTGATGGTTTCCCACCTGTAGACTTAACATCAGGGTAGTGGTGTCTACAGGACCAGAGGATATCAAAGATCCATCCACAGTGTGTACCTGTTCGGGTACTTCTTTTGCTTGAGTAGGAACTAGGTTAGCAGCAGCCCATGTCTTGTCCATGTATATACCACTAGCACCACAGTCTAGTAATGCCATAGTCTTTTCTTGACGACCGTCAGGAAGTTGTAACAGGACAGGAAAGATGAACAAGGCAGTTGTATTGTCATTAAAGGAGCTGATGGAAGGTATAGCTGTAGATCCCGTCCCCTCCCTTCTTACAGAGGACGGGAGGTGGCGTTTCCCGAAGGTCTGGACGGACGTACTGGACAGGTACGGAGTATGTGACCAGCAGAACCACAATACAGGCACAACCCTCTCTTGCGTCTGTCTTCTCGTTCACTAGCAGAGAGCGGACCTCGGGTAGTATCCACCTGCATGGGTTCCCCTTCGATGTCTCTAGCAGGAGTGCGAGGTTCCTCGGAACGCTGCAGGTATGCACGTGAGCTACTTGGCTGGGTAAACCCTCTACTCCTTTTCTTTTCCGATCTCCGTTCCTGAAGACGATATTCGATGGACAGTGCTTGATCCATCAGGCCACGAAGATCTTCCGCTCTGGTAGAATGCACTAGTTCATCCTTTATTTCTTCTTTGAGTCCTCTACGAAATAATGTTACCAGAGTACGTTCCACCCAAGTGGTCTCTGCCGCCAGCTGACGAAAACGGGTTATATATTGCAGGACGTCTTGGGAGCCTTGTTGGATGTCGCACAAGGCTTCTTCAGCGGAGGCTTCCAATCCAGGACGGCTAAACATTTGTTTGAAGCGACTCACAAAGGCGGAATAGTCTGACAATACAGGGTCGTCGGAGGACACCATCGGGGTTGCCCAGGCCAAGGCTGGGCCGGATAAGGCACTGATAAGGTAACCCACCTTGGTCCTGTCGTGGGAGAATTGAGTAGGTCGGAAGGCGAAATACACCGTTAAAGCATCCAAGAACTCGCGAAGCTTGGTTGGTTCACCAGAGAAACAAGGGGTAGAAGCAGAGATTGTCGGAACATCACTGGTGCGGAGGGCCAAAGCCTGTCGTAACGCAGCATTTTCATTACGTAGTTGTTGCAACTCCTGGGCTTGTTGCTGAATCGTGGTTAACAGAGATTGCTCCGGATCTGCAGCAGCCGCCACTGTATTATCCATGGTGTTTGAGGACGTCGGAATGGTTAGGCGCTGCAATCTGTCACGACTCACGTGCTGCTTGCGCCTGGAATTTGCAGATCTGGTGGCGTGAATCTTCAATGTTCGGCTTTGGCCCAAAAAGGGGCGACTCTTTCTGGTAGCCACGGTGCTGTAGGCAATGGAGACACCAAGAACAGACCGTGCCCTTCAGAAAGTAGCGCCAGAGGGAAAAACCCCTTCCAAAGGGGAAAAACCTCCAAACAGGAAAAGTCCTGGAGAAAAACAAGAACAAACAAACAGGAATCCAAAAGGAGCAAAATTCAGAAAACACAGAATGCTGAGTCCAAAACCAAAAGGCAAGGAAATCAGGAGCGAAGACACCAACTGAGCAGAAAGTGTTGCAGCGCAAGGAAAGAGGAAAAACACAGCCCTTATATACCAACAAACAGGAAGTGACCCACAGGAAGTAAAAGGACACCATCTTAGATAGGGAAACAATATATAGAACAGAATAGTAGAGGAACCATAGAGAATAGGGAACAAGGAATGCTGGGAAAGCACAGGAATCTGGGAAGGAGGAAAAGACATAAAGAAAGGCACACAACAGACTGCAAACAGAAGAAAGGACAAGGAAACGAAGAAAAACAGGTAAGAGGGTTCAGAGACCCCTGGGACAGTGAAAGGCAGAAGGAAGAACGAGGCCCCAAGCAAATCTGGGGCCTCGAAACGCGCAGGAGAGGCTGGGGGCGCGCCGCGTCTTAATAACGCGGTGCGCGGCCCGAGCCGAACGCCCGGCCGAAGTCGAGCTCTCGGCTCGCGCCGCACCGCGCGGCGCGACAGTGGTGGTCAAAATAGTGGTGCACAGAGTAACTATCAGAACAACTATCAGAATAACTATCAGCCCCAACCGTTTCAGAGAAACTCGCAAAGAGCTGAGTATGCTCAACCACGTATCCCAGTAGGTCCCAATCAGTGTTCATATTGCAAGGAAGAGGGTCATTTCAAGTATAGTTGCCCTGCTTTGCTACAGCGCGCAAATGGTACTTCTGGTTTAAGAGGTCGAGGTGTTCCACAAGCACCTAGAGGAAGAGGACGTGGATATGTTCCCCAGAGCGCGCGCCCATTCCTCCCTCAAAACTCAATGAACAGATTTGATCAACAGGTTAATGCATCTGGTAGGACGGCTCAGTACTATACTGATGATTACTATACAGAGGGTGAGCATTTGGACAGTAATGATTGCTAGGACAGCCATAGACAAAGAGAGGGAGTTGTTTCAGTTCCAGCAGATCAGAGTGGGCCTTATGTTAAGGTGATTGCATCAGGTGTGTCAGAACCTTTTCTGTTGGATACTGGTGCTACCAAGAGTTCTATTATGCACTCAAAACTCCCTGGCGCACCTTTGTCTGGCGAAACAAATGTATCAGTAGGGGTTTCCGGCGCCCCAGTTAGAAATCCGATTTCTAACCCTATATCTCTTTCTGTTGGACCTTGTAAATTTGAAACACCCCTTATTTTGACGACAGGTTATGGCGAGAACTTGTTAGGATTAGATCTGTTAAAGAGATTGTATGCGACATTGTATTGCTCTCCTTCTGGAGTGTAACTCACATTGGGTAAGAAAGTGGTTTCACCAATGTATTTGTCAAAGGACAGATTTCCACCAGAATTTTCGTCTCTTCCTAATACTCTTTGGGCTACTGGACCTAATGATGTAGGTCTTTTGGAAATTCAGCCATATGTGATAACATTAAAAGCCAATGTTAAAATGCCACGTATTCCCCAATACAAGATCTCTAGTGAAGGGGAAAAAGCGTTGTTAGCAATTATTTGTGATCTGATTGAGAAGGATGTAATTGAAGAGACAAGAGGCAATGTTTGCAATAGTCCTGTTTTGCCTGTCTTGAAGCATACTGACCCTACTCAGCCACATGTTTATAGGTTTGTAATTGATCTTAGAGAGGTGAACAAAATAGTTGTGCCACAGTTTCCAGTCGTCCCCGGTATCACTGCATTGATGACAATGATTCCAGCTTCAGCCACTTGGTTTTCAGTGATAGACCTGAAAAATGCTTTCTTCAGCATCCCTATTGCAGAAGAGAGCAGGGACATTTTTGGCTTCAATTTGGGAGGACGAAGCTTCAGATTTAAGAGAGCTCCTCAAGGCTATTGTGAAAGTCCATCTATCTATAGTCAGGCTTTGAAAGCACAACTTGACACTCTTATGTTACCTGATGGCGCCACTCTCATTCAATATGTTGATGATTTGCTAGTTGCTGCAGATACTAAGGAGATCTGCAAAGAAGCAACATTGTCATTATTGCGTCATTTGTCTGATTTACACCACAAAGTGTCCCTTTCAAAGTTACAGTATTGTCAAAAAGAAGTGACCTATTTAGGTCATCTCTTTTCGAAGGAGGGAAGGCAACTGACCCCAGAGAGAATCAGGGCTGTTGCAGCAATGAGTATGCCAAGAACACAGAGAGAAGTGCGTGCTTTCTTGGGTATTACATCATATTGCAGACAATGGATACCTAATTTTTCATTAATAGCCAAACCCTTGGTGGCATTAACTTGTAAAGATACACCAAATCCCGTCCCATGGTCTGAAGATTGTCAGAAAAGTTTTGTCGAATTACGTGATGCATTATGTTCAGCTCCTGTGTTGGGTACCCCCAACTACAGCAAGCCTTTTACATTGTATGTCCATGAGAAAGAAGGTTGTGCGTTAGCAGTTTTGACACAACAGTTTGGAGACAGGGAGCGTCCATGCGCCTATTTCTCTTCAACCTTAGACCCAGTAGCTAAGGCACTACCAAGCTGCTTAAGAGCGGCAGCGGCAACTGCTGTTTCTATCCGACAGTCTGCTGGTTTAGTGATGAATAACACATTAATCGTAATGGTTCCACATGCAGTGGACACGTTGTTAAACAGAACCAAGACACAGCATTTAACTAGTGCTCGATTGTCAGGTTACGAGTTGACATTGTTAGCAAGCCATGTACATATAAAAAGATGCACTACACTTAACCCAGCTACGTTATTGCCATTTGTGATGGAGTTAGATACTTCTGAACAACATGATTGTCTCCATAGAACAGAAGAAGAAACGAAAGGAGAATAGACCTTCTGGACACTCCCCTTGCAAAGAGTGATGGTACTTTGTGGGTGGATGGTTCATGCTTTAAGCTTACGAATGGTGACACGACTGCAGCGTATGCTGTGACAACTTTGTGTACGATTGTTGAAGCTGCACGTATCCCACACAATTCAGCCCAAGCAGCTGAGTTAATAGCCCTAACAAGAGCATGTACAGTATCAAAAGGAATGAAAGTGACTATCTATACCGATAGCCAATATGCGTTTGGTGTGGCCCATAGTTTTGGGCGTTTGTGGAAGGAACGTGGGTTCCTGACCTCGCATGGAACTAAAATACAGCATGGTCAGTTGGTAAATGAGCTCCTTGATTCACTTACTTTACCGTTGCAAGTTGCGATTGTGAAGTGTAGCGCACATAAAAAGGTGACTGATGATGTTGGTCGTGGGAATGCATTTGCTAACGAGGTCGCAAAAGAAACGGCAAGGAATGTGATGAGCCGAATGTATGTCGCGGGCCCTGCAAGATGGATTGGTGATGTTGGAATGTGTGAAGACACGATAGAAAGCGTGAAATCGATTCAAGCTGAAGCCACAGAGAGAGAATTGAGTGTGTGGAGAGAAAGTACGGGTAAATTGGATGCGAATGGTTGTTGGGTCGAGTTGTCAGAACATCAAAGATGGTTGCTACCCGATGCGTATGTGCTTGCAGTAGTTACAATGGCTCATGGAATGGCTCACATCAGTGTGAAAGGGATTTGTAAGTTGTTGGCCCCAGTATGGCAAAATGCAGGAATTCCCAAGTGCGCAGAAAATGTGGTTAAAAATTGCATGGTATGCCTGAAACACAACCCTGGTAGAGGAACCCCAACTCCAGCTGGTCATTTTGCACCTCCTACGTATCCGTTTGAGGTTTTGCAGCTAGATTTCATCCACATGGAGAGGTGCAACAATTTAAAATACGTACTCGTTGTTGTTTGTGCCTTTTCAAGATGGGTGGAAGCCTATCCCCTAAAAGACAATACTGCGCTATCCACAGCCAAAGCCCTTGTGAAAGAGTTCTTCCCTAGATTCGGAATTCCGAGAATGATCTGGAGTGACAATGGAAGTGAATTTGTGGGTCAAGTGATGAAGAATGTATGCGAAGGGCTAGGCATAAACCAAAAGTTTCACGCTACAAATCACCCCCAATCAGCTGGATTAGTGGAGTGCTATAATGGCACTCTAAAGCTAAAATTGGCCAAGATACAAGCGAGCTCTGGTCTTAAATGGCCTGACGCTCTACCCTTAGCACTCCTATCAACCAGAATGACTGTGTATTCACGAGTGAAACTTAGTCCTTATGAAATAGTCTTTGGCCGCCCGGCCAATATATGGGGAGTGCCCAGGCCCAAGAAGTTTAGCGAGATCGAGCATCCTGTTTTGCTTGACTATCTGTATGAATTGACGGCTAAATTGCGTGTTTTACATCAACAGGTCCATGACACCCTGCCTCCGGTCTCTGAATCTCCAGGTCATCCCATTGAGCCTGGATCCTGGGTTTTAATAAAGAACTTTCAGCGAACCAAAAACGAGCAGCCCAGGTGGACCGGACCGCACCTCGTTCTTCTCTCCACAAGATCAGCTGTTCGAGTAGAAGGGAAGAAACACTGGATCCATGGGGCCCATTGCAAAAGGGTACCCCTACCTCTGCCATATGACCGGTGGGTCCAGGAAGGTGTCGCCGACTCAGAGACTGAAACCGTGCCACGTTTTCTGCCTTTCAGCGATGCACGAATAAAAGGAACACTCACTGAGAAAGAAAGTGATGACATTTTACAATCAGCAGTATCACCGTCAGTTCGATTGGACACTACAGAACCTGAACTCCTTTTTCAGGACCACACGATACCTGGGACTAACCGTTATAATCTACGACCAAGAATAAAGGACAAATAAAACAGTTTACTTTTCTTCCCTTTAGCAAAGTTCTCCAATATGGAAAATTATTTTTGAATGACTTTTTTTTTTTGTGTTTTTCGAACCTCCATCCGGGTTCAGCTGTAGGATCGTGGCTGAAAAGACTTAGGGGGGTAGCCTGTGGACACAAGGTCTACAGGTCTGGTTTGTTCTAGGGCGGCCTGGAACATTCAGAACACTCCTAAGTGAAGTAAACCAACCGCCACAAACGGCAACGGTTAGAGGATGGAATCTTTCCAAAATGGAGAACATGTTGAAAGACTGAGTTTCAAGAAGAGAATATGTGAAACGATAACCAGGAAACTGTTTTTGCTGCTGTGCATTTTTATGTTATTTAGTATACTTATGTTTTTTATAGGATATGTTTTATTCTGTTTTAACGTGATATTGGCACCCACTACCTCGTCTACACCTCCTCCTTCCACTGTTTCCCCAAATTCTTTTCAACTCCTCCCTAAACATGAATCTGCTAGGAGACTAGAGTTCATTAATAACTCCTTCATCCAGCTTTTGCATCAACACCAACTAGTGATAAATACAACTAACTGTTGGGTGTGTGGCCTTATGCCTCACACAGCAGATAAAGGTATCCCTTATCTGATCCTGCCTTTCAGCCACAATGGTTCCGTGTGGGCATTCAGAACGATATTCATCTATGCACACTACCCCCTACGTTTTGCGGAAGACAACCCTAAGAAAAATGCTTTAGTTAAAGGTATCATAGACATGATGAAGGACAATATCTTCTACGAGACTATCCCCAGAGATGAGACAATAGCATATATAGGATGGAACATGACCGGATATGAAGCCACAATGAGTGAGAAACAGCAAGCTAAGATATCTTCCCTGATTTGGGTTGTACCCCATCAGGGTCACCTGTGTCTGCAAGGTACTGGCAAGAATCCCAGAGCTCAGCTAGGGGAAAGCGTCTGCACTGAGACATATGTCTTCGCATCTCAGACCTCCCCTCCGCTCTTGGCAGCTAAGGGTACCTATTTCATCTGCCATGATAGAGCCTTTACATGGTTGCCCCCTGACTTTTCGGGCACATGCTTCGTTTCGTTCCTGTTGCCCCCCACCTACACAGCAGCGGCAGATTACCACAAGACAAGGATAGTTAGAGGAGTCTTCAGTGAAGAAGACACTGCAGGACAAGAATTTGGGGACTTCGTAAAGGGTTTTCTGCCGTTCTGGGGACAAATAAGTAACAGCAGGAGCATAAGGCAATTGATAAGAGTGGTTGAATCCACCGTGGGTGAAACCGCTGGTGCCCTTGGTAACTTGACTGCTGAGCTCCAGTCGGATCGTCTTATGACCCTTTAGAACAGGGTCGCATTAGATGTCATACTTGCAGACCGGGGTGGAGTATGTACATTGATCCAATCGAGTTGCTGTGTTTTTGTCCCAGATAACGCTCCAACAGTATACCAGGCCATCTCCAAACTGCATAGAATTTCCGAATCTATTCATTTAGATAGAGGAGATTGGTCATTAATGGGATGGTTCTGGGAACTGATATCAGCATGGGGATGGAAGATACTGATGGTCATTGGGATGATCTTGGCCATTCTTTTCCTGTTCTGTCTATGCGTGCAGTGTGCTCCTGCGATATGTGGCCTCTGTGTTACATCATGCATAAGGAAACCTGCACCAAGAGACGAGCTAAATACTAGGATGATGTTACAGCAACATCTCAACGACTTTAGAAACATAGAACTGGACTCAGATTAGCATGAGAATAGGTTTATTGCCTATGTAAGGGCAAAAGGAGGGTTTGTGGTTCTAAAAATTCTGGACCCATGTAATTTACTTTGCCACAGCAGTACGATTTTAGTATCAAAAGACCGATAATGACTAGTACACTAAGCATGAGCATTTTCGCTCAATTCCAGCAGCGTTTTCACCTCGAAATCGCCATTTTCGTCCTGCACTCGTGGCTCCCATTTTATACACGGCAGCCATTTTTAAAAGTTGCCCTCACATAGGCTTATAATACAGTCAGATTTGATTCCAAGGACACGTACACCTTGATTGACTTTTCTCTGACCTGGGCAAGCTGGAACCATTGCCTCAGGCCAAACCTGTTTGGTCAGTCCCTCTCCCAGTGGCCGAATCAGATAGCATCAAGGCACACCATGCCATAAAACCCTTATTATCGCTCACACACCCTGCCTAATCTTGCTCACACCTGCACCTGCTCTTTTCTTCTTCTTACTTTACGAGGGGGAGGTGCCTGTTTTTATTGGGGGTCCACACTTATCTGATGTAAAATACTAGGCCTTGCCGGGTAATTTATTATGGGTTGGATGACATGAAATATGAGGTTTCATCATGTCACTGTTTTTTCCTTTGTAGTGAAAACATGTGAATGACCAACCAAAATGTCAAGAATGTTTGCCTGAAGCTTAAAAAACTGTATATAAGGAAACCTGACTTTGCATTGACACACAGTCTCCTGAGAACATAAAAACCGTGCTGTTGTACTTCTAGGACGCTTGTTACTTGGTTGCAGCCAATAAATTCGATCTTTGACTGCACCTAGAACACTCTGAGTTTCTGTGGTCTGAATCAGGAAAGTACCCGAGGTCTTTGGGTGTACCCTGGCACCACTGGGTTACCGGATCAGTACCGGTTCTGAAAAACCCAGTACCTCAATGTTTTGCATTGTCCTTGTCGAATGCTTAGTTTTAGTAATGCTAGTTCATTTGAATTTATTTTGTCACCTTAGATAACCCCTGGAGATCCTGTATCTTTATAACTTTGCCTTACAAATTGTCTACATGACTTTGAGCTTACATTTATAATAAATCCTTTAACCGTATCCTTGACTGGAGTTTTCCTTGTATGGCCACATTGGTCATACTATGTAAATTAATTGGTTTGTATTGCAATTGTATTGATGGTTCTACCACATCCCATGCAGGGTCCAAAGATCATTTGACCTCAATCTGTATTCCTCAATCATTACCTTTTTAGGGCTATTTCCCTTTTTGTGTTTTTTTATAAGTGTGTACAGGGTTACATTTAAAACAGGAACACCTATGCACGTTCCCAACACTTCCACCAGAAGACAGCTCCAATACTCTGATTAGATTTGTCACAGAGTCTAAGAGAGTCCAAGTGGGGAAAAGGGGATTAGGAAGGGAACAGCTGGGAAGGAGACCTGTCAGAAGCAAAAGGTTAAAACACACACCATCAAAATTACATCTCATGAAATCAGTACTAGGCTATGACTCTAAGCATCATCATTCTGAAAACATGAACTCCCTAAGAATAGACTTAAAATGACTAGGCTTCAAGATGACTGGATACCTGTGAGGGATTCAAGAGAGGTTAAATGAAACTTTCAAATTCAAGTATTTTCCATTGCATGAGAATCAGGAAAACAATCTGAAATAAGTTCTGAATCATCTTATGAATCCTTTTTGAAAATACATATTAGGAACACACTACATTACATCTAGAACTCTGGCCTTTTGTCCTCTCAAAATGTTGGAACATGAATTGCGCACATTGCAGATTTTCACATAGCTAGTAAACACCATAGAAGGATTGTGCACCATGAATAACACGACGTAGATTCAAGGAATAAATCACGTGACTTGTCAACTCGAGTACTACCAAGTAAATGCCTTAGAATGGTAGCGCACAATGATATAACATGAATTAAGCACAAGGAAAGAATTGTGCGTCTTGCCGATTCGAATGCCACCATGTAACTGCCAAGGAATGATAGCGCACAATGAATACCATGAATTAAGCACGAGGAAAGAATGGCGCGTCTTGCTGATTTGAATGATACCATGTAAATGCCAAGTAATGGTAGTGTGCAATGAATATCAAGGGTTAAATCACTAGAAAACGAATCGCGCGTCTTGCCGATTCGAAGGCCACCATGTAACTGCCAAGTAATGGTAGCGCACGATGAATATCAAGGGTCAAAACACAAGAAAACAAATCGGGTGTCTTGCCGATTCGAATGCTACCATGTAAATGCCAAGGAATGGTAGCGCACTATGAATAACATGAATTAAGTACGAGGAAAGAATTGCGCGTCTTGTCGATTCAAATGCTACCATATAAATGCCAAGGAATGGTAGCGCACAATGAATAACATGAATTAAGCACGAGGAAAGAATCGCGCGTCTTCCCGATTCGAATAACAGCATGCAAATGCCAATAAACGCCCAAGCGCACATTCACACGCGCAAGAGTAATTTGTTTATCATGCAAGAATTAGGCCCAAGAATATATTCGAGCGTCCTCGATAACGGGGTCGGGGGCCCAGCCCAACCTCCGTCTTACCGCCCTGATTAAGGATCACCAATGTAGAATGAAGGGCAGAGGCCTGGAAGATCAAAGAAGGCCACCGGAACAGGAACTCAGGAAGTTGCTGCTGCTCTGCACCGCGACCTCTGAATAGTGAGCACGTGGAGCTGGGCTGGCTCCCTTATATAGAGTCTTGGCCCAGCCCACCAACCACACCCAGGCATGCTGCAGGGAAAGCTTCTAGAAGGCCCTGGAAGGGGACCACACCCTGACACAGTCTGGAAACCTGCAGCAGTACTTAGCATGTGAACAGTATTTATATGCATGCTAAACATAAGTCTTTAAGATTAAACTCTGCAATGCAAAAGGTTAAACAACATCATATCATCACAATGCATCAATTATGTTAGCTTGAAACTGTTGGGTTTTTGCATTCTTGTCGCCGGTAGAGCGCGCACTGCCCTGATGTTGACAGTACTCCCCTCTCCAAGACGCGCTCCAGGGCCTGGTTTGTCTGGATTGAGACGATGAAAACGTTTCACAAGTGATGGAGCATGGATATCAGATGCGGAAACCCATGAGTTACTTTCAGGGCCATAACCTTTCCATGAGATTAAGTACCATAGGTTACGCCCTCTCAGTTTAGAATCCAACGCTTTCTTGACTTCGTATTCTTCTTCCCCCTGTACTAGAACTGGAGCTGGATGAGGGCGGACCTTCTGGACTGCCTTTTTCAAAAGGGAAGTGTGGAACACTGGATGAATCCGCAATGATCTTGGCAATTGCAGTTTATAGGTCACAGGATTGATTTGCTGAAGGATAGTGTAAGGACCTATGAATTTGGGGTTGAACATGTGTTTCTTCTTGAAGTCTATATGTTTTGTGGAAAGCCACACTTTGTCACCTGGATGATACTGCGGTCCCTCACAATGTTTCTTGTCATAATGCTTTTTGTATTTTTTGTTTGGCCTTTTCTAAATGCTGTTGAATCAGTTTCTGGGTTTGATGCAAATGTTGAATGGATTCTAACAAAGCTGGAGTAAGAGAACTTTCATGAGGAATTGTGATGGGCAATGTGTCAGGATAATAGCCAAACAAACCAAATAAAGGTGTAACGCCAGTAGAAGTGTGGAATGAGTTATTGTAGGCTAACTCAGCTAACCAGAGCATTGATGTCCAAGAATGAAGTGCTTTTTCAGCGTAAGCGCGTAGGTATTGCTTCAAAGTCTGATTTAGTCTCTCCGTTTGACCATCTGTTAGAGGATGGTGGCTAGTAGATAGGGTAGATGTCACTTGGAGTGTTTTACAATACGTCTTCCAGAAATTGGAGGCAAATTGCGACCCCCGATCGGAGAGGATCATTTTTGGCAATCCATGATAGCGAACCACTCTATTCAGTAAAATAGTTGCCAGTTCACTGGAGGTGGGCAATTTCTTACAGGCAATGAAATGTCTATATTTCGTGAGACTATCTACTACCGCCAGAATTACTGAATGCTGTTGAACCACTGGCAGACCGGTAATAAAGTCTAAAGAAATGTGCTCCCACTGACGACTTGGGGTTGGGAGTGGGTGTAACAACCCTTTTGGTTTTGAATGACTTGTTTTAGAGCGAGCACAGACTTCGCAGTTGTTTACCATTGTTTTTACATCTTTTGTTAGGGTAGGCCACCAAAAATAGCGTTGGATTAATTCAAGAGTTTTAGGAGTACCTGGGTGACCTGCCGTAGGTATAACATGCAACCAATGAAACACTATCTTGTGAAGTTTGGTAGTGGGCACGAACAAACGAGCGTCATGAAAAGGTAGTCCTTGCTTGATTGACCTTTTGGGATCTGCTTGGGCCCATGTCTGCCATTTCTCAACAGTGAAAGAATTGCGGATGTCTTCAAAGAAGTCTTCCGTTTTTATGATACATAGGACTTTGTCAGGAGCAATGATAGCTCTGGAGGTTTGAACAGCAGGCAAAGTGGTAGACTCTTGGGGGACAAGGCATCAGCTTTGCGATTATCTTTCCCAGGCCGGAAGGTTAGCACAAAATCAAATTCGGCAAAAAACAGCATCCAGCGTAATTGCGGAGGAGTCAAAAGTCTGGCGGAACTCATGAATTGAAGATTACGATAATCAGTATATACTGTGACAGTGTATTTGGCACCCAACAAATTATGTCTCCATTCTTTAAAGGCGTCACGAATCACCAGAAGCTCTTTTCCGCAATGACATAGTTCTGTTCGGCTTCATTCAACTTCCGAGACATGTAAGCTACAGGATGAAGTTGACCAGTGTCCTTGTTTCGTTGCAACAAGACTGCTCCTATTGCCACATCTGAAGCATCAGCTTCCACTATGAAGGGTCGATCCGCGTCAGGATGAGTCAAGACTGGGCAGTGGAGAAAGCTTCTTTCAAAGTTGAAAAGGCATGGTCAGCTTCTGGGTACCATACAAATTTCTCCTTCTTTCTTAATAACTTAGTGATTGGAGCCACTGTCTGGGAGAAATGATTTATGAATCTCCGGTAAAAATTTGCAAACCCCAGGAAACACTGTACATCACGAACAGTTTTTGGGGTGGGCCAATCAGATACGGCCTTTACTTTCTTTTCAGCCATCACCATCCCTTGAGGGGTAAGGATAACCCCCAAAAACTCAACTGTGGTAACATGAAACTCGCACTTGGTTAGTTTGCAATATAAATGGTGCTTTCGAAGGGCTGCTAGAATTTTCTTGACATGTTAGACATGTTCATTTTCATTGTCTGAGTAGATCAAAATGTCATTGATGTAGACTATGGCAAATATGTTGAGGTACTCTCTAAGAACATCATTCAAGAAAAATTGAAATGCTGCCGGAGCATTACACAGACCAAAAGGCATGACGGTGCATTCAAAATGGCCATCTCTTGTCTTGAACGCTGTTTTCCACTCGTCACCTTCTCTCATTCTGACCAAATGATAAGCACCTCGAAGATCAAGCTTCGTGTAGATTTTTGCTTTCTTTACTTGCTCCAGTAAGACCGGAATTAGGGGCAAAGGATATTTATTCTTGATGGTGACTTTGTTCAATCCCCTATAGTCGATACAAGTTCGAAGTTCTCCATTCGCCTTCGGAACAAAAAACAAAGGTGAAGCTGCGGGAGACTTAGAAGGGCGAATCAAACTATTCTCCAAGAATTGATCTAGGTATTTTCGCAAATGTTGATTTTCATGTTCTGACAGGGCATACACACGACAGTTGGGAAGTATTGCACCTGGAACTAGATCAATTTGACAGTCATAAGATCTATGAGGAGGTAAGTTCTCTGCTTCTTTCTCATCGAATACATCTTCGTAAGATGAATACTGTTTGGGCAACTGAACTTCTTTCTCCGCGGCAGTAGCTATGTAACAGTTGCAAACTTTTGATACTTGAACCTTTTGGAGACATTTTTCTTTACATAGCGCAGATGAGAACACAACCTTTCGTTCTGCCCAATTATTCTCTGGATTGTGATGAGTTAACCATGGCAAGCCAAGGATAATCCCATACTGGGGAGCATGGATCACGTCAAGGATAAGTTTCTCTTTATGTTTCTTTCTTTGATTTTTATCTTCACAAATCACCGACAAGGGGACAGTCTGAAGAGTTACCGGAGCTCCAGTCAAGAGTTTTCCATCGACTGCCTGGATGATTTCTGGGGACTTCTTTTCAATACATGGGATTCCCCATGCACGAACCAATCGGGCGTCAACAAAGTTCCCGGTAGCCCCAGAATCGACTACAGCCTTCTTGAAATAGGTCTTTTTCTTAACCTGAACTCTTATTCCCAATTTGAGATGTCTAGATTGTGAAGGGTCCATGGTGACACCCAAAAGCAACCCTTCTCTGCATCTTGGGTGCTTTAGTTTTCCGACTCGACTTGTGCATTGGCTGCAACCTTCTGAACTGGACCTCGCTTGCTCTTTGGTTTGATTGGACAATCTTTGGCAAAATGACCCTTCCGCCCACAATAGAAACATTGTCCATTCTTTCTGCGTAGGTCCTTTTCATCTTTGGCCAAAGGTCTCCTGATGGTTCCAATTTCCACCGGTTCCGGCCTTCTTTGTTTTGGAGTTCTTGAGTTCCTGTTATCGTGAACACGCCAGGAATATTTTTCAGTCTTTTTGCGCGTTCCTTTTCATTCTGTTAAACGATGATCAAGCCTGAAGACAAGGTTTATTAATTCTTGACAGTCTGTAGGTTGCGGGTCGATTTGCGCTAAGATATCTTTTAGCTCCTCTTTGAGTCCCTTGTAAAACAAGGCCGCTTGTTTTTCTTCAGGCCAGGATGTCTCAGTGACCAGCCGATTAAAGTTGGCTAAATATGACACTAAGGGGGTCATTACAACATTGGCAGTAAAAGCCGCTTACCGCCGTGCAGAAGACTGCCAGCATACCGCCGCGGCCGCGGAATTCCGCCACGGTCATTATGACCCACAGCTCGGAATCCGCCAAAATTCAGACACCCACACAAGTTGCCACACCAAAGGTCAGTGATAAACTGGCGATAACAAAACCTCCACTGTCACACCAACAGGAATACGCCCACACTATCACGACCCACGAATCCATGCGACGGTCTTTCAACCGCGGTATTCCATTGGCGGAACACACCGCTGCGCTCAAAATACACACACATTTACAAAACACAGCCACATTGGACACTTCGAAATACACACACCTGATACACATACACACACCACTCCCACACACCCAATACAATATAAAACACACACCCACATCACCCACAAACCCCTACGATCAAAATCACAAAAGAAGGCCAGAGAGAGACACTACAATCTACAAACAAGCATCCACAGGCACACAAGTCCATCACCCACATAATTTCCTCCCCCCTCACACAACACACCACTAAATATCACCCCACATATCACAACACATTTTCCCCACACATCACCCACACCACCCCATGGCACGGCAAAGACACCCCAGGTTCTCTGAGGAGGAGCTCAGGGTCATGGTGGAGGAAATCATCCGGGTAGAGCCACATCTATTCGGATCACAGATGCAGCACACCTCCATTGCTAGGAAGATGGAGCTATGGCGCAGAATAGTGGACAGGGTCAATGCAGTGGGACAGCACCCAAGAAATAGGGATGAAATCAGGAAGAGGTGGAACGACCTACGGGGGAAGGTGCGTTCCGTGGTATCCAGACACCACATTGCGGTACAGAGTACTGGCGGCAGATCCCCACCTCCTCCCCCACAACTAACAACATGGGAGGAGCAGGTCTTGGCGATTCTGCATCCTGAGGGCCTCAAAGGAGTAGCTGGAGGAATGGACTCTGGTAAGTCAAACCTTAACTATCTTATCCCCCACCCTACCTGCATGCTATCACATACCCCCACCCTTGCCCTCACCCCATCACTCCTACTCCTCACACATGTCCAACTATCACAAACCACACATCCCAACACCAAGCCCTGCATGCAACACCAAAGCATGGACACCCATCACCAATGCATGGCCACGGCACACCCCCATACACCCCCCTAAACCATCATCACACAAGGTCCCACACAAGAATGCAAGCACTGTGGTACACGGTCACCCACCCATTG
Organism: Pleurodeles waltl; assembly: GCF_031143425.1. Lineage (NCBI taxonomy): Eukaryota > Metazoa > Chordata > Amphibia > Caudata > Salamandridae > Pleurodeles > Pleurodeles waltl. The sequence continues at coordinate 1,695,385,942 of NC_090440.1, forward strand.
CACACCATGGTACACACAGATGCAATAATCATGCTTTTACACCCCTGCAGGACCCCTACCCAACGTCACCACACAGGAGGGTCCACACATGTCCACACCACCAACAGAAGAGGCCCACAGTGATGACAGCAGCTCTGTCCAACTGGATCTAGATGACCAGTCCGGCCCATCTGGGACCTCGGGACAGTCAGTTCCCCTCACACAGTCACAGCCCACCACAGAGCTTCTCCGCTCTGGAAACACCAGCACAGCACCCACCCAGCGGGCCCATACCTCTGTCCCCAGGACACGTCAATCAGCAGTGTGTCCACCACTACAGGGAACCCAGGCTAACCCACCACCCCAACAACAACAGGGACCTGGGGGCAGTGGTAGTAGGCACACCGTTCAGGGGACAGAGGCCCAGGAACACAGGTGAACTGGGAGGGCTGCTGTGCGACAGGGGGAGGACAGGCCCAGGGAACCCACTCTCCACGAGGCCCTCTCCAACATCATGGGAGCCTACCATCATTCCCAGGAGACGATGGCAACGGTACTGGCCAAGTTTCAGGAGACCCAGCGGCTGCAGGAGGAACAGTATTTGGGCTTCAGGGAGGAACTCAGATCCATCAATAACACCCTGGGCACAATCGTAGGGGTGCTGAAGGAAGTCCTCAACACCAGGAGGGACACTGTGGCACAACAAGGGGCCCCTGACACTAACCTGGACGATGAACTGCCCACCACCTCCGCCGGCGCTAGTGGACAGGAGGCACCGCCACAGGACCACCACACCAGCACCTCACCCCCTGCAGATGGAGAACCACCCCGCAAACGGTCCCTGAGATCCAGGACAAAGACAGAGAACGATGCCAAGACCCCGCCAAGAAATGAGACCGCCCTGAATGTCATGCTTTTGTCCCACCTTGTCACCCTGTCCATCCTCAAACTGCCCCAGCTCCACTTCCTATGCCCCTTTGGACAATGCACCTGTGAAACAAATAGACTGGACTCTGCCATGGACATTCCTACACCATCACCCATCACCATTTTACAGCATTCTCCAATATTGAGCACCAAAATAAACACCCTTAAAGCACAAAACAATCTGGAGTCTGTCTGTGATTTCGAAATAGTGTATTAGCAATTACAGTGACAAAATGCTCTTTCAATTGTAATGTCAACATACCTATGTCACTCAGCTCTAGTCCATGAGGAAACAAAGCAGATGTCACACAGTGGGACCCACATCTGTGAAATCGTAAGGGAAAGTGAAAACTCAGTGACCATACACTGAGTGAAAAGGACAGACAGTAGAGAGGTAGTAGTGTTAAATTACATGTAGTAGGCAGGTTTGTCTTCTTTCTTACCTGTGTCTCACTGGAAGTATTGCAGGATAACCGAGTTCCTGTTGTCGATGTCCTCTTCTTCTGCTTCCTCGTCTTCACTGTCCACAGGCTCCACAGCTGCCACAACACCTCCATCTGGACCATCCTCCTGCAGAAAAGGCACCTGTCATCGCAAATCTAAGTTGTGAAGCATACAGCAGGCCTTGTGGATCTGGCATACCTTCTTTGGTGAGTAGAATAGGGAACCACCTGTCATATGGAGGCACCTGAACCTGGCCTTCAGGAGGCCGAAGGTTCTCTCTATAATCCTCCTAGTTCGCCCATGGGCTTCAGTGTAGCATTCCTCTGCCCTTGTCCTGGGATTCCTCACTGGGGTCAGTAACCATGACAGGTTGGGGTACCCAGAGTCACCTTCAAATGTCGAGGAACAACTGTTAGACACACACTAACCTGTAGGGATATCCCCAGACCCAGGCAACTATTCCCACTGATTTTGTTCCAGGTGCTCACATAATAGCTACACACGGTGCCTCTCGAGTTGCCCCATCACAAAAGGGATGCTGCTATTCCGCAGGATGTAAGCGTCATGCACTGAGCCAGGGAATTTGGCATTCACATGGGAGATGTACTGGTCTGCCAAACACACCATCTGCACATTCATCGAATGATAACTCTTCCGGTTTCTGTATACCTGTTCACTCCTGCGGGGGGCCAACGCCATATGTGTCCCATCAATGGCATCTATGATGTTGGGGATATGTCCCAGGGCATAGAAGTCACCTTTCACTGTAGGCAAATCCTCCACCTGAGGGAAAACGATGTAGCTCCGCATGTGTTTCAGCAGGGCAGACAACACTCTGGACAACACGTTGGAAAACATAGGCTGGGACATCCCTGATGCTTTGGCCACTGTAGTTTGAAAAGACCCACTTGCAAGGAAATGGAGTACTGACAGCACCTGCACTTGAGGGGGGATTCCTGTGGGATGGTGGATAGCTGACATCAGGTCTGGCTCCAACTGGGCACAAAGTTCCAGGATTGTGCCACGATCAAGCCTGTAGGTGATGATTACATGTCTTTCCTCCATTGTCGACAGGTCCACCAGCGGTCTGTACACCGGAGGATGCCGTCATCTCCTCACGTGTCCCAGCGGATGGTGCCTATGAAGGACAACAGCGAGCACAGAGTCAACCAACTCAGAGGTACATACACACAGCTTACACAGAACACAATACATAATCCAAAATTAGCATGTATGAGTGTTGAGGCCAGGCCTAGGTATGTGTGACGCAGTTAAAAATAGAGCCATGTGGGCCCCTGAAATGGCGGCTGTCTGACCTGTAAAGTGGGACAATGGGATTCTGTATTGGTTAACATTGGACCCTATGGGTCCCAGGAGCCAATGACGATGTACACTGGCGGTGACGGTATGCACCGCCGCGGACATGACCGCAATTTTCTATCTGTTCAATCACTCGATACCTGATCTTCTACAGGATAGGACCTACACTGCAAGTGCTGCTGTGACCTCAGTCTGGAAGAGACAATGGCTCGTGCGTCTGGGGAAAGGGCCCCTGCCTTGAGCACGGAGGAGTTGGAGAAACTTGTGGATGGGGTCCTCCTCCAGTACACGCTACTCTACAGTCCTTCAGACAAACAGGTAAGTACACTGGGAGCATGCTGTATTGGCTATGTCTGTGTGGAGTGGGGTGGATGAAAGATAGGGGGGGAGAATGAGGTGTGCATGAAACGACGGTGAGTTCATGTGCCACATGGCAAGGGTAGGGATGCGGGCCAATGACTGTGACGGGGCAGTTGGTAATAACTTCTCTTTTTCCCCTGTACAATTCCTGTAGGTCAGCGCCCACCAGAAGAAGGATATTTGACGTGCCATCGGGGGTCTATCACAGACGGAGCGCCCACTGCCGTAAGAGATGGGAGGACATTCGCCGCTGGAGCAAGAAGATGGCGGAGGCCCAGCTGGGGAGGGCCTCCTAACGTGGGAGGGGTGCCCGTCGCACCATGACCCCCCTGATGTTCAGGATCCTGGCGGTGGCGTACCCGGAGTGTGATGGGCGCTTGAGGGCATCACAGCAGCAACAAGGGGGTGAGTACACTCTCATTCTGCTGATTCAGTGCGCAGTGGAGGTGTCTGGGTGGGGGAGGTCGGCTGTGGGTTCCCCTAGGCCAGGACGAGTGTGCTAGTTAGGTCCCCTTTTTCAGGCAGGCCCTGTGGCACCCCACCCGGGTACAGTGCCAACTACACCTAGTCAGGCTCCTGTGACATCCATGTGTGCAGATGTCGGCCATAGCCTTGTAGGCCATGTCCCAGGGATTGCATAGTGGACCCCAAGTGCGCGGCGTAGTGCAGGGGGCTTCTGTGTCTGTCGTGTCTGCCAACGGTAGTGGTAATGCATGCACTCAACATCTCTTTCTTCTGTGTCCCCCCCCCCTTTTTGTGGTCTCCCTGTTCTTGTGTGCATTAGCATCATCAGGCGGAGGAGCAGAGGCACCGGAGCAGGAGGGAGCTGCATCCCTCATGGCCCTGGAGGGCGACACTACGTAGTGTGATTTTACCAGTGGGACGGAGGGCGAGGGGAGCTCCACGGTGGGGACAGGAGCTGACACCAGTGATACGGACTCGTCCTCTGATGGGAGCTCCCTTGTGGTGGCGGGCCCATCTGTGCCCCCACATCTACAGGTACAGCCGCCACCCCCCCTTCCAGCACCGCCCTCCCAGCAGCCCCTCAGCCTTTGCCCCGTGCCCGCTCACCCAGGAGGGTGGGCATCTCCTTCACCCCAGTCACCTCAGGCCCTGCCCCAGTCACCCCTACTGCCCTCAGTGAGGAGGCCATTGACCTCCTCAGGTCCCTCACTGTTAGGCAGTCTACCATTCTGAATGCCATCCGGGGTGTAGAGAGGCAGTTGCAACAAACCAATGCATTACTGGAGGGCATTCATTATGGTCAGGCAGCCCTTCAGCGAGCTTTTCAGACTCTGGCCTCAACACTGATAGCAGCCATTGTCCCTGAATTCTGGAGTGCACCAGGCAGCAGGGCAGCCAGTGTGGCAAGGAGCCACAGCACGGACAGTCCCCCACCTGTCAAGCATCAAAAGTTGTCCAGTGCCCGGCGGAAGAGGGGGAAGACACCAGCCACCAAAGCCGCTCCCAGGGGTACAGGTGGGAGTGTGGAATCAGCTGAGACACCTTCCAAGGTGGGGAAGGGGCACAAGAAACCCGGATGTCTGGGAAGATCGGCACGGCGGAGAAGACCACCATCAGCCCCGCTGCTCAGGAGAAGACCACCATCAGCCCCGCTGCCCAGGAGGTGACCGCCATCAGCCCCGCTGCCCAGGAGGTGACCGCCATCAGCCCCGCTGCCCAGGAGGCGACCGCCATCAGCCCTGCTGCCCAGTATGACCACCAGCAGCAGCCCCGCTGGCCCTGACAGGACCGCCAGCACCAGCCCCGCTGGCCAGGAGGTGACCGCCAGCAGCAGGCCCGCAGGCCCAGACAGGACCACCAGCACCTGCCCCGCTGGCCCAGACAGGACCGCCAGCACCAGCCCCGCTGGCCAGGAGGCGACCGCCAGCACCAGCCCCGCTGTCCCAGACAGGACCACCAGCACCAGCCCCGCTGGCCAGGAGGCGACTGCCAGCAGCAGCCCCGCAGGCCCAGACAGGACCGCCAGCAGCTGAGTCGCTGCCAAGGACACCGCCGCCACAAGCACCGCTGCAAAGGACACCGCCGCCACAAACACCGCTGCCAAGGACACCGCCACCACAAGCACCGCTGCCAAGGACACCGCCGCCACAAGCACCACTGCCAAGGACACCGCCGCCACAAACACCGCTGCCAAGGACACCGCCGCCACAAGCACCACTGAACAGGACACCGCCGCCACAAGTACCGCTGGCCCATGAGCGCCAAGAGCACTGACGCTACTGAGTCTGCCACGAGCAGGATGAAGCACTCTGGGCACCAAGCCCCCTCCAGAACCAGTGGAGATTTACATCCACTACCTCAGACCTTGGCAGGATGAAGCACTCTGGGCACAAAGCCCCCTCCAGAACCAGTGGAGTATCACATCCACTACCTCAGTTCTTGGCAGGATGAAGCACTATGGGCACAAAGCCTCCTCCATAACCAGTGGAGTATCACATCCACTGCCTCAGTCCTTGGCAGGATGATGCACTCTGGGCACAAAGCCCCCTCCAGAACCAGTGGAGACTGTTATCCACTTGAGAGACTGTGGCTTTACACTCCCCAGGATTGAACAGTGGGCAAACCACCCACTGTAGAGACTTGAGAGACTGTGGCTTTGCACTCCCCAGGATTGAACAGTGGGCAAACTTCCCACTGTAGAGACTTGAGAGACTGTGGCTTTGCACTCCCCAGGATTGAACAGTGGGCAAACCACCCACTGTAGAGATTTGAGAGACTGTGGCTTTGCACTCCCTAGGATTGAACAGTGGGCAAACCACTCACTGTAGAGACTTGGGAGACAGTGGCTTTGACTCCCCAGGATTGAACAGTGGGCATGTGGCCCACTCGTGGATTTGGCGTTGTGCACTCAACCGGCTGAGGAGCCCCCCCTTTCCCTTCCCCCTGAGGTGCCTGTTTTATTTCTATCTGATGCCCCTGCAGTGTTCTCTCCGTCATGTTTGGGTACCTTGTGTGGGCCTCGACCATGCAGAGTGGGCCCAGTGTTCCACGGACTTAAATGGAGCAATACCTGGACTTCTATTCTTGGTGTATATATTTGTTAATAGTGTATATATATTTTTGCGTACTGGATTTTAATAGATTACAATGGTTACACTCATTTTCTTTTGTCTTTGCATTCTTCCGGGGGGGTTGTGGGGTGTAACTGTAATGTATCATACTGTATTAGTGTGTGCGTTGTAGTGGGTGAGGGTGGAGGTGTTGCGTATTGCGTGTGTGTGTCCCTGTTTTTTCCCTCCCCCTCCCCTGTGTCGTAGGTGCAGTACTCACCGTGGTCTTCACAGCCGGCGTTCGTGCTCCTGGTAGAGGAGCAAGAAGATAAAGGCTGGGAAAATGTGAAGCTCTGGTTCCATGGCGTCCTGGTTCCTCGTGGGGTGTGTAGAGGTGAGCGTTTTCCCTTCGAAGTCCAGTTTCCGCCGTGTTTTTGTTCGCGGTGAATCCGCCCCGGAAAAGGTGGCGGATTGGTAGGTTGTGATACTGTGGGCGGTACATTGTCCTCCGCCTGTCTGTTGGCGGTGACCGCCGCGCTATTTGTTTGAACCGCCGTGGCGGTCGGAGTGTTAAAGTGGCTGTCTTTGTTGGCGGTTTCCGCCACGGTCGTAATTCCAATTTTTTTACCTCCGGTCTGTTGGCGGTTTTAGCGCCGCTTTAACACCGACCGCCAGGGTTGTAATGGCTAAGTGCTAAGTCCTGATTTCCTTGGCGTAAGTCTAATAATTCACGATCTGCTGACATTGTTACAGTTCTACGATCAAAAACTCGCTCATACTCACGAACAAAATTTCTCCAGTTGTACAACAGGGGACTATCTTTACGCACAAGAGGAATAGCCCAGGTAGCTGCATCTCCAGACAGATATGATAGCAAGAAAGCTACTTTGGACTGGGCATCGGGGAAAGTATGTGGTTTGCAGGTGAAGTGTAATTCCACTTGAACCAGGAAAGATTGCGCTTTCAAGGGGTCACCTCAGAAACGTTCTGGGGGAGCTAAAGGAATGGCTGAAGGAACATTGAGGGAAATGTTTGTCGGATTACCTCCAGAAGTCTGAGAAGAAGTACCTGGCCAAGACACACCTGTGGTTCCTTCTTCTCTACCTTATCCTGTAACTGACTCACTCTCTCAGCTAGGCTAGTTGACAAATCTTTTGATGATGCCACCTCTGGCTGGAGCTGGGTGATAGCCTTGACTAGCTCGTCGAGTGTGGCCTTGCTGAGAACATACACAAACCAGGAGGATAATAATTTGTGGGCTCACTATTCTGTCAGAGTCACCAGATCCTCGGGGTCTGTGCACGTTCCCAACACTACGACCACAAGACAGCTCCAATACTCTGATTAGATTTGTCACAGAGTCTAAGAGAGTCCAAGTGGGGAAAAGGGGATTAGGAAGGGAACAGCTGGGAAGGAGACCTGTAGGAAGCAAAAGGTTACAACACACAACATCAAAATTACATCTCATGAAATCAGTACTAGGCTATGACTCTAAGCATCATCATTCTGAAAACATGAACACCCTAAGAATAGACTTAAAATGACTAGGCTTCAAGATGACTGGATACCTGTGAGGGAATCAAGAGAGGTTAAATTAAACTTTCAAATTCAAGTACTTTCCATTGCATGAGAATGGGGAAAACAATCTGAATGAGTTCTGAATCATCTTATGAATCCTTTTTGAGAATACATATTAGGAACACACAACATGACATCTAGAACTCTGGCCTTTTGTTCTCTCAAAATGTTGGAACACCATAGAAGGATTGTGCACCATGAATAACACAACGTAGATTCAAGGAATAAATCACGCAACTTGTCAACTCGAGTACTACCAAGTAAATGCCTTAGAACGGTAGCGCACAATCAATAACATGAATTAAGCACGAGGAAAGAATCGCGTGTCTTGCCAATTCGAATGCCACCATGTAACTGCCAAGGAATGGTAGCGCACAATGAATAACATGAATTAAGCACGAGGAAAGAATCGCGCGTCTTGCCGATTCGAATGCCACCATGTAACTGCCAAGGAATGATAGCGCACAATGAATACCATGAATTAAGCATGAGGAAAGAATCGCACGTCTTGCCGATTCGAATGATACCATGTAAATGCCAAGGAATGGTAGTGTGCAATGAATATCAAGGGTTAAATCACTAGAAAACTAATTGCGCATCTTGCCGATTCGAAGGCCACCATGTAACTGCCAAGGAATGGTAGCGCACAATGAATATCAAGGGTTAAAACACAAGAAAACGATTTGCGTGTCTTGCCGATTCGAAGGCCACCATGCAACTGCCAAGGAATGGTAGCGCACAATGAATATCAAGGGTTAAAACACAAGAAAAAACGAATTGCGCGTCTTGCCGATTCGAATGCTACCATGTAAATGCCAAGGAATGGTAGCGCACAATTAATAACATGAATTAAGTACGAGGAAAGAATTGCGCGTCTTGCCGATTCAAATGCTACCATGTAAATGCCAAGGAATGGTAGCGCACAATGAATAACATGAATTAGGCATGAGGAAAGAATCGCGCGTCTTGCCGATTCGAATGCTACCATGTAAATGCCAAGGAATGGTAGCGCACAATGAATAACATGAATTAAGCACGAGTAAAGAATTACACGTCTTGCCGATTCGAATAACAGCATGCAAATGCCAAGAAACGCCCAAGCACACATTCACACGCGCAAGAGTAATTTGTTTATCATGCAAGAATTAGGCCCAAGAATTTGAGCGTCCTCGATAACGGGGTCAGGGGCCCAGCCCAATCTCTGTCTTACCGACCTGATTAAGGATCACCAATGTAGAATGAAGGGCAGAGACCTGGAAGATCAAAGTAGGCCACCGGAACAGGAGCTCAGGAAGTTGCTGCTGCTCTGCACCGGGACCTCTGAATAGTGAGCACGTGGAGCTGGGCTGGCTCCCTTATATAGAGTCTTGGCCCAGCCCACAAACCACACCCAGGCAAGCTGCATGGAAAGCTTCTAGAAGGCCCTGGAAAAGGGCCAAACCCTGACACAGTCTGGAAACCTGCAGCAGTACTTAGCATGTGAACAGTATTTATATGCATGCTAAACATAAGTCTTTAAGATTAAACTCTGCAATGCAAAAGGTTAAACAACATCATATCATCACAATGCATAAATTATGTTAGCTTGAAACTGTTGGGTTTTTGCATTCTTGTCGCCCGTAGAGCGCGCACTGCCCTGATGTTGACAGTTGGGGGATAAAATGCATACTTGAATGTGGCTCAGTATGCACACAGTCACAGAATGGGTTGCAGACTGGTGTGTTCAGGGCGTGAAGAGCGTCTGTGGTCTGTCAGAAACTGTGAGGGACTCAGGTCTCATTTTTCAGTATCTAGATAATGTTGCCTCTTAGTGCTGATGTGGGCTCCAGAAATACGGGAACAAGGAGACCAGTCAGCTACATACTTTAATTTTGAACATTCCATATCTGTTCTGTACCAGAACACCACTACCCTAGATTAACAGTCTTGTGTTCTATATGATCACTTCTGTATCACAGAGCAGCATAATTCTATGCTGTACGAGAGCACTTGAAATTAAGAGCACCCTATTTGCTTCCTATTCCAGCACACCTACATCTTACATTAGCATATATAAATTGAATATCAACGTGGAAATATGTTTTAGAAGCACATATGCATGCAGTGCCAAGACACCTGACATTAGGAGCACCCCATTGTATTTAATACTACATTTGTGTTCTATATCAGCATACTGGTACATATGTGCTGTGCTCGGACACATGCGATTTAGAACAGTTTGCTTGTATAGTATACCATTACAATTACACCTTAAATCAGCATGTTTGTGTTCTATAGCAGCATACACCTTGCAAACGGAGCAAACCTCAAGGTTCACTGCATCAGAGCCAGTACATTGAAAACCACTACTATAACAAGGAACGGGTACACCAGCAGGGACGTTGGCTACTCACTAACCACCTGGCTAGCTTGCTGAACACCATGGCCAACAGCCTGAGTCTGTTTTATCTTGACAACTACAAGTGGCGTCTCCATCCGTGGGTGTTACAACACATTATTGGAGGATCTCTTTGGAGGATCTCTGATTGGAGGATCTCTTTGTCACTCATAGCAATACCCATTGCTAACATTTCTCCACCCTCCAAAATCCGCTGCAGAGAGCCTCAGGATGCGTTTCAAATGAGGTGGAACTTTCCACCTCACTACACATTTCCACCCATACCCTTGTTTCTTCAGATGAAGATTCACTAAGACTGGGGCCAAGTTATTTTTATGATCTCAGACTGGCTGAGAAGGGTGTGATATGCGAACCTTCTGCACCTCTCCTTGTGCCCCCTTATCTATCTTCCACTACTAGTTGGAGGAGCAGGTTCTGCATCCCAACCTCCAGATCTCCTTTCACCTTCATGCCTTGAGATTGAGCGGGGACACCTGAGCCATTTCCAATAGTCTTGTCTGCTCATCACCCCTCCAGTAAGACAGTATATCCTGGAAGATAGAATGGGTTTGTCACTTTGTGCGTGCAACATGAGGTGGATCCCTTGAGAGTTTGCCTATCTGAGGTCCTCCAGTTTGTGATCTCACTGGCCAATGGGGGCAGTGCAGCGGGCACCCTCAATGGTTTGTGTACCTCCTCCTCCTGAACAAGCCATCTGTTTCAGTCCCTCAAAATGATGAGACTTTTTAAGGGACTCACATCTGTTACCACCCATTTCTTTTGTCATGCTTCAATGGGACCTCAATCATGTCTTTGACCTTTCTGATAGGTGATCCATTTGAATCGCTTTACTTTTGCCAATTGAGATAATCATTTAAAAATATGTTTTTTGCGGTTGTATTGTGACAATGCGTGCCAGTGTCCACCCTCCATACACATGCTTCTTTGCAGACAAACTGGTCATTCAATCTAAATCAGCTTTCCACCCTAAGGTGGTAACCTCTTTCAATCTGAGGCAGCCTGTTACCCTTCTTAAATTGTATCAGAGATTAGATCTAACCAACAATTTGTGGGCAGGGGTGGTACATGAGCAGCTGAAAAGAGGATGCAGTTCAAAAAAGTTTTTTGTCCAGGTGGATAATTTTGTGCTTCAGAAGAAGCTAAGAAGGAAGCTTCTGAGGGAATTCTGATCCATTCCACCAGAGCAAGTCTTCTACTTCACCTCTGGCCTGGGACCTTCCAGTGGTTTGGATCTGTTCAGCTGAGTCATGGATTCTCTTCACAGTTTCAAAAAACATTTTCTGGTTTCTGATGTCAGAAGGTATGGCATGTTCTGTGCTTCAGGATTTCCTTGCTTGACCATTCATCAGACTCTCCACCTAGCAAGCTACTGCAATGGAATATATTCAATAAGTGGGGAATCTGCAGGTAGGTGTATCCATTAGCACGAAGTCACTTGCCATTCATAACTATATTTATAGTGGATATTCTATCTGCCAGCAGATTCCTTACCAATCCCACCCACCTTCCTGTTCTGGAGGATGGTACTGAGCCACACAAATAAGGTTTAAACTCAGACTGCTTTACTGCACTCTGCCAAATTATGTCATTCCTTGTCTCTGTCTCTAAGGACATGGAAAGAAATAGATGGAAGCTGGCTTCTGGCATCTGGATGGGGGAGGCACCTACTGCTGGGACAGAGCAGCTGTGGGAGAGGTTTCTGAATCCAATATGGCACCTGGGGGTGCTCAGTAGGTGAGTGGTCTGCAGACCACCAATATTTTTGTCAAAGTTAAGTGCCTTTTTCTTTTTTAGATTTATTGCAGTATTTCGATAACATCTGCAACCTTCAGAGTTCATTTTCTGCTGTCTAAAGGACTTCCAGAGGAATGCTTTAATTCCACCCTACCTCCTTTTGCTTTTGTAATTTTGCTTGGAGTAGTCTTTTGAGTGTATGGCTTGTAGGTGTTTCATAATTACTGGCTGCTTGAGACACTTTGTTTTGGTATGGCGGGTGTGGGACTGTTGACTCCTTCCTTCTGCTCAGAGGGTGTGGGGTCAACAAGGCATTTTGCTTGGGAGAAGTTGATCGCAAGACCCAACCAATACTTTCAAAATAATCCTCTCCCAGTTTGTGTGTAAAATTGCAACATTTTGCTTTATTCTCATCTCTTTATTATGTGCTTGCTCATAGTCTTTTATCTTATTTTGCTCTTTGTATTTATTTCAATCTTGTCTTCAAGTTTTGTCATGTTTAAATGCATGATCACACATTTTACTTTCTTACTTGCACTTTATGTTTGTCTTTCTTTGAACACATTATAATATTTTTGTCATTAATTTAACACCTTGTCTTTCTGCTCTGCTTTGAGCAGACCAGCTTATTTTGTAATGTATTTCTTCTGCTTGACGCACATTCTTTGTACAAAACTACATTTTAAGCTTTGCATTTCTGTACAGCTGCAGAGATAAGAAATCTTGCTTACAGTTTGTGCTTTGACTTGAGACACATACTGACACGTGTTGCATTATATCTGTGTTTTGTTTTGAGTCCTTTTTATTTACAAACCATGTGCTAATAGACACTTCGACAATTTGTGATTTATGCTTATGTATTTATTTACCTAAGCAATGGGTTTTGCAAAGTGCAGACATGCCATGTTTCAGACACATGCAGGTGCTTTGTGCAGCATCTTCCTTAGCTCTGGAGGATACAAATAGATCACGCCATACATTAGAGCTGTGGCTGAACATGTATTTTTTTCTCCAACATCCATTCACATCCACCATTACCTATTTTTTCCCAGAACCACACCCTGACAACTCCCTGCATATCATGTAGTTCCTGTTCAGAGTCCGCCCAGCAACACAAGGGTCCTAGTGCACATAGCATCAATATGCTACATCTTCCCCTTTGTTAAATAAAAAGGTGGCAGGCATCATTTGAAATCACATCTCCTCAATTACTCAGCTAGAAGCTTGCACTGCTTGGCCAGCTCAGGTGATCTGAGGTTATTGAGATCCAGCCATATCAGGTAATGATGATCCAGGCTCAAGATCCAGACCTCAGGTTGTGGTCACCTCTAACATAGTAGCAGGAGCTGGCGAGTGTCAAAGTAGGTGTTTAAATTGTGATGTGCCCTGAGTGATGGATTTTCCAGGACGATGTGCTGTCACCATATGTCCCTTGAGCGCCATCCCCTGTAAAGGGTCAGTTTCGAAAGGAGAGCCCGTCTCTCATTTCTCTCTCTGCTTTACCAGTACCCAGTCTCCTCTGTCGAAGACTGTTTGCTGGGCGTGTTGTTGCTGATGAGCATGCACTTTCATTTTGCTCTTAGGAGAAGCATCAGTCTCATGAAGTTTGTCAGCATTCACTGACCGATCAGAGGTACTCTGTGGTAGTTTTGTTCTGGTGGCTCTCCCAACAAGGTAGCTGGGCTCTCACCCATAGTAAAGTGAGGAGTTGATTGATACTGATACATAGCTTAGCATAGCATAGCTTAGCTCAGATCAATTCCTTTCATGGACGTTCGTTAAATTACCCTGTTGACTGTGCCCATAAATCTTTCAACTAGATCATTGGCTTGAGGTAAGAGGGGTGTTTGATGAAGAGTTGTACAAGAAACTCTTGCTGTTGAAGTGTGGGCCATTATCAGATTTGAGGATATCGGGTATACCCCAAAAATGTCATCAAGCCTTTCTATTACTTTATCATGAGCTGTCAAGGACATTGTTTCCACCAAAGGAAAACAGGAATAATTGTCTATAATTACCATAAGATGCTGTCTATTTCCTAAAGGTCCAAAGAAGTCAACGACGACTCTCTCCCAGGCATGGGCACACAGGTCATACATAGTCACTGAGTGCTGTGTCACCTTGGGGGACAGGCAACTGCAGATGTGGTATGCTTTTAATTCCATTTCTACTTGGTCATCTAATAGGAAGAACCACACTCTATCAAGTCTCTTTTTAGTGGCTATACTACCACTATGTCTTTCGTGGACCAACTCAATGACCCGTTGCCTTAGGCTGTCAGGTATGACTATTCTCGAGCCTCTCAGTATTATGCCTACTTGTGTGATGGCTAACTCATCCTTTACATTTTTGAACTTTGGGAATTTAAAATCATAAGCCAAAGGCCATGCACATCATCTCCGGACTGTGTCTCAATAAGGTCTTTGACAACAGTCATATTGCGATCAGAGTTAATGGCAGCAATGATTTGAACCACAGTCAGAGCCGCTGGTGTGCTGGACTTCGCAATATAATTGAGATATTCTTCGGCCAGCCTTGATGTCGAACTACAACGATGTAGAAACTCTCATGAAAAGTAATCTGCTGGGTTCTGAACCTTCCCCAGTGTAAGTGCAATTTCATAGTCATATTCTTCTAGGCCCAACACACATCTTTCAATGTGAGGAGGCATCTTGGCCTTCGGGTTTCCAAAAATAGTGAGCAACGCCTGGTTGTCCATGATGACAGTAAATTGTTTTCTACAGAGGAATACATGAAGAAATGTTTGCAGGCCAACACCAGAGGCAGATTCTCCTTCTCTGCCTGAGAGTAGGCATGTTCCGTTTCAGACAGACTTCAACTGGCATGGGTTAGAATGTGTTAGAATGTGTCTCTGAGCATTCGGATAGCCATTTTGTTGAGCAAGGACTGCACCCAGTCCTACCGGGCTCGCATCTACTGTGACCTCGGTATGCAGCTTGGGGTCGAAGTAGATAATTTCAGTTACATTCTCAATTGCATGTTTTATTTCCTTGAAATGTTGATCGCATTCGGGAGACGACTGAAAAGGAACATTCAGCCGTGTCAAATCTCTCTATGGGGCGCTCACTTTGTCAAAATTGCCAATGTATCTTGAGCAGTAACTGGCCATGCCTAGAAAGGACTGCAGCATGGTAACATCTTAGGGGGGAGTGGATGACACTGCTTGCACCTTGTCTGGATCTAAAGTCATTCACCCATCAGAGAATATGTGCCAAAAAAACTTAAGATTGGTCTTGTGAAATTCATATTTTGCAACATCAAAAGTGAGATCTGCATCAGCAAATAACTGACACAAAGACCAGTATGTCGTCACTGTAATTGAAAGCATGTGTAACCAGTTGGACTACTCTGCGGATAACATCCTGAAATATCTTGGTAGCAGAAGACACTCCAAAACTCAGTCTCTTGTATCTGAACAACCCAACATGTGTGGAAAAAGTGGTAACATATCTGCAGTTCTCTTCTAACTTGAGTTGGTGGTACCCTATGCTTTGGTAAAGGTGGGAAAATACTTTACTACATTCAGCTGTATGATCATGTCCACTCTATGGGAACCAGGGTGTCTCTCCCTCTCAATGGCTCTGTTTGGCTGGCGCATAGCAACACAAATGTGGACTGCTCCACTGCTGTCCTTTTTTGGCACAACTACTATGGGCGAAAACCACGGCATGGGGCCTGTAGAATGTTCAATGATGTCTTGTTTTATAAATGTTTGCCAACTCTTTCTCTACAGCTTCTTGCAATTGAAAAGCAACTCTACAGTACAGCTGGGTAACCAGACGAATGTCTTCGTTGAAGTTGTACATTTATTTTCTGCAGTTTTCCCAAACAATGAAACAACAATGCGAATTGGCTCTTAATCTGAGGCTGAACACAGACTGTAGTTGAAAGATATTAACCACATATCAGCCGCTGTGGCAAAACTGAGAAAACGTGCACTGGGCGAGGTTCCATGCAGAACATCAATGGTGGCTCGTACTGACGTTTTGTATTACCACTGTGAATGACCCTTGGCTTTGTAGCAGTTTTGAAGCTGCCTAGGTGCATACTTTCATGTCCGAGAGAGTAAGACGTAGCACAGGTAAGAGATTATTGAATTTTTCAGCTGGCATGATATTTATAGACGCCCCACTGTCGATGATGAAGGATATGGGGTGACCGTTTACCTTCAACATGATCCTAGGACAGCGTCCAAACGAAGTTCAGCGCTTTGTCTGATGAGTTGTTTTGAACTTTAGTCTCTTCCACAGGCAGCTAGCCACAGACGTGCATGCCCTCTTTTGGTGGACATCATCAGCTCACGCTCATCGACTTAGCTGGTACTCAATAGTGAAGTTGAAGAACCAGTGTACAACCAACTTGACGATGATTAATTTTGCCTAAGCTCCATTTGTTGTAGCTGATGTTGCTTTTTTTGTTTTGTGGGCGTGGCGATAGTGTTTCTGGTACATTCTTGCATTATTTTTTTCATTCTGTCCTGACACACTTGATTTTTCATTATCTCAACACACATCTATGAAGTATTTCTCTTCCCCACAACCCATGCAGATCTGTCATGGCATCAATAGCCTACACTTTGCCAAAATCACAGTGGCATGTGGTAAAGGTGGCATGTTTGAAGGACAAAATGTAAAATCCTGTGCCACCAATGCCATATACATTCCCTGATTGTGGCAGCTTCTGTGGTCTATATTCAGTCACAGATAGTTGATCAGCAGCCCGAGGAATGTAGAGTTTGGAATGTCTTTTTTCTGTAGACAACAATATTTTTGCCTCTATGTTCTTGCCTCTGTAGCACATTTTTTTCTTTATTTGTGTGCTGATTACATATTTTATCTTTGTAACATGCACATTGTGGTGGTGTGAATCTCTTTCAAGTGTCTATCTCAGGCCGTCCTGGTAGCATAAAGCACAATTTCACACAGCAGGAGGCACTGGGGCTGGCTCCAAGCTAATACATCCACAACATGGGCAAAATTAAGTGTAAGGCTCAAGACTCAGCTGTCTTTCTCCTGCTAGAAGCAGCAATTAGAGAAAGACTAAGGACAGGCTTGGCCTTCAAATTACCTCACCTTGAAAAACAGAAAGCAATAAGCTTTCACTGTCTGTTAAGCTACTCTCAACCCCACCATGTGGCATGCTAAACCAATGAAATACAAATAGACCCCACTTGCTTTTATCCATAATACTGTGAGGCAAACTTTAATAGTAAACATCAAAAGACATTGACTCCAGCATTATAGAAACTCATTTTTGATGTTTTCATTAAATGTTAATGTTAGTTCCTGGATATGCTCTCTCAATTGGTTTATCATGAGGTTACTACTTCATTCAAGCACAGTCTAAAGCTCTATTTCTCCATATATGAGTCCTGCCGTTACTATACGCTTCCAAATCCTTGCTGATCAGCTGTCCATGTTGAAGGCGTGTTCTAGCAGTAGTCTACAGCAGACAGACTGTTTTCCTAACTCTAGGGCCTTCCAAAGTACCTAATATAGCACTATCTCACATGCAAATATGTTCCTTTCTACAGTTTTCCATCCTTAAAGTATACACTATCTCAAAAGTGTACCGTATGTTTCTAAAATTACCCAAATGAAAATGTTGCCTTTACCTTGAATTAAAACTTCTAATTGTCACCTCTCATGTTTTTCTTTTGAATGGTCCTCTCCTTACTTTCCAATCTCTGCATGCCTCCATTCCTAATACCGCCTATTCTAAGTCATGTGCTTAGCTACCTTAATCTGTATTATTGTATTTCTGTAAATCACCCACAACTCACTTACACCTAAACCAGGATACCCTCGTGGATGATAGTGTGCTTTACAAATACACATAACAAAGATCACCACCCGGCATTCTTTGAAAGTCATACTACAACCTAGCAATAACTAGTCACAACTAGCTGATCTACTAACCCCACCAATATTCTGCATAAACTCCCAAGCCTCCTGACTAATGACAATACCTAACTCCTACTAATTTAATCCAGTTCCAAGACACTGAAGTAAACATGTGAAAGGGTCTCCTCCAGAGCACAAGACTAATCCCAATGACTGAGAACAACCAATAGCCACTAGATTAAACACTAACCCTGAGTTCCAGAGTAACATGCTGCCCATCGTAAAGCGCTTCTAAGTCTTATCAGGGTTAGTAAGCAATCCGTAAAAGCAATTAAAATACAATACTGTAATGAAATTGGTATGTGGTTGTTTAAGCCCAACTTCAGATGCAGGAGGAAGGAGGAACAGCAATAGGAGAAAGAAACAGAGTATGGAGGACACCATTATAGAGGACACCCATCTTATACAGAATACCAAAAACTGAGGCAGGCAACACCATGGACACAGACAGCAGAGATATTCAAATCTCTGTTTCTTGGTTGTGTCCCTGATCATGACCGTATAGGACATCTCCGCTTTTGCCCAGGAGTATTAGCAGGAAGAGTTTCAGAAAGCCACAAACCGAAACAAAATTAGGTGGATGAGGGCAGTGGTGAAACAGAGGAAAACAGCTGGGGGACACACTATGGAAATGTCTCCATTGTAGTGCAGAGGTACCATTTTGCATAATTAATAATTCTAATGTTTACGTAATTTACCAGCAAAATTACTAGAACAGACCTACCTTACAATTATACTGACTAACACTAAACCTAACATTAGCCCGTATGCAAAATTGTAATTAAAAGCAATTACATAAATAACCTTAGCATGGTCCCAACAGTAATCCTATCTTAACCTCAAATTAAAATACATTAAGCAATCTATAATGAATTGAATAATACTGAATAAGAAAATTAAATAAAATTAAGTTTACCCCACTCCTAAAGCTAACTGTTACACCAATCTAACTAACTAACTTACTAACTGTTACACCAAAATGAAAATACATTAAAGTACATTAAAATAAATATATAAAACTAATTTCAATTAGAAAGCTTGCATAATCCTAAAACTAAGGGCCTGATCTAGATTTCGGTAGAGGGGTTACTCCATCGCAAAGGTGACGGAGTAATCCCTCTGCCAAAATCTAAATCAGGCCCTAAGTCTAAAGTACATAAACCAAATGCATTTATATTTTAAATATTACCGATTCAATGCATTGTAAAAACTAAAGCATTAGTTATTTAATCCTAAATTATTTTTAAGTTTATTATATTTTTAAACTACAAATGTTAAAACCAATACATCCGGCCTTGGCAAACCAGCACAATGGTTAACTTAAAAAAAAATCATTGCAATCAGAGGAAACAAAAATAAAAAGGGAAACAAAATAAAATATGGCGCTACCTAAACATGGCCACCATATGCTTGCAATAAAAATGTTAAATTTTAAGAACATTCAACAATGTGACTGTTTTATTAACAAAGTTTTTAAATAACAAGCCTTCAAGCTGCTCCATGCATTTTCTTTGAAATTGTTGTTTGTCACTTAGATAAGAATAAATTGCAAACTAACCAAACACTTGTATCCCAGGTTGTTATAATGCTATTTAAATACTTTATAAGAGCAACTTAAAAATGCAGACAAATTCTTATCTTACTGGACAACCAAAGTACAGATATAAAAATAGCAGTTATTTAACCCCTTTAGTGTGGGTGTCGGCCAGTGGCCGACATCCACACACCCTTCCTGGTGCATCTGTCAGCTACTGGCCTACATTGGGAAGGGCTCTAAGGAATTATCTGGTGCACGCAGCGGATGATTCCTTTTTTTTCCATAAAGGGCAGAGAAGATGTGGAATTGGTTCCACGTCATCCCACATCCCTCCCTCCCTCCCGCCCATCTGAGATGTCAGCGTGCTGTGAGTTGACGTCACAAACCGCCACCGGAGCAGGGAGAAGAAGCAACAAGTAGGAGTGCTGCTCCCACATCCAGTGGGATTTTTTATTTTGTAAAGATGCCTCCCCAAGTTTGAGGAAGGCATTGTTGAAAAGGGGAGAGTCTTCCCTTTCTAAGGATGCCTCTCATAAACATATTCCTGCTTGTGGTTCACTTACGCGTCACAATCCACAAGCAAGAATACTTCTACGCCACCAGGGAAACTAGAGGGTACCAGGCCGATCCCCCACCCAGGAACAATTCAAAATAAAACATGATTTTAACTCTTTGGGTGATTGTGCCCTTCAGGAGAACCTAAAGTTAATTTAAAAAAACAACAAATAAAATTATGAAGGGGTCAGACGTTTTGCACATGTGCTGACCCCCTGTGGGGCCCAAATTGTTTGGGAGGAATGTGTGGTTCCTCTGGGTGCCGCGATCAGCCCCCAGGGGAACCAGACATTTACAAAAAGGAAAATAAAGCAATGTTGGGGGCCATATCTTTATCTCTCATTCTGCACCAGATTTGCACCAAATTACAAAAATAACTCTTTCTGGACCAAGATTTAGATTTCTGCCAAATTTGTTGTTTTTCCGTTCACTGGTTCGGACTGTAGTCGTGTTCAAAAATACCTATGGGAAATTGCATGGGGAAAACGTGTTTTGGAACACCCATTTTTCTCGGCCCCAGATTAATGAATCACCCTGGAAATTTTGAGACAGAAGTTGAAGTGAGTGGCAAACTAGTTTTGAAAATTTTGTGAAGATTTGTCACACGTCCTCAAAGTTATTAAAAAAATTAAAAAAACTTTTGCTAGGGAAACTCAGTCCTATCTATAACTACCTACTGCAGACCACCAGTAGGTAATATAACCCACAAAGGCCATGCTCGGAGTGGGATTGGCAGCATGTGAGGGGGTTGGGTGTAGGGCCTGGCCTCAAGCTAGGCTCTGTTGCCAACCCATAGTGGCACTCGGCCATCGGCCGTGCGTGGTGTGGAGCTGGATGCATGTGGGTGGATTGGAGCCAATCCCAACTACTTTAAACAAAAGTAGAAATGCACTGAAAAAAACAAAGGTTACAGGGACGTTATAGTTGAAAAACCTTAGGAACTCACTGAAAAAAAAGTTACAAGGACGTTAATTAAGTTCTGAATTTACATGCATAACACTACAGAAATTCAGCTGTTATAGTTACAGTTACTTTAAGTAACTATAACTTGTGCCCTAAGGTAACTATAACTTGCTCCCTTGCCATGGACAGCTAATTAATCGACATATTACAACATTCACAAAAATTTCGATGGCATCATTGATATTATCACTACAAAGTTTACAATAAATTATTGATGAGAAATATGTGTGTGGCAAGGCCGCAGGTTACAGTTACCTTGGGGCACAAGTTATAGTAACCTAAAATAACTCTAACTAGAACAGCTGAATTTCTATGGTTTTCTACATGTAAATTCAGAACCTAGCTATAACATCCCTGTACCTTTGTTTTTTTCAGTGACATTATATATATATATATTGTTATGTTATTGTTGTGTTCTGGTTTGTTTCATTAGGGTATATCAGTCCAGGAACCATGTTGCGTACTGTATGGAATAAAGCTGCCTTCTTTTTCCTCTCTTTCCTTTTCTCTCTGATTATTTACCTTCACAGTTTTTGTGGTATGACACTCACACAGACCAAATGTGTAATTATGAGTAACATAATGACACTATTTGATTCAATACAAATACTGTACTCCTCTCATACGGTAAATGTACGCCTGTGCTTTCTGTGATGTTAAACTCAATTAAAGAAATTCTATTTATATATATATATATATATATATATACATATATATATATATATATATATATATATATATATATATATATATATATATATATATATATATATATATATATATAATAATACACTCTCCCCACTTTGGGAGATGCACAATCCGGTATGGTGAATGAAAAGAAAATCGGTCCAGTAAATTCCAACTGTTTAGATACTTACATTCTCATCGCTGCACGGTGAGACTGTAACTATATAAACAGTTGGACTTTACTGGTTCGAATCTCTTTTCTTTTGCCATACTGGAATGTGCATCTTCCAATTTGCTCAGGCCCGGAGATTTACTTGTGATTAGTGCTGATGAGATACAGGCACTTAAAGTAGAGAAAGATTGAATAATATCTTTAGAGATGGACTTGTGCTCTGCTAACGCATGATTATTCACCACTGAATACTGCATAAATTAATCCCTGTCCACCTGGTTTTATTTGATATGAACGCCCATATTCTTACTGAATTCAATGGTCCTCCAGGGAGTCTGTGTGTCTCGGAAAAATCGAGTGTCAACTGCAAGATAAAGGGAGTTGTGATCGCTAATGCAGCTTGCCACTACATCGTCGTTGTGAAGATATTAAACATGTCGAGATAATAATAATTAAACGTATTTATTGTACGTTAGAAGATAACGAGGCTCATCAACACAACTCCTCGCTCTCTCCTTTTCTTGAGCCATCATTTATCTACTCCCCACATTCTATATTCCACATTCGAAATCATGACAAACAACTTCACTGAATAATATGTACAACAATCGTATTTCAGAACAGTAGAGATTATGGGGGTCATTACGATCTCGCGGGTTTCCCTGCTGAGATCGGCGCTGACAGTAACAGGAAGACCGCCAGCGCGAAGAACCCCGCCGGCCACATAAAGAACATCCAGCTAGGCCGGCGGGCAGAAAAAGTGTTTCTGCCGCCTGAAAATTGACACCGGCTACAAATAGAGCCAGCGGGGCAATGTGGCAGTTCGGCGGGTGCAGCAGCACCCGTCGCACATTTCACTGCCCGTAATTCGGGCAGTGAAATGCACAACAGGGCTGTGCATGGGGGCCCCTGCACTGCCCATGCTAAGTGCATAGGCAGTGCAGGGGCCCCCAGAGGGGGCCTGTGTCACTCATTCCACCAGCCTTTCCCTGGCGGTGTAATCCACCAGAGAAAGGCTGGTGGAATATGACTCATTATCCGGAGGGCAGCGCTGCTTGCAGCGCTGCCCTGTTGGATCTGAAATGCTGCCACCCCCAGGCTGCCTGGTGGTGGGAGCCTGGCGGTGGCGACGTTTCATCTGTGGCAGTTCAGCCACGTTAGTAATATGGCGGTCTGGACTGCCTTGCCGTTGGCGCAATTACCGCCACTGCCGGCATGGCGGTCCAGACGGCCATGTTCATTATGAGGGCCCATGTCTGGTGGAAACAATACATGATCAATTGACCTATGGGAACAGGCACCGTTAAAAGTCAGAATTAACAAGTAATAGGTTTAAAAACCTGCGTAAATACCAAATTCTTTTATAAAATTATTCTATTCATGGCGTCCCCATAGGGGGTACAACTAAAGTAAGAGGTACATTTAAATTATCCTGCAGCCCATGTCATCATAAATGTTGGGGTCACAGGTACAAATGTTAAAGTCCCCTGCCCACATGATCAAAGTTTCCTTTATCTGTGTACTCTTAAATTCAATAAATGCTCCTCTAATTCATCAACATCCTTTGTTACAGAGGAGTCAAAATTATTATGTTTGAAATTTATCAACACAAGATCAAATGATTTCTTAGACTTAAAAAGTAATATTTGACAATGGGGAGTACAATACAGGATCTGAACGTTAATACTAGGAAGATTGACTGAAATGAGTATTGACAGGCCACTTTTAGCCCTGCCTGCTGGAGAAGTAACAGCATAGCTACAAAACGTCATATATCCATTTATATACTGCGGTTCACATTCCCAAGTCTCTTGGCAACAAACAATATCATAATGGTTAACTAACTAACCAATCAGAATTGTGCAGCTTAGTCTGCAAACCCACCACATTCCATGAGATTACTTTGAGGTCCGTAGGGAGAGCAGGGGCCCCGGAACCAGCATAAATGTCAGCCATACTAGGGAAGCAGCAGAGTGTGCCTAGTAATACATGATGGTCAATCCATGTGGTCCAGGGATGGCAGGACTTTGTACCTCTTAGAGCCTTTCAGACTGCACAATGCATTCATGTTAGAGTCAATGTAGTCTGTCAGCTCAACGTCCTTACAGAGCCTCTTGGGGGCCATAGAAATACCCAAAGGGATGTACTTTAAGATTCCCCTGCAGACTGATCAGAGGGTAAAGGCAGTGTAATATTGCTTGAATAAAAGCAGGATTTTTAAATTTGATTACTATGCAATGTACTGGTGAAGTCTTAGCTCAATGGCGAACCCAAGAAACTCTTCTTACAGATAGTATTTCTGCATGCAGATTCAGTGTCTCCAAAGGCAATGGACTACTTTATTTAATAAGGAATTATGTGCTTCAGGATAGGAATACATAAGTTTATGGACATTTTCCAGAGCAATGATAATAGGGGTGCATTGTGATGGAACCTGGGTACGAATATCAGTATCTTAATTTTCGCTATGGTGGTGGGTGCTCTGAGGTTGCAAGGCGTCCCGCTGAGTTCAGAGCTAACCCCTAACACAACTTCATGTCATGGATCTCTAGAAAGGGGGAAGTTCTTTTGAAACACTGATGTAACCCCGATTTGACATTATCCCCCTGCCCATCTGAATCAATCAGTGGGCTGCTGGAGGGAATACAAGTGGCACGAGCAGAGGTTTGGGGTTTCAGGTGGACACCAGGAGTCCTAAATTGTCAACTGTTGTCAGAATTCTGGTTATTTGGAACTGGGTGCTGAAGGTTACCAGTGGATTTAATAAGAATCAACATTTTCTCTTCAAGTTCTATTAGCTTAGCCAAAACTGAGATACAAAAGTTACTAAACAAGTTGTCCAGGTTGCCCAGTTTACCAAGACATTTACCGCTAAAGTCTTTAGCTCCGTTAAGACCCTTTTGCCGGAGGCACAAGCTTCCCTTTTTCCCTCAAGCTGCAGGGACAGGCTGTGGCGTTACAGTAACCAGGGAGGAAGGTACAACCATCCCGGAAGCTTCTTCAGCCTCCTTCCTTGTCCTTTTAGACAGAGGACTGTTAGACAAGCTGGATGACTTTAAGATCGTTAATGTTATCTGGTCATGGGAAGTACATGAGCTAGGTGTGCGAGGTACTGCTGGGCCCATATTTCGAGCACCACCACCATTATGGGTTATAACGGATGGATGAGAATATGAAGTGTGGCCACCGCTGGAGTTTTGGCAGAGAACTGCGTCCCTCTCATGGGGCTTTGGCAGTGTCATTGGGGATCTTTAAGAGTAGGATCCAGCATAGCCTCTACTCTGCAAATTTCAGCATCAATAACACCCATTACCAATGATAGATAAGAGGTTATGGATTTAGACTCTGTATTTTTTCCCTGGCGTAGGTTGTGGGTTGATTACCTGTTGGTTAATTACCCTTGCATTTCCCCATTAAAAATGCCCATGGATAACAACTTTTTACAGTAAAATAGTACCTCAAAATCCTGATTT
This sequence comes from Pleurodeles waltl, assembly GCF_031143425.1. NCBI lineage: Eukaryota > Metazoa > Chordata > Amphibia > Caudata > Salamandridae > Pleurodeles > Pleurodeles waltl. The sequence goes on from NC_090440.1 coordinate 1,695,411,007, forward strand.
AAGTCATCCAGTAAAGGGACGGGGTCCTGCCTCATCCAGCCATAGACGGGGCAGAGGGGCCCACTCTTGGCCTAGGCTATGCCTGGACACACACCCAGGTGTGCTCCATGCTGCAAGAGTGCTGGTCTCCTTTTGAGCAGCTACCTGGCACTAACGATATGCAGGTGCAGCCTCACTGCTGCTGGGAATTGTGGTGGCAGTAGTCTGGGCCCCAATGGTCTGTTATCGTGTCCCACATTGGGGGGAGTGCTGGCTTCCTTTTGAGCACCCGTCTGGTGCTAACGATGTGCAGATGCGGCCTCCCTGTCACTTGGAATAGTGCTTGCAGTAGTCTAGGCCCCCCCCCCGGGCAGTTATTGCGTCCCACACTGCGGAAGCACCTGCCTCCTTTTGAGCAGCTGCCTGGAGCTAATTATGTGCATGTGTGGCCCCCTTGCTGCAGGGAATGGTGGTTGCAGTAGTCCTGGCCCCCACTGGGCTGTTATCATGTCCTGTGCTGTAGGAGAGCTACAATTCTTTTGAGCACCTGTCTGGCTCTCACAATGTCCAAGGTAGACCTCCCTGCCACTTGGAATTGTGGTTGCAGTAGCCCGGGCTCCCACTGGGCTGTTATTGTGTCCTGCGATGCAGGAGCACCTGCTTGGCACTATGTGAAGATGTGACCTCCCTGCCACTGGGAATTGTGGTTGCAGTAGTCCGGGCTCCCACTGGGCTGTTATTGTGTCCCACGATGCAGGAGCACCTGCCTATGGCTGTTATTGTGTCCCGTGCTGAAGGAGTGCTGTCCTCCTTCTGATCACCTGTCTGGCACTATGTGGCCTGCGGCTAGGAAATGTGGTTGCTTTAGTTGGGTCCCCACTGGGCTGTTATCGTGTCCCACGCTGTGGGAGAGCTGGCCTACTTTTGAGCACCCGCCTGGTGCTAACAATGTGCGGGTGCAGCCTCCCTGCCTCTGGGAATTGTGTTTGCGGTAGTCTGGGCCCCCACTTGGCTGCTATTGTTTTGAATCCTGGTTATCTTCTTTCTCTTTTCCTCACAGGGATGTTTAAGGCACAGAAAAGCTAGGGGCTACGAAATGGAGGGGGAAGGCTATTATTAAATAAATAGGATCTCGATCCCATAAGGTAGTTCAGGGTCTTCCAGAGGCAGAAATGCCTCACTTAAGTCAGAACTGGGACGAGGAGGACGGAGATGAGGGGGCAATGCATCGTGTCCACAAATGCAACCATTCTTCCACCAAACTGAATGTCATGAGGTCTACGAGGTCTAAAACACAGTTCAGCAGCCTCTTCAACTGCCTGTCCACCATGAGGAGTCGTTAATACAGGACAAATGAGACCTTATCACAAACCTCACGCATACACTTTAGTTACTGCAAATTAACAACGTAAGGATCGCTTTGGATTCACATTGTCTCTAATAAGATCTATCCCTCTGAAATGTCTTCCCTACAGTGTGCACGACTACATCTTAGTCCAGCACATCTGTATTCGGTTGTTTGTCAAAATGTCTCCAAAATATTGTCTTGACATAATATTGTGGGCAGAATTTCGCGGACCAAACTACTGCGAAAGTAAGTGCATAGAGCTTAGATCAGGATTACTATATTAACTCTACACCCATGTGCCTTGACAATATGTATATTGTCAAGGTACGCAGATGTGAACGTAAGTAAATTAAACCTACACTTACCTATGTATGCTTACCTTGTTGATGTTTTGGTCTTTCACATTTTGTCCAGGATATTATGGCAGGACAATATTTTGGAAACTATGTTCTGGTGGAATAACAGTGCACTCTATACAGCACTTCTGTAACTTCTAGCACCACAAGTGTATTCTTTAAACATTAAACAGCAGCTTAAGTCTGTACAACAGTACATTATGACCACACCTGCACTATATAACACACAAATGAGTTCTATAACAGTAAAACTTAAACCTAGATGAGAACACTGCACTGAGTATCGGGTAAAGTGCATCGTATACTAGCACATCGCATGCATACATCGTCCAATCTATGTCATGTATCGTCTGGGCCAAAAGTAACCCACGACAACCTACCTGTAGCATACATGCATCTTACATCAACACGTGTTTATCTGTAATCATGAACTTTTAGTGCACACCAGCAGCCCACTATCATTATCACGTCAGTATGTTGGAGGAAAAAGTGTTACAGATATATGAGCTCTATTGGAGCCTAGCACATCTTCACCAGCATCTACACTCTTCTGAACCCCGAACAAGGTCATTCCTATGCACCAACATTCTATCAGATGCATTCCTGACACTTCTCATCACATACCTTAAACAGGAGACCCGAAGGTGTGGGTCAGACCCTTCCCATCACATGCCTTGAATCTGGAGGGTTACAACAATTCCACCTTGCCCATACTTCACCACTAGAGTAAAACAATACCACAATTCCACAATACCCTTAAACACAAGAGTACTAGGCACACCAAGCCGCCCTAAAACTATAACAACACTTGGCATCAGCCCCATCATTCCCTAATCACAAAGCATCCCACTTATATTTAGCTGTGTATATACTACATGAATACAAGGCACATCAGAATTTTAGCCGCAAGAGTACTAGGTACTCTGTTCATAGCCACAAGGCATCCTCCCCGTACTGTACCCTTGTCCTAAATGTAGTCATTCATCTCCCATCACAATATACATAGCCACATGCGTAGCCACAAGCCTTCATTCTCTCCCAAATTCCCAATGCATTACCATCAAACCAGACCTTATCCCCGCTCCCACCCATCACATCTCTTCAAGGATACCAGGAATCCTACACCACTTTACCCTCCACCGCAAAAATACATTAATCAAAAGTGTTCCTGGCAGCCTCCACAACACACTCTTAGCCAGGAACGTGCCAGTCCTTCTCCCCACCATGCAGCATGTCACAACAGGGTTTGTAACCTCCAGTGTACTTACGTCCTCTGCACAGGTTTCCTTCTTTTGCGTCCCGCGTACATCTTCAGCTCCTCAAAGGAGGTGCGCAGACTGCAGCGTGGTCTCCGGGGGCGCACCCTGAGTGCTACTTGTCCATCTGGTTCTCGGGGGCAGGGGGGCGTTGTATGGATTAAGCCCTACACACGACAACCTCAATTCCAGACTGAATAAAATGCTGTTACCCCACAGGAGCACATAGACAATCCTAGACCTCATAAGAGCATTCTGAATACATTAACGCTGGCAGAACACCGACACCTCACTAGAGCAGCATGACATCCATAATCATTGCAATGGCACACTGACACGCCTCCCAGAAATCTTCCAGACATCGAAGAGCACCTGCAAATTACTAAACCGTATAACAGCAACCGGGCAACTGGCACCCCTAAACCTCAGAGTACATTTAAAGTTCCTAAACTTTACCTGGGCACCCTGCACCCTCCTTCCCCTCCAGAGTGCCTAACGCCCTTGATTCACGCAAAAGGATCTTTACACATATAATCCTCACAAGAGCAAACTGAAACCGTTGTACTAAATGGAACACCCATACAGCCCCCAACCCCCAGAAGAACTCCCCGTAATCCTCAAAAGAGCATTCTGGCCCTCCTTAAAACCTCATACAGACACCGTAGCACCCCTAAAAATTCACAAGAGCGCCTGAACACCGGAAACTTCATAATCGCATCATAACAGTCAAATTCCCAAACCTACTTCCTGACACCGCTAAATACTGCAACATGTTTTTTTTTACAATTCTATAGGGCTCCCCCCCTCATGTCGAATATTCCCCCTTCTTCCAAAGCACAAGGCATGCCCCAGTTATTCTGTAGCCGAATGCTGCTTCTCTAACTGCTCTATCCACCCCTCCGTCACCCCTTCTGCTCCGCTTTCACAGCCCCGTCTACAGCCCGTGATGCCTCGGCTTACGCGTACGCTTTTATTCGCCCAGTTTGTTCCCTCGCCCTTCCTCCCCCGCGCTTGTTCTCATTTCTTCCCTCCCTTCCCCTCCCGCTCAAGTCTGACCCGCGTCCCCAGACGTTCCTCTCGCTCCTATGCTTTTGCTGCGCTCCTCCTTCAGAACAGTTTTTTGCCGGTGCTCCTTCTCAGTCATCTAGACTTCACCTCTCGCCCTCCTTCTCCCCCTTCTCTCTGATCCTCCCCAACCAGAACACTCTCCACCTTGCTTTCGCCCTCACCCTTCTCTTTCTCGATCTTCCCTCTCTTTTGCGCACTCTATCCACTTACTCACCCCATTTCTTGTTCGTTCGCTTCCCTCTTTGTCTCCTATCTTTATCCGCTCTGTGCCACTCCTCTCTGTCAATGCACCGTTTGTCGTATATGTCCTTCTACTACCCTCACTCTCTTTTTTGCCCCTTCTCTCCCTGGGGCGCATTCCCCTCTTTTTTTGCAGGTTTATATCGCGCAAACTTGACCCGAATGTAAAAAGCGCTTTACATGAGCACCAGTTACAGTACACAAGGGCACATTCATGTTTTTTGCAGGCTCGAGAGATTAAGAGATTTGCTCAGAATCACAGGATGTTGAGCCGACGCCGAGACTCGGGCCTAGTTCTCTAGCTCCGAAGTCTGCAGCTCTGGCCATCACGCCACACCTCTTCGTATACCTCCGGCGTCGTCTTAATTAGTGTTTCTTTCCCCTAGTGTGTCTCCCTCACTTTTTTGTGACTGTCCCTGTTTCGTTCCTAGCCATGCCTGAGACTGATTCCCTCCACTTGCCAACCAACACTACGCATCACCGCCGCTCTCCGCTTCCGAAACGCCACGGTCCCCGGAACTTTTTATCTCACTGCAGAAAGAAACACAAATAAAAAGTGACTGGTAAAACAAGGGAATGGAGGTCGTACGAGGGCGGCCTGTCTCTCCTGCGCTGTATCCCACCGAGGCTGCCGCTGCACTCCCACCCTCCCAGCCGCTTATCCCTTTCTAAGGCGCCTCAGAGGAGGGAGCGGCAGGTGCGCCCGTGTCATCACGCGCACTTTACTCATGACCACCTGCGGAGGGCGCGCGCGACTCGCTCGCTACAACAGCTTGATGCATTGGCTTATCCACCGTGTGTGACTCCTGGCCGCAGGTTCAGATCCAAGGAGGAGAGCCTTCCACTTCTTGGGCGATGAACCTTTGTAGGATGGCCACATGGTAAGAAGGCAAATTCTGGGCAGTTACAGTAAAAGTTGAGGTCACAGGGTCACAATTAGGGCAAAAGTGCATGTTTACAGACTTAGCTGTGGAGGTCAAACAATAACAAAACTTAGTAAATAGAGGGCTCACCCAGGTACAAGTCAAATTACCTTTATGCTCATTGGTCTGTATAATACATAGTAGTAAAGAGCAAACATTCACATACAACTGGGGTTACTTAAAGATTAAAATCATAGCAAGCATATGTACTTACCCCTTAGCCTGTTTTGCCCCTAGTCTTTTATGATACACTAACAGTGTAACACTGGAATACATTCTTGCCTGGTTAGGCCTGGGGCTATGGTTTAGAAAGGTCTCTCTGTTTGTGGTAACCCGCCAGGTACATGCCACCAGGGAAATGATCAGATAGCCCCTTCAGTGGTGAAATACCAACCAGGTAACATGAGCCAGATAAGTGACTAACAAAACAATCACTGACAAATCTAATAGGTCTTGCCTTTTGGACCTATTTACTTTGCCAGTGCTTTCTGGCTAAGCTGTACAGAATCGGGGGGTGATGCTGTGCAATATCGGGCATAAAAATAGCAAAAAAGCACAGGGAATTAACCACCGCTCGCAGTTGTGATACTGGCAAGTGCATTCCAGATGATCTATGTATGTGCATCCAGCTGAATGACGTGGGCGCCGTTTTCTATGCTTTTCTTTATTAACTGATCTAAGATGACAGTTGCTACTTGGATCGCTAAAAAATTAAATGAACATTTGTTGGCGTAAAGGTGCAAAATAAAAACAAAATACCTTTAGGTGGGGGCAATGAAAGAGTGGATGCCGTAGTAGAGGGAAACGGGGTAAAGCAGCATATGTGGACGAGAGCTACATGGGGTCGGGGGAGAAGTGCACAATGGAGACAAGAACACAGAGCACAGGCACCGGTTGGGGGGGAGAGGGGGTTAGAAACAAGAAAAAGCCAGAACAAGCAGCACATGAGAGCAATACATGGTGTGGAGGGAGAAACAAACAATGGTAAGTGCAGTTCGGGGCTTGGGAGAAGCACACAAGGGTGAGAGCAACACGGATTGTAGGGGTGGGGAAGAAGTGCACAAGAGAAAAAGGGAATAGGACATATGTGAGAGATCTACACAGACAGTTGGGGACTGTAATTTGTGGAAGTGAAAGAGAGAGAGCTGGAAAACACTCGCTTTCTCATGGAGTGCTTTACAAAAAAAGGAAATAAATAAGTTCCCTAAAAGTGAGCAGTAGAAGGATACAAGCCAGCCAATCAAAGGAATGTCAATGAGGGTATGTTCCAGAGGAGGAGCAAGCACAAGATGGGCAATATGGGGCAGTGAAAGCCATCAAATAAGAAACATGTAAATGAGAATGACAAAACTAGCCAGTGGTAAACAATAGGTGGGATGTAATCTTCTGTAGGTACTTGGTAAGCCCAAAAAGTCTTTCGCAAATAGGCACCTTGGCTGTCTGGTACATGAGATCTTAAAAGGTGCATCAGTTCACTGACCAACAGTTGAAAGCAACCAGGTAATAGCCAACTAGGAGATACACACCAGTTTTGCACCTATGTCGGCATTCAATTTAGGGAAAAGGGAAACAATGTATGGGAAAACATATACCAGACATCCCAATGAAAGGGAAACACATCCCAAAGAACCAACCAACAGCAAGACACATACCAGATAATTCTCCAATAGGTTAGGGCATGATTGGAAGCCATCAACAGTGAAAACACTCAAGGTAACCATCTAAGAAGGAAATGTGTGCTAGGAAGCTCATCAACAGGGACACATTATGCTATCTAATAGCCAACGGGATAGGATCTCTTGGTATCAACCAGTGTTGACCAGTATGGGAGATAATCCAAAAAGGGAAACAACAGGTAAATATGCACCAGGTAAGCCCCCATTTTTCCCCATCATCCATCTGTACAGGCAACGACACCACTGCATTTCCCATCATCCATCTGCACAGGAAGTAACCACTAGGTTTAAAAATCATCCACCTGAACAGAAAGTGACATAATTGGTTCACACCAAAACCATAATTAAAAGAAAAAGTCAAGGAAGTGGACTTCGTTTCTCATTATCCATTTGCACAGGACATGACACCACTGTATTTCTCATTATCCATCTACATAGGAAGTTATAGCAATTGGATTTTTCCATCATCCATCTGCACAGGAAGCAACATCACTGTTTTTTTTTGCCAAAGCCATTTTAAAAAGAAGAAGACAAACAAAAGGACTTCATTTTCCATCATCCATATGCACAGGAAGTTACACCACTGCATTTCCAATTGTCCATTTGATTTCCCACCATCCATCTGCAAAAGAAGTGACATCACTGGTTTCCTGTCCTGTCATAACTATCCTTAAAAGAAGACCATGCAAGAGGACTTCATTTTATATCATCCATCCCAACAATAAGTGAGACCACTGCATTCCCCATCATTCATCTGCATAGGAAGTGATGTCACTGGATTTCCCATTTTCCATCTGTACATCTGTCCATTTTACATCCTGCCTTTTCCCTTCTTCAGTCAACTCTTCAGACAGCCCCAACATGTTTCCAAGGTCTATATGTTATGTGTTGCTTCAATCCAGCTTTTTTCCTTGAATACTGGGACTTGTAGTCTTATTTATTACAGTATAAAACAGGACTACAGGTCGAAGAAATAAAAGAAAAAAAACCTTGAGTGGAGCGGCATATCACACATGGACCTGGGAAATTTGGCAGCTATGTTCAGGATGTCCTATCATCTGGGTGGCCCCAGCAAAAGGCAGACACATACAAATATATCACCTGCAAGGACCTGAAAGGCCTGGACTCCAAGCCCCTGTTCCACTGAAACTTGCACAGTAAGATATTATTATGTGTCTCACTAAGGATTCCATACTGCCAATCCTCACATTTAAACCCAGATGCAGACAACACAGACACTCACATAGCATTCACACACTACATAAAACCAACTAGGTACACACCCCACTAAGTACCACACATGCTCAAACTACTAAACACTCATTCCAATACTCATCAATGCTTGTTCTGCAGTACTCTGCACACCAGACATATTAGACCTCATCACCTATCACAAGTTTGACATCCTCTTCGTCACAGAAACATGGTTCAGGCCCAAATCTTCACAGAACCTTGATGTCCTTCTTCTCACAGGGTACAGCATCCATCGTATAGACTGCACACATAAGAAGGGAGGAGGCATGGCATGGCCAAGCTGGAGATGTAGCTGGATGCTCTCTGCCAGAGATCCCAATCCAGCCAAGATGAAACTGATTTTCCATGCCCATTTCTCTGCTGGATGCAGGCAGCTGAGATGTCCTGAACTTCCTGGAGGTGAGGTCCAAGTGTGAGTGCTCTGATGGGTTGTTTTGGCCCCTATACGAGTAGCAGCAGTCTCAGGCTTGTTGCTTGTCGCGGGCAGGCCATGGTGGCCAGGACAGCGGCCAGAGAGAAGCTGCAGCAGGGGTGTGGTGTGAACACTTTGGCACAGCCGTTCTTGGGCCTGATTAGAGGCATGGTCCATGCATTTAGCTCATGGATCAGCCCTTGGCTACAACCCACAGGAAGACTGGGCTCTGCACTGTAGTTTGCAGCCCTCAGTGAGGAGAGCACATCGGTCCCCTGCTGTCCAGACCACTATGGGAGATGGCTTGGAGCGGGACCTTGAAGATGTTGAGATGGGAGCATGCCTGTTCTGGTAGGGCTGATGGCCCTGAGATGGAGCAGCTTCTAAGAGAGCAACAGTTCAAGGGTGTATTGTCTGAATGTTTTTGCCTCCATGTGGGCGCAGTCGGCCCTTGGTGTAGAGAAAGGCTCCCTGGCATATGTGCTCACTAGACAGGATCAGCAGAGAGAACCCTTCCCATCCTACCTACAATTTTGGCAACAATAGACACTACTAACATTGAAGGGCCCAATGATAAAGAGCCACGTAGGTGCCACAACCGGTACCTCACTGTCTAAGGCAATACAGTGAAACCTGTGTCACTAGATCTCATCCATATTACCTTTGGGGGACGTCTGTGCTCCAGAAATTAAATCCACTAAGGGTAGTCTTCTGGCATACTTGGAGAGGCCCTAGACTTGATTGCCTGACTCGAACAGTGACATTGACCCTGTACTACAATCCTCTCCCACAATTACTGCGCCCACCCAGTTGGATTTACTCGATAGCCTCTGAAAATTCAAGACTGAGTTCCAAGAGGAGCTCCGCCAGGACTTGTAAAATACCATAACGGATCTACGATTGGATTTAGGGGCAAAACTACAAGAGCTCAGGTCAAATAAACTATTTTGGACGTAGGAGCCAAGACAGAGGGAATGGTGACCCATTAGGATGCAACCTCCCCTACTGGGTGTATCACAAAGCGAAACTGAGACTTCCACAGGGGTGACCAAGAGAAAGGGGTCACAAAGACTCCCCAGGGGAAGAGTGTTGAGACATCCAAGGGTAAAAGTAAAGAGTCTTCTACAGGGCCCCAAAAACCTTCTCAGGAGGGAGGGTCCAAAGCCTCTTCACAATCCAATTTTGGGTACAAGGGTAAAACTTTTGATCCCAAAAAGGCCTGGTGTCATAGCTCTAATCAGCAGGGACACCAAACTGGAGACAAGGCCTGTCCCAAGAAAGGTTCCACTTCTACTACTACTCCAGTTAGCACTGGAATAGCCAGTCTGCCAAATACTTGAGTACCTTTGACTTGACAGCAGGGTACTGGCAAATCAAAATGGCACCAGAAGCAAAAGAAAAGACAGCATTCTCTACACCTGATGGGCACTATCAGTTTACTGTGATGCCCTTTGGCTTAAATAATGCCCCTGCCGCCTTCCAAAGGTTGGTGAATCAAGTCCTTGCTGGCTTGGAGTCCTTTAGTGCAGCTTATCTTGATGATATTGCTGTCTTTAGCTCCAGCTGGCAGGATCACCTGGTCCACCTGAAGAAGGTTTTGAAGGCCCTGTAAGCAGCAGGCCTCTCTATCAAGGCATCCAAATGTCAGATAGGGTAGGGTACTGTGGTTTACTTGGGACACCTTGTAGGTGGAGGCCAAGTTCAGCCACTCCAACCCAAGATCCAGACTATTCTGGACTGGGTAGCTCCAAAATCCCAGACTCAAGTCAGGGCATTCCTTGGATTGACTGGTTACTACAGGAGGTTTGTGAAGGGATATGGATCCATAGTGACACCCCTCACAGAACTTACCGCTAAGAAAATGCCCAAGAAGGTAAACTGGACTATAGAATGCCAACAGGCCTTTGACACCCTGAAACAAGCTATGTGCACAGCACCAGTTCTCAAAGCTCCAGATTACTCCAAGCAGTTCATTGTGCAGACTGATGCCTCTGAATATGGGATAGGGGCAGTACTGTCCCAGACAAATGATGATGGCTTTGACAAGCCTGTTGCTTTCATTAGCAGGAGGGTATTCCCCAGGGAGCAGCGTTGGAGTGCCATTGAGAGGGAGGCCTTTGCTGTGGTTTGGTCCCTGAAGAAGCTGAGACCATACCTCTTTGGTACTCACTTTTTAGTTCAAACTGACCACAGACCTCTCAGATGGCTAATGCAAATGAAAGGTGAAAATCCAAAACTGTTGAGGTGGTCTATCTCCCTACAGGGAATGGACTTTATAGTGGAACTCAGACCTGGGACTGCCCATGCCAATGCAGATGGCCTTTCCAGGTTCTTCCACTTAGAAAATGAAGACTCTCTTGGGAAAGGTTAGTCTCATCCTCTTTCGTTTGAGGGGGGGGGGGGGGGGTTTGTGTAAGGAAATGCCTCCTTGGCATGGTCACCCCCTCAGTTTTTGCCTTTGCTGATGCCAAGTTGTGATTTGAAAGTGTGCTGGGACCCTGCTAACCAGGCCCCAGCACCAATGTTCTTTCCCTAAACTGTACCTTTGTCTCCACAATTGGCACAACCCTGGCACCCAGGTAAGTCCCTTGTAACTGGTACCCCTGATACCAAGGGCCCTGATGCCAGGAAGGGCTGCAGCATGACTTATGCCACCCTGGGGACCCCTCACTCAGCACATACACACTGCTTGCCAGCTTGTGTGTGCTGGTGGGAAGAAAATGACTAAGTCGACATGGCACTACCCTCAAAGTGCCATGCCAACCTCACACTGCCTATGGTATAGATAAGTCACCCCTCTAGCAGGCCTTATAGCCCTAAGACAGGGTGCACTATACCACAGGTGAGGGCATAGGTGCAGGAGCACTATGCCCCTACAGTGTCTAAGCAAAACCTTAGACATTGTAAGTGCAGGGTAGCCATAAGAGTATATGGTCTGGGAGTCTGTCAAACACGAACTCCACAGCACCATAATGGCTACACTGAAAACTGTGAAGTTTGGTATCAAACTTCTCAGCCCAATAAATGCACACTGATGCCAGTGTGCACTTTATTGTAAAACTACACCCAGAGGACATCTTAGAGATGCCCCTGAAAACATACCGACTTCCAGTGTGGGCTGACTAGTTTTTGCCAGCCTGCCACACACCAGACATGTTGCCGGCCACATGGGGAGAGTGCCTTTGTCACCCAATAGGATTACGGATGTGCCCCCTCTCCCCACAGGGAGGAGGCACAAAGAGGGTGGAGCCACCCTCAGGGCTAGTAGCCATTGGCTACTTACCTCCCAGACCTAAACACACCCCTAAATTGAGTATTTAGGGGCTTCCAGAACCGAGGAAGATAGATTCCTGCAACCTAAGAAGAAGAAGGACTGCTGACCTGAAGCCCTGCAGAGAAAACGGAGACGACAACTGCTTTGGCCCCAGCCCTACTGGCCTGTCTCCCCACTTTGAGAAAAACTGCACCAGCGACGTATCCCACAGGGTCCAGCGACCTCTGAAGCCTCAGAGGACTACCCTGCATCTAAAAGGACCAAGAAGCTCCCGAGAACAGCGGCCCTGTTCAACAAACCTGCAACTTTGCAACAAAGAAGCAACTTTTGAAGACCACACCTTTACCGTCGGAAGCGTGAGACTTTCCACTCTGCACCCGACGCCCCCGGCTCGACCTGCGGAAAACTAACTCTACAGGGAGGACTCCCCGGCGACTGTGAGCCCGTGAGTAGCCAGAGTTGACCCCCATGGACTCCCACAGCGACGCCTGCAGAGGAAATCCAGAGGCTCCCCCTGACTGCGACTGCCTGCTTCAAGGAACCCGACGCCTGGAAACCACACTGCACCGCAGCCCCCAGGACCTGAAGGAACCACACTCCAGTGCAGGACCGACCCCCAGGCGACCCTCTGCCTAGCCTAGGTGGTGGCTACCCGAGTAGCCCCCCCGTGCCTGACTGCATCGTTGAAGAGACCCCCGGGTCTCCCCATTGATTCCTATTGAAAACCCAACGCCTGTTTGCACTCTGCACCCGGCTGCCCCTGCGTCACTGAGGGTGTACTTTCTGTGCCTGCTTGTGTCCCCCCCGGTGCCCTACAAAACCCCCCTGGTCTGCCCTCCGAAGACGTGGGTACTTACCTGCTGGCAGACTGGAACCGGGGCACACCTATTTCCATTGAAGCCTATGTGTTTTGGGCACCACTTTGACCTCTGCACCTGACCGGCCCTGAGCTGCTGCTGTGGTAATTGTGGGGTTGCCTTGAACCCCCAACCGTGGGCTACCTTGGAGCCAACTTTGAACCCTGTAAGTGCTTTACTTACCTGTGAACTTAACAAATACTTACCTCCCCCAGGAACTGTTGATTTTTGCAGTGTCCACTTTTAAAATAGCTTATTGCCATTTTTGCCAAAACTGTACATGCTATTGTGATAATTCAAAGTTCCTAAGATACCTGAGTGAAATACCTTTCATTTAAAGTATTTTTTGTAAATCTTGAACCTGTGGTTCTTAAAATAAACTAAGAAAATATATTTTTCTATATAAAAACCTATTGGCCTGGAATTGTCTTTGAGTGTGTGTTTCTCATTTATTGCCTGTGTGTGTACAACAAATGCTTAACACTACCCGCTGATAAGCCTACTGCTCGACCACACTACCACAAAATAGAGCATTAGAATTATCTCTTTTTGCCACTATCTTACCTCTAAGGGGAACCCTTGGACTCTGTGCACACTATTTCTTACTTTGAAATAGTACATACAGAGCCAACTTCCTACAATATGCATACCTGGTATCCCCTCCTCCGTCTGTCAGATGGTGGGAAGCCACTCAAGAAGATAGTGGCTCTATCTACAACATAAGTACAAGACTTTTATAATGTTTAATGTGTCTTAACACTTTATGTATCAATGTGCAAAGCTTTACCCTTAGGGTCCATGTTCGGGTGAGTGTGCAGTGTTTACAGTTTTCCAAGGAACTTGCAGATATTTGGATAATGAAAACACATTCACAAAACAGCGAGAAAATTAGCACACTGGTGCATTCAATAAACATAAATGTAGCTTTAGTCGCCTTTCAATTCTCAGGCTCAATCATGTGCATTACATTTAGCATTCAGAGAAATCAGTTCAAAACCTATATACAAATAAGTCCACCTTTGGATTGAGCAACATAATACATGAATTATAAACAGTCTTTCTTTTTAGTCAAACTCTTTTTATTGAATTTTCAAAACATCGCCATAGCAAATAACGCACTTTCAATGCATGACATCTGCAGATACAAGTCATAGCTAATGGGTCTCACATTTTTAAACACAAGATATGCCAGCAATCAAGTGACTAACATTTGCACAGCAGAAAAGTAAAAAAATACAACTTTCACTAGTGATTATCAATCTGTATCCTTAATTCGAAACACAAGTGAGTCCATAGTAAATTAACTGCCCTTTTGCCCTCGGAGTGCAAGACCCCCTCCTCAGCGAGGAGTCAAATCTGAAAAAGGTGGCGTGCTCGTGTCCGTGGAGAGCACCCTGCCAGGGTCTAAGCCCAGAACCACTCCTCATTGCTGGGGAAAGCCCTCCCTGTAGTGCCCCCAGGGTGCCTTGTAGGGGAATCATTGTCTGTCCAGTGCGGACACTCAGGGTGAATCATAACAGGGCTTCCGTTACAGGGGCGTTCCATGGTTAGTATCTGCCAGAGTCTAGCATGCCATTGAGTTGCTGTAGGGGCCATTGGTTTCTTCCAGGCTGCTGGCAAAGCCATTTTAGCGGCTCCCAGACCCAGCCATAGGATCGCTCTATCACTTGATGTCTGGTATCTAAGGGCGTTGTCTCTGAGCCCCAAAAGAGCAAATCCCAGTAGCTTTTTGATTTGGGCTAATATTTCTGACCAATATGGATGAATCTCTGGGCAGGCCTACCAAATATGCTTGAAATCATCCAGCAATCCACATCCCCTCCAACAATTTTCGTAGGTGTTAGGGAACAGTTTCTTACGTTTCGTAGGGTGTAAATACTAGTCATATAATAGTTTGTAATGAGCTTCCCTTAAAGCCATGGAGAGGTTGTACCGGGGGATGTCCTGCCACAATCGGTGCCATTGATTTTCGGTAATTGCCGCCCCCAACTGATAGTACCACAATTCAATATGGTGGGGTGGACTGTGGGGTATGGCCTCAAGAGAAGCCTATAAAAGTAGGAAATTGCACCTTTCGAGTCTGCCTGCCGTCTCAGAAACTTTTCAATAGGGGAAAAATCACTTATGGCCTCCACACTAATCTTCGGTTGAAGAACCCAGTGGCGTAATTGTGAATAGTGGTAACTCTCTGACATAGGCAACCTAAAATTTCTTTGACAATTTTTGAAAGTCAGCATGTTCCCCCCATGAGCCACTCTCCTATTCTTCGCTCAAAAGGTCCCTTGGAAAGTGCCTGAGGGAAGGCAGGGTTAAAATGTATGGGTGTAATAGGGGATGGAAAATGAGCCCAGTTTCTTAATTTATTGACATTGTCCCAAATATCAAGGGTCGTCTTTATGGGGGTGCTCAAGTACACATTAAGTGTTTATCAATTTTGGGATTCCAGTTCAGGTCCCAGATATAGCAGCCTGTGACTGAGCGATCCATATGGAGCCAGTGTTTGTCTGATTCTCGAAGGGACCACTTCGAGATTACCCTAATTTGTGCTGCCTTAAAATACAGGGAAAAGTCAGGGAGAGCCAGACCACCCGCTTGTCTAGGAAGTCTGAGCACCCTATATGGGAGTCGGGCTCTCCACGTTTGCCAAATAAATTTGAGTAGGCGGGATCGTAGTGTGGTGAAGAAACTACCTTCTATCGGTATAGGAAGTCCCTGGTAGAGATAGAGAAATCTAGGTAGGACCATCATCTTAATTGCGTGAATGCGCCCTAACCAAGTCAAGTCAAGTGGAGCCCATTATTTTAGATCTATCTTAAGTTGTTGGAGCAACAGGGGATAGTTGGCTTTAACTAAGTCAGAAATTTGTGGAGTAACTTTAATGCCTAGGTATGTTAGTTCTCTCTTTGCCCATTGAAATGGAGAGCCGAGCACCCGCTGCTCTATCTCATTAGAGGACACAGTCAGATTGAGGATATAAGACTTGGTCATATTAACCCGATAACCTGACACCCTCTAAAATTTAGCAAGTTCACGTTGTAGAGCTGGGAGTGAGGATGGTGGGATGTTAAGGACAATAGAACATCATCTGCAAAAAGAGAGATTTTATTAGTGTTTCTTTTTGTATTTTTGCAGATATCAGTTCTTGACAAGAATCAGAAACTCAACTTCATAAATGGCATACACAGAGAAGTATAGCAACAATATATATTTGTGCACTCTGCAAGTTACCCAGTAACGAATTTTGCAGCTTTTAGTTGTCCCTTTAGTTTTTCAGCTCATGGAAGAATTCCTTCAGCAAGACTCGGTTACAAGGCCCGACACCACCCAACAGTAAAAACAGAATGGACGCAACGAGAACCTCAGGAACCTCAGAAGACTGCTGAACTTTGTAGCGACTAGTAGAACACCAGAAACAGGAAACAGGTAAGTGTGACACCAGCAGCAGGAATTCCATAACTACGAGCAGCCACCAGTGGTGCATCGTGCAGTCTTAAAGTCTATGTGCTTCTCCCATTAAAGATGCTGCACATCCTGGAGCCTGCGTTCAGGCAATCCTGACAATACACCCCCTCCATGGCCTCCTTCCACAGGCTTTGGCTTATTTGGGTAGTGTCGATGAAACATATGCAATAAACGAGGGGCGTGTACATGACCTGCAGGTTCCCAGGTGCTATCTTTTGGGCCGTACTCTTTCCAGTAAATCAAACAACACCATCTGTGCCATATTCATTTTGAGTCCAGAATTGCTTTCATTTGAAGCTCTGGTTCATTGTCAACAAGAATAGCTTGTGGTTTGGACTGAAGAACAGTTCCAGAAGCCACTGGCTTCAACAATGACGCATGGAGCACAGGGAGCAAATGCACATTGGGAGGCAACTTTAATTTCATACCTACATCATAAATTTTCTTTGTTTTTGTGAAAGGACCTATATATTGTGGTTGAAATTTGTGTGGCCCCTTCAGATCAATGTGTTGTGTTGATATTCAAACCTGATCAAAAACCTGGTATGCTGAACTTGGTTTGCAATGTCTGTCAGCATTCCTTTTATAAATGAGTTAGGTTTCTTCTAAGTTACTTTGTGTTGTCTGTTATAGGTATTTAATTTTTCCATATAGTTCTGTACCCCACGTACTTCTGAAGCAGGGGCAAGCCTCAGTAAATGTATTCACCCTCTCGCTAAGGCGAGTTATATTTTATCAGGTTGAGCTATTTTTAGGACCTACTTGCCCCTTCTGGCAAGTTGACAAAGAGCAAGTGTTCAGTTCAGTCAGAAAATGGAGGAGCAATAAAGATGTCTTTAAATCTTGTGTTTGTCACATCTTCTCTGTGTTCAGAGACAGAGGTGAAACGTCAGTTTGTCTTACAAATAATTTTCTTTCTCACTGCAGAGTTCCAGGATTTTGTCAGGTTTTTCTTAAAACTCAACATTTAAATAGCTAAGTCAACTGTACAAACATTTCCAAAATATAATTCAGTAGTTGTGAAAGCCCACTGTTTGTACTTCTGTGTGATGAAAAAAATATTTTAATAGGCTGAAAACAAATCAGAACACTTTACTTGGTTATGTGCAAAGAATAAATATGTTTTCTGAAACCCGATTTTCACAGATTAATAATACATTATATTATTTTATCAGTAAAGCTGCAAGTTAGTGGGAAGGGTTTGAAACAGAAATGTTCTGTTTGTAAATGTCAGTGTGCAACCACATCATGCTTTGGTAATATATTTATTAAAAGTGAGTTTTCAAAGATAAACTGAGAAACACTCCTGGCTTGATGGCAATGCCACTAGTAAACTAAGAGGTAAGCAATGGATCATGTGTTCCCTATATGTAGGCTAGATTCTTTTAAAACATGGAGCAAATGTTTAGTCTATTTAATCAAATAAAGAAGTTTTTTGTACAGCAGAAATGCTAAGCTCACATATTTGAAAGTACTCTCGTATGCAACAATGAAGAAAAAGGTGACTGTAAACTCAAATATTTGACTAAGATCACAAAATTTGAGACCCGTTTACAGGTCAAGTACATTACAGGTATGGTCGAGAAGATTATTTAAGTTACTCGTCCTGCAGTTTTATGAACATTTTTATAATTTTTCAAGGCCTGAGGGGGTAGATAAAAACAACAAAAAGCGAGGATGAAAACCATAATTGCATTGAAAAGGTGAAATTTTAGTGGAACTATGATGTGAGATATTGTAAGCCAATTCTGCTGTCCAAAGGAATTGTTGACAGTCCGCAGAGCTATTTAGTACTTGACGCCTTATATATTGCTCCTAACATTGGTTTACTCTTTCTGATGTCCATTTGGGGATGATAACCAGTGGACAAACGAACATCAATTTGCAAATTCCCACATAATGTTTCCCAAAACTTTGAAACAAACTGAGGGGCGTGGTCAGATAAAATTATTGAAGGAAGACCATGTAAGCATACAAGCACTTGTAAGAAGACACATCTGCAAGTTCATTAGATGTTGGCAATCCCTGTAAAGGAATAAAATGAGCCATCTTGGATAATGAATCTTCTGTAACCATAACTGCAATGTGACCTTGCTCTGTCTTTGGGTGTTCTACAATAAAGTCCATGGAAAATGTATGCCAAGGGACAGATGGAGCAGAGAGTGGGAACAACAGTCCTGCAGGTGCCTGATGTGTGTCCTTACTTTGTGCACAAATGCTACATCTTTGTATGAACAATGTGGTGTCTGGGACTAATTTAGACCACCATAAATAGTGCCGGAGAAGCTCTAAGGTCTTTATTTTATCAGGATGGCCTGTTAATATCTCTGTATGACTCCAGTGTAGTGCCTGCTGCTGTAGAGCATTGGTGGAAACAAACATTCCTCCTTTTAAGTAATAAACATTGTCTACTTTTATGTTGTCATGAGTGTGTATGATGTCCTCTGCTTCTTTGTTTTTTGTGTGCCACAGCTACCTATATTAGGAAGGTGTCTTCAGAGTCTAATGCCCCCAGTATTTGTTCAAGAGGTATAATAGGCCGGTGATCTTTTCCCCGTTCTTGCATTTCAGACCCTGTATGTGATAATGCATCAGCCTTGCCACGCTGATGGACTGATTGAAATTGGATTTGATAGTCACATTCTGTAAAAAAAAATGGGTCTACCTCAACTGCCACATAGATAAGACCCTAGCAGACTTCAGGAATTTAAAATTCCTATGATCTGTGACTACCATGGCAGTGTGTAAATAACCCATCAAGCAGTGTCTCCATTTGTCAAATGCCTTCTTGATAGCTAGTAGTTCCTTATCACCTACAGTACAGTTCTTTCCTCCGAAACTAAACTTATGGGAAAAAGGCTACAGGATAGAGCATTCCTGTCTCTTTATTTCTTTGTGAAAGGACCCCACCTAAAGCTATGTGGGAGGCGTCTGCCTCTGCTATAAAGGGTTGTGAGGTGTCAGGGTGTTGCAAAATAGGTGCCCTGACAAGAGCATTTTTTAATTGCTGAAAAGCCTGTTCTTTGTCCTTATCCATAGAAACATTGCCACTTTTTTCAGTAACTTCGCTATGGGAGCTACCAAGTTGGAAAAGTATTTTATAAAATACTGATAGAAATTGGCAAATCCCAAGAAGCTATGTACTCCTTTCACTGATTTAAGGGATGTCTATTGCAGAATGGCTGAAACCTTTTGTGGGTCCATACTAACCCCATGTGCAGAAAGAATAGAACCCAAAAAGGAGACCTTAGGAACATGGAATTCAAATTTTTCTATTCTGACAATTTGTTATCCCGTAATTGCTGTAAAACGTCTCTCACAGGTTTCTCATGATCTGACAAAGACGGGGAACATATCAAAATATCATCAATATAGGTCACTGCACAAACATCCAAAAACTCCTGTAAGACCTTATTGACAAAAAATTGAAAAGCAGCAGGATCATTGCATAGCCCGAAAGTCATGACTAAATATTCGTACAAGCCGAATGCTGTCTTCCACTCATCCCCCTCTCTGAGTCACACCAAATGATAGATCCCCCATAAATCCAGTTTGGTAAATAATGTAGCATGCTTTACCTGATCTAGAAGAGTGGGAATAAGGGGTAACAGTAACAATTCATTACAGTTACTTTGTTAAGGGCTCTGTAGTGAACAAAAGCACGTAATTCAACCCCTTTGCGATGGCTGAATTCAGTACGAAGCATGTCATCAAAATATTCTTTAAGATGGATGTTTTCTTTCTCAGTCAGATCTTATATTCTACTGCTGGTAATGCAAGCTCCGGGAAGGAGATCGATTTGATAGTCATAAGGTCGATGTGGAGGGAGGGTAGTAGTCTTTTGTTTATCAATGGCTGCCAGGTCTTGATAACGGGGGGGATCTGAGGACTGGATTCTTCGATAATGGCTGCTATAGACTTCTCATTGTCAAAATCGGGAGACAAGATCAAACAATGGTCTTTGCAAAATACAGGGCTAAAGGTAATAGATTGTTTTTCCCAGTCAATATCTGGATTGTGAGTCTCCAGCCAAGGAATTTCAAGGATAACATGGAACTGAAGGACTTCAATCAAGTCAAATCTTAATATCTACCTCAGATTTTTTTGTATGGTTAGCAACACACCAGATGCTGAATAAGTGATGGGATCTGACTTCAAAGCGTTACCACCTATGGTTTTACCATCATCAATCTGATCTTTCAGCTCCAATTGTATGGCATGCTGAGTGACTAAAGCTGTATCCATAAAATTCCAGTTGCACCTGAATCTACCAACTACTGGAAGCAAGCAGGGCCCCCTTCCCAAGTCAATTGAGCGGTCACGTAAAAACGGCAATATAAATGTACTGAAGCTATCTATGGCAGAGTTTTTGAGGCTAGGTAATGTTGAAGACCCAAAACCCTTGCTTTATGGGTCTTGGGTCTCCTAGTTTCCCAACTCTCCTTTTCTCTTAGGTTTCAGAAGGCACTGCCTCAAGGAGAGATCTTTATGGCCACAATATGAACAAAGTTACATTACCCGACATCTTTGTTGATCTTCTTTACTTAACCCCTCGGGTGCCCTAGATGAGGTGGTTACATCCACTGCTGTGGGGCTCAGGCGCCAGGGACGTAA
This sequence comes from Pleurodeles waltl, assembly GCF_031143425.1. Classification (NCBI taxonomy): domain Eukaryota; kingdom Metazoa; phylum Chordata; class Amphibia; order Caudata; family Salamandridae; genus Pleurodeles; species Pleurodeles waltl. The sequence goes on from NC_090440.1 coordinate 1,695,431,726, forward strand.
ACACCTCGTCCTGGTATGGGCCCTCAGGGGAAGCGCTAGCGCTCCCCGAGTGCCTCCCATGGGCAGGAATGGAAGGGGAATCGCTTCCCCTTCAGCCTCCTTCCCCAAGCCCCACCAGTGACGTCTCATGACATCAGCGCATGATTGTGTGCTGACCTCATCAGAGGTGCCGCCCACCGAGCTGGAAGCTGAGCTTCCAGCGCATTTTGGAAGAGAAATGCAAAAACATTTCTCTTTCAATCACGGGCTCGAAGGCAGGAGAGGTATCAAAGGAAAGGAAAGGCCTTTACTTTTCTTTGATGTTTTTCTGAGCATTTGGGCAGCCCGATCGTGAAGCGATCGGGCTGTAGAAAGGCCCACTAGGCACCAGGGAGTGTGTTTACATATAAACAATAAGGGGAGCGGCCCCTTTGGCAAGGGTCGCTCCCCTGGGGGGCATTTTTTTTAAGGCCTTTTCTGCCCCCCTGGGGCAGATCGGCCTATTGTAATTAGGCTGATCTGCCCCTGGGGGGGCAGAAACCTCTAGACACCAGGGATATATGTATTTTTTTTATTGTTTACACGTGGGAACAACCCTTTAGGCAAGGGTTGCTCCCCTGGGGGCAAATTGTGTTTAGCCCATTTCTGCCCCCCTTTAGGGCAGATCGGACTATTTTTATTATTCCAATCTCTAGACACCAGGGCTTTTTTTAGGTCAATTTCACTCAAGGGGAGCGACCCCTTAGACAAGTGTCGTTCTCCCGGGGGGGGGGATTAATTTTAGGCCATTTCTGCCCCCCCCCGGGGGCAGATCAGCCTATTTTAATTTGGCCGATCTGCCCCCAAGGGGGCAGAAACCACTAGGCACCAGGGAGTTTTTTGTTTTTTACAGATGGGGAGCGACCCCTTCGGTAAGGGTCGCTCCTCTGGGGGACAACTGTATTTTATGCCATTTCAGCCCCCTTTGGGAGCAGATCGGCCTATTTTCCTTAGGCCAATCCACCCCAAAAGGGCAGAAACCACTAGACACCAGGGATTTTTTGGGGCCAATTTCAATGCAAAGGGGAGAGACCCGTTAGGCAAGCGTTGCTCCCCTGGGGGGCAAATTTATTTTAGGTAATTTCTGCCCCCTCCCCCCCCCGGTGCAGATCGGCTCATTTTTATTAGGCCCATCTGTCCCCAGGGGGGGGCAGAAAACATTGAGGCACCAGGTATTGGTGGGTGTGTATGTTTTGTTTGGGGAGGCAGCCCCTTGGGCAAGGGTCTCTCCCCATGGGAGTACATTACTGTTAGCCACTTCTGCCCCCCTTGGGAGCAGATCGGCCTAGTTTTGTGAGGCCCATATGCTCCCAAGTGGGGAGAAAGCCCACCCTAGAACAGGGAAGATTTTTTTCCAAAAAAGAGTGTGGGGTATGGCCAGACCACACCCCAAATAAATGGGGACAAAGTTGTTCTGCCCACCGAATTCACTCCTGGGGGGGGGGGGGTCAGAAAGTCTACTATATGCCAGGGAGTTTTAAAAAACATAGTGGTCTTGTGGCTACCAACCAGTGTGGGCATGGTTATGCTCCCACCCCAACTGAAGGGGGTAACAGTCCATCAGCTCTCCCCCACACACTAAAACATCTTATCCCATGGCAAGTAAGAGGAAATTTGATTATTTTGGTTTTACATTTGGGCCATGAGAGCTTGTCTAACTCTCAAAATTGTCCCACTTGGAATGGTGAGGGCTGCACTTTTTGGACTTTGAGACGCTGCCATGTAGAAAAATCTACGAGACCTAGACACATCTGAAAACTAAACATCTGCGTGAGTCCATACACCCGCACCATTTTCTTACCCACAATGCCCTGCAAACCTCCAACTTTACTTGAAATCCCAAATTTTTCCCACATTTTTGTGATGAACCTTCCGGAATCCACAAGATTCCTACCACCCAGCTGGGTAAGAAAACGCTGGGGGATCCACGCATGTCACACCTCCCTTGACTCCCTCTGGTGTCTAGTTTTCAATAATGTTTGGGTTTTGTAGATTTCCCTAGATGGCTGCTGAGCCCAGGACCAAAAACCCAGGTGCCTTCCCCATCCCCCTCCCCAAAAAAACCCAGATAGTTTATTATTTGATCATTTTAATGTGTCCATATAGTGTTTTGGGGCATTTCCTGTCGCAGGCACTAGGCCTACCCACGCAAGTGAGGTACCATTTTTATAAGGAGACGTGGGGGAATGCTGGGTAGATGGAAGTTTTTGGCTCCCCTCAGCTTTCAGAACTTTGCAGCACCGAAATATGAGGAAAAAGTGTTTTTTGTCAAAGTTTGAGGTTTGCTAAGGATTCTTGGTAACAGAACCTGGTGAGAGCACCACAAGTTACCCCATCCTGGGTTCCCCTAGGTGTCTAGTTTTCAGAAATGTCAAGGTTTGCTAGGTTTTCCTAGGTGCCAGCTGAGCTGAGGCCAAAATCCACAGCTAGGCACTTTGCAAAAAACAGGTCAGTTTTCTTTGGGAAAATGTGATGTGTCCACGTTCTGTTTTGGGGCATTTCCTGTTGTGGGCACTGGGCCTACCCACACAAGTGAGGTACCATTTTTATCGGGAGATGTGGGGGAACGCTGGGTAGATGGAAGTTTGTGGCCCCCTTCAGATTCCAGAACTTTGCAGCACCGAAATATGAGGGAAAAGTGTTTTTTTTGCCAAATTTTGAGGTTTGCTAAGGATTCTGGGTAAAATAACCTGGTGAGAACACCACAAGTTACCCATCCTGGGTTCCCCTAGGTGTCTAGTTTTCAGAAATGTATAGATTTGCTAGGTTTTCCTAGGCACTGGCTGAACTAGAGGCCGAAATCCAAAATCCACAGCTAGGCACTTTGCAAAAAACAGGTCAGTTTTCTTTGGGAAAATGTGATGGGTCCACATTGTGTTTTGGGGCATTTCCTGTCGCGGTCACTAGGCCTACCTACACAAGTAAGGTACCAATTTTATCGGGAGACTTGGGGGAATGCTGAGACGATGGAAATTTGTAGCTCCTCTCACATTGCGGAACTTTCTATCATGGAAATGTGAGGAAAATGTGTTTTTCGACAACTTTTGAGGTTTGCAAAGGATTTTCGGTAACAGAGCCTGGTGAGAGCCCTACAGGTCATCCCATCCTGGATTACGCTAGGTGTCTAGTTTTGAAAAATACACAGGTTTGGAAGGTTTCCCTATGTGCCGGCTGAGCTAGAAGCCAAAATCCAAAGCTAGGCAATTTCCCAAAAAAACGTCAGATTTCAATGTAAAAATGTGATGTGTTCATGCTGCGTTTCATGTCGCAGGCATTAGGCCTACCCACACAAGTGAGGTACCATTTTTATCCAGAGACTTGGGGGAACACAGAATAGCAGAACAAGTGTTATTGCCCCTTGTCTTTCTCTACATTTTTTCCTTCCAAATGTAAGACAGTGTGTAAAAAAGATGTCTATTTGAGAAATGCCACTGCTTCTCAACACTTTATCTTATGCCCATTTTGGAAATACAAAGGTTTCCTTGATACCTAGTTTTCACTTTTTATATTTCACCAAATGAATTGCTGTATACCCGGTATACATTAAAAACCCACTGCAAGGTACAGCTCTTTTACTAGCTGTGGGCACTTAGGGTTCTTAATGAACCTACAAGCCCTATATATCACCGCAATCTGAAGAGTCCAGCAGATGTAACGACGTATTGCTTTTGAAACTCTGACATCGTAGGAAAAAGTTACAGAGTAAAACGTGGAGAAAAATGGCTGTTATTTTTCACCTCAATTTCAATATTTTTTTGTTTCAGCTGTTATTTTCTGTAGGGAAACCTTGTAGGATCTACACAAATGACCCCTTGCTGAATTCAGAATTTTGTCTACATTTAGCTTTCTGGGACCCAGCACTGGTTTCACACCTATTTCTGTCACTAACTAGAAGGAGCTAAAGATAGTAAAATTGGGGTATGTCCCAGTAAAATGCCAAAATTGATTTGAAAAATGTGGTTTTATGATTCACGTCTGCCTGTTCCTGAAAGCTGGGAAGATGATGATTTTACCACTGCAAACCCTTTGTTTTCAGGGGGAAAAACACAGTCTTTCTTCTGTAGCCTTTTTTTCCCATTTAAAAAATTTACAAACTTTTCGCTGTATTTTGGCTAATTTCTTGGTGTCCTCCAGGGGAACCCACAAACTCTGGGTATCTCTAGAATCCCTAGGATTTTGGAAAAAAGGGCATAAATTTGGCGTGGGTAGCCTATGTGAACAATTGCTGAAATAGCCAAAAAAGGCCTGCCACCTGAGGGGTAAAAGGCCTGGCAGCGAATGGGTTAAAGGGCTTCTAAGACTCCATAGGTTCAGGATCATTAGCCTGGATGGCATTTAGGGGTAGCTGCGACCCCTGGCTTGCCCTTGGGACCCCAAACACTGCCCTTCCAACCCCTGGCCTCAGAGTAGCATATATAATAAAGAATAAAAGTGGGTCTTGCAAGTTCCAGTCCTGTTTATGTTAGAACTGGGAAATTAACTCACTAATGTAAGTCTCCGAAACAATTAGCTTGTGTTGCTGAAGTCACAAGTCAGTGTATACATTGTTTATTTCTAATCAGAAGGGGTGGGAGACCCGATACGGGCACAGGGTGGGGGAAGTCTGCTCTGAAATCAGTTGTATGTAAACAGCTCCTCTTGTGTTCATTAAAAGATTTCTTTGAAACCGTTTCTGAGCCCTGCTGAGTGAGGAAAAAGCAATAGCACTAGGAGAAAACTCTAGGTGGAGAAATAAAATTACTATGCTTTTAATTTTTACATGTTTTTATCATCATAATGAAATCAAAATAAAAATGCAGCATTTTAGTCCAACTAAACATTTAAGTACTAAAAGCATGCATACAGAAAGCATGAGACCATTGTTTGAAGCTCCCTTTCTAAATCTGCTGCTGCTCTGTTCTTCACGTGGCACAGGTGCATTTGTTACAAAATTGCAACAAACTAGGAAGACTCTGACAGTGGGTGCCTGCTGCTGTCTTCTGTTGGCCATGTAACTCAGTTTCATGGGGGAAAACCCACCTGAAGGATGTCTCTCTACAGCCCTGCCCTAGAGAATCATAGAAGGTATAACGTAAAAGCATCCGTTCTCCAGTCTACCCAGTGCCTTCTCAGTGTGCCCACAGCTGCTACTCAGTGAGAAAATGTCCACTGCCTTGAACTGGAACCCAGGTAAGTAGAGGGCCAACTTAATAAGGGTGAATCGTGGGTCTACAAAACACTGGCAGCCATTAGCCATCTGTGGCCTGGAACATCTGTGGTTTAATCCTGTATGGCCTTAACTATGGCTACACACTTGGAGAATGCAAGTGAGACAACCTGTTTCTTTCTTTGGCTTCTAAATCTATACAAATGATGTGAAACTGTTCTGAGTGGGAACCTCATGCTCTGCCACAGGATTAGAGTGTATTACAGAAGTAAGGTGCACTGGGGACGAGACTGTACTAGAGGGTGGATCTCTTAGGGGAGAGAGAAACGTTAGACAAGGGTGCTTTCAGAGGAGGGACAGGGTCAGCCTGTCCTATAAGGCAATCAAGCAATGCCAGGCAAGCTGGTCCAAGAGTTCAGTGTGTATACTTGTTTTTTGCTGTTTTGTGGTCTGATGGGCCAGTATCTAGTGTTGATTTCAAGCACTGTCTTCACCATACACGCCAAGAGACCTGATTTAGGTGGGAGACTCCTGATTTTGTATGCCAAAAATGGCTTTATTTTAGGTGTCTCCCATCTGAAATTGCCTCTGCTTCAATAGAAGTTAATGGAAGACATGTATTTGCGCAAATAGTTTTTTTAAAATCTCCCATTTTTCATCTAGAATGTTGGCATGTATGCTTCAGCAACTGCAAATGCTTTCAGTCTCCCATACCTATACACTATGGGGGTCATTCTGACCCCGGCGGGCGGCGGTCGCCGCCCGCCTGGCGGGAACCGCCATTTGGCCGCTCCGCAGTCAAAAGACTGCTGCAGCCATTCCAACCTTCCCGCTGGGCCGCCGGGCGCTAACATTGTTAGCGCCCGCCGGCCCAGCGGGAAGGGGGCCTGCAACACTGAAGCCGGCTCCTAATGGAGCCGGACGTGTTGCAGGTGTGCGACGGGTGCAGTTGCACCCGTCGCGCTTTTCACTGTCTGCTAGGCAGACAGTGAAAAGCAGGCTGGGGCCCTGTTAGGGGGCCCCTGCACTGCCCATGCCAGTGGCATGGGCAGTGCAGGGGACCCCAGGGGCCCCTAGACACCTGTTACCGCCAGCCTCTTCCTGGCGGTGTAAACTGCCAGAAACAGGCTGGCGGTAAGGGGGTCAGAATCCCCATGGCGGCGCTGCTTGCAGCGCCGCCATGGCGGATTCGCCCAGCCGGGGGAAATCCGGCGGGAAACCGCCGGACCCGGTTTTCTGTCCGCGCTTTACCGCCGCGGTCAGAATGGGCAGGGAAGCACCGCCAGCCTGTTGGCGGTGCTTCCGTCATTCGCGGCCCTGGCGGTCTTTGACCGCCAGGGTCGGAATGACCCCCTATGTCTTTACAATTTCAAAACTTCTCTGATTTGCAAACATGGGCCACTTTTTTTAGCTGTCCTATTCACTAACCAGAGCCACTTTTATTTTGGTGTCCAAGCCTATTTTTGGTCCCAGTCCTACCTTGAAGAGGGGTTCTTGAGGGGGTGTGAGGTGCTTTAGAAGAGAGTGATACTTTAGAGACGAGCTGTGCTTTATATGAAACAGGTGGTATGCATGTAAGAGGTGTTCTACCAATGATAGGTGCTTTGCAGCAAAAAAGTTCTTTAGATGACAGAGGTGCTTTGCCAGATAAAGATGGTTTACCTGGGAAAGTGTTTTACAGGTTAGATGTGGTATGAAGGTGATGTGCACCTAATTAGGCACACCATGTTTAAAATGTGGTGGATTAAGTGAAAGGCTTGCTTTAACGTTTGCTGGTGCTTTAACTGGGAGAATTGCACTGCAGTGGTTTGTATTTGAAGATGTGCTTTAATGAGGAGAGATACTTTAAATTACTCTGAGTTGCTCTGAATTAAATAAGTGATGTACACATACGTTTCACAGCACTGTGAATTAATGTTTAACTCCAATATCCAAACACATACATTTAATGTGCCCTAATCCACTTGCTACTTTTCAGAGTGATCACATACATCCTCCATTCACCCCTTCGCTATTTAGTGTAGGTTCTTCAAGCATGATTCTCTATTGTGTGTTCTGTACTCCTCTATCCTTAAACTGTAATGTTCTGATTTGAAATTTGTGGACCGTCTACAGGAAGAATGTTGATGACTAGGGTCTCTATCGCACCTGCTGTCTTACAAAACAATTTTTACCTTTCAAGCAGAAGTTTGACTTTTTAATAAGGCAGCATAAAGGAATACACTTTCACACCCACTTTGCAGAGCCTATTGGAAAACCAAAAGCCAGCATGCTTGTGGAGACAGCATAGGGAAATATCCTGGAAAAGCCTGTATGGAAGCTTGAGCTGCCCATTGGCTTAAAAATAAAGACTGTCTGTGTGACGCTGAGTAGTTAATGTGTGCCACTTGCAGACGCCTTGCTGCTCAGTGGTATATGGTAACCAAAACTGAATGCTTCACAATGCATTGTTACTCTCTTGGATTTATAGTCCCTCACCCACAATAAATACTATGCAGAAACATTGCAGTGCACACGACTGGCAAAGTAAACTGAGCAAAATATCCCCTTCTTTCTTTTCGATCTTTCTGTGTGGCCACTGTTGTTCTTTCTGCCACCAACTACCAACACACAAAAGTGCTTCTCTCTATGTTTGTGCTAAAAACTACGGGTTCATTATGACCCGGGCGGTAAAAACTGCCTACCGTTGCAGCCGCCAAAAGACCTTCGCCGAGGCTACCAGCCGTCCGCCGGATTATGAACACAGACGGATTTCCGCCAGAAGGATGATGGAAATCCGGCTGTGGCCATGCTGGCGGATGGTGGTAAGGTGGCACTGCTGCCAGCAGCAGCGCCACGCCAGTAGACTGCCGCCAGCCGTATTATGTGGCTGCTGGCGGACGCCGCTGCTGGCAGCAGCGCCCCGTTCCATCTCCTGCCGGAGGACCCCCTGACTATAGGTAAGTCGGGTGCTCCGACAGGGGAGGGGGCTGGGGGGTGTTGTGTGTGTGGGGGGGGGTTTGTATGTCTGTGTGTGCATGTATGCGGGTGTGTGTTGCGTGTTGTATGTGTGAGCATGTTTGGGGGTGTGGGTGCATGCATGTTGAGTTTTGTGAATGCATGTCTGCGTGTATGTATGTAAGTTTGTGCGGATGTGTGTGTGAATGGACGAATGCATGCGTGGATTAATGTTGGAATGGGTGTGTGTATGTGTGTGTGCGTGTGTGAAGGGAGGGGCGTGTATGAAGGGGGGGTCTGGAGACTAAGGGGGGTTCTGGAGAGGAACGGGGTGGGGAGGAAACCTGGGGAGTGGGGTGGGTAAGACCCCTATCAGTGACAGGGAAGGGATTCCCTGTCACTGATAGTGCCTACCGCCATGGTTTTCGTGGTGGTATGGATGCCACAAAAACCATGGAGGTATGCAGGGTCATAATCCCGCAGGCGGCCAAGTGATGGCTGCCGGGCTGGAGAGTGAAGACTCCAGCCCGGCTGTCGTTACCGCTGTGGCGGTCGGTGTGGTACATTGGCGGTTTCGCTGAAGCCAAACTGCCAATTTCATAATATGGAGGAAAGTACCGCCAGCATGTTGGCAGTACTTTCCTCCATATTAACGCTGACAGCCAATGTCATAATTAGGGCCTTAGTGTTCTTCCAAGGAGTTGGATTCAGACCACTGACCATAGTAAAGTGCTCCCTCATTCACTTAATGGGCATTGAGACAATTCTAGATTGCCTTTCAAAAAATGTGTTGTGAAATGCTGTGTTGCCAATTTTTATTTATTTATTATTTGGGTGGTGAATCTCGCCAAACCTTCACACTCCGACATCCCATGCAACATGAGGGCTTGGTGTGACCTTATTGCTCAGAAGAAGTTGCCCCAACCTGACTAAATTATTAATTTAATTTGATTAAATAGCCACACATATTAAAGCTCATACTCAAATTGTACTTGATGCCACTTTCAGGGTAATGATGTCCGGTGGTCCAAATTAAATATCACATTTAAAGATAAATACCATGCACACACTTCAGAGCATTTGCGTACACAAACACTAATGTCAAGTGCATCCGTGCCATACAACACCTTCAGTCAGTCAGAGATGTTTACCAACAGCATTTTGCATTCTTCTACTCCTAGATTTATTCTTACCATTGTGAGTGTATTTTTTAAAATACGAGTGTGCAAAATGGTGTTGGAAAAAAATCCATAACGCTGCTCCAAATGATGTGGAGGTACATGGCACTTGTGCACATTCAGATCTGAACCTGTTTTGTAAGGGAGGCATGAGATGTTGGTTGCTGCCTGTGCTGTAGATTATTTGTAAGGTAGGCTGTACTTCTTGCTCTGCTGTACCAGTTTTGCTTGGCACTGATGGTTCCTCTCCTAAACATTTTAAGGAAATGTGCAGGTGCAGCCTGTACTGTGCATTTTTGTGTCTGGAAAGCTTGCAATGTTGGTTTGTTTTGCTGAGTGATGGAAAAACATGCACTGCTGCTCCGGAAACTGCTCTGTGTTGGGAACTTTTGCACTGTCAGTCTTGTACATGTTGTACTCGGACTGTGTCTGTAATAGAAGCTTGCACTACTGATGTATTTGTGTAAAGCGCATAGGAACAACTGCCTCTGATTTACCTGTTTTGTGTGTATTTGAACCTTTTAACCTTGCGACCTGTGCAGAAACAGTTATTCCAAATGTTGTTGCCTTCACTTTTGCATTCTTTGAAGTGGACAGCTGATTTTTGTGGGTCCTCATCAACAGTTACATGTTTTTTCAAGCAGAGGGTCCTAAACAACCTGCTAGAGGTACTGAACTGGCAGGGCTGTGGGGCCAGAGAATGAAGATCAGAAATAACTCACGTAGATAGGACAGAGTGAAAACTAGTTAAAATGAGAGAAAATAAAGGTGAGGCAAAGGAAGAAAGAGGGGGGTAGAACAAGTAACATTAGAACATAGGGAGAGGGAACAGGGAACAATGAGAGGCAAAAAACAATGAAGGAGAAAGAACAAGAAGAGTAGAGTGAGAGAATGAATAGAGTGGAAGAACTACTGGAGAAAGAAACAGGAAAGGCAGGGGATGGACCAACAAGGTGATGGAAATAAAATTAGAAAGAAAATTGGAGGGATGAAACTAATAAAAGAGAATGGGGTAAAAGAAAACTGTAGAAACGGGCAAAGAGAAAAAAATAGAAATGAAAAAGAATAGGGCAGAGAATTACAAAAATATCAAGGAAGTAACACGTGGAACAAAGGAACTGGAAAGATAAGAGCAATAATAGTAGAGTATGCAAGAGAAAGAACAACAGGGGAGAAAACCCGAGAAGGAAAAACAAGAAAATGCAGACACAGAAGGAGGGAAAGGTGTATAAGAGAGTAAGTTATGAGATACCTATACTTAAGAGGATGAATGGAGAGATTATATGCACAATGAAGAGTAAAACAGGATGAATAGAGAGTAGCTGAAAAAATGAGTCAGAGAAACATATAAATAAGGAAGATGAGTGATAGAAGAAATAGAATGCTCAAGGGAAAACTTTGGAATATAGAGTCAAACAAGGAGATATTAGGGTGGTAGCCCAAGAGAAGAAAGTGAAGATGTGGATGCAACATAATTTTTAAGATAGTTGTATTGCACCTAAATTAAAGTATTTAAGCACTGACAAGGCTTACCTTGAATCATGCACTAACATCCCAGTATTGAAAGTATGGGAAGCAGCCACCGCTTAAGTTTGAAAATAATAAGTGCCAGGACCAACGTTTTGCTCAGAAGCCTGCAGCTGGTGCTTTCCAAGGCCAGGTTGCTGATCCCACCTCATGCCTCTTTAGTGACCCGCCAGTCAGTCCTGAGCCCTGACACTTTATCTCACCTCGCAGGTTTTTTATCCCTGCTTTTTCCCTTTGTCGCAGCGTTAGTCACCGTCTTTCCATCATTCTATTCCTCCTTCTTTCCCCTTTCTGTGTTTCTCTCTCTCTCTTGGTCTGGATCAAAGTTTTTAAAAATAAGTGCAGCTCCTCAAAATGAGTGCCAGTTGGCCTCAACTGCACCCACTGGCTCAAATTAAGCACTGCTTATGGTGATGGACCAAAGACTGGAATCCTGGTACTGAGAGCTTAACATAAATTAGTGATAGCAAAATGACCTGATCGTGTTGTGAAGAAATGTTCACCTGTAGTTTACAAGTTAAATCCCAATACAGTAGCTTAGGAGGTTGAGTATCCAGGCAAAGAGATGTATGTGAAACCTGCATGTGAGAGGCTGCAGTAAAACTAAAGCAGCTTGTGCGGTTAATCTGTCTACTGCTGAAATGCTTGTGCCCACAGCATACAGACACATACAAATGGAATTTTCTGTTGCAGTTGCATTAACCCTTCAGACAGCCTTACTGGCATTCTTGCCTCCATGCTGCAGGTCACGCACAATAGCTATGTGCTGTGGGAGAGATCTCTGAATGTCTCAGTCCTAGCATATAAGGCAACCTACAAGTTGAGTTTGAAGTGCTGTTTAAAAGTTGTGTGATACTGGAGTGTGCTGCAGATCAAGACAGATCTGTGCCATAAGAGCTCTGTGGATGTTTCTTTACTGACGTTTCTGTAAAAAGCAAATCAGTACTGTGGTGTTTCTTAGGAGCTGTCTGCTTCTTTTTCTACTACGATGCCAGGGTGCACTAAAATCAGAGTAAAGCTACACTGTGAGAGCTCTAATAAGATCTAACTATTTTGCTAGAGATATGTACTCTGGGTCACAATCCAGATGTTGAAACTCAACTCTGGGGTCATGGCACCATCATTGTAAAAGATCTCCGGCAAAGAGCCCCCCCATTTGGGGTGGAGCCCGTCAGACATTGCAGCGCCGGTCTGACGAGGAGCTGTACCGATGATGAAGCATGACATCCTTTCGGATGTGTGAGGTTATTTGCTCCTATAATTTAGGACCCCCTTTTGTGTTTTTCTTTCTTTTTACTGGAACAGAGTATTGATATTTTTCTGAAGCTCATCGGGTGTCAGTATTTTGAAACTAGAGCACAGTGAAAATGAAGATAGATACATTGCAAGAGTTCTGCAGATGTCTTGGCACTGTTGAATTAATGCATCATACATGTCAGGATTGAGGTGTATTGCAAGAAGTCTCTTGATAACTTAGTTGCAGGAAAGCTTGAACTAGCTGTCCAATATGACAGCGCGATTAATGTCTCAAATCATGCAAAATTAATGCTTGATGCAAGTCAAAGTTGATGGTTGTGTCTGGGCATTTGGGGCATTGTCTGATATTTGGAAATAGTAATTGGGCATCTGAGAATTAATTGTGCCTTTCAGGTTCTTATCAGGTATTTAAGTTCAACGTGGGTATATGGTAATTCTTTAGAATTCTACATCTGGATATTGCCATTTTATTGATTTACCCCAGCACATCTTTGCAGCTCCTTGTGTAATGTTCAAGTGGCAACTTAAGTACTCCAATGTCTGATTTAGTTTCCATTCTTGTTATTAAATGTTTACTTGATCTAGCATCTATTGCACTTTGTGTCTGTTATGTAACTTCCTGTGATGCCTTTACAGACAAATGACGTGTAATGTCATCATGATCAAAGAATATATCCTGTGATGCCATCAGGGTCAAAAGGCATGTGATATCACTTCCACTACCCCTGGCATTTTGTTGAATTGGCGTCCATGAACATCATTCTATCCAGGGTCAGTCTTTTTCTGCTTGTACACAACTATATTAGTGTCAAGCCTCCCTCTACCACGACGGTGTTCTGCAAGACGATGATCCAATTTCACCACTAAATCTATCAGTTCACTGCACTTCTCTGAAGGGTCAACAAATTAGGCCAAAGGGTATTTTAATTCATCTCAGAGACCTGTGTAAAAGAGAGAACCTCTTTTATTTTCTGGCGAACCTCTTTCAGCCACCAGACGATTGAAAGAGGTTATCTATGCCATAAGATCTTTATTTTCTTGTTGCAAATTAAGCAACTCGGTATCTACTGACTGAAGAAATGCATGGCGATTTAACTCTGCTTTGAAAGCTGTATAATTATACAACAACGGGGTCACCTCTTTCAACTAATAGTATAGACCAAGTTGCTGCTCGGCCCCCCAGATATGACAATACGGATGCTACTTTTGATTGCTCATTTGGAAAACAGGTTGGCTTATGTGTGAAGTGTTACTGACATTGGTTTATAAAGATAGCAAATTTCATACCTCCCTATTAAACCATTCAGGACACGCCAAAGGAATGATTGGAGGAGTAGTAACATGAATCACCGGGGCCCCAAAGCTCTGACTTGTTCCAGCACTAGCAAACTGAGTAATAGTGTATTCTGAAGATTTTCGTCTTGTCCCACACCCTCACTAATAGGACCTATGTTGACTTCTCCTTGCAGTGCATCCACTCTCTGTCCTAATGCCTTGGTTTCGTTTTGCAAATTTCCAATCATATGGACCTGATCCGCCGTGGAAATTTCACATGCCTTCATTTCACTCAGGAGAAACAATCATGTGGGCTCATTGTTCTGTGAGCCTCTCACCTGTAATCTTTTTGCAGGAGTGAGATCAACCACAAAGAAAACTCCCAAATTACCATTAAGACAGGAAGTCCCCACAAATGTCGAGGACTAACTTGGCCCGCTGGGAAGATGGGATGGAAGGAGACTAGTATCATCACAAGGTCACTACTTCTGGGTCCTCTAAATTCCTCTCACCGTCTCCTCCTGAAATCAGATAACAGGAGTAGGTTTAGGTGAATGCTGCTAGAGGTAAATATAGAGACTAGGCAGTATCTTGATATAACAGAAATTCCTCGTATCCCCTCCTCCGTCTATCAGATTGCGGGAAGTCACTCAACAAGATAGTGGCTCTATCTAAAACATAAAACAAATACTTTTATAATTTTAAATGTGTCAACACCTTATGTACTAATGTGTAAGGCCTTACCCCTAGCGTACTTCTTCTGGTGAGTATGCATGGTTTACAGTTTTCCACTGAACTTGCAGATATTCGGATAATGAAAACACATTCATGATTCGGCGAGAAAATACGCACAGTGGTACATTCAATAAACATAAATGTACCTTTTATTGTCTTTAAGTTCTCAGGCTTAATAATGTGCATTACATTTATCATTCAGAGAAATCAGTTCAAAACCTATGTACAAATAAATCCGCCTATTGACTGACCAACAAAATACATGAACTGGAAACAGTCTTTTTGTATTTTTTCAGATATCTGTTCTTGACAAGAATCAGAACCTCAGCTTCATAAATGGCATAGTCAGATAACTATAGCAACAGTATATGCTTGTGCACGCAGGGCATTACCCAGGGACGAACGTTGGGGCTTTCAATTGTTGTCTCTTTTTTTATCTTTCTGAAGAGTTCCTTCAGCAAGACACAGCCACGAGGCCCGACTCCACCCGACGCTGAAAAGGAAACAGACGCAAAGAGAATCTCAGGAGATTGCAGAAGGTTGGAGTGACAAGGAGAACACAAGAAACAGGTACGTGTGACGCCAGAAGCAGGAATTCCATAACGAGGAGCTGCTAAATGTTTAAATGAATTGAAAACTGTAACCAGAATGTTGCACACTGTTGCAATACCTTTTAAATACAAATACAAAGACTTTTTTCTCACTAGGTATATTGTATACAGTCTTAGCTGTTTTGTTAGGGGGAAGGTGTTGTGTTACTTTAGCTTTTTACACCGGCACATTATTTAGCTCCAGGCCTGAGGCCTGTGCCCATTTACCTAGTTACATTTTGCTTGTATTCCTTTTATTATTTGAGCAAAGCTTAATTTTAGCGGGATGTTTCTTATTCCTTTTATCAGTTGTCCTACCTTGCAGAATCTGTTGTTCATTTCTTTGCGAGACATTTTCATCCTGTGCTCAACCCATGACTGTACACGATGTTTACCATGTATTGCCGGTCCAAAGGATGCATTGCCTACCCTCTACAGAAAAGACTTGCCACATCAAGGCAGTTCTTAGAACATCAGATATGTTATTGTAAATCATCACGCTGCCCACACCATCTTAGAGCGGACATTCCAGCCAGTCTGTCATCTTATGCTGCATGTCGTCGCAGTTTCTGTCGAAACCTTTTGGTTCCTTCTTGTCTACATGTGAGGACTCTCAAAAGACTAACAGACCTCTTCTTTACCTCTGCACTGGTATGGCGGTTGGGCTTCCTTCCTGGGATCAGAAGGGCAGATCAGGGCTACCAGTGACATGTGCTCTCATGCAGAAATTTAGTAGTGCAGGTAGGAATGGTAGGCTTACTATTGTTACAATATGGTGGGACTCTTCTTGTGTTTCTCTCTTTTGGGCACCGCTGTAATAACGCTGTATTTTTTTATCCTCATAATCGCAATTCATGCCTTTTTACATAGAACACAGTTGCTTTGATAAAACCTACTGAACCAAGATTCTGCTTCTGCCTTGTCTGCATGTATGAGACTTGTTTAACTGAGAGAAAGGGGTATGATCTGTTCCATCACAGCTTCCCTGAGGAGTCGGAGTGTCATGCGTTAGGCTGCCAAAAGGAGCCGCTAACTAGCTGGAAACAGTTACGCTGATAGCTGTCACAAGGCGTGGGATCAGGCTCAGTCCCCCACGCTTGGTGGTGCGGCCGTCCAAAATGCAGCAATCTTGTTATCATAATGGGAATCTATGACAGTGTAATGGTGTATACATATATTGTTAGTCCTTCTTTTATTCTTTGTCATATCTTTGTAATGCTTATGAAATTGTTGTCTTTCAGCTTAGTGGCCCGTGGTTGTCCACCTGCTCTGTGGGTTCCAAATGCTACTACTCAGCAGTTGCAACTGAAATCACAGGGCATAGATGTACTTTAGTGGGCTCTGTTGTGTTGCGGGGTGCAGGAACGCTGCTCTCCCCCTCTCAGGGCCAGATGGGGGAGATCAATGAGATCCTCGCAATTGGGCCTAGAGTTAAATAATCACACGTACACAATGTTGGTTAATAATTTGTCCTGACAGTGGTTCTCACTAACCCCTCCCATCAGGACTGAACTTTATTAACAGAGCCCACATGACTCCAGGGCTACATCACTCCGGCCCACAGAGCAGGGAAAACTTACAGCCCACCCCTGTGGGGTGCTGCAATCTAGCTCCTCCTGCGGGCCAGTTATGTTACTGGTGCGACACTACATTCCTCCCTAATTTTGGAATACCTACACAAAACAAAACACTGACAAGTGTCAGACATGTGCATCGTTCCAGTCTACAAATGCTGATTCACGGTGTTTGGACAAAACCCAGCCTCTGGTACACTAGCTCACTAATGCTCTCACCAGAAAGATTTACCTTCACCTTGGTCACTCCCCATAGAAGACATTTACACTGCATGATCTTTCAAGTGAGAGGAGGGAACCAAGTTACTCCTCAGACTGTATCTTGTGTGAGTATCATCCCCTTGCGGCGTGACTGGAGGCACATCCCTTTCTCACTCTGCAGTACTCTCCTCTCTTTCCAACTCAGAAGGGCTAGAAGATGGTACCCCAGCCACAAAAGCTTCATCCCCATCACCTCTGTCTGGGTCATAACCTCCACTTCGGGACTGGTAGGGCTTGGCACATAGAACCTTTTGAAATGTGAAATGTTTCCACACACTTCCTCCTCTCCTCGCCTGGCAATTACTTTGGTTCCATGAATGTGAGTAATAGTTCATGGGGATCGTCCAAAGGGCAATCTGAATTTGCTGTTTGGCTCGGCAGCATTGACTGGCTCAGGCATTGGATCGTTGACATTAGGTCAGGATGCGCTGATTGTCCATTGGAGTAGGGATCTACTTAGGATGATGGGGAACAGAGTCTTGTACCACTCTCCCCATGACAAGGTGTACAGGGCCCAGCCCCGTCGTGGAATGGAGTATCTGGTGGTACTCACAAATAAATGAATATATGGCCCATACGTAGGATTGTTGATTTGCATGTGCAATACTGATCACCTTGTTTAGAGTTCTCATAAATTGTCCCATCTCCCCGTTTGCTTGCAGTCAGTGAGGGGTTACCTTTCGATGGACAATGTTCAGGGACCTGAGGTACTCAGCCACCTTTTGACCTTGAAATGGTGGACCATTGTCAATTCTCAATTCTCGTAGCAGTCCAAGGATGGCCATGGTCTTCTCCAACTTCGGCAGCACTTCATGCACTCCTTGCAATGATTTCTACTACTGGGTACTTAGAGTAATCATCAATGATCACCATTGCATACTTCCCATCCGGTAGACTGTCAAAATCTAGGCTGGCGCACACCCACAGCTGTTTAGGTCCTCTTTCTATTATCACTGGTGCCAGAGCTGGGGCTCCTCCAGTGGCCTGACACCATGGGCAAGATCTTACAAAGGTTCCCACCTGCTCATCCATGAGCAGGAACCACACTTTTGTGTGCAGTGGATTGTTGTGACCATCCCCTGATGACCAGCATGCCCAAGTTGCACAACTTGAATAGTTAGGCTAGCGGGGATTACGAGCCTGTGCCCATGAAGAAGACAGACGTCTGGATCATCAACAAGCTTGTGATGAATGTTGTGAAGACTCTCCATGGTGGGTTGGGCTTCAGGTGTTTTCTTGGCCCACCTCTCGTTGAATTGATGCCACAGGTTGTTTCATACAGCTTCTGGAGCTTCTTGCAAGCATTCATTATGATCTGTGGCCTGTTGGGTCTGTTCCATTGAAGTCAATAGGGGGTGAGACTGATCAGCAATGTACCAAACATATTCTTCAGTCTTGGTGGCTTTCTCTTCCTCCCCAGGAGTCGCCACTCGGGGATGCCTGGATAGTCTGCCAGGTTGTTGGTGCATGGCTGCTACTCCACCTGACAGTTGTATTCTTGGAGCTGAAGCATCTACTTTTTGATTCTAAGTGGGGGGTTTGATGCTGTTCCCCTGAAAAGTGGAATGAGGGGTTTGTGACTAGTGGTGACCACGAATGGCCGGCCGTAGACAAACATATGGAAGTGCCGGCACCCCCAGTGTACAGCAATAGTTTCCTTCTCAATCTGCAAGTACCTTTGCTCTGTGTCCGTAAGGGACCGTCTCACAAATGCTACTGGGGCCTATTATCCACTATCCAATCAATGCATCAGAACTGCCCTTAGTCCTTTAAGGCCAGCGTCTACCACAATGGTAGTTTCTTTTTACAGGTCAGAGTACATCAGCGTGGCATTGGCTGACAAAGCAGCTTTGGTGGGTTGGAAAGCTCACTCCTGTGTTTCTCCCCGGTGTCACGGGGTGGATGATTTTGTTAGCTCTCGTAGGGGTTGCGTCAGTGTGGTCAAATCTGGAATAAATCAGCCACAATAACGAACTATGCCTAAGAAGCTGCAGACTTCAGACACTGTGGCTGGCGGGAATGCCTCCTTGATGTCTCGCTCTTTGTCACGGTCTGTGGCTACGCCTTTTGATGAGAACGTACAGTATGGCCAAAGATGTTTAACTGTTGCCTTAAGAACTCACACTTCCTCTGATGAAGGGTGAGTCCGGAGTCTTTGATCCTTTGGAGGACATTCCTTAGTCCATCATTGTGCTCTGGGATGAATTTTCCGTATGCCAAGATGTCAATACTGGCATATATCACACCAAGAATGTCACATAGTTCTCATATTGTGTTCTGCAACACCTCTGAGGCGCTGGAGATGCCAAATTTCACTCTACAATACTGCCGCAATCCCACGTGGGTTGGAAAGGTGGTGATGTATTGTGATCCCTCCACCAGGGGGAGCTGATGGTAGCTGGGCTAGAGGTCGACCTTGGAAAACTCGCACCCCACTCAACTCTCTCAGCAGGTCGTCAACAGTAGGGGTGAGATGGCGTTCTATTCAGATCGTCACATTGGGCAACCTCATGTCCAGGCATATGTGTACCACACCTGGTTGCTTTAGTTTCCTGGTCACTATGATTGGGGAGCCCTACAGGGTGGATCCCAACACCTTTTCTATTATCCCTGTAGCTTCCAGCTTCCCTGGCTCCTTTTTATCCTGGGGCCTCAAATGGAACGCTATTCTCCAGGGTCGCAGGACAACTGGCTGTACTGAGCAATTAATGCGAAGCTTGATTTCTTTCCCTTTGAGACACACTATTCCTACAAATAATTCTGGGAATATGGTGGGCGTGGGAGTGTGTGTGTCTGTGTGTGTGTCTGACCTCCGCAATATCCACAGGATCTTGTGATGGCACTTTTGCTTTCGGTTTCCTGGGTGGTGGTGTAGAGGTGACGGCGTTGACTGGTTCTGACTTGACAGTCTTTTGGGGGTCAGCTTCCATGTGAAAAGCAAAGCACAAGCACAATGTTCACAAGGTCTTTGCTGGATTCTTCTGGTATGCCCTCCCCTAATTTTACCAACGCAAAGCCCTGGATTATTTGGCTACGAATGTCTTCCCCTTCATCTGCAAACCCACAGGTTCTTGCTAACTCTTTCAACCTTGCGTAGCACACATCAATGGACTAATTAGCCAGTTGTCTGGCTTGATGGAAGATGACTCGCTTATGGTCCTGGTTGACCATGGGTGCAAAGTATGCATTGAGCGCTCCTATGAGAGTGGTATGCGTTTTGGGGTCGCTTTGGGGAGCCTCCTAGGTGAAGAATCAAGACTTGTTTCCTCTCATCCTTTACCTCAGTCGCTTCAAAATAGAGGCCAACTCTTTCTACCCAGTCCTTCCATCTGGACGCTTGCACAAATGGGTGAGCCTTTAATCATGAAGGGCTCAATGGGAGGAATATTAGTCATCTTGATGCCACTTGGGTCATTGCTGGGCGTGTGTGGGTGGTGAGGGTGACAAACGGGTGCCTCTTCCTTGCTCTTCTAAAAGATACCCCCATGAAGGCATGGCTACTTGTGGTTCCTTGTGCAGAGATGCAGAAAGGGGTGTGGTCATCTGAGTTCAGCTCCGCGGATCTTGCTTATGCACGGTTTGCAGTTCTTGCAGGAGCTAGCCTCTTCTCCCACTGCTGCTACTCTTCCTGGGTTCTTGTTGTGGGGGCCTACAGAAATAGGACGCCTCAGGCTACTGTATGGGCTGTCTCAGGGCATGTGTAGGGGGACAGCACCTACCACGTCGTCTTTGCAGGGATCAGGGGCGCTGGAGCACGCTGATACCTCCCCTTCGCACTCCTCTGACCTGGCCTATGTGGTTTTGCTGCCATGTGCTGCTGGTGGACCCGTCAGTACAGCTGTACTGTGCATCCGGCAGATTCCTTTTTCCCTGCCTGTTGGCTGCTACGCTGGATCCGACACCTTAAAGATGTGTCTTGCGCGGCATGAGCACCATGTCCCCTCACAGAGCGCATGGCTGCTGCTCACAGGCACACCGACATCAGACAAAGTTGACAGAGGGCACGCCCGTCCTAATCGCCAATTTGTTGTGTTGCGGCGTGAAGGAATGCTGCTCTCCCGCTCTCTGGGCCCGATGGGGAACATCAATGTGAGCCTCACTTGGGCACGCAGTTAAATAATCACACAGACACAGTGTTGTTAATTAATTCGCCCTGACGGCAGTTCTGACTAACCCTGCCTTGAAGACTGAACTTTGTTAACAGAGCCCACGTTGTAGAGTCCAGCTGGACTCATTCTAGTGTTTCTGTCAGCCACTCTGCTGAGGGCTGGTCTTACTGGTATAACCCACACCCACCCAACACAGGCGTCACCAGTCAGGTGACCCTGCCAATAAAAGGGGCCGGGCGCACGTGCCTGTGGCCAGTTCAGTACCACCCTACCACCGTGTCTGCGTCCCTTCCTTTACTAGCATGAGGGCCTAGGGCCCCACATTACATTGGCGACGAGTGGGATCTGCAATCCCACGTGGTTGCAGACATGAACCTAATCGGTGGAGGAAAGGAGAGAAGCGAGGCCGTCGCAGCCCCAGTCTCACTGGTGTAAAGGGGGTGAGTGCTGCTAATCAGCGCGTCCCGCAGCACTGCCAAAACGGCTGCGGGCGCCGAAAATAAAGCGCTACGAAGCGCGCTGAGCTGTTTTCCCCAGCCCAAGAGGAAAAAAAAAATGCCCTGAGGCCACCCCCGCCCCCCCAAGAGTCGGATGCAGCGCGGCCCCCCGTGTGGGAGAAAGCTGCTGGGTCCGCGCGGTATGTGGGGGGAAATGGCGCTGTTGCGCGCCGTGGAAAGGAGAGGAGAATGTGCCCAACGATGACTGGGTCCCGGTCGCCCCCGGAAAAAAAAAAATGAACGCGGTCCGCAGCGTGTCCGTGCTGCTGCGGCCGCGTATGAAGAGTGTGGTGCGATCGGCACCGACAACAGGGAAGATGACCGGGGGCCATTTTCCCCCCTTGGTCCTTCTAAATTGGCGCTGTCGCGCGCCGTGCGCAGTGAGGGGAAGAAGTATTGTGGCCGGGCCGGTCGCCCCGTTTCATTTTTAAATAATGGTGCATTCGAGCACCGAAGAAAACTTGCCCAGGGCCGCCCCCACCTCAAAAATGCCGGAAAACGGCCGCAGCACGGAGGACTGCTGCGGCCGCAACTTGAGATCACCGATGGTGCTGGCATGCACCAAAGAAGAATGGAAAATGCCCAGGGGCTGCCCCCCCCTTGTCCCGGCAGGAATTAAAGCATGAGGTGCAGACACGCACCGAAACGAACTTGAAATAAAATGGTGCATCCACGCACCAAAGCCCCAGGTGCCCAGGGCCGCGCCCCCACCTCCAACCAATGAATAAAAGTGCTCACAGGCACCTAGAGAAAGAGAGAGAGAAAAAAAAACGGTGCCCGGAGCCCACACCCCCACTTCACTACCGTTTGTGCCCTCCACATGCCTCTTCAAACGAGGCTGTTCAGTTGTAAAAAAAAAAAATTGACAGAAAGAAAAAAAATAAAGAGAGAAGAGATCAGAAAAGGGTGAGAAGATAAAAGATAAATAAAATTGCACTTACCTGTAGCCCCCACCAGCATGACGAGGTCCTCTCAGCAGCATGCCCTACTCACCGGCATCTGTTGAAACAAACGAGGCCGGTAACAGGAAAGACTGTCTTCAAGCTAGAAAAAAAAGTGCACTACTGGCATCCAGTGGCCAGAATCGGTACTGCACCCTATTTCTGTTTTAAAGGGAAGAGAAGCTTGGATGAAGGAAAGTTTACAGCAGCACCTTCAGAAAGTGACTGCTCCAAACCAAGAGTGCGCCCGTGGACAGAAACGGCGCAGAAGACGGAAAAGGCAAGAAAGAAGGAAGCGACGCGGGCGACGCTGCAAAAAGGGAAGGAGAAGACTGCAGCTGTCCCAGCCAAGCTGCAACGGTGAGAAACGGACGCAAGTGCCACGTGAGGTACGAAGAGAGCGCGCATGGTCTGCGCAGCCCCTGGCGGCCGTCCGCCGCCACCGCCGAAAGAATGCCACATGCCCCAGCAGTGATGGACATCACCGCAGGACAAGAAAGGGACATGCCAGGCGTTGCCACAGGACGCCCAGAAAAAAAAAGACTGACATGTGCGCAGCGTGCACAGAGAGCTGCGCCAGAGAATGTGACGACATGGGTAAAGTCCGTGAAGATGGAGAGAGCACCCGAGAGCGTGACGTAACGCACGGGAAAAGAAGCCATGTCAGCTGGCCGCACAGCGATGGAAGATGGCCACTGTTGGCCCATCAGTGAGCAGGTCATTTGAACTGACCAACCCTGCCAGAGCAGATGGCAGGAGTGAGCGCCACAACAGCGCAGCCTCGAGGCGCAAGAGCGGCGCCCTCGAGTGAAGAGAAGGAGGAAGAGAGCGGGTACCCTCCTGCCAGAGAGAGGTCCACCAAGAGGATCCAGGAACGGACCAAATCGGGAGAGGTCTGCCTGAAGAGCAGATCATGTCCTACCCTCAGGACTCAGCCTGTGAGAGGCTGCGACCGAGCAAGATGCACCAGAGGAGGTGCAGTGATACGTCCATGTGACGCAGCATGCGACCTGTGGCACAACGCCACATCGAGGACGAAGAGGAAGATGTACCAGCAGAGGTGCAGCGCAAGGTCCATGTGCCGCAACATGTGACCTGTGGCACGACGCCACACCAAGGAGAAGAGAGAGTGGCACGATGCCAACAAGAAATGAGGAGAGGAGTGTGACAGACCGGTCACACCACAGATCAACTCCATCGCAGGTGTGAAAGTGGAAGGAAGTAGAGTGACACAACTGAGGACTCGTGCGAGCAGATGAGGAGGTACCCATCAGTACAAGACAGTCACCGGGGGGAGCAGACGTCACTGAAGACAGCGATGCGGGTGGTCCCCCACGCTTCCCAGTACGACCGACCTGTCACCTGTCACCGGCTGCTTGGCTGTGATGGCATCCCTGACGCCGACTGCACAGGCCACACAAGACCCGCCGTGGCCACTATGTCCATCAAGTGGTCCTTCCGCTGACGAAGCCGCCGCCACCTGTTTGATCTGCAACAGGATGAAAAAAAACATCATCATCATGATGTGGTGCATCGCCCAATCATCGAAGGAGGAGCACAGCACCACCTGAGTGGAGACAGTCAGCAACAAGAACCGATGCTGACAAGGCATGTCTGGCAACGTAGAAACTTATCATCTGAACACTTGCCATGAGCACTGTGAACCAGACGCCTGCCGGTGAGAGCAGACCAGATCATTTGGACCATCCACCCTTGGGGTTGCACAAGACTAGGACGTGGCCCTGTTGGGAGTTCAGAGAGACTCCTTTGGCGTGGCCGACGTTGGCCCGCACAGCCCACGCAGTCCCGCCGCAATCCAGGGACAAGGGCCTCCAACAAATTCCTGTGAGAGCGGAATATCGCTGAGAGAATGCATCTGAGACAGCTCCACGTCAGGCATCCGGAAGCACGGAGGTCTCATATCGAGAGACTGGTCACCTGAAGACTTTGCACTATGACCAGAGCACCTGAATCCGGATGGCTCGAGCAAGCGGACCCTGCATCTACAGCCCTTGTGGCTCCATGCGAGACTAGGATGTGGTCCTGTAGGCTGTTCCTCTGAGATGTCTTTGCTGGGCCTGAGATAGGCAAGCACAGTCCACACAGTCCTGTGGAAGCCCGCGAAAGGGCCTCGAGGAGACTCCTGCTTGATGGAGGTCTGGCACGAGAGGGAAGACTGCCGCTTCTCTGCCGCTGGACTCTCAGGCGCCCCAGGCCGTCACGTCATCTGCAGTCTTAGGAAATAGACAATCTCCAGAGTCAGAATGCCGTCCAGAACTGTGTACAGTGGACTCCCCACTGCTCCAGATGCACCTGCATCAGAAACTGTAAATAGACTTTGACCACATGAGCCCAGGCAGGACCCGATCAACAATATCCAGCGAACTGTGAGGTCGTGGACAAGCAACTGAAGTATCTGGACTTCATCCACACAGTGTTCGTGCCCAGCTGTACCTGGTTAAATTATGGACTCGTGCGGAGGTGTCCGGGTGCTCCCAGCTGCGCCATGTCCACTGCAATTCTGCAGTCTGCCTTTTCGAGGCCGAGAGACTGATTGTGGTGTTTTGGTATTGTTTCTTTTACAGGTTGGACTTTTGTTTGGTTCCTCAATAAAGTTTGGGAGGGATATAGAGTCCAGCTGGACTCATTCTAGTGTTTCTGTCAGCCACTCTGCTGAGGGCTGGTCTTACTGGTATAACCCACACCCACCCAACACAGGCGTCACCAGTCAGGTGACCCTGCCAATAAAAGGGGCCGGGCGCACGTGCCTGTGGCCAGTTCAGTACCACCCTACCACCGTGTCTGCGTCCCTTCCTTTACTAGCATGAGGGCCTAGGGCCCCACATTACACACGTGACTATACCATTTTGACCGGCGAACAGGAAACACTTACAGCCAACCCCTGCGGGGTGCTGCAACCTAGCTGCTCCCGCGTCCCATTTACGTCACTGGCGTGACACTAAAGGCTCCTGCTTTTTCCCAAAAATCTTTAAGAAAAGAACCCTTTTTGTATTGGTACCTTATATCTTCACCACAAAAGAACACACAAATTAAAGCTATAACAGGGTGATATGTTTTATAAGAAAAGTGGAAACCCTAACTGTCCACATTAAAACACGCAAGAGATATTTTCTGTTCTCTCAGCAATAACAATTTCAGCTTGTCTGTATTCTATGGTGGCCTGCATCACTGACTGGCTTCGTGCGTCTCACGGGCCTCCCGGTCACCCACCGTGGCATCTCGCCACCGTGATCCCCTCGGGCCGGAACGTGCAGCCCACCTGCACACAGCCGCGCACTTTATTCCCCTTGAGAGAGCACGGCGACTGTGACACCATCTATGTAAGGTGACGGGGTCTTAGAGAGGACACGAAAGGCCTGATTCCACCCCGGGGCTGGAGTGATTTGTGCACGGGTCCCAGGAGCAGTCACTGGAGCGCACGCTGTCTCTCAGCTGGCACGCAGGGCAGAGCGCTAAAGTGTGTAATCCGGATTGCGTTGAGTGTGAGCGTGGTGTCACCGGCAGTAGTGGTGTGCGTGGATGCGTGCTCACGTGCGCCTCGTGATGTGTGCGCGCGTAGTTTAACCGGGTACTGGCACGATGTTGTGTACGTGTGTAGTTGCAGGTTTTTTTCTTTGTATACCTATGCCTGCGAGTATTTGCAGGTGTACGCGTACATGTGTATGTCCCTACAGGTGTTCAAAGAAGCATGATATGACTTCATATCACAAGGGCAGGAAGCTTGCAATATGGGGCTGCCATTGAAGTGCATATTGGGAGCTGTCATTCTTCTCGCCCAGTGGACGAAAACATGACGACTGGTTAAAAAAAATAGAAAGCACAGTTTTGGACAAGTGACTATTTGGTCGCGCCGTATGTGAGTGCAAGTGTATATTTGTTCATGCAGGTGCACGTGGGTGCAGTTGTTTGCATGTTCGTGCTAGTTTGTCCATGCCGTTTCTAATGTGATTAGAGGTGCTGACTTGCCGCTGCACGTTGGTATGTCTGCAAGTGGCAATTAATATGTGAAAGTGTGTTTATGCACTTTTTGTATGTGCAAGCATAATCTTTGGGGAAACTAGGATAGAGGAACCAGCTACTGAGACTCAGCACTGGGACATTACCTCCTTACTCCCAAAAAACACTAAGGCCCTCATTATGACCACGGCGGTACACACCGCACCACCGGCAGTGATGGTAACAACCGCCAACAGACGTGCGGTCCAAACCGATAAAATAATGAACCAACTGAAACACAGGCATCCTGAAAACCACTCACCGCCAGCAGAGGAGTGCCGACAACGACGGCAGAGCCCGCCCACAGGCCGACGGAAAGGCCCTACCCACCCATCAAATAATGAAGCACTAGACCGCCGTCCGTTCCGGGGTGGAAACCACTGCCACGCAAAGCCAGGCGGAAACAAACCAAATATAAGGAAACACTCACCGGAGGCCCACACAACACGCCAAAGCAGACATGGAGAGAGAGTTGCAGATCATGCCAGCCCTGCTCCTTGCCATATACCTCCACGACCGAGACTGCAGAGGAAGACAACGGTAAGTACCGCAACCTACGAAACAAGGGAAGAAAGGGCACAGTTACATACCCATCCACTCCACCCATCCTGCAATGCTCCCACAACCCTTCACAGCAGCACAAGCCATACACCCCACAGCAAGAGGTACTTACCTGACACAAGGCAAATCCAACCTGCCCAAAGTACATATATGTGCCCCACACCCACAAACAATGAAATGAGAGACACGGCTCCAGAGTGTGCCTCTAACAACACAGGCCACACGTTAACTTTTATTATGCGCCCTGAGAAACAGAAGTGCATAGAAGGCCAATGGCCAGTCCATACTAAAATAAGTCAGATGGGCCACAATGGCCCCAACTTGACTCCCACAAGTGCTACGGTACTCCAGCTCATAGGGGCAAAAATGGGGCATCCAGGCACCTCAGGGAACAGGGGCAGGGGGTGGTGGGGATTTACGATGTTGGGGGGGGATTAGATTTTCGTTTGGCAGGTGGAGGGGGTTTGGTTTTGCCCTTGGAAGGTGGGGGAGTAGGCTTGGACCGTGGGTGGCAGATGGACCTGGTTCAGCACAGGGCTTCTTCCTCTCTGGGGAAGGGGCACAGGAATGTGAAGGGTGGACAGGGGCGGGCTGTGACGTGGGAGGAGTGGACAGGGCAAGGAGGTGAGCACGTTTAGGGACGAGACGGGCTGGGCCAGTAGGTTGGAATAGGTTAACATGGGAGAGGAAAAGTTTCTTAGATGCAATTGGGGTGGACCTGGAGGAAGGCGTGGGACTGGAGGTAGAGGGAGTGGTCGTAAGAGGTGTAGGTGTGCGTGATGTGGGTGCAGGTGACTGGACAGTATGCTGAGGTGTGGTGGATGTGTGATGGGTGTGTGTTTTGGTGCGTTTGAGTGTCTTGGGAGGAGGGGGGGTGGGCACAGTGGGACAAGACAGGCTGCCAGTGTAAATGGATGTTGTGTGGGTGTCTGCAATTCTGGTGAGTGTGCTGCATGTGTAAACTAAAGTCGTTGTGGTGAGTGCAGGTGTGGTGTCTGTGGTGCATGAATGGGTGTGTGCTATTGTGGTGACTGCAGGAATAGGGTCAGCAACATTGAATGAGGGTGCAGTGCCTGTTGGTGTGCATGTACTGGGGACAGACTGGGAGTCGGAAGAGGTGGACACACTGGGGGAAGTGGATCTTGGTGTGTGTGCATGTGTATGTTGGCTATGTGTATGCTTGTGGTGGGAGGTGTGGTGCTTGTGTTTTGAAGTGTGCTTTTTGTGTGTTGAGGTGTGTGCCTTCGTGTCAGAATGTGTGCTTTGGACGGGTGAAGGCAGTGGGGTGCTGGAAGGGGTAGAGGTGCTTGGAGGGGGGACGGAATGACCAGGGACACTGGCTGCCATCCAAGAGGAAGCCAGAGCCTGAAAAGATCTATATAGGCCAGACACTGCACCGTGAATGCCATCCAGATAGGCATTGGTCTGCTGCATCTCTGATGCTAGCCCCTGGATGGCATTGGCGATGGTTGTCTGCCCTACAGAGATGGTTCTCAGGAGGTCAATAGCCTCCTCCGTGAGGCCACCAGGGTTGACTGGGGTAGGGGAGGAGGTGCCTGGGACGAAGGAGATGCCCACTCTTCTGGGTGAGTGGGCACGGGCAACTCGGTGGGGAGCAACTGGGAGGGCGGTGATGGTATGGGGGTGGCGGAAGATGACACAGTAGGGGTGGGCCCACTAGGGTCCACCACCACCAGGGAGCTCCCATCGGAGGAGGTATCGGAGTCACTATGTCCAGTGGTAGTTGCCTCCCCCGTGGTACTCCCCCTCGCCCACGGTGGCCGTTATGTAGATGGACATCAGTCATAGTCCCTGCAACTAGACAGCTTAAATACAAATGCACACACACACACATCCATCAAGGGGCCAAAATATGGTATGTGTACATACCCCCTTTTGACTGCTGTTCAGCCTTCAAGCGCCCATCCAGGTCCAGGTACGCCACCACAAGGATGCGTTGCATAAGGGGGGTCAGTGGCCGACGGGCACCCCTTCCCCGTTGGGAGGACTTCCCCAGCTGGGCCTTGCATATCTTCCTCGCCCAGCGACGCAGGTCCTCCCACCTCTTCCTGCAGTGGGTGCTCCGCCGGTTGTAGATCCCCAGGGCCCGTATCTCTTGGGGATGGCATGCCAAAGTCCCCTTTTCTGGTGGGCGCTTACCTATAAGGGACACAAAGAAAAGTAACACTGAGGTCAGACACTGGCCAATCATATACACCTGGCTATGCGTCCACTATGGGACGGACATTTCAAACCGCCTAACAGCACACACACACACACACAGCATGTCAGGAACCCTGGACCATACAGTGTCACAACTGCACACATGTATGCAGCCAACACCCACCACTACACACATCCATGGCCCCCAATCCTCCTACTCACCTGTACCTCTGGCCGACCGTAGAGCTTGGCGTACGGGGGCAGGACCCCGTCCACGAGCCTCTCCAATTCCTCTTGGGTGAAGGCCGGGGCCCTTTCCCCTGCAACACGTGCCATTTCCATGACCAGAGGCAGGACACAGCAGTACACTCAGTGGAGTACCTGCATGCACAAGATCAGGGAGTCAAGTGAAGTTGAGGTGACGAGCTCGTGTACGCACTGCGGCGGTGTGCACCGTCAATGCCGGCGGCGATCGTGATATGCAAAGAATCCCCATTGACAACCATGTTAACCAATGAATTTGCGCACGGCGGTAAACACCGCCTTACGCTATTACGTCAACCGCTACGGTATGAGGTCACTTCAACCACAACACTTCTGGATTACAGGGGACAGACATTTTGGCATTAACTACGCAGTTGTAAAACTCTCATCTGCACAATGCAGGCCCTATTGTCCCCTAAACACCCATAGGCATGTAACAATGTATGTGTGTTCCT
Source organism: Pleurodeles waltl (assembly GCF_031143425.1). NCBI lineage: Eukaryota > Metazoa > Chordata > Amphibia > Caudata > Salamandridae > Pleurodeles > Pleurodeles waltl. The sequence goes on from NC_090440.1 coordinate 1,695,461,231, forward strand.
CACACGTGTTTTCAACTCCTCCTAGGTACAGACCCTTGTGGCGAGGAAGGGCCCCATCGGTGTACAGACCACTTGTTGATTTGCGGACCATGGTGGAGCATCACATCATTATCAATTACAAACTCACTTGTGCAACTATTCTTGAACTTTGTCCATTACTGGATCTAGCACTGACACCGGCAAATAGTAATCAGTATGCCATCCCTACTGAAGTGCAGGTGCTCTCTGAACTCCATTTCCTGGCCACGGGTTCATTTCAAGTGACAGTGGGCATGGGGGCAGGTTTTTCACAGCCAATGTTTAGCATTATACTGTTAAGATTTCTGAATGCATTTGTACGACACCTACAGTTCTATGTGAGGTTTCCCCAAAGTGCTGACCTCCCTGCCATCAAGTCGGACTTCTATGCCTTTGCCAACATCCCCCATGTGATAGGTGCGATCGATGGCACCCACAAAGCTATCATCCCCCCAAGAGTCAGTGAACAGGTGTACAGAAACAGGAAGAACTTTAATTCCATGAACATTCAATTGGTGTGTACTGCAGACCAGTACATCTCACATGTGAATGCCATGTTCCCTGGTTCAGCCCATGATTCCTTTGTGCTGAGGAACAGTTGTGCGCCACACAAAATGGAACAACTGCAAGAGGAAAGAGGGTGGATCATAGCTAGGTGTTTCTGACACTTATTGCCACATAGTAGACAGCCAGGCTGCCTGCCTCTGAGGGTTGTCAATGAAAGTCCTGTTTTGCACCTTTTTCTAGGTGATTCTGGCTATCCCAACTTGCGTTGGCTCCTGCCACCAGTGAGGAATTTTGGAACAAATGCAGAGAGGAATTACAATGAGGCCCATGGACGTACTAGGAGGGTTATAGAGTGCACAATAGGTCTCCTGAAGGCTAGATTTCGTTGTCTACATATCTCTGGCGGTTCCCTGGCATATGGGCCTGAAAAGGTGTGTAGAATAGTGGTGGCCAGCTGCATGCTGCACAACGTGGCTGTAAAAAAATCTATCCCCCTCTTGGAGGAGGAGGTTGCTGTATATCCAGACCAGCTTCCTCAGAGAGGGGAGGAGAGTGATGGTGATGATGAGGAGGGGGAAGATGTAAATACCAGGACACAGCTGATACAACTCCACTTCCAGTAACTTTGTGGGACAAGTGGATGAGATTGCTGTCCGTGCATCATACTGTCAGTGTGCCTTGTCATCTAGGGCGGTATTGGGTCAATACTCATTGCCACTGTGACCAGGTCTGCATAGGACAGATTACAATATAGTCTAAAAGTATAACACATCTGTAGGCACAACAACATGTAAGGCATGTGGTGCCTTTCCTGCTACTCAGATACCAATAAAAGAGTTATCATACAGTTGCATCCATACTTCACTTTGTTTAAACTTAATGACAGGGGACATTGTAACAGGTAAAAAGGTGTTTTATTTGGTGCAGGGATTAAATCGTGCAGATTACAGTGATGGGAGTGGGCTACTGGTGATTGTCCAATATGGCAACATGGTCGCAGCATTGTTGGTAGTAGTGGTAGGTCCATCCATGCTTACAAGAGTTTGTAGTATTTTTAACACTGTTTGGTGGTTGATTCAGTGGGACACTTGGAGGACAGTTTTTGGCAGAGTCACTTCTTTGAGGGGGCCTTGTTCTTGGCAGGTGTTCCTGTGTCATATCTGGGCCTGAGGGTCCGTTTGGATGCTTGGTGTTGGTCGGTACAGATTGAGATGGATGTCCCCCGTGTGTCCTGAGAGGGTGGTACATGTGAAGTTGCTGCTGATGCTGCTGTTGTCCGGTCTGGATCCTGGCCTGTGGTAGGGGCTTCCTGGTCTGTGTGGGCCTCAGGCTGTGTTGGGACAAGCTGCAGCAGCGCACCTGCTATGCTGGCCATTGTGGCACTGTGCAGTTTCCACTGCTCCATGGCCTCTTGGTGGTGTGCTAGCTGCATCCTCAGACTCTGCTCCAGGGTGGATACTATCTGGGCCAATCTGTCCTGAGTATGGTGATATGCTTCCAGGACCTCAGAGATCACGTCATTGGCTGCAGCATCCATCCTGTGGCCTCCCCCCTGGACCACTGATGCCCTCCCATTGGGCCTAGCCCCCTGTGCCTGTGTCCCCTGCACAGGTCTGGCGGTACCACTTGTATCGGCCGTTGTCTTCCTGCCTATTGGTACGGGGTGACTGTGGCTCCGTACTTGTGTTCCACCAGTCTGTGGCCTGGATACACAGGTGTGGGGATGGTTGCTCTTGGCTAATGTTGTTGGCTGGGTGGTAGAGGTGTCAGTGGTATCCTGGGTGGGGCTGCTGCATGGTGAAAGTCCAGGACTGTGTGAGGGGCCAGGGTGATCGTCAGTGTCCAGGGTTCCATCCCCAGTGTCCTGGGAGGTGCCTCTGTCTCCCTGTGGGGCACTGCCATTCCTTGTCCTGTCCGTCAGGGAGGAATGGACATGTCTGTTACATTAGCATGATCAGATGGGATGCACAGGCGTGGGTGGTTTTGTGCAGGTTACACACTTTGGAGCCATACAGGATGCTATGGTGAGGTTAGCATTGCTTTTTGCTTAGGATGTGGAGGTGCATTGTGGGTGCTGTAGGCCATTGTGTTTCCTTGCAGGGGTGGGTGGCTGTGCACAGGGGAGGGATGTGGGCCTGTTAGTGGGTTTGTGGGCATGCAGGGGGACTGGATTAAGTGCTTGTGGCGTGGGTGGGGTAGTGGTCCTGGTGGTAGTTGGAGGGGTGGGGTGGTGCATGCATTGCAGGTGTGATGGATATGGGGTAATCGCAGATGACTTATCCAAATCCATTCCTCCAGTGAGTCCATTGAGTCTCTCAGGGTGCAGGATGGCCAGTACCTTTTCCTCCCAGTCAGTGTAGTCGGGTGGTGTTGGTGGAGGTCCTCCCCCAGTCTTCTGGACTGCAATGTGGTGCCTGGATGCCATGGACCTGACCTTCCCACGTAGGTTGTTCCATCCTTTGAGGATGTCATCCCTGGTGCGTGGATGGTGTCCCACTGCATTGACCCTGTTGACTATTGTCTGCCATAGCTCCATCTTCCTGGCGATGGGTGTGTGCTGGACCTGTGCCCCGAATAGTTGTGGCTCGACCTTCAGGATCTCATCCACTATGGTCCTTAGCTCCCTTTCTGTGAAGTGTATGTGGTTGGGGGGTGACATGGTGAGTGTTGTGAATGGTGTCTTTTGTGGTGAGGGTGCTCTTGTGTGGTTGGGTGTAAGTATCGTGGATTGTGGCGTTCGGTGTCTGCTTTTGGTGTTCTCTGTATTAGTTGGACTACTTTCGTTGCAAAGGATTGTGGAGTGTTTTATAGTGTTGTGGGTGTGTGTCAGGTGTGTGGGTTTCAAACTTGTGTGCATTTCTTGCTGTTGGGTCTACTTGCTGCCCGTGGCGGTCTGCACCGCCAATGGTTGTTCAGCTTCCACTGACTGCTGCGGCGATTTGTGCTTCATTATTTGAAGGGCGGGGTGTTTGTGTGCTCAGCGGGGTGTGAGGTCCAGCATTTCCGCCGACAAGGTCGTGGTGGTGACTGGTGGCAGGGTGATTTTTTTCGGATTCTGATTTTTGCATCATTATATGGCGGGATTCTGTTCACCGCCAATGGTGATCTTCTGTTCGCTGTCGCCACTGCGGTCAACGGTGTTCACCGCCGTGTTCATAATGAGGGCCTAAGTAAATACGTTTCATACACATAATCATATTTCCTCAATATACAAAGTTTTGTTCAATTATTTTATAAGTAAATGGTTTCCCTTAAACAAGGTCTGATTCACAAAGGTAAACTTACAATTATGCGTAGGTTTACTATGTTTTTGCTTAACACATACTACGAGTTAATAGTAAGTTTATGACTGTGGAGATTCCACAATCGGGTGAAGAACTCAGCGCATAAAAAGATAGCCCTGCTCTGTATTTTTTATGTGCGGAGGCCCTGTATTTTTTATGTGCGGAGTTTTCCGTCCCGACTCCAAAATCTCTGCATTTATAACCTTACTATTAACTCAGTTTGTGATGAGCAAGAAAATGGTAAACTTGCACTAGAGTGTACGTTTACCTTTGTGCATAAGTCCCCAAGTCTAACCTTACCTGCAACTAGGGTGACCACCTGGCATTGATGCAAATTCTGGACAGGACTGTAAATAATTCAGGACAAAGGGTCACAATTCAGGACAAAAATTCAGGACAAAGGGTCAAAATTCAGGACAAAAATTCAAGAACAAACGTCAGTTTTACAGACACACGTAAGAGAGGCCATGCCTCATTATGTTGTCAGTGCATTTATTTACTCTTTTTTAACATAGCAATATTTATTCACTGTGGTATTTTTGTGATTGCCTCCTGGTATGCTACATTCAGGTGTCACATTACATCCTTGTTCAGAAGTAAATTAATGCCCTTCAGCAGTGTGTCAAGGCCATCACCCCTACCCAAATCTACCCAATCTTTCTTGAAGAGAAAGTAACAGCAAATTTTTGATTATGTTTCTGAACATTTTAAAAACCTGGCAAACAGTTTGCATTAACATTAAGGTAATTAACCGTATGCTAGTTTAAACAAATTGAACAAAAACATCTTGCTTACCCCAACTGCCCATGGACTTTCAACCTAAAAATAAATTAAAGAGGCAGGGCAGATGGTGTGGGCGACAGTCTCACACCTAATGTCAGGATGTGAGGTACCCACAACTTGTCTGTAGTCTCACAGCACTAGAGTGTATGTCTGAGACTCTACATTTATCTCACAAGTCTAGTCTGCACTCTATGACACTCCACCACTCTGCATTACTACACTCTCTGCCACTCTATTGTATGCCACTGTACTCCAGTTCACTCTATGCTACTCTACCCCATGCCACTCTATGCCACTGCACTCTGTGTCAATGCATTCTAAACAACTGCACTGTACGCCACTGCTCTCTACTCTGCACCACTGTACTCTACGCCACTGCTCTCTGTGCCACTCTACTCCACTCTATATCACGGCACTGACACTCTACTCTGCAACATTGCACTCTCCGCCACTGTACTGTACACCAATCTACTATGTACTACTGCATTCTACGCCACTGCACTCTATGCCACTCTACTCTGCATCACTCCACTCTACGCGACTGCACTCTACAGCCCTATACTTTACTGTGCACTGCACCACTCTACACTACACCACTGCACTCTGCCACACAAGTCTACTCTGCCCTCTATGCCACTTAACCACTCTACACTACTGCACTCTCTGCCACTCTATTAGATGCCACTCTACTCCACTGCACTCTATGCCACTCTAATCTATCCCACACCACTCATGCCACTGCACTCTAAACCACTGCACTCTTCGCCAGTGCACTCTAAACAACTGCACTGTACCCTGCACCACTGGGCTCTACACCACTGCTCCTATGCCACTCTACTCTACACCACTATGCCACTAACTTTTAGCCATGAACAGCAGCCACTCTGGTGAATAACATGGCTAAAACACATTGGCAAAGCCAATAACTCTTGCGTAGACTAGACCTATTGGTTTGCCAATGTTTGTTAGTTCTATGAGGTACCGAGGCCCCTGAAAGAACTGTAAATTTGTAAGTCCTTATTTTAAACATGCATTCAACGTCTCGTCAGGGATAGTAAGCGCTATATAAATACAATTACATCACATATAGGCTGCTACAAAATGCACAAATACATTTTGGTTAAATAAAAAAAGTGCTTCTTCAATACAGATTTGAATATTATACAGTTTATACCTAGTACTAAAAAAAATTATAACACTCCATAACTCACCTTGGAACACCATTGCAGTACCACTCTAAAAGAAAATATATTTGACATCAGAAAGCTTTAAGTGACTCCTTTGGTTAAAGTGGATGCAGGTTTTCAAGCCCCTTTACATTTGCAGATTTACCAGTTGCCCACATTTGCATTTCTTTAGGGAAGGAGACACCCTGGCAAGAAGGTCTGTTTCTTATCTGTCTGCCCCTAACTCCCTCAGAGCAGAGGAGACTCCCTGCCTTCAACTCCAGCTGGGGAAATTAATCTGCCCGTAATTTCGCCTTGCCGTCCTTTTGGTGAAAGGCTAAAATTCCGTACAAATGCCGTCCGTTAAGCCTTTCATCATGCACAATGGACGGCAGGGCGAAATTACAGGTAGTCTGTGAAATTTACGGACGGGCGGTCACCCTACTTGCGACCAGCCCTTGGACTGATCAAGGCACTTGCAGACCCAGCTGCAGCACCTCAAGGCTTCTGTCTCCACCATCTCTCTTTCTCTATGTTGCAACTGTTGTCTTCTTGTATATGCTGACACTTGTCTTTTTCTGTGCCTGTTGTTTCTGTTTTTCTGCCCTGTTTTCTGCTCCCCCTACCACCCTGTCACTGCTCCTCACACCTCCGGCTGTTTCTGCCATGACATGCATCCTCCCAAACCCACCCACTGCCCCCTGTGCTGCTCCCCCATCCCAGTATCTATTTAATGGTGGCCGCAGCGCAGACCAACCAATAAGCAGGTGGTAGCCCTGTACCCCCTCCCCAGGACTTACCTGCCAGAAGTCGTCTGGCTGGTCAAGGCTCCTACAGGCCCGGCTCCAGGGTCTTAAAACTCCTGCTGTGCTCCTCTCCCTCACCCACCATCGCTCTCTCACTCTCTTGTTCCTTTCACACTGCTCCATCTCTCTCTCTCTCTCTTTGTGACACTTATCTTTTGTGACTTTGTTTGCCACTGTTTTCTCTTTTGCACCTTCATTTCACCATGTTTCTTCTTCTCCTTTTTGTCTTCCCACTGTTTTGCATCTGTTTTGTTTTGCCTCTGTTTTGTGCCTTTTGTCTTGCCAGTCTTTCCCTTTTCTGCATGTTTATTTGCTACTGCTCTATGCCTCTTGTCTTTTGTGCCTGTTTGTTTTGCCACAGTTTCCGCCTTGTGTGTGCTGCTACTGTTGCACTTTTCTTTTTTTTGCTCCCTCTTCTCCCCACCGTTGCTGACCGCCTCCTTGCACCTCCCACTCTTTCACACTGTGTCGCCTCCCACAACCCTCTCAGCCCTATCTACCGCCCTCCGCGCTTCTCCCCTTCCCAGAACCTATTTAATGCTGGCTGCAGTGGGCTGCATTCAATGGGCATTCTATTGGTGCGCCAAAGACATGCCAGAGGCAAGCCCGTCTGTGCTCTTTTCCACCTTGACCGCATCCAGCGCCAGAAATCACCCTGTTACATTCTTCCAAGACCTCAACCCCCAGCTGAGACTCACCACACTGCTGCAGCACCACACTACACAACACAGAATGAGCCTTTGCCTGCACATCCTGATGCCTCACCTGCACCGCTACACCCACTGCACCAACTCTCATCTTGGCCACACACGCAGCACCAAATCAAATCAAATCAAATCATTAACATTTATAAAGCGCGCTACTCACCCGTGCGGGTCTCAAGGCGCTAGGGGAAAAGGGCGGGGGGATTACTGCTGCTCGAAAAGCCAGGTTTTTAGGAGTCTCCGGAATGCGGAGTGGTCCTGGGTGGTCCTGAGGCTGGTGGGGAGGGAGTTCCAGGTCTTGGCTGCCAGGAAGGAGAAGGACCTCCCACCCACAGTGGAGCGGCGGATGCGAGGGACGGCAGCGAGCGCGAGGCCCGAGGAACGGAGGAGACGGGTGGAGGCGTAGAAGCTGAGGCGACGGTTGAGGTAATCCGGTCCCTTGTTGTGGAGGGCTTTGTGTGCGTGGGTGAGAAGTCAGAAGGTGATCCTTTTGCTGACTGGGAGCCAATGCAGGTGTCTCAGGTGTGCGGAGATGTGGCTGTTGCGGGGTATGTCGAGGATGAGGCGGGCCGAGGCGTTTTGAATACGTTGCAGGCGTTTTTGGAGCTTGGCGGTGGTCCCAGCATAGAGGGTGTTGCCGTAGTCCAGGCGGCTCGTGACGAGGGCGTGGGTCACGGTTTTTCTAGTGTCGGCGGGGATCCAGCGGAAGATCTTGCGGAGCATGCGGAGGGTGAGGAAGCAGGCGGAGGACACGGCGTTGACTTGCTTGGTCATGGTGAGAAGAGGGTCCAAGATGAAGCCGAGGTTGCGGGCGTGGTCTGCGGGGGTCGGTGCGGTGCCGAGGGCCGTGGGCCACCAGGAGTCTTCCCAAGCGGACGGGGTGTTGCCGAGGATGAGGACTTCCGTTTTGTCAGAGTTCAGCTTTAGGCGGCTGAGCCTCATCCAATCTGCGACGTCCTTCATGCCCTCTTGTAGGTTGGTCTTGGCGCTGGCGGGGTCCTTGGTGAGGGAGAGGATAAGTTGGGTGTCGTCGGCGTAGGAGGTGATGATGATGTCGTGCTTGCGTACGATGTCGGCGAGGGGGCTCATGTAGACATTGAAGAGTGTCGGGCTGAGCGATGAGCCTTGAGGTACGCCGCAGATGATCTCGGTGGGGTCTGAGCGAAACGGAGGGAGGTAGACTCTTTGGGATCGGTTTGAGAGGAAGGAGGCGATCCAGTCCAGGGCCTGGCCTTGGATCCTGGTGGAGCGGAGGCGGGTGATTAGGGTGCGGTGACAGACAGTGTCGAAGGCAGCCGAGAGGTCGAGGAGAATGAGGGCGACTGTTTCACCGTTGTCCATCATGGTTCTGATGTCGTCTGTGACTGAGATGAGGGCGGTTTCAGTGCTGTGGTTGGTTCGGAATCCGGTTTGTGAAGGGTCGAGCAGGTTGTTGTCTTATAGGAAGGTGGTCAGCTGTTTGTTGACGGTCTTCTCTATTACCTTGGTGGGGAAGGGGAGGAGCGAGATGGGGCGGAAGTTTTTCAGGTCGCTCGGGTCAGCCGTAGGTTTCTTTAGTAGTGCGTTGACTTCGGCGTGTTTCCAGCATTCGGGGAAGGTAGCAGAAGAAAAAGAGGAGTTGATGACGGCCTGGAGGTGCGGGGCGATGATGTCGTCGGCTTTATTGAAGATGAAGTGAGGGCAGGGGTCCGATGGAGCTCCGGAGTGGATCGAGTTCATGGTGGTTTTGGTTTCTTCGGTGTTGATGTGGGTCCAGTCGTTGAGGGTGATGGTCGGAGGTGTGGGTTCGGTGATGCTTGGTTGGGTCTGATGTCCGAAGCTGTCGTGGAGGTCGCTGATCTTGCGATGGAAGAAGGTGGCGAGGGAGTTGCACAGATCTTGTGAAGGCGTGACGGCGTTGGCGTTGGGGTTGGAGAACTCCTTGACAATGCTAAAAAGTTCTCTGCTGTTGTGGCTGTTTTTGTCCAGTCTGTCGGTAAAAAAGTTCCTTTTGGCAGCGTGGGTCAGGTGGTGGTGTTCGCGGGTAGCGTTCTTGAGGGCGGTCATGTTGTCAGCGGTGTGGTCCTTGCGCCAGGCCTTCTCGAGGGCGCGACAAGTTTTCTTCGATTCTTTGAGGGTGTCAGAGAACCAGAGAGGTTTTTTGGTGTTGGCCTGTTGATGCGTGCGTTTGAGGGGAGCAAGGTTGTCTGCGCAGTTGGAGATCCAGTTCGTGAGGCTGAGGGCTGCGTCGTTGGGGGGTTGGTTGGCGGCGAGTGCGGAGAAGAGTTGCTCTTCGGGGATTTTGTTCCACTGTCGACGAGGGATGGGTTGAGTGCGGAGGTGGCGGGTCTCGCGTCGGAATGTGAAATGTACACAGCTGTGGTCGGTCCAGTGTAGAGCGGAGGTGTGGCTGAAGAAGACTTGTTTGCTGGCGGAGAAGATAGGGTCAAGCGTGTGTCCGGCGATGTGGGTGGCGGTGTTCACCAGTTGCTTGAGGCCGAGGTTGGCGAGGTTGTCGAGCAGGGTAGTGGTTTTGGGGTCGTTGTTTTGTTCCAGATGGAAGTTGAGGGTCTGCAGAGATCTGTGGGCCTGCTGGATTATGTTGCATGGACCTCCTTTTCCTCACAGAAACTTGGCTGACTGCAACATCAACACTAGACATTGCCACAGCCATGCCTGCAGGATACAAGATCATCAGATAAGACCGCCAACACAGACCCATGGGGGGAATCACCATCATCTTCAAGGACAGCACTAGCTTCATCTCCTCCACAGAAACTGGAACCAACTACATGGAGATCCTCAACTTCAAACTGCAAATCATAGCCAACTTCACCCTGAGTGGAACCCTGGTCTACTGACTCCCAAGACCCACACCAAATTCATAACAAACTTGATCACTTCACTAATCATTGATTCCAGCACCTACCTCCTTCTAGTAGACCTCAACTTTCAATTAGAAGCCCAGACCAACCCTAACACATTTTTACCTAATTCAACGACATCACGGTCAGCATACCTATATCCATCACCTGAGCCAACTACGACATTGTCAGCTTCACAATCAACAACCCTCACCACAGAAGAACTACCATGACAGGCCCAGCTCGCAAACGCTGAAACAACATAACAGAGGTGAACCAAACAGAGCTTACAGGCCACAAGCAACAAAGACAAATTTAACAACTGATTCACTGCCTAAGCTGAGCCCTCACCTCATGCAAAGTCAATTAGCAAGAACATGAATGCAAGCCAGCTGGTACAAGGAAGAACTCAGAGTAAGCAAACAGCTTTGTAAGCAACAAGGGCGGAGGTGATGAGCAAACTAGGAAGAATCAGACAAAGACATGTTAAAATCCATCCTGAAGTGCTATCACCAGTAAATCTGGGAAACCAAGAAGAAGGCCCTAGCTAAACACATCAATGCCAGAACTAACAGCAGCAAAGAAACGTTTTGCAATGATTACAAACTTTACCACTGCCGCAGCAACCACCAGTGGCATCACCCCAACTCGAACATTGACCTGCACCTGGACCCTACCAGCGTTGGAACAGGTTTACCAATATAGGACAATAGAAACACCCTGACCACATGGAATGCTAACACCACAGAGCAAACTGCAACAATTATGAAACCCATCTATTCCAGTTCTATTCTATTAGACCTTTATCCCCACTATTCCTTCAACGGGGGTTCCACCCCCAAGTGCAAAGGCTCTCACCTTCATTCTCGACAACTGCATCGATACAGCCACCTTCCAGGAATCTTGGAAACACAAAGTACTGAAAGCCCTTCTGAAGAAGCCTTATGCAGACAAGCTTGCAAACTACCGACTGTTTTCCCACCTACAGTGCCTAACTAAGGTCCTAGAAAAAGACATCAACAGAAGCCTCGCCAACCACCTCACCAACCACCAGCTCCTCAATGCCACACAATTAGGGTTCAGACCAAACCACAATATAGAGACAGCTCTCAGCACAACAACAGATGACTTGTGGATAATTCTTGACAGAGGAGAAACTACGGTCCTCATCCTACTCAGTCTCTTTTCGGTCTTCGACACAGCCTCCCATCTAATCTTGATCAGACGAATACACAAGGCTGCCATCCAAGTACCCGCTCTACCATGGACTTGCACGTTCCTCAGGGGAAGGACCCAAACAGTAAACATTCTGCCTTCTTCTTTAAAAACCCAGGAATTGATTTGCGGACTCCTGCCGGGCTCTTCACACAGCCCAACCCTTTAAAACCTCTACAGGAATCTACTAGCAGATGTCATCTGAGCACACAGCATCAATATACTCATGCCGATGACATGCAACAGATACTGTCCCTCTCATACATAACACCCAGCACGAGGAACAACTTCAACACCTGCATGACCGAAATGGCCACCGTGATAAAGTCCACCTGCCTTAAGCTCTGCACACATAAGACCGAAATAGTGAGCTTTTGAAAGGATGCCTTGTCGTGGGACTCCACCTGGTGGCCTACAGACCTTGGACCCAGTCCCACCCCCCAGCCCACAAGAGAGAAACCTCAGGATCATCATCATCAACAACATGCTGGATATGTACACTCCTTCGCCACAGCCCACTTCCACACCCTGAGGTTGGTGAGAAAAATCTACGAATGGCTACCAAACATCAGGAAGACCGTCACCTAAGCCCTCATCAGCGGAAGACTGGACTACGGGAACAACGTTTACTCAGGAATCACCAAGCAATTAATCAAAAGGCTACAGACTGCTCAAAACACAGCTGCCGGACTAGTACTCAATCTCCCACACCAAGCTCACATCATCCCTCACCTGAGGGAACTCTGGCTCCAGAGACACTAATGCGCACAGTTCAGGCTTTTCACCCAGACATACAAAGCACTACTCAACACATACCCAGACAGCCTGAATAGCCGTGTACGTTTCCACCAACAACTGAGGCACCTCCAGTCAGCTGGAGTCTCACTAGCATATATCCCCTGCGCACACAAAAGGAAGTATGGAGGTCAAGACGTCTCATACATTGCTCCTAAAATGTGGACTGTCCTCCCACACACCATTAGAGCTTCCTTCTCTCTTCTTGAATTCCAAAAGAAGCTGAAGACCTGGATCTTTGAGTAAGTCCCCTCGAGACTAGCCTCACACACCTGCAAAAGTGCTAGGATATCCTCAAAGGCGATAGACTGCTATAAAAATACACATAACATAAGAAGTCTGGGTCTGTGACTCTAGTGTCAGAAAGTTTAGGAGTACCTCAAGGGAGACAACAGAGCCAGCACCCTTTTCTGAACTTGCAGCAGTTTCGACATCCAGTGCAACAGTGACGGTGGCCACAGTCCTTGTTACCTGGTCCTCTGAGCTTATGGGACTTCATTTTTTTTGTCATCATAACTTAGTGATAATGCAGACTCCTATTGTTGTAAAGTCCCCTTTTTGGATGGTCACCTCCCCGTTTTTTGCTGCTTGATGCTGTTGCTTTTGACCTGGAAGTGTACTTATGCCTGCTAACGAGACCTCAGTACCAATGCTCTTTCCCTTAAATTGTACTGAGGGTTTGCAAACCCAATTGACAAGGACTTTACCACCCCTGTAAGACCCTAGCAAATGGTGCCAGTGGTACCCAGGGCAGGGATGGTAAAGGGGTCACCATGGCTGCAGCACTGATTGTGCCACCCTGCTTGACCCGAGTAAAGGTAAATCTGCAGAGCTGCCATGTCGGCCTGCATGGGCAGCCTGTTTGCTCAAGTTCGACTCTACCCACACCCAGTGCAGGCAGAGTCCCATCACTGCCATAGCACAGCTCAGTCACCCCTAAGGTGGGACTCCTATAGCCCAGGAGGCAGGGTTGTATTATGAGTGTGGACTTATGTGCACAAGTATGTATGGCCTTGTCTTGGCCCGCACACTCTCTGATCATAACCCCCTCTTGTTGTCATTGCGGTGGGGTTCTCCCCCTCCCTCGCATCCCCACTTGGAAACTCAAACCAGAAATATTGGAAGATGCGCTCTTCCAGGAGGAACTACGACAGCATATCACTCAGTTCTTTGAGGATAATGAGGCATCCACTAATAACCCCCTGATTGAATGGGATGCCTTTAAGGTGGTGTTGAGGGGGAGGTGCATAGAGGGAGCAGTGGGAGTGCGCAGGACTCTTCTTAGGGATACTGAGCGGGCAGAAGATAGACTAAGAGAGGCCGAGAGAAATAGACCCAGAAATCCGCATCTACAAAATTCCATTTTGGAGTCCAGAGCAGTGGTAGCAGACTGTATAGAGCGTCTCTGGTACTTTGATTACAGAAACTACCTTACACGAGCACACGGAGAGAGAGAGACAAAGCGGGCCGAATGCTGGCATGGGTTGTATCACAGGCTCATAGGACCCCAGCCATACTGGACTTAGTAACAGAGCAAGGGGGCCATGTATATGGGCAGGAGCAAATTAACTCACAGTTCATGACCTATTACGAACAGCTGTATAAAAGTAAACTCATTTATGACAGGGACACCACTGAGAATTACTTATCCGAGCTATAACTCGGATCGCTCTCACCAGAGTTTACGGAACTGTTGGGAGGGCCATTACAAAGCCAGAAATTAGGGGAGCCATAAGAGACCTGGCTAGAGGGAAAACCCCGGGGACAGGCGGCTACCTATTGAATTTTATGCTACTTACATAGACATACTCACACCAAGATTGGAAAATTTATATAGGATTGCTAAAGAGCAGTGTGAGTTGCCTGCAACAGCTCGAGAATCGATCATAATCCCCCTCCTAAAAACAGGTAAAAACCCAATGGAAACTGGGGCCTATAGACCATTATCCATGTTGAACCTTGACTATAAGATCCTCAGTAAGATATTAGCTACTAGGCTCCCTCCATATATGACAACACTAATACGCCCAGATCAGGCAGGATTTATTCCCGGGCGAAACACAGCAGACAATGTTCGTGGACTGCTGGAAGTCATGAGAGATCAGACCCCTGCAGCCACATCCTCCGGAGTCCTAGCGGTAGATATAGAAAAAGCCTTTGACAGTTTGGAATGGGAGTTCCTTTACACTGTGATGTCCAGGCTTAAACTAGGACCCGAATATTTCACCTGGGTAAGACTCTTGTATACCAAACTCACAGCTAGAGTACGCACAGGGCAGACAATATCCAGAAGTTACACGGTCGAGCAGGGTACCAGACAGGGATGCCCCCTGTCGCCGCTGCTATTTGCCTTGGCAATGGAACCACTGGCGGCCGCGGCAAGAGCTGGAGAGAGTGGCCTGGGAATTTTAGCAGGAGGCGAGAGACATCGGATAGCTCTCTATGCAGATGATCTGTTGATATTCTTAGAGGATGTCCACAGGGATTTGCCCCGAGCGAAGCAGATGCTGTCTCAGTTTGGGAGACACTCTGGCCTGAAAGTGAATTGGGATAAAACCGGTTTGTTCCCTCTGAGAGCCTCCATGACACCTCTGCTGGGACTAGGCCTGGTCAGATGGGTCCCGAGCTGTCTCCCATATTTGGGAGTCAAAATCTATCACGATCCACAAGATACCCTAGAGGGCAATATAGGTAGTTCCATACGCTCTCTAAAGTCCTGTATGTCCTTTTGGCAAACCTTTCCAATATCTGTAGCAGGGAGAATAGCTATTCTTAAAATGATCGTGCTTCCACGACTATTATATCACTTTACAGTACTCCCAATATGGATACCCAGGGCCACTTTTAAAGAGTTAGAAACTGTGGTGGTGACATTCATATAAGCCGAGGGGCGGCGGAGAATAGCTTTGATCAAACTCCAGAGACACTCCACAGATGGAGGATTAGCGGTCCATTCTGGATGACCTCCAGCCAACAAAGTAATGACAGACTACTTTTGCCACCAGCCCAGTAACCGACCCAGTCTCGGACATCACCAGATTCAGAGCAGTTCCGAGCATAGTGACCGACAGCAATGACCCCACTCCTGAGATCCCGCATCTTGAAGAAGGTGACTTTGAGAGAAGTGGCAAAGCATCTTTGGCGTAACCCTCTCGTGATTGACAGCTGAAAGGCTACCACTTCACCTGCAGCCTCTGGATGTGGTAGTGAAGATCCTGCTGTTGTATCTAAGTCCTGGGACCCCAAAAGCCTCTACTCTTCGAGGGTAGAGAGTAGCTCCATCCCTAAGTGTACATCTGTCAAGTGCTGCAATTTTGACAGCACCCGTGGATCCCGTCAGCACCAAGGACAGCCAGAGCACCTCTGCACCGGACTCCCTGGACAAGGTAACAAGATATTGTCCTTGGAGACTTGGTCTAGGGACCTGCAAGACCTTAACCCCAGGTGGGGTTCACCCCACAAGTGACTGATTGCACACTGTTTTTTCCCCATTGACTTCAATGGTATCCGCTTAAGACTTAAAAGTGCATCAATTTTTAAATGATTTAAAAAATCACAATTCCAGTTGTATATAAGATACAAAGTTCATTTTAGTTTCTAAATTAATATAAAAATCTGCTTTATTTTTCCAAATTGGTGTTGGATTTCTTTTGAGTCGTGTCATTTACTTATCATCCATGTTGGTAATGTGGAATGCTTTATACATGTTCCTCTAAGTAGCCTGACTGCTCTTTGTCACTCTACCAGGACTGAGCTAAGGTTTACTGGTGTGAACCTGAGGTCCACTTCTTGGTAATATTCTAGTATTACATGGTAAGACTCCTCAGTCTTAACACATAATACTGACACTGCTACACCCATTCACAAGAGCTGTTATTTCTCTGCATTATTTGAAAAATTGCACATTTCTGGTGATTTCATCTTCAACTCTGGTGGCTGTGACAAAGTTACCTTTTAGGGCAGTTACTAAAAAATAAGGGTCAGAAGGAGTGCTGGAAATGAAAAAATGGAAAATGGGATCCCTTCCATAGGGAATAAGGGGGTGGAAATAGAGAGGGCATGGATTCAGAAGGAATGGAGTTTTGGTGCGGAGTCTGACAGAGAACATGTACATTCTTTTTAAACTGCTCTCCCAAAAAATTGGAAACAAGGACAAACATAATAGTATATCGCTTCTTCATTATTTGATTGGACACAAACAGATTTAAAGTAGTTTACCGGATTAAGGCACATGCTGCAGAAATATTTTTGTTTCCGACAAATATTCCAGTATAAAAGCAGTAAGCTAACTCTTGTAGTTAGAGACAGCAATATTTTGGAGATCTGTGTGCCTAGAGTCACAGGTTTGACTCATCATGAAAGAATATAGAGGCATAAGACAGGCCCCTGCATCTCTTTCTGTGCACCCCCCTTCACGGGCCCCTCCATCACCCCAGCTCCTTAAATAGCCACACAATACAGGTGCAGGGTCCCTCACCACATTCTGCAAGAGGGCTGTTATAATTTTGATGTACACCATTGGTAATGCGCTTGCTACAAAGCATAGGATGTAATGTGTAGGTCACAGATTTGTATTTTATGTAGATGGCCCGCCTAGTGCTATCTGCAGGTTGCAAGTTATAATCCCTTGCAATGTATCTTTGTAAGCATAATGAATTATGAAATTGCATAGAAAGCATAATGAATTATGAACCTGCACCAAGGAGTTGCATGAATTTTGCAAGTTTTAAGTTTATAAAGTACTGTTCTTTTTCTTATTTTTTGTTATGCAAAGAATATTTAAAAAAATCTTTGGGTTGTAAGTACTTTATAAATGGTTATTGGCAAAATTACTCCTATATTCAGATTAATCTGACATTTTTACATTATATGCTTATCACTTTCCTACAATGCTTTGAAAAGTAAAATGCATGGCAGTTTATCTCTTAAGCACTTGTGAAGTGACAACAAGCTGAGTGCCTTTGCTCCTCAATGGCAATGTCTTCAAAGTGTTAGGCTCCAGCTTGTTCCCTTTGAGGCTGGGACTTAAGGTAGGAGGCCTCCCCCACCCACCGCTCGGGGGAATGCTGCTCTTTAGGCGCCCAAATACACCCCAATGTCAGAAGATTGCTCAATAATAGTTGCTGGATCTGGATGGTTCCCACGCATTTCCAGCACTGGTTCGAAGGGAATCTGAAACTTGATTCCTGGATTCCAATCTTTTACCGAATCCTAGCGCCTTTAATGACTTCCAGGCGTGCGGGCCTTCTGGTGAATGCTGGCTGTTGCTGCTCTTTCTTCTTCTCCACCAATAAGAAATAATTACAACCCTCCTGTAGAGCTGCCAACGGCAAAGCAGTAAAGGAAAGGATAATCTAATATTTTTATCGGCTGTTTATATGTCTCAATAAGCATCCAACTATTCATCCATGGCGAAGCACTGATATGCTTTGATTTTAGCCTTGGTATATTTTACATCCTATACCTGTTTTATATTAGGAAACTTATTTCTGTCATTTATATAGTGATTGATTGTATTTCAATGTATACAATAAAGTATATTCACCCAGTAGCTTTTAGATGTAAACTTGTCTGTGGCCAAGGCAAGCAATGAGATATGGGGCTGGCTGTAAACTTATTCAGAGCTCCTACATTGCCTAGCTCCTAGCGTGAATAACTCACCCAGTCCAGGTTTTTTGCTGCATGAAGGGATGTGTGGTCCTGTTTAAGCAGGACAACAAGACCCAGAATTCAATGTTAATAGCTGGACTGCATGGGCTTCTCGTGCATAGAATGGGGAAACTTTAGAGCTCTTAATCTACAAAACTTACCCATGTAAAAGAAATATGGAGTTAATTGAATAGTGAAGCTGAGGAGTGGTGTTGTTCTGTAGTTCAAATGTATATTTGTATTTCAAAATTGTCATCTTTGTAGACTGTGATCCGGATCGCTTTATTGAGAATAGCATGAACCTTCCAGTCTCGTCATTCGCTTGTGAACTCCATGGCATGACTTTGATATGCATTGCACTGAGGAAATCAGGGTACTTTATGAATCCCTCACCTTAAAGGTGGATGGTAGTCCCTTGGCCTCTCTAAGTTATCTCAGTAGTTCATGGGTGGCCGTTTTGTTTTTTCAACTTCGGTATAACCACTTTGGCAGGGATGGAAAACTGTATTTCTGCCTCTGGGTGGTTAGTGCTGTAGTCAGTTGCAATCAACATATACTGCCTACTTCTACAACAGTGTCAAGCTTAAGCTATCTGCCAAAATATTTACTCCAGGACAGTCCTTAATTTGAGCCTGTGGTTTCTGGTGCAGAGCACCGACACCTATTTTTGAGGGCTGGCACTTATTTTTCTGCCTCAAGCATTTCCTGCAAGAAAAGGACACATATTGGAAAGACGGCGGAAGAGAAAAATGAAAAAGTGTCACAAAGGGAGAAAGCAGAAAGCTGCAAGAGTAAGCTGAAGGGGCAGCAAGTGGCTGTAAATAGATTAAAGAGGCCTGAGATGGCTTTAGGATTACACTACCTCAGTACTCCATGCTCGCAACTTTAAATGCAGCAGCCGCGTGTTTCAGAGGAGATTTGGGCACAGGCACGTATTTATTTACAAATTAAGCACTGCTCCAGGATAGACTTCTACAGTTTTCTGACGGGAAACATATATAGATCAGTATCGATTCGCTATTTTTAACTCCATAACTATATTTGTCACCAGGATCGATATTTGATCGGAAGAGTATTTTTTGGCAAGCTTTGCATGACCATCAAAAATACTTCCAAACTGTTTTATACAAAAAACACACTACAAAAGCTTTGATTAATAGCCTATATAATCCCTTTTCATAGACTGTAGAGGACACTGGTATGTTAACAAGAATCTGGATTGTTGGCCTTATTGTATGTTGTCTTTGGCACCCTGGGAATGCCCATCAGGCCCCTCATTTACCACTTGTGGAAATAACTTCTATGCCGAGTTTCCAACATTAAAATGAGGCATAACGTGCATAATCTGTTTGTAACACACTGTATTCTTCATGTTTTGCCTTGTTTCAGGCCTTTTCTCCTTATAAATTTCATCTGATTTGGCACGCCGAAATCTATCAAAAGAAGGCTGAGAAAGTGTGATAATTAGCACACAAATCATAATGGTAGCAAGATCCCTTGATGCTTAGTGGTTCAGTATTAAGCATAAGCAATCAGTCTTTGAGCAAGCCTGAGGCATTACAAGTGGTATATTGCATTAGGAGCATCTATCATCCTGGGCCAAAGAGAAAATTCTATTTTTGGGGACCGGTAATTATATTTCCTCCTCAGGCATTTACCGAGTGCTGGAAAGGTAAAACATACAAAGCGTAAAGACGGAGTTAGAGAAAGACGGAAAAACTGTCATCAAAAGAGAAAGCTGGAACCTGCAAGAGTGTGATATATATGGCCGGGGAGATTCTGGTAGTGGATTAAAAAGACCTGAGGTGGATTCTAGGCTATGCAGGTTTGCTGGTGCCACAGCGCCTTATTTGCAGAGCTTTGGGCACCAGTATATATTCATCCACAAATTAAGCATTGACTCAAACGTGTGTTTTAGCAATGCACCTCATCAATATATACACACAGGGCCACTAGAATCATGCAGTAGTTTGGCTGCAGAGTTTTTCTGCATAATTACAGATTTTTTACATTTGTCACGTAATGCATCATCTGTTGCATAATTTGCAGATATTAAAAAAAATGTTGTTTCTAATTTAAACAGTTCAAAATTATTATACCTGTTACTACGCATTGGAAGGCCCTTGGCAAAGTTTGATTGGTCACCTTTTTACTGCTTATTACTGTATTTGGGTGTTAGGCTGGTACTAATGAGGTCCAACAACTGCCCAGACGGTGTTAACAGTGCAAAAATGACACAATGAAGTAATGCTATCACAAAATATGCACAATCATGCTGCATAATTTGGCTTTTGTTGTCGCATAATTTACTCAACCCTGCCACGTAATTTGGCCATCCCCTGCCGCATAATTCCAGTGGCCCTGTATTTAACTCATACTTTGGCTTCATTAAGGATTTGCCATATGTTCACATGAAAATTGGGTACCCAGAAATTCAAATACAGTAGTGTGAATCCACCTGCCTTTCAAGCTATTATATTAACCTCTGGTTGGTATAGGTATTACCCCACGTGGAACAATCACATGCGCTAAAATCACATGTGCATGAATCAAAATCAATGGAACGTGAATTTAGCGCATATGATAATTCTGCATGCAGTAATTCCATGCATATGTGAAAATGTGTTTTGTTTCACATTATACTTTCAGGTGCCTGCCCATTGTATATGAATACTTTCTACATTCAGTAAGTTGGACACCCAGTGCACCCCATAGCCTGTTGTGGATTCCAAAAACTTTCACGCACAAGAAGGAGGCCATTTTGACAGCGGAGGCGTGCTGAATGAACAAAAGAGTCAATCTCATACCTGTAACCCTGCCAATCTGGGCAGTCAGCTACCACTTTTGAGCCAGTTATATAGATTTAAATTCGACATCCTACTGCTTTATGAGGCCTGAACAGGAAATGGAAATTCCTTTCCAAAGCATGAGACCGAATAGGCCTCACACTCCTAGCTAATCAACTTCTGTAGATTGGCTTCGGAGCCAGAGGGAGACCATGAGAGCGGTGTGGTGGGGGTCTAAATACAGTGCTGCCAGATTGGACTTCTTCTCCCACACACAGGCGCTATTTTTCCCACTTGTTCAAGAAAAATCTCTTCTGGCTGGTTGGCTAAAGTTGGGCTTATGTTTACTCAGTGTGTGTGCTGTTTTTGGGTGCGGTGCCACCCACTCTCCAATTGCATCATTATGGCCTCTAGGTAGACTCTATGCTGTGTTCAGCCCTCCAGCCACAGTGTTACAGGGCTGTCAATCATGATTAGTGTGTGAAAGCACTACTTGTGGCTGTCTTATCTCACATTGCCGGTCTACCCCAAATAATTACTTGGCCAATGAGGCCAGTGGAACTGACGTACACCCCACGGCCTGTCCTATCTTCAATTATAATCTTTAATGTGTTGCTGCTCTTTTGTAGGTGAACCAAGGAGTAGGAGGATGTGCTGCATCTTGAATACCACATGGCGCCAGTCCACACCCAATGATGACTTGTGGCATTGCAGCCAATCCAGGGACTGGGATTTGCTGTATGGAACACAGCTGAACTTAGGTGGTATTCTCCGGAAAAGAGATCTTGCTCCGGTCCTCAGCCTGGTGGTCGTCAGAACTAGGATCCACTTCCACCCTCACCCTGTGTAACCAATCTAGGAAACTACGGATCATGATCAACAGCAACATCTAAATGCCCAGCCAGGTTCATTTGATCTTCTACACTATCAAGCTGCTCAGGAAAATGTTCAAATAGGTCCCCCTTAACACTTGTCAAGCTATCACTTAAGCCCTAGTGATGAGCAAATTAGACTACGGTACACACTTTACGTCAGAGTCTCCACTCAACTCAGCAAAAAGCTCCAGGTCGCCCAGAACACAGAAACCAGACTTACCCTGAACTTTCCTGTCCCTGCACCCACATTTCTTCTCACCTTAAAAACTTCCACTGGATCCCCACCCACGAATGCACCCTCTTCATACTACTCTTGTACACATACAAAGCACTGCACAACCGAGGTCCCAGATACTTTAACAGCTGAGTTAGCTTTCATATCCTGCCACACTCCTTTTCTCTGCAAACCTCCTGCCCTCCGCATCTGAAGAGCCAGGGCTGCCAGTCACATCTTTTCGAACTTGGGTCCTAAAGCGTTGGATGAACTCCCCCTACACATCAGAACCACCAGTACATTACTTAAATTTGAGAAGAAACTAAAAACATGGCTCTTCTAGTAGGCCCAAGACATGGCTTTTTCCCCCCTTCTCATAGTGCCAGGATATACTTCCGATTGAGATGCGAACTCTACAAATTACCATAACATACTGCCTCACTGTCTTCCTGGTGTGCATTCTTTTACAGAAGCAACTACAGTGTTTGCAGCCTCTTATATTTGATGTAAAGGCATATTCACAGTCTGGGCCTGCGAAACAAATAGAAATGGTTGAGTGTGCACCGCCCTAAAGGAATTGTTTGCCAATCAGCACAGGCTTTAAGATAGTCCTGGCTGGTGGGACTGGTGGCCCACTGTTAGCTAGGCAAGCTGAGGCTTGAGGAGAACACCGGGCCTGCCAGCTTGTCCCTCTCATGTCACCTGTCCTCCATAGGCTCAGGTCCCATTTCATGTGAAATGGATACAATGCTTCAACTCCAGCTCAGTCTGTAACCTTTATTCGACCCCCCTCTTATTTGCTCCCAAATGTTGGTATGTAGGCAAATACCTTTTTTATTTTAAAAAAAAGTCGAGGAGAATGTTACGCACTAAAAACTGCTAGCGTATCTTTCTAAGTAGGATAGTTTTGTAAATGCAGAGTACAAGTAAGGTTGCCCTGTTGCCAGTTCATGTATTTTTTCCCTCTTTGAAATATCTATCCTGAAATGATTACTGAAGTATACAGGCAGAATTATTGTGCTAAAATATAAAACAGTTTCACAGCTGTGCCTGCTTCTTCTAGGTCTAAAAGACATGTTTTTTCCTCCAATTTGCCACACTTTGTGAGAAGCAGGGGCCTAGCTTCTAATGCTGCAGCAGGTGCAGTGAAAGCAGGTGAGAGGGTCCCACTGAGACCTGATTATTGCTGTATTTCAGTTTGAACCGTGGCCAGAGGGCCCATTTCCTTCCTTGCACTAGGGAAGTCGCGGCTGGCCGGGGTTACAGGTTCCGAGGCGGCGTGCACATCAGCAGGGGACAAGGGGGTAAAGGGAGGGGGATTGTATTAAAATAAAAAAATAAAAAAACGTACCTCCTCTCTGCTCCTCTTCTCCCGCGCTTCTGCTCCTCAGTCTGCCCTGCGGCCAATCCTGACACTGCTCAGAGCAGTGACAGGATTGGCTGGGATCGCTCTAGGTTTGTTACTGTGCTGTATTTTAACACACATAGGTTGTAGCTTGCTGAACCCCTTCGCTGCCAGGCCCTTTCCCCCTCAGGTGCCAGGCCTTTTTTGGCTATTTGGGGCAGTTCGAGCTTAGGCCCTCATAACGTTTTGTTCACATAAGCTACCTACACCAAATTTGCGTCCTTTTTCCTTAACCTCCTAGGGATTCTAGAGGTACCCAGAGTTTGTGAGTTCCCCTGGGGAGACCAGGAAATTAGCCAAAATACAGCAACATTTTCGTTTTTTAAAAAGAAAATGGGAAAAAGGGCTGCAGAAGAAGGCTTGTGGCTTTTCCCTGAAAATGGCATCAACAAAAGGTTTGCAGTGCTAAAAGTCATCATTTTCCCAACTTTCAGGAGCAGACTGACTTGAATCAGAAAACGAAATTTTTCAACACAATTTTGGCATTTTACTGGGACGTACCCCATTTTTACTATTTTGTGTGATTTTAGCCTCCTTCCAGTTAGTGACAGAAATGGGTATGAAACCAATGCTGCATCCCAGAAAGATAAACATTGCTGAAAAATAGACACAATTCTGAATTTAGCAAGGGGTCATTTGTGTAGATCCTACAAGGTTTTCCTCCAGAAAATAACAGCTGAAATTAAACAATATTGAAATTGTGGTAAAAAAACAGTCATTTATCTCCACGTTTTTCTCTGTATCTTTTTCCTGTAATGTTAGATTTTCAAATGCAATATACCGTTATGTCTGCTGGACTCTTCTGGTTGCGAGGATATGTAGGGCTTATAGGTTTATCAAGAACTCCAGGTACCCAGAGCCAATAAACGAGCTGCACCTTGCAATGGGTTTTCATTGTATACTGGGAAAACAGAAATTCATTTGGTGAAATATAAAGAGTGAAAAATAGGTATCAAGGACACCTTTGTATTTCCAAAATAGGCACAAGATAAGGTGGCTATTTACACATCTCTGAATTCAGGGGTCCCCATACTAGCATGTGAAATACAGGGTATTTCTCAAATAGATGTCTTTTTTACACACTGCCTTACATTTGGAAGGAAAAAATGTAGAGAAAGACAAGGGGCAATAACACTTGTTCTTCTATTCTGAAGTCTCCAGATAAAAATGGTATTTCACTTGTGTGGGTAGGCCTAGTGCCCGCGGCAAGAAACACCCCAAAACGAAACATGGACACATCACATTTTTACATTGGAATCTGACGTGCGTAGCTGTGGATTTTTGCCTCTAGCTCAGCCGGCACCTAGGCAACCTACTAAACCTGTGAATTTTTTAAAACTAGACACCTAGGGGAATCCAGGATGAGGTGGCTTGTGGGGCTCTCACCAGGTTCTGTTACCCAGAATCCTTTGCAAACCTCAAAATGTGGCAAAAAACACTTTTCCCTCACATTTCAGTGACAGAAAGTTCTGTAATCTGAGAGGAGCCACAAACTTCTTTCAACCCAGCATTCCCCCAGGTCTTCTGCTAAAAATGGTACCTCACTTGTGTGGGTAGGCCTAGTCTCCGCGACAGGGAATGCCCCAAAACACAACATCACATGACATTCTCCCAAAGAAAAATGACCTGTTTTTTGCAAAGTGCCTAGCTGTGGATTTTGGCCTCGAGCTCAACAGGCACCTAGGAAAAGCTAGCACACCTGGACATTTCTGAAAACTAGACACCTAGAGGAACCCAGGATGGGGTAACATGTGGTGCTCTCACCAGGTTCTGTTACCCAGAATCCTTTGCAAACCTCAGAATTTGGCAAAAAAACACGTTTTCCTCACATTTCAGTGCAGCAAAGTTCTGGAATCTGAGGGGAGCCACAAACTTCTTTCTACCTAGTGTTCCCCCAGGTTTCCCAATAAAAATTGTACCTCACTTGTGTGAGTCGGCCTAGTGCCCGCGACAGGAAATGCCCCAAAACACTATGTGGACACATCAGAATGATCAAAGACAAAACTACCTGTTTTTGTGGGGGGGCGGGCACCTGTGTTTTTGGTCCTGGGCTCAGCAGCCATCAAGGCAAAACTACCAAACTCAAATATTTCTGAAAACTAGACACCTGAGGGAGTCCAGGGAGGTGTGACTTGCGTGGATCCCCCAGTGTTTTCATACCCAGATTCCTCAGCAAACCTCAAATTTAGCCAAAAAATCACATTTTCCCCACATTTCTGTGTGGGATCACCACACCAGGACAATTTCCTGCCACCCAACATTCCCCTCAGTCGCCCGGTAAAAATAATACCTCACTTGTTTAGGTGGGCCAAGTGCCTGTCACAGACTAGAGCCAAAAACATGTAAAAAATGAGGGGGAACCAAAACGGGTTCAAAAGGGCAGTTTGAAAAAAAATGTTTTTAGGCTGACAAGTGGGGCAGAATATTTATCGGTATAGATGCAACAATGCTGGGTGGTAGGAATTTTGTGGATTCCTGCAGATTTCGGAACGTTCCATCACAAAAATGTGGGAAAAATGTGTGATTTCAAGCAAAGTTGGATATTTGCAGGGCATTGTGGGTAAGAAAATAGTGCGGGTGCATGTGAAGCACACCACCCTGACTCACCCGGATGTTTACTTTTCAGATGTGTCTAGGTCTCGTAGATTTTTCTAGATGGCAGCGTCCCAAAGTCCAAAAAGTGCAGCCCTCACCATTCCAAGTGGGACGAATTTGATAGTTAGACAAGCTCTCATGGCCCAAATGTGAAACCAAAACCCCAAATAATCAAATGTCCTCTTGCTTGCCGTGGGATAAGATGTTTTAGTGTGCGGGGGAGAGCTGAAAGACTGTTACCATCTTCAGTTGGGGTGGGGGCATAACCATGTCCATATTGGTTGGTAGCCCACTATATTTTTTTGTTTTTTCTTTTGGCATCTAGTAGGCTTTTTGCCCCCCCCCCCAGGGGAGTGGATCAGGGGTAATTGCCCCATCTGCCCACTTGTGGGCAGGACAACTTTGTCCCCATGTATTTGGTGTGAGGGAGGGGTATGGCAATACTCCCACCCTCTGTTTAAAAAAGAAAAATCTTCCCTGGTCTCTGGTGGGCTTTATGCTCCCCCCCGGGTCAGATGGGCCTTACAAAAATAAACAGATCTGCCAATGGGGGCAGAAATGGCCAACAGTAATGTGCCCCCATGGGGAGCGAACCTTGCCCAAGTGGCTGCCCCCCCCAAACAAAACACACATACCAACCCTGGTGCCTATGTGGTTTCTGCCCCCCCCCCCAGGGGGCAGAACGGCCTAATAGAAATTGGCTGATCTGCCCCCAAGGGGCAGAAATGGCCTAAAATAAATGTGCCCACCAGGGGAGCAACCCTGCCTAAGGGGTTACTCCCCATCTGTAAAAAAAAAAAAATCCTGGTGCCTAGTTGTTTTTGCCCCCCTTGGGGGAGATCGGCCTAATTAAAATAGGCCAATCTGCCTTCAGGGGGGGCAGAAATGGCCTAAATTAAATTTTCCCCCGAGGGGAGCGACCCTTGCCTAAGGGGTCACTCCCCTTGCATGAAACTGACTAACAAAAAAAATCCCTGGTGTTTACTGTTGCCCAAATAAAAATAGGCTGATCTGCCCCAAAGGAGGGCAGAAATGCCCTAAAAATAATTTGCCCCAGAGGAGCGACCCTTGCCTAAGGGGTCGCTTCCCACATGTCAAAAACAAAAAAAAATATCCCTGGCGTCTAGTGACCTCTGCCCCCCTGGGGGCAGATTGGTGTAATTAAAATAGGCTGATGGCCTAATAACAAATAGCCCCCCTGGGGAGCGGGTCTTGCCAAAGGGGCTGCTCCCCTTATGGTGTCTAGTGGGCATTTCTGCAGCCTGATTGCTTCACGATCAGCAATGCGCCCTGATGTCATCAGACATCACTGGGGATGGGAGGGCTGGGGGTTAAAGGGGAAGCGATTCCCCTTCCATCCCTGACGGGGGTGAGGGCCGGATGCAGGACGAGCTGGTCTCGTCCCTGGCACACGGGAACCATGGCTGAGGACGAGACCACCTCCCCCAGGAACCCTGGGGGTTAATATGAAATGGTCCCCACAAATTGCCTGGGATACGAACATGTGCGTGACCCAACCTAAGACTGAGGCTTCCCACTCTCTGCGCCTGGCTCCTTTTATTTTAGAGCTGAGCTCCAAAATCTTCCCAGCCCCTCGGACTGTTTAGATTAATGGTTCCCAACCTGTGGTCTGCAGATTCCTGGGGTCTGCAAAGCCTCCTAAGGGGGTCCGCGACTGCTTAGAAAATTAAATAATATTAGCAGATTAATAAAGTGTATATAAATAAAGTGGCTAAATGTACAACTGAAAATTTTAAAACATACTGTAAATGTCAAGGAATTTGAAATTGGAGATTAAAAATTAAATTAGTGTCCTCAGATTTGTGGGAGCAGTGCAGGTGCATCAAACAGAATATAGTTTGAGTTTGGACAATGTGTGTCTTCAGTTGAATTTAGAAAAGCTCCAACCTTCCTATTAAAACTAAAGTTTTACTTATATTTTTTTGCAAGTTAAATCAAATGTTAGCATTTGTGTACGTATGGAATGCTTATTTCAGTATTTTATGTGTATTCTTTTACAATTCAAGTCTTGACAATATTTAGGTCGGAGTCTGTAGGAAAGTACCATCTTGCCTGGCATGTTACCCCCATATTTCACTGTATATATGTTGTTTTAGTTGAATGTGTCACTGGGACCCTGCAAGCCAGGGCCCCAGTGCTCATAAGTGTGCCCTGTATGTTTTTCCCTGTGTGATGACTAACTGTCTCACTGAGGCTCTGCTAACCAGAACCTCAGTGGTTATGCTCTCTCTTTGCTTTCCAAATTGTCACTAACAGGCTAGTGACCAATTTCACCAATTCACATTGGCATACTGGAACACCCTTATAATTCCCTAGTATATGGTACTGAGGTACCCAGGGTATTGGGGGTCCAGGAGATCCCTATGGGCTGCAGCATTTCTTTTGCCACCCATAGGGAGCTCTGACAATTCTTACACAGGCCTGCCACTGCAGCCTGAGTGAAATAACGTCCACGTTATTTCACAGCCATTTACCACTGCACTTAAGTAACTTATAAGTCACCTATATGTCTAACCTTTACCTGATAAAGGTTGGTTGCTAAGTTACTTAGGGGCATATTTATACTCTGTTTGCGCCGAATGTGCTTCAAAAATTTTGACGCACAATCGGCGCAAACCCTGCCCCATATTTATACTTTGACGTCCGACCCCGCGGGCGTCAAAATTCCACCATATGCGTCATTTTTTGGAAGGGGGAACCAGCCTTGCGTTAATTATATGCAAGGTAGGCGTTCCCTTCCAAAAAATGACTTTAAGGCCCGTGCCCCATATTTATACTCTGACATCATTTTGACGCACAGGAGGGAGTGGGCCTTAAAAAACGACGCACAGCCTGATGGGCGCTGTTTTTTAACACCTGGGTCAGGGCATGCGTTAAGGGACCTGTGGGCTCGAAAGGAGCCCAGAGGTGCCCTCCCCTGCCCCCAGGGACACCCCCTGCCACCCTTGCCCACCCCAGAAGGACACCCAAGGATGGAGGGACCCATCCCAGGGAAGTAAAGGTAAGTTCGGGTAAGTATTTTTTTCAGATTTTTTTTGTGGCATAGGGAGGCCTGATTTGGGCCCCCCTACATGCCACTATGCCCAATGGCCATGCCCAGGGGACATAAGTCCCCTGGGCATGGCCATTGGGCAAGGGGGCATGACTCCTGTCTTTGCTAAGACAGGAGTCATGTCAATGGAGGTTGGGCGTAAAAAGAAATGGGGCAAAACCGGTTTGAGGCCTGAATTTTGCCTCAGACCTGACTTGCCCCATTTTTTGACGCACAACCCCCATTTTCCCATACGCCGGCGCTGCCTGGTGTGAGTAATTTGTTTTGACGCACACCAGTCCGCAGCGCCGGCTAACGTCATTCCATAAATAAGGCGCCCGCATGGTGCGTTGGAATGGCGTTAGCCGGCGGGAACATTTTTGACGCACAACTGCGTTGGTGCAGTTGTGCGGCAAAAAGTATAAATATGGGCCTTAGTGTGTGGGCACCCTGGCACTAGCCAAGGTGCCCCCACATCATTCAGGGCAAATTCCCCGGACTTTGTGAGTGCGGGGACACCATTACACGCGTGCACTGTACATAGGTCACTACCTATGTACAGCGTCACAATGGTAACTCCGAACATGGCCATGTAACATGTCTAAGATCATGGAATTGTCACCCCAGGGGAGACAATTCCATGACCCCCGAGTCTCTAGCACAGACCCGGGTACTGCCAAACTACCTTTCCCGGGGTTTCACTGCAGCTGCTGCTGCTGCCAACCCCTCAGACAGGTTTCTGCCCTCCTGGGGTCCAGCCAGGCTTGGCCCAGGAAGTCAGAACAAAGGACTTCCTCAGAGAGAGGGTGTTACACCCTCTCCCTTTGGAAAAAGGTGTCAGGGCTGGGGAGGAGTAGCCTCCCCCAGCCTCTGGAAATGCTTTGATGGGCAAAGATGGTGCCCATCTCTGCATAAGCCAGTCTACACCGGTTCAGGGATCCCCCAGCCCTGCTCTAGCGCGAAACTGGACAAAGGAAAGGGGAGTGACCACTCCCCTGACCTGCACCTCCCCTGGGAGGTGCCCAGAGCTCCTCCAGTGTGCTCCAGACCTCTGCCATCTTGGAAACAGAGGTGCTGCTGGCACACTGGACTGCTCTGAGTGGCCAGTGCCAGCAGGTGACGTCAGAGACTCCTTCTGATAGGCTCTTACCTGTGTTGCTAGCCTATCCTCCTTCCTAAGTAGCCAAACCTCCTTTTCTGGCTATTTAGGGTGTCTGCTTTGGGGAATTCTTTAGATAACGAATGCAAGAGCTCATCAGAGTTCCTCTGCATCTCTCTCTTCACCTTCTGCCAAGGAATCGACCGCTGACTGCTCTGGACGCCTGCAAAACCGCAACAAAGTAGCAAAGACGACTACTGCAACCTTGTATCGCTGATCCGGCCGCCTTCTCGACTGTTTTCCTGGTGGTGCATGCTGTGGGGGTAGTCTGCCTCCTCTCTGCACTAGAAGCTCCGAAGAAATCTCCTGTGGTTCGACGGAATCTTCCCCCTGCAACCGCAGGCACCAAAAGACTGCATCACCGGTCCTCTGGGTCCCTCTCAGCACAACGAGCGTGGTCCCTGGAACTCAGCAACTCTGTCCAAGTGACTCCCACAGTCCAGTGACTCTTCAGTCCAAGTTTGGTGGAGGTAAGTCCTTGCCTCACTACGCTAGACTGCATTGCTGGTTACCGCGTGATTTGCAGCTGCTCCGGCTCCTGTGCACTCTTCCAGGATTTCCTTTGTGCACAGCCAAGCCTGGGTCCCCGAAACTCTAACCTGCAGTGCACGACCTCCTGAGTTGTCCTCCGGCGTCGTGGGACCTTCTTTTGTGACTTCGGGTGAGCTCCGGTTCACTCTTCTTCGTAGTGCCAGTTCCAGCACTTCTTCGGGTGCTGCCTGCTTCTGAGAGGGCTCCTTGTCTTGCTGGGCGCCCCCTCTGTCTCTTCACGCAATTGGCGACATCCTGGTCCCTTCTGGGCCACAGCAGCATCCAAAAACCCTAACTGCGACCCTTGCAGCTAGCAAGGCTTGTTTGCGGTCTTTCTGCGTGTAAACACCTCTGCAAGCTTCTTCACGACGTGGGACATCCGTCCTCCAAAGGGGAAGTTCCTAGTCCTCTTCGTTCTTGCAGAATCCACAGCTTCTACCATCCGGTGGCAGCTTCTTTGCACCCTCAGCTGGCATTTCCTGGGCATCTGCCCAATCTCGACTTTGTCGCGACTCTTGGACTTGGTCCCCTTGTTTCACATGTACTCTCATCTGGAAATCCATTGTTGTTGCATTGCTCGTGTTGGTCTTCCTTGCAGAATTCCCCTATCACGACTTCTGTGCTCTCTGGGGAACTTAGGTGCACTTTACACCTACTTTTCAGGGTCTTGGGGTGGGCTATTTTTCTAACCCTCACTGTTTCCTTACAGTCCCAGCGACCCTCTACAAGCTCACATAGGTTTGGGGTCCATTCGTGGTTCGCATTCCACTTTTGGAGTATATGGTTTGTGTTGCCCCTATGCCTATGTGCTCTCGTTGCAATCTATTGTGACTGTACATTGCTTGCATTGCTTTCTATTGCTATTACTGCATATTTTTGGTATTGTGTAAATATATCTTGTGTATATTTGCTATCCTCATACTGAGGGTACTCACTGAAATACTTTTGGCATATTGTCATAAAAATAAAGTACCTTTATTTTTAGCATATCTGTGTATTGTGTTTTCTTATGATATTGTGCATATGACACTAGTGGTATAGTGGGAGCTTTGCATGTCTCCTAGTTCAGCCGAAGCTGCTCTGCTAATCTACCCTTTTCTATCAGCCTAAGCTGCTAGACACCTCTTCTACACTAATAAGGGATAACTGGACCTGGTGCAGAGTGTAAGTACCCCTTGGTACCACTACAAACCAGGCCAGCCTCCTACATTGGTTGTGCAGCGGTGGGATAAGTACTTGCAACTACTTACCACTTTGTCATTTTGTACTTTTCATAAGAGAAAAATATACAAAACAAGTTTAGTGTATGTACATCTAACCAAAAAGTTTTGCTTTTCTTCTCTTACTCTATTACTAAGTGCTGAAAAGTACCTTTAAACTTTCAAAAAGTTTCTTAAAAGTTGAAAAAGTTTTTTCTGTTTCCTTAAAAAGTTCTGAAACTTTTTCTTTCTTTTTCTGTCCCTTAAACCCTTTTCTATCATGTCTGGTACAGGTCCTACTCTTGATCTGGCCAGCACTGCTTATGACCACCTTAGCTGGAAAGGTGCAAGGAGTCTCTGCATTGATAGAGGTTTAGTGGTAGGGAAGAATCCCTCTAGAGAATTGTTGGTTAATATGCTCATTGAAAATGATAAGGCCTTAGGGGCACATCAGGTGAGAAATTGGCAGATGGTTCACACTCTGATTCTGGGGTAACCCCAGTAAGAATGTTAGATAGTATTCTTCCCAACCTACCCCTTAACAGGCCACTTAGCATGGCTGGTACTAATGTGAGCTCTCATCACAGTAGGAGTATCACTCCTGCAGGCCAAGCTGTTAGAGTGCCAACTATTAGGGACAGGTCTCCCTCTGTTCATTCACACCATTCTTCTGTGTCTAAGCATGCCCAACCCACCCACCCTGATGACAGAATGTTAGAAAGGGACCTCAATAGATTGAGAATGGAAGAGTCCAGGTTGAAGCTTAAACAGCAACAGCTGGCTCTAGACAGGGAAACTTTTGACTTAGAAAAAGAAAGGCAGAGGTTGGGGTTTGGACCCCATGGTGGCAGCAGCAGTATTACAGATAGTAATCCTGTGAAAGAGCATGATTCTAGGAATCTGCACAAGATAGTTCCCCCTTATAAGGAGGGGGATGACATTAACAAGTGGTTTGCTGCACTTGAGAGGGTCTGTGTTGTACAGGGGGTCCCTCAAAGGCAGTGGGCTGCTATCCTATGGCTATATTTCAGTGGAAAGGGCAGGGATAGGCTCCTTACTGTGAAGGAAAGTGATGCCAATAATTTTACAGTTTTAAAGAATGCACTCCTAGATGGTTATGGCTTAACCACTGAACAGTACAGGATCAAGTTCAGAGAAACCAAAAAGGAGTCTTCACAAGACTGGGTAGACTTTGTTGACCATTCAGTGAAGGCCTTGGAGGGGTGGTTACATGGCAGTAAAGTTTCTGACTATGAAAGCCTGTATAACTTAATCCTGAGAGAGCATATTCTTAATAACTGTGTGTCTGATTTGTTACACCAATATCTAGTGCACTCAGATCTGACCTCTCCTCAGGAATTGGCAAAGAAGGCAGACAAATGGGTCAGAACAAGAGTGAACAGAAAAGTTCATACAGGGGGTGACAAGGATGGCAAGAAGAAGGATGGTAAGTCTTCAGACAAGGGTGGGGACAAATCTAAAAATGAGTCTTCATCAGTCCCACAAAAACACTCTGGTGGGGGTGGTGGGTCCAAATCCTCATCTAATCAAGGAAAGAAACCATGGTGCTATTTATGTAAAGTAAAAGGCCATTGGACAACTGATGCCAGTTGTCCAAAGAAAAGCACCAAGCCTCCCACCACTACAACCCCTACTGCTACACCTAGTTCCCCTAGTAATAGCAGTGGTGGTGGGAGCAAACCTACTAATAGCCAATCCAAGGGAGTAGCTGGGCTCACTTTTGGTAATTTAGTTGGGGTTGGTCTTGTTAGGGAGACCACAGAGGCTGTGTTAGTCTCTGAAGGTGCCATTGATTTGGCCACCTTGGTTGCTTGTCCCCTTAATATGGATAAGTACAAGCAACTTCCCCTAATAAATGGTGTTGAGGTTCAGGGCTACAGGGACACAGGTGCCAGTGTTACCATGGTAATAGAGAAACTGGTCCACCCTGAACAACACCTACTTGGTCACCAGTACCAAGTGACTGATGCTCATAACAACACTCTTAGCCACCCCATGGCTGTTGTGAATCTCAACTGGGGGGGGGTTACTGGTCCAAAGAAAGTTGTGGTTGCCTCAGATTTACCTGTAGACTGTCTACTAGGGAACGATTTAGAGACATCAGCTTGGGCAGAAGTGGAGTTGGAGGCTCATGCAGCAATGCTGGGCATTCCTGGGCATATTTTTGCTTTGACCAGGGCTCAGGCCAAAAAGCAAAAAGGACAGGGTGACTTGGATCCTGGAACAATGGACCAAATGCTCCCTAAAGCTAGGGTTAGTAAAGGTAAATCACTACCTACTACCCCTCCCTCTACAGTGGATTCAACTTCTGAGGAAGAAGAATTTCCCCCTTGTGCAGAACCTTCACCAGAGGAGCTGGAAGCAGACACTGCTGAGCTTTTGGGTGGAGGGGGGCCTGCCAAGGAGGAGCTGAGTGTGGCACAGCACACCTGTCCCACACTAGAGGGTCTAAGACAGCAAGCTGTCAAACAGCAAATTGGGGATGTCAGTGACTCTCACAGGGTTTACTGGGAGGACAACCTCTTGTATACAGAGGCAAGGGACCCAAAACCTAGAGCTGCCAGGAGATTGGTTATTCCCCTGCAATACAGAGAGTTCCTCCTAACTCTAGCCCACAACATTCCCTTGGCTGGACATTTGGGGCAGATGAAAACACGGGATAGGCTTGTCCCCCTGTTTCATTGGCCTAGAATGTCAGAGGACACAAAATAATTTTGTAAGTCCTGTGTCACCTGTCAAGCCAGTGGCAAAACAGATGGCACCACAAAGGCTCCCCTTATTCCACTACCTGTGGTTGGGGTTCCCTTTGAAAGGGTAGGGGTTGACATAGTTGGCCCCCTTGACCCTCCTACTGCTTCAGGCAATAGGTTTATTTTGGTGGTAGTGGACCATGCCACCAGATATCCTGAAGCAATTCCTCTAAGGACCACTACAGCTCCTGCAGTGGCAAAGGCCCTCCTGGGAATCTTTTCCAGGGTGGGTTTCCCAAAAGAGGTGGTATCAGACAGGCGTAGCAACTTTATGTCTGCATACTTAAAGGCCATGTGGAAGGAATGTGGTGTAACATACAAATTCACCACGCCTTATCATCCACAAACAAATGGACTGGTTGAGAAGTTTAACAAAACTCTCAAAGGAATGATAATGGGACTCCCTGAAAAACTCAGGAGGAGATGGGATGTCCTGTTACCTTGCCTCCTTTTTGCTTACAGGGAGGTACCCCAAAAAGGAGTGGGCTTCAGCCCCTTTGAACTCCTATTTGGACACCCTGTAAGAGGTCCTCTAACACTTGTAAAGGAGGGTTGGGAACAACCTTTAAAAGCTCCTAAGCAAGACATAGTGGACTATGTACTTGGCCTAAGATCCAGAATGGCTGAGTATATGAAAAAGGCCAGTAAAAACCTTCAGGCCAGCCAAGAGCTCCAAAAGCAATGGCATGACCAGAAGGCTGTTCTGATTCAGTGCCAACCAGGGCAGAAAGTGTGGGTCTTGGAGCCTGTGGCCCCAAGAGCACTCCAAGACAAATGGAGTGGTCCCCACATTATTGTTGAGAAAAAGGGAGAAGTCACCTACTTGGTTGACTTGGGCACTGCCAGGAGTCCCCTTAGGGTGCTCCATGTCAATCGCCTAAAACCCTAATATGACAGGGCTGATCTCACCCTGCTCATGGCAACAGATGAAGGACAGGAAGAAGAGAGTGACCCTCTCCCTGATCTCTTCTCTTCCACAGAACAAGATGCTCTAGTGGAAGGTGTAGTTTTAGCAGATTGTCTTACTGCTGAGCAGAAAGACCACTGCATAAATCTCCTGGGTCAGTTTTCTGAACTCTTTTCTACTGTGCCAGGTACCACTTCTTGATGTGAACACCCTATAGATACTGGAGACAGCTTGCCTGTCAAAAGTAAGATCTATAGGCAGCCTGACCATGTCAGGGACTGCATAAAACAAGAGGTTCAGAAAATGCTTGAACTGGGAGTGGTTGAGCACTCTGAAAGTCCATGGGCCTCTCCTGTGGTACTTGAACTAAAACCTCATTCCAAAGATGGAAAGAAGGAAATGAGATTTTGTGTGGATTACAGAGGTCTTAACCAGGTAACTAAAACTGATTCTCACCCTATACCCAGGGCAGATGAGCTCATAGATACACTGGCATCTGCCAAGTATCTAAGCACCTTTGATTTGACTGCAGGGTATTGGCAGATCAAATTAACAGAGGATGCAAAAGCAAAAACTGCATTTTCGACTATTGGAGGGCACTACCAATTCACAGTAATGCCCTTTGGTTTGAAAAATGCACCTGCCACTTTTCAGAGGTTGGTGAATACAGTCCTGCAAGGGTTTGAAGCTTTTAGTGCAGCATATCTAGATGATATAGTTGTCTTTAGCTCCACCTGGGATGATCACCTGGTCCACCTATGGAAAGTTTTGGAGGCCCTGCAAAAGGCAGGCCTCACTATCAAGGCTTCAAAGTGCCAGATAGGGCAGGGGAAAGTGGTTTATCTGGGACACCTTGTAGGTGGAGAACAGATTGCACCACTTCAGGGGAAAATCCAAACTATTAGAGATTGGGTTCCCCCTACAACTCAGACCCAGGTGAGAGCCTTCTTAGGCCTCACTGGGTATTACAGGAGGTTCATAAAGAACTATGGCTCCATAGCAGCCCCTCTTAATGACCTCACATCAAAGAAAATGCCTAAAAAGGTATTGTGGACAGCTAGCTGTCAAAAAGCTTTTGAGGAGCTGAAACAGGCCATGTGCTCTGCACCTGTCCTAAAAAGCCCATGTTACTCCAAGAAATTCATTGTTCAAACTGATGCATCTGAATTAGGGGTAGGGGCAGTCTTATCACAACTCAATATTGAGGGCCAGGATCAACCTGTTGCTTTTATCAGCAGGAGGTTGACCCCTAGAGAAAAGCGTTGGTCTGCCATAGAGAGGGAGGCCTTTGCTGTGGTCTGGGCACTGAAGAAGTTGAGGCCATACCTGTTTGGCACTCACTTCATTGTTCAGACAGACCACAAACCTCTACTTTGGCTAAAACAAATGAAAGGTGAAAACCCTAAATTGTTGAGGTGGTCCATATCTCTACAGGGAATGGACTATACAGTGGAACATAGACCTGGGAGTACCCACTCCAATGCAGATGGACTCTCCAGATATTTCCACTTAGACAATGAAGACTCATCAGGTCATGGCTAGTCTTATTGTCCTTCGTTTAGGGGGGGGGGGGTTGTGTAGGAAAGTACCATCTTGCCTGGCATGTTACCTCCATATTTCACTGTATATATGTTGTTTTAGTTG
Source organism: Pleurodeles waltl (assembly GCF_031143425.1). Lineage (NCBI taxonomy): Eukaryota > Metazoa > Chordata > Amphibia > Caudata > Salamandridae > Pleurodeles > Pleurodeles waltl. Next base: position 1,695,498,139 of record NC_090440.1, read on the forward strand.
TATGTGTCACTGGGACCCTGCCAGCCAGGGCCCCAGTGCTCATAAGTGTGCCCTGTATGTGTTCCCTGTGTGATGGCTAACTGTCTCACTGAGGCTCTGCTAACCAGAACCTCAGTGGTTATGCTCTCTCTTTGCTTTCCAAATTGTCACTAACAGGCTAGTGACCAATTTCATCAATTCACATTGGCATACTGGAACACCTTATAATTCCCTAGTATATGGTACTGATGTACCCAGGGTATTGGGGTTCCAGGAGATCCCTATGGGCTGCAGCATTTCTTTTGCCACCCATAGGGAGCTCTGACAATTCTTACACAGGCCTGCCACTGCAGCCTGAGTGAAATAACTTCCACGTTATTTCACAGCCATTTACCACTGCACTTATGTCAAACCTTTACCTGGTAAAGGTTGGGTGCTAAGTTACTTAGTGTGTGGGCACCCTGGCACTAGCCAAGGTGCCCCCACATCGTTCAGGGCAAATTCCCAGGACTTTGTGAGTGCTGGGACACCATTACACGCGTGCACTGTACATAGGTCACTACCTATGTACAGCGTCACAATGGTAACTCCGAACATGGCCATGTAACATATCTAAGATCATGGAATTGTCACCCCAATGCCATTCTGGCATTGGGGAGACAATTCCATGATCCCCCGAGTCTCTATCACAGACCCGGGTACTGCCAAACTACCTTTCCCGGGGTTTCACTGCGGCTGCTGCTGCTGCCAACCCCTCAGACAGGTTTCTGCCCTCCTGGGGTCCAGCCAGGCTTGGCCCAGGAAGTCAGAACAAAGGACTTCCTCAGAGAGAGGGTGTTACACCCTCTCCCTTTGGAAAAAGGTGTCAGGGCTGGGGAGGAGTAGCCTCCCCCAGCCTCTGGAAATGCTTTGATGGGCACAGATGGTGCCCATCTCTGCATAAGCCAGTCTACACCGGTTCAGGGATCCCCCAGCCCTGCTCTGGCGCAAAACTGGACAAAGGAAATGGGAGTGACCACTCCCCTGACCTGCACCTTCCCTGGGAGGTGCCCAGAGCTCCTCCAGTGTGCTCCAGACCTCTGCCATCTTGGAAACAGAGGTGCTGCTGGCACACTGGACTGCTCTGAGGAGCCAGTGCCAGCAGGTGACGTCAGAAACTCCTTCTGATAGGCTCTTACCTGTGTTGCTAGCCTATCCTCCTTCCTAAGTAGCCAAACCTCCTTTTCTGGCTATTTAGGGTCTCTGCTTTGGGGAATTCTTTAGATAACTAATGCAAGAGCTCATCAGAGTTCCTCTGCATCTCTCTCTTCACCTTCTGCCAAGGAATCGACCGCTGACTGCTCTGGACACCTGCAAAACCGCACAAAGTAGCAAAGACGACTACTGCAACCTGTATCGCTGATCCGGCCGCCTTCTCGACTGTTTTCCTGGTGGTGCATGCTGTGGGGGTAGTCTGCCTCCTCTCTGCACTAGAAGCTCCGAAGAAATCTCCTGTGGGTCGACGGAATCTTCCCCCTGCAACCGCAGTCACCAAAAGACTGCATCACCGGTCGTCTGGGTCCCCTCTCAGCACGACGAGCGTGGTCCCTGGAACTCAGCAACTCTGTCCAAGTGACTCCCACAGTCCAGTGACTCTGCAGTCCAAGTTTGGTGGAGGTAAGTCCTTGCCTCACCACGCTAGACTGCATTGCTGGGTACCGCGTGATTTGCAGCTTCTCCGGCTCCTGTGCACTCTTCCAGGATTTCCTTTGTGCACAGCCAAGCCTGGGTCCCGGACACTCTAACCTGCAGTGCACGACCTCCTGAGTTGTCCTCTGGCGTCGTGGGACCTTTTGTAACTTCGGGTGAGCTCCGGTTCACTCTTCTTCGTAGTGCCGGTTCCGGCACTTTTTCGGGTGCTGCCTGCTTCTGAGAGGGCTCCTTGTGTTGCTGGGCGCCCCTTCTGTCTCCTCACGCAATTTGCTACATCCTGGTCCCTCCTGGGCCACAGCAGCATACAAAAACCCTAACCGCGACCCTTGCAGCTAGCAAGGCTTGTTTGCGGTCTTTCTGCGTGTAAACACCTCTGCAAGCTTCTTCACGACGTGGGACATCCATCCTCGAAAGGGGAAGTTCCTAGTCCTCTTCGTTCTTGCAGAATCCACAGCTTCTACCATCAGGTGGCAGCTTCTTTGCACCCTCAGGTGGCATTTCCTGGGCATCTGCCCAATCTCGACTTTATCGCGACTCTTGGACTTGGTCCCCTTGTTTCACAGGTACTCTCGTCCGGAAATCCATTGTTGTTGCATTGCTGGTGTTGGTCTTCCTTGCAGAATTCCCGTATCACGACTTCTGTGCTCTCTGGGGAACTTAGGTGCACTTTACACCTACTTTTCAGGGTCTTGGGGTGGGCTATTTTTCTAACCCTCACTGTTTCCTTACAGTCCCAGCGACCCTCTACAAGCTCACATAGGTTTGGGGTCCATTCGTGGTTCGCATTCCACTTTTGGAGTATATGGTTTGTGTTGCCCCTATGCCTATGTGCTCTCATTGCAATCTATTGTGACTGTACATTGCTTGCATTGCTTTCTATTGCTATTACTGCATATTTTTGGTATTGTGTACATATATCTTGTGTATATTTGTTATCCTCATACTGAGGGTACTCACTGAGATACTTTTGGCATATTGTCATAAAAATAAAGTACCTTTATTTTTAGTATATCTGTGTATTGTGTTTTCTTATGATATTGTGCATATGACACTAGTGGTATAGTGGGAGCTTTGCATGTCTCCTAGTTCAGCCTAAGCTGCTCTGCTAAGCTACCCTTTTCTATCAGCCTAAGCTGCTAGACACCTCTTCTACACTAATAAGGGATAACTGGACCTGGTGCAGAGTGTAAGTACCCCTTGGTACCACTACAAACCAGGCCAGCCTCCTACAGGGTCCCTGGCTGCCAGTAATGACTCGGTGGGGAGAGGGGTCCCTTGATTACAACAATGATTCAGTGGCAGTCCCTGGGTTCCAGTAATGATAACGTGGGGGTCCACAGAAGTCAAAACGTTGGGAACCACTGGTTTAGAGAGCTGAGTACGTTCAGAGTCCAGGAGAGCCCGCCGTTCTCTCTGTGCCCTGCAAAATAACAAATATATAAAACTCCAGGTATCAATAGAGGGCCAGTTAGTAGCATCTTCTGAAAAGGTGAGGTATGTTCTAAACAAGGAGAATCAGAAGAGTAACAGGTTTGTGAAACTGGAGTTGGTAAATACTTGGTACCACTTTCAGTAGATGTTTGGGGGCGAGAGGGTCTCTCAGGATGGCAGTGGAGGAAATGGTAGGTTTAAAGCACACTGAGACAGTAGTTTGGTCATTATTGTGAAATGGTCATTTTAAAGCTCTAACTAGTTGCTATCTATGTGCAAAATAAGTACAGTATCTGCCTTCGTAGAAGGGGGACGGAGGCTTGAAGACAGGGTTTTTAGGTGACTCCGTATCACAGTAACATTGATTCAGGTCCTGGCCTTTTATCTACCAATTCTTTGAATTATGAAAGTTCTAGCCTTTGTTCAATTCAATTAAGTTACAAATGTCCTGTTCAGTGGAGTAAGGAAACCTTAGGGGTACCATACAAGGAACAGTGAAGGGGCCCCTCACTACACCTATACACTTGAGCTGACAAGCTGAGGGGGCCCCTTTATCTATAGAAAACTGGGAGCACTCTGAAACACGGGGGCTGCAAGGTTGTCTGTTATGTCCCTGGGCCTGTCTTACTTTATTTATCACCAACTGTAGTCTTACACTGGTATTGTGCAGCTATTTCTTGCAGTTTGATGAGGTTTGTGTGGGATCACGTGTTGTCATTTCCTGTGATGTAATTGACAGGTCAAAGTTAGGATGATTTAATTTCCTCACATGGTGAGGGCACAGTTGAGTTTGAGCAGTTCACACTGCTTTTGCAGTCTGAAATGTCAGGCCTGTTGTCAGTAGTTTACTTGGGTCACTCAGGGTGGCACAAGCAGCGCTTCAGGCCCTGGTGAACACTTTAACACCCATGCCCTCGGCACCATTGGTACCATATACTAGAGACTTAAAAGGGTGTTAAAGTACTTGCCAATTAGGGATACCAATTCACATTTGCCAAATTAGGGAGAAAGCACTGGAAGTGGGGCATGGTTAGCAGGCTCCAGTGCACATTCAAAGTCATAACCAAGAGCATCTAGAGCAAAACGTGTGGGGGTGACAATCCAAAAAGGGCACTTGTGATGTCTCTCTTTGTGCTTGTGATGATGCGTGTGTCACAAGCTGCTCACAAGCTAAGAAATATAAATAAAGAATGTTGGGGGGAAATGTGGGGTGACCGTTGACAATTGGAATCATACTGGAAGCCAGCTGGGGTGTTCAATAAACTACTCTCTTACATCTGTCTTCCTGAATCAGTGTGGTGCTTTTTGACTTCACACCGGAGATGGAGGAAGGGATATTTTCCTGAGCTAAGAGTAGAATACCTAAATGGGCTGTGAGTGGTCATTTGTTTGGAGATCCTCAGATGGTGTAGTGCAACTTTATTTGACCAGCAAAGTAAGGAGATTGTGGGGAGCGAGAAACGCTTGGCATTTTTCTTGTTAGTGATCGATATAAGATCTGTGGATGTGGAATAAATTAAGCGCTGGTTTATGCTTGCAGTGAAACACACATGTTTTAAGTGGATGCCATTTTGGGAGCCAGGAATTGGTATCAGGAGAGTGACACAGCAGATGAGGATTTGCGTAAGGTGAAGTGCCTGTACTCTGCATTCCAAGGGAAGCCATTTCAAGAAGACCTTGTGCACAGTGCCAGCTGTCCTGACGCTGAAGTCAGTGATCGTGAACATTTTCAAAATTAAAAACGCTTGACAAGTACATTGAGGTGTCAGCAGTGTGAAGGCAATGGACCATTAAAATAAGCTTAAACGCGAGCAAAAAGTTCAAACGAGGAGACTGAGCAGCACAACGTTCGCTCATTTCAAGAATTAATGCCTGTTTAATGTTGGAGCAAATGGTAACAGGCACACTGTTGGAAATGGCCCTTTTTGCAGCGTTATCCCCAAACTTTTTGCCTTCTTCCTCCTATTTTTTTAGGTCTGTTTTTGCTGGATTATTGTCTCTGTGCACTTTATCACTGCTAATCAGTGCTAAAGTGCAAGTGCTCCCTATAGCAATTGTACTGTTGATTGGTTCATCCATGATTGGCATATTTGATTTACTAGAGGTGCCTAGGGCCTGTAAATCAAATGCTACTAGTGGGTCTGCAGCACTGGTTGTGCCACCCACATTAGTAGCCCTGAAAACATGACTCAGACCTGCCATTGCAGTGTCTGTGTGTGCAGTTTTAAACTGCCAATTCGACTTGGCAAGTGTACCCACTTGCCCGGCCTCAACCTTCCCTTTTACTACATGTAAGGCACACCTAAGTTAGGCCTTAGGTAGCCCCATGGGCAGGTTGCAGTGTATGTTCAAGGTCGGACATATACTAGTGTGTTTTATATGTCCTAACAGTGAAATACTGCCAAATTCGGTTTTCACTGTGCAAGGCCTATCTTTCTCATAGGTTAACATGGGGCTGCCTTTAAATATCTTTAAAGCGCAGATTCTCTTTGAGAGCAGATACAAATTTGGAGTTTAGGGTCCCTGAGCTCACAATTTAAAAATCCATCTTTTAGTGACGTTGGTTTTTAGATTGTTAGTTTGAAAATGCCACTTTTAGAAAGTAGGCATTTTCTTGCTTAATCCATTCTGTGACTTTCCCTGTTTGTGGATTCCCCGTCTGGGTCAGTTTGACAGTTGGGCTGTTTACACCTCTCCTCTAGACAGTGACACAAAGGGACTGGGGTGTAGCCTGCATATCTTGAGGAGAGGGGAGGAGTGGTCACTCACACCTGAAAGGACTGTGCCTGCCCTCACACAATGCAGTTTCCGACCCCCTGGTGAGTATCTGGGGCCTGGCCTAGACAAGGAAGGATCTTGCAAACACTTGAGACTTTGCTTTGAAGTTTGCCAGCTTCAAAGGCAGAACTGGGTATAAGAAGAAGACCCAAAACCCCAGACTTTTAGAATCTTTCTGGAATCAAGAGGAACCTCTGCCAAGGAGAAGAGCTGAAGAGCTGAAGGAGGAGTACTGTCCCTTTGCTGTGTTGCTTTGCTGGACTGGCCTGCAGTTGCTGCTTCTGCCTGAAAAGAGTGCAAAGGGTAAACTTTGCTGTGTGTCCTGCTTGAGAAAATTCTCCAAGGGCTTGGAGTAGAGCTTGCCTCCTGTTGGATGTCTCAGGGACACCAAAGACTTCAGTTTCCTCGACCTGCAGCACTGGGAGCTGTGTTTTTTTGTGCTGTTCAAGAGGAGAAACTACTGCGACGCTGCCAATGACGCCGCTGGCCTGCACTCTGACCTGCCGACCCCACACGGAGTTGCATTGCCCTTCTTCACACTTTGACCCTGGTCTCACCAACGCCATCATCGCACGACTTCACCGAGCCCCTGCTCGCACGGCCACCTGTGGGCCCCGCACTCTGGCATTGCCTGCTCACACTGCAGCCTGGGCATCCCCGACGCCGCCGCTCCAGCTGACACTGGCGCCACTGCCTGCACCGTGGCCTGTGGACACCGCTCGTGAGGTACACGAAGCAACGTCCCATCCCGCACCGCAGCCCCGGTCCACCGACGCCAGCACCATCGACTCCTGTGTCGCCACCAGGCATCTTGTCTGCACCGTGGCCTGTGGACACCACTCATGAGGGTCATGAAGCACCGTCCCGTCCCGCACCGCTGGCTTGGGCCTACCGACGACAGCGCTTCAGCAACGACTACGACGCTGCCTTCACCGTGACCTGTGGGCACCGCACATCGCATCATCCCACTTCGCACTGCAGCCCCGACGCCATCCGCGCCGGCGCACCTAACTTCATCAGCCTGGAGTTCGATCTGCAACGCGTGTGACCTCAAGGGCCCGAGGACTCCTGCACCGACTCCGGAGCCAACACTGCAACGTCAGTGACACCACTCTCCAGAGCTCACCGCGAGGATCACTATGCCCTGCAAATCCAAGGTACTGTTTGCGGGTCTTCCCGCCCGCAATGCTGCGGCCGGCCTGAACTGTTGGTTTTGTTGATCACGACGCCGTGATAGCCCCAGGTGGAGCTATTGACTTCAAGGAACTGTAGTTTTGAGTAAATCTTGCAGAATTAATATTTTTCTTACTGTATGTTGGGTTTTTGTCGTATTTGGTCTTGTTTTATATAGATAAATATTGGCTATTTTTCTAAAACTGGTGTGGTGTCCTTTTGTAGTGTTTTCACTTATTACTGTATGTTTTGTGCAAATGCTTTACACATTGCTTCTGAGATAAGGCTGACTGCTCGGGCCAAGCTACCAAGGGGGTGAGCAGGGGTTATCTGAGCGGGTATCTCCCTTATCCTGACTAGAGTGAGGGTCGCTACTTGGACAGGGTGCAAATCGACTGCCAACTAGAGACCCCATTTCTAACACACACCATATATGCTTTCATGAATAAATTGAATTTATATATAAAAAGTGCATAATAGGCAATAATCAAGATCTTTTGTCTGCTATATTTGGTGATATGCACGCTTGGTCCATAGTACTTTGCCTGTCATAAAAATGGAGCTCAATCGGTGATAGGCACACCTGCTGAAAATACACTGACAGTGATAGGCACTTTGTTCATGGTACCTTGCCTGTCATAGAAGTGACTAACGGAGATAGGCACACCTTTTAAAAAGTGTACTGACTTAGAAGAGCAGAGAATAGACAGTGATAGGCACAACTGACAAAGAGGACACTTTGAGTATCACTACTCTCTATTTGCTTTCATCATCTGGTGATAAGTTCTTAAAAGTTGTAGTGTGTGCAAACAAGAAAGTTTATATTATCAAAATGCAGAATTTCATACCGCCCTAGTTTTTCTTGAATAGTCCTGGAGAGCCTGTAGACAACAAAGAATTTGCAAGCAGATTTTTAGAAGAATGTTTTAGATGTGGCAGGACAGGCTACACAGCTAATTCTAGCAGCTGCCCGGCATTGCATGCGAGTTGTAATACTTTTAAGAAGAAAGGGCATTTTAGTAAACTTTGTAATAGTAAGAATGTTAAGAAATGGTACCAAAAGAAGTGCAAGAATAGCCAAAGAAGTTATTTTTCAAGTAGAAGAGATAAACATAAACAACAAAAACAGTCATCCAAGTGAGATGGCACAGATTATTGAGGCAATGGTGCAAATGTGTTTTGACTCATGTTCTCAATTTATTATAGTCTCAAAACCAATATTTAAGAGAAAGTTGGAAGGGAAAGTAGAATTACATGAAATGGACATAAACCAAGGAGGGTATGGTGGGCTTCTGATAGATATGATGGGATATTTTGTGGCAAAGTTGAGACTTGGCAACCATACAACCACAGGGAAAGTCTATGTATTACTATAAGGAGATTAATTTATAGGGTGCCACACCAGCAACAGGTGGGTGTCAAACCTGATTCAAATGCTGACCTGCAAGTACAAATTCAGCCAATTTCTCAAGACACTGATCAATACGAACAAACGTTCAACAAGTTGTTCAGAGATTTGTTAGGTTGTCTAATAGGATACAAGCATCACATAAAATTAACGAAAGGAGTTGTACCAGTGATTGCTTACGTGTGACGCATACCTGTGTGTATGCAACAAAAGTGTTGCCAAACAGTTAAAAGAATTCAGAGGAGAAGTGTGTGATTGAGTTGGTGGAGGCCACTGAGTGGTTGGCTCCTATAGTCGTTGGGAAGAAAGCAAATGGGGCCATAATACTTTTTATGGATCTAAGAACATTAAATTGTGAAGAGGTGGTGAATAAATTTCCTCTACCAAATATAGATGAGAAGATCATGACACTAAAGGGAGCAAATATTTTACAAAATTAGACCTAGCATCCGTGTACCACCAGAAAGAGCTAGACGAAGCTTCCCAAAACTGAACAGCTTTCATTACAACATTTGAGGCATTTAAGTACAGGTGAATGCCTTTTTGCCTCTTATTGTTAGCCCTCTGTTTTCCAGAGAGTGACGGGTAAGGTGTTGGAAGTAGTGGAAGGGGTGCGTTGTTACCAAGATGATTTATTGATATTTGGAACATGCAAAAAAGAACATGATGACAGAGGTCTGGTGGTGTTAAACATATTGATGGAAGCGTGGTTAACATTATAGAAGAATACGTGTCAATTTGGGATTATAGACGTTCATTATCTTGGACACAGACTATCAAGTTAGGGTGTTTCACCTAAAAAGGATCTAGTGGATACTATTCTTAAATTGCAGGAGCCAAGTAGTAAGGAGGATTAGTTTCTTTTATTGGAATGCTGAAATATTCCAGCACATTTATCAGAGATTTTGTTGAAAAGTCAGTTTTGTTGAGAAAGCTTCTTGTAAAGAAAGCAGAGCAAAATTTCTGTGGTCTGAAGCATGTGCACAAGAATTTCAATCTTTAAAAAAAGATTTGGTAAAGGTGCCTAAGTTGCAAGTTTTCGTACCTGGATATAAAATGTTTGTGATCATTGATGCAAGCTCCAAAGATCTGGGAGCTCTCTTGGTACAGTAGAAAGAAGGAAAGGAAAAATTGATTACTTGTGTTCTTAGGAATTTAGGAGGTTCTGCGAAGAATTATTCTGTCATTGAGAGAGAAACTCTAGCGATTTATTGGGCTTTAAACAAATTCAGTAATTTAGTGCGGGGAATGCCAATAATGGTACGAGCGGATCAGAAACCTCTGGGAGAAGTATTTTTAAAAATGTGTTTAGATCAGATATCTTCAAGGACATGGATTGTTTTTTTGCTGGATTTTGACTATGTAGTGAAATATGTTCCGGGTATAAAAAATCAGCCTGCCAATTGTTCATCAAGGTTAGTTGAACCCGTCAATTGGGAAGTGGAAAGTGGCGATGAACAGTAGATATAAGTTGGAGAAATGAAAGTGTGTGAGGTGACTGATGGCGTGATTATGGAAGAGGAATGGAAGTTGGCTCTTTCCAATGATGAGGCTTTCAGCGCAGTTGTTAAAGAAATGAATAAAACAAAGTAATTGGTGTACACTAGGAACAGTGTGGGAGTCAAGAAAGGAAGAACTAGCAGTTGACAATGGCATTTTGTTGAGAGGGACAAAACTAACTACCCCAAGTTCAGTGGGTGATAGCAATGGCTCATGTAGACCATCTCGGAACTGTTAAAATGAAGGAAAGGCTGAGATCTAATTTCTGGTGGCCTGGCATGTATGTGGCGGTAGCAAGGGTTGTCTGTGAATGTGTGGAGTGTAATCTTAGTGATAAGGTACTTAAAACCAATAATGTACCCATGGTGGTGTGGGATTTACCAAAACATCCATGGGATGAAATTTTAGTTGGCATTGTAGGGCCCCCTTGTGGTGAATAGCATACACCATTTTTATTGTACTGCTTGATCTATATTCCAAGCAGGTGGAAGTTAAGTGTGTTTCTGACATCACTACCACAAGTATTGTAACATTTATAAACAAGGATTTTAAAAGAGAACGTTTCCCCAATTAGATTTTGTCTTATAGTGGCCCCCAATTTTCTTCAAAAGAATTTGAGAGCTTTTTTTAAAACAAAGGGTTGGTGCACAAGAAAAACTCAGTGTATCCTCCGGCGACTAGTGGCCCCGTTGAGAGGTTAAATAAAACTCTTAACCGGTTGAATGCGGGCGTCGGCCACTGGCCGACTCCCACACTCCCTCCCTGGTGCGGGTCACGACCAGTGGCCGACACCAGGGAGGGGGTTAAAAATCCTCCAGTGCAATGCACCGGAGGATTTATTATTATTTTTTTTTTACCGTAGGAGACGCGGAAGAGCTTCCGCGTCTCCATCCCACCCCCCTTCCGCCCCTTATGACGTCAGCGTGCCGCGAGGCGCGCTGACGTCACAGTTTTTCCCCACCGGAGAAGGAGAGAAGCAGGTAAGCGTTCTCTCTTTCTCCGGTGGGGAAAAAAAGGCCAAAACGGCCTCCCCAGATGCCAGGGAGGCATCGATGGAAAGGGGAGGCTCTCCCCTTTCCATCAATGCCTCCCTGGCACCGTTTCCTGGCCGTGGATCGGAGCGCAGCTGCGATCCACGGCCAGGAAACGCCCCTAGGCACCAGGGATCTTCTTTGATGGGGTCGGCCCCCTCGTAAAAGGGCCTCCTCTCACCCCCGGGCAAATAAATCTGTATTTACACGGTTTTGGGGGGCGATCGCGCCCCCCACAATTAAATTTAAAAAAAAAACATGAAAACAAAATGGCGTGGTCGGCCCTTGGAACACGGGCCGACCCCAGGGGGGAATAAAAAACATGTAGTTTTGCCTGGGGGGGCCGATCGCCCCCCCAGGGTAAAAAAGAAAGAAAAAAACTAATTGTTGGTGGTCAGCCCTTAGGGTGACCATCAATGGGGCCATTTTTTTTTTTTTTATACATGTGTGCTTTGCCAAGGGCAAGCACACATGTATAAAAAAAAAAAAGATTTGTGACATGAGTGTCTTGTTTTCTTTCTCTCTCTCTCTCTCATATATATGTGTATATATGTATACACATATATATATATATAAACATATATATATATATATATATATATATATATATATATATATATATATATTTATTTTTTTTCTTTTTCAGGGGACAAGCATTGCAGCGTCCATGTGCTGCTTTTCTGACTTGTTGGTGTGTATCTGGGCTTCTAACAACGCCCACCTCACGCCCATCACTACCACTCGTTCGTGGGCTTGCCCTTCAAAAATCCTTTGATGACATTGGAAAATGATTTACCTTTGTCCCTCCTTGGGGAGGTTTTGTTACCGCCTTGGCCATCGCCCCTGGTACATGGCTAATTGCACTTTTGCTGTTACGTTTAACTGCGAGCGAACTTCTTTTCCTTTTGTGTAGCTCTTCACATGATGCTCATGGTGGCCGTGGCGCTGTGAACAATATAAACAATGAAAGAAAAGAGGGACTCATTTACTGTGATCAAGAATCCTTGAGAGTCGAAACGCGTACGTGGCTGTTGCTTGCAATAAAAGATGCCAATTTGAACCTCGTGGAGTGGGGTGAGAATCTTGTTCACACAATATATATATATATATATATATATATATATATATATATATATATGCATGCATGTCTTTTCTGTAGTGGCAGTTGCCATAAAGTAGCTGAGTGGATTAGTAAAGGCAAGCGTTACCTGCGCTTTAAAACAAATGTAATGCCAGGGGGACTATGGAGATATGAGTGGCACTTTTGCTGGGTAGTACTGAGGGAATTACAAGAGGAGGTAATGGGAGGCAGAGCACCAAAAATGACTGTTGCACAGGGTGTGTGGTAAGGTGAAGTAATACATTCTTTTTTTGTTTTTTTCAGTGTTTTCAGAGAATCTGCAGAATTGGAGAAGAAGCGAAGGTAAGGTGACGACATTTCCTGTTGTACACAACAAACATACCCACAAGCAATTTTGTGACTATCTGCCTTCTACGTAGGCTAGTAATTTAGAGGGACAGTTTAGCCAGTTGCAGAGATGGCGTCTCGTTGGATGACTGAGGGAGAGGACAATGGGGCAGATTCTGGGAGTGATTTTTCAGTCGGCGGAGTCCCATCTGACGACACCTCTTCCAGTGAGTCTGAAGGAGACAATGACGACATCCGTGCTGTCCCTTCGCAAGCACATTCTGGGCAGCGGGACCACATTGGGTTAGCCGAACCCAGAGAGCACGTGCTTGCTGCCGCAAGCACAGAGAGAGTGCTCTCTTGGCAGCCCCCCTGTTTGGTTCAGCCCCAAATTCCACCTTTTACTGGTGATGCTGGATGTAAAGTCGATACAGCTAACTTTTTGCCAGTCGACTACATCTATCTGTTTTTGGATGTTGACTTTCTTCAGAAAGTTGTGCAGCAAACAAATTTGCGTGCAGACCAATTTCTGAGGGAGTGCGGAGGCACTCTAGGGCCCCGTTCTAGGGCACGCCAGTGGACTCCCACTTTGCTGGCGGAGTTGAAGATATTTTTGGGCCTTACGCTCAAAATGGGGTTAGTTCAGAAACCCACCTTGCAGTCCTACTGGACGACTCGCACGGTTTGGGTAACTCCCATCTTCGCACCATACATGAGCAGAGATCGTTTTTTGCTACTGCAGCGCATGCTGCATTTCAATGACAATTCTGCTGCATTGCCCCGGGACCATCCAGATCATGACAGGTTGTTCAAAATTCGGCCTGTCGTGGAACATTTGTCTGCCCGGTTTCCAGAGATCTATACTCCTGGAAAGAATATAGCAGTCGATGAGTCCTTGATCCTGTACAAAGGACGGCTGCTTTTCAGACAGTACATTGCGAGCAAAAGAGCTTGCTATGGCATAAAGCTGTACATGCTGTGTGAGAGCTCTACTGGCTATGTGTACAGCCTGAGAGTGTATACAGGGAAGGATTCTACCCTAAACCCTGTAGGTTGCCCTCCCGTGTTAGGGGTCACAGGTAAGATTGTATGGGAACTTGTCCAGCCACTTCTTCACAAAGGTTATAACCTTTATGTGGACAATTTCTATACAGGAGTAGAGCTGTTCAGTGAGCTCTACAAAGCTGGCACTGTGGCCTGCGGTATAGTTCGTTGTAACCGCAAAGGATTCCCGCGGGAGCTTGTTTGCAAGAAGCTCCAGAAATCACAGAGTACTGCATTGCGTTCTAACGAACTGCTCGCAGTCAAGTTCCTAGATAGACGTGATGTATACGTGCTCACTACAATTCATGATGAGAGCACTTCTCCCATCACGGTTTGGGGTCAGATGGCCGAAGTCCACAGGCCCATCTGTATACTCGATTACAATAAGTACATGGGTGGAGTGGACAAGAACGACCAGGTTCTTCAACCATACAATGCGTGTCGTAAAACTCGCACTTGGTACAAGAAACTGTTTACCCACCTGATTCAGATGGCAACATATAATGCGTATGTTGTTTACCGTCAGACAACAACAGGAAGACTCATGACTTTCCTTGACTTCCAGTTGTCTGTAATTGAAAGCCTCACTGCTGTTACAGAAGAAGCAGCAGCCTCCACCTCATATGTTCTGGAGGATTTGGCAAGGCTGCAGGAGCAACACTTTGCTGATCGCATACCTAAAACACCCAAAAAGGATCGTCCATGTCGTCGCTGTAAAGTGTGCTCAAAGCATGGAAAGCGGCAGGAGAGTCGGTATTACTGTCCCCAGTGTCCATCACAACCAGGCCTCTGTATCCCTACTTGCTTTACGTTGTATCATACTAAAGCAAAGTTCTGGGAAATCGACTGAGGTTGAGCTGCTGTTGGGTAATCCTTTCAGTGGCAGTGCATGGATACCGAACGTCCATGGGCCACTGCTTCGTTAGGCAAGGAGCCACAGAATTTTACTTCATCATGGACTTCCTTTTGGCGTGGTCGGTGTTCTGTTCAATTAACATGCATTTTCTTCCCCCTACTGCATATACTAGTGGACAGAACATATGCCACATTGCCACGGAGTACCCTTTTTTCACCTGCATGTCTACCTTACTTTCAACGGTAGATATGCTCTCTCAGTTCGAGGAATCACTTTGTAGGGCATACTTGGAAGCCCCCAACTTGCTTCCACAAACTAGTATAGGTTCACTTGGCTATTATACAGGATTAGCCAGGACTCTGATGAGAACAGAGACATGGATGGGTAAGGAAAGCTTATGGTAGGAGTGCCTTCACAGGGTTATTGCACAGGTAGAAGGCAGATAGTAAAGGTAGTACAGATGTACATCATCTACACCTATGGAATCAAACCCATTGGTGCCATCCCAGTACTGAAGGAGAATGACTTGTATAAGTCAGTGTTTGACCTGCTTTTCATGTTCATCCTCCATCAGAACTTAGTAGATGTTCAGTTTGCTGTATAAGTGCATTATAGTCACATCACTGCACATAATGTTGGCTGGGACATATGCTACATTCTCATGGACTCCCCTATGTACCAAACACTACCCTTTTCCATAGCCTATGACCTTCTCTTTAGGGAACTTCATGAGAAATCCCCAGCATGTCTCCCTTAGTTTCAAAGGTAGATATGCTCACTCAGTTCGAGGAATCGCTTTGTACAGCATACTCGGACACCCCCAACTTGCATCCACAAACTGGAAGGAGTTGGATTTAGCACAGAGAGTGCGTTAAAGGCGCATGAAAAACATGTCTTCCTGAGCCTCAGGTGGCTGTCACAGGAGTCATTAGTAAAGGTTTGTTACGCATGCATTTGGTAATGTTAAGGAAGAAGGAGGCAGGTAGCCTATGACCTTCTCTTTAGGTAACAGCATGAGAAATCCCCAGCATGTCTCCCTTAGTTTCAAAGGTAGATATGCTCACTCAGTTCGAGGAATCGCTTTGTACGGCATACTCGGACACCCCCAACTTGCATCCACAAACTGGAAGGAGTTGGATTTAGCACAGAGAGTGCGTTAAAGGCGCATGAAAAACATGTCTTCCTGAGCCTCAGGTGGCTGTCACAGGAGTCATTAGTAAAGGTTTGTTACGCATGCATTTGGTAATGTTAAGGAAGAAGGAGGCAGTTACTTGACAGGTGGTAAAATGTAGTCAAACTTATTCCGTTCTGTGGCGTGTGTATGTGATGGGCCCTTGTCTGGCAGCGGTAAGTTAATGTGAGTGGAGTGATTGATTGGATTGGGCCCGTGGCTGGCGATATGAAAGGGTTGTTTGTTGTGCGTGAATGGCGTGTGAATGGACCATATAGAGGTTGGTGCCTGGACGCGGCTTTATGGCCCACCTTCAGAAGGCTTGGTTTCAATATTCAGATACTTTGATAAGTAATCATGCTTTGAAACCATAATTTCTGGAGGTGCTAAAACCAACCAGTGTGAGTGGTGGGTTAACTTTAACAAACTAGTACCAGGGGAGTCCAAGGGTGCAGGACTTGCATGGCTCTCACCAGTTTTCCTTCACCCAGAATCCCCTTGAAATTACATTATGTGCTTAAAAAACAAGTTTTCCTTGCATTCCAATGAGCAGAAGTCCAGGGATCTGCAGGGATCCTCAAAATTCCTACCACCCAGTGTTTCCCCACTTCTCCTGATAAAAACACAACCCCGCTTGTGTGCCTGCGCCTAGTGCATGCTTCAGGAATGAATCACTCCAGGGTTAACAGTAGACCTCAAGCAATGACTACCATTGACCCTTGTGTGATCCATTCCTGTCGCAGGCGCTAGGCCTACCCACACAAGTGAGGTATCATTTTTATCTGGAGACTTGGGGGAACGCTGGGTGGAAGGAAATTTGTGGCTCCTCTCAGATTCCAGAACTTTCTGTCACCGAAATGTGAGGAAAACTTGTTTTTTTAGCCACTTTTTGAGGTTTGCAAAGGATTCTGGGTAACAGAACCTGGTCCAAGCCCCGCAAGTCACCTCATCTTGGATTCCCCTGGGTTTCTAGTTTTCAAAAATGTGCTGGTTTGCTAGGTTTCCCCAGGTGCCGGCTGAGCTACAGGCCAAAATCCACAGGTAGGCACTGTTTTCTATGAAAAAATGTGATGTGTCCACGTTGCGTTTTGGGGCATTTCCTGTCGCGGGCGCTAGGCCTACCCACACAAGTGAGGTATCATTTTTATCGGGAGACTTGGGGGAACGCTGGGTGGAAGGAAATTTGTGGCTCCTCTCAGATTCCAGAACTTTCTGTCAACGAAATATGAGGAAAACTTGTTTTTTTAGCCACTTTTTGAGGTTTGCAAAGGATTCTGGGTAACAGAACCTGGTCCGAGCCCCGCAAGTCACCTCATCTTGGATTCCCCTGGGTTTCTAGTTTTCAAAAATGTGCTGGTTTGCTAGGTTTCCCTAGGTGCCGGCTGAGCTAGAGGCCAAAATCTACAGGTAGGCACTTCGCAATAAACACCTCTGTTTTCTTCCAAAAATTTGGATGTGTCCATGTTGCGCTTTGGGGCGTTTCCTGTCGCGGGCGCTAGGCCTACCCACACAAGTGAGGTATAATTTTTATCGGGAGACTTGGGGGAACGCTGGGTGGAAGGAAATTTGTGGCTCCTCTCAGATTCCAGAACTTTCTGTCACAGAAATGTGAGGAACATGTGTTTTTTTAGCCACTTTTTGAGATTTGCAAAGGATTCTGGGTAACAGAACCTGGTCCGAGCCCCGCAAGTCACCCCTCCTTGGATTCCCCTAGGTCTCTAGATTTCAGAAATGCACAGGTTTGGTAGGTTTCCCTAGGTGCCGGCTGAGCTAGAGGCCAAAATCTACAGGTAGGCACTTCGCAAAAAACACCTCTGTTTTCTTCCCAAAATTTGAATGTGTCCACGTTGCGCTTTGGGGCGTTTCCTGTCGCGGGCGCTAGGCCTACCCACACAAGTGAGGTATCATTTTTATCGGAAGACTTGGGGGAACATAGAATAGCAAAACAAGTGTTATTGCCCCTTATCTTTCTCTTTTTTCCTTCCAAATATAATAGAGTGTGTAAAAAAGACGTCTATTTGAGAAATGCCCTGCAATTCACATGCTAGTATGGGCACCTCGGAATTCAGTGATGTGCAAATAACCACTGCTCCTCAAAACCTTATCTTGATCCCATTTTGGAAATGCAAAGGTTTTCTTGCTACCTCTTTTTCACTCTTCATATTTCAGCAAATGAATTGCTGTATACCCAGTATAGAATGAAAACCAACTGCAGGGTGCAGCTCATTTATTGGCTCTGGGTACCTAGGGTTCTTGATGAACCTACAAGCCCTTTATATCCCCGCAACCAGAAGAGTCCAGCAGACAAAACGGTATATTGCTTTCAGAAATCTGACATCGCAGGAAAAAGTTACAGAGTAAAACATAAAGAAAAATGACTGTTGTTTTCAGCTCAATTTCAAGATTTTTTTATTTCAGCTGTTATTTTCTGTAGGAAACCCTTGTAGGATCTATACAAATGACCCCTTACTGAATTCATAATTTGACTAGTTTTCAGAAATGTTTAGCATTCCGGGATCCAGCATTGGTTTCACACCCATTCCTGTCACTAACTGGAAGGAGGCTGAAAGCACCAAATATAGTAAAAATGGGGTATGTCCCAGTAAAATGCCAAATTTGGGTTGAAAAATGTGGTTTTCTGATTCAAGTCTGCCCGTTCCTGAAAGGTGGAAGATAGTGATTTCAGCACCAGAAACCCTTTGTTGATGGCATTTTCAGGGAAAAAACCACAAGCCTTCTTCAGCGGCCCTTTTTTCCCATTTTTTTGGAAAAAACAAAATTTTCACTGTATTTTGGCTATTTTCTTGGTCTCCTCCAAGGGAAACCACAAACTCTGGGTACCATTAGAATCCCTAGGATGTTGGAAAAAAAGGACGCAAATTTGGCGTGGTTAGCTTATGTGGACAAAAAGTTATGAAGCCCTAAGCGCGAACTACCCCAAATAGCCAAAAAAGGGTCAGCACTGGGGGGGAAAAGGCCCAGCAGCTAAGGGGTTAAAAAGAGTATTCAGTTGATGAAAGCTTATGGAGTAGATTGGAAACAGGCTTTGCAGGAGCAGATCTCAGCATACAGGATGACTTTTAATTAGTCTACAGCGAATATTCCTTTTGAATTATTTAAAGGGAGGTCACCTAACACAATACCATGTCGAAGGTAGATACTGTGGGGTAAGGGTGTAAAAGTCATACATGTGAGGGAATCGAGTGAAAGTGAAATTGTGAAACAAAAGAAGAGAAAACAAAGCAACGATGAAGTGGGTGATTTTGTAAAAAATAAAAGCACCAGTAGGTTGTGCTCAGTGGTCAAAATATATGAAGGTACACAAAGTCACTAAATTGTTCAGAAATGCAGTGAAAATAAATAATGGAAGAGTGTGCAATCTAAGTTGCATAGTGGTAGTAAAATCTATTGGAAAAGAAAATTCAATTGAGAGAAATAGAAGAAATTTGGCAATTTAAGGATAAAGTGATAAAGGAGGTCATGATGATTAGCAGGCTGCAGTGCAGTTTCAGAGTCATAACCAACAACATCTAGAGCAAAACATAAAGAGGTGACAATCCAAAAAGAGCACTTTCCCACAATAGCATATTTAAAGGCTAATATAAATGTGAATAATATTAATGAAAAGGGAAAAATGCTTGAAAGGCAGAATAGAAATGTGTGGTGTGATGAATGCAGGTGCTTAAAAAAGCAGCCAAGTAATTTGGAAAAATGTGGTAGTCTGTCCCAGAAGAATGAGGTTAAAGCCAAGCTTACTGAACTAAGAAGAGAGTGTATAGGAGTAGTAGGTAATAAGAAAAGGATCCACCAAGATAAGTGCTGGAAAAATCATGTTTGAAGAAACTGAATCAAAAACCACCAAGAGAGATCAAAAGCCCATGCCCTGCTTTATTTAACATAGAAGAAGAAATAAGGGAGCAGCTCAATATAGGGATAATTAAGGTAGCCATATCAGCACTCAAATTAACACGAGTTACCAGCCCTGATAACTTACCCACTGTAAGGTGAAAACAAACATTGATTGGTGAACCCAGTTGTTTTATCTGCTATTCCTAAGAATTATAAAGATGGGAACTTTTGCAATTATTTGCAAAAGTGTGATGATCAAACACATCTACGAAAAAGGAGATGCTTTTGCTGCCCACACTTATAGGTGAATTAACCTATTAGATGTAGGTGGGAAAATATTCTTGAAGATTTTCTTGGGTATTTTAAAAGGATGGGCAGAGTCTAAATTGATAATCCTAATGGAGCAAGGAAAGTTTAAGAAGGGGCATTTTACTGCTGAACATTGTTTTAGCCTGTGGGTCATAACTGAAAAATCCATAGACCAAAGAGGAAGGGTGTACCGTTGCTTCGTGGACTTCCACTCAGCTTTCAATATGGTCGACTAGGAACTACTCTGGGAAGCCTTGAGAAATTAAGAAATACCTCACAGTCTACTTTTGAATTTACAAGAAATACATAGAGAAAACTGGGCACAAGTGGAAATAATCACCCCAGGGTCACTATCACGGAGAATACCCAGTAAGACTGCCCTTTAGGCAAGGTTGTGTTTTTGGCCCTGTTGTAATTTTCTCTATTTTGGGTGGATTTACCCAAAATTCTAGGCGTACCAAATGGCTTCAGCCTAAAGATGAATGGTACCAATATTAGCTGTCTCCTCTATGCAGATGATTTGATCATTATGGACCTGACTGAAAATGGCTTGCATTGAAAATAAGTTGTGTTTTCTAATTATTGTAAAAAGAAATAACTGATAATAAATTTGAATAAAACTAAAGCGTTGCCCTTTTAGAAAAATAACCTACAGTTTAAGTGGTTCCTTGATAACGCGGAAATAGAGGTTGTTAGTAGATACATATATATGGAGAGGTGGTTTGTGGAAAAATGGTCTTGGAAACCCCACATTGAAGCATTACATGTAAAAGCTCTCTCAACTGTGTGGCCTTGAGAAACCTGGTCAAGTGAATGGAGGGTCTTCCTTAGGACCTTCCTTGCCAGCCTGGGAAGCCATTATTCGGCCCCAGTTTCAATATGGAGTGGAGGGGCTCTGCTTAAGTGGTAAAACGAATTGGGATCTATAGGAGGGGAGATGCTTAAAAATACTTCTTTCTTTACCACCATCCTCAATAATCCAAGCTGTGAGGTTAGAGAAAAGCCTAATGGCTTGGCGTTACCTGACTCATGCTGAGGTGAACAAATTCTGGAAGAGGATAGACTAGGGTGACTCTAAAAATCTCACCCTTATGTCAAAAGGAGATAAAGAATAGTGAAATAAGATAGGCAATATCTGTTAGGGAAAGGTTTGATGATGCATGTAATAGATTAGCAATAATATATGATGCAAAACAAACATTAACGATTAGTAAAGGCCTATTTCGAATGTTGACAAAAATTATATCAAGGGAAGATGATCTGAGATATTTGGAAGACAAGAACTCTGTATGTCATTTGAGAACATTCTGGATGCACGAAGAAACATTTACATAGCTAGAAAACCTACCTAATGAAACCCTAAGATTAGGGCTTCTAAAATTCAAATGTTTTAACCCAGGGTAACCCAGTATTAACTTTGTCCGCTAAGAGGTTTCTCTTTGAAGGGAATAACATCTGTAAGTGTGATATAAAATATGAAATGCAACCTTATTCACATTTTAGTAGATTGCTTGTGGTTTTTACAGCAAAGGAAATCATTACTGAGACCCATTTTAAGGAAATATGATGTCAGGGATAGGAAACAAGCCGCCTCCCTTTATTGGATATGAGGTATATGACTGTAGCATGTGCACTGGGCGATATATATTACCTGTAAAGTGATAGTGAAGAATGGTTTTTAAAATGTATTATTGTTATGTAAAAGGTGAAATGAATAAGATTATGTATGTATCTGATTTATCCTGATTGACAGTTTTATTGTAGCACCCTCCTAACGCCACTGTGTGTGTGCTGTATTTAATATATACGGCCCACGATAGCAGTAGTTAGGGAATTAGCGCCAGAATTGTTTACGCTAATTCGGTGCTTTGCAGGATTAGTGTTACAAATTCTGACGCTAATCCTGGCAAGCACCCAGAGGCCCATTGAAACAAATGGGAGCCTCCTTTTAACACCTGCTTTGAGGAGGCGTTAAAAGTGCCAAAAGAAATGACGCAAAGAAATCTCTTTGATTTCTTTGCCCCATTTTTTTGGCCTCCCCTAACAGAGGAATGCCCCCTTTGCATATATTATGCTTGGTGCAGGCATAATGTAGTGCAAAGGGCTACAAAGTGGTGGAATGCATGCATTGCGCCACTTTGTAAATTTGGCGCTGCGATTTTGGCCTCGTTGGGCCACATTAGCGTAAAAAAATAAAATGGCTATAATGTGGCGCAAGGAGGTGCTAGGACCTCTTAAATCTGCCCCTAAGATTCAAATAAACAAAATTGACTTCTGTTGCCCGAGTTAAACAACACCATCTTGTACAAATAACTGCAACTGACTCATGGATAAAAAGAAAGGAGCATAATGTGAAACTGAATCCCAGCCCGATTGACCATGACAGAAATTCCACTCCTTCAACTCTCTAATTTCTGAAGATTTCACTAAAACTACAAAAGCCTGTGACTCAGCAGGATCAACCACTAACCGATGCCTGCCGCATATATTCAGAAAAACCCTGTAAACAAGTTTTACAGCAAATCAGGCAAGCTACATCATTATCCAACGTTTGGTGACAGGAACTTTCCTAAGCAAACTAAAACCCTGAGACAAAAACCTCTTCTGAAAAAAGCAAGGACTTTATCCTTGAGTTCCGTCTAACAATTGCCACATATTCAATCACCCATTCATAGACAAATTTATCAAAATGTATTCCTTTGTATAAAAATCAGCACTGATAGAAGAACACCATCTTTTCTACGCTGGATGCATTCCTGGCTGTGGCACTGAAGCAGCCTTGAGGTTAGCCAAGAGGTGCTGAATTAATTGTCATAAGAGAACATTTTCCCCATTAGCGTGGAGGGTCATGGTGGGCATGACCATGTCCTACACATGGATTTGTTAGTGGATGGTGAGGGTCGGGGCCTCCTGCCCTTCCAGAGGAGGAGGACACAGCACGCGTTGCTTTAAGCCCCTCTGGTCAGTTTTGCATCTGTGCTTCAGGATATCAGGAAGAGGCTCCAAAGCTGGGCATGCATCACCCCACTGACATGACAGGGCACTGCCAATGTCCATGCAACATGCACTGACATTAGGGATGCCTTGATGGAGGAGGGAACTGTGATGCAGCAGGTGGCCAGGTTGACAGTGCGCCATCAGAGGTGCCAAGAAAGGTCAGCACAGCACCATTAGGTTGAACAGAGAAAGCAAGGGCAGGCAATCTGCTTGGCACTAACCCTGCTGATGGACTCAATTGATAACCATAGCCAGCATCTGTCTGATTGACAGAGGGCAACTGGTGCAGTACTGAAGCGCTTAGCAAGGGTCGTAGAACACTGGAACATTGCCCAGTTATGGTTGAACCACTTCATGGACTGGGTCAGCACTACTCCCTCACTCATGCTATCATGTTCCTCCTCCTCTCAGCTCTCCCCAGACCAATGAGGCAATTGGCCTTTGCAGACCACTCTCTGGGGCATATGGGCCTCCTCCCAAAAAGGAAGGACAAGAAATAGATGCAATAGATGTTTAGGGTTCACACAGCACAGCGAGTGTTGGGGTTTGGATAGTTTAGCTAGGGCATGGATACCTGGCAGGACCGGGAGGAAGGCAGGAGCTAGCTGCCAGGACGTGCGGGTGTTGGGGTTAGCTTTAGTGGTAAGATACTGCAGCTCAGGTATGAGAGTTAAGGTTAGGATGGGGCAGGGCTGCCGGGATACAGGGGGTGTTCAGCTTAGAGTGGGTGGAAGGACTGTGTAGCTGTGGGATGTGAGGTGCGAAGTTTAACTTTGTAAAGTATGTCAGTTCTACGGTAATTTGAGATGTCCTTGATGGCAGCAGCCTTAATATGCTGTTGATGTTTGCCATGTCCCACTCTGTCATCATCGTCGTTTGTGTTTTGTGTTCCGCCCTCCTCCTTCTCTGGCACTGGCACATGTTGCCTCACTAACGTGCTATGGAGCATGAAATAAAGGAGTATGTTACAACACAACCCATCCACCTTGTAGGCCAAGACTTAACCACTGCAGAACAAAGTCCGACAACAACCCCTGGAGAGTGCGAAGGCTCACTTAGTTGTGTTGCATGCCCCAATGTGTACTCTGTTCTCTACGTGCTCCTGTGGAGTTCACAGGAGCTCGTACAGGGTTGTGGATGTCCAGAGCCTTCTACAAGGGATGCACAGGTGGGACTGGGATAGCAACAGTGCTCAGAATACACATGCCCCTGTGCGTTTGCTCACGTGTTTCCATGTGTACGTTCAACAATACAAGTGCCAGAGTGTTTGGGAGTGTAGCAGCTATGTCATCTGAGAGACGAACCAGTCTGCCGGTGGGGTGTGCTGCACCATTCATGAGTGAGCCAAACTGTCTCTGTACAATGACAAACACTCCTGTAAAGAGGTGCTTAAGTTCTCCCCACGTGCTATGTTCATTAAGATGATGTGTGTCCATAGCACGTTTCTCAGTTTCACAGTCATGGGCACATCTATTTGGGAAACACGGGTCTGCCTTACAGACCATCTTTACATTCATGGTGTGCTGCATCCTGTGATTGAAGTAGATTTGATCCTTTGCCCTGAGAGCCAACAGAGCTTCTTGGGGCCCCTAGCAATGTCATGAAGCTTAGCCTCTGCATCATACACAGCCTGTGGTTCTCTGGGAAAAATCAACGCAGTGGCTCTTTGAATTAAGCAGGGTTAGGATATCTAATCATCATCGAAGAGGTGGGATCTAACATGCCACGCCAAAGGTCCAATGTATCAGGGTATGATCGATTACCAAAGAAATCAATCCAAGCCAATAGTGTAACGACTGGAGATACTGCAAGTGCAGCGCCAGTGTTAGGCTTCAGTGCATCCGTTTGAAGCAGAGAGGTAATGTGTGAGGCCTCTATCCATTCGATAAGAAGTCAGGATTTGGGATTCTTATATGTTCAAGGGTTGAGCCTTAGCCAGCAACCGAGGGACCGCTGCAGCTGGGGATTGATGTTGCACTAGGCAGTATGTCCCTCTTCCTCCAGTAGTATGAAATACTGGATCTCCAGCTGTGTCTGGTAAAGTTCAACGAGGTAACCAATGAGAGGTGCTCGTGAAAATATGCAAGTGCTGCGCTGGACTGCATGTATGTGTCTGTGTGGTCAACTGTAATCTCACGTGTGTGGTTTACATGCAGATGTTTCTTATTTTGGTGCTGAAGATACCACAGTATACTGGTGCATCAGGATAAACAAATCTACATTTGTGGGTAATATTCAAATGTTCCATATTTTGGTGCTGAAGATACCACAGTGTACCGGTACATTAGGATGAACAAATATAAATTTGTGGATTTAGATTGCTCAATTACTCTTGTAGTAGTTCTGTGTCTTTTGCTAAATTTCCACCGTGCAAAATGTTTTTGTTGCTTTTTTGTAACTGCTGTGATTCACCTCCTACTTTGAGAAGGAGGAGCATTTTAGAGTAATTCATCTGTCTGGGTTTCAAGTGATCTGTAATTGCTGGATCTGTATTTTTCACATGCAGTATTTACCCAAGAGGAAAACCCTTCAGGTGCACTAATGTCATACATTGCGATGTTACAACACACTAACGCGTAACTGTGTGGTGCAATTTTTTTCTGTGGATGAACAGCTGAAACACTGTAAATTTGTATCCACCAACCTTGAAATCGTACAACTGAGGACCGTAATAGGTAAAGAGGAAAACACAAAATCCTTCGCATTAAGGTTAGTTAGATTTACTCTACCTTTCTTATACATACTGATAATTTTGACATTATTGGCCACATACTAGTTGGTTTGCAATGCTTACCGGATTTGCTTCCCCCTGTATCATGTGGAAAATTCCTTGAAGATGAAACTAAACAAGACTTAAGTTATGGCACTTGATAGGGAGAAGGGTCTCTTTTCATGGCATGTGGGCATAGTAGTTCAAGAACAAGTAGAAAGTTACATATGTACCTACTTGCACTGCCAACTGGTCACCACATTGCCAGCAGCCCATGAAGGCTGGCAAATGTATTAGAACATTGTAAGGCTGAGAGCTCCTTATCTAGGGGCAGACTACCTGTCGGGATGCCTACACTCGATTGATTATGATTTGGCTCACAATGGCACTCAAACTGACTAATAAAAAGAGTGTTGCCCTATTGTTACCTGTAGCACGTACTTGTTTGTATTTAAATAATTTAACAAAACAATAGTTGCTTAGGTATTGTAGCTGTTGATATGTAAATTGCTCTGACGCCCGCTGGATCCAATTTTCTCTATACAGGACTCCAAAAAAGTTGCCAAAAATATACATAATAAAGATTTCCTCTTCCAGCAAGCATTTACAATGCAACGGGTCTCGCGTTTGCTCATGTTAGAGCTGATCGCGTTGTAAACTCCTAACCCGACTTTTCACCTATTGGGCAAAAGTGCATTTATGTACGTAACCCGTAAAAGTGAAGTTAACTATGTAAATCGCTCGACTTCTGCCAAGCGAGATCGCGCTCGTAAATTATAGAAAAAGAAGTCCACGAGCCAGATGGAAAACAGCGAGCCTCGTTTTCTGTACTTGGTCGCTGCGCTCGAGGAGGGCTAGCCACAGGAAAAGGCATGACATATGTGCCTTCGACTAATGAAAGCAAGCAGATTTTATTAGGCAAGCCCACAAACCAATAAAAAACACTGACGTGAAGTTGACAGGGCTCCGAGCCCTTTTCTAAATACTAAAGCGTCTCGTTGCGATACGCATGCGTGAGCGCATGCAACGCAGGCTCGACCCTAATAACGACCCATGACCTCTTTGAGCTGACGGTCTTATCCCCCCTTTCCCCAGGCCCGTTGCCAGAGGTAGAAGTTAAGGAGGGCATGATCGCACGCAATAACTACAGGAGGGTTTCGGCTCTCGGTGTTTGACATTGGCTTGGTATTCCCACAGTATTCTTTTAATATGGTGACATTTTAAAGAATGCAGCATATTTTGCAATTTTTCTAAAATGTTACCATTATTCTACATTTACCACTAGTAGTGATGATAAATAGGAAATTGTTCCTTTTAAAGCAGAGAGCCAGAAACACTGGGAAATGTTCCTGAAATAAGTGTTAATTGGTATTTTGCACACACTTATTTGTACCCAGTACAATTTCAGAAAACTAAATACAGCGTAAAATCAATTATGTATGGACCTG
Source organism: Pleurodeles waltl (assembly GCF_031143425.1). Taxonomy (NCBI): domain Eukaryota; kingdom Metazoa; phylum Chordata; class Amphibia; order Caudata; family Salamandridae; genus Pleurodeles; species Pleurodeles waltl. The sequence continues at coordinate 1,695,524,923 of NC_090440.1, forward strand.
TGTGACCTCTCTTAAGACACCTTTGAGAAAACGTAAGGCAAATCCAGCGTTTCTAGGGACATTTTGTAAACGACCATTGAAAATCATTGAACACAACTGTGTGGGTTTTTAAGGCAGTTCTGAGTCATCTTTGGCAAAAAATACCTCAATGGAACAGACAGTAGGAGAGATAGGTAAGGTATGCATTGGATGTTGGGTGGAGCATGGACAGTGAATGTGGTGACAGCCCCCCTTCTACTACTTAAATCAGCAGGAACTTGCTAAGCAGCTGTCCAGTCATTGTTTCAGAGCCTAGTACCCAATATTTAATTTGTGTAGTTAGTATCAGATAGAGGGCCCTGGCACTTATCTTTGGGGACATAGATTTATTTTTCATCACCAGATTTTGACCCAGACCAAAAGCAGGATTAGCAGAAAAGAAAGAAAGGAGAAATATAAATACTGGAAAATTATGACAAAGACAGGCACAGGGAGGAATGAGACCTTGCAAGAGTAAGAAGATGAAGTAGAAAGTGTAGGATGGTGGAAAAAGAGGTATGTAGTGGAATCAAGACTAGACAGCCTTAGTATTCAGCAACTTCCACATGCAGAAGGTCTGACCTCACTGAAGCCTCACTTGACTGTGACAGTAGAAAGCATGCCTCTTCACTATTTCTAGAAACCAAAGTTGTACCCTGTCAACTCACCTTGTAACTGGCAGAGATTGGAGTTATTTCAGGCAGGATCGAGGAGTCATTGCTGACAGGCTCCCATTATTATCTCATAGAAATTTAGGAAGTATTACTGATGATCAGCACTTGCTAACATTACACCTGCCTATATTGCGAGTTTGTGTGGTCTCTGGTGTATCTCCCTATGTTTGTATTCATCTATTAGTGCCTCTGTGTCAGTGGTTGTGTGTAACTGTTCTTGCCTGTGTCAGTGTCGGTGCAGCCCTATTTCCCAGTTGGGAGTGCCACAGTGTCAATATTCTGATTTTAGTGTGTCTGTCTTTCAGCATCTCCATATCAATGTCACAATGTCACTATCCACCTACCAGTTTTGGTGTCTCCATGTCCACGTGGGTCCCTTTAACTGCCTTGTTGTCCCTTCGTCAGTTTCCCTGTGGTAATTTCCCGATCAACGTCTGTATCATTTTCTAACAATGCCACACAATATCTGTGGTTGTGGGTCAGTGATGGACTGCCCTATTGCTGTGATTGTGTCTATTGTCAGCATTGATAGACCTTTGTCCCCGGGTCTTAGTCCATGCAGCAGTTTCCATGTGTTAACCCTCTAATGCCACTGAACAAGTGTCAGTACCTCTAGGGGTGTTGTTCATGCACTTGTTGCATGTAGCATCTGTGACTCAGTATCCCAATGCTAGCACCCTTGTGTCAGTGTCTCAGCATTAGTGTCTGTGGACATATCAGTTTTTCTGGGTTAATGACCCCATGTCACTGTTACTGCATATGTGCCCCTTTATTTCTTTCCCATCATTAGTGTTCCTGTATCAGTGTCAGTGTCCCTATTTCCCCCATTTACCCATGTCCCAGTGGCAGTGCCATAGAGCCAGTGTCCCAGTATCAATGCTGCATCTCAGTTTTTGTGTCATTGTCCATATGCCCATGTCAATACCCCAGTTTCAATGTACCACGTTAGATTCAGTGTCTTTGTGTCTGTGTCCACTAGTCCTAGTATCTGTCTCTGTACCCAAACAGTCTTTCTGGGAAGTAATGCATTGACAGTGTTGCAGTGTCCATCCATGTCAGTGTCACAGTGCAAATTTCAGTGTTTGTGACCCAATGTATGTGCCCCCATGTCAGTGCCCTATTGTCCGTATACCAGTGTCAGTGACCCATTTCAGCAACCACAGGTCAGTACCTGAGTGTTGCATCCACCCAGTAAGTACTCTTCTGTTACTGTCCATGTATCAGCTGGTGTTGTGTTAAGTGCATAAGTATCTAAATGTTACTGTTCTAAAGTCCCTATGACAATCTCCAAATGTCAATACCCCATGGCATTGGACCAGTTTCAATGTTTGTGTCAGTGTCTTTAGTCAATATCCCTAGTTTGTGTTCTATTATCTGTGTCACCATAGAGCTGATCCAATGGAAATACTCTTGTGTCAGCATCACTGAGTTACCAGTGTGTTAATGTCCTATTGTGTCCCAGTGTCAAGATCTGTGACTCATGCAACAAATAACTTCAAATTCCACGTTGCCAACGTCAACATGGCATTGTTGGTGCCACTGTGTCAGTGTTCTAGTGTTTATGTCTATGTCTATGTCTATGTCTATGTCCCAGTGGCTGTGTCTCCATGTCTGTATCTTTGCATCAGTAACCTCTGTCAGCATCCACAGGTACACTAATGATGTGTTTTCCCCGTCAGTGTCTCTGTGTCAGGATATCATGTCAGTCTAATATTATGTCCCACTGTTTAGTGTTAATATCCTTGTGCCCGGGCATCCTTGTCATTGTCCCAGCATAATTGTCCTGTGTCCATGACTCAGCGTTAGTGTTTGTGTCCCATGTCCGCATCCCAATATCACTGTTCCCATGTTAGTATTGATGGTCCTGTTTCAGTACCCCCTGTGTCAGTGCCCTAGTGTCAGTGTTGATTCGACTGTTTCATTATCTTACTGACAATGCCCATTTGCTAGTGCCCCTGTGCCAGTGTAAATGCCTATTTCGACTGTGGCCAATCTATGCCTACGTGTCATTGTTGGTTCTCCTTTGGCAGGGTGCTAGTGACAGTGTTGGAGGCTCTTGGAAAGTGCCCTTGAGCCATTCTTGGTGTCACTGTGTCAGTTTCGTAAGCCCCACTGTGCACTGTACTAGCCCTAGTGTCTTACACGATGGCATTGTTTGCTTTTAAACTACCTATCCAACCCTAGGTCCTCTTCAGAGCACCAAGGGGGTAGAAGAGTCACAAGGACTGGGGTACAGATGTGCAAGCAATTTTTTGATATAAAACTTTGATTAGAGATGACAAAGTGTCCCAGGAAGTATAAATGGAAACAAACAAGATGTGAAAGCATTTTAGAAAGGAGACCATTTTCAAAAAAGGCAGAATTGAAAAGTAAAACGAGCATTTCATTATCGTACCTTAAAGTAATGCATCCACAATTATTATCTGCACATCAGGCTAATTTTTGTAGAAAACTACACAGGAGCATTTTCGCTGATCATTTCAAAATTAAAGGAACAGTTTGAGGTTTGATTCACAATGCAGTGGTGCAGTGCTTAGTTTGTAAAACAAAATACATAAGCAAATAATTACAAGTGCCTAGAATATTTTTGTAGGAAGCCACCCACTTTCTTTTCAAGCGCATCCTACTTCTACTTATGATGCCGCCCATTTCCACTACTGCATTACAAAATGCTCAAAATAACATTGTAGCTAGTGCGCCTCCCTTCTTCAAGTGGGTGAAATAGTGCTTTGTACAGCCCTAGACCAATGTTTAATTAAATTTGCTAGAAAGCCAATTCATCTGAAATGACATTCGTTAAAAGAAACCAGTTCTTTGATGGAGAGTTTTTGTTGAGCGGGGAGAGTACTTTTTTACGCCAATGCTAATTCAACTATTGTGTGCATTATGAATGAGAGCTGACTAGACTTATCAGTTTAAAAAAAGTCTAAGAGCCCGAATTAGATGTTGGGGGTAACAGTCCCATCATCGGTTTTCTGATTAAAACCAGTCCACCACCATGACGGTCCACCCTCCATCTTTAGATATTGGCAGTCCCATAGACTTTAATCCGCCGAGTCCTGCAGGCTCTGCCAAGGATTCCCGTCTGCCGTGATGGTGCCATAGGAAAGTGTGGCTGACAGCGGGGCTCCAGCCACACTTAATGCTGAGCAGATTTGAATGTGCCATATCGCCAAGCAAAAAGTGCAGGTCTGACCTTCACTTCTCATTTGGCGGATTGGGGGGAAACAGGGTTAAAACTTACTTTTTCTCCTGATTCCACTTCCGTTTCTGGCTGGACATGACTGGACAGGAGTCTCTGTTGTTGCTGCCACAGGACCCCAGAGAAAACATGACCTCCCCTACATCACTGGACACGGAGGTAGGCAACCCACATTGGCTGTGTGGTTTGGAGGGGTCACTGCACATGGGCACAGGACCACCACAGACATTTACATGTCACAGATTTTTATTTTTTATTACTGAGGCATGCATGTGTCGGGGACACGGGTGTTTCACACACTGACGGAGACAGGCTGGTATACAGACACATATATTACACATACACAACTGTCATTGTGGCATCAGTATTCATCGCCAAATGAATGCTGGCACCACAGTGATGGTGGTACATTCACACTTGTGAACTGTGCCGCTGTGTCCACATCGCAAGGGGACCTGTACCTGTCATGTTGTGCTTTGAGTTGTGTGTGTGAGTCAGTATGTGTGTGTGTGTGATGGTGTTAGAAATGGGGTCCCTAGTTGGCAGTCAGTTTACACCCTGTCCAAGTAGGGACCCTCACTAGTCAGGGTAAGGGAGTCACACATCCAAGGTTAACCCTTGCTCACTCCCTTGGTAGCTTGGTACAAGCAGTCAGGCTTATTTCAGAGGCAATGTGTAAAGTATTTGTATACACACACCAGTAACACAGTGAAATCATCACAAAAGTACTCAGCACCAGTTAAGAAAAATAGCCAATATGTATCTCAGTAAAATAAGACCAAAATAATAAAAATCCAACATACATAACTAAAGTTATCACTTTTTAAAGGTTTAAAAATAAGAAAAAATCAGTGGTTGTATACTTATGACACACAGTACCTTGGATTCGAACAAAAACAAAGATGATGCTGTCTGCAAAAGAGGTGATGCATCGGAAAAGCAAGCAATGAGTTGATTATTTCCCTGCTGGACGGGCGGTGCATGAATTCTTTTCCCGCCATGTTTACAATGCATTGATTCTTTTCCCACCAGAAGACGATGCGTGGATTATTTTCCACGCCGGGCTGGCGATGCATCAATTCCTTACTGCGGTACAACGTTGATGGGGAAAACGACAGCCAGGGATGATGAGTGGAAAATCCAAATGCGCAGCAACAATGAATCCACCCTGAAGCAGGCGATGCTTCAATTTTGTAGCAGCGAGACAGGCTCTGTGTTGCTTTTTCAGTCGTGGTGCAGGCGTTGCATCGATTTTACTGCTGCAACGGCCTCTGTGCGTGGATTTTACTTCAGGTCACCAGCTTCCACTTCCAAGGGCCCAAGGATTGGATTTGGCACCACTTGGCAAGTCAGGACTCTCAGCAGAAGAGCACAGACGTTGACAGATGAAAACCTTGATGTCCCCGAGACTTCACAACAGGAGGCAAGCTCAGTCTGAGCCCTTGGAAAACCTTGGAAAGCAAGATGTAGAAAGCCAAGTGCATTCCTTTCCCTCCAGGACAGAAACAGCAAGCAGCAGACCAACACAGCAACAGGTAGAGTGGCAGTTCCTCCTACAACATCCAGCTCTTCTTCCTGGCAGAATGTCTTCAGTTCAGAAGTGTTATGAAGTTGTAGGGTCAGCAGTCAAATACTTTTTCTGCCCTTGAAGTAGGCAAACTTCAACGGAAAGTCTTTGTGGTGCACAAGACCCTACCTCCCTGCGTCCTGGCCCCAGACACATTCAAGGTGGTTGGAAACTGCTTTGTGTGAAGACGGGTACAGCTCTGTTCAGGTGCAGGTGTCAGTTTCTCCCACCACTCTAGCGCAGGATACATCTCAGCTCCCTTTGTGTGACTGTCTAGAGTGAATTCACAAACAGCCAACTGTCAATCTGACCCAGCCATGTAATCAGCAGCCAGGCAGAGGCACAGCATGGTTAAGCCAGAAAATGCCCACTTTATAGAAGTGGGCATTTTCAAACAATCTAAAAACCAACTTTAGCAAAAGATGCATTTTTAAATTGTTAGTTCCAAAGCCCCAAACTCCATATCTCTATCTGCTCCCAATGGGAAACTGCACTTAAAATATATTTTGAGGCAATCCCCATGTTAACCTTACAATAGTGAAAAACAAATGTAGCCGTATTTCACTATCAGGACATATAAAACACAGCAGTACTTACACTGCACCCTGCCCATGGGACTGCCTTGGTGTTACCACCTTAGGGGTGACTTACATAAAAGGAAAGGTTTGGTCCTGGCAAGTGGGTGCACTTGCCAGGTCGAACTGGAAGTAAAAACTGCACACACAGACAATGAGATATGTTTACAGGGCTACTCATTTGGGTCACACAATCAGTGCAGCAGGCCTATTAGTAGCATTTGATTTATAGGCCCTGGACACACATGGTGCACTTTACGAGGGACTTACCAGTAAATTAATTATGCCAATCATAGATAGGCAAATCACCATTACAATTTAGACAAGAGAGCACCTGCTCTTTAGCACTGGTCAGTGCCCAGAGCCCTAAAGCCAGCGAAAACAAAGTTCAGCACAGGATTAAAAACAGGAGGTCAGAAGCGAAAAGATGAGGGAGATCACGCCAAGAGCTGCCAGGTCTAACAGATGGGATTGGCTGTTTTAGGTGGAGAGAGGTGTGGTGGGTGATGCGGTTGTGTCAGTATGTATGCCACTTGCATATGGTGTGGATGTTATTGTGTATGTTGTGTTGCTGCATGGAGAATCCAGAAGGTATGTTGTCTGGCAGTCGCTGTTGTGATATGTTTAGTTGTGCTTGTGTGTGCATGTGTTTGGGTAGATGAGTGTGTAGTTGTGGTTGTGTTGTGTGTGGGTGCAGTTTCACTAGTGTGTGTATGTGTGTGATGGATGGATGTGTGTTTGCAGCATGTAGGTTTTGTGTTGTGGTGGAATGGCAATGGATAACGGTGTTATATGGTGTGTTCTGTTGTGTGTGATGCAGGGGGACGTATATGTGAAGGGTAGACTGTGTGTGTGAGAGTTACCTGTAATTTACAGCCACTGCTATTGTCCGATGTCCATTGGGTCCAGCAGTGTCCTTGCTCCGTCAGCAAACCACCGGCAGGACACCACCTTTCCAACTGTAGCATCTAACTATGACAGGTGGGAACCTGGATGCCTGATGGCTAGGAAGAGTGTGCAACCATAGCAGTCTTCGGCTTATCCGCAATACATCTGACTATGGCAGGCTGAACACCGTCGACTTGACGGTCTTCCCGTGCCCACTGCTGATGCGGCTTGGCGGTAATACTGCCAACATCTAAATCAGGCCCTTAGCCACTGTATGAGGTGCAAGACATGCGTGAAAGTAATATTCTCATTGACCGATTGGGGCTGGAGGTGAAGATTGGTACATTTCTGACAGTAAAGGTTCACTGAAAATTGAGGTATGGTGCAAATATAGCTGTGCTTGATGTGTATGTGTATTGTTTGTGTTGTTTTGACCTGTGTGCTATCGGCTTAGTATGCATGGCTTCTGTCCATGTGCTGTAATCAGGATAACTTTTTGTGTGTCTGTGGTCTGTCTTTTTGTTACCTATGTGGTGTGCATTGTGTTGTGCTAAATTTTGTATTCTTTGTGTGCTGAATGTATGATTGGGTATTTAAGAGCTGGCTGTAAATCTTTCAACAGTAGCTGCTTTTCCAGCAGGCACAATAGTATGCTTCTTATGAGATCTGTCTTTCTTGAGGTTGATGAGCTGGATGTGAACAGTGCAGTGCTTACTGTTTTAAATTAAATGCCAGCTCCCAAATATTTTCTGAGCAAGTCACTCTCAACTCACCTGCTGCCAGTGATGTGCAATATACAATGCACAATTGTACAATGACCTGTGCCTTACTGAAGTCCATGTAGATTTAAAAACAAGTACCAATACATTGCAGTCTGCATTTATTTCAGAATCTGCAGAATTCCACATTCATGAAATGGTGGGGTAACCTAGAGTTGTTCTTTGGTGCAGGAGCTTTTCTTTTCCCGTTTTCCTTTGAATTCTAGTATTTGTAGATCTCAGTATATATTACACATTAATCTACTAGAAACAGGATCTAATGAGAAATTCAAATGGATAGGTTACTTGTATTTCATTGGTTGACTTGAGAGCTCAGATTTATTTTTAACAGAGATTTTAAATCTAAATGTGAATGCAACTTTACAAATCCCAGATCCAGATCAAGAAGCTGCTACCAAATTATTGATTGTCCTACACCACCTTTCCCGCTTCAAGACGTGTCAGGCCTAAGGGGGGACATGGGGTGCTTGGGTGGTGCTGGAACCACTGCCACCTATCCAGTCATGAAATAAAATGCATACGTCACTCACAATTAGTTGTGGTGATTCATTTTGTTAGAAATATACAACTACTGAGCCACAGCACGGTTACTTAAATCATGATTCAAACACCCCAAGTTGTGTCCTCGTGCCCTAACATGAATTCCCGGCAACTGATCAACTTTAGAGCCGCTAACATTCATCTCCTATGCTTTGCCATCAGATCATCTTTTGTTCTCCTAATACGAGTTGCGGTGCAAGGCAGATTTCTTCTTGCATCAAGGAAAAAGAATGAGGCTGCTGAAAAAGACAGGCAATTTAGCACATTCCTGCATACAGTGCCATATTGAACCAGCCCCCTCCACCTTGCAGTGTTTCAGCTGCAGGCTGCACACTGGGATATTCTGGGCATCATCAATGGACAGAGGTTTCTAGTGAATAAATTACACCTTCATCCAAACAACAGGTCTACCAGTGAGCTGGGAAGTAACAGCTATGAACGTGGACAAATGACCATACACACCAACATGCTGGAGCATGTGAGAGGGAAATGTACGAAAGAAGTCATGGAAATGTATTTTCTCCATTAATTCACATTGAACTAGAGGGTTTTTTCAAGCTGAAGACAGCAAAAATAAAGGCACTTTGCCTTAAAAATGACAGACTTAGCAAAACTGGGAGCTTATGTGTGGGAAGCTGACTCTTCAAATGGTATATCAAAATGAGGTATACCATGCAAACAGTCAAGGGATTCCATTACTAAGGGACATGGGCTTGCTCTAGCAATCCCAAGGTGCTCTTTTAGGGAGTAGTGTGGTTGAGCAGTCTTAGAATTATCAGAGAGGAGTGTTAGATATTCACTATAGGCACAGTCAATAAATGAGATACACAACTCAATAAGGAGATCCACACCAATTTACAAAAACAACACATATCTTTATGTATGTTTAGGCACCAGAATTAATACGATCAGGTAAGTATGTTTTGCAACAGAAATATTTTCAGGATTCAAAAGTTGACACAATGTATTTTTTAGACGTGGCAATGCTATCCCATGGTGTGAAAATAAATACTACATACAGGTGTAGTACGACTTACGGGACCAATCTCCTGGACTTAAGATAGGTATGGGGCAAGGTCCAAGGCCACATCAACAGGTCACACCCAGCACCACTGGGGCGGCTGGGTGCATAGGTGCAGTACATGTTGTGTGCGAGATGCTAGTCTACAGTGGTCCGTCCTGTTACAAAGGGGTTGCAGGTTTGGACTGGGAGGCCAGTTGGGCTGAACCCACAGGTCGGTTCAGCTCTCACAATGCTCAGGGGATGAGGGGACACTTTAGGTCCTCTTCTCCACGGGCCAGGGGTGACGGGTGCAGAGGTGTCCCACAGTGGGCAAATCCAAGGTGGACTTTGCATCTGTAGGGCCTTGGGGCCATGCTGGCACTGTTGGTCCACTTCAACTCGGTTAAGCAGCACAGCTGCAGTGGTGCTTTTGGGTGTCAGGTTTTCAGCCGTACGGAGTCCTGGCAGTTCTCTTGGGTGCTGCTCCACAGGAGTTCCTGAGTCTTTGTTGAAGGCAGGCAGTACTCCCAGGCTTTTTGAGGCAGCTTCAAGGACGAGATGACTTTGGAGTAATTCTAATTCGACAGGAGCAGCAGACAGGCTGGCACGGCTGGACCAAGTCAGGTGCTTCTTCCTCAGTCTTTGCTTTGCAGCTCTTTGTGCCCTTCTCCTTTGTAGGTCAGCAGGAATCTGATCTCCTGGTGCCAGAAGCTCCTCTAAATATTGAATTTAGGAGTGTTTAGGGGAGTGCAGAGTAGTAGCCAATGGGGGCACCTTGGATTATCACACCCTCACTATGACCACTTCCTCTGGGAAGTGGGCATAACCATGTCCCAGAGTTCCTAGCTCTGCCATTAACAAGATGACAGACTTTCAAAAGTTGTGTCCACATCAGGCAGCTCAGCTTAGGAGTGGGACAGGCCTGAAAGGTGGGCACGCCTCTCTGACTACTACTACTACTACTAATGTTCCCACCTGTCCAGGTGCAAAATGGGCCCTGGGGCAGCGGGATCAGGATCTCTCCTTTGAGCAAAGCTAGATCTGCATACCAAGGGCAGTAGGCTTCTTTGAAGGCCCCTGCCTTGGAAAATGCAGATTTGCAGGTCAGCCTGTTGGGTGAGGTGCATAAACACCTCTGCCTGAGCAAGCTTTGTTCCTGACCTCAAGTGTAAAGTTTCTCACCCTTGGGGGACAGAAACATATCTGGTGGTGGCAGGCTGGCTAAAGTTAGTCAGTCAGCCCACTGGTAGTTGGTAGGTTTCAGGGGGCACCTCTAAGGTGCCCTCTGGGTGCATTTATTAATAAATCCATCACTGGCATCAGTGATGGTTTATTAATACAAGATGTTTGATACCAAACATCCTTATTTTCAGTGAATCCCTCATGTAGCTGGAGAACTTGTATTGACCAGTGTCAAGCACATGTACTGAAAATGGCTTCTATGTTCACACACTATGCCTAAGAATCGACAAAGACATAGCAGGTGCACATCTGCTTGTGCAGATATGCCCTCTCATGGAATATAATGCAGCCTGCCTTACAGCTATAAGGCCTGCTGTAGGGGTGACTTACATATACTGTACGCTGTGTTAGGGGACAGGGCACACAGGCTGTGTGCATGTTGTTTTTCACTTTTAGCTGCACCAAGACACACAGCCTGCAATGGCAGTCTGCATGTGCTAGGTGAGGGGTCCCCAAGGGTAGCACAATACATGTGCAGTCCTTGGGGACCCTCTTTAGTACTCATGATCTAGGTACCAGGAGTACCATTTACTAGGGACCTACAGGGGTGCCAAAGACATTGTCAATTGGGGTACACTTGCACAATTTTAGGGAAAGAGATCTTGCACTAGGGACCTGGTTAGCAGGAGCCTAGTGCACTTTCAGTCAAAATTACATCATGGACCAGGCAAAAAAGGGGGGTGACCATGTCAAAAAGGGTCACTTTCCTACTAAATGCCTGTCTTAGTTTGGGAATGGATGGACAGCCTAACTTCCCCACACCCAACATACAGAGAAACACACAAAACACACACACTCAACCACCCACCCACCATCATACATATCAGAGTGCAGAAATGCTGACACAAAAATGCATGCTGCTTAGCACCTACTAAAGGTATGAAGTGCTATATTACTACAATACAATATACACACTTTGACACTGTTAGTTCTACTGAGTGCTGGTACCACACCATATTCTGTACTTTCTGCTGTTGACAGTGCTGTCTCTCCCCTCCTCCAATGCAAGCACTGGATTTGCCTGTCTCTATCCACAAACTCTTAATACTGGCCCCAGAAAAATATTGAAAGTTGTGTTTTCATTGAGTTCACCTTCACCATACCCCGTCCTATAAACCCCGTTATTCTGCACATCTGTAGAAACGAAAAAAAACATGTATTTCCCGTTACAATAAGCTGTTGGAACAAGCATTTTTGGCAAACTTATTTTTCTAAGACTGAGGTCGAGGGAGTCCTTTTTCAAGCACAAATGAAAAAAAGCCATGTTAGGTAGTTTCATCTCTTTCAGAACGAACAAAGAGGGACTCGAATGGCTGGGTTAAAAACATATTCACTGCAGCACTACAAGAAATCTACCTCACCCACTGATTTTATCAGAAGAATGCAAAATAATTTTGCTTATTCCCTCATCCACACACCTCCCAAGACCTGCTTTCCTCTTTTAACAGTTTTGAATCCACGATCATGGGATCACAGATGCCAGAAATTCTGTCTTCGTTCTCAGCCGTAGGGTTGGATGGTGATAGAAAATAGGCTTGAGCACCGAATTAATGTAGCCCCATTTAGCGAATCAGAGAGTTAGAAAACTACATATTTGCAGGTCAGAGAAGTTTTGAGCTTTCATAGATAGGCTGTGGGGACTGCATTCAATTAAGCTTGCTGCAGACAATGGTATTGGTAATATCAAAGAAATTAACTATAAAAATCAGCCCTCCAGACCTTAGAACAGGCCACAAACAGCCAAAAATAAGCAACCCGCTCACCAGTCCTTCTGATACTGGTAGATTGTCCCACAGGCCAGACCTACCCAGTTTAGCCCCCATATACCAGCAACAGGTGCTTTTTTTTAAATCACTAAACGAATGCCACTTCAAACACAGAGTAGCTTTAATTTGCTGTGGCATACTATAAACACAATAAGAACCTGACCTTCAACTTGATTCATGCCCAGTGTGCTGTAGTTTTAAAAGAGGTGCTGCAGACTGAAGAGAAATGTTCTTCCTGTTTGGCTTGGGTCATGGTTGTCAGGGTCTGGGTGAAGTCGGCTTCCTCCTACCCTCCTGACAAAATAATTACATTGTTCCTGCTTTGCTAATCCAAAATCCTTTGATGCCCTGGCTCCAGGAGCATCTTTCCCTGGAGGCAGTTTCTCTCCCCAAATCCTCAGCAGAAGCTACGGTGTAAAAGTGAGGCCCCGTTTAATGTGTTGCTTTATTAGAACTGCTGCCCCTGGGGGTACCTCTCTAGTCTATATGCTGGCAATTGCATTCAGGTGGGGCAAGGCATTTCTATGGGGGTGCCCGGCTCCCTCTGCCCCCCACTGTGGCTGCGGGCCTGCCTTTCCCCTTATTTCATTGTTAATATTTCTGCAGCACATTGTCAAGCAGTCATGTTTGTTTATTTGCTTTGTCGTTGTTCTTGCTGATCTTGATGAAAAAAATGCCAGCATGATTACAATACTGTACCTTTTCCAAGGACTTTTGGATAGTTCATTGTGCCCTATTCATTCATAATAGTTTGCTGTTGCTCATGTAACTAGTTTGCTCTGCCGTCTCCGGATGACATTAGCACAGAGTGGGTAGAATCAATATTCATTTAGTGGGATATTGGTTAGGTGCTAAGGCAATATTAAGTTTAATAAAACTATGCTCTGATTTGCTAATAATGTGATACACTTGCACACACCATAACAAATCTACACTTTGGCCGTCATTATGACATTAGTGGTCTGTTCCGAAGACAGCCATGGTGACTGCCGCCAACAGACCGCTGCGGAGGTGGCAATCGGGATTATGACACACAAACACAAAACCGACAGAAATCAGCCACAATTCCGTCAGACCCAAGAGAGACGAAAAACAGTCAGACCCATCACCCTCCCCGCTAATGCTGCAACACACCGCCTTCTAAATTATGAACCACGAATCACCACAGCAGACACTCAACGGCTGTCAGCCACTGGCGGTGCAGACCGCCGTGGTCGATTTGGCCACTCCACACCAACAGAAGCCAACACTGGCCAGATTGAAAAACCCGCTCCTGACACATAGACACACACTGTACGCACCCACCAACAGCACTATAAAACACACTCTCGCGCAACCCACAAGTCTTTGCAACCTCGACAATTCTGCTACACGTTGCCAGCACATACATTGATAGAACTGCACACACACCACAACCAGCTATACACCTGTCGCGCATCACACACCATACACCATACCTCAACACCTAACACCCTCTGCACAACACACACACTACACAATAGGCATGTCCCCACAAAAGAACCCCCGTTTCACTGATGAGGAGTTGAGGGTGGTGGTGGAAGAAATCATCAGGGTAGAACCACAGCTGTTCGGTGCACAAGTCCAGCACATATCCATTGTCAGGAAGATGGAACTATGGCAGAGGATCGTGGACAAGGTGAACTTCGTGGGAACTCTACACTCACAAGGAAGCACATTCGAAAGAGGTGGAACGACCTACGGGGGAAGGTGCGTGCAATGACCTCCAGGCACCACATTGCCATAATGAAGACTGGTGGTGGATCCCCACCTCCTCCTCCACAGTTGACAGCATGGGAGGAGAAAGTCCTGGTTATCCTGCATCCAGAGGGCCTCACTGGAATCACTGGAGGGCTGGACACTGGTAAGTCACCCTTACCACCTCAGCACCACAGATACCTGCATGGCATGTCACCCCCTCACCCTGACTACCTTTACCCCACACTATCCCATACAGAGAAACACCCCCATAACCACCCTCAACTGTGTACCCCTGCATGGCCTTCCCACTGCAAGCACACCCCAGTAATGCATGGGCAGCATGTAGCACTACCAACCCCACAATCCATCACCATACACAAACCAAAGGTGGAAAAACAACACCCATCCCATAGGGAAAGCCAGATATGATGAATATGTAACTGACAATGACTGTAGCGAATCTTATACATGTCCACAGGTACCCAAGCCAATGTTAGCGGCCAGCATGTGCCATGGCAACCCAGTCCTACACCACAAGAAGCCCTGAGTGATGACAGCAACTCTGGACGTCTTGATCTGGATGATCTCCCTGGCCTATATGGGACCACTGGTCAGTCAGAGACCACAGCCAACACCCAGTCCACCACAGGGCCCCCCATCGGACTACAATACCACAGCAGTCACCCAACGTCCCCAAACCTTTCTCCCCAGGACACGACAATCAATAGTGTGCCCACCTGTAGAGGGACCTGAGTCGACAGCACACAGGCTAGATGATGATGGTCCTGGTGTCAGTGGGAGTGGGCACACAGTTCAGAGGACACAGGCACAGGGGGCCAGGGCCAGTGGGAGGTTAGCTGTGCGCCAAGGGGAGGCCCAACCAGGGGAACCGACTGCCCAGGAGGCACTCACACATGTCTTGGGAGCCTACCAGAAATCCCTGGACAGAATGGCCCAGGTGATTACCATCTTGCTGGAGAACCAGTGGCTCCAAGGGGAACACCACCAGGAGTTCATGCAGCAGTTGCAGGCCTTAAATGCCAACGTGGCCTCCATTGCAGGGGTAATGGGTGACATGGCGAACATCATACGTGAGTACACAACACACCAGCGGGCCCCTTCCACTAGCCAGTGTAGTCACCAGCCTTTCACATCTGCTGCTGCAAGTGGACAAGAAGACCTGCCACAAGACTCACAGGCCACCAGCACCCATCCCTCTGCAGCAGAAGAACCACCCCACAAACGTTCCCTGCGACCCAGACAGACACCAGAGACTGTAGCCAAGACCCAAACCACTGCTAGGAAATTAGCCCCTTATGAATGTCTCCCTTGTGTGCCACTGAGACACCTTGTTCACTTTGGACTGCCATTGCTCCATTTCCTATGGCCCCAGGGATACTGGACCTGTGTTACAAACCAACTGGGCCACTACACTGGCGTTTTTGTCCACCATCACCCCACTCTATTGCACTATCCCTTCCTTTTTGTCACTTCAATAAACACACTTGAAAACAACTGAAGAGTTTGTGCTTGTACAACAATATGCAATGTCTTGACCTGTATTTTCAGTGCAAATATGATGTAAAGTGTGAATCCATCCAATGGACAGTCAGTTTGGGGTACACATAACCAGGGTGAGAGCATGCCACAAGTCACCATCCACCAACCGGTGTGAAAGCAGTCTGTAGTCATCACATTAGTTCACAGTTGTGACCACACCAGTATCTGCAAAAAGGGAAACCATTAGTGACAGTCAATTGAGAAGTAAAAGAAGTAGAGCAACATGAGCCCCTAACATAGCCTACATTTAGCTGGTCACTTCTACTCAGTGATTTGCCCAGCAATTGACTCATAACAACATAAGTGAGGAGAAATCTAATTACCGGCCCTCACACAAGATACCACAGTATTCGCTATGCCATGTTGTCAGTATGCCAATCCCTCCTCTGGACCACCTGTCAGGGAAATTGGAGTCACAGATCAGTTGTGTAAGCACATTGTAAGTCACATGGCATTCCTAGCAACATCTGCTACTAACTGTATGGGATGAGGACACAGTTTGCAGTGGGCGTGTATTTAAGATCAAATCTATTTATTGTTTTATAGAAATATAAACATACAAACACAACTCATCGCGGGACATAAGATGAAGTATATCAGCACAGTAGCAATGTTGTATCTTCATACAAAGGTCCCTCTCATAAATCCCAAAACCATGCCCAGAGGAACCACCCAGTCAGACCTCTCCTTGTTGAGCCATGTGCCCACTGGCAGTGTCCAATAGTGTCCAATAGTGATCCAAGGTGCCAGTCCCACGGATGAGAACCACATAAACATATAAATGAAAACACATCAACAATGCTTCCCTCCGAGAGACCATGTCATCCTTCTGTCCCTCCTCTCCTCTACCCCTTGGGGCGACTCTCCCCTTGCAGAAGCCGATAGAGCTCTGAGATAATTCTCCTATCATCCTTCTTTAGGAACAGCCGTTTCTCAAATGGCGTAAGAGGCCTATCTATTAGAGCTCTGTTCGCCGGCAAGAGAGCCCAGTGCCGAACCTGATAATACATCAGCCTATCTGCCTCCACTAGGCCATAGGCCTCTCTCAAAGGACAACACCCCTTGTTCATCGAAAAGGCTTCCCACCCTCCTACAGCCCCCCTCGTACCAACGTCTCAGGCCTTCCAGACGGAGTCCAGGCTCGAAGTCAGGGTTCGCACCTATGAGGGTCATCGGGGACGGGAAATAAGTCAGCCCTAAACGGCAAGTCACTGTGTCCAATACGCGTAACGTTGTTCCGGTAATAGGGGAAGAATAAAGACCTCCAGCCCTATGCCGGCGCCGGAGCCAAGGCTCCTTCCATATATGAGAGCCCGCCACCGCCTGGTCCATAAAACACCAGTGTTTCTCCGTGAGTGGGCGACTCCACTCCACAAGAAAGCGCAGCTGTGCTGCCTGGAAATATCTCAGAAGACACGGAATCGCCAGTCCCCCACTGCTCTTGGGGCGGTATAAAACCTGCCACGGTAGACGCGCCGGTCGACCCTCCCATATAAATCTCAGGACCGCCGATTGTAGAGTGGCAATCGTCCGGGGAGGTGGGGTCAATGGGAGCACCTGAAACATGTACAGTATTCGCGGCAAGACTGTCATCTTGACCGCAGCCACCCTACCCAGCCAAGACAGTTTATGTCTCCCCCACAACTCCAGGTCCCGCTGTATATCACGTACCAGCTTCGTGTAGTTCAGGCTTGCCGTTTTTGCAGCAAACGTCGCTAACTCAACCCCAAGATAGGAAAGACGTGAGGACGACCAAATAAAGGAATATCGAGCTCTCAAATCCTCCTCGTGATCAGAGCTCAAAGACAGACTAAGGACCTGAGACTTCTGCATGTTCACTTTAAATCCCGAAACCTCGCTAAACTCAGCTAGTAGCTTCATAAGCGCGGGTAAAGAGGTTGCAGGCTCCGCAAGTGTAAGAATCACATCATCTGCATACAGGGTAATAAGATGGTGGTCTCTGCCGAATTTCACACCGGAAACCAAGGGGCTGTCTCGCAAGCGCTGCGAGAGGGGCTCCATATATAGCGCAAACAGAAGGGGGGAGAGCAGGCATCCCTGTCTGGTCCCCCGCCCAACCGGAAACGGCATAGAGAGCACACCATTAACTCGAACCGCCGCTCTAGGGGACCGATAGACGCATTGGATCCAGGATCTAAAGCCCGGGCCCAGACCGAAGCGCTTCAGGACCCGGAAGCGGTATGGCCAATGAACCCTATCAAACACCTTTTCGGCGTCGATAGAGAGGAAGAGCGCCTCTCTACGAGATCTATCAATTTTATCTAGCAGATGCAAAAGTCGCTTCGTGTTATCAGCACATTGTCGGTTTGGAATAAAACCTGACTGATCTGGATCAATAAGACCCGGCATATAAGAATTAAGGCGGTAGGCAAGTATCCCCGTGAATAGTTTGGCATCTATATTCAGAAGTGAAATCGGCCTATACGAAGCACACTCCTCTGGGTCCTTGCCCGATTTATGTATAACAGCAATGGCAGCGTCCAGCATACTCGGCGTCAGGGTCCCCGTCGTCTGAAAGGAATTAAAAAGCTGCACGAGAAGCGGGGCGAGCTCCACGCAGAAGGTCTTATAAAACAATGCCGTGAACCCGTCAGGGCTGGGGGACTTCCCACTCTTTAGGCGGGAAATCGCCTATATAACTTCTTCTGGCCTTATCTGTTGGTCTAGCAGTGATGCCTCCCTCCCACCAAGGGGAGTGATTGCTATGCCCTCTAAATAAGAATCCAGGGCCGTATCGTCCTGCTCATCCGCTGCGTATAAACCCCGGTAAAACCCAGCAAAAGCCTCAGCAATCTGATCACTCGTACAGGCCACTTCACCGGAAGGAGAATGAACCAGTTTGACTGCCGATGCCGCACGCTGCGCTCGCAACCGGTGCGCCAATAGCTTTCCGCATCTACTACTCCCAATATAATATTTGTGCTTAAGTCGTACTACTGCGTACTCCGCCCTATCCCAGTCCAGTCGCTTCAGCTGTTGCATTGCCTTTTCTAACTCTCGCCATATTCTAGGCGCGCCAGTGGATTTATGGGAACGCTCCAGGACAGCTACTCTCTGCTCTAACTTCTCCCTCACCTCTCTCCTCGCTCTATTATCCCTCGCAGACAATGCCATCACCTCACCCCGCACTACTGCCTTCAACGCCTCCCACACAGTCTCCATGGAAGTTCTGCCGTCATCATTAAGGCCAATATAATCCGTAATCGCACGCCGAATCGACTCTACCGCTATCTCACTCTGAAGCAAGGGGTCCCTAAAGCGCCAGCTCGGGGTACCAACGCGACCTACCTCCATGGCAAGTTCAACAGTAATAGGGGCATGATCAGTCAAGGCTCTGGGCTCAATCGTAGCCTCTCTGACCCGGGGCATAAACTCGTGTGAGGCCAAAAAAAGATTGTGCCGTGCATAAGTCTTGGTCGCCGCTGAATAGAAGGAATAATCTGATGTGTGGGATGCGACTTCCTCCACACATCCTCTAAGCAACACTCAGCTAGCCATTGACTCCCCATCTCCGACAATGCCCCAGTCTGCCCAAAGCGTTGACCCGAGCGGTCAAGCTCGTTGTCCATCACCAGATTAAAATCTCCCCCTACCAAGATGGTGCTATCTGGCAAACTAAGTATTGGGGAAATTGACTGTCTCAGGAAAGTCTCCTGCTGGGAATTCGGAGCATAAAGGGAAGCAATGGTGAAAGAGAAGGCCCCAAGCCTTATTCTAATAGCCAGGAACCTGCCTGGGACTTCGTGTACCTTCCCAACTACCTCCCCAGCAAAAGTCCTCGAGAGCAATATTGCCACCCCGCATGTTTCGTAGTTGCTGAGGACCAAAGCTGCCTAGGGAACCATCTTGAGCGCATGCGAAACGTGTCTTTGTGTAGCAAATGGGTCTCTTGTAATAGACAAATGTGACTCCCAGATTTCTCTAGACCTGACAGAATCGCTAACCGCTTGGTTGGGTTGTTAAGCCCATGAACATTCAAACTTAAACACTTAACTGTAATATCATTGCAAGGAAAAAGTCGCCCAGGGGAGGAGAGCACAGGGTCGATCCGCCAATAACTCTCATAAACTGGACTCCCAGGGAAGCACACCAACACACAACCATTGCGCACAACAGGTGCTCACAACAAAAAAGTCCTCTTGCACTCATCTCCAAGGAGGAAAAAGTCTCAACTGGGCTGTAGAACCCCCTCAAGTTCACCAACCAGGCCCATCCACCCCGCCGCCCAGGCCCCTCTCTGACAGCCCGCAGGCCTGCGAAAAAGCGACCCGATGCTGCCCAGCCACCCTCAGGCGCCCCACTCTTAAGTATTGGTCCCAGCTGCCACGTTGCTCACTGCCGTCTGCCGTTCCGACAACTGCTCCGACGTGGTAGGTCGCTGCCGCTTCCTCCTTCTCTCCTTTCTCCTCCAGAGTGGACGGTCCTCTCCGCCCGGGCCCAGCTTCGCACCGAGGTCCTGGCCACCCTCCACCAGGCCCAGGATCCGGTTCGCTTCCGATATTGACTTCACTTGGCGGAGCTGCACCACCCAGCGGAAGATAAGGCGGAACGGGTGACCCCAAGAATATGACACATCATGCGCTCGCAAGTGTTCCGTAATGGGCTTGAATTCACACCGCCGCTGCAAAGTCCGTGCCGAGAGGTCCTGAAATAATTGGGGCTGGTGCCCTCTAAATTGGATCTGCGGCAGATTGCGTGCCCATTGCAATATACTGCCTTGGAGCCCATAGTTATGGACACATGCAAGGATATCCGGCGGGCGATCTCCATCATCTCGAGCCCGGCCCACCCAGTGCACTCTATCAAGCGTAATCTCTCGGGGCTCCTCCAGGCCCAGAACTGAACGGAACAGCTCCACCACAAATTCTCCGATGTCCTCCTTCTCAGCCCCAGACGGCACTCCTCTAATGCGGATGTTATGTCTGCGTGACCGATTCTCTAAGTCCTCCACCGCAAGCTGAAGGAGATCCTGTTGCTCCCGTAAGCGAATACATTCTTGTTGGAGATCTGCCACCTCCTCCCCACGGGAGATCTCACCATCCTCAACCTGTGCCACTCGCTCGCCTAGGGAGGTGACCTCTGCACTCAGCTCTTTTACCTCGTGAGAGATGTCCCTTCGTAGCTCTTGCAAATCACTCCGGAGCGAGTCGAACAGGGAGGCAAGGAAGCCCCTCGTAACTGGAGCCCCCTCATCCTCCTCCACCTCGCCCCTTATCTCCGGAGACCTCGCAGCCGGCGGCCTCTCAGGAGCCCCACGCGGCACTGGGCGAGCCCCGGCGAGCATATCTCTGACAGTCCATTCCCGCTTGGCTTTAGCGGCCACCATCACTCCAGCTCCCCACCTGCGTCGCGCGTCCAACTCAGTCGAAGCCTCCTCACGTGTACGCCCAGGGGTCGTGCCACTTGAAGCCCACCGAAATCAACAGCAGCCACTGACCTCTCCACTCACGGGCAGTGCGCGTCACCTCTCCACCACTCCACGTGCCTCGTCTCCAACTAGGCCCACCACGGGCCGCCCGCACCGCTGATCAGTGGTCCCAGGACCCCCGCGTCATCAAGGGCTGCACCACCCCCGGGTCAGGCCGCCCAACAGCACACCAGCCCACTCGTCTCCCCATCCATGGGGCCCAGTCCTCAGCAGCTCTCAGGGCTCCGGTGCTCCGCGCCACATCAGGGCCACAGCGCAGCCCCGGCCGCACACCAGCAGCGCAGCGCCCTCCTGGGTCGCCACCGTACCACCGCTCGTGGCCGTCCGGCCCCCAGGCCCGAGGCCCGCCACAAGGCCCTAGCTGCCGCAAGCCGCGTCTGCCTGCTGCAGGAGCCGGCACCAGTCATGCGGCACTGCTCCTCTGCTCGGCGCTGCTGCAGGCGTCCCGGGCTCCCTTGGGACACCCTGCAGTCCGCGGCGCTGGGTGCTATCGCAGGGCAACCCAGAAGCACCCAAACTGGGGTCGCAAGGCGATGCCAGAGGCCTAGATGGCGGAGCACGGACCAACAATTCCGCTCACGCCGCCATCTTGGCCACGCCCCAGTGGGCATGTATTTGAAAAAAGCAAAACTACTGACACATTGCATGGGCTGAATAAGCTTGTACAACATCAACATCACCATAACACTGGCATGACTGACCACAGATGGAACAGTGTCAGGTCACATAATGCACACATTTGTGCTTGGCACAACACAGCAGCCACACAGCACTTAACTGTAATGGAGGTATGAACAGTAGTACAGTCTTACCTGAGTGGAAGTACTGCTGAATCAGATGTGTCCTGTTGTCCACATCCTCCTCCTCCTCATCCTCATAACTGTCTTCAGTGTCCTCTGCTGCCACAGGTGCATTGTCTCCTGCAAGCACACCCCTCCTGCAGGAATGGCACATGGCATCTGAGGGCCAAATTGTGCAGCATGCAGCATGCAGCAGGCCACTGCTATCTGGCAGACCTTCCCAGGGGTGTAGAGTAGGGATCCACCAGATATATGGAGGCACCGGAAACCTGGCTTGCAGTAGCCCAAAAGTCCTTTCAATTAACCTTCTGGTATGACCATGTGCTTCATTGTACTGATTTTCTGGCCCTGTCCTCGGATTCCCCACTGGTGTCAACAGCCAGGATAGGTTTGGGTAGCCAGAGATACCTGGAAGGAAGTAGTGAGAGACACATATTACTCATGTACAATAGGACAACTTCAGGTGGCATACAGTGACATACTTTGGGTGAAACCTCAAGCTCACCGTATGAGCCACACTCTCTCTCTCTGTAGTCGTGCTATCACCTGTGGGACTCTGCTATTCCTCAATACATAGGCATCATGCACAGATCCAGGAAACTTGGCAGTAACGTGGGAGATGTATTGATTTGTAAGGCACACCATATGGAAATTTATTGAATGGTAACTCTTCCTATTTCTGTAGACCTGCTCATTTGTCCTGGGAGGGACCAAGGCAATATGGGTTCCGTCAACGGCCCCAATCACATGTGATATGTGACCCATGGAGTAGAATGCAGCCTTCACAGTGGACAAATCATCACCGTGGGGGAATGAGATATAGCTGCTCATGTGTTTCAGCAAGGCAGCCAAAACTCTAATCAGCACATGTGAAAACATTGGCTGTGACATTCCTGCAGCCAAGCCCACAGTCACCTGGAAAGAACCACTGGCCAGGAAGTGGAGCACTGACAGTACCTGTACTGCAGGGTGTATTGCTGTAGTGCTACCAATAGCAGGAATCAAATCTGGCTTCAATTGTTGACACAGTTCAATTATTGTGGCCCTGTCCAGACGATAGGTCATTCTAATGTGCCGCTCCTCCAGGGTAGCCAAGTCAACTAGGGGTCTGTACACGGGTGCTTGCATCCTCCTCCTCCTCCTCCACAGTGGTTGGTATCTAAGTAAACCAGACATCAGAAGTGTGTGACTACAGGAAGGATGGACACACAATATCACAGAACACAGAGCAGTCACATCCAATTAATTCAAACAATGATTGGAATTTGCACTTGTGTCTTTTACATGCAAACGGACTTCCTCAAAAATACAAATACTTTTCATTAGCCATTGTGTCTCACAGGTGTAGTCGGAGTTGTGTGTCGTGATTAGTAACGTCCCATTTGAAATGTTCTGTCAGCTACTCATCTGCAAGCAGTGCACTAGTATGAGATCTAATTTGAGTGCCAAGGTCTACAACCAAACCAAAGTCCGTGGCGGACTGGAAGTGCCTTGGTGTCTACCATCAGTACCTATGACGCACATTAAATTGACCGCCATGCGTACCAGCACCAGGAAATGACAACCGCCTGTTCTGTATACAGGGACAGGTGGAAGTGACCTCACTCTGCCGGCATTTGGCATCATGGCAGCAGGAGGTCTGCACCACCGTGTAACTCCTGTTTAACATGGAAGTCTATGGAGTACAGGAACCAATGATGATCACCGTCAGTGGTGACGGTGTTCACCGGCGTGGCGTGATCACCATTTTGTCTATCACACTTCACTTGACTCCTGACTCTCAACACATCAACACCTCCACTGCATGTGCTGCTGTGTCCTGTGTCTGGTACCCATGATGGCCCGTGTTACAGGGGATAGGGCCCTAGCCTTCACATCTGAGGAACTCCAGAGGCTTCTGGTGGGGTCCTACACTTGTATGGACAGTTGTATGGGCCTCCAGATCAATAGGTGAGCCCCTTTTGGGTACTTTGGATGCAATATGGCTTTATGTAGAAGTCTGTGTGTGCTGGCAGTGTGTCATTTGGGGAGTGTATTTTTGCTGCATGCAATGTGTACGCAGAGGTACGAGTAATGTGTGAGATTGATGTGGGATCTATGCAGTATGTAAGCCATTGCTGTAACAGAATTTAGTGTGAAGTTCATGGGGTCCTTTTGTCTGTTTTCCCTATGCAGGTCAGCGCCCATCAGAAAAAAGGGTTATGGCGTGCCATCGCCAAGGACGTGCGGACCCTGGGGGTACATATCCGGCGGAGCACCCACTGCAGAAAGAGGTGGGAGGACCTGCAACGCTGGGCCCAGAAGACCACGGAGGCCCAGCTGGGGACATCCTCCCAACCAGGAATGGGTGCCCGTTGGACCCTGACCCCCCCTAATAGCCCGCATACTGGCGGTGACCAACCCAGAGTTGGATGGGCGCTTGAGGGAAGCACAGCAGCCACAAGGGGGTGAGTATACACTGTGTGGAATTCTTTTTTGATGCCTGCAATGTTGTATGGGTGCATATATACCCATTTAGCTAGTCTTGTAGAGTCCTGCTTAGCAATGATGAGTGGTATGTACATTTGGTATTGGCAAGTAGCTGGCATACCATGGCAGACATGGCTTAGTGAGTCCCAATAGGTGTGCAGATGGTAGCGTTTAAGTTCATTTCTGCATTTTTTCCCAGGCAATAGTTTAGTATTGTGGTTCATACTGCACAGTGTTAGTTCCAGTGAGTCATTGTGAGTGTATGCCATATGTGCTGTTGCTGAAATTGACCCTATGCTCCCTTTCTCTCTCTCCCACCCTCTCTCCTTTTCTCATGCTGTCCTTATGTGCATCAGCATCATCTGGCAAAGGAGCATGGGCCCCAGCGAGTGGGGAAGCTGCAGCCCATGAGACCCAGGAGGCAGAGTCGACCGATGCCGAGGGGATCAGTGTGTTGGAGGGCGAGGGGGGCACTACGGTTGAGACAGGAGCTGATACTACTGACTCTGATTCCTCCTCCAATGGAAGCTCCCTGGTCCTGGCGGACCCCTCTGGGACCACCCCAGCTACATCTTCTTCCGCCACACCCCGTACCAGCACCGCCCTCCCAGTAGCCCCCCACCCAGTTGCCCCACCCGCTCACCCAGGAGGGTGGCCATCTCATTCGCCCCAGGCCCCTCAGGCCCTGCCCCAGTTGGCCCTGTTGCCCTCACTGAGGAGGCTATTGACCTCCTTAGATCCATCTCTGTAGGGCAGTCAACCATAGTAAATGCCATTTAGGGGCTGGCATCCCAGATGCAGTAATGCAATGCCTCCATGGAGGGCTTTCACTGTGGCTTAGCTGTCCCACAGAGATCGTTTCAGGCTCTGCCCTCCTCTTTGATGTCAGCCAGTGTCCCTGGTTCTTCTGTCCCCCTTCCAACTACCTGTTCCCAGTCCCAAAGCGCTCTCCCCCCACCCATCCCAAGCACACAATCAGATGAGCATGCACTCAAGACAACAGACAGGACTCGCAAAGAGAAGCACAGGCACTACAGATCACACCACACGCATATACACAGCCAACACACAGAGGCACACACAACAGCCACTGCCTCCACCGTCTCCCCCTCCTCCTCCTCCCTCAGTCACATCAACCCTCAAACCTGCAAGCACTGCATCATCAGTCCCAGATCCTGCCACCTGTACAGCTTTGCCCTCTGTCACCACAACAGCAGACATGCAGACTAGCACCCCATTCACCACATGTGCAGTCACCACCACCACATGTAGCACACCCACCTCACTTGCAGACACCACTTCAACATATATGCACACAACCTATTTGTCCTCTCCCACCCTGTCTGCCCCCCCTCCAAAAACAAGTAAATGCTCCCACTCAGATATTCAACAGCTATCCACCTCACACATGCACACTGTGCATGCACCTGCAACCCAGTCCAGAAAAACCTACTCTTCCTACAACCACTCCCTCTACTCCCAAACCTCTTCCCACACTCCGCCCCACTGTACCAAAAAAACTTTTCCTTGTTCACCTTGACCTCTTCCCTACTCCTCCCCTACCGTCTTGTCCATAAAAAGAAGGTCCCTCTCCCCCAGCCCAGTACCTCCAGCCCCCAGACCTCTCAAGGCCCCCCTGGTGTTGCCCATGTCCCTCCCCTTGCAGCAAAAGCTCACACTAAGGGGCACAAGACTGCCACTCCGACCCCGCGCTCCAAGCACACTCCTCCGTCCCACTAAACAGGAGAGCAAAGGCCCGCCCCCTCCCAAATCCAAGGACCCCGCAACATAGATGAATTTTGACGCATTCCCAGATTTACCTGAAATTGTGAACCTGGGAATGCGCCAAAAAGATACGCCTCCCCAGGAGAGGTGTAATGAGAAGAAATAGGTTTATTTCTCCTCGTTTTTTCCTCTTTCTATGTGTGCTGCATTTTGCAGCACACATTGAAAGAGGAAAAAGTTTCTCAGGATTGTTTTTATGCAGGAAAGTGCCTCTTCCTGCACAAAAATAATCCTGCAGGCAATGCAGGCACCCTTGCGCTGTGGTGCAAGGGTGCCTGCGTTGCTGCTAGGCTGCCAAAAGGGCACCAGTGCAGGGAGAAATGTTAGGAGTGCCGTATTGAATAAATACAGCGCATTCCTGCCCTTTCCCTGTGATGCAATGCAGTGCAGCAAGGTGACTTGCTGTGCTGTCCTGCACCACAAAGCCCATAAATGTGCGCCCAAGTTGTCAGAGAGGTCCTGGTATTTTACCGAAGGTGGGAGCCACTGCATGGTTGTTAAGGAGTATTGGTATCAGTTCTTGGTTGTACCTTTTCCAAGGTTTCTCAAGAGTAAGAAACCAAAGTGAGTGTCCTGGACAGACACGCATTTCCAACTTTCAGGTCCCTTGTGCCTTGCACTCTACCGGGGCCCTCACCATGTGCATCCACAGATTAACAACAGATTGACAAAGGTAGTCCATAGCCTAATTGACAAAGTTGTTGTATAATGCCCCATTACGTTCCTCAGTAGCAAACACTTGCTATGGGAACACAAATCATCCATCAATGAGAAGAAACGTTTCATCCTTAACGCACCTGTGCAGAGACTGCAACCATACCTCTATGCTTAATACCTAATGGTCCAGACCAAACATGGTGGCTAGGCAGATGCTCACAAACACATCTGCTAAGGCAACAGACATGAAGGGGAAAACAATAGGCCCTGACATTATAACCCTGGTAAAGCTGCATGTTTTAGAGCAGTGGTTCGCAACCTATGGTCCGGGGACCACTGGGGGTCCGCGAAGCCTCCTAAAGGGGGTGCGCGACCACTTAGAAAATTAAATAATATTAACAGATTAATAAAGTGTATATACATAACGTGGCTAAAAACTAAATTAGTATCCTCAGATTGAGTCACAGGAGCAGTGCAGGTGCGTCAAACAGAACATAGTATGGACGATGTGTGGCTTCAATTGAGTATAGAAAAGCTCCAATCTTCCTATTAAAATTAAGGCCCATATTTATACTTTTTAGCGCCGCATTTGCGTCATTTTTTGATGCAAAAACTAGTGCAAACTTACAAACTACAATTGTATTTTGTAAGTTTGCACTGATTATGCGTAAAAAAACGACGCAAATGCGGCGCTAAAAAAGTATAAATATGGGCCTAAATCTTTTTTTTTTACTTATTTGTTTGCAAATTAAATAAAATGTGTTATCATTTGTGTATGTGTTTGATGAATCCTTGTTTCATTATTTTTGTGTACTGTTTGGTGTTTCAAATCATCAACAATGTTGAGGCTGGGGTCCCCGGCTTCCAGTAATAACTCAGTGGGGGGCCCCCAGATTTCAGTAATGATTCAGTGGGGGTCCCTGGGTTCCAGTAATGATAAAGTGGGGTTCCACAGAAGTCAAAGGGCTGGGAACCACTGTTTTTAGAGGTATATTCTACAGTATATTCTACTGAGATAGATCTAATAGTCTTCCTGTATTTTGTGGCGAAATGATACATGCTAACAGTGTTCTACAAGCATTCAGCCTATCAGAGCCAGGTGCAGGACTTTGTATCCAATAAGTCAGGAGCAGAAGAATTATGCACCAACGCCCCATTCATTTCCAGCATCATAAGCTGGTGTTGGTGGTATGTGATCTTAGTCAGCTTCAAATAATGGAGGCTATCATCTAATTCGTTGTTTGATATTTTTCCTCAAGCTTGAAAACAGTTTCTCCTAGGCAGACGGTTTTCGCTATGGATTTACATTTGAGGATGAAATGAACCTATGGTCTTGCCTTTTTTCACTGATTATGAGGTGCCTCACAATTTCACAGGAGATTGTACCCATCACAAACATCTGATTCACAGAACTCCTAATTGCGCTATGTTAGTTACTGCACATATCAGAATTAACTGGTCTTAATAAATGTTTAAAAACGTGGCTTTTCCTATTTTGTATTCTTACTTTTGGTGGATGCAGCAACACTTTCAATGGCCAATTAGTTTCTGTCCCCAAGATACCCTTGTATAGCACTTTATGAAAACAAATTTGAACTTCTTTTAATTTTGTATTGGAGAGTGCTGTTCATAACACATAACTATGAACTTCAAAATAACATTCCCACCCCATACTTCAAGTTACAATGTCAACCCCAGTGCAAGGAATAGCCAGTTGCATTCCTGTCCCCTATGTCTCAAACTCTTAACTTTAGCTAACAATCAACAAGAAAGTTCAATATGTAATTGAAAAACCTATTCCTATCTTCCACCTTATGCACCCAGAAGAACTTTGAGAGGTCTTCCATTCTTTGTTCTGTTACCTTTGAGGTGCAAAATATGTAGTGTTGACGGCTCATTGAATAAATCAGAGACCACCCACCCCTGTAACTGCAAGGGTCTCTGTTTTTCTAACATGTGACGGATTTGACGTAAAAACCATGGGTTAGCAAAGAAATGGATTTCACTTTTAAAGTTATGTCTGCTGGCCTTGAAATTATTTCACTTTTAAAGTTATGTCTGCTGGCCTTGAAATTGTCACTGTGGGTTCTGGTGCAATTATATTTGGTTGTCTAAAGCTCAAATAATTGGTGTTGAGAACACATAAGTGGACAGGTTCAGCGTACTGGACTATGCTCCGCATAGAGGGGAGTTGCATAACACTGTGGTGAAACTTCTTTTATGATCCTGGGGTAACCACAAACAGTCAGTGTTTGCCTTCAAGAACAACGCAAAAGGCACCATTTTCACAACCTGACTGGGAGACAGCACTTGCTTCCATGAGAATGGTTTTCAAACCAGTGGTGTTGGTGACAGTGCCCTTGTGTATTTCTGGTGCCCTTGATTGTCAAATATATTGACAAGTTGCAGAGAATTGCCCACCAAATGACACTAGTGGCTCACAGATAGCCAAACAGGTTCTGTTCTCGCACCCTCAGAACTTTACTAGAAAGATCTGTTGCTGGAACCTTCTTGGGAGTGCTCCAAAATCAGCAAAGTGGTTTAGTTCTTCATCTTTGCCATCATTAAAAGAACCTGGGGCTAGATGTCTGAAACTTATGAATAGCGATGTCCAAATAGCAGTTTGCTGTGTATTCCTATTAGGAAATCGCAAGTTAGTATGTACCTATGATTTAACTCCTTAATTTGTGAGTCGCTACTCAGTAGCATTGTAATTTAGGAAATTAGTAAAAACAATTTTCAAAATTGTGACAGAGGTCGCAAATTGCAAACGTGATTGCAAATACAGGAAAAACATATCCTGGTCATGGGTATTCACCACTGAACCAGGAAGTGCTTCACAATACATGCCTGGAGATCAGTCTGAGTGAACGTGGAGTGGAGGTGGAGGGCAGCTTCCATTTCGATTTCACATTTTTATACAAACCCCATTAACAGCAATGGGCAGCCAAAGTGCAGAAAAGGATGCAGGACGCAGAAAGAGAAAACTAATGTTTTCTGAGAAGGATCTGGAGATCCTAACCGAAGAGTACTGCCAAAATTATGAAGTACTGTTTGTAAGGGCCCCCATATCTGTCCCGGAGTCCCAAAAGAAAAGAAAATATGGCATGATATGCAGACCAAAATCAACGCAGTAGGAGTCATCCACAGCTCCACTGATGAGATTAGGAAGAGGTTGTATGACCTCAGTTCGCAAACAAAGAAGAAGGTGGCAACACAACGGTCTGAGTCCCGGGACCAGGAGGTGGCCCCTCAGCTATACCCCGCCCCACTGAACTGGAGTCCAAAGTTGAGACCACTCTGGAGCCTGAATCTGGTTGGGATTTGGAAACATTGACACCTCCACACAGGGAACATCACAAAGTAAGTGGACCTAAATCTATGCCCAAAGTTCATTAACATTGAAGCTTAAATCAGATAGGTGTTTTTTAAGTTATTAAAAAAGTTATAGTCATAGTGCATTATGGGACATATAGTCTAAAAGTTAGCACTGTAGTCACTGCTAGACATTTATTATTCTGATGCTATCAAAACTGAAACATTGATGTCATTATATCAGTGGTTAAGTGCAATTTCATTTTTTACCCAGATCTCCCTGAGGAACATATTGATGACATCAATGTGAAAGCAGTGTAGAACTCAAACAAGGCAGCTGAAGAATCCATAACTATAGTCAGTCAGCCAAGCACACCTTCTGCCCAATGTAGCACTGCAACATTGTCAACACAGGCACTGTTAATGGAGGATGGTAATGTCACTCTGCCTAATAGTTCCAACAGGCACCCAGGTCTGAGGCAGTGACTGCAGAGTGTCCCAGTGTGTGCACAGTCGCCATCATGAGGCACATCATGCTGCAGATCCTGAAGCAAATGCAGAGTTGTTTGGAGGCCTTGAAGCGTCCAAGATCCAAGTTCAGCATCAGTAAGATAAGCAGATGAAAGTAATGGACAAAAAGATGCAGAACATGCAGCAATGCCTGACATATGGATTTGATACTATTGGCACCCAATTGGCTAACATGAATGCAAAAATGGGCAGCCTCACCACCGCTGTAGAAAACTTATGCCAGCCCATAGTCAAAGGGGTCGAGACGGGAGAACTACAGCTAGAATGGATGGGTTAACCCTTTTCATTGGTAGATTGGCCAATGCCAATTCCACCCTATCAAGATGAACAGTAATCGTGCAGGTGGAAATGGGACACTTTAGTGAGGAAGTTGCTAGGGGCTAATGGCAGTTGAGGTGCTACAAAATGCACAAATAGCAAGTGGTCTTGCTGATGCCCCTCAAGACAATGAAGACATGTCAAGTGTAAGCAGCATCTCTGCCACTGATGCACGTGTCCTGTGATGCAGCAGCAATTGTACTTTTGCTAGAGAACAAGTAGGCTCAACCCATGTGGGACATAGTCGCAAGAGGCACTAAAGGACACAAAACAGTGTTTTTAATATTTGCTGCATAATTGTAATTTTGGTGATGTAACCAACATATCTTTTGCACTTCTCTCACCATTAGGATGTCATACCGTTGAAAATATTAGAGCAATTTAAATAGTAGCCTGACACTAAAGATTGCTTCAGTTTGCTACATCTAATCTGCTTTCATCATTTAATTGATTGTGCTCACGTAGAACTTACCTTGAAAAGTAATTTGTTGCAACGCGGTCCCGTCCGCA
The DNA here is from genome assembly GCF_031143425.1 of Pleurodeles waltl. NCBI lineage: Eukaryota > Metazoa > Chordata > Amphibia > Caudata > Salamandridae > Pleurodeles > Pleurodeles waltl. Next base: position 1,695,556,290 of record NC_090440.1, read on the forward strand.
TCCCCCTCCATTGCTGTACTCTGGTCTCAAGGGTGCTGAATCGGGGGCTCAGGACCCTCATCTTTAGAATCAGTGTCACTCGTAGTGATGAGTAGTCCTCATCTGGTAGCTATGTTATGCAATATGACACATGTTGCCACCATTTTGGATGCTGTCTCAGGCGCATACTGTTGAGTGCCTCCACTTTTGTGAAGGCACCAAAATCTAGATTAGAGGATGCCACATATACATTCTATTTCAGCACTTGTGTGCTGGTGAGCAATATTGTAACACCTTTCGTTTTGGTTTGCTGGGGTTAAGTATGGTAAAAAAAAACATATGTGTCAGTATCTAATGCCTTAAGGCATATGTACTGTCACCCGAACCAAAAACATAAGTGTGGCATGCTTAACATTTGCAATTGATGAATACAATCATATGTGTCATTGTACTGCATCACATTACCTAATAGCCATCATCAAATTCCCCTCTTTCCAGAAGTCAGTGTATTCCACTGTGCCTGAAGATGGAGGAGTCATGGGTGCTCCCAGGGTATTGTGACACTATATTAGTAATTAAGTTGTGTGTGTCAGAGACAACTTGTGTGTTCAGGGAGTGGGTATTTTCCTATTCCTAAACAGGTATTCTATATAGGCTGGAGGACAATTTAAAACATGAGTTTCATTTATGCACCCTATAACATGGTGAACTTTGACAACCCTATAAAAGTTTGATTTTGTACTTTGAATTTCCTATATGTACCTGTTGATATCTTGGAGCATGGCATCTAAAAACAAATCTGACAAAAATGCGAGAGTGCATGTGGGACACCCAACTAGCAATCACACCCTGGTAACTGCCAGAGGCCAAAAGTTGTAATGAGCACAATACCTGCACGAGTGGGGACGGCATTGCTGCGCAGAGTACTGCTTTTAACATTTTATGACTGCACTGCTTAGCCTTTATTTCTCAAATATTTCCCCTCTGTTGTAAAATGTTAAGCCAGGCTCTAATTATCTTCTCCTGTCTCCGCCTCCTCCTCTTCTAATAAACAGCCAGTGGTTGCATCCTTCTCACAATCTCAAACAGAGCAGCCATTGTGGAAACCCTTGAAGCATTCTTGAATAGCTTTTATGGTTTGCACAGTTACCATCTAAAAGGAATTTGTGTTACATTGCATGTTCAAATGGGCATTTATATCACTAGTGGCTAACTGAGACACCCTCAAACATAAGGTTTGTAAGTCGAAATTATCAAATGGGTTGCAAAAAACACTGATTCACTAAATGGTTGCATCGTATCTTCTTCATTCGCCAGCCTATTTGCCAGTCACAAAAACTTTGTATATGTAGCCCCTGGTTTCTTGCGTTTAGGACTGCCATTTTAGGATTAATATAAGCCTACACTGGTAACCAGGAATCTATCTATTGGATGCCAATACAAAAAATGTTGGTGGTAATTTTGTCACTGGATGTTCAAGAAGAAGGTTAATTCGATTACATGTACCCCACATTAAGTTCTGCTTGGTGTTTCGCATCTGGCATTGCAGACACTTGAAGTTGTAAAATCCTACATGTTAGTAATTGGTGCCTATACGTATAGGAACTAGGCCAAAGGAAGATATTTTTCCTTTAGAATGGTGTGTTCAGAATACTTTGATCAATCAATCAATCACAGAATTTGTAGAGCGCGCTACGTAGCCGTTAGTGTTTCAAGGCACTGGGGAGGGGGCTGCTACTGGTCGAAGAGCCAGATCTTAAGAAGTCTCCTGAAGGCGTGTAGGTCCTGGGTCTGTCGTAGGTAGGTAGGGAGGGTGTTCCAGGTCTCGGCGGCGAGGAAGGAGAAGGATCTGCCGCCGGGGGTCTTGCGCTGGATGCGGCGAACGTTGGCGAGGTTGGCGGAGAAGAGTTGCCGGGTAGGGGTGTAGAAGTTGAGTCTGTTGTTCAGGTAGGCTGGACCAGTGTTGTGGAGTGCTTTGTGTGAGGAGCTTGAAGGTGATCCTCTTGTCCACGGGGAGCCAGTGTAGGTTTCTCAGGTGATGCGAGATGTGGCAATGGCGGGGTACGTTGAGGACCAGTTGGACGGAGGCGTTCTGGATGCGTTGGAGGCGTCGTATGTTTTTTGCTGAGATGCTTGTGTAGAGTGCGTTGCCGTAGTCTAGCCTGCTGCTGACGAGGGCCTGGGTAACCGTTCTTCTTGTTTCTGTCGGGATCCATTGTAGATTCTGCGGAGCATACGGAGGGTGTGGTAGCAGGAGGAAGAGACTGCGTTAACCTGATTGGACATGGAGAGCGAGGAGTCGAGGATGAAACCCAGGTTGCGAGCGTGGTTGGTGGGTGTTGGCGGGGCTCCCAGTGAGGTGGGCCACCAGGAGTCGTCCCAGGCGGAGGGGTTGCGTCCGAGGATGAGGACCTCCGTCTTGTCAGAATTCAGCTTCAGGCGGCTGTATCTCATCCATTCGGCGATGGACTTCATTCCCTCATGGAGGCTGGCCTTGGCGGTGTGAGGGTCTTTGGTGAGGGATAGGATGAGCTGGGTGTCATCGGCGTAAGAGAGAATGTTGAGGTTGTGCTGACGGGCCAGTTGAGCGAGGGGGGGCCATGTAGACGTTGAACAGCGTTGGGCTCAAAGAGGAGCCTTGGTGGACGCCGCAGATGATGTTGGTGGCCTCGGAGTGGAAGGGTGGGAGGCGGACTCTCTGGGTTCGGCCGGAGAGGAAAGAGGAGATCCAGTTGAGGGCTTTTTCCTGAATTCCGGCTTCGTGGAGGCGGGTTATTAGGGTGCGGTGGCAGACCGTGTCGAAGGCGGCGGATAGGTCCAGGAGGATGAGGGCAGATGTTTCGCCGTTGTCCATTAGCTGTCTGACATCGTCTGTGGTGGCGAGGAGGGCAGTGTCGGTGCTGTGGTTTCGCCTGAAACCAGACTGGGAGGGGTCCAGGATGGAGCTGCTCTCGAGGTGGTGGATTAACTGAGCGTTAACGATCTTCTCGGTGACCTTCGCCGGGAAGGGGAGCAGGGAGATCGTCTGAAGTTTTTGAGGTTGTTGGGGTCTGCTTTGGGCTTCTTAAGGAGGGCATGGATTTCGGCGTGTTTCCAGTTTTCCGGAAATGTCGCAGTTTAGAAGGATAGGTTAATGACTTTTCGAAGTTGTGGGGTGATGGAAGAATCGGCTTTGTTGTAGACGTGGTGGGGGCATGGGTCTGATAGAGATCCTGAGTGGATGGAATTCATGATCTTGCGTGTTTCTAAGTCGTCTACGTTGGTCCAGGTGGTCATGCGGATGGAGCCGTTGGACTTTACGGGGGTGGGGTCTGTCATGGGCGTGGTGTTGAGGCTGTCGTGGATGTCGATGATCTTTTGGTAGAAGAAAGTGGACAGGGCGTCGCAGAGTTCTTGGGATGGGGGGATGTCGTTGATGTTGGAGCTGGGGTTGGAGAGCTCTTTCACAATGCAGAAGAGCTCTTTGCTGTCGTGTGCGTTGCTGTTCAGGCGTTCTGTGAAGTGTGATCTCTTGGCTAGTCTGATAAGCTGGTGGTGCTCGCGGGTGGCTTCCTTGTGGGCTGTAAGGGCTGTCGGGTGTGTGTTCGAGGAGCCATTTCTTCTTTAGTTTCTGGCAGATGCGTTTGGAGGTGAGGAGTTCGTCTGTGAACCAGGTGGCTTTTTTACTTTCTTGGTTGGCGGTGGGACTCTTGAGTGGAGCGAGGGTGTTGGCGCAGTCGTAGATCCACCGTTGGAGGCTGAGTGCGGCGGTGTCTGGGTCGGTGGAATCGGGGGTGGGTTCTGGGCGAGGGTGCTGTTTAGCTGGTCTTCGGTGACTTTGCTCCAGTGACGGCGGGGGGGTTGTTGGGTGCGGTGGTGCTTGATATTCTTCTTGAAGGTGAAGTGGACACAGTGGTGGTCGGTCCAGTGCATTTCGGTGGTGTGGTTGAAGGTGACGTGGGTGCTTGCAGAGAAGATCGGGTCAAGCGTGTGTCCGGCGATGTGGGTGGGTGTGGTGACGAGTTGGCTGAGGCCGAGGTTGGAGAGGTTGTCAAACAGAGATGCGGTATTGGTGTCATTTTTGTTCTCCAAGTGGAAATTGAGGTCTCCAAGGAGGATGTAGTCTGTTGATGGGAGCGCGCGGGTGCTGGTCAGGTCGGCGATGGAGTCGCTGAAGGGTGCTCGTGGCCCAGGGGGTCTGTAGATGAGCGTTCCTCTGAGAGTGGTGTTGGGGTCTGTGTGGATTCAGAAGTGCAGGTGTTCCACGGTCTTGAGGGTGTCGTCGGTGTGGGTGTGGATTTTGAGGGTGGATTTGTGGGCGATGGCTATTCCTCCCCCAATTCCGTTGGCGCAATCTTTTCTGGTGATCTTGTAGCCATCCGGGATGGCTATGGCGATGTCAGGTGCTGAGGCGTCATTCCACCAGGTTTCGGTCAGGAAGGCTACGTCTGGGGCGATGGTGTCGAGCAGGTCCCAGAGTTCAATGGCATGCTTGCGTGCGGAGCGTGTGTTGAGGAGTATGCAGTGGAGGTGGTTGGTACCAGTTGTTGCTGGTTTCCTAGTTCTGTCGCAGGTGAGGTAGCAGGCGCGGCAGGAGAAGGGTCCTTTGGTGTTCCTCGGGGAGGCTTGGAAGCAGGTTGTGAGGCGGCCGGGGTTGAGGGCGTTGAGCTGGTTGGCCGTGTAGATGCGTCTGGTGGTGCGGGGGACGTGCGGACCAGGGGGGTAGCGCTGGGCGCGGTCCAGGCGCAGACGGGCTTGCCTCTGGCGTACCTCCGGCACACCAGCAGCGCGGACGCACAGCGCCCGCCATCAAGAAGGGAGGGGGAGGTCGGAGCAGCTGGGAGGCGGGAGGGATCGGCGAATGGGAGCGCGAGGGGGCGGGCCGCGGGGAAGCAGCGGCAGGGAAACGCGGCTCAGAGGGCCGGCGGGGGAGCGCAAAAGGGGCAAGAAAAACAGTCGCAAAAGCAAAAAGGCACAAAAAGTCAACAGTGGCACAATAAAACACTAAAAACAAGGCACAGAAAAAACAGTCACAAAATGGAAAACGGCACAATGCACACGAGTCTAGCGACGCTTACCAGAAGCCCACTAGACACCAGGGATGAGGCGCAGGCAGGTGCCTGCGGGTGGAGGAGGGCCTCGAAAACGCGAGTAGCAGCGTGGGCCAGGAACACGGACACAGCAAGGTGGTGCTGCGGTCGTGGGGGAGCGAGTTCCTGACCGAAGGCAGGTCAGAGGTCGCTCACCTCCGACGCGCAGCGCACGCCATTAAGAAGGGGGGAGGGAGGAGCAGCTGGGAGGCCGGAGGGATCGGCGAATGGGAGCACGAGGGGGGCGGGGCCGCGGGGAAGCAGCGGCGGGGAAACGCGGCTCTGAGGGCCGGTGGGGGAGCGCACAAGGGGCAAGAAAAACAGTCGCAAAATCGAAAAGGCACAAAAAGTAAACAGTGGCACAATAAAACGCTAAAAACAAGGCACAGAAAAAACAGTCACAAAATGGAAAACGGCACAATGCACACGAGTCTAGCTTCGCTTACCAGAAGCCCACTAGACACCAGGGATGAGGCGCAGGCGGGTGCCTGCGGGTGCAGGAGGGCCTCGAACACGCGAGTAGCAGCGTGGGCGGGGGTCAGGGACACGGACACAACAAGGTGGTGCTGCGGTCGTGGGGGAGCGAGTTCCTGACCGAAGGCAGGTCAGAGGTCGCTCACCTCCGACGCGCAGCGTCCGCCATTAAGAAGGGAGGGGGGAGGGAGGAGCAGCTGGGAGGCGGGAGGGATAGGCGAATAGGAGCGCGAGGGGGGCGGGGCCGCGGGGAAGCAGCGGCGGGGAAACACGGCTCAGAGGGCCGGCGGGGGAGCGCACAAGGGGCAAGAAAAACAGTCGCAAAATCGAAAAGGCACAAAAAGTAAACAGTGGCACAATAAAACGCTAAAAACAAGGCACAGAAAAAACAGTCACAAAATGGAAAACGGCACAATGCACACGAGTCTAGCTTCGCTTACCAGAAGCCCACTAGACACCAGGGATGAGGCGCAGGCGGGTGCCTGCGGGTGCAGGAGGGCCTCGAACACGCGAGTAGCAGCGTGGGCGGGGGTCAGGGACACGGACAGCTCCTTCATTTGGCTCCCATTGTTAGAAGGCCCCCTCCTGTTTGAGATTTAAATGTTGGTGTATGAAGTCATCGCATCCAGCATAACATTGAATGTTGTGAGCGGGTAGAATCACCATGTTGCAAATACCGCCCCTATGTAGATCCGTATGCGGTTTGTGGTGTAGTAAAATTGTTTTAAAAAGTATGTGGCTCCTTTATTACTGAATATTCACCTGGACTTTAATGTGAACCAGGAAATCTTTCTTCATACATATTTTTTTAATTCTTCTTTAGAAGACTTAAAAAAATATGTGATATGTGATATGCTAACAATTAGTGAGTCGCAATCAGTTGCTAACTGACTTGCTAACCATTAAAATTACAATTGGTATGTACTATCTCAAGAAATTACTTCAGTCGCTAAAATTGCATACCAATTCGAAGAAACAGTGAGTTGTTATTCTACCAGCATTTTTTAATTGCAATAACGAACCATAAATTGGATATACAAATGATTTACACATTGTGACTAGTTGCACATAAGTACATTTTGCATTTGCAAATGACTTCAAGTGGATTTAGGTGGTAAAATGATGAAAATTATAAAAGGGATCCCAGAATGAATTTCTCCCACAGTGGCAGCGTTGTGTGCTGTGGTGGGAAGGATGGTGTTTCCAGTCTTAGGTTAACCATTATTTAAAAAAGAGGTGGAAATATTTCCAAAGTACAGGCTTAGAAGTCCGTTTTTTTGATCTAATACAAGAACTAGATCCAAAATTAGGGAGGACAACTCAAACAAGCCCGGCTACACCAACATGTGCAAAATGTTCGCTTCCACTAATTTTGAAAGCCCTGTTGCAGCGGCAGGTCAGGTCGCAGAGTGAGCTACCCAGAGTTTTTTTGCAGATGCTATGTTGAGTATATTTAATAACCAGATTATTTTCCCATATACTCAACAGCAATTGGAGGACACAAACCTGCAATTCCATAGAATTGCACATTTCCTACATGCAATTGGCTGTGTTGATAGAATACATATTCCTGTACGACTCTCTCTGCACCAGATATTTTGCATAGGAAATGAAAAGTTAGCATAGCCTTAATAAACCGATTGTCTGCAACGCTCAATTTATCACAAGAGATATTATGGCTAAATATCTGGATAGGCACTGTGCTCTAAGCAGTCGCCTTGCTAGAGGTGAATTTGGTGGTGGATATTTATTGGGTAAATTATAGTCTAGCATTATTTTTAAAAATGTTTAATGTCTGATTGTTAGCAATGAACTAAAAAGAAGTACAATTTTTGATTTCAGCTGACAGTGGCTCTGCTGCCTGGCTCTGACCACTAACACTATACTTTAATGGTGTCACTCTAAGTGAAAGCTGATATAACAGTGCTCACAAACTAAGTCAATTGAGAGACCTTTTAAAATGTTAAAAGGAAGCGTCAGATGTCATCATGAAGTGGGGGCACTTTTTTATACATTGGAGACACATGTAAACGTATAGCAAGCTGTACAATAGTGCATAACATAGCTACTTAGAAAAAGGCATTTAATCTGTAACAATGGATTATGAATCTGACTATAAAAAAAAAACCTTGCACCATCACAACAAATGTTAGGTCTAGAAACTGTATGTGCTGCTGACTGAAGGGCACGCATTACAGACATAACAGACAACTGTTTTTAAGGTAGGTTATTTAAATGCTAACTCATTCATAAACTTTACAAAATATACTTAATATATAAACGACTGTTTGTTTTCTTCACAAATCTCCATTTGTTGTAAAAAAAGAAAAATCAGTCTCGCTGTATTTTTTCAAACTACAAAAAAATGTCTTAAATTATATATATGTAAACTTTTAAATGTGTAAAATAAAGGCAAAGATACATCGGTTTAATGCTTCCTTCTTCCTTTCGCTCCGGTACCACTTTCAGGGTGCTTGTGGCTTTGAACTTCTGCTCCGAGTCTCCCCTCGCTACGTTTTGAATAGAGATGCCTCCTCACTTTCCCCCATCACTGGTTACACTTTTGCAATGCATGCAGCTTGTAAATCCTCTGAAGTATTATTAATTTGGACTAAACCCCTAGTGACATCCCCACGAAAATGGCCCATCTCCACCCTAAATTGACAGTCTAGCAAGCAGTAACAATTTGCTAGTCAGTTAACAGAACTGCCAAACCCACTCAGTCTGTTCATAATCTGTGCATTTGTACACTGCTTTCATCGGTTATAATATGAAAAAGAGCAGTGACACCACCTGTAAATTCAGTCTTTTTTGTATTAAGTGCAGTTAAACCAGGAGGTGTGGCCAAGATGGCGGGTTCTCTTTATCTGAGCTCCCGACCCTCCAAAGCATCCTTCATCTTTGAGCTTGGAAAGGCTGGAAGCATCATGCCACCTTGACAAGGGTTCCAGCTCTCCTCTGGTCCTCCCTGGAACCCCACACGGGCCGCGCACTCTAGCTCTCGGCTGTGATTGGCAGCTGGCGGGTAGCTCGGCCCATATGTGCTGACCTTCCCAGGCCTGCAGTGACTGAGTTCCGGTGGGTGGGACCGGACAATGAACTACGCCGACTATGGACAGCTGACCCCATGCCCATAGCAGAGGTTGATGGGCTGAAGTTAAAGTTCCCATGGATCTGAGAGTGAAAGGAGTAGTGACCACAGCCACAGCCTTAGGAGGGGCTTCAGAGCCAGCCAGCAGCCGTTTCCAGTCAGCTACTTTGAAGGGGAAAACCGTGGAGCTAGCCACCTGCCTGGATCTATGAGGGAGGCACTTCAGCACCTCTTCAGTCAGGGCCTCAAGGGCGGGCCACAAAGAGTTCAGAGGGTGGGAGAAACCACCTTTAGAAGCAGTCCTTTGCTTTGCTAAATTAATTATAATGGTGGTGCTTATGCTCCAGGAGACCCACCTACTGGGCACTCAATGCTCCTTTCTGAGCCATTACAGATATGGCAGTGTATCATGCTGGTTTCTCCAGGGCTCGAGAGGGGTAGCAATTCTACTAAGAAAGAATTTACCCCTTATGGTTATGAAGGTACTCTTACACACTCTGAGCAGATACGTGGGGGTGGAAGGACCCCTGGAAGGGACACAGCTCAACCTGTTAAGTGATTACATCTCCCCACAGGCACCAAAGATGTCTTGAAGGCTTGTAGATCAGTACCAAAAGGGTTTCACCAGGGCGTCACAATCGTAATAGGTGACTTTAACGTTGTCCCCTGTTTTCACACAGACACCACTAGAGTGACTACGCCCCACAGAATAAATACAATGAAAATGTTCTAGGCCTGGATTACAGCTCTAGGCCTCTGCGAAGTATGGAGAACCTGGCTCCCCCTTGCTCAAGAATATACCCACACTTCTGCTGCACACAAAACTCTTTGTCATATCAACTCCTTCTTCTCCCTGCACCAGATATACTGCGCACCACCAACATAAACATCCTTCCCTGAGGCAACGCAGACCACTCACAGATCCATCTTCACTTCGGGACCCCTGTGGTTGCTAGATGGCCAATTTGGCATCTCAGTGCATGGTACTTGACAGATCTGGAGTGTACAAACTTCCTGGCCTTGGAGATCAAGGCTTACCTTAAATGTAATCAAGGTACTGTTGCTTACACAGGTAAGCTGTGGGTGGCAGGCAAGGTCACCTTTTGGGGAATGGCCAAGGCCTATGTCCGCAGTGAAGAGTGGAAGTCAGAACCAGAAGATGGCACTCAAAACACAGATCCTTGCATTGGAGCAATAACAGCTCCTCAACCTCGCCTCCAGCACATTCCACCAATTTTAATTGGACACCAGGTAGCCCTAGACAAAGCCTGCCAATGCTTCAGGGTGTCTATCCAGAGAGTCTACGACCATGGGGATAAATCTCTCAAGCTCCTCTTCTGGCTGGCATCCTCGGAGTTGGCCTCTAGGATTAGCCCTGAGAAACTGGATGATACGGGGTAGTGGCAAACTTAGGTAGCGGGCATTGCAAAAACCTTTGCTGATTATTACCGTACACTATACGCTTACTCCTCAAGACTGCCAGACGAGGAAATGAACACTATCCTACCTGGTATTCAGATGCCCACGATCTCGGTGACCCAAAGAACTGGAGGCTCCATCACACTTGAGGTTTGTGACACTCTTTCCGACCAGGTGGAATTCTACTGTTAATTCTGAGACTTTCTTACTCCCCACCCACTTCACTACTATACACAGGCGACTACCCTGGGTCAATTCCTTTCTGGCACAGTCCTTGCAATCATAGTGCTTCTTCACAAAGCAGAGCACCACTCTGGGCCCTCACCCCAGAGTGGTGCCCCTCTAACAGACCCATATCTCTAAATAACGCAGAACTGAAGCTCTTTGCTAAGATCCTTGCCCGACAGCTACTTCTGGAGGTGCTTCCCTCCTTGATACATCCAGACCAATGTGGTTTTATGCCCACCTGTAGTACTCAACACAGTGTTTGATTTCTATAACTGGTGCTGGCTCGCCAACACGAACTCCATGGTGCACTTCTCCTGGTTGATTGTGAGGAGGCGTTTGGCAGAGTCCCCAGGTTGTTCCTAGATGCAGTGTTATAATGGGGTTTGGCCCACGTTTCTGTCAGTATGTGGAGCTACTTTACTCCTCTCCAGCTACCAAGGACTGTATTAACGGGGTTCTGTCAGAACCCTTTCCTATTCTAATGGGGGTGAGACAGCAGTGCGCCTGTCCCTTCTATTTTTTTCACTGGTGACTGAGCACCTGGTTGACCTCATTCACTGTAATGCCCAAATCCAGCACTGACTATGGGGCAGGTTAGGTGAAGACCAGATAACTTCATTTACAGACGATGTACTCCTATGCCTCGCCTACCCCCAAGATTCAGACCCATGTGCGATCCACATTCTTGAACTCTTTAGGGATGCCTTGGGGCTCTGACCCAATTGATCCAAATCCCTACTGATTCTCTGCTGCGGAGGTGGAAACATGGCAAACAATCATTACCATGAGACGGCTTAGTTTCCAATACCTGGGTGCTTATAAATGCTTGGACCCAGACCTGATATCCGGCTCTCCTCATCAGTAGTTCCTGTTAGGGTTTGTCCATGCATGTCCATTGTGGCAACCGTTTTTCAATATTATCTGTTTCAGACACCCATTTTACTGGGTGTTGGATATTTGCTGCATAATAATATAATTCAGCACCTGGGAGCACATACCCACCCTCCTTCTGGTCTAATTTCAATCTGTTGAGAGCCACAAGGCTTCTCCTTCCTGCCCATACCAACGTTACCAACAGACTGTTTAGTTGTTTAAATGTGGCCTGGGTAGGAGGCATAAAAAGTTTTGTATCATGTAAAAACATCTGGGGAGAAACACCATCTTTGCAACCACAACCTTCCCCATCGAGAATAAGGGTAGCCATGCCCAGAACTGGATGGATGATTGCAACCCTTCCATTACCCTTCCAATATTAAAGGAATACTGTTTCTCTGGTGTCACAGCCACAATTATACCAAGCTATGTGAATTTATTTGCCTCCTAGTAAAGGCCAAGGTCGGGCAAGCAGTCTACAGCACTCTACACCAGGGCTCCCAAGGGGAACAGTATTATTTTATTTTGGTTACCCTTCAGCCCGCTACCCATCCAAATTCATCTAAATGTGCTAATAAACTCGGTAAAGCTTCTCTCAGCTGTGATAAGTAAAATAGAACATCATTTGCATAGAGAGAATGCACATGGGTGGTCTCCCAACTGGATTCCCCAATCCATCAGCACCCTCTGGAGCTTCACAGCCAGTGATTCCAGCGCCAATGCAAATAGGAGTAGTGAGAGAGTGAATTCCTGTCTGATGTCATGCTGCACCTCCAAGTCCTCAGGCACAACCCTCCCACTCCTAACTCGGGCTACAGGATTTGCGTAGAGCAACCTGACCCAAGTACAAAATTTGCCCCTAATCGTATCCTTTTTCAGACCACCACTAAGTACGTCCAATCAAGTGTGTCAAAGGCCTTGGCGATATCCAGTGGTGTCATAACCAGCTCCGCGTCCCAGTCTTGCACTGATTCATGAGTCTGCAGGTACTTGGTCCACGGTGACCAAGTCCCACCCCCTGTTTTAAACATAACACAAAAGTTTTACATAGGACATTAGCATCCAAATTAATCATAGTCAATGGTATAAGCAGTTGCATGCCATGGGTTTCCCCCCTGGATTTAGCATCATGCAAATAGAATCCTCACACACTGTAGGGGGGTAATTCACCCAGTGTCTGGGCCTCCAGACGACCTCAAAGTTATCTATTAGTAGGGACTTAAATGATTAGTAAAGGGGAGCCATGCTACCTGGAACTTTATTTGTGGACAGTATCCCCAAGGCATCCTGCAGCTCCTCCAGAGTAATATCTGCTTCCAATTCTTCCCTAAAAGCCTCAGGTACAAATGGGAGCTCTCTTTTTAGTCAGAAAGGATGCTGTGAACTCCAGAGTGGCTGGGTCCTCACTCCAGTACAACTCACTTTGATGCCCCTGAAATCCGGGATTAATCGCAGCCTCTATACCACCAGTGGACCTTATCACCATTGACGCCAACTCTGTTTAGATTCCAAGTGAGCGGTTTACTAAGCTTATCCCCTTTCCTATGTAGGCCCAGACTGTAGTCCCTCTTGACACGCCTGTCCAATAATTCTCCTAAGGTCCTGCCTGTATCTGTCTGTTCCGTCCCAATCTCCTCCCCTCCTGGTTCTATAAGCTGTAGGTCCATCAGCAGGGCCTCTTGTGGGATCAGATCTTTCTGCAGGTGCCATTTACCCCATACCCCTTACCTAAATACACAAGAGGGCCAGCTGGTGTCAGTGCTTCCCATTCATTCCCTCCAGTGGTCATGGATCCCCTATTGGTTGACAGGTAAGCAGCTAACTTTGTTTAGGTGTTCCCAATACGCTGGTTCCAGCAAGAGAGTGACCCGTCACACCTGCTCCACTCGACCAACATTGGGGAATGGTCAGATAAATATTTTGCAAGATAGCGCCCCCCTAAACACAGGAAAGAAAATCCCCCAAACCCAGGATCCGATCCAACTTACTAAAAGTATGATGTGGTAATGAGTGACATAAGTTTTCCATATCTAGCGGGTGGAGTACTGACCACACAGCAATGCTTCCTGTGTTGGACATTATTTGGCGAAATGTGGTAATCGCATGAGGCTCCGTGATATGTTTTAGAGGCTATCAAGCCCCCCATCTAATACACAATTGAAATCAACTGCCCGTCTACTGGGACATCCAGGAAGTCCATCAACAAATCCTGCATCCTATAGAAAAGGTCCCTTCAGCAGTATTTGGTGCATAGAGGTTACGCATACAAATCTCTCTCTCATCCAACGTCCCCTGCAGGAAGAGTATGTAGGTCTGAAGGGTACCCTGGGGCCACCCACACAGAGACCGCCGGGCGTATGCCAAATAAGTGGATGAGTAGTTTTAGTTTCTCTACTTCAGAGCCTATCATGTGTGTCTCCTGGAGACACGCTATGTGTACTTACTTTATGTCTACTGAGGTAATTCAACATCCTGTGACATTTTACGTAGGCGCATAATACACTGACATTCCAAGCAAGAAAGTTATCTGGACCTGAGGTCCATGTCCAGCAAGATAATATCTAAGGACTCCCTCAAGATAGCCCCACTTGAGGTTGAGTCTGCCCTCGTAGTATCATTTTACCAGGGTGGGACGATGTGGCCTTATAATGAAGCATGTCACATAACGTGAGTGAGCAAAACCTTGTCCAAATCTTTAGGATTTCTCAGAACTCCGGAGTAGGAAGGGTTACAACACGGTCTCTTAGAATAGGAGCTCTAGGCTAAGGGTATAGGAGTGCCATGCACTATGTGTGTGAATGATATGAAGTGAGGCTAGCTTGGCTCACCGTTAAGCCTCAACTTTCCCCCATTGTGTATAAGAAAGTTTGAACACCGTACCTGGCATTTTGACCTCTGGGTGGGGTGCTAGCCAGTTCCAAACTGCATATAATCTGCTGAAAATGCACGACGTTCAATGAGATTGGAATGTCATATTTTCCCCACTTACATTTAAATAGATAGCATGTCCTTGTACATTTTCATTCACAAACAGAAGCAGCCTGCATTTCAAAATGCAACAAGTTGGCCTAAACTTAATTGGGTAAAAAAATGGCAGAAACATTAGATTTGCATCATTTAGATGAAATCATGACAAAAATCAAAAGTAAAATTGCATTTACTTAGAAAAATGGTAGAAAGGTGGCAAAAAACGTTAAATGTGAACCATTTGGATTAAACCATGACAACATCAAAAGTAATACTGAATTTTGACCACCTATGCTCCTTAATCTAGTTTTATAAAATGTCATATTGCCTGATTGAACTTTATTTCACTTTATTTAGTGAAACCTTTTTTCTTAAACAGACCTTTTGACTTGCACCTAGTTACCCCTATTTCTCACTTCCTTTTTAAAGAGCATTTGTCATTGTGCAGCCTCTCACAGCATGGGAAGTATTGCAGCTAAGATCTGAAAGGTAGGGATGCTCTCTGATCATTTGAGGCAGGAGTGGAAAGGCTTTGGGGAAAGCCAGACATAAGTTGAGGGAAGCCTGGAGCAGCCATTTTGGTTTCTGCAATGCAAAGTATGCTGGAAAGCTTTCACTACAAAGCAACTTTCAGAACAGGAACTGTTATCAAACTGTTGTATTAGACTATTAAAGTGCAGGAAATGTGGGACCTGATTTAGAGTTTGGCAGATGGGTTACTCCATCCAAAAAGTGACAGATATCCTGTTACTGCATTACAAGTGCCACAAGATATAATGCATTCGTAATATGGTGGATGCTATATTCGAATATTTTCTGGAAGAGTAACCTGTCTGCTGTAACTCAGGCACTTAGTTTTATATTCCTTCATTGCCTTTTGAAAACAGAGAGCTGCTTAGAAACAAAGATGAGACGTTCCTTCTTTCTGCTTCAGGATCTCCCATCTGCTTGATAATTCTGTGTCCTTGTTGGAACTTCCCTCCTGAAGTGGGAGAGTGCAGATGGTCTTGAAGACTGAGGAAGTTGTATCGTCTGAAAGAGAAACAGGAGAACAGCAGCAACCTGACCTTTCTTCTGCGAGTCCCTGTTAAATGTTTCTCGTGTGTGTTTGGACTGAGCGACTTGGTGCCTCTTTCAAAACCCAGAAACACGCTGCAACTAGACACTGCACGGTGGACATGAACAGTAGCTGTGGGAGACTCTGCTGCTGAAAACCATTTCTAACAGTGCAGTCCTTAACATCTATACGTTTTTCATGAAGTACTTGCCCAGTTCCTACTACAAGTGAGAAGGACTAGTTTTGAAAGGACACACGTTTCTTTGGGGAGCTGGTACCGCTTGGGGCACTGCTTTCTTTCAATGCCCAAAACAAATGTTCTGTTGCCCTGGTGACCGTGTATGGGAACCATGCATAGCATGTGCCTTTGCTTGATTTTGCTTCCTAGAAACTACCAAGAATAAGCATTTCAATTTGTTTTGATTATACCTTTTAATTTCTAATTCCGAGTACCTTCATTTTGTGGCATTTTAATTCATAATGTTTTAACTAAGTTGACTGGACATTGATACATTGTATATTTTGGTCAGCTACATGAACTGCACACAGTTCCTCGTAAGAAGTATTTCTGGTTGAGCCATCGTTCAAGGACTAACCAGGTCCTCAGAGAAACGAATTTATCTAACTAGAGCCACTTTGGGCTTTAAAGGAGTTAACACACAACTTGGCTTTACATTGTGACCTTTCTATCTCCTGGCTTACCATACTGGTTATGTAAAGCGACTTCAAAAATCAAATTCTCCACCCATTCTTCTTTGGCATATCCCATCTTTAGGTATTCCCTGCAGAAAAGCATCTAGTCACAATTGTCCTCTGCCACACATCCTACCAGTATAGTACAATATGACTTGCTTATATAAACCTTCACATGATATGGATGTTTGTAAAACAGAAACATACTTTAATTTATAACAAAACAGGCCGTATAAAGCAGGCTTTACACAGGAAGCTGCACAAAATAGCACACAAATACATTTTTTTTCAAATAAGACATAACAGCATCACACACACACACACACGTCATAAGTCATGGAGTGGCAAATGAAAAAGGAATATATAAATGTATATACACTCATACATACATATATGTATATAATAATGTATATATTATATAATGATTCAATGTATATACAATATATAACAAATACATGATTGTAATACGCAGTGTGACCATTACAGGGGGACTTAGCAAGTATGGCAAAGGGTTGCTCATCCCTGAAGCAATATTAAAGTGTCCTCCAATTAGGGAGAGGTGCTTGGGAAACCCAACTATGTGCAGAATCTTCCAACCACATATTGCAATACATATGGAGCCAGTACATCCTGTGAAAGTGAGGCTACGAGGAGCTTGGTGCTGGCCAGCGGTGAGGGCAGGATCAAACAAACTCTGCAATGCAGCACTGCTGCTCCCGCAAGCGAGGCCTTAGAGGTATTATCCATATCACTATTGATCAAACAAGTTAACTATGCCCCCCATCTAACCTTTCTCGTGGGGAGGTTTCATCATGAACCCTAATAGCTGCAAATATTTAAGATTACAGGTCTTTTTTTCAGAATGTGACTCATTCAGCAGTGTAGGGATTGGCAGGCGAATCTGCAGTCACTAGCAGAGTCCTTGTCTATAATTGTAGCCCACCTGATCTCTGCCAGCGAACAGCTTACTTGGGAGGATATAGTGATTGGCCATCCAGTTACCCCATACATGCAGTGTTTCTGTATGCACTGAGTGCCCAAACCAGGTTATGCGCCAGTAGCACGCCATGATGTTTTAATTGAGGAATTTCCATGGTGTAATCGTGGCAATTCCTCAGCTCCATACAGACAGTTTTTTTATTGCTTCTTCAGCTACACAAGAAGCCCCATCTCCACTGCATTATGAGCCTGGAATATTGCCCCTTAAGTTCTCTTGAATGTGGAACCTCCTAAAAAAATCACTATTTACGTTCTCTCAAGTGAAGTTGATAGAACTGAAGTAAGTGTGCATGACCAAAATGTGTGGCAAACACTGGTGACCCAATTTTGTGAGCTTGTACTGGAGGTTCACATTGGAATGACACCATGGCCATCCCTTAGCTCTTGATCACAACACAGTTTCTTGTGGTGGTACCTCCACATGGGTTAAGATCACGACAGAAGCCACTTTTGACACCTGCACGTATAGGCCATGAAAGTCCATTACCTTTGGAACCTCCATGTTAATGGGAGATCATAACAGCTGCTGTACCGTGCCTACGGGCTACTGCCCTTAGTGTTTCTCAGCAGGTATATATCAAGTGTTGGCATTAGACAATCAAACAAAGGAACCATGGGCAGATGAGGGTGTGTTTCATCTACAAGGGAACAAGACGTTTCACTAAGACCTTATCTAATCGCTCTTCCTTGTACATGGGGAATATTTGGAAACACTATAGGGGGTGAAACAATAATTTGCTTCAGGGCGAGGGGGAAAAAGGGAGGGGGGAGACGGGACAGAGGTTGACAGTGGCCAGAAAATGGAGGGGAGTGAGACAGAAGGCTATTCGAAAGGGAAAAGGTGAGTGCAGAAGAAGATGACAGGACAGTGGCTAGGAGGCAGCACAGAGGCAGGTTATACCATGGAGAGAGGTAGACAGGATGGACAGAAATAGATGAAGTGAGAGTTGGACCATAGCAAAGAAACTGCACTAGTGATTCACGATTCGTAGAAGGAAGAATGCATGAAGGGAAGATGAGGACAGACTAAGTCAGAGCATCAGAGACAGGATGAGGATAACAAGACAATGCAGTGGAAAGATTTGCATCGAGGGAAGCGATGGAATGAAAAAAATGAGCAGAAATGGAAACAATACAGTGTTAAGAAGCAGGAATTGAATTAAAGGAAGTGTGCAATGAAGAAAGGAGGTCATATAAAGAGACAATGCAAGGAAGAAAAGATGAAGATAGGGAGACTGCAACAGACAAAGCATGACAATGAAGAAATGCAGCGCAGAAGGTAAGTATACAGAGGGAGATAATGCAATGGTAGAGGATGAAGACAAAGAATAAACCATACACAAAGGCAGAAGAACGAGAAACACAGTCTAATAATGAGAATAATAATCAAAAGATGATCAATGCAGGAAGAGAATGCAACATAGAAGGTATGGAGACAGAGGAAGACAGACAGTGCAAAGACGAATCCATGAGGAGCAGGCGAAACTGAACTGGGACATAAGCAGACAATGCACTGCATGGAAGATGAAGACAAAGCATCAGAGACAGCACAAGGAGAGAGAACATGCAATGGAGAGACGAGGTGCAAAGAAGGAGATGATGCATTGAAGAGAGTATGACAGAGAAAATACATAGTTAACTGAGGACAAGGGACTACAAAACTGAAAATGATCAAGAGAGGCAGAAATTTCCAACAGAGAAAGAATGAGGGCAGGGTAAAATTAATCAAGATAGATGGAGAGAATGTACTGGAGGGGGGGGGGTTTGCTCAAAGAGTTGATGCAATGCAGACACTATGACAATAAAGGAAAACAATGCTTTGGGGAAAGGGTGAGCACAGAGAAGAGCAATGCAATGGAGAAAGGATTAAGGGCCTGATTTAGATCTCGGCGTATGGAATACTGCGTCACAAACATGATGGGTATCCCATCCGTTGTATTACGATCTCCATAGGATATAATCGGATCTTAATATGGCGTATGGGATATCCATCACGTTTGTGATCCAGTATTCCCCTCTGCCAAGATCTAAATCAGGCCCTAAGTCAGGTACAGAATGCAACATGGAATGAGTACGGAGGGAGAACGTGAGGAAGAGTGAAAGAGAGCAGAATGAGAAAAGACATTGCACAATCAGGACAAAAGCAGACAATGCTTTCCGGGAAGACAGGACAGAAAGAGACAATGTAGTGGATTATGGAGAAACAGAGAGATTCAATTTGCTGGCGAAAGAGTAAGGACTGTGAAGCAATAAAATAGATAAAGGGTCAAAACAAGATGACATAGCAAAAAAAGAAAACACAATAACACAGGGAAATGATGCAAACAAGACAAGATGATGATGGGAAGACAATTCAATACATACATAATAAGGATAGAGGCAAACAATGCATCAGAGAGAAGATCAGGAGGCTCTGGAATCCTGGCTTATTTTGCCCCTGGTGGCACGCTAATCTATCATCCAACAGATGTCTAAGCCTAGCCCTGACAATGCAAAGTCCAAGACCTGTCCTGGGACTTCAAGGTGTGCACCAAGCATGCCTTCATAGTCAACAGGGGGCTACTGACCCTGTTGCAGGAAGAACACACAGCGGTGGTAGTAGTGTTTGATATCTGGTGCAGCTTTAGTGTGACCAGACCTTTACATATCTGTCCATGGGGATGAGGCCCACTGACCCCTCTTCTGTAATGCTCTGCTGTTATGTGAAGCCCAGAACCTTGTGGTTTGTATGTTGAGAGGCTGTGCATGTACAGTATACGTGTAATGCATGTGTGGTAACTAGACACTGTGGGGGTCATTCAGACCCCGGCGGGCGGCGGGAGCTGCCCGCCTGGCGGGAACCGCCGAATGACCGCACCGCGGTCAAAAGACCGCGGCGGCCATTCTGTGTTTCCCGCTGGGCTGGCGGGCGACCGCCAGAAGGCCGCCCGCCAGCCCAGCGGGAAACCCCTTCCCACGAGGAAGCCGGCTCCGAATGGAGCCGGCGGAGTGGGAAGGTGCGACGGGTGCAGTTGCACCCGTCGCGAATTTCAGTGTCTGCACAGCAGACACTGAAATTCAAAGTGGGGCCCCCAGGGGCCCCACGACACCCCATACCGCCATCCTGTTCCTGGCGGGCGAACCGCCAGGAACAGGATGGCGGTATGGGGTGTCGGAATCCCCATGGCGGCGCAGCTTGGATTCCGTTGGGCAGCGGAAAACCGGCGGGAGACCGCCGGTTTTCCTCTTCTGACCGCGGCCAAACTGCCGCGGTCAGAATGCCCTGCGGGGCACCGCCAGCCTGTTTGCGGTGCTCCCGCCGACCGCCGGGGTCGGAATGACCCCCTGTGTGTCTGAGTTGAAGTACTGAAGCCAGTGGGATGCATTTTGGATGTCCCTAGTTTAGCAATGGACAAGTTGGAGGATGAGAACAGCTTCTCCAGACAGGGGAAGTGTATTTCATGCATTCCTGTGGCTGGAAGGTGGAGATCCAGACACTGAATTGAGAAGGACAGACATATGGCTACCTTCAGAAATCCCATGAAGACTTTGGGCCTGATTCAGGTCTTGGCAGAGGGAATACTCCATCACAAACGTGACGAATATCCCGTCTGCAGTATTATGATCCCCATAGAAGATAATGGGATCGTAATACTGCGGATGGGATATCCGTCACGTTTGTGACGGAGTATTTCCCTCCGCCAATACCTAAATCGGGCCCCTTGTTAACAAGGAGCTGCTCAGATGTTCATCCTGAGCACTACCATTTGGTAGATGGTAGGTGTGAAGGTTGTTCAAGGTGAGTATGTTTCTAGGTCAGGCCTGTCATTTTGTCTTTTCCTGATTACTGATTAAGAAACACTGATCAGAGACAATGGCAAAAACCGCACACTTAAGTGTGCCCATGTTGTGGATGCTTCTGATTGAAGACAGGCCCAATGCTATCTGCTGTGAAGGCATCACACGACACAAAGGCTGGGTCTGGAGAGCAGCCTTAGAAGAATACCTGAAAGGGAACCAACCCATACTGTTTGTGAAGTTTGTCTAAAAAATTAGCATTACAGTGGGATCTAAACACCTCACTTTGTTCCTGTTCAACCTTGTCCATCACAAGAGACACTAATCTAAGAAGTTCTGTGTGAAGAGGGCTGCCTTACAGCCTGCCTCCTCCTAGAGGAGGGCTGATATCAGATGAGGTCTGCACATTTTGATGGAATAGTTAAGGGTATGTCTAGTGCCTACTGGCCTACCTGTGTGCTGTGAGTGGGAGGGTTTGATTATGCAGGAGAAGGACAGTGTTTCTAGTGTGGGAAAAACTCTAAGCTAGCGGACTGACAGAGTTAACTAGACATAATCCATGCTACAAGTGGGTCCCCAGGACTTCCTCTGTGGTTCCCATCAGGAAATGAACCCAACATATTACTTTGTTAACACCATCCATGTGCCCCTGCTGGCTGTTGTGGGCCGCAATCCAGCGCTGCTGCCGCCAACAACATAAAAAGTAGCAACACTGCTGAGGAATAGTTGACCAGAATGAGAAGGTTAGAACTGCCTGAGGCATCCACCTGTAGAGCATTTAGCCCAGAGAAGGGTTGCAACTATCTTGCTGTAGGATTTGTCTGCTCTTGCCTGGAAGAAGACCACAACTGCCAAGGCCATGGGATCTGCCTGCTTCCGCCCGGATGAGGGTTGCAACTTCTGAAAGTAATGGGATTGCTACACCAAAGCCAAAATGCATTCTTCTGTTCTGTTACGAGGTACTGCACACCAAAGAACACAGGCTGCATTAGACTGCCTTCCGACAACTGTGAAAACAAGTGAGTACCACAGGTCCCCATCGATGGTTGGGACACAGAGCCCTAATCTACTGACTTGAGCTCAAGGGCTTGAGAATTATTCTGCCCACAACCACAACAGGGGTAAGATCAAAGTGAGTGATTGTGCATTTAAACCTGTGGTAAGCGTTATCTGTACATGAGCATAGTTCATTCCTCTGCTAGAGGCTGCTTGGGACTAAAGTGAATAGAGTAATAACCTGTATTTGCAAACGAGATTGTGCTACAGTGTGAGTACAAGTAATTTATTTTATAAAAAAAGAAGCACTATGCTGAACATTAAGTAAGTGTGTTAGTTGGTTAATGGTTGAGTTTTGAATTCTTGCTTCCCTCCCACACTGCCTCTATGAGAATTCTTTGTCTATCACCCTTGTTACCAGGAGAGTTAAGTGCAGAAAGTGTTATATTTGGCCCAGTTTACAGAGCCATACCAGTACACAACCTCAACCATCATGGCTGGGGCCCAGTAGACTGTCAGCCACGTGGCCTTACCCAAACACTGTTTGACAAGGACCGATGCAGCCTACAATAGAGAGGATGAGGACAGACTGGCAAAGAAATGTGGGAGGATGTGCAAACTGAGAGGTGATGCAATGTAGAGATGAGCATCAAGAGAGACAATGTAATGCTGATGTGATGTTTAGAGGGAGACAATGAAGGGAAGAGAGACAGAACACAGAGAACAGTAATGCAATGTGGAGGATTACTGAGGGAGACAATGGAATCGAGAAACGATCAACATAGAGACAGCATATTTTAGAAAGAATGATACAGGCACTGTGAGGATGATAATCAGCACAGAGTGGCAAAGGAGGGAGGAAGGGGACCGAGGGAGGCAACACAGTAGAGGGAGAGGATGAAATAGTGTTGTGAGCAATAATAAAGAAAGAGGAGAGAAAGATAGAGACCAAGCAACAGAGGACAGATTCTGGAAAGATGCCGCTAGAGAAAGAAGTGGAATTCTGCAGTATAGGAAGAGGATACTGCGGGGGGAGGGGAAAGGGGGGGTGCTGAATCATAATTATAGTCCTGTGAGGTGGACATGTATGAGGAAGTTGCATGGGTGAAGTGAAGGCGGACAGAGGTGGAAAGGGGAGAAGTCTTATAGTGGCAACAGTGAGGGATACTGTCTGTGCGGTGATGTGGGTAATGGAAGTTTACACTGCGGTGATGATTGACAGCATGAGGATAGGCCAGGGAAGATGGTGAGCTATGAGGTTGTACACTGTGAAAAGCAAGAGGCTCATTACATGACTGAAATGTCCATGGAGAGAGAGTTGAAGACTGTGGTGAGGACCGAGAAGAATGGGGAGGGACAACAGTGCAATAAAGACAATGAGGGATAAAACCTGGGTGCGGGAATAGGGAAAGATAGTGGAAGGAAGATATTCCAGTGAGGTCAGAAAGGAAGAAAATGTGATACACCGTTTGAAGAAAGCTGAAAGATGGGGTTTCAGTAAAGTTATTGTTACTGCCAACACCAAATCCTGATGAAAAACTAGAAGTTGAAAATGATTCACATTGTAGCCTTTTTTGTAACCTGGGATCCTACGGCTGGATGGAAATGTGGGTCTACAGCTGCCTCTAATGAATAAGTATGGAGTAGAGATTAGCGATTAGCACTAGTCGTGTAGACCTTGCCTCAAAAGAGCAAGATACTGACGGAGTCAAATAAAGTCTGATGCAGTTCCCGTCTGAGCAGCTAAGTGGTTTGTACTGCTTCTAAGTTGCTGAGTTGATGCGTTATATACAAGTGTAAGGGGTGAGGATGTGTTAAACTGTAACTGTGGTGTAGTGGGCTACAGGACCCTCCACCAACACACACAGCAGGCAGGGGTCTAGGGCTTTGGGCTGCATTTCACGGGGAATAGCTAAGAACCAGTGTGTAAGGGGTAGAGTTACGTGCTGTCTTTTAAAGGGAATTTTCCTATGAGCTGGAAGGCAGGGGGTGAAGGCTGCCTTGCAGGGGGTGACACATTGATGGACATACTAAGAACAAAGATCCTCACAATTACATGATGGCTGGATACGCTTGGGCCACACTCCTATAGCCAACAGCTGAACCAACGGGCCAACTGTTTAGGGGCTGGTTGTGTAAATACTAACACAATCCAGCAAGCATTACATCAAAAAAGTCAAACTTCCACTGTTGTATTCCTGGGTCCATGAAGGATGACCTGTATTGTAGTGCAAATAACAGATGCTTTTAAGGCCAGGTTATCCCACAGTGCTCTTTCATCCATCCATTCATTCATTCACTTGTCCAGGCTTCAGGAGAAAATGTGGCTTTGCGTGGGAGCAGCTGGTGTGAATCCCACTGCAACATTTTCATCCGTCCGTTGACACTGCTGTAAAGGAAGCATAGAGAAGAGAGGTCTTTAAATGGGGGCAAAGCACAACCTTATGAATTTTTTTTATGAGAAGACTTTTCTGGTGTGTATGCCAGTATTACCAGACTTTTTTCAGCTATATTCATTAAGATTTGCTTTGGATGAAATATGAACAAAAACAAGTTACTTACCTTTGGTAATGCTCTTTCTGGTGGCTACTCTATCTAATCACAGACTCCTCACCTTTAGAATATCTCCTGGCACCAGAGTGGATCAAGAGGATTTTACCAGTAAAGCTCCTGTACACCAGCAGATGGTGCCATGAGGCTTCATGTTCATTTTGTATCATCACAGAAGTGACGGTAGAGCTGCGTATAAGCGCAACCCCAGCAGGTGAACGTCAGTTTCTTTTTTGACAGAGCCCAACAATAATCACAAGTACAAGTGTGCAGATTCCTAAATTGGGATTTTTTTAAATGGAAATGAGACCATTGTACACAATTGGGAAGCAGGAGAGCAGTGAGAAAACTGTGGTTATATAGAATATCCACTGTGAGGAGTACCACTGAAGGTACGAGACTTGTACTTCTGATATACACTTTTAACCACAGATTCCTCACCGTTATGTATATGGTAAAGCAGATCCTCCCAAGGTGGTGGATCTGTGGAATGCCTCTGATCAAAGTCCTCAGAACCGAACAGGTGAAATGCCCATTCCCTCAGCCTGCCTGTCAAGGTAATGGTGCTTTCTGAACGTGTGTACCGATGCCTACATCGCATCCTCACAGATGTAAAGGACAGGCACACCATGTGCCAGCGCAGGGTAAAATGGACCTACAATTCCTCCGCGGGGTGCTTCTTAGCCAGCACGTAGCACATCTTAATGCAAAGAACTATCTTCTTCTGCACTACCCTGCCCTTCTCTGCCCCAAAAACCTCCATAAAGAGCTGATTGTCCACCCAGATGCCTTTGGTGCAATCAATGTAAAAGTTTAACGCTCATTTGGAGTCCAGTCGATGGAGACTCTGCTCCACTGTAGAGGCGGAGCAAAGAACGTTAGGAAGGTGATGGATTGCCCAAAGGGAAAAGCAGTCACAACGTTTGGTAAATAGATCACGTTTGATAAATAGATCACACTGGTCCTCAGAACCACTGTATTTGGGGAAAAAGGTGGTGTAAAGTGGCTAAAAATAGAGAGCTTTGAGTTCACTCACACTACGAGCTGAAGTTACCGCTACCAGGAGCACAGCCTTAAGGGTCAGGAGAAGTAGTGAACAGCTGTGCATTGGTTTGAATATCGTGCACAAGTGAGAACCAAATTAAAATCCAACTAAGGTATCACAAAGTGTGTAGGAGTGAATACATTAATCAAACCTTTCAGAAATGTCATCAGAATGGGTGATTTAAACAAGGAGTGTTGGTCTGGCAAATGTAAAAATGCCCAACGACTTACAGGAAACCTTTAATGTTGCCTGATGCAAGTTCCTGCTGGGCCACAGCTAAAACAAACAGGACATCCGAAAGAGTGGCCTGCAATGGATCAGTATTGCAGGTGCCCACCAAGCTACGAACTAACTTTAATGCCCTGATTCACACACTTAGTAGAGGGATGCCTGGCAGCCAGGATGACAACCACAACTTCAGGAGGACGACTATATTCAGTTAACTGCTGACGCTCAATTTCCACACATGGAGGAGCAGACTGGGCAGTTTTGGTTGCAGGGCCCTGCCCTGCTGCTGTGACAAGCAGTCCACCCGAAGTTCTAGCCTGATCAGGGGACAGATGCTCATACTAAGAAGTTCCAGGCATCACACTCTTCTTGCCTAATCTGCCGCTACTAGGATGTCTTGGGCCCAGCATTCCTGATTTTCTTCAGAACTCATGTCAGTGGAGGAAGCAGTGAAAAGGAGTATAGAAGTCCCTTGCTCCGCTCTAACTGGAGTGCTTTTTCGAGACAGCCTTCTTGGTAACTCCATTGCACTAAGGTTTTCCCACTGACAGTTCTTGACGGTGGTCCAAACGTCTAACAAGGGATCTCCCCGCTGTTGCATGATATCCTCCGTCACATTGGGGAGTAACTGCCTTAGTTCACCTTGGGGAGTGGTGCCTTAGTTTGTCTGCCCTGGTTTCCAAAGATCTTGCCCAATGGTTTACAACCACAAAGATCCCTGCTCTCCAGCCAGGTCTAAAGACAAAGGCCCTCATTATAACTTTGGCGGTCTTCTGACACAGGCGCCAGAAGGCCGCCAGTGCTGGCGGTCTTCTGCCAACCATATTATGGGTACTGCTGGATTTCCACCACATTTTTGGTGGAAATACAGCAGTAGTCATGCTGGCGGGCGGAGGCGCTGGGGCTGTTCTACCACAGGCCTCGCCCCACCAGGACACTGCCTGCCGTATTATGTGCAATAATACAGCCTGGCGGTGTCCTGATGGCAGGACTCTGCCGGAGGTGGAAGCGTCCGTTCCCTGCCGGACGTCCTCCTCCCCGGACCAGGTAAGTTGATCATCTGACAGGGAAGGGGGGTCTTGTGTGTGTGCGAGTGTGTGTTGTCTGCGTGTCCATAAATATGTGTGTGCGTGGCTGTATGCGTGTCTGAATGTAGAAGTGAGTGCGTGTATGCATGTGAGTGTGTATGGGTGTGTGTATGAGAGTATGAGTGTTGTGGTGAATGCGTGTTTGTCTGCGTGTGAGTATGCGTGTTTGGATGGCTGTGAGTATGCGTGCTTGGATGGCTGAGTATGCGTGTTTGGATGGTTGTGTGTATGTGTATTTAGATGGGTGTGTGTATGTGTGGTTGAATGAGTGTGAGTGCTGAGGTGAATGTGAGTATGAATGCATGTATGTAAGTGTAGGTGATAGAGTGTATAAACTTGTTAACAAGGCAGTTGCACTTTAAAATCCTGGGCACGATGGCTGTCTCTATGTCTACAATATGATCATGATGTCTGCACTTCTTTTGTGTGCTTCAATTATCATTTCAAATACTTTATATTTTAAATAAATATTCAATTAACCAAACATTTAAAGGACCCTATATTTCTTTACTCAAATGAGGAAGTAAGGAAATATATATTTACGTGAAACACCTGTTTTGCACTTGTAGTTATGCAGATTCAAATGCTGTGCACTATCCTGCCTTCTTATGTGTTCAGAATACTGCTAAGTTTTTTTTCTTCCAAAGTCTTTGGTTTGGAACTGAGCACAGGAAGAATGACTCATAATTGCACTTCTCCAAATACTTCGTGGAACTTACACTTCGTCTGTAATTACAACTTTGTTACATTTTTTCTCTACTGGAAAGCAGGTGGTGGGACAGGAAAGTTCCCTGCATATTAAACAAGGGTGTACTCCTCCCTGGAGTTCCTAACTGCAGGTGAACTGACATCTTTACTTTGATTTTGACCCTGGAGTCATGTAAACCTAACCTGGGGTCTGCCAGTCTCCCAGAGGTGAGAAGACATCAACTGAAGTTTGGATTTGAGCGAAGGGTCTGCCTGAAGCACCTAAAAGCCTGCCTACTGACAAATGGAAGGAGCATGGCTTGCCCTGCAGAAGGAGAGACTGACCAAGAGAAGACCACTCTTTTCCCAGTGTGTGGAACCTGCATCGTGAAGTGATTCACTGTTCCCTCTGTGTGAGCCACACTAATGCTGTTAAAGAGCTGCCGAGGGCTCGATAAACTGGTGCTGCTATTTCCGACGTCAGAGAGGCTGCGAAGCCACGTTGCTGCTGAAGTGGGAATACCTGATCAGTCCAGAAGCCGCTACTGCTGAAGCTCCACCAAGTAGATAGCATGCCTGGATGCCACAACTGCAGACTCTGAATCCCTGTCTGCAACAAGCTGGGAAGGCCACCACCGCGGAAGACGAGGATTGCTGTGAAGATCATCCTCACTGATGTCTCGTGAACACTTTCCAAGGGCAAAGCTGGCAACATTGCTCTCTAAAGAGAAGAGCCGCAGCAGTGATGGCAAGAGCATGAACCAAATCGACCACACTGCTCAAGCTGTATCAATAACCTGCCGATAAACCCATGCAGTAGCGTCTACTCGGGACCAGAGACTAGGGTGCGCAGAAGAGTCTGCCACATACACCTGAGACTTCTGCCAGAGGGGAAAAATACATTGATCTAAGTTGCATATTTGACCATTGAAGTTATTTACCACTATCTGCACTCGTGCCTGATTGATGCCTAAATCATAGTGTTTTGGGGGCTGTAGAGATAGGATCCCAACACTAGCAGGGAGGGAGAATACTGGAAGAGGAGTGTGTAGCACCCCACTGCTAACGTGTTTTAAGTTTCCGTTGAATTGTGT
Source organism: Pleurodeles waltl (assembly GCF_031143425.1). NCBI lineage: Eukaryota > Metazoa > Chordata > Amphibia > Caudata > Salamandridae > Pleurodeles > Pleurodeles waltl. The sequence goes on from NC_090440.1 coordinate 1,695,584,604, forward strand.
AGTATATAGTTCTGCTGTGAGATTTAAGCAGTTTCATTTACACAAAAGATGATGAACGGGATGGACGGTACATTATTGTGTATGTTGTCTAACTGTTGGGTTCTGAGCTCTTGTTTCTCTGTGAGAAGCATCAGACTGCTTGCCCTCACCAGAATAAAGTGCTCTAAGACTAGTGCTTGGCCCAGTTTACATAGCCGTAATAGGAGAGATCACTGGACACCAACAACCTCAATCACCATGATATGGGCACTCGTGCCCTTGTCTGCCCCAGGGCATGAAAAGTGGGTGAATGTGTAAAGTTTCGAAAACTGTTTGTAAAATAAAACACCATCACTAGTACTTCCAATCAAAGGGAAGGTGGGATGGGTTACTCATGAACCTAAAGTACCACCTTCAAACCGAGTGTTTCAGGTAAGTAACATTTTTCATTTGCAGTATGTGTTTGTACTTCACATGCATAGACTGAAGCTATACCTTCCACCCCCAAGGTTGTGGATTACAGAAAGTAGTAGTGATACTAAAACTGTTTTTAACAGAGTTTGACCCACTTGTGCTTCCTTTCTGGCATCAAAACAGCAATGTTTTGTGGGTGAATACCGATGAAAATCCATAGTGGCTCCTTTTAAAAAAAAAAAAATTATGGATTGTGCCTTGGGCTTTGTAATTCATGTGTGTTTGGCATGAGCATCACAAACAACGTACTTCCCTTCGGGAACACCTTTCTGGTAGATACGTTATCTAATCGCAGATTCTTCACTTCACTCCCCAGGCATCAGACTGGATTAATAAAATCTTTACTGTACTGGTAGGTGGCATTCTGCAGAGCTAAATATAAGTCCCACCAATGTGCGCCAATGTCAGTTGCTTTCTAGACTTTCTGCGCTCCCAGACACAGAGCCCATCAGCAAATTGGCTGTGATGAGTGTGCGGATCTCCAGACTTCGGACAATTATAGATGGAGAAAGGAGACAGTTCATAAATCAGGGAGGATTTGTTAGGAACTTGAATTACATAGAATATCCACCAGAAAGAGCGTTACTGAAGGTAAGAATCTTGTTCTTCTGATGGATACTTCTAACTGCAGATTCTTTAACATTTTAACAAATACTTAAGCAGTACTTCCCAGATGGTGGGTTTGTGAACTGGCTTAGACCAAAGAGTCCAGCAAGATTGATCAGGCAAAGTGGCCTTTGAGACGGACCATGCTGTCCAAATATTAGTGCTTTATGAACATATGAAGCAACTCCAGCTTAGCAGCCTAATAAATATCCAGGAAAGGCACTCTGAGTGCCAATGCAGCAGCAGCAGCCTTAGCACTGTTGGAGATGGTTCTCTTCTGCACTGCCTTGCCTTGTTTTCATGCCTGCAAATCTAACAAACAGCTGATCGTCCACTTGATGGGGTTGGATACAATTGATGTGAAAGCTGAGAACTCTTTTAGGATCTAACCAATTGAGCTGTTCCTCCTCCTTAGACGGATGAGGAAGAGCAAAAACCGCCAGAAGGGTGATGTTTTGCCTGATGTTAAAAGGTGTCACCACTTTTGGAAGAAAGGCGGCTTAGATCCTCAGTACCAGCTTGTCCAGAAAGTATGTTGTGAATGACAGGTTGAAGGAGAGAGGGCTATTACTCACTCACATGTCGTGCCGATTTTACAGCAAAGAGGAAAAACTGTCTTGAGGGTAAAGAAGCTGTAATAGACAATTGTGCAGAATATCAAAGGGCATGCAAATGAGGAATGTTAGGACTAGATTTAGGTCCTACTGGGACATATTGAAAGGAGTAGGTGGAAACATTTGTCGTAAACCTTTCAAAAAATGCATCACAACTGATGATTTGAATAAAGAAAGCTGATCTGGCAACCCCACACAGCAGACAAATACATTTTAACTGTGCCCAGTGTGGTATTAGCTATGCCTCACGTCAGTGCTCATCCTGCCCCAACACAAGGAAACCATGGAGCATGGCATTGAGCTATAGTCCAGACAGCCTGAGGGAGAGGAACCCTGGAGACACTACCGGCAGTAAACAGGAGGCAAGACTACAGGCAATAATTTCTATGGGGTCTGCGTTTCAAATCGGTAATCTCAGTGGGCAGTAATTGCAGGCAGTGTTCAAGTGAAGGAGGTGGAGCAAGATGCAGAAAGTAACATTTCTGTGGGCAGTGTGCATGACAGGTGGCCATTTTTAAGGTTTGGGCAGAGCGTGTTACAGCAAAATGAGCACGTTTGGCGGCCATTTAACAAGGCCAGGCAGCAGCAAGTATGGCACTATGTACAGCGCGCATGACTGGCTGCCATTTTAGAGTCAGATGGCAGTCGGGTGACTGTGCATCGATAGAGACTGCAGCAATTTCATAGGAAGAACAAGGTGCACTGTTTAATCTTTTTAATATTTGATGTCAACAGTGCGCACAGCAATATGTATGCATGAGGACAGGGCTTGTTGACAGTTAATGAGAAAACAGATCACTTCTTATAAAGAGGCCGCCATTTTGAATATGACCCATAGTACTATATAAAGCAATTGGGTTAATATCTTTATTGTATTAACATAAAGTTATTGTTATTTTGTTTTCAGCTTTAAGCAAAGGAGTTTACCATGCAGAATGTTACATTGTCAACATTTTTTCTCAATAGCTCAGGAGCTTCTCCCATGAGATGAGCAAAATGAAAGAAAGTATTTTTCAATTAAGCCAGAATGTACGGAACAAGTTTATGCTCAGAACAGAAATGAGTGCCTTTGATGCATACTCTAAGGACAGAAAGTCAAGAGATGTTGAAAAATGTGCCAGGACTTAACAAAGAGGAGCAGCAGAGGCTAAATGAGTTTGAGAGAGAGATAAAGAAGTTGGATAACCATTTTCTACCGCATACAAGCACAGTACTAGATAGATATCAATTTGATAGACATGTTCAGAAAGATGAAGAATCTGTAAAGGAATATGTAACAAGTTTGATAAAATTAGCTTCCACTTGCAGATTTGGTGGGCTGGTGGAAGAACACATCAGAGAACAAATTCTACCCCACTGCTAGAGTGACCGCATTAGAGAAGAACTATGGATGAAAGATGATCCACCATTGAGCGATGTGTTGGCCACAGCCAAAATTGTGGGACACATGAGTACGTTTGTCAAAGAACTACGAAAATGTGACACAGTGTAAGAAGTGGTAAAATCTATCGACATGAAGTCTGCAAATAAATTTTGATATATATTTCAATCAATCAATCAATTATTTCTAGAGCACGCTGCTCACCCATAGGGTCTCAGGGCGCTGCAGGAATGTCCTCAGAGTTCAGTCGAAGAGCCAGGTGTGGAGGTCTTTCCTTTATTGTGGTAGAGATGGCGACTGTCTGATGTGAAGATGTAGGGTGTTCCAACCTTTTGCCGCCAGGTAGGTGAACGATCTTCCTATCGCCGAGGACTTCTTTATTAAGGGCACGGCGGCGATCGACTGCTCGGAGGAGCGGGGATGTCTGGAAGGGGAGTACCAGGTGATGAGGTAGCTGGGTCCGATGTGGTGGGCTCTGTAGGCATGTATGATGAGTTTAAAGTTGATTCTCCTCCCGACGGGGAGCCAGTGGAGGTCTCTCAGGTGTCCTGTGATGTTCTCAGCGGGGGATGTTCAGGACAAGTCTGGCGGCAGCATTCTGGATTTATTGCAACTTGTTCCGGTTCTTCTTGGTGGTTCGGGTATAGAAGGCATTGCTGTAGTCAAGTCTGCTTGTGATCAAGGCGCGCGTCACGGTTTTGCTGCAGTCGCTAGGTATCCGTCTGAAAATCTTCCCTAGAAGTCGGAGGGTGTGGAAGCAGGTGGATGCGACGTAGTTGACCTTTTTGATCATTGTGAACGCGGAGTCGAGGAAGCAGCTGAGGGTTTGTCCATAGTCTGTGGGGGTGGCGTGGCTGCCACGTGTTGAGGGCCACCAGGAGTCATCCTAGGCTGAGGAGGAAGGTCCCAGGATGAGGATCTCAGTCTTGTTGGAGGCCAGCTTAAAGCATCTCTCTTTCATCCAGGCGGTGACTGCTTCCGTCCCGCCTCTCAAATGCTTGGATGGTGAGGGTTTTTTGGACAGGGAGATGAAAAGCTGGGTGTCATCAGCATAGGAGACGATGTTCATACCGTAGTTCCTGCCGAATGGGGTGAACGGGTTTCATGTAGATGTTGAACAGCGTGGGGCTCACTGAGGATCCGTGGGGTACTCCACAGCTGATTTCTGTAGGCTCTGATCGGTGTGGCGGGAGCCTGACTCTCTGTGTTGTGCCTGTCAGGAAGGAGTGTTTCTATCGAAGGGCTTTGCCGCGTATACCTGCTGTGGGGAGTCTGGCGCATAGGGTGTGATGGGACACTGTATCGAAGTGGCCGATAGATCTAGTAGGATGAGGGCTGCTGTTTGGCCACGGTCGAGGAGAAAGCGGATGTCATCTGTGGTGGCTTAGCAGAAGGGTCTTGGTGGTATTTAAAGGAAAAATTTTAAATGTAGACAAGTAGGACATTTAACAAATAACAGTGGACGCCCTACTTTGAAAGTGGTGTGCATAAATGTGGGGGAAGGGGCCATTTCATGAAATGTTGCTGTTCTGGTAAAACCAATTCCTCTCATACTGAGAAAACTGGTAAATCTAAAGAGAATGCTGATAAAAACTATAGTGTTAAGGAAGCTGGACAAGAAGTTGTGTTACAAATTAATGAAGGGATGTTGATGTGAAAACATCCGAATATCCTGCGAGTATAGTCAAAGTGGGTAATGTCAATATAAATATGTTATTTGACTCTTGCTCGAAACTATTATAGATAACGGTCTCTTAAAAAAAAAAAAAACTGGAATCTGTCTGTGCGCATGGATAATAGACCAGGTGGTTATGGAAGACAATAAATGAAAATACAGGGATATTTTGTAACTACTGTAGAATATCAAGAACGTATTATATCCTGGATAATATCCTGAGATGGACACATCAAAAAGAGCTGGGTGTATATCTAGATCCCAATGCACAACCTCAGGTAGGAGTTACGTTAGTGATGAAGAGCTTTGCTGATTTTGCAAGTAAATTCCCAGGGGTTTTTACTAGAAAAGTGGGGTATGTTAGAGGATATCACCATGTCATAATACTTAAAGCAGGTGCTGTACCGGTGCAGCCAAGGTCATGAAAATTTCACACAGTGTGCAAGAGGATGTTCACAAAGAATTGGAAAGGTTGGAATCTGAAGGCATCACTTCAGTAGAAGCCATGGAATGGTTGGCACCCACAGCAATCGCTAAAAAAACAAATCTGGGGTCATTTGTTTGTGTGTGGACCTAAGGGAATTAAATAAGGAGGTCACTGTGGATAAGTTCCCATTGCCCAATAATTCAGAGATGAGGATCATTATCTACGATGCAAGACTTTTTACTACACTTGATCTAGCATCTGCCTATCACCAGATTAGGGTACATCCTGATTCACAAGATTTGGCGGCTTTTATAACACCCCTGGGAATGTTCAAATTTTTGAGGATGCCATTTGAATTTCTGTCAGCACCCTCGTGTTTAGAGATTAATGGGATCAGTGTTTGGAAAACTGGAAGGTGTGCAATGTTTCAAAGATGGCGTACTTATCTACGGTAATGATTGGAAAGAACATAATGCAAGAGGTTTTGCTGTGTTACGTAAAATCAGAGAAGTTGATCTGACAGGCAATGTGGATAAATGTTTGTTAGAAATAGGGTCTCTAGTTGGTATGCACCCTGTTCAAGTAGGGACCCTCACTCTGGTCAGAATAAGGGAGATAGCCGCCCAGATAACCCTGCTCACTCGCTTGGTAGCTTGGCACGAGCAGTCAGGCTTATCTCAGAAGCAATGTGTAAAGCATTTGTACATACCACACAGTAATACAGTGAAAACACTACAAAAGGACACCACACTAGTTTTAGACTAATAGCCAATATTGATCTGTGTAAAACGAGACCAAAACGATAAAAATCCAACATACAGTGTTAAAGATATGAATTTTTGTAAGATTTATCTTAAAAATTCAGTTCCTTGAAGTCGATTGCTCCATCTGGGGCTATCACGGTGTTATGATCAACAAAACCGACAGTTCAGGCCAGCCGTGGCGTTGCGGGCCAGCTACGGTGTCGGGAAGACCCGCAAAACAGTACCTTTGGAATTGCAGAGCATCGTGATCCTGGCTGTGAGCTCCGAAGAGCGCTGTCACTGGGGTCACAGTATCGGTTCCGGAGGCCGTGTAGGGGTTGTCGGGCCCTTGAAGTAACATGCGTGCGGATCGAACTCCGGGCTGATGTAGTGAGGAGCATGGATGGTGTCGGGCTGCAGTGCGCAGTGGGACAATGTGACGTGCGGTGCCCACAGGTCACGGTGCAGGGAGCGGCTCGGTGATGGCGTCCAGCGGTGTCGGTAAGACCAGGGCTGCGGTGTGAAGCGGTGCGACGTGCGGTGTCACCAGGTCATGGTGCAGGCATCGTCGTCGTTGTTGCTATAGCGCTGTCGTCGGTAGGCCCAAGCCAGCTTTGTTGGACAGGACGGTGCTTCGTGACCTTCACGGTGCAGGCAGGGATGCCTGGTGACGACACTGGAGTTGATGGTGCTGGCATCGGTGGGCCGGGGCTGCGGGACAGGACGGTGCTTCGTGCTCCTCATGAGCAGTGTCCACAGGTCACGGTGCAGGCAGCAGTGCCGGTGTCAGCAGGAGCGGTGGCATCAGGGAGGCCCAGGCTGCGGTGTGAGCAGGCGATGCCGGAGTGCGGGGCCCATAGGTCGCGTTGCGAGCAGCGGCTCGGTAAAGTCATCCCATGACGTGGTCGGGGGGATTAGGGGCGCAGGGCGAAACAGGGGAGTACGGCTCCGTGGGGTTTCAGGAGATCACGGTGCAAGCCAGCAGCTTCGTTGCCGGCGTTGCAGTGGTTTCTCCTCATGAACAGCACAAAACACACTGTTCTCAATGCTGCAGGTTGAGGAAACTGAAGTCTTTGGTGTCCCGGAGACTTCTAACAGAAGGCAAGCTCTACTCCAAGCCCTTGGAGAACTTTCTCAAGCAGGACACACAGCAAAGTTCACCCTTTACACTCTTTTCAGGCAGAAGCAGCAACTGCAGACCAGTCCAGCAAAGCAACACAGCAAAGGGACAGTACTCCTCCTCCAGCTCTTCTCCTTGGCAGAGGTTCCTCTTGATTCCGGAAAGATTCTAAAAGTCTGGGATTTTGGGTCTTCTTATACCCCGTCCTGCCTTTGAAGTTGACAAACTTCAAAGCAAAGTCTCAAGTGTTTGCAAGATCTTGCTTGTCTAGGCCAGGCCCCAGACGAACACCAGGGGTCGGAGACTGCATTGTGTGAGGGCAGTCACAGTCCTTTCAGGTGTGAATGACCACTCCTCCCTCCCCTCTAGCTCAGATGACTCATCAGGCTATGCAGGCTACACCCCCTCCACCTTTTGTGTCACTGTCAAGAGAAGTGCAAAACAGCCCAACTGTCAAACTGACGCAGACAGACAATCCACAAACAGGCAGAGTCACAGAATGATTTAAGCAAGAAAATGCCTACTTTCTAAAAGTGGCATTTTCAAACAGACAATTTAAAAACCAACTTCAATACAAGATGTATTTTTAAATTGTGAGTTCAGAGACCCTAAACTCCACATTTTTATCTGCTCTCAAGGGGAATCTATGCTTTATGGATATTTAAGGGCACCCCCATGTTAACCTATGAGAGCAATAGGGCTTGCACAGTGAAAACCGAATTAGGCGGTATTTCAGAGTTAGGACATATAAAACACCCTAGTATATGTCCTACCTTAAACATACACTGCACCCTGCCCCTGGGGCTACATAGGGCCTACCTTAGGGGTGCCTGACATGTAGTAAAAGGGGAGGTTTAGGCCTGGCAAGTGGGTAGATTTGCCAAGTGAATTGGCAGTTTAAAACTGCACACACAGACACTGCAGTGGCAGGTCTGAGCCAGGTTTACAGGGCTACTAATGTGGGTGGCACAACCAGTGCTGCAGGCCCACTAGTAGCATTTGATTTACCTGCCAGTGGCCCCTCTGGTGCACTTTACCAGGGACTTGCCAGTAAATCAAATATGCCAGTTATGGATAAACCAATTAACAGTACAATTTACACAGAGAGCATATGCACTTTAGCACTGTTTAGCAGTGGTAAAGTGCCCAGAGTCCTAAAGCCAACGAAAAGTGCTCAATAAAATTAGAAAGAAGGAGGCAAAAAGATTGGGGATGGCCCTGCAAAAAGGGCCAGGTGCAACAATGTTTATTTAGAAAGTCTGAAATATCATACTTGGGGCATACTATCACACATGAAGGAGTTAAACCAAAACAGGAGCTATTAAAAACTATGTGCAAGTTGTGTACTCCTAAAAACAAAGACAAAGTAGCATCCTTTCTAGGTATGGCAGAGTTTTACAGTAAATTCATAAGCAGTAGGTAGAGTAAGACAGTGCAGATGAGAAGTGTGTAAGAAGGGGGTAGTTTGTTTGGAGTGATCAGTGTGAAAAGGAGTTTGATTCCATTAAAGATGACCTACAGAAGGCTTAAAAACTAGATGTGTTTAAGGCACACAGGCGAACTAAGATGGCAACTGAGGTGAGTAACAACGGTTTGGGGCAGTCCTACTCTAGCTAAATGCAGAAAAGGAACACTCTATCAAATGTGCGTTACGCGTATTGAGAGGAGCAGAGTGTAATTAGGGATTGAGAAAAAGGCTCTGACTTTTTAAATAGCTGAGAGGGCTATTAAAACATTCAAATACTATCTGTGGGGGAGACCATTCACAGTAGCAACAGATCATAAACCCTGTAAGGAAATGTTTTAAAAAAGGATTTAGATAGTGTGTCAGCAAGAATTAGAAAATGGGTAGTGGCACTGCAAAAATATACTTTCTCTGTGGAATATATTCAGGGTGTGCAAATAAACACGTCCGACTGTCTGACTCGTTTGGTCATGGACTGTAAGAAAAATGGAATTGACAGTGTAGAAGACATTATATGAACTGATAAATATGTGTGTGGTGAAAGATGGAGTCATCAGTGAAGAAGAGTGGAAAACTGAGATTAGGAGTGATGATAATTTGATGTTAATCATTCAATATATTGTGGGTGGATGGCCTGTTAGAAACAAACTTGATAGAGAAGAGTGTACTTTTTGGATGATTAAAGATAACTTTCTGTTTATGATGGATTATTGTATAGAGGTGATCCCATAGTGGTCCCTGTAAGCTTGAGAAATAGAGTAATCAGTATGTCTCATGACTGACATCGAGGAATTAGCAAACGAAAGAAAGAAGTAGATCTGATTTTTGGAGGCAAGGTTTGGACACTGAGACAGAGTAGAAAATAAGAGAATGCATAGAGGGCAGGGAGAATGACAAGATGCACAAAATTAGGTGTGTGGCCATGGCTTACAGAGAAATGCTGAGAGATCTTTGGCAGGAAATATCTCTTGAACTAGTGTGTCCTATGAGAGGGGAAAGAGGCACTCTTCACTTGTTTGTAGTAGCAGATCTTTTCTCAAGATGGCCAGAAGTAGCATGTGTGTAAGAAAATAATTCAGGAGCAGTCATTCATTTCTTGGAAGACCTGTTCAGAAGAGAAGGTGCTCCTGACAAGCTTTTAACAGATAATGGAGTGCAGTTTTGTTCCAAAAGGTAGAAGAATTCTTGACATATTAGGGAACCGTGCAGCCTTATATCACCCTGAATGCAGTGGAATGGTGGAAAGATTAAATAGGGCACTAAAGAAGGGTATCGATTGGATAAGAACAGCGGGCTGGGCTGGACTGGAAAAAAGAGTTGCAGAATCGTCTAGTGTCCTATCATTTGTCCCTTCATTTGACAACAGGAAAGTCCCCATTTGAACTGTTCACAGGCAGGAAACCTAGCTCCAAGTTAGTTCTAGGATGGATAGATTGGAGCAAAGGACAGGTAAATGTTTCAGTGGATGATGACTGGAGAATCAAAGAACATGAGAAAATGGTAAAACAGAAGAAGGATTTCGGATGCAAGACATTCTGTGAAAGCATGGGTAAATGTTTCAGTGGATGATGACTGGAGAAACAAAGAACATGAGAAAATGGTAAAACATAAGAAGGATTTTGGATTTAAGACATGCTGTGAGAAAGATGGATGGCAGGGTAGGGGATTGGGTGAGAATAAAAGCTCTTCTGTGGGCACAACCTGGATCTAAGTACACAGAGCCAAGAAAGGTACGGTTTAGAAATGCCTTCAAAACAGAGGATGGCAAAATATGGATTCTTAGTAGGGTAGAGCAGTTGAAGGACTATGATTCTGAAAATGATGTTTCCAAGAAATCCTTTTCAAGAAACAAGTTGTCGATTGTGAATGACCTACAAAATCTTTTGGGGCTTCATCTCACGAAGAAGTAGATTATCATGGTAGCAATAATAATAGGTTGCCAGGACGTGGAAAGCTGAAGACATTCTCCATATTTCTTAAATATCTCAATGATTATGTAAGGACATAAAATTTTTTACTATCATTTACTGTAACAATGTTTTTTCATTATTGTTCTGTTTTTCAGGAAAGTCATTAACTTAAATGAATAGTTTTTGGATTATTTAATGGTTCGTTAACTGTTGCTCATTTTACTTTCTTTGAATCTTTATAGTATGAAGGGAAGATGTATGGTATTAGCTATGCCTCACATCAGTGCTCATTGTAAATCATAGTGTTCTGAGTTTCATGCTTTAGAACTCTGTGTAGGTTTGGATGTGTAGTTGACCGTTGGAGTCTGATAGTCGATGGGGCAGCGTTAACACATTGGAATCTGAGTTATTTTCTGAGTCACTACACCACGGCAACTCCTTACTAACTACGGACAAAACAAAAACTAACACTTCAGAGAGTTTGACCAGAAGTGTGTCAATCTGCCAAGTTTCCCACCAAAACACAAATTTATCCAAATGACAGGAGTGTACCAATTACAAAAAGTAACACTTCAGAGAGTTTGGCCAGAAGTGTGTCAATCTGCCAAGTTTCCCACCAAAACACAAATTTATCCAAATGACAGGAGTGTACCAATTACAAAAAGTAACACTTCAGAGAGTTTGGCCAGAAGTGTGTCAATCTGCCAAGTTTCCCACCAAAACACAAATTTATCCAAATGACAGGAGTGTACCAATTACAAAAAGTAACACTTCAGAGAGTTTGGCCAGAAGTTTGTCAATCTGCCAAGTTTCCCACCAAACCACACATTTGTCCAAATGACAGGAGTATACCGATTTTGTGGAGGGATGCCTTGCTACCAAAATGATATCAACAACCTATGGAGGAAGGCTGAATGTAGTCAACTGCCACCTCTCAATCTTCAAGCATGGAGGTAAAGACTGCAGGCTTGGTTGCAAGACTCTGTCCTGTGTTGAGACAGAAGAGTCTCACGAAGCGACAGCCTGATTTGAGGACAGATGCTAAAAAAACACTAGTTCCTAGTACCACATTGTCCTGGCCCAATCCTGTGCCACTAGTATAACTTTGGCCTGGTTGTTTCTGATCTTCTTCAGAACTCAGAGAAGAAAATGTAGTGGTGGAAAGGTGAACAGGAATCCCGACCTCCACTCTAGGTCGAATGCATCTCAGAAAGCAAGCCGCATGAGAAACTCCAGCTGGCAGCAGTATGGACACTAAACATTCTTGGTAGTGGTGAATAGATCGATTTGAGGTTCTCCCCAGCCTACAGATTATTCCTTGTGCCATCTCTGGATGTAACTTCCATTTGTGATCTTCTAGGTCAGCAACTGAGTTTGTCTACCGTGGCATTTAGAGATCCCACCAGGTGGGGTACCACTACAAAAATGCCCTGGAGTTCCAGTCACTTCCAGAGGCATTGTGCCTTTCAACAGAGGATACAAGACCCCACCAGTCCAACTTGTTGCAGAACCACATGACATTGGCATTGTCCATGAACACCTGCACTAGCTTCCCTTTGATGGATGGCAGAAAGGCTTTCAACGCCAAGTGGATTGCCAGCAGCTCCAAGAGATTGATGTGGAGACCAAATACCTCTAATCTCCAGATCTCCCATTTGGCCTCCCCAACCCAGAAGTAATGCATCAGTCACCACTGTTAGCTCTAAGTGGGGTAAGGGTAGAGGTCTGCTGCTGACTCAATAGTGGTCCAGCAGCCACCACGGCAGGTCGTTTGCAGTCTCCTCCATAATCTGGAAGTAGGCAGAAACATCCCTGGTGCTATACCCACTGAACTGAAAGTGCTCCTGCCCCTCCTTGAACAGCTGATGGCACCGGTGGGCCTGCACGATGGGGATGTAGAAATAAGCACAAGGAAGCCGTGACAGTAACACACAGTTTTTATTTCTGAGGCCAGAACCTTCTCTATGGCCCCTTTTGCCAAAAAAACTGAACTTCCTGCTGCAAGAGGGACAGCTGCTCCTCTGTCAGCTTCTGTGAGGACAGTGGAAGTTAAGTGGGTGAAGAAAAAACATAAGGGTGTAATTCTCCCGGACAACTGTAGGACCCGCTTGGCTGAAGTGATGGCTTGCCACCCTAGGAGAAAATGTCAAATCAAAACAGGGTGGCTACGCTCCTAAAAGGGCACATTAAAGAGATTTCATGGCTGCTGCAGCTGACAGAGTGGGGGACTGGATGCATGTTTCCCTTATTGTCCACGTTGTTTATGGATACTGTGGCCCCTGTCACAAAAAAGCTGTAGGGATTGTTAGGCTAGTAGTGTGGGTGGGTGCTGGTAGTACTGAAAACCTTTACCATAGTCACAGGATGGGTGAGGGGAGAACTGCTAGTGGAGCAGACACATTAAAGCAGACAGGCCCAAAGTGAGTACTGTGGCCCTGCTGTCTTTAAAGCACTGGACAACCAACTCTACCTTTTCACCAAAGAGGTGAGAGCCATCAAAGGATATATCCGTTAGCAATGATTGGACATCCGTGGAGAAATCCATAGACATCATCCAGGCATATTTCCTGAGCTTCACACCGGTGCCAGTTGCCCGACTAATGCAATCTGTAGTGTCCAACCAACAACAAATCATGAATTTTGCAGCATCGCAATTGTCCTGAATGGCTTGTGTAAGAGTGGCACACAAGTCATCAGGCACAGCAGGTAAGATCTGACAACGGAATCCCAAAGCACATGAGTATAGCGGAATAATAAGCAGTTGTCATTGATGGAACGCAATGCCAGGCTGGTGGATCACAACAATCATTTCCTGAAAGTTTCAAGACACTTGGATTCTCTATCTGGTGGGGTGGTAGGTAAGGCAGTGGGGATGACCTTGCTCGTGGATGCCTGAACCACCGAGCTCTCTGGAGTCAGATGTTGCTTTAAGAAGGCCGGATCAACTGGGGCAGGATGGTGGCAACTGCAATCTGCCTATACACTGTCAGACCAGAACATGACTTTGCAAATGTCCAAAGAAAGGTGTCTATGAGAACCTCATTGGAAGGTAGTAGGGGGTAAGTATTAATTTGTCCGAGTTGGAGTACTTTGTTGGTTAGAACACTGGTTTTCACCTCCATAGTGGGCAATTGAAGGAGAAGAACCTCAGTTGCCTTTCGCATCACAACTAGGAAGAAGGCATTTTCTTCGGTAGCCGGACCAGGTGGAGAGATAGTTCACCTTCTAGATAAGTACCAGCCCACCGGCATCTTATCATACCAGCTGACCTAAGTATAGGATTGAGCATATTTGTTGCGTTCATCATAACAGCCGTTACTGAAATCTATGCCAAAAAGATTGTTGATGATCTGGGCACATCCTTGAGAAAAGGGTAATGTGTCATTGTTTGATGGGTTGCTGGAAGGCTGTGGCCCATTGGGATAAGGGTGCGGCCTTGGTCGAAGTCAAGTGGTTATCTTGGACAGCACTATTTCTTGTGCTTCGTCATCCGGGGTCGGCATTGAGACCAACGCTTCAGGGTCTGTTATGGGTTATAGTTCCAAGATTGAAGTCTGCATCAAACCCAGTGCAGGGTCCATACAGGATCCAGCAGTTCCAGTTGGTGCAGAGGACGGATCTGTTAGCGGAATTCCAGGTGTCCTTGCAGTTCCTTGGGGCCCAGCAGTGCACCAAAGTGAGGCCAGCAGCATGCCAATGAGATGCAGCAAAGCTTTGCAGAACTTGTGGATTTCCTACTGCTTTGCCAAGGGGCCTTGAAATTCAGTTGCCCCAGCATGACAGTAAGAATTGGCTCCAAAGTAGTGAGACCGAAAAGCACATTTACGAACTTGCACCAACTTACAAGTTCAAGAAAGGCAGGAAGGGGCTAAGTTCCGCTTGGACTTCTTGTGATTTTGTTTACTTACTCAAGGATTTCAACAGCAATGTAGATCTGGTGAGGTAACAACTTCAAGAGCAGGAACAGGGCTTTCTCTTCAACATTAACCAGTCCCGGCGTGCAGCCCAGTAATATACAGGTTTGCCTCATGGTCCTGAGTGGCCTCATCAAGATGCAGTTGCTACAGGTCTTGGAGTTGTGTTCTGACCCCAAGCACTAAAGATAAAGCTGCAGAGATCTGTTACAGACATTTGCTTGTGAAAGTCCCTATGAAGTTTGAACCCTTTTTAGGGGGTGACATTTCCTTTGCACTCTGTTCACTTTAGGTAAATTTCAAGAAAACAGTCTTGTGAAGAGACAAGTGGTAGCTCCGAGTCTGCATCTGGTAGCAAGGAAAGAAAGGAACTGACCACAGAGTACATGGGGGGAGCTTATATGAGGCTCCACATGCCAATTCTGAAGTGGAACGACGTTGGTTTGGAGGTTTGCTATGCCACCTACCCTTGTGCAGGGTGACTGCTGAAAGAGTTCTGCCTCCAGTCTGATACCTGGGTAATATTCAAAAGGTGAGGAATCTGTGGTCATCAGAAATATTTGGATACATTTCACAGTTCAGATTGCAATCTTAGACTTTGAAATGGGTTTGCCTAAATGAGGATGTGTAAAGAATACACACTGTTTTGGCTTCCTAATGTTTTTGTTCTGTCACTATAGTACATCAACAAGTGAAGAGTCCCATTCTGCTTTGTCTTGATGACTTGGGATGAACGTATGTAATTCTACTGACTTGACTAGCTGACATGAAAATGTAATATAAATGTGGGTAAGAAACACAGGTGGGTTTGTAGAACCACCCTATCCTTATGTCCTTGTATGTATGGTTCCTCTAAAGATACAATCTGTTGTTCACAGAATCTACTTAATCAACAGCAGGTAATAACTTTCCAGGTCATGTTGTATCTTACACCAATTGAGTTACAAAAGTCTTTTGATGCATTTGCTGACTATTGTGAAGTAAGTTTTTAAAAAATGGCTACCACTAAAACCAAAATAGTGGTATTTAAAAATGGGAAAGTTAAGATATTTGTAGTTGGCAACTGAACTTCTGCAAATTCCAATACCTACTTGGGAGTAATTTATATGAACATTTAGAATTTTAAAGGACATGTTGCATCTTTGAGACGTTTTAAGTGAAAAATACGAGTCAAAAGTAGTAAACGTACTACCATATGGCAGTAAGATGCTTGTACTGACTTTTTGAAAGGATTTAACATGCTGAAATCATGATGTAGAAAAGACAGGTTGGATAAGCTCAAGGGACTGTGGGATATGTACTGAGGCTACAACAAGGTATAGTTGATATATTATTTACGTAATATAAAAGGATTTAAATTGTTTGGTGCCAAACTATTTTTCAGATTATTTTTATCTCGTGATGGAAGCTTTTGATCGATTTTTAAAAAAGGATACTGAAATGTGTTTAGATACTCAATGGTGTAAGGCCATTTGTATAGTCAAGTGAAACTTAACATTTAGTGATGATGATATTAAAGCTATCCATATTAATAACATCTGGAAGAACATTAGAGAATCTGTAAAAGAGATGTCTTTTAATTCTGAATATGCAGTAAGTAGACTGGGCCAACTGAAAGAAATGCTTACATGGTGTGTCCAAAAGAAAGAAAAAGAGAAATATTTTGTCTACTGTATGGAATGGCTGCAATTTCACTGACCTACATAATTATATTTTGTACATCCTTAATGGATTTGTGTAAACTCTTGCTGCTACCAATAATGAGATCTTTGCAGATTCGTAAAATTACTGAAAATATTTCTTATATAGAGTACTGTTAAAATATTGTTTTATGTTTTAAATTGGGAAGGTTTTTTAATGTTTGAGAGGGCGAAATTAACTTAATGTTACCAAACAAATTGAAGTTAGGATTGGTACATAAGTAATGTAAAGATTGTTCGACATGGCCCTTTCAGCTGGGTCATCCCCAATTATTTTTTTACATTTTTGCTGAACTCGTTTTTGTTGGCCTTAGAACTCTGTGCATTTTACCACTGCTAACCAGTGCGAAATGTTCTTGTGCTCTCTACTCTAAACATGGTAACATACCCAATTAGCATAGTTAATTTACTGGTAAGTCCCTATTAAATTTCACTACATGTGCCCACAGCCTGTAACAAATGCTACTAGTGGGCCTGCAGCACTGGCTGTCCTACCCACGTAAGTACCGTATTACACCTGTCTCAGGTCTGCCATAGCAGGGCGTGTGTGTGCAGTTTTAAACTGCATTTCGATCAGGCAAAATTGTATTGTATTGTAGTATTTATAGAGTGCATTCAGGGCGTAGATTCGAAGCTCAAGGGAGAAAACCGTAAGTCAGGCAGGACCTTTGCCAGGTCAAACCCTTCCTTTTTATCATGTATAAGTCACCCCTAGGGTAGAACCTGGACAGCCCAGAGAGCAGAGTGTAACATATTTCAAACGTCATACATGTCCTTTTAAATTTTACATGTCCTGGGAGTGAAAAATTCTTACGTTTGTTTTTCACCACTGCAAGTCCTATCTCTCCCATAGGACAGAATTGGAGCTGCCTTATTACATTTTATAAGTGTAATTTCCAAATGGAAAGAGATACCCAGTTCATGTTTGTTGTCTCTGGAATCACAATTTTAAAATCCTAACTTATGGTGAAGTCGGATTTTAAATTGCAATTCTAAAAATGCCACTTTTAGAAAGTTGGCATTATCTTACCTTAGTCATTTAGTGCCTGTAGCCCGTCTCTGATCAAATGACTGGTTGGAGCTGACTGTTGAGCTTTGTGTATTCCTTCTAGACAGTCACAAACAATAGGGAGCTTAGGTGTGCCTGGATAGGCCATCACCGGCAGGATGGGAGGGAGGAGCTGGGTACAACTCCACCTACACCTGAATAGGCTGTGTCTTGCCTCCACACAAAGAGCCGCATACTATAGTTAGCCTGGAGCCAGGACAAGGAAGGCAGGATCCCTGGGGACTTCAAAGGGAAACCTCTAGAAGCTTTTTCCACACTTCAAGGCACAACTGGGTATAAATATTGGACCTCAGGCACCACCACTTCAGTACACTTCTGGAATGTGGATACTCTGCCAGGAAGAAGAACTGCTGTGCTGCAACAAGGACTGATACTCTGATGGACTGCTGCTCTAAAGGAACAGCTGCCCTGCTACGCTGACCTGCTGCCCTCTTGTCTGGGGAATAAGAACCAGACCTGCAACTTCACCTTGAACCCAAGGTCACAGAGTCACTCCATGGGCTAGTCTGAGGGGTCTTCTAATCTGAGTCTCAGGGTCACAAAAGGCTCCTCAACTAGCTCCTAGACCCAGCTGCAGTGGGTTTGTGATACCCAAATGGTGTCTCTCTGGTCCTGGACCCTTGGTGTGGCTCACAGATTCTTAAATCAAGCTATTGGGCCCGTTTGCATTGAGACTGTGCCACTTGCACCAAAAATTAGCATGAGCCACCACCAGTCTGTCTCTTCACACAACAGCATTGACCGCATGCCGAGGACTGCCAACGTTAAGCAAAAGCCCGCCCGCCCGTCCGTGGCACCACGCCGACAGCCTCCCACGGCACGCTTCCTGCTCCTCACGGCCTTCTCTAATGTGAAAGGGGCTCTTGGAAAACAACAAAAAAATGTAGCGCAACTTATTTGGGATAGCTATGGTTCGCACTTTCTGCCTTCAAGCTCTATTTTACACTTTATTCTTTAAAAATTCAGAACTCTGGTTCTACTGATTGGATTTTTGTTGTTTTGGTCTTGTTTTAATTATTAAATTTGACTCCTTTTCTAATCTTCTGTGGGATCTTTTTGTGTGGTGTTTTACTGTTTCAAGTGTTGCAAAAAATACTTTACACATTGCCTCTAAGATAAGCCTGACTGTGCCAAGATATCAGTGGCTTGAGCACAGGTAATTTGAGGTTTGCTTGTGCCTTACCCTGACAAGGATTGTTGTTACTGCTTGACCAAGACTCAGACCCCAGTCAACCAGTAACCCAATTTGTCACAAAGACAAATAATGAACTCCTAATACGGTATATTGTTTCTGAAATTTTAAAGACATTTTATGGCTTTTAAAAGTTTGTAAGGCCTTTATTGACATTTAAAAAAACTAATAAATAAAGCTGAAACTGAACTTGAATAGAACTGTATGCTAATTCAAATTTTGAAAAGAAAGAAGGTATTTGGCAAACTTTCAAGGGATCAATGGTACAATAAGTGGTAAACAGTTTTACATTACAGCCTAACACACTAGCAATGTGGTGTTTTGCAGACTTGAAGACCTCATGAGCAATATTACAAGATTGAGCACTTGAGGAATGGTTGACAAATTTACACATAGCTGGGTCGAAACTGAGGTGGCATGGTGTGCAGAATAACAATGGGCTTGGAATGCGACCCAGGTAATCACCAGTGGCTGAGATTAATTCAAACATTCCATCTATCACTTTTTTTATACTTCATTGTGCCATCCTAATTGAGGAGGGTATGACCAGAAGTGGGTTCAATGCACACTGTGTTACTTGAACCACACTATACCTGGCTGATGAGCCCTAATAAAGATAAAAGAGGTCTTGGGCTGCTTGTGTTCTGGTTCAGGAAAGGCCCGTCCATCACTTGTTGTTTTTTTTTTGCTTTGTCGCCCTTAGTGGGAAGGGTATGCCCAGACGTGGGTCCCGGGCTTCCCATGCCACTGGATTCAAGCTAGCCTGGCTGATGAGGGGTGAAACCCTGAAACCGGTCCCAGGATGCTTGTTTCCAGTCCAGGGAAGACCTGGCCTAGCAGTTCGGGCTGGACTGTTCCAATGGGGAACAGGGTCAAGACTGATTTGCATATGGCTGGGTCCAAACTGGAATGGCATGGGCAGCAAAAAAACGATGGATTTAGGCCCAGATCACTGTACTGGGGGTGAATGTTTGAAATTGTTCAGCATTCCGTCCATCACTTGTTGTTTTTTTTGCTTTGTCGCCCTTAGTGGGAAGGGTATGCCCAGACGTGGGTCCCGTGCTTCCCATGCCACTGGATTCAAGCTAGCCTGGCTGATGAGGGGTGAAACCCTGAAACCGGTCCCAGGATGCTTGTTTCCAGTCCAGGGAAGACCTGGCCTAGCAGTTCGGGCTGGACTGTTCCAATGGGGAACAGGGTCAAGACTGATTTGCATATGGCTGGGTCCAAACTGGAATGGCATGGGCAGCAAAAAAACAATGGATTTAGGCCCAGATCACTGTACTGGGGGTGAATGTTTGAGTTTGTTCAGCATTCCGTCCATCACTTGTTGTTTTTTTTGCTTTGTCGCCCTTAGTGGGAAGGGTATGCCCAGATGTGGGTCCCGTGCTTCCCATGCCACTGGATTCAAGCTAGCCTGGCTGATGAGGGGTGAAACCCTGAAACCGGTCCCAGGATGCTTGTTTCCAGTCCAGGGAAGACCTGGCCTAGCAGTTCGGGCTGGACTGTTCCAATGGGGAACAGGGTCAAGACTGATTTGCATATGGCTGGGTCCAAACTGGAATGGCATGGGCAGCAAAAAAACAATGGATTTAGGCCCAGATCACTGTACTGGGGGTGAATGTTTGAGTTTGTTCAGCATTCCGTCCATCACTTGTTGTTTTTTTTGCTTTGTCGCCCTTAGTGGGAAGGGTATGCCCAGATGTGGGTCCCGTGCTTCCCATGCCACTGGATTCAAGCTAGCCTGGCTGATGAGGGGTGAAACCCTGAAACCGGTCCCAGGATGCTTGTTTCCAGTCCAGGGAAGACCTGGCCTAGCAGTTCGGGCTGGACTGTTCCAATGGGGAACAGGGTCAAGACTGATTTGCATATGGCTGGGTCCAAACTGGAATGGCATGGCCAGCAAAAAAACGATGGATTTAGGCCCAGATCACTGTACTGGGGGTGAATGTTTGACATTGTTCAGCATTCCGTCCATCACTTGTTGTTTTAAGGGCATGCCCAGACGTGGGTCCCGTGCTTCCCATGCCACTGGATTCAAGCTAGCCTGGCTGATGAGGGGTGAAACCCTGAAACCGGTCCCAGGATGCTTGTTTCCAGTCCAGGGAAGACCTGGCCTAGCAGTTCGGGCTGGACTGTTCCAATGGGGAACAGGGTCAAGACTGATTTGCATATGGCTGGGTCCAAACTGGAATGGCATGGGCAGCAAAAAAACTATGGATTTAGGCCCAGATCTCTGTACTGGGGGTGAATGTTTGAGTTTGTTCAGCATTCCGTCCATCACTTGTTGTTTTTTTTGCTTTGTCGCCCTTAGTGGGAAGGGTATGCCCAGACGTGGGTCCCGTGCTTCCCATGCCACTGGATTCAAGCTAGCCTGGCTGATGATGGGTGAAACCCTGAAACCGGTCCCAGGATGCTTGTTTCCAGTCCAGGGAAGACCTGGCCTAGCAGTTCGGGCTGGACTGTTCCAATGGGGAACAGGGTCAAGACTGATTTGCATATGGCTGGGTCCAAAACTGGAATGGCATGGGCAGCAAAAAAACAATGGATTTAGGCCCAGATCACTGTACTGGGGGTTAATGTTTGACATTGTTCAGCATTCCATCCATCACTTGTTGTTTTTTTTTTTTGGCATGGCATTTCAGGCAGGACTGTTTACAGTGGCGCAGGGCCAAATCTGATTTGCATATGGCTGGGTCCAAACTAAGGTGGCATGGTGTGCAAAAATATGATGGAATTCCATCCCCGGAAGGCCCTCCAATCATGCCTCAATCGAGCATAGTAGAAGAGCTGCGTCATGTTGAGCCCAAATGCAGCCCGTAGTGATTCATAGGGCATGAGATTCCCCCTCTTCCAACACATCTCCTAGATTGGAGATTCCAATACAATCCCACACCTCAAATCCGGTCAATTTGCCAATTTCTGACAGCCAGCAACCCTCCCACAGGGGGGTCATACTGGTGGGTCTGCGCATCCATCCCAGCACCCTGGTGACCTTAGACCATAATCCAATGTAGCAGGTAAGAGCCACCTCACTCCCCCACCTCCTTATAAGTATTGAAGACATGATCTCCCCTCCCACTGTAATCTCTCCAACTTGAAGGTAGCATGATCATCGTTAACACTGATCAGATGTGCCGCCCAATAATATGCTTCCACATTCGGCAGGGACAGGCCCCCACTATATTGATTACGTTGCAGGGTTTTGAGCGCAATTCGCAGTTGCCTCTTCTCCCATAGAAATCCCGTACATCCTGCTCCAGGTCCGGGAAAAACCCATGTGGGATCCGGTAATATGTATTTTGTAAGGCGTATAGGGCCTGATTACGACTTTGGTGGAGGCGATTACTCCGTCCCAAATGTTTCGGATATCTCAGAAGCCGAATTACGAATCCATTATATCCTGTGGAACACGTAATACGGCGGGTGGGAGATCCCTCACATTTGGGACGGAGTAATCCCCTCCGCCAAAGTCGTAATCAGGCCCATAGTAACTTTGGTAGGGGGATCATCTTAAACATAGCCACCCTACCCATCAGAGTAAGTGGAAGACCTCCCCACCCCCCAATGCACCATATCAGCATGGCACATTCCAGTCACACTCCCCACATGAATCCCTCACTTGAATATTTTAGTTGATATCGAAGGGAGTGGAGAACCGTGTCCTCCTGCGGGGCCAATGACATGATTTATTCCAGTTAATCTGGTACCCAGAATAACTCCTGTATTCTGTAAAAATCTGAAAGAGTCTCGGCAGAAAATAGAGGAGTTTCGCCACATAGAGAAGTATATTATCCGCATAAAGGGATATGCGTTCCTCCTCCCTTTCCTCCCCTGTCAGCCTGAACCCATACAGCTCGGGGTGGATACAGATCCCACACACTAGGGATTCTATGGTGAGGGCAAATAGCAAGAGGGGCAAGGGCCTCTTGCAATAGGAAACTTGGACGAGAGGGTCCCTTTAACCCTGACCACCACCGGATTACAGTAGAGCAGCTGCACCTATTCCCGGTATCTGGGGCCCACCCTGAATATCTCCAAGGTACACCTAGGAAAGGCCAATGCACTGTATCAAATATTTTTTCAGCATCCAGAGCCAAGAATATGTGTGGATCCGAGCATCGCAGGATAGTATGTCTCCAGTTATGTGTACACCTCAAATTATATCTCATGGACCATCCCAAAGCCAGATTGGTCCCCGTAAACTAAATGGGTGATAACTCCCTGAAGGCGCATCGCTAGTACTGTGGCAAGCACTTTCACCTCTACATTAAGGAGGGAAATCGGTGGCGCCACCAGTCTTTCATACAACAATCTTTATTGTTGCGATGCTCCAATAGATTTTACAATCTCCATAGCCTTTTCTGATCTTCTACAAGCGACCGTCTACCTTGGGGCCAAATAAATTCTCCCCGTCAAATAGCATATTGAAAGTACATCTAGCCTGAAATCTAAGACATTTAGCCATGTCTGTCTCCTGATTAGGATGTTAGCGTTCATTTGACAACCAGACTGTCTGTAGCACCCAAGACACAACTTAGACAACCATGAGAGAAGGTATTCCCCTTTGCTGCAATTTTCCCAACCCCCTTTCTTCTGAACTTCAGGTACAAGTTATTGCATCTCCTCCCACCACATCATGTCATAATGGTTGCGCTTATTGACACAGTTTTCTTGCTGCAACAATATATTTGCTTTTCTTGTCAGGAGGTGGCCCACCTGTGGTGCCCTGCTGACAAGCTATTTTATATGAAGTACTAAATCACCATAGAGTCTTTGTGTTTCAAGCCTTTAATTTAAAGTGTGACTTGTGGGGTTGCTCTATATTTTGTCTCCAACCTAGGTGTCACTGAGTGCATCTTTACCAATGTTTTAAAAATCCCTATTGCGTTTTATAACAAAGGGCATGATTTAGAGTTTGGCAGGCAGTTACTCCATCACAAACGTGATGGATATTTCTTTCTCTGTATGAGTACCATTAGGTATAATTCACTTGTAATGGGGCGGATGGAATATCTGTCAAGTTTATGATGGAGCAACCAATTTGCAGAGCTCTGATCAGGTCTAAAGTCTTTAGCATTGGTTAAAATAGAATTATGTCATGCGCAGTAGACATTCAACGAGAACGCCAATCTCCTCCTCCTCTACAGTCATGGTTGCCCCATAATGAGGTTGTTCTTTTGTAAGACGGAAAGACAGGCCATTGTTTTGTTGGGGGAAGGGGCCTTCGTGGGGTAATGTTCTGAAGATTACTCCTCCTTTGAGGCCACTACATTTGATTTTCAAGTATCATCCCAAGATTTATCCTGCTGATGCTCTTGTTGTATTACAGTACACACATCTGAGTCTTGTATTAAAGCTAGTGTTGTATCTAGTTCCCTTGTGTGTCTGTCTTTTTAACCCTTTAGGAATTTTATGTCTTTTTATTGGAGCAGAAATTGCCTCAAGAGGTTTTCGTTTGGTAGTCTTATATGTATGTTATTTGGTGACTTCCCCCGTGAATTTTCTGATTGCATTCAGGTTGCTAGGGGACCTGTGACTGAGTTAATTTAACATCTCCTCTGTCTAAAATTGTGTGCATCTTCACCCTCAAAATAGTCTAATTTCTCCCCCCTACCTTGAGTCTAGAGCTGAAGGAGGTTATCAAGGCCGAAATACTCCAGGGCTTGCTTTACAGTTTGAGTATTGGTATTCTCAAGGGACAGTTTCAAGACTTGTTCGTGAGGCCAGCCTTCAACTCGATGCTCTTTGGGCACCAATAATTTATGCTGCATCCGTTTGCTCTCTGAAACCAAGGCTTTCCTGCATGGCCTTTCTTTCATTCAGAGTGTGCCCTCTGGAGTGTGCTTCGTACCAAGGAGCAGAGGTTCCTTTTAAGTCGATCCTCCTTGAGAGGTCACCTCCTGTGTTTATGTTTCCTTCTCAGTTCGTGTAATTTGTTATAGTGTTTGGGTAAACCTACTCTTGGGCTTCAAAAGGAGTTAATTTTTCTTCAATGTCCTTGGAGTCAGAGGGCTGACATTGTAAATGTGATTAGCCCTGAACCTCTTTCTATGGGTCAGCTATCAGCAGGGCTATATTGGTTCT
The DNA here is from genome assembly GCF_031143425.1 of Pleurodeles waltl. NCBI lineage: Eukaryota > Metazoa > Chordata > Amphibia > Caudata > Salamandridae > Pleurodeles > Pleurodeles waltl. The sequence continues at coordinate 1,695,608,960 of NC_090440.1, forward strand.
CCAGTTTAGCACCACTTTCAATCTCCTTATATGTCCCATGGACATCTTTGCTTTTATCTCCATCCCATGGTGAACACAGTGTATATGTTTGGCTTTTAGCACATACGTGGCTGGGACACTGAGTATTCGGACATGTGATCTTGAGGAAGGCATAAATTGCAAGCACGTTGAAGATCATACTCTGCTAACCACTTTAATTATTCTCATATGACATGATATCCCAGTCAGTGGATATTTGGCATGGCTCTGAAAGTTGTAACAATATTCGGTGACTGAATGAAGCTCTTAGGTGTTCATGGTGTCCAGTCAGCATTGAACTTCCCTTGCCAAGTCCTGAAGTAGCTTCTGCACAGAGCACCCACACTCCTGATGGAAGAGCAATCTGAGGTGCAATATATGAACTGTTACATTCTGGGTTTTAGTAGTGTGATTATGAGCATTCAATTCCAAAACAAAGACCTTAAAGAAAAAGAAGCTGGAGAATTCTTAACCAAATACTATATGGAAGGATAGTGTATAGCATGAGGTCTACAGCAACTCAGGCTGCAAATTGCCTTTACAAAAAGGAAATGGGAATGATCCTAAAATCTTACTTTTGAATTAAGTTATGGTTACGATCCAAAAGCTAAAAGCGGGACTTCTGTCAATTAATGAGCTATGTTCCATTGATTGTCTGCGACCTTACTCTGCTGTATTTTGAGTGCACAAGAAGGCAGCCACTGCCATGGATGATCCACCACTGGCTTCGACATAAGGAAGACAAACAGATATGGGGGCTTAAAGCTGCTGCTAAATACCTTCAAATTGGCAGACCAACTTACGGTGTTTGACCTACCACTAGTTCTTACATTGTCATTAAAACATCGATAATAAATTACCCGTAATGTTTCTTTTCCCCTGGGGAATACACCCAGCAGGATAGGGACATTTTTACTGGAAACATATCCCCATTTTGGAGGTATATTTATCCACACAATTCTTCTAAGCAATCATAGCATGGTGCTCTTGCTGGCAGGTAGCTGTTTACTAGAAAGCAGTTCCCGCCATGCAGATAGGAGCTGCTTCAGGGAAAAGGGCTCGCATCCCAGGTGGGGAACTCAACATTAGGTTTATCGCCCTCCCCCAGTGTGGTGGAGGTGTTTGCACCATTTGTCTGCTTAAGCTTAGATCAGACTACCGATTTGTGCTTTGAGTCACTGTATCTCCTCTCCAAGTTGATGCTGTCCCTCTACTGCACCTTCTCCTTCTCAGTGTCCTGCTCAAATAGTTAAGCGTATTGACAATCAACTGTCCCACCTCATAATGAATGAATGAATATTTGCATAACAGCAGTCCTGATGCAAATATTCTTGCCTAACCAGGCAATCAATTCTTAAGAGTTACCTCCACCGCCTTCTCGTTGTATTTGCTACTGCAGGCCAATAAGCACCCATCATCGTGCCAGTTCCCACAGCCAGTACCCCAATTACCATCTTCTTCTCACTGTGCCTGCTCAGAAATGAAAATGTCACTTACCCAGTGTACATCTGTTCGTGGCATCAGTCGCAGTAGATTCGCATGTTCTGCAATAGCTCGCCATCTGGTGTTGGGCCGGAGTGTTACAAGTTGTTTTTCTTCAAAGAAGTCTTTCGAGTCACGGGACCGAGTGACTCCTCCTTTTGTCTCCATTGCGCATGGGCGTCGACTCCATCCTCGATTGTTTTTCCCCGCAGAGGGTGAGGTAGGAGTTGAATTGTAGTAATAGTGCCCATGCAATGGAGTGACTAAGTATGCACCTATTTAAGGTTGAGATGATACATATATAAATAATTGAAGGTAACTTCCAAACTGCTACAGGCTCCCGGGGAGGCGGGTGGGCACATGCGAATCTACTGCGACTGATGCCACGAACAGATGTACACTGGGTAAGTGACATTTTCAGTTCGATGGCATCTGTCGCTGTAGATACGCATGTTCTGCAATAGACTAGTAAGCAGTTATTTCCCCAAAAGCGGTGGATCAGCCTGTAGGAGTGGAAGTAGTCTGAAATAATGTCCTTAATACAGCTTGACCTACTGTGGCTTGTTGTGCGGATAACACGTCTACACAGTAGTGCTTGGTGAATGTGTGAGGCGTAGACCATGTGGCTGCCTTACATATTTCTTGCATTGGGATGTTTCCTAGAAAGGCCATGGTAGCACCTTTCTTTCTGGTTGAGTGTGCCCTTGGTGTAATGGGCAGCTGTCGTTTAGCTTTAAGGTAGCAGATTTGGATGCATTTAACTATCCATCTGGCTATACCTTGTTTTGAAATTGGGTTTCCTGCATGGGGTTTTTGAAATGCAATAAAGAGTTGTTTAGTCTTTCTGATGTTCTTTGTTCTGTCAATGTAATACATTAATGCTCTTTTGACATCTAATGTATGTAGTGCCCTTTCAGCTACGGTATCTGGCTGTGGAAAGAACACTGGAAGTTCCACTGTTTGATTTAGATGGAACGGTGAAATAACCTTTGGCAAAAATTTAGGATTGGTCCTTAGGACGACTTTATTTTTGTGTAGTTGTATAAAAGGTTCCTGTATAGTAAACGCCTGAATCTCGCTTACTCTTCTCAGGGAAGTAATGGCGATGAGAAATGCCACCTTCCAGGTTAGGAACTGTATGTCGCAGGAGTGCATGGGTTCAAAAGGTGGACCCATAAGTCTAGTTAGGACAACATTTAGGTTCCATGAAGGAACAGGTAGTGTTCTTGGTGGTATAATTCTCCTAAGGCCCTCCATGAATGCTTTAATGACTGGTATTTTATATAGGGAAGTTGAATAGGTAGTCTGCAGGTATGCAGATATTGCTGCAAGGTGAATCTTAATGGAAGAGAAAGCTAGGTTAGATTTTTGTAAGTGAAGCAAGTAACCCACTACATGTTCTGGAGTTGTGTGTAATGGTTGTATTTGATTAATATGGCAGTAGCAAACAAACCTCTTCCATTTACTTGCATAGCAGTGCCTGGTGGATGGCCTTCTTGCTTGTTTTATGACTTCCATACATTCTTGGGTAAGTTGTAAGTGCCCGAATTCTAGGATTTCAGGAGCCAGATTGCTAGATTCAGCGATGCTGGATCTGGGTGTCTGATCTTTTGGTTGTGCTGTGTCAACAGATCTGGCCTGTTGGGCAATTTGATGCAGGGTACCACTGATAGGTCTAGCAGCGTTGTGTACCAGGGTTGCCTTGCCCAAGTTGGTGCTATCAATATGAGTTTGAGTTTGCTTTGACTGAGTTTGTTTACCAGGTAAGGAAGGAGAGGGAGAGGAGGAAAAGCGTAAGCAAATATCCCTGACCAGTTCATCCATAGGGCATTGCCTTGGGATTGTTTGTGGGGGTATCTGGATGCGAAGTTTTGGCATTTTGCGTTCTCCCTTGTCGCAAACAAGTCTATCTGAGGTTTTCCCCAGAGTTTGAAATAAGTGTTCAGTATTTGGGGGTGAATTTCCCATTCGTGGACCTGTTGGTGATCTCGAGAGAGATTGTCTGCGAGTTGATTTTGTATCCCTGGTATAAACTGTGCAATTAGGCGAATTTGGTTGTGAATTGCCCAATGCCAAATTTCTTGTGCTAGCAGGCTTAACTGCGTGGAGTGCGTCCCTCCCTGCTTGTTTAGATAATACATTGTTGTCATGTTGTCTGTTTTGACGAGAATGTATTTGTGAACTATTATTGGTTGGAAAGCTTTTAGTGCTTGAAAAACTGCTAGAAGTTCTAGGTGATTGATATGCAGTTTTGTTTGATGTACGTTCCATTGTCCTTGTATGCTGTGTTGATTGAGGTGTGCTCCCCACCCTGTCATGGAAGCATCTGTTGTTATTACGTATTGTGGCACTGGGTCTTGGAAAGGCCGCCCCTTGTTTAAATTTATGTTGTTCCACCACAGAAGCGAGAGGTAAGTTTGGCGGTCTATTAACACCAGATCTAGAAGGTGACCCTGTGCTTGAGACCACTGTGATGCTAGGCATTGCTGTAAGGGCCTCATGTGCAGTCTTGCGTTTGGGACAATGGCTATGCATGATGACATCATGCCTAGGAGTTGTAATACCATCTTTGCCTGTATCCTTTGTGTTGGATACATGCGTTGTATGATGGTGTTGAAATTTTGAATTCTTTGTGGACTTGGAGTGGCTACTCCCTTTGATGTGTCTATTATGGCTCCCAGGTATTGTTGTACCTTGCGTGGCAGAATTTTGGATTTTGTGAAATTGACGGTGAACCCGAGTTTGAAGAGGGTTTGTATGATCTGATTTGTGTGATTTGAGCACTGTATGAACGAATGGGCCTTGATTAGCCAGTCGTCCAAATATGGGAACACATGTATTTGCTGCCTTCTTATGTGTGCAGCGACTACCGCTAGACATTTGGTAAAGACTCTTGGTGCGGTTGTTAATCCGAAAGGCAGTACCTTGAATTGGTAATGTATTCCTTTGAATACAAACCTTAGGTATTTCCTGTGCGATGGGTGTATTGGTATATGGAAATAAGCATCCTTGAGGTCTAAAGTTGCCATGTAGTCGTGTAGTTTTAGCAATGGCAATACTTCTTGTAGTGTGACCATGTGGAAGTGGTCTGATTTGATGAAAGTGTTCACTACTCTGAGGTCTAGGATTGGTCTCAGCGTTTTGTCCTTCTTTGGTATCAGAAAGTACAGTGAGTAAACTCCTGTGTTTATTTGTGTGTTTGGCACTAATTCGATTGCATTCTTTTGCAATAGTGCCTGCACTTCTATCTCCAGGAGATTGGAATGGTGTGTTGTTAAATTTTGTGCTTTTGGTGGTATGTTTGGAGGGAATTGTAGAAATTCTATGCAATAACCATGTTGGATAATTGCTAGAACCCAAGTGTCTGTAGTGATTTCCTCCCATGCTTTGTAATAATGACTTATTCTTCCCCCCACTGGTGTTGTGTGGAGGGGGTGAGTGACATGTGAGTCATTGTTTAGTAGTAGGGGTTTTGGGGCTTTGAAATCTCCCTCTATTTCTAGGGAATTGCCCTCCTCTTTATTGTCCCCGAAAACCTCCTCTATACTGTCCCTGGTAAGTGGACGGTGTTGCTTGTGAGGTGCTGGCTTGTGTGCTTTGACCCCGAAACCCCCCTCGAAAGGGCGTTTTACGGAATGTGCTGTAATTCCCTCTGCTCTGCGGGGAGTAGAGTGCGCCCATGGCTTTGGCAGTGTCCGTATCTTTTTTGAGTTTCTCAATCGCTGTGTCCACTTCTGGACCGAACAGTTCTTTTTCATTAAAAGGCATATTGAGAACTGCTTGTTGAATCTCTGGTTTAAATCCAGACGTTCGGAGCCATGCATGCCTTCTGATAGTTACAGATGTATTAATTGTCCGTGCAGCTGTATCTGCAGCGTCCATGGAGGAACGTATCTGGTTGTTGGAGATGGTCTGTCCCTCCTCAACCACTTGTTTTGCCCTATTTTGGAAGTCTTTGGGCAGATGTTCAATGAGATGTTGCATCTCGTCCCAGTGGGCTCTGTCATAGCGCGCAAGTAGTGCCTGGGAGTTCGCGATGCGCCACTGGTTTGCAGCTTGTGCTGCGACTCTCTTACCAGCTGCATCGAACTTGCGGCTTTCTTTATCTGGGGGTGGTGCATCTCCAGATGTGTGAGAGTTGGCCCTTTTCCTAGCTGCTCCTACAACAACAGAGTCTGGTGGCAGCTGTGTTGTGATGAAAACCGGGTCCGTAGGAGGCGGCTTATACTTTTTTTCCACCCTTGGTGTGATTGCCCTACTTTTGACCGGGTCCTTAAATATGTCTTTTGCGTGCCGGAGCATACCAGGGAGCATAGGCAGGCTTTGGTAGGAGCTGTGGGTGGAGGAGAGTGTGTTGAACAAGAAATCATCCTCGACCTGTTCTGAGTGGAGGCTTACGTTGTGAAATTGTGCTGCTCTAGCCACCACCTGAGAGTACGCGGTGCTGTCTTCTGGTGGAGATGGTTTTGTAGGGTATGCCTCCGGGCTGTTATCTGACACTGGGGCGTCGTATAGGTCCCATGCGTCCTGATCTTGGTCGCCCTGGCTCATGGTGGTGTGAGCTGGGGAGTGTGATGGCGTTTGTGCTGGTGAAACGTTAATCACGGGCGGAGGAGAGGGTGGTGGTGTAACTCTTTTCACCACTTTTGGTTGTGGTGCTTGTTCCGCCTGGAACTCCAACCTTTTCTTTCTCCTAATGGGGGGAAGGGTGCTTATTTTTCCTGTCCCCTGCTGAATGAAGATACGCTTTTGCGTATGGTCCACATCAGTTGCTTGTAGCTCTTCCTCAAACCTATGCTTTTGCATTTGGGAGGTTAGCGAGTGCTCTTCTGTATAAGAGCCTGAAGCTGGGTCGCTTGCAGTTTGTTTCGGCATCGAAACTTTGTCTGCGTGTTTTTTCGGCTCCGAGGTGACTTTTTTCCTTTTCGGGGCCGAAACCTCTCGGCGTCGATCTGTTTCGGTGCCGCTGTCTCGGCGTCGAGCCGTGTCCACACCGGCATCTCGGTGTCGAGGCTTGTCTGCAGCACTTTCTCGGTCCCGAGAAGGCTGCGTGCCGGTGTCTCGACCGGAGTCGGACGATCTCGGCACTGTTTTGGCCTTTTTCGGTGCCGACGGTCGGTCACCGAATTTATGGGTGGAGCCATGGCCTGGTGGCAGTGGCGTCCCCTGGGCCTTGTAAATGTTTCTTTGTGTGGTTTTCGACGTCTTACTCACGGTTTGTGTATCGTCGAATCCTTCGGAGTCTGAGTCTTGGATCGAGAAGGTACCTTCTTCTTCCTGTTCCTCGAACTCCCGTTGGGCTGTCGGTGCGGACGCCATTTGAAGTCTTCTGGCTCGACGGTCTCGGAGTGTTTTTCGGGACCGGAACGCACGACAGGCCTCGCAGGTGTCTTCGCTGTGCTCAGGTGACAGGCACAGGTTGCAGACCAAGTGTTGGTCTGTGTAGGGGTATTTATTGTGGCATTTGGGGCAGAAACGGAACGGGGTCCGTTCCATCGGCGTTCTTCAGCACGCGGTCGGGCCAACCAGGCCCCGACGGAGGATCGAAAAACTACCCCGAAGGGCACCGGAGCTCTTCGATCTTCGATGCGGTGTGGAATCTAAGTACGCCGATCCCGAACGCAACAATACCGACGAAAATCTTCCGAAATTAACTATTTTTTCCGTTCCGAAACTCGGAGCGACAGGAACACGTCCGAACCCGATGGCGGAAAAAAAACAATCGAGGATGGAGTCGACGCCCATGCGCAATGGAGACAAAAGGAGGAGTCACTCGGTCCCGTGACTCGAAAGACTTCTTCGAAGAAAAACAACTTGTAACACTCCGGCCCAACACCAGATGGCGAGCTATTGCAGAACATGCGTATCTACAGCGACAGATGCCATCGAACATTATCATTACCCTCAATCAACACTCTACCTCATTATACCTGCTTGGTAAGTGTGCCCCAAATCTGCACCCCCTCTTCACTACACCTGCACACAGAATTGGCAAAGTCCAATTTTGCATCCTTTCTGAAGTGTGGAAGTGGTACTAGTCCCACACAATAAACTCTTCTCACTGTGTCTGTTCTGAATACTGTTCTGCTGTGCTTTGTTGCCCCAATAAACTCCCTGTAGGGCTGCCACCAGTCCAAGGTTGACCATAAAATCACATCTGCCCTGCTATGACGTACAATGCCTTGCCAGCTTCTCACTGTGCCTCTACAGCAGTTGGTGCTACACTTAATTAGCACTGTCTCCTCAATGTGCCTGTTTTGCGTTGCCACAATTATCCTCAACGCCTGTTAAGATTTAGTACTGCTCCTCTGCAAGACCTCTCCTCACTTAAAGTGCTAAGAGCTACAGCTATTCTCTACTCTCCTCTTGTCCTTGCAAATTACCTCAAGCTGAATGTTGTAGCTGAAGAGCTGCTGGCCATCAGTTAACGATACAGATGGACAGCCAGATTCGAACTGGCAGAAGGAGGACGTGCTGAAACCAGGGTCCATCTGGGCAACTGCAGATAAACTCAGTGGGCAATCTCCTGGAATGTTCTGGAAAAAGTAGGTGTCCTCTGACGTGCTAAGAGCACAACACGCCTTCAAGCGCTGATGATGGGGGATGCTGGCCTTGAGAGTTGGAGGGGCAATCATGTCATACCCACAAGGAGGATACATGTAGTCTGTAGGGGCTGATGGTCCCAGTCGGGCATGAGAATCACTCTCCACCACTTGGCCACCCAAGTCGGAAGAAGAGTGATACTCTGATTCATCTTCATGGCCACCAGGCATAACATGACTGTCCTGGTGGGCTGAGGTCCGCCGCTGGAATGTTGTTCCAGAGAAAGAAGAGGAAAATGGCTGACGCTGTGAAAGCATTTGCTGTTGCTGATAAGCTTGGCCTATGGCAAGAGACGTTTGTGTGTGAAAGTGTCGATCGTGAAGGCTGCTTATTGTATTTGGCTGTCCCGGGTGATACGCCATGCTGACACGTCCTCGAGAACAATCTGTGCCCTCTCCTTCAAAGCATGACTGGCCCCTGCCTCGAGAATATTCAACACCACTTTTAAGGAGGACTTGCATATCCCTCGTGTGTGAATACTCCACACTGCCCCCCTCGGGAAGTCTCTGAAGTGGGGCTGTCCACTGGTTGCTTGCTGCCAGCACGCCCTGTGATGATTGGCCCATCTCTGTAGTTTCTAGCACTGAGTGTTCGGTCACCAGTGGTTTCCAAATGTTTTTTGTTTTATTGTCTAAATGGTTGGGGGCCACACCCATCAGGTTTTGAGAGCTCATGAAGGATGAGGTCTGGGGAACTGTGTTTGTTGCCACAGGCCAACAATATGTATGAACATGAGTGGATGGTGTCTGCAGGTAGTGGGGAGCAACTGGTGTTTCATCCTTCTCTGATGAATTCTTGCAGTTGAGCTCCATTGATTGCCTAGAAAAGTTTGCAGGGTGTAACCCTTCAGGTAACTGAAACACCCCCACTGGGCTGGAGAAATCCCCTGGCAGGGGGCAATGACTACTGCAAATGGCTGGGTTCATTTTCATCTGATCCGGAACCCTTGGCTTGTCTGAACTGTCCTCTGCATCCAGTGGCAGACTTGGTGGGAAAGGATCCTGAAGTCCAAGTGCATTATTAAGTGGTAAATGCTTCAGTGGTTGGTGGAGTCTATGAGATCCTTCAGACTCAGAGTTCTGCTGTCGGCTGGTCGGAGATTTGGGATGAAGCTGTCTCGGTGTTGTAGGCTGGAGGCAGATAGGAGCCGGGCTTGCGCCACCAGGGAAAGGAGTGTCCTTGGACTTCTCCTGCTTGAAGAGAATATCCTCCAAGAAGGAGGCCACCTCACCACTCAGCTGGCTACTAAAATTAGAGAGTCCATCCATGTCCCGTTCCACTTGCAGCAGACTCTCTTCCCAGCCCTCCAGGTCTAGGTCACCCACGTCCAAGTCCTGCAGGGGTCCCTCACCCACTTCACTCTTCTCAAGCAGTGTCTCCAATATAGCCATCACTGGGTCACCCTCTTGCTTGACGCTTACGCCGTTGTGGTTGATCTGCCAGCCCTCTACATATTTATTCATGATTTCAGGAAGAGGAAAGCGGGTCTCAGTTCCTGGATGAGAGACATATACTGATTCATCCTGCTTCATCATGGCCCCAAGAATCGAGCTGGGATCCACTGGCTTCTGTTCCATTTCCGTGGCCTTGCGGTTTTTGAAAAACTTTGTTTTTGGCATAACAGGGTTGGGGAACTGCGGCAGATTGTTCTGGTAAAGGACAGCTTCCCCTGTGGTGAAGCTGAAAGGTAACTGTAGAGCCCGTTTGCGCAAGTGCTCCTCGCCTTCCTCGTTGCTGCAAGAAAACATAAAAAACAAGCATGTTACTACAAACATGGCAAAGCAGCGGACAGATGGTTTATGGGTAAATAATGCCCAGCAAAATATATGCCAAGAAGAGCACAAGGTGTAAGAGAACAGGTAACTACCTAAAGAAAACACATAGGGACGGAGGAGTAAATTGGGGAGCACAGCGACAGCTGAAGAGAATTACGAGGGCTTTGCGAGAAAGTAAAGGTGTAATACAGTGTTACTTCAGAGCTAGCGAACAGAAAGCAAAGGACACTGAGACAAAGAGTAGAAGGGTAGCACAGGGAAAGAGAGCACAGAAGGGTGTCACATGGCAAGCATATGGATATTATATCACAGGGGTATCACGTGCATAGCACAGGAGTGGCACATGGGTGCGTTGGACAGGCGCCTTCTGAAGGACTTTTTAAAGTTGTGCCACCACGTTCACTTTTTTGATCTGTTTTCTATTTTGACTCCTTTGGACTAGACAATCTGAGAGGCCACGGGAAGGGCCACATTCTTTACCACAAAGCACTTAATAGCAGAGCCTAACTCTGCTGAAGTTATGTACCAAAACTGTTCCCCGACGAATGGATGCTACTGTTCCCTTACACCAGGTTATGAGGTGACTGGCGGTGAGGCCAGCATGTCAGAAATCGGGGGCACGTGCCTTTTTTTTTTACCTGTATCCCTGGTGGACAGAATGCCACTTTAATAAAGTAGAACCCAGACAGCCACCATAACTCTGGTCCCTGCCTTTCCTTATGTACACAGGGTTTGTAGTTTGTGTGTTTGTTGTGAGTGGTCAGAGACCCATCTACTGACACTGCACTGGCGGTATTATATATACACACACTGGAAAAACCAAAGGTTACAGGGACGTTATAGTTAGGTTCTGAGTTTACTTGTACAAAACCATAGAAATTCAACAGCTATAGATAGAGTTATTTTAAGTAACTATAACTTGTACCATCGCCATGCACAGTTTTCTTATCAATAATTTTATTGCAAATGTTGCAGTGATAATATCAAAGATGCCATAGAAGCTGTCATCAATGGTGGAGTAATTAGCTGTGCATGGCGAAGGCGCAAGTTAGAATTACCTTACGGAGCAAGTTAGTGGGCTAGATGTAAGAAAATGCAATTTTGTATTTCTTAAATAGCAACTTCATAGAAATCGCTATTTAAGAAATTCAAAATGCTATGTACTAAGATACTGATTTCCTAAAAGCAATTCCTACAACGTAGAATCCAGTTGCATTTGAATCAATGGGCCGGTTTTGCATTTCCTAAATAGCGATTTCTTATTAGGAAATCGCTAATTAGGAAATGCAAAACAAGGATGGCAATGGGCAAAAGTACCCGCTTGGTGCACCCCAAAAATAGGGGTGCACCTGTAGAGCACACATATGCATAAGGGGCATGTGTGCGTGCTCTATTGCAATTTAATAAAAGCTCTTTGGGGTGCTTTTATTTGAAATTGCACCTGGTTATGATCATTTTCAAGTCAATGGTAATTGCATCTCCCAAATGCCAAAGTTGCATTTAGGAAATGCATGGTACATCAGAATACGAATCACAAATAGGAAATCCCTATTTGTGATTTCCTATTCTAGGAATTGTAAATTGCAATTTCTACAGGGTAGAAATCTCACTTTGAGATTCCTTAAAGGGCTTTGTACATAAGAAAATCACAGTTTGCATTTCTTAACAGCCCGAAATAGCGATTCGGACCATTAAGAAATGTAAACAGATTTTGCATATATAGCCCATAGTCACTTGAAATAACTCTTAGCTACAACTGTTGAATTTCTATGGTTTTGTAAGAGTACATTTAGAACCTGACTATAACGTCCCTGTAACTTTTTTTTTTCCAGAGAATTTCTATGTTTTTTAACATAAAGTAATTGTAATTACTGTACGTTAATCCAACCACAGCCGCGCACAGCCTTGGGGGTTGGCCACAAGGCATGGCCTGCAGTCAAGCCCTTATAAACACCCAACCCCGTGCCACGCACAGCCTTCGGCCGTGCACAGCGGGAGTTGGCCACAGGGCCTGACTCTGTCAGTGGATCTGTGAGTAGACGCATGAGTCTCTGAGTGCATTATGAGTGACTGAATTAGTGTATGAATCTGTCTGCAAAAGTTTTTTTTTTTAATGTTTTTGCATATTTTCGAATATTCTTGAATATCCTCAAATATTCTTGAATATTCCAGCTTACTGGAGGATATTCAAGAATATCGCGCATGGTGAAGAAAAATCATTTTAAACCGATGATTTGACCCCAAAACATCCCTATATCACACCCCTGGGATCGGAGTACCTCTACCATGACCCCTTATATCACTTATCATTTCTATTTTCAGCCCCGGGGACCCTCTGCCATAGCATAAAATGGCAGCCACAACTTTTTAGTCAGGTTGTGGCCAGCCAACTACAGCGCTTCTAGTCATGCGCACATTCGCGGGTATTCACAATTTATTTGCAGCCAGAGATACATAAATTTGGACTTTCCCTAATTTTTCATAAACTACTGAACGGATTTACACCAAATATCCAAAAGCCTAATCTGAGAACTGAAAGCTACCTTTCTGCCAAATTCGGAGTAATTCCGTCCAGTTTGGGCTGTAGTCCTGTTAAAAACCCATATGGGAATTAACAAGGGAATCACACAATTTTTTGTCCCCCACATCCCCCTTGGTGGATCACATAAAAACTTTTCATGCGCAACAAGAATCACAGGCACATTTTTGGGGGATATTTTCGTGAATATTCGTCAAACAGCGCCGAAGATATAGGCAAGTCAAAAAATGCTTTTTCTATGGAAACATGGTCCTTAACTATAACTGCCTACTGGCGACTGCCAGACGGTAATATATATATATGTGTATATATATATATATATATATATATATATTTTTTTTTTTATATGGAAAATGTCACTTACCCAGTGTACATCTGTTTGTGGCATGAGACGCTGCAGATTCACATGCTTTGCACATCCCGCCATCTAGTGTTGGGCTCGGAGTGTTACAAGTTGTTTTTCTTCGAAGAAGTCTTTGCGAGTCACGAGATCGAGGGACTCCTCCCCTTTCGGCTCCATTGCGCATGGGCGTCGACTCCATCTTAGATTGTTTTCCCCGCAGAGGGTGAGGTAGGAGTTGTGTATTAAGTAATAGTGCCCATGCAATGGAGTAAATATGTATGTACATAATGTGGTTTAAAGCAATATATTTACAAATTTACAAATGTTCAAGATCAACTTCAAACGGTTACACGCTCCCGGGGAGGCGGGCGGGCGCATGTGAATCTGCAGCGTCTCATGCCATGAACAGATGTACACTGAGTAAGTGACATTTTCCGTTCAATGGCATGTGTAGCTGCAGATACACATGCTTTGCATAGACTAGTAAGCAGTTATCTCCCCAGAAGCGGTGGTTCAGCCTGTAGGAGTTGAAGTTGTTTGAAACAAAGTTCGTAGTACTGCTTGTCCTACTGTGGCCTGTTGTGCTGTTAACACATCCACGCAGTAGTGCTTGGTAAATGTATGAGGCGTAGACCATGTGGCTGCCTTACATATTTCAGTCATTGGAATGTTTCCTAGAAAGGCCATGGTAGCACCTTTCTTTCTAGTTGAGTGTGCCCTTGGTGTTATAGGCAGTTCTCTTTTTGCTTTGAGATAACAGGTTTGAATGCATTTAACTATCCATCTAGCAATGCCTTGTTTGGATATTGGGTTTCCTGTATGAGGTTTTTGGAAAGCAACGAACAATTGTTTTGTTTTCCGAATTTGTTTTGTTCTGTCAATGTAGTACATTAACGCTCTTTTGATGTCTAATGTATGTAGTGCTCTTTAAGCTACAGAATCTGGCTCTGGGAAGAACACTGGTAGTTCTACTGTTTGATTCAAGTGGAACGGTGATATGACTTTTGGTAAGAACTTAGGATTTGTTCGTAAAACTACTTTATGCTTGTGTATCTGAATAAAGGGTTCTTGTATGGTAAATGCTTGTATCTCACTTACTCTTCTTAGAGATGTGATGGCAATTAGAAATGCTACTTTCCATGTTAAGTATTGCATCTCACATGAGTGCATGGGTTCAAAAGGTGGACCCATGAGTCGTGTTAAGACAATGTTGAGGTTCCACGAAGGAACTGGTGGCGTTCTTGGTGGGATAATTATTTTTAAGCCCTCCATAAATCCTTTTATGACTGGGATCCTAAATAATGAAGTTGAGTGCGTAATTTGCAGATAAGCTGAAATTGCGGTAAAATGTATTTTAATGGATGAAAAAGCTAGCTTTGACTTTTGCAAATGTAGTAAGTAGCTTACGATGTCTTTAGCAGATGCGTGTAATGGCTGAATTTGATTATTATGGCAATAATAAATATGCAAATATCCCTGACAAACTCATCCATAGCGCATTGCCCTGAGACTGATCTTGTGGGTACCTGGATGCGAAGTTTAGGCATTTTGCGTTTTCTTTTGTTGCAAATAGGTCTATTTGTGGTGTTCCCCATCTTTGGAAGTAAGTGTTTAGTATTTGGGGGTGAATTTCCCATTCGTGGATCTGTTGGTGATCCCGAGAGAGATTGTCTGCTAACTGATTCTGAATCCCTGGAATAAACTGTGCTATTAGGCGAATGTGATTGTGAATCGCCCAATGCCATATTCTCTGTGCCAGGAGACACAACTGTGTCGAGTGTGTTCCTCCCTGTTTGTTCAGATAATACATCGTTGTCTTGTTGTCTGTTTTGACAGGAATGTGTTTGTGGCTTATTATGGGTTGAAATGCTTTCAACGCTAGAAATACTGCCAGTAGTTCTAAGTGATTTATGTGAAACTGTCTCTGCTGAGTGTCCCATTGTCCTTGGATGCTGTGTTGGTTGAGGTGTGCTCCCCTCCCTATCATGGAGGCATCTGTCGTTATTAGGTATTGAGGCACTGGGTCTTGGAAAGGCCGCCCTTGGTTTAAATTTATATTGTTCCACCATTGAAGCGAGGTGTATGTTTGGCGGTCTATCAACACTAGATCTAGAAGTTGAGCCTGTGCCTGTGACCATTGTGATGCTAGGCACTGTTGTAAGGGCCACATGTGCAATCTTGCGTTTGGGACAATGGCTATGCATGAGGACATCATGCCTAGTAGTTTCATCACCATCTTGACTTGTATCTTTTGTTTTGGATACATGGCATGTATTACATTGTGAAATGCCTGTACCCTTTGTGGACTTGGAGTGGCAATCCCTTTTGTTGTGTTGATTGTCGCCCCTAAGTATTGCCGTGTTTGACACAGCTGAAGGTGTGACTTTGTGTAGTTGAGTGAGAAACCTAGTTTGTGGAGGGTTTCTATGACATACTTTTTGTGTTGTGAACACCGTTCTTGCGTGTTGGTTTTGATTAACCAATCGTCTAGGTACGGGAACACATGTATTTGCTGCCTTCTGATATGAGCAGCTACTACTGCCAGGTATTTTGTAAAAACTCTTGGCGCAGTTGTTATCCGGAATGGCAACACTCTGAATTGGTAATGTACCCCTTGGAATACAAACCTTAAGTACTTTCTGTGTGAAGGATGTATCGGTATATGGAAGTATGCATCCTCTAGGTCTAGTGTTGTCATGTAGACTTGTTGTTTGAGCAATGGGATTACGTCCTGTAATGTCACCATGTGAAAGTGATCTGATTTGATGTAGATATTTAATGTTCTGAGATCTAATATAGGTCTTAGAGTTTTGTCCTTTTGGGTATGAGAAAGTACAGCGAGTAAACTCCTGTTCCTGTCTGATGAATTGGTACCATTTCTATTGCATCTTTTTGCAACAACGCTTGGACCTCTAGTTGTAGAAGATCCATGTGTTGTTTTGACATATTGTGTGTTTTCGGTGGGACATTTGGAGGGAATTTGAGAAATTCTATGCAATAACCATGCTGGATAATTGCTAGGATTCAAGTGTCTGTTGTTATTTCCTCCCATTGTTTGTAGAACTTGGTTAGTCTCCCCCCCACAGGTGTTATGTGTTGGGGATTTGTGACGTTGAAGTCACTGCTTGTTTTGTGGAGTTTTGGGACTTTGGAACTTTCCTCTACTTTTTTGGAATTGGCCCCCTCTATATTGTCCCCGAAAATGTCCCCGCTGATATTGGCTCTGATAAGTGGGCCTTGTTTGTGAGGTTGTGGGTTCCGTGCTTTGTCCCCGAAACCCCCCTCGAAACTGTGTTTTACTAAATGTGCCTCTGCTCTGTGGGCAGTAGAGTGCGCCCATGGCTTTGGCCGTATCAGTGTCCTTTTTAAGTTTTTCGATAGCAGTGTCCACCTCCGGCCCAAACAACTGCTGTCCGTTAAATGGCATATTCAGCACGGCTTGTTGTATTTCCGGCTTGAATCCTGACGTACACAGCCATGCGTGTCTCCTTATAGTCACTGCTGTATTTACTGTTCTAGCAGCTGTATCTGCAGCATCCATTGCCAAGCGTATCTGATTGTTCGAGATACTTTGTCCTTCCTCCACCACTTGTTGTGCCCTTTTTTGGAACTCTTTGGGCAAGTGTTCAATGAAATGTTGCATTTCGTCCCAATGAGCCCTATCATATCTCGCCAGCAATGCCTGTGAGTTGGCAATGCGCCATTGGTTGGCCGCTTGTGCTGCAACCCTTTTCCCCTCAGCGTCGAACTTGCGACTCTCCTTGTCTGGAGGTGGTGCGTCTCCTGAGGTGTGTGAGTTCGCTATCTTGAGAGCTGCTCCTACTACCACAGAGTCTGGTGTTAATTGCTGCGTGAAGTATGCCGGGTCTGTTGGAGGCGGCTTGTATTTCTTCTCCACCCTTGGAGTTATGGCCCTGCCCCTCACAGGCTCCTGAAACACCTGTTTGGAGTGTTTTAGCATTACAGGTAGCATAGGGAGACTTTGGTATTGGCTATGTGTGGAGGATGGTGTGTTAAATAAAAAGTCATCCTCAATAGGCTCTGCATGCAGGGTGACATTATGAAACACCGCTGCTCTTGACACCACCTGTGTGTAGGCTGTACTGTCCTCAGGTGGTGACGGTCTCGCTGGATAACAGTCTGGGCTGTAATCTGATACTGGCGCATCATAAAGATCCCATGCGTCGGGATTATCCTGACTCATTCCAGTATGAGTTGGGGACTGCATCAGTGGTGGAGTGGCTACCGGTGATGTCTGTGTTGAGCGTGGTGGAGATGGTGGCGGGGTTACTTGTCTTGCCACCTTTGCCTGTGGCTGCTTGTCTTTTTCTTGGAAGGCAAGTCTTCTTTTCATCCGAATTGGGGGAAAAGTACTTATCTTCCCTGTGTCTTTTTGGATGTGGAGCCTTCTCTGAGTGTAATCTGGCTCCATTGACTCTAGTTCTTGTCCGAACCTATGTCCTTGCATTTGTGAGGACAGTCCCTGTTCCTCTGTGTAGGAACTTGTTTTCGGTTCCGAGGCCGGATGTTTCGGTATGGAAACTTTTTCGTCAGTCTTTTTCGGCTCCGACGACACTTTTTTTATTTTCGGTGTTCCGGTCTCTCGGTGCCGACTCGTTTCGGTGCCGCCCTCTCAGTGCCGAACTTGCTCTGACCCGCTGTCTCGGGGTCGAGTCTGCTCTGTGCCGGTATCTCGACCGGAGTCGGATGCCTTCGACACATGTGTGCCCTTTTTCGGTGCTGATGTTCGGTCACCTATTTTCCGGGTTAAGCCATGGCCTGCTGGCGGTGGCGTCCCCTGGGCTTTAGTGGTCTTTCCGTGAGTTTTGTGTGTCGACGTCTTACTCACGGTTTTCGGCGTCTGTTCGGGATCGACCTTGTCCGAGTCCTCGATGGAGAAGGTTTCTTCTTCCTCCTCCAAGTGTTTTTGTCCTGTCGGCGCTGACGCCATCTGTAGTCTTCTCGCTCTTCGGTCTCTTAGTGTCTTCCTCGACCGAAACGCTTGACAGGCTTCACAAGTATCTTCTTTGTGTTCTGGAGACAAACACAAGTTACAGACCAGATGCTGATCTGTATAAGGATACTTGTTGTGACATTTTGGGCAGAAGCGGAATGGGGTCCGTTCCATTAGCCTTGAAGAGACACGTGTTCGGGCCGACCAGGCCCCGACGGGGGATCGAAAACCCCAAAGGGCCACCGGAGCTCTTCAAAATTCGGTGTCGATCTGTTGTAACTAACCCGATACCGAACACAAACAATACCGTCAAATTTTCCGAGATTCTAACTATCTTTCCGAACCGAAACGCGGAGCGAAAAGGAACACGTCCGAACCCGATGGCGGAAAGAAAACAATCTAAGATGGAGTCGACGCCCATGCGCAATGGAGCCGAAAGGGGAGGAGTCCTTCGATCTCGTGACTCGAAAAGACTTCTTCGAAGAAAAACAACTTGTAACACTCCGAGCCCAACACTAGATGGCGGGATGTGCAAAGCATGTGTATCTGCAGCTACACATGCCATCGAACATAAATATATATATATATATATGTATATATATGCACATCACAAAATTGCTCGGCAAAAAGACACCTATTCTGTACTTTTGAAAAGGTAAGCAAACACTGCACCTTTCCAAGTACAAACTAGAGTATTTTGTGTAATTTTCACAGCTTAAACCTTCCAGTCTGACACTTTGTCTATCTGCAGAATTAGACTCTCCCCAGATTTTAAACAATGTCATTGAATTTGGTAGAAAGGCTGATACGGTTGGTGGGTGCAGACAGAGAGAAGAAAAGTGAGCATATATCTGCCATCCAGTAGAATAAACTTTTTCTCTGTATTCAGTTTCAGTCCATTGTTAACCATTGGGCGTATAAAGTCTTGCTGCAACACCATCAAACTTATTTTTGTGACTGAATCAAAAATTAATTTGGGTGTCATCAGTGTATGTGTTGAAATGTAACCATTCAGATCCTATTAGTTGTAACCAGGGCCTAGTGTAGACTTGACACAGAAGAGCTGGAAGTACCAAGCCTTATGGCACTGACTTACCTCCAGTGTGATAGATATTGATCCTTTTGAGATAGTAACTCATGCTTCAACTGGACTTCAAGGAGACTCTGCTCACCAGTTTACAGACAGAATGTCCAATTCTAGATGGCAGGAGTGTGCAGTGATTTACAGCAGTACGTGGAATGAATGGAATGATTGATGTGGATAAGTCTTGAACGATAGAGAAATGTTATCAACCAGAAGAAGAAAGAAGCAATCCTCTGACTTGATCTGTACATCGGCCAAGCAACTGAAAGCTGGCATGCAAGTAAAACTGGGAGAATCGGTTGGCTTAGAGCTATGAGACACCTGCAGCCAAGCTAGATAGTTTTACAGGAACAGAATTTCTACTTTCAGTAAATCAGCCAAGGTCAGTCTGACATACCCAGGAATGAGTGGATGCAGTCACTCAGCCCACTTAGTATCTTGTTTTAAATCTTCCCTAAATAACACCTCTACTTTGGCCCCCAAATTATTCTCTAGTGGGCCACTGTAATCCTAGGTAGTCGGGACAGTCCTAAAGATGTAAGGACTTTGATGTAGGCTCCTAAAGAATTATCCCATTCTTGTCCACCTCTACAACTCAACTACCTGCAATATGGCTGTCACTAGGCCTTTGTTAGGAAGGAGAGGTACTAAGCTGACGCTGTCTCAGGTCCTACGTGGCCAACACTCATCCAGGACACAGGTAAGGGGATGTCCTAGATACATTAACTCATACACTAACCTACACACAAGGTTTTGAGCTTCACAAAAAAGAGATATGGTATGGTTCTGAAAACAGTACAGCTCCATTCGGGCCCCAGATACATTGATCTTCTACTTCCAAGTTGGGCATGGAGAACCTACTTCATGATTCAGCTTGTGAATCTCCTTGCTGCTCATCTGTTTTATTACCAAGGCTGGAACCCCTGTTTCTTGTTTTCGATCCTTATGAATGTGCATGGCAGGTCACTAGTATCTGTAGTGTCTATGACACCAGTAGTTCCTGGCAGGGACCACCCAGCACTCAATACAGAAGGAAATTACAGTTTCACTTTATGTTGCATCTTTCTAGGCAAAAACATGGTTTTTACTCTTATCCTCCTGACATGAGGTACAGTTCTAGATGGAGGTGATGCATTAGGTGTGAAATACAATGGTCCTTAATTACGGTCTCAAAATGTGAGTGCAACTTTTGACTGACTAATCCAGATTACTGTTTCAAACAACTAAATGTCCACTTCAAATGTCCATGTGTGTTCTGTCATTGACTGTATATAAGTAAATTACTCTCTCCTGGGGAGAAGCGGCATGCTGAGCTCTGATTCTTAAGACTGGACAGAGACGCAAGGTTATTCAAGACATAAACCATAGGATCCCTTACCTTTATCCCTAAGAATGCCACCGGACAATTATCTATGTAAGGGCTGACAAGAAAGCAGAAAAACTAGACTTAATACTAATAGTTGTCTTTCAAAAAGCATAAAAAACTACAAGGAGTGCCTTTGCATCATCTATTATAGAACCAGGATAGTTGGCTTTTACCTCAGAAAGTCATGCCTTTCCTTGTCCTGCCGTCACAAGCTTTAGCTCTCTCTACAACCGTTTATCACTTGATTCAACCCACCCACCACCTTTCCTGCTACAATGTACTTACGATAATGCCCTCTGACGAGCAATGATACAATCGGGCCGTCCACCTTTGTACACTAGACGAGCGTTGGCCTGAACCCAGATCCAGCCGGCATCTTTCGTCAATAATCGGAAAACTGTCATCCCACTTTCTCCAGTCTTAATCACTAGACAAACAAAGAATATATCAAAAAACAGCATGAGGAATATATACCAACTGTGACAAAAGCTATATGACAGAAATCAACCGGCTGACAAAACTGATTGACAAGAAATGATTGTCAGACAAGCAATAAAATGTGAGACGAGCCAAAGGAGTAAAAAAAAACTTGGAGGCAACTGTAAGGACACAAACATACTGTAAGAGAAGAAGAGAGTAAACAATTAACTCATGAACAAGCAGAAGAGAAAATACCAACAGCAAAGCCAGCAAAAAATACAGAAATGAGCTGTGAGATGAGCAGAGGGACACTAATTCATTGAGAAACGACCAGATGGCCATAAATTTACCTCAGAACAAGCGCAGCAACTCAAATCGACAAGATTATGGATCGAAGTCAACAGTAACAATGTGGAGTTGCAACTTTCTGTCGATAAAACTGAATTAGGCAGTGCTGCTCTTTTGCCTGGATGCTGCCTGCACTTTCACTTTTGGTAGCGCAGACTTGAGGTTATAAAAACCCCATGAAAATCACTTGCGATAGTGCTCTTTTTTCTTGTAGTCTACAACATGAGAGTACCACTAACTCGCACACTGAAACCCAGTTATAAAAAATCCCCCTTACAATAGTAGACTGAGACAATGGTCTCTTGTCATCTGCAACAACAATCTGAGAAATTGGGGATCAGAAAAAAGGTACAAGACAAGCTATGTTATGTTATGTGAAAATTGATTTTAACATGGCCATTGGATTTCAGGTTGAGCTCTGGTGCTTAATTGATGCCATCAATGACCACTTTCAATCACCACCATTTGCACCAGCTGCTCTTTTCAAAATCTGACAGCACACCTAACAACTAGGAACCAGATGTACGACCATCATAGTTTGGGAATCACAATTTGCTAATTTTAGCAAGTCGCAAATTGCGAGTTGAAACTGTTATTTACAACAGAGTCTGAGACACTGTTAATATCCATGAGGCAGATCGCAATTTGCGACCCACTGGGAATGGCCGGCGCTCACAGGGATGGTGGCCTGCTGTGGTCAGCAGACGACAATGTCTGTGACTTCTTTTTAAATAAAGCATTTTTTTTTAAATGCAGCCTGTTTTCCCTGAAGGGATGCATTTCAAACAAAAAAATGAAAAGTCTCCTTTTCATTTTTAAGAGGAGGCAGTGGTCCCTGGGACCACTGCATGCTCTTAAAAAATTTTAGCGCCCCCATTTACAAAGGGGGAGGGGTACCTCTTCCCGTTTGTGAATGGCTTACCACCTCCTTCACGGAGTCAGTATATTATAAATGTTTTGCGACCGCATTCCAGTCTGAAAACATTCATACATGCCAGTGCAATTCGGTATTAGGAAGTGACGCCCTAAACACACCCCTTCCTAATACCGCATTGCAAAAGCAAAATACGAGTCGGTAACAAGTTACTGACTCGCATTTTGCCATTGGTACGTGCCAAAACGCATTTTACCAGTTGCACATGGGCTGATGGGTTGTTTGCAACCAGTAAAACGAGTCATATATCTGGCCCAAGCTCTCTTCTGAATACCCACACGATTCTTGAAAGGTCCCTTGTCTTTGGCGTCATGTTCCCATATCTCCACATTAGGGAGATCACTTATGAAGTACGCGGGATTTGGAAGCTCAGAAACTGAAAGAAGCAGAAATATTAGGCGAGTATTGACTAACAATTAATTAAACGGTTTTTGTAAAGTTCTTCGTGGAATGTTTCAAAACCCTCGATGGGTAAATGTGGGAGAAGAAAGTGAGAAACAACAGACAGAACACTTTTACTAATTCATGGTAGGATGCTTGTTGGGAGAGGTGGGTCTTCAAGTCCTTCCAAATTTCCTGAAGTCAAAAAGCAAAGGCAAAGAAGTCTTGAGGGTGCAAAGACATGTTCTTAACCGTTTGTACCTCACCAGAAGCAACTTGAGATGATACAGGGAGGCTAACCTCAGATTGGTGCAAGGGGACAAGCAGTCTGCCTGGACTAGGCAATTCAACCCTTTGTTTAATCATTAAAAGGGAGGTGATCAGGTCGTCTGAGGCCGAGAATGAGTCAGTCAACAAACTGCTGTAATCTTTTTAAGTTCACTCACCATTTTTACAGACCTCTGTGCAACAGTTACAGTAGTCATTTACACAGAGTGCCATGGATAGGAAGTAGCAATATGGTACAGAATCAGCAGAAAAGTGGCAAGAGAAGTCACAGACACGTTTAGGTCTGCTGTTAACTTGCAGGATATCCATACTAGAAGAATCTGTCAGGTCAAATGACAGGTTCCCCTAGAATAAGCATCAGTCAAAGATGTTTAGGAGGATATTCACAAAGTTGTACCCAGCGGGTAATTTTTTCTGCTGCTGGCTCTTGGCCAGTGGGGCGAGGCTCCTCCGCCATTGCGGAGAGGACGCCCCTGGCTGTACCTACTCACTTCAGTGATTTATCCACCTCATGTCTTTAGTGCCCATTCCAGATTCACGGGATATCCTGACAACAGTGGGGTATACCTGAAAATTATTTGCACTGTGACAGAAAAAAACTTTCAATGGGGAGTTTGGTGTGTGCATATGGCTAACAGCTGTGCCCTCCTTGCAGAATCCCGAAGAGAAACTGAGCCGAAGGATAGATGGCGCTGAGGAGGTACAATAATCTCTACCCCGAGTGACTTGCTCTTAACTAGTACATCCAGCTGCATATCTCCGTGCTGAAGACATGAGTGTATGACATTGTGATAACAGAATGGAATGTCAACAAATGATGCACCAACGTTCATTAACAATATCCTTGAAAATGGCTTCACATTACCTAGTTTATACCATGCAACCCTGGAGTATGAAGAGGACCACTCATGTTTGCCCTATAGATGACATCCAAAGATACATGGCCTTGAAGCTGCTGCCTGAGCCCTAGCATTGTGCACGCGAAGACCAGCAAGAAAAGGGATGCAGCTTAGGATAGAATTCCAGTATATAGGATACTCCACACTGATAAGCCTGTCAATGGAGGCATTAGGCGATTTCCTGTGAGGAGCACGTAACAGCTATGTAGATGTCTAGTCTAGCCTGTGAATATCAAAATGTACTAAAAGGTTTCACTGCTCTGGGGCAGCGCCGCTGATTAAAGAGCTGCTATAAAATGATCTTCAACAACTCACACATGTTTTGAATTTTTAAATAAAATGAAATACAGTCTAGCTTTCTTACTTTGGCTGTAAAAGCACTTGAAATTCAAATCCCTTCGTACCAAATGCTGCAAAGAACGCAGACCCACTGTTGCTTCTACAAACTAGAATTTGCTAAGGGTATAACTGTATTTAATATTTCATCGTGCCCACCCATTCCTAATTACTATGGATGTCAGCACGGATAGCCTTTGAGATTCCCTTTCTGATGGCCATGAAGAGTGCGGAAAACATTCCCCCTGGTGGCAGTACGCCTTTTTTGGAGATCGCCTCTGTAATATTATCACAGACTGTGCCCCCTTGTTCGTATCCCAGATTATAGAAGGATTTCTGTTTCGGAGTGTAATAAATTGACTAATAAAGATTCCCCTTCATGAAAGGAGCACAGACCATCACAGTAACCCTGCATGCTCTTTGAAGTAAACACGAAATTGCCTTTGCAGAGGCACAGTCCCTGGTGACACATCTGCCAAGCAGACATTCAAGCAACGAAATCTCCAATATTTGACAGCAGCGCAAATTGTATTGGTCCGTCTCTTAATGTGGCAAACACTATAGTAGCTCCCTTCTTCTACAGTCACAAACATACTTCTCTGACAGTAGTACAGGCTGTGGTATCCCCATTTCAGGTAATCTGACAGATTGGGGAAGCACTTACTTCTCACATGGTTGTCGGCACAGTACATCATGTCTGCTGCGTGGATGAACTGGTATCCAGTGCCGCGCATGCACAGCTCCATCTCTGTATAGCCCAGCACGACCTTTCCTCTGTAAGTAAGGAGAGGGAACACTTAGGAAATCGTCAGGATCACCAAGTGACCCACTAAACTCAACCAACCCTCTTCAAATCAGGAAAACAGACGTGCTCTGCGAGAAACTTCACCACACCAATAATTTCCTATGCGCAATGATTTGTTTACCTTTAAACTCTGTACAAAAACCAACAATAGGCAGATAGTTGAGGGCAATCACAACCATTCTGCAAATCTAGAAACTATAATCTCGAGTATTAACCTACTAGGGTGAGCAAAGGAGATTAGTTGGAGGGTGTCTTCACTCTCTGATGAACACTACACTATTACCCATGTAAGACTCGTTACAGCCTTCCCAATGATGAGAGTGCCTGGCTCTACCAGTCACTTCTCGAAGGGACAGGTCCAGGGCTTTGATCACGAGACACGCATAGATGCCTGCTCACACCAGAGATCCTCCCCAGAGCGGAAGTATTTAGGGGTCTGAAGCCGTTTAAGATGGCTTCTGCAGCAACAACTTACATGTGTGTTAGGCTGCCACAAACGTGATCCTATGCTTCTCCCAGCCAGGTGCACACACCCTCGCGTCTGGAACCGCCAAACCGCTTCAGCCTAATGTCCACACATCACTCCCACAAGTGACATACCACAGCACCAACCCAGCTTCTTCCTCTTATTGTTTCCTTCTCCCCCCCTCCATACAGTCCCTTCCCTCCCCCATCCCTCCTCGTTCTAGGCTTCTTGTTTGCCCACAACACTATATTAAGGCCCCACCTGGAGTCGCAGGCCATGGGGGTAAAGTCCAGCTTGTGCTTAGTCTGGAAGATGAAAGTCTTAGTGCGAAGCTCCAAGATGGAGGGAGGCTGCAAAGGGGTGGCGATAGCAAAGAACGCCAGCTGGGGTGGCTGAACCGACCCATCCTCAGACCTCTTATTCTGTCCATGCAGGAACTTTAGGCGCCCTTGAAAGGTGAGGGCCTGCGGAAACACATTAGAGGCTGGTAAAGGTACAGTGAAAACAGAGGCTGAGATACAGAGGCACAGAAGAAACCCCAGACTAAGAAACATACAGACTGGAGAGCCTTTGTGACCTGGCAAAGGACAAAAAACAACTTACAAAATGCTAGGACTCTACAGTAGCTGGAGCAGAAACTAGGAACACTGGGAGTGGGAGGGCTGTATGTGGGTACCAACACTGGAACGGCATAGACTGGAGTGCTGCGCGTCAGGGGACAGGTGCATTGGCAGATATGTGAGCTACTTCTACGGAAACGACTACTGAAAATGACGATTGAGGTGCGTTCGAAGACCCATGTTTGGGTGCCAGCACATGTACAGCGCCGAGTTCTGTAAATTATGACTGAAATGCAATGGCAGAGCTATGAGTAGGTAAATGACCTGGAACAGTAGAGAGGCTACGGATCAGGGAAAGAAAGAGGTCATGAGTGAGGTGCATACAAGTTGTGCGTAGATTCTAACTCGGAGTAGCACGGGACGGATGGGCTGCAGAGTAGGATGGATGTATTTGTTGATGTGTGATACTATGTGTATATATTGTTGGTGATTTGTAAGCTGGGTAAGATGCACCAATTGAGCATAAAATATATACAGACTTAAAAAGAAGAGGGATTAGAAGATGAGTCAAAGTCTTGAGTATTCAGTGGATCTATGGCCACACACCTCATTCTGTCCTTATTTTATGCATTTTCCCCAACCTGATGTTCTAAGATACAGTGAAAAACAAGTACCAAAAATCCAGATGAATTGTCCAATAGGCAGCGGAATCTGCAGACAAAGTTGCGCTCCATGAAAGAAGAATTTTCTGGGGGCAGCTGGTCGGGTGTATAGGTGTTGGTACTCTTATGTAAATTCTGGTTTACTGGCACAGCTGGAACAAAGAAATAGGGTGTAAATATATAACACTAGACACTTGTTCTCTGTGCAGTGAACATTTTTTCATCATGAAAAGGAGACACGCAAAAGTCCATCTGATAAAACCTAGTTGAGTCTAATGTGGAGTGGGCTGAGGGAACTGGGTTATTTTCAGTATCACTGTGTCTCTGGTAGATAATAGGGAGGATAAAATGGCAAGCTCCACTCCACAGTTCCAGGTATCCCCTCTCCAGGTTTCTAGAACCTGCAGTTCCTCCTCTCTGCCCCTCTCTTCTGTCACTCACACCCTGCAACTCTGTGTTCAGGTTCTTTGCGAGTTCTTCCCTTAAGACTCTTAGCCATGGTGCACCTAATGTTCTCATCTCCTGGATCCCTTCCAGCATTCCCCTGCGGTTCTTCTGCCCTTTGTCCCTCCTACCAGTGTCCTAGTTCTTACCCTCTGCCTACATCCCCTGTCTCCCCCACTCTACAGTTCCTAGTTTCTATCGCCCTTCGTCTGCCAGTTCTCAAACCAGCCTCTTGTTCAAGGCCTCTTCTAAGTTCTCGCATTATACTCTCTATCCTCAGGACCAAGAGGTCATCTCCCTCCTTTTTTGATGTTCCCTTGGTTTTCACGGTGTACTCCTACCATTTGGACCTCCAGTTCTAACTTTCTACAAGGCCCGATGCTAGGGATTCTGCATTTTAAGGGAAATGACATTAGGCTGCGCTGCCCCTTGGCTAAGGAAGAGGTTGGACACTTTTACAGTCAGTTTACTGCCCTCTGCCGCTGCCTAAAATGAGTACGCCACGACACTGGCCCTACCTTCTGCTGCCTGCCACCAAACCCCACGGGAGTCACTCTAAGTTCTTCTTACCAAGAGTGTTCATTTGAAACATCTGGGCTATTTGCTGGCTCCCACACAGGGCCTCCTACCCCAGGATATTCCTCAGCTGTCACTCTCTGCCCCCGAGGTTTCACCATCTGCCCCCTTGCTCCAGCTCCTCACTGCAGCCCTCACTCTATCCACAGTTTCTTTTTCACAGGTTCTCAGTCTCTGCCCCTCTCCCAGGGCTCTCCCTCAGTTCTTACCTTCTGACCCTTGTTCACTCTCCTGGTTATCGTAAGGAGGAGGATTAAGCGCCCAGTGCAGCTGGCAGCGGAACATGGCCCGATCATCGGTGTGAATAAGCTCATACACACTTTGGTAGATGACGTCCGACTAATAAAAGAGAATGCAAGCATTTGAAAATGTTTAAAAAAAATTAACTCAAGTAGGGTGAGCTAGAGGGAAAGCACTACTGGAAAAACATTCATTCATCACAATCAAAGAGCAAGCACCACCCAAGTGAGACAGGACTGAAAGCCTCACTAAGAACCCAGATATCGCCGCAGCTCTCCCAAGGTGCACAAGAAACACCTCAAACGTTGCTAGAGCTTTCAGATCCCTGAGAAAAGCTAGCATTTATGCCCTAGGTCAATTCAACCACCAAGAAGGCCCTCTCGTACTACGCAAGAAAGAACAGGAACTGAAGTCTTTCCAACATGCTTTAAGTGGGATGAAAAAGGTTGCCTATAAAATGGATTACGTGTCAAAAAGCACCCTCTGTTTAACAAATTCATTAATGGCGGCCTCACTGGACAAAGTATAATCAAAATCCGCAGGATACGTTTTAACAATTTATATAGCACCTTTATTCAAGGCCAAAAGCAATAAAAAACACTTGACAAGGGAAGCTTATATTTGAGTGGCAAAACACTCTACGCATTCTATATGTGTCATTTGGATTATGAAAGGGCATGCTAATAGGTTATTTTTCATGTTTGACCTGAGGTCTTGCAAACGATGGGGTGATTACTTGGGCCCAAACTCGAGTGGACCAGTGGTCTTGATGTAGCTAGTGACAGGTGTCCACATCACAATTACATGTAACGCGGGACCTTAGGACCTGGAATAATAAAGTTAAACAACAGGTTCCACCTGTCAGTCTCTGTGTCGCCAGACTTCTGGTGGCATTGTTTTGCAGCTCTAGTACGTGACATGCAGAAAAGCAGGGTTTGTTTTCTTCTGCCAGTGAATGACAGAAACAGGGGACGCCATGGGGCCCTGGTTCAATGTCTATTCTTTGCCTTTGCCAGGGCCCGTCCCTGCAGGCCCTGGACCACTTAGAGCACTGCTTTATGATCCATTAAAAGTAATGCAGGAAGTACCTGGTGCCAATACATCCCAGATATAGGAATATTTTGCAATCACGATTTTTCCGGTGAGAAATAGAAACCAACATATATAAACCAATGTTTCTGGACTAATTCCTGTATGTTGTTTCCCCTGTGTGGGCTTTTTTCACATGGGCATTCTGCTTGCATTGAGCAGATGAAAGGTCCAAGTAAAAAGCAGGGAGCCATGGTGTTCTCACAGTTTCACCGCATTACATGTAATTGTGATGTGGCCAGTAACACCTGTCACTTGCCACATCAGGACTACTCGTCCACCAGTGTTTGGGCCCAAGAAATCACTCCATTGTTTGAAAGACTTCAGGTCAAATATGAAAAATAACCCATGACCTTGTCCTTTCATTATCCAAATGACATATATAGAAACTATGCAGATGCGTAGAGTGTTATCTGCTCTTTATTTCCATTGTTGAGTGTGGAAGGGGCAGGGCCAATGAGAGGCAAAGCCTCGAGTAGGTCATGATGCACCTCCCTTCCCTCCACAATGGTAATAAGCAGCATATTACACTCATCACATCTGCATGTATGATTGATGTCACATGCAGGGGTTATAAACAAAGTTGTTAAGCATAACCAAAGCAAAGCAAAAAAACATAAACTGACATTAGACCAGGATCAGTTGGGGCCCTCTACATATGTCCTTCACCAACTAAAGAAAGAAAAGTGTACCTGTCTGGCAATATCAGAGACCCCGGATGGCATGGGGACTTCCTAAGATGCTAATCAATTCTAACTGAACCATCAAGTTATCTACTTAAGCGCTGTTTCATTTTATATCTAGCTTTTCAATGTTGTATTCCCTACTATCCAGGATAATGTTATTACATTACTGTAAAATTATCCTATCTTGTTGCCTGGTGACTTCGTTTATGGTGAGTCCAGACTCTATTTACCGCCTATTTTCAAGGACGGTATTCTAGTTCACATTTATTAGGCCTTGCACTTAGTCAAGTAAGCGACACTTCGTCTGGGGGCTTCTTTGATAAGCTTTGTATGCCACACCCATTTTAGAACCCCAATCTTTTCCATCCGACTCAAAACACCCAACTGCAGTGGCGGCCCGTCCTTTAGGGCGGAGGGGCCACCCTCCCCCACCTTTTACCCCTCATGAAGAGTGTCTGTCAGGCTGAACAAAGGTCAGCCTGACAGACACTCTCCATGTTCAGCTCAGACAGCCAGGAATGAGCCATGTGTGATTTGCGCAGACTCCTGGCTGCCTGAGCTGAACTTTGCTGGGCTGAGGAGGTCACAGCTCCTATGGGCGTGACCTCCTCGGCTCAGCAAAGGTGCCTCGAGGCCCTCCCCTGGGTGACGAGGAAAGCGTCACCAATTGACACTCTCCCTGGGCGCTTCAGGTTTAAGTCCTGAAGTGTCCAAGGCGAGTGTCAGTCAGTGACACTTCGTCACAGAGTGGGGTGGGGTCAGCAATCTCACTGACCCCATCCCACTCTGTGACGAGGCTGTGACTGCTACCTAAGGTCAGCCAATGAGGGAAGGCAGCAGTCCCAACCCTCCTGGGACCTGGAGGCTGAAGGTAAGTGTGTCTGTGTGTGTGTGTGTGTGTGTGCGTATGTGTGTGATGTTTTAAATTGAATGTTTGGTGCGACGGTGCATGTTTGAGTGTTATGAGTGTTGTTAATGGATGTGCGTGTGTGTGTGTGTGAAAGAATGAGTGTGTGCGATCTTTCAAAATGAATGTTTGGTGCGTGTGTGCATGTTTGAATGGTATGAATGTTGTTAATGGATGTGCGTGCGTGTGTGAAAGAATGAGTGTGTGTGATTTGAAATTAATGTTTGGTGCGTGCGTGCATGTTTGTATAGTATGAGTGTTGTTAATGGATGTGCGTGCGTGTCTGTGTGTTAAAGAATGAGTATGTGTGTGTGCGCGCGTCCCGCCGCCCCCCTCCCTCCTAAAGCTGCCGGCCACCACTGCCCAACTGCAATTCTAAACCTGCATTCTCACACTCCTTAAGATTGTGCAAAGATCAAAACCCAGGTTATTTTCATAGTACAGCTGGGGACCCCATTATTGGCTTCGAAACACCATTTTGGCCGAAAACAGCCAAAGTGGATGTGTGTCCAGAATATTAGAAGAGAATATGGAAGGGTCACAATATCAAGACTAGAATATTGAGGTAGGTTTCTATAGATTTTCTGTAACTAACTCCAAATATATGGATCTTTAAGGGACGTTTGATGTGGAGTTAAGAATAGTAAATCCATACCTCCCTCTAGGCACTTAGCTCTTCGACATTCTGTCTCTTGATATTCTGTCCACAATCTTGTAACCTTTCAATATCCTACTTTGTATATTCTCTACTACAGTCTCCAAACTGGGATTACAAGTGGTGTGGTGTTACCGTACCTGCTATACCAAAGTATGGGAACTCTTCATTTGTTACCAGGGAAAAACTACCCTACATCATACCAGAAGAACTTTGTCCTCTGTAAAATGCCTGGAATTACAAGTTCGTATGTGGGAAATAGTGGCCAGCAAAGGCCTAGGACTAACTTGCGTCATGCCGCCTGTCACCACTTTCTTTTGCTGTGTCCTACTTCGAACACGGCACAGTGATGCTCTTTTTACTTGAAGGCACGATGAACTGGGCACACATGACAGCCATATTGTCAAATCTGCATCTCCCATATACCATAGGTATCATACCTTCCTACTCACCTACACCGAGGGCCACAAAGTGTATGGCTTGTTTCAGAAAAGCTTTACGTTATAAAGTGGAGGAATAACAATTTGAGCACAATGACATTTGCACCTTCAAATATTTTAATAATATTTACAACTAGGTGTTAACGAACTTAGGGCTGTTTTATTAAAAAAAAAAAAAAAAAAGAAAAGAAAAAAATAGCTTTTTCTGCATTTTGGTTGACCTACGTTTGATGTTCAGTCACCATGAGCAAGAAACATGACATTCCAGAATGGCCGCCTCGTTTACTGAAGATGTTACTAGGCCCGACCAGACCTCAAAATGTGATAGGTAGCCCCCACAACAGCAGAGAAGAATATAAGAACAGCAATCTGAAAGCTATAATCAGTGGGAAACAATGACAGTAGTAAGATAACTGACATAGAAATGAAAGAGACTGAAGAGATGCAAGATCCCAAATCTGGCAAGGTACATGCTGCTTTGCATTAGACGTGGACCTAGAGGGTAAGACAGTACTGTGCCCATAGATGGGAAGATGGGTGACTTGGGTCATGTTTTGCGGGTTGCAACTCCCCACTGAAAACTACAAGACACAATATTTTTGCCAAATTATTTTTGGGACACAATATTCTGCTACAATACCAGAGAAGGCTATATTTTCTATATGCTCAGGCACCACATTTTCTAGCAGAGGGTTCATATAAAGCTGGCCAGGCAGGTTGTTCCTATGGTAGATTTAATTGGGTCTGCACTGTTTCAAGGAGCCTGGCTGACCGGCCGAAGTCCCTGAGTCAGACAAATGCCTGCCTTTTTATTGCATACTCAGTGCAGTGAATATTTGGTGCAAACTTTGCATACTTTAGTATGTCACCCTAAGTGGAACGGGTATACCCTAACTTAGGTTCCATGCACACTGTGTCACTGGATCCATGCTATACCTGGCTGATGAGCCCTAACTAGGGAGAAACCATTCCTGGGTTGCTATTGTTCCAATTCAATGAGGACCTGGCCTGGCAGTTCAGGCTTGTATGTTCCCATGAGGAGCAGGGTCAAGACTGAGTTGTGAATGGCTGGGTCGAAATGAGGTGGTTTAGTATACAAAATAACGGCAGACTGGCAGGCAAACCCAAGTAATTACCAGTGGCTGAGATTAATCCAAGCATTACATCAATCATTTTTGGTATACTTTGATATTCAGTGCAGCTCTCATCACGCAGTCCCCATGAACTGTGCTTGCATAACTTTGTTTCTGTGCCTGCTCACAGATTCACCCCCTTCTTTCTTCAAACACACATGAGGAGCTTGGTTAGTGGGGCTAGGCCTAAAGAATAATAGGTTAACCGCTGCAAGCTCTGGGTAAAGGCAGGCTGCCAACGAAAGGGACACATCTTTTTTTAATATAATTCCCTGCTGCAACACTCATCGGCTCGCACTGACGTTACCCATACTGCTCTTGTTCTCTGCTAGAGTGAAGCTGGCACGGCTGATGAACTATGTGTATGGAAGCTTGCACTGCTTCTGCCATGATGTACCTTTGTTGCGCATAAGGGAATCTTACACTTCTGCTGAGAGTGCTTCTGTTCTTTGTGTGTACATGAAATATGATGGAAAGTTCTTCCGACAGAAAAGTCAACATAAATGACTTTTTCAATGCCTTTTATTTTCAATGCCTCCGTAGTCTTCTTCCAAACAAGGTCACAGCGAAATGAAAACGTCTGTATCTGGCAACAGGAAGACTCAGACATGTCTCCTGAATATCGTCATGGCTGCATTTGTCTAGCAGATGTCTTGACTTTGTCTAGTTATGTCTAGATGGTGGATTTATTGGCACTTATCTGCTCTTCCTATACAACTGGCACGAACACTGACTTGTGAGGCTTAAGGATATGTTATCCCATCCATGACCATCCACTGGTTTGCGCGATCCTTCACCATACAAGGAAGTTGTCTGTACATAAGTTGCAGGTGTCTGTAGCAGGGATTCTTCTCCAGCTAATGTTTCCAGTTTCTTACTTTCTTTTCTGGAGAAGACCCTGAGGAACCTGCACGAAGTAATAACCTCTTTCGGGCTACTGTCGCTCTAATATGGTATGCTCCTGTACACTACTTTATTCAGGCAGGGTCTTTTGGGGCGGACTTAAACACATTTTCTATAATGGGATTAAGTGGTCTAGTTGTCGATTTGGCAATAACCTCTTCTGTTAGCTTCAACCACCTGCACCATCAAAGAGAGGTATTAATTTCAGAACTATGTATGTTGCACAGTTTCTATGAGGAAGCCTTAAGGAATATCTCTACATCCCTCAAAATGTCACCATTAGAAGTATATTGCTTGTGTTTTATTAAAATTGACACAGACTATTTTCTCATGTGTAGGAGACTGAACTCTGTATTAGTCCCATGGAAAATAAGCATACTGCAAGCACTGTAGATTCTCTTCCGTCTGGCAGGGACCTTAGATTTCTCAC
Organism: Pleurodeles waltl; assembly: GCF_031143425.1. NCBI lineage: Eukaryota > Metazoa > Chordata > Amphibia > Caudata > Salamandridae > Pleurodeles > Pleurodeles waltl. The sequence continues at coordinate 1,695,642,726 of NC_090440.1, forward strand.
TTAAGTTCCATCACAAGATGTCTGGTTACTGGTTAGAAACTCTATCGTAGGAATATTTAGCATTGCTGACTGCTGTCATCTGTGAATCGGCTGTGAAAGTGGCTTTGAAATTGCACCTTTTCTTTCCAGAGCTCTTGTGACAAAGGGGCTCCAATATTTTCAGTGTTGATTAGAGTGTTTTCTTATAAGTCACCTTCTTTCTGGTACTGAAGGCTGCAGTATGTTTTATGGTTGAAAAGGGGTGGGTCAGTTTTTAAATCTGGTCGTTCTCGAAATTTCTTCGACACCACCCAAAGTGACATTTCAGATCTTCATTTTTTTTTCTGGGTCGATGACACAAGACCAGTCTTTTTAAGGGACTTTTTTTTTTAGAATTCAATTATGTATATCGTAGAATACTTACTTAATGAGGATTTGTCTTGACGTTTTGATGGAGCGATTTGTTAGGTCTGACGTTAGCCAAGACCTTTTGATTTTTACTAAAATTATATATATAATAATAAACTTATTACTAAGGTCTTTCAGCCAGCCCTCTTTATTCACTGGTATGCTGTTGGGTAATTTGCACTGTTCTACGGCCCACTACAGCATGGGGCACTTTATTGCACACTTCAGCCACTAGCTAACTTAACTCTGAGTGTCAGCTTTCTGCTTTCGCAGGAAGAAGATCTACACAAAAAGTAATTCCCTTCATTGCCAGGGACTACTGTTGTAATGTACTGTGTGTCCTTTTTGAGAACAAAAAATGTTTGCTTTCAGCCAGTGTTCGAAATTTGTTATATTGGCAATGGACTCAGCAAAAAGGTTTTCCCCAAAAAATGACAAAACAAAACTATCACTGACAAACCAAGAAGGCTGGTAGCCAATGCCACACTTATTGGCTTTGACAGTATTCAACATTACCTCCCGTCCCTCCCTCGCCAAATGAGGCTCCTTTGCCGCGAACTAGACCCCTCCCCTTCTAAATAAAACTCTCCCACCTCCTCCAGCTCCTGTTCTTTTTTGTCTCCAAAGATACTTATCTTCCTGAATTCTTCCTCCATGACAGGGCCTGGAGATGCATCGTCTTCGGATCCCTGGGGACGAGCAGAGCTCGTCGTAACGATCTCCTGGTCTCGTGGCATCCTGTCTTGCTCAGCGCAGCTGGAGGAATGGTGCGCATTCAGCAGACGCTGTATGGAATCTGGCGGTCCTGCTGTGGCTGCGCTTCCGGGTCAGTGGTTTTGCAGAGCAGAGCGCGACTTGGGAGTGCTTCTGCTAGACTATTCCTGATAGGAATGAGTTTGAGACGTTTTTCTTTACTTTTACAGGAAATTGCGGGGGCTATGATTGGTGGTGCTGGTTTATCCCCATTGGTTTGTTTCAGGGTTCGGTCTCCCTTCTTATATGGGCATCTTTGGGTACCTCTGCATTCGTGTTTGAGAATGAAGAACAAGAGGCTGACTTAGCACAAACATTTCCTATCCACTACTTCTTCTAAGGGGCTCCTCTTCCTCCTAAGAGGGCTCATACCACTCAAAGTCCTGATGGGGGGACGGCGCCTCTCATATCCAGGGAGGAAGTTGAGGGCATGATTGAGGCGGCAGTGGCTAGGGCCCTTCAGGCTAGTCCTGGGAAGCCTGTTTCTGCTCCTAATCCCAAGACTCGGTCTCCGGATTTGGATCTGGAGGCTCCATCGATGTCTTCTGGTGGTAAATATGTCTCCTGAGAAGACACGTGGGATGTGTTGGTAAATGTGAGAGAAAACTTGGGATTTCAAGCCTTTCAAGCATCAGATAATGGGGGAGCCTTTTTTCCTCAGTATGTTAAACCCTCTAAGTTTGCCATGCCCTTTCAGGGTCCAGTTAAGGAATGGAAGGATGTGGACAAGGTTCAGGTTCCTCATCTTCTGCAGAAACTGTATCTATTGGAAGGGGAGGATTTTCTTTCTCATTTCGTTAACCCAGACTCTTACTTTAGAGACTCTGACTGGTAAGACTGCCATCAATCCTGAGGATTGTACCCCTATTGATGTAAAAGATACTGTTAAGCGGACTTTTGCAGCGGAGAATTTAGCATTGAAGACTAGTATTCTTTCAGCTTATTCTGCGCAATCCTTGGTCCAGGACTTTGATCAACTTGCTGTTGCAGTTCAGACAGGTGTGGAGTGTTCCAATCTGTTGGCAGCAATGGAGCAGCAGGCAAGATTGCTGGCAGATATTTCTTGGATATCATTTGCTGGTTTGCCAGGTCCATGGATGCCTGGATTGTGGCTAAGAGTGGAAGGGGAGAAGTCCTCTGATGAAGATTCCCCTTCAGGATCAGACCCTCTTTGGGAAGCAGCTGCCTACTATGATAGCCAAAGCTTTTAAGGGGCATTAGCATGCTTTGCATTATAAAGGTATTTCATCTGTCAGGAAGCATTGGAATAATCCCTCTAAATCATCCCCGAAAGGTGATGCCCGTCATTTTTCTTTTAGGAGGAGAAGGTTTCAGCCTTGGTTTTCTCCTAAGCACTCTGGTTCAGCTCAAAAGGCGGCTGCAAAAAAGGGCCCCTGACAATCACAGTCCTTGGAGGGATCTGCCAGTCGGAGGCAGGTTATTGCACTTTCTACAGGTGGGGTGGCAGGATGTGTCAGATCAGTGGATCTTGGACACTGTGGCCAATGGTTACACGATCAAGTTTGAGCACATACCTTCAGATATTGGCATCCTTGTGACTCTGGTTCCGGCAACTGGGGCAAAGCACAGGCTTTTCTGGATGGGTCATGGACTTTCTGGCAAAAGGTGTAATCTGCAGGGTGCCAAACACAGAACTGGGAAAAGCGGCATATTCTATCCTCTTTTTGGTTCAAAAGGTCTTGGGGGCATTTCGTCTCAACCTGGACTTAAAATGAGTGAACTCTTGGATATGGTCCATCCATTTTCAAATGTTGACAATTCAGTCAATCCTTTCTCTAGTAGATCCAGGAGATTTTTTGGCTTCCACAGATCTCCAGGATGCCTATCTCCACATCCCTATCGCAGTGCCCTCCCAGCAGTTTCTGCATTTTGCAACAGGAGAAGATCATTTCTAGTTTTGCGTGCTCCCCTTTGGGCTAAAATCATCACCCAGGGTGCTTACAAAGGTTCTGGCTCCTTTGGTGCCTCCTCTGGTGGATATTCTTCATGCTCAAGGGGATTTTGTTCATCCTTATTTGGACGATCTGTTCATACAATCCCCAAAGGAGCTCTAGCTGGTGAGAGACGTGGAGTGGGTTTTGCAGGTTTTTTTTGGATCACAGATTTTTGATAACTTGGAAAAAATCTTGTCTGGTTCCATCCCACAACATGGTGTTCATTGAGGATCATTTTCAGACTCAGAGAGGACTGGTGACTCTATCCCAAAGGAGGTTGGTCAGCTTACAGGCTCAGGTTCTCTCCCTGCTGTCTCAGACGGCTCAAAGAGTGATGGATTGGTTGCAGGTCCAGGGTCAATTGGCTTCCACAGTGTTTCTTGTTCCTAGGGCCAGGTTTCACCTTCACAAGCTGTGGGCTGGATTCACTCCCATTGGGCTCCAAGTGCGCAGAATCTTCACTCCTACATCACCATGTTGGTCCACATCTGCAGGGATTTGTTGTGGTAGATGGAGTGGGACCATCTGGGAGTGGGGATATCCCTTTCTCCTCTGGCTCCTGTAGTAATCATGACGGATGCCATCCTCTTGGGTTGGGGGCCTGGCTAGAGCCCAAGGGTTCTGGCCTCTGCCGGACTCTCGAAGTTCATCGAACTGGAGACAGCTGAAGACTATTCTGCTGGCTTTGTTTCATTTCCAGAAGGTACTGAGGGTGGTTCTGGTTTGAATCTACAATCTGGTGGCGAAGTCCTGTATCAACAGACAGGGTAGTACCAGGCCCAGATCCCTGAACTTGATTGGACGGGAGATCCTAGAGTGGGCTCAGAGTTAAGTTCTGGCGATGACTGCTCTTTACATTCAGGTGGAAAATGTCGGGCAGATGTTCTGATCAGGGAAATTACATCATCCACGGATTTCTCGCTGCACCCGTCTCTGTTCCACCTGCATTGTTCAGAGGTGGGGTCAGCCAGAGTTAGACCTGTTTGCCGCTCCCAAAAATGCCAAGGTGGGGAGGTTTTGTACAAGGGAGAGCTGTCCCCAGGTGTGGGCAATTGATGGTTTGATATGCCCCTGGCCCTGGGCCCTGGCTGTATGCTTTTCTGCCCTTTCAATTGATCAAGTCATTTCTGGTAAGAGTTAGGAGAGTGAGGGCTCACATAATATTTATAGTGCCTCACTGGTCAAGGGCAAATTGGTTTCCTCTTCTGGAACTGTTGCGGAACGGTCAGGAGTGGACTCTTCCGGCTGTCCCGTCTCCTCTCTTTTTTCCATCTCTTCCCCTGGGGTCCTTGTGGAAGTTGCACTTAACGGCATGGAAGATGAATGGAGAGGTTTCGATGGTTTAAAGGTTCCTGAGCAGTTAGCTTCAACTTTGCACGCATTTAGGAAGTAATCTATTCTCCATTCTTATGCCTGACACTGGAAAGCCTTTTCGTCCTGGTGTTTAGGAAAACAGGTGGATCCCACTTAGGCTAGTCTTTTTCTGGTTATGCAATTCTTGCATGATGGGCTAGAAAGGATTCAATGGTAGCTACTCTGTGGATTTAGAGGGCTGCTTTTCAGGATTTTTTGGGTTCATGGCAAAATCTGAAGGATGAGGATGGACTAATGCCTCGATTTCTCCAGGGGCTGTAGAATTTTTCCCTAGAGTTGTCTGGTCTTTTCTGACTTGGATTCTACATTTAGTGTTGGATGCTTTAACTGGTCTTCCATTTGAACCTCTTGTTCAGATGGCTTTGAAGAGTTTTGTCTGGACCCTTCCTCTGACAAGGAGTGCAGACTGCATTGTTTGGATGTGAGGCCTCTGCTGTTTTACCTTGAGGTGGTGAAACTGTTTCGAAAAGGGGATGCATTGTTTGTGGACTTTGGTCCTGCCAAGAAAGGGGAGAAACCATCTACGGCTACTTTGAATAGGTGGATACGCTCCTTGGTTCTCCTAGTTTATAAGGTAAAGGATGTTGCTCCTCCACTGGCGATTCAGGGGTATTTTACCCGCAGTAGGGCTGCTACAGTGGCAGAGTTACCAGAGGCCCCAGTTGTGGAGATTTGCATGGCAGAGACTTGGGCTACTCCATCCACTTTTGTTCGGCACTATAGGGTTTCTGAGTTGGAATGCCTTGATAATGTTCTTGGTCACACAGTGTTGTCCTCAATGAGGGAATAGTGATTTCTGTGTGGTATCCGCGCACTTTAATAAAGTCCACGTGTGATTGCAACTCAGTTATTCGGTTTTGTTTGCTTGCTATGCCTCTTTTGTTAAGAAAGAAGAGGAGGGAGGGACAGGAGGTAACGTGTCCATTACTTACTGATAATGGCATTTATCCCTTCCCTCGTTTGTTAAGAAGGAAGTCGAGGGAGAAGGGCTAGGAGTAATGCCATTATTGGTAACTAATGGACAGACATACGCTCTTCTGTCGCCTTTTCTAACACTGGCACAAGAATTCTGTAATATGTTATGTATTGTATTGTATTGTAATAGTATTTATATAGCGCTTACTACCCCTGGCGAGGCGTCAAATCGCTTTTTGGCGAGTAGCACGCTACTCCGGAACCCAACAAGGATTAGTATTGGGAAATATGAGTACAGTTTTAGTATTATTATGGTTAATTTGAGCCGCGGATATGAGAGTTTGTTAGTTAGATTGACTGGAGTAATGGAGGAGTGGAGGAGGAAAGAAATCCAGAAGTGTTAATTGGGAGTATACCCCTCATTTACTCATCCCAAAGTCTTGGGGTGAGTAAAGGGGGATGGAGGAGGGAAGACTCTGTGGAAGGGTTAGGGAGATCATAGTAGCAGGGTGAGATAAATGAGGGAGAATTTAGTAGGGTTGTTTGGGAGGTCATGGTAGTAGAGTGAGGTTTGGTGAGTTAGATGTGGAAGCTGAGGGAAGAGTTTAGGCAGAGTTATTACGAGATGAAAGTAGTAGAATGGATTTGGGATGAGTCAGAGAGGGAATGGAGGATAGTTTGATTGAGACATGACATATGATGTGTGATAAGATGAGAGCAGGGATTCATAGATATTTAGTATAACAACCCACCCAGGAGCCATGCAATGACCCACGAACATGCCAAGCACAGAAACAACATATACACATACATACATATATATATATATATATTCATACACACACACACATACAAACACACATGAATGCACACACATATATGTACATACAATACATAATTAAAACCATAGGTAAATATACTTTGTCAAACAGGTTTAAAGAGTGTATGGGTATTTTTTTTATTATGACATAGAAGCAATACATATTTTCTTAGGAACTATACATAACTAGATATAGACACATAATCAGAAAAAATATTTAGCAACATAGGCATATGCAGTCCATAGTTGTTTGAATATGGTGGTTATGAAGGAAAGAGCCAACTCTTGAGTAGTTTTCTGAAGACAAGAAATGTATCTGTGACTCTTATAGTTGGGGTAATGAATTCCATAGATTGGCTGCTTGAAAGGAGAAGGATGGTACCACCTATCGTCTTTTTCTTGTATGGTGATGTTCTAAGGCCGGGTGCCAACCTTGAGCGGAGGTTTCTTTGTTGGATGCATTTGGTTATTTTGTTTCTGATAAAAAAGCGGTCCTGTTTCATGTATAGCTTTGTGGGTGATACAAAGCAGCTTGAAAGTGCATCTTCTGGCAACGGGTAACCATTGTAGTGCTCTTAAGGCAGGGGAGATGTGAGCTTGCGGCTTTACATGTACTAGTAGCCTGGCTGCGGAGTTCTGAATACGTTGTAGTTTTTTCATAATAGATAGAGATGATCCATGGTAGAGGCCATTGGCATAATCCAGTTTGGATAGTACAAGCGAGATAGTAGCTTGCACCTTGTGTAGAAATCCGAGGTGGGGGAAGATGCGTTGTAAAATCTTCAAGGTGATGAAGCTTGTTTGTGCTAATTTGTCCACTTGGGCGTTCATAGTTGACTTGGATTCCATGGTGAGTCCAAGGCTTTTAGCTTCCTTGGATAATTGAGGAGGTGGTCTGAGATCATCAGGCCAGACGCAGAGAGAGTCATAACTTTTCCAGTCACCATATGTGAGTATTTCTGTTTTGGAGGTATTTCGTTTGAGATGGCTCCAGGTCATCCACTGATCAACGGCTCTGAGGCAACTGAAGATTTCTGAGTTTTCAATGTTTTTGGGGCATTCTAATTTAGGTAGTATTTGTGTGTCATCTGCATAGTTGTAGCATGTGAGATGGAAATCATTGATCAGTTCTGGTAATGATATCATGTAGATGTTGAAAAGCAAAGGTGAGTTGATCTGCTTTTGTGAGGTAGGGTTTGGACGAGAAGGGGGGCGAGTAGATGATATTAGATCTTTTTTGAAGATAGGAAGTAATCCAGTCGAGAGCAGTCCCTTGAATGCCTGCTTCGTGGAGTCTTTGAATTAGGGTGTCATGGTCAACCGTATTAAAGGCAGCCGAGAGGTCCAAGAGAAGTAGTGCAGCAACTCCACTGCTGTTGGCTGTGTTTTTAAGATCATCCCATATTGCTATGAGTGCCGATTTAGTGCTTTTTCCTGGGCGGAATCCAGTTTGGAAGTCTAAAAGTATAGAATTGTCTTCAATGAATTGTGACATCTGGGCGAATGCTGCTCTTTCTATCAATTTGCCCTGGAAAGGTCCAATTGTGATTGGTCTGTAGTTGTTGGGGTCTTGCGGGTCTAGGTTTGTTTTCTTTAATAACGGTCATATGTATGCCTTTTTCAGGTCTACAGGAAAAGTTCCTTTAGTTAAAGAGTTGTTGATGATTCTTCTTACAGGTGTGGCAGCAGAAGTAGATAGAAGAATGTTATTGAAGATTTGTGGTGGGCAAGGCTCAGAAGGGAAGGTCTGCTTGCTTTGACCAAATCCATAAATTCACCTTGGGATATTTGTTGGAAGGACTGTAGAGGTTGGGTTGGTTTATTCTTAGAGGGTATTTTAGGAAAGGGGTTGGTGCTGATGGTTTTCTTCTGTTTTAAATAGGAGTCCAATGTGCCTGCCTTGGTTGTGTAGTGAGTTGCCAGTTTGTTTGTGAAATCTTGAGTAGTGGGATGACTTCCTTCCATGCATGAAGGTTTTTGAAATTCATTGAGAATTTTATAAAATTCCTTGGTTGTAGATTAAGCATTTTGAATTCTGACTGAGTAGTACCTTTGTTAGCTTTTTTGATTCATGATTTGTATATTCTGTTAAGTTTGTGTAGCTGCAGTTTGTCTTGACTGTGATGAACCCTTATGCTAAATCCTTCCTCTATTCTGGAAATTATTGCTGGGGCTACTCGTGCAAAGTTCACAGGAATGGAGTGAGGCTAGCATGAGAGGAGACCTAAGGAGGTTTGCTGAACTCATGTAACCCTCAACCCTGGGTAAGATGGAGAGTCTCCCTTATCTTTAGCCACAAACAGACCAATGTTGCTATTTCACGGGTTTTTTGAGTGTTCCACCCAAAGTATCCATCATCTTTGGTTCCTTTTCTATGACACATCCTCCCACAACGAGCTCTTGTTACCTACCGCCTTCCACCCCTCAGCCCTAAGAAATCGGAAGAGGCCTTAGAGCAGGAGAGACGCTGCACGAGCAGCCAACACGACGCAGCATCAACCCCCGTCTCCTTTCGCGCCCCACTATTACCGTCTGTCCCCTGCATCGCTCGGAAGCGGCCGGAAGCAGGCAGTGTACCTACGGCCAACAGGACATGACATTACAACTGGAGCAGGGCTAAGGGGCCCCGTTTCCTCATCAGTAAATGGCCATGGGGTAGTGGAAAGGGCGTTGCCTCTGGGCGAAGAGGCGTCCTGGAGCTGAGGGAAGGCGCCCCCGTCTCCAAATTCCTGAAGCTGCTTCATGTACCGCATTCCTCCTCCTGAAAGAAGGGCTGCTTGTTCTGGACTCCGCTGAAAGAAGCGAAGCCCTGAAAACAAACACTCGCCGCTCTGCTTTCACAAGAGAGGGCGAGGGGAGGGCGGGTGTTGGTGCAGGGAGGAGGGGAGGCGTGCGGGGGCTGTGGGGAGACAATCCCCGCTCTTGTTGGGAGGAAACCGGTTTGAATTCCCGGCAGTGCTGGCCGCGTTAGATACCGCAGGGGCTCGGGCCAGGAAAACCCCCTGTCACCAGCAGGGAGCGCAGGGACCCCACGCCCCGAGGCCTCACTCACAGACCGAGGGGCCGGGCTGCAACAAGCCCGGCCTCGCTCACGGGCCCTTGGCAGGGTTTGTAGACGACACAGCCACACTCGTACAGGCTGCGTGCTTGTAGGTCAAATAATGTGACCATAATTTTGACTCCACAAATACCGCCGAGGTAAGTGCGAATTGACTATCATTAGCTCCGCTGTGACCATATTTCGGCAGTTGTCTCGGTACATTTGTAGGTAGAAGTTTCTGTCCTGATAATGTAATTCAACGCCGGCTGGGTCCAAGACCTCATCTCCAGCACAGTCCGGGGAATCATTTGAAAACAATCATTTGAAAACAAAGACTGTCCTGTCCAAAGGGCTGAGCTGCCGACTTTGGGACTTGGGTGACCCGGGTTGAATCCTGACGCATGCTCAACATCCTGTGATCCTGGGCAAGTCAGTTAATCTCCGCGTGCCTAAAAAAAGAACTCGTCCTAGTTAATTTGGTGCTCATGTACAGCGCTCCAATGCCCTTGGGCTGAGTTCGCTCTATATAAAACTGAAAAACTCATGGCGTTCCAGAGGGTCTCGCACTGTTTTGAATCCTCTCATACTGGTTATTTCTAGTATTATTTCACAATGCAGCAATATCCCACTTCTGCTCCCAGAAACCAGCTACCCTTCCAGTTACTTGTTCACTGTATCTTTGCCTTTGACTCTGTACAGCTCTCCTGCATTTTGGCTAGTGAAGGTCACAAATACGGAGACATCCTAAAAGGATGCACACGAGTTTAATCTGCAACTTTTCATATCAATAGTGGGACAGGATTCAGTATCCGGACAGGAGCAAATTCAAGCTACTTTGAGCAGTTCGGCATATGCGCCCGCTACCCTATGAGACAGCCAAAGGTGTTGATACTCTGCAATCCGACTGTAACTAGGCCACTATTCTCTGCTTTTGGTTCTCAGTTATTAGTCTTCTTAAAATGGCATCCCGTCCAATAGGATGTAACTTGCAAGTGTGTCTCACTCAGCAAATAAAGCCGAAGTTTACGTTTGACTACGAGTCCTAGCTGAATGGCTAGGATTTAAATCAGGCATCAACCTCACACATAAAAAAAGGGTTCGAATGTGGCGCATCAATGGCAGGTGGTTGGGAAGTTTTAGATGGAAAGCCCTCACTCGTTAACCGAGGGAAAGATTTAAATACAAGGTTTTACTCGCAGGCAAGGGCTGTGGCGTTTTCCGCATAACTATGTATTTGCCACATAATTGACCTAGTGCAAATTCTTCAGATTTTAACAAAAAAGTTTTAAACTCAAACGGATTTAACGTTACTAAAAACACAGCTACACCTTTTGCCACGAAGTGGAAGCCCCTTTGCAAATGCTGACTGGTCATCTCACTGTTGCTTATTGCTGTATCTGTGTGCTAGACTTGTATCAACCCCATACGGGGAAGCATGTGTAAAAAATATTAAAAACGGAAGTAATGCTATTAAAAAATGTGCAGCAGTATGCCGCATAATTTTCCCTTTATTGCTTAATTAAGTAACCATACTGTCTACTGAGTAACCCTGACAACAAGGAATCCCTTAAAACCAGAGAAAAATGTCTGAATGGAAGCTCTCACTCCAAGGACAAAGAAATAATTTGAAGCTGAACCTCACTCATACTCTAGGGTTTGGACACAAGTTCCTTCCTAAGGGTCAGTGCCACATTTGAAAAGCAGACTCTGCTCGAAGGCTAAGAAATTAACTTTGGTCCAAGAATTCAACAACAGGCCTTGAAAATAGCTTGAATACACGGCTTCATTTATAGGCCTGGAAAAGCGTCTAACGCACGTCTTTACTTCTAGGCTGAGAAAAGAGTTGAAAATATAAGGTGAATGCCTCTTGCCTGTGAGAACTCATACTCATTCATAGCCAAAGAGACAGTTTCAAGACAAAGTTCAGAGGAGGCAATATTTCAATGCAAGGCCTCAATCAAATGCTGATAAAGACCTACTTTTAATCAGGTCTTTTCAGCTTTTGTTTATTTGTAGATTTGGTTTCCGATGACTGTTTTTTGTTGTATTTTATGTATCACTGTATTTGTTCTATGATGTCTTGCGCCTTGAAGTTGAGTTAACTTCTGACCATTTGCACTTTACAAGTAGAGCAAACACATACAAGGTACTACTCACAAGCAGAGGAAATATCTTAAGTGTAAGGCCCTGCTCAACAGTAGAGAGGGGAACCTGAATATAAGGTCTCACTTTAATGCCAAGAAAAGGGCGCCAGTTACAAGTACTGGAGGGAAGAAGGTGTCTGGATGCTGCAGTGACTCATAGCTAAAGCAGGCAGGTTCCTGGCAGTATGGCAGAGAGCCGTGATCCGGATCCAGGGGAATGCCAGGCTGGTCTCTCATCTCTTGCCTGATTCTGCTATAAATTAGGCAGCTGCCTCTTTTTGACTAAATCTTCTCTGGGCAGAGGGCTTTTGAGAAGGGGAGCGGAAGGGGCAAATTGTACATTTCTAGGTGCTTAGGCCCATCTGGGATGAGTTATGAGCCTTTCTTTTCATCACTGTGAGAAACCCTAAACCCTTCCTAGCTTCCGGGCGGAGTTCGCCCCTTCCAGCTGTTGACACAGCCTTCTGTAGACAGACACCTGCTGTTCCTGTTACATACCAGCCTGGTAGGAGCGGACAACATGAAATATTGCCGATGACTCTATTTTCTCCGTGTCTTTTATTCGGCATAAACACTCCATTGCATGCCTCTTTTTTAAATGGGGCTTCCAGGGATAGATGCCAAGTGGCTCTCAGTGCCCCACTATTATTACGGATTTGTCAGCATCAGTGCAGGGAGTTCTTAGGCTTATGACCCCAAACAGACTCTCTTCTAGTCTCCCAGTAGCTGAGCAAGAGCATGTTTTCCTTCCATCGGATTTTATAGAACGATAAAACTGTATGTACCTGTAGGTGACGTGGCGTGTGTACGCAGTGGTGTTCCCATGGCCTGCAATGATATTGCAACATATACAAATAATGCTATTTTTCTTTCGACAGGTTAGCATGCAGTCTCAGAAAGCCTCCACAATACTCTTAAAATCCCTCCATGATACTGATTTTGACTTAAACTGTTGACTCTCCCTTTCCTTTCAAATGACTCTTTTCTTCCTTTTCATCCTATGCATGCATTACTCTTTGAGTACAGCCTACTGTAAATCACATGCTATTTGACTTAATCACTCTTATTGTATTTTTGAGTATTAACCACTACTCAGTTTAAATATCACAACCTCTCTCTTACCCCTGCAACCTGACAACGCATAATTCTCCTGCAGCTCATCTACTAATGCAGCTAACTGATGCATGAAATTTCAACACCCTCCACATTCTCTAAAGATCACACCTATCTCCTACTACTGTAATCCACCAAATAGAAACTGGAGTAAAGACATGGATGGCTCCTGTAGAGCACAATAGTAATCCCAATAACCATAAATAACTACCCAAAAAATACTAATCCTCGGACCTGGAGAAGCTTGCTGCCCTGCGTGAAAGTACAACCATGCGTTTTCAGGGATAGCAGGAGCTATGTAATGCAAGTATACTACCATATATATGTAACCCACACTAAAACTAATAACACAACACTCAGCGGTCTGAAGACGATTGTAGTTCATACAGGCTGCTTAATAATTCCCTTTTACTACTTCATACTTCTTCACTCACATAAGGCAAACCATAGCCCAGTACTGTACCGGTCTTAAACGATAAGGCACAGAATAACAGACGAGAGCTGCACTGTACTGCAGGCCAACAGATGACTCTAAGTTAATCCAGCACTGCAGAACCTGACTAGCAACATACTATGGCCAATTCTTGGCATTTCATAATGATAATCAGATTTAGGATGACATTAACGAAGTCCATTCGAGCAGATCTCTCCACCACTGCTCCCTTTGACTTATGCCTGCTGATGCCCATAAACTTTAAACAAAATATCTCAGAATGGACAACCACCTACAGTACGTAGCCAAGTGAACTTTGAACATGAGGATTACCAAAAAAAGGGGCATGCAGACCTGCTTAAAGCTGCCAGCTTACTGAAAACCATAAACTGCGAGCCTATTTCTCACACTTCTTCATCCATCACACTGCTAAACGCTGCAACCCACAACAGGAGCAGTAACAAGTGAAAAGGATCAGGTGAAGTGATGCATACACTTAGATGGATTGCTGTTTCTCTGCAGAATCTTCATGGGAAGGTTCTCAGTCTTTTGCAATTTAGCACATTTCAGTGCACATTTTTAGGTCTGGAATAACCAATCACTTGAGTTCAATAAAATAAGTTTGTTTTGTGTCATCCCCTTTCAAATCAAAAGATTGCATGGGTAAGCTGTTAGCTCGAAACATTGTCAATTCCATCTTGGCCCAGCTCAGAGCAGTGTTTTAGTCTCACTGTCATACTACTGTGCTTCTATGTCAAAATATAAACTACAGAAGAATTGTACTACAAAAATATCATAAGAAACATAGAGACAACCAAAATACTCAAGCAAGTAAGTATAAATTGGTAAGTATAAACGTACTATTGTTAACTCCTCCTCTATCTACCTTTAAGATACATAATTAAGGCTCCTTTTGTCCATCTTATCGGTATTTACTCATATTTAATTTGTGTTTTATGAATAAAGGAAGTTGTAAAATGGCATATTTCTACACTTATTTAACTGATTAACCCGCAGGGAAAGTCACTCATGTCTAATTTTCTGCATTTTTCAGTTCTTAACTGAAAGCATTGTTTTCTGTTTGTATTTATCTGTAAAAATCTGTAAAAATGGAAAACTAGGAGCCTTATATGTAATCAAGGTAAATATATGCAGATTTAAGTATAGTAAAGCTGTACTGACATAAATGTGCTTGATATGTTTGTCTTCAAATGTTTTTGCTATGATATTTACAATACCACATTTAAAATGCATCAATCCAGGACCATGCTGGGTATTGGCTGCTTGCATGTCTGTGAGCCTTCTAAGAAGTGCTTTTAATGGAATGCGTGAGGGACTGTGATGTCTTAATAGCAGACTTAATCATCTTATTTTTAGCCATATTCAACTCCTTACTTCAAACATTAATTTTATGCAAGAAGCAATACTTGTTTGTTATTTTTCCACTGTAAGAACATTTGTCCCTTTTAATACAAAACAAAATATTTGCTAGGGATACCAAAGATTGGGCTTCTGCAATGATCTGTATTAGAGGGAAGTTATATTGCACCCTAGCAACGATATAGTATATGTTTTAGTGCACTTGTGCAGCAGTACCTCTATTCTTGCCACAGGGTTGAAGCTGAAATACAACTTTAGCAACCCTAACATGCCTAGAGGGTAAAATGCAAGCCAGGCCATTTGATTTGCCAACGCTTGTTTTTTTATGAGCAAGGAAAGGTGAAGAAGAGCAGGCAATAGCTTACAATATTCTAGTTATCAACAATTCTGTACATCAATGATTTATCACTACTGGCATTTTCATCCTCTGTGTTTGGCATAACCTCTGCAAGCATTATTTTTTCGCAAAATTCTGAGAAAAAATGGAATGCCAAAATTAGGTTTCCAAGAGTCCTCTTCCCTCCAAAGGACACTGTTTTCTGTTGGGAAGCGACCTAAAAAGGAAGCAATGCAGTCCCTTTGCCCATCTGATATTTGACATCTCCTTTACTGGTGTCATTAGAGTGTCAGTGGAGATCATTTGGCCTGCTTGGGTATTAGAGTGAAATACGCAAAGACACCTTGTGTCAAAGGTATCCTTGTACCCCTAAAGTGAAGAATGAACCGAGTGACAAGCTGATGTGAGACTGGCCTGAGACATAGAGTGGGGCAGTAGAATGGTTAGACCAGGGTGTCTCTGGAAGGTACTTTCTCACCTGGTGAAAACCCAGGTAGTCCTGGATGGTGGGCGACACATAGAAGATGTACCCATCAGCTGTCACTGCGATGATGAAGCCATCAAGAGCCTGCAAGAAAGAGCGAAAAAATGATCAATGTCAGTAACAAGGCCATGAAATACACATATCTAAGATTGTTCGTTGGTGCATACAGGCAATGAACACCAATAGAGAAAATGTACTAGCAGACTGAGCAATAAAGTTGTAACTGATTTACATATCCCCATCAGAAAATGTTTGGGTACCGTCACTGAATTGTAGTAGAAAGATTTAGGTATTAGTTCAAGCTCATTAAGTTATTAAATACACCATGACTGCAAGAGTAGCTATTCTTCGCTAGTCTGTAAAAACGTACTAAGGTCTGAACCAACTCTGGTGAAAAACTACAGATAATATTCATGTATGCATAAACTTTGTTCTACATTTACCACAATGCAAAGGAGTGAACTGTGCTGTGTTCTGTTTAAAAAGGTCCAGAAAAATGTGCCCTACAGTGCAAAACTCTAAGGATAGCCATTCAGACAAGAAACAAAAGAAACTTGTGAAAAAATTCTGGCTGCACGCCCTAAGGTAACTATAATTCGTGACCCCACCATGCAGCGTTTTTTCATAAAAAATGTTACTGTAAATGTTACTTTAAATATCATTGATATTGTCAATGATGTTATCAAAGATGTCATAAGTGCCATCATTTGTGGGGTAATTAGCAGTGGATGGTGAGGGCGCAGGTTATAGTTACCTTAGAGCACGAGTTATAGTTACTTGAGATAACTCTAACTATAACAGGTGAATTTCTATGGTTTTGTAGGTTTAAAATGTGAGCCTAACTATACCGTCCCTGTAACCTTTGTTTTTTTCAGTGAATTTCCATGTTTTTTAACGTAAAATAATTTCCATTATTATACGATAAACCAATGACCGCTACGGACTCCGGACAATCTGTCCTGGGGAGGTTCCTGGGGCTGTGTGGGAGTTGCCGGGCGGCACTCCTGCATTTCATTAAATATATTCTGCCCTGGGGGGCAAGGCGGGCCCCATGCATTTCTTAAAACATATTCTGTTTTGGGAAGGCCCCTCCCAACCCCCATTTTAATAAAACATTAGCCCTGGGGAGGTGGCAGACCCCAAGGCTGCGGGGGGAAGGAGTGGGCACCCCCACACATTCACAATTTAAATGCCCATGTGATGTGTCTCACCCAGGGGCTGCACTTAAACAAACGCTGGAGCCTGTGCTTGTTTGATTTATTTACTTATTTTCAGCTTATCCCCAGTGTCTCCCGCCTAAAATGTAAAAAACAATTTTTTTTGTTGCTATTGGGGGTGGGGGGGTCCTCTAAGACCCCAAAGCTAAGGGGTCAGGGTGTCCCTACCCTGGCCCCTTTTTCTTAATTTTTACATTCTGTTCTGGGACTTGGCTGAAGCCCAGTCCCGAGATGGCTGCCATCACTTCCTTGTTGAAGTGCTAAAAAGAAAATATAGTGGCGCACTCAAAATTCATATAGGACCCTCATGTGATAATCAATAAAGCCATCAAGAAAGGGGAATTAGATCAAAGTATACCCAATTAAGAGAACATGAGCAATTGAAAAGAGAATCAATAGGGTGTTGAAATTATGTATATCTTCCACAATTTTAATAATAAATTATCTATGCATACAGCTTTCAATGTATTGGAATATCCTATCCCTAATACCATAAAAGCACATAAAAAATACTCAAATACAATGCTGCAATATAAATGACTGTCCGTTAATGTGAGGATCCACTTGATACTTTAAACCCAAAAGTTCATTCTTTGTGAATCTTCAAACATTCCAAGTAATCCTCCATTCATGCAGGATGATGACCAAGTGTCCATTAGGCAATTGAGCCCTGTTCTTCAATCTTTCAGCCCATATAAGGTTTTTGCCGTTTTAATTATTAACAATGATGTTGTTTTCTATGATGGCTAGATAAGATGCTATTGAGAGAGTTGAATTTGAAGCATGTCGGATTTAGGGCTCAGGGCTGGAGAAGGGACAGTTTTAGGCCTAAGGGCGTTGGGGAGAGAGGGTGCTGCACCCAGATGTCAGGTTTAGGGCTCAGACCGAGGAATGGACAGTTCTAGGGCTAATGGCGTGTATGGGGGCTTCTCCAGAATGTCAGATTTAGGGCTCAGAGCAGAAGAAGGAGTGGTTTTAGGGCTAAGGGTATGGGGGGTTTGCGCCTGGATTCTGGCTTCCGGCTTCCGTTGTTGTGTCATCCATCCATCTCATGCGTGGTCAGAGTGTAGACAATGGGGTTTAGATGGATTTTCAGTAAAAGTTCAGCTACTAGCACCTGTCTGAGATAGCGTGAAACAGCCTCATGGGAGAGTGCAGATGTGAGAAGTAAACAGTAAGGCAGAACTACACATCCATTACTTCACTGTATTTGCGCACTGGCCAGAAACAAACCAGTACACTTGAAATACTGTGCAATGCATTTCTGGAAAGCGACAACATGATATGGGACATTACAAATGATTTACAACTGTGTAAAAGTAAGTGGAATGTTTTACTGCAGAATTATGCATTGTAAGTGGCCGCATGATAAAGGCTTTTGTTTTTTTGGTATGTTTAAAAGCGCTCCACGTGCAGGCGTGTTAAACAGTTCGTTCTAGAAACTGGTGTGATAAGGCCAGCTTCGTTCTAACGCTTTTGTTATTGAAGCCATTGGTCTTACAGCTTTCGTTCTAGAGCCATACGTCAACTATGAACAGATGCTTAAAGGGTAAGCAACATTTTCTGTTTAAAGCACATATTATTGTTGATACACATGCTCTGTATAGATGTAAAGCAGTCCCCTAAAGCAGTGGCTAGGAGACAGATTATGCAATTGTTTGGAACACAGGGACATATTTGTTAAAGGCTCGTGTCAACCATGCGTCACTCAATGGGCGCAAGAGAGACCAATTCTTACGTTAGATTTATCAAGCCAGGCAAGGCCATCTTACGTGGCCTTGCCTGGCTTGATAAATCTAGAGTAACTCTGCCCTAGGAGGACGTCCCATGGGTAGAGCAGGAGTGTTCCATGCATCCACCCATGGATTTTGGCGCATTCCCAGATTTACCATTACTGTTAGACCAGGGAATGTGTCAAAATGCTGCACCTCCCCACCTAAGGCGTAACGAGGAGAATGAAAATGTCACTTACCCAGTGTACATCTGTTCGTGGCATCAGTCGCAGTAGATTCGCATGTTCTGCAATAGCTCGCCATCTGGTGTTGGGCCGGAGTGTTACAAGTTGTTTTTCTTCAAAGAAGTCTTTCGAGTCACGGGACCGAGTGACTCCTCCTTTTGTCTCCATTGCGCATGGGCGTCGACTCCATCTTCGATTGTTTTTCCCCACAGAGGGTGAGGTAGGAGTTGAATTGTAGTAATAGTGCCCATGCAATGGAGTGACTAAGTATGCACCTATTTAAGGTTGAGATGATACATATATAAATAATTGAAGGTAACTTCCAAACTGCTACAGGCTCCCGGGGAGGCGGGTGGGCACATGCGAATCTACTGCGACTGATGCCACGAACAGATGTACACTGGGTAAGTGACATTTTCAGTTCGATGGCATCTGTCGCTGTAGATACGCATGTTCTGCATAGACTAGTAAGCAGTTATTTCCCCAAAAGCGGTGGATCAGCCTGTAGGAGTGGAAGTAGTCTGAAATAATGTCCTTAATACGGCTTGACCTACTGTGGCTTGTTGTGCGGATAACACGTCTACACAGTAGTGCTTGGTGAATGTGTGAGGCGTAGACCATGTGGCTGCCTTACATATTTCTTGCATTGGGATGTTTCCTAGAAAGGCCATGGTAGCACCTTTCTTTCTGGTTGAGTGTGCCCTTGGTGTAATGGGCAGCTGTCGTTTAGCTTTAAGGTAGCAGATTTGGATGCATTTAACTATCCATCTGGCTATACCTTGTTTTGAAATTGGGTTTCCTGCATGAGGTTTTTGAAATGCAATAAAGAGTTGTTTAGTCTTTCTGATGTTTTTTGTTCTGTCAATGTAATACATCAATGCTCTTTTGACATCTAATGTATGTAGTGCCCTTTCAGCTACGGTATCTGGCTGTGGAAAGAACACTGGAAGTTCCACTGTTTGATTTAGATGGAACGGTGAAATAACCTTTGGCAAAAATTTAGGATTGGTCCTTAGGACAACTTTATTTTTGTGTAGTTGTATAAAAGGTTCCTGTATAGTAAACGCCTGAATCTCGCTTACTCTTCTCAGGGAAGTAATGGCGATGAGAAATGCCACCTTCCAGGTTAGGAACTGTATGTCGCAGGAGTGCATGGGTTCAAAAGGTGGACCCATAAGTCTAGTTAGGACAACATTTAGGTTCCATGAAGGAACAGGTAGTGTTCTTGGTGGTATAATTCTCCTAAGGCCCTCCATGAATGCTTTAATGACTGGTATTTTATATTGGGAAGTTGAATAGGTAGTCTGCAGGTATGCAGATATTGCTGCAAGGTGAATCTTAATGGAAGAGAAAGCTAGGTTAGATTTTTGTAAGTGAAGCAAGTAACCCACTACATGTTCTGGAGTTGTGTGTAATGGTGTATTTGATTAATATGGCAGTAGCAAACAAACCTCTTCCATTTACTTGCATAGCAGTGCCTGGTGGATGGCCTTCTTGCTTGTTTTATGACTTCCATACATTCTTGGGTAAGTTGTAAGTGCCCGAATTCTAGGATTTCAGGAGCCAGATTGCTAGATTCAGCGATGCTGGATCTGGGTGTCTGATCTTTTGGTTGTGCTGTGTCAACAGATCTGGCCTGTTGGGCAATTTGATGCAGGGTACCACTGATAGGTCTAGCAGCGTTGTGTACCAGGGTTGCCTTGCCCAAGTTGGTGCTATCAATATGAGTTTGAGTTTGCTTTGACTGAGTTTGTTTACCAGGTAAGGAAGGAGAGGGAGAGGAGGAAAAGCGTAAGCAAATATCCCTGACCAGTTCATCCATAGGGCATTGCCTTGGGATTGTTTGTGTGGGTATCTGGATGCGAAGTTTTGGCATTTTGCGTTCTCCCTTGTCGCAAACAAGTCTATCTGAGGTGTTCCCCAGAGTTTGAAATAAGTGTTCAGAATTTGGGGGTGAATTTCCCATTCGTGGACCTGTTGGTGATCTCGAGAGAGATTGTCTGCGAGTTGATTTTGTATCCCTGGTATAAACTGTGCAATTAGGCGAATTTGGTTGTGAATTGCCCAATGCCAAATTTTTTGTGCTAGCAGGCTTAACTGCGTGGAGTGCGTCCCCCCCTGCTTGTTTAGATAATACATTGTTGTCATGTTGTCTGTTTTGACGAGAATGTATTTGTGAACTATTATTGGTTGGAAAGCTTTTAGTGCTTGAAAAACTGCTAGAAGTTCTAGGTGATTGATATGCAGTTTTGTTTGATGTACGTTCCATTGTCCTTGTATGCTGTGTTGATCGAGGTGTGCTCCCCACCCTGTCATGGAAGCATCTGTTGTTATTACGTATTGTGGCACTGGGTCTTGGAAAGGCCGCCCCTTGTTTAAATTTATGTTGTTCCACCACAGAAGCGAGAGGTAAGTTTGGCGGTCTATTAACACCAGATCTAGAAGGTGACCCTGTGCTTGAGACCACTGTGATGCTAGGCATTGTTGTAAGGGCCTCATGTGCAGTCTTGCGTTTGGGACAATGGCTATGCATGATGACATCATGCCTAGGAGTTGTAATACCATCTTTGCCTGTATCTTTTGTGTTGGATACATGCGTTGTATGATGGTGTTGAAATTTTGAATTCTTTGTGGACTTGGAGTGGCTACTCCTTTTGATGTGTTTATTATGGCTCCCAGGTATTGTTGTACCTTGCGTGGCAGAATTTTGGATTTTGTGAAATTGACGGTGAACCCTAGTTTGAAGAGGGTTTGTATGATATGATTTGTGTGATTTGAGCACTCTATTAACGAATGGGCCTTGATTAGCCAGTCGTCTAGATATGGGAACACATGTATTTGCTGCCTTCTTATGTGTGCTGCGACTACCGCTAGACATTTGGTAAAGACTCTTGGTGCGGTTGTTAATCCGAAAGGCAGTACCTTGAATTGGTAATGTATTCCTTTGAATACAAACCTTAGGTATTTCCTGTGCGATGGGTGTATTGGTATATGGAAATAAGCATCCTTGAGGTCTAAAGTTGCCATGTAGTCGTGCAGTTTTAGCAATGGCAATACTTCTTGTAGTGTGACCATGTGGAAGTGGTCTGATTTGATGAAAGTGTTCACTACTCTGAGGTCTAGGATTGGTCTCAGTGTTTTGTCCTTCTTTGGTATCAGAAAGTACAGTGAGTAAACTCCTGTGTTTATTTGTGTGTTTGGCACTAATTCGATTGCATTCTTTTGCAATAGTGCCTGCACTTCTATTTCCAGGAGATTGGAATGGTGTGTTGTTAAATTTTGTGCTTTTGGTGGTATGTTTGGAGGGAATTGTAGAAATTCTATGCAATAACCATGTTGGATAATTGCTAGAACCCAAGTGTCTGTAGTGATTTCCTCCCATGCATTGTAATAATGACCTATTCTTCCACCCACTGGTGTTGTGTGGAGGGGGTGAGTGACCTGTGAGTCACTGTTTAGTAGTAGGGGCTTTGGGGCTTTGAAATCTTCCTCTGTTTCTAGGGAATTGCCCTCCTCTATATTGTCCCCGAAAACCTCCTCTATACTGTCCCTGGTAACTGGACGGTGTGGCTTGTGAGGTGCTGGCTTGTGTGCTTTGACCTCGAAACCCCCCTCGAAAGGGCGTTTTACGGAATGTGCTGTAATTCCCTCTGCTCTGCGGGGAGTAGAGTGCGCCCATGGCTTTGGCAGTGTCCGTATCTTTTTTGAGTTTCTCAATCGCTGTGTCCACTTCTGGACCGAACAGTTCTTTTTCATTAAAAGGCATATTGAGAACTGCTTGTTGAATCTCTGGTTTAAATCCAGACGTTCGGAGCCATGCATGCCTTCTGATAGTTACGGATGTATTAATTGTCCGTGCAGCTGTATCTGCAGCGTCCATGGAGGAGCGGATCTGGTTGTTGGAAATGGTCTGTCCCTCCTCAACCACTTGTTTTGCCCTATTTTGTAAGTCCTTGGGCAGATGATCAATGAGATGTTGCATCTCGTCCCAGTGGGCTCTGTCATAGCGCGCAAGTAGTGCCTGTGAGTTCGCGATGCGCCACTGGTTTGCAGCTTGTGCTGCGACTCTTTTACCAGCTGCATCGAACTTGCGGCTTTCTTTATCTGGGGGTGGTGCATCTCCAGATGTGTGAGAGTTGGCCCTTTTCCTAGCTGCTCCTACAACGACAGAGTCTGGTGGCAGCTGTGTAGTGATGAAAGCCGGGTCTGTAGGAGGCGCCTTATAGTTTTTTTCCACCCTTGGTGTGATTGCCCTACTTTTGACCGGCTCCTTAAAGATGTCTTTTGCGTGCCGGAGCATACCAGGGAGCATAGGCAGGCTTTGGTAGGAGCTGTGGGTGGAGGAGAGTGTGTTAAACAAGAAATCATCCTCGACTTGTTCTGAGTGGAGGCTTACGTTGTGAAATTGTGCTGCTCTAGCCACCACTTGAGAATACGCGGTGCTGTCTTCTGGTGGAGATGGCTTTGTAGGGTATGCCTCCGGACTGTTATCTGACACTGGGGCGTCGTATAGGTCCCATGCGTCCTGATCTTGGTCACCCTGGCTCATGGTGGTGTGAGCTGGGGAGTGTGATGGAGTTTGTGCTGGTGAGACGTTAATCACAGGCGGAGGAGAGGGTGGTGGGGTAACCCTTTTCACCACTTTTGGTTGTGGTGTTTGTTCCGTCTGGAACTCCAACCTTCTCTTTCTCCTAATGGGGGGAAGGGTGCTTATTTTTCCTGTCCCCTGCTGTATGAAGATACGCTTTTGCGTATGGTCCACATCAGTTGCTTGCAGCTCTTCCTCAAACCTATGCTTCTGCATTTGGGAGGTTAGCGAGTGCTCTTCTGTATAAGAGCCTGAAGCTGGGTCGCTTGCAGTTTGTTTCGGCATCGAAACCCTGTCTGCGTGTTTTTTCGGCTCCGAGGTGACTCTTTTCTTTTTCGGGGCCGAAACCTCTCGGCGTCGATCTGTTTCGGTGCCGCTGTCTCGGCGTCGAGCCGTGTCGGCACCGGCATCTCGGTGTCGAGGCTTGTCTCCAGCACTTTCTCGGTCCCAAGAAGGCTGCGTGCCGGTGTCTCGACCGGAGTCGGACGATCTCGGCACTGTGTGGGCCTTTTTCGGTGCCGACGGGCGGTCACCGAATTTATGGGTGGAGCCATGGCCTGGTGGCAGTGGCGTCCCCTGGGCCTTGTAAATGTTCTTCTGAGTGGATTTCGACGTCTTACTCACGGTTTGTGTATCGTCGAATCCTTCGGAGTCCGAGTCTTGGATCGAGAAGGTACCTTCTTCTTCCTGTTCCTCGAACTCCCGTTGGGCTGTCGGTGCGGACGCCATCTGAAGTCTTCTGGCTCGACGGTCTCGGAGTGTTTTTCGGGACCGGAACGCACGACAGGCCTCGCAGGTGTCTTCGCTGTGCTCAGGTGACAGGCACAGGTTGCAGACCAAGTGTTGGTCTGTGTAAGGGTACTTATTGTGGCATTTGGGGCAGAAACGGAACGGGGTCCGTTCCATCAGCGTTCTTCAGCACGCGGTCGGGCCGACCAGGCCCCGACGGAGGATCGAAAAACTACCCCGAAGGGCACCGGAGCTCTTCGATCTTCGATGCGGTGTGGAATCTAAGTACGCCGATCCCGAACGCAACAATACCGACGAAAATCTTCCGAAATTAGCTAATTTTCCGTTCCGAAACTCGGAGCGACAGGAACACGTCCGAACCCGATGGCGGAAAAAAAACAATCGAAGATGGAGTCGACGCCCATGCGCAATGGAGACAAAAGGAGGAGTCACTCGGTCCCGTGACTCGAAAGACTTCTTCGAAGAAAAACAACTTGTAACACTCCGGCCCAACACCAGATGGCGAGCTATTGCAGAACATGCGTATCTACAGCGACAGATGCCATCGAACATATCTTTATGTCTCCTTGTTACTTCCTCTTTCTATGTGTGCTGCAGCCTGCAGCACATATAGAGGAAAATGCCTCTCAGGATTGTTTTTGTGCAGGAAGGTGCCCCTTCATGCACAAAAACAATCCTGCCTACAAAGCAGACACTGTGACTGTATTGGAGCAAGGCAGCATATTGT
The DNA here is from genome assembly GCF_031143425.1 of Pleurodeles waltl. Classification (NCBI taxonomy): domain Eukaryota; kingdom Metazoa; phylum Chordata; class Amphibia; order Caudata; family Salamandridae; genus Pleurodeles; species Pleurodeles waltl. The sequence goes on from NC_090440.1 coordinate 1,695,667,100, forward strand.
GCTCCAGCACAGGTAAAATACAGGAATGCTCCGTACAATGTTAAATACGGCACATTCCTGCCCTTTCCCTATCACGTAGTGCAGGAAGATAACTTCGTGATTTTTTAAAATACATTTGCCCCAAAGTTCTTAACACCTTCTGGCCAACTATATTGCCTTTTGGCAGTGTTACTTAGTGAGCACGTGTGGAGTTGACCAGGTGGCAGCTTTGCCGATATCAGTCAGTGGGATGTTAACTTGAAAAGCCCCACAGGCACCCTTTTTGCATGTAGAGTGTGTCCGGGGGAGCACATGAAGTGCACACTTTGCTTTTGCATAGCCTTTTGCCGGTGTTAGAGGTAGCAAGTAATATCCTGCACAAAGACTTTGAAGGGGTGTATTTGCTTTGATATGCAGCAGTGGGCAAATCCTTTTCATTTTATCTTGTAGCATGCTCGCATAGCAGCTTTGCACGCCTCACACATTATAAACATACAGTCCTCTAGGAGAATGGGCTAACCAAATTCCAGATAGGCACTCAGGTGCCAAATCGCTAGGTCAAATTGATTGGGTTCAGAATGTCTGAGTAGGCTCTGACATTAATTAAGAAGGTCCAGCCTGAGCAACAACTTGTGCAGTTTTATGGACGTTTCCAGAAGCATGAGCACCAGGGCTACCTGGGGCTGTGAAGAAGAATGTCATGGACATTCACCTAATTTTCCTCTCCACGTGTGGGATGAGGTGGGAACAAGAAAACTTGCAAATATCCCAGACCAATTCATCCATGGTGCTTTGCCCATGGTCTGTGGGTATGGGTAAGTGGAGGTGAAGTTTGGGTATTTTATGTTTGTTGATTTTATGTTTGTTGGGGGTGGCAAAGAGGTAAATGGTCAGGGTGTCCCACCGATGGAAGTGCCCGTGAAGGACTTGTGGGTGCTTTCCCATTCATGGGTTTGCTGCTGCATTCTGCTAAGCAGGTATGCAAAATTGTTGTCCACGCTGGGCTAGGATTGCATGGCGGACTGCCCAGCCGCAGATATCCTGAGCAAGTAGACGGTTATGTAGAGTGAACCCTCTCACTAACCCCTGCTTTTTAATGTAAAACATGGTGGTCATGTTTGTCTTTAGAGAACTGTCCTGCCCAGATGAGCTTGAGGAAAGCTTTCAGGGCTAGATGGACTACCTTGGACAGTGATGTGATTGAGGTGTGCTCTCCACCCAGTCAGCGAGGCGTCTGTGGTGAAGGTCACCTGCAAAAATTGTTGATAAAAGGCCTGCTGAGCAAGAGGTTGATGGCACTGTTCCACCACTGCTGAGAGCGTTGTGTATGAGACCAGCACTAGATTCTCCCAGCAACTCTCCCGCGTGGTCATTGCCTTCCAAGGCACTCTTGAATTGGTTGCATATGCAGTCTGGCGTGTCATACTATTGCGATGCGTGAAACCATCATCATCATCCCCAACAGTTTAATTACAGTCCTTACTGTAAGAGGAGATACTGTCTAAAAAAGAGACAGCAGGCTCTTGTTGGGAGTATGCCTTCCCCATGACGGTATTTCCAATGGAACCTAGAAAGGCCCGCCCTAGTTGGAGCTGGAGGTGTAACTATTTGGAATTGATGGAAAACTTTAGGCTATGGAGTAGGGGTACTGGTGTCTGTCTGTGTGGTGGGTACTGCTGCAGCTCACTGTTGCGACTTTGCCGTTACAAGCGAGTGATGGACACACAAACTGTAGCAGGCATAGCAGAGCTAATTCTCTGTTTCCCCTTCAGGCCTCTGCAGCTCTCCTTCAAGGAGCCCCTGAAATATCTCCTTACATTTCAGGTCTGTCAGCACTGCAGATTTTCCATCACCAAAAAAATACTTTGTTAGGCCTTCTGCTTTCAGTTCTGAAACAAGGATTAATTGTTGTCGTACAGGTCCCTCACCAACCATCATCCCTGGACCAGAATGCTGGACGCGGCTCTGATGTCACAGGATGAGCCATTATACAGAACTGGTGTCAAAATACTGGCACAATGATATAAAAAAAAAACATCTTCGATGTCACAGAATGCTGCTACACTCAGCTAAAAAAAAATGCTACTATTCACCAGTGCTGTGCCTCAGAGCGATACAATACACTGCTCGGGTGCCACAGAATGCTGCGGTGCACAACACAGAAGTCATAGAACACTGTGTAAGCTGATCCACTGTCGCAGCGTGCTCAACAACAAAACAACCCATATCACTTGTTTGTGTGCTACGATGCCACACAATACCACAAAAATTGGAGTTTGGGTTATTCCCCATTCCAGCATGATTCCAACCCCAAGGCCAATGGTGAAAAAGGTAATCTGAGGGTTGAGTCTACAACGTGCTGCACAGTGGGGCTTGGGCTTCAATCGCGGTAAGTAATTCGACACATGGGTATGTCGACACCCACAGTACAAAACTTAGGGAAAAACAAGAAACCCCACTGAATCCAACCACCTATGCACAATACGCACATTTCTAACAGAATCATGGTGCAAGATGAGTTTACACACAACACTGTTTTTACGGAATGCTTTCATGAGCAGCCCTACTCTCATAAAACTATGATAATGTACAAATCTGCAAGAGAAGCACGTTGTACCTTGGCCGGACACCGGAAAAAACGAAAGAGCATTATCGGACACAACCACAAAGACATGCACCCAGCCCTAGTTCTGTGCCTTGTCTGAACTTTTTTTATACGTTTGCTAGTAGGGTAGCGTTAAATTAGTCTATGTTTGGAAGGTGTAGTTTAATCTCTGTTGGCGTTTCTGCCTCACGAGCCAGCGTTTGCATTGTCTTTTTCATAACAAAACTACCTAAGACTAGAGGTCATAACCTTGATGATTTGTTGCACTTGGGAAAAGCTGGATCTCTGGTAAACTTGCATTTGGGTGCTGAAAAAGTTAGGAAAGCCCGCTCTTTGGTACATAAAGACTGTTGAAAACCTACACACACAAGCACATTGTGAATTAAAGTAGTGGCCTGTAACTCCTGCACTCCAAAAGTAAAATAATGCTTGTGGTTTTAAAGCCTAAAAAATGGACAAAATGTATAAATACAGCAGGGGAGACTGAAGAAACAAATTGTCCTTTATCACACGCTGCTCATATGGAATTGTTCCTCGAAGTATTTTGCAGTGCTAGTTAGCAGAATGCTGTGTCTGATGTCATGATGTGCCACGTTGCCGAAGGGGACAGCAGCAGAATATTGTGGCCTAAATATCGTCTGACAAAAATGTCATATTCCCTGGAGTTAATAATGCAAAATTGACAGCTGGTGCAGCAATAGTTTCTTAACTAGTATTTTAAGCCACAGTATTTGTCAAATTATATTTTTGTTAATTTTCTGACACACCAACAGTGTTTTATCATGCTGTAATACTCTTCAGGTGGCACCTTAGGCTGATGCAGCAGGTCGCTGTTAAGCACAAGTTTAGTGTCACTGAACAATATCATACATAGTTCTGGTGCCACAAAATACTGTAAAACGCAGCACTGATGTCAAAAAGGATCCTAGAAACGTCTTTCATGTTATACAGAGAATGCTGCTGTAAACAAATCGATTATTACAGACAACAGTAAGGCACATATCTGGTATTACATCAAGTTGTATTACACCGTTCTAGTGTCACCTAAGGCTGCTATCAGAGGCCACTCTTAAACCAAGGTCTAGCGTCACAAAACAATGGCATAGGTAGTTCTGTCACAAATGCTTTTCTATGCCGCCACAATGTAATAACATTATGCTATACACATCTCTGATGTTGCCGATTGATGTTACATACAGTTCTGATGCCACTGTGCTGGCAATGCAACCCCAAGTGAAAGTACAAATCAACCACATAACAAAGGCTGTGGGATGTGGATCAGATAGGTCTCGTTCGAGGTACCAGGGCCTGAGTAGACACATGCGTGAGGCTCCATAGGTATAGTCCTCAGAGGCGGGGACTGGTGCTGTGCACTTCCTATCCGAGTACTCTTATGAATCACACAGTTACAGTCATCGATGGGCAGAACAGACTGCAAATTGCCAGGTGATTTGCATAGCACAAACACAGTTGCAAGGTATACAGTATATTGCAACAGTATTCTGCACACCTCCCAGGCACCACAGAAATACAGACCTCAGTACATGGGCTGCACACTTCATACACGTGGTACAAGCACCACTGATCTAGGCGGAGTGGTCCATATGCATGCCTGCTGCAGGCACCACAGATATACAGCCCTCAGTACAGGGGCGGTTATGTGTATTTATTGGGCACACTATCACCTAGGAGAGTATCCTGGTGATAAGCTGGTGTGAGTCTAGCCCTGCATGGGGTGATGCGTCTGAGTTATGAATTGTTGTAGTCATCGGGTGAGTTGTTTTCCAACCCTTGCATTTATGTCACTCCCATAGTCCAATTTGCTAGTGATGACGGAGCAAGTGACTTTTGCAGGTGCTGGTCGGGGGGCATTTGACATTTTTCCTCTGCATCTTCAGGGTGTGGAAGCCTGAAACTGTCACAGCATTGACTTGGGAGGTCCTGTTGCGATTATGGTTGAGGATGATCATGAGGTTCTTAGTGTGGGAGGTGGTTGCGGGCGCAGGTCCTAGCTCAGCCAGCCACCAGGTGGATTCACATAGTGATGTTTTTTTCCCGAAGATCACTTCTGTTGTGCAGTGTTAAATTTGAGTTGGTTGGTCCTCTTCCAGTCAGCGACTTCGGTCATGCAAGTGATTACCTTGTTTCTGGTGTTGGGAGACTTGTCTGAGTTGGAGAGTATGAGCCGAGTGTCATCATTGTATGAGTGAACATCTATGTTGTGGGTGCGGATGATGCTGGCAAGTGGGATCACGTATACACTGAAGAAGCCTGAAGGGCTAAGGTAGGATCCTTGTGGTATTGCACAGATGAGGTTGCATGTGTCTGAAGAGTAGGAGACTAGGCTGACTGATTGGGTCCATCCAGTCAGGAAAAAGCTGATCCAGCAGAGGGAATCTAGGACTTGGTGGTGGATGAGGTGGTTGTTTGGTTGTTGAGCAATTTGTTGATGAGTTTCTCTTGGTCTTTGGCCCCCTATGTTAGCAGGGAGATAAGTCTGTAGTTGGTGAGTGGCGTAGGGTCTGCAGAGGGCTTTTTAAGCAGGATTGTAGCATGTTAGCATGTTTCCATGTAATCTGGAAGGTGACATAAGTGATGGAGGCATTAAGAATAGGAGCGAGTGCCATGCTGCTTGGTAAACGTTCTTTGGTGAATGTGTAGTGGGGGCAGGGGTGCGATCGGCCCAGAGTGAATCGACTACTTGATGGTGGAGGTTTCTATCATGCGATGCCAGGACATGTTGTGGTTGTATGCTTGGATGTGATGGGGAGTTTCAATGTGAGGCCTGTTGGGTCCAGTTAAGGATTGAAATTGCAGTATATGGAGGTTATCTTGTTGCAGAAGAACTGCAAGAGCTGGTTGCAGAGGTCCTGTGAAAAGGTGCTATTGGAAGCAACCTCTGATGAGGTGAAATTCTTTACCATGGCGAAAATCTCTCTGCTAATGTTTGTGCCAACGTTGATGCCGCCTGTGAGCACTGTGTGTTTGGTGGTTTGGATCTGCTAGTGGTAGTGGATTTTAAGATGTTCCTGTCTACGTTGTGGTAAGTTGCTCTCCACCTGTGCTCCAGTTGTTTACCGTGACTCTTCATCATCCTTAGTTCTGCCTTGTACCAGTTGGCTTGTCGTCTTGATCTAGTGATTTTGTTGTGCTTGAAGGGGGCCAAGGTTTGGCACAGGCAGTTGTCCAGTTGGTAAAGTTGTTGATGGCTTTGGGTAGGCTGTTGATGTGTTCGGTCGGTGTTCTGCGAGTTGTGTGTCTTCCTCTGTGGTGTTGTTCCAAGTGGGAAGGTTGAAATTCATACACACATACAGTGTATGTCAAGCTTTGAATACCACAGATATACAGTCCTATGTATAGGGGCTGTGTGCTTCATGCATCCATGTTCCAAGTGCCACAGATATACAGCCCTTAGTACAAGGGTGGTGTTCTTCATGCACACAAGCTGCAAGCACCACAGATAAACAGTCTCTCAGCTGACCGAGAGGCCAGGTAAGCAATGGTTTGTAATTTGTTCTGGTTTAGAAAAGTGAGTCAGTTTAAAAGGCCCAGCTGAATCTCTTAGGTTAAGCCACAATCAATGAAAGAAACCAGCTCAACCTGAAGAAATGGCCCAAGATCACATGAAATGTATGAGAAAGAGGTGTCTGAACATTCCAGAGCAGTTTTCCCTGTATCCAGATAAGGGACTTAAAATATGTATTTAAGGCAAGATACCTAAGCAGCAACAAGAAAACCAATGCTTCACACAGCGCAAGCATACTTTTGCTTGCAGGCACTCTCACTATACATAATTTTAGATTAACTATTTCTTCCCAAGAAGGAACTTTAACAAATGCATGTTCTTTATTGTTAGTAGTTCTAACTTGTGTTTTAGCCACAATGCTCTTTCTGCAGGTTGATGTTCTTAAGAGAGTGTGTCAGCTAATTTTCCAAAAGCACTCCATCTTCGTCCACAAGATGGAAGGGGACCAGCAGATCTCCAGAGGCCATCAGAACACACCCACCTACCACTCTTTATTTCCTTTTCTGTTCCTGGCTCTAAGGCCTTCACCACACCTCCTGAAGGCACTATCTGGCCTTCCTAATTTCTGGGACCTCGTCTGACACCAGGGAGCTTTCTTTTCTCCACAGGGTGGTAAGGTGAGTGTTCCCGTTAACAGAAAGACTGAAGGGAAAATCAACCTACCTACATTAGCAGTTTCACCTTAACCAATCAAACGAGGCATTTCAATAAGCAGCTTCTTCACTTACCTGCAGGACCAGTTCGGCTTCCGAGATGCTCTCTCCGTTGATCTGTAGGCCGCTATGTCCATTGCCCCCAAATGTGCCTGGAACATCCCCCAGCCAGCTGGTGTTTTTTTTCATGGTAGCTATGAAACCAAAGGAGACAAGATTAGCTTTGAATGTTATGGCATGAGGTAAAACAGAAGATTCTTTATGTATCAGTTTACTTGGTGTTTTTTGTGAAAACAGGTTACATATAAAGTCACCAGTTTTTCAATGAAACAAAATCACAGATCAAGACTGGGGCGCATGGGTAGTGTTTTTCATGGGCTACAGTACAGGAACAGCAGGAACTGAAGCCTATGAGAGTCAGTTGTGTGGGTTTTACACATTATCTGCATTCGTGCCCACCATGCATTTTTTGCAACATGTGAAAAAAATATTCCATAGCTTTATCTCGCAGCAAGGCTTTTCCTAACCCATATGGAAAAGGTGAAATTGCTGTCTTTGTAGGAGTGGTGGTTTCTTTTGGTTGGCACAGTTAAGTGTGAGGTTCTTGGGGGCTTTTTGATTTGTAGAATTCCCAATGGTTTGGAAGGCGTTTAGTATGATTTTTGTTTGAGTTGAAAGGAAGCCAATTTCATTGAGATCAACTGGCAGAAATGTGCTGCTTTTCAGACTGAAGATAAATCTGATAGCTCAGTTGTGAACCATTTTCAGTTTAGACAACATATTTAATGGAGCTTTGAGAAAGACTATAGAACAGTGGAAAGCTCTAGATGGCATAATTGCCTGAAGGAGGAAGACATGTTTGAGAATGTTGAGCGATACGTTGTAAAGGTTGTAGTGGGTACTTGTTTAAGCTCCTAATGCACTGAAGAGGTCTGAATTGAAGACGACTCCAAGTTTTCAAGATAGTTTGGCTGGTGAAGGATGTGACGCAAGGTCTGCTCGCCATGTGAAAGGTATCACTTCTGGGTTTGCTCTTTCAAAAATCAGCATTTCTACTGTGTTGGTGTTGAGTCCATCCATTCATTCATGACCTACTAGCACAGGGTTGGACGTGACCTTGTTAGGGGGGTTTCCCTGAAACTTTTTGCTTTTTCCTCCCAGCTTTTTGCTGAGTCTCTTGGCATGGCCTTAAGACTCTGGGCACTTTCCCACCATAATGCAGTGGAAAACTGTGTGCGCCCTTCCTACATAACCCAGGAAGGGGTGTATATGTGGGCGGCTGAGGAGCTGTACCCAGAAGTGTCTTGTATAAAGGTACACCACACACCTGGGGCAGGTACGGCACTGGCTACTGGTGGGGCGCTGCACCATGTGTGCCACCCACCAGAATAGCCTGACCCATGCATATCAGGCTTGAAAGTGCAGGCCTGTGGAGGCGCAGCTGTGTCTGCACCCAGGGTGGCCTTGACCAACCCTGAGCATACCTTACGCTAGCCCTAAGGAGCCTCTTGAAAGGCAAGGAAGGTGGTAGGCGTAAGGCAGGGCAGGGACAGCAGGGTGTTTCCTGCCCAGGAAGGGAAGAATCCTGACGTGAGTTCTCCCTATCTAGGGGTAGGCCCCTCCCATAGGTTTCGCTGACTCCCTGTGAATCGACATAGGGTCAGGGGCACTGTCCCACTTTGAGTACAGTGTGGAAGTGCCAGCACCCTTCCTACGCATTGTGGGAAGTGGCGCTAACCAATGTATACTGGACCTGTCATGGCGTGGTATTCTGACATGTACTGAACCTGCCCTGGCAGGGCCCTATGTGTGGACTTGCCCCATGGTGTCCAATAAGGTACTGGGTCTGTCGTTGCTTACCAGTATGTGCACACTTGCATAATGGTGTTTCAATGTACACTGAGCTTGACACAGCAGGCCAGTGGAAGTGCACATGAACAATGAGATTTAAAGTGCTTTTGGGACCCTAGGCGCTTTTCCACTGTGAATACAGCATGAAAGCAAGCGCGCCTTCCTAACTATGCCAGGAAAGTGGCGCTGACCATTATGTGTAAGAAAGAAAAAACCCACCTCCTATCTAGGTTCCAAACATGGAATCCCTATAACAAAAGCATTATACATACAAAGACAATGATAGGCATAATTGTATTTATTTTGTTGATCATTAGGCAAAAATACATTCTATGTCATCGTGTGCAATATTAATAAAAATAAGACCTGAATGCAAACTCCCTTCCACTCTCATACCAACATACTCACATCATACTAACTGGCTAAAAACTATGAATGACCAAAAAATTCCCTCAAATGCCACCTGTAAAGAATGCATGGATATCAATAAATAAATGTATTACACTGTAGTACATTTTCAGAGTTCAACTGTTTACAATAAGAACACGTTCCAATTTTTGTTATATTCCTGGAAATTGATTGTGTTGTACTGATTATTTCCTTACACCGATCATCTTTTAAGTCCATAAACTCATAAATCCATCGGTACAAGGTGTAAAGAGAGACACAAATAGCTTTGTCTGGCCAATAATCGTGCATTTCGGTGCCAAGTGACCAACTGGTCATACACTTTCTTCAGGGCACGTGGTACATCCACTGTAACTGGTTAATAAACACAAGGGGAGAATCTGGTCCTAAATCCAATGAATCTACTACCCCTTTATACATGATTTCATATAAGTGGTGGCAAATAATGCTTCCTGTCCAAAATACGGACATCTGGTAATGACACAATAAAAATAATTTATTCCAGATAATCTTTGCTCACCTATCCAAAGGCCTCATGATAGTCCTATATGAAGGGCTCCTTCTTCGAAGTAGCGTCTAACTGACACGCTCCTCTGTTGTATGGTACATTGTGAGTTTTGTCTGGCTGCTCCAAGAGCTCGTTACGAACATTGTCTTTGTATGCATAATGCTTTTGCTTGACAAAACTTGTTATAGGGATTCCATTTTTGGGAAACTAGATAGGAGGTGAGTTTTTTCTTTCTTATATTTGGTTTGTCCCTGTCCCGCTCCTTTATTGATTTATTCAGGACACCCTTAGTTTGCTGACCAGTATGTGCACATATGCACGCTGGTGTGCACCTGTGTATGTGGCCTGGCACTGCAGGCCTCAATGGGCACACTTGCACCCCCGTGGTGTCCTTTAACTTGTGTCCAGCCTGCCCCTCAGGTTTGGGCGTGCGCCAGGGTGCATGTGCCTATTTGGTGAAAGAATATACACGTGTGTTTTCTCTACACAAGAGCTGCTCTGCCCATAGGTTAACATGGGGATAGGTTACAACTGATCCTGAACTGCAACCGTGGATTGCAGCGGAGCAGCCTCATGGCATTTACTATCATTGGATTCACAAAGACAAACCGATTCCCATGGTAAAAGCGGATTTGTCAGTAATGCTCTAGAAAGTCCACTTCTAAGAAGTGGGCATTTTTATGCTCTTAAAAAAACCTCTCTTTTTGTGCCTTTTAATTCAGACTCCATTTCAGTGGAGGCTGGGGAAAGCACATCTGTGCATTCCCCAGCGACAGTGATAAAACATGGGCACAGGCAACAAAAGGCCTCCTCCAGTTTAGGGCCTGGCTGGATATATTGCAGGGGCAAGTTTTGACACTGGGCCTCTCGGAGCCAGATCAAGGCCCCACTAAGGATAATGATTTGCATTCCATGGCGCCATGGCAGACAGGACTGAAATTTAGGGGAGACATCTGTGGTTCAAAGGGGAGACCTTTCAACCACCCCCAACTTCAAAGTCAAACTTCAGTATATACTTCAGCAACTTAGAGCTGCAACTGCAGGAACATGGGAAGGAGTCCCTGGATTGTGTGGTGCCATAGGAATCTTTTGTACACAATGAGTATTTACTGACCCCTGGAAGTGACAATGCACCCTTCTTACATTGTGGTTGGCCTACACAAGCTGGGCGCTGCAGTGTGGCACTCTGAAGTGTGCTCTACAAGGGTACGACGGTGTGGCCCTTGTTCTCTCGTGAAATGAAATGTAGATTTTATATAGTGCGGCATGTCACCCATGAGGGTCTCAAGGCTCTCTCCCTGGCCAGGGGGAAATTAAGTGATTTATCCAGAATCACAGGACATTGCAGTGACGCCGAAGATTGAACCCGGGTCTCCAGCTCCTGAGACAGTCGCTCTGACTGCTGTGCTACATAATCTCAGGGACAACAAAGACCTCCCGTGCGGGACCTACACCTTCTACTGGTGTCATCTGGAGAGCGGTGCCCTTGTAGTACTAGCCTCGTCAGCTGGATTCCATTGGGCAGCAACAGTGCGAGAGCTGAAGCAAGTATACTACCTGGAGACCAGTTCTGGTGCAGTGTCTTCAAAGTGTGGCCCTTCATTGTGGGGCCACGACATGCATATGTGGCTGATTTGTTGTGAGCAGATTCACCAGTGCGGGATCCTGCTTGACACACATTTGTCGAGTGTGTCGCATTTCTCTCATGCGACTCCCACCTGCATGCTCATTGTGTGCGGTGTCTGTGTCATAGGTGCTAACCCTCAGAGGTGTGGGCGTCCCAGGAGAAGTGACGTATCCTACCTTGTGTGTCTCCTCTGAACTTGCGCCTTTTGTCTGTTGAGCCGATCGTCTGGTGCAACTCAAGGCATATCGCACCAGACATAGTGCCTCATTCCAGGGAAGTACAGAATTGTAATCCTTTGTGTGCATGCTCCAGGACTGTCTGGTGTGACTCAGGTCATCGCGCATCTGACGCTGTGCCTCATTCCAAAGCAGGTACGATACCGGATTACTTTGTGTTGGTGATCAGGGCTGTCTGGTGCAACTCAAGTAATTGTGCACCAGATGTTGTGCCTCACCCAGGGAAATACGACACTGAACATGTGTTTGCGATCAGAAGTTTCTGGTGTGACTCAAGTCACCGCTCACCAGACGTTGTGCCTCATTCCAGGGAGGAACAGGAGTGGAATCCCTTTTTGTGTGTTTAACCGGATTGTCTGGTGCAGCTCAAGTCATCATGCACCAGATATTGTGCCTCATTCCAGGGAGCTACGAATTTGATCACTTTGTGTGTGCAATTGGAACCTGTCTGGTGTGACTCAAGTCAATGTGCACCGGACATTGTGCCTCGTTTCAGGGAGGTATGGCATTGAGCACTTGTGTTTGTGATTAGAATTGTCTGATGCGACGCAAGTCATCATGCACCCAACATAGCGCCTCCATCCAGGGAGGTCTCCTCATGTGCAACCAGGACAGTCTGGGGCTTCTCAAGTCATCGCACTTCAGACTTTGCGACTCCACGCAGGTAGGTGCGGGATTTGGGAACTATTGTGTATTACAGTGCCTGGCTTTGCTTGGCACCACTGTGACCAGCGTGTGCCCCCCAACCACCCGCCCCCATGCTTTGCAGACCTGGGCTGGAAGGCACAGTGTGGAGACCTCTCAGTGAACTTCCCCGGTGGTGGCCAAATCTCAATTTAATGACTATTATCTGCTCCACTGGTATCTCTTAATCTCCTCCCATATTGTCTCCGAGTGTCTGTACAAGTGTGACTCTGGCCGTGTCCGGCCCAGCACCCGGGAAAAGGCTGTGCACTTCTTCAGCTAGTAGGAGGTGGGGTAGTAGAGACAGTTGGAGGGTGGAGGAAGGGTTTGGGGCCCAAGGAGGGGTCTGCAAGTGCAGTGACAGCTAACATGCCGGGTATCAGTGCACCGCATTAGGGTGCTGAGAGCAAGTGTATGTGAGTGCGTAATTTATGAGCCCTGTGTTATCTGGGGCACCACCTGGCGGTGCAGAGTGTGTGTTTGTGTGAGCGACTGCAGGTGATTGTTACACCGTACTACGGTGTTGCCAGACACATTAATTCTTGCCAGAGGACTTATACGATTGACATTAAATTTTACTTGTGCAGCCTAAGCTGCAGAGCTAATTTAAAGTACTGCATTGCACTGTATGTACATATTACTGCCATCATTGTGAACCGGGGTGCACCCTAGGACCGTGTATAATTGATTTAGGGTAATCGCTAGGGTGGGTCTCGTGCTGACAATGTTTGGCACCTCACGCGGATGCTGGGAGGGAATGTATTATTTTTTTCATGTGTGCATACTGCAAATGTCGTTTTAACACAGCTGGGCCTAGTACTGAAAGTGTTGTTTCAAATGGTGATTCCTGCCCAGAGTAACATGATATTCATGCTGTGTTAATTAATGTCTGTGTTGAATACAAAACATATTTACATACACCTTGTGTGAAGTCTCTTTTGTGACGCTCAGTGTAACTCTGTGGTTTTGCTGTGCCATTGCTTTACATATTGCCCCTGTGATAAACCTGACTGCTCTGTGCCAAACAACCCGAGGGTGAGCGCAGGTTATACTGTGAGTGTAATCACTCACCCCTGATGGGAGTGGTGAGTTCTGCCTGGCTAGGGCCAGCTTCAGCCAACCAGAATGTGCTGCCTCCAACACACAGGCTGATGTTTATGGAGTTTGGACTGTCTTCATGGAGGTTGAATAATGTTTGAATGGTATTGGCTTATATTTGCAGTTAGGACCAGAAGAGGAGATTACATCTAGGAGTGATGTCTCTGTTGAAAAACCATGCCCAGAGAGACCCGCAGCTGATCTGGCGAATCTGGATGTAACGTGGCTGAATCTGGCACCCTGTTTCCTGTTAGAAAGAAGCATAACCAGAAAAATGTGCTTTTCATTTATATATTTATGTGCGGTATACTGTTTTGTTTAGGCCTACTGTTAAGTTATATGTATATTCTCAAGTAGGAGTACGAATTTTCACAAGATTCTTCACAAACTGAATCATATTTCACCGGGATACCTCCTGAAGATAGTGCTGCAAAACAGTACCTAAGCTCTCTCTCTAAGAGGCTCAAATGCTTGCATACTTGGATTTTGCGTCTCCAAGGACACTGGGTGATAACCCATCTAGGCTCTCTCTGACAGAACTTAGACGTGCGAGCTGAGGTTAGTCAGCCCTTACCAAACAGGTTAGCAATAATCCATTACACCTCTGAAAGTGGTAGACATATTAGGTGCTTATTATTTTAGATGGGCCACGGGAGGAAAGGAAATATTGAAAAAAACATGTTATCTCATTTCATAGTAATTAGGTTCTGCATATTCTCAATGGCCACTTTTTGCATCATCCTGGATGTATTCTGCACTAGTTCAGCTTAGGTTAAACCTCTAACAATACCTGGCCTGGCTTCTTCTCTGTGGCTTCTCTTTGGGGAAACAGTGAGAGGGCCAAAGCAAAATGTATCTGTTGTCTCTGCCAGGTGTATTTGTCCCTAATAAGAATCCTTTTGTAGGTAAATTTGGGAGATGTTCACCTGACCATTTTCCTTTCTCAAAGGAGTAAACTGATATATCTGCACTACATGGAGGTCAGCTGAAGGAACTGAATCGAAACAAGATTGGTTTGGTGACGCAACACAGAGTAAAGTCGAGAACAGCGAGGGTGTTCCAGTTCATAATTGGGGCACTTTAACAGAGGCCTGTCTCTTTCTTAATCCTAGAATAGCAGGGGTGCTAGGCTCATGGTTGAGGCGCACTGGATGCCTGTGTGCTATAACAGCTGAGGTGCTGTAAGACGGGACTAAGGAGCATTGGTGAGAGTGCCGGTTAAGAGCTGTCAGTTGGAGGTGTGGGTCAGGACTGAGATGAGTAGGTGATGCAGTCTCTGGGTGGGTCTCAATACTAACAAGCATTTGCAATGCACTAGGGTCTCGCATTTGTCGGAGTTACAGCTGTTCACAATTGTGAACTCCCAACCGTATTTTTCCTGCATAAAAAAAAAAAAGTGTGATCGCGCCGCTACAGTTCACACTAATAAAAGTGCAATTAACTGAGTAACAAGGTCGATAGTATGCGAAGCGCTGGACTTCTGCCCAGCGAGATCGCGCTGCTAAAACAGAGAAAAAGTAGTCCACAAACCGAGCGAGCCTCGCATGTTTTCTGTACTTGGTCGCTGCGCTCGAGGAGGGCTAACCACCGGAAAAGGCATGACGTATGTGTTTCTTCCACTAATGAAAAGAAGCAGATTCTAACAGGCAAGCCAACTTGCCAATGAAAGACACTGACATGACGTTGACAGGGCTCCGAGCCCTTTTCTAATCCCTAAAGCGTCTCGCTAGCGATACGCATGCGTGAGCGCATGCGACGCAGGCTCGACCCTAAAAATGCAGAGGAGCAACAGGTCATGGTAGAGGAGCAGAAGCAGAGGTCTGGATGTGGTCATTGGTGCAATAATAGAGGTGGATGCTGCAGAGCATGACTGGAGATTATAGTCTCCTATGAAACCTGTTCCTGGGTCACATACTGGAATACCAAGTGTGGTGTAGGTCGGGGTTGAGGTGTTTTACTAATACTGTGTCTGAGTATCAGTGCTAGAGCAGCAAGTGTGATTAAAGTGTGCTTCCTGTGCACTGATCGAGCAGTGAGTGAATCCTAGTGTTGGAATAAGTGTGGCTTGAGGACAACCTGTTGTCTTCCCTGGGACCAGTCTTCCTTCTTTTCTCTATATAGGTTAAATGTATTATTGTAGCTTGTGCTTTTCATCCAGCTTTCAGAACTCAGCCGCCTGTAAGAGTTTCCAATCCTAAGTGTCTAGTTCAGCTAAAGAGGTAATTGGGGACAGATGTACCCAAGCTCAGCTTCCAGAAGGCTTGTTTTTAGAGTGTTTAAAAACTGATGTGCCAGTCTATTTCCCCAGCCTTTCTCATGCCTCATACAAAATTCATGTTAGCTGGGTGGAGAATCTCTCTTTTTATCTGATATGTACATTGCAACTTCAATGTCATGCAGTACCCTTGGTGTCTGGCTAAAGAAGCTCATGTGGATGCACTGTATACTTTTACGGGTTAACCTGTATGTCTGTGCAAATACCATGGTCATTTCAATTGAAAATGTGTTGTCTGTAATGGCAGTGTGCTACCAGACCATGCATACTCCACTCTACGTCACTCTACACTACTCGACACCACTGCACTTTACTCTGCACCACACCATTTTACACCACTCCATGCAACTGCATTCTGCACCACTCCACCCTACATCACTGCACTCTATGCCACTTCATGCTACGCCTCTCTACTCTACCCTGTGCCTTTTTAGGGGTGATCGCAAAGCACTCCGCACCTCTTCTAATCTCTCTCTTGTGGGATTTAAACCACGCCCATGTTACGTCAGTCACTTTCATTGGTTCATGATCTTGCCTTTTAAAATCTGTGTGTTTTCATTCGTAAAAGGCATGCATACGTCGTGCCTTTTCTGGTGTTTAGCCCTCCTCAAGAGCACTGGTAAACTACTGGAAACATATGAGGCTCCATGTTTTCCGTATGGTTTCTGGACTACTTTTTCTCTTTATTACGCTGCGCGCGCTCGTTTTTTTTTTCTCATTTAATGTGCCAAAAAAAGTCTGGTTAGGAGTTTACAACGCTAATAGCTCTATCTCGACGTAAGGGGAGACCTGTTGCATTGCAAATGCTTGTTTAATGTCCTGAAAGCAACCTCTCAAATCACCTGCCAGTTTTTAGGTCTCTTGTCATGCTCTTGGCTTTATGCTCAGGTCAATTGCTCAGCAAAAGAAAGCAGCTACTGTTCTCTGCTGTATCGCCAGGTAATTCTGTTAAGAGCCATTAAGCAACTTAAGTAAACAAAGCTCTCTGAGAGCGTGAAACATTTTGCTTTCACTACTGAAAAACTGTTTCTTTTTTTGCGGCCAGTATATTAAATATTGCAGCCTTCGTGCTTCTTAACTAATTTTGCAATTATAAGATTGCAAAATGATGGAGGCTCTGGAAAAATAATTTGTGTGATTCAGAATACGTTTAAGATGAAAAATAGTTCCTCGTGCATTGCAATGCAAGAACTCTAAAGGAAGTGAAATGATACACCAAAAGAACAACAGCATGAGGTGAGAAATACTCCTCTTCTAGTACATCATAGGTATACAGACAGTGCACAGCAGTATCTAAAAGGTTTGCCTGAAGATGACATGCTCTTTCTAGGTCCAATCTTAAAGGGTATACAAGCTTAGCTATCCTTCAGCCACATGAAGCTAAACCTGCTTATGATTCTCCCCTATCCTCCGACCTCGTAGTTCAATTCCGGTCCAAGTCTGGCTGGACTCAGTGAATGTACTGAACTGCAAACCCAAAATCACTGAATGCACTACATTTCTCATTATCACAATCAACAAGAGTCTTAACTGTCAAGTGAACATAAACGGCCTAACAAAGAGTGCACATCACCCACGTAGTGTTGCTAGAAATATCAACCCATTCATGCAAGGAACAGGTTTTAAAAATGCAGTACAATCCCTTGCCATATCTTGACTCAACTATAGTATTGCACTACTGCCAGGAATCCTCAAAATGTGCCTGGCTCCAAGGCAACCCTCAATGCTGCAGTGAGACTGCGCTCAGGAGTGAGATGCTTCAATTGCATTACTTCAGTGCCTGTCACTGTCAACTGACTTCAGTGGGAGCTAGAAGCATATTCAAAGTGACCTGCTTTACACACAGAGCCTTGCATTGTGACAACCCAGAATGCCTAGCATGAAATCCAAGCCTATCGAGGTGTAGATGATCTCTTTTTAAAGCAGAATCCATACTCTTAGAACCACCCAGGTTTAAGACACAAAGAACCATCTCCTGATGCTTCTCTGGAAGTGCACCCAGAGCATGGAACTTGATCCCTCCAGAATTATGTACAAACATATGTTTGAAACATTCAAGAAGAATGTAACACTCTTATTGGTGTAGAAATGCCTACCAAATTAACTACCTCTTCGTTATTTTTTGCTCTGTAAATAAAATCTGACTTTGTACTTTATAGCTGGTGGAATTAATGGAATCTCAATTGCTACGAACTTCTCGAATGTCCTTATATTTGTAGCATTCCTAGTGATACTGTAAAAATCTCCGACACCTCTGGGTCGTGGAAGCACTACATAAAACAATAAGTAAAAAATATATGAAATATATATAAATTAAAGAACTTGTAACAATAGGTAAAGAAAATAACTGTGTCATAGCCGGCAACAACTGAGAGTAATGCAACAGAAGACAAAACGATTCAGAAGTGTTAGATAAAGACTCAAATGTGATTGGAAAATAAAATAAACAAGTAGACAGGAAAGGCACAATAATAATGCGGGTAGAGACTACAATAAATCAGCGTTATATGGAGGAACAGAAAGTATAAGCAATGTACACCTTAGCGAGGAGTTGCTCTATGCAGCTGCGATACGATTTAGTCAGGTTTAGTAAGCCGTTTTATGCCTGAAGATTTTAAACGTGGAATGAAGTTGTCTATCATTCCTTGTCCCCAACACCCGGGAAAGTACATTGGCGGTGGACGACGTTTTAAATATTTGTCCGTGTTTTCAGGAGGCGTGAGTTTCTACTTCCTAAAATCAAGGTTTTGCTACACAAGTCCAGTTTTTCAATGAGGTGAGGAATTATGGTATCGTGCTTGCATGTGGTAATCCTATGGATGGAATGAGTTTCTGGAGTAAGTCATTTTAGAGAGCTGAGAGCGCATGTGATTCCGTCAAACTGTCATATTCTGTTGATCAGTCTGCCTGCCGTGTGGGACGCGCTTTTGAGGGGGAAAGACAGGATTTAGGTAATCGAGTTATTTTCGCCCTCAATGTAGAGCCCGTTCTGAAACAGATCCCCCTTTGCGCCTTTCTCCCTGTTTCTCTAGATTAGAGTCTAAAGATGAAGAATAAGTCCTGGTCCCCACAAGTGAGGGCCCGAGCACATGCACTGCAACCACAGGCACACACAAGCGCTGCCCGGGGGCTTGCACGTTCATCTCCACAGACTGCACTGCTGAAATACGAAAAGGTGGGGACAAGTAGAAATGTATTCATATCTAGAGACAGTGACGCAACATAAGTCCCCGCCAAGAAGGTGAGGGGGGCCGGGAGGGAGCTCCAGGAGGGACCCTTAGCAAAAGTGGTAGTTGGTGAGTCCGGAAGGACGGGGCTCCCTCCATGTAATTTGCAGGGGTGGCGGAAGGAGGAATAATATTTCGTTACGCCACTGTCTACAAAAAATAACTATAATCAGCATTCTTTCCCCAGGGGCATTCTCAAACAGCCCAAAGGGGCTGGGGCTCGGCGGAGGGAGAAAGAGCGAGGTGAGCACAATGGTTTATAATGTGCTTCCAAGACCGGACGGAGGCGCCTAACACCGGGGCTTCTTCGCGCGCCTCCCGGCAATAGCGCTGGCTCGGTCCGAGAAGGGCGGATGGAGAGCCCTTTACTAAGAAGCACCTTTTCAGCACTACGCCGGTTCCTAAAATGGGCCACTGACGGAACTGCAGAGCCCCCAGTCACCTTGCAGCGAGGCACGGACAGCATCCGACCACACACCTGCTATTTATAGACCCGCGGCAATGGAGGAAGCGCTCAGCTGCTCAGAGGCCCTGGGCCCAGGAGGGAACTGAGCAGAGAGGAGCCGAAAGTGTTTAAAGTGCACTCGATGGCCCGTCTGCTGCCTTTTTGTGTGGCGTGGAGTGAGTATTCAGGAGTGTGCCCAAGCATGTATACGTGACCCCCCCCCCCGCCCCCAGCTAGGCGTGTCTCTGCACCTGAGGCCAGCAGGGAACGGCTGGCGGATAGGACATGTGGAATTGCCTCAAAGGTTGGAGACTTTGGGAGGCTTGTAAGACTGGTGTATTATCAGTCACGTCACGCGGGGCACGAGTCCTGCCTTCCCGCGGAGAGATGGCGTCTACCTACTGTTTTCATAGGTTAGACGTGACCCAATGTTGAGAACAAATATCAGGGACATTGTGCAAACACAGGAAGGGACTACTATTTTACATCAAGGGGGCAGCGCCTCGGATTGACAACTCTCATCAACACAGGAAGACACAAGAGGCACTAAGAAAAAAAACAATGTAATTTTTGAAACCAGCATCATACCCGTTAGTTAAATAGCTCACTTATAACATCTGCTAGTTAGCACGGTTTAGAACACCTAAAAAGGTGCCTCTCACTGTTTGCAGTCAGCCCCCAGGACATAAGCCAAACTTGCATAAATCTCTCAGGACAGCTGGTGAAAAACCGGACTGTGCCAGAAAATCCGGGAAGCCTGGTCACCCTATCACAGAGTGGACGCTGTCTACCCTGCCAAGAGTTTGGGCCCCACAGAAATATACTAAACCTCTCCCTATGTAATGTTCAGGCAACGGGGCACATTCAGCACCGCCTGAACGCTTTGTTACCCAGCAGCAACGTTCAGGAGGCAGCTAGAGGGATTATCATATTCCAGCTAGGCCTATAACAAAGGCCGAAGCTAGGGAGTCATCAGTCCACCTTTTTATGGAGTATCCTGGTTAGGAGCAATCAGGATCCTCACACCTAAATGCAATGGAAGGAAAACAAAGGGACACAGCTTATCTATTCATAGGTACTTAAGAAAGGCATGCTTTTGACTTTGTTCAAGCCACATATATAAGCGATATGCAGGCACTGTAAGAATGTCAGATGTGTTGGTCTGTACCAGTTTTTACACAAATAACGATTTAAATACCAGTAGTTTGTTTCTATCTTTCAAAGCGCTACTTATACCAACCCAGGGTGTCAAAGCGCTTTACATTACATGTACTTACTATACATTGAGAATAAATCATATGTGGACCACTGAATGTACAGGATGTTACATAAAACAGTGAGGGTTACAAGGTGAAGAAGTCGTCCGTCCTTCATAGCTCACTATGCTGTAATAGAAGTATTACAATTTATGAATTACAAGTAACAAAAGGATCTTTGTGTTAAAAGCAGTAACCCACTTACCCATTTACATAAAATAAAAATCTGTCATCTGTGTGTTACATAATGTGCTCTACAGGAGACATTTTAACCCTCTATGCTACTTTGATTCAAAACAGTGACTAGACAAAACACATCTCTCCATCATTAACCTCCAGAATTATCTTACCATTATTACTATTCCTGAGGTTTAGCTGGCATACAAAGATTTCTGCACCAGGTACCTTAATCCCATAAGATATTTTAAAATGCAGACTTTGCAACCAATTCAGCAGAATAGATATACTGTCACATTTCTCCTTGTTGCAGATTTATTTTTGCCAGAGTTTTAAAAAATAAATGTATAAATTGAGGCCCAGATTGTGCATCAGGGTTGCATCACTTTTTTGGCACAACTTCAACGCAAAATCTAATTTCTTAAATATTGTACTGCGCTTAAATGTACTCATGATAGACCTGCTAAACACATGCGTGAGGTCTTAAGCTCTTATGTCACTTCTTGTGATGTCAGTTCCTGTGAGCTCATGGGTTGTGATGCCACTTCCTGTGATTTCACATGTGATGTCATGCGCTGTTATATTACATGCCATGATGCCACTTGCATAACACCTAACTTGGTTATTCCTCCCACTTGCTTTTTAGGGTCGAGCACACAGGAGCTACGTCCCTGTTGTAATCTCTCTTTGGGCTTCTAACCATGCCCAAGTTATGCCTGTCACTTTCATTGGTTCGTGGGCTTGCCTTTTAAAATCCGCTTGCTTTCATTAGTGAAAGGCATGCATACGTCATGCCTTTTCTGGTGCTTAGCCTCTTCGAGTGCACCGGCCAACTACTGAAAACTTACAAGGCTTGATGTTTTCCGACTACTTTATCTTTTTATTTTCCACGACTTTATCTTTCTGCACTACTTTATCTTTTTATTTTCCACGCAGTGCGATCACACTGGGTTTTACATAGTGCAATCACGTTAGTTTTTCAATTTCAGCGCAATCGCGCTCTGTTTTTTTCATTCAATTTGTGTGGCAAGAAAATTCCAGTTCGGAGTTTACAACGCGAATAGCTCTAACTGGACCAAATGCGAGACACGTTGCATTGCAAATACTTGGTTTTTTTAGGACTTGTGCCCTTGCACATTGCAGCAGCTGCTCGACATTCAAATGACTGGGAACATCTTTGCGAATCAGCTACCACTCTAACTGATCAACTGTTTGCAACTACAATTACGGCACAAACTAATGATGCACATCTTTTGAGGATTGCACATAGCAGGGCGCCACTTTCAAGCTCCTCCACCCCCATTTGCAGATTGGAAAGGGTCGCAAAAGTTCTGTAACAAGACAGAAAGACTTTTTCAACTTGTAAAAAAGTGCTTTCATACATTGTTGAAGGCACTTTTGTAGACACAAAGGCTGAGATTTGGGGAACTGCAGGGTTTCGAACCACAAAAGGGTTTTCTATATCTGGCCCCCATTATCTTAATATCACATGTTTGAACTTGAGGGTTTGAATGCTAGCAACCTGTAAAGCACCAGTTTAGCCCCTCTTGGAGCAGCCTTGTGATCTACTGTTATACAAATACCACAAACCTAGCATCGGAGCCCTGTACATTATTACATCTTTTGGGTTATATTTCCATTTCACATACTTCCATTTTAGGCACAGGAATATTACGTGATTTTCCCAGTTCCAAAAATGTTTCAATTAAGCGCTAAGGCCAGACATGGACCCACGCCCAAAGTCAGGATCAGTCACTTCATCGCACATCCTTTTTGCACAGATTTTCATGCAGCATACTATCTGATCGCATGCCAAGAATTTGACCACATCTACCAATCCTGATGATATATCACTATATTAAAAAAACAGAAGTATAGTGACCCTCACACAGTTATCACAACTAGCAACACACCTGCTACAAGCTCAAAAGATACCGCTCACCCTTCCCCTAAACAAAACAACACCACCACTAACACACTTTTTCTAAACTGCCTGCTCATTAACGTTTGATCACTCTAAAAAAACAAGCACCACATCTACGACCTGCTCACGGACACACAACCCGACTTACTATTTATAACAGAATCATGGCTGGGAGATGACATGGTCCCGGTGTTGCATAAAGCCATTCCTCCGGGCTATCAAACCATCATGCAAAACCGTATAGGTAAGAGAGGAGGTGGACTAGCTATTATATTCAAAGAAGCAATACATCTTAGTAAAACAGACATTTCCATACAAGGTTGTGATGTCCTCCTAACCAAATGCAACCCAACTCCAACTTCCTCCTGTAACGTTCTCCTCCTTTACAGACCTCCACCTAACAACTCAACATTCCCAGATGCTTTTCTAGACACAGACTCAAACCTTATTACATTATACTCAAACCTATGCATTCTTGCGGACCTAAATATTTGGTTTAAGAAACCCAATATGCCCCATCCAAAAGCTATCACTACTGGCCTAGTCATACTGAACCTACATCCGATTGTACACAGTCCCACACACATCGCTGGACACATCCTAGATGTCATTTTTGCAAAGCCTGAACTAGTTATCGTTCATAGCATCACGCCAATCACATGGTCAGACCACCATTTGATAACTTTCCGACATAAAACACCACAAATCAACACATCCCACAGCAACTTACAAACATGCACCTATCAACCATGGAGAAAACTCAATTTTTAAGACTTAGAAACACAACTAACAGCCAACATCGATCTAGATACCATTAATTATGTTCCAAAACTTTAAGTGGCTACAGGAAGCTTTTGATAACCTAATACCACTCAGAAAAACTTAACAGGACAAAAGAAAACCAACACCTTAGAGAAACACAGAACCTAAACTTATAAAGCAACAACTCAGAAGGTTGCAGCGGACCTGGCTCAAAACAAACAACATTCAAGACAAACTGCAGCTACACCAACATAACAGAATATACAAATCATCAATCAAAAAAACTAAAAAAAAAAAAAGGTACTAATCAGAGAGAATTCTACATGCTAAATCTGCAACCAAAGAATTACATAAAATGCTCAATGAATTTCAAAAACCTAAATGCATGGAAGGAAGTCATCCCACGACTCAAGATTTCACAAACAAACTGGCAACTAATTACACAACCAAGGCAGACACATCGGACTCCTATTTAAAACAGAAGAAAACCATCAGCACCAACACCCTTTCCTAAAATCCCCTCTAAGAATAAACCAACCCAGCCTCTACAGTCCTTAAAACAAATATCACAAGGTGAATTTATGGATTTGGTCAAAGCAAGCAGGCCTTCCGGTTGCCCTTCTGACCTTTGTCTACCACACATCTTCAAGAACATTCTTTTATCTACTTCTGCTGCCACACCTATAAGAAGAATCATCAATAACTCTTTAACTAAAGGAACTTGTCCTGAAGACCTGAAAAAGGCATACATACGTCTGTTATTAAAGAAAACAAGCTTAGACCCACAGGACCCCAACAACTACAGACCAATCACAAATGGACCTTTCCTAGGCAAACTGACAGAAAGAGCAGATTCGCCCAGACATTACAATTCACTGAAGACAATTCCATACTTTCAGAATACCAAACTGGATTCCGCCCAGGAAGAGGCACTGAATCGGCACTCATAGCAATCTGGGGAGATCTTAAAAACACAGTTGACTACAATGGATTTGCTGCACTACTTCTCTTGGACCTCTCGGCTGCCTTTGATACGGTTGCCCATGACACCCTAATTCAAAGACTTCACAAAGCTGGCATAGAAAGGACTGCTCTCGACTGGATCACACTCTACCTTCAAAACAGAACTAATATTATCTATTCTGCCCCCTTCTTGTCCAACCCCTACCTGACAAAATCAGGGGTCCCCCAAGGATCAGTCATCTCACCTTTGCTTTTCAACATCTACATGATATCATTACCAGAACTGATCAATGATTTCCAACCCACATGCTACAACTATGTAGATGACACACAGATACTACTTAAATTGGAATGCCCCAAAGACATTGAAAACTTACAATCTTCAATTGCCTCAGAGCCGTTGATCAGTGGATGCTTGGAGCCATCTCAAACTAAATGCATCCAAAACGGAAATATATGTGGTGACTGGAAAAATTATGACCCACAGTGCGCCTAGGCTGATGATCTCAGACTACTTCCTCAATTATCCAAGGAAGTTAAAAATCTTGGAATTACCGTGGACTCCAAGTTAACAATGAATGCCCAAGAGGACAAATTAACACGAACAAGCTTCATCACCTTGAAGACTCTGCAACGCATCTTCCCCCACCTCGGATTTCCCCACAAGGTGCGGGCTACTATCTCTCTTGTATTAACCAAACTGGATTATGCCAATGGCCTCTACCATGGATCATCTCTATTATGAAAAAACGACAACATATTCAGAACTCCGCAGCCAGGCTACTATTACATGTAAAGCCATAAGCCCACATCTCCCCTGCCTTGAAAGCACTACACTGGTCACCCGTTGCCAGAAGATCCACCTTCAAGCTGCTTTGTATCACCCACAAAGCTATACATGGAACAGGACCGCTTTTTATCAGAAACAAAATAACCAAATACATTCAACAAAGAAATGGCACCCTGCCTTAGAACACCACCATACAAGAAAAAGACTATAGGTGGTACATCCTTCTCCGTTCAAGCAGCCAAACTATGGAATTCATTACCCCCAAATACAAGATTCACAGATAACTATCTTTTCTTCAGAAGACTACTCAAGAGTTGGCTCTTTCCTTCATAACCACCATATTCAAACCAAACAGAAATGGACTGCATATTCCTGTGTTGATAAATATTTTTAATCTGATTATGTGTATATTCTAGATATGTATAGTTCTTTAGAAAATATGTATTGCTACTACGTAAATTATACACATACTCTTTAAACCTGTGTAACAAATGTATATTTACTCACTGTTAAATATATATGTGTGTGTATGTATATATGTGTGTGTGTGTGTATATATACATATATATGTGTATGCTATTCTATGCTTAACAAGTTCATAGGTCATATCATAGCTCCTAAATAAGTTGTTCTATTACATACTTATGAATCCCTGCTCATGTTTTATATCACAGAGACCAAATGTTTTATTATCATAAGCATTTTGCTATTTAAAAATTGAGGAAAGATAAATGTTAGAAAAGTACACTTATTAATTAACTTCAAATATTACAAATCTTGAAAGTATGTGTTTATACAATACTACTTTTCTTCTCATATTATATTCCTTGAACATATATTTCTTTACTATGTATTTACATATCTATGTATTTATTACTCTTGTCCTACTGTACTAGAGAAAAATTGAATACAAATAATATAAAATCTATAAATAAAATTCAAATTATAAAAAAGTAAATTAAAGTAAAAAAACAAGAATAATAATGAATAAATTAAATAAAAATAAAAATAATGATTTAAAAAGTGTGTGTGTATATATACATACATATAAAAATATATAGATAGATATTAATACAATCATAAATAAATAAAAAATTATATAAATGTACTCTCTTATAAGCTTTACTTTGTCTACCCATCACCCTATCTCATGTCTCTATCAATCTATCCTCCATTCCCTCTCTGACTAATCCCAGACCCATTCTACTACTTTAATCTCCAAAATAACCCGGCCTAAGCTCTTCCCTCCTCTCCCACATTTAGCTCACCCCAAACCTCAGTTTACTACCATTATCTCTCAAACAACCCTACTAAACTCTCCCTCATTTAGCTCACCTTTGACTCATCCAAACCCCCTTCTTCTACTGTGATCTCCCTAACCCTTTCCACAGATTTTTCCCTCCCCCATCTCTCCTTTACTCACCCTAAACCTCATCCTATTACTATAAACTCTCAATTAACACTCCTGGATTTTTCCCTCCTCTATCCCTCCATTACTCTAGTCAATCCAATTAACAAACTCACATATCCTCTGCTCAAATTAACTCATTATAATACTAAAACGGCACTCACATTTCCCTGTACTAATCCACCACTAATTCTTCCTGGGCTACGGAGTAGCGTGCTACTCGACAAAAAGCGTTTTGACGCCTCATCAGGGGTAGTAAGCAAATACTATTACAACTGATCTACCTTGATTTGCCTTTCAGGAGTGTGTCAATTTCACAGTCTTTTAGACTTTTGCCTTTCATCTGCAGTTTCTCCATTGCTGCAGCACCTCTCTTCAACGCATCATCACTGAATGCCCCACTCTGGTTTACTGTACATATTGTATTCCCAATTACACAGTGCTTCGTCCCCCTGCCCACGAGTTGCCAAAGCTTTTTTGCTTAAAAGCAGTTCACTATTCTGCGGGAGTGGTATAGGTGGAAGTGTGAATATACAATGTGGCCTATAAGGGTAGAGTTTGACGTTTTGTGAGGACCAGAGTAGTGCTCTCTTCGTCTAGCCATTAATGTGGAGCAAAAAGTGAAATTATAAGGCACAGATGCTTATCAAAGGCAGCAAGTGTTTTTAAAGTATGATATTTTTTTTCCTTTATTTCGTTCATTTTTTCGAATCGATCTTTCCTTTTGAACTGTAGCGCCTGGCCACGGAGTGTCAATCGATTACTATGCCCAACTTCTTACTGTAGGTGGGCCCCACCAACTGCAGTACAGAAGCCTTTCCCTGGGTCTGCCACCATGCAAAGAACCTTGGTATCATACTGGAGCCATATTCCATCTTTATGTAGAATCGCATCTGCCCGATTTGCCTAAACATCTTCCCTTGGGCTTTCGAGCATAGAACCAACTCCCCACCTTAGCTTGAGGGCTGTCAATAATCCTTACAGATCACGTGAGCACGTATGGACTAAGGAGAGTGTTTTTCATCCATGGAACGAGTCGTGCCCTTGGGAACAGGGGCAGAGATGGAACAGTGGGCCGTCTGAAGAGGAAGACGTTGGGGAAACAGACAATGGAGATTGGGTGTTAGTTAAGTGCGGCACGAACAAACAAATGCTTCAGTGCGTCATAAACACCGGTGCGTCATAAACACAGGTGCCAGCATTATTTTGGAAGGCAAAGTGGCACTAACCTTCAGAAGTGCGACGGTGCAAGAGCTGCAGTGTGGCACTACTACAAGTACAGTGCCCGTCAGATACCTTGGCCGTGCAGGGGCCCCAGCAGATAAAGGGGAGACGTACTGTGGCTCACAGGTGCACCAGTGGTGCGCGCGAGGCGTTCAGTGCGGATAACCTTCTGATGCAAAACAATACAGGAGGAGAACATGGCGCTATCTCA
The DNA here is from genome assembly GCF_031143425.1 of Pleurodeles waltl. NCBI lineage: Eukaryota > Metazoa > Chordata > Amphibia > Caudata > Salamandridae > Pleurodeles > Pleurodeles waltl. The sequence goes on from NC_090440.1 coordinate 1,695,694,937, forward strand.
CGGGCACCCAGAAGTGCACTGGTTAACAATTAACCATGCACTGCAACTGGCCCAGTTGTGCAGTTGCGCTACTCAACACGTGCCCTGGAACTTCAGGGGTTAAGCACGATGCCCCTGGGAACAGGTTCCTATCTGATGCTGAGGCCTATGTGGGTCACAGCTTCCTTCAGAGCTGGAGATGCGCAGACAGCAGCTTCCTCCTCGCATCAATTATTCAAACCAGTTTTGCAGGTTCCCATCAAAGAACGCAGGAGTGAGAGGAGACAACAAGGGGGCGGGGGGAGCTGTGGTGAGGCGGAGGGCACGAGGGAGGAAGGAGGGAGGGGGGCCAATAAGAAGAAGATAAAAAAGAGTGGCTGAACAAGAAGTGGGGTGGGAATAAGGGGGACACAGGGATAGGGAGGCGTTTAGCAGGGCCAGCAGAAAAGCGAGAGAGGCGAGTCGAGCTGACCGGGAGAGGGGGCGCGCGCAACAGAGAAGGGACCGCAGATACAGAGCAATACTGGTAGTGAGAAAGGAAACAGAAAACAGTGTGGCGAGGGAAGGAATGAATGGCCTGCGGTGGATTAAGGACAAGATAGGGGAGAGAAAGAGGCAATGTACTGTAACTGCATTTATATAGCGCTTACTACCCCAGATGGGCATTGAAGCACTTTATGGCAGGTGGTATGCCATGTGCTTCAAATGGGATGAAAAAACTGGGAAGTCTCTCAAAGGGGATGTAATCAGTTTTTTTTTCCCCCAGTTTTATATAGCGTGAGCTCGACCCGAAGGTATTGGAACGCTTTACACGAGCAGCAGTTGGGTTACACAAGGACACATTCATTTATGGTAGACAGGGGGAGATTAAGTAATTTGCGCAGGATCACATGATGTTGAGGTTCTTCAGCTTCAGGGTTGGCAGCTCTGGCCGTTATGTCACATCCTCTCTAGTGTACCGCTTGCTGCTATTTTGCTGCTTCTTTCTGTCATTGCATCCAGATATATAATACAGCAAGTAACATTACAATTACAACACGCCTGGACTATTGGCTGTGTCAATAATTGTTAGTTGCATAAGATAAATAAGCAAAAACGGCTTAGTGGTATAAAATACTGAAAAAGCTTCAGATTCTGAAATGATGAGACTATGAAAGAATTTTAACAAGTTTCTTTGAAGCTACATCAAAGGGAGTGAAGTGTGGTATAGCTGCAGAGTAAAAAAAAAAAAAAAAAACACCCTGAGGATGAGGGCAAAAATGGAGAGCCTGATAGGAGCACCGGCAGGACCTGGCCCACTTGAAGCCCTGGATATTGTCCTCTGGAACACAAGGTTAGTGGTTAATCCAGTAGCTATTGTTGGGTTAATGGCAGGGCCACTGGAATTATGTGAATCTGCAGATGTGGCATTTTCGCATAATTAAGAATTTGTCTCATATGCCACATAATCCATTATCTGCAGATTTTAACAAAATCGTCAGTTTCTAGCTCAAACGGATCAAAAGTTACCAAAAAAAACACAGCTAAACATATTCTTGCACAGTGAGATCGACAGATCATCTTTCAGTGCCTTATTACTGTACTTATGAGTTCAACTAGTACAAATAAGATGACATCTTTCAACAACAGTTTTATCATGTGTAAACATGACAAAGTAATGAAGTGATACTATCACAAAATGTGCCACATTATGCTCCATAACTGCAACATAATTCTGTCACCCTGCCACATAATTTGGTCCAATTTTGCCACATATTTTCAGTGGCCCTGGTTACTGGTTAGTACTCATTATTACTTATTGTTACTGGCAAACCATCCCATACATGCACTCCCGTTTCTTTGTGGTAGATTACATTAATAGCAGTTAGTTGGGATCCTTAGTACTGTATGTGAGTTCATGTAGTAGTTGATGCAGTAAATCTATAGGCAAGAGATTAGACACTGCTAGGCTGCAGGGATATCATTTCAAAGGAGGTTGTAATACATGAGGGCAGGTAACAGACAACGGCAGAAATACACTAATGGAGAGTAGACAGACAGGCTTAGGGTGGGCTACACTTAGAGTATGGCGGGTAAGGTGAGGGTCATTTGATAAGAAGGAAGGAGAGAGAAATAATCACCAGTTTTAAGTGAAAGTCACTTTTTTTAATGCATGGTTTTAGAAATATAAGAGGTATCTTTTAGATAGAATTCGATCTGGGGATGTAAAACTGTAGAAAGACACAACATTATTTGATTGTGGGATAGCACAACCACTGTAGTATCCGTACAGCGCTTAATGTCCCCATGTGGTGGCGCCCCGGTTCCTATCTATATAGATAACGTGCTAAACAGAGATACATAAAATTATGTAGACAGATGTCTGCCCCACAACAAAAGCTTAAATGTAAACTTATAAAGCACTCATGGCGGTGGCTCTCAATCTTAGAAAGGGGATGCTCGTAACACTTTTCATAACTTTGTCAAGGAAAGGTCCACTGGGGATTGGTCTCTGGTAATTGTTCGGGTTGTGTGGAATCAAGCTATTCTTCTTTATTAATGGGCATCTGTAAGCGTTCCTCTGCTCCACTGGGTAAAGTCCCATTTGTTTAACAAGTTATTGCCATGATTTCCAACTGGGATAGCCACAGATGTTGACAGAAGGAACCTTTTAAAAAACTGAAGCAGGAAGGGGTCAGATAGGCCTCCAGGTGGGTGAGTAATAGAGGGCAGGAAAGGGATCAACGGCAAGGTGAAGGAGGCAAGAGGGCAAATGAGCAAAGAAGGAGAAATGAGATTAAAGAGATTTCTGGAAGGAAGGGAGAAGGCAGGTGGTGGGGAGGCGGGGAAGAGGAGAGAAAAATCATAATGACTTAAGCGGTTTGTGACCAGTGTAGCAGCTCTGGGCACTACAGCTCATGAACACAAGCCAGCCTTGGGGTTTGGGGCAGGAGGGATGTTCGACCTCTGGATTCCCATAGGGTGCGGGCGTGCCAGTCCTGGAACAACTCAGGGCGTGGGCGTGCCAGCTCTGGGGTCTCTCAGTGCAGAGAGAAGGTTCTGGTGCTGTTGAAACCAAGGTATCAAGGATGGGCCAATCATTCTGTATTAAAAGGCAACGAGGACGAGCCAACCACAAAGTATGACAAGACAAACAATATGTCACACTGGAGTAATACAGGCAGTATATGTCAATCCTGTAGTATTACAGGCAGGGGGTGTGTCAACCCGGTTTACTAAAACCAGAGAATGGACCAAAACTGGAGTATTATAGGAAGAAGTGTGTTTCAGCCCTGGAGTACTACAAGGCAGCCATGCTGCGGTACCTCATTTTTAAAAAACAGAATATAGAGAGTGGATGTCCATGATAGGCAAAGGAGTGTGGGATCAATGCCAGATTTTCAGGATATCACATAGTTACATAAAATGGATCTAAATGGAGCTCAAATACACATTGTGTTTATCCTAAAAATCTATTTTGAAACCTGCCCAATGAACCTCCACTGGGCACCCCTGTTCTACATAAAATGCTACTGCTGGTGTTACAGAGTATATAGCTGGGGTATCCAACATTTACTGTAATAAGAGCTACTTGTGTTCAATAAAAATCATACCAAGCTACTAATAATTTTAATTAATGTGGTAATAGTGATCCTGTCAGGCAAGATTACAATGATCACCTCAGTGCATCAGACAGAGTTACCAGAAGGGAAAAAGGCTTTATCAATTTGGAATACCTCTATATGGATAATACATAACAAATATAGCTATTATGCCCCTGCCTCCAATGTCATATTATTTTTTATAGGTCTCCCCAAACTCTCATAATTCATCATTCAGATATTAGCTTTAAATATATATTTAGAAATCCAACACATGTTCTCCAAATACCAGGCAATGAGTTATGAAAATAAACACATCTTCGGTACAATGTCAGTTTTGGGGTACATATATTACTCAACCAAGCAAAAGCATCTAATTTAGTAGGCTGTAAACAGGGGAGCTGCTTCCAGGCAGTTGTAGAGCTACCAGTAGCTCAAAAGCTACTCATTGGAGATGCCTGGCATATAGGATGTGCAAGCCTTGTAATATTATAGGCCAAAGAGGGTGTGTAGTATTATACAGTGTCGATAATGAGCCATTTCACCAGCACTACAGGGCAAAACAGTGTCAACCCTGCAGTACCTCAGGGCAGACAGAATGTACCAACTCTATATTAAGGGATGTAGAATGTGCCAAACCCATACAGTGACATGGCATGGAGGATGTACTAGCCCCGCTGTATTACAGGAAATTACAAATTTAACAATGCAGTGTCTGTTCGAGCCCTGGAGAATTACAGAGAACAGAGACCATGCCAGAGCTGGGGTATTATAGAGTAGAGGAGATGTGCATTCCCTGGTGTACTGTGTACTGCAGAGTAGAGGGGATGTCTCACTGCAGATGTATTTTCAGAGTAGAGAAGATAATCCAATTCTTGAGTGTTGCAGAGTAGAGAGGATGTACTTGTGTTAGAGCATCAGAAAAAAAGAAAACGTGTGAGCCCCTGTAAACAGGATATGCAAGTTCTAGAGTATTACAGAGTAGAATGTGCCAGTGCTGGAGTACTACACAGTAGGAATGGTGCCAGAATAGCAGTATTACAAGGCAGGCAGTGTGTCAGTGCTGGAGTATTACAGCGTACAAGAGACATGGAAACACTAGAGCATTACTGGACATGAAGTATATGGCATTATTGAGGAGAGGTATGTCTGACCTCAGGAGTATTAAACAGTTAAGAGGATGTGCCAGTTTTGAAGTATGTGGAGTAGTTAATGTGCAAGCCATGGAGTATTACAGCGTGGAAAGGATGTTCTACTGCTAGAGTATTACAGAGTAGCTATGGGGTGCCAGATCTGGAGTATTACATGACATGGAGAGGATGTGCCGGTACTAGATTATTACATAGCAGAGGAAATGAGCAAACACAGGAGTACTACAGGCCATTAAGGATGCAGCATTAAAGAACAGAGAAGCTGTTTGGCCTATGGAGAATTACATAACAGGGAAGGTGTCAGGGTACTTGGGAAAATATGACCCAGCTGGAGTATTGTGCATGGACTATACAGGCACGGGATACCGCAGAGTATAATTACAGTGTGATGAGGATGTGCCAGCCCTGGAGTATTATATGGCAGGTGTCAATAGGTTGACACAACAGCCACATCTTCCTCTTTCGTGGAAGCTGCCAGAAGTAAGGGTGGCTCCTTTCTGTTGCCTCTGTGTTTCTTAGTACTTAAGAATATCATGCTCAAGAAACAGGTATCTCCTTGAAGGGTCACTAGGTACCTGGTCTTCACAAAATCTGGACTGGAATAAGTGAGGACCGTATACAGCACTAGCAAGATTTCAGGGGATGGAGGAGGAACACCCATAAAACCAAGAGCAGGTAACCAGGAGGAAAATCCACCTCCGCAACCCCAGTTTCTTGAGTATTTGCATTGCACGGTACTACTTTTATAGGATGAATTTAAATTGTAAATTGTAAAATTTCTAACCCCGTCCTTTTACAATTCTGGGATGAGTTAAATGAGGAAGAATTTGGAATCCCCACTTGCGTCTTTCCCCATAAAATAAGAACCAATAGGCGTGGGAAGCTTTTCTTTGAGCACTTGAAGAAGAGTGACTGTATCATAGCGAATGGTAGACTCCCCTCCAATTCGCCAGCCCATTATATGCACAGATCTCAGGGGGAAACAGCTATTCTGGATTATGTGATAACCAGCTATCAGCCATTGGTACATGACATAAAAGTGACAGAAACAGCACTTAGCACAGATCTTAATACTCTGGTAGCATCTATTAACCTGAAAGTTCTCCCCGCTGATACCTGGAGCTTTGATGTGTTGAAATTAAAGTTTAATATTAAAACTGGTAGGATGCATTGGTCCCAGGACAGGATCAAGGGGCTGGAAGGTATTCTAGAGACAGCCTCAGGCAACCTCAAAAACTGGGCAGGAAATGTTTTGGAGAAGTTCTCAGAGTTTATGCATCAACTATCTATGATCACCCGCCAAAAGGCCCAGAGCAAGCATATGGTAAAACCACTCCCCCTACTTTCCCTGAACAGAGAAATCAATACCCTTACTCGCAAGCAATACAGGGAATACACTTTAGAAAGGCATATTCAGCTGGGCCTATTAAAAAGAATAAGGAGGCATTTAAGAGCACGTCTAAAAAGATATGCAATTGGTTCTGGATTAATGTAAAGGAATCAGCTTTTAATGGCCAATCAAGGCGTTTCTGGTCATTGGTAGCAGAAGGGTGTGGCTCGAGAACTAGATCTCTTCCAGTGGCCATCAACAAAACAAGCTGGTCCACTTTCATATCTGGTCTCTATGCATCCAATGGGATTACTGTGGAGCTTCCTCAAGCTGGTGACGACCCCTCATATACTTACCCCTCTATGAAAGAAATTGATGATGTTATTAGAGACATGCATAGTTCCGCAGCAATGGGTCCAGATGAAATTCCTGTATTGGTTATAAAACATGATATTCTTACCTGGAGTAAATTCTTGTGCCAGGTCTTTCAGTGCTGCTATGAAACTAGGAAAATCCCTCCATCCTGAAAGGGTAGTATTATTGTTCCTCTATCTAAGAAAGGGGATCACAAATGTCCCAAGAACTACCGCCAGATCGCTCTGTTCGATGCAGTTGGCAAAATATTTGCTAAATGTTTGCTTTCTCAGATGAGTGACTGGGCAGAAATAAATAAAATCATCCCTCTGGAGTAATATGGTTTCAAAGAAAAGCATGGAACAAATGATAACATCTCAGCCCTCCAGGTAATAAATGAGAAACATGTCTCTTTGAGAGGGGGGTGATTTATGCAGCCTCTATCGATTTTTCTATGGCATTTGATAAAGTAGATCGAGCCACACTGTGGAGAAAGCTCTTAAGATTAGGCATGTCAGGCATCCTTGTAGATTGCCCTCCACTCCTCCACCTGATGTAGGGTGTTGTTAGGGGGAGACACAGGCTTGTCCCATGAAATCCCAACTCAGAATGGTTTAAAACAAGATTGTATGTTGGCCCCATTGCTGTTTTCCTTGTACATCTCTGATTTAACTGGTCATTTAACTCGGAGCGAGGGTTTCGCCCCCATATTGGGAGGAAGGCCAATATCCTGTTTGCTTTATGCTGATGACATAATCATTCTGGATGGTACACCAAAAGGGCTAAGTAATCACCTTCAAGCCTCATGGCAATTCACAGAAGCCCACTTTCTAAAATAAATTGCTCCAAAAGTAGAATCCTGTGTTCCATGGTAAAAAAAGGTTTAAATATGACAGTTTCTGCTGGTCATTGGGAGCTCCAAAACTCGAAAGGGTAAACTTATATACTTTTTTGGGTAAAACTGTTTGTAGAAACCTCAGCGACAGGGCACACAAAGAACATAACCAACGCAAGGCTCTATTCCAAGCTAATGGCTGAAACGCCCTTTATAGGGCAACCAGCAAGAGACATCTTAAACGCCTCTTAGAGGTATACCGGGCAAAGATACCTCCCTCTTCACTTTATGGCCTAGAGCAAGTTGGAGTTTCAAAATATTTTTTTTAAATAAGCTGGAGGGCCGCGTCTTGAGGAATTTAACATGAGCTAACTCGGCCCTCTCAGCTGCAACCTTAAGGCTTGAGATAGGCTTGCGAAGCGCATTTGTGCAAGGACTGGTCAGGGTTGTACGCTGGGTGGTCAGTTTGATGAATTATGGTGATGATTCTCTCAGGTCTTTGTTAAAAAAATATATTTTGGCTGGCAGCAGGGAAAAATACACCATTAGCAGGAACTTCACATATGCCACAGATCTCCTACAGTCAGATCCTGCCTCTATTCTTACACTTTCTCTGTTACAGTTAAATCCATTATTAGGCAAGCAACTTGGTCTGCAAGACTTTGTCTGGATAAGAATGCCTGTGCACACAGGCAGGGCTTCTGATCTATAACTTATACTATAATATTAAAGGAAATGCAGCCCTATCTTAGGTGGAACCTGCCACATGGGAACAGAAGGTTCTGGCTTCTATTGCAACAGGGGCTGCTCCCTCTCAATACACTACAGGCTATGGATCTTCGGCTAGTGGTAATTTCAGTCAAAATGGTGACCAAGACCTGAATCATGTTATTTTCATTTGTCTGACCTTACTGTTATTTCATCGTAGATTGTTATGTCCTATCAGCCTTCACCTTTCTCTACATACTGCATCAGAAGTATTGCAGGCCTTCTCTGCCTCCCCAAATGAAATGTTTTCCTATAGAATTTTTTACTTTTTTTAATGCTTTTTAATTTTGTATTAATTTAATTATAGAATTACTTCATAGAAATGGGGAATGTAAACTTATGGTCTTCCTTTTATATGTTTGTTTTATATGGAGCTCCATGGGAGTTCCGTATCACAAATAAAAATAAGCTTGAAACTTGATAAACTGTATAATGTTGATAAAGTAAGTAGGATGAAACAGGGAGAAGCTGAAAGAGGAAGAGGAAAGTTACATACAGGAAATAGTGCTGCCATGATAAGTTGGGATGTGACAACATTAGAGACTGCATAGGTGGCTATGATGGTCTGGTGGAACAACATGTGACACATCGTGTTTCCTGATGGAAAGTTTAAATAGGAGCCATATTCTGAAAGGATTTTACAGACATGGGCTAAAAAGGAAATTCAGAGAAAGTGGTACAAACTGGATTAGAGGTAAGAAATCAGCCAATGTGGTGCTTATTACCCTTTTAGTTGGAAGAATATAAAGTGTCACTTCCACAGACAGCTTCTATAGAGGAACAAATGTAGCAGTCTACCTCCTGAACCGTGCCTTAGGGCAGGGATTCAGAGACAGATGCTATCTTCGGACCATGGCCAGAGTGAGCTCTAAATTGACGGCACAGCAAAACATCAGGTTGCATAGTCAAGGAGTGAAGAATTACACAGTGTATGTGATGTGCCACTCATGGAGTATAAGGAGTGTACCATTACATGATGGATAGGTTATTACATCACCTTAGGGTGCACCAGTTCTTGTGAAATCAAGGGCCAGTAGGAGGTACAAGCCAAAGATGTAGTATCCTCGGATGATATGCAAGGATTGTAATATTAAAGATTATTGAGTATTGAGTCCTGTGGTAATAAAGAGTCATACAAAATTTAGTACTGGTGTATTCAAGGACAGAGATAGAGTGCAAGACCTGGGGTATTAAAGAGTTTGTAATACATACAAGTAATGATGAATGAGAAAGTAGAGAGGATATACAAGCCTTAAAGTACCCCAAGCTAAGAGTGTGTGTGTGGGAGGTGGGGGTGAGTATGCTGTTATGGGGCAAATAAGTATATATTCCTTTCTGTTACTAAAGATTAACACTGCACATTATTTTCCATTACTGAATGCAATGTATACATACCTTTCAATTCTGGAGGAAAACAGTGCTCATTGCATTCCATTTCTGGAGCAAGATAAATGGTTTGAACACTCAATAGCAACATCACAAAATAAAATGAAATCACAAATTAAAATGATGGACGGAGTGTTGAAACTTTTCAAACACTCACCCCAGGTCACAGATCTGGGTTTAATCCATTGTTATTTTGCTCGGCACGTCAACCCCAGTTTGGACACAGCCATAAGCAAATAAGTATTGACCCTGCTCCTCAAGGGAACAGTTCAGCCTGAACTGCCATCCCAAGTCCTCCCTTGACCAGAAATAAGCATCCTGAGATGACTGGTTTCGGGGTATCACCCCTCATCAGCCAGGCTAGCTTTAATCCAGTGGCACAGCGAGAAAGGGTCCCACGTCTGGGCATAGCCTACCCAATTAGAGCACACATGCAACATCACAAATAAAATGATGCACAGAGTGTTGAAACTTTTCAAACACTCACCGCCAGACTCAGATCTGGGTTTACCTTTACCTGCCCAGAATAGTCACTCGTTAGAAAGGGGGCTGAGTACTTCCTGTTCAGAGTAGTGAAACTGGGACTGGTCCTTGCTAAGAGGACAATTGCACTACAATAAAAGAGGCTGGTAGCGCCAGGGTTTCAATCCTACGAACTGGACATGTTTAGGCGGGTTATGGTGAAATGTGGAATGAGACGCCTGCAGTACCAGCAGCGGAAGACAGCGAGCGCTATACATCAGGCTGCCGTCTCGGCATTGCTGATATGCCATTTGGTGCAGAATTATGTATAAACAACAACCGCCCCATATCATATACAAATCCCAGCCCAGTGGGAATGTACCCTATCTTGGGCAGCTCTCAATAAAGTCAAATGTGAAATATACGGTTTTTACTCTTTTCTTGGACAGCAGCGGTGAAGCTTGAGCCCAGATAGGGCTCCAACATCTTTGAAGGATACCTCACCAGGTATCAGCTGGGCATCTGAGAACAAAACGTGAGCATCCTACAAAGAGTTTATATGGTGTGTTTCTCACCTTTCTCCCATCCCCCGCATTCCTGGACCACACTATTTACGCCATTGGTTCTATAAACAAAACAAAGTCCATTGGGGACACAGGCATCCCAGCGTCGTACCACAATCAACTCTCAAACAATTCTGCATACTCCTTATAAAAATCCACTGGCAGGTTGTCGCACTAAGGTGCTTTACCATTTTCCATTTGCAGTATGACTCACTTTATTTCATCTACACACAGAGATGCACTAAGGTCAACCCCGAGGCATTCTTCCAGTGTGGGCAAACCTGCCTTATTCAGGACTAATTCAACTGACATTCGATTCATTTCTCCCTGCTGACAACACAAATCAGAGTATTTTGTCGCTATTTGTTCAATTAGAAATCACCGCTCACTGTCCTTGTATCGCTCCTAATGCCTTATTCTCTTTGTCTCAGTTTACCAGCCATGTCAAGAGATGTCCAGCTTTATCTCCCCTTTCATGTCGCTTTTCACCATAACAGCTGTAATCGTGCAATCTGACCCCCTGTTGCTATTCATTCCTCTTTCTTCTCTAGCCTCAATCCTCTGTCAGTAGTCCCTCTGACTTACTGAACCTCTATAGTGAGAACGTTTTCGATTTAGCTATTGCCTCTACCAGAGTCCTACTTACCCCATATGAACTTCTCTTGTATTTCCAACATATTGTGACCTTAAAGGCTTCCCATAATACTCTGGATGTAATAAATGGCTTCCATATTGTCTGTCTGCCTGTAGCCATCATTCCCAACAATTTACTTGTCATCCTCACCGTTAGACGTTGTGGTGGCTGAAAAAGATACAGCAGCCTCTAGGATGTAATCGCCCTCTATTCATTTGGGTAGGCTTTCCATGTGACGGAATTTGACACAATCACTAAAAAAGGGTGGATCTACTGTGGCACAAGATGCAACTTTTGGCAATGACTGTGAATTCTAGCCTGTGTACCAACGACACTGCCATCTGAGTGTGTGCTAGGTATTGCTCTCACCTACCACTCTTTATCAGGCAATTGTCCAAGTAAGTAAAGACGTCAATGGCGTTTCTGTGAAGTCTGCCTCTGCCACCGCTAGACGTTTGTAAATATCCAAGGAACTATAGTGACCTCAAAAGGTAGAACTTTGAATATGTGGTGTTGTTCACTTACCACAATGCGCAGGTATTGGCAAAGGGGCAGAGATATAGGGATGTGGAAGCATGCATCCTTCAGGTTGAGTGTCACCATGTGATCTCCGGTGCAGAGCAGTAGAATGATGTCCTGCAGGGTGGTCATTGAAAGTGCTCAGACAGGATGTAGCAGTTAAAATCCTGAGGTCTAGATTAGGCTGCAGAGTTCCATCGTGTTCGGAAATTAGGAAATATATGAAGTAGACTCCTTGGCCCCATTGGTGAGGGGGCATCAGCTCGGTGGCTCCTTTGGTGAGGAGGAGCTGTTTTCTTCCCGTAACAATCAGAGATGGTATTGATTCCTTACGTGGTGATGAGGTGACATGTTTGTTGGCGTTGTGTGGAACTCCAGGCAGCACTCCTGCCAAAAGCACCCATTTGTTCAAGATTTTCTCCTCCCACTGCAGAATGCACAACCTAAATCCTCCCCCGACAGGAGTGAAGGAGGGATGATGGGTGAGTCACACCTTGGAGGTAGACACATTTTTTGGAATTATATCTAATCCTGACTCTGCCACTGCCGTGGTATCAACCACCACCAAAGAGTTTGAATTGAATGAGGGGATATACACATGCTCACCATCAAGCAAGACATTACTTAGATGGTGCAGGACCTCTGATCTAAAGCCCGAGAAACTCAGGCCAAGCTTAGCATCTCTGCAGGAAACCGGTATTGTTCTCTCTATCAGCGGTGTCAGCGGAGTCCACTGTATTCTAAATATGGATGTTAGAGATTATTCTCCCTTCTGCAAACAGTTCTTGGCCCCTTTAGTGGTAAGCTTTAGGGAGGTGCTTCACTAACTCATCTAACTCCTCTCAGTGATAGCAATATTATCTGGAGAGCAGTCCAAATAAACTGCCAATCCTCCACTGCGTAGCTAACCCCACAGCCACTTCCTTCACACACCCCACCAAATGCCTTTTTGTTTACTTCAGTGCAATGCCCTAAGTGCAACAGGTTTTCCCAGATGTGAGTTGCGGGATTACTCTGCCACTGGAACCAAGTTGCATCGACAGAAGTGCCACCGATAGGGCGAAACCAGTGTTGGAATGCTTCTGTTCCAGTTCACAGAGAACCTGGCTTGGCAATTAGGCCTAACTGTTCCTACTGGAGCAGGTTCAAGGCTCATCTGTATGTGACTGGTTCTAGGTGGCATTGTGGACAAAAAAATGATGGAGTGCCATGAAGCATTGAGTAATTACCTGTGGCTGAGATTAATTCAAGCATCCCACCCATCACTTTTTTGTTTACATCAGTGCGACTCACTTCCCAGCAGAATACATTTTCTTGCTCTCTTTGTGTGGTGGAGGATCATCCTTGGCAGTTGGGTTGCATGAGGCCCCATTATATTTTTACACAACCCTCAGAATGATAAACCTCACTTTGGCCTGGTCTTTGAAGTTATCCTTAGTGCAATCAGTCATACTTTTTAGCATGGGCAAGTACATGACTGAACTCTGTTTTAGACAGGATTTCAACTAAAAAGTGGTCCCTTCCTTCAGCAATTTCAGCTTAACCTTGTTGTGCTGCACCACTCTCTGGATAATCGCAGTAGTACGCAGTGGTGTCATCTTGATGGGTTGTCTTCAAAGGACAAGACTCTAAGTCAAGATTGTCCTAATCTTCCCTAGGGTTATACTCATCGCTGAGTGTTATAGAGTTGTGGATCTGGAGGCTCAGAAGGGTTACCTTGGTCAAAGTCAGAGTGGTCTGAAGAGTAGGCCATAAAGACTCAGGAGGTGGTGATTTGTTGGGCTGAGGAGTTACCAGTGTTGTCAATTGTGGGGGCTGAGGCCAGGGAGAAGGGCGAAGGATGTCCAGAGGGGTACTAGTGGCCTTGCCCCTAACCTTTCTGGGAATCAGATGTACTGCAGTTCCTCTGATATTTGGCCTTGAAGCTGAGCTTTTCCTCCTCTCTGTCTGAGATGGTTGAGCTAAGATTTTCCTGTTGGAGGGATGTATGAAAATCTTCGATTACCTGACATTGGGCTTCTCAGGGAGCCAAAGGGAAAGTGGAGTTTTCCTCGAATTCAATCTCAGTGTTGAGGCCTGCTTAGGAGCCTGCCTCTGGGTGGGTTTGTCAGTCAGCTTAAGCGTCGATTTCATCTTTGATGATGGTTTCTCAGAGACTCTAGTTTGAGCCAGCATGGATGGATGCCAACGCTCCATGTCCTTCCCTGAAAGCTTGTCCGGAGCGGAGGGAGACTCTCAGGGTCGAGAGGTCATGAAGCAAGAAGCTAGACCTTGAGGTTCGTGCCTATTCTGGCAAAAGTCATTCTTAATACCACCTAAGATTCTTCGAGGACGCAGTGTTCAGCATTCAAAATTGAATCCCTAGAGGCTGCCTATCAGGTAGAGAGTTCTTTAATCAATGGAGAGAAATTCAAGGCAACTGGCACCAAAGGTCCGAGGCATAATGTTGCTAGTTCCAAACCTGGAACATCCAACGCAATGGTGGAAAAAATCTGAAAGGAGTGTTTGTCCTGGTGCATTATGTACTAAAGCAGTGGTTCCCAACCTGTGGTCCGGGGACCCCTGGGGGTCCGCGAAGCCTTCTCAGGGGGTCCGCGACTGCTTAGAAAATTAGGAAATATTAACAAATATTGACAAATTAGGTCCCCAGCTTCCAGTAATGACTCAGGCGGGGGTCCCCGGATTCCAATGATGATTCATTGGGGGTCCCTGGGTTCCATTTATGTTAAAATGGGGGTCCACATAAATCAAAAGGTTGGGAACCACTGTACTAAAGGAAGGGTCACGAAACACCTTGTGACCGAAAACTTCTGCAAACAAAAATAACAAAAAGAACTTGCAAATGTCCGCTCCCAACACTAGATGGCAAGAGTATGGGAACACTTGAATCTTCAAATCAGCCTCTTGGATATCGCTTCACGACCATCTTTGGTTCGGTTTGAGAAGCTTTTCAGGCATTCATCCCTGGGAGGTTTTCTCAGTTAAGAGACTTACTCAAGGACAATAGTTGTTGGACATCTCACATCTTCCTAGGGCCTTTAAGGTATCCTGTCGTTGTGAATAACTGGGTAAACCTGGTGCAGGAATACCTTGCCTGTCATGATCAGACGGAGCAGAGCTGCATACACTAGGTCCACTCCGCCTGCCTTGTAATCGGGGCCCATAGGTCCAGCAATACCTGTTCTTGGTATTCCATGTAAGGCACAATATGGCCTGCAGTATCTGTTCTTGCAACTCTGCACGCCTACACACACGCCCCTGTCCCTGTTCTGCGCTACGGATGCTGCAAGGCATGCTGATATTTTTAAAGAATTCTGAGCTGGGAACAATCAGAGGAAGTGAAACGAGCATTAACCATTCCAGGCACGATGGAAAAAGCTGGGCAGTCATTCGAGTTTACAAACCACCAGAACCAGAAACATCAAAGCTTTCCAAAATCACTCAGAGCCTGCTTCGGATACAATAAATCTAAGAGCCGGTACATCCCCTACAAAGGGCACAGTTTGTGCCCCTTGTCATCACTGTACCCCTGGTGTCTTTGTACCCCTGCCAACGCTTTCCGTCGATGCTCGCCTTCGTTTCACGTGAGACCCACACCCGGGATAATCCAGTCCGTGTTGAGGGCTCCCTGGGTCTGTGTGGCCCTGCTTTTGTCACTCGGGTGCAGAGGGCCCCTGACCCCTCGCTGTGGGGCTGAATGATCATAGTTCTTGGGGGTGCTGAGAGATGCGTACCCTGGGAGAGGTTGGGGTGTGTGAGGTGGAGTTAGGGAGCTCTGTTTATGACGCAGCGAATAACGTGGAACCCTGTGGGCGCTTTCATCAAAAAAGTGAAGAAAAAAAAACAAAGACTGAAAGTTTGCTCTTCTTCCGCAGACCGGAATCTGGATAATATTTGGAGCCTGTTGCTATATAATTAAGCAGGATGTGTAATTACCAACGGAAACACAGTGTCTGCTCTTAGCCACAGCCTGTCCCCGGAGCATACCCAGCACAGTGGCCTGTCCCCTCCGCTCAACATTAATATTCTTATGCTATGGCATGTATATTGTAATTTTCAAAAATGACAGATACCTAACATTTATATCTGAGGTGAAAGAAAATCGGACTGAGCGTCTCAGCTACTCCTTATACTTTGCAAAACGTTGGCTCCTCACCTCCTCGGCACCCTAACAGCAGCTACGTGACTGCTAAATTACACCTAACTGCAGCTGTCTGACTGCTAGGTGCCTGACAAAACAACCTGACTGCCGGTGGGTGCCAGTGGCTGCCTCTCCACAGCCTGTGGAGATGAGGTCTAAATATACATTGGCTGGCCGGGCTGTCTACAGAAGAGCGATGGGTACTTCAAGGGACTTTGTGTCATTTCACCTAAATCAGCCTGTGTCCCAATGCCTGAGATCGTAAAAGTTCCATGTAAATAAATGTATGCATATTGTAAATTATTATTATTGACTGTAACAAAGGGAAATGTGAATGGCAGATTTTTGCTATTAACTACAAAAATGTTCATTGCTTTATGGACTTCAAGATGCATAAAGTAGATTTTTTTGTATGAAAGAACTGGCATGGCTGAGACTATACATTTCAAACCATCTCCAGCACTGTAGACAGTTTGTCTGTTATATATGATACATAACGGGTAATGATATAATAGGGTTCAATATTACCAGTGACTTTACTCAAGGAAGTGCCTTTGCTTGAATTAGTGTTAATCAATTCATTAGTTTTCAAGATATTTCAAAAATGTTTTGTGGGGAGTGAAAGGGTAAAACAAAATTTGATAGATCTGGGCCATTAGTCCATGGGTGGTGCATGGAACCAGGTTTGCAGAACATTTGAGGACTACATTTAAACATTAAACTAGTTTGTTTGAACAATATCTTTTATTCTCGTAGATCGTGTATGGTCAACAAACCTAAAGGCTCTGATTGGATGACCGCAAAAGTAAAGTTTCTCTTGCAGCTGCCATTACCATGTCCGATGCAGATATGAGGGAAAAACTCCTAAACTATGCAATCCTTGTTTTTTTTCTTGTTCCAGACTCCTCTGTTCACATTACTTCTTCCTCTTTTTGAGGAGCAGGCGCTCTTGAAGGCACTAGAACCTCATCTTCAGACCTGTCTCAACATTTGCTACTCAGAGACACTCTTTCAGCTATTTACGGCCTCCCGCTCTTCTCACAAGGTGGTTGTGGCTTGTACACTAAAAACACCTTTTGATTTGGTGGAAGGAAATGCAAACTTTTACCAAATGAAAACATCAGAAAGCATTTGAAGTGTGCAGAGGTCTGTAGATTCGAGAACAGGTCTGCAGGCTTTAGAGGCCTAACTTCTTAACTCCCTCCCAATTTTCACCTGGGTTAATCAAATGGCACCAAAATTATAATAGAATTATGTTATTATTCTCCCTTCAACTTTGTCTCCTCCAACGTACAGGCACAAAACATGACATAACAATAGAAATCTAAATATGTACATGACTGTGGAACTTCAGACAGATCTGTTAATGAGCGCCACAGTTATTAACCAAGGAACACTTTTCTGACACGCCTCCCCCAGTTTTAAACTAATCCCCTTTACCCTTTGTCAGATCTTGATGCTACCCAATTTCGCTGCACTAGGGTTTCCTTGACATGCTAATAGAAAACTAAACATTGCCTGTTAGCCGAATTTTGTGTGAATTTGTCAGAGGTTATTAACAAACGAATACTTCTTTTTTCCCCCATGTAGTCGTGTCACATATTGGCAGATATGAATGAAACTCACAATATCAAAATTAAGCTAAATGTACTAAAAATGTGCCAAGCTGTATACAGAGCCATACAATTCAACCACGGTAATTAGCAATCAGAGGTAGATTCCTGAGGTGCGCTTAACTTGCCAACAACCTGAAAAATGTCATGCATATCCATTAAACGGTATCAAAGTTACTAGCAAAGGAATATGTTATTCCCCCCCTTTCAACTTTGGCCTCCTTGATCGGGCTGCAGTAATTCTGAATTGCCAACAAAAAACAGAATATGCTACAGGTTTGCCAAATTTCATAGAAATTCTCCTAACAGTGTAATAGTTATTACTAAATGAACAAGTTCTGCCCCCCACATGTGCCTCCCTTGATGGATCCCCGTGAATTTGAACACATGATAAATGCCTGTCAAATTTTATGCAAATTCGTCAAAAGGTGCTAAAGTTATAGGTGAATTTTAAGAAACACCGTGTCAGCTCTCAAGCTATCTCTAAACTGTAATCCTACTTAACTGCTGACCACCTTTCAGCTATTTTAAGGACTAACAGAGTTGCACACGCTCTTTCGAACTCCTAAAGGAAATGTTGCTCTCCATAACAGCTAAAACCTATGAACCATGTTACAACCAATTTGGCATGAACCTAGAACTTTACTAAGAAGAATGTCTTTGCTTGGTGTGGTGTAAACACATCCAGTACTCTTTGAGAAAGTTGCTTTACAGAAAGGAGTCTGGCTGGCTGCAATGGGTAAACAAAAAAAAAACAGACTTGTCTATCTTGACTGTTAATTCACTAATAGTTCACAAACCAAGGTTTGCATCCTTTAGACGCAAAATTTTAAAAACTACAAAAATCTTGTTGGATGAGGGAGTAGTTTCTCTCAAGATTACATGAGGATTTGCAAACCAATCAAAATATTTTCTGAAATCCTTTTTATTGGTGGGTTATGATTTCTTACGTGCATAACACATTAACGCATGTTCAAAAACAAACTCCGAAATTCTCCTAAGAACCCACAGTTAAAGTGAAGTTATGGCTATGAAAAAAAGAAACCTGATCCCTGCACACCCACTTAACTGGCCAATTTATGGTCAGCTACACAAAGCATAACTCAGATTTCTTTCATGAAAACTGTAGCTGCCAACCAAATGTACTACTTATGACCTTACAATGTTTATACCAACAAATAAGCAATCTAACATCAATAAATACCAACACATGTCTAAACAAAGGACAATAATGTCCCGACAGCGATGTCAATAACATGAAATTTAAAATCACCAGAGCTGTCATCAATACTATTTGTGACTCCACAACTCACATCATGTGTAAGGTCATAAGAAGTGTATTTGAGAGATCTCAAAGACTGACCCTGCAAAGAGCTGAACTATCGATCATATTATGCAAATGATACAGGCGCTGGCTTTTGTTAGTAGACGTTTCCCTAAAGCGACATAGATCTTCTATGCTTAACCATCAGAAGGTAAAATATCCTTAATGTTAAACAAAAAATACAAGCTCAGGTCTCATGGATCAGAACAAAACCTTGGGCTATATAGATATTGCAGCCATGACCCTCAGACAGATCAGTCACACAGATATCAAAGGCTCAAGCTTGAAACAGCAGAGCTACCCATAAGGCTGCACAGATCTTTCGGCTGCACGGAGCTTGCAGCGCAAAGCTCTGAACAGCAGAACGATCCCTCAAGTCACACAGATCTTACTGGCTCAAGCTTTGGAGAGTAGGGTCCTGCCTTGCGTTACACACATCTTGCAGGCTCAATGTTTAGGTATTTTAAAGCACTGAACTGATACACAATTATATCAACATTTTAGGTAGAATCCAATAACATTTGGAGATAGGTGAAGACTGCACAATCGTCATAAGGCGCTGTACACAAAGCCATCAAGCAGCTTGAGGGCATGTGTGGCATTTTCAGCAGGTCGTCTTTTTTATCCATTAGGGGTCTGACTATACAACGAAAGCTAAACTATAAGTCCCAGAAGGAATATATATTCGCAAAATAATGCATGGCCAATTAAATCTAATTAATTTGTAAAACTGGAGGATTATGCATGTTTGAACTGCTTCACTAGTGCTTGTTAAGATCGTTTTTTAATTAACTGTTTACATTGCTTAGGACAGTAATAAGGTATTTGAAAGAATGAACTACAAAGTAGTTTCCATTTCTGTATTACACAACAATTATTGTGTGAATGTCTTCATTCAAAAATGAAATCTGACGTTTTGTTTTCCAATCCTAGGTAAATACTGTGTTGAGGCAAATTACAAACTGCTGTGCATCACCCACAAAGCAATACATGGAACAGGACAGCTTTTCCTCAGGAATAAAATCACCAAATACATTCAACAAAGAAATTTCTGCTCAAGATTGGCACTCCGCCTCAAACACCACCACGGAAGAAAAAGACAATAGGTAGTACATCTTTCTCTGTTCAAGCGGCCAAACTATGGAATTTATTACCCCAAAATTAAGATCCATGGATAACTATCTTATCGTCAGAAGACTACTTGAGAGTCAACTCTTTCCTACATAACCACTATATTCAAACAGCAATGGACTGCATATCCCCATGTATGTAAACATGTTATAGTTTGATTTTGCGTATATATCTAGATATATCTATTTCTTTGTACAAATATGTATAATAACTATTTTACCTTAAAATACATACATACTCTTTAGGCCTGTTTAACAAATGTCTATTTTACTCTAGTTAAATGTATATATGTATGTATTTGTATGTGTAGGTATATGTGTGTTTATATACATACATATATGGAAAATGTCACTTACCCAGTGTACATCTGTTCGTAACATGTTGTGTTGCAGATTCACATGCTATGCATATCCATTCTGACATCTAGTGTTGGGCACGGAGTGTTACAAGTTGTTTTTCTTCGAAGAAGCCTTTTCGGAGCCTTCGAAGAAAAACAACTTGTAACACTCCGAGCCTTTTCGGAGTCACAGGATCGAGTGACTCCTCCTCTCGGTTCCATCGCGCATGGGCATTGACTCCATTGTTAGACTGTTTTCCTGCAGAAAGTGAATAAAGGAGTGATAGAGTATATAAGAGAAAAGAGATGTCCATGTAAATGTACATACATATGTACAAATGTTATTAACTTAAACGACTACAAGCTTCCGGGGAGGAGGGAGGGTGCATGTGAATCTGCAGCACAACATGCCACAAACAGATGTACAATGGGTAAGTGACATTTTCCGTTCGATGGTATGTGTAGCTGCAGATACACATGCTATGCATAGACTACAAAGCAGTTAGTCCTCCCAAAAAGCGGTGGCTAGCCTGTAGGAGTTGAAGTTCTCTGAAATAATGTTCTTAGGACAGCTTGTCCTACAGTGGCTTGTTGTTGTGAGAAAACATCAACACAGTAATGTTTAGTAAATGTATGAAGGGTTGACCATGTAGCTGCTTTACATATATCAGCCATTGGTATGTTTCCTAAAAATCCATTGTTGCACCTTTCTTTCTTGTAGAATGTGCTTTAGGAGTGAGTAAAAGTTGTCTTTTTGCTTTGACATAACATGTTTGTATACATCTAACAATCTATCTTGCTAAACCTTGTTTTGATATAGGATTGTCTGTATGTGGTTGTTGGAAAGCTACAAAAAGTTGTTTTGTTTTCCTAAACTGTTTAGTTCTGTCTATGTAGTACATAAGAGCTCTTTTGAGATCTAGGGTATGAAGAGCTCTTTCTGCCACAGAATCTGGATGTGGAAAGACTGGCAAATCCACTGTTTGATTGATGTGAAAAGGAGATAGTACTTTTGGTAGAAATTTTGAATTTGTTCTTAGTACAATCTTATGTTTGTGTACTTGGGAAAACGGTTCCTCAAGAGTGAATGCATGTATTCCACGAACTCATCTTAAAGACGTAATAGCAACAAGGAAGGCAACCTGTCATGTTAGAAATTTAATTTGGCAAGAGTGCATGGGTTCAAAAGGTGGTCCCATAAGTCTTGTAAGTACAATATTTAAATTCCATGATGGAACTGGTGGTGTTCTTGGTGGAATGATGCATTTTAATCTTTCCATGAAGGCTTTGTTAACAGGAACTCTGAATAAAGAACTATGTTGAATAGTTTGCAAATATGCAGATATTGCAGTAAGACGTATTTTTATGGAGGAAAAAGCCAAATTTGATTTTTGTAAATGAAGTAAGTAACATACAATATCTTGTATTGATGCTGTAAGTGGATCTATGGTTTAAGATTGACAATAGTAGACAACTCTTTTCCACTTGTTTGCGTAGCACTGTCTAGTAATGGGTTTTCGTGCTTGTTTAATGACTTCCATACATTCAGATGGAAGTTTTAAGTATCCAAATTCTATGACTTCAGGAGCCAAATCGCTAGATTGAGAGCACTGGGGTTTGGATGCCTGATTTGGCCTTTGTTTTGTGTTAACAAATCTGGTCTGTTTGGGAGTTTGGAGTGAGTTACTACAGATATGTCTAGTAGTGTAGTGTACAAAGGCTGATGTGTCCATGTTGGTGCTATGAGTATCATGTTGAGTAACGTTTGACGCAACTTGATGACCAGAAATGGAAGGAGTGGGAGAGGGGGGAAAAGCGTAAGAAAATATCCCTGACCAATTGATCCATATAGCATTGCCCTGGATAGGGGATGTGGGTGTCTGGATGCTAAGTTTTCGCATTGTGTGTTTTCGTTTGTTGCGACTAGATCTATGTTTGGTGTTCCCCACCTTTGAAAGTACTTTTGAAGTACTTGGGGGTGAATCTCCCATTCGTGTGTTTGTTGGTGATTTCTGCTGAGAACATCTGCCAACTGATTGTCTATCCCTGGAATGTACTGTGCTATTAGGGGAATTTTATTGTGAATTGCCCATTCCCAAATTGTTTGGGCTAGAAGGGACAGTTGAGATGAATGTGTCCCTCCCTGCATGTTGTCTGTCTTTATAAGAACATTCTTCTGTTTGAGAAGAGGTTGAAATGCTTTTAGGGCAAGGAATACAGCTAATAACTCTAAGTGGTTTATGTGGAGCTGTTTCTGTTTAACACCCCATCGCCCTTGAATGGAGTGATTGTATAGGTGAGCTCACCAACCAACCATTGATGCATCTGTTGTAATTATGGTCTGAGGCACAGGGTCTTGAAACGACCACCCTTTCATTAAATTGCTGCGATTCCACCACTGAAGGGACATATGTGTTTGGCGGTCCTTCAACACTAGATCTTGACGTCGACTGTGTGCCTGTGACCATTGTTGTGCAAGGCACTTTTGTAAGGGCCTCATGTTTAATCTTGCATGTGGGACTATTGCTATGCAAGATGCTATCATTCCTCAAATCTTCATGATAAATCTTACAGTGTGTTGTTGATTTGGCTGTATAAGTGGAATTCGATTTTGGAAAGCTTGTATCCGTTGTGTATTTGGATACGCTAGAGCTAGCTGAGTATTTAGGATAGCACCTAAATACGTTTGTACTTGTGCTGGTTGAAGGTGTGACTTTTGGTAGTTTATAGAAAATCCTAGCTTGTGCAGAGTTTCTATCACACAACGTATATGTCTTTGGCATTGCATACTATTGTTTGATTTTATTAGTCAATCGTCTAGATATGGAAAGACATGGATGTGTTGTCTTAAGTATGCTGCTACTACTGCTAGACACTTTGTAAACACCCTTGGAGCTGTTGTTATGCTGAAAGGTAACAATTTGAACTGGTAGTTTTTTCCTTGTATAACAAACCTGAGGTATTTTCTGTGAGCTGGGTGGATGGGTATCTGGAAATACGCATCTTTGAGGTCTAGGGCTGTCATAAAATCTTGTTTGTAGCAGTGGGATAACATCTTGCAGAGTTACCATGTGAAAATGTTCTGATAAGATGTAAAAATTGAGGGGCCTGAGGTCTAATGGCCTCTGTATGTTCCTCTAAACCCACCTCGCTGGTACTGGGTTTGATATGGTTGTTTTGTTTGTGAAGTAGAAGTCTCTGTAGATTGTGCTCTAAAACCTCCTCGAAACTGAGGCTTAAGAAATGACCACCTATATGGTGTAGTATACAGAGCACCCATTGCCTTTGCTGTATCAGAGCCTTTTCGTAATTTCTCTATTGTAGTGTCCACTTCTGGGCCAAAGAGGTGTTTTTTATCAAAAGGCATGTTTAACATGGCCTGTTGGATTTCTGGTTTAAAATCAGAGGAGCACAGCCATGCATGTCTCCTGATGGTAATGGCTGTGTTAACACTCCTTGCAGCTGTATCAGCAGCATCAACGGTACACCTTATCTGATTGTTACTGATGGCTTGCCCTTCCTCTACTATTTGTTGTGCCCGCTTTTGGTGTTTTTTTTAGGAGATGATGTATGATATCCTGCATCTCATCCCAATGAGCTCTATCATAATGGGCTAGTAGTGCTTGGGAATTAGCTATTCTCCATTAATTTGCCACTTGGGACGCAACTCTTTTCCACTCAGCGTCAAATTTCCTGCTCTCTTTATCCGGAGGGGGTGAATCTCCTGAAGACTGGCTATTTGCCCTCTTTCGTGCAGCACTAACCACCACTGAATCTGGAGGCACCTGATGAGTATTATAATCTGGGTCAGAGGGTGCAGGCTTATATTTCTTTTCTATTCTAGGTGGGATTATTCTGGATTTCACAGGCTCATTAAAAATTTGGTCTGCGTGTTTTACCATGCCTGGTAACATTGGGAGGCATTGGTACCTAGAATGTGTTGAAGATAATGTATTAAACAAAAAATCTTCCTCCAATGGTTCAGTGTGCATTGTTACCCCATGATAAGCTGCAGCCCTGGCTATGACCTGATTGTATACTGTGGTATCCTCAGGTGGAGATGGTTTGGATGGGTAGGTATCTGGGTCATTATCCGAGATGGGATCAGGGTCATAAAGGTCGCATGGATCTACTATGTCTTCTTGCAAATAAAAGGAGTGTTTTGGAGAAGGCATTGGTGGAGCGCTACTGTTAGGAGAATGAAGAGGAGAAGACTGAGGAGGTACTGGCTTCTCTTTTTGCTTTTGCACTTTAACTGGGGGCTGTGCAGTGTCCAGTTCTTCTTGGAATGCCAGCTTTCTCTCTGTTTTTAGAGGAGGTGCTGTAATAATTCTCCCTGTCACTTTATGGCTGTGTATTCTAGATTGTCTCTCATCCATAATTTGTAGAATGGGCTCAATGTCCGACTCTTCCTCAGAGGTTTTATGGCTTTCTCGTACTTTTTTGGAAGGTCCTTCTTCCTCTGTATAAGATGTCTTTTTCGGTTCCGAAGTTTGTTGTTTTTTCTGTATCGTAAATGTTGTGGAAGGTCTCGGCTCCAAAGCTGGCTTTTTAATTTTTGACTCCAAAACTCGGTGTTTCTTGCTGGAGTCCGAAATGGAGCCCTTTATAGTTTTAGT
This sequence comes from Pleurodeles waltl, assembly GCF_031143425.1. Classification (NCBI taxonomy): domain Eukaryota; kingdom Metazoa; phylum Chordata; class Amphibia; order Caudata; family Salamandridae; genus Pleurodeles; species Pleurodeles waltl. Next base: position 1,695,719,664 of record NC_090440.1, read on the forward strand.
CGACTCCGAAGTAGTCGGAGGAGTGGCCTTTTTCGGTGCCAAACCCAGAGGTCGGTCGCCGACTGTCTTTTTTCGGGCCGAACCATGGCCTTCCGGCAGTGGTGTACCCCGGGCCTTAAGATGTTTCTTGTGTTGGGGTGCAGAGGCAGACGTACTCACATGCTGGCCAGCTGTGATGGGTTTGTCGTCTTCGGATTCCTGCTCGGAGTCTGTGTCTCAGATAGAGACTGCTGTCTGCGCCTGCTCTTCTTCGGTGACGTCGAGATGTTCACTGCACTTCAACGCCATTTCAAGCCTTCTTGCTCTTCGATCTCTAAGAGTGTTTTTTGATCTAAACGATCTACAGGCCTCACAGTTTTCCTCCCGATGGTCTGGAGAAAGGCATAGGTTGCAAACCAAATGCTGGTCTGTGTATGGGTACTTGGCGTGGCACTGAGGGCAGAATCGGAATGGAGTCCGATCCATCAGGCTCTCCACGCCGTCGGCTCGAATAGGCCAGAGTTTGGCACGCGCACCCCGAAGGGTGAACAAAGTGATTTTCCGACAGTACTACATATATATAATTCTAACTTGACATCTTACTATTATGATCTCCCAATTAAGACTTCTGGACTCTTCCATCCTCTACCCCCCTATTATTCTATTCAAATCTAACTAACAGACTCACATGTCCTCTGCTCAAATTAACTTATACCTCCCTATATGAATAGTCATACTGTACTCATATTTCCCTATACTAATGCTTTTGTGTTCTGGAGTAGAGTGCTGCTCGCCGAAAAGCGATTTGAAGCCTTGTCAGGGGTAGTAAGCGCTATATAAATACGATTACAAGAATATATTTGCAAAGAAAATCTAGGTACCCATGAAAACGTTTCTTCCCACTGGCAGCACACTTGAAGGGTCATAAGTGGAGAATGAAGGTATCCATGCTCTGTCTGTACCTTCACACGATTTCCAGAGGGACTGCATGCATGCATGCTGCCTGTGCAAATGCATGTACTATGCAAGAGCATTCTGTTGGCAGCCAACGGGAATCTAGACAAAGACGCTGATAACAGAAAACAAACCAGGGTCTCACAGCCCTGCCTGCCTGAATCCTGGCACATCACTCCTACTAGATCTGAAGCCAGGGGTCGCAAGGACAGTGACAGGCTATCCAAAAGGAAAGTCAAGGCTAGCAGCTGCTATCTCTGGAGATCCCAAATTCACCTTTGTATTGTTTACAAGTGATCCGTTGCCCAACTACAACCCCCTATTAAATACTTTGTGAGTACGTCACCCAGGCTATTTGTGCAACGGAGCATTCGGGAGTGCCCCCATTTCCTCTACCACTTCTCCGAAGAAAAAAAGGGGGGCTAACCGCATTCCAACTGAGCTCTTGATCATATGGATCTGATTACAGCAGTAACCTAGTGCCCACGTGCACCATAATTCTTTATCGTGAGTCTACTGGTCCTCCCCTGCTCAGGTTCTAATGGATGCCCTGGCCCTTATGGTTGACTGACTTCTGTAGTAGTGACGGCCTGCCTGCCTGCTGGGGCTATACAACCAATTGTCATTGCTACCAAATACTGTTATAGGGGTGTGCCAATGTGTTTCCTCTGCTTTTGTGGTGGTGAGTGCTGTTAGAGACAAACCGCAATGAGCTTACTGTGTGCTCTGTGTATTGAAATGGCTGTTGGTTGCCCATTCGCACTACAGGGCTGTTTATCAAAATGGCTCCAGAGCAGCGGTGGAACTTTGCCATGAAGATGTCCATCACTCCGTAAGCTTCTACTTTGGTCTCCGTGTCTATCACGCAGACTTTAGGGAGCCACTTGGTCCATCGAGTTCTCCATATTCATTTGATATGATTTATCTAATTGCTTGAGGCACAGCTCCTCCTCATCCCTTTGGGACCTAACCCTAGACTTGTTGTCCTTCCTGACGAAGAATAGTGGTACTTTTATGGCGATAACCCGGATATCTCCTCCACCAACTATCTGTAATCTGTAGTAAGATCCCGACAGGAATGAATGAGAGGGAATCCTGTGTCAAAGGCCACCCAGCGTCTCTCTTCTAATAGAGATGACAGTCAAACTTTATGGTTTGGGGCAAAAGTAGTTTATTTACCTTTGTATGCAACTTGCATGTGCCCATGGCTGGTTTTGTGACAAACATCGCCACGGGCCCCCAATTCTGACTTTCCTGCAGCTTCTGTGTTATATTTTATTACCTTGTCATACTTCATCTCAGAGGGCTAATGTTGGGTATGACTAAATCCACCCCCTGGTGTTCTTTGCTGTTTTAGGGTCAGCCCGTAAATGCTGCACTAGTGTGACGCCCATGCTTTCCTGCCAATCTTTGCTTCCTCTCATTTCCCTTTGAGCTGACCATCCTGCTTCTCCTAAATGACGAAGAACTAGAGCACGATCGTTGCGGAATTATTCAGTGGTAGCTGAGCCGACTCAACTCCATCCTTCAACTGATTTTCAACTCCCTGGCTAAACTCAAACAGCCCTTAAACCTTTGCACTGTAAGAAAGCCATGGAAGGCTCATTCCACAGTGCACTTTTTAGTTCCAGATATCCTTGTCACATAGTAGGCTGCCTCCATAGTAGTCCCTGGCATATGGGAACTACTGTGTGTGAGGATGTGCGCCTTGTTAAAGGGACAACTGACCCCTGGAAAACATAGCCTGGCTGAAGACCTTACGAGAAAGCGCATCCTGCATATGAAAGTGGAAGCACAATGATCTTGGCTTACACCAGATCACATAGAACCTCTCAAGTAACAAGTAGATGCTTTGCCTAGGGTCACACCTTTCCAAGTGCTGGGGAAGAGCCAGTCTGCCTCATTGCCGTAAGCCCATGGCTCCCCTTCAGTGCTAGCCCTTGTATGAAATGGATTGAGTGGGAAAGAGCCCATGTTCCCCTGCCTGGTGCCATGCTCTTTGGAAGACCGTAACCTCTTTTGTACTCACTGCAGGCTATCCTGCATGGAGCCTCATGTTTTCTGTAGGTGCAGCACACTGTTCGAATCGCAATCTAACTTATTTCTTATTGACTTGTGGGAATGCCTGAAAGCTACACGTATGCCAACAATTGAAATGTTTTATCACATGCTTGAGCAGTTCCAGCAAATCATTAAGATGTTGGCCTACCTGTTGTGATTGACGCCAGTCTTTTGCAGCGCCACTTATATTGGTAAATAAGTACAGCGCGCTAGCCGATTGTGCAACTGAAGCTCACTCCAAGATGTCGAGTCACCACCGTGACTCTGACTCTGCCCTCCAGTTTCATTCAGCAGCTCTGGCTATTAGCCACATCCCCTGCCAGTGCATGTAGTTTGCTATATCACTACTAGGAAATGCCCTTGTTACAATTCCTTCTTGCACTGCCGCCTTCTTGGCAATGCAAAATATGTTTAAACGACCTAGGGAGCCTGTTGTATCACCAGCATTCACTGCCTTACACTCGAACGCCACCGCTTGTCAAACCAATTACAGTGAGCAATTGAAAATAGTGGCTAACCTAACTATACCTGCACTCGAATTGTTACCCGCTCTCGTCATGACTCAAGTGGCTAAGTTGTACAAAACGGCTGCAAAACGACTTAAAGCAGCCCTCTAATTAGCAACGCCATGGAGCGAGTTCATGTTCGGTTTTCAACATGCCCCATTGGCTACTCCTTTACCCATGTGGTATACCGTGATCCAATAACGTTCTGGCCTTCAGGTAGGGCGCTCTCAGAGTTTGTCTGTAAGATGGCCGCCCCTAAGGTCTGCGCCTGGATCTCATACCACCCATCTCGCTAGGTGGACCCCTCTGATCGCCAGCAACTCCACCGGTAAGAAGGTCCCACAGATATAACACAGAAGCACATGGGGAGGTTGACGGGTGTGCAGCCTTCTCTGATCCAGTTAATCGCTAGCATTAAAACACCGTAGATAAAGAGGCATGACTAACGGCTTCAACTGCCCGAATTGGCAGTCTTGCCAGGCTTCCTCTTCTAAGCAATCACCTACCTCTGTGTGCACGGCTGTGCTTGTCCTTTTACTTGCGCGTGGCCCCTGAATGAGCCATATCAGTGTTCTCGTTCCCAGCACTGGTTACGCTTTTACGCCCTGTGCATCCTACAGCCAAATAACGGAACAAGCAGTGGAGGGGGAGAGGATGTACGCACAGTTAAGCTATTTTCCTCCCAACCGAGACGTGGAATTGGCTATCTAGTGCCTAAGACCGGTACCCAAAGGCCTGCTTCCTGAAGAAACAAGACAGTCCCTTCATTACCACGCTCGCACTCCATCAAACGCAACGCATGACCCAAATCTACTGATGCCGCACAGCATGCCATTACCAGCCATCACAAAGCTCACATCAAGTTAGCGGAAGGCATCTGCATGCAGCCTCTGCTATGTGCTGCTGCCGACTGCTCCGGAGGGGCACAGTCTGTGCGGGGTGAGCCCCTAGAAAGGTCAGCCCTTCCAGCAAGAACCAGAAGCTCCATGGTTGGATACCCCATGGCCCAGCTGTGTTGCTCCCCACTGAAACAGTTGCGCTGGCTCCAGGTGCCTACGGGAAACACTCACTTCTGTCCAGAGGTCCTCATTACCACTGCAGATCCCATGCACCTGTTGCCTCCTCTTGGGACCTGCCGTCTTAGCTGCGGGTGCCAGTCTAACAGGACAGGTGTGTTCCTCCTGTGATATGTGCTGAACTGCTGGTCCTGTTCTCCGCACTGCTTTGGACGATTCCAGATGCCCGCTGTCACCCGTGAGCACTGCCGTCCCGGTTGCAGGTGCCAGTATGGTGGGACTGAAATCTTTGGTGTTTGTTCCACCCTGCACAATGTCCCCTGGGTAGAGCTTCCGACCATGCCTTGCAGCACAGCACTCTGCCCAGTGGTTGTCATCTCTGGGGGAATCGCTCCACCACTTTATTATTGCTGTGCGGCATATCAGACAGTGTCGACAATCATCAATGTCTTCCAGTGACAATGTTGTCCTGGCTGCCTCCTGGCTGCACTTGCTTGCCAGTCCATTGCTTTGGCGTGCACTCGCACCCTGCTCTGCAGTTCCCCTTGTTAGCCGCCTCACTTGTATTATTTGGCTTTGAGTGTAAAATGGGTTAGATCTGTTTGTTGCGAGTCACACATTTAAGTTTGTAGAAATATCAGTCAGCAAAACTGCAAATACGGTGCAAAGAAAGTTCAGAAAAGGATGGGTTAATGTTGTCTGACGTTGGGCAGCTTGACATCTCTGACAGTATTAATACTCTTGCAATTCAAACACAGTAGCAGGTTGTCATCAGCAAACTAAGCCTCTTTTGCATAGAACTTTCCACGCATGCAATAAATTTCACGTTAAACTGTGTTGTAAGGCGGGTGCATTATAACTACTCACCCAGCTTAGCAAGAGTGGCACAGAGGCATCTGAAGTCTTGGAAATGTTATCAAGGAATGCACAAAAAGAGCATTTGCATGGTTGAACATACACCTGCACTCACGAATAGTCTTTGTTTAAATCCACTTGTAACATCCTGCGGTTGCACCCCCAATAGGAACCAGGCTGTTATCTTAGTACCGCCCCTGCCCTGCACTCACTGTGAGGCCGCACCCAGTTTGTGTGCCGAGACCGCCACTCCAGGCTCACCAGATGATTGTTGCAGCTGGTAAGGCCCACACGTGCTGCTGCTGCCGGTCATCCACCTGGCCGGTCCCTTGCTGCGTAGTCAGATTGCCTGCTCAGCGGCTGGCAGCTGCACGTCCTGAGATGTAGCGGGTCCCAGTCTCTCCCACTGCAGGGAGGCAGCTAACATTTGTTACTGGCAATGCTCAAGCAGTCAGACGACTGGCTCCTGCCAGCATCCTTACGGTCAGTGCTTCTTCGGGGCAGCAGAGAAACACAGCATTTCCAAACTTTCATGAAGGCAAAGCACATTGACCTCTGTGCTGCCGCTTGCCCCTTTAACCTCTTCCTGGACAATGGCCCTCCATCCAACTGGGCCATTCGAATGCCGCTACCCAAATGCTGCGCCCACTTTTCACAGGCTTGCAATCCTTCCCGCTCCTGGCTGCCCGCCCTTGGGAGGCATTCCACACGGGCCTCTAACTGGTCCCACTGCATCTCCCCCAGCCCGCTGCTCGATTCACTGCCAGACTCTAGGCCTAAATAAAGGTTTATGTTTGCTGCAGTCTACAGCACAAATATTTTTGCAACAAAGCAAACAGAGGGCAAGGAATTGTGAACTTTTTTGCAACACATGATTCATATATATTTTAACAAACCCTAAGCCTTTTAAAAATTAAAAAATAAAAAATAAATAAAGCTAAAAAATGAAGCAAATTGACTTTGCCTCAGAGACCCCATACTGTACATTTGAAACCTTAGGCAATTTATTGTACTCCCTTATTTTGCACTGTTAAATAGGTCTGCTTCAAGCTTTACACTGGTACAAATACCATTTGCTTCATTACATACTCCAAAAGCAGCAAAATTGTGCTATTGGATGTGCACTGTATTTTTTGCACCAGTGTAAAGTTAATTTGGGAAGGCCCAGCACTTGCCTGTGCACAAAACGCCCCTGTGGGTAACATGGGAAAAGTTTACAGTACAACATCAGGTAGTAGAAAAGAAAGCTTAGGAAAAACATATACAAGGCACCATGGAAAAATAGTACATTCAGTAGAAAGAGTGGGAAAACATTTTCCTGTGGTGCACTCTTGTCGTATTTCCTGTTATGGATTCTATAATTCACATAACTGGGAAAAAAACTTTAATGTTTTAAAAGAGGAGTTTGGGCTTTCTAGTGGAATGGGGGTTTGTCGGCGTCCAACTTCACTCATAAATCAAGAAATTCTTGACAGATATTAAGGCCTAAGGATTTTTAAGGATCATTGCGTTCATCTGAAAGTCGAAGGTTCTTGTGAAATTGAGTTTGGTAGGCCTCCCCCAGTGAAGTTCGGCTCTGCATGGCCAGTTTAATTTCAAATATGATAAAGCTTGTGATTAAATAAACTTGTATTAATTTAATTAAACTACAGTACCAAAGACAAACACGTAACGGGTCTCTGGAAATGCACGTTCGCAATCTACTGTAGCTCTGTATAGATTTCCATGTGTACATAAGAAGGGGGAAGGAGTTCTGTTTTGCATGGAATGTTGCAAGTGCAAAAATACCGATCACGGTACCAGGCGGGCGTCGCTGTCCCTCGTTTTCACGGCTGGGGAGTGCTGTCAAGCCTGTCTTTCTGAACCATCTGGTTGCTGCAAAATTGTAGTCCTACGCTGAGGTCTGTGGCCGGTTTTTGATTTTCAAAATCTGAGCACCCTAGTCCCGGCTATCCCCATTCTCCTCTCTGTGGCAGGGGCCGCGTAACACACGCCCCCGCTAACCCTGCGTCGAGGGGGGTCCACCAACCCAGCAGCCGGACCCCCATTCAGCCCAAGGCCAATGGATGTCTGCATTCTGCAGTGGGGCCCCCGTCATTTTGGGTTACGTGACGTCACTGCTCTCTGACCTTGAGTCTCTGCGCGGCCACGGCGACCTCCACTGTCACCCCGGGCCAACTACTTGTAAACGTCCGGTTTATGTAGAAAATGCGAGTTTAAACGTTCAACTCATTCTGAACAACCCGTAAACTGAGGTACTACCACCTAAGGCGTCAAGCATTGCAAGAGGATATTTTAACTTGCCACATGTGCTGCTTCCTCCTATGCAAGTTATGGTTACTGTTCGATGAAATGTGCTCTCAGGGGAGGTGCAGTACACATCCCCCCAGGCTCCCGGAAAGGACTGCACTTCCCGTCAGGACAAAGGTGGTTTTGTGCCCTGCTGGTGTCTTCTCTTACTTCAAAGAGCTCTTTGTTGTAGCGCGTAGACCGGCCCCGCCCTCAAACACCTTGAGCAGTCCATCACGTGTTATGTCAGTCTCTGAGTGTCGGACAGTTAACTCAAACATCAAGCCCCAGCAGTCAACAGGCAGGCTGATCTTGTACAGACAGTGCCAGGAACTAACCTGGCCACTCCCACAAGGAGGCAACCACAAGGGCAGGTGGATGCCCACATTCTCAGGGATACTGAGGGATACAGACATTGAGTTCTGGACGAATGGTAGAGTCCTCAAACCTCACAATGCATATCACCGAGCTGCAATGGGTTAAGGGAAGGACACATTTAAGAGTGTACCCACTTTCAGTTGCCCGTTTTAGCTTTTGCCTACATACAGCTTTTAGCTGTCTGATGTTGAAGACCTATTGTGGACCACACCAATACTTACAGAGGTGATTTGGACATGCCTGTTGCTTAAAATTGGTTGGCTTTCTTGTTAATCTAAATTGCTTGCTCCTAATTCAGTGGGTTTACTCCCCCTTCTTTTGATTGTGCTGCACCTGGAGCATGGCTTACGTCCTTTTGGTTTTTGATTGGATGACTTTCATCTTTTCAATTCTCACATATGGAGAAATACTGTTTTCTTTTTCTTTCAGCACTTCATGAGAATACAGCTTTTTTCCTGCTCCCTGCCATATCTGCTGTTCTCCCTCTCAAATACCTGCCACCTGCACACTCTATGCCCCATCCTCCTCCAGCACCTCTGTTGCTTTTCTCACCCCTTCTTGCCCAGTTTTTTTTATTTTTTTTTTATTTGTGTTTTTTCTCCTTCCTCCCTGCCATAAGCTCCAATAGTGCTGCCCCAGCCCCCTTTTTCCATTGCTCTATCGCCTCGCTGTGTTGAGTTCTGTCCTCTCCCACTCCTCTGTTGTCCACCCCTATCAAGGCTTCAAGTTTCTATAAAAAACCTTTCTTAAAAAAATGTTTGGATGGACCACAGCTGTAATTTTCTGCCAGATGCTTCTTTTTCAAAATGCGGTTCTACACACAGGTAAATAATTTTTCTATTCACTTCAAGATGGGCGTATTCGCCGTAGAACGGAAAATGTGAAAACAAAAAATGGCAGCTGCGTTATGCCATATGCGGGCGCAATGTGGGGTGATGCGGATGTGATGAATTCATCATGACACAATGCTGCTAGAAACATCACCAAGCATAGGCGACTGCAGGATAACGCAAACATCATGACACAGGGCTGCTAGAAACATCACCAAGCATAGGCGCCTGCAGGATAATGCATACACATACATAATATCACCATTTTTTATTTTCTTTTGTTCATGCTTAATAGCTTTGGCAAAAATGTTTTTTCTTATTTTGTCAATGTTATTTGGCATCAGCAAAAAGTATTGACAAAGCCAGTAGGTCTACATTGCCAAACAGAAGACGAGGACTATTGCCAAACAGAAGACGAGGCCTATTAGCTGTGCTGATGCTACTTACAAATTGTTTTGGGGATCTCACCCTCCCTTTTTGCTTGGGGACTGCACGAACAGGACCTGTAAGAAGGAAGAGGCAGGATATAAGGAGCTTATAGCACTATTAAAATAAGCTCTTCTGTTCTGAATGCGAGGGGCGGTATGCCTTAGTAAACAGGTCATTCGGTGAGGAGGACAGGATACAAATGACTCCTTGGTTAGGTTTAGATTTAGGTCCTCCAAGACAGGTGCTGCCTACATTAAAATAATATGCAGGTCCAGCGTGTTAAAGTGGTGTTTAACACACTGTTAGATCTGGCTACAAGCGGCCTGGGAAACCTCATGAAAGCATTTCTTTCAAGAAGCACAACGGCAAAATACAGAGTAGGCTGTTTGTCAGTTTTCTTCAGTCATTGGTTTTCATGTGTTTTAATGGTTTCCCATTGTTTGGATGGGCTGTCAATCAAGGCCCTAGGCATTTTGTGAATGGCTACATTGTCCTATTTGTGTTCTCATTAGGGTTTGGTGATCGGGCTCCAGTTTTCTGTTAAACTAGAGGCATTGCCTGTCCTTTCATGTATTTACTTTGCTCAGACAATAACATTTGTCTAGCTTGTTTAGTAAGTCTCTGCTGGTTGGATGCCTTAGCCTGTTAAAAAAACATGGTACTGTTCATTAATAACCCATGCGCATTAATCTGTTTCACTGTGTTATCACAATAACATTTGTAGGAGGCTGGCTAAGTATATGGTGAACACCTATAGGTGAGGCACCCTGTTCTGAGTACAATCAACACTTAGTGATATTGTAGGAGGTTATAGATAACCAGAGCTCTCAAATGGGTAGCTGTGGAGAGCAGCTAAGGCTATTCTAGGAGGGTGCAAAGTGGTTGCAAATACCACACAGGTCAGTCAGTTATGTACACAAAGGAAAGAACCACACCAGTATTAGAAAATAATGTTATATTTATTGTAACACACACTCTAGAACTAACTTTGGTATATCTCCTAACTGGAAATATTAACATTCAAAAATATAGCAACAGGTAAGTAAAAGCATAAAACAACATGGGCACCTATTGAGGGGGTGGGGGCAAACCATATACTAAAAAATGGAATGCGAAAATCGCTCCCAACTCACAGTACCACCCAAGGACCTTAGTCACCCGTGTGCAGAGTTGTAATCTCGGGTCAGTGTCCATAGGATAACATGGGGAAGTCGCAGTTGGAGTTTTCGCGGTTTAGGAAACCCGTTCGGACAAGGGAGGTTGGATAGTGCCCCCACCCATGGATACTCAGAACAGGGGAGTACCTACACTGGGAGCCCAGGTGTATAGGGGTGAAGTTGTGTCTGAACCTCCCTTGAAGTCAATGAGGACCATGGTTGTCCAGCTGCTGTTGTGGCCCAATGGACCAGGCTGGTGGAACCCAGGCATGGATTCTGGACGAAGAGGACCTAAGGAAAGAGGGGACAGAGTCCAGACCACCCAGAGCTGCCCAAGCGGTGCAGGAGGGCAATGCCCACTATTCTCAGAGATGCTTTCCTGTTGGGTGATGGATGAAGAAGTACAGCTGTGGAGTCTGGACATGCAGGAATATTCCAGGAGTCGTCCATAAGCTGTCAGACGCCGGTCGTCCAATTGCAGAAGGGTCAGTGGTCAGAGGGACCACCAACAATCTTTGGCAAATGCAGGGAAGCTTTGCACGGAGTTTGCAGGATTTGTGAGGACCAGGAAGGTCCAGGTGACCCAACCTTGCCAGGTAGGTCAGGCCAGCCCTCAGCATGGAGGAGAGCCAGCAGAAATCAGTGGAGCCCCCGGCAGGATCCTCTGCCAACAAGATGAGAGTCACAAGGAGGCCTCAAGAGCACAGCAAAGTGATGCCCACGTCGCAGGCGTTGCAGAGAGGACGTTGTTTTTGGAGCTAGAGAATGCTGGAGGTCGGGGCTTCTTAAAGCTAGGAGGTCTTTGGACTGAAGAGCCAACAAGCCTTGGCAACGACAAACAGACACAGTGCACAGGAGTTCCAGCCAAGCAGCTCCAGCGAGGGACCACAGACTTTCCAGTTGCACGGAAGCTAGGTCGGACCAAGGGAAAGCCACAGAACCACCACCTGTGTTGCAGACCCTCGAAAAGTTCTTTTGACAGCAGATCCACCAGCATGTCATCGTCGTTGAGATGCCTGCGGATGCATGGGATTGACTCCTTCACTCCAAGAGAGATTCCGTCTTGCTTTCCTAAATGGAGGCAGAGTGCCTGTGATGCTGGAATATGCACGGCCATGTGGTTGTAGAAGTCTTTGCAGTACTTGGAAACAAAGTTGCAGTAGGAGCCCTATTACTGGTTACATTCTTGTTCTTGGTTCCAGCGAAAAACAGCAGCAGTTCCGGTGTCCAAGTTGCAGAAGTGTTGTGCCTCCTGGCTTGCAGACGGTTCTTGAAGTCTTGCAGACAAATCTAGGGTCACCCAGTAAGGGGGTTGGCCATTTACTGCAGTGACCTACATATCACAGGGGTCAGGTACGTCATCCAGCTAAACTAACCAGTCAGATGCTCCCAGGGGCCTCTGCTCATCTTATTTCTAAGATGGTATAATCAAGTGGCCACCTGGTAGAGCTCTGTGCACCTCCCTAGTGGAGGAGCTGGATAGGGGTGGGCACTCCCCTGTCCTTTGTGTGGTTTTGTGCCACAGCGGAAACCAGATGTTCCTGCACTGGTGCAAGCCTGTTTATACAGGGAGGGCACCATATGTGCCCTTCGAAGCAGTCTGGTGGTGCTCAGAGGTACCCCCACCCCAGCGACACCAATTTTCCAAAGAAGAGGTGGTCACACCTCTCCTTTACAGGAAATCCTTTGTTCTGCTTTCCCCTGCCCGAATTAAGCTCAGCAGCAAGAAAGCACAACAGTGTCTGCGGTCAGCAGCAGCAAGGACTGGCATGCAGACCCTGCAAAGGTGTACAAACAGACATGCGGCATCCCCTAGGGATTCCCCCAGAGAACAAGATATCATGCAACTAGCACTTGAATCGGTGTAGTTGCATGATTCCAACATGTTTGATATTAAAATGCCTAGGTTTGGTGAAGCTATTATGTAGTTGGACATCTTGCGTTGACCAGTGTCTTATTACATACCTTAAGATGGCTTCCCTACACTTACAAAGCCCATAAAATTGAGTCTGGGTTTTGTAGGTGCACCTCTGCTCCTGCAGGAGTGCCCTTAGACTGAGAACCAGGCACCCTGCCCTTGGGCTGTAGGGCCTACCTTAGGGGTGACTTATAGGGTCAGAGTGAAGTGACCATGATATAAGGCAAACCTTATATCTGTGGTGAAACGTGCATGCACCATTTCACACAGGCTGCACTAGCAGGCCTGTAGTCATAGTTTGCATGGGCCCCATGTGTGGCACAATACATGGTGCAGCCACGGGGGACCCCTGGTGTACCAATGCCCTGAGTACCTAAGTACTATACACTAGGGACTTACATGGGTACACCAGTATGCCAATTGTGGGATGTAAAAAGTTATCATGCAACTAAATTTAAGCGAGAGAACATTGACACTAGGGTCCTGGCTAGCAGGATCCCACTGTACTACAGTCTAAACATAATGACACCTGGCAAAAAATGGGGATAACTATGCCAGAAGGATACTACTTTCCTACAACATTATGTTAGATTTAGAGCTTATTTGTTCACAAAGACTTGTGCATACATGGTGTTTCTTAAATACTGACCCTCTGTTAAGCGTATGTACGATGCAATGTTGTGCTGTACGTGCCTTTTAAACTCACTACTTACACCACAAACTTTATGTTCAGACTCTTTTTCGTAACACGATTATTTCAGACGATAGCTTTTTATTACCAAATGTTTACCTAGCACAATGCCAGAGCAATTGCTTTGTCAATGATTGGGTGGCACGATTGTGCTGTGTCGCCCAAGAACAGTCAAGTCTCTTTTTACCTCGTTAATACACAAAACTGTGTGGCCAAGGTGTGGAGCAGTGAAAGAAGGAATCAAGGTGTATGTGAACCAGGACAGTGAGAGGTTGACTTTAAAAATCTACCAGCCTTATTTGAAAGATTCCCGAACCTCTTAAAAAACCTATGCTCTCTTTTAAGGATTCCATTTCCTGCATTCTCCTACTTAAGGATCCGCTGTATGGCTTTACAATTCACATGTCCCTCTTTAAAGAACGCGTGCATATTTTTGGACAACTACACCATCTGAAGATCTTCAGCACTTGAATAAAATTATCTACACCACTTTATAATTACACTGCACCCCTTCAGGGGTTTTCCTGCCCACCATTACAAACCCAGTGTGCCCTGGATGCCAAAAAATTAGGATCAGCACGTGAACCACTTGGAGCCAACATACTGTGAGGTGCAGGTCGCAGAGTCAAATCGTAGGAAGGTCAACAAAGCCTCCTGTTCTTATAAGCACTCTTTTACTAAGCTATGATAACAAATGTATTTACAGCAATTAGAAGCAGTGGTAACATGGCATGAAGATATATATTAAAAGTAAATTATTATTAAATAAGAAAAACACTTTGGGAGTAGAGTAGGCCCACCCTATCTGATCTATCTGATCACTCATTGCCTAATCTTGACACAAAAGCATAAAGTTAGCCATCAACAAGGAGTAGGGTGGATGGCCTTGTAACTCAAGAGAATACAAAGTTATTGAACAGCACCAGACAATCGAAGATCTAAAGTGAAGCCCCCTCAGTCTTTTTATTCCACAACCTTTATTTTGTCCGAGGAGAGGGGGCGTCTGAATCCAATTTTATGTTAATGCTTAACAGTAAACAGATAAACCATCTTTAAAGGAAAGAAGTTTTATTTAAAAAGTGTTTTAATAAGCCTGCCATTCATACATCGCTGTTCAGCATAAACATAAGCAAAATTGTTAAGTGCTTTCTGAAAGACCTGGTTTGGGTATGCAGACAATGAACTGAAGGGGAGATAAATGCTACCCCCACCCCACCAGAAACACAATGCTTGTGTCAAATCTTCTTCGATGCTCAAAAAAAAAGTACAGTTGGACTATTGCCTTGTTAAAAAATAAAGCAACAGGGGATCATGGTCCGACTTGTAAATAATACAAAAATGTGAAACGTCGTGGGCTGGGGGAACAGTTATTTTTTGTTGGGGCTCCATCCTCTCTCCAGTTATTCCCATCTCCGCGCTTCCACTCCACACCACACACGCATCAACATTCTATTACATCATTCACTCTCCGCTGTCCAGACACCTGCTCAGACACACAGCGAATGGGGACGCATAGGATACTACTGCACTCAGCCCGCCTCCATGAATGTGTGGCCTTCCTCCATTTTCCCACCCTGAATTTGTGACGCCACCCAAGAAATCATAAGAAAAAGCTCAGGGCAAGAGCAGAAGACTTTAAAAACAAAATGTACAGGGGTGGGTGAGGGGAAAAATGACAATGGGAAGACAACAGTGTAGAGTGCTTGGTGGTGATCCACATGAAGTATTTTGTAAAACCCCTATTTCCTTACCAAGGCCTTCTGTGCCATGATCTGGTCATAGGTGGCTTCAATTAATCAAAAAAGTTAGCACAATAAATGCAGAATTTAACAACCCATTCTTTCTCTCTGCCCCACTCCCTATTTGCTCATGCCCGAGCTTACACTAGACAACGTAAAGAGAACGAAAACCCAACTATGAAGACCCAATTAGACTTTCTAACAATACAAAAAAAAATCTACTTCTTTCGGAGACTGAACAAATATATTCACCTTTGTCCTCAGCACTAAACTCAAGGCCATCAAAACGTTAACCTTTGCAAGATTTCTGATATAAATGTATGCAAAAGAGAGCTACCTGGCAGAATACGCTTGGCATGGTGAATGGCTTTCCTCTACTCGCAGTATGTTTTCGGACTAGCACTGGGAGGGTTTCAATGTGTGTGTTCCCGTGCTTTAATTTTCAGAATGTTCCAGTCCCGCCCAGAGATGAAGCAATGTGTGACGTACTCACAGGATGTTGGGCTGGTAGTGACTGGATGTCGAATGTGTGAAAGTTGAGCGAAAGGTGGCAAGATGAGATGTTTGGATTTATGTCCACTGGAAGCCAGGGAGCTGAGTTTATTCTTTGTTCATGAAGACACTTTCACAAAATAGCTCCCAAGGTACTTCTTTTTAGAGACCTGGCCGGGTACTCTCTCAGTTTTATCCTGCAAGAGTTCCTAAGCTCGGTAGGTCGGTGGAGCCAAACTCTTACCCCAGGGCAATGCTGCGTGTTGGGAGGTGGACACTTAAGTCATCAGGGCACATGTGAACCACTGGGATTCAAATTTAGTGGCATTGTGGGAAGAGTGTCATCCACTGACGCTGGAGACAGGGACATCTTAAGGATTTGGGGGGCCCGGAGCCAAATATTTTGAGCGTTCCTGTTTGGAACAGTTTTGAACTTAGATGATCCAATAGTCTTTTCATGCCCTTTTTGGCGAGTTCCTGCCAGTACACAGGCACACATGCCCAAATTCTAAATGTGTTTCCATCTAATATTCAGGGATAGTAAGGGGTTTTCATTATTGTTACACAGCAGCTGCTCACTAACGTTACTGAAAATAATCTCCGAGACACCTTCCCATTTCTCATAAGTGAGGTCCTGTTTTGAGCTAAAATAAACTTTTTTATTGATGGTGCATGTAAAATAAACACAATATTTGGCTGCAAGATGTCTATGTGAGACTCACACATCACTCACATTAAAATAAATGAAAGGAAAACAGTATTTTTAACAATATGTTTAAGAATTGTTCAAGGTCATCGGGTAAGACTCTGCAGAACAGAGCTGGCTCTATCGGGGGTCGGGGCAGGGGCGTGAGGGTCAAAAGGCTGGGGCACTGGGCCAGAGCTAACCTTGTCCGTGCCTTATTACCGCTCTGGCTGGAGGGAAGACTGAAGGTGGGGAAGAATAGATGGCTAAATGATAGGTACATTACAAAGGATCCCTGGAATGCTCCAGGGGGAAGACCTGTTGTCTTGCTGTTCCACCAATCCTCCATCTTGGATACCATTACGGTATGCCCAATACTTCACAGTTCCCAGCGTGTACGCAGCCGTCCGCCTCACACGCTGTCCACAGGCATCGTTTGCACGCTTCGAGTAATGCACTTCCAGTGACTCAAATACATTATCTGTCCTATACGGGTGGGCAAGAGACCACACTGCAAAGGTCTGGCTCAACAACTTAAAAACACAGGAGAGGCCACAAGGGTGCTCTTCCTGACAAGCGACAGGTAAAAAGACTTGCCCTACTACTATATCTGTGTCGCTACCAACACGGTCAGTCATCTACAGTCCGGTGATAGTTACACTGATTAAATAATGGGAGGACTTGCTGGGCCCCTCAGACCACAGAGCCACTCTCTGGGTCTCACCGCATATCACAGAAAGTCCTCAGGGCACGTGCATTATCGTTTCTGCTGAGGGACAACACGTTACAGCTTACTGAGGGGTAATTTGGAACAGGGACGGACTCTTTCTCTCGACAGAGAGAGAAAGAGATACACATATTGGCCCTCTCTCCACTGCAACAAATATTGACAGAAAAAAATGGGAGCCGTTCTTCCGTGGAGTGCATTTAGAGGTCATATATTGAAGCCATATCATCACTTTGATACAGAATTCATTGGGATCCAGTGTCTTTTGCAACATAAACTGAGTTTTACTTTGATAAATGTTCAATTACAAGATACGTTCATGACAGGTGTGGGACTGAGTGGATAAACACTCATCACTCCTAGAGCTCAGAACACTGTATTTTACTAGTTTCATCTTGCTACTTTAAACTTAGCCCCTACATCTGGTTAGGTTATGCACATTTTGTCCGGTTAAAGCCTGTGTTTTAGCAAATCTTCAGTGCATTAGGATAAAATAGATGCACTTACATTCATGTCAACGCATTTATGTGGTACCTTTGACATGAATCTAAATTTAGAAAACTGCCAAGAACATGCTTGTTTTCCTCCCAGTAACTGGTGATTGATTAAATATGATACCTTGTGTTCTCTACTCAGCACCGGGAAGCCTATTGAGACAGCTGTTCACGCTTTATAAATGTAATCATTCATTCATTGTCTATTTATGGTCCGGGCCATGGCATGAAGATCACATCTGTCACTTCAGGTTAAAGTTCTTATTTGCAGCCCTCTTTAGAAAAAGCGACTCAAGGTGTACCACTGGAAAATCCCCGTATGCTAAGATCACCACCACAGAAGGACTGCTTCCCAAAGCAGGGTTGTTGACAACCCCACACCATCCTATCTGTTGGCATAATGAATGATGGTGATGTTATAAAACAGAAACTGAATGGTGCCTCCTTAAACGAAAGGAAGGCCGGCCTTTATGGCAAGGCATACTGCACTTACCTCAGGCATTTTTATGTGCAGGTGCTTCTCCAACAGACATGAGGCCCTGTATTTTAATGTTGCTCAGATGGCTCACCCAATCCAGTGAAGACGCACTCGTGACCACAGCTCTGTGCAGCATCTTAGGTTTGAATGGAAGACCCACCAACAAGATGAAGATGTTCCTTGACCACTGCCAAGACAACGCCTTCACCACCTTGTGGTCCAAGTATGAAAATAAATAGACCCTTGACCTCTGTAGGAAGTATCCCGCAACTGCCAGCACTTTTGTGAAACTAGTGCAAGGGGGTGTCAAGGCAAACAGCTAAGGTAGCAACTGTGGGTGGGCAGGATTTACAGATAAAAGGTGGACTCGAGGTCCAGGGAAAACCATACAATCCCAGGCACTGAGGACCAGCTGACTTGGCTCTAGGGCATTATCTTGAACTTGTTCTGCCAAATGAACACTTTCAAGAGGAAAAGGCAAAGGACTGATCTTAGAACTGCATCATTCTTGGGAACCAATCAGTAAAGGGAGTAGAACCTAGAGCCTTTTCTTATGGAGGCACCAACGCTATGGGCCATTTGTGTAAGAGAGCAAGTACTTCCATCTCCAAAATATGGTTCTTTGCCAGAGAGCACATCCTGGCTGAATGAGGGCAGTTGAAGGGGAGGGAGAGGAAAGGTAGGGCAAAGCCCTAGCCGATTAGTTGGATGACCCAGCGATCCATTATGACTGTCTCTCAAATAGTAGAAAAAAAGAAAATCCTCCCTCATACCAGAAGATGGAGACTCAGTGGAAGGGGGGCAGCAGAGTGTTTTGAGGCAGCAGAATCAGCAGAAGACGGTGCTGACTGGATCTGCTGCTGTTGTTGGGTATGGAGGCCATACACACTTTCCCTAAAATAAGGGGTACATTTCTTGGGACAACTGGACTGGCTGAGATGGTTATCTCTTCTGGGATTACTGTGCCCTGTAATAGCCTCAAGAACATTTTGTTGGAGCTATCACATAGGAAGGCAAGGCCCAGCGAGTGAGTCACAGCTCTACTGTTCTTAATGCATTCCAGCGAGGAGTTGGCCTTGCTAAAGAGCTATCCACCTTCACAGAGTATGTCCACAATTGTAGCTTGGACATCTCAAGAGAAATCTGTGGATCGCATCAAACTGTGACAGGGAAGGGTGGCAGCTGAATCTAAGTTATACTTCACCTTTTGTTTAGAATGTCCAAACAATTGTTGAGGAGGTTGGAAAGGGCCTTTTTCATGTGGTCCCATAGACAAATGATAGTCAGTTTTGATAGCTTTCACAGGACATAGTCATAGTTGTTAGAAGGCAACTGGAGTTTGTTGTGCATATGGAAAGACAGCAATAAGCAGAGCAAAGACATTTGATCCATAGAGTCCAGTCTTTTAGACTTGATCTGGATGGTGCCAGAAGGGAACGGCATTTGAGTTCAGCTTTGTAGAGGAAGCTCGTACCATCAGACTTTTCATTGAGGGGGTGTGACAAGAACTTCGGCTCACAAATGGCAGATCTGTACCATCTAGCTATTTGTCTATGAACTGCTCAGCCCAAGCAGGTTTTTTCCCAGGCAGCCAGGACGAGCTCCAATACCTCCTCATTGACAGGTTGCAGAGGCTCCAAAACTATAAAGAAAGGCTGCAAGACCTCCATCAAAACATTTTGCCTCTGCAAATGACTTTGCCTCTACAGGTGGAAAGTCAACTCCAATGATCCTGATGCTTTTCTTACCACCTTAGTCAACAAAGAGACTTCCTATGAATGACTGCCAGAATAGGGAGTATATATCTCCCTTATGGGGAGGTATTCAACCCACTTGCATTTGTGTTTTTAAGAGGTGAGGAGGTCATTGGAGTTTTTTTCTGTACTTCCATAATTCTTATCATACATTATAATGACATTAGACTCTGAGCGGGAATGTTTTTCCACCCAGGCAAATTCCGGGGCCCAAAAGAGTCTGTGCCAAGAGCTCATAAGCAAAACAGGCTTTATCGTTCTCATTTAATACTCAAATAATTTCACCCTTCTTCAAGGGCAGTGCCAGAACTGGCTCCAAAGCCAGCAAGATGCCTGTGTGGTATGTAGCACCAAATGGACTGGGCACAGAGACCTGGAAAGCACTGCTTCAGTGGAGGCGCTGATGTCAGAGCTACTGCAGGTGTGGAGCTGGGTGGAATCAGAGTTGAAGCCACCGCAGTCCCTAAACCCACAGGTTCTGGTCCATCCTTTGCGAATGGCCTAAAGGGTAAGCGAAATATCCCAAAGAGAGCCAGCAAAACTAGCCTGAAGGCATCGAACTTTGTACTGTCGCCCAAGAGCTGAAATTCCAGCTTCATCTTTTTTAAAGTTGGATTTGGCTCCGCTAACGTGGAAGAGGCCTTCATTAGTGAACAGCACTAAATCTCTGAATGGAGACAGAAGCGGGGCTGTTGGATCGGGCTGTTTTCTCAAGGAAGAAGATGAATTCTCTTTCATACAGAGCTTTTTGTAGGAAGACCTCGTGGGATACCTATCTATGGACTTAAATGAAGGAGGGCTTTGCATTTCCCTTTGAGGCTCGGCCAAATATAGATTGGTCTTTCATTCAGTGATGGCCACCGGGTGCATTAGAGAACAGGAGTTGAAGGTCAAGGGGTCCTGATTGGCTACAAGGCAACCCATATAGATGCCATGATGTCAATGACATCTTGCTGCATCTGCAAAGGGCATTTATCCCTGTGAATTATTAGGAGACATTTGACTAAGCTCCTGTAGAAACGTTGAGGAAATACATCAACAAAGGATGGAGAAGTGCTCCAAGTCCACAATCACAAGGACCAGAAAAACAGGAACTGAGGCAAGCACTCAGTTGTTGCCTTATGTATTCTGACATTGCCACTTTCTGTGGGTGGAGTCGTGGCTGAAGCCAATGCAAAGAAACCCCCTAGGCAATTATCTAATCTAAATAAAAAAAAAACATACTTCTATTATTCCATCAAATTGTATGGCCAGAAAAGGAATGAAAATGTCACTTACCCAGTGTACATCTGTTCGTGGCATTGGTCGCTGCAGATTCACATGTTGTGCACAGTCCGCCATCTGGTGTTGGGTCGGAGTGTTACAAGTTGTTTTTCTTCGAAGAAGTCTTTCGAGTCACAAGACCGAGGGACTCCTCCTCTTTGCTTCCATTGCGCATGGGCGTCGGCTCCATCTTAGATTGTTTTCCCCGCAGAGGGTGAGGTAGGAGTTGTGTGTGTTAGTAATAGTGCCCATGCAATGGAATGAATAAGTATGTACAAATTAAGGTTAAGTAATATATATATATACAAATGTACAAATGTTGAAGATAACTTCCAACGGCTACAGGCTCCCGGGGAGGCGGGTGGGCACATGTGAATCTGCAGCGACCAATGCCACGAACAGATGTACACTGGGTAAGTGACATTTTCAGTTTGATGGCATCTGTTGCTGCAGATACACATGTTGTGCATAGACTAGTAAGCAGTTATCTCCCCAAAAGCGGTGGCTCAGCCTGTAGGAGTGGAAGTAGTCTGAAACAAAGTTCTCAGTACGGCTTGACCTACTGTGGCTTGTTGTGCGGATAGCACGTCTACACAGTAGTGTTTAGTAAATGTGTGAGGCGTGGACCATGTGGCTGCCTTACATATTTCGTGCATTGGAATATTTCCTAGGAATGCCATGGTAGCGCCTTTTTTTCTGGTTGAGTGTGCCCTTGGTGTAATGGGCAGTTGTCTCTTTGCTTTAAGATAGCAGGTTTGGATGCACTTAACTATCTATCTGGCTATACCTTGTTTTGATATTGGGTTTCCTGTATGAGGTTTTTGAAATGCAATAAACAGTTGTTTTGTTTTCCTAACCTCCTTTGTTCTGTCGATGTAGTACATTAGTGCTCTTTTGACATCTAATGTATGTAGTGCCCTTTCAGCTACTGAGTCTGGCTGTGGGAAGAACACTGGTAACTCTACTGTTTGATTTAAGTGGAACGGTGAAATAACCTTTGATAGGAATTTAGGATTGGTTCTTAGTACAACCTTATTTTTGTGTATTTGGATAAAAGGTTCTTGTATTGTAAACGCCTGAATTTCACTTACTCTTCTTAGAGATGTGATGGCAATGAGAAATGCAACTTTCCAGGTTAAGAATTGTATTTCGCAAGAATGCATGGGTTCAAAAGGTGGTCCCATGAGTCTTGTCAAGACGATGTTAAGGTTCCATGAAGGAACAGGTGGTGTTCTTGGTGGTATTATTCTTCTTAGGCCCTCCATAAATGCTTTAATGACGGGTATCCTAAACAGTGAAGTTGAATGGGTAATCTGCAGGTATGCAGATATTGCTGCAAGGTGTATTTTAATGGAAGAGAAGGCTAGATTTGACTTTTGTAAGTGTAGTAAGTATCCCACTACATCTTTTGGGGATGCGTGTAATGGATAAACTTGATTATTATGGCAGTAGCAAACAAACCTTTTCCATTTGCTTGCATAGCAGTGTCTAGTGGATGGTCTTCTAGCTTGTTTTATGACTTCCATACATTCTTGAGTGAGGTTTAAATGTCCGAATTCTAGGATTTCAGGAGCCAGATTGCTAGATTGAGCGATGTTGGGTTTGGATGCCTGATCTGCTGTTTGTGTTGTGTTAACAGATCTGGCCTCTTGGGTAACTTGACGTGTGGTACTACTGACAGGTCTAGTAGTGTTGTGTACCAAGGTTGTCTTGCCCATGTTAGTGCTATTAATATGAGTTTGAGTTTGTTTTGACTCAATTTGTTAACTAGATATGGAAGGAGAGGGAGAGGGGGAAAAGCGTATGCAAATTTCCCTGACCAGTTCATCCATAGGGCATTGCCTTGAGACTGTCTGTGTGGGTACCTGGATGCGAAGTTTTGGCATTTTGCGTTCTCTTTTGTTGCAAATAGGTCTATTTGCGGTGTACCCCAAAGTTTGAAGTAAGTGTTTAGGATTTGGGGGTGAATCTCCCATTCGTGGACCTGTTGGTGATCTCGAGAGAGATTGTCTGCTAGTTGATTTTGGATCCCTGGAATAAACTGTGCTATTAGGCGAATGTGGTTGTGAATTGCCCATTGCCATATCTTTTGTGCTAGGAGACATAGCTGTGTCGAGTGTGTTCCCCCTTGCTTGTTTAGGTAATACATTGTTGTCATGTTGTCTGTTTTGACAAGAACGTATTTGTGGGTTATGATGGGTTGAAATGCTTTTAGCGCCAGGAATACTGCTAGTAATTCCAGGTGATTTATATGCAGTTTTGTTTGATGTACGTCCCATTGTCCTTGGATGCTGTGGTGATCGAGGTGTGCTCCCCACCCTGTCATGGAAGCATCTGTTGTTATTACGTATTGTGGCACTGGGTCTTGGAACGGCCGCCCTTTGCTTAAATTTGTACTGTTCCACCATAGAAGCGAGATGTATGTTTGGCGGTCTATCAACACCAGATCTAGAAGGTGACCCTGTGCATGTGACCATTGTGATGCTAGGCACTGTTGTAAGGGCCTCATGTGCAGTCTTGCGTTTGGGACAATGGCTATGCATGAGGACATCATGCCTAGGAGTTTTGAAACCACTTTTGCCTGTATTTTTAGTGTTGGATACATGGCCTGTATGACCTTGTGAAAATTTTGAACCCTTTGTGGACTCGGAGTGGCTAATCCTTTTGTTGTGTTGATTACCGCTCCTAAGTAGTGCTGTATTTTGCACGGCACAATGTGTGATTTTTTGTAGTTGAGGGAGAACCCGAGTTTGTAGAGGGTTTGTATGACATACTCTGTGTGTTGTGAACACTTTGTTAGCGAGTTGGTCTTGATTAGCCAATCGTCTAGATACGGGAATACGTGTATTTGCTGCCTTCTGATGTGTGCGGCTACTACTGCTAGGCATTTGGTAAATACTCTTGGTGCGGTCGTTATACCGAACGGTAAGACTTTGAATTGATAGTGTATTCCCTTGAATACAAACCTTAGGTATTTCCTGTGCGAAGGGTGTATCGGTATGTGGAAATACGCGACTTTGAGATCTAAGGTTGTCATGTAATCTTGTTGCTTTAGCAGTGGTAACACCTCCTGTAGCGTGACCATGTGAAAGTGGTCTGATTTGATGTAGGTGTTTAGTATTCTGAGATCTAAGATTGACCTCAGTGTTTTGTCCTTTTTGGGTATTAGAAAGTACAGTGAATAGACTCCTGTGTTTATTTCTGTACATGGTACCAGTTCTATTGCTTCTTTTTGCAGTAGTGCTTGAACTTCTATTTCTAGGAGGTCTAAATGCTGTTTTGACATTTTTTGTGTTTTTGGTGGGATATTTGGAGGGATCTGTAGAAATTCTATGCAATAACCATGTTGGATAATTGCTAAGACCCAAGTGTCTGTTGTTATATCCACCCATGATTGATAAAACTGACTTAGTCTTCCCCCCACTGGTGTTATGTGGATGGGTTGAGTGACTTGTAAGTCACTGTTTGGTTGTTGGGGTTTTGGGGCTTTGAAATTTTCCCCGGTTTCTCGGGAATTGTCCCCCTCTGTACTGGCCCCGAAAACCTCCCCTTTGGTACTGTCCCTGGTAGGTAGACGGTGTTGATTGTGAGGTGCTGGCTTGTGTGGCCTGACCCCGAAACCCCCCTCTGAAGGTTGTTTTACGGAAGGTGCCGAAAGTGCCTCTGCTTTGCGGGGAGTTGAGCGCGCCCATGGCCTTGGCTGTGTCAGTGTCCTTTTTCAGCTTCTCAATCGCCGTGTCAACCTCTGGTCCGAACAATTGTTGTTCGTTGAACGGCATATTGAGTACTGCTTGCTTTCTGGTTTAAAGCCAGACGTGCGTAACCATGCGTGCCTTCTGATGGTTACTGCAGTGTTTATTGTCCTTGCAGCTGTGTCCGCTGCATCCATAGAGGAGCGTATTTGGTTATTGGAGATGTTTTGTCCCTCCTCAACCACCTGTTTTGCCCGCTTTTGAAATTCTTTGGGTAGATGCTCGATGAGATGCTGCATCTCGTCCCAATGGGCTCTGTCATAACGCGCTAGGAGCGCCTGAGAGTTTGCGATGCGCCACTGGCTTGCAGCTTGTACAGCGACTCTTTTCCCAGCTGCGTCGAATTTTCGGCTTTCCTTTTCCGGGGGTGGTGCATCGCCCGATGTGTGTGAATTGGCTCTTTTGCGAGCTGCCCCTACCACGACTGAGTCTGGTGGCAGTTGAGAGGTGATAAAAGCAGGGTCTGTGGGAGGTGCTTTATATTTTTTCTCTACCCTCGGAGTGATCGCTCTACTCTTGACAGGGTCTTTGAAGATTTGCTTCGCGTGCCTTAGCATTCCTGGAAGCATAGGCAGGCTTTGGTAGTTGCTATGGGTGGAGGAGAGGGTGTTAAAAAGGAAGTCATCCTCGACAGGTTCTGTGTGTAACGACACGTTGTGGAATTCTGCTGCCCTAGCTACCACCTGCGCATACGCTGTGCTGTGCTGTCCTCAGGTGGTGAGGGCTTGGTAGGGTATGACTCTGGACTATTGTCTGACACTGGGGCGTCGTATAGGTCCCAAGCATCTTGGTCATCTTGGCTCATGGTGGTGTGAGCCGGTGAATGTGACGGAGTTTGTGCCGGTGATATCTGAGTTACAGGTGGAGGAGAGGGTGGCGGAGTTGCTTTCTTTGCCACCTTTGCTTGTGGTGTTAGTTGTTCAGTTTGGAACTCTAGTCTCCTTTTTCTCCTGATTGGTGGAAGAGTGCTAATCTTCCCTGTTCCACTCTGGATGAAGATCCTCTTTTGTGTATGGTCTACATCAGTAGTCTGTAACTCCTCTTCAAACCTGTGTTTACGCATTTGAGAGGACAATGATTGTTCCTCTGAATATGAGCCGGTAGTGGGTTCGGTTGCTGGTTGTTTTGGCACCGAAACTGTGTCTTTTTTTGTTTTCGGCTCCGAGGCGAATCTCTTCTTTTTCGGAGTCGAGCCTTCTCGGCGTCGATCATCCTCGGTGCCGCTGTCTCTGCGTCGAGCAGCGTCGGCTCCGCTTTCTCGGCGTCGATCTTTTTCGGCAACACTTTCTCGGTCCCGAGAATGTTGCGTGCCTGTGTCTCGACCCGAGTCGGACGTTCTGGGCACCAGTTCGGCCTTTTTCGGTGCCGATGGACGGTCACCTTTATGGGTTGAGCCATGGCCAGTTGGCAGTGGCGTCCCCTGGGCCTTGTCTGTTTTCTTGTGCTGTGTGCTTTTCGACGTCTTACTCACAGTTTCATCGACGTCGAATTCATCCGAGTCCGATTCATGGATGGAGAAGGCTTCCTCCTCTTCTCCTTGTTCCTCGAACTCTCGGTGTTCTGTCGGCGTGGACGCCATCTGTAATCTTCTGGCTCGACGGTCACGGAGCGTTTTTCGGGACCGGAACGCACGACAGGCCTCACAAGTTTCTTCTTTGTGCTCGGGTGACAGGCACAAGTTACAGACCAAATGTTGGTCCGTATATGGATATTTATTGTGGCATTTAGGACAGAATCGGAACGGGGTCCGTTCCATCGGTGTCGATGTTACACGCGGTCGGGCCGACCAGGCCCCGACGGGGATCGAAATTACCCCGAAGGGCTACCGGAGCTCTTCACGATTCGGTGTCGATTCTAACTATCCCGATCCCGAGCGAAACAATACCGACGTAGTTTTTCGAAGTTTTGACTATCTTTCCATCCCGAAACCCGGAGCGAAAAGGAACACGTCCGAACCCGAGGGCGGAAAAAAAACAATCTAAGATGGAGCCGACGCCCATGCGCAATGGAAGCAAAGAGGAGGAGTCCCTCGGTCTCGTGACTCGAAAGACTTCTTCGAAGAAAAACAACTTGTAACACTCCGACCCAACACCAGATGGCGGACTGTGCACAACATGTGTATCTGCAGCAACAGATGCCATCGAACTGTTTAGTTTACTAAAATCATTTTTTTTTTATAAATCAATAGCAAAATTTAACATATCTGTTAATTACATTCATTACACCTTTGAAACAACATATTTACACTTCTAGAAAATGAACAGAGTTACAAATACAATGTAACACCTCCACTACACACTGTCAATCAAACGTCATTCACACCATCCACCCCAAATTGTCTTCTATTTCCGTATCTAAGTAATGTAATTCACTTAGCTTTTATCTTTTTACATAGGTCTTCTCATAAAGTCTATTACAAAATATAAATTTTTAACTCCATACATTTTATACCTTAACATTGCCTCATATATAGACGTTTTAGCACTGCCTCATATAGACTTTTTTACATTGCCTCATATATAGACTTTTTCCCAATAACGTTTGATAGGGATCACTTAAATCCCCCTGTGGCTAGTTATCTGAAGCCACCCGACACCGCCTGGTTGTACTGGAAAGCTGCTGCTTTGATATTCAGTTGGGCAGTTGGAGGATGTTCATACAGTGAGGAAATCTGTGTCCATAAAAAAAAAATCGCCTGCTTGATTTCTCATCACCTGTATTGCAGGCACCTACAGACTTTAGCGTTTACTGCAGCCTATAAGGACTATTAGCCAGCCAACCAAATTTAAACTCCTGAACCTATGCGGACTGCGAGAACTCTCCATTTACTGGGTCCAAGTGAAGAATAACATCAGGCTTCATGGACAATTTAATTTGATGAACGATTTCACCTGAAAAATGTGCCAACTTTGAGCAGTGAATCCCTGAGTACGAGCACATTCCATGCCCACTGCACTCTCAAACCAGCAAAGAATCACAATACATAAGAGGTGGCACCATACAGCATGCAAAGAACAATTTCTCTGTGTGTGACCCAATTTCAATGCACGGACAGCATTTCCCTGCTAACACAAGATTGCCATCCAATTGTGTGTCCAGAGAATTGTGGCATGTTTTAATATAGCTGGGTAGCCCCTGCCTTCCTGCCAACATGTCTCACATCCCATTGCTCACAGAGCAATTAGACCTTGAGTGTTCTGAGTAATTACTATGGGTTTTACAGAGGTCATAAGCACTCTACTAGCACTCTTTAGCCCAAAAAATCCATGAGCCAATGACAACGGTAAAAACACTGCTCCTATTCCCCCACATTAAACCCATCCATACAATGAAGAAAGGTTTTGATTTGAATCCACTGGACGTTCAGTAGCTTTGAAGCAGCGATCTACAGGGGTTTAACATGTAAAAATAAAAAGGAGCATTGTACAGGAAATCTAGTTCAGTGTTTTCCCAACAAAATAACATTCCACACTTTAACTGTGCACCTGTTGGGCGGACGCTCATAAGTCACAACTGGTGTATGTGAGATAGAGACCTCAACCACTCATATGATATCTTTTCTTTTGCATTGACCTTGCTTCACAATGGTTGTATTGCCAATTTGTTGTCCCCCGTAGTCAATTGATAAAGTTTGGGGTGTCTTGACGCTATTCTGCACTGTGGCTTACTGAATATTAATTCTATAGGAATTTTGCACCAGTGTTGGCTGGTGGAAAATGTCCAAATGAAGCTACACCTTGATTTACTCTGATGACATTACACAGTATTCCTGATCTGCTGCTGGCTAATGGAATTATAATTCCATGTTGCCTAAACAGTCCAGTCATTTGTCTTTGATAGTAGTCCACAGAGCACTGCAATGTTGTTCACTCCGGAGCCATAAAGAAAGAGAAACTGAATTTCCAGAGTGGAAAATCAAGTAGCCAGACTCTGTTACAACTTCCAAGAAGGCATCGGCATCACACCAGTCCTCAAAGAACTGCTCTGGGTGCTGCTGACAGGGAATGCCTTTCAGACTTCTTTCTACCGTCTAAGTCTGGTAAAGCACTGGGTCAAGGTGCCTGGAGTCGTTTTTCTCGAACTATAACGCAATTTCAGTCTGAGATCCAGAAATGCAAATCTGCTCTGTTGAGTGCGATTAAACCGAAGCCCTATGGTGAGACGACAATCCCCTACAATGCTCTATATCTAAATCTGAAGAGCCAACTCAAACTGACAACTTTAGGTAAAAAAAATAAACCTGAAAACAAGGCTATTCAAAGAAGCATTCCCATTTCATCTTTGAACTGTTGGAATTATCGCACCCCCAATAAACGGATGGACCCCCCCTTTGTGTAGTTTGACCCCCACCTGGAGACTGAAGCTAAAACTTGTGCCATATTGACCCTCCACAATTTCAGGTGCTGTTTCAACTAGGGTGGGTACAAGCTAGGATGGGTACAAGTAATCCCCATGAAGTGTCACTGACTGTTCAAACTGTCATTGGCGCAATGCAGTAGCAATCAGTCACACACCAACACTTTATAAAACAACTAAACATATCCGTTAGTCTAAGGTGTGATGTGTGTATTAGTTTAACAAATCCTATTGTAGATTTGATGCATACACATTTATTTTGCTTCTAGGTGTCCTTTGGGTCTTTAATCAGAGCCATACCCTGAATGGACACTGGATGCCACTGCTGAATCATTCATCTGCTCCTTCCTAAGGGACATACAGACCAATATGCCCCCTCATGGCCACTGCTTTGCAACACAGAAATTACTTTTTCATCTCCATCCGGCATAGTTGTGGTACGGCCCCCAGAATCACGGGTATTGTGAACCCCCTACTTTAGCAGCTACAGCGGGGGTGGGGTTCCTTGGGTATACAGGGCACATGTCCTAAAAAGAGGTAGGGGCTTTCCAAGTTAACTGGTATGCAAGTGGCATCATGGAGCATGACATCACGGCACGTAACACTGGACATTGAATCACAGGGTGTGGCATCACAACCCATGACCTCTTAGGAGCTGAAATCAAAAGAAATGACATCAGATCTTAAGACCTCACAAATATGTTTAGCAGGTCTATCATGAGTAAATTTGAGCTCATTACAATATTTAACAAATTAGATTTTGCATCGGGTTATGCCAAAAAAAAGTGATGTAACCACAACGCAAAATCTGGGCCTCAACTTTTAAATATATATTTTAAAACTTTGCCAGAAAGAAATTGGCAATAAGTAGAAATATGGCAGTAAATCTGTTCTGCTTAACTGGTTGCAAATTCTGCATTTTAGGGTATCTTATGGGGTTAAGGTGCCTTCTGCAGCGATCTTTGTGTGCCAACTAAATCTGAGGGAATAATAATAATGGTAAGATAACTCTAGAGGTTAATGCATTTGCTAGAGAGATCTGTGTTTTGTCTAGTCCCAGTTTTCAATCAAAGTAAGAGAGGGTTAATGTGTCCCATTCAACGCGCATTATGTAACAGATTTTTATTTTATGTAGATAGGAAAGTGGGTTACTGCTTTTAATACAAAGATCATTTTGTTACTTCCAGTTCATAAAATGTAATCCTTCTCATATAGCACAGTAAACTATGAAGGACATGTGACTCCTACTTCTTATCACTGTCTTATGTAACACATCCTGTACGGTGAATGACACATAATTTCCTGTCAATGTATATGTGTGTGTGATGTAAAGCGCTTTGACACCCTGCACTGGGATGAGTAGCGCTACAGCGCAATGAAAGAAATGCACAAAATAGTGGTATTTAAAGTGTTATTTATGTAAATACTGGTACAGACTAACACATGACATTCATTCAGTGCATGTATATCTCTTCTATACAGGGTCTGAACAAGCATGATTTTCTTAAGTACCTGTGCAGAATCTCTGTGCCTTTGTTTCCACTCCATTGCATTCAAGTGTGAGGCTCCCCATAGCTCCCAGCCAGGATTCTCCAACAAAAGAAGGCCTGATGGCCCCTTAACTTCAGCCTTTGCTATGGGCCCAGCTGGAATCTGCTGAGCCCCCTCAACGCCTGCATGCTGCGGCTCGGAATGAAAGCACAGAACGTACTGGCACTGCTGAATGTGTCCCAATGGCAAGTTTAGCATGTTTCTGTGTGGTCCAAACTCTTGGCAGGGTAGACGGTTTCCAACCTGTGAAAATGGTGGGTAGACACAGTCTACCCGCATGCACCCTCAACTTCTGCCCTGGCTAGGTACATAGAACGCAGAAAGAAAGAAGGACTATTGGAAGGAAGGGTGAAAAAAAGGAATTATGGGTGCACGAGTTGGTGGCTGAATGAGTATAAGGATAATGAGTGGGTGAAAGGATGAGTGAATGATAGGTGGATGGATAGGTGAAAGGATGACAAAGTAAAGGGATGAGTGGATGGATGAGTGAGTGAATGGATAGGTGGATGGGCAGGTGAAAGCGTGGCAGAATAAACAGATGGATGGATAGGTGGATAGGCAGGTGAAAGAATGGCAGAGTAAATGGATGGGTGGTTGGATAGGTAACTGGACAGGCAAAAGGATAGCAGAGTAAAGGAATGGATGGATAGGTGAGAAGATGGCAGCGTAAAGGGATGGATGGATAAGTTGGTGAAAAGATAAGTGAATGAATGGCAGAGTGGATGGGTTGCAGAGTGGATGCATGGATGGCAGAGTTGGTGAACGGATAAATGGATTGATGGCAGTGCTTAGATGGATGCATCACAGATTGGATGGATGAATAGGAGACTGAATTGATGGATTGATGGAGGGCAGAGTGGATGGATGGAAAAGTGAATGAATGGCAGAGTGGATGGATGTTGGATGTATAGATGGAATTGTGAAGATTGAATATTGGACAAAATGATGAATGAATGAATGAAAAACACAATGCAATGTGAAACAGTGGATATCAGCAGGTGGATGGAAGGATGAAAGAATGAATGTGTGGATGGAAGAGACGATTAAACTATTCTAAGGAGGGTTTGGCTCACTTGCTTTGGTTGCTTGGCGGCATCAGCGCTTTAGTTCAAAGTGGGGGCTATTTAAATTTTCTGGCTACTCCCTTGCCCGCAATGCTTTGAGGCTTGCCAGAGATTTTGATGCGCCCCTCTTGTTCAACAGA
This sequence comes from Pleurodeles waltl, assembly GCF_031143425.1. NCBI lineage: Eukaryota > Metazoa > Chordata > Amphibia > Caudata > Salamandridae > Pleurodeles > Pleurodeles waltl. The sequence continues at coordinate 1,695,751,222 of NC_090440.1, forward strand.
AACATCCTGCTTCTGTTTATTGTCCAGGTCGCTGACAGTCAGGAAGATTTCTAGATATGGGAACCAAAGCTTCAAGGAACCTTTGTAGGAGCACTTCAGGCAGCCTTGCATATTGTAAACAGGAGCAGTTTAAATGTACCAGAGAGGGACCAGTGTTTATTTCAATGAGTATTTGATTTATGGATCTGCAACACTAAGGTGTCCTTCCCAACACAGGTTTAGGAAGACTTTCTCTTTAGGGTCGTTAAAAGAAAGAAATGCACACATCTACCATAAAGTGCCTTGGACAGTCAGAAAAAAAGGTTCTAAACCAGCAGGGTTCTGCCATGAAGCCTTTACATTACATTAGTGGAACTCAGTTAACAGCGAGTCTACGGGCTAAGGGTAAAGCCCTATGGCATTTTTAAACAGATTAACAAGTTCAACCAGTTTTACTAATTGTAAAATACAAAAAAACTCTACAACCTGGATGGCGTGGCTGCGGAGGCCGAACGACTCCCATCCCTATGTAAGTGCCACTATGTTGGGCGACCTGCCTATATTTTAATATTATGTTTACTACCAGTGTATTTTGGTAAAGTGATTAAACTAGGATTAGACATCAAGTCCCCAAGTACCACAGACAAAACCCACCCGCTGGACTTTGTCTTCCGGTAACACCCTTATTGAGTGTCCTATTAAGGTCTCTTAATAGTACTAGCTAACTTAAGTAAGCCTGTTTCTAAGCAATGCCAATGTATACAAATAAGAGAATAAAGTGAACACGAGACTGCAAGGGATTTTCTTTCACTCCCGGAGAAGTAGCCGGCTAATGGACAGAATCCCATTGGTGTCCCAATACTGCTCCATTCCAAATACATAACCAAAGTTTGCCCACTTAACCCTTCAGGGCTGGAGACAGCGAGATAATGCAAGGAGACGGAAAAGGGACGGGGAACGGTCATTACCCTTGGTAAACTCCATGTCTGCTGAGATCTGCAGCTCTTAAAGATATTTGTAGGATAACTGAGAAGAGGGTGATGTGTAATGAAACCACAAAAATGTGCTCAATGCTCATCCCCTGTGAACACCATTTTTTCAAACCATCAATACCTACAGACAGCAGTGTGGTCCTCGGTCACAACCCAGACCACACATTTTCACACCTAAAAAAATGTTGCGAGTTTACATATGATCTGCATAGCTGGTTGTAAAACATATTTTGAGTGTCATTTCAGTGCGGGGGTGTTTTAATTGTATGAATGGATTAATTCGCGTGAGAATGGACAAGGATAACTGTGTTGTGCAACAGCCACTTACCTAGAAAGAAGCCCTTCACCTTCAGGTACCCCACGATGAGCCGCAGGATGGACAGCTTGTCGAGCCGTGCCCGCACATCTTCGGGGAAGGGCAGGAGGCTGGTAAGCTTATTCAGCTCCTGGTTCAGGCGGTCCCGGTGCCGCTTTGAGGGGTTCGACTTGATGCCCTCTGCAGGAGGCGGCTTCGGGCTGGTGGACCCGCACATAGAAGAGGCAAAAAAAAAACAGGTTTAAAAAGCAGAACCCATGTGTGAAATACACTGCCAGATGCCACTGACATACATGGGCACAGCGAGTCGTGTCCTCCCTGCAAGATCAAACTGCCTTATGTTGCATACAAGAAACCATTTAACTTTGAAAAACGGTTGTATTTAAGTTTATGCGTTCTATAATCTGCTGAAAGCCTGACTCAGAAAAATGCTAATTATACGCGTAATGCCCCTCCTGATGGGCCGACATTGCTTCATACATATGTGTATTTGCACACGTGGATGCCAATTACTTTGTTGTCGGTTCATACAATGAAACAGCATTTTTGTACAGCGCTTCGATGCCCGCGAGGTCCGTCACTGCAATAGAAAACCATCTCGATACATTAATAAATCAAATAAAGGTGATGGCTCTTTCGGTTTGAGTCTGCACGTATTCGAAGTATAAGAGCAGCAGGTGCCCTTGCAGTGAGGGCTTATATACAATGATGGCGCAAGCGCTAAGGCCTAAGGGCTCCCGGCAGTATTCACAAACAGTAACAACGTGCCTTGATTCTGGCCGCCAGATGCATAAGACGTCACAAATTGCACATAATTAAGAGTTATAGTGCCACACTAAAGGCAGAATGTGTGCTACGTAAATACTTATATCATATCTTAATAACCGTATTGTGCATACAGGAAAAAAAATGGCAGAAGCCGATGCTGAGCTCGAGTGTCCTATTTCTCGCAGGCATGGAACTGGCAGGGAAATCCTCTTTAATACAGGAATCCAGAGCCCCAAATATATACTGTGTTCTCAATCAGAGGCCATGACTGCATCACCCTAGTAAACAAAGCAGAAGGTGGTTGTCTGCAGCCCTCACTTGCACCAGGACAACGTATCACTCGGGGAAGAGGCCAGTCCCCCCAAAGAGAACGTTTCCCAGAATGCACGCTTGAAAGCTTAACTGACATACTTCCAATTAGTCCTATCTGGAGGCGCATATGACCTGAGCTGAAATCTATGGTGTGCGATGGATGGCGAGACCTGCCCCCGCGCCCCAAGTATGAGTAAATGAAAGGCCCTGGGCCTGGCAGGAGAGAGTCTAGTGGGTTTTCGTGCGCAGATCTGACAGCACGGCACTAGCACGACGGACTCTCTTTAGGCGTGCAGAAACCTCTTTATGCGACCATGGCACACGCCTCAACGTAAACTCGACACAACGCCTCACACAATTACCGTTGCAAACGCCGTTACTATCTTCCCTCAAACCTTAAACGTCCCTTTTAAACTCCACGTCCTACAAGTGTCCACCACCTACAGTCAGAGCTTTAAATGGGCCGGTACTGAGTACCGGCACTTTTTTATTTTGAGAGGGAGAGTACCTCCACTTCCCAAGAAAAACGCAATACTTTTAATTGGAGAGTTCCGGCACTTCTCATAAACAGGCAGGTACTCTGGTACAAAGTACCTGCACTTCTATTTTTCCATTTCAAGCGCTACCTACGGTGGAGCCCCAACGACCCCCACCCTTGCCTCCGATTGTTCGTAACCATTCCGTATGGCCAGGCCTTCCTAAACTTTCTAAGCCTCAAGCGACAAAAAAGAACCAGACCCCCCGCCCGCCTCCCAGGTACAGGAGCCTAGCCAGCCTATCATGCCACCCAACCCCGCTTGCCCTTACCAGCGCCATCTCTCCACACAACCTTCTCCCTAAAGAAGGCGAAGCCACGGAAGAGTGAGCACTTCCTGGGCACATAGCCGAAACCTCCCTGAGGCCCACCTTGGGCCGGCTCTAGGACGGTGCAACTAGTGCAGCCGCACCTGGCTGGCACAATGTTAAGAAAGAAAACAGGGTTAAAAACCACCTGCTGGAGATGTCCTTGTGTGTCGGCAGTTTTCAGGCAATAATAAAAATGTCAAGATAACTCTGGTGATTGATGTTCCTGATGGAAGGAGATGGAGTTTAGTTTAGTGGCAGTTTCCACTCCTGATAAAGTAGCTAGCGGGTTATTTCCTTGCTGCACAGAACATGCACCACGCAAGTCATGTAACTGTATTTTATCCCCAGTAGTTTATTGTTTTGTCATAGAAATCATCTTGTTACTTGCAGTTCTTAAATTGCAATCCTAATTGTGGCATATTGAGCTATGAATTATCATTAAAGAGTTGCAGGCAAATTGTATTGGTTAGAATGCTATGTTTTCCCCGCCAGTCTTTTAATGTTGCTAAAAAATGTTCGTTTGGGTAGAAATACATTCATAGTACTAAACAGTAAAATCAACTATTGTGGCATTTTTTTAAATCCTGAGTTTGTGCTTCTCCTGACCACTCTTAAGATATACTGCCTACTAGAATAGGTGACATGTGGCTCCTACACCTTGTAATACTCATTTTGTTATGTAACATTTCCTAATGACTGATTTACAAAGGTATGATTCACTGACTCTGTGTAATATGTGTGTGGTGTTAAGTGCCCTACTCCCTACACTGGTTCGAGTATAGCGCTATAAAACAAACGAAATGCATGCGAGAAAGGGGCTATGGAAATGTGAGGGGGCACCGGTGGAGCTTGGTAGTGAGTGAATTCTCGGATTTATTTGGGCAGGGGTGTGGGGGTTCAACAAAGACCACCGCTAAAGCCGTCCCTGAGCCAACCTATACCTCCGGCTCCGCCAATAAGTTCCTTCGCTCGCTTCGAACCGCACAAACCACACGAATGGTCCAGGGGGAGTGTGAAAAGCCTCCCCGTCCTCCAACGCCCCACAATTGGGGATTTCGAGGAAGCTGCAGGATTCGTGGAATATTTCTTCGAGACGGAGGACCCCCCTGCCGCCATCCCCAGCAGGACGAGGCCTATAACGGGTGACGGGGAGCGATGAACCGCCCCGCTCTACACACCAAGCACACAAAACAAGGCGGGTCTGGGGCGCCTGAAAGTATTCAGTTACAACCACTAGTAACTGCCTTCTACCCGCAGGGCTGTACATCGAGCCCCCTTGCTTCAGCGAAACCCCCTCCCACAACCGGACCGGAAACTGAGGTGAAGGGCGTCACCCGACAAGAATTACCGGTCCTGTGAGTGTGTGCAAAGCTCGAGCAGTGCGCACTAGTGAGCCCTATACCCAAACCCCGCGCGTTTTCCATACGAAATAAACTTAGCCCCTCGTCACCACTCCGCCGGTACCCCTCCCCCCAACGCCCACCAAACAACGACTCCGGTTTCTGAGGACACGGACTTGTCAGCAAAGCGTGCCGCAGACACGTATGTGACATCGTTATGTCACGTGTTGAAATTCGGAGAGGGTAGTTTTTATCCTGCCTCCTTCAGGGCGATAAAAGCACCACTACAGAGTTCGTTGTTCGTAACACTGGGAGGACAAGGTGCCCGGGCGGCGGCTACAGCCCGCAGCTGCACGGGAGCCGAGGAGTGAGGCTTCACTCAGACACCAGAATGAAAACTCCCGGGTGCAAGGCCTGCAGCCACCAGCATACGCGGGGCCCAGACGTGCGGGCGAAACTGGAGGCCCCAGACACCGGAACGAAGAAAGGAGTCAGGGCGGCTGGAACTGACACGGGAAGCTGAGCATCACCCGTCCAACCCCCAGGTGACCCCAAGACTTTGACGCCGGAAGCCTGGTTGCTTTTGGCCATTGCCAGTCGGGATAGGAAGCCCTGGGCGCATGGAAGTCAGAGCTTTCTGGGAAAGGGAGAAAGGAAGCCACGGGCAGCTAAGGCATTCTCGCAACGCCTCCCTGTGCGGCAGGGCTCCCCTGGGGCAAGCCCGGACAGGAGAGCACCGCGCTGGGAGGCAGGTATGGAAGCGTCTGAGAGCAAAGCTACAATCTTTGCTGCTTTCATCAGCCGTTATCAGGGAACTTCTCGCTGACCGCAGAGCTCACGACCAGGCCATGAACCAAACGCAGACAACTCACTCGAATTCGGACTTCCAGGCCTGCCCATCCAGGCGACCGAGAGACCCCGCCCCGGCTGCTTTCGAAACACTGAGCGTGGTACCACCTCCTGTAATTCGAAATACTGAGCTACAACTCACTCTCTAAATGGAATTCGTATATACAATTCCATTTATAACCCGTATGATGATATTACTCCGTGTGTAACCTATACAGTGAGAAAATACTCCAGTTTGAGCCAATAAACTGCGATACGACTCCTTCATCACCCAAACACTGAGATGCAATTATAAAACCAGCACCGATACAATTTCACCTCCTGCCAAAACACTGAGGTTCAACTCTGCGACCAGAATACTGTCAGACAACTTTGTCTCCCGTCAATACAACGAGCCCCAGCTCATTTGTAATCGAAGCAGTGAGATCCAGCACCATCGGTGGCACCCCCTTTCCGGGCTGGGGGGTGGCACAAGGCAAGCACGGGCTATTAGGCCTCAGCCATGGGCGCTGGGGTCGTTTGCTTCCATGTGCCAAAGTGCCTTTACGCACGTGGCTCTTAGTGGTGGTGATGGTGAGCGGTCACAGGCTTCTCAGGGATGTTGGTGTGGGAGTGCAACAAGCTTAGCATTCAAAAATCACCCAACAGACAATAACTGAACATCCAACCCAGTGCTTGTTCATACAATAAAGAAAATGCTACAATGCACTTTAAAATACAATACTGCGCACTAAAAGAAGTAGGTACTCTGCGTCTCTGGCACAAGGCCACTATACCCAGGGCAATGATTTCCCGGATGGTCTCCCTCCCACCCGCCTTCTGTGTCTTAGGGTAGTCTGTGGTCAATCTCAAGCCCAGGTGTAGTGTTACCCCCTCGAAAGCAGAATGGTGTGCTCAGTCTCTTGGGGTCTGATTTAGATATTTGTGGGCAAGTTACTCCGCCATAACAGTGACGGATATCCTGTTCAGCAAAATCGAAATCCCATAGTATACAATGGGATTTAGATTTTGGCGGACGGGATATACGTCACCATTGTGACTGAGTAACACATCTGCCAATATCTAACTCAGGCCCTTAGTCTTCAGTAGTTGTAACCAATCCACGGGCTAATGGAAGGCTCATGGTTTGGGCTGTACCACCCGTCAGTCCTTCTCTATCCCCTCCTTTAGGGAAGATGTGCCAGTCACAGGTGTGTTGGCACCCAACTCCCGTCCTAGGAGCAGAAGTAGGGGCTACTTCTTGAAGGTGGCATCAGTCATGGTCAGGATCAACGGCGGTCTTCCAAGATGACAGGCCCTCTGCTGGGCAATTGCCTGGGGTAGTATTCCAATCCATCGTTCGTTTTCCCACCATGCTATCCCAGGTTTGACCCAGCCATACACAACTCAGCCTTGACCCTGTTTCATTAGGAACAGTCCAGCCCATACTGCTATGCCAGGTCCTCCCTGACCCAGAACACAAGCAAGTGGATTTTGGTTTTGCCCTGATTGGGGCTCATCAATTCGGTGTAGCTTGGTTCCAGTTTCAGACTGAGCACAGGACCCAAATCTGGGCATACCTGTTGCACTCAGGGCATCGTACTGAAGTAAACATAAAAGTGATGGGTTGGATGCATGAATTAATTAAAGGCACTTCAGGACAGGGAGACAACTCTTACAGATCAGACTCCAGGAAGTGTCTCCTCCCCTCTGGAAAGCTGGCTGATAGAGGGCACCAGCTCTGGTTGCACAGCAGTCCTCTAAGTACCCAGCACAGCACCTCCCTGGCCAAAGAAAACTTGGAATATGAAGAACGTGCGTCAGCAGCTGTCACTTTTATATAAAGCAGACAGGGGTTGTGTATTCTCTCTCTGCCCTTTCAGAACCAGTTTGGCTTGGTTCTTTATTCCTCTCTCCTTTCCCGACTGATGTCCAGACTTGACCTTTGTGCAGGATGATGCTCCTCACAACAGGGTCATCCCCATATTGTAGGTCCTTTCCTTCAGTCTCAGGAATGTCAGCAACACAGTCTGCTGTCAAGCACAGCAATTTCACTTTCATGTTGCGCACATGAACAGAACCTGGGCTTTCGAAATGAAAGCCATAGGCTTTCTTCACTTTGGGTCAATACGAGAAGGGCTATGTATAATGCAGACCACACACTTACACACAGGCACACATATCCTGGGATGTTAGCGTTAGAATCTGGATTAGCAAATATCAGCAGAACTTCAATCAAGTGGGATGGCAGGTCTTCACTGCTGTGACACAAATAAACAATTCGAGTCTGAACTACAGGGTCACAAAAACAAAGTATGGTGCTACCTCCATTCTCCACGCAAATCCCATGACAGGAGCAGTAGCCCGCTTTCACCAATGTGGACTAACCTTCTTGTCAGGAGTTTAGGATCAGTGTGTGCTTGGTGTGTCCCCGCTGGTGCGTGCAAGACAGTTCAGGATCATACTCTTGTGAAGAGACCAGCCTAAGCCTCTGCACAAATTCTAGATTAGCTTGAGACAGGGATCCAAAATCCAAGATATCAGCTACTCACAGCACTCAGGGCAGAGGACACGACAGTATATAATGCAGGGGGCATTTCTGTCCCAACAATCAGTAACTGAAGTTTCAAGTTTCAGTCCATCTGCAACTGAAGCATTGAAATAGGCCTCCATCTCTTAACCTATCCTGTGAATAGCTCAGTTTCAGAAGGATTTCACTACAAATCTGCATAATGTTTGTGTCGTTTTTGATTAAGCCTAGTGTACAGAGGGCGAATGCATACTCAGGCATGCTCAGCATTTGATAGAAGATGGTATGGATTGTCCTTTACTCCCCCGAGAACGATCACATCTTTACCCTGCTACTAGAAGAACCACTGGCCAGTTGTAAGCTTAAAATAAACATAGGAAATGCCATAAATGCATTTAGTATGATAGAACAGACGATCCCAGGGATGTTGAGTATAGTTACACAGTTACATTTAAGCAAAAAGTCAAAAATAGATGCAATATGTTTAACTTTAGTGAAGATCTGGATCACAGTTCATTAAAACCTACTTACCTTGCCCCAGTTCACCACATTTCTCAATTCAAAATGCAGTTGTAGCTTGAAAAACAAATAATCCTAAAATTAGATATTTCTTCAGAAATTTGTTGTCAAGAGGTATATCTCTGGAAGTGAGTGGGGTCGCTGGGAGAATGTTCCAAGAGAACTATTCTCTTCAAGTGGGGCTATTATATCAGTACACGTGACCTTTTGGGGATTGACTAAGCATTTGTAGGTCTATCGTCTTATCTGGTTAACTCACAAGACAGACAACCTTCTCAGGTTCCAGAAGGTTCGCTAAATTATATCAATATACATGCTAACCAGCAGGGTCTACATTTCAGTCTCCTGATTCTATGTGTTACCCCCAAAATATTCTCAGAATAGGACCCTTACTCTCCGGATGTCAGCTGTAAACTACTAAATGATACAATCAGGGATGTCCTTGATGTTTTGTTTAAAGGGCAACTCTTAGGATCTGAAGCTCATTCCGAGGGCCAGCTGTGCTTTCATTTACACATTAGTGTTTGCAAAGCGTAATGCCACATGTAGATGTACTTCAAATATAAATCCACTGAGCTTTATTTACATACCCCTACACCTAGCTCTCTTATACCCACACCAGAAACATCCACCCCAACCTACACCTTCAAGGAAAACCCCCCACAACCCACATTGAACAAAGATGGCTTATGGGGAAGAGAAGCGAGTGGGTGGAGTTAGGGAGAAAAGAATCGAGGTAGCAAAGGGGCGTGGCAGAATAGAGTAGAACAGAGGAATGGAAATGGGGAACCAAAGGCAGAAAAAAAGAGAAATATTTAAAAGAGGGGAAAAGAAAGGAAGTGAGTAATGGAGGAGTATGGGGCACTTAAGTGATGCATGAATAAAAACAAATCCAGATTCAGTGTGATGATCAGGATAAAAGAAAGAAGCAAGCTGGGAAGAAAGAAATACACGAAGGGGCAAAATTGAAGCATTACAACATGAAATGATCAAGATAAGTGGAGGAGGGGTCGGAGGGTTAAAGTCCTAAGAAGAGTCTCCTCAAGAAATGGGAACTAGCAAGGCAGGGCTGTGCAGAAGGACAACCAAGACAGAATCTGAGTGCGAAGTGTAGAAGGCTAGACGCATGCACTTTGTAGAAAAACAACAACCTCAACATACTCAGCAGGCTCAGAATGAAAGCACCTCTGCCTTACACGTGAGTACAACACTGCACCCACTACAAGGCAGGAGGAGAATCTCTCTAGTGCTGAGGAAAGAACTACGGATGGAGGGCCAGTGCCTTCCTGGAGCAAGAGGAGGTCTCTTTGAGTACTGAAGTGGTACAGTTCCAATGCCGAAGCAGGTGGGCTTCCTTAGTGGTAGGTAAGGCAGGAGTAGGCCATATCAATGGCTGAGGTAACAAACACTGGCAATGCCAATAGGTCTAGCTAAGTATGAAAGTGCCATATGTGTCATTAATAAGTTTAGTAACTCAGTAAGTCATCATACATGCAATCTGTCACTCATCTTTGCACTCATCCATCCATTCATCCATCTCCTCACTCATTCCTGCATTTACCCTCTGACACAACCATAATAACAGACAGATAAACTCAACAATATATACTAGATAAGCTAAAAGAATATAAATAGAAAAAAGAAAATGTGTTGCTGTCCAAACATGGCAGGCATATGCTTGCAATAACAACACTAAACACAATAGTGGGTGTCCATTTTGCAGAGGTATTGTAAATAGTCTTTCATTGTTTCAATCTTCCAGCATGGGCACCATATTTAGAACCAATCTGTTTGACACCTTGGAATGGTAAAACAATGATATATTACAAACAACAACGTTCCATAATGGTCTCTTGGTTGAGAGGAAGAGACCAAATGTGGGGTACTGCAGATCAAATGAGTGGCAAGCAAGTGACCCACTAGCACTGCCTGAAGAGCTGTAGTATTATCTTTAGAAACATTAAAATTAAAAAAGGAGAAGCAAAATGAAAGGGAAACCATGAAAGGAGAAAATTGAAAGCTGAAAGAATGGCCATCCCGCCCTAACACTAAAGGAAACAAATTTTCAGGTGGATGTACACATGTGATCAGTAAATGCTCTCATTCTCTGGTAAGAGAGCCAATGCCTGATGTGAACTGAACCATTATTCCATGCAGTATGCTGTCACAGACAGAAGCAGAGCCTAACTGACCTGCAGACAGACCAATGGTAGAACAGAACTGACCCATAGACCTTCTATGTATCTATAAGGATAGATATTTGTATATGTGGATGTCAGGGGTGTGGAATTCCTATAGCACGATGCCCAAGACATATTGCTTGGGGCCAAGGGCAACAAAAGTTCATGTTTATTTTACCACATTATAGATCATGAAAGGGCACTGTCTGCAGTTATGGTAACATTTGTGCGCATATGTTAATGCTGTTTGAAGATATGTTTATGGTTCATTAATGCAAAGTCTTTATTGTTAGAGTGATCACTCTAAGGAAATGTTGTAAGCTTGGACTGCACTACTCACAGTGGTTCCAGTATAAAAATCTGAACAAACATTTGCAAAGTTTACCAGAGTTTATGAGGCTACGTATACTGCTCCCAGTGTGCTCTCTGGTTTGATGCAAATATTTGCAAAAGCTAGAAAGAAAGATTGTTGATTCTTTGCTTTCCGAATAAAACGTTCCCAAAAAATGCAAGTAGGGAAAAAAACGTTCTGCTAAACTACTTTGAAATTTAGGTATCATTCCCAGAAAACATCATTCAGAAAAATGTGTTGTTGCATGCTAGTACTTCCAAAAAATATTCATAATGGAAAAATCAGTGTAACCAGTTCCAACAAGATTATGGGAAACATGAAGATAATCAGACACTGGCAAAGCCAATAGGTATGACATTGATGGTCAGCTTTTTGGTTTTGTCAATGTGTGTCTTGTTTTGTCATGGTTTTTATAAAACTTTATCGTGGGAGCTGTCGGACCCTATGTCTGTCTCTTCTCCTGTCGTGCACAGACATTTTCTTGGTACTCCACAGGTTCAGCTCTTTTCACAAGGATGAGGGTGTGTTTTATCTTCTCTCTGTTCTTGGGTTGTAGTCTCGTTCCTCGCAGAATGCACGGAAATACCACTCTTGCATGCCTTCGTAAGTGGAAAATGTAGCTAACAGTCTGTGCTCCTCCCATGTCAAATTGTTGGAAAATTTTGCCATCCTGTATTTTGGAGTCTCTGATATAAGACTGTTGCCACCTAGTTTGGTTTGTTGTATTGCCTCAATTATGTAATGGTTTCCTAGGGGCCTTATCAGAATTCTCAGAATAAAGCTCATCTTGTAGGTACCCCATAGTGAGAGGATGTGGCAGTATGGCCAGAACTGCCGACTTTGAACAAGAGAACCAGGTTCGAGTTTAGACGTCAACTCAATATCCTGTCATTCTGCAGTAATCAACTAATTTCCCTGTGCCAAAAAATGAATGTGTCCTTGTGTAGTGTAACTGGTGCTCATGTAAAGCGCTTCAATAATTTTGGGTCGAGAGAGTGCTATATAAAACTGCAAAAACAGTGTGATTCAGGCAGATATTGTGTTTACTGGTGCAGTGTTCCTGTCTGAGCTTTGCCCCATTCCGCACAATTGTTTCATTTTAGGCCTCAGACTTTGCTCCCATAGAATAGGATAGAACCATGTATACCAATGACCTCTGCTTTTCCCTGAATACTTCACTTTAATTGTCTATTTCAAATTCACAAAGTCAATGTCTTTAATTTACCACCTGAAACCACTGGTGAATCATATCAAAACCATATTTACAAACCAGGTTGTGTCAATTTGACCACACACAGCATAATTTGGACCCCTATCCCAAATACCCTGAATGACTCCAGTAGAATTTCTTGTGATCTCTCCTACCTTTATGTTACTTTTTGGATTCATGTTATAATGACTAAGAGGATAAGGTACTACCCCAAGGGGTCGTAGTCCCATCAAATATTCTAAACAGGGACTTATTAATCATGGCCAGAGGGTAAGAGGAGGTAGTGCACCTCAACTCCCCTAACCATGAGCTCCGTCCCACACTCTACAGGAGCCTGTTGTTTAATGGAGTGATCACTGTGCTACTTCATTGGCCAGACAGCATTCCCCTGCAAATGACTGAAAACACGACTTGTCGCTGACTCAGGTTGCTGGATAGTGGTTGATGGATGTAGTCGGTCAAGATCCACAGGCCCAAACCTGATGTGAGGACACTAGTTATGTGGTGGCAGATTCAGGAAACCAGACAGACACCCTTAAGTTAACTGTGAAAACAGAACAAACATATGAATGCATCATGGAAACAGGAGAAGAGAGATATAAGTCCTCATCATTCATAAATAGTTTGGGCTGTGTGAGAGTAGGAGTCCAGGGGAGAGGAGGTGTGTGGTTGGTGGAAGGAGATGTGACTGTTCAGATAGGTGAGCCCTGAGATGTGTAGTGCCTTGATGCTTGGTAATCCTGGCAGAGAGGGTGTTCTCATAATCCAACAGCTGGTGACTAGGACATGATTGACAGTTTTTCTGGTGTTGCTCGGGAGCCATCTAAAACAATTCCTCAGCCTCTTCAGAGTGTGGAAGCCGGATGCAGTGACGACATTGACTTGTGCGGTCATGTGCAGTAAGCTGTTGATGATTATTCTGGCGTGGATTCTGAGTGTGGGGCCGAGTTCGAGCCGACCACCAGATGGAGTCCCATGGTGAGGTGTTCCTGTCGAAGATCACTACTTGTGTCTTGTTGATGTTGAGCTTGAGTCAGTTGCCCATCAACCAGTTAGCATCTTGTTTCTTATGTCGGGGGGTCTCGTCCGAGAGGGATAGAGTGAGTTGCATGCCGTGTATCCTCTGTCAAGGATCATGCGGATGATGTCTGTGGTGGAGATGATTAGTGCTGTTTCTGTACTGTGGTTGGGCCTGAATTCGGACTGGTGGTTGTTGAGGTGGTCAGTGAGGCGTCAATTGATTCGTTTCTCTAAGACTTTGCTGGGCATGATAACAGGGAAGTGGGTCTGTAGTTGGAGAGCGTGGCTGGGTCATACGATGTTTTCTTGAACAGGGGCATGACATGACAGTGGCATATTTCCAGGTGTTGGGGAATGTGGCTGAGCCAATGCAGACATTGAGGATGAGTGTTAGTGCTTCCCTGATTGGTAGGAATCCTTTGATAAAGGCGTGGCGGGGCAAAGATCAGATGGAATCGCCAAGTGGATAGTCTTCATTGTAGCAGCTATTTCGATGTTGGTAATGACAAGACACGCGGTCTGGGTTTGTTCATCGGCTATGATGAGAAGTTGAGTTGCGACGATGCCGGGGTCCAGTTGATGGTCGAAGCTGCTGTATATGGAGGTAATTTTGTTACAGAAGAATTCAGAGAGCTTGTTGGAAAGGTCTTGTGAGGGGTTGGTGTTGCTAGAAGCAGCAGACGGCATTGTGAAATCTTTCAAGATTCCCTTGCTGCTGTTAGTGCTGGTGTTGATGCAAGAGCTGTGCGCTTGGTGTTCCGTATCCACTGGTGGTAGTGTCCAAAGGCTGATTTACAGATGTCTTTAGCTGCGGTGTCTTGATTTGCTCTCCATTTGTACTCCAATTGTGTGCATTGGCATTTCGTCAGCGCAACTTCCTCTATGTACCAGCTGGCCTGTGTTTGGGCTGTTTCAGTTGGGTTGCACTGGAGGTGAGACAGGGTGACAGTACATGCGATTTAGGTTCTTGATGGCTTTCGGCAGTTGCTTTTGTTCTTGGGCCGGTACTTGAAGAGGGCACAATCCCCCTCTTCTGGATGCTTTTCTGGCTGCGGCATGCGGTTCCGATGGTAGTAGGTCTGTCGTGGTGCAGGATGGGTATGCTGAAACCGACATGGGCGTGGTTTGTCAAGGTCATAGTTGAGGGCTTGTTGACAGTGATGTTGCTGATTGAGAAAAGAAATCGGGTCCAAGAGGTGTCTGGAGGTGTGTGGGATCAGTAATGTGCTGGGTGAGGCCAAGATTTCTGAAGAAGGGTCTTAGAGTTTGAATTTTTGCGGTCTTGTAGTTAAAAATTAAGGTTTTTGAGGAGGATGAAGGTGCTGGCGTAGATGATCAGGGGTGTGACAAAGTCTGTGATGTAGATGGTGAAATTAGTACGGGGTCCTAGTGGGCTGTATATGAGGATTCAACCCAAGGAGAAGTTGGGTGTGATGCGTATCTTAAACATGAGGTGCTCCATGTAGCTGTTGGGCGTGTCGGTGGTGCAGCTGAGGGTATCTTTGAATATGATGGTGACTCCACCTCTGGGGTTGTGCTGATGGTCTTGCCTGGTGATCTTGTAGACGGCGGGGATGGCTGTACCATGTCTGGTGCTGAAGTTGACTTTAGATATATTTCTGTGAGAAAGAGCAGGTCTGGAGTGTGGTTGTGCAGTAGGTTCCATATCTCCATGGCATGTTTGGTGAGTGGGCAGGTATTGAGGATTATGCATGCAACTATGGTGTTTGTGTGGTGTTTGGACTTTGTGAGTGTGCGAGGGTAGCTGGTTTCTTGGAGTGGAATGATGTTGGTGCTGGAGTGATCGATGTACGGTGTGGAAGAGTGCACAAGATTTAGCACTAGGCACATCTGAATGCTCCTTACGTGTTGTGTGGTGTGGCAGCAGTGTGGAGAGCAGCAGCCAGGTTTAAGAGCATGGAGGAGAGTAGCAGGACGGATAGGAGGAGAAACAGGGATCTTGGCTGTGGTTGCAGCCCAGGTACAGACAGATGCAGACAGGCTTGCCTTTGGTGCACCCACTGCATGCATCCTTTGCATGTCCATCAAATAGATCCTGGGAGGAGTGCAGGGCATGGTGGGCTGGAAACCAGTGATGTCACATCCTGTGCAAAAGAATAATGAGAAATCATAAATATGCTGACGTTTAACCAGTTGAAATGGTAGAGGTCTTGTATGGAGAAGGTAGGTAGATGCTTTAACTGCAACTAAAATTTAAGTTGATAGAAGCTTTTGCAACAGTCTACCTAGGAGAATACTTAGGCTTTGCTGAGGATACTGATAACGTTGTAGCAAATAGTTCTAGGTGTTGCTACCTCTTGATCGCCATGTCTACACAGATTTGTGTTTTGCCTGAATTTGTCTTAGGCTCTGTTACTATTTGTGGAGCCCATGGCTTTGGACCTACTGTTGAGTTATTGATGACATGGCTGAATAGAAAAGTTGTTCTTCAGCATCGGGTAGCAGATGAATGACTACGACAGTTGTGTGCAGTGAGGCTGGCAGATTGTGCAGTGTGACTGAGCCTTTGGGTTTTGCCAAACATTGTCAGTGTACCCGGAACTTGTTCTTCAAATCATGAGTGGTGATCAAGTTGAAAGTCATTGTGATTAATTAGGAGCTACACCTTGACACGGCTGAGAAGATCAGTTGCAGGAGCATAACTTTGCAGCACGGAATGCTACTGTGAATTCAGACCAATTTGTTCTTTCATCATAGTAAACTTGTATAGTGCTTTATACTGGAAGAGCAATAACGACTCTATTGTGCCTCAGAATTTGTCATGGTTTGCCACTGGGGATTTGATACCACAAGGAAACATGCCGACGTTGACTGCTGAGAGATGGAGTTTGATTGCTATCCTCTCGTATTCTGACGCACAAGTTATATTCCAACTGACACGTTTGTGACACTGAAGTATGTGGCTAGTTGCATTGAAATGCTTTTCATTACGTTGTTTCTTAGTTGGCTGCAGTTATTTCCCAAAGCATTGAATAGCCCCCCCCAATTCCACGTCTTGAATTCCACAAGAAGCTGAAGATCTTGCTTTTCAATTAACCAACCTACCATATATAGGGCGAGGCACACACATGCTTCACGCCAGGATACCCTTGGGGTGATAGTGCACTTTACAAATGCACATAATATCCCATGGTGGCCAAAACAGTACAAGAACAATAAAAGGTGAACCTCCCTCTGTGCCATTGTTTCAACTGTAGTAAAACTCTACCTGTCTTTGGCAAATCAAGGAAGGAAAATGATCCACTACTGGACAAACAATCTTTGGTACTGCAAAAAGGTGGGACTCACACTTCATCTTGACAAATCTCAGTTCTAGCACTGTATGTAAGGGAATGTAATCTCTCAAGGGCAAAGGTTTCTCTAGTTGTCCACATATCAAGCAAAACTTTATAAAATTATTTATGACCTTGCATAAGCAAATGATGTAGCTTACTTCAACAAAAAGCTATCCATTGAACAGATGGTAAAAGCCAGACTAATGCGGCATAGAAACATACTGGGACAGCACAAATAAGGCCATAATTTGACCAGCCATACATTTTCTTAAGTCTGGAGGGTCACAGAGACAGAGAGCAAATGCTTTCACCTGTATCTTTCATTGTCTTGTATATGTGCCCTGCACCTGTGAGGTAATCCAACAAAAAGTCTTGTGGCCACAAGCAAATGGGATGGAGAGCAATTTATGTAAACGTTCGAGAAGATGGTCTAAAGAGCAGATATACAGCAAGCTACCAGTGAAACAAGCACTAGGTTAGGTGCCAAGAGACTACAGATACATTCTGCAGAGCAAAACAGGTTGCTGTCCACAGGAAATTTTCTTTGGCTGGCAAATAAAAGTTAGGGTTCCTCAAACAAAGCCCATATCCCTGAAAGGTCGTAAGCCAACATAAATAAATAACCAATCAAACCCACAGTCCAAAAATGAAAACGTACATTCTCTGGAAAAAACTCCCCAAAAGACATTTCCGGAGATATCGTCATACGAGAAAGACAGACACAAGCATTAAAACCACGCCCCTGGTGGTGATGAGAATAAAGTCAAGTTCACTGCTGTGTTCAACCAGTAATAGTATCAAGCCGACAGTATCACTTCAAAAGGTACCATGAGCTTCAACCAAGAAATCTGCCTTCTGCAACAGATCTCATGAACGAATGTGCTGGCGCCCGAGAACCACAACGACTCTGAAAGTCTAAAGATATACTGCACTAAACTCTATCTCTATTCTGGCTACAGTGCAACTGAATATCTCCCCATATGCTACAAAGCAGTGCCAGGGAGGCTCACTGCCAGTGCCCTGTACGGTATGGTACTCTCTAAGAATTAGTTGACCCCAACAGCTTACTTTCACTTTCTGTAAGTCTTTGACAGACTTGCTAATTCCTAGGAAGGATAGTCAGGCATGGGTTGCTACAACACCATGTTGCTGCCATCTTGGTTCCTCATAATAGTACTGGTGCAATAGTACTCCTCCACAGGTTTATTTGTCCATTTGGCCTCTGATTTCATATCTCAAGCAAGTCTCTTTTTTAACATATCAGACCAGGCGCTATGCACACCACCAGGCCCAAATCAGAAGGGCGTTTGCAATTGTGGAATGTGCCTAAGAAACTCAACTCACAAATCTGCACTAGAACACAAGTGAACGATTACCATAGGAAATATAAATGCAGAACAGCCAAATCGTACACCATGTATAATTGTAAGTTTTAATTCTTATATACGTATCAATTTAGACAAAGACAAAGATTCTTAAGCAAACAGTTATTCTCACACAGGTGCGAATTTTTATAACTTACACTGCTGTGCAAATATCATCTTCAGTGCTATAGGCAAGTGAAATCTTGCCACATTCTACACTGGGAATGCGCCCTTACTTGGTGCCTACAGAACAACAGGTTATCGCACCCCGTTGATGGTGGCAACCATCTCAGAAGCCTCGTATTGCCTCTTGGCGTCACCAGCCTGACAATGTATTTACTCTTAGGCAGTGGTTTAAATGGGCCGGTACTGTCCGGTACTGAGTACCGGCACTTTTTTATTTTGAGAGGGAGAGTACCGGCACTTCTCAAGAAAAACGTAATACTTTTAATTGGGGAGTACCGGCACTTCTCAGAAACAAGCAGGTACTCTGCTACAGAGTACCTGCACTTCTACTTTTCCATTTCAAGCACTGCTCTTAGGCAAATAGTGATTTCATACCCAAGTACTGATTTTTGGACCCTGGTTACAAATGGCACAGTTTCTTCTGCGATAGTTATTCCACATGTTAACATCGGACACCGAGGTGCTCGAAATGTACTCTGTGCAATAATCAGTCTTCCTCACTCTAGCTTCTTATTAGTTCATTTTCTGTTCATGTGGAATCCTTGAAAAAAAATGAAGCATTTATTTCATCCACACAAAATCATTCCCTATAAAATACATCAGCGTAACCTCTATACCAATTATTACTTGAGATGCCTCGCTTTTGGAAAGCATGGATAACTATAGTGTGTAATGCTTTCCAAGGCACTGCTTGGCCGGTCTGCAGCATCTCATGCTGGAGTAAATTATCCAGTCTTGTGCTGCCGACATTATACATTTTGTAACCTATCAGGACATTGGAAAGACGTTAATAGTGTTTTCCACTCTTAGATAAACCCTTGGCTCAGCTATGTCCCATTCCTGACAAGTCTCAACTTAGCAGCCCTTGCGCTGTTCCTAAGCTCCATTGAACCGTCCATCCGAGCCCTTCTCCTTCATCTTCTCCAAAACTATCGGGTCTGCCTGTTCAATCTATGATAGAGCTGCCCTCCCAGGAGGCTAAGCATCTTGCTACTCCTATTCTCCGATGCACTTCTCACATACAGTGATTAGCCTCTCGGTCACTGTACTCTCTGTCTCCAACTTCCACATGATGTGATAGCAGGTACCTATCGCCTGTCCAGCAAGTACAGATTCAGTTTATGTAAGTGTGGTTTTGGCGAAACATGATGAATCTGGCAACTATGTGGCAATCTCAAGAAATGCTGCATTAAAGTTTTCCCCTGAAGATGGGTGTTCAGTCTGAAATGCACTGGGTTGCCAGGGAGGTTGACAATTACCTGATGAAGAACACTCATTTTAACAGGAGTTACACTGATGCATTATTAAGAGAAGGATTTAGTATGGGTGAAACACATCATTTTTTCATAGACCACCTATGGACAATACATGAACTAATGAGTTGGAAGAGTGAGGAATTAGATTTTGTAAGAGAGCAAATGAGCCATCTGGAATAGGAGTAGCAGAGCCTGAAGAGGGTGACACAAACCACTGTTTGGTGTGTGCAGTGATCTGTGTAAGTGCGTAGTTCTAGGACTAGAATGACATTACCTCTTGTGCACACAAAGAGAGTAAAAGTTGAATAACCAACAACTGAAGTTATGGTTAGAAGTGCCAGTACGGTTTATTAGTGTCTTTCCAGACATAGCTAAGCCTGGCCGGCCTTTTAAAGAGATTGTAGCAAGAATTATGACAGTACAAATCTCCTACCAGTAGGGTTTGTCTAACTGGGTAATCAACACCAAATCCTTGCCTACAAAGGTAATCTGTAAGATTTAATAGAACAAAATATATGTCTGTAGACCTTAACACAAGGCAAAAATAATTCATTTTGAAAGGCCTATCGGCTTGAACACATGTATTTCATAATAAATAAATCAAGCCTCTTGCCTTTGTCACAACATTTCCAAATAAAAAAAAATGAGATCAGCTCTTATCTATGGCATTTGAAATAACCTTTCCCAGTGAACCAATAAGACCTATGACCTTCATTGTTAGCTCTTCCCCAGAACCAACTCAGAATACTGCATTGCGCATAAGCTTTCCCACAATGACGTATACTGTAATACAATTACAAATATGAACAAATGTACAGTTCCCAAACAATATAAAATCCCTCTTAAGAGGGCTGATAAGGATCATCATAATGCAAACTTCTATCCCTATAGTTAGTTAAATGGGACACTAACACCAGAACCCTTTCTTACTACAGTAATCTGGAATATTCCATGTAATAAAAAACCTGCGTAGAGGCTTTAGCACAGGTATAATAACATTCTACGCCTATTGCCTTTAACACAAAATATGTAAATCAGTCCCACTGGCTTTGTCATAACTTTCACAATAAATAGATCAAACCTATGAAATACGACAACTCTGTTCCCAATGAATAAATAAAGCCTATCCAGTGGTTCCCAACCTTTTGACTCCTGAGGACCCCCACTGAATCACTACTAGAAGCCGGGGACCCCTAAGCAGTTTGTACAATTTTAATTTCAGACATTAAAACAGTAATTCGCACAAAATACATAAACAAGTACACACCAAACAAATAATTGAATTGCTAATGATATAATTATTTTATATTGAAAAAATATGCAAAAATCCAAACATTTTAATGGGAAGGTTGGTGCTGCATCTTGGAAACTAACTTTTCAATATTTGGTTTTGTTTAGGAAGGCTGAATCCTCAGGTCAGATTCTACATCTCCCAGACGATTTCTGTTTTTATTTTTTAGGTATATAAGATCTGAGAATGCTTTTTTCACATAAATGTGGTGGGGAATGGAAGTAAAACCACAGGAGCCTCTCATATCGCCATAGCCTTTCTGTCACATGTAATTAATTTGTTATATATCACCTCTCATACCACTGTAGGGTGTTGGTGAACGTTGCAGGGGACTACAAGGTGCAGGATTTACATGTCATCAACACTGGTAGGCATTTTCTAAGAGGGCTTGGTCTGGAAAAGCACAAACTCAGGTTTCAGAACATAACACTGGTTAGGGTTGACTTTAATAATAAGAATGTATTTCTACGAAAGCAAACCCAATGAGGGACTGGGAAAAACAAGCTTTCTAATTTGTGCCATGCAATTTGCATGCAGATCTTTGATGGCAGTTCATAGCTCACTCTGCTATGTTATGACTGTAATTTATAAACTGCATAGTAACAAAAGAATCTCTGTAACAAAAGCAGTAACCCACTGTGCTATGCACATAAAATACTGTTCTTTGCAGCAGGCATATTAACCATCTGCGCTACCTTAGATGAGTCAAAACTGCCACTAGACAAAATTCCCATCTTGCTCCAGCAGGTACAATAATCACCAGAGTTATCTTGAAGCTTTTATGTTCTTTGCAAAGCTGCTGGTTTTACACTGAACTTTGAGGACTTTTACATTGCTGCACAAATAAAAACACGCACGTGTTACTGTTAGAGGCCCCAGCTGGAGAAGTGCCTTTCTCCCGGCCCAGGCCTGTGGACCCCATGGGAATGTGTTACAGACACCTGGGGGTCCGCTGACCACAGGTTGGGAACCGCTGGCCTATACCATTAACTTGTCACCATAACCAACCGTGATATATTGAAGTGTACATAAATTAGCAACCATCATGCACACAGTCATTAAATTTAAAATATGTACAAAATTACAATTGGCAAAACAATATAAAACCTCTCTCAAAATGGCCTCACAGGAATTAACACAGAGAAAATAGTCTACACCATGCATTTGTCAGAGTGAGTGACCAACACCAAAAACTACAAGGCAATCTGTGAGATTACACTTAACCCAATACCCTGTTACACAATGTGATGATACTCCACCTATTTAACTGCTGCTGGATCGTAATTTCATATGTCATAGCGGCTTTCCTCCCAAGATACATGGGAAAAACATTTTATCACCATATCTCCTGAATCAGGTTTTAAAGTAATGTACTTTCACTTTATTTAGATTTGCCCATTATATTTAAATTGTTTTTTTTAGGAATTTTATTGGGCTAGGCTGGATTGATCTATGCAAAATTGTAATAAGGTCTGTACAGCTATTATGAATAGAAATATGTCAAGCAATACTAGATTTTACTAGGAAGGCATTACAATCATGAATTGTCTTGGATTAAGAACCACTAGGAAGCTGTAAGCTATGTGCTAGATTAATTTTTATGATATAATATACTATGTATTTATGTTTTATGGTTTTATGGTTTTGATGCTGAATAAATAATTTATCTCTCTCTCGATAATACTCCACACTTAAAAGCCTATTGCCTTTAAAAATGCTTTTCACATAAATAAGGCAAGAGTACTACTGTGTCATACCTTTTCATGATTAAACAGATCAGACGCGGGGCATCAGTTATAAATCTTCCCTGTGAACCAACAAGTCATTGGCTTGTCAAAGAACCAACTAAGGCCTACTGTGTTAAGCATAAGATTCCCCACAAGGCACCATGAAAGTTACAGTCACAACATTACAAATATATATATATACAAAATTACAGTTGGCAAAACAAAGTATTATCTGTCCTTGGGGGCCTAACAAGGCTTATCACTGTGCAAATCTTCAATCCCCAGTGTTTTCCATAGTTGGTAACCAACAACAAAACCCTTCCCATTGTAATCTGTGGGGCACAATGATACAAAATACTTCCTTGCAGGCTTCATTACAGAGTAACAACAATCCACCCTTGAATGCCAATTGCCTTTAACATATGCTTTACACAATAAAGGTGACTGTCCTACAGCATTTGCATTAACTTTTCATAATAAACAGATTAGGCTTGTAGCTTTGATCAATGTCTTGTTGATATAACTAACTCAGTTCCACTGTACTAAGTGGACACCTTCCCACGATTCAAAAAGTGTAATAAAAGTACTCTCTTAACAACTCAAATTCAATCAAATGTATACTAGGGAACCAACATGTGGGTGGAGCCTAAGCCTCTTCCTCAGTAGAGTTTCTGAAATCTTTTTATCTTGATCACATAAGGTTATGACAGCTGCAATGGCAAGACACCTCTAGTAAGCATATACATTTTATCTAACTTGCACCACACCATGCAGTGCTTAAGCCCTCAAGGCTGACATACAGCAGCCATTGGTTGTTATCATGTCGCTAAGTCTTACAGAAGGCAAGCTCCTAAACAAGTGCTGAATCTTAAAAAGTGTTTTAACACAAGTATCAATTCTCATACAGGTACTTTTTATTACAATGTACTCAATATTACACAATTATTGAATCTTCCATAAATGTGAGTTTTTACACAAGCATTACTTCCTATAAAAGTACCAACCCTTCCATGAGTACTGAGTCTAACACAAGCGTCTATTTTAACAATATGCTGATTCTTACATTAAGTACTGCTTCACACACATTCTACTCGTACTGGTTCTTACAAAAGTGCCAATTACCAATTTCTGCTTAGGGCCTGATTACGAGAATAGGTAGTAATTATCGCACATGATAAATAATGATACAAAGGAGTATGCTATTTATCCAGTGCAATAACTACCACTTATTCTGAGTAGTTGGGGAACAGCATGCTGATTTTGGTGTTTAACACACCAAAATCCACATGATACAGTAAATACCGTATGGATTTCCCATGTTAAATTTCAGCAAGTTTGACCTTCCAAAATGTAATGATGATTGAGTTATTTAAGGTACTAAGGAACCACATGTATGAACATTTGGAATTGCAATTTCTTAATTGGGATTCCATGCGAAACGGAATTAGGAAATCACAATTCCAAATGTAAAAAACTCCACTGAATTTCTTTTGCGATTCCCAGTGGGTCGCAAACAGACCTACCTCATTAATGTTAATGAGGTAGGTGGCAATTTGTGACCCACTGGGAATGGCAAAAATCACAGGGGTGGTGGCCTGCTGGGGACAGCAGACCACCATGTTTGTGACTTCTTTTAAATAAAGTAATATTTTCTTTTAAATGCAGCACGTTTTTTTTTTTTTTTAAAGAAAAACGGGATGCATTTAAAAAGAAAAAAATGAAATGTTTCAGTTTCATTGTTCAAGAGTAGGGAGTGGCCCATGGCACTACTGCCTGCTCTTTAAAAATAGTTTTGCATGCATTCACAAAGGGGAGGGGGTCCCATGGTTAACAGAAATCGGGGCTAACTGAGATAGTTTTGCTACCGCATTCATGGTCACAAAGCAATCAGACATACCATTCAGATTGAGTATTAGGAAGAGACCCCCTGAACACGCCCCTTCCTTCCACCTAATCGCAAATCCCAAATTGCTAGTTGGTAACAAGTTGCTGAATAGCAATTCATGTGGCCCTTAATACCCAACAACTCGAAATTCCTTCCTGTGCGTAAACAAGGGACTACGCCCCAAATCTGAATCTGGTGGTAAATCTCGGGCAATTACCAATAATTAAAATGAATCAATCTTGCGACCTGCTGGTTCTTTCATAAGTACTGATTTAGGGGCCCGCTGGCCTCCGCAGCACGCGGGGCACCAACACTACAGGGGCCTCAACATTTCTTTCAAACCCGTTCAGGCCAAAGATAATAAATATCTGTGGGACATGGGAGACTCGGGGGGCCCTCTTCACATTCTGCGGGGGGGGGGTGGCAGTAGTTTGCGTTATGCTACTGCGCTGAACTTCAAACAAGAAGCGTTTGTAACAAAGACAGTGTTCCCCCCCCCCCCCCCCCCCCCACATCCAGACGGATTTTTTAGCAGCAGGATGGAGTCTGCGCTGAATGCTTTCAAAGCATCGACAAAGAACTATGATTTATGTTTAGGTGTTTGCTTGTAATTCCCGGGGCTTGCCAAGATATCCAGGCGAGCTAGGGGAAGGGTGGAACCGAACTGGAACAGGGAAATGGTTCCCGTGCTCGTTGCTACCGCTGTTAAAAACAGACAGCAACGGGAACAGATTCCAGTGTTAAACTTTAGCCAGAACTAGAAGCCAGGTGCCTTTGCACTGTTACTACACGGTGTCAAAGAATGACTGATGTGCGATTAACAGAACATGTGCCTGTGTGTTACATGCGTGTTATTACTGTATGCGAAAAGCTATTCTTCACTTCACAGATTCGTTACATGTACTCGTAACAGCATATTAACGCACAGACCCACACATTCTACTACTCGTATGCTTTATTCTGTAGAAGTGCAAAATAATAAAGGTACAAAGCACAGAACAGAACTCTCTAAGCTGCAAACTTCGTAATTTTGTCAAAGCATACATTGATAACGCTACAGTTAAAATGCAGCGGCCCCCACACTTTACGTGAAGATTAAGCGTCTCAACTGACGTTAAAGTTCAAACTGCCACCATCAAAAGATATGATGGATTTGGAGATGGAGTGAAGTGTGGGAACTTTAGTAATGCGAGACACCGGTCATAACCCCAGTCGTGCAAAGCGCGAAAACGAGACAGGAATGCTCAAAAACACTGCCTCAGAAAACGATGCACCCAGGGATCCAGGCAAACGCAGGATGTATCTGGCCATTGGACACATGCACAACTGGACATGGGTTGATAAAGAAGGCACACCAAGGAGGAGATGACAGCTCAAGTCTGTTCCTTCAGGCTGTGCCCAGAACAAACGAGTGAGCATCAAATATAATGCGGACTGGATGTAGCCGCCACCCTAGAAAGACACACCAGGGATGAACTTGAACCACAACTAGGCCTTGCTACTGCCAGCCCAACACTGCTCAAATTACTGCCAGTCTTGCATTTATGTGCTACAGGATCCTTCTAAATGGCCCCTCTCAGCCAGCATTCAATAATATATTACAGCAGGTGCTAACAACCATCTCATGACAGCGCAAACACATCAATAATCTTTACCACTGAAGTAGCTACCCTGCGTGGATTCCAGACCAAATTCAATCAGCTTGCCAGCTTTCCCAATGTTATTAAATGTACAGATTGCACTCTTGCAGAACTCCCCCCCTGAAAGCTAGAAAGCTAGAGGACAGCTGTACAAGAACCTAGACATAAACATGGAAGTGATGAATGATGCAAGCTCCGCCACCACACGTAATTTGTGTGTTTCTGTGTTCCAAGTAAAACACAATTATCCTCAGATCCAACTGCAAACCGGAAGTCATGGCAGCAAAACATAACCACCAGACGTGGCTGCTGGACCCCAAAGTGCACACATTTGTGTGCCTGAGGGGGCCCACTACAGGTCTAGATCAAAAAGTACACTGGAGTGGTATCCAGCACAACATCATATGTCCAAAAAACAAATAACCCCACTACAGGTTCCACACACATGTTGCCGTTCCTACGCAAATTATGCTCACACGCAGTCATGTGGTGGTATAATGGGTACTGCACCTAATGATGGTGCAGAATATATGACCAGTGTAAAGATTATGCATCAGTGACAACCATGTAAAGATCTGCGTTCCTGACCTCAATGAACGCAACAATATCAACAGATGTCGGACATTCCTTAGGACATCCATGAAGAATTGAAGCACTATAGGCAGGACAAAAGATATCCTGAAAAACATGTTGAGATGTTTACGCAGTGGACACCCTTCTATACTCCCTCTAGAAGGTGTGTCTGATCGCAGTATTACGTTGCACCCTACATCACATTGCAATGCAGTGGGGCGTGTTCTTTCCCGGGCAAGACTGGGTTAACATTGACATGAAAATGACAATAAAGACATGTCCACATACACTGACCTGCGTCAGAATATCATAACCTCAACTACAGTCAAAAACCACTACACATGCAAGTCACACTCCAACACAAACGGATATTCAAGTGCCCAACAAACACATCAAAGAGAAACCATTGCTAATAGGAACGCAGAGATAAACTTAATCTACAACTAGACATTAATACAGTCGACATCACATGAATTCACATGTGGAGAAAGGACAGAAGGTTTGGGTGGAGGTACTAATTTTAATGCTGTGTGAGACACCCCTAGACAATTGCTTCATGTTCCCTCCCTCTACACTTGGCCCAGTTAGCCATCTGTCCCAACAAACCAGGGCAAAATGTCCAGTGATTGGGGTACTCGTGTTGGGTTGATGGAACTGCTACAACCACATCAGGTACCCAATGAATGGGTCCGCTGTGCAGATCTCTTTCTCCTCATCCAGCTAGTACCATCACCTCATCCGTCTAGTGCAAAATACACCAGAGCCATATGCAGTGGTATAATCAGTCAATGGATTTTTGGTACCACTGGTTGCACCGTTGTAAAAATATTTGCATTGTGCTGGCAGTAAGGGCCGAATGAGGAGCATTTTCTCTTTCATGGATCGTGGTGTTTGGCTCATCAGAATTGTTTTTTGGAAACATACATCTTACTTTGAAAGAGGGAGTCAGAGCCTTAAATCCATTGCCTAGGAAACTGTTCACTGTTTCCACCAAAGGAAATGATCACTTCCTCAACGTATATTTACTACCTCGAAATATAGGTTGGCTAATTCAATGTTGCTTTTCACTTGGAAAGCATGGAAAATGTGTAAATATTGCATTAAAGAGGGCGACATTCGAATGAGGCCTAACAGGAACAATTTGGTTTACGTCTGCATAGGGTCCAACTGATTATATGCTCACCGTTAATACATTAAAAGTGCATTCATTTTAAATGAAGTCAAATTGGCCACTTTGCACAATCAAAACTTCACTTTAAGTTCATTTATAATTTTTTCTATCAGGATATTTTTCTTTCAAATATATTAATTTCTACTACTTGGTGCCCTTGAATGTACAAGATGCCTCAGAATATACACGTTACGTCAAAATAAACTGCCTCAACACACGCGTTTCCCAGAAAAAAATATTCACCTCAGAAAATACTCTCATCGGGTGCACTTCATGTCTACAATCATGCGCACGTCCTATAATTTTACTTGTTCACACTCAGAGTATATCCACTGTTTGAAAACCCAGCGCCCCCGGCAATACCTATTTCCTTTGGACTTACACAGTGCCGCAGACGTTAATGGCTGCCCCAGGAAATATCTCCTGCCATAGAAAGCACTGCAGACTTCAGAAAGTGCCCCCTGTCTCCTTATATATTCACGGTCGCAGAATACATGACTCAGATCTTACTCTCCGCCTTGAACATATCACTCACTGCTTCACAGTGCAGCAACTACTCAAAAACTGGCAGTCCTTGCCTCTAGAATATACAACGCCTCTGAATGTTCTAATGTCTGAGTAAACATCTTGGTACTTGCAAATAAGCACTTTTACTTAACATGCATAATGCCTCAAAATATATTAACTTCTCAACATGCCTGTGGCATCTAAAGGTACCATATCTACTTGTCTTTTAAGTTTGCATCCAAAAGTACTCTGTCCCTCTAAAAGTATTCTTCCCCACGTGTCTACTGATTCAGATAATGCTCTCTACCTCAAAATAACCATTTCCTCAGAAAATGCACACATTGCTTAAGAACATGCCTACTGTCTCAGAACATACCCAATACATTAGAAAACGGTCAATACTTCTTAATGCACTAATTGCTTCAGAACTAGTTGCTGCTTCAAGAAATACACTTGGTCTTCAAGTATACTCACTACCTTAAAGTACTGCCTTAGAACACTGCTTCAGAACATACCCACTACATCAGAAAATAGTCTTAACACAAACCACTTAGCAACATACACATGAATTGCCTTAGAAGCAAGCACTGCATCTCAAACTACCAAATGTACACTGCTAAATGCAAACACAGCCTCACAAAACACTAGCCGACATGAAATGTACCAAAAAAAGCCCTTAATAACCTGGTGCCCCCAGAAAATAGTCACCGCTTCGGTAAATACTTTATACTTCAGAAATAAGAATTTTCTAAGAGCATGCTATTATCTTCAGAAAATACCCAGTGCCCCACAGGAAAACCACTGGCTAAGAGAATGACGCGCCACAGGTTTCACTAACTGCATCAAACTGACGCTGTGAAAAGCCCCTCCTTCAGGAAATAAGTATTACAATAAATATTTTTTAATGAACACCAATCGCTGCCTCGCAACACACTTCTGGGTAAATACCCACTACCTCACAAAAATGCAACGGGAAATGCCTGCTGCCTCTGAGTGTACCCAGTACTTCATACTGCACTCAAGTGCCTCGGAATGTAGTCACCACATCAGAAAATATCCACTGTCTCATGATATAGCCACTCTGTGAATGCAGAAATGCACCTGGGCGTGCCCCTAGACATGCTCAATGCCTCAGAACATACCTTTCGCCTCGGCACAAATATACTGTCTCAGAAAATACTCACACCTTCGGAGTATGCTCACAGCTTTAGAACACGGTAACGGTCTAAGAAAATACTCACTGACTCACAAAGCACTCTCTTCCTTGCAAATTAGTAAACACCCTTGAAAAACACAGAACTTCAAAAAATACAAGCTGCTTTGGATATACTCAGTGACCTATAATACTTAATGAATTAGGAAATATTCACTGCCTCAAAAAATGCTTCAGAACATGCACAGGAGCCAGAAAACATAATTTGTATAATGAAATATCAATGACAACAACCAGTGTTTTATTATATACTCCCTGCACTAAAATATGTAGATTCACTAGAATATATATTAATTACCACAAATCATACCGGTGCCGTCAAAATATAGTAAATGTCTCAAAACATAGATAATGCCTCGATATATGTCCCCTGCATTAAAATATTCAAACTCTGAGAAATTCCCAATGTTTCACAAACTACGTGCCTACCAAAATACTTCCAGCCTTAGAGCACACTCATGAATTACCTCACCATATGTGTGTGGTCTCAGGAAATGCTAAAGGCCTTGGAAAATACTCACTGCCTGTGAATGCAATCAATGCCCAAATGCATTGTGACTGCCTGACAATATCCTTACTGCTTCAGGAAAATATTTTGCCACAGAAAAGAATCGATGCATCAGAAAATACTAAAGTTTCGGAATTTAGAAACTGCCTCACAACGTGCAAGCCTCAAAATATATCCACAGCCTCAAAATGTATCCCTTGGGTCAAAACATTGTGCTACAGAAACAAATCTTTAAAGCATCCATTTTTTTTTTCTAAAACCATCCACTGACCTTATATATGTTGCCTCATCAAATGCCTAATGCAATAGCCATTGTATCTAAAAATAACCAATGCAAAGGAAATACCAAGTCACTATGAAAAATTCTACCACTCTGAATGTATCCCAGTTTCTGATTGTATCCGATACATCACAATGTACCCACTGCATCATGTTAAATTCACAGCTTCAGACTGTAACTACTGCCTTAGAAAATACTGTTTCAAAAAATACACAACGCCTTATAATTTAATTTGGCTCAAAAAACCAAACACTAACTTAGAAAGTACCTCATTAAGAAATACCTGCTGCATCACTGCCTTACAAATGTATCATAAAGTCACAGAATATACCCACTGCTTCCTAATGTACCCAATACCACCGAATACACTCACTGCAGCAGAATGTACACACTGATTCAGAATATATTCTGCACTAGGATAATTCAATTAAAACAGATATAATATATAAAATATATTACACTTGTATAGTTTGTGGAAAAACATGGACCTTTAGAACAGGACAAATCTGAAAGGATAGCACCATTTTAAATGTTTAAAATGTAAATATATATGATACAAATAATCACTTACATAGATCGAAACTACTACCGGAAGTGTGAACAACATTCCCTTGGATGGTTGCTGGACACATTCCTGGTGTACCTTTTCTCTTGCACACAGTTCACAGAAATCTGTTTTACGCTTCTGTTCTATATAAATTATTTAATGGAAACATAGGTACTAAAAATACGTTTGAAAAACAGAGATAGTGGTTTATTTTACAGACTCGCCTATTAGTGATATGGTGTGGGATATAATATATAAAGGGTTATTTATATACACATTGATTTTGAGATGAAAATAGACACAATAAATAGTTATGTTAGAGGATTTTGGTCACCAATTAAAAATATACAATTGGGTTTGCTTGACTAGAACAGCTGCTGCATTGTTGAAAAGTAACTCCCTACTGGAAAGAGGAATGAAATTAGAATAAATTCTTGTGTTGATATGTTTACATTATTTTCCTACTACAATTCACATTTTCCCATGGTCAAATTCTGTGCATAATTCGTGCCCAAACTGTGGTTAAAAAATAAATAAATAACAGGAGTATGGAAGGCAGATGGGGTTCCAGTAATTGAAAGTTGAATTTTGGAAATGTCTCTTCTTTCAAAAAAAAAAAAGTAGGTTTATTTAAAAATAAAAACTGGACTTTGACGATAGAAATGAAGGAATGTGGTATCACTTTAATGGCACCCATGGTAAGAGTTTTAATTTCTATTTCTATGTAATGTTCCCTAATTCTTTAGCTGTTGTACGTGTTGTCATATATCTTGCATGTTACTGGAATGTGACAGTATTTTACTATGTATATTATTGCTGACTTAGACAGATATCAATATATAGAAGTTCTATATGGATAGTTGAAGTTTATGTTTTGATGCCCCACGATGTATTCGTTTTTTCACGCTTCTGCTTATTTGACAATGCACAGCTGTCTATTGTAACTGCATACTACTTGAAATGTTACATACAGTATCTACTGGATATGGTTTTTTTCTCAACCTATTAAATATAATATTCAAAACAAGAATAAGCTCACTGCATCAGAATCCATTTGCGGCCTAAGAAAACACAGCGACCTGAAAAAAATCCACAGCTTCATTAAAAATTCAAAGTTAAATTTACTGTTTCCGTAAATACCCAATATTCTGCACTCGGTAGGGACTTATCTTGTGGGTCAAGGTATTATGTGGAACTCAGAACATCTTGGCCAAGAGAAAAAGCACTCCATCAACAAAGGGTTAGAAAAAATCGGTGGAGGGAGAGATAGAGGGCCACTGTACTGAGAAGGGTAGGGCAAGAGACAACTGGCAGAGAGGCCAAAGCACAATAGGCCAAAGAGATAGCAGCCTGGAGCTAGGAACAGCAATATCAACAGATCAGAAAGAAAAACGAACAGACATCTAGAGTGAATGGACTGAGGCAGCCGGGGCAGGGAGTGAGAGTGATAGAGAGAGGGAAGGCGAAGAGGGAGAGACGGAGACGGTTGTGCATGTGTGGGTGTTTCTTTTTGTGCTTGGTTAACTGCTTAATGGAGGGTCTATAAACCATAAATTTTAATGTAGAATTTCAGAAGTTTCTATTACCATCTGATGATATGAAGTATTAATGCATTTTTCCTACCTGCAAGTGATGCATTCAGCAGGGTCAATGACAACTTTTATAGGTGGCTATTGTCTTTTATAATGTGCAATCTTTGGATTGCATATGTGTGCATCAAAATTATTGTGCCTGTATTACCCTGAAAGCATGCAAACCCAAAGTTACCTATTAACAAAAAGTAAGTTTCCCCTTGTAAGGCAATCGTGGGCATCTGTCAAGTATCTGGAAAAATGTGAACTGAAAAGAGGAGTTGGTTTTGTCTGATTTGGCCACACAGTGTGGAGGCCCCTATGAGGAAGTATCTACTGTGCCGCACAAAAAAGTATTTTGCGTGCCAGGCTCACTGCTTCCGTCCATAGCTCCCGTACTGCTTCCCTACTGGTTGGCTTCAGCCTAGCACACACTACTTCTAGGATACAGTCCATCTATGTGTCAAACCCCTGCCCAACTTCACCCATCATGCATTATCATTCTTCATTTCTGGATGTGGTTAAAATTTTGAATGCACTATGCACCCCCTTCTGTGTGATGCAGCTCAGTTTATGCTACTTACGCTTCTGACCTTGCTCATATATATCCAGATAGGGTTCAATAACTAACACTCACTTTGGGAGCCAATTTGGAACTCCTGCCACAGAGGAGGCTTCTGTGGCAATGCCTTGGTTGATCCACGGTGCCAACTCCCTGATTTTAGTAGTAAGATTAGCCTGCTCTGAGACCACGGCTGCACTGCTCTGACTATGTTGTTGTTCCTCAATGGCTGCAACAGTCCTACTGCAGAAGCACCAGCCTGTCCTGTGTCCAACCAACATCATCTTGCACTACCCTGTGATGACTGCCCCTCCCCAATCTAATTTCTGTCTGCCCTACACCAGTGCCTTGAGGTCAGTGTGGGCAAACAAGCTCTTGTTGTCCTCTGTGAAGCTGCCATGAAGGCTGGGTTATGTGAGCACCTATGCTAGGAATGAGACCCAGCACTAGCCAGATGTGGCAAGAAGATTGAGGTTGTAGCTGGGAAGGAGTCAGTGTATATTGAAATCGATAAAGATCACAACCAAATAGTACTTTTGGTGAAATAAGGCTTTGGTTACTTTCTTGTGTCCACATAGTGTTGCCAGCATTTGCAGAAACCCTCAGGCACAGTCCACAAAGCGATACAAGGAGATGGATAATGAATGTCCTGCTGTGCATGGTGAATGCAACATTGATGAAAAGAGCAGCATTTAAGAGAGACAGTAGGGCCAACGCACCGAGACTGGGAAACAAGTAGAGCTGAGAGACATTAGGACCCAAAGACACAAAAACCCCTGAAGAAGGACACAGAGACTCAAGGCAAAGGAGGAAAAGGCAGAGAGCCATGACAACAGTTGTTTAATTCACTATACTTTAAAAGGGACTCATTTGTGCTGCAAAAGCCATTTTTATAGTGTTGGGCGCCTGGGATAGTCTGAATTGTCATAGTTGAAGGAGGGTGATGGTTAGTAGTTGTGTTAGTACTTTCATCGTCAGTGCTGGCAGGGTAAATTGGTTTTCCAAATGGCAATTGACTCCTGACAAGGGCCCTGGCACTCTTTTTTATAAATTAAAACTACGAGACCAATGACCATCAAGTCCATGGTCAAGCATAACAAAGACCAGGACACGAGACATAGTCAAGAAACAGACAAAACCATGGGCAAGAGACTACAAGACTAAAAGCAAAGGACAGCAAAACATACACAAGAGGCAAAAAAATCCCATAGTCAAGTGATGAAGGAACTACTAAATAAAGGATGGAGAAACTTGCCCAAAAGGAAGGTAAACTCGTGGACAAGTGACAGAGACCAGGACTAAAACACAGCAAGACATAGTAAAAAAAAGACAGGCAACCCCAATGGAACGAGACAGCGAAATCAGAACCCAGGGACATGGATTCCAGGGGCCACGGTGTTATAAAAAAAAAAACGTCCAAGGGACGATGGCGGTGGTACAGGAGAGCCAAAATGCCAATGGGCAGAGTGAGGAGGCAGTGAAAAAGTCGTAGACCAGTGGCAAGGGCTGAATAGGCTCGGTGCTGCGAGGGAAACATCAGGACACATATACCGCTAGGAATGTAGACAGGGGACAAGGAATAATATAACATGACATGTGACAAGCGTATGAACATTATATCGTTGTCTTCCACTTGTTGAGAGATGTGTGGAATCCTTGAAATATTGCATTTTTCTGGAGAAATATGTTTTGAGCAGTGTGAAGTCGTATCGTGTCTTCTGCGGGAGAGGGGGTCCCGAGGGATCTGGAATGTTGGGTGTTTATGGGGTCTAAGCACATGAGGGGCTTTTTACTCACGGGTCCTTATAGTGATGCGGATCTCATGCGAGGCGGCAAATGGTTTCTGGGAGAGACGTAACTACACCTACCTCTTTTGCACAGGCTTTTTCCTCTTCTTCATTGCATATATTCCTCCAGAGGGCAACATGGTGGACTCCGCGGAAGCAATGTTTCCTCCGAGATAGGGAGTCTCCAGCCAGCTTTGCCCCGGCCTGGTATCCAGCGAAGCGACGAGTGGAGGGCGTGGGCACTCCCGGGGGCCCTGGGCCGCTCCGTGCCAGGGTCTGAGGATCAGTGACCGTGTATTCCCCCGGAAATCTTTGAAAATCCAATTTAAAGACGAGAGAGTCGGTAGCGGTCAGAACAGAAATCCAGTGAAAATATAACCCGAAACTCACGGGACGGTCAAAGGGAGATACGCAGCAGCGCGAAATAAGAAAAAAGTCTCCACGAGACGAAGGACGGGCCAAAACCAAAACAAGAACGGCTGGTTAAATACAGGAAAACTTGGGCCAATCCGAGATTGAAGCCTGTCAACAATGTTATGTACGCAGCGTGGATTAACAAGGCGTCTACGAGGCTTCGAAGCGCCTCAGGGCCCGAGGGAGCAGGTGGGAAGCGCGGACACAGCGCCCGAGCCACATCCGGAGCGCCCGCCTGGCAGGACCGTGCAGGGGCGGAGGGGCGTGCTCACGGCTGCAGGGCCGGTGGGGCGGGCCAGATGTCACCTTGAGGGCCCGCTCCGCGCGCAGAAAACGAAAGGACACCGAGAAAACTTCGAGGGAGCCGAGTCTCCCAGCCAGCAAGAGGAGCAATTAATTCCAACCTTCCCTGCCCGTCTGCCTCTCGCGGCCTCCTCCTCCTCACCCCTCCTTTCTGCCCTCCCCCTTCTCTCTTTTCCTCCTCTTCACTGCCCCACCGCCCCCTTGGCGCGCTCCCTACCCCTCTCCTGCCGCCTCCCCTTCTTTCTCCCCTGTCCGACCCACCCCACGCGTGATCCGATCTAGTCTGTTGGCGCGACTAGTCAGACAAGTATTGCCAAAGTAAATACAGGCAGAGACCTCGCTCTCCCGCCCTCCCGTCCCTCCCGCTCTCCTCTCTCACCACCCTCCGTTCCCTTCTTTCACCCCTATCCCTGCAGTGCCTCGGACACGCAGGGCCCCTCTTCGCACACAGGCTGCACCCTTTCTCAGTACGTGTGTGTGTGTGTGTTTTCACTTGGCTGGCACCAGCGCAGACGTGCAGTACCGGAGCTACACCGAAGAGCCGCGCACTGCACTGCGGAGGCGGGGAGGGAGGCAGGCCAAGTTGAAGGGCGTGCTGCTGACGGGACAGACTCCGAGGCTGTACAGTGGCGCCCCCGCCCCCGGTGACGATGACATGTATATATACATCTATAGAGCCCTCTGTACAGTATGTGGACGCCGCCTGCTATTGGCTTAGCTGGCAGTGACGAGAAACACCCCGTGCCATTCTCAGGCGCACAGCATTGACTGTGCACCGCCTTATTTTTTTTACATTTCAGGTAATTTGTATGGCGCAGGTGACTAGGCTGACAATAGTTCCTGCAGTGCGTCATGCATGCTGTATTTTCTTGTGCGGTACTTACGACCAATTTTTTTTTAATACCGCTCTATTATGTATGTCGCGTTTTACATTAAATCGGGGCTGCAGAGCTGCACAAAGCTAATTTGTATGTGTATAATGGTATATCTCACAACAGTTCGGGCACCGGACATGCGCAGCTACCGATCTCTCTCACTCCTTTTCTTCTTCACATATTAAGTGGCTCTTAGAACGAGTTTCATAACTCCTGCTCCCCCTCCCCCAGCCCGCTCCACCCATCGCCAGTCAGCAGCCTGTTCTGGAGATGCAGAGTAGAGGCGGGATACAGTGAGAGAGGGACCGCTCGTGGGCGTCTCTATTTTGCTCCAGTCCGTGTGTTGGGGCCCGCGACCTACCTGTGGCTCCTTAGCAATTGGCGTGATACCACTTCAAGTTGTCTAAGAATTTTAGGGCTTCCTGTTTTATGGTATTTTTTTACTTTTCCTTCCTATTTATCCGTATATTTTTTTTCTTTTGTGTTTTGAGGATAAAAGGAGTTGTAAAATGGTACATTTCCACATTTATTTTACTGAGAAGCATGCACTCCTACTTTGATGCCTGTCGCGTTTTAGCAAAGTAAGCAGCCAAATATATCAAATAACTACACCTGCAGATAAATATGAGCATCTTGTACTCATATATGCAAACACATGCTTGTATTTAAGGAAATCCCATCCTCATGCTTGTATTGGCTCAGCTGCTGGTCTGAAATTCACAGCAGGGAGAGTTACTCATACTTTTCTGTATTTTTCCGCTTTTGAAAATAAGTATAGAGAGAAAACACATTGCTTTCGGTCTTTAATTATCTTTAACAGTCAGCTACAGTGCAACCGGCGTCACAACAGCCTGACCCTTTAGGCGTTCGAGGTGTGAATTCTGCTTGCAGTGTTCACAGATTGCGATCTGCCCAGGCCCGGTGGAGGGAGCCGGAGGATCGGGCGGAGGGGTAATTTATTCCTTAAACCCCATACTTTTTCAGGACACCGGTTCCTAATGTAAAGTTACAACATTTATAGATTTTAAAGTAAATGTGTCCTTTTTTGTTTTATTAATGGGGCGGCGGTCATCACGACTTCTACCACTAGATGGCACCAGATACTAGCTCTGTTGTGTTATCGCTTTCCATGCAAGACATTTTTTTTAACAACTTGGAAACAGTTCCTTGCTAATATAAAGAGGCCGACGTCAGTTTGTTGACACTGTCCTTTCCAAAACGTCTGACTCGCGTGGATCAGTTTACTGCTAT
The DNA here is from genome assembly GCF_031143425.1 of Pleurodeles waltl. Taxonomy (NCBI): domain Eukaryota; kingdom Metazoa; phylum Chordata; class Amphibia; order Caudata; family Salamandridae; genus Pleurodeles; species Pleurodeles waltl. The sequence goes on from NC_090440.1 coordinate 1,695,788,621, forward strand.
GTACAAGGGTTGAGAGTGAGGCCTGTCCACAGTGCAAAAATGAGATCTACCTCTGCAATGGCTGAGATCATGTCCTACAGAGGGTAGAGATTCGGATCTACTTAGTGTACAAGGTGCCTGCGGTGTACAAGGCTTGAGATCACCCTGCCGGTGCACAAGTGTAGAGATTGAGGCTTACATGCAGCACATGAGGTCTGAGATCTACTTGCAGTGCACAAGGGTTGCGGTTTACCCCTGGTGCACACATAAATATGTACCTGCAGCAGCGCACACGTGTGGAGTTTGGACCTGCAGTGCACGAAGTTTGAGTTTGTGGCCTGTCTCTGGTGCACAAGGTGTGAGATGTACCTGCAGTGTACAAGGAGTTAAATCAGTTTGCAGTGCATGAGGGTTGAGATTGAAACATATCCAGAGCAAGCAAGGTGTGAGTGCTGCCAGCTGTGTACGAGGAATGAAACGAGCCTGCAGTACACAAAAGTTCAGATTGACACCTACCTGCTCTGCTCAAGTGTTGAAAGTTACTCTCAGTGCGCATTTAGATATTTACCTCCAATGCACAAAGGTTAAGATGGTACCTGCAGTACATGAGGTTTGAGACTGAGTCTATCTGCAGCCCACAAGGGTGGGAATTGGGTGCCACCTGCAATGCACAAGTGTTGAAATCTACCTGCAATCTACCAGGGGAAACAATTAAGATCTATAAATCCACAGACATTTTCTCTTTGTCTGTGGCTCACACTTGATTGGGCCATGTCAACAAAGAATCCTTTATATATTTCTTTCTTCAAATATATGTGTTTGAAAAATTTGGAATGTTGGAATAAATTTGTGTTTACTCAGTCTAATAAAAAGGGGGTGCTGCATCACACAATATACATTCTTTTGAGAATGACTTCTAAATGCAGTGCACAGTTGCATTTTACAAGGATCAAGATCTTCTTGCAGTGCATGAGGGTTGACATTGAGATCTACCTGAAAAGTACAAAGGTTTAAGATCAATCTGCAGTGCATTGGGATTGAGATCTTGCTGCAATGCATGTGGGTTGAGACTGGGATCTACCTGCAGTGCCTGAGAGATGAGAACTATCTGCAGTGCATGTGGATTGAGATCTAGCGGCAGTGCAAAAGGGATGCGATTGGCATCTACCAACACTGCGCAAAGTATGGATTCTAAATGATGTGCCCAAGAGATCTGCCTGCGGGGCAGAGGGTCTGATATCTGTCTGCAGTGCACAAAGACCACGACTGAGGTCTACCAATGACACACAAGGGTTAAGAATGAGATCTATTAACAGTTCACGAGATGTGAGATTAATATGGGGTACATGAGGGTTTAAATTGAGCTCTAGAAACAGTGTTCAAGGTGTGAGATCTCCTTCAGTGCACAAAGGTTATGACCGAGATCTACTGGCAGTGCACAAGTTGTGAGGCCAACCGGAAGTTAATCAGGATTGATATCTCTCTGCAGTGCACAGGGATTGAGTTTGGGACCTAGCAACATAGCACAATGGTTAGGATTGGGATACACGTAGTGTATGGGAGCTGACACATAGCTACAGTGCCAGAGTGTTGAGATTGAAATCTACTTACAGTGCATAAGGGCTGAGATTGAGATCTACCTGCACTGCACTAGGTGTAAGATCTACCTGAATTGCCCAAGAGCTGAGATGGGGATTTCCAGCGGTGCACAAGGTGTGAGATCTATCAGCAGTGAACAAAGGTTAAGCTTGGGATCTACCCGGCAGTCCATGAAGAGTGAGATCTACTTGCAGAGCACAACGGGAAGCAGCTACTTGCTGTCACTCACTTGTGGATCTGCCTCTAGTTTGCAAGTAATGAGGTAGCACTGTCATAGTAAGATCAATAAGGTACTACAAATATACAAAATATTGTATTGTATCATAGTATTTTATAGCACCTGATACCTCTTTCGATGTCACAGTCACTTTGATGGTTATTAGCCTACCAGGAACCCCATCTGAGCGCATGGTTGGATGGATGTGGATTTGGGTACCCAAGTATACATGTAGGTGACCCACAGTATGATTGCCGTGTTCCTGTCCTTTTCGGGAATGGGGATATTTGCCAATAGGGTAGAAACATCAGCTTTTACCCAACTGGACTGAATTTCTATGTGACTGAAAGCCCTTTCCACAGCATCAGGGTTTCCGAAGACCTGAATGCCTTAAATTTACTTTTTTGAACGCACTGTATTATATGCACAGCTCACTTATTTCACAGTTTTTTGCACTGCGCCATCACCTTTTGATGTACACCCCATAAGAGATATGACCATGTAGCTGCAATAAAGATATCTGTTGACATTTATCCCGAGTGTTGTTGTGAATGTTTCATATGGATATAGTTTATTTACCACTATTTAAACCAATTATAGTCTTGAAATATCAACTACATTTTCCTTCTTCGCATTGCACTCTGGACCTTAGATTAATGTATAGCTAGTTTCTGTAGGTAGTACATAGAGTGAATGCCTAAAACACTGTTATTATATAAGGGATAAAGTACCCCGCCTTACATTATAAGAATATTGCAAGTCTCCAAGCAGTTCATAACTATATAGAGGGATGAGACCAAAGGCTGAGTTCCTTTGTAATGTTATGGAACTCCAATGTCACTTGAATTATCCTGATCACGTATGGCAGGGGGTACTTTGTCCCTTATAATACACAGTCATAACATCACCTTTTGTACAAACTACTTAAAACCTTGGTGTATAGCACTTTCATATGAAAGAGAGAGCATGTTAGCAAACACAAAGAATAAAAATAGAACCTCTGGTGCAAAATGAAACCAGTTAGAAATGTGTTGCTAAAATATATTAGAATCAGTTCAATACAAGTCAGTTTTATTTTAACTGCAGTAGCTCAGGGTGTGTAGAAAGATTCTAACGTTTCTATAATTACCTAAAGAGTGCAAAAAGAAATATGTTATTTCGGTTTTTTCACTGTGAGCCGAAAAATAGAGCAGAAGAAAGAAAAGCAACACTTTATTTTCTGTGGCTAAAACAGCTACTTCCGTTATGCTCCATGACATGGCCTGCCTTTCAACTTAGCTGCTGGCCCTGGCAGCAGGCATTGTGATGTCAGAACTCAACTGTAATAACTTATAATAGTCAGGTTCTGACGTCTTTTCTTCGTAATAGGGGTCTGAGTGTGTCACAAGCTGCCGATTATAAAGAAATTAGACACTGATGTTTATACAGGGATTTCAGAGTCCCATGTATTATTATTACATTAACTCAGGTACCATGATATCATACGGTTTGGCCCTGATATTTTTCAGTGAACACAGAGCATTATCATTTCCATGAGGATTTTGTTTACCATTATGTTCTATTGTGTAACAACACAGTAAGCATGCCGATTAGACAAAGCTCATTAACGGAGGGCACACAGTTGGAGAAAAGTGTTCCACACCATCATAACCATTGTATAACGATTGTATAACAGCACAACATTTTAGTTTGAGGGCCCACAATGGGTGAGGGTCATAGTTCAAGGTCTATTATTTGTGGGCCATTTTGTAACGCCAGGTTACCTAAAGAAAGTGTTCAACCAGGACATTATTGGAAGAGTCTGGACAAGTGACATCATCTATAATCGTAAACCTTAGGGTGTTCTTCCAATCACACAGGGCATGAGTGATGGAGGCTTGGAAGATTCAAGGATAGTCTCCTGGGATAGTTCAAAACTGGTTCAAGTAGAACATGTATCAGCCCCTGACTTGAGACCAGATTCTTCAGAGATGCAAATCCTGATAGGAAGTGTGGGAGGGACTGGACACACTGTAGCAGAGGCATTGCAGCTGCTTCAAGGCCTGGTGGACCATCTCCCTCACCCATCGCAACAACTGTGCCAGGTGGTAGCAGGTGGAAATGGATGGAAACTTGGGATTCTTACAGTGCCACCTTCACAAAAACAATGCCACCATTTTGAAAATACCATGATGTCCAATGGACTCCACCAGGCACTAAGTCAGACATGGACACAGACCTTACCCTCAACCTCATTCATAAACGTGCACACTCACCCTCCATATGTGTGTTAGGCAGAATGGTGGTTGAGGCACCCAGTTAGGGGAGTATAAATAGACATTGATCACGGGGGAGACCAGTAGACATCTCCTCCAGAGGGGTACAAGTAAACTGTCTTCCCCTTCACTACAGTTACACCACCACTGCCAACAGAGTGTCACAGCCTTGGTTGAGAAGACTTCTCTAAAAGAGGTCGCCCCCTCAATTTCACAGCAGACTGGGTAGCAAGGGTGCCATGGATCCTCTTGAAAGCAAGAGAAATAGCCATCTTCCCACAATATGGTAGTAAAAGACAGAAATGCATGGGATCCAGGGCATCCAAGGGCCCTAGTGCCACTGCACCTGCTGCACTATTGGTAGCTAAATCTTTGTCAGAGCCTGGTTCTGAAGTCTCATTATGAGTTACAGGGATAACCCATATAAAAGGCACATGGTTGGGCAGCACGTCTCCCCCAATTATTATGCTGTTTATCCACAATTACTCATTTGATCCTACTAAGTTTACACTGATGCTCTTATCACCTCTCTTCCTCCTTGGCCCGCATGTCTCCATGCCATGTATTGACGGAATTCGGAAAAGATACCATACCTTCAGACCGTTGTCTGTATCTTGCCTATGCTACCCCGCTTTGCATTGTTGTTGCAGCTCTGACCCACATAAGTAATGGTTGACCTCAGCCATCCTTTATACGCTAGTGCTGTCACCTTCCCCAATATCCGCCTACCAATCTACTGTAATAAATCAATGTCAACATAAGTTTATCTTTTCTTTTGGTTGTGCTGGTGCAAGAATACACATTTTAAGGGAGCATACATTTGTTCAACAAATATCCTATGATAGGTAGTGGGTGATCTTTGTCCGTCTGTTGGATCACAAGTAAAAAAAAGTCTGTTTCTTCAAAAACACACAGTGGAATTTTCAGGGTCTACTAAGTTTAAATGTGTGTGCCCTTACAGGTGTGAGTGCCCTAAAATGTATGAATTCAAAGTTAGAATTGAATAACTCCATCTGTGTATGTTGACACGCTCAGGCCCATTTCTGTTCCAGTGTCCACTGTCCTGTCTATTTCACATTGATTTCTAGGTGTATTTCGAGTCCCATGGTTACAGTGTATCAAATAGTTATCAATAAGGTTACTGCCTTCTTGGATCTCAAACATTCACCCAGTGTATTTAAGACGAATGATTGCTTTGGCTCCACATATATCTCAGGCCACCTTTTCTCTGTTATCATGCTTATCTTAATAGTTGTCAGAAATTGTTCTTTCTTCAATGAGTATAAATCCTTAGCATCATCAAGAGATCATAATTTACCATCTAGAAGTATGTTTCCCAGTTTTCTACAACCCTTTTCCTGTCACTCTATATGTTCTTCGCTTGTGATGTCTTCTCTCGCAGTGTTACTTTTGGTGTTGCTAACTGACACAGCTGCATGATCAACACAATGGAAATACACAGTTGTGTTATTTTGTTGGTGAGAATACGTCAGTGATGGAAACGCTAATGTCGTCGCATGATCAGATACTACATTATTTGGACCCACAAGCCCCACTTTAATGACAAAGAAAATGTTTTTTGTAGTCACTATATCGAGAACTGTATACTATAGCGGCAACAATGCGATTTCAGTTTACAAAAGTTCGATTAAACATTGGCAGCATGGCGGTATTGAACATTTTAGAAACTGATGCACATGAAAACTCCAAACATTACACGTACATTGGGCAATTACAAATTGAACTTTATAAAATTTAAAAAAGTTAAAAAGAGAGACTTTAAGCTGTAAAGAAAAATCCAGGGAGCACAACAAAAATGTTGAATTATCTAAATGAAATTGAAAAGGTGCTCTACGTCAGAGTCTACTCAGGCAGAAACAGACAGAAACCATCACGTTGTTTGTGAAAGTCACCATGAAAGTATCTTTCTTGTGACATAGCCCACATTTAGAGAAGCATTTGAAAGGGATTTTAGATTATGAATTTCTTGCACCATAATGAGGGTTTTGACACTCCTTGTCACAACATGCAAGAACCCTCCTGCAGTGTTGGGCTATTTTTGAGGTGAAGTTCCAGAACAAGTTTTGTTGCACATTTTGAGAGTTTAGCCTATTAGTAGCCACTATTTGCAATATTTTCCAGACACAGATCTGCTTTGCTGGGGAGATCGCAAACTGTCATTTTGCACAATGTTTATGACAGTAAAATGCCTATGTACCTCCAGACCCATATGTATCATAAATATCACTATAATGATAGCTAACTCAGCATATCACAAAGGTTATCAAAATGATGAAAATACCAAACATTATACTTCACACATCCATTATCAATTAGTTTGGAACTCCTTACTTGCCTTAGGGTACCATTCTATTTATGGTATTTGTTGTTGGGTCATATGATGCCCCACATATCTACTGTGAATCAGAAGGTTATCAGTTAAATGTCTCCACAAACAGCATATCCCACAGCTTCCGGTTTCTTTTTTCGACCTTACTTAATTAGAAGAGTTTATTTATAGTTCTTCTACTAGCATGTCTGTGGAACTGGAGGGGGTCCTCTCACTCAGAACCAAAATGCTCCTACACCCACCCAAAACATGTAGAACGTTTTAGCTTTAGCAAGGTCATGATGCAGAGAGCGGGAAGAGGAGCAACAATGAAATGGAAGTGTCCTCCTTATCCTTGAACAGGACTGAATAGGAGGCGTGGCAGTTTCACAGAAGCACCAATAAAATATCTGTCTGGGAAATTCAGCACAGGTTGTGCTTGACGATAACCCACCTAAGTGCTTTATCATGTGTAAAATAATAAGTGCCGGTGCCCAAATGTTTTTTCAGGAACCCACAGCCAGCGCTGATGAATGTCGGAACTGCCAATGCCAAGGCTGCATAGTCAGGATTCCATCTCATGTTTCTTTCCTGCACCAGCAGACACTCCCGACCCCTTTATTCCTCTCTTGCAAGTGCTTTTTCATCCCTGCTTTCTGATTTTGTCTCCGTTTTTCCATCTTTCGCTCCCTTTCCTTCTTGTCTGTTTCTATATCTCTAGCTCTGGGTCAAAGTGTCATGAGGAAAAGTAAGTGCCGGTCCCCAAAAATGAGTGCCAGTAGGCCCCACCTGCAGCCACCTGCACAAATTAAGCACCGACTCACCCCATCCCTGGTTTTTATCCTCTGCACCTGCAGTTGACCTGAGTGGGCAAGCTAGGTATTTCTCAGGTGGTAGTTTGAATGATTAAGGGACAGAGATAGAGACAAAAACATAGCTGCGTTTCCTCAGGATTTGCAACATGTGGGTAGGGTTAAGGCCAAGCACGCGTCTCAGAACCTCTGCAGAATGGCTTCATATGTTGCTAAGCAGGGATTAGCACCAAAAGGCTGGATATTGGCAATGTATAAGCAATAGTTTACAGCCCATATCCATTTTGCAGTTGTTACTCGCTGGTTTTGGTCAGGCACGGCTTTGTTAACTCATGGCTACAGCAGTGAACAAGCTGCAGAATGTCAGTCATACGTAGTATCCTCAAAAATGGAGGTACTCAAAGCAGAAGCTGAAGGGAGAAGGGTAAACAAGAAAAAATCCAGAATCTCCCTGGAGGCAAACCTGAAGGGAACGAAAAGTAGAGAAAACAAAAAGGTGCAGGGACGCAAGCCATGTGTGAACTTGACAAGTGGACAAGGCATGCAGCACAGTGTTGCCAGGCATCAATGCGAGTCATTACTGCTCTTATATCCATCTCTCTCTACATTGACTTAGAAGCCCCTCTGCCACCCCAGATGGCGTACCCTACAATGAACACCACCCCCATGCCGCCATAAGCCAGTCCACTGAAAACTTTGCTCTGTACAACCGTACCACGCCAAAAGAACATCAAATCCATTTTGAAGGTACCATTTTAGGCCTAATGATAAGTGTACACACTCAACCCACTCTTCATGGCACAGGAGATTGCAACAGGCCACATTACAACCAGGTTTTATTTGCTTGGGCGATTCATGTTCACATTTTGAACATACATTGGTGGGTTTCTATTTCATAAACAGTTCTGTAAATCAGATGTGTGTACAACCTCTGCTACCAACAGAGGTATTATCATTGTAAGCAAAGAGGATACCTGATGAAGAATTATCTACCTCGGGTAGAAAATGAAAGTACTCCCCATTGAGCCAAACATTTAGAAAATACTCTGGTGAAGTGGACATGAGTGTTAAGTTTTTCAAAGTCAATTGTTCAATTCCATTACAAAACTAATGTTGCTTCCAAATACAAGCAGCAGTCTAGCGGAAGTACTGGATAATTGAAAAAGTAGTATGTAATCTATTCTTCCTAATTTTCAACAAAAAAAAAGTCAACTGAAATGTGTAATAAGTTAATTGTTTCAGTACACCCATATGTAACTTTAAAAAAAAATAACTATGGGAATCACTAAGCATTTGCATTTTCACATGCAAAAGATTGCCTGAGCACATGTATATATATGCACTAGCTGGGATTTAAATGTATGACATTGAGGTTACACACATATCTCTGAAGTGGGCACATTAACTCATGCAGATTACTCACCACCTTACATGTACTTGTATTGGCCCCTTTCCTATTCCTTAGAATGACCCCATAATACCCCAGGCCACAGTTTGTCTGCTCCTCGGAGTGCTCTCCGTTTTACATTCACACAGAAGCTGTGACGGTGCAGTCCAAGGTTAAAAGTTTTGACTATATTCTATAAACCGGTTTCATGTGTTCCCCCACCCTTCCACCGCTTTCTGTCTAACCCCAGCTTCTATTTGGGCTTTGCCAGTTCAGTCAGTCTTATCTGCAGGGCTAGCATGTGGTTACACCTCATATGTCACGAGGCAGTCATGGTTTACAACCAATACCACGCTGTATTCTGGGGTTTTCAGGGCCATACCCATAATGCTAAAAAAAGTAAACCTACAAGTCCAAAAAGGCAAAGTATTTCTCATTTAAACCAGAAGGAAACTTGTGTCACCTTAGCCAAAATGGATGGATCTGAGGGGATGTGAACTGTCTGATCACATCCCCCTTGGGGCTCTGGCCGCTTGGGACCTATGTCAAGGAACATAAAGTAACACACCTAGCCGAAGTGCTCAAAATACTATGAACCTCTGGTAATAGGCTTGGATCATTCAATTTCATCATTTTATCTTGTTTTTTTCTTATTACAAATTAGTCTTGGTTCCTTCCCAGAAGCACAATTTGTCGGCATATCTCTACGTCATTCCTTTCCCTTCCCATCCTTTCCTTACTTCTTCTTTAACCTGACAGTTGTAAAATGACATAAAAAACACATGCTGTGACATGTACTGTATTTGTGAGTGCATTCATATAGCGCTTACTACCCCTGGTGAGGCATTGAAGCACTTTATGCCGGGAAGCACGCTGCCGTGGAACCCAATGTTTAGTGGTTAGTCCAATGTTATTGGTTATTGAGATTAGTCTTGTGCATGGAAGACACACAGCCATATGCACAAAAGCCCATACGGCAATATGTAATTAGCTGCTTTCCAGATACAAAATGCACACATGGTAAACACTGAGTGTGCTGATTTCGGAATTTAAAATTCACAATTTGCAACAGAGTACTCTTTGTGCCCCTCTTATTACAGGATAACAATTTACTTGCACATTATTCTCAATTCTGATGTGCACAAACATAATATGTGTTATTTACCTGTACACTTTGCACCTGGTTTTACCTGGTGAAAGTCACATTGTGCCCAATTTGTGCCAAGTATGCAATACTGAAATGGGTGCATACTTGAGTTTGCGCCTATGCAACATCACTTCATCAATCAGGATCGAAGGTGAAGTACAGGTCATTCCTATCTACTGTGTGCAATGTAGATTTTCCTAGTAATTTATGACGGAAAGTCTTAATTTTATTAAAGACACAGAGGCGAATATTATGCGTTCTTTTCTTACTTTATTTTAAACAGCAGCATTCAAGAAACTACAGCTCCCAAGGGGGTTAGCGACAGACTAACCAATGGGAGTAAAACAGGAACTAAAACTGAGCCAATCAGCATAAGCCATTAACCATAGAGAGTACCCTTGACTGCCAGCAGCCCTCTTTTCTTGAACGAGCAAGTCAGATAGAGTCATAAAACAAAGGGTAAATAAGTCTGACAATTGCCAATGCCAAGGAAACGGAACAAAACTCTTGGACCACAGCGATGAATCGAGAGGCAGATGAAGATGGCAGGAGATCCTGAGAAGGTTGCGATGACGCATCCGGAGGTTTCTTCTTGAAGAAGGAGAGGGAGGAGCCAGCGGCGTTATCCGGAAGTTGGAGGAAGTGCTGGAGTCGCTGGAGTCGCTGGGAGGGAGAAAAAAGTACATATTAATAGAAGTACTGTGGTGGGATAATATTCGCCTCCGTGTCTTTAATAAAATTAAGACTTTCCGTCATAAATTACTAGGAAAATCTACATTTTATGACAAGACCGGAGGCTCTATTATGCGAGTTTAAAGCTTGTCAATAGCAATTGAAGAAGCAGATCTAACAGGTTTACAATAGAAGGTTTTAAAAACATTGGACCAATCTGCTGACATGAGAATGTCCTCTAAACTGGACCCCAGGGCAAATGCCTTGGAGGCCATGGCTCCCCTGGAAGAATGAGCTCCAAAAACCAAGATGTCAATACCCGCTAGGGACATGATCCATTTAACCCAACGGGCTAGAGTTGCCGAAGACACTGGTTTATGGGGTTTGCGAAAGGAGATCAACAATTGATTGGAAGAGGACGTTCTCAGGTTAACAGTTCTCTTTTCATATTCTTTTAAACAAAGACCCACACATAGTTTTGGCTTGTTGGGGAAGAAAGGGTAGAAGACAGAATGTAAATTAGTTTTCGTACGTTTGGAAATGTGAAACAAAACCCCCGAAGGTAAGAATCGGCGGGCAGAGACGTCTAAAGACTTAACATCCAAAGTCCTTTTGATAGAAATTAAGCATAGCAACATAGTAAGCTTGGCCGAAAGCATTTTGAGCGAAAGGCTTGAATTATCTGGCCAAGAAAGGAGTAGATTCAACACTAGGGAGACGTCCCAGACATGGGAATATTTGGCAGAAGGGGGTCTGGAGAGTTTCACGCCTTTTAAGAGGCCACAAATCAAAGGATGGATCCCGATAGGATTGCCATCAATATGTGAGTGGTTCATGGATATAGCGGATCTGTAAAGGTTTATTGTCCGATAGGTCTTGCCTAGACCCGCCTGGGCGGCTAGAAAATTAATAATTAAATTTAGATCTGTTGAAAAGGGATTGGCACATTTTCCCACACACCAGCTTGACCAAAGAGTCCAAGCTGATGTGTATGCTCACCTTGTGCCGGGTGCCCATGCGTTATTGATGAACTCTGAAGCCTCTGACGAAATAGCGAAGGACTGTTGGGTAGACCGGAAATGTGCCAGGCTGACAGGGTTAATGACTTGTTGAGAATCATATTGTGGGGACTTCCGAAAGGGACTAGAAGGAGTGACGGAAAAATCGGGAGTAGGATTGGAAAATCTACCGCGAGTTCGAGTAGGGGTGGAAACCAAATCTGTGACTGCCAAAAGGGGACCAACAGGACAAGGGGCGCCTTTTGACGTTTGACCTGATTTAAGACTCTGTTGATTAGAATAAATGGAGGGAAGGCATAATTGAGAGTTCTGGACCAGTCTTGGAGGAAAGCGTCTGTAGCTATGGCAAGTGGATCCGGGCGCCAGCTGAAAAAGTGAGGAAGTTGGGTGTTGAGTATGGACGCAAAGAGATCTACCTGGAAAGGACCCCATTTTCTTTCTATTTGGCAAAAGACTGAATGGTGTAATTTCCAATCGCTGGAGTCCGATAAGTGGCGTGAATGCCAGTCTGCATTGGAATTCAAAGAGCCTGGGAGATATTCGGCTAGGAGGGAAAATTTGTGGGACAGACAAAATTCCCAGAGGCTCTTGGCTAGTAGAGCGAGAGGCTTGGATCTGGTGCCTCCTAAGTGGTTGATGTAACGTACCGCTGAAATATTGTCCATGCGGAGTAGGATAGAGCATCGTGCTCTGTTTTTCGTAAAGCTTCTGATTGCAAAGGAGCCTGCAAGAAGCTCTAAACAATTTATGTGCAATCTGGACTCCTCTGCGGACCATGTACCGCCAGTCGATATCGAACCACAGCGGGCGCCCCAACCCGTGAGACTTGCATCTGATTCTAACACAAGATCGGGCACAGAGGGGAAGATGGATCTGCCTCTAAATGGGATATCCACCATTGAATTTCCATTTGGGATTCTTGGTCTAGAGACACGAGGTCGGAGAAGGCCAATCCTCGACGTGGAGATGAAGAATTTTGAGGCGCTGGAGGGCGCGGTAATGAAGGGGTCCTGGGAAGATGGCCTGGATCGAAGAAGAGAGAAGACCGACGACCCTTGCGAGCGCTCTGAGTGAGATAGTGTCTTTTTGAAGAGTTAGAATCAATTCTTTTTTGATTGCAGAAATCTTGGAATGGGGAAGGAGCAGAGAGGCCGACACCGAATCTATCTGGAAGCCTAGAAACTCTATCTGTTGAGAAGGAAGGACCACGGATTTTTTGTGATTTATAAGGAAACCGAGTTCTGTGAGAAGGGTGGATGTTAAGTGAAGATGGTTCAGCAGAGAAGACTTGCTCTGGTGCATGATCAGTATATCGTCGAGGTAGATAATAAGTCTGATGCCCAGGGATCGAAGATAGGTCACAACCGGTTTCAATAGCTTTGTGAAGCACCAGGGAGCGGACGATAGGCCGAAAGGAAGAGAGGAAAAATGAAATGTTTTTGAATTCCAATGAAATTGTAAATACTTCCTGTGAGAAGGATGAATAGGAATGGTTAGATATGCGTCCTGCAAATCTAGTCTGACTAGCCAATCGAATTGGAGTAAAATATCCCTGAGATGGATAATGGCTTCCATCTTGAAGTGACAATAGACGACGAATTGATTGAAAGATTTTAGGTTGATTACTGGTCTTAACTTTTTGTTCTTTTTGTGAACGAGGAAGATAGAGCTGATGAAGCCTGAAGGGTCTGGAGTGCAATAGTGGATAGCCTCTTTTTCTAAGAGGGATTGGATTTCTAAAGAGATTAGAGAGGACATTTTGAGAGAAAACCTTGGAAGAGGAGGAAGATAGGATTGGAAGGGGGGGGAAAGAAGTTCGATATGGTATCCCCGAATAGTGGAAAGGACCCATGGGTCTGCTGAAATTGACTTCCATTTTTGGAGGAAGACGACCTCCTACGGGAGGGCCAGAAAGTTGGCTTACCTTGATTATTAGACGATCTGGAGAAGCGTTGACCACGATTGCGGAAGCCCCTTGATCTTTGTGGGTAAAAGTGGGGTTTGAATTCCTGGGGATAGGGATTGTATGAGTTTGAGTATCCTCTTGAGCCTTGATTTCTGTATGAGCCGCCGGTAAAGCGGCTCCTACCTCTACCGGCACGGGCAAAAACACGTTGGTTGAAGACCTTTTTTATTGATTGTTGGGCTTTGTCCAGAGATGAGAAGGTCGAAACAAAACGGTTAAGGTCCTTAATGAATGAATCGCCGAAGAGCTTACCGTCGGCTTGGATGCCAGGATCCCGAGTGGCTAAATTAGCCAGCTTAGGGTCCATCCTGAGAAGAAGGCCTTTGCGTCTCTCATGAATAATAGCGGAATTCGCATTGCCCAAAAAACAAAAGGCTCTTTGAGTCCAAAGAGAAAGATCTAAGGGATCAATAGGAGAGTCCTCTAATCTGGCTGATTCTGCCAGATAAAAAATTCTTGCTAGTGGACCGACCACGTCCAAGAGTTTATCCTGGCATGTGGTCCAGGTCTTGTCCACCCCTTTGCGGGGGTCCTTGCCGAATTTGGTAAAGAAAGTGATGAGACTCTCATCAATAGTCGGTGTTACGGTAATGTTGGAATCCAACGACAGTCTAGGGCTTTCTGATTTCAGTTTGGGCCGTGTTTGTTTGTCCAAAGGTAGTCGTAGGCGGGAAGAGATATATTCACCTACGTGGTCCAACGGGAGCCACTCTGTTGAGTTAGGGTGGTGAATGAGGGACGGATCGAACATGGGAACGCCCTCAGAGTCCACCACACTGGTGGAGGGGCCACCTGAAGATAATTTGATACGTTTGGGGGGGGGAGAGGATGGGGAAAACGTATTGTCAAGATTATCAGACTGGGATAAGTCGTCCATGTCTTCATCATCTGTGTCCAATATTTTCGAAATCACAATCTTTTTTGGCGCAGGAATATGCTTTGTTTTTGCTTTACATTTTGAAAGAGGCGTCAAATTTTTGGCGGAAATCCCCTCCTTGGAAGGAGGCCTGGGAGGAATCAAGTCCTCAGTCTGGTGTGAGGCAAGCTCACTCTCTGTCTGTGCGCCTTTACGTGATTTAAATGAAAATAATTTTTATTTTCTGCTTTCCCCCGCAGAATGGGCCATAGAATTGGACACCATGGACATGACTGAGTTCTCAATGTTCTTAGACATTTTATCCATTGATGCTTTTAAAGCATTTTTCACTGAGGATTGAATAAAATCATTTAAATCCTGTTTGAAGGATTCCTCATCCTCCCCAGAGTCTGACCTTAAAGGTGAACTACAATCCATAATGGAATTTTTTATATATGGGAAACACCAGGAAACTATACAAAGGGGTGTCAATAAACGTTTGGGGCCAGGAACAATGAATGGAAATACAAGGGTTAATGAGGGAGCAGCATGCTCCCTGGGGCACGATACAGCTCCTCCCCACAGGCGGGGACAAAAGAAAGAGCCGGTCGGGAGGAATTCAACAATTAGAGGCGCGTCGAGAAAGGAAAGCAGTTTCGGTTCTGCGGGAAGCTGGAGACCCGCAAGGTTGCTGAAAACCGGTTGCTGTAGACGCGAGGTAAAGAAAACAACCTCTGTCAGACGCGCGTCTGCTTTATCGCGCGCGCTGACTCAGCGCAGAGGAGAAGGAGCAATTAGAACGTGGCGGTTAGCGCGCGTTGAAAAATAACGGCAGCACAAAGGAGGGGGGGGCGGTAATAAATATACCGTAACAGTAAAAATAGCAACCCACAAGGAAAATAACCGGTTATAAACAATATCAAATTATTACATGGAAACAGGTTTGAAAAACGAACATTTGAATAGACGAACGACCAAAAGAGAGTACTTATCTTGACTGCGAGCAGCAAGAAAAGAGGGCTGCTTGCAGTCAAGGGCACTCTCTATGGTTAATGGCTTATGCTGATTGGCTCACTTTTAGTTCCTGTTTTACTCCCATTGGTTAGTCTGTCGCTAACCCCCTTGGGAGCTGTAGTTTCTTGACTGCTGCTGTTTAAAATAAAGTAAGAAAAGAACGCATAATAGAGCCTCCGGTCTTGTCATAAAATTTCGTTTTCATATTAAAGGTCAAAGCCTGTATCCCTTTCATGCCTGAAAATTTACTACATTTTATTTGAAATTTGGTCCAAGGAAGTTCTTTTACGTTCTCAGGATATTGCTTGGGCCGCACCGAATGATTCACAATTTGTAACAAGATCCAAATAGTAATTCTGTTTTTTAAATGCCACAATTCCTAGACAGAAGGGCTTGCCTCTAAACAAATACTTAATACAGTGTCACCCCTTGCACACTACAGTGAAATTTGTTATAAGACACAGTAACAATAAGTACAGGTTATAATAATGTTTAGGGTATGTATCATGACCTTGCTGGTTGGATAAAGGATTTTATCACACTAGGACAAATGTCGAGAGAGGAAGGTGACATTTTGGATCACATGCATGATTGCGGCAGACCATCATCAAGGCAACGATTATGCAGATGAGAAAACCCATTGTAATCTGGGTTCTTCTAGGGTAAATCCGGAGTTTAATGTATATCAGCACCAGCCAATCAGGAGTTCATCTGGATGCAACAGGCCACAAATCTCCTCTCTACAAGTAGTGAGTTAACCAGATCAGCAGCTCTGTACCCTGGAATTATGCTGAAGGAATCGATAATTCTATGGTACTGGATTCCGTCCAGATTAAGAGCTGTTACTAGGGATGAGGAGTATCCAAGCGAATAGTTTTTGCACCATTTCATCAGGTTTTACCTGTTGAAATGTGAATGAAGAAATTCTTGATGAGCATGCATTCCTGCCAAATGTGTAATCCCAGATTGGCCTCATCTGAATCAGGGTCTCCTCCTAATTTGTAATTTGAAAGTTGAACACCTATCGGAGGTGATAATTACCACACCAATAAACTCTGGCTCTATGGGGGTCAGAAACTGAGTAAAACTGTAAAAACGTCACACTTGTATAGCGCACTACTCACCCGTTAGGATCTCAAGGCACTGTACGCATACCGCTGTGGAACCCCTCCTGGCTTTTCCCTGTGAGGCAACCACTCCTGGACAGCCCCAGGGTGAAGCCAGGCATCCAAGCGCTGTAAGGGCCATTGTGGAGATTAAGCAAGCTATTGCCCAGAGTTACAGAGTGGGGCCCATTAATTAGATTAGCCACCGAGAATTAGATGGTCCAAGGGAATTGAACCCAAGACCCGCCGAGGTGGGAATTGAACCCTGGTCCCGGACCATATCTCTACATCAGGGTCTGCTGCTCTAACCATGGTGCTTCAGTGCCTCACCAGGGGTAGTAAGCGCTATATGAATGCACTCACAAATACATGTTACAGCATGTGTTTTTTATGTCATTTTACAACTGTCAGGTTAAAGAAGAAGTAAGGAAAGGATGGGAAGGGAAAGGAATGACGTAGAGAGAACGGGGGAGAAGGGGTGGAGAAAATATGTTATGTTACTCGTTGTATCCTCACACTGTCTTGCGGGAGGCTATATTCACCGTCTATTGGCTATAAGGACTAGGGATGCTCCCTCACTCCATGTCTAGTACATAATGCTTAATTTCCTTGACTTTCACTTGAAAACCTAATGTATTATGGGAGTTGTAGAAATGGGTTGGTTCTGCTAAATCTATTTGCCTAACAGAAAAGCCTGTGGGAGGAAGCATGCTATCCTGACGTCAAGAAGGTAGGTGAGGAACGTAAATTACATGGTATACGCCACATATTGCGCTTCTGGCAACTGAATGATGGAACTATTAATTGCCAATTAAAGGGTATGCTTTGTACAGTACAATCAGGGTGGGACTGGGACATGAAAAAGGGAATGGCACCAAAATAAAATAGGCCACCCGTTAGTAAACCATACAGCTAAAAAAGTGGCCCACATTTGCAAATCAGGCCAGATTTGACCTTGAAAAAACACATTGCATGTTTATTCTACAAGGTATGGGAGACTGCATGCATTTGTGCTTACTGCAGGTAATATTTGTGGTAATGTCAAGAAAGAGGAACAGTAAAAACCGGCCCACCTAGCCATAAAACAGGCCCCAAAACTGCTAAAACCCACCCCACACACTGATCTGTCAGCCTAGCCCATCGGTCACTATACTAAACTTGCCCTATAGGCCAGTCCGACCCTGAGTGCAATGCACCTCGCGTGCTGTGTGACTGTACTCTGCCTGACGGTGTACTTTCCACCACTATTGATTTAGGAGGCAGGTGTGTGTTTTTGACCCAGACCACAACCTACAGATTTCCCAGTCTTCCGAGTGCTTTTGGAAGAGGCTGTGTGGGGTACGGGGTAGGAGGTAAACCACCTACCGAAGATTTAAACCAGGGGTCTACAAAGCCTTGCAGTGCTCTGCTGTGTATGCCTCGCCTCTGCTGCTGCTGTAACTGAGTGCATCACTGTACCACACAGATGTCTGCTGGTGAACAGATGTTTCATGGAGGTCAAAGCTCAAAGGTCAATCATATATGCCTTGATATTTATTCCCCTTGACGTCATCAGGGTCAGACATATCAAGATTATTTTCGGGGACGTAGAACCCCTATTGTAATTTCCCGTGATGTCATCACCGGGTCAACAGTCCAGTGATGTAATTTCGGGGAACGTCATCATCATATTAGTTAGTGGTTTTAAAACTTGTAAACCAGATGAATTATTCTGGTCACACGATGGTGGCAAGTATACGATTTTTGGACTAAGAGAGAGCAACGACTGGCAGGGCCTGTGCTCATTTCTTCCATCCATCCCAGTCTGTCCTCATTTCATTTGTAACCTTCCGGATACAATCCCTCTCTGCACCACTAACCCAAGGAAGGGCCCCGGGGGAGACACTTAACCTGGATCTGAGGCTAATCAGTGAACACAGACAGCACTCTGCCCTGCCAGACCCCCTCCCACACCCTCCTCCACGGACCACCTCTACCCCGGTTCCACGGGGGCCTATAATCCTAAACAAACACACAGCACACTGACAACGGAGTGCATAATTCAGCAGAGGCGGCCCTGCATTATTCACAGGCAAGGGCAGCATGTACGGGGACAGTGACATTTGTGGAATTATGACAAGAACTATTATATAGGAGGAACATAGAGAGGAAATGCGATGGCAATTGGGGGGGCGGACGTGCGGAAAATAAAGAAAAGGCATGGAGAAACAGAAAGGGGAGTTGAGAGGCAAAAGAGGGAGGAAGATGCGAAGAAGAGGGGGAAAGGAGGTGCAGAGAGGGAAAGGAGAAGCTGAGAGGAAGAGGTGCACAGAGGCGAGAAAAATACATCGATCGGTGGGATGTGCAGGGGTGGGGGGATGGGGAATGAGGACGGAGGTGCAGAAACAGGGACGACTGTAAACCGAAGTTGTAAAACGGGGAGGGGTCATGAAGCGAGGAGCACGACAGGGAGCGGGATAGGAACATCAATGACGCCAGAAAAACTGAATGAGGTACTAGCGTGTGTCAAGGTCACCCAAGGGTACTGCACAAAAGAGGGAGACGCAGCCCGAGGGGGGGGGGGGGGGGGAGAAAATAAAAACAGAAAACAGGCGGAAGTGTGACAGGGAAGTGGATGAGGAAAAGAGATAGACGGAGCGAGGAGGACGAATGGCTGCGCGTTACAATGTATACGGCGCTCTTGTGCACGGACGACACACCAGCTATGTGACCACCCAGACCTCACCACATCCAACACGCGACCACCAAATGCACATCCCAATGACATGACGAAACCCGAGAATGCAGAGCCTTCAGCATGCACAGTCTTCAACAACGTGCATACCCCTCATGGCATCCGAAGGTTGACTTTTAAACACACTCGAAATACGCATCTGTATCACATCTGTACAACTCTACGCCTGTGCACGCTTCACAGCCTTTGACAAACTACAAAAAATAATGTTCATCGAACATTCTTATACCCGCATCTGTGCTGCCTCCAAAGAGTAACACACACACACACACACGCACCTACGCGTCCTTCAAAGTCTAGCGCGCACGCACACACACACCCACACACACGCGCGTGCCCATCACCAAAGTCTACTGTTCCACATCACCATAGGTGGCATTCCAAATATCGAGCAAAGGCAACAGATGTCTCACTGTTTCACACAGAGCTAAACAGGCCTTTTAAATTCATGACCTGCTTCTTCACTGACGCCATTGCTGTCTTAAGAAAGAATATATCGACTGCACAATGCCCGTCGACCCCTTTCCACCAGAATGTGTCTGCTCAGCCCCACTTCTTGAGTTTACTCCAGTCACTGAGGATTAATTCAGAAGGCCTCCAAAAATTATTTGTCTTCATAGGACGCCTTTAATGCAAAAGGGGTAAACCTGGGTCTCACTCCACGGCTACCTCTCACCACCCGCTTAATTAAGGTCACCATTCTAGCTGGTATATCACTCAACCTTTCAAACACACAATAGTCAGACACCATTGGCAGAACCTGACATCTTCCCCAACTACTGTCCTTTCATAGGCCTGTCATTTGTTACAAAGGCTCTTGAAACAGTTGTCACTCAACGTTCCTCACACTTGGAATCAAATGGCCATCTAAGAAATAGCCCCCTCAATGCTACTAAATATCAAAGGAGGATTTCTCAATATCTAGCACCAAAGCATATGGACTTCTCGCCTGCATTTAGAAAAAAAACTGTTCATTGACTTTTGCTGTTATTTTAATTATATTATTCATTTACAGCGAATACATGATAAAATGTAATGATGTACATGGTCTTGAGCGGGTCACCATCTTAATGAGGGCAATTCTGCCCATTATTGATAGTTTCAGCAAAAGCAAAAAGTCCATATTTGTCTTCAAGCTGCACAGAGCCAGTCCCTTTCTTTCGCATTCCCTCTGTTCGTACAATATATTCCACAGTTAGTCAAAATAAGATTTGTAATATTAAAAGTAAAAATCAAGATATGATTGGAAACAAATAGACTTTTCTTTAACACTGCTTCAATGACAACTACTGAACATGTTTTCATCTCATCCTAAACTACAGCTCTGAATAACTGATAAACCTATACATATAACTTGTGTAAGCTCCTAACACTTGTGTATACTGGATCAATCTGCTCATGTATAACATAAGCAACATTAGGTATAAAAGTGCAACATTCAGCCACCACACACTCCGCACATACCTCCACAACTCTGGGATTCGACACAAAGCCCTAGACTGGCTCACCTCCTTCCTCACCGATAGAACCCAAAAAGTCCACCTCCCACCCATCCAATCCACTCCCACCAAAATCATCTGCAGAGTCCCCCAAGGATCCTTCCTCAGCCCCACACTCTTCAACATTTACATGATCCCACTAGCCAACGTCCTCCAGCCACACAGAATCACCATCCTCTCCTATGCAGACGACACCCAACTCATCTTCTCCCTCACCCGCAACCCTACTACTGCCAAAACCAACCTCCACTCTGCACTCCTTGACACAGCCACCTGGATGACACCACCTCAAGCTCAACTCCAACAAAACCGAGATCATAATTTTCACCCCCCACAAAACCATATGGGACACCTCCTGGTGGCCCACCCCCCTGGGCCCCACACCTACCCCCGCAAATCACGCACGCAACCTTGGCATCATCCTGGACCCCTCCCTCTTCATGTCCCAGCAAATCAACGCCGTCACCTCCTCCTGTTTCAACACACTCCGCATGCTGAAAAAAACTTTCAAATGGATTCCCACAGAGACCAGAAAGACCGTCACCCACGCTCTCATCAACAGCAGGCTAAACTACGGTAATGCCCTCTACGCCGGCACCACACTCAAACTCAAGCCCAAACGCCAGAGAATCCAGAACACAGCCGCACGCCTCATCCTGGACCTCCCCGCCATGAACACATCTCACCACACCTCAAATACCTTCACTGGCTCCCCATAGACAAAAGGATCACCTTCAAAATCCTCATCCACGCACACAAATCCCTCCACAACACCAGCCCAACCTACCACAACAAAAGAGTGAACTTCCACACTCCCACCCGCCACCTCCGATCCACCGACCTCGCACTCGCCACAGTCCCCCGCATCCAACGCACCACCACAGGAGGCGGATCATTCTCCTATTTCGCCCCCAAGGCCTGGAACTCCCGCCCCACCAACCTCCGCAAGACCCAAGACCTCCTACTTTTCAGAAAAAACCTCAAGACATGGCTGTTCGAACAGTGATCTCTCCCCCCCACCAGCGCCTTGAGACCCTCACAGGTGAGTAGCGTGCTCTATAGATTTCTTGATTGATTGATTCAGAGTTTATGATTGCACAAAATCCACCTTTGGCAGCCAGGACAAAATCAAGAGTCGTCTTATTGGTTCCATTTGATCCAATATATCAAGCAAGGGCAATTGCAGTAGAGCTTAGTACCTCTTACAATACTTTGGCTAGTTGTTGGATTTGATAGAAGGACAATTTTACTCCATAGATAGGACTCAAAATGACAGGGAAACAAGCTGTTTCAGAAATCTCTTTGGGCAGTCTGGTATGGATGGGATGATGTTCGGGAGATGTGTGACTTATCAAGTGTCAGAACCCCTTTCAGAGGGCCAGGAGGCTTGTAGGGGGTACTGGGCCCAACTGTGGGGGATGAGGCCTTTTGCTCCTGAAATACTATCAGGAGTAGGCAGAAGACATGTCTGTCTCAACATGAAGGTACAACAGAAGCAGGATAACAGGATCCAGACTAGTCTTAGGAAACCACACACAGACCCTCTTTTCTGACATAAATTATGCACCAGGTCTTCTGGTGGCCCCACTGTGTCCCAGTACGGCACCAGGAAGGTAGATTGTTCATGATAAGTGTACTGGAGTGAAGACAGGACAAGGGATTGGTTGAGTATGTTTGGGTATGGTCAATGTACAGCCACTGTATCAAATGAAGTCATTCCCATTTCTAACTTTCCACACTAGTGTATGGGCAGCAACAGCAAAATGGACACTAGGGGCTACAATACATGAGCCTGGCAAGGGCACTGCCTGATTAGCAAGTGAAAGGTATAGTAAAACATTTAAAGATGTAGTGCCCACACACATGCAAATCATGACCTTGCTCGTTTCAATCAAAATGGGATTAAAATCATAGGCACACTCCCTTTAGAATCCATGGGCAAATGGGTGTACACCCGTTCAAATCCCTTTTGTACCGCTTCTGTAACTGTAGGTTATTATTGTCTCCAAAGAGGGAATGCTTGTCCCAGAGGTGGGCAGTAGGCTCACTATTGTTGCTTCATGCCTGCCACCTGCCCCATCCAGAGTCAGACACACAGTGTGCCAAGCAACAAGTCTCTCAGGAAACAGACTGGCCAGGTCCATTGAGAATTGGTAGCCCGGAAGCTTCGCACAGCCAGGATCATAGGCCGCAGTTGTGAGCAGCAAGAGGGTTGCATTACTGTGAGATTGTTACAGCTGAGAAACAGCAACAGAGGCACCTCTGAGCGCAGTGGCATTGGCAAATGGCTGAGACAGTAGCAGTTTGTGCAGCTTTCAGGAACAGATGCAAGGGAGCTTGATTGGAAGGTCCGGAGTCTCTCTGTTTGGTGGTAATCTTGCAATTCAGTGTGTGAATTCAGGCAGGCAGTCCTTTGCAATTTATAGTGCTGTGCATGGTCAGCAGGATCTGGTAGGGAGAATGTGCCAACAGGGTTGGAGTGATGAGTTTCGAATATGCAGTTTCACAGGCACCAAGTCGCCAGGCTGCAGATCATGGCAGGCTTCTGGTGGACAGATGGGTATTATAGCTTGCACATGCCAACATACGCTTATGGAGAAGTGAATCATTTCTTTGCGATATAGCCAAGTCAGATCATCATCCAATTGAAAATCAAGCAAAGCTGGCGACATTAGCAGATTTGAAGAGAAGATCGTGGGTCGTCCCAATATCACCTGGTCGTGACTTAGCTTAGTGTTTTACTAAGGAATGGCTTGGATTGAACAGAGTGCCAAAGGTAGAGCATTGGGACACATAAACATTGTTTCACTTCTCATCTTAGCTATTTCGATTTTCACAGTGTTGTTGGACCATTCCACTCTCCCAGAGGATTCAATATGGTAAGCAAAATGAAAGTGCTGTTTGATCCCTTAAGTCATACATAGTTCCTGGACTACAGGTGACACGAATTGAGAAGCATTGTCACTCCTATCTGAAAGGTAATTCTAAACCCAGGGATACAATTTCTAAACAATTTCTTAGCTGCAATTATTGCATCAACTTGAACACATGGATAGGCTTCAATCTGTCCCGAACAAAAATTATAGCAGAACCAGAACAAAAACACAGAACCAACATTGAGGTATTTGAATGAAGTCGATCTGAATGTAGATGAGGGTGAGTGAGCAGCGGAGGTTGTGTTGATGCTGTAGACCTGACAAGTGGCACAGGGGTGAAATAGTGTTGAGCAATGGAAGAGAAGAAGGGGCAAACCACTGATGCACGGATACCATGTCTGCTCAAGTGGGCAACACCAAGATATATTGTGGCAAGATACAGGAGTAACACTTTTTGGGCAATCACTCCCCCTTACTCGTCCATCTACACTCCTGAGTTTTACACTCCTATTTTGACCAAACACTCTTTTCAGCATCGGGGGCACATTCTTGTAATTCAGTGAAATCCTAATTGAGGGCAAGATGGATTTAGCACAATGGGGTACATACAAATGATTTCAGAATTAGTGCCTTAAGGCTTGGGAGACAAAACAGCTTTTTTAGTAACATGATCATTGACGGCATTCTCTCTAGACATTTCAACTGGCACACACAGAAGCACATTTAACAATAACAATTTTAGATGACAGGTAAAGAGAAGCAAGCAAACCTTTTGCATAGTGGCCATTTTTGATAGGGATGCAAGCAACAGTAATCTGTTTTAAGAGAAGACCGAAGTCAAGGGCAACCTCAAAGGCGTACTCTGAATCAGTGATTATTGTTATACATTTCCAGGTACCCAAAATTCAGAGATATGGGACATTAATTAGTTCAGACACTTTAATAAGAATGGAGTTTAGGCAAAGATCGACATTTAGGCCCTCATTACAACATTGGGGGTAAATGCTGCCTACTGCCACGGCGACGGCCGCCAACATACCGTCGCCGTGGCTACCAACCGCATTATGACTGTAGACGGAATACCACCAGAAGGCTGGCGGTATTCCGTCGATGGTCATGGGGGTGGACGGGGGTAAAGTGGCACTCCTGCCAGCAGCAGCGCCACACCAGAAAAACAGCACCAACCGTATCGTGAGCAATGATACGGCCTGGCAGTGTTTTGCTGGCGGACGCTGCTGCTGGCAGCAGAGCTGCGTCTCGTGCCGGAGAACCCCCTGCAAGCAGGTAAGTCAGGTTCTCCGACAGCAGAGGTGGGTGGTGTGTGTGTGTGGAGGGGTGTTGTGTGTGTGGGGGGGGTGTCTGTTTTTGTATGCTTGCATGCGGGTGTTAGTCACGCTGAATGAGTGCGTGAATGACTGAATGTGAGTGTATGTGTATGTTGTGTGTTGTGAATGTGTGTGAGCAACGATGTATGTTGGTGTGTGTTGTGGGTATGTGTGTGCATGCGTGGGTGGATGTGGGTATGCGTGTGTGTATGAGTGTGTATGTGTGCACGTGTGGGCGTGTAAATGTGCAGGGGTGGAGAGAGAGGAGGAGAGTGGGGGAGGACCCGGGGAGAGGGCGGGGCGACCCCTATCAGTGCCAGGGAAGGAATTCCCTAGCACTGACAGTGCCTACCGCCATGGTTTTCGTGGCGGTACGCTTGCCAGGAAAACCATGGCAGTAGGCAGGGTCATAATCCAGAGGGTGGGATTGAGAAGGCCGCCTGGTTGGAGACCGAAGTCTCCAGTCCAGCGGCATTTACCACCCTGGCTGTCAGTGTGTTAAAGTGTCTGTCTGTCTGAGCAGTTTCCGCCGTGGTCATAATTCCTTTTGTTTTACCGCCAGCCTGTTGGCGGTATTACTGCCCCTTTATCACCGACCGCCATGGTTGCAATGAGGGTCTTAGTGATGTCATACACAGGAGGCGTTAGACCTGGCAGCTTTTTGGCATATCTCCCTGCCTTCTGACCTCCTGTTTTTATGGTATACTGAACTCTGTTTCTGCTGGTTTATTGTCTCTGCACACTTTACAACTGGTAATAGTGCAAAAGTGCAAGTGCTCGCCAAATAAATATGAAATGGTGATTGGTTTATCCATGATTGGAATATTTGATTTATTGGTAAGTCCCTAGTAAAGTGCACCAGAGGTGCCCAGGGCCTGTAAATCAAATGCTACAAGTGGGCCTGCAGCACTGATTGTGCCACCCACATAAGTAGCCCATAAGTAGCCCTGTAAACATGTCTCAGACCTGCCACTGCAGTGTCTATGTGTGAAGTCTTGCACTGCCAATTCGACCTGGCAAGTGTACCCACTTGCCAGGCCCAAACCTTCCCTTTTACTACATGTAAGACACCCCTAAGGTAGGCCCTAGCTTGCCCAATGGGCAGGGTGCAGTGTATGTTAAAGGTGGGACACGTACTGGTGTGTATTACATGTTCTAACAGTGAAATCCTGCCAAATTCGGAGTTCACTGTTGCAAGGCCTATCTGTCTCATACATGGGGGTTGCCTTTGAATATCCTTAAAGTGCAGTTTCCCTTTGAGAGCAGATGGAACTGTGGAGTTTGGGGTCTCTGAACTCACAATTTAAAAATATATTTTTTAGAGAAGTTGGTTTTTGGATTGTTAGTTTGAAAATGCCACTTTTAGAAAGGAGACATTTCCTTGCTTAAACCATTTTGTGACTCTGCCTGTTTGTGGATTCCCTGTCTGGGTCAGTTTGGCAGTTGGGCTGTTTGCACCTCTCCCCTACACAGTGGCACAAAGGGAGCTGGGGTGTAGCCTGCATATTCTGATGAGTCATCTGAGCTAGAGTGGATGGAGGAGTGTTCACTTACACCTGAAAGGACTGTGCCTGCCCTCACACAATGCAGTCTCCGACCACCTGGTGTGTGTCTGGGGCCTGGGCAAGGCAGGATTCTGTCAACAGCAGAGACTTTCATTTGAAGTTGGGCAACTTCAAAGACAGAAAGGGGTATAAGTAGCGGAGCCAAAACCCCAGACCTTTAGAATCTTTCTGGAATCAAGACAAACCTCTGCCAAGGAAAAGAGCTGAAGAGCTGAAGGAGTAGTACTGCCCCTTTGCTGTGTTGCTTTGCTGGGTTGGCCTGCAGTTGCTGCTTCTGCCTTAAAAGAGAGCAAAGGGTGAACTTTGCTCTGCATCCTGCTTGAGTAAGTTCTCCAAGGGCTTGGAGTAGAGCTTGCCTCCGGTTGGAAGTCTCAGGGACACCAAAGACTTCAGTTTCATCTGCCTACAGCACTGGGAACTGTGTTTTTTGTGCTGTTCAAGAAGAAAAACGACTGCAACACTGCCAACGATGCTGCTGGCTTGCACTGTGACCTGCCGTTGCCACACAGAGTCGAACAGCCCCTCTTCACACCGCAACCCTGGTCTCACCGATGCTGCCATCTGACACCGCCACCGAGCCGCTGCTTGCACCATTATCTGTGGGCCCACACTCTGGCATGGCCTTGCTCACACTGCAGCCTGGGCATCCCCGAAGACGCAGCTCCTGCTTCCACCAGCGCCGCTGACTGCACCATGGCCTGTGGACGCTGCTTGTGAGGAACACGCAGCACCGTCCTGTCTTGCAGCGCAGCCCCGGCCCACTGACGCCAGCACCATTGACTCAAGTGTCGACAAAAGACATCCCTGTCTAAACCGTGACCCGTGGACTCTGCATGGAGCCCGTCCGGTGCCGCACCGCTGACTTGGGCCTACCGACGACAGCGCTTCAGCATACAACGATGCTGCTGCCTTCACCTTGAGCTGGTGACACTGCATGTCACACGCCCCACTTCACACTGCAGCCCTGATCTCACCGACAACGCTGGACGCCGTCACCGAGCTGGTGGCTGCACAGTGACCTGTGGGCACCACACGTCGCATCGGCCTGCTTCTCATGGCAGCCCCGATGCCATCCACACCAGTGCTCCTGACTTTATCAGCCCAGAGCTCGATCTGCAATGCGTGTGATTTCCAGGGCCCGATGACCCCCGCACCGACCTCCGGAACCAACGCTTGCGACGCCAGCGATGTCGCTCTCCGGATCTCATCACGAGGATCACAACACGCTGCAATTCCGAATGTACTGTTTGCGGGTCTTCCCAACACCGTAGCTGGCCTGTGACGCCGAGGCCGGCCTGAACTGTTGGATTTGTTGATCACAATGCCGTGATAGCCCCAGGTGGAGCTATTGACTTCAAGGAACTGTATTTTTAAGTTAATTCTTGCAAAATTCATATCTTTATTACTGTATGTTCAATTTTTCTCTTTTTGGTCTTGTTTTACACAGATAAATATTGGCTATTTTTCTAAAACTGGTGTGGTGTCCTTTTGTAGTGTTGTCACTGTATTACTGTGTGTTATGTGCAAATGCTTTACACATTGCTTCTGAGATAAGCCTGACTTCGCGTGCCAAGCTATCAAGGGGGTGACCAGGGGTTATCTGAGCAGGTACCTCCCTTATTCTGACTAGAGTGAGGGTCCCTATTTGGACAGGGTGCAAACCGACTGCCAACTAGAGACCCCATTTCCAACATTGGTTGTCAGCTATGCAGATAGGACTTGCATTTGCACTTGACCTACAGTGATTGGTGTACACTACTACCATATCGCAGACCACTACGTGCCACATACAGATTTTTGTTTTTGATTTTTTCTCTTTGACCTATTTTGATCTCAAGTTCAAGTCGAACCCCAATGATATCGTGTCTCAGTCAAGAGCATCATCAGTTGCATCCCAGGATTTGGTTTTTGAGGAGGATAGGTTGGAAACCTACACCATGAAGGAATTGAAGGCAGTTTGCAAAAACCTCAAAGTCCAGGTTAGAGGCCTCACCAAGAAGGAGGAGCTACAAAAGGCGCTGAGCCCCTGGATAGCAGCCAGAGCTGCCAGTGGGCACTCTGAGGATCCAATTGGGGAGTCTTTGGAGCCAAACCCTAGGGAAGATGTGCTGAGGGTGCAGGAGCTGCTAGGTGGGGAGGTACCCCCTGGGTCCTGCAGCAGTGGTGGTTCTAAGGGCCTGACTCCAGAGGAGCTATAGGACAAGAGAGAAGCCAGGAGGCAGGAGGAGATTGAGTTGGAGAGATTAAGAATGGAGGAGAAGAAAATGCTCTTGGATCATGAGCTTAGATTAAAGGAGCTGGACCAAAAGAGTAGATCCAGCAGCAATGGTGGCTGCAATACCTCAGTGCACTCCGATGGGATAGATCACACTCCCAAGAATGTAGGAAGGGAGTACAAGAAGGGAGATGATATCCAGAGGTGGTTTCAGGGATATGAGGCATCTATCCACATGAATGGGGTCCCTGAAAAGAATTGGGGAGCAGGATTGTGGAACCACTTCACAGAGGAGGGGAGGGGCACTTTGCTGGCTTTGGGTAAGGGGTACTACCTCACCTATGCTGACATGAAGGAGGCCCTTCTCACCAGGTATGGTCTCTCTCCTGACAAGTACAGAGATCAGTTTAGAGGGAGTAAGAAAACGGAATCACAGACCTGGTTAGAATGTGTACATTCTTTTTGCAGAGCACTAGATGGTTGGGTGAAGGGCAGTAATGTGACAGATTTTTAGGGGCTGTACAACTTAATTGCGTGGGAGCACTTGTCTAGTCTGTGTTTT
The DNA here is from genome assembly GCF_031143425.1 of Pleurodeles waltl. Classification (NCBI taxonomy): domain Eukaryota; kingdom Metazoa; phylum Chordata; class Amphibia; order Caudata; family Salamandridae; genus Pleurodeles; species Pleurodeles waltl. Next base: position 1,695,817,755 of record NC_090440.1, read on the forward strand.
GGAGAGCTGCCCCAGCACTTGACTGATAGTAAGCTGACTGACCCCAAGAAGCTTGCTGTGGATGCAGACCGCTGGATGAGTACCATGGTCCACAAGAAGGTTTATGGGGGAGACTCCACCAAAGGTGGGCAGGGTTCCCAGCAGCAGAGTGGGTGGGCGGGTCAAGGGTAAACCAAATGAGTTCTCCAAAGGGCCCCAATCTAATAACCCGGGAAAGAATTCCCACCCCCTAGGAGTGAAGAAACCATGACATGGGCCTCTTCAGGAAAGCCTGCAGCGGGGGGACCCCGTACATGCTTTGCTTGTGACCAGGTGGGTCACATGAAGTGGGATCCCATATGTCCCAAATGGGCAAAGCCACCCACCGGTGGGCAGACCAAGGGGTTGGCCAGTGTAGCGCTTGGGGAGGAGTTGGTCCCAGGTGGGTGTGGGGAACCAACCAGGAAGACCCTTGTCTCACTAGGGGATGGTGAAATGGTCCAGGGAAACCTAATGCCTGGTAACACTAAAAAATAGAGGCAGTGGGTGACCATCAATGGGCAGAGGCCCTCAGAGATACTGGAGCCAGTGTGACCATGGTCTGGAGTCACCTGGTGTCTGAAGAGCAGTTAGTCCCTGGGGTAGTCCACCAAGTAGTTGCAGTGGACAACTGTGAGTGCCAGTGTAAGGTGGCGCAGGTTCCCTTTGAGTGGTGTGGGTTGGGGGTCTCAGGTTCGTTGAGGGTAGCTGTGAGTCCCACTATGGCTGTTGACTGTCTGCTGGGCAACAAGCTAGAGACTTCCGCCTGGAAGGAGGTGGAACTCAGGTCACACTTGGGGATGTTGGGGTTGCCATAGTGGGTGTGTGTGACCACTCAGTCCATGGCAACAAGTCAAGCTGATCAGAAAGACCTGGAGCATGAAACAGTGGCCCAGGTGAATGCCAAGGGAAAGGACAAGGGGCGCGGAAAACCTGCCCTAGAAATTCCTACGGTCCAGGAGGAGGCTGACCGCGAGGGGGACGCCCCGGCATCTACAGGAGAATAAGTGGCTAAACTGGGAGACCTACCTGAGCTGACCCATTGGCAGCAAGAAGGGGGTCCCACTAGGGAGGAGTTCTGCACAGAGCAGAAGGTCTGCTCTACTCTTGTAGGTCTTAGACAGCAGACCGAGGACCAGGCAGCTGGCGCTCAGCCCAAAGATCACCTGATCTACTGGGAGAATGGTCTCCTGTATAGCAAGCCTAAGGCTGCTGAGCCTGGGGCAGCCCGTATGCTGGTGGTACCCCGGCGCTTCAGAGCCTTTTTACTGGGCTTGGCTCATGATGTGCCTCTGGCAGGACATTTGGGGCAGGACAAAACCTTTGACAGGCTTGTCACCCACTTCTCTTGGCCCTAAATGAGAAAAAATGCAGATGTGTTCTGTAGAACCTGTCAGACTTGCCAAGCAAGTGGCAACTCCAACCCTTTCCTGTCATGAGCACCCCTTTCGAGCAGGTGGGCATTGACATAGTAGGGCCTCTGGACCCCAAGACAGCCCTGGGCAACAGGTTCATCCTGATCTTGGTGGACCATGCCACCTGGTACCCGGAAGCTATCCCTCTGAGGACAGTGACTGCGCCCGTTGTGGCCCGGGCACTCACGGGGCTCTTTGCCCGAGTGGGTTTCCCCAAGGAGGTGGTATCTGGCCAGGGTACCAACTTTATGTCCATGTACATAAAGGCCATGTGGAAGGAATGTGTGGTTAACTACAAGTTCACCACTCCTTACCACCCCCAAAGTAATGGGTTGGTTGAGAGATTGGATTTTTCTCGCTTTGGTCTTGGTTTACACAGATAAATATTGGCTATTTTTCTAAAACTGGTGTGGTGTCCGTTTGTAGTGTTTTCACTGTATTACTGTGTGTTATGTGCAAATGCTTTACACATTGCTTCTGAGATGAGCCTGACTGCTCATGCCAAGCTACCAAGGGGGTGAGCAGGAGTTATCTGAGCGGGTATCTCCCTTATCCTGACTAGAGTGAGGGTCCCTACTTGGACAGGGTGTAAACAGACTGCTAACTAGAGACCCCATTTCTAACAGGAGGACATGGCGCACTCTACAACTATAATTCTTTTATCATTTCTAATGCACAAACCATCAACATGATACACATCACAGTTTGGCAAAGGTGTCTCAATGAGATTGATACTAGTTTTGCTTAAGGGTATTGTAGTGACAGTATGAATATGAGGCTCACAATCAAAAACAGTGGGGAAAAACAAGCAGGATTCAATACAGGATATTGTCCAAGTGTTAAATCAGATGCACACAGTAACGATATTTATTATTTTGAGAGTCTTGACATGGGAAGATATTGAGTCTTAGTGGTCAGCAATCATACTGCTATAGCATCAGTTACATCTATCGTGAGAGAGGATTCTAGATAATATTCTCAGAGCATTGACTGAATGGGTCACTACAGCCAGTGCATACATGCATGAATGCATCCACATCAAGACCAAAAGAGCATTAGACTAGAGATTTCTTGTTATTACTGTGATCCTGAACCAGAACCCATAGAGCAAAACCCTCTCTCTCATGACAGTATGATGTGAAAGTTTGGAATAATCAGGCAAACCTAGTACTGTTAGAGAGGGCAATGCGTGCTTCAGAGATAGAAATGCTTGTTCTGCCTCCTTGGACCACGACAAAGGTTCAGGCGTGAAATTCTTCTAAAAGAGTACATACTAGGGAGACAATAACTGTCTCTCTACCTTACAGATGACTTCAGTGCGCTAAGTGGACAGGTGCTGTTCCTTCCCTGAAATGGTATAACCTGAATATCAAGCACTGGGCAAACAGCACTGTAATTTCACTTTAAGTGCTTTGTGCCCCTTCTTTGTTTATTCAGGGAGCAGATACGTTGAATCAACCTTGCATTGGTCAGATACGCTAGAAGCAACCTCCAAATGATCAACGTCTTGAACTAACGCAGGTCCTTTAGAGTCTGTGAAATGATGAAAGATACTCTGTCTACACCCAGAAGAGATGTGACTATGTGATTTGACCTCAAAGAAAGCAAAGGCAAAATATATAATAGCTGTCAGGGTGTATTGGGATGGAGAAGAAAGCAGACCACAAGTCTACAATTATGAACCTGTGGTTTCTGGTGTACATGACAGAATAGTTGCAGGGTTGTGCACAACAAGAAAACTTGGTAAGATTGCAACATTAACAGAACCTAAATGTTGTGCAAAATTATATGTTTATTTAGCAAGCATTTTAATTGGTAACACAGGAGTGTTAGAGACACTCACAGAGGGCCCTAGAGCCCCTTGTTTCAACAGCGATAACTGGGATGTTCACAGCCTCCATTTCAGAATGTAAAGGTTAGTGGGAAATTTGCAGGAGGTTTTTTCATAGGAGTATCATTTTTTGGCTTACTCTGCAATTCAACAGTTAGGACAAACTTACATGATTAGCACGTTCCAACCAAGGAGTGGAAGGAACTTTTTTATCAGACATTGATCGACGTGAAGATTTAGCGTCACCAGTTTCACATAAATTATTATCTTCACACAAGACTGCTAAAATAGCATGCTTATTTTTAGTGGTACATTCAACTAGACACAATCATTGGTCAAGTAGACAATACATTTCAATTTACACACAATGTACCTTCCTAGGAGCTTTGCAGGAAAGGCAAGACACAAGAGAATGGTCAGTGATAGACCCTAAAGAGTTAAACACAGGGCCACTAACATAGTGAGGACCATTTGTGCTACAAATGCTCATTGCATCGATAGTCTAGCCCAAGAGAGGTAGTGGAAAGCCTACTAGCACCAGTATCATTAGGGTATGAGGTGGGCTTTCAATTAATGACACGTATTACATATGGTCCCCTTCTGTTCTACAGGGTATATAAGAACTTACAGAGCAGTTGGCTCCTTTCAGATTGTCCTAAAAGGTAGGGCATCAGTGTAGGGAGCTGTGTTCAGGTTACAGTACACCTCCACGTTTTGCCTGGTTTTTAGATGCAACTTTGACTGAAGTGCACTGGATATCTGTCTGTTAACCAGGTCCCCAGTGCCAGTGTCCCGTCCCTACAACAAGATACCTGATCATTTCATCCCCAAGTGACCGGGCCCATCAGCCCACTGTAAGTCCCTATTAAATGGTACCCCTGGTACCTAGGGCATGGGTACTGAAGAGGGCCCCTCAGAGTTGCAGCACAACTTGTGCCACTCTAGGGGACCCAGCACCAACCTTACGCTGACTGCCAGTGAAAGCATCATGACAAGGTACCCCCAAAATTGAAAACACAACATGGCACACAGCCTGTGTCCCATGTCCCCCAACACTTCATGTAAAATATGTAAGTCACTCCTCTAGCAGGCCTTCCAGCCCTAAGGCAGGGTGCATTATATTATAGATGAGGGTATATCTGCTTTAGCAGCTATGCCCCTGCTATGTCTTTGTCGATTCTCAGCCACAGTAAGTGACTAGGGAGGGCTGTGCTGGACACTAGTCATTACGAGTTCTCCAGCTACATGATGCCTTCTCTGAATATAGGGATGATTGGTTTCAAACATCTCAGATTAATAAACCCTCTTTGATGCCAGTCAGGGATCTATTAATAACTGCACTCACAGGGCACTTTAGAGGTGCCCCCTGAAAACCTACCAACTACTAGTGTGCTGACTGACTGGTCCTGACTAGTTCAGCCACCACAGATGCATTTCTGGACCCCCACAGTGAGAGACAGCATTCTCAAGGGACAGAGACAAAAGCCTGCACTGGACGGAGATGTTATCACCTCACCCAGGCAGGATGGACATTGCAGGGCGGGGACATTGAAAGGTCTAGCAACCTTTGTAATGTGACCCAGGTCTCTCCAGATGGTGGAGATGAACAACCTTACTGTCCTGACCCCACTTTTTGGCAGCAGCACAAGCTGGAAAATTAGGCAGATTATGAGGTGTGCCCACTTCATGCCAGTCCCACTCCTAAGGTGGAAGAGCTGAAGTGGACACTATTTTTTTTAATTCCTCCATCTTGTTTGGAAGGAATTAGGCCAGTGGGGTAGGCCTATGCCCACTTCCCATTGGAAGTGGTCATTGAAAGGATGTAGTCACCCTAAAGGTGGTCGGCCCATTGCCACCTGGCACTCCCTGTAACGCCCTTAACTGAGTATTTAGGTGGCACCCCTGAACCCTAGAATTCAGATCCTGACTACCTACAAAGCAAAGGACAAAGAAAAGTCGCACCTGCAGAAGAGGAAAAGAAGAAGCAGCTGACTTGGAACCAGCCCCTCCGGCCTGACGGCTGACCTTGACGTACTCTGCGCAAAAGATGGCTTGTCCTGCAGCTGGGCCTCCAAGAAACACAGGAGGACTGCCTGCCTTCTGCAGAGACTCAGACTCTCGTGATCAGTGGAACTGCTCTGCAACAAAGTTTCAAGAAAGGGCTCTGCTGCCCCTGGAACACCCAACACCTGAAGTGACCTGATGCACCAACGACCACAACCAGAGGTGAAGCCAACCAATGGTGCCAGCCCAGTTCCCCAGCTGTCTAGAGTCTGAGTTCACTTAGGTTTCACCCCTCTTGTACTTCCCCAAGTTGCTGGAGCCTCTGCATGCAGGACCCCTCTCCTGCAGCCTTGTGGTGAGAGAAAACTCAACCCCTCCAGCAACCACTGCGCCTGTCGCTCCTGACCCCATCTGAGGAGGGTCACTGGTGCCAACAACATCCCACAGCTCCGCTGAGCTCGAGTCCACCCTAGTTTCACCCCTGCTGGACTTCCTGATGACACATGCAGCCTCAACACAAAGGATCCCCTGACCGCGAGTGCTCCCGGATGGAGAAACTTGATGCCTAAGGACACCCCTGCTTCCATTGCCCCTGGGCCCTGGAGAAAATGACCAAAGGTGCACCTACATCCCTTAGGACTCCAGGTCTACGACCTACCTGTTTGTTGTCCCTGACCGGCTTCCTAGCCAGAGCCTGCAGCCTGTCTTCACGAGAACCAAACTCCCATATGAAACCATTGGGCACCCAATGCCTTACTGCACCCCTGCACCCGGTCGCCCCAATGCTGCCTAGAGTGATTTGTTGGTAAGGTCCTAATCATTGCCCAGTACTTACCTTAACTCCCTGAGATTGGCCTCGTAAGTCATTATTAACTCTGTGTTTGCTGAACATTGTTTTCCGCCATAGGATAACATTGAGAGAACTCTGTAAATTGCACTGTGTTGATTTCTGAAACTGCAACATATTTATGATTAAAAGTCTACTTACCTGATTACGAAATTCTTGGGTTTAATACATATATAAAAAGATTTGTTATTTTTCTAACTTGGTCTCAGATTTATTATTTGAGTGTGTGTCTCATGTATGGCCTCTATGAGTACAACAAATACTTAGCACTACCCTCTGAAAGACCTAACTGCTCGCCCACACTACCAGAACATACAGCATTAGTCCTATCTACTTTTGCCCATGCAAACCAATTGGAGATCCACTGGACTCTCTGCACTGTGTACTTCTTTGTAGTGCACCATATAGAGAGCCAGCTTCCTACAATCAGTTAATGCCTTCGTCCTAGCCTTCCTCCTCCCTGCTCTCCACAGTCATTCTGCCTTCAAACATCTCTGACCATTTGACGGAGAGGTTGCACATGTAAACACATTAGCTAATGTGAGTAGATTTTTTTTTCTTTCCTACACATGATTTGCAACCGAAACAAACTCAGTAACCATCCTAGGCAGATGGTTAACAGCTCTTAAAATACTTTGAGTAATAGTCCCTGACCAGATGCAGCTCCAACAGCTTCTTCAGCATTTTAAGTAGCATTAGCATTACCAGACTAACAATCCAACACATCTTTAAATGATCAAGATAATCAGGAGTTTCAACTTTGTTCTCTTTGAAATTATTAATGTCGTTCTAGTCTGTTGTGACCGTTCATACGTCAATAACACCACTCAATAGTGCTTCTCTAGCAACAATGAGGGCAGCTACATCACTTTAATTAGCATTATGATACTTAACATTTGATTAACATCATTCTAATTAACATTAAACATTAAAATATAGTTTGCAATTATTCACAAAACCTTTGAGGTTTGTCTTTTATGTAGGGGAATTGATGTTTGATGTTTACTAGATTAGTTGGTACCAGGGAACATGGATGGTGACTAACCCTGCTGCATTGCCAGGGAATTCTCGCAAGGACAGATGAGCATCTGGTTGGGTATGGGTAATATAACTGTAATGCCACTGTCTTCTTTGCTATCCAAGTATGGTTGCTGCTGTGGTCAGGGAGTACAATTGTTTTTTTCTTGGTCTCCACCATGCAGACTCTGTCAAGTGATAGTCAGACTAGAGCCTGACTACTTCAGTCCATTGCTTGCTTCAAAATGGTGGTGTTGGACTTGGCCCTCTCTGCAGTGTCACCCAAAACGTTTTTGCCTTCTCTCCTCCTTTTCTGCTGAATTAGTTTTTGATGGCCTTAGGACACAGTGCACATGCTAAAGTGCTTGTGCTCACTGCCTAAAACATGGTAAAATTGGCATACACCTGATTGACATAATTAGTTTACTTATAAGTCCCTACTAAAGTGGCATGCCATATAACCAGGGCCGGTAAATTGGGCACTTATTGTGCCACCTACTTAAGGTGCCCCTTAAAACATGTCTCAGGCTTGCCATTGCAGCCTGTGTGCAGGTTTAAACTCCAATCCGACTCAGTAAAATAAACCTTTTGCCAAGTTTAAACCCCCCTTTTTGATGCATATAAGTCACCCCCTTGGTAGGCCATAAACAGCCTTTACGGCACAGTTCACTGTATTTAAACTGTAAGGCATGTACTATTAAGTTTTACATGTCCTGGTAGTGAAAACCTCACAACTTTGTTTTTTCACTACTGTGAGGCCTACCTCTCTCATAGGATAACATGGGGTTACCATATTACATTTAGTAAGTGCTAACTTTTGTTTGGGAGCAGGTAAAAATGTCATGGTTGGGGTCTAAGGAATTGGAATTTAAAATCTTCTTTAAAGGTAAAGTCAGATTTTAAGTCACAATTCTGAAAATGCCACTTTTAGAAAGTTGCCATTTTCTTGTCCCATTTGGTGCTGCAGCCTGTTCCAATGTCACCTGACTAGGTGTAATTGACAGCTGGCCTTTGTGTATTACTCCGGGACAGCCACACAATAGGGGTCTTGGTGTTGGGATGAGCCCTACTGACAGCATGGGAGCAGAGCTGTGCATAGCCCAACTTGCACTTCAAAGCAGCTGCCTCAGCCCACACAATCAGAATTTCACACCAGCCTTTTGTGCTCCTAGACATCCTGGAACCAGGGCAGAGAATCAAGAAATTCCAGACACTTCTTGTGAGGTGCGGGGAGTGAACTCCAGAAGGTTCCTCCTCTTCAAAGCTGGCACCAGGTGTAAACTTAGGACCCTCATACCCACTCTTCAGTTTACTTCTGGACCGGGAAGGACTCTCAGAAGGCTGCTATGCTGCCTGTGGCCTGCTATGTACTTCAGAGGGCTGCTCTGCTGCACCAAAGGACTGCCTTGCTACCTGAGGCTGGACCTGTGCCCTCAGAGGCCTGCTTTGCTGCTAGAGACTTGCTTTTCTGCGTGAACTTAGGATGACCAGAGGGACTCCAAGGGCTAGTTGACTTACCTCCTAATCAGAGTCTCAGGCTCCAAACATCTTGAACCCACACCTGTACCCAGCCTAAGTGAGTCCTGACCATCCAAGTGGTGCTACTGTAGTCCTGGATCCATGAAGGTGGTGTCAAACGTGCCCAGATAGTCCAAATCAAAACCTGAGACTCAGAAAAGTGCTCTGAGATTCGTCAGGAAACCAGCGACTACCTACTCACTCGTCCGCCCAAGGTGCATCGCCAGTTGGCCTCAGTTTGTGGGTGCTCCATTTAACAAAAAAATTATGTCAGACACAATCTGGCTGAGGCGCAAACCTCTTTTATTATTAGGTTAGGGAATACTATGTATTGTGTCCCATAGGTATCAAGCCAACAATATCAAGAACAATTAAGAGAAGAGTCTGTTCTTCCTGCTTTGCAATCTGTGGTTCCATCAACTGGCCCAGGTCATATTGTCCTTGTGACTTTAGACCTCAGGAGAATGCAAAAATAAAAGGAAAGGGTCCTGAGTCATGTTTTCAACAGACACTTAAGGTTCATAACAATCACCACAGGGAGTAAACAAGCTCACTTCCTCACTGACTTGTGCTTATCTACTGTCTTTCACCCTGAACATGGCCCAATGCAAAGAGCCCAGAAAGTGGGAAAAGTGCCCATGGTGTCCCCTATGTAGAAAACACCCTCTCCAGGCTAACACAACCCCACTAACAGCCCTGTAAATAAACAAAAATTGGTGAAGTCAGTAATTGCCTATAGCCACGCCTCTGGGCAGGAGCTGCAGCTGACAGGACTGCAACGCTGTTCTCCATCAGTTGCTCCTGCATCTCCTTTGTTGGCTCCCTCACAGTGTTCGTAGTTTGGTGGTTGTGTCCTTCTCAGGGCAGCTGTTTGACTGGCAAGGTGTCTCCATCCTCATGGCTGCAATCACAAACAGTCTTGAACTTAATGAATGAGCGGATTCTCGCCTTCGTTCCTCGTGGCTTCCCCCTTGCTGCCAGCTTCCGGCATCCTTTCCTCTAGTGAATACCACGCCCCTTAATTCCAGCTACATCAGCTTCCAGGGGCAAGTCGTCTTTAATGACTAATGCATTACCCTTGAACTGAAAAGGCCTGTCATCATCGCTCATGTTGGAATTGTCGGCGGCAGAAACTGGCCCATGCTACACCCCTGCTACGTTCTTCTCTGCAGCAACAATTCCTGTCCAGTAACTCCAAGCAGAATGGGTATCCTGCCTCATAGAGTCCTTTTGAGTTATAGCCTCCAGCTTCGTCCTGCTGGAGATTTTCGACTGCCATACTAAGTTTGAAAGTAGACATCTTTACTAAGACTTCATCCAGCAGCTCCTGGGTGACAAAACCTCCTCCTCGGACACTGCCAGCCTCTTTGCCCCACTAAACTTTACCTTCTCTGATATTTTTCTTCAAAATACTTCTATGTCTGAAGGGAAGCAGGGACTGGGCCCAATTCACTTTGTGTATCCGTCAATAACTTTAGACTTTGCCCCGGTGTTCTGCAGCTTGATGTCCACGGTTGGGGCTTTGATCTTTTAGGTTTATTTTTAACTTTAACATTTTAAAATTCATAACTTCGATTGTACTGATTGGATTTTTGTCATTTTGATGTCAAATAATTTATTAACATTTATTCTATTTTTTCTAAATTGGTGTGTTTGATTTTTCTTGTGTTGTGTTTTCACTTTATTACTGTTTAAGTGCTGCATAATTAGTTTACACATTGCCTCTAAGTTTTTCCTAACTGCTTCTCTGTCGTTACCAGAGGGTTAAGCACAGGTTAATTTAATTACTTTTTGTGATTCACTCTGACAATGATTGTGGCTGTTGCTAGCGAATAGCTCACACCCCCCTCAATCAATTTCTCACAGATGGGTACTGACATTGCCTCTGAGGTGGCATGTTGGCTTCTTCTCTTGTCCTTGCGCCAGTCACTTAATTGCATGTCACATATGTTGTGTTTGCTTATGCTGAATTTGTTGGGCCCCCTCCAGACAGTCCAGTAGTTAGCATTTCTCCATCCTCAGGCATACTTTGTGGCACATCGCCAGCTTCTCCTGATGGTATGGGGAAATTCAAAATATCTAGCAAAACCTCGTTCATTTTTTCCTATTACTTTGGAGCTCTCACTAGTAATTTGAGGAAAAATGTAAGGAGGAGGTTGTGCAGTGGAGCCAGAAGCCCTAATCCTGTCCCTAAGTGCTAACATTGGTATATCAGTTTCTGCTGGATGGCTTTCAATACTAGCACCTGAGTATCCTTTCTACAGTTCATAGCGCCATTGTACCAATTTAGAAAAGCTGCCTATTGCTCCAGGCTAGATTTATATTTATTGGCCTTCATTGATTTTTTAAGGTTACACAAGTGCTCAATATCAAAGACACCTTTTTCCAAAATACTTTTTATAATCATCGCTAGTGCCTTTGACCCATTTTTCAGTACACTTACATGTGCTTTTTGGTACTGGCGGTACATTACATGGACAGGAGTCCCTTTAGCTAGGGCTTTTCAACCCTAGAGGTCGCCGTCCCTTTCCTTACAGCACCTCCATTTACAGCCTGGAATACAGAGCTAGGGGTCTGCCAGCTTTGTACCCCACCGAGAAGGGTAAACGTTCTTTCACATCTGTACACTGACCATCAAGCATTTGCAGGCCCTCGGTCACAATCTGTTGGGGCTTGAAGAGATTTTGAGTTGGCTGGATCAGTGCACCTTTTTCTTTCACATAGTCGTTCATTAAGGTCTGTGCTAGATTCCTAGGCAGTTTTTGCCCTCCCTTTTTCACACTCTTCTAAAGCCTCCTGTTTATACCATGGAGTGCATACACACTTCTAACTCCTGATATTCTCCGCCACACCTACCAAAACAGGCTTATCCCATCATCGGCTGTCCAGACTAAAATGTACACAACACATGCCATAAATCACCCTGGGATGCGGCCTGCGCCTTCAGCACAACCCCTTTCTGGCCTTCGGATGTGCGCAGTGAGGGTTCAAAGCTGTCGCTGGCATCTCGCCAGGCCCTCCACCCGACCCCCTGCCATTCATTCAACCTAACTACACAAATGCCTATCTCTCTGTCTTACATGCTGTCTGTTTTATTTGTTGAACCCTTTGTGATTCCCGCAAGTCACATTTTGTGATACAATGGTGGATGAAGTCACTGCCTACAATTGCTGCCTGCATGACTGATATCTCCTTTTGCCTTATGGGTCACATGCTTTGGTCTGCATTTTTTCCCTCGCATGACACTTACGATTTTGATGCCTCAGTGTTACTCCGGTGCACTCCCCTGAGTTCCGCCACCTCTGAAAGTGCCTCCCGTGGCTGTGCAGAACTTTTTTTTCCACCGTAGGAAATTCATAAGTCAGATTTGACTCAGATTTCAAGATGGACAAATTAAAAAAAATCCAGATTCCTTCTTAAGCCAATTACATTTCTAATGCCATTCGAAATATGATTGACAGTGCTCACAATTTAAAAGAACAGAGAAATAACAAGCATTTTCAATGCAACGGGTCTCGCATTTGTTCGAGTTAGAGTTATTAGCGTTGTAAAGAAAAAAAACGCAGCGCAATCGCGCTATGTAAGATGCAGCGCAATCGTGCTGCGTGGAAAAAAACCAGATAAAGTAGTCCAGACCCCAGGCTGAAAACATCGGGCCTCGCATGTTTTTAGTAGTTTACCGTTGCTGTTTAGGTGGGCTAAACACCAGACAGGGCATGACGTATGCATGCATTTCACAAATGAAAGTAAGCGGATTTTAAAAGGCAAGTCCATGAAGCAATGTAAGTGACTGACGTGACATGGGTGTGGTTTGAAGCCCAAAGAGAGATTACAGAATGGACGGAACGCTTTGCGCTCGCCCATAAAAAGTGTTAGCCCAATAAAGCCTGCTCTCCAACTCTATGAAAAACGTCTAACTCAAAACCGACTGAATGGATTTACAGCAAACCAACAAAAGCACAGTTTCTGATTGAAGTTCTACTTTCATACTATGTTTATGTAAATCCATCCAGCAGTTTGGGGTATAGGCACAAGGAACATTTCCTAGGGGAGATAAAACACTTCTTTTTATATTACCCTTTAACTTTCTTTTTCCTCTGTTCAGATTGGACTGGAAAATTCATGCAAATTTGTTAATGGGGTTAAAAGTTATAAGCAAATTAGAAGGAAGTTCTGAGTGCCTTGTGCAAGACCAGAATCAAATTCTGGAACATACACATCATGGATTTGCAAACATTTCATAGCGGGACAAACACAGACAAACTCTGGACAATAGCGTTTGGTGATTGCCATTTTTTATTTGCCGTGGCTGCCTTCCCCACTGTGCCCACATGCATTTTGACACCTATATTTGTAGTGCTGCTTAATTAAGTACTGCAGTGCAGGCGGCAAAAGTTCCGCAAGGTATAATAAAGGCTGGCCAAAGTCTGCATAGCCTGATGATGTCTGAAAAGGAAAGCTGGCTCAAGTAACATATGATATGAGGCACTAAAACCTACACATCTTGGGGTCAGCAAAAAAATGTTGACAGTATCTGGCAGAATCGAAACCACCATAGGAAAGACGGTACTTTACTCAGGAAGGGGCGATGAGTGACATCACGAAGGAGCTGCCATCATACTGAACTAGTCAACAGCAGACTCATGACAAGTGGTTGAAAGGCAGGTACATCAACACCACCACTGTCCAATGCTATCATCCAACAAATGACGCAGAAGAATTAGTCAAGAACATATTCTACCAACAGATGCAAGCTGAGCTTGAAGCTGTGCTGAACCACAACCTGTAGATTGTGATAGGTGATGTGAATGCTAAATTGGGAAATGGCAACATGAACCATTATAGAGTCAGGGGAAAGGAAGGTTGTGGAACAATGAACAACAATGGAGAAAGACTATTGGAAGTGACCTGTTCATAGGAGGGACTCTCTTCCCCCATTGTGACATTCACAAGCTAACTTGGTGCGCACCCAAAGCAGAGACAGAAACCAGACTGATCACCTGAGGATAAGCAGCACCTGGAGATACTCACTGAAAGATGTCCCGTGAGGAAGGGATCAGATGTTGGCAGTGATCACCATCTAGTGACCACTCTTGTGAAGCAAAAGCTCAGAAAAACAGAATGCAAAATATCAGGATGACAGCACTTCAATGTGGACAAATTACAGGACCCACCAGACCGAAAAGGCATTCATCTTACAAATCAAAAACAGTTTCCAACTCCTGGTAGTCATCAAGATAATGGAACAGATCTCTTCAAAATATGTGTAGAACAGTGAAAAATGCCTAGGGGGCATACCAAGAAAGAGTTAAGGATGTATAAGACAACACACATGACAAGCTATTGAAGTCAGGAGAGCAGCAGAAAATAAAATTGTGGTTGTGGGGGCCAAATCTGACAGGCTGCAGCATAAGTACAAGCAACAGTACATAGAAACAAACAGAGCAGCCAAAAGAATGACAAGAGCAGACAAGCGGGTGAACATGGATAACCTTGCCAGCAAAGCAGAGGAGGCAGCCAGTAGAGGAGAACAGGGGAAGGTCTTCAATATCACAAGGATGGTCACTGGCAAATCTCGTGCACCATACAACACCCCTATCAGGGACAAGCAAAGGAGACTAGTCACACAAAGAAAGAGCAGGAAGCACACTTGGCCAAGCACTTCAAAGATGCTTTGAACAGATGAGTACTAACAAGCAAAGCCAGTATCCAAAAAGCAGAGACAGACTTGGCTGTGCACATCGCCCCACCACAGAAAGAAGAAATCATCATTCTCATTCGATCTCTCAAAAATGGAAAAACTCCTGGTCAAGAAACCTGAATGCAGAAACGTTTAAGGCAGATCTTGAAACATCAGCCAAGATCCTCCAGCCACTATTTACAGCGCTTTGAAAGGGAATGAAAATACCAGACGACTGGAACAAAGGCATTATCGTCAACAAAGGAAGCAGTAACCAACTGTAACAACTGGTGTGGAATCACCTGGAAGAAATCATTATAAAACACATATCTGATGCAATGGACAAACAGTTAAGAAAAGGAAAGGCTGGGTCTGCAAGGGTGTTGTTCAGATCTTTACTCTGTGCAACATCACAGAGCAGTGCATGGAGTGCAAATACAACTATAAATCAATTCCATTGCTTTTGAGAAAGCTTTGCTAGTATCCATTGTGACAGGCTCTGGCATATACTGAGAGCCTATGGCATACCACAGCATACAGTTCTCCTCATCAGGAGCTCCTATAACAATTTTACCTGCAAGGTGGGACATAGTGAGTGTAGCTTCAAAGTCAAGCCCGGTGTCAGACAGGGTGTGTGATGCCAGCATTGCCCTTCAATCTAGTCATCGACTGGGTGATGCAACGCACAGCAGAAGACCAAGCCAGGGGCATCAGATAAACCTTAGTCTCTATACTGGGAGACCTTGACTATGCTGATGACCTAGGCCCTCATTACGAGTGTGGTGGTCTTAAGACCGTCACACTCGCGGTGGCGGTTGGACCAATGCCAAAGGGGAGGTCCGACCTACACATTACAACCGTGGCGAAAGCGCCACGGTCGGTCTGCTTGCACTGCCACTTTTAGGCCAGCCGACAACCTGGCGATGCTGGCGGTGCTGGCGGTCTTAATCCACCAGGGCAGCGCTGGTAGCAGCGCTGCCCTGGGGATTACAACCCCCATGTACGGCCCATGCACTGTTCATGCCAAGTGCAGGGGCCCCCATGGACAGCCCCATCGCGCTTTTCACTGCCTTAATTACAGGCAGTGAAAAGCGTGACAGGGGGTTGTCGCACCCGACGCACCGCAACATTACCACCTGCTCGATTGCGAGCCAGCGTCAATTTTGTGTTGAGTTTTCCGCTGGGCCAGCAGGCAGAAACATTTCTGCCCACTCGCTCAGCTGGTGGAAAACCAGGGTTGCAGTCTTCCAGCCCAAAGCGTTTGGCGGGCAGCCTCCGCCGCCTGCCAAACTCATAATTAGGCCCCTAGTCTTGCTCTCTAACACACACCAGCATATGCAGGAAGAGATGTCTCACCTCCATCTGTGTACTGCAGCTGGGCCTGAAGATCAACACAATGAAATCAGAAGTCATGCCACTCAACATCCCAAGCCCTTCACCAATCAAAGTGGATAGAAGGGACCTAGTGTAGGAAAGTACTATCTTGCCTGGCATGTTACCCCCATTTTTCACTGTATATATGTTGTTTTAGTTGTATGTGTCACTGGGACCCTGTCATCCAGGGCCCCAGTGCTCATAAGTGTGCCTGAATGTGTTACCTGTGTAGTGACTAACTGTCTCACTGAGGCTCTGCTAATCAGAACCTCAGTGGTTATGCTCTCTCATTTCTTTCCAAATTGTCACTAACAGGCTAGTGACCAATTTCACCAATTTACATTGGCTTACTGGAACACCCTTATAGTTCCCTAGTATATGGTACTAAGGTACCCAGGGTATTGGGGTTCAAGGAGATCCCTATGGGCTGCAGCATTTCTTTTGCCACCCATAGGGAGCTCTGACAATTCTTACACAGGCCTGCCACTGCAGCCTGAATGAAATAACGTCCACGTTATTTCACAGCCATTTTTCACTGCACTTAAGTAACTTATAAGTCACCTATATGTCTAACCTTTACCTGGTAAAGGTTGGGTGCTAAGTTACTTAGTGTGTGGGCACCCTGGCACTAGCCAAGGTGCCCCTACATTGCTCAGGGCCAATTCCCCGGACTTTGTGAGTGCGGGGACACCATTACACGCGTGCACTACATATAGGTCACTACCTATATGTAGCTTCACAATGGTAACTCCGAATATGGCCATGTAATATGTCTATGATCATGGAATTGCCCCCTCTATACCATCCTGGCATAGTTGGCACAATCCCATGATCCCAGTGGTCTGTAGCACAGACCCTGGTACTGCCAAACTGCCTTTCCCGGGGTTTCACTGCAGCTGCTGCTGCTGCCAACCCCTCAGACAGGCATCTGCCCTCCTGGGGTCCAGCCAGGCCTGGCCCAGGATGGCAGAACAAAGGACTTCCTCTGAGAGAGGGTGTTACACCCTCTCCCTTTGGAAAATGGTGTGAAGGCAGGGGAGGAGTAACCTCCCCCAGCCTCTGGAAATGCTTTCTTGGGCACAGATGTGCCCAATTCTGCATAAGCCAGTCTACACCGGTTCAGGGGACCCCTTAGCCCTGCTCTGGCGCGAAACTGGACAAAGGAAAGGGGAGTGACCACTCCCCTGACCTGTACCTCCCCTGGGAGGTGCCCAGAGCTCCTCCATTGTGCTCCAGACCTCTGCCATCTTGGAAACAGAGGTGCTGCTGGCACACTGGACTGCTCTGAGTGGCCAGTGCCACCAGGTGACGTCAGAGACTCCTTGTGATAGGCTCCTTCAGGTGTTGCTAGCCTATCCTCTCTCCTAGGTAGCCAAACCCTCTTTTCTGGCTATTTAGGGTCTCTGTCTCTTGGGATTCCTTAGATAACGAATGCAAGAGCTCATCCGAGTTCCTCTGCATCTCTCTCTTCACCTTCTGCCAAGGAATCGACTGCTGACCGCGCTGGAATCCTGCAAAACTGCAACATAGTAGCAAAGACGACTACTGCAACTCTGTAACGCTGATCCTGCCGCCTTCTCGACTGTTTTCCTGGTGGTGCATGCTGTGGGGGTAGTCTGCCTCCTCTCTGCACTAGAAGCTCCGAAGAAATCTACTGTGGGTCGACGGAATCGTCCCCCTGCAACCGCAGGCACCAAAAAGCTGCATTACCGGTCCCTTGGGTCTCCTCTCAGCACGACGAGCGAGGTCCCTCGAATCCAGCAACTGTGTCCAAGTGACCCCCACAGTCCAGTGACTCTTCAGTCCAAGTTTGGTGGAGGTAAGTCCTTGCCTCCCCACGCCAGACTGCATTGCTGGGAACCGCGACTTCTGCAGCTACTCCGGCCCCTGTGCACTTCCCGCAGAAATCCTTTGTGCACAGCCAAGCCTGGGTCCACGGCACTCTAACCTGCATTGCACGACCTCCTAAGTTGTTCTCCGGCGACGTGGGACTTCTTTGTGCGACTTCGGGTGAGCACCGTTTCACGCATTCTCGTAGTGCCTGTTTCTGGCACTTCTCCGGGTGCTACCTGCTGCTGAGAGGGCTCCTTGTCTTGCTCGATGTCCCCTCTCTCTCCTGACGCAATTTGCGACATCCTGGTCCTTCCTGGGCCATAGCAGCATCCAAAAACACTTACCGCACAATTTGCAGCTAGCAAGGCTTGTTGGCGGTCTTTCGGCGGGAAAACACTTCTGCACAACTCTCCACGGCGAGAGGGATCCGTCCACCAAAGGGGAAGTCTCTAGCCCTTTTCGTTCCTGCAGAAACCTCGGCTTCTTCTGTCCAGTAGAAGCTTCTTTGCACCCGCAGCTGGCATTTCCTGGGCATCTGCCCATCTCCGACTTGCTTGTGACTTTTGGACTTGGTCCCCTTGTTCCACAGGTACCCTCGACTGGAAATCCATCGCTGTTGCATTGTTGGTTTGTGTCTTTCCTGCCTTATTCCCCTTTCACGACTTCTTAGTCCTTTGGGGAACTTTAGTGCACTTTGCACTCACTTTTCAGGGTCTTGGGGTGGGCTATTTTTCTAACCCTCACTATTTTCTAATAGTCCCAGCGACCCTCTACAAGGTCACATAGGTTTGGGGTCCATTCGTGGTTCGCATTCCACTTTTGGAGTATATGGTTTGTGTTGCCCCTATCCCTATGTGTCCCCATTGCATCCTATTGTAACTATACATTGTTTGCACTGTTTTCTAAGACTATACTGCATATTTCTGGTATTGTGTATATATATCTTGTGTATATTTCTTATCCTCATACTGAGGGTACTCACTGAGATACTTTTGGCATATTGTCATAAAAATAAAGTACCTTTATTTTTAGTATATCTGTGTATTGTGTTTTCTTATGATATTGTGCATATGACACTAAGTGGTACTGTAGGAGCTTCACTCGTCTCCTAGTTCAGCCTAAGCTGCTCTGCTAAGCTACCATTATCTATCAGCCTATGCTGCTAGACACCCTATACACTAATAAGGGATAACTGGGCCTGGTGCAAGGTGCAAGTACCCCTAGGTACTCACTACAAGCCAGTCCAGCCTCCTACATTGGTTGTGCAGCAGTGGGATAAGTGCTTTGAGACTACTTACCACTCTTGTCATTGTACTTTTCATAAGAGAAAAATATACAAAACAAGTTCAGTGTATATACACATAACCAAAAAGTTTTGCATTTCCTCGTTTCACTCTTTTCTAAGTGCTGAAAAGTACTTCTAACTTTCTAAAAAGTTTAAAAAGTTTTTTTTCTCTGTCTTTCTAAAAGCTCTGACAAACTTTTTTTTCTCTTTTTCTATCACTTTAACTCTCTCTAAAAATGTCTGGCACAGGCCAAAATGTTGATCTGTCCAAACTTGCATATGATCACCTTAGCTGGAAAGGAGCAAGGAGTCTCTGCATAGAGAGAGGTTTGAGTGTAGGGAAGAATCCTTCCTTGGAATTGTTACTTAACATGCTTAGAGAACAAGATAAGGCTAAAAGTGCCCCATCTGTTGAAAAAGTAGCTAATGGTTCCCAATCTGATCCAGGGACTCCCCCAGGAAAAGATTCAGGAAAGAAACTTCCAAGCCTGCCCATTACTAGACAGTCTAGCATAGTTGGTACTGATGTTGAGTCACACCATACAGATAGTGTTGTCTCACATCATAGCAAGAGCATTCATTCTCATCACAGTAGAAATTATGTTTCTGTTAGCCAAGCTGTTAGGGTGCCCTCTGTAAGGGACAGGTCTCCTTCTGTCCATTCTCATCATACTTCTGTTTCAAGACATGTCCCTCCCACCCACCCTGATGACAGATTGTTAGAAAGGGAGCTCAATAGATTGATAGTGGAACAAACCAGACTGAAGCTCAAGAAGCAACAGCTGGACTTGGAGAGACAGACTTTAGAAGTAGAGAAGGAGAGACAGAAACTGGGTTTAGAAACCCATGGTGGCAGCAGCAGTATTCCCCATAGTCATCCTGCAAAAGAGCATGATTCCAGGAATCTGCACAAGATAGTTCCCCCTTATAAGGAGGGGGATGACATTAACAAGTGGTTTGCTGCACTTGAGAGGGCCTGTGCTGTACAGGATGTCCCTCAAAGGCAGTGGGCTGCTATCCTATGGCTATCATTTAGTGGAAAAGGTAGGGATAGGCTCCTTACTGTGAAAGAAAATGAAGCTAATGATTACAAAGTTCTTAAGAATGCACTCCTGGATGGTTATGGCTTAACCACTGAACAATACAGGATAAAGTTCAGAGAGACCAAAAAGGAGTCTTCACAAGACTGGGTTGATTTCATTGACCATTCAGTGAAGGCCTTGGAGGGGTGGTTACATGGCAGTAAAGTTACTGATTATGACAGCCTGTATAACTTGATCCTGAGAGAGCATATTCTTAATAATTGTGTGTCTGATTTGTTGCACCAGTACTTGGTGGACTCTGATTTGACTTCTCCCCAAGAATTGGGAAAGAAGGCAGACAAATGGGTCAGAACAAGGGTGAACAGAAAAGTTCATACAGGGGGTGACAAAGATGGCAACAAAAAGAAGGATGGTAAGTCTTCTGACAAGGGTGGGGACAAATCTAAAAATGAGTCTTCATCAGGCCCACAAAAACACTCTGGTGGGGGTGGTGGGCCCAAATCCTCTTCTAATCAAAACAAGGAAAAGAAACCATGGTGCTATTTATGTAAAATAAAAGACCATTGGACAACAGATCCCAGTTGTCCAAAGAAAAGCACCAAGCCTCCTACCACTACAACCCCTCTTGCTACACCTAGTGTCCCTACTAATAGCAGTGGTGGTGGGAGCAAACCTACTAATAGCCAATCCAAGGGAGTAGCTGGGCTCACTATTGGTAACTTAGTTGGGGTTGGTCTTGTTAGGGAGACCACAGAGGCTATATTAGTCTCTGAGGGGGCTATTGATTTAGCCACCTTAGTTGCTTGTCCCCTTAATATGGATAAGTACAAGCAACTACCCCTAATAAATGGTGTTGAGGTTCAGGCCTACAGGGACACTGGAGCCAGTGTAACTATGGTCATAGAGAAACTGGTCCACCCTGAACAACACCTACTTGGTCACCAGTACCAAGTAACCGATGCTCACAACAACACACTTAGCCACCCCATGGCTGTTGTAAATCTCAACTGGGGGGGGTTACTGGTCCAAAGAAAGTTGTGGTAGCTTCAGATTTACCTGTAGACTGTCTATTAGGGAATGATTTGGAGACATCAGCTTGGTCAGATGTGGAGTTGGAGGCCCATGCAGCAATGCTGGGCATCCCAGGGCATATTTTTGCTTTAACAAGGGCTCAGGCCAAAAAGCAAAAAGGACAGGGAAGCTTGGATCCTGGAACAATGGACCAAGTGCTCCCTAAAGCTAGGGCTAGTAGAAGCAAACCACTTCCTACTATCCCTCCCTCTACAGTGGATTCTACTTCTGAGGAAAAAGAATGTCCACCCTGTGCAGAACCTACACCAGAGGAGCTGCAAGCAGACACTGCTGAGCTTTTGGGTGAAGGGGGGCCTGCCAGGGAGGAGCTGAGTGTGGCACAGCATACCCGTCCCACACTAGAGGGTCTAAGACAGCAAGCTGTCAAACAGGCTAATGGGGATGTCAGTGACTCTCACAGAGTTTACTGGGATGACAGCCTCTTGTACACTGAAGCAAGGGATCCTAAACCTGGAACTGCCAGGAGGTTGGTGATTCCTCAGAGTACAGAAAGTTCCTCCTAACTCTAGCCCACGACATTCCCCTAGCTGGACACCTGGGACAAATGAAAACTTGGGACAGACTTGTCCCCTTGTTTCATTGGCCTAGGATGTCTGAGGACACAAAAGAATTTTGTAAGTCCTGTGAAACCTGTCAAGCCAGTGGCAAGACAGGTGGCACTCCAAAGGCACCCCTTATTCCACTGCCTGTGGTTGGGGTTCCCTTTGAAAGGGTAGGGGTTGACATAGTTGGCCCCCTTGACCCTCCTACTGCTTCAGGCAATAGGTTTATCTTGGTGGTAGTGGACCATGCCACAAGATATCCTGAAGCTATTCCTTTAAGGACCACTACAGCACCTGCAGTGGCAAAGGCCCTCCTGGGAATATTTTCCAGGGTGGGCTTCCCAAAGGAAGTAGTATCAGACAGGGGAAGCAATTTCATGTCTGCATACCTAAAGGCCATGTGGAAGGAGTGTGGTGTGACTTACAAGTTCACTACACCCTATCATCCACAAACAAATGGACTGGTGGAGAGATTTAATAAAACTCTCAAAGGCATGATTATGGGTCTCCCTGAAAAACTCCGCAGGAGATGGGATATCCTGTTACCATGCCTCCTTTTTGCCTACAGGGAGGTACCCCAGAAAGGAGTGGGCTTCAGCCCTTTTGAACTCCTCTTTGGTCACCCTGTTAGGGGTCCACTAACACTTATCAAGGAGGGTTGGGAACAACCTTTAAAAGCTCCAAAGCAAGATATAGTGGATTATGTACTTGGCCTCAGATCAAGGATGGCTGAGTATATGAAAAAGGCCAGTAAAAACCTTCAGGCCAGCCAAGAGCTCCAGAAGCAATGGCATGATCAGAAGGCTGTTTTGGTTCAGTACAAACCAGGGCAGAAAGTGTGGGTCTTGGAGCCTGTGGCCCCAAGAGCACTCCAAGATAAATGGAGTGGACCCTACATAATTGTTGAAAAGAAGGGTGAAGTCACCTACTTAGTTGACTTAGGCACTGCCAGGAGTCCCCTTAGGGTGCTCCATGTCAATCGCCTGAAACCCTACTATGACAGGGCTGATCTCACCCTGCTCATGGCAACTGATGAGGGACAGGAAGAAGACAGTGATCCTCTACCTGATCTCTTCTCTTCCACAGAACAAGATGCTCTTGTGGAAGGGGTAGTTTTGGCTGATTGTCTTACTGCTGAGCAGAAAGACCATTGCATAAATCTCCTAGATCAATTCTCTGAACTCTTCTCTACTGTCCCAGGTACCACTTCTTGGTGTGAGCACACTATAGATACTGGAGACAGCTTGCCTGTCAAAAGTAAGATCTATAGGCAGCCTGACCATGTCAGGGACTGCATAAAGCAAGAGGTGCAGAAAATGTTAGAACTAGGAGTGGTTGAGCACTCTGAAAGTCCATGGGCTTCTCCTGTGGTACTTGTACCAAAACCTCATTCCAAGGATGGAAAGAAGGAAATGCGGTTTTGTGTAGATTATAGAGGTCTCAACCTGGTAACCAAAACTGATGCTCACCCTATACCCAGGGCAGATGAGCTCATAGATACACTGGCATCTGCCAAGTATCTAAGCACTTTTGATTTGACTGCAGGGTATTGGCAGATCAAATTATCAGAAGATGGTAAACCTAAAACTGCATTTTCAACCATTGGAGGACATTACCAGTTCACAGTAATGCCTTTTGGATTGAAAAATGCACCTGCCACTTTTCAGAGGTTGGTGAACACAGTCCTGCAAGGGCTGGAAGCTTTCAGTGCAGCATATTTGGACGACATAGCTGTCTTTAGCTCCAGCTGGGATGATCACCTGGTCCACCTATGGAAAGTTTTAGAGGCCCTGCAAAAGGCAGGCCTCACTATCAAGGCTTCAAAGTGCCAGATAGGGCAGGGTAAGGTGGTTTATCTGGGACACCTTGTTGGTGGGGAACAGATTGCACCACTTCAGGGGAAAATCCAAACAATTATTGATTGGGTTCCCCCTACCACTCAGACTCAGGTGAGAGCCTTCCTAGGCCTCACTGGGTATTACAGGAGGTTCATTAAGAACTATGGCTCCATTGCAGCCCCTCATAATGACCTCACATCCAAGAAAATGCCTAAAAAGGTATTATGGACAGCAAGCTGTCAGAAAGCTTTTGAGGAGCTGAAGCAGGCCATGTGCTCTGCACCTGTCCTGAAAAGCCCTTGTTACTCTAAAAAATTCTATGTCCAAACTGATGCATCTGAATTAGGAGTAGGGGCAGTCCTATCACAACTTAATTCTGAGGGCCAGGATCAACCTGTTGCTTTTGTTAGTAGGAGGTTGACCCCTAGAGAAAAGCGTTGGTCTGCCATAGAGAGGGAGGCCTTTGCTGTGGTCTGGGCTCTGAAGAAGTTGAGGCCATACCTGTTTGGCACTCACTTCATTGTTCAGACAGACCACAAACCTCTACTTTGGCTAAAACAAATGAAAGGTGAAAATCCTAAATTATTGAGGTGGTCCATATCCCTACAGGGAATGGACTATACAGTGGAACATAGACCTGGGAGTAGCCACTCCAATGCAGATGGACTCTCCAGATATTTCCACTTAGACAATGAAGACTCATCAGGTCATGGCTAGTCTTATTGTCCTTCGTTTGGGGGGGGGGTTGTGTAGGAAAGTACCATCTTGCCTGGCATGTTACCCCCATTTTTCACTGTATATATGTTGTTTTAGTTGTATGTGTCACTGGGACCCTGTCATCCAGGGCCCCAGTGCTCATAAGTGTGCCTGAATGTGTTACCTGTGTAGTGACTAACTGTCTCACTGAGGCTCTGCTAATCAGAACCTCAGTGGTTATGCTCTCTCATTTCTTTCCAAATTGTCACTAACAGGCTAGTGACCAATTTCACCAATTTACATTGGCTTACTGGAACACCCTTATAATTCCCTAGTATATGGTACTAAGGTACCCAGGGTATTGGGGTTCCAGGAGATCCCTATGGGCTGCAGCATTTCTTTTGCCACCCATAGGGAGCTCTGACAATTCTTACACAGGCCTGCCACTGCAGCCTGAGTGAAATAACGTCCACGTTATTTCACAGCCATTTTTCACAGCACTTAAGTAACTTATAAGTCACCTATATGTCTAACCTTTACCTGATAAAGGTTGGGTGCTAAGTTACTTAGTGTGTGGGCACCCTGGCACTAGCCAAGGTGCCCCCACATTGTTCAGGGCCAATTCCCCGGACTTTGTGAGTGCGGGGACACCATTACACGCGTGCACTACATATAGGTCACTACCTATATGTAGCTTCACAATGGTAACTCCGAATATGGCCATGTAATATGTCTATGATCATGGAATTGCCCCCTCTATACCATCCTGGCATAGTTGGCACAATCCCATGATCCCAGTGGTCTGTAGCACAGACCCTGGTACTGCCAAACTGCCTTTCCCGGGGTTTCACTGCAGCTGCTGCTGCTGCCAACCCCTCAGACAGGCATCTGCCCTCCTGGGGTCCAGCCAGGCCTGGCCCAGGATGGCAGAACAAAGGACTTCCTCTGAGAGAGGGTGTTACACCCTCTCCCTTTGGAAAATGGTGTGAAGGCAGGGGAGGAGTAGCCTCCCCCAGCCTCTGGAAATGCTTTCTTGGGCACAGATGTGCCCAATTCTGCATAAGCCAGTCTACACCGGTTCAGGGGACCCCTTAGCCCTGCTCTGGCGCGAAACTGGACAAAGGAAAGGGGAGTGACCACTCCCCTGACCTGTACCTCCCCTGGGAGGTGCCCAGAGCTCCTCCAGTGTGCTCCAGACCTCTGCCATCTTGGAAACAGAGGTGCTGCTGGCACACTGGACTGCTCTGAGTGGCCAGTGCCACCAGGTGATGTCAGAGACTCCTTGTGATAGGCTCCTTCAGGTGTTGCTAGCCTATCCTCTCTCCTAGGTAGCCAAACCCTCTTTTCTGGCTATTTAGGGTCTCTGTCTCTTGGGATTCCTTAGATAACGAATGCAAGAGCTTATCCGAGTTCCTCTGCATCTCTCTCTTCACCTTCTGCCAAGGAATCGACTGCTGACCGCGCTGGAAGCCTGCAAAACTGCAACATAGTAGCAAAGACGACTACTGCAACTCTGTAACGCTGATCCTGCCGCCTTCTCGACTGTTTTCCTGGTGGTGCATGCTGTGGGGGTAGTCTGCCTCCTCTCTGCACTAGAAGCTCCGAAGAAATCTACTGTGGGTCGACGGAATCGTCCCCCTGCAACCGCAGGCACCAAAAAGCTGCATTACCGGTCCCTTGGGTCTCCTCTCAGCACGACGAGCGAGGTCCCTCGAATCCAGCAACTGTGTCCAAGTGACCCCCATAGTCCAGTGACTCTTCAGTCCAAGTTTGGTGGAGGTAAGTCCTTGCCTCCCCACGCCAGACTGCATTGCTGGGAACCGCGACTTCTGCAGCTACGCCGGCCCCTGTGCACTTCCGGCGGAAATCCTTTGTGCACAGCCAAGCCTGGGTCCACAGCACTCTAACCTGCATTGCACGACCTCCTAAGTTGTTCTCCGGCGACGTGGGACTTCTTTGTGCGACTTCGGGTGAGCACCGTTTCATGCATCCTTGTAGTGCCTGTTTCTGGCACTTCTCCGGGTGCTACCTGCTGCTGAGAGGGCTCCTTGTCTTGCTCGACGTCCCCTCTCTCTCCTGACGCAATTTGCGACATCCTGGTCCTTCCTGGGCCATAGCAGCATCCAAAAACGCTTACCGCACGATTTGCAGCTAGCAAGGCTTGTTGGCGGTCTTTCGGTGGGAAAACACTTCTGCATGACTCTCCACAGCGAGCGGGATCCGTCCACCAAAGGGGAAGTCTCTAGCCCTTTTTGTTCCTGCAGAAACCTCAGCTTCTTCTGTCCAGTAGAAGCTTCTTTGCACCCACAGCTAGCATTTCCTGGGCATCTGCCCATCTCCGACTTGCTTGTGACTTTTGGACTTGGTCCCCTTGTTCCACAGGTACCCTCGACTGGAAATCCATCGCTGTTGCATTGTTGGTTTGTGTCTTTCCTGCCTTATTCCCCTTTCACGACTTCTTTGTCCTTTGGGGAACTTTAGTGCACTTTGCACTCACTTTTCAGGGTCTTGGGGTGGGCTATTTTTCTAACCCTCACTATTTTCTAATAGTCCCAGCGACCCTCTACAAGGTCACATAGGTTTGGGGTCCATTCGTGGTTCGCATTCCACTTTTGGAGTATATGGTTTGTGTTGCCCCTATCCCTATGTGTCCCCATTGCATCCTATTGTAACTATACATTGTTTGCACTGTTTTCTAAGACTATACTGCATATTTCTGGTATTGTGTATATATATCTTGTGTATATTTCCTATCCTCATACTGAGGGTACTCACTGAGATACTTTTGGCATATTGTCATAAAAATAAAGTACCTTTATTTTTAGTATATCTGTGTATTGTGTTTTCTTATGATATTGTGCATATGACACTAAGTGGTACTGTAGGAGCTTCACTTGTCTCCTAGTTCAGCCTAAGCTGCTCTGCTAAGCTACCATTATCTATCAGCCTATGCTGCTAGACACCCTATACACTAATAAGGGACATCTGGGCCTGGTGCAAGGTGCAAGTACCCCAAGGTACTCACTACAAGCCAGTCCAGCCTCCTACACCTAGCCACGCCTGAAATGTTCACCTACCTACCTAGACATCAGACATGATGGAGTGGCAGGCAGAGACATCAAGAGCAGACTGAACAAGGCCAAGAATGCCTTTAGGATGGTGAACAATGTGCAGGGTTCGTCTCCCTATACCTCCAACACCAGTCTGAGTCTTTTCCAGAACTGCATTTTTTCCACACTCTTGTGTGGATCATAATGCTGGCAGAGGATGAAAAGCAACATCACCAAACTGTCTTCTACACCAGTAACCTGAGAAGAATCTTGCACATTTTCCGGCTGCAAACCATGCCCAACCATGAACTACTCACTATGTGCAAAGAAAATGGAGAATGAGAGGACACACCATCATAGGAGAACAAGACTTCATTAGAAGAATAGCTATTTACTGGACCCCAGAAAGCAAACGGTCGAGAGGCAGGCCAAAGAACACCTGGAGGCGAACTGTGGAAACAGAAATGAAGATCTTGAACCACAGCTAGGGCATGACACAGAAACTTCCCCAAGACAGACAGAAATGGAGGACCTTCCTTGCTGCCCTACATGCCAGTCGGAATTACGAGCAGCAAGTAAATAAAATGAATGGACCTTTTTACATATATATATATATATATGTGTATATATATATATATATATATATATATATATATATATATATATATATATATATATATATGTATATATATATATATATATATATATATATATATATATATATATGTTTTGCCTAGTGGCAGTCCCCGCTAGGTAGTTATAGTTAGGACCATGTTTCCAAAGAAAAAACTTTTTCTTACTTGCCTATATCTTTGCCAACGTTTGACTAATCTTCAAAACATTTTCCAAAAAAAGGATTCTTGTTGCACATAGAAAGTTTCGGGGTGATCCGTCAAGTGGGGGCCAAGAAAAAGGGGGTTCAAAAAAGTTGCATTTTCCATGTTAATCCCTATAGGACCTTTAGACACAACTCCAGCCCAAACTTCTGGACAGAATTACACCACATTTGTCAGAAAGCTAGCTTTTAGGACGCAGGTTACGCTTTTGCTTATTTGGTGTAAATTAATTCAGTTGTTTTTGAGAAATTTAAGGAAATCCAAAATTGTATATCTCTGGCCGCGAAGCCTTCACAAATAATGACGAGCTTGGCAGGAAAATGCACAGCTCTGATTGGCTGCAAACACTTCAACAAGGAAGAGTTAGCAGCCATCATGGGACTTGGCTTCAGTGCCCCAGGAACTGCCACCTTCTTGCGGCTTATTTTTCATTTAATGTGGTGGGGGTGGTGTGTGGTTCCCCCGCAGCCCTGGGGACCACCCCTCCCCGGGGCTTTAGTTTAATCTAATACGGGGCTGCTCGGCATCCCGGTAGCTCCGGGGATCACCACCTCCCCGGGGCTTGTTTTTATTTGAATGTGAGTCAAACAGCTCTCACTTGCAAAAAGCAGAGTTTTCATCTGTCTTCCCTGCATGCAAATATCCGTGCGGGGAAGTCAGATGAAAACATTGATCCCCCAAGCAGAGAGCTGCTATTAAAAGCAGCTTCTTGCTTAGGTGGAGCAATGCCAGCTCCCGCAGTACATGGGGAGCCGGCTAGGACCATGGGGGCCTTCAGGCTCTACCCACGGTCCTATCACTCTCTCTCTCGCTCTCTCTCTTTTATCCCATAATGGGATGGTAGAAAGAGAATGAGATTGTCATTGCAGTGGTCTCTCCATGCAATGGTTTTAAAGAGTAAGACTAGCAAGATGTTTTGGACGAATTTTATAGTTATGTTTGGATGCAGAGCGAAACAGAATCACTTCTGGGCTAATAGTCGAGGTCTTGTGCCATCACTCAGTAGGCTGAAGGTTCAAATCCTAGTATCGCTTGACAGTATGTTTCTTTATTTACTGGTGTTTCGACTGTTAAACCTTCCTAGTGCTGGAACATTCATATTTCTTTACAATCACTTGAGTGGGTTTGACTGTTACAGGTATATCTGGAAGCATTACAGTAAGGTGTCACCTCTGGCCTAAAGGTTACAGTCACAGACCCTTGCACTGAAAGTTGAGGGTTCTACTCCAGGTGTGCCTTTCGTCACTTTCCTTCTTTAATTTCTTTTAAACTTCAAAGGTTTAAGGTTCATACTGAAAGGTGATCTCACTCTTTTTGAATGACAAATACATTTTTATTTTGAATTTGTCCAGAAATCATTCAAAGTATATCATCCATTAAAGCCTAAAAAACTCTATATCTCTCTCCCTATTTCTCTCTCTCTTTCAATCTCTTTCTCTCACTCACAAATCCACTCAGACCCTTACACACCCACTCAGACCCATTGAGATACTCACGCACCCACTCACAGACCCACTCAGACCTTCGTGCACGCACACACTGCTACACTCAGACCCTCACATAGCCACTCACAGGCCCACTCAGACCCTCATGTAGCCACTCAAAGACCCACTGAAACACGCACACACACACTCACAGACGCACTCAGATTCTCACCCACCCACTCACAGACCCACTGAAACCCTCATGCACCCACTCACACACCTGCACAGACACTGATGCACCCACTAAGACACTGATGCATGCCCTCTCACACCCAGACAGAGACTGTCACAACCACGCTCACCTCCAGATACACCCTCTCAAAACAGAGTCCGCACTCTCGGAGAAGAATTCAACGCTCATTATTAGAACACGGTCTTTCACCAAAAGAAACGTGTTTCAGTGAGCACCTTTGTCAGTGTCGTCTTCCTGCGGCGAGTCTTAGATTTAAAAACTTATGATTGTCTACAACTCTCTCAACAATAGTGAAAAGGGACAATTGCTATAAGTAAAGTCTAATGGAGGCCGCCATCTAATAACAATATTTAATCATCTTTTTCAATATAATCACCAAATTTCATATAACCTTGTATATGTTACCACAGTAATAAATTCAAAATAAATTACCAACTCATAATCGTGTATATGATTATTCATTCATATTTTATTTTTATTTTTACCAACCAACTCCATATATATTTGTTTTTCAAATTGCCCCCTGTGCTTTACAAGTAATTCTCTTTTTGCTTGTGAACATAATAAAGCCCTGTATGGGCATAGTTCATTTCTCAACAATTAAATCCCTATATGGGTCAACAGTGTTACATCCCTTGATACTTATATGTAGCTTCTACCTACCCTGAATGAATGGCCAACTCCTTTTCACTATTGAGTCCAAAAGATATTTTTGTATGAAGATCAATGATGTATTGAGACTCTGAACGCCTTGGTTTTAATACCCTGTCTCCTCCTCTTTCTCCTAGAGTATGTGATCAATACAAAAAAATGTAAGTAATGTCCTATCACTATTGTGAAATACTTCGAAATGCCTGGCTACCGGATAAGATGGATCTCGATTGTCTATAGCTCTCATATGTTCCAGGATGCATCTCTGTACCAGATGACTGGTACTGCCAATATATTTATTTTGGCATAGGCAAACTAGACAATAAATTGTATAGGGAGTATTGCAATTAATAAATGTAGTAATCCTGATATTGACAAAAGCAGAGGAATCAATATTAAAATTAAAACTAACGTTTTGCCCCTCCAATGAATTTCAATAAACTCAGACACAAATTGATATTTTCAAATTGTTAAGGAAACTGTTAGGAGTATTTTTAATTATTGGATAGAGTTAGTAGGTTTTAATCAGTCTTCTTTAGAATCTTGTGCTGTTAACTTGCTCATTGGATGTTTCCTGATTCTTTTCCCATGTGCCGCCCGTCTTCTGCACTTTCCCCTTGATGGTGCTTCTAACGAACTTTGCTGATCTACATACTTTGCTGACAAAACTGAATTGAATGCCGATCCCAGGCAAGGTATATTCAAATGCAATGCTAATTGGCCCCTCAACCTTTTTTCCCCAATAGAGTTAGTGTGTTCATACCTGTCTATTTTTTCTAGTTAGTTTAACTTAGCCAAAGATAGACAATTTTCAAAATTATTTTTGTCTTTTCTTTTTGACTTTTGCCCACATGTGTTAGCCAGTTCGCACACATACTTATCCTAATTTGGCTAGCAGTAGGGAGAACCTATGTCCAAATTCTGATTTAAAAATGTTTTTAATCTGGTTTGACTAATGTATTCACAGTCTGATTTGAAGGCTGGTCTGTCTCACAAGTGATTGTTTTATTGATATGCATTATTGTTCTTGACTGTCTAATGGTCTTGATGTTGAGTAGATTAAATCTGTTTTGTAGATTTGGTCAATCTATTGTGTTTATTTACCTTTACAACTTGATCTTATGCACTATTTACATGACCTTGGCTTTGTGGTTATAAAATAAAGCTTTGAAACTTTTTATTGATTGGAGGGAGTATTCTTCCATGGCTACATGGGCCATGGTGTTTAAATTTGTTGTTTAGGTTTGAATTGATTGGTCCAAAGATACCATCGACCTCGGGAAGCATTTTCAAATCCGGCGAAGGATGAGAAAAACGTGGTAACAAATTTGGTAGCAGAGTGAGAGTTTTGTCCCATGAGGAAGTGTAGGAAAGTACCATCTTGCCTGGCATGTTACCCCCATTTTCACTGTATTTATGTTTGTTTTTGCCCTTGTGTCACTGGGATCCTGCTAGGCAGGACCCCAGTGCTCATAGTGTATGCCCTGTATGTGTTCCCTGTGTGGTGCCTAACTGTATCACTGAGGCTCTGCTAACCAGAACCTCCGTGTTTATGCTCTCTCTGCTTTCTAAAATTGTCACTGCAGGCTAGAGACTAATTTTACCAATTCTCATTGGCACACTGGTACACCCATATAATTCCCTTGTATATGGTACCTAGGTACCCAGGGTATTGGGGTTCCAGGAGATCCCTATGGGCTGCAGCATTTCTTTTGCCACCCATAGGGAGCTCAGACAATTCTTACACAAGACTGCCACTGCAGCCTGAGTGAAATAACGTTCACGTTATTTCACAGCCATTTTTCACTGCACATAAGTAACTTAAAAGTCACCTATATGTCTAACCCTCAATTGGTGAAGTCTAGGTGCTAAGTTACTTAGTGTGTGGGCACCCTGGCACTAGCCAAGGTGCCCCCACATTGTTCAGGGCAAATTCCCCGAACTTTGTGAGTGCGGGGACACCATTACACGCGTCCAATGCACATAGGTCACTACCTATGTGTAGCGTCACAATGGTAACTCCGAACATGGCCATGTAACATGTCTAAGATCATGGAATTGTCACCCCAATACCATTCTGGTATTGGGGGAACAATTCTATGATCCCCCGGGTCTCTAGCACAGAACCTGGGTACTGCCAAACTGCCTTTCCGGGGTTTCTACTGCAGCTGCTGCTGCTGCCAACCCCTCAGACAGGTTTCTGCCCTCCTGGGGTCTGGGCAGCCCAGTCCCAGGAAGGCAGAACAAAGGATTTCCTATGAGAGAGGGTGTTACACCCTCTCTCTTTGGAAATAGGTGTTAAGGGCTGGGGAGGAGTAGCCTCCCCCAGCCTCTGGAAATGCTTTGATGGGCACAGATGGTGCCCATCTCTGCATAAGCCAGTCTACACCGGTTCAGGGATCCCCCAGCCCTGCTCTGGTGCGAAACTGGACAAAGGAAAGGGGAGTGACCACTCCCCTGACCTGCACCTCCCAGGGGAGGTGCCCAGAGCTCCTCCAGTGTGTCCCAGACCTCTGCCATCTTGGATTCAGAGGTGTTGGGGCACAATGGACTGCTCTGAGTGGCCAGTGCCAGCAGGTGACGTCAGAGACCCCTCCTGATAGGTGCTTACCTCTCTTGGCAGCCAAACCTCCTTTCTTGGCAGCCAAACCTCCTTTCTTGGATAGCCAAACCTCCTTTTCTGGCTATTTAGGGTCTCTTCTCTGGGCTATTCCTCAGATAACGAATGCAAGAGCTCACCAGAGTTCCTCTGCACTTCCCTCTTCGACTTCTGCCAAGGATCGACCGCTGACTGCTCCAGGACGCCTGCAAAACCGCAACAAAGTAGCAAGAAGACTACCAGCAACATTGTAGCGCCTTATCCTGCCGGCTTTCTCAACTGTTTCCTGGTGGTGCATGCTCTGAGGGCTGTCTGCCTTCACCCTGCACTGGAAGCCAAGAAGAAATCTCCTGTGGGTCGACGGAATCTTCCCCCTGCCAATGCAGGCACCAAACTTCTGCATCACCGGTCCTCTGGGTCCCCTCTCATCCTGACGAGCGTGGTCCCTGGAACACAGGAGCTGGGTCCAAGTATCTCCCACAGTCCAGTGGCCCTTCTGTCCAAATTTCGTGGAGGTAAGTCCTTGCCTCCGCACGTCAGACAGCAAACCTGTGTACTGCATGATTTGCAGTTGCTCCGGCTTCTGTGCACTTCTCCAAGGATTCCTTTGTGCACAGCCTAGCCTGGGTCCCCAGCACTCCGTCCTGCAGTGCTCAACCCGCTGGGTTGGACTCCGACGTCGTGGGACCCTCCTTTTGTGACTCTGAGTTCACAGATCTTCTAAGTGCCTGTTCCGGTACTTCTGCAGGTGCTGCCTGCTTCTGCGGGGGCTCTCTGAGTTGCTGAGCGCCCCCCCGTCTCCTCCTCCAAGGGGCAACATCCTGGTCCTTCCTGGTCCCCAGCAGCACCCAAAAACCTCCACCGCGACCTCTGCAGCTAGCAATGCTGTTTGCGGTATTTCTGCCTGGACGCCGTTCGACATCTTCCATCCAAAAGAGAAGTTCCTATCCCTTTTCGTTGTTGCGAATCTTTGGCTTCTTCCACCCGGAGGCAGCCCTTTTGTACCTTCATCTGGGGTTTCCTGGGCTCCTGCCCCCCGACACTATTGCGACTCTTGGACTTGGTCCTCTTCCTTTACAGGTCCTCAGGTCCAGGAATCCGTCTTCAGTGTTTTGCTGGTGCTTGTGGTTCTTGCAGAATCCCCTATCATGACTATTCTGTCTTTCTGGGGTAGTAGGGTAAATTTACTCCTACTTTCCAGGGTCTTGGGGTGGGGTATTTTGGACACCCTTACTGTTTTCTTACAGTCCCAGCGACCCTCTACAATCTCCCATAGGTCTGGGGTCCATTTGTGATTCGCATTCCACTTTTGGAGTATATGGTTTGTGTTGCTCCTAGACCTATGTTTGCCTATTGCATCATATTGTGATTCTACATTGTTTGCACTACTTTTCTTACTGTTACTTACCTGTTTTGGGTTTGTGTACATATAACTTGTGTATATTACTTACCTCCTAAGTGAGGGTATTCTCTGAGATACTTTTGGTATATTGTCACTAAAATAAAGTACCTTCATTTTTAGTAACTCTGAGTATTGTGTTTTCTTATGATATTGTGCTATATGATATAAGTGGTATAGTAGGAGCTTTGCATGTCTCCTAGTTCAGCCTAAGCTGCGTTGCCATAGCTACCTTCTATCAGCCTAAGCTGCTAGAAACACCTCTATTCTACTAATAAAGGATAACTCGACCTGGCACAGGGTGTAAGTACCAAAATTTACCCACTATAAGCCAGGCCAGCCTCCTACAGGAAGGGAACCACAAAATGTGGAATTTTAAGAGAAGTGACAGATCTGCCAACGGAGTGAGGATTTAGTCTCATAAGGAGGGGAACCATATATTTGGGGAATGTTAAGAGTGACAAATCTGGTTGTAGAGTAGTTCAATGGTTAGTTTGAGAGGTTGATGACATTTCAGTGTTGTGTTACAAGTGTACGGTGTATGTATAAGTAGGATTGCGGTCAAGTGTGACATTGTGAGGTGTTTGTGGAGTCATCAGACTTGAAGTGATTGAGGCGCTTTGTGCTCAAAGATACCCGTGGTTGTTGTTGACGGGTCCATGCTGAGACCCCTGGGTAATGCACAAGTGTATGGAGACACTTGGTTAATTTATTGTCTGCAGTGAGGTATTGGTCATGAGGGACCATTGACAGTACCAGTAGTTTTCCTTGAGTGAGTGTGAGTTGTTGGTAGGTATTAGGTGAATCCTGAGTTCATGTGGAGGATCTGTATCAACCAGGGTGAGATTTGCTGGTCAAGTCTTACTTGTGTAATTGTGGAAGCCATGGTCGGAAATGTAGTCCATACATTTTCAAAGCATTTGAGTCCTACCCATAGTGATGAGACAGGTTTTTTTTTTAGTGCTTGCAATATTTTGTCTTTAGTTTAGTTTATGTGAGTAGTAGTGTAAGAGGCATTTGCGAAGCGACTTGCAGCTGCTGAGTGGAGTGAGTGTGACGTCAGTTGTACCGTACTGGGATAGGTCAGTTAGTGACAAGTCGCACACGTATTTGTGGACAATACTGCATTGCCATTGGTTGAAAACAACTTGCGGAAAGAATTGTGGGATTGAATTTACTTCCTGGTTTGGTTGAAATTCATGTGGTTGATTGAAATTTAGTGCAAAAAAAGAAAGTTTTCAAAGCATTAAGAAGTGCGCTGAGAGGAGATGTGTCTATTCCAGTTAGGGAGGGTGAACCAACACCGCCATATAAGGTGATGGCAGCAAGGGGAGCTTCGGTATGTATTTGGATTAAACAGTGGTATAAAATCACAGAGAAAGAAGGTTCATTGGCTTTTCCATGTCACAAAACCTTTAATTTGAGGATTCTAGAGAATTTGAGGAGAGTATTATGTGAACTAAAGGCTCCTCCAAGACCAACACAATTTGAAGCACTTGCTATTTGGGAACTTGTTGCTAGACAGAAAGAAACAGAAAAAAAATCAGAATGAAATGAGAAGGGCAGAAAAGACATTGGCAGAAGCTAGATGGGATGAGGGACAGAAAATTCTGAGATCAGATATGTTAGAAGGAGTGAAAATGTTTACTGCTATAACAGAAGAAGGTGATGGGAGCACAAAACTGAAAACGAAAAGTAAGCAGACAGACAAGACAAAGCAGACAGCAGATGAGGGTAAAAAGACAGCCACACAAGAAAGTGACTCAGAAGACAAGGTTATAAGTCAGCTCCTAATGAATCGTCCCCCGACATGTCATGCAGTGCAAGGGAGATCACAGAATGTAGCCCCAAGTGTGCCCACAGCTCCAGTTTCACAAAGTCCAGTTCAGGTAGCCCCAAGCACACCTGTCAGTTCAGTGATACAGGTGACCACAATTTATCCACCAGTTCCAGTTGTTAGTGCAGAGCAGTACATTACAGTCCCAGGTGTGAGCCAGACAGTGTAAAACTCAAAGATGAGTCAGATGGAATCTACACCTATTGTAATAGCAAGCGCACAAAATTTTAGTCAGAGACAGACAACGCCCATATATTCTCCAGTTCTGACAACCCCAAATATTGCCCTGAATCAATCAGGACAGACTTTCAGTACGGTACTGACAGGTCAAGGTACAGGGATGATAAGTCCACAAAATCAAGCTAATCTGACAGGGCCCAAAGGAATGACAGTCCCTGTAATTATAGGTCCAGTTGTCCCACTGTATGCTCTAGGTAATACTGGGAGTACCCTTCAGACCCCAAATCCCGTATCTGCAAGGGTGTTACTGTGCGATACGCAAAGATCAATATATTCAACTAATTCGGAAAAGGAAAGGCTTGCTACATCTGTTGCAGCTTTGACCACCATGTGAATTGCAGATCCCAACCTGATGTTAGATTGAACAGGTCCAATAATAGATGTGATATGTCCTCCAACAACCCCAGTTTCATACATGCCCACACCAGAACAGATTATGAGAGCACCTTGTAATACCCCAGAGAAGATGACACAGGGAAATAACATCAGTTTGCAGGGATTTTCAGCACACCAATTAACTGAGTGGTTTGACAGTCTGAGTAGAGCAACAGGTATGATAAACATTAGTGTCAGAACAGAAGAGACCCCAGAGAGAGACAGGACAGTAAATGTGCCCAGATTAAAATTATAATTAAACAAATTGAATGAGAGAATACTTGAGATGGAAAGATTGGATACTTATACTGAAGAAGAATTGTGCTTCATGTGCAAAGATGTTACACAGCGCGCAGGACAGTCTTTGACAGAGTTGGCAGAAAAATATGAGATTGAATTAGACAATCAAAACTCTTAAGTAAAAGTTATAGATTAGAATTCAGTCCAAAAGACATTGCAAACATGAGAGCACCTGGCATGAGAATGCACATTAAAGAATTAATCACAAATATTCAAACATGGGGAACATTAGATAAATGGTAGGGTAGATGGGCAAAGAAAAGAGATCGGAAGAAAACAAAGCAGAATATGCCTCCGGCTGGAGTAAATCAAGCTGGTCAGAGGATAAAAATGCTGCCAGTGAGAAAGATACCAGGTGGAGGTTATGTACAAGTGACACACTGTCATTCACAAATGATTACCCGAAATTGAGAGAGAAACCCCTGGAGTGGTACAAGCAAACAGAGAGGTTTGTTAAACTTTCAAAATGCCTGTGGGAAGATTTGAATACATTATTTGACATTGTGGTTCCAGTTGATTTGTGGGTTGAATGCAAACGGAGTGTTGATTAGACAACTCGTGAGCTGCCGAGAGCGCCGTATGAAGAGGTGATGAAACAATAGTATAAAGTGATTACATTTCTGAAAAACCAAGTTTCCCCCAAAGGATGTTGGTTGGCAAAAGATTGAGAGGACAACACAATTCATGCATATTATGAGTGATTGTTTCAAGCATTCAAACAGCATAATGGGTCATTGTTTACTGAGCCAAAAAGACATGAGTCATTTTGTGTGTAGATTTGCGCAAGGATTGAAACCTGAAATTGACAACATGATTCAGAATCATTAGAATTGTTGGCAGAATGAACCGATTGATTAAGTACTACAGTATGCTAGGTACTGTAGTAATGAAATTGAATTAAAGCATTAAAGGCTGGAGGAGAAATGATGACGATGAAAATCAAGTCAGCACAGGCAGGAATACAAAATCCGCAAATGATGGTGAACACTAGTGGGATGCAGGGTGTGCAACAGGAGGTTACCAATGTGCCTCAGTTCAGAGGTAGAGCACATAGTGGTTGGATAGATCAGAGTTGTAATGTGGATGATGTTCAGTCACTGAAGAAACTGAGTCCATGTCACGCCTGCAGGAGCTTTGGGCACTGGAAGCGAGAGTGTCCGTGCAGTAATGTGAATAATATGGTGCAAAATGGTGGTGGTACTCAAACTGTGGACAATAGTCAAGTTCAAATTTACAGAGTTCAAAGACCCCGAGTCCAAAATGTCACTGTCCCTATCGATTTGCAACAGATGCATGTCCCCTCAACAGATTCAAGTCCCTCAGCAAATGCAGGTTCCACAAGCCCCAGTGACACAGCAGCAAGTGATGGTTTCTCAGCAGAACATGAATCAGAGAGCAAAAACACATGTGAATCAGTTAATCACACACTACCCTTTATTTGGTTTCAGTGATGGTAAAATCCCAGAAACATACAACAGTGACAGTTCAGATGAGGAAGAATGTGTACCTGCTGCAACCTTAGAGGTGGATCAGCGTGGTCCCTCTGTAAATGTCAACGTTATGGGACATGATGTTTTATTCCTGGTTGACACTGGGGCAACACGTTCCACTGTCAGAACTGCAGAAGTACCAAATGTGCCATTGTCAGGATGAAAATTACAGGTGGTAGGAGTAGCAGATTAACATGTAACAAACCAGATTACAGAGCATATCCCAGTTAGAATAGGGTAATTCAAGGATTTACACCAATTTGAGGTTGGCAATTCAAGTCCTGTGAGTTTATTAGGACGTGACCTGTTGTGCAAATTAAACTGTTCTATTAGTTGCAGCCACAGTGCAATAGCCATTATTCCCAATGATGACAGTTAATGATTTGCCTGAAGAGTTGCAAGGAACAGTGTTGGTGAAGATTTGGGATTTTTCAGGGAAAGATGTAGGGTTAATTAGAGGTGTTGAACCAGTTAAAATAACGGTGAAGCCCAATGCAGTGTTTCCAAGAATCCCGCCTTCTAATATGGACCCAAAAGCGATTGCAGGGATTACTGCTGTAATTGAGAATTTCGTTAAGCAAGGTGTTCTGAAGGAAATAATGGGATGTCAATGTAATTTTCCTGTTTTGGGACTGCGGAAGCCCAATGGAAAATACCACATAGTCCAAAATTTGAGAGAGGTGAACAAAATTGTTGTTCCCTGTTGCCCACTGGTACCGAATCCTGCTGTGATTTTGTTCCAGATTTGTTCCAGATTCCTTGTGAAGCAGGATTGTTCTCTGTCATTGACTATGTCAGGCATTCTTTTCCGTTTCTCTTCACGAGGAAAGCCTATTCTCGTTTGCATTTAAATTCGGAAGCCATAAATATTGTTGGTGTGGTACTCCACAGGGGTATACTAAGTTACCATCCATTCAATCAGTTCTTGAAAAAGAAGTTAAAGTCCCTTAAAATGCCATTTCATTCAGTCCTAGTTCAGTATATTGATGACTTGATGGTTGTACCAAACACACTTGAAGCCTGTATGAGAGATATCATTGCCTGGCTGAATCCCCTGGGTGAAAACAAACATAAAGTTTCCCCCACAAAATTACAGTATTGCCAAAGTGAGGTGAAGTACTTAGGTCCTCACATAGCGAAAGGTGCAAGAAGGGTGTCCCAAGAGAGAATTTTAGCAATGATGCAAGTGAATACTCCGGGGACACAGAGAGATAGCAGAATGTTCCTGGGAATAGTTGGCTTCTGCCGCCAGTGGATTGCAAATTTTTCATTGTTGTCCAAGCCATTGTTGAAATTGACACATAAAGGGGGTGATTCTAACCTTCGCCAAAGTTCCCCCAACAGAATACCGCTACGCGGTCAGAAGACCGCCGCGGTTATTCTGTGTTTCCCTCTGGGCTGGCGGGCGACCGCCAGAAGGCCGCCCGCCAGCCCAGCGGGAAACCCCTTCCCACGAGGAAGCCGGCTCCGAATGGAGCCGGCGGAGTGGGAAGGGTGCGACGGGTGCAGTAGCACCCGTCGCGATTTTCAGTGTCTGCAATGCAGACACTGAAAATCTTTTAGGGGCCCTCTTACGGGGGCCCCTGCAGTGCCCATGCCATTGGCATGGGCACTGCAGGGGGCCCCAGGACACCCCTCACCGCCATCCTGTTCCTGGCGGTCACGACCGCCAGGAACAGGATGGCAGTGAGGGGGTCGGAATCTCCATGGTGGCGCAGCAAGCTGCGCCGCCATGGAGGATTCCTCAGGGCAGCGGAAAACCGGCGGGAGACCGCCGGTTTTCCGTTTCTGACCGCGGCTGTACCGCCGCGGTCAGAATGCCCTTGGGAGCACCGCCAGCCTGTTGGCGGTGCTCCCGCGGTCCCCGGCCCTGGCGGTCCGCCAAAGTGTCTGATCTGGTACAATTTGATGACACATGCATGAAAACCTTCTCCGAACTAACAGAAAGCCTGTGCTGAGCCCCAGCTCTGGGAATTCCTGATTACAATAAATGTTTTTCTTTGTTTTA
The DNA here is from genome assembly GCF_031143425.1 of Pleurodeles waltl. Classification (NCBI taxonomy): domain Eukaryota; kingdom Metazoa; phylum Chordata; class Amphibia; order Caudata; family Salamandridae; genus Pleurodeles; species Pleurodeles waltl. The sequence continues at coordinate 1,695,858,250 of NC_090440.1, forward strand.
TCATGAATGTCATAGTTGTGCACTTTCTGTTTTGACGCAGTTACACGGAGGAGTCAATAGACCAGTGGCTTAATTTTCTGCCTCTCTGGATCCCGTAGCTCCTGCTTTGCGCGGCTGTTTAAAAGCAGTTGCATTGGTTGATGTCAACATAGCACAGTATGAAAGCTTTGTCATGTGCCAACCCCTGAATGTTTTTGTGCACCATTCTGTTGAAGTCCTTTCAACACAATTAAAGACCCAGTATCTGTCAAGTGCCCGTTTGACCTGTTATGAGCAGCTGATCCTCGGGTCAGCAGATGTGCATATCAGAAGATGTACTGTGTTAAATCCTGCAATGCTTATGCCTAGTAATGTTGAAAATGTTAATAATCAAGATGAAGCGAAGCATGACTGTCTTAATGCGACTGATTTGTTCACCAAACCTAGACCCGAAATTCAAGATACCCCACAGGACAAAAATGACTATCTCATGTTCGTTGATAGCCCCTGTTTAACAGACAATGATGGTATTTTGCGGTTTGCACAGTCTCAGGAGTAATGGAAGCTTCATGGCTTCAAGGAGTCGCTTCAGCCCAAGTAGCCGAGTTGGTGGCGCTTACTAGAGAATGCTGTGATTCTGAACAGCTTAAATATGATAACCTGATAGCCAATATGGTTTTGGTGTCGCTCATGATTTCGTACAGTTGCGGTCCCAGAGAGGTTTCAAGGCCTCTTCAGGATCACCCATCTGGAATGGTGACAGAATGTATCAATTATTGCAATACAACTACCTATGACAATTGCAGTTGTGGAATGTGCAGCACACCAAAATTCAAATGATTACATCTTGTTAGGCAATGCCTATACTGAGCAAGTGGCCAGATACTGCACACCCCATTGCACATCCTTTGATGAGGAATGGAGTAATGGAAGTAGCACCAATGAGACAAACCACAGGTTCAGAGAGATGAAGATGATGTTTGGGTTTCCAAATAAGGTAAAGCAGTGTTGTCAAACAGTTTGTTCCCTTTGATGGTGAGTTATTACCATGCTCAGGCACACACTGGCAGTGATGCCATGAACAGAACATTTAAGCAGACATGGTCCAATCCTAGAAATGGACTTATGCATTGCCACTTGTTCTGATGAGCATGCGTAGCACAAATCCGACAGGAAGACAGAACCGTACCCCCATAAAATTTCTTTATGGGGGTGCTCTGAGGTTGCCATCTGTGCCCACAAATGCACTTGTGAACATTACAGATGACTTAGTGCTGGATTATTGCAAAGGACTAGCTGATGTGGTTTGCTCTTTGTCTCATCAGGTTGAAGAAGCAACAGCTCAACCGTCACAGGAACAATGTCACGATTTGAGTCCAGGTGATTGGGTTCTGGTGAAGAAACATGTTAGAAAGTCATGCTTAGAGCAGTATTGAAAAGGGCCGTATCAGATCATTCTAGTGACCACAACAGCTGTGAAGTGTGCTGGTCTGCAACTGGGTTCCGGCAAGCCACACACGCATTTCATTCAGTCCTAGTTTAGTATATTGATGTAGGAGCGATACCATTACCCGGTTGAATCACCTGGGTGAAAACAGACATAAAGTTTACCCCACAAAATTACAATATTGTTCTCGGAGGGAGGCATAGTTGAAGTGTTTGCATTTATATGTTTATGTGTTCTCATCTGTGGGACTGGCACCTTGGAAGAGTATTGGACACTGCCAGGGGACACATGGCTCTGCAATTAGAAGACTGGCTGGGTGGTTCCTCTGGGTGTGGTCTTGGGATTTACGAGAGAGACCTCTGCATGAAGATATGAGATTGCTACTGTGCTGATATATTTCATTTATGTCCCGCGATGAGCTGTGTTTTGTATGTTTAAATTTTGTTTGTTCTTTTAAAAAACAATAAACAGATTTGATCCTAAAATTACAATATTGCCAAAGAAAGGTGAAGTACTTAGGTCATCACGTAGAGAAAGGTGTTCCAAGAGAGAATTTCAGCAATGATACAAATGTATCCTCCCGTGACACAGAGAGATATCAGAATGTTCGTGGGAATGGTTGGCTACTGCCACACTGGATCGCAAATTTCTCATTGTTGTCCAAGCCATTGTTGAAATTGGACGCAAAGTGCCTATGCCTGTTCCTCTAAAGTTGGAACTGGTGAGTGAAGGGGTCCAGGTTAGGCAAACTGTGAGGACTGAACATGTGACTATTGCAGAGCCTGCACAAGCTGGTGAAAGTCTGAGCGCATCAAGGACTGTCGAAGGTGCAGGAGAGTCCAGTCATAGTCAGGTGACTCCTGCTAGATCAGTTAACTTTGCAACACCAGTTGTGCCTGAAACAAGAACTGTGTGGGGAGACCAGTGGCCCACAAAAAGTCCATAGTGCAGATGTGCTTCCAACCGTAGCTGAAGTAGCTGAGGAATCTGATCAAAGTGACTGTGAAAATTGTGCAGCAAAGAGATCAAAGAGAAAAAGAGTGGCGAGGTGTAGGTACTCACCATCTGAATGGACTTACTTTGCTGCAAATGAATGTGAAAAGGGCGTTATTGCTGTTTGTCTTGAAAGTTCCAATTCATCTGAACATTCTGGAACTTGAGATTGCTTTAGAACTGAACTTTGGAATTACCTTGCCAATTCAAGAACAGAGAGATTATTTGCTGGAAGTGCTAATCAGTGATTACCAAACAATATTTTAATAGAGTCAACTTTTTGAACTCTTAAGAACGTTTTAGTAGAAATTGATGGACTTTCTAGAAGATCAAGAACTGTTGTAAATAACTGCAAAAGACTCTGCGAAGAGATATTTTTGATTTTTAATTGTGCTTTGCTCACTTAGGAAAAAAAGAAAAGATAAAAAGCTGCTTTGTATTTTGATTTTTGCTTTTGAATTTTTGAATTTGATATCTTGGTCTGATTCCAAGAAGTTATGGGTCGGTAACAGGGTAAATGGAGTAAATGTAAATATGTATGTATTGGTTTAGCTATAGTTTGCATGATTGTGAGTATATTGTTGATTGCTGAATTGAGTGTGTCAGTGAAGGAGAATTTAGAGAGCACAGCTACACCAGTGCATGAAGAGTCACATACAAAATAAGATCCACAGTATGAGGATGAGAGATTGCTTCATTTGGACAGCTCAATAGGAGATTTGCCTTCTAATGTATACTACAGATTACTGTACGAATATATTGAAACTATGGATGTACGTGATTGCTATGTCTGTACACAGATTCCTTTATCTGTGCAGGGAGGAATAACATACCATAGTCTGCCTTAGACTTATGGTATTTTCTGTAGTCTGCTCCTAAGCCGATTGTATAACAAGAACATATACAATATTTTTACTCTAACTTCAATTTAGTGTTTTCCTTTGTGCCCATTAACCAGCATCTAAGTAGCATTGCCAGGGCAAAAATATAGACATAGTAGTAGGTTTCTTTGAACCAACACATCCTTTAGAGCTGCTTATGCTCACAAAAAATAACCTAGCATGCATTCTCACACCAGTGGCGAAAGAGTCCATTAACTGAATGGATGATAGGACAAAAGTAATGAAAAACAAAATAAATAAGATAGTAGTTTCACACCACTGGCAGAAGGATATCACACACAATACAGGCAGGGATGCACAAGGAAGCTTGGCTTTAGATTGGCAACATGTAGGGAAGCAACGCATATATAGACCGCGGTCAAAGACTGACAATAAGTTTGTAGGGACTAGTAAATGTAGACATGTATTTTTGTTTAAGAGTGTTTGGGATTTCATGTTAAATAGACAGGATCCTGCCATACCAAGTGTTTATTTTATTTGTGCGAAAAATGCCTATTACAAGCTGCCGAAAGGCTTGTGTGGTACATGCTATTTAGGGATCGTTTTTCCAAAAATCTATCATGTGGAAAATGTTGACAATCCAGTCTGGAAAGAGAGGCCAAATTCCAGAGACAAAGAGAGGAGCTAGTGTAGCACAGATTACAGTTGATATATAGTGTGCCTTTATTCCATCGGTTTGCGTGCTCTTGAAACATATCAAAATTAGGACGTTTTCAACTATTGTTGATAAGATGTCAAATGATTATGCAGGTGCTGTGCTTCTGAAGTATACGGAGATGACTCTTGTGAGATCAATGGTTTTGCAAAATCTCCTTGCTTTAGACATATTATTGACAAAGGAAGGCAGAGTCTGTAAGGTTTTTCAGTCTCAACATTGCTGCATGTACATACCGGATAATAGTAAGGAGATAAGAAGATTTATATCAAACATGACAAACCTGAAAGAGAGAACAGTTTGGAAAGGTATAGGTAATGGATTTTTAAACAATGGATCATGGTTTGGAGATTTGGGACAGGGAATAGTGAGAATGAACCTGAGACCTTAGTTGATTGTGACTGTGGGCCTTATTATGACTTTGGCAGACGGAAAAGCCCGTCCGCCGAAGTCCCAATGGGTAGGTTGCCGCCAGTGTGGCAGCCTCTCCACCGGGCCCATTACAAGTTTCCCACTGGCCCAGCAAAGCAGACATTGAACATTGCGAAGGGGCTGGCCAGTGGGGCCCCTGAACTGGCCATGCCAAGTCCATGGGAGATGCAGGGCCCCCTGCACCCCGTCTCCACCAACCTTTTCATGGCGGTGCTACCGCCATAAAACTACTGGCGGAGATGCGGGTCATAATCCCAAGGGTGGCACTGCTTGTAGCTCTGCCCTGGTGGATTAGGACACCCAGCACCACCAGACCGTTGTGTAGACGAAATCTGATGGTGCTGGCGGTCCAATTGAGGCGCTACCACTGCGGCCGTAATATGGCAGGCGGAACGCTGCATTGGGTCTTAATGAGGCCCTGTGTGTGTTATAGGCGCACTTGGATTTTACAAATTATACAATTGCTATAAAGTACAAAAAGCTAAAACAAAAAAGAGAGGAGGGAAGAGTCTGAAATGGAGAAAATTAGGAGAATTAAGAGTTTCAGTAGACCAAGGCCCTTACGTTATCAAATAACCAGGCTTTAAATTGTCTCATTGCAGATGAGAATGTCCCTTTGTGATGGCTTAAATTGCCGTCAGAGGAGGGATTGTTGGAGCGAAAATTTGATAATGGCTTAGTGACCCAGAAGTCAGCATAAGGTGATTTTGTATTCACGTTTACAAGCCTAACGTAGAGAAAAAGCTGAATTAACACGCATTTTAAAACTGTTCATTTTTTACTTTATGGTGGACATTGTGCCTACTAGAACTGACAATGTGCTAACAAGATTTTTTTTAAATGTTGAACTATAATTTAATCATTAGAACAACTATTACTAGTAGAAATGAATTTGATTTATAATGATTTATGGTATATTAGTATAAAGTTATGCATGCAGAAAAATAAATGCACTTCTCTGTCATACTTAATGTGATGCTTCAATAAGGATTGCAATTATGAATTATACGTATTTCATATGCTGATAATATATATTTAATACTGAATTTATAAGTTTGAATATTATGTATGTTTAATTAACTGCACTGTTAATGCATTATAATTCTTACGTTAGCATAACTAGGCCAGAAGTTTTCATATTTGCAGCAACGTAAAAGTGTTGAATCATTTATTTTTTTCTAACATGAATTTTTCCATTAGGTTGTATGTCATGACTAGTAAAGAGCTCTATTGTATTATGGGTACGTTTTATTTCACAGTGGCCTTGACTTTGTTACATGAGGACATAAGAACTGAAAGTAAAGCAATACCATTGTTTAGCAGACCTGTTTCTCATGAGAACTGTAGAAATGTTCTTGCACCATGGGAAGGAATGTGGATTGTATCAAGTAATGTACAAATTGCTAGACAATTGGATTTACAAAGAAAGAAGAGATGACTTCTCATCAAACCTGGGAAAGATTCCTGATTTTTTTTTCCTCTTTTTTGTTTATCCTCATAGATTTCCACTCCGGCTAAAGGGGTCGTGGGTATACATCGCGAGGAGGAGACATCCCGTAACTGGTTTGTCTCCCCCACCCACCCTCCGCCCATCTGCCGTACTCGGCCAAGGTGATGTGTTAACGGTTTCTATGAGTCACACTCAAAACAACACCAGCCTGAGACCTCGCCAAACAGTCCAAAGACTGAAGGCGTCTTTATGGGATATCATAATCATTGGACTCCATTTTATCTGATGCCCTTAAATACCTATCTCTTGACAACTATTCTCCCAGAGGAACCAAAATGTATCTCTTTTTCTTGGTGGACCACTACGTTCTAAACAGCTCAGTTTATTGATTGACCTTAACCATTCCTGTATAGTAGGGGCTAAGGAAATAACCCATTTTAAACAGATTTCTAGTCTAGCTAATAATATTAGGACAAAACACAGATGGCTTTGATTCCTAGTAAGCAGCTTGTTTAGGCTTTTCCTATCCAATATCCCAAAAATTATCATCAGGAGGCTTAAATCGAGCTCAAAACAAAATATCTTCTTTAACAGCCTTTTCACCCGGTTCCAAAAGGACCCAAGTTTCTGGCACTGCCAAAACATGTGAATATCATCCACCTTCTCCTCACCACATTGAGGGCAGCATTTTTTTACCCTTCCCAGGGCTGTTATCTTTTCCGGGGACCAGTATGTCCTATTCAGGGTAAACAAATGGAATTTCTTCAAAGAGGCTGATTTGACTGTACTCCAAAGTGTAGACATTGATTCTTGCCAAAGAAGAGTAACGTCTAAAGTAGGCAGATCTTTTCCCCACTTCCTCTCAGGAAGGCGGGGGACTCTTCACCTGCCTCAATTATCATCCAGTACCACAGGGCCACCTCCTTATGATAAACAGAGCTCTGAAGTAATTCTCCCAGATATTCTTCCCTGTCTCTTCCTTCTTCAGGGACTTAACCCAACCTGCCAGTTGGTAATACTTGAATTTAGAACTCATACTCCCTGCTTGCTCCTTAAACCTAGACCAGGATACCAGTGAATAATCTTCTATGATTTGGACCCATTTTACCCCCATACTCAACCGGAGGGGAACAGATAGTTTGTCTAGAAGGCACTCAGGTGTACCTGGTGAATTCCATATAGGAGCTGTATTGCATATTCTGTCCAAAAGGCTTGAGAGGGTGGTTAGTACCCTGGTTCATGAAGATCAGAATGGCTTTGTTAAGGGAAGACAACTCCATGAACTTACACAAGACCTATTGAGTGCATTAGACTTAGCACTTTTTGAGAATATCACTTTAGCGGTTCTTACTTTTGATGCGGCTAAGCCCTTTGACAGGGTTAATTGGCTTTTCCTGCAGATGATGATGGAGGCCTATAAGCTAGGGAATGTCTTACTTGGAGCAATAAAAGCCCAATATAAGAACCCAACATACAGAATTTTGATTGTTGATAAATTATCACATACATTTAAGATTGGGCGGGGGACCCTGCAGGGTTGCCCGCTCTCCCCCCTTCTTTTTGATCTATATATCGAACCTTTTGCTGTGCTGATTAGGAAGAATAGAAATATTTTGCCCTTTCAAAGCAATGGTTAGGAGAAGAAAGTGGCACTTTACGCTGACGATTTGATGATATACACTAGGGATATAGTGGGTTCCCTTCCCAGTATAATACTCTCTCTAGAGGAATTTTGTAGACTGGCAGGTTATTTGGTAAATCAGGAAAAAACTGAAATCATGTGTTGGAATATTGTTTATAACAGCCCATTAGTTAGGAAAGAGATAAAGTATTTGGGGGTACAGATAACAGCTAACTTGGAGGAGGATGCCAAGGTTAACTTTAATAAAGCATGGGCAGAAACAAGGAGGTTGCTAAAGACATGGTCTAGCCTCCCTTTATCCTTAATAGGGAGGTCAAATATCATAAAGATGTCTATTTTACCCAAATTTAAATTTCTGTTTAATACTATCCCCACTCAATTTGTGTTAATAACTCGATTGGACATTGCCGCTTTTGCGTAATGTGGATTCATCGAACTGACCAAACTACTTGGAGTATTTTTAATTAATGGATGGACTTAGTAAGTTTGAAGCAGTCCCCTTTAGAATCTTATGCTGTTAACATGCCCCTTTGATGTTGGTGTTTTGCACTTTCCCCTTGATGGTGCTTCCAACAGACTTTGCTGATGATCTACATGCTTTGCTGACCAAACTGAACTGAATGCTGATCACAGAAGAGGTATATTCAAATGCAATGCTAATTTTCCCCTTTTTCCCAACAGAGTTAGCATGTTCTCATCTATTTTTATTCTTCTAGTTAGTTTGATTTAGCTTGAGATAGCTGATTTTCCAAATTATTTTTGTCTTTTCTTTTTGACTTTTGCCCCAGGTGTTAGCCCGTTCCGACACACGATTGTCTTAATTTGGCTAGCAGGAGAGAAATTAAAATCTTTGTAATCTGGTTTGACTAATATATTCGCAGTCTGATTTGAAGCATGTATCTGTCTCACAAGTGATTGTTTTATTAATATGCATTATTCTTCTCGAATGTCTAATGGTCTTGATGTCGAGTATATCAAATCTGTTTCATAGATTTGGTCAACCTATGGTGTTTATTTACCATTACAACTTGATCTTACGCACTATTTACATTGCTTTGGCTTTGTGGTTATAAAATAAAGCTTTGAAACTTTTTATTGATTGCAGGGAGTATTCTTCCGTGGCCACGTGGGTCACGTTTTTTAAATTAATTGTTGGAATTGATTGTCAGCTCCTGCCAAGCAAAAGCAAAGAGCTACCTCCAGAGTGTGGCCACCTTGGGAGGCAGCAGGAGGTGGCCCTGGGGGCAGCGGTCCCCAGGGCAATGTATGACTTTATGAGGGGGGCCACATGGCCCCCCTCCATCTGTTAATTTTTACTCCGGGGAAGTGGTGATCCCCAGGGCTGGGGTCCGTAATGGACCGCCTTCTTAAAAGTATTAGTATCCCCGGGGAGGTGACAGCCCCCAGGACCCAGGGGATCCACTGGAGCCCCCCATTATTTATTTTTCAGATATTGATCCAGGGAGGTGGTGGTCCCGAGGGCCTGGGAGGCCCCTGAACCCCACCATTATTTTATTTTGAAACTAGTCCCTGGCAGGTCGTGGTCTCCGGGGCACGGGGTGCTGTGTGGCCTCCCCCGCATACTTTGTACATTGCCCCAGGGAGGTGGCGATCCCTGGGGCACGGTAGGTGCTGCATGTCCCTCCACATTTGTACATAGCCCCGTGGAGGTGGTGGTCCCCAGGGCGCAGGGGTGCTGTGCACCCCCCCCCCCGGATTCTCAGTTAGTACATTGCCCCAGTCCGGTGGCGGTCCTCGGGATTCCAGAGGCACCACATTGCCTTCTGCATGCTCAGTATCTATATTGCCATGGGAAGCTGGTGGTCCCCAGGGTGCAGTGGGCATGAGCCCTGGTTAGGTGGTGGTCCCCGGGTTGCCGGAGGTGCCGTGCAGCCTTTTGCATACCCAGTATCTATGCTGCCCTGGGTAGGTGGTGGTCCCCGGGGCGCCATACAGAGTTGCATGCCCCCCCACATATAATATACATTTTGCACTAGGTAGGTGGTGGTCTCAAGGGATTGAGTACACCCTAGGAAGGGAACCCCATGTGCCCACTTCCTATTTTAAGTCTGCAATACCCCCGTGACCTGGGCCACCCAGGGGCGAAAGCATTTTTAAACCCAGGAGACTGCTTTTTTTTAAAACACAAAGAACTCAGCGGATCTCTTTTTTCTTTTATTTAATGTGTGTTTTTTTGGGACTCGGCTTTACTTCTTGTTTGAAATTTTGGCAGCCAACCATCTCTCAGCAGGAGATCTCCCTGGATCCACGGCCCTAGATATACATTTTTTTCCCTTTAATATCTCAAAACGTACTGAACAGATTTACAACAAATAAAAAAAAGGCGTTCCATTAACCAAAAACTTACTTTTTGCCAAATGTGGTGTAATTCTGTCCAGTGGTTCGGGCTGCAGGCATGTCTGAATAGTTTATAGGAATTAACATGAGAAACACACGTAACTTTCCATGCACAACAAGACCCTTAGGCACACTTTTTTAGGAAATTTTTGTGAAGATTCATCAAAGGGTACCAAAGATATAGCCAAGTCAAAAACCACTTTTTCTATGGAAACTAGGTCCTAACTAAAATTACCTACTGGCTACTGCCAGTAGCTAAAATAACATATGCATATATATATATATATATATATATATATATATATATATATATATATATATATATATATATATATGTGTAGTGAGGGCATGAGTTATAGTTACTTGAGATAACTATAAAAGGTGAATTTCTATGGTTTTGTAGGCAGCAGCGGCTCACTGTTATGGGCAAAAGCGCCATGCTCCCACCTTAATTTCCGCCTAATTATTTTAACAATAGCTTTTATAACATCCAGTTTAAAAAATGCCATAAAGCTGGCTGCCTATGCAAATTTCACCTCCTTCATACACACTCCATTTGTTCTTTGAAGCGTCTGCGCAGCCATCTCGCCAGGCTGTCATCAATCAAAACCTGCCGGGCTGAGGCGCTCACAGACCTGAGTTCTCAGAGGTCATCTGTCCTATAAAGCGACAGCTATCGGCACTACGCTCTGCCCACTGAGGGCGTGCTTGGGAAGTTAATCCTGGGCACTTCAGGTTTAAGCCCTGGAGTGCCAGTTGCAACACGTCAATCAGTAAATGAAGTCATGTCACACCACCCTTTCACTTGTAGTCACGGCGTGACAACTTATGAAAGGGTGGGGGCAAAGGCTTCAGACAGGAAACAGGAGACTGGCACCCGTGCAGTGTGTAGTATTTTGGCGAACGTTTTGCTTGACCCATTTTACACTCACCAGCTCTCAGCTTTCAAAATTACGGTTCGGTACCAACAGTGTGACGGACTGCTTTCTGTGCACCAGCTTTTAATCCCACGTTACTAAATTAAGCTGTTTCTGCAAGGTTTATGAACAGGCCTTAGTGCAGGTGGCTGACTACTAATAAGAGAGTTAAGAAATAACAAAGGTAATGAAGGCAAACAAAAGGAAAGTGAGACAATAAGTGATTTTTTAAATGTTAATGATTTGTGTAGCTCACACACCTTATATAGAAGTAAAGATCCTGAGGAAGAAAGTCAGAGGAAAACAGAGCACAGTGTGTGATTTGAGCAATTGAGTTATAAACAGAAAAGTCATAGGTTAGACAAGTTAGAAGATGAATTTCGGATTTATGAGAGGGAGACTGGTGGAAATTTTAGCAAATTCCACTAGAAAGACGTTGGCATTGCAGATGCACATATCACTGCTTGTGGCATCAATCCTGCTTTCCATTCCCAGATTTGACACTTTACTGCCTTGTGTCATCCTGAACAACCTTTCCTTTGTGCCTGATCCTGCCAAGCTTCCCTCTGTGTGGCAATGTCTTTTAGTCCCCAAAAAAGAAGGGATAACAAGGTAAACCTCTAGTGCTAAGGGAAATCTGTGCATCTACATGTTTGGGGAAAGCATTCTGCCACTGTAAAAGAAGGTTGGCATAGGTAACATTGATACATATTTTAATTGTGCTGCTCTGACCATGCACAGTACTTATGCTTGATTGGAGAGACCTTATAAATCATGTGCTGCTTTCTTTTTTAATGTGAATACTAACAAAGTTAGCTTTTTTTTAAAGTTAGGTTCAGGCTTCCTTGGCAAACCTTTAAAAATGCCTATAAAACCCATTGCACTTCAATTTTTATTAAATAAATTGTGCTGGGAAATCCACCAATAACCTCATTTTTTAAACAAAAATTCTCTGGGGCAGACCCCCTGTTTGTTACTTTTCCATTTGCTCCGATAAAGTTTTGGTTTTAGTTTGTGCCCTACCACGTTAAGACTTCACTGGCCGCCACTGTTTGTACATTTAACATGTGAGTCTAACTATGACATCCCTGTAACCTCTGTTTTTTCAGTGTATTTCTATGTTTTTTAAAATTCTATATCCTAACTATAACGTCCCTCTAATCTTTGTTTTTTTCAGTGAATTTCCTTTTTTTTTAACGTAAAGTAATTTTCATGACTATATATAAATCCAACCACCGCTGCACCCAGCCTTTGGCCGTGCGTGGTGGGGGTTGGCTGCAGAGCCTGGCCTGTTGCCAGGCCATGTGGCCAACCCCCTATAACTACCCGACCCCACATGCAGCAGGGGTTGGCCGAAGGGCCTGGCAGAAGTGGCCTTTTATTATTTATTTTTATATTTCTTTGGGGGAGGTAGGGAGGGAGGCAGTGCGGCCCCATCTCCCCTGGCAGATTTCGGCCCCAGGGACCCTATACCCCAGGACCCAGCCTCACCCTTTACTTTTGTTCTGGGGGGGCTGATTTGGTCCCTGGAAACGCCATTCCCTGGTCCCGCCCATCAATCCTGGGTGTCACACAGAGCATCCAGTGTGCGTTGGGAACTGTGGGGAGCCTGAAGGTCCTCCGGCCCCAGCCGGCTCCCTGCCTCCTGGGGGAGTCAGCACTGCTTTTGCACACAGGGAGCTGCTAAAGATGCAGCTCACTGTCTGCAAAAGCAATTGTTTCCTCTGTTTCCCTGCCCATGGGCAGGGAAACAGAGGAAACGTCCGCTCGCAGCGAGGAAGAGCTGTTTGACAGCTCTCCCTTCTTGCAAACAAAGTGTTTGCTCTGACTTGGCAGAAGCTGTCAAAGCTCCTGCCACGTCTGAGCAAACAGCTATGTCGCTGGTGTGGGCTCCCCTGGACATAGCAGAAGTCGGCCCTGGGGCATGGCAGTCCCCAGGGCCATCTATGGCTCCACGAGGGGGGCCATTCAGTACCCCCTAAAATTCAATGTTACACTTCGGAGGTGGTGGTCGCCGTGGCAGGGGTTCTGCAATAGACCCCCTAGCTCATTTAAATTTAGCCCTAGGGAGGTGGTGGTCCCAGGGGCTGCGGAGGGCTGGGCACTTAATACTATTTTTGGCTCCTGGGAGGTGGTGGTCCCCAGGAGGGCGGGCACACTCTGCAATAAATTCTATGTTAGCCCCAGGGAAGTGGCAGTCCCTTGGGCTAGGGGGGCGGTTCCACAGGACCCCCGCTACTTAAAATACTACATTTTGCCCCCTTGTGCCCCCCTTCTTGTTTTCTTATATGCCCCCAGGATCTTGCTCGCCCAGGGGCTTAAAAAAAACAAGCACGGGAGACCGCTCTATTTAAAAAAAAAACTTTTACTGCAAATTTGCAGTGATGCTGCGAATTCACTGCAAATGCTTTTGTATAAAAGTGCTTTTTTGTCCTAACGGGGTCTGCAGTTTCCGGCACAAACTTGTCATTATTAATGAAGTGAGCGGGCCAGAGATATACAAATTTGGGTTTCCTTTAATTTTTTAAAAACTACTGAATGGATTTCAACCAAATAACCAAAAGCGTAATCTGCGTACCGAAAGCTAGCTTTCTGCCAAATTTGGTGTAATTCTGTCTAGTGGTTTGGGCTGTAGTCGTGGTCAAAGCTCCTATGGAAATTAACATGCGTCACGCACTATTTTTGACCCCCCACTGCCTTTTTCTCAGCCTCCACTTTATAGATAACTCTGGAACGTTCCATGCGCTACAAGAATGACCAGCACACATTTTTTGGAGGCGAGGATTATGCAGTTCTTTCCTCACTTTTTATTATACAGCAGGGTCAAAGTTCAACAAAAAGCATAACTTAACCACAAGTCCCATGAGTTCGTTGCCATAACAACCGTAGAACACAGACTCCATTAACATATTGGTATAAATGTCCACAACACGTCATAGCCCCCTCTTTCTTCACTGCTCAGAGTGACAGATAAGTGCCTTTCTGCTCTCTGCACGCCTTTCGTTTGAATGTGGCTTTGGCTTTCAGAGTGTTTCCCTCGATAGCGCTTCCTAGCGGCATTACTGTTTTAGCAACCTTGTTGCTAGGATGCGTTACTGCGGTGCGGGAGGCTCCTTTTAAGAAGCTTGAGCGATTTGATTGCGGTGGCGCGTCGGGCCCTCTAGAGGGCGCCCTCCCATTTTTCGGGGCGTTTCGTTGCACACGAGTTGTTTTGCGCTTTGAAATTTTAGCGCGCTAGGGGTTTTAAGAGCTCAGGCTCTTTTTTAACCCCTCCAACCCCCCATTATACACAGTGTTTGCGGTCAGTGTGTACTCCGGAGCGGGAGGTCGCTCCTGATTTATTCCTACACGTGTTACGTGTGCCTTATATATATTTTATAAGGTTGTGGGCCTAGGTTGGTCTATTTGTCAGTTTGGGGGGGTACCCTATTATTTTGGGTGTAATCTGTCATTATCCTCAGGGTCCCAGTATGCAGCCCGTACAAGAGCATGACTCTTTCCCTATCATGTCCCCTGGTGAGGGCCATTCACATCGCGTCCTACCCCCCAGGGTGGACGTGTTGCTGCCGCAAGCTATTGCGCAGGCTCTCGCTCCCATCAAGGAGAGCATGACGCAGCTTGCGGAGCAAGTCTCCAAAGGGCCGGGCATGTTTGGGGTGACGGGGGTTGCACCTTGTGCTTCACCCAAGGCATCATGCAAGTGCACCTCGGGACATCTTGGGGATTTTGAACCCCTTTCTGAGGTCCCCTGCAAGAGTGCGTGCGCGCAGGCTACACTACCCTGCCGGGAGGGTTCCCTACCCGGAGTAATCGGTGGGAAGCTCCACCATAAATTTGACCTCCTTGTGGGGTCACAACCGGGCTTCGCAGGGGACTCCGAGGGGGACTCTTCCTCGGTTGAGGAGGCTGAATCTGGCCGTCCCTGGCGTCCAGGCACCTCGCTACCAGATACACAGGATCCAGGAGAATCGGATTCTGACATGTTTGAGCCTGAGGGGATTTACCACCCTCACTCCTCGGAGTGACGCCCGGATAGCAAGGTGGTGGACTACGTGGCGAGCAAGATCTGCCAGCCTTTAGATAAAGAGGTTCGGACCAGGTTGAATGCCGAATGTCTACGCCCTACCTTGCCTGACAAGGTGGCGACCACCCCGGAGATCGATCCCAAGATGTGCACCTTTTTCGCTAAGTACATGAGGGATCCTAAGAAGGGGATAGATCGGTCCTGGCGGGCGTGCCAGGACAAGCTCCTAGACGTCGTAGGGCCTCTGACCCAAATTATTCAGTTGGTGGAACGCGCCAAGCAGTCAAGTACACCACTTCAAACCGAGGATGGGCACAGAGGGCTATTTGTCTTCTAGGCAATGCCAATTGTGCCATCTCAGCTGAGAGGCACCGCTCCTTGCTGATTAAAATTTACCCTAAGTTAGGGGACCTATCGTCCTTGGAGGCGGGGATGGTGGCTCAAGGCCAGTTGTTTGGAGATCTGTTTGTAAAGGAGCTCGGAAAATTTGTGGCCACGTTTTCGGCCCTAGATAAAGCTCAATCCTCAGTTTAAAAGATTTTTCTGGGCAAGGTTTTTGGCGGGGCCGGACGAGGCAAGGGTCGCTCTTCCGGCTGCCAGCCCCAACAAGGCCCTGCGCCCTACAGACAGTCAGGACGGCGAGACGGCCGCCAAGGAACCTTCTTCCCCAACAGGGGAAAAGGGAGAGGCAGAGTGAGTAGGATCACCAGAGGAGCTTCCAACGCCCCAGGAGGCACTTCGGGTAAAGATCACCCCTTTTTCCCCTCTAGAACTGGGGAAAGGTTGCGCCTGTTCAAACGGAACTGGGGACTTATAACCTCCGATGCGTGGGTGCTGCAGACAGTATCGGGTTTCCACATAGAGTTTTGGGGAACTCCGGTTCAACAGGATCTTCCCAGGCCCTTAATCTTTTCAGCATCAGACGCCGCCCTTATAGACGCAGAGGTTCAAGAACTGCTGAGCAAAGGGGCCATTTGTAGATCCTTTCTACACCCAAGAGGGTTTGTCAGCAACCTGTTTCTGGTGGAGAAAAAAGACAAAGGATTCCGTCCGGTGATCAACCTTCGTTCTTTCAACGATTGGGTTGTTTACTGGCACTTCAAGATGGAGGGTATACACATGCTCCGGGATATCCTCCTGCCGGGAGATTGGATGGTCCGTCTGGACCTCAAGGATGCGTATCTGACGGTTCCCATTTTTCCCCCTCATCGCAGATTCCTGCAGTTTCTTTGGAGGGGTCAAGTGTTCGAATTCACCTCTCTCCCGTTCGGACTGTCATCAGCCCCTTGGTGTTTTACCAAGTTACTCAAACCGGTGATAGAATTCCTTTGCTCTCGGGGGGTTTGCCTCATCATTTACCTGGACGATATGCTTCTGATGGATCAATCCAGGCCGCAACTACTATCCAACGCGAACATGACTTTTGTTCTTCTGCAGGACCTGGGGTTTGTCATCAACCAACAGAAATCCGATCTGCTGCCTTCGCAGACAATGGTTTTTCTGGAGTTCCTCATAGACTCCCAGGCCACATCCCTCAGTCTCCCGCTGCAGAAGATCTCCAAGATCAAGAAGGAGTTGCGGATAGTCCTGAGTCGCGACAGAATTTCGCTACGTCAGCTAGCCCGAGTGGTGGGGTTACTTTCCTCATCGATCCATGCCATTTTTCCAGGCCTCCTTCATTACAGGGCTTTGCAGCGGCTCAAGGCTCATCACCTGCACCGCGGGCTGGCGTATTCAGAGCTGATTTCTCTCAATTCGGAGGCAAGGACGGAATTGCGATGGTGATTGGGCCACATGGAGGCATGGAATGGCAGGGCCATCCTCGGTTCCTCCCCCGACCTAGTCGGATGCCAGCCTACACAGATGGGGAGCTCACTGTGGGGATGTGTCCTTCGGGGGACGCTGGACCCCTCAGGAACTCGACATGCATATCAATTGCCTAGAGCTGTTAGCGGGCTCGTTCGCAATCAAATCCTTGACCCGGGGCCGGGTCTCCTGCGTGGTTCTCCATCGGATGGACAACGTGTCGGTGGTACAATATATCAACCGTCTGCGGGGCACTCGGTCGAGGGCCCTAGCGGATCTGGGGAATGATTTTTGGCACTTTTGCCTGGCGCACCAGATCTCGGTTACGGCGGAGTATCTGCTGGGTTCCCAAAACGCTCTTGCGGATTGGAACGCCAAATTTCTTCTGGATTCCAGCGATTGGCAGCTGGATCCGACGGTCTTCAGGGCGATCATGGCTCAGTGAGGTCCCTGCACGGTAGATCTCTTTGCGTCCAGGTGGAACACCCAACTTCCCCGGTACTTCAGCTGGCGCCCAGATCAGGGTGCGGAGGATGTGGACGCATTCCTTCAGGACTGGAGCCCAATACGGGGAACCGCCTTTCCTGCTGATTTCCAGGGTGTCAGCCCAGGTTCGTCGTCAGGGAGCGACTGTCATTCTAGTGACGCCCCTGTGGCGCTCCCATGCTTGGTTTCCCACTCTTCTGGAACTCTTGTGCGACTTTCCTCTTCGTCTTCCAGCGTCTTCTTCGATCCTTCGGGATCCGATGGCCCAGTTCCATCCTCTGGTCCTCCAGGGCCATCTGCATCTGGTGGCCTGGATGATTTCAGGGCTGGATTGTTCGATCACAGACTTTCGCAGGAGGCTCAGGGTTTCATCGCCCAGGCCTGGGCTCCAGGGACTGGCAAGCGATACAGATCGGCTTGGTCTCGATGGGCTCGCGGGTGTATGGACCGGCATACAGATCCCATGGGGGCCCACGTTACTGATATCTTAAATTTCCTAGTGGAATTGGCAGCAACTGGCCTGTCTTATTGCACGATGATTTCCTTCCGCTCGGCTATTTCGGCGGGTTATCCCCTTCTTGATAATCAACCGGTGGGAGCTCACCCCTGGGTGTGTAAACTTCTCAAAGGCATCAGGCTTTACCGTCCTCCAGAACCAAGGTATTTGGAGTTATGGGACATCAATCTGGTTTTACATCTGCTTTCATTGTGGCAGGATAACCACCTTCTGTCCAGGAAGGAGTTGTCAGCTAAACTAGCGATGTTGCTGTGCCTCATTTCTTGCAAAAGGGTTTCAGACGTCAGGGGCCTGGATGTGTCAGGTAGAGTGTTTTCTCCAGAGGGCGTAACTTTTACAGTGGCCCGTAGGACCAAATGTAATACCAGGTCGGTATCTTACCCGGCGTTCCCTTTTGCTCCTAAACTGTGCGTTGTACGTTGCTTGAAGGCGTATCAGGAGATGACTGCGGATTTACGTCCTTCGGGTGAAGATCAGTTGGTGATTGCGATAAACAAGCCCTTCAAAGCGGTTTCTTCCCCTACCATTGCGCGATGGGTCGGATGGATCCTAGCAGAAGCCGGTATTGACATACGACTTTTTGGTGCCCATTCGACAAGAGGTGCCATGGCCTCCAAAGCAGTCCACGTGGGCGGTAGGTTGGAGGACATCATGAATGCGGCGGATTGGTCCTCGGAGTCGGTTTTTAAAAGATTCTACTTCAAACTGATTCATGAGGCGGCTTCGCTGGTGGTGAGTAAGCTTTGAACTGCATAATCCTCACCTCCGGTCCTGCCATAGAATGCGAAATTTCTTAGCTAACATGAAGGAAAGTTTCAATTCTATTAAGGACACGGAGGCGAGGGTTATCCCTCCCCACACATAGTTTGTGTACTACCCATCCGGAATCTATGGCTTGAATTTGGTACGATGGTGGTATTCTTATTATTTGTATATGCATGCTCTCATGTATTGAATTGCACTTTCGGTGGCTGATGGTATTGACAATGTTCCGTTGTTGTTTTTCTTATAACCTGCAGTTTTGCTTACTGTGATTCATGACAGATTTTGTCGGTTTTATATTCCGTGTTTACATGGCTTATATTTGTATGTTTCTTATAGGAATGGAGGCAGCGGCCACTTGAGGAGTTGGAGGTCCCTTCGGGGTGAAGTCGAGGGGGATATGACGTGTTGTGGACATTTATGCCGATATGTTAATGGAGTCTGTGTTCTACGGATGTTATGGCAACGGACTCATGGGGCTTGTGGTTCAGTTATGCTTTTTGTTGAATTTTGAACCTGCTGTATAATAAAAAGTGAAGAAAGAACTGCATAATCCTCGCCTCCGTGTCCTTAATAGAATTGAAACTTTCCTTCACGTTAGCTAGGAAATTTCGTATTCGTCATATGGCGCCAAAGATATAGGCAAGTCAAAAACACTTTTTCTACGGAAACATGGTCCCCGAGAGAGAGAGAGAGAGAGAGAGAGAGAGAGAGCACGTGCGTACGTGCGCGTGTGTCACTTCCTCCTCTCACAGTATGCAGCATTCTGTGGTTTCCGGGTAAACTGTAATACGCGCTTAAATGTAGGGTCAGCTGTGCTCTGTTCTGTCAGTGTTAATCACACCCTGTTAGTGTACCCTGTAGTAATGGCGTTGTTGGGGGGAGGGGCTGGCGAGACAGGTGCCCCATCAGTAAATGTCCGGGCCCCCTTGTGTGCCTTCACCAGTGTCAGCCAGCAAAAAGAGACACTGCCCTGCGACTCCTATTTACGTTTCACGTTTTACTTACTCTTGCATTTCATAAGAGTACTTTCTTCATCGTTGGTTGTAGGAGGCCCCACCAGTTGTATCTATGTGGCTTTGAATACCCCCACTAAAAATCGTGTCAGGAAACGGCCTTGACATGTAGCCTGCCCTGCTCTGATTTCAATGTTGCCAGCTGCTGTGCCCAATTTACGCCACATCTGTAGTCGATGAAGGGCACTGCCTATGCTTCTGGGTAGGCCGCAAACTGTGCTCTCAGATTTTCCGTGTAGACTACAGCCTCTTCTGCAGTCAGACCCTGTGAGCTGTACTCTGTGACTGCCGCGCAGCCATCTGCGAGAGCTCAATGAATAAATAATGTTTTCATTCAGAGCCCTCTAAAAGGCCAGCATCTGCCTCTTATGTGTTACTAGGCAGAACACGCTTTGAGGTGGGCGAAAAGTAGCCCTGCGCAGGACAGCCTGGCACCGGTGCCCCTCCCCATACAGGCCCCCTGTGGCACTGGTACCCTCTGCTGTACACTGTGCCGCTCTGGCTGCCCCCTCCCTCGTGCACTGACCGCATGGCACTGCCTCCAGTACTACAAGATGACACTAATATATGACCACTTACTGCACACAGTATGTGGCATTGTTCCTCTGATTCATTATATTTTTATTTTAAAGGATTTTTTAGCGCATTGTCATTCAAAATATACCAGCGCTTTACACGTTGTCAACTATTACTTGCAATATCAGAGAAATTATCAATTTCAGCCAATAAGAGAACCCAAAGAGCAATCATGCCAGAGCAGTGGGAAGGAGGATATGTACTGGACAGAGGGCCGGCTTTAGCGCTGGTGGCGCCCAGTGCAGCAATCACTTTTGCCGCCCCCACCCCCAATATGACCTCCTCATATTACCTCACTACCTTTGGCGAAAGTGCCCCTCATCTCTCCATAGCCCCTCTCTCACCTCACATACATTTAATTTGTTTAAGGCTGACTTTACCAATAAGAATGATATCTACCCAAACTAACCCTTTTTGGGAACTTTAGGAATATATAATGAAAGACTGGATGAAAAAACATAACGTCCTAACCTATTATATGCAGCTTGCCTGCAGCTCTTTGATGACAGTTATTAACAGTCACTGTTCTATATTAGGATTGTAATTTATGCACTGCAGTACCAGAAGGATCACAGTGACAAAAGCAGTAATCCACTCAGCTATCCACATAAAATACTATGATTTGCACGGTATGCATTCTTTGCAGCAGGCATATTAACCCTCTGCGCCACTTCATGGCGAGTTAAAACTGCCACTAGACAAACCTCCATCTCTCTCGGTTGTAGAAATATTAATCACAACAGTTATCTTGACATTTGTATTGCTGCCAGAAAGCTCGACCCACAAAGAACTCTGCAGCAGGCCTTTTTAGATTGTAAGTTATTGCTACACACAGCGCAGACTACATATTGGTAGCATGTCCGATGCAGAGAGTGACTACTTAGATTAGACCCAGCCTTATGAGGCTGTAAGAACATAACACTAAGCAAAATAAAGAGAAAATGTTAATTATTTTGGTTTGAAAAACCGATTGTAGGATTTATTAGGCAATGGGTTTGTAGCACCTTTGCTAAATGGTGCTCTACTGTTAATGGTATGGTTTGATGACAGTATCTTTTTCAATCCTAAGTGATTATTAGGTTGAGCGCGCAAGCGCACTGACATGTTGTAATCTATGTGTGAGCTTTTAACCACACCCACAGCACGCCCATCACTGTCACTCGTTCATGGGCTTGCTTTTCAAAAATCCTTTGTTATCATTGGTAAATGCTTTACGTTTGTCCCTCCTTGGGGCGGTTTTGTTACCGCCTTGCAGACAGCCCCTGCTACATGGATAATTGCACGATTGCCGATAAGTTTGACTGTGAGCAAACTTCTTTTTCCTTTTGTGTGTCTAATTTGCACTCATGATCATGGAGGCCGTTATGCTTTGAATTGGCTCACTTATGTCAACTGTTTCACTTTTAATTTTCAATTTATGTGGTAAGAAAAGTCCAGTTAGGAATTTACAACGCTAATAGCTCTAACTCGAGCAAACGCGAGACCCATTGCATTGAAATGCTTGTTTTAAGGTTGCAGGCTTCAGGGTACGCCAAAGAAACATACCATGGGGTGGTTGTGACTAGTCGTAATGTGTAAGGCAGTACCTTCCAATGTAGGTCCACGAGACCCAGATCCTTGTGAGAGTTTTCAGGATAGCCACAAAAATTGCAGAATTCAATCTAAATGGAAATAGTTTACACAGTCAGTGGTTATCTGTAAAATCTGGCATAGATCTGTCCCTCCTGGACACTCTTGAAGTGAGTTTGCAATACTTGTGACCGTCTAACATAGGATGAATGTGGTCTTCGGGTGAATGCAGGGATTTTTGGCCATTTTGTTTATGTTTTTGTTCCTTTGTGAGGAAGGGCCATCATGAAGATCGAGCTGAAGTAAACAGGTCAGGCTGGTTATTTCCATCCACAGCACCTGGGTGGGTAAAGTCCACCGAAAGAGGGCGAAAGGAGTGCCTGAGAGGAGGACTGCAGCCTTCCTTGGGTGCTGTAGAGCTCTGATTTGAATATGATACTACTAGAACTTAAGGCTTGGTTTGTGAGTCTGGCTGAAAATGCGTTGACGTTGTTTATTTATGGGGTAAGGCAAGAAAAAATATTTTCCATTATTACGTGGAGGAAGTATTAAGGAACTGCGAAGACTCGACTGCAGAGTGGCCGATGGGTAGCCCTGCAAAAGCATTCTTTTTGGATTTGAGGGAGAACTCTTCCTCTGGATGTTATAATCCAGCTCCTCACCAGAGGTTCTAGCAAAAGGCACCACCTGAAAGCTCGAGTTCTGTATTCCAATAGTGATGCGGAAAGACCTTTTTACAGAGTGAAGTTAATGCACAATTCCACGGGGAAATAATATGTTCGGTCCACCCACACCCACACTCTTGGTCATTTCCTGGTTCACAGAAGACATCAATAAAATACATAATCCAAAATACTAAACCATTTAAAAAATCAAGCCGCTATCTCTCTAGAAAGTACCAGTAATGGTTTTCATGAGGTTCCAGTAAAGATCCAGGGCCTGGTTGTGACGCACAGTCCACACCAAAGTACACCTATTGCAGGGCGTGCGTCGGTCCTTCAGCCTCTTCCTGTGCAAACCATGCAGCACCCTGGAGTAATATGGGCGACATCCCAAAACCCGACCAAAGATCTTTCGCTGCTAAGACCCATTGCCGCCAGAGAGTGATGCTGGGCAGTGTTACATGGAAGTGTCGGGCACCTCCTGGTCTTAAGGGGTATGGACTCACATCGAAAGGACTTGGCAGGGTGGGACAGCCCTTGTATGAGGGTCACCAGAAAGACCGGGAAATGTTCCCTTTTCGCTCATAACTGGATGCTGTCTTGTGGAAGGATGCCGAACAGGAGCGCTCCCATCCTTCTACAGTCCTTATACAGCCACCCCCATCAGATGGGCTACTTTTGTGGTACAAAAGAGACAGGCATACATATCACCAATCATACTAGAAGGAGAGGAAACAGTGGGTGGGCCTTTCAGTTAGATTCCATATGTAAATCCTGTCAAGGAGAAAGCACCGAGCTGACAGGAGTAATGCTGACAGGATCGCTTTCTCTCGGCCGGAGGGGCACCTCATCTGACCATGAATAGCCTGCCCAAAGGCCCTAGCGAGGTGAATGATTACCTTTTCCCTACGACTCAGTATGTTGATTCATTTCTTTGGGTGATAACAGACTGTAAAAGATTATGGACAATGGTTCTTATAATGCTGAAGATATGGCGTAAACTCTCCAAAGGAGCAGTAGTATAGAGTGGTATACTGGCATACACTTCAGTAGTGTTCCCAAATGGAGCAGTGGTATAGTGTTGTGGAGTGGCATGGATTTCAGTAATGTTCCAGGGCGCAGCAGTAGTATAGAATGGTATAGTGGCGTATAGTGCAGTAAAGAGTGGTAGAGTCGTATAGAGTTCATTTATGTTCCAGAGTGCAGCATTGGCATTGAGTGGTATAGTGCCATAGACTGTAGTAAAGAGTGGTATAGTGTCATAGAGTTCAGTAATGTTCCAGGGTGCAGCAGTGGTATAGGGTTGTATAGTGGCACAGAGTTCAGTAATATTCCAGGGTGTAGCAGTGGTGTAGAGTGGTAGGGTGGCATAGAGTTCAGTAATGTTCCAGGATGGAATAGTGGTATACTGTGGTATAGTGGCATAAAGTTGTGTAATGTTCTGAGATGGAGCAGCGGTATAGGGTGGTAACATGTTCAGTAATCACAGAGATCAGTAATTTCCAGGTTGGAGCAGTGGTTTACAGTGGTAGAGTGGCATAGAGTTCATTAATATTCCGGGATGGAGCAGAGGTATAGGATGGCATAGTGTCATAGAGTTCAGTAATGTTTCCAGATGGAGCAGTGACATAGAATGGTATAGTGGCACAGAGTTCAGTAATGTTACATGGTAGAGCAGTGGTAGAGAGTGGTTTAGTAGCATAGAGTTCCAGGATGGAGCAGTGGTTTCAAGTAGTAGAGTGGCATAGAGTTCAGTAATGTTCCAGGGTGCAGCAGTGTTGGTATAATGCCATAGAAGTTCAGCCAGGCTCTGAACTATGAAAAGAATGAACTTCAGAAAACAAACAGACACCAAAACATGATGTAGTCGATTCAAGCACAGTTACAAGACAAACATCCAAGGAAAAGCACATTCCATAAACATTCAAAAATATTTTCAGGATTGAAGCTTCTCTTTATACTCTATTGGTAATGTTGTAAGTAATGATTGCAAATTTAATACACACTGTGGCCCACGTTTGGGTTGTCTATTCAGAAATACCAATAAAGAGAGTTAAAAAAAATATCTCCATGAAAAAAGCAAAAACAAAGATACAAAGTAATCCAAAATATAAGGTTTGTTCAAACAGCAGCAGTGTATCATGGAATCTTGTCAAACTAAAATTCAGTCTGCTGGAAATGTTTGTAATGCCCAATGCATGTGCCTGGAGGATGGTCTGTTTTTGTTCTAAATACTGTTATTCAACGTTCCTTTCTGAACTATACAGAGAAGTTCTCAAATACAAGGATTTCCCATTTCTGTCAAAGCTGTTGTCACTCAAAAAACTATGAATTTTGTTGATGATATGAGTCCATGGAAATGTAGTCCTCCCTTCTTTCAACTGTGGTATAAGAGGTATGATAATATGGGTATAATATGGGTGAGGCTGAATAAGAAGTTGTTTCTTCAAATAGGTGGATAATTGGTGAGAAAAGGAAAAACTGACTTATACTTTAGAAAGTATTCCCATAATCTGCAAGATGAAGACAATTTAGATTTGTGAGAAGAAGCTTGTGCATTAATTCAAAAAGACCTGAAAATGTTTGCTGATTTTGCAACAATATTTTCCCCATATAATCTTATTCTTCATGGATTTATGAGTAAAGTTATGATTTATGGCTTAAAAGGGATAGAAAGCTTCTGGATGGTTTCTCTAAAGTCCTGGTTATGAACA
The DNA here is from genome assembly GCF_031143425.1 of Pleurodeles waltl. Lineage (NCBI taxonomy): Eukaryota > Metazoa > Chordata > Amphibia > Caudata > Salamandridae > Pleurodeles > Pleurodeles waltl. The sequence goes on from NC_090440.1 coordinate 1,695,883,157, forward strand.
AAATTATAGACTTGATCTTTAGTCTTGCTTGACACCAGCAGACAGGTTTGAGAACAGTTTGTATCAATAATAATTATATTTTATTGTTTGATCAAATGCAACTGTTCCAATATAGTGCATGACATTTCCATTAAGTCACAAGCACAAAGCATTTAAAAAAATGATAAAGTGTGTTAACACAATGTGCTTAGGTGACTTGGTCATATGTAATCAATATGATTTAAAATTAAAAGAAGACCATAGATATTATGGGCAGCCACAAAGTAAAGGCACAACTCAGCGCTAAAAAGTTAACCAGAGGTAGAAAATCTGCACATCGCTAAGTAAATTTATGATGAATTTAAAAGCAAATGTATATTGTTAAAACAATGAAACACTGATTTGTTACAGGTTTATACGCCCAATTTGTTTAAATGTTGGAAGTAAAAGTGCTCTGCTCGGTGTTGCTAATGTTGGGCAGAATCAAATGATGTGAAATAAACTTTCTTTGCACTAGTCACAGATCCTACATGCTGGACTGGCTCTCTTCCAATTAACACTTGTTTTATTTCTCCTGTGTCAAAAAGGAGAAAATGTAGTCAGAGATATTTAATGCTTAGCGACCATGGAACGGAAACAGCATGATATGCAGAAAATTGATCTTTTGCATTGTTATCCTTGGTCAAGAAAATGATCACAGATAGTAAATATCCAAAGGTCTTTGGCATGACACTGTAGAAAGATAAGTCTTTTTCAGAATGCTTTTAGAGCTAGAATTTGAAACCTCTTCTTCCCATGGATTGATAATTTTAGAAAGTTCTATATTTTCGTGTGTCATATATGTTTACTTTCAATTGATAAACTGTCAAATTCTTGACAGGTAGCTGCCCTTTACACGTTGAACTAATGTCTTGCCAGGGCACCATTTGCTTGGAGCTCATGATCAATTAGGTCAAGTTCTAACCAAAGGCTGGGCATTAGGACTGAGGGAGAATATATATTGCTCTTAAAAGTCTGCGTTCTTCCAGATTTAATTGTGGATTAAGTATACATGGAAAGGCTATAGGTTAGAGACGGGGTACATATGTTGCTTTTAATACCTTTAGAAGTGGCAGCATTGATAGGCCATTTACATTTTTGGATTATTTCAACATAGCAAATTTTAACAATTCCGCTCCACTTTTAGTTCTTTCAAAGTGAGCTTTATGAGAACAGCTTTTGTGCACGGTGGCACTGAGAAAAATAGAAGCCTCCTCTGACTCCAGCAGATGTCTTCCTATGTTCCAAGTGGTGGCCTTGACTTTTATGGATCAAAGACAGAAGTTTAATTTTTTCATAATTAATCTCTAACTGATTTTGTTTTCAGTAATTGAAGAGGTTCTCTAAAGTATGTTGTAAACCAATGCTAGTATATTCTAGATGGTCCGTATCATCTGTGAAGTATATGATAGTGGATCAGTGGTCACTGATTTTGGAATGACGGGCTCTTGGATTATTCAAGTTTGCCTTGATATCTGAAAAGTAAAAACTAAAAGGCAGTGGTACAAGGACACATCCTTGATTTAACCTTTTGTTTATCAGGATTTTTCAGGTGAAACTGGGGTTAATCCTTAATTTGTCTTGGACCCAGTTAGTTGAATAAAGGCTACTAATAGTATTCAACAATTTCCCTGGGATTCCCCACATAGAAAGTTCAGCCCAAAGTAAATTTCTGTTAATAAAGTCAAATACCTTCTTGAAATCTATTAAAACAAGCGTGTAGTTGACTACTACGGTGCTTGGCTTTATGTAATAATAAGCTAATTGCGATAATGTTATCCAGTATAATGCAATTTGATTATAAACTAGCATGGAAGCACAGAAGTAGATTTTTTTCCTTCTGGTCATTTTTCCAAATCTAGCAGAAGTGATGCGTATCACCTGAAATCTAAATCCAATAACTCTAGAATTAATCTAGAATAAACTATTAATCTAGAATTTGCTGATCCTGCTTATTGTTTTTCTTACATGGTGAATGTGGGTAGGCTCCTTCCCAAGATGGACAGACTAGTTCTGAGCTATAAAAGCCCTTGAAAAGCTTTAACTAGCTTTCATCCAATATCCTGGGTTTACCTTTAACGTTACAAATGGGATCTCATTTGGCCCAGAAGAGGACTCATATTTACTTTTATTTATTATTTCTTGATATTCAATCAATGATGCCACACTCTGTTTACAATTGATTTGTTCTTATTTTGTGGTATGAAGTTAAATGGTTGTACTGGGATCTACCTCTACAATAAGTACAGGTGGCACTTTTAAGGATTTTAGTTTTTTTGCTAGTTTCTTATTCTGTTCACATTTGATATAAATTGAACTTACTAAATTGATTCAATTACAGGTCACAACATTATTATTTCTTGCAGAGATTTTGTTCAAGTAACTAAAAAATCATCTTGTGTTACTTGAGTACCATGCCTTGTACAAGTCTAACCACTAACACTCTGCATGGCATCGCTTAGCCTCACAAATGCATTTTTAATACTGTTGTCTAAAAACTCTTAATTTGGTGCCTGCAACACAAGTGTTGTTTGTTTGCTTCATCCTTTTGCCTGTGTTTGTGAGTCATCTCTTTTTATTTTGTAGCTCCAGTGAATGCCACTTTTTTGGTTTCAAGGTGAATTTTAAAGTTCTGTTGGTGGTTTTTAACCTTTCAGAATTTAGATCCATCATTAAGTTGTTCCATTGTACTGGTATCACTTAATTTGTTGCAGTGTATGTACTCCCACAGTTTCCCCTAATGGTTTTGCATGGAGGATTGGTTATAGCCAGGGACATTGTTTGTTGTAAATGACCACTTTCTAACCGATTTTGGATTCTGAATCTAATTGAAGAATTCATTAATTGGTTGGAAGCAGCTGTGTAATCCCTTGTTTTTTGCTATGTGTGTGAATGCTATGGGTATGTCATCCCTTTCAAACCCATTGATTACTCTCATATCGAGGGTTGCTAGCAATTGCGTTCATTTATTCCCTAGGTAGTCCTTTCTCTGGCACCCTTTGATTGAATTTAAATGTTCCAGATTGTATGTTGTTCACAATATGAATCAACCCCAACCTTTTTAACATGAACAAAGATTAAAATCTCTTGTTAATAAGATTGCACTTGGTTCCTTCTTGTTGACAATTGAGGATAGAAATGTAATCAGATTAATGATTTGTTTGTGTCTTATTTTTGACTCTTGATTGAAGACCTACACTTAGAATTGTTAAAGCTGTATAGCCACTCTATTTGTGTTGTAATATTACTCTAGTTTGTTGCAACCAACATGCACCTATTTCCATTTTTTTAGGATAATGTTTTGTACAGAAATTTCAGATCTCAGACATTTTTATAACACTTATAAATTCCGAATTAAGTTGAATCCTTTTTTTTAACCTTTTGCTGTCTTACAAATGGGAAGTATTTTCTATTAGGTTTATTTATCCAAGCCACTTTGTAATTGGTTATTGGATTAGTTTTCAGGTTATTCCTACAATCACTAACGAGGTGGGAGTCTTCAGTTCTAGAACTGTTTAAATACTTCTGGTCTCCAACAATTTTACTAAAAAATAGAAACGATATGTGGGTATTTTTCTAAACCAGAAAAAGATATTGTGATGCCAGTTTTCCAATATATTTTCGTTGACATTGAGGTTTTGAAATTAATTTTGCTTTGTTAAAGTTAATTTCAATGTTTCATCCTTTTCTCTGTTTAGAGCAGGCAAAAAAGAAATGTAATATTGATGCTCTGTTAAATTCATTCAGCTGTGGCGTGGCCTTTATTAATTTCAGAATATTCCCTCAATTGATATTTTATTGCAGTCCTCTAGACATATGCAAGAAGTTACTAGAGACTGAGGATCGATTGTGACATCAAATGTGTCTTTTTTTTGAGAGCACGATCCTTATTTAATTTTTGCTAGCAAGGGATAGCACATCATTGGATGCGGTTGATGGTTCACTCAATTGCAATGACGCTGTATTATTATGGTTGATGGATCTTGAAAGGTTTTGGCCTGTACCAATAGAATTAGAAATTAGAGCTGAACATTGTACTGATCTATCCATTTAAAAATGACTGTAGTTTTCTGTTGTCAACTTGGTATTGGCTGTCCGCATATAAATCATATGCTGAGTGGAGGAGATTTTAATCAATCACTCAATCAAGGATTTGTAGAGCGCGGCTAATCACCCATAGGGTCTCAAGGCGCTGTATGTGGGTGTGCTGCTCAGTCGAAGAGCCAGGTCTTGAGGTCCTTCCTGAACTGCTTCAGTGATGCGGTCTGCCTGAGCTTGAGAGGTAGTGCATTCCATGTCCGGGCTGCTAGGTAGGAGAAGGATCTTCCTCCTGCTGTACTTTTCCGGATCTTGGGGACAGCTGCAAGCGCAAGCTGAGAAGAATGGAGACATCTGTTGGGTACGAAGAAGGTGAGGCGGTGGTTGAGGTAAGCCGGTCCTATGTTGTACAGTGCCTTGTAGGTGTGGATCAGGAGTTAGTATGTGATGCACTTGTTGACCGGTAGAGCAGATGCCGCTGTGTGGGGGGATGTCCAGGATGAGTCTAGCTGCTGCATTCTGGACTCTTTTTAGTCTTGATTGAAGTTTCTTGGTGATGCCAACATAGAGTGCGTTGCCGTATTCCAGTTTGCTAGTGATGAGTGCGTGGGTGACTGTCTTCCTTGTGTCGGGGGGAATCCATTTCAAAATATTCCGCAGGAGTTAGAGGGTGTGGAAGCATGACGAATAGATAGCATTGACCTGGCGGGTCATCAAAGGAGCGGAGTCCAGGCTGATGCCCAGGTTGCGCACATGGTCAGTGGGGGTGGGGGCGTTACCCAGAGTGGTGGGCCACCAGGAGTCATTCCAGGCAGAAGGGGTGGAGCCAATCACGAGGATCTCCATCTTGTCCAAGTTGTGTTACAATTTCTCATTGGTTCATTGGATCCTAAAACTGTTTTTATTCAGCTTTATCTTTTTCTACATAGCTAACCTTTGCTAAAATTCCTGGTTGAGCTTCTACTGTTCCAGGAGTGGACTTTCACTATACAATATTTTTTGGGTCTCTGACAGCTTTGTATGTACAAGCTGGATTGGTGCAATTTTACATACTTTTTGCCTCTGGTAGTACTACTATGGAAGTTGTTTCTGTAGAGCCCCTTATTGCTATAGTTCCTTCTTGTCTATTATTGTTGGTCATTTGTACCAAGGACCTGCTCTCACTAGGTGAGTTGACAATGTGGTTAGTACATGGCCAGTGAGGACAGTGCACCTTCATTGGTGAGGATGCATTCCCATCCTGTGAGTGTACTGTATTTCTTTCATTAGACAGTTGAAAAAGCTGAAATTGCTTGTTTTTGGTAACCTGCTTTTTGAATATCGGAGACTTCACAAGTTAACTTGATATGTTAGATTGATTGTCTTTGATGTTGTCTTCTATTTTTATTTTTTTACTCTATTTCTTCAACTTTTCCTTATTTTGTTCAAAGAAAGGGAACAAAATTATCATTGTTCCCTGAATTCCTCAGAACCTCTGCAGCAGATGGATGGACTTGGATCAATTACTGACTTGTCATCAGTGTTTCTGAATTCTCAAATCAAATCAAATCATTAACATTTATAAAGCGCGCTACTCACCCGTGCGGGTCTCAAGGCGCTAGGGGAAAAAAGGGGGGGTTAACGCTGCTCGAACAGCCAGGTCTTTAGGAGTCTCCGGAAAGCGGAGTGGTCCTGGGTGGTCCTGAGGCTGGTGGGGAGGGAGTTCCAGGTCTTGGCCGCCAGGAAGGAGAAAGATCTCCCACCAGCCGTGGAGCGGCGGATGCGAGGGACAGCAGCAAGTGCGAGGCCAGAGGAGCGCAGGTGGCGGGTGGGGACGTAGAAGCTGAGGCGTCTGTTGAAGTATTCCGGTCCCTTGTCGTGGAGGGCTTTGTGTGCGTGGGTGAGAAGTCGGAAGGTGATCCTTTTGCTGACTGGGAGCCAATGCAGGTGTCTCAGGTGTGCGGAGATGTGGCTGCTGCGGGGTACGTCTAGGATGAGGCGGGCAGAGGCGTTTTGAATGCGTTGCAGGCGATTTTGGAGTTTGGCTGTGGTCCCGGCGTAGAGGGTGTTGCCGTAGTCCAGGCGGCTCGTGACGAGGGTGTGAGTCACAGTTTTTCTGATGTCGGCGGGGATCCAGCGGAAGATCTTACGGAGCATGCGGAGGGTGAGGAAGCAGGCGGAGGACACAGCGTTGACTTGCTTAGTCATGGTGAGAAGAGGGTCCAAGATGAAGCCGAGGTTGCGGGCGTGGTCTGTGGGGGTCGGTGCGGTGCTGAGGGCCGTGGGCCACCAGGAGTCGTCCCAGGCGGACGGGGTGTTGCCGAGGATGAGGACTTCCGTTTTTTCAGAGTTCAGCTTTAGGCGGCTGAGCCTCATCCAATCTGCGACGTCCTTCATACCCTCTTGTAGGTTGGTCTTGGCGCTGGCGGGGTCCTTGGTGAGGGAGAGTATAAGTTGGGTGTCGTTGGCGTAGGAGGTGATGATGATGTCGTGCTTGCGTACGATGTTGGCGAGGGGGCTCATGTAGACATTGAAGAGTGTCGGGCTGAGTGATGAGCCTTGAGGTACGCCGCAGATGATCTCGGTGGGTTCTGAGCGAAACGGAGGGAGGTAAACTCTTTGTGAACGGTTTGCGAGGAAGGAGGCGATCCAGTCCAGGGCCTGGCCTTGGATCCCGGTGGAGCAGAGGCGGGTGATTAGGGTGCGGTGACAGACGGTGTCAAAGGCAGCTGAGAGGTCGAGGAGAATGAGGGCGACTGTTTCACCGTTGTCCATCATGGTTCTGATGTCGTCTGTGACTGAGATGAGGGCGGATTCAGTGCTGTGGTTGGTTCAGAATCCGGTTTGTGAGGGGTCGAGCAGGTTGTTGTCTTCCAGGAAGGTGGTCAGCTGTTTGTTGACGGTCTTCTCTATTACTTTGGCTGGGAAAGGCAGAAGAGAGATGGGGCGGAAGTTTTTCAGGTCGCTCGGGTCAGCCGTAGGTTTCTTTAGTAGGGCGTTGACTTCGGCGTGTTTCCAGCATTCGGGGAAGGTAGCAGAAGAAAAAGAAGAGTTGATGACGATCTGGAGGTGCGGGGCGATGATGTCGTCGGCTTTGTTAAAGATGAAGTGCGGGCAACGGTCCGAAGGGGCGCCGGAGTGGATAGAGTTCATGATGGATTTGGTTTCTTCCGTGTTGATGTGGGTCCAGTTGTTGAGGGTGATGGCCGGGGGTGCGGGTTCGGTGGTGTTTGGTTGGGTCTGGTGTCCGAAGCTGTTGTGGAGGTCGCTGATCTTGCGATGGAAGAAAGTGGCGAGGGATTCGCACAGATCCTGTGAGGGCGTGACGGCGTTGGCGTTGGCGCTGGGGTTGGAGAACTCCTTGACGATGCTGAAGAGTTCTCTGCTGTTGTGGCTGTTTTTGTCCAGTCTGTCGGTGAAGAAGTTCCTTTTGGCAGCGCGGATCAGGTGGTGGTGTTCGCGGGTAGCGTTCTTGAGGGCGTTCATGTTGTCAGCGGTGTGGTCCTTGCGCCAGGCTTTCTCAAGGGCGCGACAAGTTTTCTTTGATTCTTTGAGGGTGTCAGAGAACCAGAGAGGTTTTTTGGTGTTGGTCTGTCGATGCGTGCGTTTGATGGGAGCAAGGTTGTCTGCGCAGTTGGAGATCCAGTTTGTGAGTTTGAGGGCTGCGTTGTTGGGGTCGGTGGTGAGGGTGGGTTGGTTGGCGGCTAGTGCGGAGAAGAGTTGCTCTTCAGGGATCTTGTTCCACTGTCGATGAGGGATGGGTTGAGTGCGGAGGTGGCGGGTCTCGCGTCGGAATGTGAAGTGGACGCAGCTGTGGTCGGTCCAGTGTAGGGCGGAGGTGTGGCTGAAGAAGACGTGTTTGCTGGCGGAGAAGATAGGGTCGAGCGTGTGTCCGGCGATGTGGGTGGCGGTGTTCACCAGTTGTTTGAGGCCGAGGTTGGCGAGGTTGTCGAGCAGGGTGGTGGTGCTGGGGTCGTTGTTTTGTTCCAGATGGAAGTTGAGGTCGCCTAGGAGGATGTAGTCCGGTGAGGCGAGGGCGTGCGGGGAGATGAAGTCGGCGATGGCGTCGCTGAAAGGGACGCGTGGTCCGGGAGGACGGTAGACGAGGGATCCTCTGAGGGTGGTCCTCGGGTCGGTGCGAATCTGAAAATGCAGGTGTTCAGCGGCGAGAGGGGTGTCTTCGGTGGAGGTGGTGACGCTAATGGAGTCTTTGAAGACGATGGCGATACCTCCTCCTGCTTGGTTGGTGCGGTCTTTCCTGGAGATCTTGTAGCCTTCGGGGATGGCGGTGGTGATGTCTGGCGCAGAGGAGGCATTCATCCAGGTCTCCGTGATGAAGGCGACGTCCGGTGCTGTGGAATCCAGGAGGTCCCAGAGTTCGACGGCGTGTTTGTGGACGGAGCGAGCGTTGACTAGGATGCACTTGAGGTGGTTGATGGCGCGTGGGCTTGTGGTCGTGGTAGTAGCGTGGTGGAAGTGGCGTTTGCAGGAGTTGCAGGTGAAGGGTCCATGGGTGCGTTTGGGGTGAGCTTGGAAGCAGGTGTTGGAGCGTCCTGGGTTGAGGGCGTGGAGGGTGGTGGGGTCGTAGCGGATCAGCGGGGCTTGGGAGAGCTTGGGACCAGGGGTCGTGGCGCTGGGCGCAGGCCAGGCGCGGACGGGCGCGGACGGGCGCAGATGGGCTTGCCTCTGGCGCGCCTCTGGCGCGCCAGCGGCGCGGTCGCACAGCGGCCGCCATATGAGGTAGGAGGGGGGGGGAGGGGTCAGCTGGGGGCGAATGGGAGCTGGGGGGCGGGGGTGTGCAGGAGGTCGCGGCGGGAAAGCGCGAGGGAGGGTGGGACAGGTAGAGTGAGAAGAGCTGGGGGAGGGGAGTTTAAGGGTGGAGGGGGGTGAGTGTTAGGAGGTTTAGGAGATTAGGGAGAAAGATAGGAGTAGGGTTGTGAAGATAGGGGAGGGGGGGTTGTAGAGGTGGGTGAGCTTGGAAGCAGGTGTTGGAGCGTCCTGGGTTGAGGGCGTGGAGGGTGGTGGGGTCGTAGCGGATCAGCGGGGCTTGGGAGAGCTTGGGACCAGGGGTCGTGGCGCTGGGCGCGGGCCAGGCGTGGACGGGCGCAGACGGGCTTGAGGGAGCAGGAGGGCAGGCGCGGGGAGAAGAAGACGGAGGAGGCAGAAGAGCCGAAGGCAGAAGATAGAAGACCAGAGGACCAGAAGAACAGAAGAACAGAAGAACAGAAGACCGGAAGACCGGAAGAACAGGGAACAGAAGACCGGAAGAACACAGAAGAACACAGAAGAAGATACAGAAAACGAAGAACAGAAGGCAGAAGACCACAGAAGAAGATGAGGAAGAAGAGAAGAAGAGAGAAGACGGGGAAAAGAAGAGTACAGCAGAAGATTACAGACGAGGAGCGAGGAGGAAGAGCAGAGAAGAAGAAAAGAAGAAAAGAAGCAGGAGCAGGAGAGAGGGTGAGTAGCGCGGGGCAGAGCGAGGGGCTGGGAGGTGGGGGGTACTTACTGTTAGGTGGGTCTCAGGAACTCAGGAACCTGGAGGAGCTGGAGGAGCTGCAGCGGTAGGGGGAGCGACCTACCCTTGGGTCAAGGGTCGCTACCACTGTCGCGCAGCGGCCGCCATATGAGGTAGGGGGGGGAGGGGTCAGCTGGGGGCGAATGGGAGCTGGGGGGCGGGGGCGTGCAGGAGGTCGCGGCGGGAAAGCGCAAGGGAGGGGGGGACAGGTAGAGTGAGAAGAGCTGGGGGAGGGGGGTTTAAGGGTGGAGGGGGGTGAGTGTTAGGAGGTTTAGGAGATTAGGGAGAAAGATAGGAGTAGGGTTGTGAAGATAGGGGAGGGGGGGTTTAGAGGTGGGTGAGGGTGAGAGGTAGAGTGAGAGGATAGGAAGATAGGTAATAGAGGGGGTGGCGGGAAGGGGGGAAGATAGAGAAGTAGAAAGAGAAAATAGATAGATAGAGAAATCGATAGATAGGGAAATAGATAGAGAGATAGGAAGATAGGAGGAGGTGGAGAGTGAGGGAGATTAGATAGTGGGATAGAGAGATAGAGAGATAGGTAGATAGGAGGAGTGAGGGAGGTAGATAGTGAATGGGTTAGATAGGGGAGATAGAGAGGGGGATGCGAGTGAGGGAGGGGGATGAGGTAGGAACAGGAGGGCAGGCGCGGGGAGAAGAAGACGGAGGAGGCAGAAGAGCCGAAGGCAGATGATAGAAGACCAGAGGACCGGAAGAACAGAAGAACAGAAGAACAGAAGACCGGAAGAACAGGGAACAGAAGACCGGAAGAACACAGAAGAACACAGAAGAAGATACAGAAAACGAAGAACAGAAGGCAGAAGACCACAGAAGAAGATGAGGAAGAAGAGAAGAAGAGAGAAGACGGGGAAAAGAAGAGTACAGCAGAAGATTACAGACGAGGAGCGAGGAGGAAGAGCAGAGAAGATGAAAAGAAGAAAAGAAGCAGGAGCAGGAGAGAGGGTGAGTAGTGCGGGGCAGAGCGAGGGGCTGGGAGGTGTGGGGTACTTCCTCATAGGTGGGTCTCAGGAACTCAGGAACCTGGAGGAGCTGGAGGAGCTGCAGCGGCAGGGGGAGCGACCTACCCTTGGGGATGTTTGCTGGATTTTCCTCTACTAATGCAGACTGTGATTCCACTAAATTATTGTGATGCGTACCTTCTTTATGGACATGTATAGTTGTGATAATTTCATTATTATGGACTATTGTGATATGCCTGTGATTTTGTGGCAATTATTTGAAATCAGTAGTTTTTTAGATCTTCAACAATGGACTGTAAATAATGGGTGCATTGGATAGTTTATCTAGCAGCTGGGCACCAATACAGAGTCTTTAGTGTGATTAGCCTCTCTTTGTGCCCATGCTAACATAGTGTTGAAATTGCTCATTTTCTTGTAAAAAATTGTTAGTGATTTGTACACTCTATCCAGAGTGACAGATTGTCTTTCCTGGATAAGTGTTTATTTGGTCAAGACTGTTATCATTACGTTTCATGTAGTTGTCATTTTGAATCAGTTGATCATTCCCCTGATTTATTGATTTGCAAATTATTGTCATAGATGATATAATTTGAAGATCCATTTTGTTGCCATGATTCACACAGATTATTTTCTACTGAGGTAGCTAGCAGTTTCTCATAAGGGATATCTTATCAACTTAATTCATAGCGATTATCCATATGTTCAACGTATTTTATGGAAAGAGTTTTAGATAAACTTAATAGAAATATATTTACCCTTGTCAGAGACATTAATCTTCCCCATTGTAAATGACTGAGCAGGTTTTTTTTATGGTCTGGCTTGAGAGTGCAGATGTCTGGAAGCGATTATGTTAGAAGCACTATAGAGTGTCTTTGGCTCCATCCACAAGTTGGAAGCCAGAAGTACATGTTTTGATTGGACAGAAGGTATATTCTTCTACAAAAAGTGCTGTTTTATCTTGCTGCCTAAGCTTGAACTTTCAGGGTAACACATGGCATTTGAATGCTATTAAATTGACTTAGATAACTAGATAATGTATGTTGTTTTTCTCTGGCGGCAGCACAGATGGAAGGAGGGCAGTAATTAACCTACGTGGATTTTTAGGTCTGGCTTGACAGTGCAACTGTCACCTGACCTTTTAACCTACACCAATGTTATCCTACAGTTCTTTGCTTTCACACAAATGCATAAATACTGCCATGTTATTTACTCGTAATGCTTCACAATGCCATACAACATTCCTTTAAAACCAGACCTATTGGAATTGCCAATGTTTGTGGTGTATATATCTTATTCTCTCTTCAATGTGTCTTTTGGTTTGAACTCAGTGTCTCAAAGAAAGTTCTCCTTAAATTACCCAGCCACTATTGTTTTTTGTGTAGTTAAAGTTAGTTTGTGCGCTATGGTATCATAAGCTTTTATTCAAGAGTTTCTGTTGCTCATGTGGGTTTTGCGGAACAAGGTATCTAGCAGTTTTCAGTTTAAAACAATATCTCTTGTATAGATGTCAAGTGTTCAGCAAACGAAACGGCAGGAGGCGCTTTGGCCTATGCAGCACGTGCTTTTGTGGCTTTACCTACTGGCCTTTAAGGGAGGTTAGCATATATCTTAAAAAGCCACAGCATTCATGATTTTCCTTCACTCGTTTATCCTCCTTGTCTTTTTCTAGACTGCAACTTCAGTCTTTTGTCCTTTAACCAATCTAGAACAAGTATTGTGAGTTGTTTTTAATTTTAAAATGGTAACTTTACCAATATTTCTCTTCCTCACTGCTGAGTGACTCTTTATTGCTTTTTTATTTTACCTTTGACGTATAATGAGTGCCAAGTATCACAATCAATTGGGCCGATAGCAATTAGGCCATTGCATCCAGGCTCCAAAGCAACCAGCAGAAGCAAAAAAATTAAGAGCTTTGGCAATAGAACACTTATCTGTTAAACTTGCCAGATCCAGCCAGTAAAACAGGAAAAAAACAGAGGGCAGCAGGCACACACAGGATTTTGTATTTCTCTTGCATTTTTCCCTCTACAGCTTCCTTGTTCAATTGTAGCGGGTATGATCTAGCTGCTAAACCCGAGCTGTTCCAGGAGTTTCACTGTGCTTGCTGTTGAAGCAAAGACTAAAAAAAAAAAAAAAAGGGGAAGATGGGTATTTTTCTTAACAGGGTTCTTAAATGGAGCGCTCCGGAGATGTATTATGGAAAATACCCCAGGTGCACAATTGGGCACTTTGGTATTGCAGAAGGGGCCAAGGAGGCTTGTGCAGCCCCTTCTGTAATACTGATAGCACGCATGTAGCGACTACGCTATTGTGAGAGGGAGTACCCTCACTTGCATTAGGGGTTGTCCCCATTCAAATGAGGGTTTTCTGTTCCCATATTACAGATACTGTGCAGAAGCAAACATGCCTTTAGTAGGCGCACTGGCAGTGCACAAAAAAGTGGTGCACTGTCAATGCAGCCCCTAAGGGTAACACACTCAAGAGGTCTCCCTTGAGTGTCTGCCTGCTCCTGATACAACATGAATAGGAGTATTTTCTTCTTAGTTCATTAGCAATTCTTGTCCCTGCCAAGGTATCCTCCTGGATCTCACTATCTCTAATACACAATATACCTTTCACTAACTGTGGAATCATAAGAATACACCTGCAAGAAAAGAACATTGGTGCACAAGCAAAACTTCACATAAAAGGCAGGAGTGGGTGACAACTGCTGAGAGTGGTGAGGCAGGCAAATGGGTGGCGGCATGCATGCAAGCTACATTGAATGGGGGTACATAAAATAAATAAAACATACATTGCTTGCAAGTTGGTGACCGACACACCCTCCAGACCTTGGTTTTCTTCTCTCCAGGCTACAACCAGGCCCCATCCAACTCCCTCAACCAATCCTGGCTCTGCGATAATGCTGTTAACTAGCATGAGAGAAGCGCCAGGTTTGGAGGGAGTGGTCTCTCTCGGCTCTCCTAAGAGAACTGGAGGCCTGTGCTTGCCCTCAACCCAGCTGTCACAGATAGCTGGATTTAGAGGTTTAAAGTGCGCATGTCTGGCTGGCCATCACAGGACAGCCAGCCAAAGAGACATGCACACTTTAAACAAGTGCACAGGCAGCCCACCACTCCTCCTTGCTTTGGCACTCAACTGGCCATGGCCCACCCTAACGCTCAGTTCTGGACCGGTGATGAAAAATAAAATGTTAATAAATTAACTTTATTACCATTTTATTTTTCATGTCTAGGAAGTGTCTGGGGACATTTTTGCCAATGGGACATGGCTCCTCCACTCTAATTGAGGAGCCACCCTTGGTTAAAGACTAAACACAAGAAACCAAATGCTTAAGGCCTTTTGTAAAGTGAACTTAGCAAAACAGTCAGTGCACATTCAAAATACACGATTATAAGTGCACTTTTACAATTACAGGATACATGCAATTATCTATAAATGAAAGCATAAGTACATAAGAAAAACTTCAATAAAGCAGTTTAACTCGAAATGTACACGGGTAAATGTGAATGAGAACTACAAACATTCATGTAAAAGGTTGAGCATTAATCCCACGCATATATGAAGTGCTAATTTTCTACAGTGAATGTACCTTTCAGTAATACATTTGGTGCTTCACTTTACATTATTAATGTTAGGGCACACGGAATATATGACCTTGATTACAAGTTTGTATGATTACTGCAATGTAGAGGGACGAAACCAAAATCACACTTCTCCACAAGTGTAATGCTCTAGCCCCCACACAGCTGAACTCTATGACTGTGATGTACACACAGCTACTCAAGGAGAGACTGAACCCAAATGAGTCATGTCCCCTTTATTTAGGCCTGCGGCTGTTCCCAGCCTTTCGGGTGCATGTGGCATAGTGTGTACTACATGTAGTGTCCGAGTGGCTCATTAGATGGGCTAGACACTTGCTTGTTGGGCTTGAAGGAGATGGAAGAAAATGATCTTCCTAAAGGCTTGCCTTAAAAAGGTGGTGATAAGTCCTAGAAACACTCTTTTGCACCCAATGTCTGTTTCTATTGCACTTATATATAGTGTTTGTTTGTAACATATCATTTGTATTTCACCACTTGTACAATTCTGATACAAGGATGCCTAAACAGCCTTGCCAAGTGCCATGTATCTGGGTTTAGGCTAACACATTTAAGAACTGGTTCCTGCAATGAAATTCATCATCATAAATTTAGAATTCCTCTCTGCCCTCTCGAGGACTGCTAAAAGCACCCTCTGCAGAGGATTCTAATTTCCATTGCGAACTGTCAGGCTGCTGCTGTTGTTTACTCAGGAAGAGTCGAGGAAAGGTAAAGTTGCCATGGATCTACATATAACTTGTTGGCATGATCCTTCCTAGGGACTCGGCTTCCAGTCACTCATATCTTACACTTGTGCTCTTCTTCTGCCCCTACAAAAACTCTTTCCTGTTCCTTGCAGACAAGATATAACTTGCCCTCACTGTTCCACACAACTGCTTTTATTCCTTCCAGCACATGCTTCGGAGATAAAGCCTACCTGGCGAAACAATTTTGCCTGTTGGTGCTAAAGACTAAAGCAGATGGTGTCACGTTCTGTCTTTCGCTTACCGCCCTGGTCAGATGAAACTGGAGGGTGACCTTGGTTCTTGTATGTTCTTGTATGTACTGGTCTGGTCGAGATAGGGGTGACCCCTTCCGGTAGCCACGGTGCTGATGAAAGGAAACGTCACAGCAGTCTGTGGCCCCAGAAGGAGTCCCAGTAAAAAAAAACAAGGGGGAAAAACCTCTTTCGCAGGAACTCCTTGAAACAGGAAGAAGGTGCATGTCAACATACATGGGCTTTAAGGGTTGGAACTCTACAGGCTGCGGTAAAATAAGCAGGAAAAACTCTCCACAAGAATAGCAAGCCGGAGCAAAGATCACCACCAACAGGAAGTGTTGCAACACAAGAAAAACAAGAATCTGGCTCCTTATATACTAATGGACAGGAAGTGACATGCAGGAAGAAGAAAGAACGCCATCTGGGATTGGGAAGACATCATAGGAAAAAACAGGAAAAAGGCACCATAGTGTAGAGGGAAAGAAAAAGGAAACTGGTGCATGCAGGGAAGAGAACAGAATCCTGGGAAGAGGAAACATGGCCCGATGACCAGGACACAGATAAGTAAGGGAATGGGGGGAGGGGGGTGTGGGGAGCCCTGTGGCAATCATCCATGCTGCACGTTGACCGTGGTGAGGCCCGGCCCCCAGTTCCTGGGCTCCCGGCCTCACCGCGGGCAACAAACCATACCGCGGCCGAATAGAGGGACCACGGCAGATCAGAAAACGGACCGCCGACCCCACAGCGGCCCAGGAACGAGACGCCATGGGTCCCCACGGCGTGACAGTTGGTGGTTTATTTTGACACACACTACTGCAAATATATTACTAAAGCATGGTATAGTAGGGAACTGTCATTTACACACAGCACATTTTCCATCAAAAAGGCTAATAAATGTGCACAGACGTGCAGTTTTACTTCTAAAATTATACAGTCCACAAGCAATAATTTGTGGAAATCACGTTTCAGTGAATATTTATAATAATGTGTGCATCACCAAGCAAAGTGTCTTGTTTTGAATCTATTCATACTTTTGTTTCCATTGTACTTCAGATTTACGAAAAATGTGCTTCTCTAACTGCTGATATAATTTGAACAATTTGTACAGTTAATTTGCAGGTATTTAAATTTTATTGTGTTTGAAAAAACAAAATTGGCATCTCGCAACCATTCCTGTCACACTCCATGCACTCCAGCAAAATTGTCACATAGTTCACTTTACAAAATTCTCTCACTTTGTGGTGAGAGAAAGAAAAGTAAACACTAATCTCTATGTCAAAAGTGCAAGCAGCAATTTGTCTCAAGACATAACCTGACATATGACCTCTATCTTTCAACACCATAGATGGGCAAGCCACTTAAAGCTAGAGGCAGAGGCCTGGCTTCAGATCAGCTCAAGGGCCTCTGGACCTTCGAGCCTAAAATCAGCTGAGCTTTAATGTGGCTTCTGCCTGCCACCCGTTATCAGCCATCATGTGCCAAGAATTAAACAAAATGTTAAAAGAAGAGTAAGAGGTAGCCATCTTGTGTATGAATTGCATATTGTGAAACCAGAAAACCTGGGAACAATCCTGGCTACTGTGCTTGACCTAAATTGTGTGATCCTTGGCAAATTATTTAGTTTACAGAGCCTCTTTTTTCTTTGTTATAACATATGAGAACACCTTACAATACGTAAGTTCAGGTTGTGAGCTGCGCAAAAATAATCTGATGTATTAAGGTGAAAAGCTTCAACATGTTTAAAAAAATGTGTTTTCTAATTTAAAGTAGATGATCAGATTTTTTTGACATGATGTTTGAGGAATGATTTAGATGGCAGCTACATGGCTCGGCTCATGCATGGGCTCTTAGAGCCCAGCCAGACTCTTTGCTTGGCTCTCCTTGTTAAGTTGTTGGCTTGCCCACCTTTATTGAATTGACAGAACGCGTGACAAGATAAAAACAAAATTTAAAGGCATATTTATTGCTCGTTCATCTTTTAAACTCCAGCTTGCATACATACCAACATTTTCAAGCTGTGAGATTTGAAATTCTGAAAAAGAAATCAGAGGAATGTATTTTCCCAATTGGCTTATATTGAAGCAGACACTTTGAGGCGGGAGACACATAAAATAAAGCCTTTTTTGTTTAAAAAAAACCAGGAGCTTTCCACTTGAATCGGTCTATTGACATGTATGAGCATGGTTATTTTGCGGGTGCTGCGGGACCGCCCACACTTACCAGCGCACATAAACTGGAGGTGCCAGGTTCTAAATCTGATAGGGCCGACTCTTACTTTTTCTATCAAACGTCAATAAAACAAGCACCTTTGCTATAGTTTTAATTCCTTATATGAGACGGAGAAGACGGGGAGTGTGTCTGTTGTGGGGAGGAGGGAGCAAGGACAAGTGAAAAACCCCTGGAATAACTGTAAAGCATCGTAGTTCCTTGTTTGTATTTCTTTTCGGACCATTTGTCTTTTTAGGCATGTGTAATTCGCATTGTGAGCATGTTACAGACCGTTTATAAACCACCATTTCCCAAAAGTGGGTAATTCGAAAACTTGACAGCTCTGCTTGCACACTGCTGCGGCTGCATAGACATCTGAAAAATGAAAAATCCTCCATTCTTAAAAAAGATAACCCATTTCTGAACGTGTTTATAAATTAACATCCACGGAATTGAAATGTTTTCCCATAATTGGAATTACAACACAATATTTCTGAACACATCAAAAGCATCCGTCAGCCCCATCGCGGTCTCGTCCACGCCCCCTTCATAAACCGAGGCGCGCAGCTATGACGTCACTGCAGGGCGCCGGTCGCAGGTTGTCCCTGGTTCAGCTAGAAGGACGGGAGGAAGGAGGAGAAATAACATGGCAATGGCTTTGACGGCTCTCAGGGCAGCTGGGGGTGCACTTCTGGGAACGGTGAGAAGGGGAACAGAGGGAGGGAACGGGGAAAGAGGAAAGTATCCCATCGAGCTCTGCCAACAGTTGCTGAGGAGTTGCTATTCCATGTAGTCTGCCACCCACTAAGTGAGCCTGTCAAGGACTCACGAGTGACCGAGACAGCTTTATTTAGTGAGTATTACTTTCCCAATCAGTGTGTGAACTCGTCCTACGTCCCTTGCTTTAGTGTGAGCTGGTCTGCGCCTCGTCACTCTGTCTTCTCCCTAATCAGATATTACCCCGCTGCGGCGAAGGCAACTTATTCCAGTTGCGCAGACCTGCCGTTTAGCTACGTACGAGCTGTCTTCAAATATCGATGCCAATCCATTCAGCAAGAATGAATGTTACTAGTGCCAGCCAGCCACTCCCACCGACTAGACTATAACAGCCAACTAGAGTCCTTTCGTAATCGCACCAATTCCTTTACAGTGCTTTTCTGTAATCTGTTGCTGCCAGTTACAAAACAAATCTGGCAATGGTTCACAAACAGGAGCGAGTTAAGGTAATTGGAAAGACCTAATTAAGGTAATTTTTCAAGTTACAGCAATATATGCTTGTCGTCATGTTTGGTGATACCTATTTCTCAAACGTTGTCAACAGTTTATTGGCTTGGGAATCTGATAGATGCACCCAGTGTCTGATTTGTAGATAATGCATGCACTCCTTCGGAATACCATACCTGGACTATAATTGCTCAAAGGTATACATGCCTTATGCATCATAAAAATCTTCCACTCCCTTGCGGTTTGTGGTCTGACACTCTGCAAATTCATTACTGATTCATTTGGGTTGAATTCCGGATTATTGATTAATGGTGAAAGTGGGGAAGGCATTGTTGGAAGACCCTTGGATACCACCATCCTGTCCCATGCTTCTGATGTGAATACTACTGAGAGGAGAACTATGCACATCTGCTTCCTGGCTTAACAGAAGCCTTCCAAAATCGATAGCTGCAGTGTGCTTGTTCATAAAACACAACTGTTTCTTAGGGGTGAGCCTATTCCACTCCACCATATGACAGAGTTGAGCTACTAAGTAGTAGTGCATTAGATGCAGGGCTCCCAATCTCCCTTCAGCAAATGGGAGAGAACCTTCTCTTCTCGAAATTTGAGCTTCTTGCCTCCCCCTAAGAAGCTCCCAACAAGTTTCTGAAACGTGTCAGTTAGCCCCAGAGGTGCTTGCAGTGATAATGTCTGCATAAGGTAATATTTTGAGTAGTAGTGTTGTTTTACTATGCAGTCCACCAACAATAATCTGCTTAATTTGCCAGCTTTGCAACTATTTATGGACTTTGTTGAGAAGGCCATTGTAATTCTGTGTAGAAGTTTTATCAGTAGTAGAATGAACCTTGATTGCATAGTGTATGTGTTGGTTTTCCCAGGCAGTGGGAGAAATGTTTCTGTAGGGTGTCATGTTTCCCGGGATGCATTAAGACTTTGAAATTTGTGATTTCTTTGTGTTCATTTTAAATCTGCACGCTAGGCCCCATAACTGTAAATCATGTATGATAGCTGAGATAGAGCACTGCGTGTTAGTTAATGTTATGACACATCGTCAGTGCAAAGAGTGACTTTCTATTCCTGGCTTCCCACTGTCACTCCCATAATCATCAGGTCTGAGTGCGTCGCCTCCGCTCATGGCTCCATATAGAAAGTGTAGGGCAGCGGGGGATAGAAGGCAACCATGCTTCTTACCACTATGCACCTCCAGGGTTTATGATAGCAATCCATTGATGATAGGTGTGTAGCACAAGTACCCGCAGAGTAACCATTTTTAGGGTGGAGCCTGCGCTAGCATGCGCTTGCGCATCGCTTGCGAGGCGCTTTAGTAGTTAGAAAAGGGCTCGGAGCCCTGTCCATGTCATGTCAGTGTCTTTCATTGGTTTGTGGGCTTGCCTTTTAAAATCTGTTTGCTTCATTAGTGGAAGCCATGCATACGTCATGCCTTTTCTGGTGGTTAGCCCTCTTTGAGAGCAGCGAGCAAGCACTGAAAACATACAAGACTAGCGGTTTTCCATCCAGTTTGTGGACTACTTTTTATCTTTTTTCGCAGCGCGATCTCTCTTGGCAGAAGTTGAGTGCTTTGCATGACATCGACCCTGTTACATAGTTAATTGCACTTTTGCCAGTTACATAGATAATTGCAATTTTGCCAATAGGTTTCACTACGAGTGAACTGTAGCAGCGCGATCACGCTCTTTTTTTTCCCTCCATTTAATGTGGCAAGAAAAGTGCGGTTGGGAGTTTACAACTGCTAATAGCTCTAACTCGGAGAAATGTGAGACCCGTTGCATTGCAAATGCTTGTTTTAAGGTGGAGCCAAGGCCTACTTTCTTAAGTACCTCTTGAAGGAAGGAGCAGTGGACTCGGTCAAATACCATCTAGGCATCAATAGGGGAACATTTGGTAACCCTGTCTAGCAGTTTTGTCGCAAATATGCAGGGTTCTTAGTGTTAGCACTGCATCTCGTTTTGGGAATAAAGTTGGTTTTATCCAGGTGTACCAACACCGGCTTATAGGGTCCAAATCTATGTGCCAGTATGCCTGTGAAGATCTTGGCGTTGAAATTGTTATGAGATATGGGCCTGTATGATGTACAGTATATCAGGTCTTTATCTAGTTTGTGTTACAGTGATAACTGCTTGGTTCATGGTGTGTATAAGGGAACCTGTCATGGTGAATGAGTTGCATAGCTAGGTCAGGAGTGAAGCTAGGAGGTGCAGCACGTTTTATAAAATGACGGCAAAACCATCTGTACCGGGTCCTTGCTGTTGCATAGCTTGGCTATCCCCAAGAGAACCTCTTTGACTGCCATATTCTTCTATAAAGTAGTGGCCTCTTGAGTCATGCTACTGGTAAGTAAAGTTCTAGGTTAGTCAGTGGTACAGCATTGACAGTGTGCAGCTCTAAATAAAAGTGACAGAAGTATTTCACAATCCCTTTGTTTTCATTTGCTGTATCCGCCTGGTCTTTGATGATTTATTTTATAATGTCTTTTTGTATCTTAGCCCTCAATTTACAGGCTAGCAGTTTGCTGGCCCTGTTTCCCCTCTGCATTATTGCTGAAAAAGGCGTAGTAGAGCTTATACCACTCTGTCCATGTTCACAACTTTGAGTTGCTGTCTAAACTTGGCCAAATGTTACTAGAATGTATGAGAGTGAGCCTGAGCTTTTAGGGCTATCTTCCGATTCTCACCTTGTTTCTTGTTTTCCAGCTTTAGTCTTTTGTTTGTCTTTCTTTCAAGGTTGTATTTAGCTGCTAGTGATCTAAATTATCCTCATGTGACTGCTTTAACATTGTCCCAGAGGACGTAGATGTGAGGTACTGAGTGTTTATTTTCTTCTAGGAGATAATAGATTCTCTCTCTGATAGTTGTAAGCACTTGATTGTTTTTCATTAGGTTGGCATTCAGTCGCCAAGTACAATTGTGTGAGGAAGGTTAGAGAAGCTGTAGTGTAAGAAGGCTGGTGAATGGTCAGACAGTGATGACTCCCCGATCTGTGTGTCATTCTGTCCAATGTCTGCACTGTACTCTGTAATTAATCACACCAGGCATACGTCTTATATGGAGAAAAATGTGTAGTATCTACTTACAGAGTTCTCTACAGTCCAAATGCCTGTTTAGACAAGATATCCCAGCAACTCCAACCCCACATTGGACAGAGGCCCTGTCTGGCCCAAACCTTTGTGGAGATCGGTCTAGATGCGGGCACATAGATATATTGATGTTATCTTCCACCAGTACCTCTGAATGTTGGCAAGACATGATATGTGAGAATGTTTCCCTTAAGAACTTTTCTTGGCTACCAACAGCGTAAATGGATCCCAAAGTAAACGTGTAATAAGCTACAGATACATGTACTGTTAGAATGCACCCAGTAATCTCAGTAAGGGAGCTTAGCTCTTTTTCCCTGAATTTGTTTGCCAGTAGTATGGCCTCCCACCCTATTCTGTTGGTACTCAAAGAGGCGAACTGTCTGTAAAACCAGTGAAACCTAAAGCGCCCAATCTTATTTCATGAAATGGATCTCCTGTATCAAGCATATGTTGCAGTTGGTTTCCCTTAACATTCTAATTAGGGCACGCCTTTCAGCTGAGGCATTGACGCCACAAACCTGAAAGCTCAATATTTGTTTATCATCCCTAACCCTCAGTGTTTCCAGGCTCAACTTCATGCATGGCATGACTAGATTGTCTCCCCTCTTCCTGAAGTGTGTGTCCCATAGTTAAGGGAGTGCGTTGAATGATCATTGTATGTACCAGATCAATGCCAAAACATAAACAGAAAGAACAAACTGCTCAAACAGATCTCCTCCAATTGGAGTTCCCACCTTCTGGGAAATAATTTTTATAACAATCCCTGGTTGCCCCAAGCATTCCAGCCATGGTCTGGTCTACTCCATTCCACTGTGTTATCAGTAACATTCTGTGTTGCTTCCTCCTCTTTTCCCTCCCTTTGCCACCTCAGCATCACAAGGAAGCAGAGGGCCATCTAGAGAGCCCCACCACACCCCAGTCACTAGAAATCAGGGTATACCTCCTCCAAGAACAGAGTTACATTTATCAGACCTCTCCTCCCAAGTCATCCAATTGCTTGTCCAAGACAGCTTTCCTTTCAGTACGTATCTCTTCTTGCAATGGCTTATTGCTGAATTCGGAGTAAGGACTGTAATCCCATTTAACCATGGCTTAATCCTCTGGTCCCCCGGTCTCAGTTCATGCCCTTGAAGGTGGCGAGGCTCCTCAAAATCCAGCAGCTCCAGTATAGATACATATGGAGTGTGTCTTCCTGCCAAATGAACATCAGGCTGAAAGGTGGCCCCAGTGATAAGTGCTGCCCCTCCCCCGCCCCCTTTCTCACTCAGAAATGTCACTGGGTGGAGTAACTGTCTCCTCTGCAGAGTGAAGGGACAAGTTCTGAAAGAGGCCTAGATGTGCACCATCAGAGGTGACTGAGCAGCTGTCATGTTATCCTCCTCCTGCTGAAAGTAGTGCACATTTTAAGATGTCCAATGTGCTATCTCGTGGCACACAGAGTGCATGTCGTCTAGCTGTATGTTGTCTTTGGAGAGGGCAGGTAAATTTGTGTTTAATGTAGTTTTCAATATCCCTTATTCTGCGTCTTGAGGAGCTTTTCGGATCTTTATATTTGTAGGAAAGTACCATCTTGCCTGGCATGTTACCCCCATTTTTCACTGTATATATGTTGTTTTAGTTGTATGTGTCACTGGGACCCTGGTAACCCAGGGCCCCAGTGCTCATAAGTGTGCCTGAATGTGTTACCTGTGTAGTGACTAACTGTCTCACTGAGGCTCTGCTAATCAGAACCTCAGTGGTTATGCTCTCTCATTTCTTTCCAAATTGTCACTGACAGGCTAGTGACAATTTTTACCAATTTACATTGGCTTACTGGAACACCCTTATAATTCCCTAGTATATGGTACTGAGGTACCCAGGGTATTGGGGTTCCAGGAGATCCCTATGGGCTGCAGCATTTCTTTTGCCACCCATAGGGAGCTCTGACAATTCTTACACAGGCCTGCCACTGCAGCCTGAGTGAAATAACGTCCACGTTATTTCACAGCCATTTTACACTGCACTTAAGTAACTTATAAGTCACCTATATGTCTAACCTTTACCTGGTAAAGGTTGGGTGCAAAGTTACTTAGTGTGAGGGCACCCTGGCACTAGCCAAGGTGCCCCCACATTGTTCAGAGCCAATTCACTGAACTTTGTGAGTGCGGGGACACCATTACACGCGTGCACTACATATAGGTCACTACCTATATGTAGCTTCACCATGGTAACTCCGAATATGGCCATGTAACATGTCTATGATCATGGAATTGCCCCCTCTATGCCATCCTGGCATTGTTGGTACAATTCCATGATCCCAGTGGTCTGTAGCACAGACCCTGGTACTGCCAGACTGCCCTTCCTGGGGTTTCACTGCAGCTGCTGCTGCTGCCAACCCCTCAGACAGGCAGCTGCCCTCCTGGGGTCCAGCCAGGCCTGGCCCAGGATGGCAGAACAAAGAACTTCCTCTGAGAGAGGGTGTGACACCCTCTCCCTTTGGAAAATGGTGTGAAGGCAGGGGAGGAGTAGCCTCCCCCAGCCTCTGGAAATGCTTTGTTGGGCACAGATGTGCCCAATTCTGCATAAGCCAGTCTACACCGGTTCAGGGACCCCTTAGCCCCTGCTCTGGCGCGAAACTGGACAAAGGAAAGGGGAGTGACCACTCCCCTGACCTGCACCTCCCTTGGGAGGTGTCCAGAGCTCCTCCAGTGTGCTCCAGACCTCTTCCATCTTGGAAACAGAGGTGCTGCTGGCACACTGGACTGCTCTGAGTGGCCAGTGCCACCAGGTGACGTCAGAGACTCCTGCTGATAGGCTCCTTCAGGTGTTAGTAGCCTTTCCTCTCTCCTAGGTAGCCAAACCCTCTTTTCTGGCTATTTAGGGTCTCTGTCTCTGGGGAAACTTTAGATAACGAATGCATGAGCTCAGCCGAGTTCCTCTGCATCTCTCTCTTCACCTTCTGATAAGGAATCGACCGCTGACCGTGCTGGAAGCCTGCAAACCTGCAACATAGTAGCAAAGACGACTACTGCAACTCTGTAACGCTGATCCTGCCGCCTTCTCGACTGTTTTCCTGCTTGTGCATGCTGTGGGGGTAGCCTGCCTCCTCTCTGCACCAGAAGCTCCGAAGAAATCTCCCGTGGGTCGACGGAATCTTCCCCCTGCAACCGCAGGCACCAAAAAGCTGCATTACCGGTCCCTTGGGTCTCCTCTCAGCACGACGAGCGAGGTCCCTCGAATCCAGCGACGCTGTCCAAGTGACCCCCACAGTCCAGTGACTCTTCAGCCCAAGTTTGGTGGAGGTAAGTCCTTGCCTCACCTCGCTGGGCTGCATTGCTGGGAACCGCGACTTTGCAAGCTACTCCGGCCCCTGTGCACTTCCGGCGGAAATCCTCCGTGCACAGCCAAGCCTGGGTCCACGGCACTCTAACCTGCATTGCACGACTTTCTAAGTTGGTCTCCGGCGACGTGGGACTCCTTTGTGCAACTTCGGCGAGCACCGTTTCACGCATCCTCGTAGTGCCTGTTTCTGGCACTTCTCCGGGTGCTACCTGCTTCAGTGAGGGCTCTTTGTCTTGCTCGACGTCCCCTCTCTCTGCAGGTCCAATTTGCGACCTCCTGGTCCCTCCTGGGCCCCAGCAGCGTCCAAAAACGCCAAACGCACGATTTGCGTGTAGCAAGGCTTGTTGGCGTCCTTCCGGCGGGAAAACACTTCTGCACGACTCTCCAAGGCGAGAGGGATCCGTCCACCAAAGGGGAAGTCTCTAGCCCTTTTCGTTCCTGCAGAAACCTCAGCTTCTTCTGTCCAGTCGAAGCTTCTTTGCACCCGCAGCTGGCATTTCCTGGGCATCTGCCCATCTCCGACTTGCTTGTGACTTTTGGACTTGGTCCCCTTGTTCCACAGGTACCCTAGATTGGAAATCCACAGTTGTTGCATTGCTGGTTTGTGTCTTTCCTGCATTATTCCTCTAACACGACTCTTTTGTCCTTAGGGGAACTTTGGTGCACTTTGCACTCACTTTTCAGGGTCTTGGGGAGGGTTATTTTTCTAACTCTCACTATTTTCTAATAGTCCCAGCGACCCTCTACAAGGTCACATAGGTTTGGGGTCCATTCGTGGTTCACATTCCACTTTTGGAGTATATGGTTTGTGTTGCCCCTATCCCTATGTTTCCCCATTGCATCCTATTGTAACTATACATTGTTTGCACTGTTTTCTAAGACTATACTGCATATTTTTGCTATTGTGTATATATATCTTGTGTATATTTCCTATCCTCTCACTGAGGGTACACTCTAAGATACTTTGGCATATTGTCATAAAAATAAAGTACCTTTATTTTTAGTATAACTGTGTATTGTGTTTTCTTATGATATTGTGCATATGACACTAAGTGGTACTGTAGTAGCTTCACACGTCTCCTAGTTCAGCCTAAGCTGCTCTGCTAAGCTACCATTATCTATCAGCCTAAGCTGCTAGACACCCTATACACTAATAAGGGATAACTGGGCCTGGTGCAAGGTGCAAGTACCCCTTGGTACTCACTACAAGCCAGTCCAGCCTCCTACAATATTGAAGTGGCGTGATCTATTTTTAAGGTCCTTACGATGCTCTGGAGGTCCGTTCTGGTCCCAGAGGGCTATTATTTCTCTTAGGAATGTATCCAGCTCCTCGTCTCTGGCACCAGCGAGAAGGAGATTCGCTCACCCAGGACATGTTACATCTCTTTCAGATCCTTTGAGACGCCCTCCTGGAGGGTAGCAATTTTGTGCCTCAGCTTACCAGAAAGTTGTTCCATGATGAGGTGCGTAAGATGAGCCTCTGTTTGACCCTGCGACAATCTCTGTGATGAAGGGTTGAAATTGTTGCCTCCGTCCACACCTGCTCCTTTTTTCTTTCCCTGATTTTTGTTGACTGCTTTAGTAAGCATGACCTTCCATTTACAGTCTTTCGTATCTTTGTATCTTTGTGAGAGGCCATAGTGTCTTGATATCTCTTTTGCTAGAGTAGCCAGTGATAGCCCACCCTGGGTAATCAATTGTCTTTACCTTTAGTCTGTCAGAGGAGGTTGAGGTAACACCTAGCGGCCCTTTTTCCCTGTCTCAGCAGAGCCGACCATCAACGGTTGAAAGTGTCTCAATAGCTATAGGCTGAGTTCCAAAATGAGGGGTAAGGTGGTACTATAAATGCCAACTTGTGCAAACCCTGTCTTTGAAGGCCAAGTGCCTAGACCTGTCTTGTTTAGAAAAGGGATGATGACTCGTACATGTCTAATGGATGCTCATAGTCCTTCAGGGAGGTTGAATGCACGTCCACCCAAGTTTAGGGTATTCCAGGTGCTCAGCACCAGTTGGGGGTGGGGGTTGGAGACTGATATGATGCAGGTCAGGCCTGTGTCCCCAGACAAATACAAGGGTACGCGTGGGTCACCTTGCCATTGTGGCGCACATCCTACGGTTCGCAGACCAGTCTCGCTCCACACTCTACCTGTGTGCGACTGCATGCTTTTTCAATGTGGAGCAGGCTGTGCTGCTGCAGCCACTGCACCTTACAGCAGAACTCGCTGTAGTCACGGAGGCGTGCCTTCGTGCCACTTGCCTTGTATACTTCAAGTTGCCTCACCTAGCAGCGATTGTATGGTAGTGCGGATCACGCCTGCTCATTCTTTGCAGTGTTATTGAGCAGCTGCTATTTTCCTCTCAGCTCCTCTCGGTTTGTCCAGTGCTTCCTTTCTCTCACAGGCCAGAGCCAGCAGGTTGCTCTGCTGTGCCCCAGTGCTGATTGTTGCTTGGAGTGCCCTTTGCCTCCAACACTGCGTGCACTAGCTGGTGGAGAACTCTCTTACTTTGAAGTCTGGCGAGGAGCGAGATAAAAGATCTTTCATTTCATCTCCCAAAAATTCTTAAACTGGTTTTAAATTATGTCCCACTATCAAAGTTCTGTAGTTAAAGGGTTGACACTTCACAAAGTGAGTCTCTCTGCAATAGGTATTTCGATCCCCTCTTGTCCGGTTCCCTAGTCCCTTTATGTTTCAGTTTATTTCAGCCTCATTCACCTTTCAAGGTCCTGTCAGGACATGGGCTAGTGTGAGGGCTCTTCTGAGCGTATAGAGATTAATTAGAAAAGGTGAAGAGCTAAGAGGAGAAAGAAGTTTGGTGGTAACGTGGGCACTTAGGGCCAGATGTATCAAAGGGTTTTACCCATTCTATGTCAATGGGAAAATACTTTGGTACATAAGGCACTTACTCTTATATTTTTCGAGAGGCCCTGAGTCATGTGATGAAATATTAGGGCAAAAGTAGGGAAACCGTTGTTTAACTTGAATACCAGGGTAATGATGCAATCAAGTTGCCTGAGAACCAGAAAAAGGAGGGCATACCTCAGAGGTGTAGAAGGAGTGTAGGCCATTGTATTGCTGTTAAATGGGTGGGAGATATGTTATTAATAGTATTGGCGCAAAAAGACAGTGCACAGCATACACAAGTGAGGCACAACGGTAGGCTTACCTTATACTGGGAATTGCTTAATTGAACTTGAAAAATCTGTGTGAACTGGACAAAACCCAGGTAGTCCTTTAAATCACAAGAGGGACCGCAAAATCTGCTTGGTGTAACTAACTTGAACATTCTGAAATGTCCTAAGCAATGCGTAATTTTTGCCAGTGGTTGCCAGTCGGGAAGGGGATAGGTGGGTGGGGGCATGGCCATTATACGTTGGGTTCCCTCATCAGATACTTACTGAGCTCAAGAAAAAACACAAAAATCTCAGAGGGAGGAAGAGAAAAACATCAAAAAGGTAGAATGCTGCAGCCTGCAAAAGTTAGCTATACGCGCAGTAAATGTTTGATAGTGGATTAAAGAGGCATTAAATGGAATTGAGACTACTGAGCCATGATATTTTGCGCACCAGAGTTTAATTGCACCAGCCATAGTTATTTGAGCAGTTCTTCGGACACCGGCTCTCCTCCTTTTACAAAGTAAGGGTTAGTCCTAAGTGAACAGCAAAAGGTATCTGTAAAGGCTGCATAACTGGAGAATATAAACTTAAAGATGAGCCATCTTTTTAGAAGGAAGTTGCCTATATTATGGAAATTAGTGACAGGAACTGTATGGTGAACATGTACTTTACTACTTCTTATAATCACTCTCTGGGTGTGCAGGTCTTCATGCGGCATCCGTTTTTTTGTAGCCCCTTGTTCTGTGGAAGATCAGAGCCCGTTGTTAATAATATTTGCTGTGCCCACACCACAGACTTCTGGTATTTGTATTAGGAGGCAGAAAAGAAACCCAGATGCTGCTTCCCTTTTCTAGCATGTTTATGCTCATGGGAATTGTAGATTTAAAGGAGATAAAGGGGCTGCTGGCAGTTTTTCTTTAAAAAAAAATGATATACTCCAACTGCTATTTAAATGAAGTGATGAAAGGCTTCAGGGGATGAAGATATCTGTGAATCCTAAGTGGACTTTGTAGAAACAATGTGAAATAACTTTTCTTGAACATGAGATAGCTGTACATATAAGTATGATTCCAGTAATGGCTGTGATGATTCCAGGGCGGAGAGAAACAACTGTATATTGTCAGCTGCTCAAACAGGAAAGATTCCACTAAACAAGCGAAATTGAGAAAAATGTCAGACTATATTTTATAGTCTCTTTATTCCTGACAGTTAATTGAAGCCTGAGTGCAGTATATCATGTTTTAAAATCAGCGTAACTTCCTTTTTCAGCAGAAGTTTTCCTTATCACCTCCCCTGTGGTCTTGTTCTGTGACATAGATTAGCGACCATTTAAGATCTTGTTTTGTTGGAAAATGAACCTGAAAATGCTTCAGCAGTGGCAGGGGTGTGGAATTTAATAAAATATCTACTTGTCCATGGGACAGATTGCTTCATAAATATACTTGTCCTGTAACAAAATCCACTTGTCTCTTTGGTGCCATGTAGTGTGGCAACAAATTGTGGTAGCAATCTCATTATAAAAGGGCTCTGATAATAGCCTCTCTGTTTATGCCAGGGTTCATACTATAGTAGTGTATGAATACTAGCATAGCCCTTATTTTGCCACCTTTCCACAGATGTGCATACTGGGGCTGTAGGCAGCAGTAAGCAACAGTTCCAGGGTTGGAATGCCCTTTTGCATTAGTGAAAACCTACAAACTTGCATTTTAAGGGTTTTTTCTAGCTCTTATTTAATCTTTTTCCATACTGAAAAAGCTTGTTAATGTATTCCTAACAGTTGGGGAAAAAAATAATAGGAGGGAACGTGACCTTGTACCTGCTCAAAAGATTTTTGTGTGGGCAAATCTTCACATACTTGCTCGAGCTAAAATGCAGTTCACAAATATTTTCTAGAAGTACCATTTCCTGGTAATCCATGAGTCCTAAATCTGCACTAATGCAAGAATATATACCATGGTTGCACCTTAATGACTTCCTTTAAGAATTGGGCCCCTCATTAATCAAGAGCTTTTTATTTTTTTATTAAACTTTTGTCTCTGTCTGTTGGCTGGCTTCACGATGAGTGACAGCATTGTGCTATTTCACAAGGAGCATGTTGGCACACAAAGTATTTTTGTTCAGTGCCAGGAACTACTGTGGCAATGTGTGCGTTTTGAGATCAAAAGTATTTTTGCCTTTTTCCAGTGTTTGTTATAATAGTGAGGACCTGGCAGCTCCCACAACAATAAAGTTTTACAAAAACCATGTCAAAACAAGATGTGTGTTGA
Organism: Pleurodeles waltl; assembly: GCF_031143425.1. Lineage (NCBI taxonomy): Eukaryota > Metazoa > Chordata > Amphibia > Caudata > Salamandridae > Pleurodeles > Pleurodeles waltl. The sequence goes on from NC_090440.1 coordinate 1,695,913,497, forward strand.
CAAACTGAAAAGGCTGACCACATAGGTCTAACATAGTGGCTTTGCCAATGCTTGTTTATTTTCATGTGTCCCATAATCTTGTTGAAACTCGTTAAACTAATTTTTCCATTATGGATATATTTTTGGGGGATATACTAGCATGCATCAACACATTTTACTAAATGATTCTTCAAAGAAATGGTACCTAAAATTTCACAGTAGTTTAGCAAAACTTTCTTTTCCTTATTGCATTTTTTTAATGAGCATTTTGATTTTGAAAACAAAGAATCCTCAATATTGCTTTTAAGCTTCTGCACATATTTGCATCTAATTAGAGAGCATTCTGGAAGAGTTATACTTAGCTTCATATTGTGGAACTTTGCAAACGTGTGTACACATTTTCATACTTGAGCTATCAGTAGTGCAGCCTGAGCTTACAGCATTTCCCTAGCCCACTCATCCGAATAAAAAGGCTTTGCATTAACGAACCATAAATACAAGTTCAAACAGCATTAACATATGGACACAAAATGTTATCTTTACTGTGTACAATGCCCTTCCCTGATCCATAACATCGTACTGCAAACTGGCAGACAAAGAGATTGTGCTGCAGGGTGTTGGGCCTAATTGTTCCAGGAACAAAATAAATATGAAAACTTGTTGCCCTTGACCCCAAAGAATATGTCCTGGGCGTCTGGCTATAGGAATTCCACACCCCTGCAGTGGGGCTTTGGTCAAATTGCTTCGCTGGTTCTTTTATACATCTCTCTGCTTGTCTGGCCTTTATGACACATTGAAAGGTCAAAGAAGCCATATATTAAGTTTTTAGATCTACAGTTAGAAAAGTCTCATAAATGTACCACCTTCCAACGTTTGGTCACAGTAGGTACATTCTCCACATTTATGATGCCCTACAATCAGCTGGAGGTTCCTGTGGTCTCTATAGTTTTCGTGAGCTGTTTATTTGGTAGGGTGTGTACTTTTACAGACAGATCTTTGATGTTGACCATTTTTTGTTTTAAAGCGAACATAGATCAAGGAATTTGTTTCTTTAAGTTAGACAGAATATACCAAATTTGTGTAATCATCTTTTTGAATTGGTTTGTTGCTGGATAGAAAATAGTTATGCAAATCATGGCTTTTTTTTTTTTTTTCTTTGATTGCGTTCAATAAATCTTTCATGTGGGTGGAAACCATGCCCTTTTCAGTGCGTTCTTAAGGCTATTCTTAGTATATCGTCTTGCAGCAAATTTCATTCTCAGTTCCTCTGGGTGTTTGAAACATTCATCTTTTTCAGTGCAGTTTCTCCTTATTTATAAAACTTGAACAAAAGGCAAGGTGTCACTCGTATTTCGGGGATGACTGGTATATTGTAAAAGACTGCTTTTGGCTGTTGGAATTTAGGGTGGTGGCTAAAAACCTTTCACAATGTTTCAATGAATCCAAGAAATTGAGTTTGTGCTTGTTGGACGTAATATTAAAATTTGGTATTTGCTCTTCTTGTGTTCAGTTATTCTCTCAATGAAAGAGTTGTTAAATGCAATTTTTTCTGCAAATTCTGCCCTATACAAGACCTCTGTAGCAAAGGAGCACCCCATGGCAGTCCTTTTAGCTAGGAGATCGTACCCATTGTTAAAAGAGAAATGACTCATAGACAGGACCAGGCTTGCCAATTTGAGGATACATTTTCTTTAGGGATCTGGTATGATCTCTTTTTTATCAAGGTTCAGTTGAACGACTTCCAAAGCCTCTTTCTGAGAGCTGTTTGTATGTAATGTGTTGACATCAAGACATTTAGAATCTGATTTACTGTATCCAATGCCATAACTTCTATACGGTTAATGACGTCTGTAGTATCTTGTATGAATGAACGGTCGGTCTTGGGAAATGGCTTCAAAAAGAAGTCAGTATATTTTAGCAGGGTCTCCTGAATGGATTCATAACCAGATACCATCAGTCTACCCGGTGGTTTATGTGGGTCCTTGTGTATACTAGGTAGAAGATACGATACCAGGGTCCTCGGTATTTTGTTTGTAAGGAATTTTCATTCTCTAGGTCAAGTCCATTCATCCATATGTCTGTATTCAAGGAGGGAGTTAATTTTGTTGAGTAGCTCCATGAATGGATCTCATTCAAGTTTGTGGTAGTGTTCTGTATCCAAGACTTGGCAAATGTCTTCTGTGATGTATTTCCCTTGTTAAGAACTAATCTGGCTCAGCCCCATCTGCTGATTTGATGACTGCATAATCATTTTCATTTAATTGAATCATAGCCTGAGATAATGGGTGAGATCTCTGGTGTAAAATACTTAAATTTGTTTACAAGCTTACGTATAGCCGAAAGTAAAGCAGATAATAATTTCAGTCGGAATTCCAGTGTTTGGAGGACTAAAAGTAGATTTTTTTCGTAGTCCAGTCAGTTCACTCCTGACGGTCCCCTCTGTGTCTTGGAAATAGATTCTTAATTGGATTATATGAAATCATTCAGTGTGTTCTGTTTTTAACTCTTCAAAAGTACATAGAAAAGACTTCTCAACAGAACTGATGATTGGTCTTGAGATGAATTGGTATCAGATATGTTATGAACAGGGCTCTTCACTTCCTTGTAAAATCTGTGATGTATCTCATTTCCCCTGGCTGATTACCCTTTTGCTCTTCCATTGACTCTTCCTAAATAAGGCTGTTGAGGAATATGTCTGTTTTAGTTAATACCAGAGATTCCTTCACCTGCGTCTTGATCAGTGGTGAATTCTGAAGATGACATATCAAAAAAACTGAAGAATATTTAGTGAACTAACAACAATAATCTGTTAGCAATTTTGTCTCCTCCGACCACAGTAAGAATCTTCCCTCAGATACGAGTAAGTAGTTTCCATTTTAAAGTACTTTTTATCTTTTTGTAACTTGGTAAGCTTCAAGTCAAGGGTAAATTATTTATATTTCTCGATTTGCTTTGTAATTTTGACCAAAAGCTCTTGGCTTTCTCTGTGTCACTGTGCTGAATTTACTTTTCTAATTTCAAGATTTCAGCCCGTTCTTAGTTACAGATCCATTCTATAGAAAGCACTCTTTAGTCACGGCTACTCTTTGTGATGATGCAAGTGAAATATTTTTTATAAATTAGATTTTCAGTGAAGAAAACTGGTATGTTTTTAACCTGAGCCCCAAACAAGATTGTTCCTGCCTTTAGATGTTCCAAAAGTACATGTCCATGCAGTCCAGAACGCATATGCTTTTCGTTTAGCCTCCGAGCTTTGTCAATCTCATTCTGTTCTCTTAAATCATTAGAAGGTTTTGTAGTTGGCACAGGGCAGAAATTAGCCACTATTTTTGAACTGACCCTCAGAATAAGAGAGAGTATAATTTTCTGACCTCTTACGTTAGAGAGCCACACGTTCCTAACTGTGGCATTTATTGTTTAGAATACAGCACATAAGGTTTTTTCTAATTGTAAATCTGATAATGTAATATATGGCACCATTTACCCTTACAACATGTACTTTAATCAGACAAGCTAAGAGACTTGTAAAAGAATCAACCAGCGTAAATCCCATATATGATGTAACCTCAGGACATTTCAATGGATTGAATTTAGATACCTGAAAATCTTTAAGACCTATACAACCCTAATATGACTCAGTATGCCCATCCCACAAACTGGAGACTCATAGTGAAGTCAAGAAACTGATCCTAAAGTCAGTATGCCTGTCTAGTTAACTTGTGCTGCCATGGTGGTTGCTGATAGTGGCCATGCTGTATGAACATAGCATGCAAATGAGTCCCACAATCCCTTAACTGCCCTCATCGCCCCAAACCCTCCTAAGGCAAAGGGTGGGTCATTGTCTCGAGCTAGTAACATGGGCATCCACTGAACCTGGGTCACACACTGGGAATTCTAATATAGACACTTGAAGGACCCACGGTGAAAGGGAGAAACACTTGTGTTCCTTTCTAGCTGTTACAGTGGGATGTGAACTCTCGCAAAGTCAGGTGGTGGGGAGGGGGAGGGCTATGAATAGCCAGTGAAGGCGTGCCATTAGATCTTAGATGGTCCATACATGCCCTTGATCTTTAGATGAAGCAGGTGCCATTTGTTTCTTTCAAGGCCATGTAGCTCAAGCTTCTTGAGGCTGTGTTCAAGCTTATTTCTTCCAGTTGCTTCCACACAGATCCTGCTACGTAGGCCTTATTTTTGCCCTGACTCAGTCAACTCATCCTCTCTGGAAGGGAGTCTGACTCCAATCAAGCGAGCAGGAGAGAGATTGCAATGAGCTTTGCTGATAACCAAGACTGGTCTCAGTCTTGTAGGAAATAGCAACATGATGTGTCTTGCACACATTTCTGTGCTGGTGCTGCAGAGCTTCTTATTTGAATTCGGGACAAATACTGGCTTTCCAGTGTCATAGCTATCCCAGCACTCAGCAGCACTGGCAGGAAACCACCCCTATTGAAAGATGTGCTGTGTTGAACATCTGTACCTGTAGCCACTGTAGTGAAGAACATGTATTCCACACGGACCCCTGCGCACGACAAAAGTGGCCACAGGTAGCCTCAGGCATGTGCTTTCAAAGAGTTAGCTTAGCCATCTGAACAAAAAGTAGGCTGTGTTTGTGACAGAACTGCAGAAGGACAGTTTAGTAGTTAGCTCTATAGCCGAGCTTTGACCTGTCAAGGTTTGCATGTGGATTGCCTAGATCCCCCCTCAAGATGTACTATATGACCGTGAATGGAGAAGATACATGAAGGGAACCTCCATCTTCTACTGCAGCATTAGTAATCCTGGTGCACTCCTCATCTGGACACACAGGTATCTTAATACTAGAAACATGCCCCCAACATGGCACAAGTCCTACAACCCTCTGCATACACAGGAGTAAGTGAATGTCCTCAGTTATGGGGCATTGAGCAGACCTTCTGTCAGCAGGCCAGTAGGTGCTCTCGGGGTAGTCCAGTTAAAAATGCACTTGCAATTGGCTGTCACTGCACGTTCTTTCTCAAAGTTGTGGTGAGGAGACAGTGGTCACCCTCCATGTTTGGCGGAAGTACATTTTGGGTGCACCCACAGAGCAGCATTAACCTTATGTCTCTACAGTGGACTTGCAGATTGCCAAATTTACTGAAGCAAAAACCAACGGCAGAAGAGAAAAGGGTAAAGGAGAGCAGATAGTAATGTTATCCGCACATTGTCCAGCCACCTGCCTCAAAGAAAAATCTAAAAGTGAGAATCTAGGGCAGGACCAGCCCAGTAGGAGCTGGCTTCTGGGGTTGTGCACAGTCTAGGTCGGATTTAGTATTTCTCCCACTAACCCACAAGCATAATCGAAAAGAAGTCATACAGACCCTTCTTTGCGTCTGATTGGTGCAACCACCTAGCAAACCAGAATTACACCTCATTGCCCACCTAACCTTTGGTTAGAAGGCATAAGTAGCTGCTCATTTAGATGGACCACATCAAACCCCCATGTGAAAATGCTGTGTTTCCTTATGAGGAAATCGTTTTGTTGTAAGCGGGGGCCTCTTGTTATGTTTTTTCAGAGAATCGTCCAATGTGAAAAATCAATGGTTTCTGGACAAAATACATGTTGTCCAGCTCCAGCCCTTCCAGGAACAACTTTTTTCATAAATAGCTGAAACTCTTTTCAATAATTTTGAATCCTGTAAGACAGCACTTGGGATTAGTATTATTAAGCTCAGATGAGTACTAAATATGACGTTTTGATGGCACCAATGATTCATCTTTACACTGCCTTTGATGACTTTACAGTTGTGGAAACTGAATTGATTTTGTAAGAATTTTTAAACAAAAGTGAACTGGGGAGGTAGAAGAAAGCGCCTGGTGCCGTTGATTAAAATGTATATATTGTGCCTTAAGTCCTAACTGGCTGCTGAAAAGAGCTCCATAATGACAGGAGTGTTAGTTATATTGCTTCCAATTTTTGCTTTATAGATTTAGGGCTTGATTTAGGGTTTGGCAGACGGGGTTATCTTGTCCTCTGTATTACGATTCCATTATAGTCTCTGGAAGTTGTAATACAGCAGGGGGATATCAATCAAATTTCTGATGAAGTAACCCCTCCGCTAAACTCTAAATCAGGCCCTAAGTCTGTCTGTATACAAGGCTTTTGTTTTAAATGTTTAGTAATGCACAAGTGTGTGTTGGGATTTTCCACTCTCATTGAAGGCCTTAATGCTCATCCCCTCCTACGTTGCCACCTAGAGCATTTGCTTTTGTTGTTGTAAGCGGACCGATCCACAAACCAGTTAAGGCTAATCTAAGATTTTACAAGGATCCGTAGTTAGGTACAGACAGGTTGTCCATCTCGTATGAAACCCTTCAGTCATTTGTACCCCTTTTCAAGGTGAAGGTTCCTGCTCGCTGTATCATGATAATCTAAATTTTTGCAACATTTGTTGTCACTTAATATTTCTGTTCACCCATAACCTATGTAGTGTTACAGAAAGCCTGCGAAAAGGACATGCTCTACGATCCTGATTGTGTGTGTTTACTCTCCTTTCTGCAGGTCCGGCCTCACACCATTTCGCAGCGCAACCTGAAGTATGGCTACTTTGCTTACATACTGGGCGAGAGGTGTTTGAAAAAGTTCAACAAGCTAAGCAAAGTCATTACTGTGGATGGCAACTTATCTTCTGGCAAGAGCCAGCTAGCACAGCAGCTGGCAAAAAGCCTAGGTGTGGATTGATTTTTATTAATGTCTTTGAGTCCTGTAGGAATGTGCTTTGGTTTGCTTTCATTTTTTCCCTCACGATCCTGTCTCCTTGACTTAAAGGCAGTGCCTGTGAGATGATCTTTTGAGACCAGTGGTCAAAATTAGAGAATTAGTGTCCTCTCCAAAGTTACCCATTTTTGAGTAGCTGTCCTTGCTCAGTTTTAGGGTTGCTTCACATTTCTGGGCAGAACAGGTTTTGTCCATCTGAATAAATCTTCGTCTTGTGGTGTTAAATTTCAGGCACTTTTATAATTGTAGGATTTGCTTCATAAATTGGGGTATTAATGTGTAGGGTACTGATTTATTGATTCGCATCATTCCAACTGCGTTCTTCCAAGGAGAAACCTCAGCGACTTTTCTTTTTCTATCCTTTTTTTTTTCGTAGTTGATCATGATTAGTAATGGCGTACGAATATTCGATAGAAGCTGGTGAGGAACTTTAGTCAATAGAATATCTTTACATGGTACAGGAGGCAGAAATAGAAGGAGTTAATGAAGAGGCTTTCAGAGACAAGGCTATTCAGCAGGGATGTTTCCTGAGTGGAAGACTAAGGGGGAGTTTTTCTTCACAATCATGGTGGACGGCTGGGGATACCTCCACTAACTCACCAACTTTTCTTCCTGTGCAGTATCATGGGGACTTCTCCCCAATAGAGGGTCAGTAAACCCTTCTCTCACCCACCCATTCCTATCACAGTAGAGGCTGATGCAGTTCCCATAGGCTGATGTATTCCCAAATGCTCAGTGGTCTTAATTTGTTCCCTTCATGTTTTCATCTGTCATTCGAGTCCCCTCTTTCCCCGACCCTGTAGACCTGCTTCTCCTCCTCTGACTCATTGATACCTTCCTGTCTCCTTACAGCCTCCATTGATTATCCTCTTGTCCTCCACTGAACCTTAATAAATGTGTTTTGTTTTTAGACCTACGGTATTTCCCACAGGCAGATGTTCACTATGTGGACAAGGTAACTGGAGACGGCACAATTCTAGATCCGAAGTACAATGGGTTTTGCACCCTGGAGCAGTTCTATGAGGACCCCAAGTGCCCTGATGGAAACTCTTACCGGCTTCAGTTCTGGATGTACAGCGTCCGCATGATGCAGTACTCGGACGCCTTGGAACATTTGCTGAGTACAGGTTAGGCTTCAATGTGGGACTGAGTGTTTTTTTACATGTTGGTGTGCAAAACTAATGTTATGCATTCTGTGACACCTACCAATAGATATCATTTTGCTGAATTGGACATTCCTCTTATACAAGCGAAGCAGTGTTCTTTCTCTTTTATGGAGGTGTGAGCTTTTTTTAATTTTGTCTAGGATACTAATGCTGCTGGATAAATCGTGTGGCTGCAGTTGTGTGGTGTTTCCTGCTCTCAACTCTATAGCTTTCTGCCTAGCTTTCCTGAGATGACCTCATTTATTCTCAATTTTTCCAGCCACCATTTTACACGTGGTAATCTAGCTTCTTTGTTTTTTTTTTTTCTCCATCTATCATGAGGCACTCACCCAGGAGGTGCATAAACTTGTGAACCTTTGAAGGTGCTCTAATGATAGATCCTACATGCTGTAAGGCCCATTTATTCCTATGTAATGTTTGTTTGTCCAGTTTACAAATGCCCCCCTTTTCAACAGTGAGTGCCTTCTCTTAACTAGTGATACCTGGATGCATTTCAGCATTAGTCTATGTTCTTTCCTGCTCAATAATTGCTATTGTCAGGTTAAGCAGATTCCAAATTCTCATAAATAGTAGGAGCTAGAAAGCGCTATCTTCCCGAGTGTGGTCCCTAATTGCCAGAAAATAGTTTGCTCAGTATTAATGATTTAAAAAATATTGTTCTTTATCTAAGTTACTAGAACTGTGTGTTACATTTTCACTGCAGCAGAATCCTTTCTTTTGGCTAAAATTAAATCTCATCCTGCCTCGTGCTGCTGCTGATCTCCACATCTTGTTTTCCATGCAAGATACTAATCTGCATTAGTTATTTGGGAAAGCGTGATGCCATCTCTGTAGGCTTCTGCCAATCCCCGCAGTTCACTTTTAAACTCTACAGCCCTCTTCCCATCACTCCTATCAATACCATTCTGTCTGTTATCAATGCCTATTGCAAATTTTCACTGGAACCAACTGCCAACACACAGTTTATTTTTTACTTTCACTGCCAGTAATATCACCATTTACAAATGGGTATATCTGGTGCCATGTCGTGCTCTTAACTGTCTGTTTTGCATGATTTTTGGTTGCCTGTATATGGCTTTTGTAACAAGTAGCCTTTCTTGTCTTCAGTGCATCTAGAGGGCTCCTTGCTCGATTCTTTTCTTCAGGTCATAGCAATCCTAATATTCACCTAGATAACATTGTTTCTTTACCCTTTAGGTCAAGGTGTGGTGTTGGAACGATCCCCCTTCAGTGACTTCGTATTCCTTGAAGCTATGCTCCAGAATGAGTACATCCGAAAGCAGTGTAAGTCCTTTCAATCATCTGTCTCCTTTACGTAATAGTGCCAAGGTAGCCTTGATACAGTATGATCTAGTAGTTGTGACTGAGTATCTGAGGAGAATACTGAAACATTATTAACCGGGAAAGGTGGTGTGAAAGCAGTCATCATGTGAAATCCAAGATGGCTACATGATATTTTTGTAGGAGAAAATACAGTGATCTAAGAGCGCATGTTCTGTACAGTTTGTGAGTTAAGCAGAGGATTTTAGAGGTAAAACTGTGAAGTTGAGGTCACCTTCTGTTGGCTTATACAGACTCAGGTGAACCAAAGGCTCTGAAGTTTTGAAAGCTATGAACTTGTTGCTGCCTTTGGAACGCAACAGACTCTCTCTCGCTGAAGGTAAGAGGCCATCTGGATTGGGCGGAAGCCTCCAGTGGGCACTACCAAGCAGGAACTTTCATTGCCCGTCCATGCAGTATTGAGAAATGTGAAATAAAACTTGAAATGATTGTTGAAGGGACGGCAAATTAATGAAAGGCCATTTATTCCTTTATACACTATAATTAGATCAGTCACCAAAGAAGACCAGCCTGCAGCTGAATGGACTTCTAAATTCCATGATTTATCATACCAGAATACCTACTATGTAAACTACAATTCTCCCTAGATATATGCAACTGAAGGGTTACTTTGAAACTCTGCTTTTCCTGAGCAACAGGTTACCTTGTTGTCAGCCTGCTCTTACTTTAATAATAAAACACTTTTTGATTTTGCTTAGTTGTTCTGGAGAGCTTTAGTGATTGAATTATTTTTCAAGCGTTTGGTACTAATACTCCCTAAAGTGCATTCTCTGAAGTAGCTTTCCATCTTTGTTCCTTGTTACTAAGGGGTAGGCAAGGTTGTCTTACAGAAACAGTGTCTGCCTAACTAGGACGTAGTTTGGGACAGCCGTTTGCCTCACAGAGGAACCCTCCTTACTGCAATGAATGGAAAGTAGTTCTGGAGTAGTAAGTGCTGCTGGGCTTTCAGTGATAGACAGTGATATAGCATATTGAATCAGTGTTGGATGTATTTGAGAGGACAGTGTTACATATTCTGTTAAGTGTCTGGTGTTCTTGAATGTATAAAAAAATATTGTGAAAAGCATTTGTGTAAAATTCATACTGTAGTATATGAGGCAACAGTGTAGTGATAATCTACCTCCCCAAAGTTTCTTAGTATAGAAAATAAGTACCTTAGAATACTGATGGTCATGGCTATGTCATCTCCAATCCAGTAACTAAACATTGCTCCAATAAGATTGAAATTCGAAGTCATTTAATACACAGTGATGCTCTGGTGGCAGATGACTTCTTCAAATGAAACGTCCTTGTTATTCCTTATGATTGTGGAAATTGTATGTCTCTTAAATCACAGCACTTTTAATACTTAAAAGTCAATTACATTGAAGAAACATTTGAACTGAACAGGATTCCTGCCTTTTAAATCTATTAAAAGATGGCCTTTCAGGGAATTTTGTTGTAAAGGTTTCGTCTCAAACATTTTATCTACGTTCAGGCTAAGGTTCGCTGGATGCTAAATTGTGAGCACAGTTGCCCAGTCTCTTAATAGAGATATTTGTGCGATACCCCGTTAGTTATGTTTGAGACTTAATTCATTTTAGATTTTCCCAAATGCAGTTTTCTGGTTTTCTGTGATTAAAATCATGAGGGTATGACCCTTTTGAGCAGAGATCCTGTCACTTTTGATTGACTGGTCTAAAGGCAGTGAAGCACACCTTTTATTGTTTAAAGAAAAAAAAACTTTTTAATTATTATTATGTTTATTTATTTTAAATAGTCACAAAATATTAAAAGTTTAATTTGTTGTTTTTAGTAGCCAACATCTGTATGCAAAAGCATGACAAGGCTTAGTTTCAAGGCACCACATCTGATATTTGCTTTACAGCAGTATGTGTTTTTAAATATTTTGAGGAAGAACATTATAAGTTCAAATCTGTGAAGTGCACGTTTGATAAGTGAGGTTCTTTGTATTTTGTTTGTTGATTGATGGACAATGTGGTATTGATTGTTAGTACTTGTCTGTGAATTGTGTATGTTTTAATATTTGATTAATTTACAATTTTAGAATCTTTCGTAAGGAAAAAGAAACATTTGTACTTTAAACTAGTGTTACTTGATGCAAAAAATAATAAATTAAAATAAAGGTATGTGTAGATTTAGAACTCCTTTTTTTGGCTTCCGCCCATGTGTTAATTATATATGTTGTGAATTTAGGGTCGTTTGTGTATGACGTCCGTCCCCTTGGTGTCAGGGTAACCCTAGAACCTCTTGTTGGGATCTGCCACCTTTATATTCAGAATGTTTTGAGAACGACCCTTGGTGTGTAACATATCACCCTTTATGTCTCCGGGGCCAATACAGAAACCCCTTACAGTATAGGATGCTGCAGTGTATATATCATGAGTCTTATGCACAGTTGGCTCTTGCTCACTTCTTTTTCATCTTATAGGTGTTGAGCATTACAATGAAGTGAAAGGAATCAGCATTACTGAATTTTTACCCCCTCATTTGGCCATCTATGTGGATGTCCCCCACAAAGAGGTCTACCAGAGAATTCAAGAGAAAGGCTCGGTAAGTCACCCCGTGATCATCTTTTCGATGGAGAATTTTATCTACATATTTTTAGCATAGTTAATGCTTTGTGTTTGAGCAGGGGTGAGAGTGTTGTTACTTGTTTTGTATTGGCAGCTTTTGCCTTGCCCTCTTGGCTGGATCATTTTTCTGTGTGTGAGAATGTGACAGGCGTGATGTCATTGCGCTTTGTGTGCTTAATGTCTGAACATTGGGACTTGAGGAGTGTAACATTTAGTGCAATTGTTTATGCTTGGGACTATTGTAAGTAACCAGGCTTGAACTACACAAATTGTTTTAATTTTTTTCTCAAGTCAGTCATGCATTTTTCCACCACTCTGCTGTTTTGATAATAAAATAACATTATCTAGAGGCTGTGTCTGTTATCTTAAGGACTGCTGCTTTACTTACTGCATCTAGTTTTTAATTTACATTATTACCATTATTAATGTTGAGAATGCCTTCCCTCCTGTTCTCACTTTTTTCTTTTCTCCTCCGTGTGGTGCTCTAAACCTGCTGTAAATAGTTCCTTCGTGAAGATGATTTCTAGGAATAGTCCTACCTTCCTGGGATGTTCGCACTCGCTCATTCTGGGTGTGAGATTAGAGTGGAGGATGGAACTGCTACACAAATGACAGAAAAGAATAGCCGATTGTAGGAGTCCAGTTGTCTGACTAAAAGTTTATTAGGAAGTGAGCCATAAGGCTAATTTCATAGTCCGCAGAACCACCCTGGAGGTTCAAGCCGGCAACATTGTCTACAAGTTTCAAAACTGACAAGCAGTGTTTGTTCTTTTCTTGGTTATCCTTTTTCAATCAGCCTATTTGAGTTTATTTTAACTGGAAGGCCAAGTGAGGCGTATCTTTGTAACTATAACTAATGTAATTGAACATTACTTGGTAACTGTACCATTTTTTCAGGCCTTTTGAAAGGGCTTAAAATTAGAACATGTTTGGAAGATCTGCAGCCTTTGGGATTCCTGAATAATGTTTAGTCCAAGCGACATTTTTTAATGCTTATGATTTTGAGAAAGAAAGGGTGATTGTATGAAATATTTGCTACACAGGGACACTTTTGTGTTTTTTTTGGCTCAGATTAGGGAACACTGGACCATCCGGAGCATGTGTTTTATTAAACGGTCTTCTTCATGACAAACCTTGGCACAGCCATTAGGGCTGGCTCACTCACTCAAAGCACCTCTTCCTTGTGAGTTTAGCACTATGAGTGGGACAGGTGGTTGAACGCAAGAATGTGTCAATTAATGGATGCATGGATGATTCCTATCTTTCTGAAGTTATCCATCCATTCATGCTTTTGGTTACTCATTCATGCACTCATGCATCCATTTATTCACCCAGTGCCTAAGCTATCCACAGTAACATATGTGCTTCTTTCTAAAGAATGAAGAGGCCCCTTCAATTATAAGCCAGATTGTGTGGAATATAAAAAATATATAAATTAGGACGCAGGTCCAGGAGGCACAGAAAGAAACAGGGTCCCCAGAAACTAGACACCAAGGAGAATACAGGGTGTGGTGTGTTTCTCCCACCAGGGTTTCCTACCCAGAGCCCCTATCAAACCTCAAATTTTGAGAAACAAATATTTGCCTCACATTTCTGAAATGAAAAGTTCTGGATCTGCAGGGAGCAACTGATTTCCTACCAACTATCACCCCCACCCCACCACCCCAAAGTCTCTTGCTAAAATGTATTCCTCACTTGTGTGGGTAGACTTAGTGCCTGCAACAGGAAATGCCCAAAAATTCAGTGTGGAAACATCAATATTTCGTACCACAAAGATTATCTTTGCCTGGGTATCGATGGCCACCTAGAGAAGCCTACCTAACCCATACATTTCTGAAAACTAGACACCCAGGTGAGTCCAGGGTAATATGCCTTGATGGGACCCACACATTTGTTTTTACCAAAATGCCCTGCAAACCTCAAACTTTACCTAATATTGCACATTTTCCTTGCATTTCTGTGACCTTAACTTCTGGAATCAACAGGAATCCACAAAATTCCTTCCATTCAGCATTCTTCTACTTATCCCAATAAAAATGCTGCCCCACTTGTGTGACTGGGCATAGTGGCCATGACAGGAAAAGATCAAACCAAGGCCAGTGAGCGTTCCTTTGCAAGGCCTCTCATGATGTTACTTTGATCATTTCCTGTCATGGACTCTAGGCCTCAGAAACACAAGTGGGGCAGCATTTGTATTGGGAAAAGTGGGGAAACACTGGGTGGTAGGAATTTTGTGCATTCCTTCCGATCCTGGAAGAATACATTACAGAAATGCATGGAAAATGTGCGATTTTAGTGAAAGTTTGATGTTTGCAGGGCATTGTGGGTGAGAGAACCCACAAAAGGTACACCACCCTCCACTCCCCTGGGTGTCTAGTTTTCAGAAATGCCTACGTTTTTTAGTTTTTCTTGCATGGCTGCTGAACCCAGGACCAAAGTTGCAGCTGCCTCTTTTGTTGATGTTGCTACATTGTGCCTTGGAACCCGTCCTTTTGCAGGCACTAGTGCCGCCCACAGGTGCCATTTTTATAAGGAGATGTGTGGGAACTCAGGGTGGCACTAAATTTGAGGCTCCCAGCAGATTCCAGTACTTGGAGGGATCCACGTGAGCCATCTTGGTGTCCTGTGGTGTCTAGTTTACAAAATTATCTAGAGTTGGTTGATTTTCCATAGAGACAGTGTACACCCTGGCAGAGAAAGACAGAAAAGACAAATATTACTACATAACCATTTACTCCTCAAGTACACCCACATACTGGTTTAATGTGGCACAAGAGTAAGTGAAGAGTTCAAAATTTACATTTTATTAATTAAAAGATTTAAATGTAAACTCACTGTTAATATTATAATTAAAAGTTAAAAATACTGAACCACTGACTCTCAGCTTTTGAGCTGTAAATCCATGACAATGCACCAACTGCTTTACAGGCCATTCACACATCTTTCATGCATCACACGAAAAACATTCATTCTGCCAACCACAGGCCCAGCACATCACAACACTCACATCAACTCACTGCGCCATTCAAAGGCCCATCACTATTATATGCCCAGAGGACTGACATAGCAGTCACACCGCCTGGCAGCTGACGGAGGGTGTGGACTGGCATTTGGCTGGTAAGGTATGTATAGTGAGTAGCCACAAGTCAACACACACACACCGCCAGCCAAATGCCAGCTCACACACACACCACCAGTGCACACAACACCAGCCAGATGCCAGTTCAGGCACAACAGTCACATTGCCTGGAAGCTGGTGGAATGTATTGATTGGCATTTCGATGTCGGTGTGTGTATGTAGGTACTTGCTGCTGGACACAACACGCGCACACTGTCAGCTTAACCCCAGCCAACACACACTGCCAGCCACACGCCACTCAGACATCACTATGAAGCTCCACACATATTTAACTTCTAAAACACTCCCACAATTGTCAAATTATTACACTCCCACCCCCACACATTCACTCACGCACCCACTCACACACTTTTCCCCTTCCCCCCACCCCCAAATAAAAACAGTACATTTTTTCAAAAACAAAGAGCCAACCTATTGGAAGAAGATGAAATACCAACTGACTGTATAAGCAACAGGTGTAACTAAGCACATCAAACTACTGCCAACCAGGTATCTAAATAGAAAATATGTAGCAATACAGACCACAGTCCTCTTTGGACACAGACTGTACATCTCCAACAAGGAAAGCCTTTTTTTTTTTTTTTTTTCTCTGAGTGTTCGAGGAATGTATTCAGGAAGGTGGCACTCGTTCAATCTAGACACATCCACCACCACTCCCACTCTAGGAACACTTCCCTTCTTAACTGCAAAAGGACTGCCTTTTACACACAACGGAAACTGTACAAACATCATCTTGGGATCTGCGGCATCATAACATAAGCAATAACATAAGCATTGAAAGACGCCAGATGAAACAAATGAATGGCCAACTTCTTATACCAGATGTATAACTTTCAAACAGCATTGTAAGGCTCCAACCTTTGATCTAGTGTGTCTACACCTCCCATGTTCTTGTCATAGTCTAAAATGCACACAGATTTGCGCACGTCTGTTACCTGATCCCAAACAGCCACAGGTAAAGTTCCTTCATCATGAACAGTTGTGAGCATGTGGACATCTCTTCTGTCTGAAAAAGTCAAAGCAAGAAGTTCATTATTACGCAAGACACTGCTCTGCCCCCGTTGACAGTTTTTACACAGGCTTTTTTGGCTAACCTTTATGGTTAGAGCGAATTGTGCCACATGCCACAGTATCCACCTTAGACAATTCCTTGAATAGTTGCACACCTGTGTAGAAATTGTCCACATATAAATGGTGACCTTTATTACAAAGTCATCTGGCAAATTCCCAAACAATTTTTTCACTAATTCAGAAGGGAAAGGGCAACCAGGGGGTGAATTGAAGAATCTCTACAAGTGTACATCCGGAATATCCTGTGGCATTTACACACTACATCTACATCTTAATACCGCAAAGTGCTCTATTGCTTGGGAATGTATTGCCTGAGAATCAAACAGCCTTTAAACAGGACCAGAGACTCATCCACTGATATATCTATCCCTGTAACATAGATCTCAGAGAAACAATCTACTAGATGGTCAAAAATAGGCCGAATCTTGAAGATGTGGTCACAGTCAGGATGATCTAGTGCCAGTGCTGCAGCATTATCCACAAAATGCAGCATCCGCTGCAGAAGCAAATACCAGTCTCGGCTCATGGTCACTACAAATGTAGTAGTTATCATCAAGGGGCTAATATAAAGACAGTGATCGCTGCCTTATCAACCCCAACATCAAAGTTAAACAACAGAACTGCTTAATCTCATTAATATTTGTGGTAGTCTACTGGGTAGCTCTAGAGTGGGGTCTTAAGTGTGGCCCTGTTGTCCCTCATAAAACTGTTCTTCTTACAAATTGATCTGCTCAACATTACCATCCTAAAACAAATCATCAATAAATGGTTAGAAAATTGATAGAAAAAGGTTTTCTGTAACACAACTAAAGGCAGGCAAAACAGGCTACACCATATTAGGAGACAACCCAGGGTTCAGTACTTCCAGTGGAAAGCCTTCCAGCCCCTGTTTGCAATCCAGCTTGTTCTTGCTGCACTACCGGCATATCACTGTCCTCCTCTAAAAGTGGCACTTCAGCGCTAATAGTTGATTCATCATCAGATGGTTCTTCTCGGACAGAAAATTCACTGTCCGAATCTTCAGCTTTGCAAGAGAAAGACCCCTTTACCATCACCATTACCTCCACTCTGGTTATTGCACAGAGGGGCCTGGCAGTGATACCCAAGGGTGGTAGGGGATGGGACACGAGACGTGAAAGCCCCACTGGTGAGCAGTGGGCTAGGAGTGAGAGGGACTAGCAGTGATAATGACAGACAGCAGGGCATAGTGTCCGTGTGCCAGAAGTAAGCATTACTAGAATGGGCGGGATAAGCATTCACACGAGGGGGGCTGGTCATAGAACCAACATCAGCGAGTCACACTGCAATGGTGGACGTAGCAAAAGCAGTATGTGGTGAGGGATGGCGGGCCTATCTTTGACACTAAGAGGCAGCATGGAACAGCACTGACACAGGTGAGTAACAGTGAAGACTGGAGCTGCAATGACAAAGGGAGTGTTACATTTTTGGGAGCATTATATAAACATGACTTGTTAGATCCTTCTAGTCCCTTTGCCTAGCACAGGTCTGAACCAACTTCACAATTCTGTACACACAAGTTAATTCTTACACATCCCCTCTCAGGTTACCTGGAGATTATGCTTATTAGGTATATGAAAATGACAGACTGCCTGTCACAGGTGCTCATTATTGTTGCAAGTTCTAGCAGCCTTCTGCCACAATTGTGCAGACAGAAATTCACAATTACATTTTCAAAGGCTTTATTTCAAGCATGTTTAGTGCAGAATAAATTAAACAAAATCATTGCAGACAGGAGTTGAATCGTAGCAAGAACCTAAGCATAACTTTGAATATTATGAAACCAGGCAGCATATTCTATGCAATGCATTGTAAGTGTACCCCCAAGCCCAATCTTTAGGGTTCAAAAGTACTGCTATAATGAGGGTCTCTGTACTTCATAAATCTTTCCAATTTGTAGTCCTTTTTGCGAAAAGAGGCTGTGTTGTGCGGGGGCAGCATACTATGAGACAGACAGTCATAGTGACCTTGGATGGCTCTGTTCAGAGCTGTGCTGCTCTTCTATCTGGGATGGCGAAGTCCCCATCTTACTTGTGGAGGGGGCCTTGTACAGCTTTTGCATTCCATTTGAAGCGTTTATTTTGAGAAAAATAAACGTTGTGATCGTGAAGACTATAAGAAAAATACTAGGAATTTCCTTCCACACTAATATTAAATCTACATATATTATGATTGCTTCTAAATATTGCCTAGTCTAATATTTAGATGAATATATGAACTATAAGCATACTGTCAAAACATATGGTAAATGTAATGCACATTGTTGTTCAATGAAAATAAGTGCATGAGCTGTTGCAAATGAATAATAACTAACGGTCTAAGCAGATGTACAGAAGCTGCTCTTGCATTTTTTTTAATGATTATCTACAGGAACTCTCATAACAAAATTAAATGTGTGTGTTGAAAACACAAGAAATTATATTTGCAGTCCCCCAAAGGGCAAGACTATGCCTGTGGCGTTGCAACACATACATAAGAGCACTGGCTTGCTTAATGGAACACTAAAAGATGCCCTTCGGCTATGTATTCTGCACAAATGGACCGAAGCGGAGGTAGGCCAACGGACAGCAGTAGACGCTAGTGAGTAAACCCAGCCCCCCCCCCCCCCAAAAAAAAGCTGTTCTTTCCCATCTTCCCCATTCTTGGCACCCACGCCATGTCTCGAACTGCCTCGTCCCCTCCTCCCCGTTTTGTTGGGCCCCACACGGACATCTAATGCCCGGGGGAGTCAACACACCCTATGGGGTACGACGTAGGGGACGTGAGGGTACAGACAGAGGGGAAGACTGGAGGAGGTAACCTCTTCTGGAGGGAATCTGAGAAGCAGGTTGTGGGCTGAACCACACATAGGCCCAAAGTACAATGGTACAGAACAACACCCGTTAAACTTCACACCATTTAATGTTCAACAAGTTATGAGTTATATCAGGTCTATTGGTGTGACCAGCCACACACAAATACCAGCTAATAATAAGGAGCGGGCACAGACAAATGAATGACAGTTACATACTGTACAAGGAAGGTACTGCATAAGAATGAATGTAAGCAAAGCTGTATATACCACACACGTGAGAAGGAAAGGAACCGAGGTGCACGCCTATGATGTTCTACTACTTTATTTCTATAGCGTATGAAAATAATAAAGAACCCCTTGACCAATAAAGAGAAGGGTGCATGAGCTTGTCTTCCCAAAACGTAATGTCAGTCAGCAAGATGAGTGTTTAGGGGGAAATCATTCAAATTACTGCATCATAACAGCGTTAGCGTCTAAACACAGCAATTCACTATCAGTCTTGAGAGGCAGCACGATTATTTTTTTTTTTTTTTTTTTTTTAGACCATTGATCCTGAAAATCATTTTGCCTTAAGTGAGGCATGTTTCGATCGTAGCATAGCTTTTAGCATAGGTTTATATATATATATATATTTTTTTAGCCTACACTGCAGGCTGGTTTAATCTGTCGTGTCTGGAGAGATTCTGACTTCTAAAGTGGTTCAGTTTTGCTTCCCCTGCCCACCTTTCACTGATTAATGTTCATCGAGCCCCATTAACTAGTTGTGCTTTTCCATTACTCTTCTGATTCCCACCAGAAGGCAGCGAGGAGTGTATTCACACTTGGGGGAAAACCTGTAGCACAAATACTAACTGCTCACATTATTTGTGTAATAACCAAGAGACTGTATTATTTACATTCTTTTTCAATCTGTTAGTTCTCGCTTCTCGGCTCACTTTTGTCTTACGTGAATAATGGAATTTGTTTTTAATTGTTATCCCTACTGTTGCATTCCTAAATGCAATAAACCTTTTTTTTTAATTGAGCAATCACACTCAAAACTTGAAACAAAATTCACTTGCTCTTACAACCGGAAAATAACACATGAAGATATTAAGACAAAGAAAATAAAAATAAAATGAGCAGGGGGTCCAACTAGTTAAGCAAAACGGCTGAAAACGCTAGAAATGTTTTAGTAAGTGAACTATATATAGAAGTTCCCATCGTTGAGACCACTTGCAATGGTAACACATACCACAAGATGGTGCAACTGCCACACAATACTCAGAAGAAAAGGAGTTTGAACAGCAAATCTGCTTGTTTTGTTTTTCGATCATACAACATTGTGGGGGCTGCTTGGTTCTTGCAATATGTTTTTACAATGGTAACAAGCAAAAATATGTTTTGGTCTCAAAATGCACACGTTGCTAAAGTAGTACTTGGCACCGAATGAAACTCCTTTGTGTGCTGATGCGCTCCTTGTAAAACAGTAACATGCTGTCACTCACAGTGAAGTTACTAATGACTGAAGCGGACTAAAAGTACAATTTTACTAAAATCAAAAGGTTTTGTATAACCCAGAACTAAAACAAAGTCTCGAGCAAGAGGCAGGTTTGAGCAAGTAAAACAAAATCCTCCTTGGTAAGGTATTTTCGGCGAAAATAAGTCACTCCCACGCAAAAATTACACAAAATTGTAGAATATGAATGCATTTGTGAATCGCCCCTTAATCCAATGCATTAACCGTCCACAGCCCATCTACCTCTATTATCACTCGTTGACATTATGCTAGTCTTTAACACTGTACAGCGCTTCGCTTCCTTTTGATAGGTTAGCGCTATAGACCTACCGCATGCACACATACAATAATGTACGCTGAATGCATGGTTACATAACACAAGACGCCAACAACTGAAACAAGAGACGCAGTGGGCACCTCATATCAGGAACACACAGCAAGATGTCACATGCGGGTCGGAACAAATGAGCAGAGAGCATTCTTCTAATGAGGCAGCAAATCAGGTCTGCATGGAAGCACATGTGGCAAAGTACACAACGCTGCCGAGGTGCTAGCGGCAGTGCACTGCACATGTTCAACAAAAAGCTTCCCAAAGAAGTCAGAGGCTAAATGTGTGAAGGGTGCCTGGCACTGCGGGGCTTAGTTGACTTCCACTAGCACTCACTTGCAGACTGTTGTCCTCTCCAACTCAGGCGCTTGACTTTCCTCATGGTTGAGACACGTTTATGGGCCTGCTTCCCTGTACTAAAAACATCGGCTTCAGATGGTGGCAAACATGCCAGATGATCATCTTGACCACCGTGGGCATGACTACACAAGATGGTGGCTTCCTTCCATGGTGGACGTGACAGCTTTCTGTTTCTATTTTAGTGCTTTGCTCTCTGAAATTTGGATTACTTGGTAGGGCTTCCTGAGATGCTGGTTGTTGCCCGGCAAAAGGAACCCAGGCTTGATCCATTTGACCTTCATCAGTAACTCTTGATGCAGAAAGCCACCAAGACAAAGACATGGACCATGATGCACGTTTCCAGGATATGGAGTACACCAGCGTTGGGAGAGCCGTTTGCCAGAGTCAGAGCGTTTGCAGGTGGCTACCTTACTTTACAATAGAGATACAGGTGGACTCTAGAGACCCCTTTCTGCTCTGGCTAACCATGAGACAAAGCTGAACCAACCCCCAACTTCACAAGGCACAGGTGACTGAAAGATCAGCATAGAGGACTCCACAACATTTCAAGCAACAAGATCCTTGCAGCCAGCAAGAGTCATTAGAGGAATAAAAATGACCACCTGCAGCTGCAATGATTCTGGCGTTACCACATGTACGGCAAACATCTTTGATCCGTCAGCACATTCCCTTATATTGCATGTATCTATTTCCATTCAAACCAGCCTATCTCTGTTATTGGGGTGTTGCTCTTATCTGGGGATGGTTTTCTTACTTTTCTTGGTGCCGGTCAGGTAATGACAGCCCTACCACTAGAGCTTATATTCTATTAATCTACAAGAGACTGATATGAGCTATTGGGCAACAAAAACCCTCAGCACACAATAAGGTCAATAATTTGCAAGTCGTAGAAAATCCCATTATAGTAAGGATGCGTAGAAAGCTGTGTGTGAGAAAGATCCTCTTATTGACATTTCATAAAGATATTCAGCAGCCGACATGTTTCGTCACCAGTGTGACTTTTTCAAGGCTAATGGTAACGTCCCAAAGGCAACAATATGGAGTGCAATATTCAGGGCTCTAATGATGTAATGAGATAGTATATGTCAAAAGAGGCTATCTTTGTAATCAATAAGGTTGTGATATGAAGGACTTCAGAGTACGGATTTATCAAGGTTTGGCACTTGGACATATTGTCTTGTGACACGATTATTGGCTACTTCAATAAGGTAACTCAAACAGTCCTACTGGTTTTCACTATTGTTACACTAGGGAGCCTTCTCGAAAAATGTCTTCTCTCAATAGAAGAGGTTTCGGCCTTGTGGCCACTTGCAACCTTACTGATTACAAAGATAGCCTCTTTTGACATATGCTCTCGCATGATACCATTTAAGACCCTTAATATTGCTGTCCATATTGTAGCCTTTGTGACATTACCATTAGCCTTGAAAAAGTCACACTGGGGACGAAACACATCTCAGCTGTTTAAGATCTATATGAAATGTCAATAAAAAGATCTTACCCACAGAGAAGCTTTTTACGCATCCTTACTAGAATGGGGTTGTCTATGACTTGCAAATTAATGACCTAATTAAGTGCGGAAGGTATTTGTTGTCCAATATCTTTGTTACAATGACCATCCGTGTTTAGAAACATTAGACTATAACCTGAGAAGTTAGCAAGACTTGAGAATACCCAAACACTCAGCACAGGAGAACGCTGGTCACAGAGAGCAACATTATTAAACAAGTATTTGTAAAGTCACCAGGTCTTGCAATGTGAGAACTACTGGCCTTGCCAATGTCTTTTAGCTGTGTTGTAGAGCCACGTGGCTGCTGTTCAGCATGACTAAAAGTCACAACAATAAAGCATTATGTTCGGGAAAGTAAAAAACAAAAGTGCCATGGCACTGCCAGCACTGGTTGCTTCATAGCGCTTTTTTTTCTTGGGGTGGGGGCAACACAGACAACGGGAGGGTGCAGGGTGGGAGGAAAGAGACAATGGGAGACTGAAGAGTGTTACGGGAAGAGTCAAAAGGGACAGTGGGAGAGTAGGAGGGAAGAGACAACACAAGCAACTTTAGAGAAAACAAGGACAACAGGAGGGAAGAGAAAACATGCACAACGGGATGGTGGGAGGGAAGATACAGTACGAACAATGGGAGGGTGGAAGGGAAGAGACAACACAGACAAAGGGAGGGAAGAGAACACAGAGAATGGGAGGGTCGGAGGAAAGCGACAACAGACAAGGGGAGGGTGGGAGGGAAGAGACAACACGGACAAGGGAGGGTGGGAGGAAAGAGACAACAGACAAAAGGTGGGAAGAGACGACACTGACAGCTGGAGGGTGGGAGGGACGAGAATCACTGACAACAGGAGGGTGGGAGGTAAGAGACGTTGGCTGCCCAAAGACCTTAGTGGATAAGATTCAGTTCACTTCGGGTAGTGCACTGATTCTTCTATCTCGCTGCTGGACATCAAATTATCCATGTTTTTAGGGCTCAGGACTCTGGGATTTTGCTTCCCCAGATTTTATTGGAAAAGGATGCTGACGAAATTCTGGAATATCAGACTGGGGTCTGTTTGTAGTGGCAAAGCTGTTTGCTCAAGCACTTGAAGTAGAATTACCAACATGTCTTGCAGAAAATTTCAGAGCAGCTTAAAGGTCATTATTTGTTCCATTAGTAGCCAAAAGAAAGATCTAAGTGTGGGTGTTGTGTGCAAAGTCCTCTTCAGGTTACCAGCATTTCTGCATAGCTCTGTAACTGTTGGATTTGTTTCAGAGACACATTTGGAAGGTGAACCTACTTGCATGAAATCCCCATGCCGATGGAGGCTGAATACAGAAATCCAAGTTCGCAAATTATATGTTCCCAGAGCATTCTGCTTTAACTATATAAGTAATAGAACTGTCTGACACAAACCAGTCTCACTGCAAAAATGCAACATCTTGCTTACTGCATCTGGAGAATCCTGTGTTACTGGCCATTGACATGTTAGTTAATCTGGTACAAATGTGCTAAACAGAATTAACTTAAATCTTCAGTCTATTGAAACACAACCCACTGTCCTCGCCCTTCCTGAACGAGGGGTAGCAGGTTGAAATTTATGGGATGTTTCCCAGTCTACCTCCGCTTCGGTCCATTTGTGCAGAACGCCTAGCTAGGTTTTCTACTGGGGAGCCATATGGGATTTCCAGGTCATTGGTATCCTTTTGTTTTGTCAGGACATATGCTAACTCTATAAACTTCGTAGTATATTTAGTTTTTTTGGCGTTACCCTCAGCAGGCAGGCAAGTGGATCTACCATTACCAGGTAGCCAGTTATTTCCGCCATCAGAGCTGATGTCTCAGTCAAAAATTTTCAAGCTCCGGCAGGCCCGTACTATATGTCAAAAGTCTGCTTCAGAGCCTATGCATCGTGGGCATTTGGGATTTACGCCTGGGTACATGCGATAAAGCCACTTGGGGGTGAGATTAGTCTGATTCAAATAATTAAATTGTTCGTCAACTTCGAGCACACTCCAAATAAGACCACTGGTATATAAATAGCACTTTATTCTTTTCGTAGATCAAATATCAAAGCTTGTACATTGCCTCAATACCACTGCCACAATGCCAACACGTGTTTCGTCAAGCGACCTGAATTGTAGCTGACTTCGTCAGGGCTGGAATCAAATTAAAAAAGAATGTGCATCAATTTAGGGAGGAGACTGTAATTCTAATGATAGACCTGTCACCCGAGGCATAGTCAAACTACTTGGCTTGAAAAAATATATAGATGTGACATTCTTGTGTTATAGATTAACCAAAAATAATATTGGTGCATTCACAAGTGCAAGTGAAAATTGTTACGATAAAAAGGGATGAAAAACGCTGTGAAAAGATGAATCCCCCTCCCCCAGTGAGCATTCACATCACAGTCTCCCAGTGCGTATAAGTGTACATCAGTCTTATAAACGGTAAGTATTTAAATACCTTGTGGTTCTGTATGGTGTTCATAACACATCTCTGGGTATTATTATAGTCGTAAGTGTCTTTATTTCAATGTCATAAGTAGACACCCATGTGTTTATGGGTCAGGAGTCTGAATTCCTGTACAACTCAGTCAAATTAAATATGACCATTAATATCCAGATAACTTTAACACAATATCTACATTTATTTGTGATGTAATATACAACATACATTTAACCAAAACAGTGGGATGCTAAATGAGGCCAGTGCTAGAACATCCATGTAACAAACCAAGCATACTTTGCCGTTCGTGACTGTCTTTGGACACGTACTCGTAATACATTTAACAACATGATATGGTTCTCCGTTTAGCTCTGTGAATGAGCTAACAACAATACACGGCACCCGTAATAAAATAGCACGATTGGATTGGTCCAAATCTACATTGCATCCATCCGCAAACCTATTGCATGAAAATGACATACCATAATACGTCAACTTAAATGCATGCCCATACACAGCACATAGATAGTTTGTGTCAACAATACAAAAGGTTGCTACAAACATTCATGTCTATTAGCACATAACCAGTGCTGTAACGTAACTTCCACAACCGCCGTCTTACATGTATAAAAAGAAAATGTTCCATATCTTTGTAACTATTTGTGTGAATCCCACTATATAAAGTTGTACCTAATCCATTATGCTCCTCTGATAACATTAAATGCAAAATCAAATGATATCCCTAAATACTGCAAATAACCAATATTCAAAACATACCTGGGAGAGTGCGTCTGTAGGAGTGTGATGTCAATCTAAATATGATGGTGGGCAACATGGGCCCCATCTTAGAATTGTCTGGCACATACGGTATGCCGCCATGTAAGCACGCCGTAATTACCCGAAGCTTAACCGTGGTCTAATGTCATGTAGATCAAAGAGGGACTATAATGTTGTCATGTGTACGCTGCCATCTTGTAGTGTATACTAATCCCTAGTATCCATACCTGAGTCCGGGCTCACATGAAGGGCCATATTTTATGAACACATTTTCCCATTGACACAAAATGGGTAAAACCCTTTGATACTTCTGGCCCCGAAATGCAGACGCTCACCGTGAGCCATCAGTAGCTTACATTCTTGCCACAGTGGGTAGTAAATTACAAGTACCTGAAGCGTAACCGTGGTCTAATGTCATCTAGATCAAAGAGGTACGATAAGGTCATCATATGTACGCCGCCATCTTGTAGTGTATACTGATCCCTAATATCCATACCTGGTTTCGGGTTAATGTAAAGTGCAGACGCTCACTGTGAGCAATCAGTAGCTTACATTCTTGCCAGTGCAAGTGCTCACCGTGAGCAAATGGTAGTCTATCCTCAGCTTATGTATCAAGTCCGAAGAGTACCCGTATTTCAATGTTTTTTTAAAACACCACCTTTTAAATCTGGTTCTGTGCAAAGTGTGAGGGCTTACTGAGGGCAATGAGTATCTTACATACTTGTCTCAGCAAGTTATAAAGTGTAAATGCACACGGTGAGGTGACGATATACTGAAATAAAGCCCCAGTCATTACATAGACGATAATAGCCATAATGCATTGAGTATTACTAAATAGTAATCTCACCCCAGTGTCCGTCCTACACTCTACAACCAAAGAAACATATATAAAATGTGCGATAGCCGTCCACTACATCCTGCTTGTGTGCTTGTAATACATGCCCAAATAAGCAGCAGTTACTATTTTCTCTATGGATCATATATTGTATGTAAGTGTAAACCATGTCAGTTGTTGCCGCTGTCCTCCTTCAAGTGTATATAACCAATGATGCCAAGAGGAAGGTCATAACAAGATGGGGAAATATCAGTAGTATTGAATCCTGTAGGTGGAAAGAAGAGCCAATAATTGTGCATCAGCAAGTAACATGAACTATGCCACCAAAGCATACTTATTATTCATAGGGTAATATTATCGGCCCCAGGGGGGACCAAGGCATATTGTTTAGGCAACAAACACAGTCTTACTACAGTGTCTCACTAGGGATTGCCAAGTGATGGAGATAGAAGACCAAAATCATATATGACCCATGGTCTATATACTCCCATGGATTATATGACTAATTTTCTTCTAAGGTTTGATAATAGTGCCAATACAGCATTTGTTGAGACCAAACTGTACTCAGCTGTTTCATTAACCTATCTCAAAGGTCCAGGGTCTCTGCTTCGTGTCCTTGTACAGAATGATTGTTGAGCACAGCTTAGTCACCCAAAAAATAGTGTAATTCATGATCCACTTTTAAGCCCTGTTCAACTGCCTTAAGTCTCATAATCCATAAAGCCTCCGTTGGCAAAGTTGTAATTCCTGATTACCACCCCTAATGCTTGGCTGGACAGTGTCAATCTCATGAAATGTGAAGCCCTTATGTGGACCTTGTTTGACACAGGTGCGAGTATGTATGGCAAATGTGTACCTCTCATCCTCCTTTGGTAACATATACCAATGTTTAAGTACTTTACTAATATCCTGGGTATTTTTACTATATATAGATATGAGTCTAATCTGGTCAGTGAACGTCCTAGTCTTAGTTTTGTAATTCGTGAGTGTGTCTTCCCTTTTAAGTCTGAGGGCTCTATTATACGCTCCCTTGACTATGTTAGCGTCATATCCCCTCATGAAAAATCTCTTCTCAATATCTAATAGGTTAACTCTGAAATCTTCTTCTGAGCTGCGTTTCTCCTTGCTCGGACATTCTCGTCATATGGAATAACCTTTATTTGATATCTGGGGTGGGCACTGAATGCACGCAAGATTGAATTGCGCAGTGTCTCTTTGTGATACATATGACTCCCTAATTTGCCCCACATACATAAAGTTCAACATTCAGAAACTGAATCTTCGTTGTGTCCTAGTTAACAGTAAGTGACATGTTACATGTGTTATCATTTAAATAGGTAGTAAAGGGAAGCAGATCACTCTCAGTCCCTGTCCAGATAACCAGAACATCATCTATATAACACCCCTAATAGTAAATGTACTGAACCCATCTAGCACCCTCAGGACCCCAGAACCGCTCCCTCTCAAACCATCCCAAGAAAAGGTTGTCATAAGAGGGAGTGAATCTGCTGCCCTTCGCTGTATCACACATTTGATGGTACCATTTGGCCTCAAACAAAAAACATTGTTATCCAGGACCAGTCATATTATCTCAAGGAGTATCTCAGTATGTGAGAGGAATTCATTGGTCTTCTATTTAGAAAGTGTGTCTCGGCTAGCATTCCAAAGTCATGCATAATATTGGTGTACAAGGACACCACATCCAATATCAGCAGCATATCATTCTCCCATGCAATGTCACTAAGTATATTCAATACATATTAGGTATCTTGGATGTAACATTGTAAATTAGTCACAAAGTGTTGTAAATAACTATCTATAAACTGCGAAAGCTTTTAAGTTGCTCCCCCAATGCTGGAGACAATATGTCTACCCAGGGGGGTGATGGGGCATTTTGTGGACTTTGGGAAGTGTGTATAGACCCAGATATCTGGACTTTTCAGTTTTCAAGTAGAGGTATTCCTCCAAAGTTAAAAAACCAAAACAAACCTTTGTTATGCCATGTTTCGATCCTCTTATTGATCTTATCCGTGGTTTATGGCATTGTTGAGTTGATTGAGAATCTCGTTGTTATCTTTTGTTTATTCATCACTACTACACAACCCCCATTGTCTGCCTCTAATTATCGTATTATTATCCTGAAGGGCTCTAAGTGCCCTCCTCTCCTGTAGGTCCAAAATGTTTCTTACGTAGTTAGCTGTTCTATGTACAGGTCTTTCTTTAAGTTTGTCCAAATATCTACATACATTGTTAAAGAAAATGTCACAGTTGGTGTCCGGTGGAAGACAGTGTCCAGTTAGATTTTAGTTTGCATTTATTATCCATACTGTGGCCCACATCCATACTCAAAGCCCTGGCAGTATCTCTTATATTTAACGCTTGCTCCTCTGTATCTGAATGTGAAAGTAATGTAGTTGTGTCTGTGATATCTTGTATGGACACATTGCTCAGAGGTAACTCTTCTCTGGCTGGCGTTTGGTAAGGGGTTTGAGTTGCAAAGTATTTTTTTAGTTTAAGTTTTCTAACAAATTTAAAAACATCAACCTTCAGAATATCCAGAGCTAAAAGAATAAGTGGACAAAAGCCCAGACCTTTTTTTAAGTACTTTAATCATTGCTGTAGTGTCACATCTGAAAGATTCACCACCTTCACTTCCAAATTATTAGTATTAGAAAGAACATTGTTTACTTCTTTCATGTCCTTGCCCTGGTTTGCATCCCTACTATGTCTTTGGGCAAGTCCCTTGCTCCTCTTTCCTCTTCTTGTTTACCCATGTTTCTTGGGTGGGAGTTTGTGTTCCAATTGCCTAGCTGTATACGGTTCAGCTCTACTAAAAATTAAGTTAAGTATACGAGACGCAACTTTCTAGATACCCCTTTAACTGTTGTTAATGACATGTTCCATTGCTTGTCTGTCATCTATTGCCCAATAGCATTTGTCTATTTCTCTCTAAGCTCCGGATAGTTAGTAGTATGTGTCCCAAACAATGCCCTATATATCAGTGTGGCTGATTTCCGGCCTGTACTGTGCCTGAGCAGTAAACTCAACGTTCATCTACTTCCAGTTCCTGACGTTCTGGCCCCCAGGTAGCCTTCATTGTCTTAACTTGCACATTATAAGTCCGAAATTGATCCCATGCCCCCAAAGCCCTATTAGGTCTCTTTGTCCAGGTAAGTTTTTAGTAACCTATGGGCATACATATCTCCCAGAGTGACCACTCCCACCTCTGTCCAAGTCCTATTATTATAATGGGCTGATATTTTAGTGAAGTTCGGGTGCACCCATAATGGGTGAAGCCGAGAATATGGCGTGATAGCCCCATGGGGTTACTTGTATTTATGCCAGCAGTACTTGGCTGCACTGGCTAACTTACCACCTGGTTGTTGATCCTGGTGGGAAGGTATCAGTAGCCATTTGATGATCTTTCATCCCCTATTTCTCTCCTTACGTGTGCCCTCTCTAGGTTAAGAGCATGAGATAACCATCGAATTGGTCATTGCAACTGTGTGGCTGCATAGTATAGTTCGTAATGTGGGGTACTCGGTCCTCTCCTTGTCCGCTGGGTTGTGTAGTTTACTGAGGGCTGCCCATTTATGTCCCACCCCCCATATCAGATCGGACAATATACTGTTTAAGCCGGTGGAAAGAATCTTAGGCAGCTGCACTGGGAGCACCGAAGACTGAAACAGTAATCACAACATGATAAGCAGGGTTTTCCAGAAGTTTAGTTATTGTCTCTCTCCCGTCAGTGCTGCCCCCAGATGTCCCTGTTTGTTGTCCTCACCTAAGTGATATACGTTCAATTCTAGGTAGCGTAGCACATCAGGATTCCATTTAGGTCTTACATGTGGCAGTGTCTCTCTTTCAGTTGCTGACAGTCTTCTAAGTGAGAACAAGCATGTTTTGGCCTAGTTCAATTTACAGCCAGATTGGGCACCAAATTTGTGTAGCAATGCCATTATTCGCTGAAAATCCCTCAGCACATCACGTAGATAGAGCAGCGCGTCACCTGTGTATAGTGACACAATTTTCCGCCCCCCCATCTGAAAAGTCCCACTAGAGGTTCCATGGTAAGAGCAAATATTATTGAGGAGAGTGGATAACCTTGTCTGGTGGCTCTTGTGATTGCGAATACGTCAGAAATCTCATGTCCCATATGAATCTTTTCCATTGGACCAAAGTAATTAAGGTGTATCCACCACGTAATTTCCCTGATTCAGACCCATTCTTTCAAGTACCTTCATTATGTAAGGCCATCCCAGGGAATGGAAGGCTTTTTCAGTGTCTAATGACAGTGCTGCCTGCAGGCTACCTTCCAGGGGTGCAACCAGATATTAGGTGAAATAAGTGCCTTAGATTGCGAAACGTATTGCGGCCTGTTTAAAAAAAAATAATTAAAAAAAAAATAACATTTTAGTCTGGGGTGGACCTGGCTAGGTAAGCATGAACATAGTCTGTTAGCAGTGACTTTCCCTAGAATTTTATAGTCTGTATTTAGTGACCTGGTTTAGGTAATACTACCTTCAGCGCCTGTCTAGTGGTTGCTTGGAGAATTACCCTCTCTTGTGCATTCTTGAAAATTGCAGTACCTTCGGTGCCAATTTGACCCTGTATATAGAATATAATTCTATCAGGTGCCCATCATTTCCTGGGGTTTTATTGCATGGCATTTGGTCAGTGGCATTCCAGATCGCCTCTATTATGAGCGGCTCGTCAAACTCCTGCTGCTGTATTAGGATATTGCTTGGTATGGGATTCCTACTATGTATGCCTGGTGGGAGGAACTATCCATCCCTTCTAGTGCAGTGTACTGTATTTCATAGAAGTTGAAAAAGACCCCATTAATATCTAGCTTCCTGTGTGTTGAGGGTGTCACCCCTGGGTGCGTGTATGACCGCCAGTGCTGTTCTCACTTCATCTGTCCTTAGGAGACATGATTGCACTCATCCCTCTTTACCGCCCTCTGCATGCGATTTTGCCTTGTATTCTCTACAGTACAATCTACCCAGTCTGTCTGTTAGGGTTTTGTGTTCCTTCCTAAGGTTTTTGAGTTCCTGTCCGTCCTCTGTCCCTTGTCCAGTGTGTACTTCCTTTGCTATAATGCTGTGTTCTAATGTAAATAGTTGTGTTTGGATGGTGGATCGCACCCCATAGTTAATTCTGATACACATCCCATGAACCGCTGTCTTAAAGGCATCCCGCTCCACCCTTTTGTTGGACCCCTTGTTTTCCTCAAAGTATTGATCTGTATGTATCCCGATCATCTCCCGGAATGTTGGGTCGCCATAGGCTTGTGTTTGCGATCTCCATGTGGGTATTGGAGCCTGGGTTCTACCCCATTGTACCCCCATTTAGAGGGGCCTGTGATCAGACAACATGAGGCCCAGATACTCAGTAGTAAGTTTATGTACTTAGCCATCATTGTATTACAGGGCTGCAAATCGATTTGGGTGTGCAAATGATGTTCATATGAGTACTGTTAATTTTCAGCGGTTTGAGGGTTATGCACCGTTCTCTTAAAGTCTTAACGCCATGCCAAACATTTGTGCCACATGGAATCCTGGCACTCCCCCTTAAAAAAAAAAAAAAAAAAATGGCACATTTGATAATGAGATTTCTTGCATCACTTCCCAGAACTTAGGTTTCTTTATTCTCTTCAAGAGAGGGCATTCAGCTGCTGGTAATTTCTGATCTTGCTGAGACTGAGATCTTTGGCCACCATGCTTAGCTTTGCCTGGTGCTTTTCTGGTAAATGGTGCTTCCACAAGCCCCTGCACCCATTGCCACTGGAGTGATAGTTAAATGCCCTGTCGGAGGGGAAACAGAGCAAGTGAAGTGTTAGTTGTTTCTTTGCATGGATCAAGGCTATTAATCCTATCCTAGACAGAAGCACATTGTATGAGTCAGGTCTGTGGGGCTCTTGTTTTTGTATTTTTTTAAGCTAATTTATATGGGCAGCCTCTTTCCTGGCTTTTCCCTCTGGCTATTTTCATGAGGTCCTTTGACCTCCTAATCTGAAAATGGTCAACCTTTCATTCTTTGCATGCTATTGTCTAAAGCTTGCTCACGGGCGGCTGGGACACCTGTGAAACGGGTATTACTCTTTCACCAGACTGCTGTGTTGGATATTCTTTCTATTGTTTAGGGTCGAGCGCACAAGCACTGTAGTCTGCTGTATCTCTGTGTGGGCTTTTAACTACGCCCATCAGTTTCGTTGGTTCGTGGGCTTGCCTTTGAAAAATTGCTTGATTTTATTTGTGAACGGCATGCATATGTCTTGCCTTTTCCGGTGTTTAGCCCTCCTCGAGCGCACCGGCCAACTACTGAAAACATACAAGGCTCCATGTTTTCAGCTTGGTTTCTGGACTACTTTTTCGTTTTATTTCCTCTTGCAGCACATTTCGTCGATACGTTGACTGCGAGCAAACTTCTGTTTCCTTTTGTGTGCTTCTTCACGCTCATGGCATGGTGCTTTAAATCGGCTCACTTATGTAAAACTCTATTATTTTTCATTTTCATTTTAATTGACAATAAATGTCCGGTTAGGACTTAACAACGCCAATAACTCTAAGTCGAGCAAATTCGAGACCCATTGCATATTGCTTATTTCTTATTTTTGACATGGTCATTTCCCCCAGTCTCAAGTTGTTATGAACTTTCTTTCAGTTCACTTCCATTTTCGTTTTGGGGGCAATACTTCTTACAGGAGTTGCGGTATGGCAAGAACATCTTCTACTTCCTTGAGAATCTGTTGGCTCACAGATGATGTGGTATCCTAAACCTGTGCATTGTAGACCCTGCCTCGTTATGCTGTACCGTCACTGGCAGAAAAGAACATAAGTAAAAATGTCTACATAGGTAGTCTGTTGGTCTATATCAGTTTTTACTTTCAACTTATCCCCATCTTTTTCTAAATGATGATTTTTAGTGATGCCCAGGTCGTGTGAGGTAAGTTGTACAAACTCCTTGCGCTTTAATTAGTACCATCACTATTAAGCAGAATGTGAGTATCAAAGAGAAGGATGGCATTGTGTCCCTTGTGAATTAACAACAAAGTAGACTCCTAGCTGACATCCCCTTTGGAATTCTTTCTTTTATCAAGACCTTCTAGCACTGATTCACAGGTTGGGGACATGATTAAAGTCCTACTTTTAATGTTTGGAAGCCTACTTCTGGGTTTTGGCCAGGATGAAATTGTTCAACATTTAGTTTTCTCATAGTTTGCATCTTGTGTTGATGATTTCTGAGGAAGCCCCATGGTATCCAACCTTCACTTTTCTCAAACCAAATGTACTCAGACTGGTACACGAAGAGCTTGAGGAACAGTTCTTTGAGCGTGGGCAATTGGGGAGCTGGATGACCGGCAACTAATCTAGCATTCGGCCTCTTCCTATATGGCTCTGACAGGTGCAAAGGAAGATACAATCTCAGCAAGAACCACAAGGCTACTCCTGAACTTAATGATGAACTCGAGGGAATTCCAGGGCAGTGTCCAAAGAACCCATTAAGAAGCATGACCCTGATAAGCAAAAAAGATGTTACAATGACCAAATGCACAAGCCAGGTTTCTAAGCAGTGGGCACATTGTTGAATTGTATAGAGGTCATCTTGCACACCCAGATTGAAGGAGGGGGGTAACTTCAAATGTGCCACAGGTCAAGGTTGAAGTAAAACAGCAGCTGAGAGCTCAGGAGAATCAACTTGCACTATAGGGGACAGTTACAAAGCGTGATTGGTGAATAGACACAGTCAAGCTGGAAACCATTAGAGGAAAACCTACTCCCTCAACCTGCTCAGAGGACGGAAGCAACACACAGGGCGGGGGTGGACAGGAACGCAGTGGGCAAGAGAGGATGATAATGCAGGTGTGGAAAGCAACAAGGAGTGTAGGGATGGGGGAGGTGCAGCAGGCAAGAGAGAAGGTAGTAACGGGTGGAGAAAGAAACAGGGGTGGGGAGGGAAAGCAGTGAGTGCGAGAGAAGGAGGGGCATGTGAAGGAATCAACTCTGAGTTAGGTAGTGAGGAGAAGCAACAGATGAGAGAGGAGCACACAGGTAGAGGGAAGCAAGCACCTAGGGTGGGGAGGAGAAGCAGTGGGCGAGAGCAAAGTGAAGCAGGCGTGGCACAAACATACAGACGAGAAAGCAACATGGGGAAGTGCACATGAGTGAGCAACATGAAGGGGGCTGAGCGAAGAACTCAGGTGACAGAACAACATGAAGTTCAGAGGGGAGAGCGGTACACAAATGAAACACCGGGAAAGCACTTGGACTTTCATGGAGTGCTTAACACAAAAGCAAGCAAATAGTACTTGAAAAGCAAGCGGTGGAATCATAGAAACCAACCATTCAAAAGAAGGTAAAGAAGATATGATGCATGATTGGTACAAATGCAAGATTGACAAGCTGCGCCACAAATACGAAGCGGCAGATGAGTCTTAGGAAAGTCAACCAGTGGTTATCAGACATGCTCCAGACCCCTGTATGTTCTTCTGAGTCCACAGTATGTATTTTCTAACCAGACAGCATGTTGTGTTGTAGACTTGATGTAAAAAGTTATGAAATTCTCAAATTAAGTTGCTAGCATCACCTTGGTTCCAAACCCACTGCACTAAGTCAACCTTACCTTCCAAACCTGTCAGGTGTAGCAAAAATGTGATGAGATGTGGGGCAGAGACTAATTGATTATATATATGGGTGCATTCCATGATGGTGTGATAAAGT
This sequence comes from Pleurodeles waltl, assembly GCF_031143425.1. Taxonomy (NCBI): domain Eukaryota; kingdom Metazoa; phylum Chordata; class Amphibia; order Caudata; family Salamandridae; genus Pleurodeles; species Pleurodeles waltl. The sequence continues at coordinate 1,695,948,775 of NC_090440.1, forward strand.
GTTTGATGTGACATTGTAAAGCGTTGTTAAATAGTGGCTGGGCATCCTGGTTGGCACATTGGAATATAATGGTTTACTTAATGTTTTGTTTTTGTGCTGGTATATGATGTATCATATATTGTATGCTGTCAGTGGGAGTTACGGTTGACTTGGTAGTGTTGGTTTGGAACAGGAAGTGAAGATGGCACAATAACATTTCAAATTTATTTTAGTTCTGAAGAGGAGCCACTGTAAATAAGTATGTCAGACACTGGCACCTTCAGGTTTTTTCAGATTTTTTTTTTTTTTTTGGTTTAGTGTTCTTGTGTGTTGACGTGATGTTAATTGTGCAGATCTGTGATATTTGCTGTAATGCTGAGTGTACTGGTGTATGATGATGGGAGTATTGTTTTCAAATTGTGGTGGCAGTGGGTGTTGGGTGGGCCTATGCTGATGGATGTGAAGGCCCATGCTGATGGATGTGATAGCCCATGAAAGCAGGTGCGTTGTGTTGTGATGCTAGTTCTGTGGATTTATTATGGGGGAGTTATTGGCATTTGATGGTGGGCCTATTGGTGTATAGAGACAAATGATGGTGAGTGACAATTGGTATATGACAGTCCATGATGATGTTTGTGTAGCTGTTTTATCGTGGTTGTCGGACCGATGTCTGTAAAGTATATCTTTGCCACCACTGTTGGTTCTCTACAGCCCAACATGATGGCACTGGTCACCCTCTGTAAAGAGGGTGCATATGGTGTGTGTCTCCATGAGACGCAAAAGCTCATGTTCGCTGCGGTGGGGTAAAAAAAAACTAGAGTTTTCTGTGATGAACTCAAGCCAGGGGTGAACACTCTCCTGAGTCAGACATTTCCTCTGTGCCTTGAATGCCATCACATCAACCTGTAAGATTTTATAGATTGTTAATGGGATTATGGCTTCTTTAATTTCTCTCCAGCTTCATACTCTACCCCATGCAAGGTCAAATTTCAGTAGACCCCACCTCAGTGTTAATTTGAGAAATCCAATTCCTGTTGGTCAAAGGTGACATCCACCAAGTTCTTGACCTATAGAGGGGTGCTACTCTTGCTACTTCCTTGTGCCGAAAAAAGACAGACGTATGAGTCCCATATTGAATATCCAACCTTAGAAAGGCGTTCTGCAGAAGGCCAAGTTCAAAATGCTTACTCTGGCACGGATCCTCTCTGCTCTGGATCCAGGACACTGAATGGTGTCCTTGAGACGTACAGGACACATTTTCATATGCCCGACCTTTAGTTCCACAGAGGCAACCTGTAGTTCAGGAAGGGGTTGAAATACTTAAAATGTACTGTGCTGCATTTCGGCCTCACCGTTGCCCCCTGGGTGTTCACAAAGGTATTGATGGTGGGCACAGCTAATTTGTTTTTTAGTATTCCTGTACCTCTATGACTGACGACTCAAAGCTGGCTTACTGTTGTCAATGGCAGACGCCATGTGGATGACAGCCACTCTTTTGACCTTCTTGGGGAGCCAAAGCCTAGTGAGAACTCAACACAGACTTCTGTTCATAGGGCTGTCGATGCACCCCCTTTACGCCATAGGTCAACCACATCAGCATTCATCAGAGACTACCCAGATTTCAAACCCTGCATAGGAAGCTCCACGGACTGATTATGAACGGTAGCATGGGGAATTAACAAAGAGGTTGTACCTGGGAAGTAGCCCAGGCTCATTCTCCAATTATTGTTGAAAGTTATCAGTACCCCCACCATCATTAGCCACTAGATGTAATATTATGTGTGGTTTTGCATTGTGAGTAAAGTACTTCTTTTTCAATAAGTAAACATTGGCTTGAAAAGGAGTTATTTTCCTGCACAGCACCTCCCTGATTAAGATTTGGACACTTCGTCTTTGCTACACGGTAGGTGAAGTGCTAAAAGAGTGTACTTGGAGCACAGTTTGGGGTTCAAAAGTAAGGTTAAGCCACAGGACATCTGTGGTAATGGGATTTGACCGATACAGAGACCAGCAACCCTTTTTTGCCCTGCCTTAGGACTACTGAGAGACAGTCCTTACAGAAAAGCAGAAAGTTGCTGAAACTCTGGGAAGGGTTCAGTAGAAAACTCGTCAAATGAGAGTGCTGTGGACCCGGGCTGTTGGAGTCCCTAATTATACACTTCCCCCAAACTGCCCCCTAGTTTTGTAGTTACCAGAGACAGTCTTCTCCACCCCACATTAAGGCCTCCTCTACCAGGAATCACCCCATTAGGTAGGTTAGATTTCGCAAAGACAGAGAAACCTGAGCTAGAACAGCAGAAAGCTAAGAGAGTGGCAGGGAAAGGCAGGGGTGTTTGAAATAAATAAACTATGGTTATCCCGCCTGAAAGAAGAGGAGAGGTGAATTGAGAGACAGGAGGAAAGGGCATGGGAAGGTAGAACGAGGCAAAAGGAGAGGCAGGAGAAAAAAAAAAGATAGAGAATTGAAGAAGGAGCAGCTAGCTCACATTGGCAGCAGAAAAATTAGGTTAGCTCTCAGCATCATGATTGCCCTCTCCGAGTCCAAGGATTCCACCACTAAAGTACTAAAGAAGTTGGTGCTCTTGTTTGTGCCTGGAACTGAACTTCTAATTTTTTTGCATCGTTTACAGATTACATGCAAGACACAAAATCTCCTTAAGTTCAAGGCAGATAGTCTACTTAGTCATCTCCTTTTAAAAGGCTTGAAGTAGTTGGAGGGATGCTTGAGAATAGCAGTCTAACTTATGAGTGTATCAAGGATGTATGGGGCGCACTTCTTGGCATAGCTGTCAGTCATATGATGTTGTCTGCAACAGCAACAACAAGGTGATGGATTGAATGCTTGAATTAATCTCAGCCACTGACACCCGTGATCACTGTGCCATATGACTTAAGCCACACCATTCTGATGAACCTCAAGTAGGGAAAAACTGTCTGGGATTGTTTGTGGTTTCTTCTTAGGGGCTCCTCGCTTGGCTTTTTTAGACCGACTGTTCCCATGAGGAACTGGATCAGTGCTAATTGACATATGGCGAACCTTTGGCTAGAGTGGCATGGTGGGCAAAAAATGATGGTCCGGAATGCCACCTGGAGCGATCCCCAGTGGCTGTGATTAATTCAAGCATTCCATTCATTACCTTGTTGTAGTTGACATCCTTGAGCAAGAACGCCTCCAGTGCCCTTCCTTATCAAATGGTCTGCTCGCTCACTCAAACAAGGTTCTAGGCAGCCCCTCCTGGGCAGTCGTTGTCAGAGTTCCCAGGTTTCTTGTCCCAAACCTGGTGGTAAATATCCCAACCGTGGAGCGCAGAGTTTTTCTCAGTTACTAATGGTGTGCCAAGGTGTTCAGGTATTTAGGGTCAAGAAATTTAGTCACACTGATTAGAAACATGAGGTATGAACCTCTAGTCAAGTGGCAGTCAGTAGTTGTGAATTCTAACAGTCAGGAAGCAGCCCCCTGCATTTCTGCAGCCTCTTTGTGCTACTCTTCCCTTCAGCCCCCTATATGCCTCTTTGTGTTTCGCGACTGACCTCTGTGTGCCCTGGCACTCTGCTGCCCCTTTGTGTGCCCCCACCGCCACAGAAGCACTTATGTACATGCCTGCCATGTTCCTGCAGCTCCTGTGTGTGCACAATGTCTTCAGGCCACTGTGTTAAGCCCTCACTCCAGAAGTTGTGGGATGTGTAGCCCTGTCTGCCCGGCCCTGCTCTGAACCCCTCTCTGTGCCCCCCAGTGGGAAGCGTTGGCACTACATATAGGTCTGGCCTGTAGCAAAAATGTTAGCCAGTTCTATCTTAAAAAATATATATATATATATATATATATATGTTCGATGGCATGTGTAGCTGCAGATACACATGCTGTGCATTATCCTGCCATCTAGTGTTGGGCTTGGAGTGTTACAAGTTGTTTTTCTTCGAAGAAGTCTTTTCGAGTCACGAGACCGAGGGACTCCTCCCTTTCGGCTCCATTGAGCATTATTGCTCCTCGAGAGATCATCGTGCTGGTCATATGTCCTGGATCCTGCTGATACTGTTAGCATGTTGGTCCCTACCAGTTTGGTATCCTTGTGGGTTTCCCCTGTGGATTACGTTTTTTAAACCATGTGAACTTGTAGAGTGAGAAAGCATAGCTTCATTTAGCTATATCCATGTGTTAGTCCTTCATTTTGGACTACAAATTTGAAGTTGGAGAGTGTTTAATCCAGCCTGTAAGGGATATCTAAGTTCTTTCATATCTAAGGCAGATTACAAGATGTACGTATGCCAATTATACTGAATCATAAAGTCCTGATGGAGGTGTATTTATATTTTTCTTCACTCAACGAAACGCGCGTCGGCTTGTAAATTGGCATGTCTTGAACATTGGCATGAAGTGTTTGAAATTGGCAAATTTGAAGCCCTGACCAGGATTAGCTACCATCAGGCCTGTAACACGAGAACTTGAATCAGGAAATTATAACCTAGAATTGGCTGTTATTATGTCGAATTTTATACAATCCAAACTACAACGCATAATTGTAGCATCAAAGCAGTAACTTTATTGTGCTGTTTAAATATCCTCTCATGTATGAGGCGGTTGTAAATTTGTATGTAAACTATTCTGTGATTTTGTTGGTTCTGTGTTACTCGTTTATTTTTGCGTATTTACTGTTATGTTATTTATGTTTTCATATATGTATGTTTCATTTAGGGTAGGGGGTTGTATTATATTTTTTTGGTTGATTCTATGTTGATTATATTATGTGCGAACTGAATGTTTAATTAGTTATAATAAATATCTAAATTGAAATATATTGCATGTTGTATATTTGAATTTAAGATTTCCATTCCTATGTTTGCTATGTTAATGGAGAGTAAACTACGTTATACTCATAATATTGTTGTGAATGTAGACCAGAGTTTCTGTAGTTGGGAGTGTATGTATTAAGGAGTGTGTTTTTTTTTTTTTTTTTAATGTAGTTGGGACTATGTACAGAGAAAAGTGCAGTTAGGAGTGCTTGCCTAATTGGAAGTCTGTTTTTGGGGGTGTGTGTATGTGCTATTCACAATCTTTCAAGCAGTTTGCATTTTTACTGTTGGTGAACATTGTGTGCAAGCAAAAATTATGTTTGTGCTGATTTGCTTGTATGTGCAGTTACAGTTTGTAAATGCTTACCAGCATATCCATTATTTTTCACTCACGCTGGTCAATATTGCCTTATGTTTCCAGAACGGCTTAGCAGATTTTCCTAACCGGAGAAAAACTACTGACCTTTGAGAAAGGCAACTGTGCTATAAAACTGTAATGATAATCTATTCAGCATTATTTGAGTCATGCACTTTGAAAAATGTCATACAGGACAACCCATTATAATGCAAGTGAAAAATGAGTTTGGAATCTCCAATATAACTTTGCGACTGTTTGACCCATCAGCACCACATTTGGCACTCTTTTAACTGTCCCCAGAATATTTGATGCACATTAGTAGTAGATTAAAGCTAACAAGGATTTTCTTTGTAGTGAGGTGTAACCTTTCCAGAGGTGCAAGAAGCTATATAGTTCAGCTTCTAAATTCCTGTTAGCCAAATAAAGTGTAAATATATAATGCAACAGTCAGATACTTTAATTACAAAATACTTCATTTTCAAGCTTTCATGACGACTGTGACTATTACAGAAATGACTATCACAAATGTTTGCCACAGATGAGTTAATCCCTATCAATCAATGATAGTATTTGTGGAGCGCGGCTTATAACCCTGGGGGCATCCAGGCACTAAGGGTAGTCGTTGTGAGCCTGGGTTACTTCTCAAAGAGCAAAGTCTTGAGTTTTTTCCTGAAATAGAGGAGGGCGTGTAAGGAGTGGAGATGGGAGGGGGGTTGTTCCAGTTCTTGGCCCTTAGATAGGCGGAGGCGCGCCCTCTGCAGCGGCTATGTTATATTCTCGGGACGAGGGTGAGGGTTGTCAAGCGGAGCTTCATGGTTTACTAGTGGAAGGAAAGTGTGCGATTGATTAGCTTGATGTTGTGGAGGGCTTTGTAGGCAATGGTGAGAAGTTTGAATTTGCATCTTTTGTGCACTGGCATCCAGTGTAGACCTCTGAGATGGTGGGTGATGTTGTTTCTTTTGGTAAGGTCCAGGAACAGTCTTAATGCTGTGTTCTGAATGGTTTGGAGGCAGTGGAGGAGCTGGGCAGGGGAGTCCGACGCAGAGGGCATTTCCGTAGTCTAGTCTGCTGGTGATGATGGCTTGAGTGACAGTTTTTCTGGTTTCTATAGGGATCCGTTTGAAGATCTTCTGTAGCATGCAGATGTTGTGGAAGCTGTAGGAGGCCACTGCGTTTATCTGCTGTTTGAATGTGAGGTTGCTGTCGATTATGATGCAGAGGTTGTGGACATGGTCAGTTGGTGACGGGGGTTGTCCAAGCGTCGAGGGCCTTTGAGTCGTCCCAAGGGGAGGGATTGCTTCCAAAGATGATCACTTCCTTCTTGTCCGTACTCCGTTTAAAGCAGTTGAATTTCATCCAGTCAGCAATGTGTGTAATGACCTGCCTGAAGTTGTCTCTGGGGGTGGCGTGGTCTTTGACAAGGGAGAGTTATTACTTTGGTGTTTGTCAGTGTAAGAGATGATATTGAGTCCATGGGAACAATCAGTCCCTGCCAGTGGCATTACGTAGGTGTTGAAGAGGGTGGGGCTGGGAGAGGATTCCTGGGGGATGCCCCTTATGTTGCTCTTAGGTTCTGAGGTGAAAGGTAGGAGGTGGACCCTCTGAGTGCAGCCTGAGATGAAGGCGTAGATCCATTTGAGGACATTGACTTGGATCCCCATGTCAAGGAGTCACGGCCACGTTGTAGAGGTCTAAGAGAATCAGGGTTGCTTTTTATCCATGGTCGAGGAGGGACCTGATGTCCGTTGCGGTGATAAGGGCGGTCTCGGTTCTGTGGTTGGAGTGGAAACTCTTTTGGGAGGAGTCAAGTAGGTAGTATTTTTCTAGTTGTTCGAAGAGCTGTTTGTTGATGTTTTTTTCCAGGAACTTGGCTGAGAAAGGGAGCAGAGAGATGGGGCAGTTATTTTTAGGTGTGCTGGGGTCGACAGAAGGTTTCTTCAGGAGGTGCTTGACCTCTACTTGTTTCCATGCTTTGGGGATGGTGGCAGTCCTGATGGAGATGTTGAGAATGGGGGAGAGGATGCTGCTGATTTCCTTCTGGCCCAGGTTAAAGATGTAATGTGGGCAAGGGTCGTGGGTGTGCCGGAAGGGGGTTAAGGTCATAAGGGTGTCTGTTTCCAGAATGGATAGTGGCCTCTAGTCTGTGGTGGGGTGGCTGGGGGAATCCTCGGACAGGGTCAGAAGGTGTTTGATGCTGGTGGGTTATGGTTGAAAGTCACTGTAAATGGCTGTGATTTTGTCATGAAAGTAGTCGGCTAGTGAATTGTAGAGGACCTGGGTGGGTTGGATAGTGTTTTCGGTGGTTGCTGGGCAGGAGAACTCTTTGATGATCTTGAAGAGTTCCTTCATGCGGTTGGTGCTCTCCTCGATGCGGCTGAGTAGGGCGATCTTTATTGCTTCTTTGAGGCAGAGATGATATTTGTTCAGCGCAACTTTGAAGGTAAACTGGTCTGCGGGGTCCCTACTACCTCATCACGGTCTAGCCTTTTGCATTCTCTCTTCCGTGTGTGTAGTTCGGGGGGAACCAACTTGTGGGCTTGTTGGATCTTCTGGGGGCAGAGTTCCTTGTGGGGGGCACTTTGATGATTATCCATTCGGGGAGATTGCTGGTGTCTTGTTTGAGGTTGCCTGAGAGGATGGGTGTGCTGGCCTGGAGGGTGGTATCCATTGGGTCTCTGTGACTTTTCCCCATCTGCAGAGGGGGGAGGGCGGTTGGGGTGTGTCGGACGGCTCCAGTCTACTGGTTATGGCAAAGTGTACCAAGTGGTGGTCGGTCCATGTGGGCTCCATTGTGTGGCTCAATATAATTTTTTTCGCTGGTTGTGAAGATGGGGTCCAGGGTGTGTCCTGCAGTGTGTGTGGGACTGGTGACTAGTTGAGTCCGATGTTACTTAGGTTGTCGAGGGGATTGGTAGTGTTGTGGTCTCTGGGGTCATCTAGATGGAAATTCAGGTCTCCAAGGAATAAGAAGTCTGTTCAGTCAACGGATAGGGGGGCGATGAGGTCTGTGATGGCCTTGCAGAATGCGGGATGAGAACCTGGGGGTCTAGACGTGAGAGTTCCTCTGATGGTTGTTTTGACATCATTTTGGATTCTAAAGTTTAGGTGTTCCATGAGGTTGGACACCTCTTCGAAGGTGGTGCACGGGAGGCTGTCCTTATGCTATGCCTCCTACGTGCTTGCTGTGTGGATCAGCTTGTATCTCTGCGTGGTGGCGCAGGTGATGTTTGGGACCGAGGTGGGAGTGAGTCAGGTTTCGGTGATGAATATCTGGTCCGGTCTGAGTGTGGATACGGTGTCCGAGATTTCTGTGATGTGTTTGCAGAGGGATTGTGTGTTGAGCAGCAGTCGTTGGAGTTGTTTCTCAGGTTTGGAAGGTGGCTGTGCGGGTGCGGTGAAGGTCGAGATGTTACAGGTGAAGTAGCATTGGAGGCATGTGAAGGGTTTGACTGATCCTGGGGGAAGGGATGCAGCAGTTGTTGTCCCGGTTCCTGGGGGCCAGGGCCCAGAGTTCGGCAGTAGAGTATCGGGGATGTTGGGCGAACCAGGGTTTCTGGCGCTGGGCGCATTCCAGACATGGACAGGCACAGACAGGCTTGCCTTGAATAGGTTTATCAACCTTCAGATGTGCCCAGAGCTCTGTATGCTCTCCTTTGAGTTCAGGTGTGCGCCACCCTCGTATCACCCACACGTTTCACACTGATGAACTTATCATCCTGAGTGGCTCTGAACCGTCTTTGCTTCTGCTCTACTTTGAACCGTCTATGCTGCAAAACACCACTGGGTTTAGCTGGGAGCATTAGCGATAAGAGCACCTTCCAATTATTATTGGATGCTGAGAATCCTAATGCAAGCAGGGGTGTCCATGAATCCACTTTAGAATCTGCTTACAATATCTTATTATTATTGTTATACATTTTTGTTTTTGTGCAGCCTTTGGAAAAGAAGATCTCTGTTGACTTCCTGAAAAGTGTTGAAGAGACCTACAAGAAATCTTTCCTGCCCCAGATCAGGTGAGCAGATTCAACACTTTGTGCCTTTGCCGACAAAGTCCATGGACAGGTTTGCACAGTTTTTTTGTCCATGCCCCTGCACATAACTCACCAGCATTTTCCCAGGTTGAATGAGTGGAGTCCAAATCCTTTTGCCCAAAGTTAGTGTACAGCATCCAGTTCCTGCCCTGGCCCAGAGAACACATTTTCATTTCTGTCTGCCTCCAGATATTTGACAATAAACCCTTCTCTACCTATCTACCCCACGTCAGATGTGGAGACTCGCACTTCTGATGGTGACGAGAGACACACTTCTGATGATTAAGACAGTATCCCACTGGTGCATGTTTTTGTCGAGGGCTAAGTGGATATGTATGGATGACAGGGCCAAAGTCCTAGAAAGTGAGAAAGTGGGATTGTGTCTCAGTGACCCGCATGGCTCTTGGAATAAGATTCTTGTACATATTAATGCAATCGAAAGCCAACTTGTAATGCTTGACACCAGCTTCCTGTCAACGCTAAATCTTCATTACACAGCATTATGCCTTTCTCTGAGGCCTTTGTATGTATAAAGAGACTATTGGATAAAAAAATAACATTCATTGTGAGTTCTGTGTGGTAGTAATAGTATTTTAATTTGGATTTGTATAGCACTTCATATGCTATTATGGGAGGCTGAAGTGCATTTTTTGGTCAAGTAGCATGCTGCGCAGTCGCGAGTGATTGTTTGGAAATGTATTGTACTTGCTGTGTGTTTTACTGTGGGAAGCATTCTGGTGTTGTATGTAGTTGACTAGAGTGGTGCTTTTGTAGTGTTTTGGGTTGCTGCACTTATGTTTGTGATGGGGAAGGAAGAATGAGATAGAAGACACATTCAGAATATATTTACCGGCTGCTTAAATTTATACAGCAGTTAGGACACTCACATTAACCGTGTATGTCTTGTGGATCTAGGTAAGAGAGAGAGGGAGGATAAAGATCACTGAAATCTGCTTGGATTGGCTACATTGCGATCATTCCTTAGACAAGTTGTTGTTTTTAAAGACTTTAATGAGTTATAAAGTGTCTAATTTTGAATGTGGTGAGAGATGAGGGGCAGGACGGGGGGGTAGATTATATTTAAGTTTCCGGCAATGACAGCTGTATGGCAACTCTTTTCATACATTGGATTTATGTCTTTAGGACCAAGTTGCTTGGGTAGGTGGATTGATGGTAAATCTCTTATGTAGGCATTTCGTATGCTAGTTGTAGTCTGTTCTTGTGATAGCCAGCTGGGCTAGAAGCATTTTATAATGACCGTCGGTAGCCTATAACTTTCATCTAACCTGAAATGATTAGTCCGCTTTGGTAGAGTGAACTTGAGGTGATTTCAAAACATTTATGTACTACTGTTCTCCAGCCTGTACTGAATACTGCTGGTCATAGAGTCCACATCCAATTATGGTGATTTCTGTGACTCTTGTAAACAGCGGTCCTCCCTCTTGTGTGGACTGCAACAAGTGGTAGTCGAGTCCAGCTATGGTGTTCCTGTAGCTATTTGACACTCTTGGGCAGAGTGTCCTATTTTTATCTTGGGTGTTGCTTGGTTTTGATGACAAGGGACCACACTGTTCTGCGTCTTTACCTTGAAGAACCAGATTTTTACATGCTTTCTGAGCTTCAGATGGTCTTTTGCATTTCGTATATATTTGTTAGCAAGGTGTTCGAAATTTTTGCAGCCTTTATAGGGGAATGCATGTGTGTCCTCTGAGAAGAAGAAACAATGAGTCAAGTTGCTAGTCTTGCACATAGTGTCCTGACCTGAGGTCAGTGTTGGAATTTTCCATGCGTGCATTGCATGTGATAGCCAGCTGGGCTAGAAGCATTTTATAATGACCGTCGGTAGCCTATAACTTTCATCTAACCTGAAATGATTAGTCCGCTTTGGTAGAGTGAACTTGAGGTGATTTCAAAACATTTATGTACTACTGTTCTCCAGCCTGTACTGAATACTGCTGGTCATAGAGTCCACATCCAATTATGGTGATTTCTGTGACTCTTGTAAACAGCGGTCCTCCCTCTTGTGTGGACTGCAACAAGTGGTAGTCGAGTCCAGCTATGGTGTTCCTGTAGCTATTTGACACTCTTGGGCAGAGTTTCCTATTTTTATCTTGGGTGTTGCTTGGTTTTGATGACAAGGGACCACACTGTTCTGCGTCTTTACCTTGAAGAACCAGATTTTTACATGCTTTCTGAGCTTCAGATGGTCTTTTGCATTTCGTATATATTTGTTAGCAAGGTGTTCGAAATTTTTGCAGCCTTTATAGGGGAATGCATGTGTGTCCTCTGAGAAGAAGAAACAATGAGTCAAGTTGCTAGTCTTGCACATAGTGTCCTGACCTGAGGTCAGTGTTGGAATTTTGCATGCAAGTTTCTTGGTTCTTTCCATTTGGCTGGCTCTTTGAAAGATGCAAAATGACTTGAATGCCAAGCTTTGTGTTTTGAAGCACTTGTTGTGTATGTTCTCTTGGGTTGAGGTGTAGGGACATTCTTGCGGAAGTAGAAAACTTCTAGGTAGGACAATTTGCTTCATCTACCCTCACTATTACAAGGGTGAAAATGACCAGTTCGTTCTGATGTCTTGAACATCTGTTGTTTTCTTTTTCTAAGAGCAAGTAACTTATCATTTCTTCAAGGGAAGGTGCGTTGTAGTGTCCACATTGTGTAGAAAGTGCTCCCACTGGCATGTGGGTTTTACGATAGTTGTGAGTCCATGACTACCTGAGGTTTCATACTTCACTTGAAGTCGCTGGTGTTGCCTCCAGTTCTTTTGGCGAAATGATTACAGTTTGGAAATTGTTTCATTCTCCACAGGCTATGGGTTTACTTATTGCTGAGTTAAGTGTGAGATGATTGGTTATCATCCGTCCATCAGTGGCTTAGGTACTCAAAGGTGAGTTTATGTTATTAGCATTTTCCAGTTTTAGGGTGATGTGTGCAGTCTACGTATTTGTAACATGAGGTGGAATTACCAAATTTGGTTTGGTAATTTGGTGAAGTAATGGTTGAACTGGAACAATTAAATGCTTGAATCTTGTTTGACCCCACTGATAGAATTATGAGCAGGTGAAGTGAATGGTACATGGTTTTGTCTGTTTCTGTGGTAAGAACATATCCATTTTAAAGTGTGTATGCCCTTGTATGCCAAACTTTTCTAGGCTGAATAGTCCTATCTGAGGATGGACTGTATTGAGGACCGCTGATAGGTCCAAATGAATTAGTGCTGCCTCTCCATTTTTGTTCACTGGTTTCACAGCTATATCAGTGCCAACTATCTGCCTCTTGCTAGGCTGAATCCAGATAGTTGGTTTGAGAATAGCTTCTTGTTCTTAAGAAAGTTGGAGATCTGGAAAAAAAGACTGGTCTTTTTATTAGTTTCCAAGGAACTCGCAGAGATTGAGCTTGGTAATCACTCTGCAGGTGACAGAATCTGATTGCTCAAGGTTATTTTTCTTAATGAGTGGCCTAATGAAGAGCTTTAGTTTGCATGGAAACGATCCTGTATCTCCCGAACTGCTGCCAATTTTCCCTGACATTGATCTAGCACAAGTGTTTAGGACAATGTTTTTGAAAATTGTTTATGTGATGGCATCTGGAGTTGCTTGCTTTGATTAGGTTGGATGGCTGTTTGATTAAGGTTGTGGGTTTTTGGTTGTTTGTTTCTTTAGTTACACTTTTTTTGTCCTTTGTATTCGTACATGTTGTTTTACTCCTGAAGTAGAGTGTTTTCTTTTTTTTTTTTTTTTTTTTTTTTTTAAGTACTATAGATAAACATGTTGCAGATTGCAACCCAGAAGGGTTTTGATGATAGCATTAACATGATATCCATACTGGGTTTTGATTATGGTTTTATCATGGTGTGCATACTTGATCATGGAATGCTGCAAGAATCCGCTACAGTTCTTTTTAGGGGCATTTTCTTTTGGAAATTCGTTTTCAGTAAAATAATTTCTTGGCAGTTTTGATTGGTTATTTGTACTGCGTTATGGCATAGAAAAAAATATACCATTTTTGGCGTTCTGAATCTGCAGTTTCTTTATTTTCATTGTCCTGTTAGGCATTTTCTTCTGTTTAGACCAGTATTTCTCTTTAATGTATTTTGTGTAAAACATTGGTTAGTCAGTCTTGGAACTCTGCTTCTTCTGTTTGATGGGTGAGTTGTTGATGAGACATGATTGCAAGGTTTAGTTTCTTCCTTTGTCTGCAACTGTTATTGCCCTTGGTTGCCTCTGTTGATGTTGGCTCTGAGGTTGAAGCAGTTCTACCAGGTTATTTTAATGCTGTCTCTTGCCTGTTATTTCTCTGTTCATTCTTAATTAGATGTGCATAACCCTATAGTATAGAGAAAACCTAAGTTCATTTAGTGTGGAGAGCCAAGAATGATAGATAAATGTGAATGGTGCAAGTCCAGTGACAGGTTTGTTTGTACCTACTTTATTTGTCTACAAAGTGATACCAAAAGTGGATTTGGATAATTGTCTGTGGGGTAAATTTGGAGCAAACTATTGCAACCCAGACGTAGATTGTTTAAGGATGTAAACTCAAGACTGACTGTCCCAGCCTAGCTTAAGTTATCTGTGTGATCAAACAAGGGCTATGATAGGCCCACAACTACTGGACAGTGCATGGGGTAAACTTGGGTGCAGAGTTAGTCGAGACGTACTGGATGGTCAGGGGTTAAACTTGTGGCCATATGTATCTCAACCTAGTGATTTGACCGTGGAGTGAACCAAGAAGCCCCTGTTATTTCAGCTTACCCAGGAGCAGTGTTTGTGGTTTAGAGGCAGGGGTTTTGGCAGATGTTTTGGCCTTGGCTCCTTCCCAGCCTAAACAGAGAAGACACTCTTAACCTCTCCGCCCTGTGTGTGCTGCCTTGGCCGGATGTCCTAGGAGGGGAGGTTAAGTGGTGTATGGAATGCCGCAGAGCAGGTTCTGCAGAGATTCACAAGGCCACATGATTGGGCCATTCGTCTAAGACTGCTTCTCTAGTACAGGTTGGGAGCAATTAAGGAGAAAGCAGCAAGCCCCAAACAAAGAAAGTCTGGAAAAGACAAAAAATAGGAAAGAGAGGGAATTCATACACTGGCTGAAACAGAATGCTGTTGTAGTGTGCCACTTCATTGAGTAGTATTGGGTGCACAATTACTGCATTTTTTAAAATGTGTATTTAGATATTTGCTTTTTCGTTTGAGGGATCTGCACATTGGCTGTAGGTGTTAATATTTTGCTTGGAAGGGTCCTAGTAGGCTGTGGCATGAGATTGAGTATGAGGTCTCTAATTCGTAGGTGAATGGTGCCTGTGACTATCAGGATTGAACTAGCAGTGTCAAGGTCTTGAGCATGTGGTGTTGGCATGAGGGAGATCTTTACTTTTCATGGCTGTATTAGACAATGCCATGGTGCTATGTAATAGGTATAAATGCATTAGAAATATTTTAGTCCTTTCTCTACATTTTGAAATATCGAACACCTGTCCTTTTCCTTTGTAATGGGTGATCTAGCATAGTTGTACTTCATTAGTCAGTTTATGAGGTCTCAGGTATGTGGTCACTATGCATCATAGAGGCTGCATTATACTCTTTTTTTTAGTTGCAGAGGGATTTTGCATTTTGGGTGCTTTAGACCACCCTGTGGCCTTCATTGTTATTTGTGGAGTAACCTTATTCCCACCCTAGATCCCCATACATCTCACTTTGCAAGATTCCTGAGATCCGATTTCAAATTAGATTGTTTAAGATGGACCAGTTAATAGTGGGTTTCTATCACGTGAAGTTCCTTGAAAGATCCTTTGGAGGATTGTGGATTCCTACTACTAGATAGGGCTGTTTTGGGAGAATGTGTTGTCCTTTTCCTATCATGAGCTGCACAGACATAAGACCGAAATCGACCCCTCTATTCCTGACTGCAACAGGGCAGGCATCCTTTGCCTTAAGGAAGGTATTGAGGTGGGAATTCTTATTTTCATGAATAAAAACAATGGGACTCTCCTTTTTTTGAGGAAACTGTATTAGTGCACAAGATTATTAATTTTTGGAGAGCCCTTTTAGGGACCATTTTTGCAGACATAACTCCAATTGGTAGTGTGTTGGCGGAACCTATATATTTTCTTGAAACTGAACTATTGCTCCACTAGTTCTGCAAACCTAAAGGCCACACATAAAAATATTCTGCTTTGTTGTAGGGGTGGGCTCTACCGGTGGAATTCAGAGTTTGGCCACTCTGCGCTCCGCTTTGAGTGCTGAGCTTGGCAAAGACTCTGCCAGCCGCCACGTGGCTGAGTTTACTGCCTACCCCAAAGCTGCTCTACGGTGCCTGTTCGGAGAGGCTGTTGTTTTTATCACTGGAATAAAATGGATTAATTGGATTCAACTTCTCGTCTGTCTGGTTGCCGTTAAGGTGTACGGGAAAAGGAGGCAGGGTTTGCATGCCAGCGTCCTTAGCTCGGCTTTCATCGCTTTGCTGCCATACTCTGTGGATGTTGTTGCCTCCTGGGCTCTTGCGCCTGACTGAGGGGTAGTCGTTTTAGTGTAGCTGACTCAAAGGAAAGAGAAGATGTCAGGAAAGTTAGATGAAAAGGGTGCTTGTCACCCTCTGTCCTGCTGCTTACGCCAGGGTAGATGTGCAGACTATTTGCATCTAATCATGAATCAGTGAAAGTCATTATGCAGTTTTTTTATATGATGTTCGATGTGAGGATTTACCACATCTGAACGGGCGTAGCTATCAGCAGTGCAGTGAGTTCAGTGACACCAGGGTCCAGGGGTCTGAGAGGCCCACTGTGCCCCAACTTTAGCTGTTTTTATGGTCAAACCTGCTAGCGCATGCGTCTCGCTTGCAAGACTGTTGTTGTGTACAGTAAAGGACATGGAGCCCGGCTGTCGCTTACTATTTGTTGGCTTGTGTGGCACTTTTCTTTACAGCCTTGTAATTTGTCACTGCAGCCATTATTTCCGTTTCTCTGTGTGGAGCAGGGACCAAGCACTGATTGATTCAACTTAATCAGTGACTGTCTGCTGCTCCCGACCAGTTTGAGGTACTATTTTGTTCTTTTTACCTTCTTGTGCCGTGCAAAAAGAAGGGTTGCGACTGTCAAAAACATGCCCAGCAGGACAAACAAAATCGCAAAGTTTTGTTTTTATAGCTAACTTTCTTTTGTTTTGCCAAGTCGTCTTTTCTCCCTTTGCATTCATGTTTTCTTTTGTTTTTGCTCGTAGACGCCGTTCTCAAAAGGTGGTGATTATTTTATCTAAATATTGCAAATCAACATTGTTCCTTTATTATATATACTTTCTGAAAATATGCTTTAACACACAATCGTGCAGTACACCCCAATTCACCCCACTCCAATCGGCCCCACTGCAATCCACTCCACCTCACCCCACACCAGTCCACCCCAACCCAACCCACTCCTCCCAACCCACCCCAAACTAATCTTCCCCACTCAAGTTTGCCTCATACCAATCTAAAACATTCTACACCTCTCCAAAACAGTCTTCACCGATCCAGTCCAAAAAAACTTGCCACACTCCAATCCACCCACTCCAGTCCAAAACAGTACTCCCCACTTCAATTGAAAACAATATGCCCCACTTCCATCTCCAATCTGCCCAATCCACAACAATCTACCCCACTGCAATCTACTGCACTCCAGTCTTCCCCACTCCAATGGAAAATGGTCTGCCACACTCCAATCCGCCCTACGCCAATCTGCTGTACTCCAACCAAAAACAATCTGTCCCACTCAAATCTGCCTCACTCCAGGCTCTCTCACTCCAGTCCAAAACAATTTGCCCCACTCCAGTCTACCCTACTCCAATCCAAAACAGTCTGTCTCACTCCAGTCTGCTGCACTCCAATCGAAAACAATATGCCACTCCCCAGTCCACCTCACCCCAATCCAATCCATCCTAGTTCACTCCACTCCAATCCTCCCGCGATCCAGTGCACTCCACTCCCATCCAATCCACTCCAACCCAGTTCACCCCACTCCAATCCACCCTAATACAATCTGCCTGACTCCAGTCTGCCTTACTCCAATCTGCCCCACCCCAATCCAAAACAATCCGCCCCAATCCAGTCTGCCCCATTCCACTCCATTTCAGTCTGCTTAACTTTAACCAAAACAATCTGCCTCACTCCACCCTGCTCCCTCTCCAATCCAAAACAGTCCACCCCAATCCAAAACAATCTGCCCCACTTGAATTTGCCCTACTCCAATCCGACCCACTGAAGTCCACCATAATCCGCTCTACTACAGTCCAGCCCACACCCCAGTCCAATCTACCTCACTTCATTACACTTCACCCAATCCACTCAAGTTCACTCCTCCCCACTCCTGTCTGATCCTCCCCACTCCTGTCTGATCCTCCCCACTCCTGTCTGATCCTCCCCACTCCTGTCTGATCCTCCCCACTCCTGTCTGATCCTCCCCACTCCTGTCTGATCCTCCCCACTCCTGTCTGATCCTCCCCACTCCTGTCTGATCCTCCCCACTCCTGTCTGATCCTCCCCACTCCTGTCTGATCCTCCCCACTCCTGTCTGATCCTCCCCACTCCTGTCTGATCCTCCCCACTCCTGTCTGATCCTCCCCACTCCTGTCTGATCCTCCCCACTCAGGTCTGACACTCCCCACTTCTATCCACCCCACTCCAATACCACCCACTCCAATGCTACCACACTCCAATTCACCTTACTCCAGTCAAATTCATCCACGCCACTCCAGTCCAATGCAGTCCATTTTAACCTACCTGACTCCAGTCCAGTCCATATTAATCCAACCTACCCCACCCCGCTCCAAACCACCTTAATCCACCCCACATCAATCCAGTACACCTCACACCAATCCAGTCCAATCCACCACTATCCAGTCCAGTCCACCCCACTCCATTTCAACTGACCCCAATCCATTCCACCTCACCCCACTTCGATCTATCCTACTCCAGTAGTCCACTCCAGTCCACCCCAGCCTGCCACACCCCACTCCACCCCTCCAGTCCATCTCACCACAATCCACCCCACCCTATTTTAATCCACTCCACCCCATTCCAGCCCACCCCAATCCACCCCAACCCACCCCAGTTTAGTCCACCGCACTCCAAACCATCCATCCCACCCCACTCCATCTATCTAACCCGCCCCACTCCAATCTACCCCGCTCCAATCCACCCCACCCCGTTCCACTACAATCCACCTCACTCCAATTCACACACTCTACCTCAATCCAACCCATCTCAGTTCAGTCCACTAAACGCCAATCCAATCCATCCAGTTAACCCCACTTCAGTCCGCCCCACCCTTCCCCACTTCAATGCAATCCACTCTGCTCCGATCCAATCCAACACACTGCTCCAATCCAACACACTCCACTGCAGCCCAGTCCAGTCCACCCCACCACACTGCAATCCAGTCCATTCCACTGCAGCCCACCACACCCCAATCCAATCCACCCAACTCAAGTCCTCCCCTCTCCATCCACCTCACCCGACTCACTCCAGTCCACCCAACTCTACTCCAATCCAGGCCACTCTACTCCCGTCCACCCCAATCTATCCAGTCAAGTCCAACCCCGGTCCCAGTTCAGTCGACCCCACTCAAATCTAATCCATCTAGCCCAACCCCCCTCCAATCCACCACACTCCAATTCAATCCACTACACTACACTCCAAGCCACCCCATTTTACTCCAACCCAGTCCACCCCACCCCAGTTCAGTCCACCCCACTTGGTCCAGTGAATCCAATTCACTCCAGTCCAATCTAATCCACCCCACCCACCCCACTCCAATCCATCACATCCCTATCACTCCAATCCAAACCTCCCACCCCAACCCCACCATATTTCAATCCACCCCAATTCAATTCACCCATCACCAATCCACCCTACTGTACACCAATCCAGTCCACCCACCCCACTCCACTACCTCAATCCGCTCCACCCTATTCCACCCCATTCCACTGTAGGACACTCTGCAACTGAACTCCACACTCCTCAACTGTGCAATTCTGTTCCTCCTACTCCACTTTACGACACCAACAAATAATCTCTGACACTCTAGTCCCCCACTCCACGCCACTAACTTTTAGCCATGCTGGACAGCATCCACACTGGTGTACAGCATGGCAAAACACAGTGCCAAAGCCAATAGCTCTTATACAGGCGAGACCTATTGGCATTGCTGTGAAAGCTAGGGGTGGGTGGGTGAGGTCATTTAACTTGCTTGCATTAAGGGCCCAGGCCCCTCTTTCTACGCCACTGACCATGAAAGCCATTTTTCCACACACTATGAGAAGTGATTGGCTCAATTAATTGAAAGATGTGGGATCACAGAATTTTCGAACACGCTTCTCACATTCATCTTGGTTCTCTCGGGAATACAGGGCAGTGTACTACTTTATCATTACCATGGAGGAAAAAAAAGCTTCCCCAGGGCATAATACATGACGCAATACTGAACTAGAGATGGACTGTGGTTCCAGAACTTAAGCGGTAGAGCATGAAGAGTGTGATCTAGAGAGTGAGTTGTGAGATGCTGAGTGTAGAGAAGTGATTGTGTGTGTGTGTGTGTGTGTGTGTGTGTGTGTGTGTGTGTGTGTGTAGAGCGATGGTGAATTGGCGAGGAGTGACAGTTTCAGAGAGTTGAGGAGTGATTGGAGGAGAGGAATGGCGAGTGTGGATTCTGCAGCGGAGTCACAATAGAGTGGTGAGCGTGAAAGAGTGAAGGGCATGCTGATGGTGAGTGTAGAGGAGTGAGGGGAAGTGAAGCAAGGGTTAGTGTGAAAGAGCAAGGCGACAGAGGGATGATGAGTGTGGAAGAGCGAGTGGACAGCAGGATGAGCTTGGAGGAGTGAAGGGGCCACAGAGGAGACATGAGGCAGAAGAGAGATGGTGCATGTGGTGAAGTAATGAGGCAGAGGGACGGTTAAGTGTGAAGTTCAAGGTGATGATGAATTTTGGAGGAGAGCGGAGCTAGAGGGATGCCAAATGAGGTCAGTGAGATGGAACAGACTGCAGCTGTTTTTGTATGATAGTGAGCATGAGGCAATGATGATCAGGTCTGAGATTTTTTTGTGGTCCTTGTATTGGTCAGAGCTCGATCAGCAAACCTCATTGGTTATGTGAAGGGGTTCTCTCCATACCGGAAGTGATGTGTGCCAGGAAATGGCCTCCAGTGCCATTTTTCAGAAGGGAACCAGTGCGCGGACGTCATGAGCTGAGACCTACCTGTAGCAGAGGGCGAGGCTCCAAGTGATGCCTTCAGGTGAGGAGAGGTACTGGTGCATGTCATCCAAAGATGCTAGTGAAGGCCAGGCCAGCTCATGGGCTGTCTGGGTGCACTTCTCCAATTCTTCACTACATTGTTCATGAATAACAGACTTTGCATTTTTAGTGTTTGCAAAGAATATAACTTTACAACATTGGCGGGTGACAACAGATAGCAGTACACCTATTGGGACAAGAACTGTGATCCTTAGTCCATAGACAGCGAAGTGCTGTTTGGGTCACAGGTGAAGGTACAGCCCATGAGTGATTGGAGGAGAAATTAGAGTGAACGTAAACTGTTATGGCGGCTTAATATACATTTTTTTAAGAGAGCTGCCTTCAGCTACTTCCTACCAGTACATGTATGGTTTGTATAGGCGTAACTCTGTGGAATCTCGCAGTTTTTAGGTAACCCCTCCTTAATTGCTACTCAAATAATGCTATTTATGTTTTTCCCAAAAAACATTTTCATGTGCCTTCTTGTATTTATGTGTAAAATGCTTTTTCACGAAGTTGCCATTGATTTGCCAGTAACTTTTGATCCCATAGCCAGATTTCCACGAAACTAAGGGAAAAAAATAAATAAGAAAAAGGGTGAAAAACACAAATGATTTCTCAATATAGCTTCCATAAGACATTTTACAGACATCGACAGCCTAAGCAGCTGAGCGAATTTACAACAAACTTGACCTGAAAGTAGAACTTCACTCAGACGGTGATCTTTTTTCAGTTTGGTGTAAATGCATTCAGTAAGTTTTGAGGTGTAAGCATTTAAAGTTATTGAGCAGTCTTAAAAGGGTTAACACTTCTTTGAAAGCTGATAGTATTGTTTTCATTTTGTTTTGGAGGAAGGTGAAAAGTTTTACAGAGCTACTAAGAGGGAGCAATGCTGTTGGAACTAGTGTTTTTAAGGAACAGTTGAACAATAGAAAAGATTTCTCTGGAGGAGTTGCTGGCAGACTGTATTTTTTATGTCTCGCCTAAGATCGCGGACGCGTATCTACTGTTGCTTGTGTGTCATTTTATTTACTTACAAGGTGCTTAGCATTGTTTGGCTGGTCAGCATGTGCTGGCTTCATCTTCCTGTTTGTCCCTCCTCTCGAGCCTTGCCCACCACCTGGTAGCTTTCCACCACACCAAATGCCACCTTATATGGAACCACATATTGACTGTGAAACAAACCCAAATTTGAATACTTAAAAACACAACTAACATCCAACACATATTTTGATACAATAAATATAGTTCAAAAGCTTTGAGTGGTTCCAGGAAACTTTTGATAGCCTAATACCACTAAAACAACAAAACAGGACAAAAGGAAACAAACACCTTGGATCACCAAGAGGAGTCGTCACTCCATCCCTGTGACTTGAGAAGTTTCTTCATACAAAAACAACTTGCAACACTCCAGCCCCAACACTAGATGGTGGATGTATGCAAAGCATGTGAATCTACAGCACTACATGCCACAAACCGAGGTCTACTGAGTAAGTAACATTTTCCTTATGGATCTTGTAAAAGCAAGCAGGCCAGCCATCTGCCCGTCTGACACTTGTCCACCACAAATCTTCAAGAGCATTCTTTTAAATACCTCTGCTGCCACGCCAGTCAGAACAATCATCAATAACTCTTTGGCAACAGGAGTCTTTCCAGAAGACTTATATGTACACTCATTATTAAAGAAAAAAAAATCTGGACCCACAAGACCCAAAAAATTAAAGACCGATTACAAATGGACCTTTTCCCGGCAAACTGATAGAAAGAACTGCATTCACCTAGGTGTCACAAATAAGTGAAGATAAGTCCATACCTTCAGACTTCCAAAGTGGATGCCATCCAGGAAGAGGCACAGAATGTGCACTCATCACCATCTGGGATGACCTTAAAAATACAGACGACTGCAACGGGCCCCTGAACTACTTCTTTTAAACCTTTCATCTGCCTTCGACACAATTCATCTTGACACTCTGGTGTGAAGATTCCACAAAGCCGGCACAATTGGATCACACCATGCCGTCAAAATAAAAGCAAGGTCCTCCACACTCCCCTTTCTCATCCAAGCCGTACTTTACAAATGCAGGGGTCCCTCAGGCTCTATCATCTCACCCTTGCTTTTCAACATCTGTATGAAGTCATTAATGGCACTGTTCAATTAATTAGATTTAATATGCTAAAACTATGCAGATGAACCACAAATGCTTCTTAAACTGGAGAGTCCCAAAGAAACTGGAAACTCAAACATTTTTAGTTGCCTCTAAACTGTTGATCAGTAGATGAAATGAAGCTATATCAAATTGAATGCATCCAAAACTAAAATACTCACATGTGGTGACTGGAAAAGCCTGACTATCTGGGACCACCAGCTAAAATATCCTAATAAGTAAGAAACCTTGGAATTGCCATGGATGCCGAGCTACCAATGAATGCCCGAGTGGATAAGTTAGCACGTTTGAGCTTCATTATTATTATGAAAACTCTGCAACTTATCTTCCCCCATGTAGGATTTCCACACAAGGTCCAAGACACTATCTTTCTTTTACAGTCTAAGGGGGTGATTCTAAACCTGGCGGGCGGCGGAGGCCGCCCGCCAGAGTTCCCCCCTCCAAAATACCGCTCCGCGGTCGCAAGACCACTGAGGGTATTTTGGGATTTGCCCTGGGCTGGCGGGCGACCGCCAAAAGGCCGCCCGCCAGCCCAGGGCAAATCACCCTTCCCACGAGGACGCCGGCTCAGAATTGAGCCGGCGGAGTGGGAAGGTGCGACGGGTGCAGTGGCACCCGTCGCGTATTTCAGTGTCTGCATAGCAGACACTGAAATACAGATTGGGCCCTCTTACGGGGGCCCCTGCAGTGCCCATGCCATTGGCATGGGCACTGCAGGGGCCCCCAGGGGCCCCGCGGCACCCCCTACCGCCATCCTGTTCCTGGCAGGAGACCCGCCAGGAACAGGATGGCGGTAGGGGGTGTCAGAATCCCCATGGCGGCGGAGCGCGCTCCGCCGCCATGGAGGATTCTCAGGGGCATCGGAAAACCGGCGGGAGACCGCCGGTTTTCCAGATCTGACCGCGGCCAAGCCGCCGCGGTCAGAATGCCCTGCGGGGCACCGCCGGCCTGTCGGCGGTGCTCCCGCCGACCCTGGCCCCGGCGGTCTCAGACCGCTGGGGTCAGAATGACCCCCTAAATTTGATTACACCAATGACCTCTACCATGGGTAACCTTTATCAACTATGAAAAGACTGCCACAAATTAAGAACACTGCTGCCAGACTGCTGCTACATGTAAAGCCACACGTCCAAAATCTCCCTTGCCTCGAGGGCCCTACCTTGGTTACTAGTTACCAGAAGATCCACCTTCAAGCTGCTTTGTATCACCCACACAGCAATACATGAAACAGGACCACTTTTAATCAAGATTAAAATCGCAAAATACATACAAAGGAACCTCTGCCCTGAATTGGCACCCCACCTCAAAAACCCAGGATAAAAGGAAAAAAATCATTGATGGTACATTTTTCTCTGTTCAAGGAACCAATTTGTGGAATTCATTACCCCCAAACATAAGATCCACAGATAACTATTGTATCTTCACAAGACTACTCCAGAGTTGGCTCTTTCCTACATATGGCCACCATACTCGAAACACCAATATACAGCATATGCCTGTGTACAGACCTGTGTAAAGTGATTATGTGTATGTATTTAGATATGTGCATTCCTTTGTACACATGTATACTACTTTTTATTTAACAATATATAGATCTGCTTTACAAATGTACATATTACATATGTTTGAAATATATACATATGTATATTATTTATTCTTGTGTGTATAGACCACTGCATAGTTTACATATGTTGTTTGATTATATGTTTATGGGTCTCTTATATTTTATCTATCACAATGTGTAAATATGATCATAACAATTGTATCTGTATGTGCTTCACTATTGAAATATATTGGGGAAAAATATAAAATAAATATATAAGCAAAATAAAAAATGTACAACACCTGTTTAAAGGCTGAGTTTTTAAATATTTAGCCATGCCTGTACATATACCATTGTGCTATACAAAGTCCGATTTCATTTATTTTCCATGTAGATGTACACCTTTTTTGTAGTTGTGTATCAATATATTTGATTACGTTACTTCCAATGTAAAAACAAAAATCAGCTTTCTCCAATTTACTACTCTTTTTCATCCTATATTTCTTTCTAGATTTTCTGTACCTCCACTCTGACTCATCCCAAATCTCATTTTACTACTGATATCCCAAACTAACTTTTTCTAGACTCTTCCCTCCTCCATCCTATTCAGTCCAATTAACAACATATATTTCCTTATACTAATCTACTACTTATCCACTTCAGGTTCCGGAGTACCATGGTACTTGTTGAAAAGTTCTTCAAATACAGTTACAATTTCATTCACAATATCTTTGCGCTTTCAGTTTGCAATACGACTCATGAATCCTGTCAGACACAATTTAGATTTTTTTCATAAAATGTGATTGGATGAGTTTGGGCCAAATATGTAATTTCTTTTGCATTCTTAAAATTCGCTAGTCTGCTCTGATTGACAAATTTCAAGCTGTAGAAATGTGTGAAAAATAAAACTATTCTGCAGGGGAAAAAACGCCTAAAATAGTACACAACTAGTGACAAACTTGCAAGCAACAATTTCAGGTGCTGGATTCGACCGTTGTTTTGTACCCGACTCGCAAGTTTCAGGCAATGTAAAACAAAAACAAAAAACACACAAGCAAAGTGAAACACTAAAATGAGTGTCCGACTTTGTTTAGAAGTTTAGAAATAGAGTGTATGGTTGCACACTGTCAAAAACGTGAAACCAGAGTACAGGCCTTGTGCCAAACATTGGTTGCATACATCTGAAGGTTGAGCGCAGTGTGGGTTGGGTGCCCATTGAAGGTTGGGCACTTGAGCTCATCTTAAGCCACACACCCCAACGCCCAACCTCCAGAATGCATGGCTGAAGGGCATGTGTAATGGATGTTGGGCAGCTACGAAAGGTTGGGCACGGGGTCGGCAGCCATTCTCTGTTGTGCACAGCAAAAGTCTGTGGGGAATGTGTGGCTACAGAGGGTTGGACACAGGGCCTAGCCATAACTCCTGACCATAATTCTTGGTAATTCCACACCGTACGGATAGGCAAAGGCAGTCTCTAGAAGAACAACATGGCAGAAGTTGGTCTTCATGTTTTTTTTTTTTAACTAAGAGTCGTTACAATTCCTGATTACAAACAAATGCCTAGGTAGAAGTGTAGCAATTAAGAGTAGAAACAGCAGTTGTGTTCTCTTTTGTAGATGCCTCGGAATCTCAAATCTCCAAGTCCTTTGTGAAAGAGATGCATCTTTTGTGCCAGTGTCTTTTTTTGGTGATCGGTCTGAAACCATTCTGTGTTAAAACTGATTTACGTCATCTCATAGACCTCCTATATGAAATCATTTTGTATAGACCAACATTAGACGGTACCACAACATCTGATATGTGTTCTCTGTATTAGAGGTGCATTGGGTAGTCCGATGTCTTTTGGTCTGACATCTCTTTGTACATCAGTGCACCATTAGAAATCTCACATGACTGGTGAGAGGTCTCTGTATATTACTGTACCATTAAGCACTCACATGGCACTTGTATAAAGTGTGCAATGTAGCATGACTTGTTGGATCATATTTTCGCTCCATGAAACAGTCTTTTGGCTTTTAGAGTGAGTCCCTGAAGTCACTAGGTCTTCATTGGCCAGTTCTTAGGCTTTCATAGTGCGTTGTGTGCATATTCCTCTGCTGTATCATTTAAACAGTGTGGTTGTGTTCAGTGAGGTATCTCTACACATTACTCACAAGGCTGCATCAGACTGTTTATTATTTGTCATTTGATGGTCCCTACATACATAATAGGTTACTGGTAAGGGTGATAGTTTAATGTTTGAGGGAAGCACGTAGATTCTCAGTGAGGTCTTTGTGAGGATGCTTCTTTGGACATTCCGGTGGCCTTTGGTGTGAGGTCTCTGCATGATGAGATGCATATTGCATGCCAGAACCGTGGTCGATTTCTTATGAATGGGCGAGGTGCCAGAGTATGGCACATATTAGGGCTATGGTAGGCCTTTTTGTTATTAGCATTTGGCTTCTTAATAACTAAGTTTTACCTAACAATCCTGTGGCCATTATTATGCAGTTTTCGCACATGTAAGTGTTCTGTTCTACCTTGTAATTGTCCTGAATGTGTGACTACTGAGATGCAGGCCTGTATTAAACTGCCTTATGTCATTTGGGTTACATTATCTTTGCATATTTCACAAGTAGAACAACTATATTAGATCATCAAATGGTGTTGATGGGAAGTTTGTGCATTTTAAATTGTTTAGTACCTCCTCTTTGGCTCATGATAATGTAGCCTGACATTAAAGAAAGTGGTGTGAATTCTTTTGCTTATTGCATATTAGGGATTAATTTGTCTTCTGATCTGCAAATATCAAGACTCTGCGCTTCTTGGAGCTGCTTTGCAGACTCCTCATCTTTCGTGCAAGATCCCAGGTCCTCCATCTGGCTTTATTGACACCGGTTTCTACTGAGGTCTGAGCTGTCAGTGCAGAGCTTTTGTTCAGTGGTGAAGGGTGGCATGCCCGGAGTTTGCCCCCTTTAGATTCCCCCCAGGTAGAAAGCTGTTAATTTTCCAGAGTTCCTACATTCTTTGACTCTGTCAAATGTGTTCCATGTTCAGTCAACACGGTTAGCTGGGCTCTTGCTTGTCCTGCTGTGATTTCAACTTTTCCCCTTTCGCTGTGCAGTCCGTTAAGTTAGTGAAGGATCACAGCCTGTCACATTGATCACGCAACATGTCAGCACTCCTGCAATGATACTGTTTGGTTTTAGAAAGTAGGCCTCCGCCAGTACTGGCTGTCATCCCATTTCTTCGGTTCTCTTTTCCTCCCTCCTTTGTTCCCATTGTTGCTCACCAGTCCTTGTGTGCTGAGCTTCCCCAGAAAGGAGGTTACATTCTGGTTCTCCCTTCCCTGGTGCCCGTGAATGTCATCTTGAGGATCGTAGTTCAGGGAGTGTTCTCCTTTATGTCTTTTTGAATGAATGCATTTGTGCATCAGAGGCAAGAACCACTGCAGGACAATTAACATACACTTTTAAACCTTAACTGCATATGATAAGGTGTAAATGTGTATCTCAATTAGTGCTCTTCAGTTATGGTTTTGGTAAACCCACACATCTAGCTCAGGTGGTTGTATTTTCTGATTGAAACTGCAAGCAAAATGCATGCCTACATCAAGTCCCCTTTACTCTAGCCTCGGGAGATGTCCAGTAACAACAAGCCTGACGGTAAAAGTAGTGAATGATTGTCTGCTACTTCCGCAGTGGTTCATTTGGCAGCTATAACAAAAAAGACAGTAGGCTTACATTTTTAAAATTGCTAGATTTCTCTAATTAGAACATTCATTGAAGTGCTTACGTGATACATCTCACAAAGTGTATTTTTCAGCACCACAAGGATAAAATGTACAACCAGTACATGAATTTAGAGAGTGAAATTCCAGTCAGTGCTTAAATTATAATTATGTACATTTTATTTGTGTGTATGCAGAGGTCAAAATAAAGAAATTATTTTACACAGACACGCAAATCTATATGTCTCTTAAAAAAGGTCCAATTATCAGAAGAAAATAATATTGTGTCAGGTAATAGCTTTCTTCACAACAGTGACAGTTCTTTTGCCTTGTGTAATGTTATGTTGCTTTTCTTTCAGATCAATTTCAATCCAGTGAATCAGAAATTTCTGTAGTTTGAATCCATTTTTTTTTTTTTTTAAGTATATCTATCTGGTCTGGACCTAAGTCCTTCAGTAAATACTAATGAACTTTTTGTATTTCAGTATCTCATTTTGCAGCGGGCCAATATCTGTTTCACAGAAGCCCTCTCAGGTTTCCTCTGGGATGTGAAAAATGCACTGTACATAGTGTTGAAAAATGAAAATGCTGTTAATATATTTAAATAAAAAGCTTACTGATGATTTAAAAAATATATTCATTAATTAAAAAGCACATCCAATACGTAATTATTTACCATAAGATTTCAGAGAAAAAATATTCTTTGAAGAAGAGGGTATTTCCTGTAAATTAGTAAATTCCAAACGGCACGAAATAGATTATAAATTTGTCTTAGTTCCCAAATTATTATCAACAGTATCTTTAAGTTCATGCAAAGATACAGCAATGTACATTGTTTTCAGTTAATCAAATGGCGAAATGTCACGATTATCAAAAATCACGAATATCAAAAGAATATATAATAGACCAACTGACTATTTTTAATCATAACGCAAATAGATTGGAAAACCCATTATATATACATATATATTACCTGAAAAAGATTGTATTGTTTGAACATTGACGTTTAAATAATTAAATTACTGTTTTAAAATTGAACAAAATAGTTGGAAACCTGCAAGAAAGTATACAATAAACTATGCTTTCCGTCATAGAATCTCATTTTTAAAAGTAAATATGTAGAGCTATTCCACTTGTATGTAGTAAACAGCTTTAGGTGTGGACTTCATTAGATACTTTCATCTAAACGCTTACAATAATTGACAGGTCGCTTTTGCCACGTCATGTACTTGTACATTATATTGCCAGTGACATATTAGGCTACTGTTATAGGGATGTGGACTTGTGCAGGCCCTTTGAGAACTTTGTTCTCTAACACCTGTGGTACTGTTTGGTCTCTACTTGCAGCACCAATCTGGGCTTCAGCATTCTTACTTAATTAATGGGGCCACCTTTCAACCCATCCTATTCATGCATACTAATGAAGAATGGTGGTATTCTTAGTAGCCATAAAAAATTGTACAAATTCAATAAGTTACAGGATGAATCGGAGAAGGTGGCATATTTATACATATGCATCCCTCCTAAATTAGTGTTCCCTTTCCACATCAATCAATTTAACTGCCACACGTGTTTTTACTATTTCAGAAAATGGAGCAGAGAAGTCTTGGAATATACTTAATGTTCAGATAGCCCTGATGTATTACATTGGTGGCACTAAAACCATTAATCAGACAAAACTGCTTATTGGTGCATTTCCACATCCACATCAAGGCAAGGCCATTTCTATAGCAGGTGTTGCTCTATTATTATATGCATTCATACTTGTTATACAAGAGCAAAACAAACATTTCTGATGGATACGTCTGTCTGCAGATTTCTCAACTCTGAATAGATTTCCAAGCAGTATCCTTCTCAGAAGGTAGGTCTGAAGGAAAGGTCAAACATCGCTAAAAGAATCACGTCTATTACCTCTGGTGGATGCCAAAAAGAACGGTAGCTGTGATCAGTCTCCACTTGGTGTAAGCCCTGAAGTTTGGGGGGCTGACCCCAACCTCCTGATTGGGACACAAGGTCCACTGAGAGTGATCGATGAATCAAGGCACTCATAGAGAGGCCTCTGTACCACACCCTTCTCAGCCATTCCCAGTAATTAGGATGGGTAGGACAAGGTCATGACGATTCTTCCTCTGCACCAGAGGAATTGCAGGTATGGGAGAAAATGCTTAGTAAAGCAGACACTTTTTTTTTTGTAAATTCTTTCTATTAAGCATTTAATGTACAGTACCCATCCTTGGGTGTATGTTTGAGCATGTGCCCACAACTAACACATATATATCTGTCTGTCATCCAATGTGTTTGTAGTGTACTTCATGAACAGTTAACAAAATCTTAATAATGAAGAAAAACAATACCCCTCCTCCCCGCAACTGGGACAGGTTCATTGCCCCTTTGCAATAATCGTATGTGGATCATACGGTGGTATTCTTGGTTCTTCCATGTAAATGTTGCCTTCCCAGTGGTTTCCGCCTCACATTATATTATCCCATCTATAACCCCATACTGCTATTCATCTCGTGGCCATCAGTTTGTGGCAGAATCACTCATATCTGGTTGCTTATTGCCCATAGCGTGCAGTTGTGTGTTAGACACGACCGTGTCTTGTGTGGTTCACGCCCTTTCCCCATTTCTCGGCCTGTGTGCTAGCATTTCCTCCATCATGGTAGTCCACGTCTCCAAATCTTCTTCTAGCTTGTCATCCCTGCAGGATTGTTTCATATGTATTTCTTCAGCCATTTCTTCAGCCTTATACCACCCTTAGACATCCCTGTGCCACAGTCTAGTAAATGGTGTCCGTGTCCCCACCAGCCCATGGCCACCTTCCTTTTTGCCAGGGTCAGTGCTAGTTGTAGGAATTTCCAGCACTTTTTCCCATTCTTAGATCGTGCTATCATACCCAGCAAACATGTCTGCGGGTTTGTTTCAAATATAGTCATTGTCACCAGTCTCAGTGTCTACGACACCCTAAACTAATACAGATGCACTGCCAGGCACTCCCAGGCCATATGTAGAAAGAAGGCCCCTTCAGTATCACACCTAGGGCATATCGCCCCTCTATTTGGGTACATTCTGTGTAGTTTAATCAGTGTTGGGTAAGTACGGTGGAGGAAGTTAAAGTGAGTCATTTTGAACCTTGCATCACAAGATACCTTTTATACCAACTTGCATGATACACTCTAGTCTGCGTCCATGGGCTGTACTGCTAGGCCCATGCCTGTCTGGCTATTGGTGGCTTTGCTTTGCTTCCCTGTCTTGCTTGTAGTGCCCTGTATGAGTGGCTATATGCCTCGTCTCGCCTGGCGTCAATAGCATCTGTAACATAGTTGTGACTCTCAGGGCTTTTGGGAAGTCCGTCCAAATCTCAAGTGCTATATCCCTCAGCTTAGCATATTGAAGGAATTGCCCTTCTCCCAGACCAAACTTCTCTCTCGCTTCCACAAATGTTAGGATCTTGTCCCCCGAATAGAAGTCGCCCAGTTTCAGGCATCTCCCCCTCTCCATTTTGCCATGGACATAATCTTATTTACGTGTTGGAATGGAAGCAGTGTTGAAAAGTTCAGCTCTCTAGTGAATTATGGTTTCTTAAACACCCTGGTTATCACCTGCTCCCATATCTCGCCAGCTTGTTGGATTGGGCATGGGATGTCCTGTGGGATCCTCTTCCTGCATACAAGTAATTCGATCAATGAGTATGCTCCGTGTGTACCCAGGAATAGCTGTTTCTCTGCACTATCCGCCTCAGGCAGCTATAGTGGGACATATTGTTACTTGGTGGCATAGTAATATAGCTCCAATTCTGGAAGAGCTAGTCCTCCATTCAGCACTTCCCTCTTGTGCTGGGGCAACGCTACCCGACTTTCTTTTCTCCACCCACACCAGAGACATAAGGAGGCTTTTTAGTGGAACAATCCACAGGGTAACTTGTACATGACGTATTTGAGGGTGTAGAGGCACCTGGGGAGGAACACCATTTTTGCCACTGCCACCCTTCCCAAGGTGGACAGCAGCAGTGTGTTCCAGAATTGGACTGATCTCGTACGTGGGTCAATACTGTTGCATTTCTGATCCTCTGGGCCATGTCCCACCATGAAACAAAGGTACCGACCCCCCCCCCCCAACCCCCCCCCCCCCCCCCCCCCCCAACGTAAGCCTAATGGAGGCAAGTTGCTTTTTTGGTATCCCTTCCAATGCCCCCCAATGGGTATAACAGTAACTTCTATTGATTTGGGGCCCAACACCTCACCAAACTTGTGTAGGTACTGCAGTAACTGTGTCACGAAGTCCAGTGGGTGTCGGAAATAGAACAGCACGTTATCCACATACAGTGATATGAGATGCGTTGTGTCCCCCAACAGTATCCCCTCTGTTCCAATAGTCTTCCTGAGTCGTGCCACAAGCGGTTCAACTGCAAAGGCAAACAAAAAAGGTACCTCTACGTACCCCCCCCAGTCTTCTGACACTATTCCTCCACTGCGCACTCTCGGGGTGATGTGTACAGTCCGTCTACCCATTGCCTGAAGTTTAGACCAAACCCCATGTACCGCAGCACCTGGTGGAGGTAGATCCATTCCACTGTGTTAAATGCCTTTGTGATGTCCACTGAAATGAGTGCTAAATCTTGGTAACCACCCTGCACCATGTGCATTATAAGCCTACACAGATTATCAGCTGTACTCCGTTCCTGCATAAATCCACACTGATCCTCATGTACCAGTGTTCCCACCACCATTGTCAGCCTAACGTTCCTGCATTCGTCAAGTAGTCAGTTATCATAGCGTGATTCGCCTCCTCTCCCCTGTACATAATTTCTGTAGGTGTGTCTGCAGTGTGTCGTTTATTAGCCTTTGAGTGGTGGCTTCTAACCTGTCTGGGCGGTGCAACGTCATTATAGGGACTCTGTCGCTCTTCTGAGTAGCCATGGTAGCATTTTGGGTTGTCGGTACTCCTGTCTGGTAAACTTTCCCAGCCTATCCTGTGCGTCCTCCAGCCGTCTCTTAATGCTAACCACATGACCTTCCTCATCCTGGTCTCCCTCTCCCTCATATGCACTTCTGCTAGTCAGCGGCGTACTCCATAGACACCACTTATAAATTCTCCTCTGAGGACGGCTTTTAGCACCTCCCATTCCATACCCCTGCTAGTTGTTGTACCCCAATTGTTTTCCAAGTAGTCTGTGATCTATTCACTCGGAGCGTGCTGAAACAGTATGTACAGCAATACCTCAGGGTGCATACGTCAGCACCTCCCTCAGGAGCTGTGTCTCTGACCATTCCATTCCAGCATTAGCGGGGAGTGGTCTGAGAGATATCTAGCCCATGCTGCTCACTTTTTGTATTTATGTCCTCAGGCCTGCAGTGCCCAGGGCTCTGTCTAGCCTACTGTAGGTGTCCTGTATAGCTGAATAACATGAGTATTCTTTATGCTGTGGGTATTTCGCCTGCCAGATATCTACACATCCCATGGTTAATCATGATATCGGATAAGGAGGGTACCATTCTAGTCTTGCTAGTGGGTCATAGGGGCTGTTGGTCCATGTTGACGTCCATGACACAGTTAGTCTTCTACCCACAGTAGTGTGTCCATCATGTTTTCTGTCAGTAGGGTTTGTATCCAGGGAAAGAATGCTCCATCATCAACATTGGGGCCGTAGGTATTAAGGATAGTCATGTCAGTGCCGTCCAATGCTCCCTGCAGCAATAAATATCTCCCCTGTGTGTTGGCCTCAACATAAATCTTCCAGAAGGGGATCCATGGTCGTACCCTCACCACCACCCCTCTTGCATACAAGGAGTAAGTGGATGCATACAGCTGCCCTCTCCATTTCTTCCTTAGCTTGTCAGCCTAACTGTCTGTGTGGTGGGTCTCCTAGAGACACGCAATGCCTACCCTTGTACGCTTCAAACAAGAGTATATCCTGTATCTCTTCACTTGGTTGCTCACCACTCATTCCATGTCACAATCCTATAGTGTTGGGCCACATAGTGGGTTCAAATTTGTCATTGTCCCTTCTGAGATATTCTTGACCACCATTGGGGGCATATCGACTTACCAAATGGTCCCACTTACCCATACCTTTCACAATATCAAGGTGTACCCTGTACCAAATAATATATGAACAACATACAACTGCAATCAACCTGTCCCTTCCCACCCCGGGCCATCATGCGATAACTGTAACTATAACCATCACTGTCATCCACAATCTTGGATAACCTTTATTCAGGTTAGCCCACCCTTCCCCCACTCATAATGTACTTATGTCCTAACTAATGTTCCAATCTTGTTTCATCAAGGTGCAGAGGCAAGTAATGCCAGTGGTTCCTCTCCCTTGGAAGGCCCAGGGCGAGTGGTCACACCAGGTCTCACCTAGGCTGCCCTAATCCAACTCTTAAAGTCTTAGGCCCAGCAGTAGCTCAGTCCGGCTATTCCCCATGTGTCATGAGTTCCTGCTGCTATCCCTTGAACCTCCATTTTTGATATAGTAGGTTCATAAGTTTTTTCTTCCTCCTCATCTTACATACGAGGTCTCCCCATCACCCAGCTTTTTATTATTACTATTACCATAGTGCGGTGGGACGTCTGTGAGTCCTCATGGGTTTAGCTACCGTTCTCGTGGTCAGCAAGTCCCAGAGTAGGACATACTATGTCCACTTCTTCCTCTTGACTGTGGGCATGTGCTTTGTCCTCTTCTTCCATTTGCGCCTCCGCAATCATGCCATCTTTCTGTACCTCATTCCTTTTAAGTCTTCGGTCTCTGCTGTAGAGTCTCCCGGGATATTCTCCATTTATTTACTCTTCTTCATCCAACTCTTTGTCTCAGGCCCAGGTTTGAGGTGCCCCGAGACCCCGAAGGTACTTTATCCCAACGCGTAAGCCATGCCCACGCCTCATCTGCCGTATCAAAGAAGTTAGTTTTTTCGTGTGCCACCACTGAAAGTCTCGCCAGAAAGAGTAGCATGTATGGGATCCTCATTGTTCTGATTTTTGCTTAACTTATACATACGACGTCCTCTGATTTTGTACTTTCCTCGTATAATCGTAGTTTTCAAATTTCAGGGCCCCTGCTTCTCTAGCAGCTTCGAGTGTACAGTCTCCATCGCGGTAGTTAAATACGCACAATCGAAGCTCTCGCAGGGCCCCTACAGGGGGACGCATCGCCAGTGCCATATCGTCCCTTTCCACTGCGAACATTGGGGACTTTACGTACAGGGCGGCCTAAGTTGTGCAGCACAGTTACTCAGCTTCCCTACTGTACGCCGCTCTGCTCACCGGGGCCACTCTCTTTCCATTCCACCTCCTCACCTCTTGGCGCTTCTGCTCCGCCTCTGCTAGTTTTCCCCGACAGGTAGAAACCTTTCAGGGCTCTGGGCCCCACAGTCCCGTGTGCCGAGCCACCTCACCTCCGTTGCAGCCCTTGATCGCTCCGGTCCCAGAGTGTTATTACGTACTTTACCTGCTCGCTGCTCACAAATGCGGCTCAGGAGAAAATGATTCTCTACGGGGAGTCAGTGGATGTAGTTATTGCGTTACTGCTGGAAGGATTGTGCAGTATTTCAGTTTAGGGCGGCGGAGCTCAGGCTTGGAGCATCCGGTCAGGCATATTGTCCGTCCATGCCCCCAGCATAGCAGAAACTTAAACTGAAATGTATCTTCCATGTCTCTCTGCAACAAATGCTGGAAGGCACAAAGGAAGTTGTAACATTTTCAGAGAAAAGGAAAACTGACAGGCATCTCTAATATATACATAGAATTGTGAACACAGTTTCCAGTCAAGGATTTTTGTGTCAGCCTAACATATTCTGGATGTTGTGGTGTTGGTTTGATTGCAGTGATTTTATAGGTGAAAAGTTCAGGACTAAAAGCAGTGTCTACGAAGAAATGAAGTGAGTTGATCACCTTGGTCTCTTACTCTTACTGAATTTTGCTCATGTGAGGAAGGATGTTAGGAGTTTGACAAATTTGTCTGAGAATCTCTTTATCTGTGTGTGAAATGCTTATCCCCACCCTGAAATGTACGCACATAGAAGTATCAGTATTTTACAACTAGTTGATATGTTCTGAACTATTCCCTTACAAACAATATGGCAAATATTGCTATGATTAATAACTCAGCGAGCAAAATGAATGAGTGAACCCTAAGTACACTCCAGTCCTATTTCATTGAGTTATGAACAGCCTGATTTACAGCATATTTCTTTTAATATCTATGTTGAGTCATTTAGCATCCCACATACCTTTATACCAAACGACCTGAAGTCCAAGGTTTGTTTCTCTGCATCCTTATAGCAACTGGTCTGACTGCCTTTGCCCCGTACAATTACCAGAATTGTGTATACCCTTTTCTTACATGGTAGTCTATGCAGCACAAAGGGGTCTAGAGTCTTCTTTCAGTTACACACTTGACGATGAACAATACTCTCATTCATATTTCAGGAAGGACACAGAAGCTGCCGCTATTGTATCTTCCAACTTCTCTCATACGAAACAAAGCAAGGCCATTAGTAGTTGCTGGGCCACTGCGAAAGCTAGCCAGTGCTCCCTGTGGGGGCGAAAAAACTAATCATTTTTTGCTTGTTTCCGTGACGTACAGAAAGGTACATGACGATTAAATACACATAGTTTTTAAAGGCTGAAAGTTTAGTTTCATATTGTACAGGGTACTCTTCTATGCCTTAAACTGCTATCATACATTCAAATACTCTCTCTGCTTTCAGTAGTCACATTAATGTACAGCAAGGTCAGCCCCAACACATACCACCATATATGCCTTTTTATAAAAGCTACACGTCTGCATCTACAACACAACAAGCTTTAACTCATTTGTTACAGGCACGTCAATTGTATCTTTCCTCAATATATATTTATAGCCCCAGGATAACTATTCATCTCTTTCTCTTCTCAATAATCCTCTTTTACCCCTGCATGAGCATTACTGTAATTATCGTTTCATGGATTTTCTACCTCCATCCTTGAGCAAGCTTCTGAATTGGTCACTTTAGCGGAATAGAGGGAATCTTACAGGGCTCTCCTTTTCTTTAATTTGTATTGATTGCCCGTTGGTAGATTACTCCACTCTTTGAAAGGGCATTTCTAAGTGAATGCTTATGACAATCAGTTGGTCTTGAGTATCAAAACCATCATGGCTCCAACAGACGCATTTTAGCTGGATGGTGTCAATGAGCAGACATGGGGATTACTGGTCATCTTAATTTACATCCATTCCATTTTGAAATTCTTTTATTTCTGGCCATATCATTATTTTGAATCGTACTTTTGTCCCGGATATTAAATATATGCCCTGAACTAGTACAACCAGTGAGAAACCTAGATGAAGTTCTGACATATTGCCGAAGCCCCAATTCTTTTCAATTGTAAAAGCCTATCACTGCTAGTTTTGAGTTGGACTTTGTTTGGTGTTAATTAGGAACCATTTCCCAAAGTATATTTGGCGGAAGTCCTTTTAAACTGCTCAGAAAAATTTGTACTGTCACCTCCACTAGTCCCCTCGCCAAACCTGTGGACATTACTTCCGAGTTCAAGCTTTTCTTGCAAAGATTATAACCCTACAAAAACATTGTCTTGAGAAGGATCCTCTGCATTTTCATAAACCTTTTAACTTCGTTCAGAATTGACATTGTCAGAAAGCTCAATTCTTGTGTATCTTGAAAATCCAAAGGACATTTATTCTTTAGATGGCTTTTTGCTTCCTCAGGGGTGTCTTGTTCTAGTTTCTAAGGAATCATTTGGTTGTTTTGTGCTTCTCTCACCCCAAATGCAATAGAGGTGCCACTCTTTCTCCTTGGGATTGCAGTCATGTTCTTGCGTAGAGAGGCAAGGAATCCTCAGTGTTTTTCGCCATCATGTCCCCTTGTAGGTGGCACATGCATGTGACCTACTACGAAAACATTTTTCAGACCCCATGCTGTTGTGTGTGAATGCCAGCACTAAAGCTAAGATAGCCCGTTTTCTTTTTCAAAATATGTTGGCTAGGTTGAATAATAATGACTTTAACTAAGTAAGTCCTTGGACCAATTTCTGAACACTTAGACTCACTTCAAACTCTCCTCCCTGTCCATTCTCTACAGCTGTACACAGGGGAAAAGGACTTGGGGTTTCATTACGAGTGCTCGCATGGTCATTATGATAATTATTGCACATGATAAAAATTGAAATAGCGATATTTGGATTTTACCGCATACTATAATTATCTCCTATTACAAGTGTTTTCCATAATGGGGCGTTGCATGCAAATTTTCGTGACAGCGTTGAGCTGCTAACATTTACCTGGGGCAGTTAGATTTCATTGCAGTTGGGTGTGATAAAATCTCCACAACTAATAATTCCGATGTGTGCAAAGTTACTGCAAATAACAGAGCCGTACTGGACACTCGTTTCGAGACACTTGGTGTGAGAAGGTGTATGATGTGTAAGTGAACAGAGCTTGTGTGACAGAAAGACACCCAGGCACATATTTTTTCGTATGTGATGCAAGCGATGTCCCTGTCTTATGGTCATCAGTAAGGACTTCCGTCAGTCTGAAGAGGAGAACTCAGGAGTACCAGTTCAGAAGTTATTACAGGGAACGTCTGTACCATAAGCTGGTCCAGAATGGCACAAAATTTGCTTGTATTTGGCAGCCACTCATTGACTATTTCTCTTGCCTTGAGCACACCTGGTTCACACCACCCAACAGCTTTTTGACTAGCGCACTGGCCAGTTGCTGCACAGCTCTTTCACCCCCAGTACCAGGGAGGCTCACTGGTGTGCTGCCCTGAGGCGATGTCCCAGCCTTGGGGTCCTCTAGGACACTTCTCTAAATTGCACCAGTTCTATCTTTTGTTTTAATGTTCCTAGGTTTATGATATGCATATCTGCCTATGTTACGCCCTAGTAGGGTATCCTATCACTCTACTGGCTCTCATGATATTGTGACATCTTTTTTCTACTACTTACAATTGTGATATTTTGTTGCAATGTATAAACATGGTGAGGTCCCAGCATTGATGATCATGTTTTGTATTGTTTTATGAAAACATCTTTAATAAACACATTTCAAGTAAAAAAAAAAACTTATTACAGTGGTTGACTTGCACAATTTCACATAGATGGAGGTAAACCAAACGTAATCTGTAGTACTGAGTCAGTGAGCCTTTGCAATGTTTTCATTCTATTATAAATTTTCTGTTTGCCAACTGAATTCATCACGTTTCTTTTCATGTGTCTTTCCAGTGAAACTAGTGAAGTTTTGCAGTACACTGGCGAGGAAGCCCAGGATATTGAGAAGGTAAGAAAATCATCTGTGGTAGGACATTATCTTAACCTTGTCTATGCCTTCCGAGTTAGCTTGTTTTGAATCTTCACTTTTGTGGGGCGGTTCTTGGCTATATTTCCTAGCTCGCAGAAGCATTGCAAAGCCTTGCAATCTGCGAAGAAAAGCAAGTCGGACTGGTATTTTCCACCCCTTCTTTAGGCTAAACTCCTCCAGGAA
Source organism: Pleurodeles waltl (assembly GCF_031143425.1). NCBI lineage: Eukaryota > Metazoa > Chordata > Amphibia > Caudata > Salamandridae > Pleurodeles > Pleurodeles waltl. The sequence goes on from NC_090440.1 coordinate 1,695,988,095, forward strand.
TATTAGGGGTGTTAGGAATTCAACAAACCTCAGAGAAGCTCTAACAGAGTATAGATGAGGAGCTGTACCTGGTATCTCCTGAATCAGTTCACACGCAACCCCAGGTATTTTATAATTAGTGTTTGTGTGCTAATCTGATATGTATTTCAAGTGTATTTGAATTATCCCTATAACTGATAATGAATATTATTAAAATGAATAAAATATAAACCCTAATCTCATCCCATATCCTTAATCAACCATATCATGTGTTGTTATGCTGTCTTGTTTCCCATTTATATCCACACTGCATACTTATTGCAGACCTAATGTTCTTCAGGTCCGTAGACTGTCCGGCACCATGGCTTGCATTTGTCCCTCTACCTCTCCATAATTGGGAAGAGCTTAAATACCTTTTATTCCCCATTGCATCTCTAATGAGCTGGTGCAGGCACCTCTCACTCGGAACCCCATGTTGACCAAGTAGCAGCGCCTAGGTTAAAAAATACTTTCATATAGTGCAGAAACTGAAGCTTTAGCAAGATCACTTTGCAGGAATTACCTCTTTTAAGTTTGAGTAGCAAAAATTGAAAGAAGCCCTGCATTTCAGATCAGAATGCTTGTGGCAATTTTGTAAATGCAAAAATGAAGAAGTTACTATGTACAGGCAAAGCCATTCTAATAAATGCATCTAGTGGAAGGACCTTTTCCGATTTAGTAATGCAGGTGGCTTCTTTGTCCTCATAGTTACTGGCCAGAATGGCTTCTTTAAATCATTAATGGACAAAGGCATTATTTAGAGGAATGCAGTAAAAGGTAAATTCACCAAAAATGGTGCATTGTCATTCCAAACCCTGCAGTGTCATTGTTCTATTTAGAGTTTCCTAGATGGAGGATAAACCTCTGGTGGTGATTACGCCAGCTTTACTATTGGGTCTGCCAAGGCCCAGGGGTATCTGTGCCATAAATGGCAGTGAATCAGTCACCTAATAGAAGGTAATCTGTCACCTTTTATGTTGTTGTTACCACAGTGAGTGTCTGTCATAGTTATGGCGATAGACTAGCAATTAATGCTAAAGTGTGGTGTCCCTAATATCCTAGGAATCACTCCTTCTGCCCAACAAGCATTCTTGGACTAATATACCACAATTTGACGAGGCTATTGGTGATTTTTCTCTCTCCCACTGCATGTAAAGTCAGTGGCATGCTTTGTCTTGAATAAAAGAATGAAGAGTTTTATTAAGCACAACGATTGCCCAGAGGTGCCTTGGTGCTGTGCGAGATAGGGAGAAGTGGAGCTCAGATGTCGGATAGCTGGACAAAGAGCCAGGTTTTCAAAGATTTCCTAAATATGGAGAGGGATGCAGCTGTTTTTAGGTTATAAGGGAGACGGTTCTAATGTAAAGCTGTGGATCTAAAGAAACTTCTGCCACCCCAGGATGAACATTTGAAAGATGGCACCACCAAATACAGGGCAGAACTAGAGCGCAGAGTCTTGCTGGGCATGTACCACCTCTGATTCTTCTTGAAATAGGTAGGGCCTTGCCCAGGAAGGATCTTCTAGGCCGTGCATAAAGCCTTGAAGATGACACATTGTTTAACTGGCAGCCAGTGCAATTTACTTATGCCCGCTTTTGCCAAATTAAATTTAGGGATTTTCAGGAGGAACTGCGCAGCAGTATTTTGAAGATTTTGTAGTTTTTTAAGGAACCCTTGGGTAGATCTGAATAAAGACCGTTACTGTAATCTATCCATGCCATACCAAGTGCGATGACCACAGATCGAAGGGTATAATTTTTTGGTTGTTTTGATTGTTTTTTTTAGTAATTCTAAGAGCATAGGAGGAGGACGAGATGACCTCATTCACTTGACTTTTGTATTTCACTCCGTTATTCAATAGCACCCTAAGATTTTTAACCTTCGAGGTGGGTGTAGGAAGTGTTCCCAGATTCAATGGCTACCACACTGGGGACCAAAAAAACATGTTATTTCCGAAACAAATAAACTCAGTCTTTGAGGATTTCAGATTCAGACAATTGCAGTCGTTCCATTTACTAACTGAACTCATGCAGTTCCTTAATAGGTCACTTAAGTGGACATCATTTTTTTAAAGTGAGACCACTATCTGCATACAGTGCTAATGATAAACCTGATGATTTAATGAGTGCAGTCAACGGTGTTACATACAGGTTGAACAGCGTTTGGCTCAACGACGATCCATGCAGAACTTCACAAGATAGAGAGTAAGGTTCTGAAATGAACTCTCTTAGGGGCACTGATTGTTGTCGTTCAGAGGAATGACTGCCGTGAGACTAGTGCCTGGCCATCATCCCAAAACTACAAATAAGGTCAACCAAAAGATCATTGTTGATCGTATTGAAAAGCTGCTGAGAGATCTAACAGGATGAGAGCGGTATTTCCACCCCATCCAATGCTGCTCTGATTTCCTCAGTCGCCACCATTCACACGGATTCTATGCTATTACCATGCCTAAAGCCAAACTGAGTACCGTTAAGGAGATGGTTCTTATCTACGAAAGAGGCAAGTTGCTTATTCATTAATTTCTCAGCCAGTTTGGCTGGATATGGAAGCAGAGAGATTGGACGATAATTATTCAGATCCTTCACATTTAAACTAGTTATTTTTTAATTAAGGGAGGACTGAAGCTGACTTCCAGCGAGTGGGAAAGAAACCTGTCTTGAACATAGCAGTAAAAAGCTTAACCACGTAAAGTGCTTAAGGCCTTCAGTTTTCAGAAATCACCTCTGATGACTGGTTATTAATATGGCAACCGGAGCCATTGGCAGAAAATGTATTAAAAATGGTCACTACTTTCCTCCTGGAAAAAGCAGGCCTGTGAGTCACAGAAGTCCTGGCTATCTGCTGCTAAATTACTTAGTGGTGGTGAGGTCAAGTATCTTATCTCTTTAAAAAATAGTCCTATTAGAATCACTCAGTATTTAATTTTCTGTGTGTGTAATTCTGATTTAGCACCAAAAGAACTTTTTATATTCCACTAAACAAAGTTTTGTATTTTTCTCTTTCTTTCTAATCCTACCTTTTACGCCTTTTATGCTTCTGCCTCTGACATCCTTGTTTGAAGCCCTAAGTGTCTCATCAAACCACTGAGACGGCCTTTTAGTTTATCGATCCTAACTTTGGCAGGTGCAATAACATTGAGGGCGGAGCTAACCCAGCTAGAATAGTCATCCACAATCTGATCTGGATAATGTGAAGTTTCAGGTTGCGAAGTAATTAGTAAGGTATTTAATTCAGTGGCTTGTATCTTATGCCAGGCTTGGCCTAACGTTACCTCCCAGATAACAGCATGGTGATCCAACCAAGTCAAAGGTAAAGAAATAGGGCTTACAATAGCAGGATTGTTTGTAAATATCCAGAGCGTATGTCCAGCTTGATGAGTAGGACCATTAACTAACTGAGAGAGTCCAAGGTGGGTGAAAAGTCTCTATAAGGTGTTCTGATTCAGGATCTAGCTTGTTTTCCAAATCAAAGTTGAAGTCGCCAGTTACAGTGAAATCAGATTTTAAAATGGGTGATTCCAAGAGCGAGCTGATCTTGTCCATAAAAACTGCTCTAGGCCCTGGAGGAGGGTAAATATTTCCATTAAATGACTGAGTCTTGACAAGTTCAGTATTACACAACAGCACTTCCAGCCTGTTTACAGGTGCGCGTGTAAAAATAGCCAGGACGTGGTCTCAGTAGAGGACTGCCAACCCTCCACCCATTTGCTGGGTCTGCTGAGACGATCGACTGCATAGTCTTTGGGAACCGCTGTGATAAGTTCTGAGCCAGAGTCGTCATCGGCCCACGTTTCTGTGATGAAAACCAGGTAGGCTTGGTATGCCGCCAAGAAAACTGAAAATTAAAAATGGTGCTTAACCAGGGACCTAGTGTTCATCAGAACATTTAGGGGCATATTTATACTCTGTTTGCCCCGGATTTGCGTCATTTTATTTTTTACACATCCAGCGCAAACTTAACTCCATATTTATATTTTGACGCTAGACATGTCTAGCGCCAAAATATTGGAGATAGTCATTTTTTGCCTGCGGAAAACTACCTTGCGTCAATGAGATGCAAGGTAAGTGTTCCTGGGCAAAAAATGACTCAGAGGCCCTAGTGCCTTACTTATCCTCCAATGCAGAAATCACGCACGGGAGGAGGAGGGTGTAAAATAATGACGCTAAGCGTGCTTAGCAGCATTATTTAACGCCTGGATCAGGCAGGCATTATGGGACCTGTGGGCCTTTTTCCATGGGTAGAGCCATGGAAACCGCCCACAGGTGCCCTTGCCTAACTTGGGCCTCCCTACATGGCACTGTGCCCAATAGCCATGCCCAGGGGACCTAAGTCCCCTGGACATGGCCATTGGGCTGGGGGGCATGACTTCTTTCTTTACTTAGACAGGAGTCATGTCCATGGGGGTTGTGCGTGGAAATAATAACTCTAATTGGGATAGTCATTTTTTTTACTCTAACCTGACTAGCGCCATTCTTTCACGCACAACCTCCAGTTTCCCCTATGCCTCCCCCATCCGGTTAGCATCCATAATTTTGACGCTAACTGGGCCTTACCGCCGGCTAGCGTCCTAGCTTAAATATGACGCCCGGCTGCCATCCAGGAATGGCACTAGCCAACAGTATACTTTTTGACGCAAACCTGCACTAACTCGGTGTGGTCCAGTTGCAGACACACTATCAGCTGACTTTAGAAGCCCGGCTTCGAGAGGGGCATGTCAGGGGGCCTGACAAGCACTGCACTAGCAGTGCAATCCGATGAGAAAAACAGGTTGGGGGAAAAGAAAATGTAAACTGAGGTCCAGCAACATCTGTCGTTAGACACAAGCTCCCCTATCTTCCACTGACAAGCACAGGGAGGAGTACAGGCTCAATACACCATTAACAGTCATTAATAAATAGGTAGGGACAAAACAAGCCTTGGTAAACAGTGACTGATATTGAATGGTAGAATGTATAGCTGTGCTGATACTTGCTACATGGAGATTTTGCTGCAGCACTTTGGTAATGGATGAAGTTTGGAGCTAATAAAAAAATAATTCTGTAGTATGAACCAGTTATAAAGTCACGTTTTCTATATGTGCCTGCCATCTAATGGTTTAACCAGGAATAGTTTTCTATAATTTTCAAAGTTAGACCCAGATGGTAAACAGCCTTTACAATGAAGTCCTTTCCACGCAATTCCTTTATCATGCAGCTATTACTACTTGGGTAAGTAGTGTGCCTTAGCCTCTCATGCCTTTACTATGCAGGTACGTTTTTATTTTTTTTAATTAATTCATTATTAGAATTTTTAAATAAAAAGGTTAGGGTGCTGGTAGTGACAAAGGGAGGAGATAAGGGTAATTTTAGTGTTTATGCATTGGCAGTGGTAGAGAGGTAAGGGTAGTTTTAGAGGTGGGTAGTGGTAAGGGGAGGTAAGGATAATTTTAAGGATTAGGGTTAAAGGGAGGTAAGGTGAGGGTAACTAGGGTTTAGGGGTGGGTACTGGTAAAGGGAGATTAGGATAAAGTTAAAACAATGGGGGTTTACATTAAATTAAACTTTAATATGTATGTGCCAGTATGTGGGAATGGTGGTTTACTTAACTTACATATACTTCCCATGTAGACATCTGCATGGTAAAGGCTGTGTGGAAAAGGTAGTAAAGGCATGCGTTATAATGCCATACATTCGACCCAGTTGAGCACAGGAACGTATTTTACAAATTGCTTCTCTACTATTTAGTTTAATTGGGAAATTAGTTGCAAATTATATTTTTGAGTGTTATGTCAAGAAATTGCTTAGCAATGGTATCCCGTCCTGCCAAAAAACTTTGGGTATGTGTGTATAAGATTTTTTATTTTATAGTGCAAACCTAAGGAAATAGTTGCAGAGTGCTGTAGAGAGTTCAAGACCAGTGTAAAGTCAATGCGTGATAGGAGAAATACCTGGGTTGCAGATAGTTAATGCATTGTGATGTACTGTTCTTTAGAGAGGCAAGTCTTCAACTCTTCCCTAAATTTGGGCCGTATTTTGTTGTGGTCCTGATGTATATGGGAATGTTCCAGATCCTTTGTGCATAGATGGGCAACCACTGTTGCCTTGTTTTCTTCTTCTTTTTACACTTCTTGGTCTGCAGACTGATGGTAACCTAGCTGCAGATGTGCTGAGAACCACAAGAGATAGCTTGTCTGCAAGATAAGCTGGGCTGCTGGTCATGATGGTTTTGTAAATGATGCATCTGTTTTCGAAGACGGCGCAGGATGGCATGGGGAACCATCCATTTGTGTGGTGCTGTGATCATATTTGTCCAGGCCCTGAATGAGACTTGCTGCAGCATGTAGGAAGCCGTTAAGAGATGCCAGTGTGGTGTTTGGGAGGCCATGAAGCAGACATTAAGAGATGTATGAGGGTTTAAAAGGCAGTTTGAAGTCACTTTCTGGAGGATATGGTTTCACTTTCTTTAGAAGAGAGAGCTGGTACCAGGCCGTTTTTGTTTTTTAAAGCAGTGTGTGCCTTGAGGGTGAGGTTGGTCCAGGATGAACACAAGTGACTTTAACATTCTGTCAAATTTGGGGTTCAAAGCTGTTACGGTTCCTGACATAGATCCCGGTTTGTTCTATTCATTGTTGTTTTTTTTGGCAAATAGCATTAATTCTATCCTGGTTGGCCTGGGTTTCAGGTAGGCACTAAACATCCAGGTCTGGATGATGTGCAGTCAGTGTCTGAGGCATTGGATGTCTGAGGCAGAGTAGACTTTCAAGTTGAGTTGTATATCATAGGCATATTGGTGAATCTTGGTGCTGTTACCTGTGAGCTGAGCACCAAATGGTTCCATGTGGAGATTAAAGATACCAGGAGTCAGTATGAATCGCTGAGGGGACTCAACGCGTTAAATGGATTTGGTGAGTCATGGAGGTGCCTAGGTGGACAAACTGCTGTTGGTTGGAAAGGTAAAAGAGAACCAGTGAAGGACATTTCCATGGATATCATTTGAGACTCCAGGGTGTGTATGAGGGTCAGCTGTCGAAAGGAAGCTGAGAGTTCCAGCAATATTAAGAGACAGAGTCGCCTGTGGTCAGAAGAGCATAGTCTATTATGTATAAGGTAGCGTCTCCGGGTTGCAGTGTGATCCGAAGCCAGACTAGTAGTTGTTCAGAAGATGGTTAGCATTGTTGTGATTCTGGAGTTGAACATAGACTACTTTTTCAACAATCTTGCAAATGAACGGTAGGTGAGTGATGGGCCGGTATTCAACAAGGTCATCAGTGTCTAATGTAGGTTTCTTTAGGAGCAACAGGATCTGGCCTCTCATGAAAGCTTGTGGGAAGATTTGTTGAGTCAGGGAGACATTTACAATACTGAACATGGGTGGGAGTGACCCGACCAGGAGCTTTGATTAAAGGCTTTAAGTTGGTTGACAAGATCCATGAGAGATAGGGTTTGTAGTCAGTCTGTTGCATAATTCTACGGGATGGAGAAGGCGTAAGAGACAAAGCAGGCTTGGTGTTGTCAATGTGCTGTTGGATCATCTGTATTTTTTGGCTGAAGAAGGGGTCGACGGCATTGCACTTTTCTGTGGAGTGAGGAGTGGGTGGGTCTGACAGGGGGGTTGATGCACAAATTGATTGTGTTGAAAGTGTCCTGCTTCTGTTGGTGGCTTCACTACTTGGTGTATTACTGTACTTTGGCTGATGTGATAAGCTGTCTGCGTGTTGCAAGGAGGGACTTGAGGTTATTGAGAGCTCTGTTTTTCTTCCTTTTTCCTGTCTGCGAATGGATCATTTATATTGTCAGCAAGTACTTTAGAGTGCCAGGCCTTGCACTGTCATGCCTTAATTGGTGCATGGATTTTCAGGTAGTTTTCCAAAAACGTATGGTTCACCAGCAACGTATTTAAGCCAGTAAGTGCATTTTAAAATAGACGGCACTGAGACTATTCAATAAATGTAAAGCCTTTATTAAACTTTTGAGGGTTCAGAAATACAATAAAAGTCTAGTGCACAAATAGTGAATACACCAAGACATAAGTCAAACAGAATGCATAGTTTGTATGCACAAAGCAATGGACAGTAAAACAGGTGGCAGAGAACAAGTGTTTGCTGAATTTATCAGTTCCAACTGTTGTATTAGTTGCAGTAGCCAGTAACAAATTGCCTGCATGTGCCAAGGCATTTCACCTTGGTATGTCCATTGTAGGTCTTAATGAGGACAAAAATAATACAGGAGTATTGTAATGGCTGTTGAGACAAAAAAGAACACCAGTCAGAGAAGAATGTTGGGAGTATAATGAAAAGTTTGGCGCATGGTGATGGTCTGGCTTAGGTTATGTATTAGTTAAAGGTTTTGTAAATGTATCATTGAGTAATTCACTAATAATCTCCTACAAATGGTCTTCATTGCCCTCAACTGTTGCAAAATGCTAGGAACAGGGATAATATCACTACAATCAAAAACAGCAAATATTGTAAATATAGGAAGTAAAAAGAATATTTGTCAACTAGGTAGCAATGATCTGTTACTGATGACAAGAAATATGTGGATTCAGGCAAAACGTGCTTGCTTGGCTTATAATGGATTTTTGTGCTGCTAGATGGGCGTGGTTGTCACTTACGATGGAAACAACTTCTCAAACTTCACAGTAGGAGTGCTGGTTACTTGTGTGGCATGTGAGAGACCTTTTTGTTTCTACATTTATTCTTGAGAACACACATTTACAAGTCCTAGCTTCTTCCATTATCATTGTTCTTATTCACCAGCCAAAACTTTGGTTTGGTTTTCTCTACAGCAAGAATTAAAGCTATATGCAGCTTCTCCTCTTTGTACCTTGCAGTAGTCATACATCGTTCCTTTGAACCCTAATAGTGATAGCAAACAGGTCTGCATAATCATAGTAATATAGAATTAGTGTCTCCTTTCCTGCCTGTTTTCTTTTATTGATGTCGCTTCCACAGCTCCCCAATACATTGAGAAAAGAGGGGCAAGGAGTCCCATTGCCCGATACCTCCTAACGCATTAATTACTATATCACCAGTAGTAAAGTTCTCTGCATATCCATCTTTACCTTTTTCCATTACAAACTCTACTGATGCCCAAAGGCTCCATAAAGCATATTATTTTCTTGGTAATATTAAGTATGTTTCCCAGATGGTTAGGATGAAGTCAATACATGGTCCATAGTTGAATGACTTAATATAAAACTCTTCTCTTGCTCTTGTATTCTGCCTTCTTTAGTAAGTCGTCTGACCCAGCAATCCATTTAGACAAGATCTTGCTTGCACCCAGGTGCTCTTAACCTCGTTTTTTCCTTTCTTAAATGGCTGCTTTAGCACTGTTTATCCTTCAAGAATGCACCCAGTCCTGCAAATAGGACGAACAAATCAGACTTTGGAAAGCACCCAACACTGTTACGAACATATATTGAACCGATGTGAAAGATATTTACAAGCAATTCACAATAAGGTACAAAAACAAAGACACCTCAGAAGAGATGGAAGGGCAAGTATCTTTCAAGCAACTATTTCCTCACAGCAAACAGGGCTAACTGTTTATCAAAAATCAAGCATTGTAAGGCAGAATAAGTCATATAGTAGCAACCTATTAAAGAAAGACATCTAAGACAAGTATGTTAAAGCCAAAAAGGGTCAAGCCCAGCTTAACTATTGTTCACCACTCAGTCTCTTTCTGGAGTGAAGTCAGTCCTAAAATGCTGTTGGAGCATCAGCTCATGTAGGTAGAAAAACTTGGTCATTAAGGTTAGGCAGTGTTGTGAAATTGTTTAAAAACTCTACTTCTCTAAGTGACAACATTGTGCAGAAATCTACTTGTCCTGTAAAGAAATCTACTTGCCTTATCTCTTCACCATATCAATTAGGAGAATAGACGAAAGTGTAGATTAGGTTTTAGACGATGCATTTTAGATATACAAATGCTTGATATGTTGGAGCTGCCATTTGGGAGAACAATATCAACAAAGAGGTTCCATATAGGAATCAGCAATTACACAATAACACGATTTACATTGTACTGGCAAATTAATACTACATATTTACAAGATAACATTTTTGCATAAGGTATTTGCAAAGAATAGAAAGGGTAGTCATATCAGCTACAGGGAGTGCAGAATTATTAGGCAAGTTGTATTTTTGAGGATTAATTTTATTATTGAACAACAACCATGTTCTCAATGAACCCAAAAAACTCATTAATATCAAAGCTGAATATTTTTGGAAGTAGTTTTTAGTTTGTTTTTAGTTTTAGCTATGTTAGGGGGATATCTGTGTGTGCAGGTGACTATTACTGTGCATAATTATTAGGCAACTTAACAAAAAAAAAATATATACCCATTTCAATTATTTATTATTACCAGTGAAACCAATATAACATCTCAACATTCACAAATATACATTTCTGACATTCAAAAACAAAACAAAAACAAATCAGTGACCAATATAGCCACCTTTCTTTGCAAGGACACTCAAAAGCCTGCCATCCATGGATTCTGTCAGTGTTTTGATCTGTTCACCATCAACATTGCGTGCAGCAGCAACCACAGCCTCCCAGACACTGTTCAGAGAGGTGTACTGTTTTCCCTCCTTGTAAATCTCACATTTGATGATGGACCACAGGTTCTCAATGGGGTTCAGATCAGGTGAACAAGGAGGCCATGTCATTAGATTTCCTTCTTTTATACCCTTTCTTGCCAGCCACGCTGTGGAGTACTTGGACGCGTGTGATGGAGCATTGTCCTGCATGAAAATCATGTTTTTCTTGAAGGATGCAGACTTCTTCCTGTACCACTGCTTGAAGAAGGTGTCTTCCAGGAACTGGCAGTAGGACTGGGAGTTGAGCTTGACTCCATCCTCAACCCGAAAAGGCCCCACAAGCTCATCTTTGATGATACCAGCCCAAACCAGTACTCCACCTCCACCTTGCTGGCGTCTGAGTCGGACTGGAGCTCTCTGCCCTTTACCAATCCAGCCACGGGCCCATCCATCTGGCCCATCAAGACTCACTCTCATTTCATCAGTCCATAAAACCTTAGAAAAATCAGTCTTGAGATATTTATTGGCCCAGTCTTGACGTTTCAGCTTGTGTGTCTTGTTCAGTGGTGGTCGTCTTTCAGCCTTTCTTACCTTGGCCATGTCTCTGAGTATTGCACACCTTATGCTTTTGGGCACTCCAGTGATGTTGCAGCTCTGAAATATGGCCAAACTGGTGGCAAGTGGCATCGTGGCAGCTGCACGCTTGACTTTTCTCAGTTCATGGGCAGTTATTTTGCGCCTTGGTGTTTCCACACGCTTCTTGCGACCCTGTTGACTATTTTGAATGAAACGCTTGATTGTTCGATGATCACGCTTCAGAAGCTTTGCAAATTTAAGAGTGCTGCATCCCTCTGCAAGATATCTCACTATTGTTGACTTTTCGGAGCCTGTCAAGTCCTTCTTTTGACCCATTTTGCCAAAGGAAAGGAAGTTGCCTAATAATTATACACACCTGATATAGGGTGTTGATGTCATTAGACCACACCCCTTCTCATTACAGAGATGCACATCACCTAATATGCTTAATTGGTAGTAGGCTTTCGAGCCTATACAGCTTGGAGTAAGACAACATGCATAAAGAGGATGATGTGGTCAAAATACTCATTTGCCTAATAATTCTGCACTCCCTGTAGAACCAAACTGGTATCCACAAAGCATTTGAGATCCTGGCAATAGTCGGGGATGGGTACCAGTGTGATCTGTGATCATGTCTAGATTAGAATGTCCTGCTCAGGAAAGCATGATTTTTCAAGCTGTCCTGGAAAGAGCAGGAGACAATTTGTTTTTCATAAGGGTTAGGTCTCCAGATTTGAGCCCCAGTTACATCAGAGCATCATCTCTGAAAGTGTGTAAGGTTTTTATTTAGTTGAATCAAATCTGTGACATTGAGATACCTAACAGCAGGATTGAAAACCCCTGCAGCCCATTTGAGGGGCATATTTCGGCCAATGACAGTCCTAGAAACTTTATTGGGTAATGAAGAGCCCTTTGGAGCATGTGAAAAAATCACTAAGCTTGAATCCTTGCTACACTAGAGACGTCTATCTAGGCACCTCGAACAAACAGTTTGCAGCAGCTTGAAAGGAAGACCTATCATTATGAGTCAACTGCGATACTGGTTGACTTGTCACTAATATCTTCAACAAGCCCAAGACTCAATTGATGTTATACAGGCTTGTAGAACAGTGTCAAGCACTCTTGAAGGAGACCACAAACTGACCGTCTAGGAGGCATGTCGAGGTCGGGAGTGAATTACCCTGCCTCTGCTTGCTCTGTGGCACTGATACAAGGACAGTGCATGTACTGAATTGTACAAGATCTAAAAATCAAATGTCAGTGGATGATACGGAGGCCAGGAAAGTACCATTGCTTCGCTTATGGATATGGTTAGTACCGACATGCTCCCAACACATCAAGGTACAAACTTCAGGAATTTGTGTCTGTAAAAGTGAATTAGTATGCTGTGCCAGTGGTTGACCACAGTAATTGAAACCTGAATGTTACCATTGGATGGTGGCAGGCTTTTGCCGCCAATTTAAGACATAAATGTCACCTCTGGCAGAACAGTTGTGCTACATATTTCATGTACAACTCAGGGCTGCTTTCGGTAGGCCAGTTATATAAGTGGTTAACACCTGCTGCAACAGCTATACTCCTATCAGGCAGTCTATCCTGAAAAAATAGTTGTATTTCCGAGTATCAGTAACAAAAATACTGTGTTCTAAATATTGTTTACAAAAATATTGCTCCATTGGGTCCACAGTATTCTGGTATCATAACTAAAACATATAGATCATTCTGTCTGGGGCTAGAGAGTAGAAGTTTGTCTCCCTTTTGCTTCTGCAAGGCGAAGTCCTGGAAATCCCACTTCAGAAATGTTTGTCTACCAATAAAGTTGGTTAGGGCTTGATCTACTTGTAAAGATTATGTATGCAGTGTGATCTTGTCCCAAAAACTGCGTTTTTACACTGTTGTGTTAAAGGAAACCTGGGAAAAAACACAAGGAACGGACGGCACTTGTAGGACAAATCTCCTAGCAAAAAGCCCCAGAGGCCTGTAGAAAAAAGTCAGAAGTAAAAACCTTTTTGTTTTCAAAACATTCCCTATCTTAGCTGGAAATTAGAGACTCCTTTAGCAAATTGTGGGGGCATTTGAGAGAGCATGGGGACGTTGACAATCTACATCAGCTTGTGAATAATTTTTACTTTGTGGCCTGCAGATGTGTTTCTGCCTCATTTTGTCCCAGAAAAGAATTCTCACAAATCTACAAGTACAGAGACGTGGAGAAAGAAGTGGTTATGGAATATGCTAAGGAAAAAGTGGTATCACTGTGGGTTTGGAAAACATCAGAGAGAGATGGGAAGAGAGGAGATTTTAGGGCATTTAGAAGAGAAGAAAAGGGATGGAAAAGCTGATAGGATGAAAAAAGAGATGTTACAGTAAACACCGCAGTCACCTTGCCCTAAGGTCAATATGTGGTGGTTGCACCAGTATTGAACCTCCAAAAACCTATAACATCCAAATGATATGATCAGTGATTCACAAACCCCGGTAGGTGTCTCCTTTAGGACAGCAGCCAGAGCACAAATCCATGAGACCGCTGTTGCAAGTGTGCCTGTTCACCAAATAGTCCGTTTACAAGGAAGCAACAGTCAGTGTCTTCCAGTGTGTAACATAATCCCAGCATGCCCTGACACACGAACATCGAACACCCCTGACACTACTTTTATGACAGAGATGAACACTCTTTGTGGCGTTCACAGTACCATTACGATGGCAAAGATTTTGCAAAGGGAGCTGGTTGTGACCAAGAGGCTACACTTGGTGACAGTGATGTTGGAGGGGGTGAGCTTAGGCAGGGAGAGTTACAGAGTAAGGCGGTGTTGTCCTGAGAAACACACAGTTTACAGCTAGAGTTGGGAGAGGCGTTAAAGAAGTAAACGCTGATGGCATGAGGGGAGGGAATGGAATAGAGCTAGAGATGAGCTGATTTATTACAGAAGTATGGGAGATGGGGGAGAATCCGGGGCACTTGAAAGAGAAGGCCAACCCAACAAAAAGGACAAACCTTTAGGACCAGAGAGGTATTTATGGCATGAAAGTTTTAGACGTGCTGTTGTGTAGCTATAGGGAGCCTCACCAACCTATCTACTCTATGCAGTATTTCTTTGGACACATTTACATTACCATATCGCTTTCCCATGTCCACTTTTAAGAAGCCTATTTATGTGCATTGCATAAACTCACTAACCAGCCATACATGCCCCTTTAGTTAGTTACTCCTCCCAATACATTTGAAGTAACCATTCCTCATAGCTGCCTTATCTCAGCATACAGTGCACCAGGCTTTTGAGAGAATGTGGCTTATCAGCTGCCAAATAAGAGCGCTGAGCTTCTAACCTCGACTCCCCACCACTTAACCACTTTGGGTACTCCTGGGCAAGTGTTTTATTTTTCTGGTCCACAGTTTCTCAATTTTGCAAGATTGGTAGTGCTTAGATATAGATTAACTCCTTTTAATTTGTAAACGCTACCTTAAACAATAGTAGGTTGCTAAACAGCACATGAGCACTGTGTTTAACCAGAACTTTAATAGTGTTTGCAGGTGGTAGTCGGAATGAAAAGAGCTTTCAGAGACTTGCTTGTTATTGCTTTAAATTTGATAAAATGTGGATTATTGGAACACCTGTGGGCACACCACTTTTTAGTGAGACCAGAGCTATAGGCCCTGTGAGGGCCTGCGGGCGCTTCTCGTAACTGATGTTAATGAATGCCTTTTGGCCTGGCTATTGAATAAATCACCCTCAGTCTAGCTCCCCAGTGCTGCTTCAAAGTCATGCTTGGCTGTGCACAGGACAGCATATAAAGCCCTTCATGGTTTCAAGTGCAAGGTTTTGGTGACATTGTATCTCTGAAATCTCTGAAATTAAGGCTTGGGCTTTTAGTCTGTGGTAAATATAGCATTGCAAACCTGTCTGCATACTCTCCCTAACCCCTTCAGTTTTCTTTTTCTGGCCTCACATTCGCGGGTGCTAGTGAAAGGGAGAAGTCAGAGCACCGGTTTCTCTGGATATAAGGCACTGGTAAACAGCGCCACCCAATGAGCCACAGTGGGAAGAAAAAAAGTATAGTGCAGACATTAGAGGCTCATGGGGTGGGTCTGTACACTGCATGAGATCCCCACAGGGAAAGTAAGGCAGTTCAGTGTAGGCTTGGCTGAGACATAAGAGGCCAAGGGGAGCGGCGCAGAGGCTGCATGAGAGGCCCAGTAGGGCGGATGAGACAGTAAGCACAGGGGGAAAGCAAAGTGGGGCGAGGGGGTCCCAAGAAGTGAATTACAAAAGAAATCAAAATAATTTTACTGCAAGCCTGAGAGGACGGGAGCGACCTGGGTTCACCGAGGCCAAAGGGTGGAGCAAAGAACAAAGAGCAGGGATCAGAAGGGTGAATCAAGAGATCGGGGTGAAAGCAGGATTCATCCAAGGGGCAGAGAAGCCAGCCTCTTTCCTGCCTGTGCTGTGGGGGTTCTTGAGCTACAGAAGCCCCATGTTCGCCTCTTGCCTTAAAGAAATGAAAGGGTCAAAACGGGAACTCTGTAGCCACAATGAGACCCCGTGGGGGCAAGCAAAAACCTTTTTATCTGACAGTGCTGTGGTGTTTTGTAGGAAACACCAAATTCGAGATCATTCTCATATTCAGCTCTGGGGCAATGAAAGTGCAGACCCCTTCAACTTCCTTTAGGCCAAGAAATGCCCAGAGCCCACCCCTGAGCTGAGTTCACCAATAGGAAGGAATGGTGTAAAAGGGGGCGGCCTCAGGATCCCCCTCATCCAATCCCAGTCATGGCTGCATTGATGGCCATCCAACCAACCACAGGCCACTATACATTTTAATTTTAAAGTTGTGGTGGTATCTCCTTCATACTTGCTGATTGCCTGTGGGCAACAGGTTTGGATTGTTTGGTCTCGTTTACCATATTTTGCTGTCTACTTGTCCTTCAGACAAAACAAACATTAAAACTTCTTGCCCTGGCAAGAAATCTTGATATCTAGGGTGTTGGGCGATATGAATAACCCATCCCTGTGACTACCTACAATCTAACTGGAAAGAGCACATTAACCATACTCCATGCCCCACACATTCCCATTTTCCAGTATCTCAAGTCATCTTCAAGATGTCACTGAATTTGTAAGTCATAAAACTGGTCATTTGTTTAGCCTTTTCTTGTAACAGTGTGCTGAGACCTCCACTCCTTGTTTGTGCTTCAGACTGCAGTATGAACTCAAAAGTAGTCATTTTTGTGTTGGAGGGGGAGGGCTCACTTAGCCCTCTCCGTCTGGATTAGTGCCAGGTTGGATGTTCTCCAGGATTCCCCTATTTATTAAACACCAAAAATGGAGAAGAGGATCTTGTGCCCTTGTTTTGTCCCAGTTAGGGAGTTCCCGAGTGTGCACTTGCTGCGCAAGCACAACTCTAAGCTGGTCCAGTCTGGAGTTTCTGTGGCTGCCGGTTTAGTCACAAACTCTTGCATCCCATCCAGCTTGACCCTCCAACTCCAGTATTCTGACATTTGTCAGCCTCTCACTTCTTAACAGATGTCCCTCCTGCATAGATTGTGATAATGGCTGACATCTTGGATCTCACCAGCCAGAATTCGGGGAAGCTACTTTGAACCTGCTGGCTGGGCTTATTGATCCTGTATTCAAATTTTCAACCCGGAATTCCAGGGGAACTTGAGCTAATCGTATTCAGTGGTGTCAGTTGCCCAATTCGTTCCTAAACATTTTGATCATAGGATGCGAGAGCTGGTTGCTGACATTGCAGAGGGACAATAACAGCGTGGAGGAGCTGTGCCTTAGTTTACTTATAGGTCTCAGGCGCCTTCCACCCTATGTCCTGAAGCCTCTCTCCAGTCTTTCTCTGACTTAGTGCTCCTACATAACATTTGCCACAAAGTTATTACTCTTTAATACCCTTAACACTCTCTAGCACTCTCGCCGTCTAAACACCACAAGTAAGCTCTTTCTGCGTCTACTTGAGAATAAAGAAATCTTTTACCCTGTGCACTCCACTTCAGACACACTGGGTAGCCCACCAATACTTGACAACCATTCTCTGCCAATTATCACATGATGTTCAGGAACTCTCTTTTCCTATTTACGGCACCAGAGTTCTAGCCTGGGCAAAGCAGCAAACTTCTCTCATTCATTATCACTATTTTAATTTTCATTATTTCTTCCTCTCAGCAGATCTTACTACTACCATTACTGTACTTCCCACATCAGTTCCTTATGTTCACATTTTCATGGTAAGTCTATAAGAATGCAGAATAATTTTAAGGAATTCCTCCTTTTGGAGGCTCAAAAGCTCGGTCAGGACTTCTCCAACATAGGTTATAAGGTCACTCTGCGGGACTTTCGCCAGCACCCCCATCACTCTGAGGCAAGTATTTCTCCACCGAATGGCCAGCATCCCAAGCCAACCATCCACTTTTATTAGGCCCTCAACTGCAGTTCTCCAAATGGATTCTAGCTCCTGCACTCCATTTACAGTCTGGCAGCTGCCCCCTCCTCCAGTTGGTAATTCAGGATCTCTGTTTTTTCCTTAATCTCTTCTACACGTAGCACTATAGTATTAAGGCCATAAAGTTTCCATTCTATTCCAGTTACCGCCTTTTCAGACATAACTTACCCGCCATGCAAGTCTGTTGCTAATTCACATGTGGACTGAAAAAGTACCCTTTCCCTTGGAGACATCTGTACCTTCTCGGGCGTTTCAGATCCAGTGTTTCTCAGCACTTTTCTCCTCTTTACTACATATGAGGCATAGAAGTCCACCACTCCTTTGCCCTGGCTCTCATGCATAGCGACCAGTTCATTATGTTTCAGCTCTACCTAGCTCTGTGGTGGGTGCCTTCTGTCACACGTTAACACCACTGCCCTGTTAGCTGCAGGAGTTTCCTATTATCCTGCTTGTCCCTCCTCCCCATGAACTTTGCCTAGCTCCTAAGAAGATCTGCAGCTTCAACTGCTCTGTGGCCACATGAATGAAAGCACTACCCTCTTTTGGCTCCAGCAAGGTTGTAGAAACTTCTACCTGGAGATGCCTTCCTTGGATTTTCCAGGCATCTGTCTGGATACTGAAGGTTTTCGTGAGCAGTTCCCCTACTCATCGTTTGGTGGCATCTATCAGTTATGCGTGTGTCATCAGCATCAGTTGCACCAGAATGATGTGATGGTACCTATATAGGCACCACCCAGGCGCGCTGATGTCAAGTCCTTTTCTTTTGCACACCAGCCAGTGCCGATCCAGAGAAGAAATACCCCTCAGTTTTGACTGGCTTTTTTTGACGTTTTGTTGATTTTTTTTTTGGGGGGGCGGATTCCCTCCTATGGTATAGGATCTCATCTAGAATGCCAGGATTCAGGGATTCAAGGATTTATATTTTTGCTAACTTCAGAACTCTGTACTTTACCCCTTCTAACCCGTAGTGACGTACCCGTGCTGCCCATTTAAACATGGTTAAATTGGCATACACCTAATTGGCGTATTTATTTTGTCTGTAAGTCCCTAGGATATGGTACAAAATGTACCCAGCGCATGAAAGTTAAATGGCAGCAGCAAATGACTACAGCACCTACTGTTCCATCCACTACAGTGGCATTGCAAAGCTTCAGGCTTATGATGGCAGCCTGACTAAAGCAGTGTAAAAACCACAGTTTGACCTGTTAAAATAAACCTTATTGACCAGTCAGTACTTCCCTTCTAAATATAAATATTTCACTCCTATGTAGGACATGTAGAAATTAGATGTTAACGCCCTTTCAGTGACTAGCACCCAAAAACTCTTTTCTGTGTAGGATGGCTGGCTGGCTCATGCAGAAACACTGAAAAGTAATATTAAATAGGAATTCGGAACAAGACTTCTTACTGCAGATTCCTCACCTTAGAATATTCCCCAGGTGTCAAACTGAATCCAGAAAATCTTGAGTAGTACCTCTATATGCCAGTAGGTGGCGTCAGGCTGCTCCACGTTGAAGTAGTCCACATTATACATGACATGCGCATCGCCTATATAGGTGCTACCTTGTCGCACTGACATCCGTTCCTTTCTTTCCACACCAACAGGGTGGATCCAGAGAGCTACCTCAGCCATTTCTTTACCATTTTGCCCGACTTTTTGTTGTCTTTTTTTTAGCTTTGCTCCCAGTGTGCTAGGGGCATGTCTCCCAACAAACCCACAGGGTTTAAACTGTGTGAGAAAAGTCACAGACAGATGTCTGTCTCTGACCCACATTTGGTTTGCCTGTTGTTCTTGGAGTTGGGCCACAACCTCAAGGCCTGCTCCAACTGCAAATCCATGAATCCGAAGGTGATTCGCAAGGGTTCATTGGCTGCTTCCAAGCCTTTTCACTAGGCCCTCAATGCAGGCCACCCAGCCCATTGACAGCAGAACCAGGCACCACCTGCTCCAGTGCAAAGCTATAACTTCCGACAAGTGGGTGCTTTAAATTGTACAGAGGGGTTATGCCTTTCTATTTCTGGAAACCCCACTACCTTTCCCACCATCCCCAGAACGGCTGATGGAGGACCATCTGTCCTTCCTGCATTAGGAAGTGCAAACTCTGCTGGCCAAAAGAGCCACAGGGAGGGTGCCAGCATCAGAA
The DNA here is from genome assembly GCF_031143425.1 of Pleurodeles waltl. NCBI lineage: Eukaryota > Metazoa > Chordata > Amphibia > Caudata > Salamandridae > Pleurodeles > Pleurodeles waltl. The sequence continues at coordinate 1,696,007,805 of NC_090440.1, forward strand.
GTAGATTGTGGTTATTTCCACTACTTTCTGGTGCCCGCTAGTTGCTTATGCCAAATAAAAGGCAGAGGCCACCTCCCTAAAAATAAGGTGTCTGCCCACTCAGCGTCTTTCTGCGGGATCGAAGTTCAAGATGTTCACCTTGGTTTAGATCTGTCTGCCCTGGACCCCGGAGATTGGATGGTAACATTGGACCTTCAGGTCACATATTTCCATATTCCTGTCCTGTAGGTCCACAAGTATTAGTTGCAGTTCACAGTAGGCCACAAGCATTTCCAGTTTGCTGTGCTCTCCTTTGGCCTCAGCAGTCCCCTCAGGTGATGGCAGTGATTGCAGCACATCTGCAGAAGTCAGAGGTTCCAGTCTTTCCCTACCCCGATGCCTGGCTGTTGAAGGTGGGCTCAACCCAGGTTATAGTCATCCACTTCCCGACTACAGTTGCTTTCTGCCTTCATTAGGATTCACTATCAACTTCCCCAAGTCACACCTGACTCCTTTGCAGGCGCTCCCTTTCATCGGAGCCACTCTGGACACATCTATTCTGCGGAGCTGAGAGTCCAGGGCATTCTGGCTATGATCCTGATGTTTCAACTTCAGTCCTGGATTTCAATGAAACTTACTCTGCTTCTGATGGCCTGCATCTTGCTGATGAAGTTCTCTTGATGGCATATGTGGGCGCTGCAGTGGGATCTGAAGTCCCAGTGGGCAGGAAATCAGGGGTTTTTCTCCAACTTTATCCAGATTTCAAAGGAGACTGCAAAAGATCTGCAGTGGTAGCTGATGGACCGCGATTGAAGCAGCAGCAGACCCCTGCCCAGAGCTGACAGTGATGACTGATCCATTGTTTCTGAGCTGGGGCAACCATCTAGGAGAGGTGGGGATAAGAGAACTTTGTGCTCCAGCAGAATCTAAGCTCCACATGAATCTTCTGCAGCTGTGAGCTGTTCATTTGGTATTGAAAGAGAAGGCTTGTTGAAGGGAATGCTAATTCAGGTTTTCAGACAACATTACAGCCATGTGGTTTTGCAACAAACAGGGCAGAGTGGGGTTGTGGAACCTGTGCCAGAAGGCTCTGTGGCTTTTGGCATGGCTCAAGAACCAAATCTCTATGGTTGTGCAGCACCTAGCGCGATATCTGAACCCCCAAACTCAGCTGCCCATGCCTTGCGGATTTCAAATTGTGCCCTACACCTGGAGGTAGCGGAAGGGCTCTTCCAAAAAATGGGGAGAACCTTGGCTAGATCTATTCCCCACCACTGGGAATGTGCAATGAATGGTAGTTCTTCTGCATGTTGAAGAATTCAAAGCGGCTCTCATTCTGTGATGTGTTCAGATTAGACTGGAACTCAGGACTCCTGTAGTGTTTCCACTGATGCCACACTTGCTCCGGGTTCTCAAGAAGATCAAGAGCTACCAGGCCCTAGTCATCCTGGTGGCTCTGGAATGGCAAGGAGAGTTTGGTATCTTGAACTCCTGATCATGGACACCTGTCCTCTGATTTGGCAGCCTCTTTCAGAGGACCTCCTGTTGCAGTACCAGGATAAGGTTCTGCACACGTTCCATCTTCATACTTGGAGATTGAACTGCAACAGTTGAATGCTTTTGACCTTCCTCAAGGGATTTATGATGTCATTATATATGTATACTCCTGCTGTTGGAAAACAAATTTGGCTTGATGTTCCTCCCGTAATGTTGATCCTGTTGCTGCCTCCATGTCAGAGGTGCTGCTGTTTGTGCTATTGTTGGCCTAGCAAGGCCTTGCTTTGGGCACTATTAAACGCAACCTTTGTGCCATTTCAGCTTTCTTGCAGTTACCAGATCAGCCCTCACTATTCAGGTCACCTGTTATGCTGCATTTTCTTGAGGGTTTGCAACACTTGTTTCCTCCTGACTGAACATCTCTCAATGGATTGTGCGCTGCATCAAACTCTGCTACTCACTAGCTAAAAAGCAGGGTCCCGAGGGCTTGCGGGCCCATTCTACCAGGGCTAATGCAGCAACTACTGCATACCTAGCCTAGGTATCTGCCAAACTGCCTCATGGACATCACTCCGTACATTTATAAAGCACTACTGCTTGGACAGTCAGGTCCATTGAGATAGCATGTTGCCTGTTTGGTCCTCCAGGATTTTCTGCAATGAACCTGCTCACAGGCTCACCTCCAGGGAGGTATGGCTTGGGTATCTATTCTAAGGTGAGAAATCTGTGGTTGGAAGTCTGTATCAGAAGACCATATTACTTACCTTCTGTAAGTCTTTTTCTGGACTCTATCTAACCTCGGATACCTCACTGACCCTCCCAACTTCCTGTTCTGGGATATCTTCATCCTAAAGGCTGTTAGATATCTGCATAATGGTCACACATTGTTCAGTCTTGGCTCTGTGTTTTTGGTGTAGAAATAGTCACAAAAGGAACTGATGTCAGAGATCCTGGGTAGGGTATGTTTAGGCAATGCGCACGTCACATGACCTTGATACAGAACCGGGGGACGCCACCTATCAGAATGCAGAGATACTGCTCAAGATTTCCGGATCCAGTCTGATGCCTGAGGAATATTCTAAGATGAGGAACATGCAGCTAGGTAGTTTCTACCAGAAAAGCCTACTGAAGGTAAGTAACTTGTTCAAACGTTCTTCTTGGGAAGGAGACCAGCTAGAAAATAATTAAACAACTATTTTTAATAGTTATTAAAATCCAATCCAATTCAATGATAAAATGCAATTTTTAATAAATATTAAGGAACGGTAACTTAGAAAATTACCATTTAATTTCTGACCTTCCTGCAAGCTAATTTGCTTTGGCTCCCCAATTTCTTCTAGCCAGTTATTAGCCTTGAATATATGTGAGATGCCTCATATGCACAAACAATAGGCAGGCCTAAATTGGCAATGATGAATCCTCTGAACTCCACGGAATATAGAGGATGCGGGGCAGTGAGCATCCTAGTTGTTTTTTTTTTTTTTTTTTTACACTAGTGTCAAATTCTGCTTGACCAGTCTTTTAAGTTCACCTGTAAGACTGGGGGCACACTTGAACGTGAAGAGAACAGGATGCCAAGACAGTTCTTGTTGATCCACTATTTGGTTCCTGAAGGACCCTGCTTTTGTGTTGCAAGACTCATTCTCTGTGTTTGTTGTGGGTTCAGAGGCTGCCTCAAACTGGATTTTAGTGTTAGATGTGGGAGGACAGTAGGATTACCATAATAAACTCCCTACACACACCCCACGTCCTCAGAGCCCATGTTCATTGTAGCCAAAGATGTTCACCATGTTAAAAATGCCCAAAGTTGGTATGGTTGGCCCTGAGAACTTTGACCCCATTGGTTAGGGCATGCCCAGGAGTCATTCTACCACTGGCTTGTGTCGGGCTTAAATGAAGCACCTCCAGGCACCCACTTCAGCACTACTCCAGGACCTCCAAAGTATCAGAAGAGGACAGGGCTTGCTTTCTGAGATCTGCAAAAAGCCCTGAAGAACTGGACCTACGCCCTCTTGTTTCCATGACAAAGACTCAAATGGTCATAAAGGCGACCTCCTATGTGCCTACAGAAAGACTGCAAGAGGCTTTTTCCTGGAAGTACCCAGCTGATGCTGACCATTGGCAGCTGGACCTGAACTGGGCTGTGCTGCCTGATATCCTGTGTGTGTTTTGGGGGGATTTAGAAGTGTACTGCTGTGGTGAATTGGGAGTTAAAGGGCAAAGTATGAAGGTAAAATCTTTGACTAGGACGAACCCAGTGGTTTATCCGACCTTCACTCCATTGCGGTCCACCTCCGATTGCACCTGGGTTCTGGTCTACCACGACCAGTGACAATCATTGGCACTTTGTGCTTTGTAGCGCTACTTCTGCTTAAAATTCTAAAAAAATCATATCTCCAGTTCACCTTACTGGATTTTTGTCAGTTTGATGTAATTTTGCTTATTACATTTCACACTGTCCAATTCAGTTTGGTATTTTTATTGTTTTGTATTTTTACTTTATTACTGTTTTGGAACTGCACAAATATTTTACAGATTGCCTTAATTAAGCCTGTCCACTCTGTGCCATCCAGGAAGTTGAGGTTTCAAGGTGCTCCTCGCTTTGATTGGGAGCTAGTTAAGGCAAATAAGGAAATGTGATTTGATTGTCCTTTCAAGTACCCAAGGCTTTAGAATGCAATCAGAGCTGCTTTTAGTTGTGAGCAGATGCAGCTTTGGTATACCTTCTAACAATGCATTCCCATAGTCTAATCTTGGGAGGACTAACATTTAAGCTACTTTTTTTTTTTTAGAATGATCTACTTGTGGAAATGTTTTAATCCCAAGCCTAAATTGGAATTGGTCTCCTTTTGGAAATGTATTGGTATAGGTCTGTTGATTGAGGGTCTTGTCTAACTAGAATGTAAGGATTTTGTGCAGTTCATGGTGGAGGAGTGACAGTTTGAGATATTGAGTTTGTTTATACCAGATTGCATTGGTATGGAAAAGGTGGGAAGGGAATTGGTAAGAATTCTGTTTTTTGATTGATTCAGCATGAGGTGGTGGGTCATTCAGGAGTGATAGTGAATCCTCTCTATGACGAGAGTAAGAAATTTGATGTCTTTTGGGGAGATAACTTTCAGGTATATCTGCATGTTGTCTGCATAGAAGAGAGGGTATGTTGGATTTGTATTAGCAGATATCAAAAATAGTTTCAATAGTGTTGAGAAGGGTATTGAACCTTGGAGGTACCACTTGAAAGTGTGGAGTGAGTTTGGAACAGGAATTTGAGATTGGGTTGGCAGTAATTGACAGGGTAAAAGGAGAACTAGCTATGTACCTTCCTATCAATACTCATCCGCTCCTCTAGAGTGTTTGAAAGTATTGTATAATTGATGGTGCCCAAGCCACGGAGAGATCAAGGAGGGTGGAAAGGCATAAATCTCCTTTGTCCATGGTGAGTAATTCGGCATCAGTGAACTGAAGCATTGCAGTTTCACTACTGCATCCTATGTGAAACCAGATTGACATCTTAGTTGGTCTTCCCCACAGGGCTCCACATAAATTAACTCTGGCTCTTGCAGGAGTAGAACGGAAATGGCACATAAATCCTTCGGTGATAACATAACTTCTCTAAAAGAAGTTACAAAAAACTCAGATTTGAACCTAATCTTTCATTAAGCTAATGGAGTGCCACCTGGCCAGAAACAGTCCTAACATTGTTTGTGGGAGTTAACCAATGTACAAACTTTTCACTCAACTCCTTAACTACCTCTAGGACTATGGCCAGGAAAGGAAGGTTCAAAAGTGGTGGCTAATTGTTCAACTCTTCAGGGACTGTCCTTGGTTTTTGCAAGAGGGGAGTGACTTAACCAGTTTGTAGACAGCTTCGGACAATCCCTTTGACAGTGATTCTTTCATTAAGTTGGTCCAATATGAGATGAAGTAGGCACTGATTTCTTTGATGATGGTTACGGGATGTTAAGTGGGAAGATGGTTGCAAATTTGTAAAGTTCAGTTTGCCTGACTTTTTAACTCAGACCAGGTGGTTGGGCATTTCTTAATAGATAACGTGATTAACAGATGTGAGTGCAAGGAAGAGTTAATCTTTTCTATTTTATCATTCAAAAGGGCGGCATTATTACATATGTGTATATATCTAGATATGTGTTTGTCTTTGTACAAATGTGTATAATAACTATTTATCTTAAAATATATACATACTCTTTAAGCCTGTTTAACAAATGTATATTTTACTCCAATTAAATGTATATATGTATGTATTTGTATGTATGGGTGTATATATATTATGGATATGCATATGTTTTTATGTTTACAGATATATGTGTATATTATTCCTACACTTGAAATGTTCATAGGTCATTGCATAGTTTCTGTATAAGTTGCTTGATTAGATGCTTATGAGACTCTGTTTTCATTTGATCTAGCACAATAGGTAAATATTATCTTAACTATTTACCCACAAGCATTAAACTATTGAAATATGGAGGAAAGATAAAATACTACTATAAAAGTACACAAATAACTTCAAATACTGTAACTCTTGAAAGCTTGTGTTTATACCATACAACTTTAAATCTCAATATATTAAATTCCTTACACATTTATCCCCTTGATTATGTAATCATGTATCTATATATTTACTACTCTAATTCTACTGTACAAGAGAAAAAGAAATTAAAAAACAAAAAAACATTTTTCTCTCGCGAAAGCTTTACTCTCTGACCATATCCTTATACCTCTATCAATCTGTCCTCAGGCTCCACTCTCTGGCTCATCCCAAACCTGTTCTACTACTATGATCTCCAAAATAACCCTTCCTAGACTCTTCCCTCTTCTACCCCTTCTGGCTCACCCCAAACTTCAGTTTACGACTATCGACTCACAAACAACCCCACTAAATTCTCCTTCATTTATCTCTCCTTTGATTTACCCCAACCCCATTTAACTACTATGATCTCCCTAACACCTTTGTACAAACATTTACATCCACCTCTCCTTTACCCATCCCAAACCTCATCTTACTACAATGATCTCCCAGTTAACAATTCTGGATTCTTTCCTCCTCTATCCCTCCATTATTCTATTCAGATCAACTAACAGACTCGCATGTCCTCTGCTCAAGTTAGCTTATACCTTTCTATACTAAAACTAATACTATACTCATATTTCCCTATATTAATCCACCACTAATCCTTTTGTGTTCCGGATTACAGTGCTACTTGCCGAAAAATGCTTCAATGCCTCATCAGGGGTAGTAAGCGCTACATAAATACAATTACATTTGAAGGAAAGTGGGGTGTCACCCTTGATTAACTCAGCTTTCAAGGGTTGTGCCTCTTTTGTGGGTGATGGAAATGGTGTGTTGCATAAAGTCATTACTGAGCATGAATGCGGACACCCGTGTTATACATGAGATCAGTTGTCAGCCTTCCAAACACGTTTTTCATCATGGGATCCACATTAGTATTTACAAACATAGCACGGAATTGAGAGTGCAACACTAGAACCTGTCAAAGGAAAACAGTGCGAGAAAAAAACAAACTAGTTTAAAACATCCACTAACTATTCTGCACAGGAATCTGTGTTGTGTTCAGTAGCTGATATTCACAGGACGTAGAGGAAAATAATGGCTGGGGCACATGAAGCAGCTACATGGCCCTCAGTGTTTAAAGTTAGATGGTCAACTTGATGCCCAAGCAATTCAGACTTTGTAAGGTAGGGCATACCATTATCCAACCTCCTCATTCTTTTACTGTATGCTGTTTTTATCCAAATACGTGATATGTGAAAGATGAATACTGAACAGGAATGCCACTCACCTGTAACACCCGATTTGAACTGGATATCAAATAAAGCGTTGAATCTTACTTAAACTTCCCTTTGTGCAAAGGTATAGAAAATAAACTCTGTACTATTTGTGACTGCACAAATAGATATTCTGAAAAGTGTCAAATCTAGTAGGATTTAGGTGATTGCCTGTCAGAATGACTAGGGTCTGATCATATACAGTTCCTCAGGTGGTGGCCAAGAAATGTTTTTCAAATCAGATTGAATTATCAGATGGAAAGTTATCTAAAGCATGGGAAATCTGCAATGGGTATTAAGCTATGAAACCTGTAATAGTATAGAAACACTTTTATTCTTTTAGAATTGAGTAGTTTATTTTCAGTTATTCCTATCTCTGTCAGGTCCTTGAAGACATTGAATATCTGAAGTTTGACAAAGGCCCTTGGCCCGAACAAGACAACGTGAGTCTGCATGAGCTCCGGATGAAGTAAGTACCTTGTTAGTATAGTACAATATTTTGCATACCTAGGTACATGAAATAAGATGATGACAATTGTGCATTCTGATAATGCAGATTAAGAAAGGACCCCTCCCCCCCCCCATATCAAAACCCTGATGCTGTACTGTGATATTGAAGGACACCGTTAAATGTCTGAATGCTATGTAGTCTGATTGAAAGTTTGCCTCTAGGATACCTCAGTGAAGCTGTTTTGGGAAGGATCACCTAAAACAAGTCATTTGCATTTGTACAGTACCTTAAAAAGGATTCCAAATAACATCTTGGAGGGTTTAGGGGAAGATGCCCAACATTTTACTGCAGAATCTGATGGACAAAACCCTTGTTGCATGTGCTGTTTGTTTTTGCAAGGTGTAAAGATGTGGTGGCTTCATCACACATCCCTATTCAGCACATTCTAAAATGAGTGGCTCAGTTTATTTGTGATACATGTCTGAAAGGAAAACGCCTAATGACTTCACAGTCAGGTTAATTAATCAGAGGAGTTATTTTGCTTGCATCAAATGTGTATTATTATATATGCTTCTGTTTAGAAATGTGCCATGTTTTCCACTGACTGTGAGGTTTAAAAAGTTTTGGAAGTTTGGTTGGGGAGTCTTGTGTATTGACTTGTGCCATATTCGTCTTATTGGTAATGCATGTGTTGTGGTCCAGATTCTTGTGTGAAATATCTGTCCTCTAACTGCAACAAGTGTCCATCACATATCGCAGTACTGGAGGTCCAAGAGAAGGCACAGTTGATTATTCTGATCCTAGCAGCAGATCACAGAGCAAAAGGGCAGATCATATAAGGAGAACACAGGTGAAACTGTTCAATGATGTGTTAGAAATGGGTTCTCTAGTTGGTAGTGGTTTGCACCCTGTACAAGTAGGGACCCTCACTCTATTCAGGGTAAGGGAGCCACACAGCTAAGATAGTCCCTGCTTTTACCCCCTTGGTAGCTTGGCACGAGCAATCAGGTTTAACTCAGAGGCAATGTGTACAGTATTTGTATATATATACACACACACACACTAATACAGTCAAGACACCACAAAAGTACTCCACACTAGTTTAGAAAAAAAACAATATTTAGCTGAGTAAAACAAGACCAAAATGACAATAATCCAACATACACAACCAAAGCAAAAAATATTTAAAGTTAAATATCATGAAAGTGCTTAGAAACACAATTGCTCCTTCTGGGACTATCACAGCATAGTTGACAGAGTCATTACCAACAGTCCGGTGCTACCCACAAGTGAGTATGGGCTGGTCACAGAGTCGCACGGACACCCAGGTACAGTACATTGGAAAACGATGAGGAAGCAAAGACGTTGCACTGAGTCGGGGAGGTGAGGCGTTGCTGGAGCTGGTGTGCGTTGGTTCCTTACTGCTACTGGGAAGCTGAGGCCTCAGTACCTTATTAAGAGGCAGAAGAGGTGAGGCATTGGTTCCTTAGGGTTACAGGGGAGTGGATACAGTGTCTGTTCCTTACGATACGGTGGGGTTGAATCCAGCAGGTCAAGACTTGCAGCATTGACTTCGTGGTGTCACGATCACACTGTGAGACCACAGGGGCTGCAGCGGAGTCTGGTGTCCCAAACATTTGCACCTCATGCGGTGGCAGAACTTTGGAGGCTCTGCAGCGGCGGAACTTTGGAGGCTCTGCAGCGGCATCGGGCCTGCAACATCAGCCAGTCGTTGCACTCAGCAGGGACAATGGCTCCTGGTACAGGCAGCGGTGCAGAGTTGGACAGCAGCGCCAGGTCCAAAGTCGCTCTGGAGTTGATGTACTTGGTTTAGATTTGATTCCACCGAGCTCACTCCCAAGGGCCCAGGAACTGGATTTGGCACCACTTGACAAGTCAGGACTCGCAGCAAGAAAGCCCAAGTGCTTACAGATGAAGTCTTTGATGTCCATGAGACATCTAACAGGAGGCAAGCTCAGTTAAAGCCCTTGGAGAACCTTGGAAAGCATGATGTAGAACGCAAAGTCTGTTCTTTCACTCTCAGGACAAAAGCAGCAAGCAGCAGGCCAGCACAGCAAAGCAACAGGCAGAGTGGCAGTACCATCTATGTAATCTAGCTCTTCTTTCTGGCAGAATGTCCTTAGTCCAGAAGTGTTCTGAAGTTGTGGTGTCAGAGGCCCTATACTTATACTCATTTCTGCCTGTGAAGTAGGCAAACTTCAAAGGAAAGTCTTTGTAATGCATGGGAACCTGCCTTTCCTGCCCTGGCCCCAGACACACTCCTGGGGGTTGGAGACTGCTTTGTGTAAGGACAGGTGCAGACTGATTCAGGTGCAAGTGTCAGCTCCTCCCGCCACTCTAGCCCAGGAAGACCTATCAGGATATGCAGGGCACACTCGGCTCCCTTTGGGTGACTATCTAGAGCAGGGATACTCAAAGTACAGCCCGCGGGCCTCATGCGGCCCCTCTGACCTTTACATGCGGCCCCTGGGGCAACAGGAGCACTGGCAGCTGTTTGCTCGACTCCGCATTAACAAAAATATTAAATACACATACAATCATTTATTTCAAACTTAACTGGTGTTAAAGAAAGGAAGTAACTAGGTACTTCTGCACTTAACTTTAGAAACTCCTTCATTTTTAAAGACATCTTGCAGCATAAGTGTAAAACTAAGACAGTCTCTTCAAAATTAAGTGTATTTAGTTAACATGCAGAACCTTTTCGCCTTAGTACAATTTATTTTATCAGTGCATTGAGATGTATTCATTTTAAAGTGCTAGTTTTCAAACATAAATTTGGAAACATTAATTATTTCCCTTACCCTGAGAACACCACCAATAGTAAATTAAAGAGACAAGTCACTTGGTATTTGCACTGTATGGGTGGTCTGGGTTCCTATCATACATAAACAACATTATAGTTTATTAAATCAAACATAGAAGCAGGTTTTGTGCAGTGCACACCATGAATCATGTATTTCGAGGTCATCTTAAATGTGATAATGCAGAAAAAGGAGGGAAAGTGACACTAACAATTGCCTAGGATCACAACATTTGGAAAAGTGAGTAAGCCGGGATTAATTCCAGGTTTTCTGGTTTCCCATTGTTTTATTCACCCACTAGATGTATATCCTTTGCTTCCCCTACACCTACCTTGCCACCAATCCCCCTAGTCACCCCACCCGACTGCCACCACCCTGGCATCAATGCGGCCCCCAGGCACGTCACAGACCAAACTTTTTGGCCCCTGGGAAAATGTTTGCGAGTACCGATGATCTAGAGCAAACTCACAAACAGCCCAACTGCCATCCTGGCCCATACATGTATTCCACAGCCAGGCAGAGGCACAGAATGGTTAAGCAAGAAAATGCCCACTTTCTAAAAGTGACATTTTCAAACCTACAATTGAAAAACCAACTTCACCAAAAGATGTATTTTTAAATTGTGAGTTCATAGACCCCAAACTCCATATCTCTATCTTCCCCAATGGGGAATTACACTTAAAAGATATTTCAAGGCAATTCCCATAATAACCTATCGGAGAGATAGGCTTTGAAATATTGAAAACCGAATCTAGCAGTATTTCACTATCATGACATGTAAAACAGACCAACACATGTCCTATCGTTTAAATACACTGCACCCTGCCCATGGGGTTGCCTGGGCCTAACTTAGAGGTGACTTACGTGTAGTAAAAGGGAAGGGTTGGGAGGTCGAACTGGCAGTTCCAAACTGCCCACATAGACACTGCAGTGGCAGGTCTAAGACTTGTTTACTGGGCTCCTCATGTATGTGCCACAATCAGTACTGCAGGCCCACTAGTAGCATTTGATTTACAGGCCCTCCGCACCTCTAGTGCACTTAACTAGAGACTTACTAGTAACTCAAGTATGCCAATTATGGATAAAGCAATTACCAATGCAATTCAGACACAGATCACTTGCACTTTACCACTGGTCAGTAGTGATAATGTGGCCAGATTCCTGAAGCCAGCAAATAAGAAGTTCAGCACAGGATTAAAACCTGACGTAAGAAGCCAAAAAGACAGGGGGAACCGCGCCAAGAACTGACAAGTCTAACAATATGCCCAGTTGCTGCATGGTCTAACAGAAGGGTACATCCATCACATTGACTGCTAATAAAGGGTCTATTGGAAGGAGGCATATTATGCATGCTGATGCTGCATGATCTAAACCTGATCGGTGGGGTAGAGTACACATGTAGACAGTGGCAGCTCGCAGGGGGGAAAGGGGTGGCGCGGCGGGGGCTAGACGACAAAAAAAAATAATAATAATTATATATATATTTTTTTATGTACCTTTTACGTCGAGCCTCTCCTCTCCGATCCGCTCCTCAACTGGACTGAGGGCACAGGCTCCCACCCCGCCCTGCGTCCAATCCCCAGCTGCAAGAAAGCAGCATTACGACTGGACGGAGCACCCAGCCAGGGCACTCCGAGGCAGAGTGGAAGTCTCTTCCTGCTGTCTCCAACCCAGCAACGTAGTGCCTGCATTGCTGGGTTGGAGAGAGCCCAGTGCGCATGTGTGTTTGGCTGGCCCGAGACGGCTGGCCAAACATACATGAGTACTGAAGGGGAGTGCTATACTCTCCCCCTCATCCCCGTCACAGCCCCATGGCCCCATCCCTTTTTCTATGAACCAATATTAAATGTAGTGTATTATCGTTTTATAGTAAAGGTTTTGCAGCTGACTGACAGTGGAGGAGCCCCCCTTGCACTGAGTTGGTTCGATCACAGCTCCTGGGCCCGCAGCTGTGAAGAAATTAGTTTAGTCATGTTTTGATAATTCAGTGTGTCTGGTAAGTGGAGACCTACGTCCCAATAATTCTTTGTCTGTTTAAAAGCAGGCCATTATCATTTTTCAGTGCTTCACTGGATTATTTTTTTTTTTTAATCAAGCCTCAGAGTACAATTTGTGTTAAAATATGAGATAAATCTAGGGGTTTGTGTGTCTGCTACAAGAGCCAATTCGTAATTTAAATGCTAAAATATCACATACCCAATGTTTTGGGTAATGGGAACATGTGCACTCTATGAACTAATGCTTCATTTGGGCAAGCCATGCTCTGGAATATTTTGGGTAAACCAGTTCTTGTAAATTCAGTGACCTTATACAGACATTTTCATGGTTTGGTATCTACCCATGGGTTGGTATCTGTTAAGAAACCGAGGTGATGAGTGGGAGTGGGAGTGGGAGGGGTAGGGTCATGGTTGACAGAGGCTAACCGAGAAGGACTTTGTACTAAGGTTTACTTTTAATGGTATCCTAATGCCTAGCAATGTGACCTCTCTGTACTGTAGCAAGAAATGAGGTTGTTTGCTTCGTACCTCTGCTTATGATAATACAGCTTTGGTTTATGCTAACAATAAACAATCATTTGCTCCACAGCACCTGATATTGTAGCTCTGCTGTGTAGTAAAGATAGTTTTAATTAATGTTTGTAAACCCAGGACCTGGGAACATAGTCTGCCTCTAAGGCAGTTTGTGGCATGTATAAAAGACACTTAAAATGAATTACTCATTAAGAGACTTTTTCGCTTGCGGTCTGTCGATCCAACATTGTGGCATTGCTGTGTGCTGGCACTAATCAACAATTAATTCTTGTTATACCTCATAATGTGTCTGTGTGATGAAAGCAAGACCTAATTAATTGACGTTCACCCACAATAGGTAGCCATACTGTTAGCGCTGTAGAAGGTAACTGTAGGCTCCCGAGTCTGATAATGTGACCAGGCTTGTGCAGCTTTAGTTGCCTGAATATTCTGTCAGGAGGACACCATGTATCCAGTCATCTAATTTCAGATTTCAAATCAATACTTTCGGGGAGGACAGTAAGTGTTTTTTAATTGAGCAGAGTTTACTAACAGGCAACAGAATAATGCTGAATAGAACTACCTGGTCTTGTCAGGGCAGGATTTTGGATTATTTGTATAGAAATCATTGCTGCCATTTGCCTCCATGGGACATCCATAGAAGTATGCTAATAGATAACATAAGGAACCTGCATGCTGGTGTAATTTGGTTCCCATTCTTTCATAGTCTGTGCAGGGTCTCTTAGTATAAGACTGTGGTTTCATAGATTGCATATTTGATCCAAGACAGTTGTGTTTGCTTTCATCAGCCATAACAAGCTGGAGAGCAGCCTTTCAACTTAACAATATTTGAGTGATAAGTTTAGTGCCAATTCAAAGTCAAGAGGGCCTCAAAGGTGCATCTGCTTAAAAGTGACTCAGTGATCGCCCCCACTTATCCTGCTTCAAGGTTTGTATTTATCCACAGTCAAACAATTTGGTGGTAAAAGGATGAAATGTCAATACTCCACTGAAGGAACTATTTATTTGTTTCACAAATTGAGGTACAGAGTCAGTGTTGAGATGGTTCACAAGAACAGCAACTCCACATTTCCGGGTGGCCTCACTGAATTGAGTGTAAACAAAAGCATATCTAACAATGGAGAGAGAGTTTTGCTATTTCAGAAGTTGATTTCCTATGTATCTGACAATGCATCTTCTGACAGTGCGGAAGGTGATGTTGCAGGGAATGATCTGTGCATTGCTGTAGTTCAAAATGCATGACTCTGCTTGGGATGGTCTCATGTTGATGCCCAGGATAGACACAACTTCAGTAGTGGAAGAGGACATTTATCACTGAGCTCATGGTTTCTAGGCCCACAGGCCCAGGTGACTATAAGAATAGATGCTTGTTTCACAAGCTGGTAAGCATACATGCTGGGTTTGACATTTCAGACGGAGTGGCCTTAGGAACAGTTCAACTACCACTAAAGTGTTTCAGAAGCAACTCTGCATCAAAGTGGTGTTAATTTGCACAGCCTGTCATGTGCTACATTTGGAAACATAGGTGCAGCTAAAAGTAATATAGGAAACAATTTGTAATTGGACTCAATGTGATTGCATTCATCTACTGATGGAACATGTGCAAAGGGTCGACTATGATTTCACAGACCTCCTTAGTAGTAATCACCAGAAGACACAATGAGAGGTCAATATTCAAGTTCTGAAATGCTTATTTCAAAAGTTGCGGACTTATTTCAAAAGTTGCGGACCCCACACATGCTTTGCATAAGTCTGCCATCTAGTGTTGGGTTTGGAGTGTTAAAAGTTGTTTTTCTTTGAAGAAGCTTTTTCGAGTCACAAAATCGAGTGGTGACTCCTCGCGGTGATAGTGCGCTGGAGCTTCAAGTCCTCTGTTAGATTGGTATCTTTCCACCGTCTGGTTCGGACGTGTTCCCTCTCGCTCCGGTAGATCTCGGTTCGGTACTATCTGAACTTCTCTATCTTTCCTTTAAACGTTGGTATCGTACTTCAAGCGCGTTTTTCTAACTACACTTGATCAGAGTGTATCGTCGGGATCAATTAAATACCGTTTCCGGTGACTACGCCCTTCTCGGGCCTCCTGTGTCATAGGCTCGTGGATCGGACTCCGTTTCGATTCTGCTTTCGGTGCCACGCTAAGTTCCCCTACACCGACCAACACTGTGTGTAACCTCTGCCTCTCTCCCGATCACAACAAAGAAACCTGTGAGGCCTGCCTGTCCTTCCGCTCCAAGAAGACTCTGCGTGATCGGAAAGCGTGTCGCCTGAAAATGGCATCGTAGTTGACCGAACAAACGCCTGACATTTTCGATGAGGAACAAGCGCAGACTGCAGTTTCCATTGCAGACTCTGATTCCGACCGTGACTCCGATGGGGACAGCCAAGTGATTCCTGGGGCGCAGTACGTGAGTAGGCAATCCCCAGCTTCCTCACATGGGGATTACATGGGTGACAATTCATATAATGTAGACCCATGGGATTTGTATGACCCAGACTCCATCACATCTAATGGCCCTGATCTATATCCCACTAGGCCATCTCCACCTGAAGACACCATGGCCTATAGTAAGGTTATTGCTAGAGCAGCCTCATACCACAATGTGCAGCTGCACTCAGATCCTATAGAGGATGATTTTTTTTTTTGTTTTATCTAACATGCTCTCCTCTACACTCAGAGTACCAATGCCTAACGTTGCTTCCAGGCATGCTAAAACATGCTGATGAGATTTTTAAAGAGCCAATAAAGGGTAGGGTACGGACATCAAGAGTGGATAAAAATATACAGCTGCACCATCAGATCCACTCTTCATCACTCAACAATTACCACCCGATTTTATTGTTGTGAATGCAGCGAGAAAGAGGACAAATAGTCACCTCCTCCAGATAGGAAAAGCAGGAAATTTGATGCAGCAGGCAAGAGTGGCTACTCAAGTTGCAAATCAATGGAGAATTGCCAACTCCTAGGGTCTGTTAGCCAGGTACGATGGGACCCATTGGGGTGAGATGCAGTATTTCCTGCAATATGTCCCACCGGAACACCAAAAAAGGGCACAGCAGGTAGTTGCCGAAGGACAGGCTGTCTCCAACAACCAGATTAGGTCTGCCCTAGATGCAGCAGACACCGCAGCTAGGAGTATAAACACTAGCATAATAATCAAGAGGCATGCCTAATTGCGATCCTCAGGATTCAAACCTGAGATACAGCAAGCAGTCCTTAATAAGCCTTTTAACAGACAGCAGAATTTGTTGGAACAGAGGTGGATACCACCATCGAAAAATTAAAAAAGGACTCAGACCAGCTAAGGCCATGTGTGCCCTTTACGCAACACCTGTTTGGGGTACTTTTCGCAGGCCCCAATTCAGAGGGGGTTTTAAACCCCAAGCATCAGAGGCCTCTACGTCCCAACAAAAGCAGGGACAGCAATATTATTCTAGAGGATCTTTCAAAGAATCCTATAGAGCACACAACTTTAAAAGTAGGGGGAAATCTACTGCCACAAGAAGTACCTCCACCTCATCAAAGCAGTGACTTTCTCAGCATCCCCACACAGCACACATCTCCCGTGGGAGGAAGATTGCAACATTTCTACCATCAGTGGCACAACATTACATCAGATCAATGGGTACTGTCAATTATCCACAATGGTTATTGCCTAGAACTCATCTCCACTCCACCAAATATTGCCCCTTGCTCACACAGGCCTTCTCCAGAACACCTCGTTATACTAAAACAAGAGGTACAATCACCTCTATTCAAAGATGCAATAGAAGTAGTACATATAACTCAACAAGGGACAGTAGTATATTCTCTATACTTCCTCATACCAAAAAAGGATGGCAGGCTCAGACCAAACTTCGATCTCAGACCCCTCAGTCAATACATTCTCTAAGAGCACTTCCACATGGTCTCTCTTCAGGATGTCGTTCTTTTACTACAAAAACAAGACTACATGACAACATTAGATCTAAAAGATGCTTATTTCCATATCCCCATACATCCAGCACACCGCAAATATTTAAGGTTTGTGATAGCAGGCAAGCACTATCAATTCAAAGTGCTACCCTTTGGAGTAACAACAGCACCAAGGGTATTTACCAAATGTCTAGCAGTGGTTCCAGCATACCTCAGAAGACAGTCTTCCCCTATCTGGACAGCTGGCTCATAAAAGATAGCACCATTCAAACCTGTCAACAACACACACAATACACAATCGATACCCTACACAGTCTAGAGTTCACAATCAATTACCAGAAGTCTCACTTTGAGTCAGCGCAAATACAACCATAGCTGGGAGCAATTCTGAACACTCAGTCAGCATTAGCTTATCTAAACCCACAAAGAATTCAAGTGTTCCACAGTCTCATATCACAGCTGCAATACAATCAAACTTATACACTAAGGTTTATTATGAAACTATTGGGAATGATGCATTGTGCATATCAATAGTGCCCAATGAACGTCTAAACATGAGACCCCCTACACCAGTGTCTTTCACAACAGTGGTCTCAGGCAGAGGGTCAACTTCACGATCTAGTGTTGTTGGATCACCAGACTTACAACTCTCTGCAATGGTGGAATCACACCAAATTATCAAAAGAGCAGCCATTACAGGACCCTGTGTCACAGACCATAATGATCACAGATGCATCACTGACAGGTTGGGGAGCCCATCTCCGCTATCTTACGATACAGAGAGAATGGGACTCAGTCCAGCAGAATTACCTCATAAACCACTTGGAATTGCTGGCAAGTTTATTAGCACTCAAAGCATTCCAGCCACAGATCACACACAAGATACTGTTAATAAGGACAGACAACATGACAACAAAGTATTCTCTGCAGAAAAGGGGGGGGGGACCCTCATCCCAATTGTCCCTTCTAGCCCAGACAATTTGGAAGTGGGCAATTCACAATCGTATTCACCTCTTAGCAGAGTATATCCCAGGGATGCAGAGCCAATTAGCAGACCTCTTACGCAGGACACAGCAACACATACACGAACGGGAGATTTGCCCATAAGTAATTCAACAGTACTTTCACAAGTGGGGAACACCAAACATAGACCTTTTCGCAACAAGTGAAAACGCAAAATGCCCAAACTTCGCATCCAGGTACCCACACCCTCGATCCAAGTGCAATGCTCTATGGATCAACTGGTCAGGGATATTTGCTTACGCTTTTCCCCCTCTCTCACTAATTCCATTTCTGGTCAACAAGATCTGTCACACTTCCCTCACTATGATACTCATAGCTCCAAAGTGGGCACGTAAACACTGGTACACAACACTATTGGATCTATCTGTAGTAGCACATTACAAGCTTCCAAGCAGACCAGACCTATTGACTCAAAACAAAGGTCAAATCAGGCATCCCAATCCCAGTATTCTCAACCTGGCAATTTGGCTCCTGAGGTCATAGAGTTTGGATATCTACAGCTTCCATCAGAATGTATGGACATTCTGAAGGAAGCACGTAAACCCCAAAAAGAGGAAGTGCTATGCAGCTAAATTGAAACATTTTGTATATTACTGAAGGGGAGTGCTATACTCTCCCCCTCATCCCCGTCACAGCCCCATGGCCCCATCCCTTTTTCTATGAACCAATATTAAATGTAGTGTATTATCGTTTTATAGTAAAGGTTTTGCAGCTGACTGACAGTGGAGGAGCCCCCCTTGCACTGAGTTGGTTCGATCACAGCTCCTGGGCCCGCAGCTGTGAAGAAATTAGTTTAGTCATGTTTTGATAATTCAGTGTGTCTGGTAAGTGGAGACCTACGTCCCAATAATTCTTTGTCTGTTTAAAAGCAGGCCATTATCATTTTTCAGTGCTTCACTGGATTATTTTTTTTTTTAATCAAGCCTCAGAGTACAATTTGTGTTAAAATATGAGATAAATCTAGGGGTTTGTGTGTCTGCTACAAGAGCCAATTCGTAATTTAAATGCTAAAATATCACATACCCAATGTTTTGGGTAATGGGAACATGTGCACTCTATGAACTAATGCTTCATTTGGGCAAGCCATGCTCTGGAATATTTTGGGTAAACCAGTTCTTGTAAATTCAGTGACCTTATACAGACATTTTCATGGTTTGGTATCTACCCATGGGTTGGTATCTGTTAAGAAACCGAGGTGATGAGTGGGAGTGGGAGGGGTAGGGTCATGGTTGACAGAGGCTAACCGAGAAGGACTTTGTACTAAGGTTTACTTTTAATGGTATCCTAATGCCTAGCAATGTGACCTCTCTGTACTGTAGCAAGAAATGAGGTTGTTTGCTTCGTACCTCTGCTTATGATAATACAGCTTTGGTTTATGCTAACAATAAACAATCATTTGCTCCACAGCACCTGATATTGTAGCTCTGCTGTGTAGTAAAGATAGTTTTAATTAATGTTTGTAAACCCAGGACCTGGGAACATAGTCTGCCTCTAAGGCAGTTTGTGGCATGTATAAAAGACACTTAAAATGAATTACTCATTAAGAGACTTTTTCGCTTGCGGTCTGTCGATCCAACATTGTGGCATTGCTGTGTGCTGGCACTAATCAACAATTAATTCTTGTTATACCTCATAATGTGTCTGTGTGATGAAAGCAAGACCTAATTAATTGACGTTCACCCACAATAGGTAGCCATACTGTTAGCGCTGTAGAAGGTAACTGTAGGCTCCCGAGTCTGATAATGTGACCAGGCTTGTGCAGCTTTAGTTGCCTGAATATTCTGTCAGGAGGACACCATGTATCCAGTCATCTAATTTCAGATTTCAAATCAATACTTTCGGGGAGGACAGTAAGTGTTTTTTAATTGAGCAGAGTTTACTAACAGGCAACAGAATAATGCTGAATAGAACTACCTGGTCTTGTCAGGGCAGGATTTTGGATTATTTGTATAGAAATCATTGCTGCCATTTGCCTCCATGGGACATCCATAGAAGTATGCTAATAGATAACATAAGGAACCTGCATGCTGGTGTAATTTGGTTCCCATTCTTTCATAGTCTGTGCAGGGTCTCTTAGTATAAGACTGTGGTTTCATAGATTGCATATTTGATCCAAGACAGTTGTGTTTGCTTTCATCAGCCATAACAAGCTGGAGAGCAGCCTTTCAACTTAACAATATTTGAGTGATAAGTTTAGTGCCAATTCAAAGTCAAGAGGGCCTCAAAGGTGCATCTGCTTAAAAGTGACTCAGTGATCGCCCCCACTTATCCTGCTTCAAGGTTTGTATTTATCCACAGTCAAACAATTTGGTGGTAAAAGGATGAAATGTCAATACTCCACTGAAGGAACTATTTATTTGTTTCACAAATTGAGGTACAGAGTCAGTGTTGAGATGGTTCACAAGAACAGCAACTCCACATTTCCGGGTGGCCTCACTGAATTGAGTGTAAACAAAAGCATATCTAACAATGGAGAGAGAGTTTTGCTATTTCAGAAGTTGATTTCCTATGTATCTGACAATGCATCTTCTGACAGTGCGGAAGGTGATGTTGCAGGGAATGATCTGTGCATTGCTGTAGTTCAAAATGCATGACTCTGCTTGGGATGGTCTCATGTTGATGCCCAGGATAGACACAACTTCAGTAGTGGAAGAGGACATTTATCACTGAGCTCATGGTTTCTAGGCCCACAGGCCCAGGTGACTATAAGAATAGATGCTTGTTTCACAAGCTGGTAAGCATACATGCTGGGTTTGACATTTCAGACGGAGTGGCCTTAGGAACAGTTCAACTACCACTAAAGTGTTTCAGAAGCAACTCTGCATCAAAGTGGTGTTAATTTGCACAGCCTGTCATGTGCTACATTTGGAAACATAGGTGCAGCTAAAAGTAATATAGGAAACAATTTGTAATTGGACTCAATGTGATTGCATTCATCTACTGATGGAACATGTGCAAAGGGTCGACTATGATTTCACAGACCTCCTTAGTAGTAATCACCAGAAGACACAATGAGAGGTCAATATTCAAGTTCTGAAATGCTTATTTCAAAAGTTGCGGACTTATTTCAAAAGTTGCGGACCCCACACATGCTTTGCATAAGTCTGCCATCTAGTGTTGGGTTTGGAGTGTTAAAAGTTGTTTTTCTTTGAAGAAGCTTTTTCGAGTCACAAAATCGAGTGGTGACTCCTCGCGGTGATAGTGCGCTGGAGCTTCAAGTCCTCTGTTAGATTGGTATCTTTCCACCGTCTGGTTCGGACGTGTTCCCTCTCGCTCCGGTAGATCTCGGTTCGGTACTATCTGAACTTCTCTATCTTTCCTTTAAACGTTGGTATCGTACTTCAAGCGCGTTTTTCTAACTACACTTGATCAGAGTGTATCGTCGGGATCAATTAAATACCGTTTCCGGTGACTACGCCCTTCTCGGGCCTCCTGTGTCATAGGCTCGTGGATCGGACTCCGTTTCGATTCTGCTTTCGGTGCCACGCTAAGTTCCCCTACACCGACCAACACTGTGTGTAACCTCTGCCTCTCTCCCGATCACAACAAAGAAACCTGTGAGGCCTGCCTGTCCTTCCGCTCCAAGAAGACTCTGCGTGATCGGAAAGCGTGTCGCCTGAAAATGGCATCGTAGTTGACCGAACAAACGCCTGACATTTTCGATGAGGAACAAGCGCAGACTGCAGTTTCCATTGCAGACTCTGATTCCGACCGTGACTCCGATGGGGACAGCCAAGTGATTCCTGGGGCGCAGTACGTGAGTAGGCAATCCCCAGCTTCCTCACATGGGGATTACATGGGTGACAATTCATATAATGTAGACCCATGGGATTTGTATGACCCAGACTCCATCACATCTAATGGCCCTGATCTATATCCCACTAGGCCATCTCCACCTGAAGACACCATGGCCTATAGTAAGGTTATTGCTAGAGCAGCCTCATACCACAATGTGCAGCTGCACTCAGATCCTATAGAGGATGATTTTTTTTTTGTTTTATCTAACATGCTCTCCTCTACACTCAGAGTACCAATGCCTAACGTTGCTTCCAGGCATGCTAAAACATGCTGATGAGATTTTTAAAGAGCCAATAAAGGGTAGGGTACGGACATCAAGAGTGGATAAAAATATACAGCTGCACCATCAGATCCACTCTTCATCACTCAACAATTACCACCCGATTTTATTGTTGTGAATGCAGCGAGAAAGAGGACAAATAGTCACCTCCTCCAGATAGGAAAAGCAGGAAATTTGATGCAGCAGGCAAGAGTGGCTACTCAAGTTGCAAATCAATGGAGAATTGCCAACTCCTAGGGTCTGTTAGCCAGGTACGATGGGACCCATTGGGGTGAGATGCAGTATTTCCTGCAATATGTCCCACCGGAACACCAAAAAAGGGCACAGCAGGTAGTTGCCGAAGGACAGGCTGTCTCCAACAACCAGATTAGGTCTGCCCTAGATGCAGCAGACACCGCAGCTAGGAGTATAAACACTAGCATAATAATCAAGAGGCATGCCTAATTGCGATCCTCAGGATTCAAACCTGAGATACAGCAAGCAGTCCTTAATAAGCCTTTTAACAGGCAGCAGAATTTGTTGGAACAGAGGTGGATACCACCATCGAAAAATTAAAAAAGGACTCAGACCAGCTAAGGCCATGTGTGCCCTTTACGCAACACCTGTTTGGGGTACTTTTCGCAGGCCCCAATTCAGAGGGGGTTTTAAACCCCAAGCATCAGAGGCCTCTACGTCCCAACAAAAGCAGGGACAGCAATATTATTCTAGAGGATCTTTCAAAGAATCCTATAGAGCACACAACTTTAAAAGTAGGGGGAAATCTACTGCCACAAGAAGTACCTCCACCTCATCAAAGCAGTGACTTTCTCAGCATCCCCACACAGCACACATCTCCCGTGGGAGGAAGATTGCAACATTTCTACCATCAGTGGCACAACATTACATCAGATCAATGGGTACTGTCAATTATCCACAATGGTTATTGCCTAGAACTCATCTCCACTCCACCAAATATTGCCCCTTGCTCACACAGGCCTTCTCCAGAACACCTCGTTATACTAAAACAAGAGGTACAATCACCTCTATTCAAAGATGCAATAGAAGTAGTACATATAACTCAACAAGGGACAGTAGTATATTCTCTATACTTCCTCATACCAAAAAAGGATGGCAGGCTCAGACCAAACCTCGATCTCAGACCCCTCAGTCAATACATTCTCTAAGAGCACTTCCACATGGTCTCTCTTCAGGATGTCGTTCTTTTACTACAAAAACAAGACTACATGACAACATTAGATCTAAAAGATGCTTATTTCCATATCCCCATACATCCAGCACACCGCAAATATTTAAGGTTTGTGATAGCAGGCAAGCACTATCAATTCAAAGTGCTACCCTTTGGAGTAACAACAGCACCAAGGGTATTTACCAAATGTCTAGCAGTGGTTCCAGCATACCTCAGAAGACAGTCTTCCCCTATCTGGACAGCTGGCTCATAAAAGATAGCACCATTCAAACCTGTCAACAACACACACAATACACAATCGATACCCTACACAGTCTAGAGTTCACAATCAATTACCAGAAGTCTCACTTTGAGTCAGCGCAAATACAACCATAGCTGGGAGCAATTCTGAACACTCAGTCAGCATTAGCTTATCTAAACCCACAAAGAATTCAAGTGTTCCACAGTCTCATATCACAGCTGCAATACAATCAAACTTATACACTAAGGTTTATTATGAAACTATTGGGAATGATGCATTGTGCATATCAATAGTGCCCAATGAACGTCTAAACATGAGACCCCCTACACCAGTGTCTTTCACAACAGTGGTCTCAGGCAGAGGGTCAACTTCACGATCTAGTGTTGTTGGATCACCAGACTTACAACTCTCTGCAATGGTGGAATCACACCAAATTATCAAAAGAGCAGCCATTACAGGACCCTGTGTCACAGACCATAATGATCACAGATGCATCACTGACAGGTTGGGGAGCCCATCTCCGCTATCTTACGATACAGAGAGAATGGGACTCAGTCCAGCAGAATTACCTCATAAACCACTTGGAATTGCTGGCAAGTTTATTAGCACTCAAAGCATTCCAGCCACAGATCACACACAAGATACTGTTAATAAGGACAGACAACATGACAACAAAGTATTCTCTGCAGAAAAGGGGGGGGGGACCCTCATCCCAATTGTCCCTTCTAGCCCAGACAATTTGGAAGTGGGCAATTCACAATCGTATTCACCTCTTAGCAGAGTATATCCCAGGGATGCAGAGCCAATTAGCAGACCTCTTACGCAGGACACAGCAACACATACACGAACGGGAGATTTGCCCATAAGTAATTCAACAGTACTTTCACAAGTGGGGAACACCAAACATAGACCTTTTCGCAACAAGTGAAAACGCAAAATGCCCAAACTTCGCATCCAGGTACCCACACCCTCGATCCAAGTGCAATGCTCTATGGATCAACTGGTCAGGGATATTTGCTTACGCTTTTCCCCCTCTCTCACTAATTCCATTTCTGGTCAACAAGATCTGTCACACTTCCCTCACTATGATACTCATAGCTCCAAAGTGGGCACGTAAACACTGGTACACAACACTATTGGATCTATCTGTAGTAGCACATTACAAGCTTCCAAGCAGACCAGACCTATTGACTCAAAACAAAGGTCAAATCAGGCATCCCAATCCCAGTATTCTCAACCTGGCAATTTGGCTCCTGAGGTCATAGAGTTTGGATATCTACAGCTTCCATCAGAATGTATGGACATTCTGAAGGAAGCACGTAAACCCATAAAAGAGGAAGTGCTGTGCAGCTAAATTGAAACATTTTGTATATTGCTGTCAACCCAAAAACATTGATCCACTTAAAGCATCAGTGCAGGATATTGTATGTTGTTTGATTTACTTACAAAAAGCAAATCTTGCACATTAATCTATTAAAATTAACATCAAAATCAGCCTAACTCCAAAAAGGACACCATACTTCTCTGTTTAGAATTCCTTTCATAAGAACTTTTATGGAAGGCCTTAAAAGAGATATTCCACCTAGAGCTCCGCCAGCTCCTGCACTGAATCTTAACATTATGCTCACAAGGCTTATGGGTCACCATTAGAACCCATGCATTCTTGCGCTCTTCAATTTCTCTCATGGAAGGATGCTTTCCTGCTAGCAATTACTTCCTTAAGGAGAGTTAGTGAAATTCAAGCATTCACTTTAGAAGAACATTTCTTCCAAATTCACAAACACAAAATAGTACTCAGGACAAATCCCAAGTTTCTACCTAAGTGGTTTCACCATTTCACATCAGTCAGTCAGAGGAATTGCCAGTCTTCTTTCCACAGCCAGATTCAGTTGCTGAAAGAGCTCTCCACACTCTTGATCTCAAAAGAGCTCTCATGTATTATATAGACAGAACAAAGGATTTTTTTAAATCTAAACAACCTTTTGGGGCTTTTCAACAGCCTCATATGGATAATCCTATTTCAAATCAAGGATTGGCCAGATGGATAGTAAAGTGTAATCAAACGTGCTATCTTAAAGCTAAAAAGCAACTATTAGTAACTCCTAAAGCACATTCTACTAGAAAGAAAGGAGCTTCAATGGCATTCTAAGGAAATATACCAATGGCAGACATATGCAAAGCAGCCATATGGTCCACACGTTCACTAAACACTACTGTGTGGATGTGCTATCTCGCCAACAAGCAAATGTTGGTCAAGCAGTGCTTAAAACACTATTTCAAACTACTCCAACTCCTACAGGTTAATCACCGCTTATTTTGTTTTGGGGGGTGGGGGCTGCTTTTCAGTCTATGCAAAGCTGTGTATCTGCAGCTACACATGCCATCAAACAGAAAATGTCACTTACCCAGTGTACATCTGTTCGTGGCATGTATTGCTGCAGATTCACGTCTGCCCTCCCTCCTTCACGGAAGCCTGTAGCCGTTGTACTTTCTTTATGTAAATATGCATATACATTGCATGGTCATCTACTTTTCTTACTATATATATATATATATATATATATATATATATGTACATATACATTTCTTCACTCCTTACTTCACCCTCCTTCGGGAAAACGATCTGACAAAGGACTCAATGCTCATGTGCACTATCACCGAAAGGAGGATTAACTCGATCTCAGGACTCGAAAAAGCTTCTTCGAAGAAAAACAACTTGTAACACTCTGAGCCCAACAATAGATGGCGGACTTTCCTCGATACGAAAGTGCACTCTCAACAGGTTACAGTTTATTTTAGGAAAGCAGCAAAGCCAGTACCATTCAAAGAATTTCTTCACATTTCTCAGGCCTTACGCGTTTCAGACATCTCGTCCTTGATCACAGGCCAAATGCTTGGGTTGAGCAAATAATTGCAGGCACCTGATTACTTCATTAAATACTCTTGTGAGTTACACAATGCATCCTGGTAAAGGTAGACTTGCACTCTTTAGTAAATATTAATTTCTACCTTAGAATGGTGCTGCAGCCAAACACATTATATCTCATTTATAAAACCTTGGTAGGCGAATTCAAAGTACGGTTACCGGTTTCTGCAGAAATTATTCCATCCTGTTGTTCTAGGTATGACGATATAGTAAAGTCACACAGACCTGCTTTCTATCTGCAGTGGTGCTGCTTTCACGGCTGGACAGGCCGTTAATCATGTACAAAACAAAGTTGTCCTTGATAAGAAAGCGCACTCTCAACTGGTTACAGTTTATTTTAGGAAAGCAGCAAAGCCACTACCATTCAAAGAATTCCCTCACATTTCCCAGGCCTTGCGCATTTCAGTCATCTCGTCCTTGGTCACAGGCCAAATGCTTGGGTTGAGCAAATAATTGCAGGCACCTGATTACTTCATTAAATACTGTGGTGAGTTACACAATGCATCCTGGTAAAGGTAGTCCTGCACTCTTTAGTAGATATTCATTTCTACCTTAGAATGGTGCTGCAGCCAAACACATTATATCTCATTTATAAAACCTTGGTAGGCAAATTCAAAGTACGGTTACCGATTTCTGCAGAAATTATTCCATCCTGTTGCTCTAGGTATGACGATATAGTAAAGTCCCACAGACCTGCTTTCTGTCTGCAGTGGTGCTGCTTTTACGGCTGGACAGGCCATTAATCATGTGCAAAACAAAGTTGTCCTCGATACGAAAGCGCACTCAACAGTTTACAGTTTATTTTAGGAAATATATATGCTTTAGCCCTTGTGATAGTGTATAGTTTGCCAAACATATCAGTCTCACAAGAACAATCTTCATTTCTGCTAACTGAGCATGACTGACGTGTTTCTCACTCGTGCTAGAGCTGTTGGTCCATTATTTTTGCAAGCTGCCCCATTATTTCAATACAAAATCTCTGAGTTTGGTTTGTCACCTAAAATCTTAGAATCTAATTGCCTCCAACTTCCAGAGGCATGCATGTGAGTTTTTGAGGTGGCACATTGCCTCACTGTGGTTTTGATCTGCAGCAAAATTAAAGAGGTTTGTGCAACAGTGCGATTTATTTTATCCGGCTTTGGTTAAAGCCTCCCTCTAAGGCATTGCCTCAGTTTAACCTTGTAAATGCTGAGCTTAACTTACATGTCCATCCAAGTGCTTTCAGTGGCTGTGGTGGCAGTTTACCTTCAAAGCAGAGTGGAAATTTACATGTGAAATTCTAGTTCTAAAACCATTTAAGGAAAGTTTAAAATAATTGTTTACTCCAGGACCATCCCTGCACTTTCTTGGGATCTAAAAATACATTAAAAAAAAATAGGCTTACTTTTTGGGTAATTTAAAGTCTGTTTTTTGCCATACCACACTTTGAAGGTAGTCTTCCTTAAGGCAAAAATTCTTTAGGCAAAGTTTGTGATCTTCAATGATTGTCTATTAAAGTGCCTTATTGGCAGATGCCCAGACAGAATAATGTTGCACATTTATATTTTCTACCGGAAGTGGTGTCTCATTTTCAACTTAATCAGTCCATTAAGTTTCAAACATTTTTTAAAACTGACAAACTTGTTGAGAATCATTACAACCCCCCCCCCCTCCCCCCCTGTTAAGCAAGCTGTTAAGTACTACATTGATTGCACTTGCAGTTGCAGTCTACTCTCTACATTTAAGTGATTAATTTTTAGAGGCAGGGATTTCTCAGTTGATTTCTTCTGCTGAAGCCACATAGACTTCTAGGTACTACATGCACACGCTTTGTGCATACAGTGGGAGCCACAGTGGCTTTCCTGGGTAGCATCCTGTAAACTAGCATCTGTAAGGTAGCTCTTGGGATATGAGTTCCCACATTTGCAAAACACTACTGTGTTGACATACAGTCAGGGTAGGGTGGGGTGGAGGGACACAATTTCACCAAACACTTCCTATGACTCTCTTTAATGCTAGTATCACTACTTTCTACAAGCCACCAATTTAAAGGAAGGGGTGAACTACTTTTAAAGATTATGCATGGCTTATGATCTTCAGCCTGCCACCTTTGCAGAGTATGATGATGGTGATGAAATTTGCACATATGCCCTACCTAGAAGTGTTATTAGATCTTGTGTTGATCTTACTGTCCTCTGAGACCCTTGAAGAAATCACAGTGATGATTTCATTAGATGACCCCACAGGTTGTGCTACAGCCAAGGTATCGTTGTCACCACTTTTGACAAAGTTTCTCCACACTAAGAATTTGAGGCCAAATTTAGAGATACCCTCCAGTCTAGCGGACATCTCTTGCTGATCCAGGAACTGCTTTATGGAGGTTCCTGTAACTGCATTGAAAGTTTTCTGAACTGCACCGTCGTAATGACAGAGCAGCCTGTCAAACTTTCCCGAAGTGGGAATTTGTTTTTGGGAGAAAAAAAAACGCAATGACTCCGCGCCATGGGAGTTTTCTCCCATGTCATAGAGATAATTATGCAGTTTTCCCTGCCCTTTTCTGCCATATTTTTTCTGGTGGTGATGGTCAATGAGAATATGTCATTTGGTCTTCCAATCTAAATAGGGCAGGATGACAAAACCTCTGATGGCCGTTACTCTGATCTTTTGATGTATGTCTTTGGCAGAGATGTCTCCTTCTTATATATATATATTGAAGGTCCACCAACTCTAAATGAGGTGTGCAGACCTTCAATTTGGTGGAGAGGGTACTCAGTCGCCACTGTAATAGCATCCCCTCTGTGACAAACTCTAAATTGAGCAGTAAGTTGTAACATGAATCTTATTGTACTGAGGATCTACCTTACTTGCAATTTGGAAAGTATTATTAATTCTTGTGTTTGAGTATTGGAACTATTAGTTCCTTTATAGAGTTATTTAAAAATTTGAAACTTTTAGGATAAGATCCTGCTGGAAATAGTGTATGTTCCGTGGATCCACCATACCTTGGTTCCCAACACTCCCTGTAAATGACATGTATTATTCAAGATTAAATATATTTATTCCACATATTTATTTAAAATCTAAAGGGAACATATCTTGAAAGAAACACAAGTCATGTTTGTGTAATTCTGGTTAAAGAAATAGGAGTACTTGGCCTAAATAGATTTTTTTTTATAAGGCCCTAAAGGATGGTAATTGGTCAGAAGATTCAGAAGTTTTTCCATTGTTTGTACAGAAGCACCATCCTTATAGTGTTTAAAACATATAGGAACCAGTATGCATATCTATTATATCTGTGCACCTCTGCAGGTTTTTGTGTTCAGATATGGATCTGTATTATATAATGTAGCATAAAAATGTAGTTCTGTAAGGATATTCTTGACGGTGTCCTTTTCCCAGTCAGTGGCAAAAGACCCTGGTGAAAGGATGTTATCTAGGTTCAGTCAAATGGCGTATGGCACTTTGAACAGTCTGAGATGGATTTGAAGAGTCCTTCCAGTACATATATTATTTCAAGGGTGTGGCTTTTAAGTCCGCAGTAGAGACACTGTTGGTAGATCTGTGAAATCCCTTTTGCTTGCCCATCTGCACCACAAGTGGTTGTGAATTCTGGCAAGTATTCATCTGTGCACCATTTGAATGAGAATTAGCACTATCAGAACATAAGTATAGGAGCATGCTATGCATGTTTCCATAGTCGTTGAACATTGACAATGTACTCCTCCAGTGTAGACTTTGACCTGCAGCTGTTTCACATCTGTACATATAGAAACTTTCAGCAAATTACTGGTTATACTCTTTTTCTTCTGCTCTGATCTGTTCTATAAAACGTTTCACCCTTTAACAGTTCTGAGTCTGGTGGGTGTCAGGTGCATTGATCAGTTACGTCAAGTGTCTTTGGTGGTGCTGATGGTATGGCTACAAATTTCACAGTATGCCTACTTCCTTCTCAAACATCACAGTGCTTACCACTCAGTAATCTGCACTCGGACCTCGTTGCTCTTCACAAGGGGTGCTCTCAGACTCTCAGTATGCAGCGTTTTTGTTGGCAACAATCAACTGTTTATGTCCGAGTCAGTTGTGGTTTGCAACTGGATAACCCCGGCTGCTTTACATGAATGTACTGCAGATTTTGCAGCTTGGTCGGCAGCAGAAGTTCTTTTCCCTCACTCTGGTAGACTAGCAAGTGCTATATATCCACCAATGCAAGTTGTCTTTAAATGTAGTTAGAAGTACCCAGCACTGCTTTGCTTTTGCCGTTTTTCCATGCCAGTCTTTGCAATCATTGGATTCCCAGTATGTCCTATCTAGATTGTAATATTGTACTCATAATGTGTCTGAGGCAATACATTTTCTAACGGAATGATTTGCTTTTTGTCATGTTAAAAAGGTGTTTTTAATTTTGCACTCTGTGTAGTCAAATCGCTTAGGGGCGTGACATGCATGTGTTTAGGAATTGAAAGTAAGTCTTCAAATGCACCTTTTAGGGCGAAACAAGCAGCTGTAAATCGTTTTTGTGTCCACTGTGATTTGCGCAAATCCTTCTGTGTAAAGCAGAGAAGGATATTCCCTTATTTACCTCACACATGAGGATTTTGCAATTGCCTGTTAGTGTTGGAGAAATTCTGGGGTTTTCAAAGTTGGGCTCGACTCAGTTTGCTTGTCTTAACTGATCTGACTCATGCTCCACTGCACCCATCTAACGCGCAAAGCCCTAAAATTTGTAAATCTGGGTGTATATATTCCTGCTTCTGAAGTGGGTATTGTTGAAGATATGGTAACCTTTCCTTTTAGGTCATTTTATAATTGTTGCTCTTTGCAAGTCAGTGTGGACCTTCTCAACGATAGTGGAATGCTCCTCTGCAGCTAAGTCCAAACAGGATTTGTAGACCTTTGGTACAGTCTGTCCTTCATTAGTATCATTTATGGAGGTCAAGTCTGACTAGGAACTATCCGAACAAAATGCATTTGTTATCAGATGTCTGTTAATATGCAAAAGCGACTAGTTGATTAATTGGTATGTTGCCTTTTTACTCTGCATAATGTAGAAGATATCTTGAGAACCCAATCAATGCCGGCAACTTTTTAAAGCGCTTTTGGTAGCTTGAGTGTTTCACATTTTTCTTTAAAAAAAAAAATATATATATATGTTCGATGGCATGTGTAGCTGCAGATACACATGCTTTGCACATCCTGCCATCTAGTGTTGGGCTCTGAGTGTTACAAGTTGTTTTTCTTCGAAGATGTCTTTTCGAGTCACGAGATCGAGGGACTCCTCCCCTTTCTGCTCCATTGCGCATGGGCGTCCACTCCATCTTAGATTGTTTTCTTTCCGCCATCGGGTTTGGACGTGTTCCTTTTCGCTCCGCGTTTCTGTTCGGAAAGATAGTTAGAATCTCGGAAAATTTGACGGTATTGTTTGCATTCGGTATCGGGTTAGTTACAACAGATCGACACCGAATTTTGAAGAGCTCCGGTGGCCCTTCTGGGTTTTCGATCCCCCGTCGGGGCCTGGTCGGCCCGACCACGTGTCTCTTCAAGGCTAATGGAACAGACCCCATTCCGCTTCTGCCCCAAATGTCACAACAAGTATCCTTATACAGATCAGCATCTGGTCTGTAACTTGTGTTTGTCTCCAGAACACAAAGAAGATACTTGTGAAGCCTGTCGAGCGTTTCGGTCGAGGAAGACATTAAGAGACCGAAGAGCGAGAAGACTACAGAAGGCGTCGGCGCCGACAGGACAAAAACACTTGGAGGAGGAAGAAGAAACCTTCTCAATCGAGGATTCGGACTCGGACGAGGTCGATCCCGAACAGACGCTGAAAACCGTGAGTAAGACGTTGACACACAAAGTTCACGGAAAGACCACTAAAGCCCAGGGGACGCCACCGCCAGCAGGCCATGGCTTAACCCGAAAAATAGGTGACCGATCATCGGCACCGAAAAAGGGCACGCATGTGTCGAAGACATCCGACTCTGGTCGAGATACCGGCACAGAGCAGACTCGACCCCGAGACAGCGGGTCAGAGCAAGTTCGGCACCGAGAGGGTGGCACCGAAACGAGTCGGCACCGAGAGACGGGAACGCCGAAAATTTAAAAAGTGTTGTCGGAGCCGAAAAAGACTGCCGAAAAAGTTTCCATTCTGAAACATCCGGCCTCGGAACCGAAAACAAGTTCCTACACAGAGGAACAGGGACTGTCCTCACAAATGCAAGGACCTAGGTTCGGACAAGAACTAGAGTCAATGGAGCCAGACTACACTCAGAGAAGTCTCCACATCCAAAAGGACACAGGGAAGATAAGTACTCTTCCCCCAATTAGGATGAAAAGAAGACTTGCCTTTCAAGAAAGACAAGCAGCCACAGGCAAAGGTGGCAAGACAAGTAACCCTGCCACCATCTCCACCACGCTCAACGCACACATCACCGGTAGCCACTCCACCACTGATGCAGTCCCCAACTCATACTGGAATGAGTCAAGATGATCCAGACGCATGGGATCTTTATGATGCACCAGTATCAGATAACAGCCCAGACTGTTATCCAGCGAGACCGTCGCCACCTGAGGACAGTACAGCCTACACACAGGTGGTGTCAAGAGCAGCGGCGTTTCATAATGTCGCCCTGCATGCAGAGCCTATTGAGGATGACTTTTTATTTAACACACTATCCTCCACACATAGCCAATACCAAAGTCTCCCTATGCTACCTGGACTGGTAAAACACTCCAAACAGGTGTTTCAGGAGCCTGTGAAGGGCAGGGCCATAACTCCAAGGGTGGAGAAGAAATACAAGCCACCGCCAACAGACCCTGTATACATCATGCAGCAATTAACACCAGACTCTGTGGTAGTAGGGGCAGCTCGCAAGAGAGCGAACTCACACACCTCGGGAGACGCACCACCTCCAGACAAGGAGAGTCGCAAGTTCGACACTGCGGGGAAAAGGGTTTCAGCACAAGCGGCCAACCAATGGCGCATTGCCAACTCACAGGCATTGCTGGCGAGATATGATAGGGCTCATTGGGACGAAATGCAACATTTCATTGAACACTTGCCCAAAGAGTTCCAAAAAAGGGTACAACAGGTGGTGGAGGAAGGACAGAGTATCTCGAACAATCAGATACGCTCGGCAATGGATGCAGCAGATACAGCTGCTAGGACAGTAAATACAGAAGTGACCATAAGGAGACACGCATGGCTGCGTACATCAGGATTCAAGCCGGAAATACAACAAGCCGTGCTGAATATGCCTTTTAACGGACAGCAGTTGTTTGGGCCGGAGGTGGACACTGCTATCGAAAAACTTAAAAAGGACACTGATACAGCCAAAGCCATGGGCGCACTCTACTCCCCACAAAGCAGAGGCACATTTCGTAAAAACACAGTTTCGAGGGGGGTTTCGAGGACAAAGCACAGAACCCACAACCTCACAAACAAGGCCCACTTATCAGAGCCAATATCAGTGGGGACATTTTCGGGGACAATATAGAGGGGGCCAATTCCAAAAGAGTAGAGGGAAGTTCCAAAGTCCCAAAACTCTTCAAAACAAGCAGTGACTTTGACGTCACAAATCCCCAACACATAACACCTGTGGGGGGGAGACTAAGCCAATTTTACAAACATTGGGAGGAGATAACAACAGACACTTGGGTCCTAGCAATTATCCAGTATGGTTATTGCATAGAATTTCTAAAATTTCCTCCAAATGTCCCACCGAAAACACACAATATGTCAAAACAACACATGGATCTTCTAGAACTAGAGGTCCAAGCGTTGTTACAAAAAGATGCAATAGAACTGGTACCAATTCATCAGAGAGGAACAGGAGTTTACTCGCTGTACTTTCTCATACCCAAAAAGGACAAAACTCTAAGACCTATATTAGATCTCAGAACATTAAATACCTACATCAAATCAGATCACTTTCACATAGTGACATTACAGGACGTAATCCCATTGCTCAAACAACAAGTCTACATGACAACACTAGACCTAAAGGATGCATACTTCCATATACCGATACATCCTTCACACAGAGAGTACTTAAGGTTTGTATTCCAAGGGGTACATTACCAATTCAAAGTGTTGCCATTCGGGATAACAACTGCGCCAAGAGTTTTTACAAAATGCCTGGCAGTAGTGGCTGCACATATCAGGAGGCAGCAAATACATGTGTTCCATAACCTAGACGATTGGTTAATCAAAACCAACACGCAAGAACGGTGTTCACAACACACAAAGTATGTCATAGAAACCCTCCACAAACTAGGTTTCTCACTCAACTACACAAAGTCACACCTTCAGCTGTGTCAAACACAGCAATACTTAGGGGCGACAATCAACACAACAAAAGGGATTGCCACTCCAAGTCCACAGAGGGTACAGGCATTTCACAATGTAATAAAGGCCATGTATCCAAAACAAAAGATACAAGTCAAGATGGTGATGAAACTACTAGGCATGATGTCCTCATGCATAGCCATTGTCCCAAACACAAGGTTGCACATGCGGCCCTTACAACAGTGCCTAGCATCACAATGGTCACAGGCACAGGGTCAACTTCTAGATCTGGTGTTGATAGACCGCCAAACATGCACCTCGCTTCAATGGTGGAACAATATAAATTTAAACCAAGGGCGGCCTTTCCAAGACCCAGTGCCTCAATACGTAATACCGACAGATGCCTCCATGATAGGGTGGGGAGCACACCTCAATCAACACAGCATCCAAGGACAATGGGACACTCAGCAGAGACAGTTTCACATAAATCACTTAGAACTACTGGCAGTATTTCTAGCGTTGAAAGCATTTCTACCCATAATAAGCCACAAACACATTCTTGTCAAAACAGACAACATGACAACGATGTATTATCTGAACAAACAGGGAGGAATACACTCGACACAGTTGTGTCTCCTGGCACAGAGAATATGGCATTGGGCGATTCACAACCACATTTGCCTAATAGCACAGTTTATTCCAGGGATTCAGAATCAGTTAGCAGACAATCTCTCTCAGGATCACCAACAGATCCACGAATGGGAGATCCACCCCCAAATACTAAACACTTACTTCCAAAGATGGGGAACACCACAAATAGATCTATTTGCAACAAAAGAAAACGCAAAATGCCAAAACTTCGCATCCAGGTCTCCACAAGAAAAATCTCAGGGCAATGCATTATGGATGAGCTGGTCAGGGATATTTGCATACGCTTTTCC
This sequence comes from Pleurodeles waltl, assembly GCF_031143425.1. NCBI lineage: Eukaryota > Metazoa > Chordata > Amphibia > Caudata > Salamandridae > Pleurodeles > Pleurodeles waltl. Next base: position 1,696,043,464 of record NC_090440.1, read on the forward strand.
CCCTCTCCCACTCCTTCCGTATCTAGTAAACAAATTGAGTCAAAACAAACTCAAACTCATACTAATAGCACCAACCTGGGCAAGACAACCTTGGTACACAACACTACTAGACCTCTCAGTAGTGCCTCATATCAAGCTTCCAAACAGACCAGATCTGTTAACTCAACACAAACAACAGATCAGGCATCCAAATCCAGCATCACTGAATCTAGCAATTTGGCTCCTGAAGTCTTAGAATTTGGACATCTAGACCTTACACAGGAATGTATGGAGGTCATAAAACAAGCAAGGAAACCAACCACAAGACATTGCTATGCAAATAAGTGGAAAAGATTTGTTTATTATTGCCATAATAATCAAATACAGCCATTACATGCATCTGCTAAAGACATCGTAAGCTACTTACTGCATTTACAAAAGTCAAAGCTAGCTTTTTCATCCATTAAAATACATCTTACCGCAAATTTCAGCTTATCTGCAAATTACGCACTCAACTTCATTATTTAGGATCCCAGTCATAAAAGCATTTATGGAGGGCCTAAAGAGAATTATTGCACCAAGAACGCCACCAGTTCCTTCGTGGAACCTTAACATTGTCTTAACACGACTCATGGGTCCACCATTTGAACCCATGCACTCATGTCAGATACAATATTTAACATGGAAAGTAGCGTTTCTCATTGCCATCACATCTCTAAGAAGAGTAAGTGAAATACAGGCATTTACCATACAAGAACCCTTTTTTCAGATACACAAGCATAAAGTAGTTTTACGAAATAACCCAAAGTTCTTACCAAAAGTCATATCACCATTTCACTTAAATCAAACAGTAGAACTACCAGTGTTCTTTCCAGAACCAGATTCTGTAGCTGAAAGAGCACTACATACATTAGACATCAAAAGAGCTTTAATGTACTACATTGATAGAACAAAACAAATACGGAAAACAAAACAACTGTTTGTTGCTTTTCAAAAACCTCAGACAGGGAATCCAATATCCAAACAAGGCATTGCCAGATGGATAGTTAAATGTATTCAAACCTGTTATCTCAAAGCAAAAAGAGAACTGCCTATAACACCAAAGGCACATTCAACTAGGAAGAAAGGTGCTACTATGGCCTTTCTAGGAAACATTCCAATGACTGAAACATGTAAGGCAGCCACATGGTCTACGCCTCATACATTCACCAAACATTACTGCGTTGATGTGTTAACACAACAAGCCACAGTAGGACAAGCAGTACTACGAACTTTATTTCAAACAACTTCAACTCCTACAGGCTGAGCCACCGCTTTTGGGGAGATAACTGCTTACTAGTCTATGCAAAGCATGTGTATCTGCAGCTACGCATGCCATCGAACGGTAAATGTCACTTACCCAGTGTACATCTGTTTGTGGCATGAGACGCTGCAGATTCACATGCGCCTCCCCGGGAGCCTGTAGCCGTTTCGAAGTTGATCTTGAACATTTGTAAATATATCACTTTAAACCACATTATGTACATACATATTTACTCCATTGCATGGGCACTATTACTACAATACACAACTCCTACCTCACCCTCTGCGTGGAAAACAATCTAAGATGGAGTCGACGCCCATGCGCAATGGAGCCGAAAGGGGAGGAGTCCCTCGATCTCGTGACTCGAAAAGACTTCTTCGAAGAAAAACAACTTGTAACACTCCGAGCCCAACACTAGATGGCGGGATGTGCAAAGCATGTGAATCTGCAACGTCTCATGCCACGAACAGATGTACACTGGGTAAGTGACATTTTCCATCTGGAGCTCTTCCAGATCTATTCGCCATATTAGACCATTTTGGTGATGTAGCGGGCTTGAAAATAAATTGGGATAAATCCTGTGCATTTTCCCTACGTAAGGCTAGCGACATGGCAGGACTATCATTGAGTGGGGAGCAGCTTGTTTGGACCACCGGGACCTTCTGTTATTTCGGGATCAATGTTTATCACTCTGAGATGGTCTTAGTGGAGGGCAACTATGGCAAGACCCTGACCTCCGCTTCACAATCTTTGTCCTTCTGGACGTGCCTGCCCCTTTCCCCTGTGGGTAGAGCGGCCATTGCCAAAATGTGGGTACTCCCCCGATTGCTGTACTTGTTTATGGCATTACCGGTTCCTCTTGGGAAGGCCATCTTTAAAACTATGCGCAGTCTGCTAACTGCACTTATATGGGGGTCCAGACGCAGGAGGGTATCCTTGGAGACACTCCAGCTCCCTTTGGCTGACGGTGGCATGACGGTGCCAGACATAGAATGATATTATGTAGCAGCTCAACTCCAGTGGCTGATGCTCTGGTTGACTGGTGATCAAACAATAGAAGGGGATATGGTATGAGCCACTATAGGAGTTGGAGGGGTACTGAGATGGCTCTGCACATTGGGCACATTCAGTGCGGATTTGGGTCTGCTATTCACCTCGACTCCCAATATGGGATATACCACAGTTGCAAGACCTTACCTAAATACACAACTTTAATACATGGAGGAAGGGTATACTTGCACATATAGGTGACCTTTATGAAGAGGGACAGCTGCGTTCCTTTTCAAATTTGAGTGCAGTAAATGGCCTGGACTCGGGGCAGTTTCTTGCTCACGCAGCGGTCCAAGCAGTGATCAGGAAAGTCTGGTGATTAGGCTTCAAAGAGGATGCATTATATACTAACACAGGGCTCGGAAAGAAGGCCGATCTCTAATCTCTACATAGCGCTAAGGGGGACACGAGGTATGCCACATTCCCATTGTAAGGTTCGATGGGACGCCTGTTTGGCATTGATTTGTCAGAACAGCAATGGAGAATGACATTGGAGCTTCTTACACGGTAAGAAGCGTTGTAAAGATTTGGAGACGTTTATTTCGATCCAATACAGGGACCGCCGCTGTCATGTCCTCCAGCTCCGCAGCCTTCAACCCACTCTTCTCCTCGCGCTCAAGAGCACGGGAGAGCGCGAGAGCCAGCAGCACGCAGAAATAGGTTCGGCACGCGGTAATATTACCGCGTGCCAAACCACAGAACACAACACAATTTACTAGCCGAAGTATGATATACTGTATGATGTACAATAGCCCCTCTTTGATAAGGGGTTGTGGTGCAGTGGGAGTCACTGCTACCGGCTATTTACTCTACTCTGTTGAAAATTTATAAAAATATATTTGAAAAAAAACTGACTAAATTAAAGTGCTTACTATGCAACTCTCTATCTTCCTGTTAAATATTCTTCCTACTATGACCAGAAAGAAACAGAAAAAAGTTCTATTAGGCATTACCAACAAAATTAGACCAAGAAAGAAGAAACATGCCGATGTAGGCCATTTCTAAGTACCGTAAAGGTACTATGTTTATGTCTTAGAGCAAATTAAACCACCAACTAAATTGTCCAATATGTTGAAATGGGAGCCAACCCATTTTTAGCAGTGCTAATCCAAAACAAAACATACAAGTTCTGTACAAACGTCACTCCACAGCTGATATTTACCTGCTGTTTACCTCAATAGCTCTCCTCTCTGTTGCCGTCTTATTAACCTTGGAATGAAGGTCTAGTTCCAGTAAACACTTTGAAGTTGACTAGCTTGAGTGATTTGCTTATCTACATTGACTGACATGATTTTTTTTTACTAAAACCTTTTTTCATCTATACAGATAGGCATGGCATATTGCAGGAGTGCCATTGACTTCACATTATCACATCATCACTTCATGACATAAAGGAATTCCCTCAATTTCAAAGGAATAGAGTATTGGTGCCTTCCTGTGCCCAACTGTGTGTATTAGACATGCTCATCCTTGTTTTCTTTATGCTCCTCTTGTTAAAAGTTACTTACCTCTGCATCTAAATTGGTTGTTTTCACCAGTTTCTCTCGTGTACGTTGTTTATGCTGTGGGAAGATATTAAAATCATTTAAAAACCAAGAATTTTTTGGCAGATTGTTTTGCATTACACACTGCTGTGTTCACTGTAGGTTTTTCCGGGAATGCTTGTGGTTTTTTTTTTGTAAAGGGATAAACTCTTGGAAATAAAGGTAGATTCGCAAGTGGAATGAGAGGGCATAGAGAAAGTGTTATTCTTATTTTATTCTGCTTTATTTTATTGAGTGTTTATACAGCATACGTGAAGCCTCGGAATTGGAGCCAAGCATGCATGTCTGTTATAGCGGGCATACGAGATCTTTAACTTATGTTGAAAGCATAAAATGAAAGGTAGGACTCATGGGTGTGGACATATTATGACATACACCTTGAGAGGCAGCTGTCGGCTGAAAGTAGTGTTTTGAACTCTTAGCCAGTCTGAAACTAAGAGACTTTGTTTACAATACCTGGGGTACTTGCTGGAGAAAGCTAATTTCCTTGTGAGGCTGCTGTTCTGAGTGCTGTGAAGTCCACCTATTTTGTCTTGAAAGATGATCCAGAGTCTTGAATTGGGTGTGAGCAGTGAAGTGTACCCATTAATATTTTGTTGACTTGCAATATGTGGTCATATTGTTCTTGGCCAATAATCAAGACATGGCTACTTAGAGTAGTTGAGGAAGCCAGTAAGCAGAACATTGTGATGGGCAATATGTGATAGAACAATGGGATGACCATTAGAGAGTAAGATAATGGCTTACATCTAGGGATTGACCTTTTTATTGAGGCTCAGCTGGAAGTGGACTTGTAAAGACTTTATGCTAAAATTATCCTGAAAGGATTAGTTGTAGTCAGTGTACAGAAGAAGTTGACAATTTATTTTTGGGGGAAGGGTATGGGGGAGCCCACCAGTGTCATCTTGGCGAGCTGTGTTTCTGTCATGAATTGGGGTTACTCTCTTTATGAGGACAAACTGTATTTTATTGCGGTTCACCTTCAAGTAGACTGTAGACATCCATATCAATATTAAGGCATGCTGGGTGTTTACATGTAACAGTATGCTGTATAGTTACAGTTCATTAGTGAAGGGGAATGTTTTGATTAGCGTGGATGATCTCCGAGCTCCTAATAATATTTTAGGCATGGATGGAGGTAGGATGATCCCTCTAGACCAGCTCCAGGGCATTTACCACCTGTCCAAAACAGAGACGTACCATTACCTCCAAATCAGACATGCACTACTGACTTATATTGCCACGGAAACTGAGATCCCACATGCCACTCTTTTGGGAGAGGGAGTGCTGGTGCAACCTCTCTACAAGGGAGCTATCTCCTTCTTGTACTGGAAACTAGTAAATAATTCCCTGGGATGTCTCCGCCAGCTGAGTTAGACCTGAGAGACAAATCTCGGCTCATTCTAAGAGGGAAAATCGGAGAAGGTGCTTTAGGGCCCGAGATAGGTGGCGATACAGGCAGGGTTCTGCATGATGCAGCATCTGGTGTTACAGAGCGTGTACCAAGGTAAAACTGATCTGCATAAAATGGGAAGAACACAAGCTACAACTTACCTAAAGTGGGTGGAATGGTGAGGCTTTTCTACTGCATCATATGAGAATGTCCAGCAATACAAATGTATTGCCAGTCCATCCTGGGCAGTATCTCAAGGACTATAGGGACCCAGATTGACGGCTTTCTGAAAAAAGCTTACTCAGTGTAATAGGCAAGGAGTCAACCATATCCCACCAAAAGACGTGGATAGCACGTGGTCCAGTGGTGGCCAAAAGAAACATAGCTAGATCATGAGTAGGGGTAGAGGCTTCAAGACTAGAGGCTTGAAACGGAGACATGAACTTGGTGTATGCTAGTAAACAATGTACGAAAACAGGGGCTGCACCAGAAAATAGAGAACAAAATGGGAAGGGCATGTGGGCAGATGCTGGCGACTCTTTTAAGACAGCATGCTGAACTTCAGTCAACCATGGATTGCTGCCAACTGTGTAATGCTGTGCTATTTGTTATTTTTTGTATGTCTAAAAAAAAAAAAATCCTTGGCACCACTAATAAATACATGGGTACAACAATAGTCCCACAGCTGTTGCCTGCGAACCTTCATCCAGTTGTCTCCATCCGGAGAAATTGCCTTCTGTGAGATGGAATGAAAAAGAACCATTTGGGCTGCGTGGGAGAGATTCAGGTGGTATTATAGCTTAGAGAGGAGGCTCTATAGTGATGTCCATCAGAGCGGACTTGTCTAAGCTCTACAGAAGAACTGGGACTTCTGTAATCCTGCGGTGTTGATCATCTAGTTTTGTTTATTGTGTCTGTGCCACTGTGAGGCTAAAACTGGAATGGTATATTTAACAAACTGTTGTCTGTGACACTGTTTTGCAGTTAATGTTCTTGGCACTCTCAAGAATTGTATCAGTGGATTGGATGATGGGGCTGTAGTTGCAGTTTTTCAGAGTTAATGTTTTTATTTCCAGGGAGAGAGGGACTATCTGACCTTTTTAGTTGATGGTGAAATTTGCCTGACGGGAGTGTATTTGTCCATTTAAAGGATAGTATGAATGCATCTGAATCGTGATTTAATGAATGAGGCAAGTATGCTATCATCCTTGTGACTCTTTGTGAATTGCCAGTACTGACAGGGGAATCAGTCGTCAGACTTTTGAAAGAGTTAATTGTGGGTTGTTGGAGTTGGCTTTTTGAGAGCTATGTTTCATCTGATAATGTTAATATAATAGCGTTTGAAGTGATGGGTCGTATGGTATGTTTGATTAAAGGGACTGATACAATGTTTGGCTGCCTTTACAAGATGCTTTCTCTTCTTGACGTAGGCAATTTTTAAATGTAGGTGTTGTATGCTATAAATTAGGATTTATATATAGTGCCAGAGGACCAGTCTGTTGGGTTTCTGAATAGACTGGATATGGTTACCTTCGATATGTATTTGGTAGAATGAACTTTTTGTATTGGAGAGTGATGTGTTGCCATGTGTTTGGCCTTTCACTCTGCATGGTTGCATGAACCCGTGGTGTGGAGTCTGCTAAGATGTTTTGTTGTGTTTGTTGCTTTGTAAAGTGATGTATTGTCATCTGTGTTAAAATAATCGTTACTGTGTTGGGAAGTGTTGAGATTGCTGAATTATTCATGACATTCATACACAACAAACCTAGTCAAGTGGATAACTAACCGCTAAGGCACCACGAAAATAATAGGTGTGCTTATCCTGATCGTGACTTGAGCAGAACTTCTGCAAGAAGTTATAGACTTCAATTTCACTTATTCTCTCATTCAATACCGTGTTCAATTTTGAAGGCTCACAAATAAATATAAACTCCAGTCTGGCGGGTCGTAGTCAATCGCTTCACCTCATCCTTTGATTTTTAACATATATTTTGATTCTGAACCTGCCTACAGGACATTAGTCAGACTGCTTTGTTTGATATATTGTCGCACACATAAAGCTAAAATCTTTTCATTTTTCTTGCAGGGTTGAGGATAAGGTTGGTGTGGCAGATCTCATGTTGATCCCCCGGTACCTACCAGAAGTGACTATTGGAGCCTATGAAAGTGACAAGGCTTACTATCAGTATAAAACGGTAAGAAACGAGTATTACACAGTTACCCTAGGCAAGAACTGACCTTACTGTATACTCTTCCCACTCGAGCCTTACGACTTACAATGCTTTCCTGTGCAGCAGCCCCTACCTTTGCCTCTTTAATACCAGTCCAACACCCTCCTCACACGTCTGTGCCCAACTCTCTTTAATCAGAGACTGCAGCCTAAAGAGCCAAGCACTTGCCAGAGTTTTGTCGCTTTCCATATCCGCAGTGTTAGCCTATACTTCGTCACTGATATTATAAGCAGGAAATAATTGCCACCTAGTGAATTAAGAGTGCATTTTTTTCTTTTCACTTCTCTAGATACCTGGGAGGAAATATGCCCCTGGCTACAACGCAGATATTGGTGACAAGATGATTTGGTTAAAGTAAACTCAAGATTGTTTCAGAGAGTGAAGGAGGGCCTCCCGACTTACTGAAGAATCTCTCTGTTTCGGTAACTGGAGCACGCTTCTCACACCACTGCAGCACTCCTGCCTGGACTTTAAAAAGTGTGATAAAGAACACTTTGCATACATGCTGGATCTGATTGTTATTTGATGCAGTACCTCTCCTGCTAAACCTACAAGTTCAAGGCAGCCTTGGGAATTCACAGACTCTAGCAGCCATTTTGTTGGACTGGGGGTGCCTGCTTAGCGAGGTAGATAGTATCTCTGGAATTGGTCGCACTTGCCATGATAGGAGCTGTGCTCACAGAAGCAGTAGATATCTGTACAACTGTGCTCCAGTTTTGTGTGATATCTCTTGCCTGGAGTTTGTCACCTTCTGTGCTAAAGTTAAATAAAATATTCCTCTTAAGGAGTGTAGGGAGTCTGGTGTGTTACATACACAGGTGGAACATGTCTGCTGAGACTAAAAACAGGTGAGTTCTTGAAAAGGAAATCACTGCAGATAGTCACTTAAACGTGGTGGCTGTATAGTTCTGCTCTCTCTTAAATTAATTTTTCTGCACATTTTTAGCCTGTTCCTGGTCTCTTACCATTGAGTTCTGAGACTTATCCCAAGGTCTGCGATAATAGGAAAACATTAGCTATCCCTTTACAATGGAATAGGTCAAGCAACATGCCTTATCTGGCTCTATTGGAATATATTCCATTTTCAGGGGATAGCTCAATTCTTCAAGGTTTATAAGTGCAAGTTTTATTTTCAGCATTGTAATTACTCAACTGTAGATATTTTAGAAATATCTTAATTTTTGTTTTATGCCAGTTTCAATGTCAGACCATAGACATTTTGGTTGTGTACCTCACACAAATGACTACTAGTTATTAACTGAAGGTTAATGGTATTCACATTTGAATCTGTATGCAGAAATGTCAGATGGAGTTGATGTCACAATGGATCCAACTTTAGTGCACACTCATTTGACTTCTTTGTGGCTGGGGCTGATCTGCTGTACTGACAAAAGATTAGTCTTGGCTTCAACACAAAGATGGAATGTCATTGCATTGTAGTCAGAGGGAGGAGATCTAGGCATTGAGAAGAGGTGCAAGAATTGTCAGGTCATTCATCACTGCTTAACATCTCAGTGCTAAGCGTTGTGTGGTTTCCCTTTGTCTGTTCAGCTAAGTTTCTATCGACTCGAACCTGGAAGTGATCTTCAAGACTTATTGTATGCATCATTCTTGTACATCGTGCATGCTGTGAGCTCCACAAGACATCTGTTCCGAGAGAATGCCACTCAGTTTTGAAGCAGGCACTAGAAGATTTCTAAGAACTATGCCCTAATAGTATGACACACATATGTACTCCACAGGTCAATTTGATGGACCTCTGGTGGGGGTTTAAGGGCTGGGGGGGTGAGAGAGAGAGAGAAAAAAAAGGTAGATTACCGTATTGTGGACTGCGCTTAGAAGACTGTCCACAGGGCTTGTTTCAGTAGATACTAATGCTGCCTCAAGTAGTTAGAAAAGCCAGACATCATCAGAGGAATTTCTTTACAATAAGGGGTTCAGTTCACTGTAATTTATTAACAAAATAAGCTTGCTAAATATAAAATAAGACTATTGAAATATTGTGTAAACTTAATCTTCATCTATTGACATGTTTCTTGAAATCAAGCAACCATGGCAATCTGGCCTGTTGCTTTTTATGAAATGTGATGTACATGTATTTATTTATATTGATATATTTTGAATCTGTAGGCACATGGGCAGTGGAGAACTTCGCTCTCTCTATAGTATTGTATTTTTAATCTGTGTGCAGTTTTTTTTATTGCATGACATAGTCTGGTGACCTTTGACAATTGGATAACAGTTATAGGAGTACAGAGAGCACTGGTTATGCTCATAAGATCAACATTTGGGAGCTATATTCAAGTACATAAAGCCTCAGCACAAAGATTAAATAGGTTAAGGACAGATAACAAGATGTGTTAAAGAGAACAAACCATACTGATGATACTAGAGGACTAAGTCGGTACAATGTTGTAAATAAGAACAAAAAAGTATATATATGAGAGGTGTTAGATGAGACCCAGCAGGGCTGTAGTAAACAACTGAGTATGCAGTAACCACAATAAAGAATCCACCCACCTACTTTCTCAATTCCCTCTACTTTAGATGCTATAGCCTCTCAATCCCTTCGTCCTCTTTAAAGGCAAAAAAATTATAGAAAGTGAACAGATAGACACCACGACTTTACATTGTGAAGAATTGCTATTTAGTTTAACTAGCTAAGCTGACCCTCTGCTCCAGAGTACAGAAGTGTGGCATTTTAAAATACACTTAATATTAATGCTTCGACCTCCTTTCAGTAGGCTTTTAATGAGCTGACCTCTGTGTATAGCTGTATGGGTTTCTAGGGAGGCAGATACGTTGTTGACGAATTAAGAAACAATTTTGTTTATTAGATAGTAGAACACATAACAAACTTTTCATTCACTTGTGAACACTGCAATTTTGGATGGATTCTTTAAATCACAGAGCAGAGACACATTTAAACACCATCTGTACATGCTATGCTGACATCAGTTCCTTTCTTTTCATTTCTTCAGAAGCAGATCCAGAGCTACACTTTTATCTTTTGACAAGTTTTTTTCCACATTTTTCACAGTGTGCAATGGATTGCACCTCCCAAAACAAAATTTCAGCTTTGTAGGGGCTGTTGCAAACAGATGTCTGAGATAGATCAATCCCCACGAGATATGCCTGTGGTGTTTGGGATCAAAACATGACTTCACCATGCCTGGTGACAACTGCGCCCTGAGGAACCCAAGGTCCATCCAGGACCATGAGGCAAAACGTTAGGTCACCAAGTATCAAAAGACTGCATACTTTGATTGGTCAAAGTCTCAAGCAAGGCCCCATTCCCACTCCCAAAGTTGTTCCTGCAGCAGACCTTTGTCATGGTCTAAATCATTGAGTAAGTCTAAGAAAAAACATAAAAAGAGCAAACTTGATTCAACCCCTTCCCACCGCTCTTAAACTCAACGAAGGAACAGAGACTTCAACATGCCTGTCAGTCTTGCTCTTGATTCCTCTCAGAGCCAATTCCGAACTTGGTCCAGATGCACCCTGAACTTCCAGGTCCGTCAGCAATGTAGCAGGTTGATGCCTTTCGTGAGACCATAGCAGTTCACTCTGTTGCCACTTTGTGCCCCAAGAACCAACGAGGGCCTCCATTCGGAATTCTTCCAATTGGGCTTCCCTCCACACCATCTGCCCTTCGAACATGCTTCAGGTTCTGTACCGCATTTGTGCTGATTGTGGCCTGACTGCTTCTATTTTCAGTGACCCTTATGCTGACCATGCAGAGGAAGAGACTTGACCCATCTTGCTCTCAGCCAGAATCAGACTCATCCTGACCTTGACTGAGGCCCCGTCCTGATGCTTCTGGGTTGCAGCTATCCAGCAACCCCTCTGATTCAGACACCTTGACCTTAGCTCGCAGCAGATCCCAAATGCTGGACAATATCTTTGACACAGACTCAGACAATGACAATTTTGATGAAGGGGGTAACTTTAACCCCAATATACAGTGGAGAATTGATGTGAAGAGTTGCAGGATACTAGTAGCCTAGACACCTCCACGAACACTGGTCTAGTGACCCCAGCTTTCCTTCACAGCACCCTGTGCCTGAGAAATTGATGGTACAGGCATCCACGAATAACGCAGGCCTTCTCCATGACCCCACCAGATTGTTAGACAAAATGTATTGAAATGTTTGAGAAGCATACTTTCTCATCTACAAACCTTGATCTCAGATCAGTCAACACCAGCTGCCTCTTGGGTTGCTTCTCACTTGCCCTGTGGGAAGGTGGCCCAGATGTTGCCAGCTGCCCCGATGACCCTCACTCAGGCTATTCAGGATGGTTGTGATGCGACAATGTTTGTCATTTACCATGGCTTAGACACAACCAGCTGTTTAAGTCTAACACTGGGACCAGTCCCAGCATTTCGGACGAGCCAGGCCGTTTTTGCGAATAAGCCAACTCAGCCCTGGAACAATTTAAGGAAAGCAGTGCCACAGCACATTCCATGGGTCTGTCTGTCCCACAGGACAATTCCACCATAAGTATCACTCCCTCCATGGCTGTGGCATAAGTTTTCACTTTCGCCAATGCACCAGACCCTTCCACCAGCTCAGAAATCTTTGCAGCCTTTTCATGGTCAAGGTCGCAACTCACAAAGACAATTCCCAGGACATCAGAAAAAACATGCAGCTCAGTCCCCTTCCCCCTCCAGCAGCAGCAGTTGCAAAACTCCTTTAGTGTGTCGTATCTGGCACACATACACCTTGTGAGAGGCAGCATCGAATATTTCCTTCAGGGGTGACAAGCTATCACCTCAGACAAGTAGGTCCTCCAGATTGTCGATCAGAGCTATGTAAATCCTTTCTACCTTGCCACACCTTCAACCACCATGAGCAGGGGTGTAACAGAGCCCCCCACAGGGCCTGCTCAGCCCCTACTGATGCAAGTGTGTGGGCTCAGCTTCAGCATATCTTGCAGGGGGGCCCCTTACATTTTGTTACGCTGCTGACCAGCAAGGTGGCTGCCGGTGGAGCAGATGTCTGTCTTGCAGCAGAAGACACTGGCCTTTTTTTAGCCGAAGGGTATATAGAAAGGATTCTGGTGACTGCTGTTGGAGTTGGGTGTTCCTCCTACTACTTCCTGGTGCCAAAGAAGGATGGAAGCCTTTGTCTTACCTTAGATTTATTCTGTCTCAATATCTTCCTACAGAAGGACTAATTCAAGACGCTTACACTCACCCAGATCCTGTCTGCCCTAGACCTCGGAGACTGGATGGTGGTGTTGGACCTGCTGGATACTTATTTCCAAATCCCCATCCTGCAAGCCCACAAGCACTATGTGCAGTTTACAGTGGGCCATGAGCATTTTCAGTTCACAATGTCCCGTTTTGGCCTTACCAGTGCCCTTCGGGTGTTTTCACGAATGTGATGGCTATGGTCGCAGCACATCTTCAAAGTTTGCAGATACCAGACTTCCCCTACCTCAGCAACTGGCTATTTTGAGCTGGCTCACCCCAGGCATTTGTCAACCACCTCTGGACAGCAAACTTCCTAATATCTCATATCGTTAGGGTTCACTATCAACTTGCCAAAGACACATCTGACTCTTTTGCAGATGCTCATTTTCATATGAGCCATTCTGAATACAGTACAGTTCTATGCCTTCTCCCAGAGAGGAGAGCCCAGGACATTCGGGCTAAAATCCAGATGTTTCAGCCTCTTTCTAGGAGATCTCGGTCTATGACTGAGGCTGCTGGGATTGATGGCCTCAAGCATCTTGGTGGTGAAACATGCCAGTTGGCATGTGCAGGCTCTGCAGTCCCATTGGGCAAAACACCCGAGGAATCTGTTGGTTTATATGCAGATTTAGGAGAAGACTGTAAAAGTCCTGCATTGATGATAACAGGATTGAGATTGAGTCAGTTGCAGAGCCTTTCCTTAGCCGTACCCACATTTAAGAGCTTTTGGTTGAGGAAGCTATCTGGGAGAGGTGGACATCACAGTCCACTGGTCTCTGGCTGAAGCTCGACTCCACATCAATTTGTTGTAGTTGAGGGCTGTTTGCTTCGCGTTGAAGATCTTCCTGCCCACTATCAAAAAAAAGGCTGGCACAGTTGCTCATGGACAGCACCACTAGTATGTGGTACTTCAATAAGCAGGGCAGGGTGGGTGCTTTGGTCCTGTGCCAGAAGGCTATACGCCTTTGGGAGTAGCTGCACCACCAGGGAGTTTCTCTGGTGGTGAACCCCTTGGCCGGGATCTCTAAACACCAGGGCAGACAAACTCACCTGCCAACGCTTAGCAGACAGACCACGAATGGTAGGTTTACACAGATGTAGCGCAGAGCATCTTCCACCAATGGGGTGAATCCTGGTTCAGTCTTTTCACCACTGCAAAGGATATGCAATGTCAGTACCTTTGTGCACTGATTTCCTAGACTGCTCTGTCTCTCTCTCTCTCTCTCTGAGACGTATTCTGCCTAGGGTGGAGTTCAAGACCTCTGTATGGCTTCCTTCTGCTTCCTCTCCTGCCATGAGTTCTGAAGAAGAACAGGAATGACTGGGCACGAGTCATCCTAGTGGCACCGGATTGGACCAGGAAATTGTGGTGCCCAGAACTCCTGGGCATGAGGAACCATCCACTCTGATCAAGCTCCTGCTTTTAGAGGATCTTCTGTTACAGCAGCAAGGCAGAGGGCTGCACCCAGGCCTGAGCAATCTCCCTGTTAGGAGATTGAGCATCGGAGTTGACCTCATTTGACATTCCTTCTGATGTTGTCTATGTCATCTAGGCGGCGAGGCGGCCCTCAACAAAATCATTGCACAACAGTCATTTGAACAAATTTTAGCTCGGTGCAGCACCCGCAAAATTGATCAACTGCAACCCAACTTGTCTGAAGTTTTGCTGTTTGTTTTGTCCCTGGCCCAGCAAGGACTTACTTTGGGCACCGTTGAAGGCTATTTGTTTGCTCTTTTGGCTTCTTTGTGGTTGCTTGTTCAGCCTTCTTTATTTAACTATTCTATTGGCTGCAAAGAGACTTTTGAAAAGTTTGCAATATTAATTACCACCAAAAACCTTTTTGATGCCACAGTGGGACTTGAATTTAGTTTTACATTTTTGTTGAGGTGCACCCCTCCTGAGATACTGCACAATTGTCCATTAAGAATTTTAACATTGAAAATATCCTTTTTTAATCTCTTTAACATAGGTTATACATATGAGAAAACTGCTGACTTTCTTTCAACCCACCATAAACACCATTCGTCGCAGGTAAGTTGCCTTTGAGAATCCGAGCTTCCTTTCTGCCAAAAATGGTCACTCTGTTTCATGTCAGACAGCTATCACCCTCCTGGCATTTGCTGCTCCACCTTATCCCTATAAGGGGAAGGAGAGACTCCATCGGTTGGACCCTAAGAGAGCACAAAGTGTTTATATTGATTGATCAATCGCTTTAAGTAGAGCCTTTATTACCATTCATGCTTGTTCTAACGGTAAACACCATTGCTGTGTAGCTCTGCAACAAGCAGGGCATTCTGAAGTCTTGGCTCTTGTACCTGGAGGCACTGCACCCCTAGAGATGGCTGGACCATCAGAAAATTTCCCTGGTAGCCAAACATCTGGCAGGGTCACTTAATACCAGATCAGAGGACAAGCTTAGTAGATGTCAGCTGGCATACCACGAATGGCATTTTCATTGTGAAGTGGGTCAGTGCTTCTTTCACCAGTGGGGCGTCCTTGACTGGGTCTTTTCACCACGAACGACAATGCACAGTATTGGGATTAGGGCATGCTGGAGTTCATGCCAAGAGAGTCCACAGACTCATTCCACCTACAGCGGAGCACAAGATTTCTGTATGTTTCCACAGATGCTTCTTCTGCATTGAGTTCTGAGGAAGGTCAGATCAGACAAGGCCCAAGTCATTTCTATATTCCCAGATTGAGTCGGGAAAGGATGGTTGCCATACTTGTGTGCTTGAGCATTTTCTCATCCGATCTGCCTGCACCGGAGGACCTCCTCTCTCAGCAACAGGACAAGGTCATACACCATATTCTCCACAATTGACCACCTACAACAGGAGTTTTGACTTACTTGATAAAGTTGTGAATGAGATTTTTGCAGCTAGGTGACCCTCAACTAAATCCATGTATGTGTCTGCTTGAGCCCCTACAGGTCAAATTATCAGATGATCTGATGACACTTCTAGCTGCAGGTTCCTTACCTTTGATTTCTCCCCGTGCGTCAGACAGGATCCAGAAGACTTTTTGTGATCAGTACCGCTGCGTGCTGGTAGGTGGCGTCGATCAGCTCTCTATCCATCGTCGTCTGCACTAGAAGTGACATTGCGGTACCGCTATAGGCACCACACAGACGCACCATCAATTATTTTCTTTCTGCACAAAAAACTTGCGCTGATCCAGAGAAACCCTACCCCTCAGTCAATTTTTGACTATAGTTTTTTGACATTTTGTTGACCGTTTTGAGGTTTTTACTCCTGGTGTGTTGAGGATGTCATCACGGAAGACGGCCAATGTCAGTGATGAATCCAAACCCCATCTGTCTGAGGTGTTTGGAGCACGACCCCAACTCAGTCATGCTCCGATTGCTGGGCCATGCATCCGAAGGTTTTGACGGAGAGGTCCCTGAAGTTGATGACCCAGCACGCAACTTCGTTCAGGTCGAGGTCCCGGTTTAGGAGTCCAAAATCTGCCAACTCAGTCCTCGGGAGGTCGGGTAAATCGAGCCACAAAAAGAAGAGCAAGAAGTTGAAGCAGTCTTTGACTTCTCATAGGTCGCCGACGTGATGAGGGACCATCAGCATTCTAGTTCTCGTTCCTCAGTGCATTTGCCTGGCCTGGCTCTGCACCTCCCTAACTTTCTATGGCTGGAGCAAACCCCGCCCAGCTCAAGGATTTTTATGAGGCCATCTGCCTCTTTTTAGGGCAGTCCAACCCTATAGGCGTGCCTTTGGGCCCCATCGAGTCAGAGGAGGCCCCATTGGGTTCTGCGCCGGTGGCTTTGTCCTCAGTGCCGATGGGCCCCCAAGCATCCAGTCCTGGATCGGGACCAGCACTGGTTGTACCATCTTGACCATCCACGTTGCTGGTCCTGAAGCCGGCATCATCGTGGTCTCTGACACAGAGTCAGATAGGACTCACCCGAGGCCGGCAGGAACCTTGCTTCCTAGATCAAAGCCTGAGCATAATTCCCGTGGGCTATGCCTCGGGGAAAACTGGGAGGGTGTTGTTGGACCCTTTAGAATACCAGCCTTATGGGGAAGAAATGGACTGTGTGAAGCTAGTGGACTGGATACTTGTCCAGATACTGGTATGCTGTCTCCCCCTACTGTGGCTACGGAGGAGGGAGATTCCTACACAGTCGTGGTGAGTAGGGCGGCTGGTGTCCTAGACTTTCAACTACCCTTGGTGGCAGTCAAGACTAATATCTTGACTGAGGTGCTGCAATCTGGAGTTTCCACATCAAACCCTTACTCCCATTCAGTGGTTCCCTTACGGACATCCTTTTGCGGAAGTGCTGGGATAGGCCCAGACCTTACTCTTTCAGGCTGTTGCAGATGGGAGGGATACAGCTAAATTCACAATTTGTTGCAGACTTGACACAACAGACTCGCTCTGCAGAGCGATTTCATTAATAGTGGCCCTGAGGTGCCACACCTGGCTGAGAATGTCTGGCTTTTCAGGGGATGTCCAAGTTTCCCCTGTGGACATGTCCTTCAGTGGCACCCATTTCTTCGGAGACGAGACAGATTCGGCATTCGAGCTCTTCGAGGGCTCTCGGGCTACGGCCAGGTCATTGGCCTTGCGGCAGCCCCTTGTCCCATCCAATCTGTCTTTTGCTCCTTTCATGTCTACGGAAGGTGCTTCCAGCCGTGCCCATCCCTGGCCAGCCACTTTGCTGTGCATGCTTCCCAGCCTCTGCGTGGACGAGGGTGCGGTGCCAAGAGACCTTGTGTCAGTCTGCCGTCCCCACCCCATCCGGAGGCAGCAACCTCCAAAACCTCCTAGTTTGCTCCTTTACCACCATTGGCAGCCAAATGGTGGGAGGATTCTCTATCACCTTTCCCTTCTGGCAGTCCATAACATCGGACAGGTGGGTTGAGGAGATTGGCGGAAGGGTCCACTCCCTCCACTTCAAGACTTTCCCTCCACCCATTCCACCATTTCATGCCCGGCTCTCGAACAGTCATCTGTCCCTGCTCTGCGAGGAAGTCACGTCTCTCTTGGACAAGGGTGCTATAGAGAGGGTTTGGGTGCTAGAAGTAGGCAGTAGTTGCTATTCCTGCTACTTTCTGGTCCCCAAAAAGGTCAAAGGTCATCACCCTATTCTAGATCTATGAGTCCTCAATCTCTTCCTCAAGAAGGAGGAATTCAAAATGCTCAAGTTGACTCAGGTCTTGTCTGCCTGGGACACTCAGAGACTGGATCATAGCATTGGACTTGTAGGATGTCTATTTTCACATTCCCATCCTCCCTGCCCATATGGCGCTATCTGCGGTTTGTGACAGGCCTCAAGTATTTCAATTTGCCGTGCTCCCCTTTAGCCTTACCCCTTGGGTGTTTACCAAGGTGATGCCAGTGGTTACAGCTCATCTGTGGAGATCACAGTTTCTAGTCTTCCCCTAGCTCAAAAACTGGATGTTGAAGGCGGGCTTGGCACAGTCTGTCATCTCGCACCTCCAGACCACCGTGATCCTCCAATATTCGCTGGGGTTCACTAAAAACTTGCCAAAGTCATATCTGACTGCCTCTCAGATGCTCCCTTTCATCAGAGATGTTCTGGACACAATAACGTTTTGGGCCTATTCTCCCGAGCGGTGAGTCCAGGATATTCAAGTTATGATACCAGTTTTAGCCTCCATCCTGGATTTGAGACCGACTCTGAGGCTGTTGGGACTCATGGCCTCCTGCATCCTGCTGGTGACACATGCCAGATGGCTTACTCAGGCTCTGCAGTGGGACCTGAAGGTTTAGTGGGCACCGCATCATGAGAATCTCTCCGACATGGTACAGATCGCCGCTGTAATTGCAAAGAACCTGCATTGGTGGCTAACAAACCGCCATTGGGTCAGAGGCAGACGACTCTTCCTTCCCCCACAGATCTGATAGTGGTGACAGATGCCTCACTCCTGGGCTTGGGCACCCATCTGTGAGAGGTGGATCTCAGAGGACTCTGGTGGTGTCTGGACTCCATATCAACCAACCTGTTGGAGCGCCGAGTGATCAGACTGGCATAGAAAGCCTTTCGACCTTCCATAAAGGTAAGGCTAGTCTTAGGGAAGGTGTTCACGGACAACACCACCGCCATGTGATACTTCAACAAACTGAGTCAGGTGATATCATGAACCCTTTGTCAATGGGCTCTGCATCTCTGTAAATGGCTGGAACAGCAGGGCGCATCCCTCGTGGCTCAACATCTGGAGGACTCTCTGAACCCCAGAGCAGACAAACTCCACCGAAGATGCCTAGCCGATCATGCATGGCGTCTCCACCCGGAGGTGGTGCAAGGTTTTTTTCAGCAGTGGGGAGAGCCTTGGTTAGATCGTTCGCCTCCACCGACTAGGTGTTAGCAATTTGTTGCACTGTAGTTTCCAAAGTGGCTCTTGCTTGGAGACCCTTTTAGTCTCAAGTCTTTTAGTCTTGAGTGGAACTCAGGCCTCCTGTGCTACATTCCTCCCATACCACTCCTACCCACAGTTCTCAAGAAGGTCAGGAGTGGCCAAGCTCAAGTCATCCTTGTGGACTGGGCACGGAGAGTCTGGTATCCCGAGCTACTGAGCATGGCCATCGACTCTCCGATCAGACTACCCCTTCAGTAGGATTTTCTGTCTCAGCAGCAGGAGAGGGTTTTTCATTTGAACCTATCTATTCTCCGCCTTCTTGCATGTAGATTGAGAGGCAGCATTTGACAGCTTTTGACCTTCTTCCCAAAGTCTGTAATATCTTGGCAGCCAGGCATCCCTCCACCAAGACGGTATACACCTGCCGTTGGAAGAAATTTGTGGCATGGTGTGCAGAAAAATCAGTTGATGCCCGTTTTTACCCCTCTTTCTGAGGTCTTATTTTTCATTCTTTCTCTTTCCCAGCAGGGCTCTGCCTTGGGGCACTCTTAAGGGCCATTTATCTGCCTTTTCTCCTTTCTTGCAGTTGCCTAATAAACCTTCTTTGTTCAAGTCCCCTACTGCACATAGTTTCCTCAAAGGCCTTACTCATCTCTTTCCCCCTTCTCCATTCATTATGCCCCAGTGGGACCTTAATTTGGTTCTAACATTTTTGATGTGTGCTTTTGAGCCTCTCAACAATTATCCCCTCAGGCTTCTCACACTGAAAACAGCCTTCCTTGTGGCAATCACATCTGCCCGCCAAGTGAGTGAGCTGCAGGCCTTGCCATCTATGATGCCTTACATCTCTATATATCCTGACAAACTGGTACTTCGCACAAGGGCATCCTTTCTACCAGAAGTGGTCACACCTTTTCATGTATCCATCATCCTGCCTTCTTTTTACACCCCTCCAATCCCCCCACCCCACCCTCCCCCCACACACACACAACCTTCTAAGGAAGAGGAGAGGCTTCACCATCTGGATCCCAAAAGAGCTTCAGCGTTCTACCTTGACCCTGTACCCAAGAGTTCTGGGTGGATGACCAACTCATCATGGGATATATGGGTGCAAAGAAAGGTTGGTGGTGCAAAAGTGAGCATCTCTTGTTGGGTCATACTCTGCATCAAGATTTGCTATGCACGGGCCAAGAAGCAACCACCTGAAGGTTTGTGAGCTCAGTCTACCAGAGCTAAAGCAGCGACCACTGCATTAGCACGGGGAGTTCCTGGCCAGGACATGGGCATCTCTGCACACATTTACTAAACATTATTGCCTGGACAGTCGTGTCCGTAGGGATGGGTGTTTTGTCCGTTTGGTCTTGCATGACTTCTTTAATTGAAATTGGTTTGAAGACCCACCTTGGGATGGTATTAGTTGGTTATCTATTCAAAGGTAAGGAATCTGCAGCTAGATGTTTCTTTCAGATTAACAGGTTACTTACCTTCAGCAATACCTTATCTGGTAGACACTATGGCCCTCATTATGACTTTGGTGGTCTTTTTCAAAGACCGCCAAAGCCACGGGTGCCAGAAGACTGCCAGTCCTGGCGGTCTTTCACCCACCATAGTCCGAGTACTGCTGGATTTCTGCCACATTTTGGGTGGAAATCCAGCAGTGGTCATGCTGGCGGGCGGAGGCGCGTATGCGGTTCCACCACCAGCCCCGCCCTGCGAAAAGGACTCCACCAGCAGTATTATGACCTGTAATACGGCCTGGCGGTGTCCTGATAGCGGGGCACTTCTGGCATTGGAAGTGCCCGTTCCCTACCAGACGACCTCGCTGGATAAGGTAAGTCGGGCATCCGACAGGGGAGGGGGTTAGGAGGGTGGGGTATGTTGTGTGTGTGAGTTGGTGCTTGCGTGTGTGTATGCATGTGCGTATGCATGTGCATATGTGTGCGTGTATGTGTGTGTGTATGCGAGTGCGAATGTTGAAGTGAATGCATATATGAGTGTTGCAGTGAACGTGTGTATGGATGCATTTGAGTGATTGCGTGTATGTCAGTGTTGATGAATGAGTGTATGCGGAGTGCATGTGGGTGCATGTGGGTGCATGTGGGTGTATGTGGGTGTCTGTGGGTGTGTGTGTCTGTGTGTGTGTGTGTGTGCGCATGTATGCGGGGAGGTGGGGTGGTGGAGTCGGCTGCCGGTGACGGAAGAAATTCCCTGTCAACTGGACCCTTTCCGCTAGGGTTTTCGTGCCCGTGCTACCACTGTGGAAAGCCTGCTCAAAATACTGCTGGCGGTCTTCTGTAAACCGCCGGGTCGGAGATGCTCATCTCTGGCCCAGTGGGTCCAACCGCCCTTGCAGTATGAGTGGGGATGTGGCAGGTTGGCAGAGGCCAACCTGCCACACTCAAATCGCGGCGGTCTTCACCGCCATCCTGTTGGCGGTGAAACCGCCACCGTGGCCCTGGTGGTCAGAAGACCGCCAGGGACATAATGAGGGTCTATATCTAGCTGCAGATTCCTTACTAGCCCACCCATACTCCCCTCTCTGCGGTTGGATTTCTAGGGTTAGGGATGACCCCTTTCAGGGCCCTAGTTTTGACGCACCAGTGGTCAGTGTTCTTCATGACTGCACTTCTGGTGTGGAAAGTTGTGAAAAGAGACTGACATGCGCACGCCTATTTGGGAACTCATATAGGTACTGCAACGTCACTTCTAGCGCAGACGATACCGACGTCAAGACAGGGAGCAGATTGGCACCACATACTGGCATGCAGGAATACTGCTTACAAAAAAATCTTCCGGATCCAGTTTGATGGCTGGGGAGAATTCAAAGGTAATGAAGCTGCAGATAGATATAGTCTCTACCAGATAAGGCATTACTGAAACTAAGTAACTTGTTCTTCTATCAGTCTCATTTTTGGCTCAGGAAGACTTTGATGTGGGCACAGTCAAAGGTTGTACTTCGGGCTGGTTGTCCTTTTTATGTTTGCCTAACCAACAAACTTTATTCAAGTCTCCTGATGAGTTCCTTAATAGGTATAATGCCCATGTTTCCACCAATGTACTTCATAATGCCTCATTGACACCTTAATTTGGTCCTTACGTTTTGATGTGTATGCCATTTGAGCCCATGATCAATTGCCCTCTATAGCTCCTCACTATCAAGATGTTTTTTTTTTCGTTACGCAGTCATGTGTGTGTTGTGTCAATGAGCTTCAGGTGCTGTCAAGGCAACCTCTGTATACCACTTACCTCAAAAATCAGTGCTACCAAAGGTTATGTTGCACTTCCTTGTGGGTCAGTTCCTCGCCCTTCCTGACTTTTTCTTTCTGCCACATCCCTTCAAAGAAGAGAAGAGCCTCCGCTGGCTTGATCTGGATAGAGGCCTTTAGTTCTTTACATAGAGCTCGTGAGGAAATACTGTGTGGATGGCAAGTGTTCCTCAGCTTTGCTAGTACTAGAAGTACTAGAAGTACTAGAAGGGAACGTGGTGCTTAAACAGGCCGTGTCCAGGTGGATTTTCGTGTGCATAGACATGCAGTGAATGCCCTGACCAAGAAGGGAACTCCCCTGAGAGCGTATAAGCTCATTCCACTCAAGCAAAAGCTGCACCAGCAGTGTGGGTGAAGGGTGTTCCTGTCCTAGGCATCTGCCAGGCTGCAATGTGCATACATTAACTAAGTGCAAGTGTCTACGTAGTCTTGTCTGAAGAGTCATTTTCCTACTCTGTCCTGCAGGGCTTTTTGGTCTGAGTCCAGAACTCACACACTCCCACTTTTTAGAGGTACTGCTTGGGCATCAATTCTAACATGACGAGTCTGCAGTTACAAGTATCCATCAGAAGTTTACTTCCCTTAGTTAACCTTTTTGGGGGATACTTTAACTGCAGGTACCTCATTGTCCCCATCCTCCATTCTATGGAGCTATTCCTTTATAAATTCAAAATGCCCCAGGTTAGTTTCGGCACATTGTCACCTACAGTATGTCAAGATTATGCTGCGTCTGAGGGTGTGGAAAAGTGCAATACAATACACATGTAGGCACAGAGGAGACGGTGCTTATATTCAGCTGCACACTAATTTGCAGTACAGCGTAAGGCCGTTGTGTAGTGCGACAGCACCATCTACTGGCAGAAATAAGCAATTGCTGATGAACTCTTTATCTAATCTGGGTGCCTGGGGATATTCTAAAGGTGAGGAATCTGCAATTACAATATCCACCAGAAACAGTGTTACCAAAGGTAAGTAACGTGAATGTTGAGCACAGCAGGGTTTATATTCAGGTTTTAGGAGGGGTACAAAGGCTCATTGTTTCTTTCTGCTCAGCTGCCTACGCTGTGGTTTGTGAGTTGCAGTGGCCTGGGGTAAACTGTGTAGCAGGTTTAACAACTTGATGAACTTCAGCCTTGAGTTGCTATTAACCACATTTTGTAATCCCCTGTAAAATTGCACGAAGGTGGCCCATTAAAAATTATTTTGATTACACAAAAATAGACCTGGAGCATTCACAAGGATGGAGCACCATGCACATTTTCTTTTTTTTTTATTTATTCACATGTGCAAACTATTGTCCAATGTCAAAATGGAACCATAACCACTACAAAACAGAACAAACAGCTGAAAGGTTGTTAAAAACAATTGTGTTTTTAGATATTTCTGGAAAAGCATTCAGTCAGAGACTTTCCAAGCCTTAATAGGGAACGCGTATCATTACTTAATGCCCAGAACCCTAAAAGTTCTTCCTCAGCATCAAGGTTTATTATAAGGAAGATATTTAAATAGAAGTGCACCAGATCTGAGCAATCTAGCAGAAACTTAGTGTAGGAGGCAGTTGGGCAGAAATGTAAGGCAAGTACAATAGTAGGCTAGCCATGCTTGATGGGAAGCCAGTGCAGCTAGTGTCGAGCTCTAGAAACATGATCATAATTATGGATCCCATGAAATGCCATATTCAGAATTTTTTGATCGGTCTCACTTGTGGTCACCAGCTGTAATAGTTTCAATAGTTCAAGCAGGCCATAATCATATAGTCTACAACTCGGCAGACTTATCTTGTAGAACAATATTTTCTTTAAAGTACTGAACAATGTAAGGCATGTACATCACACTTTCTTTTGCATCTGATAAGGTATCCACACTTCCAAGGTTTTGGACGATTGCTGAACAGGAATACCTCTCTATGGCGATTGATCATAGTCTGTTGAACCCTGCAGAGCAGTTGCCACCAGTCACTAGGAGCTTTGTCTTATTATCATTCTGTTTGAGGCAACAAAGTCATCCAGTGCAGAAGAAGGTCACCAAATGGCCCAATCTTATCTGAGGCCAGATGACCAAACCTCAGACAGAGCTGCAAATCTTTCACACAAGACAAGGCCTGGAAGCTGAAAATGATAATAATTTCTCTAACAAGATGAATGTAGATGCTGAACACAATTCTGGAAAGTGTGTAACCCTTGGGCACCACCTAACACACTGGCATTTCTGCAGATCGAAAAGGAGGGATGACTGCTGCCTGAGTATGACCACTAAGAAAGGACCAAAATCCGAATAGTCTGCCAAGCAAACTCGTGTTAGCCGGGAAAATAAGTTTAAATGGTTGACTGTGTTGAATGCAACTGACAGATCTAATTGCAAGGGTTCGGCTGGAACGTTAAGCTCGCTTATGTTTCTCACTTTCTTTGTGGGTGGTTACTCGGACTGCATCCGTGATTGTCCTGGTTGCAAGCCTGTGTTGCAAATGTGTTAAAATGTATGATCACATATCCAGGTAGCTGCTCTATATGTCTGAGCACAAAGGACATCTCAAAGAGGGGCATAAGTAGCCATTTCTCCCCTTTTTAGAGTTGACCTTAGTTTTTCCTAAAAGGTATTTGTGGCCTTCTGGTAATTAATATATTACATTACAAAATATATTCATTCCATTTTGCTGTGGACCACTTTAGTGTCATCCATCCTGCACTAAAGAAATCAGACTTCGTGTCTGCCCATCACAGTTTCTCGTGACTCGTTGTACCCTTCCCTCCAACTTTTCACTATGGGGAGGGAGGGCGAGTTGTGTGGTCTTTAGTATCTGCACTGTAAGGAGTGACCCTGTTTCAGTCAAAGTCTTTTTCTGAAAGGCAAGCAAATTAATCCGATCCCGCATCTTTCAGCACCTGATTAGTGCAGGGTTGGATGACGATCCAGTGCTGATCACTTGTGTAGCCTGCTAGACATCAGAATACAAGATTCCTCTCTGCTGCCGCTCTTATTTTTATTAATGTGACTATTGTCAGTCTGTTTGCTACAATAATATGGTGCTGCCACAGTCATCATTACTGTTAAATGATATTAGTTCACTAGCGCCTAAGCCTTGCACATACAGACTCCGAACAGGGGGGCGGGGGGATCGGTGTTTGAAGCTGACCCTTCTTTAAATGTATTTATAATATTGGGATGTTCCATTCATGGATAGAAAAAGAAGCCGTGGCCACGACACAGCTATTCACAAGGTTTGCTGTAATAGACCGTCCAGTGTGTTATGATCTGTATCAGGTCACAGAAGTACCATTAACATACACTGAACAGATAGCCGTGTGTTGCAGTGTTGTTCATTTGGCACTTTCAACATTGCAGGACGGATGTGGCCCACTTTAGCTACAGCGGCAGCTCACCTGGATTGAGAGTGAGCAGCCGCGACATTCCATCCATGATGGTGTTATCCGCGGATCAGTCCCATGCAACAAGAGCGCGCGGTCTCTCCTGCAGTGGACCTGGGATGCAATTGATGGGCAATATTGATACTGTAGCTGAAATAATTCTTGATATTATAGAGCTCTGCAACTCTTCGCAGTTCACCAGATATGTTCAACGATTCCACAAGACCCAAAAGAAGTGTAATTAGAAAACCTGTCTCTCAAGTTTAATGTCTACATAGGACGAGGTACCAGGGAACCAAACCTAACGTGCACAGTTGAATTCTAAACCCGAAAATGAAGTAAGCCTCCAAGAAAAGGAGGAGGGCACACAGAGATTTGGGGTGGATGTTACATAACGAAATGTCAATATTATTTAAGAGAAGAAGAGCATGAGCGATATTACTTGAGAGATAGGAAATAAATTAAGACGCCAGAGAGAAATGAGTCCACTGAATATTATTACTATCGTCCACTTGGCGGATTCCTGGAGATGAGGGATCTGAACCTCACAGGGATGCCCATTCTTCCCAAGGGCATGAAAAAGGACAAGCTCCTCAGCAAAGAAGAGAGGACAGAAGAGGAGCAGAACAATAAGTGCACTCACAAAAGGAGAGTGGAGCAGTGACCAGGCAGCGGGCTGCCTCACAAAGAGGGTCCTGCTGAAGGGCCGTTAGTCTGCAGTATCTGAGCTACACACCGTAGCAAGAAGCACAATAGCTCAGCTGAAGCTCAAACGCCTCCTGGACACAGAGAATACTAATGTCCTGTTCAGGTTGAAACTCAAGTTGGGCGTTTGAAGAAACTGGACTTCATTTATATAAACTTGAATCCACAACCATAATGATTTTTTGGACTCAATTAACAAGTACCTGTGATATATTGGATGAGGAATACTGGCGCCTGCAAGTTGTAATAGATGCTCTAATGGATGTGAAAGTTCTAATAGGAGCCTTTTTCGTCCATCTACCAGTCACTTAAGGACTAATATGCTGCTAAATAGGTGGTACAAGCAGCGCTATACAAAAATCAAATAAGTTGGGATGAAAATAGTTCCACTTGTAACCCTTGTTACAGGATGCACCACAACTTCAAATACAATATAGTGTAAAAACAGGCTAAGCGAGATATCAACCTAATTTTAAATAAATTGCTGTATCAGGGAATTGTTACACCATATCCTTCTCCTTCAAAGCCCCCTTGATTGTGGAATTTATACCAAGCAAATCTTGGAGATTGTTTTTGGGTTATCGGAAGCCGAACCAACACTGTAAAACATGTGCAGCTCAGAGCACAGGAATAATGAGGTTATTTACACTCAAAAAATACACAAGGACCAAGGATATAGAACATTGAATGTTCGCACAGAGTATCACTTCTGAATCATAGTACTTTAAGGCATTCACCATCCATGGGACGCTATGGATTTACGTGAGTGCCACAACAGAGTATAAATATAGCTGTGGGTATGGGATTGAATAATTGAGGAGTTATATGCAGATCAGAGTGCAGCACCCTGTGTGGATGGCACATGTATCACAGTTGCTTTACAAACACATCTTCAGCATATAGATAGAATAGTAACAATATGTGGAGGATTTCACAAAGTGAACATCAAAACATTAAAACTCGGTTTTCTAAATGTGATCATCTTAGAATATAAATTGCCAGTGAAAGAAAATGAATCGCACATTCCTTGAGATTTGTGAAACACTAGAATTTACAAGCACGCTCCGAAAATTACAAGCATCGACAGGATTTTTAAATTCTAGTCAGACGTTCCTCCCACGTTATGAGAGAGAGTGAAACCATCCTATTTACTGCTTCAATCTAGGGAAAGACTGGAAGGAAGAACACTCTCACATACTTAAGGATTTACGAAAACACATGATAGCTACTGTCCATATGTAAGAACAGGTCAAGTGTGAATTGGTGATAAGAGTGGGTAATAACCAGGCTGGATTTAAATATATAATATATAACATATAAAGAAGGCCAGACTATACCGGTTGCTTACAAGTCATTCTTTTATTCTGTTGCAGAGGAGCACTTTGCTCCAGTGAAGAAAGTTCTAACTGCAGTACAGACAGCAATTATTAAACAATGACTCACAGCAGTGGTAAAGATAATTAATATAATTTCACCCATGCCAACTTTAGAAGAAACAAATATACCAAATTCTCAAGCTCTATGTGTTCACTCGGGTTAATGGGCTACGAGCCAAAGGAGTTTGGACATCCACTTTGAATCGGATCCAATATTAAGGACACAAGAATTCATTCTAAGTCAACAGGCATTCAAAACAAACCCAGTAGGTAAGATCAATAAATGAATGTAATTCTATACTCTATAGAGATGGATCGTCACAGCTTCCAATAGACCGAAAACAGAGATACTTGTATGACAGTAGCAGAGGTATTTGAGGATACTGAGGCCCCTCGGAAATTCAGCTGTGCAAATTGCAGAATCACTCATTATTTTGCATATAAGATTATAATGGAAACGTAACTCATTGATAATTCAAAGATTACCTATGAGGCAACACAATAAAAGTACAGCAGCCTTGGCTACTGATAGCTGGCTTCTGTCACAATATTCCCTGGATCCTGGACTAGATCAAGAGATTTTTGTAGCAGCACGCCTGCACACCTGTAGATTGTGTCATGTACTCTGCATTGGGTCCATACCACCCCGGAAGTGAAACCGCAATCAATCAATCAATTAGGAATTTGTAAAGCGCACCACTCAACCGTGAGGGTCTCAAGGCGCACATGAAAGTGCCACACCTCTGCATTCATATTTGGATCTGAATCACCACTCTTAAAATTGTCAGTCTTTTTATTGAGTCCAACTTTAATATAGTGTGCTAGGGACTTATGTCCCCACCGAAAAATAGCAGGATTTAAGCTGTGCCACAACTACAGGAAGCATCTGTAGCGAAGCAATCAGCATACAGTCATGGTTCCCTGGCTGGAATCCCCCTCTAACGTGTAAGAGACAAGGAAGTGTTTATATATTAACACAGCTGATATTCTGAGAAAGTGTCCCTACGTAAGGATGTGTATTTTCTACGAATGTTGGAGACTAAACTTCTACCACGTTCACCAGCAATGTACCATTGCGGTACAGCCGCGGTCAGAAACGGAAAACCGGCGGTGTACCGCCGGTTTTCCGCTGCCCTGGGGAATCCTCCATGGCGGCGCAGGTTGCTGCGCCGCCATGGGGATTCCGACCCCCATACCGCCATCCTGTTCCTGGCGGTTTTGGCCGCCAGGCACAGGATGGCGGTATGGGGTGTCGTGGGGCCCCCGTAACAGGGCCCGACCAAGATTTTCAGTGTCTGCCATGCAGACACTGAAAATCGCGACGGGTGCAACTGCACCCGTCGCACCCCTTCCACTCCGCCGGCTCCATTCGGAGCCGGCATCCTCATGGAAGGGTGTTTCCCGCTGGGCTGGCGGGCGGCCTTCTGGCGGTCGCCCGCCAGCCCAGCGGGAAACCCAGAATACCCGTGGCGGTCTTTTGACCGCGCAGCGGTATTCTGGCGGTTCCAGCCAGGCCGGCGGCTTCCGCCGCCGGCCGGGGTCAGAATGACCCCCTATATGTCGCAACTATACCCGCACGTTTGGATGATATATAGTGAGGGTCTGGCCTACTAGTTCTAAAACCCAGGGGAGTTAATAAAACGTTGATGACACCCATTGGTATCTGTTGGCCACAATAACCACCCGCCAGGACGTGTCAGTGAAGCATTAAACGTACCATTGTGGACCCATTCGTCGAGCTGATCTTCAGTTGCATTTGTATATTTTTGCCATTTATAAAACTTTGCTGGGGCAGGTATACTGGGCATGTTTAATTCCTTAATTTTAGCTAAGCCTAAACAACTTGTTTGTTGTACTGTTTCATTTAAAAAGATCATTTGTACAGGAATAAGGCATGCTCTAAACAAAGCTTAATTTCCCCTAATTTGCCAATTTTTTGTTCCCCATACACTTTTCAGATCGATCGACTTCAGCCAATATTCATAGCCTTCTATAGACAACCGGGAAACAAACGAATCCGAATATATACATTTCATATTGGTCATTAATATATGTATATCCTTAGTAGTTGGCACCTTAAAATATGCAAACCTTTCAGAGTATGTTTTGGAACTCCCCTGTGGTGCAGTTGGACAATATTCCCATTGTGTATAATTAAAAACAGTTTTGGGGGCGCTCGCTCTATGTATGAAATGGTGCCCATAATAATTATAGCAAAACATATCACCATAATTCTCTTTAAATTGATAAACATCTTCATTTTCAAAGACAGTATAATATTGCTATTCAGTCATCATAGAATCAACTGTTTTCACATCCCAATCATCAGAAACAATGCCTGGTATTACTATATCATTCATTGATAATTTGAACACAGACAGTATTTGAATGACTTCCGTGGGACCATATATATCAAACATTACTTTGTCCCAAACAATCCCATCAGGAATTGGTACTGCGGAAATGTTCACAAATGACAAGTTTCTTCGGACCTTATGTGATGAGAAATGTGGCTTTAAAACCTCCTCCACCAGTTCAACTGTTGATTTTCAGGAAGAAAGTGACCATGTATTAGTAAGAAAAAGGTAATGACAAAACCAATCCAAAGTAAAAAGGCTAGGACAGTCAAAGAGAGCCATAGACAGTTCCATGGAAAAACAAAATACGTTTCTTTAAGGCAGTTTTTTTTTAGCTTACGTGCTCTTGTCAAATCAGCTGTCGAAGAGGCAAATGAGACTGAGAAGTCATCATTGAAGTCAGCAAAATATCCAGAGTCAGTTTGTGCAAATGGTGGAGCCGTGGTCAGTGGTGGAGTTGGTGTTTCATGTGGTGGCACACTATAGATAGCACCATCCATCTGTGTTGGAGTTGAGTCAACTTGGTCAAATATTTCTAAATTGTTTGATGTTAGTGGAACTAATGCAAGATCATCTTCCACCCTCCCCAAACTCGGAGAGGCGTCAGTGTTGGCATAAACGGCTTGTAGAGGAACTTCTTCGCCAGTAGTGAGAGGGGTTCGGGAGCTACTGGATGTTCCTCTTTGTCGGCTGAGCAGGATCGGCCACATGGTGTAGTTTGACATTGTCGATGGAGACAAAACGATTTTCTTTGGCACCTGCCAACGGTGGTAGAATTACAGTTCTGGTACCGTGTATCCCTAGTACTGGGACTGGTGCTCGATAGGAAGGGCCAAATTCCTTTTTCACAGCAACATTCTCTCGTACAAGATCCCCAACTTTGGGAATCCAGCCGGTAGATGTTACAGGCACATCCTTGATTTCTGTGGAGGCGGCACTGATAGAAGAATTATCATCACGGAACTGTAGCAATTCCTGTAAGACAGTGACACGTTCATGTATGTCAAAAGGTGTTTCTGCTGCCTCCACGCCAGGACCATCAAGATCCGAAACATACATTTGAGTTCTGAACAGGCACTCATATGAAGTACGACCCCCCCAGGGACCTTCTAGGCAGATTATTTAGTGCTCTCTGGACTCCATATAGGTGGTTAAGCCAACTACGACCCGTATCTAAGACTCTGGCTGTTAAGGATTGCTTTAAATCACGGTTTACTCGCTCCACAACACTATTTCCCTCCGGATGAAATGGAGATGAGTACTGGAGTTGGACCCCCAACAAAGCCATGGCGTCCCTGAATGCCCTTGAGGCGAAAGCAGGGCCCTGGTACGAATGGAAAGCCGAAACCGCATATGTACCGATAAAGACTCACAAATCATTAATAACAGTCCGAGCGTCAGGCGAGCGTTGTGGCCACACCCATAAAAATCTGGAGCATGAATCAGCAGCAACTAAAATATACTTGTATGCACTATCCGGTGTTAGGGGACCACAGTAGTCCAAGTACACACATTGTAACGGTTTGTTTGAAATCAAGAGGGCTGTCTGCGGCGGGCGTTTGGCAGTGGAAACTTTAATTTGTTGACAGATGTCACAACAAAGGACATTCTGCTTGGTCTCTTTGTAAAGACCTGGCCGCCAATAACGGGCCTGCAAGATCGAAATTGTAGCCGCCGCACCAGCATGGGCAGATGCCACACCCTCATGCGCTGCTTTAATCAATTGTTATCTTATATCTCTATTTGGAATGTCTCGTACACCTACGCCTAGTATCTTAACCTCAGCGTTCAGCATACCTCCTATTCGGTAGTGGTACTTGTTAGGAAATCCTTTAGGATAGGGCGTACCATCAGCCGTAGCTGTCACGCAGCCCAAATGTCTGCGTCCGGTTTTGAACTTAAACGAGTCACTGCAGCTTCAGCGGCCACAGCCACTGCTGACTTTGCGGCTCCATCAGCCAATGTATTTCCAGCAACGTGTATCCCAACGCACTGGTGTCCAAGTGTATGTATAACGTGGACATTTGGTAGCGTTTCTTTTAGATCTGCTACTCCCTCCCCCCCCCCCCAGGAAGTCTGTGTTTGATGGTGTTGCCTATGGAATCTCTGAACCCACTCTGACGCCAATAATGCAGGTATTCATTAAAGGATTGGACACAGTAATATGAATCACAGACAATCAGCACAGGCTGTGCAGGATCCGTGTGTTCCAGTGCCATCAGCAGAGCCTTTAGTTCTGCCAACTGTGCTGTGCAATCCCCTAGGGTTTGCGTAAAGGTATGTAGAGGGCAAAATCTATCACCCTTCATGTAGCCACCAACGACTACGCAAGCAGCAGAATATTGGTGTTTTGTGCCAATTGCAGGTTGTGCTGAGCCATCGGTATACATGACTATGATATTGTTCAATGGGCAATGTATTTGCTGAAACTGGGTATTCTATTTCGTATTGTAAAAATTCTTGAGTTTGTAATTTTGGGTAAAAAATGTAGTCTACATCAGTGGCTGTCAAAGACGTAGGCCATTGTATCCAACGTGGATGTAATGCTTTTGCGTTTGGAACGCTGGCTTTTGTAACAGCCTCTAGAGCTGGGATCGGAGAAACTACAATAATGCGTTTTCCTTGGGCAAGAGGTCCTTCTTTAATGACAGCCATCTACACAGCAGTGCTGAATACAAGTGTGATTTGTATGCAATCGGGACTGTCTCACCTTCATTAAATGTCACATAGGTGAAACCGATGGCACCAGCTATTACTCTGATGACCAAATGTGTTTTGTTGTCCCTCATGTGTAAGTGTTTTGCTGCAAGCATGTCTGTTTGCAAATCTCGAAGAATACATGTATGTTCAATTGTCCAGAATTGACTTGAAAAATCAGGACAAATCAAATCATATAAAGGTTTTATGCATGTAGCATAATCCGGAATGTAAGTTCTGCCAAAATTTAGAAAACCCAATAGAGATTGTAGTTTTTTAATCGTATTTGGTGGTTATAACTGTGCACACTTTTCTAAAAATTGTGGCGCTAGGCTCTTTCCTTCATCTGACAGCTCATATACCAAAAACAGGACGCAGAGGAAGGCAATTTTTGTTTTTTTTAAATTGAATTTGTAGCCAAATTCAGCAAAACCTACAACAATGCGGGCTGCCCGTCTTAGATGTTGTAGTAGTTCATCATCCGTAAAATAGATATCATCTACATAGGACTATGCTTCAGGATCAATCTCGTGCAAAATTGCTGTCACATGAGCTGCGAACAGTCCTGGGCTGTTCTTATACCCCTGAGGTAAACAACATAATTTTTTCTGGGAGCCTAGTGCACTGAAACTTGTTAAGTCTCTACTCTCAGGCGCTATATTCTGGCAGAAAAAAACATTGGAAATGTCCAGTGTTGTTTTGTATTTTTTTCGCACTGTATTGTTTATTAGTGCTGTGCTATGTGAGTTTTGTATAGCATAAGTGCTTGTATGACTGTTTAAGTGTCTGTAGTCTAAGACTATTCTATATGAATGGTCTGGCTTAGCTACAGGAAATAATGGGTTATTCATTGGGGAGACACAGGGTTCAATTATGCCCTGGTACTCTAACTGCGTGTGTATTTCTCTCACAGGTGCGTTAGCTTCATGTTTTGTAGGATACTGCGTTTGGGGCCGAGGTTCACTTTTAATTGGAATTACATGGTAGGGGGATTCTTTATCCCATCCTATGTGGTTTCTGTATAATGTGGGTGCTTGTGCCAAAGCCCATTCAATGGAATAGGATTCAGTGAGTTCCTCTGGAACAAGGGGTGAGAAGGAATGTGTTGGAATGTGGAATGTGTTGACATGTTGTTGCCTAGAGATGTGGGGAAGAGGCTGGAATGTTGAGAGCTGCTTGCAGGCAGTTGGGATCAAGGACCTGTCAGGGTTGGTTGTTATTCAGTAGCTGGAATAAAAGATACTGTATTTATTCTGAAAACGACGTTGGAGTATCTTTTCAGAATGTTTAATAACGTCTTCTCTATATGGGCAGGTACGGACAAATTCAGGTGGCCAATCTTGTTCGGCCAACAAAACATCATATATGTTTACTACTCGATCCCAAAAGATGGCCTCTATTATGCGTTCAATATCTCCTAACTGTAGCGTTACTTTGCACACCCTATCAGGTGTGGAGACACGCATGTCTGCAGTTTCTACTTGTTTAAAGTCATCAGTTGCTTTCACCTCCAGATGCTCTAGAAGATTTCGGCGAACTATTGTAACCTCTGCCGTGCTGTCTAGCAGTGCTAGAGCCCATCTCTTGTTCTTCAAGAGGACCCTCTTCCTGAGTGGCATGTCTAACTGTGACTGCTGCCACTTTTTTAATTTTGAATTGTGTTTTTT
The DNA here is from genome assembly GCF_031143425.1 of Pleurodeles waltl. Taxonomy (NCBI): domain Eukaryota; kingdom Metazoa; phylum Chordata; class Amphibia; order Caudata; family Salamandridae; genus Pleurodeles; species Pleurodeles waltl. The sequence continues at coordinate 1,696,077,933 of NC_090440.1, forward strand.
GTTGGGTGGGTTTCTCTTCCTTTTTAACAGAAACCTCCGAAGAGCATTGTGATTCCTTTCTCGGTTTCACGTACTCTGTCCTTCACTATGATCGCCCACCTCTCTCATTTCATTTTTCCTAAGAGTCCTGAAAGGAACGAGATTGGCGTGTATCAGTATATTGATATCTATCAGGCGTTTTTTCTATTATCTCTATTTCTGAGATTATATCTATTCTGCGGGGTCTCCATATGTGGAAATTCTACCCTCTCTTTTTTAGGAGTTTGTTGCTTTTCATCCCAGCGTTTCTTATTACCCTCAGGTGCTTGCTTGGGGAAATCTTTACTCGATTTGCCCTGAAATTGTGGTTTAGATGGTCTGGCACCTAAACTATCTCGACCAATACTAGAATAGGTCTCTGCAATGATTTTAGGCAGCTCTCGTTCCTGATCCTGTTGAGGAACGTCACCGAGCTGCATGCGCACTGCAAGCGCTACCGCTTCCCCTTTAAGATTACTTAAAATGATTGAGGATACTTTGGCAAAATTGCCCATCAGTTGCATCCCCAAATCTAGGGCCGGGGCAGCCCCATACTCATCTTGAATTTGTTTCAACACCTCCGGTAAATTGGCAAGTGTTGGTGTACCGTGTGCGGTTGTATAGAGCGCGTCAAATACCGTGCTCCAGGTATTACAGTTATCTACTGTAGGGACCATCCCAAAAGGCAACCACATTGTTAATAATCTATATTTATCCTGAGGTCCCGTATGGGGAAATACTGCCTGCAGCGCATTAATCTTTTGTGCTAACCAAAACGGAATTTCCTCTCGTTTGGCGGGTACTTTACACATGATTGAATGTACAGTTGCAGGATTTATACCTGGCGTTGCTGCATGTGCTGGAGCAGCACGTGCTGGGTTTGTATTTAATGTTTGCTTTACAAATTGCACTAATCGTCTATATATTGCTGTTATTTCAGTATATAACGACGAACCTCAGCTACCGCTAAATTTGCAACTGCAGGATGTGGTGTATAGGTGGCCAATAAAGGCCTGGTAGGACCATTGTTACTTAGAGGACCTAACCTTACTGGTAAAATTGTGTGGGATAGGGTGCCATCAAGCCAATTATTATGTTCTTGATAAGATAATGGTATTTCCAAATATGCATATGCTCTGATTGTCCAGGTGCATTTGCAAGTGTATAATGGTGAAATGTATTTGTATTCCCATCAGCTGCTGGAAATGTGATCCAAGAATAAAAAAGTTCTGTTCTATAAGCTGCCTGGGCATCCACCACAAATGTGACTGCACCCTCCTGGACTGTTAGGCCATTTGCTAATAAATGTGCAGTTGCAAGTTGTCTCATATTAACCGCTATTTGTACCTGCTGTGGATTCGCCATTGTAATGAAACTATAAGTTCAGAGAAGGTACACCAAATAGGGCTTTCCTTTAGAAGTTCAAGCTTGAACAACCTTCAGCTGCAAATAGGATAGCCTATGCAGCTGGGGTGGAAATCCTCAGTACCACGGACGTCTACGCATATGGTATTGAGGCGTCATTATATATAATGAGACTGAGATACCCTGGAGGACCCAAAAATTAGAGCCTGACCAAACGTTGGCAGCGCCATGTCGCGTAGGCTCTCATTATTCTAATGAGACTACTGGATTTTGAGCGGCAGAATCGCCCGCGGCGTGGGAGACTGAGTCCAACCCACTGCGGGTGACACCTGTCGCTCCAATCTGGGTTTTGCTCGTGCTAACCAGCAGTGCCTCACCCCTACCAAAGGATAGTGATGATTGGGCAATCGAGCGCATGACATACTAGGCTTCTCAGGGAAGTCGTGGTCACTCAGGTCTCATCTGGTTCTCTCATTTACAATCAAGTCTCATATATAAATGACAAACAGAAGCAGTATATGTTTCAATAATAGATTTAATAAAACGGCTGCATAGCAAAGCGTGAGCTGCAACAACCAGGACAACACAACCTGACAGTATTAAATTGTGACGAGAAGAGTGAAGCATAAAAACAACGCTATCATATTGTCCCTATGTTCAATGGACTATTGTCTATCTAGGTTATAATTGAGCATGTTAAGCTCTAACCCTGCCTTTCAGGTTCCCCTGGGAAGACATCAACCCCCATACCTGAGCAAAGGTCTGCTATCTGTTTTTAGCATCTGTAGCGAAGCATTCAGCAATCAGCATACAGTTGTGGTTCCCTTGCTGGAATCTCCCTCTAACGTGTAAGGGACAAGGAAGTGTTTATATAATAACACAGCTACTATTCTGAGAAAATGTCCCTACGTAAAGATGTGTTTTCTACGAATGTTGGAGACTAAATGTCTACAACGTTCACTGGCAGTGTACCGAGCTGTAGCCTTGAAGGAAGCACAGAGTGATCAAGAATGTCTTGTTTGAGAACAGAGTGCTGGCCTAGGCAAAAATAGTTAGATAGATGAAAAATAAAACAAGACCGTAAAAATGGTTATTGTAATAATAATAAAATGAAGCTGAATAAAATATATCTAGCTTAGAGTGCATAGCGGCCTAGTGTGTTAAAATAACGTGCATGGTGCTATAACTAAAATGGCTACACAACAGGCCCAGGACACAGCTCGTGTGATAAGTGTGCCCTTATGCACCCAATATCGATTTGAGACCAGGAGGCGAAGCTGTATGTCACCGAGCACAAGAAGGCTTGGCCGAATGCTCAACTGATCCTGACACGCCCCTAGTTACCCACACCATTGTCCACCCAGCAGCAGATTGAGACTTTGAAAGAATCCATGTTCCTGATACTCAGTAGACTTCTGGCTCCCTCCGACAGGTAATTGGTCCCAAAGGAATCACAAGGGCCTTTACTCAGGTTACCACCAGCAGGTCCCTCCCTGGCACCCTCTGTCCCCTTGGGTCCCATTGCTGGGGTCATAGTGACTCGGGTACAAATGTCTACCCCAACACCACAATCCATGCTGCTTCCTGCCAATCCCACCTCAATGCTGGCTTTGACTCTGATGACACCAGAGAAGGATCTGGTAGCCAACATCAGCCTGAGCTTGACCAATGTGCTGCATAGTTCCTGAAGCTCAACCGATTGTCGTGCAGCCTGACTCTAGCCCTGTGCCTTTACCACGTCACAGATATCAGCATAAGCTCCATTATCTTTTTGGAGCAGAGTATTACTGTGTACTAAGGGTGACTTGCTCCACCCTTATTATACTAATTATGACACATACCTAGATTTAGAAAATGCCATCTGGCTTGACACTTCCCTCGAAACTGAGCTTGATTCTTCCAAGGGCCACTGATGGAGAATAGTGACTCATTTGCAGTTGTGGTTCAGAGGGCAGCTAATGTGCTAAAGTTACACTGCTCTCCATTCAGTCTAAAGCAGATGTTTTAACAGAAATTCTGCAGCCCAGAATGGCTATGTCTGAGCCCTTACTTTTGTTTAATGATGCCCTTACAGATACTCTGACAACTTCCTGGTCAAAACCTGTTAACAAGCATGTGTCCAAGTGTCATGGAACAGTACCTGGTGACCCAGAGTTTTCATCAAGTACCCTACTTCAGAGAGCCATATTGAACAGGCCTTAACAAATAAAGTGAATCCTAATTAATTTCCTTCCACCCCTCCAGATAGGGAATGTAAACATATCAATGCCTTTGGCAAGCAAATTTACTTCAGCCAGTTTTTCATTGCAGTCACTAAGTGCCGTCTGCCTTTTGTGCCGCCACACCCACACCCTTGGGGACATAGACAGTGAGCTCTTGCAGGCAGGCCCAGGAGATCTTCAGACCCCCTTGGCCTAGACGATACATGACTGGTAAGATGCAGCAAAATGTTATTCGCATTGGGATGGATACAACAGATTGCCTTGGCTGGGCAGCTGGTACCAATGTGGTCCTTCATCAGTATGATTGGATAAGGTCCACCAGGTTTTCCTGGGAATGTGCAGGCTTTGCTGATGTCTATGCCCTTTGATGGGTCACACCTTTTCTCTGAGAAGGAGGACTCTGCTTTGGAATGATTTAAGGACAGCAGAGCAACTACACGTTGCTTTGTTATGATCCCTTTGCTATGGCCCCAGAGCCGCAGGGGATGGATTTCTAGGCCCTGGTGGTAGAACCTAGGTCAGTACACCAATATGAATTAGAAATCCAGAACACAATTCACTGAGCAGCACTGTGCAGGAAGTGTTTTCTGTTCACAATCAATCCCCCTAGATAATTTCAGGGATTGAGTGGAACTCTAAACCCTTGATAGCAGTAGGAAACAGAGGATATACTTTAAAATGTATACTTCCAAAATCCAAGTCTAGTGCATAAAATTTGAACAGGAACAACACAATGCGAAGATAAATGCAGCAATGCAAGCCAAGGCTAACGAAAATAATGTGAACATTCCCAACATGGTTAGTACGTTTCTAGCATCCCAAAACCTATAGCTCTATCTAAGTGCTACGATAAATTTTAGCAGAAGCAATACGTAGCAACCCTATAAATCAAGTTTCTTAAGATGGATTGCACAGCATACCTTGTTTTGGTTTAGAATAGCTATTTATCTATTCTCTATCACAGGAATGATAAGCAGTGCCAGACTGAAGACAACTTCTCTGCACTGCTCTCAGAGCCACTTATGGCCAAGGCTAGTTGTCGCTGCAAGCTGGTCTGACCTCTTGCATGACAGTCATAGCACAAAGCCTCTCTAAGCTACTGTCAGATACCGTGGTTTTTATGGTATCTGATCGGTAATTTTATCTCATATTTATTAAATAAAACAATACTTACAGACAGTAAAGCATCAAAAAGACTAAACAAATATGGTAATAAATGAGGTATATTGATTCACTTGTAGGTTATATGCTCCTATAACTTAAAATAATAAAATATTTCAGCTTATAACATAAGCGTCTATGACGTTATGGCAATGTTCATAACAGAAACAGTAAAATATGTCAGCCTAGCTAGGCAGCTGATATTAACATTATTATGTGCATCTAAAATTTCACAATTTCTACTAAAAGAAAAAGGAGTCTGCAAGCACAAAATGAAAATAGAAGAAGCCTTGCCACAGCGTACACAATACCATGAGGCTGCTGGCCAATGCCAAATAATTTCCACACCAGTTTAAGAAATTTAGCGGCTAATCCAGATGTCTGAGAAATCAGTGATATAAAAGACAGCCCACTCCTTTCAGGCACACACTTTTCCATCAGACAAAGTGCAGATCAACAGGGTAGTCACTTGTCAAATTTGGGGATCACTGAACACCTAGCCCTGCACACTCCACCCACTAGACCAGTTTTGTCAGAAGATTACCCATTAAATCAAACTTCCACAGGAGCAGATGCCTTTTACCCACCTCCCTCCAACAGATGCGTGCTCAGACTTTAACTGATTATCTGAACCCTGCATCCACCAGGGGAAAAGGAAATAGGAATAGAAAAAGAGAGACCGCCTCCAGATCCAGTTCCAGCCTGTGTTTACCACTTGAAGATAGGATATTCAGTGTGTCTCTCTGAAAACCTGCACCTTTCTTCTTATTGGGATTTCTTTAAAGGAAGGGCCTACAGTCGGGTGATAAGAGCATAGATAAGTACATTCCTACTGTGCATTCAACTGTTCAGCCATTCACATTCAGCCAATTCTATCGTTCTCCTACCCTGGATCTTTTGAGAGACTAGCCTGTAGAACAATGTTAACTTAATATCTTATTTTCTCCAAGAGTCAGATGTTTCCAAGGTTCTCTGGAGAACAGTTCAAAAGTTCACAAATATACAAACTACTAATGTTTTTTTACAGGAAACTAAAACTCCTTCTCAAGGTTCAGTTTTCTCAATCACAGTCTCTAGGAATTAGTCTGAGCACTGAGGTTTGTCTCCAAGACTGACAAGTTTGCAAAGCAAAGAGTTCTTGAATATATATGTACATATATATATTGGCAAGTCTGGAAATCATACAAAAGGATTCCTTACTGCAGTTGCTTGAAGTTCTGTTAAGCCAAAACAAATTCTCCTCAAAAAGCGGATAGCCAGTTGTTGCAAGAAGGAAAGAAATTCAGCTTCTTCAAAAAGGGGAAAAGTAGGTGGTGTGCACACCGTAACAAGAAAAATAATTAATTACTCAAAGCTGGAAGAATGCTCTATGAAACGAAGCGCCTCAGGAACACTGCTCATTCTTTTCAGGATGACAGTTGAAGTGCAGGGCTCCCAGAGGCAAACAGCTGGAGGGAAGCTTCAGCATGAGACTAAGGTAGAAATACTAGAGTGCTGACCTCACAAGGATTTGTGGCCACCACCTTGAGTGGCAGTTAAACCTGAAGAAGCTAGTTCTAAGAACAGCCTCCGCAAAAGCCACCGGGAGTGAGGATGCCGCTGCAACCAACGTGGGTACAAGGAAAAGGGGAATTGGTTTTTGCTGAGGGAAGAACTTAACACTGGCAATAGTATTCCTGACAAGTTTCCCCTCTTATCAGAATTAATTTCATAACAGTTATAAAGGTGTAGGAAGTAGTATAGCGGCCAACAGAACCAACAAGGCAATACCTCTTAACCTAAATTAATATTCATTCTTCTTGTTTTGGTAAAAGAGAATCTTTTGACACAAATTCCATTAGATCATATTGCAAAACAGTCATAATAAACAATTTGTCACAATGGTTCACAAACTCTCAGGCTCCATAACGTCTTTAAACAGCATACATTCTTGATATTCATAATTCATAAGAAAACAGCGCATGTACAGTCAACACATTTCGCGGTAAAAACACTGCTTCTTCCGGGCTGTAAAATAACAAAGTAACAGCTTCAATTATAATACATAATTTATACTGAATTTCAAAACACTAACCAGAGTCACATTAAACATCATAATAAAAGATGAAATTCGATTTTCAAGATAAGCCATGTCGAAAGACTATTTTATTATACACAAGACTTGTATTTCCACACAACATAATTAAAACATGTAGGAATATACTCCTCAAAAAAAAGAGAAGAAACTGAGAAATAAAGTGAGGAATATAAATATATAGTAAGGTCAATTGATCTAAACCGCTTACCTCTAAAATGATATTTATAGTACAATTGTTCGTCGTTAATAAACAGCAATTGGAAGGTCAACTGTGTCATCCTCAGTAAGATGTCTGAAGATATCTGCACATCACTGGCTACAGTTCTCCCCACACAAACATTGTTACATCTACAGATCAAACAACACACGAGTTTCATAATCATCGTGCTCTCAAACAAGCCAAAAAATGTGTACATATATCATATCCAAATACCGTCCCCTTCTTACAGTCCCACAGAAATTGAATGCACTCCATGGTGGGCCAAGGACACTAAGTTTTCTATGTTCCCTTTAGCCTCACCAGCACCCTTAGGATGTTCACAAAAGTGATGGCGAGGGTGGCTGCCAATCTTCAGAGTTTGGGAATTGCTGTATTTCCGTGCCTTGAGCATTGGCTGTTAAAGGTGGGCTCACCTCAGTCAGTCATGGACTACCACCAGATGACAGTGGTACTTTAAAATTGTTGGGGTTCACCATAAATGAGCCAACGTTCCATGTGATTCCCTCTCAGAGGCATCCGATTGGGGTACTCCTAGATACGATGAGTATCCAAGCTTCCCTCCACAGCCAAGAGTTCAGGTCATTCAGGTTGTGATCCCAGTGCTTCAGACTCACTACTAGATCCACATGAGAGTGTCTCTGAGGCTTCTTGGTCTCTTAGTCTTGCGCATCCTGCTTACCAATCATGCCAGGTGGCACATTCCAGCTCTGCAGTTGAACTTTAAGGCACAGTGGGCTTAGCCCCAGGGGCACCTTTGCAATACCACCACTGCAGTGGTGGCTGACCAATAGCAATTTGAAAGACCATGCTCCCTTTTCCATTGGGAGTTGACAACGGCGACAGATGCTCCATTGCTGGATTGAAGGGGGCAACTGAAGGACTCTGGTCTCCAATGGATGGCTGGGTCCACATTAGTCTTCAAGAACTGTGGGCCATTCGTCTGGCCCTGAAGGCCTTCCGGCATTTCATTAAAGGAATGCTGGTACAGGTTTTCACAGACGACACCACCGCTATGTGGTACTGCAACAAACAGGGTGGAGTGAGGTCTTGTGTACTGTGCCAGGAGACTTTGGGCCTCTGGAGGTGGCTAGGATTATCTTGTCACTAACCACCTGGAAAGGTCCCTGAACGCCAGAATGGACTAAATGAGCAGGCATCATCTGGCAGACCACGGGTGGCAATTACAACCTGTTGCTGTACAGGGTATCTTCTGCCAGTGGGAAGTGGTTAACCCTGGCTAGATCTTTTCACCATCACTGAGAACAATCAAAGTCAAAGATTTTGCGTGTTCGAAATTCTAATAGAACACTTGTTAGGAGATGCATTCTGGCTAGAATGGAAAATTTCTGTGTGCCTCCCTGTCACTTTCACTCCTGCCCTGAATTCTAAATAAAATCAAGAACGGAACCCAAGTCACCCTGGTGGCCTTGGACTGGGTCAGAAGAGTGTAATACTTGGAACCCTAGTGCATAGGCATCTGTCCACGAATCAGGCTACCATGTCAGGAGGACCTCCTATCTGAGCAGCAGGGCGTGGTCCTCCACGTGAATTTACACAACTTACATCTCTGTGTAGAGCCTGAGCGGAGCCATTTGACTGTTTGACCTGCCTTCTGGGGTGGTGGATGTCAACCTCGCCACTAGGCATTATTCCATGAAAATAATTTATGCCAGGCACTAGGACAAATATATGAACTGGTGCAGTGTCCAAAATACAGACTCTTACAGGCAAAGCTGTCAGATGTTCTTTTGTCTTTATCCCAGGAAGGCTTTGCGGTGGGCACTATAATAAGTTATTTGTCGGCCATTTTAGTGTTTCTATGTTTACCAGGCCTATCATCCTTGTTCAGATCCCCTGCTATGATAACATTTATTAAAGGGTTGTCACATGTGTCCTCCCAAGCCCTTTGTGATGGCACAGTAAGAAGCTAACTTGTTCTTTATATTCCTTATGTGTATACCTTTTCGAGCTGATGTATAGCTGGCCACTATGCTCTCCTGACCTTGAAGACCACCTGAATGAACTGCAGGCACTTACAGTGCAACCCTCCTACACCACATTTTTACCAGGCAAATTGATGCTGAAGACTAGAGTGGCCTTATGGAAATTGATGACTCCTTTCAGGACAATCCATCACTCTACCAGTGTTCTATATTTCCCCTTACCTCTCATTCAGTTTGACCCCAAAAGAGTTTTAAGCTTTTATGTAGATTGTACCAAGGATCATTGAGTGGACGATGCTTTTTGAGGGGTTTTCTGGAGCAAAGAAAGGGAAGGCTGTGCAGAAGAGGACTGTGTCAAGGCAGATAGGCCCCTGCATTAATTTTTGCTACGCGGTTGCCAAGAGGAAGGCCCCAGATGTTCTGAGAGGTAAGGCTGCTACCACTGCAGTGGCCTTGATATCTGCCCAGCTGCAACATGGGTGTTGGTGAATACTTAATGGAGCACAACTAACTTGACAACTACGTCTGGTGGAAAGGGCACATCACCTGCTCAGTTCTGCAAGACTTGTTCATCTGAGTCCAGTCCCTTCCACCTTCGCTAGTACTATTTTGGTGCCTAGTCCAAGGTGAGGAATCCACAGTTATTCATCAGAAGAACATGTTCCTTACCTTTGGTAACTCTCTTTCTGGTGGATACTCTGATAACTGCAGATTCCTATTGCCCTCCCACCCCCGTTTTCTGTGGAGTGGCCTCGTTTTTAAACCTCAAAAGGTCCAAAGTTAGTATTCAGCACACTGCTACCAACACTTGTTCTAGGTCTGCATCTGAGAGTGTGGGGCAAAGACAAGAAACCGATGTCAGTGCAGAGGGGTGGCACTTATATGCAGCTCTACCGCTTGTCGAGAGGAGCTTCTCACGGGCTTTGGGGTGGTGCTGTGTACCCTCCACCATGGTTCCGGCTGCTCCCTGCGAGAGAGGAGAGGTCCTGACCTCCCCATGGAGTCCCCACCTACGAAAAACTGAAGTAGGAATCATATCCTCCATCTTTACTTCATGTGTTTTGCATTCTCTTTTGTCCTCGATGTTCCCCGACAACTCGAGGTCTTGTATCAACACTAAAAAAGAACTAGCAAGACCAAGTATCCCTGGCCCCACCCCCAAACAATAGAAACAAAGAGAGGACCGCCTGACCACAAGCCCTAGAAGCACCATAGAAAGTAGAAGAGGTTCACCTGAATACAAAACTCCTCCTCACCCCCAGACGGGCGGCCACCTTTGAATGGGTTGACTCTTAGTCACTCCCCTCTAAATTACACTACCCCCAGCAGCTCCTCCTTTCTCCAAATACACTAATGTTCTTTAATGGTGAGCGTACCCCCTCCCACTCCAAGTACATTAACATTCTTTAGCGGAGAGTCTACCCCTTACCCCACTTTTATATACTGCCCCCACAGCAGAGCATAGTGAAGCTCACAGATCTCCAGCCATGATTTACAACACACCCTTTAAAGAGTACCTAGGAAACTCACCAGTCTGCTCTCAGTTAAAAGTACAAGTCCCACATAATAAGACTTAGGATGCTGGCCCCCACAGAACCCTCCAGCCCTGCATTATACCCCCTCCTAAAAATCCATGATCCCAGCTCCTTCTCCATCACCCTTCCCCCCCAATCTCTCCCCCACAGCAACAAAAAATCTCAAACACAAACTGATTAAACAACACCCAAACTGCTAATCGCTGACACTTATTTCAACGCTTCCAAAGGCCTAGAAAGAACAGACCTCATTTTCTACACTACATGCCCATCTTCACATCTCCAAATCCACCAACATCCCATATGGTTGCAAACTTAAGATCTCCAACTCGTCCACATTCCAGGGCAATGCCAACATTACCATCTCTAGAAATGGAACCATCATGATACAAGCTAACGATGCCAACCTACGCTCTTTTGAATCCATATTCCCTGCATTAAAAAGAGCCATATCACAGCCTCAAAACTCTCTCCCCCAGAGACCTCCCCCACAGATCCACAACCAGAATAAAACAATCACAAGTCTTACCACAAACTCCACTCCCCCCACCACAACTCACAGCACCCTAACCCCTGCCTGTAATGAACCCAGCAGCCCTGGCTGCCCGCAGGTCCTCACCACTACAAATCTCTCGCATAATATGGTCAATTCACTCACTAACGCTCTCCCTATCTCATCCCAAACTGGCTGCTCAACTCTGAACTCCTACACAAATCCCATCTCCCTATCTAACAAATCCCCCGACCTCCGTCCCCCCACACAAACTTCACCCTCCTCCCCTGCCTCAAAGAATGCTCAGGAGGTCAACAAAGTAGCTCATGCTCCCAACTCCTTCTACCTACCCTCCACTAATACACTAAGGTCCTCAACTCTAAGAGACCCACAAGATTCCTCCCCCAAGTTTTGTCATTAAAAACAAAGATACAAATAGCATGTCTAACCACACTACAGCTGTTTACTGAACTCCGACTCCCACCTCTGATGATCACCATCTGACTCAGGCTCATCATACCCCATATAATATGAAGCGAAACATGCATACTCCCCCCTTAAAGCACACATCCATGTCCAAAATAAACGAGTGACTAATTAGCCTGGAAAACCAACTAGAGATGGTAATACAGGGCATCAACGAGTTCACAAGGAACCTAAACCCATATCCGGATCATACACTGAGGAACACCAACACACTACGCCGTGGTAGAGCCATACCCCAACCAGTCAGCTGGTCCACAATGCCCCTCAACTTCAAAGCTCAGAGACCTAAATGAACGAGTGCAACATTGTTGCAGAGCGAAGCTGAGGAACTAGTCAAATCGTACAACCAGGAACTTTCCAAAATCAACCCCTCATCTAAGACCCAGGTCATCACGGGACTAGGTCAAAACCACGCACCACCGAGCTCGACCAGGCCTCCAGCACACTTCATCAATATCCCCTTGACCCCAGACACTCAGGTCCCTAGGAACAGAAGTCAAACCAAATGCATGCTCATAAACTGCAGGTCTGCAGTCAAACGTGCAACGGAACTAGCAGATGCCATCCTGAACCACAACATTGACATTGCTTTCAGAACAGAAACTTGGATAAATGAATACTCACAGCCGATCATGGACACACTAGTCCCGCTGGGATTTTCAACCATCAAAAAGACAGGAAGGACCGCCACGGTGGAGGCATCGCTATTATTCACATGAACAACATCAATGTAGGGATAAAAGACACTTTCAATTACAACTCATTTGAATATCTCAGCACCTCCATAAGGATGAAAGATAACACCAATATGATCTGTCACCTGCTGTACCACCCACCTGGCAACACTCTCCCATTTGGTGAACACCTTGCTGATCTAATAACACACTTCTCACTATCATGCACCAATAACTTCATCCATGGGGACCTCAACCTCCAGTGGAACGATGAAAGCAATACTCTAATCTAATCCTTAAATGACCTCTTACACAGCAAGGACCTCTCCCAGCTCTGCAAAGGTCAAACCCACAACAAAGGCTCAACACTGGATGCTATAATAGCTCAGGAAGAAACACTTACGATAGACATCATCCTCCCCGTCGACTGATCAGATCATCACATATTTTTATTCCATCTCAACAAAGCATTCCAACACCCAACTCACACACAAAAATCTTTCCAATGGAAAAGAAACATAAGGCAAATTCCAATAGCAGTCCTAGAATAAATAATGAGTTCACTTCTCCCCCCCATCCTATAACCTCTCAACAACTGAACTCACCAACCACTACAACTCAACAGTATCCTCCATACTGGACCAAGTAGCCCCTATGAAATTGAAAAGGGTGAGAAACACACCCTCAAGAGCTTGGTTCAATAAAGATCTAAACACTGAAAGAAGGCAATTGAAAGCAGCTGAAAGACTTTGGAGATCGAATCCATCCACAGCGCACCTTGAGCAACTCAGGAGAGAACACAGAAACTACAAAAAACACATAACGAATTTTTAAAAAACATTTTTCCGCAATGTGCTAGATAGAGCCAAACACTGCCCAAAACAGCTTTTCAATATCATGAAACAACAAACATCCTACCCACCCCTAATAAACCCTCTAGCCTCCAAAGAATGATGTGACAACTTTGCGAACTTCTTTAACGACAAAATCACAAAGATTGAGCTCTCCCTGGAAACTGACAATCTGTCAGCCACGGAGAACCTTCCTCCCAGAAAGGGAAATAATAATCACCGCTCTCTCTCCACTGACCCCCTACCATCTATCTCTCCAATTCTAAACAACAGATTTAATCTTATACATGAGCCTACGGCAACTCCCAGAGGCTGGAAGGTCTTCAACACACTTTCGGAGGCGGACATCTTTGCTCTATTGGCCACATCCAAACCATCCTCTCACTTGGCGGACCCCCTCACAGCCTCCCTGGCAAAAAAACTCAACAACGCTCCTACCCCCATCTGGACTAAGATTATTAACAGCTCCCTGCAGACCAGCGTGATACCAGACTGCCTCAAACTTGGTCAAGTCACACCAATGCTTAAAAAACCGAGAGCAGACCCGAACGACCTCAACAACTTCAGAACCGTCTCCAATCTACCCTTCCTTGCCAAAATTCTAGAGAGATGTGTTCTCTCTCAGCTAAACCAACACATAGACAACAATGACCTTCTAAACCCTCTTCAATCTGTAATTTAGAAAGGGATGCAGCACAGAAACAGCGATTCTGAACATAGTAGATGACCTTCACAAATCTCTAGATACTGACCGATGCTGCTTGCTCATTCTCCTAGACCTATCGGTGGCCTTCCACACAGTTGACCACAAGCTTCTCCTGCACTCCCCCCAAAAAAGGATTGGCGTGGAAGGAGTGGTCCTACGCTGGGTCTCATCTTTTCTACATAACCGCTCTCAACAAATAAAAATAAACAACATGACCTCATACAACTGCTATCACCAGAGGTGTTCCGCAAGGCTCTGTCCTCTCACCTACACTATTCTATATCTACATGGATCCCCTTACCGTCATTCTCAACCGAGCCAACATCCCCTTCCATCTGTACGCAGATGGCACCCAACTCTCCATGGAAATCTCCTCCATAGAAGACATACACCGACGAAATGTCACCCTCAAAGAAGTACAACTTTGGCTATCTTGCAACCACCTAAAACTCAACCAAGATAAGACTGAAATTCTTCTCATATCAAAGACAAAGCATCTCCCCCAGATGCAAGAATGGATAAAATCCATAGACGCTCTTAAATGCAATCTTACTCCAACGGACTCTGTCAAGTCCCTAGGAATCACTCTGGACACCAATTTGACAATGAAGGATCATATAAAGAATAACACGAACAATGCTTTCTACAACCTGAAACTGCTGAACAAAATCAAACCATTCCTACCGCCAGATGACCTAAAAAATGCCATGCAAGCGCTGGTGCTTTTCAGACTAGACTACGGGAACGCCATTCTCACATGCACGGCAAAAGTCCACCCTGCACCCATGAGATCCACTCTCCATGCAGCGGCCAGAATGGTAACAGGAATTAAAAAATATGAGCACATCTCCCCTGCCCTGAAAAGACTAGAGTGGCTTCTAATCAAAGCTCACTGCAGCTTTAGAACTGCCTGTCTAACTCACAAAGCCCTGCACACTGGGAAACAAGCATACCTCACCGCTAAACTCAATTAGGCAGGACAGACAGGAAAACTAAGAAGCTCAAACACCCTACTCCTCATCCTGCCTAAAGCCCGAAAAGAAAAAACCCGGACATGCTCCTTTACAAGCAACGCCCCTAAAATCTGGAACTCCATCCCAGTACACATCAGGTCAAACCCCTCCCTCCAGATCTTCAAGAAGCAGCTGAAGGAACTCCTCCTCAACCAACATCTTTGTTAGCGAGTCATCCATCACCCCAAGACCTATTCCCCTCCACGGCGATTTCTCCACCTAACTCTTGCTTACACTCTAATATGTAAAGCTATACTTTTATATAATGGATGTGTTTGATAACGTACTATTGTAAAGCGCTCTGATACCCTTGGGTCATGCCAGCGTTATAGACAACTCTCTAAACAAAATAAAATAAAATAAAAAATAACATCTGCTGTGCTATGAAGCCAACAAAGAGCCACATGATGCCCTGGAGGCGTGTGGAAGCACTGCTACAGAAGAGCAACTTACTTACCTTTGGTAATGCTTTTTCTGGTGGAGATTGTAACTGCAGACTCCTCATCTTTTGGATATTTCCCAGGCATTGGACTGGACCCGGAAACTTCTCAGCAGTACCTCGGCACGCAATCAGGTGGTGCCGGGCGGCTCTGTACTGACACTGTTCCACTCCTGAAATGATGTGCAGAGCATGTATAGGCACCACCCCTACATGCAGACAGCAGTTGCTTTCGAGGCTGTCCATGCCCCGAGATGCAGAGCCCCATGAGCAAGTTGGTTGTGACCAGTGGGCAGATTCCTTGACTTGGGATCTTGTTTCTACTCATGGAATGGGGGTGTGGGTGAGGAATCTGTTGGTTGATAGAGTCTTTACCAGAAAGAGCTTTACCGAAGGTAACTAGTTTTTCTGATAGAGACTTCTAGCCACAGATGCCTCACATTTTGAATAGATGTCAAAGCAGTACTTGTATGGAGACATTCGGTTAATGTACTTAAACCACAAAGTTCTGCACGCCCCTCAGTGGACCTGACTTTCCACACAACAGTGCTTCATGAAAATCTCAGGGGACACCCATGTAGCCGCCTGGCAAATGTCTAGGACAGGGACTCCGCATGCAAACGCAGCAGTAGCAACTTTGCCCTGGTAGAATAAGCATGCAGTCCTACTGAAGGCTACTTCTTGGCCATGCATAACAGATCTTAGTGCAGAGCATGATTCAGTGGGCGATGGTTATCTTCTGCACTGTCTTGTTTTTTGTTTAATTTTAGAGAACCCCACAAAGAGCTGATCCGGTGTACTTTGAGACGATTAGTGTAAAATCTGAGTGCTCATTAGGGATCCAAGTGATAGAGCCTGCCCTCCTCCTCAGAGGGGTAAAATGGAGCATAGAACACCAGCAAGCTGATAGTCTGACAAATATGTAACGGCGTCCCAACTGTTGGTAGAAATCCACAGAACTAGTTTGTCTGTAATGAAGGTAGTGTATGGTGGATTGACACAAAGAGCTTGAAGTTCACTCACATGCTGTGCCGAGGTGATGGTGAGAAGGAGCACTGTCTTAATAGTAAGGAACCAAGGGACAAATATGAAGCAGCTTGAATGGAGTGCACATCAATTAAGTGAGGACCAGATTAAGGTCCCATTGAGCCATCATAAAGGGATAAAGGGGAAACGTGTTGTAGCCCTTTCAAAAATTGCATCACAACTGGTGACTTAAACATGAAGGGCTGATCTGGCCCATAAGAATGCTGAAAGATAACCCTTAACTGTGCCCAAAGCAACACCTTGCGAGGCAAGGGACAAAACAACCAACAACAGCACGTCAGATAAGTTGCCACGGAGAGGGGAATAAGTCTGGCGTATGCTGCACAAAACCATAATTTTGTCCCAACATCAGGTGTATAAACTTTTTGTCAAAGGACACCTGGCTTCCAAGATGAGATCAACCATCTCCAGGGGAAGGTCAAAGGTGTTCAGCTATTGCCACTGAATCTCCAGGCATGATGGTGGAGATTGTGAAGGCACAGGTGCATAACCCTGCCCTGATGCAGGTCCTCCTGGAGGGGCAGCCTGATTGGAGGACATATGATCAAAACCAGGAGTTCTGAATATTATACTCTCTGGGCCAATTCTGGATCCACTAGGATAACTTGATCTTGGTCGGTTCTGATCTTCTTGAGAACATGGGGTATGAGTGGTATTAGCAGAAAGGCATACAGGAGTCCCAAGATCCACTCGAGGCAGAACGCGTCTCTGAGTGAGAAATGCCTTGGAGAGTCCAGCGTATAAAAGTGCTGACTTTGCGCATTCTCAGCTGTGACAAATAGATGGAGCCAAGTTCTTCCCATTCACGGAAGAGAATTTGTGCCACGTCCAGGTGTAACTGAGACTCGTGATCTGCTGAGTTTGTCCACTTGGGCATTCAAAGAGTTTGTCAAGTGGTTTGCCACTAGGAAAATTCCTTGGCAGTCCTACCATTTCCAGTGGTACAGCTCCTCCTAGAATAAGGTCCAAGACCCCACCCTGTCCTGTTTGTTTCTATACCACATGGTGGTGGTATTGTCCTTGAGCACCTGGACTATCCTCCCCTTGATGGACAGAAGGAAGGCTTTCAGCGCCAAATAGATGGCCTGCAGGTCCAGAAGATTGCTGTGGAGCCTTGACTCCACCGGAGACCAAAGGCCGCTAATCTCTAACTCTCCCAGATGCCCGTTCCAACTGATAAGTGATGCATCTGTCAGTTCTGGGTGGGTTAATGAGAGGAGTCTGCTGCTGAACCAATCGCAATCTGGCATTCACCACTGCAGGTTGTTTGCAGTCTGCTCCAAAATCTAAACATAGAGAGGCCCCTTGATTTTGTGAACATTGAAACTTCAGTTCCCACTGTAGAACCTGTATATTCCACCCGGCATGCCCAAACAGCAGGATGCAGGAGGCATCAGTCCCACTAGCAACAGAGGTGACCTCACTGAAATCCAGGACTGCGGCTGAACAATCGCTATCATAGCCTGAATGTCCTGGACTCTTTCCCACGTGAAAGGCACAACACTGCACCATGTTCAAAATGGCTTCGATAAAAGGGAGCACCTGAGAAAGAGTCAGGTGTGAATTCAACATGTTGATAGTGAACCCCAAAGATGACAGAAGGGTCCCCATAGTCTGGAGGTGGTTGATGACTGCCTGGAGCAAGCCCACCTTCAACAGTCAGACGTCGAGGTGGGGGAAGACAGGAAGCCCTGACCTCCAAAGGTGTGCTGCTACCACCGCCATTACTTTCGTGAGCACCTGAGGCACACTGGTCAGTCCAAAGGGGAGTACCGCAAACTGAAAATGCTCTTGTCCTACCACGAACTGCAGTTAGTCCCTGTGAGCCAGCATTATGGGAATATGGAAATAGGCATCCTGCAGGTCCAATGCCACTATCCAGTCTCCAGGGTCAAGAGCAGATAGAACTTGGGCTAGGGCGAGCATTTAGAATTTCTCCTTCTGAAGGCGTTGACAGGGCATAGTTCTAAAATAAGCTGCAGGTACGGTGGGCTCCCTTGGCCTCGAAACCTTCTGGGTTCCTTGTTGAGGCTGGGAGGCTACTGGTCTGGGGCACCTCTTCCAAATTTGCAAAAGGAGGGGTATAATGTTGTGGTTGGTGAGGTGGGATGGACCGGCTCAGAGAGCATGCAGTAGCTCTGCTTTCTTTAAATGCTCTGAAGCGGAATCAGCCTTGTCTCCACACGGGCAAGTTTCATCAAAGGGCATGGCCGTTAAGGAGGACTGGGCATCGCTTGATAACCTAATCTATCACAGCCAGGCAAGGTGGTGAATGGCAACACTGGTGCTAATGGCCTGCCTGATGGAATTGGTTGTGTCCAAGCCACAATGAGTCAGACACTTGGCCACATCATGATAGTCAAATTGCCTGAGCAAGAGCTGGTCAGAGATCTTCAGGTACACCAGGGAGGACTTGTGCTGTTGAGTCCGAAAGGGTGTGGGGATAGCATCTCAACAAGCACCTGGAGTTACCTGATCTGAGTGCCAGACTGGTGAGGAAAAACACTTGTTTTCCAAACATTTCCACCCCCTTACATTCCCTGTCACTGGAAGTGGTGGGGAAGATCTTGGTGTTAGACCTGCTTGCTAATGCTTGCACCACTAGACTTTTGTGAGAAGAGTGCCGGGAGAGAAAAGCAGGGTAACCTGGAGTAGGGCAATGGCGCCAGGCAACTGGTTGATTGTCTAGGGGGCCAGAAAAAAGTTTGGCCCAAGCCCCCCGTAAGGTATCCGTGAGTGCATCATTAATTGGAAGAAGGGGCCCATAAGAGGTTTGCCTCGGTTGGATGCATTTTATCAGTGCATTGGTCTTAACCTCCAAAGTGGGGAGCTAGAGGTCAAGCAGACCTTTGCATTACCATAGTTTATGGTGTAGGAAGTGGATTCCTCCATGACAGGTCAATGGGGCAAGAGTAAGCCCATTTCCAAGGATATATGGAGACCACTAGCCTCCTGCAAGTCATCTTACAAACTGTCATCCTATGAGGGTTGAGCAAACTCATCACCCAGGTCATATTAGTTGTCTGAGTCCGTACCGAAAAGGGAATGCAAAGTGTACATTCTCCCTTGTGGAGGCAGTAATTCAAGTGAGGGAAGTGGTGCCTCAGGCAGTATCAGGCGTGACTTCAGTCGAATTTAGGCAGGCTAGGGTCCATCTGGCACCAAGAGCACCCCCACACTGGTACTCCAGATCGAGGGCCTCTTGGCTCATTGGGACCTGAAAGTGTTCCAGAGGGAGGCAGAAGGGATCGGAAGAGCAAGAAAATAGCTGTGCAAAACTTTTGGATCTGATGCAGCATGGCTGTTGGCCCTGGTTTCTCGTGTTGTGCTGGATCGACTCCAAAGTTAGATGACTTAAAGGGCAAGATCAAGAGTTATGGCACCACCCGCACCTGCCAAAGAAATGTGAGAGAGGGCCCTCCTGAACCTATCACCAAGGGGACAGGGCACCGTAAACAAAGAAGAGAAAGTCCCCAAAATATACAATAACCAATCAATTCACCCTTAACTCCAGTACTAAATTCTTGAATACACAGCAGCCAATCACATCCACTCAACACTGCAGTGATGAATCTCCAACAAAAGAATCAGTAAAAAAAATTATTTAATTAAATAAAATAATACCCCAAATTCCTATAATCAATCCAGAAAAACCCACCATTCTACCTACAACATATAAATATAGGAATATTAAATAAAAACCCTAACATTTAAAAACACCACACATGTAAGAGAAGCAAAAAGCATCTGTTGTCATATAATATCTTAAGGCTGTCCCAAATTTGGTATGTCGTTGCTGCAGATCTTGGAGTTGTGACCTGACCTCGGGCACCAGAAGCATACCTGGTGGGGATCTATCACAGACATTTGTTAGTGACAGTCCTTACAGGGCTTAAAACCTGTTGCACAAATGAAGACAACTTTGAGATAAATGTCAGCTATGGATCCACATTGGGTGGCACAGAAAGAGAAGAACTGATATCACTGCGCAGTGGTGGCACCTATACAGACGGGTAAACAAGGTGGAAATTACAGACAAGTTGTGACAGCAAAGACGTGAGACAAGCAAAGTGTGGTAGTGATTGTATGTATTTGGTGTTTATACAGTGCAAACCTAGGTAAAAGGTGGTGAGCTTCTGTACAGGGTCAAAAAGTCAAAGACCAGCATGAAGGAATCTAGTGAAAAGAAAGGCCGATGGTTTGCGAATTGTATTGTGGTGTGTTCTTTTCCAAATTGAAGCAGCTTTGGGGTGGTTCTGGTGGATACAAGGATGTTGTTCCAGATCTTGAGTTCATAGATGGAAAAAGCCTACTGTCTTGTTTATTTTTTATTTTTCACACTTCTTAGTCTGCAGTCAAATGATATCCTTGTTGCGAGTGCGTCACTGACCACAAGAGATGGACATTCAGTAGGCTTAGATGACAAAAGCGCATTGATGGTGTCTCTGAAGCAAACAATTGAAAACGGATCATATCTAAATACACAAAATCATGTTGTTCTTTAAAAGAAGGTTTAATCTTTGATGTGCCTGTGAGTATAATGCTGGGTCGTTAAATATTCCCACCACAACAGGCAACTATGTTGCTTTATTGACCAATAACGAACAAGCTCTTGTAGGTCAATTTTGGCAAGTAGTCAGTATAGTTTCATTACTATTAAGGCAGGACATAACACTTAGGTGAACAACTGATTATTATACATGTCAAGTAGCGCATAGTGCAAGACAGTTAACGTACTACTGGAGGCCTATACAGCTGAACGTATTAAGACTTTAAAAACATTTTTATTATTATTTAAAAACAGAACAAGATTAGTCTCACATTTAAAGCTGCTAATAAGGGACTATCAAATACATGCACATGTAAATACACTTTAGGATCAGCATCATATGCTTTAGGCTATTTTATGTATAATTGTTTAAACATTGACTCCCATAGTAATAGTGGGTGGAGAAATATTAATCATAATGTTACTGATGAAGAAATGAGAAGAAAAACAGTTCCTACGCAGTTGGCCAAAGACGTTTTGTAAGAGTTAGCCGAATAAATGATTGTGGTGGTTTTCAACACTGACCCACATAATGTATGCACATTCACAATCAAATTAAGTATTAAGAGCATTGATAATGAAAGTGCAACAAACATAACATGATGCACTTGGGTGTATCATTTGAGAATTGATGTTCTTAAAAGCAGGGCACCAGAACATAATTCAACTCAATGATTCACTGAAATATAACACCAAGAATAATGAAATGGTCTGAAACACTGGGTTAAGCAGCTAGAATTCTGCCAGCCCCTTGACCATCATTTTTACTTACAGCCACATCCTAAGACACTTACCATGTTACTTACAATATGTAAGTTAATAATTATGAATTTTACATAGTTACAGTATTAATATGCATATAAGATGGTCAGTGATTTTGTGTTCATTCATTTTTATTGGTACTTTATTCTAAAAACACATGAGTTATAGCGTGTGCAGATATCAGAGCATGCACAAAAATCTATATAAATAAGAGAAATGGCAGATTGTATTAGAGTATTTGAATCAAACTTTTGAATCTATTGAAACATGAAGATGAACAGATTCTGGCTGAAACCGCCGGGCAGCTGCACTCCCGCGGCGCCCATTTGGACATCCCCGCTGGGACGGCCGGCGGAAACCAAGTTTCTGCCCGCCGGCCCAGCGGGGATGTGGGCCGCAACATGGGAGCTGCCGGTGTTGCGGTCGTGCAACGGGTGCAGTTGCACCCGCCGCGGTCGTAATATGCCAGGAAGGACCGCCAGCCTGTTGGCGGTGCTTCCGTCATTTTAGCCCTGGCGGTCTCGGACCGCCAGGCTCAAAATGACCCCCTATGTAAGAAAACAACCCCTATCAGTGCCAGGTTCATGGCGAAGAACGGAAAGTGGAGTTGTGTGTCAGTGTAAACGGATAGACAGGGAATATCCCAGATATAACAATACATTATAGTTGATCTGGCCAGGGAAGCCCCACACAGAATAAACAGGAGTTCTGTTCAGGGGCTCTAGGTGAGCGAAGGGTCACCCATATATCTGTCTCCAAAAAAACGTGATGATACACATTGTTAGAAATGTAGGGGGGTGGGGGCTGCCTCGTTTCTACTCAGAAAGGGTGGTCCCACATTTCAAACCGTTCCAGGTGGAGTTGTGAGAGTGCAGACCGGTCCCTTCGTTATTGTCTCACTGGGTAAGAAAATCATCCTCGAGTTCCTCTCCCAGGGCAGTCCAATACCCGTCCCAAGCCAGGGAGTAACGAAACTAAAGGGGCGGGGTGGGGGCTCTGAACTCACTGCTTAGCTCTGAGGCCAGGGCCCATGTGCTGAGGGTGCCCCCTGAAGCTTGGCCCCCCCTCTCGCACCGCTGGGCCTGTAGGGGCCTTTGTTAGCTACTGTCTCAAGCCTCGACTATTGAATGTTTACGTACCATTCTGCTTTCCTACTGTGTAAAGCTTTGCCTTTGGGCGGGGCCCACCGCAGGACCGATGATCGCCAACTTCCCACTGGGGAGCCAAGGGTGGCGCCATCTCTAAGTAATCAAGATGGTCATGATGACAGTATTTGCATATAACTGGGGTGACGTGGTTAATGGCTTTCTATACGTTTCTACAGTTTTACGTAAAACGCAGGCGTTGCTATATGTTAACATGTTCACAATGTAGTGAGTGCACTGGAGTGCATCATGAAAGCACAAGGCCTAGAAAAGAGGCATGAGAGAGAAGCAATGTTTCTATTCTCTGAAGCTTTTTAAAAGACGCAGTAGGTGAAATGTGGCTCGAAGGGAGGAGAGGAAGGCGGTCATTCTGACCTCGGCGGTAAAAGGCGCTTACCGCCGGTCAGAAGACCGCCATAACACCGCGCGGCCGCGGTAAACCGCCACGGTCATTCTGACCCGCAACTGGCAAACCGCCAAAAACCCGACATCCACAAAAGTCCGCCACACCAAAGGTCAGCGAAAAAATGGCGATGACCAAACCTCCACCGTCATGCCAACAGAAATACGCCCATACCATTCCGACCCACAAATCCACGCGGCGGTCTTTCAAACGCGGTATTCCATTGGCGGAACACACCGCCGCGGTCAAAATACACACACACATAGAAAACTCAGCCACATTGGTCAGTTTGAAATACACACACCTGATACACATACTAACACCACTCCCACACACCCAACACAATATAAAACACACACCCACATCACCCACAAGCCCCTACGACCCGAAATCATTGACGAAGCCTAGAGAGAGAGCACAGAATAGACAATCCCACAACACAGAGGCACACAACACCATCACCCACACAGAATCCACGCACCAAACACCACACACCACCACACTCATCACCACAAACGCCACCCCACACCTCAACCACACCACCCCATGGCACCCCAAAGACACCCCAGGTTCAGTGACGCCGAACTCAGGGTCATGGTGGAGGAAATAGTCCGTGTAGAGCCCCAGCTCTTCGGGGCACAGGTGCAGCACACCACAATCGCCAGGAAGATGGAGCTATGGCAAAGGATAGTGGACAGGGTTAACGCGGTGGGACAGCATCCACGCAATCGGGAGGACATCAGGAAGAGATGGAACGACCTACGGGGGAAGGTGCGTTCCATGGTATCAAGGCACAACATTGCGGTGCAGAAGACTGGCGGCGGACCCCACCTACTCCCCCAGAATTTACCGCGTGGGAGGAGGAAGTCTTGCACATCCTGCATCCTGAGGGCCTCGCAGGAAAAGGCGGAGGAATGGACTCTGGTAAGGCAAATCTTCACTACTGCTTCCCACCCCCACCTCACCTGCATGCCAAATCATACCCCCACCCTCACCCCCTCCCCCATCACACCAACTCCTAGCAAAAGGCTCACCATCACAACCCACCCATCCCAACACCAAGCCCTGCATGCGACCACAAAGCATGGACACCCATCACCAAAGCATGCCCACTGCACACACACATCACCCCCACAAGCCACACTCACAAAAGCCCCCACAAGGAAATGCCTGCACATGGGTACACGGACACCCACCCATCACACGAAATGCCACACACAGAAGCAATAACCATACCTTTATACCCCTGCAGGACCCAAACGCCACCACACCGCCACGGAGGGTCCAGAGATGTCCATCCCACCCCCAGAAGAGGCCCCCAGCGATGACAGCAGCTCTGTCTCCCTGGAGCCAGACGACCAGCCCGGCCCATCGGGGACCTCTGGACAGTCGGTTCCCCACAGACAGCCACAGGCTACGCCAGACCCAACCCCCTCTGGGAACACCAGCACAGCTCCCACCCAGCGGGCCCATGCCTCTGTCTCCAGGACACGTCAATCAGCGGTGTGTCCACCACTACAGGGCACCCAGGTTGACCCACCACCCCAACAACAACAGGGACCTGTGGGCAGTGGTAGTGGGCACACCGTCCAGGGGACAGAGGCCCAGGAACACAGGGGAACTGGGAGGGCTGCTGTGCAACAGGGGGGGGACAGGCCCGGGGAACCAACTCTCCAAGAGGCCCTCTCCTCCATCATGGGAGCATACCACCGCTCCCAGGAGACGATGGCGACGGTACTGGCCCGGTTCCAGGAGATCCAGGAACTGCAGGAGGAACGGTACATGGGGTTCAGGGAGGAACTGAGGAACATCGGTTCCGCAATGGGGACCATCGTCGTGGCCCTTACCCAGATCGTCACCACATTGCGGGACCATGTGGCACCCCAAAGGGCCCCTGTCACTAGCCCAGGCCAGGAACAGCCTACCACCTCTGCCGGCGCTAGTGGACAGGAGGCCCCCACACAACGACAGGCCACCAGAACCCCACCTCCTGCAGAAGAAGAACCACCCCGCAAGCGGAACCTGAGATCTCACAAGAAGACAGAGTAGGATTGCAAGACCCCCGCCAGCCTAAGATACCCCCTGATGTCATCCCACTGTCCCACATTGTCACCCTGTCCAACCTTGAACTGCCCCTGCTCCATCCTTCCCCAGGCATATGGACAATGCACCTGTGCGACTGAGAACTGGACTCTGCCATGGACATTACTCCACCCCCACCCATCACTGTTTCCCAATCATGTACCTATATGTAGCACTTAAAATAAATCACTTATTCCACTTAAAAAAACAGGAGTCTGCTTGTATTCTTAACAAATGTATTACACATAACGGTGCAATAATGTCCAGTTACTTTGTGATGACAACATACCAATTTCAATAAGCTTTAGTCCATGGGCAAACAAAGCTGAAGTCAGGCAGTGGGTCATACAGCTCTGAAAAGGGAAGGGAAAGTCACAAATCAGTTAACAGGAACTGGGGGGAAACACAGACAGTGGAGACGCATGAGGCCTTAAGTAAATGTAAAATGGGGTGGCTGATTCTTACCTGTGTGCTACTGAAAGTATTGTTGTATGACTGTCTCCCTGTTGTCCGTGTCGTCCCCGTCGTCTTCCTCCTCTTCACTCTCCACAGGCTCCACAGCTGCTACAACACCACCATCTGGACCATCCTCCTGCAGAAAAGGCACCTGGCGTCGCAATGCAAGATTGTGAAGCATACAGCAGGCCACGATGATCTGGCACACCTTCTTTGGTGAGTACATGAGGGATCCCCCTGTCATATGCAGGCACCTAAACCTGGCCTTCAGGACCCCGAAGGTCCTTTCTATGATCCTCCTAGATCGCCCATGGGCCTCATTGTACCGTTCCTCTGCCCTGGTCCGGGGATTCCTCACTGGGGTCAGTAGCCAAGACAGGTTGGGGTAACCAGAGTCACCAATTAGCCACACACGGTGTCTCTGTAGCTGTTCCATCACATAAGGGATGCTGCTATTTCGCATGACATACGCGTCATGCACTGACCCAGGGAACTTGGCATTTACATGGGAGATGTACTGGTCAGCCAAACAGACCACCTGGACATTCATCGAATGATAACTTTTTCTGTTTCGGTAAACCTGCTCACTTTCTTTGGGGGGAACCAAAGCCACATGGGTCCCATCAATGGCACCAATGATGTTGGGGATATGTCCAAGGGCATAGAAATCACCCTTCACTGTAGCCAATTCGCCCACCTCAGGGAAAATAATGTAGCTCCGCATGTATTTCATCAGGGCAGACAACACTCTGGACAAAACCTTAGAAAACATAGGCTGAGACATCCCAGATGATATGGCCACTGTTGTCTGAAAAGACCCACTTGCCAAAAAATGGAGTACTGACAGAACCTGCACCAGAGGGGGAATCCCTGTGGGTTGGCGGATGGGGGACATCAGGTCTGGCTCCAGCTGGGCACACCGTTCATGTATAGTTGCTCTGTCAAGCCGGTATGTAAGTATGATATGTCGTTCTTCCATTGTCGACAGGTCCACCAGCGGTCGGTACACGGGAGGATTCATCCTTCTCCTCGCAAGTCCCAGCGGACGGTGCCTAGGAAGGACAACATGGAGCACAGAGTCAAGCAACCCACAGGTTCGTTCACACAGCTTGCACAGTACACGAATCGCTATGCATTGAATGGCTTGTATGAGTGGCAATGCAAGGCCTAGGCCTGTGTGATGCAGTAGAAATCATGCCATGTGGGCCCTTGAAATGGCGGCTGCCTGACCTGTGAAGTGTGACAGTGGGATGTGAGGTCACTGCGCTGGCGTGGCACACCGTGGCGGTAGGCGGTCGAAGACCGCGGCGCAAAGCAGCATTGGTTAACATTGAACCCTATGGGTCTCAGGAGCCAATGACGATGTGCGCCGGCGGTCGCGGTACGCACCGCCGCGGTACGCACCGCCGCGGGCGTGACCGCCATTTTCTATCTGATTAATCACTCGAGACCTGATCATCCACAGGAGAGGACCTATACTGCAAGTGCTGCTGTGACCTCGGTCTGGGAGATACAATGGCTGCTGCGACTGGGGAAAGGGCCCCTGCCTTCACTTCCGAAGAATTGGAGAAACTTGTTGATGGGGTCCTCCCCCAGTATGCGCTACTCTACGGTCCTCCAGACCAACAGGTTAGTACACAGGGTGCACGTTGAATGGGCTATGCCTGTGTTGAGTGGGGTGTATGTAAGATGGTGGGGAGGGGAGCGAATGAGGAGTGCAACGCACGAAAGATGAGAGCATGTGCCACATGGCAAGGTTGGGGAGGGGGGGGCCACTCACATTGACCAGGCAGAAAACTGATGCGATTTCCTTTACCACCCTGTACATGTCACATAGGTCAGCGCCCATCAGAAGATCGACATTTGGCGTGCCATCGCCAAGGACGTCCGGGCCCTGGGGGTCCACAACAGACGGGGCACCCACTGCCGAAAGAGGTGGGAGGACATCCGCCGCAGGACCAGAAAGACCGCCGAGTTTCTGCTGGGGATGGCCTCCCAACGTAGGAGGGGTGCCAGCCGCCAATTGACCCCCCTGATGTCCCGGATCCTGGCGGTGGCCTACCCCGATTTGGATGGGCGCGTGAGGACATCACAGCAGACACAAGGGGGTGAGTATCAGCACATTCTGCTATCTTTGCGCGCAGTGAAGGTGTCTGGGTGGGGGAGGAGGGCTGTGGCTATCTCCAGGCCAGGGCGCATTCTGTAGGCTAGGCCCCTCCGTTAGACACGGCCCTGTGCCCCCGCCCCCCACCTCTGTAGGGTGCCAAGTACAGCTATCCATGGTCCGGCCTCACCCATGTGTGCATTTGTCGTCCATAGACCTGTAGGCCTAGTCACAATAACTGAGTAGTGTACCCCCATTGCGCGGCGTAGTTCAGGGGGCTTCTGTGTCTGTCCTCTCCGACAACGGTGTTGCCAATGCATGCACTCAACCTGTCTTCATTTCTCCCCCCACCCCCCATTTTCTTTGTCTTCCTGTTCATGTGTGCATTAGCATCATCAGGCGGAGGAGAAGTGGCATGGGCGCACGAGGGATCTGCAGAGGGCCATACAACAGACTCCGAGTACACCAGTGAGACGGAGGGCGAGTGGAGCTCCACAACGGGGACCCGTGGAGACGTCAGCGACACCGACACGTCCTCGGAAGGGAGCTCCCTAGCGGTGGCGGCAACATCCGTGCCCACCGCCACAACAGGTACAGCCGCCACCCAGCGCACCAGCCCCGCCCTCCCAGCAGCCCCTCAGCCTTTGCTCCGTGCCCGCTCGCCCAGGAAGGCGGGCATCTCCTTCGCCCCAGGCACCTCAGGCCCTGCCCCAGTTACCCCTGCTGCCCTCAGTGAGGAGGTCCTTGACCTCC
The DNA here is from genome assembly GCF_031143425.1 of Pleurodeles waltl. Lineage (NCBI taxonomy): Eukaryota > Metazoa > Chordata > Amphibia > Caudata > Salamandridae > Pleurodeles > Pleurodeles waltl. The sequence goes on from NC_090440.1 coordinate 1,696,106,437, forward strand.
TCAGGACACTCATTGTTGGGCAGTCTACCCTTTTGAATGCCATCCAGGGTGTAGAAAGGGAGGTGCATCGGAGCAATGCATACCTGGAGGGCATTCATTCGGGTCAGGCTGCCCATCAGCGATCGTTCAACGCTCTGGCCTCAGCACTGACGGCAGCCATTGTCCCTGTCTCCAGCCTCCCTCTTCTGACTCCCTCCACCCAGTCTCCTGTTCCTCTGCCTATCCCATCCACACCATCAGACCAGCCTGCACACACCTCTACACCCAAGGGCAGCTCATCCAGACATAAGCACCACAGATCACACAAGCATTCACACAAGCAACATCCAGATGCAGACATGCCAACAGTCACTACCACCTCTGTGTCCCCCACCTCCTCATCTCCCTCCTCCCTCCCTGTGACGTCTCCACTCACACCTGCATGCACACCACCATCAGCCAGTACTTCCATCACCAGCACACCCTCCATTACAGTCCGCACACGTGCAGTCACCACCCCCACTGCCATTTTCACCTCCCCTGTGTCCTCTCCCAGTGTGTCTGTCACCCCCTCTTCCAAAGCACACAAACGCAGGCAGCCACCCACCCAACAGCCATCCACCTCACGACAGCCTCCGTCACAAGCACCTGCACCCAAAGACAGCACACTTGACTCTCCTACAACCACATCCTCTTCCTCCACTCCCAAACCCACTACACCTACCCGTCCCTGTCCTTCCAAAGTCCTTTTCCTTTCCAACCTTGAGCTCGTTCCAATCACTGACCCACCCCCTCCATCTGGTAAGAGTAAAAAAAGCACCTCAGCCACCACCAGCCCTGCATCTACTGTGACCAAAGTGCAGGGCTATTGGAGTCCACCAGATCCTAGGGCAGGAACATCGTCCAGCAGCAAGGGGACAGCCAGCCCACCCCCTGGGAAGAGGACAAAAAAGAAAAAGGCCCGGCGCGTCAAGACTGAGACGGCTGCCACCAAGGACAGTAGCCTTGCCCCGTCACCTGCCACATCATCCAAGGGAGGTAAGGGCCACAGAGCTTCTGCGAAGGAGGGCAAGGGCAGCAGGGCGGAGAAGTCAGGCAGCAGGCCAACCCCATTACGGGTGTGAAGGACGACACCCACGGGCCCAGGACTCCATCACAGGAGGGCGCCGCGACCGCAAGTTCGGATGGTGAATGAGCAGGAAGTCTTGCCCAGGTCTGGCTCCCTAGACACACAGGACAAGCACCGCTGAACAGGGCCCCGCCGGGAGGAGCACCGCTGAACAGGGCCCCGCCGGGAGGAGCACCGCTGAACAGGGCCCCGCCGGGACAAGAACCGCTGAATGGGCCCCGCCGGGAGGAGCCCCGCTGAACAGGGCCCCGCTGGGAGGAGCACCGCTGAACAGGGCCCCGCCCCCGCTGAACAGGGCCCCGCCGGGAGGAGCACCGCTGAACAGGGCCCCGCCGGGAGGAGCACCGCTGAACAGGGCCCCGCCGGGAGGAGCACCGCTGAACAGGGGCCCTTCCTGTCAAGCACCGCTCCGCTGGGCCCTTCATCTCAAGCACTGCTCCGCTGGGCCCCGCCGTCTCAAGCACCGCTCCGCTGGGCCCTTCATCTCAAGCACCGCTCCGCTGGGCCCCGCCGTCTCAAGCACCGCTCCGCTGGGCCCTTCCTGTCAAGCACCGCTCCGCTGGGCCCTTCCTGTCAAGCACCGCTCCGCTGGGCCCTTCATCTCAAGCACTGCTCCGCTGGGCCCTGCCGTCTTAAGCACCGCTCCGCTGGGCCCTTCCTGTCAAGCACCGCTCCGCTGGGCCCTTCATCTCAAGCACCGCTCCGCTGGGCCCCGCCGTCTCAAGCACCGCTCCGCTGGGCCCTTCCTGTCAAGCACCGCTCCTCTGGGCCCTTCCTGTCAAGCACCGCTCCGCTGGGCCCTTCCTGTCAAGCACCGCTCCGCTGGGCCCTTCCTGTCAAGCACCGCTCCGCTGGGCCCTTCATCTCAAGCACCGCTCCGCTGGGCCCCGCCGTCTCAAGCACCGCTCCGCTGGGCCCCGCCGTCTCAAGCACCGCTGGCCCATTGACAGTGCCGGTTCTGTGTCGAGCAGGGCTTCAGGAAGCACTCTGGGGACCATGCCTCCTCCATTAACAGTGGAGTCGGTAATCCATCTGATGGACTGTGGCTTTGCACTTCCCAGGATGGTCCAGTGGGCAAGCCACCCACTGTAGGGACTTGTGAGACTGTGGCTTTGCACTCCCCAGGATGGTCCAGTGGGCAAGCCACCCACTGTAGGGACTTGTGAGACTGTGGCTTTGCACTCCCCAGGATGGGACAGTGGGCAAGCCACCCACTGTAGGGACTTGTGAGACTGTGGCTTTGCACTCCCCAGGATGGGACAGTGGGCATGGAGGTCCCACGTGGATCTGGCATCGTGGACTCATGTGGCTGAGGTGCCCCCCCTTCCCTTCCCCCTGAGGTGCCTGTAGTTTTATCATCTGATGCCCCTGCAGTGTTCTCTCCAATGGTATCTGGTCTCCTGTGTGGGCTTTGCCCATGTGTTTGTGCACATTGGCCCACGGACTATGGAACTTTGACGGAATGTGCAGGACTTTTTGCCTATGTATGTATTGTTGAATATGTTCATTCCTTATTTTTGTATCTTTTATATGGCATATTTCCCATACCTTCAATGGAGCTATTTATACATATATTTTATAGATCATTTTAATTGTGTCTTTGCATTATTCCGCGGGGTTTGTGTGGTGTCACTCTGACTTGTTGCTCGGCATTGAAGTGTAGGTATTTGTGGTGGGGGGGTGGGTGTATGGCGCATGTGTGTGCCCGTAAGCTTTCCTCCTCTCCCCTCGCCTGTGTCGTAGGTGCAGTACTCACCGTTGTCGTCTGCGCCGGCGTTCGTACTCCTGGTAGATGAGCAGGTAGACAATAGCTGGTAGGATGTGTAATTCGGGTTCCATGCTGTCCTTCTTCCTCGTGGAGTGTGTATAGGTGAGCGTTTTCCCGTTCGTAGTCTGTTTCCGCCGTGTTTTTATTGGCGGGGCTCCTGCCCCGGAAAAGGTGGCGGATTGGTGGGTTGTGATAGGGTGGGCGGTACATTGTCTGCCGCCTGCCTGTTGGCGGTGACCGCTGCGCTGTTTGTCTGTCCCACCGTGGCGGTCGGAGTGTTAAAGTGGCGGCCTGTGTTGGCGGTTCCCGCCAGGGTCAGAATTCCATTTTTTTGACCGCCTGCCTGTTGGCGGGTTGGCCGCCGCTTTATCACCGACCGCCAGGGTCAGAATGACCCCCGAAGTCTTGTAGTTGCAGGCTTCCGTTTACGCCTCTGATATGAAGAAACGTATTGTTCACTGTCCTGTGTGCAAGCTGAACCCTCTTTGCTCTGTAGAGGGCAATGTATAAAAAGCCGTACAAGATACCGATGTTAGGGGTATTTGGCCAGTTGCTAGAGAGATATTCAATGATGGAGTTCTGATTTTAAGCCTAATGGTGTGAAAGATATGCGGAGGGGGGGGGAATTGGGGGGATTGGGAGCTTTACGTGGCTCAGCATAAAATGCATTTATGCAACTAGTCCATTGATCAGCCAGCTAACCCTTTGATGGGGATTAGGGTAACTGAATTGGGATATGTGATGACATACAATTGTTTCTTATGTAAGCTTTACCTTCTATAGATTACTTGCTCAGTTGTTTGCAGTTTTGACAGTCAAACATGGCCACAACGAGTGGCGGTGCGTTTGTGTATTTCACAAATACACCGCCGCTCGGGGTGTTCTACGAGGAAGCCTCTTATGGTGTGTGCCGATTCCAGAGTGGTGCAGAAGTGTAGCAAGGCAGGACAGGGAGTTGGCCCAAGACACACCACAGTTCAGACACTTGCCTCTGCCAACTTAACCGGAAAGAAGATGCAGATGAGGCTGGGGCACACTGGAGTCCCAGTGAAATGCAGACAGGCCATGACACTGTATCTGTGCACAAAACATTCCCTTTAAATGAGGAGAAAAGGGGGTATTTGCAGTATGGGGGAGACCAACATAGCCCACACCAGTGCCTCTCTAGAACGTCTAAGAATTGCAGATGTAATACGAGGGCTTCAGGTACCCTACCAGAGGTCTGGATGGAACAGGGTAGGACTAGAGGGACTTCCCTATGCAAAAATGACTTCCAGTCAGTGAGTAGATATTGGGCTGAGCAGAGATGTTCTTCCAAGCCCTTATAACTTCTGCAGGCAAGTGAGCGATCTGAAGGGGTAGCCTGAGAAGAAAGGGTCTATAGAGGGAACAGGGTGGGAAAAGCTGCTGAACTGCTGGCCAAGACCTTATCGCTTATGGGAGGAGCACCCTTAGGGACTTCCATGTCATCGGCGCTACATTCTGTGTGCGCAAAGAGGCTCAGACTTCTTGGATGCTGACCACTTAGGACTTGAATCTGAACTAACATTCAGTGTACTAAAGGACCAAGTACAGCCATTAAAATGTTTGACAACCATCACTTATGCCCTGACATTGGTGAGAACATACAGAGAGTGTACAGAGCTCAGTCAGGTGAAGTAGAAATGTGGGCTGAGGTTCTTCAGTTACAACTCTCATATAGAATGAAGTGCAGTTGAAAATTACTTTAAAAAGTTTGATTTTCATGTGTTTCCTGACGTGTTTGATTTAATTTAATTTGACTCTCGAGTTTGGGCCCAGATTATTACACGGTTTTAGGCCCAGGCTCGATGTTTCAGCTGCTTAAATGCTGATTAAGTGTTCAGGCTCTGAACATAACTCAGTAGCTGGCAGTGGTGAACTTAAAAAATGATGGGCCATAAATACCAACCTCAAGAAGGAGGAAGCATTGCTCACTCCATGGAGACTCAGGGATTGAGATTCCCAAAACAATGAATAGGCGGAGCCAAATGGGACATTTTACAGCACAATTTTCTGATAAACTCAGTAGAAATCTGCCGGTTCGGAATTAACAGTTCCAGTACTCTAGGCAAGTCGTACCCTCCGCACGGTTGTTGGGCCTGGCACGTCCAAGAAAACTTTGAAATAGTAGTGGCAAAGTAATAGATTGTTCTGAACAATTTACCCAAAAATTGACTAAAGAGCTATATTTATATTGCAGTCGCTTAAAAAAATCTGATTATGCATTGGCACATTTCCCATCATTTTTCAAAATGAATATAGCATCCTCCTACATTTCATTTTTCCAGTCAGTCTCTTTAATGCATATTCTCAACCATATGCTATTGCAGAGTTTCTACAAGGTGGAAAAATGAAATGTGTCCCTTTTTACCGAGCAACCAATGCCAGCATTCAAGCCTCTCAAACTCAGCATGTGTTACCCCTGGAAAAACACATTGACAGTTTTTGAAAATACTGACATTTCACCAGAAATACACGAATTTTATAATGCATAAATAAGCCTAATTCTCACGACGGAGAAGACTGTCATTTTCATGAAAAAATATTTTGTTACAAAATACCATATTTTTATTTTTAGTAAACGTGTTTCATTTAGAGACGTTATAAAGTAAAGCGTGGGCAATTACCCACGACTCCCATCTTCCAAGGTTCCCCAGCTGAAGTGTTTGGACAGTGAAATGTCCTGCAGTAACAACACTGCATAAAAAACATATTTTAATTTGACAGCTGGACATGCTTACCTGAAACTTAGGGGCATATTTTTTATTTTTCAGCGCAATTCAGCACAGCAACCACAATTATTACACACACTAGTTGTGTTTATTTATTATAAATAGCCTGCTGCTTCTGCTCTCACTCCCTGCGCTGGTGCACAACAGGCTGCCTGGAGTCCTTCACAACTTTGCACCCGGTACATTTCTAATAAAACTTCTATGCCTAGACACATTTTTAAACTTGCCACACAACTTATGTGTGCTACAGCATGCAACTCACATTTTTCTCAACAAGCTTTATTGTTTTTTTTAAACACACAATCGTTGGAGAGACAACGTGAAACAGGCGACTACGCAAGCGGTACAATTGAGTAGGATGGACGCATTTTTTTTATTGCATCTAGTATGAGGTAAGGTCGGGTGCCTCTGTGCTCTCTGGGGCATTGTAAAGGCATATGTGTTCTACCCTTTCGCACTTCACAACGATTTCAGTACAATTCAAACATTTCTGTTAACTACAACTCCCTCCCCAACCACCCCAACTCAGCTGGAGCCTTGTGTAGCTTGAGTTAGTCCTGGGGCCCTGAATCACACTGCCCTTGTGCAGGGAGAATGTTGTGTACCCTCGTGAACAGGAATGAGTCTCGCTTTTTTATTTTTGGGTCTGGTCACAAGTGCCTACCTCACCTAAAGCCTATGGTTACTCCTGCCAGTTGGTACTCTGTCATGGGAAGGCCGCTCACGCCTCAAAGTATTAGGGTTTTCCATTAGGGCACTTCTTTGTGGACCCAGACATTCTTCGGGGGATTGCACCACCACCCCCATTGGAGGACTGTCATCGTCCTCTACATAATGTTTGAGGTCTTGCACTAAGACATCCCATTGGTCCGTGATAGAATGGCGAATGGTGACGCAGACCCCTATTTGCCTCCCTACGGAGCTCTGTCATTTCCACCCCGGTCCAGAATATGGCATCTGTTTGCCGGGAAGCCCTAGTCAGGGGGCTGACGCACTTCCACCGCACTGTAATGCATCGTTTGGCTAGTAGGAGTAGGGGATCTGTAACCCTTGTAGTGCCAGGGGGGTCTCGGGGACATGCCTATTAGACAGGCTTTGACTGATGTTAACTTTGGTGTGCTTGTTACAGCCGCTGTTGCATTCTGGACTGGCTCCAAGTAGCCTCTCAGCGAGAAGCAATTTCAAAGGACACATTTGAAGTCTGTGGGAGAGTGGTGACAACCGATGCAGCTGCTGCAAGCCCCCGGCAACAGGTGGGCGATTTTCTGTGGCACTAAATAAGCTTAATGCAGGACATGTAACTGTATGAAGCGAAATCTTATGCTTCTGGAGACCCTTTGAGGGGTTCCAAGCCCTCTGCCATTCCTGGTTGTGCTGTGCTCTCTCTTATTGTTCCTCCCATGGCTCTCTGACGGACTGTAGGGCGGTTTTATGGCGATCTGAGCGCTCTATACAGCCAGGTTACCAACCTATAGCCATTCCCCATAGTATGTAGTGCTTGTAATAAGGCATTGGCTCTGGGTCTCTTCCCAGCACCTTCTAAGGGATCCTCTAACCCTCCCATATCAGAGAAACTGGCCTTGCAGGAGGTTGAACTGGGTGTGTAGCATGGGGAACTCCATCACTCACCCTCCTGGTATTGATCACCGAGACCGTGGAGGCCAGCTTCCTCCCACATCTCCAGTTCCTGGGCCATAAGTGAGAGTGGAGGCCAGCATCCTCCCATGTGTGCTATTCCCAGGCCGTAAGGGGTGCTGATTCCCTTGGGTGTCCACACAGAGGAAGCACAGGTGCAAATGGTATTTGTGTCTGTATATGCAAAGCCCTTTTTGCACAGGGCTATAGTGTTGGCCATCAACAGAGGGGTCCGTTTTGTTATTCTCCCTCCAGGGAATAGCAGTTTGTTCAGTGACTGTGTAAAACGCATGCAATGTACTGAAAGTTTGGAGAAATTAACACATTTTTCCTTTATTGCACCTGCTTCAAGGAAGTGTTATTTGTTTACACAAAGCCCAATCTGTCTATTTTAGTAGTTTGGGCTTTGCATCAAAAACTTTGGGTGCTTGTGCTGATCCACGCATGTTACACCCAAGTAGCGCCTCGTGACAGATAGGGTGCAAAGGAGCACAAAGTGCTGTGTGTGCTGAGTAAAGACCACTTTTCCAGTGGAAAATACCTTTTGCAACGGAAAGTGAATATCCAGGCATGAAATTGTGCCGCTTTGCTTGATTTTGCCTTCCACAAACCTTTAGTAAAATTGGCCATTAGTGTGCATTCCTGGCTGCTCAACCTTAACCACTCCTAGACTGATGGTGGCAATTTATTAAAAAAGAAACTTTCTGTGTCATGTCTCTTCTCTTGCTTCTCATCTCTCCTCATCTCTTCTAACTCACTCCTTCTTTCTTATCTCTGTCACTTACCTCTAACTCATTTCCTTTTATTCCTTACTCTCTCGTTCTCTCTGATCCCTGGTTTCATCTTAAATCAGCAGTTTGTCCTTTTCACTCACGTGTTCCACTGGGATACCTGGACATGTTCCCTTTTATTCACATTTGTCACTCTCTGCACCCCTTTATTTACTCTCTCTCTCTCCCCCCCCCCTCTCTCTCTCTATATATATATACATATACACATGCACATATATATTTGATACCTAGTGCCGGATGCCACTAGGTAGTTATAGTTAAGACCAAGGGCCAGATGTATCATGAAGGCCTTTTGCGATTCGGAATTTGTGATTTTTAAGAAATCGCTATTTCCGACTCGCAGAATGCCATGTATCACATTTGCGAATCGGTAATAGCGATTTCTTAAAAATCGCAAATGCCATTACCGAATCGCAAATTGCGATACTGGCCCCATTCGCACCTATGGGCCTGTTGGCCCACATCTGCGAATTTTTAGCATTTCCAAAATTGTGATTTCTTAACTAAAAATCGCAATTTTGGAAATGCAAAACACCAGGGTGCTGGGGGCCTAAGGCCCCCTCTGCTGCACCCCAAAATTATTTTTTTCACCATGTAAGGTGCACACATGCCAAACGGGCAAGTGTGCTTTACATGTAAATTTTAAAAATGCATTTTAAATGCATTTTTAAAATTTGCACATGGTTCCCACCAAGTTCAACTTGGTGGTAAATAGCGATTCCTAAATGCCCAAATCGCATTTAGGAATTGCTTCATACATGTGCTAAGGAATCGCAAATAAGGATTCCTTATTTGCGATTTCTTATTTAGAGAGTCACAATTTGCGACTCTCTAAACAGGGTCGCAATTTTAAGGAATCACAATTTTAGCGATTCCTTAAAATTGCATTCAGAATGTCTTTCATACATTCTGAAATGGCTTCTTGCATTCGCAAACGGGCATTCGCACCATTTGCGAATGCAAAAAACCTTGATATATCTGGCCCCTAGTTTCTATACAAAAGGCGTTTTTCGTTTTGCTAATAACTTTGGTGCCATTTGATGAATGTTCTGGAATTTTTCTAAAACAATATGACACTCACTTCAGCGTCTGTCTGAAAAGTTTTGGGGTGATCCATCAAGCAGGGCCAGAAAATGGGGGGGTCCCAAAACGCTTTTCTCTGTGTATTTTTCTATGGGGATTTTGGACAGGAATAGTGCCCAAAACACTGGATGAAATTACACCAAATTTGGCAGAAAGGTAGCTTGTGCTCCAGAAAGCGACCTTTTTGTTATTTGGTGTAAATCTGTTCAGTGGTTTTTGAGAAATGAAAGAAAAAACTAATTTGTAAATATAGAGACACAAAGGCTCCGCGAACTCTCCCAATCTCATGCTGAGCTCTGATTGGCTGCTAACACTTCAACAAGGAAGTGTGGCTTCAGTCGAGTCCCAGAAAAAACAATTAAAAAAGAAAAGGGGCCAGGGTAAGGACACCCTGACCCTTTAGCTCTGGTGCTGGATCCATCGAAATGTTTTGTTAAAAATTGTTTAAATGTAGCCCCCGGTTGGGCTAGGTCCTCGGGGCATTGAAATTTTGAATGCGTAGGAGCCACCTGGCCCCTTGCATCCCTGGTGACCACCAGCTCCACGGGGATAATGTCTTAATGAAATGCGGGGGGCGCCCGCCCCCCCTGCAGTTCCAGGGACCGCCATCACCTGGGGCCAATATTTTAATAAAACCCGGTGGTGCCCGGCCACAGCCCCAGAGACTGCCACCTCCCCGGGCTAATATCTACTTAAAGGGGGCAGAGCCCTCCCTCCCCTCTCCCCCCGCAGCCCCAGGAACCTCCATCTCTCCGGGGCAAACTTTAAATAGGATAGAGGATCCATCTTGGCCCCCCACCTCCTGGGGCTACTTCACATTAGAGGGGGGACGAGCACGCCCCTCATGGAGCTAATAATGGCTCTGAGGACCGCCACCCCCCCAGGGCCGTCTCCTGCTATGTCCTGGATGCCCATCACTGAGACATACCTGTTTGCCCTGACTTGGCAGGAGATTTGACAGTCAAATAGCTCTCATTTGCTGGAAGCGGAGGTTTCCTTTGTTTGCCTGCCTGCAGAGATGCAGGCAGGGAAACAGAGGAAACGTTTGCTCTCACAGACAGGGAGCTGCATGTTTAGCAGCTCCCTCTCTGTGACAGCAATGCCGGCTCCCACAGGAGGCAGGGAACCAGCTGATATCGCAGGACTCTCTCCCCCCCAAAAAATATAATGTTTAGGCCGGTCCCGGGGGTGGGGACCCCGGGCTGAGATCGGCTCGGGGAGGTGGTCCATGCGGCCTCCCTCCACTCCAAAAAAAAAAACATTAACACCTGGGGATTGGGTTCCCAGGAGCCGAAATGGGCCGGGAGAGGGGGGCCATGCGGACCTGCTGTTAACTCCGGCAGCGCATGGCCAAGGCTGTGCACAGCGTGGCGTTGGGTGGTTTGGTTGCCAAAGGCTGTGCGCAGCAGTGGTTGGGTTAATGTATAGTAATGAAAATTACTTTACTTAAAAAAAAAAAAAAACATAGAAATTCCCTGAAAAAAACAAATGTTATGGGGACATTATAGTTAGGAAACAGATTTTAAAAAACATAGAAATTCACATAAAAAATCAAAGGTTACAGGGACGTTATAGTTAGGGGCACACCTTAAATGTACAAAACCATAGAAATTCACCTATTATAGTTAGTTATCTCAAGTAACAATGACTCGCACCCTCACTATGCACTGCTAATTACCCTACAAATTGCGGCACTCATGACATCTTTGATAACATCAGTGTAATATTTGCAGTACATTTTTGTGTGTATAAATATAAATATATATATATATATATATATATATATATATATATATATATATATATATATATATATGTATATATATATATATATATATATATACAATTCTAACTCCCATCCTAAAGCTGTACCTATCTCCCTACCCTTTTTCTCTGCATATCTTTTCTCTTTCAACTTCCCTGTATCTTTCCTTCTGACTACCTCACCTTTCTTTCTATTCCTTATGCCACTCCCACCTCTTATTTCAATTCATCTTTACCTCCTTTCTCTCTACTTCACTTACTTAATCTCTTTTGCTAAACTTTTCTCTTTACCCCTCCATCCTCCCTTTGTCTCCTGCCCACTCCTAGTTCTCTCACTCAGTAGGGTAACTGTCTAGAAAATGAAGTGCACACGTAGAAAAAGAAGAGACGGGGCTGAGCGAAACAGGAACATTTGCTGGAATGGTGGAAATCCTCCGAGCAGAGGTTTGGTTTGCATCTTTGCATTAAGAACACCGGTAGTAAAGAAGATTTATTTGCGATTTTGAAAATCCAGCAACTAAAGTTACAATTTCAAGCACTATGTGCATTAGGTTCATTCAAACATTGTGCCCTAGTACACTAAACATCCACCAAGTTACTCTATAGTGTCTTTTCTACAAAGAGGGTAACTTGCTAATTTGACACTGTATTCCACATGAAATGGGTTCAACGATGCTAGAACCCCGGCAGCTTCAGCTTTCGTCTATTTTTATATGGCCACGTTTCTGAAAACTGAAGATGTAATTGAATCGTATTTGACTGGTAACAAGAGGAATTGAGTATGTTGAAAATCGATAATTAATTCAAAGTTGTTCCAAACAACTAAAAATTATCTTGTTCGAGGCCCCAAAAATCCTTACCACGCGCCTGGTTTCATCTCAAATCAGCAGTTTGTCCTTTTCACTCACTTGTACCACTGGCACACGTGGGCATGTTCCCTCTCATCCACGTTCGCCACCATTATCAAGAAATACCTGCATGCTTTTAGGTGGTAGACATTTTTATCACAGTTATGTCAGGGACAGTCAGAATAATGTCAAGAATGTTCACATAATGTAGGAAGATTAGCACTAGGGGCTTCTTTGAGCCATGGCTAGCCACAATTATATTAAGAACACCCTCGGCGTCTTAAGGATGGGCATCTTAATGGCAGGGATAAAACATTGTCAACAACGCCCACAATATCTGAACGTCGGTCCACTATTATGGCAGGATTAGTGAAATGTTAAGAGTGAGTCTAGGCCACTATTTGCCATTGATTGACAGAAAAGGCCAGCTGTAATGTTGTAACGAATAACCCCCAATATGTTAGAGATAGGCCACTGTTATGCCAGAGATAGCCACAATATTGCCAAGAACCTTCCATCCATGGGCATGAGGCAGCTTCTATGTCAGGGACTGCTAACATTTTAAAAATGCCATTTAAAGGAGGAAATATGACACTATTGTGCCACAGATAACCACATAGCCAGTGGCAGAGACGTTTTAAGGCATGAACAAAGAGAGCAATGTCCAAGGCCCCCAGCGACCCCCTTGGGAAAGTGACGTTTCTCTCTATTTGACCTCTGTATATTCTGTTATCTAAATCTCTCTACCCTACCCCAACCTCTCTACCCTATCCCTACCTCTCACTCTGTGGCCCACTGTCATTTTAAGGATTTTCGACCACTCCCTCCCCTCGGGGCGTTCACAAGAGCACACAGATTTCAGTCTGTAAGCTCCTGTCTCCTCCTGACTAACCTATTGAGGTGATCTTGGCTGGCGGCTTGGTAATCCTTCATTCCTAGCTTGCATTGTATTTTTGAAACAAGCCTTGTGATGTTAGACCTTTCCACCCTGAGCCCTCGAAAAAAACATCCATTTTAATAATGCCTGTTTGTCTGCACTCGCTGCTGCCTCTCAAATACTGGATGTGCAAGATTGGGATGAAATGAAACATAAACACCTTCCCAATCATAGTGTGCATGTTTTTTACTGCTCTGTCTGACTGCCAGTACAAGTACTGCAGATCATTTTTTGCTCTCCGCTAGTGTAGAGTCCTTCTCAGCCTGGTTACCTGCTAATGAATACGCCACACACAGAGCTATGCATTACATGTCTTTATTCTTCAGCGTTTAACTGCAAATTCAACATTCTAAATTAGCATTCACTGCCCCACGACGTCATTATGCTACCAAGTCCTTCAGGATCCAAAAGGTTCCATCATTCATACTCAGAAAACACAACACCATGGAGTAGTATGTCACTGCTGCAAATTCCACATGAAAGCGTTCCACCTGCAAGTTGATGCATTATAGAGGGGCATTTCCTTCAGGTACTCTAGTCTACAACAGAAAAGACTTTGTGAACAGTCCAGTCCACCTTGAATGCAATCCAGTGGGAGCCAGTAGAAGGATTTTTTAGGGTCCAACCTTGGAGTGCATGCGCTAGCGCATGCGTCTCTCTTGCGAGACTCGGTTGTGTACAGTAAAGGGCTTGGAGCCCACCTGTCGCTTGCCATTTGTTGGCTTGCGTGGCACTCTTCTTTACAGCCTAATATGTCACTGCAGGACAAGCATCATTTCCATTCATCTCTCTTGAGCGTGGTCCAAGTTTTATTTTTTATAGCTAACTTTCTTTTATACTTCCAGGTCATCTTTACTTACTTTCCACTCACGTTTTCTCTTGTTTTTGCTCGTGGGCGCTCTTCTCAAAAGATGACGATTATCTTGTTCGAAATATATTGCAAAGCGACATTGTCTCTTTATTATGTGTAATTTCTTAAATAATGCTTTAACCCATAATCGTACAGAACACCCCAATCCACCCCACTTTACCGCACACAATCCAGCCCACTCCGGTCCAAACGACTCAACCCAATCCAATCCACTCGAACACACCCCAATCCTCCCAACCCATCCCAATCTAATCTGTACCACTCCAATTCGCACAAAGGCAATCAGAAACAATCTGCACCACTCCAAAATAATCTGCCCACTCCAATCCACAACAATCTGCCCCACTCCAGTCCAAAACAATATGCCCAACTCCAATCTTCCCCAACCCAAAACAATCTGTCCAATGCAGCCTGCTGCACTCCAATCCAAAACACTCTGCCCCACTCCAATCTTCCCCACTGCATTCCAAAACAATCTGCCCCAATCCAAAACAATCTGCCCTACTCCAATCTACCCCACTCCAATCTGCCCACTCCAATCTGCTCCACTCCAAACCGCCCCACTCCCATCTGCCCCCCTGCAATCCAAAACAATCCCCCCACTCGAATCTGCCCCACATCCATCTGCCCCACTCCATTCCAAAACAGTCTGCCCACTCAGTCCAATACACCCCTCCCCAATCCGGTCCAGCTCACTCCAATCTACCCCACTTACATCCACCCAACCCCACCCCAATCCAATCCGCCCCACTCCAATGCTATCCACACCACTTCAGTCCAATCCACTCCAATCCAGTGAATCCAATCCACTCCACTCCAATCCAATCCAATTCACCCCAGTACAATATAATCTACCCCATTCCACCACACTCTAATCCAATCCACCCCACCCCAATCCAATCTAATCCACCCCACTCCAATCCACCCCAATCCCATCCGCCTTACCCCAGTTAATTCCATCCCACTCCAATCCACCCCACTCTATTCCAATCCAATCCATTCCACTACCTGAGTCCACTTCAACCCACTCCACCCTATTCGGCCCGCTCCTCTCCATGACACTCTCTGCCACTGAACTGCTGAACTCTACAACACTAGTCCTCCTACTACACTCTATGACATTCCAACAAATCTACTCTAAAACACTCTACTCACCCACTCCACTCTGACACTCCACACCACTTACATTTAGCCATGCTGAACAGCAGCCACACTGGTGTATGTGACGGGTCATACCGGGCCGACCCGCACACCAGGACGACTTGTGCTGCCTCTGCCATATATGACACGGAAGCATCCCAGAGAGCGGGGCTCTCGATTGGCTCCATACCAAAGTCGCGCGACTCAGTGTTGGATAAAGGGGCGGAACCGCACACTAAAGGAGCAGGAGGAAGGATTACATGGAGGAGACCGACGGAGACAACAAGAGAGTCAAGAGCAGAACAGCAGAGGACGAGGAACGAAGACGAGTTGGTAAACGCCAGGACCTGTCTCCAACAACCTGGAGAGCAGCGGGAGTCCAAAGCCGTGTGGATTCGACAGTGCGAGGAGGATCACTGGCCCCGGGAAGCAGACGAATGAGCCTGCCACGCTTCAGGAGAAGCATGGCCAAGCCAGGTACGGCATCTCGGGACGGGAGGGAAAACGGAGCGGGAGGAGAGAGGAGGACAGGGAAGGAAAATCACAGGTATTGTACAAAAGGGGGGGGAAGGGGCGTGAGGAATAAAATAAAAATAAAATAGACAAAAAGAGAGTATGGAAACGAAACGCACAGGGAGCTTAAGAAATAGCGGGGAATAGGTGAGACACGGAAGCAACCTACAAGGAAGGAGGAAAAGAACAGGAACTAAACGTGTATGACACGAATAGCACAGACCAAGAAAAGGAGAGGAAAGAAGACGTATACGAGGGAAGAGAAGTAGAGAACGAAAAGAAAGAAGCCCACCAGCCCAGGACAGAGAGATAATTAAAGAGGGAAGATAAAGAGACCATGGGCATCACCAAAAGGTTGAAGGGAAGAGAGAGGAAGAACCCACAAATAGAGAGGTCCAGGTGTTAAAGGCAGAAGAGTGGAGAGAAGTAGTAAAAGAGGGGAAAGGAATAAAAGAAGGGTAAACAGATACTTACCACTCTTATTTCTTCTTCTATTACTACATGCTTCCCGCAAGGCCCCTGGAAGAGGAAGAAAGAAGAAGACAAGATCATTGGGGAAAAGAAGGAAGAGAATCACCAATACTCACCTATAAGACAATCATCCGAAACCCATTGAACTTGTATAAAGACCAATAAAAACACTTTATATATCAACCAAATCGGGCAGTCTGGTGTATCCGTTCGGCCAACCTGTTACAAGTGGTGTCAGAAGTGGGATATTGGACAAACCCAAATGGAGGGAAAACCCACTATGGCAGATGTTATAGTCCAGCTGGCGGAGGGACAGCGTCATCTCCAGTTGATGTGAGAGCAGCAGATGAAGGACGCTAAAGAGGAGCGTGAGGCCTTACAAACTGCCCTTAAGTCAGGCCACAATCATGGCGAACAACCAGCTCGTTCATGAGACTGCACTCAGTAAACTGACAGAGACCATTGCTCATACAAAGGTGCACCCCAATGTACCAAGTAGTGTGCTACAAAAGTTTCAGGAGCAAGACGATCCAGACTCTTTCTTCCTGAACTTCGAGAGGGTAGCCAGTTCCGCCAGTTGGCCCGAAGACAAGTGGGGTCAATACATTGCACCATTGTTAACAGGACAGTTACAAGCAGCATACCAAGCCATAAACCCTACCGGTACTCTTCCATATAAAGATATAAAAAAGACCATATTAGAAAGGATAGGACTGGACAGCGAGGGTTACCGGTCACGGTTCCGACAAATGAAGTGGCTCCTTCCGGAGAGCCCCCGCACACTTTATTATAGGGTGCAACATGCTGCGGGGCGATGGTTGCATCCCACGGAACGATCATGAGAGGAGATGTTTGACCTTATAGTCTTAGAGCAGTTTTTGGATGCCTTACCCGCTTCCACCTGGAACTGGGTACGCCAACACCCCGGCTTAAGCAATGAAACGGCTATCGAACTGGCTTGCGCCTTCCATAGGAGCCCCGATTTTAAGGCCAACCCCAGTCGACACCCGGGTCCCCCTCCTGTGCATCCTAATATAGGAAGAGGACCAAACCCACGACCCCAGGGTTCCCATGATCCTGAACGAGTGCGAGTACCACATCCACTCCAAACCCCACTTCCTGCAACCGGACCTCAATATTAACATTACTCGGAATGGGGACACATCGCGCGCTATTGCCCACACAAACAAAAAGATATAGAAGAACCAATGGAGATCGGGGGCACTAAAGGAAGGGTGTTCTGGGTAGGAGAAACAAAGCCTACATACACCCTCCCCATCCTACTCAATGGAAAAGAGAGGATAGCGTTGGTAGACTCAGGTTGCAGTCAGAGTGTTATAAGGAAAGACCTGGTGGAGCCCCGACAAGACCTACCCCAGACACATGTTTTAATCGCCTGTGTCCATGGAGACCAAGCCTATTATCCGATGGCTATCATTATATTTCAGTGGAGGGGTGAAGAGGAAAATCTCAGGGTGGGGGTGTTACCACACCTTGAAGAAGACATTATCATTGGGACGGATTATACTGCCTTTACTAAATTATTGAGTAAAGCAGGGGAGGAACATCTGTTAAAAAAATGGTGGGAAGAAGTGCCATACGACCCGGAGGAAATCGAGAACCATTCACTCAAGGAACCCCTAAGTAAAAGACAGAAAGGAATCCAGAGACAACAATATTGGGAAAAACCCTGTGAGAACAACAAGACAACCACAGGAACCATAGGCAAGGTATATACCGTAGCCGGAGACTTTAGACAGAGCCAGAGGGACGATCGCTCCCTAAAGAATGCATGGTAAAGGGCATTGAGTAATGAGGAACCCAGGGTGGGACCGACCTTCCACATCCATAACCACCTGTTATATAGGTTACCCCAGGCTAGTGATGATAGACAAAGACAATTAATAGTCCCTGGTAGATACCGACAACAGGTTATGCAGCTAGCGCATGGGGATCAAGGGGAAGGATATCTTGGGCGTGAAAAAACCGAGGAAGCAATCCTCCGGAAATTCTATTGGCCAGGAATTTACGGGGATATACATAGATATTGCCTGAATTGTCAGAAATGCCAGCTATATAACCCTGTCACACAACCCCCGGCCCCATTACAACCCCTCCCAGTTATAGAAACCCCATTCACCCGGGTGGGCATGGACCTTATTGGTCCCCTCACTCCCTCCAGTAGAGAAAGGCAGTACGTTCTGGTATTGGTGGATTATGCCACTTGAGATCCCGAGGCTATACCCCTCCCCAGCATGCACACAAAGGTAGTAGCCCAAGCAATGATTGAGTTTCTTTCCCGGGTCGGTTTCCCTAAAGAAATTTTAACTGATCAGGGCACCCCATTCATGTCCCGATTGATGACAGAAGTTAGTAAAACCCTGGGAATAAAACAAATCTGAACCTCTTTCTATCACCCCCAAACTGACGGTCTCGTAGAACGCTACAACAAGACCATTAAATCTTTACTCCGGAAAAGCATAGCTGAAGACGGGAGGGATTGGGAAAAGAAACTACCCCTTGTACTATATGCAATACGTACCCATACTCAATCCTCCCTGGGACACAGTCCCTTCAAACTGTTATTTGGCCGGCCACCCCGCACCCTACTCGAAATGTTGGTCGAACAGTGGGAAGAGACAGATGAGGATGCAAAAGGTCTACTGACCTACACTAAAGAATTGAGGGAAAACTTACACTCGGTCTGGGAAAAAGCCCATACCAGTCTCCGTGAGGCACAAGGCAAACAGAAGAAGGGATACGACACTAGAAGTGTGCTCCGCACTTTTAATGTAGGGCACAAAGTATTAGTCCTTCTCCCCACCAGTGAGAATAAACTGTTAGCCCGGTGGCAGGGACCCTATGAAGTGTTGAAGCAGATCAACTCCACAAGATATAAGCTGGCACTGCCCCATAGACAAAATAGAGAACAGATATACCACATCAATCTGTTAAAAGAATGGCATGAATCTGAAAACATAGAAAGGGTCCACCATATAACCACTGATCATAGGGAAGAAATGCCTTTTCCGGTTTTCCCCGCCACCATTAACCAGGATGAAAGCAGTCCCCAAATCAATGCCTTCCTGTTTGAGGAACATAAAACATCACTCACGCAGACAGTATAGTCCTATAGGGATGTTTTCTCCCGGCAGCCTGGCCATACCCAATTAGCAGAACACAGCATCCGTACCAAAAATGAGGCAATAGCAAGACAAAGACCATATCGAGTCCCCGAGGCCAAGAAAATACTAATCGAGCAAGAGATTCAACATATGTTACAGTCAGGAATTATCGAGCCGTCCAGCAGTCCCTGGTGCTCCCCTGTGGTACTAGCACCCAAACCAGATGGATCCACTCGGTTTTGTGTGGATTACCGGAGGGTGAATGACCTCACGTATTTTGATGCATATCCCATGCCTCGTATAGATGAATTGTTGGAGAAATTAGGACAGGCCAAGTATATGTCTACTTTAGACCTGACGAAGGGATATTGGCAGATCCCGTTGAAAACAGGAGACAAAGAAAAAACCGCCTTTTCGGCTCCCTCTGGGTTATATCAGTTTACTGTCTTACCTTTTGGGTTACATGGGGCTCCCACCACGTTTCAAAGATTAATGGATACGGTATTAGGTCCCCACCAAGCATACGCGGCAGCATGTCTAGATGACATTGTGATATTTAGTACAACCTGGTCAGAACATCTCAAACATCTAACTGCGGTCCTACAGGTTTTAAGAGAAGCCAGGTTGACTGCTAACCCAGAGAAATATAGGCTGGGATTCTCCACCATTAGATATTTAGGCTACATCTTGGGTCAGGGACTGGTCTGTTCCCAAGTGGAAAAGGTGGAAGCCATTCAACAGATCCCGGTCCCAACCTCAAAAAAAGAAATACATGCCTTTCTGGGTCTAGTGGGCTATTATAGGAGGTTTATACCCCGATTCCCAACCATAGCTGAACCACTTACTAACCTGTTGAAGAACAAAATACCTAAGACCTTTTCCTCATTGCCAGAGGCCTGTCTGTACAGTTTCGCCTATCTCAAAAATGCCTTGTCTACTGACCTGGTGTTGTGCTGTCCTGACTTCACTAAACCCTTCTATTTGCAAACTGATGCCTCGGACGTGGGGCCCACCATTGAAAAGGAATTTCTGGCCATTAAATGGGCCATTGAATCCTTACGTATTATCTCAGTGGTCGTACCTTCACCCTCCTGACGGATCATGCACCTCTCACCTGGCTCGCCCGCAACAAGGATACCAACTCTCGGGTGCTAAGATGATTTCTCTCTCTACAACCTTTCTCATTCCAGGTGACTCATTCCCCGGGCCGTCTCATGGTGAATGCGGATTATTTCTCACGCCATCCTGTCCCCGAGCGTCATCACCTGACGCTCTCTAGGGGGAGTGTCTGTGACGGGTCGGACCGGGCCGACACGCACACCAGGACGACTTGTGCTGCCTCTGCCATATACGACACGGAAGCATCCCAGAGAGCGGGACTCTCGATTGACTCCATACCAAAGCCGCGCGACTCAGTGTTGGATAAAGGGGCGGAACCGCACACTAAAGGAGCAGGAGGAAGGAATACATGGAGGAGACCGATGGAGACAAGAGAGTCAAGAGCAGAACAGCAAAGGACGAGGACCGAAGACGAGTTGGTAAACGCCAGGACCTGTCTCCAACAACCTGGAGAGCAGCGGGAGTCCGGAGCCGTGTGGATTCGACAGCGCGAGGAGGATCACTGGCCCCGGGAAGCAGACGAATGAGCCTGCCACGCTTCAGGAGAAGCATGGCCAAGCCGGGTACGGCAACTCGGGACGGGAGTGAAAACGGAGCGGGAGGAGGGAGGAGGACAGGGAAGGAAAATCACGGGTATTGTACAAAAGGGGGGGGGGGAAGGGGCGTGAGGAATAAAATAAAAATAAAATAAAATAGACAAAAAGAGAGCACGGAAACAAAACGCACAGGGAGCTTAAGAAATAGCGGGGAATAGGTGAGACACGGAAGCAACCTACAAGGAAGGAGGAAAAGAACAGGAACTAAACGTATATGACACGAATAGCACAGACCAAGAAAAGGAGAGGAAAGAAGATGTATACCAGGGAACAGAAGTAGAGAACGAAAAGAAAGAAGCCCACCACCCAAGGACAGAAAGATAATTAAAGAGGGAAGATAAAGGGACCACAGGCATCACCAAAAGGTTGAAGGGAAGAGAGAGGAAGAACCCACAAATAGAGAGGTCCAGGTGTTAAAGGCAGAAGAGTGGAGAGAAGTAGTAAAAGAGAGGAAAGGAATAAAAGAAGGGTAAACAGATACTTACCCCTCTTATTTCTTCTTCTATTTCCACACGCTTCCCGCGAGGCCCCTGGAAGAGGAAGAAAGAAGAAGACGAGATCATTGGGGAAAAGAAAGAAGAGAATCACCAATACTCACCTATAAGACAATCATCCGAAACCATTTGAACTTGTATAAAGACCAATAAAAACACTTTATATATCAACCAAATCGGGCAGTCTGGTGTATTCGTTCGGCCAACCAGTTACAGTGTACAACATGGCAAATCACATTACCAAAGCCAATAACTCTTGTATAGGCAAGACCTATTGCTTTGCCAATGCTTGTTTATGGTTGGCTTACACAAATTGCGGCACATTCTGGCCTGCCGGTTTTGAAGTCTTTGCAACCTGTCAATGGGTTTCTTAGAATGTCCTGTGAAAATGAGATTATACAGTCCCTGTCCAAGAAGTGACTCCGTATATTTTAAGTAATGGAATATCCTCCTTTTCTGTCGCCCTGGCAGAGTTCCTGGCAGTGTTTTTGTCCACTAAATGGGGTTGCAGGTACTCCAGTGATGGACCTCGAGTGTGAACCTATTTACCATCTATCCTGGATGTATGATCTGCACAATACCCAGCTCACTTATCACCTTCAGGGAGCTGCTTGAAGCCACTCAAGGTGGTCCATTTCAACTGTTGCACTACAACATTATCCCCATTAATTGAAATGACTGAGAAGGAAACCATCCTCTAAATACATTCTACAAAACAATATAATATCACAGGTGATGAAAAGGCTCGAGTGCTAAATGGCTGGTTTGAGCTGCAGTGTAAAGCAAAGTGTACCACCTAATACCCTGTAACCTAGGCAATTCTAGTCAGAGGTAAGGGTGTGCAAAGTTATTTGTTAGCAGGGCTTGACATACTTCAACTTCTGGGACCTATAAAAGCAGGTATCACTCTGCAATGGTAAGGGTCCGGAGGGTGGGGACCAAGTGCCTATGAATCTAGAAGGCTAGCCCAAGGCATTGCGCATTGCTAGGGGTCAGTTTTATTTTCCCCTTAAGTATTCTGAGCAGCCCCAATAGCACAGTTCTTGGGTGAACAAGGTAGGCAGATGCTTGGCTCTCCCATGGCAGACGAGCTGTGCTTCCAAGCAGACAGCACTACCTAACAGGTAAGTGTGTGTAATTAGTTGGAGGGCTCCATGTACTTCAACTTCTAAGGCTGATAAAAGCAGGTTGTGATATATCTGCAATTGTGAGCATCAGCAGGATGAGGCCAAATAACCAGAAATCAGGAATGCTGTTCCAAGTCATTGCACCCAGCCTTGAAGTAGTAAGGGGTAGTTTGAGGTTTCCCTAATATGTTCAGAGTTAGTGGATAAATAAGATGAACAGAAACTCCATCCCTCCAGGCCAGCCGTGAGCTGCAGAATCCAGCACTCAACACACTCTACTGCCTGTCTCCCATTCGGAGAGGCTGAAGTAGAAATAGGCTAGAACAAAAATAACACTGCCTGGTTCAAATGCCTTTTACTGCAGAGGTGACAGCAGAGTTAAAGTGGGGCGAGGGAGTAGTTGGGAAAGGACCAGGCAGAGGAGATTATAATGAAATCTAACTTGCGGGGACATACATAGGCTGTTTTCCACAAGGCTTACATGCCGGAGAAGCAGTAGCTAAGACTGAACAAAACGTTGTTGTGATAGCTACAACAACTGAAGCAGGTAAGATTTTTTCACCACATAATTTCTGAAATGTCATTCCCTACTAATAATGAAAGTGGAAATTGTCTGATAGTAGATTCTAGAAGGGAAGAAGGATGGCTCCTCATGTAGACTAGAAAGAGTAAAGGTGTCTGGGCTCTAATAGTATGGGGCTCGCATGGATGGGTGAGGACAGAAGGGTAACATGGGTCATGGCAGTTTGTTCTTGTCCTGTCAGAGCAGCAACAACCAGGTGTGGGGTGGAGGTCTGGCTAGGGTCTGAACCATTTCCTTACTAGGGTCATCCCCTTTGGGAGCCTGTGGCTACGAGTGGTTATTGGAGCATGAATCCCCTCTCAAAGTTGTGACCTCCTTTTGTCTGGAATCTGGGCCTTTTTTCTAACATTGTGTAGCTTCAGCTTAGGTTGTCAACCTTGATTGCACTTTCCTTGCTCATGGGGTGTATTTTTACAGCTGTAGGGAGTATCCCTACTGTTATAAAGGTGCATGTTACTAATTTACACTGTTGCACATTTGGCATCGGTTTACTCATCTGGTCTCATCTTTGCTTTGCACGGTTTGCCATATGGATTACTGGGCTTTCTCTGATTACCTCTTTTTGTTTTGTAGTTTACACGCACACAGCTCTGCTACCATTACGGCTATGCTAGTGCTGTGTAGCTGCCTATATGTTTTAGTTCCCCAAATTAACTACTGAACACAAACCACCCGGGTCGATTGCTGCCCCTTTCCCTACCGTTAGCCTAATGCAAACCTTGAAACGTAGCACAGGGCCTGCATTCTGAATGATATCTGTCATATAATTACAAAATAATGTGGCTGCCTATCTCACACGCTCCCTTCTCCATCACATTACTGGGAGGTGTGCCCCAGAACAAGATAAAGAGCACATCTTTGGCGTCACTGACACAACACGAAGATGCTTCCCATAAAGGCTCACAAAAAATCACAAGAAAATTGAAAACTCTGCCAACCACAGGTGCGCTTCCTCACCTAACAATGGAGTATGAAGCACTATGTGAATTATACAGTGCAATGCATGATACTTAAGAAAGTTTGGATGGTGAGAAAGAGGAAGTTGTTAAGAGAGAGAGAAAGAGAGGCGGGTCGGAAAGTGTGAGAATTGAGTAAAAAAAAGACAAAAGTGAAATGGGAGAGAGAGTAGGATGATAAGGGGGAGGACGGTGAAAAAAGAGGCAATCAAGAAGGGAGAATGATGACAGACAAAGGAGGAGGGAGATGATAACAGAAGTCTTGAAAGTTTTAGGGAGTTTGTATACACAGACAAGGAGGATAGAGAGAGAAGCCAAGGCTCGCATCACTGGGTGCACTGTTCCTTCGACTGGGTGGTCCCTATTACAATGAATTTGCAGCCAACAGGGAAGCCTCAAACGTATGCCTGCCCACGGTTACTGCGGTAGTCACACCACAGACATCCTGCCTTCAGGGAGGATGCCTGTGGGGGTCCATAGAACTCCATATCCTCTGTGCCAAGGGTCACCTATGGCGGTGATTGTTCACCACCTCAATAAGGTGCAGACTTAATGTGCCAGTTAATGCACCTCCTGACAGCTCCTTTGCCATTGTTCCTGCATCTGCAATACAAAGTGGGTGCAGAGGCAAAGTGTTTCCTTATTCATGTGGGACCACGTCCACTACTGAAGCACTACAAGTGTGCCTGCACAATTTCTATTACAGCAGGAGCTGTGCAAACGTCTGTGGATCCTCTATAACAGGGGTCTTCAAACTGGGGTCGTGCCCCCCAAGGGGGGCCTCAAGTGATCTCGGAGGGTGGGGAGGGTGTCAGCCTCTGGCCAAAAGAAGCATTATGCAGATAACAG
Source organism: Pleurodeles waltl (assembly GCF_031143425.1). Lineage (NCBI taxonomy): Eukaryota > Metazoa > Chordata > Amphibia > Caudata > Salamandridae > Pleurodeles > Pleurodeles waltl. The sequence goes on from NC_090440.1 coordinate 1,696,130,968, forward strand.
TGTTTTGTTTTAAGCAGAAAATAATTTGTTGCATTTTTTTAAAAAAAAGGTAACAGAACTTATCTGCAATGGTTAAATAGGTCCAGACTTCTTTAAACATTGCCAAATTAATTGATTAATTATGAGAAATTCTGAGCAGGCTGGATGATTTTCTTTTCCCACTGGGGGCGTGGCATTAAAGTTTTTTTTAAAACACTGCTCTATAATAACAAAATGCCCAGGGGGCACAGTGGGCACATAAACTTCTTGAACCCCCCTCCTCCAACATATGCCTACCCTAGACACACTACAGTAGTGACACCACAGACATCCTGTTTTCAGGGAGGACTCCCTATCTCCTGTTCCAAACCCTCCCCTCACCTGCATCTTTAGTAATAAGACGCCAGAAGGAGTAAGAAAGGTGGTGAGAACAGAGAAAGCGATCAGGATGGTGAGTAAGGGAAAGAAGAAAGAGAGCAAATGTTTGTTGGAAAAAAGTGACGGGAGGTGTGTGTGAGAAAAGGTCTCTTTTGTCATGGTTAGCCCCCACTTTTTGCCTGGTATTTGATGTAGTCTCAAAGTTGTAATTGCCCAGGGCCCCTGAAACCAGGTTCCCGGGCCAGATCTCTTTCCCTAAAACTGTTGTGAGGCATTGGCACAATTGGCAACACCTTTAGCTGCCACTAGAAGCCCCTAGTAAATGGTACTTAGATACCCAGGGCATGGGGAACTAAGGGTAGGCCCCTGAGGGCAGCTGCACAGATTGTGCTGCCCTCTAGGGCCATGCATCCAGAAGGACCCAGCACTGTCATTGCAGGCTGAGTGTTCTGATGCAGTCTTAAAAGACAAACTCGACATGGCACACAGCCTGTGTGCCCTGTCCACTGAACACTGCATGCACTATAGGCTGGATGCACTATACTGTATGTAAGGGCACAGATGCATGAGCAATATGCCCCTGCTGTGTCATTGTCAAACCTGGGACATAGTAGTGAGCTGGATCCTGAAATAGTGGACCAGCTTCCCAAGAGAGAGGGCAAGATTACTGGGGAACCAGCTTCAAAAAAGATCCTAGATCAGCCATAGTAAGTGAACAGAGCAGCCGTTTTAATACATGTGCTGGTCACTGGTCAGTACAAGTTTCACAGCTACATGATAACTACTCTAAACCCTGGGTTGTTTGGTATCAAACATTTCGGAAAGATAAATCCAAACTGGTACCAGTACTGGATTTATTACAAAATGTACCCATGGGTCACCTTAGATGTGCCCCTGCAAAATCTGACCACCCTGGCATGGTTGCTGGCTGGTCACAACCAGTCTCCCACCACCAGACAAGATTCTGAGTCCCTGGGGTGAGAGATCCTGCTCTCTGGGACCCAGAACACAGCCCTTCCTGGGTTGAAGTGCTAACATCCCTTCCCTCAGTAATGTGCACAGCCCTCCTAGCGAGCTTCAAAGGGCTTGCTGCCCTTGAAACTCAACCCCCAGGCCTACTGTTAGCAGCAGATGGTCACTTCCGTTGCAAACCACCACTTTAGGCGGGAGCAACAGTGGGAAAGCAGACAAAGGACAGGAGGAGTAGTCAGTCCTGGCTTGCACCACGCCTAAGGTGTTGCATGCGAGGTGACTTCTCCATTTCATTTTCCTCCATCTTGCATGGAAGGAAAATAGCCAATCAGGTGTAGAGAACTGACCTCTGCCCACAGGAAGTGGTCACTTAGTGGGTGTAGCCACCCTATGGTAGATGACCTATTGGTCACTACCAGGTACCCCCTAAAACGCCCACTAAATATAGTATTTAGTGGGCATCCCCAGACTAAGAAATCAGATTTGAAGAACAAAAGAAGACCAGTAACCAGTAACAAAGAATACCCAAGGCACGAGAACTGAAGTCCTTCTGCACCAATAAAAGGTGCCAAACCCTGCCTGCTGCACCCAGGACTCGATAAATACCACTGAGGGGTTGCTTGGATGTTGGACAGACTCTACAAGCCCCCAGAGGACCTCCACTCTTCACAAATTGCCAGAGACCTCCCTCCAGAGTGAAGGCATCACTCCACATCATCAAGGAACCAAAGACTCAGTGAAGGCCACTTCACTGACCGGCTATTGACCAAGGAATCAGACACTGCAGCCCATCAGACTGTGAGAACAAACCCTACCAGTGTGCCAAGTTTGGTGGCTCTGCGCCCTCCAGCGGACAGACCGTGAAATAGCCCTAGGTACTGTTCACCTCACATCGCACACCCGGAAGAACAGTCCACACCAGACTGAAAAAGGGCCAGGAGGAAGCCCCAGTCAAGGGACTTCAGGAACCACCTGGACCTCCCACCAGAGTGCCCCTGCTGACCTGCAAGCGACCCTCAAAGAGACCTATCTCCTGCTTCCAAGGGCACCTTTGCGCACAGCTCCTGGGTCACAGATTTGCTCTGCACCCAGCTGACCTGTGCCCTGCACCGAAGATCCAGCTGTGCTCTAAGGGTCCCCCACCCCTCGGGACCTCGACAACCCAAGGGGACCCACTGGGCTTACCTTTAAGTCCGCCTGTAGAGTGCTTTTTCAAGTATTCCCACGCAGTGGCCTGACACCAGCTCCAATGACATTCTGCAGCTGCTCCTGCTGAAACCGGGAGCTGCCTGAACTTCACCATCTGGTCCATAGTGCCCACTGATGACCTCAACATACCTGCAAGAGGAGACATTGATATACGCACTGCCGGATTTGATATGCATTTTTAAAGTATTTCTCATTGATTCCTATGGTGCATAATTATGCACAAAAGGATAACTTTATCTGATAGAGACTTCTAATTGTAGATTCCTTACCTTAGAATGTCCCTAGGCATCAGACTGGATCCAGAGATTTTTCTTCGAGCAGTACCCTTGCATGCCATCAGGTGGCGCGATGAACTCCGCGTCCGTCGTTGGTGTTGTGGTCACCGTGATGACTTTGGGGCCCTATATAAGCGCTGCCTTGGCGTAGTGACGTCAGTCCCTTTCTTTTTGCACCACACGCTGACTCCGAGAGACCTACCCTTTTTGCTTTTTGACCAAATTCGACAATTTTGTCGACTTTTTGGGTGACTTTTGGTGCAGCGAGGATGTCCCCAAAGACTGGTTTCAAACCTGGCAAGGTCTGTCACCGCATGATGTCAGTGACGGATCCACATCGGGTCCATTTGTGGTGTTTGAAGCGCAACCACGATCCAAAGTTGTGCTCCAACTGCCAGGCCATGCACCCAAAGGCTTTGAGGGAGCGGTCCCTAAAGCTAATGGCGGCCCAGCGCTCGACTACGCATCATTCCCGGTCTCGCTCAAGAGGAAGGTCTCAAAACCGTTTGCAGAGTCACCACACCACTTGTCGTCCTCAAAGTCTTCGGGTCATTCAGGTAGGAAGAAGTCGAAGATGCTAGGCATTCTTCGACTTCACCGTGTCACTCGGCTGATGCGACACGGGAGGAGCGTCGACACTCGAGGCCTCCATCCGCAGAGCCTATTTCTGGTCCTGCTCCGTGCCTCCCCAAGTTTTCAGGCACCTCATATTTGGGCAGTCCAACCCTGCTACGGCGCCTTTGGGGTCTGGGAGTTTGGATGGGAGCCCTTTGGGTTCCACGCCAGGGCCTGCAGCCACCGAGGGACCCTCCAGATCCACAACTGTATCCATGCTGAAGCCCGTCGTTCCATTGCGACCTTCCCCGGCGCTGGCTAGGTCATCAACGCTCCCGACATCAGTTGTGCCCATGATCGATGTCGACCCAATCCTGATCTCTGACGACTCGAAGCCGGAACGGCGTCAGCCAACGCCAATTCTGACTTTGATGGGGCCTACTCACCCCAGGTCAGATTCTGACCCTTTTTGTTTGGGGTGCATATACGAGGAAGAATTGGAGGGGTCGCTGGACCCTTATGAATACCAGCTGGATGACCCTAACATGGACTGGGCACAGGAATTGGGGGAGGCCAGTGGTCTGGATACTTCTCCAGATGCTGGCATGCTTTCTTATCCTACCGTGGATACAGCAAAGGGAGCCTCTTACTCTGTGGTGGTCAGTAGGGCGCCTAAGGTCCTTAGCCTCAAGCTGCCCACTGTAGCAGTAAGGACTAATCTCCTGACGGAGGTGCTTCAGCCTGAGGCTTCCACTTCGGAGCCTCTCCTCCCCTTCAATGAAGCCCTCACTGATGTCCTTCTGGGTACTTGGTCCAGACCCAGCATAGGAGCTCCTGTGAATAGGACAATCGCTCTCCGTCATCGGCCTGCCCCGAACAGCCCTAAATTCCTGTCCCAAACACCCCACGCCTGAGAGCGTTGTTATCCAGGCACCCTTATCATCTGGCGCATTCCCTTCCACTCCCCCGATAGGAAATCAGAGACTGGACCAAATTGGGAAGAAGACGTTTTCTTCCTCCAGTCTGGCGCTGCGGTCAGTGAACACTGCATGCCTCTTGGGCCACTATACCCACTCCTTGTGGGATACAGTTACACAAGTTCTACAGCAGATCCCGAAGGAGGCCCAGGCTATCGTCTCCCAAGCCGCTGCTGATGGAAGAGATGCAGCGAGGTTCACTATTCAATGTGGGCTGGACATGACTGACTTTCTGTGTAGATCAGTTGCGTTGACAGTGGCCTTGAGATGCCACACCTGTTTGAGGGCATCTGTTTTTTCGGGGGATTTCCAACGGACCCTTATGGACATGCCCTTTATGGCACCCATCTCTTCGGAGACAAGGCAGCCTCGGCGCTTGAGAGGCTCAAGGAGTCCCATCTACAGCTCAGTCCCTTGACCTTTTGACTGCCCCTGACCCCAACAGTCCACCTTTTTCCCCTTTCATCGCCACGGAAGGGGCTCCCTGTCTCGTTCCTTTCCCAGCCACTGTGCCACCCACGCTACTCAGCCCCTGAATAACAGGGGCGCAGAATCCCACAGGCTGGTGGGACAGGGAACCAGAGGACTGCCCAGTCCACCCCCACCCCTGAGGCAGCCTCCAAACCTTCCTAGTCCGTACCCACATCTCAAACCAGTTGGCAGCAGGATTCGCCATCTCCTGCCCCACTGGGAATCGGTTTTGCAGATCTTCCGAAGAGGCTACTCCCTCCCCTTCGAGACTGCCCCACCGGCCATGCCTATTTTCCTATGGCTGCTTACCGGAGGATCATCTGCTACTTCTCAGTGAGGAAGTCATGGCTATCTTGGCCAAGGGAGCCATAGAGAGGTTCCCTGCACCAGAAGTAGTTTGTGGTTGTTATTCCCGCTATTTTCTGGTGCCCAAAAAGGACAAAGGCTTACATCCTATCCTAGACCTTTAGGCTCTAAATCTCTTCCTCAAGAAGGAGAAGTTCAAATTGCTCACTCTGGCTCAGGTCTTGTCTTCCTTTGACCCAGGAGACTGGATGGTAGCGTTGGACTTGCAGGACGCTTATTTCCATATCCCTGTCCTGGCTGCCCACAGACGCTACCTACGATTCGTGGTAGGTCACAAGCACTTTCAATTTACCATGCTTCCCTTTGGTCTTAACAGCGCCCCTCGGGTGTTCAAGAAAGTGATGGCTCATCTGCACAGCTTAGGGGTTCCAGGCTTCCCCTACTTCGACGACTGGCTGTTGAAGACAGACGCCCCAGAAAGTCATCTGCCACCTTCAGACTACGACAAACTTCCTGCACACACTGGGGTTCACTATAAATATGCCAAAGTCACACCTGACTCCCTCTCAGATGCTCCCTTTCATTGGAGCTGTTCTGGACCCAGTGCGGTTTGAGGTCTATCCTCCCGAAAAGTGAGTCCAGGATATTCAGGCTATGATTCTGATGTTTCAGCCTCTATCCTAGATTTCGATGAGAATGACTCTGAGGCTGTTGGACCTCATAGCCTCCTGCATCCTGCTAGTGACACATGCCAGATGGCATATGCAGGCTCTGCAGTGGGAGTTGAAGTTCCAGTGGGCACACCATAAGGGGAATCCCTCTGACATAGTCCAGATCTCAGAGGGGACTGTGAAAGATCTGCAGTGGTAGTTTTCGAATCAGGATTGGATCAATGGCAGATCCCTCTCCCTTCCCCAACCAGATCTGACAGTAGTGATAAACGCATCACATCTGGGATGGGGCAACCACATGGGAGAGGCTGAGATCAAAGGTCTCTGGTCTCCAGCAGAGTCTGGACTCCACATCAGTCTTCGGAGCTTCGGACGATCAGGCTTGCATTGAAAGCATTCCTTCCCTCTCTCAAAGGGAAGGTGGTGCAGTTGTTCACGGACAACACTACCGCCATGTGGTACTGCAAAAACAAGGCAGAGTAGAGTCCTGGACCCTATGTCAAGAGGCCCAGTGCCTCAGGACATGGCTGGCACATCAGGGCATTTTCCTGGTGGTTCAACATCTGGCGGGCTCTCTGAATGCCAGAAAAGACGAACTCAGCCGTCGATGCATAGTCGATCACGAATGGCATCTCCATCCGGAGGTGGCACAAGGTCTCTTTCAGCAGTGGGGAGAGCCTTGGTTATATTTGTTTGCCTCCACAGAGAACACGCAATGTCAGCTGTTTTGTGCGTTGGAGTTTCCAATGCGCACAATGCGGCACTTGCTCAGCAACACTTTTGTTTCTACGGTAACTCAGGCCTTCTTTATGCCTTTCTGCCTATCCCACTACTGTCCAGAGTTCTGAAGAAGATCAAGAACGACCAGGTGAAATTAATCCTTGTGGCTCCAGACTGGGCACGGAGAGTATGGTATCCAGAGCTACTGAGCAGGGCCACAGATCCTCCAGTCAGACTGACTCTGCGGGAGGATCTTCTGTTGCAGCAACAGGGGATGGTCCTCCATCCGAACATGTCCAATCTTCGCCTTCATGTGTGGAGATTGAGCAGTGGCAGCTGACGGCTTTTGACCTTCCACATGAAGTCTGTGATGTTATTTTGGCAGCCAGACGGCCCTCCACCAAAACAGTGTACACCTGTCGTTGGCATAAATTTGTGGCATGGTGTACCAACAAGTCTGTTGACCCCCCTCTCTGCTCCTCTCTCTGAGGTTCTTTTGTTCATCCTCTCTTTTGCCCAGCAGGGCTCTCCTTTGGGCACTCTTAAAGGTTACTTATCAGGTATTTCAGCCTTTCTTAGATTGCCAGACCAACCTTCTCTTTTTAAGTCTTCTAGTGTGGGTAGGTTCCTTAAGGGACTCACCCATTTGTTTCCTCCCACTCTGTTTATCATGCCTCAGAGGGACCTCAATCTTGTTCTTACTTACTTGATGTGTGCTCCCTTTGAGCCATTGTTCAATTGTCCTTTGTGCCTCCTTACTCTTAAAACTACATTTCTTGTGCTCACAGAGTGAGTGAGCTTCAGGCTCTTTCTTCATAGCCCCCATGTTTGTCTGTCTTCCATGACAAAGTGATTCTTCGTACGAGGGCCTCTTTCCTTCCCAAAGTAGTCACACCTTTTCATATAGGCCAATCCATCACTTTGCCTACTTTTTACAACCCCCCCACATTCTTCTCATGAAGAGGAGAGACTCCACCGTCTGGATCCAAAAAGAGCATTGGCATTCTACCTCAATCGTACCAAAGATTTCCAGGTAGACGATCAACTCTTTGTTGAATATGTTGGTGTGAAGAAAGGGAAGGCGGTGCAAAAGCGTACCATCTCACGATGGGTACTACTTTGCATCAAAATGTGCTACAATTTGGCCAAGAAGAAACCTCCTGAGGGCTTGCGCGCTTTCTCCACCAGTGAATTCCTATCCTGGAAATCTGTCAGGCAGCAACGTGGGCATCCCTGCATACGTTTAAAAAGCATTACTGCCTGAACAGTCAGGTACGTAGAGATGGCTACTTTGGTTTTTCGGTCCTGCAGGACTTCCTAGTATGATCTTGGTTCGCAGCCCACCACCGAGGATGATATTGCTTGGGTATCTAGTCTAAGATAATGAATCTGCAACTAGAAGTTTCTATCAGATGAACAAGTTACTTATCTTCGGTAACAATTTATCTGTTAGACACATACTCTAGTTGCAGATTCCTTACAGACCCACCCATCCTCACCGTGTGCAAACTGATTTCTACGGACAGGGATTCCCCTTTCAGGGCCTTAGTTTTGATGCACCATTTCCTGTGTTCTTCATTGATCTGCACTTTGGTGTCGAAAGTCGTGAAAAGAAACTGACGTCACTACACCGAAGTGGCGCCTAAAAATGACCCTGATGTCATCACGGCGACTGTGACGCCAACGACAGACACGGAGTAGACTGATGCCACCTGACAGCACCCAAGGGTACTGCTCGAAGAAAAATCTCCGGATCCAGTCTGATGCCTAGGGAAATTCTAAGGTAAGGAATCTGCAACTAGAATATATCTCTACCAGATAAATCATTACCAAAAGTATGTAACTTGTTCATTAAAACTTAAAATATTCATAACTTGAAAAGTACTTACCTGATTTTTATGATATTGGTCTTAAGATTTATATAAAAATCTGAAGTATTTTTGTAAATTGGTCTCGAGTTATTCTTTTGAGTGTGTGATCTCACTTGTTGATAGTGTGAGTACAACAAATGCTTTGCACTTCTCCAAGATTAGCCTAACTGCTGGACCAAACTACCATAACAATTAAGGCATTAGGTGGTCTATTTGTTATGCCTGTAAACTAAGGTGTGGTTGCCTGGCCCACCTGCACAGTGTGCCTAGCTTTGCAAACTACAGAGGGCCAGCCTCCTATAGGGCGCATTTTTATAAATTTGCATTTAATTCTGCTTGGCTTTGAAAGGGCACTATCCATGCTGAATGGAAAGACTCTAAGTGAAGTAATCCACCATGCTTAAAAGGGTAAGAAGGGAGAAAGGAAAGAAGGGAGAAAAAGAGACGAATGAATTAAAAGCAAACATAAATTAAGACTGGCATAAAAGGGGACGTTGGAAAATGAGCAGGAACATATAAAAAGCAAGGCGAAGTATGAAGTCAGAAACACTAATGATATGGGAAGTGCGACTCTCCTGTTCTGACCCCCTGAAGAATCTCTTTCCACTCCGAGGGGCCGGTATCAAGAAGTCTGCGGCCAAACCAATTCCCGGCAACCGCACGTTTATCTGTAAGAGCGATAAATGTACCCGGGAGGGGAATCTAAATTTACCAGAAGAGGAAATCCCCGGAGAGGAGCAGAGGCCCCCAGAAACAGCACTCATTGGAGGAGAAGAGAGGGGAGCAGCAGGCAGAGACCAGGGTGGAAAATGTAAGAGCAAACAAGGCATTGCACTCAGCAAGCTGAGAGGATGCCAGGGGGCTCTCAGTGCGCGCGGCAGCAGCACTGCTCACTTCCTGTTACAAGCTCGGGCCTGCACGGCCAGTCTCTCTCCCTGGCCATTTCACTGCTCACTTCCTGTTACAAGCTCGGGCCTGCACGGCCAGTCTCTCTCCCTGGCCATTTCACTGCTCACTTCCTGTTACAGGCTTGGGCCTGCACGACCAGTCTCTCTCCCTGGCCATTTCACTGCTCACTTCCTGTTACAGGCTCGGGCCTGCACGGCCAATCTCTCTCCCTGGCCATTTCACTGCTCACTTCCTGTTACAGGCTCGGGCCTGCACGACCAGTCTCTCTCCCTGGCCATCTCCCTTTAAGTATCTCCACATTTCCTTGTCACTCCAATGCTTTTCCTTCCATGCCGTCATATCTGTCCTCTCTCTGGCTTTCTCCTCACTTTTGTTGCCTGCTATAACTTTACCCTGTCCTCTCACTACTCACTCAACGAGAAACCTGCTGTGAGCCTGCTGGCTCAAATCCCGAGCCACAAACTAACATGCAACAGCCTGAGGCCCTCCTACGCTGCACTGTTATTTCAGAGGATATGATCTGCAGCTCTCCTGTCACAGGAGTTATCAAATTGTGATGTTCACTAGCCTCGTCTGCCTTAATAAATTCAAAGCTAAGTGTTGCTTAAAGCCTCAAAAGTTGGGTGTTCCGATTTCTGAGCTGGAATCTGTAGTCTTCTTGTGCTAACAGGCCTTAAGGTCTGCTGCAGCAAACCCCACAACTGTTGATCAGCAGGAGCCCATGAAGTGTGGGGCAGTGGCAGAGAGTGACAGCAGGAAGGCATAGACAATTACAAGGTACGTTGGCAGAGGTCGACAAGGGGCCCGGGGGCTCCATTTCTGTGAGTACAATTTGCAGTGCGTATGCGGAGGGGCGAGATCGAATGTAGCAGGGACCATGGCCACGCCTGTCACATTGTCGAAACTATGCAACATACGATGTACATAACTAATCCTTGTTTTGCAAACAAAAGTGAAGCATAGAAAGGGGTGAAACTTTTGCATGACTCACTCACGGAAGTGCCCAGCTAGTACCCCTTGTACAGCACAGGGGTGGGATTAGTGAGGCACAGTTAATGACAGCGTAAAAGCAATAGTGCCAGAGCGAGAGACAGGACAATAGGCAAGGCACACATAATATGCATGAAGGCCTAGCGTTAATCAAGGGCCTCAACGTTTTATGTATGAATATGAATTTAGTGCACCTACTACACAATCCACCCACCACCTGCTGCATAATTTGCAGATTTTTAAGAAAAGAAACGTGTTTCTAGCTCAGAAATATTAAATCTTATTAAACTTGCTTCACAAACTGTGCAACGCTGCAACAGATTTGTTGCAAAAGGTAAATGATCACCTTTCAGCTGTTGATTGGCATGTTTGGCCATTTAAGAGGAGGCTCATTTGCCCAGAAAGCATACATATCTCCAGCTGATGGACTCTAGGGAGGTACTTTGCCTGCATAAGGCTGCCTTTCAGACAAGGAGGAAAAAATAATTGCTTTGTTGTCATGAAAATATCTTGTGTCTCTATTCACTCTGCTGTCGAATCTTTGTATCTCAGAGCTAGATCTTCTATCAGTTGTCACACAAAACTGTACGTTCTGTGTTGTGTAACGGGTCACTTTGCTCTGGTGTGCCAGAAACAAGTCACTGGTATTATGTCTATTTGTATAGCACACTAATCTCCCGTGAAGGCATACAGGTGCTTGAGCAGGCTCGATGGCGAGTGTCCTCTCAGGGTCATTCGAAAAGCCAGGTCTTTAGTTTCCTGTGGAACTCTAGAACTGAGGCGGGGACTCTGATGTCTTTAGTAACAACCTATCCATTCTTTATCATTTAAGGGGCAGCTCTAATTTGCGAGTCCTGGCCCTACAGTTTGTGAAACTTGAAAGCTAATGTATTTACATTTTTGTGGCCTGAGGGTAATCCTTCTATTTGTAGTGTGAGTCAATAAATTGAGGGACACCTGCAGGATAGCTGTGCTGTGTGATGTCCAGTCCTTAAAGGTCTATCTCCTGAGGAACTGGGTTGCTGTATAAAGCCACAACCTGTGCCTCCATAGGGTGCTGGATAGGACTGCTGAGTGAGGTCTGAGCCTGGAATAATGTGTCCTCGTAATCAATCAATTAATTCAACTCACTCTACAAGAACAGAAAAATCCACCCCTAGGGATCGTTCTCAACAATGTAATTCCTTTCCGGCCAGATCCTCACCATTGAAAAATCATGGCTTTGCCCTTAAAAAACAACAGCAGCCTACATTATTAGATGCAACACTTGAACACTACATCACAGGGAAAGACCTACATTCCAGTCGCAGTGTCATTGTGATATCAGTATGGTGAAGTGGCAAAGCAAACCATTCAACCCCTAGCCCTGTATCCCATTTCCCATCCCTTCCCTCGTGTAAACCAGTAAGGCTCCCTGTGGTGAATGAGTGCCCATTGAGCTGAGCCGCTCTTGAACTTAGGAACTGGAAGATATTAAGCGGTATGGCGGGTAATATAGGTTTCTCATTCCATAGGTTCATTACTAATGGGTCTTCATCAGGGCTCGAGACGGTGCAACCCGGCTTGTAATTCTGGAGTAAAGACACATGCATCAAACAAAATGTCTGCATAGAGTGGCTTTAGCAAGGTTCTTATGGTTTCATTGACATGCTTGAGAGAGCCTTCCTATTTATCACAACATTTGGATTAAGGTCACAATAGTATCAATAACATTTTCTTGGATACACATATATCTGCATCATCTCACTCAGCTAGTACACAGTACCTCCAAACGCACCCTTATTTGTAGAATGTCAACGCACCATCTACTCCTGTTCACCATCCCGACAAGTGAATGTCGGCGAATAAACCATTGTTAACGCCTATCCATAAAAGCTTCCTCGTTTTTATAATTTTTATTTCCATTGATTTCAGTTAGGTCACTCTCCAAAGCCACATCGTTTTACCCTCCTTAAAGACCCAAAAGGATGACAAAGATGGTGTGGGTAGAACTCCACCAGCAGAAGGTTGGAGCAGAAAGGCACACACACAGCATTAGCCACTCTACGAAGAAGTTCCCACCTCATAAACAGGTTCATGTATCATCACCCTGAAAAGCCATTATGGAAACAGCTCAGCTCAAACAGCCAACCGCAAAGTGTTTCTGTGAAATGCATGAGGTAGAGACATGGAGCAAGTTCACCACATCATGTTCAGACAATTATGAATGTTTTTCCTTTTATTAATCTATGAAATCCATTTGTGTGGCATAATGTTATGGATATCAGTCATTCTAACTGTATGATTTCAGGAATGAATCAACTGTTAGAAATGTTTAGCTACGAATAACACACTTGACCGCGGTAAAGGGGTATCTAGGGCCTCTACACACTCTTTTACTTACCACCTTAACTTATTGTTGCCCCCAAAGTTGTACTCCTTTGAGCTCCTCCACTCGCGGAATTGAAAGTTCATGCTGCTCAAGATGTTTCTTATTCTCTGCTGTTTACAGGACCTGTCTCTGAGCTGCACAGAGGAGTGAGCGTACACAAACATATACTGAGCAGTGCCCTAAACCCAGGCTTGAGCAGTAGATTTCCCTTGGTAGTGCCCTCACGAGGTTTAGTCGCGCTATGAGCATGTGCCATAGGTAGGATAGCTATGGCAGTGACATTAATCCAGTGTAAAACCCAACAGACACTGTCAGGCCAGACCAGTGCTCCCAGAACAAGCACTGGCAAAGCCAGTAGGTCTCGCCTATGCAAAAGCTACTGGCTTTGCCAATGTGCTTTAGCGCTGTTGTTCACCAGTGTGGCTACTGTTCAGCATAGGTAAAAGTTAGTGGCATAGAGGAGAGTGTCATGGAGTGTCGTAGAGTGGAAAGGCAAAGAGTGGAGTAGAGTATATAAGAGTGGAGTGGCAGAGAGTGTCATGTATTGGAGTAGCATAGGGTGGAGACACGCAGCGTGGCATACACTCGAGTGGCATAGAATAGAGTTGACTGGTGTAGGGTGTTGCAGAGTATACTGGGGTAGAGTGCAGTGGCATTGAGTGCAGTGACACTGAATTTGGCGGCGTACAATGCAGCGTCATAGAATGCAGTGGCGCAGAGTGGAGTGGCGCAGAGTAGAGTGGTGCAGAGTAAAGGGACGCTGAGTAGAGTGGCACAAATTAGAATGGCGCTGAGTAGAGTGCAGTGGCATTGAGTTCAGTGGCGTAAAGGGCGCAGAGTGGAGTGACAGAGGGGAGTGATGCAAAGGGCAGTGGCGCAGAGTAGAGCCAAGTGGCATAAAGTGCAATGGCGTAGAGTGGTGCAGAGTAGAGTAGCACAGAATGGTGCGGAGTATAGTGCAATAGAGTGCAGTGTTGTAGAGTTGAGTAGTACAGTGTAGAGTGGTGTAGAGTTCAGTGGCTGAGAGTGCAGTGATACAGAGTAGAGTGTCAGAGTGCAGTGGTGACATAGAAATCAGTGGCATAAAGTACAGTAATGCAGAGTAGAATGCAGTGACGTTGAGTGCAGTGGCATAAAGTGTACTTGTGCAGAGTGCATTGGCATAAAGTGCAATGGTTAGGAGCAGAGTGCAGTACTGTGGAGTAGAGTGGCATAGAGTAGATTGTTTCAGAGTGAAGTGGAGTGGTGCAGGGTAGAGTGCCAGTGCACAGAGGGTGGCATCGAGTGTAATGGCATAAAGTGGTGTAGAGTGCAGTGGCCTAGAGTGCAGTGGTGCAAAGTAGATTACAGCGGCGTACAGTTGATTGGCCTTCAGTTCAGGGGCCCAGAGTTGACTGTTAGAGATTAAAGTGCATTGTCATAGAGTGCTATGTTGCAGAGTGGCGTAAAGTACAATAGCGTAGAGTGAAGTTGTGTAAAGTGGGGTGGGGTGGCCTAGACTGGAGTGGTGTAGGCTGCAGTTGCCAAAAGGGCAGTGGTGTAGAGTAGAGTGACGAAGAGTGCATTGGCATAGAGTAGAAGATAGAGTAGAGAGGCATAGCATTAAGTGACGTAGAGTGCAATGGTGTGGAGTGGTGCAGAGTGCAGTCGTAAAGAGTGGTGCAGAGTAGAGTATAGTGCCATAAAGTGCAGCAGCATAGAGTGCAGTGGCGTAGAGTACAGTGGCATAGAGTACAGTGGTGCAGGGTAGAGTGCAGTTGTGCAAAGGCATAGAGTGTAATGATGTAGAGTAAAGTGGTGTAGAGAGCAGTGGTGCAGAGTAGATTAGAGTGGCATACAGAGTAAAATGCACTGGCATAGAGTGCAGTGGCATACATTGCAGGGGCATGGAGTACAGTGTTGCAGAGTGGCGTAGAGTACAATAGCGAAGAGTGAAGTTGTGTAGAGTGGATTGGTGTGGCCTAGACTGGAGTGTTGTAGACTGCAGTGGTGAACAGTGAATTTGCATAGAGTAGGATGGTACAGGGAGAGGCCTAGCATGAACTGACGTAGAGTGCAGCGGCATAGAGTGGAGTGGTGCAGAGTAGAACGCAGTGGTGTGGAGTGGTCCAGAGTAGAGTGGAGTGGCACAGAGTGGAGTATTCATGGTGTTGTAACACACTGGCATTACAGACAGCACATTTTCAATTGAAATGAACATTACATTTGCAAAGACATACAGCTTTACTAATAAAACTATAAAGTGCACAGATGAAAATGTGTGGAAATCACAACACCTAGGTTAATGATTCGTTTTAATCATATTAAAGTATTTGTTTCCAATGCACTTCAGAAATAACAAAAAACGTACTTCATTTGTGCGTTCATAATTCTGATATTATCTGAATTACTTACACGGTTCATCTAAATATTGTCGTGTGCTAGAAAAAACTCTTTCCTACCCCCATAATCCAGCAAGATTGTCACATAAATCCTCTAACTTTGAAGTCAGTGAAAGAAAAGTAAACAAGCGCCCTTGGAAGACAGCGCCAAATGTGACGAGATAAGAACAATATTTGAGGGCCTGTTAACAGAAAGCGTGTTCATGAAAGAGTACAGAAAACATGGTCTAGGCAACAGGAGAGACAAACTGAACCTGGAGAGCCTAAAGCACTTTAAGCCAACAAATGGACAGCCAGAAAGTGTGAGTTACAAACCACGAAGCCAATGGTAATCAATGAGCAGAATGCATTCCTAGGCCAACTTTCTGAAAGCCCCCAAGATGTTTTTAGCAAGCCAGACAGCTACGCTGTCTAGTAGGGTGCGACCTAAAAAGCATCTATAAAGGGGGGCAAACCCCACAAGCTCTCTATGGGCCAGATGTACCAAAGGGTTGTTCCCATTGTGTGTCAATGAGAAAATGTGTTCGTACATATGGCCCTATGTCCCCACAAGCTGTCTATGCCCCTGATGGTTTTATACAAATAGTGTGGCCCACGGTGAGAGTGCATGGCACTGCCAGAGATCATAACTGGCAACAAGACTCGTTCTAATGCCACAGCCACCCTAGAAGGAGAAACTGCCAGTGGCCATTCACTTGTGCTAAACGCTCACAGTGGATATGCTATTAAACTTTTAATGAGTTTTTATCTAGCCGAGTGTGTTCTACCTCGGGGGCACACACAATCAAATCTAGTGGAAAAAGGGTATATTAATAATATGCGCACAGTGCACCGCTCCTGCTGCTTAGATATGGTAAGTGGACCAGTGACGGATGCTCCATGTTATCAACAACTTCCCCTATGCATACATTCCATCCACTCATCTAGAACACTGCACTTCCTTTTCCTTTGGCACTGGCCATATTTTGACATCCTTGTACCTCCTTCAAACACTGTCCTACAATTACAATTGGCATTACTCTATTCCATCTGCGGAAAGGCCAAGGATTGACTGAACAGGTAGTCTGAACACTTGCAGGCACTGTAAGAACTCTCATTGCCTTCATCTTCAGCCCTGGAGCTCGCATACGTGCCCTGTAATAGATACTCATGACCTGAACTCACACTGACACATGGAGGTGAATCAGTTCCCAGTACTATACAAGATATGTAAGTTGCATCAAAAAACTACAGAAAACACATCTGGAATAAGCACTTCATAGGCAGTGGAAGATGACATAAAACAAGTGCAAAGTAAACAGAGACTTAATTGCTGACACTGTTTACCTTAAGACGTTTTACAGTCATTGTTCAGAAGTTGATCAGTGTTTTTGCCTTTAAAGTTGAAGATATGAAAATAGGTCCTGATAGGGAATCATTTCAAAGTCAGTTTTTAAATATTACCAGCTCTGCACACAGAGTACAAATAAGTGAGAAAATGGTAAGTTAAAAAAACAAAGAGGCCACGTAATAAAGTGTGAGAAAGAGCATGCATTCTGGGGGGGAAAAAAGGTGCATGAGAGAGGCAACACAAGACAGAGTGGCAAGCAAGACAGAGTGAGAGTAAGAGAATGAGTGAAAGGGCGAGAGAGCCCAAATAGATGAGAAAGGGAGCAAGATGTAACAATGGGTGAGAGAGAGAGAGAGAGACAGACAGACAGAAGAAGCAGGACTGAGTTGCTGAGAGAGAAAGATAAAGATAAAACAATTCAAAATGCACTAACCTACTTCTTAATGGTCTGGCTTGACAGTACAGCTGTAGCCAGACAATTATGTGAGCATGAATAGAGATGGGCTTTGGCTTCGGCCACATGCTGGGAGCCAGGAGTACATGTTTTGATTGGGTAAAGGTTGCCTGCCTTCCACGCCACTGTTATAATTTTTCAGGGGCACACATATGACATTGGAATGATATTAAAATGTCTTAGAGAATTTATGCTGTTTTTCTGTGGCACAGATAGGAGGAGAAGGCCAATCATGAACTCACATGGATTTTTAGGTCTGGCTTGACAGTGCAACTGTCACTTGACCTTTTAAACTACACAATATTATTCGATTTGTTTTTTTGATCCACACAAATACATACCTATTCCCAAGCTATTTACTTGTAATGTGTCACATTACCATACAACATTCCTTTAAAACCAGACCTTTTGGAATTGTCAGTGCTTGTTATTGAAGTTGGTGCAGCAGATGAAAGTCTGTTTGGTGTGCACTGTGCAAGAGCAGCATGCAGAGCAGCGAGAGTCAGTCTGCCCAGGCTCCGCAGGATAGGGCAGCGGTACAAACCTTGAAAGCAGCAGCTGGGCACAGTTCAGCAGAGGCTCACAGTCAGTGGTGCTGGAACAGTTTACAGAGAGGCGGTACTGCCATCAGTGTTATATCACTAAACTCATTTGAAACTATGAAAAATCCAAGAGGTGAATAAACAATACGTATAGTAACAGAGGCACACCCATTTAGCAGGATCGTGGTAAGGGTGGTTTCATGTTGCCAGTGGTGCATTTTGAAGCACACATCACAAACATTACCAAAGCGTGGTGTGGCAGAGTACATTTACAGGCAGCACATCTTCCATTGGAATGGCCATTAAGTTGTCACAAACGTAGTTGTACTGATAAAACTATATAGCGCACAAACAATAATGTTTGGGACTGGGGTTACAGCACATATTTATCTTTTGCACATTACACAGTTGAGTTTCTTGCTTTGTTTGATCCTAATAAGACCTCTGTTTTTATCATGCATCAACATTACAAGAAAAAATTACTTCATTTGTGTTTCCTAACTGCTGATATATTTTTGTATAGATTATTTGCACATATTCAAATTTTGTTTCGGAAAAAATAACATCCTACAACCTTTCCATTCACAAGTCATGTACCCCAGCAAGGTTGTCACATAGTTCGCTTAGCAAAATCCTCTCACTTCTCAGTTAGAGAAAAAAAGTAAACATCAATCTCCATGTTAAAAGAATAAGCAGCAATTTGTCAGATGACATAGCATAACATATGACCTCTGTCTTTGAAAGCACAGCAAATGTGACAAGATACAAACAAAATGTAAAGTCATCTTTACTGCTTATTCACCTTCTGACGTCCAGCATGGCTATTTTGTGGGCGCTGCAGCACCCCCAGCACTCCTACTTCCAATGCCTATGCTCATATTCACACATGTTGCCAGTGGCCCCACACATGGAATACCACTGCTTATAACCGTGGCAAAGGCTTCCTCTGAATTCAAGGAGACAGTGAGGCGCCCAGGCCCTGAACAATGTTTCATCAAGAAAGGGGACCGACTCCGAGCTCAGTGACGATGGCCCCCATGTCCTCATTACCCAGAGTGCTGAGGGGCACCTCCCCATGATCTGGAGCAGGGTGCCCAACAGTGGCGGCCGGCAGCTTTAGGAGGGAGGGGGGCGGGCGGGGCACACACACACACACACACACTCAGGCCCATATTTATACTTTTTGACGCTAAACTGCGCTAACGCAGTTTAGCGTTAAAAAGTTTTGCGCCGTCTAACGCCATTCTGAAGCGCCATGCGGGCGCCGTATTTATGGAATGGCGTTAGACGGCGCAATCAGACCGGCGCTGCCTGGTTTGCGTGGGAAAAAACCACGTAGACCAGACAGCGCCGGCGTAGGGGGAAAATGGCGTATGGGCGTCTTAAAATGGGGCAAGTCAGGTTACGTCGAAAAAATCGTCTTAACCCGACTTGCGCCATTTATTTTCGACGCCCATCCCCCATCAACATGACTCCTATCATTGTAAAGATAGGAGTCATGCCCCCTTGCCCAATGGCCATGCCCAGGGGACTTCTGTCCCCTGGGCATGGTCATTGGGCATAGTGGCATGTAGGGGGGCACAAATAAGGCCCCCCTATGCCACCAAAAAAAAATATAAAAAATAAAAAATTATACTTACCTGAACTTACCTGAATGTCCCTGGGGTGGGTCCCTCCATCCTTGGGGGTCCTCCTGGGGTGGGCAAGGGTGGCAGGGGGGGTCCCTGGGGGCATGGGAGGGCACCTGTGGGCTCATTTTGAGCCCACAGGCCCCTTAACGCCTGCCCTGAGCAGGCGTTAAAAAGTGGCGCAAATGCGCCGTTTTTAGCCACGCCAACTCCCGGGCGTCTCTTTTGCCCGGGAGTATAAATACCACGTAAAGGCCTGGGAGTCATTTTTTAGACGGGAACGCCTCCCTTGCATATCATTAACGCAAGGAAGGGGTTCACGCTAAAAAATGACGCACATTTCGGGAACTTTGGCGCTATTCGCCTCTAACGCCATAGTATAAATATGGCGTTAGTTGGCGTTAGTTTTGCGTCGAAATTGCGTCAAAAAAAACGACGCAATTTCGGCGCAAACGGAGTATAAATATGGCCCTCATTCTTTCACACACAGACACGCACGCACATCCATTAACAACACTCATACGATTCAAACATGCATGCACGCACCAAACATTAATTTTAAAACATCACACACACTCATTCTTTCACACACACATGCACGCACATCCATTAACAACATTTATACCATTCAAACATGCATGCACGCACCAAACATTCAATTTGAAACATCACACATATACACACACACACACACACACACACACACACACACACACACACACACTTACCTTCGGCCTCCAGGTCCCAGGAGGGTTGGGACTGCTGCCTTCCCTCATTGGGTCAGCCAATGAGGGAAGGCAGCAGTCCCAGCCTCGTCACAGAGTGGGATGGGGTCAGTGAGACTGCTGACCCCACCCCACTCTGTGACGAAGTGTCACTGATTGACACACGCCCTGGGCACTTTAGGGCTTAAACTGAAGCGCCCAGGGAAAGTGTCAATTGGTGACGCTTTCCTCGTCACCCAGGGGAGGGCCTCGAGGCTCCTTTGCTGGGCCGAGGAGGTCACGCCCATAGGAGCTGTGATCTCCTCAGCCCAGCAAATTTCAGCTCAGGCAGCCAGGAGTCTGCGCAAATCGCGCATGTCTGCTCCTGGCTGCCTGACCTGAACATGAAGAGTGTCTGTCAGGCTGGCCTTTGTTCAGCCTGACAGACACTCTTCATGGGGGGCAAAAGGTGGGGGGGCGTGGCCCCTCCGCCCTAAAGGATGGGCCGCCACTGGTGCCCAAGCACCACAGGGGCTGCAGGGCCCCTTTTAACGCCCTTGCTTGAGCAAGCAACTGACCTTGAGGGAAATTTTCAAGGCAAGATTGACTCATGGGCTCTTGTCCATCGTGCTGAGGGTGAAGTGATCCAAAATCTTCAACCCTGTAGAAAATTTTGAGCAGTTTAGTGGAATTAGCATGATTATTTCATTCATTATCACATGCTAACACACTATTCACAATAGTGTACACCCTCATTCAGAAAGCATCATGAAGCGAACAGCAGTTGTAATAACTTTCTACAGCTAACTAAGCTACACACAACCTGTTGCAAATATAACAAAGTGAGTGATGAAGTGCATTCACTTCCTGATGCAGCACGACATTTCATTGTCTGCTTCTTTCCCTTGTGGTCCACTAATAAACTTGATGGGGTTTTCTGATGAGGGAGTCTGCTCTGAATTTGCCAAATTCCTACTTTCCTACGTCTATTACTCTCAGAGCCTGCTTCTGGTGTGCCAGCTGTAGATCCCTGTAACCAGCTGCGTATCAGGGGTGCCTTTTTAGGTCTTGCCGATAGATAGCATTAGATGTCTGTTTTAGAAAGACCGATTGATACATACAGAGAGCTTTAGGTCAGCCCATTCCTTATCATTGGTTAGCTTTTCTTTCAATCTCATTTGCTTTCAATCATTTACCTTCATTTTCTTGTGTTTGTCCCTCCCCTGCAGCATAGCATCTTTAGGGTTCTTTTGATTGCATTCAGACATTTACTGTTTTCTTTTACTTTCAGCATTCCATGGACTTGCATGTGCTTTCTTGCTGTCTCCTATGTTCTGCTTCCCACTCACATCCACAACCCTGGACTCTGTATTGCTGCTGCTTCTTCCTCCACTTCTCGGCTATGGATTTCCTTCCCCATCCCGCTGACTTATTTTTGTTTTTTTCTCCAATTCCACCACACAATTCTATGTTGCTCCCCCACCCTTCCTCGCCCAGTTTTGTTTAGTTGTTTTTTTTCCTAGAGGGCCCAACACTTCTTTCTTGATAATTTGCTTTCACAAATTCCACTTTTTTTTTTTTTTTGATTTACCACTCCAGGATGAGTATATGCCATCTGGGTACAGTAAATTAAAAAAGTAAAGAAAAAATGGGCTGCTTGAGCATCATGACCTATGCACATATGTGGCTGGATGCATGTGTAGGTACACATTAACATGCTGAGGCTGGCAATACAGTAACAATAATTCCCACTGCAGTGCCATGACCCATACGAGTGCATGCATGGTGATACCTGCACACATATATGTGATCATGCTGGAGCCAGCCATTTTTGTTTTTTAGTTGTTGCCATTGTTGTTCAGCATTGGCAAAGCCATAAGTCAAGCTACCACCTTTCAAAAGCAAGATCTTAAATGAAGAAGCGTTGGAAGTGGGCGCCTTTCCGGATAATCTAGACTGGGCCACCATAGTTGTACTGCCAAAGACAAAGCCACCGTCTTTGCCATGTGCAGATTACAGGCCGATATTACTGATCGTTGGGGAGTTGAAGATATATGCCACAGTGTTGGCAATCTGTCCGCGGAGGGTTCAAGGTATTTAGTTCACCTGGATCAGTATGGGTTCATGCCAAACTGCAGTACTAGGCACTGTATAACGCGGTTGAATGTCACGCTGGCATACAGACATATCCTTCCAGGACCTCTGGCGCTGATATTGATAGATTTCGAGAAAGCGTTCAACACTGTTGACTGGGGATATTTAAGATAGGTGCTCATTAAAGCGGGCTTTGGTGACAGGTTCCGGAGTATAATAAATCTACTATATTGCTGCCTGACGGCCAGGGTACTGGTTAATGGGACGGTGTTGGCGGTGTTTCCTATTTGTAGGGGACCATGGCAGGGATGCCCATTGTCCCCTCTTCTCTTTGCTTTGGCCATCGAACCATTGGTGTGCTTGCTCAGAGGGGATCCACTAGTGACGGGCTGGTGCTGGCCTCAGGGGGAAGAGGATCGTGTGGCAATGTACGCAGCTGATGTGCTGTTGTATCTGTCCAATCTGAAAGAGAGTGGGCCCAGATGTCTCTATCTCCTGCATCTGTTTGCAGAAGCGTCCAGTTTGCTGATCAATCTAAAGAAATCACTTTTGGTTCCGCTGACTGGGTCTCCAGAGGCAATTGATTGGCAATCTGAATTGCCTATAAGGCGACTTAGTTTCACCGATTTGAGAATTAAAACAGCACTAGAACCATCCCTTATATATGATCTAAACATCACACCACTTGTTCATAGAGTTAAGACAGACTTGAAGAAGTGGCAACCACTACCCCTTAATATTCTGGGACATATTGCCCTATTTAAGATGGTGGTGTTGCCACGTTTTCTCTCTATTCTTCAAAATCTTCCCATGCAACTATCGTCCCAGTGGTTTAGAGAGATGGGCGCATTGGGTACTGCCTTCTTCTGGCAGAACAAAAGAAGACCTTAGTAGGAACATATATCAGCAAAGCACATATGAGGGAGGGTTGGGAATGTCTAATATACACTACTACTATTTGGCATCCCAGGTCCTCATGCTTCATGATTGGCTCATTGGGGGTAGGGCGGACCTGGCCTATCAGCTGGAACTAGCAACTTTTGGGTTATCCCGCATTATGGATCTTCTATATGGTCGTTCTGTGTTACAGACCATCCCAGAAGTGACCAGGATGGTGTTCATGAGATAGAAGGAGGTGCAGGGTCGCATTGGGTGGTGGAAGAAGCTGATGCATCAGACTCCGTTGTGGCAGGGGACCTGGTTGGGAGAGGTGAGTACACTGGAGGGGTTTTCACAATGGGACACGATTGGCATACATGTGCTTGGGGAAGTGTGGTCAGGGGACCTTATGTAATCCTCCCTGGGACTTCAACAAGGATACAAGGTGTCATACACGCAGATCCATAAATATTTGCAATTGCAGCATGCACTGAAATCCCACATACCTGAGGCTACCTCAATCCCGGAGTTCAGTCCCATGGAAGCAAGGGTGATGATGTGGGCATTGGGCAAAGGGGGAACCTCCCAAATATACAGTGCAATTGTTTTAAATGCCTCCGAGACACTTCACCCCCTGAGATCCAAATGGGAAGCTTGGGTGAGACCAATGGATGAGGAGGACTGGTGAGATGACTTAATGGCACAGCGAGTGATTGCCATCTCGGCTAAACTGAGATTGGTGCAATTGTATTACCTGCACTGTGCGTACCTAACCCCAATTCGACTACATCATGCTGTGCTGCGGTCCATGGCCCAGTGTGGGCATTGTGATGGATCCCCAGTGGACTTCTTTCATATGGTGTGTGTAGGAAGTTGGATCTGTATATACTATTTCAAAGTAAGAAATAGTGTGTACAGAGTCCAAGGGTTCCCCTTAGAGGTAAGATAGTGGCAAAATTAGATAATTCTAATGCTCTATTTTGTGGTAGTGTGGTCGAGCAGTAGGCTTATCAGAGGGTAGTGTTTAGCATTTGTTGTACACACACAGGCAATAAATGAGGAACACACACTCAAAGACATTACTCCAGGCCAATAGTGCTTATATAGAAAAATATATTTTCTTAATTTATTTTTAGAACCACAAGTTCAAGATTTGAAGTAAATACATAAAATACAAGGTACTCCACACAGGTAAGTTAGGAACTTTGAATCAGAGCAATAACATATACAGTTTTTGTTAAAATGGCAATATGCTATTTTAAAAGTGTAGACACTGCAAAAATCAACAGTTCCTGGGGGAGGTAAGTATTGGTTAGATTGTGAGGCAAGTAAGACACTTACAAGTCTCAGTTCCTGGGCATAGGCATCCCACGTTGGGGGTTCAGGGCAACCCCAAAGTTACCACACCAGCAGCTCAGGGCCGGTCAGGTGCAGAGGTCAAAGAGGTGCCCAAAACACATAGGTGCCTATGGAGAACAGGGGTGCTCCGGTTCCAGTTTGCCAGCAGGTAAGTACCCGCATCCTCGGGGGCAGACCGGGGGGTTTGTAGAGCACTGGGGGGACACAAGTAGGCACACAAACACAACCTCAGCGGCACAGGGGCGGCCGGGTGCAGTGTGCAAAGCAGGCGTCTGGTTTTGTATTGGTTTTAATGGAGGGACCGAGGGGTCACTCTAGCGGTGTAGGCAGGGCACAGGGGGGCCTTCTCGGGCCAGCCACCACCTGGGCTAGGCAGAGGGTCGCCTGGGGGTCACTCCTGCACTGAAGTTCGGTTCCTTCTGGTCCTGGTGGCTGCGGGTGCCGGGCTTGGTCCAGGCGTCGGGTCCCTTGTTACAGACAGTCGCAGTCAGGGGAGCCTCTGGATTCTCTCTGCAGACGTCGTTGTGAGGGTCCAGGGGGGTTGTCTCGGGCTACTCATGGGGTCGCAGTCACTGGGGAGTCCTCCCTGTGGTGCTTGTTCTCTGGATCTCGAGCCAGGGGCGTCGGGTGCAGAGTGTGAAGTCTCACACTTTCGGCGGGAAGAGTGAAGTTCTTTAAAGTTGGTTGAGCAGAGCCGCTGCTCACAGGAGTTTCTTGGTCCTTTGGTCCAGGGCAGTCCTATGAGGCTTCAGAGGTCGCTGGTCCCTGTTGGATGCTTCGCTGGTTGCAGGTTTTCGAGTCAGGAAACAGGCCGGTAGGGCTGGGTCCAAAGCAGTTGTCGTCTTCCGTCTTCTCTGCAAGGCTTGTAGGTCAGCAGTCCTTCTTTTTAGTTCAGGTTGCAGGAATCTGATTTCCTGGGTTCTGATGTGCCCCTAAATACTACATTTTGGGGGGTGTTTAGGTCTGGGGGGCAGTAGCCAATGGCTACTGTCCTGGAGGGTGGCTACACCCTCTTTGTGCCTCCTCCCTGAGGCGGGGGGGGGGACATCCCTATTCCTATTGGTGGAATCCTCCAAAATCAAGATGGAGGATTTCTAAAGGCAGGGGTCACCTCAGCTCAGGACACCAAAGGGGCTGTCCTGACTGGTGGGTGACTCCTCTTTGTTTTTCTCATTATCTCCCCTGGTCTTGCCACCAAAAGTGGGGGCTGTGTCCAGAGGGGCAGGCATCTCCACTAGCTGGGATGCCCTGGGGTGCTGTAACAAAAGGCATGAGCCTTTGAGGCTCACCGCCAGGTGTTACAGTTCCTGCAGGGGGAGGTGAGAAGCACCTCCACCCAGTGCAGGCATTGTTTCTGTCCTCAGAGAGTACAAAGGCTCTCACCCCAGGGGGGCATAAACTCGTCTCAGTGGCAGGCTGGCACTGACCAGTCAGTCCTGCACTGAAGGATTGGGTAAATTACAGGGGGCATCTTCTAAGATGCCCTCTGTGTGCATTTTGTAATAAATCCAACACTAGCATCAGTGTGAGTTTATTATTCTGAGAAGTTTGATACCAAACTTCCCAGTATTCAGTGTAGCCACTATGGAACTGTGGAGTTCGTTTTTGACCAACTCCCAGACCATATACTTAATATGGCCACACTGTACTTACACTGTATAAGAATGGACTTAGACACTGTAGGGACATATTGCTTATGCAGCTACGCCCTCACCTGTGGTATAGTGCACCCTGCATTAGGGCTGTAAGGCCTGCTAGAGGGGTGACTTACCTATGCCACAGTCAGTATTTTGTGGGCATGGCATCCTGAGGGGGATGCCATGTCAACTTTGCCTTTTTCTCCCGACCAACACACAAAATCTCCAATGGCAGTGTGCATGTGTTAGGTGAGGGGTCCCTTAGGGTGGCACAACATATGCTACAGCCCTTAGGGCCCTTGGTACCACTGGTGGCTTTTACAAGGGACTTATCTGTGTGCCAGGGGTGTGCCAGTTGTGGAAACAATGGTACATTTTTAGTGAAAGAACACTGGTGCTAGGGCCTGGTTAGCAGGGTCCCAGCACACTTCTCAGTCAAGTCAGCATCAATATCAGGCACAAAGTGGGGGGTAACTGCAACAGGGAGCCATTTGTCTACAGTGTGGTCCTCTCTAATTATTGCACACTACTGGGAACAAGTGTTGTCAGAACTCGCCATGGTGGTGGGCAGACCCTGAAACTGTCTCCATTGATGGTTCTACTGGGAGTGATGGAGGGGACGGGAGGCTCCCGCGCAGATAGACAGTTGGTGGGCACAGCCCTTATGGTTGCAAAGCGGGACATTGCAAAACAATGGTGGGTGAGCAGTCCCACCGCGATTTTGCAATGGAGGAAGGGAGTGGACTGGTGCGCCCAAATGGAGAAACTTGTTTATGATGCAAGAGGATGCCCACAGAAATACATTAAAATCTGGTCTAAGGAACCGACATGAAAGAGGACCTGTGAATCTGTTATACATGTGTGCTACATACATGATTGCGAGCCTCACTTGTAATGCATGTGTGGGGCATTTTGGTATGCCGGAAAAACAGTCATATGTAAGGCCGTCTCAACACTGTTGTGTGATAAATGTGGCTTTGAATAAAAATAAAAATGTGGTTATCAAAAGCAAGATCTATTGACTTTACCAACTTTATTTAATTTACAGTTAGTAACATCTTCATGCCCTTCACCTTTAAATTGAGAAAAGCCCACCTTGGGAGGCAGGGATGTTATTTCATAAACACTCAGTAAACTCTTTCCACTATGTCCAGTGAGACCTGCCTTGTTTACTTTCCAAGAGCCCTTCAGATGTACCCCAAGTTCATCACATACAATCTGTTTCCACAAAGGGACTAGAAGCCACAGTTCAGTGCTCTCTAATTTTTTTCCTTGTCCTTCTTGATGCATTAATTCTCTGGTGAAACAAAAATATGTTCTTTCCTCAGGGTGTCTTTATGCTGAGCAGCAACTCACTGCCTAGTGAGAAACATGCTGAGGTAGGCCAATAGCGAGCATGAAGGAAATAAAAAGTTTTATTCTTAGGAGCTCCACACCAAGGAGGCAGCAGGCGAGTAAAGAGAAATACCTGATCAGAAGAGAGATTTACATTTGAATAACAATTCACAAGTTAGAGCCATGGTTAAAGAAGTCACAGTGCAGAGCCTGAACAATAACTAATGATTCTCCTTAAAGAAGGTAAGAAGGTAAAGGGTACTTGCAAAAGGTAGAGAAGTAAAAATGGCAATGATGCCACTGCCTCCTCTATGGAAGCTTTCCCGAAGCATCCATCCCTGAAATGATAAACTGACATTTAGGATCGAAGAAGAGTCATTGCACTTGGAAGCACACAGTATTGTGAGATCAGAACATCTGCAATTTTTAACAGATCTCCCAACATGAATGATCATATCCTTTGTGAACGGAGGAAAACTTTGTTTAGTCTCAGCTTTGTTTATTCTGAACATCTACTCTATCTTGTTCATCCATATATTTTAGGGAAATGACCTCTCAATACAAAATAAGGCACTCAGGACTTAACCCATTTCTTGGTTTCTATCTTTAAGCACTTCAAAATGTGTAAAACCAGCCATGCCAGTTATGTTATGAGGTATACAATGGCAGAGACAAATTAATTTTGCAACATGTTTTGTATCTCCATCCTGACTTTCAATGCCAATTGCACACCTTCCACAACCACTCTATTAAACCTTCCCGCCAACCCATTCAAACAGAGAGCATATAAAGCAGTTCATTCATGGCCGTGAACAAAAGCCTGCCAATTCATTTGAAGTGAACTGCATTCCATTGTCAGAGGTTTTTAAGTCAGGATAACCTCAGTCTGATAACATTGCTCTAGACATTCTAGACTATGATTTGAAATCCATTTAAATTGAGTCCATTTTGAGAATTAGTCATAAACTTTCCCTTGTGCCCATTCTTCTTAGGGACCAAGTAGGCCCACACCTAGCTCCTTCCAAGGAGCCTCCAGGAAACTTGAATGATGCAATTTAGTAGCAAACAATTTCAACACTTTATCTCAGTTTGGACACTATGTACAATGTTGTGCAAAACCTAATATCTGAGCATCCATGTATGGCCACCAAAATGTGTCTGACTTATTTCTTAGTGCCAGTGGTATAGTTTTGTGCCCGTACCAAAAACTGGTGAAATGACAAAATTCTCTTGCATGATAATATCCCCCTTTTTAGCTATTTCATTCCCCAATGAGTCTTTCTGCCAGCCATTGCTGACCAATTCCCTAACTTTAACACTCTATCTTGCTGCATAGCTTCTATCCAACTTGCTCACTGATCATGCAACTGACATCAGAAATAGCATCTTTGGTGGTTGGTACAACATACTCTTCAAAAGAAGCTTTCTTCCTAAGCTTTCACAGTTCAATTTCTGATAAGACAAGACAGAAGTGGTTTAAGATTAGTCAATAGCTAATGCTTCCTTCTCTGTTGTAGAGCATTTACATTTGGCCTGAGTTAACGTTCTTGATGCAAACGCCTCCGTGGCTTCCATACCTTCTGCTTTATTAGAATAAATACAAGTCTTAAACCTTCAGAACAACTGAGATTGCACTCTTAATTGAATGCAAAAGCCTTACGAATTACAATCCCTAAGCCTTATAAATGCATATTTATCTTTTTTGTGCTGATATAATGTTTCCCCCTTTTTAGCAATAACCTCAGAGGCACAGAAAAATTGTTGACTTGGATAATGCTAGGATAAAACTTTTACAGGCCTAAAAAGATCTCATCTGATCACTGTTGATGAGTTGCTCTACTTCTTAAATTATCTTCCAGACATATCCCTGTGTCTTATATTTTGAGGTCCAAATACTCAACGTCGGAGGCAAGAAATCAGCACTTGTCCAACTTCAATGTCATCTCAAAGAATAGAGAAAACAGGACAATCTTTGGTCCAAATTGTGATTGTGGTTATCATTCGAATCAATAAATACCAATAGGATATCCTCTTCAATATTTCAAAATAGACATGTATAAGCTTGTATAATACTGTAGTGCCAAAGGGCCAAACAGAAAGAACTTATAAACAGCTTCATTCACCCATGAGTCTCATGCCACTATTAAAACATGTGAAGAAGAAAAACCTACCTAGCAAATAGAAACGTTTTAGGCTTCTTCCTAAAAGCCAAGTGAGAGCAGGTGTGCCTTAACTGCAGAGGCAGCAGGTCCCAGACTTCAGGGTTCAGAATCGAGAAGGCCTTCCCACTTTTAATTGATTTCTTAAATCAATGGATACAGAACAGAAAAGCCGAAGATGATCTTAATGATCTACTGGGAGAGTACTGGATCAAACAGACTGTACAAATGTCTGGAACACTGCCAAATAGGCATTTATTATTTATTTATTATTATTATTTATTAATACAGAGGGATTTAAAGAATACTCTCTTGTGGATCAGAAGCTACTTTAATTTAGATAAGAGAGGTGAGGTTTTTGAAAAACACAGAACTTGTAAAATGTAAGTGACAGCTTCATTTTGATCCAACTGTAGGCATTTCATTTGATGTTGAGGAATACCTAAAAAAGGGTATTACCATAATGAAGTCTAGCACCAATGATGGAAGATACAACAAATGTTCTTCAACGTTTTGGTAGTAAGCCAATAATAAGTTTAATCTTTCACAGCAAGAAGCATGAAGAATCCGTCACTGAAATGTATGTCCCCCATCTTGACTCCAGCATCAGTTTTCATTACCAGGCACTTTACCTGCAACACATGTCCTGTCCAACAACCCAGAATGTCTGGCCAGGAGGACGCCTGACATGTTGATAAATTATTACCTAATATGAGCACTTCTTACTTTATCCAAATCGATTTTAAGCCCACTGCAATCCATGCAGGCCTTTATGGTTTGCAAGTATGTTGGAGGTAAATCAAATGAGTTATCAGTTCCAGAGGTTTGAAAAAATAAGTTGCGTATCATCTGCATAAGAGTAAAAGGAACATACACTCTTCATTTGAATATCCAATGAAGGACTAACATAGACATTAAATAATAGAGGAAATAAAACTGACCCTTTAGGGATGCCTGTTGTCATTATTGAAGGCGAGCACACTAAATGGTTGACCATTTCTCCTAACATCCGATTCACCAGTAAAAATGTAAACCAGTCAAGAGCTAAGCCAAATCTAACATTTTTAAGTCTCAACTGAAGCAGTGTATGATCCACCAGGTTGAAAGCTGCTGATAAGTCCAATAAGATCAGAACAGAGGTGGCTTTATCACTGGCCGCTCTCAAGAAGTCATCTTGCTCTGCTACTAATGCAGATTCAGTACTTTTATGAGGACGAAAACTCACTTGGCGGCATTGAAAAGATTATTTGATTCAAGATAACTTTTAAGTTAAGCTGCTATATCACACTTTCAATCAATTTTGTTACTGCTGGAAGCAGAGTGCAACTGAGTTAATAAAAGTTGTAGTGCGGATTGATTCCTTCCTAAGTTCCATTTGATGAAAAGCTGACTTGAATATCAGGCGAAGGATTGCAGTCAATGACAATAAGCTTTTTCAGAGACCTAAGGTCCACACACAACCTCGAATTGCCATATTGGTTTTCTCACCCAAAATGATAGGCAAGACTCATTTTTCAGTATCCACAGATTCAGTCACTTTCTTCGGACATCCTGAACCATTTTAGAGAAGTTTTTGCTTGTGTTAATTCTTAACCTAATGTTCAATAGCACATTGTCTTGTTTTAGTTGTATATTGCGTGCAAACCAAAATACTTTCCCCAGCTCTTTTTGGGAAACAGATTTATTCAACATGCCTTCTATGACCATATCAGGTTAATGGATATCATCAACAAAAACCAAAGTATTCACTTCTTGTCTTCATAACACCAACCAAAAACATGTTGGCCATTTATGGGCACATAGGTTTTGCCCAATGTACATCTACCCTGAAAACAGATGGTGAGTAGCAAAATATCTGTTAATATCAATTTCTTTTTTTATAGGCAAATTCCCCGACATCACATGTCACAATATTGTGTTTTTCCCACGCTTGTATAAAAAAATCTGATTGGAGGATGAAAGGGAAACCTGAATGTGCCATACCTTGTATTCTCATACCATTACTTTCAACCATGCGTGGAAGTCGATTATATAGTTTCTCATTAATATTTAAAAAACGGTTATCTGCTCTGTCATGTTTGTCAACCTGTATTTCTTGATTAGACACCTGATAAACTGTGATTAGTTAAAAAACCTCTAGCTGTGTACCCATGTAACTGTATTTGTATGTTATTTGCACAGCGCATACCTAGCTGAAAGGCAGTGATACAGCCAACAGGTGATTGGAATGGTAGCTATATTCTGAGAACAGAAGGGGACTGTTTGTTTCTTGTGATGTAGCATTATTTAAAGAAAATCCTCAATGAGGCAGATTTCTTCATGTAAAAGAACTTCAGATATACTGTCTTTTTCCACTGTCTTGCGGAGAAGGCAAAGCTACCTGTATGGTATATGGTAGATGGGAATTCTGAAAGCAAAACTTCAAACCTAGCGTTGTATACCCTTGGGTTTCTCTCCGGAGCTATCACACCTATGCGGTCAAAGCTCTTCCATCAGCACTAGAAGGAACAGACTTTCTATCCTTGTGCTAACTCTAAAGCCATTGTTTCTTAGAAGTGACAGGCTTCAAATCCCCGTGTTAAGGCCATAACCCAGCTATCATTAAGGGCTTAAAAGCTTTGTTACCTAATGCCTTTCTGCCAGTGCTTTCTGCCATCTAGACGTATGGACACTTCTGGGGTGAAATGTTTTCTTAGACTACTGACAGTGAACTTGGACTTCCCAGTTCACTGCACTTACTCGTGGTGAATGGCCTCGTGATCAGCAGGTGACCTGAATTTGGTTCTGGAATGATGATTTTTCTAAATGGCTCCAGATTATTTAGACCAGGGTCTCCTTTCTATCCTAATGTGTTAATCAATGCATATGAGTGAAAGATCAGAAGAAGCAGACAGATGTGGCTAGGGCTTGGCATGTCACACCACACAATTTCACCTTGGGCAAGACCAATAGCAAAACTATTTTTAGCACTAACACCCAATGCAGCACAAGACAATATGAATAGACTCAGGTTTATTTCCTTACCTGGAAAGAAATGATTGGGCAACTTACAACTAACCATACACAGTGCAAGTATGGGTTACGAACACAAAGGCAGTGCTTTTACAAGTTCTGTCCGGGATTGACCTCCTACCAACTCA
The DNA here is from genome assembly GCF_031143425.1 of Pleurodeles waltl. Classification (NCBI taxonomy): domain Eukaryota; kingdom Metazoa; phylum Chordata; class Amphibia; order Caudata; family Salamandridae; genus Pleurodeles; species Pleurodeles waltl. The sequence goes on from NC_090440.1 coordinate 1,696,163,264, forward strand.
GGTATGCATGTTAGTGTGCAAAGGTGATCCACAAAGGTGCTATGAAGTCCTGGGTAGTTGGTGATAGTTTGGCATGGTTGTAGTTTGTGGGCCCTTTAAGTAAGCAGAAATGTGTAGATATTGGTGGATATGGAACCAACCTGATACCTGAGTAAATAAGCCTGCAAGCCAGTAAGGAAAGTTAGTTGTGGAGCCAGGATATGATGGGCAGACTGGCACCTGCACAGACTCTCTCCCAAAAACGCATTCACGTGGCTCCTATGTTGGGAGGGAATCTGGGAAAAATGTAAAAATAATGGCCCTCCAAATATATTGATGACTGTGGAGCAAGAGGCCCATCCCAGTATGACTGGCCTGCCCCATCTGTGTCCTTTCTGCTACAAATGGTCCACAAAGGAAATGCTCGTGTAGTGTCCTTTCTGAATAAGCAACAAGTTGCAGAGAGGAAATGCAGGTGAGCGCAATCTGACAGTGCCCGGTGGAAATCACGGCATGCAAAATCATGATCTTCAAGGCTGAAGGTAATGGCAAGCAGAACGCAGATGTCCAGAGAGAGAATTGTGCCTTCAAAACCCTGTTTGAGGCATTTGAAGTCAGAACACAACTAGCCCTCAAGCTAACAGAAGGACAGGGGAGAACCACAGCTTCCTCCTCTGAGTATCCATTTAAGTATTCATGAGTCCATGGAAAGAGGAGCCTATATTCCCTGCTGCACCTCTTAGTGACTGCCAGTTTCTACGTTAAAGGGTGGCTCAGCTCAATCGGCATTCATTTACCGCAGGGAAAAACCTACATTCTGGTTGCCGTGTAGTCATGATGTCAGTTTATTGATTCACTCGTACTCCAATCTGCTTCAAGTTCCAAATTATTCAATTATAAATAATAGTGCCAGATAGATCTTTCTCACACTCCTTTCTGTCTCCTCTCCTTTCGACTCTCCTTACCCTCCACCGTGACAACCCCAATATTCCACCGCTCTGAACATTCTAACCCTATCACTTTATAACATATCCTCCTTCTTTCAAAATACAACTATTCTAACCATTAAAACTCATAACAACGTATACATTTCATTACACTTATGGGCCATGTTAAGTGACTAAATCAATTAATATGATACATTGTGAACAACATTTCTAAATGTTCTTTGCAAACCATATTTATGGCAAATAAGATAAAACAAATGCTTTAATACATTGTAAGTGGAATTTCTAAAATTCATTAACAGCTGTACAGCATCATTGCTAACAGTTGCTATCATAACACACACAAGATAACCAACAAAAGATATTAACCACAAACAAAATCTTCAAATCTTTTTGGCATACGTCTTGTATATATACTCCTTCTATATGACTTTCTATTCTCACACTGATCTGAAACATCCATATCACTTAATTTCCTATTTTCGTTTAAGACATTGATCATTACTTCCCACCCATCTCTTGCATTCAAGCTCTCCACACTTCGTGACTCATCTCATATATCATTTTCAACCATTTTCTACAATCGCACATTCACCTTTGACTTCAACGATGGGATTGCACCATTTGGACGTTCCCTTCCTATTTCCAGTACAACTATTCACTCTCACATGTTCCCCAACTTGGACTTCCCTGTCGTAACTGTAACTTCTCATTATGTCACTGTATATAATCTTTTTGTTTCTGTTGAAACCTTTCTGAGACTTGTTCCGTACCAATAGTTTTACCATCCCTTCTTCCCATCCGGGCTGGTGTTACCATAAGACAAGGTATCCTACCTTTTAACAAATTGAAAGGGGTTTCTCCTGGTAGCGAATGTGGTGTCATTCAATAGCTCCACAACATTTTTCACCTCTTGCTTTCCATCAAAACTACTTTGTACTGCTAACTGCACACATTCCACTAAAAGCCTATTAAATTTCTCAGCCAGACGATTTTCACATGGATGATATAGTACAGTCTTATGATGCTTGATTCCTTCACATTTCAAAAAATTCTCAAATTATTCAGAAACAAACTTTGGCCCATTGTCAGTCACAATTACTTTTGGACAACATTCTATTTGAAAAATCTCTTCACAAAGTTTATCAAATTAAAAACATTTACTTCCTTCTTTGAAAGAAACTTCTGACCATTTAAAAAAATAATCAATTAGAACTACAGCAAATTTTCCATCCAAACCCTCACACCGAACACTACATATGCCCATTGCTAATTTGTCCTATGGTTTATCTGGGAACTCCAGAGGTTCCAAAGATGATTCTGTCCCTATATGTGTCTTTCATTACATGCACAGGCCAAACAACCATGCACACACCTGTTAATATCTCTATTCATGCCTGGCCACCGAAAATCTATCCGAGTTCTTCTCTTAATGGCAGAAATTCCACCATGACCTTCATGCAACAACACCAACTACTCTGCAACTTCTCAGACATCAGACATCACCAACCTGTCACATCTTCTGATCACAACATTCAGGGCAGATAATTCATTCTACACGTTTGTAATCGTCCAACCCACATTCAACATTAATTCCATCTTCTCTAGTTCTTTAAATCAGCTGTTGCATGCCTTTATCTTTTGCTATTGCTTGCTTCCATTCTTTCAGAAATTGCACCTGTACATTAAATCTCAATACTACCCACCATCTATTCATCATTTTCCATGAACTCCTGGGCTTCTAAAGGTAATCTGGGCAACCGGCATTCAAATTTCAATTTCCTGGAACGTATCTAATATTAAGAGAATGTTCTTGTAAACACCCATTTCGCTGAATGTGGTGTAGCTCTAGCTCGTCCCCTTGTAGAGAATAGGTCCAACAGAGGCTTATAGTTGGTATGCAGTTCCAAACGTATACCCCAGATCAGTAGCGTAACGGAACAAGAGTGGGCCCCTCTACAAAGTACATGGAGCCTCCCCCCCCCCCCCCCAAATGGACTCACTCCAGAGCTCTCAGGCCAGGGTACTGTGCTGAGGGGACCTGCTGGACCTCAGACCCCACCCCGCACCACAGGGGCTGTGGGGGCCTGTGTTAATCCACTGCCCCAGATGTCCATTCTAAAGTATTCTACACCCACCAACATGCAAGTGTTTCTTTTTCTACGGTGGAATACATATGTTCTTCACCCTTCAAGGTTCTTGAGGGAAATGTTATCACTTTCTCATGTCCATCCGCCAATTGCATCAGCACTGCTCCTAAACCATACTCACTGGCATCCATGACTATTATTGTTTTGTACTTTGCATCAAATGTTTTCATAAGTACAGCTTGTGCTGTGCTCTTTTTTTTATCATGCTCAACACAATTTGATGTTCCTTTGACTATTCATATTTGATCCCTTTCTTCATCAAAGTTCTTAATGGTTGAACTTGATGAGCAAAATTATCAACAAATGTTGCATAACATACAGTTAATTCCAAAAAGGAGTGAAGTTGAACCTTTCCACTGGAAAAGTGTTTTTTTCTATCACTTCCACCAGTTTAAATTTGGGTTTAACATCATCACATAATAAGGTGTGCCCGAGATACTCTACCTCAGGTATGTTAACTTACATTTTTCAATACCTAAGTAAGACCTGCTTCTTTCAGCTTGGCAAGTACATTACTCCATCATGCTGCTCTTCATTCACTCCCCATACCAACACATCATCTTGAAAAAACAAAGCATTTCTAAGATTCCCTAATATTCTTAGCATACCATGTTTAAATTCAGCTTATGCAGAGGTCAAAGCCAAAAGGCCTGCATATGAAATGGTATGTGCCCTCTGGTGCTAAAAAGTACGTGAGATGCCTTGATTCCAAATGTAAGCGTACCTGGTGATAAGCCTTAAACAATTCTAATGTAGAAAAAAGCTTGGCTCCATTCACACTCATTAACATTTCGTTTATATGTAGTGGGGGATGTTGATCTATCCAAATGTTCTCATTCAATTCAAATCTACACACATTCTTATTTTTTCATTGGATGTTTGGCTAAAACAACAGGACTGAGCCGTTGAGACACTACTATTGGTTCAATAACCCCACTAGTACAAAGACCGTTCAGTTTTTTTTTAAATGCATCCCTCATGGCTAGGGGAACATTCCTTACTTTGTGTACATTAGCACATGCCCCTTCCTTTAGGATTATTGATGTTCAAACTTTTTCAAACATCCTAGTTGCTTCAAAAATAGTTTTTGAAACTCATAGATCCATTTTCTTGCACCCATACTCTTGGTCAACAAAACCTGTTCAGGATAATTTAGATCCAGCATTTTCCCTAAGGCTTGTTGCTCTCTTTATCCCAAAAATACTTTTCCTTGTTGAACAGCATACACGTTTCCCTTGGTCTTCCTATTTTTTATATTCTATCTCAGCCCACAAATATCCCTTCATCTGTAATTTGACTCCACAATACCCCACTGGTTTAATATCTGGCTCAACTAGTTCCTTACTGCCTATTTTCCTCCATAAAGCTTATTCTACTGTTCTGTAAGGAGAACAAGAGTTGGCCCACAACTGCACTGTAATAAATTCTAATTTGGCATCACACTTGGGAGGATGATATTCCTTTACCTCAATCACTTCTTGTGATAAGAAATCATGTTCAGAAATACTAGCACTTCAACATCATTGTCATCACTTTCATCACTGCTATTGTTTTTGACAGTATTGGACTTATGTACAACATTGACACTATATTTGAATACTCATGTTGCCTTGCACACTCTTGAATACTGTCCACCTTCTTACAATTGATGAACCTTGCTTTCACTGCAGGGCAATTGCTTGATAAAGCAGAATGTTTTGAATTCCTACATCTATAACACTATTGTCTATCAGACACGCCCTGTATTGGTCTTGATTTGTCTTTCTTTTCATTTTTTTCCTTTTCCTTAGGATTCAATTTCGTAGCATTGACATTTTTAAATACATTCTTTCCAGATTTTTCATCAATTAGTTCTTTAATGTACCAATGTTTTCCATTCTTCTGGTTATAGTGAGGGATCCTTCAAATCTAGTAACTTTTCTTGAATTTTCAATTTTTTGGTTCTCTTGATTAGCTGATCTTGTATAATCTTGTAGGTCTTTAAATTTGCATGTAGATGACATTGTTCGCAAAACCGCTACATATTGTTCAATGGATTCTCCTGGTAGCAGTGCCCTAGAGAAAAATGTATGAGCTGGCAGGAAAAGACTAAGATCAGCTGCGCTCAGCACTGTTCATCAATCACAGCGCGATGAGGTGAGACTCAGCCTTGTGAGCTGCTCAACTGCTGACAGTTTATTTTAGTGAAGAAAAAAAATAACTTGGATATTTGTGACTTTCTTTTCCATCATACATTTTTTCTTTAAAATGTCTGTCAGTTGTGAGGACTGTAGTGTTGTCTCCTCCGGGTGACACCACGTGAAAGGGGGGACATAGGTGAATTCTCATGTCCACCCCTCACATGGTCCCCTGTTAGGCCCCTGTTTGGCTGAGCCGGGGATTACATCATGGGGGAAGATAAATATGTGTGACCCAGAATGGGTGTGGTTTTTGTGAGCATGCAGAACGCAGAATAAAGTTTGGCTTATTCCCCGATTGAGGCTCGCCTGGTTATTGCCCAAGCGGCCTCTACATTGGTGATGAGGGGGACCCCGCTTCTATCGCCACGCGCCCTACCACCTGCTGCAGCCGGCAATGGACCACCGGACTTAGCGGTGCCCGACGGCTCAACGCACAGATCCTGGTCTGCGGAGTCAAGCCCTCGCCTCCTCCCCCCCTGCTCAACAGACTTGCAGGGTACGTCATGACTGCGCTGCCCAGCTGGAACCCGGGTGCGCTAGCCCAACGCTCACCTATGGTGCCCAAGCACTATACCTGCAGTTTCAACGGCCCCATGGACCTGCATCAGCGCTCCAAGACAAGTGCTACAGGCCACGCACTCCTTGGACAGCCTCGCTTCAGCACCCTCAGCATGCCTGTCTGTGGCCACGCCCCCATCCAGTCAGCAGATTCCTTGAAGGTTGAGGGAATCTGTCTGCCTATCCTTATCAGCATATTCTCCTCTGCTGCTGGGACCCAGATAATGAAAGTCTCAATTTAGACCAAAGAAGGTGCTTTGGAGAGGTGACTGATACTAGGGGTTCTTGTCACTCTTGCCTGGGTTACCCCCGCCGGGCTTTACGGTGCCTCACTTTAAGACCCTGCTGCTGCTCAGTAAGGATAGCGCTGCCAGCCTTCATCGCGTGCACGTCATCTCCGTGTCCAGGGGCCCATTGACTGCACCCTGCTGCAGGCTCCAGGACCCCACCCACCAGACAGAAGAGCAATGACACTCCCACCGTACACTTGTTTTAGGGCTACTTGCTACAGGACTGGACACTCCTCTCAGAAATCACCCCCCCGGACACTCCGCAGCACCACTACTCCCACCCACTCATGATCTGGAATGGCTAGCATACTCGCCATCGAGACCTTCACAACCACGGGGGCTCCCCCCCACGCAGGCGGCACGCTGGAAAGCCTGGGTTGAACGACTTAAAACTTACTTCAAAGCCATTGGTGTGGTTGATGGAAGAAAGCATCTACTGCTCCTGCACCTGGGGGTGCGGACATACATAAGATCTCCAAAACTGTCATTGAAGCAACACCCCACACATACACCACAGTGAAGAATCCCGTCACCACCCATTTTGAACCCTACGCCAATCCCGACTATTAAAGGTTCTTATTGCACCAAGCACATCAGAAGCCAGAAGAGTCGTTAGACATTTTCTATGCCCATTTAAAAGAGCTGGCCAGCACACGCACACTGCGGGTTGAAGAGGATAAAGTGAGAGCCCAGTTCATCCAAGGATGTGCATCCTCAAAACTCCGTGAGCGCATCCTCCAGGCGCCCACCATGAGCATGTGGGACATCCTGACACTGGGGTGATCGAAGGAGTTATCCAAGGCCCATGCAGCCCACTTGGAGCAGCCTCCAATCCCCCAAGTTAAAGCCGAACCAGTCAACACGGTGCTCAAGGATCCCACCAAGCAAAAGGGGGAACAGCCCAAACTGAAAGCAAAGAACCACTCCTGGCCGTTACCATACACTGGCGTGTGCCACGGTAAATTGAATAATTTTTCTAAGGTCTGCCGCTCAACGCCCCGGGGAGTGCCAACCATCTCCAAGAAACCAGTAAAAGCTGTTGCTGCTCTCCCTACCTCTTCTTCCAACAGCGACATGGACGATGACCAGGAGGTGGTCAATGTGATCAAGACCGTCAGCCAACGAAAGCTACCCACACGCCAAGTGAAAGTGCATGGGCACCCCATGTCGGCTTTGATCGTCACTGGATTCTCTATCAACCTTCAACGTTCTGGCCGCGGCAGTGTACACGCGCCTGCCCAGATCCCCCACCCTGCAACCAACCACAGTATGTCCTTTTGGAAATGCCCAACCATTGTAGATGAACTGCGTTTTCACGTCAGACGTTGCCCACGAGACCACCAGTCTCACCACCAGGATATACGCATCGCAAGAAGGGTCAGGATTTCTACTGGGCTGCCAGAGTGTGCAAAGCTTGAGCCTTGTCCAGTTTGCCTTCAGCATCCGTGCCAGTGACCTGGCAACCTCACTCAGGAGTTCGCCATCCTCTTCGAAGGCATTGGGTGCCAGTGGGGACCTCCACTCCGCCTACACGTCAATGAATCCATCACCCCAATTGCACTGAGGCACCGAAGGATTGGGTTCCACCTCCATCTGAAGGTGGAAAAGGAACTACAGCTCTTGGAGGAGGCTGGAGTTATCGAGAGAGTCTCTGGGCCAAACCCGTGGGTGTGTCCGATAATCGTTGAAAAAAAAAAAAGCAGCCCGACGCCGTTCGCAGTTGTGTGGACATGCAGATACCGAATCGGACCATCAAGCAGGAGAGACATCTGACCCCGACCATCGATGACATCATTGGCGAGTTGTCTGGCTCTAAATGGTTCTCTCAGGTCTGGCTACCACCAGATTCCGCTGCATCCCGACTCCCGGACGATCACCACTTTTTGCACCCATACTGGCCTTTGGAGATACACCTGCCTGAACTTTGGCATTTCCAGTCCGGTGGATGTGTTCCAACATATCATCTGAGGAGTCATACAGGGTATACTGGGCTTCTTTAACGTCAGTGACAATGTCTTGATGCACGCCCCTAAGCTCAAGAGCCATCTCACTCACATACAGATAGTTTTCGCCAAACTACGCCACAGTGGGCTAACTCTGCACCGTGATAATTCCTGAGGACAGACATCAGTTTCTTCAGCTACAACTTTTCACTGAAGGAAATTGGCCCAGATCCTGCTAAAGTAAAGGACATCCGAGAAGCTCCAGCTCAAACCTCTGTATCAGGGGTGCAGAGTTTTCTGGGTATGGTCAACTACTGCTGGCGGTTTATAAAAAACCTGTCTGACATCACCAGCACGTTACTTGAGTTGACTAAAGCCAACAACCTCTGGGAGTGGGGAGAGGACCAGGTACGTGCACTCCAGGCCACCATAGATGCATTCTCAGCAACCACTATGCTTGTGTACTTTGACCCGAGGTGAGAGTCTCAGCTTGTAGTGTGGCCATTTTTTAATGTAGCTTTTGCGCGTTTGCTTAAAGTATTAGGCCTCTGTGCACTTTGTCCTAGATGCATTTTATTTAGCCTCGCATTGTTATTTTACAATAACCAGTTTCACGGTCTTGTTTTATTTTCTTCTATCACACTGCTTAGTTTACTTCAGCACTGGAGTTCTCAAACAATACATTCTTGCTCGCACTGTGCTTCAGTCAAGGATACAGTCTGGTACATTGCCAATAGACCTGGTAGAAGTTTAGTCTTTAGGGTTCGTAGAAAGTACACATTCTTACGTAGGGACGTTTCTTAGAACACCGGCGTGTTAGTTATAAAAACACTTCCTAGTCCTGGTACACGTGAGAGGGAGATTCCGACCAAGGAACCACAACTAGACGCTGACTGCCCTGTTGCAGATCCTGATCACAGGCTTTTGCTCAGGTATGAGGGTTGATGTCCTACCAGGGGAACCTAAAAGGCAGGCTTAGAGCTTAACATGCTGTGCTCAAAATAGAACTTAGAAGAGAGAACGTAATCTAGTAGCACTATGATAGCGTTATTCTTATGTTTCACTCTCCTCGTTACTATTTCAATCCTACTGTGTTGTATGGTTCTGGTTATTGCGGCTCACGCCTTGTTATCTAGAATGCAGTCGTTTTATTAAACCAATCTTTAAAACTCAAACTGCCTTTGTCATTTATATATGAGACCACACTGTGTATGAGAGAACTGGTTGGGATCTGAGTGACCACGACTTCCCTGGGAAGCCCTAAGATGTCATGCGCTTGGCTGCCCAATTGTCTCTTCCCTTTGGGAGAGATGAGGCACTGCTAGTTAGCCGGAGCTCAACCCGGATTTGGGGTGACAAGGGTCCTTCGCCGTGGGTTAGACTTAGGCCCATATTTATACTTTTTTACGCTAAACTGCGCTAACGCAGTTTAGCGTCAAAAAAATTTGCGCCGTCTAACGCCATTCTGAAGCGCCATGCGGGCGCCGTATTTATGGAATGGCGTTAGCCGGCGCAAGCAGACCGGCGCTGCCTGGTGTGCGTGGAAAAAAACCACGTACACCAGGCAGCGCCGGCGTTGGGCAAAAATGACGTTAGGGCGTCTTAAAATGGGGCAAGTCAGGTTGAGGCAAAAAAATCGTCTTAACCCGACTTGCGCCATTTTTTAACGACGCCCATCCCCCATCAACATGACTCCTATCATTGTAAAGATAGGAGTCATGCCCCCTTGCCCAATGGCCATGCCCAGGGGACTTCTGTCCCCTGGGCATGGTCATTGGGCATAGTGGCATGTAGGGGGGCACAAATCAGGCCCCCCTATGCCAAAAAAAATTATTAAAAAAAAAAAAAAAATACTTACCTGAACTTACCTGAATGTCCCTGGGGTGGGTCCCTCCAGCCTTGGGTGTCCTCCTGGGGTGGCCAAGGGTGGCAGGGGGGGTCCCTGGGGGCAGGGGAGGGCACTCTGGGCTCATTTTGAGCCCACTTGTCCCTTAACGCCATGCCTGACCCAGGCGTTAAAAAGCGGCGCAAATGCGCCGTTTTTAGCCACGCCCACTCCCGGGCGTCTCTTTTGCCCGGGAGTATAAATACCACGTAAAGGCCTGGGAGTCATTTTTTAGACGGGAACGCCTCCCTTGCATATCATTAACGCAAGGAAGGGGTTCACGCTAAAAAATGACGCACATTCCGGGAACTTTGGCGCTAGACGCCTCTAACGCCATAGTATAAATATGGCGTTAGTTGGCGTTAGTTTAGCGTCGAATTTGCGTCGAAAAAAATGACGCAAATTCGGCGCAAACGGAGTATAAATACGGCCCTTAGTCCCCCACACTGTGGACGATCCTGCCACCCAAAAATCCAGTAGTCTCATTAGGATGATGAGAGCCTATACGACAAGCTGACTGTTGATGCTAGCACCACTGGGCTTGGCGTGGTGCTAGCCCAGAAACAGGAGTGCGGTGAGTGGGCACCCGTAGCCTATGCCAGCCGAACTCTGACACCCACCGAACAGCGGTACTCCCAGAATGAAAGAGAGGCCATCACCATTCATTGTGGGTGCAGACACTTTCACTTATATCTGTATGGGAAACAATTCTCCGTCCTCACTGCTCATAAGCCGCTCCTCCCGCTTTTCAAAGGGTCTTCCTCCAAACCACACCCCAGGATTGAGAAATGGATACTACAGTTACAAGAGTTTGACTTCATGGTTGAATATCAACTCGGAAAGTGCAATCCTGCTGACTTTCCCAGTCCGGCATGTGCACCCGGCCACCAGTGGAAACCCGAGAGGCATATGACACAGAAGAGTATGTCCGGCTTGTAGGAAACCGTGCAAGGCCACTTCCCACATCCTTCTCCAAGGTAACAGAAGCCACCTCCTTAGATGACTGTCTGCAGCTGGCTGTCGAAGCTGTTCAGTAGAGCTATTGGCAATCTTTACAGCACCTGGCGGCCTTCCGCACCCCTGAAGCCCGGTCTACCCTTCAAGCCTTCCACAACATCTGGCATGAAGACTTCACCAGCGAGAATGGTTGCCTGCTAAGACGTCCCCGTTTAGTCCTCCCAGCAGGAATGAGCTCCCACACCGTCTTGCCCACAGCGCCCACCAGGGCATCGTGCAGTCCAAAAACAGACTTCCGGAGTAAAGTCTGGTTCCCTGGCCTCGACCAACAACTGGAGGAAGTTGTTAGAAGCTGCTTAGTCTGCCAGACAAGACCCACCCGGAACCACCAGCCCCTGTCTTCACAGAGGACGGTCCCATGACTCCATGGCAGAGAGCCAGTGCCGACTTTGGGAGTCTCCCAGACGGCTCATACATGCTCATAGTCATGGATAACTATTCTCGCTACCCAGAGGTTGAAATCATTGCAAATACATCTGCAACAGAAGTCATCCCTAAAATGGAGAAGATAATGGCCACCCACGGCCTATTCGGAGAGGTCCAAACAGACAATGGAACCCCATTCATTAGACACAAGTGGGCCAAATTCCTACAATCAAAGAACTTCAAACATCGCCGCATGACGCCCAGGTGGCCCCAAACCAATGGAGATGTGGAACGGTTTGTCAGAACTCTTTCAAAGACTGTTCAACTTGCACTAGCAGAAAGCTGCAGTGTTGAACGAGCCATCTATAACTTCCTCAAGGAGTACAGGGTCACTCCCCATGCAACTACAGGGATCGCCCCAAGCCAGCTATGTTTTAGGTGGGCTGTGACTGACTCCATACTTCAAGGAATAGACGGGCAAAACAAAATGCCATCCAAACATGTGACCAGATGCTGGTGAAAGACCGCACCCCGGCAGCAAGTTCCGACTGCCTTTCGAGAAAGACCCCTGGACAGTCATCCAGGTGAAAGGTACCATGGTAACTGCCGGAAGGAGAGGTGACGTTGTCACGAGAAATGTGTCTCAGTTTAGGAAGTTGCCGTCATCATTATTCCTAGATGAAGAACACAAAGTCCTGTCAGGTGACGATCAGTGGGACGACAACCCGCCTGCAGACTCTTCCCTAGGCACCCTGCCCTCCAGATCGGAAACCACACATGGGCCAGGGTTGCAAACCCCCGCAGAAGCACCTGCACTGAACTTATCATCCACTCAAGTACCATCCACAAATGGGACAGCCATGAAGCCCTCTGGGAGGGAAGGGGTTGAACATTACCACCTGAGGTTCAATCTGGACCCGTCCAGGTGGTATGCTGACTTTCTTATGCAGTGATCCGGTGTCCTAGTTCTCCAAAGTTAAAGTTAAGCCAAAGTTATAAGTGTGAGATTGCCTACTGTATTTGTGTTGTTTGTTTTCTTTCAGGGTGGAAGGGATGTAGTGTCGTCTCCTGCGAGCGACCCCTGTGAGAGGGGGGACTTAGGTGAATTCTCATGTCTACCCCTCATATAGTCCCCTGTTCGGCCGAGCTGGGGATTACGTAATGGGTGTAGATAAATATGTGTGACCGACCTAGAATGGGAGCGGTTTTTGTGAGCATGCAGAAAGCAGAATAAAGTTTGACTTATGCACCGATCGAGGCTCGCTTGGTCATTGCCCAAGCGGCCTCTACAAGGACTGGAGGTCTATCCATTGGCAAACAACTGCTAATCACAGTAGAAAAACTATTGAGGGTTTTATTCTTCAGCACACGTTGTCTTGAGTCCGCTCGTTGCCGATTTGATGATTCACTCGTTCTCGGGTCTCCTTGAATTTCCAGTTTATTCAATTATGGACAATAGTGCCAACAGCCCCTGACAGATCTTTCTCCCATTCCCTTCTGTATCCTCTCGATACTCATCATATTCCACCGTAACAACCTCAGTATTTCACTGCTCTGAACATTCCAGTCCTACAACATTATAAGAGTCAATATAGTGAAGTGGCAATGCAAACTATTCAGGGCCTAGCATTCTAACCCAGTCCCTTTCCCTCGTGTTAACCTATGAGGCCTCTCCTGGTCTTGGCTGAACCTTGGCCAGAGCCTGCATCACTGGATTTACTTGTCACTGGAGCTACCCTGATGTGTGAATGTGCAGCTGATTCTATGGAAGTTTTACAGATCTCCCTGGGCCCTGCCCAGCAAATCCAGATCTGCAGACAGACACAGTGGTGTTTGGACTGATCTCTTCCAGAGTCTTGTACGCCTCTATGCAAGAACAATGGTCAGTGAGATCCATAGCACAGAAGGTGCCAAAATCTCATTGCTCTTGTTTGCTCTGCAGCCGAGTGGGCAATCTTGGTGTACTCTGTCTTGCACTCGTAGCCTGACAGAAAGCATGATTTCCTGGCAATGGAGCCCCCCTCTCTAGCCCCAGCAAGGCAATACCTATAGCCTAGGTGATGGCGTGGGTGCTGAATAGGACAGAAAATGTCGGGTGTACGCCACCACAGATCTCCAGCCTTTGCTGTGGGCTTGTCTTGATTGGAGAACACCCGAGAAGGCCTTTGAAGCCAAGTTCAGACAGGTCCAAGCAGACATCTGCTGGCATCGGACAGATCAGTAGGGGGCAACTGTGTGATCCGACAAGGTGCTCTCAGAAGAGGCAACCAACCTAAGCAGAAACAAAGAGACAAGAAAAGGTGCAGGATGTTGTCACAGAAAGAGCGTCTGCAGACTGTCTTTTGCGAGAAGTAGGCATCCCCATCCATTCATCCCTCATGCCATCTTGTAGGAGGCAAAGAATTACAGCGATGAGAGGCTCCGTGTTCCTGTGCCAGGCTTCTCAGTTCACACAACCGCAGACAAGAAAAGTTGCATGCTTGTTCATGGAACCATCCATCCCTAAAGCGACAGCCTGGCTCGATGTGCCAATACTCGATGATCACACTGCAGGTCTGAAATCCCATAGACACATCAATAAATAAATAGACAAGGCACGAGATCACCGCCTGTGACTTCCGCCTCCCTCCCCATAAGACAGTTCCTGTTATTAATTAAACGCTATTGAAAAAAAGGCACATCACCTGCACCGACAGTGTTGCAAGTAAGTTAATTTGTCAGGTAGCCAGTGGGCTGGAACCAGCTTCTGTTACCTGCAGTTATGTAATGTAAGAGGAGCCGTGGAGCTATTCTTGGAGTCTGAGGGGGGGTCAATAAATGAGCAGCACAGAGGAGCCAGAGGTAGACCATGCCGGAAACAATATGGGGAGCCTCTCTCTGCTACCTATGTCCCTTCACCCTGTGCCTACCTTCTGATGTACCTCTATGGCTGCCTTTTGTGTGCAGTTAACATAGGAACATTCATGGAGCGGCACACCAAATTATACTATAACAGTCTACTATTTCACTCATATGTTTTAATCTCAAATTCTCATTACAGGAGCCAGTTGTATTGGGGGTTGTCAGGAAGAAGACTTTCTCAAGGCTGTAGATCAAACAATTAAAACATAAATAACAAAATTAAAGTATATAATATCATTCCAGCTATAAAGGCAGATGATATTTCCAAATGTACCCTTATGCACATGAACAATGTTTAAAAACAAAGGTCTGAAATATAATCCAAGAATCTAATACACAATATAAACAAAAGATGGCTTCATATCCTGTGTCAATTATTCGAATAATAACCTTTTCACATTGCAAGGGTGTCACGAACCTTTCACTTTGGCATCTTGAACGGGGTGAGTGCCAATGAGGAGAGTGTGTAACATTACACCTTTAAAATGCTGTTATGGCTCCTTTGAGTTTGATTGGAGACACAGCTTCGCAAACAGAATCTCACAAATGCCTTGCAAGAGAACAACATTATGGAGCTGTGGGCAAAAAACCAAATGCAAAAAGGGAGCATGAGAGGTAGGAAGGGATGGTGGATGAGAGAAGGAGAGATGGATGAAGAGGGGAGGGTGGATGGAGAAATGGGCAGGTCGAGAGAGAGTCGGATGGAGGAATTCTGGGAGTGATAGACGCATTCATTAATGGATGCATGGAAAGAAGGATGGACGGATGTAGAGGAGGATGGAAGCATAGAGAGCATAACGAATGTAAGGATGAGGGGATTGATGGATGAATGAAGAGGATGAATGGAAGAATTAATTCACTGATCAATGAAAGAATCAATGAGAGAAGTGACAATGGATGGATGGAGATGAAGGATGGATGTAGAAAGGGCAGGATGGAGAAAAGACTGTTGAATGAATATAGGGTAGACAGATGGAAGAGTACAGCAATTGAGAACTGAGGTGTAAGAAGCATCGTGTTATTTTCAGGATTCCCTTGGGGCCGCAACCAAATGAGTGCTTGCTCATTAATTTAGGATATTTGGGACATGGTTCAAAGCGGGGGGCTTTTTATTTTCCTGGCTACTCCCTTGGCACATATCCTGAAGTACTGCAACCACCCCATACCAATGTGCTGACCATTTACCACTATCCTGGCCCTGCAACCCATGCTCACCCTACACTTTTGTGTCTGCCTAGTTAGTACTTTATGCCCCTCCCTTTGGGCTCTGTTTGTTTATATGTATATCATGTTCTCTCTGTCCTGCCTTTAACCCCGTGTTGTAGTGCCTGTGAGTCTGCCATACCTCGGTATCTGCCCAGGGTCGTTATGCCTCTTCTGTAATTTTAACCCCATGTGCCCGCTTTGTACCCCTGTCCCCACCCTCCAAAGGCACTTCATCCCTAAAGCTGACCAATTCCACTGTGCCGGACGGTGGCTGCCCTCTATAAGTGTGCCTCCCATGTTTAGCTGAGCCTGCCATGTAGATAAGCGCCTATCCTGTCCAGATGTAAGTTGCCCATCACCCTGTAGGTGCAAAAACGACTACAGTCTGCCCTTCCCCTCTGTGCCGTTCCTTTATCACAGTGTCTGCCTCAGAGCCTGTTCTCACTCCCTACCCCTTTGACTGGCCTGTAGCACGGATAGCTCCTCCATGTACTTTCCACTTGTGCCTGTATCATCACAGCAGGACGTCGGTGTATGGTGACTATACTAATAATTACTTCGATGTAACCTAGTGGGTGCTTAAGGTTCATGTGTACTGTATGGAAAAATTGATGATTGTTGCTTATTCTCTTTCTAATGAAGAATAGACTTACAAAAAGCTTCTCTGAAAGGAGTGAGTCTTTACCTCCCGTATAGGCAGGAGTTCGCCAGGGTTGCGTGACTGAGGGTGCAACACTGGACCTTTTATCTTCTCATCCCGCGTGATATTGTTCCTTCCAGTATCTGCGGTACAAGAAGTTCTGGTTGGTGCCCGCTCCATGCTCAATGACTGAAGTGCTGAGAGAGGCAGAGCACTGCGCAGTCTGCGCCCTGGAGAAGACCGGGCCGTGGCCATGTGATCTCTCTCTGCCAGTTCTCCTCAGAAGGGCATTGCTGCTATCACCTGTCCCAGAGTGACACAATTTGTTTTAAATCAGACTGTAAGCACAATGCTGGAACGTTCTGGACCTATCCCTTTTTATAACAAATTTTATTAGGTTTTATCATCAGAAGGACACAGTACCTTGTACAGACAGTTCTTAGCACAACACTTCCATCACTCATAGTAAAAATGTATAACAGAAACATCAAATAGCCATTACAATCCGTTAGCATCAGACTGAACATCTCATATTTCCACATGGTGCTCCCTAAAGGATTTGCCCTAGCTACTTCCCCCATACTTTATTATGCTTTTGAGGGCAACCCCTGGCCTCGCAGACTGATCTCTCTTGTTGTGCACATTAGTCAACTCCCCAACACTATTGTGTGAAAGTAGAAGGTGTAGGAGCTTCCCAGTAGGTTATAATGTCTCGCTTAGCAACCATGAGGGCCGTTCCCAAACACGCTTTGTCAGCTCCCATGCCCCCCATATGCTCCAACACCCCCAGCAAGATTATAAGGGGGGAAACAGGAGCCTCCCATCCCAGGACCTCAGTAAGTTCAGCTGCCACAGCCTACCATTAGTGTTGAATTTGAGGACATATCCATACCATATAGAAATCAGCTGGGGCAGCGCTCCAGTGGGGACAATCAGGCTTCAGCGCCAGACCAGCACGATGAAGCCCCAGCAGGGAGAGATAAGCCACATGGGGTAATATAGCTGGATCAGGCGGGAGGTAGAAGTAAGGGTTCTGGGGGCCATTAATGCATCCCGCCAGTCATCATCTTCAAGGGGCCCTACCCAGTCCTCCCAATGGGATCTAAGATAAGCTAGGTCTCCTGGGGTATTAAGGATAAGTGTGCAATAGATTTGAAATATTTCCCTTTCCTAATGCCCTCATAAGAAGTTTGGCCTCTAAGTGGTTGAATTCAGGAAGGGGTCATTTCCAGGGACCTGGGCATGAAGGGCGTGACACAATTGTAGGTATTTATAAGACTGCACGTTTGTAAGTGCATCGTTGAGCTGCAGGTCCCAAAACGACCTCATGTATGTACCCAACCAGACATCTCTCAGTTGCGACATGCCAATGATGTCCTATTGCGCAAAACCCTGCAGCAGTGCCGTGTCACAAAGCCAGGTGCTGTGTGTAGGAAAGTGCCCCTTTTGGCATGGTTACCCACCCCCACCTTTTGCCTGATATTGATGCTGACTTGAATGAGAGTGTGCTGGGATCCTGCTAAGCAGAGCCCAGCATCAGTGTTCTTTCCCAAACCGGTACCATTGTTCCCACAATTGGCACACAGTTAAGTCCCTTGTAGAAGGTACCAGTGGTACCAAGGGCCCTGTGGCCAGGGAAGGTCCCCAAGGGCTGCAGCATGTATTATGCCACCTTGGGGACCCCTCACCAAGCACATGCACACTGCCTTTGCAGCTTGTGTGTGCTGGTGTGGAGAAAAAGACAAAGTCGACATGGCACCCCTCTCAGGGTGCCCTGCCTACAAACCACTGCCTGTGGCATAGGTTGGTCACCCCACTAGCAGGCCATAAAGCCCTAAAGGCAGGGTGCACTATACTACAGGTGGGGGCATAGCTGCTTGAGCAATATGCCCCTACAGTGTCTAAGTCCATTCTTAGACACTATAAGTTCAGTGTGGCCATATAGAGTATATGGTCTGGGAGTTTGTCATTACGAACTCCACAGCTCCAAAATGGCTTCACTGAGGTCTGGGAAGTTAGATACCAAACTTCCTAGCACAATAAACCCACACTAATGCCAGTGTTGGAGGTATTGAGGAATGCACCCAGATGACATCTTAAAGATGTCCCCTATATTTTGGCCAGACTTCTAGTGAGAGACTGACCAGTCTGTTCCAGCATGCCACTTCTAGATGAGTTTCTGACCACATGGGGTGAGAGCCTTTGTACTCTCTGTGGCCAGAAACAAAGCCTGCACTGGGTGGAGGTGCTTCACATCACCGCCCTGCAGGAACTGGAACACCTGGCGGATAGCTTCAAAGGTTCAAGCCTCTTGTTACAGTGCCCCAGGGAACTCTAGCTAGTGGAGATGCCTGCTCCCCGGATGAAGCCCCACTTTTGGCGGCAAGTCCAGTAGGAAAATAAAGGAAAACAAGGAGGAGGGACCACTTCAGCTGGGACCACCCCTAAGGTGTCCAGAGCTGAAGTGACCCCCTCCTTGCAAAATCCTCCATCTTGGTTTGAAGGCCTGGGACCAATAGGGTTAGGTCTGTGTCCCCATCCCCAAACAGAGTGGACACCGGAAGGGTGTAGTCACCGTCATTAGCTACTGCCCTCTGACCCCTGTAACGCCTCAAAATCCAGGATGTAAGGGCTGCCCTGAACCTAGCTCATCATATTCCTGGCGACCTCAAGAAAAAGCAAGAAGAAAAGAAGAAGGACTGTTAAGCCGACACCCAGCAGAGAAGCCTGAAGACACCAACTGACTTTGACCCAGCCCTACAGGCCTGTCTACAGTTTCTGAAGCTCTGCAATCAGAAGGCAACGTATCCTCCAGGACCAGTGACCTCTTAAAAGCCTTAGGAGGACTGTCTGCACCCCAGATGACCAAGAACTCCAGTGGACAGCGGCCCTGTCCAGAAAAAAAACTCTAACAAAGGACTCCTGAACCGCCCCGGATCCGTGAGTCCTGCCCAATCTGCACCCGACGACCACGGCCTGTATCCAGGTGGCACAACCAAAAAGAGCTGGTTCCCAGGTGTTTCTGACATAGTGTCCACCCTGGGTTGAGCCCTTCTGTCCCACACAACGACGCCTGCAGCCTGAATCCGGAGGACCCCCCGGACCATGACAGATCCGGATGAAGTTTCTCAACTCCAAAAGTACCCTTGCACCCGCAGCCCCCTGTCTTTGGGGAATCCGATGTTTGGTGCAGCAACGTCCAGCAGGCGGCCCTCCTCCTTGTCCAGCCTCTGGTTTCCCGGAACCAACCCCCTGGACTTCACCTGAAGCATCTTTGTGACTCCCGGGGTCCCATTATAGTAAAGAATTGGGAGCCCGATGCTGTGTTTGCACCCTGCACCCGGCCGTCCCTGAGCCGCTGAGGGTGTGTGTTTGGTGCTAACCTGTGCCCCCCCCGGTGCTCCTCTAAACCCCCCAGGTACTTACCTGCAAGCAGGCCCGATTACGAGTGCCCCCCATCTCCATAGGAGCCCATGCTAAATCAACCTCAACTTTGATTTCTGCACCTGGCCTGTCCCGTTTGGCCAGTGGTAGGTATTTGGGGTTAACTTTAACCCCAACCTGTGGACATCCTAACCCCCAGAGACTGGAAATGTAAGTCTTGTACTTATCTCAAAACTGTGGTAACTTTTCTTACCCTCTGAACTGTTTCTGAAAACTGCAGTGTCAACTTTTAAAACCGATTATTGCTATTTATTCAGAAACCATATAACTTGCCAATTTGAAACAAAGTAATATTTATACATATGTTGGATACTTACTTGCAAATTTACTTATCTGCAACTTGAATCTTAAGGTTCTAGAAATAAACTAACAAAATATATTTTTCCTATAAAAAACCCATTGGCCTGGAGTTAGTTATTGAGTGTGTGCTTCATTTATTGCCTGTGTATGTACAACAAATGTTTTGAACTACCCTCTAATAAGTTTAACTGCTCAACCACACTACCACAAAAGAGAGCATTAGTAATATCTAGTTTAGCCTCTGTTTAGCCTCTGGGGAACCCCTGGACTCTGTGCACACTATGGCCCTCATTTCAACCTCGGCGGTCTTTGCACAAGACTGCTGAGGTTCCGCCGGGCCGAAGACTGCCAGTAGTGGTAAAGGAGCCATGGTAGGGGTGCAGCAAAGCATTTGCATGCAGGGAGGGGGACTCCTAGTGTGGCCGCTCACCCAGCAACTAGTTGGAAGCACTGTTATGTGTGCCATCCGATGCCAATCAGAGTGCATCCTGCAGATTGAGTTTAAAAGGGTGTGTGCCTGTACGTGAGGGCCTCCTGACGGAACAATTGCCATACAAGGTTGAACAAACAACAAATCAAACAGTAAAACTTTACTGAATCCCAACCCCCCAATACCCACCCTTCCCCATACTTCCCTCCCAGAAGCATCTGTCATCCCCACCAAATAATGAAAACATTGAAAAAAAGCTACAAACTTAACATTAGGAGAGTGTTGTGGGAAACCCTGCCACTCTGAAGGATAAGTGATAGCCATTGACGTTAACATAATAATTTTCCCCGGGGGATATTGTTCACTTGTTCACAGTCATGGATTGGTGCAAGTTAGTGACATTGTGGGGCTACGAGAAAGATCAGTCAACATCGCTGTGTGGTGGAGCATGTGATTGTCTCTCAAGCTCATTTGCATTTGGTGGAGGCTCCTCCTCTGCTCCAGCAAGTTGTTGCGTTACTGACAAGGATGAAGGGTCTCCTCGAGCCCGGGGACACCTGGAGCAGGAATCAGAGATGGGTCCTTGGTGTCGCCGCCGTGATCAGTTCTGACAGCGTTTGGTTTTAGGCCTCAATCCCGCAGCAGGTAGTGTCGGACCACCAGAGGAACGTATATGGGTTTCAAATGGGCACTGATGGGGATAGTCCACTGTGAGTCGCTGCCACACAGTTTCCGGAGAATCAAAGAAATGTGTTCAATTTGTGCTGATCACTTGAAGCCTTGCTGGGAAGAGGAGGTGGTATTGAAGACCCATGGCCCTTAGTTTTTGCTTCACCACGTTATAGGAGTGTCTTCGATGTTGAACTTCGCGAGTATAGCCTGGAAAAAGAAGGACCTTGGCACCCCTGCAACGAATCCCTGAATGAGTGTGGGCCTCCTGGAGACCCGCATCTCTGTCATGAAGGTTTAGGATGTGTGCTATCATTGGCCTAGGGGGCGCACCAGGTGACGGTTTAGGTGTCAGGGCGCGAAGAGTGCGCTCAATGGAATACCAGGGTGGGAGAAGGTCAGCCACATCCATTCTTTAATCCAGGCCTCCAGGAAGCCTGTTGTGATTCCGCTCCTTCTGGTACGCCTTTCATTCTTATATTGTTGCACCTAGATCTGTTCTCAGCATCTTCTGCGTGGCGATGCAGTTCTGACATGTGGGTAAGTAGCTTTGTCATTTGAGTTTTGAGTATTATGACATCATCTTCCACTGTAGAGAGCCATGACTCTGCTTTGGTAATACGTGCTACAACGTTGCGCAGATATTGTGTGAGTAGGGCGACGTCTTTGCTGACTTCGCCTATCTTAGTTTCCACTGCCAAATGAGAGGCATAAATAGCTTTAAGGATAGTCGCCAGCTCACTGGTGGCAGCAGAGTCTTTCTCCATCGCACTCTTACCAGTGGTGCCAGTATTGGGGCCAGTGTGTATCGGTCCATGCGGACTTGGGCTGATGTTGTATGCGCCACCTTATCTTTACCCAGGTCTCTCGTTCTCCCTCTCAAGGAGTCAGCCCGCTTGCCACAGTGGTGTAGCAGTGCAAGAAGACAAACAGACCGAGATGGAGTAGGACAGTCTCAGGCCGGAGGATCCAAAGCATTCCACAGTGTCGTCCCACCCCCCGAGGGATCGAGGGGGGAACCTGGCAAGGAGAGATCCGTCCCACCGATCCGTAATTGACTCTTATGTGGCAAAGTCAGGTGGCGACAGCAGGCCCAAGGACTCACATCAGGTCACAGGGAGGTGGTTGGTCTAGGTTGGTACCTCCACTGTGGTAGAATGTGCAGAGGACATCAGCTGGATTCAAGAGATTGTCAGTGGAGGGCTGCACCCAGGGCTGCCTCTCCCTCCTGTGTTTTGTAAATCACGTGGACCCCAGCCTCCACAGGGTTCCTGGGCCAGGTCGAGCTTGTTGCCAGTCAAGTTTGTATCTCTGTTGCTGCCTATAATCTGAGTCAGCGCAGAAAGGGTTCAGGAGGAAGGGTGTGTCATCCAAAATCAGGCCGTCCACTGAGTCCGATGGAAGGCTGCAAGGCAGCCACCGTATCCAGCCATAAAAGGTGAATGTATGAAAGCCATTCTGTGCGGTGTGTGTAGAGCCCCTGTGGGGTCACGTTTTGAATTTGGTTGCACCGGTCCAGCTGATCGATTATTATATGGGGCTCCGGGGCACTCTGTGGGCCTTTCAGCACTTCATAGGTCACTTTGATTCTGGGAGCCCTCGCTTGTGCTCCTGGGTGTACAACACGGCAGTAGGAAGCTTGGAGAGCCGCACAGGATGACCGACCACGACAGGCAGCACTCCAGGCCCCGCACAGGGGGCGGTAGGGGGATGGTCGAGGGCCAGAGGCCACCAAAAAACTCCTCCCAGCAACACTTCAACAGGCAGGGGAAGGCGTGACAACTTTAGGACCCACTACCCCGCCGTGCCAGGTGAGAAGCAGTAGTGTTGTACTCCAGCGAGCCACTTGTGGGCGGCCACACTCACCGCACTCCAGCTCCCGGCCTTATCCGCGGGCCGGGAGTAACAAGTAGTACTGTAGTTGGGTGGCATAGGGGGCCCTGCATGGAACCACTCTCTGTGTACCTCTAGAAGCCCGGATCCCCCTCAGCTGGTGATGTGTCTCCTTCAGGGCCCTCCGCAAGTCAGAGGCCCTTCAGCTCATGGGAGCTGCCATCTTGCTGCGGCCTCGCAGGCCCCCAGCTGGAGCAACCCTGTTTCTAGAGCCCACTACAGCGCGGGCAGTTGGTAGGGAACAACCTGGGACATCAATCGGGGAATATTGGTAGTGTCAATAGAAATGTGGTGGGACGGATGACGGAGGGGTCCGGGAGCACTCCTAATGTGTGACCACAAACAGGCTCTCCTGACTGGCATTATGATAAGTGAAGTAACTCAAAATGATGGGGCTCCCCAAGACCCGCCCCACCCTCCAGAGATCATAGGTATCTATAGGCTTTAGATTGAATTGGGGGCCCATGAGGGGTGGGAGCCCATCTACAGTACAGGGGCTGCTGGGGCCTGCGTTATGTCTGATTACGATAAGGTGTCCAGTAAACCCTGCCTGGGAGTGACCTGTGAAGTCAGGAGCTCCTCAGCCATCCTGCAGCATTCCAGTAGCAGCCTACAATCAGAGTTGTAGTAGCCCATACCCCGACTCGTAGTGTCCTGACAAAGGTGTGTGCTCAACAGAGAGATTGGCTTGGTCCTGTGCCATTGTGATATACCGGGTTCAAGGTAGCTGCATATGTGGACTCTAGGAGCTCAGCTAGCATCAAAATATTTTCTATGTCCCTTGAAGTCAGTCTTTGCAACTCAAGGACATCAATTAATGCCACTTATCTTCCAGTCTATTGTGTATCACATCATGTAGTAATTGACTGACAGGGCTTCCTGCTGCCCCCACTACTAATTGATCAGGCTTTATAGCCACTGGCCATGAAGCTACACAACCAAGAACAATCTTAGGACATCCCGATAATGAGGGACATGATTTCCCAGGCAACTACTACGCGGCTTAGCTCCAGTGGGTGGCTTATTGGCTGGCTTCCCATCACCTGGGTG
The DNA here is from genome assembly GCF_031143425.1 of Pleurodeles waltl. Taxonomy (NCBI): domain Eukaryota; kingdom Metazoa; phylum Chordata; class Amphibia; order Caudata; family Salamandridae; genus Pleurodeles; species Pleurodeles waltl. The sequence continues at coordinate 1,696,187,112 of NC_090440.1, forward strand.
GGCTGGGAGGTAAATGAAAGCAAATCCAGGAAGGAGGTCTCTATCAATTTTTAGTTCTGAGTCCCAATTCTGCGAGGGATCTCCCTCTCCTGATTCGGACAATAGTTGAGATTCTGAAACAATTTATTTATTACGCACAACCACCACTGCCAAATGTTCTTGTTCCATTACACAATCACACATCATAAGCTGGCCATGTGGGAGTAAACTAGCGTATCTGCAGTGATTGACCTCTTTGAAAACAGGACCCTTCTTCCATTCCAGATATGAAGGTCAGTTTCTCTTATATGGCAAGATCCTACACAAAATTAAGGCACTATAGCACACAGCCTATACAGAACCTCCCACATATGCTGTGATGCATACACTCTACACCATTGGACACAGCCGTAGATTAATCACATGGCTTTATAGAGTCATACTTGACACCCTTAGAGATCAATCAAAAGAGCCCTGGGGAGGCATGTACAAAGAGAAAGAATGGCAGAGGGCCTTGGAATGCCGCCAGAGGGTCTCCCACAGTGCCCGTTTTCAATTTATCCAATTAAACCTTTTGTACAAGGCCTATCTCACACTCTACAAGTCCAGTCATATTTTTTCTGGTGCTAGATCAGACTGTTCCAGATGTCACCACTCGCCGGCAGATGTTCCACTTATAATATGGTGATGTGTAAAACTGTACCCCTTTTAGGACGATGTCCTGAGAGCTATATGAGTAGTAACAGTTAGGACTAAATTGGAATAGATAGAGGCTTGTCTCTTGGACGTAGGGCCCCAACCCAAGAGATCGAAAGCTGCCACAAAATGAAGTGATCTCTCACGCTTGCTGGCTACCCATGCCACAGCCGTGAGATGGAAGTCCTCAGCTTCTGCATGGAAAGCAGATGTAGACTACTGGTCAGAGGCAGAGAGCAGAGCGCTCCAAAGAGAAGGAATCTGGACAATGTGGAACTACCCTATAGCGATGCAATGGTGTAAACACCCAAAGACACTGAATGAGTATGGGAAAGAAGACGAGCAACCACCATAGACCCTATTCTCTATAAACTCTGATATTTTAGATACTAAGCCCAGACTAGATTATGACACTAGCCGGTTACCCGGTTTTTCTTGCTGTAACAACCGGCCCCTAGTTGTAGATCAGCAGTCCCCCTGCCTACCTCCCTCCCCAACCAAATCCTTAGAGCTACCAGCCACCTGAACGTGCAGGCTCTCCTCATCAACATGCAGCCACAAAAACTGTAATCATGCACAACTAGGGGTTATTGGATGGGAGGGAGGGGGGACAGAGCTAAACCTTCATGTTTGATTTCCAGTTAGTTGCCTTTTACTTGGTTATATGATTTTGAATTGAGATCCTGCAGGTAAAATACTCTTGTACGAACGTTTACCCTGACAGAAGGCATTGCAAATCCTAATGATAATGCGAAAACAGAAGAGGCACGATTTATTATTAATATGCTGCTATGTTCTACGAATTGCCAATTGCCACACCTGTATAACTATAAAACGCAATAAAAACTCTCGTAAAACACGTAGTGGTTGTCTCTACTCTCCAGGCTACTCTCATCGGAGAGCCACAGATAGAGTTACGTACCTCATCATTTGATGCTGTTACAAGCAGGCTTGCCTCATCTCACCGTGGCTGCTGCCTGTCCATGTACCCTCCCCGAGCCCCTACACCGCGCTCAACTTCTGTGGAGACCACGAACCTTTGTTATTGCCCTACAAGTATGTGTCTGTGTAACCTGCCCCAGAGCTCTGTGACCCCCACTCTACTACAGAGACCCTGTACCCCTCTACCTGTTCCGTACCCCTGTACTTGCCTTGCAACTACCTCATACGCTTGAACAGGCAGAGTACTGTTTTGCCTCACACATACTCCTGTACTTGCCCGCTCTCCTGTGCCACCTCTTCCCTCTACGCCTGCCCAGTACCCCTGGATTTGCTGGTATTCCAGTATCTTCATCATACATTTGTGCCTTCCTTGTATCCCTGTGTCTTTCTTGCAACACTGAAGCCCATATTTACAAAAAACGGACGCACCGTGGCTCTGCAAATCAGCTTGCTGCGCCGCGCTGCGTCATAAGGAAAGCACAGGGATATATGTTGTATTTACAGCAACACAACGCATTCCTGTACTTTCATCTGTGCTGGCACACAATTGGCTGCCTAGCGCCAATGCAGGCACCCTTGCAGAATGGTGCAAGGGTGCCTGCGCTGCAGAGATGATTGTTTACGTGCATGAAGGGATGCTTTCCTGCACACAATCATTAATGGCATTTTCCTCCTTCTATGGATGATGCAGGATGCAGCACACATAGAAAGAGCAAATAACAAGGAGAAATAAAGATTTCTCCTTGTGGCCCCACTTTTACGCGACCCCTGGGGTGACGTAGGAAAGTGATGCATTCCCAGCCTTGTAAATCTGGGAATGCATTAGATTCCATGGGTGTTGCTTGGGACCACCCACAACATCACCCATGGAACACCCTTTCACGCAGGGTTATGCATGAAAGGGGGCCATATTTACAAGGCCAGGAAAAATCAAGCAAGGCGGCTTTACGTGGTTCTGTAAGTATGTGCGGGCACACTGCGTCGCCGGAGCATCACAAAAATGACGCTCCAGCAATTTTGTTGTGCCACAGGCGCATTGTAATTATGACCCTTGTCTTCCCAGAGAAAGCATCACACCCATGGGTCTGCTACATGCCCACCCATGTCCTGGATTTTCGCCCCCAATGCTTGTCTAGTATCCTTATACTTGTCCGAGTACTCCTGCCCACACCACTTATACCTGTACATGTTCCATACACAAGTACTCCTGTCACGTCTCCATGTATTGTATGTATGACCCTTGCACCTACCATTTGAACCTCTACATTGTACCTTTGTCCATGTCCACTAGCTTAGGACCTGCCTAGTAACCCCATGTGTGCTCAGTACCCCCGTGGTTTCCCAATACCCTGTGCCTGCTCCATACTGCAGTGCCTACTTTATGCCCCAGTGCCTGTGCCAAAACCCCATTCCTAGTGGCGTTGCTGGGTGTCAGCACCTGACCCACACTCTGTTCTGATACTGCTGTTCTGTACCTTCTCTGTGTCTCCCATCTCTGTCCTATACCCCTTGGCCTCCTGCATGGCCGATACCCCAGTGCCTTCACTGTAACCCGGTGACTGTTCTGTACTCCTGCCGTTGGCCTGCCCCTGCCTCATACCAATGCAGACTACACAAGCATGAGCTCCCTTAAAACCACTTGCCACTTTACAGACCTTACAAGCTCTTGGAAAACCAAATACCATTTACAAATAAAATTGGTCGTATGCAGAGCTTTTGACTTAAGCAGCACTTTTGATAGGGTCAATCGGTCGAAGTTATGGGACATCTTCACTTGCATCAATCTGTCCCTTTCACTGGCGGACTTTCTACGTGCCCTGCAAATGGGGGTTAGTGCTTCTGTTCGGCACAGTGTTGAGGGAGATTGTGCCAAACAGTTAGAACTCTTTTGTGGCGTTCGGCAAGACTGTGTTTTGGCTCCCATTTTGTTCTTACTGTATATTAATGGTCTTAACTCATTTTTAATCACCAATGGAAAAGACATGCCGAAAGTAAAAACTGCATCCATTATGGCCCTCATGAATGCAGATGATGCCGTCCTGCTCTCCAGCACTTCCAACAGCCTGAGGGGGCTTCTTGCTGCCTTTGTGAGGTTCGTGGATAGCTTAGACCTTGACACGAACATCTTCAAGATGCATTTCATGGTTTGTGGTAAGCAGATCAGCAAAACGAGGCCAATTTCCATCAAGGGTAAACCAGTCGGGAGGGTTAGCAAGATTCCTTAGTTAGAGCTTACCTTTGGTGCTCAAGACAGCTGGGCATTTTGCCTATTTAGTTGCTGCTTGCATTTTAATCAGTCTTGTAGTGCCTTAGTTAAGTTTTCCCCCAGTGTTGGCAGCAAATTCATCCTTCCTGCACCGGAAGTCTATAAGGTAGAGTGTTTACCTGACCTGATTTACGGGGCTGGTATAATGGGCTACAATGACTGCGCTAAACTGCAGCACGAGGAGAACTGTTGTTATAGAAAGCTGCTCGGACTGGCCCAGGGAACATCCAACTATTTTATGCACAAAGAAGTAAATCTAGCTTATGTGGAGGACGCAATTAGATTCGGCCCTATGCTCCTATGGTTGAGGGTGTGGAGCAATGAATTCATGTTCTTCAATCGGATGAGATTGAAGATTGTTTAGGCGGTGAGTTCAGATGCAGGATCCTGTGGCTCTTCCACATTAGGCATTTGGCCGACTCCTCGCACAGATCTGACTGTACTCCTCCCCTCAGGCCATGAGCAAGAGAGAACATACAGTACTTAGAGCGCAATACATTCTGGATGCCAAGGAATCCAGAGAAAAGGAAGCCCTGGTTAAAGTTACCCTGCGATACTACTTGACCATTAGAATCAATGACGGGGTAGAGTCCTATCTCCCACTAATGAGGAATCCCTGAGAAAGATACCTGCTAGCGAAATTTCGCTTAGGGTCTATCAGAAGTTATCTCTGCTTTCCTGTTGGCCAGTTTGATCCTTCCTGCATGCTGCCTTGTCCATTTGACGGCTCCTCGCCCTAATCGGTTGAGCATTTTATCCAGTTCTGTATAGACTATGCGCCGTTCTTTCACCATCATCTTTTGCCTTTCCTTAGAATTCGAGGATTTCCGCCAATATAAGCCGACCTGCTACTTTTTAGGGTTGAGCGTAAAGCGCTCCTATCCTGCTGTAATCTCTCTTTGGGCTTCTAAGCACGCCCATGTTACGTCAGCCACTTTCATTGGTTCGTGGGCTTGTCTTCACTAGTGAAAGGCATGCATACATCATGCCTTTTCTGGTGTTTAGCCCTCCTCGAGCGCACCGAGCAACCACTGAAAACATACGAGGCTCCGTGTTTTCCGTATGGTTTCTGGACTACTTTTTCTCTTTATTTTGCAGCCCCATCACGCTGGGTTAGGAGTTTACAATGCTAATAGCTCTAACTCAACGAAATGCGAGACCCGTTGCATTGTAAATGCTTGTTACGCTTATTATCGGATCCGGCTGTTTGTTTTGCTGTAGGCGCAATTTTAAAAAGTGCTCCTAGCTGGCAGAACTACGCAGGCCACTAGCCTCATCTGTTTCTTTTTCCTAACAAGCTTACAGGGAGTGCAGAATTATTAGGCAAGTTGTATTTTTGAGGATTAATTTTATTATTGAACAACAACCATGTTCTCAATGAACCCAAAAAACTCATAAATATCAAAGCTGAATATTTTTGGAAGTAGTTTTTAGTTTGTTTTTAGTTTTAGCTATGTTAGGGGGATATCTGTGTGTGCAGGTGACTATTACTGTGCATAATTATTAGGCAACTTAACAAAAAACAAATATATACCCATTTCAATTATTTATTATTACCAGTGAAACCAATATAACATCTCAACATTCACAAATATACATTTCTGACATTCAAAAACAAAACAAAAACAAATCAGTGACCAATATAGCCACCTTTCTTTGCAAGGACACTCAAAAGCCTGCCATCCATGGATTCTGTCAGTGTTTTGATCTGTTCACCATCAACATTGCGTGCAGCAGCAACCACAGCCTCCCAGACACTGTTCAGAGAGGTGTACTGTTTTCCCTCCTTGTAAATCTCACATTTGATGATGGACCACAGGTTCTCAATGGGGTTCAGATCAGGTGAACAAGGAGGCCATGTCATTAGATTTCCTTCTTTTATACCCTTTCTTGCCAGCCACGCTGTGGAGTACTTGGACGCGTGTGATGGAGCATTGTCCTGCATGAAAATCATGTTTTTCTTGAAGGATGCAGACTTCTTCTTGTACCACTGCTTGAAGAAGGTGTCTTCCAGGAACTGGCAGTAGGACTGGGAGTTGAGCTTGACTCCATCCTCAACCCGAAAAGGCCCCACAAGCTCATCTTTGATGATACCAGCCCAAACCAGTACTCCACCTCCACCTTGCTGCCGTCTGAGTCGGACTGGAGCTCTCTGCCCTTTACCAATCCAGCCACGGGCCCATCCATCTGGCCCATCAAGACTCACTCTCATTTCATCAGTCCATAAAACCTTATAAAAATCAGTCTTGAGATATTTCTTGGCCCAGTCTTGACGTTTCAGCTTGTGTGTCTTGTTCAGTGGTGGTCGTCTTTCAGCCTTTCTTACCTTGGCCATGTCTCTGAGTATTGCACACCTTGTGCTTTTGGGCACTCCAGTGATGTTGCAGCTCTGAAATATGGCCAAACTGGTGGCAAGTGGCATCGTGGCAGCTGCACGCTTGACTTTTCTCAGTTCATGGGCAGTTATTTTGCGCCTTGGTTTTTCCACACGCTTCTTGCGACCCTGTTGACTATTTTGAATGAAACGCTTGATTGTTCGATGATCACGCTTCAGAAGCTTTGCAATTTTAAGAGTGCTGCATCCCTCTGCAAGATATCTCTCTATTTTTGACTTTTCTGAGCCTGTCAAGTCCTTCTTTTGACCCATTTTGCCAAAGGAAAGGAAGTTGCCTAATAATTATGCACACCTGATATAGGGTGTTGATGTCATTAGACCACACCCCTTCTCATTACAGAGATGCACATCACCTAATATGCTTAATTGGTAGTAGGCTTTCGAGCCTATACAGCTTGGAGTAAGACAACATGCATGAAGAGGATGATGTGGTCAAAATACTAATTTGCCTAATAATTCTGCACTCCCTGTATGTATGTATAAATCTTTTAAATGTTTTTTCTTAATGATTTTGTTTTTATATGGCTATGCTACTGTCTTTTTTATATTGTATTTTAATGTTGCTTGTATGTCCCGCAATAATCGAATAAAGTTTCTGACTGATTGATTGATTAAACAATGGTCGTATTCCCTGCCTATTTTAACACTTAATTTGCTTTCCAAATTTCATTTCGAGTTTGATTCACATGTAAATTCCTCATATGTTTTCATACATTTTCTCATTTCAATTGAAGTTTGCATAATGCTTCCTTGTTTTCTTCACATCTCATGAATGTACAATACAGAAATGGTTAATTTTAATTACATTATAATTTTGCTACATTTTGTGGAGCTGACATCTTTCATGCCTTGGCTAAATCTTTCATTATGACACTTGCTCAAATATCCAGTTTAGTGAGAGTTCAATTATACAGTCATATAATTACAATATTCACTATTGATCAGACTTATTTCACTTCTCCCAAGATGTTTTATCCATGCTGCACGTTCTTATAATTCATCCATTCACAATCCTTGAAATGGTTTACTCTAATTTCCAGCATTCCCCCCAAATTATGGTTTCATATCATATTCTAGATTAATAATCTGGTTCTGCAGGCAGTGTTTGTTCAAACAGACCTTCATGTTGCATTAGCTCCCTCCCACCCCCGTTGCTTTCGTGTCCCTTTGAGTTTTGCTTCTCCGTTCCCTCCTACACAACTCTGTGGTGCTTTGTAGTTCACCCTCCAATAATTTCTGTTGCTCTGCCACGTTCCGACCACCCTCCCCGTGTTGTTTCTACTTCCCACGCTGCCCGCTTGGAAAATAAAATACTTATGTATTTTTTTATTTTTTTAGTTGCTGATCCAACTTGGACCGGTAAATAGAGAGAAAACAAGCGCTGGTGTCATTTTGTAGGCACGTGCATATGTGGCGTGCATGCCTACACAATTAGGTGGGCTGCCACATCCAAGGCTTTTGTTTTTTAGGGCGAGGTAAACTACTGGAAACATACGAGACTCCATGTTTTCCCTATGGTTTCTGGACTACTTTTTCTCTTTATTTCGCAGTGCGATTGCGCTCGGGTTTTAAAAAATTTCATTTAATGTGGCAAGAAAATTCCGGTTCGGAGTTTACAACGCTAATAGCTCTAACTCGACTTAATGCGAGACCCGTTGCTTGTTTTTCTAGCTTCAGCCACACCACACAAGATCGCGAAATGCGGATGCTGTGCAGCGTGGCTAAACAAAATTCGCAAAGCTAATAGGTCACAAAGGCGCGACATTGACTTTGTCAATGCTTGTTATTATTGTGTTTTGCATGGATAGCTCAGCATGCTGCTGCTACTCTGCTGAGATCCCTTTCCTACCTTTAGCCAATAAGGTACAATTCCCAGTATCTTAGTGAGCTCAGTGAGTTATGACCTTGCATCACGCAGCTGCATGCAAACTGCAAGGTATACGTTTAAGTCTTGCTGTGTTTTTGTCCCTTTTTTGTGATTCTAAGGTTGCTAAAAGCGTTCATTTGAGTAATAGTAAACAATTTTTAGCAAGCGCCACATAAGTGGTTATTAGTGTCATTTCTCAGAATGATCCAGTACTTCTAACATTTCCACAGTACATGAAATCTCTTACATACATACCTTGAAAAAGGAAAACAAAAATTGGCCTTAATTCATAGTTATTTATTAAGCACTTGTGAAATTACAACAATTTCAGTGTTTTGTTTCCTGGCAGCACTGGCTTTAAGGTGTTAGGTTCCAGCTAAAAGGAGTGTTCATGTCCTTTAAGTCAGGCATTTATGTTGACCCCAGAAGGTTGCTGCTCTGAAATAAAAAAAGAACACACAAAATTTGGGCACTGCTCAAGGTGTCCCGATGTCAGCAAATTACATGTGGACACAGCCATTCCGGATCATAGATCTAGCTCAATAACAACTGTCAGGTCCAGGATCCAACTGGAGCCCCTACTAGTCCAGCACTGACTCCTACATAGGATGACAGGACAAGCTCCAGCTGAATCTGTAATCAAAAGCTACTGCTGACTCTGTTTTCTAAATCAATCACTGACCCCTTGAGCACAAACTCCCCATTTTGCAAAAGCCAGAACAACCCACTTCTTTCAAGCTAGGATCCCAGTGTTGCAAGCCACTATTGTAATGTATTGTATTGTAATAGTATTTATATAGCGCTTACTGCCCCTGACGAGGCGCCAAAGCTCTTTTTGGCAAGTAAAACTGTAAACTTCACACTTGTATAGCACACTACTCCCCCGTTAGGGTCTCAAGGCGCTGTACACATACTGCTGTGGAACCCCTCCTCGTTTTTCCCCTGTGAGGCACCCACTCCTAGGGTGAAGCCAGGCATCCAAGCACTGTGAGAGCTGTTGTGGAGATTAAGCAAGCTATTGCCCTGAGTTACAGAGTGGGGCCCATTAATTAGATTAGGCACTGAGGTGAGAATTATCTGGTCCAAGGGAATTGAACCCTGGTCCCAGGCCAGATCTCTGCATCAGGGTCTGCCCCTCTAACCATTGTGCCACACTTCTCCACAGCACACTACTCCGGAACCCAAAAGGAATTAGTGGTGGATTAGTATAGGGAAATATGAGTACAGTTTTAGTATTATTATGAGGTCATTTGAGCCGCGGATATGTGAGTTTGTTAGTTAGATTGAGTGGAGTAATGGAGGGGTGGAGGAGGGAAGAATCCAGAAGTGTTAATTGTGAGTTTATGGTAATAGGATTTAGGCTTGGGATGAGTAAAGGTGGGATGGAGGAGGGAAGAGTCTGGGGAAAGGTTTAGGGAGATCACAGTAGCAGGGTGAGATAAATGAGGGAGAATATAGTAGGGTTGTTTGGGAGCTCATGGTAGTAAAGTGAGGTTTGGGTGAGTTAGATGTGGAAGAGGAGGGAAGAGCTTAGACAGGGTTATTAAGGAGATGAAAATAGTAGAATGGCTTTGGGATGAGTCAGAGTGGGAATGGAGGATAGATTGATAGAGACATGACATATGGTGATGGGTAGACAAAGTGTGATAGAAAATGAGAGCAGGGATTCATAAGTATCTAGTATAACAACTTATCTAGGCGTTATGCAATGACCTATGAACATGTCAAGCATAGAATAACATACATACACACACACACACACACACACATATATATATATATATATATACATATATATATGTGTATATATATATATACACACACACATACATACACACATGAATACACACACATATGCACACATATATGTAAATACATATACATATTGAAACCATGAGTAAATATACATTAGTTAAAAAGGTTTAAAGAGTATGTGTGTAGTTTATTGTTATGACATAGTATGGATACATATTTTCTAAAGAACTATATTTAACTAGAATATACACATAATCGGATACAAAATATTTATCAACATAGGCATATGCAGTCCATAGCTGTTTGAATATGGTGGTTGTGAAGGAAAGAGCCAACTCTTGAGTAGTTTTCTGAAGACAAAATAGTTATCTGTGGCTCTTATAGTTGGGAGTAATGAATTCCATACTTTGGCTGCTTGAACGATGAAGGATGTACCACCTATAGTCTTTTTCTTGTATGGTGGTGTTCTAAGGTTTGATGACATTTCCTTGCAAACCTTTTAGGAAAAATAAGCACACATGCAATTCCGATTAGCATGGCCAAAAGAAGCGTTAAAAGTAACTTTAGAATTCCTCCACATACGCTACTAAGCTACTCCACTTATCTTAGCGAAGCCTCTTCCTGCAGATCCAAATATATGTCCAGATCCTTCCAGGGGCTCTTGACTCTTCCAGCTCAGTTAGTTCAAGAGTTATATCCATAATATTAGCAATGTAGTTGTCAAGCTGCTTACCTATGCACAGTCTAGAAGCACACCATTCAAGAGCATGAATGACTTTCCAAACTCAGCCCTCCTTTGTGAGGGGTAAATCCAATGCAAGGCGATTTTACATAATCATAGTTCTCTCAGCAAGCAATTGTTTTTATATTACAGTCACCTCTCCTGCCGTGTTAGTATCAAGTGCTGATCTACTAATGTGGACAGCTTTCTAATATTCACATCATTTATTGCCACTTCTATAACTGCTCCAAAGATGTCACTAAGGATCTGTTTAAACTACACTTGCTTTGCTTTATGTATTGCTCAAGGGGGAAATCTAATTTGCTAGTGTGATACATCGTAGGGAAAACTAGAGCTACATAGCAACTAACTACCCAGCTGTGTGGAAATTGGAAATAGGCTGACTTACCATACACATTATACCAATAATACTCATCTGTAATTAAGAAACAAAGGCCCTCATTCTGACCTTGGCGGAGGCCGCCCGCCAAAGTCCCGCCGTCAGGTTACCGTTCCGCGGTCGAAAGACCGCGGCGGTAATTCTGACTTTCCCGCTGGGCTGGCGGGCGGTCTCCTTCAGACCGCCAGCCAGCCCAGCGGGAAAGAGGCTTCCACGATGAAGCCGGCTCGGAATCGAGCCGGCGGAGTGGAAGCTGTGCGACGGGTGCAGTTGCACCCGTCGCGTATTTCACTGTCTGCGCAGCAGACAGTGAAATACATGTAGGGGCCCTCTTACGGGGGCCCCTGCAATGCCCATGCCAGTGGCATGGGCACTGCAGGGGCCCCCAGGGGCCCCGCGACCCCCCCTACCGCCATCCGGATCTCGGCGGTCCGACCGCCGGGATCTGGATGGCGGTAGGGGGGGTCGGAATCCCCGCGGCGGTGCAGCAAGCTGCGCCGCCGCGGAGGATTCAATGGGGCCGCGGTACACTGGCGGGACCCCGCCAGTGGTGCCGGTCCGACCGCGGCTTTACCGCCGCGGTCGGAATCCCCATTGGAGCACCGCCGGCTTGTCGGCGGTGCTCCCGCGGTCCTCCGCCCTGGCGGTCAAAGACCGCCAGGGTCAGAATGAGGGCCAAAATCCTTTAACTAAGTAATCATGCTAACATTCCCTCCATCCCAATTTCTCAACAGTTTTGTTCCCCTCTGGTTGCTGTATTATACAGAAGGATCCCTTATTAGTGATATCAATGCTGAATCTTAAGTGTGGTTCCCTTTAGGTCTCCTTACGCTTGCCTATAATATGTTCTGCATTCATCTTGCTCTCCCCTTTCCTGAATGGGGAATTCAGTCTTTCCATGGCCTTGGGTTAATAGAGACAACGCACATTTATCTCTTTCATGACAAAAGAGTAAAAATTATTTTTTATAGTCTGCCATTCCAAGAGTTGGTGCACTACAGTGTAATGTTTTGATCTCCTGGAAGGCTTCCTTGCTTTCTTCATCCTTTGGTACTAGGCCATTGACATTGGTGTGCATAAGCCTCACTAAAGGCTTCACCGCAAAAAAAAGTGTGAGACCAATTTGGTTAATTGTCCGGAGATACTGATCTATTTTCCACTTTTTGTTGACTTTTTGTAAGCCACGAATGTTCAATCACAGTCTACAAATAACTTCCTTGCCCTGTTCTATCATGTTCTCAATGACATGTGTAATTCCCATAACGGCTTCTGGGGTCATTTTATAAAGACTGGTCTGAGGGAAAACAGCATTGGGTCGGAGGGTGATCTTTAAGAGTCTGGCACCTTTAATCAATCCAATTTATCTTCCTGTGAAATCCCAGACATCCTCTCTGACTGTCTGTCTCAGATCGGCTGGTAGGGCTTCCTTTGTGATGACCGGGTACAAATTGACAACCGATTTCGGTGATTGTAATTTGAACGCAGCTGCTTGTGTTTCAATTCCAACTCCATCCTGCTTGCAGTACATGGTGTAGTTGAGTTTACAAAGAAAATCTCTTCCTAACAAGTTTACAGGACTAGATCACAAACTACAAACTGGTGTTGCTTGCAGATGTCTCCTATTTTTACCGTAACTGGAGCTTTAATTTGATTGGGATGCTGCTGATGGTAATGCCTATGACTTGGACTTCTTTTCCCATGAGGGGTAGGTTAGGGACCACAACTGTTTTAACCATTGAGCGAGTGGCTCCTGTGTCTATTTAGAAAGATATGGGATGCCCGTTTGTTGCACCTGGCCCTTTTTGCAGGGTCATCCCCAATCTTTTTGCCTCCTTCCTCCTAATTTTTCTGGCCATTTTTTATTGGCTTTAGCACTCTGGTCACTTTACCACTGCTAAACAGTGCTAAAGTGCATATGCTTTCTGTGTAAATTATACTGTTGATTGGTTTATCCATAATTGGCATATTTGATTTACTGGTAAGTCCCTGGTAAAGTGCACCAGAGGTGCCAAGGGCCTGTAAATCAAATGCTACTAGTGGGCCTGCAGCACTGGTTGTTTGTGCTACCCACATTAGTAGCCCTGTAAACATGGCTCAGACCTGCCACTGCAGTGTCTGTGTGTGTAGTTTTAAACTGCCAATTCGACTTGGCAAGTGTACCCACTTGCCAGGCCTAAACCTCCCCTTTTACTGCATGTCAGGCATACCTAAGGTAGGCCCTAGGTAGCCCCAGGGGCCGGGTGCATTGTATGTTTAAGGTAGTACATATACAAATGTGTTTTATATGTCCTAAAACTGAAATACTGCCAAATTCGTTATTCACTGTGCAAGGCCTATCTCTCTCATAGGTTAACATGGGGGTTGCCTTTAAATATCCTTAAAGTGCAGATTCCCCTTGAGAGCGGATAAAAAATGTGGAGTTTAGGGTCTCTGAACTCACAATTTAAAAATACATCTGTTATTGAAGTTGGTTTTTAAATTGTCTGCTTGAAAATGCCACTGCTAGAAAGTAGACATTTTCTTGCTTAAACCATTCTGTGACTCTGCCTAGTTGTGGATTGTCTTTCTGGGTCAGTTTGACAGTTTGGCTGTTTTGCACCTCTCTAGAGAGTGACAAAAGGGGGCGGGGTGTAGCCTGCATATCCTGATGAGCCAAAAGAGCTAGAGGGGAGGGAGGAGTTCTCATTCACACCTAAAAGGACTGTGCCTGCCCTCACACAATGCAGTCTCCGACTCCCTGGTGTGTGTCTGGGGCCTGGCCTGGACAAGAAAGGATCTGTCAAACACTTGAGTCTTTGATTTGAAGTTTGCCAACTTCAAAGGCAGAAAGGGGTATAAGAGGAAGACCGGAAAAAAACAGACTTTTAGAATCTTTCTGGAATCAAGAGGAACCTCTGCCAAGGAGAAGAGCTGAAGAGCTGGAGGAGGAGTACTGTCCCTTTGCTGTGCTGTTTGCTGGACTGGCCTGCAGTTGCTGCTTCTGCCTGAAAAGAGTGAAAGGGTGAACTCTTCTGTGTGTCCTGCTTGAGAAAGTTCTCCAAGTGCTTGGAGTAGAGCTTGCCTTCTGTTGGAAGTCTCAGGGACACCAAAGACTTCAGTTTCCTATGCCTGCAGCACTGGGATCTGTGTGTTTTGGGCTGTTCAAGAGGAGAATCCAACGCAACGCCGCCAACGACACCACTGGCCTGTACCGTGACCTGCTGACGCCACACAGACTCGTATTGCCCAGCTTCGCACAGCGACCCTGGTCCCATAGACGCCGTCATCAGATGACCTCACCGAGCCGCTGCTCGCACCACTACCTGTGGGCCCCGCACTCTGGCATTGCCTGCTCATACTGCAGCCTGGGCATCCCCGCCGCCGCCGCTCCTGCTGACACCAGCACCGCTGCCTGCACCGTGGCCTATGGACACCGCTCGTGAGGAGCACGAAGCACCGTCCCGCCCTGCACCGCAGTCCGGGTCCACCGACGCCAGCACCATCGACTCCTGTGTCGTCACCAGGCATCCCTGCCTACACCGTGGCCTGTGGACACCGCTCGTGAGGGTCACGAAGCACCGTCCCGTCCCGCATCGCTGGCTTAGGCCTACCGACAACAGCGCTTCCGCAACGACGACACCGCTGCCTGCACCGTGACCTGTGGACACCGCACGTTGCACCGCCTCACTTCACACCAGAGCCCTGGTCTCACCGACGCAGCTGGATGCTGTCACTGAGCCGCTGCCTGCACCGTGACCTGTGGGCACAGCACATCGCATCATCCCGCTTCGCACCGCAGCACCGACACCATCCACGCCAGCGCTCCTGACTTCATCAGCCCAGAGTTCGATCTGCAACGCGTGTGACTTCAAGGGCACAACGACGCCTGCACAGACTCTGGAACCAACACTGCGACATAAGCGACGCTGATCTCTGGAGCTCACTGCGAAATCCAAGACACCGTAGCTGGCACGCAACACTGCAGCTGGCCTGAACTGTTGGTTTTGTTGATCACGACGCCGTGATAGCCCCAGGTGGAGCTATTGACTTTAAGGAGCTGTACTTTTGAGTAAATCTTGCAGAGTTAATATTTTTATTACTGAATGTTGGATTTGTCTTGTTTTGCACAGATAAATATTGGCTATTTTTCTAAAACTGGTGTGGTGCCCTTTTGTAGTGTTTTCACTGTATTACTGTGTGTTATGTGCAAATGCTTTACACATTGCTTCTGAGATCAGCCTGACTGCTCGTGCCAAGCTACCAACGGGGTGAGCAGGGGTTATCTGAGCAGGTATCGCCCTTATCCTGACTAGAATAAGGGTCCCTACTTGGACAGGGTGCAAACCGACTGCCAACTAGAGACGCCATTTCAAAAACACTGTTAACCTCTCCGTCCACATATGGTCCACTCAGGTCTACATCTAAGATTGCAGCAAGAATGCACTCCTCCTCTCCCATAAGGCACCATCAATGGTCCTGATCAAAATCTGTGGAGGTCTTGAACATCATGGGACTAGGCCATTTTGAGACATTGGGTTTTGGAGTACTCTGTTCAGTTTCGAAAGAAGAATCTCTCTCTGCATCTGTACTAAGTTAAGGGAATTCAGAAGCATGCCAAACTTTGGGATCTTCGAGGCTGACATAGGGAGTCTTGGTATTGGGGAAGCTCTCCCTGCCCCTCAAGGCTCACAGCATGGGTATCAGTCATGATTCGATCTGGGTTGTAACAACTGCACTTCCAATGTCCCACCTTGTTTCAAATGTGACACGGTGTAACCTAAGGGCACTTATGCTGGTTCCTGACATATTACCTCACCCTCTTCCCATTCCGGGGATACTTCCACCATACATCAGGGAAACTCCTTGCATGGCCGTTCCACAACTTGGATTTACTTATTGTAAATCCCTTTGTTTTCAGTGTTAATTGGATTTGGGCTATTGTATACTTCTCTTTAAGCCCATTTCGCCTGGCTTCCAGGATGTCACTACAATATTTTGCATACTGCAGAATCTCATCAACTGGTTTAGTCTGCCAGCAGAGAATGCCTTGAATTTCTGGTTGCTGATCTTGGCCTCACTCCCTGCACAAAGATGGCAAGGAACCCTCCCACGTTATCCCCAAGTGGGTTGTTCATTCCACTGTGCTCCCTCAACCTCTCGAAGTAGGCATGCACTTACTCTTTCAGCTCTTGAGAGGTTCAGAAACCCTTGGGCCAATTCATTTTCTTTTTGGGAACCTTCGTCTTCAGGTGATTATAGCTTCATCATATTTGGTTTTGACTATGAGCAAAAGGGCATTCGTCACTGCCACCCTAGGAGGTTCTTGTGTTTGCCAATCAACTGCCCTTTTCCATTCTGCCCACACACCCCACACATCCAAATCTTCCCACAAGACCTTGGAATTGTTACAGTCTGTTCCATCTGTGCGTACCACTTATCAGGAGTTTTGGAAGGGAGCTTGTAAAGTGGAAAGTATCTGATTGAGACCATGGGACTTGTATATATGCTCCTCCCTGTACTTCTCTCAAGGGATACTCCTTTACTGTTCCTTCTGCCGCTCCTTCCACATCTTCCTTCATGCTGTCTTCCTTATGTTTCACCTTGACTTTTTCCTTCCTAGACCACAGCTATCTGAATTTTTCACTTTCACTCCACTCTGTAATATTCTCTATCACTTCCTTAACCCTTGCAACTTCAACAGTTTCAACTCCTTCTCATCCATAGTCATCCCAACATTTTTCTGCAATTTCTTTTGCTGAGTTATGTCAATCCCACATTCATCTCCCACTTTTTCCATCCTCACATGCACCTCCCTTGCCACCCTCGCTGCTTCCTTTCTTATGTATAGCAACTGGCTCTCACTGTAATGCCGTACGTCAATTGTTCAGAACCTGTGGTCCGCAGCCCCCCAGGGGTCTGTGACACATTCCTAGGGGGTCCGCAGGGCTGGGCTGGCAGGAAGGAACTTCTCCCGCTGAAGCTCCTCGACAGAAATATATTTGTGTTTTTATATTTATAACTTCCTGTGTGCAGCAGTTTTACGAGCACTGCAAAGTGCCTTGTACATCCAGCAGCTTTTGGGCAAAACAAAAAAAGCATCAAGATAACTCTGGTGGTTAATGTACCTGCTGGAGAGAGATGGGAACTTTATCTAGTGGCACTTTTGACTCATCTAAGGTAGCACAGATGGTTAATATGCCTGCTGCTGAGAACATGTATTATGCAAAGAACAGTATTGTATGTGCATAGCACAGTGGGCTAATGCTTTTGCCACAGAGATTCTTTTGTTACTGTGCAGTTCATAAGTTACAATTGTAATCTAGCACAATGAGCTATGAACTGCCATAAAAGAGCTGCATGCAAACTGCCTGGCACAAACTAGAAAGTTATGTGTTTTTCCCAGTTTTTCATTATCCTTCTGCTGCTAAAAAAAGGTTTGTTTGTGTAGAAATACATTCTTATTATTAAAGTCAACACTAACCACTGTGTTATGTTCTGAATTCTGAGTCTATGCTTCTCCAGACCAAGCACTCTTAGAACATGCAGTGTGGATGATGTGAATTCTGCACCTTGTAGTCCCCTGTAAAGTGCTCTGACAACCTACACTGGTATGAGAGGTGCTATAAAACAAATTAATTACATTGACAGAGAGGATATGGAGAGATGAGAGGCCCTTATGGTTTTACTTCTTTTCCTGACTACATATTTATGTGAAATAGCTTTCTCAGACCTTATGCACCTAAAAAATAAAAACAGAAATCACTTGGGAAATGTAGAATCTGACCTGAGGATTCCACTTTCCTAAATAAAACCAAACATTGAAAAGTTAGTCGCCAAGATGCAGGGCCAACCTTCCCATAAAATGTTTTCAATTTTTGCATATTTTTTTCAATATAAAATAATTATATCTTTAGTAAGTCGAGTATTTGTTTGGTGTGTACTTCCTTGTGTATCTTCTGCGAAATACTGTTTTAATGTTCGTGGTTTAATTCATACAAATTGCTCGGGGGTCCCTGGCTTCCAGTAGTGATTCAGTGGATGTCCTCAGGAGTTAAAAGGTTGGGAACCACTGCCTTATGTAGTACATGGCCACATTTCCCTTGACAATTTCTTCAAATTCTGGATTCGCTGTGTGACAGTAAGTCACTGTGGGGTTTGCCCTGTGCTTTGGGAGGGAACTGGTAAGGCTGTACCAGTTGTCTGACCACCCATCGAACTGCTAGCCAAACTCTCTCCTTGTGAAGGTCCTAATGCCCTTCCTCCAAGTCTTGGTGCAGAGTCCGGAGGTATGCGTAGGATAGATTGATAGAGTGCTAACAAGTGTCTCAAACAGGGAAATGACTGAAGTACCTGATAAAAGCAGTACGATTACTGCTCCTGGTGCAGGGATCTGAGTGGGTGATAAGATAGCTAGCTCCCACATGGTACAGAGCTGGTATTATGCTGAGGAACTCATCTATGAAAGCATCTACCTTCTCACTCTCTGTTCCAGTCTCCCTTTTTAGTTTCTCCTTTTCCTTCTCTTTGTTTTCTATTAAGGGATAGGCTCCAACAGTCGCCAAGGATTTAAGGCTTTGAATTGTGTGCGCCTAGGCTGTGCCTTTAAATCGTACGTTCTTCTCAAATTCTCTACTCGAGGGATATGGAAAGTTCAGCTAAGTTGGGAATCATAACTCCTCACCTTTGGATGTGTATTTGTGCCATTGGTTAAGCCACGTGAATGTGTGTAACCCTTTCTTTGGGCACTATTTCCCACTAGTTGGTGTGCCTTCTGGGGGAAACATGTCTTCCTTATGTATGTCTTCCTCCATCTTTGACAAGGGATTACCCATCTGGCAAGCTCTCAGTCACTCTCCGCTCCAATAACTCACTCACTCACTCCGTGCTAATAGGTTCACAGTCTGTCCACCAATAGCAGTGCGACTCTGTCAAAGGTCACCCTATCACAGCATTGCTATGGCATCTACCAACCAATCCCTTCACAGCACCTTGATGATTCAAGGGATGAATACTGCCAGCGTTTCCTGAATCATTTCTCACAAATTCTTCCCCATTTCCCTGCTCCCCTAAACAGAAATCTCTACAATAGTAAAAATACCATTTACTTTCACTCAACAGTAGAAACTTGCCCTGCGAAAGTCACTGTACCCAGCATGTTCACTCTAGTGCTCTAAGCCATGAACTGCTACAGGGTTTAATTAGCACAATCATGCAAGATAAGATTACATCTTTATCTTGGTGTAACCAACAGCCCCTCAGAGCACACCTCGCCTTAGCAGGCAAGTTCAATACTTAAATACTCTACTTTCAGGTACCTCTAATTAGCTCTATAAGTATGTATATATAACAATTCACACTGTTGTGGATTTCAAAAATCCAAGAACATCATCAAGAATGCAATAACTAACGCTCTCACAAATCCAAAGATCAAAACCATATAATAATCTCAAAATCCGTCCACTGCATTCCACCACAATGCGCCTACTACAACTCTCAACATGCATTGCTCTGCACCCTATTTAATTTTTGCATGTGTGCAAATCCCTATTGATACACATGTCACTTTTCTTCGTCCACCTCGACTCTCGGAACCAGGGTCAGGTTGGGACTGGGTCAATTTAAATATGATCTATAGTCAGTTTGGTTGTCAATTACTGGTCAGATCCAGTAGGAACAATCACCACTGCTACCAGATCTGTCAGTGCACAAACCTTTCATAAATGACCATGCCAAAAGCACACCTAGGACCGGGAGGGGTGTAGTCCCAAGTAATCAGCACTGAGGCATTCTAACAAGAATAACAGACACTGTGTACAGTTTGAAATTTTATATAAGAATTTAATAGGCAAAGTACATGAATTATGCCATCAATATGTTTAGCAGTAAAGCATACAATTCATAAGTACAAAGAACTCAATAAAGTTCTATCTGAAATCTGGCATAGATTCACCCTTCAAAAGGTGGGAAATGGAGGGTCCCGGGGTAGAGAAAAATACATGTTCTTTTATAGTGCTTTAGAAAAAGGCTTTCATACATCTCTACACAAGAGCATAGTTCTCAGTATAGGCACCAATGAGGAACAAGCAGCAAGAAACGGTTTACTACAGAATATATTTAAGGATTCTCTCACAGTAGCATTACATTAAATTTTAAGTTTATTCACTCAAACTACTTGATACATTGTACATCGATAGCCTCAGACAGGTGGGACGTCCTTGGTTAGGTACAATGCGGGAAAGATCTCTGGGAACGCTTTCCATTTATTAGAGTAAAATCTGCAATTCTTTAGAACAAGAAACAACAGTAGTAGTCATCACATGGTGTATTATGACATTGATGCAAGGAGGACAGTCTAAACACCATATTCAAGATAGTGTAATCTCAGTTTATAATGCATTTAAATGAGAAAAAGAAAAACAGCTCTCACAGCTGCAAGATACTCTCAGGTACCAAGTACCTGTACTTCTTTATTTTCAAAAGGAGTGTGCCAGCACTTCTCAGTGAACTTTGTTCTGTTATGACTCACCAAAGATCTGGTTGCCATAATAAGGAGCATTATTCCACTAATAAAGGCTCTGCTTCTCTAGCTCTGGGACATAATCTTGCCCCGCACCGGCCAGGCTCTGTATGTGTGCAGTGGAGGCTGCTGCGGGAATGGCTAGAGGGGTGGAGTGGGGGGAAGGGGCATAAAGGAAAAAAAGCACTTACCTGCAGCTGCCGGACGCTGCCTCAGTGCTTCTCGACTCCCCTCCCTACTTAATCCAGACACTTGTCTCATACATTGCACAGCATGAGAGAAGCACCAGGATTGGCCTGAGCGGGCTGAAATGCCACTCAGTGAGGGCGTGGGAGCCTGCGCTTGTTCTCCACCCGACTAAGAAATACAGCTCGGGTGGAGAGTTCTAAGTGCTCATGTCAGTTTGGTCTGTCTCAGAAAGCCGGCCAAACTGACATGAGCACTTAGAGCGCACTTAGCACTCTTCCTCTCTGGTTTTGTGGAGGAAGATGGTGCTGCCCCGCCCTACAGTCCATGGAAAAATAAAACGATAATAAAATATTTTTATTATCATTTTATTTACTGCCTATCAGCAGTGGGGTAATGCTCTTCCGCCATAGTGTGTGTGTGTGTGTTTAGCATCCAGGGCAGGTATTTCACTTATGAAGCCTCGGCCTTGTGCTTTCCGTCCTGGTTGTTTACTCATTCATTGTATTTGCATTTATATAGCGCTTACTACCCCCAGGAGGGGTTGAATAATACAGGATTAGTTTTATTGAGGATATTCTTACCATATTTAGAAAGATCTTTGAGAGTTCAAAGCATGTACCACCAACTGACGAGATTTCCTTCGGTTAAATAAAAGGTATCGTACATTGGACCTTCTTGGAATGACAGCAACAACCTCCTGACACACTGCGACCAGCCCTTTCAATGCCGTTACCCTCGCAGCCCTTCCCGTTCCGCTCTCAGGCCCCCTCGTTCTTCTCCACCTCCGCTCCTCTGTACCCACCTCCTGTCCCTCCCGCGCCCTGCCTTGACTGCGCATGGACGCAGAGACCCTTCCCATCTCCCCACGGACAACCAGCACCTTCCGCCGCGTGCAGACCCCCGCAGGAGCAGATGGCAGCAGCTCGAGCCTGTCCCAGGCACTTCTATTTTTAGAATCCAGGTTGTCATAACAACGTACGCTTTAAAATGATGACTGATATTCTAGTCTGCGCTGTGTTCCTAGAGCAACAGATCTGCCCTCAAAACGAGAAAAGGCTGTTTGTTAAATATAAATTCCAGAGATCTATCAAAGGGGCTTTAAAGTGACAGGCACCGGGACTTGCAATACCCACTGAATAACAAAGCAAGTTACAGAGACAGGCATACAGGACCTTCCATAATGAGAAACTCTAAAGCAAAGGTCCCCTGCTGTTTGTTGGCATTGAGCAAAATCTGCCGAAATGGCGCGCAACTGCCGAACCTCAACAGAACGTGTCGGCATACCCGTTTAGGTGAAATCATTGCAGCATGAATTACAACCAGGGCTTCCTTTTATAAGGTTTTTAATGCTTAGATATATCCGTCTGTATTTAACCATATTTATTTTTTGCTAATTTTATTTGCATTTATTCCTATTTATTTTGTAAAAAATGTAGGTGCAACTGATGTTTCCCACAGTTATTTAACAAATACATGTACACTCGCATATAGCTGCCTCGTTGTTTATGGCTATAAGAAGATGTATAATCACTTATAAAGGATACACTCATAAGTAAATATCAGCATTGCAGCAGAAATACGTGCACACCTTCAGTTGATTAAATCTTCAGTAGGAAAATTCTTCCCTCTTTTTTAGGTCGAGCGTGCAAGCGCCCGTTGACCTTATGTAAGTCTTGTGGGCTTTTAACCATGTCCACCTCATGCCCATCACTTTCACTCGTTCCTGGGCTTGCCTTTCAAAAATCTTTTGTAATAATTGGTAAATCGTTTTCTTTTGTTCCGCCTTGGGGAGGTTTTGTTACAGCCTTGCAGACTGACGCTGTTACATGGATAATTGCACGATTGTCGATATTGTTTAACTGAACAAACTTCGTTTTTCTTTTGTGTGTCTCCGCGCTCATGGCGGCCATGGCGCTTTGAATCGTCCTGCTTATGTCAACTGTTTTACTTTTCATTTTCAATGTATATGGCAAAAAAGTCCAGTTAGGAATTTACAACACCAATAGCTCTAACTCGAGCAAATGCGATACCCATTGCATTGCAAATGCCACCTATCGGTCTGTACAACGACTACCCTGGCAGTCGTTATTAACAGTACTGAGAATCACTGAAACAACAACCTATTTTCGTTTTTTCCATTTTAAAAAATAAATACAAATAGAGAAACAGATTTTCTGTCTGAATTTATTTGAAATAATCAATAAAAGGAGACAGCTGGAAGACCTAATTAGAACTAATTAACTTAGTATATGAACCGAGATATGCAGATTAGCAGTCATTTTTATGGAACTTTAATGGCAAATTGTGATTGTTAAAATTGTATAGTCCGATAACACGCATACAAATATAACAGCATTTAAAGAACAAAAGACTGTGATTGGAGACCTTTCCCAAGGAGCTTTCTGAATATAAATGGCAAATTGTGAAAAATGGAAGTGCTTGAAAGCTGTTTTATGGGGGCTTTGGAGGGTTTTCTACAAATATGTTTCCCTTATATTTCATTATGCCCCATTGACGTGGTAATTTCGCATATAGTATGAGTTAACACATGGCAAGCCTTAATAAGAGTTTGGCTGAAGCAAGTTATCTTCCAAAGAGAAGTTGATGTCTCCTCTGCCCTATTTAGAGTGCACAGATGCCCTATGCACTCTCGATAGGGTAGACTGGAGAACTGTTGCTTTGTGGCCCAAGTGCTGCATCCACAAAACCCTCATGTTCTTTGAAATCTTACATAGATGCCAACGTGTGCATATTAGCTGAAATTACTTTAAATTAAGGTTTCTGTGTTGTCCAGTTTACACAATGTGCCATAGATCGCTAGATAGCATACTTTATATAAGTCCATAGCGTCCCTTTAGCACACATACATGTGTCTGTAATGTCCCCAGTGTCAACACTTTTCGATGTTCATAATGTCCTGAATTAGCTCAATACATTTTTGGGACTGGCTGGACAGTGTAATTGTCTGGGTACCTATTGTTACCAATTCTAAAAAAAAATATACATGGAATTGACTTTAATTCAATGCAGAGGACTATGGCCCTCATTAAAACCCTGGCCGACGGTGGTAAAGCAGCGGTTATACTGCCAACAGGCCAGCGGAAAAAAAAAAATGGAATCGCGACCATGGCTGAAACCGCAAACATAGACAGCCACTTTAACACTCCGACCGCCACGGCGGTAGAAACAAACCCCGTGGCGGTAACCGCCAACACACAGGCAGAGGACAAAGTATCGGCCACCGTATAACAACAGGCCTATCCGCCACCTTTTCTGGGGTGGAACCAACGCTATCAAAAGCACGGCGGAAACAGTACACAGAAGGGAAACCACTCACCTCTCGACACCCAACGAGGAACCAGGACGCCATGGAGCCCGAACTACAGGTCCTGCCCATGCTGGTCTTCCTCCTGCTCTATCAGGAGCAGGACAGACACCGTCAACGACCACGGTGAGTACTGCACCTACAACACAGAGGAGGGAGGGAGGGAAAAGAGAGTGACACACACACGCAACACGCAACACGCAACACGCAATACCCTCACCCTCACCCACAACACCATACACACAAATACATGCAGCAACATTACATATACACCCCCAAACCCCCTGGAAGAACGCAAGGACAAAATTAAATGATTGTAACGATTGTAATCAAGAAAAATCTGATAGTGAAAGTTCAAAATTCAGTATATACAAATATGTACACCAACTACACAAGTCCGGATAGTGTACCAATCTTTGTCCGTGGACCAGTGGTCCCAAAATGCATGGGCAAGATACCTGACTCAAAACGGAGAGAACACTGCAGGGGCATCAGATGGAAAATAAACAGGCACCTCAGGGGAAAGGGAAGGAGGGGCACCTCAGCCGGATGAATGCACTACGCCACTGCTGCACGAGGGGGCTCCATGCCGATTGCTGTATCCTGGGGAGGGCAAAGCCACAGTCTCTCAAGTCTTTCCAGTGGGTGGGTTGCCCACTGCTTTATCTTGAGGAGTGCAAAGCCACAGTCTCGCAAGTCTTTCCAGTGGGTGGTTTGCCCACTGCTGTATCATGGGGAGTGCACAGCTACAGTCTCTCAAGTCTTTTCAGTGGGTGGTTTGCCCACTGCTGTATCCTGGGGAGTGCAAAGCCACAGTCTCTCAAGTCTTTCCATTGGGTGGTTTGCCCACTGCTGTAACCTGGGGAGTGCAAAGCCACAATCACTCAAGTGGATAACAGTCTCCACTGGTTCGGGAGGGGGCTTTGTGCCCAGAGTGCTTCATCCTGCCAAGGACTGAGGTAGTGGATGTGATACTCCACTGGTTCTGGAGGGGGCTTGGTGCCCAAAGTGCTTCATCCTGCCAAAGACTGAGGTAGTGGATGCCTTTCTCCACTTGTTCTGGAGGGGGCCTTGTGCCCAGAGTGCTCCACATGCAGTGTGGCCGGTCCCATCCCCTCACCTGGGTGTGTGTGCCACGAGATTGCCTAGGAACAGGTAGCATGATACGCCATGGAGGCAAAGACATACCCCACACTGTTGCGGCTTCGCCTTCCACCTGCAGGTGCAAACAGTGATGAAAGCCATGTCTCATGGAAGCAGGGCAGGGTCCAGGAAGTCTCCTGCAGCCTCGGACGGCTGAACACTGGGGATGGTAGCCATGTCAGTGGTGGTGCCACTGTCCGAGCACGTCGCAGGGCTGCTGGTGGTGCTTGCGGTTGTGTCTGTGGTGGCGGTGCTGGTGGCAGTGCATGTGTCAGCACCTGTTGAGGGACTCATCAGGACTTCTCCTGCAGCCTCGGACGGCTGCCCACTGGGAAAGATGCTGCGGACTGTTGCTGAGGCTGCAGACGTGCCGGTGGCGGTGCAGGTGACTGTGCAGGTGGCGGGGCTGCGGGCGGTGCAGGTGGCGGTGCTGGTGGCGGGGCAGGTTGCGGTGTTCCCCGCCATACAGGTTGGTGTAGTCGTGGACAGAAGGGGTGACACTACTTCCTCAGTCAGTGCTACCGTGCCTGTCCTGATCTGCTTTTGTCCCTTCCCCACCTTTGATGGTGCCGCAGGTGTCTTGCCACTGTCTCCTTTTGTTTTGGCAGAGCCCTTGGTGGCTGGTAGGTGCGGCTTCTCCCTCCGGGATGTGGGCACCTTCTTCACCTTGGCAGGTGGTGGAATGTCCTTGCCCTCGCTACGTGGCACACTGGCAGCCCTGATGGGTGGCGCACTCGATGACCCTGCAGTTGCTGGCACCACTGGGGATGGGGGGGGGGTAGGTGAAGGCAAGAGGTCAAAGTTTGTCAGGAAACGTTTTTTAGACACACTGGGACGGGAAGATGGAGGGGGTTTGGGAGTGAAGGAAGAGGTAGTGGTTGTAGGAAGTGTACGTTTGCTGAATTTGGGTGAAGGTGCATGGGCTGGAGGCTGTTGTGAGGTGGATGGCTGTTGGGTGGGTGTGTGCCTGTATTTGTGTACTTTGGGAGGAGGGCTCACAGACACACTGGGAGAGGACACTGGGGATGTGTGCATAGTAGTGGGGGTGGTGATTGCACGTGAGCAGTGTGTGGTGGTGGGCGTGCTGGTAATGGAGGTAGTGGCTGAGTATGTAGTGCATGCAGGTGTGAGTAGAGACGAGACAGGGAGGGAGGAGGAGGACGTGGAGGAGGGGGACGCAGTGGAGGCAGTGGATGTTGCTGTGCCTGTATGGGTATAGTGCTTGTGTGAGTGCTTGTGGGATGTGTGGTGCTTATGTTTGCCATGTCCACTCTTGTGTGTTGATGAGTGTGCATGCTGGTCTGATGGTTGCTTGGGATAGGCTGAGGTACAGGGGATTGGGTCTGGGTGGAGGAAGTTGAAGGGGGGAGGCTGGACACAGGGACAATGGCTGCCATCAGTGCTGAGGCCAGAGCCTGAAATGCTCTCCGTTGGGCCGCCTCCCCAGAATGAATTCCCTCCAGGTATGCATTTGTTTGTTGCAAATGCCTCTCAACACCCTGGATGGCATTCAAAGTGGTAGATTGCCCAACAGTGAGGGATCTCAGGAGGTCAATAGCCTCCTCACTGAGGGCAGCAGGGCTGACTGGGGCTGGGGCTGGGGCTGAGGTGCCTGGGGCGAAGGAGATGCCCACCCTCCTGGGTGAGCAGGCACGGGTCACACATTGAGGGACTGCTGGGAGGGCGGGTCTAGTAGAGGGGGTGGCAGCTGTAACTGTTGATGCTGTGGGCACAGAGGTGCCTGCAACTGCAAGGGAGCTCCCATCAGAGGAGGAGTCGCTGTCACTGGTGTATGCTCCTGTCCCCGTCGTGGAGCTCCCCTCGCCCTCCGTCACACTGGTGGCTTCAGACTCCGTTGCTTCACCCTCCAGGGCCAAGTGGGTTGCAGCTCCCTCCTACTCCGGTGCCACTGCTCCTCCACCAGATGATGCTATTGCACACAAGAACAGGAAGACAAAACAAAAAGGGGGGGGGGAGACAGAAGAAAAACATGTTCAGTGCATGCAACACCACTACCGTTGGCGGACACAACACACAGGGAGCAGCCCTCTGCACTAAGCCATGCACTAACAGTTCCTAGCAAATTTACATGCCCATGGGGTACGAGGCCTAAGCCCAATTGCTGCACAACTGGAAGTCACAGGAGCCTGACTAGGTGTAGATGGCTATTACCACTAGTGGGGTTGGGGTGCCACAGAGCCTGACTAACAAGGGACCTTGCTTACCAAGTTCGCCCTGGCCTAGAGGAACCCACAGCCCACCTCCCCCACCCAGACACCTCATAATGTGCGCAAAGTCAGCTGAATGAGAGTGTACTCACCCCCTTGTGGCTGCTGTGATGCCCTCAAGCGCCCATCCAACTCTGGATAGGCCACCGCCAGGATCTGTGACATCAAGGGGGTCATGGTGCGACGGGCACCCCTTCCATGTTGGGAGGCCATCCCTAGCTGGGCCTCCGCCGTCTTCTTGCTCCAGCGGCACAGGTCCTCCCATCTTTTACGGCAGTGGGTGCTCCGTCTATGGTAGACCCCCAGGGTCTGGACTTCCTTGGCGATGGCACACCAAATACCCTGCTTCTGGTGGGCTCTGACCTAGAGGAAAAGTGAAGTAAAAATGGATGTTTCTAGCCCGTACATTTCATCTCACGCATTGCCAAACACCTCCCACACCGGCCCTGCCATACATACACACACAATCCTGCCATGCTGGCCTGTCCCCCTACCCACCCTCTTCCATTCACGACACTCAATACACTCCGGTGCCATCCACCATGCTCACAGTGTACTCACCTGTTTGTCTGGAGGACCGTACAGTTGCGTGTACTGGGGGAGGACCCCATCCACCAGTTTCTCCAGCTCCTCCGAAGTGAAGGCAGGGGCCCTTTCCCCAGACACTGTAGCCATCGTCGCTTCCAGACACAGGTCACAGCAGCACTTGCAGTGTAGGTCGTCTCCTGTTGAAGGTCAGGTATCAAGTGAGTGAACAGTAAGAAAATGGCGGTCACGTCCGCGGCGGTGCGTACCGTCACCGCCGGCGTACATAGTCTGGCTTCTGGGACCCATAGGGCCCAATGTCAACCAATGCTGAATTGCGCTGCGGTCTTTGACCGCCCACCGCAACGGTGTACAATGCCAGCGCAGTTACCTCATTTCCCCTTGTCCCACCTTACAGGTCAGGCAGCCGCCATTTCAGGGGCCCACATGGGATGGATAAAAACTGCATCACACCTATCTAGGCTGGGAATAAAGACAGATAACGGCACATTGCGATTTACCAACGTTTCAGCAAATAACACATTGTGATACTTCAGTGTTGGATGACCCTCTGTTCGATGTTCTCCTCCATAGGGCACGTCTGCTGGGGCAGGTGATGATATGGCGGCATCCTCCAGTGTACAGACCCCTGGTGGACCTGTCGACAATGGAAGAGAGACACATCATAATCACGTACATACTTGATCATGCAACAATCATGGAATTGTGTGCCCAGTTGGAGCCAGACCTTATTTCAGCTATCCGCCATCCCACAGGAATCCCCCCTCTAGTGCAGGTTCTGTCTGTACTCCATTTCCTGGCCAGTGGGTCTTTTCAAACAACAGTGGCCATGGCAGCAGGGATGTCCCAGCCAATGTTCTCTAACGTGTTGTCCAGAGTGTTATCTGCCCTGCTGAAACACATGCGCAGCTACATCGTTTTCCCTCAAGTGGAGGATTTGCCCACAGTGAAAGGTGACTTCTATGCCCTGGGACATATCCCCAGCATCATTGGTGCCATTGTTGGGACACGTGGCATTTGTACCTCCCAGCAGGATTGAACAGGTGTACAGAAATCGGAAATGCTACCATTCGATGAATGTGCAGATGGTGTGTTTGGCAGACCAGTACATCTCCCATGTGAATGCCAAGTATGCTGGCTCAATGCATGACGCTTACATTTTGAGGAATAGCAGCATCCCTTATGTGATGGGGCAACTCTTGAGGCACCATGTGTGGCAAATAGGTGAGGCCAAGGTCCCAACAAAGTTGACATAGGTGTCTGGGTATGGGGTTGTCCCTAAGGGTTAGTGTGTGTCTAACAGTTGTCCCTCGACATTTGCAGGTGACTCTGGTTACCCCAACCTGTCATGGCTACTGACCCCAGTGAGGAATCCCAGGATAAGGGCAGAGGAACGCTACAATGAGGCACATGGGAGTACTAGGAGGATTATAGAACGCACCTTCGGCCTCCTGAAGGCCACATTCCGGTGCCTCCATCTGACAGGTGGCTCCCTATACTACTCACCGAAGAAGGTGTGCCAGATAATCGTGGCCTGCTGTATGCTGCACATCCTGGCTTTGCAATGCCAGTTGCCTTTTCTGCAGGAGGATGGACCAGATGGTGGTCTTGTGGCAGCTGTGGAGCCTGTGGACAGTGAAGAAGAGGAGGCAGACGAAGAAGATCTCAACAACCGAAACAACATCATCATGCAATACTTCCAGTGAAACACAGGTAAGAAGATGTAACTGCTTCCGACATCTCATACTACTGCTGGAGCTAGCACAAGTCTGTCATTTTCACTCAGTGTATGGACCCTGACTTGTTACTTTGCCTTTCCATTTCACAGATCTGGGTCCCACTTTGTGCCCTCTGCTATGTTTACTGGTGGCCTACAGCTGTGTTATATTGGTATGTGAACAAGTACATTGACATTGCTATATTCCCGAGGTTTTGCAATTACACATTTGTGAAAGCACAGACAGACTCCAGATTGTTTTGTGATTGAAGTGTGTTTTTTTCTGTGCACATAAGTGGAGGGGTGTGTGAAATGGGCTGGGGTGATGGTGGAGGAATGTCCATGGCAGAGTCCAGTCTATTTGTTTCACAGGTGCATTTTCCAATGGGGCTTAGGAAGTGGAGCAATGGCAGTTTAAGGTGGACAGGGTGACAAAGTGGGACAGAAGGGTGACATTCAGGGGGGTCTTATTTCCTGGCGGGGTCTTGGTAATGTTCTCTGTCTTGTTCCTGGATCTCAGGGACTGTTTGCGGGGTGGTTCTCCATCTGCAGGGGGTGGGGTCCTGGTGGCCTGTTGTTCCTGTGGCAGTGCCTCCTGTCCACTAGCGCCGGCAGAGGTGGAGGGATGTTCATCATCCAGGCTAGTGTCAGGGGCCCGTTGGTGTGCCACTGTGTCCCTCCTGGTGTTGAGAAGGTCTGCCACTTCCCCTGCAATGGTGACCAGGGTGGTGTTGATGGACCTTAAGTCCTCCCTGATTCCCAGGTAGTGTTCCTCCTGAAGCCGCTGGGTCTCCTGAAACTTGGCCAGTACCGTGCCCATGGTCTCCTGGGAATGGTGGTAAGCTCCCATGATGTTGGAGAGTGCCTTGAAGAGAGTGGGTTCCCTGGGCCTGTCCTCCCCCTGTCGCACACGAGTCCTCCCAGCTTCCCTGTTATCCTGTGCCTCTGTCCCCTGAACCGTGTGCCCACTGCCACTGCCCCCAGGTCCCTGATCGTACTGTGTTAGTGGGGTTGCCTTGGTTCCCTGTAGTGGTGGACACACTGCTGATTGACGTGTCCTGGGGACAGAGTGATGGTCCCGCTGGGTGGGTGCTGTGGTGGGTGTTTCCTGAGGGGGGAGGTTCAGTGGTGGTTTGTGACTGTGTCAGGGGAAACGACTGTCCCGAGGTCCCTGATGGGCCAGGCTGGTCATCTTGATCCAGGAGTGTAGAGCTGCTGTCGTCACTGTGGGGGACTGGACATGTCTGGCACCGCCTGTCTGGTGACGTTCGGTAGGGGTCCTGTTGGGGTGTAAATACATAGTTATTGTATATGTGTGTGCCATCTTGTGCAATGGGTGAGTGACCCTCTACTCCTGTGCTTGCATTATTGTGTTGGCCCTTGTGTGATTGGTGATTTTGGGGCATGAGTGAGTCTCTCTACTGGACATGCTCTGGTGATGGGTGTCCATGCATTGGGGTTACATGCAGGGCTTGATTTTGGGATATGTGGGTTGTGTTAGTGGGGTATCTGTGGGTTGTTGGGGTGATGGGTGTGAGGGTGGGAGTATGTGATGCCATGCAGGTGGGGTGGGGGAGATAAAGTAGTAAAGATTTGCCTTACCAGAGTCCAGTCCTCCTGCTACTCCTGCGAGGCCCTCAGGATGCATGATCACCAAGACTTGCTCCTCCCATGTTGTTAGTTGTGGCGGAGGAGGTGAGGGTCCACCGCCAGTCCTCTGTACAGCAATCTGGTGTCTGGATACCACGGAATGTACCTTCCCCCGCAGGTCGTTCCACCGCTTCCTGATGTCATCCCGTGTTCTTGGATGCTGTCCCACTGCGTTAACCCTGTCGACAATTCTGCTCCATCTTCCTTTCAATGGAGGTGTGCTGCCCATGTGATCCGAATATCTGTGGCTCTACCCAGACGATTTCCTCCACCATGACCCTGAGCTCCTCCTCAGAGAACCTGGGGTGTCTTTGAGGTGACATGATGTGGTGTGGGTGATGTATGAGGTAGTGTCTGTTGTGATGTGTGAGGGGATGTGTTGGTGTGTGTTGTTTGAGGTGCATGGATGTTGTATGTGTGATGGTGTTGTGTGTCTGTGGATGCTGGTGTTGTGTTAGGTAGTCTCTCTGTCTGGCCTTCTTTCTGAATTTTGGTTGTAAGGGTTTGCGGGTGATGTGGGTGTGTGCTTTGTATTGGATTGGGTGTGTGGGTGTGGTGGGTGTATGTGTATCAGGTGTGTGTATTTTGAATTGTGCTATGTGGTTGTGTTTTGAAAATGTGTGTGTATTTTGAGTACAGCGGTGTGTACCGCCAATGGAATACTGCAGTTGAAAGACCGCCGCGTTGATTCGTGGGTCGTGATAGTGTGGGCGTATTCCTGGTGGCGTAACGGTGTAGGTTTTGGTATTGCCAGTTTATCACTGACCTTTGGTGTGGCGGACTTGTGTGGGTGTCTGTATTATGGCGGATTCAGTGCTGTGAGTCGTAATACCTGTAGCGGAATTCCGCTCCCGCAACGGTATGTTGGCGGTCTTCTGCACGGCGAAAAGCGGGATTTACAGCCAGGGTTGTAATGAGGGCCTATGTTCCTTCACTTCATGTCATTGGCTATTAGGTGTATCATTCTGCCTTTCGAGAAGTGCATCATTGAAACACATTTAAAAAGTACACCCAATCATCAATTTGCCACACTCAATTCTATGTCTTGTAAACAGAAGACATTTGTTTGCTATTTTTGCAAAAGCATTGACAAAGCCAATAGATCTAACTGTGTTAAACAGCTCTAATACATGCAGCACAGATGACCAGCAATTGTGAATGCCTGTGTTTACATGCATTAGCATATTAAAGACAGACCTGCTTTGCCAATGCTTGTTTTATCTGTCTATGATTTGTGGGTCCTATGAGGTTGTGGAAATGGGCTGGATGATAGATATGGTGTATTGATGGAGTGTCACTACACTGCACAACTTTCTTGCAGTTTAGGTGCTGGCAGACCCTGGTCTGTGGAATAAACCCACTTGCGACACCTGGGCGTGTGAAAGGAGACGCCCCCACTAGCAGGCAGTGGGCAGGGAGTCAGGCCCTTGCTCTGTGAGCAAGAAGGCAGCATGAGCAAAGGTACACTTTGTCACACCAGGTACTCAAATAGCTGTCACTTGCAAGCTTTGTCTGAGGCAGCAGCATCAGCTCAAGCTCCCTTTCAGACATCCTGAGCAACCATTACAAGACGCTCTCCTGGCAGAGTCATAGCTTCAGAGGAGGGAAGGGGAGTGTTACACTCCCTAATACATGTATTTTGTGATAAATAGTTGTGCTTTCAGTAGGGTATGGTGAGGTGTCTGTTGAATTTCACCAGGAGTTTTTACACACAGAGACAAAAATAAACACACTCTCTCCCTCTCTCTGTTTCGAAAAAACGCAAAAATGTTTGTTATTTCACAAAATAGTGCGCTTTCGCTCACTTAGTACACCTACCAATTCGCATTTCTCTCCCTTTCCACTGCCTCTTACCCCCCTCTTGTGTACCTTGCTTGTCGTACAATGTAATTTGACAACACGTGTCAACATGATTGTCGGGCAATCTGAAGCTAACACCGCCCAATCATACTGACCAAGCTATTCCACTGTCTCCTGGGTTCATTGGGGATCAGTAACCTGAAACTGAGAGGCTTCTGCCAAATATTTGCTGATTTATCAAGTCTCAGGTGGGAAGTCACTCTGAAGGGCATTTCTGAAAGGCTTCTTGTCCTTAAAAACAATTGCCCATGTATTATAGTGCTGACAGTAGGGTGACCACCTCCCTCCAGGTCATTAGGGGCACTGTTTGCAGTCCTGGACTTTGTATGATAGCCAGATACATTCTAGGAGTTATGGCTTATTTTACTTCCATTTAGCTAATTTGACTTACACACCTGAAATTAATGATCTGGAGTGAAAAGTTAATGACTGGAAACAGTGTCTATAAAGACCTCGAGTGCGGTAGACACTCTTGCTGACAAGAAAAGACAGAGAGAGCCAGATACTCTGGTGAGCAACTGTTTAGGGTGCCACAAGCAACATGTTAGGAACCAATACTCCAAAGCATTTTACTAAGACCTATCCCAACCTCTGCATACTTAAGAGACACGGGGCTTTCCATGTTGAGTTCATCCCGACGCATTTTACTGAGGAAGACGTAGATTCTTGCATAGAAATTGGAACATAAAGGAAGGAGTGAACCGCAACAGAAAATAGGCCCAGACACCAAAAGAAAAGTGCTGTCCGTTAGTGAATTAGCTAAAATGTGGCCCAGGTTTACAAACTGGGGCAATTTTCCACTTGTAAAGACTCTCTGTATATGTGTTTTGCAAGGTATGTGATGCTAAATGCATTTGAGCTTGCTGCAGGCAATATTTGTTTCAATATCAGGTAAATTAATAGTAAAAACCGGCCCAGCAGACAATAAAACAGACCCACAAACATCTAGGCCAGTCCGACCCTGCATAAAGGACCTTTTCAAGACACTTCCAGATACTTCCAACGAAAGTGCCCCATAAAAAACTTTGCAAACATGCACAAGACCTTGGAGACCTGCTATACCGCAGAGCACTTTACGGAGACAGACATAATATCTTCCTAACAGAGCTCACCCACAGGCACGTACACAAACCTATAAAGTGCACTTCAAAATACACAACAGGCACAGGGCTATTCCACGTCCAGAGAATTGCAAACTAATTTACGGAGAAAGCACATGCCTTCAGAGCACTTCAAGTGCATTAAAAGAATGGTGCAAAGATATACCTGAGACCTTCCAAAGCAGTTCTGCTGTGTAATGACAGCACACCTCCGAACTGTGCATCGGCGGTGCAGCTATAGTTCAAGGCAATACCAGCGAAATACAGTGACGTAATATATTTCCTATATTTAATATATGTCGCAGAGTGCATGTGCACTTAAAGTGCATTTTCATTGAGGTGAAATTTTGCACAGAACGTAGCCAGCGTGACACTTGCTCGCAGTGCATCTTATATGAAGAGACATGCTGCTCGTTGTAGTTCCAGTGCATTTCCAGTGAGGTGCAGCAGTGCACAGTTTATCTGCTGTTACTCTATGCCCAGTACACCTCTGGGAACACATCTGCGGTTTCTTGTCACTCTAGGGCAAAGAATTGCTACAACACATCCGGTAAAGCGGTTTATATGTGTCTCGTGTGCTTTATAGTGCTCGAAGGCCCTCTTCTACATTCTCCCGGAATGCCCTGGTCACGAGAGAAGGGCAACTCCATCTCGTCCTAGAAAATTCCAAAGAATTCCAATGAAGACAGCCATACATATGCCAAAGCCTTTCAGAGTGCCGTGGGGCTTAAGCACGCGCCTCTCCTCGATATGTAGATAGTTCTTATGGGGGCGCGCTAAGCAGGCTGAGCAAACCCCACTGTGCACGAGCACGCAGCTCACGGTCGGGCTGGCCGTTCCGGGCATCGGGCGTTCCCGGGAAGGCTAAAAGGGTCGGTTTTGTAGCAATTAAACAGTTTTAAAAGCACTGCAGATTTCCTTGTATATCCAACAGTTTTCAGGCAACAATAAACGTGCCTAGATAACTCTGGTGATCAATGAACCTGTTGGGAGATCAGAACTTTGTCTAGTGGCAGTTTTGACTCATCTAAGGTAGTGCAGAGGGTTAATGTGCCTGCTGCAAAGAATATGTACTGTGAAAATTACAGAGCAATATGTTATGTGGATAGCTCAGCGGAATACTATGTTTGTCATAGAGATCTTTCTGTTACTGTGCAGTTCATAAATGTAATCATAAACAGCGAGCTATGAACTGCCATCAAACAGTTGCATACAAACTGCATGGTACTGCTTAGAAAGTTATGTTTTTCCTAGTCTTTGATTATCCTAATTTTACTAAAAGGGTTTGTTTGGGTAGAACAAATTTCTATTAGTAAAGTCAACCCTAACCACTGTGTTACATTCTGAATCCTGAGTTTATGCTTCCCCAGACCAATCCCTCCTAAAAAATGCCTTCCAATATGGATGACGTGAATCCTACACCTTGTAGTCCCCTTTGTCTTTTGTAACATTTTCTATACACCGAATTACATGCATGATTCATTGTCTCTGTATGTGTGTATGTGATGTAAACTGCTCCAACACTTTACACTGGTAAGAGAAGCGCTATAAAACAAATGAAATACATGTGAGAGAGGGGCTATGGAGAGATGACAGGCACTGTTAGAGGGTGATGGTGAGGGAATTACTGAACAGTCCCAATAAAGATTGCAGGTGCTCTGTAAGGTCATCATTTATGATGCTTTAAAAACAAATGGAATTAAATATATAATGAAAAATGTGTTGTAGAATGCACAGTTATTGCCATTTTTTTCAAATTTTCATGGGGTAGGTGGAAGAAGCGGCCCAAGTCTGATTGTAGAGGTCAGACTCGCTCGCTCGGTATGTACCCTTTAGGGGCTAGTCTGACAAAATTTGCCAGGATTGCTTTGGGTTCCCAGTCTGGCCCTGAGGACCTGCGTATCTTGCATCACCAAAACTGTTTTGTTCTACCCCTGAGTCTGGATGTGTCATGCGAGGCCTTAGACTATCAGTTAAATATGCATTAGTTCACATTTTCCTAGGTACGCATTGAAGAAAGAGCACACATGCCAACCCTACCGATTCAGGCGGGAGGCTACCTATTTCAAGGCTAGTCTCCCACCTCCCAATTCCTGAATGCAGAAACACGATTCAGATTGCTGAATCGGAATGTGCTGGAAGTAAGGGAAAATTAAATGTTGATGCTTTCCACTTATGCTCCCATCTTCCCCCTCCAAGAATTACTTCAGACATCAAAGATTAAATCTTTGTAATTAATTCTTTGAGGGGGGATTAAAGTGTGTGACTGGTCTTGACATTTTATTTGTGGCAATTTTACATACTGTAAACAAAAACAGAATTTAGAACTCTGTTTTATTGTGGTGTGTTAATAAACTGCCCAAACCGAAAATCTGATTGTCTGTCACTATACATGGCTATAGACCCGATTCAGGCAGATTGCCTCTGCTTCACTATAAATGGGGAAAATACATTCTCCCATCTATATATATATTTTAAATCTCCCACTTGACTACTCTAAAATGTTGGCATGTATGAAAGAGTAATGTTGAGAGATTGTGTGGATAACCAAGGTACCCTGTTGTGCACTTGATTCTCCATATGAAGCAAGGATGAGCAATCAAGGTTTAGTCCAGGCTGCGCTGCAGGGTGTGAAGCTCAGTTATTGTACAATACATGGGAGGAGACACTGTAAACTAAGGACCAGATGTACAAAGCTTTTAACAGATCGCAGACCTTCCAACTTGCAAAATGAGAGCTACTGTGACCAGTAAAAACCCTTTTCTAATATACTAAACCCATTTTGTGATCCACAAACGTTTGTGGCCATACCATACCAATACCCTGGATACTAGTCAGCTGACATCGGACACCAGGAAAACCAGCTTGCCCAGAGGTGAAAAAGAACCAGAAGGAAGCCCTGGTTGAGGGACTTCAGGATACTCCTGGACCTCCAGCCAGAGTGCCCCCGTTGTCCTGTAAGCAACCTTCAAAGAGACCTACCTCCAGATCAAAAGGGCTCCTTTACGCACAGCCTCTGACTCACTGATTCGCTCTGTACCTGGCCATCCTGTGCCTTGCAACAAAGAACCAGCTGTGCCCCAAGGGTCCCTCACCCCTTGCAACCTCAATACTCCAAGGGGACCCCAGGTACCACCTTTAATTTTGCAAGAACAGCCCATTTCCAAGTGGTCCCCCTCAGTGGCCCTGCACCAGCTCCAAGACACTTTCCACTGTTTCTCCTGACGGAACCGGGAGCTGCCCGAACTTCTCCAGCTGGCACAGTATGCCCACTGATGACCTCAACCAACCTGCAAGGCGGAACTTGGTAAACCAACTGTGTGATTTTATATGCATTTTTAAAGTGACTGCCTATTGATTCCTATGGTGCTTAATTACACACAGAACGACTGCATTTATTAAAACTTCAAAAATCAATATCTTAAATGTACTTAACCAATTTTGATAATCTTGGTCTTAAAATTTATATAAAAATCTGAAGTATTTTTATCAATTGGTCTCGAGTTATTTCTTCGAATGTGTGAGTTGCATGATTGATACTGTGAGTACAACAAGTGCTTTGCACTTCTCCAAGATTGGCCTAACTGCCCACCAAGATACCTCAAAAATTAGAGCCTTAGGTGATCTAGTTTTTACCTCTAGAAACCAATGTGTGGTTGCCTGGACCCCTACGCAGTGTGCCTAGTTTCGCACACTACATAGAGGGCTAGCCTCCTCCAAGCATGAAAATGCTGACAATTGAACATCAATTCAAAGTTGTTTCGAACAGGCCCCCCAAAATACGCTTGGACCAGGGCCCTTAAAATCCTTAAGATGTTCCTGGAAGTCCCCACCCCAAAGTAGTGTTTTCACTTCTAGCCTCTGAATTTCCTGGCTCACAGCGAGTAGCAGAAATCTGGGTCTTCAATATTTGGATCGTATATACTGATAATTGTGAGGTGTTTCCCATCTAGCGTGCCTTGTAGTATCACAAACTGATCTCCGCCATCAACAAAGTACTGGTGTGGGCTCCACTACTTATAACTCTCTGATGGTTTAGACACTCTGACTAAACCACCAGTTTAGGTGCTCCTCTAGTCACCGAGAAGCAGTTTAGTTGCTCTTCCAGAATATTCCTTCAGTTATGGAGGAACATTCTATTGCTAGCCGGCTTTCAAGCACAACCTGCCCAGGGGCCGCACCAAGGTCACTTCTGATTTACTTAGATGTGATGTGTGTTAGCCTCCATCTGGAGGCTTCCTCTTCTCCAATTAGCAGACAGAGGGCCACAGCATAGGAAAGAGGGGCAGAATGGTATTGTAATGTATATTTCACTATTTATTACTTTTGTTGTGCTGTTTACTTCTTTGTTGTTACTTACAGTTAAATGCTTTCACTCAAATGCTGTTTCCTGTTGATTTGTTCTATTCCTCAAAGCGATGCCTGATTCCAGGTTTGTTTTCTTTCCAAACTGCGAAGCAGTTGCTTGTAAACCTATGAGCTGGCAACACCTCTCGCGGAGGACTCTACTTAGAATAAACCCGTTTTTGCTCACCTGGATGGCTTCGATCCTTACTTCAGCTCGGTTACACCCGAGAAGGGGAAACCTACACAACAGACAAAGAGAATGGACTGGAGGCCTCCACTAGCCATCAGGTAACCAGATTTTGTGAAGGTGGATAGAGAGAATATAAGTTCAGGATGGCATGTCGCACGTGGACATCACAAGCCCAGCAGAAAGGATACCAGCATTTTGTGCTGCGCACATAAGGATGGTCCAGGGGAACACACCTGTCACTAGCCCATCCGTAACTCACACTCTCCCAAACACACGTGTCCTTCATACATGAAAAATTCGTGATGAAGGGAAAGGACACCAGCTGTGGGAGCTGGATGGACCTCTTGCAGGGGAGAGCCTATAGGCTGTCTCCTTAGTGGTAAACAGGCCGGTGCTCCTGGAGGGAGTCACACTGCCACCACCATCAGTCACCAGGTAGCTTAGGTAGAGATGCGGTAGCCACCCTTTCTCAGAATGGGGTGCGTGATGGATGCCCTCCCTACGACCCCAGGCCAGCATTGACGTTGCCCAAAAATGCGAAAGGCCAGGTGTACGTCCGGGGCTCACATGACTGTCAAGCTCACTAAAGAAAGAAACGCAGGGTTGTCCAGAAACACGAGCAAAGGCTGGGTGGCCTAGCCAGGCCAATCACAAAATACAAAAATCTGCGGTCTAAAGTCAAGTCTGGCTTCGGGTCTCAGGCATGTCATGGCATGCACCCACTGGTCTGCGGTGGTGAAAGGAAGAAAACGATGCTACAATATTATGAATGTTACCAATATTCCATTCCTGCTGATTTTTAAATGTAAATTCAGGCACAGAACAATGTGTTTCCGCTTCTGTATCTATTTTTGAAAAATGGAAAAATTAAGAAAGGCCTTCTTTTCAGTGACTCTCGATGCTGCCGAGCATGACAGGTCAAAGTAGTTGCAGACTGACAGAATGGGAGTTAAAAAAGAGAATGGGAATTGTTAAGTGAGTGTGGAACTATAGTAGCCAGAACATCATTTTTCACAGAACTCAAAATAAAGATGGAAAAATACCAATAAGATGAGTAAATAAATAAAAACGGATAACTGCAGACGGGAATGTTAAAAAACAGTAGAATAAGCCTTTACTATTATCCCTCCTTTGAAGATGTCCAGTTACCTAGGGCACTATTTCTGCCTTTTATCGTTGCGCTTAGTGTCACATCAAGAAGTTTCCCACTCAGGAGCCGTGGGCTTCATTCTATATGCTTGACCCCTGACCCCGTGTGCCTAGAAGAGCCTCTTATTTTTCTCGTTACTCTTTCCCCTTCCTCCTCCACGTCAAGAGAGACAAGAATGCCTGTGTCTGAACAGCTGTAATGCCGCTAATGACAGCAATTACTGGAAGGGGAGGGACACTGTATCAAGGCTATAATTGTGCCGCTTCTCAGAATGGAGAGGAAAAACAACAAACAGATACACACACGACAGACACGAGCATACACACACGCACGTAGAACAATTAGGCACACCAATATTCAGGCAGAAAGAGGGGAAGCACTAATGATGGCTCACCACAGGCCTGTGTGGGCCTCTGAGGCCAGCAGGCAGGGGCTGAAAGTGGTCAAGAGTGATGATGACGGGACCTGAAAGTGGTTCAGGACACTGGGAAGTGCAATAGTTGTCAAGTGTGCAATGTTGTGTGTGGCACCTTCAGCCAGGTCTTTCCTTTGACATATAAGCAGGTTGTATTTTTGGAATTATTAGTTTTGCTTTTGATGTTGTTGTAAGTATGGGCCTGAAGATCACAGTGCGGGAAGGGAAGTACTATTGGCTAAAAATCTAGTGGAGGGGCTCCAGAACTGACGGGATCCCAAAATGGGCGCAGGACTTTGGTGGTCCTGAGCACCTACTGTTTTTTG
Organism: Pleurodeles waltl; assembly: GCF_031143425.1. Lineage (NCBI taxonomy): Eukaryota > Metazoa > Chordata > Amphibia > Caudata > Salamandridae > Pleurodeles > Pleurodeles waltl. Next base: position 1,696,227,815 of record NC_090440.1, read on the forward strand.
GCTTGTGTGAGTGACCCCAGGCACCGTGAGACCACCATCCTCACTGTGATGATGGATGCGCATGGTGTGCCAACTGGGTCATTAAAATAAGAGCTGAGGGTGGCAGCGTAAGCATCAGAGGCTAAGATGTGCCCTCCCAGAATTGGCAACAGAGACGTGCTACAGTTAACATCCGGCAGGATCATGTAAGCAGAGATCTTGTTGGTGGTATGTAAGAGGAGCATGAAGGTGGTAGAGGGACATAACTCAGAGTTATCTACTGAAGTGAGAAAACTGCAGCTTTGAAGTCAAATAATGTGGATGCCGTGGTGAAGTTGGATGTGTGGATTGAGGACATTTCCCTGGAGGATCTGTCCGGAATGATCGCTAGTATGCTGGTCAACCTCCCGGCTGTACATCTGCTGAGAGAGGAGGGATAGTGTTGTGGGTCTTTATGCTTTCCTCAAGAGTGCGAGAATCTGGAGATAAATCCCCTGACCCTACTGGTGATAGAGGCGTGGCGAGATCAGACCATTTGAGATGCCATTCTGAAGAATGGAGTAAAGCTTGGAGGCATCTGGCAATCATTTTTTCAGCTCTGAAGCAAGCTACATTGGGTAGTAAAAATGTGTTGACATGAATCATGTAGAAGATGTTGGCCAAGGGTCTCACAGTAGAGGTGGGATTCCCTGCAAAAAATTGAAGTGGAGCACCATGGGAAAAATATGTATTTTCACAGGTCAATTGTGCGTCAGTTTTCCTAGACAATCTGTTCCCTGATAGGGATGACTTTTCTTGGGGTGTCACTGGGAGTAAAGGAAGGGGGCATGACTGGGGCATGTGCAGCGGGCTTGGGGGAATGCTCTCTGGGAGGGAACTGTTTTGATTGACTTGAAGATGTTCGTTTTCTGCTCTTTAGTCCATCTCTCCGAGGAGCCAATGTGGTCTACATGGAGACTTATCTCAGAGAGAATGGATTATCTGAAATAGGTGGGCCAGACGGGTTTCCTTTTTTGATGTATGACAGTGGAGTTGGTACCCCGGCCCGAGGGGTTGTGGGTGAGAAATCGTGTACCTGACTACCTAACAAACATAGTTAAAGGTAAAAGTCGAGGACTAGCCAATGGTGCAAACCATGTGGCCTGTAGGCATATATCAAGAAAAGGAGACGATGAAACCAGGGTTGAAACTTTGGAGGGTGTCCTACAAAATCAGAGAAACGATGTGAAAGGTTCTGTAAAGACCGGGGGCTCTAAGTGTATGGGGCATGAATGCAAGGCTGGTTTGAGGAAGATAAGTGGGACTAATTGTACTGGGCCCTGGCGCTGTAAGTTAGACAGGCCGCCATGACCTGACCCATGCCGGTATGTACAGCAGCGGCCTTGGGGGCTCATGTTATGTGTGCCACCTTTGGCCAGTCCTGGTCTTTTAGGCAGCAGCACTTTGCATTCTAGGACTTGTAATTTACTCTTTAGATTATGACCATGGACTTAGAAAATCCAGCATGCGAAGTGCTGTTGAATAAAAAGCCACTACTAGTTTGAGATATCAAAAATAATAAACGGTCACTTGGCAAAGGGGGAAGACAAAAGAGGTGAGAGAGTGGGAAAGAGGTGTGTGTATATGAGAGAGAGATATGTGCGTGAGCGTGTATGTGTGTACACTCGTGTCTGTGTGTGTGTGTGTGTGTGTGGGTGATAGCAAGTGCAATTAGTGTGACTGTCCAGCAGAAAGAGCCATTAGTTATACTTTATTGGGGTTATTGCCTTTTTATCAATGGTTGGCTTGCTGCCAGTATTTGCTGCCTCAATTTTATTCACACTGGAGTCCTGCCTTTGGCCTCCTGCTGGTGCGTGGGGCCTCACTTGAAGTGAAAGTGGAGTTCTGATCTGTTGCCAGTGTCGTCAGCAGTAACGGAAGTAGGGTCTGGCATACTGACAGTGGCAGCAGGTATTAATTAAAAGGCAGAGTTGTTGTTATGTACTGCTGACATTCTGTGGCACTCGGCTTTAATAACCTTTGGGTTCTGGCCTGCTTCTTGGTTTGAAACCCCGGGGAGGGACTGCCGAATGCGGGACCCATGAGCCCTGCACCACACAGGATGCAGAAGCAGAAGCGTGACAGTGCAACATACTATCTGAAAAAAAAATACAGAATACTTTAGATTGTTTCCTTTGCAAACAAATGAATGCAACTGTAGCCTTTTCCATACAGATGGTCTACATTAAACAGCAGCTGCAGCTGACTCCAATTTTATATAGTTTAAAGTGGTACATTTTCTATGGGATTTCAAGGAGTGAGGTGTTGCTTGGCTCTATGTGTGGTGAGCACTGTATTTTACTGCTTGTGTCTCCCCTCTTTGTAAACTTGAGTGTCCAAAAGGTAACCAAGGCGAGCAGTATTTTTTCAGGATGTATCTCAGATAAATAAGTTACCTACATTCCAAAAGGCTCTTTCCGGTGAACACTCCATCTAATGATAGATTCCTCACATTAAGAATATCTCCAAACACCAGAACACCAGACTGGATCTGAAGAATGTTTTCAGCAATTGTCCTGCAAGTCATTAGGTGACATTGTGTACCTCTGCACTGACTTTAGAAATACTGCCATGGAAGTGACAAAGGAGAGGCACATAGGAACTGTGTAATGATGTCAGTTTCTTGTTGTAGGAAATTACTATCTTTTGCACGATGTCCCTTCAGATTGCCCTATATTGTTGCTGGCTTTAGACCGCTGTGCACTTGACCCCTGTTAAACAATAGTAAAGTGTCTGTGGTCCCCTTTACGCATGGTTAAATTGGCTTATTCAGAAATGGAACCTGTAACTTGCCTATTTTTCCCCAGTACATGGTACAAAGTGAACCCAGGACCTCAGGTTTAATGCCATTAGTAGACTGCAGCTCCTGTTATTCTATCCACTACAGTCACACTTGAAATATGACTTTATACCTACCATTGTAGCCTGAAAGTATCAGTATAAAAACTGCAATTTCACCTGTGAAATAAACATTTTTGACAGGTCAAAATTTCCCTTTTCAACATTAATAAATCATCACCAGCACTCAAAAGCTATCTTCACTGTAGGAAGGCTGGCTGGTCCATACAGAAATACTGTGAAGCAATATTAAATACTAATGATGTATCTCGGGAAGAGGACCAGCTATAACATTTTAGGATAACTATTTTTAATAGTTATTATTAATCCAGTTCAATGGTGAAGGGAAATTTTGTTTTGAAATAGTATGGAAAGGTCACTTTCAAAAAGTTACCTTTGTCCTGCCTGAAGCCCATGGAAGCTAAATCGGAAAGTTTTCTCTCACTTCGGCCAGCCAGTAATTAGCATTTAAATAGGCTTGAGTGAGGTGTTACTTGCCCCCATGAGTAAAACCAGGGCTGACCTCAATGAGCAGCAATAACCCCTCAGAACCTGACAAAATATGCAAAGGGGTATGGGGGATACTTTTTCACATTAGAGCGCCAAGTCCTACTTGAATGTCATATCCTGCTTGACCAGTCTGCTGTGGCTTCTTAAATGGCACTTGGGGCACACTTAAAGAGGCCCTCCCGTTCGCAGGCAAATGTTAGCTAACACTTGGGCAGGTGCGTGGGGCCTCACTTAAAGTGAAAGTGGAGTTCTGGTCTGTTGCCAGTGTCTTCAGCAGTAATGAGAGTAGGATTCTGGCATACTGCCAGTGTCTGCGGGTATTAATTAAAAGGCAGAGTGGATATTATGTACAGTTGACACTCTGTGGCACTCAGGTTTAATAACTTTTGGGTTCTGGCCTGCTTGTGTTTGAAACCCCGGGGAGGCACAGCCGAATGTGGGCCCCAGGAGCCCTGCACCACAAAGGATGCAGAAGCAGAAGTGTGTCAGTGCCACACACTATCTGAAAAGAAAATATACCAAATACTTTAGATTGTTTTCTTTGCATCTGAATTAATCACTAATCACTTTGTGCCTTTTGGTGCTATTTTCACTTAAAACCTTAAAAAGTCATACCTCCAGTTCCTCTTATTGGATTTTTGTCATTTTAGTGTCATTTTGCTTATTAAAGTTTACTATTTTTTTCTTATTCATTTTGGGATTTTTATTGTTTTGCATTTCAACTTTATTACTCTTTTAGTACTGCATAAATACCTTACACATTGCACCTAAGTTACTCCTGTCTGCTCAGTGACATTTCTACCAGGGGATTGAGCTCAGGTGTATATAGTGACTTTAGTGATTCACCCTTATAAGGACTGTGGTTATTACTTGAGGTGGGTACTTACCCCCAACAACTAATCACTCCATTTCTTACAGGGAGAAACTATGTATAGGGGTGAAGGGTGTGCCCATAAGAAATATTAAGACCAAGCTAATGTCCCACTGGAGCATCACAAACGATTTGGAAGTGTTCGTATGTGTCAAACCTTTAATGAACTGCATTGCAACTGGTGATTTAGACTAGGAGGTTTCTTCCAGCAAACATAGAAATGCTGAAAGGGCTGACAAATAACCTTTGTCAGTGCCCACTACATGACCTTCCTGGTCTAAAGACAGAACAAGCAAGAGAACATCTGACAGCTTCACCTGTAAGAGGTCAATGTTCAGGGTAACAGACCAGGTTACAAACTCCAATACACAGCATAGATGAATTTCATGGAAGGGCATTTAGCAGCAAGGATGACATCCGCCACCTCAAACAGCAAGTCAAATGCAATCATTATCTGCCCCCCCCCAGACATGGAGGTGTAAGTTGTGGAGTTTTGGGTGAAGGGCCCAGCCCTGTTGCTGACACAGGAGATCATCCTTAAGTGCTAGTCTGATCAGACGACAGATTCATATGTTCAGGAATTCCAGGTAGCACACTTAGCTGGTCCACTCTGGGGAAATTAGGATGACTTTGGTCCGGTGGTTAGCAATCCTTTTCAGATGGGAAAGTGAGGGCAGCAGGGCACCAAGGTAGAGCATGAAAGTGTACAGGAATTCCTTTGTCCATTCCATCCAGAATGTGTCTCCTAACAACTGCTCTTATGAAAACTCCAACACAGAAAACTGTTGACACTGATTGTTCTCAGTGGTGGTGAATTGATCTGGGCATGGCTCTCCCCACTGATTGAATATGCCCTGTGCCACATCACAATGCAGATGCTACTTGTGATCTGCCGAATGACAGGTACTCAATTCATCTGGTCTAGCATTCAGGGACACTGCTAGGTGGCTGGTGACTAGAAAGGTATTCTGTTGCTCCAGCAACTTCCAGGACCCCACTCCTCTCTGTCTGTTGCAATACCACATGGCAATGGTATTGTCCATGAGAACGAGCACCAGCCTCCACTTGATGGACATCAGGAAAGCCTTCAGGGCAGAACCCCTGCCCCTAGCTCCACCAGCCTCTGATCTCTACCTCCCCCAGATGACCCTCCAGCCCTGTAGCGATGCATCCATCATTCCTGTCAGCTCTGGGTGAGGACTTGAGAGCAGCCTGACGTAGGACAAACTGTGATCGTTCAGCCACCACTGCAAATCTAGGACAACGAGGGCTGGATGGATTGGAAAGCCAATCTTTAATCTGGGCCCACATGAACTTGAGGTTCCATAGCATGACCTGCGTGCACAACCTGGTGCAATTGACAAGGATGATACGCAAAGCGAGGAAGTCAAGAAGCCCTCAGAGCAATACTCACTGGGATCCGCAATTAGCTCCAAATTATCAGGATCATAGCCCGAATGACCCGGACCTGATATGGTGGAGGAAAGGCCTTGAAAGCCACAGTGCCCAGAATTGCCCTAGTGAATGAAAGCCTCTGTGAGGGAAGCAAGTGGGACTTTGGCTCATTTATGGTGAACCCCCAACAATGTTAGAAGTCGTCCAGAGGTGGTCAATGACCTAGTGCAGTGTATGGGAGACACCCAACCTCCGAAGATGGGCAGCAACCACCATCAATACTTTCTTGAACATTTGAGTGTGGAGGTGAGGCCGAAGGGGAGCATGGTTGATTGAAAGTGCTACTGGCACATCTTGAACTGCAGGTAATGCTGGAAGTGCAGGATTGGTATATAAAAATACATGTCTGCAAGTCAAAGTACACTACCCAGTCTCCCAGGTTCAAAGCCCATGGGATCTAAGCTAATGTGAGCATTTTGAACTTGTTCTTCTTCAGGAAGGCACTCTGGGGTTGGAGGGCCAGGATAGGCCTGAGGCCTCTGTCCTTTGTTTAGGATGAAGGAACATTGTGAATAATATCCCTTATCTGTTTCCAAATCTGGCATTATTTAATGCCACCCCTGGAGAGTCAGAGAGCACCGCCTGCAGCAAGATAGAGAGGGGTTTAGTGTGAAATGTTTGTTCTGGTTTGAGAGCAATGTGGGTTGGGGAGGAAATTAAAGGCAGGACAATCTGTAAGATCCATATATTGGACGTGATAGATCACCAACCTGGGAGGATAAACTCAATCCTGCCTTCCACTGGTCGAGTGTGAGACATGAAAGACAAACTAAAGCAGCTGCTGGCTGTTGTAGCCAAAGGAAGAGGAGTTGGCGGACTGGTGCCCATGCTGGCCTGTACGATGTCTGTTGGTGCTGTGTCCGCGGCCCCAAAGGACTTGCCTGTCTCCTACATCACTGGTTGGGAAGGCTAGCCTTGCTTTTATGTTAATCAAGTCGACATCATCCATGCATGACTGTGGAGCATAACACTGATACTAACACCTCGGTCAAAGCAATCCATTAAATCTAAGCGTGCACAAGATGATGTATTTCACTGCATCATGCCCATCATGGCTCTTCTGAGCCAAAGAAGCCCAAAAGCCTTCCAGATCTCGCTGGCCATGCCCCTAAGGCATGTGTATAGTGGTCCAACAGACGGACTGCATTTGTGAACCACAGTGCCAGGCTTCCAGAACAAAACATTTGCTTTTCAAAAGCATCAATACTTTTGGATTTTCCTTCTGGGGGATTGGTCAGAAATAAGTTAGGATTCACCTTAGTGGTTGAAGACTGTAGAATGAGGCTTTCAGGAGAAGAAGGGTGTTTTGTGAGAAAATCTATATCACTGGGCTCAGGACGTAAATCACCTGGTCACTTGTCGACTTCAAGAAAATGATAAAGCTGATATATTGAGGTAAAAAAACCTTGTTGTGGGATACCTCTCAGTTTTTTGTAAGAGAGGATAGGTAGGCAACCTACTTTCCTATTATCACAAGTAAAAGGTCTATGGGTCTGTGCCCCTGTGCCCCTGTCTCAAATCATCCGTTTCTGATGGCCTGGTTTGCTGATATACTGGAGTAGTAGCCACACTCGACCGTGTGGGTTTAACTCCTAAAAAGAAGGCTTGAAACACTGCTGTAAACTGTCAAGAATATCTTGAAGCTCCTCTAATTGACTCAGAGATTGTTGAAACCACTATGGGTAAAACACAGCATAGCCCAAGCAAAGTTCAAAAGGCCATGCAAACACTTCTGTCACTGCACCTAATACTGACACTTGGCAATATTGGGCATGACAGGGAAGTTTTATGAGACGGGAGACAAGGCAGAGAAACTATTGGCATGGCTGGACATAAAAGAAGAGAGAAATAGATGCACTCGGTGCAGAACATGAGGGAGGAAAGGGTGGAAATGCTGGTGGTGATCGCCCAGGCCTTTGTGGCGTACTTAGGTAGATTGTTTCAGTCACAGGGTGTTGGAGCGGAGGGCAAGCTGTATCAGTTTGTCCTGGACATTCCGACAGTGAGATTATGGGAGGAGGCACAGTTGGCCCTAGAGGCAGATATTACTGAAGCAGAGATTTCCACAGCCAAAGTCAGTTAAAACATGGCAAGGCTCCTGGCCCAAACAGTGTCCTGGGCCTCTCCAGAATATCTATTATAAGGTCAAGAGGATGGGCACCCTTCCACTCGACCTGAGACATTTCATAATAGCCCTGATCTACAAGAAGTGAGCAGTGTCGGATGCGTGTGCCACACACAGGCTGCTATTGATTCTCAACATGGCAAATTGCTTGATACAAGTTGTGGATTCTCTCACTGCTCTTGATCATAAATGGAAACCAGGCATAATCTTCTGAGACTGTTTGGATGCCTGCAGCAGGAGGGATGGACAGGGGAGCCAGCGGTGCTGCTTTCCCCGGGTGCTGAAAAAGCTTTCGACTCACTAGAATGGCCCTATACGATGACGATCATGAGTAAGACGGTTTCGGTCATTGTTCCTGATGTGGGTGAGACTGTTCTACAGGGACTTGGTGGCATGCCTGATAGATGAAAATCAATGGAGCGTCCTCAACAAAATTCCATTCTAGGCATGGGGACATTGCAGGGATGCCTGCTGTCCTCCCTGCTATTAGCCGGGGTTTCCTAACCTCTGGCGGCATGGCTGAGAGAGAATGCACACATCCGGGGCTGCAATTGTATCCAGATTGGGAGGATGTGATATCATTATATGTGGATAACATTCTGGTATATCTAGCTGACCCAGACTACCCTGTCCCGGGGCCCTGCAGATCTTGGGCATCTTGGGTATGTACACTAGACTAGGCATCAACTGGCGCAAGTCAGTGGCATTCCCGTTGACCAATTGGAGATCCCAAGACGATATGAGGTGCCCTGAAATGGGAGCAGACGGGCTTCAGTACTTTGGGATTTACGTTACCACGGATCAGGCACTGTTCTTTAGCAGGAATCTGTACTGGATCCTTGAGAGTTATAGAGCTGATGTGGACCACTGGCAGCATCTTACTCTGTCGCTCATAGGCAGGGAAGCCCTCTATAAAATTATAAACATACTTAAGTTCCTTTTCGTCCTGCAGAACACCCTATATGAGGTCCCAGACAGGTTCGGTCAGTGGACAAGACTGTTGCTGTGTGACTTGGGGCATCCAGTGTCACGCTAACCACATTAACCAGGAAGACTATGGAGGTGGCATTGCCCTCCCTAATCTGTGGTACCTGCTAGTGGCCAATGAATGGGGCCATATTGCGCGGTTGTGCTTGAAAAAGAAAGTAAAGGAGGAACCTATGGAGATAAACTGGACACAGAAGTCGATTTACTACACCCAAGAATCAGGGTTTAAAAATTATGGCCCGTATTTATACTTTTTTTAGCACCGCATTTGCGCCGCTTTTTGACGCAAAACGGCACAAACCTACAAAATACAATGGCATTTTGCAAGTTTGCGCCATTTTTGCGTCAAAAAACGACGCAAATGCGGCGCTAAAAAAGTATAAATACGGGCCTATATTTTCCTGTAAAGGTGAATCATCAATCGGTAACAGCTTTGCTAGATTCAGAGTGTAAACAATCAGCCATCAGAGAAAGCATGATCCTCTCTCATCACAGCATATCGATGAAGTAACACTGATGTAGTGAACCATCGATGTTGTACCATTGATGCATTCAAGGACTGGATCTTTCTGTAGCATTGCATCATTGATACAAACCCACTGACTCCCATACTTTCTGTGCCCAAAAAAAGAAAAAAAGAGATGGATGGAATGCTTGAATTAACCTCACCCACTGATTACACAAGCTGCATTCCAGTACATTGTTTTTTGGCCACTATCCCACCATACACAGGTACGTTTAGACACGAGTCCTCTGCTCTCTGTGTCTCTGGACTCAAGTTATACCTAACTGATGAGCCTTAAAATACTTCAACTGGTGCGGTGTATCTTGCCTTCCTGTACAGGTGGGACTTGGCCTGATAATTTTGGCTGAATGACTCCTGCATTTGATTGGTCATTGTCTGGAGTAGCACAGTGAGCAAAGAAAATTGACTAGAACGTGGCCCGAGTATTTGCCAGTGTTTGTTATTAATTCAGGCATTCCCCTGTCACTTTTATGTTTTTCTAAACTTCTGTACCTAGGCAGCGGTAATATCACCTCAGGGACCCACTGTCATGAATCAACAGGGTGAACTCAGATGTGCACCACAATTCTCCGCACTAGCATAGGCAAAGAGCACAGGATGTGCGAAGAGAGGGGAAAGGGAGGAGAGAAGAGAAACGGGCACCCTGATGGTCTTTAGTGGTACAGGAGGTCTCATATACAAAGTCTTCACCCAACGGGATAGGCCACAGTAATACAGAAATCAAGGTAAGGAATGACTGTGATAGAACAGATATATACATGAACCCCCATAAGGAGGATATTCATGTACATGAACCCCCAACAGCAAGATATTCATATTGTCATGGAGTACAAATGTCTTACCCGCTTCTCCAGTAAATCAGCAACGATGAGCACTGTAACAACCAAGAAATACCCCAACACACGGAGAAGCGAGATCAGCCTGATGCGATCCAAACCCAGGTTAGAACAAATCCCCATTTGTGTAGCAGGACTGATCTCTAACACGAGAAGAACTGGGCAGGGAACACAAAACAAATGTGGATGATACAAATAGTCGGGTGCTAACTATCATAAATAGGAACCCTACAACACAATATTACCAGGCAATGGGACTATCTTCTGAGTCTGCTTATACAGCCCTGGGTGGTGAAGTGCTAGTCTCCCCCTGCAACTATGGTCTTCACACTCCCCTTTAAGCCCTATGGTAACTTAGCCTGCACCTGCTTTTCATTGTTACTTGTACTGATTATGGGGTTCTCCGGTGATTCCCAAAACCTCACAATCTTGTACCTTGCATCCGTGATATCACCTCTATGTACCCTCACAGCGTCTGTCCCTGTTGGTATCACGATATCTATTGTCCCACCTCCATCCTGCCACCCTGATCCCTGCATCAATGTTATTTCCCAAGTGAGCTCTTCCACCTTCTGTACCTGTGTATCAATGATATCCTCCATGGTGACCCCTCACAACCTATATACCATTGCATCAACGATACCGCCTCCAGTGACCCTTTGCATCGACTGTACATGTGTATCAATGATATCCACCGTGGTGACCCCTCACAACCTATATACCATTGCATCAATGATACCGCCCCAGTGACCCTTTGCATCGACTGTACATGTGTATCAATGATATCCCCCATGGTGACCCCTCACAACCTATATACCATTGCATCAACGATACCGCCTCCAGTGACCCTTTGCATCGACTGTACATGTGTATCAATGATATCCACCGTGGTGACCCCTCACAACCTATATACCATTGCATCAACGATACCGCCCAGTGACCCTTTGCATCGACTGTACATGTGTATCAATGATATCCACCGTAGTGACCCCTCACAACCTATATACCATTGCATCAATGATACCGCCCCAGTGACTCTTTGCATCGACTATCCATGTGTATCAATGATATCCCCCGAGTGACTCCGGTCACCACCACTACCTGTACATCGTTAATATTGCTTTGCTAGGTCCTTCACATCTGCATCTGAGCTTTACTGTTATTGCCTAACAGAAATACCTGTAATATTACTTGTGTAATGATCGATCTCAGGGGGAACGATGTACTCTGTTTCGGGGCCCCAAGATCACCTGTGGATGTGGCACATATTTCCCCCTAAGAGCAAGACAGGCTCAATGTGGCACAGGGAAAAAAGCACCCTGCAGGGTGAAGAAGAGGATGCTTCATTTAGGGCTGGAAGGAAGGAGGGATCGTCAGCTATCCAGCCTGGCAAACAGCTCTGAGGGAATGCACACCATGTTCAGGTAGGTATGTATGCATTATGGCACCACAAGCCTTGCTTGGCACCAGCCGCGGCTCAGCAGGGTTCCAGGGGACGGGGTAGCACACAGGGGGGGGATTTAATAATCTTTAAAAAATAAATTAAAAAAAATCTTAACTCAGCCTGCCCTGCGGCCAATCCAGAGCAGCGTCAGGATTGGCTGGGAGCGCCCAGCCAGTGCGCTCCCAGGCGGACAGGGAGCCGGTGCCCGCTCTCTCCAGCCGGACAACACAGTGCCAGGCTGGAGAGAGCACAGTGCGCATGTGTGTTTGGCCGGCCCAAGACGGCCGGCCAAACATACATGCGCACTAAGGAGAGTGCTCTGTGCACTCCCCTCCAAGGCTGTCATTCCCAATGCCCGGCCCCTTTTACTACAAACAATAATAAACACAGTTTATTATCGTTTTTTTGTAAAAGGTTTGCAGTTGCTGCTGCTGGCAGGGGACGACGCGGCCACCACTGCTTGGCAAATGCATAAAATATTTTCCAAGGCTGCTTTCAGCTCCCAGTCCATCAGTGGTTCCCCTTCTGTGGTATCATGAAGCAGGGCTTGGAAAGGCGAGGGAGGGCGGGCATATATTTATGTGACACCATAATATGACAGTTTCCCTGATCGTGTTTCATCCAGCATCATTTTGTACAACGAGGCTACCTTTAATGCCCGTATAAAACGGAAAGGGAAGCAATATGTCTCTGAATTGAAAGTGCTGTTTGTTTAAACGCTGACGGTACCGCACATCTCTCGGCAGCTCTGCGAGGGTCTGCTGTCACCTGGTTTCACAGCACTCTCCTGGTACAGCAGCTGAGTCCTGGGCTTTAAGCTGGCTGAAAAAGGTGGGGAGGTCTCTAAAAGGGACATGGCCGAATAATCGTGACTAGGCATCTTAGGGGAAGATTTAAATATTGGCGGACGGAGTAATTACAGTCGCCACGGTGGAGTACTTTACGACGCCTTGCTGAGAGTACTCCCCCCGCCGCATTCAGAAATGTCTGCTGCCCCTGCAGGCATCGCTTACATTTTTTAGGAACTGCCATCACGGTGGTTCTTGAAAACATGACGGAGCTGTAAGTCAAATTTAAAACTTTTTTTCCAATATAAAATCCCAAAGCAGAATTTTCTTTTTGAAAAAAAAAAAATATATATACCATCTTGCCATAGGAGTTTTCTACCATGGGGTGGGGGTGATTTAAAAGTTTTCACTGTCCCTTGCTGCCATATTTTTTATGGCGGTGATGGGCAGTGAAAACTGGCCAAGGGTGAGCCCACTGTAAACAGAGGCAAACCTCTGGTGGCCCTCACTCTCTCAGGCCTTTGGATGTGTGTGTAGGCAGCAGAGACGGAGTTTGTTTCCACCGTCTACATACTGAAGGTGCGCCGGACTCTAAATGAGGTTGGTTTAAAAGGTACTCTGTCACTATTGCGACTGAGTAACTTTCCACTCCACAAACATATAAATTCAGGCTCTTCGTGGCCTATGTAATTAAGGGAGTGGCTTATACAGACTCTAAAATTCTGTGCTTCATGAAACATGCCACCTGACAAGTAATGGAGTTCCTCTCTTAGAGTTTGTGTAATCACATCCAGACATCAAACACAACAGACATACCCTAAACCAAAGCAAAGCAGACCTTTTGGCTTTGCCGGTGCTGCTATCAAATAATGAATAACAACAATGACTTTTGTGAATAAGTAGAATTGAAAATGTTTCAGTTCTGAAAATCTGAGACTTTAAATTAAACATTAGTAAGATCCATGGAAGAGGTAGTTATCTTCGGAGTGTATCAGTCATTCACGTTCTCCTCTTCACATCGCTTTCCTTTGCAGTCTATCACTCTATTAGATATGCTCTTTTTGTCCCCACGTTTTTCTGAAATCCCACATCTGCACATTCCTGCTACAGCTCTTTGATTTTCAAGACAATCTTCTCACTCTTCGCTTTTGGACATACCTCCATTCATCATTTCCACTTCACCATCCCCCACCCACCTGTTAGCGCTGCATTTTCTTTGGCATAGTCAGTATTTTGACAGCGGCGTACCTTCTTCACACACATTGTTACAGAGTCATAATTACAATTGGCATATATGTAACCACTGCTCTTTGAAGAGAAGCCAAGGACTGAATGTGCAGGAAAACTAAACACCTTTATGATGCACTGACAGGCACTATGAGAAACTTGAACTGGCTCCAACCTCAGATCCAGAGCTCTCGGAGCGTGTCGTCATAAGCACTCACATTCTGAATTCACCCTGACGACTCAGCTCAGAGCAAGCGCTATATGAGTCATATGTTCCATCACAAAACTACAGAAACATAGAGAAAAAAAAGCACAAACATGCGCACTTGGGTTTCTTTAACCGAGCTGGTGGGAGGAACTGCTCAGGCTCCCATGCAGTGTCTGAGCGGCAGATCAAGCCACTCAGACCAATCCTGGTGCTGCTGTCATGCTAGGTTTAGCATGAGAGCAGTGCCAGGATTGCACCGGGAGCCTGTGTCGTTATCCCAGACCAGAGACTGCTGAGACACCAGAAGAGCAGAGGAGTGAAGCGGCAGGTGGTTGGAACGGTAAGTTTTAAACAGTTTTTTAAAATTTATTTCAACCCCTCTGTTCCCTCCCCCCCACTCACCCCTCCCCTTGAGATTTGAGGCAGCTGCCGCTGGTTTTAGCCATGTTGTACAACAGAGTGGATGCTGTTCAGCATGGCTAAAAGTCAGTGGAGTAGCAAAGAATGCCGTGGAGGGTCGTAGAGTAGAATGGCGAAGAGTGGAGCAGGATAGAGTATTGGAATGGCATAGAGAGGAGTAGTGCAGAGTGACATACAGTGGTGTGCTATCGAGTGGAGTGGACTGGTTTAAAGTGCATTGGTGCAGAGTGTTGTTGAGTATATTGGCATAGAGTGCAGGGGTGTAGAGTACAGCAGCATAGAATTAATTGCACACAATGCAGCATCATAGAACGCAGTGGCGTGGATTTGATTGTTGCATTGTAGAGTGCAGTGGAGTAGAGTGCAGTGGTGCAGAGTGGAGTGGTGCAGCGTAGAGTAGAGAGGCATAGATTATAGTGACGTAGAGTGCAGTGATGCAGACTAGAGTAGCATGGAGGGCAGTGGCGTAGAGTGGTGCAGAGTAACAAAGTGTAGAGTATAGTGCCATGGAGAGCAGCGCCCTAGAGTGTAGCAGCGTACAGTTGCGTGTTGCAGAGTACAGTGACATAGAGTGAAGTGATGTAGAGTGGAGTAGAGTGCATTGGCATAGAGCGCAATGTTGCAGAATAGAGTGTCATGGAATGCAGTAGTGTAGAGTAGCGTAGAGTAGATCGGTGTAGAGTACATTGGGGTAGAGTGTTGCAGAGTATAGTGGCATAGAGTGCAGTGCCATAGAGCAGCAGTGGCGTAGATCACAGTGGTGCATAATAGAGTACAGTGGTGTAGAGTGCAGTGGTGCAGAATGGAGTGGTGCAAAGTAGAGTGGCATAGAGTGCAGTGGAGCAGAGTAGAGTAGAGTGGCATTGAGTGAAGTAACAAGATGGTGTAGAGTGGTGTGGTGTAGAGTGCTGCAGAGTGCAGTAGAGTAGAGTTCACTGATGCACAGTAGAGCGGTGTAAAGCGCATTGACAAAAGTGCAGTAGTGCAGAGTAGAGTGACATAGAGATCAGTGGCAGAGAGTGCAGTGTTGCAGAGTAGAGTGTCTTAGAGTGCATTGGTGTGAAATAGTGTAGAGTACATTGGTGTACAGTGTAGTGGCATGTCTTAGAATGGCATGGGAGCAGTGGCATAGACTGCAGTGGTGCATAGTAGAGTGTAGTGATGTAGAGTGCAGTTGCGTAGAGTGCATTGGTGTAAAGTGCGGTGGTGTAGATTCTAGTGGTTTAGAGTAGAGTGGCGTAGAGTGCAGTGGCATAGAACAAAGTGGTGCAGAGTGCAATGAAGTGGAGTAGAGTGCAGTGGCATAGAGTAGATTGTTTCAGAGTAAAGTGAAGTGGCATAAAGTGGAGTGGTGTAGGGTAGATTGTATTGGCATAAAGTAGAATGGCATAGAGAGTAATGGCATAGAGTAAAGTGGTGTAGAGTGAAGTGGCATAAAGTGCAGTGGTGCTGCAGTGGATTGGCTTACAATCTGTACAGAACAGAGTGCATTGGCATAGTGTGTATTGCCATAGAGTGCAGTGACTTAAAGTACAGTGTTGCAGAGTGGCGTAGAGTGGAGTGGCGTAGAGTGGAGTTGCGCAGAGTAGAGTGGGGTGGCCTAGATTGGAGTGGCATACAATGGATTGGTGCAGAGTGGAGTAGAGTGGAGTAGAGTGGAGTAGAGTGCAGTGGAGTAGAGTGCAGTGGTGCAGAGTGCAGTGGCATGGAGTGGTGTAAAGTGGAGTGGTGCAGAATATAGTGCAGTGGTGTGGAGTGTGCAGAGTAGAGTGGGAAGGTGTATAGTGGAGTATGTATGGTGGGGTAGCACAGTGCCATTACAGACAACATATTTTCAATTGAAATGGCATTTCATTTGCACAGATATTCAGCTTTACTAAGAAAATAATACACTGCAAAAACGATAATGTGTGAAAATTGCATCAACTTGTGTATTTATTTGTTTTAATCATATTACAGTATTTGTTTCTGACACAATTAAGAATAAACAAAAAATGTGTTTCCTTTGTGCTTTCCTAATTCTGATATATTCTGAAATACTTGCACAGTTCATTTAAATGTTGTTGGGTGCTACAAAAACCCTTTCCTACCCCCAGTACCAGCAAGACTGTCACATAAATCCTCTCACAATGAAGTCAGAATAAGAAAAACACCAAGCTCCCTTGGAAGACAGAGTCTGTCTTTGCATGCACAGCAAATATGACAAGATAAACTCAAGATTTACAGGCCGTATTACCAAAAGGAGCACTCATGGAAGAATGCAAGAAGAAGTAGTGTGAAAAGGCTTTGCTCTTGGGGGGACCTAACTCAAGTTGGACACCCTAAAACAAATATAGCCAGCAAATACAAAGCCAGAAAATGTGAATTACCAACCACAAAGCCCGTGGTAAGCAACGGGCAGAATACACTCCCAGGGAAGCTTTCTCACTGTCCCCAACGTGTCTTTAGCAAACCAGACAGCTACAGCTCACTGTCTGGTAGGCTTTGACCTAAAAAGGAGGAGAGACAGGATGAGAGAAGAGAAGATAAGGAAGATCGTGAAGCAAAGGGAGAGACTCAAATGACCTACAAGGAGAAGAAAAGGAGGAAAACCCTTAGGAGTGCTAGAATTCTCTGGCAATGACGAGATGCATCCGCCCGCTACAATCTTAGAGGGTTAGGGCCTTGGCAGGTGGGCGCTGGTCCTAGGGAAAGCAGGGAGCAGAAGTTGTGTAGAGACCAGGGTTCAAAGCAGTCAAATGTAAACTTCCCTCCTGGCTGAGTAGTAACGGAGCAATTTCCTGGTGGGACTGGGCAACAAAGGAACCTGGGGCCAGATGTAGCAAGTCGGCAATTTGCGACTTGCAAATTGCGAGTCCCTGCGACTCGCAATTTGCAAGTCGAAAATTGCTATGCAGTACGGTGTCTCAGACACCGACTGCGACTCGCAATGGGGTCGCAATGACCCACCTCATGAATATTCATGAGGTGGGTCGCAAATTGCGGCCCCATTGCGAGTATAGGCACTCGCAAACATGGAGGCCTGCTGTCGTCAGCAGACCTCCATGTTTGCGACCTGCTTTTCAATAAAGCAGTTTTTTTTTTTTGAAGTGTAGCCCGTTTTCCTAACAGGAAAACGAGCTGCACTTCAAAAAAACCGAAACCTTTAGTTTCGGGTTTTTTTCAGGGCAGGGAGTGGTCCCTTGGACCACTCCCTGCCCTGAAAAAATATTTTGGGGTCCAGTCACAAACTGGAAGGGGTCCCATGGGGACCCCTTCCAATTTGCGATTGGGTTACCATCCACTTGAAGTGGATGGTAACTGCGATGCCATTTGCGACCGCATATGCGGTCGCAAATGGTATTGCATCCCAATGCGACTCGCAAATAGGAAGGGAACACCCCTTCCTATTTGCGAGTCTGAAATGCATTTTGCGAGTCGGTAACGACTCGCAAAATGCATTTCTGCATTGGGATACGCGTTTAGCGAGTCGCAAACGGCAAATTTTGCCGTTTGCGACTCGCTAAACGTTTGCTACATCTGGCCCCTGGACTCCTAGTTTTAACTCCCATAAATTCCTCCACCCTGACAGAGTAATAACAGAACAGTTTCCTGGTAGCAAATGACCCAAGTTGACTCTGGGACTCCTAGTGCTGACATCTATAGAAAAAAAAAACTTCCCGACTGACAGAGCATTACTCTGAGGCAACTGGTGTTTCTGTGCAAAAGGGCCATTGCCCTGCCACCCCGGGGAAGAGGCAAACAGGGAAATAAACACAGGGCAGCTGAAAATAAATCACTGCTCTGAGACAATGTGCGGAATCTCTTGGGTGAACTCTAGTGAACTTTGCAGATGTCTTACTGTGCAAGTGCCAGCCAGATGATGTTTTCTTTGACCTGGAGGCACAAGCTACAGCAGTGACATCACAGGAGAGGGAGTGCTGGATTAGAAAGCAAGTGATCTGATTGCGTTTTGGGCTCATAAACAGTGGCCCTGGGTGGAGGTACAAAACTCAATCCACTTCAATGACTGGGGGTAGGGCAAGCCGATGAGACAAGAAAGGAGTGGGTGGCAACAATTTGTTGGCCATCACAGAAAGGCAGGCTGTAGGAAGGGTGCAAGCGGCTGCTCTCCTGGCAGTAACGTGTTTAGTACTGCATTTGGTTTCACTTTGAAAAAAAATCTTTATGGAGCTAAGCATGATAGAGTGGTCCTTATCTCGACCATAGAGGCCCAAGAGACGGAAGTAACCAGTTGCAGACAACAATTACACAAATGGACTAAGCGGTAAGTGTGCAGTTAAGCTTGTGCCTGAATCAGTGGCATCATCACCCTTACACTCAACTCCAACTCCCTCCCTGTTTTCGCAGCTACAGCTAGGGTGGAGTTCTTGATGTCTGCAGTTGGGGAGACAAAGGTTCATAATTAACTTGGGAGGGTGAGTGAGTGAAAGGAAGGATGGGTGGGTGGATGGATGGATGAAAAGGTGAATTGACAGGAATGAGTGAAAGTATGGACGTAAGAATGGAAGAGTGAAAGGCAGGAATGGTGTATGAGTAAAAGGATGGATGGATGGATGGGTTGATGGATGATGAGAGAAAGGATGGATGGATGGTAGAATGAGTGAACAGATAGATGAATGGATGAGTGGAAGGGTAAATGGATGGATGATGGAGTGAAAGTATGGATGGATGAGTGAAAGAATAAATGAGTGAAAGGATGGATGTAAAGATGGATGAGTAAAACAATGGATGGATGAAAGGCAGGGTAATGTCTGGATGAAAGGATGAATGGATGGATAAATGAGTGGAAAGCTGAATTGATGGATGGATGAATAGATGGATGAGTGTGAAAGGGTGGATGGCTGAGTGAAAGGATAAATAGTGGGGTGGATAAATAGGATGAAGGGTGGATAGATAGGTGTAAGGGTGGATTCTTGCAGGAAAGGGTGGATAGATGGATGAGCCAAAGGAAGTATGATGGAAGGAGCAAAAGGATGGGTAGGTGGAGTGAAAGGGTGAATGAATGAGTGAAAGATTGGGTGATTGAATAGATGGATGAATGGATGGATCGAAGGGTGGATGGATAAGTGAAAGGATTGATGATTGAGTGGATAGATTGGTTTGATGGATAGGTGTCCCTGGACCACTGGTGGCTCTCCTTTATGTGCGCCACAGCTACACTATACCCTCCTTGTTTTGTGGTTCATTTTTATTGTAGCAAGAGTGAATAAATATTCACTCTTGATATAATTAAAATAAAATGCAAAAACACTTCAGGTCCAGCAACAAACTGAGGCAGCTAGTGGCATTGTTTGATTGCTGACACAGGTGCATGAAGGTGCCTGCACCAGCCATCAGAGATACTGGTCAGAGCTGGTGAAATCCCAGCACTGTGAGCATGCCTGTGTGACTACGTGTGAGAGTTAAAGTGAGAAAGAGTCAGTGAAGGAATTAGTCAAAGTGAGTGATAATGAGTGAGAATAAGGACCCGTATGTGTGAGAATGAATGTGAGCAAGTGAGGGAGAATGACGGTGAGTGTAGCTGAGTGTTACTGTGTGTGAGAGTGAGTCACAGTAACACTGAGTAATTCAGAATGAGTGATAATGAGTGGGACTGAGGGAGAAAGAGTAGGCCAGAGTAGAATGAGTGAGACTGCATGAATTAGTGAGACCAAATGAGTCTGAGTGAGTCAGAGTGAAACAATAAACTTAGTGCAAGGAAGTAGGAGAGAACCCTTCAAGAAAAAGACCTTTGGAATTCGAGCCAAGGATTACGCCCCACCACTTTTAAAGGTCACCCACCGCCACTGGTATTACTGATTGTAATGGGCTGGACAGAGAGAGAAACAGCCATCATCCCCAGATTGACTGTAGACGTTAGGCAGATTTTTTTTTAGTTCATCCTCTTTTGTTCTGGCTGCAGGAATAAAAATACCTATATCCGTATATAGAACGGTAGGAGCTCTCCTATCTGAACCACCCAGAAAGGCATCCGAAATCTTCAACAGGTCGATGGGAGAGCTTCCAGTAACTCACAGGCTGCCACTGAGTAGCTCACACGTGATAATTGCCTGCCAGCAGGCTTGAGAATTTACAGCTGCCCACCTGATAAGGCAGCTATTCATAACACTGTACCCGTTGCCCTGAGGGCTCGATAGCTGACAATGCAGAAAGATGCAGCTTTCCATCTTTCTAAAAACTGTTTACACTTTTTGTCCTTTAGTTTTTTTGTCTATCTGTCCTTCTTTTTCTGTTTTCATTGCTTTCATGTCTTTCTCTTCTTTCTTGATATCTTTTATCCTGTCTTTCTTACTTTCCTTCTTTCTCCTACTACCTATCTTTTAACACTACTTCTTTTTCCCCTACTTCTTTCTTTCACTCCTTCATTGTTATACATTCTTTTTCAGTTTTGTTCTCTTTCTTGCCTTTATTTTACACTACTTTTTCTTTTTTTTCTCACGCCTCCTTCTACTTTTTCTTTTTTCCACCATTCTCCCCTTCTAGGTTTCTTTTTTCTTTCTTCCCTCCTTTCATTCTCTTTATTTTTCCTCTTTTTCACTACTTTTTTTTCTTCGAATTATTTCTTCTTCAACTTTCCTTCTCTCATTAATTCTTTCCTACATTCTTTCTTTTTCTTCATGTTCTGTCTTTCTCCTTAGTCCAATTATTTTCCTTTGGCCCATCTAGTCTTGATTTCTCTGCTTTTCTATGTCTTTTCTTTTGTCCTATATCTTTCTTTCTCTGATTTTTTCTTCTCTTCTTTCCTTCTTTCAGTCGTACCTTCTTTCTCTGTTTTTCTGTTTTCTCATCTGGTATTCTTTTATTGATATGTTTGTATTTTTCCATTCTTTTTCTCCTTTCTTCATTAGCTACTGCTAATTCTCCATGTCTCTTCTTTCTGTTTTTTTTTCTTTTTTCTTATACTCTTTCTTTTCCTTCTTATCGCTCATTTGTTCTTTCCTCACTTCCCATCCTTTTCTCATTCTCTCTTTCTCTTCCTTTTCTTTTTTGTGCTCTACCTTCTTTCTTTTTTACTACTTCTTTTGTCATTATTTCTTTCTCCTTTCATTCATTCCTTTCATTGTTTTTCTTCCTCTTTCAGTTTCTTCTTCATTTCGCTTTCTTCCTTCGTCTCCCTTGTTTCTTTTGCTCCTTTCTCTGGTTATTGTACCTAATTTTTTCTCTCCTTTCGTTTGTTCACATTCTTTCCCTGTCCTGATGTGCTTCTTTATTTCTTCCTTTTCTTTCGCCCTCTCTTGCCTTATTTTTCTCATGCTGTCATTCTTTCTTATCTTTGTCTCTTTCTCTCTTCTTCTTCTTTTGTAGGTCGAATCTACGACAGTGCAGGTGCACCTGCTTGCGTGCGTATTGCTTACCATTCCTTGGCTTCATTGTCACTCTTCATTGCTGACTCCCTATTGGACAGCACAGACCAAGCGTCACCTCTTTTTCTTAATTAGTGCCGATCCACTGCTTGCGCTGTGATTCAGTTACTATTTCTTCCTCCCCCCACTCCCTTTGCCCGTGCAGCCCACTTTTCATTATTGCTTCTTTCTCTACCTTACCCTCCTCCGTTGTTGCTGCTCCACCCTCCCATCATTTCTGCTTCCACCCTCCTTCCCATGCCTTCTTGGTGTTGCTTACCCCCACGTGCTTTTTTTAACATATTGCACAATAGCGCAGCTGCTGGGCAACATGGATTTTAAAAAAAAGCACTATGACGGGTTCAACGCTGGCCATGTCATAGCGCTTTTTTTTCTTAACTTTAAGCCAGAAGCTCACATTGCTGTGCAACATGTCTAAAAGAAATTGACAAAGCCAATAGATCTCTCATAGGTGAGACTACTGGCTTTGCCAACGCTTGTTTCTATCACGTTCTCTGTTTCTCACTATTTCTTTCTCTTTCGCTGTCTCTAGAGCAAAGGGACAAAACTGATCCTTACGGACCACAACTGTATACCTTTCGCGATACAGCTTCTGTGCCATTAATGCTGTTCACTTCATGTAGCAGGACTGCGGAACTCTATTGGCAATGTTTAAGTTATTTGGCCTCTGTGCACATTTATCGAATACCTGTATTAGGTAGTGGCTCATGGTGGTTTTCAATGATCAGAAATAGTTCTCACTATAGGAAAGTCTGGATACCCCTGGAACAGAAAATTCTCAAACCTAGAAATAGCGAGTAAAGCACACACAGGAGATACAATTGGAAATTTGTAATTATCTTATTAAACCTTCTGTTTTCCCCACCTCTCACCTGATGCCTTCTTGAAGCCATCGGTGAAGTTTGAGAGCTTAATTGCAGTATTGGCAAACAGCATATATGTGGGATATGAAAACAAACATTACACCAATACACTGAGAAGACCCAAGTCTCCGTAGAACTTTGGGTTACTTATTGTTTCCCAACCCTCCACACACTGCCTGTGATACAAGAGAGATTGTGTTTGGCAGCATTACAACAGCACCTATGACAGTGCTTGCAGGCCAGAACACCCCTGTACGCCCCAGACTCTAGGGGTGCCACCTTTACAATATGAAAAATACCAGCCTTTTGTTGTTGTTTTAAGAGTCTGAAAAGGTCTGCACATAATGCTAAATAGGGCTGAGAATAAAATCATATATATTCTTTTGTAACATTATATTTTTGTCTTTGTTTACTTGAATTAGCAGTCATGGATCATTAATGAAGCTCTATAACTAATTTAAAAGTGCTTTGTATTTGTTCTTTGATATAAGTACAGATAAAGGCAAGTACAGACAAAGGCTAAAAAGACCCGCTTTGGGTGATTATGCTTATCTATGTACCTACCAGTACATCAAAAGACTAGTGGTACCAGTAGAAAAACTGACGCGTTGCAACCCGAGACACGAGTGTTGAAGAGCAGAAGAACGCCACTGTCAAGAAAACCGACTGCTTTCAGGAAGACAAGAGCCGGTGCTGTGTGTATTGGGTGTTTACTCTCGGTGAACAGTCTGAGGACATATTTCGGCTCTGCCATGTTGTGTCACGGCGCTGATCTCTAGAGACCACAAGCCCCCGCGCTCCTCAGCTGCCGCACGCGCAGCGGCAGCCATGTTTTCCGTGCAGCGGGAGGCAATGTTTATTAATGTTACTCATTTCCTCCAGAATTACAGCTGTTTAGACGTTAATTGAGTTAATTGTCAGCATTCAGCAGCCGGAGCGGGAGTTTCGCACCTGCTAAGGCGGGAGGTGGAAATAAAAGGCTGTGGAGCTCCCGGGGTACCGGCTGTCATTCCGATAACAAGTAGAAATTAGGAGATGAGCCATGTGTCTGCAGACACAGCGAGATCCAGTGTGACTTCAGGCACGAGGACTGGCTGCGGTGTCCTAGATATGGGCCTGGTGGCACGAGGCAGCACATTGAACGAAAGGCCCAGTCGTACATCCTTCTTTCATCCCAACATAGAGACCTTATATGCAGATGCGCAAATCCACCTTCTTCCTCACACTGAGGACGTTGTTGGGAGTAATGCATTCAAACGTTTTTTTAAGCAAAAATATGTCTTTATTTTGGCTATATTCCGCCTTAAATTGCCTCTCATTGAATAGAAGTCATTGGGAGAAATACATTTCCCGGTTATATGCTTTCTTAAATCTCCTACTTTCCTCTTTTAAAATGTTGGCATGTATGGTACTGGGAGGTATCAGCTTCTTCCCCTGGCTTGGCATATGCTGTCCATTGTCTAGCACTGCCCTTGCTACCCTGGTTTCATGGGTAATGAAGCATGCATAACAACAGACCTGATTCGGGGGGAGACTCACGATTTTTGAAGTAAAAAATGGCTTTAACTTTGGCTGTCTCCCACCTGAAATTGCCTCTGTTTCAATAGAAGCTAATGGGGAAATACATTCTCCCAATTATTTTTTTTTTTAAATCTCCCATTTTCCTCTTCTAAAATGTTGACATGAATGATGAAGGCAGCTGCAAGCCCAGAAAGTAATCAAAGTGATAACAATTCTTAGACACCTAACTTCAAACCAGAGGCTGATGAGTAGCAAAAGTTGGAACGGGTGGGGGTGGGGAGTCACCTATGTGATGTCAATGGAGGTAAAAGATTAAGGGCCTCATTATGAGTATGGCGGTCTTATGACTGCCACACTGGCGGTGGAGGTCTGGACCGCCGCATATACGGCGGTCTGACTGCCACATAACAAACCTGGTGGTCCAACGGACTGGGAACCACAAGCTCCGCCAGGACCTTTGATCCCGGCGGTCTGGAGGTGGCGGAGATCCTAATCCACTAGAGCAGAGCAGCGCTGCCCTGCGGATTAAGACCCTGTTCTCTGCCAGCCTGTTCATGGCGGTAACACAGCCGTGATAAGGATGTCGGAGAACAGGTGCAGGGGGCTACAGGAGTGATCCTGCACTGCCCATGCAGATGGCATGGGCAGTGCAGGAGCCCCCCTGCCCGCACTATTGTCGCAAGGGTGCCTGTGTACCCTGCTGGCTACAGCATTGCCACCAGCTCGATTACGACTCAGAGACAATGCTGTAGCCTATTTCCTGCTAGGCTGGCAGGCGGTAACCTTGGTTTCCGCCTGCCAGCCTAGTGGGAAACTCTTAATTGGTCCGGCAGGGAGGTAGCCAGTGTGGCGACAACCTCCAGTCGGAAGTTAGGTAGACATTGACAACTGTCAGCCAAACTCCTAATGAGGCGCTAAGTCACCAGCACCATCTGGCATTTTGGTGAATCTACATTGGTGAACCCACATCCCTGCTCTGTTGCACACACCCACAAATTCACATTTTTGAGCGCACAACCACCAAGTCACTTTCTAATGCACATCCTTTAAGCATCTACAAGAGTGGGTAGTGGTAACTGAAATAGCATTCAGCTGGATTGAATACGTCTTTCCAAAGTCTACATATCTGAATAGGATCATCCCAAAAAACACCTCAGAGTGTGGCATGGGTCCCCTTTATCTGCTCTTCTGTTTAACATGTACATATGCCACATAGCCTATTTCATCAAGCTATATCTGATGCAATTCCAAATGTAGGCAGATGACAATAAACGTCTGAGTTAGGGAGAGCAGCATGTAAGAATGCCTGGAACATGGGTGGGGGCTACTAATTAGGACCAGATGTAAAACACATTGTTGTTTATCAGTGCACAAGTGTATTAGCAACAACGCATATAAATCATAAGTACAAAGAAATCAGTACAGTTCCCAATGAAATCCAGCGTAGATTATCCATCTAAAATAGCGAATAGGGGTCTAACCCGTGGCTAACAGACCCACACTCTTATATAGGACTTTAGGCAAAAAGGTTCATACATTCAGTGGGAATACATAATTCTCAGGGTTTGAATCAATCAAAAGCATTCTAGAACAAACATCTTACCATAGAATACATTCAGAGATTTTTCAAGTGTATTGAGACATTGAGGCCCGGATTAATACTTTTTTGCGTCGCATTTGCGTCATTTTTTGTGACACCTATGCAGCGCAAAAAAAGTATAAATTAGAGCCTGAGATCCAACTTTTCTCATAGTCATGACCATACAGTTGAGCTGAGACTTTGTTATCCTAGCCTGGGACAGGAAGAACTGCCCTTGATTCATAGTACCACATAACTTTCTCTGAGAACACTTTTTGGTTGTACAAATGAAACTAGTTAAGTTTTATTTAAAACCAGAATCAACAACAGTCATCATGTGACATTTGTGATCTTGAAACAAGAAGGAGGTCAGTATAAACACAAGCTAATGTCAGCATAAGCTCAAATCTCAATGCTCTTTTTATCAGCTGAAAATCAATGTTCACAACACCATAACAAACATCTCCCCTCATCTATGGAAACATGCCACATGCACACAAACCCAACCATACACACAAAACAATTTCTCAAGAAACAGACCTCTGTACTAGTTTGTCAGTAAATCACAGCCCCAACAAAAACTAAATATTACTCACTAACTGATTTATAGCCCTAACAACAATTAAAGATTTCCCTACTACAAAACACAGAACTTTACAAGTACCTTCTCCTCCATTCACTATGTCTAAACACTACTGCTAACTCATATTGCTTCCTACCCAGCACACCATTAAAGCACTCAGTAGACTTCTGTGTACTTGATTCCCTATTCCAAATAATCTACTCTACATTTATATACAGGTACACATTGTCCCCACTGTACCTAGGTTGGTTAGCACACCAAACCTGACCAGAACAGTTACACACCGAAATCTTTCTCAGAATCCAGACTTTCCCACCATCAACTCTTACAGTTTTATTCAACACTTCCATAAGCCAAACAGGATTTCACAATGCAGCGTCCCCTTTTCCGAGCACACAGGCAAAACTGTTTTTTTTATTTTTATAAGAACATTTTATTGATTTTGGTACAAACAGTACAATCAGTTGCTGTGTCAGAATAAACAATATATACATGTTCATTTTACATCATCCATCTGTCCCTCCACCCGTGCTCGGTGATTGAAACTAGTGGAGGAAGCGAGTTTCACTTGACCTCACCTGCTCAAGCCATGATAAGTCCACCTTTTGCACCACACTTTCTCATACCTCTGTGGGCATCCTCTTGCAATGTAGACAGTTTCTTCCATCTTAGTTCACTAGTCCATGCCTTCTGTCCAAGCCCTGAGGGACAGGACTGAGGGAGAGTTCCATTGTGTAGCTATCTCTCTTTTTGCTAGGAGTGTGCCTAGGCCCACCAAGGTATTATTTCCCTGGGGCCGTCCATTTCATCCACGATGCAAAGCTGTTCAATGTTGGGGTGCTACTTTATGTGTGTGCCTATTAGTTGTGATAGGGTGGAAACTATGGTTTCCCAGTACCTGAAAATAATGGGACAGGACCACACCATATGAAAGAAATTGCTGTGAGGGTCTTGACAACTAGCGGAGGCAGGGGATGCACTGAGACAGGCCCTCCACAAGCGGAGAGGCATAAGGTATGCTTGGTGTAAGTATTTGAACTATATATGTTGGAGTTTTGCTGATATGGCCAGGATCTGCGGTACCATACATGCCTCCGGCCAGTTGGCCTAGTCTAGTTCTCCCGCCAGTTCCTCCCACTTCGCTTTGAGGGGGATCAGCAGGTCTGGTGAGTGCACTATTAGGGTCTTATAATTTTGTGAGAACCCCCATTGTCCCAAACGACCCATGAGCAACCGACAATCCTGTGGTAAATAAGTGGTAAATAACTGAAAAAACTGGGAGGCAGGCATAGGGAAGGTTTTGCAAAGGACCTGAAAGTCTTTAATGTGTGTCTGGTCCCATACATCTCCTAAGTGCAAGATCTCGATGTTGTCCAACCCCCGGAATCCCTCCAAGTGTACAACCTGGGCCAGCCGACTGCCCTCCCATAGGGGAGTCTCCAGTATGAGCTTACGAACCCATTCAGTCCAGCGCAATGCCGCTCTCAACACCCAGAGTACCACTTCGGTTGGTTCAAGAAGAGAGTCGGAATTGATGCTCCATACAGAATACCCATTGTGTTGTTAAAATCAACGCCAATTCTCCCTAAAAACGTCAGGTCTCCCCAACCCGTGCATCCATTCATTAATGGTTAGGAGCTGGAAAGTCCAGTATTAAAGGCGCACTTCCCCAGCCCTCCATCATCTACCGTACATCCATATTTACCCAGGGTTACCTGTTGGGGTTTATGTACCCATACAAACTGGCTCCCCATTGCTGCTAATGACATGAGTTAGGATTGTGGAATGTGAAGTGAATAATTCTGCAAGGTGTAAAGGAAGTGGGAGAGCACTATCATTTTAAAGAGGGAAATTCTATCCATGAAGTTTAGAGGGAGTTTGTCTCAAGCGAGCCATGTCTGTTCTGGCCTTTTGCACTACTGGGCAAAAGTTGAGGCTCCATGTAAGATTTGGCTCCCAGGAGATATGAACCCCCAGGTATAAGACACTAAGGGCCAGATTTACAAGAAAATGGCACATCAGGACCAATGGGCAACTTTCCTTGCATGCCCCTACTGCCAGCTAACAACACTATTGTTGCACTGTATTTACAATATGGCACACCATGGCACACATTAGGACAATAGCGTCAACATTTTTGACATTATTGTGGCTCTTTGCTGCACTAGCGACAACAATTTTGACACTAGTATACTAGTGCAGTAAAGTGCAAGGAGGCCCATCGATTCCAATAGGTGCATCACTT
Organism: Pleurodeles waltl; assembly: GCF_031143425.1. Taxonomy (NCBI): domain Eukaryota; kingdom Metazoa; phylum Chordata; class Amphibia; order Caudata; family Salamandridae; genus Pleurodeles; species Pleurodeles waltl. Next base: position 1,696,256,226 of record NC_090440.1, read on the forward strand.
CAATGCCTGTATTGACCAGGCATTAATATGACTCCAAAAATGGCTTAGTGAAACCTTGTAGATTTCACTGAGCAATTTTTGCTGGCCTCCTAATGCCGGAACGCTCCCTTGCATACATTATGCCTGACGCAGGTATAATGTGGTGCAAGAGGTCACAAAGTGTCTCAATGCATGCATTACGTCACTTTCTAAATATGACACGGCAAAAATTGCCTCCTTGAGCCACATTAGTGTAAAAAAATGACGCTAATGTGGCACAAGGAGGCGCTAGGGTGTTGTAAATCTGGCCCTATGTCGATGTAGGAGTATCCTGAGGTGCCAGGTCTCATCCCGGCTGTCCCCCTGCATGGGGACCAGGAGAGATTTCTTTCAGTTGAATGTCAGGGCAAAGGCCACTCCAAAGATCTCTAGAATACGAAGTAGGCGGGGGCCTGCCTCTGCTAGATATGCAAGGAATAGCAGGACATCATCTGCATATAAAGCTATCCAGTTCTCTATTACTAAACCCCAGTCAAAGCCCCATACATGGCCATTGCAGTGGACCCAAACCACCAGCGGTTCAATGGCAAGAGCAAATAAAAGGGAGATGGGGGCATTCCTGTCTAGTCCCTCACCGGATCTGGAACCTGATAGACAAAACCGCATTTAGGCATACTTGGACTTGTGGAAAGGCATAGAGAACTGTTATGTAAGCTTGGAATTTGTCCCCAGGCCCCATTTTGGAGAGAGTCTCATCAAGGAAGACCCAGTGCATTGAGTTGAATGCTTTTTCAAAGTCAATCAACAGCATAACTGTGGATGACCCTGAGAGACTTAAGTTGGGCCAGTGCCAGGTGTACCCCCCAAATACAGTGTTGTGTGCTCCTATGAGGAAGGAACTCACATTGGTCCAGGTGGACCAGCTGGGGTATCACCTGCAGTAGGCAGTTGGCAAGGAGTTTAGCACTGAGTTTAACCTTGGTATTATTGATGGAAATGGGCCTGTATGAGGCACAGTAGAGTGGTAGTCACCTCTGCTTAGGTAGAACAACCAGGGTTGCTAGGTCTTTGTGGATTGGGAAGTGGGATGTTTTGGATTGCCTCCGTGAATAAATCAAGAATGGGGGATAGAATCTCTGGTTGGAGTCACTGGTAGTATTCCACTGAGAATCCGTCTGGGGCCAGTGTCTTCCTGGAGTTGAGGTCCGAGTAGGCCTCACCCACCTCTTCGAGGGTGGGCAAATGTTCCAGGGCCGCGCTTTCCACCCTAGTCTACTGGGGTAGTGGCAACTCCACAACCAGTGGCACAGTGGATTTGTAACTCAGGCATACCCATTCTATGTAGAGCTTTTCATAACAGTGGGCGAAGATTCTTAGAATCTTCCACTACTTGCCCATTCCCATTCAGCATACGGGTAGCCCACTATAGACGTTTCCCGGATACACCCTCTGTACCAATGCCATCCAGCATTTGCAGACTTCCTCTTGGCTTAGTTGCCATAGAGATGACCAGTCCACCTGCAATTGATGGTGCATTAAGTCCATACGATTCTTCGGGTCTTCCCTCTCACACATCAGGATGGAGGCTTTCAGGCCAGTAATCTTATCCACTCAATTGCACTCCATTCCCTTGGCCTGGGACCAGGTGGCCTCTCATTGTGGCCTTGCACACACTGCACAGTGTCCCAGGCGAGGCCATGGTGCCTTTATTAACATCAAGAAACACTTTCAGTTCCTCAGCCAAGTGATCGGTGAAGTGTTCGTCAGTGAATAACCAGGTGTTAAGTCACCACAAAGGACATTCCCATGCAGCTGGTGCCCCCAAATGTAGTGTCACTAGGGCATTGTCCAAGACCCCTCGGGGAGGATCTATGCCCCAGTAGTATGTAGGAGACCAGAGGCCGAAAAGAGCAGATAATCGATGTGGGACAGTTAACCGTGCGTCGCTGAGCCATGTGTGTATTCTCACATGCCAGGGTTCCAGATGCACCAGGAATCACTGAGCCCCAGCCCTGCCACCAAGTTTGCTAACCCTCTCCCTTGTCTCAGTGGGCCACTGGATGGCCTGCACTAATCTCCGTCATCTGAGATGTCATTAAAGTCACCCCGTATTACTGTCACGCCCAATGTAAGGATGCTGAGTAACTCCCCAAGGGTCCATAATGTGGATTTCCACATGGCTGGGGGGATGTAAACCCAAGTTGTAAGGAGTTCCCTCCAAGGATCCTTCTAGGATTATGTATCTACCTCGGGTGTCTCTTAACGTTAGTAACCACCAACGACAATGTTTTGCTCAAATGAATAGCCACCCCCCATGATCCTCTAGCATAGCCTGTGTGGAATATTCTATCGTACTCCCAGGAGTCCAGAAACTGGCAGTGCTGACCCTGCATACGTGTGTCCTGGAGTATCAGCAGTCCCGCTGAGTGAATTAAAGCATGGCCCTCTCTCTTAATTCCATGCAGGAGCCCATTCACATTCTAAGTCATGATCAACACAGGCCCCATAGGTGTGAGTGTGAAAGATCAAGCTGCTTCTCCTGACATGAAGGTCCCCTGCCTGAACACGAGGGCCACAGCAGATGGCAATAGGCATGGCTGTGTGTCTTTCAGTTGGGTGCATGTATGGACTTTTTTGTATGCTTGGATGTTTCGAGTAACAATGGTAAGTGAACAACCAAATAGAACCAAAATGGAAAACCTGACCCTCATCCCACCATCACCCCTTCCTATTCTTCCCTCCCTGAAGAAGCATCTGTCTCCCAAGCCCAACATGCACATCGAAATAACAATAACTTGGGAACAGATGGGCCAGGCATTCTCCTCCCCAAGGGACCAGTCCGAACAATCTTTGATCAAGGATGCAGTGGTGCTGGCATGTCCAAGGAAGGAAAATATCTAGTCCCGGATTAACTTTACCCTTTTCTAACATTTTTGTCTCACATCAGAGGACTGTCCCCAGCTCTCATCAGACCCGCGTTAAGGTCCCTTACCACCTGCAGGTCCATCGACCGACCCCTGGGCTTTGTGCCCTCCTCATATTCTGTGGAAGCTTCTGCATCCATCTGACCTCCTCACCTGCGACATGACTGTGGGGGCAGCCTATTGTCACTGTGGGAGCTGGTTCATTGTTCAGTCATCCAGTTCCAGGCCTTCACTGTGGAGACACAGAACACAGTTGTTGAATTGTGAATGATACACAATCTAGCCAGGTAGAGGAGCATATACTGTAGGTTCATGGTGCGGAACGTTTGTTTCACTTGGTCATAGGATTTACATTGTGTTTGAACCATGCAAGTGTAGTCAGAGAAAATCAGTATGCAGTGGGATTGAAACATTAGCTGTCCCTATGCTCTGGTACACCTCAGAACTGCATTGCCATGCCTATAATTCAAGAAGCGGGCAATCATCGGACAAGGTGGGGTTCCGAACAGAGGGGCCTTCAAGCCAGCAACCTGTGTGCCCGTTCAAGGAAGAAACCAGGGAGACACCCCTCCATGAACGCAGCTACTGCTCCATGAATACCTCCAGCGATGAGCCCTGTTCTCCCTCCAGAAAACCAATAAAATGGAGGTTAATGCACGGGACCCTGCTTTTGGCATCCTCCTGTAATGTTTTGGTGTTTCGGGAGAGACGAGTGACCTCTGAGGAGAGGCCATATAAGTTACCTTCCAGTTATGATATCCTCCCTTCTGCCTCGGTTACACTATCCACTGTCTGGCAGAGGTCTTGCTTCAACAGGGCCACATCCACACCCACCTCCCCTATTTTAGTATCTACAGCGGCTTTGAATTCCTGCGTGGCCTGCAATATAATTGCTGTGTTTTCTCCAGCAGGTAGGGCTGTAGTGTCACAGTAACCCTTTTGAGTTCCTTTCATCCCCCTGGCTGGTGCTGTTTATTTATCTTTCTTGGTTTTGGCCTCTGAGCTCTTGTTATGGCCCATGCCTCCGGAATCCTCATTCCTTTGGGCCCCAGTTAGTGTGTGGGTTAGCAGATGGCCAAAGTAGACCACCAGTCCAATCCACTCATGAGTATCATCACCAGCCTCTGGGGATGGAAAAGGAATGGCGGGCCTCAACCCACTTGCTCCAGGGGGTCCACTTGGGCAGCATGAGCAGTCGGACTCCAACCCCCAGAGCCCATCAGAATCTATGTCGGTCCCTTTAGGCTTCACCCTCCGATCCTGGACTGATACCCGGGGTGTACTGCTCAGGGGCGTTGTGGGGGGAGCAGCCATAACTCTGCACAGGCACCCTGGCCTCCCCACGGCCTTGGGCTCTGGCAGTCTGCTCCTCCAGGTGCCGCGGTGCAGATTTGTCCAAATAATAGCAAGGCCAGTCACAGGCGGGAAAAACTTTCAGGGCCTCCTCCCCCCATCTCCCCGGCTGCGCCCCCACACCTGCATATCTCACGCAACTACCTGCATCTCTATGTCTGCCTAGAAAAATAGGCCAAGACCGTCTTTTCTCGTGGGGACCCCCGCCACACACGGCCTGTAGTCAGTTTTGCCCCAGATGTGGTCCTCGTTCAGGCTCAATGGCCACTGCCCTTTATTGCAAACTTCCCCTCCTCGGCCACCTGGGCCAGGACATCAGCTCTGCTGTGGCCAGTGACAATAGGGAGCCAAGGGCCCACCTCTGACACCCTATCTGCTTCACCCTGGGCCCACCTCCTTTCCAGGAATGCCATCCGGGGCTCAGCACCCATCAGCCTTCTCGCCGCGGATCCAGACCTGCCCACCGACTGGTCTGCAGGCTGGGTTGGTGAGGGTAGGCACCACTGTCGTCAGGTAGTTAGTTGCAACACTGGATGTTACTGGTGTGAGCGCGGGCCAGGGTTGCTTCTTAGATCCAGCCTGCCATTTTGAAGGGCTCAACTAGCACCATACCTCTGTTCTCCGGCACTCTGCCTGCCTCCATTCTGTAGGCTCGCCCGTGCTCACACCCGTGGTCGGGAGCCTCAAGGGGCCTGCACCAGCCTAGTGGGAAATGCCTGCACCCAGAAGGGTCAGTCCCTGAAAGGTCACAAGCAGGAGCTCACCAGAGTGTGCCCACCATTTTGTCTGCCTAGGCCACGCCAGGCAACACTGTTAACATTTTTCTTTCTCTCTTCTGCAACCTTTATACTAATTTATCTTCTTCTAATACTTTTTGATTCTCTGATTCACTTTTCTATAAACAGAAGGATGCTCACTCCCACGCTTCTTCCTTAACCACTGTGGTATTAACTTCTGGACTTTCAGCCCTGGAGTAACTTAATTGGCAAATCACCAGAGGTAGGAATTATCTAAAATGCTAGTGAAGCTGACCGCAGTGTCCTTTTCCAACACCACCTTTCAGTGCCAAGTGGAGAAGCTCCTTTATTGCCTCACAGAACCCCTCTCTACGTGGCTACTGGCCTCTGGTTGGTACACAGTAATTCTCTTATGGCAAATACCACACCTTGCAAAATACTGTGCTGTGTTGGAAGTGGTAAGCTGGGGTTCAAGAAACTTAATAACAACCTCAACAGCCATCTTCCAACCAGTCTAACCTCCAACCCTTTAGTATGATAGTCTATCAAGAAAATTGTAAATGCTACTTTCTCTGAATCACAGTGAAAGGTCCTACAATATTGTTAGGACTCAGCTACAGCATCAGGTACACTAGAACTGGAAATTCTGGAATACAGGCCAGTGGAAACTAGCAAAACCAGGAACACGCTACCACTAACTGCAGAGTAGCTTCTCACGCCTTTGGTTCTTTGGTTTGAAGTAATTTCCTAGTGAAAGGTGACAAAGCCACCCATACAGATCTCACTTAGTCCTTGCCTGGTAAAGAGTTGTTAGTGCATTGGTGCTTTGTTTTTCCTATTAATTCACACCTGTATTGCATCCCTCACGTTAATTATTTTCTTCCCTCTAGGGTCCCTCAATTCCACAGTTAGTCACCCCCGGCATTGCCTTGTTGTTCGTGCTTACTCTTTACTATCTTCTCATACTTACTGACCAGTGTGGTTGCTGAAGTGTACTGGGGCCTTCCTCTGGATTCCTTGTAGTCTCATAGCTCATCAAAGAACCACCCACTGCAGAAACCTGTAAACACAATTACTTTTGTTTTACATTATAAACTCACCTACAGTCCTGTCTTCAAGCCAGCTCATTATTACCTACAATTACAACATCAAGAGAGATTGGTGGCGAGTCAGAAGATTATGTAACAGAGAAAAAGCTCTAGTGTGACGTTTCTCTTTCTCATCCTCCTTTTCATGTTTTTCCCCAAATCCCCACAATTGTTCTTCTGTGCTTACCAGGGTAGGTATTCAGGGATGGCAGGGACTTTAAACTGGTCTCCCCAGAACCTGAGAGTTTGCCAGGCACAAAATAGACTGGAGTGAAAGCTCCCTCCAAGAGCAGTACAAGCCATCACTAAGATTCCCGAAGAACTCAAGTTCACTCGTGAGGAGCAAGACATTTTGTTAAGTAGAATTGATCAGAAAACTCCTATTCCATCTGGTGCTATTCAGGCCTCACCCCTTACTGACAACCCTACGGCGAATGCTAATAATTCTGCTGAAAACAGGAATAGTAGTAGAAAACCAGGTAGAACAGGATACCCCTCTAACTAATAACTGGCCTGGCACAGCTTGAAAAGTTTGGATGGGATCCACATGAAGTTTAGAACTTTATGGCACAGCATCAATTAAATTTTTTGGCAATACCCAAGTTATTCTCCCATGACACTGCCAAAAATCGCCTTTTTATTTTTCTATCTAAATCAGCATACCTTGCCAATCACGTTGAACTACAGTAGCTAGCTGATTAGCTGGCCCTACTTCATCAGGCAGCTCACAGCTACTTTCTGCAAAAGACTTACCACCCAATACCCTCACACAGGCTTGTTAACACTCAAACGGGGCACCTAGGGCCTCGTTAGCTTTATCAGCCAGTAACAACAGCTAGTAATAGAAGCCGCACTGACAGATGAATCAGCAGCTGTTGCATTTTACCAGGACCTGTGGGTTTTGAAAGACACTCTGTCATTGGTAGTGAATCAACCAACGTGCCTCCAGCATTAATTAATTTAATGCTCCAGCTGGAAGCCCAGCCAAGATGAGTTAAAACTGGTGAACCTGGATTGCAAAGTTAACAGAAAGTACTGAGTGATCTGCATCAAATGAGGATCCAATGCAGGTCAGAGAATCACAAAAAAACCTTTCTATGGAAGTAAAAGAGCGCAGAAGGAAAACTGGACTCTATCTCTAATGTGGAACGTCAGGACATTTGGTTCAAGTTTGCTTGTAGTTGCAGGTAAACAAATTATCTCATCCTTGAACAGCGGACCAGAGACAAGCTCATAGAAATGTTTGTTTCCATTAATTCCACAATTCCATGAACACCATGTCCCAAGACCAGCCATGGTGCACACATTAGTAGATTCCAGGACTTCTGGTTATTTTATTCAAGTTTCACGCCACTACCCAAATCCTGATCACAGAGAAACTGGTGAAGGAAAATAGTATGTAACTGTTTATGCTGTGAGGAAGTGTTTCATGAAACTTGACCACTGCTCATGATTACACAATCTGGACATGTGGAAAAAATATGTTTTGACCTCATCTATGCACCCTTTTCCCATTTTATTAGGCACCACATGGTTAAGACATCATAACCCTCAAATCCATTGGGAAGAGCGTGAAATTTCGCTTATCACATCGTACAGCCAGAACACTGTTTTCCTAGGCCTTCACTAGAGAAGCAGCAGCCCCTGTCTTGCTTTAACTTAAAATAGACTTTTCTGGTGTCCATAGACAAGAGTTGTAGTGAATAGTGTGCAATCCAATATCCAGCATCAAGAATTCACCAGTGTATTTAGGAAGAAAGGGTCTGTTTCCCCTCCTCCACATCAGGAGTATGATTGCCACATAGATAATATTCTAGAAGTTCCAATTCCACAAGACAGACTCTAACTCATGGCAGTACAAGAGGATGAGATCCTTCCACAGTATTTACAGGAACAGGGATTTATTTGGCATTTAGTGTCACTGGCTAGAGCAATGGTTTTCTTTTTGGCCAAAGCAAACAGGGACTACTGCCCTTACGTCAATTACAGAGTTGAACAACATGACCATCTGAAAGAGGTACCCTCTTCCTCTCATTTTCATCATACTCGATCAAGTCAAATCAGCCAAGATCTTCACCAAACTGAATCCATGGGGAGCATATATTTTAGAAATAATTAAGGAGGGAGATGAGGGAAAACATGTTTCAACACCTGCTGCATACACTTTGAGTAGGTGGTAATGCTGGTTGGTCTCTGTAAAGTCCCCCTGTTTTCCAGCATTTTGACAACATTATTTTTAGGGATTTCCTGGATGGAGGTTAATTTGGACAATATCCTTATCTATTCTCCCACCCTAGAAAAACATTGTTGCTAGGTTTGAGAAGCCTTCTCTAATTTCAGACATCATTTGGAGAAGGCTAATCACAAGATAACAGTATGGCCTGATCATAAGAATCTGCTATATTTAACTATGATGAACTGTGCTAATGCTTGACATGCTAGGTGGACCCTGTTCTGTTCTTGATTAGCTGAAATGCTTGGTATCAAAGGTTCACTTTAGCTGAATGTGTGTACAACAGCACTTTGTACTCATCACTGGGTAGATTACCCTTCTTCTCTTCTTATGGATGTCTTCCTCAAATGTTCACCAGAAGATCTCACTTTTCGTGTTTTCTTTTGTGATGACCCTTCTGCAGAAAATTTGCTGCATGCCAAAAGCAACCTACCAACATTTGTTTCAGGCAAAATAAGCCTATAAACGCTTTGCGATCGATGGGCATCATAGAAGGGCACAAAATTATCAGAATGGGACAAAGTTTGGCTGTCTACTAAACACCTGACACCATTCCCAGGTTTCACTCGAAGCTCTGGAAAACAGGCCAATGGAAGCTAGCAAGAACAGGATCACTGGAGCGCTAATTGCAGAGTAGTCACTCATTTTTTTGGTCATTTCTGGGTAAAAGGTGGTAGAGTTATACTTGAAGACCTCACTTGGCATTTAGTCGTTGCCGGGCAACAGGCGTTTAGTTGCATTGGCGCTTTGCTTTTCATATCAGTTTATATTAGTAACATGACCCTCTCATTTGTTGTTTCCCTCCCTCTTGGTTCCTCTAGTTTCCCAGTCAATCATCCCTTGCATTGCCCTGTTATTTGTGCTGTCTCTCTTTCATTCTCTCTTAGTTGTTGATAGGTGTGTTTGCAGCAGAGTCCTGGGTCTTCAGCTAAATTCCTGGTCAGCTCACCGCTCACGCACCATATCCTACGCTGCTGAATCTAGTAAACTCATTTGCGTTTTTTTATACAGAATTGTTCCAACCAGTAAGCAATATATACTTCCCTACTGTTCTCTGTCTTTCAGGCAGTTTAGAACTACCTACCCTTACAATATCAAGACAGAGTGGTGATAAGTCAGTTAATTATGTGATGGAGAGTGATCTATAGTGTGAGGTTTCACTTGGTTCTCTGATTTCCCCAAAATCCCTCTGACTGGTAATATGTTCATCTTTGCTTACTAACATAGATATTCTGGGATGGCAGGGGCTCTCAGCCAGTCCACAGCTCTGGAACTAGACATGCACTCTGCCCTTCCTCCCAACTGATTATACCCCTGAATCTGTGTCTCAGTTAAAACATCTTCACCTGGCCATGAAAAGTATTCACATGCCACCCTGTCTTGGTTCCTGATATTCATACAAGCCATTTGAGACATTTGGTTCAGTATTTTACTCCTCAATCCAAAAGGAGGAATAATTTTGTCACCTCGTATTTCATTTCCAATTACTCTTGCATCTTATAGAGTCCTTTTATTTTTATACATAGTTTCCTTCCTCTTAGCTAGATGTTCTTAGCATAGCCTTACACAGAAAGCACAACATTATTTTGTCTCATATCATGATCCCCTTCGTAACTCAGTCATAATAGGATGGGGCATGTTTTCTTATATTTCATCATCATCTGTTGGTGCTTTTAATGTGACATACAATGCGCATAGTTTGTCCTGGGACATATTCCATAGTGTAATAAAATGCTACCAATTTCAACTTCCACAACTTTCTCCAAGTTACTGTTATATTCTTGATTGTTCTCTTGGACTAAAATGTCATCTTGGGAAGCTAATGCTCCAGGTACATCTTCAAAAGTCTCTTTCATCAGTCTTTGATGATGCACTAGTTAAGCCAAACAGCACCCACCTGTTATGAAACATCCAGTGGAATCTCCCTTTATTGAGAGAAGAAGAAAGGATACACTCCTTTGTGAATTCAGAAGGAGTTGGGTTTATTACAAAAATATATGCCTCATCTAAAAGGAGGATCCCTTGTCAACTGACAAAGACAGGAATTGTATTGCCCCTATTAGGTTTGTAAGCTTCTCAGTTCCACATTCTGGGAGCTCTGGTGTGCCACCACTGATAACGTGCATCCCCTCTGGGGTTATTAACACCATTAGATTTTTCCTTTAACTCTATTTGATTGCAAGACCTTGCTCTATAGAGTATAGTCAACCAAGGTAAGTTGAAATTATTTCAAGATGATTTCTGAGGGAATGGGAATCTATCCATGTAGTGTTGTTCAGTTGGCTCTGGAACTCTTCAAACAAATCATGACAATCTACACCCTTCTTTATGACTCAGTTGATTCAATAATACTTCATATGCACAGATCAGCTAACCTATTCTTAATTTTATTTCCATTAATCAAATAAACATTTCTTAATTAGTGGCTAACTCATACTGGATTTTTCCTTAATTTTATTCAATGTTTAAACCCCTTCTACTTCCCTAACTTTCCTAAACTCTTGTTTCTCCTAGACTATTGAACCATGAGCTTGAATTCACCATTGCACTACTTCTTCGTCATCCCTTTTTAGGTGCACCTCAGCGTTAAATTTTTCCTTCTCTGGCACCTACACTCAGAACTATATTTGGATTAAGTATTAAGTCATGTACTACATATTCTTCAGGAACTAGGTTTACTCTTTCTCCAAACTCTGGTATAATGTCCTTTTTTTTCGAATTGCATACCTTTTAATAGGCTGGGCATCTTTTTTAGTTACCTAAATGTCCTCAATGGCCCACCTATAGCAACTACTTGTACAGTATACTTTCTTTCTGTATTCTCATAATCACCACTTCTGTTTGATTTGTTCCCACATGTTTTCTTGTTTATTGATTTGACAGCTAGCACAGTATCTCCTATGCATACCATTTAGTTTGCTCAAATCCCTTTACTATGTTTTTAGTGGCTTTCAACATAAAACCTTTAACACCCACAAACCAGGGGCATAGATTCAGGGGTGGCATATGGGGTAGTACACCCCACAATAAATGTAGTTTGTGATAAATAGTTGATTTCAGGTGCTTTTAGTCGGGTATTGAGGTGTCTGTCGAATTTTTTACACACACGGACAAAAACAAACACACACTCTCCCCTTTTCTCTGTTTAGAAATACTTCAAAAATGTTGGTTATTTCACAAAATAATGCGCTTTCTCTCACTTTGTACACCTACCAATCCACATTCATCTCCCTTTCCACTGCCTCTTAAGTCCCCCTTGTGCACCTTGCTTGTTGTACAATGTATTTTAACATCATGTGTCAGTGTGATTGTCAGGAAATCTGAAGCTAACACCCCCCCACCCAATTATACTGACCAAGCTACACCCCTGCCACAATTTTTTGAGTACCTTTTTAGGTCTGGATGGATTTTGACAACACAGCTGTCAAACAGACCTATTGCTTACGATGTACATGGACTGAGCTTTGGGGATTCCGCTTCCCCCTTTCAACAGTAGCTTTCTTCAACCAGCCTCATTCAGCTATTGGCTTGAGACTTTGTCAAACATGTCTTGGCTTAGCCTAGTGGAGTATTCATCTCTCACCTAATGGCTGTTTGAATCTATCCTTTCTCTTCCAAAAAAGTGCTGACATTGTACAGCAGTAAGGATCTTTTTTACAATTGTAGCTCCCTCTCTTCAGTCCCCTTGCATCCCACTTGTGTGTCAATTTCTACTGTGCTAATGCTCCATAGTGTTAGGGTTTACATTGTGTATCCATGTTAGCTCTCTTATTTAACTTAGCATTTTCTTCTACATGGTGTTTTGCTCATATTTTTCCCTTGACACACAAATGTGCCACACACGCATTTATTGCTGGTAGACATTGTCACCTTGTAGTCTGCACAGTTAGTTCTAGGGTAACACATTTAGAACACAATGTTCTCAAAGGAGACAACTCTTTCTCTCCAAACTAACTACGGGTAGTTCTGCACATTTAGCACAGTATGAGAAGGATGGTGTTTTGTTATTTACACAGTGTCCATGCTCAGCATCATGGAACTGCTGTGAGATGTGACTGAGATGCAGCCCTGCTGACCGTGACCTTCATCCTATTTGTCAGTACACTAAGCCCGGCTTCCCGACACCTAATGCCAAGGTATAAGGTTAGATCATTCCAACAGGCCTGGCAGAAGGGTGCTCCAGCTATGCTCTCCCTAGTGTATAGGTACTAGTGACAGATAGGAGTAACATTAGGAACAGTTATCATGATTGAACAGTTACCATGATTGAACAGTTACCAGTTTGTGTTTTCACCATTCTAACAATGCTTTTTACAATGTGACTCATCTGCATAACAATTGCAGCTCATGTTTTATTTACAAAGACAAGATCTTTTCAATAAATATTTTTAAAAATGTATTCTTCTACCTTTTTGTGTGACACCTTTTGCATGCAAATGTGACAAACAAAAGACTTAGAGCAGTTTCCACAAATTCCTTTGTAAATGGAATGGTCATGTTCAAGGTTACCGACAACATCTATCACCCTGAAAAGTTAGGGGTTTTCGATGTAGTACTGTGAGCTTGCCAAACAAACCAACATTTACTGACGATATAAGAAGACTCGGCCTGATTTAGAGTTTGCTGGATGGGTTACTCCATCACAAACGTGACGAATATGCTGTCCATCGTATTACGATCACATAATACCCTACTGTGATCGTAATACGGCGGATAGGATATCCATCATATATTTGTGACAGAGTAACCCATCTGCCAAATTCTAAATCAGGCCCTCACTCTCTATATTGTGAAATTTTGTTCATCTAAGAAACAGTCCTACTAAACTTGTAGGAACCGTATAATATGGTTCCACCAATGTTCTAGGTCAGGTATCTATTTAACAGGTCTCTTTAGTAGTTTTCTTGCAAGTAACCAAGGGTCCTTGATCACCTTTCTACAGAGACGTCCGTGGTGATCAGGATTTATCCTCATCAGCTTTAATAGGAAACACCTATTTATGTCTGTGGGTTGATCAAGCTTGATCTTTTAAAAGGATTACCCCCACTATAGAGTTTCCTTTGTTTGAAATGCATTCATTAAATATGGCACCACCAGTGATTATTTCTCTTAATTGCAGGCAAGCTGTCACTGCTCACTTAACTGGTTATGGGCTTGCCAACGGCAGTGGAGATGTTACTTTTGTGGTTGAGGCACATGAAGCTTATAAATGTGAAGTTTTTTATTCCGAGGTTAATTTTCCTGCAGTCAATGCCAATTCACAAAAATTTCACACATACAGTGAGGCTGCAGTTATGGCTGCAAATAGACCTTATGAATATTTAGAAATACCCTTAACTTACCAGGAACATCATAATTGGTTCCAAAGTGCCCTCCCACATGCCTTCAAAATGTACGACTAGGTCCTCTCAGTAATGAATGGTAACCTGGCCAGTCTTAGTAGGCTATACGCATATCCACACAAAAAAATATTTAAACCAGTGTGAAATGCTTGCTCTATTAAACCATTTGATTAGGCTGTATTGATGTCTGATGTAGTTTGTTACAGATATATTAACTACTGCTTCAACAAGGTCTGTAGAAGCTGGGCACACACAGTTACTTGCGCTTGTAATTAATGCCAGTATGGTTAAAATCCCTACCAAATGTGATTAAATTCTGTTTTGGATTACACAAAAACTAATCAGTTTGAAGCAGTGTTTCCTCATATGGAACCCCAAAATAAATGTAGAATTCTCGGGTATGGCCCATAATTATACTTTTTTTGCGCCGTAGTGCTAAGAAAAATACCTCATACTTAGTGAAATTTTGCCTCTATATCAGTAAGCTTACTTAATCTATACTGATGGTTCAGGCCAGCCTGGGGTTTATACTAAGCAGAAGTACTCGGCTGCATGTGCTGCAGTAAATGGGGACATGAACAATGGTGTATTTGAGGCAAAGAAAACATTTACAGAAATTTTGGGTGGCTGTGCCATTAAGCTGGCTGAACTGAAAGCTTTGTTTCTGGCATGGCAGAATACATTTCCAGAATTCCCCGCCCTCATAGTGTGTGATTCCTATTACTGCACCCAGTCCTTTAATGACAATTTACCTTATTGGCTCTTGCATGGATTCAGATATTCTAAAGGTAACACTATTAAGTATAAGCTTCTCTGGGGGAACGTGGAGGCACAGAAAGATGCTTTGCCACAGGCTCATGTGATTCACATATTGAGTCATCAGTTTGTTGGTGTACATGCTGCAGGGAATTCATTAGCTGATACGGCTGCCAAGGCGGCTGTTCAGACTGTTTTTGTAGCTGTTATTACTCATTCACATACAAGGATAGATGATGACATCACAGTCACTGCTTTGGCTAGGTGGGAGCCCATACCTAAATACTATTCAGCAAAAAACTCCTATTTATTGAGTCCTCAAAATATTCCCTTTCCCTGCATTCCCGGGGTGGGTGATCGAGTGATATCCAACCAGGATGGCAGGTTAGAGTCAATAATAGCTGCTCATAAGGGATCAGGGTCTGCCCATGCTGGTCTGGTGGCTACACTTTCTATATTACAGAAACTATACTCTTGGCAAGGTCTTTATAAGCAGATTTTTAAAAAAATCCTTTGCTGTGACATTTGCAAACAAATTAAAAGTTACACCATATACCATTGCATTCCCACCTACAGACTACATTTCAAATAAGGCATTACAATTTGTCTATTTAGACCAGTGTGCCCCCCTCCATACAGTTGGTGCCTTTACATTTATCTTAGTGGCTGTTGATTATTGTTCTCAGTTTCAATGGGAGTGGCCACAGCGACCAACTGACGTTCAAACTGTTATTAAAGATTTGCAAGTATTTATCGGTACATATGCAGTGGCAGCATTACACTCTGACTTGGGACGGAAGAAATGTGATTTGAAGCAGTCCTTAACAGCTAGAGTTTTAGGTTCAGGTTGTACTTGGATTCATCACCTTTATGGAGTCCAGAGACCTTAAACAATCTGTCTAGACGGTCGTTGAGAGGATGGACCCCCTATGAGCTGCAATTTGGGGTCCAAATATATGTTCCAGATCTTGATAACTCACAGTGTTTGCAGATGCTCCCTTTGACATCAATTAACGTTTTGCTGTCTTACTGGAATTACAAGATTTCTGAGATGAGCACGCAAATTTATATTCTAAACGTTCTGCCACTGACGAAGTGAAGGAGTAACCACAGCTTCTGGCTGGGTTCCTAAAGGTGGGATCTAGACCAAGCAAATATTGTGGACAAAAAGAGTTTGTCCCATCCTACTGTGCACCAGTGCGAGTTCTTGCTGTCCAAGGTACTCGAACTGTAATTTTGCCTCTGCTTGCTGGTTGTAAACATAAATGACAAGTTTCCATCGATTTGATCAAGTTACAACATGTGGCCAGTTCTCCACAGTGGGCCACCAGGGTTTCTGAGTATTTCCTTGTCTCCTCTCCCACCCTGAAAGAGCTCCCTCTGCATATATTAAGTGATCCCGATCTTTCTACTCCACAGCTGGGGACTTATGATGCAGAACTTTCAATCGTACCAGGTACTGAGGTGAACACAGGATGTGTTTCTAATGTGAGTTTGCCATTTTTTACTGCTGCTCTTGGCACTGAAGTTATATACTATCAACTACCTTTGGCGGTGGCTACCTGCTCTCCCTTGCCTGATGAGGTCCCTATTTTTACTCAGCCTGCCGCTGATTACTTTGTCTCAACATTAATGATTGATTTTTCACCAAGCTCTTTGCTTACCTCTTTACGTGGGGCACATGCCCTCTATCTTTGGCTAAAACAGATGTATCTGATTCCTTTATGGTCCTAATGTTGGATTTTTATTTAATCATTTTTTTCTTTTCTTCTGAATTGGATTTATTAGAGGTTTCTTCCTGTTGTTGAATGGACACTATATTCCAGATTGTGCTTCTCCAAAACTGGCAGCTGGGGTGGTTACACCCCATTCTTCTTCACATAATATCCGAATAGACTTGTGCCTTGTGGACATTAATGCATTTACTGTCTAAGATGGTATTGTTTGGGATAAGGTACCCTATGACATTTTTGGTTCTACAGAGCCTTTGCAAATTCTGTATGTGTTTAAAATTGCTATGGGTGACAGTATTGCTCCAGGTTCTATTTCTTATGGTTGGAGTACTGTGACTGTTTCTAATATGCTGTCTGAATTGGAATCATACTCAGTTGAAAATGAGGAGTTGTGTTTGAATTCTGCAACTTATGTTGAAATGTTTTGCTACCATCATTATGCACTTCACTATTTACACAGAGCAAGTACTCCACATAATGTTTATAATTATACACAGTGGGAACACTGCCTGACACCACCTGTCGGTAGTTCTAAAACATAATTGAAGGAGTTGTCTTATTTTTCTGGTCATGTCCCTGCAAGCCCAGTTTCCTATTATTATAAGCTTAGGCCTTCCCCACCCAAGCAAAATATGCTCACGCAAACAAAATTGATTTGTTCTTATTTCTTTAGTTCACAATTAGCTCTAAACGGCTATGACTATAGGAAGGACAAAACTGAGCTAAAATCTGTTTGGGGTACAAATCACTGGCAGATCCAGGGTGCTGATGCTTAATTTAGCGCTTGTCTGATCCATCGCCAAGTCATCTTTCTAAACAAAACAGTGCAACAGACTACATGTCTTGGTTTGGCCAATATAACAAATTTGAATATGCCTAGCATTCCCTCTGTTGCACGGCTTGATAATTGGCAATAATAAATTTATTTCACTCAAAAACCTCTTAATGAAATGGTGCAGAATGGAACAAACAATTCTTCAGTTTCTGGTTCAGATGGGTGGTTAATGTGGCCAGTTGATCCCAATAGCTGCAATTCCCATTTTTATAACTCTTCCATGGGGTTTAAAGCAAGCAGGCCAGACCCCCGGTATATTCAGTCACAACACTTGGGGTGGTTACTACTTATAGCATAGGTTAGTTATGCCAACAATGGTTAGAACATTCCACCTTGTCAACTGTTAAAGACCACTTATCCAGGCCTGAGAGGCTGGAAGAGTGGGGGCCAGTTTTGTTTCTGGGTACCAGATTTGCAATGGTGCTGCAATAGCGCCCCCCAGTAACAAAAGCAGCAATCCAGCATAATCCACTCACTCTCATTTCCAGCCTCTGTGCAGAGGCTGGTTTGACAAAATTGCCAGGGCTGCTTTTGGTTCCCAGTGGGGCCCAGCACTTATCTCTCCTTTTCGATTACATGGATTTACAAGATTTTTTGTGGAGTCCTAGATCTCCTTGTTCTAATCATTTTATATATGCCACTTATAATGAAATTTTGAAAATTTCTCAAAAAGAAGCTGCTGAACAGTTGAAACAAATTAATAATGAACATTTTGAAAAGATTTTGGCTGCTGACAATAGTGGCAGAACTACACTGTCAACTCATATTTGTTCATTGAATAATATTGTTTCATCTGCATTCAATATTATACAAAATGATACGCCTATGCTTCAACATGCACAGAGTCACTTGAGGTCAATTTTGCAATTAAGTTGGATATTGAAAGTTTTAAAATTGAGTCCCATAGAATTATTTGAATGCAAGTGAATTGTTTTTGCCTTATATATTGACAAACAAGCAGAACAGAATGGCTAGAGAAGAAGCAACCTGCAGCTTGCCTTTTTTTGTCACTAAAACTCCACCTGGCTCATTTACAGTTCAAATTTCTCTGCCTATTTCAACATTTTACTTCACGTCCTGTCTGAAACATTTTCAAGTAGGCAGATATGAAGCAATAAGTGCACATTTTGTACAAGAAGCTTGGTTTCTCCCTTTTGAATGCAAATGTGTGCACAAGAATAAAGAGGTTTTTGTTAGTCTACATGAGTGTGGGACTTATTTAGCTCACTCCTTAGTCTGTAACGAGATAACACTTCATGGAGTTTGTAATGCATCTATGGCTTACTTAGCGTGTTTTTGTAAGTGAGTTCCTATACCATTGATACAATTTGAATTTTTGTTGCTTTCTAACGGAAGCTACCTAGGTTTAACTGATCATAATTGTTGCTGGATAAAACCAGGTGTCTCTTTTGTAGTCTCTGTTTCCAAGGTAATAACTTGTTCTATCAATATCTTGTATCCTCCCACACATTCAACCAGGGATGTTCCTTTGTAGCTGAACGTCCCTGTTTCTCAAATCAACTTTGATAAACTAAGCCTTATTGTTTCAGAAAGATGTGACACTATCATCTGCCCAAGAAACTTTTGATCCCAAGTAGCCTGCTCCTCATCTGAAGTGCAATTGTTTTTGTGCACCCAATTGCCAGAGCACTTTCGGGAATTTGTACGCAGTATTTTTAATGCTTCTAACTCTGCTGGAGTAACACACTTTTTAACGTGTTTGCATCTGGACTAGTTTCTACGTTCCAGTGTGTACTTAGAGTTATTCCATCCTTTCTTCACTCCTTGTTTTTAAGCATTTTTGGAGGCATTCTGATTGTGTTGTTGCTCTTGGTTGCTATTTAGTTCTATTTTTGTTACTCCGCAAAGGTGTCCCTTCCTGCACAAAAAGCAATCCTGCTGACAATGCAGACACCCTTGCACTATGGTGTAAGGATGCCTTCATTGGCGCTAGGCAGCATTTGGTGTGCCAGTGCAGGGGGAAAGCACAGAAATGCACTGCATCTCGTAAATACGGTACATTTCTGCGCTTTCCCTGTGGCGCAGGGCAGCGCAGCAAGGTTACTTGCTGCACTGCCCTGTGCCATAGGGATTGTAAATATGCTCCTCAGTCTCTATACTGTAAAGATTTGTTGATCTAATGCCCAGTCCTACTAAATTTGTAGGAACCACACAACACCATACTTTTGCACTTTAAACCCATACTTCTTGGCTCTGCCAATGTATGTTACATTTTGGCTTCATTAAGAACTGATGCCTTAATATTTACTCATAGCAAATACTCTCAAAGTCATATATTGTGGAGAGCCACCTCAGTGCCATGACAATCTCATGCATAGTTTCTCTGTCACATTGTTTTCTTGAATAAAATGTATATTTCACAATTACAGTATTCACTTTTTTGTTTTTCCAAAATGCAAAACTATCTGCATAATAGCATAATCAAGAAGCTAATCACTTGCTGCTTCTAGCGCTGGAAGGGGATAACATGTCCTGAACCTTTCTGCTCCTAAGTGGTGTTTAGAACTGGACAGTTTCCTCTGCAGAGAAGAATCTTCAGACTCTACAACACTTTACCAGATTCCCAGCTCCACAGAGGGCTCCCCAGGTGACAACAGAAAGGGAGGCAGAAGGTGTCCTAGTTTCTGTTGCTCCAATATACATTAAGTAATGTTTACAGATATGGCATAGCAACCTAGAAGATCAAGCTAAAACAGATATAATTGTTGTTGTGATTTAATGTAGAGAAAATTCTAAAATGGTTACCATTGTCTAATACTCCTTCTGCGAGAATGATAAAATAACCATCAGCTTGTGATTAAATAGGGTGAGAGAGGCGGGAGCAAGAAGCAATTCTTACATTAAAATGAATGTAATTAGACCCTGGATAGTATTAAGCATCGGAGGCAATGGGTCATAATGATTAATTTGGCCACTCTGATTGGTGCATTAGGATGTGTAAGGTAGTGGTGTACCTTCAAAGTCAGTAGCGCCAAACAAGCTTACGTTTTTCTGGAAACCATAAAGAAAATGAAACCTCATCAGAATTTCAGGAGATAATCTTTGTGAAATGTGAACCGAACTAAAATTGTAAGTGAACAGAGGTTACAATCAGGGGCGTAGCTTGGTCAGTATGATTGGGTGGGTGTTAGCTTCAGATTTCCAGACAATCAGGCTGGCATATGATGTTAAAATGCATTGTACGACAAGCAAGGTGCATGAGAGGGACTTAAGAGGCAGTGGAAAGGGAGAGGAATGTGGATTGGTAGGTGTACTAAGTGAGAGAAAGGGCATTATTTTGTAAAATAACCAAGATTTTTTAAGTCTTTCTAAACAGAGTGGGGGAAAGTATTTGTTTGTTTATCTCTGTGTGTGTAAAACGTCCTGGTGAAATTCGACAGACACCTCACCATACCCGACTGGAAGCATCTGCACATCTACAAAATAGACTCATTGGGGGGTGTAACACCCCACACAATCCCCTGAAGCTACACCCCTGGTTACAATGCTCTCTTTGCCACAAGATCCAAGTTTCATCTCACTGATGAGACTCAAAAAGACTGAAACTGCTCTGCTTGCTGCCTGCCTTCCCGTTCAGAGGGGACCTGGCCTGGCAGTTCAGGCTCGATTGTGTCTGCTGGAGCCGGGCCAAGATTGATTTGCATATTGGTGCTCCCAGTCTGGAATGCCATACTGGGCAAAAAAAAAAGATGATCTGGAACGTGGCCAAGCAACTGCTAGTGGCTAAGACATTTCCAAGTACTCCTCTCAACAGGTAAGGTGCCTCTGAAGAGCTTTATAGAAAGTAGTATGCCATGATGATGCTGTCAGACTGTTAAAGTGAAAACTGAACTTAATAAACTGTTTATGTGTGTGAAAGATTCCCCGATTTCAAATTGTTCAGTATTTTAATGATAAATGAAGCCTGAAACGCACAATGAAAGATACAGAGGACTACATTCATTACGTGGCTATGGGTCCTTTCTGAAAACATCTTTACTGAAAGCACACATTTAGGAATAGTTCTGTGCTACGTTGTCTGATTGCCACCACAATCATTTGTCACTGAAACTTTCAACTTCCAGGACCAGTGTCTTCACCAAGGGGTTGCTCCCATGCTGGAACGGGAACCTGGGTATTTTACCATTTCAATTGTTCTGGAGCTTTCAAAGTCAACATGTGCTAGCAGGGTTACTTTCTGCGGAAGAACTTTAATGAACGCACAATGTTATGATGTCATGAGTAGTTGCGGTTTGCAGCGTTAAAATTTGGCGGGGCGGGTGCAGAGCAAGGGGGGGAGGAGGAGGGGAATGGGGGAGTATATTTAATTATTAGAAAAAATGTAAAAACGTACCTGATCCGCCAACCTGCAAAGCTCTGGTCTCCTTCCCATCACTGCAGGCATAGGCTCCCAGCCTACCCTGCGGCCAATCCTGCCACAGCTCAGAGCAGCATCAGCATTGGCTGGGAGCACCCAGCCAGGGCACTCCCAGGCAGATTGGGAGTCTGTGTAGGTTCTCTCCAGCCTGGCAACTGTGTTGCTGGGCTGGGGAGAGCCTACTGCGCATGTGTGTTTGGCCGTCCCAAGACGGCCGGCCAAACACACATGCGCTCTGAGGGGGAGTGCTGTGCACTCCCCCTCACTGCTAGTCACCCTCATGGTCCGGCCCCTTTCATAACGAAAGAATAATAAACATAGTTTGTTATCCTTTTGTTTGGAAAGGTTTGCAGCTTCTGCTGCTGGTGGGGGCGTCGCTCCTCCGCCCTAACGAAGGAGCCACACCTGGTCATGAGATGAACTCAATGAAAACAGAAATGTAATGTTTATTTAAATGAAACTAGATCTCATAACTGATAGCCAATCTGCATTTCTACTCTAAAGGAAGATTGAAAATAAAACTGAAAGCTGCCAAGACTACAACACAATCACGTCCCGAGGCAGTAATCAGGGCAGCCTTGCTGAAGGCACAATCTGCTTTATCAGAAACGTAACACAATCCGTGTTTATGTAATTCTACGTTATTGCTTGCCCAACAAAAACTTATTTGTCCTTTCTGTGTATATCCGATTAAATGGCATCGTTTGTATGCACTTTTTTCACATCACTGTTTGCACTTGCTGTATAAATATTGTCTGAAACTACTAAATACATTGTAGACTTTATTTGCGCTCCCTGATCTTGTGCTATCAATGTTACATTCATACCATTGAACTCTAAAGGTGGAGAAACAATGTTTTAAAATTAGTGCAGAGTACATTATTTAAACGTCTTTGATAAATAGCCTCAGGAGCTGGTTTGTGCTTGCCTTTCAGCTTCCGTATCTCTAAGGAGACAATAGGTTGCCTATTTGTGTGGGTAGGAGCTGTTTAATTTGTGACAGTGTGTGGCACGGGTGTTTATTTTTGGGTGCTGGCCGCCCAGGTGGCAATCCCGAGCCACAAGACCATGGCAGAGACTGTCTGTCATGCCTGTCAGGCTGCCCCACCTTGGTCCATGCCCAGCATTTCGTGCCATCATGCGATGTGATTAACTTGCCATTCTGCAGTGGAAAATGAAACTCCCACCTTGAGGCGGTTTCAGTGTGTGTTGCCTCACTCAGTATTGATCTGCCAGGACCTCTGTGGTGTGGTGGAACTGATGGCATCGGCCTGCATTAACCCCTGTGCATCTGGTACTACTGTCACCTGGCATTGAAACCAGTCTTCAGCAATCCCACATTCACCCAAGGACCGCAAAGGAGGCAGATGTTCATCTTGTTCATCTCACACAAGATACTTGAGTACATATACCTAAAGTCCCACGTTTCACATTTCGGTATGGGAAAAGTTGTACTGGGTCCTCAAAAGATATTTGAGAGGCAGTGGCGTAGCATGGGAGGTGCAGGGGGGGCCGGCCGCACCGGGCGCAACATCTTGGAAGAAACTCGAGTGCTTAAATCCACGGGTTAGGGGGCGCAAATTACTTGCCTTGCCCCGGGTGCTGACAACCCACGCTACGCCACTGTTGAGAGGTCGCCTCACCCACACCTTATCATGGCATGCTTTATCATAAGCAACCTCTCACACTGGGGTAGGGCAGTGCCACTCCAGCGGACTCAAACAAAGTGCTGAGACTTGGGAGTTCTATATCTATTTCAGGACAATGTCATTGGGCCAGTTGGAGTTATAAAAGATAAAAATATCTAGGAGTATACCCAAAGGCAGTGCCTTTATTAATGTTTGTCTTTTCTCCGATGGTGTTTGGCACAATCTTCTTCTGCAACCCAATGAAAGCTCTCTTCTGTCGTTTGTTCATCTTCGTTGGCGTTGAGCTACCGGAGCTGCCACCTTTGATATTCTTCTTCCAATATCTGGGTTCCTCTACTGAGTGAATGAGGAGTGGCAGTGTGGTGATGCAGCTCCGAGATGCATTATGAGTGTTTGGAGGTGAACGAGGGTAGGCACATTGGTTGGTCCAGGAACAAAGATGTCGATTGTTACCGGGTATTAGAGCACTGGCACTTATTCTTCTAGAACTGATCTAGGGGAGCAGTGCAGGGAGTGTAGGCATCAGTGCAATTTGGCATTTCTGATGCGTGAGCAGCTCATACATGTCAATGTAGTTTCCTTTGTATTCCTGTTCTTCTTATAATGGAATAAATGGAAATACAAGTGGCGGAGTGCAAGGCACATAGACTGGATGATCTACTCACGTTTGGAATCAGGCAACATGAGAACTCTGCTGATCCTGAATGTTCATGCCCGTGATGTGTCTCCTGTCGTACTTCCTTAGTTTGATGGAGATGCCAAATTACTAGTTTTAGTCAATCGGTTGAAGAAGGTATTCACAGGTGGTGTGCTGAAGCAACGGTGGATGAAATGTAACTGCAGGGCTGGTGAGCAAGTAGGAAAATTGCAGAAAGGTGGTTTAAATGTTCTGTGTTTATGTTAGTAAGGGGGCCTGAGAACACCACCAAATATCATCTGTTGTTAGTGACTTGATCATGCAGATTTAGCCAATAATCTGCATTGGCAGAATCTGAGGTCACTGCTCATTTGCTTGCCCCACAGGGGGTGAAGGAGACCTGGAGCATCAGAGGTTCTATCTAAGGTCAGAAGCAGAGGTGGCTTGTCCATTAGGACGTCATGGGTGTAACACAACCACTGTTCTTCAGCCAGTACAGTAATCATTCACTTAACTAAAAGCCTGTAGTCAGGCACTCAGCTTGGCTATTGACTGTTTCAGACACACTCTGTAATGTATCCAGGATCAGGGGGAAGCATTCACCAGCCCTCAGCCCTCACAGACACAAAGACCTCCACCCAATCACTTCCTTCTGTTCTTGTTGGGTGGAACTGCCATGAGCAGAAATTGCCAGATCTTCTCTCTCTTTCTTTCTCCCTCTTATAATAACTACAAATAAAAAATGATATTTAGACACCCAAATATTATTTTTTCATGAAAATGAAAAGCTTTTGTTTGGGAGAACATAACACATTTATCTAAAATGAAAAATGGTATTTGATACCAAAATGTGTGTATTTTCTGGCATGTCGATGTTTGGGGCCAAAATATTTGCATTATGAGATACATTGAAAGCTAATATTTGCTTCTTCAATTTTTAATTCCCTAGAGCCAAAGGGAAATTATTACTATGCCTAAAATCTTATGTATCTAGTAAAGGCATTTCATTATCTGTATTAATGACGTTTTTGTGACAATATTACAACTGCTGTCTAGTGCCTGAATTAGTAAATTTGGGGACATATTTACAAGCCCCATAGTGCCACGGGAGCGTCACTTTTCATGACGCTTCAGTGGCACTGTGCATTATGCATATTTACAAGGCGGCGCTAAGTCACTTTTTGTGGCTAAGGCCACCTTGCAAAAAATTTCCCCATGCCGTTTTCTGCAGCAGAAGGGCGTGCAATGGGTGTTGCTGTGGACATTTCACCACAACACCTAATGCTTTTGACGCTGCCCCAGATTTACAAGAATCTGTAAATCTGTGGCAGCACCAAAACCTAACGCCACCCGCGGGCTGGCGTTAGCATAGACAAGAAGAAGAAATAATTTCATTGCTCCTCGTTTTTGCTTTTTCTATGTGTGCTGCATTCTACAGCGCACACAGAAAGAGCAAAACCACCAAGAATGATTGTTTATGTACAGGAAGGAGTTCCTTCCTGCACATAAACAATCATTAAATAATGACAATTTGGTACTTCTATGCGGGCTACATTCTGCAACACACACAGAAGTGCCAGATTGCCATTGTAGGTTGTTTATGTGCAGGAAGGGACATCTTCCTGCACATAAACAATCCTTCCCTTCAACGCAGACTCCCTTGCACTATGGTGCAAGGATGCCTGCATTGGCAGCTAAATTTAGCGCCAGCACTAGGGGAAACACATGAGTGCGCTGTATTTTTGTAAATACGCGGCATTCCTGCGTTTCAGAACTGACACACCGCAGCGCTGCCAATTCTGGCTCAGCACTGCGCTGCACCTGGGAAATAGTGCTAAAAATGCATTGTTTTACCAAAGTTGTCGTGGTGAGGCTGAACTCCCACTCCTTGGAGAAGGGTAATGCTCCCCGGGCTCCACATCAAAACCATATTGGATACTTCATTAATACCCATTCAGAACCTCGTTTTCGCAGGAGAACCTTTCGAAATCCCTCTGGAGGAAGACAAGCTTCTTGCTTTGCTCATCTGTTCAGAAACATTTGGTGTTGGTATTTCAGTACCTCCACCTTTAAAGTGCACCACCTGCCACTGGACGTTTGATGAAGCCTTTGATCATTCCCTCTCCTGCATACCACTTGGATCATGAACATTACAAATATTGTTCCTCTCATCGTCCTTCAATTGAGACTCACCTCCGAGCCCCACAGAATCCGCAAATCAGTTCAGCCGCTGTCTTGGAGAGTCATTTCTACTTTCTAGCAGTCTATGCAGTGATGTGAAAGAAAGTTTGCTGCAAGAGGGAAAGAGGTCTCTGCTATCAACTGCTAAAACAAGGGCAAGCTCCCTTAAGTGTAGGTGGGAGTGGTGAACGGCTTGGTTACATTCTATATTTGGAAGGTCCTAGAGATCCCAGGTGAATGGGGTCACCAAAGAACCAGACTCCAAGATGGCCACACTGTAGTTGGGCTTTGCTGGTTTCAAGGCACTATCCAACACAATCATTTGTGATTAGCAGTATTTACTCAGCCTGGGCACCTGGAACAGATGTGCAAATATACCAGCTCAGCACTGCTGCCAGGGCCTCCTGATTTCCCAACCGACTCAGGAGCGATCCCTGAATGCAAAAATGCCATGGCCCTTGCCTGCATGCTTGTGGATCAGTGTGTGTTGAGGCCGAGTGGAAGGAATGGTGCAATTTCATAATAAATCTGTGACGGACCTCCTTCAAAGTCTGCCGCTCTAGGCTATTGCCGGTAGTTGACTGTGGCAGCTCGGGTATGGGACCATGGAGTTAAGTGGGTCACAGCAGACTGGGTTTGCCACGCATGTTCAGTGGGATGAGTGTGTGAGGCCTCGACCTCCTTTGCAGAACCAGAGAACTTCAATCTGGCTCTGTGATTCTGGCGGCAATCAACAGTGACACAGCACCTTGGATTTGAGCTGGGGCCCAATTGGTTGTCCATTGTCTTCCACACTGGGTGCTGCGTATGGACCTGGGGCACTCACACAATGGCACAATTATTGTGAACTGGGCATGTGACCCCAGGATATTGCATGCCTGTAAACGTATGCTGCTGTACCATGGAAATTTGATGATTAAATGATTACACACAAATTTGCTGACCCAAAGGCAAATATTGTGCCAGTTCAGTGGTGACTACACACCTACAGGCCTGCTGTGCCTGCCTGGGTGGTGGGACCAGCACCGCAACATATTCAAGGGTAAGATACAGCACTCAACAATTCTGGACTCCAGATCTCCCTGACCCATAGGATATATGAAAGTGGGATAACCATACAGTGCAGTAGACAGACCGCTGAGTTCGGAGCTTGTGCATTTCTATTGTACGTCGGGCAGCCAAGCGATGAGCACAGACATAATGGGCAAACATGATAACAAACAAACAAGGATGCCTTTTAAATCTCGTTGTGTACAGAAAAATTGGACTCTGAGGGCACAGGAGTAGAGTATGAGACAACACCCCCCGTTCCCCTCCCCACTCATCTACTGGCAGTAAGATCCACTCACAACAAGGATGAATTTGATGAATTCCAAAATAACTAAGCAAAACAGGCTGACGTCTGTGGAACAGAGCATATTTAAAGTGAAGGGCAACATGCACATCAAACCTGAGAAACTTAAATTTTGAGAACATTTTGAATCTGATTTAAGCCAAGAATTAAGATCCAGAGGCAAGAACACAATGCAACAATCTTCATATACTGTGCATATCAGAATTTTCAGACATCGTTACGCTCGAGACATATGTGGAGGAAATACTAATGGCTGTATTTTGAGTTGATAGCCTCTCTTGAATATTGGTGGTAGGAATGGTGCACCACTCACGTGTGCCAAGACCCATTTTGGCGGCACCTACACATAATTGCCTGTCTTCCTAATTTTAGTGATAGAGATATAAAACTGGCTTGCAAGAGAGACAAGGTACCTGAACTACAACATTCAATCCATCTCTATTTTCACAGACTTTACCATGTTGGTTCAAGAGGACTAATTAGGCCATAGAGTGGAACATTGGCTATAGGCAAGGCAAGAGCAACCTAGCACCTCCATATTCTCCATGAGGAAGCCCTTAAATCATCAGGGCACTTAGCATTTAGCACTTAGATATTATTCAACATCACGTGGAGTGGATGTAGACGGAGTAGGAGAAGACCAGGCATGGCCTACTCGTAGCAAGCCCTCTCTATTCAAGAAGAAGGATTGTTGTTTTGGATTCTGAAAGACGTATTGTTGCCAAGTGCATTTCCTAGGCATCTGTGCCTCCAATGTACTCCTAACTTGTTCCTTCTATTCCTGTTACCATTTCCCTTGGCTTCATGTCTTGCGTACCTATTTCTGATCCTGTTGTCTCTTTGTGTATACCTTTTGTTTCTGTCCGTTGCTCAGTATGCCCAATAGTCTTGTTTGTGCTGCTTGTTTATCATTCTGTTGCTTGTGTTGCTCTTTGCAGTCTCTAGTTTACCTCGTCGTTTCTGTCTCTTCCTTGTTACAAATTCTTAAGTCCTTGAACTTGTCCTGCAGTAAACTCCAGCTGTGCCCTGCTCTGCTTCTTCAGTTCCTTGGTATCACATGGCTTGTTCTGTCTTGTTCGTTCTCCATATTTACTTTGCTGTCTTACTCTTGTATGCTAGCTACAGTTCATATATTAATTGTGCTTTGCTCCTCAATCTCAGGGAACTTGCCACTGGCATTCCTGAGAATATGGGGAGGCTGGGAAATAGAGACAATTCAAGAGGAAACGCATGACAGATACCTTACCTTGACAATGTTTTTAAGCACGGGCTGGAAAAACTGGGAAAATGGGGTCCATTGTGATTTCATGTTATATAATTTGTGCATGCACCTGGGAAGATACTGTACTTTCGGGAGAACATTGGGAGGTCAGGAGGTGTGGATGGAATGTTTACGGTATTGGTTTGCCTGGTATACAAATTAAAAGCAACATTTTTAAAATGTGTTTTGATCCATTTGGTCTTTAATTTTGTCCTTGTGTCTTGCTATATCCATGTTTGCCTTCCAGTCTCTTCTGCCTTATCTGTGCTTGTTTAGTTAGAGCAGTTTTCTGGGCTGTTCCTTGCTTTGTAGTTTGGGGGCTCATAGTGTTAGGTGAATGTACTAATTTGGGTACAGCGGTGTATAACTGTATTGCTTTTGTACATGGATTGGTTGCTGAATTTTAGGGGGTAAATGCTGCCGAATCCTTTGTCTGGTACTACATGTAGACTCAAGTGCCTTATTTGTATCCGTGTCATATTCCTATTTTCTTAAAAATCGTGTTTTCAGCTGTACTCTTAAGTGCTTGTATGTAAATACAATCCTTGTTTGTGCTCTAAGCACAAAATCACGTCTCTGTGTGTTTGACTAGTTATTGGTCCCTTC
The DNA here is from genome assembly GCF_031143425.1 of Pleurodeles waltl. Taxonomy (NCBI): domain Eukaryota; kingdom Metazoa; phylum Chordata; class Amphibia; order Caudata; family Salamandridae; genus Pleurodeles; species Pleurodeles waltl. The sequence continues at coordinate 1,696,285,272 of NC_090440.1, forward strand.
ACTTGTTTGTGCACATGAAGGCTGCCTTGACTTTCCTCTTCTATTACTGTCTTTCCCTTGAGTGTGCCAACTCCCTCCTCTGTAGTATGATATTTCTTGACTTGAAGAGGTGCTGCCCCGACACTATAATGCACACAGTAACTTGGACATGTATATTCATTGTAATTCTTAACGCTACTTTAAGTGGAGACTGAGAATATGAGTTTTTATTTGTTTGTGAATAATCGAAGAGAGGGTTGAGGTCTTAGGCGGCCAAGTAAAGAATTCCATAAATCATTTGCAGCCCCCATGAAAGTCTGTTTCAGCACTTGTGAGTTTAAGGATTCCAATAAGTGAGAATTCTTACTCCTGAGATCTTGTTGTCCACAGAAGAATGTATGTTGGCCAGACATATATGAGGCATCAAGTTTTAAATCTGACCCCATCTTCAGTGAGTAGATAGTGTACCTTCCTTAATATTGAGATATATAAGCACATCAAGAATAGATGAGAAATTAAGAACAAGTCTGCCCTGTAGTTTTCATTTGTGTTGTTGATAACAAGGGCTTAATATTTTTCAGAGGATGGCAGTAAAGGCTGGCGGATTGAGAGGATAAATGTTGATTAACTCCAAGCTTCAACGGAGGACAGCAGCTCAGAGTCTTACAGCTTGTAAACTCCTCTCGATTCAGATGTAGAACATCTACAGGCTGGATGAGAACAGTATTCGTCAGTGGTGGTTCCTCTGCTGGTGCCTAGGGTACTCCCCCTGCTCTCAGGGTACCTCATCACATTAAACTTTTCATTTAAATTTACATTTCTAATTTACATTAAAATACTTTGCTGCCTTTGCCCCAACTGCAGAACTCTTTCTGTTGCACCAGGTCGGCGGTCTTTGAGAGTGTAGCCAGTCCTTTTTATTTGCAGTAGAGCACTGAGAGTAATGGACGCTGTGATGGCATGTTGAAGTGTAGTGCAAATGTCGGGATGGACAAGTGTCTTGCTGTATCCAGCCTGACATACACACTTGTGACCTCCCGAACCCGTGGTGTACTATGGAGCCCGGGGAACACCGACTCCCCCGTTCACCCCTGTATCCTATGGAGCACTGTTTTCACCTATCCCAGCCAAGCCTGGCGCTGCTCTCATCCTATTCATTGTTATAAACAGCATGTAAGCAGTTTCTGGATTGGTTCCGGGTATTGTCCTGTAGTCCCACAGGCCCCAGCACACGAAGTAGCATGGTGGGGGCGAGAATTACTCAACATGACCAATCACAGTGTCCCTTTATCTTGAAGCTACACATTGATTAGCCATGAGTCTGTGACAGTTTCTCTGTCAGTGTGCTCTTTGCCTTCGCATAGCACTACTGATGACACTGTGTGTGAGGGTATAAAAAGTGAGAGAACTAACTCAGAGAGAGCATCCTGCTTGTCTCTAGGCACTGAGCATGTGTGTGCAGGTCGGGACAGGCCCAGTGAGGTTTTCAGCACTACTGTGAGTTTTTATTGTTAACATTCTATTGGAAGAACAGTGGGTACAAAGTAATTGTGTTTATGAAAATGGATACAGGATTTTTCGAATGCATTTTCTCTGTTGTACTTTTGGGCATGTGTGGATCACTATTTAACCATCAATAAGCTAGTGTATTGAGGAAATACAGTTTCCTAGATGAACAGGCTGATTAATTATTAAAGTCCCAGGAGGGGGGACCAAGCAAGATGGCGGATCTGATGTAATTCCCAATCACTCTGGCAGCCTCAAGCCACAATCCTATGGAATTCTGAACAAGAGCCTACCAAAACCAGCTCCCAAGAGGCTTTGGAGAACCCCCATATCCGAGACAGCAGTGATCATGACACTAGTGATGGGGCGCAGGCTGAGAGCAGTTGTGGCCAGCCAGCCTGTCTTGTGGCCTCCTCTCTGCTCCAGAGGCATGGCTTGCCTGGCCCCGGCTGGCGTGGAGGCGCTAGGAGCCCAGCAGTGTGGTGCTGTGGCTTGGCCCCATGGAGAGATGGCAGGGGGCATCTGACAGCAGCGGCGGCTTGCCATGCTGTGGGAGCGCTCAGCAGGGGACAGTGCTGAGTTGGAGGGAGTGGCTTGCTTTATCAATTTACCCAGACCATACCAAACTGATACTCACATGCTGAAAAACCTGCATTGATCAGGCCATTGGGGTGGTGGGTTCTCAAAGAAATGCGGGGTGGGGTGGATACACAACTGCATTCTAGATTAGAACACGTCAACAATACAACTAGGTGGGTCACATGTTTGGAACTTTAGGAAACTGCCTGGTGGGAGGGGAGGAGGGGGTTTTGCTTTGAGGGATTGTTCTTTGTGTTTGGTTTCTGGTTTCAAGAGCATCAATGACCAATGCAGTTTGATGCTGACAGGGAGGAGATGTGAAGGAACTGGGCAGGGCCTTACCCTGCTGGGCAGATCACATGGGCAACTTCGTGAAGGAACTGAGCAGGGCCTTACCCTGCTGGGCAGATCACATGGGCAACTTCGACTATGTTTAATGTACTAATTTCCTGGAATGTACGGGGTCACAATGGGTACCCGAAAAGGTACAAAGTGTTATCCTATCAGTATAAAAGGCCCATATTTATTTTGCAGGAAACTCATCTTTTGCTCAACGAGGTAGTGAAGCTAGGCAGACGATGGAGAAGCCACACTTACGCTGCTACATATTCTAACTATGCTAGAGGGGTAGTGATGTGGTTGCCGCCAGGTATCCCTTTTGACTAGCCAGCAGTACATGCGGACCTCAAAGGCGAGATACCTGATAGTGGTGGGTGCGCTGGATGGTTTTGAGGCCTGCCTGAAGAATATGTATGCCCCTAAAGTTGATGACGGCTCTTTTTTCCATGAGGTGGTGAGGGCGATGGCATCCTACATGGCAATGTGGGTTATTTGGGCAGGGGAATTTAACTGCGTACATGATGAGTAGTTGGACATATCCCCGCCAGGAGAAAGTCTTAAGCCCCGTGTGGAACTGGAACTGGCACTGACGAAGGTCAAAACCGAACTGCAACTATTAGATGTTTGAAGACACCACCTGAGAGATATGAGACAAGTGGTTCTCAAACCTTTCACCTATACACAGAGGATCTAGTCATACACACTATGGGGCATATTTACATGAAACTGGCGCATCAGTGTTGATGCACCAGTGTTCTTGCGTCACCCCTGCCCCATCTAACAACACCATGGGTGCGCCGTATTTACAATAGGGAGCACCATGGCACATGTTAGGCCAGTAGTATCAACACTTTTGCCGCTATTGTGGCGCTTTGCTGGACTAGAGCCAAAAATTCTGAAGCTAGTGCAGCAAAGTGCAAAGGAAACCTATTGATTAAAATGGGTGCGTTACTTTAATGCCTGCTTTGAGCAAGAGTTAAAAATGATGCCAAAAGTGGCACAGTGAATTCTTTTAGATTTCACTGTTCCATTTTTGCAGGCCTCCTAATGCAGGAACGCCCCCCTTGCATACATTATGTCTGATGCAGGCATAATGTGGCGCAAGGGGTCACCAAGTGGTGCAATGCATGCATTGTGCCACATTGTAAATATGGCAAGGCCAAAATTGCCTCCATGAGCCACATTAGGGTAAAATAAAATGGCGCTAGTGTGAGGCAAGGAGGCTCTAGGGTTTTGTAAATTTGGCCCTATGTGTTGGGGAGGAGGGAGGACTTGGACTTTTATGCATCCTTGACCTACCTAAACAGATATCTGTCAAACCATTCACCTCTACTCCTGACTCTGTGTTGGGTCGACCAGCCCAAAAATCCCATTGTGGAAACTGAGAACTAATGCGCTGACAAACTCGACTGACTTTTTAATTTTAGAGACCACGATGTCATTCTTCAAACAGCTCGGAGAGCCCTTCAAGCCACATATGAAAATGAAACTATCAGCTTTTTACTGGACTTCACACTGCGTGTACAGCAACTGCGCCATAGCTTTTGAAAGTGAAATGAGTCCTCAGCGGTTCGGCCCTGAAATATTTCATGAAGTTCCAGGTACAACTGCGAGCAGTGGCGGAGGGGATGACCTGGCATTTCATGACCCCAGAGGCGGTATGGGAATGGCTTGACAGATGGAGACTGGCTGGAGGATCGAGGTCAAGAAACCGGCCCCACAAGCAATGCCAAGTCCCTGGTCCTATGGAACAGAGACGACGCTGGAGATGCGAGAGATGGCCGGCATTCGCCCCAAAAACAAAATGAGGGGGAATCGACGCAACAAGACCTGTGCAGAGACTGGTTTTACAGAGTGCTATGAGTCCGGTGGCCGATCAAACCCTGTCCTGATGCAGACTCCCAGAGGGAAGAGCCAGACGATAAATGCCTCAATGGACGTTTTGTTTATTGCTGACAACTGAATACTTGTGGTAAAATGTGAGCAATAGGAAAGGGGGGTTGGTGGGGGACTGTTCTTGCTGTGGTTGGTGGTCGTCACTGTCACCTCCTGTTTCAGTATTAATTTGGGGCGACAGGCACTCTGCAATGTTGGGATAGGGTGCGGGGGTGACGGTTTTGAGTACGCAATGCAGGGAGTGGGGTGTGGCTCTGGGGGTTTCGTTACTTTTTGTTGTGTGTTTTGGACAGTTACTTTATCATACACGGTACTAGCACTGACAGTACAAGTAAGCACCCGTTCCTATACCTTTCCATGAACCCTAAAGCGGGGAGGTGAATTGATGGGCCAGAGAGGCCTCTGGCTTAAAACCACAAATGTGCTACTCTATGAACATATAAAAGATCGAAATGATTTCCTGGTAAACGGCCTAGGGGAGAAAATCAAAACAGGTGTTGTGATGCAATATATCAAACGTCGAGCCTCTGATGTTGTCCTCCTCCAAGAGACACACATGAAGGGCACCACATATCAAGCACTAAATATGGCAGTACACGTAGGTTACACTACAGGATCCAGAAGAGTTGGTATTGTCATAAAGAAATCACTCCCACTTATCCTTCAACGGACGTGGTCAGACACACATGGGAGATATGCAGCACTTACGGGAGGTTGGGAGGGAGTAACTGTCAATATCTGCTCAGCCTATGTCACACCACGCCTCCATGACTCTGTGCTGCGCAACCTGAGTGCCCTCTTGCAACAGTTACCAGAAGGCAAATAGTTACTCTGGGCAGGCGACTTCAATTTCGTGCTATGTGAGGAGCGTGATCGGTGGCCTCTTAGACCAGCAGGATTGTCCCGCCACCCCTTAAATGAGTTCCTTTGAGCCCCTGGTTTGGCTGGTCACTGGCTCTCACAATGCCAGGCCCCAACATTATACTCTCCACTCCGGGGACGACTGCAGTCTCTCCTGCATTGATCACTTTTTCATTCTCACACATCAGCCTCACTATTACTCAGATGTCCAACACCTGGCCAGAGAAAGTCCAGACCATTCCCCACTCTGGACGGCCTTCGGTCTCCATGGGGGCCCTGAGCACAGTGAGATATACATCAGTCTCTGTGTATATTAAAGTGCCACATATTACAGAGGGTGTCACAGAGGCCACAAATCATTATTTCACTGAGAATGAGGCCTCGGTTACCTCATCTCAGAACCTATGAGAGGCATACAAAACAGTTATCAAAGGGCAGGCCCTCTCCCTGATTGTTGGCCATAGAAGAGATAAAAGGGGCAAACTAGAATCTATTCAAAGTGAGATATAGGAATTAGAGAAGCAGCTTGTCACGTGAGATACCACTGACACCCACCATACTCTGAAACGAAAGCAGAAGGAATACAAAGATGAGGCCACAGATGCGGCCAAGGCGAGTCATAGGGCCACGCAACACCACCTTTACGAAGTGGGCAACAAGGTGGGCAAACTCCTGGCGTGGCTACATGGGTGAGAACAGGCTAGCCATTGGGTGCTGGAGGTACAAAAAGACTGAGGGACATTGGTGAGGGATAAACAAAGCATAGCTGATGCCTTTGCAACCTACTACACACAGCTATACTCCCCAACTGTTACAGCTACGGCAGAGGACTTCAGGGAGCTATTATCTGACATTCGCCTCCCAACACTTGAGCAATCTGATTGTGCTGTCCTAGAGGAAAAGCTCACAGAAGCTGAAACAGTACAAGCAATCTGCGATCTCAATGCAGGTAAACCCATCAGCCCACATGGAGTACCACCTGAACTGTACAAACGTATGACCCAAGGCTAGTTCCATACTTGCTGTGTATGTTTAAGGAAAGTCAAAATAAAGGGTTGCTGCTGAAGGACCAGCGCCTGGCCACCACTGTAGTTATTCATAAGGAAGGGAAACCACCTGATGATTGTGCCTCATACCGGCCAATTTCACTCCTTATTGCTGAAGTCAAAATCCTGGCCAGGGTGTTGGCCTCTTACCTGCTCAAGGTTATCACAACCTTAATTCACCCAGACCAGTCAGGATTTATGCCTGGCCACAGCACCACTCTGAATCTCACGCACCTTCATGGTGTCTTCTTTCAAGCGAACAATCTTCAAGAAGATGCCCTAGTGCTCTCATTAGAGGACAGAATGGCATTCGACATGGAAGAATGGGCCTATATGTTCGAGGATCTAGCCAGGCTGAGCTTCGGCCTGCATTTCATTAGCTGGGTAACACTACTCTACACAGACCCATTGGCACAGGTGAAAGTCAACGGGGACACTCCTGTGTGTTTGAACTTTGGAAAGGCACTCATCAGGGTTATCCCTTATCAACACTGATTTTTGCCCTAGTACTTGAGCCCCTCGTGGCTTGGGTGCTCCAGGACCCTATGGTACACAGGCTACAGTGGAATGACCATTGGGAGGACAAAATCTCTCTATATGCTGATGATATTCTGCTCTATGTACCAGACCAAATACTACACTAGATAGGTTAATGTAGATGATGACTAACTTTGGCTGCTATTCTGGTTCTACTATGAACTGGAAAAAAATCTCTAATCCATCTCCTGAAGGACCGGTTGCAGTGACTGCCCAGTGTGACTGCAAGGCTACTATAGCAATAGATGGGTTTCACTGCTTGGGTATATGCAGACTTGTTCTTCTGGAAGTATCTCTCACCACCACTACCCAGGCTGAGATGGGATGTTCGTCACTGGAAGTCTCTGCCCCTGTCACTCCTTGGTAGGGACGTTCTCTTTAAGATGATGTTCCTGCCCCATTTCCTATACAACCTACAAAACACGCCTTACCCGGTGCAGGACTCATACTTCAAAACCATTGACGGGGAAATTAGAACACTGCTCTGGGACGGGGGCCCGGCGAGGATTGTACTACAAAAACTCACTAGGGGGTGGTACGATTGAGGGATAGCCCTGCCTGATGTTCAGAAATACTACTGGGCTGCACAACTCACCACCATCACTATCTGGATCTTTTTACCCCCTGACGAACCTTCAAATCGAATGGATAGGTTGAAAATGTAGTAGTGGGACTACCTCCAGGCAATCTATGGCACGGCTAGCAACACAGCCCTTTATGGCCCAATGGCAACCGTGATTGCTCTCTGTCACACAGCCACAAAGGTCCTAGACTGGAAAGATAAACTCACGCAAGATACACATTTTTCGGACACAACTCGGTTCGGTACCCTAAGGGAGCAGCCAGGGTTTGACAAATGGTCCCTAATTGGTCTTTCCTGAGTTGGGGATCCCTGGGCTCAGGGGGATGTTCAGCCATGGGTAGATTTACAACGTGACAATCAACTAGCCCCACCAAGATTTGTCGCTATCTTCAAGTGAGACATGCACTCAAGGAGTAATTGCAGAAGGGAACATAGCTCCCTGATTCTTCACCCTAGGAAGACCAGCTGTTGGATGAATACTTGTCATGGAAAGCTACGTCCCTGAATACAAAAAGTTAATTAATAAATTACCTGGTACTGTGCAACATCTGAGGGAACAATGAGCTCAAGATCTAGAAGAGCTGGAGGATGATGAATGAGCGGAGGCTTTGGCGTCCCCAAGGGAAGCTGCCATCAGGGTGAGTTTTCACTTAATCTAACAAAAAATCCTGCCTCTGTCCTATTACACCCAGACAACCCTGGTTTTGATGAGTATAGCAACAACGGAGAGTTGTCAGCGTGGATGTGGGCTAGTTGGTACATTTTATCACATTGTCTGGGACTGCCCAACACTACAGTTTTTTCTGGGCAGCAGTAGTGGCCTGTATGAATGAGGTGCATGAGTGTGCTATGACCGCTTCAGGGAAATGGTGTCTCCTCAACATCTGGAGTGCAACAGACCTGAACTGCATGTAACAGATATGATGGACCTTGTGGCTGCTGGTAGTGAAATGTATTATTGGAGATCATGGGGGATAGAACATGCACCACATATGGGGGACTGGAAACAAGAAATGGATTGTTGTATGTTGACTGAGCTGGTGGTGTATGAAGGTCGGCCTGCCCTCAGAAACAGGGGAAAATCTAGGGGAAATGGAATGTATACAGAAGAAACATTTGTAATGAATTTGCCTCTAGTAGTCTGGTGGAATAGCAACTTGATCCAAATGTGTCCCTCATCAATGTCGACTGAAATAAGTAGTGGGGAGGAAGTATTGCCTGGAAAGCTGGGTATTCCAATGCTCATGTACAACAACAATGTCAGTGCTCGATTATATTTTGTATTTTTGGTTTTGTTGATTGTCCTGTCAATAAAAAGATTTATGAAAAAAGAATGTGCTGACGAACAACCCTTTTCCTATGCACATTAGGGAGTACACCCTACAATTTTTCTGGGAAAATTAGGATACCACATATAGCAGAGCAGTGGAATGGGAGGCTCATAAGGTTGCGTTGAGAGGGGAGTGCATGGCCAAGGTGGTTGGAGTACGCATAGAGCTAGAACGAGGATTAACTGATCTAGAAATGAAACAGGCGGCACTGGGGAATCACCCTATAGATTGGCCTAGGCGATTATTGGGCATTACTAGATGGGTGGAGGAGGTATGGGCAAGGCTGGACAAATATACACACACAGAACAGAAGAAGATTGTTCCAAGAGTGCGATAAATCTGAAAGACTGCAGGCATGGTTGGTGAACAAGGAGAAGCCCCATATGCACAGACTATCCATACAGGGAGAAAGAGGGAATATCCTGATAGTTGGGGACCAGATGAAAGAGCCAAGTTGTATGTACTTACAGGAGGGGTTCGTGAGCACTCATAAGATGTCAGAGAATGACCTCGAGAGATTCCTAAATGGAATGGAGATGGCTAGGCCAACAGAGGTCGAAAGACAGAGCCTGGACAGCCCGCGTGAGATAGAGGAAATTAAAGAGGTTCTCTCAGAGATGAAGATAGGGAAATGCCGAAAAAAAGATGGGCAGCTGGCAGAGATGTAACAAACACTGCCAGACTCAGTCTTTAGACACTCCTTGGGATGTATGTGGAGGATTGGAAGAGGGGAGTGCTCCCCCAGACTATAAGGGAAGCAGTGATGGTCCTGAGGCAGAGACCCGATGCAACTCACCTCCTATAGGCCTTTATCTATGTTAAATGCAGATGTCAACTTGCTGTGCAATGTCTTGGCAAATAGATTGTTGCGGGGAATATGTGAGCTAGTCCACTTTGATCAGACAGGTTTTATCCTGGGAAGAAGTACAATGTATAATATTCGAAGGCTGTCCCATGTCATGCACAAAGTTGCTGGTTTGGAATATGACCTGGCGTAGACTGTGATAGATTTAGGCCCATATTTATACTTTTTGATGCAAAACTGCGCCAACGCAGTTTTGCGTCAAAAAAATTAGCGCCGGCTAACGCCATTCTGAAGCGCCATGCGGGCGCCGTATTTATTGAATGACGTTAGCCGGCGTTAGACGCCGGCGCCGTCTGGTGTGCGTTAAAAAAAACGACGTACACCAGGCAGCGCCGGCGTAGGGGGATATGGGGCTTGGGCGTCAAGAAATGGGGCAAGTCAGGTTGAGGCAATTTTTTCGCCTCAACCCGATTTGCGCCATTTCTTTTCACTCCCAACCCCCATAGAAATGACTCCTGTCTTAGCAAAGACAGGAGTCATGCCCCCTTGCCCAATGGCCATGCCCAGGGGACTTCTGTCCCCTGGGCATGGTCATTGGGCATAGTGGCATGTAGGGGGGCACAAATCAGGCCCCCCTATGCCACAATTTTTTTTTTTTTTAAATACTTACCCCAACTTACCTTAATGTCCCTGGGATGGGTCCCTCCAGCCTTGGGTGTCCTCCTGGGGTGGGCATGGGTGACAGGGGGTGTCCCTGGGGGCATGGGGGGGGCACCTCTGGGCTCCTTCAGAGCCCACAGGTCCCTTAACGCCTACCTTTTGCAGGCGCTAAAAAACGGCGCAAAAGCGGCCGTACGTCATTTTTTTTGACCCGCCCACTCCCGGGCGTGATTTTTGCCCGGGAGTATAAATCCGACGCACATGCCTCGGAGTCGATTATTTAGACGGGAACGCCTGCCTTGCATATAATTAACGCAAAGTAGGTGTCCACGCTAAAAAATGACGCTAACTCCATGGACTTTGGCGCTAGACGCGTCTAACGCCAAAGTATAAATATGGAGTTAGTTTTGCGTCGAAATTGCGTCCAAAAAAACGACGCAATTCCGGCGCAAACGGAGTATAAATATGCCCCTTAGAATGCGCTTTGAATTATCTGTGGGCGCTCCTGCACCAAATGGGTGTTGGTACAGGGTCTGTCGAATGGGTGCAGTTATTGCATACTGAGCCAGTAGCTACCGCTCGAACAGGAAACCTGATTTCTGAGCTGTGGCACGTGGGCAGGGGGACTAGAAAGGGATGCCTTCTGTCCCCAGTGGTCTTTTGTGCAATGACTGGCCTGCTACATTCAGGTGTCCTTAGGATCATGAGGCATTCGAACTAAAAGTGCAGTCCTTGTAGTCTCAATGTATGCAGATGATAGGTTGGTATATCTCTGGGATGCAGTGCGTTCAGCGCCACAGTTGCTATAAGTGATGCGCGATTTTGCTTAGGTGTCATGGCTATGGACTAAAAGAGACAAATCCAAACCATTACAACTGGGTGGCCTGGGAAGGGAGGGAGCTGCTTTGCTGGAGGGGCTCAGCTTCGGCTGAAAGCGAGATACGTTCCAGTAACTGTGAATATGGCTATCCCGGGACCACCAAGAGCAGTACAATCGGGATGTTGGAAAGGTGAGTGATGGGCTGACGAATTTGGGTGAGTTCTGGAAATCGCTCCCGCTCTACCTGATGGGAAGGGGAGCCCTGACGAAGATTGCGATCTTGCCACATTGCTTATACGTTCTGCAGAACGTGATGTGCCAAGTGTCGGGGCTGACATTTACTCGACTGGACATGTTGATGACGGATTTGTTGTGGGTGGGCATGAGAAGCAAAGTGTGCTTGTCCACCTTGAAACTCCCAATGCCTAACGGTGGGTTGGAGCTGCCGGATACATTTATTATGCTGTGACACAGCTGCAACATGCCGTGCGGTGGCTGGACAATGGCCTGAACTGGGAAAAGGCACGCCTGGCAGGTACACACGATCCTTACAAGCTCCCAGGGGTGATTTTAATGGAGGTGGGAGTTTCAAAGGAATTTCCATATTTGCTCTGAAATGTGATGGCGGTGTGACATAATGTTGGCAGCAGAATCCTCCGCAGAGCCCCCTTTACAGAGGACTTTCCTCTGTGGGCACTTTGGCCCTTATGCAACATAAATTAGGATACATTGTGTGTGGCTTGGCGAGAGGGGGGTTGTACTATTGTCGGAGATCTGTTGTCCAATGACCAATTTGTGTCCTTTGCTCAAGCCCTGGAGGTGTTCGGTGTTGGGTCGGGACAGTTCTTGCTTTTTGCGAGAATGGTGCACACCGCACACGCGATCTGGCCCTCATTCCCTGACAAGCCACAGAAACATGCCGCAATGAGACAGTTGTTGGAATTGGCTGGGTGTAGATGGATAACCCATCTGTACACCGCTTTAGTGGCAAATAGAGGCAAAATGGAACATGCCCAGGATCATTGGGATGGGGATTTCCCCGATAATGCCCTGTAAAAGACTGGAGAAAAGCTTGTGCCCATGTAAAACAAGTGTCCCCTAATGCACGGTTCAGGCTCATACATATTCATTACTTGCATAGGATGTACATGACCCAGCAGAAGCTTACTAAAATATATCTGGATGTCTTGCATATGACTTTGGGATGCCTGCGCATAGTGGGCTTCTGTAGAGAGGTAGTCTTGTTCCTTACTAGAATCACAGGGCTTGCCATAGAGGGATTGGTTAAACTGTGCCTCCTGGTTCTCATCCCAAGGAGGCAGTAGATGAGGATGGAAGCCAGGATGTTTGCGCTGGGAGGGTTGGTGCGGAGAGTGATGTTGGCGTGGCTCCAGATAGCTATATACTGGGTGTCAGCAGGACCCCCCCGGTGACATAGTGGAAGAGGGATATGATGAAATAGGCAACAGCAGATGAAATACACATCAGGCTTATGAGACGAGACGAGGTAGCAAAGGACAGCTTAGTAACTTGGAGTGAGATGATCAACATGATGACAGAGCCCTCAGGCAACCAGATCATGTGAAACTAGCGGCATGGAGGGAGAGTGGAGGTGGGTGGAGAATGGGATGGGGGGAGACCTTGGGAGAAAAAGACCTACAGGTAGGATTTTCTGTACAATACACCAAACGAGATGTGGAATACAGAGTGTATGGATATTTATGGATACACAGCACCCAATTGACTGGTGCGTTGCTCAGTTGTTCATGGTTGTTTAAACATTTCAAACAGTCAATAAAAATATATATTTTTTAAAAATCATAAAAGTCCCTTGTGTCCTTAGAGCACGCACTGATGCACTCTAATACTGAAGTTAGTCTGGATGTTTGTGTAGACACCACTAAGTCTCACCATGAGATAATGCTGGATTATACATTACAGTGTGAAACTGTTTTTCTAACCATACCGAGATTACATTTTTGATACACTTTAGATTAATTAGTTACAGCTATTGCAGAATATTGATATATCCAGCAGTGGTCTCAAAGAGTTGTCCAGGCGGGCGCTGAATGTGTTTTTTTACTAGAGCGTGACCTGCGCCTGGAGGCCGACCTTCTGGGTGCTGTATGGTTCATTCAAATGGGGAAGGGAAAACAGAGACAGGAGCATGCAGGGAACAGAAGCATCGTGAATGAAAAAGAGCTCCAATAAGGCATAAAGTTAAAAAGAGGCAATGCAAGCGATGTGGTCCGGGGGAGAAGGGACATTGTGAATGTCCCTGTGATTAAACGGCACCTAATACATTTGCTTTTGTATGCGCTTCCAATGTCTGAAGATAAGAGATCAGAGGTAGAGGATCACATAACTCATAAAAGTGGAAGAGCTGGGATTCCATACATAAACATATCTAGACATGTTATGTACAGAGTCCTCAAAACTGCCAGACAGGGTAAGGATTTACTTACAGTTGTTCTTCTCACTTCATGATATGCTAATCAGGTCAGATCTGTCCTTTTTATTTGCTAGGTTTGCAACAAGTTGAAACTTTCTGGGGCCACAATATTTTCAATTTTAAATGGCGCTGTCCCTATTTGTTTAACCCGGTAACGTCGTTCTTTGAGTTTTCATGTGCCGTGGAGTTGTAGGCAGCGGTTCTATTATGAATTTATATTTAATTATCGCTAACCTCTGTCTTCTGTTAAATCATGTCGTACGTATTTCTTACGTTGCTCTATGTTGATCAATAGATCCATTAAACGATAAACATCGTCTTTAAGTACAATGTTTAGAAATGCACTAAGTTGTATTCCAGTTTGCGAAAATGCTTTCAAGATTAGACATGGATTCATTAACAGCTCTCACAGCTCCTCGAGGCTGCACTACTAGTAGGAAGCATGCTTAAAACAAGCATTTGCAATGCAACGGGTCTCGCGTTTGCTCATGTTAGAGCTGATCGCGTTGTAAACTCCTAACCAACTTTTCATCTATCGGGCAAAAGTGCATTTATGTACATATGTACATAACACGAAAAAGTGAAATTAATTATGTAAAGCGCTCGACTTCTGCCAAGCGAGATCGCGCTCGTAAATGAGAGAAAAAGAAGTCCACGAGCCCAATGGAAAACAGCGAGCTCGCATGTTTTCTGTACTTGGTCGCTGCGCTGGAGGAAGGCTAGCCACCGGAAATGAAATGAAAGCAAGCAGATTTTATTAGGCAAACCCACGAACCAATAAAAAACACTGACGTGAGGTTGACAGGGCTCCGAGCCCTTTTCTAAACACAAAAGCGTCTCGCTGCGATACGCATGCGCAAGCGCATGCAACGCAGGCTCAACCCTAAACAGTAACTAGATTGTGGAGCTGGGATGCAAAAATTTGCACTCTCCGATTTCGAAAGCCATAACAAAATGCAGACATTATAATAAATATAGGGGCTTATTAACAAGCCCCTTGAGCCACCATTGCATGATTTTTTTTTACACAGAGGTGGCGCAAAGCAGTCCCCTACAGTGCGCCACATTTACAAACTGTCAGAATGCGGCCTTTGAACCAGTTTGCAACGCCTTGCACCTCATTACACCTGTGCCAGGTATAATGTATGCAAAGTAGGCATTACAACGTGACTGCAGCCCTACCCTGGTGTTTGTTTCAAAAGGCTGATTGAAAAAAAAAAATACTTTCATATTTCTGGAGACATGCTTGCTAGGTTAAGTACTGGTGTAACGTAATGTCCACAAAATAAGTATCCCACATCTTTCACCCTGCTGGGGAGACCGGGATAAGGCATGCAAATGTGCTGCATTAGCTCTGCGGCCTGATTGTACAACAAAAAATGTCAAGGGAAAATAAGCCACCCATAGTAATTGTAGCAACAAACAGCCAGCTGAATAAATTGATTTTTTATATTCTTGCCAGCATTTCCTCTGTTCAGATAATAACATGCCTTGGCAAAATCAGTAGATCTGGCATTGGCTGCCAGAATTTTGCCTTTGCAAATGCTGGGTTTTGCTAAACTTTATTGTTGGGGAAGCATCTTGGCCCTCTTCAATCCAAAAAGCACCCATTTTCCATTGTAGTCTGTGGTAGGGAAGGAAACAACTTTGTGAGTAGATGTGCTCTTTGTGAAAGGGCAG
The DNA here is from genome assembly GCF_031143425.1 of Pleurodeles waltl. Lineage (NCBI taxonomy): Eukaryota > Metazoa > Chordata > Amphibia > Caudata > Salamandridae > Pleurodeles > Pleurodeles waltl. The sequence goes on from NC_090440.1 coordinate 1,696,300,346, forward strand.
AATGTTTCACTCATAGTGAAGTTAGTCCTGTGGAGTAGGGGGCAGGAGAAAAATTTAAATGACACAACAGCAGTCCAACAAATGAAGAGGGTTGGCTGAATGTCCCTATGAGTATATTGTGCATATGATATTGGTAAAATCAAAAGGTCTTGGGTAAAGCCAGATCTAAAATAAAGCCTCCTGTATCAGCTTTGGTTTATTTTTCTTAGAACAGAGCTGTAAGCCTTCATTATTGATTTAAAAACAGTGCTCACTGCATCCTCGGTTTTACTTTTACTTCGTGATGTCCTTGTATGGTCCTTGTAATGGTGACGATGTATTCTAATTGCAGCTGCTGTACCAGTACTCTTTTAGGTTAATAAATATTTCAAGAGTACCCCTTCAGAGGTGTCTTTTTAATGCTTTGCTTTTTAACCATATTTGTCCTCTGTTTGTCGACATTTCATCCAGGGACAGCACATTTAGTGCCTCCATTGGCAGTTGGACCTGCATCCTTTGCTCATTCCATCACACTCGTCAACAACTTTTAGGCCCCTCCACTCTGAAGAGTCATCAGCTGCCACTGGTATTTTTCCCACACTCTGAGCAACGGGGCTAATCCAGGGCCGTCCAAACCACAAACGTTCCTTACAATTTCAAACACCTCTCATCAGTTCATCTGCAATGCTTCTTCCAACTGGGCAGTGAAAAGGTAGATTGTACCCAGACATCCACAGCCAAGGTCATCTGGTTGCTAGACATCATCCTGCAAATCAAATGAAAGGGGCATATGTGCAATTGTAGGATGGCAACGTTTTAGTCATATGTTTTTCTAAAGCACAAAAGGCAGTTTCAAAGCAAGAACGAAGGGAACAATTACCAAGCAGGTTGTGACATTCACAGGAAGGTGAAGGCAACCTGCAGGGGAATCCTCGTTTTAGGCAACCATACAGTATTGTTATAATCTATGATTATTCTGTATTCTTTATTCCATATTATTATAAGTATCTTCAACTTAATGTTTTGTTCACACAGTTATATTTCCATTTTGTTAGCAAGTCTACTTGCGTAGTGTTATAACCTATCTCATGTTGGTACACTCCAGATGCTCTCCTTAGAATGTTGGGCGATGGAACTCCCGGGAGTTCACCATAGAATGTTGAAGTGGCTGTGAGGTGACAGGACAGAATCTGGAGAGACGAGATGATGTGCAAGGAGTCTAATCAATAAACTAATGGTTCCTACCTGACTTAAGCGGCACCCTTACTACAAGTATGTTTTCAATGGACACCATGCTTCATATACATGTTATCCTGCTCCAGACACACACAAACAAATTGCACACATTCTCTACATATCAGGAGGGAGACTATAAAACAACAGTTATATGAGACTTCCAGTACTACAAGGGAGAGGTCAGTATTTATTCTTTGCTTCAAGGGTGCACCGAAAAAGGCCTGTAAACTGCTCCCAACTGTCAGTCTTCCCACGGCCTTTATGCAGGGGCAATAGCCAACCTTTACTATGGATGAAAATACACTTTGGGTGCACCCCACCGCAGTGGAGTCTGGAGACTACTGTTGAACATCATTTTCAAAAACATGGAGCATCTCAAAAACTGTTGCACTGACTGAGGGAAAAAGGCAGGCCAGTATCTCAAACAGGGCAGGGTTAAAGACATTGGTTCATGATCTGTGAGGTCTTCTATACATACAGCGCTAGGCAGTGTGTGCATTACTGTTTGTGAGTGTGCTTCCATTTCCATCTTTGTGAATTTCCATTGCTTTAACTAGATTAAAGTACAAATAGGTTACTGTGTGACCGTGCGTGTGCACACATTTCATCAGTGCTCTTCTGTGTGTGTGTGTGTGTGTGTGTGTGTGTGTGTGTTTGCAATTATTTGTCTGTGTCTGTTTCTGAGCATGTGCATAGTTGTGCATGTTCATAGGTAATTATTTGAGTGTTTGAATAGCTGGATATATTAGTATATTTCTACTTGTGAATGCATCTTACCGTTTGTATTTATGCATACTTGTGATAAAGCTATTTTCAGATTTATATCTGATGTGCATCTCAACATGACCCTATAGTGATAGAAACAGAAATGCTGGGTTGTATAGAACACTGTTTTTCTGCTATACTAGGCCTTATCTCTACTAGGCCACGACTTCATTTTGTACTGATATGGCTGCTGCTTCATAATATTCATTGTGTGTGTTTCTCCTTGACACCTTGCACACAGCAACATGTGCACTGTTTGTTTTGGGATTACATCTTGCTCTGAAAGAACTCCAGTGGAAGCCTTTAGCTATTTTTCAAGGCTCTTCCTGCTTGCACACTGTTCCATTCACTTGTTAGTGGTTTCATTGTTTATCTAACCAGACTTGTTCTGAAGCCTCCGATGACATTAGGTCAGTGGGGGCATAATTATTCATCTAGCGGATTAGTGCTAAAATAGTATTAGGTGACATTTTATAATTCAGAATTTTAATTTATGGTTGTATTGCTATTTGTGCTCACCCATGCTAATTGTGCAGTTTCTATTGTTTTCTGTGGCGAAAATTACTATCAAAGCCCCTCAATTTGGGAATGAAATAGACCTTTTTGGATCTCTACTAGGGATGTTGTCTGTTTCCCTGTTCATTTGCTGCATATTTTGAACTTAGCCTATTCTTCAGATATTGGCTAATGTTGCAACTGTTTAAAATGCTAAATACCTTCATGGCAATTGATTTTGAGCTTTATGACTGATTTATTGAGATTGCTATATGTTTGTCTTTATGCATTGCACTTTAATATTTTAATAAAATGTCATGGTTTCCAAGTTATTGATCTCGAACTGTCTTTTCGAGTCAGTTTTCATTATTGACTGCATTTTGAAACACTTTTTTAAATCTTATCTTAGGGACATTGTCTTATCTATCTTAAGGGCAACACCATCCCGGCACCAAGATGGATGTTTCAATCAGAGCGATTATCAAGGAGACAGTATCCACATTTGTAGTCGTGGCTAGCAACTTCGAAAAGTGGCGGGGCAGGGGAATAGAATAAAAAATAAAAAATAAAACATTTAAAAAAATGTAACTGGACGTTGCAACGCTCTCCAACGCTCTCTGCTGCACTGCAGGCTCCCAGCCTGCTCTGCGGCCAATCATGACGCTGCTCAAAGCAGTGTTATGATTGGCTGGAGCACCCTGGCTGGGCGCTCCAACACAGACTAGGAGCCTGGGCTGGCTCTTTCCAATTCTGCAACACAGTCCCGAGTTGGAGAGAGCCTTTGTGCGCATGTCTGTTTGGCCGGCCCGAGACAGCCGGCCAAACATGCATGCACACTGAAGGGAGTCACCCCGTGGCCCCGCCCCCTTTAAAAATAAAACGATAATAAACGTATCGTTTTATTTTCAAAGGTTTTGCAGCTCCTGCTGCTGGCAGGGTGGGGACGCTCCTCTGCCCTAAGGGAGGAGCCACCCCTGCACATTTGCCTCGACCTTACTGAGTGTATACATTGCTCCCAGTGTGCACAGTTGCATATACATTATCACCAATTTGTTGTTAAGTTTATACAAATGGTTGTTTGAACAAAATAAAGGCAAGTATTTGATGTACTGCTATCTATATGTTGGTGTGGATGCGGACATGGATAGTCCTTGGCCCCTATCAGGAAGAATGGCACTGGCTCAGCACAGAACCGAGCACCTGTTTTTTGAGTCATCTAAAGTTCATATATACAACTCAGAACTTCTCTAAGTTAATGCCTCAGCTTTAGAAAGCACAAGCCATAAACAAAGAGAGAAAATCCCTGCTCCTGGTTTCAACTTTTTGCTGACTGCATTTCACGCATTAACTCAAGAAATTTCAAGTTATGTGTTGGATCACTAGACATGGAAAGTCTAAAAAAGAGGTGCTTGGCTCTGTGCTGAGCTACAGCAAGCTCGTCAAGGTATGTCTCAAGGGCTGAATCACCAAGGGTTGAGGGGGCTCAGTGCAGAGCCAAGCACATGTTTTTATGCACCTGCTGTGTGTAAAGTGAATTAACTAAATCCGATATTTCTGCAAGTTAGGGCTTATTTTAGACAGCACAGTTCAAAAACGAAAACAAGCAAAACCCTTCTCATTGTTTTGGAGTTTCATTGTCTTAATTGAAGTCATAACTGGGTGAAATATCCGGCTAATTGAATTCGCTGCAAGCGCCTAAAAACAGGCAGCCTGCTCTGTACTGGCCCGCGGGCAGCATTCATGTTACTAGGCACAAGTCAGGGGTGGACACGTGTGGATGGAGCCCCCTACTAGTTTTAGGGAGGGGATTCTCTCCACCCCAGTCTAAGCCCAAGGTGTTCGTTTCATTATTATTTTGAAGGTGGAAACTGGTGATTGTCTGGTGAAAGTGTGTCGGTTATGTTTCTTTTGGTCTCTTCAAGCACGTGGTTGTCACTGCTACACAATTGCAACAAAGGAGGAGTGGGGTGCCCTACCAAAGGGCTCAACCCAGTGCATGCTCTCTTTCTTCTGTTTTAGACCAAGTGTTAATATGTGCATTTTAACACTATAATGGCCGCGTGGGTCAGAGCTTGACGGTCAGACAAGATGGCGGCTTAAGCCTGGAGCTCCGCCCATCGTCAGAGCATTTTTCAGCGTCAACAGAGTTGCCTGCCAGTAGAACCACCTCTATGTGGCAGCTACTTCTTGGTGAAATCTCTGGGAGAGGGGATCACTATATTTCCTTGTCTTTGAACGTACTTCTTCTCCTCACAGAAGGCGCCTGTTTTCCGATACCTCCACGCTACGTATAGGAGCCTGTTTCTCATTTGGAGACTATGGGCCTCATTACGACTTTGGCGGTCTCAGGACCACCATATTGGCGGTGGCGGTCGTACCGCCAACAGACTGGCAGAGAAGACCGCCAAATTATGACCATTGCTGTATTCCCCACAGAATACAGCCAAAGTACCGCCTGCACCGCCGCAGCGGCCTGACTGCCACGGACGATAGTAGCTACCTGCAGGCCGGTGGAGACCATGTTTCCGCAGGCTAGATTACGAGGTTGCACACCGGCAAGGTTTCCGCCGCGGTCACACCATCACCGAAACCCGGGCGAAAACCAACTGCATAAAAGGAGACACCTTCAGGAAGCCATACTCGTCCGGAACCGCCATTAAAACCAGAACTAAACGTCTTCCCACTGCTCCTGCTCACCCAAAGACTTTGGAATCTGCGACGACGATGATGACAGCAACCGTAAGTACACACTCTTACCTTTAACTGTTGCATAATGTCAATTTTCTAAACTCACACAAGATGCATTTAGGAAGGGGGTGCAAGGGCAACACTAACAAGTAACAGCACACTAACACGCACACTCACGTACAGCCACACACACACTTGCATATACACAACAAACATGCCACAGCCACCACACACACACACACACATATCACAAACACACACAGGTACGCACGGAAACACTACACAGGCCCACACTCACACAGTACCACACAACATCACAACATGTCACAACCACCACACAACCACACCATCTCCAATCTCTTGGCAGGGACCCACAGGGGACACTACCCAGGTACACATTACACATACATCACAACGTAACACCAGCAGGTAAAAAATACATACAAATACACAATCATACTACTTACCAATCAACTTACAAAGAACACCGTATCAAACATTTCATGCACATAACACACACACAGTCAAAGCACACAAAGCCACACACCAACAAACACATCTCAACACAAACAATACACAATACCAACACAACAAAAACTCTTGAGCACACAAATGCCCATCACACAACTCACACCCTACCACTTCCAGACAAAAGCACTGCACACATCCTCACATACTGCCTAAACAACACACGTAGCCCGGGCAGAACACACACACACACATACAGACACACAACTAATGTCAGCCAAGAACAACTCTATACTCCATACTAGGGAAAGAAATGCATGACAAAGATGTAACTAGGAAACCAACTACATGTTGGTTGAAATTATTATTACTTATGAAATCACTGTCAACAACAAAGGCTATAGGCCAGTACGTAAGTGTAAATTCCATATGCACACAGTGCACAGATGTGTGCCCCAAACTTGACTCCTGATTGCCATGTAGCCTCCACAGGTAGGGGCATCTATAGAGCAGGGAAGCACCTCAGGGGTTATGTGGTGAGAGGGTAGGGGTGGAGGGGGGGTTTGGGTTTAGGTCTTAGGTTTAGGAGAGGGCTGTTTTTTAGGTAGAGGGGTTGACTTCTTGGCAGGGGGAGGGGCATGGGTACTTGCATGGGAGGTCTTGGAGGTGGAAAGGACGGATTCGAGGAAGGACACAAACCATTTAGGGGTATCACGGGGTGGGAGAGGAGTATGGAAAAGGGCAAATTCTGAAAGGAAAGCTTTTTTAGACACACGGGGACGATCATAGTAAAAGGGTTTGGGTGTGGAGGGAGAGGGAGTGGTTGTCTGAGGTGTTGGTGTGGATCTTGGGTGCATGTTTGTGCGAGGTATGTTTATGGGTGGTGGGTGTCTGTTGGGTGGGTGAGTGAGGGCGTTTATGTGTCTTGGGAGGAGGGGGGTCGAGGTGCTGGGAGATGCCTTGGTGGGTGGTTGACCTATGTTGGGGTGATGACTGCAGGTTTGGTGGATGTGCTGCATGTAGGCGTGTCTGTGGTTGTGGTGTCTGTGGGTGTGGTGACTGGGGTGGATGTCTGAGGGTCTGCTGTGGTGCTGTCTGTGGGTAGGATGGGTGTAGTGACAGGATCTTGAATGTTGGTGTGGTGTCTGCAGGTGTGTCGGGTGTGCTGTCAGTGATGCTAGGGGTGGTGGGGGTGTCAGGGCAGGTTGTGACTACTGCTGTGTGTTCAGGTGTATATTGCTTGTCTGCATGCCTGTGGTGTATTTTGTAGTGTTTATGTTTGTCTGAGCTACCCTTGGATGTTGATGTGGATGCAAGCTTCTCTGTCTGTGTGCTTCAACTGGGTCGGGGAAGAGGGGTTTGGGATTGGGAAGAGGAAGATGAAGGGAGGACGGGAGGCAAAGGATGACCAGCTGCCGTCAGTGTGGAGGCAAGAGCCTGAAAGAATCTCTGTAGGTCAGCCAGTGCACCGTGAATGCCCTCCAGGAATGCATTACTCTGTTTTATCTGAGTTGCAAGTCCCTGGATAGAATTCACGATGGTCGACTGACCCACAGAGATGGACCTCAGGAGCAGTGGCGGCCGGCAGCTTTAGGAGGGAGGGGGGCGGGCGAGACACACACACACACACACTCATTTTTTCACACACAGACATGCATGCACGCACATCCATTAAGAGCACTCATACCATTCAAACATGCACGCACGCACCAAACATTCATTTTAAAAGATTGCACACACTCATTCTTTCACACACACACGCATGCACGCACATCCATTAACAACACTCATAACACTCAAACATGCATGCGCGCACCAAACATTCAATTAAAAACATCACAGTAATACACACACACACAAACACACTTACCTTCAGCCTCCAGGTCCCAGGAGGGTTGGGACTGCTGCCTTCCAGGTCAGCCAATGAGGGAAGGCACCAGTCCGAGCCTCGTCACAGAGTGGGATGGGGTCAGTGAGACTGCTGACCCCACCCCACTCTGTGACGAAGTGTCACTGATTGACACTCGCCCTGGGCACTTCAGGGCTTAAACTGAAGCGCCCAAGGAGAGTGTCAATTGGTGACGCTTTCCTCGTCACCCAGGGGAGGGCCTCGAGGCACCTTTGCTGAGCCGAGGAGGTCACGCCCATAGGATCTGTGACCTCCTCAGCCCAGCAAAGTTCAGCTTAGGCAGCCAGGAGTGTGCACAAATCGCGCATGTCTGCTCCTGGCTGCCTGAGCTGAACATGGAGAGTGTCTGTCAGGCTGACCTTTGTTCAGCCTGACAGACACTTTTCATGAGGGGCAAAAGGTGGCGGGGCGTGCCCCTCCGCCCTAAAGGACGGGTGGCCACTGCTCAGGAGGTCAATAGCCTTCTCACTGAGGGCTGACAGGGGCAGGGGAAGAGGTGCATGCGGCAAATGAGATGCCCACCCTCTTGGGTGAGTGGGCACAGCCAACTGGGTGGGGAGCTACAGGGAGGGCAGTGATAGAAAGGGGGGTGGTAGACAGAGATGGGGCTGTGGTGGTCCCAGATGGGTCCGCCACCGCCAGGGCGTGTCTACCGGGGGAGGATTCCGAAGACGAAGAAGTCGATCCTGTCTCCCCTGTGGCACTCTCATAGACCTCCAGGTCACTGGGTTCTTCAGTGTCAGTGGTATCAGCTCTCCAGGTCCCGTGGCCAGCAGCTTCCCCACTCAGCTGTGCCCCATCACCTTCGCCTGTCAATGCAGATGCAGAGAAACAGAGAGAGAGGTAGGGTCATCACATTTTTAACATACACATACATTACACCATACACAACAGTAACATCACATCTATGTCTAAGAAAGCCCCAGGTAGGAACCATTTAGAGCCTACATCATGTCACAACTACATACTTCCAACAATCATATATGACAACAGTCTCACCCACAACATAAGCCAACCAACTGACCACTACATCACCATCCCAATTCAGCTGTAACACAAACTATTCATGCACAAGATGATTTGGCAACATCAAAAGTCTCTCCCTATACAGATCATCACTGTGTGTCAACAAAACACCCTTAGCAAATGCCGTTAACTGACATTACAATATCATGCCTACCCCTAATCCACACTTGCCCAGTCCATCACCAGTAGTCATGTTTCATGAAAGTAATCTCATCTCACTTCAACTACAACACAACATGTTGTTTTGCAATCACATACCTAACATGTGACTCTGTCCATAACATTCACAATGTCAAATATCTCAGATGAAATCACTACATATGGCATACCCAATTAGTGAGGCTCATAAAATGACATACCGTGTCAGCAAAACATACCAACACCTTCAATATAATGGACAGTAATCATGTGCATAAAGGCCGCACACTATTCCACTATTCATGCTGAGTAGAAACCTCTACATGACAACATCAAAAAACCTACATCACTACCAGCTGTCCAGACTAGTGTAACCTAACATCTTAGGACTAAAGTAACACTGACATAAGCCACTTCTAATGCACCCATGTTTGATACATACACCTAGAGTCTAGCAAATTGACTGGCAACATATCCCATTCCACCAACATATGAATGACAACTAAAACACCTGCTACACTATGATGTTAGGGTGACATTAGCTGATCCATTACAAAATGTGTCAATACAGCCTCAAATTACCAAAGGTAAGTATGACAAAGTAGAGCCCTCAACATAAAAAGGCACAAAGTTCAAACTGACACATGATGTAGGCAAAAAACAGTGTAAAATGCACCCATGTAGGTATGGTCCTGCTCTCTGTAGCATGGGCAAAATACATGGCCTAAAGGATCAGCAGGTTAGCAACTTACCTTCTCAATACCATATTTATGGTACAAATTGTCCGAACACAAGTCAATGATATGTCCTGTACTAATGTATCATTACCATCATGCTTTCCATCATGTAGGATGTCCACCCTGATAAAACACCACATTTGCCAATGTATCGTTTAGGCATAACAATGGGGACACCTCCTCACACCTCAGAGGGTGTGTTGTAAGTATGGCATGTCAAATTCCTGATTGGGATAACACCCTCACATGATGTTTCCATCTATATCAGTACACAGGAATATATTGCCCGGTTACTCGTCTGTTAGACCCTATGTTGCACATAGAGCTAGATCCAGTAAAACAGGAATGGTCAGAAACCAAAGAGTTGGACAACTTTAGGGGGGTCAAGGTCCCATGGGCACCCCTCCCTCGTTGGGAGAATATCCTCAGCTGGACCTCTGCGGTCTTCCGGGCCCAGCGTCTCAGGTCCTCCCACTACTTCCTACAGTGGGTGCTCTGCCAGCTGTGGACCCCCAGGGTCCGCACTTGCTTGGCGATGTCACGTCAGATTCCCTTTTGTTGATGTGCATTGACCTGCACGGATGACACAGACCAAAGGAAAAAGTTATGTCCACATGCACTCAACACAAGCGGACAGAACACTTCAGTTACAGCAAGTAGGCAAACATTCCCATCCTCTCAGTTCACACTCATGCACAATTTAGCATCTGCAGGCAGCAAAACCTTCACTACTCAACATTTCAGATACAGCATCATAAACCCACACTTATCACACATTGGTATACCATTAGGCTCACCTGCCCCTCTGGTGCACATTATAGCTATTCATACAGGGGTAGGACCTCCTCCACGAGCTTGTTGAGCTCATCTGGGGTGAAGCCTGAGGCTCTATCACCTGCAGGATGTGGCATGGTAGCTCCCAGAGGCAGTACACAGCAGCTCAGGTAGTGGAGGTCTTGCTGGCAGCAGTGTCAGGAGTCAAGTGAGCAATACTGCAGAAGGTGGCAGTCACGTCCACCCCGTAGAGGACCGTCACCCCTGGCAGACATCGCCAGTGGCCCAAGTCCACCAAAGACAGCAATGTGTTCCAATAGCAATTTCTACTGCTGTTGTGACCGCCATGACGACATCCGGCGGCGGAGTTAGGCCACTTCCACATGTCCAGTACAGTAGGTCAGGCGACTGCCATTTTGAGTACATTTCATGTGTGGAAAAGTTTTGGAATCTGCGTCATGTACAATTTCCTATATCTTCTGCTAAATATCAGTTAGTACTGCCTTCAGGTTAAGTAGTCTATTTGTGCATGTCAGTAGTTAAAGCTGTGGAACAAAGGGATTTGTGGTGATAGAAATGTACACCTATTCTCAACATCCTAAAGGCGTCGTTAATGTGGAATAGGTGCTAGAAAATGTGTTTCACATGTAAACTCGTTTGGACTACTAAACACTGACAAGTACAGTTAAATATGCATGTATAGTACATTAGATAATTCAGGGAGTGTGCACCAAGAGGAGTGTCGTAGGATGCATAGCAATAAACTGTACTGTAGATGTCAGATGTTGTAACTTACCTCGACTGCAGATATGTGTTATTTGTATATGGACATATTCATAAGGTGTGCATTGTTCATGTCACATACAATATTTACATGTTTCCACATAGTTACCCTGGCATGAGGAGAGGAAGACAACCTCCAGTGTACCGCCCATTAATAGACCTGCACACCATGGAGGAGAGACATACTATACAGACATTTCACCTGAATAGGCATACAATTATGGATCTTTGAGATCAGTTGGAGCCAGATCTAGTGCCTTCCATTTGCAATCCCAATAGCATACCCCATCATTCAAGTCATGTCAGTGCTACTCTCTGATTTTAAAGGATGTACTGTGTGCATTGTTGAAACACATGGACAGCTACGTCAAGTTTCCCCAACAAGCGGATTTGGCCTATGTGAAGGCAGAATTTTTTGCTATGAGAGACACATTCCACATATGGTTGAAGTCATAGATGGCACCCATGTAGCACTGGTTCCCCCCAGTGCCAATGAACAGGTATATAGGAACATGAAAAACTACCACTACATCAACGTTCAAGTGGTGTGTTTGGCAGACCAGTACATTTCACAAGTCAGTGCAAAGTATCCAGGATCAGTCCATGATTCCTTCATCAAGCAGAACAGCAATATCCCACAAGACTCTACACTGAGAGGGCCTGCCTGGTTGGTATGATAAATTTGACACGTGTGTTTGCAAAGTTTATCTCCTGCTATCACAATTGTGCATGTCCTTGACATATGTTTGTGTTGTTCTACCAATGTCCTCACAGGGGACTCTGGCTATCCAAACCGTCCTTGGTTGTTGACACAAGTGAGGTACCCAACCACGCCAGGGAAAATCCGCTACAATGAGGCCCACGGAAGAACAAAGCATGTTATGGAGCAGACTTTTGAGCTCCTGAAGGCAAGATTTCACTGCCTGGACATATCAGGAAGAGCCCTCCTCTACTCAGCCAACAAGGTATGTCAAATAATTAGTAATATCCTAACAAATGGCAGCGGGCTGTTACTTGATGCACCTAACCCCTACTTCTCCTTGTATATTAGAAATTCTAAAATAAAAAATTGTGTGCACTCATACCCACACCTGCTGCCAAGGTGTATTCATTGAGACAAGGAGAAAATTACAACAATACAAATAATGATGATGCACCACAGTAAACTGCATCAGAAAGTCCAATTCTTTAGTTTGAATTCATTGGAATCTTCTCTTTGTTCTTTTTTATTTCTTAAAGCAGCACATATTCATAGCATAGCAAACAGCCAATGTGTTTTGTCCTTTAAAAGAGGACTTCTCCAGGGCTATTCAGTCCTTTCCATTTCAGTTCTCCATATTCAGAAAATATAATCCATCTTGCAATAATATCATAATCCTCCACTGTCAGCACCTTCATTAGCACCCAACATAGTAAAAGCAAACCTCACTCCAGTCATCAACAGAACATTATGTTATGTTGATGACTGGAGTGAGGTTTGCTTTTACTATGTAAGGTATGTCAAATAATTGTTGCCTGCTGCATGCTCCACAACCTTGCCCTGAGATGTCAGATTGCATTCCTACCAGATGTAGGGGAAGCAGCAGACCCTGTGGGTGCAAATGCAAATTTGCCAAAGGATGATGAGCCAGATGAAGATGAAGCTGGAGACTTCAGGGCAGATCTCATCAATCAGTACTTCAAATGACTCAAGATATGTGATGTCTTCTTGATGCTGAGCTTCCAGTTTGTAACCTAGAGTTGAGGAGCAGCAGGTCACCTTTTCTTTTACCATCATCTATGAGATTTTAGGTAGCTCCAAAGCCAATGAGTGAGTTGTGCATGCAGTTCGAAATTTAGTATTGTGTACAGAACAGAGTGGTCTACAGTGTCATGTTTTGTTAATGCACATGCCAAGTCACGCTTGTGGACATGACTTGGCTGAATTGATGTATGTTTTCTGCTATGTCCTATCACTTATCTCTGTCAATCACAGATTTGCAGAGTTCCAGTTTGTAACTAACATGGCCAGACTGTCAGGACAATGTGGTTGAAAATATTCTACGTGTTGTTTGCATATCTAGCAATACATGTGTGTAGATGTAGTACACACCTGTTTTGGAATCTGTCCATGTTGCAATCCCAATGTAATGAGTCTCTTGCTGATAAAGTCCATTTGTGGTGTCCATAACAAAGGTTGAACAATACAGAGGGACATATTGATACTAGAGTGGCATGCATAACAGTTGTACATGGTTGATAAATGACACTTACACAGGACCTGTGTTTAAGTGTGATTTATTGTGGACAGTGAAACAATATGTGTGATTAGTAACTAAAAAAACACAAAATAAACAGTGAAGGGTTCAGTCATGGTGGCTGAAATCATCAGGGTAGCTGCTACCATTAGGAAACACAAGTCCAGTGTTGCTGCACCATAGGAAAATGGAGTTTACAGAACAGTCAACAGGGTGTATCTGGGGCACACAAGGGTAACCCGTCAGGAGAGGTTCACTTCCTGGCAGTGGGTTTGGTCTTGGCATCTGCTCCTCCTGGATGTCTGGGTGGACATCCATGTTTGTGGGGGGTTCCTCTTCTACAGAGGGTGGAGTATCTAAGGCATGTCCTTCCCCTGGCAGGGCCTCAATTCCACTAGCAGCCATAGATGTTGAAGGGCCTGATGACTCATTATTAGTGGAAGAGGCCTGATGTTGTGGCAGACCTACTCAGGGAAGTGTTGATGTCCCTCAGCACCCCAGGAATGGAAGCCAGGACGGCAATTTGTGCCTGCCACTGCTGCATGACTTCCTGGTGGTTGTCCCTCTGCAGCTTTTGGATGTCCCCCATCATCGTGATTACCTGGCCCATCACGACTTGGGAATTTGGTAGGCTCCCAAGACTTGGGAGATGGTTTCCTGGTCAGTATTGTCCCTTTGAGCCCCCCATCCTCTAGCCCACAGCATCCCTACCATGCAAGCTGGCACAGTGTACCCACTCCCAGTGGTGGCAGGACCATCATTGTCAGCGGTGACAAGAGGAGACTCAGGTATCTGTACTGTGAGGCGCACAATGGATGAGACAGTCCTTGGAACACAGGTTCGGGGGCAAATGGTTATCTGTGATGTTGATGCAACAGGGCTGGTGGAGTTGATGTGGGGAGGGTGAGGCTGACAGCTGTTGACTGACCTGGTGTCCCTGATGGGCCAGCTTTGTCTTCAGTGTCCACACATCCAGGGGTATTGTCCTCACTGGGGCCTTCATGCAGAGGGGTAGTGACAGTCTCTGGTATCCTGTCCATGGTGGCAATGGCAAGGTTACCTTTGGGAAAAGTGGAACACAGAGTTGCTGTTAAATTTGGGGTATTATTTAAGTTGTGTGAGATGCAGACAGTGCGTTAACATGATCCCCAGAAATGACAATGACAGTAATTTCAGTACCATACACCATGCTTATAGCTGTTGAAATATGTTGGTAGTGATTGGACTGCTGATACCATCTTGTGTTGTCTGATTATTGACACGGGTCTTTGTTGCCTAGTGAAGTGTCTGAAATGATACATGGCACAAAAAAGAGCTGTACAATGCACAATAGTGTCAGAGTAGGGACACAGTATGTAATAAGCAATAGACATTGACCTGTAACTGGATATACTGCATGTGTATCCACTTTGGCATCTAGATTTCCAACCCCGGTGAGTACATTTCGATCTTAGGAATCTTTACTCTAGGGGCATTAGGATTGGGCACTCAGCTATAGCTGTGTTTTGCTTGTGATGATAGTGGGAGCGGGCCATTGCATTGCTGCCATTGGCATTAACTGTTCCACACTTGCACATACAAGATGGGTTAGTTTGGTACTTAGTTTCACATGCATGACATCTCACATTTGGTGCACTGCTCAGGTTTTCACGATGGTGGGATATTGGATTCTGGGAGTAGTAGTGCTTTGAGTTGCACAGTACTGCACATGCCATTTCCAAGGGCTATGGAGTCAGATGAGTTTAGTGGACATGGGGCATGGTAGAGAGGGGTATTAGGACATTTGTACAGAGGTGTAGTGGGTGGTATGTTAATTGAAGTGGGTTAAGGTGGCGAGGGAGCATGCATGACATGACAATTGGGTGACATGGATTTTGTTAGGACTAACCCGACTCCACTCCCCCAGGTATTCCTGTCAGGCCCTCAGGATGCAGTATGCCCAAGACCTTCTCCTCCTAAGATGTAAAAGTATGGGGAGGAGGTGGGGGCCCACAGCCAGTCTTCATTACCGCCATCTGGTGCCTGGAGGCCATGGAACGTACCTTCCCCCTTAGGTTGTTCCACCTCTTCCTGATGACCTCCATTGTGCGTCGACAGCAGCTTACAGAATTGACCCTGTTGACTATTCTTTGCCACAACTCCATTTTCCTGGCAATTGATGTTTGCTGGACCTGTGCTCCGAACAGGTGTGGCTCTACCCTGACAATTTTGTCCACCGTGACCCTCAACTCATTATTCGTGAAACGTGGGTGTTTTGTGGGGACATGGTAGTGGTGGTGAAGATGGTGTGGCAGTGTTCAAAGAAAAAGGCTGCAGAAAAAGGTAAATTGTGAGGTGTAGGTGCCATGATGTGAGTGGATGACGGTTGTTGTGGATTGTGTGTGGTAGTATATTGTACAGGTGTGTGATGTGTGCGTAGTGAAATGTATATAGGTGCCTAGTCTTGCTTTTTGTATCTCTCTAAAATATTGGTTGTCTGTGGCTGTGTGTGGTGTCCTGTTTGCAATGGATTGTAGGTTGTGTAGGGGTGTGCTATATAATGCAGTGTGTAGGTGTGTCGGGGTGTGGATGTGTGTCAGGTGTGGGGTATTCAAACTATCCAATGTGGTGTTGTGTTCAGTGTGATGTGAGTTGAGAACGCTGCGGTTAGAACCACCAATGGTTTTCTGTCACGGAAGATCCGCTGTCATGATTTGTGGATCGTAATCTTATAGGTGGAATTTTGTCAGGCTGGTGGTGCTGGTGGTGGAGCCACCTCTTTTCTGTCCTCCATTGTCCTGGCGGTTTTGGAAATTTTGCTGCTTTTTAGCGGGCTTCACTGTGAGACTTAATACAGCAGTCGAATTACCGCCAACATGGCGGTCTTTGGGCGTCCGACACCTCGGCAGTCTTCCCAAAAGACTGCCAAACTCGTAATAAGAGCCTATATGTTGAATTATTTTTCATCCATCTCTTCTCAATTTGGAAGCACTCTTCAGGGTTATTTATGCAAATATTGAATTATTTCCTCTTCTATGAGACTTCATTCAGTATTTCTCTCAGCCATACATAAGTATAGTTTGCAAGAACTTTCTATCTCTCATAATACACAGATCTGCTGGGCAAATGTCATTGACATTAAAACTATTCACAGGCAAAGGGCTTGGACATTAGTCTGCAATAAAAGTCAAATAACCCATACTGTTCAGGTATTACTATGCTTTTTGACTTCCTTGTTTACTATCAATTTATGCATTGCTGAAATTCTCGGACACTTGTCTTCATCATAATGACCTTCTTGACTGTTCCCCATTAATATTATTCCTTCTAGGGCACCATTTTCTCATTTTTTATAGGCAACATTAGGAAATTTAAACTGTCTTCTCATCAGGGGGTACCTTCCAATAGGAAGCCAATTTTATCCTCAGTGACAGATAATCATTGTAGGAAAGTACCCTCTTTCTTGGCATGGTTACCCCCATTTTTCTACCTGTTGTCAGTGTGTTTGACTGTGTTCACTGGGATCCTGATAACCAGGACCCCAATGATTATGCTTTCTCCCTTCAAACTTGGTAACTTGGTTATTTACACCCCACATTTGGCATACTGGTGCCCCCATGTAAGTTCCTAGTGTGTGGTACCCAGATACCCAGGGCATTGGGGTGCCAGGGGATCCCCATGGACTGCAGCATGTATTATGCCACCCATGGGAGCCCATGCAAAGTGTATCGCCAGGCCTGCCATTGCAGCCTTCGTGAAAGAGTGCATAAACCCTTTTCGCTACAGGTCACTGCACCAGGTCACAATAAGTCACTCCTATGGCAGGCCCACCTAGCCCAGAGGGCAAGGTACAAGTACCTGTGTGTGAGGGCACCCCTGTGCTAGCAGAGGTGCCCCCACAAACCCAAGTTCCATTTTCCTGGACTTCGTGAGTGCAGGGATGCCATTTTAAGCGTGTACTGGACATAGGTCACTACTTATGTCCAGCTACATAATGGTAAATCTGATCCTAGGCATGTTTGGTATCAAACATGTCGGAATCATCCCCCAGTACAGTTGCCAGTATTGGAAGTATGATTCCATGCTCTCTGGAGGCTCCTTAGGGACCCCCATTATTGTTCCTACCAGTCTTCTAGGGTTTTCCGGGCAGCCCAAGCTGCGGCCACCCCTCAGACAGGTTTCTGCCCTACTGCTGCCTGAACAGCTCAAGCCCAGGAAGGCAGAACAAAGGATTTCCTTTGGGAGAGGGGGGTAACACCCTCTCCCTTTGGAAATAGGTGTTATATGGCTTGGGAGGGGTAGCCTCCCAAGCCACTGGTATGCTTTAAAGGGCACATTTGGTGCCCTCCGTGCATAAACCAGTCTACACCAGTTCAGGGACCCTCAGTCCCTGCTCTGGCGTGAAACTGGACAATGGAAAGGGGAGTGACCACTCCCCTGTCCATCACCACCCCAGGGATGGTGCCCAGAGCTCCTCCAGAGGGTCCCTGGGTTCTGCCATCTTAAATCCAAGGTCGGCAGGGACCTCTGGGAGCATCTGAGTGACCAGGTCAGGCAGGTGATGTCAGAGCACCCTCCTGATAGATGGATACCTGGCTAGGTGACCAATCTCCCTTTCAGGGCTATTTAGGGTCTCTCTCTTGGGTGGGTCCTCAGATTTGGCTTAGAAGATTCCAGGAGGACTTTGACTTCTAGCCACTGGAACCGTGACTGAACCTTCCAGGAACCGACAATTTGCATCCATGACGAAGGCTCTGCTTGCAACATTGTTTCCACAGCTCCTTCTAGTTTATGCAACATTTCCCTGGCTGGGCATCCTCTGAGGGCAGTAAGTCTTCAGTCTGCATGAGAAGGAAGAAGGACTCTCCCTTGGAGTGAAGGAGTCACTCCCCTGCATCCGCAGGCACCAACTGCAACAACGACCGACTGCGTGGATCTCCTCTCATCCTGAGCTGCATGGATCCTGCATCAAGTGTGGTGGTCCAGAGTAGACCTCTTGGTCCACTCTGCTAGCTATTCAACTTTGGTGGAGGTAAGCCCTTGCTTTCCCACACAGGATAGTACCCCAGAGCACCACATCTCTTGCAGCTACCAAGGCTTATTGGCATCTCCTCCAAGGGATCTTCAGGCTCTGTGTAGCCCCAGCACTCCTTCCTGTGACGCACAGCCCTCTGTGTGCTTCTCCTGCCGCGTGGGACCCTTCTCCAGTTGTGCTGCGTTGGCTCCTCTGCATCTTCTGGTTCCTTGTCCAGTGGGTCTCCTGTGGGGGCTGCCTCTTCTTCTGTGGACTCTCTGTCTTGCTGAGGGTCCCCCTCGGAATATCCGTGTGGGTTGAGTCCTCCTGGACCTTGCTGGTCCCCAGCAGCTCCATTTTTGCTTCACTGTGACTTCTGCCTTTGCCAAGGCTTGTTGGTGGCTCTTCCACGCCACTGACCAACTGCAATCATCCATCCGGTGTAAGACGTCAACTGCATCCTCTAGGAACTCTCCACCTGCTCCAGGGCTGCATTCCTGACCGTCTTCGTACTACAGTCGACCAACTTCTGCAACCACAGCTGGGTGGGTGGTAGCTCCTGCTCCCACTGGACTCTTCTGTGACTTCTGGAGGTCTTCCTCTCCAGGAATCCACTGCTAGTTTCTTGCAGTCTTGTTTGGGTGTTGCATTTTCTTCTTTTCCTTCCTTTTGGGTGGTTTGGAGAAAATCCAGTAATTTACTCCTTTCCTCCTGGTTGCTGGGGGGGCACTGTGGTACTTACCTTTGGGGTTTCCTAGTACCCCCAGCTCCCCTATACATATTCCACTTATCCAGGTAGGGGTGCTGCATTCACACTCCAGTTGTTTAGTATATGGTTTGGGCTCCCCCTAGGGTCACTATTGTCCCTTGTCACTATTGCATTTGCACTGTTTTCTATCACTTCCGATGCCTATTGCTGTTTACTAGTGTACATATCTAGTGCGGTACTTACCTCCTGTTGGAGGGAAGCCTCTCTAGTACTTGTTGGTAATTGTGCCACTAAAATAAAGTACCTTTATTTTTATAATACTGAGTTTTTTCTTGCATGTGTGTAAGTGCTGTGTGACTACAGTGGTATTGCATGAGCTTTGCATGTCTCCTAGATAAGCCTTGGCTGCTCATCCACAGCTGCCTCTAGAGAGCCTGGCTTCTAGACACTGCCTGTACTACACTAATAGGGGATACCTGGTAGAAGGTGTAAGTACTTCAGGTACCCACCACACACCAGGCCAGCTTCCTACAATCATCCTGCTCCTGATCTTATGCCTTCCCCTAGTCTTAAGATACCCTTCTCATCCCCCTCCTCGTTGAAGATCCCTATCACTGCATCTGCAAAAAGGGTGTCAAACAAAACGTGCCTTTTCAAGTGAAATCACTCTCACCTATTTTGCGAGAGCTCTTGATAGATGAAATAAGAGCTTTGTGTCCTTTTGTTGAAGAGACCAACATGCGCAAAATCTAGATGACAAATTATGTCATATGGAGGAAGGAGTCTCATCAATGGAACAATGGATTAGCAATGTTCAAGATGACACAAATAAAATTGCAGTCTTGGAAAAGAAGGTAGTACATCTAAAGATGCAAACGGGAGATTTAGAAAACAGAAATAGGCAAAATAATATTGGTATTTATGGTCTTCCAGAAGGACTTGAAGGTAATGACTCCATCCCTTCTGGGACAAAAAGAGATAATATGGATTGCTGATTTATTTTGTGATGCTGCACCACGATCCTTTCTTCAGTATCAGACATCATTTAATTGTCACCGCACATTCCTGCCTAAATTTTTTAACCTATGTTGTTCTTTTTCCTGTTTGATACTATTTTAAGTTATACATCAATAGCATCGACAATTGTGGCTGTGTATAGATGGTGCGCACTTCCAAAATTTCTGCTGACATCTATGTGCAAAGTTCATGGCAAGAAAGTCTTAGTCGAAAGAGGGAGTGCTCGAGTGGTTAAACACCCAGCCACAGGGTGTGTATGCTGTCACCTTGGAAAAGTCACAGTACATATATGAAAAGAAGAAAAACCACGGCACATCGCAGAAACGTAGTGAAATCCATTTATTCCTCTGTGGTGTCTCAGGAAACAAGTCACCTGATCCAGTAAAACACACTAGGCATGATGTCTGAAAGCCAATACAGTTCTCATGAATGAAAGGAAACAGCTGACACGTGTTTCGTCAGGATTGACTTTTTCAAGGCTGTGAACATATACAGATGGAATGCGTCAGTCACAAAAATTGTTGATAAAATCAAAAAATAATGAAAGATTCAATTCTAGTGTGAGCTGGAGATAAACCCAAGTATTGTGAATTAAAATGAGAGGCCCGGTACCGCAAGTTAATAGTGTACTATATATGTGCCACGAAAGGAAACATGCCCTACTATAACGCCCATAAAGGTAAAGACATTCCAGTGATAGTAAAAACATGTTGTGTTGGCAACAAGAATGCCAGTGCAAATGTGAGGACAAATGTATAAATAGACAGAAAGCCGTAAAAATTGCATAAAACCAGAAAAGAGATACCATAGCTAGTGCCCAAAATTTACAGATTCCACCCGCGTTCTGTGTGGAGATATAGTAGTATGTGCAAACAAAATGTGTCCAGAATCGAGGCACAAATGCATGTACGAAAAAGAGGGAAAACAGACATACCTCCAAAATTATGGAAGTTTTCAGATGTATTGAAAGGCTCCAATTCTCAATGATGTTAAAAAATATATATATCTTAGCATGAGTTATAGGAAAGTCCAAAGAACATGGTAAGTCTGAAATATAAAAAAGAAAATAAGACAAAAGGAGAAAAGGAAAAAGACCCATGCCAAGAGGGTGATACGGAATAATTAATGAACATGGCTCTAAAAAGTAAATTATCAAAGTCTGGAACAATTTAATGATGTCAAAAAGTTATTATACTCAGAGCGAGAGGGACAGGTATTACCCATCTCCCTTAAAAAGAATTTATGTTGCCCTGTTATCGATACTACAGCTGGCCATGAAAAACAAATAACGTGCAATTGCACTGCCAGCTCCAGCTATCAGGCAGAAAGATGTCATGTAAGCATGAAAGACCATATAACACAAGTGTGTTTAAAAAATGAGAAGGATATTATATAGTTAATTAAGTAAGGCGAACAAAGAAAAAGAAACGGCCCGCTCTCTAAAGCATAAGCCATTCTCAGAGATGCTATATGCTAAAAGCCATTGCAATACTATGATGTGGAACTTGGTAATCTATGAAAATTGATGCAACGCGAATACGCAATAACCGCAAGGACAAGGGAAAAACAAGCGCCCAGCCGCTTGTACGGTTGTGTGCTGACTCACCATGTCAATGGAGACCGCTGTGATTATAAAAGCGTGTCTCCAAAAGGGGTCTGAAAAAAGTATAGGCAAGAGTCCTCTTACCTTTATGAGGCCTGACGTTTAGTCAGTCTGTGAGCGGCGTCACATCTGAAACGCGCGCCGGTGCACAGCTGCTTTTTAAGTTCGAAAGACTAGAAATGGAAAGCAGACTCAAAACGTCCCATTTTAAGTTAGTCTGATGAAACTAGTCCACAAATTCATAATAATAATTTACTGCATCTTATGTTGGCTTTAGCTTTCCAACAAATTACAATTAATTGGAGATTTTATTCTAACATTGCATATAAGGCTTGGTGGCACAATATTTGTCATTATCATAGAGTAGATACAGCTTTGCTTCTCTGTCTTTTCCACATGTAAATAGAGTGTTATGTTAGTTGCCACTGACAAATTTTCTAGTTACTGTTGTTCAAAAACAAACGAATTATATGTCTTCAGAACATTTTGAAAACCCCATAAGATGTCAAATTCTCTGCATATGTCCTAGGTCTAGTTCACCTTATTAACCTTTTCCCTTGAATGTTTGCACTAAATATTGCACATTTAGGGGCATATTTATACTCCTTTTGCGCCGGATTTGCGTTGTTTTTTTTTACGCAAATCCGACGCAAAACTAACTCCATATTTATACTTTGGCGTTAGACCCGTCTAGCGCCAAAGATCTTGGAGTTTGCATCATTTTTTAGCGTGGACACCTTCCTTGCGTTAATGATATGCAAGGTAGGCGTTCCCGTCTAAAAAATGACTCTGAGGCATGTGCGCCGTTTTTACACTCCCGGGCAAATATGACACCCGGGAGTGGGCGGGTCAAAAAAAATGACGTCCAGCCGCTTTAGTGTAATTTTTTAACGCCTGGTCAGGGCAGGCGTTAAGGGACCTGTGGGCTCGGAAGGAGCCCAGAGGTGCCCTCCCATGCCCCCAGGGACACCCCCTGCCACCCTTGCCCACCCCAGGAGGACGCCCAAGGATGGAGGGACCCATCCCAGGGAACTTAAGGTAAGTTCAGGTAAGTATTTTTTTTTTTGTGGCTTAGGGGGGCCTGATTTGTGCCCCCCTACATGCCACTATGCCCAATGACCATGCCCAGGGGACATAAGTCCCCTGGGCATGGCCATTGGGCAAGGGGGCATGACTCCTGGGGCGTGGCCAAGATGGCGACCGGAGCAGTTGTGTAAAACACAGCTCCTTCGCCCAGCCCGCACAATTATCCTGCCATCGCGGCCCTTGCCCCCTCCTGGGGCAGGGGGGAGTGTCCGTTCGAGAGACCCCGTAGAGCGGCTCCAACAATCGGGACCGGGAGCGCCGCGATCCTGAAGAAGCAGAATAAAAAACGCCGTTGAGGCCCGCGCTTACCTAGCAGACCTCGGCGTCTGCCTGGCCCAGCTGAACGGGGCGGCGCTCCGGACGCGCCGGAGCTGTTACCCGGACCCCGTCATCAGTAACGAGGTGAGGGCTTGACGCTGCGACCCCGCCGCGAGGGTCGGAGCCATCCGCTAGCCTGCGTGGGGCTGCCTGGCGCGCACGGGGCCGGCTGAGCCCTCTCGTGCATAGCCCTGCCTCAATGCACGGTGCGCCGGAGCGCGCCTGATTAGTCCGATTTCCTTTTACCTGCTGGCAACCACTGAGCTCCCGCGCTCCGCCCTGAGGCACTGCCCTACAACCGAGATCTGCAAAGCACAATATAGAAGCTGTTGATGGGCCGGGAGGCAGCCCGAGTAAAAGATATTACCGAACACTTGCAAAAACGGAAGCCGCCATTTTGAGAGCCTCAGACCTAGCTGGGAGTGTGTTCTTATAGCCCAGGAATACCGCTTCTACCCAACGTCATTACCCTAAACTCCACTGCACCTCCATAGAGCATTAGGGAAGCCAATCTGGATGAAACCAATGTAGCTGGTGCAACGGTGCTACGCCAGTGACAGTGTAAATCGCGCACGTATTACTGGGCCGCAAGCAGGGCAGATAAAAACATTAGTAGTGTCTCCTGGCGATACTTCCCGAGCTGGTGCTTTATAATACGCACAAACACAGCCCCTGCATGACCTGAAAGCGCCAAATATACGCCTCCTCAGCACCACTATATCCGGCTGACACTGCTAACTGCAACTTCTTTAAACAGCTGGCTAACACTTCTAGCTGCTCCTCCCCCAGTTAATCGCCAGTCGCAAGATCCGTTTGACCGGCTTGTCACATCATCAGATTTGGTAGCTTTCATCGGAGGGTCCTTCAGTGTAATACTAACTTACAGACATTGCCGCATCTCTCAAATGGTGAAACCAAAGACCATCCGTGCACCTCTTGCCAAAATGGATCATACTACAACACCTCCTCTGGAAAATCATCCCAAGGCACAATCAACACTACAGAAGTTGGAACTAACCTTGCAATCACATACTTCACAATTTGAGAAAATCCTACAAGCTATTCTAGACACTAAGACCACCTTGGAAGCCAAAATAGACTCGGTAACAGAAGAACTCAATATTCTTCGCACTGACCAACACGCTCTAGCTGATAGAGTATCTGAACTTGAAAAAGACACGGCGTCCTTACCCAGCTCTATGAAAGACATGCAACTACAGCTAACGCAGCTGTCAACAGAAGTTGATCTCTTAAAACGTAGAACAGAAGATGCAGAAGGGAGGTCTCGCCGTAACAATATACGCCTAGTGGGATTCCCTGAACGCGCAGAGGGCTCAAGCGCGGAACTGTTTATTGAACAATGGCTCATAGATACAATCCTTAAAAACAAAATCCCTAAGTTCTTCTCGGTTGAACGTGCACACAGAATCCCAGGCAGGCCTCCAACACCTGGTTCGCAACCACGCCCTCTGATAATAAGACTCCTTAACTACCGCGACAGAGATCTTATCCTTCAATTATTCCGCAAATCAGACCCAGTGTGCTACGAAAATGCTACGATAACAGCTTATCCAGACTTCACAGCAGAAGTGCAAAAAAAACGCAACTCCTTTTACTGAGTTAAAATATGCCTTCGCAAACATGATATCAAATATGCACTGATGTTCCCAGCCAGACTTCGGATACAGGATGACTCCCGCTCTCTCTTCTTCACCACCCCGGAAGATGCCTGGACCTGGCTACACGCCAAGGGCTTGGCGGACCCGTTAGACGCAAGCACTCAAAACGACAATAGATCCCTCTCCACGCCATACCGTAAACAACGCAAAAGACAGGGATCCAGACCCTCACCTGAGCAGGCAAAATCCGAGCGCTCTCGGCTCCTTCGTACGACATCCAATTTTGTCAATGCTCCCACCGCCGCTCTACCTCTGCAAACGGAAACTGAACAGGAACAAGATCTTAACTCTGACTCAACTGAGTCCACATGTGGTCCGCTTCTTACACCACGCACAGCGGACGACATCTGATGTATGCACGACCTGGCTCACTCACTGCCTAAAAGCCTCATCATAGCTTCTTCGTGGCTTCTATACGCAGTCCTGCAGTCAACAGGTGCCCCCCGCCCGCCGCGCTTCGCCTTTTTAAACCATGTGTAACCCGGGCAGGGTAAGACTGGACCTTTGCATCAACGTTATCTGGCACCCCCCAGCTCCATATGGACAATTACCTCACACTGGAACTTTCCGGTATTGTTTTTTTATATGTTAATAGCTTATTTGTTTTGTGTCACTGTAGTGTGCATCTTCCCATTAGGAGTAGGGATCTATGGTAGGCGTGCCAAGCATAAAAGCAGTAGCAGATACACAAGCAACGCCAATTGCAGCAACAATTACACAGCTCGCAGCTTATCTCTTGATAGCTGGCCAATCGCAGCGACTGAGTCCCATTATAAAGTTAATATAGGGTCACCAGATAATTATAATTCCAATTATGTAATGCACATAAACAACAACTATGGCCACTCACAAGCACCCAGGTACCCTAAAATATAAAACACTCACATGGAACGTTAAGGGTATGGCAAATCCTCGGAAGCGCCAAAGGGTTCACGCCTTTCTCACAAGACATCAAATAAACATAGCTCTGCTACAAGAGACACATTTCACCAAATCTATCCTAGACACCACACGTTCAAAATGGAAGGGGCAACTATACGGCACCACTTTTTCGTCCTTTGCTCGCGGAGTGGCCATCTGGATAGCACCCAATGTCCCGTTTGTACCTTCCCGCACGCAATGTGACCCGACCGGTAGATATGTAATATTGGAAGGTGCTTTAGACGGGACCTCATTAGACCTGGTCGCATTATACTCCCCAAACACGAACCAGCGTGACTTCTTGTCCACGTTAGCTACTGGTAATCTCAGCGACCCTACATTGGAATGCATATGGGGAGGCGACTTTAATAGCGTTCCGGACACTCAAATGGATCGTTCATTCCCCCCACTTATAGCAGCCCCCGCCAATCGCGCGTCAGAATCTTTGGCGCAATGGGCATCGAACAATGGCCTAAGTTATATATGGAGGGTGCATCACCCCACTCACCGCGAGTACTCTTATTTCTCCCCAGTTCATAAACTGCATACCAGGATAGATATATTCTTTGTATCCGCCACTGTTAATCACAAAATATGCTTATCTGCATATTTAGCACGCACGATCTCAGACCACAACCCATTGTGTTTGACATTGGCATGGGGACACATACACACTCGTATACCAACATGGCGGCTGCAACCAGAAGCCCTCCTAGATCCTCCTTTTCAAAAAGATATCTCCAAAAGTATAACCGATTATTTTCTATCAAATAAAAATACAACATCATCCCGTGCTATAGAATGGGATGCTCATAAAGTGGTGATAAGGGGTCACTGCCTTTCGGCCACGGTTGGGGTCAGAAAGGTACTCATTAATGAATTACAAGACTTAGAAACAAAGCTTCGTAACGCAGAAAATGCAAATGATAATAGTGAATCTGCACTAACAACACTGCACTTGCTTAGGACCTCTCATAAGGAGTTAGATAATAGATTGAGCAAACACGATTACAGACACTATATGACCAGACAACACGCTGAAGGCGACAGATCTGGCAGACTATTAGCTTGGCTGACTCGACAATCACCACAATCAACACCCATTGGTGCAATACGCTTAAACTCTGATACGATCGTTAATACCCAGGCAGGCATAAATGACGCCTTCTCCACATATTACCGGACCCTCTATACGTCCCCTCCACAACCTCCAGAACAACATATTATCAACACTCTAAGCCTGGTCCCCAAGTGTCAACTTATCCTTGATAATATTGCTGCACTCGACGGTCCCATCACTATTGAAGAGTTGCGTCTTGCATTATCACAAATGGCACGTAATAAAACACCTGGCTCTGACGGCCTGCCGATAGAATATTACAACTCTCACGCTGCCCATTTATTACACCCACTCACAGAAGTATTCAACGAAGCACACAATAAACTACAATTGCCGGACTCAATGCGCGAAGCACTGATAGTCGTCCTCCCAAAATTGGCCGTGACCCTTTAGATGTCAAATCATATAGACCGCTCTCCTTGCTGAATACAGACTGTAAATTACTAGGGAAAATACTTGCAAACCGTCTTCTCCCCTATCTACCGGCTTTAATACACCATGATCAATCAGGCTTCATTCCTGGCAGAAGTACTTTCCTGAACATTAGGAGACTCTTACACATAATACATAGTAATACAAACTCGGAAGCAGTGGCCCTATCTCTAGACATAGAAAAGGCATTCGACACACTCAGCTGGAACTATCTTCTACACACACTCAAAGCATTCGGCTTTGGTGCCGGCTTCACTAACTGGATTAAAACGCTTTATTCTAGGCCCACTGCTCTGGTTAAAAATGGACGCATTATCTCTGAAGCATTTCCTATAGGCAGAAGCACCAGACAAGGCTGCCCACTATCTCCATTGCTGTTCGCTATTGCTATGGAGCCACTAGCGATTAAACTTAGGAGTTACGCACACATATGGGGTATCCCGGAAGCTAACACCCACCACATTATATCTATGTATGCGGATAACGCCTTAATATATCTGCGCGACCACTCGGCTTATCTGGCTGAGGTCTTGCAGTTATTGGACTCCTTCGCTGTCGCCTCTGGTTTACACGTCAATTGGTCCAAATCAAGTGTATTCCCGATTTCTCCGTCCCCGGTAGCACACCATATGTTATTGCCGCAATACAAACTACCCTGGTCACACATAACTTTTAAATACCTGGGGGTGCAGATTAATCACTCCATCACGGATCTAAAAGAAGGAAACATAGACAGGGTCCTTGGGTCCGTTCGTGGCTTGATACCCTTCTGGAGTTCACTTCCCCTATCTCCAATGGGCCGAGTGGCAATAGCCAAAATGCTCATCCTTCCAAGGTTTCTATATTATTTTACAGCACTTCCGTTGTGCTTACCACGTTCCTTTTTTCATAAGCTGCAATCAGTACTAACGGATTTACTCTGGGGTAAAGACAGACGCAGAGTAGCGCTGTCAATTACACAACATCCGTTGGAGATGGGCGGATTAGGAATGCCTAACTTCGAAAGATATTATACAGCAGCCCAATTATCATGGCTGTCTAAATTGTTATGCGACACTCCGTCAGCTGAAAGTAGGATGTTACAGTCACATATAGCACCACAGAAGTTGTTACTCTCGATACTAACCAGCACCCCCCACACATCTCCTAGACTAATATTACTAGAGGTAGCCCGATTTTGCTGGCGTAGATATGTCCAAACAAAGTCTACATCTTCCCTCTACTCGCCTCTGTTTCCACTACTCCAATTACCGGGCATTCAAGCCCTGTCAATGCACCATGATACACGTGAAATGAACACGCTCCTACTGGGCGACTTATATTCTAGCTCCGTGTTGCGCACCTTTACCGAACTGGCGGCAGCAGGCATTATACAGAAAGGGGCCTTCCTAACATTTAATGCCATAAAGCTGCTGCTCAGTGATATTTGGGGCACAGGAGACTCAGAACCTCCCGAGTCCTCGCTGCTCACCACTATATTAACCATTGGCAGCTCAAAGAGCATTATTACCATATTATATAAAGCATTGCTCGGAGCAATATGCACAACACTGCCACACGCAAAGGCTCGATGGGATGCTGTCCTTCCTACCCCATTACCACAGAAGACTTGGATTACTGCCCTTGCAACAATCAAATCAATATCTCGCAATCCTCGTCTGCGGTACACTCAATTTAATTACCTCCACCAATCATATCTATCGCCAGCCCGCATTCAAAAAATCTACCCCAATACAACACCAAGCTGCCCTAGATGCGCTACACCAGCAGCTGACTTCTACCATATGGTTTGGAGTTGCCACCCAATAAACTCGGCCTGGCAACGAGTGACTGAGGTCACAGCAGAGATCTCCTCTCACACCCTAGTGCCCACTCCTGACTCCTGCCTACTTGGTATAAGACGTCGCACTAAAGCAGACAAACATACGCAAAGATTCATTGACCTGGCATTCGTAGTGTATAAACGCTTGATAGCAATACATTGGAAAGCTCCACACGCTCCCTCTCACGCGACATGGCTACGTGACTTACATAGCCGATCTCAAGCTGAAGCCCAGACACTTCACCTGCTACAACATAGAGGCCTTATCCTAGATGGCCCGGAGGTCTGGGATACATTTGTGGTGGCAATGGAGACCAGAGACGACATGTATCCCCCATGAACGGGTCTCAACTCACGAACATTACAGCTTGTGCTGATGCTGCTAATACCTTAGCCGCACGGCACTCACTCTGACTGTCTTTACATACACTCACTGCTAATATCCCTCTTCCTCCTCAAAAGACATTTCTCAACTGCACCCAACTACTCCCCACACGTTCATACAAGCATGAAACATACAACCACAACAGGTAAAATGCTCCTGCCCCTGAAACTGTCAACTCCACAGACACCCTCTACAGCCTGGAAGTGTTTTCTATATTAATCACGGATATCGTCAATGGTTAGCCAATCTTATTAAGCTGTAATTGTTTATCACAATAGCTTGCATGCTAAATGTTGCCGTACTCTCCTTCTATTATGCCCTTAACTCCTACGCATTATTAGGTTTAGTTGTAAAAGTTTCCCCTCCCAGCTACCCTTGTTTTCCCCTTCAATTTCCCTTTTTCCTCCTTTCTTCTTACACCTTTTGGTGTGGCAATGCTGTGTAAAATTATACAAGTATGCAAATATATCGCAAAAGAATGTACAGCTGGTAATGTTGTGTGGAATTTGTGTTTAATAAACAGATTTAAAAAAAAAAAAGGGGGCATGACTCCTGTCTTTGCTAAGACAGTAGTCATTTCAATGGGGGTTGGGAGTCAAACAAAATGGCGCTAATCGGGTTGAGGCGAAAATTTTGCCTCAGCCTGACTTGCCCCATTTTTTGGCGCCCAAGCTCCATTTTCCCCTACGCCGGCGCTGCCTGGTGTAAGTCATTTTTTTTGGCGCACACCAGGCAGCTCCGCCGGCTATCATTCCGTTAAATTTGTTGCCGCAGTTGTGCGCCAAAAAGTATAAATACGGCCCTTACTGTTGTGACTTGGTCTTCAGTTTTTATATTTTTATTTTTATTTTCTCTCCCGCCTTTTTTCGCTGATAATCCACAAAAGCTAAACAGCTTCTTGCCTTATTGACATTTTAGAACATTATCTGTTTCATCATTTACATTTATTGTTATTGTCACTCCTTGTTGTGATTCTCAATAAAGCTTATCAAAGTTAAAAACAGTGTGATGGCCGCATCTTACACTTGAAATGCCATTTCTGCCCCCTTAGACTTCTAAGTAGTTCACTCCCAGCTCTTCAGAGTCCTTTTTGAAGGGAGGTCAAATTGGACTATTAGGTACAGTTGAGGGGCAGAACGAGGAATTACAGATGGGATGGGAGAAAAAAAGGGCAAAAATAAATTCACAAACTGTGTTTTACTTAGCTTTTGAGAATGCTGCAAAGGGGCTTCAACTCATATGTGATACCAGCAGCCACCTCTGACCTTTCAGACAATATCCAGTTGCACTCTGGTGCTTGTAGTTTCGCTTTTTTACATTGTCCTTATGGTTTCAAACTCGTAACATGCAAACTGATGTTAAATAAAATGTTGAGACTAGTTGAAAGTGTCACACATGCTCTGCACCACTTGGCAGCTATGCTTTACAATTTCATACTATAGTTTATTCAGTTTCGACTCCTGTGACTACTTGTTTCATACACAAAACCGAAAACAAACTTGGTTCACATATTTTGCAACAGTTTGCTTTTTTATTTCCATGGTGAATTAAAACAAACATCCATAATGCCAAATGTTTAGTCCTTTGTTTAATGAAAACGTTTATACCAAGCTTCATTTACAGACACAATGGGCAGAGCACCGCAGGCTGCAGCCCAAGCGCCTAGAACACATAGAACAGGCATCGGGGGGCGCAACACAACGCTTCATCACACACTCAGAACAGGAACAGACAACACTCTTCCAAGCTTACCTCCCTCACAGCACAAGTACAACTCAAGAATCAGTGGTGTAATGATTGTACGGCATCCATTTTAGGACATACTCAGTAGGGAAGAGGAGTGAGGAATGAGGATGTCCTAAAATGGATGCTGTATGATTGTACCAAGTGGTCCATGAGAGCAGGGAGGGAGCCCATGGTCGCTCTTGTATTCGGACGGAGTGTAATTGTTTGATGGTGCCACATGGGGTTTCTGACCAATGGTTGCATTAACCTGTTACCAGTTCACAAATGTAAATGTACTGTTGTGAAAATACCAATAAAGTTTGTTTACAAAAAAAAGTAGCCGCACTGAAATGTTCCCTCCTCTATGTAGCAGGAACGCAATCCAGCAACGGTTCAAGCTCCAAGCCCCACGCCTCACCCCTACATAACCAGCATTCCAGGCCAGGAGCTGTACACATTTTCTCCTTATAGAATATACAAAGCTTGTCAGCAACATTGCTAGCCTCACTCCCTTACAGAAGAGACAGGTATAGCATGATAGGAGCAAAACAAGTGTATTTCTCTCATAGAAAGCAGGTCCAGTGCAAGGTTCTCCTCGCCGCAGTACAGATCTACTGCAAAGTGGTGTAAGTTTCCATTGATCATAGAGATATGGATCAGGAAACAATGTCATGTCGGTTACACACAGATGTCTGGAGCATGTGCTAAATCCACTGAGATGAATGTATGGGTGGATGAATTAGTAAATGTGTGAGTGCATCGGCTATGTTAATTCAAGTGGCATTCCATCCGTACACTCGCGATTGGCCTCCTTCTTTTCTGGGTTCACTTGTGCGGCTGTCACCAGTGCTTCGGTCATATCCTGCAGGTAGTTCTGTGGTCAGTCTGAATCCTGCTGCCACTGCTGTAACTCCTGCAGTTGACATAACATTATCTCGCCAGTCCAGCTGATGTTACTGTACACAAATCCTACTGTTGTTACTTAGTTCAGTTACTTCCTACTACATCTGTCAGTCACGCTGCTGCCTCTGCCTGTCATGCACGATGCAGTCATCCTCTGCTCTTCCATCTGTCATCTTCGGGCTTGGTTGAAGCAGACAAAACGCCTATGTCTTTTATTGGCAGTATGCTACACAGAGCCCACGAGGACAGCACAACTTCAGGGATCCATACATAGATATTTCCTACATTCATTAGAATATGGCCCTGCCAGCAGATCTCTGAGCTGGGTGCTCCCATTAGCGACAGGCTCTGTAAGCGCACCTAGATTGTCAGGGGTTTACTCCATCTACCTGAATGAGAAAAATCTGGTGTCTGTTTGGCTGTGTGAATAGCTTATGCATATTAGATGGGAGTGAATGAGTTGTGCACCACCCGAGCTGTAGTCTCAACACAAACTCGAGTAAGAGCATTCTCTATGGATGCAGTCATGCAATGAAGCCACCTCTCGATGCCACTACATCAAGAGCCTAATGTATCAGGCTCGTGATGTCTCAAAGCCTGGCTCTATTCTTTCTTAAATTTCAGTCACCACCTCCACTAGCAGAAGGTAGTTACTGACCTGCAAGTTTGATCTGAGATATGCTTTGAAAGTGCTAACATGCTTCTAGCAATACTCCTGCACCTTATAAAAATCCAGATGCAATAAAATGGAGTGTCTGTGTTAAAATATGTCTTCAGCTTGTAGGTCAAGCATGCAAATACCTAATTACTGGAATAGATGCATATTTGCTGCTTCTCTTGCTAATATGCCATCACCTACTGATGACCCTAAGTATTCATCTATTAGTCCCTCAGAAATTGCCCCTTCACTCTCCTTTGTTTTACACATCATTTTTTCTTTCTCTCACCCACTCTCGAACCCAACATTTTGTACCCTCTTTCCTGATCTTCCACATAGGCTCTCCATAACCTCACCTTTCTCACCATCACCATTCACATCCACTTTCTCCACTCACATACCCCCTGCTTCTCCTTAAACCCCTTGTTCCACAAAACCCACCCCTCTCCATTTTCTGACACCCTGCTCTCTCGCTTTCCTCCAGCCCACTTCACACACCTCCCACTCCTTTCTCAGTCTCATCACGAGCCTCAAAACTTCGCTTTCTACCCTCCGTCTACACATGCACAACACAAAATCCAACTCTCCCTCCTAAGCGCTTCTCAGACTCACTCATCTCCTCGTTCACGGCCCTTAATCTCAGGAATGCTCTGCATTCTTTACTTAATGCCCCCTTTTCTCATTACCTGTTTCTCACACTCCCTTTTTCTTTCTTACTCTATCACTCACACAGACGCAAATTCCAAGCATGGCTTTATTTCTGAGGCTGCCTATCATTAGGACAAGTGTTGATTGATAACTATTTAAGTTTGCACTGGTGAAAACAAATCTGCAATTAGGTAATAAGAACATAGAGCAGTGTTTCCCAAACTCTGGCTTGTGACCCACTGGTGGGATGGGATCTGTTTTTTGCTCGGTCCTTGAAACAATAAATAAAGATGCTTTTAAGTTCTGCATGTATCATGTCCAGTTTGCTGCGCTTCAAAGACAGAGGTCAAATTTCAGGCTGACTTCTAACAAGTTGCTGCTTATATCTTTTTAACATGGGGTTTGGTATTTTCAGCCTCTTCTCACTTTGCTGAAAGAGAAAGAAAAGTAAAGTGAATTATGTGACGATCTTGATGGGGTGCAGGGAGCATGAACGAACTGCTGTAGGCTGTCATTTTTGGTAACGCAAAAAACGTAAGGACCTGTAAATGAAATGCACGTCATCTGCCTTTGTCCCACCCTAAAAAGTTTAAGGTGCCACTGATTAAGGCCGATATTTAGGCGCTTGGGCATCATTCAATGCAACAATGCTCTAGCTGCATGCTTGAGCAGTGTGAGGTACAGCTCTCTGCTAGGTGTATGACATTTCTTACGGATGTGCTTATTCTATTGGATCCCGGCACTACGGACAGTTAAAAGACACAGCTGCCGACTTGAATTCAAGTCAAATCATAGCTGTTGCTCGGATCTGACTAAGCTGCTCGTCCTTGTGTCTTCATGCCACAGCACTATACGAACTGAACTGGAGTCCGTCGGGCTCCCTGCCCCAAACGTTCAATAAAACTGCAGTGACCCCCGTAATCTACACAATCATTGCTATTACGTTAGCTCAATAATCGCACCTTGTTTAGATTGAGCGGGGATTTGGTGGGGCTGGGTATATTTATTCTTATGATTTGTGCTACTGAGAGGCGTCATCACATTGGCTAGTGACTGATTTTGAGCCCATATACTTTTTAGGATGAATGGAATCATTGGACCTACGCCTGAACTGATTGTGATTTTACCTGATTTTATCCCGTTTTTAATTGGGATTTATGGTATATTGTTATGCTTTTTAATAACTTTAAACAACAAAAATGTACTTACTGTAAATTAACTCTAAACATTCAGCAGTTAGGAAAGTAAAAATGAAGCACATCTGTTGTAATTCTGAAATGTGATGGAAACAAATATTTTAATAGTATCAAGACAAATCAAGACACTTGGTGATGCACGAATGATAAATATTCACTGAAAACCAATTTACACTTATGATCACTTGTGTGGAGTTAGTAAACGTGTACGTCTGTGTACATTTTGTGGCCTTTTAAATAAACAAATGTGCTGCCTGTAAATGAAAAAGTGCTACCACACCATGCTTTTGTTGCATTTAAAATCGACCACCTTGTGTCCTTTAAAGCTAAGTGGGTCATGAACAGGTGTGGCTCCTCCACTAGGGCAGAGGAGCGCTCCCTCTCCCCCACCCGCCAGCAGCAGCAACTGCAAATGTTTAAATACAAAACAATCATATTTTTTTATTATTGTTTTGTATTAAAAGGGGCGGAGCCACGGACCGTGATGAGCACTGAGGGGGGAGTACACAGCACTCCCCATCATTGCGCATGTATGTTTGGCAGGCCGCCTCGGCCAACCAAACACACATGCCCAGTAGGCCCTCTCAAGCCCAGCACTGTGTTGCCGGGCTGAAGAGAGCAGGCACAGGCTCCCAAGCTGCCTGGGAGCGCCCAGGCTGATCTCTCCCAGCCAATCCTAACGCTGCTCTGAGCACTGTCAGGATTGGCCACAGGGGAGGCTGGGAGCCTGTTCCTGCAGTCGACTCGAGGACGGAGGAGCGGAGCAGCGTGGCGCGGAATTAAGGTACTTTTTTAAATTATTATTTTATTTTATTTCTCCCCCGTTGCGCTGCCCCGCCCCTTTTCCCTCCCACAAGCCGCCATTGGTCACAAAAGTTTTTCATTCTAAAAACTGGGTGGTGGTTCTAAAATTTTGGGAAGCACTGACCTAGAGGCCTTGATGATGAAGTCAGTGCAGCAAATCCTGTGCAGGAGTGCACACTTAAATCAAAACAGCATTCATGATTTAAATATGAAACCTATTTTTGTTGTAATAAAACTAACAAAATAAAGCATTGGGTCCATTTAAAAATGCTCTGACTTAGTGTAGATTGTGTCTTTTTCACATATTAATACTTAGACAGATGTAACCGATTGGTACATGTTATTTGGAGCAGCCAACTAACCTTGTAAGTAACTTCGATAAAGTGAGGCGCACACTGCCAACCACTTTGTAAGGGTTTTGAATACGTATGTCCCACATGATCCCATCGTTGTTCAAATTGTCAAATTGCTGAGAGCCACCACTGACATTGCAGGTCTTCCTTGATACTGCCTCAGTAGCTATCACAAGGCAAAGTGCGACCAGCAAGGAAGGAAACAATATCCCATTCCCTGTAAACAGAAGGGTTTGCTACGACAGGTACATCGCTACCTTTGACGTCACTGCGCAATGCTTATACTAAATAGTCCCCCCACTATTTTATTTAGTACTTTTGTGCTGGGGACAACCAGGGCTGCCTACACATGACTGGGCCAAAGTCACCCTCTCGACATGGGGTACTTGGCAGAGGCTGTTATTGTGCATGCAGGGGTTTGTGCGCACATTACTGCCTGCGTGTGCACAGTGTGGTGCGTACGTTCCTGTGTATGTCACTCGTGCGTGTGCGTGCCAGCAGCACCGCTAGAACAGTCACCGCTTCCGCCCCTCTGATTGCAGAGTGCGTCAGTCTGTGTTGGCGCGTGGGCGGCGCAGCGTAGCCGTACAATCTAATCATCACTGCGCAAAGAGGATAATAACACCCAGCAGCAGATAGCTCGCTATCTTTTTATGATATTAAGTATTCCCGGAAATTCGAACGAGGGGGTACATCACGATTTCATACAAAAGAAGGAAATGCAGCCTTTGGCAGCTCTGGAACCTTGCGCCTGCCTAGGCAGGGTGGGACTTTGTCAATGTGTGGCGTGTCCTACTTCACCTCGTCTCCATGCGCTTCACAAAATAATTGTTGCTTGCGCTCAAGATATAAGGGTACTTCATTTTCTTTGTCGAGTTCCTGGTAATCACTGGTACTCCCGGGGAGGCCTGCAGCGCATGTCACGCTCATCGGTGCCCTGAAGTTGCCTCTTCGCCATGACAAGGGACCCGCCCATTTTGGGATGAGGGAACACGGGCCTGAGAGGTATCGGGAGCGGATTATGTTTTTAGGACCCATTTCTTTTACTTTATACCCGGATGATTGTCGATAGGCACGAATGGAAATCCACAGGACAATAGAGGTGGGCACACCAGCAAATTAATAGGTAGAGCTGAGCCAGAGCTGAGCCTACGGTTTGGCGTGGCTCTAAGGGCCAGATGTATCAAACATTTTTGCAATTACAAAAGTGCATTTTGGTTTGTATCAAGTCCAATTTGCGATTCAGTAACTTGCTACCGAATCACAAATTGGATTTGCGACTACATACCGATTTGGTATTAGGTAGGGGCTTGTCAAGGGCGTCCCTTCCTAATACCGAATCGCATAAGTTTTGGCACGTGAATGCAGTCGCAAAACAATCGCAGTTACCACCAATTTCAAAACGGTGGTAACCCATTTGCAAAAGGGAAGGGGTCCCCAAGGGAATCCTCCCCCGTTGTGAATGCATGCAAAAACATTTTTTAAGAGCAGGCAGTGGCCCCACGGACCACTGCCTACTCTTAAGAAATGGAAAGAAACTTTTAATTTTTCTTTTTTAAACGCATCCCATTTTCCTTTAAGGAAAATGGGCTGCATTTAAAAAAAAAAAAGATTTATTTATTTAAAAGCAATCACAGACATGGTGGTCTGCTGAGCCCAGCTGGCCACCATCCCTGTGATTGTAGCCATTGGCAATGGGTCTCAAATCGCGATCTACCTCATGAATATTATTAAGGTAGGTCCATTTGCAAGCCCTTGCAAATCGCTATATGAAACTCCTGGAGTTTCATACATTCCAATAGCGATTACTTAATGGTGATTCGCAAAAAATAGTAATATAGTAATCGCTATTGAAAAGAATGATACATCTGGCCCTAAGAGCTTTCAGAGGAACCGAGCCATCAATATATTTGTCATGTAATTTCTGCAACAAACGTCATGTAAAATGTTGTTAAAGATGCTTGAAAAAGTGTATTTCTTTTAACAAGCATAAGAATTTCACCCTAGTGCGTTATAATTGTGTTACTGTATTGATTACATTTATTGCAAGTGATAATTTGAATGTGAATTTAGTAACACTCATCACCTTCCCCTCCCTACGCCCAGATGACGATGCTAAATACCGTATATGTATGTGGTTTAGGTGGTTGTTATAGCTGGAGCAACGTTAACTTCTGTTAAAGAAAATAGAAAAATAGGTTTTTATACAGCATGCATCATGTACTGACATTTTCGAGATACTCTCTAATGAGATTCTCAAGGAAAAGGAGGCAGAGTGAAATATGGTAATTGCCTATTTTATTTACTTTTATTTTTTGCAGTTTTATATAGCGTATACTCGAACTGAAAGTATTGGAGCTCTTTACATGAGCACCAATTACATTTCACAAGGTCACATTTTTTAGGGTCGGGCCTGCGAGTGCGTGCGCTAGTGCATGCGTCTCGCTTGCAAGACTGTTGTGTACAGTTAAAGGCTTGGAGCCCGCCTGTCACTCACCATTTGTTGGCTTGTGTGGTACTCTTTTTTTAAAGCCTCGTAATTCGTCACTACAGTCCAAGTATGATTTATTTTCCTCATGTGTCGTAAGAACCAAGCAATGATTGATTCAGCTTAATCAGTGCCTGTCTGCTGCTCCTGACATGATTGATGTACTATTCTGTTATTTTTAAATTCTAGTGCCCTGCAAAAAGGCTTGTGACTGGCAAAACATGCAGAGCAGGACAAACAAAATTGCTAAGTTTTATTTTTTATAGCGAACTTTCTTTTATTTTGTCAGGTCGTCTTTTTCTCACTTTGCACTCATGTCTTCTATTATTTATGCTCGTGGGTATCGTTCTCAAAAGATGACAATTATCTTGTTCTAAATATTGCAAAGCAACATTGTTTCTTTATTATGTGTAATTTCTGAAATGATACTTTAACACAGAATCGTGCAGTACACCCCAACCCAACCTGCCCCACTACAGTCCACCCCTACAACAATCCACCCCACTCCAATCCAAACCACTCACTGAATCCAATCCACTCCAACCCACCCCACTCCAGTCCTTACAACCCACCCCAATCTAATCTGCCCCACTTCAATCCAAAACAGTCTGCACCACCGCAAAACAATCTACCCCACTCCATTCCGAAACAATCTGCCCCACTCCAATCCAAAACAATGTCTACTCTCATCTACCCCATTTCAACCTAAAACAATCTGCCACACTCCAATCCAAAACAATCTGCCCCACTCCAATATGCCCCACTGCAATCCAAAACAATATGCCCCACTCCAATCCAAAACAATATGCCCCACTCCCATTAACCCACTGTAATCTTCCCCCTTTCCAATCCAAAACAATCTGCCACAAGGCCTTGAACTGGCTCACCTCCTTCCTCTCCGAAAGAACCCAAAGAGTTTGCCTCCCTCCTTTCCGTTCTACAGCCACCAAGATCATCTGTGGGGTCCCCCAAGGATCCTCCCTCAGCCCCACCCTCTTCAACATCTATATGGCTCCTCTCGCCAACATCCTCTGCCCCCCTGGCATCACCATCATTTCATACGCTGACGACACCCAGCTCATCATCCCCCTCACCAGGAACCCAGCCACCGCCAAGATTAACCTGCACGCCGGACTCCTCGACATCGCCAAATGGATGACAACAAGCCACCTCAAATTGAACTCAAACAAAACAGAGATCATCATCTTCGGCCCCAACAAGACAGCATGGAACGACTCCTGGTGGCCCACCACCCTCGGACCACCTTCAATACCCACCACCCACGCACACAACCTTGGCATCATACTGGACTCGTCTCTCTCCATGACCCAGCAAATCAACGCCATATCATCCTCCTGCTTCAAAACCCTTTGCATGCTACGCAAGACTTTCAAATGGATACCTTTAGAAACAAGAACAGTCACCCACGCCCTCATTAGCAGCAGGCTGGACTACGGCAACGCCCTCTACGCAGGGACCACAGCCAAGCTTCAAAGAAAACTCCAGCGAATCCGGAACACAGCCACACGTCTCATCCTCAGCCTCCCTCGCCACGAACACATATCCACCCACATCAGATCCCTGCACTGGTTGCCCATCAACAAAAGGTTAATTTTCAAAGTCCTCGTCCACGCTCACAAAGCCCTCCACGACAACTGGACCGGCCTACCTCAACGAATGAGTAAACTTCCACATACCAACTCAACAGCTCCGCTCCGCCGACCCCGCCTTTGCTACAGTCCCCCGCATCCAACGCACCACCTCCGGCGGCAGATCCTTCTCCCACCTCGCCGTCAAGACCTGGAACTCCCTCCCCACCAACCTACGCAAGACCCAGGACCTCCTAACCTTCAGAAAGCACCTAAAAACATGGCTTTTCGAGCAGTAACCGTCCCCTCCCGTCCCAGCACCTTGAGACCCTACCGGGTGAGTAGTGCGCTTAAGAAATTATTTGATTGATTGATTGATTGCCACACTCCAATCTGCCTCACTTTAGTCCAAAACAATCTGCCCCACTCCAATCATCCCCACTCCAATTCAAAACAATCTGCCCCACTCATCTCTGCCCCAGTCCAAAACAAAGCGCCCCAGTCCAAAACAAAGCGCCCCACTCCAATCCAATCCACCTCTCCCCCCCCAATTCAATCCGCCCCACTCCATTACAATTCACCTCACTCCAATCCAACCCACTCCCATCCAATCCACCGCACACCAACCCAATCCACCCCACTCCAGTCCAGTTCACCCCACTCCAATCCCCCGTAATACAATCTGCCCCACTACAGTCTGCCTCACTCCAATCCAAAACAACCTGTCCCATTCCAATCTGCCCCACTCCAATCCAAAACAATCTGCCCCACCCCAATCTGTTTCAATCTGCCCCACTGCAATTTGCCCCACTTTAATCTAAAACAACCTGCCCCACTCCACCTCGCCATACTCCAATCCCAAACAACCCACTCTAATCCAAAACAGTCTGCCCCACCACAATCTGCCCCACTCCAATCCAATTCATCTCAACCCAATCCAATTCACCCACTCCATCCCAAATCACCCCACTCCAATCCACCACAATCCACCCCACTACAATCCAATCCACCCTATACCAATTCAAGCCACCCCACTTCAATCCACCCTAGTCCAGCTCAGTCCAATCTACCCACTCCAATCCACTAGACCTCACCTCACCGCAATCCAATCCACCTCACCCCAGTTCAATCCACTGCACCACAATCCACTCCAGTCCAATCCACCCCTCTCTAGTCTGATCCCCCACACCAGTCTGATCCACCCTACTCCAATCCAACCTACTCCGATCCATCCCACCCTGCTATAATCCAACCTATCCTACTCCAATCCAGTCTAACTCATTCCTGCCACTCCATTCCACCCCACTCAATAAAGTCCACTGCTACCCAATTCACCTCACTCCAATACAGTCTACATTAATCCACCCTGCTCCTCCACCCCACCCCAAACCACCTTAATCTATCCCACTCCAATCCATTCCACCCCTCTCCAATGAATCCACCCCACACAATCCAATTCACCCCACTCCAATCCAGTTCACCAAACTTCAATCGAGTCCAACCCACTCCAATCAAATCCACCCACTTAGTCAAATCCATCACAATCCACTCCCCTCCAATCCACTGCACCCCACTCCAGTCCACCCAAGACCCATCCAATCCACCCTACCTAATCAATCCATCTCACCCCAATTCAATCTATCCCACTCCACTCCAATCCACCCACCCAGTTCAATCCACCTCACCCCATCCAATCTACCCCAATCCAATCTAATCAACCCGCCCCATCCTAATCCACGCACTCAATCCAATCCACCTCAATCCAATCCACTCCACCCCAATCCAATCTTTCCCACTCCAATCCACCCACCCCAGTTCACATCATGCAATCTAATCCACCCCACCCCATCCTAATCTACTCCATTAAATCCAATCCACCTCAATCCACTCCACTCAAATTCGATCCTCCCAAGTCAGATCCACCCCACTCCAGTCCACTGTACTCCAATCAAGTTCACCCATGCCAATCCAATCCACATCACCTCAATGCAAGCCACTCCACTCCAATCCAACCAACCACACCCCAGTCCAGTCCACTCGTCTAGCCCACCCCACACCAATCCACCCTACCCCACCCCATTTCAATCTACTCTACCCAACTCCAGTGCAACCAACTCCAATCCACCCCACTCTACACCAGTTCACTCTTCTCCAATCCAATCCACCCCACCCCATCCCAGTTCTGTTCACCACACTCCAATCCAGTCCATCTAGCCTACCCCATTCCAATCCACCCTACTCCAATCCAATCCACCCCTGTCCAATAAACTTCACTCTAATCCAATCCACCCCACTTCGGTCCAATCCACCCCACTCCAATCCACCCCTATTCAATCCATCCATATCCAACCCACACACCCACTCCAACCCACCCCACCCCAATCCAATCCATTCCACAACAGCCCACCACACCACACCCCAATCCACTCAACCCCACCCAATTTCAATCCATCCCACTCCAATCCAACCAGCTCCATCCAATTCACCCCACTTACTCCATTCCAGCACACTCTCCTCCAAGCCACCCACTCTATTTTAATCCAATCCACCCACCCCATCCCGGCTCAGTCCACCTCACTCCAATCCAATCCATCCACCACACTCCAATCCAATCCACCCCACTCCAGTTCAGTCTACCCTACTTCAATCCATTTAATCCAATCCACACTACTGCAATCCCTCCACTCCAGTCCAATCTAATCCATCCCACTCCAATCAACCCCATCCCAGCCTTATCACTGCAATCCAAGACACCAACCTCAATCCAATCTAATCCACCCCAATCCAGTTCACCTCACCACATTTCAATCCACCCGACTCCAATCCAATCCCCCCTGCTCCACTCATTCCACCCCACTCCACTCAATCCACGCCATGCTACCCCAATCCAATCTACCCCACTACCTCAATCCACTCCACCCTATTCCACCCCATTCTATTATACAACACTGTCTGCCACTGAACCACTGAAATCTACTCCACTCTGCTCAACTCCACGACACTACTCCCCCACGCCACTCTGACGCTCCACACCACTAACTTTTAGCCATTCTGAACAGCAGCCACACTGGAGTACAAGATGGCAAAACACATTGCTAAAGCCAGTTGCTCTAGAACAGGCAAAACTTATTGGCTTTGCCAATGCTTGTTTTGTTTCTCTTTAAACACAGGGAGATTTATTGATTTGCCCAGAATCATAGGATGTTGAGCCAACTCCGAGACTTGAGCCCAGTTCTAGAATATCAGACTTGTGTTGACATTGTGTATTAGGTGGGCGGGTACCTCTATCTCTCTTCTGTTTTGCATCAAAGTTAATGCTTGGTCTTTGATTCTTTGAGGAGCTACCTCACTACACTGTGATAAGTAAATACAAACAGGAAGACATGCTAGAACAAATTACGTAGTCCTGTTAAGGGAAGGCAGGGTACTCTTGTTAGGTCTCGTCTAAGACAGTGCATGCACTATCTGCTGCAAGCTATTTTGTTAGCTTATAGTAGGCTTAAAGCCCACTCATTGTTTACCACTTGTTGGCCTCAATAATGCTTTAATTTGTTTCCTCCTTATTTGATTGCTGGTTTGAGGTTTACTTGTCTGCAGTGTGTTTGTCCCTCACCTGGAGCATGGAT
Organism: Pleurodeles waltl; assembly: GCF_031143425.1. Taxonomy (NCBI): domain Eukaryota; kingdom Metazoa; phylum Chordata; class Amphibia; order Caudata; family Salamandridae; genus Pleurodeles; species Pleurodeles waltl. The sequence continues at coordinate 1,696,343,656 of NC_090440.1, forward strand.
GCATTACTGTGTCCTTACACTGCTCTTTTTTTTTGGTGCTGCTTTTTTATTCTTAGTTAGGAACTGTTAGGACGGGGCCACTCACTTGAAAAGCAGGATGTCTGCAGGGGCGATGGTGTGCCCCGACCTCCTGGAACACCTCTCGGCACTTCCTGGTGGATACAGAAACCCCAGCAGGTGTCCCAAAAGCAAAAGGGGAGTGGAAGAGAAAGAGACAAAACATTGCCACGTCTTGCCGTTCCTGCACCCTTGTATCTTCGGGGGGCAGGTCGTTGTTGACAGAGTGATAGTAGAGTTAGTGCACTCAACTTCCTTGAAACTGAATCTCTCTTTCTGATATGGGCATGGGAGCGGTAGAAGAACACCGGGATGCTCCACACTTTTCTTGGATAATAATAACTGTTGGCACAATTACTAACACTGCATTACAAAAAACCCAAACTGAGTACCATAACAATAAGTACTGTGACACCAGGGCTGGCTTCACAGAGATTCACTGTTGTACACTACAATTAGAACTGTGGTTGCACTTATCATGCACAAGAAAGACAAACAAGGGCATTAATTATATCACATATAACTTTCCTGCATGCATAGGGTTAAACTAAAAGGAACAAAAACAATCCAAGAAATACAAATGTCCACTCTGGGTTTAAACAGTTAGGGTGGCACAGTTTGGTTTGGTTTCACTGTGTGTGTGTGAAAAACCCTTCAACAGCAAATTCCTCAAACCTGAAACACAGGCATGAATGACACAATGTAAATCCAAGAGTTATGCTATTAGAGAAAGAAAAGTCACGTAAATGCTCTTTTAAAATTGCACTGTCACTTTTTGTAGTACTTGGGCTCAAGCAGATTTCCTGAAGCACATTTAGGCAAGTAACTACAATAATAATGTCTGTAACGCCGCACTCAGACGCGGCGTCTCTTTCCGTCCTCGCGGATGGAACGCACTACCGATACTCGGAGCGCCGTTCCCCGCGTTTTTGGACTACACATTCTGGGAAGCATATATTTTGCTCCCGCTCGCGCTACACTTACCTGTAACCCTTTTTTTTCTTCTTTTTGTTGTTGGTGGGTTTGTCTGGTCTTTTTACCTGTCTCTGTCCATGTTGTGTCCATCTTGTCTTCTTCGTGTTTTTGTCCCAGCATGCTCTGTTTTTCTTTTATACTACTTTCTTTTTCCTTTACTGGTCTATGGGCTCTTCCCAATTCAAGATGGTGTTCTTTCCTTTTCCTGTGATGTCACTTCCCTTTTCTCAGTATATAAGTCAGTCAGTCTTGTTCCACCTTGCGTTGCAAACACTTCCTTCTGGTTGTGCTGTTCGCTCCTGTTCTTTGTTCCTGCTTTTTGCCTTGGGAGATTTTTGCCTGTTCTTTGTTTCCTGTTGTTTAGTCCTGTTTTTTCTTGTTTTTCTTCAGGAGTTCCTGTTTGAGGTTTTTTCCCCAGTGTTGGGGTTTTTTCCCTCTGGGACTCCTTGTGGAGGGTACGGTCTGCTTTGGCGTAGCCTGTCAAGCGGCACCGTGGCTACTAGAAGGGGTCACCCTTACCTGGGAGTATCCAGAACCTGTAGAAGACTTGGTGTATTCGCCCACCCGGTATCCAGAGGTGAGAAGTCCAGCGCAGTACGTAACAATGTCGAATGTTCAGAAGTGCATTTGTCTCTTCAAGATAAGCACTCTGCCAAAATACAAGGTCTGAAATACACTAACTGTTCTAGGAAATCGCAGCGCTCAAAGAACAAACTCCCTGGAGAATACTAGTCACTTAGCTGCAGTCTTTTCCAGAGTGCTGGAGGAATGCCTGGTGTCAGCTGGTACAGGAACAAAGAAAAGAATTGCCTCAAAAGTCCTGAATACGAGGATGACAGCAGGGGCTGGACTGCCAAATCAGTTGCTGAGATCAGGAAGCAAGACAAAGCCAAGTAGGGAGGCATGCTTCACTCTGCTATTTATAGCCAATCAGGAAAGCAGTTGAGTTTCCACATGTGGATGAGTCACCACACCCAATTAGAAGCACACGTCTACACCACACCCAATTAGAAGCACATGTCTACACCTGCTCACATTAGCAAACAAGCATTGGTAAAACAAGCATTGATAAAACCAATTGTGTAACACAGCACATTATGATGCTCTGTCTTGCCATGTGATTCTCTGCCCATGTTTCCATCCCCCTTGTGGTGTCCATGCCTACAAAATGATGTCTGCATCAAATGTTTTTTTTTTTTTACTTCTTTAGCTACGCTCCACAGCATCACTGGAGCTGTGCAACATGGCTTAAACCCACTGACAAAGCCAACAGGTCCATAGGGTCAGACCTATTGGCTTTGCCAATACTTGTTTTATGTTGCTATCACCTGTTTTCCCTGACTTAACAGAGACACATTTCTGGAGACAGTCCACACCTTCAATGAAGGCAATTACATACACTAATAAACCAAAGGGCTGATCAAGCCAAGGAGTTAGAAGGACAAGCGAATAGAAGAGTTTAGATTTTCACAGAGAGCACACACCATGCTGGCTTTTTACATTTTTCATTACACTGTGGGTTGAGGATAGCATTTCAGATGGGCTGGCTATCTAGACCCTGCAGAGGTCTGGGAGAAAAATCACTAACATAACATCCCTTCTTAGAACATATATAGCACTCTGCTAAGGCTTCAATATCAGCACATCTGCAAAACAAATGGTGCAAGGCTCTGAAGGAGTGGCAAGGGGGTCAATGAGTTGTTCTTGGTAATTGGAGGGAAAGGGTGTGTGGTAGAAGAGACACCAAGGCTCAGTTTGGTTTTGGCTTGAGGGTCCAAGATGATTTCGAGCTGAGTCAGAGCCAGTCATCTGGATGGAGCATGGCTCACACTTTTAGTGGCTTGCCCACCTTTATTGCTACTACCTATTCCAGGGAGGTATAATAGGGGCAATTCAGCCTTGTGTCAAATGTAAAGTGCTGTCATATGTCAGAATTACAGCCACATCTTAACTTCTTAGCTCCACCAATTTCTAGGTCTGAGGGTCGGAGCTCAAATTTTACAACAATCACCCATCTGAAAAAGATGGTGCTTCACACTATCAGGTGGAAGGAGCACCATTTTGGGAAAGTAGAAAGTTAGAGGGTATAGAGGTGTCACTGGGAGGATGATCTTTATACTGAAAAGTAAATAGCATTATTGGTATCATGAACATATAGAACTGTAAGCCATTGCATTCATAAATTTATTATTCAGTCACATTGTCACATTATTAAACAGCACACTAGACAGTTCTTATTGTAACTAGCACTTGTATAGAGTACAATCTTCTTTACTGTGGTATTACAGAGCATTTCAGTAGTTGTTTAAAGGACTTTCTAAACATTTCATACCATAACAGAGTCCATTTTAATGTGTGCTGTTGTAAACAGGTGTGTGATATGTGTTGGTGGCAAGTGCTGTTGTAAGCAAATTACTTTTGAAAATGACCATTTTTGTGTGGCGTAATCCCAGACTTTTACCCTGACATCATACTTCTAATTGGCACATTTACCTTACCTCTAAGTCCCTAGTATATGGTGCCCTCAATGTACCCAAGGCCTGTAAATTACATGTCACCAGTGGGTTTCAGCACTCATTGCGCTACTCACTACATTGACAATGCAAACATGACTGCAGCCCTGCCACAAGTAACTTGCAAACTCAACCTGTCAAAATAGACTTGAAACCCTCCTTTTATATATTTTAATTCACCCCTGAGTAAGCTTTACTGCTCATTAGGGCAGGATGCATGGCATTTAAAAGTAGGACATGTAAAGGTTAATGCTAAATATGTCCTTCCAGTGACTAGTGCCTCAAAGTTATTTTCACTGTAGTAGGATTGTAATTTCCATAGGAAAGCATTGGGATACAATATTATGTTTAATAAATATTATCTTCACCTAGGAAACATCTAGAAATTTCTAAAATATTTATAATAAGCCCAATTCACTGGTGAAGTCAGAAGTCAGAAGTCAGGTTTATAATAACTATTTTGTAAATCTGACTTTCAAAATGTCACATTTGCCCTGCCATAAGTCCCTAGAAGCTACTTCTGCATTTTGCTCTCCCCTGCCTGAAAGCCAGTAATTAGGATTTCAATGGGCCTAAATGAGGTGTGAAGCTGTTCAGAAGACAGGGCAAATGGCCTTGGGTGTGGGGAGGTGTTCTCATGTCCTTAACAGGATGACCTGTGGGCTACACCCAACAACTTGATTAACTTCAAAGACACTTATCATGTCACAAGCAGACGTAGCCAAGAGCCAGGCCTCCACTCTTCTTTTGTCCCTCCAGTCAGAGCAGCCTCCATCACATTGACATCACAGTGTCAGATCCTGCTGAAGTTCTAAGACTTGTCTGCCGGGGTTATTCATATGACACTGGGGGTGCATGTCAAGTGTGGGAAACAGAATGCCAATACAGTGTGTAAGTATCCACTATCTGGTTGCTGAAAGCTCAGCTTTGTCCTATCTAAACATCTGTAAGTTTTTGGGAGTACAGGGACTGCCTAAAACTGGATTTTAGTGTTTGATTTGGGAAGACACTAGAGTTACCATAGTACACTCCCCACACCCAGCCCTCAGTGTGCAGGTTTAGTGTAGACAAACCTCTTCCCCATTGCTTTTGGTATCCCTAGGGTCATTCCAACGCACTAGCTTGTACCAGGCATAAATGTGGCATCTCCAGGCACCCTCTTCAGTTCCATCCTGAACCTGTGAAAGATCAGAAAAGAGGACTGAACCTACTGTCTGAGACCTGCGAAGAGCTTAGAAGACTGGATCTGCTCTCCCTCTTGTACTCAGGGGCATTGTTTAGGGGGGATTGGGGTGTTACTTCCCCTTAATAAATGCATTATTTAGTAAACAGTTGGGTGCAGGAGCTTTCAGTCGGGTATGGCAAGGTGTCTGTCACATTTCACCTGGAATTTTTAAATTCTCACTCAGACAAAAACACACATACAACTCTTGTATCTGTTTTTAAGGTCATATATGGTTATTTTACAAATTATTGTGTTTTAAGTACCCCTCACAATATAAACTCCTTACCCTTTTTACTGGCCCTTAAGCCCAACTCATGCACTGATTCTCATACAATGATTAACATGGTATGCCAGCTTGATTGTCGGAAAATCTGAAGCTCACACCCCCAGTCTTACTAAGCAAGCCACGCCCCTGATTGTACTCATGATAAAGAAGTGGACTCCAAGAGTAATAAGACTGACCACCTGTTAAAGCTACAGGTATACTACAAGCTACAAGAAGCATTCCTGCAACTGCCCAGCTGAGCAATGGCACCTGGTCCTCGACTGCACCCTCCTATAGGCCTCTGCTTGTCATCCTATGAGACTCAAAGTAACACCCCTGAGGTCCTTGGGGGGCCTAAAAGCGTACTCCTGTGGTGGATTGGGACTCACAGGACATAAATCAGAAGGTAAAATTGTTGATCAGGACAAATCTAGGTAGTGTACTGGACCCGTGCCCCATCACAGTCAGCACCAAATTGCTCCTAGATCCTGTTCTACCAGGACCATTGACTATCATTGACACTCCAGTTCTCCTTTTAGATTTTTGTCATTTTTGGTGTAATTTGTTGATTAAATGTTACACTATTTGTGTAATTAGTTTTGGGATTGTTAGATTGTTATTGTCTTATATTCCGACGTTACTACTGTTTTAGTACTGCAGAAATACTTTACACATTGGGGGTGATTCTAAGCTTGGCGGGCGGCGGTAGCTGGCCGCCAAGCGGGAACTGCCAGAAAACCGTACCGCGGTCAAAAGACTGCGGCGGTCATTCTGGGTTTCCCACCGGGCTGGCGGGCGACCGCCGAAAGTCCGCCCGCCAGCCCAGCGGGAAACACCCTTCCCACGAGGACGCCGGCTCAGAATGGAGCCGGCGGAGTGGGAAGGTGCGACGGGTGCAGTTGCACCCGTCGCGAATTTCAGTGTCTGCAGAGCAGACACTGAAATTCTTTGTGGGGCCCTCTTACGGGGGTCCCTGCAGTGCCCATGCCATTGGCATGGGCACTGCAGGGGCCCCCAGGGGCCCCACGGCACCCCATACCGCCATCCTGTTCCTGGCGGGCGAACCGCCAGGAACAGGATGGCGGTATGCGGTGTCAGAATCCCCATGGCGGCGCAGCAAGCTGCGCCGCCATGGCGGATTCCCATGGGCAGCGGAAAGTCGGCGGTACACCGCCGGCTTTCCGCTTCTGGCCGCGGCTGTACCGCCGCGGTCAGAATGCCTGGCGGTGCACCGCCAGCCTGTTGGCGGTGCTACCGCCAACCTCAGCCCTGGTGGTATTTACCGCCAGGGTCAGAATGACCCCCATTGTCTCTTAGTTATGCCTGTCTTCTCTTCTCCATAGCTACTGGTTGCTGTCAGACCATTTGTTGCCTTTAGTGGTTTACCTTGACAAGGATTGTAATTATTACTTAAGTTGTGTTCACACCCCACCCAAATAATGACCCCATTTCTTACAATTACACACAGTTTGTACATTACGTCTGTTTACAATCTGAGGTACAGGGAGATACAACAATTTGCCCACAATCACATAGCGTTTGGTCACATATTACACAGGCTTTAGGTGCCATGTCTGTGTATTTTCAATGTCACAATGAGTCCACATCACATGAATATTATATGCTGTTTGTTAATGTATAGGTATTTTTTTTTCTTTAAAGAAGGGATTTACAAAGGAAACTCAAAGAAGAGAAAATAACAATAAATCAGAATATCTACATGGCCTCGTTCACTTTCCGGTGTGTGTGGTTTTGAGCTTTGTACTGTCCGGCAGATTAACTAAATATGTATTGACAGCTCAGTACCACTCTGGTCATTTGAGGTGTTTCTAAGGTTCCCAGAAAATACCATATCACCATGAACGCAGTGCTGATTTTCTGGGTTTTTGTTTGATATCCTAATGCATTGTGCACAATCCCAATTTCACTCAGCTTTTAGATTTCTTAGACAGTCTTACTGGCAATTTTCAAACCACAAATAAGGGGCTGAATGTGATACTAGCTGGGGACTTCAACGCCAAACATGGTAGTGATTCCATTATCTTTGATCAAATCCTGTTTGAGTAAGGAGAGTGGGGTCTGGCCCCATAGGGCCAAGATAATTGGGGCTGTTGTTTGTCCTTCTATATTTTCCACATCTGATTTGTGTAATGCAATGGAGATTATAGAACCTGTGCACCCCACTATTCCTACTTATATCGCTGGCCATCGCCAATCGGTGATTGATTATATTTTTGTCTCCAGACATCTTGTGCCTCGGATCATTGGTTCATTGTTCAAGCACAATGGGGGTCATTACGACACTGGCGGCCGGCGGTAAGTTGGCGGTAACACCGCCAACAGGCTGGCAGTGTTCCGCCAGCTATTATGACCGTGGCGCAATAGCCACGGCCATACCGCCGGCCCCTCCACTATACCGCCAGGCTTCCGCATGGCGGTCATAATCCCCAGGATTATGAGTCCCCGACCGCCAGCCTGTCCATGGCGGTAAACACCGCCATTGAAAGGCTGGCGGAAAGGGGACTTGGGGTGCCCCTGGGGGCCCCTGCACTGCCCATGCACTTGGCATGGGCAGTGCAGGGGCCCCCAGGCATAGCCCCGTCGCGCATTTCACTGCCCGAATTTCGGGCAGTGAAATGTGCGACGGGTGCTACTGCACCTGCTGCACATCAGCATTGCCGCTGGCTCTATTACGAGCCAGCAGCAATGTTGATGTGACGTCATAATAGGGAGCCAGGAATACCGCCGTCAATGGCGGTATTCTGACTCCCGCAGCCTCGGCGGTCTTTTTAAAGACCGCTGAGGTTGTAATGACCCCCAATGTGTTTAGTGATTGCAATCCACTTACGCTTGCGGTGGCTACCCCGGTTGAGAACCAGGCTCCTTTGAAGAGGGTGGGGGTAATTTGGAAATAAAGGATCAGGGAAGATTAGTCTGGAGAGGGTAAATATGGCCGGAATTCTGTTTACTTTGTGTTCAGCACATTTGCCAATTGTCAACAGCTGCTCAACACTCAGTTTGGAGTCCATGCAGTTGGTTGCGACGTTTGAAGAACTTGGCCGAGTTGTTATAGATCTTTTTATGAAGCCTGCTAGAAAACAGATAATGGGCTCCTGCTCTTGGGTTGAGAGAAGCTGTAAAAGATCCTGTGCCCAACTCCATCGGGCACTCTATTCTGACCCCAGGGATTGTGTTGTCATTTCTAGATGTATGAAGGAATATAAGCCCATCCTGAAGAAGAAGAAATTCTAACTCTATTGTTATGCCTGGGCCAGATTAGTTAACGTCTGTAGAAGGAAAGATGCTAAACTTTTGTGGTACACTGCAAACAATTTGAGATGTCTAAAAGATGGCCATAGAACACTAGAAGCTAATATTAGTTAAGATCAGTGGGTCAGCCATTTTCATAAGATCTATATCTATGATGCATCTAATAGTTTGATTTGTGTAGTAGCTTTCCGTCTTACCCACTGGATATTAAATTCTCGGTGGCAAAAGTAACTGAGGCCATAATTATTAGCCTCGTCAATAAAGCATCTTGGCCTAATGGGGTTCCAGTGGACATTTACAAATCCAATCTAGACCTTTGGGCCCCACTTGTTACCAATTTCGTCAATTAGACCTGTAAATGGGCTGACCACAGTCCTGGAAAACAGCTGCTATTGTGCCAGTTTTCAAAACAATTAATGTGGGACGACCCAAGGTGTTATCGCCTCTTTCTCTTCTAGATCCTACTGTCAAGATTGTAGAGAGGATTTTTCTAGATAGGCTGGTTAGCTGGGTCAAGGATAAGGGAGCCCTTTCTAAACTGCAGTCAAGGTTTCGAACAGGCTTGGGAACATTGTAACAATGTATTTAGTGATTAGTAAGTATACAATTGTAAAGCAGAGGCTAATTTTCATAGTCTTTATGGACCTCTCCTGTGCTTTCGATTCTGTGGTGAGGTTCCTTTTGTGGGATTAGCTAGAGGTCATGGGAGTTAGCACAGTGCTCCTAGGATTTTGTAGGCTGTCCACTACAATCTATCGGCTGTTGTCAGATATTAGAAAAAAGGGGAATGCGTCAGGGGGTACAGTAAGGGTGCATGCTTGCCCCAATCCTGCTCTTACTATGCGCCTCTAGGATAGAGGGTGATCTGATGGCTAAGGCTGTGGATGTAAAAGCTATAAAAAAGATTCCTATCCTAACACTAACCTTTGCAGATGACACAGTTCTGCTGATAAGGACACCTCGTGGGCATAAGTCCCTAATAGGGAGTTATGTTGATTTTGTAACTAATATGAAGCTGGAGATGATGATTGGTAAAACGTATGTAATGGCTTGTGGACCAAGGGATGTTAAAATTAGGCAATTATATATTGGTTAGAACCCCATCTCAAAAATTAATGGCTTTTCTTATTTGGGGGTTACCTTTGATTCACCAGGATCTTGATCCCCATGTGTTACTGTGGCTAGTGAACACTTTGTGTATAGTGTTGGATTTATGGCCAGTTTAGCCTCTAGTATCAGTAAGAAGCTGGTTGTTCCTTTTGCAGAGGTTTGTAGGAGGAAGTGCATGCCTGTTTTAATGTATGGGTCAGGTTTATAGGGATTCATAAAAGTCCTGAGGCTCCATGCCCCAAAGAGAATAGAGACTGTTGTAAACTCCTTTGCCTACCGCCTAGCTGTTGAATTCCCCGATTATGCAGAAGACCTCATTAATCTCGCCCCTTTGATGTTGTGGTGCTCTGTCTGGAGCAATTATCTAGCTGTGCTTAACAGAGTTATCCCTTGACTAGAATATATATCAGGAAGACATGTGTTACCTTGAGCAAACCATCTACTTTTTTTAAACCCGTGAATTTGCCCAAAGATGAAAGACCATGGGTAAAGAAATCCTTTTTCACTTTAAGACAGCAGGAGTCAGTGGAGGCAACGAACAAAGAGAATAAGGAATATGGTCTGATTCAAACCACCATAGGATTAGGGCCCTATCTAGATTTTCACCTGAGACATGTCCGTTCTTACCAGAATTCTTTTAGGGTTTATAAGATGCCAACTTTGTTTTCCCCTTGGTCAGTCTGATTGTGCATCTATCCTTCTTTCCCCATGTGATGAAAATATCCATGCAGAGCTTGCAGTACTATCCTAAGAAGACCAGGTTTTATAAGAGTGAGTTGCCCCTATTATATCTGCAGAAGATGAGCACCCCTGTGATTTGTGCTAATTTCCGTATGTTTCTTAAACATGTTCTACGTGTCAGGAATTAATTGGTCTTTTCATTGTATATATATTCATCATTTTTATTTATTTTGGGATGTATGTGATTTGATTTTTCAAATGGAAGGAATTTACTGACCACTCAACTGTGTTAGGATGACAAATTCCTTTTTTATTGTTTTTGTGCATTTTGTAATGTATATGACTTTGATATTTTATTGTGCTTGCAGTTTTAATGAGGAGTTTATTATATTGCTTGCTTTTATAATCGTATAATGTCCAAATAAAGATTACCTTACTTACTCTTTGTTAATCCCTCTATTTATATCCCCATGCCATGTTGTATGTGTGTGTGTTGGTGGAGCAAGGGTAGGTCAGTATGGAATCTTCAAAGTCTTGGGGAGCTGTGCTTCTGCCTCTAGTGTTGCTGATTCCAGGTAGAACCTGGCACAGACACTGCCAGCTGACTCCGAGTCCCCCTATCAGACTACTAACCCCAGAATGCATTTCTCACCCTACTCAAAAAGTACACACCTAACATCTTTACTTCTGTATTTATTATGGAAAGAGAACAACTACAAAAAACAATATACCATGATGTGTGATGTATAGAGATCCACTGCTCTCAAGTGATGTTTGTGTTACAAAAGTACCATTAAATGCTTGCGTACATTCAAGAATGGCTCTACGTAAATGGCTTCACATGAGGGCTTCCCTTTTACAAATCATTATCAGCAGATGTTGGCTTAATGGAAACACACCCAAACTACAACTCCCAGACAGCATTAGGTTGGTCACTAAAAGCCCAGGACTTGCAGCATTGATTGTGCCACCCTGTGCGTGACAAAGTACAAAATGGGTCCCAGCCTGCCACTGCAGTCTGGAAGAGCAGTTTTAAAATGGCTAGTTTGACTTTATCATTTAAACCAGTGGCAAATTTCCCACTTCCCTTTATAACATAGATATGTCTCACCTAAGGAAGGCGTATTGAGCCCTAAGGAAGTGAGCTGTATATTATTAAGTAGGACATATACTTTTAATATGTCCTAACTGCAAATCTTCCAAATTGTCAACTTAGGCTAACACAGAGTTAGCAGCTGACTTCTCAGTCCGGCTAATTTTGGAATGGGACTACTAAAATGAACACTTTAAGGGATCAAATTAATTGTGGCATTAAACACGACTTGATGCGCAAGCCAAATTTGATTTCAATTTTAAGGAAAGGCAACTTTTAGAAAATTGCCACTGTGCTGCCCAGTTTGTCCAGTGGTCTCGCACAGTTTGCTGCCACCAGACAGCCTTCTGTAATCCTGGGGAGTTATGTGAACGATTGCCTGACCCAGGAGCAATAAACGCATGCTACATGGAGAGGTGTTCATTCTCTCTTGCAGGAAACCGCTCAGGGTGTTAGCCCAAAAGGCGACGTCTGGTGGGAAAATTGCGATCTCACTCTTGAAGGGCTGTCACTTTGTTCAGGTAGGTGGGAACAGAGAGGGAAACCAGTGCTGAAACCGATATTCCCATGGGTGTGTAGCTCACAGATAGCCAAACCTCTAGGGTGGGCTACCAAGCTTCTAACATCCAAGGAAGGGGGTCAGACATCTTGAGAGTGTGCAAAATGGTGGACTCTGGGATTGCTAGATGCCACACAAAGCCGGAAGTGTTCATAGGGCGGGAGGGAACCTGGTAGCCCATTAGCTAGTGACCACTTTATCTCCAAGGCACTTTCTGGGCATAAATATGTAACCATTGGCACCCTGAATCTCAGATCATGACGAAACAGGAGAAAAGACTGAAGAAGGACTTTCCTGCTGACCCCTAAACCTGGTAAGAGGCTGCACGATCTGCTGGACTGCACCTGCCTTACCCTGGGCTAGCAAAGAGAAGACTGTGACTGTGGTCCTGGCTCGTGGAAAAGTCACTCTCAAGCCCTAGACTAAAGAGCTGACTTCAAAAGTCAGTCAGTTGACCCACTGGAACCAGCATCAGGACCATCAAAGCTGAAGACACCCATTCCAGCAAGACAGTAACCACTTTCTGCGAACTGCTGCTGACCACTGCTGGGCAACCAAAGAGACCGGTGCTCAATGGCTAAAAGTTGCACCCGGGTCATCTGAGCCCTGATTAGTCGCTAAAGAGGGACACCAGTCTTCACTAAAGGATACCACTTATCCACTGTGTACCCAGTAGACCCAGCTGGCCTTCTACTGGTTCAAAGAGGACTTTGAGGTACACTGACCCATGTCGCCAAAGTTGCCCCCCCTCCACTTACCGTGGACCAAGGAGTAACCACAAGGTCACCCCCAGCACCCAGAGCATCTTTCAACATCCTGAGCATCCTGCATCCTCAGCATCAGGACCACTCTGTTGAAGTCTACGGTAGTCTTGATGTGAAGTGTGGAAATGGACTTGAGACTGCTTTCGTGACCAGGCAGCTGTCCTACTACTCCTTACTGGCCCACCTGACTTTCGTCCTGCCAGATTTGTTCACCCACTCGGGTGGGAGTAAATGAACACAACTCTTTCAAACTTTTTGAAAACTTTAGAGTTACCAGTGCTTGTTTGTGCTTTGGAATAAATAAGATTTATGTTTACGTTATACTTGAAAATCTAGCTCTCCAGAACCCTCCAAAGGGATTTGCTCAGCTTGGTACCTAAGCATTCAGAAATGTATAGCGTATTTATGAATTGGTATCAGATTTCTTTTGTGTTGCGTGACTTTTTTTATTTTGTTGTTTGGTCATTCTAGATGCTTCACACTTGTTCCTTTGTTTCACTGGTGTAACAAAATTGGAAGCCCCCCCACCCTCAGCAAAAAGGATACAGCCCCCCCCCCTCTAGGTTCACTCATTAGTTCTTAGGCCATGGTGCTATGCTGTGGGGGCTCCCTCAAGCTTGCCCCCCTCTGCACCGCGGGGGCCTTTTATACACCACTGCTTTGTTGAAGTCTTGATGCTTGAAGCCACAGCTACCCAGGTTTGAGCAGGAGGTTTTACAAATGAGCCTGACTGGACCTAAGACAGTTTTGCAAGTGTATTACATGGTACGGTTGCACAGCCATACCATATAATACAGCACAATCCACAAAGAGGTGGTTAATCACCAGAGATAATGACATGTAGTCAGTCTTTTGACCTTCAGATCTGGAGGTAGAATGCAAGAAAAAAATAGCAATGGTATTGTGGGGAATGCCCCAAAGTATGATTATGAAAATTAGAATATCACTGTTTCACACAGAGATAATGGAATGATTTCAATACCTTCTGCTTTTGTTCTGACTGTCAAAAAGATGTCCATTACTCCTTTCTAAAAAAGACAAGAGTTTCCCAGAGCTAGTTAGTAGTTCTACATGTTTGAGTTATCATATTCATGACTCCAATTCCACTGCTACACCTGTATTAGATGTGTTACTCATTTCACCATAAGTGGGAGGGTCATTTGTGGCCTAAAGGGTAAGGTGTAAGACTCAATCTGATAGTAAAAGATTCAGGTACAGATGTTTCTGTGGCCATGTGTCTGGTTCATTACAAAGTGTTTCAAAGTTCAATGGGGCAAGTAAAAGGTGATTTGATTTGATTTAAAAAATGGTATTGTGGACCTGGTCCTACTGCTATGGCAAGCTTTTAGGCATAGTAGATCCACTTAGTAAGAGATTACAACTCGAACAAGCCAAGGAGTCTATGGATTCAGTAGATTACCTTGTCTAACTGAGTTCGGCAAGCTTTGTGTTTTGCTGATAATGTCAACGTGGCTGTTTTGGTCGTAAGTCAGTCTTGTTGCTTAAGATTGATTACTAATTGTGTGAACTTGGAATCTCAAAGTGGTCCTGCAGCTCAGGATTTCCTTTTTTACTATTTTCAGTGAGCATTTTACGAAGAAAATGGGAATACAGGTCAATGCTTTTCTTCACTATACAAACCACGGTTCTCTCTAATAGAGTGTTTAAAGAAGATTTTTTTTACAAACCAGTAGGTTCAAAAACTGTTGTGCCAGTCATTGCCACTTCAGCACCCAGTCACAACAGTACCCATCTGGTGGACTGTTTGAGCAATACCAATGGCCCTCCTTGTTTGCCTAGAGGAGAACAGGCTGATATTTTCACGTCAGTAGAGCTTTTTTTGCCAAGGTCAGCATCCAGCCTTCTTCCCCTTCATTCATTCAATGTGTTTGCTGAAATTTTGCAAGCAATTTCAGAGAAACGTTGGGTTCTTCAAATCATACGTTTTTGTTCAAATAGTGTTACTCCTTTGTTTTAGGGGTTTCACGTTCAATTCATTTATGTAGAAGAATCATTGCTCATACAGAATATAGGAAAGCTTCTTCCCAAGGGGGTAATATAAGAGCATTCACTGCATCCCAAGTATCTGCTTTAACAAATTTGACCACAAAATACAAAATCTCAGGAGAATGGATGGTATAGCTAGGCCATGCGGATTTGTTTGTGCTCTAGACAAACTGGAACAGAGATGGTTTTGTTAACGCGTCCCTGTATGACTAATTTACTCACTTTGGGACTCGTTTTAGGCCACTCGTTTTAGGCCAATGAATCTTTTGACCCTGATTGAAGACACCTTAGGACGAGATAGCTAATCAACATGTCAATTAATATGTCAATAACGTCATCAATATTTATTAAAACAATGCAATTCACCTTAATCAATGACATTTAATGAAACTCAGGAAACACCATGACCTTTCAGTCATGAATAACCACACCAGAATAATATAATTTTGTGAAGTTTATTCCCTATTGATAACAATTCTACTAGCAAGTTTATTAGTCTCAAAACCAAGAAACACACTTCAGCTCCGGTAAAAGGGGGCACTTCCCTCATAAGGAGATAAAGTGTAAACAGGCAATCTAAGAGCAAGGATGGTTCTAAGTAAACTTAGCAAGTCACTAAGTAAAGTGACAAAGGCGGTCATTCCAACTTTCCCGTTGGGCCGGCGGGCGACCGCCAAAACGCCGTCCGCCGGCCCAGCGGAAAGCCCCTGCAACGAGGAAGCAGGGGTGCGACGGGTGCAGTGGCACCCGTCGAGATTTTCACTGTCTGCTAGGGGCCCCACGACACCCGTTCCCGCCATCCTGGTTCTGGCGGTGAAGACCGCCAGAAACAGGCTGGCGGGAAGGGGGTTGGAATCCCCGTGGCGGCGCTGCAAGCAGCGCCGCCATGGAGGATTCCCTGGGCAAGGGGAAAACCGGCGGGAAACCGCTGGTTCCCCTTTTCTGACCGCGGCTTTACCGCCGTGGTCAGAATAGCCCAGGAAGCACCGCCAGCCTGTTGGCAGTGCTTCCGCTGCCCTCCGCCCTGGCGGTCATGGACCGCCAGGGTCGGAATGACCCCCAAAGTGTCTGGATCATAGCAAATTGCATCAGCATCTCCCCTAACTCTCTCCTATTCTTTCGCCTCTCGTTCTAAATTACTTCATGGTGTCAAGGGTTTTTATCCCCTTTTCGTTGTACATTCCCCTAAAATTTGGTTGGACAAGGGGTTGCACCCCACTATCTTTAACCAATTGTCTTCACATTAGGTCATCGAATTTGTCACCCCATAACAGTTCTCACGTATTTTATTGGTCCTTATGATTGACGTCTTTAGCGGGTGGAATGTCCGGTATGATTTCATAGTCTTGTGGTCCTTTGCACATCTTCGGTCAGAGGCTCCATTGTCTGTACCGGTTCAGGTGACCTTGTACCTGCGAGTGGTCTACAGTGTTGCATTCAGCTAAAATGTTTCTACAAGCAAGTCGAATTTCATGAGAACGGATCTACTACAGTTACATTCAGCTTCTAGTTTGGAGGAAAACAAGAGTTCATGTCCTTCAGCAAGTCAGCACACTGCACGTTAGAAAAACACATTTAATATGAGAGTCAGGCAGCCAGGCCTCGACTCATGCTAACTAAAGCCTAATAATTTATTAGCAAAACCTTTACATATACCTATTATTATTAGTGTAAAATCATATCATAATATAACATTTTAACATTATTAGTCAGTTTCATTAGTCCCCGTATATGTTGGCGGCCACTCCCTGTGGGCACATTTCAAATGCACATTATAGCAAAATACATTAATACATTTGCAGCATTACTACACATTAGTTCATAAAAATGTCATGTTAATATAGATTATATAAGCTACGCTCTCTCAGTTCCTTTAATTTCATTGACACACCAGAGTTTACTAATTTATATCTCACCTCCTTGATCCGGTGTTCTGTTCTGTATTTAACCACATTTCTCTGTTAATTACAAAAATGTAAATTTCACAAATTACAGACTCTAAGATAAGTCTAAGAATAATGAAGATGTCCCAATCACACATCACTGAGGCACATCCAAAGCTGTGTAGTAGTTTAAATAATGTGAATTAGACTACTGATCTAAGAACATCCTCTCCTCCATTGTTAATCTTTCTAAAAAATAAAAAAAGCTCCTGTGTCGTCTCCTACTTTAGCCAGATAGGATAAGGCTGTGTCTTTGGCTGAAAAACATACAAAATCCTTAGCGGAGACATGGCCTCCAGGGCATTCTTAGATCAAGGGCCTAATTTGTAATGAGTGCCGGTGCTCAAAGCTGTGCTTAGAGAAAGCTTCAGTCAGCGCTATTTAATGTTACAAGGGCTGTATAATCTTCAATCCACCTCATGCCTCTTTAATCCATTACCAGACACCCCTGACCCTTTATCTCACTCTTGAAAGTTTCTGTTGTTCACATCCTTCTTCTTTCCCCTTAGTGTGTATTTCCCTCTCTTATGCTCAGAAAATGTATTTTCAGGTAAAATCCCCCAAAATAAGGGCCAGTGGAATCCACTGGCAAACACTGGCTCAAATTAAGCACTGCGTAGATCTGCTGATTGGTCTACAGTATAAAAATTAAGAACGTTTATTGCACACTAGTGACTCATGCCTATTTGGTAATAGGGAATGGGCTTTGAGCAAGAATATGACCCTCTGTTCTTGTAATAAAATGCAGATTTTCCTAGTTTGAATAGTGAAGGAAAGTCCTGAATGTTTCTTAAAGACGCTAAGATGATTTTATTAAAGACACAAAGGCAAATATTAGCCCTATACTATCTATATACACCGTCTGTATACTGCCCATTAATTTTCATACTACAAATGTTCTTGATTCTTTCAGCTTCAGTTGCTACAATTCCTAGTTCTTTCTAAGGCTTCATTTCAACAGCACATACCGAAAGCTCAAGTGTCCAGGCTTCTGGATATTCCTGAGTTATTTGTGAATTCAAAATAAATGTTTCTATTGTTTCTGTGAAATTCTTCTGATGTTTACACATTGAATTCATGGAGCTTAGCTTGTCTTCCCATCAGGAAAAGAGGCTGTTACTTTCTGGTGACTAAGTTCATGACTTCTGGTTTCATGCCCCCCTCAACGTGTAGTTTGTGACCTAGGGTTTGCTGTGAAGGGTAGTTTTTTTTTCTTATTTGTGGTTGCTATAATAAAGATGGCAAGTTAGAAAAACATATTACTACCCTCAGTGTCTTTAACCCTTTTTTGGCATGTGCCAGCCAATGGCCGACACACACACCCTCCCTGGTGTGTCTGACAGCCATTGGCTGACACCTGGAAGTGCTAAATGGGATCCTCTGGTGATTGCACAAGAGAATTCATTTTTTTTTTTTTTTTAAATAATGGGGAAATGCAGAATCGTTTCCATATCAACTCCTGCCCATCTATAACATCAGCACACCGGAAGGCACGCTGACATCAGAAACCCCCACAGGAGCGGACTGGAGGAGCAAGTATGATCCCGTATGGTGGGGTGTTTTATTTTTTATACCTCCCGATGTTTGTGGGTGGCATTGTTGAAAAGAGGAGAGCCTCCCCTTTCCAGCGATGCCTCTCACAGAGTGCTGCTTCTGGATCGCTTACCCACTGCCATGCACAAGCAGGAATCCCACTAGGCCACCAGCCAGCAGGGACATCATAAGAGGGTCGGCCCTTGTGGTACGAGGCCGGCCCCATCTAACTGGGGGACAATCTTTTTTTTTTTAAAGGTGATTTTTTCTCTGGGGGGATGATCACGCCCCCCCAGGGGACTATAAAAATAAAACTAGAAAATAAATTAAATTGTCAGGGGGTCGGCCCTCTTACACACAGGCGAACCCCCTGTGGGGCCCAATTTTTTGGGGGGGAGTGTTATGATTTCTCTGGGGACCACGATCGGCCCCCACCAAAAGAACCACACATGTGCAAAAAAAATAAATTTTGCCACTAGGTAGTTATAGTTAGGACCAAGGATGCCAGTGATTCTTGTTGCACACAGAAAGTTTTGGGGTGATCCGTCAAGCGGGGGCCGAGAAAAAGGGGGGGTAGAAAAATTGTGTTTCCCATGTTAATCCCTATAGGACCTTTAGACATGACTACAGCCCAAACCACTGGACGGAATTACACCAAATTTGGCAGAAAGCTACCTTTCTGTACACAGATTGTGCTTTCGCTTATTTGGTGTAAATCAGTTCAGTAGTTTTTTAGATATTAAAGGGAAAACAAATTTGTATATCTCTGGCCGTGACGACTTCGCGAAGATTAAGCGCTTGTGCAGGGCAAATCAGAGCTCTGATTGGCTGCCAACACTTCAAAGCAGGAAGTGTTGCCAGCCATCTTGGGAAAAAAAGGAAAAGGGGCCAGGGTAGAGACACTCTGACCCCTTAGCTCTTGTGGGGACAGCCCCCACCCCTGATCTAAAAAGCATTATTTTGTAAAAAATAAAACTGTTTGCCGCAAATTTGTGTAATTGGCAGCATAAAATAAAATTAAAAAAACAAGTGCAGGCTTCTATTCTGGTTTCTGTGTGGCCCCTAGGTGGGCCAGGTCCTGGGGCATTTACAGTTTAATGCAAGGGGCCCTCTGGTCCCCCTTCAGCCCCAGGGACTCCCACTCCCTTGGGCATTAAAAAAATGAAAAATTTGTAACGGTGCTCCGCAGCACCCCGACAGCCCCAGGGACCACCACCTTCCCAGGGCTTTAAATGAATGTAACGCAGGGGGCTGGCCGGTACCCCCCCCCCCAGCAATACTGGTTACCACATGAGGTGGGGAGCCAGATGGGACCGTGGGGGTCTTCAGGCTCCCCCAACAGTATCGAACATTGTGACTGGGTGACCTCGGGGGTACCCAGGTCACATGGCAGGGCCCTGGGGGGTGGGGTCCCGGGGCCAAGATCTGCCATGAAGAGGGGGGGCCACATGCCCCTCTCCCAAAAAAATAGTAATTAGGCCAGGCCCCAGGGGATAGTGTCCTCGGGGCCAAAATTGGCCTGGAGGGGGGCTGCGCAGCCTTCCTCCCCTCCAAAAAAATAATAATAAGGCCACGCCCTGGGGAATGGGGTGCCCAGGGCCGAGATATGCATGGGGAGGGGGCCACGCACCCCCCCAAACAAAATAATAATTAGACTGCACCGTTGCGAATGAGGTCACCGCAGCCAAGATTGGCCTGGGGAGGGTGGTCACGCGGCCCTTCTCCCCCTCCAAAAATTCAATATTTAGGCCGAGATCGGCCAGGGTAGAGGGGGCCACATGCCCCCCTCCCAAAAAATATTTAGGCTGGGCCCAGAGGAATGGGATCTCCGGGGCCAAGATCAGCTCCTGCTGAGCACGGCCAAAGGCCATTCCCAGTGGTGGTTGGATTAACGTACAGTAATGAAAATTACTTTACGTTAAAAAAATGTAGAAATTCACTGAAAAAAACTAAGGTTACAGGGAAGTTATAGTTAGGAAATAGAATTAAAAAAACATTATAAATTCACTGAAAAAAACAAAAGTTACAAGGACGTTATAGTTAGATTCTGAATTTACACAAACAAAATCATAGAAATTCAGCAGCTATAGTTAGAGTTATTTCAAGTAATTATAACTTGCGCCTTAAGATAACTGTAATTCGGACCCTCACCATGCACTGCTAATTACCCCAGATATTACATCACTCATGACATCTACTATGACATCATTGATAATATCACTGTAACACCTGCAGTAAAATTATTGATGAGAAAACTGTGCATGCGAGGGTGCGAGTTATTGTTGCCTTGAGGCACGAGTTATAATTCTTTCAAGTAACTATAACTCGCGTCCTAAGGTAACTCTAACTTGTGCCCTCGCCATGCACTGCTAATTACCCCAGACATTACAGCAGTCATGACAACTTCTATAACACCCTTAAAAGTATAAATGAAACCTTAGCAATCAAATTTTTGAAGAAAACCTGCATATGCCGAATGTCTACCCTTAGTTATGGTCGTTGCATAATTTGGTGCTCTCATGCTACATAATTCCATTGACCTAGTGATAGCACAGTGAGTTTCACAAGGAGCAGGGCTGCGCATAAACTTGCAGCAGCTATTATATGAATGTGTGCTTCTTGAGATAATAGGGAGATTTGTAGCTTCAGGGAGATTACTTTTATACTGACATACTGGCAATGGCCCAGCAGGTCCCCCAACGATAAAGGTTTGCATATTTCCTAACAAAAGTATGCTGTGATATTAGGTATGTGGCAAGCTAAAGTAATACTGTCTTTTTTTGTCTTTTTGGCATATTTGGAGAACCTGCAGATTCAGGAAAGAAGATAAGGTAAGTTCAATTTATCTTTACTTTATGTTGCAAATTTCTCACACACTCACACCCACCAACTGTTTTAGAACAACAAACCTGCCTTCTATTTAGGACAGTGCTTTAGGAGGATGGTTTTAGCCAGTAGCAGAGATGACGTTTCAGTGGATGACAGCTGCTCCGGTCCTAACTCGGGTTATGGAGGACAGCTCTGAGGCAGGATCAGAGACTGAGACAGCAAATACTGAGACAGCATTTGAGAGAGAGAGAAAAATGGAGCAGAATTTGGAAGTGATTTTCCAGTTGGCGGAGTTCCATCCGACGACTCAACTTCTAGAGATTCTGAGGGACATGATGATGGCAGTTGTGCTGTCCCTTCACAAGCACAGTCTGTGCAGTGGGGTAACCGTAACAGGTTAGACCAACCCAAACAGAAGGCATGTGCGGCTGCAAGCACAGACGGAATGCTTTCTTGGCAGCCCCTCAATTTAGTTCAGCCCCAAATTCCACTTCTCACTGGCGACACTGAATGTAAGGCCAATACTGCCAATTTTTTGCTAATTGCCTACATCCACCTCTTTTTGGATCTTGACTTCCTTGAGCAAAGTGTGCAGCAAACAAATTTGAGTGCCAAACAATTTCTGAGGAAGCGTGGAGGCACTCTAAGGCATCACTCTACGGTACACAAGTGGACTCCCGTTTCGCTTGAGGAGCTGAAGATATTTTTGGGCCTTGCACTCAAAATGGGGTTAGTGCACAAACCAACCTTGCAGTCTTACTGGTCTACTCACACGGTTTGGGCAACCCCCATCTTTTCACCATACATGAGCAGAGATCATTTTTTGATATTGCAGCACATGGTGTATTTCGGTGAGAATTCTGCTGCATTGTCCCGGAACCATCCAGACAATAACAGGTTGTTCAGAATTCTGTCTGTTATGGAATATTTGTCTGTCAGGTTTCCAGATATTTATACTCCTGGAAAGAATATAGTCATCAAGGAGGCCTTGATCCTGTACAAAGGGTGGCTGCTGTTCAGGCAGTACATTACAAGCGAACAAGCTTGCTATGGAATCATGCTGTACATGGTGTGTGAGAGCTCTACTGGCTATGTGTACAGCTTGAGCATGTATACAGGGAAGAACTCCACTTAAAACCCTGTAGGTTGTCCTCCCATGCTAGGAGTCACAGGAAAGATTGTATGGGAGCTTGTCCAGCCACTCCTTCACAAAGGTTATAACCTTTATGTGGACAATTTCTATACAGAAGTAGAGCTGTTCACTGAGCTGTACAAAGCTTGCACTGTGGCATGCAGTGCAGTTTGTTGTTGGCACAAAGGATTGGCGCAGGAGCTTGTTTGTAAGAAACTCCAGAAATCCCAGAGCACTGTGTTGCGTTCCAAGGAACTGCTCAAGGTCATGTTCTCTGATAGGTGTGATGTGTACGTGCTCACCACAATTCATGATGAGAGCACTTCACCTATCACAGTTTGGGGTCAGATGGCCGAAGTTCACAAGCCCACCTGTAAATTTGATTACACCAAGTACATGGGCTGAGTGGATAAGAATGACTAGGTCCTTCTGCCGTACAATGTGAGTCATAAAACTTGCACTTGGTACAAGAAACTGTGTACCCACCTGATCCAGATGGCAACATACAATGCGTATGTTGTTTATCGTCAGACAACCACAGGAAGGCTCATGTCTTTCATTGACTTTCAGTTGTCCGTCATTTAAAGGCTTACTGCTACAGAAGCAGCTGTCTCCACTTTGTATGCTCTGGAGGATGATGTGGCAAGGTTGCAGGAGTGACGCTTTGCTGATCGCATTCCTGAGACACCTAAAAAGGGTCGACCATGTCATCATTGGAGAGTGTGCTCTAAGCACGGAAAGAGGCAGGAAAGTCATGTTTACTGTCCTCATTGTCCATCTCAGCCAGTCGTGTCTTTTCCTACTTGCTTTATGTTGTACCATACAAAAGTGAAGTATTGGGAGATTGACTGAGATGGAGCTTCCATTAGGTAAATCTTTCTGAGCATGTATACCTACCTTCTGCGGGCCACTACTCGGCTAGGCAAGCAGACGTACAATTTTAGTTCCTCTACTTGAGGAAATCATGGACTTCCTTATGGCCTGCTCACCACCTTTATGCACCATCAGAACATGATAGGTGTCCTGTTCGCGGATCGACAAATGCTTTATAGTCCCAACACCGCACAAAATGGTGGACAGAACATATGCCAAATTGTCATAGAGTACCCTGGGTAACAAAATTCGAAAGGCTTACCTAGATTTTGAAGTGCTTTTTAGGGAACTTATGTATACAACACATGGACAGTGCTGATTGCCCACGAGAACCAGAGTAAGTGTAGTAAGTCAAACAAATGTCCTGTGGGACTTATTCACCAACATTTCTACTTGCTTTGAAAGTGTGCAATCTCAATTAGTAACTTGTATCATAACCAATGTTATTGAAAAAGGGTATAGGACACAATGAGCCAGATGTACAAAGACTTTTACCGGTTGCAAACGGCCCATCGGGACATTTGTGACCGGTAAAAATGCCTTTTGGCATATACTATCCCCATTTTGCGAGTCGGTAACCTGTTGCCAACTCGCAAAATGTGTTTGCAACTCGCTATTTGGAAGGGGCATGCCAGTGGCATTCCTTCCTAATTGCGACTTGCAGGGGGATGTAAGAATGTTTTGAGACCATGAATGCTGTTGCAAAACATTCAGTTACCACCAACTCCAAGTTGGTGGTAACCCATTCGCAAACGCAAAGGGATCCCGAAGGGACCCCTTCCCCTTTGTGCATGGTAGCAAAAATGTTTTTTCAGAGCAGGAAGTGGTCCCATGGACCACTGCCTACTCTGAAAAAATTAAAAGAAAGCTTTTCATTTTTATTTTTGAAATGCAGCCCCTTTTCCTTGAAGAAAAACTGCCTGTATTAAAAAAACTGCTTTATTTAAAAAGCAGTCACCGACATGGTGGCCTGCTGACTCCAGCAGGCCACCATCCCTGTGAGTGCAGACATTTACAAATGGGTCGCAAATTGCGACCTGCCTTATGAATATTAATGAGGCAGGTCTTGCGACCCATTTAGGAACTCAGACAGTGTGGCTAACACTGTTGTACATTTTGTTTTACGACTCGCAGTGTGCGATTCGCAAACCAATTGCAAATTGCTAGTCGCAAAACAAAATGTCGTACATCTGGCCCAATATCTTGTATGACGTTTGCTTTCACATCTTTAGTATAAGGAAAATATACATGCCCTTATATATCTAAATTAGTGCATATGACGCAGGGCTCAGACAGTGAACAAGTATATACACAACATACAACCTTGGGATCTGTTCAGTGTCTTGTTCTATGTTGTTGTATAAATACTTGTTCACTGTCTGAGCATTGCATCATCTGCACTAATTTGTATATATAAGGGAATGTATATTGTTCTTATACTAAAGATGTGAAAACAATTATCATACAAGATATTGTGTCCTGTACCCTTTTTCAATAACTTTGGGTATAATGCACATTAGTAATTGAGTTTTCACACTTTCAAAGCAAACGTAGAAGTGTCGGTGGACATTTGTTTGGCTTATTACTTTAGGGAACTTAGGCAGTATTCACCAGCATGTTTGTCTTAGCTTCAGCTGTAGATATGGTCCCTCAATTTGAGGAATGAGGCTTCATAAGGCATACTCAGACACCCCCAACTTGCATACACAAACTGGAAGAAGTTTGATTTAGCACAGTGAGCGCACTGAAGGCACATGGAAGACACGTTTTCTTGAGCTTCAAGTAGCTAGAGACGGAAGGCGTTAGTATAGGTTCACTTGGCAAGTATACAGGATTAGTCAGGACTCTGATACGGACAGAGAAATGAATGGGTAAGAAAAGCTTAAGGTAGGTGTGCTTTCAATGGGATATTGCATATGTAGAAAGCAGATAGTAAATGTAGTACAGATACACGTGCCATTACTTCATCTTTACCTACAGATTCAACCCCATTGATGCTGCACTCACTCCAGTACTCAATTACTCCCTCACTCAACTAAGCAGATGACTCCAAACCATACAGAATGCAGCAGGCAGTGTGCAGCAGGCAATGTAGTGACAGGACGCTTTTGATTGCTGATGGACTCCGTAGAACGAAGACATAAGTGGTAAGGTGTGGTGAATTCATTTCATGTGTAGTATGTTTTAAATTCACGCTTGCAGGCAGAGGGATAAAGACGTGTAAGACCAAGCTCTGTGTGTGGCATGTTCATTTATGAGTACCCAGGCTGGGGAGGATGCTACAGGCAGCCTCCTCCCTCAACATCCCAACACACACACCGGCACCTGAAACAGCCTCACTGACTCCCAATACACAGATTTTTTCAAACTCCTGAAACACGCATTCAGAGTCTTACACAACACTGGTCCAGCATACCTCAATACTGCTTTAGATTTCAGAAACCTTCCAGACACCTTTGCTCAGCATAGGCAGCACAAGAGCAAGGATAGCAAACTTCTAATTGGCTCCAAAAGGGCAGAATTATCTGCCTCTACGCATATGCGCCATCTCTAAAATTAGTTCATTCCACATGAAGCAGAACAGTTGGCTCTTCGACTAGGTTACTCCATGGATCACCCATGACTGCTCTTGCATCGGTGACAGGATACCCTATTACAGAGAACTCTGCACCCAACAATACACGTATGGCTAAAATGTTTGACCTGCTCGCCATGTCCATCCTCCATCAGAACATAGTAGATGTTCAGTTTGCTGCATGACAAGTGCATTCAAGTCACAGCAGTGCACATAAAAGTTGATGGGACATATGCTACGTTCCCACAGACTGCCCTGTGTGTCAAAAACTACCTTTCTTCATAGTTTATTACATTCTTTTTAGGAACCTTCATCAGTATTCCCCAGCATGTCTTATTTTAGTTTCAAAGGTAGATATACTCGCACAGTTCGAGCAATGACACTTCGGAGGCATACTCCAACACCCCCCAACTTGCATCCACAAACTAGAAGGAGTTGGATTTACCACAGGGAGTGCACTAAACACACATGTAAGAACTGTACCCCACTAGTGTGGGGGGCCCAAGAGAAAATGACACAAAAGGGCCATGTTGAGAGATAAGCAATAGGGGTAGGTGCAGTATTAGAGGCCATGATTTGGCTCCACCCATGCAAACCTACGAACCACAGACATTTTTGAAACATAGACAACCAAGGGAGTCTGGGTTGGTATGCCTTGCATGGATCTCATTAGCTTGTCTTACACACAATAGTCTACAAACCTCAAACTCTGACTGAAATCACACATTTTCCTTACATTTCTGTGATGGATACTTCTGGAATCTGCAGGAATCCATAAAATTCATACCACTCTGCATCACTCCACTAGTGCTGATAAAAACAGTGCCCCACTTGTGTGGCTGGGCCTAGTGCCTGCAACAGGAACGGCTTAAACCAAGGTCAACAGGAGCACTCATCAGGGGGCTCCCATTGACCTTGGTTTGATCCGCTTCTGTCATGGCACAAGGTCTACCCACACAAGTGAGGTACCATTTTTTTTTATAACCAATTTGTATTGGTTTTTGTAAATGACAACAGGTCACAATAACAGATCCAATAAGTATGAGCCCTTTCTGCCCCAGTTCATACACACCCATTATAACACATATGTATCATGCAATATAGAGATATTATCACCATAGTCAGACAATCTTTTCCGTTTTTATCACAGTTCAGTATCCGATCTTGAATCATCCATCCATTTGGACCAGATCTTGGCATGCTTTTTTGGACATCCTCGTACCACGTACACTGATCGTTCCATCTGGGCGCACCAATCGACCCCCTGCCTCTGCTTCGACCATTAGAGCAGTGCCCAGCAAGGCCTTGTCTGCATGAGAGCTCCCAACCCCTTCAACTCCCAATAGAACTAGAAGTGGAGAGAGGTCCAGTGTTTGACACAGCACTCTGGAAAGCTGATTCAGGAACGCCTTCCAGTAGCGTGTTATGACTGGACATGACCAGGCCATATGGTAGAGGTCAGCTGGTGAATAAGAGCAACAATTACACTGTGAGTTGGACAGAAGGCCTGCTCGTACAGTTTAGCAGGAGTAAGATAAGCACAATGTTAGTGGTATACCTGAACCAATCGCAGTCTGGCAGAGATCATGATGACTCTGGGTGCCATCAGTGCATCTCGCCAGTCCTCATCCTCCATGGTATACCTAAGAGACCGTTCCCTTACCTACCGCCCTCGTCACTACCTTAGCCTCTACCGGGCTGAATTCTGGCATGCGTGTGTTGGGGGGATGTGCGCCCTCAATGTATGGTGCAACTGCAGAAATTTATGAAATCGTGCGTTGGATAGTGCATAAGTCTGTTGGGGTTTCTGGAAGGAGGCCATGCTTGTACCTGACCATACGTCCCCAACAAGGGAAATACCTTTGGCATTCCATCAGGAAAAACCTTTTAGTTCAGTTACATCTCGCAGCCACGTCCCATGCCTTAGGGGGGTATGTTGGGCGATTTTCTTACACCATCCTGTGTGTCGCTGTGCGGCTCTCCAACCTGCTAACTTCTGGAATGTTTACAGAAATGGGGCTGCCGTAAAGCAGTTTCATAATATGGGGGAAGCCTAACAAAGTGATTTATAGTCGGTAGCCTGGATCGGACCAACACACCGTGAACCAGTCATTAATGACGAGGATTTGAGATGCTAAGTAGTAGCGATATAGGTTGGACATGTCAAGCCCTCCCTCGTAGGGGGTCTGTTGACAAACTTTCCAGGCTAAGCGCCGCCTGTGGCCATGGATTCCATTTCCTTGAACCAGTGCTATAAGATGTTAATAGGAGAGTTTTGGAAAAGGTAGAGGAAACAGGGTAAGACCATTATGTTATATAATGCATTTCGGCCCATGACGTTTAATGGTAGGGATTGCCATTTCTTAAGGTCTGATCTGACTTTGTGGACTCCCGGGGTTTTATAGAGGAACCACGTCAGGAACGGCTCAAGAGCTACATTGATACCAAAATAGCGGAAGCTAAGGTGCCAGATTAGTATGTTCGATTGCCAGTCCACTGCATCCCTGGCTCTGGTCAAGGGCACCAGTATTGATTTGGTTGGATTAGCAGTCAGGCCTAATGATTCTGAAAACACTTGTAGGAGGTAGAGACAACGAGGGCCACTGTCTGCTGGGCTTGATAAGTATAATAATATGTCATCTGCATAAAGTGCGATGCGGTCTTCGTAGCCGGCTTCCCATCTTTATCCCGTGAACAGTGGGTCGCAGCGTACAAGCCTAGCTAGAGGCTCTATGGCCACCGCAAAAAGGAGGGGAGATAGAGGGCAGCCGTGCTGGATGCCTGGGCATATGTTGAACACCTCTGACACCACCCCATTGATGTGCACTCTGGCCGTCTGTCCTGTGTAGAGTAGCTGGACCATGTAATGAAAGCAGATTTCAAAGCCCGTCTTTTCTAGGACTATAAATTAATGGTCCCAGTCCACTGTCCAAACGACGTCTCAAAATCAATCAGTAACAAGGCCAGTGGAGATGAAAGAGTGTGTCACTGGGTGAGCGCCATGTTTAGACGTCACAGGCAGTGTCTGGTACTTCAGGCAGGCATAAAGCTGCACTGGTCAGAGTGAATCAGGGACTTGGTGACCGGCTGCAGGTGATTAGCCAGGATCGTGGCATAAATGTTTACTTCTCTGCTGATGAGGGAAATAGGCTGGTAATTGGCACAATATGTGGATGGGGGTTGTGCCTTCGGTATGACCACTATGGTGACCTGGTCAAGGTCTTGAGGGAAGGTGCCCACCTTCATTGCTTCTTTGTATAGATTCAGTAGGTGAGGAGTGAGGATGTCTTTGAAGTTGGTATAAAATTCACCAGGGTAGCCGTCTGGGCCTGGTGTCTTGCCTGGCTTCTAAGCTGAGACTGCTTCTCTAATCTCTTTCAACGTAATAGGTTGGTCCAGCAGCCGTTGGTTTGAACTTGATAGGTGAGACATAGGAATCTCATCAATGAGTGGAGTGGTTCTGGCAGAATCAGGTCAGGGGACAGCTGTGTAGAGCGCGGCATAGTAGTTTGCAAATGCGGAGGCTATACCTAGGGCGGTGGTTTGGATAAAACCCTTTGGTTCAGCCACTGTAGGTATAATCCGCCCCACCAGGGGTTTGCAAGCGAGCTAGTATAACAACTCACTATTCTTGCCTCCCCAACCATAGAGCCGCACCATAGAGCCGCACCATAGACCAGCACCAGATCTGTTTTGCTGTCTCTAGGGAGCAGCTCTGATTTCCTCCTTCACCAATGCCAGGGACCGTCAGCTTTGCACCTGCCATCGTGGGCCAGCTATGTTTCGAGGCAAAGGGTCCGGGCCTCCAGTTGGGTGATGTGCTCCTGTTGGAGCTTCTCTTTCAGCCTGAGAAGAGCTTTAGCATGGCCTCGGACGGTAGCTTTACATGCCACCCACAGGGTTCCCTGGAATTAGACCGTTCCCACTTTAATGCAAAAGTATGCCTCAATCTCCTGGCAGATATCTCAGGTAAATTCCTCATCTTGGAGGTGCCAAGCAGGGGGGCGCCAAGAGGTGTCCGGTGAGCCAATACCGAGAAGTAATGGAGTGCGATCTGAGATTTCTCGAGCGAGCATCTGGATCTGCATGACCAACATTATGTCTGTGGCCGCATGAGAAACATGTCAGTATGTGCATGTGTATGATGCCCAGCTGAGGTATGGGTGTACTGCCGGCTACTGGGGTTCCAGGTCCTCTACACATCACGGGGACCTAGTTGGGTTACTCAGATATGTATAGAGGCAGGTCTCTGACACTGAGTGGTAAAGGGAGGGCCTATGGAATCCATCACAGTTTCTAAGACAGCGTTTACATCACCACTGGCAGTGATCCCAGGAGGAAGGTGGGTCACTATCTCAGTAAGTGTGGCTAGGAAGGAGTCAAGGGCCGTGGGAGAGGTGTAAATACAAAGAATGTTCAGTGGAGGGGACTTTTGTCATACCTGTTAGGGCAAGGTAACGGCCCTGACGGTCACTGCAAGATTGATTCATCACTTACAGAAAGGAATGACGCAGAAGTATTGCCTTCCCGCGGGACCCTCCTGTAAAGCCAGCATGGTATATGCGATCAGAACCATAGCGGGGCAGGAATGAGCAAGATGTGCCCAGCAGATGGGTCTCCTGCAGCAGTAAGATGGAAGGGAGGAGTTGCTGAGCATAGCACAATACTGCTGAACGGGTAATCCGGTCTAATAGGCTGTTTACATTCCATGACATCACAGTCTATGCGGCCATGAGAGGTGTGGTGACATGGGATGTGTCCAGATTGAAAGTGAGTCGGTGACTTTGAGGAGCCTAGATGTCAGGTAGGGTGTGCCAATGAACAAGTTTGTAGAGGTTGCTGCAGGCATGGTGGTATTAGGTCTGTGTGACAACCTGAAAGGAAACAGGGTTAAACTGTCAGCATTCAAGCGTTTCTTTGATTAAATGCCTGTAAACATTGTAACTCCCCACAACTCCCCCCTCCCCATACTCCACCCCAAGAAGCATCTGTCACCCCATAACCATCGCCCAAACAGAGAACCAAAGTGGATTATGTGGTGTGGAGTGGTGGACCCCTCCTTGTTGTAGGATGAAAGCAACAACATCAGTGCCAGCCTGCACAAGCAGGATGACAGTCTATCATCAAAAGAGTATATTGTGCCAAGGAAGTGCATCGTTCAGAATGCCTGTTGATGAGTTTAAAGGCCTGAACGTGTCTGAGTTAGTCAGTCTTCTTCTCAAACTGCCACTCATTTATCTTTGTCAGGAGCCGGGAAGGGCTCTCACCGCTAAGAGGACAGCGGGTCGGGGAGCCTGAATTAAGGGAATTTTATGAAGAAGGCCTTGTTTTACCCTTCTGTCAGCTGGATCTTGTGCGGAAGTGTTTCGGATGACTATTCTGTGCCGCTGCAGCTCCAAGTGTGTGGCAGAGATCAGGAGTGGAGAAGGAGAAGATCAAACTATACCAGGAAGTCGTCTCTCCAGACTGGTATGGGTGGGATTGACTGGTTTGGCTTCCCCATTCTGGCTGACCCCCATCTCAAACTTGGGTGCTTATGCCCAGTCCACTTACTACAACCTGCAGCAGCACGAGCAGCTGGTGCTCAGTCTTTCAGCGCAGGGAGGTGACGACCAGTTCGATATGACATTGTAGAGCAGAGCTTTTACCATAGATACTGCAGAGCCTGCCGACACAATGCTAGATAGGTGAGGGCCTCGGGTTGAGCTTGTTCCAGCACTTCATTCCTTGTGTCCTGGGACTGGGTGGACCTCTGAAGTAGTGGTGGGGTCAAAAACTCCTCGCTCTGGGAGGTTGATGTTGCTCAAGTTTTCCACCCGTGGGGACGGGAGCAGATGCAACCCCTTTTCCGTCATTGGTTCGATGGGCACTCCTGCATTAGTGATTGTCGTTTGGTCTGAGGTGAGCGTTGGGATGTGAGGCGGAGCTGTCTCTCCTCTGTTAGCCATTCCTGGGCTGCCTCCAGAGTATTGAAGAAGAAGGATTTACTCTTGTGAATGACCTTCAGTCGTGCCGGGAAGAGGAGCATATACGATAATTTGAGGACCTTAACTTTCTGCTTGACAGATTCATAGGAGTACCGTTTACCATGGATCTCCCTTGTGTAGTCCGGGAAGTATTCTAGATTTCTGGTAGTGGGGGTCTGGGTGCATTCGAGCCTCATTCAGAATGGTGTCTCTATCCTTAAAGTTGAGTAACCTTGTGATCAGGGGTCGTCATTGAGCACTGGGTGGGGTTTGGAGGTCAGCGCCCTGTGGGCCCTCTTAATCGCAAACTATGGGGACAGGCTGTCTGGAGTCATCTCACTTTTAAGCCAGTTTTCAAGGAACTCAACGGACCTGGAGTTCTCCACATCCTCCGGAAATCCCATGAAATGCATATTGTTGAGCTGTGAGCAGTTTTCTGCATCTTTGGCTTAGTGATGTAGTTCATGTGTGCCAATCAGGAGGTGGGCCACTTTTGCCTTTAGGTCAGCAACCTCATCCTCAAGTACAGAAATGCATCCTTCTGTCTCAGTGATGCGGTCTGAGGCACTGTGCAGGTCTTGGCAAAGAAGCTCTCCATCCACGTGCACCTCTCTGATCTTAGTCTTGACCGCTGTTTGTGAGGTATGGATAGCTTGTAGGATTTTGTGCGGGTCGAGTAAATGTGGTGAATTGAGCAGTAAGGGCTGGGAGGAGGGTGGTGGCCTTCCCATTTTGTCTTCTCCCATTTCAGCAGCTAGGATGCAGTCTCAAAATGTTAGTGCCTGGCCCGCGCACTGTAAACGGCAGTAGCATGAGCAGCAACGGAAGCCAGGGAAGACCTATCATTGACTCTCAGGCAATGCATTGGATGGGTGAGGAAGAGATACAGCTCCTGAAAAGGGGGGACCCCACGCAGTGACGTGATGCCGTCAGGCTGAGCAGGCCAGGTTGCAAGCTGGAAGACAGTCAATAGGTCCTGATGCTCCTGTGGCTCAACGTGGGGCACCCGCAGTGCCAGTCTAGTAATAATGTGCAGCTGGCAGGTCCCAGGTGCACAAGCTGGAGTAGGGGCAGGGCAGTGCCGGTGATGGATGCTTTGGAGGAAGGAAGGAAGGCTCAATCTGCCACAAGCAAGGCCGTAGGTCGTGCAGCCGCAAGGGTTGAAGGTGAGGGGGGGGCCTAGTCGGGCCACAGGAGAAGGGATCAGTAGCAGCTGAAGGTGCATATTCCTGGGAGTAAGGTGCTCCTCAATCCAAACTGGGCAGTCAGCCTTCACCTCTCGCAAGGGTTGCTCATTAGGGCCCCAACCCTTGCACCGCTGCCACTGCTGAAACGGGTGGCAGTTATCCCAGAGGTTCGGCCGGATCAGGTGTGGGGCTGGGGCCCACTTGGTAGATTAGGGCCATGTTTGCCACACCACAACTCCCTGATTGCTGGCAGACAATATTCTGCCATTTCGATGCAAAGGAGAAGGAGGCTTTCAAGGAGAGACACGGGTCCAGCCCTCGAGCTAGTGCGGCAGTACTGCCTCCTCCATCCGTGCAGTCATCTCTCGGCGGGGTCGGGAGTCCGCTACTGGAGTAGATGCTCACCGGGGATCATAGCAGGGCAGCACAGCTACCGTACAGGTCTCCACTCCTCCAACATCAGGGGCCGCGGGTATTCCCACTCCGGGACCTAAGTCAGTGTCATGGCCTGCGAGCATTTCACAAGGTCCGATCTGCCATCTTAGGTCCTCGACCTGCCTGCACCACGGTTCTCAGAAATGGCGCTACAGGATAGTTTTAGCACCACATCGGCAGAGGTTCTGTGGGGGTCTTGCCGCAATGTTGTTGGTGTTTGTGAGGCAGGGCGATGGTTGCGGATGATGGAGGGGTCCGGACCACTCTCAGAGTGGGACTGTGATCTTGATGCCCCAAGCCACACCCCGAGGTACTATTATTTTTGGGCAACTTGGGAGAATGCAGAGTAGATGGAAGTTTGTAGCTAGCATAGATCCCAGAACTTTCCATCACAGAAATGTGAGGAAAATGTGTTCTTAGTCAAAGTTTGAGGTCTGCAAAGGGATTCGGGTGAAAAACAAAACTGGTGAGAGCCATTGAAGTCAGCCCACCTTGAATACCCATAGGTGTCTAGTTTTAAAAAATGTACAGGTTTGCTAAGCATGCCTAGGTGCCGGCTGAGCTAGGGTGTAAATATAGAGCTACCCATATCGGACGCTAATGCTGCTACCCACAAATTCAGAGATGTACAAATTACCACTGCTACTAAACTCCATATCTTCTGCCCATTTCAGAAATACATAGGTTTCCTTGATACTCATTTTTCATTGTACCTATTTCACTATATGAATTGGTCTATACTCTGTGCTCAATGAAAAACCATTGTACAGTGCAGCTCAGTTGCTGGCTCTGGGTACCTTGAGTTCTTGGAGGACCTACAAACCCTATATATCCCCACAAACAGAAGGGTCTAGCGGATGTAATGAAATATTGCTTTTGTAAATCGGCCATCATGACAAAGTTACACATGAAAATTTCCAGATGCCCAATAGCTAAGGGGTTGATACAATTAGGACTGTTATTAACTATTCGAACTAGGAAACTCTGCATTTCTCTGAGGAATGGGGAGATTCTTCCTTAAGGATTGTGAAAAAACATGACCAACTGGTGTTTTACAGAAGTACTCCATTGTGTGTCAGTCAAGCAATATGCTATTTGAGTGGTTGCGGGGTAATCTCCTCTAGAAATCATAGGATAAATGGTGGCAAAGCTATGCATTTTTGGCACACCATCCTTAGAAAGAAAATCATAGCTATTACAGGCAAGTAAAAGAATGTAAGCATACAATTATACCTGGCTCATTGTTTATGAAAATATATAGTACCTTCCTTCACTTCTACTTTCCCCAATCAATTTTTATGGCTTGACAATGGAGCTATCTGCAAGGTGTACTGTTACCAATCCTATGAAATATACATATTTGCTTTGCTAACACCCAGATCAGTATTTGCCTCTCACTTTGGCTATTAGGTGGATCATTCCGCTTCCAGGAAGTGCTTCTGTTTGGATGATTGAGGAATTATTTCACATCTGAAATGTACACAATCACATTCAATTATTTATCAACTATGTGTGTTCTAAACAGCAAACAATCCTATTTAGCTACATTTTATTTGACTTTGGTCAAACCAGTCTTTAATGTGCTAAATAGAATTTGAGCATGAAGTGCGTGAAAGCACCATCTGTGAATGACTTTGTTTACACCCTGTGGGGCATTACAGTCAGGCATATTGGCTTTGCCAATGCTTGTATTTCCCCCAGCCTACCCTCCTTAACTGATTGAAAGTCTCCCTGGCAGAAGAATGTTGCAAAAATTACAAGTTAAACAAATCTCTGCATCACAAGCCTTGTACAGCATCTATGCACACATCTTACTGGAGTAGACGAGTTACATCAGTCTTAAATGCTCAGGCCTCAGACAGTTTATCAATATAAATATGAAAAGCCTCCACATAAGTCATGAAATGTTAGGCATAGCAGCAAGTGTTTTTTTGGTATCAAGGGACCGAAATCAATGGGCCTCCTAAACGCAGGATTAATTATCGGTTAGTAATTTGTTTTACATATATTTTAGAAATGCTTTAATTTTGTTGTCGAACATTAGGCTTGTCAATTTTTGAAAAGGTACAGATTGTATTACCAAATAAACCATTTTCATTTAGGTAAATACGTTGAATTCCCCCTAAAAGGGCTTTCTTTCTTTCTTCTGAAAACACTGTCCGGAAATAAATGCTTTTCATTCTTTAGACAATAATTTTCGTCCTCAAATATTAGCTTTTAGTTTACATCAATTATTCACATATGCTCCTTTCACACATAGACAGAATCGACCTTTCATTATAATTTCTCAGCATCATCAAATTTCTAGAATGTCCATTATGTAACCACCATCATTATGCAAGTAATAGCCAGCATTTTGTCAAGAATGCTCGCAATATGTAAAGGTTGGCCTTTATTACATTAAGGCACGATTGCCGTGGATAGTCACAATAATAGGATGAATGATGTCTACGGCGTCTCATGGAGGTGCACCATTAAGCCATGGATAGCCACATGTATGTCATGGATGTCTGAAATGTATCAACGATGGGCACTATCATGGCAGGGATAGCCACAATTATG
Source organism: Pleurodeles waltl (assembly GCF_031143425.1). NCBI lineage: Eukaryota > Metazoa > Chordata > Amphibia > Caudata > Salamandridae > Pleurodeles > Pleurodeles waltl. Next base: position 1,696,379,210 of record NC_090440.1, read on the forward strand.
ACTAATGATCACAGCATGTGAAGGATGAGCTGCAGGTATTCCGAAGGAGACTTAGAATTTGACTAAAAAATACCTATAATACGCCAAGGCTGGGCGCCATTTGCAATCTGTGCCCATTTCGGTGTTCAACAAGGAGCACCGTTTGCCAGAGCCACCATTAAGCCGAGGTTCAGGGAAACCCTCAATATACACAGACATCATAAACATGAGTCCATAGCCATCGATTGACTCAAACAGAAGTCCATGCAATCACAGACACGGGCACACACATCTACATACATATGTGTAAGAGGTTCTTCACCCACCTCCCCCATCTTACTCTCCAACACTGGCGGTACAGATACTGCATGTGTTCTTATGGACCTAATCCCAGCTAAGGCCCTAAACACACATGCAGGACCGGGAGAAGCAACTTGGAGGGGCAGAAGCTGTCATGAATGTGTGCTCTGCTCACCCTGCTGAGGTCCCTTTCTCCCTTGCTCATTGCTGAGACTGCCAGGAACTGTCAAATAAGAAAATGGTGGCATGATCTGCGAGAGGTCACTGTCTATGTGATATGGGGCATACACCATACGCCGCGGAGGTAAAACTGCAGTATTTTGTTTTTTACATGGACACTGCAATCGGAAGAATGGTGAGACCCCAGACAAACCTCTACTGCAGTGCCCCTGCCAGAGGCAGACATTAGCTAAGTTCCTGAGTTCAGGCCCTCAGCTTAATTAATGATTGCATGAGTAGTGGTGAGAACCTAGTAAGGACCTACCCCTGCCTGGCACCACTCTCGTGCCATGGTTCCAGTAACTGGAGAGCAGACGAAGCACAACTGGATTACTATACAAGCCAGTAATGTAAGCACATACTAGATAAATCTGTATGCTTAGGCCAGAAGCAACGCAGAGTGTAGATGAGCACTTTGGACCAATGACAACATATAAATATCCATTCTGGCAAGCAATCAATCGCGAAACCAACCAAGTACATCTTTGCACGTTCCCCTGTTGGGAAATACATGGCTTTTAACTTGAAAATAAACAAAACCCCTTTTATCAGAAAATCTGGCATCTCAGAAACAGACAAAACTCTAGCATTCATGTTCAGGCAAAGTAAGGAACACAATTCAAACTTTTCTCCAAAACATTTACTACATATTGCTTGAACATTTTACAATAAATAAATTCATAAAATGTTGAAATACATGATGTTCTGAGGGTTGTTTTCCATTTACCAGCTCCAGTTATTTGCGGCAGATAGCAGGCCTCACAAAGATTTAGTAAAATCAAATAAACTTTCAACCTCTGGTGTCACTTCTCCAAGGCAATGGGTGACGATGCTTGATAAGCAATCATTTCAACTCTCCATCATCAACACAAGGAAGGAGATTCTTTCTAGGGTACAAAAACCGTTGAGACACCTGCCAGAAATGGCATAGTATATACAATCCATTATAAGAGTTCATTTGCAGCTTATTTTATTTGACACTTTAGATAATGAATAAATCTGCCCGAAGGGTACCAGAGACCCATGTTGTATGGCCTAGAGCAAAATATGAATTACAATCCAGCAGCAAGTAACTCTATTTCTGTTAAATATGTACAAAAATGTATTTTGGAGAAGCTAAAGATAATTGAGCAAATCAGTTGGAATCTTTTCACCACTGGTTCTAGCTCACAGAGCTGAGTTTGCATAACATATATTTTCTCAGATGCCACGCAAATGCTTAGTGACTAAAGGATGACAGACAATGCTCCTATCCGAATGTTGAACTCCTGCCTTGTAATAGAGCTGCCCATCAATATGTTGATGTTGTTGCACCAACGAAGGTATTCCAGATCTCAAAAGGTAATTTGTAGCATTAACAGGACAACATGAATCAATCTCCTATCCCAAAATAAATAAAAATGAAGTTTAGTCTTAATCTTAACTCGTCCAGATGCTACCATTCATTATTCATCCAGTTTTAACCATATCCACTTTCTCCTTTCTCGGTATCTCAGTGGACTCTTGTGTAAGGTCTTCAGCTGACAAACTTCTATTCGCACCCTTGGAGTGATGAGAACATCCGTGAGTCTAGGTTTTGACTGTCCTTGTCTGCCAAAGGTATGGGTGACCTCTTCTGTTAACGACAATGCCGCTGACAATGGAATGTTTAAACCAATAGTGTTCTCTAGAAGGAGCTCTCGAGAGGATAAAACCCAGAAGAGAAAAAACCTCTGATGGTAATCGGAGACTTCCAGGAGGCTGATGAGGACTGGTACTGAAGGTTGAAGGCCAGGGTTGAAACAAGGCACAGAATGAGCAAATAAGGCAAGCGGAAATGCCAAAAAACAGGAGAATAGAAAGGTTCAGTAGAGGAGGCAACAGGAGCAAGACTCACCAGCAGGAGCGAGGAGACACCAGCAGGAGCAAGGAAACACCAACAGAAGTGAGGACACACCAGCAAGAGTGAGGAGTGTTGCAGCGCAAGGAGAACGACAATTCTACTCCTTATGTACCCAAAAACAGAAAGTGACATTGAGAAAGAAGTGAGGTCTCCATGATGGACTGGGAAATACATGCAGGAATGCATGGTAGAGCCTCCATGATGGATTGGGTAAGTAACAACCCTTCCCCAGGAAATCTGTTCAGAAGAACTACAGACAGCAAGAATATGGCCCCCAAGGAGAGGAATGTCTCAAGCCCACCTGACAAGCGAGGTGAAGAATTGCTCACTGTGGCCCTCTGCAAGACTCCCCAGGCTGCAGGTAAGTGTTTAGGGCATCAGCGCTGTGTAACACGGTATGCCAGGGAAGCAGTTGAGTGAACCACGGGATGTGTTGTGACCCGTGGTATAACAGTATGGCCACCTCCTGAGGAGCTGGATAGGAATTGTCCAAATAATTGGGGAACCAAGATAGGAACATGAACAGAGGCAGCTCTTCCCAAGGCCTCTCTCTAGGAGGATAACCCTTCTAATGAATCAGAAATTGTAAACGGTTTTGAAAAAAATGAGAGTCACAAATGTCCTGAACCTCACACACAGGAATATCGTCCACCAAGACTGGAGAAGGTTGTGAGAATACACAGTGGTAGGAATCAGAAAAGTAGGGCTTCAATTGAGAGGTATGAAAGAACAGGATGCACCTTCCATGAATGTTGCAACTGAAGCAGGAAGGCCACCGGCTTTATGATAAGCACTAACTTGAAGGGCCCATGAAAGTGTGGTTCAAATTGTTTTGATGAGAGATGGTGAGGCAAGTATTTATAGGATAGCCAAACCTTGTCACCTACTTGATAGGACAGGGACTGCCGCTGGACAGTGTCAAAGGAGGCCTTCATCCAGTGCTTCCAAGACTTTTTGTCTTATCTTTCAACATTGAGGAAGAAGAAAGGCTGCCATGATGGATTGTGAAATGCTGGCAGGAATGCATGACAGAGCCTCCATGAAGGATTGGGAAAATAAAAGCCCTTCCCCAGAAATTCTGGGAAGGAGAACTACAAACAGGAAGAATATGGCCCTGTCAGAATAGCCTGGGTGAAGATGGAAATCGTGTGGACCTAAATTACAATTTGCCCTGGCACGTCACTGGGGCGGCCCAGGTAACTGCTCAATCATCAGCATTTTATTAGAAGCCCCCATCCAGAAAAGGTTAGGTAACCTCAAGAGGTACAAGAAGCCCCTCCTTCCTTTTTTCCCCACTGGAAATGGGAGCAGCACACAGACTGCACAACAATGCGAGGCCCCTTTAAGAAGGAAAGGGAAAAGCAACAGGAGGAAACTGACACGGGAGAGCCAGAGTAGTCATTTTCACATCGGAGCTGAGGAACATGGAGAAGGACATTGATGAAGGACCATTGGACCTGGGAAATTCCACGAAGGACGCCAAGCAGGGCCACTGAAGTGGAAGGAGGCTGAGGAGGATGTGCAACCAGTAGAGAAGCCAGGAGGCCAAAGGTTGGATGAGGTGAGCTGCCACACTCTTGGATGCCCGTGGCTTTCACAGGTACACACTTGTTTCCTGGGCCGATAAGTGAAGCAGCAGGGGACCAGCAAGGGGCGGGTAGGGATTACTAAGAACCTGAGCACCCCACCAGTAGTAACACCATGATATTTGCCTGCATCTGTACCTTTCTAGCCTTAGTCATTTGAAAGTCAACACTGCCCGCTTATATAACAGAGTCCATCACAGGGGTGAAGGTGAAGCACGTACCAGTGAGGAAAACCGGACTTTTTACTATTTTGAGCTATGCAAAGTCCCTCAGATAACATGGTGGATAACTAATAAGCTCAGAAGTTGTCTCTCTTGTGATTTTATGTTTAACTTTATACACTGGGTGATGGTGATGATTGCATGGACCACGGACAGGCTAAAAAACCCTCACTAAATCTTAACCCCTGTCCTAGAGGGAACATCCCTCAGAACACTTACCTGTGGCCTTTCTCCCTTTCTCCGAGGGGCAAAGAGCATACCAGTGGACCAGACCTCCAAACTCTACAGGAGAGAAGAGAAGAACAAAGGTGAATAAAAGAACTGCACCATGCTATATAAACCTTATGAAATAAAAGGCCTCCCTAACTCATGAGTGTGATCAAAGTCATAAGTTCTGCTTGCATAACAGGCCACCAAGGAGGAGAATGCCTCAAGCCCACACAACAAGTGAGGCGAAGAATGGCCCACTGTGGCCCTCTGCAGGACTCCTCAGGCTGCAGGTAAATGTTTAGGACATCCCGCTGTCACCAGGGAAGCATTTGAGTGAGCCGCAGGTTATGCTGTGACCTGTGGCGTGACATCTCGCTTCGCCCATGCTTGACATGAATGCATGGGGATGCCATGGTGTCTAAAAAAGCAGTGGTCTAGTACCTGTGCCAGAGTTCAGTTGAATAGTTACCTTGAGCAAAGCCAAAATGGTGGTGCCCACCACCACATTTACATAACTTCTTTTCCCCAAAGCAATTAGGCATTACCTCTTCTTACTAGACAAGCTTGCACAATATGATCCTTGTTGTCACAATAATGCTGTAACCCTTAATTGGTTCTTAGAGCCTTCTCTTTATTAAACAGTACCGTACTAAGCCTTACTAGCCTGTTATATTCCTCAGCAATAGCCAAAGGAACTCCAGCTGTAGTCACTGAATCTAACTCTTTGATTCATACAGGTTGAGATAATCCTGGATATCCACCACTTCTCTCTTTTTCCATCCCATCTCTACTTACACATTTGTAATATAAGGTCAATTAAACTGTTTCAGGTATCAAGACAGCCAGCAAGTGCCAATTTATGCAGGATATTATCTTGTATCCTTCTTAAAAGCAGTATCATCAGAATTCTCTTCATTCAAATATCCTCAAAAGTGAACAGCTTGAAGCTGGTAAAATACACCACAACACTCCTAGAACATTCCTGATTATCACACATTGCTTCTTCTTTGGAAAATTTAGCATCAAGATGAACAAACGTCCATTTGAAATGGGCGAAAAGAGTACACTAATTATTCAAGCTTGCAGGTAGCCAACAGACTAATCTAAGACCATGCCATATTAGTCAGGCTACATCACTTGTATAAAGCAATCAAAACACCAATGAACAAGAGGAAAACGTGAACAAGGAAGAAATCTAGGTGTGTTTTTACCTTTCGAGGATTCCTGTAAGACACACAACAGCTTGGAGTTCTATAAGAGCAGCATTACCATCCTAAAATGTATTGTATCAAATTGTTCTACTGTGCTACTGGAGATGTTGAGCCTTGAAGGCACTCCACAGTAACTAAAAGACTAGAAGCTCTTTGCTGTTGTGACCAGGAAGGGTCAACATAGAGATCAATATTTTTCCAACTTGAAGAAAGGAGGACACCTTCTAGTAGCCATCACAGATTCTGGGTTCCTGCTTACTAACATTTTGGCTTGTATCCATCATGCACATTTGCTAGCCTCCCCAAGAATCCTAGAAGCAGAAGTGTTAACGTTTCTCAATTCAGTACAGTTTCAGCAGTTCACAGATAATCATTATGTAATTCTCTAGTACAGTGGTTCCCAACCTTTTGATTTCTGTGGACCCCCACTTTAACATTAATGGAACCCAGGGACCCCCACTGAATCATCATTGGAATCCGGGGACCCCCGCCTGAGTCATTACTGGAAGCTGGAGACCTAATTTGTCAATATTTGTTGATATCTTTTAATTTTCTAGGCTCTCACGGACCCCTTGAGAAGGCTTCGCGGACCCCCAGGGGTCCCCGGACCACAGGTTGGGAACCACTGCTCTAGTAATTTCCAATTGCATTTTGCAGTTGTACTACACAGTGTGTATTGGAAATCGTGGGTACATTTCATGTTTCTTGACAACCATGGGAGAAAAGTATTGCTGCCTTTTCAGAGCAAAGGCGCCAAATTGCTCATTTAATCCATTTCAGTTGAGACCAAGCCAAAGAACCAAAGTGTACAATCAGAGGGTTCCAACAATCCAAGCGTAATTAAGCATTCCAATTTCTGGCAGCACACTTCCTAACATATTGGTACATTTCCTTTAGCCTCCCACAGCATTCTGGTGCTCGTAGTTCAATTTTATCAGTTTAGCACTCTTTAATGAGGGTAGGTGTATATTGCACAAATCATTTTGTGACTTTCTAAGTTTTCAATTCGTATTTGCAGTCTCATGTTCATGGCAAAAAAAAACAGTTCATAGCTTTTCAAATGAAAGGTGACAATATATTGCTCTTTTAATCATTTTAGGTTTACTACCACCTAGAAAACCAAAGTACACATCAACCCAACAACATTTAAGCAGTTCCGATTCTGACAACATACTCCTTAACAAAAACCATGCTGTTTCCTTACTCATAAGATTAGTAACAGATAAATGCCCCCTGGAAAGTACTGCAAAGGGAACCAGATGCAAAACACACACAAGCACAACATCCTTCTGATGTATAACCACTTTTAGGAAGCATTTTCCAGAAAGTCATTTAAAGGTCTTTTCACTGGATAGGACATATGAGGTTAGATCAGGGTCTTCAGGGATAACAAACATACACTATAGAAGCTAAGCAATTTGAACAAAGATGTTGGAACTGGCTTATCACCTGCATGGTAAACAGGAATGTAGCCCTGCACATGAAACTGGCATTGTGATTTTTCCTGGTATCAGTTGACATGGTAATCTGGCATGTGGACTGCATACTTAAGCTTATCTATGGTGATCCCAAGATTCAGAACCTGTTCTGTGACCTGGAGGGGTGCACCAAGTGTCCCCTCTTTATTGACACAAGACCACTGACCACTGATTGTGTCCTGGATTGTTTTGTATTGCACATAATAAGCAGACTTTTTTCACTGTTTCAGGAAAGGTGTGACCTTATGTCTGCGAAGTGCATATAAAATGGTGATGGCAGCAAGACTCTGCTTTGTGGTGAGAGGCTGATTGTTGTGTACCTGATATGTTAGATAGGAACTTGGGAAAGATGGGACGTGCCCTGAAATCTCTAGAAACATTCTGGAAAACATTGTACTTGACAGTGTTAGGGAGAACTCAGCTAGCCAAAATTGTGATTCTACCTCACATTCTCTAATACTTTGTTGAACATTCCATTAAACGTGCCTAAATAGCTCTTCAAGGAACTAGATTTCCTTCTGGACAGCCTTATTTAGAAAGCGGAGAGGTGCAGGGTAGATCTACTGAAGTAGAAACTTCCAACAGAATGAGGAGGAATGAGAGCACCGAAAATGGAACTGTTATTTGGCTGTCCAGCTATAATGGGCGGCCCAGTGGCTCCACGGACACCACCTTAATGAAACCGGTATAAAGAAATCCTTAATCCGGCAGAAACTATTATGCAATGTGTTTCTTTCTCATGCCCCACCTCATCACGTGAATTACCCTGTTTGATGTGAGTTAGTTCTAGGATACCTCAGGGAAGGTTTCGAGTTACCGGATGTGTGTCTAGCGGACACCAGTGTGCCAGGGGATTAAATCAGGAAAAATGGAGCCCTAAAAGACGAGACATCTTGGAAATCTACGACTGCGGTCTTTCAACATATTGAAGCATATGTCACGCATTAAAATGAAGATGTTTGGTGACAGAATTATGGCCCTGATGAAGGTGGTATAAAGGACCTATTTATTTCGGAATCCACCGAAACGCACGTTTGTCTTAATATCAGTGTGGTCTGAGTGATGTGTCTTGTTAAGCATTCAGTGTTTGTCTTCATGTTTTTATGTAAGTTAGAATAGTATTTTGAATTGTATAATTTTGTATGCATAATAATTCTTTTTGATTTATAATAAAATTTGTCTAGTTTAGATTGTTTGTGGTATTTGTTGATGGATGACTGTACGTAGAAACATATAGGAGAGAGACAAGTCTTTTTTAAGGTTTACCTCAGGGAAGGTTACACATAACACGTTAAACCATATAACCATGAAATATAGAGCTCCCACTAGTTGGCATCAATAAGACTCCTTTCTGGAGGATTCCCTGTCACTGATAGTGCTTACCGCCATGGTTTTTGTGGCGGTAAGGAAGCCACGAAAACCATGGCGGTAGGTGGGGTCATAATCCCGCAGGCGGTACAGTGATGGCCGCCGGGGTGGAGATGGAGATATCCATCTCCAGCCCGGCGGCTGTTACCGCCGTGGCGGTCAGAGTGGTACACTGGCGGGTTGGCTTTAGCCAACCTGCCAATGTCATAATATGGCAGAAAGTTCCGCCAGCCTGTTGGCAGTACTTCCCGCCATATTACCGTCCACCGCCAGGGTCGTAATGAGGGCCAAAGTCTCTGACATGACAGATGCTTTACACCCTCTGGTGACAGGGACAGCTCCTTATTGGCAGGGGCAACTATTCTCGGAGGTTCTGGATTACACATAGGCTGGGTACGCCGGTGCTCGCAGATCATTTCAGCTCATTTGGGCCGATTGTTGCAACACACATAGGCTGATCTTGGGATAGTGCGACGATGCACAGGCTAGTCTTGTGCAGATGGCAAAGTCCAGAACAGACCTCATTCTCTGGCAAATTCTGCTCAGGTCACACTGTGGTTTTATCTTATGACACAGCAGCTCTGATCATGTTGCAACTTCATTGTTGGCAAAGTGGCGCAGGTCATGATTTAACGGCCCTTCTGGTACAGCAGGTCAGGCTATGCCACTGAGGGTTACAGGCCTGAGTGGGTTCCAGCAAACATTGGTCAGGCTACACAGTTCAGGCCAGGAATCAAAGTGAGTCTGCAGGGTTACAGAGTTATCTCAAAGCAGTCTCCCTTTTCTGGTACACCCCATCCCACCAGCATTATACTGCCCCTCGTTCGTCCTAGACAATCATTCCTCCAGCAAGACTGACAGGCTCCTTTCCTCTCTCAGCAGGCAGGCGTTCTTCTAGGCACCTTTGGACAGGGGAGCTACTCGTACAGAAAGGGATAGACTCAGGTGATGTTCCCTCATTCTTAAGAAGCTAGCTGTCAGGCAGACACCAGTTTTTGTTGCACAGTAGTCCTCTGAGTACTCAGTGGAGCACTCCCTTCCTTGGTCATAGAGAACTTGGAAATGAAACAACAATGGGGTCAGAGGGTTCTACTTTTCTAAAGTAGTAGCAGACAGCAGATGTGGATGAACTCTCTGTACTTTTAGAGCCAGATTTAAATGGTTCTCTTTTAAAGTATTCTTTGCACTTTGCTCTCCAGACACAGGCCCATATTTAGGAAATGTTTGTGCCGCCTTTGCCCCATTTTTTTAAATGCAAAAGCAGCGCTAACCCAGCGCCATACTCATAAAGTGGTGATAGACCAGTGTAGAGCCACTTTTCTGGAGTTAGCATCATTTTTGAGGAGCGCTGCTACACCTTGCGTCGTTTATCAACTATGATATGCAAGGTAGGCATACCCTCCTAAACAATTATGCTAGCACACTAGCGCCATACTTCTGTGCCATTGGAAAAAAGACGCATGCCTAGGATCGCATATAAAAAATTACACTATCTCTGGTTAGCTTCAAAATGTTAACGCTTGGTTCAACCAGATGTTAAAATGACACACAGACACACGTACATAAGGAAAACCCACAGAAGGATCTCTGGCAAGCAACTGGACAACATGGACCTGTTACTGCTGTAGCTCAGCACCCAGAGACGAAGACAGCGACGACGCTGAGTGCCACCAGCACCACATCAGCACCCTCAAACACCATAACAGCAGCCACAAAGGCAGTGCAGAAGGAGGGAGAGAATATTTTGTCAGCGCACATCCATCCTTGGCCTCAGGGAACAAGATGTCAGTAGAGTCTACCGTCTAAAGCGGGAGTCCATTGTACGCCTGCTCCACCACATTTCTTCCAACATCATGGTAAGAGTGGAAAGTCCGACAACCATACCACCCATGACCAAGCTCCTGGCCGTGCTCCACATGCTGGCCTCTGGCTCATTCCAGACCAGTGCAGCACAAGTGGGTGGTATCTCCCAACTATCCTTTTCTGCCATCCTCCCTATGGTACTCGATGCCATCATCCGCCTCACTCCCCGCCAAATCCTGTTCACCAACACCCAGCAACTGCAGCAGGAGACCAAACAAAGATTCTACCAAATTGCTGGGTTCCCGCATGTGCTGGGTGCAATGGACTACACACTTGCCCCTCCTGCTGCAACGGAACACCTCTTCAGGGGCAGGAGACACACACACTCAATTAATGTGCAGGCCATTGTGTACCATTGCAGGATATTAACTAACACCCCCAACACAACAGCGTCCATGATGTCTACATCTTCCGACAGTCAATAATTAACCAACGTTTCCAGGATGGACAATATGGCAATGGCCTGGCCTTGTCAGTAAGCAAGCATATACAACATCATACATACAACATACTAAACATCCGGGACAAACAACACATACACCACACTCCACACACATGGACAGAAAACCACAGATGTCCGTTTAACAAAACATATGCAACAGACAGTACTCCCCACATTCAATGCACATCACCCTCACATATTGCCATACGTACAAGTCCCTTGCACCACCGGACTGTCACATTTAATAATGCTATTGTGGAGCAAATCCCTCTGTGCATTTCAAAGGTGGTGTCAAGCCATCACATGTGTCCTGACGCTGCATCAAAAACATGGCCCCCTTCACACCTATCACTTATAGTGAAGTGGTCAGCAATAAGCTTTGCATTGGGAATGCCACCTCCAAAAAACGTGCATATTGGCACCCTATCACAGTTACTCCAATCTTGAAATCTGAGGTAGGACCATCAAATAATGCCACCCTAGACGTGGCCCCACCATGGTCCCATCAAGTCAAATACCTGAAAAGCTCATTCTGTATACTTTTTCCATGTATGGTGCATAAAGCAGCACATATTGAAAATGGAACTTGCCATCATTGTTTGATCATGTGTATGAAGGGACACCTTACTGCACAGAAAGAATCTAATATGCAAAGCAGCCATCTAACTCTCATGTTACAAGGGTGCCTTCAGCGGACTTTGGCAGCTGAACAACTGCCAGCGCACTGGTTGAGGTCAGAAATAAAACATATCATGGAACCGTGGCACATTGTTGGCCTTTACCGGTGATGCAGGACAGTGCAGAAAAACTGCTCATGCCCTATCCTGTGCCACAGGTGTATGCAAACTTTTCACATATGTGGCAATACATCTCCAGCTACTCTGCCACACTTTGCCTGATTTCCACATACATACATCCATGCTAGGCAGGAAACTGCTACAACAGCTCTGTGTGCAAGGGAGGTGTACCATGTCCAAGGGGGTGGGGGCACACGCAATACACAGTGCACAACACACATCTCGTGGCACACAATACACAAAATAGGTACAAACGTATACAACATGGCTTTTTGCAGATCAAAAGTCATGGGACTTAGAGACAATGACTTTAAACATCACACATATCCCGCATGGGTGAACTGTCATGCCAGCCAAATCCCACAATCACCGTCCTCATGAGGCTCAACCCATGACTGGAAAGTGCATCACCACACACCAATGCAACCATGCATGCAAACAGGGACACACACAATACCAGATGCAAGTCTGATCCTCCACTCCACTGACAAATATGTTGCCAGGTCAGTTTGAAAAACTACATAAATGCAAGTCTGACACTGTTTCTCCCCTTCCATTGGAGAAGACCAATGTTACGGTATCCAGTCATGGGTCATGACCCCATAAGGTAACCCACGTACGGATGCTGAGAAGGCATACAATGACGCCCACAAAAGGTCCAGAAATGTGGTGGAAGGACATTTAGCATCCTGAAATCAAGGTTCAGGTGTGTAGATCTATCTGGTAGAAGACTACTATATGCCCCACTCGTGTGTGCAAAATCATACTAGCATGTGCAATTTTGCACAACATCTGTGTATGCACTAATGTGCCCTGGGAGGAACAGGTAAAGGTCACCAGAGAGGACGATGAGGACAATGATGCACAAGTGGTGGATAAGGAAGTACAGAATACTGCTCCTTGAGCACACGGAAGGGACAATATTGTGCACAACTTCTTCACTTAGAGACTATACTTTAATCATCACTGAGCACAAATTTGTAAATAAATCATAAAACACAGATTTGTCTTGGAGTACTTTTTTTCACCTTCACATACCTTATAAACTCAACAACATCTCGGAAAGCATGACTAGGCCACAACATTTGGAAAACAAGTAGGAACACACTCGGGAACAACAAACAACTATTCATATTGTACAAATAAATGAATGTGTATGTGAAATGTGTCCATAGCCTGTTGTAGAAATATTTTACATTGCAACACACATATCACATAAGTGTGTCTGGTTGACGTTTGATGGCAGCCACACACAAAAGAAATATGTGGCGTTTGCTGTTCAGATGTTTGGCCTAGGTAGGACAAGAGTAGACAGTAGCAGCAATAGTAGGTCAGTGTCTGCTGTGTAATAAATCATTGTCTGAATGTCACAATCACAGTAGGCAACTTTCAACATACCCATCAGTGGCACTCACATCTATGACTAACAGAGTGTTAAATACAAAGAGTACAATACCTGAATGTCTTGGTCTGTCAGACTCTATGCAGTTGGCATCTTCCATTCAAGTCAAACAATGTCAAATCAATCCACAAAGCCTTGACAAACTGCACATGTGAGTAAGGAGACAGACATGTTGATACATGCATGATCTATTAATAGCTGTCAGGAGTATTAACACAATCCAAACACACTTGTAATTCATGCAACAGTAAATGTTGAATGAAGCTCTGTGTGAGTGCTCATGTCAAACAAATGTGGAAGGACAGCTGAGACACTCCTATGCATACCTTTGCCAGCCAATATTTGGAGGTGATTTAGACACTACACAAGTGCTATGTCTGGTGCAGAGAGATGGGTAGGGGTCAGTCATCTCATATTGCAAACAATGCAAATGGCATGGCACATAATGCTTAGCCTGTAGAAGAAGCAATAGCCTTTTGTAAAGTTTACAAGTACATATGACCATTACGTGCATGAAGGATGGGACAGTGAGGAAGATGAGTAACAAGGCAAATCTGCAGAATCTGTGCCAACAACGTACACCTAGAAGCCTACCTCATACAGTCTGGCTTCAATGTGTGTGAATGATCACACATTGTCAACAAATCACTGTACCAAAAATACATTGGAGAGATGTAAGTCCAGACACATATTCACACACATTGTGTAGGACAGTACATATCCCAGCCACATTTCCATCAACTATACCTGTGAGCTTGGCCATCACAAACAAGTTTTCACTGATGCAAGTGGCAACTGACACCATTTATACCCTTGGCCTGCAGACATGACCCTGTTTCACTACTTACCAATGATCTAACAATTCATAAGTGGCTCAAATATCACAATATAAACATAGTCATGCTAATTCTGAGTAAATGATAACACAAGTTCAACACAATTAACTTGTAAGTCCCTAGTACATAATAGGGCAAGGCTGATAGCAACAATCTGTAAGTCCTCCACACATAATGGGGCAGGGGACTTCAAGTGTGCTGGATTTCTTGACTTGACTGCGCACTCCAGTGCCAATATGTCACATGAGTATGAGAGACCCAATTGCACAAATTCCCCAGAGGTAGAACCATTCACTCTGTACATAGTCAGGGGCCTGCTGTCTGTGCACAGTGATCTGTGCCGAGGGGGCCACCTTGATCTCGGGCCAACACCAGCATCAATGGGGCTGTGGGGGCGTTGAAAATGTCACTGGTGCAATGGTGAGTCACCTGTCATCCCTCTATTACAAGAGCCCTGCCAAGCAGCTTGTGTTGTAAAAGGAAAGTCCTTGCAAAACTACACAATGAGTAACTGCAGTCAAAGTGTATGTGATAACAAAATTCACACTACAATAATGCCCACATGTCGCCCGTAGGTGGGCCAAGCTTGGTGTGGCCTCTAACTAAGCACATGGACAGATGAAATCAGACAACATACAGCATGCTGTTTGAGAATAAACAACTCTTAACTTTTAGATACAGTGCTTATGTATCTACATAGGGAAATATGTTAAACATTGCTATGAGTAAAGTGTGTTGCTACAATGGTGCCCATTGCACATAAATTATTTCAACGTTTGTAGAAGTTACATCCCTAAACACACCACTGTAGTTGGTATTACTAATCACACATTCCACTCACTAACATTTCACATGAATACTAAGCATGACACAAGTCACTCAAACATATCAAGAAATTTGCATGCATAGGGAACTGGATTTTTACACATTTTGTAATACATCATGATACCAGGCCCTCGGTACACAACATACATTGTCACACACATGCACCTACACAGGTCTGTGTCAGCGGATCATACACCTGTCTACGTCACCAGCATCCCAAGGTCTACTATTGTCAAGGGTAACATGTGCATGACATGTTTCACACATGGGCCAACTATCAGAAGCTGTGTGGCGAAACAAACAGTGGACATGTATAAACAGCGTTGTGGAAGACCAAGAATGCAAGTTTCCTTACACTCACATTACACACATTATGCACGTGTGCATACATGCATATGGGAATTTGGTCAAAACCTCTACACTTGCCCTCAATATCACTCCTCCCATACATCACACAGACCAACATACATAAAGAAACACATTTCATTGTTTGTGTGAAAAAAACAATGCATGCGGTCATTTTCAGCTAACGTGTATGAAAAATTGAAGCCTTGCACCTGTGTGTCAAATTTCATATGTTATGCCCTGTCAGCCATCTTCCAAAAAACACGCAGGGCCGTCATGAGTAAAAAAAAAAAACGCATTACATTAAAACGTGACACATACATCCAGGAAGTGATGCAATAGAACTTCCTTGCTGAACAAATGGAAAAGTCAAGTGACTTTCACTTTCCCTTTACAGTTTTTATCTGTGCTTGAGAGAGGTTGTGTGGTGCTGGTGCGAGGAATGGTGGTTTTTGAGTCTTTTGTGCTGTCTGTGTTGTGTCCCTAAAGTGTTTTTTACAGAGTTTATTGTCATTTTGTCCTGTGATTTGTGGTGTATTGTCGGGTGTTCGTTTGTTTGAGAAAGTGACATTTGTTGGGGTAGTTGGGTTTAGTAGGGATTGTAGTTTTTTGGGGGGTTCTTGTTTTGCACTGGATTTTGGGTGGAAAATGTCAGGGAAGGGCAAGAAAGATAAGTGCAGAGGAACTGGGAGGATACATTTGGCTGGTCTGCCACTACCTCCCCAATATGGTGGCCATGAGTGGGCTTGTGATACAGGCATACAGGACGGAGGCACGGAAGCTGTGGTGGGGCAAGGTGTTGACCAAAATCTTTGATGCTGAGCGGACCGACCACCAGATCAAGCACTGGTAGGCAGATCTGATTTACCGGCAACAGGACCTCCTGGATCACCAGGGAATAGAGGTCAGCAGAACCGTTGATAAGTACAGCTCATAGGTTGATTAATGACATTTTGCATTTGCATGAATGTAAGCAATAGGAGTTACTTTACCAGGTCATGACAAAGGCCAGGACTGCGAGTAGTGTGTACACTAACCTGCATCCATGAGAAGGGCAGCAATACACCGTAAGTCAGAAAATATGGCATATTCCTGTCTTTGTTCCCTGTGTATACCCAGAAGATTTTGAAGTACTACAAAGCCAACACATGTGTCATGGTGCAAGGGTACATGGCTACCAGGCACAGCTGTCTTATGTCCAATAACAGGCTTGCTCACTGTGGTAATGTTGCATCGTCATGTACATGTGATGGAAAACATGAAGCTTGAGTATAGGTAGTAATTGATGAGTGTGCCATGACTCATGCATGTGCAGAGTGACACAACAATGTGCTCAGTTTATGAAAATTGTAAGTGAACTGTCCTCTAGGAAACGCTACCAATGTAACTGAGACATGTACATATGGCTCAAGTACATATCTGAACATGTTCACCTGGCATACCAATGGCTGTCAAATAGACATGTGGTAGAGCTTACTTGAATATACCCTAAACTGACTCTCCTAAGTCCATCCAAAAAGCATGTGTGATGTGTAAATTTTTTCCATGGTGTCTATAATGAAACATTCACAGTGCTATATCTCATGTAATGTCTTGCAGATGGACCAGCCCCATACACCATCAGTGAGGTAGAAAGCTATGCAGACCCCCGATACTACCAGTAAGTCTCATCCTGTATGTCTAATGTGTAGTGCAAGGGTTATGTGTAACGTTGTATAATGTTGAATGGCATGTAAAATTTGCATATGACCATTTGGATGCATTATCCATCCTTGGATATTGACAGCATGTCAGATGGCATGTAGAGGATGTGGAGTACAACAAAGTGTTTCATTGGTGGCATTGTGTGCTGCAAGGGCCTTGTCATTGTTGGAATATGTATATATGCAGACAAACACAGTGCTGTCAGTCAAGACATGTGCCTGAAGTTCTGGTTTAACAACATGTATGTAGGGTGCCAATATGTTGGTTACAGTCCATTAGCCAGCTCTGTGTGACACATAGCACACGGTAACCCAGGGCATGTACAAAATAAGGATTATGTGAATAGGTCACTAAGGGGCTCATCAATGCGCTCCTTGCGCTGCTAGTACTTCACCTTTTCCCCTATGAAAAGTGACACACCGGCAGTGCAAGTGGCTCCTAAGTGAGCACTTCTGATAGTCACAATGAAGATCATCATACCACATGTGAACACTGAATTTGACCTTCACACACGTTGTTTATACCCCATACTCTCTGTTTGATGTGGCAACACAGACAACCCATGTTATCCTGATAGATCTCCACATGTGCGTATAACATGCATATAACATGAGGACTCTCCATACAATATTCTCATAAGGCATGCAGTACATTTTCTAAAATTTAAGGTCCAGAGAATGTCCAATGATGTAATGCAAATGGCTCCACACAGTGAGAAGTATCACCCAGTGCTGTTGCTAGATCACTGTGCTGATAAGATGTGGGGCATGGATGCACCCACATATGAGATGGTGTTGCAGAAAATGTGTTGTTCAACACGCTGATCTGAATTTATTGACACATATACAGGCACTGGGCAGCATAGTGTGAAACATCAAGTTGCATTAGGACTATGCATGTTGTCAAGGCACAGCCTAACATATAGTGAGCTGAGTGGATATTGGAGTGGATCCATATATCTGTCACATGAGTGAGTAATCCACTTACATTCTCACATACAATACATGTCACATGTAGACTCACTGTAGCAGTGTGTCCAGACATCTATCCTTGCCTGATCACGCACATAGCGCATTCCTCACAAGGCAATTGTGCTGTCGGTGCACCACTTTTCATATGGGAAACAGTGATGCACCAGTGACGCAAGGGCTTTGGGGAGAAGCACCATAGTTTTTGAGTCCACATATAAGTTGCAGTGCTTGCTCTGATGAGTGTGGTACATTTCTATGGTTCTTAGGTGACTGATGTGTGCTGAGGGACATTCATGAGCTATCCAGCATGATAAGTGTGACCAACCATGGTGATAAAACTGGTGTATCGGATGAGCATGGTGAATGTTTACCTAGTACTTAGAAGATGTTACAAACTTGTGCACTGGTTGTGTGCAACATAGGTTAGCTTTGACAACTTAGACATGATGAATGTGTAGAAGATGGTTGTGATGCAGATGTGTATTGACCTTGGCCTTCAGGATGGTATTGTGAGATATATTGGCCAACTTGTGTCATCTGAAGATGCTATTTCTGTCAAGCACTAACCTGTTCGTCCCACGAAGACACAATGCTGACCTAAGTTGCTGGTTCCCAACTCCACCTAGACATTGCGTGCCTCCCACTTACTTTTTCGTGATTGGCACCGGAACGTTCTGGGGGAAAGGGAATGGATAAGAGAGGGAGAGAGAGAGAAAATAAATGCGGATGTCGCCTGGCAGGATGGCTAACGGTGGTCTACAAAGAGCAAATATCTCCTATGATGAATTAAACATTTAGTCAAATTACACTTTTCATGTAACCGATATACTAAAACTACTCTTTGCCAATTCCAACACACTAGGTGTATCTGTCAGGGTCACATTTCCTGCTTTTGATGGCTCTCCTCTCACTCTAGGGATCTTCAAGGCACAGTAATGAACATGCAACCAGATATAATGTTTAGCCTTCTATACTATCTACATGTATTCCCACCTTGTTCCCAAGTCAATGTGGCCCCACTGGAAGACCTACCTATAGTGTTCCAAAAATTCAATGTACGTCTTGCTCATTGGGTCTTGATGAGACTTTCTAAAACACAGTCACACTCACAATCATATACATATAACAGTGGATAAAGAAAGAAAATAAATTCTTAAGTATTTAGATTTCTCAAATATTCAGGGATTAATCAGCGAAGCTTGTTAGTTTAGGAAAGAACACATTTCAGTGTTTTAACCACACTGAGAGCATGCAGTTAATATACTACAGCTCACTTTCATATGTGATTGGTGTCATCACTGTTACATCACAGTGACAATTGAACATGGAAATAACAGTCCTTCGATTAACGTTTTGAAACTAGCTTGTGCCAAGCACGGAGTGTTCTTTATCATAGGCAATGATTGGTATCACAAAAATGCTACATAAAACTCAATTGTAACAAACGTGTTCATAGTACATCATTAAAATAACAATTGCCCAACCTGTGCTCAAATCTGTACTATCATTGCAAGCTAACAACAATGAGAGTTATTATTCGGCAGACAGCAAGTATTCAAATAAACAAGGACACTGATAACATGCACTTCTAGTGCAAGCTGCCTGTCTGAACATCCGGCAATGAACTATCAAAGGTAACTGGTAAGAAGCCTTTCAAGCATGTGCAGCATGTTACAGCCATTTATGATGCTATTCTTCGTGATCTCTTTTTTTTTCTAGGATCGGCACCCACAACACTGAGCTGTGAAATAGACGATCCAGGAACAAGCGCAGAGAAGAAGAGAATCCCACTCTGCATTTGAAGACCACTGACAGCAAGCTATCACCTCAAGATGTAAGTACCTGCTGCACCTGGCCATACCCAGTGTGAGTCACATGAACACACCCAGTCTGAGTCATAAGGCTTCTATACCTGTACCTGGCCACACCCAGTCTGAGTCAAGAGGATGCCAGAAGCTCATGCAACAAATTGACACTTGCCCCAGATTCCTAGATTTAAAACAAGCATTGCCACAAGTAAACATTTCTCAAACGCAACAACAATCATTGGCCCATGCAAGAGCAGGTGATTTTCTTAGGGGCACACTTTACTAAACGCAGATGTGGGTTCTGAATCATATTCAGGTTTGCAGGTCTGACAGTACAGCCCTCCCAAGGTGCCCCCAATTGGTTTCAGTTTGTTGAGATATCTGTGAAGAAACTGGTCAACCAATCGAGGAGCATGTGCATGTCCTGCTGGTTCCCATGAACGATCCTCCAGTCCGTAACTTTTCTAATCCAACAAGTAGTAGAGTTTATTATGCACTCGTTTGGAATCGAATGCTGCCCTTACCTCGTACTCCAGTTGATTATCCGCTAGGATTGGAGAGGGTCCCTTTGGGCAGTGCATGCTGTCTGCTACTAGCTTTAACAAGGAGAGGTGGAACGCTGGATGAATCATCAGAGATGTGGGAAGTTCTAGATTAATGGCTACCTCGTTAATTTTCTTGGTGATGGTGAAAGGGCCCACAAACCTTGGATGAAACTTTCATGCCCCCTTCAGATTTAAGTGTTTAGTTGACAACCATACTTTGGTGGTCATTCCAACCTCGGCGGTAAAAGGCGCTTACCGCCAGACAGAAGACCGCCATAACACTGCTGCGGTTGCGGTAAACCGCCATGGTCATTCTGACCCACAACAGGCAAACCGCCAAAATACCGACATCCACAAAAGTCCGCCACACCAAAGGTCAGCGAGTAACTGGCGATGACCAAACCTCCACTGTCACGCCAACAGAAATACGCCCATGCCATTACGACCCACGAATCCACGCGGCGGTCTTTCAACCGCGGTATTCTATTGGCGGTACACACCGCCGCGGTCGAAATACACATACTCGTACAAAACACTACCACATTGGCCAATTCGAAATACACACACCTGATACACATACACACACCACTCCCGCACACCCAATACAATATATAACACACACCCACATCACCCACAAACTTCCACTCCTAGAGAATCGTGAACACGCACCGAGAAAAGACATCCGAGCACCCAGACGCCCAATTCACTGTCACCCTGCAATATTAGCACGCACTTCACACAACACAACAATACACATCACCACACTTAGCACCACACAATCCATCCCACACATCACCCACACCACCCCATGGCACCTCAAAGACACCCCAGGTTCTCAGATGATGAACTCAGGGTCATGGTGGAGGAAATTGTACGAGTAGAGCCCCAGCTGTTTGGGACACAGGTGCAGCACACCACCATTGCCAGGAAGATGGAGCTATGGAGCAGAATAGTCGACAGGGTCAACGCTGTGGGACAGCACCCAAGAAATAGGGACGACATCAGGAAGAGGTGGAACGACCTACGGGGGAAGGTGCGTTCCATGGTATCAAGGCACAACATCGCGGTACAGCGGACTGGTGGCGGACCCCCACCTCCTCCCCCAGAATTTACAACATGGAAGGAGCAAGTCTTGAACATCCTGCATCCTGAGGGCCTCGCAGGAGTCGGTGGAGGAATGGACTCTGGTAAGTCTCATCTTCACTACTTCATCCCCCCCAACCCACCTGCATGCCAACTCATACCCCCACCCTCACCCCCACCCCCATCACAACTACCCCTTGCAAATGTCTCACCATCACAACCCACCCATCCCAAAACTTAGCCCTGCATGCGGCCCCAAAGCATGGACACCCATCACCAAAGCATGCCCAATGCACATACCCATCACCCCCCCCCCCAAAACACCGTCACAACAGCCCCCACAAAGGAATGCCAGCACTGGGGTACACGGGCACCCACCCATTGCACGCCATTGGCACACACAGAAGCAATAACCATACTTTTATACCCCTGCAGGACCCGAACGCCAGGTCACCGCGCAGAAGGGTCCACAAATGTCCACTCCACCACCAGAAGAGGCCCACAGTGAGGACAGCAGCTCTGTCTCCCTGGATCTAGATGACCAGCCCGGTCCATCGGGGACCTCGGGACAGTCGGTTCCCCTCAGACAGTCACAGGCCACAGCAGACCTTCCCCCCTCTGGGAACACCAGCACAGCACCCACCCAGCGGGCCCATACCTCTGTCCCCAGGACACGTCAATCAGCGGTGTGTCCACCACTACAGGGAACCCAGGTTAACCCACCACCCCAACAACAACAGGGACCTGGGGGCAGTGGTAGTGGGCACACGGTCCAGGGAACAGAGGCCCAGGGAAACAGGGGAACAGGGAGGGCTGCTGTGCGACAGGGGGGGACAGGCCAAGGGAACCCACTCTCCACGAGGCCCTCTCCTCCATCATGGGAGCATACCACCGCTCCCAGGAGACGATGGCGACGGTCCTGGCCAGGTTTCAGGCAATCCAGCTTCTGCAGGAGCAACAGTATATGGGGTTCAGGGAGGAACTAAGAAACATCTGTTCCGCCATGGGTACCATCGTAGTGGCCCTGAACGAGTTAATCACCACATTGCGGAACACTGTGGCACCTCAAAGGGCCCCTGTCACTAGCATGGACCAAGAACTGGCTACCACCTCCGCCGGTGCTAGTGGACAGGAGGCCCCGACACAAGACCAACAGGCCACCAGAACCCCACCCCCTGCAGAAGGAGAACCACCCCGCAAGCGGGGCCTGAGATCCAGGAAGAAGACAGAGTAACATGTCAAGACCCCCGCCAGCAAAGGATACCGCCCTGATTGTCATCCCACTGTCCCACATTGTCACCCTGTCCAACTTTAAACTGCCCCTGCTCCACTTTCCACAGGCATTTGGACAATGCACCTGTGATACTGATAGTCTGGACTCTGCCATGGACAATCCTCCACCATCACCCCTCACCGATTTGCAACCACCCATCCAAATTAGAGCACTTGAATAAACACACTTATTGCACATAAACAATCAGGAGTCTGTCTGTGATTTTAACAAATGTATTAGACATGACAGTGCCAAAATGTTTATTCACATTGTGATGCCAACGAACCGCTGTCACACAGCTGTAGTCCATGGGGAAACAAAGCAGATGTCACGCAGTGGGGCCCACAGCTCTGAAATTGGAAGGGAAAGTCACAACACTGTTACCATACACTGGGGGAAAAAGTCAGACAGTAGAGAGGTAGGAGTCTTTAGGTAAATGTAATATGCCGGTGTATACTCTTACCTGTGTGTCATTGAAAATACTGCTCTATTACTGTGTTCCTGTTGTCTATGTCGTCCTCTTCGGCTTCCTCCTCTTCACTCTCCACAGGCTCCACAGCTGCTACAACACCACCATCTGGACCATCCTCCTGCAGAAAAGGCACCTGGCGTCGCAAAGCCAGGTTGTGAAGCATACAGCAGGCCACGATGATCTGGCACACCTTCTTTGGTGAGTACATTAGGGATCCACCTGTCATATGGAGGCACCTGAACCTGGCCTTCAGGAGGCCAAAGGGGCGTTCAATCACCCTCCTAGTCCGCCCATGGGCCTCATTGTAGCGTTCCTCTGCCCTGGTCCTGGGATTCCTCACTGGGGTCAGTAGCCAGGACAGGTTGGGGTAACCAGAGTCCCCTAATAGCCACACCCGGTGCCTCTGGAGTTGACCCATCACATACGGGATGCTGCTATTCCGCAGGATGTAGACGTCATGCACTGACCCAGGGAACTTGGCATTAACATGGAAGATGTACTGGTCAGCCAAACACACCATCTGGACATTCATGGAATCATAACTTTTCCTGTTCCTGTACACCTGTTCACTCCTGCTGGGGGGTACCAAAGCCACATGTGTCCCATCAATGGCACCTATGATGTTGGGGATATGTCCAAGGGCATAGAAATCACCCTTCACTGTAGGCAAATCCCCCACCTCAGGGAACATGATGTAGCTCCGCATGTGTTTGAGCAGGGCAGACAACACTCTGGACAACACCTTGGAAAACATGGGCTGGAACATCCCTGATGCCATGGCCACTGTTGTTTGAAATGACCTACTTGCTAAGAAATGGAGTACTGACAGCACCTGCACTAGAGGGGGGATCCCTGTGGGTTGGCGGAGGGGTGACATCAGGTCTGCCTCCAGCTGGTCACACAGTTCATGTATAGTGGCTCGGTCAAGCCTGTATGTCAGAATGACATGTCGTTCCTCCATTGTCGACAGGTCCACCAGCGGTCTGTACACGGGAAGATTCCTCCATCTCCTCGCATGTCCCAGCGGACGGTGCCTAGGAAGGACAACAGCGAGCACAGAGTCAATCAACCCACAGGTACGTTCCCACAGCTTTCACACAACACGATTCACTATGCATTGAATGGTTTGTATGAGTGTTGAGGAAAGGCCTAGGTATGTGTGACGCAGTAGAAATTAAGCCATGTGGGCCCTTGAAATGGCAGCTGCCTGACCTGTGAAGTGTGACAATGGGATGTGAGGTCAATGCGCTGGCGTGGCACACCGTGGCGGTCGAAGACCGCGGCGCAAAGCTGCATTGGTTAACATTGAAGCCTATGGGTTTCACGAGCTAATGACGATGTGTGCCGGCAGTCGCGGTACGCACCGCCGCGGTACGCACCGCCGCGGGCGTGACCGCCATTTTCTATCAGCTTAATCACTCGATACCTGATCTTCCACAGGAGAGGACCTACACTGCAAGTGCTGCTGTAACCTCGGTCTGGAAGAGACAATGGCTGCTGCGACTGGGGAAAGGGCCCCTGCCTTCACTTCTGAAGAATTGGAGAAACTCGTGGATGGGGTCCTCCCCCAGTATGCGCTACTCTACGGTCCTCCAGACCAACAGGTAAGTACACTGGGACCATACTTTGTGGCCAATGCCTGGGTTGAGTCGGGTGGATGAAAGATGGTGGGGAGGGGAGCGATTGAGGCATGCATCAGACGACAGATGAGAGCATGTGCCACATGGCAAGGATGGGGGGCCACTCACATCGAGCATGCAGAAGGTGATGACAATTTTTCTCTCCCTGTACATGTCACATAGGTCAGCGCCCACCAGAAAGTCGCGATTTGGCGTGCCATCGCCAAGGACGTCCGGACCCTGGGGGTCCACAACAGACGGGGCACCCACTGCCGGAAGAGGTGGGAGGACATCCGACGCGGGAGCAGGAAGACGGCGGAGGCTCTGCTGGGGATGGCCTCCCAACGTAGGAGGGGTGCCAGTCGTCAATTGACCCCCCTGATGTCCCGAATCCTGGCGGTGGCCTACCCCGATTTGGATGGGCGCGTGAGGACATCACAGAAGACACAAGGGGGTGAGTACAAATACATTCTGCTGACTGTGCGCGCAGTGGAGGTGTCTGGGTGGGGGAGGAGGGCTGTGGGTATCCCTAGGCCAGGGCGATTTCTGTAGGCTAGGCCCCTCCGTAAGGCATGGCCCTGTGCCCCCGCCCCCCACCTCTGTAGGGTGCCAAGTACAGGTATCCATGGCCCTGTGTCATCTATGTGTGCAGTTGTCGTCCATAGGCTTGTAGGCCATGTCCCACGGATTGCGTAGTGGACCCCAAGTGCGCGGCGTAGTGCAGGGGGCTTCTGTGTCTGTCTTGTCCGCCAACGGTAGCGGTAATCCATGCACTCAACATGTCTTTATTTCTCCTCCCCCCCTTTTTTGTGGTCTTCCTGTTCATGTGTGCATTAGCATCATCAGGCGGAGGAGAAGTGGCATCGGAGCACGAGGGAGCTGCATCCCACATGGCCCTGGAGGGCCATGCAACGGACTCTGAGTACACCAGTGGGACGGAGGGCGAGGGGAGCTCCACAGCGGGGACTCATGCTGATGTCAGTGGCAGCGACTCGTCCTATGAAGGGAGCTCCCTTGTGGTGGCGGCAACATCCGTGCCCCCCGCAACAACAGGTACAGCCGCCACCCAGCGCACCAGCACCGCCCTCCCAGCAGCCCCTCAGCGTTTGCCCCGTGCCCGCTCACACAGGAAGGGGGGCATCTCCTTCGCCCCAGGCACCTCAGGCCCTGCCCCTGTCACCCCTGCTGCCCTCAGTGAGGAGGTCATTGACCTCCTGAGGACCATCATTGTTGGGCAGTCTACCCTTTTGAATGCCATCCAGGGTGTAGAAAGGGAGGTGCACCGGAGTAATGCATACCTGGAGGGCATTCATTTGGGTCAGGCTGCCCATCAGCGATCGTTCAACGCTCTGGCCTCAGCACTGACGGCAGCAATTGTCCCTGTCTCTAGCCTCCCCCCTCCAACTTCCTCCACCCAGACCCAATCCCCTGTACCTCTGCCTATCCCAGGCACACCTACAGACCAGCCTGCACACACCTCAACACCCAAGGGAAGCTCATCCAGACATAAGCACCACACATCACACAAGCATTCACACAAGCAACATCCACATGCAGACACAGCAACAGCCACTGCCTCCACTGTGTCCCCCTCCTCCTCGTCTCCCTCCTCCGTCCCTGTGTTGTCTCCACTCACACTTGCATGCACAACATCTTCAGCCACTACGTCCATCACCAGCACACCCACCAGAACACTCCGCACACGTGCAGTCACCACCCCCACTACCATTTACACGTCCCCTGTGTCCTCTCCCAGTGTGTCTGTCCCCCCCTCTTCCAAACCACACAAACGCAGGCAGCCACCCACCCAACAGCCACCCACCTCACGACAGCCTCCAGCCCAAGCACCTGCACCCAAAGACACCAGACTTCACACTCCTACAACCACATCCTGTTCCTCCACTCCCATACCCACTACACCTAGCCGTCCCTCTCTTTCCAAATTAATTTTCCTTTCCAAACTTGACCTCTTTCCAACAACTCCCCCACCCCGTCCATCTCATAAGACTGCAAACAGCACCTCAGCCACCACCAAACCAGGACCGATCAAGACTGTTGTCCAAGGACTGTGGAGTCCCCCACCCTCAAGGGAAACTAGTTCTGCTAGGAGCCAAGGCACGGGCAGCCCACCCCCGGAAAAACACCCAAAGATTACCAGTGCCTGGTGCGAGAGGCCAGGGACACCAGGGACCAAAATCCCTACCCTGGCTCCGGCTGGAAGTGGGGTGCCACCTGGCACACCGCCAAAGGTGGGAAAGGGCCACAGACGACCAGGGAAGGGTGGGAAGGGCAGCACGCCCGACAAGTCCGGCAGCAGGCCAGCTGCCCAGGAGGGCCCCACCAGCCCCATCCCAGGTGTGCAGGAGGACACCCAGAGGCCCGGTACGGCAGCCCAGGAGGGCCCCGCCAGCCACAGCCCAGCTGCCCAGGAGGGCCCCGCCAGCCACAGCCCAGCTGCCCAGGAGGGCCCCACCAGCCACAGCCCAGCTGCCCAGGAGGGCCCCGCCAGTCACAACCCAGCTGGGCAATGAAGGAGCGCCAGCCACAGCCCAGCTGGGCAATGAAGGAGCGCCAACTCAAGCCCCGCTGAACATGGCAAGGACTGCCAAGGCAAGCACCGCTGAACAGGGCAAGGACCACCAAGGCAAGCACCGCTGAACAGGGCAAGCACCGCTGAACAGGGCAAGGACCGCCAAGGCAAGCACCGCTGAACAGGGCAAGCACCGCTGAACAGGGCAAGGAGCGCCGAGGCAAGCACCGCTGAACATGGCAAGGACCGCCAAGGCAAGCACCGCTGAACAGGGCAAGGACCGCCAAGGCAAGCACCGCTGAACAGGGCAAGGACTGCCAAGGCAAGCACCGCTGAACAGGGCAAGGACCGCCAAGGCAAGCACCGCTGAACAGGGCAAGCACCGCTGAACAGGGCAAGGACCGCCAAGGCAAGCACCGCTGAACAGGGCAAGGACCGCCAAGGCAAGCACCGCTGAACAGGGCAAGGACCGCCAAGGCAAGCACCGCTGAACATGGCAAGGACTGCCAAGGCAAGCACCGCTGAACAGGGCAAGGACCGCCAAGGCAAGCACCGCTGAACAGGGCAAGCACCGCTGAACAGGGCAAGGACCGCCAAGGCAAGCACCGCTGAACAGGGCAAGCACCGCTGAACAGGGCAAGGAGCGCCGAGGCAAGCACCGCTGAACATGGCAAGGACCGCCAAGGCAAGCACCGCTGAACAGGGCAAGGACCGCCAAGGCAAGCACCGCTGAATAGGGCAAGGACCGCCAAGGCAAGCACCGCTGAACTGGGCCCTTCATCTCAAGCACCGCTGAACTGGGCCCTTCATCTCAAGCACCGCTGCACTGGGCCCTTCATCTCAAGCACCGCTGCACTGGGCCCTTCATCTCAAGCACCGCTGAACTGGGCACCGCCGTCTCAAGCACCGCTGAACTGGGCCCTTCATCTCAAGCACCGCTGCACTGGGCCCTTCATCTCAAGCACCGCTGCACTGGGCCCTTCATCTCAAGCACCGCTGAACTGGGCACCGCGTCTCAAGCACCGCTGAACTGGGCCCTTCATCTCAAGCACCACTCCGCTGGGCACCGCCGTCTCAAGCACCGCTGCACTGGGCCCTTCATCTCAAGCACCGCTGCACTGGGCACCGCCGTCTCAAGCACCGCTGCACTGGGCACTGCCGTCTCAAGCACCGCTGCACTGGGCACTGCCGTCTCAAGCACCGCTGCACTGGGCCCTTCATCTCAAGCACCGCTGTACTGGGCCCTTCATCTCAAGCACCGCTGAACTGGGCACCGCCGTCTCAAGCACCGCTGAACTGGGCCCTTCATCTCAAGCACCGCTGCACTGGGCCCTTCATCTCAAGCACCGCTGAACTGGGCACCGCCGTCTCAAGCACCGCTGCACTGGGCCCTTCATCTCAAGCACCGCTGAACTGGGCCCTTCATCTCAAGCACCTCTGAACTGGGCCCTTCATCTCAAGCACCGCTGGCCCATTGGCGGAAGGGGCAGTGCTGCATCTGTGTCAGGCAGGGCTGCACGAAGCACTCTGGGCACCAGTCCCCCCTCCAGAACCAGTGGACACTGTCATCCACTTGAGAGACTGTGGCTTTGTACTCCCCAGGATGTAACAGTGGGCAAACCACCCACTGTAGAGACTTGAGAGACTGTGGCTTTGCACTCCGCAGGATGGTACAGTGGGCAAGCCACCCACTGTATGGACTTGAGAGACTGTGGCTTTGCACTCCCCAGGATGTAACAGTGGGCAAACCACCCACTGTAGAGACTTGAGAGACTGTGGCTTTGCACTCCCCAGGATGGTCCAGTGGGCAAGCCACCCACTGTATGGACTTGAGAGACTGTGGCTTTGCACTCCCCAGGATGGTACAGTGGGCAACCCACCCACTGTAGAGACTTGAGAGACTGTGGCTTTGCACTCCCCAGGATGTAACAGTGGGCAAACCACCCACTGTAGAGACTTGAGAGACTGTGGCTTTGCACTCCCCAGGATGGTACAGTGGGCAAACCACCCACTGTATGGACTTGAGAGACTGTGTCCCAGGATGGGACAGTGGCCATGGAGGCCCCTCGTGGATCTGGCGTCGTGTACTCATGTGGCTGAGGTGCCCCCCCTTCCCTTCCCCCTGAGGTGCCTGTAGTTTTTCCATCTGATGCCCCTGCAGTGTTCTCTCCGTTGGTGTCAGGTATCCTGTGTGGGCCTTGCCCATGTGATTTGGGCCCAGTGGTCCACGGACAATGACTGCTAAAAGTATCGGACTTTTAATATTTATGTATATATTAGTTTTAAATGTGTGATATTTTTATATGCCGATAATACAATATATTCGACTGTTTATGATCATTTCATTTTGTCTTTGCATTCTTCCGGGGAGTTTGGGGGTTGTAACAGTGATGTATTACTATGCATTGATGTGTGTGTTGTAGTGGGTGAGGGTGGTGGTGGGTGTGTAGCGTATGTGTGCCCGTAATATTTTCTCCTCCTCCCTCCCCTGTGTCGTAGGTGCAGTACTCACCGTAGTCTTCTGCGCCGGCGTTCGTGCTCCTGGTAGAGGAGCAGGAATACAATAGCTGGTAGGATGTGTAGTTCGGGTTCCATGCTGTCCAGATTCCTCGTGGGGTGTATGGAGGTGAGCGTTTTCCGTTTGAAATGTCTGTTTCCGCCGTGTTTTTATCGGCGGGGCTACCGCCCCGGAAAAGGTGGCGGATTGGTGGGTTGTGATAGGGTGGGCGGTACATTGACTCCCGCCTGTCTGTTGGCAGTGACCGCTGCGCTGTTTGTTTGTCCCGCCGTGGCGGTCGGAGGTTTAATGTGGCGGTCTCTGTTGGCGGTTTCCGCCAGGGTCAGAATTCCATTTTTTTAACCGCCAGCCTGTTGGCGGGTTAGCCGCCGCTTTAACACCGACCGCCAGGGTTGGAATGACCCCCTTTGTGTCCTTCCTTATAATCTGGTTCCTGGCTTCTCTTTTTGTCTGCATATGTCTTATACATTTGTTTTGAAAATTTTAGATTGTCTTCTGCATTTCTTCAAATGTCACTTAATTGTTGTAAAAAATCTTGTACAGCAGGAATGGGTAACTGAGGTACTACATTAAAATTCAACATGCGAGGATGATACCCATAATTACAGTAAAAGGGTGAATATTCAGTAGATGCATGGATTACATTGTTATATGCAAATTCGGAGGCCCACAAACATGTTGCCCAATCCACTTCAGAGCTTAAAAGATAACAACAAAAATATTGCTCCATACCCTGGTTGACTCTTTCATTCAGCCCATCTTATTGTGGGTGGTGACTTTCCCTTGTGTGCAGGTAACACAATTTGCTACATATACCTTTGTGTCTTTGGATATGGATGGCCACCAAAAATGTTGTTGGAGGATCTCTAGAGATTTTTTTTTCTCCTGGATCACCAACAAGCTTACTAGCATGGCAACACTCACAGACTTTTTCTTGTCATTTTTTTGTGGCAATATCTGGCAAAGGTATTTCCAAAATGTGGATATAAATTGTGGTCCTCGATTGGAAACTACCACAGAAGGAAGCCCATGGAGATGAACCATAGATTGTAAGAAAACTTGGGCTAATTGTAAGCCTGAAGGTAAGCTTTTTAGAGGGATAAAGTGTGCCATTTTGGTCAAATGATCTACTACTACTAGAACAGTAGTAAACCCATCCTGGAATTCTGGTAACTCTACCACGAAGTCTAATGATACAGTGTGTCAGTGTGCAGGTGGGGTAGGTAAGGATTGCAAATGACCAGTGGGAGCTTGGTGCAAACCTTTCCCTTGTGTGCAGGTAACACAATTTGCTACATATACCTTTGTGTCTTTGGATATGGATGGCCACCAAAAATGTTGTTGGAGGATCTCTAGAGATTTTTTTTTCTCCTGGATCACCAACAAGCTTACTAGCATGGCAACACTCACAGACTTTTTCTTGTCATTTTTTTGTGGGTAGATATAGCTTCTGCGCTACATCCTTTAACCCCTCACGGCTAGTGACATCTGTAATGTGGTATTGCAGGGTTTCTATGGCTGCAGTACATTCCTGCTCTAGTTGCACCTCTTGTAAAAAATCTGAATCAAGGATAATGCCCCCCACAATTTTGTCTGAAGAGATAATAAAAGGTGGTTCTTCCACTTGTTCATTAGTGGACTGGGTTAGTCTAGAAAGTGCATCCACTTTTCCATTCTTATGACCTGGTTGGAACTGGATCAAAAAACATAATCACTGAAGAATTGGGACCACCTCATCTGTCGCGCAGATAAAGTGAGTGTGATTTCAAGGAATTGTAAATCCCTATGATCTGTCAGAATGGTGACTGTACGTAAACTCCCTAGTAGATAAAGTCTCCATTCCTCAAAGGATTGTTTTATTGCTAGTGATTCTCAATCTGCTATTGAATAATTTGTCTCAGCTGGATTCAATTTATGGGAGAAGTAGGCCACTGGGTGGAGCACCCCAGTCCCATGATTGCACTGAGACAAGACCCTACCCACCACTACTTAAGAGGCGTCCGGCTTGACCACAAACGCTGCATAGGGCCTGGGTGTGGTAAAATGGGAGCTATACTGAACTTGTCTTTTAACTGATGAAAGGCCTTATCTGCCTCTTCTCCCCACTGAAACTTCATTCCTTTACGAAGTAATACAGTGATGGGAGCAACAATGTTGGGAAAGTGATTAATAAAACTCCTATAGAATTTGGCAAAGCCCAGGAAGCCTTATAGTTCTCTGACACTTTGTGGGCCTTTCCATTGAGCAATAGCTTCAGCCTTTTTAGGGTCCATCTGTACCCCATTATGGGTTAGGATATACCAGAGGAACTCCACTTCTTGAACATGATAACTACACTTTTCTAGCATTGCGAATAGGTGATGTTGTCGTAAGGCTTGTAAAATGGCTTTGACATGGGTGACATGTTCTTCGTAGGTATTGAAATAAATTCAAATATCATCAATATAGACGACAGCACACTGATCGATTAAGTCGTGTAGGGCTTCAATTATAAAATATTGGAAGGCGGAAGGGGCAATGCAGAGTCGGAAAGGCATGACAAGGTATCGTACTAATCAAATTTGGTCTGGAAAGCTGTTTTCCATTCATCACCCTCCCGGACTCTTGCAAGATGGTAAGTCCCATTCAAATCCAATTTTGTGTATATGTGTACATTTTTAACTCGATCAATAAGGGTTGAAATCAGAGGGTATCTGTTTTGAATTGTGATCTTGTTTAGGGCCCTATAGTTAATACAGTCCCTAAGTTCCCCCCCTTTCTTTTGGGACAAAAAATAGTGGTGATGAAGCTGGGGACCTAGAAGGTTGTATAAAGCCTATAGCTAGCATTTCATCTAAGCAGTGGCGCAAATGGGAGTTCTTCTTTGTTAAAGTGTAAATTCGACAACACAGTATTTGTGAGTTTGGTTGTAGATCTATCAGACAGTTGAAGGGACGTGAGATGGAAAAGTCGTGGCCTTCTACTTATCAAAGTCGTATGGAAAATTGATATACTGAGGGTAATTTGTGTTACCCTTTGTCTGCATCCCCCATACTTGTTGTAATACCTTTACCAGGTGGAGCCAACAGTGTTTTTAACAGAATTGGGACCGCAAGGTAACATTCTGTGTAACCCAGTTTATGATGGGGTTATGTTTTTGAAGCCTTGGGATGCCTAGTATAACTCTGAATTGGGGCACACATATCAGATCAAATTGAATGATTTCACAATGATTAGAAAAAAAGTACGTTGTCACAGCACAAGTAGTTTTTGTGGCTGGACCAGAAGACAAGGGGCTACCGTCGATAGTCTTGACTACCTCTGGACTGATATTGTGCAGGAGGGAACTCTTAGCTTCTCAGCCACTGCAATGTCCATAAAATTTCCAGCTCAAGAGAAACTGGATGGTCTGAAGAGACCCATTCCATCCGTGCAGATATATATAAATTGTGGAATTCTCTCTGAGAGCAAGTTTGAGCCAAAAGGGGGAGACTTCTAGTCTTTCTACACCCGAACAACCAGTCTCAGTTGTAGTCGAGTGTTTTAGTTTCCCTTAAACATTTCGCTTTCAGAGCTCTCGGCCCCTACAGACTGCTTTTTGGGCTTCACCGTACAATCCTTCAAAAAGTGACCTTTTTTCCCACAATACAAACACAACTTTTGGTCACATCTTCGTTGTCATTCTTCCTTAGTAAGTTGGCCTCGAATGGTATTGATTTGCATCGATTTGCTTTTGTTTGTGCCTTTACTTGTGTCTTGTTTCTTATCTCTGATTATGAACAGCTTATTGTCAGTATGCCTTTGAAAAAAAGAAGAGAACTCTTCAGGCACATCCGTGCTGTTGATAAGGCCTACCAGAGGATGGGCCACCATTACAGTCGGGAGAAAACACTGGGGTCCTGGCAGGCATTTCCACATGGAGGGCCACCAAAAAAGCCTGAGACCAGCAGCCACACAGCAGGAAGCTCAAAGAAAAAGGACAGGGGTGGCTATGCAGGTTCCGCACCCTCAACCTCTAAATGCCCAACTACAGCACCATCACTTTCCCAGGCTGGCACTCCAATCATGGCAAAGACCTTTGAACAGGAAATGTGCCAGGATATGGCAGGCATCAAGTTGAGGCTTGACAAGTTGGAGGCATGGCATGAGAAGATGTACTGCATGCTTTGTTACATCAAAAGTAAACTTTCAAGGCGCTGGTATTTTACCGTTCCTGCTATCCTCACCTTCCCTTCCCCATGTTTTAAAGGTTTTTGTATACTGGGGGTTTTAGATTGTTAGGCTTAGTTTAGTTAGCGTAGGGTAGGTTAGTTTTAGGGCATAGTTTCAAATCCTAAGGGTGTAGGTTTTGGGTTTTTTACTGTTCTTGGTTTTTCTAGGGGGCTGGGTAATGTTTGGGTATGTGTGTTAAATTTAAAAAAATCAAAGCTTTAAAAAAATACAAATATATACATATATTTGTTTAGGCTATATGTTAGTTGATGTTTAGCTCTAGTCACTGTTGTCCTTGTTTACTGATGTCTCTTAAAGGGGGTGAGGAGTTGATGTTTACTGTGTGGCATTACATGTTTAGAATAAGTTTATATAAGTTAGCTGTAGGGATGTTATGTTAAGATAGTAGAGATTAGGTTAGTGTAGGTTAGTCTGTAGTTTAGGAATTTTTAGGTAGGAAATGTTTGATGTTATCAAATCGTGTTATTTAGCACACTATGGCCTCCATGATGCTTCAACCCCTTTGCTGCCATGCCTTTTCCCCTACGGTGACAGGCCTTTTTTTTGGCTATTTGAGGCAGTTCATGCTTAGGCCCTCATAACTTTTTGTCCACATAAGGTACCCATGCTAAATTTGCGTCCTTTTTTTCCAACATCCTAGGTATTCTAAAGGTACAGAGTTTGTGGGTTCCCCTGGAGGAGACCAAGAAATTAGCCAAAATACAGCAAACTTTTTTTTTCTTTCATTAAAATGCGAAAGAAGGGTTGCAGAAGAAAGCTTGTGTTTTTTTTGCTGAGAATGTCCTCAACAAAGGGTTTGCGGTGCTAAAATCACCATCTTCCCAGCTTTCAGGAACGGGCAGACTTGCATCAGAAAACCACATTTTTCAACACAATTTTGGCATTTTAATGGGACATACCCCAGGTTTACAATTTTTTGTGCTTTTAGCATCCTTACAGTTAGTGACAGGAATGGGTTTGAAACCAATGCTGGATCCCAGACAGCTAAACATTTCTAAAAAGTAGACAAAATTCGGAATTCAGTAAGGGGTCATTTGTGTAGATCCTACAAGGTTTCCCTACAGAAAATAACAGCTGAAATAAAACAATATTGAAAGTGAGGTGAAAGAACCTGCCATTTTTCTCCACATTTTACTCTGTAACTTTTTCCTGCAATGTCAGATTTTCAAACGTAATATACTGTTACGTCTGCTGGACTCTTCCGGTTGCAAGGATATACAGGGCTTGTAGGTTCATAAAGAACCCTAGGTACCCAAAGCCAATAAAGGAGCTGCACCTTGTAATGGGTTTTAATTGTATGCCGGGTATACAGCAATTCATTTGGTGATATATAAAGAGTGAAATGTAGGTATCAAGGAAACTTTTGTATTTCCAAAATAGGGACAAGATAGGGTGTTGAGAAGCAGTGGTTATTTGCACATCTCTGAATTCCAGGGTCCCCATACTAGCATGTGAATTACAGGACATATCTCAAACAGACATCTTTTTTACACACTGTCTTACATTTGGAAGGAAAAAATGTAGAGAAAGACTAGGGGAAATAACACTTGTTCTGCTATTCTGTGTTCCCCTAAGTCTCTCAGTACAATTGGTACCTCACTTGTGTGGGTACGCCGAATGCCACGACAGGAAATACAACATGGACACATCACATTTTTACATTGAAATCAGACGTGTTTTTAGGAAAGTGCCTAGCTGCGGATTTTGGCCTCTAGCTCAGCCAGCACATAGGGAAACCAACCAAACCTGTGCATTTTTCAAACCTAGACACCTAGGGGAATCCAGGATGGGGTGACTTGTGGGGGTCTCACCAGGTTCTGTTACCCAAAATCCTTTGCAACCCCTCAAATTTGGCAAAAGAAAACACTTTTTCCTCACATTTTGTTGATAGAAAGTTCTGGAATCTGAGAGAAGCCACACATTTCCTTCCACCCAGCATTCCCCCAAGTCTCCGAATAAAAATGGCACCTCACTTGTGTGGTTAGACCTGGTGCCCGCGACAGGAAATGCCCCAAAACACATTGTGGACACATCACATTTTCCCAAAGAAAACTGACCTATTTTTTTGCAAAGTGTCTAGCTATGGATTTTGGCCTCTAGCTCAGCTGGCACCTAGGGAAACCTAGCAAACCTATACATTTTTTAAAACTAGACACCTAGGGAAATTCAGAATGGGGTGACTTGTGGGTCTCTCACCAGGTTCTGTTACCCGGGATCCTTTGCAAACCTCAAAATCTGGCAAAAAAACATTTTTTCCTCACATTTTGGTGACAGAAAGTTCTAGAATATGAGAGGAGACACATATTTCCTTCCACCCAGCATTCCCCCAA
This sequence comes from Pleurodeles waltl, assembly GCF_031143425.1. NCBI lineage: Eukaryota > Metazoa > Chordata > Amphibia > Caudata > Salamandridae > Pleurodeles > Pleurodeles waltl. The sequence continues at coordinate 1,696,415,239 of NC_090440.1, forward strand.
GTCTCCTGATATAAATGGTACCTCACTTGTGTGGGTAGGCCTACTGCCCGCGAAAGGAAATGCCCAAAACACTACATGGACACATCAAAATTATCACTTACAAAACTATCTGTTTTTGCGGGAGCACCTGCGTTTTTGGTCCTGGGTTCAGCAGCCATCCAGGGAAACCTACCAAACACAAACATTTCTGAAAACTAGACACACGAGTGAGTCCAGGGAGGTGTGACTTGCATGGATCCCCCAGTGTTTTCTTACCCAGAATCCTCAGCACACCTCAAATTTAGCTAAATAAATCACATTTCTGAGTGGGATCACCGCACCAACACAAATTTCCTACTACCCAACATTTCCCTCAGTCTCCCGGTAAAAATGATACCTCACTTGTGTAGGTGGGCCAAGTGCCTGTGACAGGAAAGAGCCAAAAACATGTTGAAAATGAGGGGGAACAAAAGGGCAGTTTGAAAAAAAACGTTTTTAGGCTGACAAGTGGGGAAGAATTGTTATCGATATAGATGCGACAGTGCTAGGTAGTAGGAATCTTGTGGATTCCGGAAGGTTCCAGCACAAAAATGTGGGGAAAATGTGTGATTTCAAACAAACTTGGAGGTTTACAGGACATTGTGGGTAGGAAAATGGTGCAGGGTGCATGTGAAGCACACCACCCTGGACTCATCAAGATGTTTAGTTTTCAGATGTGTCTAGGTCTTGTAGATTTTTTCTACATGGCAGCATCCCAAAGTCCAAAAGGTGCAGCCCTCACCATTCCAAGTGCGACGATTTTGAGAGTTAGACAAGCTCTCATGGCCCAAATGTAAAACCAAAACCCAAAATAATCAAATGTCCTCTTGCTTACCGTGGGATGAGATGTTTGTGTGCGGGGGGAGAGCTGAAAGACTGTTACCCCCTTCAGTTGGGGTGGGGGCATAACCATGACCACAATGGTTGGTAGCCACCACCCCACTATTTTTTTTTTATTTCCTGGCATCTAGTAGGCTTTCTGTCCCCCCCGTGAGTGGATCGGGGGTAATTGCCCCATCTGCCCACCGGTGGGCAGAACAACTTTGTCCCCATTTATTTGGGGTGGAGGTAGGGCCATACCCCCACCCTCTTTTTTTAAATAAATCTCCCCTGGTCTCTGCTGGGCTTTCTGCCCCCTTGGGGGCTGATGGGCCTTACAAAAATGGGCCGATCTGCCCCCAAGGGCGGCAGAAATGGCTTAAAATAAATGTATCCCTGAGGGGAGCAACCCTTGCCTAAGGGGTCAGTCCCCATGTGTGAAATTGGTGCAAAAAAAATCCTTGGTGTCTAGTGGTTTCTGCCTCCCTTGGGGGCAGATTAGCTTAAGAAATATAGCCCGATCAGCCCCCAAGGGGGGCAGCAATGGCCTAAAATAAAATTGCCTCCCAGGGGAGCGGCCCTTGCCTAAGTGGTCGCTCCCCGTCTGTAAAAAACACAAAGAATCTCTGGTGCCTGTGGGTTTCTGCCCCCTTGGGGCAGAAAAGGCCTAATAAAAAATTAACCCCTGGGGAGTGACCCTTGCCTAAGGGGTCGCTCCCCTTACTGATGTAAACAAAACAAAAATCCCTGGTGTCTAGTGGTTTCTGCCTCCGTGGGGGCAGAAAAGATCTAATAAACAAATTGCCCTCTGGGGAGCGACCCTTGCCTAAAGGGTTGCTCCCCTTATCAATACAAAGAAACAAAAATCCCTGTTGTCTAGTGGCCTCTGTCCCCCCCCCCCCGGGGCAGATCGGACTAATTAATATAGGCCGATTTGCCCTCCGGGTGGGGGGGGCAGATATGGCCTTAGAAAAAATGTCCACCCTTGGGGAGCAACCCTTGCCAAATGGGTCCTCCCCTTATGCCAATAAAAAAAAAAAATCCCTGGTGTTTATTGGCTTCCGCCACCTTTGGGGGCAGATCAGCCTAATTAATATAGGGGGCAGAAAAGGCCTAATAATAAAATTGCCCCCCTGGGGAGCGACCCTTGCCTAAGGGGTCACTCCCCTTATAGACATAAAAAAAACATCCCTGGTGTCTAATGGCTTCTGCCCCCCCCCACTCCCTCCGGGGGCAGATTGGCCTAATTAATATAGGCCGACCTGCCCGGGGCGGGGGGGGGCAGAAATGGCCTTAGATAAAATGCCCCTCCCTGCCCCCCCCCCCGCAGCAACGCTTGCCAAAGGGGTCACCCCCCTCATGCCAATTTCCTTAAAAAAAAAACATCCCTGGTGTCTAGTGGCATTCATGCAGTACGATCGCTATGCTAGAGCTTCCCCCTAGGGCCGGTATGTAATGGTTACGTCCGTGGCGCCTCAGTACTGCGCCACCGGACGTAACCATTACGTCCTTAGAGGTTAAGGGGTTAATATCTGGGTGGTATAATGTCTGCACAGGTCAGGATAGACAAAAGCCTTATCCCCTATGTCCAAGTACCTGTCAGGTTGGCTATTAAAGACATTCTTCAGCACTGTACGTGATACTCTGGTTGTGCATGGATACACATCCTAAACCAGGTTCTCATACACCATTCCTTTGTGTTGGTAAGTATTTAGACTTTCATTGTTTAGAGGTTGTTGTTATTGCACTCCCCCTAAATTGGGAAATTGTTACTGGGACACATATGACCAATGACATCAGTGTTCTACTGGTGCTACCATCCTAGCTTTTCCCAGCCACTTATGTAGTATATCATGCACACCGTTGCAAAACTGGCATGCCACCTGTTGCATGACATGCTTGGGAGACTCTGAGTGTACTTGCCAGTCCACATTACAATCAGTGAACTTGATCATGTTTCAGTCATTGTGTCTGGCTTGGTGTGTGACACAAAGCCAGCCATTTCCTTTTGTTAAGTGCTCAGAGTATTGGCTTTACACAATGCATACAGGTCAAACAGTTACTGCATCAGACATAATATCAACATAGATGTAACTTTAGTAAATTTATTTACATGTGTAAGTTTTGTTTCTGATGATGTACATTGTAAAGGAGATTGACTCCATGATAGATGACAAACCACTGGATATCCAGTCAGAGTCCACGGGGGAGGGGAACATCTCATGTGATGTGTAAGCAAGGAGTGCATCAGTGTGGAGGTGTTCAAATTGGCAATAGATCAGACTGGCCACAATGACAGTCCATGTGTGATAAGTCAACAGTGGGAGAGTGAAGAGGGCACGTTGCCAGTTGTTACAACACTGGCATGATCTTAAGCACAAAACTAAGGAGATACTGTCTATGTGACACAGACTGGACCTACCGGGTGGTTTTTCGGGTGAATGATGTTCCTTCCACTTCTTCATCCTCTGATGCGTGGGATGCCTCCTGGTGTTGGAGTTGAGTGGGGCACACACACACACATCAGGGGATAGAGATGTTGATTCCAAGGTCCCAGAAGCAGTCATCTGTGGAAATATGTAAGGCATCACTGCTGCTAGGAGTAACTGCTGGTTTCGCAGCACAGCAGCTACATCACGGTGTTAGGCAGCGAGGATGTTAGTGAAGGAGCCCAGCATCCGCTGCATGGACTCCAGGACAGTTTGGATAGCCTCCAACCTGTTGTCAATCATGCTATTGCCATTTTGGGAGGGGATTTGGTCTACCCTCTGCCTCAGAATACCAGCTATGTTGGTCAGGGACTGCTGGAGTCCACATAACGGAGAGGGGGTGTCTCTGATGGCAAAGGTGTTGTCCTTATTGGGACTGAGATACCTCTGGACTCCTTCTAGGCTGCCCGCCATGGTCTCCATCCCCACCCGAACCTGCTGTGCCTGCTCCTGCTGTTTTTTGGAAGATAATATCTAGGTCCCGGGCTGTTGGTGAGGTGGGCCAGTGGTGTGTGTTGGGTGTTGAGTGGGTCATGTGGAGACCCCGCAATGCTGTGTGTCCTCCCTGGGACTGGTGATGGGGTCCAAGTGACACCCAGGACATCCTGGAGAGTGTCCTCATTGATGGTCGGCAGTTGGTCATCCAAATCATCAGAGAATTCCAAGACAGGCCGCTCGGCAGGAGGTAAGGATAGTGCAATGTGAAACTTGGACTGTAGTATCTTTTGACATAAGTCATGAGTTTCTAGATCCTGGTACTTTAATGACATGGTGCATAGCCACACAGCAAGGCCCTCATTTATGTGCCCCTAGTGACACACTGTGCCACCTCAGTGTAATTTTTAGTTGAGCTCCACTGTCACAATCTGCCAATCCCCATTTCCCAGTCTGTTACGCCCACCTTGCATAAATTATCATGAGCTTCTGCATATCTACCCCATTCATTAAGTTGACTTTGTGACATCTGCATGCCATAGGCATTGTTTTGGATTTTTAAAGCCCACACCAATGGAGGCATACAGAATATGTTGCATTGGCAAGTCATTAATCTTGTGTAATTAACTAATTCCTCTGCAAGCCCTTGTGTATTGTAAGGGGGTGTGCTATCCGCATGCATCATCTTTCTCACGTTGAGTCATGTGTCGTGCATCCTGCACCACCCACTGTAAAGATCAACCACCTCTAGTGTGTATTTTCAAACAGGAAGGTTTGCCTTCCTACACACCAATGCTCAGCCCTGCAACGCAGGTCTGCTTGCAGCATGGGTAAAAGGATCCCTGTGTTTTAGGGCTGATTGTTGTTGTGCAGGATGGGAGAGCTTCTTGTTTGAACACATACACAAGAGGTGGTTGTTCCTAATAATGGGTGGTGCAGGATGCAGAACACGTGCTGCAAGGTAAGAAGGATGATGCATGTGGACAGCTCACCCCCTTCCATCGCTCTTACAACACATGTGGTGGTGGCATAGGGATCTAATACATTTTCAGACTTGTTTATGTACGGATGTGTCAGCCTGCGACACCACCTCAGGGTTGGCATTGTGGTAGTGCTACAAAGGACTGACATAGTTGTTGGCCTAGTTTTTGCATCTTCCAATGTGTTTCAATCATCAACAGTCATTATAAGTGGCAGGCAGCATTCCTGTCAGTTGATGTTGTAGAATGTGTCCCTTCCTGCACATGTGCATTTGGACCTGCAACAGGGACACCCCTACACCATTCTGATTATGTGGCTGTGTTGGTGTTGGCCATGATATTTTTGGGCCATCACCAAGGATAGTTTAGGAATGCATTGCATGTAAGTGACTACTACACATCCCTACACATTTGAAACAATGCAGCTAGCACAGCACAGCAAGCTGGGCTGTTTCACTGCATTGCATCATTTGATCATAAATGGGTACATATGTGCCACATTTTCCAAACAGTGGCATCATAGTACTTCACCAGTGCATATTTGTTTCCTTCCACTCCAGTGGTGCATTGTAGTAGCTCATGCTTACCATGCCATGAAAGGCACCTTGCATGCCTTATCATGTCCTGGTAATTATGTGCCCCTCGCTCACCTGGCAATGCATGTAGTTGGCATTCCATGTGTATTGCTGGGGGTACATGCAACACATGCGTAACCTACCCTGCTTCTGGAGGCTTCCAGATTTGTCACATCGGTGTTTGCTTCAGTTTTGTCCAGCGACTTAAGGATGGTGTAGGAGTGACAAGGGGGTGTCTGAGATCTTTGTATGTCCAGTGAATTTTGTTGTTCACTGTGTGTTGCATTGTGCATCACGCATAGGGTACAATTTACACAACAGAGGTAGATTGCTCTAGATGCAACAGTTTTCTTGCACCGTCCTTGTCCAACTAGTGACACCATGGTAGCACCATATTTCAAATACGATGCACCATGGCACACATTTCCACAGTAGCCTCAAGTGATATGGCACAATTGCGTTGCTTTACTGCATTAGCACCATATATGATTGCACTAGTGCAACAAATCACAGGGATCACAGGGTGAACCATTGATTACAATGGGTGCATCACTTCAACTTCTGCCTTTCGTAGGCCTTACATATGACTTCAAAAGATCGCACAGTGAAATATTTCTGATTTCACTGCGACATTTTTTCTGTACTCCCTGTGTAGGTACTTCACCCTTGCATACATCATTTGTGGCACAGGCATACTGTGGGTCAAGGATTTACAAAGTGAAGGTAATCATGCACAGTGCAACTTTGTTCATATGGCATTAGATGAATAGGCACCTTAAGGCCACATTGGCATAATTCACACTGATGATAGTGTTGCTTTAAGGCCTTGTAAATATGCCCCCTAGTGAGGTGGTAAGACCACTTGTAACTGATATTATGCAGGAAGGTGTCCCTTAGTGCAGAACACCAACCATCCCCAGTACACAGGCACCCTTGCAGCATGGTGACATTCAGCTACTTATAAAGCTGCAAAGATGATATTCACAGACATGTCCCAAATGTGGTGTATTCTCACATTTGTGGCCATTCCCATGGTGCTGGGAGGCGTATTCCAGTTCCTGCTGGCCTAATCAGCGCACCAGGACTTGTACATTTTTCCCCATGAGGATTACACATGGGTAGATGGTACAGTTGGCACATTGAGGTGAATGGTGTAAGAGTTTGAGAAATGGTCTGTGCATATGTGTAGAAGATGTATGCCCATTACAAGTGTTTAGCCATTACTGTGCCCCCATGCAGCTCTTTGTATGCATACAATGGGTCCTATGTGCCTCCCCCTTTCACCATTTCTTAGTCACCAGATTGCCCCCCAACTTACCCTGCATTTGTGTTAGTTCTTGACACGCTGCACTGTCCTGTCCTGAGACTCCAGTGACCAACTCCCCTGGGATGACTGCTGCCACCATCTCCTCCAACTGCTCCTGGGGTAGCAGACTCCCACCTCTGGTCTGCAGTTCTGCCTTATGGTTGCTGGCCAGTTTCTCCTTAGTTCTGCGCTTGCACTCATGCCAGCGCTTCTTACAATTGGTCACAGTCCACTTCACCTCTGCCACAATTTTGACTTTATCGACTATTAAAAGTCGCAAAAAGGGCACTAGCACGATTAGTGTCAAGAACCGTGCCGAAAATCATGCTAGCGTGACTTTTGCAGTATTAGCGTCATTATTGTTTCCGACTTGTCGGAATGGTTAGCAAATTTTTTTTACCCTAGCCTTTTCTTTACGCCATTTTGTGCTGTTCATAAAAATGGCGATAAGAAAAGTCGTTATGCAGCATTAAAATTGTTGACCCACAACTGCACTAGCAGTTGTGCGTCATTTTTCATAAATATGCCCCTCAGTCTTTAAGTAGAGTGATGCTTTGAACACAAGGATTGTCTCAAGCCTGAAGCACCCCAATAGAGGTCCAAAGAGGTGTGAGGTTTCTGTCCCTGGCTGTCATCAGCCAAACTGAAGTGTGTGATCAGGGAAAGACAAAAGCTAGGCCTCACCTAAGGAGCCCCCTTCACCTTGAACAAAAGAGCCAGCAAAACCACTCTTAATCCCTGCCATCTATCAAATGGCATTGCTTCAAGAAGACTAATCAACAGCTCCTAGCTCAGCAAAAGGCCTAATTCAATTTTTTTTAAAGGAGCCTTGTGTCCTATTCCCTCACTTTAGTGTCTTAGTCCCCTTCCTTCAACTTCAGGAGTGTCCGGACTCTAATTCAACTGTCTGGCAGAGTAACCTCACCTACTTCTGGATGCATCCAAAATGTATGCCACAGGCCTCATTACTCTGCTTTACTTACACCCAACATTTGTGTACCACATAGGTCACATACAAACCACATGCCATACACATGCGATGTTGGCACTAGGATCTCGGTAAGTGCACAGAACTCTCTGAGTCGGCCAGCAGGCTTTCACTCCAGGGCCAAAGATCAAAAGATCTGGTCACAGCTAAGGATTCACAAACTACAGCGTGGGCAGTAGTCCACTGTTGGCTCAGTGAGGGTACACTTGAGGTGCCCATCTAGGACCTCAAACAAGTCAAACGGCATGGCTAGACCTCTTCGCACACACTAGATTTGCGTAAGTCTAAGGCCAAAAATCAAAAACTGGTATACAGATACATGCATCAGGTACTCAGACAGGAGAACATGATTGTACACCATGCAGGAGACATTCCAGTCTCAAACAAAGGAAGTACTTCGATACAAAAGAACTTGCCCTAAGGGAAATGGCTGGCTACATGACAAAAGGGGACTTGTTTGGAGTGTGCACACAAGTCACCTGTGAAACATTAGTGGAGGAAAGTGAACTCACAGGACACAAGGGACAATTCTTAACATTCAGAATACTAATAGTGGCTGTATGGAAGGGAACCACTCCAAACTGGCTCAAACATTTTAGACAGTGGATCAAGAGCCACTGTCTGGAACATGAGTATAAGGTGGGACCAGCACCACCCGCTTTGGGATAGCTCCAAGATCTTCCTGACTGAGGAAGCGAATGCTCTAGAGTGTACTCAAAGAGATTCTCTACAACCAGGGCTGGCTGGTGTCTGCGTGACAGCCAGTCTCCCAGAAGGGAGGGAAGAACAGTGAAATTCTGTTCAATTTTCTGGAGATGCCATGGGTTTGCCTAGTGTCTAGAAACCTGCCTGCCTGCTCATTGGGAGAAGGAGGGTGCCTGGTCCTTGAGCTAGGACACAGTGGCGGATGTGGGAATTATAGGGATCTATTTGAGCTTTTAGTGATGCAGCTCTGTAGCTGAATCCTGATTACTGTGTGTATCATTTGTTTTGCTGTGATATTATACTTATCTTTTTCTAAGACAAGTATTGAGATGAACAATATGTGATTGTGTCTGATGTTTGACTGTTGAGTTATGAGTCTTTGCCCTCCACACTACGTCCCTGAGAAGCCTTTGACTGCTTGCCCTCACTACCTGGAGAATCAAGTATGAAAGTGTGTGCTTGGGCCAATTTGCAAAGCCATGTTGGGTCCCCCCCCCCCCCCATGCCAACAAGACAACAGTGACAAATTACCCCAGCTACCAGGTTTGTGGCCCATTAGCCTCTGCCTCTCTGTGACCTCCAAATGTGTTCTGACAAAAGACCTGCCCCTTTAACCAACCAGTACAGCACTGAATAAACAAGACAGATGTTAGCTAGTCACAGCTGCAACGACGTTTTAAGAAACATAGCTAAAGACTGAAATCAAGAACTGCAATTAGGAATGTGAAATTTGTTAGCTCAAAGAAGCGAACAAGAGGTGTTGTGTATCAATAAGCCATAACTCAGCACTGGTTTAAATACTGCTGGTGTAAATAGTCCTATAGAAGGAAACACCGGAGTGGAAGTGGCAGATCATTGGCAAGTCATGCAGTGTTGGTAGTTCTTGTAGTGTGTTTGATCTCATGCGCGCTAGGGCTCTCTAGGTCTTCGAGGTCCTAGGTGGACGTTAGACCGGAATTACGTAATTGGACGGGAGGCGTCAAGGTGTGATTATAAAAGTTATGACCAACTTCCATGATGGCTTGGGTAGCCCCTGATCTCCCTGTGATAAAGGAGCCAAGGAACCAGTGGGGTTGACTGCAATATTTGTATCCACCCGGAAATGTCATTGTAAATCTACTGACTCAAAACAAATATGTCCCTGTGCCACTGTGAGCATCACTTGCCAGTTGACACAAACCATGAACACTGCTGGTCATGTGAAGACTACAGCATAGGACATCCACCAACCACTGTGCAAAAAACAGACATACTATATGGTTCCTCCCTAGAAGGAACTCTTCCCACAGGAGTATAGAGTAAGACCTCAGTGGTTACAATAGCCAATACAATTACAAAGTGTTTCTCGGCTTCAGGTCTAACACGGGGAATGGGTGTAAAGGAGGCCCTACAACATGAATACATGTTTTTGGAATATGGGAGAGTTTCAAAGGTGGGTCAGGAGGGTCAAGCACATCTCAGCTTGTGTAGGGCTGCGGCCTCTGCAAGAGATAGTCTGCCTCTACAAGCAGCACGCATCAAAAATTCCCCTGAGTACCCCGCCTACTTACTATGTGTTGTTACTCGTTTTGAAAAAGGGCGTCGGTCGTTTACCCAAGATGGAGGCAAGAAAGAACCATGCGCTGGCCCTTGAGTAGCTGTCAGCATCTGCGGTCCTAGATGGAGCATGCAATTAGCTACGCCGCCTCTAGTATTTTTTTCATATTCATTGTTGTGATTTTGATAGTGGTTTCCGCTTAAATTCAATTGACGCCCCAGGCCGCCCATGTTAGTAGACTCGCCGTCAATAAAAGCGCAAGAACTTGAAACCCAACTGGTTTTTCCAGGGTCAGGAACTTTGGTTCTTTCATTCCGCTAGAGCTCGCGCCGCACCCAGTCACCCCGGGGCACTAATTGTAATATGTAGCAATAAAAGCTTCCGAAATGTGATTGCATTGCATTTGACAAGTTAATTCAGCTGTACTGTCTTCCGAAAAACTTCTGCGCCCTCGGATTCCGAGCGACCGGGAGAGCAGCCGTCCTCAGACTGCTAGGATTAAAACTGATGGGTTTCCGGCCCATTCTGCAGGTTTATGGAAAGCGTCCATTAATATTTCAGAAGGGAGACGCAGCTGCAAGTCAATAGCTTCCCTTTAAACCAACGCTTACCGTCTGGAAAATGGCACATTATCAGAAGAGAAGGATTTGGACAGAGCCGGCTACGGAACGGTGCCGCAAAGTCCTCCACAGACACAGAAGTAAATTGCCTTTCCTCAAAATTGGTTTCAAAGCACTTTACGAACGCGCAATACCTAACCTTTCACACATACAGCGTGATTGGTAGAATTTACAGAAACCTATGTAAGAATGGTCGAGTCATTTGCATCCCAAAGAGCCCTTCGTTCTCACTGCATCATGTAGCAGCTTACAGACAGAATGTTTCACAGGAGCTATGCGAGGCTGCACCCAGTACAGACATCGTCACCTGGGGCCAAATAGTTCCCAAACTAGCTTGACTTGTAGGAGTTTTGGTGGGTGGAGGGGTGCTCCCCCGAGAACATTGTGAAGAAAATGTAATTAACAACTATATTTTGGAAGCATAATTTCACAAAAATTGCTGAAAACTAAAAGCTTTGAAAAGGCACTCATGAAATATTTCAATTCCTTCATTATGCTCCAAGCCTACGAAGAGTCCTAGGAGTGGACACCATTTTTTTCATAATTTGCTATGAGTCCTCTCTGTAAATTAAGGCCTCCAGTGTATCGGTGTGCTACTGCAACCACTGGTGCCTCTATATTCCAAGAATCACCTTCTGTATGCAAATGACAACATATTACCATGGGTACCCCCCAAAATGCCAAGAACTGACTGTAGCAGACTAGGGCCAGCAGATTGCTTGAGGTGCCTAAGTAAGGCAAGTGTAATTTAAGTATGCCAGTAGCAGGCTCTCGGGCATAACACTCATTCTTACTGAATTTTAACTTGCTTTCAAATTCACACTCCACCTCTCACTCATACTCATTCACTCATATAAACCTAATTACACACTCTCAGAGACACACTCAACTCCCTCACTCACTAATTCTAAATAACACTACTCCATTCACACTCACCCGTTCACTTATTCTCGCTCCCTCAATCCCCCACTCACTAATTCTCACTCGTATTCAATCACTCGCTTTCACTGTTACACACATCACCCAGACTCCCTCAATTCTAATGCACACACACACTTCTTCCCTCACTGACTCCCACTCATACACAAACACAGAGCAACAACACTGGAATATTTTTTTTTTTTCACTTATCTTGATACCCCTAATGGCGACTCCTCCGCGGCAATAGTAGGACTGGAATCTGGAGCTGGACATACTAGCCAGCAACACGATTCCCACACTGCAAATGAAGAAGCAGACAAGGCAGCGGGGACAGGATGTAAATGACGACGCGCGCCATGTCCTGTGCCAGTCGGTGACACAGCGGGTCTTCCAGTCCTATCAGATGCTTGGAAAGCGCTTGGGATCCCACCCCTGCTGCTCTGTGTGGATCATGGTTGGGCAAAGGAGTGCACGGATGCGCACTCTGGCACCCCCATTTTAGCAGATGTGCTGTGCTTCCTGAGGCATGCTCAGTATGTCGGCTAAAAAACATGGACTGTGCCTGTGTGGGGGGGTTTAGTTCAAGTATGACCTCAATCATGTACAATCCCAACACCCATGTGCAGAGTGCTGCGCTTTTAAACAGATGCTTTGTGGCTCAGTCCCTTCTTTACTTGTCTTCAGGAGGCAGGTTCAGTAGCTGGGCCCGACTTGCACACTGGAAGCCTTCAGAAAAATACAAACATTGTATTTTGATGAACACTGCTAAATGAAATACATATTAGTGTTGGCGGAAGCTGGAGGCGTTATGGGACACCCTGCCACTTTTCAGACGAGCCACACTGCAACGTAGCATGGACCACAGAATCTTTGTAAAAGCAGAATTCAACAGTGCTTTACTCAGAGGGAGAGATGTCACCTGGGACGGGTCTAGTAACCTAAAGCACGGTGGCACAGCTGGGACCATTTTCAAGAACAATTTAAAGACAGAGTATCAGCACATTAAAGACAACAAAAAGTGTATGTATATATTTTTGTAGTATTCCCACTAAAGTGCAAACCAGCTCCGGATATGTACTACTGTGGTGTTTCGTGACAAGACATTTACGTGCATAGTGTAAGTTTGGGTGAAGTGATGCTTTAGTGCCACTAGATATAAACTGTTACCTTGGTGTTACAAAGAGTGGCATGTAGCACATAGAAGGACAAAACACACATTTCCTGACCTCAGGGAACGAGCACTTCCTTTGCAGTGCATCACACTGCAATGCACATTGGAGCAAGCGTGGCACACTGATCCAGTTTTATGCAAATCTATCATTAACAAAAGTATAATGTTACTTCGCGCTGGACTGGCTTACTTCTGACATTGCTATGGTCTCTTTTGGAGGTTTCCTTTCTGCTTAGATGCGTGATTTCCTGCCGACTAGCATCTGCATTCCGCTGCCTCGCATATTTCCATGTCTGTTTCTTGGCGCGTCTGTGTCTGCTAGTGTCTGTTTCACGATTCCTTCATGTGTCTCAGGTGTTTCCACAGGTCTCCCCACTTCGCCCTAACTATGCTGTCTTTTTTGTAGCATACATATTCTTTCAGGAAAAACTAACTGCATAAAAATTCATAAATGTTAACTGCATAGGCTGATTATTCTCACAAACATACACAATTACAGAATCAAACTGTTTATGGCTATATATAATCATGAAACGTACACACAAATGCAGAAGAGCACAGATGCCCACATTTCATCAGTTAAGCCATAGAGGCAAAAAGCGACAAAGCAGGATGGAGGCGGAGTGAATTGCTGTTAGAGTGAGAAGGTCAACAACTATGCAGAAAAAATAATTGCAGGATCCCCCACACTGAAAGCAAAAATTACATACTGATCCTGATTTCAGAAAATCTCTTGCAGCTGATTAGTATGTGGCCACAAGAAAAGGAATGTAGTGTTTAATCCATTCAAATTACTTCACCCCTCCCAGTCTTCCTGTATTGCACAATAAATCGTTTGGGGAAGTTGAGAGTAAATCTGAGGTCTGTGTAAGGTGCAGGATTGAGAGCTGTGAACCCTAAAGTCCCTCACACCAGTAACACCTCCACGCCGCCCAACAAAATCTGCTCCTCACACTGCCCGCTAGAAGCATATTCTTATATGTCTTATAGTGTCAGCTTCCACGCAGCGCACCAGGGACAGTCCCTTATATGCCCACCAGGCCTGTTCTTGACACTGCCAGACTTTATCAGTTCCTCACACTGAACACTCATCTTACCACCTTATACTGTCCTCCAGTCACCACGTCTTAGACTTGGCAACAGTGCCAGTTCCTGGATGTCCAACTATGTCCACTTCACATTATGTACGAGGGCCCACTCAACACTGCCTACCAGTGTCAGCTTCCCACACATCCTTACATTACCAGTTTCGTACACTGCCCTCCAGTGTTGGTTTCATACACTGCTTGCTAGCGCCTTTATCGTTCAATGTCTGCCAGGGCCATCTAGTCACACTTCTTACCTATGTCAGTAGTTCCGAATACCCACCAGTTCGCACTCATTATTTTGTCCAGCAGTGCCAACTACACTTTCACCAGTGCCTTCAACTCGCACTTCCCACTGGTGTCTGCTTATTACTCTGCCAAGCAACGCCGGCTCCTGTCTCTGCCAACACATTCTAGCTCCTCACACGCCCACCAATGTGAGCTACTCTGACTGCCTACCAGTAGCAGCTCTTCAAGCCGCCCTTCAGTGCCTGCTATCCACTCACTCTGAGCACGAGTACCATCTCCTCGCCCTTCCCACCAAAGACACATCTTCACGCTGCTCACAGTGACGTCTCACGTTGCATATGAGTGCCTGCAGAGCTCGCGCACAGACGGACGCACGCACGCACGCGCACACACACCTGGATACTGCTCCTCACACTGCACACCCTTGACAGATCATTGCACTGCCCACTATTACCATATATTTGCACTGCCACACAGTGCCAGCTCTTTGCACTACCAAAAGTGCCCGTCTCAAACTGTTCACCAGTGTCGGCTCCTCATGTTGGCCACCATTTTCTGCCCCTTCCACTGCCCACAAGTCCCAGCTCCGCACTGGCTGGCTTTGCGAACTCTTGTCTGGTTTCTTGGACCAGTGGTCACAGGTCATACATAACCTGTGGTGGGTTGATGCACGCGCTTTCCTACTATTGCTATACTCCCTTAGCACGTGTCACTTTCCAAGGGCTGCCGTAGTGAAAAATTAAGGTTTACTCCAGAAGGAGTTAGTGGCGTAACATAAATTACACAAAGCTAGTGACGAGTCAGCGCTGTATCTTTTAAACTGAATAACAAAGTAAGGCGCTACACAGAAGGAATATATTATAGAACGAAGATTATGTTCTTGACAATCTGTAGTTACTCAGCTCTGTGGAACTTACTACTGAAATGTCTCGTCAATAAAACTAGTACCGAACGGAATGCTAGAAAATTTAAAGTGGCTTATGATAGGTTTGTCCCTTGTCCTAGTTTTACAGAGATCCGACAACTAGATAGCAACAGCATTAACAAGCATTGGCAAAGCCAATAGATCTGGCTTTTATTAGTTGTATATCTAGCTCTGGTTGAGCAACTTTGAGTGTTGCTCCCAACTGTCTTAGAAAGAACATTCCCTAACGAAGCAGCATATTGGCCTGCATACTAAAGGTACTAAGAATGGGGCAACTTTCCTGAGCAGACAGTTAACGGAGTCAATCAAGTTGCTCTTACAGATGAATGTTTTAAAGAAGATCCGGAAGATGAAGTTGGTGTGGAGAACTTAAAAGGTAAAAACAGCAACATGTTACATGGTAGATGCTTTTGAGGAAGGACCAGTATTTCCGTTGTTAGAAAGCCTGCGTGACTGCATGACTTAATTCGTGAATAAATAGAGATGTTAACTCAACAACGTAATACGACAGCAAAATACAAAAAAAAACATGCAAGGGACTTTTGTTATTAACTCTGTGCTTCTATAGGAGGCGAAGGCATCCAAACAGCAAAACCTCCAAAACAAAAAGGCCATAAACCAGCAATTAAAATGTTATTTTGTGAACAAAGTAAATAAATCAAGGTGCACACACTGGCTGTAGTCTAACAAAAGGACCAGTTAAGCCCCATAGCCAACCCCTAATGGGAACACTAAGTGGACAACATAACCATCCACGAAATGCCATGCACTTGATGGACAGTCCAGACAAACCATGAAAAAAGGAAACCGAATGATTGACAGGGGATGTCCCAAAGAAAACTCTCTTTGTACTTAGTGTAATGTTTTGAGGAAATTAAGACACAAGCTCACCCAGGCACTACAGGTCTCTGTTGCCAGACGTAATACAGGTATATGAATCACTGGTCATTCAAAATATACATAACATGTAGTATTTTTTATATTTCCAGACAACTCCTTACACAGAACCGAGGGAAACCTGAGCTGGCCAGAGGCAAGTGGATTGTAGCATGGGTACGTTCTATCCAGAGATAGGAGTGTCAACATTGTAAAACATGTTGTGGTCCGTCCTTTCTCAACAGCAGCACTTACCCATCCCTGTAGGGAAACAAATATGTATTCATTAAATCCTACCATGTACCACCTGTAGCATAAAAGTCTGCAGAGGCATGGGGGGAAAGGATGAATGAAGAATGTCACATACACCAAGACGAATGCAATGTGGAAAGGAACCTCCATTATTTCAGCAGGCACCATGTCCTTAAGCCATAGAGACAACATAGGCATTCATAAGCACATCTAAAATCCATATCAAAATCCATAACACACAGTACTTGCAAAACACAGTTTACAACTGACATGGGGGAGCATAAAGCCACACAGTCCCTTTAGTGCCCCCAAGTGCACTGCTACCAGTGCCAGCTACTCACACTCCAACTAGTAAAAGTTCATTACATTGCTCACTGGTGCCGCTTCTCACAATGTCCATTAGTATCATTAGCTAATCAGTGCCTGCCCTCACACTGCCCACCAGTGTCTGCCATTTCAACTGCTCACCATTACCAGGTTCTCACATCTTAGTCGCAGCTTCTTCCACTTCACCTCAATGTCTACTCCTTACACTGCCCACCACTGCCAGACAGATGCACAGAAAAACAATCAAAGTTTCTCACACTTTTCATCTGTATGTTTTTACACTGTCTCCAGAGTAAGATTAACCTATTGGCCACAAACCCAGCTCCTTACACTGCCCGCATGCGCCAGGTTATCATCCTTTACAATAGTGACTATTACTCGTGGCCAGCCAGTGCAGCTCCTTACAATGACCACAGATTTGAGCTCCTCACTTGCTATCAGTATCATCTTCTTACACTTGATGCCAACTAATGCCATTTCACCACGGTGCCTGTGACTCGCAATGCTTATCAGCACCAGCTACTCCTCTTTCCAACAGTTTTGCACAATGATCAACTATGTGAACTTCTTAAACTGTCTGCCAGCGAAGGCTCCTCACACTGCCTATCAGTGGCATTTGCTTATGCTTCCCACCACGAGGTCCTTGTACCGTTTCCCAGCCCTAGTTACTTGTAATACTGTGCCATGTGTTTTGTTTTATTTATACCTGTGCCTATCATAATGTGCACCTGCCCACCATTCCTTTAGAGCCTAAAAGGTGTACAAAGGCTGCTTATTTATCCATATCAGTGGTTCTTAACCTTTTGACTTCTGTGGACGCCCACTTAATCATTACTGGAACCCAGGGACCACCACTGAATTATCATCAAAATCCGGGGATCCTCAACTGAGTTATTACTGGAAGCTGGGTACCCCTGTCTAAGAATTTTCAATGATTTGAACTGAAAAACAATACACAAAAATACAGAAACAAGAATTCATCAAACAAATACACAAATTATTAAATATTTTATTTAATTCACAAGCAAATATGCAATTAAAAAAAATAAAAAAAATCCAAAGGTTGGAGCTTCTGTAAATTCTATTGAGGTCACTCATCGTCCATGCTATATTGCTCCCACAAATCAATCCAAGGAGCCTAAGTTAATTTTTAGCCAATTTCAAATTCCTTCACATTTGCAGAACATTTTAAAATGTTAAATTTTTAATTTTGCTTCTTTATTATACTGTATACTCTTTATTTTTCTGTAGTAGTATTTAATTTTCTAAGCAGTCACGGACCCCCAGAGGTTCATGAACCACAGGTCTGTATTATGATTATTAATGTATGATAATATTGTTTATAATCATAATGAGTTTTGATTGTGTGCTTTCAGCTTGCATTTTTTATTCAGTCTTATTTACATTTAATCAATATAATGGTTTGATATCTGGACAGAGACTGTATGAGTAAAAGGGGTAAATAATCTTATGTGATATTTTCCTTACAATGGTTTTGAAAATTATTATAAAAGCAGTATTTTCAGTCTTTTCAAGGTGAGAGAAATATTTTGACTCCAATTGAACTTGTTTTCTTCTTATTAAGGCTACAGACTGAGAACATCCTGGGTGATCATCAATATAAACTGCCCTTGCAGACAGCTCCGGGGCTGTTTGCTCTTGGCATTCAGGTATGTGACTAATGCTGTGTACCCGCATTATCCAGAGTTTACTAAAAAGGAACTTCATTTCACATATTACATTGTTTCTGTGTTAACTATTAGCTATGAGCAGAGTGGGCATCATAGAGCCATGGCATTATCATCTTCTTCTGAAGCATGTGTGGATGAAACATTTTTCTCATGAGTAATACAGACACACTCTTCATCTGTAGCCTTAAACAGACTCTAGTTTAGGACTGGCTATGTATATATGTGTATGGTATTAATATAGTGCAAAACTAGCCAAAATGAATTGGAATTCGGTACATCGTCATGGAAATATATAAATTCAATGAGTAAGAGAAGATATAGATGTGTTGAGGATGAGTAATGCATTGTGATGTAGTGTTTGTTAAACAGGGGAGTCTTCAATCATTTCCTAAACTGCAGCAGGGATGGGGCAGTCCCTGTGGACATGGGGATGTTGTTTCAGGTCCTGGGTGCATAGTGAGAAGTAGGTGGGTCCAGCAAAGGGCTGATGCAGTACTTCATTGTCTTGACCAGCGTATTGCTTTTGCTGGTGGCTTCACTGATGGTGCTGGTGTGGTACTTTGCTTTGGCTGATGTGATGTGTTGAGCGGAGGGTCTTCAGTAGCAAGAGATCTCCCGGGTGTCCTGTCTGTGAATGGATCATTTATTGTCTGCAATGTCTTTCGAATACCAGGATGCTGAAGACTTTGGGCTTGCACTTGCACTTGTGTTGTAATTGGGGTGTGAATGTTCACAAATCTTTCCAAAATATTTTTGAAGTTGTTTAGAAGAGTGTTGGCATTGGACGTGAAATTGATAGGGGGAGAGATTAGTTCAAGCATTACGTTGTCTACAGAGAAGTTTATTTTACGATTTCTAAAGGTTTGGTCTTCTCTTTTGTGTTGTTGGTAATATGCTTAGCATGAAGAAAGGGATGGCAAAATGGACGGTCTATTCTAAGGCTATCGGTGGTTTGAGGTACATTGTTGATGAAGTTGAGAGGACAAGGTCGAAGATGTCCCCTTTGGAATGTGTTGGTTTTGTGACATGCTGCACCTTGTTGAGGGAATAAATGATGCTGAAGATAGCATCTCTTGTTTTGTTTCTTGAGGTTGTTATGTTTGGGTGTTTCAAGTCACAAAAGAGGGTGGTGTGGGAATGTTGGATGGACGAGGTGGTGGGTAAATGTGAGAATTTATCAATGAAGTTCTTGTTCTACTTGGGAGGCCTGTAAATGAGATGGAAGGTGGCAGCCGGAGTTGCAGAGAGAAAGAAATGGCATGTCAGCAGCATCATTGAGTTGTTACTTGCTCGCCTTCGGTGCAAGATCAGGAGGATTTATGGATGACAGGAAGGCCTCCTCCCCTCTTATGGTTGGGTCCATATGAAGGATGCTGTAGCATACGGGAAGGGCAACAAGGATGTGCAAAGATGTGGGTGTGGACCATGTTTCTGTGATGAAGAGGGCATCGAGCTTGTGATAGGTGATGAGGTCTGTGATAACTGGTGAATGGAGTACCGCACAGCAAACACTGATGAGCATGAGTTAAAATCTGTTTTCTGTTGTTTGAGGATATATATATATCATGTAATATCCACATTAGTGATACAAAACACATCTTGCTACAGAATATTCATCCTGCCAGGCCAATGGATTATATTTAAAGATCCAGTTTATTTACTGAATTTTACAATCAGTACGGAAAGTAAACTATTTTCCTATCTGTATTTATTTTTCAATATAGATAAAAGCTAAATTAGTTTTCGTTTTTTGAGTAAGGGTACATGCTATCAGTCTTGTATGTTAGACCAACAGTTGTGCAGATTGACAGATAAGGGAATTAATAACGAAAGTTTACTTTGAAGGATTTAACAGCTGTACATGTGCACAAAGTTGATATTAAAATGTGCATGTTTTCATAAAATCGTACTGATTTACCATATAGGAGTATTAATATATATTTAAACCTGTCAGACATACACATTCAAGTATAAGTGAAAATTTATTGTTTTTAAAAATGAGGTAGTATACCGGTTCCAGTTCCATATTTACTTGGAGTTTTGTGAAAAAAAATAACAAACACAGGCATAATTAGTGTAAAATACCTATGGATAAATACAGACAGAAATGTCAAAAAAGAAATACCATAAAACCAGGAGTGCTAATTATATTATACTATATGAGGACTCATAACATTGACAGGGTAAGAGTACTGCCTCAAATGGCCCTGGCTTGGATTGTCTAGTGTCTATGGTCCCAGATTAGACTAAAAGATCAAGTTACTTACCTTCGGTAATGCCTTTTCTGGTGGATACACTAGCTACCTGTGGATTCCTCACCTAAAGAATTTTCCCCATGCGCCAGCTTTCGACGGAAAATTTCTTCTAGCTCTGCACGTCAACGACAACGTGACAATTGCCCGACTCCCACGTGACGCCGTATGACGTCATCCAGGCAATAAGAGGTCCTCGTTGACGTGCAGACATCAGTTATCACCATTTTTTACGTGCCTTTGAGGCGAACAGGAGAACATTGAAACTACAGATGTGATATGAACACATCAAACTTATATACCAACATTTATTTCACTAATATGAAACATAACCAATACAAATAAACAATACGAAATACGTGCATAATTATATACATATATACACATGTTCTCTTTTTTTTTTTAATATATATACAGAAACAACTATATACACATATATAAATCATTGCATCAGTATATGCATATGTACAACATAGGGGCACTCACCCAAGGAATTCGTGGTAAGACCAGTCAGGCAACGGGGAGGCGGGTGGGACCGTGAGGAATCCACAGGTAGCTAGTGTATCCATCAGAAAAGGCGTTACCGAAGGTAAGTAACTTGTTCTTCTGATGGATACAACTACCTGTGGATTCCTCACCTAAAGAATAGAGTCCCAAAGCAGTACCGCCCCCGGAGGTGGTCCATGAATGGTCAAACCAAGAAATCCTGCAGCACTGAGCGTTCAAAATGGCCATCCCTCTTAACTTCCGAGTCCAAACAATAATGCTTGGCAAAAGTGTGGAGGGATGGCCAAGTTGCCGCCTTGCAGATGTCAACCACAGGAACACCTCTAGCTAAGGCCGAAGAAGCCGCCTTAACCCTGGTGGAATGGGCACGTAGCCCCACAGGAGGTTCCTTCTTTGCTAAAGAATAACATAACTTGATGCAAAGAATGACACACCTGGAAAGCGTTCTCTTGTGGACAGCTTTGCCTCTCCTCTTCCCCACGTAACCAACAAAGAGCTGATCGTCTTGTCTGAACTCCCTCGTACTGTCGACAAAGAAGCTCAACGCTCTTCTTGGATCAAGTCAGTGAAGCTTCTCTTCCTCCTTGGATGGATGAGGTGGAAGACAGAAGGAAGACAGAGTGATGCACTGTCCTAAATGAAAGGGTGTAACAACCTTCGGAAGGAAAGCCGCCTTGGTCCTTAACACCACTTTCTCCCTGTAAAAGGAAGTATATGGGAGTTCTACACTAAGAGCCTGGAGCTCACTCACCCTTCTAGCCGATGTTATGGCAACCAGAAAAACAGAAGTCTCAATTGACAAGAATGCATTGGTTCAAACGGTGAACCCATAAGAAAGGTCAATACTAAGTTAAGATCCCACTGTGGCATAACAAATGGAGTGGGCGGAAACTTATTTGTGAGACCCTTAATGAACCTCAAAACAATAGGCGACTTAAACAAGGAGGGTTGGTCTGGAAGGCACAGAAAAGCTGACAGCGCGGATAAATAACCATTAACAGTGGCAACTGCACAACCCCTCTGTGCCAAGGATAAAGCAAACAACAGTATATCAGATAAGTGGGCACTCAAGGGATCAATTTGATTCTCTCCACACCAGTTCACAAATTTAGCCCACCTGCTTGCATAGATAGATTTGGTGGAGTGTCGCCTGGCTGATAATATAACTTCCACCACTTCAGGCGGGAGAGAGAAGGAACTCAGATTGTCCCATTCAATCTCCAGGCATGAAGGTGCAGGCTCTGGAGGTGGGGGTGTAGAACCTGCCCCTGCGAGAGGAGGTCTGCTCTGTGAGGGAGACCGAGTGGAGGGCACATAGAGAGTTGGAAAAGGTCTGAATACCACACCCTTCTTGGCCAATCCAGAGCTATTAAGATGACTTGGGCCCGGTCTTGGCGGATCTTCCTCAGAACCTGAAGATTTAAGAGTATGGGGGGGAAAAGCATAAAGCAACTGACCCTTCCAGGACATCTGAAACGCGTCCCCTAAAGCTCCTTGCATTGGATACTGGAGGCTGCAGAATAACGGGCAGTGCGCGTTCTTCCGAGTGACAAACAGATCTATCTGTGGATATCCCCACCTCTGGAAGATGTAAAAGACCAGATCTGGATGAAGGCGCTACTTGTGATCAGTCGAGATGCACCGATTGAGATCGTCCGCACGCACGTTCAGAACTCCGGCCAAATGGTTTGCTACCAAGCAAATCCAATGGTCCTGAACCCAGGACCAGAGCCGAAGAGCTTCTCTGCAGAGAAGGTACGACCCCACTCCTCCCTGCTTGTTTATATACCACATCGCAGTAGTGTTGTCCGTCAGGACTTGAACCGACTAACCGCGAAGGGAAGGGAGGAAGGCCTTGAGAGCCAGACGTATCGCCCGCAAATCCAACAAATTGATGTGAAACCTCTGTTCCACTGGAGACCAATGACCTTTGACCTCCAGGTCCCCCAGATGAGCTCCCCACCCTAGGGTGGAAGCATCCGTTATCACTGTGACCACTGGAGGTGGCAGCGAGAACGGCCTTCCTTGAAAAAGGTTGCCCACCGCAGCCCACCATTGAAGATCCGCTGCAGCGTCTCTGGAGATCCTTATCGATTCCTCAAGATCTCCTTTGTGTTAAAACCACTGCCTGCGGACGCACCACTGAAGAGCGCTCATGTGCCAGCGTGCATGAGTGACCAGCAGAATGCAAGAAGCGAACAGACCAAGCAGACGAAGGACCTTGAGGACTGGAACGACCGCTCCATTCTGAAACATTGGAATCAACGCCTGAATGTCCTGAATCCGCTGCGGCGGAGAAAAAGCCCGATTCAATGTTGTGTCCAGTACTGCCCCTATGAACAGGAGGCGCTGAGAGGGCTCTAGGTGAGATTTGGGCACGTTCACAGAAAAGCCCAGATCGAACAACAACTGAGTTGTCGACTGCAGGTGATTCCGCAAGAGCTCCGGAGACTTGGCTTTGATCAACCAGTCATCCAGATAAGGAAATACTGCTATCCCCCTTCTTCTGAGCTCTGCTGCAACCACCGCCATCACCTCTGTGAAGACTTGAGGTGCCGAAGTAAGACCAAACGGAAGGACCGCAAACTGATAGTACTGCGATCCTACTACAAACCGGAGATACTTCCTGTGCGGCTTGAGGATCGGGATATGGAAATAAGCATCCTGCAAGTCGACAGACACCATCCAATCTCCTTCGTTCAACGCCAAAAGAACCTGTGACAGAGTCAGCATCTTTAACTTTTCCTGCTTGAGGAACCAATTCAAAATCCTCAGGTCCAGGATTGGCCTCAACCGACCATCCTTTTTGAGGATCAGGAAGTATCTTGAATAGCAGCCCTGACCCCTTTCCTGCTCTGGAACCAACTCCACTGCACCTTTTGACAAAAGGATTAGCACTTCCTGTTGTAGTAAAAGAAGATGGTCTTCCGAACAGAAGGATGGGCGGGGAGGGATAGGATGGGGAAACTCCCGAAAGGGAAAAGTATAACCCTTCCCCACAATGTCGGCGATCCAGGAGTCCGATGTTATTGACTCCCACGTGTGAAGAAAGTGAGACAGTCTCCCCCCCTACAGGAGATGCGTGTAAAGGGAGTGATGGAGAACTAAGGCTGCTTTCCTTGCTGCACCCCTCCGGAGGAAGAGGAAGAGGCAGAGTGCTGCTGGGCGGCCCCTCTAGTACGAACTCTACCCCTGCCCCTGAAAGATCTATAAGGGTGAGCTCCTGAAGATTGCTGTCCTGCTGCCTGGAGCCTGCCTCGAAAGGAAGAGCCACGCCCAAACCCCCTAGATGATCTTAAGGAAGAGGAGGTGGCTGCTTGAAGTCCCAAAAATCTTGCCGTGGCCCTAGTCTCCTTGAAACGCACCAAGGCAGAGTCAGCTTTTGCTCCAAATAGTTTGTCCCCATCAAAAGGCAGGTCGAGCAGGGTTGTCTGTACATCAGGAGAGAATCCTGAAGACCGTAGCCAGGCATGTCGTCTTGTCGCTATGGACATGCCCATAGCCCTGGCTACAGAGTCTGAGGTGTCTAGCCCAGATTGAATAACCTGGGTCGCCGCCACCTGAGCATCCGTCAAAAGGTTAAGCACCTCTTGAGGCAATCCAGAGTGCCCCTTGGCCTTGTCCATAAGAGCATAGATATATCGTCCTAGAATACAAGTAGCATTCGTAGATTTAAGGTCCATGCTACATGAAAAGAACGCCTTCTTAGCCGACTGGTCCATTCTCTTAGACTCCCTGTCCGCGGGAACACCTGGAAAAGATCCCAGAGCAGAGCGAGAGGAGCATGAAGCCTGCACAACCAAACTCTCCGGAGTCGGGTGTCTGGATAAGAAAGCCGGATCACCTGGAGCCACTCATTACCTTCTTGCCACCGACCTGTTCACGGCAGTCAAAGTCACAGGCTTCTGCCACACCTCCATAATAGGGTCCATAAGCGCCTCATTAAACAGAAGAAGCGGCTCTGCCACAGCTGACGATGGATGCAAAACCTCAGTGAGAATGTTGGTCTTGACATCCGCAACTGGAAGAGGAAGGTCCAAAAAGTCCGCTGCCTTCCGGACCACAGCACGAAAAGAGGCAGCCTCCTCAGTATACTCCCCCGGAGAAGCCAAGTCGCACTCCGGGGAAGTGTCCAAACCACTCGCCGTATCCAAGCCTTGCAGGTCCCCTGACGGCTCCACAATCTCTCCCTCTTCCAAGAGCTGCTTCTCATACTCCTGCTCCTCTAGCAGCCTCAGAGCCAACCTTCTGGAGCAGAGCATGGATTCAATCCCCTGCTTCGATAAGGCGTCAGCTGACGCCGAAGACCTCGGATGGCGTCGACCATCGGAGTCATCCGACGCTGGATCCATCGGCGCCATAGGCTTCTTCAATGTTGATTGAAGCTGTGGCGAACTCATCGGCGCCCGGGCGGTGGACGTCGTCGGAGTCACCGGTCTTCTAGGCAAAGCCATTGGAACCGGCGCCGAACCAGCACTTCCCAAAGGAAGAAAGGGCATGAAGGGCGTCGGTCTATAAGAAGCCGGAACACCCATGTCATAGGCCAATGGACCTGGCGGCCCGCATGCACACCTCCCGGCGCCATGGTGGCGAAGATGTTGAACATTGCATTGAGGAATGCGGCCGGGTCCGTGCCGGGAATGCCGGATAACTTTGCGGAGTCGGTACATGAGGCGAAGCCGGCGTCGGCTCAGGCATCTCCATCTGCGCCGGAGAAGCCCTCGTCTCCTGATGCGGATCAACTTCAAAGACCGACAGTGGAGACGTCGGGGAAGCTGGAGTCATCGGAGGCGGAGGTGTAACAGTTGGACTGACCTCCCAAATCGGTCGACGCCGAGCCGATGGCGACCTCGAACGGGAGCGGTCCTTACTTGACCGGCGCCGCGATCCATGCCGGCGCCGGGAGTCTCGATGACGCCGGTGAGATCTCGAGGACTTAGAAGAAGATTCACGGCGATGATGCTTCTCCTTCTTCTTGGACCTTGCCAGGAACAACTTGGCCTCCCGCTCCTTTAAGGCCTTCGGATTCATGCGCTGACATGAACCACACGCCTCGACCTCATGGTCAGAACCGAGACACCACAAGCAATTTTCATGTGGGTCTGTGACCGACATCCGACCTCCACACTCCTTACAGGGTTTAAAACCCGACTTCCTAGGCTGCGACATTGTTACATCGAAGTGAAACAGTAGCTCCCTGGTAGCCTCAAAGAAAAAAACTTTACCTGAAGGCACAGAAAAAAGGGAACTGATGTCTGCACGTCGACGAGGACCTCTTATTGCCTGGATGACGTCATACGGCGTCGCGTGGGAGTCGGGCAATTGTGACGTCATCGGCGACGTGCAGAGCTAGAAGAACATTTCCGTCGAAAGCTGGCGCGTGGGGAAAATTCTTTAGGTGAGGAATCCACAGGTAGTTGTATCCATCAGAACATCATTAGTGCGACATGAACAACCTTTCACTATCAAACGTCAAACTTACTTGCTTTATTCATGCTTGTTTTTAGGATCAGACTAAGGCCTTCTTTATGAGTATCCTGGGAAATAGGAAGGAATTTCCTAAGCCCTGGAGTTACGTGGAATATTGGTAACTCCAGGGACAGGGAAAATTGAGCCCATTAAGAGTTGGACCCTAATAGTACACTAACAAATGAGGATTTACTGACAGAAATCTGTAAAACTGGGGCTGATTCCCTTGGTAATTCTTCATTCTGGCCCAGACTTTCACCAAGAGGTTTCAGCTGAAATCTCTGGGTAGAAGTAAATAGATCTGTGGTGTTCCCATGGATCTCATAATTCTGATGGTGCTGGTAACTGCATTGAGGACCCACCAGAATTAAGAACCTCATTGATATGTGGGTGGTATGTATACTCCGTTGCGACTGAGTATACACCGCCAACATAAAATTGTATTCAAATCAGGCAGGCAGGCGTTTGGTTTGGCTACGGCAGTGACTACTCCGTCACCGCCATATTTAAACCTCTCCGACAGCCCGATAGAGCAAGAGCCGTCAGAGAAATAACTATGTGTCCACCAACCTAATCCGGATCAGTGGACGTTTAGCCATTTTCTTTTTACTGTCCGTCACCGCCAGGCAAATCCTGGGACAATAAAAAACCAAATAATGCTCCCCGCGCCATGGGAGATGACTCTCATAGCGAGGGGAGCACTCCTTTCTTTATTTTCAGAAAGAAAATCCTGTTTTGGGATTTCTTTTTGAAAATAATTTAAAAAATATATTTACTGTTTGGTGCAGGGTTAGGTCAAGCTGATGCAGCCCTGCACCAAACAGCGAACTGCACTGACAGGGGCCACTATGAAGGCAGTTCCTGCCAATGCTTCATATATGACTGCCGGCTTGGGTGTCATTTATACATTCAGCATTGGGTCCTCCAACAGCGTGATGGAGATATTTACTCTGCCGCCCTGGTGGAACAACGGCCCAACCGCAGAGGTATAAATGAGGCGTCAAGTTGGTACATTAAATTTTATATCTGACACAGAATACATTTGGAAAGGCGCTATGCAAGAGTACGCATTCACTCCTGGTATGGCACAGCGCTTCGTTAACAGACACTACTGAGCTTCATGCAACCTGCATCCTGAAGCAGAGAGGGAGTTGAAAATACTCAAGAAAAGTGAATACTTATGAATTTCCAAGGAGAAGCACATAAACTGCCTTTTGAAGGGGACCGTCTGGTAAGTTATATCTCAGTTGGTCTCAAACTCCAGCTAGAAATAAACATTACACTGAAATTCTGGATTCGCGATGGTTGGTTGTGAATATTTCCGCTTGACGCCCTCTTTTAACTTTGTGTTGACACATAAAAAATCCCTAAGTACCTGGTAAACACAACTAGTCCACCTTTCAGGCGTGTATTTTAAGATTTTGGTGCCGCAGATGGTTAAGCAATGAAATATATACGTCATGATAAACATCTCAACGTTACCCACAGGTAATACAAGGTTTTCTTGGAAACTGCGCCACTAAGGGCTCACAGAACAAAAACAGAAGATGCCGATTTAAGTACTTCTGTAGCTTTGCTACGGGCTTGTTGGCTCTCGCCAGCCTATGTTTTCCGTCAGCAGATTATGAATGCGAGAAAAGCTGAAAGCTGATGTAAAGCGGGCTAAAACGCCTGTCAAAACATCTCTTGAGACGTGCCAGAGGGAGGTGCTCTTCGTCGCAGCGAACTGCAAGCGGTGCCAGGGAACGCTATACAATGTCCCCCACTGAGTGCAATGGATCCTGTATGCCTCATCTTTTCCCAATTCAACCTTCAACTCGGACGAAATGGTTTGTTTGAAATACCTTAAAGATCTGCAAGTAATTTCCCCACCAAAATCAGGCCGGCGCGCCGCTTTGTATGGAGGCAAGCGCGCAGCCGTCCATTCACAGGAGGATTGTATCTGTGTAGAGACCTAGAGAAAATGGTTGTTTTTACACTAAACGTTGTTGACCTGCTGCACAAAGATGTTGCTCAAAGTGCAGGGCCTTGCACTGCATTCTGACAGAGGCTCACCTTTTGCACTGAGTGATTCTCGAATTCCTCACAACACAGGCACTTTTTGCAAAAAGTTGCAAAATGCCCACATTATTAATCTTTATAGCTTGCGATTCAGTAAGAAAATTAGCAAATGTTTGAATAGAGACCTGCACGGGCCGTATTCTTCCATCACAGCAG
Source organism: Pleurodeles waltl (assembly GCF_031143425.1). Taxonomy (NCBI): domain Eukaryota; kingdom Metazoa; phylum Chordata; class Amphibia; order Caudata; family Salamandridae; genus Pleurodeles; species Pleurodeles waltl. The sequence goes on from NC_090440.1 coordinate 1,696,443,653, forward strand.
TCGCACTTGCAAGGTGTCCCTATTGCGACCCAGTCTCCAAAAGGTTTTGGGGTCAGGGTGCCACAAACAGTGGCACATTGTGAATTGCACATCAGGAGGTGGATGCAGTGGTCCATTACTGACTGCTGCTCTCAATGTCCACAGCCTGAACAAGCAATTCAAGCCGCCAACTGCTCAAGCAATCAGAATTTGTAGAGTGCACTACTCATCTGTAAGGGTCTAAAGGTGCTTTTGGGTGGGGGGGAGGTAGGAATGGGGTGGTTGGGGGGGGGGGGGGCTGTCCTCTATGCTTCAATCGAAGAGCAGGGTCTTAAGGTCCTTTCTGAATTGTGGTAACAATGGTGACTGCCTGAGGTGAAGAGGCAAGGTGTTCTCTTTGCCACGAGGTAGGCGAAGGATCTTCTTCCAACCGAGGTATTCCGTATGTGGGGTATGGTGGCTAGTGCCAGTTGAGCGGAGAGGTCTGGCGGGGGGAGTAGAAGATGATGGGGTGGTCTCATATGCGTGGATGAGGAGTTTGAAGTTGATCCTTTTCTCAACGGAGAGCCAGTGAAGGTCTCTTAGGTGTGGGGTGATGTGTTTGCGGCAGGGGACATCCAGGATGAGTTTGGCAGAGGCATTTTGAATGTGCTGTAGTTGCTTTAGGTTCTTCTGGGTGGTGCCAGCGTAGAGGGCTTTGCCTTAGTTGAGACTGTTTGTGACAAGGGCGTGGGTTACTGTCTTGCGGCAGTTGTTTGGGATCCATTTAAAGATCTTTCAGAGAAGTTGGAGTGTGTGGAAACAGGAGGATGCAACAGAATTGACTTGTTGGGTCATGGCGAGTGATGAGTTTGCATGCGTAGTTTGTTGGGGTGAGGGTGCCAAGAGTAGCAGGCTACCAGGAGTAGTCCCAGGCTGATGTGGAGGGTCCCAGGATGAGGTCCTCAGTCTTATAAGAGTTGAGCTTGAGGCAGCTTTCCTTCATCCAGGTGGCGATGGCTTCCATCCCGTTGTGGAAATTCTTCTTGGCAGTTATCGGGTTTTCGGGCAGTGATATGATCAGCTGGGTGTCATCAGCATAGGAGACAATGTTCAATCTGTGGTTCCTGACAATGGACGCGAACGAGGCGTTGTAAATGTGGAAGAGTGTGGGGCTCAGGGAGCCTAATGGACCTCATGGCGGCTGATAGGTCCAGTAGGATGAGGACTGCTGTTTAGCCACAGTCAAGGAACGAGCAGATGTCATCTGTAGCTGCGAGGGGGGGGCGGTCTCCCATGCTGTGGTTGCTGCTGAAGCCTGATTAGGAGATGTCCAGGATGTCCTCATCCTCGATGTGTTTGCGGAGCTGTGTTGATGGTCATTTCGATGACCTTGGCTGGGAAAGGCAGCAGAGAGATGGGGCAGTAGTTCTTGAGGTCCAGGGGGTCGGTCGTGAGTTTCTTCAGAAGCGGACGGATCTCAGAGTGCTTCCAGTCCTTGTGTAAGGTAGCAGTCTCCAGGAAGAAATTAAGAGTTTGGCGGAGGTCCGGTGTGATGAAGGTGTTGGCTTTGTTGAAAATGCGGTGAGCACAGGGATCAGCAGGGGCTCTGGAGTGGATGCTGCTCATGATGGAGCGGGTCTCTTCCATGATGATGGTGGTCCAGCAGTGCCGGATCTGTGAAGGTTCAGAGGAACCGAGCTGGAGGGTTGTTGGTGGGCTCGGTGGGTCTTGGGGTCTGAAGCTATCATAGCTGTCCTTGATGTTTTGATGAAAGAAGGTAGCTAGTCTGCTGCAGAGGCCCTGAGATGGAGGGATGTTTGCCAATTCCGATTGGGGTTTGGTGAACTCTCTCACCACAGCAAAAAGCTCTTTGGTGTTGTGTGTGGTGGCGCTGATACGGTCCTGCAGGGTGGCTTTCCTAGTGGATCTGATGAGGTGGTGGTGGTGGGATTTGATGGCAGATTTGTGGGCCGCGAGGTCTTCCATGGGCTTGCTGTTTCTCCATCTTTTTTCTAGCTGATAACTGATAGTAAACACTTTGCGAATTACCTCTGGATGCCATCGTCTGCCTCTAACCATGCAAAGCTTTACAAAAGTATTTGCTATTCATCTGTGGTAAACATTGAGAGCAGCAAGGGGAGATGGAACATCAATTAGCCCCACTCTTTCCCTTGCAAGTGATCAGTTATGTGTGCACAAGGTCCTACAACTTGGTCCTGTCTGTCCATTAATTCTGCAGCTCACCTGAAGGATACTTACAAGGTTTTGCTGTTGTTGTGTACTGAAGTCTGAACCCTGCTGCCAAAGGTCTTTGTGAGTAGGTTCCCATGTGTGAGGTTTATGGGAGATTTCTGCATATTCATGATTACTGTTTTTGCTTCTATTAGGAAACATTGTACTTTGTTGCATTTTTGCTAAAAGAAAAGGCAAACGACAAGCTATACAAATGGCTGGTCATTGCAAATGCTACACTGCTGTGTACAGCAGCAAGTACAGGCAAAGGCTGAGCTTAAAGGGTGTATTTAAATGTTGAAATAGCTGGGTTACGGCTCTGGTTTTCAGAAAATAAGGGACTAAGATATAATGCTGGATGCAGAGCCAAAGTTCTCCTATGACTCCTGCATTAGCTCACAACAGACATTTCACCAGCCACATTGGTGCAGTTGGGCCATGGATGCCTATTGGAAATTCTCTTCATTTCCTGACAGTACGACCCATCACTGGTCCAGTCACATTTTACGTTCACCAAAAAATCGCCAGTTCAAAAACGAAGATTGTTTTCTTGTTAAACAAATGTATGACCTGTATTCTGAAACACTAGTATGTTGGCTCAAAAAGCAACTTAGCAGAAGTCTTGAGGCGCAAAACACAATGGCATAATGGCCCCTGTTGGAGTTTTTCAGGCCTGCACTTTTTCCCCCAAGTGGACTTAACAAACTGTGGGTTCGCTGTAAGTGCTCGTCAACAGAGGGTGTACCAAAAGTGCACTCCTGCCCCTTGTTAGCGTCTACTCCATCTCCTATGATGAAATGGGTTTACTGATGGTTGTGAGCGGTTGACGGCAGCTGATGTTAATTTAGGCACTTAGGTCTTTTTAACCATACCTCTGTAAGAGAGGCAATTTACCAAACTCTTACATGTAAAATCTTTGTAATCTCCTTGCATGGAGTCCTTATTTCTCTTCATGTTGTGCTGAATGTACGTTTCTTGAAAGGACATGTTGCGTGTATGAAGGACAGTGCTTAATTTGAGCCGGTGGTTGCCGGTGGAGGCCACCAGCACTCATTTTTGGGGACCAGCACTCATTTTTCTGCATCAGGCATTTACGAGGGGAAAGAGACGGAAAACAAAGAGGAAAGACCATCATAAATGGAGGAATCTGGAACCTGCAAGAGTGGGATAAAGTGGCAGGAAGTGTCTGGTAGTGCATTAAACAAGTATGAGGTGGATGCAAGACTTTGAAGCCATGGTATTGGGCACAGCGACAACAAATGGCATAGCTGCTAGCTCAAGATCTATAAAGGATGATCATACATAATTTATTGCCACCAAAGTCCTTTTAGGCTCTAGTCCTCTGCTAACTCTAGATCCTTAATTGGTTTTCAAGAGTAGAAGACTGAAACACAGAATTATGTGTTCCCATCTAGAGGATTCAGAGGCATATAAAAATGTGAAAACTCCTTGCATTAGCAAACAGTCAAAGTCCCCGTGGGTTAACACAGAAATGTACTCAGAAAGGCTAAAAATAATTTCCTTTTGAAACCAATAGATGGTCACATCAAAGAGAACAACTCCTTCATCAGATATGGTTTATCTAACTCCTAAATTTTAATTGATGACATATACATGTGTAAGGCAAGTGATATTGTACTACACTATCTTGGGCCTCCTACCTTGATAATAACCCGTTCATTATATTGTATAGATGGGTGGTCTCAACATATCCTTAGCTCATATACTGATTTGGGTATGCAACATTAAACAAAACTATAAAAATATCATCCAATTCAGGATATACACCAATCTAATCAGCCTGTATGGGATAGCAAAACTAGACAGGGAAATGTCACCCCCTAGAAGTTACATGTCATGTTAGTCACTGTCAATGAAAAATTAGTCAGCTAGTTTCTGCAATTTCCTATCAATAAATGTTTTGTGCATTCATCAGGACATTAGATAGCATACATTTTTAAAATACATTACAATACAGCTGTAAAAGACATATTGCCAGGGTTCTCACCAAGCAAATCCCCTGTGAAAAAGAGAACCCCAAATTAGATATTTTGAAAAGGTAAAAACGACTTTGGTAACAAGGGAGAAGAACCCTATCATCTCACAGACTTTTCATGAAACCATTACAATTTATCCATCCAATAAGTGTTTAACTGTGAGCTCCTTTGCGAGTGATGCAGACCAGACAAATATGTATTGTCTCACTAATCAGTAACACAAAGTTATATTGCATAATTCAAGTCTCAGTCCAACCTATCTCCCATTTGGATAGAACATAAAAGCATATACTACATGAGAATGATATCTAGATACCTTTCTTGAAGTGCCAACAAAAATACACTACTGGAGGAGGATCTCAAATAAACCCTGTGCTGTTGTTGCTCTTGGATTCGTGTCAGTGCCCTAAACAGAATTAATACACTTCCTATCGTGCCAGTAGTTGTACTGTATTTGGCCTTCAAGGAGGATCTGTGCACCAAGTAAGAAAGACGTTTACCGAAAAAATGTACCCTGATGACATCTGTTTGTGACAAGGCCAAGAATAGCCATAGATTCTGGAGCAAGCATTTTGCTTCGCATTTCCTGGATGAGGAATGGCCTATACTGCCCAGTATGAGGAGAAACAAACTGGACAAAGAGGGAACCAGCAATACCAAGCTGACTGATACTTTTGTGGTGACTGTCTTGAGAAGAAGAGTAAAAGTGGGTGAGTCAACACATTAAAAGAGAGGTATGAGCCAGAGCTGAGCCATGGGTCAGCTCTGACTCTATGAGCCCGGGCACAAGCAGAGTCTTGAAAGCATTTGCCATGTAAATCATGCAACAAATATCATATTCGAATATGATAAAGTATCTTTGATATCTAAAACAATGCCAACAAGGAAGATATTCATAGGATTTGGGCGCTCACAGTTAGTCCATCAAATAACAACACATTGTGTTCATGGCACGGTGCTTTCGACAAGAGGATCTCCCTCAATCCTCCAATGTTTCCAGAGAAACAAAATAGAATAAGAACAGGTGTCGTAGCACTCGTGATATAAAATTAGAAGTTATTCATATGTCCCGTCTCCTTCGTGAAATGACATCCAACTTATAGTTTGTATCACAGTCCATTTTTATTCATAATGTTCAGATATCCTCCATAAGAACAGCCAACACGTGTTTCATCCTTTGAGAAGTATCTCTCATTAAGGACTTCATCAGGGCTTATTGTAATTTGAATGTTTAAAAAATAATCATATCATTGAGGTAGTCTCCGTAATATCTCTATGCGAAATTCAATCAAAGTAAGTTTGTATTAGATACAATGCAGCCATAAGATTCGGGAACGCTGCGGGGTGGATGTGACCGCGCGGTTTTTCTCTTTCCCATACTTACTTTGATTGAATTTCGCATAGAGATATTACGGAGACTACCTCAACGATATGATTATTTTTTAAACATTCAAATTACAATAAGCCCTGATGAAGTCCTTAATGAGAGATACTTCTCAAAGGATGAAACACGTGTTGGCTGTTCTTATAGAGGATATCTGAACATTATGAATAAAAATGGACTGTGATACAAACTATAAGTTGGATGTCATTTCACGAAGGAGACGGGACATATGAATAACTTCTAATTTTATATCACGAGTGCTACGACACCTGTTCTTATCTTTGATATCTAAACCAAAGATGTCTTTAATGCACAGAGGTTTTTTACCTTGGTACACCAGATTACATCTCTGTATTGAGCATCTACCACTTATTGTCCACCATGGTTCTGTGGGTTTAGCAACTCTTCTCTGTCTTTTGTGCCTCCACGCCTGGTGAACATTGTCTGCTTGAAAGAAAGCTTTTGTGAATTTCTCAACCCATGGCTTGAAGAGGCCTAGTACATGGCAATCCAGCCCTTCAATCCTGCCGTTCTAGTTATTTTTGGAGGCCTGGACTAGTTTTCTCTAGGGACTGCCCCCACAATGGGTAGTTCTCTGCAGAGCAACTCTTCCCCTCAGAGATGCCTACTCTCAACTCATCTTTGGACTGAACTAACTACTAAAGAAAAGTACACATATCCAGCCAATCAGACAACAGCAGTTCCTCCAGTCATATAAAAGACAATTATCTGATCAGATCTTGCATTATCCTTTTATTCTGGAGGTGATACATTGTTAGCTTTGCCCCGTGAATAGTGCCTTGCCTGGTGCTTAGTTTCCTAGGCACCCGATGCAGCAGTCAAACTTTTATATGCACTCCTACTTACTTTACTTACTTGCAGGGAAAGTGGCCATACAAGTAGATAGCCTGACATCCTTTAGAGATTCAAGAGAACTTCAGTATCGAATTGGAGTGCAACAGGACCAAATAGTACCCAAGACATCGGTGATATATATGCCATAACGTTACTGCTTTTGGACAGCTGTGGCTAGGTGCTGCTTGCCAAAGGTCCATTTCTATTGAATTGGCAGGTTATTCATTCCAGTGAAGGAAAGCTACAAGGCAGGCCAAAAAGCCATGTATCCTTTCAAGGAAGCAAAAGCCATACTGTGCTATGGTTTGGTTTACGTTTGTGCTTCTTCGTCTCTCCTGCAAGTTCTCATGCTCTACTGGAAGTAGAGTAGCTCCCTCGATGAACTGAAATATGCTGTTTCACTTTTGAAAAAAAATACAGATATGAAATCATTCTAAGTAGCTTAACTGTAGGCTGCTTCTAGCATGTTTTACAGCTCAGGCAAACCAATGCCTAAGGAAGTGCTAGTTTCTGACATTTTGAGCATTTTTACATCTTGGCTCCCAAGACAAGAGCACATTGATTAGCTTGTTAAACTAAAATATTTAAATTTGTGTTGCAAACTATAGGTTGGTCTCTTCGTTTTTTCGTGATCAGTTTTTGGACACCTGTATGCTCCCTTTATTTGAATCTATCATATGTTTCCAAGTACCGAACAGTTCCTAAAATACCATAAATGTGTACTTTGCCTTTGCTGATTGAACATGCTCCAATTTCCAATCGCTGGAGATCACTCGGCAGGTTGAACATGTAATTCACAGGCTACTCATTTTTCTTTTTTATCACAAACCCCTTTCAGACTTCAGTTGATCTGTGTGAAAATGTTTTCTGTTAAACACAGAAGCCCCGAAAAAAAAAAAAAAGAAGCAGGGTAGGCACAACTATCTGTGCAGTGAAATGCATTTTCTTCCCTAGAAGATAGCAGAAAAAATATTTTACACATATTGCCACTTACCTTGAAATTAAGTGCATATTTTCCGTGGGCTCATCTTCTTCTTGAATCAAAGCCTCTTTTTTGTATATTTTGAATTTGATTGGCATCCCCTCTCTTTTAGTTGTATAGTTTGAAATGTAATTGAGTAATCAGAAAATATCATATATGGTGAAAACCAAAGCTTGGATACAGGCGGTGTGGGTGCATCTTAGACGTCAGTGATCACAAAAGTGTACATAAATTTGAAGGTAGCGCATACCCTTGCAGCTGACACTGCTATTCCAAAGCTGCAAAGACGCTGGCAAAGCACTGTCAGGATGCATTCAGCCCGGACAAACGCCGGCTTTCTTAGGATACTGAATTTCAGGGATATCTTGCAAGTCAGGGCAATAATAATAGTGAAAAAGTACCTTGTGGTCACTAACATATACAGAAGTGGAATGTATAGGGAAGACTTTGAATATGTGGAAGCAAAGGCTGAAACTAGTGAAGGGTCAAGTGAGTAATAGCTTTACAGCCCAAGCGCTGACAAGCGACAACCAGCATGAGAAAGCAGTGAATGATGGTAGCTGAACATAGAACATAATATAACTGATAGCGAATGCATAGGTATACAAATAACTCTGGACAAAAGTGAAAGAATATAGAGCTAGAAGACAAAACATTCTTAATACATACAACCACACCCTAGCTGGCCACAAACAGATATAGAAACAGAACATTTAAGAACGACTTTGAAAAATACAGTGAGGATCGCAACAGATTAGGAAGACTGCTTGATTTACTAAATACATTTATTTGGAGTGAAATCGCCGACTGGATGAAAACCTATTGTCTAAAGCTGAACACCAATAACATCAAAATTGTCATATTCTGGAAGAGTATTTCACCTGGGGACTCCACCGTCGTGGCCAACACAGATAGGACTAACACTGAGCCACACCTCACATGCCAAGAAACTATGGATTGCCATCAACAACAAACTTGACATGACTGCCCAGGTCAACGTCGTCACCGTCTCATGCTTCCATACCCTGAAGATGCTGAGGAAGATTTCCAAATGGCTCCCAATCAACAGCCGATACGGTTATGTATGCACCGGTCACAAGCAAGGTAGATTACGGGAACACCCTGTTTCCTGAGATCGACAAAAAGACTCACCAGAAGGCTTCAGACTATTTAGAAATCAGCTGACAAAATAACTCTCAACCTCCCAAGCTGCACTCCCATTACACCACACTTTAAGGAGCTCCACTGGCTAACCATACACAAATGAGCACAATTCAAACTCCTCACCCACACTTTCAAGTCACTACATAACACTGGCCCAGGATACCTCAAGAACTGCATCTTCTTTCACAAACCTTCTGGACACCTCTGCTCGTCCAACTCCTACTAGCATACATCCCACGTATACTGAAAAACAGATCCCGCAGACAAGCCTTCGCCTACATCCCTCCTAAAGCATGAAATGACCTTCCAGTACACATGAGCCTCCTCCTCACTTCTGAATTCCGCAAGAAGATGAAGACTTGGCTTTTCGAGTAGTTCCACTAGGCCCTAGGTTTGGCTAGGCTCACACCTACTCAGCACCAGCATACCCTCCTGGGTGATAGTGCACTCTACAAATCTGCATAACATAAAATTACATGATATGATAGGACATGACATAACATACGTAACACATTTAACACATAACCTATACCATGTTTCATAGTATCTCTCCGACTCTCTCATCCAGATATTTGGGAAGCCCTGAATGCACAGAGTTGTTGTAGTATGAACACCCTAAAAGAGCAGCAGCATTGGTCCCTATTATCTGGTTAGCAAGAGGAAGCAGAAGAGAAAAAAATCCACAGAAGTTTCAGGGTGAAAAACACAAAATACTCTATTATTAACCTGCAATAAAAGCGAAAACGCAGTGTCAAGCCACAAACCAGTTTTGCACACTAATGTTGAATCATGGAAGATCGCAGTGACTGAGGCCAAGTTATTCTCCATACGTACCCCAAATTTCATAAGCACTTTACAGCACTGTTGCATTTGTATAGCACTTTATAGGTATCAAGGCATAGAAGCACTTTCAGGATTTGGGTCACTGGCTACTTTGTTAGTTGTGGAAGGTTAGTAAGGTCTAAGCTTCTATTGCAGCCTGTGAGGGAGCACAGAATGTTGTGAGTGCGGTTCAGAGGGGTGCTCAAATTGTGGAAAATCTGGAGCTATGCTTGGGCATGACGTCATGCAAAAAGGTGTAAGGTGGGTGGGGTTGAGCTACTTATTTTTATGATGTCTAATCAATGCTCGTGCCGGATGTGTACCTATATTGCATCAGTACAGTTACCGATATAACTGGAACACATTACAAAATCTAATACAAATAACAAATTGGAATGTTTAGTATGTTTATTATGTGTCGTTAAGAGCCTAAACATGAAGAAGAGAGGTAACAGAAAGACACAACAATAGGAAAGACACAACAACCAGACAGGGAGCCAACTCCTGTGTCCTCTTGTAAGGAAATGCCTCTTTTTGCATGATCACCCCCCACGTTTTGGACTGATACTGCTGGTTTTTCCACTCAGAGTACACTAATGCTAGCTAACCAGACCTCAGTGCCAGCGTTCTAAACCCTTACAAAACGTAAGGCTACCCCCAGTCGGCATAAGCTGTCTTACTTGTAAGTCCCTAGTATATGGTACTCACAACATGTAAGTTAGAGTGCCTCACACAGAGCTGCAACACTGAGTGTGACAAAGAACAAAATGGCTCCCAGCCTGTCACTGCAGCCTGAAAATGCAGTTTTAAAACACCTCGTTCAACTTTGCCATTTAAACAATGACAAATCCCCTAGTTCCCTTAACACTATATTTGTCTCCTCTAAGGAAGGCCTATCCAGCCCTAAGGCAGGGGGCTTTATATTATTAAGTGAGACATAAACTTTAATATGTCGTAACAGTAAAACTTCCAAATTATTGTTTTTACTGTGGAAAAGCTAGTAGTCCCATTGGCTAATACAGAGTTACAGACGGACATCTCAGTCCTATTAACTTCTGACTGGAACTACTAAGATGGTTTCTACAAGGTATCCAATTAACTGTAGCATTAAACCCGACTTGATGTCATAGTCGAATTTAATGTCACTTTTAAGGAAAACAACTATTAGAAATCTGTCACTCTGTTGCTCAGTTTATCCGACAGCCTTTTGCAGTTGCAAGCCACCAGACAGCCTTCTTCCCTCTTGGGGAGACATGTGAAATACTCCCAGTCTCAGAAACAAGTGAGGCCTGCCACAGAGGGTGGTGTACCTCACCCTTACAGGGAAGCCAAACAGAGTGATGGCTCAAAGGACGAGCTTCAAAGGGGAAACCCACTTTGGTGGGAAAATGGAGATCACACTCTAGTAGGACTTCCCCTTTGTTCCAAGTAGGCGGGCAGAAAACAAAGAGGAGAAACCAGTTGCCAAACAGTTTTTTCCTTGGGCGTATACCTCACAGGTAGCAATACCTCTAGGGTGGGCTACCATGCTCCTAGTGCCCAAGGAAGGGTTCAGACATCTTGAGAGAGAGCAGAATAGAGCACTCTGGGATTGCTATGCCACACATAGCCGGATGTCACCATAGGGCAGGAGTGATCCTGGTAGCCCATTGGTTAGTGACCTCATCATCCCCAGCAGGCAACTTTCTGGGCATAAATATGGCACCCCGGGCATCCTGAATCTCAGATCCCATCTGGACTGGAGAGAGAACTGAAGACGGACTGCCCTGCTGACCCCTAGACCTAGCAAGAGAGGCTGTGCCGACCACTACACTGCACCTGATGCTCCTTGAGTGAGCAGGGAGAGGGCTAGGTCTGTGGTGACTGGTGTAGGAAAGCACCCTCTTTTTGGCATGGTTACCCCCACTTTTTGCCCGCTATCAGTATACTTGGACTGTTGTCACTGGGATCCTGCTAACCAGGACCCCAGTGATTGTGCTCTCTCCCTCTAAATTTGGTTGCTTAGGACATTGCATACTCCACAATTGGCATACTGGTGCCCCCATATAAGTCCCTAGTATATTTACTTAGGTATCCAGGACACTGGGGCACCAGGGGTTCCCCTTGGGATGCAGCATGTATTGTGCCACCCATGGGAGCCCATGCAAAATGTGTCTGCAGGCCTGCCATTGCAGCTTGCGTGAAAAGGTGCATGCACCCTTTCACCACAGGTCACTGCACCAGGTCACTGTAAGTCACCCCTGTGGTAGACCCTCCTAACCCAGAGGGCAGGGTGCAGGTACCTGTGTGTGAGGGCACCCCTGCCTGAGCAGAGGTGCCCCTACGAACTTCATCTCCATTACATTGGACTTTGTAGACGTCGGGAAGCCATTTTATCTGTGTACTGGACACAGGCCACTGTCCAGCTACATAATGATAACTCTGAACCTGGGCATGCTTGGTACCAACCATGTCAGAATCATACCCCAATACTGTTGCCAGTATTGGTTGTATGATTCCATGCACTCTGTAGGCTCCTTAGAGGACGCCAGCATTGTTCCTACCAGTCTTTGGGGTTTTCCAGGCAGCCCCGCTGCCCCCACCCCACAGATAGGTTTTTGCTCTCCTTCTGCTTGACCAGCTCAGGCAGGGGAAGGCAGGACAAAGGATTTCCTGTGGGAGAGGGAGGCAACACCCTTTCCCCTTGGAAATAGGTGTTACATGGTTTCGGAGGGGTAGCCTCCCAAAGCCAACGGTATGTCTTGAAGGGCACATTTGGTGCCCTCCTTGCATAAACCAGTTTGCTCCAGTCCAGGGACCCCCGTTCCCTGTTGATGAGACTCCAGACTGCACCAAGAAGTAAGAAAGAATCTCCCTTGAAGTGAAGGAATCACTCCCCTGCATCTACAGGCACTAACTGCAACAATGACTGGCTGCAGGATCTGCTCTCTTCCGAAACTGTGGATCCTGCATCACAGGTGGTGGTCTGGAGTGGTCCCCTTGGCTCTCTCTGCCAGCTGTCCAACTTGGGAGACTGGAAGCCCTTGCATCTCCTTGCAGGACAGTACCACTGTGCACCTCAACTCCTGCAGCTACCAAGGCATGTTTGCTCCTGCTCCAAGGGATCTTCAGGCTTTGTGTAGCCCTGGTCCCCAGCACTTCTTCCTGCCAAGCACAGTCTCTTTTCTGCTGCTTCAGTGACGTGGGACTCCTCTTCAGGTGTGCTGAGTGGGCCTCACTGCGACTTGCTGTGCCTGCTGCCAGTGCGTTGCCTGTAGGAGCTGCATCCTCTTATGGTGACTCTCCCGACTACTGAGCCCCGGACTCCCCTCCTTGGGTCACGTCCCCTGGGCCTTGCTGGTCCTCTTCAGGCTTGCAACTCGTCTTTCTCTTCTTTTGCATTTGCCAAGGCTTGTTGGTGGTCTTCCTGCACCACTGACCCACTGCAAGCCAACAGTCGACGTGGGACACCATCTGCATCACTTCAGGGACTCCTCTTCAGTTCCTGTGCTGCACAGCTGGTCTTCTTTGTACCCCGTCGACCTGGTCCTGCTTCCACAGAAGAGTGGGTAGTGGCTCCTGCCAAAAGCAGACAATCCATCAGGAACTGGACTCAGTCCCCTTCCTTTGTAGGTCCTCTTCTGCCAGAATCCACCTTTGGGTTCTTCCAGGCTTGCACAATCCTTTTCCAAAATCCTCCTGTTGGGTTTGGGGAAAACCAGGTACTTACCTCTGCTCTTCTGGTTGCTGAGGGTCACTCTGGTACTCACCTCTTGAGGTTCCTAGTTCCTCCAGGTCCCCTCTAACAATTCCACATCCTTGGGTGGGGGACTGTATCTCGCATTCCACTTATGTGGTATATGGTTTGGCCCTCCCATAGGGCCTACACTGTTTTCTAATACTTTTACCAATGCTCGTGGCTTTTATGCACTTTACTGACTGCTAATGTGTATATAATTAGTGTGTTTACTTACCTCTAGTTGGGGGACTGTCTTTTAGTATTCTAGTATCTGTGTTAACATAAAACAAATTACCTTTATTTTTGTAACACTATGTGGTTTTCATGTGAGATAATACTGTGTGACTATAGTGGTATTGCATAAGCTTTGCATGCCTCCTAGATAAGTCTTGGCTGCTCATCCACAGCTACCTCTAGAGAGCCCTGGCTTCCTAGACACTGCCTACACTTCACTAATAGGGGATGCCTTGACCTGGTATAAAGTGATAACACCAAAGGTGCTCACCACACACCAGGCCAGCTTCCTACACCTGGCTCGAGGAAAAGTCACTCTTGAGCCCTAAGCCAAAGTAGTGTCTCCAAGGGTCAGTCGTCTGACCCCCTGTTCCAGCACTAGGGCCATCAAAGCTGAAGTCGTCCATCCTGGCCAGTCAGTAGACACTCATAAGGAATCTGTTACAGGAAATGTAGAATATGTATGCAAGAATATAATGCAACAACAGACACAGGCAGAAAGCGCAGTGCAGGTGTACGACACAAAAGAACACTGCAGGCCCAAATCAAATGCTGATCGAAATAAGGTGAAGAGTTCACTCGAGAACTCCCTGAATGAGTAACTTGAAAGGGTCACAGTTAAAAGCTAACTTGTGTTTAGCAAACATGTAGCTATTTACGATTTTAGGCATTCAGGCTCATTGGGACGCACTTCGTGTTTCCAAATAGATTGTACCCTGATTTAACAATGAGTGCAGGAAACCTAATCAGCTCAGACCTCATGGAGGTCTTAGGTTTACAACGATAAGGCACACATGGTATTAAATATGTATTTGCTATGTATTCTTGAGTGAAAAATGGTTAGTTTGTAAAGCATTGTTAAAAGCCACAAATGAAGAATGTGTTGAAGATTAGTTTGGAGTCAGGGGGTACAAGGTCACAGGTGTTTAAATGTTTTTCTTTTTCAATCTATTGCTGGACAGTGAATCATTATTTACTGTTTTGTAATGAAGTATTGTTTGATTTTGTATATAAGAGGCAGTTTATGCCACAGCAACTTAAGACTGTCTGCCTGCTTGTGTGAGGAGGGTCGATCTTCCTGTCGCGACAATAAAGGGCTGTCTTTTCATTGTTAAAGACGAGTTTGTCTTTTTCCCAGTTTTCAAGTTTTTATTTAACCTGCAACAAATTGCTGCTGACGTGAAGCCAAGAAGACTTCCAAACTGCACTCATAAGGTGCACCTGTGACTGCCGGACCCAGGAGAGTCACCAGTGTGCGACAAGGTCACCAAAGATGGACACTAGCTCTCACCAAAGGATATCCCTGGACTAGCTTGACCGGAGATTGGTAGGACACCCATAGCTGGGCTTCTACTGGCTCAAAAAGGACTTTAAGGGACTCTGATCAATGTGGCCTAAGTCACCTCACCTTGCCCATGGACCGAGGAATAACTCCAGCACGGCACCCAGAGCACCTTTCAGCATCCTGAATATCAGAACTACTCCATTGAAGTCAATGGCAGTCTTAATGTAAAGTGTTGAACTGGACCAGAGACTGCTTTAGTGATCAGGTAACCACCCAAATACTCCTCACCTTCTCTGTGTAGAAAATGGTTGCCCAGTTTCGACCGGAGTAGCCAAACTCAACTCTTTCAAGCTTTTCAAAAGTTTACAAACCTTACTGATACCAGTGCTTGTTTAGACTTAACTAAAAAGCTGAGATTTACGTTTTACTTAGAAATCTATATCTCTGGAACTCTCCAGTAGATTTTCCTCATCCTAATGTCTAAAAAGTCAAAGTTATACTTTTTTTATCAATTGGTATTGTATTTATTTTGTGTTGTAAGACTTTCTTACTTAATTGCGTGGTGCTTCCAAATGCTTTACACCAGTTCCTTTTTTAAGCCTTGCTGCCTGCAGCCACTGCTACCCAGGGTTGAGCTAGAGGTTTTACAAATGAGCCTCACTGGACCCCTGTTGGTTTTGTGAATGTATTACACGGTAAGGTCACACAACCATATAATATAATACACCACAATCCTCACATCCCTGTACCCTCTTGCCCAGAGAATAATCTCCCAAACATCTGGAAATGAGATGTCAACATGAACCTCCCAACCAAGCACTGACATGTTTCAGTATCAGAATTCAAAGGAGAGCAAGAGAAACCACCAGTCAGCCACAGCAGATATTTACCCAAAAATTAAGGTCTCACGATCAGCAAGACTGCTCAAAAAATTTTCTTGGGGCATCAACCTGGGAAAACCTATAGTTTTTGCCACAGTGAACCCACCTTAAATTTTACTGGTATGTCAGTTAAATAAACTACACCCTTAACTATCAAGTCTTTCTTGAATTTTGTAACACTTTCTCCCTCACAAGCATCCCTAGGCGGAGGCCCAGAAATAGTAAAGGTTGACTGTTCTCTAATATAATTTTCTTAGTTTTTTTAATTGCAGCTTGCAGTATAGTCTCCGAGTTCTGCCAACAAGTCAACATTAACTGTCCTTCCTAAAGCCTACTTATTTATTTTGAAAATGGAAGGCAGCCTTTATTTACTAGCTGCTGTACAAACTCATCTTGAGGCTCCAAAGGTCCTTTGAGCATTCTTGATAGCACCTCAGTAAGTGCTTAATCATCAATCAAAGAAAGTACCCTTGTCAGGAAGTGGGGCTTGTGGTATTGCTTAGCGCTTGGTAATGGATAAACACGTGGGAGTGATGCTCCAAACCTGCTTATGCTGTTTGTTAAAGAGAAGGAAAATCTAGCAGTCATTGCGGAGTGTCCACACTGCCTGAAGTGAGGTTTTATGCTTTCAGAGCGCACTATGTGGCAGTGCCCTAAAAATAAACTACAATTGCCAGCACACAGCCTGTAGAGATGGTGGCCATCTACATATATGGGTGTACTCCCCTCACAGTACATGACAACTTTGCTAGGTATTTGAGATACAATGTTGTTGCAGCCATGACCTTGCTATGCACATCTCAGATGTCATTTGTCAAGTCCCATTTGTTTTCCTAAGGATTTAAATTGGGAATTTAGAAAATTCATGTTGTTAGTGGAAACAAATGTTGAACTTTTTTTTGAACATTTATATAATTCTTTCTAAGACAGGATTGTTAAATGTATTTATATTTATCCTGCAAAGGAACTGAAAGGATTCTTAGCCTGAAATATGCTGATAGTTTATGCTATGTATGAGTGACAAAGAATAATGCATAAGAGGCCTAGTACATGATTGCTAAGACTACAGAATAGTAACATTGGTGGTTATTTCACAGTTCTACAAGCAAAATAGAAACTATTACTCATCGTTCACAAGGTGTATTCTGATGAAGGTTCAGGTGATTCAAGACAAAGAGAATTATTAGTGAACATATATTTGAGGAACTCTTTCTTTGTATGTTTAGCTTTCAGAAGTTACAAGTTCCACATCAAAGTATAGAGTTTGTTACATAGAGATATTGCTAAGCTATATCCATTCACTATTACAGTTAAGCACAGATTCTTTTATAGCAAAATACTCTGGTAGGTATCTTCTGATCAACAGAGGTGACACGTTTGAGTGGTGTAGTCTACAGTCTCAGTCTTCTCTCTTAACCAATTCCCCCTTTCCTGTTTCTACTACAGACCCTCATATTCCTGTGTATATAGTCACTGATAGAGGTGGTGAGAAATGGAAGAGACCATCGCTCCCAATACATTACAAGCACGGGATTAGTGCATTCTGACAACTCTTATGAAAAGTAACTCACAAGACTCTCCTAAGGATATGCAAGCAGCCTAACTTTGAATCCAGTCATGTGATGCCTTAAATTTCAGTTTTTAAAACCCATCAGGTCATCCATCATTTCCTAGTTCCCCTGGTTCTGCCCCATGATTTCCTAGACCCTAAAAATCAAGCTTGTCATTTCCTCCCCATTCCTATTACTCATGCAGATAGTCTCTACAGGACATGAAGAAGTCCCCCTTATTTCTGCATTTGTTTGCCATCAAGCACCAAGAGGTCAATAAGAGAAAGGCTGAGAAACCAACGAGTCAGGAAGACCTACTTTCAGCACGTAGATGAGTGCACAAGAGGGGAAACCCACAGTCACTACTTTTATCCCAGAGTCCAGCATTGGGAATCCAGACTAGATCTGTTGTCCAACAACCTCAGGCTGTCAGCATGACTGCCAATTGCAACTTCCACTCATGTTGTTCTCCAGTACGACTCCCTCTGCACTTAGGCATTCCTGAATGTTGTTCCTTTCTTGCTCATGTCTCTGGTTGCATCAGGAGTGCCACAGCCCTCTTAACCAGCTACGAGGGTTCCTCCCTTGATCATCAGTGTCTATGGCGTCAGTCAGCTGTATCCACCAGCATTAGAGGCACCAAGCCCACTACCTTGTTCTCTCAATTTTCCTTAGCCGGTGCGCAATCTGCGTCAAAGACTCAGAAGGGATGGGGGCTCTATGAGCAGAAGATAACATCAATACTATTATGAAACCCAGTAGTTGCTTCTCAGTCCACAGCTTCCAAGGAGCTGCTCCTAAAAGCTCTGGGTGTACCAGATCTGTCGGAGGCAGCAAGGGAAACAGAGTTTCAAGCATGAGCACATAGAAATTATGGATGTCTTTTGCCTTGGCCAGTCATGCCCCTTGAGGTGGTTTTGAAGCAAATGCTCACTCGCAGCGAGTAACAGAGTTGCTCTGTACACAGAGAATCAAATGCTGTCAGTATGTGACTTTCTTAAAGCACTAATGTCATGCAAAGCTACTCTTGATCTTAGCATCATTCTTTGGCACTAGGGTTGGATTCTAAGTTGTAGGAAGACAGGTCTACACCATAGATCACAACAAAAAGTTATTCCGAGCCCTTAATTGAATACACCTATCAAGCTCTTTGCCTCGGTATTCTTATTAGTAAATAAAACATTGCTTTTCTTTATATGACCGTCACCCACTCTAGTAGTGGCATGCTTCATCACCTACAAGCCAAGGTGGGCTGCAATTGAATTTCCAGATCACTTTGAATAGCTTGCTAGGGGTCTAAAGACAAAAATACCTCGCTAAACACAGGATATCCCTTTATTATTTGTGATAGTGGGTATCATTAAAAACAGAAGGTTATATGGGTCTTTATCTAAGGAGTTATGGTCCTATGATCCAATTCATAGAGTCATCATGTTTCAGCCCTTTATTATAGCCATACCATGGTCCCGGGCTTTCATCAGGGTGGAAAAAAAACAACAACAAAAAACAGTCCCTAACCTATACGTCAAGTCGAGTGGTGTCAATCCATAGTAGGTTACCATTAAAAAAACTATAGCATGCAGGGAGCGTGCTCACTTGCCTATGGGTCGTGTTTTAAAGATGGTTCCTAAAAATTAAAAATATAAAGAAAAATAGAGAGAGAAAGTAAAGACATAATTCGCGTAGTGTAAAACATACTCATGGTAAATCATGGTGATTTCCCAATTCCTCACAAAGAAATGTGTGCATCAAATCTCACATGCATAATATGCACACAATGTCTGTTCAGAGATTGCCATCCAAAGCCCGACTGTACACTTCCTCAAATGTCCCAAATCGTGACTGTGGAAAGGTAGACATATATTAGGGTAAAAACACACACTAAATACACGTCAAGACAGGAAATAATCACAGGAGCAGTAAATAGTTGTACTATACAACACAAATGGTGCACTTACCCTTTTTGAGTGACCACCATGCTTCTTGGGGTGAAACGGAGGGTGTGTCCCTGTAGTCACACACTGTATTTAAACAATAGTCCCCCGATTAACGTTACTATCTTACCCTTTGCTCTCTTTTCAGATGTACAATCCCTCTCGAGGTAGTGTTCCCCTCAAATCACTTTGATAATAAAAGGCTATTTTAAAAAAGAGAGGAGTTACTAAAAAATAGTTTTAGTTCCTATAAAAAAATAAAATTTAGTTCCTATCAAAAGAAAGGCTAGTTCCTATCAAAAGAAGGGGGAACCCATACGTACTCCATATCCGGGAGGAAGCAGATAGACATTTTCTCACAAAACACACTTGTAGCGGGGAAAAAACATAGAGCTTATTCCTAAAATTTGATAAATGCGAGTCAATTTTCAAACTTATATGCTCTTCTATAGAACCCTTTGTCCTAGTTACTGCGTTTATATTTGTATTTAAACCTACAGTGTCCATAAAGAGGACAGGCTAAATTTGTATGTTGCCTAATGTGTCATGCTTGTAATGAGGCGAGAGATCTCTCCCAACGCAACTCACACACTTCATATCCCATCGGTCATGTATCAGTCCGTATTGTCATGATAATCGTGGCCTCCGCAAATGCCATTCAGCTGAAAACGCGGTCATCACATATATACCAACGTTATAATGCAACCACCCCTTCAGACCTATTAGTAATAACATTCCCGAAACTGGGAAAGGGAAAAGTAATGGATACATACTACAACAATGACTTTGCGGACATTATTAACAGTGCCTATACGCAGAAAGGTAGGGGGATATGTATGTCCCCATCTTATGTAAAATATGCGCTGCTGTTAAACTAGACCAAGTGGCGGTTATAGATGCCACCTATTCGTAGAAGGCAAAAGTCAGCAAGGATGCAGGGGTGGGGGAAGAGAGGGACAAAGAAAAACTATTTTCTTTTTTTTTTTAATAGGAGGAGAGGACCTCCGCACTCACTTCATCCCCACACCAATCCCTCATGGATATAGACTTGAATGCGTAAGACCTTTCCATCTTCTGACATTCGACCACCCAGACCTACCCAGAATCCTGGAAAATAAAAAGTATATTTTGGAAAAAGGTTGTGCTGTAATTCTTAGCAGTATTTTAAATGCAGTCCCTACATTCTGTTTTCTAAGTGCTTAAACGATACAGACACACGTCCAAAAATGGTTAATTGCTTTCTTACAACTCAAACTGTGAGTATCAATGAAAAGAGAACTAGTCACTCTGCAGTAAAACATGAACCAACGTTTTACATTGCAATAAAAAATTGTCAACCCATAGATCAAACAATACGAGCTGCTCCCGTTGTTATAGTCCTAAATATGCAGAGGTAATAACATGTACATGGGGTAACAGAACACAGACACCCAAGAAATAGAAACACAGTACCCTTCAGATTCCCAAACCAAATTGTAGTGATGTGATAAATGACGTCACTATTGTATTGTCCCACTAAAAATACGGCCAGTAGTACTTTGTACAATTCATAGAAACCCAAAACAGTGCCTCAGACCGGTACATGAAAATACTTATTTTCACTAATAGAATAGAGTTTCTTAAGTCACTATAAGTGGTGTGGGGTTTTAAAGATCTTGCTTTGTTAGCTTCAATTTGTGAAAATGAATGACTGATATGTTCTTGCTGCTATTTTTCTCAAGCACAAAATTAGAAACTGTACCTTTTTATGGTCTGGCCTGACCTGACAGTGTAGCTGTTGCCAGACAATTATGTGACAATCACTAGGAAAGGGGATTTGGCTCTGTAACATGTTAGGAGACAGAAGTATGTTTTAATTGGGCAGAAGTTGTGCACTTCCACAAAGAAAGTGCTTGCCCTCCACACAGGTCTGATCATTTTGTTTAATTATCTAGCTGTCTGAGGTTGAACTTTCAGGGGCAATGTTAAAAGCAAAAAAAGAGGTACAGAAGTAATGTGCAGTGACTCTGTTTGTTTAAACAGGTGTCTTGAAATTATCCCAGGTGTTAATCAACAAGGGCAACAAAAACGAGGGTCCCTGCTATAATAAAGTAGTTAATCCAGGGGAAATAACAATTAAACATCTAAATCTAGCTACTCTTGAATCTACTACATAAATATACAATGAATAACAGCAACTGATAAATATATTTTTCATAGGTATGTCAAAAAATTATTGTTTCACAAATCCTAACATCACATATGTACATGTGAGATTTATCTTCTGTCAATTCATACAGTGTCTAATGGCACGCAACATGTATCAAATAATTCATTTAAGCATACTTAGTTAGGACAGCCATATGTTTGTTTAATATATTTATTTTATTTATAACCATTCCTAATAGTGAATGTATCAAAAACAATAATATACAAAATAAATGAAGATAATGCAAAGGAGATGTCCCACCCCACTAAGAACAACAGGCAACAAACCTAATCATATCAATGCCTCATTCACACTCTGTTGTAGCCAGACTCAACCATCATACCATAAAATCTATACAATAAAAAAATCTAATGACTAATACAGAGTGCTTCTATAATTCATTCAAAAATAATGACAGGATAGTACAAAGAATATATAAGATCAGATATATCCAGCTATAATTAAATAATTCTTCTTAACGACTCATAATATAACAAGACAGTTTCATAGGGGATATCTCAATAGAATCAGTAAGACAGAGTATCAGAACACACTGCCTACGTGTGTTTCCCTCTCATAGGGAGGCCACCTTCATCAGGACGGTTCCAATATGATGGCTCATGTGGGGGGGGATGGGAGAAGAAAGACAGGCTGAGATACACGCCACTCTTTGTAGATAGGGCAACATCTGTGGAAGATTTCTAAACAACAAAACACAAACATCCTTAGAATTTGCAAACAAATAGATCACACTGTACTATTCACACCGATTAAAAAAAACACTCAAAAAGGAAGAACAAGTGTCAGGATAGAAACTTTCACCATACACTTTCATAATAGCAGTGTTTCAGAAAAATTCAAGCCCAGTGTATGTCTCCAAGTCTACCCATATTATGTGTGGGCTATTCAATCCATCCATCAAACTATCTAGTGGTGGATAATATGTCCAATTACCTTATGGGGCAGTATTTTGAAGTACTCTCTTATTGACTTGAGTCTCCATCAGCCCATTTCATGGTCAAAACGGTCTCCTAAAGATACCAGGGACTACGCTAAAGCAAATTATCTAAAAAATAATAATACATGATGACTTTATCACTAAAGACTGTCCTAACCGCCTCACATGTAATTTATCAAACAGCGATGTAACTACCTTCGGTTATAATGTCCGTCCTGTTGTCTAACGTCCTTTCTGAAAACAGATTCTCAAACTGTCACATGTAGCAATAGGAGCTTTAAAATTGCCAACTATAAAAGAAACGGGAAATGAAGATCCTTAGTAAATGATATTATATATACAGAAAACTTACACTCAGGCTCACATCATGTTTTCATGTAAGACAGGTTGCTCCCTTTTTGGATTGTGTATTTAACGGTTCCCACGAGCCTTTGAACTGACGAGCTCTGGTGAAGCACCTGTGCACCTACTGAGTGGTACAAAAACCGGAGACTATGTTCAGGCGGCATTTCAAGCAACCCCGTCTGCCACACTTTGCTCTCCGCTTGATGACGGCCGAAAGCCAGAAACACGTGTCTGGAGATACGGCATTCGCTGTACCAACTTATGGTGAAAAACTTTCTACAACGTTACAGCACTTGCTGCACCCATTTATAGTGAAAAAAATGTTGAAATATTATTTGAATTCATTCTAATGACTGCATTTATCATGATGCTTTGGGGCTATTCGAGCTGAAATGTAAGACAGGGTGCTCCCTTTTTGGATTGTGTATTTAACGGTTCCCGTGAGCCTTTGAGCCTTTGAGCTCTGGTGAAGCACCTGTGTGCCTACTGAGTGGTACAAAAACCTGAGAATATGTTTAGGCGGCATTTCAAGCAACCCCGTCTGCCACACTTTGCTCTCCGCTGATGACGGCCGAAAGCCAGAAACACGTGTCTGGAGATAAGGCATTCGCCGCACCAACTTATGGTGAAAGACTTTCTACAACGTTACAGCACATGCTGCACCCATTTATGGTGAAAGACTTTTTGAAATATTATTCGAATTCATTCTAATGACTGCATTTACCATGATGCTTTAGGGCTATTCGAGCTGAAATGTAAGACAGGGTGCTCCCTTTTTGGATTGAATATATATATATATAACCTCGGGATTGCCAGTGTCCAAGGGCATCTTGATTTCACACAGTATACCACACTAATTCAGTCATTTAGAGTGAACATTACACATTAATAACACTCCAGAAATGCCAGATACTAAAACTTGACAGCAAACCGACCACTGAGGGTTTACCACACCGGCTGTAGAATGCTCATTCCAACATAACCAACTATTTTGTATTGATTTTGGTTAGTAGTGTACCTTTCCTTTCGATCAGTGAAACGTGGACAGGTTAGAAAGATGATATCTGAGCACAACACTGACTACAATGTCACTTGTTTCGCTATAAAGAAGACAGACTAAAAGTAGTGGTATTTGCGCCAAGACTGTAAAAACAAACTTGTTTTGCGCACTTGTGTAACGTGCTGGAAAATTAAATGAATGACCTGGTGTTTTATTGCACATGCTGCGTTGGGCATTTTACGTCTTAAGCAGAGGAAACGCCTTACAAGTGAGCAGAGACTTAAAAGGGGTCAAAGACAGAAAGTGTGAATGGGGAATAATGGTTTTAGTAATGAATATCTGCAAGAGGAGATTAGGAGGAAGAAACATTAGTGGTGTAATTTATAGAAAGAATGTTTATAGTCAATACTTCAAGATGGCATGACCCAAATTAGTGAGATGGTAGCACAGGTGGAATTAGGGGGTGGGCGAGCATAGAATAAAAGATATTACCAATAAATGCATAAACAGCCACATCGATTACATCGGTTTTAAGGACGCTGCTACCAAACTGGTTAATGGAACGAATTGAAAATAAAACCAGAAACTGAAAATGCGTTAGTTAAAATGGACAATTATAGAAAACAACAGAGCAATATTGGGAAACGCATGACTGTTTTTTTTTTATAACAATCCACGCTGAAACAAAACCAAATCATGATTATATAGGCCAGGACCGGCTCACTTGTATCCTTGTCTCCCTCCACCGTCTTCCCAAAACATTCACTCTCCTCTTCCAGTCTTCAGTTGTGTGTGCTTGGAAGACTGGCTTGCATTAGGCACTGCTTATGATGACACAGTGTGCAGAATACTGAACCAAATGTACTGTACTGCCTCATCCTTATAAGCCAACAGCACGTGCACTTTGGGAAAAAGTTCATCACTCTTTGGGTATGAGGAAAGTAGTGCCACTAAGCCTCCAGTTACAACGATGAACATGGAAGGACATCAACAGCATGCATGGTTCCATACGCAACTGCCAACAGTTGTGTAAGATGGCAACGGGCACAGCGTTGTCAGATCCTGTGATGTTTGTTTGAGTAGTGAAAAGTGTGCGATGCTATACTCAACCACTGAACCCCGCAAATGGCATCAAACTCTCTTGTAGAAGTTTGGTCTTGATATTGTAGGACCATTTAGGAGGCTCCCTTCACCCTTGACGTTTGCAATGGTAACTGCTGATTGCCAAATGAAGTGACCAGAGGTAAAATTTGTGGAGAGCATCACCACTTCTATGAAAAATGATTATTTGATAGCAGTGTTTAGCAAGGAAAGTTGTCCTGAAACATTATTTACTGACAATGGTGTGCAACTGAGGACAACAGAGATGAATGAGTTCTTGATAGCACATGGTTTATCACCTGTTACTACTTCCCTATAAAACCACCAATGTAGCAGTCAGGGAGTGTTCTTTAACCGTTACCTGAAGGATATCATCCAAATAGCCCTGACTAATCACAATTCTGTAAAACAAATTGTAAGAGAAAGCTTGTAGTCCAATAGGATATCGCCCAATTATTTTACTAGGAAGAGCTCTTTCCTTTTATTGAAGAGAAGGCAACCTGTTTCTGAAATATGTCCCTGATGGATCGGGAACAAAGTATCAGTTAACAAGAGAAAAAAAAAAACTTGTGGTTGACTGCAGGAAGGTCTCTAACAGAAAAAGGTCCTATCAGATACAATACAAAATGAGGTATGACAACAAGCATGCAGTTATACCCCACCCCCACCCGATTTTGATGTTAGAGAATCAGTGAGAATTAAGATTCCTGGGCATGTTGAGAATGGGAGTCCGAAGTAGACCAATCCCATGAAGATTGTCAAAGTTAACTGAGGAAATATAATTACCCAAGATGGAAAATATTGGAGAATGAAACTGTTAGCGAAAAACATGAGGGGCAGTGGTGTAAATGTTGGCATCGAACACAATGAACCAGAGTATGATGGCGGAATGGTGCATAACAAACTGGAGAATTCTCTTACTGCTCATTAATCTAGATCTAGTCTCTCTTACTACTAGTGATGGTTGGGATGTGTTAAGCCCATATGAACCCCTTGTTGAGCCTCAAGTTGTTAAAGACTTGCCTGATGCTTCCATTGCCCAATGTGTAAAGCAATCTGCAAGGATCGGAACTCCTTCATGGATGATTATATTGGAATCATTGTCACATTCTTTCTTTTATTTTTCTATGTTGTTGAAAGGGTTGACAATTATTTATTGTTTTTTTATACTCCATTACTATAATTTATATTGACCTGCTCATGTTCCTTTCTTCCACCCATTTCCGTTTTCCTTCTCTTCTTAACACTCACCCTTCTCTCTTTCTTATGGTCTGTCCTGTACCTTTGGGATTGGGAACATTCGGGTGGCTGACAGTTGGGAAAATAGGACTATGGAGGTTGTTGGAAATGGCCCTTCCTGCAGGGTTATCCCCAAACTTTTTGCCTTTCTCATCCTGTTTTCTGACCATCTTTTTGTTGGCTTTAGCACTCTTGAGCACTTTACCACTGCTAACCAGTGCTAAAGTGCATATGCTTCTCCCCTAAAACACTGTAACATTGGTGTATCTACAATTGGCCAATTTAATTTACATGTAAGTCACTTGCAAAGTGGTATACAATATACCCAGGGCCTGTACATTAAATGCTACCAGTGGGCCTGCAGCATTGATTGTGCCACCCACTTAGGTAGCCCTGTGAACATGTTTCAGGCCTGCCACTGCAGAGTCTGTGTGTGCAGTCTAACAGCCACCCCGACTTGGCATTTAAAAACTCTTGCCAAGCCCAGAACCCCTATTCTCTTACATATAAGCAACCCATGAAGTAGGTCTTAGGTAGCCCATAGGGCAGGATGCCATGTAAGCAAAAGGCAGGACATATCATTTTAAGGTATCATGTCTTGGTAATGAAAAACTCTCCAAAGTCATTTTTCATTACTGTTACGCCGGCTTCTCTCATAGGCCACCATAGGGAATTCCTTATAATAGCTTTAAGGTGTAATTTCTGATCTGAGACAAGTAGCTGTATCATGTTCAGTACCATTAGAATGGTATTAAAAATCCCTCTTTGGAATTATTACTATTTTAGATTACTATTTTAGAAATGCCTCTTTTAGAAAGTAGGCCATTTCTCTGCACTCACTGCCCTATGTGCCAACACCCTATCTCCAATACACGTGTGGCTTGGGCTAAGTGACAGCTACACTTGTGCATTCCCTTCAGACACCCACAACACAGGACACTCAGCTGCATATGAATGCTGATGGGTCTTCTTCGGGAGGAGTTTGGGAAGGACTCACACTTACACCTTAAAGGGTCATGTCTATAATCCACACAAAGGGTCTGATTACCTTCCACTGATAGTCTGGAGCCGAGGCTGACCTGAAAGGGGGACCTGTGCACTTCTCCACATCAAAGGCACTGTCTAGTATAAGTACTGGGTCCCTGACCCCCTAAAATTAGTACACTTCTGGACTCAAGGAAACTCTGCTGGAATAGAGACTGCTGTGCTGATAGATCACCACTTTGCTGTGTCTGACAGTCCCAGTGGAACAGCTGCCCTGGTGCCTACTCATCTCTGCCATGCAACTCAAGACGCAATCATTACCCCCAGAGGGACTCCAAGGGCTTGCTGACTTGCCCCCAGTTCTACGCCTGGAACATCAAAGATCTCTAGCATGGTTTCATGGCAGCTCACCGCTCATCTAACCAAGATTTCAGCGCTGCTTCATCATCGCTCATCTAACCAAAATTCAACGCAGCTTCATCGCTGCCCACCACTCATCGAACCAATATTTCAGCAAAGCTTCATCTCAGCTCGCCGCTCATCTAACCAAGGTTTCAGCGAAGCTTCATCACAGCTTGCCGCTCATCTAACCAAGATTTAAGCATGGATTTGCTGCAACCCACCTCTCCCTTTGGCTCAAGGATTCAGCCCAGCTCTGTTGCAGCCTGCCACCAACCCAACCAAGATTTCAGGGCTGCCTCGCAGCAACTTGCTGCTCATTGCACCAGGACTTTGGAGCAGCTTCAGTGTGGGCCACTGCCCATGTTGCCAAGTGACAGGGACGTGCGCTATGCGCTGGCCTTTCGCAACTAGTGAGCTGCGATCAAGCGCAACCCTGCTTCTTGCCCTTATGCCGGCTCCCACTCAGATCATTTAGCCTCCACCCACGGTGGTGTTTTCCCGTACTCATACACTCGAACAACCTTTGTGCTTTCGCTGCATTCTCTGCATACAGAGGACATAACACCTAGTACCTTCATCTGGGCCGCTCCTGGGGGTCCCCAATCAACCCACTTTGTGCTCCTCGGAAAGGGACACACATTCTGGTACAATAATGTAAAGACTCTAGAATAAGCCTCATACACAGTGTGCTTAGTGTGATATCTTTAAAGTGAATATTCATTTAAGCATGGTTGTTGGTTTTGGTCTTAATATACCCAGATAAATAACTTCTATTTTTAATACACCTGTGTGGAGTCCTTTTTGTGATGTGTCATTGTGATTACTACACGTTTGTTGAACAAATACTTTACACATTGCCTTCCAAGTTAAGTCTGCCTACTCTGTGCCAAGCTACTAGAGTGTGAGCACAGGTTAATTTAGGTTGTGTAATTGTCTTGCCCTGACTAGGAATATGGTCCCTACTTTGACAGGGTGTTTACCTCTGCCAACTAGAGACCAAGGGGGTCATTATGAGCCCGGCGGTCGGCGATAATGTGGCTGTAGTACCGCCAACAGGCTGGCGGGTACTTACCACCACATTATGACATTGGCGGGCTGGCTGACCACTCCGACGGCCATGGCGGTAGCAGCAGCCGGGCTGGAGATATCCATCTCTAGCCTGGCGGTTGCCATTGTGCCACCTGCGGGATTGTGACCACCGCCTACCGCCATGGTTTTCGTGGCGTTCGTAAAGCCACGAAAACCGTGGCGGTAGGCCCTATCAGTGACAGGGAATTCCTTCCCTGGCACTGAAAGGTGGCCCCCACCCCCCCCTACCTCTCCAAACACCCCCCACCCTCCCCTACATCCACGCCTCCCCACCTTCACACACACACGCTAACACACTCATTCACACATACATGCATGCATTCTTCCATTTACACACACACACTTCAAAACATACACGCATTCCAAATTCAATACATTCACGCACTCACACTTCCAACACATACACGCACTCACACTTCAATACAGTCTGTTGCGGTTTCCGGCGGGTCTTGTCAGTTCTCTGGTAGGGACACCCCTTAAGGTCACAGAATCTCCCAAACAGGTAGTGTACTGAGGCAGAAGAGCAGCTAAAGGCATACACGGGAAAGGACAGCTATGGAAAGGCACGGGAAACAGGAAAGTAAAAGCAGAGCAACCTTAGTGAGAACAAACATGGAATGGATTACTAATAGACAAACACACAGGGGTTACCACTAAGGTTGTAAACAGGGAACGGCTCAGAACTTCCCACAGCAACAGGAAACGTCAATTCCTCTGTGCAGATTTCTCTTACAGATAGTCACCCCGCAAGCCCCATAGAAAGGAGGTGGCAGAAGTGATTCTGTCTCTGGACCCTTAGAGCACAAACAATGATTGTACTTACATACACAAAACAAGCCCTTGTGGGTCCAGCAGGAGGCACAGTGGCAATTCCTGGAAAACAGCAAAAGGGCACTGTCACTGTTAGGCACTAAAGACTACATACAACACTAGACAAAGGATGGGGGCTGGAATTGCCTCCTGGAACCAGGAGCCAACCCCAGTACAAAGGAAAACACATACACAGGTGAAGACTGATAGTACACTTACCAGACATGATAACCCAAGAGGAAACAGAAACAGAAGGAACAAACTAGGAGGCAAAGTAAGGAACAGGGAACAGGCTCAGGCTGAAGCAAAGGCAGGAACAGGACTGGAAAACAGAGAGCAAGCTCTGGCAGGAACAAGCAGAAACAGGAATGGGAAACAGAGAGCAGGCTCTGGCTGGAACAAACAAGAACAGGACTGCAATACAGGGAGCTGGAACAAGCAGGAACTGGGCTGGGAAACAGAGGAGGTTCAAGCAGAAACAAGGCAGGAACAGGGCAGAAAAACAGGGAGCAGGCTCTGGCTAAAACAAACAGGAACAAAGCTAAGAAACAGGGAGCAGAATCTGGCAGGAACAGGGCTGAGAAACAGAACAGGAACAAGACTGGAACACCATCCGACAAGGGATCTGGAACACAAAGGAATCAAACTCCAATGCACGATGAGGATCTTCAGGAAATGGCTGCTTATAAGCAGTTCCAGGCAGCAGCAAACCCAGGGTGGAGTTCCATGACTGGGTTGCACAAGAGGTCACAGGTGTGTGCAGTTCCAGTCTCTCACAAGTCCTGAAGAAGAGAATCCAGTACAAAGGAACAACCGGACTTCTCCCATAGGAAACAATGTATAACAGAATCCAGGTTTTCCTGACTACCAAGAAGTGCATTATGGGATCTGCAGTCCATGGAAGCAAATGTAGTTCTACAATAGCACATACATACATGCATGCATTCCTCCATTCACACACACACACACACACACTTCAAAACATACACGCATTCCAAATTCCATACATTCACACACTCACACTTCAACACATACACGCACTCACACTTCAATACAGTCTGTTGCGGTTTCCGGCGGGTCTTGTCAGGACTCTGGTAGGGACACCCCTTAAGTTCACAGAATCTCCCAAAGAGGTAGTGTACTGAGGCAGAAGAGCAGCTAAAGGCATACATGGGAAAGGACAGCTATGGAAAGGCACAGGAAAGTAAAAGCAGAGCAACCCTAGTGAGAAGAAACAGGGAATGGATTACTAATGGACAAACACACTGGGGTTACCACTAAGGTTGTACACAGGGAAGGGCTCAGAACTTCCCACAGCAACAGGGAACGTCAATTCCTCTGTGCAGATTACTCTTACAGATAGTCACCCCGCAAGCCCCATAGAAAGGAGGTGGCAAAAGTTATTCTGTCTATGGACCCTTAAAGCACAAACAAGGATTGTACTTACATACACAAGACAAGCCCTTGTGGGTCCAGCTGGATGCACAGTGGCAATTCCTGGAAAACAGCAATAGTACACTGTCACTGTTAGGCACTAAAGACTACATACAACACTAAACAAAGGATGGGGTCTGGAATTGCCTCCTGGCAGTTCCAGTCTCCCACAAGTCCTGAAGAAGAGAATCCAGTACAAAGGAACTACTGCACTTCTCCCAAAGGAAACAATGTATAACAGAATCCAGGTTTTCCTGACTACCAGGAAGTGCATTATGGGATCTACAGTCCATGGAAGCAAATGTAGTTCTACAATACCATATCATATCGACATGGGAAGCAAACTGGAGTCAGAAAGGGATTCTAGATGAGTGTTCAAGGTGATTCCCCGGCAACAGATAGTCCGTTTACAGGGCCCCCTAGAGATGGAACGACGGAGTCGTAACACAGTCACACATGCAATCAATACTAAACACCCCCGCATTCATGCACACCCTCACACATACATGCACACCACCCCTGTACCCCCCTCCCCTGTCGGAGACCCAACTTACCTGGATCCAGGGGGTCCTCTGGCAGGAGACGGGACAGGGCGCTGCTACCGCCAGCAGCGCCTGCCAGCAGAACACCGCCAGGCAGTATTATTTTTCATAACTACTGGTGTGGTGCTGCTGGTGGTAGTAGCGCCAACTTACCGCCATCCACCAGTATGGCCACAGCCGGATTTCCGCCCTTCTTGTGGCGGAAATCCGGCTGTGGTCATAATATGGCAGACGGCTGGTAGCCACGGCGACGGTCTTTCGGCGGCTGTCACTGCGGCTGTAGGTGGTTTTTACCACCTATGTCAAAATGAGGGCCTTCATTTTTAACACAGGTCGTAATTGGATTACAGCTAAATAAATATGTTACCTTACCACGCCTGGTCTTGATTAATCCACTGGTCCTTACTTTATCTCTCCCAGGTATGTAATGTTTCTCTGTCTCGTTTCAACCTACATCCAACCATTAATTTCCACTCTCTCTCTGTCTCTTACAGAATCACTGTAGGAGTGGTGTTACCTATAAGTTTTTTTTTATTTGAGGGGATAGCATAACTAGCTGTTTTACTCTCATGTTACTTCCCTCCCCAACCCCAGCCATTGGGCCCATTCTGACCCAGCAGAAATCCAAAAGTCATCAAGGACCACGCACTCTTCACAGCCGCATGGGTGCAGTAGTTTAAAATGTGTATGTCTAGCACTGCTACCAAGCACACTTATTATAAGCAACCTTGGGCTTGTTTTATAACCTGTGCCTCTTAGTTTAGCCCGGTCACTCTTTGTCTTTTTTTAGCCACCGGAGCTTCTTGTTCTGCGCTCCTTTTAAACCAGAACTCACAGCATCTGCTGTAACAGGGAAGTACTGAGATCGAGGCATTAAGGCCGTTAACAAGAAACAGGCTTTGAATAAGATCACCATCCTGGCAAGATGTTCGGGTGCAGTTCCACATTTGAATGTCTTGACCAGTTCTGACTGGTGTCCAAGAAAACATACCTTGATCTGACATCCATGTCATGCTTTGGTGCTAATCATCGTATTCTGATAATGTGATCTACATCTCCGCAGGGGTGCCTAGCACATCACTTAGCAGCATACGAGCTGAAATTAGAAGGGTGGGAAAGGTCACTGATGGTGCTAAAACTGTCAACACGGTGTACTGGGTGTTGCATTTACTGTTTGCAAGTGGTGTATGAATCTACAGTGAATACCGCTTGAGACTGTTAAATCCTTTACTGCCTCATATTCATGTCCTCAATTTTGCACCTATCACATTTTTCAATATCCCCTATCAAACTCAAAGCATGCGATTTGCATCAGTACTCCATTACATTGATGAAAAGGAAAGTATTCTTTGTAAATGTAGAAAAAACACAGAAACTTTGTTTATGGTATAATTAAGTCTAGGTACTATAAATGAAAGAATGAGAATTCGGAAAAGAGATCAGAGTATACTGGCACTATACACAAGAATCAAAAAGAACATAATTGGAATTTCGCAGCTAAAAATAAATACTTTCATGCGTTTCCTGAGCAAAAGGTACAAAGGCGTGGAGTGAAGACAGGACAGTTTACTCCTAAGTCAGAGAGTGCGAAAGTTAAAGAATCAGCCACCAAGATTGGAATTCCTAGTATGGAAACCAGTAAAGGATCAGCAGATGGGGACCTCAGCATGTGAGTGGGCGTGTATCTAGAGAACACATCTTTTTTCAGATAGTTGAGGCCTTGCTAAGAACTCGGCATAAAACACACAGGACTTTGAATATACATTTCTTGCTTACAGGAAGTCAATGAAGCTCTTGCAGATGTTGACAAACTGGTTCATTTCTTTTAAGCCCTAGAAGAAGA
The DNA here is from genome assembly GCF_031143425.1 of Pleurodeles waltl. Lineage (NCBI taxonomy): Eukaryota > Metazoa > Chordata > Amphibia > Caudata > Salamandridae > Pleurodeles > Pleurodeles waltl. The sequence continues at coordinate 1,696,476,587 of NC_090440.1, forward strand.
CGTACTGCAAGTTTTCTATTATTTTGAGCCTGTCGAGTATTTTTTTAGGAGGCCTAGAAAGACTGAATTATAGTAATCCAATGTGGACCTGATGGATGTCTGTATCATGGTCCTCCAATGACCTCTGAGAACGAAAGGAAGAGCTTTCCAATGTATTTTTAAGAGGAAGAAGCTGTGAAGAAACACTTTTGGAGCAATGGCACTGGAATGATACATTGGCATTAAAAAAAAATTATGAAAATATGGAAGGGGTGGGTCCAAGTTCCTCTAGCCACAAATTTGAGATCCAGATAGAAGAATTCCCAAAGATTAATCCGTCGGATTTGGAGGAATGTGGCATTAACAAATCAAGGGTAATTTCCTTGGCATCCATTGTCTAAATCTTGTTTGAAGTGGTAACAGGTCCCTTTCTAGTTTAATGATGAAATGAACGTCAGCATATGCAAAGAAGATGAAGTTGAATGAACTGATAACTGCCAAAAGGGGTAACAAATAAACTAAACTAAATGGGTATAAGTGCAGGTCCCTGTGGGCCATGGGAGGCTAGGTCTTTAAATTTAGATGAGGTGATGATAGTAGAACTGCCTGTGAATGGCTAGTGAGAAAGGAACTTAACAGTTCAAGGGCACAGCCTCACACCTCAGCTGATGCTAAGAGGTGAAGCAAAACAAGGAGGGAGATGGTTTCAGAAGCGTGTGATAAAGCCAACTGGATGAGAACTACATAATTTTCAGTCTAGGCAGATGGGAATTCCATTCAGTACCGAAACCGTGACCAACTCAGTACTAAAACTAGGAAGGAAGTCTAACTGGTGCATATTTTGAGGGTTCCAGTAAAATAGCAGTAGTTAATTATTGTAACAAAAATAGAAGGGAATATAGCTAAGCATTTCATCTTTGTGCAAACACAAGGTTCTCCATTTAAGTTTGAGATGTTTTCATTTGCTTTTTAGCGCTCAGTTCTGGTAAACATCGAAGTGCTGAAGGACGAAATCAGTGAGATGCTGAACTATTAAGGAACTACACTAAAATTATGCCTCCATTTGTATTTCAGTTTGAGCAGAAAAGAATGCAAACTCATAACTCAATACGTCTTTCAATCTACCTCTTGTAAGACCTGAAAATAACTGGGTCAAGTACATTATTTGAAAACTAGATCATTAAGCCGGACAGTGGCAAACCGTTAATTATGCTGGTGTTGTTTCTTTCCTTTTTACACATATGCATCTTTCTTGTACAGGACGTTGGTTTGCAAAACGTCTTTACATTAATATGCTTGAATTGCACTCTCTGTGAATTGCATTGCCTTGAAGGGCTCACAAGAAGATGAAGAAGGTGAGGTAAAAGTAAGCAAAGTGATTTTGCACATGACCACACAATTTGGCCAAGGTAAAACAACAAGAATCAAACAAGTCTCTTTTTGCCAAGGCCTGGAAATTTACCACCAGATCACATTCCCGGTCTTTCCCATTCTTCCAAAGTAGGAACAAATTGTCAAGTGTATGCATGATGCTTGGGTTTTCACCAGGTATGTGGACATTATTTTTCATGGCACAGTATCCTGACTCTGCGATGATGGTCACCACAAACCACACTAACCAGGAGCCAATCTAATCTGCACCAATGTGAGGATCCTTACCAAACAATAAGACATGAAACAAATAAAACCCTAGAAGACATAATATCAAACCTTAATGGTTCTCAAAACTCGATTGAAATGTTGTGTATCACCAACTGCTCCTAGATCCTGCAAGCAGGTAAAAACCATCTTTTTGACTTTATGTGGGGATTCGACAATACAAATGGTTGAACTTTTGAATCTCAGCTGCAGAGTTATTGCAAAATGCCTTCAAATCTGCACTTTCAGGGCTTGGGGGTCATAAACATTAGTAATAATGTACTAAATTATCACCAAGATGATAAAGGAACATCACTGAAGACTGCATGACATACTGAAGCGAATTATTTAAAAATCAGGTTTAATTCTTTGGCTATGTCTTCTGAAAAGACGGGATCGAGGTGAACGTGCAGAAATCCAATAACATAGAAAACTCCCTAGCTCCAACATTAGTCACAGAAGTGAGACGATTTTAGGCATGGCAATTTACTGCAGGTGTTTTGTACCAGAACTGGCAACACTGACAGTGCCACTCCGAGCCCTTGGGAAGGCACACGTTAAGTGCAATGTAAACAAAGCATGGCCTATAGTTCCAGAATGTCCAAAATGCTTAGCTCCACAATATCACCATGAAGTTCTTCAATCCTCAAGAGCTAACAGTCTCAATTAAGTGGGGCTCTAGGCAGTCCTAGACCAAGAACAGACAATTGGTACCTGGGTGCCAATTGTATTTGCGAGCCAAGCTCTAACAGACCCTGAGGTTAAATACTCTTGGATAGAGAAAAGCACTAATGATTAAATGAGTCTGCACACAATCTCACTTGTACCTCTGCACGAGGGAATTCAAGGGCATCACTGAACAAGCCCCTAGTCAAAATAATTAGATAATGCAACTGCAAAAGTATGGATTCACTGTACAAACTGACCAGGGACTGACAACCCTGCTGAATATTTCTCGAGGCACCTAAGAACCCACTGTAAGAAAGAAACTCATCGGAGTGATGAGACAGAAGAATAAAATTGCCATTTGGGCAGCATGCCCAAATGCAATGACAGCAGACGAGACTGCCCCGAAGACTCGTCGGAATGAGTGCCTCCAGAAAGCACAACAAGCCATGCAACTGGGAGCATAGAAGATATTCCTAATGGACACCAAGACATATGACATGCTAAAAACTCTTCATTTCTAAAACTGTGATCCCGATCTGCATTAAGCATGACAATGGAAGGCCTGGCCTGTGGGGACATTGTAGTGGATCCTATTTAGTTTTGCTGGGAATCAGGAGATAGCTTCCCCTTCTGGCTTGCAGGCCTGTGCCCCCGCCACCTAGAGACTTTTGACCTACTTAACCTGCTCTGTTTTAGCATATTTGTTCAATTAATGTCTTCCAAGATGGCTGCTGTGTTTATCGTTAGGAAGATGTTTTGATTTCACACTATCAGTGACACTCTGTGAAGGTGTCATTATCAGCATCAAAGACAAGTGATATACGTAGGTATTCACATCATGTCCCTTTCCCACTAATGTGTGTCAGGAACACAATGTACTTTTGGAAAGAATTATTTATGTAATTGCTGCCCCAAGAATGCCTTCTTATCTATTGTTTTGGAACTAACCTGCGTCAGGGGTCCTACAGGATCTGTATAAATACATCTCACGCAGACGAGGTTATCAGAGGGATTCCTGCCAGATGCCATCAACGCTATCTATGCTATGCGTCACCTTGATGCAGACCCAGCCTTCTTGTCCCCACAGAGTCTGATCTAGAGACCTCATGCCAAGATAACGAGGGTTGGAGGGGCTCTTCTCAAGGATCTGATTCTAGCAGATTAGGTTTATCACACCTAGCTCTCTTTATGTTAGGGATTAAGTTCACCACGCAAGGATATTAGGGCCTATTTCAGATTTCATGTTACTGCAAGATAGTGGTGGTCTTTATATTCATGACTCTCGTTTTTACAATTCTGTTTATTGCATTGCTCATTATCCTAATCATTGCAGCCCATGCATTTTTAAGTAGATTGCAGTCTTGTTAATAAAACCTATTTAAAACTTTACTGCATCTCCTTCATTGCCTGTATGTGAATGAGACCAGTTGCTCTTGTGAGACAAGGGTAATCACTGTTTAACCATGACTCCCCTGAGATGGCTCCCCACTCTAGAGTCCATGCTTAAAGACTGCCACAAACCTTTTACTATTTGGATATTCATGAGGCACTGCTTGTAAGCCGGGAGGGTTGGGCCGACAGTTGCGACTTGTAGGATTGGCCTAGTCGCCTACAAACAAAAGTGCTGCCACCCCTAGTCCAGCAGTCTTGCCTAGAGCAAGAGTCCAACTAAGACATGGCAATCCACAGAGCCCTTCAAGAGAGAGTCACTGACCTGGCTCATCAAGTTCACTAGGGAATTGCCAAAACTAAAGTTATACAATGTGATAAAGCCAAGGATCCCAAGGAAGCACAGATACGTTAAGGAATTGTGCTGAAGCGCAGATTATACTCTAATCAACGGGGCCAACCCTACCGACTTCGGCATTTTCAAGGTGGCATAAGTCTTCTGCCACCCTACGCATGTGTTGTTGGGGGGGGGGGGGGGGGGGAAATGTATGTGTGTGTGTGTATGTATGTATGTATGTATGCATGTGTTGATGTATCCGGAAAGGAGGGGTGGTAGTGTACACTGGCAATCCTAGTGGTTCCCACATCTACACTAAAATCCAGTTTGAGGAAAAAATGATAGGCCCCAACCATGTTTGTGCTGCCACTGTAGCGGACAGCACAACAGGTGCTACAGTCCACAAGTGACATTTAACTTCCAGGCCCTAGGTACAATTTATACTATATATTAGGGACTTAAAGGCAAGTTAAATATGCCAATTGGCAGTATGCCAACTCAACAATGTTTAAAGGGGGAGCACAGGCACTATACTACTAGTTTGTACAGGTAAAGTGCACAGGGTTTTAAAGCCAGCAAAAATATAAAGTCCAGCAAAAGGTGAGAAATCTGGGGTGACCAAATAGAAAAGACACTTTTCATGCAATTCTATATCGAGCAGAATTTGCAAGTGGGTAGTGTCTCCCTAGGAACTTTATTACATATGTTCTAGTAGCAAAACATTGTCTGGTACATTCCTCCCTATTGTCTGGTAGATTGTTTTTTGGATGTGTAGAGTGAACTGAGAGAGTGAGGAAGTAAATAGATACATCTTTGGACAAACCTGCGAGGAGGATATGCGAGATAATAGGAAGCATCATTCAAGAGAACGAGTGACAAAATGATTTAGAAAACAGTCAGGTTTTCTAAGAAAAGTTTGCATTTACAAAGAGGGTTGGAAGTCTAAGGAAGAGTGCAGTGAGAATGTTAGGGACTTTTGGATCACATCATCGTCGCCAGTGTAGCGAATAAAAGATCTAGATGTCTTTATTTGCTTTGTCCAAGTATAACCCAGATGACATTAGCCAACACATTTCAAGTCCTCGTTTCACAACTCACAGCTCACACTCGAGCTAAACATTCCAACGGTCTCGGCTATTGTACAATACGAGAATATCACAATGAACCATCCGGCCGCTAAACTGGAATAGCCCACGACACACGCACCCAGAAGGTCGACACAGCCAAGGGCATAAATAAAGGGGGCTAGGATGATCTGAGGTCGTTTTGGGGGACTGTTGAAAGTGGGACTGGCCATCTGGGTTCAGAGTAGGCTGCTCACGCTGCACCAAGCCAGCTATTCCCGCTGTCCTGTGCTACACAGTTGTACACCTACACACGTGCCAAAGGTAGGAGGCACTATAATGCACTCTACAGAGCTTTAGAAGCTGGACTAACACAACTTAAAAACATGTTGGCATTCCTAACTCGCCGTACAGCGTTTCATACTAGGAGAAAACAGGTCGCACTATGGTTTTACACGGGGAATTCGCAATTCCTGCTGTGTTTACAAATCCACAGAGTCATACTAAGTCAAATGCAGCATCCACCTAAAGAAACCCACATTTGTAGCCATACACATTCCGTAAATATGAAAATAATTGAAACTAGAGAATGGATCAGTTCTCTAAAGACATTAATTGAATTGGGCAAAAATGAGAGTGCTCTACCAAAAGACGTTGTTTCTCACAGTACCATAAATGGTTAGATCCCGAGTTCATGCGAGTCTTTTGAAAGGGGGAATATAGTATACCTCAGCATTTAATATGAGAGGATGAAGGTTTTTCTCAGGTGCAAACAAGTACTTTGAGTAAGAGAGCACCTGCACTTCTCCACACTTTCTGAACACCGAGATGCCTAGTGAGGAACTTTCCTCGTTTCCAGGGGCTGGCACGTTACCAGACAGCTCCTTGTTATACTTGCGCCCGTGCCCTCTCAACCGCCCTGAGTCGCGGGTGACGCACTCAGAGAGGGTATCCGACCCGGGCAGCCACCTCATGAATACTACGGTCGCGAGGGGGCATTCAGGGGCAAGGTCCCCTCCCTCAGGAAATGGGGAGATACGTCCTACTCACTGTCCTCGCGGGGGCGCGAGCCGGTCAGTAGTCTGAACAGGAGCGGATGAGCCCTCCGCAGCCAGCACGTCCACAAGAAACTGGTCCAGTAAAGCCACGCTACACGGGAGAAAGTTATGTGAGGCGAGGGGGGGCACGGGGGACGACGTGCTTATGACGCAATGTACCGACGGGGTGGCTCTCGTCAGCGGAAGTGTACTCACTGAGACCGGTCCCGTGCACAATACAGGGGTTTTGTAGCTGCCTGGGGCCCGGACGCCCACTAGGGACAAGCAGCAGGGCCATTCAGGGAAGAAGCAGGGAGCCCGTCAGCCGGTTCAGCAGGTAAAATCCGCGCCCGAAGGCACTCAAGGGAGGAAGGCGGTGCGGTCGGCTGCTCGCTGTGCGGCAGTGTGTTTGGCAGTGCCCAGCAGCCTGGCAGGCCCGCGGGCGGGGCACTGCGCGGGTGAGCTGATCAACAATATCCGTTTAATTGTAAGGACAGCGCTTTAAGCCCGTCTGCTTTCAATTAACTGAAAGCCATAGACGTAGGTTTCGCTTCAGCCCAGATGAGCAGTCCGGCGGCTGTCGGTGTGTGCGTGGGTAGAAGGCTGCGGTCTGCACCGCGGCTGGACTCACGCACACCTCGCTGCAGCGGGAAGCCGCGACCTCCCCACCCCCGCAGTGGCACCACTCACACCAGGTTCCAGTACTGAGCTTTCGTTTGACAAATCATTATTTTCAAGTGTGCCCCCTTCAGTTGAACTAAGACTCGAGCTCCCAGAGTGCACTTTTCTTTAAGAAAACCCCAATACTGGGGTATGCTGTCCCTGGTGAATTGGAGTCAATTGCTGATCTTCAGTTGGGATGAGTAGTGATGTCAGTGTCCAGCAAGACATTCACAGCATGATACTAGAGCACTCTATAGAGTGTTTGTTCCCTACGCAACATTTATTCCTTTAACGTGGCGGGGTCGTATGCACATAAGTACATCAACAAGTTAACTATTTAGGTTAGAATGTACCATTGGCAATAATGCATTTTGCAAGGCGCATGCATGCTTCACAACTCTTTTTACAAGTAATCATACACTAGCAGACAGGCCCACAACCACCCCATGACCGTGGTTATACTTGTCAGGCAATGATGGACCTCGAATTAAGGAGGAAGGAGATTGCGTGAATAAACCATGCATTTATGTTATTATATAGTTCAAAAGTTGATGTCCGGGGTACTTTAAAGTAAAGTCATGTATGAGCTTTGTGATGATGTTATGTTGTTATTAGCACTCTTACGTAGCCTTCTAATTTCTGGAACGCTTTCTAGAGGCAACATATATAATTATAAGTGCACGCATTAATATGGAATGGACATTTAAGTCTAATGTTCACTTATTAGAAATACATTCCTTTCATGTTTGTAGCGAAACGTATGTTTAATAAAGTGATAAAGATTTTAAGGCTAAAAGGATATTGCATTGTTTGAAATATGTACTTTTAACGTGCAAACAGCTAATAAAATATAACTTTTATTTTTTAAAGATGTAATGGCTTGGTGTAATAAGAGTGAGGAATAGCAATATGACTTTTATCAAAGGGTTTCATTCGATTTAATGATTTTGCTGTCCCTTGGCAGTTGCTATTCCTTTCAAATATCTCGGTGTGACAGTTCATCGGAATGGGTCTGCATGGGGCTGTTATTGTCTGGCATATTGTGGCATCTCATACATTGTACAGTGTTATTGTCAGGTCTCTGTAGCATGGCAAACACTTGTTCTGTGCACTTTAGTGGTGTCAGACTGTATTACTTTAGATCACTGAGCAAATCGTTTCCAGAACGCTTAACTTAAATTCAAATCTTCATTACCAGCGTCTAGAGTGTAGCTGCCTTTCAGTCAAACGGCATAAAGGGATGTTTTTAATGTAACGTGTACAAGAATATGCTATCTTTGTTTCAGGTGATTCTTGCTGCTGTTTGCATTATTCTCACAGAGGATTCATGAAACATGGACTCTCAGGTTCTAGGCTGTAGCCAACACAATCTCTCCCTCAAGGTTGCTACAATATCTCGCCTTTACCTATCTCTAACAAGTAGTCTCAAGTCTTTCCTGCTGAGGGTAGCAATTCCAGCCGAATCGCTTGCTGCAAATCTATCATACAGAACCCAGTTTTCACTTCCCTCTCTACCATGCAGGCTCTAATGTTTTTTTGTTTTATGCTGCAGCCAACCAGTTCCTTAGTTTAAATCTGGTGTCTCTCCATTCTTTTTCCTTACTCTCAATTGTAATCTCCATATTCTCTTACCCAGCCGTAGTATGCAGTATCCTTAATGTGTACTTTATACATGGTGCGATCTTCCTGATTTCTTTCCTTAGTTCCAGTTTGCATTCTCACCAGCTCTATTTCAAGAAGACAAGTGCTTGTGGTCAAGTGCAGAAGCAGCAACTCCTGTGTATCATTCTTTAAGCCAGTACTAGAAACAGTAACTGGAGTAGAGGCAGCATGGTATGTTTTTACCTCTTGTTTAAATTGCAGCTTCCTGTCAGCTAAGAAATCCTTGTTCAAATAATGCACCATTGCATATACCCAATTTTAACCTAAGTCTGCAATGTCTCACCAGGCAATGAAAGAATGGGTATGGAGAGCATTAAGATGGTGAGGGCATAGGAAGAATTATAAACAGCAATTGTCTAGTGGGACTCTTTCAAAGAGGTAACCATTGTGTGAAATTCAGTGATAACCACGTTCAACGTGCGCTCGTATGCATCCTTTAATGAGGGTGTACATGTTTCAGTTATAACAACAACAACAACCGGGCCTGCCTCTCAACAATTTGATTGCATATATTTTCTTCTGTATGACATTTTTTGTAGGTTTACAGCGATATACACCTTTTTTTTGTGTGACAATAGTGCAGACCTCTAAGAATGTGATCAAGTGACTCATACACATATAAAACAATACAACTGTTGTTGATAATCCCTGGTTCTCATAGTTTATACAAATGCCTTAATACTCCATACGTATTACTCCTAAACCACAGTCCTTATAAACCAAGGCATTCTTTAACAATAGTTCAACCTCGAGTTTACTAATAGGGTGTCAGCAGGACAAGCCTTCTGACTATTGTAAGCACCAATAGGTTTACTTATATGCAGCCAAAGTCATTCAGGAATCAATAGTCCATACCCTACGAAACAGGGTTCAGTTCAAAGGAATTTTAGCCCGCTATTTATGATATCCTCTGCGTTGTCATAGTAGTTTGGATACCTCAAATACACCATTTGGTCACTCAGTTTGGAGCTAGGGCACCCTTCATCCATTCACTGCTGCATCGCGTCAGATGATATCCATGCTTTTGCCTGGGAAGAATGGGTTAGAGTTTGAGCAGAGAATGGCAGTATCATTGTGATCTGTGCAACTGTGCTGGGTTCCAGTAATTAGTTTGAAAGATGTTTTAGTGTTGGTTGTTTTACCATGGGTGACCTGTAGGTAGTGATGAAGACTTCTTGTATGGATGAGACTACTGGTGAAAGGGAAATTTGCTGCCTTGTTTGATGTTTTTGGAATCTTTTAGATAAGCAGAAGCACTTAAGATCTTTCTGTCTCTTGTATGCCACAGGCTGCTTGTTTTTTTTTTTTTTTTAGGGTCCCTGGTATTATTAATAATTGGATAATATGGAGAAACATTTTGGATTGGATTTCTATCTCCAGGATTCCATTATTGCAGTAAATATTTGTCATTCATTTTTAACCCATTTTTGTAGATCTTGCAGCACAGTCTGTTTTTCTTGAAATGTATTTCTGTCTGATGTGCTCCAGTTCTCCCCGGAACACTAATTTCTACATTAGACCATTTGGTATTATTATAGTTTTTAATACCTCCTGGTGCATTGTCTCACTTAGAGTTGCTGATAATTTTCATATGTAGAGCTCAGGAGATTTTCTGAAATGCTTTCCACACCTGTGGATGATCAACATGCAACTTATTCACTCTTATATATGTTATTTGGAAGTCAATCTAAATTCAGTGATCAAGGTCGGGGAGCCCCTGTCCTGAGTTTGTGGGATTTGGTAAGGACCTCTTATTAGTACTGAAATCAGGAAATCACATAGTAATCTAAGGGTAAAGTTTTTTGTTTTTTTTGTGTGTGTGTGTGTGTGTGTGTGTATATATATATATATATATATATATATATATATATCTATCTTTATATACTTCCATTATGATCTGACCTAGCCTGCGTTCCAGCATCTCCTGGATGAGTCAGAGATAATAAGTATAAAGAAGTCAAAAACCATAGGGGTGAGGTTTCTGAGTACCGCCCCATGTTTGAAATAATCATTGGACATTATACTAAGGAAGAAGCGCTCAAAGCCAACCAATTCACCCAAGGTTGCCAAAGCTTTTGTATATTTTTAACACTAGTTCTACAAAGGTCTAACTTACATACTTTTGTTACTGCGTACACCCATTCCAATCGAGTTGGTGAAGTGGGGGAAATCCAATATCTGCATTCCTCTTGCCTACCTAAGAGTATTCAATAAAACAACAAGTTTCTATAAGAGCTAGGGAGGCTTTGCAACTCTAGAGAACCCCCAAATAAAACTAATACAGGGGAGATCATCAGCGGTACCTGTAAAACATTAGTCATAACCTCAAAGATCTCCGCCCAAAAGCTCAATATCAGAGGACATGACGTAAGCATATGAACATCATCCACCCCCTCTAACCCACATTTCCTGCAATCTACCTGAACATTCGTATTGAATCTTTTGAATTTGTTTGGCGTATAATATGCCCTATGTAAGACAAAAAGATGTTTTTTTCTAAGGAACACCAGTTTAACCACCTTCTAAAGAAGCTGCCAAGACCATGTCCATAATTTATTAGTATCCTCCCTGCCTACCACATCCTCCCAAAGAGAGCCAGGGAATTTCTGTTCGCAATCTAAGCTATCTACAAATATTCTATAGTAGGCAGCAACTTCCTTCTTACCAGACTGATTCTTAATCAGTAGCTCCTCTAATTCGTTAGTCTCTTCGCCCCTAGCTTGTAAAGATCTGGCCCAAGTTTGTAATTGATAGTATTTAAATCTGGATAATGAGCACTGCATCACAGATAAGAAAGTCTCCCAGGATTTTAATGCTCCTTCGTATACTACTTGCCCCATTCTACAATGCCAGCCTCCTTCAAAGGTCGAGATAAAGCGTCTTTAAGGCGTTCCGAAGTTCCCGGGGAATCCCAGATAGGGGCATAAGTACTATAGTAAGATAATTTTATAATCTTCCTTATCTTAGCCCACAGTAATGTGGCAGCTTGTAATGTTTTCAACCTTACTCTTATGTAAAACCTTGGGTGACCACATTTATACATACATTTCTGTTCACCCTTCCCCTCACCTTTCAACATAGCTTTCTTCTGAAGGGAACCACCCTCTCCTATTAGTAAATCCTTTACATTCTTTAACTGGGAGGCCCATGCATATAATTGAATATCAGGGAGGGTAAGCCCTCCTTTAACATGCCTCCTTCAGAGTTTTTTCCTGGCAATCCTGATCCCCCTTATAGGCCCAAATAAAACTACCTATTCTTGCTTGGAGATCTTGTATCCTCTTTTCCTTAAATTCCAACGGGATCATGTTGAAAATGAAAGTACGTTTTGGGAGAATAAACATCTTTACTAAGTTTACCCTACCATATAGAGTCAAAGGTAAATGTACCCAACTTAATAAAAGTTTATCTATTTCTTGTGCTACAGATTTCAAATTTACTAATGCAATATCTTCAAAAATTTTGCAACTCTTAACTCCAAGATATTTTATCTCCTCTTTTATTAACCTGTGTTGCACATTCATATTCCATGTCATTAATCTAAGGGTAAAGTTTACTAAGCTGCATTTTGGTGAGGCTTTTCTTGGAAACAAAGTGCAAGATGCTTTATTTTTGACACATTATATTTTGTTTAAAACCCATCAGTGCTGAGACCTGTTCGGCCTTTGACAGTCTGGACATTAAATTCACCCATGGCAAGAACTCTTTAAGCAGTTGTTCGGTCAGTGGTAGCTTCTCTAGTCAGGTAATGTCGTAGCCTCAGCGTCAGCAGTTCAGGGAAATCCAGTTATTTAGGCTAATACAGTTACAAGTGTTTGGCGATCCACTGGTTTGTGTGTGCAACACTTTCAGCTATAGTTGTCATTACTCTGCCTTGCTTTTTGATTTGCTTCTTCTCCAGGGTGATTTTGTGGGATCAATGATTGGTCATGGTATGACATTTGTCTGAACAGCAGCTCTCCCTAAATTTTACAAATCAAACTTGTTTTTTTGTGTTCTTGCCCTCTTTTAGCGAGTATTTGCTGCTTACCTTGTAATGAATAATTGTCCCAGTGCTCGTTTCCAATTGCTTTGATGTCATTTGCTTTAGTATCTGTGATGTTCCTGTTCCCATCTAGAGCTGGATGATGGAACTGTGCCACCATTCAGTTGTTGAAAGGAGCATGCCTAATGGAAGGACACGTTGAGGAGCGTGCCTCTGGGAAGCAATCTGTGACACCAACGACAAATGACTTTCAGGAAATGTAGTAGTGCGGCATGGTGAGGCTTTGGGTCAACCATGTTTTTTGTTTTAGCTAGGCAGGAGCCAGGACACCCACAACTCCGTGGGTTTGTTGTATGTGGCTCATGAATGCACTGCATGTACCTGTCTACTGATATCAGCAAACTAAAAGTTGTTTTAGGCTAAAAAAAAACATACAGAAGGTATTGTAATAGCCATGGTTTTTTAACTACATATTCTATCTCAATAAGCTTAAACTTTTCTGGTGGGAAAAATAATTACCACCATTTGGTGGTAGTTCATATCACCTTCAACACAAAGTCAATCGAAAACATTTTAGGAACAGGAACTGGTTGTAACCTGTTTTTGATTTCAAAATGTGTAGTGAGTTTTTTTTTCTCCCAGAGGATCAGAAATTGACCTCAAGGTTTCCCTTTGTGAAAGACTGCAGATGTAAACATCTGTCTCACTTCAGGCTATAGCGTCTGAGGGAGGATTCAGAGGGGATTGTTAAATACTGTGTTCCTTTCTTGTAATGTAAACCAATCAGTGTCCATTCTACTTCTTGGAAAGCTTTGTTTTAAAATGTTTGTTTGCAGTATATTGTTTAGCACTTGAAGCACCCAACGAGAGCGATTTATTTTTTTCTTTTAAATGTCTTCCTGATATAAATTGGAAACTTGATTATGATTTTACTGTGTCTTTGTAACGAAAGTGTAGAGAGATTTCGGTCCCCACATTTTAGAATTTGTTCGAGCTGCACATTGTTTCAGAGCGTTAACAAAGATAGTTCTGGAGATTTTGAGGAACTTTAGATCATTGCGCGTCATCAAGCGGTTTTGCAAGACGGTATATCTGTTGTCCAACTTAACATAATTACTAGAATATATCCTTAGCAATTATTACTTGTTTGCTGCCTTTACTTCATATGTGCTGGAAGACTTTTTGAACGTTAGGAGGGATCCTGTCCCTGTCTGGGTTTTGAAAGGAGTGTGGGAGATTTTAGGTGAGGAATCTGAAATCCATGTTTTATTGACTCCTCAAGCACGATCGTGGCCACTGGAATTATGTAGCAGAGGAGGACCAAATTACGTGACAGAGTTGACTGAATTATGCGGCTAGAAATGTATTACCTCATTATTTTGTCAGTTTTACACCTGGTAACATTGTCAGAGAAGAGTTCACCTTAATTAGGACAATTTTAATATCCAAATACAGCAATTAGCAAATGAAAGTGATCAGTCAATCTTTGCAAAAAGCCTTCCTGTGCGCAGGAACCCGAGATGCCATATTTTTGTAACTTTTGATCCGTTTGAGCTAGAAATATTTTTTTTTTTGTGGTTAAAATCTGCTCATTATGCAGATGATGGATTATATCGCAAATGAGGCAAATCCATAATAATGTGAAAATCTCCACGGCTGCAGAAACACATAATTCCAGTGACCCTGAGCTTGCTTAACCAGGTATTCGGCATTACTAAAAGCCCTATTTATTTAGGTTTATATAGAACTGCCTAGGTCCCAATAAGAGCAGTTGCATAACGGTGACATTTACTTCAGGTTTATTCGTTTCGCGATGGAATTAAAAATAAATTGTAAAAATCCCGTAAGTGTGGTCCATTCATTAAAAGAAAGGCATCACAATATATTGCCATGTAGGGAGCAGGAATTGTCCCCTTAGTGAATAAGTGAAGTTGCTTATAAAGTTCCAGTATTTTTTAAATCACTGTCATGTGACCCTGTTTGCCTGCAACTATTTACAAGGAATGTTTTTTTTAGGTCAGACCAATCGATGGCTTTCGCTGCTTTGCCAGACTAATGTTTAATATGTAACATGCTATTTATTACCAGTGTTGAGTGGGTGTAGGAGTTCATGTGGGTCAGGGTTGCCCTCCCCTGCCTCGGCTATGATAATAAATTGCATATTATAGTCTGCACATCTGCGTATATGGCTTATTTTATCGATTTTTTTTTTTTAATGTAATTTGGTTTCAGTGAAAACTGTTTAAACAAAACAAGGATGATTAACATTGTTTAGTAATATGAAATTACATTGAAGATGCCTCTGATTATTAGAGTTGTTTTTACATATAAATCAATTGTCGCATGCTATCTGTGAGGCAGTAAAATAAAGTGTTTTTCACACGTCCAGTTCTCTTTACTGTGCTAATAAACTGGAATAAAACTGGAATATGGCCGTTACACTGTAGTAAGAAATGCACAATGTCTTTATTAGTGAAGTTGTTCTTAATGTCACGTTATTGAGCCATATTTATTTTTTCTGTCATGGCTCATGTGTTTACACAGTGGCACTTGCCGTTTTGTAGTTATAGTTAGGCCAAAGTTTCCAAAAAGAGATCGTTTTTACTTTTGCTTATAACATTGCTGCTGTTTGAATCTTCACAAAACTTTTCACTTCTTCCTGGAAGTTTTTGTCCTGATCCGTCAAGCGGGATGCCAAGAAAAAACGGTGTAGCAAAATATAGTTTCCAAGTTATTCTCATTGGAAACTTTGGGAAGCGATACAGGGAAAAAAACAGCTGAATGAAATTACACTAAATTTGGCAAAAGTTAGAACTTTCCTCAGAAAGCTTGCCTTTTGTTATTTGGTGTAGTGATATCTGGGCGATTGGTCTTGCAGGAGTCCAGCGGTACCGTTACTTGAAAAAATAAGGGCCTTTGATTTGCCGAGAAAGCTTTTCCTCCCATGTGCCTCTGTGGTACTGCAGGAACGTTACTGTAATCCTGTTGGGTGGCCACAACTTCAAGGATCAACATTGCCAAAGGCAGTAGGTCTCACCTACGTAATAGCTAATGGATTTGTCAATGTCTTTTGGCCATGCTGTTCAGCTGTTCCACTACTGTGTAGCATGACTATAGGTTAGTGAAAAAAGCACTATGATGTACAAGCGCTGACTACTTCATAGATCTTTTTTTTCTAGAGGAACAGGAGGGGGCAAGCATCGTGGTAAAGGGAAACCAACAATATGGGAGCTGTGTGGGAGGGACGGTAAAAAGTAAGTGTGGCAGGGACTGGGCAGGCAGCAACAACACCGTTGGGACGGAGCAAGCAAGAAGCAACGCATAAAGAGGAGAGGGTGCACACAAGGAACAATGCAGGAGGGGACGAGCCGGATCGGGGTCAGCAAGCATCAGTGGAAGAGGGGGTCGGATGGAATGGGGCAAGCAAGCAACAACGTGGAGGGGCAAGCAACAAGGGCGGAAGAGGAAATGGGGAGATAACCTGCAAACACCTGCACTCTTATGGACTGCTGCAACTAAAAGAAAAAAGTGACACACAAAGCACTTGAAGGGGAAGTACACTGGGGGAAAGCAGTACATGGGGCACGCTTCCGGGGAAGCATAAACACACAAAGTGGAAGAGAAGCTGGCACACGCTGGCCAGAATAAAGTAAGGCAATGAGAGTGATGATGAAGCGAACCAATGTTAAGCAATGGGTAGGCTCTAAACCCCTAATAGTAAACAAAATGTCTTGCAAGTGACAGCGTATGCACTGTCTCAAGCGAGACCTGGAAATGTTGCAGCTGTCATTACAGGGTAAGAGGATTATATCCCTGTGTCCTAAAGTCATTTCTAAAAAACCTGTAAGTAGGAATGGTAGGAGTCCCCTGGCACTTGCTGATGGGGCAGAGGGTCTACAGGTACCCTGGTCCTCCTGTGTAGCCCATTGTGGCCCTCCTGTGACATACTGCTGGATGATCTGCTCAAGCAGCACTCCAGGACCTAAGTGTAGCTTGTATGGTCACCATTTATATTTTACAGAGCTAACTGTAACGTGCACCCCCTCAGTTCACTGCTTTGACCTCGTATGTTGTATCACTCATGACATGTTAAATCACATCACTGATATCTCAAAGGACATTGTTGATGACATCACTGATGACATAATTGATGACATTATCCAAGCTGCTGCTCCTCAAATTACTATGTAAACCTGTAGGGAAAAAAAAAGTTAGTAGTAAATGGCCTACGTTTATATATAGCTTATATTACTGTATGTACTTGTATGCATGTACAAAATTGAAATAGTGTAGTCCTAGAAACAAGTCTGGATTCAGTATGGTAAGACTTTTGCGACTAGTAATGTTTTAAGTGCAAGCAGTACTATAAATACGGTAAAGACTGTTGGTGTGAGTTGCACATCAGATAAGTGGGGGCTTACATCAAATGCCTGTTAACAAAAATATGTAAGAAAAACTAAAGCATCTATTTCCGGTACATTATTCATCTGTCACAGTGACAGCCTTTAATGAGCAAGAGTGGAGCAGGCGCACAGACACACACAGTCTCTTCCACATGCATGCTTACACCCAGCACATTAACACACCCATTCAGAGTGCACACACCCACAGACATTCATACATACATACATGTATGAACCCACCATTGTAAAAAACAAAAAAAAAAAAAGAAAAAAACACCTGGCTTCAGTGGTAATCTCTGGTAGCGGAAGCAAAGTCTCTGTAGCTTCCTATAGGAAGAAAGATCCAGCCACATCCTCTCATTGGCTGACCGTTCAGCCAGTAATGGGAGAACCTTACCTCATATCAGATTGGGTCAGTGAGAGCATCATTGATGGGTACCCGACCCTGGGCATTTTAGGGCTTAAAACAGAAGTGCTAGATTTGAGTCTGTTAGTGACTCCCTCTCGTCATGAGCTGGAGCCTCACAAACAACTTTGTTGGACTAAGGAAGACTCACCCACCAGGCTGTTAAAACTTCAGCCTGGCAAATTTCAGCTCAGGCAGCCAGGCACCTGCACATTTAGCACATGTACAGCACGTGGCTACCTGACTCGACTATGAAGAGTTTCTCAGTGAAAAGGTAGAGGGTTGGGGCCCCTCTGCCCTTAATCACTGGCTACAGCGGATCTGTGGATTTCTGTGTACTTGCAATCGAAAAGTAGTTATGTATTGCCATTGACAATTTCTTTATAAACTGTGTATAATACACAAATATTTATGTCCAGAATTTCAATGAAAAATTTGAGACATTATACTTTTGTAGACAATGTATAATGTTTGGTTGACTCGGAAGGTCATTTAAGCTGTAGTATAACTGGTGCAGATCAGTGTATTTTTGTTTTTTGGGGGTGGGATTGTTGCGGTTCAAACATTAGTTTTTATGTCATTTCAACACCTAACTATAACATCACTCCAGCATTTTGTGTTTCAGTGCATTTCTAGGGTTTAACATAAGGTAAGATCCTAGTACCATACCTCAATATAACATCACTTTAACATTTGATTTTTATGGTAAATTTCTAGGGTTTTTTCTAATGTAAACTAAAAGCGCCTGTAAAACAATACAAATCCCAAACCGGATTAGAGTAAAATTTAATAAAATTACAAAAATCCAATAAGGGGACCACTGATCTGAGTTTTATAAGTTCTAAGTAGAAATAGTGCCAAAGAAAGTACAAAGCTCCAGTGATAGATAATGGTTGTTGTAGACCAAGACCTAGATGCAATTTGAGGAGCACAAGTTTGATACACCGACCAGGTTCATCTTGGTCAAAAATGTTTCCTTCTGACTTAGATCTTCAAGTCTCAATTCACCACAAGAGTACACTCCTGAAGCCCCCTAAGCCTCAGGGAAGACACTTAGACTCACATGGTGTAAGGCAGAGCAACAGCAGAGTCCAGTTGCCACTGGTCAGCTGGGTATTTCATGGAAAGGCCTTTTGTAGCTTTTTGTATCCTTGCAGCTTACACAGAAGGTACTTCTTTGTCATGGGTAAAAGAAGGAGCAGGTCATGTCTATCGAGGCTGCTCTTGGATCATAGACAGCAAGTGCAGTCCTCTTTTGGTCCTCTGCAGGTACACACATTTTGGAAATGGGTGCCTAGAGGTGCCACATTCATGCCTGGCGCTATCTAGTGGGTGGTAGTGACTCCTGGGCAGGCCCTAACGAATGGGATAAAAGCTCCTGCGTCCAACGATACCCAATTTGGGCATTTTCAAGATGGCAAAAGTCTTGGGTCACACTAAACATGTGCTCTGTTTGCTGGGGAGGGGACGGATTGGAATCCTAGTGTCCTCCCACATCCAACACTAATACGTAGTTTGATGCAGCCACAGTATCCACAGCACAGCAAACCCAGAGACAGAAGTCTGGTGGAACAAAAATAGAGTTCTTCAGCAACCAGACAGTGGATCCACAAGAATTGTTTTGGCACCCAGCAGACATGTATGTCAGGATTTGACACTCAAGCAGCATTTGACTCTGTAGTGCCAAAGGATGACCATGACACCCACCCTGCATATTCCGGGGGTTGAGAGGAGTCATCATTGCCCATTCACATTCTCCTGGGAGGACTTTCACATCTATTCAAGGCTAAATACTGGTCGGGGGGAGGCTAGAGGGTCAATGCAAATTAACCTACAGTAAGGTCAGGCAGGGAAAAGGTAATTTTTTTAAAGTTACTTTTTCTCAGTATTAATTAAAAACCTAACTTATCATTGAATTGGAGGTTTAATAAGTATTAAACACAGTTTAATTATTTTTCTTTTGATCTCATTCTGGAGGTATAGTATTTGTATCTTAGTCTATACTCTGGTTTTCTACATAGGACATCTAAGCGTGCCAATGCGAAAATAGCTTTTGGGTGCTAGTCATCAGAAGCACAATGTAACATTAAATTTCTACATGCCCTACATTTACATTTAAACCATGCATCTTGCAGTGTGGGCTTCGGTGCCAACATTGGGGAGTTAAAGGGAGGTTTTTACCTGTTGTAAGAGTTTAATAAGACAAGTCAAATTACAGTATTTATTATGCTGTAGTCAGGCAACAATGTTGGGTCTGAAGCCATATTTGCAATGCCACTGTAGAGGAAGGCACAACAAGTGCTGCAGTCCACTAGTAGCATTTAACTACCAGGCCCTGGGCACCATTTGTACCATACACAAGACTTAAATATGCCAATTGGGAGTATGTCAATTAAACCATGTTTGAAGGGGGTCCCCAGGTACTTTACTACAGTCCAGCAAAAATATAAAGTCCAGCAAAAAGGCAAAAAATCCAGGGTGACCACCCAGAATGGGCAGATTTTCAACAATACCTAACTAGAACATCACTTTAATCTTTGTTTTTTTTCTGTGAATATCTATCTATCTACCTATCTATCTATCTACACATGCATATATGTAAACTCACATAAACCCATAAAGGGGCTGTCAGTCAACCCTCTTCATCCACTGACCTATCAAAGTGCCATTTTGGTTTTGCTTCAGCCCATTAGAGAATGGGGCAGTGAATCAGCCCATTACAGCCGTTTGCTCTATTCACTTGGGCTGATGGAATTTTACTTGTGCACATCCACCTAAAATGTAGTCCAGTTCAATGCCTAGGCTGGTGGCTGAATCATACTTTCATATTTTTTTGGTAGGAGTTGTTTTTTTTAAAGTTCCGCCTGCGCCACGCTTGTGAAATCTCTTGTATTAAAATCTTAAAAGAGGCTTAGAAACTGCCTTACCTTCACTTAACATTGGATGGATCCCACATCACTTTACTCACCATTGGCTGGCTCCCGTGTGGTTCCCATGTCACTTTTGTTCCGTGCTGGACAGTGCCTCCTCCTTACCCCTGTCTTCGTTCTCTGGAGCCTGGACCATATACTGCTTCTGGTGTCCTTCTACTGGCTGCATGCTTCTGGAGGTTATTATTATTATTTTTTTTTTAAATAGCAGACAGCTGGATTTTTTTCCAAGCGGACAACATTTTACAGGGTTAATTTCACCCTCTTCCTTTTTCCTCCCCAGAATATTGACAATAATGTGTTGTGCACTCTTCCCCGTCTGCGGAGTACATGGCGTCAGACACAAGTCTGTTGAGAGACCTTCTTGCACGATTGTGTCCAGCTATAGGGCAACTGCTGCATCGCAAACCTTAATGCTGGAAACATCCATAATTTCAATACATGCAATAAATATGGTCCGACCTCTCACCCCTTCACCATGCATCATGTGCAGTTTCCATTATGTAGCAGCTGAGCACCAGAGCAAAAATAACATTCTATATTAAAACAAAAAACACACATTTACATTCTGTCCTTGCCATCCGGGAAGAGAAAGGAGATTAAGTGATTTGCCCAGAATCACAGGATGTTAAGCTGACTCTGAGACTTGAACTTGGTTCAGGGTTGGCAGCTTTGGCCATTACGCAACATCCTCTCCCAAGGAGAATGGGTTGCTTGTTAACATCAAACATTGGCAAATCCAATAGATTCTGCCTATCCAAAATCTATTGGCTTTGCCAATGTTTTTTTTTAAAACTTAAAAAGCACTGTGATGCAGCCAACGTTTATTGTGTGATGTCACTTTTTTTTGTTTAAGCCATGTTGCACTGCAGTTCGACTGCACAGAATGTAAAAATCATTGACAAATAATAGATATTGCACAGGCGAAACATGTTGGCTTTGTCAATGCTTGTTAATTTTTTGTCAGTTGTAAGGGTGCACCCTTTACATAGCTGCTTTTTTAAAACATTGTATTACTTATAAGTGTTTAATCTCTTTTGCGTATGTTTGTAAAAATAAATAAACATTACATGCATTCCAAGGATTGACCTATCAGCAGTGCATATTGTTGATACCATTGTATCAGTAGCTAGCTATAATAATTACATCTGAACCTAGGTGTAGAAAATGCTTGATTTTAAATGTGGTTAGTTGGGATTTTTATGGTAACATAAATGGCATTTAGTGCTTATGGCAGTGTCAAGCAGGATTTGACACTTAGCTGCATTTAACTCAGTAGGGTCAAAGGATGCCCTCGGCAACCACCCTTCATATTCTGTGGGGAACAGAGGAGTCATCTTTGCCCATTCCGGTCAGCCTATTGCTTGCTCCTGGGAAGAATTTCACATCTGTTCATCCCTATTCAAGGCTAAATACTGGCTGGGGGAAGCTTGAAGGTTTCTGTGTATACACTCACATGGGACGTGTAATGGCATTACCTTTAAATATATTTACAACTGTATTGACGATCATGAGCACAAAATGAAGTTGGTTACCGTCTTACAGTGATCCAGGCAAATACTGACGTGTACAAAAATTGATTGTAAAGCTATGTAAATTATTGGTCAGTGTTTTTTTAACTTAATGTGGCTGGTGTATTTTTTTTAAATAAGGAATTTCTCTCTAACAGTTGACTCGTTTTAGTTTGAGTCCATGAATTGATGTATTATTTTTTTTTCAGTTTCTTTTTACATACAATTAAACCATGAATTGAATCGACTGCAGAAGCAGATCCACTGAAACGTTTTGAAGAGGGCAAGGGCAGATGTTTGACGGGGTAGGGATGTTTGGGTTTGCCGAGTCCCCATTGGAAAGCATAATGAGCGCGTTGGGCAAAAACATTTTGGGCCACCGAGTAAGTATCGTTGGGGCAGTCTGTATTGGCTAAGTTGAGAGGGTTCGAGTTACGTTTTAAATGGTACCTTTTAGACTGGCTTCACTGTGCTTCCTCAAATGCAAATTATGGAAATAAAATCAATAACGGACTCAATGTGGTTTCATGCACGTGTGATAACTGTTCATGCTAACACCTCATTCCATCACACAGTTGCAATCCTTTTGTTCCTGGCCCTCAAGCACGTAAATTCTACCTGTATCAGTATACATTGTACCCTGGATATTGTTCTTGGCTCCTGCTAAAACTGAGCATCGAGACCTTTTTTCTGCTCATTGCTAAACACCTTGTTTTTTCCCTTACTGTCATACCGAGTGAGAAGCAATGTATGAGCTTTTCAGTAACTGACGTAAGGGAGGAGATGTACTTGTCAGAGAAGATGGCGTTGAAGAGGGGTTGTTTGTGTTAGGGCTTTTTGTGTGTCAGAGCAGGTCTTGCATTTATATATTTGTAACAAGGAGTCTGTCATTATGTAGTTGTGTATGTATGTGTAAGGGTGGCCAAACCGAAACACTGTAAAAGAGTTACCAGTGAAAGGCAGCTGTGTGCCTGTCAGTAAGAAATTGTGTATGTCCGCAGCTATAGATGGTGTCTATAAAGGACTGTATATGTGTGACTATGTGTGTATTTGTATGGACTTGTATTTGTGAAGTGCTGATTATTTGTGTCTTGGTAAGTGAGATATTTGTGAGAGAGAGATGTATTTCCATTAGAAAGTGTTCTGTGCATTTCTTTAAAGAAGTTGTCAGTGACATTTAGTCTAAGTGCATGCCAGTGAGGGCTGTGTACGCATCTCAGTAAAGCTGTTGTTGGTGTGTGTGTGTGTGCATTCTAGTGAGGGGCTGTCGGTTGTTTACTTCTCACTTATGGGCTATGTGTGTATGTGCAGGCACCCGTTGGGGGCTGTACATGTCTGTCTTGCCCTTGAACTAAAGTTTTGTGTCGGTTTTTGAGCATCCCAGTGATGGGCCATTTTTTTGTTGCTGTGGATTAGAGCAGGCGTGTAAACATTTACCCCAGTGAAGGGGTACTTGCAGTTGTACAGGGAGTGCAGAATTATTAGGCAAGTTGTATTTTTGAGGATTAATTTTATTATTGAACAACAACCATGTTCTCAATGAACCCAAAAAACTCATTAATATCAAAGCTGAATATTTTTGGAAGTAGTTTTTAGTTTGTTTTTAGTTTTAGCTATGTTAGGGGGATATCTGTGTGTGCAGGTGACTATTACTGTGCATAATTATTCGGCAACTTAACAAAAAAAAAATATATACCCATTTCAATTATTTATTATTACCAGTGAAACCAATATAACATCTCAACATTCACAAATATACATTTCTGACATTCAAAAACAAAACAAAAACAAATCAGTGACCAATATAGCCACCTTTCTTTGCAAGGACACTCAAAAGCCTGCCATCCATGGATTCTGTCAGTGTTTTGATCTGTTCACCATCAACATTGCGTGCAGCAGCAACCACAGCCTCCCAGACACTGTTCAGAGAGGTGTACTGTTTTCCCTCCTTGTAAATCTCACATTTGATGATGGACCACAGGTTCTCAATGGGGTTCAGATCAGGTGAACAAGGAGGCCATGTCATTAGATTTCCTTCTTTTATACCCTTTCTTGCCAGCCACGCTGTGGAGTACTTGGACGCGTGTGATGGAGCATTGTCCTGCATGAAAATCATGTTTTTCTTGAAGGATGCAGACTTCTTCCTGTACCACTGCTTGAAGAAGGTGTCTTCCAGGAACTGGCAGTAGGACTGGGAGTTGAGCTTGACTCCATCCTCAACCCGAAAAGGCCCCACAAGCTCATCTTTGATGATACCAGCCCAAACCAGTACTCCACCTCCACCTTGCTGGCGTCTGAGTCGGACTGGAGCTCTCTGCCCTTTATCAATCCAGCCACGGGCCCATCCATCTGGCCCATCAAGACTCACTCTCATTTCATCAGTCCATAAAACCTTAGAAAAATCAGTCTTGAGATATTTCTTGGCCCAGTCTTGACGTTTCAGCTTGTGTGTCTTGTTCAGTGGTGGTCGTCTTTCAGCCTTTCTTACCTTGGCCATGTCTCTGAGTATTGCACACCTTGTGCTTTTGGGCACTCCAGTGATGTTGCAGCTCTGAAATATGGCCAAACTGGTGGCAAGTGGCATCGTGGCAGCTGCACGCTTGACTTTTCTCAGTTCATGGGCAGTTATTTTGCACCTTGGTTTTTCCACACGCTTCTTGCGACCCTGTTGACTATTTTGAATGAAACGCTTGATTGTTCGATGATCACGCTTCAGAAGCTTTGCAATTTTAAGAGTGCTGCATCCCTCTGCAAGATATCTCACTATTTTTGACTTTTCTGAGCCTGTCAAGTCCTTCTTTTGACCCATTTTGCCAAAGGAAAGGAAGTTGCCTAATAATTATGCACACCTGATATAGGGTGTTGATGTCATTAGACCACACCCCTTCTCATTACAGAGATGCACATCACCTAATATGCTTAATTGGTAGTAGGCTTTCGAGCCTATACAGCTTGGAGTAAGACAACATGCATAAAGAGGATAATGTGGTCAAAATACTAATTTGCCTAATAATTCTGCACTCCCTGTATATGTATGGTTATATGTCGTAAGGAACTGATGTGTGTGTTAGCTCACATGTACATACGTAAAGGTTTGTGTATGAGTGTTCTGTATGGATTTTGTGTGTTAGAGGGGTTGATGCTTTTTAGACTGTATGTGTGCATAGGACCATGCTCGGCTGGCTGTGTATAGTTGTCATTGAGGTTCTGGCTATATTTTCCCTCAAGCATTTGCAATGCAATAGGTCTCACGTTTGCTTGAGTTAGAGCTATTGGCGTTGTAAATTCATAACTGGACTTTTCTCGCACATAAATTGGTCAACCCTGCCTCATAATTTTGACTTTTCCTGCCATATAATTCCAGTGGCCCTGCATATAATAAAAGCACTTCCATTTACCTTCTTCCTCTATCTGCAGCTAATTTAAATCTACCATGCTAATTCCAACAGAATACCACTTTCACCACCCCACCATTAGAGTTGCAGGCTGGCTAACACAGTTCCCCAAACAAAGACACAGGGCAGCCACAGAGGAGAAATAAACTAGAAGGGTCACCTAAACATATCAAGAGTGTTCAGGGATGTGGAATTCCTATCGCCCAAAGCCCGAGACCTATTGTTTGGGGTCAAGGGCAACAAGTGTTCATGTTTATTTTGTCCTTAGGACAAGTAGGCACAACCCCCTGCAGTACAAACACTTTGGCTGCCAGTTTACAGAGAAGGGAACTGCCTGCAGTTGAAGTAATATGATAATTCGTTTCAAAGTTGTATTTATGGTTCATTAATGAAAAGCCTTCATTATTAGGGTGAGCACTGTAAATAAACGTTTAAGGTCACACTGCACTACTGACAGTGGTTCCAGTAAAAAACAAAATTTACACACGTTTGAAACGTTTAACAATATGAGAGTAAGTATAATGTTCCCAAAAGGCTCTCTTATGAGATGCAAATGTTTGCAGAAGCTTATAAGCATGAGTAATGATTGTTTGTTTTCAAAATAAAATGTGCAGAAAAAATTCAAATAGGAAAAAACAACGTTTTGCTGCTATGACATTTTAGGTGCTAGTTCTTTAAAGCGTCAATTAGTAAAATGTGTTAATACATGCTAGTATTTCCAAAAAGTATTCCTAGTGGAAAATCAGTGTAACAATTTTCAACAAGATTATGGGAAGCATGAAAATAAACAAGCACTGCCGTAAACCAACGGAAATAACATTTTTTGTGAGTCTTTTGATTTTGTCAATGCGTGTCTTGCTTTGACATCGCTTTTGTAACACTTTATTGTTGTGGGAGCTGCCAGGCATGGCCACAACAATTACAAACACTGGCATAAAGAAAAATAGGTTTATGGTCTCAAAAGGCACACATTGCCACCAGTGGCATACCAAAGGCCCCACAGCCCCCCTCCAGGAGTCCTCCTCAGCACAGCACCTGCCCTGAGCGAGTCTGGAGCGAGGTGCCCCTCCATGTTCTTTGCAGGGGCCCACCCCTCTGGTTCCGTTCCACCACTGATTGCCACAATAGTTCCTGGCACTGAACAAAACTACTTTGTGTGCCAATATGCTCCTTGTGGAAGAGCAGAATGCGATCAATCACAGTAAAGCCAGCCGATAGATGGAGAAATGGAAATTTGCTAAAAACAAAATGTCCTTGTTAATTTCAGACCTAATTAGCCCCTGTGGTGCGGGCGTCGGCCACTGGCTGACGCCCACACTACCTCCCTGGTGCGGGTCACGACCAGTGGGCGACACCAGGGAGGGGGTTAGAAAATCCTCGGGTGCATTGCTTTTTTTTTTTTTTTTTTTTAAACCCTTGGGAGACACGGAAGCTCTTCCGTGTCTCCCCCTGCCCCCCACCTACCCCTTTGTGATGCCAGCACACCATAAGGCCGCTTCCTGCTCCGATGGGGAAAACGGCCCAAAACGGCCTTCCTGATGTTCGGGAAGGCCTCGTATGAAAGGGGAGACTCTCCCCTTTCATACAAGGTCTTCCTGAACATGTTTCCTGGTCCTCGATCGCGGCCAGGAAACACCACTAGACACCAGGGATTTCACTTGGGGGGGTGGGGGGGGAGGGAAGTCGGCCCCCAGGCCATATTTTTTATTTGAAGGTTGGTGCCCTCTGGGGGGGGGGGGGGGGGGAGGCGCGATCGCGCCACCCCAAGGGGGTAATTTAAAAAAAAAAAAAATACAAAATAAATAAAGAAATTGGCAGGGGGTTGCCCGTGGGCAGGGTGAACCCCCCCCGTGGGGGCAATACTTTTTCTTTTTAATAGTTGTAGGGTTTCCCTGGGGGCCATTTTGGCCCCCAAGGAAACCCTACAGCGACCCAAAAAAAAAAAAATATATATATATATATATATATATATACAGGGGTGTGGAATTTATTAAAATATCTACTTGTCCAGGGGACAGGTTGCTTCTCAATTCTACTTGTCGTGTAAAAAAATCTACTTGTCCCTTTGGTGCCATGTAGTGTGGCGACAAATTATGGCAGCAATCTCATTATGTAAGAGCTCTGATAATAGCCTCTCTGATTATGCCAGGGCTACTACCATAGTAGGGCTTGAATACTTGCAGTTTCAATCCCTACTGTAGAAATTTCCTTATTTTGCCACCTTTCTGCAGATCTGCATACTGGGGCTGGAGGAAGCAGTAAGCAATAGTTCCATGGCTGGAATGCCTTTGAGACTGCAAACCTACTAACCTGCATGTTTTAAAGATTTTCACCAGCTTCTCTCTAATATTTTCCCATAATAAGAAAGGTTGGAAATTTACTCCTGACAATGGCAGAATTAGAACTTCTTCCAGGTTTGGAAAGAAAGTGGCCGGAGGGAAAATGAACTTGCAAATGCTCAATAGATTTCCACATGAGCAAATCTACACATGCGTATTTACCCATGCTAAAATACAGTTCACAAATATTTTATAGGGGTACGACATATACCATGGGCGCACTTTTGTGACTTTCTTTAAGAATTTGGGGCCACATGTAGGTAAGTTCAGATTTGCGACCCGCAAAGTGCGAGTCAGAGCGACTCGCAATTTGTGAATCGCGAATCCAAATGTAGGATGGTGTCCCTGACACCATCTGTGATTCGCAAGGGCTTCGCAAATGCCCACCTAGTGAATAATCATGAGGTGGGTCGCAATTTGCGACCCCCTTGCGAATAGCGGCCCTCACAGGAATGGTGGCCTGCTGGAGACAGCAGACCACCATGTCTGTGACTGCTTCCTTAAAGGAAAACGAGTTGCATTACAAAAACGAAAAATGAAACGTTTTCGTTTCATTTTTTCAGAGCAGGCAGTGGTCCCCAGGACCACTGCCTGCTCTGAAAAAATGTTTACAGTGACATTCACAATGGGGAAGGGGTCCCATGGGGACCCCTTCCCTTTTGCGAAAGTGTTAGCACCCATTTGAAATGGGTGCTAACTGCGATTGGTTTGCGCCCGCGTTCGCGGTCACAAAACAATCCTACATTGCACTGCGAGTCGCAATTAAGAAGGGAACACAACCTTCCTAATTGCGAGTCGCAAACCCGTTTTGCGATTCGGTAACCAGGTTACTGAATCGCAAAACTGGGGTTGTGCATCGCAATGTGCTTTTTGCACGTCGCAAACAGCGAAAGTCGCTGTTTGCGACATGCAAAAAGCTACCTACATGTGGGTCTTGGTCCCTAATTAGGTCTGGTGTTAACAAAGACATTTTGTTTTTATTAAACTTCTATTTCTCTCTCTTTCGGCTGGCTTTACTGTGAGTGATTGCATTCTGCTCTTCTACAAGGAGCATATTGGCACACAAAGTAGTTTTGTTCAGTGTCAGGAACTACAGTGGCAATCAGTGACGTAACGAAACTGGAGGGTGCCCCTTTGCAAAGATCATGGAGGAGCCCCCTCTCCAGACTCACTCAGGGCAGGTGCTGTGCTGAAGGGGCCGCCTGGAGGGCAGCTGCGGGGCCTTTGTTATGCCACTGGTGGCAACGTGTGCTTTTAGAGTTCAAAAACGTTTTGGGGGGGTTTTGCCAGTGTTTGTTACAATGTTGAGGGCCTGGTAGCTCTCACAACAATAAAGTGTTACAAAAGCCATGTCAAAACAAGACAAGCATTGATGAAACTAAAAGACTTATAAAAATATGTCAGACCAGTTGGCTTTGTCAGTGTTTGTTTATTTTCATGCTTCCCATATTCGTGTTCAAAATGGTTACACTGATTTTCCATTAGAAATATTTTGATGAAATACTAGCATGCATCAACACATTTTACTAAATGACACTTCATTTGCATCTAATCAGAGAGCATTCTGGGAGCATTATACTTAGCCTCATAGCCTAAACTTTTCAAACATGTGTATACACGTTTTTTTTTTTTTGTACTGGAACCAACGTCAGTAGTGAAGTGTGACCTTAAAACATTTATTTACAGCACTCACCCTAATAATGAAGGCTTTCAAATAATGAACCATAAATACAAGTTTGAACAGCATTATCTTCTGGAAACACATTACCTCAACTGCAGAGAGTTCCACTCTCTGTAAACAAGCAGCCAAAGGGTTTGTGCTGCAGAGGGTTGGGCCTACTTTGTTGCTAAGACAAAGTAAACATAAAAACTTGTTGCCCTTGACCCCAAACAAGATGTCCCGGGCGTCGGGCGATAGGAATTCCACATCCCTGTATATATATATATACATATAGATAATCACTTTTGTCAATGTATGTGTGGTTTCCCTGGGGGCTGCGATCGGCCCCCAGGAAAACCAGACCCATATATAAAAGTAATAATATATTTGCCACCAGTTGCAGCTTGCGTCTTCAAAGCAATGCACATACTTCAACTGTAGCTTTTAGGCAGCAATAAAAAAAGTCAAGTAAGTCTTGTGATCATGTTTCTGCTACAAAAGGATCAGACTTTTGTCTAGTGGCAGTTTTAGTGCCATAAAGAAGCGCAGAAGGTTTATATGCCTACTGCAAAGAGCAAATCTGTATTTTATGAAAAGAGCTGAGTACATTAGTAAAGTCAGCCATTACCTGCGCTATAGTACAAATGAAAAGTATGTGGGGGGTGGCTATGGAGAGATGAAGAGCACTTTTGCTGGGTGGTAATGAGGGAATCCGAGGAGGAGGACGTGGGAGCACCATTTATGATTGTTGGACTGGGCGCAGGAGGTGCTAAACACTGTGATGAATGGTATGTGACAAGGGTTTTTTTGAGTGTCTTGAAAGAACGTGCTGATTGAGGGAAGAAGCGCAGGTAAGGTGGCCTCCACTGTTGCACGTATCTCACACACACCAGCACTTTTGTGACTGTCTACTTAGGCTAATGTTTTAGATCAACAGCTTAGCCAATATCCGAGATGGTATCTTGATGGATGACTGCTACTGGGGTTATAGAGGACAGCTCTGACATAGGATCAGACACTGAGACAGCAGATACTGAGACAGCACCTGAGGGATAGGACAGTGGTGCAGACTCTGGGAGTGATTTTTCAGTCGGAGGAGTCCCATTGGATAACTCCTCTTCCAGTAAATTGTGATGGAGGTGACGAGGGCAGTCCTGTTGTCCCTTCACAAGCACAGTCTGTACAACGGGACAATAGTGGGTTAGCCCAACCCAGAGAGCAGGTGAATGCGGCTGCAAGCACAGAGAGGGGGGGTCTCTCTTGGGAGCTCCCCAATTTATTTCAGCCCCAAATTCCACAGCCCAATTTGTATTGTGGAGACATCAAAATTATCTATCACAAAACAAACTGGTTTTGTAAGGCAGGCACCTGGGTTTTTGTTCCTGGGTTCGGCAGCCTTATAGGGAAACATACTAACCCAAACATTTGTGGAAACTAGACATCCGGGGGAGTCCACAGAGGTGTGACTTGTGTGGATTCCCCCAAAGTTTTATTACCCAGAATACCCTGCAAAGCTGAAATGTTGAATAAAAACTCTAGTTGTCTTGCATTTCTGTCACACAAACTACAGGAATATGCTGCGATCCACAAAATTCCTATCACCCAGTGATTCCTCACCTGTCCTGATAAAAAAATTACCCCACTTGAGTACCTATACCTAGTGCCTACATCAGGAATGATCACCCCAGGGTCAACAGTTGCCTCATGTAAGGACCAACATTGACCGTTGTGTGATCTATTCCTGTTGCGGGCACTAGGCCTACCCACACAAGTGAGGTACCATTTTTATCAGGAGACTTCGGGGAATGCTGGGTCGAAGGAAATTTGTGGCTCCTCTCAGATTCCAGAACTTTCTATCACCGAAATGTGAGGAAAAAGTGTGTTTTTTTTGGCCACATTTAGAGGTTTGCAAAGGATTCTGGGTAACAGAACCTGATCTGAGCCCCACAAGTCACCCCATCTTGGATTCCCCTAGGTGTCTAGTTTTCAAAACTGTGAAGGTTTGATAGGTTACCCTAGGTGCCGGCTGAGCTACAGGCCAAAATCCACAGCCAGGCACTTTGCAAAAAACAGCTCTGTTTTCTTTGTGAAAACGTGATGTGTCCACGTTGTGTTTTGGGGAATTTCCTGTCATGGGTGCTAGGCCTACCCCCACAACTGAGGTACCATTTTTATCGGGAGACTTGGGGGAAAGCTGGGTGGAAGGAAATTTATGGCTCCTCTCAGATTCCAGAACATTCTGTCACCGAAATGTGAGGAAAAAGGTTTCTTTTGGTCACATTTTGAGGTGTGCAAGTGATTCTGGGTAACAGAACCTGGTGAGAGCCCCACAAGTCAGCCCATCCTGGATTCCCCTAGGTGTCTAGTTTTCAAAAATGCACATGTTTGGTAGGTTTCCCTCGGTGCCGGCTGAGCTAGAGGCCAAAATCTACAGCTAAGCACTTTGCAAAAAACACATCAGATTTCAATGTAAAAATGTGATGTATCCATGTTGCCTTTCCTGTCGCAAGCATTATGCCTACCCACGCAAGTGAGGTACCATTTTTATCGGGAGACATGGCGGAACACAGAATAGCACAACAAGTGTTATTGCCCCTTGTCTTTCTCTACACTTTTTCCTTCGAAATGTAAGACAGTGTGTAAAAAAGATATCTATTTGAGAAATAGCCTGTAATTCACACGCTAGTATGGGCACCCTGGAATTCAGAGATGTGCAAATAACCACTGCTTCTCAATACCTTATCTTATCCCCATTTTGGAAATACAAAGGTTTTATTGATACCTATTTTTCACTCTTTATATTTCAGCAAATTAATTGTTGTATACTAGGTATAGAATGAAAACCCATTGCAAGGTGCAGGTCATTTATTGGCTCTGGGTGCCTAGGGATCTTGATGAACATACAAGCCCTATATATCTCTGCAACCAGAAGAGTCCAGCACATGTAATGGTATATTGCTTTAAAAAATCTGACATTGCAGGAAAAAGTTACAGAGTGAAACGTGGAGAAAAATGGCTGCTTTTTCAGCTCAATTTCATTTTTATTTTTTATTTTAGCTGTTATTTTCTGTAGGAAAACCTTGTAGGATCTACACAAATGACCCCTTGCTGAATTCAGCATTTTGTCTACTTTTCATAAATGCTTAGCTTTCTTGGATTCAGTATTGGTTTCACACCCATTCCTGTCACTATCTGGAAGGAGACTGAAAGCACAAAAAATAGTAAAAATGAAGTATGTCCCAGTAAAATGCCACAATTGTGTTGAAAAACGTGGTTTTCTGATTCAAGTCTGCCTGTTCCTGAAAGCTGGGAAAATGGTAATTTTAGCACTACAAACCCTTTGGTGCCATTTCCAGGGAAAAAACCACAAGCCTTCTTTGGCAGTCCTTTTCCCCATTTTTTTTAAACAAACACAATTTTTGCTGTATTTTGGCTAATTTCTTGGTCTCCTCCAGGGGAACCCACAAACTATGGGTACCTCTAGAATCCCTAGGATGGTTGGAAAAACGGACGCAAAGTTGGCGTTGATAGCTTATGTGGACAAAAAGTTATGAAGGCCTATGCCTGAAGAACCCCAAATAGCCAAAAAAGGGCTCAGCCCTGGAAAGGGGGTGGGGAGCCTGGGAGGGGGGATGCCGGGGGGGGGGGGGGGTTATGTGAAATTCTGTTGAACATTTACAAGTTCACTTTCCCTCCAACTACTATTTTCCCAACCCTGGAAGAACTTCAACTTCTGCCTTTGTCAGGAGTACATTTCCAACTTTTCTCATTATGGGAAAAGATTAGAGAAGAGCTGGTGAAAATCCTTAAAATGTGCAAGTTGGTAGGTTTTCAGACTCCAAGGCATTCCAACCCTGGAACTATCGCTTACTGCTTCCTCCAGCCCCAGTATGTAGAGCTGTGGATAGGTGGCTAAAAAAGAAAAACGCTATAGTAAGGCTTTGATTCTGCAAGTATTCAAGTCCTACTATAGTTGTAGCCGTGGCAAAATCAAAGAGGCTATTATCAGAGCTCTTACATAAAGAGATTGCTGCCATAATTTGTCACCGCACTACATGGCACCAAAGGGGCAAGTCGATTTTTTTACAGGACAAGTAGATTTAAGAAGCAACCTGTCCCATGGACAAGTAGAGGCTTTATTAAATTCCACACCCCTGAGTTTTCAAACAGACATAGTGTAATACGGATGTTGTTGGCCTGAATCATGGTCATAATTGTAATAAGGAGAGATTATTAAAATATATACAAATATTATAGAAACCTTAATCACAAATAAACCTTTGGCATTAGACTATAATGCTCAAAACAGCCCCTAGAGGGCACCATAACAAAAATATAATTTGTAAGAAACATGGTCATGTAACCATATTGATAACCCCTAGAGGGCATAACCCCATGAAAAAAACAGGCAAAAGTAATGCAGTGTAACCATATACTTAGCCCCTAGAGGGTGTTTTTAGGGCTAGCAGGCCTACTTTAATAATACTACAAACCAGTCCTTTAAAACAAAACTTCTCCCAGCTGTGAAACAAAAGTTCTAGCCATGAGAAAGCTTAAAAGACACTGAATGGATGGAGTGGTTACTGTTTTGTGGGCCCCGTTACCTTGGTGTGGGGACCAAGAGATGACCCAGAGAGAAAGAGTCTGTCATGCTGAACATTTTGGTGGTGGTCCCATTGTCCACAGGTTGAGTTATGAACAAAAATGTTTTGTAAAAGTAATGCCATGCAAAGCATTATGGGTCGAGTTTCCAGAGTGCAGTGAATATTGTAGTATTGGCTCGTCCACTGAGCCGGGCGAGCCGCTTTTGCTTTGAGGACTTCTGTTTTACGTAAAGCATTTACCAATTTCAAGTGTTTTACTGGGAGAGCCACAAGAAATTACTCTGATGAGCTAACTGTGAACAATGTGACCAGCGCTTCAGTACCGCTGATTGAGTTCACGCCGTTGTGCCTGTTTCCGCCATTGTGGCTGTTTGCACTGTGACAGCCATGGCCGCCATGCAGCAGAAATGGGAGACACAAAAGTAAAAATAGTTCACCCACGCTGAAGTATATCGGCAATCGTAAAATAATCCATGTAACAGGGGCAGTCTGCAAAGTGTGATAGAAACAGCCTCAAGGCAAGATAAACGTAAAGCATTTACCAATGACATTAACTGATTTGTAAAAGGCAAGCCCAGGAACAAATAAAAATGATGGGCGTGGTTAACAGGCCACGTTACTTAGAACAGGACAAAGCCCTTGCGCTATCGACCTAAAATTGGGTTACCTCCTTATGTGTGTCATGTGCAGCGATTGGCAGACAGTGTGAGTTAGTGACAGTATTTTGCAAGTGTGTGCCTTGTGCACATACTGTGTCCTTATGAACATGTCTGTGCAGAACTTACTATGGAGAACTGAGAGCCCTGTAGTTTTTTGTTTGAGGCCAGTGAGTTGACTTTTTGAGGACAACTTCCACTGTTTGGAGACCATACAGCACATTTCTAAAAAGTAGGCATATAATAGCGGTTTTCCCCAGAAAAAAAGGTCTGAGCTGGGCACCCTGCACACGTATTATTTGCTTATTCCTGGGATATGTGTTCAGTCAGTGAAGTTCTGGCTTTATATGTATGTGGGGACCAAGGGCTTGCCATATTTTTGTGTGTACGTGCACACATACCTATGCCGCTCAGGGGCCTTCAGTCTTTTTGTGTTGCTGAGGGTCTGCACTCCTGTGGGTATACATCCCAGGACCTTTGGCGGGAGGAAAGGCACATATTTTGATATCAATCTAGGTGTGTGCTGGCGTACAGTTTCTGCGGTCGGGTTGTTTGCCAGTGTGCTCTGAGCCTATGTTCCATTGAGGTTTTGTGGCTGAGTGTGTAGGTGCAAGGGTACTAAAGACAGTATTTTGTCTTCGGCTTTTCACCTAGTGGCTGTGTGCTTATCTTGTTTTTGTTCCCGATCTGTCATTTTCTGACTTTGAGTCGTGCTGTCATTTTCCTTGCCTTACTGAAATATTCCCTATTTCAATGTAATTTACCTGTACCAGTATGAGTATGTTGCCAACACTGTTTGCGAATGGTCTATATAGAAATGCATTTTCTGGCTGTCCCTACACCTGACAGATACCTTTATTTCCACACACTGGCCCTGGTCTGGTCCTGGAGAAAAATAATTGGGACGGGGACGCGAGGTTGCTGCCGTTTCTGCACTGCTGCTTTTCCATAGGTCCATAGGAGCTCAGGACATGGTGAGAGCACATCAAGGTTCGAGGTTAAGGGTAAAGAATGGCCAAGTTTCCGTTTTGAGAATGTGCAGAAAGTGCTATGTTGACTCAGATTCAGAGGGGCAGTCGCATGGGCGTGGGAATCTTCCCCTTGGAGCCACTGCCTTCAACAACTGGAATGATGACAAATAGTAACCCTCCTGTCGCGCACACTCTCTTCACAGACTGAGCCTCACCCCCTTCCTCCCAATTTACCACAGCACAAGCCTCCTCCTTGTTTGACACTATTGAACCTCTCCATTGCACGCCTGAGTTGATTTGTTAAGACGTGCTTATGGGGAGCTGTGTCAGTGTATGTTCGTCCACTTGTATCACTCATTGATTCCTCGCGCTTACGTACTTTTTGGAGGTGTGCGTAATCAATTCCGGTCCCCAGTGTTCCAGAAACCAGGACAGTTTCTTGTTTGTTTTTGTTGGCACGCGTGGTAACCGGTGTTCTGAGCACTCACAATGTGTATAGTCATTCTTTTGGCAAAGAAGATGAAACATTTGTCCTTTGCACAGTTAGGGAGTGGTTTGTGGTATCTCTGGAGGGTGAAGGGTGGGTAGAGTTGAGTATGTTTGCGGGAAAACACATGCTATCAAAGGTTTGTGTGTGACAGTACTGTTTGACTGCACCGCAAAGAAGCCTGACAGATGTATCGTTTTTAGGAACCTGGAAAGACATCTTCTTTGTCATTCAAGTCGCACTTTCAGATGTATGGGCGATAACCCTTGTAAACGCTTGTTTTTAGAGACAGGAAGCAGGCGCCGATGAGACATTCTGGGGTTGTGAATAACTGCATGGCATTTAGTGAGGGATCAGCCACCTGGACGATAGCTTTGTCAGCAGCTTTCATGTGGGTTTGTGTTGATGCTGTTGAAGGAGCTAAGGAACTGGAGCTGCGAGGAAAGTGGGTGATGACAGAGCTGCTGCCTTCCGTTGGCTGCTGGCTTCCAGAATATTAGCTTATTATATAAAAAAATAAGACTACGTTATTTTTTCAGATGTCTACTTTTATTGTCAGCTATCGTACCCGCAAGCGATTTTTTTTTTTTGTTTTGCTGTTTTTTTTCATTGCGAGGTGTAGGCCACTTGGATAGCATTAAAATGACTTAAGTGAGCGGTAGGGCTGTCGAGTAACCAGCTCAGCGATCTTGGACCTAGACACAACGTTATTTGCATGAAAGTCTTGTGCAGTGTTTGGAGAAATGTTCCCGTCGTTGGCACGAGTTTGGAGTAATGTTCCTGTCTTTGGCACGAGCCCTAACAATTTGACACCTATCTCGCTCTTGTTGTAGCTGATGATCTGTAATTCATTTCCTCATTGAGGCAGAGCTGTCCAGAGCTCTGGTGCAATATTTGAAGACCTTGTTGCCCCCCATATTGTTTATCACTTTTGATCTAATAGTCATGTCCAATTCAAATCACTCACTTAGTAGGCCTTTTCTCTTCATTTGGTTGGTCTTGATTTGTGCATGAAACTACGTCCTATTTGGCCCTAGTAAGGATGGAGAACCTACTGCCTCCATATAAGGAGCCCACAAGGAGCAGAAGTACCTAGATCTCAAGAAGGCCTACATAAAGCTCTACTGTAAAGAAATGGCTCCCTGTTGCAGTTACCCCCCACTTTTTGCCTGATACTGATGCTGACTTGACTGAGAAGTGTGCTGGGACCCTGCTAACCAGGCCCCAGCACCAGTGTTCCTTCACCTAAAATGTACCATTGTATCCACAATTGGCACACCCTGGCATTCAGATAAGTCCCTTGTAACTGGTACTTCTAGTACCAAGGGCCCTGATGCCAAGGAAGGTCTCTAAGGGCTGCAGCATGTCTTGTGCCACCCTGGAGACCTCTCACTCAGCACAGACACACTGCTTGCCAGCTTGTGTGTGCTAGTGAGGACAAAACGAGTAAGTCGACATGGCACTCCCCTCAGGGTGCCATGCCAGCCTCTCACTGCCTATGCAGTATAGGTAAGACACCCCTCTAGCAGGCCTTACAGCCCTAAGGCAGGGTGCACTATACCATAGGTGAGGGTACCAGTGCATGAGCATGGTACCCCTACAGTGTCTAAATAAAACCTTGGACATTGTAAGTGCAGGGTAGCCATAAGAGTATATGGTCTGGGAGTCTGTCAAACACGAACTCCACAGCACCATAAAGGCTACACTGAAAACTGGGAAGTTTGGTATCAAACTTCTCAGCACAATAAATGCACACTGATGCCAGTGTACATTTTATTGTAAAATACCCCACAGAGGGCACCTTAGAGGTGCCCCCTGAAACTTAACCGACTATCTGTGTAGGCTGACTAGTTTTAGCAGCCTGCCACACCAGAGACATGTTGCTGGCCCCATGGGGAGAGTGCCTTTGTCACTCTGAGGCCAGTAACAAAGCCTGCACTGGGTGGAGATGCTAACACCTCCCCCAGGCAGGAGCTGTAACACCTGGCGGTGAGCCTCAAAGGCTCACCCCTTTGTCACAGCACCGCAGGACACTCCAGCTAGTGGAGTTGCCCGCCCCCTCCGGCCAGGCCCCACTTTTGGCGGCAAGGCCGGAGAAAATAATGAGAAAAACAAGGAGGAGTCCCTGACCAGTCAGGACAGCCCCTAAGGTGTCCTGAGCTGAAGTGACTCTAACTTTTAGAAATCCTCCATCTTGCAGATGGAGGATTCCCCCAATAGGGTTAGGATTGTGACCCCCTCCCCTTGGGAGGAGGCACAAAGAGGGTGTACCCACCCTCAGGGCTAGTAGCCATTGGCTACTAACCCCCCAGACCTAAACACGCCCTTAAATTTAGTATTTAAGGGCTACCCTGAACCCTAGAAAATTAGATTCCTGCAACTACAAGAAGAAGGACTGCCTAGCTGAAACCCCTGCAGCGGAAGACCAGAAGACGACAACTGCCTTGGCTCCAGAAACTCACCGGCCTGTCTCCTGCCTTCCAAAGATCCTGCTCCAGCGACGCCTTCCAAAGGGACCAGCGACCTCGACATCCTCTGAGGACTGCCCCTGCTTCGAAAAGACAAGAAACTCCCGAGGACAGCGGACCTGCTCCAAGAAAAGCTGCAACTTTGTTTCCAGCAGCTTTAAAGAACTCTGCAAGCTCCCCGCAAGAAGCGTGAGACTTGCAACACTGCACCCGGCGACCCCGACTCGGCTGGTGGAGATCCGACACCTCAGGAGGGACCCCAGGACTACTCTGATACTGTGAGTACCAAAACCTGTCCCCCCTGAGCCCCCACAGCGCAGCCTGCAGAGGGAATCCCGAGGCTTCCCCTGACCGCGACTCTTTGAACCTAAAGTCCCGACGCCTGGGAGAGACCCTGCACCCGCAGCCCCCAGGACCTGAAGGACCGGACTTTCACTGGAGAAGTGACCCCCAGGAGTCCCTCTCCCTTGTCCAAGTGGAGGTTTCCCCGAGGAATCCCCCCCTTGCCTGCCTGCAGCGCTGAAGAGATCCCTAGATCTCGCATTGACTTCCATTACAAACCCGACGCTTGTTTCTACACTGCACCCGGCCGCCCCCGCGCTGCTGAGGGTGAAATTTCTGTGTGGGCTTGTGTCCCCCCCCGGTGCCCTACAAAACCCCCCTGGTCTGCCCTCCGAAGACGCGGGTACTTACCTGCAAGCAGACCGGAACCGGGGCACCCCCTTCTCTCCATTCTAGCCTATGTGTTTTGGGCACCACTTTGAACTCTGCACCTGACCGGCCCTGAGCTGCTGGTGTGGTGACTTTGGGGTTGCTCTGAACCCCCAACGGTGGGCTACCTTGGACCAAGAACTGAACCCTGTAAGTGTCTTACTTACCTGGTAAAACTAACAAATACTTACCTCCCCTAGGAACTGTGAAAATTGCACTAAGTGTCCACTTTTAAAACAGCTATTTGTGAATAACTTGAAAAGTATACATGCAATTTTGATGATTTGAAGTTCCTAAAGTACTTACCTGCAATACCTTTCGAATGAGATATTACATGTAGAATTTGAACCTGTGGTTCTTAAAATAAACTAAGAAAAGATATTTTTCTATATAAAAACCTATTGGCTGGATTTGTCTCTGAGTGTGTGTACCTCATTTATTGTCTATGTGTATGTACAACAAATGCTTAACACTACTCCTTGGATAAGCCTACTGCTCGACCACACTACCACAAAATAGAGCATTAGTATTATCTATTTTTACCACTATTTTACCTCTAAGGGGAACCCTTGGACTCTGTGCATGCTATTCCTTACTTTGAAATAGCACATACAGAGCCAACTTCCTACATTGGTGGATCAGCGGTGGGGTACAAGACTTTGCATTTGCTGGACTACTCAGCCAATACCTGATCACACGACAAATTCCAAAATTGTCATTAGAAATTGATTTTTGCAATTTGAAAAGTTTTCTAAATTCTTAAAAGACCTGCTAGGGCCTTGTGTTAGATCCTGTTTAGCATTTCTTTTAGAGTTTAAAAGTTTGTAAAAGTTTGAATTAGATTCTAGAACCAGTTTTAGTTTCTTAAAAAGTATTCCAACTTTTAGAAGCATAATGTCTAGCACAGATGTGAATGTGGTGGAACTCGACACCACACCTTACCTCCATCTTAAGATGAGAGAGCTAAGGTCACTCTGTAAAATAAAGAAAATAACAATGGGCCCCAAACCTACCAAAATACAGCTCCAGGAGCTTTTGGCAGAGTTTGAAAAGGCCAACCCCTCTGAGGGTGGCAACTCAGAGGAAGAGGATAGTGACTTGGAGGACAATTCCCCCCTACCAGTCCTATCTAGGGAGAACAGGGTCCCTCAAACCCTGACTCCAAAAATAATAGTCAGAGATGCTGGTTCCCTCACAGGAGAGACCAACACCTCTGAAATCACTGAGGATAACCCCAGTGAAGAGGACATCCAGTTAGCCAGGATGGCCAAAAGATTGGCTTTGGAAAAGCAGCTCCTAGCCATAGAAAGGGAAAGAAAAGAGATGGGCCTAGGTCCCATCAATGGTGGCAGCAACTTAAATAGGGTCAGAGATTCTCCTGACATCCTAAAAATCCCCAAAGGGATTGTAACAAAATATGAAGATGGTGATGACATCACCAAATGGTTCACAGCTTTTGAGAGGGCTTGTGTAACCAGAAAAGTAAACAGATCTCACTGGGGTGCTCTCCTTTGGGAAATGTTCACTGGAAAGTGTAGGGATAGACTCCTCACACTCTCTGGAAAAGATGCAGAATCTTATGACCTCATGAAGGGTACCCTGATTGAGGGCTTTGGATTCTCCACTGAGGAGTATAGAATTAGATTCAGGGGGGCTCAAAAATCCTCGAGCCAGACCTGGGTTGATTTTGTAGACTACTCAGTCAAAACACTGGATGGTTGGTTAACTGGAAATGAAGTGTGTAACTATGTTGGGCTTTATAATTTGTTTATGAAAGAACACATTTTAAGTAACTGCTTCAATGAAAAGTTGCATCAGTATCTGGTAGACCTAGGTCCAATTTCTCCCCAAGAATTGGGAAAGAAGGCAGACCACTGGGTCAAGACTAGGGTAACCAAAACTTCCACTGGGGGTGACCAAAAGAAAGGGGTTACAAAAACTCCCCAGGAGAAAGTGGGTGACACTAGAAACAAAGAAAAAGAGTCCTCTGTAGGCCCCCAAAAACCAGAACAGGTGGGTGGGCCCCAAGACACAACCCAAAACAAAGGTGGGTACCAGGGTAAGAACTGGGATGCCACTAAGGCATGGTGCCACAACTGTAAACAGTCTGGGCACCACACCAAGGACGCTTCTTGTCCCAAAAACAAACCCCAGAACAAGATTCCAGGGGTAACCAGTGTAGCCATGGGAGACGACTCCTCAGATGAGGAGGTCTTCATAGCCTTCAACTGGAAACAGGGCCCAACAGGTGAGTTGGAGATTCCAGAGGGAAGTAGACACTTCCACCACCTACTGGTGAATGGAATCCCAACCACTGCCCTGAGAGACACTTGTGCCAGTCACACTATTGTGCATGACAGGCTGGTGCTCTCAAACCAGTACATCCCAGGTGAGACTGCCAGGGTAAGAGTTAGCCTAGACAGGGTCACTAAGAGACCTGTGGCTTTAGTGCCCATAGAAGTGGGTGGCACTCTTAGCTGGAGAAGGGTAGTAGTCAGTACAGACCTCCCCCTTGATTGTCTCCTTGGAAATGACTACCCAGAGGTTAGTCAGAGCCCAAGAGAGGAACTGGTCCAGTGCCAGTCCTCTCCCAAGGATTCTGGAAGTCCTGCCTCTGCAGTAAATGCAAGCAGACCCCAGAAGAAGAAGAAAAGAAAACAGAGTAGGAAGGGTGGACAACCTTTAGCCAAGGTTACAGCAAGCCAAGGAGATTCTGCTCCAGTAGGGGAGAACTCCAAAAATGGCCCTGATAAAGTCCAACCTGACCCACAAGAAGTCCTGGCTAGTCAGGCAACTGTTAAACCTGAGTGGGTGGCTCCTCAGCTAACAGAAGAAAGAGTGGAAGAAGGGTGTTTACTACAAGATGTGGTAACCCCCCACTCTAATACAGCAGACAGGCAACCTGAACCCAAAGAAGCCTGTAACTTAGCCCCTTCCCTTTTAGGTGAAGAGCTAAAGGTGTGGTTCTGGGCACTGACAGCTGTCAGTGGCCTCTGCTGGGTGTTAGCCTTTATGGCTGCACTATCCTTGGCATGGTGGTCTGACCCCATGCCAAATAACAAGTTAGGCCCCCTGACCCTGTTGGTCATGGTGGGGTTACTCCAGCTCTGGGTAACCTCTTTGGGTAAGCTAGGGGTGACCCTGGCTAAGATAAGATTAGCAGAGGTGGATACCTCTGACCTCAAAATAGAGAGAATGGGTGAAGACATAAAAAGCACAGACAAGAGGCAGTTCAGACTAGGTCCTATCACTGTGGAAGTGGGTCAGTTCCCCAGAGGGAATGACCTGAACAGGAGGATGTAAGGCAGAGTAGGCCCTGCAACAAACCAGCCATTTCCTCTACTCTTCCTCGCCTGACAGACTAGGAAGACTCTTCCAGCGTTGGCTGAGTCTCCTGGCCTGTGGGCTGGGGGGGGCTTGTGTAAAGAAATGGCTCCCTGTTGCAGTTACCCCCCACTTTTTGCCTGATACTGATGCTGACTTGACTGAGAAGTGTGCTGGGACCCTGCTAACCAGGCCCCAGCACCAGTGTTCCTTCACCTAAAATGTACCATTGTATCCACAATTGGCACACCCTGGCATTCAGATAAGTCCCTTGTAACTGGTACTTCTAGTACCAAGGGCCCTGATGCCAAGGAAGGTCTCTAAGGGCTGCAGCATGTCTTGTGCCACCCTGGAGACCTCTCACTCAGCACAGACACACTGCTTGCCAGCTTGTGTGTGCTAGTGAGGACAAAACGAGTAAGTCGACATGGCACTCCCCTCAGGGTGCCATGCCAGCCTCTCACTGCCTATGCAGTATAGGTAAGACACCCCTCTAGCAGGCCTTACAGCCCTAAGGCAGGGTGCACTATACCATAGGTGAGGGTACCAGTGCATGAGCATGGTACCCCTACAGTGTCTAAATAAAACCTTGGACATTGTAAGTGCAGGGTAGCCATAAGAGTATATGGTCTGGGAGTCTGTCAAACACGAACTCCACAGCACCATAAAGGCTACACTGAAAACTGGGAAGTTTGGTATCAAACTTCTCAGCACAATAAATGCACACTGATGCCAGTGTACATTTTATTGTAAAATACCCCACAGAGGGCACCTTAGAGGTGCCCCCTGAAACTTAACCGACTATCTGTGTAGGCTGACTAGTTTTAGCAGCCTGCCACACCAGAGACATGTTGCTGGCCCCATGGGGAGAGTGCCTTTGTCACTCTGAGGCCAGTAACAAAGCCTGCACTGGGTGGAGATGCTAACACCTCCCCCAGGCAGGAGCTGTAACACCTGGCGGTGAGCCTCAAAGGCTCACCCCTTTGTCACAGCACCGCAGGACACTCCAGCTAGTGGAGTTGCCCGCCCCCTCCGGCCAGGCCCCACTTTTGGCGGCAAGGCCGGAGAAAATAATGAGAAAAACAAGGAGGAGTCCCTGACCAGTCAGGACAGCCCCTAAGGTGTCCTGAGCTGAAGTGACTCTAACTTTTAGAAATCCTCCATCTTGCAGATGGAGGATTCCCCCAATAGGGTTAGGATTGTGACCCCCTCCCCTTGGGAGGAGGCACAAAGAGGGTGTACCCACCCTCAGGGCTAGTAGCCATTGGCTACTAACCCCCCAGACCTAAACACGCCCTTAAATTTAGTATTTAAGGGCTACCCTGAACCCTAGAAAATTAGATTCCTGCAACTACAAGAAGAAGGACTGCCTAGCTGAAACCCCTGCAGCGGAAGACCAGAAGACGACAACTGCCTTGGCTCCAGAAACTCACCGGCCTGTCTCCTGCCTTCCAAAGATCCTGCTCCAGCGACGCCTTCCAAAGGGACCAGCGACCTC
Source organism: Pleurodeles waltl (assembly GCF_031143425.1). NCBI lineage: Eukaryota > Metazoa > Chordata > Amphibia > Caudata > Salamandridae > Pleurodeles > Pleurodeles waltl. The sequence goes on from NC_090440.1 coordinate 1,696,520,373, forward strand.
GACATCCTCTGAGGACTGCCCCTGCTTCGAAAAGACAAGAAACTCCCGAGGACAGCGGACCTGCTCCAAGAAAAGCTGCAACTTTGTTTCCAGCAGCTTTAAAGAACTCTGCAAGCTCCCCGCAAGAAGCGTGAGACTTGCAACACTGCACCCGGCGACCCCGACTCGGCTGGTGGAGATCCGACACCTCAGGAGGGACCCCAGGACTACTCTGATACTGTGAGTACCAAAACCTGTCCCCCCTGAGCCCCCACAGCGCAGCCTGCAGAGGGAATCCCGAGGCTTCCCCTGACCGCGACTCTTTGAACCTAAAGTCCCGACGCCTGGGAGAGACCCTGCACCCGCAGCCCCCAGGACCTGAAGGACCGGACTTTCACTGGAGAAGTGACCCCCAGGAGTCCCTCTCCCTTGTCCAAGTGGAGGTTTCCCCGAGGAATCCCCCCCTTGCCTGCCTGCAGCGCTGAAGAGATCCCTAGATCTCGCATTGACTTCCATTACAAACCCGACGCTTGTTTCTACACTGCACCCGGCCGCCCCCGCGCTGCTGAGGGTGAAATTTCTGTGTGGGCTTGTGTCCCCCCCGGTGCCCTACAAAACCCCCCTGGTCTGCCCTCCGAAGACGCGGGTACTTACCTGCAAGCAGACCGGAACCGGGGCACCCCCTTCTCTCCATTCTAGCCTATGTGTTTTGGGCACCACTTTGAACTCTGCACCTGACCGGCCCTGAGCTGCTGGTGTGGTGACTTTGGGGTTGCTCTGAACCCCCAACGGTGGGCTACCTTGGACCAAGAACTGAACCCTGTAAGTGTCTTACTTACCTGGTAAAACTAACAAATACTTACCTCCCCTAGGAACTGTGAAAATTGCACTAAGTGTCCACTTTTAAAACAGCTATTTGTGAATAACTTGAAAAGTATACATGCAATTTTGATGATTTGAAGTTCCTAAAGTACTTACCTGCAATACCTTTCGAATGAGATATTACATGTAGAATTTGAACCTGTGGTTCTTAAAATAAACTAAGAAAAGATATTTTTCTATATAAAAACCTATTGGCTGGATTTGTCTCTGAGTGTGTGTACCTCATTTATTGTCTATGTGTATGTACAACAAATGCTTAACACTACTCCTTGGATAAGCCTACTGCTCGACCACACTACCACAAAATAGAGCATTAGTATTATCTATTTTTACCACTATTTTACCTCTAAGGGGAACCCTTGGACTCTGTGCATGCTATTCCTTACTTTGAAATAGCACATACAGAGCCAACTTCCTACATCTACTGACAGGAAAATTGGAACGGAGGGTATCTCAAGGTAATGAGTTTATGTAGTAGTCACGAGATTACACCCTCAGTCAAGCAAGGAAACTATAGTCTTGAGTGTGGATGAGTATGCACAGCGCTATACATCGATACCTTTTGTTCACTCAGCAGTGTCCAAAAGATAAGAGATCATCTTCTGTCGGGCCCATGGCATGTTTATTGGTTTTTTATAAAGCCGCCATGATAAACCTATTTGGACCCAAAGAATTCTTCCTGGATACTGGAGCTTTACGTTGCTGCCCACATACAACTGGTACCATTCTGTAAGTGCTAATCTGCATATTAAAGAAAGGCATGCCTGTTTGAAAGTGTCTGAAGACTAGATTTGCCCCCCTTAAAGGAGGATTTTGACTCAGTCAGAACCATCCTGTCAGCCTGCCTGACCCCAGTGACTGTATAAGCTGGACAATTGAAGACCAGCTGCAGTGAAAGGCTAGCTTGACATACTGAAATGAAAACTGAAATCCAAGTGAGCAACTAAAGAGTAGTAACCTGCGTTTCCTGCCTGTCAGGCACACACTTCACAGACTGAGCCTCCCTCCAACTTATCGCATCACAAGCCACTTCCTTGTTTGTGTGAATTGGCCACTCTTAAAGTTCTCCTTTTACACTCCTGAGTTGACTTGTTAACACGCTTTTGTACAAGTGGTGAGCTGTGTGTGTCTAGGTTTGTTTGTGAACTTGTATCACTCAGATACTATACTGCTTGTGATGATCACTGTGTGTGTATAATGTGTGCCTGAAGGGGGCCCTGTTTGCGTGTCAGTGCATTAGTGTCTTCATATGGTAGGATCCTGGTTGTTTGGAAAGTGTGATTTTGAGTCTATGAAATGTTAGACTTTTTGTTTTGAGTAGTAGAAGATCAGCAGCTGGGACATCTGGACAAAAGTTGTCCAGCATGCTTCGCAGAGCTCGATCAATCAAAGAAGCATTACACACAATAGGATTAGATTTTAGTCCCAGAATGTGCTGCTAATTTCTGGTTTTCTTTGCAAATCCTATGTTTACTTCCAGTGTCGCCCCATAGTAAATAAAAGCCATTTTTTCTTTGATTTTATTGAACCCACGGGCATTAAACGTGATAATTTATTCTGCTCTACTGCATTTGAGTTGTAACCTACCATCTCCTAGAGTAAGTCTTAACCGCCCCCCCCCCCTCTCTAGAGATCATGTGCCAAAAAGGAGAAACTTAGTTATCTGTTTGGAGTGCAGTTGCATTGGTGGGCCTGTTACACCAGTTGTTAACCATAGTATCCAAATGACACACTGCCCAGTAGCGACTGACTGCTTCATTCCTTACATTAGTATGCTTTGAAGTCAATGGGACTGTCTTTGTGTTTCCTAACACTTTGAGTCTGGCTTCTACAAAGTGAGATCTTCGGTGTCCATTACTCTGTGGCAATCGAGGGCCCTAGTGTTTGAGGATAATTGTTGACAAAAAATTGGGAAGACTCTGTACCAGAACTTTAAGTCTGTAATTGAGGGAAGTGGACAAAGATTGGTATAAAATTGGACTGTATAATTGAGGCTGGGCCGTTGTCTAAATTACAGTTTTTATATTGTAGCATTTTTCTTTTCTATTTTAAGTTGAAGATGATTTCTTCTTCACATTATGAAGACAAATTGACTTATTGTCAGGCCCTGGATTTCCTGAATTCCAGCTGAAGGACTTTTGGGGAACCATGGTGAACAAGCTGCTTTAACATGGGTATTCTGCTTACTGGTTTAGGACTTTTCTCTTGCCTTAGCCATGGTAATACTTAAATTTAGTGGACCACACAATTTAAAAAGAAATTACTACGTAATATTCACCCCTAAAATATAGAGGAAAGAGTAGACAGTAATATTGTATATTTGTATGTTTCGCCATAATCTATGTATAGCTGATAAACAGAAGTTCCTAATCAAATTAACATGTCTATTTAGCCAGTAGGTATTTATATTTTGTTCACCGTTTTCTCCGTGGCAGAGAGTTTATCTTTAAGATTTACATAGACTACACAGAGTAAGTCCCTCTATCTAAACAGTCAAAGGCCATAGAAGAGTCAATATATGCTGAATAGACTGGCATCCCAGGTGTCATCACATATTTCTCCAAAATCACCTGCAGAGCAGTGATGTTATCCAAAGTGGAGCTATCTTGTTTAAAACCAGCTTGTTCCCATAGTGTGATACTATTGGTATTCACACATTCTCTAAAAGATCTACCACAGTTTTAGCAAACATTTTTCCAATGGAGTTGAGCAGGATAATCTGCCCATAATTACTAGGGAGGGCAGCAGAGCTCTTCTTATGTAATGGTAAAATAATGCTGCCCCTCCATGAAGTTGGAATACTTTTGGAGCAGTAACAATAGTTAAAAAGGGCGCCAAATAACCTGACCAAAGATCATCTTCCAATCTTATAATTGTGATTGGAATTTGGTCTGAACCCCTGCCTCTGAAAGCTCTCGCTTGAAGGATAATAGCCTTACCCGAGTCTTAGAAGGATCCTCCTGGACTCCTCCATCTGGCAGAGGGATTGCTGCATTCAATACATTTTCTTCACCAAGAGTATTAGAAGCCAAAAATTCGTAATATATGAAGACCAATCTGCACTTGAGAAGGTACCAATTTTAGGGTTAATGCAGCTCCCACGGGCTGTATTAATCATACACCAGAAACGTCTAGAATTTTGCTATGAAGCAACTTCCCGGGGATATATTCAAATCTTATCAGATATGTTTTTTTTGTTTGTTTTTTGGTAGCTTTCCATCTTTAACACCTTATTTTCCTTATATTATAAATGTTTCCTCTCTCTGATCAAAAAGCTAGATATTAATGTCTGTGTAGTTTATTATTCAATTTATTCAAACTAAAGTATTTATAAAAATCTATTAATGAATTCTTCAGTACTGGAGAGGTCCTTTGCTGAGATTGATTCCTTACTGCCTGAATTTGCATAGCCTTCTCAAAATCAGCCACCAAAATGATTGTTTTCTATTGCTATGCTGTAATTCGGTTTTTAGTACATCTTCAATATTATCTTTACTTAAAGCGTTCCAGTGTATTTGTATTACCCGTAAAAATCGAAGGCAGAGACTCTTTAATTTTTAAGTGGATTTTACAGTCTTCAATATTAATGATGGTTCGTGATATGGATCTCCAGATGTCATATTAAATAATTTGGTTGGTGATACTTTCTGTATATCTAATGTTGAAGCAATGTGAATTATCTGAAGTAAATAGTTTAACACCGTTCTCAACAGTGATATTCTTGTCTTTTTTTTCTAATATAAGTGCATCACTTTTTTGACGGTGGTACAGGCTTGTGCATCATTGTGTAATCTGTGAAATACAAGCATGACTAAATTAAAAACACAGTCGATCCTTATTTCTTTGTTTGTTCATAGGATTCGAAAATAGTTCAATCCTTACCTTAGGTTATAATTTCAATTCATTTAGTATGGGTTTAGATCCTGCCCCATGATTGATTTGCTTAATTGTCAGTCTTATTTGCTGCTTATTCGTTAGTGTTTGTAGGTTTTTCTTCTCCTCCTTGTGCTTATTCCTCACCTGGAGCACAGACACATTACTTGTGCCCTTCCACTCCTCTGTTTTCATGTGCTACCTTTTTCTTTTTGTTTAAGCACATTACTCAAATGTATGTGTTTTCCAGCTGTCGTCTTGTGTATTTCTCTCCTTTCGCCGCTCTAGCTTGTGTTGCTCTTTGGCCACCTCTTTGCTTCTTTCCTGCCCTTCTCTGTGATGCCTTTCTTTTTCTTCTTCCCCAGCTCTGCGTTGTGCTCTCTTGTCCGCTTGCTCCCCCTAACATTCCTCTCTCTTGTCCATGTGCTTCCACCTCGTTGCTTTCTCTATTTGCTTCCCTCAGATAACAGTCTCTGTGCTTCATCCCCCACTATTGACCACTGTGTTGCTTTTCTCCTCTCCCCGCCCTCCTGTTGCTTCCTCATATGCCCGCCCTTGGGTGATATAAAATGGATGCGTCTTTTTTTGTTGTTGTTTTTTTTGTGTGGTGTGCACCTACAAAATGACATTGCCGATAGGCATGTAGCCTCTTCTTTTTGAAAAGCCAATTCTTTATGGATTTCACAGTGGGGAGTTTAATGCATTTTTAAATTTCCATTAGACATCGACATATCCACCAATTCTCCTTTTGTGAATGCAAAATATAGGTTATGAAAGTTCTGTTTTTGTGTACTCCATTTTTCGATTTAGGTGCAGAATAAGCTTTGTGAAGTAGAAACTTTGATTTTGTTTTTGCTTCTAATTGTGGGAAAGGCTCATTCTAGGTTATGTTGAATGCTGTTTATGTAGCACCTCCTCAGGAAGCTCCCCCTGTGGAATTGTTCAACTACTTGAAAAATGAAGTATATTACGTTAAAAAATGTTTGACTCTGGAAGGATAGAAAGTTTATTATTGAGACAAAAATATTTTCTTAAACTAACCCTTCAATTAAAATGTACAACAATCTAGACTTACTCTTCCTTAGGAAGACCAGACTTTAATGAGTTGCTCCTCACAACTAATTGTGGACCTACTCATGCTCCACAACTAAATCGTCCTCTAAGATGGACTTGACAGACTAGGTAGAATAGTTGTAGTCCATTCAAGACGCATCGCATATGCCATAATCCCAGCACAACTCTTCTAGTAATTTGAATTGTTGCAAGGTAAGGTGACGATTTCACGTCTAGTTATCCTGAGACACAATTCTATTTACTCCCTTCCAACTTACACAACCAGTTTCATTGCACTTGTTGCTCTTTGCCAACTCCACCTTTTTCATGATTTTAGCATATTATGAAATAACAGTAGGTGCCCCACCAACTACCTTAACCCCTTCCTAGTGGCAAATGTCCTAATGCAACATTGCAAATAACTTAATCACCGCGTGTAGGGAAATGCCTCCCTTGGCATGGTTACCCCCTAACGTTTTGCCTTTTGTTGATGCTAGTTATGATTGAAAGTGTGCTGGGACCCTGCTGTTCAGGCTCCAGCACCAGTGTTCTTTCCCTAAACTGTACAATTGTCACAGCCCTGGCCCACAGATCCTGTGGCCAGGGAAGGTCTCTAAGGGCTGCAGCATGTATTATGCCACCCTGGGGACCCCTCACTCAGAACATGCACACTGCCTCACAGCTTGTGTGTGCTGGTGGGGAGAAACCTACTAAGTCGACATGTGTAGGAGGCTGGCCTGGTTTGTAGTGGTACCAAGGGGTACTTACACTCTGCACCAGGTCCAGTTATCCCTTATTAGTGTAGAAGAGGTGTTGAGCAGCTTAGGCTGATAGAAAAGGGTAGCTTAGCAGAGCAGCTTAGGCTGAACTAGGAGACGTGTGAAGCTCCTACTATACCACTGGTGTCATATGCACAATATCATAAGAGAAAACAATACACAGATATACTAAAAATAAAGGTACTTTATTTTTATGACAATATGCCAAAAGTATCTCAGTGAGTACCCTCAGTATGAGGATAGCAAATATACACAAGATATATGTACACAATACCAAAATGATGCAGTAATAGCAATAGAAAGCAATGCAAGCAATGTACAGTCACAATAGATTGCAATGAGAGCACATAGGTATAGGGGCAACACAAACCATATACTCCAAAAGTGGAATGCGAATAACGTATGGACCCCAAACCTTTGTGAGCTTGTAGAGGGTCGCTGGGACTGTAAGAAAACAGTGAGGGTTAGAAAAATAGCCCACCCCAAGACCCTGAAAAGTAGGTGCAAAGTGCACCTAAGATCCCCAGAGAGCACAGAAGTCGTGATAGGGGAATTCTGCAAGGAAGACCAACACCAGCAATGCAACAACAATGCAACAACAATGGATTTCCAGACGAGAGAACCTGTGAAACAAGGGGACCAAGTCCAAGAGTCACACTCAAGTCGTGAGTGGGCAGATGCCCAAGAAATGCCAGCTGAGGGTGCAAAGAAGCTGCCACCGGATGGTAGAAGCTGTGGATTCTGCAGGAACGAAGAGGACTAGGAACTTCCCCTTTGGAGGATGGATGTCCCACGTCGTGAAGAAGCTTGCAGAGGTGTTTCCGTGCAGAAAGACCGCAAACAAGCCTTGCTAGCTGCAAGGGTCGCGGTTAGGGTTTTTGGATGCTGCTGTGGCCCAGGAGGGACCAGGATGTCGCCAATTGCGTGAGGAGACAGAGGGGGCGCCCAGCAAGACAAGGAGCCTACTCAGAAGCAAGCAGCACCCGCAGAAGTGCCGGAACAGGTACTACGAAGAAGAGTGAACCAGAGCGCACCTGAAGTCACAAAAGAAGGTCCTACGACGCCGGAGGACAACTCAGGAGGTCGTGCACTGCAGGTTAGAGTGTCGGGGACCCAGGCTTGGCTGTGCACAAAGGAAATCCTGGAAGAGTGCACAGGAGCCAGAGCAGCTGCAAATCACGCGGTACCCAGCAATGCAGTCTGGCGTGGGAAGGCAAGGACTTACCTCCACCAAACTTGGACTGAAGAGTCACTGGACTGTGGGAGTCACTTGGACAGAGTTGCTGAGTTCCAGGGACCACGCTAGTCGTGCTGAGAGGGGACCCAGAGGACCGGTGATGCAGTCTTTTGGTGCCTGCGGTTGCAGGGGGAAGATTCCGTCGACCCACGGGAGATTTCTTCAGAGCTTTTAGTGCAGAGAGGAGGCAGACTACCCCCACAGCATGAACCACCAGGAAAACAGTTGAGAAGGCCGCAGCATCAGCGATACAAGGTTTCAGTAGTCGTCTTTGCTACTTTTTTGCGGTTTTGCAGGCGTCCAGAGCAGTCAGCGGTCGATTCCTTGGCAGAAGGTGAAGAGAGAGATGCAGAGGAACTCTGATGAGCTCTTGCATTCGTTATCCGAAGAATTCCCCAAAGCAGAGACCCTAAATAGCCAGAAAAGGAGGTTTGGCTACTTAGGAAGGAGGATAGGCTAGCAACACAGGTAAGAGCCTATCAGAAGGAGTCTCTGACGTCACCTGCTGGCCCTGGCCACTCAGAACAGTCCAGTGTGCCAGCAGCACCTCTGTTTCCAAGATGGCAGAGGTCTGGAGCACACTGGAGGAGCTCTGGGCACCTCCCAGGGGAGGTGCAGGTCAGGGGAGTGGTCACTCCCCTTTCCTTTGTCCAGTTTCGCGCCAGAGCAGGGCTGGGGGATCCCTGAACCGGTGTAGACTGGCTTATGCAGAGATGGGCACCATCTGTGCCCATGAAAGCATTTCCAGAGGCTGGGGAGGCTACTCCTCCCCAGCCCTGACACCTTTTTCCAAAGGGAGAGGGTGTAACACCCTCTCTCTGAGGAAGTCCTTTGTTCTGCCTTCCTGGGCCAAGCCTGGCTGGACCCCAGGAGGGCAGAAACCTGTCTGAGGGGTTGGCAGCAGCAGCAGCTGCAGTGAAACCCCGGAAAAGGTAGTTTGGCAGTACCCGGGTCTGTGCTAGAGACTCGGGGGATCATGGAATTGTCTCCCCAATGCCAGAATGGCATTGGGGTGACAATTCCATGATCTTAGACATGTTACATGGCCATGTTCGGAGTTACCATTGTGACGCTACACATATGTAGTGACATATGTATAGTGCACACGTGTAATGGTGTCCCCGCACTCTCAAAGTCCGGGGAATTTGCCCTGAACAATGTGGGGGCACCTTGGCTAGTGCCAGGGTGCCCACACACTAAGTAACTTAGCACCCAACCCTTACCAGGTAAAGGTTAGACATATAGGTGACTTATAAGTTACTTAAGTGCACTGGTAAATGGCTGTGAAATAACGTGGACGTTATTTCACTCAGGCTGCAATGGCAGGCCTGTGTAAGAATTGTCAGAGCTCCCTATGGGTGGAGCCCATAGAGATCTCCTGGAACCCCAATACCTCAGTACCATATACTAGGGAATTATAAGGGTGTTCCAGTATGCCAATGTAAATTGGTGAAATTGGTCACTAGCCTGTTAGTGACAATTTGTAAAGAGAGAGCATAACCACTGAGGTTCTGGTTAGCAGAGCCTCAGTGAGACAGTTAGGCATCACACAGGGAACACATACATATAGGTCACAAACTTATGAGCACTGGGGTCCTGGCTAGCAGGGTCCCAGTGACACATAACAAACATACTGAAAACATAGGGTTTTCACTATGAGCACTGGGCCCTGGCTAGCAGGATCCCAGTGAGGCAGTGAAAACACCCTGACATACACTCACAAACAGGCCAAAAGTGGGGGTAACAAGGCTAGAAAGAGGCTACTTTCTCACAACATGGCACTCCCTTCAGAGTGCCATGCCCACAACTCACTGCCTGTGGCATAGGTAAGTCACCCCTCTAGCAGGCCTTACAGCCCTAAGGCAGGGTGCACTATACCACAGGTGAGGGCATAGTTGCATGAGCACTATGCCCCTACAGTGTCTAAGCCAAACCTTAGACATTTTAAGTGCAGGATAGCCATAAAGAGTATATGGTCTGGGAGTCTGTCAATTACAAACTCCACAGTTCCATAATGGCTACACTGGAATCTGGGAAGTTTGATATCAAACTTCTCAGCACAATAAATGCACAATGATGCCAGTGTGGAACAAAGCCTGCACTGGGTGGAGGTCCTTCTCACCTCACCCTGCAGGAACTGTAACACCTGGCAGTGAGCCTCAAAGTCTCCTGTCTGTTGTTACAGCACCCCAGGACATCCCAGCTAGTGGAGATGCCCACCCCTCCGGACACAGCCCCCACTTTTGGTGGCAAGGCCGGAGGAGATAATGAGAAAAACAAGGAGGAGTCACCTACCAGTCAGGACAGCCCCTATGGTGCCCTGAGCTGAGGTGACCCCTACCCTTAGAAATCCTCCATATTGAGTTTGGAGGCTTCCCCCAATAGGAATAGGGATGTGCCCCCTCCGTTCAGGGAGGAGGCACAAAGAGGGTGTATCCACACTCAAGGACAGTAGCCATTGGCTACTGCCCCCCTGACCTAAACACACCCCTAAATTTAGTATTTAGGGGTGACCCTGAACCCAGGAAATCAGATTCCTGCAACCTGAAGAAGGAAGGACTGCTGACCTGAAAGCCCTGCAGAGACGACAGAGACACCAACTGACTTGGCCCCAGCCCTGACGGCCTGTCTCCAGACTCAAAGAATCTGCACAGCGACTCATCCAATGGGACCAGTGACCTCTGAGGACTGCCCTGCACCTAAAGGACCAAGAAACTCCTGAGAACAGCGGCAGTGTTCAAAACTCTGCACCCGACGCCCCGGCTCGACTCGAGGACAACCGACACCGCAGAGAGGACTCCTAGGCGACTCCAACAACGTGGACACCCTGAGTCAACCCCCCCTGCACCCCCACAGCGATGCCTGCTGAGAGGATCCAGAGGCTCCCCCCTGACAGCAACTGCCTGGTACCATAGGAACCAGACGCCTGGACCAAGCACTGCACCCACGGCCCCCAGGACCGAGAGGAACCACCTACCAGTAGAGGAGTGACCAGCAGGTGGCCATCATCCTCACTAGTCGGTGGCTGGCCTGATTAAACCTCCCCTGTGCCCTGCCTGCATTGCCTAAGTGACCCCCAGGTCCCTCCATTGCTTTATAAGGCAAACCAGATGCCTACTTTGCCTACTGCACCTAGCTGCCCCTGTGCCGCTGAGGGTGTGTTTTGTGGGCTTGTGGTTCTAAAATAAATTAAGAAAATATATTTTTCTATATAAAACCTTTTGGCCTGGAGTTAAGTCTTTGAGTGTGTGTTCCCCATTTATTGCCTGGGTGTGTACAACAAATGCTTAACACAACCCTCTGATAAGCCTACTGCTCGGCCACACTACCACAAAATAGAGTATTACTATTGTCTAATTTTGCCACTATCAACCTCTAAGGTGAACCTTTGGACTTTGCACACTATCTCTTACTTTGAGATAGTATATACAGAGCCAACTTCCTACACTGCGGATGTTCCAATCTAAATCTGTAGGAAAGTACCATCTTGCCTGGCATGTTACCCCCATTTTTCACTTTATATATGTTGTTTTAGTTGTATGTGTCACTGGGACCCTGCCAGCCAGGGCCCCAGTGCTCATAAGTGTGCCCTGAATGTGTTACCTGTGTTATGACTAACTGTCTCACTGAGGCTCTGCTATCCAGAACCTCAGTGGTTATGCTCTCTCATTTCTTTACAAATTGTCACTAACAGGCTAGTGACCAATTTACATTGGCATACTGGAACACCCTTATAATTCCCTAGTATATGGTACTGAGGTACCCAGGGTATTGGGGTTCCAGGAGATCCCTATGGGCTGCAGCATTTCTTTTGCCACCCATAGGGAGCTATGACAATTCTTACACAGGCCTGCCACTGCACTTAAGTAACTTATAAGTCACCTATATGTCTAACCTTTACCTGGTAAAGGTTGGGTGCTAAGTTACTTAGTGTGTGGGCACCCTGGCACTAGCCAAGGTGCCCCCACATTGTTCAGGGCAAATTCCCCCGACTTTGTGAGTGCGGGGACACCATTACACGCGTGCACTACACATAGGTCAATACCTATGTGTAGCTTCACAATGGTAACTCCGAAAATAGCCATGTAACATGTCTATGATCATGGAATTGCCCCCTCTATGCCATCCTGGCATTGTTGGCACAATCCCATGATCCCACGGGTCTGTAGCACAGACCCGGGTACTGCCAAACTGCCTTTTCAGGGGTTTCACTGCAGCTGCTGCTGCTGCCAACCCCTCAGACAGGTTTCTGCTCTCCTGGGGTCCAGCCAGGCTTGGCCCAGGATGGCAGAACAAAGGACTTCCTCAGAGAGAGGGTGTTACACCCTCACCCTTTGGAAAAAGGTGTTAAGGCAGGGGAGGAGTAGCCTCCCCAGCCTCTGGAAATGCTTTCATTGGCACAGATGGTGCCCATTTCTGCATAAGCCAGTCTACACCGGTTCAGGGACCCCTCAGCCCTGCTCTGGCGCGAAACTGGACAAAGGAAAGGGGAGTGACCACTCCCCTGACCTGCACCTCTCCTGGGAGGTGCCCAGAGCTCCTCCAGTGTGCTCCAGACCTCTGCCATCTTGGAAACAGAGGTGCTGCTGGCACACTGGACTGCTCTGAGTGGCCAGGGCCAGCGTGTGACGTCAGAGACTCCTTCTGATAGGCTCCTTCAGGTGTTGCTAGCCTATCTTCTCTCCTAAGTAGCCAAACCCTCTTTGCTGGCTATTTAGGGTCTCTGCTTTGGGGATTTCTTTAGATAACGAATGCAAGAGCTCATCCGAGTTCCTCTGCATCTCTCTCTTCACCTTCTGCCAAGGAATCGACTGCTGACCGCGCTGGAAGCCTGCAAAACTGCAACAAAGTAGCGAAGATGACTACTGCAACTCTGTAACGCTGATCCTGCCGCCTTCTCGACTGTTTTCCTGGTGGTGCATGCTGTGGGGGTAGTCTGCCTCCTCTCTGCACTAGAAGCTCTGAAGAAATCTCCTGTGGGTCGACGGAATCTTCCCCCTGCAACCGCAAGCACCAAAGAACTGCATCACCGGTCCTCTGGGTCTCCTCTCAGCACGACGAGCGAGGTCCCTTGAATCCAGCAACTCTGTCCAAGTGACTCCCACAGTCCAGTGCCTCATCAGTCCAAGTTTGGTGGAGGTAAGTCCTTGCCTCCCCACGCCAGACTGCATTGTTGGGAACCGCGTGTTTTGCAGCTACTCCGGCTCCTGTGCACTTTCCGAGGGAATCCTTTGTGCACAGCCAGCCAGTTAATCTCCATTGTTATTACCCTTGGATACGAATTGTATGACTGATGACACTCATTCTCTTGGAAAAACTAACACTTTTCTAAAAGTAATGACAAGCAAGAGAATATCTATGCTCAAGACGATGGTACATAACGCAAAATCCACTAAATGGTTTTCTGCAGACTTCAAACGACGAGCATTTGAAGAATGCTGAAAGACCTTGGAGAAAAAATAAAAAAAATAAAACCTTCTTGAAGTGTCTAAACTCAAAAATAAAAAAAAGTACAAAACACTAATCTTAATGCCAAAACTTTATGCTATGGTTGTTGAATCAATGTGACAAAAAACAGGCCTAAAGGTTATTTGAAAGTATTAAGGAATAAACCCAAATTGTCATGCCCAAAGTACTCAAAAGTGATGAATTGGTCGTATTTTTGTCCCAGATGACACAGCCAGGCACCAATTGGAAAACGTCCGCTTAGAGATCTTCTCCGGTTTCAGCTGAGTTAATGAAAATAGCCAGTGGCTTTGATGATGATCACATACCCCTCTAATAGCCAAGGAACCCTTAAATAGGGACCCTTTGAGTACTTGTCTTGTTGAAAGTGGCAGCGTCCCAGACTTCTTGAAAATAGGGCACATTATACAGCTAAAAACGAATTTTAGATCTGAATATCACTAACAACTACCCTATTATCTATGGTGTCTCTTTCAGACAAAAAACAAAAAAAAACAAAAAAAACACACAACTCTTCCTAATCACGTGGTCACATCGTCAGTGATAATCTCCTCTGTGCTCTCCACTTGGAGTTCAGAACAGGCAGAGAACTGGACAGGGAACCTTAATTATTATTGATAGGGTTTCAAGAATCTTTGACCGCTGCTGATTTTGTCTGCTTGTCCTGCAGAGCTTGACACTCCGACCAATAGAGTGAGTATAGAAGGCACTGTATTAAGATTCCATAGAGTAATGCGAACATAAACAATGGGTAAAAATTGGCAGCCCCTATTGAAAGACTTTTAAATGACAAGCAGCGTCCCCTTTGGTTCTGTGCTGTCACCTGTCCTTTGTAATGTATTTAGGTGGAGTCCTCCATGAGCCACTCAATGATCTTGTCATCCCTTTCCACCAGTATGAAGATGATACACAGCCATACCTCAAGCAGGGCACCCTGCATTCTGCCAACGTAAAATCCCAGCTAAATTCTGTTCAAAGATAAACTCCAAACAGGGGTCTTAAATTCAACTCTCTAGAATCAGAGTTTCTCCTTTGACACACAACAAAAAAGGCTAGTGATATATCCCAGAATCAAGTGCCCAGTGATGCAGACATCACCCATAGAACAACTTTATCAACCTAATCTCCACCTCGATGGAACCCTTTACCTCATTGATCACTTTGAAATCCCTGAGTTCTTCAAAAACAAGAAGGTCATTCTCTCCCGTCAATTCAGTGAAGACATTAGTCATATCTTGCTTGGACCGTCGGTGTGCTATACTTACTGGTCTGTCTAAGAACTGTCACGCCCCAGCTGAATTTCATGCCACTACTCGTTTCCTGAACAGAGCTCAGAAATCTTAACTTAGCACCCCTGCTTTCACATCACTCCATTGGCTAGTTAGCAAAGCATGATGGTTACTGAAAACATGCCTTACAAAAGAAGCCCTCCATCTAACATTCCCAAATACCTGACACACAAACTGAGAAACAATGGAGAATCCAGGTCACACAAGAACAAAACACTCATGCTTGATACCCCTCTCAAAGAAACGGAGCATATGGAGCAGAATGTCAGAAAAAGCCCAAATTCTGTATTACCCTACCTGTCCACATCAGCACCCACTTTCACCATCTCAGGATACGTCTAAAACACAAACTTGTAAAGAACACAGTAATGACTGGAAGTGACTGTGTGAGAACTAATCTGTAACCTTTTTGTACAATTTGTTTCACTCTAAAATCTTTACATGTCAGATGGAAGGGCTTGTACTCCTTGAGTGATAGGACAAACTATGTGCTCATAACTGCAAGAAAATCTCTACTCAAAATACAGTCGCTCATCTCACAAGGGGAGATTGAAATGTAGAGATGCTTCTAATGATTTCCTCACAATCTTTTTTTTTTTTTTTTTTTTTTACACTGATTTGCTGTACTTCTGGTTGTGACTACCTCCTTGCAATCTGAGTTTAGACTTGAGTTTTTGACTAGGTGTTAACTTACTGTACGGTTGGCTATAATGAACGTAGACACTGATTCATCGCATGGGTTATTACATGTACATAGTCCATTTGTTTTGTACAATTCTATAAATACTGCCTCAGAACTTTATTTAATACCACTGCTACATAAATCTTCATATACCTTTACTTATTAGAATGTGAACGTCCTATGCCCCCACATTGTAGTTTCATATGTTTAAATAATCAGAGATAGTGTTACTGCAGCAGGGTTGTGGAATTTATTAAAATATCTACTTGTCCAGGGGACAGGTTGCTTCTTAAATCTACTTGTCCCTTTGGTGCCATGTAGTGTGGCGACAAATTATGGCAGCACTCTCGTTATGTAAGAGCTCTGATAATAGCCTCTCTGATTATGCCAGGGCTACAGCCATAGTAGGGCTTGAATACTTGCAGTTTCAATCCCTACTGTAGCCATTTCCTTATTTTGTTGGAGGAAGCAGTAAGCAAAAGTTCCAGGGCTGGAATGCCTTTGAGTCTGCAAACCTACTAACTTGCATGTTTTAAAGATTTTCACCAGCTTCTCTCTAATATTTTCCCATAATAAGAAAGGTTGGAAATTTACTCCTGACAATGGCAGAATTAGAACTTCTTCCAGGGTTGGGAAGAAAGTGGCTGGAGGGAAAATGAACTTGTAAATGCTCAATAGATTTTCACATGAGCAAATCTACACATGCGTATTTGCCCATGCTAAAATACAGTTCACAAATATTTTATAGGGGTACGATTTCCTGGTATACTTCTCACAAAAGCCACTAATTTAAAGACATATTCCATGGGTGCACTTTTGTGACTTTCTTTAAGAATTCGGTCCCTAATTAGGTCTGGCGTTAACAAAGACATTTTGTTTTTATTAAACTTCTATTTCTCTCTCTATCAGCTGGCTTTACTGTGAGTGATTGCATTCTGCTCTTCCACAAGGATCATATTGGCACACAAAGTAGTCAGGGCCTGATAGCTCCCACAACAATAAAGTGTTACAAAAGACATGTCAAAACAAGACACGCTTTGATGAAACTGAAAGACTCATAAAAGAAATGTCGGATTGGTTGGCTTTGTCAGTGTTTGTTTATTTTCATGCTTCCCATAATCGTGTTGAAAATGGTTACACTGATTTTCTATTAGGAATATTTTGGGGAAATACTAGCATGCATCAACACATTTTACTAAATGACACTTCAAAGAAATAGCACCTGAAATTTCATGGTAGCAAAACTTTTTCTCTACTTGCATTTTTTCTGAACATTTCATTTTAAAAGCAAAGACTCTTCTCTCTTGCTTACAAGCTTCTGCAAACATTTGTATCTAATCAGAGAGCATTCTGGGAGCACTATACTTAGCCTCATAGCCTAAATATGTCAAACATGTGTGTACACTTTTTTTTTTTTTTTTGTACTGGAACCAACGTCAGTAGTGAAGTGTGACCATAAAACATTTATTTACAGCGCTCACCCTAATAATGAAGTCTTTCAAATAATGAACCATAAATACAAGTTCGAACAGCTTTAACTTTTGGAAACACATTACCTCAACTGCAGACAGTTCCACTCTCTGTAAACTAGCAGCCAAAGGGTTTGAGCTGTAGAGGGTTGGGCCTACTTGTCCCAAGGACAAAGTAAACATGAAAACTTGTTGCCCTTGACCCCAAACAAATGTCCCGGGCATCGGGCGATAGGACGCTGCAGCTTGCATTAAGATAACCATTATATTGCTTAACACGGCAAATCCTGCAGCCGAGCGTCACAACAGAAGAGCAGATGAACATTTTACCAGCTCAGCCCTAACAAGCTCCAGGTCTGCACCTATGCCACTCAGACCTCTGGAAGGTATTATGTTTTCCAAATTCACAGTAGAGGTAAATGCCCAATTTTTACATTTCCTGCACCTCCCGGCCACCTCAACAAAATGTTGTACTGTCTTCACCCCTTGTTGTTCTTGTACAGTCTTCACCCCTTGTTGTCAGTCTGTGGTCTATACATTTTACATCTTGGTCGGTAGTAATGTCATTCATTATTGTTTCAGTCACCTGTATTTTATTCTCCATATGCTGTAATGAGCTTTCCAGCTTGTGCAGAATAGCTATCATTAACAACTACGCTTGCATGAGTGCCATCATTGGGCTTTCAGGGAGAATGTATTCATTCATTTGGTGGGCACTGTCTGCCCTGGAGCAGCTGCACTACAGCCACACTTACTTTAAACCTCCCAGGCCGATTGACCCCTCACAGAGAATGTGAAAATGGTACAACATCAGATTGGTCTTTCACACCAACCCCTGTGGAACCTTTCTCCCCTCCACATATCGCTGCCACCAACTCAGGACACCTCCCCTGCATCTAGATTATCAATCAACTTCTGTGCGATCACCAGGCTTACTACTATCTTCTTCATAACATAGCTTGTGGCAGGAGCCACACTGGTCGAGTTAGTCCAGTGTTCCAGAAGTAAATAACTTGATAACCCAATAGCAACAGGGCTTGAGATTCTGCAGCATCGTGATATAATCTCAGGCTCTCAGAGCTCCCTACAGGTAACTAACATCTCTACCAACCCCTGGCTGCTGAATTAGGCCATAGTATGATGCATTTCAACCAAATAGTTATACCTTTGATGTTTTCTATAATGTGCCTTATACAGCTATTTGCAACCTGCAGAGGTTGGAGCCTCACTTTACAAAGCATTTATGAATAAACAAAAAAAAAAAAAAAGAGCCAGACGCCAGAATTGGTTAATTAATTTGACGGGGCATCATAGAACAGCAAGGCAAGAAGCTTTTCCTAGTTGTGTTAGGAGTTATTTTGTTGGAGGGTGAAACTGTGCCCAGGGTGCTGCAGGTGAGTGAGACCATGGAAGTCTTAGTCCTAGGTGACCTGGCTCAGGATTTGATTTCTGTAGGCCTGATCCTTTCTAGTGTGCACGGCTTATCCATTGAAGCCCACCGATCACTATTCAATATGACTCACCTCTAACCAGCATAGAAGTCAACTAAGTACAGTGTTAGCATACAATGTTATCATTGCATCTTGACTGATAAACAATAATCCCAGAGGCGCAAAGGCACTCTCTCATGGTATCGGAGGCGACAAGGAAGCCATTCTTTTTTTATGCTATAATGGTGCTGACCTGTAATGCACATAGTACAAACTGAATTATTCCTAGGTGCAGCACCATTCAGAGTGAAGAGCGAGGTTTGAAGACAAATTGAGGATGGATGTTGAGGTATAGCCACTTGGCAATGGGGATCATGGCATTGAGACGGAGCCATTTCTGAAAGCAAGTTACAAGGTGGAGTGCTGATAGATCACTGTCCTTCTGCTAAAGTCTGTCCTAAATAGCCACTAGGTGTAGGATTGTCGTAGAAGTACACGCAGAAGGTTGATATTGACAGGCTTATTAAGGGGGAAATATGCAGCAATCAATTTATTGGAAAATTCACCTATTTCCTCAGATTTAAAGACAGAGTAATTCCACAGAACATCATAAATGGATTCCATCGTCAAAAGGCTGGTGCAACATGCAGAAAAACGTGTAGTATACCATGGGTCATTTCAAAAGCATTTACTCAAAAGACTAAATGGGAAGGCAGTACTGGGAAGTAATATTAGGACTTCACTGTTACCACTATGGTTTGCAGAATGCCTAAAAGTGCGTTTTAGGTAGTCAGGGGTTTCGTTCTAGGTCCACAGGTCAGAATTGCTTAATTTGCTTATGTGTGGAGTTCCACTGTAAAACAAGTTTGGGTATCCATGCATCCTCAGTAAGTAGGAGTCTGCTTTAGAGAAATTAAATAGTAACCTTATCATCTTAGAGGCCAAGTGAGAACTTTGAGGCTAATATGTAATGCAATTGTTTAGACCTTTCTTATAATAAGCATAAGTATCTATGACAGTCATGGTAGCCCTCAAAGGTGCAATAACTGCAAGAGAAAAGAAAGAAATTACTTTGGTTATGCGTCAGATAAAAACCTCTTAGCAACAACAGTGTCAACTCCTCAGAAATAAACCAGGATACACTAAAAAAGTACTACACTTAGATTAATAAAACAAGCTCATTGTATGGCACAGACCTCATTGTAGTTATTCACTGTAGCTATTACATCACTGGTAAAATAAATAAAACAATACAGTACAGGCCTAATAGACTAGCATAATGAAGGCTACCCAAATCTTTGAAGATTGGCCTTTTCACACCCAGAATAAAGGTGAGTATTCCAGAGCGTGACCGTTAAAGGTAGCACTTTGTTCAGCGGGGCTGTTTGTGAAGGTCAACTAGGATCATATGATATTATTCATGAACAAACCATGACAAAGCCAGCAGGTTCTGCAGTGGCTGCCAGCCTTTTGACTTTGTCAGTGTTTGTTTTGCCACAGCTTTTGTAAACCTTTGGGGAAACTGCTGGGCCCTCGTGCATCTAAAAAAACATTGGCTAAAAGCAAAAAAAATCTTGTGGTCTCAAAGTACACATTGCCATAGTAGTTCTTGGTAGTTTTTTTTTTTTTTAATTTATTTTTTTAAATAAACATTCTTTATTGGTTTTCTACTGAAGCGGTGTCAGCGGTGCACATGCCTCGTCTTATGTCACCTTTTTGTATTGGCCCCCTATGTCCGCTTCCCATTCAGTTTATATCTTTGGTTGCCTTGTTGGGATTATCTTGTTTTAGAGCCCTATACATGTAAGTGATGGTATATCATGATGCACCTAGCTGTAATGCCCTACAGTATTCAAGAGAGGAGTGTCATGGATGGCAAACCTGTCCATATTTCCATGGCCTTTCTAGCCAGCTAGGCATGGTGGAGAAGCTGTCCTCGTCCCACCCCAAAGGCATCCTGTGCCTCTTGATGCGAGAAGAACGTATCCCAGGGTATATATTCCCCATGGCTCGCACCCTCCCTCTCTCCACCATGTCATTGACATCACTTCTGTGATGACTCGAAATTGTTGCAGTTCCTGGTAGTTAAAGGGATTACTTTGTGTGTGTGTGTGTGTGTGCGTGTGCTGTTTGGTAAAGGGCACAATGCTGTCACTTAAAGTGAAATTAGCCAATGGAAAGTGGGTTGACGTATTGCCATATGCTGTGTACTGTTGTGATTGAAAGAAAAATGTGAATGCCTCATTGACAGATCAGTGGATAAAGAGGGATAACTGAAGCCTCTTTAAGTATAGCTATGCATATAATTTCAGTAAAATCAAAAGGTCATGGCTTAGACCAAACCTAAAAAGTGGCAGTAGTTAGCCCAACGGAAGTAAAATATTTGCAGCCAGTTAATAATGAGTGGAGCCCGGGCTCATGGGATGGAGAGAAATATAAGTTTATGACCAGGGCAACAAAAATGTCAGGCAGACTGGGAGCCTGGATTCATAGTTATGCTTTCCATACATTGGATTCTGAGGGCTTTTGAGCCGCGTTCTAAAGGGCTAGGGCAAAGGAGGTGTAACAAATCCTACTTCTAGGAGAGGTAAATGGATACATTTGTAGTCCTTTTCGAAGCCTCCTATCTAGACGATGTCAGAAATTGTTTGTTAGTAGGCAGCGGTGTTTTGGGACTCTTCAAAGCTTAGTCTCGATCTTCTAAGAAAAGTAGAAGATGCAGAAGTTCTAGGCCTGGGAGAAACGTTTCTTTCTCACATGTTCCTGTCTGTATCCTCTCCGGCGAATAGGGAAATTGTACATAATGAACATTGTAGGACTGGGGCTGTCTAATTACTCTGACTATTCTGCTTTCATATCAAGTGTCCAGTGCACATGCATATCTGGCGCCAGATGTAGGTCTTTGCTGAAGCTCAGAGTGGAAATATCATAGTTTATCGCAGAGTTCCAGTGCACCGCCTACCACAGATCTTAGGAGCTTTGCTGTCTCGCCTCACATAACCTGTGTTCTTTCGTAGGTTTTTTTCCCAAAATGTTTTTAAAATGTTTTCAAGATAAGCATTCCTATGCCTTTAAAGTTGTTATAAGTCATGTATTAAGTTAAGATAGATTTGAAAAGCGCCAACTAATCTTCGTGGGAGTTGGAGTGCTATACATTATAGAAGCACAGTACAAGCGTCTCGTAGCTCATACCAGGAAAAATTGTAGAATCTCTATTGGATGAATCATGTGAAGGTATGCAGAGAAACTTAGCGGTGAGCTAAGTACAATACCTAAACATAAACGGCCACTTCGAGTGGTGTTGAATTCTGAAGTCTGCAGCCAAATTGAGATAGTCCTCTTGCCAATTTGTGGTAAATTCTTGACTGTTGGTTTATTGTTGAAACACACTCCTGAGCTGATAAAATTGTGCACTTTGCTAGTGCTGCACCTTTGAAATGTTGAATTTGTGGTTTACTGCCTTACCCGTTGGTGAGAATCTGAAACTTGGGTGCGCTTAGCTTTTGAAGTGTAATCTGGCATGGGAAAGCAAAGGCAATCTAAAATATCAGGAATTTTAAAGCAAGCTACTCCCATTTGTAATTCGCGTTTGTGTGATCTAATTTTCCTGAAATTTCACTACTGATCATTCCTTCGCAACGTGACTTATGTAAGACCCATCATGCAATAAGGGAAAAAGTCACTAATGTGCCCAAGATTGTTGAATCTGCTTTGTACAAAATGATGTTTAAAATGATTTGACTAGAACTGAATTAGAATAATTGTTTAGATGAAATTGGCATTTACATCCCTTCAGATCTAGTATTTTGAACTTGTCTCCAATGTGGAAAACCACCAAGTTGGAATTCATACCTAGTTAAATCTTCTGTTAACAAACCATATTGGAAATCATCCATAGTTTAATTCTATGACCACAATGTGGGAATTCATCCTTAGTTTAATTTTCTATATCTCCCCGTGTCATGATACATCACATATTTAGTCTGGGTTATGCATTTTGAGATGAGGGCCTTTCTTCGCAGTGATTTCCTGCAGGCTCACATAGAAGTGGACTTTAGTAATATTTGCAGAACGCTTCCCTCTAAAATATCCTTAACCAATGCCATAACGAGCTACAGATGATTGATGATCGCATGGGACACCACAGATCGGCATTATAGAATAAACTACATTTTAAGAGTCCATTGTTTGGGATGAACAATCTGATCAAGAAAGGAACTGATGCAAGCAGAATTCTGATGTTCCTGCATTTTCTTTGTTTCTAGGCAAGAGTTTGACACAATGCAACACATCAAAGCCTGCAGAAAGGTCTGAATGGCCCACATACTTGCTGTGGTCCAGGTCGGATAGATGCAGTGGTGCTCCACATCTTTGAGGCCAACAAACTGTGCTGATGGTCATCTGCAGGGCGTCTGAACATGACAATCCAACAAAACTTGTGACCAGCAGAATATTTACAATCCATTCGGTCTTAGCTGTTCATTGTCTGCATCCCAGTGATATTGCAGATACTACTTGGTCCCAGGTTTTCCAAACACACACACAAGCCATCACTTTTCCTCACCATGCTGCTTTTAGAACATGCTTCTGAGTGCGTATACTGTATGTCTTTTTTTTTTTTCATTTATTTTTTAGTGGGGCTTACAAGAGGCTTTTCTAAGAGCACGTGTTTTTATTTCTGAGAGTGAGCTTGCAAAAGCGTGCTTCTGAGGATTCATATTTGTGGCTCATTATAGCTTGCCGGTCACTTAAATTGTTAATCGACGATATTTAGAAGAGCAAATGTAGGGCGCTACGTGCACCTCTTGTATCACTGCCAGTGCTACTTCCAGGCACTCAGTTTTATCACCAACGACGCCACTTCTCGTGATTCAAAGCATAGTCCTTGTAGTCATCGTTGGTGCACGAAGTCCGAGTACACATGCTGTATTGATCACTGAAAATGGCTCTTGTGAGCGTGCTTCAAGGCACATATTTATCAGTTGTGGTGCCACTATTTGGAGAGTGTTTTTAGCCATAATCAGGCGCATGCAAACTGTAATAAAGATGCTTTACGCACGATAGCTGTAGTGGTAGGGTTGCCTCTGGTTTCCATGGTTACACCAGGGAGTCGTCCTGCTGTACCTCAGCCAGAATAGCTACTGCCGCCGTTCTGTGGGGACGACGCTGAACAACATCCACAGTTTAGAAGTGCGGAAACCCTGATCATCATCTCACAAGTATTGTGTAGTCATGTATCTTTGTGTTGTTAAAAAGCAAGATGTGTTGTTTATGGCACATTTCGTCGGCTGTGGCAGGTTTAAAATGGTGGCAAGGAAAGGTGCATGTGATCTTCTGCTGTGATATTTGCCTCTCTTACCCTTCTATAGCTGTTGATGCGAGTGGGTTTTAATACTCTTGCGCTACTACTTGAGGTCCCTCCTGTTTCTCCACAGTGCCAGTCCATGGCTGTGAGAATGATTCCTGGATAGATAGCTTCTACTGTTCCGGAGCAGACTGCAGCGTCCTGAGCTCCAGTTGGGGTGGCATAGATTCTAGAGTCCGGTACAGTCTCACATTTTAAATGTTACCTCATTTCTGCTTGATTAAAATATTGACACCGGCCACTGCGACTAAATAACTCAGTTTTTAGTTGTCATTATGTTCTTATGATTGGTGATTCATTTTTGGAATATGTGTTGCTACCCTTAAATCTTGGGTATGCAGTGCAGGCGTTGTTGGTGAATACATTAAATATCCAACATTTCCATTAGTTAGTTCACACTGATTGAAATTATTCCCACATAGGTAAACCACTGGAGGTTGTTAGTTTTATCAGGATTCCTGGCATTTTGCATAGCTCCAAGAGGCAGTTGCAATTTGGTTAGGCCGCACAAGTCAGTTCAATGTCTAATATAAAATCGCAGTGCTCAATCCTAAAGTTGTGACTGCCTACAACCAAATGGCAAAATGAGGCGAGCACATCACTTTCATAGACCACTTGTTGATCCAATTTCAAGCTCAATGTTGAGCTATTCCCATTTCACAGCATTAAAGACGCTAGTCAATCAGATATAATTATCATCCAGTAGTTCAGTACTGTTTATCGTTTTCTTTTATTTATATTCCATTTCAATTGGACCCAGTCAACATTTTGCAAAGTTTTTGAATGTTAGAGTATGCAATTTTTAGGTCAAAGCCTACCAGACAACGCAGCTGTCTAGTTTGCTAAAGACATCTTGGGGACATTCAGAAAGCTTTCTTGAGAATGCATTCCTCCAGTGCTTAAAATTCGCTTTGTGGTTTGTAACTTGCATTTTCTGGCTTTCTATTTACTGTCTTTGTTTGTTTTAGGCTATCCAGGGTGAGTTTGTCTCTCCAATGAGCAAAGCCTTTTAACACCAACTCTTCTTGTATTCTTAAACAAGTGTTCCTTTCTGTAAACAGGCCTGTAAATATTGTTCTTATCTTGTCACATTTGCTGTGCATCGAAGACGGAGGCCAAATGTCAGGCTCTGACTTCCAAGAGAGCTTGGTGTTTTTCTTTCTGTGACTTCAAAATGAGAGTATTTATGTGACAATACTGGGGGTAGGAAATTGTTTTTTTCTAGCCCACGACAACATTCAAATAAACTGTGCAAGTGTTTAGAATATATCATTTTTGTTAATTCTGAAATATGTTGCAAACAAATATTTAAGTATGATCAGAACAAATCATTACACCAGGTGATGCCATTTACACATATCGTTTGTGTGCTGTATAGTTTTATTATAAAAGTATGTCTGTGCAAATGTAATGGTTATTTCAATTGAAAATGTGTTGTCCGTAGGTGCAGTGGGCTGCCACGCCATGCATACTCCACTCTACACCACTCAAATCTGCACCACTCCACTCTGCTGCGCACCACTGCACTCTACTCTGCACCACTCCACTTCATACCTGTCCATGCTACTGCACTCTACTTCACTCTGCACCACTCCACTCTATGCCACTGCACTGTACGCTGCTTCACTCCATGCCTCTCTACTGTGTAGCACTCTACTGTATGGCAATGGACTCTAAGCTACTCTACTGTACACCACTGCACTCTTCGCCACTGCAATCTACACCACTCCAGTCTAGGCCACTTCAATCTACTCTGCACAGCTCCACTCTACGCCACTCTACAACCTTGCACTCTACCCCACTGCACTCCGCCAATCCACTCTACACCAATGCACTTTACTTTGTAACACTCAACTCTACGCCCCTGCACTCTATGCCAATCCACTCTACACCACTCTAATCTACTCTGCACCACTGCACTCTTTGCCATTAGACTGAACACCTCTCTACTTTACACCTCTGCATTCTGTCTTGCACCACTCACTGTACACCATTTCACTATACTCTGAAACAATTTACTCTGCACTCTACTCCAATTTACTCTGTGCCACTCCACTCTGTTCCACTGCACTCTACGCCAATGCATTCTACACAACTGCACTCTACTGTGCACCACTATACTCAGTGCCACTGCTCTCTACGTCACTCTACTCTGCACCACTGCACTCTGTCACTGCACATTGCATCACTCCACTCTGTGCCACTGCTCTCTACTATGCCACACTCTAATCTTTGCCACTGCATTCTATGTTGCTGCTTTGTATGCCATTGAATTCTATCCTGCTGCACCCTACGCCTCTGCACTCTACTTCACTATACTCTGCAACACACTACACCAATGTACTGGACACCCGTCCACTCTGCTCTATACTACTGCCCTCTAGCCTGCACTGCAGCATTCTACTCTGTGCCATAGCACTCCATAAAACTGCATTCTATGCCACTCAGCTCATCACCACTTTAGGCCACTGCACTCAAGGCCAGTGCATTCTACACCACTGCACTATACCTCACTCTACTCTGCAACACTGCTCTCTACTGTACTCTGCACTATTGCATTCTACACCAGTGCACTTTACGCCACTGCACTTTACATCACTGCACTCTAAGCCACCATATTCTGCACCACTCAATGCCACTCTACTCTGCACCACTCTGCCACTGCATTCTCTGCCAATGTACTCTACGCCACTGCACTCTACGATGCAACACTCTAATCTACTCCACTACATTCTGTAATGCTGCATTGTACATGCCAAATTGTATGCTGCTGCACTCTATATCACTGCACTCTGCAACACACTTCGTCGATGCACTTTACACCGGTAAGCTCTACTCTATGCCACTATTCGTGACTCCACTCTGTCTCTCCAGTACACAACACTTTGTCACTCCACTGTAAAACATTCTACTCCACTCTTCGCCATTCCACTCTACGACACTCCATGCCACTCTCCTCTATGCCACTAACTTTTAGCCATGCTTAACAGCAGCCACACTGGTGTACAACATGGATAAAGCATATTGCTAAAGCCAATAGCTCTTGCATAGGCGAAACCTGTTGGCTTTGCCAATACTTGTTATTGTTTCTGTTGTAATGTTGCCAGTTTGAAATCACATATGGCGTTTGGGCTGTATTTAAAAATCCTGTGTGCAAACCGCCAGAATCATAATATTTTCTTAATTTCATTGTATTTCATTTTTAGCTCTTGGCTACCAATCAACTTTTAGCTCCCTGTGGGGAAAATAAGGTTCGATGGCATCTGTCGCTGTAGATACACATGTTGTGCATAGCCCGCCATCTGCTGTTGGGTCGGAGTGTTACAAGTTGTTTTTCTTCGAAGAAGTCTTTCGAGTCACGGGACCGAGGGACTCCTCCTCCTTGTCTCCATTGCGCATGGGCGTCGACTCCATCTTCGATTGTTTTCTTTCCGCCATCGGGTTCGGACGTGTTCCTTTCGCTCCGGGTTTCGGAACGGAAAGTTAGCTAAATATCAGAAAAATTACGTCGGTATTGTTGCGTTCGGGATCGGCTTAGATAGAATCGACACCGAATCGAAGAGTGAAGAGCTCCGGTACCCTTCGGGGTAGTTTTCGATCCCCCGTCGGGGCCTGGTCGGCCCGACCGCGTGTAAAACAACGCTGATGGAACGGACCCCGTTCCGTTTCTGTCCTAAATGCCACAACAAATACCCGTATACACACCAACATTTGGTCTGTAACCTGTGCCTGTCGCCTGAGCACAGTGAAGAGACTTGCGAGGCCTGTTGTGCGTTCCGGTCCCGAAAAACACTCCGTGACCGTCGAGCCAGAAGACTGCAGATGGCGTCCACGCCGACAGCTCACCGAGAGTTCGAGGAACAGGAGGAAGAAGAAACCTTCTCGATCCATGAATCGGACTCCGAGGAATTCGACGACCAAAAAACTGTGAGTAAGACGTCGAAGCCAGCACACAAGAAAAGTGACAAGGCCCAGGGGACGCCACTGCCACCAGGCCATGGCTCGACCCATAAATTCGGTGACCGACCATCGGCACCGAAAAAGGCCGAAATAGTGCCGAGATCGTCCGACTCCGGTCGAGAACCGGCACGCAGCCTTCTCGGGACCGAGAAAGTGCTGCTGAAATAGATCGACGCCGAGATAGCGGAGCCGAAACTGCTCGACGCAGAGACAGCGGCACCGAGGAAGATCGACGCCGAGAGGGTTCGACTCCGAAAAAGAAGAAGGTCACCTCGGAGCAGAAAAAGAGTACAGACAGGGTTTCGGTGCCAAAACGACCCGCAACCGACCCAACTACCGGTTCCTATTCAGAGGAGCAATCATTGTCCTCTCACATGCGAAAGCATAGATTTGAGGAAGAGTTGCAATCCACCGAAGTGGACCACACTCAAAAACGTATTTTTATACAGGAAGGAACAGGGAAAATAAGCACCCTTCCCCCTATTAGGAGAAAAAGGAGACTGGAGTTTCAGTCAGACCAAGCACCACAAACAAAAATGGTGAAAAAGGTAACTCCGCCACCCTCTCCTCCACCTGTAACTAACGTTTCACCGGCACAAACTCCATCACATTCCCCGGCTCACACCACCATGAGCCAAGGGGACCAAGACACTTGGGACTTATACGACGCCCCAGTGTCGGACAACAGTCCAGAGGCGTATCCTACAAAGCCCTCACCACCGGAAGATAGCACAGCATACTCACAAGTGGTGG
This sequence comes from Pleurodeles waltl, assembly GCF_031143425.1. Lineage (NCBI taxonomy): Eukaryota > Metazoa > Chordata > Amphibia > Caudata > Salamandridae > Pleurodeles > Pleurodeles waltl. The sequence continues at coordinate 1,696,548,590 of NC_090440.1, forward strand.
CTAGAGCAGCAGAGTTCCACAACGTGTCCCTACACTCGGAACCAGTCGAGGATGACTTCTTATTCAACACCCTCTCCTCCACCCATAGCTCCTACCAAAGCCTGCCTATGCTCCCAGGAATGCTTCGGCATGCAAAGGAAATCTTCAAGGAGCCGGTCAAGAGTAGAGAAATAACACCAAGAGTGGAAAAGAAATATAAAGCACCTCCCACAGACCCTGTTTTCATCACCTCACAGCTGCCACCAGATTCCGTCGTAGTAGGAGCAGCTCGCAAGAGAGCCAACTCCCACACATCTGGGGATGCACCACCCCCAGATAAAGAGAGCCGCAAGTTCGATGCAGCCGGAAAGAGAGTCGCAGTACAAGCTGCAAACCAGTGGCGCATCGCTAACTCTCAAGCACTACTTGCGCGCTATGACAGAGCCCATTGGGACGAGATGCAACACCTCATTGAGCATCTACCCAAAGAGCTACAAAAAAGGGCGAAACAGGTGGTTGAGGAAGGACAGAACATATCTAATAATCAGATACGCTCCTCTATGGATGCAGCGGACACAGCTGCAAGAACAATTAACACATCTGTGACTATAAGAAGGCATGCATGGCTACGAACGTCTGGTTTTAAACCAGAGATACAGCAGGCAGTGCTCAATATGCCATTCAATGAGAAACAACTGTTCGGACCAGAAGTGGACACGGCAATTGAGAAACTCAAAAAGGACACTGACACTGCTAAAGCCATGGGTGCACTCTACTCCCCGCAGAGCAGAGGCACTTACAGCACCTTCCGCAAGACAACCTTTAGAGGGGGGTTTCGGGGTCAGGCCACACAAGCCAGCACCTCACAGACAACACCGTCCAGCTACCAGGGACAGTACCAGAGGGGAGGCTTTCGGGCCAATACAGAGGACAATTCCCTAGGAATAGGGGAAAATTTCAAAGCCCCAAAACCCCTACAACCAAACAGTGACTCACATGTCACTCATCCCCTCCACACAACACCAGTGGGGGGAAGAATAGGTCAGTATTACCAAGCATGGGAGGAAATAACTACAGACACTTGGGTCTTAGCAATTATCCAACATGGTTATTGCATAGAATTTCTACAAATCCCTCCAAACATACCACCAAAAACACAGAATTTATCAAAACAACATTCAGACCTTCTGGAAATAGAAGTTCAAGCATTATTGCAAAAGAACGCAATAGAACTAGTACCAAGGACACAAATAAACACAGGAGTTTATTCACTGTACTTCCTGATACCAAAAAAGGACAAAACACTGAGACCAATCCTAGACCTCAGAACACTAAACACCTACATCAAATCAGAACACTTTCACATGGTCACGCTACAAGAAGTGTTACCATTGCTAAAGCAACAGGACTACATGACAACCTTAGATCTCAAAGACGCGTATTTCCACATACCAATACATCAGTCGCACAGGAAATACCTCAGGTTTGTATTCAAAGGAATACATTACCAATTCAAAGTATTGCCGTTTGGTTTAACAACCGCACCAAGAGTCTTTTCAAAATGTCTAGCAGAAGTGGCTGCACACATCAGAAGGCAGCAAATACACGTATTCCCGTATCTAGACGACTGGCTAATCAAGACCAACTCACTGACAAGGTGCTCACACCACACAAATCAGGTCATACAAAACCTTTACAAACTCGGTTTCACCATCAACTATGCAAAATCACACATTCTGCCGTGCAAAGTACAACAATACCTAGGAGCCATAATAGACACAACAAAAGGATTAGCCACTCCAAGTCCACAAAGAATTCAAAATTTCAACAAAATCATACAACGCATGTATCCAACACAGAGAATACAGGCAAAAATGATATTACAACTCCTAGGCATGATGTCCTCATGCATAGCCATTGTCCCGAACGCAAGACTGCACATGAGGCCCTTACAACAGTGCCTAGCATCACAATGGTCACAAGCACAGGGTCACCTTCTAGATCTGGTGTTGATAGACCGCCAAACATACCTCTCGCTTCTATGGTGGAACAGTATAAATTTAAACAAAGGGCGGCCTTTCCAAGACCCAGTGCCACAATACGTAATAACAACAGATGCTTCCATGACGGGGTGGGGAGCACACCTCGATCAACACAGCATACAAGGACAATGGGACGTACATCAAACAAAACTGCACATAAATCACCTAGAACTGCTAGCAGTTTTTCAAGCACTAAAAGTATTCCAACCAATCATAACTCACAAATACATTCTTGTCAAAACAGACAACATGACAACAATGTATTATCTAACCAAACAGGGGGGGACACACTCAACGCAGCTGAGCCTTCTAGCACAAAAGATATGGCGATGGGCAATTCACAACCACATTCGCCTAATAGCACAGTTTATTCCAGGGATCCAGAATCAACTTGCAGACAATCTCTCTCTCGAGATCACCAACAAGTCCACGAATGGGAAATTCACCCCCAAATTCTAAACACTTACTTCAAACTCTGGGGAACACCTCAAATAGACTTATTTGCAACAAAAGAGAACGCAAAATGCCAAAACTTCGCATCCAGATACCCACACAGGCAGTCCCAAGGCAATGCCCTATGGATAAACTGGTCAGGGATATTTGCATACGCTTTTCCCCCTCTCCCTCTCCTTCCATATCTAGTAAACAAATTGAGTCAAAACAAACTCAAACTCATACTGATAGCACCAACATGGGCAAGGCAACCCTGGTACACAACACTGCTAGACCTATCAGTAGTACCACACATCAAATTGCCAGATCTGTTAACACAACACAAACAACAGATCAGGCATCCAGATCCAGCATCGCTGAATCTAGCAATCTGGCTCCTGAAATCCTAGAATTCGGACACTTAGACCTTACACAAGAATGTATGGAAGTCATAAAGCAAGCTAGAAGACCATCTACTAGGCACTGCTATGCAAGCAAATGGAAAAGGTTTGTTTGCTACTGCCATCATAATCAAATCCAACCATTACACGCATCTCCAAAGGATGTAGTGGGTTACTTGCTACACTTACAAAAATCAAACCTAGCTTTCTCTTCCATTAAAATACACTTTGCGGCAATATCTGCATACCTGCAGATTACCTATTCAACTTCACTATTTAGGATACCGGTCATTAAAGCATTTATGGAAGGCCTTAAAAGAATTATACCACCAAGGACACCACCCGTTCCTTCATGGAACCTCAATGTTGTCTTAACAAGACTCATGGGTCCACCTTTTGAACCCATGCACTCTTGCGCAATACAGTTCCTAACCTGGAAAGTTGCATTTCTCATCGCCATCACATCTCTACGGAGAGTAAGCGAAATTCAAGCGTTTACAATACAAGAACCTTTTATCCAAATACACAAAAATAAGGTAGTCCTAAGGACCAATTCTAAATTTTTACCAAAGGTTATTTCACCGTTCCACCTAAATCAAACTGTAGAACTACCAGTGTTCTTCCCACAGCCAGATTCCGTAGCTGAGAGGGCACTACATACATTAGATGTCAAAAGAGCACTAATGTACTACATTGACAGAACAAAAAACATCAGAAAGACTAAACAACTATTTATTGCATTCCAAAAACCTCATGCAGGAAACCCAATATCAAAACAAGGTATAGCCAGATGGATAGTTAAGTGCATCCAAATCTGCTACCTTAAAGCAAAAAGACAGCTGCCCATTACACCAAGGGCACACTCGACCAGAAAGAAAGGCGCTACCTTGGCCTTTCTAGGAAATATTCCAATGCACGAAATATGTAAGGCAGCCACATGGTCTACGCCTCACACGTTCACCAAGCACTACTGTGTAGACGTGCTATCCGCACAACAAGCCACAGTAGGTCAAGCCGTGTTAAGAACCTTATTTCAAAATACTTCCACTCCTACAGGCTGAGCCACCGCTTTTGGGGAGATAACTGCTTACTAGTCTATGCACAACATGTGTATCTACAGCGACCGATGCCATCGAACTGAAAATGTCACTTACCCAGTGTACATCTGTTCGTGGCATCAGTCGCTGAAGATTCACATGTGCCCACCCGCCTCCCCGGGAGCCTGTAGCCGTTCGGAAGTTAGCTTAAGCTTTGTACATTTGTAAATATATTATTTAAACCTTAAATAGGTACATACTTATTCTCTCCATTGCATGGGCACTATTACTACAACACAACTCCTACCTCACCCTCTGCGGGGAAAACAATTGAAGATGGAGTCGACGCCCATGCGCAATGGAGACAAGGAAGAGGAGTCCCTCGGTCCCGTGACTCGAAAGACTTCTTTGAAGAAAAACAACTTGTAACACTCCGACCCAACACCAGATGGCGGGCTATGCACAACATGTGAATCTTCAGCGACTGATGCCACAAACAGATGTACACTGGGTAAGTGACATTTTCATTTCTTCTGGACCATACAAAAAACTTACAGTGGGCTTAGATCCCACCCATTGCTTACAACTGCTTGGCTTTCCTGTCACTCATTTGTTTGGCTGCTTGCTTATTTGATGGCATACATTCTTCATATTGTGTTTATCCCTTCCCTGAAGCATATTTCCTTTACCTACTTTTTGATTGACTTGTGTCCTTCCACTGCTCACATTTAGGGAGCTACTTTTATCTTTTTCATTAAACATTCCATTTTTTCTTGTGCTCTCACTTGTGCTACTACCTCTCCCCTTCAATACTATCCCCTTGTTGCTTCTCTTCTAGGCGTTCGCCCATTGTTCCCATATCCCTGTGATCCTTGCAAAAATGCTTTTATTTTTGGATGGTTCCCCTGGAGCCACTTGCTCCTTGGCCACTTCACCATATGAGAAGCAGTTTTGAGCACCTCCATTGCTACCTCATTCCCCACCCACTCCCGTTGCTTTTCCATACCTCCCTTCAGCAGCTTCACCCAAATCCACCCCCACCATCACGGTACTTTAAAAATAATTTGTAATTGATTTTTTTTTTTTTTGCTAGGCTAGAGCTACCATGTGCTGGCGGCCCACTTAGCCTTGCCAACGGAGCTTTTGTACTAAGAGAGTCATTTTCCGTTTGAGCCGATCCAAAAGTGTCACCCGCCAGTTCAGATCAGTAAACAAAAAAACAAAAAAATATGGAGATTGCGTAATTTCATAAGTGCGCACCTGCACGATGTCATATGCTCATATGCATGTGCCAGTGCTGTGCAGTGCGTGCCTACGTCATCACATATGGCCTTTCACCAATGTCTTCACACATGGGCACGCCCACCTGCATCTTCACACACACACACACACACACACACACTCTCTCTCTCTCTCTCTCTCTCCCTCCCTCTCCCCTTCTCTCTCCCTCTCCCTAATGCTTCTCCAGCTGGGGTTGTACTGCTGAGCTTCAAAGGGGAATGGCGTGTACACGCACTACTGGATAGTGGCTCACTGCAGAAGCATTGACCTGGCACTAAAGCACATGAGTGACAAACGATTGTAGACATCTGGCAGTCCCACTTGGGTGATGTAATATGGTAAATGATCTCTCTACCTTTACACATGCTGTGTCTTTAACAGTCTGCTGAGGCTTGCAATTGATACCTTTACATGCCACTCATTAATAGGTCATGAGCTCCTTTCAACCTTATAGTTCTCATGTAGTGTTCAGAGCAAGAGCAGCGAGTAGGAGCTTTGAGATTGCATTACAGTAGGTCAGTCTTAATCATATTGTTAGTACAGTTTTCAGGCGTCCAGTTTAATGTTTTCCTAAAGCATTTGCTCCGATGTGTTGATCTGTTTGGGAGTTCTCTTTGTGGCATTTGGCTACCTCAGCCATCGGGCTGTCACTGAGCAGTATACCTAGAATGTGGTTTACTGGATTCTGCAGATGGAGTTAGTACCAGCCCTTGACTTGTGCTCCTTCACAGCTTGCAGCTTTTGACTTTACAAACAGTATATTAATAATATACCTACTTGTAGAGCATTCAGCCAGCATTCTTTGTCCATTGGTCTGTTATTGTAACATTCAAATTTTTCTTCCACCCACTGCAGCATTCAGCATGGTTCAGCTATTGGTTGACTTCAGTGTGAGTAATTATAATCTTACCTTTCACAAGAAGCACATCTGTATGCACAGTTTTCCCTGAAGTGAAAGGAACCATGATAGCAATGTGTGCTTTTGCTTTTTGTGAAAAAAAAATGTATTTCCTTTTTTATCATTTAAAAAAAATAATTTGTGTAATTGTTTTCTTAAGATTCATGTGGGCCCCACAGCTTCCAAACAATGGTTTGCAAAATCCATGTCAAAATAAAATAATTAGCGACAAAGCCAAAGGGCTGGCAGTCAATGCTAGACCTGTTAGATTTGCCAATGCTTGTTTTGATGTGTGCTGTATTCTATTATTTGGAGTGATTTCTCCAGTTACCACTTAGTAAATACAACTGTGTTGGCAAACTGTAAAACATATCTGCTCCTTTAAAGAAATATTAATATTCTGGGTATTGTCTGCTTCAAGGGTAAGGGATGTCTATAGTGTCACGTTTGATAAATAGCATAGCATCAGATTACTTAAATACATACATTTGAATTTTTGAATTCTGGAAGTTTTCTAGAGCCACGTGAGCCCTTTATACATGCGTAAAACTCTTCATTAACAATTCATGTAGAGGAACTAAGTCTTAGCCTTGAAAGACCACTGGGGTTAGCCTGGATTAATATCTGTGATCCGTCAGCCTGCTTTAACTCCTCTTTAACACTTAACTATGGGAGGATTATCATAGGATGTATTTTCGTTCCTTACAACTAGGCACAGCACCGTGTTGTGTCTTTAGAGCACCTCGCACACGTGCTGGAAACAACATCTTACTTCCTCCTCCTCCTCTGTTCTTTCCTTTCTAGGCCTGCAAGCAGGGGCGTTCTACAGGTTAAAATGTAGGTCTAAATGAATGCACATCAAACTACATGTAAGGCAAGTAACTTCATACCTGTATATTTTGACTACGCCTCAAAGCCTTTAAGATGGTACGCTTTTCCTGTCACCATGTACGTCAAATTACCAACATCATTGTATTGCATTTGTTTGTACTTAAGAATACCAGTCAGTTGTCACTTTAATACACCGATACTAATTGTGTGTACTTTAAAATAACGGCAGAGTTAGATACACATATTTTTTCCGTTACTTTGTAAAACCTTACTACTTACGTTGTCATTGTTATCACGTAGTTTAAAATAACAGTAACAATTCTTCTGAACTGAAAAAAGAAAGTCCAGGTAGTGGTAATCACATAAAACCGTATAACATTTTTATTCAACTCACGATGCCATCGAACATCGTCACAAATATTTCAAGCATGTGCCAACCATACAAGAGAGACACTAGAGATCCAGTCGGAAGTGGTGGGGCAAAAATTGAATCCCCAAGAGAAGGCTGTCAGTATTATTTTAGAAAGCAGAAGTCTATTCACACAAAACCAAATGAGTTTTGTGACTGGGTTATGAGTCAGACAGAGGGACTGATCTGAATCGCTTACATTTCAATAGAGCTTCTGGTATGTTTTTATGCAAAAGAATAATGCACACGTTTAATATCCTGTTTAGGTCGAAGCCTACCAGACAGTGCATCTGTGTGGTTTGTGATCGACATCATGAGGACATTGGGAAAGCTTCCCTGGGAATGCATTCCACCTGTTTAGCGTTGGCTTTGTAACTCGCATTTGCTTGCTTTCTGTTTTCTTGCTGTTTGTTTTAGGCCAGTGGTTCCCACATTTTTTACTCCTGAGGACTCCCCACTAAATCAGTACTGGAAGCCGGGGACCCCCAAGCATTTTATACGATTTAAATTTCAAACATTAAAATCCTAATTCACAAAAAATACACAAACCAGTACACACAAAACAAATACTCAACTTAGTAAAGATCTAATTATTTTATATTGAAAAAATATAAGGTTGGTGCTGCATCTCGGCAACTAACTTTTCAATGTTTGGTTTTATTAAGGAAAGCTGAATCCTCAAGTCAGATTCTACCTTTCCCAAGTGATTTTTATTTTTAAAATACCTAAGATCTGAGAGAACTTTTTCATATAATGTGTGATAGGGAAAGGAAATAAAACCATAAGGGCCTCTCATCTCTCCTTAGTCTCTCTGTCACATGTATTCAATTTGATTTAAAGCACCTCTCATACCATTGTAGGGTGTTGAAACACTTTACAGGGGACTGCAAGATGTAGGATTATCGTCATCTATACTGGTAGACATTTTCTAAGAGTGCTTGGTCTGGAGAAATGCAAACTCAGGATTCAGAACATAGCACAGTGGCTAGCGTATAGCATAATAGTGTATTCCTATGCAAGCAAACCTTTTTAGTAGCATAAGGATAATGAAAGACTTGGGGGGGGGGGGGGAAATAACATAACTTTCGAATTTGTTCCATGTAGTGTTTTGTTTGCAATTCATAACTCGCTGTGCTAGATTATGATTGTAACTTATGAACTGCACAATACCAAAAGAATCTCTGTGACAAAAGCTGTAACCCACTGTGCTATGCACATAATATACTGTTCTTTGCATGATACACGCTCTTTGCAGCAGGCATATTAACATCTGCGGTACCTCTGATAAGTCAAAACTGCCACTAGACAAAACTCCCATCCCTCCAGCAGGTACATTAATAACCAGAGTTATCTTGACACTTTTATTTTTGTCAGCAAGCTTATACAAAACTTTACAGTGCTCTTAAAGCTACTGCACAAATTAATTAAGAGATATAAATGCAAGCACGTGTTTCTGTAGAGGGCCCAGCTGGAGAAGTGTCAGCAGGAATAAGGTGAGAAGAATCGCGTCAAAGGGCACACTGCCACAGAGAAACAGAATATGAAGCACATATGTTACTTGATTCCAGGACAAATAGAAGTTATTTTTTACACAATGAGACTTGTTGGCAGAATTGATTATAGATCGAAGGGAGTCAGCTTCCTTAGTATATGCTTCTTGTTTATGTTTATCTGTACACTAATTTGGTCAAAAGCTTCAATAAAAAAAAAAAAAAAAGATTTTAGAGATTCAATAGTTAAGTCCCAGCAAGAACTTAATAAGTATGGGAAGCACTCTCCTTTCACTTCCCCACCTCACAGATGCTGTGAATATTTCATGCCCGTCTCATGGTTTTTCCCTGTGGTAGATACCTTCCTGCTGGTTCCAGGCATGCAAACCCCCTGGGAATATGTCAAGGACATCTGGGGGTCCAGCTTGAGTTCCTCCCTTCTCTTGCCCAAACCCTATTTACTGTATGCGTCAATTTCTGTAAACAGGCATTTAAAACTTGTTCTTATCTTGCCACATTTGCATTACATTACAAATACAAGGTCAAATGTCAGGCATTCTCTTCCAGGGCGAATGATATTTACTTTTCTTTCTCTGACTTCAAAGTGAGAGGATTTATGTGACAATCATGCTGGCTCCGAGGAAGGGCTGGAGGAAGACTGTACAATGGTATTTTTTTTCTAGCACACAACAAAATGTAATTGTGTGTAACTGAACTGTGCAGATATTTCAGAATTGGAAAAGCCCAAATAAAACAGTTTTTTTTGGTAATTCTTAAGTGTGATGGAAACAAATTGTAAAACTCTCAAAATAAGTCAATGCACTAGATCATGACATTTCTACACATTAAAGTTTGTGCGCTGCATACTTTAAACAGTGAAACTATGTCTGCAAATGCTGTGGTGATTTCAGTTGAAGATGTGTTGTCTGTAAAGGTAGTGTGCTGCCACACCATGCATATTCCACACTACACCACTACACCCTACTCTGGATCACTCTACACCACTGCTCTGTATTCTGCACCACTCAACTTTACACCACACCACTGCACTCTACTGTGCTCCACACTACTCCACTCTACGCCACTGCACTCAACACCACTTCACTTTACGCCTCTGTATTCCATGCCTCTTTACTATACTCTGTACCACTCTACTCTATACCACTCTGCTCTTTGCCACTGCACCCTTTACAACTGTAATCTTGGCCACTGTACTCTTTGCCACTCCATTCTAGGCCACTCCACTCTGCTCAACACTTCACTCTACACCACTGCACTCTGACAGGGTGTTCCACACAACTTCACGCCATTACTCTGCACCACTCTACTCTGTTACTGCACTCTACTCTGCACCACTCCTCTTTACATCACGTCACCTCACTTTACTCTGCACCACTCCATGCCACTTTCTTGTACTCTAAAATAATCTACTGCATGCCACTGCACTCTATGCCACTGAACTCTACTCTGTGCCACTGCACTCTAGGACACTGTACTCTAGGACACTCAACTCTGCGCCACTGCATTCTGACACTGTTCTGCAGTACTGCACTCTGACACTTTTCTGCAACACTGTGGTCCATGCCACTATTCTGCAAAGCTGCATTCTCTGCCACTCTGCAATACTCCACTCTGCAACTACACTCTATGGCACTGTGCTCTACGCCATTCTACTCTGCACCACGGCAGTCTGTGCCACTATACTATACTCTCCACCATTCTGTGCCTCTGCACTCTACACCACTCTACTCTGCACCACTCTGTCACTGCACTCTAAGCCACTCTACTCTGCATCACTCTGTCACTGTACTTTACCCTGCACCACTCCATGCCACCTCCCTCTACTCTGTACCCATCCACTCTATGCCACTTCAGTGTACTTTGAAACACTCTGCTCTATGCTACTCTCCTCTGTGTCACTGCTCTCTGTCACTACAGTCTACTCTGCACCACTGGTGTCTATGCTACTCTATGCCACTGCACTGTACGACACCCTACTCTGCAACACTACACTCTCTGCCAGTGAACTCGACGCCACTCTACTCTGCACCACTGCACTCTGCTGCACTTCACTCTGTGCCATTCCACACCACTATATTGTACTCTGCCCCACTGCAGTCTACGTCACACTAGTCTGCACCTCTCTGTGACTCTGCACTGTGCCATTCTACTCTGAACCACTTTACGCCTCTACACCACTCTACGCCACTGCACTCTGTGCCATTCTACTCTGCACCACTCCATGCCAAAGCACTCCATTCCACTCTACTCTGCACCACTGCAGTCTGCGTCACTGTACTCTATTATGCATCACACTGATCTATGCTACAGCATTCTATTACTTTGCATGCTATGCCATTGAATTCTATGCCGCAACCTTCTATTCCACTGGACTCAACAGTTCTCTATACCACAGCACTCTACCCCAGTCTGCTCTATGCCACTCCACTCCTTCTCACTATGCCATTGCACTCTTCAGCCCTCTACTCTGTGCCACTGCACACTACAGCCTATGCCCCTGCACTCTACACTGATGTACTCTTTGCCACTACACACCACTGCACTCTACGCCACTCTACTCTGCATCCCTACACTCTGCCACTTCACTCTGCAGTACTTCACTCTACGTCACTGCACTGTATGTCACTACGCTCTAAGGCACTATACTCTACACTACTGCATTCTTTGCCTCTGCACTCTATGCCACTCTTCTCTGTGCCACTGCACTCTACTGTGCAACACTCTCTAATCCCAGCCACTACATTCTACGATGCGTTGTACACTACTGAATTCTTGCTGCTGCACTCTATACCTCTGCACTCTACACAACTTCACTCTACACCTATCCACTGTACTCCACGCTACACAAGTGCTTTATGCCACTCCATGACACTCTGTGAACAAATCCACTCTACAACACTCTGTTCCACTCTTTGCCATTCTACTCTACGACACTCCACACCATTCTCCTCTATTTCACTACCCTTTAGCCATGCTGAACAGCAGCCAAGCTGTTCAGTGTGGCAAAGCCAATGGCTTCTGCATAGGTGGAGCCACTGTGGTAAACTTAGTTAGGAACTTTCCAAGGAACCAGGCCTTTCGATGTAGTCCATTCACAAAGTCTAACCATTGTTTAAATTACAAATGACCATGCAAGCACAACTGTTGTTGTGAGTGAGCATTTATAATGAGCAGCGTAAGTGCAGAAATCCATGTACCCAACTGCCGAGCAAGTAGTGAAAGTCTAAACATGCCAAAGTAGAGGTCAATGAGGTGTTGTGCTGTAGCGTAAGTGGTGCAGAAACCTTGAGGATTGCTAGTGGTTTCACCTTGGTACCAGTCAACATCCACTGCAAGAACATATTGAAGGTTTAAGACCCTTCCTTGGTTTACTGAAATACACAAAAACAGTCAAAACAGCAAACCTCAGCCATTCTAGTCCAGTAAATTTAACATGGTTGTTATTCAGATCATGATGGTCCTTTTCTTTCTCAGAAACAAGATCAGGAAAGCCAAAAGGAAGCTACATTTCCTCTCCCAGAATCTGTTAAAAGGGACCTTATGAACAAACTGAGGTCCCAACTTTAAGGCCATCTAACAGAAAACATACAATTATATCTCCAGTACAGAGAAAGAGGGAAACACAAGGTGATAAGCCAAGCTTTCACAAGCACTTAGCAGAAGAGATTGCTGTTAAAAAATACATTTTAGGAAAATGTGTAAGGATGCCAAAAAGGGGGATTCCAAGAAGGCACAATAGATCTTTCAATGAATTTGGTTATGTACCAGCCCTTCATGAGATTGAAAGCATGAGGCTCTACATCCGTCAAACCTCCCAGGGCTCCTTAAAAGCACAAATCACTGACCAATAAATCCCGAGGGCAGAGACAGTCAAACTTTTGTCAAAGCCACCCAAAATCAATTGTAAAACTATTGCCATCCCAGGGATAAATGCTTACCCAGTAATTGTCATAAGCTTTCAAAGTGGAATTTCTACAAGAATTTGGAACTCTAGAAGCAACTGCAATACAAAAACCAAACGTCTGAAGACTTAATCTCTCAAAACCCAAGCTGACCTGAGCCTCTGGAGTGGAGCTATCAGAAGAGAAGGAACCCATAAAAGGGGATGGTACCACTGGAAGATCCCACTCTCTTTCTCTGATATCTATCTGAATAGAGGAAAACCTGCTAGCTTGAGCTGAAGACGGAGATGAAGACATACGCAAAATAAGACCTGTTGGATCAGAGGAACTGGAGTAAAATCATAAAAGTGGCCCTCTGACATTGACAGGCAAAAGCATCTAGTATGCAGATTTTTGGGTCCTAAAAATGGGCATAGTACAGTAGTAACAAGACATTGTGCTCGGAGGCAAAGAGGGCCCACTTCAGAATAACCAAACCTCAAGCATAAGTCAGAGAACAGTCGTTGTATAAACATAACTCCAGAGTTGTGGTAAAGGGACAGCTAAAGGAATTCCCCTGACATTTGTTGACGTGACTGGTCAAGAGACCCATAACATGAGCCTCTGCCACCGGCCTGTTGTGGAAGAAAGACAGACTAGACTTCTGGACCATCGTGCTATACAAATGGTTGATGTAAGTTTGCATTGTTTTATTGCCTGTCTAGATTACAATTGGGGAACCAAAAGATGGGTCTGAGGTTTCTGTTACACCTGCTAGATTGCTGCGGATCCCTCCCCTCCAGTTGGAAGAATGGTGAGCTTCCGAAAGAGACGTCCTAGGGCTGATACATTTCCACAGTTGGTGCTTCTGCCTCGGACACTGGCATTGGTGATAAATATCATATGAGGGGGTTATGTTTCAGTAAGCATTTGGGAGTTCATCACCAGTCCATCTTTTACTGAATATCTGGAAGGAATGGAATGGGATCCCTCAGACTGCCATGCAAGGAAGACCAAAATCTGAGGATATGGCTAACCAAAATGCCAGATGTAGGCACGACCGCTGAACTATAAATGACACTGCTGTCATATCACCCTACAGTTGAATTCATCAGTGGGCATGAGCTTCAGACTTAGTGGCTAGACACCGAAGATGTTATTTCGGTTTTGAAACGCTATCCAGTGAAAGAAAAACACTGCCAGGTCCATCCTTAACCATGCCCCAATCGAAATTAGTAAGAATCTGTGCTCCTGTAAGAGACTGCATACTCTTTGTCTATCAGCTTCTATCCCGTGGGAACACATGAACTAACCAGTCATCCTAGTAAGGATATTACATCCAGCCTTTGTTGTGCAGCATTAACACTAGAAGAGGCAGCACTATCATGAATACCGTGGTTGGGGGGAGTGGCTTGAATCTGAAAGAGTGAGATTCAGATTGATACTGTTGATTCTAAATGGCAAAACTTAGAAATTGCTGGTTAATAAGATGTCAGATTATGTAGCTATGCATCCAGAAGATCCAGAGATGCCCTGAAATGCCCTGAGTTGAGATATCTGATAGAGACTTCTAGTTGCAGATTCCTTACCTTAGAATTTCCCCCCCGGTGTCGACTGGATCTGGAGATTTTTCTTCGAGAAGTACCCTTGCGTGTCGGTTGACTCTGCGGACATTGTAGTTGCCATGATAACTTCGGAAGTAGTACATAGACGCAGCCTCGGTGCAGGGACGTCAATTCTTTTCTTTCCATGCCACGCGCTGATCCAGAGAGAGCTACCCTAGTGTCTTTTTGACAGATTTCAACCGTTTTGTCGAGTTTTCAAGTGAGATCCGCATTGGGTTTGTCTGTGGTGTCTGGAGCGCTACTACGATCCAAAGTTGTGCTCCGAGTGCCAGGCCATGCACCTGAAGGCCTTGAGGGAGCGGTCCCTCAAGCTCATGGCGGCCCGGTGCTCAGCTCCGCGTAGGTCCTGGTCTTGCTCGAGAAGAAAGGTCTTGAGACCGTTCGTGGAGCCACCACCACTCGTCTTCCTCAAAATCTTCGGGTGCAGGTAAGAAGAAGTTGAAGCGGTCTCATCGCACTTCGACTTCGCCCAGTCGCCTGGCTGACTCTAAGTCGGAGCAGCGTCGGCCGCCGCCACCTCTGTCTTCAATGGGGCCTACTCACCCCAGGTCGGATTTGGACCCTTTTTCCTATGGGTACAAATTCGGGGAAGGATTGGAGGGGTCCCTGGACCCTTATGAATACCAGGATGACCCATCTTTGGACTGGGCAGAGGAATTGGGCGACGCCAGTGGACTGGACACTTCTCCAGATGCTAGCATGCTGTCTCCTCCTACCGTGGCTATGGCGGAGGGAGCGACTTATGGGATGGTGGTCAGTAGGGCGGCCGATGTTCTTGGCCTTGAGCTACCTACTGTTCAGGTCTGGTCCAACCTCCTAACGGAGGTGCTTCAGCCAGGGGCTTCCACATCTGAGCCCCTTTTACCTTTCAATGAAGCCCTCACCTTTTGGGTACTTGGTCCAAACCCAACACAGGGGCTCCTGTGAATAGGACTATCATAAGATGCCATCGGCCCGCTCCGAGCGACCCTAGATTCCTGTCCCAACACCCCATGCCTGAGATTCTTGTCATCCAGGCTTCCTCTTCCTCAGGTGCATTCCCTTACGCACCCCTGGATAGGGAATCAAAAAGGCTGGAACAATTTAGGAAGAAGTTGTTTTCTTCCTCTGGTCTTGTGCAGTGGTCTGTGAGCACCCCATGCCTTTTGGGCCGCTATACCCACTCTCTCTGGGATACGGTTGCGCAAGTCCTGCTGCAGATACCGGAGGAGGCCCATGCTATCGTCTCCCAAGCTGTCAACGATGGGAGAGAAGCGGCGAAGTTCAGAATCCGATGTGGGCTGGACACAACCGACTCTATGGGCAGATCGGTTGCTACAACAGTGGCCTTGAGATGCCATGCCTGGTTGCGTACTTCTGGTTTTTCTGGAGATGTCCAACAGTCTCTCATGGACATGGCCTTTGATGGGTCCTGTCTCTTTGCAGACAAAGCGGACTCTGCCTTGGAGAGATTCAAGGATTTGTGGGCTATGGCTCGGACCCTCGGTCTTTCCGCTGCCCCTAACCCGCAGTCGTCCACTTTTTGCCCCTTTCATGGCCACGGAAAGGGATCCCTGTCACGTCCCCCGCCCAGCCACCGTGCTACCCATGCTGTTCAGCCACTGTGTGGCTGGGGACTCAGAATCCCACATGGACGTGGGACAGGGAACCAGAGGTCTGCCCAGTCCACCTCTGCCCCCGCTGTAGCCTCCAAACCTTCCTAATCCGTCCTCTCACTCCCATCCAGTTGGCGGCAGGATTCGCCGTCATCTGCCCTACTTGGAATCCATCACTACAGACAGGTGGGTTTTGTAGATCGTTTGAAAGGGCTACTCCCTCCCTTTCGAATCCACCCCTCAGCCAACTCCCAGAGGATCACTTGGCACTTCTCCGTCAGGAAGTTGCGGCTCCCTTGGGCAAGGGAGCTCTAAAAAGGTCCGTGTGCCAGAATTAGGTTGTGGTCGTTATTCCCGCTTCTTTCTGGTGCCGAAAAAGGACAAGGGCTTACGTCTTATCCTAGAACTTGGGGACTTCGACTAATTCCTCAAGAAGGAGAAATTCGAAATCTTCACCCTGGCTCACGTTCTATCTTCCTTGGACACAGGAGACTGGATGGTAGTGTTGGACTTGCAGGCTGCTTATTTTCACATCCCCATCCTGCCTGCTCATAGATGTTACCTACGATTTGTGGTAGGTCACAAGCACTGTCAGTTTACTGTGCTCCCCTTCGGCCTTACCAGCGCCCCTCGGGTGTTCACGAAAGTGATGGTGGTGGTTGCAGCTCATCTGCACAGGTTAGGGGTCTCAGTCTTCCCCTACCTCGACGACTGGCTGTTGAAGGCGGACTCACCCCAGAAAGTCATCTCCCACCTTCCTACTATGTTAAGCCTCCTGCACACACTGGGGTTCACTATAAACGTGCCAAAGTCACACATGACTCCCTCTCAGATGCTCCCTTTCATCAGAGCTGTTCTGGACACAGTGCAGTTTTGGGCTTATCCTCCCGAAAAGCGAGTCAGAGATATTCAGGCTATGATTCCGATCTTTCAGCCTCTGTCTTGGGTTTCTGTGAGACTGACTCTGAGGCTGCTGGGCCTCATGGCCTCCTGCATCCTGCTAGTGACACATGCCGGATGGCATATGTTGGCTCTGCAGTGGGACTTGAAGTTCCAGTGGGCGCAGCATCAGGGGAATCTCTTCAACATGGTCCAGATCTTGGAGGGCACTGCGAAAGGCCTGCAGTGGTGGCTTTCGAATCCGCATTGGGTCCACAGCAGATCCTGCTCCCTTCACCAGCCAGATGTATTTATAGTGACAGATGCGTCGCTTCTGGGTTGGGGTGGCCAATTGGGAGAAGCGGAGATCAGAGGCCTCTGGTCTCGGCCGGAGTCTGCGCTCCATATCAGTCTTCTGGCGCTCCGGGTGATCAGGCTTGCGTTGAAAGCATTTCTTCCCTCTCTCAAAGGGAAGGTAGTGCAGACAATACTACCGCCATGTGGTACTGCAACATAAAGGGCGGAGCAGGGTCCTGGACCCTTTGACAGGAGGCACTACTTCTCTGGACATGGCTGGATCATCAGGGCATTACCTTGGTGGTTCAACACCTGGTGGGTTCTCTCAACCCCAGAGCAGACTAACTCAGCCGTCGATGCACAGCCGACTACGAGTGGT
This sequence comes from Pleurodeles waltl, assembly GCF_031143425.1. Taxonomy (NCBI): domain Eukaryota; kingdom Metazoa; phylum Chordata; class Amphibia; order Caudata; family Salamandridae; genus Pleurodeles; species Pleurodeles waltl. Next base: position 1,696,566,067 of record NC_090440.1, read on the forward strand.
GTCTCCATCCAGAGGTGTTGCATGGTCTCTTTCAGCAGTGGGGCGAGCCTTGGTTTGATGTGATCGCCTCCCCAGAGAGCGCGCAATGTCAGCTGTTTTGCGCTTTGGAGTTTCCAAGGCGGCACTCGCTCGGAGACGCTTTTCGTCTGGAAACGGTATACGCCTGTCGTTGGCATAAATTTGTGGCATGGTGCACCAACAAATCTGTTGATCCCCCTCTCTGCCCATCTATCTGAGGTTCTTTTGTTCATTCTTTCTTTGGCCCAGCAGGGCTCTGCTTTGGGCCCCCTTAAATGGTATTTATCTGCCATTTCGACCCTTCTTAGGTTACCTGATCAGCCCTCACTCTTTAAATCTCCTATTGTGAGTAGATTCCTAAAAGGTCTCACCCATTTATTTCCTCCCACTCCATTTATCAATCCTCAGTGGAACCTTAATCTTATCCTTACTTATTTAATGTGTACTCCCTTTGGGCTGATGCACAACTGTCCCTTACAGCCCCTCACCTTCAAAACTGTATTTTTTGTTGCCATCACTTCTGCTCCCAGGGTGAGTGAGCTTCAGGCCCATTTGTCCAAACTGCAATACTTGTCTGTGCACCCTGACAATGTGGTGTTGCATACTAAGGCTTCCTTCTTCCAAAGGTGGTTACTCCTTTTCATGTAGGTCAGTCCATCACCCTGCCTACTTTTTATGCACCCCTACATCCTTCCCATAAGGAGGAGAGACTCCACCGTCTGAACCCAAAAAGAGCATTGGCGTTCTTAATCGTACTAAAGATTTCCGGGTGGTCGATCACCTCTTTGTTGGGTATGTGGGTGCGAAGAATGGGAAGGCGGTGCAAAAACGTACCATCTCTCGATGGGTACTTCTTTGCATCAAGATGTGCTACGCTTTGGCCAAGAAACAACCCCCTGAGGGCTTGCTTGCTCATTCCACCAGAGCAACTGCTGCCTCCACTGCGTTAGCACGTGGAGTTCCTGTCCTGGATATCTGCCAGGCAGCTAAGTGGGCGTCCCTGCCCACATTTGCTAAACACTACTGCCTGGACAGTCGGGTCTGTCGGGACAGCTACTTTGGTCATTTGGTCCTGCAGGACTTTCCAGTATGATCTTGATTCGCAGCCCACCACCGAGGATGGTATTGCTTCGGTATCTATTCTAAGGTAAGGAATCTGCAACTAGAAGTCTCTATCAGATGTACAAGTTACTTACCTTTGGTAGCGAAATATCTGGTAGAGACATATTCTAGCTGCAGATTCCTTACCGACCTACCCATCCTCCCCACCCATCCACCCCACTTGCGAACTGATTTCCAGGGACAAGGATTCCCCCGTTCAGGTCCTTAGCTCTGGCGCACCAATCTCAGTGTTCTTAGCAGCTCTGCACTTTGGTGTAGAAAGTCGTTAAAAGAAACTGATGTCACTGCACTGAGGTGTTGTCTATGCACTATTCCTGACGTCATCACGGTGACTATGACGCCAACAACGCCCGCGGAGTCGACCGACGCGCAAGGGTATCGCTCGAAGAAAAATCTCCATATCCACTCTGACGCCTGGGGAAAATTCTAAGGTAAGGAATCTGCAACTAGAATATGTCTCTACCAGATATTTCGCTACCGAAGGGGATTGACAGAGCGAACGGTGAGAGGAGGCAGCGAACGCTCAGACGCAGACACAGGGGAACGCTCAGACGCAGGTGCCGGGTGGCTCGCGTCTGAGTGCAGCGCGGCGCGGCGCGGAATACGAACACTGCCGCCGCCACCGCTACGGCTATGGCCGCTTTTGGGGGCTCGAGGGCCCGTGGGGAACTTTCGCCGGGGATTCTCGCCGGGTGGTTCAAGGTGCGGAGCTTGGAGCTGGTTTGAGCGGCTCCTCACCTGCCACCAGTCACCACTGTAGGGCTCCTCACGCAGTCAGCGGCTCCTCATCAGCGCGAGATTCTCCGGCACGCCTCTGCTGCTGCATCACACACCCCGGGCCCGGAGACAGCCCGGAGACAGGTGAGGGGGTCACCGCAGGGAGCCCTGAGACCGGCGGAGGGGCGACCCCCCGGGGGGGACAGAGAGCGGTCAAGGGGCAAGCCCGAGGGGCGAGCCCGGGTGAGGCAGAGGTCCCTCAGGACCCGGTGTCAGGCTGAGGACGACGCAGAGAGCTTGGGGGGACTCCTCGAGAGGTGACCCGACCCCCCGGTAGGCCCCTCTGACACCCGGGCGGACTGAGACCCTTGGAGGAGAGCCGAGAGCGCCCCCGGAGAGACCGCTGACCGGCAGGCCCGCTGTGTGCAGGGGGCAGCCAGTGACCTGCGCCCTCCATCGAGATCTCCACGGACCTCAAGGGTGCCATATCAGACCCCATCGCATACTCCTTCACCTAAAGGGACCATAGGAGCCAGCGACCCGAGCACCGGAGACTGACTGTGGCACCAGAGAGAGGTCCTGGCGACTGACCCCTCACCACAGTCTGACCCAGGGTGCCAGAGACCGACCCCGGGCACAGGGCACAGGGCACCAGAGAGAGGCCCAGGAGACCGACCCCGGCCACCAGAGACTGACCTCCAGGCACTACAACCTGACCTCGGGTACCAGAGAGAGGCCACAGAGACCACAGCGACTGACCCCGGTGGCCAGAGAGAGAGAGATCGGGTACCAGAGACTGACCCTGAGCACCTGAGACAGGACCCACACAAGAGGCAGACCCCGGGCACCGGAAACAACCAGCCGTGCACCCCCGCAGGTCACAGGGCTGCCGGTTCGGACCGCCACCGCCACTGCTGTTGTAGGCTGCCTGCAAAGACACGCTCGGAGGACTACAACACCCAGAATTCTCTGGGTTTCCTGTGCGCCAAGTGGCGCGAAAGTGCTGTTACGCCCCCCGGGCCCCTTAATTGCAACAGGGTACACCGCAGCGCGGGACGCGCGCGGGCGGCGCCGGGCAAGGGGCGCCCCTCTGTGACCCTCAGAGGCCTGTAGAGACTGGACTGGGCACGGGACTCTGCATAAACTGTTAATTAGTTGTATTACATCTTGATTACGCGGTTTTGTGTTTTGTATTGCTGAACTATAGCTGGTGGTACTTACTGCTACCAACCTATGATGGCTAACTGTAATAACTCCACCAAAAATCTAGGGGCTACTACGCTTGATAACTACCTGGTTAAGGTGGTTAAAAAGATTAATAGCGATCGCAGAGTCTCCCTAGGGAAAGGAGGTTCCCCCGTTCAGACACACTCTAGTTCCTCCCCATATATAGTGTCTACCTTTGAGGATCTGGGCGCCAACACTGATAAGGATATGGACATGATACTAACTGAGGCACAGATATATTCTAATCCCTTAGACTCAATGGGTATAATTGCCGAGAGCCCATCTAGCCCCGTGGTTATGGCAGAGACTCCCCCCCAACCAGCAAGAGCAGTTAGGGCTTGTAGAAAATCATTGGGCAAAAGAGGAGTGGGGAAGGTCAGCAATTCTCGGAAGTCCCTCGAAGCAAAAACCCATACTATTAAAACAAAGGGATTAGACGGGGGATCTGATAAGCCAGTGGGTTGCTGTCATAACAGGCAGTATATAGAAAATATACTGGCAACAGTAGAGGATAAGTTAGCGACAAAAATGGCTGAAATTTTTAGTACATTATTGTCGAAAATTGAAGTACTTACCCATGAGGTTCATAGTCTGAGGGTACAAGCAACATCGACACCAGCAGATGTATTAACGGTACCTCTAGATTTACCATCTGGAAATTGTGTTGAGCAGGCAATACTAGCGGATAGCAGTTTAAGACATAAAGCCCCATGTAACAAAACAAGTTTGGAGGCGGAGCCCACTATACCTAGGGAACCCGAAGTGATTCGAGGGTCACTAGAGGGTAGGCCTCAACCAACTCGAGTCCATAAGGAAGCAAGAGAGTACAACAATAATTATAATGTTAGGATTGATCTCCCTCCGGAGGCCGCTCCATTTGTATGCATATTGTCAGGAGTCCCAGAACTTAGTTCAGGTAAAAAAGAAGGTTACAATGACTTAAAAAATAAAGTAGCCTTCTGGCTTACTAAGAATAGACCCCTCCCCCCTACCATTGATGGTAAAATCTTAAATGTGAGAAGGGTGGGTTGGCTTGGCCACATGATTAAAGATATTCCAGGTGATTTGGTTATAGTTAATTTTAGAAGTACAAATGTGGTCCCATTTTTGAGAGGCTGGTGCCCGCAACTTGCTGATTGACCAATAGTTACGTGGGAACTCCCAGATTTTTATCCTACGGTGTATCCCGAGGTGAAGGTGCCCTCCCAGTCTATCAAAAATGTTATTAACCCTCCCAGGGGTTGGTTCGCACCAGAAAGTATTGAACCCTTGATTACTGCCGGGAGATATGGGCCGTTATCCTGCCTAGATGAGAATGATTGACTCATTGGTAGAGAAGAAATAGTTAAATTAACTTTATTGAAATCCCCCCACATTGAAGATATAAGTTGGAAGGCTATTGCCACAGATCAAAGTAATAATCCTGACATCATCCCTGTTGGTACTTTGTCTGCATTACCCAATTTTAGTACGGACTCACCCTCTGCTTTAGCTGAGCCTGTTGATATGCTATCAAGGTATATATCCTGGAATATAGCCGGTCTGGAGTCCAGCCAGTGTATTCCTGATTGGAGGGACTTCATAGATCAGGGCGATATAATTGCATTCCAGGAAACATGGGCTATCACACCGATATTTCGGGTGGGGTATCTGAACTTTAGCAAGCCAGCAATTAGAGGCCAGAAAGGGCGTCCTGTTGGAGGTCTTACAATTTGGGTCCGCCAAAGTGCGGGTGTAAGAGTTGAAGAAGTGACAATTGATAGTCCAGACATAATTGCCTTAAAGATAAAGTCCAACCAAGGTACAAATATCCTGTTGGTTAATATTTATGTCAGGGGCCTCCAGGGAGGAAGGGTTTCTCCGACCCTCCTCCTGTTGGATGACATTTTATCAGGATCAACGACCGATGGCCACAAGATTGTGATGGGGGATTTTAACACTTGTTTTGAGCCTTTGGGTATTGAGGACGGCCCACTCACCGAGGATGAGGATCTATCCTGGGGTATTCCCCAACTCGAGATACCCTCGATTGCTAAGTGGTCGAGCTCAGCCACCTATATCAAGGGGCTATGCCTGGATATGGGTCTAAGAGCTGTTAATGGTAGGGTCAAGTCAGATAGGAAGGGCAGGCATACGTTCAACAACGGCAGACACAGTAGTCGTATCGACTATATTTTGGTCGATGTGAGGCAGTGGTTTGCAGTTGTTGATATGCTAGTTACGGAACGCCCAGAGAGCGATCATGACCCGCTGGTTTTGACCTTAAGGGATTCCAGCTTTCAGAGGTCTGAGGGCAGTGGTCCTAATATAACAGGGAAAGAGGTCATTGTGAGCAATGATACGCGCAGGGTTCGCTGGCCCAAAATAGCTGTGTACGCTGGGGCCCGTAGGGCGATAAGAACCTTGTGTCTAGTTCTGTGGAGCTTTTAAACAATTGTGGCTCACAGGACGAGATTAACAGCGAACTTACACGTACCCATTCTGACTTGTTTCAGGAACTTAAAAAGTTGTTCATCAAATCTATCCCTAAACAACCTAGGACCAAGAAATACTCATCCACTACCTGGTTTGATAAAGAGTGTAGTAAGACAAAAAGAGTTCTCTTTGAGGCTATTAAAAACAAAAATCATAGCCAGATTAGATCTTGTAGAAAACTCTTTAATGAGGCAAAACGCAAAGCAAAACAAAAGTGGGACGAGGAACACTGGCGTATGCTGTCAGAAGCCTGTGGCAAACGCAATATGCAACAGTTTTGGCACCTCATAAAATGGGGTATCTCGCAGGACGCCCACTATAGCCCAGCATTTGTGTCTAATCAACAGTGGGTAAAACTTTTTGAGGATCAGTTTAAGTGTCATACAGCAGAAGTGACTATCCCCTACTGTCCTGAGCCCGCCGAGCCGCTAATATTCTCAGTTACTGAAGTTATCAATTGCCTGCAAAGCATTCCCAAAGGGAGGGCCCCTGGCCCAGATGGTATTCCAGCTGACATTTTTTTGGAAGACCAGGACCTGTGGGTACCTTATATACTCCACCTGGTGAATGCAGTTGCAGCAGGCGCTAAAATTCCCAACTCATGGTATGGGGCAGAAATCCTTCCTATATACAAGAAAGGCGACCGCTCAGTACCCTCAAATTACCGGCCTATCATCCTTATTGATGCGATCCAAAAAATCATAGCGCGCCTCATTTTAGGGAGGATACAGGAATGGATAACTGACTCAGATATTTTGACTCCGTTGCAGGCGGGTTTTAGACCTCATGTAAGCACCCTTGATCAAGCCTTTCGTTTTGCCCTTTTATATTGGAAAACAGTTTTTTGGGGTAAGGGAAAGTTGTATGCAGCTTTTGTGGATCTAAGATCTGCATTCGACTTGGTCCCTAGAACTAAATTATGGGATTGCTTACTGGAACAGGGAATGCCCAGGGCTCTAGTGCGACTCTTAATGAATCTTCATGCATACACTTATGCTCAAGTCCGCTGGGGTAAGCCTGGCGAGGTCACGGACAGGTTCCATGTTTTGAAAGGTGTTAGACAAGGATGTGTCCTGGCTCCCACTTTGTTTTCCCTGTTTATTAACGGGGTTACCAAATATTTTGTAACACATCCCACGGATGCTCCCCAGATAGCGGGAATGAAAGTACCATTGCTCATGTTCGCGGATGATACCTGTTATTATCAAAGACAAGGCAAGGGCTCCAGCAGGCCCTTCTCAGATTTGAGTTATTTTGTGACGAGCATGAGCTAGAAGTGAATGTTTCTAAAACAAAATTTATGGTACTAAGAGGTCGAACACAAACTGTGGCAAGGGTCAAAATGGGTGGCGCTATTCTTGAGCAAACTAATGAATTTACATATCTGGGTGTGCACTTTAGTGATAATTTTAGTTGGAAACCTCAGAATGATATCCAAGCACTTAAACATGTTCAACTAGGCGGTGCCCTTCTTAAGGAATATAAACGATCATTTACCCGCCCGATGTCCCCACTTATGGAAATCTATGGGTCAAAAATTCTTCCCTCAGTCTTGTATGGGGCAGAGCTTTGGGGTTATAGCAATCTGGACCAACTGATGCTGGCCCAAAACAGATTTGCAAGAGGGGCGGTTGGTCTTCCGAGGTCATCCCCACGTATCCCGCTCCTTTATGACCTTGGGCTCCAACCGGTGGAAGATCAAACCAGATTTCGGCCTTTGGCCTTCTGGCGGAGGTTGTGGTCTACCCCAGAGCTGTTATTATATGCGAAAGCATGCCTTGAGGTAAGGGACACCCTAGGATCCGATAAGATCGGTTGGTTTAAGGGTGTTAGAACCACCCTTTGTGCCATGGGTCTAGGTGCCCTTTGGCACAACCCAGATTCAGCTACTTTTCCTTCAAAAAAGGAGCTGAAACAACTATATTGGGAATGGGTGGTAGGCATAAGACACTCATCCCTTACAGGTAGTTCCCTTACAACAACATTTGTACACATGAAAGATGCCTCTGCAATTGAAAAGTACTGGGATGTTATTACAAAACCTATGGACCGCAAATTATATCACCAAGTTAGAGTAGGCTCATTACCATTAAGGTGTTTAACCTCAACCTGGGGCATTGGTGGCCCAGATAAATGCCCATTGTGTACCGAGATGCGGGAAAATGTGAGCCATTTGTTTTTTGTTTGTCCATTATATGCTGCCCCAAGGAAGAAGTGGTTGGTACCCCTATGCAAAAGTCTGGGCACACAATCGGCCGAGACTGCTTGTAGGATCCTTAAAACTGATCTTTCACCTACCATAGCAGTAGGGGTGGCCAAGTTCCTGGGGTGGGCATGGATAATTCGTTCCGAATCACTAAAACAGCTACATGTTTTAGATAAGTAAATTATCTTGAACTGTAGAACTGAGTTCTTAAAGTAATGTACTCCTATTTTTTTTTTTTTTTTTATATGTTAAAATATTTAACAAATGATGCATTAGATAGATTTAATACGTTCTTAGTAGCTTTTATGAAATATAGTATTTATTGTTATAATCATTAGCACTGATAATTTTATAAGTTTTATGACGTGTAGCATGTCTTTTATGATGAAATATCGAATAAAGACTTAATTGACTTGACTTGATATGTCTCTTCCAGATATTTTGTTACCGAAGGTAATTAACTTGTACTTCATGACATCTCTGGATTTGTTGATGCATGTTCCTCTTGAAATTAGTTGTGGGTATGAAGCGATTCAGAGCCTTTAGATCTATAATGAGACAAAAACCGCCTTTGTGTTTTTTAACTAAAAATACAATGGAGAAGTCTCTGGTCTAATTAATCCTTTTGAGGCAGGTATTGCCACCTTCTTGGCAGAATATCTTGAATACATGACCTAATTGCAGATTGTTTTATTGGGTCCTGAGGAAATTAAGTTACTAAAACTTCTGTGTCAGGTGGTTGAGAGGACAACTCACTTTAGTAGCCTCTTTACACTATTTACAAGACTCAATGAGAACAAATGTCAAAGAAGTGAGATATATGACCACTGACTGAAGTAGATTCTTGAACCGCTACATACTCGAGGAAAAAAAAAGCATTTACTGGTGATGAGTCTGACTCTTGCATGCAGAAACCTCAGCAATATTGTTGCTTTTCTGAATGATGAAGAATGTGAGAAGGTTGGTGCCTTGTTAAAGCAATGAAAGGAATTGCAGAAAACCAAACTTGGGTTTCAAAGGTATTGGCAAATGCTTATAATATTTGAAGGCTTTGGACACCAGTTAATTTTATTGAACACCAAGCAAGTACTTACCATTGAGGGGTGGCTTGCAACTTCTGTACACCCTCTGAGTTCCAGCTGCTTATTTACACATAAGGACCAGAACTGGAAACCATAGTGGAATCTTTGAGATTATCAAATTGCATTCCTGGCAAGAACCTGGTTTGCATCTCTACTGTAGATAAAGACTTCTCCAATTTGGATGGTTGAGGAAAGTTTTTTTTTTTTTCTTTTCTTTTTAAAATCTTTACCCAGGCTTGGGGAAGTATTGGTAGCATAATTTCCCGCTCCTGCAGCAAAGTTTAACCTTGCATATGTCTTTTTAAGAAAAACATCCATCTTAGGATCCTCTGATTCTGAAGGAGTGATATATTTATTTCCTAATGTTGAAGAACATTAGTTACTAGACAGCATACTTCCGCATAATGTTGAATTTCACAGTCCGCATCTCCCAGGTCGTATAGTTATGATAGGAGCCTTTCAATATAAATTCTGTCTGTCTTTCCCTTCCTTTCTAATACAGTCCTTATAACCTGGTGGATTGGGAGACAAGGCACCTGATCAATATCAGATTGTTGGGAAAGGGAGCCTCTGTAGTTCCTGACTAAGTAGCCCTAGAGTCTCTCATCATTAGCTATAGGGACCCTCACTCTAGTCAGGATAAGGGAGATACCCGCTCAGATAACCCCTACTCACCCCCTTGGTAGCTTGGCACGAGCAGTCAGGCGTATCTCAGAAGCAATGTGTAAAGCATTTGCCCATAACACACCGTAATAAGTGAAAACACTACAAAAGGACACCACACCAGTTTTAGAAAAATAGCCAATATTTATCTATATAAAACATGACCAAATACGATAAGAATCCAACATACATTAAGAAAAATATGAATTATGCAAGATTTACTCAAAACTACAGTTTCTTGAAGTCGATAGCTCCACCTGGGGCTGTCACGGCATCGTGACCAACAAAACCAACAGTTCAGGCAGGCCGCGGCGTTGCGGGCCAGCTACGGTGTCGGGAAGACCTGCAAATAGTACCTTGGAATTGCAGGGCGTCGTGATCCTCGTGGTTAGCTCCGGAGGGTGGCGTCACTGACGTTGCGGTGTCGGGTCCGGAGTGGGTGCAGGAGTCGTGGGGCCCTTGAGGTCACACGCGTTGCAGATTGAACTCCAGGCTGATGAAGTCAGGTACGCCGGCGTGGATGGCGTTAGGGCTGCGGTGCGAAATGGGACGGTGTGACGTGCGGTGCCCACAGGTGACTGTGCAGGCAGCGGCTCGGTGACGGTGTCCAGCGGCGTCGGTGAGACCAGGGCTGCGGTGCGAGAGGACGTGCAGTGTCCACAAGTCATGGTCCAGGCAGCGGCGGCGTTGTTGCTGAAGCGCTGTCGTTAGTAGGCCCAAGCCAGCGGTGCGGGACGGTGCTTCGTGACCCTCACGAGCCGTGTCCACAGGCCACGGTGCAGGCAGGTTGCCTGGGGATGACACAGGAGTCGATGGTGCTGGCGTCGGTGGACCAGGGCTGCGGTGCGGGGTGGGACGGTGCTTAGTGTACCTCACGAGCGGTGTCCACAGGCCACGGTAAAGGCAGCGGCGCCGGTGTTTACAGGGCTACCAATGTGGGTGGCATAAAAAGTGCTGGAGGCCCACTAGTAGCATTTGATTCACAGGCCCGGGGCACGTCTAGGGCACGTTACTAGGGACTTATTAGTAAATCAGATATGTCAATTATGGATAAACCAATCCACAGTACAATTTATATGGGGAACACTTGCACTTTAGCACTGATTAGCAGTGGTAAAGTGCGCAGAGACAATAAACCAGCAAAAACAGACCTCAAAAAATAGGAGGAAGAAGGCAAAAGGTTTGGGAATAACCCTGCAAAAAGGGCCATTTCCAACACCTGCAGAAGTATTTCCCAGTAGAATTTTCTACAAGAGGCTTTTCCTGAACAGAGGAAGATTATGATGAAGCAGAGACTCTTCATTTTCCTTTCGTAGCAAGCAGGTAGGTCCTTTGGGGGCACTCAGGAGAGCCTTCACATATAACCTTATCCAAAAACTCCAGGCTCATCCTCGTTGCCTTTTGGAATTTTGTTAGGAGAGTTTGAAGAAACTCCAGGAGTGTGCGTGTCCTTGCACCGTAGGTGGATCTGATGAACAAGTTCCATGCAAAGAAGAAGAATAGTGACATTGCTGGGAGACAAATATCCAGCAATAATAGTTTTCCTGACGTAATTAATGTAAGGCAAAATTCACTTGAAAAGTAAAACACCCAGTACATTGCGTTTGTTGTTCTTTATATTTGAACATGCTTTTTTTCTAGGTTCCACTGCACAGAGCGTATTGAAAAAAAACATTACAGCCCAAACATAAATAGGATGCATCCCTCCTGTTCGTAATTGTAAGTGAAGCGGAGATTCTGCTTTGTCCTTTTGCTTAGAGGAGCATATCAGCAGCAAACATAAAACCGCTCCAAAAGTACTGGGCTCCCTCTTAATGTTCAAAACCTAAGATAGGAGGAGGCCCTTACTGATGCACCAACCCTTGCTCTCAGATGTATTGGACTGGTGCCATGTGCCCAACTGATGCCAAAGCAGAATGAAAGGCTCAGTCCATAGCAGACCCTTATGGTGACCAAAGGAAAAAATCCTTAAAAACAAAAGCTGACAGACCGCTCTGCCTAAGAAAGCCTTCTGTAGCATGTGGGGTGATATGGAGGGGTGATAGGAAGCCCGCCATAAACCTTACCAGTAGGAAGAACATATCTTGCTTACTGGATTACTCCTCTACTGGGGAAACTATCTCAAAGTCCTATTGAACTCCTGCCAGATGCTCGGCTCCAGTGAGGAGGAGTTGCGTATATCTCCTGGGATGTGATCCTTAGTTAGAAGATACCCATCACGGAGAGAAAAATAAAAAAATGGGAAGCGGAAGAGATGGGGCTACTATTTATTGCTCCACTCAAGAGAGTGGGGGAGATAAGATTTGTTTAAAAATGTGTATACATATTATAGTTGTAGATCTGGCTAGAAAATTATCCCACATACGGCAAAAGGAATTTGATGAGGAAGTAGCCTCAGGGCGTAATGAGTACATTACAAGATTGGACTGACATCCAGTGAGAGTTGTTTAGAGGAATAACTACCATAAGATTTTTTTTGTGTTAGAGTTAAGAAATCTTGGTTTGTCACACTTCTGATAAATTCTAAGTACATCATTTCAGAGAATGTTGACCATTGATTAGCATAACAGAAATGAATGATAGCTGAATTAGACCGGGGAAAGTGCCCTGTTATTTACTAGCACAGTCCAGCACTGAAGAGTTCCAGGTACTCTGCGTCATGTGAGTGGTTAGAGAAGGTATTACATTTTCAGCTCAGTTATTTTTCTCGTCTTCAAGAAAGGTGAGACTCAGAACATGTGTCAAGATTTACCTTGCATGTGTACAATTAGGTGCACCAGATAAGCACACTTCCAGATTACTTTGGAGGTCCAGTAGCTCCTGCCTAGAAGAAGCAGATTTACCCATTGATGGATCCTCAATTTCAGTCATGCAGGTCACAGAGAAGCATCTTCTTGTTTGTTGGTTTGTGGTGTGAGACCAATGCTACTTTGAAGCAGATCAGGATTAAACATCTGTAGGGTCATCCTCTTAAGAGAGACTATTGCACATAGCAATGGGCATGACGTGGGCAGTGCTTAACCTGCAAGGCTTGTCTAGTCTCCAGCAGTCAGATTGCTCTATCGTGGGATAGATTTTGCTGTCTAGAATCCATCAAATGAGCCTAGTCAGCCTAAAAACTACAAAGCTGTATACATCTTCAGGGGCTTGTTGTACTTTACAACATTCATTGAGTCATGATATCAAGGTGGTAATTTTTAACTTTAGTCCAGAGAGAGATTCTCTTGTATGAAGCAGTAATTTGGGGTTAATTGCATTTGGCAGTCTTTTTTTCGCATTTCATCTCAGATGGAAATGAAGCATGGGGTGGAGAAGGGATGATTAAGATCTTCTGAAAGGCTATTTAATAGGATTTGCATTAGTTATGAAGGTCCAACGTATTGATTGCAACCCTTCTCAGTTTTAGGTTTCAGAACCAACAGTCCCCTACATGTCATCTGCCAAAGAAGTGTAAAAGCACTGCAGGTGATGATAAATGGGTGCAACCACAACAGACTGCTGCTTCTCATTTAGGTCTCGTTTACCACCCCAGGAGTTTAGTCTATTATTCCTGTTGGTTTCCTTGTTCTGCTTCTCTTTAGATCCAGTGTTAGGCAAGGCAATACTGGATGGCTGCTGACAGTATCGCTGTGATGGTGGAACCATGTTGTAGCCTAATTCCCTGGCAAAGCTGGAAATGTAGGCCTATTGCCAGTCAGGGAAGGGTCACATAACATCACTTCAACTATGGCGGCAAGAATCCTTGCTCCAGATCTACCCATAAGCAAGTGATGATGCGACTCGGGCAAATGGGACCATGTTCATGAAAGTTCAACCTAATGAGCCTCTGGGTAGAATGGGCCATTTTTTTTATTTTTTAGAACTTGCATTGTAAAGTTGTTTGTAGGTTGCACTGACGAGGACTTGAACTGTGATTTTGAGTAGGGTCATTCATCGTTGAATGTAGTGAAGCCAGAACTGTTGTTTTTGAGTGCATTATATAAGTCAGTCTGTAGTTTGCCTCATGTTAGTTGTATTGCTAGCTGAATCCTTGTTTCAGAGTCTTCAGTTTCATGTCATTTGTGGGTTCCAAGTCAGGCACCTTGAAAATAGGGCAGGCTGAACATTTCTTTTACAGTGTTCGGGAATGTACAGTATCTAGTCTTGTTTGTATTTGTATGGGTCACATCTTCATGATTGTAAATTGCAATGCTGAGTGGTATCTGGTATGATTATTTATCGTATTGTAGCATTGGTATTGCTTACCTATCCCTTACAAGTCCTAAAGCAGTTTGTGGTCGGTCAGGTACATAGATATTCATTTTATTTTGTACATGGGTGGCACAGTGTTGAATGAGGATTAACAGAGGATTCGTATATTTTGGAGCTGTGCAGGTGGGTTGTAGGTGTGCTTCAAAACTGTCAAGCACTAAATGAGAGGAACCTCTAAAACCAGTGGGGCAGTTCACTGAAAAGAACTACAAAGACAGTGATATCAGTTATTTTGTTCTGGAAAAAGAGACCATGAAATATGGGGGATGGGTGGAGGGGGCTGGGCGCTATTAATAAAAGAAAAAAGTTGACAGAACGTTAGTATGTCGAAATGTAGTCCCCTTAGGGTAGTCAAACAATAGAGCGGATTGAGACCGTGTTATAGTTTAACCATATGAGATTCCAGTAGGTAGGCTTACAATAATATCTTATTTGCATACAGTCCATAGAACGCAGAACATATTATAGGGCTATGACATCAGCTGCCTCCATTCTGTCCCTTGACACTACCAGAGGAGTATTTGTCTGGGGTGGACAGAGTAATCATGTAGAGCTGTGGCTCTCAGAGTATGGCCCGCGGCCCGCCAGTAGCCCGCAAACCTTCCTTGGTGGCCCACAGACCTTGTAGTGGACTCTAAGTAAACACAAAAGGGACTCAGTAAACACAGAAGAGGGCTGCTGGATCATGCAGCCTTCTTTTGTGTTTACTGAGAGCCTAAGTGACGTCACACGCCTGGTGGGAACGCTAAGGCCCTTTAAAAGTCAGCTCGTTCACAGCTGACTTTTCTAGGGCCTTTCAGAACGCGACCTGCTGCCTTTGCTGACGACGTCTCTGTCCACAGCCTGCTCTTTCCACGCCGTCTGCTGCCTGCTCTCGCAAGCACTCTGCTGCCTGCTCTCGCAAGAACTCTGCTGCCATTGAGGACGGTAGCATGGACCCTCCTGCGGATCGGGCCAGCCTTCTCTCCTCGCTTCCCGCAGACCAGCTTCTTTGACAGCCTGCTCGCCACCCACAAACCACCTTCCTTGCCACCCTGCTCTGTGCCAGCCTTCCTTCCTCGCCTTCCGCCTTCCTTCAGGTCAGTTATGTGTACTGTGTGTGGTAATGGGCGCGGGCAGTGTTTGTGGTGGCGCAAGTGCCAGTGAACGGTTAGCTGGATTGTGGGGCTGCATAAGACTTCTGAAACAGTTCATAGCTGCCAAGGTTTCAAATCGCTATGTGTGATATTTCCATAACTTCAGTGTAATTATGAGTGACATTTCAACGACTGAGTGACACTTTCCCTCGAGAGGCACTATTGGTTTATCTTGATGACTGACTCGCCTTTCTTAACCTCCGAGCCAATCACACAAGCTGCTTTTAGTGCTTCAGCAGCAGCTAGTTAACAAGGGCTATGAAATTTATCTGGCCTGTCATAGGAGTTTGCCGGAACTGCAGCTCTCTGGGTTTCTATGAGTGAGAGACTCCGAAATGGGAAAGGCAGCACAGAATACACCCGTTCGGGTACAGATGTGAAGAGTTACGAGAGACAGAAATTCTGGATACGGGTGCTAGCTGTCTGTTTTTGGCTCCTCGTCCCCAGCAACCCTTGCTTTGCCTATGCGCACCTGAGATATTCAGCCTGATTCACAAAGCCATTTTCGGTCACGATCCTTGACTACTACGCATTTGTACGCCTTGATTGCATACAATTATGCAGCAGTAAACCTCAGGCATGGGATGGGGAGTTCGCATTTCAAAGAATGGTTTACCTTGTGCAGTTGTTGACGCTCACAAAGGCGTGAGTTCGGGAGCAGTCAAACGTCTCCCTGACCCTTTCCTACTCCATCATCAGCACACTGACCCACTTCTCCTCTGGAGGTTTAACTCTGCATATCTGTACGCAGTGATGGCAGTAAATGAGTAAATACTGTTAAGGCCACCAGGTGTCTTTTTGTGGATGGCAAGTGTGTGTAAATCCAGGATTCTCCCCCCCACAAACTTGTATTTACATTGGAAAACGGCTTTAAGAATTAGTGGACAATATGTTGAAAATACATTTGGCAATTGACACGTGTTTGGTTTTATTTTTTCATAATCCCCCATGTTGGTGATTTGGTATTATGTAGTTGAAAAATAGACTTAACCAGCAGCATGAGTCAATACTCTTCCCCCTCCGCCCCCCTTTACTCATCCCAAGCCTTTGGGTTGAGTAAATGAAGGATATACTCCCAATTAACACTTCTGGGTTTCTTTCCTCCTCCACCCCTCCATTACTCCAGTCAATCTAACTAACAAACTCTCATATCCGCGGCTCAAATTAACTCATAATAATACTAAAACTGTACTCATTATTTAACAATACTAATCCATCACTAATTCTTGTTCGACGCCTCGTCAGGGGTAGTAAGCGCTATATAAATACGATTACAATACAATACAATAGGTTAATTTGTCACTACTGAGATATGCAGTGATCTGTTAGTGCAGAATTTGATTCCGTAACTCAGCCATTCAGCCCTCCCGTACTTCAGCTGTCTATAAATTGAGTAGTATTACAATGCGCTATAGCAACACATAGAAACTCTCGGAATGTCATAAGTGGTATAAAGATAAAATAAATAAAAATGTTATCAATGTCTTACCAACACTTCAAAGAATGTACTTATGGGTGTACCCAAACGTGACTCTACACAGGAGCTACATAAGGAAGATGATTTCTCAATCAATAACTTTTTCCGTGCCATTACTGATCTTTAAAGGTTTGTTGGAGTGAATATCAGAGTGGCAGTCACTGCTCCAGTTGCCCTTATTTTAACAATGATTAAATGACCCAGGTCAAAGTAAAGGTTGAAGTCACTGCCCTTGCATTGCACTTTGTATGAATTGTTGCCATGAGCAATCTCTGATTTCCCCCGAAATTTGCCACAACGTTATTTAAGGTAGTGAGGGGCACTGTGCACTCGGTGCTTGCTGATATTCTCCCACACAACACCCTCACAAACCACACTTCCGTCAGCCATATCCTGTTTCTTACCACTGTTGAATATGGGGACAGGCAATGGCTCAGGAGAGGCAAAGGATTGTGTGGAACATGGTGCACCCTAGATTCCTGTTTCAAATGTAAACTTGGCCTTAGAGCTATTGATCTGCTGCAACACCATTAATGAACACATTTACACCAAATCAAAAAGCACACTGTCTGAGCGAAGTTCCACTTTCACACCAAGTTTGGTGTAAATCTGTCCCAGTTTGATGCTGCTAATAAAAAAGGGTAGTTGATAATAATGAGGGTGACGATTACCCTATTTGTGCCTCTGCAGAGCTTTAAAACTAGTGGTGTTGCCCTGGGGAGGGGAGCAGCCTTGTTGTGTACAACCAGTAATTGTGTTAACCCTACAACCATCCTCACCACCTGCTGCGGTTGATTTAAAAAATAAAATAAAAATAAAAATGGCCTCCCAGCATGCCATGTTGTTGTTGTTCTTGTTTCACTTTTACTTTTACATTTACTCTTAAATTCCCTGTGTTTTGTTTTTTGTTTGGATGTTGTGTTTTTGTAGTTATTTTCATGCAATATGTTACTTTTGTGTGCTGAACTGTGAAAGAGCTGTCTCCTTATCTGTGTGCGCTCAGGTTGTGCGCAGGTGTTTACACCAGGATATAGTTGAAAACTGTGCAGTTCAGGCCCAAGGCAAAGCAGACTTTTTCCCAGTGTCCATCAGTGGGTCATAAATTGATTCAGAATACATGCTTATCCAGTCCCTGGACTGTTTCTGCCGAGCCCATAGAGAGTGATGATCACGTATGTTAAACTATGATACCTGGCAAGTTGCAAACATAATTGCAAAAATTCCTTTTTCTAATATGCTTCTCTGGGAGTGGACCAAGTCCAACATGTATTTTAACAATTGAATGCTTAATCGCAATGTGCATGTCACCCTTTTTACACACCACTTTGTATATTTAAACAAATAACATTACTTTGGTGTTGCTCAGAGGTCTGTAGCAAGACGCGTTGTTGGTCCTTTTCTTGTAAGCTAAGTTCGGTCCATCGGACGTGAGGCGGTGCTGGTCCTTGGGACGTGTGGCGGTGCTGGTCCTTGGGACGTGTGGCGGTGCTGGTCCTTGGGACGTGTGGCGGTGCTGGTCCTTGGGACGTGTGGCGGTGCTGGTCCTTCGGACGTGAGACAATGCCAGTCCATTCGTCGTGAAACGATGCCGATGCTGGTCCATCGGTTGTGAGGCAGAAAATCTGATTCCTGGTCCTTGTTACTTATTGCACAGCAACAAACCAACTGGAGAGCTCCTCAAAGGCCTACAGTCCAGTTATCAGGCCTTGCAAACAACCCAGCTCCATACAGAGTGAACACAGGGCATTCCAGTCAGCTTGGGAATAAGAGTACTTGTTTGTTGAATGTCCAAAACAGAAAGACACCTGTTTGCTTTGCAAAGAAAATGTAAATGTTCTTAAAAGATATGACCTGGAACAGCACTACAAAACTCAACACTCATGATACACAGAGACCTTCCCATTGAACTCGATGTTATGTTCAGCAAAAGTGGCATTGTTAAAGCAATCGCTTCTTTCCCAGCAGAAGCTCTTCCTTTGCCAGATCAAGAGTCTGAGGCAGTTTCGGAAGCATTGTTCAAAATATGCTATTTGCTTGCCAAACATAATAAACCATTCATGGAGGCAGAGCTGATGAAGAATGTTTCCTTTTAGCAGCTGAAGTTTTATTTGAAAACTACAGCAAAAAGGCCAGCATTTCAAAGGCAATCAGCACATTACAGCTATTGGATTCCACTTGTGCAAGCAGAATAGAGGCAATGAGTGAAAACGTCCAGGAGCAGGTGATCAAACCAGTCAGAGAGTCACCGTTCTTCAGCATTGTCTTGGCTGAGTCCCAGATATCGGCAATGTGGCCCAGTTATTAGTTTGGGTGAGATATTTTGACCAATCACTTCATTACAAAGAAGGGCTTCTGTGCCTTCTACCACTGCAAAGGCACACAAGAGAAGATACACTGGACAGCATCTGCAGTTACTTTGAAACACATCACATACCATTGAATCCTCTTGTCAGCATCCCAACAGTTGGGGCTCCTGCCATGGTAGGCCATGACAGAGGCTTTGTATCTGCTCAGAAAGAAGCTCGCCGGACTGCATTATACATTAAGATGTTTTGTTCAAAAATTATAGCACGTAGAACTGATTAACATCCTAAAACCTGCTGTGAGATTTGCTAATTTTATCCAAGCCAAAGCCCTTAACCAGAGACATTTTAAAGCAATGCTGCAGGATTCTGAGGCTGAATATAAAAACCTCTTGATGCACATTGAAGCGCAGTGGCTAAGCAAAGGGAAAGTTCTGCAGCAGTTCATTGCTTTGCTTCCTGAAATTGAACATTTTGTAAACAATAGAGGTCATCATTCCCAGAACTAAAGATTGTGAAGTGGCTTATAATGCTCCATTTTCTTTCTGATCTATTCACACACTTCAGTGCTCTCAATCTGACACTGCGAGGCAAACGGCAGCTTGTGTGCTCCATGATGAATATTATTTGCTCATCTGAAAGTAAGCTTGTGCTGTTCAAAAAAATAACTGGATGATGCTGACTTCACCCACTTCCCAAAACCGTTGGCTGTAACTCAAAGGTTTCCAAATGCACTAGAAATGCTGCCAATGCTAAACCTTAGTGGATGCCTGGAGGAAATTTGTGGGGAGATCAAAAGGTGATTTTCTCAGTTGAGAGCCCTCACCCCTCTGTTCAGGCTGGTTGAAAACCCCTGGATGGTTAGTGCACAAAATCTTGAAGTTGTTGAACTTATTGGCATGAAAAGGGCAGACGCAGAAATACAGTTGATCGACATGCAGCACAATTCGGCTCTCAAAGCATCTTTTTGAGGCGGGCACCAGAAGAATTTTGGAAAATTGTGCCATATGACAAATGTCCTCTTTTTACAGTGGCCCAGAAAGTAATTTGTATATTTGGGTCAACATATATGTTTGTGAAACTTTGTTTTCCACAATGGGAGTGTTGAAGAGTAAACTCAGAAATAAGCTTAAAGAATTAATCTGAACCAGCTCTTGAGGCTTGCCATTTCAGACATAGTACCAGATTACAGTACACTAAAAGGAGACTTGAAGTGTAAAATAAGTTCCTAGCATATCTGTCTTTAACTTACTTTTTTTCGGACTCCGTTAAATCTGTGTTGCATGGGGTCTGTGTTGAATATCAAGTTAATGAGTTGAAATGCCTCTTAAGATTGCTGCTGTCTGTTAATAAAAATGTATTATCAAAATGTCCATAGAATGTGTCTTTTTAAAGTGTGAATATCTCTGAAAGGTCATTCAGTTGTTTGAAAAGCTTCTCCTTGTAACTACAACTGATTTTGAGATACAGCATTGCTTAGTAATGTTAGAAAAGGTGTTTTTTTTGTTTATTTTTATTATTTTTTTACTCTAGTAGCCCTCCCCCACCCAGTTCCCACCCCGGCCCGCAAGCCCATTGATGCAGCCCTCTGCTACGAACTAGGCCGTACTTTTGGCCCCCGAGAAAATGTTTGTGAGTACCCATGCTGTAGAGTATGAGCTACTTGTACTATTACATTCTGATATGGAGAGTTATTGATTTTGAGGAGATTGGCTGGAACAAAGTACATTTTTAATAAAGCTATTGAGACATGAAATGTGGTGATCATTTTATAGTAGTTTTTTTAAATAAATGTTTGGGTAAACATTTTTAATTAGTCACCTTGGGTGCTTGCCCCTTGGCTTTTAAGTTTGAGATTTTCAAATGTAGTGTATTGTAATGAATGAATTTGAATGACGAGAGGGTTTTTATACTCATTCACTCCAAATGAGTGTGTGATTTTCATTTTGCCTGAAATAAAGATTGTACCCGTTCGGGACATTGTTTCCCATTTGGTAGTTGAGAGCGCACAGTGGTGTTTTTATTTCATAATACAACGCCTAGTGCCCTGAGTTTGAGGTAGATTTTTTAGAATTAATGGTACTGTGTAAGGAAAGATTTTGTTTATGAGAATTGACATATCAGAACTATAGACCAGGAAAATTAAGGTGTGAGTATGCAGATGTCCTTTGTCTATGTTTAGGAAATGGTAAATATACAATAATGATGTTGCCAGCAATCCTATATTTCTGTTTACGACTTTGAGACTCGTTAGTATACAATGTGTAGCAGGTAAAGGAGAGCATGGAGGGAGATAAAAGGGGTCATTACGAGTGTGGCAGTCTATAGACTGCCGCACTCGCGGTGGTGGTCTGCACCGCTGCCAATGCGGCAGTCCGACCGCCACATGACAACCCTGGCAGTCAGATCACCAGCTTCACCAAGATCTTGGATCCCGGCGGTCTGGAGGTGGTGGAGATCCTAATCCTCCAGGGGAGCGCTGCTGGGGATTACACCCTCATTCTCTGCCAGCCTTTTCATGCTGGTAACACCGCCATGAAAAGGCTGGCGGAGAACAGGTGCAGGGGGCCACAGTGGGGGTCCCTGCGCTGCCCATGCACTTAGCATGGGCAGTTCAGGCCCCCCCACCTCCAGTCCAGCACTGTTGCAGTGTTCCCTGTCTGCTTTACCTCTACAGGGCCACACTTCCTACCCATCTCTACAGGGTATGATGCAGTATCCCCTACTTACACAGCATAAACTGTCTGGAAACAGAATTGACAATAAGTTGTCTTCAAACCTGAGAACCTAAAATACAACATCTTGATAAATGTATTTTTGCAAGGTCATTCACTGTTTTTTAAGTTAAAAAAATAAAATAAAAAAAGACTTGACGCCAACTGTATTTAGGTTGTGGAACGGATCTTTAATTTTTGCACAGGATCACACTGGCTGCTAGGGCATGAGCTGATGATTAATGGGGCCCCTGGAGCTTTTCATGAGCTTTGGGCATGAGCAGCCCAAAGGGTCACCACTAGGATGCTCTGCTGTGAGTGGTACAGCTTGTAAGCCAGTAACAAAGAGAGGAGAAATGGGCAATTAAACACTGCTACTCGAAACTGTCCATTGAAGACGGCCTATCGAAATGACACCCTGCAAGCAAGAAACAGAAGTGGCTGTGTAGGAGGTTCGAACAAGGAGATCTGAGAGCACAGGGCAGCACCCCACAGGTACTCGAGAAATCTGAATGTTGGATAGAGAAAACAGAGGGTGCCTAATTGTCAATAGACTGTCCCCAGTAAATAGTCCAAGACAGGAGAGAGGGTGTACCTGCTTCATTACTGCAGTCCAACCAGGCAACAACAAATGACTTTTAAATGAGCAGCTAGGGTGCCCACATTTCATGACATCTTGGTGAATACCACCATATACTAGCACAGACCCATTTTCACGGTTTTACAGAGCCTACTCGAACCTGCCATCACCTGCTGAGCCTTGCCTGCAAGTTAGTGAGCCTCAGGGGTTGCAATGGATGGAGGATGGTGCAGTTTTCAGTAATAGATAAGACTAAAATTCACATTTGTGATTCATGTGTCTGAAGGCTCTTTATCAAACATAACTCATTTCATTCTTTTGCATGTTTCTTGCTTAGTATTGCTTTGTTATTGTATTATATCTTGGATACTGACACTGGTTGTATTACCAACCTCCTCGCCTTTGTGTACTTGGTGAATGAGACCAGTGATTAGTTTGCTTCTTTTCCAACTATCGTACGAATTACATCCTTGAGTGATTATTTCAGAAAAGTAGAACATTTATAAAAAGTGGTGCAGCACAATATTGCGTTTTATTTCATCAAGTTTCTAGAGCGCTGATATGAAAGCACTGAACAAGGTGTGGTATGATACAAAAAGAAGAGGCAAAAGTAAACTGTTTCAGGATTATTATTGATGAGAATCAGAGCGAGAAGGTGCTTGTTAGCAGAAGTGTAGCAACAATGCCCGGACCCTGGTGCAAGCAAGGAATGGCTCCTTAATGAAATACATCGATTATCAGGGTCCAGTGAGGCCCCCATGGCCCTGGTGTAACTGAACCTACTGCACCAATGGTAACTATGCCCCAGCTTGCTATAAGGAGGCAAACTAATGTAAAGAGAAGCAAAGCTGACCGAGAGGAAAGGGTGCTTATGGGCAAGGCTTAAGAAGACCAGAAATCAAAAGTGAGTGAAGGGAGAATGAATAGGGAGCGCCCGAACGATAAAGTGGTATTTTGCATGGGCCTCTGAAAAATGTTGTAAAGCAGTACATAAAGAACAAAAAGAGACAAATAAGCATAATGGAAGCCAGCCTAGACCAGAACTAGATGGAGTAATGTGAACACGTGTTAGGAAGAGAGTAATGAATAATTAAACGTAGCCTGCAGGGGTGCTTGGAGTTTAAGAAAGAGGACGGTGCATTAGCGTAGGCAACATAGCACAAGAGTGGCGATAGATCTTGGCAGAAGGAAAGTGAATAAACACCTTTGCCAGTGCCTGAGAGCAGGCATTGCCGTTAACTTGGTTTGTGGCGTCCTGTCAGCTCTCTGAATAAATGTGCTCAGCTCCAGTTCTAGAATGAAAGGCCAGCCAGTCAGCCACTTCCTAAAAATGTTCCATACCTCCCTTTCCTTGAACGGAGAGGAATTGAAATGCTTGTAAAGAGAGGGCTTCTAAATCATCCTGCATCGTTCAGCCCCACCATGCACCTGTTAGGGCTTATGACAACTTTTAGCAGAGGCACTAAATGCCTCACCACGTTTCCTCTCCAAGAATGGCTTTTTTATCAGCAAAATGCAGAACAAGGGAGTAGCCAGAAAATTACAATACCCCCCACTTCGAACCAAAGCTCTTCTGGCATCAAGCGAAGCAAGCCATCGAGACCCTCCACAGAAGAACTTGCTGGTTTCTTCTATTCAAGCAGCTTACCCATTTATCCTTTCATCCTCTCTTCCACCCACTGATATCCACCATTTCACCTTTACATTCCTTCATCCATTCAGTCTTTCATCCATTATTCAGTCTGTCACCATTCTGTCCATCCGCCCATCCATATCCAAACCTGTTCGTCCATCTTCAAACCTAATCATCAAATCTAATAATCCACTCAGTTATCCATCCTTTCACTTATCCATCCCCCTTTCATCCATCCATTCTTTCTGTTTTACTCATACACCGTCCATCTGTTTTACTCAGACACCTTCCCTCACTTTCACTCACGCACTCTCCCTACCCTTCACTCATACACCCTTGCTCCCTTTCACTCATATACCCTCTCTTTCACTCTTCTATGCTTGCATCTATTCTTTCACTCATTTAGGTGCTGTGGCGACTTGTTCTCCCACAGCAGAAATCATCAATCTTTACATACTGCGGCATATATCCCTTGAGCATCCTGGATCATGGGTGGAGGCAGTACAATGCAAGGGGAAAGTGATGATCTGAGATCGCATCCTGACACTCAGCCTCTCTTCTAGAGCGGTGCAGATCCTGATCACCACCCAACTTTCAGAAACAGCCCTCACCACACATTGTAAGATAGTAAAACTGCTCACCATGCGCTAAGAGTTAAAAGCGTTCACTACGCACTGGTTTCAAATATCAAAATTGTCAGCCTCAGAATCCCACAGGTGCAGAGACTCTGAGGGAGCAGGGCCCGGCCAGCAAGCCCCTGGAGAACACAAGGTGCAGAGCACAAAGGAAGATGGCAAGCAGCAGGCCAGCACATAAGGCAGGGAGTCTAAATGGTGGTTCCTCCTGGCAAAACAGCCGTCCTCTGGCAAAACGGAGCCAGGGAGCAGCTGGCAGCAGTGCAACACACATAAAAGCGATCCAGTGAGTATTTAGACCATGCAGCAATTGGCAGGCAGCAGGGCAACAGCAGAAGAGCAGTGCAGATGAGTCCTTAGAGCAGTGCAGCAGTCCTGACAGATTCAATCCCAGTTGCAAAAGTGCTCTGAAAACATGGAGTCAGAGCCCCTGTACTCGTACACAAAAATGTATTTGATGTATGTGGTGGCTTCGAAGGGACCATTTCAAGTGTACAACAATCTCTTTCAGCCCAACCCTGGCTCCAGACATCAGTAGGGGGTAAATCAGCCCTTTGTGTGAGAGCAGGACACAATTGACATGTAAGTGTGAACGGCCTCTCCCAGCCCAGAAGCACTATCAGTTTGCAGATTAATGCAAATGTATTCCCTGTTACACCCAACCCTTCCTGTGTTGTGGCTGTCTGGAAAGTATGCACAAAGTGTAACTGTCACACAGCCCTAGACGTGGATTGGAGTCAGGCTGCAAAGCACATAGAATTATAAGCACAGAGAGATGCCCGCTTTCTAAAAGCTGCATTTCTCTAAAAAATCAATGTAAAATACAACAATACCAGTAATCAGGATTTCTCACTACCATTCTAAACATACCAAATATGGCAACGCTGCTCCTCTCAGATCAGAATTTACCACTTAAAAGTATATATGGGGAATTCCCAGTGCTAACCTATGAGAGGAGCAGCCCTCACAGTAGTGAAAACGAAATAGGCTGTTTATCACCACGTGGACATGCAAAACATAAAGTTACAAGTCCTAACTTTTACTTACATAGCGCCCTGCCCATGGGGCTACCCAAGGCCTACCTTAGGCTGACTTATGTATAATAAAAGGGGAGTTTCGACCTTGGCGAGTAGTTTTTCAAGATGACAGTAAACTGTGCACGCAGGCACTGCAGTGGCAGGCCTGAGGCAGGTTTGAAAGGCTACTTTTGTGGGTGGCGCAATCAGCGCTGCAGGCCCAATAATAGCATTTCATTTACAGGCCCTGAGTATATAGTATACCACTTTACAAGGGACTTACAGGTAAATTAAATATGTCAAACATGTGTAAGCCAATCACAGTGTTTTAGGGGAAGAGCACATGCACATTAATAAAGTGCCTAGAGTATTGAAGCCTACAAAAAGAGGATCAGAAAAATTGGAGGAGGAAGGCAAAAGGTTTGGGGATAACCCTGCAAGAAGGGTCATTTCTAACACAATAGAAAACAGATGGAAAATAAAATTTAGTTGTCAAAGAAATGTCGATTATGTGGGTATCTCATCACCTAAGAATCTTTTGATGATTAATAATACATTCTCCTTGGTGGTTAACTAGATTCTAGAGAGGTGTATCGCTAGGCTGTAACTTTGGTTTACCTTTTCTTATTTACAAGTAAATCTATATGCTTCCGTCCTGTTGATGGACGTCTGCCTCCTACCAGCATCCCATCTCTTTAGTTTCTGCAGTACCATAGCCCCTCTCTGGTAGGCGTATTTACCTGCGTGCACAGCACACAACTCTGAAGGGAGATGGGAAATGTCTAACTGTTAAGGAGATGTGGGGGGTTCTTACTCGTTTCCAGGTCTCTAAATGTTTTGTTTTAAATGGGTCTGGTCCTGTTGTAAATAGGAT
This sequence comes from Pleurodeles waltl, assembly GCF_031143425.1. Classification (NCBI taxonomy): domain Eukaryota; kingdom Metazoa; phylum Chordata; class Amphibia; order Caudata; family Salamandridae; genus Pleurodeles; species Pleurodeles waltl. The sequence continues at coordinate 1,696,592,196 of NC_090440.1, forward strand.
TTCTTTCAAAGAGGTATAGATTTAGGGTGTGGCTCAAAACGAGTGAACTCAGATCCTGTGCTTCCTATAGTGTACTGCTCAACCTGTGTTTTTGGTGGCTCTCTCTGAGCTTTTAGCCACACACCTCACAGTAAGGGGCATGCACCTAAAATAAGCCAATCCCTAGGGCGTCGCCAATGTTTGATACACGTATCGGGTAAATCAGTAACAACTCCGAGTGTGTTTTGAAGAATCAGATTTTTAAAATGTTTCAATTTTGAAACTGAGTGTGAATTAAACATAAGGTTTGTGGAAGGGGTTGTTATTTTTCGAGTTTCTCGAGCAATGCAGTTATTCGCTTCCCATCCCTTTCCTCTAGACCAGTGGTCTTCAAACTTTTTAATGCCGCGCCCCCCCAGTTGAAAAATAAAAATCATTGGGCCCCCCTCAGAATTTTTCACAACTATTTTAGAAAGATGGCAATGTTTAAATAGGTCTAAACCTATTTAAACATTGCAGTTAAGTACTGTTACCTTTTTAAAACTGCAATAACATGCTTCTGCTTAAAACAAAGGCCTGCTAACTGTATAATGTTTCTTTTGGCCAGAGGTTGGCGCCCCCCCTAGGATCACTTGAGGCCCCCCCAAGGGGGGCCCACCCCCCAGTTTGAAGACCTCTGCTCTAGACACTTAAGCCCATTTTCTGAAATCCGACATCTGCAAATTTTGCACCTCTTCTCTTTCCTCTTCAAAGCCCTCTTTTCATTCTCTCCTGCATGTCCTACTTTGCATCTCCTCTTCTTTTTCGCCCCCCCACGCACAATTCACCCACTTACCAATAAGTACTTCATTTTCTTTTATTTCTGTAAAAAAAAAAATAAAAAAAAAATACAGAAACACAACATCGTAGAAAACACACACTTATTAAATACAAGATTAAGTAAAATGTGAATTATAAATAGGAACTCATTTGCTGGCAGATTATTTTAAAAACACTTTTTACAGTCATTGCTCAGAAATCAAGCGGTCTTTTTTATCTGAAACGTTAAACACATAATTATAGGGCTCTATTATGACCTGCTCCGGTGTCATTTCTTAGAGACCTGGAGGGACCCGCCCCACGTTACGCTCTGCTCGTTTCCATAGGTTGCTGCGTCTGGGAGAACGGAGGTCTCGTAGTGAAGATTGCCAATGCAAATTATTGTCACTGCAGATGAATAGTGTTAACAGAGACATCCATGTCGCTCTGAGTTGGGCTCTTCATACACGCCACGCCCACTAGATTCCTTTCCGCATCTTGGAGAACAAGTGCACCTGGGCTGTATCGGGTGCGTAACCCAGGCCCGTACAGTCCCCGCGATAAAGGAGCCACCTGTAAGCGCAAAGCAAATAAACATCTTCCTGGCGGCCAAGACCTGGAACTCCCTCCCCACCAGCCTCAGGACCACCCAGGACCACTCCGCTTTCCGGAGACTCCTAAAGACCTGGCTGTTCGAGCAGCGATAACCACCCCCTTTGTCCCTAGCGCCTTGAGACCCGCACGGGTGAGTAGCGCGCTTTATAAATGCTAATGATTTGATTTGATATGGGAAACCCAGGGACCCCTCATCACATTCTGCAGTTTGGGGGCGGGGGGCGGCATCATTTTGCGTTACGCCACTACCGCGGGAGATAATTATTCATGTATTCTAGCGTGGCTTGGACTGGGGCACAAGTTGTCACCTTGGATTGGGTGCCCGGCTGCTCCAGCGACCGAGGCAAGACTGGTTGCGTTTGAGACATATTTAGGTTGCACGGAGGATGCAGTTGTTGGTGTGCCCACTTCACTCAGAATGTTGGGCAGTGAATAACAATGTTTGCGGGGCATGGCTCTGTGACTATTGGGCTGCTGTTACACTAAAGGGAGAACCTAACTTAGCCGCTATAACAGTATTGTTAATTGCATGATAAGTAGTGTCTAAGTGGGTACACTATCTACCCAAAGTGTCACATACGTTATGATTGTATGAAATGCTTCTTTTGTATGCAGTTTGTTCCTTTTGCTGACCTGCATAAACCTGCTGTTATCCTCAAGAAAGAGACGTGTGTTGCCGGTACCCAGCTTAGCCTCTATTGACCTTTTATAGGTAGCTTTTTTTCCTGCTATAACCATAATGCGTCTTTACTCGCGTTTATATCTGTACGCATTTACACACGGAGATATGCAGACAGGTTGTGGGGTCACCCCTTGCAGGCCCGGCTGGTGTTGAATGGACCGTGGGAGGGAACATGTCAGTTACGCCAGTCACTGCTGGTGCTCGGAGCGCGTTGAGACTCGGCACTAAAGGCCAGAAAGCCCCTCCGGACCCAGAGACGTCCCCATCCTTGGTTGGTGTCTGCATGGTGCTAAGTGAAGAATGAAGAGCCGAAGGAAAGCAGTCGTTCGCCGTGGACGTGTTAATGCCTGTCATTCATCTTGACTGATGCCTCCTCCACTGTTCTCGCGCTGCTGTCGATGGGTTCAGAGAAGCAATCGATCGCTTCACAGAAGCACGTGCGACCCACTGTACAGGTGGGAGTTTTCTTCAGTCTGCTGTGAACCGGTGACGCTAATTGATGAGCTGTTGGGCCTCGGACGACAGTGTCGGCCGGCGGGCGGCGAAGATTACTCATCTGCCCCTCTCGTATGCTGTCACTGCACTCTCGCTGTAAAATTCTGCGCTCTGGGATTCCACCCACGTGCATCGAGTGTAACCGATACACGAGTTGATAAAAATCCCAATTAACTCAAGTTTCTTTCCATTGTTTCCTTTCACTTCTCATTGGGAAACGTTTGGAGTCTAATATTTTGCTCCAGAGCTGCCTTGAGTTCCTTGCAGGTTTTCGTTGACGAATCAGCATTGGCTTCAAACCTTCCTTCGTATATTCTACTGCTTCCATGGACGTTGAGTCACCAAAATGGCATGGGTTACGAAGTGACATAATGCCATTTAACTCCAGTGACCTAATAGGGCCGATGCCTTGTCCCTGCCCTTCATTCCGCCACAGCCTCTTAGTTGCGACTGAAGGGGGTAAGGGAACGGGAAGGAATGGAAAGTATAACAAACATTGACAAAGCGATAAGTCTCACGTATGCAAGAGTTATTGGCTTTGCCAATGAGTTTTGGCCACGTTATACACCAGCCTGGCTGCTGTTTAGCATGGGCAAAGGTTAGTAGTGGTGTAGAGGAGAGTCACGTGAAGTGTTGTAGAGTGGAATGGCAAAGAATGGCGTTGAGTGGCAGAGAGTCATGTATTTGAGTGGCACAGTGTGGCGTCCTGTAGAGTGGCATACACCTAAGTGACATAGAGTACACTGGTGTAGAGTGCATTGGCATAGAGTGTTGCAGAGTTTAATGGTGTAAAGTGCAGTGGCATTAAATTCAGTGGCATACAATGTTGCATCATAGAATGCAATGTCTTAGAGTGCTGCATAGCAGAGTGGCATGGTGCAGTGTGACGTAGAGTGTATTGTTTCAGAGTGGAGTGACGCAGAGTGTTTTGTTTCAGAGTAGAGTGGAGTGACGCAGAGTAGATTGTTTCAGAGTAGAGTGGCATGGCGCAGAGTTGATTGTTTCACAGTAGATTGTTTCCGAGTACAGTGGCGAGACGCAGAGTAGATTGTTTCAGGATAGAGTAAAGTGGCAGGGCTTAGATTGTTTCAGGGTAAAATGAAGGGGTGCAGAGTAGATTGTTTCGGGGTAGAGTGAAGTGGCGGAGCTTAGATTGTTTCAGGGTAGAGTGAAGTGGCGAAGCATAGATTGTTTCAGGGTAGAGTGAGGTGGCGCAGAGTAGATTGTTTTAGGGTAGAGTGAAGTGGCACAGGGTAGATTTTTTTCAGGGCAGAGTGACGTGGTGTAAAGTGGCACAGAGTATAATGGCATATAGTAGAGTGCAGTAAAGTGGTACAGAGTATATTAGAGTGGCGTACAATGGATTGCAGGGGCATAGACTTCAGTTTTACAGAGTAAAGTGCACTGGCATAGTGTGTATTGGCATGGAGTGCAGTGGCATAGAGTGCAGTGCTGCAGAGTGGCTTAGAGCAGAGTGGTGTAGAGTGGAGTTGTATAGAGTAAATTGGTGTGGCCTATACTGGAGTGGTGCAGAGTGCAGTGGCATAGAGTAGTGTGCTAGAGGGCAGAGTAGAGAGGTAGCGTGAAGTGGCATAGAGTGGAGTGGCGTGATGCTGAGTGCAGTAGCATGGAGTGGTGTAGAGTAGAGTGGAGTATGCATGGTATGGTAGAGCACTGCCATTACAGACAACATATTTTCAATTGAAATGACCATTGCATTTGCACAGACATGGAGGTTTCCTAATACAACTATAGGGTGCACAAACAAAAATTTGTGCAAATTGTGTGACCTAGTCTAATGATTTGTTTTGATCATATTAAAGTACTTGTTTTGAACGCACTTCAGAAATAACAAAAGTGTGCTTCATTTGTGTTCCTAATTCTGATATATTCTGAAGTACTTACCCAGTTCATTTACATGTTGTGTGCTAAAAATACCTCTTTCCTACCCCCAGTATCCAGCAAAGTTGTCACATAAATCCTCTCACTTTGAAGTTAGAGAAGGAAAAGTAAACACACGCCCTTGAAAGACCGACCCGGACATTTGACCTCGGTCTTTGAATGCACAGCAAATGTGACAAGATAAGAACAAGATTTAAAGCCCTGTTTACAGAAAGGGAATTTATGGAGGAATACAGTAAACATAGTTTAGGCAATGGGAGGGATGAACTGAACCCGGAGAACCTAAAACCAATAAAGCCAGCAAATAGAAAGCCAGAAAACGTGAGTTACAAACCACAAAGCCAGTGGTAGTCAATGGGTGGAAAGCATTCCTACGTCAACTTTCTGAATGTCCCCAAGATGTCTTTAGCAAACCAGACATCTGCGCTTTCTGGTAGACTGCACCCTTAAACATAGATAACTATTTGATACCTGTTTACTTTCTGTTCCTTCCTTAATGAGCCTTGAAACCAGGGGCAGCAAGAGCACAGGCAGTGATACCAAATGACAAGTCAGAGGTATCATATGTTGCTCCTGGCTAGTCCCAAAATGCTATCCAAGGCCGCTTCGTCTTTCCTCCTTTGAATACTGTGGTCAGTGTTTGCTCACAATGGAGTATCCTCCGCACTGGATTGTTGAGATCCAAGCTGTATTTCAACATCTTCAGCATCTCCCTCTTTTGTCATTCATTGTCCTTTCTCAGGATTGAGTTGACCTACACTAATCACAGCAATGAAAAACAAGTACTGCTAGGGCACACCATAAGGTGCTTCTAATCTGCTATGTGTTAGGGTTGCTTTTAACTTTATTCTATCCTGCTACCCTTAGAGTGCCAGTCATACAAGGTGTCCCCTTGCAACAGTTTGTGTGGCTTTGGAATTTGATATTGGGTTGTTCGTTTCCTTTGAAAATAAATAGAATGCCAATTACTAAACTGCCTTAGTTATTTACTCGTCACTGATTTACAAGAAAAACATATTTCTGATTACTGAGTTATCCAGGTAACTGATTATTACTTATTTCTAAAAGTAGTATATAAAAGTATGTTCAATCTCCATTCCTAAGGATTAACTGAGTGAGTTTTTGGTGGGGAAATGGGATGTCCATGGATTTGAAAAGCCAACTTTTACATTGGGTTAGGGGAGACAGATTGGAAAAGGTTACTGTCTGCATCACCTCTGCGATTTATGTTATTGGCTTTTGTATAGCCTTAAATCTGCCATTGATGTGGTAGTGCAGTGCTTTAGAAAGTTGGTAGATATCTTTATGAACAGCTTCAAGGTTTGCAGGCCGGAGTGATTTTGCTCGAGAACGAAGAATGTGATAGCAGTAGTGTGAGGAAGCATGTTCCTATGTACTCTGTAAGACGTCCGACTATGTCTTTTCTTATGGTCATCCTAACTGCCAACTGTCTTCTGTTTAATAATACATGCTTTGAATTCCAACTAATGAGATTATCTACTTTGCTTCACATACTAACTTTGCTTCACGTTGACATTTGTTGTACTAAATCATTTCAGTTTGGTGTATTGAAAGCACAGTGACTTAAACTGCTGACAAATAAGAATGTCACAAGGGCACAACCGATTTAGCAGGTAGAGGATTTGTAGTGGCACACACCAGCGAGCAGAAGTAGCACAAGTGTATAATCTGGTGCCTGTGTCAGTGATTTTTTCTTATGGTGGGTGGGCAGCATGGATAACGTGAGTAGGATGGGAGTGGGCAGCATGGACCATGGGATGGAAAGGTGGAAACGATAAAAACAAGAGCTGTGAAGTGGCCGCATCATAGTGCCCTTTTTTTCTCTTATGGTGGGTGTGAGGACAACAGACGATGAGGAGGATGGAGAGGATAAAACATCACAGACAACAGGAGGGTGGTGGTTAGAAACAGAAAGCAACACTGACAAGGGTAGGGAGTGGAAGGGCAAGAAGCAGCACGGACAAGATGTGGGGTAGGTTAAAGAAGATGCAGCATGGACAATGAGTTGGGGGACAGTAGGGAAAGCAACAACACGGACAGGAAGCATAAAGGAAAAAAGTAGTGCTGGTCATTTAGGATGCAGCAAACAGGTGACAATGAAGCCAATAAATGGAAAGCAATGGACCGGAACCAAGTCCCTTATAGTACATAATGGGTTTTGCAGCAACAACACATGCGCTGTTGGTAGACTAGACATAAAAATCACATTTGTATTTTAAAAAGTCAAAATACAGCAAGCAGTCAAATTAATTAGACTAACCTATATTGTTGTATGAGAACTTAGACAATCATATGAAGCTGTTTGAGGAAGGAACTTTTGTAGTCCTGAAAGCTAGCATCAGTAAATATTGAGTTAAAAGCTAATACGTACCCTGTACCCTAATCTGCACGTGTGTGGAATTCCTTTTGACTGACGTCTAGGGCAAATTGTTTCGGGTCAAGGACAACTAGTTTGAACCCAAAATGGATATCCTCTAGCAGGCTTATCCACATTCCTTTCTTAGTTCTTTGACAAGTGGTTAGAATCTAAGGTATAATTGCACCTAACAGTAGCTATTAGTTTTTGCCATCAAGTGTTTCAGTCTGTTAAATTTCTGTATATCCTCAAATCCTTCATATTTTCTTAAAGTTCCACTGAGCATGTTCAGGGTGGACTCCATAAAGCATTTCTTTGTCCTGTTTTTCCATAATGTCTGTATGTAAATGGTCATTCTCCTTTTCTAATGCGCCCAATCCAACTGATCCAATTCCCCACTTATCTTTGGCCTACTTTTTAGGGTCGAGCGAAAGCACTCTGTCCCTGGTGTAATCTCGCTATGAGCTTGCAACCGCGCCCATGTCACTTCCATCAGTTTAGTTGGTTTGTGGGTTTGTCTTTTAAAATTCGCTTGATTTCATTAGTGAAAGGCATGCCTATGTCATGCCTTTTATGGTGTTTAGCCCTCCTCGAGCACAGCGACCAACTACTGAAAACCTATGAAACTCAATGTTTTCCATATGGTTTCTGGACTAATTTTTCTCTTTACTTCGTAGCGCGATCTCGCTGGGCAATAATCGAGCGCTTTGCATGACATCAACCCTGTTACGTGGATATTTGGACTTTTGTCGGTTACATGGATAATTGCACTTTTGTCAATACGTTTCACTGCAAGCTAACTTCTGTTTCCTTTTGTGTGTTTGCTTTGCGCTGATGGCGGCCGTCGGCTCTTTATGTGAAACTTTTACTTTTCAGTTTATGTGGCAAGAAAAGTCTGGTTAGTTACGTGAAGCTGTTTTACTTTTCATTTTCAATTTATGTGGCAAGAAAAGTCCGTTAGGAGTTAAGAATGCTAATAGCTCTAAATCAAGCAAACACGAGACCCCTTGCATTGAAAATGCTTGTTGTTTCTTGTTGTTTATATTCCAATGTGCCCAATCCATCTGATTCAATTCCCCACTTATCTTTGGCCTCTTTTTTTGTTTCTTGTCGTTTATATTTGTTTATAAACCACTTTTCTTGGCTCCCAGTTATTACTTTGTATTTATTTACGTCCAGGCATTATAGCTGTATGTCCGTTTTCGTATGAATGTTTCTTGATTGTTTCCTGAAAGAACTAGAACTCTAAAATTGTCAGTGCGTTGCAACACATTTTTGCAGAAAAAATCACATTAGTAGAAAAGACATCAAGTGAACATTGTAAAAACCTTTTGCCTACACTGTAATGTTCAGAACCACACACGATTTTAACATGAACTGCAAACAACCCTTATTTCTTGCAGTAATTATTGTCTGTTCTACAACGAAAGATACATCTTATACTCTACTTTCAGCATTACATCATGTGGTAAACATGTGGCCTTCTGGTTAAATAAGTGAAAGATAACCTACACCACACAGTCAATTAGATATGTCGATGGAGAAACTATGACTTGATATTAGCAGAGCCAGAAATAATTAGCTAAATTTGCAGGATTTTGTTACTCTTAGTTGGAGTGTTTACATTTAAGGATGGAAGAGGGGATCCTCCAGAGGATTAGGAGTGTTAACCTTTAGACATGGGTGGGGTAAGTGAGTCAATGTTCTGACTTGTGGGACAGGTAAGAAGGTGAGCAGTACTTCTGAGAGTGGGAGAAATGTACTTCAGTTGGACTTCAGATGGGGCAATAGAACATTTCAGCAGTAGGAAAGCTCCATCAGGATGTAGAGGATCCATTTATGGGGCACATCTGGGAAAGGGAAGCTTCGTTTAAGTACAGGAGTGGACCAGCAGAAGAGAAATGTGCAGAATTTATATTTGAGCGGGTAAATTAGTAGCAGCATTCAAGGCAAGGTGTGTATTATGAGCATAGACGTGAAGGGAGAGAGGAGGAAATGTTAGAAATAAGATGTTTTTAGAGTGTAGGAGTTTTAACTGAGCCCTAAAAATGGCACATAAGAAAATAAAAAAAATGTCTAACAATAGGTTAGCAACGTCTTAGATGATTGGAAATGTTGCGCTTTTCATGGTATGTAAATATGGACCCAGAGATAAACTGCAGTGGAGTTTGAACTTCAAACTGTGTTACTGTAGTATACATAGTATGGAATTATAAGCGCTTCCGTTGTAAGTAGGCTTGCAGCAATGCTCAGTACTTCAGCACCCAAAAAAGCTTGTTGTGAGACAGTCAGCGCTCTACAGCGAGTTGTACAGTTGACGTTTTGACACTTTTGGAACTTATTACAACGTGAATGTCTAGATTTTTTGTTGGTTTTGCAGTTGTTTGAGAGGGGAGGACCGTCTAACCTAAGTACAGAATGAGGGAATTTTACATGATAGGTGTTGTATCTATCTATGTATGTATGTGGTATTTCTATAACCAAAAGGCAGTAGAGCACTGTACTTTGTCAAAGACGAGCATAAAATTGATGAGTAATAGGAGAGAAAGCCGGGTTGTGAGCAGGTAATGCCTTGTGATGTATTCTTTGAACAGCAGAGTATCCAGTATTGGGTTGGTTTTGATGCACAGTGGTATGTCATTCCAGATCTTGATGGAAAGAGGAAAAAAGATGCTGTCTTGTTTTGCCTTTTTAACACTTTGTCTGTGATCTTATGGTGTTGTGGCTGCGAGTGTGCCAAGAACCACCAGAGATTGGTAACATGTCTGCAAGATAAGTGGGGATGCTGGTCTTGATGTATTTGTAAATAATACTGCTGGTTTTAAAGGTGGTGTGGGTCGGCAAGGGGAGACAATGGAGTTCCATCAGGATAGAAGTTAACGCCGTCATATTTCTTCAGGCCCTGGATGAGATGTGCTGCAGCTTGTAGTATGCCATTAAAAAGTGCCAGTGTGGTGTCTGGGAAGCCATGGTGTAGGGCATTACCATCATTCAGATGCAGGAGAAAGAGTGCTTGGACAGTAGTTCTGAAGCCCCTTCCTAGAAGAAATTGTTTAACATTCTGTAGAAGAGAGCTGATATGGGGCAGTTGTTTATTTTTCTGGTTTTTGATGTATTAGATGGGGGTTGAGATGTAATTGTGTAGGTAAGAGAATTGGAATGCTTGAGCTTGTCAAAACTTATGATAATTATTTTTGACTTGGTATAGTAAGCCTTGAGGTTTGTGCTTCGTTTGCATTTGGTGAAGCAAATACAATAAGTATCCTCTTTGATTAGAATCTTCTTTATTTCCCTTACACTCAGCAAATCAATTAGCTTATATTGGGAATTGATATGCATAGCTGTTTATAGGACATGTAGTTTCATTGTTTCCCATTATTTTTTTAAGTTATTTATAATTTTAAAAGTAAAACCATTACAACAATAAGAAATAGCTGATTCCCCACTCATAATTCAATCATTAATGCAGAATCAGTTAGGTGCTGCATGAGGAAGTAAAACACGATCAAGTTACAATTCATACATAGCGTAGTATACAGTGGTAGGACAAATTCAGAAACGCATAGTGGAAGTGCAGATCCCAGCAATAACACTCTCAACTGTGGTAGAGTATCAAGCGCATTAATGGGTTGCAGAGGCAGTCGGGGAATAAGGATAAGTCCAATGTTTATTTTCGCAAATACTCCTGGAAGGGCCCCCAGATGTTCCTGGGCCTGCAAGAGTGAGTGAGCATAGAATAATTTATCTCCAGCTGTTCTCGACAATGAGCAAAATCTAACAGCCGTTCCTGAGTGGAGGGCACACATTCTCGGCCCCACACGCAGGCTACTTTGCGTTTAGAAAGAAGCAGTGCCAGGGCAAGAAACTTTTTGTTGTCATGTGGCATCTCTGTCAGAAGACACAGAAGCGCCAGCCCCAACAATAGGTGTAAAATAGCAGAGGATGGAGAAAACATCAATCTAGTAGGCTGTAATTGGGTGGCATAGTCAGACTAAGTGCATTAAACCGGCCCCTCACCCTTGACATCCGACACACTCAGCGGTGGCACACAACATATACTATTGTACAGTCTAGATGGAATGAATAAAGTGAAGTTTTCCATTGGGAAACAAAGACTGCGCCAGACAACATGTGCCTGCCCACTCCTTATCAGAGCTAGATTTGCTCAAGACCGCCTCTCATCGAGTCCTAGCATGCTGCAGGTATCTCAGATTGTGCAGAAGCATGGAGACGATATAGGAAGTGTCAGGAGGAGGACGCGGTAAGGATGGTGAGTGTCTTACATTCAGCTGGAGCTGTCTTGAACTCCGGATAACATTCCCTGAGCATGGATGCAAAAAAAAGTGGAACGGATCTAGTGAATCCAGAAGTTCGAAAGTGCCAGTACTTAACCTCTTACAGAAGGATCTACTTGGGAAAAGCCACTCATCTCCACCACACCCCAACGCGATACTTACTCTCTGGGCAGATAATCTCTCTCGTATTATGGAGTACAGAGGGGAGTGAGTTAGCAATTGCTTAGGGGAGTACAAAAGCCTGGTGACCAAGCTTAGTATGTAAACAAACCCAGGCTTGTTTCCTACACGCAGCTGTGTCTATTTCACCACAAGATTGTTATGGGGTGTGTCCAGTCAGGGCTGGAAGAGGGGTAGAACGTACCTGGTTGTGCTCAGGTGCAAAAAGTGTCAGCTGAGGGGAGGCCGAAGCCAACACTGAGCAAATGAGTTTTGTGCACAGAGGTAACAAAGCTCAAAATCAGGTGCTGGGAGGCCACCCCAATCATAGAACAGAATTGGGGTTTCCCAGTTAAGTTGTGGTTACCCCCTGCCCAAGCAAGACCTACCATAAGGGTGTGCAGAGTATGAAAAAAATTACACTGGAGCGATGGTATGTTCATAAAAAGATAAAACAGTCTTGGGAGGGTGGCCATCTTCATGACAGCTACACACCATCAAAGAAGAGAGAGGCTATTTAATCCACCCTCTAATCTGATTTTCTAGCATCGATATCGCTACTCCATAATTCTCAAGTATGATTGCCGACTTGTTAGCACTGTTTCAAATTCACAAGTATTTTAGGGAGTCAGTTAACCAACTCGGGGTCAGCAAGCGTGTGTGATTTGTTGTAACTTGGGTAAGGGTGGAAAATAGAAGATTTGGTCCAATTAATCTATACCCAACACCACCTGGAACAGCAAAAAGTCACAGATGACTGGGTCCATATTCACTCCTGGGTTATTCAAATAAAGTGTAATGTCATCCGCATAAAGCTATATTGCAATATTACGAAGCGAGAATACAAGGCCCCTGTGACTATGGAGCTGACGAATGGCCGAGGCCAGTGGTTCAGCCGCCAAAGTGGAGAGCAGAGGTGAGATGGGGCAACCCTGACGAGTGCCTTTGCCAGTTGGGATGGGGTCTGACAATAATCCATTGATCTGGAGCCACGAGGATGTTGAGCAGCTGAATCAGGCCTAAATAGGGACCAGAACCACAAAGAGAAAAGGACACTCGAAAGAGTCAAAAGCTTTTGTGGTGTCAAGGGAGACAGCCACCGCTTCTTCATCTGGCCTCAGTTGGTGTAGGTTGGTGAGACTGAGAGGTGGAGCAGTTGTGGATGAACCCAGCCTGGTCATACAGCACAAGATCAGGGAGTAAGAGAATCAGCCTATTGGCCAACACTTTAGCAAGTATTTTAGCTTCGATATTTATTAGGAAAAGAGGCAATATGAATCTGGGCACTCCAGGGGTTTGTCTGATTTTAGAAGCATTATTACAATACTTTCCCCGAAGGAAGCAGGCAAGACGCCAGTTCGTAATGCCTCTTTATACACCTGCAATAGTCATAAAGCAAATAGGACCGAAAAGGTGTTATAGAATTCAGAGGGAAGGTAGTTATTTGCAGGTTAGCAACCCACTTACAGATGCAGTGATCTTGCCTAAACTTATGGGCTCTGCCAGGAATGCTCTGTGGGGTCCCTCAAGGCCAAAGTGAGTTGGTTAAGGCTGGTGGTATAATCTGCCAGAGTATGCGATTGCCGGGGGTGCTATATAAGTGAACGTAATAGTCTGCAAACTCTTTCATGATGTCAGCAGCATCAAATATCACTGTGCCATCATCGCAAGTCAGTTGGGTAACAACCCGGAGTCCCTGCCAATGTCCAGCCATGCCTATCGCCCTCCCCATACGCATGCCCACACTGTTATCATATTGGTGCATGTGTTTGCATTTGCTATCAGCCAGGGCATTACAGTGCATAAGGGTGGTCTGGAACTCCACCACCAAATGGGGTTGATAGGCCATCTATATGTCAAACTCTAGCTGTCAGAGACTGACTTCCAGTAACTTCAGCTGACACTGAAGGTCTTTCCAGATCGAGAGTTGCGTGGACATATACATTCCACTAATGAACACTTTGAAAGTTTCCCATACCGTACTCACTGAGCCCTCACTGGTCTCAAATAATTCAGTTAATTAAGATCGGAACAAAAGACTGAGTCCAAGAGTGCCTTGGCAGAAAGTTTCCACGCAAAGGAAGTATGTTTCGAAACAGGAAAGGCAAGGGTGAGTACCTCTGGCAAATGATTGGAAAGGGTCCTAGGCAAGTGTTTCTTGTGCGACCCAGCTACAGACCTCAGGAGTGGCCAACCAGTAATCCAATCTAGCCCAGGATTCATGTACCGTTGAAATACGCATGCGCTGTCCAATCCCTGGGTGACAAAGCCCCCAAATATTGAGTAAATCATTAATATTCAGAAGATCGTGCAATGCATTGGCCGCAGCGTCGTGGGCGCTGGATTCATGATCAGAAAATCTGTATCCCAGTCAAGGACGAGATTAGAATCTCTACCCCATAAAACACTACCGGGGCTAAAGTTAAACAGTGATACTAGACAGTCCATACGAATTTTGGGTCATCAACATTGGGCATATAGGTGTTAATGGTGGTGAGATGCTTCCTTTGAATTGCCAGTTGCATTATGACATATCTGCCTTGCGAGTCAGCTATCTCTGGCAATAAGCGGACCAGAAGGCCTTTTCAAACCAACAATATCACCCTCTATGGCATAGGCTGAATGATTTGTGTAAACTCCATTGTTAAATAGGCTAGTACTGTCCGCTTTTTACACAGATCATTTAGGCCACTCCCATTACAAGTTATAAGGTTGACATGAAGCATCTTGCTTAAAAGATAGTGGCGTGCTGGTAGGTAATGAGCGATATGAGTAAGAGCTCAGATAATTTGAGGGGCCAGAAGGACTCCAGAGATGTTTATTGATCCCATCTAAGCAAGCAGCCAAAGATCCAATGGTCAGTAGAAGGTCAGCAGCTAACTTATAGAACGATATTAGAAACCTAGTTGTACACATAACCTGCCCTACACACACTGATCATTCTCGATGTCAGTGCATACTCTAAGAATAAAAACAATGCCATTAATACAGGAATAAAAAGCAATCTACAATCTGTTAAGATTAACAGGTTGATGTTGCAGTGCACTGGGGCCGGAGTGGGGGTGTCAGAGGTACTGGGGGACTTAATGCCGTCAACCACCTCGACCACATACAGTGTGGAAGGGTTGATTACCCTTATGGAAATAGCCTGATATCAATGGCCCCCGGCAGGGAAGAGTAAGTCATCTGTTAACATACACCTGGAGGTGTTAGACGGCAAACTACACAATAGTGTTGAGAGCAACAAATATGTCGAAATAGAGCAATGGCTTATAAGTCGGAGTGCTAAGTAGAACAAAAAAAAAGCAACATTCAGAGTCCAGAGTGGTGCAGGATGCTCGGCTCAGTGACTCACAAGAAGGATCGAGCCCCAGAAGCTCAAGATCAGGACCCATGGTGTCCAAAAGGCTAGTGTTACTGCCAGGGGTGGAGGGCTGGGTGTTGCGGCATTGTCGAATGTGTTCCAAAGGTTTTCTTTACGCTGCAAGGGGCTTTAGTAGATGATGTAAAGGCAAGCTGGATATAGTATGGCTTAAGATTCATTATGGTCACGAATAAGAGCCACGGAAAGCACACCAGGCCTCCTGCACCCTGATGGTAAAGTCTGGGAAAATGGCAAGCTTGGACTCCTGGTATGTGAGTGTACTCTTCTCCCGAGCTAACCGAAGCACATTATCCCGGCCATAATAGTTTAATAACCCTAGCAGTGATAGGGTGCGCTGAGATGCACAAGGGACAGAACGTGGGCTTTGAGATTGGTAGACTCGCTCCATGACAAGGCATTTGGAGAAAGAGTCCACATCGAATAGTTACATAACTTTTCAATAAACAGATCAACGAAAGATACATCTTATACTCTACTTTCAGCATTACATCATGTGGTAAACATGTGGCCTTCTGGTTAAATAAGTGAAAGATAACCTACACCACACAGTCAATTAGATATGTCGATGGAGAAACTATGACTTGATATTAGCAGAGCCAGAAATAATGAGCTAAATTTGCTGGATTTTGTTACTCTTAGTTGGAGTGTTTACATTTAAGGATGGAAGAGGGGATCCTCCAGAGGATTAGGAGTGTTAACCTTTAGACATGGGTGGGGTAAGTGAGTCAATGTTCTGACTTGTGGGACAGGTAAGAAGGTGAGCAGTACTTCTTAGAGTGGGAGAAATGTACTTCAGTTGGACTTCAGATGGGGCAATAGAACATTTCAGCAGTAAGAAAGCTCCATCAGGATGTAGAGGAGCCCTAAATCAGTGGATTTAGGGATACCCACTAGGCGCAAGTTGTTCTGCCGAAAGCGGGCATCCAAGTCCTCGCCATATTAAGTAACTAAGAACATGCTTTGTGATAATTAGCGGTTAAGGTTGTCTGGTCTGCCTCCAACGAGTATCCGTGGTTCTCTTCTCCTGCTTTGTAAGGCGAAGGCTCATCAGGTTATCCATTTTAGAGTTTATACATTGGAGACTAGCACTCATCTGGAGCAGTAATGCATGAGTGTCCAGCTTTATGGAGAGGGGGCTTGGAGTCACTGGTATAGTGCCAGCTTCCTCAGTTCTTGAGCAGTCTCCTTGCAAGGTTCAAACACCAGCTTGGGTTGCTTAGGATCAGTTTTGCCCATGTGATAAGAGCTGCGGGTGATGCAGGACCCTTTGCCCGCCCATGCAGAATCACCACTCTTTAGCAAGGCGAAAGCTGGCAAATAGCGATCCCAGAGTCCCATGTGGGTGGGACCTTTGTTCACCACACAGGACGGGGGTCCAGGGTTGGCGCAAGTCACAAACCACTCAAAAGTAGTCACTGTGTTCAGCTATTAAACAATGCAGTAAAAAGGCATGCCACCGCTGTGCAGGTATACGTGCTGACAAGTAGCAAAGTCCTGGTGTGTCACAGCAGTGGAATTCCAGCAATGCACAGTAGGTAGGTGGACAGTGTACATGTGATCCCACCGGAGTTCCCCGCACCACAAGCATCTTTGGCTGAAGAGGAGCCTAATCCCAATAACGGGTCTTGCTTTTGAAGCACCAGAGGCAGTGCATTGACATCAAAATCAGGAGCAAGACAGGCAGTTACCATGGTGTATGGTTAGGCAAGGTCCAGATTGCATGGTCACAGGTGTCCCGCAATACCTGTTGGGGCATGATGGTTGCTCACGACTGTGCAGGGCAGATGAACTGGATAAGGGGACAATCTGGACCAGAGAAGGATCTGTGAGGCGCCAGATGTGACAAGGCCAAATGTAGCATAGCTGGAGGAGTCTGCATTGTTTCCTCTGCCCCCCCCCCCCCCCCCAACACTTTCTGAGGCCCACGGGCCCACTAGCGCCAACAAGAAAGTGCCCCGCAGCCTCACCGCACTTCTAGAGGCAGTATCCGAGAGGACACGCAGAGGCAAACTGAGGCCGCACGCCTCCCTCAGCAGGTACCCAGGGTCCCCCACCTCAGCCCGCCTGGCACAGCGCAGGCTGAAGCAGGGCAATAAGCTCCCCGTGCCCCCTGCACCAAACAGCAGCCTAGGACATCCCCCGGGCCCACGTCCAAGCCAGCCGGAAGTGCGCTCCCTGTGCCCCGCCAGACCCTGCACAGAGGATGGAACTGCTTAGCAGCCTCCTGGCTCGGTGCCGGCAGAGAGCCCTGTGGGCTGCACCCGATCAGCCCACCTCCATGTGCCTTCCTGGTCAGGTTGGCCTAGTTGCACAGGCTCATCTTGCTCTCTGAATTGATAGCGTGGTCCCCGGTGCCTTCAAGCACTGCAGTGTCAGTCTTCAGTGGATTGAGGGGGTGCTCCACCACACAGTCTGTGGTACACAAGCTTGTCTCCCCTGGTCGGACTTTTTCAGTGACTCCGGCCCTTTGACTGACAAACAGACCTCAATTCACTTGGTGTCGGCTGCAGCTCCCCCCATGTCTATATCAACAACTCCAGGGGTAGGACAGCCACAATTTAGGCTTTAGGGGCTGGTCAGCTATCTCGTTGAGGACCATAAATTGGGTGAGACGGGAATCTGCCCCCAGAAAAGATCTGTACGGATAATATGGGCAGGGAAGTGAAGCGCCTGGTTTCAGGCATCTATCTTGGTCGGCTGCAAGCCACCCAACCCCCTCACCCCCCCGCCTCCCCGATTAGAAGTATTGACCTAAAGTCCTAGCATGCTCAGCACTAATAGTTTAAACAAGGACTGACTAAAAATAGAACTCAACACAGAGACGAAGCAACATACTCCACACAGACATGGTTTGCTTCACCTTTCCATGGTGTACTACTGCTCAAGAACATTATTGATTTTGCTTTGACATTAGATGGCACAAAAAGTTGTACATCTCAAGTAACACTCATGTTGCCATCTCTCTAAGTCTCTGTTCTGTTGAACTTTGTAGTCCAGAGATTTGCAGAAGTACCAAATGTATGTCTCGTTTCCTCGCAAGACCAATGTGCCTTTCAGAAATTAGGTTATTAATTTGAGAGGGTGCGACTCCTGTCAACTTAATAAACAATTCTGTTTAGGCCAAAGCACTGTTCTGAGAGAATTCCTGCTCAAACCCTGGTCGCAATGGCACCTGCAGCAGGCAGTACCAGGGAAGCACGTTAATTTCAAACTGTAACAAACATTTTGAAGTAAAGAAAACACAATAAAATTCCCAAACCAATTTGAATACAGGGGAAATATTGGAGTAAAGAGATACCTTTTAAAATGAACTGAGGAGATGATTTCTTTATGTTGTAAAGCCAAAAATACCTCCAACAAAGTGTAGTGCAGTTGAACAGTTCTTAGTGGGCTTGGTCAGAGGTGCAATTTCAGGCTAGTAGGACTCAGACATCATTGAGCGAGTCCTCTTCTTCAAACAGGAGTCCTCTTCAAGCAGGATTTACTTCTTCTGATTTAGTCTTTCTAGGTCCAGGAATGTGCAGAGGAGGTTGGAGCACAAGATTTATCCTGTTCTTACGCCAGTGATTGAAGACAGCTTGCCACTCAATCTTAACTATTTTCTTGTTGTTCCTCGCCTCCTTTTTCAGCACTTCCTCCTTTCCTTAGTGTAACATTTACCCAAGACTTCTTGTTTCAGAACCCAGTTGCCACCAGGCAGGCCTTTTTTTTTTTTTTAGCTCTTTAGCCACCCCCTTATTTAACTTAGATTTCTTCCCATCTGACAGGGATAAAACTGGTTCTCACCCTACTATGACTGAAGCCAGACTGTCTAGAAGGTTCCTGGGAATGAATAGGAGAAGCTCTCCCTGGCATCACCAAGTCGTAGTGCTAAAGCTGTTTTTTTATGTCAATTGTTCCTCCCAGATTGCTAATCCCTTCTAAGTGGTCGACAGGTAACACTTGTTTGTCTTTTCATGGTTCAGAGGTAGGCTAAGCAAGGTTATTACCTTTTTAAGTCAAAGATGTGTAATCCACCACTGACAGTATGAGGAGTGGTTTAATCCCTCTCTGGGTCAGGCAGTCTAATCTAAAGTACAGCTTTACAAAGTTACTATTTCACTTAATTTATCAAAACTCTGGTTTCCCCATTAAATCGAATCTTGAAAATGAAGTAAGAAACAGCTTTGATTCATTTGTTTAGCAATTTTACCAGCAGAGATACGAAGTAAATATTTTAATTCCATCTAGGCACGTTCAGGGAAAAGTATAGCAAGCCCTTTGCAGTGTAATAGCTTGTGTTTTTTGTTTGACATTGAAAACATTAACCTCAATATGTAGTGTGCTCTATTTGTATACATTAGCACATTACAGAATCAATAACGGGGCCAGAGTAGAAGTTTTTAAGGGATGGTTCACCTTCCCAGGTACAACAGAATATCAAAAGAGACTCCTCCTACTCATGTGAAAGAAATATCCCGGTTTTACCCAAGAGTTTGATAAAGAAATCTCACCCTCTAGTGTTTCTACTGGCATGCTTCATTATCAAATTCATTCCAATACATGCTGTATCAGGGCGTGCTTCCTACGTTATCTTTCAAGGAAGTACTGATAAGAATGGTGGGAACTAAAGGTTAAAAACTCCCTATAGGGAGGCCCAAGCCTTTACTTTTAATAAGGGATAGCTTGACATGGTTAAATCCAGAAAATGATGCTCATAAGTTCAAATCACACCAGCATCTATGGTCTGCTTGTTTCAGCATATGAAGTACGAAAAACAGGTCTTGTGGCATTCCTTGGGACCAGAAATAGATCCCAAAACATTCCCAAGTTTTTAGGTTGCAGTCTATTCGTTAGAGCACATTTCTCACAGAAAAAACTTATTCCATACACAGTCATACAAACCAATCAAAAATGCTTTCTCAACCAATGACCGTTATACGCCACTTGCCCCTTGGAATGCTGGCGTGGACGTGCCCGGTAGTCACATATTTGTCAAAAGTCTGCCTAAGTACCATCTCCCGCACCTGGAATATGTGCACCCTCCAATGTGGGCGTACAAGGTACACTTTAGGGGATGGCGTATGAATATATGAAATAGGCATTTCCTGCCTAGTAAATTTGCAGTGGATTTACAGGGGAGTTAAATAGGCCATGCAGGAAGTTCCAATGTACCGCACGTTTTATGGGTAAACACAAGCACTTTACTGTTTAGCAGTGGTGAAGTGCACAGTGGCCTAAAGCCTGCAAAATCAGACAGGATAAAAATAAGCTGGGAGGGAGGGGGCGGATGT
Organism: Pleurodeles waltl; assembly: GCF_031143425.1. Taxonomy (NCBI): domain Eukaryota; kingdom Metazoa; phylum Chordata; class Amphibia; order Caudata; family Salamandridae; genus Pleurodeles; species Pleurodeles waltl. The sequence goes on from NC_090440.1 coordinate 1,696,612,156, forward strand.
GTCTAATGAAAATGGCATAATTTCTCGCAGTGCCTATTTATATAAATGAAACTTGTTAATGTGATCAGTGGCTAGCTTGAAAATCTGCTATGGATCTGGGCCTTCTAGACCTACATAGGTCATTCCTGCCATTGTCCAAGGAACAGAACGGCAGTTTGTTACTACAAGTAATGCCAGGGAACGTTAACCATTTCAGATCTCATTTGTTCTAATGCAGTCCATCTTTAATTATAGTTTTTAATTGGGAGATGATCATCTCTGAAGTCAAGACTACCAGGTCCGAACTTTATTTCTTATTTTAACCCAGTAGACAAAGTAGTGCAGTTCTTCCGTATTTAATGTATTTTTCTTGGTTGTGCCAATGTGGCTAATATCAATCTTAGAGAACATTAGATCATGTATCTGGACAGGCTTCTTACCTTGGCCGTCAAGGGAGCACTAATGAGGTCGATGGGGATGTACAAGGGTAGCATTGCCTGTACGGTGACCGAAGTCTGTACATTTAATAAGGGTCAGTTTGGCATGGTTATAAACATAATGAAATATTCACACGTTCAAATCTTTCTAGCATCCTGTACAACATAAATAAAAAAAAAAAAATGCCGAGGCCAACGTTTTGTCCATAAACAGGCGGCCGGTGCTAGCAAAGGCTGGGGTGCAGCATATCAAGTCTTGATTCCACCTCATGCCTCTTTAATCCACCACGTTCTTTGCCTCTATATTTCACTCTTGCAGGTTTTTGATCCCTGCTTTCTCCATTTCACACTGTTTTTCAGTATTTTTTTCTTCCTTCTCGATTTTTCTTTGTGTTTTTCTCTCTTGTTGTAGACCAAAGTTTGTCGAGGAAAATAAGTGTCCGTCTCAAAAACGAGTGCTGGTGGGCCCCATCTGCAACCACCAGCTCAAATTAAGCACTGCAGTACATGCTCATTCACATGCTCATTCACTCTTTGATAGCAAGAGTATTAAGAGTGGCCTTACCAGCTAGACATCTACATTGCATTCATATGTTATTTTATTTACGCGATTTGAAGGTCTGTTTTTTTGTTGGAAGAGTTTTTTTTTTTCTTCATTTGGACCTTTGAAGACCCAGTGTTTCTTATCCAATACATAATATTGACCGTGCTCACGGTCTGTGCAGATTCTTTCCGGTGAAAAATAGAAATGGCGCGTGCGCCGTTTTTATGTACTGAGTACTGGAAATAACAAGTGCCATCTGTTCTTTTTTCCTTCTTGCAGTGCATCTTCACGTCCTGGAAGACCCCGCGTTGTCTCTTGATGCATGTTTTTGTTCCAATGCTAAAATCTGACTGAACTGTTTTTTTCCGATGACGTAATTCTGCTTACGGTGCCTATGCATTCCCTTTGCACTTTGGAGATCTTTACTCTGTCTCTAGTGGGTATTGACTGCTGTACGTCTGGCATCTGAAGCACTTAACTGCCGACAGGTCAGACCTTTCACATTTTTTGCGCATTTGAATTTATGTATAGGGTCCTGTATGTATAGAGTATATCCAGCTGGAGTAGATGAAGCTAATCGTGCTCCGGTACTTGTGTTTACTATATGGGCTGCAGTCAATAGCCTATGAGAGGGTCTGGTAGGACACAGGGATGCGTTCTCACTCCTGGGCTGCACAGAATGTGATCAGCACTATTACAGGGCTCCTAGTGCAGGATAGTTTGTTTACTTGGGGTGCCGCCGTGGTCTGTACGGTCACGTCTTTGATGGAAGGAGAGAATCATGATCGTGTAGATTGTATTCTGGGAATTTTTTTGGGGGGGATGGGGTCAGTGGTTCGTATTTTCATAGCGTAAGTGGAACCTGGCATAGTTCGGTTTTTTTTTTCCCGCTGTGGGGGTTGCAGTCGAAAACAGTAACTAATGTCTGGTTCCCTAAAGCTCTGGGCCAGATTTAGTTGTATTCCAACCGCACAAGCCTACCTAAGATTGCAATGTTACCATTAGTACCTGCTGCATGTATGTATTCGGTTGTGTAAATATTGCTGCTGTGTGTAGCTGGACCCATCCAAATGAGACAAGTGATAATTCTGCGTGTAGGAGGGTGTGCATTTTGCAGGGAGATATGTACTCTAGATCAGTGGTTCCCAACCTTTTGACTTCTGAGAATCCCCACTTTATCATTACTAGAATCCGGGGACCCCCACTGAATCATTATTGGATTCTGGGGACCTAATATGTTAATATTGTTTTATTTTCAAAGCGGTCGTGGACCCCCTGAGGAGGCTTTGTGGACCCCCAGCGGTCCCCGGACAACAGGTTGGGGACCACTGCTCTAGATGTAGTGGGTATTTCAGTCATCCTGGGTCTTGTGAGGTTAAGGCTGATCTGATACAGAGGCATGTGTTTCATGTGAGCCTTTGCTTGGTAATCTGGACGGAATGTACGGTAGTAAAGGATGCTTTCATACTTAACCTGTTGACTTCTGCTCACTCCCACTGAATCAGAACTGAAGCTGGGGACCCCCGCCTTAGCAATTTCTAAGATTTGAATTTCAAAACGTTACTCAAAAATACAGAAACAAGTATACATCAAACTAATAAATGATGAAATAATGTTTAATTCGTAAACAAAAATATGCAGAAATCTCAGTTTTAATGAGAAGGTTGATATTTCAACATTTAGTTTTATTTCTAAAAATCAAAGCAGTGTGTTACATTCTAGCATATATTTTTTCCTTTTTGGCTCTTAATATATTCGCTTTTTGTAGGCACAAACCAGTGCTTCAATTTAACCCACTAATCCTCAATATTAGTTCCCTTTGCTGTAGTTGCTCTGCTACCCAAAATCAAGAGAAGATACCAGTTCAAATTTTGGCTTTCAATTCTTTTCTATTTATAGTGTTTTAAAATTTCCAGTTTTGCTTTTTGCATATATATACTTTAATAATCTGCTAATATCACTTAATTTTCAAAACAGCCGGGGACCACTGAGTGGGCATCGCAGACCCTAAGAGGACCGGAGACCCAAGGTTAAGAATCTCTGTCCTAAACAAGAACAGAAGAGTATTTTAAAGTACTCTTTCTCCCACCCAAAACGTTCGCCCTTCTTGCTCTCTTAGAGCTTAAAGCTTTGGTTTCTCGGGTGACAACTGTATTAAACCATTATACAGCAACCATTGGCAAAGTCAGTTGGTCACACCTATGAGATGAGTGATTGGCTTTGTCAATGTGTAGTCATGTTGTACTTAAGAGCGGCTGCAGTGGAGCAAAACGTAACAAAAAAAGCACTATGATATTGCCAGCATTGACCATGTCGTAGCACTTTTTTTTAAATTTGCTTGTGGGAGGGTGTTATAGGAGGCAAAATGGTGGATGGGGGAGGAAACGCAGACAACAATGTGTGGGGGGGGGGAAGCACTATGATGCAGCCAGCGATCTCTTCGTCCTATACACTTTTTTTCTGTAGTGAGGAGGGTAAGCAGCAGCATGGATGATTGGTTGTAAACAGCAACATGGTGGTTGGGGGCAAGGAGCAACACAAATGAGGGGTGGAGGGAGGTATTGTGGGTTGGGTGCTGATAGTATCATGGAAAAGAATCATCGGGAAGGAGGATGGGGCAAGCAGCAGCACAGGAGATTGAAGCATGCAGCAACACAGACGAGGAAGGGAAGGGGGCAAGCAGCAACACAAACGAGGAAGGGAGGGAGCAAGCAGCAACACAGACCAAGGAGGGACAGAGTGAGGGTGGTGGTCAACAACATTACAGGCTTTGGACGGCAGGCAACACAGAGGAATAAGGACAAGGGGCTGGTTGTGAGAATGCAACACAGATGAAGGATAGTGGGTGGGGGGGAAAGCCACGCTGATCAAGGAGGGAGGGGAACTTGTGTGGGTGCAAGCAACACAGACGAGGGAGGGCTGGAGGAACAAAGAGCGGGGCGAAGTACATGAGGGAACCATCTGAAAAATTCATACTCTGGTAAAGCTCTTAAACACAAAGAAAGACTTATCACTTCCTGTTGAAGGACAAATTCAAAATGCCCACTCTGGCCAAGTTCTGTCTGCCCGGGATCCGGGCAATTGGATGGTTGCTAGGAGTTGCAGGATGCACACTTGCATGTGCCGGTCTTGCAGTCCCACACGTCACAAGTGGTTCAAGACAACCAAGAGCATTTTCAGTTTCACTTGCTTCTCTTCGGCCTCAAGCACCTACGGTGTTTTAAAAAAAACATGATGGTGATGGTCGCTGTCAACTGTCTATTAAAGGCAGGCTTGCTACAGTCACCCATGCACCACCTCCAGAAGGCAGCAAACTTTCTGACATCTTTCAGGTTCTCGATCAATGAGCCAAAGTCACTCCTGACTCATTTTCAAAGTCTTCCTGTTAAAAAAGCTCTTCTGGAGATGGCGCAGTTCCGGGACCTTCCTTCAGCGCCACATGTCCTGGACATTTGGGCTATGATGGAGATATTCTAGCCTCATTCCTGGATCTTGGTAAGAGCAGTTCTGGCTCTGAGGCGACTTGGGCTGCTGGCCTCAAAATCCCTCTTGTCCAGTTCTATTCCAAAGGTGAGAAAATTGTAGTTAGAAATATCCATCAGAAGAAAAAAAAAAATGACTTATCTTCGCATAATGCTCTTTTGGGGGTTATAATCTAACCACTAATTCCTCACTGCCCTTCCACTTCCCCATTTTGTGATGTGGTCTAATTTTGCCATCTAAAAGAAAATCAAATTAATGATCTTCTAGTTGTGTTTGGCTCTTTCTGAGCCCTTGAACACATAGCACATCAAGAAACTGATGTCAGTATGTATGGGTGGCACATATATGCGCTCTGGGGCGAAACCAAGTCAATGCAAACCCACATGACGCCACTTAGCGGCGTAGAGGAGCACTGTGAAACTTGTGGATGTAGTCCGGAGCCTGGGAAATATTCTAAAGGTAAGAAATCAGTAGAGTACCCACCAGAAAGAACATTACCAAAGAAAGCTAACTTGTTCATTAGTGAACCTTCAGCATCCTATGTACCTTACAGTAAAGTGCAAAATGTGACCTCTTATTGGGGAAAGTACAGTGTATTTAAACAGTGGTAATATATCCGGTATGTTTAAAAATCGTAAGATTGTGGTGGCGGATTTTTTTTTATTATTAAGAGTTTATTTGGAAAATGATATAATTGGCTCCCTTCATAGCCATCCCTTTGAACTTATTTAACACTGGTAGCTGGTTTGTCTGGTGTCTGCGACAAGTTATTGATTCATTGAATATCACCATGAACATAATATCAAACATTTTAATTGTGCTTAATGTGAAGTTTGCCCTTTATAAGCACTATTAATAAAAGTGGTTACTTTTATGCTCTTATGCCCTGCAGTATGCGTTGGTATTTTTCTCGCTCCATAATTTAGAACGTATTTGATTGACTTTTTTGTTTACTTTATCATCTATAATTTCATATTTTTTTTCTGATAGTGAGCTATGACTGTATTTTCTCATCTGGTGAAATGTACCTTAGTTTTCTGAGCCTGCAGTCTCTAACTCAGTATTTCTACTTAATCTATTTTCTCGCATGTAGCATTTTTTCCAAATTTAGTAATCTATAAAATATATTATGAGGTGATTTATTGTGAGCAACGTTTACTCGGGAAGATCCTTTAGGAGCTGTTAAACAAATACCGGCTGACCCGTGCCTCAGAGAAAAAGAGAAGTCTAACACTGAATAAAAATCAATATTTTTTTGCTCAATTTTAAATGGTTTGATTCCACTTGGATATATAAATGAATACCTGATTTTTTAATTTCATTCAGTAATTAAACCCATTTTGACCCTTCCTGTAATTTAATATATTTTCTCACTCAGAAACCACTTAATAATTGCCTTGGTCCTTGTGCCTGTGGATGCATACAAATATTTTCTGATCGAGTAGTCATTACTTTGCGCTTAATATTTTTTTTGAGTTATCAGTAGAATGGGAATAGATTACTAAATTAAATAGTCTGTAGTCTACTCTTTTATTTGGTCCTTGATTATATTCAAGTATGACACGGGTGGCCCAGCGTAGCCACGTTTAGCATCGCGTAGCTTGGGTTTCTGGCCCTCCATTGAACCTCTGTTGATATATGCGACCAGTGTGTTCTAGAAATACAGTCCGACCAACCAGGATTATACAAATCTGCTGAGCACTCATGGCGAGAACAGGGCGCCCATCCCCGTCCAGCCTTCTGTTTTAACAGCGCTCTATGTAAAAGTCAGTATGAAACGGTTTAACTGATGATCATTTAAAATGTGTTTTTCAGAAACGTTATTCGTCGGTTGTGCTCCTCTTTTTGGTTAAAAGCCTGAAGCGTATAAGCAGAGTTTGGGTTGCCAAGTGCGGGTCCTTCACTTCTGTTCCTGTTGAATACTTAGGGTAGGTCAAGTACGTAGTTAAAGCTGAAAGCTCGACTGAAATAGGTATCGCTTTATGACAGGCGAGGACTTGACCGTTTGAGAGGACTGGAATATGTGCATCAATCCCAAACAAGCATTGGCATTGCAGTAGGTCTCGCGTTCTGGATATGAATGCACTATTTTTGCGTTTCTATTGTGTCATTATTTAGCATCTTGCATTGCCACTTCAGGCGAAAAAACACCCCTAGATATGTGTGTGACACTAAACTCGCACGCATTGAAAACACTAAAGGACGGTTAGGGGCTGTGTTCAGAGCATTAGCCGGCTCCTTGTGTTAGACTATCAATATGCTTTGTGAATGACATACAACAGCCCGGTGTGTCAGAATCAATAAGGGGGGTGTTGTAGAGAGGTGTAGAGGTAGAGGGATAGAGAGAGCAAGAGGGGTAGAGGTAAAGGGAGAGGGGGTAGAGGTAGAGAGAGAGGCAGAAAGAGAGAATTGGAGAGAGAGGTAGATGTGTAGAGAGGGAGAGGTAGATAGAGGTAGCGGGAGGTAGAGGTAGAGTTAGAGAGAGAGGTAGAGAGAGGGGGGTGTAGCCGTAGAGAGAGGGGGTAGCGGTAGAGAGAGGGGCTAGCGGTAAAGACAGAGGAGGTAGAGGTAGAGAGAGAGGAGGTAGAGGTAGAGAGAGAGGAGGTAGAGAGAGAGGAGGTAGAGAGGTAGAAGTGTAGGAAGGTAGAGAGTTAGAGGTTTACAGGTGTAGAGAGAGGGGGAAAGGTTTAGGGAGGTAGAGGTGTAGAGAAGTGTTTATAGGGGTAAAGTTAGAGGTGTAGAGAGTCAGAGGTAGGGAGATAGAGAAGTAGATGTAGAGGGAGGTGGAGAGGTAGAGGTGTAGTGAGGGAGAGGGGGAGAGAGAGAGAGAGAGAGAGAGAGAGAGAGAGAGAGGGAGGGAGAGAGGGAGGGAGGGATATAGAGAAAGAGACAACACATTCAAGAGCAACACGCCCACAAACGAAACCCGAAACCTTTTGGTATTTTCTCACTGGTTTGAACACATTGCTATGGACAACCAAAAAAGGAACACTAAGGCTGCGATGCCCAGGTTGGAGGATGGGCAATCACAGGCTGTAACAGGAGGAAGCGTGAACATTAGTATGATGGCCAACATAAATGTTCTCTTAGTGAAATTGCCTGGGAGGGAACTAAGCACACATTTAGAAAAATGCCCCAATAAAAAGGAAGCATTTAAGATGAGGACAACAAAGAACGAATTGCAATAGTGAGTGTGGTTAAAGCCATATACTGAATACAGCATGTCTTGCAGACAGCGCATGCGCTGCCTAGGCTCAACTTAAAAAGGAGTCAGTCAGCACTTGACATCCCGCAGTACAGCAAGTTTGTGAGGACTTTTGGTCTGTGTGCAATGAAGCCTTTAATGCTTTTCTCTTTTTATTGTGCCTTTCTTTGCTGCATTTGTCTGGCTTTAAAGCGTGTGCAGTTTGTTATAAGCAGGGCAACTATAATTATGCTATTGTTCGGCCATGGTGTTTTTCAGATAATTTTGGATTTGCTACATTTGCCACATAATACATCATCTCCTGCATAATTTTCAGATTTAAAAAAAAAAAAAAAAAGTTTCTAGTTCAGAAGGTTCAAAAGTTACTAAAAATGCAGCAAGACATGTTAGACCGCAGTTGAAGGCCCTTTGCAAAGGTTGACTGGTAACTTTTTTGTTGCCTGTTGCTATATTTGGGTGTTAAACTGGTACTAATGAGGTGCAACCTATGCCCAGACAGTGTTTATAAGAGTAACAATGATAAAATAATGAATTAATGCACATAAAATGTGGCGCATTACGCCACATAATTTCTTTTTTTGCCATATAATTTAGTCAACCCTGCTGCATAATTTGGGCCTCTCTTGTTGCATAATTCCAGTGGCGCTAGGTATAAGTCATCGTTTGCTATTGACACCTTCCCTGAACCAAACCTTATTGTTAATAGAATTGGTGCACAATAGACTCAGGGTTATATTCTGTTGTTTTGCTTATACTGAGAAACCAAAATCCTTACCAGATGCCATTCTCCGCACGTTACTACCCCGACCCCCATTCTGCCACATGCCTGCTCATTACACTTTTTTTTTTGGTTTGTTTTTTAACTTGCCCTCTATAGTTCATGAGGATTCCATAATTCACCATTGATAAATAGGGTGGTAGGAGAGGTCATCGGATTTGAGTGTCGGCCATTATCGCAATGATTAGTTATGTTATCAAGATGTGATTTCCATTTGTGTATTAATACATCTTAACAGTGAACTTAATGCAGTTTTTAATCTTAAGGTAGTGTTTTTGTCCGTCTTTCACTTGGTAATGGAGTAGTCTAGTATCCTGCCATGAGTTTGTGCTTGTATGTACGAGAGTGTATTTGTATAGTGCCTTCCTTGTGTGTATGTGGAGATTGTATTACACCACTTGTGGGCTTAATGATTGGTTGTTCGATTTCCCAATTGTACAAATGGACGGTTTGAAAGATTACACATGGGCTTAGAGATCAGCTTAGTTTGGAGGACATCTTGTTGTAAAGTTTTGCAAGATATTTCACAATGTGCGGTGGGTTGTTTTTTGTTGCGAGTCAGGCTTTGAGTTGATCGTTGGTTCCCTCTTAAAAGACAAAATATATAGTCTGAGAAGGAAAGATCTATGAATGTTTATTGGCTGTGTGGTACTCTTTTTAGGAATGACATCTTTAAACTGTTTTCCCTTAATCCACGGAGTGTTTCAGACGTTGCTACATCTGACTGAATCTATCCTCTCATAACGTTTTGCTGGGCTTGCTGTTAAGATACCTGGAAGACTTATATCTTGAGGAACACACCACTTTTTTTTACCATCCGTCGGAACGTGATTACCAGTCTCAAGAGTTTCTGTGATTTGAAGAGTGAAACAAAGATAGCCTTTCTACTAGCTATGATGTCATGCTAGTTTGTGAACTGTAAGCATTATTTGCTTTCTACATTAGCAGAGAATGTAACAGCCCTTTATGTGTATTCATCCTCTTAAATTGCAGTGACTATTCAAGATTACCGCAGAAGCAGCTGATTGTTCCCTTAGATTTTCTTCTTATGTGTCTTTCCAGTTAGGCTGAACAAATTTGATAAAATCACAATACATTATTTTCTGCACCCACTGCACTGGGAAGTTCATCCTTAGTGTTGGGACAGTTTGCTGCTTGTGATGGCACAATTTATAGTAGGCCTCTTTCTATATCTTTTGCCTGCAGGTATGACATAAAGTCTGTTTTCTCTCCAAGGGATTCTCCCTGCTGCAGATATCTCTAATGCAGCTTCATGAATTACGGACCTTGCATTGTGTAAGCTTTGATTATTAGAGTAAACGTTTTTCATTGTGCAAAAATCGGACTCCATAGGTTCTTTGTGTTCTCCCCAGAGTTTGGGGTTGATGCAGTGATGCATCCGAGCAGAGGATATGCTGCATGAGGGCGTACAGTACAGGCATGGCCGGGCGGAAGAATCAGCAAATTTAAATGGAGTGCATGTTGACTTGCTTTATGAAATGCTTTCCAAATTCTATGTCCGGACCGGAGGCGAGGATTATGCTTCTCTTTCTCCACTTTAATGAATAACAGCCAAGAAAGATTAATAATAACAAACTACTGATCCCATGAACACTAAGGATCAGGAAGTAAAAACAGGCATATCCAATGACATGGAGCAGAATAGTATCAGCCAGTCCGCATAAATGAGTCCCAATGTAGTCCGTCGACAGTGTCTGCAGCTCCTCTTTCTTCACTGCTCGCGACCGAGATAAGTGTCATGTTTTACATTCGCTTATATTGTCACCTATTTTCGCCATATATCTGTACTGTTTATGTATATTTTTTGCCTTGTTTCTCGGGAACTGAATTTCCTTTCGCAGTCACGGGAACGTTTCTCTACGCTCCATCGCGACTGCTTCTATTTTGGTGCGACTCGCTGTTGTGCGTCGGCTCTCCAGGGGGCGTTTTATCAGCTGACGCGCTCGAGCTCAGGTACTCGGCATAGAACGCTCCCCTCAGATCTGAGCCGGTCACGCAAAAACGGAGTCTGTTTTTTGCCTGCAGTGACGCCCCCTTTTAGAGGTTTGTACCGGATATTTCCTTTATTATTAAGACACCCTGTACCACTAGTCGGTATCCAATTATCTATTCCTCCTATGCCCTTCTACAGGGTCTGTATTACCAATGCTTAATATTGGAATTGGGACATTTTCTCAAGCACATTTCCTCAGTCAATTACTTGCACCAGGGGTTTTAATGTCTTTTTAACTAAAACCTTTATAGCTTTGCTTCTTTTAATACAGACTGACACCCAGTCTTCTCATATTAAAGCCTCCTCACTGTTTTAATACTGATATATTTATATATGTATACAAATAATATTTTCCATAATGGAATTAAATGAGGAGGAGGAATTTTTTGATGCGGCAGATGGTTCTATTTACCGTGCAGTATCTGAGGCTATTGCTCCTCTGGAGGAACGTTTGACAATTTTCACGAGTGTGGCAAGATATCTACTTCAGCCCCTGTTCTGCAAAACCTTCCTGGGGGTCCTACACCGGTAAAGCGCCATCGCACAGCAGGGGTCAATCAAGATATGTTTAAGAGAATCAAACAAGCTTTCATGTCTGCTGATGATAACCCAGCTATGGGTTCTTCCTCATCCCTTACTTATGATCAGTATTTTGATAATTATTTTGATCCTGATGATGATTCTGGCCCTTCCAGACCCTGGATTCCTTCTTCTCAGGTTCTTCTTGATTCCATTCCTGATCCTTCTGACATGTTAGACCCCTGATGACATTCTTCACCCTCGGTATTCCGATTGGGCCCCGCCTGACAAAGTTGCCATGTATGTAGCGGGTCGCATTCGGAAACCGTTGGAAAAAGAGTCACACAGTTGCTTCAGAGGAGAATGTCCTCACCCTTCTTTGTCTGACAATTTTGCGCAAACCCCTGAATTAGACCCCAGAATGTCTACCTTTTTTTCAGAAATTCATCAAAGACCCTAAAAAAGGTTTTGACAGGTCCTGGTAGGTATGCCATGACCAGCTTTTGGATAGCCTTGGTCCTTCAACAAAGATTTTAGATATGGCAGAGGACACAAAGACTTCAGCGTCTGTTATTTCCCCAGAAGTTCTCTCTGGTTGGGCACAGCGTGCTGTGATGTTCCTGGGTAACGCTAACTGTGCTCTGTCTACTGAGGGGTGCCAGACTCTTTTAATTAAGGTGGACCCTAAGTTAGGAGATCTGTCAGATTCTGAGGCAGGACCTGTAGCTCAGAGTGGCCTGTTTGGTGAGCCATTTATCAAAAATTTGGGAAAATTTGTGAACATCTTCACATCCTTAGACAAGTCTCAGTCTTCAATGAAAAAAGTTTTTCCTTTCTGTGTTTTTTACAGGGCCGGTCGAGGAAGGGGCCGCTCGTCCAGCTGCCCGTATTCTCAAAACTACTTCAGAGGAGATGGGCCCCGGTCAGGACAACCTCAAGACCAAACCCGATTCGCAAGTTTCTACCCGACCAAAGGCCAGCATTCCAGAAAACGAGGAAACCAAGGATCATCCACTCCCGCTTATTCAGATAAGAGTTCTCCCTTCTTCTCCCCTAAAAGTAAGGGTCCATCTGGCGATTTTATCCAGGCTTGGGAGTCAATCACAGCAGATGCATGGGTCTTACAGTCAGAGGCTTTCACATAGAATTTCATGGGAACCCCACACAGATTGTTTCTCCTCGGCCTATTCAATTTTCCTCTAAAGTTCTCGCTTTGGTGGATGCAGAGGATGCAGCTCTGCTGGAAAAAGGAGCTACCTGTCCAACAGTTCCTCATCCTTGTGGCTTCATAAGCAACCTTTTCTTGGTTGACAAGGCAAATGGATGCCAACGGCCTATCATAAACCTCTGCGACTTCAACGATTGGCTTGTATAGCAACACTTCAGAATGGAATTAATTCACCTCCTTTGCGATGCTCTGCATCCTCTAGACTGGTTAGCACGCTTAGATTTAAAAAATGCTTATCTGACCATTCCAATTCTCCCTCGTCACAGGCGTTTTCTCCAGTTCGTTTGGCGTCAACAAAATTACGAATTTACCACCCTTCCGTTTGGTCTTTCCTCAGCGACTTGGTGTTTCACTAAGGTTCTCAAACCAGTGGTCGAACACCTCAGAGCTCGGGGTATATGCCTAATCGTTTACTTAGACGAGATTCTTATTTTGGCCCAGTTCCCTTTAAAGTTGGCTCTTCATTTGCAAATCACAATCGATCTCTTATAGCAAATAGGTTTCGTTATAAATGAGTCCAAATCTCTTCTGGTTCCTTCCCAAAAAGCTGTTTTCCTTAGCTTCGTAATAGATTTAGTCTCAGCCTCTTTGAGTCTTCCATCCCAGTAAATTTCAAAAATTCGCCACAAGGTTCGACGATCCTTAACCAGACAGTGGATTTCTCTTTGTCAAATCAAATTGCCCTTTTGGTAGGCCTTCTCTCTTCCTCCATCCAGGTGATTTTTTCCTAGCCCCCACCATTATCAAGCCCTCCAAAGTCTCAAAGCTGCGCATTAATGAAGTGGTTATTCTTACGCTCACATGATTTCCCTTTCAGAAGAAGCCCGGAGGGAAATTTGTTGGGGGCTCTCCAATATGGAGGCCTGGAAAGTCAGGGCAATTTTCGAGGCAGCACCAGATCTAATCATAGAATCCGACGCCAGCAGATCAGGCTAGGGCGCTCGTTGTGGAGATTTTTCCACAGGCGGATTCTGGTCTTCGGAGGAACAGAATTTGCACACACATTGTCTGGAACTGGCTCGTTTGCAGTCAAGTACTGGACCAAAGACTCTTAAGACATGTATCTGCCTGAAGATGGACAATATTTCTGCCGTCCGTTATATCAATCATCTGGGTGGCACTTGATCCAAAACCTTGTCAGATCTCACAACCAGTTTTTGGCAAAATTGCCTAGACCGTCAAATCTCTGTGACAGCAGAGTACCTCCCTGGCCACTTCAACCAGGTGGCAGATTTTCAATCCAGAAACCTTTGAGACTCCAGTCTCTGGAAGCTCCATCCAGATGTCTTTTCCAATCTCAACGACTATTGAGGTCCCTTTTCGGTGGATCTTTTTACTTCCAGATTAGATCATCAACTTCCCAAGTTTTACAGCTGGAGGTCAGACCCTTTAGCGGCCGCCACAGATGCTTTTCTCCAGAACTGGACTCGAGAACAGTTACGCTTTTCCTCCTTTTGCGATGATCACTCGCACTTCTGCTTAATTCGTCGCCAGCAGGCCAACGTAGTCCTGATCACTTCCATTTGGAGATCTCAAGTTTGGTTTCCAGTTCTTCTGGAACTTTCTTGGGAATTTCCAATTCAACTCCCCCCTATTTCCTTCCATTCTCCTCACCAATTGGATCTTCAAGGCTCTCTGTCTTTGATGACGTGACGACTTTCAGGGGACGATGGTCGGTCCCGGGTCTTTCAGACCACGCTCAGGAACTCTTATTTAAAGCCTGGGCCCCCAGCACTTACAAACAATAGATATCAGCTTGTTCTCACGGGTCTTGTTGGTGTTTGCGACGGAATCTCGATCCCGTGAACACTGATGTAGTACATGTAATCAGTCTTTTAGGTAGTCGAGCTGTTGTGTGTTGTGTCCTTTGTGGTATCAAACTTTCCCCTCCTCCTGAACCACGCTATTCTTCCCTTTGGGATGTCAGTCATGTTTTGAATCTATTTTTGTCCTGGAATCATAACCGTTACTTATCCAAGAGCCCACAGCGAAGTTGGCGATGATCCTTTGTTAAATATCTTGTAGAAGGGTCTCTGATGTCCGTGCTTTGGATATTTCCTCCAGAACTTTTTCTCCTTTGGGGGTTACTTTCACGGTAAATAGAAGAACTAAATGTAACACAAGAGTAATTTCCTATCTTGCTTTCCCAGATCCCCCTGAACTTTGTGTTCAGTGTCTCAAAGCATATGAAGATATGTCTTCGGAACTTCGTTCCCCTGGGGAATGTCAACTTCTTATTGCTCTCAGAAAACCACATGAAGCTGTTTCATCCCCTACCATTCCACGTTGGATTCGATGGATCATGCAAGAGGCTGGAATTGATCGGAGCACATTCCACCTGCGGAGCCATGGCCTCCAAAACATTAACTTTAGGTGCTCACTTAGAGGATATCATGAATGCTGCTGATTGGTCTTCGGACTCTACTTTTAAAAGGTTTTATTTTAAACCAGTTCTTGACATGGCTCAGCTCGTAGTGGATGAGCTTTGAGCTAGCATAATCCTCGCCTCCAGTCCTAACACAGAATGAAAAATGTCCTAGCTATTGGAACGGAAAGTTTCAATTTTATTAAGGACACTGAGGCAAGGATTATCCCACCCCATTGTATACACATTCCCTTCCCCATTGCTAGTAAGTAACTCATACTATTATTTTCATTTGATGCCAGTAACAGAATATCTTGTATCGGTTTCATTGTTTATAATCTGATGGTTTTCCTTTTCAGGACGTTTTCATTACTAGTTATCAGCTATTCTAACGTTCATTGTACTACTATTTTATTAGGATCGGAAACGGTTAAACAAGATGTTTGAACACACTTCTCATCCTGTCTCGTGCTACGAAAGAAGAGTTGCAGACACTGTCGACGGACTACATTGAGACTCATTTATGCTGATTGGCTGTTACTATTCTGCTCCATATTATTGGATATACCTTTTTTACTTCCTGATCCCTATTGTTCATGGGATCAGTAGTTTGTTATTATTAATCTTTCTTGGCTGTTATTCATTAAAGTGGAGAAAGGTAAGCATAATCCTCGCCTCCGTGTCCTTAATAGAATTGAAACTTTCCGTTACGATAGCTAGGAAATTTTTCATTCAGGTTGATAGAGAAAGTGACAAGTTTATTAGCCAGTATGTTGTACAATAGCTTGGTGCAATTGTTAAACAGATTGAGTGACCATAGGTAAACTTGTGACACACCTGAATGTAGTGGGACAAGCTGACCCTCATACGCAGATAACACCCAGCTGATCCTCTCCCTCACCAAGGATACCGTTAAGACCAACCTCCACAAAGGAATGAAGGCCATCATCAAATGGATGAAGAACAGCTACCTTAAACTGAATTCCAACAAGACCGAGGTCCTCATCTTTGGCTCCACCCCCTCTGCATGGGATGGCTCCTGGTGGCCTGCCACACTGGCAACCGCACTGACACCCACCGACCACGCACGCAACCTGGGATTTATCCTGGACTCTTCACTATCAATGCCATCTCCTCCTCCTGCTTCAACACCCTCCGCATGCTTCGGAAGATCTACAAATGGATCCCCACTGAAACCAGAAGAACAGTCACCCAAGCCCTCGTAAACAGCAAACTGGACTCCGGCAATGCCCTCCACACAGGAACCACTGGCAAACTCCAGAAAAGACTGCAACGCATCCAGAACGCCTCTGCATGCCTCATCCTGGACACCCCCGCCGCTGCCACATCACAGCCCACCTGTGAGAACTGCATTGGTTTCCTGTCAACAAGAGAATCGCCTTCAAACTCCTCACCCACGCTTACAAGGCACTGCACAACACCGAACCAGAATACCTCAAGAGACGGCTCTCCTTCTACACCCCGACCTGACGGCTTCGCTCCGCCGACCTTGCCTTCGCCACCATCCCAAGTATCTGCAGAACAACAACTGGTGGCGTATCATTCTCGCAGCTTGCTGCCAAAACATGGAAAACTCTTCCCACCCACCTGCGTCAGACCAAGGACCTCCTTACCTTCAGGAGACATCTCAAGACTTAGCTGTTTGAGCAGTAGCAGTCCCCATTCCCCACTCAGCGCCTTGAGACCCTCATGCGCTTTACAAATTCCCTGATTGATTGACAAGCTTGGGCTAATCTATTAGAATATGATGCAGCTAATCAACATGCCCCTTTTGTCTTTTCTACAGCACTTGTCTTCTCAACCGTATTGAACGTCTCCTGGAAGTTTGTCTTAACAGTGAGACTCAAGTTCTACTTGATTATGCCTTCGAGGATTTAACATTGTCAGTTAAGGGGTATTAGGTTGGATGTTACTCCATTACTTTTTGCAAAAATGGCAGGTTTGAAATAGTATAGCAACACAAAAGGATGATGGACGGAGTGCTGACAATGCAAACACTCACCCCCAGTCACAGATCTGGGTTCAATCCATCGTTCTTTTGCTCACCATGCCACCCCAGTTTGGACCCAGCCATATGCAAATCAGTCTTGACCCTGTTCCTCATGGGAACAGTCCAGCCCGAACTGCCAGGCCAGGTCCTCACTGGACCGGAAACAAGCATCCTGGGACCAGTTTCAGGGTATCACCCTTCTTCAGCCAGGCTAGCTTGATTCCAGTGGCACGGTGAGCAAGGGACCCACTCTGGGCATACCCTTCCCACTTTGGGCAACTGTAGCAACACAAAAGGATGATGGACGGAGTGCTTGAAATAGTAGTCTGCGGGAGTGAGGACACCTTTCAAAGGTGAAACCGTTTGAGGATGATGTTTGGCACATGAGGTTGTTGCGGATCAGTGCCAGATGATGAGCCATACTTGTTATTTTTCTGCATGGTGGTTTCAAACCAGAGTTTCACCAGGCTGACATTCAAAACCTATTGAACAGTAACCAGGTGTTTGCCACTAAATGCAAACCAATGATACTTGGCAGTCTGGACCTAGTTGCTGGGATAATGAAAGAATCGGACAGCGAAGTAAGAAATGTTTACTTACTTTAATGATTGTGGTTTTTCTGCTTCATACGATTTTTCGTATTTTCAGTGTAGGTACTCTCCCCAGCTATCCTGTTCATCTATGTGCACCTAGCACTCCTTGCTCAGCTCTTCCTTTTTTCTGCCATCTGGCTCAATTTTTCTTTCTCTCCAGCCCAGGCTCACATTTGTCCATTCTGTCCAATCCGCACACAGTATATGACCTTGACACCATTTCCGGCTCAGCTCCTGGCTTTGTTGTTTTGGTGTTCTATGCCAGCTCTGGTCACCCTTCCCTGGTTCGTTTCTGAGACTCCCATTCCACAAGCATTGCCTACTCGAGCTGCTGCTATCTCGGACTCCTTTCGGGTGAAAGGTAGATCTTATTGGACTTTGGGCCCACATACAATCTTGGGGGACTGATATTCCGTCTGCAGGATTACGATTTCCATAGGATATAATGGAATCCTAATACGACGGACGGGATACGGTCCACCAAGATTGTAAGCAGGCCCTATAGCTCTTTTGCACGAGGCACTGTGAGTGGGATATGGGGTGCACATATAGATCCTCAGCGACAAGCTCATAAAGCTATGCAGTGTCAAATCCTACTGCTGTAAGGCACGGAAATGTCCTTCCCCCCCAATCCCCATTTGATAATGAGGGAGAAACTAATGCTCTTAGCGTAAGTACATTTCACCATATGTGAGTAGTTTGTAACTTAAGTATTACAAAAACATTCACGAGTTTTGTAGTATTATAAATCTGCAGCAAAAGTCGCAGTTTTCCTGGCTCATCTTTAAGACGGGATGAATCTCTTGCGAGATAGATTTGGCATTTATCCTGGAGCAGCTGACATGGGGGCCAAATGTAATTTGGCAGCAGTGCATAACGAAGTCATCGAGTTTATTTCAAAACAAAGTGACCGCATTCTAAAGTCGTGCCCTATTTTTGTGAATCTCTTAATTGCCACTAATATGTTTTTTCGGCTATTCTTGTCAAAATAGTTAGATCTTAGTTGATTGGTGTGTTTTTTTTTTTTCTTCCGTCTGGCATAACGACCTCTTTTGCCCTTTCGCCTGCTTATTTCGCGTGAAATTCATACAAACAATATTAACAAATACATATAGGAGCATTCTGTCAGCCATTTTATCCATTGGTCTTTTCAAGTGTTGTCCACATTTTGCTTCCACCCACTGCAGTTTACGGCATTGGCACTGGGTCATCTGACTTTGACCATTAGCTCTCTTGCACCGAGAGTGATGGCATTTTGCATGATCACTTGCACAGAGCTGCCTGAAAAGGAATGCTCTGGAGTGGTAAGGTTGCTGGCCACTCCTTTGTTTTTATATATTTTGGATTGTTTTTTGCACAATGGATATATTTGTGCTTCCCTAGGTCAGACCTATTGGCTTTGCTATACTTATTTTGTACTTTGGCCGAGGGGATGTGGTGTAATTGCTCAGTTTGCTGTGGAGCACGGAAACCTGCGGTCTTTCATGACATCCCACGATTGTTGATGTATTACTAGCTCTGCCTTTGTCTCGGTTCCCCTCTTTTCCTAAGTTTCTCTATGGAGGAAGTGCCATATAAAAGCTCATTCCCACTTAAACTCTGTTCTTTGACTCAGCAGTCGCCTGCTGTTATTTAGTGTAGAAATAGGCAGGTATCGTCCGGCACTGAGTGCCTGCCTTTCTTCAGTTTCAGAGGAAGGCTACCTGCATTTCTCAGCACTGCTACGTACATTTATTGGAAGAGTACTGACACTTTTCAGATGCAAACATGTAGGGTCAGATGTATGACATTTTGTTTTACGACTCACAATTTGTGATCCTTCTGGGAATCGCAAATTGCGAGTCGCAAAACAAAATGTACATCAGTGTAACGCACACTGTTTGTGATTCCCAGTGGGGTCGCAAATGATCTACCTCATCAATATTCATGAGGTAGGTTGCAATTTGCGACCCCATTAGAAATTGCACCATTCGCAGGGATGGTGGCCTGCTGGGGACAGCAGACCACCATATCAGTGACTGCTTTTTAAATAAAGCAAGTCACCCCCCCCCCCCCTCTCAAAAAATGCAGCCTGTTTTTCCTTAAAGGTAAACAGGAGAAATTACACAAAAAAAAATACAGTTTTCTTTTCATTTTTTTCAGATTAGACAGTGGTCCATTGGACCACCACCTGCTCTGAAAAATGTTTTGCACCCTCACTCACAAAGAGAAGGGGTCCCTTGGGTACCCCTTCCCGTTTGCGAATAGTTATAAATAAATTGTATTTGTGTAGCGCTTACTATCCCCGACGAGGCGTCAAATTGCCACTACCTTGAAGTTGGTGGTAACTGCGAATGTTTTCTTTCACACATGCCAGTGCTATTCGGTTTTAGGAAGGGACTCCCTAAGCACACCCCTTTCTAATACTGAATCGCAAAAGCAAAACTCTGGATTTGAAAAATGCATTTTACCAATGAGCTGTTTGCGACTTGTAAAATGGTTTGTACATCTGGCCCGTAGTCTGGATAGAGAGTGCAATGAAACCTTAATCTTTCCTTCAGAGACCATGCAAGTTTTTGCTGGCTCAGTTACGCACATGCCGTTTGGATGGGTTAGGTGCATGTTTATCATTGTCCTTCACCTATGCCCTCCTGCTGTGAAGCACAGGGCGAATGGAGAGGGAGCTGCAAAAAGAGCATGAAAAGGTCAAGAGGCGGTTGGCAAAAGTTTAGGTAGTAAGTGAGGTGCTTTTTAAATACAACGCCTTCATTTGCATTTCTTTAATTAGTTTTATTCATATCAGCATAATTTGGCACTCCGTCACACAGAAGGAGTTAGTAGAGTGGCAGTGTTTCCAGCCGCGACAGTATGACAGTGAGCAGTATTACATTGTAAACTCGATTCACTAAACAAGCCGTTTTGAACCTGTAGCCCCTGGACTGCTGGGGGTCCCTGACGGCTACTCAGAAGGCCTGTGACTGTTTAGAAAATTAAATATTATTAGAAGGTTAATAAAGTATATGCACCTAAATCGAAACTCAGGACTACAATTTGTGGGAGGAGCAAGCACAGCAAACAGTAGTGTGGACAATGTTGGCCTCTACTGAAGCACTAGTGTTTGCAGACAAAAAAAAAGGATTCATTAGGCACAAACAAGACAGTGGTGTGCTATAGTCTAGCACATCGCTTTGTATTTTAGAAATAAACGCAAATTTTGAACAGCTCCGACCTTCCCATTAAAATTTATTTTTCTGTTTGTGAATTAAGGAAAATATTTCATGTTTGATCTGTACAACTATGTAGTTTTCTGTATTTTTTTTAGGTTCAAATCGTATTAATTGGTTAGATAAAGATTCAGTGGGGGTTTGCAGAAGTTAATTGGTAAAGACCCCCTGTTGTGTAATGACTTGCAGTAAGATCCCAAAGTGATTCAAAGATGGACCCTCAAATTTTGCATGTTTTGTGGGCATCGTTTTGCCTCTTAGGTCGGATTCTCTAGCACAGGGCACATATCCATCCCTGTAGTTTCTTACGAAAGGGACGGGCGGCGTTCAACCACCAGTACTTCTCAGTGTTTATCTTAGCAGCCTCTGTGTGAGAATCTAGCCTCTGCTATAATTCACAAAAGGGCTAGCTTGGGAGACAAATCAGTGGGTAAATGGAGTACTGATGAGTGTGCAGAATTCTTTTTGCCAGTATGTCTCGATCCCCTTACATCCCACGAATCACATGAAAGAAGCCATCTAAAGTTGGCTCTTTTGAGGTCAAATTTAGCTTTTCTAAGCAAAACACAACCTGGCTATTGTGGTGCATATACAAAGAGCATGTAAGCAGTTAAAAAGCTGTTTTTCTTTTCTCTAGCTCATTAATGGAGCTATCACCTGGAACACCGTTTCCAGTGGTGGAGGCCTCATACGTACATTTGAGTCCAAATCTGGTGGACATATCTGGACATTGTGTTTCTTTGTTGAGGTCATGTCTCGAGCGTGTTCCTCAGTTTTGCATACCACACCAACAGATTCCTAGCAACAGATCCTAGTCTACCCTAAAAGTAGTAATACATTGTAGCTGCCTGTCAACCCAGTGTTTGAGGGCAACTCTTAAGTAGCCGAGAATACTGCAGTAGGCAGCAGTGGGGTAGAGTACATTGCAATTGTACACATCAAATGTTCCTCATCACTTGTATCAAACAAGAAAAAGCAAGGTTTATCAAGTTTCTTTTAGAATGTCTTATTTGATGGTGGCCTACTTTGAGGAGTACTTCTGAAGTTTGCTGTGCACTCCAGATCGAATGTTCCTAATTTTCACCAGTCAGGCAAGATTTGAATGTGCTCTAGTTAAAATGTCTTTTCTTGATGTGCTGGTCACCGAAACGCATGTCGCTGTTGTAGCAGGCACAGCAGACTGAATTGTCACTGGGTGCTTAAGTAGTAGATGCTGTTGTTACCCACCTCTGGGGTACTTGTTTTATCAACCTCAAAACATGACTCGTTGGTGATTCAGGACTTTTGACCTCCAACACGCAGACTTGCAGATGTGCACTCAACCTTCTAAGTGAGCTATTGCACTTCAGGTCTCAGATGATTGAAAAGCACAGCTAAAACCAAGGTCTGTAGTAACTCCCGAACTGCTGTCAGAGCCAGGCCCACCTTTGAATGTACAATTTAAGTGGGACACAAAATGTAAAACGTGTGGCTCAAGAAGCTTTCCATACTCGCATCTGTTTATACAGATGTAATAATCTTGCTAAACCTGTGACCGTGACCAGTGCCATACAGTGAATTTTATTGCCATCCACAAGTGAGATATCGTCAGGGGTGTTAGCTCACATCCCGAGGGTGGCAGCAGAGTAAATCAAAAGATAATTTACAAAATAGGGGTTGAGGGGCAGACTTTGTTTATTGTATTGCAACATTTGTATAGAGCTTACTACCCCTGTGACTGGCATTGAAGTTATTGCCTACAACAACAGCATGCTACTCAGTGTAGGATGTGTTGTTGTAAGAGAGTTGTCTTTATTTTGATCCTGTGTGGGAAGTGTTTCCATGTTGGGAGTGATGACCACCATGGTGTAGTTATTATGTAATGTAACGCAACACTTAGCAGTGTGATGGTTGTAGTTGTGTGAGGGATAGGTGCACAGTTTATGATTTTCACCAAGCTGGCAGCTTTGAACAGCTCTGCTGGTCCCTTTTTGGCATATTCTTTTTGCTTATAGTTCACTTAGCTGGTTACTTTACTGGGGTGTGTATTCAGAGATGTTGTGTTTAAAGTTTATGGTCCTGAGCAGGCATAGGTTAAAGGGAGAAGTGGTGGAGTGATCTGCTGGGACTAACTTTAATATCATCCCATATCTGATTGCTATTCTGAGATGCCAAGGTGACCATAGTAAGTTGCTAGACCGGACCTGCAGTATTGGTCTAAATTAGAGTCCTCCGTTGGCCAGCATAATCCCTATATTAACAATGCGTTTCCTTCTTTTTTTTTTTTTTTTGCATTTCTGCTTAATACTGTTTCATAGAACTACAGCCCACTTGGTGTGTTGTTACCCAGGTGCCAATGAGAAAGAAATACTGGCCTATGCCTTAGTTGTCTAGAAGGTATAGAGCCCAGGAGACCTCCGTTTCAATCCTGGCTCCACATTTACCAACATGCACATTCTTATGCTTCTCTGTACCTTGGTTTTCTTATATGACAAAAATGAGAGTACCTAGAGGTGATGCAGTTTGCATTTGAGATAGTTTACATTTCCAAGGAAGGTACCATATTGCAGCAGTGGGCACATCATATAAGCAGTGAGAGAGAAATATATTTGACTGGCTTACACACAGCACAGTTCCAGACAGTTTGTAAGCACCGAACTGCCACTCGTATATACACTAAAAACATGTATTGTCAAAGCTAATAGCCCTCGTCTTTATAATGCGGGTAAGAAACTATTGGCTTTGCCAATTTTTTTTGCAAAGTATTGCTTAAAAAGACAAATTAAACAATGTTTAAAATACCGGAGGAGCAGTAAACACATGTTGCAAGGTATCTCACAACTAACTTTTTAAGTCAGTATTTTCAAACTTTATAAACTGTATGATTTATTGTTCAAACGCTTTCACACAGAAAAGTCGACAGAATTTAAAGGCATTTTGCACGTGATCCAGATTAAAAAGAACACTGATGACAAGTTGCATGCGCTCAAGAGAACATAACAGCTTTCTGAGGCTGGAAATAAGCAAGTGTCAAGGTTTGAAGAAAAAAAGCATGCCAAGGCATACTTTGCTTTCCACATGACTCTGAACTCAAACAAATTCTCAGACCAATTGGTGAAATGCATGAGCCCAGGGAGTCTTTTTAGGTCAAGCATAGCAGTGCGCAAGCGCTGCTCTTCTCGACATGTTTTAATCTATTCTGTGGGCTTTAACCACGCCCATCACTTCTATTCGCTCATGGGCCTGCCTTTCAAAAATCCCTTGGTGTTGTTGGTAAATGCTTTACATTTGTCCTGCCTTGAGGCTGTTTTATTACTGCCATGGACACTGAACCTGTTACATGGATTATTGCACGATTAGCCATGTACCTTAGAGTGGGGCACTATTTTTTTCTTTTGCCTCGCCGCTTTGCTCATGGCGGTATGTTGTTTCTTTGTCTTCCTTGGTTTCGGGCATATTGCTGTTTCTTTGCAATGTCTTTTATTTATTTAATTTGTTCAGATTTATGTAGTGCGAAATTGACACAGAGGTATTGGATCTCTATTTATTTTGTAGTTTTATATAGCACAAACTTGATACAAAGGTATTACAGCACTTTACATGAGCACTAGTTACATTACACAAGAACACTTTCATTTCTGGTAGCAAGGGGAGATTAAGTGATTTGCCGAGAATCACTGGATGTTGAGCGGGCCCAGAGACTTGAACCGTGTTCCCCAGCTGCAAAGTTGCTCTGGCCCTTACGCCACATCCTCTCCCCTAGGGTTCTTTGTATGGTGCATGTTAGGGCATTCTGGGAATATATATATATATATTTTTTTTTAAATAGTGCTTGGTAATACAAGTTCTTCCATTTCATAGTGCTCCAAAGCAGGTGCCATTGTTAACAACCTCACTATATTTCATTTGCACTTAAGCTGCCTCTTCTGTTCTCTTTGTATACAAGTGTTTTTCAAAGTTAGGCTGGTATTGCCAATGTAGAGGAATAATTCCTTTGAAAGTTTAACACACAAAAATATAAGGCCGCCCCGGTTTCTTTGCTCATAACTCTTTTTACCCCCTCATTCTCCCAGTTAAGTGCCACAAAGGTACCTCAAGGTCGCATCTCTAGGGTATCACAGCCAGTTTGTAGGAATGAGGCAAAAATACTCCCAAGATGGTGGCCTTTCTCCTGCATGGACAGGCCTGTGAAGGTTGCTGTGGCACCTGGCATACACCCACTACGCTGCAAACCAAAACACATAGGTAAAAGACATTGGGCCTGATTACAACTTTGGAGGAGGTGTTAATCCGTCCCAAAAGGGACGGTAAAGTGACGGATTTACCACCAGCCGTATTACGAGTCCATTATATCCTATGGAACTCGTAATAAGGCTGGTGTTATATCCGTCACATTTGGGACGGATTAACACCTCCTCCAAAGTTGTAATTAGGCCCATAGTCATTCACACCGCCAATACCTCTAACTCTCACAAATGCGACACCCATTGCATTGCAAATGCTTGTTTTGTAAGCCTCTGGGAGAAGATATATTACCAGCAGAGAAGAAGTGCAGCATCTGCGTTTCCCTAGTGCCATAAATGTTGCATTTATGTGCATAGGACTGAGCTTTGCTGCAACATGTTGTGAACACAGGAGATAAAAATAAACCAACCTGATCAGTTAATATTTTTCTTCATATCCTGGCAAGAACGTAACTGTTGCTGTGCTTTTAAGGAGCAGCTGGGAGAGGAGAGGGGAGTAACAGGGATTGCGCTGGGGGAAGCGAAATAAGGTGGAAAAAGCTCATGGGGAGAGAGCACGAATGCACATGCACTCCCATTGAGTGTTCAGAGAAAAAGAAATAAGTAGCTCACTGATGTGGGACTGTGGAAGGGTAGAAGTTATCCAGTGAAAGGATCATCAAGTAGCTAGGCTTACGGGGAAGCAGAAATACAAGAAGAGGAAGGAGAGCTATTGAATAAGCAAATAAATGAGAATAACCAAAAAAGCCCACCAGTGATGACCAATGGGATGGCCCAAAGCTCATTGTTAGTTGTGTTCCCTCAACTATCGTTTTTTTTGGCAAGAACTAAAAACGTGACATGACGCTTTTCTGAGGATTGTCATGTATTGTTAGTTCTCAAAGTAAACCTGAACCTTTTTATTATCAGGGGGGCCAGGAAAGTTCTGAAGACGAGCATTCTTTGTTGAAATCTAGAGATCCCAGGTTACATACAAAGGGTAGGGAGTTAGTGTGAGTGAGGGAGAATGAGTTTAAGGCTGTGCGAGTGTTTGTGAAGGAGTGAGGGAAAGGGATTGCGAGTGAGAATGAGTGAGGTATCAATAAGCATGAGTGGAAATGTGTGTCTGAGTTTTACGCTTGTGAGTCTGCCACTGGTCCTGGGTCACTTGAGGTAATTTATTTATTTTTTTAAATTATTTTTATGTACTTTTTTGCTTAGCATACAGTGTGAGCACGCAACATGGCACCAACAGTGTCAGCAAGATATAGTACTTTATGTAGACATTCAAGAGGTGGGCGGCTGTGGCAATCAGCCCTGGCCTGATACTGCGCACCACCTACAGGAACCAATTGTTTCCACCACACCCTAGGAGTGTGCAGTTCAGTTCCAGACTCCCCCATACCAACTCTGCCACTCTGGCAAGGAGGCAAACATATTTGACATTAGAGTTCTGCATCAGGATCTTGATGCGCGAGATCCTGTGGTGCGATATTTGGCAGTCTAGTGCACCCTCTCCTTACCCAGGGCAACCTCTGGCAGCGTAAATGACTTTCTCTGCCACTAAATTGGAGGTAGTTCTTGGCATACGGAGGCACCCTTGCCAAAATGCTGGCACACTAGATGTAATTCTTGGCATAAGGGGTACCATTTGCCAAATGGCAGAGAAGGCACAGACAGCTATGGGGTATTAGGGCAAGCAGGCAACCATAGCAAAATGCTGGCTAACTCTAACATGCTAGAGGCTATTTTTGTCATACGGATCACCCATGGTATGTGAATGCAGTCAATGGCAAAATTCTAGCCTGGTCTATTGAATGTAATTCTTGGCATAAGGGGGCATATATGGCATATGGGGGCATCCATGACAAAATGCTTGCCCTGATACAATGGGGTAATTATTGACTTACGGGCAACCGCACTGCACCTTTTGAAAAGTATTGGGGTTCAGCTCCTGTGGAGTGCACGGTTTCATTGTCTTGGCACATCATGAACGTACTTCAGGATTTATAGATTGCCCTTTCAGAGCGTATAGTGTGTGGGCTTTAAAATAGACCATTTGACCCGATTTGTTTTTTTTCCACATGTATTTCAGGGAGAGAACGCGCAAACACACACACATCTGAACCCTCAAGAAGAAGTTGTTCTTTTTCGTTTTGCTTGCTCTCTTGAATTCAGAACAAATATTACACACACCACTCTCAAAGATCAACAACCACCACTGTGATTTCACCATTCCATGCCCAAATCATCTTCAACCCAGCCTACCTCCTATACAAGGCTACCAGAAATTGCACCTCTTCTTATCTGGCTAGGATTTTAACCATCTGTTCCACACAGCCCCACATCAGAAGCCACGACTTCAGGAAGCTAGAAACTAAGAAATCCAACGAAAAAAAAACGAAGGCTTGCCTCATTGTAAATGATTGTACTGAGGACGTGTACCCCCTGTTGAATGCTCTGCTGTTTCCGGATAGGTTTGCACTCGACAGATGACTTTACATATATACAAGGCTGAAAGTATAACAAGGAGGCAGTAACGTCCAAATGTACCCTTTCTTGCTTTGTAGGCATTCACAAAGGGATTCCTGGTGGGGGTTAACCCATTTACGAGGGTGGAGATCTTTGCCCTGAGTGCAGACCTCTCCACAGCCAAAAATCCCTCTTAAGGGCTGGGTAAGTGCTCATTGCCTTGGAAGTCTGAGGACAGCTACAAACGTGCACTTGTGGCCATTCCCAGACTCTGATCTGACCCTTTCCCCACCCTGGAAAGTAACTCCATCGGAGATGTGAAGCATCTCCCCTTCTGGAAGTGCAAGCCTTGTAAACCAGAGGCAGCATAGGAAGAAAGGAGCAGTGCAAGCGTCCATCACAAAACAGATGTAGCACAAGAGCCGAGGAACCGTCCAAGCGTCAGTCATAGAACTGAAATCGCACAGGATGCATTCTACAGTAGAAGCCGTCTTCACAAGACAGGCACCGCATGGGAATCAATTACAAAACTGATGCAGCAGAGGAAACCAAGAACAATGCAGGCCTCCATCACAGAAAGTACAACCAGGGACAGAATGAGCATTGCAAGCCTCTGTCACAAAATTGAGGCAACTCGGGAACAAGGAGCAGTAGAAGTGCCCGTAACAAAACAGGTGCAGCAAAGAACACGAGTAGTGCAAGCCTCTCTCGTAAAACATGGACGCATAGGCAAGAGCTGTGCAAGGCTCGCTCATAAAATCAGATGTTGTTCAATAAACAAGTCTACACATAAAACCGATATAATGGCAGCATCAATGTACACCGTTTGCTCGCATATCTTACGAAAACAGAACCACATCAGCAAAGCTAAGCCTACCGAAAAAAACACGTAGACTCTAGTGACTGGGTATCAGTAAAGGATAGGTGTGCCCAGCTACAGAGGGGCATCATGCTGTGTCACATCTCCAGCCCTATGAAGATTTTATTGTTAGCGTTTGTGTACCCCCACAATCTATCCAAAAGCACTGTCAAAACCACAAGTCCCTGAATGTACATGTATAATGGCTAAAAAGTTAGAAATGACTTCAGGTATCCCATACTATTTTGCGTCAATTAACAGTTGTGTGTGCCCATAGCGCAATTCTTTGCCAAGTGATAATCCTGAAATATAAGAATGAAATTGGGACAAAGTGCATCGATTACGCATTTTACAATTAATGTTTAAAATGAATGTATGACAGTGGTTCTCCTTGAGCTAGTCTTAGTAGGTCTTGGGGCTATATGAAAGATATGCCTATTTTTGAAGAACATTTATTCTAATGATGTGAGAAATGTGCATCCGAGTGCTAGCAGGAGGTACCTTATGTGAACTTATTGAAGAGTCTTTCAAATTCCATGCAAAACAACTTAGTTTGCAGGAATCGCAGCAATCGTGGTGCTGATTAGCCAGGGGTATCGGCTCTCATTGACACAGTGCTGGACAGTCCTCGGCCAGCCCCTCTCAAAAAAACCTGTGGTCCTAGAATTTCCCTGTTTTTTATGCGGACCATAGGCCAGAGGCGCTACTCATCTGTGTGAGTCTGAGAAGTGAAAGCTGGAATAGCTTTGTGCACTTTTCGTGCATCTATGTATGAGGGGCTAGGATGCTATTGGGTCACGTCTCACTTCCCACAAGACCTCTGTCCTCCTCTAGGAGCACAGAGACAGAAATGAAGGGGGCAGAAGCTGGATCTGAGGCCCCTGGGAATGGTGACATTTTTTTACCACTTCAGCTCTTTTGTTGTTTGTTACAGGGGCCGCACAGTCAACAACATTCAAGAAGTAATGTTGCCGTTTTAAGGGTCGAGCCGGCAAGAACATTCAATAGCCCATGCGTCTCCCAATCCAATTCACCTCACTCCAGTCCGCCCCACCGCACCTCACTCCAGTCCACCCCACCCTACTTCAGTCCAACCTACCACACTCCAACCCACCTCACCCCACACACTCCAATCTAATCTACCCCACTCCAGTCCAGTCCACTCCACCGCACCCCACCCCAGTTCAGTCCACTCTACTCCAATCCATCCCACCCCCAGTCTACTGCGTTCCAATCCACCACTCTTCAATCCAATACACTACACTCCAGTCCACCCCACCCAGTATAGTCCACCTACCCCAATTCAGTCCACCTCACACCATCTACTCCAGTCCACCCCACCACAATCAACCCACCCCACTCACTCCAATCCACCGCCCTCCAGTCCTGCCACCCCCTTCATTCCAGTCCTCCCCCAGTCCAGTCCTCCCCGTCTAGTTCAATCCTTCCCCCTCCACTCCAATCCTCCCCCTTCCGCCCCAATCCTTCCCCCCCCACCCCCCCTCCAATCCGCCCCATTCAAATCTACCCCACTCCAAACCACCCACCCAGTCTAATCCACCCCAATCCAATCCACCCCACATCAATCCAATCCACTCCACTCCAGTCCACCCAACCTCAACCACCTACCCTAGTCCAATCTTCTACAGTCCATTCCTCTCCTCTCCCCTTCCAGTCCAGTACCCCCAGTCCATTCCTGACCCTTCCAGTCCATTCCACCCCACTCCATTCCACCCCACTCTAGTGCAAGCCACCCCAATCCAGTCCATCCCATCCCCGGTCATATCACTCCAATCCACCCCACCTCACCCCATTTCAATCCACCCAACTCAAATCCAATCCACCCCCATTCCATCCACCTCACTCCATCCACCTCAGTCCATCCACCTCAGTCTACCCCATTCCAGTCAACCCCACTCTTTCCTTCCAATCCACCTCAATCCACTCCACTCCAACCTACTATCTCCTTCCACTCTAACCCACTCTGCCCTATTCCACTGCACTCCACCCCACTCCACTATAACGTCACTCCACAACACTGCAGTCTATAACACTACGACTGTAACACTGAACTTTACTCCCCTCTACCCAAGTCTACAACACTCGACGACAGTCTACATCAACAAATCCACTTTACGACAACAAATCCACTCTACGACACTCTTCTTTACAACACTCCACGCCACCACCTTTTCGCCATGCTGAACAGCAAACACATTGACAAAGCCAATAGCTCTTGCATAGGCTAGACTGATGTCGCTTTGCCAATGCTTGTTTTATACTGTCAACTCTGTGAAAAATAGCTTTCCATGAGCTGTTCTTTTGCCTAGCTGACGGGCCTGTGGGAGCCGCCTTGGTTGGTGAAGCCTGGAGTTCTCCTTGGTTGGTGAATGCTGACCATCCCAACACCATGGGATCTGTGGGCCTGTGTGTAACGCCTCTGCTTTTTTGAGGAGGAGGATATTTTTGTATTGGATTCAGGAACACTTGGGCATAATTTATTTTACGTATAACTTGTTAAATACTACACTAAATACCACTCATCTGCCACGTCTAAGCGCTGTATTTAAGAGATCTTATTTTATTCCCAGAATTCTCTTCTGTTTCCACAGAATAGAAGAGAATTCTGTTCTGTTCATTTTCCTGAGCTTCAGACAAGTTTTTTTTTCACAATAGCAGGAATGTGAAGGATTTTGACATCCAGACTACCTGCCAGTGTTAGCTGTCTGATTGCAAAATTCTTGTTATGGGCCTACCAAGAACTTACATGGGCTTGTTGTCAGTTGTGTGCTTCATATTCGATTCATTATTATTCAGTGCCTTTCCTTGTCCTGGCTTGTCCATCTTGTATGACCCTCCACCGTACCCTGGAGCATAGGCTTTTACCATCTCTTTTATTGGCTGGTTTCTGCCCTTCCACTGCTCACTTTTAGGGAACTACTTTACTCTCTTTGCTTAAGCACTCCATTAAAGTGTATATGTTTTCCAGCTCTCTCCCTCATGTGCTTCTCCTCCATGCCAGATATCCACCCCCATGATCTGTGCTTTCCTCTGCCCCCCCCAACCACCTTACTCTCCCTCATGTGCAGCTTTTCGACTCCACCATACATTCCCCATTTCACTCCCTTCGTTGCTCCACCATCTAATTGTGTGGGGTTTTTTTTTTGGGGGGGGGGGGGGGGGGGGGGGGGGTGTACCAGACAACAGATTACTACCCCACCCTTGCCTTGAAAAACAAAAAAAATGTTTCGCTAGATTTTGTTCATTTTGCATTTTTGTTTTTTAAATTTGTGTATATATATAGTAAATAAACAGAAATGGGGCGCTCTTCACTTTAAGTGTGCATGCAGTGTGTAATGATGATACAGCCGCTTCATTGTGATTTTCTTTTTCTTTTGGTCGTGCTTTACATGCATTAGCAAAAACAATGGGTCCCATAGTCATTTATCACTGGCTAAAAAGAGTAGACCGGGCATATCATTGACTCCTATTTTCTGACGACATTGTGGCTTCTGCACATTGAAAGTGTGCAGGATTGCCACACCTCTGCAGTAGCCTCTCCTGGCTTGTGCTCTTCAAATGGAGTGGGTCACAAGTGGCTACCTTGTTGTCATTTTGATTATCAAATGTCTGGACCGCACCTGCAACATAAGTTGGACACTTTTTCTGTCCAACAAAGCAAACCATGAAATCAGGTTCACCTTTAAGAAGAAAAACTGTGCTCGGTTTAAAATCTTTCACAAAAGCAGGGTTTGGTGGTAAGGGACCCTTCCTTGGGCGGGAGAGCTTCACGGGTACCTGGTTGCTTCCTAGTTGTTCCTGGAGTGTCCTGTCAATACTTTGTTGTTTAGTGACTTTTTGTGATCTTATTGCGATTTCACTGCTGCTATCCTACTAGGACAGTTTGCAGTAAATGGGACACTTAACATCCACTCTATGTAAGCATACGACAGTGAGTGACAACGCAATGTAAATGCATAACCACAAATAACTCAAATACACTAAAACAGCATTTGGATACTTCCAGGTACTGTATACCCAATATTGCTGTTTTTTGCTGGTGCTAACTTAGTTTACAACCACGCAATGGCTCGGCCCACGCAGCTCCTACCTTATCGCCACGATACCCACCCCGGTGAGTTGTGCACTTTACAAATACACATAACATTACATGATTCTGCTCTAGTGTTATCGTTTCTGCCCCGATTACCTAATGAGGTGCTAAAGTGATTTGAAGACCGGTAGCTCACTGCTCTATTTGGAATGCCTTGTTAGCATGGTGCTGGTTCACGGTGTGGCCTACGTGGAATTTAGGTGGCATGCCAAATTATCAGAGTTGAGCGCTTATTTTCTTATGTTGTTGTGCAATGCTGTTGTGAAGTGACTGGGGAGAGATAGGACATTTAAGCTAATAGTTCGTTGATGAGTTTGGCTGGAAGGGTGAAAGCGGTGAGTGTTTGGTTGCTTTTTCAGTATACCTGTCCTCGGTTAAGCGTTGCCCCATTATCCGGCTTCGCTTCGGATCTATCTTTTACGGAACTTACTGGCACTTTTACCTGAGGAGAATTCCTGGGATTGTGAAGGGTGGCATGATGGGTCAGAAGTCGGGACCTGCCCTCCTTCATAGACAGTTTGAAGGGATGCCGCAGTCTTCACTGTGTGACTTAGTAGTGCAAGTGGTGTTTTTTCCCGCCCCCCGCATTAGTGTTTGCCCCGTCCCTGCACAGGAGGCGCTCTGTTCATCTCGTGCTGCACGTAAGCATCAGTGTGCGCTTCCGGATCTAAGTACTGTTTACTGAGCATGGAGCCTGGAAACCTTTAATTCAGGTGCTTTTCCTGGATTGCTCTTTAAGCTTGAAAACAATATGTTTCCCGTGAGGCACGGAAATAGCCGTTTTGTGAACGCAGCCACATTCGGAAAAGCGAGGGTTTTTTCTTTCGGAGTGCGTGATTGGGTTTATTCCCCATGGAAACGTCAGCGGGCAGACGCATTTGTGTGACTTAGCGTTTTAATGACTGAAAGCCTCTCTTTCTTTGATGATATTGACTGTTGCCTGCTTCATGCTGGTGTGCTTATAATGGTGGAATCTTCTGGCTTCTGCAGTTTGATGCGTCATGAACCGGGTTAGGTCCTCCCCACTACTCCACCCAAAACAGAGCCAGCAAATCTGTACCTCGCCAAAAATGCAACTTCATCATAAGTGCTTGGTTTACTGCCTCTCAGGCGGACCCGCTGCTCTCTGATGAGGCCTGGCCCCGATGTGTCCTGCTCCGACGGCGGCCCGCAGGCACGGATCTTTGCAGGGCTCCAAGTGGGGCGAAAACAGTGGGGGTCTGTAAACGGGGCGTGTCCTGAGACGCATAACTAGGAAACCTTTTCAAGGGGCACGGCCTGTGTACTTGGGCAAAGACATGTGAAGTAAAATTCTATGCTCCTCTTAGTACCACTAAACCCGTATTTTGATGTCTTTCTGTGAGATTTCATCAAAGGCATGTCACACAGTAACACACATGCACCTAAAATAAGCCAAACCTATTGGCTTTCCCAATACTTGTTCGCAATATAATTTACATGTTTTTGCTTTGATTTTGATGTGAATAATTAGAATAAAAAAATGTTTACATTTTGAAAATGAAGACATTAAACATTAGAAGGTGTGGCAACCTTTGGAGTTTCTCTCACACGCCCATCCTTCGAGTCACTCCACTCTCCTCTGTAGTTTCTGTTCACCTGTGTCCCTTTTTCCCCTACACAAGCGATTCGACGCCTCGTCAGGGGTAGTAAGCCCCATACAGATACAATTACATCATTCTGATTTCCTTAATTTGCACATCTCACGCCTCAACTTTCCCCTCTTCCTCTCCCTCTATTCACTTTCTCCTGCATGATCTTCCTTGCACCTCCTTTACTTCTATCTATCTATCTACCCACACACACACACGCTCTCTCTCTTTCTCTCTCTCTCTCTCTCTCTCTCTGTCTCTCTTTTCTCTCTCTCTCCATTTACTTTTAGTTTCGCACTGTCATTATTTCATACGCTGGGCACCTCCTTCACACACGTTTGCATAAATTCACAATTGCAGTTGGCACACAAGACCATTGCGAGCTGGAGAGAAGCCCAGGATTGGGTGAACATGTATGCTGAAGCCCTTCATGATCCACTGACAGGCGCTGGGGCAAACTCTCACTGCCTTCAGCCTCAACATCAACGCTGCCAATTGGAGCGCTTTGATAAATGCCCACTGACAACCTGTTTTCGCAGACACCTAGGGCCGTATTTATACTTTTTGGCGCACAACTGCGCCAACGCAGTTGTGCGTCAAAAAATGTAATGCCGGCTAACGCCATTCCAAAGCGCCATGCGGGCGCCTTATTTATGGAATGACGTTAGCCGGCGGAGCTGACTGGTGTGCGTAAAAAAAAATGACTTACACCAGGCAGCGCCGGCGTAGTGGAAAATGGAGCTTGGGCGTCAATAAATGGGGCAAGTCAGGCTGAGTCAAAATTTTGGCCTCAACCCGATTTGCGTAATTTTTTTTGACTCCCAACCCCCATTGAAATGACTCCTGTCTTAGCACAGACAGGAGTCATGCCCCCTTGCCCAATGGCCATGCCCAGGGGACTTATGTCCCCTGGGCATGGTCATTGGGCATAGTGGCATGTAGGGGGGCACAAATCAGGCCCCCCTATGCCACAAAAATAAAATAAAAAAAATACTTACCTGAACTTACCTTAAGTTCCCTGGGATGGGTCTCTCCATCCTTGGGCGTCCTCCTGGGGTGGGCAAGGGTGGCAGGGGGTGTCCCTGGGGGCATGGGAGGGCACCTCTGGGCTCCTTCCGAGCCCACAGGTCCCTTAACGCCTGCCCTGACCAGGCGTTAAGAAAAGACGCAAAAGCGGCTGGGCGTCATTTTTTTTGACCCGCCCACTCCCGGGCGTCATTTTTGCCGGGGAGTGTAAATACCGCGCACATGCCTCGGAGTAATTTTTTAGAAGGGAACGCCTACCTTGCATATCATTAACGCAAGGAAGGTGTCCACGCTAAAAAATGACGCGAACTCCAAGATCTTTGGCGCTAGACGGGTCTAACGCCAAAGTATAAATATGGAGTTAGTTTTGCGTCGGATTTGCGTAAAAAAAAAAACGACGCAAATCCGGCGCAAACAGAGTATAAATATGCCCCCTAGAGACGACGACTGTCCACATTAGGTACTAAATAAGATTAATATAGTGCACATAAAAATTACAAAAACGCAACGTTGTTGAAAAAAACAAACACCGTTAGGGAATGCAAGATTAACGAAAATTTTTGAACTGTAAATAGGAACTTCGTCGCGGACATGGGTTACTTTAACAGTTTTTACAGTCCTTGTTTACCCGATCTGTGCTTTTTGCCTATAAAGTTAAGGACCTCATTATGGAGCACAACGGGGACCAGTTTGAACGACCATTTTTAATTACTGGCAGGCCTGAGGCCTGACGGGACTTGGCCCACATAAAGACCTGGATCATTGCCTTCTTCTCTGCAGCTCGTCAGTGCTCAGTGCCAGTTCTTAAGACCTTTTTAGTGGTTAAGACACAGGGCAGATCCTTCCTCATCCTTGAGTACACTATTAGAAGCAGAAATGCTGGTGGATCATATATGAGGACTGCCAGCAAACTTTGAATCTGCAATGAATCACTGTCAGCCGAAAGAACACAGCCCCTGGCACAGTTTTAGTATGTAGATGACGAATTCTTTGTCTCTTCGCTTTATTTTACTGCTCTGCAAATTAACCGAGCCCGTCATCTAAAGGATGAGCGAGTCATTTTCTAAAAGTCTGCTTTAACTTGTCAACATAATTTGCAGGAGGCCATGTCCCATGATAGCCACTTAGGGGGAGTATACTCTGTCCAAGATGTCCTCCCTTGCAGTCACCTGGCAAGGAGCACAGTGTTACTGCAGTTTGTCTGGATGACCTGCGGCTCTTCTGGTGCCTCACCCTCTGGATTGCAACTCAGGCAGCTCCTATTGGTCAGGGCTGACTGCTTTGCCGGCCTATGTTGTGGAACGTGTTACTTCTGTTTTCTTGGTCATGGGCAGTCTCTCTTGGCAAACCCTTGGCAGTGGCTTTGTGCTTCATTCGGAAGGGCTTGTCTGCAGCCTGACCCACGGTAAGGAACATATTCAGGGTGCTGTGAATTAGAATGCAACAAACTGCATTACCAGAGACCTCCAGGATCACCATTCTACTCATCAACATTTATATCCAGCCCCTCACAGACCTCGTACACTTGTGGTTCTGTGATACTAAAGTTCACCTTCATGCATGCAAAGTCAAATTATGAACCATATCCCCTGCAGTAGAGGTTACGGAAACCTGGATGGAGCACTGTGGCCTGAAATCTAATGGGTCAAAAACCATAAGTGATAACTCTTCCCTGAAAACAGCTTAAAAATGTGCTCTCCATCTTCCTCCCCCTTCATCAGTGACTGCTGAAAAGGGACCATATGCAGAACATGCTTGACCTTGGACAACCCTTGTTGAATAATGGGGGAACCACATTTTTTTGTCAAGTATTGTAGGGTGGTCCTATTAAACTGTTGTGAAAGATGTATCCTTTTTATATGGTTCATTTTGTTGGGCTTTACAGACATTGTTAAAACAAGAAAAATAACCCTAAAAAACTGAGCATTTACAACTTTATCAAAGTTCGAAAACAATCATATATATAATATGTGCAATGTGCCTTTTGACAAAGGGCATCTCTAGAAGATATGCGGGTACAGATGTTTAAACTACGTTCATCAGTCATTCTGCAATCAGTGTAAATTCCTCCTAGCCTCAGGGACCTGAGAGGAACATGTCAACCCTATTTACAGTATGACAGCTGCATTTTGGGCTACTTGCATTTTCTGTTATAGATCTTTTGAGATCCTCAGATGTAGTTCGTAATAGAACATTTGTATTGCACGCAACACAACAATATTTGTTTTTAGAAAGTTGGCATGGTCTTACTGCAAGTAGATTACCCCTCCTGCTACTGCTTTGTGAGACTTGGTAGTATATATTGAATTCTTTGTAGGAGATGTAAAGAGGAGAAAATGCGGCTAATTGTCTTGTCGTCCTGTGGCTTTATGTTTCCATTGGTTTCTTGATTCACCTCTAGATTTTTTTTTTATGTTGTAAGTCAGCTGATCGACTTGACCCAGCAAAGCAGCAGAGAGGTAGTTCGTATCTAGACATTTTTAGTTGATGCTGGGTTCCAGGTACTAGGTTTTCCATTTTTTGGCCTTTTAACTATAAGGTACTATCCTATATCAAGTTTCTGATGTATGTAAGGCAGTCTGGAATTTGCCTAAATGGTTCCTTAGGACTGTCAAGATTCACCAGAATCTTTTGCTGAAACTGGAGATCCTTTTTATGGTGTGGCTTGACAGCTCAGCTGTTGCCACACAATTATGTGACCATCACTAGAGAGGGGCTTTGCCAGGAGTACACGTTTTGATTGTGCAGAAGGTATGTGCTCCCACAACAATTGTTCGCCCTCCACACAGCTGAGATTGTTTATCCAGCTACTTGAACTTTCAGGTGCGTGCGCAAACACACACCACACCATGCTATCCACTGTAAATCTGTTAATATGACTTGGGTAACTAGATCATTTATGTTGTTTTTCTCTGGCAGAAGCAAGATGCTAGGCAGACAGTCATATAACTAACTACATGGAACAGTGCAAACTACAACTCGACCGTTTACCCTGCACCAAGATTATTCTACACATCTTTGCTTCCGTACAAATACATATCCATTCACATGCTATATCGATTTGTAATGTTAACATTACCACACATTTCTTTGAAGCCAGACCTATTTCCTTTGCCAATGATTGTCTCTTATTAAGTTACTGAGAGGTCAGATGTAAGATAGTCATTGAAAAGGTACAACTGATGCCACCTGCTTTCATGACTAGTTGGAGTCCGGGCAACAGTGTACCCTTTTGCCTATCACCCCTCTCTAGCACCTAGAAACATTGAAGTTTTGCATTGTGCGGTACACAAACCAGAAAATATATAAAGCGTGGATTCTCCGTGCAGCTGCTTGGCAACAAACATGCCTCTTTTGCAGTCCCTTTCAGGAGTGTCCTGCAGTCCATGGCAAGGCCCATGTCACGCCTGCTGTCTTTTTTGGGGGCTTTATAGCTGAATGATGGAACAAAGCAGCTTGACATTTGACATCCTGAGTGCAATATGACGTCCGGCCTCACAATGGCCAGTTGTGTCCCACGAGGCAGTTGGATACAAGGCGCATTGATTTCAGCACGCTTTGGGTGCTGTTTAGGGTACTGAAGTAGAAGTGAAAGAACCACGACCCCAACCCCACCCGTTTGTGTCTCCTTTGAATGACTGTGTGGTGAGCAGGGAAGTGGGACAGAATAGCAGCTTGTTTCTTTTCAGAACTAATTGTCGAAAG
Organism: Pleurodeles waltl; assembly: GCF_031143425.1. Classification (NCBI taxonomy): domain Eukaryota; kingdom Metazoa; phylum Chordata; class Amphibia; order Caudata; family Salamandridae; genus Pleurodeles; species Pleurodeles waltl. The sequence continues at coordinate 1,696,650,503 of NC_090440.1, forward strand.
CCTCCCTATTTTCTGATGCTCACACAAAGATTCTCTCTCCCTTTTCTACCGCACATTTTTCTTCTTCAGCAGTATTACAAATGTCACAACCAGAGCTTATTCATTGCCTTTTTAGACGTAGGAAGTCTGAGGTTTTAAGGAGAATATTTTTGTATAGACCCATCAGGGTTGACCACATTGACATTGATGCAAGTAGGCCATGCCTGCAGTGTGCAAAAGTACTGCATTTTCTCGTAATATAATAGTAGGTGTTAGGGACACTGATCTGATCCCAGTCTGTAATGCTTGGTTGAAAAGGTAAGATGCATGTGGAGGGGGAGGTGTGTTTTTTAATAAACAGTAATAGGATCTAATGAATCTCAAAGAAAACCAGAATTTGACTGAATGAACAAGTTTAAAATACCACATTTCTGCATATTGGCACCTGGAGTAAATGCTTCCTTCTTCCGCCATATTAGTGCCCTTTCTTCCCATATGGTCTTTCGCGTCTATATCCTGCTGTTTTTGAGTGGTATATAACCGAATATAAACAGTTGCCCCAAGGTCTAGAAGTCTTACACGTTAAGGTAATGGGCTGTTTTCTGGTTCCCTTTGTCCTCTCATATCATATTAGGTACCGCAATATATCCATTGAGTGTGAATGCATGTGACTAGGTTAAAACCCACAGACCTAGCTATATACAGATTAAATAATAGAATAGCAAACATTACACAAATTAATATATGATATATATATGCGCGATCAAGGAGCCCATGTATTATCTAATGCTTCCTCACACTGGAATTCGGTGGAGGAGTCCCCATAATACGACTTTCAGTGAATAGCTGTGTCCTTTAACCTCTCTAAGATGGCAGACTTTAAAATACTATTGTTGGGCCTTATGCCAGCTCTTGTGCTTGATGCAAGTTATGTGACGTCACAGTATGTGAATCTATATTTTCTCCCACCTAAGATGGTCAACGGGTTGTTAGTACTTCTGGGCTGAAAAGCTGGCTAGGCAGCACTAGCATACGATATTTGGAAAGCAGAACACATAAGACGTTGTGTCGGCGATTGACGGATCGCTGCCACTCGTCCAGTTTGGTGACTACTGGTAAGTCATTGCCTCTGACCTAGCACATGATGAGGAATTTTTACTTTCTTAGAAGAGGAACATTATCTCCATGTAATCCTTTTAAGGAGGTCTTTGATAGTTGAGTCTCCTGGTTTAGTTTTTCAACTCTGCATGACATAGCGTTTGATTATTAATTTTCCCTTGAGGTGCAAATAAAAGTATTCATACGGAAGCATTCAAGTCAGTTTTATTACTGCACGAATTGTCCATTACTTCTATAAGATGCATTTACTGTTAATTTCTTAGGGCCAGATGCATGATTATTATTCTTCCTTTACAATAGAGCATTTGTGCTCTGGGGATTGAATATCCTTGCCTACTTTGGTAACTAGTCTGACTATTGATTACTGTACTACTCTCTTAATATACCCTACAAGCGCACGTCTGCACTAGTAATTTGTATTATTTTAGATAGGTTCTAAGATTTATTCTCATCTAAGCATATCCTACCTAAGCTTTCAATTAAACAGTCTTCTTCAAAGACTTGAAAATCCACTGATATACTCTATTATCATTATCCGTTTGAGTTACACAATACATTTACACATCAGCTATTCAAAGACACAGTTGCAGTGTCTCACGGAGTGTCACCACCAAGTGTGCTTCACCTAGCCTCACTGCTTGAGCGCCCTTTTGTTACTTTGTAAACAATTACGTTTTTTCCCTTTAAGTGTGCTGTTCTTGTTTCCCTCTCGTTGTCCAGTGTACATGTGGTCTTGTTTTTCAGTCTTGAAAAAGCCCTCGGCTCACTTGCTACCACAGAGTGAAACATGTTGGCTGAGGATTTACATCCTCTCAAAAACTGTTCTTTATGGACTGTATCTGACAACTTACAAAATCAGAATTGATTCATCCGCACATTTATTGTGGCTATTTATGGGTTAGAGTGCCGCATAAATTATGCAAAAAAAGAGAATAGAGAACTCTGGGTAGTTCCCAAGTTTAGGTGGAGAGCAGCTCTAGTAAGGAGCACCCTGCAACACCAGCGACACTCTAGATTTGCTCACCTCAAATGTCTGTTTATCTAGCAAAGATTTTAAGCATTGGATCAGCACAGTGCTATCCACGCCGAGCTAGATAGTGACAAAGTCTTTTGCCATTTGTACAGCAAAGTCTTTAAGCATAGGTTTGACACAATGTCAACCTTGCCGAGCTGTAAAATGACAAAAGCCATTTACCACTCCAGGCACAGTATTACAGCTTTGGACTGGTAAAATACCATCCAAGCCAACCTGGAATGAGTAAAAGCAACCCCTGACACGTGTTTCGCTCTCATTAGAGCTCATCAGAGAGGTTTAGCTTTGTCCAGACACAAGGGAGCACCCAGTATAAGTCAAAACAAATCCCTTTCAGGGTTAGAGTGCCGCATAAATTATGCAATTATCTAGCTCGGCGTGGATAGCACTGTGCTGATCCAATGCTTAAAAACTTTGCTAGATAAACAGACATTTGAGGTGAGCAAATCTAGAGTGTCGCTGGTGTTGCAGGGTGCTCCTTACTAGAGCTGCTCTCCACCTAAACTTGGGAACTACCCAGAGTTCTCTATTCTCTTTTTTTTGCATAATTTATGCGGCACTCTAACCCTGAAAGGGATTTGTTTTGACTTATACTGGGTGCTCCCTTGTGTCTGGACAAAGCTAAACCTCTCTGATGAGCTCTAATGAGAGCGAAACACGTGTCAGGGGTTGCTTTTACTCATTCCAGGTTGGCTTGGATGGTATTTTATCAGTCCAAAGCTGTAATACTGTGCCTGGAGTGGTAAATGGCTTTTGTCATTTTACAGCTCGGCAAGGTTGACACTGTGTCAAACCTATGCTTAAAGACTTTGCTGTACAAATGGCAAAATACTTTGTCACTATCTAGCTCGGCGTGGATAGCACTGTGCTGATCCAATGCTTAAAAACTTTGCTAGATAAACAGACATTTGAGGTGAGCAAATCTAGAGTGTCGCTGGTGTTGCAGGGTGCTCCTTACTAGAGCTGCTCTCCACCTAAACTTGGGAACTACCCAGAGTTCTCTATTCTCTTTTTTTTGCATATATATATACACACACACACACACACACACACACACACACACACACACACACACACACACACATCAAAAATACATAAAAATTGACTTTTGCATTATCATTTAGATATGAACGTCTTCAGGAACAACTTCAAATATCACTATGTAATGTTTGCCATGTATATGCATTCTGCTATTATTAAATGTAGAAGTCTTCAACCCCTGCCAGAATGTGTGACACAGCTAAAGCCCAACAGCACCACTAAGCCATTCCCTCATCATGCGACACAGCTTTAGAACTCTCCCAAGCTCCTTCCTTGCTTGTATGACTACTCTGAACCCTGTGAAGTATGCTTGCTCTCATTTGTTCTCCATGGTGTGGCACAGTTGCTGCTCCATTTTATAGCAAGTTGCTTTCCCCCTTGGCAGTATCAGTTCTCTGAAATTGCCATCTCTTTCCTAGTCTGTAGCCCCTCTTACACTTTACAGAACTGTTGAGGGATTGGTAGTATTTAGTTCATCTCTTTCCATAGGGGCCTGACTGTGAAGGAAATTGCCAGTGCTAATGTTTGGATACAGAGATGTTACCTTAAACTAGGTATAAACAAGATACATTTACTACTTCTACATCCTTCTGCATCTCTGAGCCAAGGTTGGTGTACATGTGCCTAGAGACAATGGATTATGAACTGTGGAAGTGGGTTGTATATGTATTTTCTCAGTGTTTCTTGAACTAGGTCTTCATCCTTCTCTCTTCTGAATATAAGGCCTTCCTTATTATAGAAGGGACCTCCATATTGGGAGGGTGGTTCCTTACACTTTGGAATGAGTAACTCTTGTAACAAGACTTTTGAGGGTGCTTTATTGTAGAAGATGTACCACAGACTTGGGCTCTATGATGTGGGGTATATTAATCACTGGAAACTGAATCAGGAAGAATGGATCTTGAGGTATTAGAGACCTGTTCCTCATCAAGGAAAACCTGCTCGTGCTTGTTTAACGTGTTACGTGGTCTTGTGGTTGAATGGTGACGGTCTGAGTTGAAGTGAATAGGATAAAGAGTAGAATGCTCCCATCTGTTCCACATTACTTGGTTTATTTCCAAGCTGTGGTGTTGGTTCTGTGGTGCTTCCTGTAACTTTCCTTGTAATTACAATAATCTTTTATCCTGTAAACGATCCTTCAAGAGGATGAGTGTGGATGATTCCTTTTCATAGAATCCATCTCCAGTACTCAATGGTCTATTTTGGCAGGTGTCCAATAGGTATTTGTTTTGGATCCTTAGTCTACAGTTTTCCTTTGAATAATGTTAGTGGCTACTTGGGATGGGTGAATAATGTTAATCCTAATTTGTGGAAAATTAAAATCCCAATTCTGATGTTCTACTTTCTCTATACAGTTGGCCATGCACAGACTAACCAGCGGATTTACAGAATTTGGCAGAATAAAGTAGTTCACTCTTAATGTACCCAATGCAAATGTCATGTTCCTGAAGCTCATTCCTGTATTAGAAATATATTTTGCTGCTAATGGACACTTAGTTGTCTTAATAATTTTGATTATTTAGAGATCTGTCTTGATTCAAAGCTGAATTGGACCAATCGAGGAGAAAAGACTGATTGCATACTCTGACAACCTGCTAGAGTTGTCCTAATATACAAACTTACGTTTGGTAGCCGTCCATTAAGTACGATTTTTCAAGCATTTGTAGATGATAAAGAGTTTCATAAAAATGAAACAAAAACTATTAAGGTGACTTCTGCAATTGGTGCCTGGCATTCTCTTAGTGCTCTTGTGGCTTGAGATTGCTATCAACCCTGATATTTTTGTGAGTTTCTCTATACTATATTGGATTCGGGCACATAGATTCCAACTTAAAGGGGTTCTATCTCAGCTCAGTGCACGAGGTGGCATCCTACAAATCTGTGGCTAGCACGTTATGAGTATTGTTACGCAACTGGGATTCAGCCACCTTTGGGGAAAATCCATCACTTATTAAAATTTATACCATTGAATTAATCATGAAGCAATATTGTCTTGCTAGGTACATAAGTGTTGTGCACAAAGCAAAATGTGTCTCCTTGTCTCGCAATTATTTATTTTCTTAGCAAGATCTTGATATCAAATCCTATTTATGCTGGATGAAATCTGTGGTCATTTGTTGTGCAGTGAGTAGAAGAACAATTGAAAGACATAAAGTTTGCAGACCACATCCCAGGCACACATGTTCATGCTACATTGTGTATATATATGGTCGACTCAAGCCTGCTGTGGTGTTAAGACGCCAAAGCTGGACAATTTTGTCCAGACCCCCTCTTTTGTGTGTACAACTCAAATTGTTTCCCTTGACACTCTCACCCTCCAGAACGGTCACCATCTTGCCAGAAGAGTATCTTTTCTTGTACATATTGTATTAAGACCAAGATTCAGGGTCGGGAGCGTTGAGAAGGAGTCATATCTTAGAATTTACTTTGTTCAACAGTCCAACGACCATCCCATTTTCAGCAGAACCCCGTAAGTACAAAGTATGAGCAGTCTTCAGGGAGATGAGTTAATTAGAGGATTGTGTAATAATTTTGGAGCCATAAACTTTAGGTTCCCTTATAGAGGGTGGCCCAATTGAGGTTCCCAATAATTTACAGATGGTCCTACAGAGAAGCAACATAAGACCACCCATGTTAAACTCAGGTTTGAAATTTTCAGTGTTGCTTAAGGTGACTATTTACTCTGTTGTGCCTTTGTATGTCACCACAATAACTTATATTGGAATCCATCTTTTCCTGTGGTTACACCAGTTTATTGCTGCTGCTCCATCGAACTCTGACTTGGAGGACAGGATTATTTGATCAAATGGGTTCCTTTCTTGTTGACTGTTCTCGATTACGTTGTTCTTTAAAAAAAAATAAGGCTTCACAAGATTGAATTTCATACCCTGGCTGGTAAAACAAGCTAGCATGGACTAATATTTTCGAAGGGGCATTATTTTGCTGGAATTATTTTCTGATATTTGTAGTGTATTAATTTCCTGTTTTATTTCTGTGACAACCTGAACCACACCAGTACTGTCAACGCTGGCATGATATTGAGCTTTACTGCTGAGCAGCACATTGCAAAAAAAGCTAGGATTGTTCATGAGCACTTTCTTTTTCCTTGGTATGCACATGAAAGCACTGAATAATTGCACTAGTGTTTATCCACTCCTCATGAGGAAATCCTATACCCCATATGGGGTTTTAGCTCTTTTTTAAAAATTCCTTTAGGTTTCCCATTTGGGCATCACTTACAGAAACACGATAACTGCATAGGAATACCCTGTCTGCCATCCACTCTTAACCCCTACCCCACCAAGACCCTGGCTAACCGGCTCCAACAAAAAAAAGTCATTCAGTTCTATAGTGTCTTACACAGTCTTCTGCTACTTACCCCACATATTACTTCAGTAATTACATCTTCTATGACATCATTGATAATATTGCTGCAACATATGCAACAAAATTATTCATGAGAAACCTTTGTTTTTTTCAAGTACATTTCTAAAGTTTTTGAATTCTGCTTCCTAACTATAACTTCCATGTAACCTTTGGCTTTTCAGTGATGTGTGTGTGTGTGTATATATTTCACTTAAAAAGCAAAGGTCACCAGGACGCTATAGTTGGGCTCACATTTTAAATGCACAAAATTATAGAAATTCAGTAATTATAGTTATTTCAAGTAACCATAACTCGTGCCCTAAGGTAAATATGACTTGTGCCATTGCCATGCACAGTTTTTTAATGAATAATTTTACGTCAGATGTTAAGGTGCAGGGGTGTGGAGTTTCTATAACCCAACACCCACTACATACTGTTTAGGATTAAGGACAACAAGTTTTCATATTTATCTTGTCCTTAGGATAAGTAGGCCCAACTCCTGGAGCATAAACCCTTTGTCCGCCAGTTTCCAGGAAAGGGAACTATCTGTAGTTGAGGTAATATTTGTGTCCCACGCTGTTCGAACTTGTATTTATGTTTCATTAATGCAAAGCCTTTATTATTGGGGTGAGCTTTGTGAATACATTTTGTAAACTCACATTGCACTACTGAAAGTGGTTGCAATAAAATAAATGTGCACACACACGTTTTTAAAGTATAATAATATGAGGCTGTGTATTATGCTTCCAGAATGCTCTCTGATTAGATGCAGATGTTTGAAGAAGCTTGTAAGCAAGATTGACGATTCTTTGCTTTCAAAATAAAATGTTCAGAAAAAATGCAAGTAGGAAAAACATTTTGCAATATTACTGTGAAATTTGAGATGCTGTTTCTTTGAAGCATAATTTAGTAAAAAGTGATGATGCATGCTAGTATTTCCAATAAAATGTTCATAATGGAAAATCAGTGTAACCAATTTCAACAAGATTATGTGAAACATGAAAAAAACAAGCATTGGGAAAGCCAACCGATCTGACATTGCTGGTTAGCCTTTGGGTTTTGTCAATGCATGTCAGGTTTTGACATAGGGTTTGTAAAACTTTATTATTGTGGGAGCTGCTAGGCCCTCACTATTGTAACAAACATCGGGGAAAAAGCAAAACACAATTTTGGTCTCAAAAAGCACACATTTTCACAGCAGTTCCTGGAACTAAACAAAACTACTTGGTGTGCCAATATGCTCCGTGTGGAAGGGCAGAATGCTATCACTCACAGTGAAGTCAGCCGATAGATGGAAAGATGGAGAAATATAATTTTAATGAAAACAAAAGGTCTTGGTTAATGCCAGGCCTAGTTAGGGACACAGTTCTTAAAGAAAGTCACAAAGGTGCACCCATGGTATATGTCTTTGCATTAGTGCAGAACTATGGCTTTTATGAGTTCACAAGAATTTACAGAAGTAGACCAGAAAATCGTTCTCGTACAAAATGTGTGAACTGTATTTTAGCACGAGTAAATATGCATGTTTTGTTCAAGTGAAAATCTACTGAGCATTTAGAAGCTCACTTTCCTTCCAACCACTTTTTTTCCCAACCCTGGAAGAACTTATACTTATGCCCTTGTTAAGAGTACATTTCCAAACTTTCTCAGGATGGTAAAAGATTATAGAAGAGCTGGTGAAAACTCTTAAAACATACAAGTAAGTAGGTTTGCACCGACTCCAAATGGCATTCCAACCCTGCAACTACCGCTTACTGCTACTTCCAGCTCCAGTATGTAGATCTGCAGAAATGTGGCAAAATCAGGAAATTGTATACAAACCCTACTATAGTATAAGCCCTGGCATAATCAGAGAGGCTATAATCAGAGCTCCTATATAATGATATTGCTGACGTAATTTGTCACCACGCTACGTGGCAGCAAAGGGACAAGTGGATTATTTTGGAGGACAAGTAGATTTATGAAGCAACCTGTCCCATGAACAAGTAGATATTGTATTAAATTCCACACCACTGTACAGTGATATTATCAATGATATAAAAAATGTCATGAGTGTAGTAATATCTAGGGTAATTAGTAGTGTATGGCGAGGGCGCAAGTTATAGTTACCTTAGGGCCTTAGGGGAAGGGTTATAGTTACTTGAAATCACTCTAATTAACCGTTGAATTTTTCTGTTGATTTTGAACATTTAAAATGTGAGCCTAATTATGTCATTGTAACCATTGTTTTTTTTAAAGCGAATTTCCATGTTTTTAAATTCTATTTCCTAACTATAACATCTCTGTAACCTTTGTTTTTAGTTAAATTTGATGTTTTTTTAAATGTAAAGTAATTTGAATTACTATACGTTAATCCAGTCACGGCCTTCAGCCATGCGTGGCAGGGGTTGGCTGCAGGCCCCTATAACCACCCAACCCTGTGCCATGCATGGCCTTTGCCCCACCTCCCCCTCTCCTCTACCCCCCCAATTAAATTCACTGGTTGAAGTGTTGCCAACCAATCCAATCTCTGCACCAGATCGTCAGTATTCACAAATTACTCTCGACCCTATACATATACAAATTTGGATTTTCTTTAATTTCTCCTACAGTGCTGAATACAAATTAAAAAATAAAGGATTATCTGTGGACCAAAAGCTACCTTTCTGCCAAAATTGGTGTAATTCAGTCCAGCGGTTTGGGGTGCTGGCATGTCTGAAGAATCTGTGGGAATTAACATGTAAAACACAATTGTGATCACAATCCATTATATTAGTTGTCGCACACTGTTGTCTAAACTGATTTTTTTTTTTTTTTGTATTTATGGTACTGAGCAGGGAACATTTAAAGGGAAATACGATTCATCACCAAAAGAGAGTTAGAGATTCAAAACCATTCCACATGTTCGCACATCACATAAGACCATGAAGAGATACAGGGGTGCTTGAAGGTATTCAACAGTCTAGCAACAACCTGATCACCTGAACAATACAGAATAAAATGGATGAGAGAGCCTCACCCACACATTTGTGACCTACTTCATCATAGATAACCTCATGCCACCTTGCTAAGATGCTGGAATAAGGAGTTCTTCATTAGAAATACTGGATAGGAGCAGGATCGAGGTTATTGTATAAAAATACAGTGAAGTAAACCCAAAGGAAAATTCCATTATTGATGGGTCCAAGGACTTAAACTAGAAAGAGAGAAAAAAGATGTTTGTAATTGTATTTATATAGCGCTTACAACTCCTGACGAGGGCAACTAGCACTTTTCGGCGACTAGCACGCTACTCTGGAACCTAAGAGGAATTAATGGTGGATTAGTATAGGGAAATATGAGTACAGTAGTAGTATGATTTAATTTGAGCAGAGAATATGTAAGTTTGTTAGTTGGATTGACTAGAGTAATGGAGGTATAGAGGAAGACAGACGCCAGAGTGTTAATTGGGAGTTTATAGTAATAGGATGAGGCTTGGGATGAGTAAAGGAGAGATGGAGGAGTCTGTGGAAAGGGGTTCAGGAGATCATAGTAACAGAAGGGGTTTTGGATGAGTTAAAGGTGAAATAAATGAGGGAGAATTTAGTAGGGTTGTTTGGGAGATCATAGTAGTAAACAGGTTTGGGGTGAGCTAGATGTGGTAGAGAAGGGAACAGCTTAGCAGGGTTATTTTGGAGATCAAAGTAGTAGAATGGGTTTGGGATGCGTCAGAGTGGGGTAGAGGATAGATTGATAGAGGCATAGGGTGATGGGGAGAGAGTAAAGTTTATGAGAGAGTAAAATTTATATTATTATTATTTTTTATTATTTATAGATTTTTTAAATTTGTATTTCTTTTTTCTGTAGTACAGTAGGACTAGAGTAATACATAGATAAATACAGAAAGGGAATATATTTGCAAGGAATATAACAATGGGTATAATATGAGAAGTGAAGTTATTTTCCTCAGTTTTTCAAAAACAAAATGTGTGCTGTTAAATAGTTAAGATAACATTTGCTCATTGTGATATAAAAAAGAACGTAGGGATTCCTAATTATCTAATATAACAACTTATCTAGGAGCTGTGCAGTGACCTATGAACATGTTAATCATTGAATAATATACACCTATGTATATGCACATATATACGCATGCACACACACAAATATATATTTGACTGTGAGTAAATATACATTTGTTAAACAGGCTTAAAGAGTATTTGTATAATTTATTGTTATGAAATAGTAACTATACATATTTCTTAAAGAACTATACATGTCTAGAATACTCACCTAATTAGATTATAAATATTTATCAATACAGGCATATGCATGTGACCCAGAAATGACCTAGACAGAAAGAGTGTGTTGTTCTGAACATTTTGCTGGTGGTCCCATTGTCCCTGGATCACCACATTGTGAGTTTTGGGCAGAAATGTTTTGTAAAAGAAATGACCGGCAAAGCATTATGGGACAAGTTTCCGAGTGCAGCTAATATTGTTGTATCTTGACTGTGATGCTCAGAACGGCCCCTAAAGGGCACCACAATAAAGATAATATTTGTAAGAAACAAGATAAAGTAACTACATATTCAGCCTCTAGAAAACATAACCATCTGAAAAGAGAATGGCAAAACATAATGCAATGTAACCATATTTCTGATGGATACAATAGCTACCTGTGGATTCCTCACCTCATGAATACTCCCATGGCGCCAGCATTCTACGGAAATCTTCTTACTAGTCTCTGCACGCCGACGAGGACGTCACTGTCTCGCACGCGACGCCGTCTGACGTCATACAGGCAATAAGAGGTCCTCGACGACGTGCGGACGTCAGTTCCCTTTTTTCCGTGCATTCGAAACGGTTATCTTCGAGGGAGCAACTGTTACTCTTGCGGTTACAGTGTATATCTTGCTTCGTACTCTTTCTCTGTGGAAATAATGTCGCAGAGAAAGTCTGGATTTAAGCCTTGTCGTGAGTGTGGAGGCAAGATGTCGGTGACGGATCCTCATTCCGATTGCCTTTGGTGTTTGAGCTCCGACCACGACGTCTCGACTTGTGATTCATGTCAGCACATGAATCCGAAGGCCCTTAAAGAACGTGAGGCGAAGCTGTTTATGGCCAAGTCAAAGGAGAAGCATCACAAGAAGTCTTCTCCAAAACATCGGCGTCATCGAGACTCCCGGCGCCGTAGAGAATCTCGGCGTCATTCAAGGGAGGCTCGTTCCAGGTCTCCGGATCGGCGCCGAAAGACATGGGAGGTCAGCCCCACGGTGACGCCGCATCCTTCGACGCCGTTGCCCTCTCCGGCGTCACCAACTTCGCCTGGACAGGCGTCGGTGATTGAGGTATTGGAGCCTCAAGTGTTTTCTCCGGCGCAGACGCCGAGGCCGGAGTCGGGGTCGCCTCCGAGACAGGCACCCCAGTATCCGGCTTTTCCCACCCCTGGAGCCGATAGTTCCGCATTCTTGAATGCGATGTATGCCATCTTCCAACAGATGGCTCCAGGGGGTGCTCCGGCTGGGCCTTTGGCCTTTTCTTTGGGTGATCCTGCGCCTCTTCGGCCGGCACCCTTTATGCCCTTTCTCCCGTTTGGGAACATGGGCTCGGCGCCAGTGTCGGCGCCGGTGGCCGCTCCGGTGGCTTCGGAGGGATTGGCCCCAGGGATTTCCAACCCGTCGGCGTCGAGATTTCGGCCTGTGACTCCGGTGGGTCCATCTGTTTCAGCTGCTCTTCAGTCGGCGCCGAAGTTACCCGTGGCGCCGGATGCGGCGTCGGTGGCTTCGGAAGATCGGCGCCGATCTCCGACTTCGGCGGAGGCATTGTCGACTCCGCGGATTGAGCAACGACTGCATTCAAGGAGGCGTGCTCTCCGGGTACTAGAAGAGCAGGAGTACCAACGAGCCCTAGAGGAAGGAGAGCTAGAGGACTCGGGTGATGGGCTGCGTGGACTGGAGTCGGCCAGTGGGCTGGACACTTCCCCTGAGTGGGACCTTTCGTCCCCGGGGGAATATACTGAGGAAGCTGCTTCCTTTCATACAGTGGTACGGAAGGCAGCTAGTTTTTTGGACCTGCCTTTGCCGGTGGTGGAGGCAAAACAAAACCTTTTGACGGAGGTGTTGCATCCGGCCTCAGCCGCGGCGGAGCCTCTGTTACCTTTTAATGAAGCTCTGCTGGATCCGGTTTTAGAGGTGTGGAAGAGGCCGGCATCTTCCCCAGCAGTTCACAGAGCCGTGGCCAGGAGGTATCGGACGGCTCCAACTGATCCTGGTTTCCTATCTAGGCACCCTACGCCGGAGAGCTTGGTAGTGCAGGCCTCCTGTTCGTCCAAGTCAGCGCCTGGTTCTTTCCCGACGGTGCCTGGGGACAGAGACTCAAAAAAGCTAGAGGCGCAGTCGAAGAAGATTTTTTCGTCCTGCAGTCTGGCGTTAAAGGCCACTAATGCGACCTGTATCCTGGGGAGGTATATTCATGCTCTGATGGATGACATCTCCTCTTCGTTTACAGAGCTTCCCCAGGGTCTTTTGGATCTTGTCTCTGATGCCCAGGCTGCTGCGACCCAAATTATCCAGACGGGACTGGATACCACCGACTCGGTAGCCAGAGCAATGGGCACAACTGTGGTGGCAAGGAGACAGGCCTGGCTCCGTAACTCGGGCTTTTCGGCAGATGTACAGTCCACATTGTTGGATCTCCCGTTTGATGGGGACAAACTGTTTGGGGCTAAGGCTGATTCGGCCTTGGAACGTTTTAAGGAGAGCAGGGCCACGGCTAAGTCGTTGGGACTCCAAGCTCCTTCTTCCACGGCCTCTTCCAGATTCTTCAGGAGGTTTCGTGGATTTGGGCGTGGCTCTTCCTCCTCTTCCTTTCGGGGAAGATATCAGCAACCTGCCTCTTCCCACCCCTATAGATCTTTTAGGGGGAGGGGTAGGGTCCGCACCAGGGGAGCCTCTCAGCAGCACTCTGCCTCTTCCTCATCCTCTGGCGGGGTGCAGCAGGGGAAGCAGCCTTAGGCTTCCACCATTTCCCACTCACTCCTCTCCTGTAGGGGGAAGATTACAGCATTTTCTCACCAAATGGGAGACTGTTACGTCGGACACTTGGGTTCTCAGTGTTGTGGGAAAAGGCTACACCCTTCCCTTTCGGGAGTTTCCGCCCCTCATCCCGCCCCGCCCTTCGTATTGTTCACAAGAACACCTCCTGTTGCTAGAACAGGAGGTAGAAGTCCTCCTTTTAAAGGGCGCGGTGGAGTTGGTCCCGGAGCAGGAAAGGGGTCAAGGAGTTTATTCAAGGTATTTCCTGATTCCCAAGAAGGATGGTCGTTTGAGACCAATTCTGGACCTGAGGATCTTGAATTGGTTCCTCAAGCAGGAAAAGTTCAAGATGCTGACCCTAGCACAGGTGCTTTTGGCGTTGAACATGGAAGACTGGATGGTGTCTGTCGACTTGCAGGATGCTTACTTTCATATCCCGATACTCAAGTCACACAGGAAGTATCTCCGGTTTGTGGTGGGATCGCAACACTACCAGTTTGCGGTCCTTCCGTTTGGTCTTACTTCAGCACCTCGAGTCTTCACGAAGGTGATGTCGGTGGTTGCGGCAGAGCTCAGAAGGAAGGGGATAGCAGTATTCCCTTACTTGGACGATTGGTTGATCAAAGCCAAGTCCCCGGAGCTTGTGTTGCGTCATCTGCAGTCAACAACCCAGTTGTTGTTCGACCTGGGCTTTTCGGTGAACAAGCCCAAATCTCACCTGGAGCCCTCTCAGCGCCTCCTGTTCATAGGGGCAGTACTGGATACAACATTGGGTCGGGCCTTTCCTCCGCCTCAGCGGATTCAAGATATTCAGGATTTGGTTCCAATGTTTCGAAATGGAGCGGTAGTTCCAGTCCTCAAGGTCCTTCGTCTGCTCGGTCTTTTTGCCTCCTGCATTCTGTTGGTCACGCATGCTCGCTGGCACATGAGGGCTCTTCAGTGGTGCCTCCGAAGGCAGTGGTCTCAACACAGAGGGGATCTAGAGGGTACTGTCAAGATCTCCAGAGATGCTGCTGTGGATTTGAAGTGGTGGATTGCAAGCAACAATCTTTCACAAGGAAAGCCGTTCCAGCAGTCGCCACCAGTGGCCACAGTCATAACGGATGCTTCCACTCTAGGGTGGGGAGCTCATCTGGGGGATCTGGAGATCAAAGGTCTTTGGTCTCCAGAGGAACAGATTTTTCACATCAATCTGTTAGAGTTACGGGCTGTACGTCTGGCTCTCAAGGCCTTCCTCCCTTCCCTTCGTGGTCAGTCGGTACAGGTCCTAACGGACAATACTACCACGATGTGGTACATAAACAAGCAGGGAGGAGTGGGGTCGTACCTTCTCTGCAGAGAAGCTCTTCGACTATGGTCCTGGGCAAAGGACCATTGGATTTGCTTGATAGCAAACCATCTGGCCGGAGTCTTGAACGTGCGTGCGGACAGTCTCAGTCGCCACTTCTCGGCAGACCACGAGTGGCGTCTCCATCCAGATCAAGTCCGTTTAATCTTCCAGAAGTGGGGGTTTCCTCGGGTAGATCTGTTCGCCACTCGAGAGAACGCGCATTGTCCGTTGTTCTGCAGCCTTCAGTATCCGATGCAGGAAGCGTTGGGGGACGCGTTTCAAATGACCTGGTGCGGCCAGTTGCTTTACGCGTTTCCTCCCATACCCTTGATTCCTCGAGTATTGAGGAAGATTCGCCAAGACCGGGCTCTAGTAATCTTAATAGCTCCGGATTGGCCAAGGAGGGTGTGGTACTCCGACCTTCTCCAACTCTCAACGTGCCCGCCGCTCCGTCTCCCTTTCAGGGCAGACCTCCTCTCACAGTCGCAGGGGCAGGTTCTACACCCCAACCTCCAGAGTCTGCACCTACATGCCTGGAGATTGAACGGGGCAACCTGAGTTCCTTCTCTCTCCCGCCTGAGGTAGTGGATGTTATATTAGCGGCCAGGCGACACTCCACTAAATCTATCTACGCTAATAGGTGGTCTAAATTTGTTGCGTGGTGTGGAGAGAGGCAGATTGATCCTTTACATGCTCATCTATCGGACGTTTTGTCTTTTGCTCTATCTCTGGCGCAGAAAGGTTGTGCAGTGGCTACCATTAAAGGTTATTTATCGGCCTTGTCAGCCTTCATATGTCTTCCAGACCAACCATCTTTATTTAAATCCCCTATTGTTATCAGATTCTTGAAAGGTCTTCTAAATCAATATCCTCCAAAGCCATTCGTTATGCCGCAATGGGATTTGTCCTTAGTCCTGACTTTCCTTATGGGGTCCCCTTTTGAACCTATGCATTCTTGCCCCTTGAGGTATTTGGTTTTAAAAACAGTCTTCCTGATAGCTATAACATCAGCAAGGAGAGTGAGTGAGTTGCAGGCCTTATCAGTAAAACCCCCTTATACAACTTTTTATGGGGATAAGGTGGTGTTGAGGACCAAGGCTGCTTTCCTCCCGAAGGTTGTTTCACCCTTCCATTTGGCTCAGGCAATTACTTTGTCCACGTTCTATCCTCCGCCTCATCCTTCCAAAGAGGAAGAAAGACTGCACCGTCTGGACCCAAAGAGAGCGTTGAGCTTCTTTATCGATAGAACAAAGGATTTCAGGCTGGAGGATCAGCTGTTTATTGGATACGTGGACAAGAGGAGAGGAAAGGCAGTCCACAAGAGAACACTATCCAGGTGGGTTGTTCTTTGCATTAAAATATGTTACTCTTTGGCAAAGAAGGATCCTCCTGAGGGCATTAGAGCTCATTCCACCAGAGCTAAGTCGGCCACTTCGGCCTTAGCCAGAGGTGTTCCTGTGGTCGACATCTGCAAGGCCGCAACTTGGTCGTCCCTTCACACTTTTGCAAAACATTACTGTTTAGATTCTGAGGTTAGAAGGGACGGCCATTTTGCACGGTCAGTGCTGCAGGATTTCTTGGTTTGACCATTTAGGCACCCACCGCCGGGCGTGGTACTGCTTTGGGACTCTATTCATGAGGTGAGGAATCCACAGGTAGTTGTATCCATCAGAAGAACGAGTTACTTACCTTCGGTAACGACTTTTCTGGTGGATACATTAGCTACCTGTGGATTCCTCACGGTCCCACCCGCCTCCCCGTTGCCTTTATGGTCTTGCCAAGTAATCCTTGAGTGTGCTCCTCTTGGTCTTTGAGGGTGCAATAGATGTATATATATAATATATTTATATATATATAGGTATATGTGTATATATCTTTATGTATATACTTGGTGTGTGTATATATTTTAAAAGAGAGAGTTTTATATATATATATGTACATAAAAAGATTTACAGTTATTCATACAATGTGGTGTATTTTTACAATATAATGGATGTTGCTTTGTTCTTTCATTGCATTGCCTGGTTGTTCTCATGCACGTAAAAAATGATTGGTACTGACGTCCGCACGTCGTCGAGGACCTCTTATTGCCTGTATGACGTCAGACAGTGTCGCGTGCGAGACAGTGACGTCCTCGTCGACGTGCAGAGACTAGTAAGAAGATTTCCGTAGAATGCTGGCGCCATGGGAGTATTCATGAGGTGAGGAATCCACAGGTAGCTAATGTATCCACCAGAAAAGTCGTTACCGAAGGTAAGTAACTCGTTCATTTAGCCCCTAGAGCACATAGTACATTACACAGTTTCAGGTGTTCTATAATAATAATATTACAAACAAGGCCCTTAAAATACAAACTACTCCCAGCTGCGATAACATAAGTTCCAGCCATAAAAGAGCTTAAAAAGACACTGAATGGTGGGAGGGGTTGTTGTCTTGGAGCACCGCCCAGCCTGGTGTGGGGGCACAGAGATGACTTATACAGAGCGCATCATGACTTCCATTATGGGGCAAGGTTCCGAGTGCAGCGGATATTGTAGTATCTTGACTGTAATGCTCAGAACAGACCCTAGAGGACACCACAATAAAAATTGCATTTGGAAGAAACATTGTCATGTAACTATATATTCAGCCCCTAAAAGGCATAACCACATCAAAAGAGAATGGCAGAAAGTAATGCAGTGTAACCATCTATTTCGCCCCTAGAGGATGTAGTGCTGTACACATTTTCAGGCCTAGCAGCCTTACTGTAATATTACAAACAAGGCCCTTAAAAACACAAACTACTCCCAGCTGTAAAACAAAAGTTCCATCCATGACAGCTTAAAAAGACACTGAATGGTGGCAGAGGTTACTAGTTTGGGGTCCCCGCTAATCTAGAGTGGAGACCCAGAGATGACCTAGACAGAAGGAGTGTGTCATGCGGAATGGTTTGGTAGTGGTCCCATTTTTATGGGCAAAATGTTCTGTAAAAGAAATGCCCTGCAAAGCATAATGGGGCGAGTTTCCTGAGTGCAGTGAATATTGTAGTATCAGCTCTCCTGCTGTGCAGGGAGAGCAACTTTGAGGATTTTTGTGTTTTTTCTGTGTAAAATGCTCCAGTTTGTATATTTTTAAACTGTAAAACTTGTACGTAAGTGTTACTCGTGTAAAGTGCTCCTCTGATCGAGTTCGAGCTATATGAAATGTCACCTACATAAGTAGTACTCATGTAAAGCGCTCCTCGAATTGAGTATGTGCTATATGAAACTCCCCCCAAAAAAATCAGTAAATAAATAAAAAAGAACCCCCTTCCAGCTTGCAGCCTTTAGGCGCAGACACCTTAAAGAAAAAGTGGTATGCCCAAAAACAAAGAAGAGGAAGAAACAACATACGGACACAGAGCGCAAAGCAGAGAGGCAAAAGAAAAAAGAAAAATATAGTTCACATCCTAGGGTATGTGGCCGATCATGCAGTAATCCATATAACAGGGTCAGTCTCCAAGGCAGTACCAAAGCAGCTTCAAGGTGGGACAAACGTGAAGCATTTACCTACGAAATCAAGGGAAATTTGAAAGGCAGGCCAAGAAACAAATTAAACTGATGGGCGTGGCGAAAACCCACAGAAGTAGATTACAACATGTAGAAGACAGCACATGCACGCTGCCTAGGCTCAACCTAATTAGGGTGAAATTTAAATTATGCTGGTGTAACTTGCACAATTTCAGGAAATTAGTGTTACATTTGGTTTTAAAATTGCTGAATTTATGCCCCATTACCAGCAAAATTTTATGTCAAGTGCTCAGGAATAGCGGAAGTGGCAAGAACTTGAGCTCTTTTGCTTACGCCGGCTGCTACTCTTTTTATTGTAGAATTGAAGCAAGGACCCATTTCACGTTAAGATACAGCATTCAATTATGGGTTTGCATTTTGCATAACAATGTGCATTTTTGCCTAATTTTCCTGAAATTTTTCATAATTACACAAAAGCAAATTTCGGTAATTTCCCACTCCACTAGTTAAACTACTAATAGTGAAACCATTTGTTGCCTGTCCATGTTTACTAACCCCTCCTCTCTTTACTGCAGCAATCATTACATTTTTCTTCGCTTATTTTTAGGATGTGGAGATTTTTCCACTTTCTCTCTAATGAGAATTCCATTTGTGCAATAATAGCAATTGGCAAATTAAGTAAACTTGCCAATGTTTACTGCAAATCTTCCCAAACACAATTCCCCATTGTTACCACTAGCGCAGTGGTGGGACCAGCTGCAGCATTGTTGGGGGGAATGGGGATTTTTACTTGACATGGTCAAGATGACTTAGTATGGATGGGCAAACGTGGATCTGACACACAGGCTACTTTTTGGGTGAGTTAGAATGGTGTCACTAAGCCCCCTCCCCAGTTCATTAACAGTTCAGTCTGCACAAAGGTACAGTTTTTACACAATTCCATCCCTGTAGATCTCAGCCCATCACCAAGATACTTACCCGTAGAGTAAAACAGTTGACTAGAAGTGAACACGTAAGTGTTAGTCATGTCTAGTCGTGGGTTCTGTGTCCACTGAGCTACAGGAATCAAGTTGGACCTCCTGCACTAACTGACCTAAAAATTCAGTAGGCACAGGCCATAGGAAATGCAGCAGCCGGCTACCCCCACCTACTTCTGTGTATTGGCCGGCCACCGCCCGAGGAAATAGTTGAAATGAAACATACAAATCAACGTACAAGAATGGCCCTTGTACCCCGAGCTATGTCAAGGAAATGTGAATCTCGCTCATATGTTATTCATCTTTACCTCCAAGCAATGAAATGTAATTGGAAGGTGCTCTTAATACCGTTGTGGACCAGTTTCAGGCTTCCACAAACCAAAATACACCTCCTATAGCTTTCTTCCTATGTACACTCAACAGAATACGTATCAAGGTAGAGTATAAATTTCATGCACTGTCTTCTTGCCTTAGAATTCTGATATCCAAAAATAGTTTTGTTTTTTTTAACCTGTAGGTGAACATAAACCCGAATAATTTTTTTTTTTTTTTTCTTATAGCTGAATTAGGTTAGTGAGTGGCGTCTCAGGTAAGGCAAAGTGCTCTATATTAAGAAAGTGTACACTGAGAGCACATTTGCCCCCAGGAATGTGGGAAACTGAAGTCTTGTGTACTTGTGAAGGCCTTACATCATCCACAAACAGCAAATTTCTCACACTGTCTGTCATTGCAACTCATGCCGGAAAGGTGGATGAGAATGTCGAGAAGCCATGGCGCTCATTCATTCAATGCCTTTCTGCAGAAATGCAATAGGAGCAGTACTTTTGCTCCATCTGTGATAGAGTGGCTTTAAATCAGTGGCGTTTTTTGCATTATTTTAAACGCACAAGTACAACAAAAATACTGTTACACGGAAACCGAAGATACGTTATGCATTACAAAATGTTTAGAACAATAAAACTAATGTATTGAAACATAAATGCAGAGAGCAATAAAATGCAATGGAAATATGTGAGTAAAAAGCACTCCATCTCAGCCCCACCTTGCTGGTACGAATTGAAAGATAGTCAAGCTACTAAAGAGATCTGTGAATTGCAATAGTATTAAAAGGCAGTGTGCCCTCTACTTCTACGCGCTTAAGAAACTGGAACATGGCAAATACGACCGACCAATCTCTGCCCTGTATATAGGGGTACAGCCTCTTTTACGCACTTCACTAGACTTGGTGGGTTCTTTAGGAAAGAGATCGCAGAGACTGAATGTGATGGCCAAAACCCAGAGGGTGCAACACAAGAATGAGTATTGTTACATATAACTCAGTGAGGTGAACTCGAGTGACTGAAACATGCAGTGATATCCACATCACATGCCTGAATGCTGGCCAGGCTGATGAAGTTTCCAGCATGCTGTCGATACGAAGTACGTAAACTGTGGAACACTAAATTGGTAATGACTGTTGTTGATAGTGCATAGAAATCACATATGTATGATATGAATTGTACATAAAAACAAGTTATCCCTATTTTAGAGGTGAGAGGACATACACAAGAATCACAGCAGCAGTACACAACTAGTCATGTTGACAGGTCTCTAATATTAGTAAATACATTCTAAACACTTTTAGCAACACTATAGCAAGTGCAGCGATAAGGCCCATCAAGCGCACTGGTTATCATTTATTAATGGATATTTTGCCACTCTCTGCCCGTTTTTCCTAGGGGAGATAATATGGCTGTGTAGTAATTATCACAAAACTGCAAATCCCGATTGAGGCACAAACTTCCCTACAGAAGAAGCAACACGTTGCACCCCCAAAGAAGAAAGAAAACCACAACGGTGTGAGCCTGGCAGGTTCAGTGGCATAGAAAAAAAACAAGCGGGTTATCAGTGCCAATTAAGCCTTTACTAAACATCAGAAAGATGAATGGCTTGGTCGCCCCGGCTGATTTTTAACCCAGAGAACTAGTGGCTCCGCAGATTGTTGCAAGTGATGTGCACAGACCTACTTTCCAGCCAGGGCAATGAAACACTCGCTTGTCTTTTTTTTAATTTGAACACATGGAACAACTACAAAAATAAGCGGTGTTGTGGGAGTGGTGAGGGGGGTGGCATGACACACAAGTTTCCAGGAATACCTCTGATTGAGTTCGCTGTGTATGAAACTTTAAAGTGCCAGGGAGCGCGAAGGGGACAGACAAAAGAAAAAGACACACATGAAAGTACATGGCCGATCGTGCAAAAATCCATGTAACAGGGTCAGCCTGCAAGGCGTAACAAAACAGCCTTAAGGCAGGACAAACATAAAGCATTTACCTACGAAATCAAGGAATTTTTTGAAAGGCAGGGCCAGGAAGGAACAAATGAAAGTGATAGGTGTGGTTAAAGCCCACAGAATAGATTACAACATGTCGAGAAGAGCAGCGCTTGCGTGCTACTATGCTGGACCTAAAATGAAAGTCTGCCTCCGTGGGATGTGAAAAAAATGGCCAGAAAAATATTCACATGAAGCTTGATGGCACTGCTTAATTTTTACAAGAATAAGTGCCTTGTCTGGTGCTATTTCTAATCAAATGTCAATCAAATGTCAGCCTGACAAATGCTAAACCTGTTTAGGCTTGAGTTCCCCTCAGGCCTCTCTTATCCACCACTAGGCACTCCCTGCTTATTTCTCCCATTGTCACGGTTTTTACATCTGTTTCTTCCTTCTATTCCCCTTTTATGTTTTTCTCCCTTTCACTGGGTCAAAGTCAGATAAGGAAAAATAAGTGCTGCCCCCAAAAAATAAGAGCCCCACCTGCAAATACGAGCTCAAATTAAGAACTAGTTTCAATAAAAAACATGAATGAATTCCTACTTAGCGTTTGGCCACAGATATATTAAAACTGCGTAAGATGTCTCTAATGGACTGCAGCTTACATACTACACTATATGAAAATACATTTCAAATCGGTATCCTACAGACTGCAAAGGGAAGTGGTTGCACATCAGAAACTACAGGAGAAAGCCACTGAACCGTGTCACTGAGCTAACAAAGCATTTACCAAAGCACTGGAAGTAGGGTCATGAGAAATTATCTCTGCATTGAAAAATATCACCTACAGTACAATACATCCGTCAACGTATTGCCTCGTTGAGTTTGACAGCTGTTGCTGTAAGTGTTACTGGTGAATATCTTGCAGGTTGTTATTAAATGCATCTTGCTACATAGCAATTATCGCTTCAGATTGTAGGGTGGAGGTCTGCGCATGGCTCACATTAGAGCTGAAATTGTGTAACAATGAAGGGTTGTGAAATTTCCATAGTGTTTTAAATAACAGCCTTGACTCTCCGAGTTTATCTGAGCTCTAGGTTTGTAGCCTGCCCCTAGATACTTGAGCACGTTGTACTGTACACCAAAACTATACGTAAAAAAAGCATTGTGAGCAAGTCCTAGTACCAGTGAGGGGCTGGGTCCCCCTCTCTATAGAAACACCATCAAGTCATTTTCTTTAATATCTATTTGATATAGGCCTGGGTTCCTAATCTGTGGGCTGTGACACTGATGGTCCGCAACCCCTGTTCATGGGATCCATGACTGTTAAGAAATTTAATAATAATTACAGCTTAGTAAGGTGTATATACATACAGAAGCAAAATGTAAAATTGTGAATCTTATTACTTTCTGTAAAAGTGAAAATATAAGTTGGTATACTCATATAGATCTGTGGGAGCAATGCAAGAGCATCAAAAAGAATAGAGTGTGGATCATGGGTGGCCACAATTGAATTTAGAAAAACTCCATCCCTCCCATTAAAATGTAGATTTTTTTTTTCAATATGAGTGAAACAAACAAATATTTAATCATTTATGTACTTGTTGAATGATTGTTTCTTTCCGTATTTTCGTGTATTTTTTTTTTTTCTGTCAAATCGCAATTGCTTAGGCAGCGTTCTAGTAATGATTAAATGGGGATCCACAGAATCCAAAAGATTAAGAACCACTGATGTAGCCTAATAAGTAAGTAACAGTACTCGTGATGTGTTTTAGAAATCTAGCTGGGAGTGGTATTCCACTAAAACCACCTGAAGAAAATGGAACATAACGTCATGTTTAGATTTTTAAAGGGCACGTTCACTGGTGGTATTTTCACACAATTGGAATGAAGGGTTTACACTAGAGTAAAGCGTAGCCGAAGGTTATTGGTTCTTAAAACATTTATTTTTCGTTGCTGAGATGATTTTACACCATGTGGATCCGAACTGGCAAGGACTTCCAAAGCATGAATATTCAAACAACAGACTTCAACACCATGAAATCGTGATTGCATGGTGTAGAAGTCAATTCGTCGATGGGTCACCTGACAGTGCAAGCCAAAAGGAAGAAAGGGAGGAGAGGATATTCTCTGAATTAGAATATCAGTCAAAAGATTGGACTGAGTATCCTGATCTATCAACACTTTCCTACATACTGAAAAGCTACTAATTTAAAGGCGTCTCTTGTAGTGGTATATTTAAGAACTGTGTTTTGAGCCCTTGAACTTTCTGCGACACCAGAAAGGTTTCTCTCCACGTTTCTACAGTCTGCCGTCCAGTTTTACACGGGTATGTAAATAGTTGGACTTACACCTACCTGGGCCAGCCCCTGCACTACGTGTGAGGAGCTTTCTGCTGATTCCCACAAAGTCTTTATGGTCACTAGAAAGAAGCATGTATAGTAATATGATCTCGTCTGGTGAAGCGACAGTCAGACAGGCCAGACTTTTTTTTTTACCTGTTCAGCTCACACGCTCTCTGGTTTGTGCCCTCCTGTGCATCTCATTGTGTGCATCTGCTCAGCAGATCTGACCATGCATTCCTCGCTAACCAACTGAAGACTGCACCTCGCACACCTAAATACCTGTGAATGTCAAATGGCATCAGCGATAAACCCACCGTAGTGTGTGGCCAACCCGTGTAGAAAACTAATTTCAGCGTGCAAAAGCAACCCGGTCCACACTGTAACTAAAAATCATTACAGTGCACACTAGACAACTCTTTTTATTCCCCACACACAAAAGTACCATGATGAACGTCAAAGGATGAAATAAGGCAGTTTCGGCACCACAGCATCTCTTAACCATTCTTGCCTCTCTTGAAGGCCCCAAAGCATTCTGATTGCCCCCTCGCAGCAGTGAAACATGGGTAATTTTCTGATTGGAAGCAGAAGTACAAGGGGAAAAGTAGTGCACGCTGGTTTCGAAGGTTTTATGAATGTTGATAATTAGACTGTTGTTCTTTTTTGTGTTTCTGCTATGACTGGGTAATAAGGTGCATGCACACTTATAGGCTCTTTTCCTTGACATAAATTGGCTTGCTTCCCTCCATATTTCTGGTTCCACCCAAGAAAGATACTCTTTTAGTGATGCCGCCCCTTTGAAGTCAATGCCATTGCACTTTGAATGGAGCATCTTAATTTCTCCACCGCATGCATTTTACTAGGCACACTCCCTGCATTAATATAATTTTAATAGAAGTACTGTCTTCTCATAGTTGCATATAAAAAATGGTTACTGGGCACTGTATCTTTCAAAGATCAATGTGGGAAAATATAATTTAATTATAGTGAGTTTCTGAGGTGCTGATGTGAGTTGTGGCGCATTAGTTACATGTTGGTGGATCGCTGAGTATTGACAACCAGCTAATGGAATTCTTTGATCACTTGTCAGATCTCTCCAGATGCCCATCCTTGAGCATCAGGTCTGGAAAACTCTACATTGAAGGCTGGTATGCTGTAATGTATCCGCTATGAACTCATTCCAAAATTACAGCTAGAGTTAGAAGTATTTGGTACCCAAAGAAACCCACTCCTGTAATGGCACACGGAATTTAATCTGGCTGGGATGTAGGAGGCTGCATGGTCCCTCCTGTAGTTTACCTGCAAGCAGAAGTACAAATTATGGCCTGTTTCGTTTTGCTGGTTTATCACTTCACTTTCATGAGGAAGCCGAGTGGGTCATGTTGACTCTTCCAGACAGAAAATTCGAAAACAAGTCGTTGCAGGTTTCCATAGGCAATCTAACACCCAATGGGGGAGAAAACTTGTCTAATTGAATTTACATGCACGTCTATAGACCCTGCCACTACAACCTCTCTTTACCCACTCCAAACTTTAGTCTGTGCATAATGCTATCCAGTGGTCT
The DNA here is from genome assembly GCF_031143425.1 of Pleurodeles waltl. Classification (NCBI taxonomy): domain Eukaryota; kingdom Metazoa; phylum Chordata; class Amphibia; order Caudata; family Salamandridae; genus Pleurodeles; species Pleurodeles waltl. Next base: position 1,696,675,987 of record NC_090440.1, read on the forward strand.
TACATTCTCAAAGACAAGCTATAGTGGATGCGTTTGAGGTTCTTGCTTTTAAAGCAAAACCAGGACTCTACAGGAAACACTTGATTTGGTATATGGATAACAGGGCTTGAAACATCTGCAGTTTGCCATCAGAGCAGAACAAGTGACTTAATTAAGTCACTAGGCCCATGAGGACTTGAAGTAGTAGTACATATCTTCACACAATAATTTAAATGTTAAATCGTAAGTATTTTGATTGTCACATTTTATTGTGTACTTAATTTTCACTATGTAATGCATTAGTGTTTGGGCATTCAGTCGCATGTCGGGGGTGCTTGGCATGTAATTTCCATGCTGTACTCTTCAAGGTGTAAGGGTCAAAACTGGCATACAGCTAATTCCCTCATTCCATCTGGTGTTTCAAAGTTTATCCAGATATCTGATATATTTGATAGAGTCATAACCTCTCCTTGCTAGAATTTCCACAGCAGTCCGTCATGTATTAGAACCTTACCAAGACTTGTTTAATTTCAGCGGCATTTCAGCCAAGTATTGGCAAAGTAAATACATGGGTGACTAACATCATATATGCAGGGACAATTCTCAGGCAGCATTTCCAGGTTGCATCCACCTCTGACTGATTTGATTGCTTCCTAACACACAAAGAAGTAGCCAACTCCAGGTCACTGGCGGTTATACAGTACTCTGAAGTACAAAGAACCTCATTGCAGCAGTATTTGCTCACATCTTCAGTTCAGTAACTGTGTCGGACTGCAAGGTCCAAACATTAAGTACCTGCAGGCGAAAGTGATCAAGTACGTTTTTAGGGTCCTTCTGGGATAGTCATTTAGATGGGTGCCATCGAGGGGAATTCACACAGTAAAAATCAAAATAATGCAGAGTGGGGCGGCTGATGATGGCAGTTGGGGACCTTCATCCCTACATTTAATAGCTCAAACAATAAATTCCTTTGGCGTGGGTGACAAACTATCTTCAACTGACCCCATCTAAAGGGACAGCGGCTTAGGTATGCCCACGATCGCACATAATTTGACAGCACTAAGCTGTTTTACGGTCAGACTTTGCATAGGCTTAACTGTGAAGTCCCTCTAGAGCAGATGACTTTGAGCTTGAAAAACCTCTGCCTTGGTTGAACCTCTCTCTCTGAGCAGCTCTTGGCACTCGGGGGAATCACAAAGGCCAGCTCTGCTTCCTCATACACCAAGGCATGATCCGCCCTTGGAGAAGTAGGCTGACCTTACGGGCTCCTTGCATGGGCCCGCAGTTGCAAGTCTACTCCATCCTTCTACATGTTTACCTCATGGAAAATCTGTTTTAAGGGTTTGCCACTTGGAGTGCACTAGGAGCTCTGCCTTAGAGACTAAATAGTACTACAACCACCATGCTCAGGTCAAATGATATTTCCCAAATGGCAACCATTTGAAAGATCGTCTCTAATGCTGATTTTCTTAAGCTCGCTTCAGTCATCTACATATAGGATCAGGAAAAAATATTTGACTAAAACATAGTTGACTGCCATTGTGCAATTTACATTGTCTATTCATTCATATATCTATCTATCTATCTATCTATCTATCTATCTATCTATCTATCTATCTATCTATCTATCTATCTATCTATATATATATATAAACTTTTGAGTCCGCATCCTGACTGTGTTTAGCCAAAAACGTTAATCCAGTTAGATGAGATGTCCATCTTTTCACCTTTCACGCTTCCATGCGGATTTTCAGTTCCACCTTGCACCTTAGTTCATGTTCAGATTCTTTAGAATGCTTTACATTTCTTTAGGTATGCATGGATTCTGCCCAATTCTCCAGACTAGGGTCTCTCCACTAGACTATTCACATCCAAATCCATTAGCGCTACAGTGCCAAAGATGTCGTACCTAGGAAAACAAAGTTGCCTTCTGCTGATCAGGCAGTTTGTGCATCTGATGTGGTACTTCAAGCAATGCCAGCACATCATTCTCTGGAATAGTTTACTACTTGCTCCTTGGTAACGTGGAAAAGAGGAGCAAGAGTATTGGAAGAGACTGCTTGGTCCGCTGATGATCGTGTAGTGGGGCTGCGCAAGCAACATTTAGCTTCCTCAAAACCACTTTGTGTTTCCTTTTGTTCATCTTCTCAGCCTGCTCATTGTGCATTTGCAAACTGGACCTTTCTGTATCTCATTCAATCTGATTCAATTCAAGGGCAACAGCATTTGCTGAAGAGGCATTTGCAGGGCTAGAAAAATAAGTTGCTCCTTTTTAGGGTCGCGCATGCGTATCACAGCGAGACGCTTTAGTTATTAGAAAAGGGCTCTGAGCCCTGTCGACGTCACGTCAGTGTGTTTCATTGGTTCGCGAGCTTGCCTAGTAAAATCAGCTTGCTTTCATTAGTGGAAAGCATGCACACGTCATGGCTTTTCCGGTGGTTAGCCCTCCTCGAGCGCAGCGACCAAGTACAGAAAACATGCGAGGCTCGCTGTTTTCTGTCGGATCGTGGACTACTTTTTCTCTATTTTCGTAGCGCGATTTCGCTTGGCAGAAGTCGAGCGCTTTACACAGTTAATTTCACTTTTTCGGGTTACGTACATAAAAGCACTTTTGCCGATAGATGAAAAGTCGGGTTAGAAGTTTACAACGCGATCAGCTCTAACATGAGCAAACGCGAGACCCGTTGCATTGTAAATGCTTGTTTAAGGATGGCTTCTGCTCCACAGGGATCCCCCCTCTGCTCTATTCCTTTATTTTGCAAGTATCAAGAATATATCTCTAATCCCCCACCACAATATGTTTCTTGCTGTTTCCCTGCAGATCGCTAAATTTAATTTTCATTGTCCTTGGCACAAACTCTTGAATCCACTTTCATTTAGTCTTCAAAGGGTTTACTGAACTTTTGAGAGCTATAAGATGTTTCATGAAAAAAGGACTCATATCGCACTTCTTTCTCCCCAATCTGTTTTCCCCAGCCCCTGAAATTGTAGTGACTACCTTACAGTAGCACTCCGCATGAGACTTCATATGTTCCTTAATAACCAGGGTGCTGTATGCTTGCAATGGAAACTTGGTTCTTCAAAGGCTCTTAGCCCTCGAATAGTTGCCCGAGTTATCCAGGAGAGCCAATCTCACAGGAGGTGATGTAATGGTTGAGCCAGATACAGAACAACTCACTTATCGCACACAATAAATATAAGTGTTGAGCCGAGGTTAATTAATTTTAAAGCAATTGCCCTTTAATAAACTACTTAGAATTGAAATGCAGTAAGAATCCAGATCAGTAGTAAAAGTCTCACATTCTAACCATTAACGAGATGAAGGAAAATAAGTGTTAGGTTTATGCCTCTTTCACATATTGCAGGAAATGTTTATTGACCGTTATATAGTTCATGGGCAAAAGAGCGCTTGAATAAATCAATGTGGCAATATTAGGCTATGAAATTTCACCACCGTTGTCAGCTCTTGCCCTCCACTGGGGACTGCAAGGATGAGGTTTGTGGTGAGAACAGTACTTCACAGTCATTGGGAGTAAAGACTTATGGGATCGTTTGGCTATATATTTTTTAGCCATTCCAGAATTCTGAATATCTTTTTGGGCTATTTTCTATATAACAAAGTGCAAATAAACTAATGTAAATTTTCATTTGCCTCGGTTGTGAGTAACATATTTCATAGTTCAAGTCTGTTTTACTACTGAGAAAATTCAGACAACAGAAAACCGGATCTTCCTCAGAATTGGTATCCAGTGGTGTAGGTGGGACAACTATTTCTCAATGGGGAGATAGAGGTTTTTCACAAGATAGCTCATTATTCTCATTTCCCAACGTTTACTTACAAAAAAGGAGCCCTTCTGGTTAACTAATGCATCAAACGTATGTTTTCTACAGTTCCAAACAAGCAATTTGCTTTTTGTGAATAAAACTCTCACTCACCAGGGTTACCCCTTGGTGGCAAGCTTCATCATAGGGTTTCTTCCCGCTCTCCTTCGGAACGGGGTGTGCTGCTAGCTGTGAAAGACACAGGAGCACTTAAGGTTTTATACATCTATGGTAGTTGGGCTGGAGATACATCCACGGTAAGGAGGGTAAGGTTCTTTGAGTGAAAAATATCTACCTGATAAAGCCCGGTCTAGTTTAACCGATTTCAAATGCACTGTTGCAACAACTCATAATGCATCACCTCTAAGTGGTGACAAGAAAAAACTGGTCCCTTACCTAATTGGTGGGGATCCTTTTTCACCTGTAGAACGAAATAATAATACCAATTGTTCTGCTAATATTCCCATGATGCTGCACACTTGATCACAATCAAATTGCCGTTGTGTTATGACACATAAAACAGATACATACGTATAGCCTGGGCATATTCAGCCCTAGGGATCTGCCCGTGGCCGAAAGAGCCTGTAGTCACACTCTGTAATTAGGGTTTTAAAGAAGAGGTGCTTAGCTCAGAAAATATGAGGAAACGTTTGTAAGTTTCTCTCCTCGTTTGTGTGCATATGCCAGCTATACCTCACTTAGTCTCAAGGTCTCATTCAGGTAGATTCACCTATCTGGTCCCAATAGAAGTTCAAATGTTAACTTCCCTTCGGCCCCGGTGTGACTTGAATATCTGGGTTTAGTTGTTTTCATGATTGCAACGCGCCTCTGAAGCACCTGCATCCAGAGCGGGCAACTAGACTGCTAATATATTCAAAATGGCCGATAAGTGTGGGACTACGTCCTGGTTCCCCGCACGTCTACAGATACTGCGCCTCCTGGTTTAGTGGGATAAGAATACTGGGGACATTAACCCCTTCGCTGCCAGGCCTTTTTTTGGCTATTTGGGGCAGTTCGCGCTTAGGCCCTCATAAATTTTTGTCCACATAAGCTAGCCAAGCCAAATTTGCGTCCTTTTTTTCCAACATCCTAGGGATTCTAGAGGTACCCAGACTTTGTGGGTTCCCCAGAAGGAGGCCAAGAAATTATCCAAAATACAGTGAAAATTTCGTTTTTTTTAAAAAACAAATGGGAAAAAGGGGCTGCAGAAGAAGGCTTGTGGTTTTTTCCCTGAAAAGGCCATCAACAAAGGGTTTGCGGTGCTAAAATCACCAGCTTCCCAGCTTTCAGGAACAGGCAGACTTGAATCAGAAAACCCAATTTTTCAACACAATTTTGGCATTTTACTGGGACATACCCCATTTTTACGATTTTTTGTGCTTTCAGCCTCCTTCCAGTCAGTGACAGAAATGGGCATGAAACCAACGCTGGATCCCAGAAACCGCAACATTTCTGTAAGGTAGACAAAATTCTGAATTCAGCAAGGGGTAATTTGTGTAGATCCTACAATGGTTTCCTACAGAAAATAACAACTGAAATAGAAAAATATTGAAATTGAGGTGAAAAAAACATCAATTTTTCTCTACGTTTTACTCTGTAACTTTTTCCTGCAATGTCAGATTTTCGAAAGCAATATACCGTTACGTCTGCCGGACTCTTCTGGTTGCGGGGATATATAGGGCTTGTAGGTTCATCAAGAACTCTAGGTACCCAGAGCCAATAAATTACCTGCACCCTGCAGTGGGTTTTCATTCTATACCGGGTATACAGCAATTCATTTGCTGAAATATAAAGAGTAAACAATAGCTATCAAGAAAATCTTTGTATTTCCAAAATGGGCACAAGATAAGGTGTTGAGAAGCCGTGGTTATTTGCACATCTCTGAATTCCGGGGTGCCCATATTAGCATGTGAATTACAGGGCATTTCTCAAATAGACGTCTTTTTTACACACTGTCTTACATTTGGAAGGGAAAAATGTAGAGAAAGACTAGGGGCAATAACACTTGTTTTGCTATTCTATGTTCCCCCAAGTCTCCTGATAAAAATGAGACCTCACTTGTGTGGGTAGACCTAGCGCCCGCGACAGGATATGCCCCAAAACACAACGTGGACACATCACAGAAAACTGAGCTGTTTTTTGCAAAGTGCCTACCTGTAGGTTTTGGCCTCTAGCTCAGCTGGCACCTAGGGAAACCTACCAAACCTGTGCATTTTTGAAAACTAGAGACCTAGGGGAATCCAAGATGAGGTGACTTGTGGGGCTCTGACCAGGTTCTGTTACCCAGAATCCTTTGCAAACCTCAAAATTTGGCTAAAAAAACATATTTTCCTCACATTTCGGTGACAGAAAGTTCTGGAATCTGAGAGGAACCACAAATTTCCTTCCACCCAGCGTTCCCCCCAAGTCTCCCGATAAAAATGATACCTCACTTGTGTGGGTATGCTTAGCGCCCGCGACAGGAAATAGCCCAAAATACAACGTGGACACATCACATTTTTTCATAGAAAACAGTGCCTACCTGTGGATTTTGGCCTCTAGCTCAGCCGGCACCTGGGGAAACCTAGCAAACCAGCGCATTTTTGAAAACTAGAAACCCAGGGGAATCCAAGATTGGGTGACTTGTGGGGCTCTGACCAGGTTCTGTTACCCATAATCCTTTGTAAACCTCAAAATTTGGCTAAAAAAAACACATTTTCCTCACATTTTGATGACAAAGTTCTGGAATCTGAGAGGAGCCACAAATTTCCTTCCACCTAGGCGTTCCCCCAAGTCTCCCGATAAAAATGATACCTCACTTGTTTGGGTAGGCCTAGCGCCTGCGACAGGAAATGGCCCAAAACACAACGTGGACACATCACATTTTTTCATAGAAAACAGTGCCTACCTGTGGATTTTGGCCTGCGTGACATTGGCGCCCCAAAAAAAATCCCCTGTGCCTAGTGGTTTCTGCAGAAATGGTCTAAATACAATTTGCCCCCCAGGGGAGCAACCCTTGCCTAATGGGTCGCTCCCCATCTCTAAAAAATAAAAAATAAAAAAACACACAAAAACTATTTGCCCTGGCGCCTAGAGGTTTCTGCCTAGAGGTTTCTGTCCCCCCCTGGGGGCAGATCGGCCTAATACCCCCACATCACCCCCCCCCACCCCCGGCGAGCGACCCTTGCCTACAAGGCGCTCCCCTTGCGTGACGGCGCAAAAAAAAGATCCCTGGTGCCTAGTGGTTTCGGGGCAGATTGACCTAAAATCGGCCGATCTGCCCCCAAAGCGGGCAGAAATGGCCTAAATACAATTTGCCCCTCCAGGGGAGCGACCCTTGCCTAAGGGGACGCTCCCCATCTGTAAAACACAACAACAACAAAAATCCCTGGTCCCTAGTGGTTTCTGCCCTCCGTGGGGGCAGATCGGCCTAATAAAAATAGGCTGATCTGCCCCCATGGGGGGCAGAAAAGGCCTAAAATAAATTTGCCCCCCAGGGGAACGACCCTTGCCTAAGGGGTCGCTCCCCTTACGTGAAAAACAAACAAACAAAAAAAACTCCCTGGTGTTTAGGATTGGCCTCATAAAAATAGTCCAAAATGGCCTAAATATAATTTGCCCCCTATGGGAGCGACCCTTGCCTAAGGGGTCGCTCCCCACACCTAAAACACAAAAGAAAACAAAAACAAAACCAAGAAAAACAAAAGTATCCCTGGTGTCTAGAGGTTTCTGCAAGCAATCCGGCTTTTGAAACCCTGGGAGAGACTTCAAAGGGAAGGAAATACATTTCCTTCCCTTTGAAGCCTCTCCTTGCCTCCCCCACGTGATCGAAAGAGAAATGCGCGATGGGGGAGGTTGTGTGATTGTCAGCGCACGCTGACCTGGGGGGGTGGGGGGCGGCCCTCGGGGGAGCGCTAGCGCTTCTCCCGAGGGCAGGATGCAGGACGTAATGGTTACGTCCATGGCGCCACACGGGCGCTGCCATGGACGTAACCATTCCGTCCGTGGCGGGGAAGGGGTTAAAGTAATAGCGTTATTTTGGCCCAAGGAGCGTAAACATTGTCCAGTCTGGAAAAAGTTTGCCACTAATCTCTTTCACCTCCTAATGCCATGTAGGTATGGTATAACTTCAGGAGATTTTAAGGATAAAATGACAACAATACTATTCCGATGTAAGGAAACCATTATATCCAAATGTGAACTGCTGATCACATTCAGCTGAAAGAAACCCTTTGGATAAACATGCAGTGTTAGACCCCATTGTCCAATCTAGAAAAATATTATTGCCCCATATCTCTTTAGCCTCCTAATGCCATGCATGTATGATGTAACTTTGTGAGGTTTTGGCACCAAACATAGTACTTGGATGTAAGGAGCTATCCAAATGCGAACTGCTGGTTTCATTTCACTAAAAGATACTTATCTGGATATGTATTCTATAATAGACCCAACACCATTAGGGTGCAGAAAAACTTTCAAGTTCCCTGCATTTCTGCCCTGGGGTTTTAGGCATTGGGGAGGCATGGAGCAGGATGAAATAAAGGTCTGTGATCATACTCTTGTCTGTAGTTTTTGTGATAAACCATTTCTCAGAGGTTGTTATGGGTATTTTAACCCTCACACTAGAGTGAAGGAGCCAGTGTCGAACCTGTAGGTACAATATTTACTCAGTCTCTGGAAGTGCAAAGTCTTCCTGTTGTTTATCAAAGGGGAGAAAGACATTTACCCCAAAAAGGTAACCTATGGATCGGCACCCACTTGATTGCCAAGATTGGAATGCTGTGTGCTCAAGTTTGGGTGTGAAATCCACATTACTTATTATGGGTGTCAGGGGAGAGGGAAATGTGGTCAAGTCTTAGCCTATTGCCACACTGTCCCATGGTTTCAACACTGACTTGGTAACTGGGGAAGAGTATAGACTCCAGACACGCTGTGTCTTCTTCAGGAATGCAATCTTCCACATATGTGTGTCTGTGACCTTTCAGTCCATGCAGAGACAGTGTTTCTCGGATTCAGGTCTGGACCACTCTACTCTATAGCTGAGTTGGGCACCTTGATACTACTTTAAGAGGTTTGGGATGCCCAATCTAATCCTCCCTCTGTAGAAGGTTGATAGCTTTGCTTGGTATTCATTCACTGGCATCTGTCAGCACACATGAAGTGGCGCATTGCCTGTTACGAAGCTTTGATCATTCCTGCAGGAGGTTAGATCGGTTGGGTTTGGAATAGGAAGAGAATTGAGCGAGGTTGTGAGTGACCTGTCTGAATAGGTTTCAATAGTTTAATGTTGCAGTGTTGGCCACTGTCGGGTCAGTTGGATCCACAAGTAGGGTATGGAGATCGACAACCATTGTATGGGGAAGCGGCAAGAAAGCTGCTCTTCTATGTGGGGGAGGACCCAGGGATTGAGGACATGTGATTTGTGGATGTTGATCTGAAAGCCAGCCACAGTCCTGCCTCCTCCAAGAATGCCAGAAGGGCTGTCAGATGGTCATTCAAAGCCAGAGTAATGTTGTCCGCATACAGGCCAGTGGTGTGGTCTTCCCCACCGAATCGGACACCGGTGATGCTCGGGTGATCACGCACCTTTTGGGCAAAGGGCTCCATCTATAGCGCAAACAGAGACAACAGCAGACAACCCTGTTGTGCCAACCTACAAATGGGAAAGGAAGTCGACGTGACATTCACTCTGACAGTCGATCTCGGGTGGCCTAATTGCTCAGTATCAAGTTGCGGAACCATGATCCATAAGAGAAGTGGTCGAGTGTCGCCCTTAGGTAGGGCTAGTGGACACGGTCAAATGTCTTTTGGGTGTCTGTGGCCAGCTGCAAAATTTCCTGTTTAGAGTGCAGGGCCTTGTCAATTATTTAGAGGATTATCTGTGGATTGTTGCTGCATTTGCTGATGCAGGATTAAATCCTGCTTGGTCTGGGACTATCAGGTTGGGCTTAAGTGAGTTCGGGTGTGCTGCCAAGATGCTGGTAGATAGCTTGGCATTGTTAAGGAGACAGATGGGTCAGTAGGACCCGCACTGTTTGTCTTTCCCAGGCTTGGGAATAACGGCTATGTATGCTTTTATCATGGATGGGGGGGATAGTAAGAGGACCTTAGATTGTGTTGAATAGCCAGGTCAGTATTACAGCCAGGATGTTGAAAAAAGTCTTATAGAATAGCACCTGAAAGCCATCTGGTCCTGGTGACTTCAGGGGTTTCTGGCGAGCTATGGCCGATATCACTTCATCTATGTGGATTGGGTGGTTTAGCTCGTCTGCTTGTGCTGCTGTAAGCCGAAGCGTGTGTGCGCTGTGGAGGTAACTCTCAGTGTTATCTTTGGGTATGGACTGGGCCGAGTAGAGGTCCTCATAGAAGTCCTGGAATTGGGAAACAATGAGGTTGACACACTCAACCTCTGAACTGTGCCTCAACTCTTGTGGCTTGTCGCTGAGCACGCAACCTATTAGCCAGGAGCTGTCCTCATTTACCACCCCCCCACGTAAAGGGAGTGATTAAGACCGAGAAGAGAGTATTCCAAATTATCAAGTTCCAGATCCACTAGTTGTTTCCTAGCTACCTATACCCTGGGGACACCCTTTCGGTGATGTTTGCACTCTAATTCTCTAACTTGCTGGTGTAGCTGCTCTCGCTTCTCGAGGTGTAATTTATCTGACACGGAGATTGTGAGGAATTCTCCCAGATGACTGCCTTTAAATCATCCCATCAGAGGTAAATAGAGGAACCTGTTGTGTCGTTTCTTATCGGATAATTGTGAATGGCCTGCTCATTTTGTTTGGTCACTTCGGGTCTTTGAAGAAGGGTCTCTTGCAGGTGCCAGGGCGTGTGCGTACGGGCCCGGGGAGGAAGTGCTAAGTCTATAGTCACTGCCGTATGGTCAGATAGCGTGGCTCTATGTCAATCGCGGTAACCATGCCCTGCAAGTCTTTGGTCCCCAGGAAATGGTCAAGGCAGACGTAAGGTTTGTGTGTGTGAGAGTAGAAAGTATCAGGAATGCTGTTGAAATGTAAAACCCAGGAATGTGGAAAAAATGCTTGGGAATGACGCTGTTCAAAAAATCGTGAGTAACCCCCTATGCCCCTCCCACCCCCAAGACATCTCCAACCAACAATAGCAGTGTTCCTGGATGGGCATGAACTCAATTACGAGCAATCATCGTTCCAGTGGTTCTCGGAGGTCAGGGTCTGTGGACAGAATCAGTTTTTTGATTATCATGCCCACCCTCATACGGGGTGAAGGTCCCTTGCTTTGCAAAGTATCAGTTATTTCAAAGGGAAATCGTGGACACCCTCTAGGATATAAACTGGACGGAAGCTTACCAAACGCGGGAAGCCCCGTACGATCTATCCAACGGAATTTCCGCTTCTGAGGACTCCAGGATCAGGGCAAAGATGGCTCTTACATAGGTCCCAATGTCGCTCCCTTCTGTGGCGGTTGGTGCATCGCTGATGCAGATGTTGTTGCATCTCGACCTGTTTTCTGGGTCTTGAGTACGTACTGGAGATCAATTTGCTGCTCTTTGAGGCGGGAAATCTTTTGTTAGAGTTGTTTAGTTTCTTCATCTCTGCTGGTTGTGTTGTCCTTCAACGTGGAGAGTCTGCCTTCCATCTTGGCCAAGTCCTCCTGTACTGATTTAGTATTGGGACACGTCTCTTGACCACTTGAAGGTCATCTTTGAGAGGTGCAAAGAGAGCCTCTAGGAAGGAGCGGGTCAGTGGGCCCTCCTCATCACTCTCTGTCAGCAGATCTTGGCTGGTCTTTGAGGGCGGATCTCTGGTGATATGCACTGCCGACTTTTCGACCTGCTCCTTCAGGGAGCATTTTTTATTGGCTCATGCCGCCGCCATGGGTAATCACTCTGACTGCAGGCAATGTCACTAGTAGGGTCATAGGGCAGGGACAGATCTGGGTCCCACCAAGTACAGTATGCCTCTGAGGTCTTAGGTACTCTCAGGCGAACGGGGTTAAGGAGCTGCCTCCCAGCGAGGCCCCGACCTTGGAGCCCTGAGGCACACTGGTTCTCTCTATATAGGCCCCTGCGCGATGAGAAGGGGCAGGATCCCAAGAATCTCAAAAGCTGTATCCCAAGAGCCTCTGCTCTGACGCAGCCAACTCTATTCTTCCTCCTCATACAACCTTCCGGGGCAGTTCCTCCCCATCGGTCTATGAAGGGTATGAACCAGCCAGCCGCGAGGCTCCTCCAGAGTGCAGTAGTTGTGCTCCATCACATGCTTTGTGTAGCTGTAGTGAGAGAAGTTGTCTCAGCGCACTGCAATGCACCGCCCCAGCAGGTACAAAGTTGGGCCCCTGAACCGGGTCCACATGATGCTCTCGCTGTGCCTGGTGTGAAACCTGGCTGAATGCAGGGTGGTCCCAAGGTTGAGCGTCCAAACCGTTGCCAAAGGACAACTGGACAGCAGAAGTTACGGTGCAGCCCCTCCTCTCACTCCCAGTCAGTGGATTAAATGGCACTATTAGGTCTTTTGAAGATCCCCAGCTCATAGGAGAGGTCCGCGCCTGCATGGATGCTTATTAGAGCCTGGGTGAAATCTGCGCAGCTGCAGGGCCATAGGAGATAAATCGTTTGCTCGCTGCCATCAGGGCTGGGCCCGCTGCTGCAGGTCGCCTTGCAAGTACTTTTGGGTCAGGACCTCTCCTTGATGGTGTCTAGCTTTCAGGGCCAATGAGGGGTGCCATGCACAGGTCCTACCTTCCTGGGCTGCAAAAAGTCCCCACAGCAGCAGTGAGTTGCGCCGGCCTCCCCTGGTGCTAAGGTCGGTTGAAGCCATTCCGGGTGTTGGCTGGTCAGGTGCTGCCCTCGTCAGTCACTTTCTGCTGTCCCACGTCAGCGGCCGCTTATCTTTCTCCATGCAGCTCTGTGTTGGCAGGGCGTGCTACAGACTAGGCCGGCAGGCTCTTTGCCGGCAGCCGGGCTAGTGCCAAGCCCGACCAAATGGTCACCTTAGAAGCCAAGTGTGGCGCTATGTGTGGAGGTCTCCCCGAGGTCTGTGGGTGGATTCCAGGTGTCAGCCTCTGTCTCACGTTAGGCCGCGATTCGGCGCTCGGCATTTTGTTCCTAGCATGGCAGGGAGGTCGCGGCAGCTGATCAGCCACGGCTGGCAATTTGGCAATCTGTTCAAATTTGCTGCATTGTGTGAACGCTATTCATGGCAGAGCGTGCCCACCGCTAGCCCCAGCTGGAGGATTAAGGGTGATACACGGGCAGCGGGGATGAAGGGCAGGAAAACACGTCCTAGCCGTCCGCCATCATGGCCACACCCACGATCAACATATTTTAGTACACCAATCTCCAGATCCCTCTTGTTTAAGGACCGTGTTGTCACCATTAGAACAGGTACTAATATTTCAGCCACTGGTCACCCGTCGAAAATGATTTGCTCCATTGTCTCTATGGCCTTCTAACGAGCCAGAAAAATAAATCATATTTAAATTAGTGTTTTTAAGATTAGGTTAGAGTTTATAGGGTGTATCTGAATGTCATCCAAAATTTAAAGCTTTTGTCCAGCTTCCCACGTTGAAACATTCCTGAGATGTTGAACATGTTAAAATATTAAGTAAGACCACATGTGACAGCTGATACCTGGTTCCCTCCATTGATGTTTACATTTCTTATCCCAACTATACACCAGAATGTTGCTGTATTCTGAGGATGAGTCTACAGCGCCCTAGCTATTGGGAACTGTGGTCTTTTAAAAACATATTGTTGGATTGTTTGTTTTAGAAACTGCTGCAGACATTTTTGGGGGCATTTGCAGCTTTGAAAACCTTGAGAGAAAATTGTAGTTTTCATCTCCTCATAAATCATAGAAATTCTACTAATACACATAGTACAAAGTTCAGAAATGTTTTCTCAAAAAATAGGTTTCAACTTCGAACACAGCCCAATTCAGTGAGCCTTTTTGATTTTTAAGGGGGACAACTAAAACGCTAGTGCATTTTGTTCTCCAGAACTTTCAAGCCGTATTTTCCCCAAGGCTGGAAAAGATAAGGGCTGTTTTTTCAGTCATGGTCGATCAAGCTATTGTCTGTATATCTCCCTTTTGGTATTTCACTAGGGTGCAACATGAACCCCCAATTATCTTCACTTTATCTCTGAAACATTGAGCTCCAGGATATTTGCAGTTACGTTTTATATACTATCTCTGCTGATACTGTCCAAAAATACTACTTTAACCATGTGTTAAGTGTTTTATGTTTGTTCAAATTTATTTTTACAAAGTTTAGTAATAACTGTTCAAATCTCTCAAATACAAATTCCATAGCATTCCATTTCAGCCACCCCGTCCCTGTTTCCTTTAGTTTTCAATCTTGGAAATATGTTTCCCCCCCGTAAAAAGTGTTGTAATTAATAATAAAGCTGCAATCCAGAAGGTGTATTTTCACTTAATGGTGTCATCCACTAATTGTATTGAGTGTAAAAGAGATATGGATTTCTGTCCATAGAAAGGTCCTTGTTGTGAACAATGCTTAGGTGCTCTGCAGGTGCGCAAAATAGAAGTCACATAATTATTTTGGGACATCCTTTTAGAGAAAAAAGCACTTTTAAATGTAGCCATATAATACATCTGGTTTAGTGCTCATTTAACACTCCCAATTGTTTGGTGAAAAAACAATCACGATGGCACTCTTTTGTTTGGACTTTCTTGCACCCCATTGCTTTATAACAAAACTAGTCAAATCACTAATGTCTTCCACGAGATCAAGGGGATTCTAATTTAATATATCTTTAGACAAAATGTTAGTCTTGTTTCAAAACCGTTTATATCTATTTCTCTGTCAGAGTGGGCATGAGAATAACTTCAGAGGGCTGGGTCCCACCATTAACCCAAAAATTGTAGTCTTCAATCCAGCAAGTTGAGTGTCCTGAATTTTTGGGAAGACTAAGCACAAGTGACCTTGCTTTTCACATTCCAAAGATAAAACCTTTTGAGAAAAAGATTGCCATTTTTGCTCAAGCAAATTCTGTAATGGGAAATCTTTTATGGGATAACTCCTTTATTTCAAAATTCAGGCAATGTTTCCAGGCCAATTACAGGACTCTACTGAAGCCTAAAAAAAACAAAATCCATAATGAACCACAGTAAACATGATAAAATATGTAACATTCAATCGGTCACTGAATAGGAAACCATTGTTGAGTAACATCACAGTACATCATCAATAATCAAGCATTTTCTGGTACATCCTTTGAATCAGGCAAAAAACAGATACACACCAATATACATTTAATTATCAATGCTGCTATAGTACAAGGGGGCATCTGCGGTGGTATTAGTGCATCAGAGACATTGTACAGTATCACCATGAAAAAAAGAATGCCGTCAGATTTATTGTTTTGTAGTTCAGCAAGATATGGCTTCAGTGGGCCCATATATGTTTGAGTCTGGAATGAAGGGGTTGCACGTCTGTGAACTGTTATGATCTAGTGTTAGAGATAGTAGCATTTCTGAGCCAGCTTTCTCACGTGGGGAGTGAATCTCTTCATCTTATGTAGGGCTGTCTTTCCTATCGCCAATAATAATAGTATAGCTACAAGACGCCTGACGGGTTTGGCCATTATTTTTCTACATAACCCATAACCTGTTGTTTCAGATCTGTTTGGGATCTCCTAGTCAACAATATGTGATATCTCATCCAGAACTGCCTTCCAGTAGGAGGCTACATCGCCATTTCCATGACAAATCTAAAAATTCAGACTGAGATTAATGACAGTGCATATTTATATGCTGTCAAACCCGTGCAATTTAGTATGGATATTGTATAGTCAATGGAAAATCTTCAAATGTATTAATTTATGTCTATACCTAATGGAAATTGTCTCCCGTTGTGCGCAACAGTATGAACATGTACTGGAATCCCATAAATCATCTAGATCGGTTTCCCACAAATCTATGCCTGGAAAGCAGCCAATTAGGCGTTTACCCAATATTAGGCCATGTTTGAGCAAACCAGCCCCTGCTATACTGTAAAGTGAGCAACTTAGTGAGGAATATGAACTCTGCAGGCTCCTGTGGAAGCTCTGGTATAATTATACCTTATGGTGTTGTAATCTGTGATATTAAAACATATCTAAAGTGTTTGTCAGGCCCTTGTCATGAAACCGCTGTACCCTTATAAGTGTTCCGACCTAAAGCAAGTGTCCCTTTTTCTTTTACACTCTGTTTAATAAATAATGCCTTCATCATCACCTTTGTCAGGATAGGTTTTGCAGGGTTATTCGGTAGGGGAATCATGAGGGAATATAGTAGCTGTTGCCCTGCCATACCACACAGCCTGAGCCAATCATTATTAATAGTGGCACTGTGGCCGCAGCATCTCCAGGGCATGGGCGTTTTCTAAAGAGTCAAGTATGTAGCACAGATGGGGCAATTGTCTGTTCCAACAGCCATATGTGGCATCAGCAGTTGATGGAGGTACCAGGACACTGAAAGACAAATGCTTGTTTTGAAAGACGGGGCAATATCCAGAAACTCTTCTTTCCTGCTTCTGGCAGCATAAACTGTTCTCCTTGTGACAATGTAAATTATTCATCCTCCAGTGACCATGTATCTTTGTTGAACGAAGTCCAAACCATGAACAGAACTAGCAAATACTATTCAGACTGCTGTTTAGACAAGCATTTCTGTTCTGTGAGATTATATGTCCAGTCTGTTAAATATCTAGTGTATTAAAATTAGAAATATCTGGAAGATGTGAATGACCGAATTTTGGAGTTGAAGATTCTATCAAACAACTTTTATCTGATTCTTGTGGTGATAAAAAAGACAGCTTCCCACAATAATCTTCTTAGAGGTTGCTTCACATATTAAGATTTTAAGAAGTTCTGGTTCCTGAAGTTCTGTTGCATGAGGTTTTACTTTTCTTCGTGTTTCGTAGAGTGCTTTACCAACTGAACATCTGTTGTTGCTAAAACTGACCAGTTGGAAATTTAGGAAGCTGTGATTATGATACAACAAGACATCCGATATTTTCAACTCCTCCTCACTCTCTAAATTGTTAATGGTTTCTCTCGAATCTAATTGAAGGTTGCTCTAGAGTTAAGGACCCTAAAGCAAGAAGGCATGACCACACCACTATACAGGCAAGGCAAAAAGACTGGAAGGAAAAGGTCCTTTCATTTCAGAGAGGACATAGACTTTATTTCCAGTTTACAAACGAGTTGCGCGAGTTATACCCAATGCCTCGATCTATACACACTGCATTGTATCCTGTATCTACACCAGCAGTCAGTATAGCTCCCATGGCACTCTTTTTATTTTCTCCCATGTTTGCAGTGTGTTACATTCTGAGTGTGACTAGGATGCCAAAGCAGATGCCATTTTCCTAGTTCAGTCTTGAGAACTATGGTGGAGGGGCGCCAACCCAACACCAGCAGCAGCCACTGCAAATCTTTAACAATGAACCATATAATAAACAATGTTTATTATTGTTTAATTGTTAAAGAAGCGTGCCATGAGGGATACAAATTTATTACTACCCCACCCTGCCCCTTTTAACCCCCGCGAGCTGTGACTGGTATAAAGAAGTAGGAGTACTGCTGAACATTGCGAGGTGCTGGTGCACTCTGCAACCTACAGCATTGCTGTCAGCTTGATTACTAGCGGAGACAATGCTGTAGGCCGTTTCCCGCTAGGCCAGTGGGTGGAAGCAAAGGTTTCCGCCTGCTGACCTAGCAGGAAACTCGTAATGGGCCCAGTGAGGAGGTAGCCACAATGGCTGCAACCTCCCCGTCAGAGGTTTGGTGGACAGGCAAACCATCTACCAAACTCATAATGAGGCTCATAGTGTATGTATGAGGATTGCACCAGCAGGTTGCAAATGCCATCCAGGTTTATAGTCCCAAGGCTGCTCCTTATTTAACTTCTAGTAAAGTATAAAGGAGAGGACGATTTCCAATGAATGTTTTAAGCTTATTAAATTTTATATCATTATGTATTCGCTGTACCAAAGAAAACTTGAGCGATTTAAGATTTAACTTTTTTTCAAATACCATATCTTGTAACCAGTTTTACGCAAACACATTGCTTCCTGCTGTAATTGTCCTAAATGAAAATCAAGATTGGCCTCAGATGTTTGTTAGGTAAGAGAAGAAGGTATGATTATATAGTCGTGTGTCTGAATACTGCTCAAGTTTCTGTTCTTATGAGCGTGTGCATTTGCGATGGGTAAATGAATTCTGTCTGGTATACTGATTTATTTTAGCTATAGCTATTTTTCTTCTGTTTATTTTTTACACTTGTGTATTTTGTAATTAAAATATGTAATTGTTAGCTATATGTGTTGACATACGATATTTATCCCATCATTGTTACAGATGTGGTAAATGGAATAATTTTCTCAATATACACAGATAAGAAACATGGCAGTAAGTACGTTTCTGGTTTACTATTCCGAGAGGTTTGAGACTAACTTTTGCACCATGTACCCATATAATAGGGCCACCCGTAGCATATATTCCTTCTACATTTGCATGTATTGTCCCAGACTCGGGAGAAACTGTGATAGAGACACATTGCATACAGGCTGCCCTGAGTGTTTAAAGGCACTGGATCTTAATTTCACTGCACACTGGTTGGGAAATTGTTCCTCAAACAAACACGATTAGATTTCCAACATGCACTTTAATTTGTTACCGTTTTGTTTTTTCCTGCTTTATTTTTAAAAAGAGGTTGCTTGAATAATGCTCGCCTCCTTTTCATATGGAGTACATTTCTCCCTTCTCTTTAGGGTGGATTAGCCCTTTTAAAAACAAAGATACAAAAATCTTGCTCTGAACCCTTGGCTTTGTGACTGTGTATTACCATTTGCTCATTCCTTCGCCGAAATTCATTCACCTGGGAATGCTCGTAGGCTCCCAGCTGCAGTTTTCCAAGAACCTTTAATTCTATGAAGCTTGTGAGCAAACAAACTTCGATTCTGAACTGCAGGCCCAGTCGCTGACAGAAAATCTGGTACAATTTAGCATAATAGACTTCCTGCTAGCCTGAGGGGCACCACGTCCACATCTGGAAGAGAGTTTGCCCCTCCTAATGGGCACCTCTTTACCTCCCAAAATGCCTCGATCTGTCTTCACTAGAATTGTTGGGGGTTTCTACTGCTGATGGATGTACGTACACTGTACATGTTGGTGAGTGCCAATGTATGCACCTCTCAGTCTTTGAGCCATGGGACATGCATCGATCCAAAGTGCATGCTGCAATCTCTCATTCCATTTCATGATGTACCATTTTTTGATTTTGGACCCAGTACTTTGAAAGAGACAGGAATCGTAATGCTTGCACTCTGCAAAAGTGAATGCAAAGATAGAGATCTGCAGTACTTTTCTAGACCCCAGCTCTGCATTCACAGCCGTTAACAAAGACTCACAGAACAAATACAGCTTCATGAATTTTAATGAGACAAGATTTCAGTGAATCCTTGCAAACGGCCCATTTTTGCTGTACAAAGCTACTGCATTAAGCTTAGCGCAAACAACCTTGCGGTCACTTGTGCCAACAGTGCTGTGACCTGATGAAGTAGTGGACTTGTTTTTTTTTTTTTTGTTTTTTTTTATTTCATAAAGCACATAGCACATTGGCATTAGCAGCGATGACACTAAAAAATGACAGACTGGCACCCAGGGCAGGCTTTCAAGGCCACTCAATGAGATTGGGACACCATGAAACTATCCTTAGGGCACTGTCTTCTCCTACTGGCCCACATGGCTGTCCCTCACATAGTGGAGACTGTCTGTCATGGACTATTTCCACTTTGTAAATTATTCCCGACAGCGTGAGGAGCCACAAAATATTGATATTGACTCATATAATCGTGAATTGTGAGGAGAGGGAAAGTCTCTTTATTGCCCACCTTTGTCTGGAGACTCGCACGGGTTTTCAGCATCATTGCAATTTGTAAATAAATACATTTGCAAGTTGTGGTTTCACTTGCGGACATTGAGTGGTAGGATAGCAATGCCTGCTATTTTGCCCAGTGCATATTTTGTGAAAGTGAAGTCCTTTTGGGTCATGTGTCCCACAGTGCCCCTGTGTCACGTCTTAACACATGTTTAAACAGATGAAATTGGGACCTAGGCGAAGGTGGCACAGAGGACAGTGGAAAATGTGCATTTGCACTCGAAAGACTACATTTCCAAGACACACCTACACAGCCCCAGCTACTAGAGAACTAGTAAATTAGGCCTACTTCAAGGTCCGTAGTGGCAATCCAGGTATTTCAACCCTACTTACATAGAGTTCCCTTATCTGGCAACAGTAGTCAATGTGACTCGTCACTATTTGTTTCAGCCTGTATCTGCTTGGTTTGTCTCTTCACCTTTGTTGTTTTTTAGGGTCAAGCCTGCGTCCCATGCGCTTGCCCATGCGTTTTGCTTGCGAGAGGCTTTAGGGATTAATAAGGGCTCTGAGCCCCGTCCACGTGACAGCTGTGTCTATCATTGGTTCGTGGGCTTGCCTGTTAGAATCTGCTTGATTTCATTAGTGGAAGGCACGCATACGTCATGCCTTTTCCGGTGGTTAGCCCTCTTCGAGCACATCAACCAAGTACAGAAAACATGCGAGGCTCGCTGTTTTCCGTTCGGTTTGTGGACTACTTTTTCTCTATTTTCATAATATCGACCCTGTTACACAGTTAATTGCACTTTTTCCGGTTACGTACATGGTTTATGTCGCAAGAAAAGTCCGGTTAGGAGTTTACAACGCTATTAGCTCTAACACGAGCAAACGCGAGACCCGTTGCATTGCAAATGCTTGTTCAGTTTTGTTCCCGGTTTGGTTTCCTTTGGTCTCTAATTTGGTCTCTAATTTTCTTACTCTTTGTGGTTCTTGCTTCCTTGTCCAGGTATCCTCTCTACCGGTGCAGCATGGGCAGTCGTTCTTTGGCTCCTGTGTGGGGTCTGTGGTATGCTAAGGCCTAGATACAGTGTCCCTTCTGCTTGTAACAGCAAGAACAGCACTTTGTTACCATTTCATCTAACTCCTTTCCTGTGTTGTCGACCATTTAGTAATTGTGTTCTCCCACCCATAATTTGAGATATCTTGATGATCTAATGCGGTCTTGAGACACTGCACCTCTGAAATTCATTCTGGGTTTTCCAAACAACAGGCTGCTGGATGCTCTTTTTCTCCCCCTATCCACTTTTCCCCTTAGTTTGGGACTTCATTAACATCACTGATGCAGTGCAAAGGGTGAAGTGGACATCTAGGGGAGTGGAAGGGGACTGAAAATTGACCTCGACATCCACACTCCCGAAACACTGTGATCATGACTATTAAGCTCTGCCCCCCCCCCCCCCCAAATACTGTGAGTAAAGCAATTGCTGTTTGGAATTTGTATGTTGCACAGTCTGCAAATAGCATAGTACCATTGCAGTTCTGGTAGTCCAGGGATTACTTTCCGAATGGCTGTGAGGTGTCTATCGCAGACCGGAATCTGTGGAGCTGTGCGAATAGTAGAGCGGTGAGATTGTGCCTGTCTTAGGTGAAAGTGTTGTCTTTAAGAAGTTGTAAGTTTCTGGTGGTATATACATTAATACTGCATCAAATTGGTAACTCTGCTTGGTCACTTCAGGATTTTCAACTTTTCCTATTCCCTATTTTTGGTGGCTTTGGAACTCTGTACACATTACCACTGGTAGTAATGTGGCTGTGCTTCAATTCTAAATCATGATCTACAATGAAACTCCTTATTTGGTCCAATTACATTCCCTCAAAGTACATTGTAAATGTTACCTTTAGTGAAAGCAGAGGACATGTGACTCAAAGAAGGCCCAGGTGTTCTAAAGAGGACTAGAACCTGCAGAGGATGGGTTGGATAGTGACCTGTTTCCCAGAAACCTGCCCTGAAGAGAGAGGGGCTGGAGGACTGACCAGAAGAAGCTTTTCCTGCTGTTTACAGAGTTGCTCTTGAAAACCGTGCAGCCCTCTAATCCTTATGTATTGAGTCTGCACGATTGAGCCCTCAGCTGGGTGGCGATATGGGTTCATTTTCTTTATCCTGCAGCAAGAAGACTATTCTGATTGCTTCTAATTGTGTATTAAGCTTTTAGCATCTTTGACTGGGACACCCTGCCTGGTGTATGCGATGTCAGCCGCATCGTGGTTGGCCGGAAATTGCTATCAGGTCCCGGTCCACAAGTAATGTTTTTTTTTCCCCGTAGTGTTTGACTTTTTCTTAGGGCTTTTGCCTGAAGGCTATAAAAATCTATATTTCCTGTTTTTTTGGGGGGATAGTGGGATTTTTTATTCAACAGTTGCTTAGCCTACAATGCTTTTTTTATATTTTTTTATTTTTTTTAAAATATCTTTTATTAATTTTGCAAACAAAGATAGTAAAGAACATACATCTACCAAATGTAACAAACATTATACTTCCCTCGTGCCCTCTCCCCAAGTTCACTCCCATAATACAACATGACCTTCCTCCAACATCATAGTTTTTCCAAGTAAGAAAACTGATCAGTTACAGTTTGTTGTACCTTTATGTAGTAGAGTCTTCCTCTGTGTCAAACTAAGAGGTTGCCCATGAGTTGTCTGAGGTCGTGTCACCTGGCTGTTTGAGGCAATCTAACAATGTATCCCAATGTCTTGCCATGTCTCGTGACCCCATCCCCTGCGCTGCCTGTTGATGCAATATATTTCCCTCTGCCTCTGCCCATTTTATCACTGGATTCTGCCACCTCCGTATGTGGGGGCCCCCAGCGTCCTTATCGTAATTTTTCTTCTGGCCAGAATTAGTGCTAGGTCAATATATTTATTAGTTGTTTTTTTGGGGGCAGAAGGGCGGGGAAAATCCCCTAATAGATAGCCTCAGTTTCCTGTCCATAACCGCAGCCAAGTTCTTGAACACCTCTTCCCAGTAAGGCACTATTTTCGGACAGTGCCATAGCATGTGCTCTAATCCTGCTTCCGGTTCTGGGCAGCGGGGGCAACCCCCACCTCCGGTAGCATACATTTTTGCAATTTTATGGGGGGTAAGATAAGCTCTGTGATAAACATAGAGGTTAATTAATTTAAAGCGAGCATTCCTAGTCGCTGAATATATATGTGTAGTAATTCTGGCCCATCTCTGCTCGTTTATAGGCTCAGCGGACAATGTTGGTATCACCCTGAACCAATATATTGAAACATTACGGAGAAAAGACACAGTACATTTACAGTTGTGACAAGTGTCAACCAGCAGTAGGAAATTATAGGCATGCATAGCTACGCCAGAACAAATACAGACTATTGTAGACTCACTTTCAGCCCCTGGGTATTCCCCACATACATCAGTCATGATTTCCTGTAAGTGTTCCATGCGTTCCAGATCTTTTCATATTTTCGCAGACATCCTCAGCTTTTGTGGATCACCTGCTTGGCTCGCTGCACCAGTCGGGATCATTCTCCGAATCATATACATTTGGGGGTATATTTACTCCACCCCCCTTCCTGCGCAGTGTTCTCCTTAGCCACTCCAGCAGCAACTAGATCCTTCGGTGTCTGGGCCACTCTTCATCTCTTGTTATATGAAGTATATGCAATCTGGCTTCCAGTGGCACAGTAAGACCCGTGACCCGGCTCATAATTTGAATCACCCCTGTCCAGTATTGCTGAATTATGGGACACCCCCAAAGAATATGGAAAAAGGGCCACACCATGCCACAACCGCTAGTGCACAAATCAGAGTTGCATCACCCCAAGCGGTGTAAAAGAGGCCAGGAATAGTAATGCTCTGTGTAATATCCTGATCTATGTTAACTGAAAGCGAGCTGTTATAGTGACCTCTCCAGGACTTCGGAATGCCTCTACTGAGTCATCATCTTCGATAAGTCCTATGTCGCCTTCCCATGCTTCCCGTAGTAACCGTACACATATCCTGTTCTTTAACACCATTTTGATGGTGCTGTCTTTCTGCTTATTAAGCATCTCTCTATTTTCCTAAATCAGTTTGAGACTATTATTCTGTTGTGTTCTTTACCTTACAGTTGTTGGTACTACTTGAAATTAACACACACTTGTGTGAGGATTGCCTGCTGCTTGTGCCCTGGCTAGGAGGGGTTGAACAGAGATTATCCCAGAACTGTGTTTTGACCTAACCATAGTGGGTTTATCTTCTTGGTTTGTGCACATGCCTGTTGCCTTACACCCACAAATGCCTCTGTGGTAGGTTTCTGGTGGATTCAGGTGCTTTTAATTTACATAAGAGTTAATTAATTGCTTGTGTTGGATGTATCACAGTGCTTTCTTAGTGTGTGCTACTGTATGGTGGTGTGTGCCATGGTCAAGGTTGTTGTGACACCGTCATATCCAACTATATGGCATATCTGTGCTGTTTTGGATGTATATGCAGTGTTCTGTCTGTAATATGTGTTGTTGGATATCATGTGAAATATGATGCGTTATTCTAGGCATGTGCTGTTGTGAAGACCGTGTACCTAGCTATATGGAATATATGTGCTGTGGTGGAAGCGTGTACATTCTTGTATCTGGTGTATACTTTTGAATGTTCTGTAGTCTCTGGCATTCTGACTACTGTCAAGCTGAACAAATAATGGTAGTTTTGCCTTTGGAACGGGCGGGCCATACCAGTACTCATCAATATAAGTTGTGATACTCCACTAGGACCATCTTAAATTAAACAGTATAATGCATGGCAGGATAATAAAACATTACTAGTGGTTTGCTCAGTCCTTATACAATTCATCTTGTAATGCAACAAGGGATTTGCAAAAGCATCTTATGATAAGGTGCATAGTTTCACAGAGGTAGAGAGCTGTTAAAGGTGTAATTTGCACAGCGGCGGCCCCCACAAATCTCAAGGGGAGGGGCGGGCTGAGGGTGAGTGGGGTACAGGGACGGGTACGGATTGAAATGTAAACATTTTTTTTTTTTTTTTAATGCACCTTTCCGACGCTGGGCGCCCCTCTCCTGTTCTCTCTAAATGTTGTTGGTGCCCCAGCAGTCCCTGGGACACCAGCACAGGCTCCCCCATGCAATCCTGGCACTGCTCTCCTGCTAAACCTAGCATGAGAGCAGCATCAGGATTCGTCTGAGCGGCTTGGTCTGCCGCACAAACACTGCATGGGAGTCTGTGCAGTTTCTCCAACCCGGCTGTGTAATACAGCCAGATTGGAGAAACCTAAGACGGCCGGTCAAACATACATGCGCACTTAAGTGCACTCTACTCCCTCACCCCTCTCCCTTCTTCCCCCCTCTCCCTTCTTCCCCCCTCCCCCCCCTCCCATGGCCCAACCCGCCCCTCCCTGCACATGCTGCTGGCTGAGCCAACAGCTTAAAAAAATAAAACGCTAGTAAACTATTGTTTAATTTTTCAGCTGCTGGCTGAGCCGGGGGAGTTGCTCCTTCGCCACTGTGACTGTGTTAATTCTCCTTATTTGACCATGCCGGCAAGAAACTCATCATGCTTCACTATTAATAAGGTTTGGGGGAAGGACCTGAGGTAGACATGTTTGGATCTGGTGGCAATATGAAACAGATCGATGTCTGCCTTTTGGGACACGCACTGATGCTCCATCCACTCCGTACTGTTAAATCGCAGTCTCTAACACTTTTTTTCCTGCTGCCCTTTTGGTATTGTGCAATAATTACTCCTAATTGAACCCCAGGTCTCACCCTGCTCTCTTTTAAAATGAAATGATCTAATGGTGCTCGGCTTGTTCCTCATCCATGTTACATGTGGGTACTACCCAAAGAAAAGCACTATATGGACAACCGAGAAAAAAAAATCTTGAAACAAAAGCAGCCATAAATAATAAGAAGAGTTTTGGCGGCAGGAAAGCGGCAAGGGGATGGATAGTTAAAGGCATTCAAGGAGCAGTCTGATTTCTTTGCATGTAAATGTTTCTAAAGGCAGCACGCAGGCACATCCATCTTCGGGTAAATGCATTTTAAATAGGAATATTGCTATGATGCGAAAGCTAAGTCTAGGAACACAGACTCCCAGGCCCAAGAAGACATTTGTCTTACACCGGCCCTGGAAGGGCGCTGTCTTCCACTCGCTTGGCTCTTACAGGAAATGGATCTGGCCGTTCTGCAGGGGCTGTGTGTCTTCATGGCTCAGTCTGTGTTCTCTTCATCATAATGGCCCATATTAGTCGCTTCTTGTTAGCAGTGATGGAGCTGTGTACAAGGCCTGCTTTTAGAGGTATTCTGAGCTGGCTTCCAGGCTCTGCTACCAAGGTTGGAGGTGTGGTGTATGACGCTTGATGTCTGCTTTTGTTTCACGTATAGAGCTTTGTTGCGGAGAAATCGCGACAGTAATCCTTCAACCCAAAAGGATGGATGAGTAGTGTATTTGCTTATATTTGGCGCTCCCTTTGTTTCCTCTGAAGCAGCATGGCAGCCATTTGAAAGTATAGAAAAATGTATTTTCTATTCTTCCTGGACAGCCGCGTCATTGTGTCATAATGTGGAGTGACCCTCTTCAGAGTGTAGAAACCAATATTTTCTATACGGTTTAGCATGGCTGACTGCTGAGATTAGCTTTTCCACTGCCGGCACATTAAAATAGAATCTGCAATGGCCAAACTTTCCCAATGCTCGTGGTGTTTACCCAGGGCACCATTACCTGCCATCCTAAACATTCGCGCTGGTCCTTGTAAGTGGCAACGTTAGGTTTTCGTTATTTTTTTTATTTACTCTGATACTCTCGCCTTTTCTCTTACAAATGGCAAAGTTATTGTATATCTCAATCCGTTTCCATTGCTTTTTATTTTATGTTAAAGTGACTCTAATCCCCTTCCTTAACACTGATTTTCTAAATAGTAAAGTTACCTTGATACCACGTCTCTTTCCCTAAATTTAGTCTATCAGTCAGTAATCATCAGCATTGTTGTGTGTACAGTCAGGATCCCCAGATTTGCATTCTATTGATTTGTGTTATTGCTTTCTTTTTATAGAGCTTGCTATAGATACAAAACAAATGCATCACAGTATAAGTGCCTCAATATTTTGACATTTCAGACTGCTTTTGTTGTGATGATAACCGTGGATTTCATTTTTCTTCATCTAGCCCAGTGTCATGGATCTGAGAAACATCTAAGGAGATCGGTTCATGCTGGTGCCCACACAACATTCATGAATTCCTAAAGCTTGGTGTTCTAGCCTGAAATTCGACGGTTGCAGGAAGTTACCACTCTGTTTCTTCTTATTTATTTCTGGAAAGCTGGCGGTGAATGGAACGCCTTTCCATGTGGACATTTGATGCCCTGGAGCAACAGGAAGAGTAGACATAGCCAGCAATGAACTCCCAAAGCCACCCAGGTAAGAATGGCATCAGTTCAGCTGCGTAGAACTATATTGTGACTGTATTTGCATTTGAGAGTCCCGTTTGCAAAACAGGGGGATCATTTGTATTGTCTTCTGGGGTACTGGAGAGTTATCAGTATTTGATGTTCACTACTGTTGATCTGCAACTGTCAATAGAGGCAGATATACCAGTGAGTGACCTAATTATCCTGAGTGATGGATAAGCGAGATCAGTGGATGTACTCATGGACCTGGTGCAGTTCTATGTATTGTAATACAAGCCAGTAACTATGTGACCTTTTTTTATCAGTGTCATGGACATTATAGGACTACTTATGAGACTTCTTGTAACTATTTCAAAATATTGAGCAAGAGGTTTAAACGTTCTTCTGTGAGGCACATCAAGTGGCATTAACTAGAAAAATTAATCACAAAACGTATTCCAGTGCATTTATGTATAATGTAAAATCAAATTATTTACAGATGGCACTTGAACTAATTCAGAGGCAGCACCAGTCATTATGTCCTACTTGCTCTTATGATTCCTTTTTGTTTTTATAGTGCTTGTTTAAATATTGAACAAATGCCAAGAACAATATCTAATATGTGTTCCTATCTTAGAATCTGTATCTTGGCATGCTATTTCCCAGGAAGAACAAATGTTAGGTTTTGTCTTACTGACAGGATGGACAGTTTGACATATCATTTTCATTGTCACATGTTTGAAAAAAAGTTTGGAACAAATACTCAGCTCACCATTAGAAGAGCGTGAAAATGCTGAATAATCAATGAAACGTAATTGTCCTGATGAACTTAAAAAGCCTGGAAGGAATAAGGTCTTTTGTTAATGATTTATTTATACATTTTATTTGGAATGCTAATTGTAAACAATCTTTCTTGTTTTATATTTAATGTGTTGCCTTTAAAATAGATTGTGATTCCCTTTCAGAGTTTGTTGTTTTCATACCAACAATAAACTTAAAATAAAAATGTAAATGATAAAACTTTAAGTAAGATTCAGTCATAACATGATTGCACTTATAAGGTAATAAATACAAGACAATGTTTTGGGAGATTGAAAATATTTCCCCTTTGTACATGCATTGACAACTCCTAATGGTTATTATGACTTTTGTAGGGGGAGATTTACTCGGAGTTCACAAAGAATAATAGAGCCTGCACATTGGTCCTAGGAGCCCTAGTGCATGCACCATTCACATACCTAGGCATCACAGACAGCAGCAAAAGTTGAAAACTCACACCATGTACAGCTGCTTGAAGAAATACACAAAACTGCTGCAGAACAGGTAGCAGAAGTACAAACTGCAGCAGATTACAAAAAGCCTTCACACTCATTACTCCATCTTTCTTCAGAAAACAGAAGATTACTTTACAGACCACTGTCAGAACAGAGTCCGAGTATCTTATAGGAAATCCACAATCTTGCAAACCTTATCATTAACGAACACATATCATGCCCTTTAAATATATTTGCTCTCCGAATGTTGCTTGAAGGCAGATATCATATTCATTTAATATTTTACCCCTGTTTTCTCTGTCTGGAATTAACAACAAAGGTGAGAAATAATGTTAAGAAGTATGTCTGTGTTGTTTATTGCGATTGTTTGTTCTCATGTATATTTGGACTGTCCATTGTTTTTAAGGGTGTGACAAAGGATTTAAGAACCTTTATTTCTAAAGTATCATGCCATGTCTTGCTTTACTTTTATAAACCATATTGTCAATATGTATTTTATGGATGCGGTTATTGGGCATTGTCAATGTTTAGTTTGTAGAAACAAATATTGCCTGATGTTGGTAGCTTTGCATTTGATAGAGATATACCTTTGTCTTGTATTAGTTCAATAGACTAATTTGTCTACAAGCACTTTATTTTAAAGTGAATCGGTTTCAGAAGACAAATACTAGGATTAGTTTACTCTGAGTAATTAAAATAAGACTACTCCGCTTTTGCCTACAGAATGAGTTTGTGACCTAGTATTGACCTGTAAAATGAGACTACTCAGATTACTTTATCCCTCACTATATTCCAGTACGTTATTTTAATCTTTATCTTGCACTAAATTACACACATTGTCTGCTTCTGCTTTGCTTTAGGTTAGATATGTGTACTGTGGTTGCCTTACCATCAGTTAATATTGAGCAGATTAATGTGATTGCATTACTATGTATTGGATTGCAAATAGAGATTACTCCACTATCATTATCATTTATTGTATTATAGAGTAATATTTTGACTGCTTTAATGTTCACTACAGCAGGAAGTACTCTGACTACTGTACTGTGTAGTCAGTTGGTGTCACGGCCCGCGTTTCCATGTTGCTAACCTCTTACGTGTGTAGTACCAATAGTGCACAATATTCTTGAGGATTTCTTGCCCACTAGTACTACGTACAGGAATGTAAGTCCGGTGCAAAATATCTGTCCACTCCTTAGGTGTGAATGAATGTCCACACTCCAGCTCCCATTGACACTGCGCTGTAGATGGAGCCCTAAACATCAGTGTGTTTAGAAATGTATAAATTTCCAACAAGATTTTCTTAACCATCTTGAATGTGAGGAGCCAGTTCATAAATGGAGTGAGTGGTCGACTGGCATAGGACCTGATGTGAGGTTGTTTAACTCAGTGTCCTAAGTGCTAGGTACTGCCAGATTGCAGTGGAGGGGAGAGTGAATTCTGACTGGAGTTGAGTGAAATTCAGGAGACCATTAAGATCGAACAGTTCACCCGCACTTTTACAACTGGCGATGTTCCATTGCATGAAAGATGTGTTGTGTAAGGCGAGGGGGAAAAGTCAAGGTTCCCAAGGATCAGTGTTTGTGTGGAAATGAGTTGTACCCTGTCCCAAATGCCTACTGTTGCTCGTAGATCCAGGGAGCTATAGACCCCTTGTGGTCTGTGAATTTTAGATAGCCAGGCTCTCTTCCAGATGTGAATCCCCACTATTGCTTGGTTGATAAAGCACCATTGTTTCGTCTGTCTCCAGCCTAGCTCATTCCATCAAGTATCAGAGTTGTGCTACCTGGTAGTAATGTTGCAGATTGGGAATCCCCAGTCCACCCTCCCCTGGAGTCAGTAACCCTGGTTATTTGCCATTCGAGCCCTCTTGTCATCCCAGATATATTTCTCTATCAACTGCTGCAGTTTTCCTAGAATGTGCAGCGGGGAATGGAGCGGGAGTGCCTGCATCATGTCAAGTATTCTAGGCAAGAGTGTCATTTTCATAGGCATCAGTCTTCCCAACCAGGAAAGAGAGCCACCCTGCCAACATTGCAGATCTGCGCGAGTGGTGGAAAGAAGCGATGAATAGTTAGGCTCCACCGTTTTCTCCAGTATATGGCTCCTGCCTCCCATGGGGATGCCTGATCACCATGAATTACCCTGTATCTTCTCTGCCAATGGCTCTGTGTAAAGGGCAAAGAGAAGAGGCGATGAGGCAGCCTTGTCTGATACCACATGCAATATTTAGGGGCCGATAGTATTCCATTTACTCTGATCTGCACCTTGGGATCAATATAGTTACACCAAATCTATTTCTGGAATCATGGGCCCAGTCTTGGCGGAGACCAGCTTCAAATGTGGCTAGTGTACATAGTCAAATGCTTTCTCAGCATGAGCAAGAGTAAGAGCTCTGGGACTAGGGAGCAATGAGTGTTGTCTACGAGCTGAGCGACCTATCCATGACGGTATCTGTTACTAGATTGAAGTCACCAACTTTTAGCACATCTGTATTTGGTGATGTCCTTGCTCTACTCAGGGCATCCAGGTGAAATGACTCCTGGTGATCGGGACATAAACTGTGGCCACTGTGAACGTGTAAGTATGTATGAAAATGCGAAGCATAAGCTTTCTGCCGGATAGCTCTGCTTGTACCTGTAGCATGTGGCCAGGGAAGTTAGTGGCCAATAGAAACGCAACTCCAGCTCTCTTCTGGGAGACTGAGGAGAAAAACTGATGATCAAAGCAGTGGGAATGTAATCAATGCCAGTCTCCCTACAGAACGTGGGTCCCTTGGATAAGGCAGTGTCACACCTAAAGTCCTTTAGCAAAGAGAGGAGGGATTTGCACTTCACAGTGGAGTTAACGATGAGTACTTTAATCATGTCATGCAACAGGGCACTATGCTCAGCCTAAAGGTAGGAGTGGGTATATCTAGAAGTAAGTGCGGTAGGTTCGTCCCTATTGTAGTTTGAGGAGTGCATTGATGCTGGTGGGCGTGCCTGGCAAGAGGGAGTGTAGGGGGTTGGCATGTGAGAGGTAGAACAACAAGATCAAAACAAAAGTGTTCACACTCCTAGGAATCAACAGTCTCATACAGCGAGGGTTCATGTCCATGGAAATTTGGCATCTCGATGGCAATTTGGTATCAACGTGCAATAGAGGGGAGTGCGAGCCCCGCCACACAGTGATGTTGCAATTATTCAGCGGCGGACCCACTTTGGTACCTAGTATGTGGTTTAGATTCAGCGCTGTGCCAGGAGATATGAAAGCAACATCTTGTGGAGGAGGTACTGAATGGGAGGTCAGTCAATTTCAGTGTCTGAATGACTCTTCTGTCACTGAAGTTATCGCAGGAGCGCCGCCCGCTTCTTATGGCTTTCTGATGCGGAAGGTTCCACAATAAACTTCTTTGTGTAGCATGGGAGTGTACCCTCAGATTGGTAGTGGAGCAAGTTGGTGGCTGGGTCTTAGGCTTGTGTGTCTTTGTCTGGCATAGTCCCAAAGTCTAGGATCGCATGTGCCGCCTCAAGGGTTCGAATAGCATTAATCTCATTGTTCTAGGCGAATATGAGGCGGAAAAGGTGGTCCCATTTGTAGCAAATCCCTTCTTCATGCTGAAAGGTCATGGCTGGTTGGGGAGGGCCCTGTGTCACTGAAGTTAGCTGGGAAATATCTTGGAAGATTCCGACCTTTGTGCCTTCAAAATTAATTGCAGGGGTATCCTGGATGACCGACATGATGATTTCCTTCTGTCGGTACAAGTGGAGATACATGAGTGTATCTTTAGGAATGGCAGGGGTCTTTGCAGGTCTACCCACTTTTTGAGCGTAGTCTAGTGCAGTGTCTTTGTCCTTCAGCTCCGGGGCCACTTGCCAAACAATTGCACTACATATTTCTCCAGCTTCACCGAGTCTGCTTGCAATGGTGCACCCCTCATACGAATGTTGGAGTGACACAATCTATTTTCTAGATCTTCTAGGCAATAGTATAGTGTTCCTATCTTGTACTACCTGCCACTCTCTTCAGTGTCCATTTAGTTCCTCTTCGCTCTGATCTCCAGATCTTTCCAGCATGTTGAGTATCTTTCCCAGCTCCCTACGCAATTCAATTGCATCAGCCACTATATCTCATTTTACGGCTGCAATATCGTCTCTCAGAGTGCTGATGAGCTGTTCCAGGAACATGCGGGTCACAGGTTCTTCCATCAGTGAGGTTTCTGTTTCTAGTGCTGCCTCCTGGGGAGAGGTGTTAGGCGGGGTATCTGACGGGTGCACTGGCTTCTTGACAGAGGATTTGCTCAACATGTCCTTGATGTTGGTGTCTTTTTTTTTTTTTTGGAGTGGGTTGCGGCAATTTGTGTGATGGAGTGCGCCTGTCTTGCAGCAGCAAATTCTCTCACAGTCTAGTGTTGCGTAAGTAGGGACCCCCGATTATTGTCAGAGTTCAGGTGTTATGGACGGAGTCTGGTGGGCAGTTATGCACAGAACAGTAGGGTCTCTACATGGGGAGTCCTATGCAGGCACTGGGGTGCCACCTCCTCCCAGGGAACTTTTAATCACTATTGGGTTGGCAGGTGCCAAGCGCTATATTCTACGCCTCAGGACCTCTCGCTCAGTTTGTGTGGCACCGGCTTCCGTTTGTGTAGTTCTCAATGACGCAGTATGTTGTGGCAGTCACTTTAGAGGTGGTGCCGATAAAGGGCCTGTAGCTAAGCCGGACGAGTGTTGGGGTGCTCTCCGTACCTCACTCCACTGATCAAGGTATTGTTGCTCACAAGACGCCCCTCTCCTTGGTCTCTGCTCTGCACATGAATCGAGTATCTAATCTCATTAGCTGCGCACGGAATGCCTTTGGCAGCCAGTATCGTGCTGGGGCCTAGCGTAGCTTCATTTTCCTTGCACTGACAGCAGTCGGCTCCCCCTCAGCAGCGCGCACTTACTCCTTCAAGGTTGGAGGCTCAGGTCGATGTTCTGAGCCCACCTGGACTTGCCTGGTGCGCTCTAGCAGCTCCAAGGAGGTGGTGCTCAGGACTCGGCATGCTCCAAGTACTGTGGAGCGGCTGCCATTTTTCGGCGTTGGGGTCGGACCGTCACAGCACTGCACAGTCTCTGCTGTCTCCATTCTGCAGCGGTGCCACCAACATGAACAGTGCAGCTATTGCTCACAGGTCTCCTGGGGCTGCCCAGAGATATAACTGCCCGGGAGCGCCACAAGTGGTGGTACTTCTACGGTGTGCAGTGGAGCTCCTTGATAAAGCGGTTACCGTGCCACCATCTTGGCCACCCCCCTCACCCCCCGGCCATACTGGATTTTAGAAATAGATGACCATAACTGCTTTAACCCACATTTGATTGCAGAAGTATGCTCTGATTGTTTTGTCCTGCTTTGGGTTTCAGAAAACTACTCCGATTACTTTACCCACTCCTGAATTTCTGAATTATATTATTTTGATTACTTTACCTTGAATTTGATTGCAGAAGGAAATAGCTTACCCCTGATGGGTCAAAAAAAGGTACAATTACATTACTTTTGTTTATCTTGCCATCCATTTCAATTATAAGAATTGATTGTTTTTATTATTTCACCATGCCTTTACATTAAAGAAGACATCCCCCTGATTACTTTACACTGCAATGGGCTATAGAATGAAATTACTTTTGTTCAGCTAAACTGCATTTAATTGCTCTAAAATAATGTTAATAATGTATTTACTAATAGTTCCAATTACAGAAGATTACACTGATGACTTCATTCTGCGTCTTCAAATTACAGAATGGAATTGTGCTGAATGCTGCATTAGAAAATGGTACTTTATTCTGATTACTAATATGCATTAGATTCCAGAAGCTAATTGCTTTATACCATATTAGAATTAGTAAAAATATTGTTTTGATCACTTTGCCCGCTTATAACTGAATTATGTAAGGAAATACCTTCAATGATGCTATTGTTCATTAGATCACATGAGGAAATAACTCAGGCTACTTTACCTATGAAGATAATGGCAAGAACATACCAGGGAATACTCCGTGCCAGTTGTCTCCCCCACATCACACTTAATAAATTCCCATGTGCCTGAATCTATCCAGTCCATGCCAAATTAATAATAAGCTCCCCTACTCCATTAGTTAGATCCAGCCTATGAATGAGGTAAAATAGACCTTGGCAATCATCCCAAGGTACCATATTATCTTTGAACATAAAACACATGCACTAAAGACTACAACATCTAATACGACTTTATTAAGTATTAATCTTGCTTCCTTTAACAGGATGAGCAATATTGTCTAATTTCCACCTAGGTTTTCAAGATCAGTTGACAATTTCGGGACTCAGCAGTATATGGGAGTGTGGGTGTGCCGTTGCCTCTTCCCATACTCACCAAGGTCACTCCCTTGCCCGCTGTCTTCTATCACCCATTCAGTTGTGTTTGTGGCGATCTGCACTGCCTTCATTGACCTTCTTTGGTGTTATGAGAAATTAAATTTGCAGTTGTACTGTTGTTGAGAGCATACTCCCAGGTAATAGCAGAAGGCATGCTACTGCCAATTGCACTGTACTCTGCCATGTCACTTGAAAGACTATCTGCATCGCTGTTGACTGTGTGCGCCCTTTTAACAAGGAAGCTGAGCCTGATTGTGGGGGAGGATGCTGTTTCATATGGCAGCTAACAGTCTTGGGTTTGTGGACTGAAAACATCATGTTGTTTTTCATGGAAACCATAGATTGCACTGTCTCTGTATGAGCAAGTTGTATATACGCTTTGCCTAGCACCCTCGTTGCCCTAGTGAAACAGACAGCATCTCTTCATGTTTGGTGCACATATTTGGACTTAACCTGCAACAAGAATTTGCAATGAAATGCAATGAGTATCTTATTTGCTTCAGTTAGAGCATAACTGGACGTTTCTTTTCACATAAATTGATCAACCCTGCCTCATAATTTGGTCTTTTCCTGCCACATAATTCCAGTGGCCCTGCATATAACTAAAACATTTCCATTTACCTTCTTCCTCTGTCTGCAGCCAAAAATTAAAAAGTTGCCATTTAGCATCCTAATTTAAATCTGCCATGCTAATTCCAATAGAAAAACACTTTCACCACCACGCCATCAGAGTTGCTGGCTGGCTAACACAATTCCCAAACAAAGATAGCCACTGATGAATAATGAGAGAAATAAACTAGAAGGGTCACCCAAACATATCAATAGTGTTCAAACAGTCACAGTGTAATAAGGATGTTAAGTTGGCCAGAATCATGGTCATAATTGTGATAAGGGGAGATTAATAAAACATATACAATTATAATATAAACCCAATATAAACCTTTATCAGAAATACATGTTTGGCATTCGACTGTAATGCCCAGTACAGCCCCTAGAGGACACCACAATGAAAATAGCATTTGTAAGAAACATGGTCATGTTACCATATTATTAGCCCCCAGAGGTCATAACCACATGAGAAGAAAATGACTGAAATTATTGCAGTGTAACCATATATTTAGCCCCTGGAGGGCGTAGTGCATTACCCATGTTCAGGGCTAGCAGGCCTACTGCAATAATATTACAAACAGGACCCTTAAAACCCAAACTACTCTGAGCTGTAAAACTAAAGTTCCAGCCATGAGAAAGGTTAAAAAGACACTGAATGAAGGGAGGGGTTATTTTTTGGGCGTCCCCACTAACCTAGCGTGGGGACCCTGAAATGGTATGGACAGAAAAGAGCAGGTTGTCATGAACATTTTAAATGTGGGTTAATTGTCCTGGGACCACCACTGGCTGAGTTATGAGCAAAAACATTTGGTAAAAGAATACCCAGCAAAGCATTATGGGAGGCAGAGTGCAGCAAATATTCAAGCATGTTGACTATAATGCTAGAACAGTCCCCAGAGAACACCACAACAGTAAAAATATAATTTGTAAGAAACATTGTCATAGAACCATTAGCCCCTGGAGGGCATAACCACATGAAAATAGAATGGCACAAAGTAATGTAGTGCAACCATACAATTAGCCCCTAGAGGACGTAGTGCCTTACACATTTTCAGACCTAGCAGGCCTACTACAAAACTAAGGTCCTTAGAACACAGACTACTTCAAGCTGTACAACTAAAGTGCCAGCCATAGGGGAGCTTAAAAAGGACTGAATGGTAGGAGTTATTATTTTGGGGTCCCAATTAACCTAGTTTGGGGACCCATAGATGACTTCAACAGAAGAAGTGCATCATTCTGAACGTTTTGGTGTTAGTTTCATTGTCCTAGGACCAACCCAGGCTGAGTTATGGGCAAAAATGTTTTGAAAATGAATGCTTGTAAAGCATTATGGGTCGAGTTTTTCCGAGTGCAGTAAATATTGTAGTATTGACTCTCCTGCTGTGCTGGGAGAGCAGCTTTGCGGATTTATTACTGTGTTTTTAGTAAAGCATTTATCAATTATAAGTGTTTTTGGGAAAGCTATGGAGCGGGAAGGGGGGAGACAAATTAAATTACTCTGATTAGGCAACAGTGTGAACAATGTCGCCGATGGGAGTTTCTGCTGTTGGCGCTGTGAACGCTGAGTGCCATGGCTGCCATTCAGCACAAAGGGGAGAGACAAAAGAAAAAAATAGTTCACCCTTGCTGAAGTATATTGGCAATCGTGCAATAATCCATGTAACTGGGTCTGTTTGCAAGATGGTAACAAAACCGTCTCAAGGTGGGGCAAACGTAAAGCAATTACCAATGACATCAAGGGAGTTTTGAAAGGCAAGCCCACGAATGAGTTAAAGTGATGGGCATACGGCGGCTGTGGTTAAAATCCCACAATATTTACAACCGGTCAAAGCGCTTGCCCACTCGACCTAAAAATGTCGTAGTCAGTGACCACAAAGCATCTCTCATTGTTTCCCTTGCGTTCATTTATCTGCCTGATCAACTGACCTTTGAATTGATACTTGGCCTGTTTCCTGGGTTCCATTGATTAACTTGTTCTGCTAGCACTGGTTGTTTTTACTCTTGGATTACATTTCCTGTATATTCTTTACTTCATATCGACAACTTCCTTGCAAAGATCATCTGTGTCAAACATTTGTGGGCCCTTGCATTAGATGACAGTGTTACTCCGTATGGTATTATTTTAAATTCTTTTTATGTTTGTGTCCAGCAAAAACGGTTTACCTCTGTCTTTGTGCAGACTTTGCGCAACACTTTGTCCTGTTTTGATATTATCCTTCCATTTCTTCCTTTCTTAAGCAGTCTTGCTAATGATTGCTTCTACCTTATTCATTAAGAATCAAAACTGAGGGTGGAGCTTTCTATCAGTTGTTACAGATGAGTTGAAATAATCATAATTTCTGCTCCGACATTCAGTAGGACAATATCGGTGATCTTAACCTGGATTTACAATAGATTTTCTTTGGGTCATTTTTTTCCATGCAAGAAATCCCAGAGGCAGTAGCACATGCTGAAGATATTTTCTGGGCACTGAGATATAGAAAAGGTCTTGAAAAGTCACTAGCCAGGTACATAGACTCTAATGGTTTAAACTGACTGAGTAATTTCATACTTCCCCAAACCTCAGCCTTGAATTGAGGCAGTTTTACAGCTGCTTTCAGAGCTGCCACTCAGCTCATCAACGAAGAGATTCAGTTTTCAGGTTATCCTTTTAGCTCTAGTCAAGAAAGAATACGTTGACCCCCTATAAGTTGCTGGATATCATTAGTTGTTTGATATTGTAATTGTTACCAAAAGTATTGCGACTGGAAGGCCTAGAACACAGATTATACTAAACAAATATCCTTGAAGGTTCACGATCTGGATACATACCATAGCAAAAGACACCTATATAAAAGTCTAAATCCACAGCAGAGGAGAGTCCACTACTTTAACCATAGGAAAATCAGTCATGATATGACATGGAAACCCTGTCTGACCTATGTACCATTAGCTGAACATCTTGAAATGAAAATACACACAATTGTTGAAATGAAGATACACACAAATGTGACTATGATGAAGTGGAGGATTAAGCGCCAATAAGGGAAGAGCACTAGGATGAATCACCATCAGAATACCTCGGGTCATACCCAATTACGCTCTCACAGACTGATCAGATTGGTACTGTATAATGCATTGATACAGAAAGAGCCCACTTTTATGTAGTTATAGGAAAGACACACACTGTTTACACCAGTTAGCAGTCATGTTACTGATCCCACTCCTGAGTCCCATCTCAATTTCTTCATTGTATAATTAGAAACATCCAACTATATGGCTTTACTATTATCCTTCATACAAAGCAGAAGACAAGACTCACATTTCGAGTGCTAAAGGCATCCCTAACCCTTATAAGACTTAAATCCTCTGTTCATTCGTTTGTGGTCAGTGAGGTCCATTCATTTTTCACTTTAAAAAAGAAATGAAGAAAATGCCAAATTCTACTTCAGTACATTATCAGTAAAACATTTACACCAATTAGTGACGTATATCAGTGGTAAATTATCAATGGAAACCTCAATTTTAAATAGCACAATTAGTGATTTAAAAACAAATCTATTAATCGATATCACACTTTACAGCCCATTCTTTATCATGAAACACAGCATGCTCTCAGTTTCTCCATGCAAACCTCTTCTCACATTCAGTAGAAGTTTGCTTGCAAAATACTGTTATTATAATTGGACAAACTTGTGATAATCGGTTTTGATATTGACATTCATTGTCTAGACAACACTCCTAGATTATTTCTCTTATTTCCGTAATCACCAGCACTGCCTTCCAAGAGCTGTTTAGCCCCCACTCCCTTAAATCTCTTGGCCAAACTTAAGTTATCTTACTTTGCTGACAACTCTATCAATGCTGATAAAGAAATTGCTACCTCCCAAGGATAGCAATCCCTCAAAGTGTCAGTTTGCTGCTTCCGCAAAATGTATTTTCCTCATCATTAAAAACGGCCCTAGTTGCTTAAAGAGAGGCCAGCTCCATATCTCCTTCAGATTTCTCCAAAGATAGACCGGTTAAAAAATGATTGCCTTGGAAAAGTCTGTTACATTACAGCAACTCTCATTGTATCAGACAAGTGTCAAAGATGCACCAGAGAGTCTGCATTCCTGCAGCTTTGAGCATGCTTTGCTTTCTCTAGGTTATGAAAGTGCCTGCTTATCTGAATTTATAAATCTTTGAACCAACCTACTTGTGTGCGAATAAGTGGACTTCATTTCAGAAAGATCTTAGGGCCATATGTACAAAGACATTTTCCCATAGACATAGAATGGGTAAAATCCTTTGATGCATCTGGCCCTTAATTAGGACAGAGATGTCTGTCCTGTTCTTCTTCTCAGCCTCCTATTCAACAGCATGACCCTAGGCAGTATCCTCTCACCAATGCTTTTCGAATCCAAGAAGTTCTAGAATCCAGTATTCAGTGGCTAGAGTAAGACTTCTTCCATCCAATTCATGAGAAAGGTGGTTCGAGTTTTTACGTCATCCAAGATTGATTTGTGCACTGGGATGGCCCCTGTACATCGCTGCATAAGATGAAAAGTCCTTTATCAGCCATAGATCAGTGTGGAGACAAATTACAAAGTAAGGAAAAAAAGAAGGACTTTCAAAAACACACACCCTATTCTTGGCTTGGCATGAAAGAAGGAATTCAGCGATCGATCAATGACAGTGCACATCCTGTAGAAATTATTAGCTGACTGAGCTCCTAACAGGTAACTAGCAAACCAAGTAAACACTAGTATTGTTTGTTGGTCCCACTCATGACAAAGACTGTCTATAAAGAAATTTCGACCGGGTCGAAATACATTGATTGGAAGAAGAAGAAGAGATTATAGGTGTAGTGAAATTGTAGAATTACACGGAATGTATTACACAAAAATGTCCACAGAAACTCACTCCATTAGTGTACCCCTCTAGAGCAATTCAAGAATAAGGTATCATTCTCCATAGCAAGCTTTAACGAAGTGGAAATTGTTCTTTCACGTGCCTATTTAAGGACCGCAGCCATTGTTTTCAGCATAGAAAATGCTGATCCACTGAAATAAAAAAATGAAACAAATTAAAGTAAATGCCTATGAATTCATGGCTTGGTTACTTAGCAAGATGACTAATGTGCTACAAGAGTGGTTGTTACAGAGGTGAAGGTTAGCATAAATGGACAGATATTACTATTGAGTAAAACGACAAATTCATACTTTTTTATAAAAAGTTTTCTATGGAAGAACCCAAAAAATTCAGAGAGCAGTATACAATAAAAAGAAAACATGCATACATGACAAATGAAAGAATCAGTGTGTGACCTAACAAATGCAAGATTTTTCCTAATATAACCATTGTGAACACAAGATGAGTTGCATGTCCCAATTTAACACAAACGAAATGGTGTAGTCTGTTACATTTGGGGAAAGGGGGCCCTTTGTACTCCTTATAACTTATTGGCCTTCCCATATAACTTACTGGCCTTCCGACTGTTGATTGCGAAGATGGCATAAGCGTTACTATTTTGACTTTACTTTAAAATTTATTAGCAGTCACACTTTGACCATCCCTACTTTGTGTGCAAGCCCTTCCTGGTCGTGCAATGCTAACCATTCCAACCATGCTTTCTCCATTTTTAGGCTATGCCTTGAACAAATGAATGAATGAATGAAAAGATTTATAAAGTTGAACAGCAGATCCAAAAGAGCATCCTGCCGCTACAGAACAAAGGTACATTCGCACAACTGACAAGCTAGAGAACAGAAAAACAACCAGGTTTTCACCAGTTTACTAAATTACATCTCATTGCTGGTATGGCATAGTACAGGTGGTAAGTTATTCCAGGCCTTAGCTGTCAGAAAGGAAAAGTAACAACTCCCTTCCGCGTTCGTCCAGGCCCAAGAATTTCTTAAGTAAGTGTTGTAGAGCAGAACACTTGTCAGGAACTGATCAAATATGTGGATAGAAGGATAACAGATAAATCTTTATCAAACTTCACGTCCAAGTTCTAGTGTTTTTTGAAGGTCGACAAGGAGTGGCCAAACCTGCCTGTCACAATTCTTTGGACCAAACCTTTTTTGTACTCCCACAAGCAAGACCCTTCCCGAATTGCGTTGTAGGTTACTCAATTTCACCCAGTCTGTAACACTGAGAAGACACACTTTAAAGGTTTCTCGTGTGGAAGCAGGGTCTTTGCGTATTGGAAAAAACACAGCTTTGTGTTGTCCACAGAAGAGAAAGGACTGGACCAGAGGATTGAATCAGTGAGGCCCGATGGGTCATATACACATTAATCAGTGTAGAGCTACATGAGGAGCCCTGAAGCACCCCATTTTTTTGCTCCTCGATGTAAAAGTGAAGACCTCCATTGCAAATAAATGACTGTAGCCATCGTAATGCTGCCCTACCAAAGGCCACATCTGTTGGCCGTTGTAGGGGTGTAGACATACCATATTGAATGTCGCCGATTAGGTTGAAAGACTTGAGGCGTTCTGACCCTGGCCCAGTGAGATTTTAATGGATATCGACACTGCCAACAGATCTGTTTCCGTACTGTGTAGGGATCTGACGACCGACTGAGTCGGGTGCAGGAAACTGTGCTGTTCCAAGTATTCAGATAGCCGAGTATTGAGGAGTGTCTCCAGCATCTTTGATGCGGAAGGAGGACAAGAACTAGGCCTGCACTTCGATTGGACGGTGGGATCCGCAGAGGGTTTCTTTACGGAGACACAAACTTCACTTCGAGACGGAGGGGGTTGAAGCTTTGTCAAGGGACGTGTTAAATACAGTGCTGGAGAATGACATCAAGGGCATTAGCCGGCACAGAGGAGTGCACGGATCACGAATGGATCCGGATTTACACCAAGGAATGGCGTGCGCGGACCCCTCTAATGTGAGATCTTTACACCCGACGAGGGGGCGTCCCTTTCCTGGGGAAGGCGCCGGTGACAGTTTCCCCTTTAGTATCTTCCTTCATCTAGAGTTGATCCGCTGCTGAGTTTAAATGACCCGGAGGGCCGATTTGAGCCGCAGGGGGATGCCGAGCGCACTGCTGGCTGTCACCCGCGCTGGCCCGGCCTCTGCCTTGGTAAAACGTCCGGCGACTTACCACACAGGGATTTCTCTAGTTCTTGTTGGGCCCGTTGTTGCCGCATTTCCCACTCTGCACAGACCTCTAGTGCTACATCTGAAGACATAGATTCCGTCGTACACATGGACAGTATATGACCCCCCCCCCCCCCTTTGATCAAAGGGATCGATTTAGATAGACGTTAGTTGTTCATAAAAGTGTAGTGAATACCATCGCTCGTGGTGTATTGCCAATATGTCGGTGTTAACCTGATTTACATTTCTTCTCGTTCTCTGCTCACTCAGGAACGCCCACTTTTACATATTTACAAGGAGCATAGGCCTACTTTGCACATGTACACCACATCTCTTCATGCGTAGTGTGGCGCTGTGAGTTGCAAGGCGTTGTTCTTGCATGCGTGCTTCAATCTATGATTTCTTTATTTCCTGGAGCACGCCCCCACGTGGGCCGGATTCGCGCTTTTTGAATTCGTCCATACGGTTTTACCTGAAATCCCAGCTACGTTTTAGGGCGATGAAGAAACAATTCTTAGTTTATCTTACATTTGTTTCCGTGTCATTGCAGTAATGTTATGCTTTTGTCGGGGCAAATTATACACGTTTACGTTACAAACGATTGTTAACTTGAAAGTAAAGAGCGAAGATGGCCTCGACTGGCGTGATAGCACAGCTCGATAGCGCACCGTGACTTTTTACCAATTCTTTAACATTTGTGCTTTGGTTAAACCCAGAGAAGTAACCTCTCTCACATAATACTGTTAGCTGTTTGGTGTGTCACTCCGCCTGCTGGGAAGTGCTTCGGGTGTAATGTGTGGGGGGATATTTTACAACTGAAAAGCACGCTCAATCATCTCGATGCTAGTCACATTCTGTTCTTCATCTCTTTTATGCAGTCTGAAAAATAAGTAAAACACTCCACCCATGTCTACTCGGGACAGTATTAGAAACGAATGACAACCTATAATTTACTTGGAATTTCTGTCCTGCAGATTAATTGCTGTAAATGAAATCGTGGTGGCCCTCACTGTGGGGTCATCTGCAGAGGTG
This sequence comes from Pleurodeles waltl, assembly GCF_031143425.1. Classification (NCBI taxonomy): domain Eukaryota; kingdom Metazoa; phylum Chordata; class Amphibia; order Caudata; family Salamandridae; genus Pleurodeles; species Pleurodeles waltl. Next base: position 1,696,719,385 of record NC_090440.1, read on the forward strand.
TTCAGGAGCCCGCGGGAGGTGTCGCAAACATCTCTAATAATCATTCCTTTCTCGCTGTAGAAGCAAGTGAGAAGGCCTGCCGTGGGCTGTGAGTGGGTGGGATGTAGGGACCGGAAGAAGGATGCAGGCTTACTTTGAGGATAAAAGCAGGCAGCTGGCACAAGAGGACACCGAACCTAACGCCGAACGCTAGTCCCTGTCCAAGAGTGAAGCTGGGAAGGCAGGGTCGGTGTTTTGGGGGGAAGGGGTTTGGACTGTGGCCGCCGTATTGTGTAAGCTGGCAGTGAGGGGAAGGGACTTGAAAGGGGGTTCTCAAGTAGGTAGGAGAGGAAAGGCTGTGGCAGTGCTGTGGGTCAGGCTGGTGAAGCAGGGGCAGATGCAAGTGTTTGGAAGCAGACATGCCATGAGGGCTGCAATTGCCCTTTTGAGGCAGGCTGAGGAGGAGCGGTGGCACCAGTGTGGAGCGGTCAGCGGGGCAGGAGCCGCCACTGCAGTCTGGAAGGGGGCAGATGCTGAAGTATCAACAATCTTTTGGAAGTAGAAGGGCTGTGACAGATCTGCAAAGGGCAAGTCGGGAAGGGCCTATGGCTGTGAAGAAGCTGTGACGGGTTCAGAAGCAGGCAGCTGCATAGGCCTTGACTTGTTGCTGCTCTCTGGGGCTTCAGAATCGATTAAGTAGCAGGATCTAGGTAGCCTCACTTGCACCCCAACACATGCCCAAAAGGTGCTATAAAATGCGTCTCTTGTCCTTCGCTTGCTCCGCCTGGCTGACATGACTGATAAAAAGCAGAAAGCATATGAGCACTACAGCGCTGCTTGATGATGCTCTGAGACAGTTTCTTCTTAAGTGTTGGTTAATGAACCAGAATGATGATGAGGCTCAAGAATTTAAATTCTGTGCACGAAGAGCACAGCTTTTGCACTTTGTGAAGTTGCATGGTTTGTGTGCAACTCATAACATTGCACAAACCTCACCCATCCCTAGGCATTGAATCAGTCACCACATGACAAACATCTCCGATGTTATGCTGAGACCTTTTTTCATTTTATTTACATATTGCAAGTAACAAATCCGAGGGCAGGGATCTTATCAAGAAAATGGAAATGTAAAAATCACTGTAGCTTTCAAACAGCACACTTTTCTAACATTTTATGTTTTGGTTAAAACCATTTATAAAGGTACCCATTTTTTCACCCATTTTATCAGGACAAAATTATTAAGGCAAAGTAAATTACAGATATATGTTTCTGACTGATTCACCCACATCAGTATCCAGTCCAGTTTCCTCAGTTACTTTTTGTGCACAAATGGATATGGCAGTTCCAAGGCAATTACATTTTTAGGTCTCTTTGGAGACCTTGCGTGCGCTGTTGCTTGCAATTCATTTTGCCAGCTTTCAGTGGCTTAAAACCCACCCACTGCTTACCATCGGTTGGCTAAATCGTTACTCATTTCCTTGCTTCTCATTGCCTAGCGCATGTCGGCTTCTTGTCCTGTTTGTGTGTTTATCCCTCCCCTGCAGCATGTTCAGAGTACTTGTGTCCTTCCATTGCCCACGCTTTCGTAGCTATTTTTTTTTCATTTTAGTTGAAGCACTCCATTAGATTGCATGTGTTTGCAGGCAGTCTTCCTCATGCGCTCCTTTACCTGTTGTTGCTTGCCCCCTCCCACCCTCTCCTTGTTGTTGCTTGTCCCCTCACACCTTCCACATTGTTGCTTGTCCCCTCACACCTTCCACATTGTTGCTTGTCCCCTCCAACCGCCGCCCCTTTCCATGTTGTTGCTTGCCTCCCTTCCGCCCTTTCCATGTTTTACTTGCCCCCCCCCCTTTTTCCATGCTGTTGCTTGCACCCAGCTCCAACCCTTTGCTAGCCCCTTTTGTTCTGCTCCATCCAGTAGCTGGACCCCTCCCCCAACCCTGCATTGCTTGCCCCCTCCTACCCCATCCCTCATTGCTTGCCCCCTCCTGCCCAATTCCTTAATATGGCTTGCCCCCTCCTACCCTGTCCCACTTTGTTGATTGGCTCATTCCACCCTCTTGTCAGAAACAATGAGCTTTAGCAAAGCCGGTAGGTCTCGCATGTGTGTCCTCTTGGCTTTGTCAATGTTTTTAGCCAATTTGGCACATCAGCATGGCTGAAAGTTTAAAAGAAAAATAATAATAATAATAAGCACTACGAGGTGGCCAGCTCTGCCTTTTTTTAATGGCTTGCTGGAGGGCGGGCAGGAGGCCTCTAAACCCTCCATGTTGCAAGCCATCCAAGATGAATCCAGCCCTACCCTATGTCCAGCAGTTTAAAAAAAAAAAAAAAGTGCCGTGATGCAGCCAGCGCTGCAAAACATGGCTAAAAACGTTGACAAAGCCAGTAGCTCACATAAGCGTGACCTATTGGCTTTGCCAGTGGTTGTTCTGCAATAGGAATGCACAGATTTAACTTCTGTGAGTTTACCTTTTATGGCCTTTCTCAGAATGAGCTTTAACAGTTCTGGTTTCTGTACTGCATATAGGTGATGTATGGATTCGGAAGACATCTCTGTACGTTAGTGCTTTTTCACGATTATGGTCGTGATTACGATGCCTATTACGGTAAAACGTTATGCCTGGTGTTTGAGGGGGAAAGTGTTCATTTCGGTATTTTGATAAGGTTTAGGATACGTCCAAATAAATATACTCCCTTGGGCTCAAAACGGGCCAGTCCCATACTTTGAGGGATACTCCCAATCCTCTGAGGCGAGTCATTCGCAGTGGCAAATTATAACATGCTTGTCTGTCATTCCGTCGGGATTGTGAGAACACTACGGTCTCGCAAGGGACTGTCGCGATAAGAATGGTTTAAAGTGATTTGAGGTGTTTGGGTTACGGATAAAGAACACAAATGCCCTAGCCGCCTTCACTGTGGCCGTGCATTAAGTGGGAGAAGGATAGAGGGAGGGGGTTACCACGAGTGATCAGAGCACTGACTGCCCGGTCAGCCGGTTACAGGGAGCCTCTGATCCATGGGTTATTGCCCTGGAAAGGAGGCACTACATTGCTCGATGTTTGGTTTACTGTTGTTGAATTTTCTCCACGTACTGTTTCGTTCCCAGGAGTTTCCAAGGGAGGGGGCTCTGGTGATGTTATGAATTCCTTGTTTTATCCTAGTACTTAACTGCCCAGGGATTATCCTAATTTCCAAGTTTCGGAGTCGGGGCGGTTGTGGATGAAGACTCTCAGACAGCGATCAGTCTGCTACCCAGGCCCGTGCACTGTTCTTTTCCATGCTTCGGTGTTGTGCAGTGAAGCTCTCGAAACTGTGACCCGTCAGGCTCTGGGGGCAGTGGTGGGGTTAGGTGCCGCAGTTGTAGACATTCGGGACATACAGGCGTGACACTCTTGTTGGTGTAAAAGGTCATTTATTAGAACAGGTTTTAAACATCATTACTCAAAACTTAACTATATTTCCTTTAACAGACTTCAACTTAAACAATTCCTTTCCTTTATTTCCTCCTTAAAAATATCTCCCTTCAATTTCCCTACCATATCTACTCCCCTACTCTTCCCATGCCTTCCCTGCCTGTAGCCTACCCCTCCCCGCTCTGATCCTTCAAATCCTTGTTTTTCCCCCTGGAAGGGTGGACAAACCCGCACCTGGCTCTCCACCCTCCCCCATCTCCTGCCATCCCTTCAAAATTCACCTGTCCTAAATGACTATTAACCGCCCCTACTTGCCCTTTCCTTCCTACCTACGATTTCCCCCTCCTCTCTTCCTAAGCTGGGTGGGTGGGTGGTCCTAGTTATAAACTCCTTCCTACCCTATGTCGGCACGGTGAAGAGGCCGACCCCACCCTCCACCCCCCTTATATACCCTTTCCTAAAACCCACCCCCACCTAACTTCCTACCAATGAGGCGCCTTGCGCTCCACTTCCTTTCCCGAAAATGCCCGCGGAGAGACTAGACTGCGTCTCTTCCTCTCCGCGGGCCCCTCCATCCGGACATACAGGCGTGACACTCTTGTTGGTGTAAAAGGTCATTTATTAGAACAGGTTTTAAACATCATTACTCAAAACTTAACTATATTTCCTTTAACAGACTTCAACTTAAACAATTCCTTTCCTTTATTTCCTCCTTAAAAATATCTCCCTTCAATTTCCCTACCATATCTACTCCCCTACTCTTCCCATGCCTTCCCTGCCTGTAGCCTACCCCTCCCCGCTCTGATCCTTCAAATCCTTGTTTTTCCCCCTGGAAGGGTGGACAAACCCGCACCTGGCTCTCCACCCTCCCCCATCTCCTGCCAACCAGGGAAACCCGTGAGGCGTTTCTCTGCCCCACCCTCTCTTATTCCTTAGTACACAAATTTGTACCCCATGCGCCTTCTAACATCAATCTCAATTCCGTAATATAATAAACATTGCCCAGTTGTGATAAATGCACCCCATCATCACGAAACAACTCTTTTTCTTGTTCTTTTATGTCCCCGTGCCTCAGCACTTTGATCCCCTGTGCCCAGCAGAAAACTCTCATAGCTCTGTTCAATTTTTTCCGAGCCCGCTCTATGGCTCCGTGATTGATAGCCCCTCTCCAAGCCCTTCTCGGCACAAATTCCGTCCAGATAAAGCATGTACCACATAGTTTGTGTTTAAAAATTCCAGATCCCTCTGCATCATTTGAATCAAGGTGAGCCCCGATAGCTTCACCAGATCATTCTCCCCCAAATGTATCAATAACAAATCTGGACACCCCCAATGCGGCAAGTTACTCGTAATAAATGGAAGCAGGCTCCCCCACCTCATACCACTCTTGCCCCACCAGCGCACTTCATGGTTTCTGCTGGGCAGTCCCAATGATCTGCCGTACACTTGTTTCTCTGCGAATTTCGCCGCCCAATGTACAAACGAGTGGCCGACCAACCATGTCGTCATTTTTCCTTTCTCTGGCCCCGCCACGCAACCTATAAAGAAAAAACATTGTAACAAACTGCCTGGATATGCAAACCCCCCCCCCCCCCCTCCCCCCCCTCGCTCCCCTAACTTTCTTCTTCTGTCTGTGCCGTATTCTTCACGGCCTAACATATCTTTCGCAGCACCTCGACTGCCATCTCCCTATGGCCTTAATCTTAGCCCAATCCCATCCCAAGTGTGCCGCCTCCGTTGCCGCGCCGATCCTAAAAGAGTGCGTTCCTCAAACGGGCAAGCTAAAACCACACCCCCTTTCCTCAACCATATTCATTTGCCTTTTCCCAGTTGGTCAGTTTCTGACCGTCTTAACCACATCCCCAACCTATCTCTATGCACATATACCTCTTTTCTCCTTACTCCGATTTCTTTTCCCACCCCCAACAACTCTGATACTCTAAAGGCGCCAAAAAACATCCACAACATACATAACCTAAACAAACCCACCTCATATTCGTCCCTACAACAAACTGGTAACACCTGTAACATCTCTACCAACATTTCAAACGTGATGGGCTCCCTGGCTGGCTTGTCTCCGCTCACTCTAACTTTGCTCCATCCCTTCAGCATTTTTGCCCAATAAGTCATTACGCGCTGGGTCATAGCCGAAAAACAATTTGCCATAGAAGGACACACCAGTCAATTTCCCCCCAATGGTAGCTGGGGATAAACCCTCCCCGATCAAGAAAAGCACGAAACGTCTAGTTCTGGCTTCCAGCATTGGCAGGCTTTGTGCCCAGAAATTGCCCCAAAATCGTTCAAAAGATTGAAATTCCAACCATGCCATTCTGTAATTATGCCGTGTAGATACTGCTAATGACATCTCCACCAGCCCCGTGATGATCAAGCCGGGACCACAGTCTTGTTCCGATCCGCTCCCGGTGCCAGTTCGCGGAAACGTTGCCACTGTGAACGAGATAGTGAGTCTGCAATCTCGTTGTAAATCCCCGGTATATGTGCAGCTTTGAAAATAACATGCAATGACAGGCATAACAGCATGAACTGGCGCAACAGGCGCAAAACTCTGAGGTCCCTTGCTCTCTGTCTATTGACCAATTCTACCACTGCCATATTGTCTATCTGATAAATCACTGTCCTGTTCGCTAATTCTTGACCCCACACTGCCAGTGCCACTAAAAGGGGAAAAAACTCCAAAAACGCAATGCTTCTCCCTTGTTGCATCCAACATGCCGGCCACTTCTCCGCACACCACCTCCCGTCCCAATACAAACCAAAACCTGACGCTCCTGCTGCGTCTGAAAAAATTTGTATTTGCCATACCGTGTCCGACTCTCCAAAAGACATAGGCACTCCATTGAAATGTCTCAGAAAGATCTCCCACACTCTAATGTCTTCTCGTAATGACAATGATACTCGTATCCTGTGGTGCAGAAGCACAGCACCTGACATTGAAAGTCCTAAACGCCTACAAAAGGTCCTACCTCCCCTAACTACCCTGCACGCAAAGTTGAGATAACCTAACAGCCTCTGAGCTGTTCTCAGGTCCATCTTACGCAACGTGCGCACTTCCTCTAGGCAAACCAGCATTTCCTTCACTTTTGCCGCTGGCAACCTGGCGACCAAATTTTGTGTATCCAATTCAATGCCCAAAAAGGTTAGCATCGGCACTGGGCCTTCTGTTTTTTCTGGGGCCAAAGGCACACCTGCCTGTTGTGTCAGATTTCGGAAAGCGTCCAGAGCCCGCCCGCATGCCCCGGATGCCGCTGGCCCTAAAAAATAAGAAATCGTCTAGGTAATGCGTCACCCACCTGTGGCCGCTCGCCCTTACAAAAACCCATTGTAAGAAGGTGCTGAAAGTCTCGAAAAGGGCACATGATATCGAGCAGCCCATGGGCAGCACCCTGTCCACGTATATGTTGCCATCCAGCTGCATGCCCAAGAGGTCAAAATCTGCCGGATGAATAGGGAGCAGTCTAAAAGCTGATTGAATGTCGCATTTTGCCAATTCCGCCATCCTACCGCATTTCAAAACTAACTTTATCGCATCATCAACTGATGCGTAAATTACTTTAGAGTCCTCTTGGGCAATGAAGTCGTTGACCGACGTCCCTTCCGGCCAAGACAGATGATGAATCAGCCGGAATTCGCCCTGTGCTTTCTTGGGTACCACTCCCAAGGGGGATATCATAAGAGTGTCACTTGGCCACCCAAAGAATGGGCCTGCTATTCTGCCTAAAGCTACCTCCTTTGCCAACTTGTCATGCACTATCTGCGGGCGTTCTTTGGCTGACCGCAAATTGTCAGCCCATCTACGTTGCCGAGGGCCTTGGTAACCTATTCTAAATCCTTCTCTAAACCCCCATTCGAGTAGGCGCGCTTGATCCCTGTCTGGGTATCTATGCAACCATGGTAATAGAAATTCCAGTCTAACTGGTGTAGGCCCCTTTTGGCGCAGGAGTGCCATGGCCCCCTCTCCCTCTAGCAGCCCTCCACTGTTCAGCTGGGCTGGACAATGAGAAACATTGGGTGACTGGATGACGGCCCCCGCACTTGGAGCAGTCATGCTTGAATCTGCATTGTGCCCTGGAACAAAAACCTTTATTAAAGTTCCAACAAGCCCCTGCCGTTGTCCCTGATGTCTTGGTAGTATTGCCCGCCCCTCCCTGGGCGGGGCGAGTTTGAAAGGGCTTATACGTCACTGGCAGTCCACTCGCAGTGTGAGTGGACGCCGCTGTCTGCGCGGATGCCATCCATTGCATCCATAATTCGGGGTCCACGTCACCCCACGGTTTCTCCGGATTAACACTTATCCGGGCCCTGAATTCCTCATCATAACTGAGCCATGCAAAACCTCCAAAATGCATCTTTGCCTTCCTAATTATGTCCATGTATTTGAAAAGTGCAATGGCCCTGTCCGGGTACTTCTCACAGTATATGCTGGCAAATATCAAAAAGGCCGATGTCCAGTTATCCATTGTTATCGGCACCCTAGGCCTACGCGCTAGCTCCCATTCCTCCTCCTTGGACCCTTCCTTTGCCTGTATGTCCCTATGTAACAGTTTAAAAACGTCCACATATTCGTGTTTCCATATTTTGTTTTTTGTTTTTTCCGCCACATGCGAGCCCAAAGGCATGGCTAAACCCATGTATGGCAATCTCTTTCTGAGGCCCCCCCCGTCTTTATCCTCCGCCGTCTTTTCTCCCGAAACCTCCTTCCCCGCTGTGGCCGTACCACTCTTGTCTGGGCCCTCTTTGTCCTTGTTCTCGACCGGTGTCTGAATGTCGCTGTCACCTGCCTTTTCCAAAACTGACCCGTCCCCTACCCCAATGGACCTCTTTGTGTTAGCTTCCTTCCTTATGCCACTCCCCTCGTCCCATACTGACCACCAATTCTTACCTCCAGTGGTGTCCGCCAAATTCCTTGGTATTCTTTTTAGGCTTCTGCCTCGCGGCGTACTTTGCCGACCGCCCACAGGGCCTTCCAGCGGAGCTGCCACCTGCAAAACAGACAACGAAGAGGTTGCGCCGCTCTTGCGCCCTCTCCCGCCCCCTTTGTGTACCGTATTCACCTCCCAATCACGTATTTCGCCTTCCTCCCAGTCATCCCTTTCCTCCTCATAGTCTAGTTCAATTTCGTCGTCTCCTTGCCACTGGCCCTTGCGCTGGCCGAAATCCCTAGTATTGTCAGATGTACTCGTACTTGCTTCCCCACCCGCATGACGCGTGCCATCGGGACGGTGTCCATGGTCCCCTGTTGTAGAGAAGGCCGCTGCAGACCCCTCCAGTGCTTCGTGCCAACGCGTTTGGGCCGTAGTGCGCCCAGTTGGCGTATTCCGTCTCTTGCCAACCTCTGCCGCTGACATTGCTGCCCTACTGACCCCATGACCGTCTGCGTCACCGGGTTTCACTGCGCCAACTGCCCCTTCGGCCGCTCGAGCCTCTTGTCTCTGCTCTCCCCTTGCCTGTGGCACCCATACCCAGGTACCCTCTCCCTGCCCCGGTTGTTGTGTCCCCGCCTGTCCCTTGGCCTCTCTAAGCTTTGATGTTAACTCATTGCGTGCCCGTGCCTCGTCCCTGTCCTTACAAATCTGTACCCACCTGGCTTCTGTTTCTGCAACTGCCTTGCGCTGTTCCCTTATTCTAGCCTCCAAATCCCATGTCTCTGCCTGGTCCCAGGCCACCTGCCTGTGCGGGCTCAGATCCCCCCCCGGTCCCCGTTCCCTGCGCTGCCGTGACTTTTCCTCCCTTGGCCTGGCGGGGCGCTGCCTTGGCCCTTCCTGGCCCGCCCCTGTGCCTTCCAGCATATTTACCTCTTTTCTTGGCGGGCGCCCCGAAAAAACCCAAGCTGTGGGCCTCACCACTGCGGTACGACAAATCTAAAGGTGCAAAATCCCCGCTAGGCCCCGGTATGGGTTGCTCTGCCTCCTTGTCAAGGCGGTCATCTTTGTCTTCCCCTGCCTTGGGCCCCTCGCTATCTGCCTGGCCCGCGCCTACTTGCGCGCCTGAGGTTGCTGCCTGCGGAACCTGGGTTTCACCTCCAAACAGCAGCGGGCTCTGAGTCCCTTGGGGGGCCTGCCGCGTAATCTCGGCCTGCCCGGGGGCTAACGTCTCGTCCTCTCCTTCCTCTGCAGAGTCCTGGGACTCGCAGGCCGCGATGGCGGCCGCCACCCGCCCCGATGCTGCCCTGCTGGGGCGTGTCATCCCAACCCAGGCCTGATACAAAACCCCAGGTCTCAGCAAATCAGCCCTCCCAGCCTCACCTAGCACGCGTAGTGCGGCCCTCACAGCCTCTGCGTCGTGTCCGGCGGCCATGTTGTGAGTAAGTATATATTTGTGTGTTTTTTTTTTTTTTAATAGGCCGCTCCGGTGCGCCCTGCGCTACCCTTTTTCCCTTGGGGGGGGTGTCCGCTATGTTCTATATGCCCAGCAAATTGTGGTGAGAAAAACAAAAATATAGATATCTTATTTATTTCTTTTTTTTTTTTTTTTTTTTTTTTTTGTGGCCCTACCACGTGGCCTATCTCTCGTTTGGGCCCCGGGGGCCCTGCGCGTCGGTGCCGGCAAGGCCTAAACTTGCCGCTTATGGGCTACTCCTCCAATGCCCTGTTTATGAAGGGGGAACCCCCTGGGGGCGGCCTCCCGTGCGCGCGCGGCTCCGCGCTTCCCGCTTTCTGTGTCGGGGTGGGGCCGCCCTGTCCCCGATCCCCCGCTGGTGTTTGTCCCGAAACGGAGCCGCTCCCCCCCCCTCCAAAAAGGCCGCCTGCACCTTCCGTGGTGCCCAAATATAATTGAATTGCGGCAAATATTTCACAACACGGCCCCGCGAGGCGGGGCGCCTGCTTGCTGCACAAAGAAACTGCCCGCCTGGCCCTGCGGCCTAAACACGCTTGTCCCAAACTCCTTACCTACACTTCCTAGTTATAAACTCCTTCCTACCCTATGTCGGCACGGTGAAGAGGCCGACCCCACCCTCCACCCCCCTTATATACCCTTTCCTAAAACCCACCCCCACCTAACTTCCTACCAATGAGGCGCCTTGCGCGCCACTTCCTTTCCCGAAAATGCCCGCGGAGAGACTAGACTGCGTCTCTTCCTCTCCGCGGGCCCCTCCATTGTATCTGTTATTCGTTACAGTTTTTCCAAACTAGTGCGATTGTGCCCTTGAATTTCTTCTTTTTCTAAGGCAGAACGTAGCTGTTAAATTTGTGTTTTTTCTTAAAAACACAAAGTGGTGCAGGGTTAATATTTTTAGATACACGAAGTTGAGCAATGAAGGCTTAATAATGTGTATCACTGTTATATAGAGGCAACCTTGACTGATGTTACTGCGCATTCAGCCAGGGACCGACCTCCAACAGGATTTCTGAATCGTGCTGTGCTCCTGTTCAGAGGACTATGCAAGATAAAGGAATAAAGGCCTTTGTATTTGAGGGCCACATTGGTCTTTTTTGGAATAGGACAAGATTTTTGGGTTCAAACTTGGACGAATTTGTAAATTCAATTTAAAAGTGGTATATGAGTGGATCATTTGGGTATGCTCATTGTTGATGGCATTTGCTTTGTGCTTGTGGTTACTTATCGAGACATTTTGCCGTCTATGGTGGGAACATTTTTTGACGTTCGCATCACTATTGCTGTCTTAAACTGTGCAGTTGATGAATGCTATTGCAGATCAATGCAAATCCTTGGGGTCTTCTGTCTGAGCTTGTTAGTCTAACTGAGCGATCGCTCTGCTGTCATTGCTTGAAGAGTTGAAATATGTGTAACTGTTTTCCGATTCTGGGCCTTTTCTTGTAGTTTCTGGTTCATTTTTGGTGGGGTCAGTATCGAACTCTAATGGCATTGAGAAGATAGTTGCTTTATTTTTTTCATGAACTATAGAAGGCTGTCAAAACGCATACCCTCATTATTTCAATCGTCTCTAAAACATATTAATTATTGACCGTTTTCTATAGCACAGTCTACACCTAGAGGGTTATGGAGCACTTTACACTTTTTCTGAAACGTGATTGCTTTACAGTCTTTGATTTTGTTGAATGAAGGGATTTCAAGAAGCGGAGAGCCTGTGGCAAACTTGTCACTAGGCCCTTGGGATGGCTAGTTTCCTGTCAGCAAGATCATAGATGATTCTTGCTGCAATGGGAATCCTTTTGAATTTGATTAGGATTGAAAAGATGTGATTAAACATTCATTCACCAGCGACCTTCCTAAGCACTCTGCTAAGGCTGCTTTGATAAGTACTAGCTGTAGTTTGGGAAGTACTAGAAACAGCGAGTCCCCTCTCTGGTTCTACCTTGTTAGCACAAGAGCTTTAAAATCATTTCCCGGAATGATGGGGTTGCTACCTCGCAGGAGCATGAGCTTTTGCAGTACCCCTTAAGCCAAATTGCTGATATGTGCAAGTTTTTTTTCAAATTGTTGCTGTGGTAAAAGACTAGTGATTTAGCTTCTTCACAATTGAAGTCCGGGAGTTTAGCACACAACATGAGTTGAGCCTACTTAGGAGCTGGCACTTGTAGTTTGATGAAGAAATCATAGCAACTCTGTTTTAAATGAGATGAGTTTGAGATGGTGTGTTGTCATTCACAACTGGATGTCAGCTACAACTTAAGTAACAGTTTTATGTCTGGGGGTACTTTTTTTTTATAGCAAGCTTAGCTTTGCCAATAGAAAAGTTGAAGGCCATGTTTGGCTAAGTAAATACATATTTTTTGTATTTAGGCCTTGTTAGAGCTCTGTGGGATTGAAGTGCGAATTGGCACGTTTTATATGTTGGCACTGGGTCTAGAGGTATGGCGGTCATTAGTGATTTTAAGTACGTTTAGTGTTTTTCTTTTGTTAAAGGCTTCTAACAAACCCTGGAGGATGAGAAGGCAGAGGTCTCCTTTATCTAGAATACGAATGGCTTTGTCAACAGCGTTTAAATATGGTGTGACTATAGAGCTCTCTACATATACAGTTACAAGTTCTTTAAAGTATATATAGAGTGGGCTTTGAATCTATCCCTAGGGGTATTACTCTCACCTCATGCTATTAGCTGTTTGGTTTATCATCCTGCCTTTCAGGCAGCGCTTCCTTTAGAATGCATGAGGGACTATTTTACGTTTCAAAAGTACACTCATTAATAATACTGTTTGTCAAATACATTTCTTTACAGCCTACATGCATACTAAGCAGAAAGCAATCTTGGTACTTTCCTCCCAGCATTGGCAAAGCCAATAGCACAGTCCTTATTGTGATAAACAGCACTTGTTCATGCAGCACATCTATACTTCATTTGCAAAAGTGTGTTTTTAGTGCCTTAGTATGTAAAATCGGACCTGTTGTCTTTGCCAGTGCTTGTTAAAGCTGTTGTTCCTTTGCTACATCCTACCCTTTAACAAGATTAAAGATTGTAAAGGGAGCAGTTTTCAGCTGTGTAAAGTTGAAATTGAGCCTCTATGCATCTTTCCCAGACTTTTATAAGAAAGGATAGGTTTGAGATGTAATGGAAATTGTTTAGATTATCAACTTTGACACCTGGTTTCTTTACTGGGTGCCAGAAACTTGCCCTAATTTAGGCAGTGCAAAGACCGAGGCTATCTGCCTTGTGATATGGGAGTGTTATGTAGGTTTGGTCTGAAATGTAGCAACTGATGAGCTCATCGCTTTGAGAAGTGTAGATGCAAACAAATGAGAGGATGGTTTAGCTTTGACAATGGTGTTTAGTAGTTCTGATTGGGTCACTTTCCTGAAAGCTAAGTGGATGATCTTAGGATTCGGGACTATGACACGGTATTCATTGTGCGTTCATGTTATTGAAGAAGGTGGAGAATTTCTTACATTTGTCTTGGGAGCAGTCAGTATTTCCCTGCAAAGGTGGCTTTGCGGAATTCCTCTTTGTTCTCAACAGCTTCTTCTGTAAGATTTTGTTTGGCCATTCTCCCTTCTGAAAAAGGAGGGCCTTGCTCTCAAAATGGGTTGGTTATATTTCTTTCCCTTGTTCCTTAGTTTGGCAGCAATCACAGGGGAAAATGTTGCACCCCGAGTGCTGTTTAGCTCTAGGGTTTCCCTTTCTTACTTTAGGTCTACAGTATACCATAGTAAATATGTTTTTATTGCTTCTGTGTCCATGATTTTCATATTGGTGTGCACATTTATTGACTTTATGCTCAGAAGAATTGGAATAGAGCCCTGGCTATATTATCAAGTGTTGCAGGATTTGTGTTACTAAGATCTGTGTCCCATTGCCTGACCCTCTTGGTTGTCCTGCAGTCAGGGCTTTTGAGGAAAGAGGGGAGGGGGTAAGGAAGTCATCACTTAACAGGCATTGGTGTCTAAATTTTAAGCTTCTCTTCAGCAATAGGACACATGCGTGCCCTTGAGTGATGGTCCCACCGAACACTTCAGTGCATCCACCAAAAACAAGATGGAAGAATTACATACAATTCTACTCTGTAGACCCTGAAAGTGGATTATTGAAGTGATAATTGGAAAACAAAAGTGGCCTTGAAGTGACGAGTAAAGGACATTGTGATGCCAGGATTAAGCTAACAAACCTGTGAGCTCTTGGTATTAATAATAACTATAAGAGCCTGCTTGGTTGCAAAACAACAATAATTGGTAAACCATTGTTGTGACGTTTGTCTGCTGCACATGTTGTTGTTTTTTATTTCATCTTTTTTTCATGAGGATTGATATATGTGTGTTTGAATATTATCTAAAATAAGACATAGCTTTAAAAATCTTCTCTTTAGTAGCGATGTCTAGGTCTGGAATGGAGCCTTCAGAGTGAGTGGGAGTACTGCATAATTGTCATTATGAATGAAGAGAGCTGCAATGCAGCTGGCGCCCCCTTAGATCTCACCAATGTAAGTTAAAAATCTCCAAGGAAAACATGGCTTCCCCAAGGAGATTGAGTTAACTGTTAGAAATTCAATTAGTTGCTTAAATAATCTAGTGGGTGATAGAGGATATGTAACTTGGTGAAGATTGGGATCAGTCATTTTGATGACCTTTGAAATACATTCAAATGAAGAGAATTGCTTGTTTTTATAATTACACTTTAATACAGCCTTTATGTACTATTGCTGTACCCATACCCCTGGCAGTTTCCTTTATCCGATCACTGTGAAGTAGAGTATTCCAGTAGGATAAGTAAAGATGGAGTACTTTGTTGGGACATGGAGATCGAACATTGATGATAACATTTTGTTCAGCCCTTATTATCTTCAATAACATCAACATTAATGGTCAGAGAGGGGCTCTGAGTGACATTAAATAGACAACTACAGTGAAGCTAGAGTTGCCTATGATGCCACTGAGAACCCCGAGGTGAAAAACATAAATGTAATAAAAGCTTTACACATATATAATTTTATGTTGTGTATGCCCCCTATAATCATCTGTCCGTGCTTTCAACTGCTACGCAATAGCAGAGGAGTAATTGAGGAGCCACACGTAACATGGCCTCTGTTATGTATCCCTGTTCCAAAGGGTTAAAAAAAAAAACATACCTGCATCCTTCCAACTTCCTTTCCTTCCTTTCCACCTTTACAGCTGCGCTTTCGGCTTTCAGTCAAAGCAGAGAAGCAGGGCTGTGCTGACAGGTTCCCAGAGAGCCCGGTCACCCAGGCCTGGAAGTCCTTTGCGACATCACAACAGTGGGTAACCAGTTTTGTTATCAACTGCTGCTGTGTCATAGCAGTGGGTTATGCGATTCAGAAACTGAAATAAACGATAGAGGCTCTCTATGAGAGCCATACCGAACAGTCAGATGTACAATGTTGGTGCCAGGGTTCATGGCTAATCATCAGTTGTGTGTGAGACATATAGCTTATTAGCCAGTTGTGAAAAATTCTGCTCTGAAGTGCACTGTGTTATCATAAATGTTTGCAAAAATGTATTTGTGGGAGATGCCTTCAGCCACACAAGAGGACAAGACAGACAGTCAAATGTTGCAATGTTTCGTGAGTGCCCCATTAACAACTGCTGTTTATACTTATGGCATTTTATCACATTTTCATTAGAAATTTGTGCCGAAGGATTCTACATCTAGTCTTATTTTACCAAACGTTTCTGGGTCAGGAGAGCAATCGGTAGAGTGTAGTCTCTAATTGGGATTTAAGTTTACTATATAAAATTTCACCCAAGTATTAACACATGTTTCTAAGCTTACCTACTAACAATGATGGTAACCATTTCAAATACTGCTAAGGAAATGTATTAGTTTTTTCCTTTTAATAAGTTCCTCGTTTTTGGCACGTCCATTGGCAAAATAAGTATTTTTGCACAGCCAATTGTAAAATGGAGGAAACAATTGTCAAGAGGATCGCCCACCCTTTTGCCTCTCACTTTCCACAAATAGTGGTGTCTGACTTCTCATTTTGAATATAAGTACTTAAGTAGAATGTGTGCAGGATGAGTTTGGTGCTTGAAACAATTACCAACCATTGCATAGTTCTGTTAATCTTTTTCCACCGCAGCTTCATTAATCACTACCATCAGGCCTACTAATACTTGATTTGGCGTACTTTAAAAAAGGGAGGCAAATGTTATTGTTTTTTTAAAGTGGAAAGCAAGTGAAGGACACATCTCGATTTGCCTTAGGAAGAGAACATTGGCAGAATGTCATCTTTCTACCGATTCGTACGAACTACTAGAAGTCTTTGTGTGGTTGAAATTAGAGATTAAATAGTCTTTTAGGACATTTTAACTCCACGCTCTTCTTATATTTTCGTTAAAAAAAAATACAATTAAAAAAAAAAAAGAGGGTGTGGAGGGCTGAAAAATGGGTGACAGTACACATCTTGAAAGCTCTTTTTGGGTTGTGAGGAGTAAGCATGGTCTCTTCTCCGTGTTAGGATGGCGGGATTGGCAGGTGCATTTATATTGGAAAGGAGTAGCTATCAGGCGGCAAGGTTGTGTCCTACTGTTGTCGTTAGATGGGTGTGGTGGGCTGCTGGAAAGTAAGGCAAGTGTTGGTTTAGTAAAGGATCTCTTGTGGGGTCTGTTTTTTTGCAGGCCCCGCCCTTGTGCCAAGTGGTAGAAAGAGACATGATGTTACATATGTACCTATTTCTCTGACTTTTCAACAGGTTTCATATCTCAGGATATCTGGAAGCAGTATGGAGTTTTAGAGATGCCTGAGGAATGGGTAAGGAGGAGACCGCTATGGTTTTACATGTGTTAAGCGCAGTTACCTGTAACACAAGTGATTGAACGAAAAAGAGAGGAAAGGGCTGAGAAAACAATACTTTTAGTGGATAGCAAACATATTAGAATTAAAGTGACATTTGTCTTCTTAATAAATTGTACACTTAACTGGTCATCCTAAATCATAGACCAGTGATTATTAGCCTTTTGACTTCTGAGGATCATCGCTGAATAATTACTGGAATTTGGGGACCCCTACTGAGTCATTATTGGAAGGAACTTTTATGATTTGAACCTCAAAACAGTGCACAAAAATACAAAAGCAATTATACATCAAACTAATGCTCAGAAATATAAAAGGTTTTCGCACTTTCAATTGTGCTTCTTTTAATTTTTATAGTTTATTCATTTTAATATATTAATTTTAATATTTCATTTAAAACAGTCGCAGTTAAGAACTGACTGATGTTATCCATGTTAAAACCTTGCTTTTTTAAATCTATGTGCTTAACAAAATGCTAAAATATCCACATTTCTGACTTTTGGGTATTTCAGTATTGTTTCTCACTCTTTCACTTCACAGTACAACTTATAATTTTTAATATATACAAGTATATTGCTTTTCTGTCTCATATGTTCAAATTCTTCAGCTACATCCAGCATCTTCACCAAGAAGAACTGTGAAACAACAGCCAAAGTTGGACTTGCATTGTGTTCTGGGTTGGAAACGTGGAGTATTTTCGTAGGAGCTGAAGCATAGTAATGTGTCCCCTTGCATAGTTCTATGTTGTTTTGAGTTTTGTTGGTGCTGATTTCTCACGATTGCCCAGGTGAGATCTCCGCTGAATAAGGGTGATGGGGTTATGGTATTCTGATGCACTTATTCTCGTTTTTCAGTGTGCCTAAACAGTGGCTTGCCTAATGAAGGTGGAGGATATTTATGGCAGCTCCATGCACTACCTTCTTGTTATGAAATAGGGTGAAAGGAATCTACCATTGGTTAAAACAGCGGAAGTAACGGGACCACTGATTAGATTTTAGCAACAAATGTCAATCCTGAGTCTGGAGTCAATTTAAGACCAGTAGTTTTGGAGCTCTGTGTGATGACTTATCCAGGATACAAGAAGGGGATGAAGAGGCCTGAGATACAATTGCAGTTCAGGAAGAGTGATTCTTCTTGTGGAACTACTGCGTTTGTGGAGACCTGAAGTCATTTGTCTTTTCAGTTGCAAGAAGTCATCCAGGACATGACATCTCTTGTGTAATCCATATGTTGGAGATTGATGGGTAAAGTTGCATAACAGTGGCACATGAGTGGTATGGACGATTATAGCAGCTGTTCTTTAGGATGGTGCCTAAGTTGTTGCATAGTACAGAGGACTGGTGTGATTTGTTTTTTGTAATTTTTTTTATTTTACTTGTTAGCTGGCAGTAGTCGGTTAAGATAGGTTCCAGTTGAAGTTGCTGTGACGTAGTTCTGAAAATAGAGTATGCGAGCAGCAAGAGGGGTTAGACACTGGTGACACTTAAGGGGCCCGAGCATGTCTTATGATTAACCGTGTTAAAGGATTTTTTAAGTCTGTTTGGACAGTGGGCAAGCATTTGTCATGGTTAACTTTTAGACATCAACCTGATCTTAACAATGACATTTTCTGTTCTGTGTTTATGGGGGAAACTGGACTAGTGGCGTGGTAGGTGTAGGGAGACATAGTTGTCAGGCTATGTAGTGTTGGTGAGTGGAGCCCTATAGTCTGTCCTGGATTTTGGATGTGGTGAGGGGTTTGGGCCTAGCCATGCAGTTGCTTCCAATTTTAGACTTGAATGGCTTACTTGAGGTAAATGTTGACTGCAGCATGTTACGTTCATGCCTTCTTTGAAGGACTACTTCATGAAGCATTTTGGATGGGATTAAGCTTTGCATTCTTTAAGGTGTTTGGTAGAAGTGATATTGAAAGTAAAGAAGGATTTTGATCATGACTTGAGTAGTGCTATTCCATCTAGGAAGATGGATCTTGTAAGTATCAATGGTTTTCCATTAGAGTCCCGGTTTACTTTGGGTGAGGTGGTCTACAGAGCTTGAGATGGAGGTGTTGTAGCTGATGTTGCAGCTTTGTTAATAAGATGGCTATGACCTTGAATAGCGTTTGTAATTTGTTGAGTTGGGGCCAGAATCACGTCTGATTAAACAGTTGATGGGTGTTTTTAGTTTTGATTGTTCAGAAGTGAGATGTCCTTTTGATATAAAGATTTCTTTGGGGTGTTCTGTGCAACAAGTGATTGTATTGCTTGATATCTGCTTGGATTAAGTAAAACCCAAGGTAAATCTAACAGTTCAATTATATTCCTATATTTCTCTGACTGCATCTTTTTCCCTTTATGTCTAGCATCTTGTAGAAGGCTACCACTGTCCTCTGTTTTTTAACAGTATGCCTTATAGAGACTGTTACAGATCTTTGCTGAAGGTGTCCTGACGGAGCGGGACAGTTTGTTACACAAGGCCCGGTGGGAAGGCGATGAGTATAGTTTTTTCAGGATGATCCACTGTGTGGTTAAAGTTGCTGTATTTTTGAGAGATCGCTTTTTGCTCAGGGATGTGGTATTTTCTAATGAAGGATTAGCACTAGAACAGAGCAAGGAGTGGAAAGTCATTTACTAGATAATGTAAATTTAATGGTCGTACCTTACTCCTGCAGGAAGTTTCATGTGGATCTTGTAAGAGGCAGCCATGTCTGGCAAGTATGTGCCAGGCAGTGTGTGAGAAAGAAATTCGGGAATAGGTTAGAATATTTTTTGTTCAGAATGGAAGAGAGAATCTTGGACAACTAGTAAATAAGCAAGAAGGTGTTTAGGGGTGTCGTTCGTGAATTGTAGAGCGAGTTTCTACCTAAATGCCAGTGTTGAGTAGAGTATAGATTTGACGAGATTATGGTCCGACAGTGTCATCAAATGGTGACCTAAGCCTGCTGATGAAATCTCAGCCCTCGCGGTGCCTGACCTCCCAGATCACCCCTTGGTTTTGGGGTAGCCGTTTGGCTTTCGTCATGTAGGAATGAGAAGCTGCCCTCTTTCCCTCTGTTGTTTTGCCGGTTTTCTTCCTCCCCCGTTGCGGTGATATGCATATCTTTGTGCATCGCACGGAAGAATCCTGAAATAGATTTGTCATGTGAAGCTGAAGACAAACGGCTGGGGAATTGTTGTTTATTTTTCCTCGTGCGGCAGGTTGTTTGTATGGCACCAGCTGTTCCTGTTTCTGCACGCTGTTTTTATTCCTCTCGCTTGACCTTTAGTCTTAGTTCAAACCTACCGTTAAAGTATAATCCGTGTCAAGCCGAGCCGGGTGTAGCAAATAAAGCCATGGGTTTACATTCTGGTATCTTTATTTATTAAAAATAAGTAATCTAGCTCAAACTCCGGAATGGCTACTACACATTCAGAGAAATAGAAATAAACAACACTGATTGAATCACTAGCATTGGCAGGAACCTGCTTTGGTAAATTGGGCTAAGAACTGGCCAGCAAGGGCAGTGGAAAGTGCGGTGCCTCTAAGGAAAGGCTCCATATTGTAAGTGTGCACGGACACTCGTATGAAGCAAATCCTCTATAGGTGTTTCAGACGGACTCCTGACTAATAAAAGCCTATAGCTACAAACAAGGAAAAGAGTTTGACAGCCCTTGTGCAGCTGAATAAACTCGGGGCTGGTGTTTCACGGGTGGTACACCTACGGGCCAGGACGCCGCCATCTCAGTACGAGTTCCTCAGCTGAGCCGAGTTTTCGTCTCCGAATTTGAGAGCTGAGAAGCAGGATCTCGATAGTGATCCTATTTGAGCGGCCTCTCCCCGAAGGGTGAATCAATTACAGGATCTCCGCTCTGATGGAAGCCACTCCAGGTTTTTCCAGTGGCCGAACAGGTTCGCCATTGTAGCTTCGTTATCGGCTCCCGTTAATCCCCGGGTCCTGGAGGGCCTCTGCGACGAGTATCTGCATCACCTGCTCTGCTGCCAGTGGAGAGCGGCCCGCAACGAGCTGTAGCTCCTTCGGAACCACTTCAGGCTGAGCTCTGCCGCCCCATGTTCCCGTCAACATGCCCCAAGTTTTGCTGCAAGTAGCGTCAGTGGGGCGCTGTACTAAAACAGCAGTGGGGGCCCGTCCTTTAGGGCGGAGGGGGGCCATGAAGAGTGTCTGTCAGGCCGAACAAAGGTCAGCCTGACAGACACTCTTCATGTTCAGGTCAGGCAGCCAGTAGAAGACATGCGCGATTTGCGCAGACTCCTGGCTGCCTGAGCTGAAATTTGCTGGGCTGAGGAGATCACAGCTCCTATGGGCGTGACCTCCTCGGCCCAGCAAAGGTGCCTCGTGGCCCTCCCCTGGGTGACGAGGAAAACGTCACCAATTGACACACTCCCTGGGCGCTTCAGTTTAAGCCCTGAAGCGCCCAGGGCGAGTGTCAATCAGTGACACTTCATCACAGAGTGGGGTGGGGTCAGCAGTCTCACTGACCCCATCCCACTCTGTGACGATGCTGGGACTGCTGCCTTCCCTCATTGGCTGACCTCATTCTCCACAATGACAGTCTGACTTAAATGCAAGTGAAAGACCATTAATATTGACTAATCTGTGACAATTTATTCATAGCCTTGCATGGAAACCATTCAAGACTTAATCATTGACTTCATGGCCACCTCTTACACGGTGGTTCAGTAGATACTTCAGTAAATTATGCATACTATCTGATGGATACTTCTAACAGCAGCCTCAAGGCACACCAGCAGTTTCTTGGTCATAGTATGGGATTAGGTAGACTGCGCCCAAACTCTGTGGATAGTAATCTTCCAAGCCCCTTACACCTCTGGCAATAGCTTCCAAGCCACTTTTAGTTTGTGACACACAGCAACACCGTGGCTGGAAGGATCAGTCATTTTTTCCCCAGGTGGATGGACATAGCATCAGACAGGTGCATCCTGAAGATAGTCTAGCAAGGCTAGTATTTTTTCCGTACTGCTGCATCTTCCATCCACATCACAGCGCCTTTCGAAGGACCATTTGTCCATTTTACTGCAGGAAGTTCAGGCTCTTTTGGAAAAAGGAGGTATGGAAAGGGTCCTGACCTCAGAGATCGGAACTGAGCATTACTCCCGTTATTTCCTAGTGGCAAAAAAGATCAGAATTGTCCGGGCTATGAATCCAATGTTTGCGCCCAAGCTGTAGGCCTCAGTGAGGGTGGCTGTGAGGTTTCTTGGCCCTTTGGCCTCCTGCATCCTGCTTTCCGACTATGCCAGAGGACAAACATGCTTTCTGCTTAGAGATCTGTAGTTTGACTGGACACCAGGAAAAGTTGTCGGGTACCACCCAGGTTTCAGAGGGAACCAACAAGAGCTGTAGTTGTGGTTGCTCAACCGTAATTGCACCAGTGGCATATTTCATTCCCTACCCCACTGAGAAGTGACATGGTGACAAATGTCACTGCTGGGTATGGAGGTCATCTGGAAGGTGTGGAGATGAGAAAACTGTGTTCTCTGGCAGGGACCCGCCTTTGCATCGACCTGCAGAATTAGCAGGCAGTCTGCTTAATGTTGAAATCCTTGCTGCTGTCCAAGGGGAGGCTGGTTCAAGTCCTCACACACATCACCACTGCCATTGTAACAGGCTGGGTGGAGTCCTGGGGTTTGTGTTAAGAGGTTTTGTGCCTCTGGACCTGGCTGAATTGTCAGGGCATATTCCTGCCTGTACACCACTTGACTGGACCTTTAAAAGCCAAGGTAGATGAACTAAGTGGATTACATGTGGAAGCTACACCCAGAGGTGGTGCAGGGTATCTTCCACCAGTGGGAAGTCCAAGTCATCCTAATGGCCCCGGTCTGGGCTACAAGAGAGTTGTATCTGGGACTTCTAGCATCTCTGCTTCAGGGGGATCTTCTGTTGCTGCAGAAGCCTAGGGTCCACCACCCAGGCCATGAGTGTAGATTGAAATGGAGATGCTGCAGTTGAATTCATTTGATACACTTCCCAAAGTAGTGGGTGCCATCCTGGTGGCCAGACAGCCTTCTACAAAATCTGTTTATGCTGGACGGGGGCAGTTTGTGGCTTGGGGTGGTCTCTTTAATATGACTCTTTTGCATGCTAAGTTGTTGGATGTATTACTTATTGTTCTGTGTTTGGGCCAGCAAGGACTTGCAGTGGGAACTATTAAGTTATCTGTCGGCCTTTTCACATTTACTGGACCGAACATCATTGAGAAACAGTATCACAACAGGCAATTTGAACAAAGATTTGGTTCACATGTTTCCATGAAAACCCTTTATGATACAGTGGAACCTTATTTTAATCTTTACTTTCTTAAGTCTCCTGACAAGGAAGACTGTCTTTCTCATCAACAGTCGTTTCAGTTCATTGAGTGAGTGAGGTTCAGACTTTGTCAGTCCAGCCACCTACACCACCTTCTTTCTTGGTAAGTTGGTGCTGAGCACTAAAGTGGCTGTTCTGCCAAAAGCTTTGACTCTCTTTCAGCGCAGACAATTCTTAACTCTTGTGAAATTCTTTGCCCTACTCCAACCATCGAAACAAGAGGATAAACTCAATTTTTTGGCTGCAAAGGAATGCTCAGGTTTTGTATCAATTGTACCAAAGAACATCAGTTATACAATCGGCTGTTATGAGGGTTTTCTGATACGAAGAAAGGCAAGGCAGTGTAGAAGAGGACCGTGCCCAGGTGTATAATCATAGGTGTCAAAACTTGACTAGAAGCTTCCTCATGAAGGATTAAGGGCTCACTCCCTAAGTGGACAAAGGTATGCCCTGTCTTGGTCTCGTGCTCACTGTGCCACAGGAATGATGCCACACTCCTCTGAAGAGCCTTAAGCAGGGCGAGTCCGGTATTGGGTTGCTTGTGTACCGGTTCAGGCAGGATCTGGCCTGGTAGTTCAGGCTTGAATGTTCCCATTAGAGCAGGGTCAAGGTTGATTTACATAAAACTGGGTCCAAACTGAGGTGGCATTACTGCCAACAGAACGATTGGTTGGAATGATACCATAAGCGATTGCCAGTGGTTAGACATTGTGCAAGCATTCTTGCCATCACCTTTTATATGTTTAAGGAGCCACTCCACCAGGGCCAAGGCTGCTGCCACTGCATTGGTGTAGGGAGAGCCTGTCCTCTATATTTGTTAGGGCACAACCTGGGCATCAGTGCACCCCTTCAGAAAATACTACTGCCTTGACAACTAGGTTCAACAGGAAGGGCATTTTGGCCATTAGTTCCTCATGGACTTTTTGGTTTGAGGTATTCTGCAGACCCACCACAATAGGAGCTACTGCTTTCCTAAAGGTGAGGAATCTGTGGTTAGAGTTATCCCCACGAAGAACAAGTCACATACATTCTATAATGTTCTTTCTTGTGGAGATCTATAAATTGCTTACAGCCCTCCTACTACCTCTTTCTGTAGAATGTAAGTAAGTATAACATTTTATTGTTTAGTTACTTAAAATCATAACAATCAGGAAAATGTTATACAATACATTCGCAACCTTAATAGTTCAGCATTTGCAGCCTTGGTGATCCGAACACCTATTACTCATTTATATAATCCTGCTTAATACATAAAAAACACAATATGATAACTCAGTCAAGCTGTCCAGTAGCCCACAAAATTAATTCATCACTTCAAAGCATTACGCATCCTAGTTGCACGTATGAAACATCTCTAAATACCATTAAATACCTAAAAACACTTAGACTAAAAGATATTGTCTTATAATTCCACCCAATCTTTCCAGTGCCCCATCAGTTTCTTAATATACTAAAAATAAGTATTCTCACATCATTTTATACAATGAACCGCACAAACACCGCTAGCAGTCCTCCCTATTGGACTGGAGATACTTGCGCTCTTCCAGTTCCCTGAGATGTTATTAAAATACAAATGTCCGAAAAGTGCTGAGTGCATAAGATTTAGATACGTAGACAGTGTACAGAGGTCCTGTTTGGGGCCTTGTCTTCTTTCCAGAGTTTCCAAAATATTAAAGGCAGGGATGTGGAATTCCTATCGCCCGACGCCCGGGAAATCTTGTTTGGGGTCAAGGGCAACAAGTTTTTATGTTCACTTTGTCCTTGGGACAAGTAGGCCCAACCCTCTGCAGCACAAACCCTTTGGCTGCCTGTTTACAGAGAGTGGAACTCTCTGCAGTTGAGGTAATGTGTTTCCAAAAGATAATGCTGTTCGAACTTGTATTTATGGTTCATTATTTGAAAACCTTCATTATTAGGGTGAGTGCTGTAAATAAATATTTTAAGGTCACACTTCACTACGGACGTTAGTTCCAGTATAAAAGAAAAAAACGTGTATACACGTTTGAAAAGTTTAGGCTATGAGGCTAAGTATAATGCTCCCAGAATGCTCTCTGATTAGATGCAAATGAAGTGTCATTTAGTAAAATGTTTTGATGCATGCTAGTATTTCCCAAAAATATTTCTAATGGAAAATCAGTGTAACCATTTTCAACACGATTATGGGAAGCATGAAAATAAACAAACACTGACAAAGCCAACTGATCTGACATATTTTTATAAGTCTTTTAGTTTCATCAATGCGTGTCTTGTTTTGACATGGCTTTTGTAACACTTTATTGTTGTGGGAGCTACCAGGCCCTCAACATTGTAACAAACACTGGCAAAAAAAAAACAAAATGTTTTTGAACTCTAAAAGCACACGTTGCCACCAGTGGCATAACAAAAAAAGGCCCCGCAGCCGCTCTCCAGGGGACCCCTTCAGCACAGCACCTGCCCTGAGTGAGTCTGGAGAGGGGGCTCCTCCATGTTCTTTGCAAAGGGGCACCCTCCAGTTTCGTTACGTCACTGATTGCCACTGTTGTTCCTGACACTGAACAAAACTACTTTGTGTGCCAATATGCTCCTTGTGGAAGAGAAGAATGCGATCATTCACAGTAAGCCAGCCAAAAGAGAGAGAAATAGAAGTTTAATAAAAACAAAATGTCTTTGTTAACACCAGACCTAATTAGGGACCAAGACCCACATGTAGGTAGCTTTTTGCATGTCGCAAACAGCGACTTTCGCTGTTTGCGACGTGCAAAAAGCACATTGCGATGCACAAACCCAGTTTTGCGATTCGGTAACCTGGTTACCGAATCGCAAAACGGGTTTGCGACTCGCAATTAGGAAGGGGTGTTCCCTTCCTAATTGCGACTCGTAGTGCAATGTAGGATTGTTTTGTGAACGCGGGCGCAAACCAATCGCAGTTTGCACCCATTTCAAATGGGTGCTAACACTTTCACAAAAGGGAAGGGGTCCCCCTGGGACCCCTTTCCCATTGTGAATGTCACTGTAAACATTTTTTCAGAGCAGGCAGTGGTCCTGCGGACCACTGCCTGCTCTGAAAAAATGAAACGAAAACGTTTCATTTTTCGTTTTTGTAATGCATCTCGTTTTCCTTTAAGGAAAACGGGCTGCATTACAAAAAAAAAAACTGCTTTATTGAAAAGCAGTCACAGACATGGTGGTCTGCTGTCTCCAGCAGGCCACCATCCCTGTGAGGCCGCCATTCGCAAGGGGGTCGCAAATTGCGACCCACCTCATGCATTTGCGAAGCCCTTGCGAATCACAGATGGTGTCAGGGACACCATCCTACATTCGGATTTGCGACTTGCAATTTGCGGGTCGCAAATCTGAACCTACCTACATGTGGCCCCAAATTCTTAAAGAAAGTCACAAAAGTGCACCCATGGTATATGTCGTACCCCTATAAAATATTTGTGAACTGTATTTTAGCATGGGTAAATACGCATGTGTAGATTTTCTCATGTGAAAATCTATTGAGCATTTGCAAGTTCATTTTCCCTCCAGCCACTTTCTTCTCAACCCTGGAAGAAGTTCTAATTCTGCCATTGTCAGGAGTAAATGTCCAACCTTTGTTATTATGGGAAAATATTAGAGAGAAGCTGGTGAAAATCTTTAAAACATGCAGGTTAGTAGGTTTGCAGACTCAAAGGCATTCCAGCCCTGGAACTATTGCTTACTGCTTCCTCCAGCCCCAGTATGCAGATCTGCAGAAAGGTGGAAAAATAAGGAAATTGCTACAGTAGGGATTGAAACTGCAAGTATTCAAGCCCTACTATGGTAGTAGCCCATGGCATAATCAGAGAGGCTATTATCAGAGCTCTTAGATAATGAGATTGCTGCCATAATTTGGCGCCACACTACATGGCACCAAAGGGACAAGTAGATCTTTTTACAGGACAAGTAGATTTGAGAAGCAGCCTGTCCCGTGGACAAGTAGATATTTTAATAAATTCCACACCCCTGTAAAGGTAATTAGGGTTATGGCCCACTATGGCATATGACAGTTACACTCTGACCTTTTTCTAGTCCCTAGCTTTACAGGCACAGGAGCCAGCCAGTGGGCGCCCGATCACCATCAACCAATGCCCAGAGATAATGAGGTGCGAACCTCAAAAGGGTGTGGAGTGGGTAAAAATCAGATACTTGGACAGGGTGCGACAGTACTGTTCAAAGCTTTGCCTGCTTCTTTCAAGAATTTCAGGAATCTTATAGCTAACTGATGATAAACCCCACTCAGACATGCAACAATTGCAATCTGGCACTTCCTAATCCCTAGCATTTGAAACATGGGAGTCAACCATAAGGCTCTCAATTGCGTCAATTCCTTACAGACGCATACTATATGGTGTAATGATTCTAATTTGTACTTGCAGAATCTACAATGCAAATCTTGCGATCCCTTCCACGGCCATATTTATAGGCTTTTCTGTGGGGTGGACTCTCTTCCATCTAAAATGGTTCCAAATTAGAGATATGCACACAGATACTGGCATGATCAATTGGTTTCGGCTTTGTGTCTTAGGAGCTGACTGTGTCCAGAAATAAACTGACACCAATATGTCTGGGTGGCACCTATATGACGCTCCAACCATCGTTTCCAGGGCTGATCAGAGCCGCACAACGCCACCTACCGGTGCGCATGGGGTATGTTGAAAAATCGTCCACATCCAGTCTGATGCCCAGTGATATTCCAAAGGTGGGGAATCTGTGATTAGATGGAGTATCCACCAGTGAGATCGTTACAGAATCTAAGTAACTTGTTCATTCCTGCGCTGTGATGCATCCTTAGAGGTGAATCTGGAGCTCCACCTACGATTTTTTTCAGCCTTGACAACATTTATTCTGCAGTGTGCTAGAAAATATAGCTCCCTCGAAGATGGGATTCAAGCCTTGTCGAGATTGCAGGAATCTGATGCCAGTAACAGACTCACACGACGTGTCTCTCTGGTACTTGTGCTTCAGTCATAACTAGAAGACATGCAGTAAAGGTGCCCTTATACACTTGAAGGTGATCCAGCAGTGGGAGGCAAAACTGTATGTAGACTATTTCAGGGATGTTGTCAACCCTGCAGCAAATTCCTTCAAGGCGGCCAAGCTGCAGTTTTTTCAGATGCTCCTGAATCCCTCTGGCATGCTTTTGAGCCCCAGAGCCCCAGTTGGATTTCAACAAGCAGGCCCATCCCTGACACCATCAGAAATCCTGGGAACCATTCCCTGGCCCAGAGAGTGGTGCGTAAGGCTTCCACCCTGGCTCCATAACAGGCCCTTCCTGCTGAAACCAGTTCCAGTGAATGACAAGCCCCATGTCAGTCTCTGATGCTGGTCTCCAACCGATGTCGATCTGCCACAGGCCTATGTCCCACTGCAAAATTACAAAAATGCAGCCAGTTATTGTGCAGTCAGACTGTAATCCTCAGCCTAAACAAAAGTTCTATCAGAGGCTAGAGATCTTATTCGGATCCAGCTCTGATGCGGTGTATACAAAATGTTCTCCTTGATACCGATGATAAAGGGACAAACAACCTGTGTCTCCCTCACTATATTGATAACAGGTTATCTCTGACTTTGAAGAATACCTGTGGGCTTAATAAATCTGCAGAGTTTTAGCTGGACTCGCTACCTGGGCTATAGAAGAAAGTACCTCTTTTGCAGTAGTAGTGCAAAGGGCAGCAGAAGTTCTCGACTTACATTTGCCAACTTTTCAGACTAAGGCATATTTATTAACTGAGATTCTTGAAGCATGGTCTAGGCTTGTCTCATCCACTATTGCCATTCAGTGAGGCTCTCACAGACACTGTCATAGCTCATTGGGCTAAGCTGTGCTTGGGCCCTCTTCACAGTTTACCTGTGGTCAGGTTCAATAGATCGGCCCCCAGTTATCCGTTTTTTTTTTTTTTTTTTGGACAATACATCCCATGCCTGAAAACCTGATGGTACCGGTGTTGACAATTAATGCATTTCTGACCATCTCATTCGGTAGAGAATTATAACACACTGATGCTTTTGAAAAAAAGAGAATGTTGTCTTCGGCTTCTTTTGCCTTAAGGTTCTTAAATGCTGTGTGTTTTCTGGGTGGGTACACCCTTGTGTTATGGGACATGGCCAGCAAGATCTTGCTGGCTATCCCGGACGACATCAGAGCCTTACTGGCTCAAACGATATGTGATGCACAAGATGTGGCAAAAAGTCTTGCCTGCTGGTTTGGACACCATAGACAGTATTGACAGAGCTGCCACCTGTGTGGACTCTAGAGGGCATGCTTAGATGAGATTTGGGTTTTCAGATTCCCTTACATCCTTAATGGAGATACCCTTGGATAGCTCTAGGTTGTGTGGCACACAAAAGATTGAAGGCACCACCACCATTGGGTCTCATGTCTCCTGCCAAGCAGTACCACTAAAAGTACAGAATATGTAGGGGGCTTTTACAGGGGCAAGCTTACAAACAACACTAGACCTCCAAACTGATGCAGACACAGTCCTTGTGGGGTAGAGGTTGTGGTTCTATGCACGGCTGTTAGCCCCAGCTGGGACAGCTTTCCTCTAATTATCCTTCCTGTGCTGCAGCAGCTGTCAAGCCGCTCTAATTTGCCCTCACAGGCCCACACCCAGGCCTCAAGAGGCAGGACACAACATTCCCTCCCTTCCTCCCTGGAGATCCATCACCTCTGACAGACGGTTCCTGTAAATCATTCAGGGGGGTACATCCTGCCTTTTATTTCCTCCATATCTGTTTTTCTTCCACATCAGAGCAACTCTCAGCAAACCAATACAAAATCTTGTTTCAAGAGGTCAACCATTTACTGCCCAACAGTGTCATCAAGTTGGTGCCCGATTTGGAGAGAGTAGAGGGGTACTATTGACTCTACGTTCTCTTACTGACGGACCGAAGCTTCAGGCCTACCATGAACCTCTACGCACTGGAGCCTTTCTGACGAAAGGCTAATTCAAAATGCCTATCCTGTCTCCTCATCTTCCTGCTCTGGACCCAGGAGAGTGAATGGGGTCCCTGGACATGCAGCACATGTATTTTCATAGACATGTCCTGCAGTCCAGTGGTTTTGCATGAGGTTTGCAGTGGGGTTGCAACAATTCTGTGCCACGTTCCTTTTTGCCCTTACCTTGGCCCATTGGGTGCTCACGTAAGGGATGATGGTTGTTGCTACTCACCTTTGGAGCTCGTAGGTACTTTAACGACTGTCTGCTCAAGGTAGACTCGCTACAATCCGTGGTATATGTCACATCCGGACAATTTCATCTGCCATCCTTAAGGTTTTCCATCAATGAGCCTATTTCCCTCCTGAGCTCCACACAAAGGATTTCCTTTATTGGGCTGTGCTAGGCTCAGCAATATTTAAGGTCTTTCCATCAGTAAGTCTGGGACGTTCCGGATAATGATAGGTCTCTTTGGGAATGGCTCTGAGGCTTATTGGAATTCGGGACTCATGCGTCCTTCTCTTGCTGAACACTCTGTGGCATATGAAGGCCTTGTAGTGGAGTCTCAGGTTTTAGTGTCATGCCTTTCTGACTTAGTTAAAATCTCGCAGGAGACGTGGTGCAGGATGTTATGTGGTGGATGACAAGTTCCAAACTGCTAGTGGCAGACAGCTCTACCTGCCCTTCCAGGACTCCTTCGTTGTGACAAATGCATTGTTCCTGTTTTGTAGGAAGGGGTCACCTGGGAGAGAATGATCTGAAAACTCTGGTCTCCAGTGTAGGGCCAGCTATCCATAAACCTTCTGCTGCTTCACCCAGTGGCTCTGAAAGTTGTCCTTCCATCCAGGAAGGGAAGGCTGATGCAGATCCTCACAGATAACACGGCCAGAGTGCCATATTGTACAACATTGAGATGGTCTGATTGGGATCCTGGACCCTGTGCCAGGAAGCTCTACATTTCGGGAGGGGGTGGACCAGCGGAACATCTTCCTTGTTGCCAGTGATCTGGCAGGATCCCAAAATTCCAAATGACATGGCCAAATGGTTCAACTTGTGTCGTCTATTCTAGACATATACACAGCTTACTCAGTCGTATTGCCAAGCTAGGTTTGAATTGAAAATTTGGTTAACATCTCAAAATGTCTGGAGCCTGTTAAGCATTGGATGAAGGAAAGTGGCTCGAGTTGTAACTGACCTAAAACTGATGTTTTGTTTTGTGGAAAGCCATACCTTTTGCCTTTCCTTTTACCTGGACAGATATGGCGAGTCACTCCATACTGAAGTAGAGAAAGTTAATTTCATCATTAGTATTATTCAATAACCTTCATGCCACATGTTACTTTAGCAGCTAGGCGTGTGAACCACCAACCCACAACACTATAAGTAGTCCTCCCATTACAAAACTGATCATTAAAGAGTCAGCAAAATTGCTGCTTCTTTTAAGGGTAAACAGAGGCGTCATTGAGTACACATACATCCTGAATTTTCGGATTCAGAAGCTTCAGAGGATAAGGGAACATGGATGTGTTGATGCTTGACGTGCATTTTCTGGGCCATAGGCTTCTGGTGGGAGAAAGTAATACACTGAAGATGCTGTGCACATTCTTTAAAGTATTTAAAGTGATGGGGCCAACTCGGCTACAAAAGCCAGCACTCCTAGAAATTGAGGTTCTAGCAAGCCTGGTGAACGTACTGAATGAGGTGCATAGCAGAAGTGCAATAAGTGTTTCAGGACCACCCTTTTAAGAACAATTTGGAACCCAACTAAGCCTCTACCCATTCAAGGAGGGTCTAAAATGGTCTATGCATGCTATTCAGAGGTACCTTTGCCTGTTAACTTGACTTAAGCATCCTGCACCCTTTCGCCAATTGAGACCATGCTAACTTGCACTCACTCGTAGACTCTTACTCCTGACCGCCACCAAGCCCCTCCTACCTGCCACCTCAGTAATGCAAAAGACGAGGGCTCCAGTTTAGTGGAATAAATAACTAGAGTCCCCAGGGCTCGACAAAAATTCTAGGACCTAAGGAAAGACCACTTTACAAATGAACACTGTCCAAACCATGAGTACTTTGATGCAGTTGTAAGATTGACCAGTAGCAAATGGATGAATTTGTGGTTTGCCATGAAAGATTGAAGAAAAGGCTGAAGCCTATGATGAAGCCTGTAAGCAAATACCTACAACTGTAAAAGCACAGCTGGCATAGACTTGAACTCTTTGGAATTAATCATGCCATCCATGCTGGTTTAAAAGGGAAGATCTGGCCTACCTGGATGCTCTCCGCCTGGTGCGTCGTTTGGGCGTCAGATTCGAAGCCCCATTGGGCTGTCCGGTGAAAAGGCAGTTACTTGATAAAGGTCATGAACAAGGACAGTAATCTTCTACAAGGAGCAGAGCAGCACCTCATCTAGGATGGAGACGGAAGCTGATTGTGTCCCCTAGCTAATGTGAGTTCCAGACTGGCCGCCATCCAGGCATGGATGTAACTCGGAGACACAGTAGCTGAGCGATCAGCGCCATTTCCAGGATTGTTCATTCAGACCCAGTGAGGTATTGGGCAATATATGAGACATGACAGTTAAAACTGGCGATGTGGCAGTATGATTACTTATTGTGCACACAATAAGGAATCGCAGCACATAACTCCTTGAAGCAAAAATCCTGTGTTGTAGCTGTATAGTGTGCATCCGCTATTGCTTTGGCATTCTAATGTTGTGTGCTTTCTGTTTGGTGTTGCTGCTTTGATGTAGGGTTTCCTGCAGACTGGCAGAATACCTTTGATCTTCTTGGCGGGATACAGTGTCTCCCTGTATCTCACCAAGACCCCTTTCGTGTTTGAGCTGAGCGAGGATCTTGCATGATACTCACGAGCAACTATGTATATTTCCAGGGAAAGGGCACTGACTGCAAGGATCCGCCTCCGAGCCAGCGTGGTGAAGATGAACAGATTAAGTGGATTCAAACAGGCCTGATAGAAATACTGTGTTATAGAAGTACTAGAGCAGGGGTCTCCAACTTCTTCTGTAGTGAAAGCTATTATTGATGAGTGAAAATCATTGTGAGCTACAGAAGGCTAAACAACTTGTGCATTGTTACCAAACACCCTCATGCCCAACTACCTTGACTTTAAGCCTAATGGGCACAGAGCCAGATTCTGTGGTTTGAACAAACTACTTTTACTGGGGGCGCTATGACGGGGCTACCATGTATGTCAATGAGAGCATGGGATATATGAATATATGAACAGGATATATGTGTATGGGTAACTGAGAGCTTGTGCCTTATGTACTTGTAGCACAGGACATACCTTTTGCCGTGGGTGGCATTGTTACATGTTTAACACAAACATACAACCATTTTTTTTTTTAATGGGAGAAATTTAAAATGCAAAAATGTTCATAATGTGGAACATTTTTCTACACCTTAAATTTCTCCCATTTAAAAATGACTGTATTTTTCAGTTGTAAATATGGCACAGTGTTCTACTGATCACTGGGAGCAAGAAGCCTGCTGTTAGTAAATGAAAAGTTAACTTTAATTACAAGGTAACTTCATTTTAATTTTCTCCGATTTAAAAGCATTGAGAAACATCATTTAGTTTTCACTTTCAATACTGAGTTGACAAGGACTTTTACTTTAGAGTTAAATACCTTAGTGCTTCAATTCTTCACCTCTGTGCCCTGGGTCACAAATCTGACTCCAGCACTGCTGCTTATCAGGCCTTGGTATCTGCAGCCTGATGATAATAATGTAAAATAAACACAGCCTTCCATTAACCTTAAAAGGAAAAATGTGACCCTGTGCCTACTTAAAAATTAACTCAGGCTGTGAGCTACTCTGATGGGGTCTGGGAGCTACTAGTAGCTCATGATTGACTGGTTGGAGACACCTGTACTAGCGTAAGTTAGGTTGAAGTTGGAGGCGTGCAGTAACCAAGTACCACCAGTGGGCAAGCAACCCCTTGTTCCCCATTATGTGCGCCTCACCTTTACCCCTTTTGGGTTTTAACCCTAGAATAAGAAGCTTTAAGGGTGCAAGGTCTTAATACTATCTCCAGAGCAACCTCATGTTTTAACTCTAATAAGTTCCACACAAAAGCTAATGACAGTCTCAATTAAAGCCTGGCTTTGTCAGTCAAATAGTGTCAGATCTCAGTGTTTAATAATTACAGACGTGCTTCTCTCCGTTTGGGGTCTGCCAGAGAGATGTTGTGAAAATCTTCGGTGTTATTTAGAGTAAGTGAATGAAATAAAATGTTACTGTCACCTGGTACAAAGAATGGGACAACAGAGAGAAGACATCCACCGTGGTCTAGATATAACAATAACCTCCCTGCATCCCTTCATAGAAAATGTTTCAGCCCAGAATCAAAGGACTGTCTGCCCATGCATGGTGGCACCTATCTATAGGTGAAGCTGAATCCTGGTACTTGGTCTAATTTCATATTCAAGTAAGATTCCCCCATTTTGGATGTGTGGGGGTCTGGCAAGTTTTGCTTGATTGTAGGATTGCACTACTCTAATCTGGAGAAAGTTGGCTCACAACCAGCCATTGTGAGCTTTTAATAAGAAGCAGTGGTAGTAAGATATGTACTCCGGCTTTCAAGGTATTTTTCATACTCTTATACAAGGACAGGTTTCAACATAGAGCAACGCTGGGTCAGAAAAGCGCGCGCTCAGAAAAGAAGGGCTGGATGGCTCATACAAATATACAGAGTGCAGTCCTGCAGGTACAAGGGTATTCTTACACACAGATTTAGATAGTAACTCTCTGCCCTCTCCAGCTCTGCATTTTATTGCCTGCCTCTACCAAGCAGGATGCAGACATTTTTCATGCCTCCGGCTCACCTCTCCCCCCCTGTGCATCACCCACATACAAGAGCCACTGCAGGAAGCATCCTCCAGCCTTGGCCGCAGTGCCAATTATCAACCGTCCTCCTCTGCCATCTGAAAGCCTCTTGAGTAACCTATGCTGCTTTCTTCCTCTGTGTGGTGGCACACGATCGAGCTTTGACTGATCTTTAATACCTGTCTCAGTGCTTATATTGGCGTCTGTTTCTTTCAGGAGAAGACATGGAGACCTCAAATCAAATAATGACAAAGCTATCAGGTCAGGCGGTTCCTGTGGTAAATATGTTTTGTAGAAATGATCAAGGAAGTGTCATAAGAAGAGGAGGAAGCTGATTCTTCGTTGATGAGAGCACATTTGTGTGTTTATGTGCATTACATGTCAAACAATATTTTAGATTTCCTATAAATGTGAAGGAGTAGATCAAATCTAGTTGGCTAACCCTCAACAGCTCAATAACAGAAGTCTGATTTCCAAATCAGTCGAGTATGGGAAATCCTCTCCAAACGTCTTCTTTGACTTTCATTGGCAAGTTTTGTCCGATTTCAGTTACTCTGTCTTAATATCTAGGAACCAATTAAATCGTAACCTCTTTAAGGTCTTCAGAAACCACTTCTCACCTCCTCAGCTTTGTACCTGTAATGGTTATGTACTTGTAGCTAAATTGAGTAGTACAGTGGATTATCAAGAATGTGAACCGTCCCCTCACCATAATGGTGGCCTACCAACTGCATCCAGTCTCATTACAGCATTGTAGGGTAACAATCATTATAAAGCATTTCCTGAATAGTGCTCACCTGTCTAGAGACTGCACGTCTTGCAGGCCTTCTACAGCTTGAAAGACTGTCTAACCCAAACCTCTGCTTGAAACTTCTATTTTTCCCTTTTGTTGTAGATATACAGTGTTTTACCTGTAGGTCGGTTTGGATTATATGAGTATCTTCAATAACTAGTAGAGCCAGTTATCCACCTCTTCAAGATGGTCATTGATCTCCAGCTTAACTTAAATTACCCGCCCAGCAGAATCCAGTTCATCACCCCAGTCCATAACAAGATAATCACTCAACCACAACGCTTTCTAATTCTGTAGTGTGCACTAGATTCCAGGCATCTTGCTCATAATCCCTCTCTCCCTTAATTCATAGGTAGGTCCCAAGAACTCTTATGAGTCAGTGTGCCAAGACCACTCTCCATATATACGCTGGCCCCAGTAGTAATATGCAGTTCTGGAAAATGAACTCTCAGCTTTAATGGGTAGGATACACCTCAAGATTTGTTTTCAGTATCTGACCAATCAGACTTGGCTATCTCTTTCATGAATGGGAATCTAGAACTCTGTCCTTTTAACATAGGAACCCTCGCTACTTAACGTATAGAAACCAAAATATATATTCATCTCTAACCCATGAGGGCTTCTATCTCCAGAGGTTAGATAGTGCTCAGTAAGCATTTGCATTTCTGGCCCAACATCTCTTTCTACTCCCACGTCTCGAAAGGAACCATGAACCCTGTAGTTCTAAGACATTTAATGTCTGTCTGCTTTCCATTGTTTATAGGCCCCAAGTGCTCCATCTATCTGTAGTCCCTGAACCCTTTATGTAAGTTGACAGGTTCCAAGCACTCTAGACCTCTGGATCATGAATGTACACTAGGGCCTGAAAACGCTATCCTTCCGTGTGTCAAGATACCTCTCTGTCGCTGGATCGTCCTTAAGAATCTGAGCCTTTTGGACTCTTACATGTGAATAGATCACAAAAACGTTATTCACTTTATGGCCATGAGTGTTCCTTCACCACCATCATCATAATCAAGAAATAGGAAGCACAAATCCTGTCCAGCCTATGACAGAACGTCCATCACTGTCTTTTAGCTCACAGGCTCTCTGAACCTGTTAAAAGACTGTTCTCTGTTTTCATTGAATGGATTGGGACAATTTAAGTTTATATGCAGCTCTTTATGTGGAAAGAAAGCTCCTTCTATGAAGGTCTGTGAGGGAATCCTCTTTCTCCATTTTCCCTAACTCATATTATTTGTTGGATCAATAGCAAGTTGGTGAAACTAATCCATAAAATCCGTTTCGTCGAAAAATCCAATATGAAAACTGTTCATTAAGATTTCCGACCCAACTTGTTGAATGACTTTTAACTTGAAACATTACCAGTTGTTTTCTTTACAATCACAATCCTATTACATCCTTTCCCCTCCTCTTCCTTGTTTTCCCCTTTGCTAATAAGGGGAGGGCTAGGGTGGTGATAGGGAACCCTGAATTTCTCTCCCCATGCTTCTTCAAACCTACGCCTTGTCCATCTTCACTACTGCCAAATGCCTTTGCCAGCTCCACCTTTTTCCTTCCCTCCTCCTTTGTTGATTCATTTATGGTTGCCATCCCACAGCCTTACTCTTCTTTTCGTATCTGTACAGCTTTCCTCTTCTGTTTCTTTTGTAATTAATTTTTAGATTAGTGGGAATTATCGGAGAGCCCCCGAACACGCCTTATAGTCAGTGCTTTAAATGGGCCGGTACTCTCCGGTACTGAGTACCGGCACTTTTTTATTTTGAGAGGGAGAGTACCGGCATATCTCAAGAAAAACGTAATACTTTTAATTGGAGAGTACCGGCACTTCTCAGAAACAAGCAGGTACTCTATTACAGAGTACCTGCGCTTCTATTTTTCCATTTAAAGCACTGCTTATAGTCAGTCTATCCCTATCGCACCCTCTCTCCCCCTGCCTTACATTTTTGACTCTCGAGACTCTCCTTGTATCCCATAATGTTGATTTTTTTTTTTTTTTTTGTCCTGGTGTTAAACAGATCAACCATCTTTTCTGCTCCCAACCAGTCTACTCTTGACTGTCCTCCCTGAGCACTCCTCTGTTTGACTTCAGATCACAAGAGAGGAAAAAAAAAGTTTTTCATGACCCCAAACTTTTTTCACTTGGCTAGTTTTGTATTTCTCATTATTGAGGAAAGAGATTGTTCATAGACCAACTGACTTTTCTATTTTTGGAATCCAAAGAGGTTTCTGTGTGGGTTTTTATTTTTATTTATTTATTACTTTACATTTTTCCCGATTTGAAACCTGGGTTTTCTTACTGGATTCATGAATATGTTATCTTTGTTTTTATAATTTTGGACACTTATGGATTTTTGCCGTTTTTGGATTCTTAAGGAGTAGTTTCACTTAGATGGAACCATTCTGGATTTTCTCCAAATCATGAACTACATCTTCCTTGTACCTATTTTGTCAGTGTCTTGGTCAGCTGCCGCTTCGCTTGTTCAGTGGGCCTCAAGGCCCACAAACTTTGCTTCCTTATTTTGTTCCTCAATGCTCAACTACTACCTGGACTCACAAATTCATCCCTCCTTCAGTCTACCCGCTTGGATTCCTCACTTTGTTTTTTTTTGGGCCTATGGTGTATCGTAGCTCGCTACACTCTGGCCAATTTGCAGTTGACTTAGCTTCCCTTAGAGTATGACCGTGGACCTTGTCTGGGGTAATTATTAATTCCAATTCTTTTTTGTACTGTTAAAATTTGTTTAAATTTCTTTGCTCGGATTATCTCATTGCCATGGAAGTCTATTTTAAATTTGGGCTTATCGGCTTTTTGTGATTAATTCACCATGATTGTGGCCAGGACTGCTGGCAGATGCTTCGATGCCACGCCAGTATTTCCTGCTTTCTTAATGGCATGTGTCATGGGACTTTCAAAGACCGCTTTACAAAAGTTAGTTGGACCAAACTGGAAAATTCTTCCAATGTTTCCTGGGTTTTATTGCCGATTTAAAATTGTAACATATTTCATTCTTGGGCTCTACTTATGAGCATACTTCTACATTGTTTCTCATTTAGTTGAAGTTTGATCTCTTTGCACTAAATCCCTGTTGCTTCCAAGTAATATTTTAATTGTCGTATTTTTCTGGTTATCTGCCCCGGATCATCACCGTGAAGTAGAATACAGCTTTGTTTTACCCTTTTCATTCACATCATTGATTGCTTTGCACAGTGCATCAGTTAAGATGTTTGTGTGCAAGTTAGGTAGGAAGCGCATGGCAAATCTACTGTAGTCCTTTGTTTCTTAAGCTTTTCTTACTTCATTGCCCTTGCCTTTCAGATTTCACCTGGCTGGTTGTACCCTTATATAGAGCCATGAATTTTATTTTAATGTGAGATCTAGTGACCTCTGGCTCATTTTCCCTTTTTCAACTTGTCCTGCTCAAAATGTCAAAGGGTAGTCTGTAGTTTAAAATTTCCGATTTAATCAGAGCCGAACTGGAGAACCAAAGGCAGGCCAGCAAAAATTCTGAAACCAGCCCCATACCCTTCCTTCCCTCACTCTACCTCTTTCCATCCATCCATTTCCTCTCATTCACTCTCTTCTCCTTCTACTCTCCGTCGAAGGTCCCTTTTGCCTGCTGCTATTAATCGGAGGGTGGGTGGGGGTGCCTGGTGAAAGTGAGAGGCACCAGCAGCCCTGGACATTCAAAACTTTCCTCCAAATGCTCCAGGCCATACACTCCCCCAACACCGTGGGAGAAATACCCCATGAATAAAGAGACCAGTCCGGCCCTGGGTTTAATGCCATTATGTTTATTCCGTGTGCCAAACAGGTTTTGTATCTATTGGGCCAGAACTATCTGGCTGTCTGAGGAGTCACCCTTTTGAATGCCTCCTTGTACGATCTTTTACACACTTTCCAGTCCTGCTCTCAGCATATATTATATCTTCTGCTCAGTAATAATAATTGTTCCAATTACTCAATATAGGTATAGTTCTTTCATTGGGTGATAAACGCTCGTCATTTTTTTTTTTTTTTTAGAAGCTTCACTCATTGACACCAGGGCTCTGGAATGTGTGTTAATTTGTAAAGTAAGCTGCACAGGAATTGTTACTCCATTTCTTGAGCTGTAGAAAACATTGCTGCTTTACAGAATTTGATTCTGGAGCTTTTCTGCTTTTTGACTCTTCCCTGTCCCATCGTTAGCTGTGGTACCCCACCATAACTTACTACTTTCATAAAGGTGCCAGCTGCCTAGGTAGTGTCACCTCTTTGATTTTGCTTTTTTCTGAGCTTGAGTGTTCTCCTGGTAGATCATTTTTATCATGATAGACCCACTATAGTTTTGTAGTTTTGAAGGCGTGTTCTGTATTACGTTTGTAGTGTCTCTTTGATGGGCCTTTTTTTTTTATTGTTTACGATTTGTTTTCACGTTTGTCTAATTCTTATACGGAACCCTTATTTCGTTCAGAACGCCGTTTTATTTTTTGCTATAACGTTTTGTCTTAGATCTGTTTGAGATTTTTGAATTTCCTGTTGGACGAGACATTTTCTTTGTTCTTGTTCGACTTCTTTGACAAATGGTTTAGAGTTTGGCCTCCAGTTATGCATGGTTATAATTGCTCAATGCAGTCAACTCCTAATAAGCTTCTCTGCAAGTGTTTATTTCCTTAGCTGTCACTGCAGTTGCTATCAAATGTACCAGACCTCTGATCAGTTCGTGCTCGTCATTATTGCAAAACGCCACTGATTTCCTTGTTCTACCTTTACCATCATTTGCTTGTTATTTAGAATTTGGTTGTTACTTTTACCGCGGTTATGCGTGTTTTTTTTTTTACTGTGTCTATATGATTCTTGACACAATGTGATCACTTTCAGTTTGCTTGGTCAATTGACGTTGCTCAGAGTTTTCACAGACTTCTATCTTCTTGAACATATATTCAGTTATCAACTCTTCATATTGGCCGTGAAAGGTTGCTGTGCTTGGGGTTTTTCTCCCAGTGTATTACATGATGTGACCACTTTGAGTTTTGCTATAAGTGCTAAGAGTTGTTTTCTTTGTTATATGAATTTTGGATGTGCTTGAGATATGGGGTTGCTGGTACGTGTCAACAACTTTGGATTTTGAAATTGCGTAAATAACCGAAAAGGATTTGTCTGGAACATGCACACATGTAGATGTAAAATTAAGCCGTTTTACATTCCCTTTTTCGTTGGTTTATTAAGGCACGTTAAACCATTGTTCTAGAGAGAGCCAAGTGAACATGAACCAAGTCACTTTTGCTTTGTTACTTTGTATTTTGAAAATCAAGTACAAAGCAGAGTGAGCTGCTCTGGGAACATGATTGCTCGAGTTCAAGAGATTTGTGAAGTTTTGATTGAAAATGGTAACACCCACTTCTTTATTTCTTTCAAGGATGCACTATTGAATATAGTTTATGCATCGCCAAATAAACACCATAATCCTGAATTGCCCAAGTAGGTGGATTACTGACACTGCTAACCAGTGTGTATATATATATATATATATATATATATATATATATATATATATATATATAATCTTATTCTAATGTAAAATTGCTCATATATTCTAGTCTGCAATCTGGAAGACTGCATAGAAGATTTGTAACCCGATGCTGGTTTTGCGCTGCTCTGACTCCCCCACTAGTTATTCTGGG
The DNA here is from genome assembly GCF_031143425.1 of Pleurodeles waltl. Lineage (NCBI taxonomy): Eukaryota > Metazoa > Chordata > Amphibia > Caudata > Salamandridae > Pleurodeles > Pleurodeles waltl. The sequence goes on from NC_090440.1 coordinate 1,696,760,509, forward strand.
GCATAATGCATGACAGTGTCTACTTAAAACATTGTTTATGTAATATTACAAAGTGTTAGGCCCCCGTATCATCGTGGGACATGCGGACCCTGGTTCAAGAATACATGAACATCTAAGAGAAGTCGCCCTGCGTTGGCATGCAGCATATTGTTTTAATACCACACATAACATAGTTTTTTGCAACTACTCACTTTCTGTGTCGGTACAGTGTGTTCCCCCTATTGAAAATATGGCTCAAATATAATGCATAATATTATACAAATGTAATATGTTATATTTTCCCGCATGCTGGCTGTGTCGCACATTTAATGAACAGTATATTGCAAGCAGTACTAAAATCATTATATTCGCAATATTAACAATATTGCTACTTTTGAGTCTGTGCATCACTTTGTCGATTTGTTTCTACGTTTCTATGTATTTGAATGCTAAAAAAAAAGAAAATACTAATGATTGTATCTCGAAAGTAGCGCCTACCGAGAAACTTCGAAAAGCATAGATACTCTAGTTGTGTTCACCCGCCTTGCACTACTTTCCAGAGTCGGATAAGCCGTGAGAAGCGCGAGCTGCAGGCCCGGGAGGCCAGAGTCGCGCGCAGACCGCCTATGCTCAGAGCGCTTCCCTGTCCTGCGGCTTTAAACGGCTAACCGCCGCTGGCCCCCTCTCGGGCAGGCATTCCGCAGTCTGGCTCTCTGTTTATGTTTGCTCCAGACAGCTAGTGGTTGATGACGAATTATTGACGCAAGAGCTACTCCACACTGCATGCCTGAAATTAATCAGGACGAGGAATTCTTTTCATACAACTTATTGGGAGGCCTCTGAGCTGTCCCAGGCTGCAAATGGAAAACAGAATCGCCTGGCGTAAAAAAAAAATTCAGGCTGCGCTGCAAGGCAAGCGGGTAGCGGGGCCAGCTTTAGGGATTTCCGATGACCAGGACTGAGAGGGGTAGGCTCTGCGGCCTGCTCTTATGTGGGCAGCATATGCGCCTTTGTGCCAGCACGTGTGAACGGCCAGTAGAAGACGAAGTTATAGCTGAACTGTAAGTGAATACGATTTGCAGAGTACCGTCCCTAAGGTTGTATGAAGTGAAATCACTTCGGTAGGCTTTGCAGGTTTGTGCAGGCAAAGGTTTGTGTATGCACTGCTGCACATCGGCTCAGGTCCTGATGCAGGTTGGCGCACTCCACACGTGCATGTGTGCGCAGATAGGTGCAGATGCATACCGGTGCCCAACTCCGGATTCTGCAGGGCATGGTGTAGGTTTTTGCAGGTGATAGGACAGGCGCGTGCAGGCACCGGTTCAACCGTTGTGGTGTGCTAGTGCAGTCAGACATTGCTACAATATTTTTCAGCCCTGGTGCAAGCTTGTTCCAGCTCTGATGCGAATTTGCGCCAGTGATGCTGCAAGGTTTGTGATGGGGTTGGTAGGGGTGTTGGTATGTACAGACGCTGGTGGTGGTATGTGCGCCAGTGCTGGCACATTCTTATAGAGGAGCTAGCATTTGATTCTGTGAGAATAGTACATACTTATTCAGAGGAGCTATGCAGGCTCAAGTTGGTGCAGCAGTGTGTGTAGGCAAGCAGTATGCGGTGTGTGTATAGTTTAGGACTGGGTCTGATGAGCCCAGTTTGAGATTGAGTGAGTCAGTGGGTCTCTCTCTGATGTGCCTGTGATGTGAGCTGGGAAGGTCAAGGGGAACCATGAAGTACTTGCGGTGTGAGCTGGTAGGAATAAGAGGGAGTGTGACATGCAGAATGAGCTGGATTGTCTCTGGAGGCTGTGATATGCTTCTTGTGCCCTGGAAGGAGTGATGGGGATGCGCTCTAATGTGTGCATAGAGTGTGAGTAATGTGTGATGTGCTTATAGGGTGTGTTGGTAGGGCTTTGTACGGCTCCATAGTGTGAGTGGGAGGGAGGAAGGGATAGTTGGAGGGTGGAAGGGTGTGCTATTGTGGGTAACATGGAATCTGTTTAACAGTTCTAGTATGTGATCTGGAGAACAGCAAAAGGGGCTGTGTGCATACTCATGTGTAACGCATGAAGAATCGGGGGCGGATGATTTGTGGTTATTATGATGCAAATTGCTGAGAATTGTTTGTGGTGCATGATAATTCCATAAGGGGGGAATGCTGCAGGTTATGAGGTGGAGAATAATCGGGGAAGTTGAGCCTTGAGTAAAAATGTTAACAACTACCCTAGTGTTCCACTGAATACCGATTTATAATATTTTAAATCCCTGTGGGGATTGACATGTATCGTTCCTTCTTTGGCGACAGGAAAGAGTGAACCAGCTTTTTTTTTTTTTTAACTAAATATTTTGGAATCACCAAGCAGAGGTTTCTTGCCGTTGTTGGGCAGACGCCAGTAGAGTTGTGTAGCGTGGCACTGCATTCATTCACTATATTGACATATTGGGCTTTGGCCTCAATTCACAGTACACAAGGTCCATCCCCGCTGTGGAATATTTAAAGGTCACTGCGCTTGCTCTGTGAGAGGAAAATTCAGCAGTTGAGTCAGGCTGGTGTTCAAACGTACCGTAAATGTACACTCACTGCTGTCACAGGGTCTTTGGTTTCCGAGTATTTACAAAACCATCAGTTGTTCAAAGTCAAAGATGCTTAAGCGCAATCACTTTCATGTGAGCGTGTGTACGCCTGCACTTGCCTGTGTGTGTACAGAGTGAAGAGCAGTGATTCCCAATCTGTGGTCCAGGGACCCCTGGGGATTCACAAAGCCTCCTCATGGGGGTCCGTGACTGCTTAGAAAATTATTTAACATTAACAGATTAGGTCCCTAGCTTTCAGTAATGATTCATTGGGAGATCCCCGGATTCCAATAATTACTCAGTGGGGGTCACCGTATTGAGAGAGTGGGGGTCCACAGAAGTCAAAAGGTTGGGAACCACTGGGGTAGAGTATGGATATTCTTATGTGGTCAGTGGCTACGCATGTTATCCACATTTGTACTTGCGTACTTATTTGTACTTGTCCTACTCACGGATTCATTGAATTGGTGTATTGCAAGGTTTACATTTCTTCTTCACCTAGTATGTGGCAGTGTTCCTTCTTCCATTCCCTGATCTCTGTCTGAAATCATATTCTGGTCTAATGGGTAGGTTTCTAAATACCATAGTTCATTCCATTGAGCATCGTAGATCTTATCAAGGGTGATGAGTCTTTTCTCTGTGTCATCCTGCAATTAGTCCCAGTGACTTTAGCCTGTAGGTGTCTTGTCCGTTGATTATTTCAGTTAGTGCTTTCTTAGGATCAGCATCAGGTGCCTACTCTCGCCACTTGTTGTGGGCATAATGGTGGTGTTCTCACATTGGCCCGTTCAGCTTTCCCATTTTGCTCTTTCCACAATTTATGGTTTCCCTTTAACATGTTTTCTACAACCTATCTATATTGTATGAGAATATTGGACTGTTGTTAGCTCCTTTGAAATAATGGCCGGTAGAAGCCCGGAGCTCCAACATTCCAATGTTTTCCTTTCACAGCTGTTGCTCTGAACAAAGGCCTCACGGAGCCCAAGGGGATTTCAGTCCCCTCTCTGTGAGGCCTTTGTTTTATTAATTAGACCATTCTGCCCTCTAGGGGTGGAATGTTCTAAAAACCGTGTAGCCCTCTGTAGTGGGCTATACTGGCGATTAAAGGCCTGCTTCCTTATTAAAGACACACGCCTTTGGCTCACGCCTTTAACACTGGAACAGGCCTTTAATGGCTAGTAGACTATGGTAAAACCAAGACATATCCTCTCATTAAATAAACTTGAATATTGCACTAATGCACACTCGCATCCCCTGGCCAGCTTCAGGCACATTGTTCATTATGTCTGAAAAACTCGCCACCAAAGACGTATTCTGCTACACTTACACATCTTTACAAATCAAAGCAGACGGGTCTGCAGCAAAAACCTCAGAACCATTTAACAAGTAATTCCTAGCCCTCAAAAGTGTTGCGCTGCCATATTAGTGGCTGATTGTGTGCTGCATGAATTCTAGATAACAGAAACATCAGGTCTGCTTACCACTACTCCTTGTGCAAGGACTCTAGTTCCCGCTTGGTTTTACCAGTTTATCTCACATTGGTACCTTTGCTGTTATATACATAAAACATTCTTGTTTGTAAATAAGTCTGTATGTTCTACTATGATGTCTACTGCTGTGGTTCCACTGGAGCTAGTGCAAATATTTATCAAATTGTTAGTTCTCTAGCTCAATCTCTCTTTTCTTTGGAGAATTCATGAAGACCCATGTTTTATTATATAGTCCAGTTTGGGGTCACTATAAAATTCAGTTTCTTGTTCTCTTCTTCGCAGTTCATGTCCAGTAACGTTGTGCTAACCCATCAGCTTGTGGTGCCTGCCAAGCTACTTTCACCCGGTTCTCAGAAGCCCTAAACATTTTTAATTGCACCTTGTGGCAAGAAAAATGTAAAAATGAGTCAGTGAGTACAACACTGTTCTTGTTGAGTTCCCACAGCAGTTGTCCATTTATTCGTCTTCTCTGTCCATACTCAGCAGAAAAAGTAAAGGCTGCCCTCTGGTTATATTCTTTTTGGCCTCCGTTTTTGATGCAGTGGCCTTGTTCATGAGTGCTAACTCCTTTATGGTGCGCAAGCTCACCAATGCCACTTTACGTTGGAGAAGGGATGGTCTGATCTGAAAGTGCACTTTATTTATTTATTTAATCATACCATTTCTTTATGTGGGTTGGTTTATCATAGCACATTACGATCTGTCAAAACTCATGTCAGCATTCAAGAATCGAAAGCTTTAGTGTGATTTGAACACTTTTCCAAATGCATGGTGTATAATTAGACTTGAGCTAGAGTCCTGATTCTCTGAAGCGAACACCAACTCTATTCTCCTCCCCAGTTCCCTCATCCAACCATCCCTGCTTTTTTATTTAATCACTAGGGATGTAACACGTCCTGCTAAATTTGTCAGGAAATCGTGTTAACCAAGCAGACATCTTGACAATGAGCAGAACTGCCTGTCTGTGTTTTGCAATTATTATTTCAAGACAGATTCATTATTATTTCAAGGCATATTCATTTAATAAATGGTGTTAGGTTTAAGATGAAAGATTTCTTGAAGCACTGTACAGTTAAAAGGGAGGGCTTGTGTCTTCAAAGATCCATCTTCGTGATTAATGCTTACTTACTGGAACAGCTTTCTGACTATCCTCCGTATTTTCTTTGGGTTCTACTACTGTATTTCCTTGAAAAAAGACCATAAAAACAGGACTCCAGTGTAACCTATTGAAAACTATTGAGGGTGAAACATCAGACTGTTCCGAGATCACGCTGTTAGCAGTGAAACAGTGACTGATAGAGTAGTTCCAGGATAAGAAATTTAGAAATATGCTCATTGACTCTTTGTGTAACACCTCTGGGCTTGGTAAAAAATATATGCGTAGAACCCCAACCTCTTCTTGCACCCCCACTCATGCTGCTTCCTCTTGCTTTCAAACCTAGTTAAAACCTATGATAATAAAGAGCAACATTTGCACTTAAGACCCATGACCAGTTGGCCCAGAGCAGTCTGGAAAAAGTAAGATGATTCATTCTATTTTTTTTCAGGCAATGCATTTACCATGCTACTCAAAGTACTTTCTTCCTCCACAATCAAAGTTCCCTATCAGTGCTAGTGCTATTCCTGCATCCAGAATTGCCCTCACTGCGGCACATGCCTTCTACACATAACCAAAAATAAAGTTATATGCTGGCTATTCCTCAGGCTGTCTTTGCTATGTTAGTTTAAATATTTCAAAGAATTAATTTCTCAGTGCCTGTTCATCAGTGGATTTCCTGATGCTAGGTTAAGAAGTTGAGTTGGGCAGAATAAACACTTTGACCAAAGAGCTATGTTGGTTTAGCCCTTCTAAAGTAGTCCAGTAAGGAGGCGATACGTAACTTCAGGTGCAGCTGGTTCCACAAAGTTGTGGGGTGAACAGAAAAGCTACTCCCACGTCCGGTCCACCAAAGAAGATATCTCAATCGGGGAACCATATAGTAGAGGAATATCCTGTTTTGTGAGAAATGTAAGATCCATTTGCTTATGAATCCAGGGGAATCTAGATACAGTGCTTCATGGTTAGTACAGAGTAGCTTAAGGGAAATCCTTTGTCTAATGGAGAGCAATTGTAAGGCAAGCAAAAGAAGCTGAGCATGAATTGGATAGCTCATATTACTTCCCTGGCTGCCTAGTTTTGAAGAACTCGGAAACACTTTAAATGATAGCTGTAAAAGCCAGGATTAATTGGAATTTGCTTAGTTGATTCACAAGAGAATTATGGTAGGGTCTGTATTATCATTATTGAGAAATGAGATTGCCTTTCTCAGTTTCTTCATGAGTAAGATAAAATAAGAACTGATGTCCCTGCAACCAAATTAAAGCTGAAGTCACATTTAACTCCCAGGTTGTGGACTGTGCTAACAGGGGTTGGTGTATTACTCATGTGCCTTTCCCTTAGCCAGTGAGATTCAAGCTATGGATTAGCTCTTCCATTTGTCACCATCATCTCTGTTTGTCTGCAGTCAGTCGTAGCCTGTGTCCCCCAATCCACTCCCAGATTCATCTCATGCAGTGGCCAGTTTCTCACACCAGTATCTAATAATGAGCTAGTTGTCAGCATACATATAGAAGTTTATTCTTTTAGAGTGAACGTGGTTTGCCAGAGGCCCAATACACATACATCCTTTGTTTCAGAGCTACTTTTTTCTAATATTGCACACTCTCAGGCAGAGAGCCAGAATAAAATGCTTTAGGCCCTCACCTTCCATTTCTTGTGGAATATAGATATCTGCAGTTTAAAGTGTACAGGTGAGCTGTTTGGGAGAAGAAGAGCTTTGAGAAGCAACTGTTGCTGATAAGTCAGAACAGCATGCAGAGATTACATTCCTTCCTTAACTCGTGTGTGTCTCTCTCTTCTCCGGTGTCTTTTAGAGTAACATGTAGAGCTTCCAAGACTTTATTAATTGGAATCAGTACTTGTGTCCTTCTCCCAGATCAGTCCCAATACTGCTTCCAGGCATGCCACTGGAATTGGTTGGCAAAGGGATGTTGTCGTGGCATTGTTTAGTGTTCGTCGGCTGGTGGAATTGAGAGCTAGGTGAAAGACTCCACTCCTTTCTTAGGGCTTGTTGAAGCAAATTATGGTTAATACAATAATATGTACTGTGAGAAATGAGGTTAATAATTTGGTGGAGGGCACCCCTGCCGTTTCAGTAAACCCACTCTGGTTGGTCAAGACGCAGTTCTGAGTGAATCTCTGGTCAAATCCCAGTAGCTATGCACAAGCATCAGGCAATCGCCCCAGAGAAGTGTGTGCGATGTTGAAGCAGTATCAACACCTTTAAAGCAAAGCTCTCAACACAACAACATTCCCAAACCAATTTAGAAAAATAGATAAGATCATCAAAATAGATTAAAAGAGAAACCAATATGGATTTTTACACTATTAAGGCAAACGTGCCTAGAAACAATCAAGCACTACTGTGTCAGCAGGATGCAAGAGTCTTTGAGTCCTTGAGTGAGTTCTCTTCTTTCAGCAATAGGCGCAGGAGTTAGGCTTCTTCTTCAAGAAGGACTTTCTTCTTTATATAGTATTTCCAGGTCCAGAAACATTCTGAGGAGGTGGTGGCGGAAGTACTAGATTTCTCGTGTGCAGTAGCCAGTGATTGGCGAAATTCTGCTACCAAGCCTAACCGTTTTCTCGCAGCTCTTTCCTTTTGCAGCACTTCGTTTTTGCCTTACTGTAAAATTACCCAGGAGCTCGTGCTTTAAATTGGCAGGATCCAGCTGTCACTGGGCAGGCATGTCTTCAGCTTCTTGGCCCCTCCCTTAGCTGACAGGATCAAACCTGGTTTTGCCTTCTGCTGTGGGTGGAGGGTAACAATCTAGGTGGGTTCTTAGGATGAACAGAAGAAGCCCACCTTGGCATCTCCCAATCAAGAAAGGTAGTGCTAAAGTTGCCTTTGTTCTAACAACTATTCCTATCCACTTCCAGATAGCGAATCTGTGCTAAGTGGTCAGCAGTTAACACTCATTGGCCTTTTCTGGACCGACAGGTGAGGCATTGTCCTGTGAGCCAGGGTCGCTAAGTCTCCCAGCCAAGGAGGTGTTTCAGCTCTGGCCGTGTGATGATTGGCAGAATTGGTTTTAGGCCAGTTTTCATCTGTGCAGCCTTAAGTACATTTTCACAAAGTTACTTTTCTGCTTAAATTATCAAAAATCTGATTTAACCGTTATGTCAGATTTTACAAACTTAGCAGGTAATAATGTTGAAGCATTTTCTAGTCCTTTTCTAGGAATAGGTGTGGAAATAGATAATCCCACATAGGCCTATTGGGAAACAGGCCGGCCAGGACTACACAATGAAATATCTATCTATCTATCTATCTATCTATCTATCTATCTATCTATCTATCTATCTATCTATGCTTTTTTTCTCTTTTTCACTCTTTTTCACTCTTTTTCACTCTTTTTCACTCTCTTTTTCACTCTCTTTTTCACTCTCTTTTTCACTCTCTTTTTCACTCTCTTTTTCACTCTCTTTCTGTCTCACCACAGTGGTGTTGCTTGCAGAGATTATTTGCAATGGACATAGAGGGAATTTGTATAGGTTAAGTAGGAAGGTCCAATGTATAGTACATGTTTTTGTGGGGAACCACAGGCACTGTACTACTGTTTAGCAGTGTTAAACTACACACATTTCTATAGCCAGCAAATATAGGATCCAGAAAATGGCAAAACTTTTGGGGTGACCATCGAGAAAAGGTGGATTTGCTACACATGCCCACTCTGGCCTAGAGCTAGGGTAATCTAATCAATCCCTTGATAGGCTTCCCAGCTCAGTTCTCGAGCGAGAGTTAAGGCAATTCTCTGCGGTGGTATATGTCTGTTCTATGCACCTCAAAGCCTACTAGGACCCCTCTTTCAGACTCCACCGTAGCTACTAATTCTATCCACCAGGAACCCTTCTCCTAACCTGCAGATCCCACCTGTAAGTTGACTAGCCCTAGCCAGCTCACAGATGCATACCAGTATGTGAACAGTGCCACCATGACCCATAAGCTTACGAGGCACGTGCCAGCCCTTGTGACTGACTTTTGCCTCCAACCAAAGGTCAGTTCTATGCACAGGGAAGCCAACAAGCAGAAACAACTGACAGCTATCAGTTTATTGCATCGGGTCACTTGCCATCCACTTACAAGTGAATGGTTAAATTGGATGGCTTGTGTAGATGTCACTTCCAGCATGTGGGCTGAGTAGGAGCCACCTACAGGCCCAGGGGATTCTCTGGACACAGACCTGTCTCCTTCAGCACTGGAAGAACCACCTGTCCCTAAGCCAAGCCTTTCAGCCCAGTCATGCACAGGGCCTAAGACTCTCTTCTCACCGGTCACCACCAGACCCCACCCCCCACCATGGACCCTGAAAGTTTCCTTGTAAGGCAGTGCAGATGACCCCTGACATCCCTTTACTTGGACAAACTCACCTGTTTCTAAGCCACTAGGTAAGGAACCTTCCTGGAGAGCTTCTCAGATCTTCCAGGTCTTTCAGAGTGCAAGGTAACAACCACCCTCCTTTCACTCTTGATTCTACTGTCCAAAGGGTGATACACTGAGACTGGCCCGTCAGCTCTGGGTCTGTACTCCTGAGATTGAACGCTTGTCTGACAGTCCAAGATTTCCAGTGGAGGAAACGCTACCCACGTCAAGAGTGACATTTTGTGCCATTCACAGGATTCCTGCATGCTCCAGGATTCCTATGACCAGTCTTTGTGACAGCACAGGCTGCACTTGGGGACAGAAGTGACCTCACCTGTACCAGTCTTCAGGCACTTTCCTGTCAGAGGAGGAAACCCCAGGATCACTGGTCATCCACCTGAGGATAGCACCAGTCTCCTACCCCCTGCTTTCCTCTTGTGCCTTTGTACAGTAACCTTAGTGTCAGTACCCTCAGAGCCCTGTCTTGGGACAGCCTCCTCTCGCACCCACTTCCTCCCTTCCCACTTTTGGTGGTTCACTGCCAAGAATGCAATCTGTGGGCAAGCAGAGACACCAGCTACTTTTCTCTGGGCAACTATCCACTCTAATGAGACCATGGTCACAGGGCAGTCTTATTGTGCCCTCTCCCACTTTGACATATCTTACATTAGAGACCTCTCCCTATAGGTACTGTAATGGGTAGACTAGCCTTTCTGTCATCAGAGTCTGTCTGGCACATGTATCCTGCAGAACAGTGACATGGACCCCATTCACTGTGACCCTCTAAAAGTATTTCCAGAACTCCCCAGGATCACCTGATTACCTTCTAGGATCACCTCCCAACAAAAGGATGCTAGTGCATGCTCTGCTCCCTCCTCCTGGGAATTATCCCCAAGTTTGCACTAAAGTAGTCACCCCAGCAGAGTGCCCACTATTGAGTGCCTTCCTAGGGAATGAGCAGTCTACCTTCTCGCGCCCTGACTTACCTGGGATCAGTGAGGTTAGAATCAATCAGGTGCTGGTTCAACTCTGTAAAACAGTGACTCTGAAGATGGTCCTGCTTAAACAAATTACACAGCCCTTCATAGTCATTTACTTTGCTGACCTGCACCCAAACCTCCATTGCGTTGATGAAGACATCAAAAAAATATTTTCAAAACTGCTATGACTGCCTTTGGGGATCCTAAACTTTGTGTGATGGTTCTCAGGACTGAGACCAAACTTACAAATGAGAGCCACTTTCATGTGTAAAAACTCAACCTTCTCTCTGCCTCTAGGGTCAATAGTGTGCCCCTACACTCAATGAGCATATGCCTTCACAGGTTACCCCACAACTTTCTTCAGGTAACTTGTGCATGCACAATGTAACTTCACGAGTAGCAAACCACTTATCTTAATAATCCCCAGCACAAGATCTTTGGGAATGTTGAATGTTGATTTTTATGCAGACCTCTTCTGGATACCTGTATCCCTGTCATGATTCTCACTAGACTCTAATGCCCTTTTTCACCTCAAGTTTATTTTGCGCTGGCCCCCTTTCATGACACCTCTAGCGCATTCTGGCTCTCCAAGGTCAACTTTTCTCCCCCAGTACAAGGGCTGCTGCAGCCTGTTTCTCCTCAGCAGCAAAGGCGGCATCTGACTTCTTTCCTTCAGCTTCCAGCCTCAGTTACTCCAGAGCAATGCCTGCCTTCCCCTTCCCCTTCCTCTCCTCAGCAGTCAAAGCAGCTGCTGCCTTTTTTCTCATCAACTATGTGGGCTGCTTCCTTCTCTTCAACAGCCAGGAAAGCCTCTGCTCTTTTCTTATGTGTAGCCAAGACAGCCTTTTTCCCATCAAGGGCAATGGTGGCCGGTTTTGATTTAAAGACACACTTTGCTGCTCTGTCCTCCAGCTGTGATGGGGACAACTCTAAGAGGACAGACTGCTCCCATCCCTTGACAGAACAGGTGATGCTGCCCCTTTAGAAAAATCCTGCTTTTGCACTGGTACCTCCTTAGCTTAATCCTCAACCTCTTCTGAGATGATCTGTGTTTGGCGGCCCTCCTGTTATCCCGAGAACCTTTGCATAATCTTCCTTCTTGGGTCTTTGTCCCATCTCAACTGTCATTTCTAGCACATGGCCTTCCGCTCCACCGCAGTATGGCCAACCATGGTAAACAGATCCACCTCTGTGCAAAAATGTGATTAAATAAACGAGAACTATGACTTGCTCAAAAATGAATCAAATACTTTTTGCCAATTAAGAAACCATCCAGACAAATGTTTGCCTTTAAATCTTGAACTGGAATTTTTAACTCTTAACATTAACATTTAAAACAGAATGGTAATTGCTGGACTAAATCCTACCCAACCACTAAACGGCAATTTTAGAATGGAGTTGTTAATTTGGAAGAAAGTACATCCCAACCAACTCAATAAAATCACTCTTGTTGGACCTAAACCTAATTCTGAGAAAATCTTTGCTCAAACCCTGATAGATGTTGCACAAGCAGTAGGCAGTCAGCCAGAGAAGTGTGTGCTAAGTTAAAGCTGTATCAACAATTTTAAAGTAAGGAATTCACCCCAATACAATTTCTGAACCAATTAAAAAAAATATAATAATATGAAGAGCAAAAAAAGACACCAAGATAATCAAAATATGGTAAGAGGAACTGGAAATATGGATTTTTACAGTTATACAGTCAAAGCACCTAGAAAATGTCATGCACTATGGAAAACAGTGGTGAAGAGGGACCTCCAGTGCTATTTCACTCTGACCATGATGGAACAGATGTCGGTTACACCAAGCGGGTTATTCTAGTCAAAGCGTTTAGACTTAGCCTCCAACTGTGAGGAATGCTTCTTCTGGTAGGTCCTGGTGCCCTTAACCCCTCAGAGCAGTTTTCTGAGTACCACATCTCTCTCTGGCCAAGTCATCTGCAGCGTCTAGTTCTCTTTAGCCAGCTAGGCGTTCTTAGAGTCAGTAGCCCTGCTGCGTTTTCTGTCCTGATGCAGGTAAACAGAAGGCCTACCACTTGAACCTTTTAGAGCAGTTCCAGTCTCTGAGGGTGTAAGGAAATGCCTCCTTGGCATGGTTGCCCCCTGACTTTTTGCCTTTGCTGATGCGATGTTTACAATTGAAAGTGTGCTGAGGCCTGCTAACCAGGCCCCAGCACCAGTGTTCTTTCCCTAACCTGTACTTTTGTATCCACAATTGGCAGACCCTGGCATCCAGATAAGTCCCTTGTAACTGGTACTTCTAGTACCAAGGGCCCTGATGCCAAGGAAGGTCTCTAAGGGCTACAGCATGTCTTATGCCACCCTGGAGACCTCTCACTCAGCACAGACACACTGCTTGCCAGCTTGTGTGTGCTAGTGAGAACCAAACGAGTAAGTCGACATGGCACTCCCCTCAGGGTGCCATGCCAGCCTCTCACTGCCTATGCAAGTATAGGTCAGTCACCCCTCTAGCAGGCCTTACAGCCCTAAGGCAGGGTGCACTATACCATAGGTGAGGGTACCAGTGCATGAGCATGGTACCCCTACAGTGTCTAAACAAAACCTTAGACATTGTAAGTGCAGGGTAGCCATAAGAGTATATGGTCTGGGAGTCTGTCAAACACGAACTCCACAGCACCATAATGGCTACACTGAAAACTGGGAAGTTTGGTATCAAACTTCTCAGCACAATAAATGCACACTGATGCCAGTGTACATTTTATTGCAAAATACACCCCAGAGGGCACCTTAGAGGTGCCCCCTGAAACTTAACCGACTGTCTGTGTAGGCTGACTAGTTCCAGCAGCCTGCCACACTAGAGACATGTTGCTGGCCTCATGGGGAGAGTGCCTTTGTCACTCTGAGGCCAGTAACAAAGCCTGCACTGGGTGGAGATGCTAACACCTCCCCCAGGCAGGAGCTGTAACACCTGGCGGTGAGCCTCAAAGGCTCACCCCTTTGTCACAGCCCAGCAGGGCACTCCAGCTTAGTGGAGTTGCCCGCCCCCTCCGGCCACGGCCCCCACTTTTAGCGGCAAGGCTGGAGGGAACAAAGAAAGCAACAAGGAGGAGTCACTGGCCAATCAGGACAGCCCCTAAGGTGTCCTGAGCTGAGGTGACTCTAACTTTTAGAAATCCTCCATCTTGCAGATGGAGGATTCCCCCAATAGGGTTAGGATTGTGACCCCCTCCCCTTGGGAGGAGGCACAAAGAGGGTGTACCCACTCTCAGGGCTAGTAGCCATTGGCTACTAACCCCCCAGACCTAAATACGCCCTTAAATTTAGTATTTAAGGGCTACCCTGAACCCTAGAAAATTAGATTTCCTGAACCTACAAAGAAGAAGGACTGCCTAGCTGAAAAACCCTGCAGAGGAAGAACAGAAGACACCAACTGCCTTTGCTCCAGAAACTCACCGGCCTGTCTCCTGCCTTCCAAAGAATCCTGCTCCAGCGACGCCTCCCAAGGGACCAGCGACCTCTGAATCCTCTGAGGACTGCCCTGCTTCGAAAAAGACAAGAAACTCCCGAGGACAGCGGACCTGCTCCAAAAAGACTGCAACTTTGTTTCAAGAAGCAGCTTTAAAGAACCCTGCAACTCCCCGCAAGAAGCGTGAGACTTGCAACACTGCACCCGGCGACCCCGACTCGGCTGGTGGAGAACCAACACCTCAGGGAGGACCCCCGGACTACTCTACGACTGTGAGTACCAAAACCTGTCCCCCCTGAGCCCCCACAGCGCCGCCTGCAGAGGGAATCCCGAGGCTTCCCCTGACCGCGACTCTCTGAAACCTAAGTCCCGACGCCTGGAAAAGACCCTGCACCCGCAGCCCCCAGGACCTGAAGGACCGGACTTTCACTGGAGAAGTGACCCCCAGGAGTCCCTCTCCCTTGCCCAAGTGGAGGTTTCCCCGAGGAAGCCCCCCCTTGCCTGCCTGCAGCGTTGAAGAGATCCCTTGATCCCTCATTGACTAACATTGCAAACCCGACGCTTGTTTCTACACTGCACCCGGCCGCCCCCGCGCTGCTGAGGGTGAAATTTCTGTGTGGGCTTGTGTCCCCCCCGGTGCCCTACAAAACCCCCCTGGTCTGCCCTCCGAAGACGCGGGTACTTACCTGCAAGCAGACCAGAACCGGGGCACCCCCTTCTCTCCATTATAGCCTATGCGTTTTGGGCACCACTTTGAACTCTGCACCTGACCGGCCCTGAGCTGCTGGTGTGGTAACTTTGGGGTTGCTCTGAACCCCCAGCGGTGGGCTACCTTGGACCAAGAACTGAACCCTGTAAGTGTCTTACTTACCTGGTAAAACTAACAAAAACTTACCTCCCCCAGGAACTGTGAAAATTGCACTAAGTGTCCACTTTTGAAATAGCTATTTGTCAATAACTTGAAAAGTATACATGCAATTGAAATGATTCAAAGTTCCTAATGTACTTACCTGCAATACCTTTCAAACAAGATATTACATGTTAAATTTGAACCTGTGGTTCTTAAAATAAACTAAGAAAATATATTTTTCTATAACAAAACCTATTGGCTGGATTTGTCTCTGAGTGTGTGTACCTCATTTATTGTCTATGTGTATGTACAACAAATGCTTAACACTACTCCTTGGATAAGCCTACTGCTCGACCACACTACCACAAAATAGAGCATTAGTATTATCTCTTTTTACCACTATTTTACCTCTAAGGGGAACCCTTGGACTCTGTGCATGCTATTCCTTACTTTGAAATAGCACATACAGAGCCAACTTCCTACATTGATGGATCAGCGGTGGGGTACAAGACTTTGCATTTGCTGGACTACTCAGCCAATACCTGATCACACGACAAATTCCAAAATTGTCATTAGAAATTGATTTTTGCAATTTGAAAAGTTTTCTAAATTCTTAAAAGACCTGCTAGGGCCTTGTGTTAGATCCTGTTTAGCATTTCTTTTAGAGTTTAAAAGTTTGTAAAAGTTTGAATTAGATTCTAGAACCAGTTTTAGATTCTTAAAAAGTATTCCAACTTTTAGAAGCAAAATGTCTAGCACAGATGTGGCTGTGGTGGAACTCGACACCACACCTTACCTCCATCTACAGATGAGAGAGCTAAGGTCACTCTGTAAACTAAAGAAAATAACCATAGGCCCCAAACCTACCAAAATACAGCTCCAGGAGCTTTTGGCAGAGTTTGAAAAGGCCAACCCCTCTGAGGGTGGCAACTCAGAGGATGAAGATAGTGACTTGGAGGGAAATTCCCCCCCTCCAGTCCTACTTAGGGAGAGCAGGGCTACTCAAGCCCTGACTCCACAAATAATAGTCAGAGATGCTGGTTCCCTCACAGGAGGGACCAACAACTCTGAAATCACTGAGGATAGCTCCAGTGAAGAGGACATCCAGTTAGCCAGGATGGCCAAAAGATTGGCTTTGGAAAGACAGATCCTAGCCATAGAGAGGGAAAGACAAGAGATGGGCCTAGGACCCATCAATGGTGGCAGCAACATAAATAGGGTCAGAGATTCTCCTGACATGTTGAAAATCCCTAAAGGGATTGTAACTAAATATGAAGATGGTGATGACATCACCAAATGGTTCACAGCTTTTGAGAGGGCTTGTGTAACCAGAAAAGTGAACAGATCTCACTGGGGTGCTCTCCTTTGGGAAATGTTCACAGGAAAGTGTAGGGATAGACTCCTCACACTCTCTGGAAAAGATGCAGAATCTTATGACCTCATGAAGGGTACCCTGATTGAGGGCTTTGGATTCTCCACTGAGGAGTATAGGATTAGATTCAGGGGGGCTCAAAAATCCTCGAGCCAGACCTGGGTTGACTTTGTAGACTACTCAGTAAAAACACTAGATGGTTGGATTCAAGGCAGTGGTGTAAGTAATTATGATGGGCTGTACAATTTATTTGTGAAAGAACACCTGTTAAGTAATTGTTTCAATGACAAACTGCATCAGCATCTGGTAGACCTAGGACCAATTTCTCCCCAAGAATTGGGAAAGAAGGCGGACCATTGGGTCAAGACTAGGGTGTCCAAAACTTCCACAGGGGGTGACCAAAAGAAAGGGGTCACAAAACCTCCCCAGGGGAAAGGTGGTGAGACAGCCAAAAATAAAAATAGTAAAGAGTCTTCTACAGGCCCCCAAAAACCTGCACAGGAGGGTGGGCCCAGAGCCTCTTCACAAAACAATCCTGGGTACAAGGGTAAAAACTTTGATCCCAAAAAGGCCTGGTGTCGAAACTGTAGTCAGTCTGGACACCAAACTGGAGACAAGGCCTGTCCCAAGAAAAGTTCCACTCCAAACTCCAATCCAGGTAACACTGGAATGGCTAGTCTCCAAGTGGGATCAACAGTGTGCCCAGAGCAAATCAGGGTCCACACTGAAGCTACTCTAGTCTCTGAGGGTGGGGTGGATTTAGCCACACTAGCTGCCTGGCCGCCTAACATGCAAAAATACAGGCAGCAGCTCTTTATTAATGGGACAAGTGTAGAGGGCCTGAGGGATACAGGTGCCAGTGTCACCATGGTGACAGAGAAACTGGTTTCCCCTGGCCAATACCTGACTGGAAAAACTTATACAGTCACCAACGCTGACAATCAGACTAAAGCACATCCCATGGCAATGGTAACTTTAGAATGGGGAGGGGTCAATGGCCTGAAACAGGTGGTGGTCTCCTCAAACATCCCAGTAGACTGTCTGCTTGGAAATGACCTGGAGTCCTCAGCATGGGCTGAGGTAGAACTAAAGACCCATGCA
This sequence comes from Pleurodeles waltl, assembly GCF_031143425.1. Taxonomy (NCBI): domain Eukaryota; kingdom Metazoa; phylum Chordata; class Amphibia; order Caudata; family Salamandridae; genus Pleurodeles; species Pleurodeles waltl. Next base: position 1,696,777,734 of record NC_090440.1, read on the forward strand.
GCCATGCTGGGTATCCCTGAACTGGTGTGTGTAAAAACAAGAGCACAATGCAAGGCACGGGGTGAAAAAGTAGAGCTGGAGTCTGGAAAAATGGCCCAGCCTACCAAGAGAAAAGGAAAGTCAGTTGGGAAACCAACTGCAACACAGTCAGAAAAAGGGAACCTCTCTTCTCAGGAAGAAGTTCTGCCCTCTGAGGGAACTGAGCCTTTGGAGCTTGAACCTTATCAGGTTGAGCTCTTAGGCCCAGGGGGACCCTCAAGGGAAGAGCTGTGTAAGGGACAAGAAACCTGTCCCTCTCTTGAAGGCCTTAGGCAGCAAGCTGCTGAAGAGTCCAAGGGCAAGAAAAATGGAACACATAGGGCCTATTGGGAAGATGGACTCCTGTACACTGAGGCCAGAGACCCCAAACCTGGTGCCACTAGGAGAGTGGTAGTGCCTCAGTCGTTCAGAGAGTTTATTCTGACCTTAGCCCATGATATTCCCCTTGCTGGGCATTTGGGACAAACCAAGACGTGGGAGAGGTTAGTCAACCACTTCTACTGGCCCAATATGTCCCAGAAGGTTAAGGAGTTTTGCCTCTCCTGCCCCACCTGTCAATCCAGTGGTAAGACAGGTGGGCACCCAAAGGCCCCCCTCATTCCACTTCCAGTGGTGGGGGTCCCCTTTGAAAGAGTGGGTGTGGACATAGTTGGTCCACTGGAACCTCCCACAGCCTCAGGAAATATGTACATCCTAGTAGTAGTGGATCATGCTACTAGGTATCCTGAAGCTATTCCCCTTAGGTCGACTACTGCCCCTGCAGTAGCCAAGGCCCTCATTGGTATCTTTACCAGAGTGGGTTTCCCTAAGGAGGTGGTGTCTGACAGAGGTACCAACTTCATGTCAGCATACCTAAAACACGTGGAATGAGTGTGGAGTGACTTACAAATTCACTACACCATACCATCCACAAACTAATGGCTTAGTTGAGAGATTCAACAAGACATTAAAAGGCATGATCATGGGGCTCCCAGAAAAACTCAAAAGGAGATGGGATGTCCTCTTGCCATGTCTGCTTTTTGCTTACAGAGAGGTGCCACAGAAGGGAGTAGGATTCTCACCCTTTGAACTTCTGTTTGGTCACCCTGTAAGGGGACCACTTGCTCTTGTTAAAGAAGGCTGGGAGAGACCTCTTCATGAGCCTAAACAAGACATAGTGGACTATGTACTTGGCCTTCGCTCTAGAATGGCAGAGTACATGGAAAAGGCAACCAAAAACCTTGAGGCCAGCCAACAGCTCCAGAAGTTTTGGTATGACCAAAACGCTGCACTGGTTGAGTTCCAACCAGGGCAGAAAGTCTGGGTTCTGGAGCCTGTGGCTCCCAGGGCACTCCAGGACAAATGGAGTGGCCCTTACCCAGTGCTAGAAAGGAAGAGTCAGGTCACCTACCTGGTGGACCTGGGCACAAGCAGGAGCCCCAAGAGGGTGATCCATGTGAACCGCCTTAAGCTCTTCCATGACAGGGCTGATGTGAATCTGTTGATGGTAACCGATGAGGATCAGGAGGCAGAGAGTGAACCTCTCCCTGATCTTCTGTCATCAGACCCAAAAGATGGCTCAGTAGATGGAGTGATCTACTCAGACACCCTCTCTGGCCAACAGCAAGCTGATTGTAGGAGAGTCCTACAACAGTTTCCTGAACTCTTCTCCCTAACCCCTGGTCAGACACACCTGTGTACCCATGATGTGGACACAGGAGACAGCATGCCTGTCAAAAACAAAATTTTTAGACAGTCTGACCATGTTAAGGAAAGCATCAAGGTGGAAGTCCACAAGATGCTGGAATTGGGAGTAATTGAGCGCTCTGACAGCCCCTGGGCTAGCCCAGTGGTCTTAGTCCCCAAACCTCACACCAAAGATGGAAAGAAAGAGATGAGGTTTTGTGTGGACTACAGAGGGCTCAATTCTGTCACCAAGACAGATGCTCATCCAATTCCTAGAGCTGATGAGCTCATAGATAAATTAGGTGCTGCCAAATTCTTAAGTACCTTTGACTTGACAGCAGGGTACTGGCAAATAAAAATGGCACCTGGAGCAAAAGAGAAAACAGCATTCTCCACACCTGATGGGCATTATCAGTTTACTGTTATGCCCTTTGGTTTAAAGAATGCCCCTGCCACCTTCCAAAGGTTGGTGAATCAAGTCCTTGCTGGCTTGGAGTCCTTTAGCACAGCTTATCTTGATGATATTGCTGTCTTTAGCTCCACCTGGCAGGATCACCTGGTCCACCTGAAGAAGGTTTTGAAGGCTCTGCAATCTGCAGGCCTCTCTATCAAGGCATCCAAATGCCAGATAGGGCAGGGAACTGTGGTTTACTTGGGACACCTTGTAGGTGGAGGCCAAGTTCAGCCACTCCAACCCAAGATCCAGACTATTCTGGACTGGGTAGCTCCAAAAACCCAGACTCAAGTCAGGGCATTCCTTGGCTTGACTGGGTACTACAGGAGGTTTGTGAAGGAATATGGATCCATTGTGACAGCCCTCACTGAACTCACCTCCAAGAAAATGCCCAAGAAAGTGAACTGGACTGTGGAATGCCAACAGGCCTTTGACACCCTGAAACAAGCAATGTGCTCAGCACCAGTTCTAAAAGCTCCAGATTATTCTAAGCAGTTCATTGTGCAGACAGATGCCTCTGAACATGGGATAGGGGCAGTTTTGTCCCAAACAAATGATGATGGCCTTGACCAGCCTGTTGCTTTCATTAGCAGGAGGTTACTCCCCAGGGAGCAGCGTTGGAGTGCCATTGAGAGGGAGGCCTTTGCTGTGGTTTGGTCCCTGAAGAAGCTGAGACCATACCTCTTTGGGACTCACTTCCTAGTTCAAACTGACCACAGACCTCTCAAATGGCTGATGCAAATGAAAGGTGAAAATCCTAAACTGTTGAGGTGGTCCATCTCCCTACAGGGAATGGACTTTATAGTGGAACACAGACCTGGGACTGCCCATGCCAATGCAGATGGCCTTTCCAGGTTCTTCCACTTAGAAAATGAAGACTCTCTTGGGAAAGGTTAGTCTCATCCTCTTTCGTTTGGGGGGGGGTTGTGTAAGGAAATGCCTCCTTGGCATGGTTGCCCCCTGACTTTTTGCCTTTGCTGATGCGATGTTTACAATTGAAAGTGTGCTGAGGCCTGCTAACCAGGCCCCAGCACCAGTGTTCTTTCCCTAACCTGTACTTTTGTATCCACAATTGGCAGACCCTGGCATCCAAATAAGTCCCTTGTAACTGGTACTTCTAGTACCAAGGGCCCTGATGCCAAGGAAGGTCTCTAAGGGCTACAGCATGTCTTATGCCACCCTGGAGACCTCTCACTCAGCACAGACACACTGCTTGCCAGCTTGTGTGTGCTAGTGAGAACCAAACGAGTAAGTCGACATGGCACTCCCCTCAGGGTGCCATGCCAGCCTCTCACTGCCTATGCAAGTATAGGTCAGTCACCCCTCTAGCAGGCCTTACAGCCCTAAGGCAGGGTGCACTATACCATAGGTGAGGGTACCAGTGCATGAGCATGGTACCCCTACAGTGTCTAAACAAAACCTTAGACATTGTAAGTGCAGGGTAGCCATAAGAGTATATGGTCTGGGAGTCTGTCAAACACGAACTCCACAGCACCATAATGGCTACACTGAAAACTGGGAAGTTTGGTATCAAACTTCTCAGCACAATAAATGCACACTGATGCCAGTGTACATTTTATTGCAAAATACACCCCAGAGGGCACCTTAGAGGTGCCCCCTGAAACTTAACCGACTGTCTGTGTAGGCTGACTAGTTCCAGCAGCCTGCCACACTAGAGACATGTTGCTGGCCTCATGGGGAGAGTGCCTTTGTCACTCTGAGGCCAGTAACAAAGCCTGCACTGGGTGGAGATGCTAACACCTCCCCCAGGCAGGAGCTGTAACACCTGGCGGTGAGCCTCAAAGGCTCACCCCTTTGTCACAGCCCAGCAGGGCACTCCAGCTTAGTGGAGTTGCCCGCCCCCTCCGGCCACGGCCCCCACTTTTGGCGGCAAGGCTGGAGGGAACAAAGAAAGCAACAAGGAGGAGTCACTGGCCAATCAGGACAGCCCCTAAGGTGTCCTGAGCTGAGGTGACTCTAACTTTTAGAAATCCTCCATCTTGCAGATGGAGGATTCCCCCAATAGGGTTAGGATTGTGACCCCCTCCCCTTGGGAGGAGGCACAAAGAGGGTGTACCCACTCTCAGGGCTAGTAGCCATTGGCTACTAACCCCCCAGACCTAAACACGCCCTTAAATTTAGTATTTAAGGGCTACCCTGAACCCTAGAAAATTAGATTTCCTGAACCTACAAAGAAGAAGGACTGCCTAGCTGAAAAACCCTGCAGAGGAAGAACAGAAGACACCAACTGCCTTGGCTCCAGAAACTCACCGGCCTGTCTCCTGCCTTCCAAAGAATCCTGCTCCAGCGACGCCTCCCAAGGTTCCAGCGACCTCTGAATCCTCTGAGGACTGCCCTGCTTCGAAAAAGACAAGAAACTCCAGAGGACAGCGGACCTGCTCCAAAAAGACTGCAACTTTGTTTCAAGAAGCAGCTTTAAAGAACCCTGCAACTCCCCGCAAGAAGCGTGAGACTTGCAACACTGCACCCGGCGACCCCGACTCGGCTGGTGGAGAACCAACACCTCAGGGAGGACCCCCGGACTACTCTACGACTGTGAGTACCAAAACCTGTCCCCCCTGAGCCCCCACAGCGCCGCCTGCAGAGGGAATCCCGAGGCTTCCCCTGACCGCGACTCTCTGAAACCTAAGTCCCGACGCCTGGAAAAGACCCTGCACCCGCAGCCCCCAGGACCTGAAGGACCGGACTTTCACTGGAGAAGTGACCCCCAGGAGTCCCTCTCCCTTGCCCAAGTGGAGGTTTCCCCGAGGAAGCCCCCCCTTGCCTGCCTGCAGCGTTGAAGAGATCCCTTGATCCCTCATTGACTAACATTGCAAACCCGACGCTTGTTTCTACACTGCACCCGGCCGCCCCCGCGCTGCTGAGGGTGAAATTTCTGTGTGGGCTTGTGTCCCCCCCGGTGCCCTACAAAACCCCCCTGGTCTGCCCTCCGAAGACGCGGGTACTTACCTGCAAGCAGACCAGAACCGGGGCACCCCCTTCTCTCCATTATAGCCTATGCGTTTTGGGCACCACTTTGAACTCTGCACCTGACCGGCCCTGAGCTGCTGGTGTGGTAACTTTGGGGTTGCTCTGAACCCCCAGCGGTGGGCTACCTTGGACCAAGAACTGAACCCTGTAAGTGTCTTACTTACCTGGTAAAACTAACAAAAACTTACCTCCCCCAGGAACTGTGAAAATTGCACTAAGTGTCCACTTTTGAAATAGCTATTTGTCAATAACTTGAAAAGTATACATGCAATTGAAATGATTCAAAGTTCCTAATGTACTTACCTGCAATACCTTTCAAACAAGATATTACATGTTAAATTTGAACCTGTGGTTCTTAAAATAAACTAAGAAAATATATTTTTCTATAACAAAACCTATTGGCTGGATTTGTCTCTGAGTGTGTGTACCTCATTTATTGTCTATGTGTATGTACAACAAATGCTTAACACTACTCCTTGGATAAGCCTACTGCTCGACCACACTACCACAAAATAGAGCATTAGTATTATCTCTTTTTACCACTATTTTACCTCTAAGGGGAACCCTTGGACTCTGTGCATGCTATTCCTTACTTTGAAATAGCACATACAGAGCCAACTTCCTACAGATGGTCAATAGGATTCAGAAGTACCTGAGTACTTATCCGAGTTCTCTTCTTCCAGTAAGAACCAGGAGTCTGGTTTCTTCTTCCAGCAGGGGCTGCCTTCTTCAGATATTGTCTTCCCAGGAAGAAACATGTTCCTAGAATGTGGAGATGCAAGATTAATCCTGTGCACTAGCCAGTGACTGGAGAAATTTTACTGCCAAATCTTAATAATGTTGTTGCAGTCCCCCCACATCCTTTGGCAGCACTTCCTTTTTGCCTTACTATAAAATTACCCAGGAGTCCATGTTCCAAATTGGCAAGACACAGCTGCCTCCAAATTGCGCTGTCTTCAGCTTCTTGGCTCCTTCCCTACTTGACTGGGCCAACACATTTTTCCCTACTATGGCTGGAGTCTGTCTAGGAGGATCCTGGGGATAAATAGAGGAAACAATTCTTGCCATCTAGGTAGTGGTAATTGGCTTCTGAGCCAGGGGTAAGTCAAGTCCCCCAGCCAGGAATATCTATTCTAGTTCTGGAGGCGTTATGGATGACAGAACTAGGTTTATGCTGGTTCTGTTTCAGGCAATCTGAAGTATATTTTGCTAAGTTACTTTTCTGCTTAAGTAATCAAAAATCGGATTTTACTATTAAGTCAGGTTTAAAAAAAACTTAGCAGGAAGTAACTTCAAAGTAATTTTCTAGTCCTTACCTTGTGGGTGATGGAAAGTAAAGATTTTAAGCCTGCCTGTTAGGAGAACGTAAGGCCTACAAAGTGAAATAGTGTTTGATGTTTTATTTCAGTATGAGGGCACACTACCCTAAGTAGTGTGCCCTATTATTAATATATTAGCAGCCTGTCCTGTGGTCATACTGACACACTTTTGAGGGTGAATTTCAAATATATATATCAAATAGCTTTTTCCTATATACCAGAGACATTTTCCCTGCCCTGTGTCACTGCTCTTAAACTGCAGCCCGGACAGATCCTGCATAGATTTTTGTCATATGTGTAGGTGATGTAAATACATATTCCAGTCCACATATGGGATTTAATGTTCCTTGCCATACATGCACTTAACTCACTATTTACAATGGACTGAAAGGATAGGTTATGGTGTTCCAATGTAAAACAGGTTTTGGTGGGAAAACACAGGCGCACCTTACAGTTTAGCAGTGATAAACTGCACACATGTCAAAGGGCAGCGAGTATAGGATCCAGAACAAGATGACACTATAGAAATGTGACGATGCAGAAGAGCAGTAGTTGAGTCATGTGCCTACTGGAGGTGCACATGACTGCCAATTGCACACTTATGTTAAGGAGACATACACAGCTATAGTCTAGGTTCGAGCAAGAACAGAATCCCTTGGAAATGAGTTCCATAAAAAGTTAATAAAACTTATTAGAAGGCTATCACCCATCAGTTTATTAGTCCGAACACAGTCCTCCTTTGAGCACAGTCATTTCAACGGCACAAGAGCTTTGCCATCCGCACACTGCAGGTCATGGTAGGCTTGAAGGCAAGGTTAACATTTTAATTATCGTATTGTTTTGTTGAATTCTCCCTGTGTTTATTGTGTTTTGAAATGACTGGCGTGTAGCATAAATAAACCCGTTCTTTCGTAATGCACTGGATTAATCTGTGGAACACGTTGTTCCTGCACGGACGCGATTTATCTAGAGGCCTGGGAATAGAAGCCGAGCACTGCGGTTCGTTCTTTTAGCCGAGCTGAATTTCGAATGCTCAGGACGTGGAATCACGAGACGGGGGATGCTTCAGAGGCAGGCCTGGTAGTAAAGAAAGCGATTCAGGGCAAGCATGTTTATTCTGATTCCGTTACACAGCGCTGATCTAAGAGTAGTAACTATTTCTGTTGGTTGCTCGATGTTTTGGTCCTAAAAGTGCCCTGTCCTTCACTCCTTGCTGTGCCTTGCTTGGTTGCCATGTTTTCTTGTGCTTCCAGGAGCCCGGTGCAACTGCAGCGTTTAGCAATGATTGATTTTAACAGGCCGGGCTATAGTATTTGCCAGTTACCTAATTGAGGGGAATTGTGATCTATATTTTTAAATCAGTCATTCCTCCTGAATCCTGAATTCATTGACGAGGGGCGATGCAGAACTGTTCCCTGCAAGAGCATTGGTGTAAACTGTGCACAGCTATGAATACAAATGGACACAAACACTGAAGAGGTTTTTAAAAATAACTGGTCAAAAAAGTAAAACTATCAGAAATCTTCATTAAGGGAAAACAGCTGAACAGCTGGAATCCCTCTTTGCGTAGAAGACACACATGGCATACCAGAATAGAAAAATGCATTAAACACACAGGACCTTATTGATGGGAACTTCTCAATAAATGTGGTGTGACTACACATACTTGGAAATGTTGGGTATGTGTGGTGCTAAAACAGGTTAATACATTTAATGTACTGACTTAGTTGAGCATATAGTAATTAAGACTAAGGGAAGGCTTATTATATCGATCGTTTTAGAAGTGGTTCATTGCTTCTGCCTAGGCATCTCAAAGTCATTGAAAAAAATCTTGGGATCTGTTACTTCAGTTTATCACAAAAATAAGTAAAATCTTTACCATCATGGATTTTGAACCCTGACTCAGTAATCCACTATATGCCATGGCCACTTGGCTTTGGTACACCCTACAGAAGTACAGTTTTAACCATTTACTGCTTTAAAACACTCTTGTAGAAGATGTCACTGTTGACTTGTTAAAAGCTTTTAATATTGAATGCTGTAAGACTTACATGCTAGTAGACCGGGTTGACTGAAATCAATTTAATTTTGCTAGGAAGAAGTGACCATTAAAAACAAATACAGCAACATCGGTATAGCAAGAAACTTGAATCAAGAGAGGCTGGCTTTTCTAATTCACTATCAACTGGTGGAGGTTCCCTGAACCTCTGATCCACATGAGATTTTTGAATACTTCCAACAATTTTAAAGCAATTGTCAAGAAATGTTGCAAGGCTAAGTTCTCAAAAAAGACACACTTGATTGCATCAGAATTTAAATCCCCCAGGTTGAACACCAGTAAAATATGTTGATTGCAAAAGATGTCAGCTGATACAAGATGTTGCAGAATGTCCCTTTTGTATATAATTTTTTCTAAATATTTTTTGTTTTCCTATATTCAGTTATCGTTCAGTCAAATTACTGTGCCCACCCACCATCACAAGATGCCTACATGTGCTTATGCAAGCAACGCCTATTTCTCATTTTTGGCATTAAATGATTTTCAGTGCTATGTAATATGCTCTCGAGAAGTAACATACAGCATGGAGGAACCACACTGCTATGCTTCCTAATGAGTCTTGATCACTATTCTTATTGAGACCACATTCACCCCACGTTAGGCTCTTACCCATATTATCATTCATGGGTATTCTGCTTCATGGTCATAATTACATCGTACCACGTTGTACATTTTGCCTATTCTCCTTATCTTCTGTTATTTTCCAAAATATCTTTATGTATCTTTTTTTCTGCTGCCCTGTTTCAGTTCATGTCCATGGGCCACTCGTTATAATTGGAGTCTTACAACCAGTGCTCCTCTCTTACATGTTTCTGTATTTGTTCTGGCTATCCCTAGTCGTATGTTACACAGCAACCATTTACATCTGGATTGTGATTGTTCCCCACATATGCCCAATCTTAAAAAAAAAAACTTTAAAAAAACGGGTTGGTTGTGGCAAAACCCTGCCAACGAGTTAGAATGATGCAGTGAATTACAGAGCTATGTTTGGCCAAATTGAGAAAAACATCCAAAATGCTTCACCAATCGTACGGAGAACAGCAAATCTACATTCTAGACTATCAAAAGCGCCAATCATCCATATCCGTATGGCAGTTATTAGAGGTTTAAGTACCTCCTTGTATACTCTGATGGCTCACCAGTACTTTGATTCTGACTCTCGGCATGAGACCTTTTTGATTCATGAGTTAATAAAAGTTAGTAATAGTTTTATTAATACCCGTTTCCTCTCAGAAATATTACTGTATTTCTTCACATTTGACTTATTAGGTTGAGCCTAGGCAACACACATGCGTTGCCTCACGACATGTTGTAATCTACTTCTGTGGGCTTTCACCATGCCCATCACACACATCACTTTTGTTCGATGCTTGGCCTGCCTTTCAAAATTCCTTTGGTTTCATTGGTAAATGCTTTACATTTGTCCCGCCTTTTGGCTGTTTTGTTCCCGTCCTGGAGACTGTCCCTGTTACATGGATTATTGCACAATCAGCCATATATTATTTAGGATGCGAAAAAGTGATATTTTCATTTTTTGCTACCGATAGAGGAAGAAGGTAAATGGAAATGCTTTAGTTATATGCAGGGCTACTGGAATTATGTGACAGAAAGGACCAAATTATGCGACAGAGTTGACCAATTTATGTGGCAAGAAAAGTTTGGTTATGCATTTACAACGCCAATAGCTCTAACTCAAGCGAATATGAGACCTATTGCATTACAAATGCTTGTTTTGTAAAGGCATTCTTTGAGATAGTGGATTACAGCAACTAGTGCCTATCTCTTACAGGAAAAACGACAGGTAAATTGCATGTCTTTTTTTTGTTTTTCTTATTTATTTTTTTATTTAACCTCATTTTGAGAGGCAAGTAGTGTCACTCCCAATGCAATAGCCTTATTTATGTAAACAGCTATTATAAATGTTAAAACTTTACTTTTGGTCATAGTTGATGGTGGCGTGTCTACCTTGCTGATGTTGCCTTAATCTTTTGGAGTCAGATACCCTCAGCCATTGTATCTTTCTATTTAGAATTGAGGCAGTAGCATGTTGGACACACATACGGGCTAGTTTTCCTTCTAGTACATCGTAGAACTAAATTTACAAGCACCAAGTCTGACCCAAACATCTTTGTTTCTCTGCACACCCCTTTGTTTGAAAAATAAATCTGATAACTTGTAAACCAGATGGTGCTAAAATTTAGCACCACAGTTCTGCCGCAGATAGCAGTTTGTTATTTGTGCAACACTTTAACAAGGGCACTTTTTTGAAAATGTTTTATTTCCAATTAGTATTAGTCAATAGAAATTGGTAAAATGTACTCAGCCTTTGAAGGATGAAAGGCTGAGCTGATCTTGATAGGATTCGAAACTGCGACCTGGAGTAGAGCCTATTCAGACATTTTACAGGAATAATGAGAAATACCAAACAAACCTGTAAAATTTAAAGTATCGAGTTTATATGTTCTTAAGAGCAGGTCCTGTTACCTGAAAGGGTACCTAAAAAGGCAAAGTGGATTACATTTGCACAATGGTGGATCACCGAAAAAATAAATATATGTGAATTCTGATAAAGCAGGGTAAATATTAAATATCGGGACTGATTCAGAAAAATACAAAGTGAGTGTAGACAAACATTAATAGGACAAAATATCAAACGGGAGTTTTGTAAACTTTTGAAGCCTTTAAGGCATTTGAGATGTCATAAATATGAAAAATAGACCAGAATGTAATTGCTTACAGGAGCATAAAACTACAATATGATGATAAAAGTTGCAAAAAAAGCATACAGGTGGCATAAAATGAGTCTTGCAAAGAAATGAAAAAATCTGAACTCATACCTGCAGAGCGTGCAGGATACAAGAAGCAGTCCTATAAGTATAGAGGATATCACTGAATGAGATGTACATTGTGGAATACTTCGAGTGAGCGTTTGAGGATCTCTATAAGGGTTATTGTGCAATTAACATCTTAGTACCGGAAGTGCAAAGAGCATTGAGAGGCATGAAGAAACACAAGGCACCAGGTCGTGACTTAGCGCTTGTCGACATTTATCATGAAGAGCCCCACTTGTGGGCTGGAGTCCTTACTAAAATATTCAACTTGGCTTTGCCACTAACAACGTTTCACTTTCTTGGCATTCAGCCTTTCTTGTACCTATATTTAAGAAGGGCAGTCTTTACTACGACCCAATCTCTCTCCTAGACTGGGCAGGGAAAATCCTTGGGAAAGTCCTACCTAATTATCTGCAAGGCTGGGTGGACAGCCACAACATCCTGCCCTAGGCTCAAGCTGGTTTCAGATCACAGGTGAGTAGTATTGATCAAGCAGTGAGATTATACATAATGTCATACAAGTATACAATCAAAAGGAAATCCTCATTGTATTTAGTATGGGTGGATCTGAAAGCAGCTTTTGATCTAGTTGATCAGGAGAAGTTCTGGAGGTCATTGGTAGACCCAAGGAGTTGATATCACCTTGATGCAGGCAGTAATGGTACTTCATACAGATAATACCACTAGCGTTAGGTATGGGCCGGGAAGTGAGTGCACTGAAACCTGTGTGCTGGCGTCTCTACTCCTCAGCTTTTTTAAAATGATGTAGTAGACTACTTATTGGAAGAACCCCTAGAAGTCCCAGTTATAGCTGGAAAAGGGGCTTTGATCCTATCATTTCACGATTATGCTGTATTGGTGGCACAAACAAAAACACAATCCACAGGTTTCTAATGTGCTTTGCAGACTACTGAGACAGGAAATCCTTGACCCTCAATGGAACGAAAACAAAGAGCATGGTATTGAGCCCGTCCCCTAGCCTTAAGAGGAAGCTAAAGATAGTGTGCCCATTGACACTGTCACGCAGTATGACTATTTGCGGATACGGTTTGCTGAGAAATTGCAATGGAGAAGTCATATCCAGAAAGCCACCACAGCCTTAAGTCATAGGGCTGGGCCAATTCTGAAGTTTAGACCGAAGGCAGGTGCCAGGAGTATTGGTATTATTCTTCAAATGTACAAACGAAAGGCAGTAGCTGCGGCGCTCTATAGGGCTGAGCTTCAAGGATATGTGAACATACATTCTCTGCAACTGGCATAGAACATTTTTTAAGAGCTCTGCTGGGGTTGGGGCCTGGCACCACCTTACTATCACTCTATGCAGAACTTTATTTTTCCACAATAGCGGAATTAGCAGCAGTGGGAACCCAAAGGCAGCAATCTGCCGAAAATCCTTGGAAGATGCAGCCTCTGATAGTGGCTGTGCTATGAACACCTAGTCATCTCACCTAAAGAATATTCTGAATGAATTGCAGCTGGGTTCCTATGATCTGACCTGTGCAGAGTACGGGGGATACTGCTGATCTGATTAAGGAACACTACCAGGAACATAAGCAGACGAGGAAGCATGCTGCGTTGAAGATAGGGTCTCCACTGGGTAATTATTTTAGCAGCGACCATAGCCCTCCATGTACATTCTACCTAGACTTGTTTCATCCTGAGCTTATGATAACATTGTATGTAATATACAGTCTGGGTATTTTTCTGAAAGGGGAACACCTAGTCAGATGCCTTAGGCTCGCTGCTGGTACCAAATAGTCTGATTGCAAATTTGTGGAGAATGATAACCTACCACACTTTCTGCTGTTTTGCACAAAATACAAATTTGCATGTAGGAGGTGGCTTTTGTCCCTTTTTTAGATTATATGGCATTAAACGTGTTAAATTGGCACTGCTGTTCTGCCTCAGAACTAATGATGAGTATGCTCTCAACTGCATAGCCTGATACCTATGGCAGCTTGGCCCATAGGTTTGGCAGAGGTGCCAGCTGTAATAGGAATTAGGAATTGAATTAACTGGAGGACCTATCATGGAGGGTCCTCTGCTGCCTGGGTCCCCCGCTTATTCTTTCATGCACGTGCAGTTTTATCACAATGTTGACTCAAAGCTGTTGATTGTAAGAGCACTATTGCAACGTGATGTATGGTGTTAATCTGCTTATTCGATTGATCTCTGATGGATGTTGTGTTCGTTCATTGTTTGGATGTCTGCTCCCCCTCTGACTTTTTTATATATTTGTATTGCTAGTATGCTTTTACACACATGAACTTTTGGCAGGATGTAGATTTGTAGCTGCTGATCTTATAGGCATTATAGCCTACGTGTTGCAAGTTAACGTCCTGCTTATTAGACTGTACCTCGTTTGATTTTATGTATTACGTATTATGCACTGATGTATTCATTGCTTTTATTTGGAACAACTCGTGGGGGTGGGGGCGTGAGGATGCTCTTTCCTGTGTTTCCTTTATATGCCCCTTTGTATACGCACTCTACCAGGACTTTGTTTTGTAGCCTCTGAGAAGGAGTATTTTTAAGTGCTATAGGTTGTCAGTTCGCTTATTCAACTCTACCACATATGTTTTTAGCTATTTACGAGCTATTTATTGATGTATTAGCCACTTGTTTTACTTATTGTGAGGCTGATAACTGAAACAATAAACTGTAATTGAATTGAATACCTCGAGAGGTTTTAATACGATATACACATTTTTGTAGGTGTATTGCACAAAAAGATGTAGTTGCAAGGGGAGTTAGAGAAAACTGCAACCAAACATAAGTCAGGTGTCGAGTTGTACAAAAGAGAATACCATATCGGCAGGAGAATTAAAAGAATACAGCAGAGGTGAATTCCCGAAGAATGTGTCAAAGCTATATATTTGTAGAAAAAAAAATCCAAATGGTTGCAGAAATAATACATTGAAATTTCGTAAAGAGGCTTAGTAAACAAAAATGCAGTAAATTATTAGGGAGAGTAATCATAAAAAAAAGGATAAACAAAAATCGTGTGAAGAGCAGTCTAAAGGACATATGACCAGAGAAGTATGCAAATCAATATAGGAAGTATTAGAAGAGAGAGATTCCAAACCAGGAATGTGTCATTTAAGTTGCAACCAATGTTTTTTTTTTTTTACCGTTGTAAGGTAGGGACAGTTAGTGCTAGTGGTGAATATATCTACTATAATTTAGTATTATAAAGTCATGCGTTCATTATTTTGCTGCCTTTCAAGTTACTGCACAGATAAACCGCAGCCATTCTGGGCAGGGACATCTCAACAAGGTAACATTTGACTTCGCTTAGGGTGCGGACCACAACCTCCTAATTATCCTCACAAAAATGCTCTTATTCGTACAAAGGCAAAAACAACACTGTCCTTGTCCAAGGTAGTTTGGGGGACGAAACACATCAGCACCTACAAACGAAAGTTTGTATGTTCTTCTCTTTTTTCAGTTCATAATGACTGATGTTATAGAAGATGAAAGTCATTTATTGCATAAAAAAGGTTGTTGTCGTTTCTTGATTAAAAAAAAAAAAAAAAAAAAAAAACACAAAAATCTTCTGTCACATACAAGCACATTCCTGCACAATCTGGTGATCACATCAACAAAGTATCGTTTTTGCTGAGCAGTCATTTTATCTAAATGTGCGGTTGCTGCCAGATTTATGCTGAATTGTGAATACTAACAGTGCTAGTGCAGTTTATTTCCTCCATTGCATCAATGGGTGTTTGCAGTACGCAAGAATGTGCCAGTTGAGACCAATAGGGTTGGTTTTCCTTCGATCTGAAGTACAGCCTTTGGCACACATGATCATGATGCACTTATGCACGGTGATTGCTTGTGTATAAGGTGCTGCTGAGCTGGTGCACTCTGCTAAGTCACTGTCTGCAGTCTGTGTTCCGAGGCATGGTTCTTGTAGAGTTGACGCAGAGTATCTGGTACCCCGCATTCTAATTCGGTGTAGATATGCAGGACACACCAATACTCTTAGATTGTGCTGATACACAGTCTGCCAAACAGTGGGAATCTAAAGCCAGTATTTTATGCGCCGCGATGCTGCATTGAAGTACAGATATTTGCCTGTCTTTTTGCACAGTGCGGCACTCGCCAATCCCTCGGCCTGTAGAGGCTTCTTGTGGGCAGGCTCCGGTCTGTGAGTTTTACCAGAGGACGGTCTTCACGGGCTGAGGAGGTACCGCTTGGCAGGCGCATTGGCGGACTGTGTGTGAGCTGGGAAGGTGGTTAGTTTCCCGCACAGTGTTACTCCAGAATGGGATGTATGTTGTTTTGAGGAGTTTTTGCCAGGCGATTCGCTGTGGGAGTTCAGGTCTTCAGCCTAAGGTGAGTTCACTTCCGCGGCATCATCCTTCGTTCAAGAGAGTCCCCTCTAAGCGACAGGGCTGCCCACCAACCAGATTATACTTTCCCGTAAGTACGCGTGCATCCCCCTCCTCCTCTCCATATGTTGGTATACAGTTCGCATCCACACATGTTCATTCTGTGCCAACACACAGTCAAATTCTGACACATGGTGGTTCTGCGCGTCGTTAAATTCACTAGCCAGATGTGCGATTCCTGGAAACCAGGCTTCCCTCTTCCAGGAACCGGCTGCAGGAGTTCCTTACGTGATGCCTGGCGCGGATTGGTGCCTCTTAAAGCCTGCAGCTCAGACAGGGCCTTGCAATGGCCGCAGACAGCGGCTCCGCAGAGCTCTTCTATACAGAGGCCTCTTCGGCATAGAAGTCGACCCGGCATGAATGGGTTCACATTCTATTTAAGACAGCATTCTTACAATGCTTACGTTAATGTCATACACGCAGATTGTAGCGAAACGCGTAAAATGCACCAACTACAGCTTTAAGGTGTAGAATTTGGTGGTGCTGGTGTTCGGCCCACTCATGACCTGCCTAAATCCACGCGTACTCGTGGTAGTTCAAACCAGTGCAAGAGAACTTCTTAATCTAATGAAAAACAGTGCCTTTTTAACGTCCCTTCATGTCCTTTTGATTGTTATGTATAAATCTTTCAGCCCGTGCAGTAGTAATTTTCATTTTTCACTCCCCAATCGAATGGCACCTTTTTTATGCTCTCTGAATTATTGATAATAGTTACATCCATCCTAACAGTGTGACGTTTACATTTTATCCGTTCTCTTGGCCCCGTACATCCTGGTTTTAGTTAGATACCCTTTGTTAAAACAAATACACATGATAAAAAATGTGGATGTTCCGGAGTACAGTATGCTCTTAATTACCATTGTTGAGGATGGAGAAAGGTGTCATATCTCACTTGAGACTTCACTTATGAGTCATGGCCCCTCCCCCTCGGAGGGGGATGAGCCACTGAAAGCTGGAGCCTGAAGCCTGGCTCAACTCGAGGCTCTGTTGGAACCTCCAGCCCTTAACGAGCCGAGCTTTCATATGGAATCTGCCTGCCTCCCTCTTTGTACCTAGGATGTGGCATTAGGGCCAAAGCTGACGATTTTGTAACTGGGAAACAGGGTCTCTGCTTAGACTCAACATCCTGTGGTTCTGAGGAAATCGTTTATTCTCCCTGTGCCTATAACAATGAATGTGACCTCGTGCAATGTAACTGGTGCTCATGTAAAGGGCTCCAGTAACTTTGAGACGAGTTTGCATTATATAAAAACTGCAGAAAAATGCAAGCGGGTAAAAACAAAGTCGTAACATAAGGAAACAGGAATAGACACCCATTTAAAGGCTGATTTGTACAAAGGGAAACCAGAAAGCCTGGATAGATTGTGGCTTCCCGTTGAAATTGTATGATCTTAGGCAAATATTTTATTTCACCAAAGCTTCTTTTTTATTCACTATCACATATGAAAACACTTACAATTATGTGAGTTCAGAATAAAACTGATGCAAAAACCTGTTTGATTTAGTAGACTATAATATTACTCTATAATAATACAGACCAAGTACAAGGTTTACCGTATGACTGTCTTGCCTCTTAGGTCACTGATGGTTAATGTTTTAAAAATGATCATTTTTAATAAGTACTTCTCAGTGCAGTGCTGTAATGTGATGTATTAATTTCAAAGCTTCCATGTGCCAAAGAAATGTGTTATGTTAACATAATTTATAAAGTGCACGCTCACCATGGGTTTCATGGCACTGAGGGCAGAGTATTATAGATGTGTAGACACTAATTAGTTATATGCTTGAGTGAATGACCAGAGTTTCAGCAGTTTCCTAAATTTATAGTAACAGGTGGCAGATCTAATTGCTGGGGCGTAAGAATTCCACAAGTTAGGTGCCAGAACTGAAAATCTGGCTCCACCAGTCCCCTTCTTTTTAAATTTGAGGACCTTCAAATAATTAGCATGAGTGTACTTGAGAGCATGAGAGGATCGCAAAATGCGAGTTGGGGTATGTTTCTGATGCTCTTATGCTCCATAGAGTTTTATGGATGATGCAGCCTGTCTTAAAAATTACTCTTTGTGCCACTGATATCTAATGAAGTTCTTTCATCAGAGGGGCAATGTGGCACTCATAAGGAAGTTTGTGTCAGATAGGCTGCCTGATTCTGGATCAATTGTAGTTTCTTCATTAGGCCTTTGGAGATGCCAACATATAGAGCGTTGGCGTAATCTATCCTGGAGATTACTGGAGCAATCACTACCTAAATAAGGGGCTCTCTGTTAAATATTTAGCTATTTGCGTAATACGCGGAATCATATTGAAAGAACTCCAGTTTGAAATTTCTTTGACAGGTTTTTGTCAATGATCACACCAAGGCTCTTTACCAACTTCTTCGGAACCGGAGGAGATCCCAACTAAGCAGGCCAAAAAGATGCATTCCAATAGTCAACTTTACCTTTGGTGATAACAATATCAGTTTTATCTGGTTTCAATTTAAGGTGGTTGCAATTCATCCAGTTTTGAATAAATAGCACCGTGTTTTGATAAAACCATCTTTCGATTCTGGAGAATTATCGATTTTGAATAAAAACTGCATATCATCTGCATAATTAGAAATCATGCACTTTCTTTAAGATAATGGATAAGAGGGTGAATATATAGGTTAAATAAATGCAGGGACAGACAAGATCCCTTGGGAACTCTGCAATTCAGCTGAACCTCAGAAGATTTATAAGATGAAAGACGGACAGATTGGGTCCGATTTGTTATAAAAGAAAATACCCAGTCCTTTGCTGAGTCCCGTAATCCTGCGGCCTCGACACGGTCCATTAAAATCTTGCGGTCAACTGTGTCGAAGGCCACAGAAAGATCTAGAAGAACCAAGGCCAGGGTTGTGACTGTTGCTTTCTTCACGAAGGTCATCTACCACTAAGATGACTGGGTGAAAGCCTCCCTGAGGAGGATCAAGATATTTAGTTTCCTCTAAGAAGGTACATAAACATTTAGCTACATGTGCTTCTAATATCTTAGCCAAAAATAGCAACAGGGAAATAGGGCTAGAATTTTTCAATATTAGAGGGTCTTCCCCAAGTTTCTTCAGAAGATGTATCACTATAGCTTCTTTAAAAATGCTTGGGACTGATCTGGAACTGATGGAGTGATAGAGAAAGGAGACAGCAATATCTGGAAATTGTTAGAACACTGATTTTGGGACTGTGGGAGAGCACACATTATTTGGGGAACCTGATTTTACTTTAGACAATAATTCCTTAAAACAATCCTTACCAATCGGGGGAATGATGAGCGGGCACTAGAGTTCCTATCTGTAGACATTGAACTGATTGCACGATGGCCATTTGGAATACTGTTTTTTAATGGTTTTTATTTTTTCAATTAAAAAAAAACCTGTTAAGGGAGTGCCATAGCGTTCGGGAAGGAATGACTGGCACTTTTATTGAATTTTGAATAGACTATCATATTTTACATGGTTTGCTGTATGATTCACAAAGCAAACATTTTCAGGGCTCAGCTCGTGCACAAGCTCTTAGACCTGAGCCCGACATTTGGCTCATCTCTGGTTCAGCTGTCGCTGTTAATTTGTTAGCTTGCCCACCTCTACTCCCCATGTTCAGCAATGATAGTAAATATCATAACTGTGTGTGTGTGGTGGGGGGGGGGCGCAGGAGAGGGTTTGTGTGTGTTTCTCTGCTGTCTTTGCTAGCTCCGGCCACCTGCCAAACAGCGCTGGAGCTCCATTCAGGAGCGAGACCCTTTAATATCCAACGACACAGCCAGCAAAATATGAAATACTTTTAACAAAATGCAGAATTTCATGTATGACTCGTTTCGACTACGAGTAGCCTTTCTCAAGTTCCTAAAATGCTTTGTACCCGCACTTCTACACTTTATTTAAAGTGATGAACCAGTGCCCTGTGAGTGCCTCATTTTGTGTTGGATGTGTTTTTAATAGAACGAACACTCTCTCTCTCTCTCTGTGTGTGTGTGTGTATATATATATATATATATATATATATATATATATATATTTGTAAATATATTTGCCTTTTCTAGGGGATTTAGCACGTTGAAAGAACAACTTGCCCTTGTCAAACACCTGAACACACAGAAACTGTTTCCCAGTTTGCACCCTTAAACATCATGTGCCCAGGGTGCTCGAACTTAGGATTCAAGATTACACAAATATCCCTGGAAAACAAATATTGAAGGTGTGCTGCCCCTTTTGGCCTGGCATGTGCACTTTCACCTAAAATTATTATCAGATCTTGAAAGCTTCTTTCACGAGCTCCCGTTTCTCTCACGCAATTGACATTTCCATTTCGATATAATGCTTTATGGTCATTGTCTTCTTAATATTGACAGTATTCCTTGACCCTTAATACATACAGTCTTGCTGCTAAAGCTAGGAATTATATTGTGAGGCTTACAAAGGTTTTATATACCCTGAAAATAACATATATTTATAAACCTGTTTTTCAGTTTAATTGGCTTAGAGCCTGATGAATTTTAAATCGGTGCTTTGTTTTTATTTTTGATTAATATTGTTTTTTGTCTGTGTGTGCTTGGCTTTTGTTTCCCTCTATTTTTCTTTTAAAAACCTTATTTGCTTAATAGTAGAGAAAGGGCAGGCATGGAAGGTCTTTCTACGAAGGTGTCATTTCAGCCTGCCTCTCCTGCGGGCCAGGCCTGGCAGAAGTCCTTTGTGTGTGTTACTGTCACTATTCTGCCTGTGGGAGTGAATGCTCTTTTCTTCCTCAGGTTGTGGGCTTATAAATAACCTTAGTAAACCGTTTGACCAACTGTAAAAAAAAAAAAAATCCGGTATTCAGTCTGTACGTACCGAACTCTTAAAGAAGAGAATTATGTTGTGTGAACATAACCGACTTTCTGTATACATGTGCATTTCTGTCTGAAAGCATTTTAATGTATGCACAGTTTGTGTTTTTTAGACAGCCGTCTATCT
This sequence comes from Pleurodeles waltl, assembly GCF_031143425.1. NCBI lineage: Eukaryota > Metazoa > Chordata > Amphibia > Caudata > Salamandridae > Pleurodeles > Pleurodeles waltl. Next base: position 1,696,798,452 of record NC_090440.1, read on the forward strand.
GTACATAGGTGTGTGTTGTGGCACAAAACGTGTTGGTGTTCAAACTGTTTGTCGTTTTGCTCCAACTTCTATGCTTGGTGACGCTCACGATGCTTTTAAGGAGGGTCGTGTCCCTATGAACACAGCTTTTATGCATTTTGTGTGTTTGTTCTAAAAAACTAGGCGTTGGTCTCCAGAAAGTGTCTGCAGACCCTCAAAACTGAATAAAAACGCTCGGCAAACTTCAAATTGTAGTAATTTCACTGGCAATCTGCTGATATGCTCACGTTTGTCAATGGTTGAAAACACCGGGTCTATCCCCTTTCCACTGTAATCCTATGTCAAATAACTAGAACTTCAACTGGGACAAAAGTACACAAGTGTGTACATTTAATAGTAGAACACTGCCCTCAGGCCCACAGTTAGAAGACAAGGCAGCAGATTCTGAGATATGTGATTGATTATTCAGAGCGTTGCATTGTCCCTTGAAGGTATTTCCTGCTGGGTAAGTACAGTCCTCGTTTAGCTGGACCTGTTAGTCTGGTTCCACGGGCTATGGTTAAAACCCATGGCCATGAAGTCCTATAACTAACGCCTGTGCTTTTTTCAGGGCTTGGGGATGGATTTAATCTGCCGATCTTTCTCATCTCTGCTTCTTAAGCATTGACCCAGGTCGCTTAGCTCTGTTGGCGGGATCAAATGACCGCACGCAGGAGTGAGCGGCGTTAAACTGTACCTTTGTGCTCGTTTTTCGTGTCTCTTAAACACCCTTCACCCGGTCACCTGCTCCTACTTCACCTTGAGGTCATCTTGTGCTATAAGAAGTACAGCTCTCAAATTCAAACCAGTGTCAGGCCCGGCATGCCTCATGCGTACTTAAGTTTCTCGGATATATATTATAAATGCCCTATTTTAAGTTTCACCGGTGGCAGAGCACGTGCTGTTGGCAAAATCTTTTGTTAACAAAAAAAGCTTAAAAGTGGCTTAGAGCCTGCCTATTACTTAATTACTCACCATTGGTTGGCTTTCACGTGACTTCTTCCGGGGCTTCACTGTGTTTGTCCCTGGCAGGGAACATGGACCTAGCAAAGCTTCCTGTTTGTAACCAGTGTCATTTCTCTGTCCTCGGGCTCCTGAAGGTACTTTTTAAAAAACTTTTTATCATTCACTTTAAATGGGTGTATGGGACCCTACAGTCTTTCTCCCTCCCTCCACCCTTCCTTTTGTTTCCTGCCCCTCCCTTTTATTGCTCCCTTTTATTGCTTGCCTCCTCACTCTTGTTCTGCTTTCTGTTGCTGCTATTCCCTCCCTCCTCCCATGCACCTCCCTCGTATTGCTCCCCCCCTGCCCTGCACCGGGTATCCATTGCTGCTGCCTCCCTCCACCTGCACCTCCCATCTGTGTTGCTTCCTCAGCCCTCCTCTCGCTGTCCATTGTTGCTGCTCCCATGTGTAACATGTTTAAAAAACATTGACAAAGCCAATAGATTTTGCTCAAATGAAACCGGTTGCCTTTGCTAATGCTTGTTGTTAATTGTGATAGGCATTTGTTTTTTTTTCTTTCCACCTTAGGCATTACTCTGGGCTGTGCTGCCTGATTTTGAGATTGTGGTATCTGCATAATATTTTATTTCCACACCCCACAAGGTAATATTTTACTACTGAGAATCCAGTTGGAAGGGGCAGAATGGAAAAATGAAAGGAAGTGCAAGATAAAAGTGAAAGAAATAAACATTTTTGAAATACAATAGGGAGGCCATGCTGATATGCATAGCTAGGTTAAATGAACTTCCGGCAAATGTAAGACAAAAGCTACACATTTGCACATATTTTTATATGTTATCCTAGTACCAAACTGTCCTAACATCAGTGGGAATATTATTATTGTCTGCTGCACTCTTCCCCTGGTAGAAAATGCATGAATGCCCTTTCCAAACCTATCCTTATAGTGTTCAGCTTGCATACTTTTCCGGACACTTCTTCTTTAGCAGTAGTAATGTGTGGCAGAGTAGTTCCATGTTTCTGTCAAGTCCTTGGTGACACAAAGCATCAATTCTCTGCTTGTAGATATGTCATTGTTAAGGCATGTGCGCTTTGTCTATGGAATTCCCATCCCATGATGCCGCACACTTTCATAAAAGTCATACAAACAGAACTTTTTTTTTTCAGGCCCCTTCCAGTACTTCAAGCTAAATTACTTTTAAGCCATTGTGATATATTTTAATTGTTGAGCTCTTTTACAGCCTTCTGTGGTATGGAAGCCGCTGGTCATTTCGCCTGGTTTAGCCACCTCTGCTTTTTTGGTTTTATCTTTTTTGTAATTATATCTGCGATACATTATTGCTGGCTTTTTTCTACTATTATTTTAACAGTTGTAATTTACCTTTCACTCTGTTTGTGCATGGCCAAACTCTTCTTGGTTAGGCATACTGTTTAAAACGTCAGAAGTAACTGTTTAGTGATACGCAGCCATCAATATTAGATAACACTGCCCACTGATGGCGAGCGAGCCAGCCGTTAATTTTATTTTAATACTGTTTCCAGCAATTGCCGGAATTTGAACTTGATTATGCTTTTGGCTAATAGCTCCATATCAGTCTAGAATTACTTTGTCCGGTGATTGCAATCACACGATCATGCATGACTTTATTAAATAATAGTCACACACTGATTTCTGAAAATTGTGAGTTGGTAGTTTTCCATTAATATCTGATCAAATTATTCATATATAATGAGGTTTGACAATTCTATCAGCTGATGATTATCCAAAGCCCTATTAGGTCCAGATAACTGTAGATATTAAGCCTGCACTAGCTCACATGAGGGGAATGAAATAGAGGGTTTTTGCTTAGATGGTTAAAATAATATTTAAATTTTATATTCCTTCTCGAGTGTGGGCTTACAGAGTTCTGTTGTTATCTTTGTTACAATTGTGTGTGTCTGTAGTTCAAGTTATGAATTGCTTTTTTAAAAAAAAATTGTATCAGTGGCTAATTCTGGATTTTTGTGCCCTGAATATTTTTTCTTTCAGAAAGTTAGGCCCTGCGTTGGGCGTGGTCCTGTGAGAGATACAGATAGCTTTGTAGGTTATTAGTTTGGTTGGGTAGCTAGCCTAAGACAGCCTTGAGGTGGGAAGTGCAGTAATCTTGCCTCTAAATTCTGCATTCTTTGGAGTTTACGCAGGAGATATATAGGGCCCCTAAGATTCTTTAGCATAACTGGTTCTAGAGAAGACGAGCAGTTTTGGTCCTGGATGTTTTATACTTCCGATTTGCTGTAAAGAAGGCTGCTTTTTCGTCTGTTGGTCTACAAGTCTCCAACAGCTTTCCAATGACATATTGATTAAGTAAGGTCAGAGGCTTTGTAAACAATTTACGGATATGTGTTTAATTATGCATCCCACCTTTAGTGGGATCAGTCGGAGAAAAGTTTCAAGCAGTGAACAGCAGTAGCCGACTTTGATAGGCGATTAAATCTGTTGCGGAAGGGGCTGTGGTCAGTTTTTTTTTTTTTTTTTTTAATCTTGCACCACTAATCCTGCAAATATAGCATCTTTGTTTTTCTCTACAAATTATCTGGGCCCTGAGAGTATTGATCAAGTGAGTCCGTCTCGAAATTGGCTCAAAGTGCTTGTGGGCAGGTGAACAAAAAAAGTACTTTAGTCCAGCTGCTGGAGGGCATCACAGCTCTTGTGGCAGTGCTTCCAGATTTTATTTTCTATTTTTCAAATTTTTAATTGCTGTTACTTAGAAACTATTTAGTGAAAGGTTCCTTTCATCTCGTTATATGTGATTGTACATATTTCATTAAAGTTCTTTTGAGTGTCTTTTCTATCATTTCTCTGCCTGTGAGAATTTATTTTATATTTTCAATTGTTCATATGAGTATTTGTCCTTGAAGCTTGAAAACCGTTGTGCATAAAAACTTTTCGATATATCACAAAAGAGAAAGTCTGCCCTCAGAACTCTTAAAGTATGAAAGCAAGTTATAGAGTCAGTGCGCCTGAAATCTCGTAAAGGGAGAAATATGAGTGATATTGAAGTCCCACCACTGAAAGAAAGTCTTCAGACGCTGGCGCTCAGTCAGTATTTCAGAACCAGTTGATTTAAAATGCATGTATCTTGGGGATTGTAATGATGGACGTCCTTAAATACAGATATACATCTTGTTGCCTAATTGCCCATTCTTCCTCTTATGAAACAGAACGCAGTGATAACATCTCTTAATCACATTGCAGCTGTATTCAGCTCTACCCAGCAGTTTAGGCTGGAATGACCAGAGAAAATGTTTTAGGTTGAAGTCGGACTCGGCGAATGACACCAATCCTTGGACCCCAGCTGCACTTTAAGACAAGTAATACTTCAGCTTGTCACAGCGAAATCAGTGCTTAATCTGTTTGAAAAAAAAAAGGAAAAAAAAAGGAATAAAAATGCCAGGGCCCTCGTCAGGGGGCCACTGCAGCTTGCACCAGCCATTGCCCCTGCCAGTATCAACACAACTTCTAACCATCACACTCCTACAAGAGTGACAATTGAGACTATCACAGGTCCCTGTAGCTATAGAATGGCTTGGGCGTCGGGTATTAGTCGTTTTCAAACTATATTGAATCATTAAACAACTCTGACTGTGCTCATCTCTAAATTAGACAGTGTCACCAGGTGCCAGTGTTGACAAGTGCTGGTGCCGAGCACAGGGAACCACCGGATCAAAACAAGCACTCAGTGAAATACCCTATGAAGAAAATTTGTGAATAGTTAGAGCAAAATAATAATCAACGATTAATGCAACTTCACAAGACTTAAAAGTACATTATTACTTCGCAAAGTATTAATTGGTCATGAGACATGTCAGTTAGCACAGATCATACAGTAAAGTATGCACAGAGTTTGTAAACTCAGTGAAAGGGAGATTGTGGAATTTGAGTTGAAGATGTTTACTTAATTGTCATAATGGCTTTGAAGTGCAGCAGACCAAGTAGAAGCGCTAATGAGCTGCAGGTTCAGAAGGTTATTGAACGTGCCTTGAGCAAGCAGTCTTTGGAAAGACAGAAATAGTCCCATTTTCTTCCTTGTAGTGCTAAATGTTGGAATTGCAGTAGACATAAGTCAAGTGATGGAGGGCCCAGACTGTGCAGAAGCTTGTATGGCATGATCTGTAACTCACCCACAATTGACAAGCACGCTGCACATAGAGTGGACATACCTGGGGAACAGATGGCCATGTCTGTAAATAAGCAACTTATTATCCTTGGAAAAAAATTAGCAACTACATCGATTTATACCCCTGGCAACTACATGCTAAAAGAATTCATATTTTGTGTTTGCTCATACTAATTTTTGGAAGGAGATTTGGGTTAATCAATGTTCCTATTGTAATTCTCAGTAGAATAAGATCACTATTCTGGCTGAAGGAGAGGAACGAGGAGAGGTAAGACTGATGTAAGAATTTTTTTTTTATCTGACTCTTTAAAGTTGGAGCTTTTAGAGAGCTTTTCTCTCTATTGGACATTAACGGGGTTAGTCTTCACTAGGGATTGCTCGTCAAAGGATTCTGTTCCTCTTAATTTACCTTCTTAAAAAGAAAGGAAGAGTTCTTTCACAACAGATGATTATTTGTCGCTGAACCATGGATACAATATGTCACATTATGCTCAAGTAATGCAATAATACGACTTTGATGGAAAATGTTTACATCAGACTCCCCAAATTGTCAAGATCATTTTATGCCTCAAGTTGTTAAAATGACTAGCAGTAAAGGCACTTTGAGTTAAGAGTAAGGCTATTGAGACAAAGAAAAACATTTATTTGCCAGAAATATTCTGTTGTCCTGGATGAGCAGCCAACATTGTTACCTTAAAACCTTACATCGAATATTCTTGTGAATAAATATAATCATACTTGGTCTCACTGGCTTGTGAGTCTGATTGTTCAGCAAATGATGCCTGTGTAATAGTTTCTCTCTTTTAACAAAAGATTTCGTTAACACAGTACTTTTGACAGCTCTTCCAAATGTTTCTGCCCACCCGTATTAAGTCAGACTAAAGCAGGAAACTAACTATCTAAGTGATTTTCTCCAGGTCGATCGGCGAAATGGAGTGTAGGAAAATGCAGCACTGCCCTGCACTCTGACAAACATTTACAGTATGGAGTGCCTTTATACTGATTTTTTTATAATATCAAAACTTGTAATTGTTTTTGATACATGACCAACAACTTCTGCTTTCTTATTGCAATACAGCGTAAAAGAAAAATGAAAAGCATCTGCACATCCCATGAGAAACAAATGGCACAAAATCCGAGACATCACCCATGACTTCTTCAACCCAACCCGTAATAGGCCCGCCACTTTCCCCATATCTTGGTGTGCTTCTAGGGGCAACCACACACAGCTCTGAGCATTTTACGATACAACTATATCTTCGTGATTTCTCAGAATAGAGCATGTATTGATCTAGGTCTTTGAAAGTTTATGAAAGTCTTCACGTGTCCTTTGCATTTGTTTATTTACAGGAATCTCCCTCAGTAGGCACCCTTAATATGATTAGCAGTGCTTTGCGTACTTTAACGTCTGTTATTGCAGAGCAAAATGGGAAGGGCATTGCATTTTTACTTCATTGACCCTAAATTACAACTGTAAAGGTAATATCTAAGCCATGAATATCGTGGTGGAAGAATAAAATAGACAAAATATCGATGACCCCAAAATTGAAGTGCATATACAGGAAGTAACTCCTAATCTAATATATCAGTAAGGTTCGTAGCTGTGTAGTTAAGAATAGGAAATATAAATTTGCTTTTTAATATTTTGGATTTAATAGTTTGTCCTCGATATTTACTTCCCTCGATATTTTGAAATATACAGGGTGCACAACATAAATTGCTGTGCTCTACAGATTAGGCCTCTGACCTCATGAAGGTTTTTTGCAACCAATGCAGTGACAACTGAAACTTGGACTTCTTATAATGGAGTCATCTTTTGTGCAAGAGATATGAATTGATAATAACTATTGACCTTGGTTTTTGTTGATTGTATGGCATGCTGTATCAAGCCAGTTGTAATATGCTCACTGATCTCTTGTATGCAATTGTATGGACTATTTTTCTCTCACCCCCATGTTGTGTACTTAATTATACACCTAAAAGATATTGCTTAATTTCTGTCATGAACATTGCTATTACTCTTACCTATCCCCCCTTTTGTTTTTTTAGAGTGTCTTTTTAAACTGTCATATAGGTGGACAGTAATGATGGATTCTAGCCAAGTATCTTTCAAGATTTTTGTAAGAGTGTAAAAATCATAAATACGATTCCAGAGAATTTGCCTTGTGGGATCACCTCCCTATATCATATGCTTATTCCCAGATCACTTTGGTGGTATTGTGTTGCCTCCTACTGTACTATAGAAAAAGAGATCCAGTTGTGTATTTTAACTCTCCTAAACACAGTGAACTCAGAGAACGTATAGATAGTGAAGTACAGTGTCTCCCTCACTAATCATTATCCTACAGTTTTCCTTTCTATAATATGCAAAATTAATAATCGTCATTCTTCAGAGGACTTTAGTGATGATGAGGTGCCAGAGAGATGCTCTTCATGGATTTAGCTATGTAAATTTGCCCACCCATACGTAATAGAAAATTTAACAGCGTATCAGAATTGTTCTTTCTGTGGCGTTTTAGACAGTTTATGGTAAATCTTGCATCTGTATGCTGGCTAACGATGCCGGTGTTGTTAGCTTTTCAAAGTGTAATATAGGTGACATGTTTGTTGATTCCAGATAAGTTTTCCTATGTGCTGCATTGTGTTTTGTAGGGCACAACTTACCATAAGTATTTGGAAGCAATTATTTGGATGCAGGCTGACCAGCAGTTCTTCTACTGGATATTTTGTTATTGTGCCAGAAGCATAACCTTTGGAGGAAATCAGCCTATGGAAATAAGGTCTGCCAAGTGTTATAAATGATAAAAGCATATATAGCTATTGTAACATAGAAATTGGTGTAAAATGAAAAGGGAAAGGTAAAAGAGTTAACCGAAAATGTAGAATATAAATCAGTTATGCTAATAGTGTATAAAGAAGAAAGGAATCTTAGATAGGATGGCATTTACATATTTATATTTGAAGTTTCAAGATAATAAACGCTGAGAGCTTTCGTCCTGTCTTTTGTTTTCAAGAGGATTTAAATCACCTGCTGCAGTAACTGATATCTACCATAGAAAAAGTTTTTGGATATCTTTAATTACGACTCTTTATGGGCTAAGTGACTCTGTTACTCTCAAGGTCTCGTAAGCCCCATTTATATTATTTCATGAGAGAAAATATTCCATTCTAAATTAGGTTAGTTCCTGTATCTCGTTCCCCTATTAGGATTTTATACTTTGAAAGTTCTGCTACAAAGGCGGTTTGTCATTTTATTGTGTTTCATATTTCAAGTAATGCTAGATTCACATTTTCTACTAGCAATAAATGGCTTCTGGTACATAGAAAAACACGTTGAGGTGAATCAAGGATAACTTTTTAAGTTTATTTTTGTTTGCGATGCCAATGTGGATATTTTTGGCTGATGCATTTGGACAGGTGAGAGGACAACAACATAACACCAGTTAGACTAATTATAGAAGTGGCGTATTCACTCTGCATACCTTTGCAGTCTTGGCACACTTGACCCACAAGACAAGGCACCTCAGTAGCCATTATTTATAATCATCTCAGTGCATCTGGAAATGTTCATTCATTTACCTTCTCATAAGCATTTATCCACTATAACCACAGCATGTTGTAGTATAAAGTGCAAACGTTCATTGTGTCCGATAAAAACAGTTAACAGCATGTCCGCAACATTTGTCCACTTCCATGGGCTTCATCAGTGTCTTGCTATATTGTGCGTATTCCTGATTTGCTCCTGGGCATTTTTGTGCCACTGTCATCGTGAAGAGGCTACCATTGGCTGCTGTCTTCAGAGGCTGTTTTTTGTGATTTGTGCCGAGTTGTTGGTGCACTTTCGTTTCATTTGTTACTTTTTTTCCCCCTAGATTGATAACCCACCTTAATTAAGGTGGAAAATAATGTTTTAAGCCCGTTTGCTTACATGCAGGCCAGAGTATGCTATTTTTAATTATGATTTTGTATTTGATTGCATACTTCCAGGTTGCATCTTGTTCTGGAGAGTGAACCAAGCCAGTCTCTACCCATGGCACCTCACCTTTCCTTGGCCTGTTCCTCGTGAGCAGTTTTTTTTTTCTCCACCTATCTTTGGAATGAGGCTTTTTGCTGTCCACCTTACCAGACACCACCCTGATGATGAAAAGGGCTTTAATAGCATTCCATGAGCGTTGTAGCCAAAATAAATCGATGTTTATGATAAATTTGTAGTAGGGCACTTGAGCAATGTAAAATGTGTTTGAAATATAGCAATGTATCCATTAAGAATAGTTTGAGGGTTCTCCTATCTGGGATTATTAATTGAAAGCTAACTTGATATCCGCTTATGAAACAGCATATCAAAAAGTTAACTCTATGATTATGTCCCTATCACGTTTGCTTTACAGTTTTGGAAAGGAGAGGGCTACTTTATTTAATATGCCAACAGTGTGTCTCATTAAACGATCACCACCAGCATATGTAATGATCTGTGGTGATAAAATTAAATCCTGGCAAGGCTGGTTCGACCTTACATCCTTCTGGGGTCAGTAAATTGAATGCCATGAATTTGCTTAATAGCAACACATGCGATATATGAGCTGGTAATTAATTGAAAAACAAGTTACTGTTGATGCACGTCCTCTTGGTTTCTTAGGCAAAGTTCCCTGCAGTAACCTAAAACTGAACTAATGTTAGCAAGAATAAGCTGGTGGAAGGGAAGTAAGTGCTTGGGGTGAGCATTAGTACTGGGATGGTAAATGCCTAGCAATTAGATTGAAATGAACCTTAATTGCTGCCTCAGTAATGGCAGAGCTCTTGTTTGTAGACATGCTTTGACTACAAACCCTGACCCCGAAAGCTTATTTTATACACAAATATAATCAGCATTACAGTTAAATAATAGTGGTTGCAGCCAGCCTTACAAGACCCTTACATCATTGATATTCTATGGAAGGAGTAGATTTGGATTTGGCAGACACCTACTTTAAGAACTGGAAATGGAGCCACTCTTTAAATCAACTTTATTTTAGATAATTAACGAGTAGAGCTGAATATAATGTGTAGCTTTCCATGATGCATACTTAGGAACGTTTTTGTATTTTTTAAACTAGCCAACCTAAAAGAATAACAATTGAAAATATTTTATTTCAATGGGTGTTATTTTAATTTGGACGTTATGCTAATGGAGCTGTGTATTCGAATGTGAAATGGCTTGATGTTGGCTCGAACCTGTTTATTGTTAATGGTACTTAATTCTGTACCTTGAATGTGTAATAAAAATAATTTTGTATGATATTTAAATTTTTACATGCAAGGCGTGCAACTACCACTGGTGTGGCGTTTTGCCACTCAGTGTTCGGAGCAATTACAGATAGACTTGCATGTTTTGTTGCCGCAGTGTGTCGTTGTAGAATGTCCTATATAGGAAGAGTTGAGTGAAGTGAATGAGTTCCTCACACATGGTCTGGTTGCGACGCACTTAATGTGGCAGTGCTGATATGCTTGCTCATCTCTGAAGGGTATGGTAGAGAGATATTGTTTGTAAATTCATTTTTTGTTTGAAAGCTACATTATACTTTTTGCATTGTTATTCACTGGTTTTGGGATTGGCAAGTATTTTCTTGGATGTTGCCTCGGTGTCAATTGGGGCCCAGAAATCAGAAAAGCGAGGTTTTTTTTTTTTTACACCTTCTGGAGAGTGAGGTTCTTTTCTAGTTTCCTTATCTAGGTGGGGTGAGTGGGAATTCAACACCATGCTGGCTTGGACTGAGAAACCATACCCTCCAAGCTCGGTTTTGCTGAAACTTGGCCATTTCAGCTGCAGGAGTGTGTTGAATTGAAAGATGCCGAATTTCAAATTTGTGTTGCTGGATTGTTGGCGGTATTTCATATAGTACTTGATGTGGTATTACACAGAGCTTTGAATGTGGCAGAGTGAGATGCTGGTAGCCAGTGCAAAGTCACAAAGGCAAGCATGACGTCGTCCCAGGGGTTTAAGTGTAGAAGTGGCCTGGTCACTTTGCTTTTCACTACTCTAATTTGTTTATGTGAGATTTCTATTCTTCTAGATATTCTCCATTCATGCAGTCCAGCCGAGAAAGCTCAAGCACTGTTGTGGCTGGAACTGTGTGGGGAGAACCATAGATAGGGGAAAATCTGCCTTATGATTCTGAGCATATTTGTTGAGAATTTCACAGCAGCTTCCGTTTGCAGAGTAAGGGATGACTCCTAGGATTTTGTTTTGGTTGTTTCCAATGGCGCTTCTCCCAGGTCTGCGTGCTAGGAGGTGATCTCTTGTGCTTGTGGTCAGTTTTCAAATCCAAGGATTTTGCATTTGCCTGAGTTGAACTAACAATGATTGTTGGCCAGCCAGTCTTTCACTGCAATTAGGCATGCTGCCAGGTTGGGTGTCATGGTGTCATTGAGGTTCTCGAATTTGAAGATAATATGTGTGTCATTAGCGTAGTTGTAACAAGATAGACTGAAGGATTTAATCAGTCCAAGAAGAAGGCTGGGGCTGATGATAAAAAGGAGGGAGAAATAGTCAAGTTGTGGTGGATGCCAGTATCCATGTGGTGAGCATGGCAGTCAAATGATGGAACTGACATGAAGTGGCTGTGGTTGAAAAAAAGAAAGTGATCAACGCCAAGGCTTTTATTTGTAAGCATTTATCGATGTATTAAGTTGTGGACTTCTTTGAAAGCAGCAGGGAGGTCTCATAGGATCAGTATGGCCGCTCCGTTAGCATCCACTTGTGCGTGTAGTTCTTTCAGTGCAGAGATTTGGATAGATGCTCTCTTTGTAAAAGGACGGCAACTGGCATGTACTTCTGAAAGGATTTTTTTTCCGCGAATTCCTACATTTTGATGTAGGTTGGCTTTTCAATTTGTATAGTCAAGTAGTATCCATTTACTATTTGGTGTGTAGTTTGCAGAGGTATTTGTATCCAAACCAGGTTTCTTTAGGTGCTGTTTGACTTATAAGTGTTTGATTTCTTTTGTGATTTATCCATAGTAAGCAGGTTGTTGGTAACCATTCGTCTGGCATCTGAAATAGGCTTGATGGATAGACTTTCCTATAAGATAATTGGGGCAGTGCTGCTACCCCATCCACATCCTGAGCTTCTTTCACCCAAACGTCCAGGCTACCGTGAAAACCAAGAGATCAGTGGTTTTGAGAGCATATGAAAGGTTGAGGATCAACACAGTGCAGCTGGTTCCAGGAAGAGAGCAGTAGTTCTGTGATTTTCATAATGGTGGCCACTGTTCATCTTGGAGGTGGCATACTGAGCAGAAGTTGCTGAAGAGGTTCTTTTCTAGGTTTGCAGACTGTTGTGGACTGGACACCATTTCACCTAACCTGATTGTACAACAGAGTTAATTTGGAAATTAGATTACTTAAATGTATAAAAGTATTAAGTTAACGATCAACTCATTACAACCGGACATAACAATTACATAAAAACAGTTCAAATAACCATAATAGGTCTCATCATATTATATTCAGTTTCTGGCTGGTGAAATTTCCATTTGCCTATAAAGGTCAGCATCAACTTCCTCACACCTCTGTCCTTCCGAGTCGAGGAAATCCTTTGCTGTTGTCTCCCACTCATAGTGCCAAAGCACCTTATTTGAAAAGAGTCTTGAGTTTTCATTCTTGAAACCCTAGAATTTCTATCAGTTTCTCCACTTCTGCCCAAAGGCCTGGGGTAATCTGACCAATGAGTTTGGATTCTGCAACACCCGCTATGGAACTTCATTATCTTTGACCTGGCAACCCATATGCAGGATTTTACAGGATGATCGGGTAGCTGGGCATGTGATGTAGACCTAAGCAACCCTCTAGGCTCCTACTCAATTCATGCCTCTGTTTAGCTTGCTTTGAAACAGATAGCCTTGAATGATGGAATACTGAGTATAGTTTTTCTGTTTTTGTGGTGGAGGATTTTTCTTGTGACGATTCGAATATTGGATCGTGTAGTTTTAGGAAATTTGTGGCAGGCTGTGGGTTGCTTTCACTTCCTTGTAAAGGTTATCAATTTATGGCCCAGGAAGGTGGTCTTGAAAGAAGGTTTCCCATGTACATGGTGGTTAGAAGGTTGACATGATTTTGCTAACAATTGGCAGTAACAGCCTCTGTGCTGGCACCCCGGTTTGTCGTCTCTTTAGTTGAGTTCCACAATGCAGCAGTGTACATCCTGGGGCTTTATCGTCTCATTTTCTGTCTTTAATTGATCATTGCAGTCAATGTAAAACTTTCCTTCCACAGAGTCTGAATCCTTTCTTTTCTGTAGGAGCAGCAATCCCTTTTCAAGAGGTTGACAGAGTTAGTGCTGAACCCAAACCTAAAGGCAGGCCTTCTGCACTTTTCTTTCTCCAGTGGTGCTCCCTATGCTTTTCTATTGGTTTCCTGGCGTCCGCAAAAAGAGGAAATGTGAGGTAAATACTTTATCATAATCCCATAAGTGCCCTATGATACACAAAAGTAAACCTTCGGCGGTGACTAACGCTTGAGCCTTAATGTGAAAATGTTCACAGGTGGCTGTGATTTTTTTTTTATTTTGTATTTTTTTATTTAACAATATGTTTTGTAACTATGTTTAAAAATACCGGATCCTCCTGACTTGATTTTCACACTTGTTAGTGTATCTGCCAGGGAAGAGAGAACATCTTGTAGGCCCCAGATTGCGATCCTGGATCATGAAGGTTTAAGGGTAATCTTCTGCAGGTTTAAAACGTGGCTTTTCTGAATCATAGTGCTTTGCGTAAGTAAAGCCCCGCATTCCTTTACTGAAAGCCGACTAGGCAACTGTAAACGAGCTGGAAGGTTGTTGAGTAGTACCTTTTGATATGCAAAATACATAAACCTTATTTTTATAATATACATTTTCTGTTGGCCCTCAAAATAATCGATTGAGCATAACCAGATACCTACGTGCACTCCACGGTGAAGGTTTCAATCCCGTCAGAGCTGATCCATCTTTTCATTCTCCCAAGGCCGACACAAATATTGCCATTAATTTGGGCAATAGTACATCCTACAAGACTAAATACCAAATTCTGCAGTCGCCATTTTAATAAGTTATTGCTATTGTACTTCTGCTGTAAAACCGAAGACGAGGGATTAACAAGCTAAATTCCTGGACTCCCTAGTTCTTCTGTATCAAGTCCTGGGGAGAATTAGAAGATAAGGTGACATTGTAGGATAAATGTAAATGCCGAGCGGAAATCTTCTAATACAAAAAGAATGTTTCTCCTTTCAGTCTGACGTTCAGTGCTGTTTACAATCCTAGATACACTCAAAAGCCCTGTCTTTTGAAAACCATGCCCAGGGTCTTTTAAATTTAAACTTGGTCACAAACTTGAGCCCCTGTGAGTCGGGGTCGGGTTTCCAGAGTTAGTGACTCTGTGAAGCCGGTATCCGTCCAGAAAACGTGAAACCACTTCATCATCTGTCTGCGAGTGACATAGAGAAAAAATACATTAAAGGATACTAAATATGGTGTTTGGGTTTGATTCTGTTGGCTATTACACTCTTGGAAATGTTCCTATTTTATGATTTTAAAAGTCGTGTAGAGTAGAAGAGATACCAAAACATGCTGGAGGAAGACCACAGTCAGCTATAGGTATATGTAGCTCTACTGAAGTGCAGCCCTAGTTGGATAGCATAGGGACATTTGTGCACAGTGGCAGGTTAATGACTGATTTGAGATTGTGCTAAAAAACATGTTGGGTAATGTAGGTGGTCAGAGGGAAAGATAAATCCATGTACTGAGTGATCTTTATTGATGGTGAATTAGGTGTTCATTGAAGAGATGAGTTTTTCACTCTTTTGGGAATGGATATGTGCAGGAGCATGGTAACCTCTGGATGGATATGCTTCCAGATCCTGAGTGCCTAGCCAGGGAACTCATCTGTTCGTATTTTTCTGCTTCATGGCTTAAATTGTGGTGTTTCATGGGTGCCTGGGCTACATGCACAACTTAGAAAGTTTATCACATTAAATATTTGTCTTGCATCAGTGCCACTTTGCTCATCTAGGTGTTGCCAACGACACTCATTGTATCAGAATAGGAGCTGCGCAGACTGGTAACAGATTTCATCAAGTAAAACTCAGTTCATTGTGCGCCAGAGGCAAAGAAGCCTACAACTTGATGATACCACAACAATATTCCGTTTCTGTGGAGGATCCGTATGTCAGATGAAGTAGTTATTTGGAGGCATGGGTTTCTCTAAACAGGACTCATAAATCTGATTGCTCATTTTAACCTCACACTGCACGTCAGAAGCACATAGCCTTCTGACACATTAACACCAGTTAACTATCCTTGAAAGGTTTATTATGGCTCCAGGCAGTGATGCAATGCTGTGGCGTGTAGTGTGCTTTTAGTAACTGTTGATGGTGCACCACTTATTGATGGGTTGATGGGGGTGCAACTATCGGTGACGAGTTGATGACAGATGGACCATCTGTGACAGGATGATGGCAGAGCTTTGATTAGTGGAATTGTGGCTGTGGTTACAAAATGATTTAAGGTCTAAGCTTGTTTGAAGTTAATAGTTGGCTGTCTTGAGTGAAGTGTTGATAGTTACATTACTGAAGTGTAGGCTGCTCATTTGGCTCCTTTTGAACCAGTGATAGTTGATTCTCTGGAATGAAGCATTTTTGGTTGTTTTTTATAGTGAAGGAAGAATGGTTAGCTCTCTGGTGCATGACTGGTGTTTGGCTGGCTAGTTAAGGGTAGGTGGTTGTCTACATTGAAGGGTTGACAGTTGTCTTCTCGTAGTGAAAACTTCATTGTTGTCTCTATGTAAAGAAAGGTTGAAGTTTGTCTCATTGCACTGAAGGAGTGATGGTGGGTTTATTCTTGCAGTGATGTTTTGGTAGTTGGCTCCCACCAGTGAAGGACAGATGATTTGCTCTCTTTATTGGAGGGTTGGTGCAAACCTCCCTTGATGATAGGTAATAGAACACATTTGTTTTGTGGACCATAAATTCATTCATGTGCAGCATGGTTTATCCATGACTTTTACACACTCAGTAGCTACATGGAATGTTGTCGCCTAATTATTTTGCTGCTTTCCACACCACATGGGTAATTACTGAAAGATATTACACGTGTTAAACTTTTTCTTTACTTTTCCTTCCCTTTAGGTAGAGCTTTTAGCTCCTTGAACCTTGACCGCCTTGTTCATATCTATGTGCAGATAAGCCTTTAAAATGTATGTGTTCTTTTTCTCTAAGGATCTCCAGTCTGTTCATAAATAATGTAAAATACAGATGAAAATCCCTTAGCAACAATGCCGACATTTCCATCTTGTGGTTGCTCTGGCCGTCAATGGAAAACAACCTCATTACTAATGGATTCCCATCAATATTGCTAATTGTTATTTCCCAATTACTGTCTTTTGAACTTGAGCTGAGGGACGGGGTGAAGCGAAATACTAGCACTGAAGTTTTTCACTGTGTGTGTGTATAATTTTGAAATATACAAAAAACAAAGGTTAAAGAAACGTTATAGTTAAGGGAATTTCTCAGTGACAACATTAATGTTTTGAACTAAACAAACTTCACAAAAATTCAGCAGTTATAGTTAGCAGCTATACCTTACGACGCTGCCATGCACAGCTTATGACCTCACACATGACCTCTCTCATGAGATGTTCTATGACATAATTGATGACATCACTAATGAGATAATCCAGTGAGTGTGCCGTTATCTTTTGCAGTTTACATAGTGGCAGGTAACTAGCATTTTACTTTTCTACGTAATTTTATACAACTTGGGCCCAGCTAATGGATTTAAGTGTTTGCCAAACTCAAGTGCTCCGAATGCACCATAGCTGTGTAGAGGTATTGAACACGTTAAAAATGCTTGCTTTCAAGAGTAGCTTTGTGTGCAAGGGACAAATGTTATTTATTCATTATGTTCCAAACAGCTTCTTGGTTCTGTGTAAAAAGTTTCCAACAGGAGAAAGATTCTACGTAGTTGATACTAACTTTTGTGTGCGGCCTTTAGTTAATAGAGAGAATTGTCACCATAGTCATTTATACTTAACATAGAAAAGAGTGTGCACTAGGTACTAACCTAAGTATGTGTGCTTAGTTTGCTTCAGAAACTACATATCTGTAAAGTTTTTACTATAATTGCTGAATTTCAGTGATTTTTTTTTTGTTTGTTTTGTTTTTTAGTTCAAAACTTTATCATTGTCACTGAGAAATTCACCTAACTGTCTTATTTTAACTTATTGTTTTTCTAATAAAGTCCCAAGATTTTTTTAAAACGAAAGTCTATATTTTTATTGCACATAACTGAAACTTCACTTTAACCTTTGTTTTTTTCAGTGCATTTTTAGGTTTTTTTTGTGAGTGTATGGATGGCAGAATTACTTTATAATATATGTTGTGTTCAGACATTTATTATAGAAAAATAATGTTTTTTTTTTAATTGTGACATGATATAGTTCAGTTTGCAAATTTTTGTAAAATGTGTGAGTATTAAACAGATAAATATTCAATAGTGATTGTTTATTTGCACATTTAATGTTACTGATATCGAGACATGTCACCAGCAATCCTTTTTTGAGGTGTCATTACTCTTGCGAGTGGATCGCTACACACTTGCGGGACACTTGTGAGATCCTGAAGTTCTAAATTTTATTGTTTATGGTTCTTTATCATGCCTTCAGATATTAGTTAATGTTAATCTATAATAGAGTAGAGAATAAAAGATTTTTGGATGTTTATTTTTAGGTGATGGCTCTTGTGAGATGCTCGCAGGAGCCAGATGCACAGTCTTCTGCATGGGCTCCTAGAGGCCTGTACTTCCTCTTCTTGAAGAAAATAGAACAGTAGACATGCTGATTAAAGTACAAAAATTTATTATGTATTGTTCTCTCTCATAGGTGATAGGTGTGTGGAGAGAGACTGGCCTCTCCTCTAAGACATCTCTCTCAGATGATGGCTATATGTAGCAGTGAGTGGAGTGGGGCTGCCCTTTTCTCATAGAGATCTCTCTGAGATGATGCATGTGTGTATTAGGGTGTTTACATGGACTGGCCTCTCCTTTCAGACCTCTCTCTGAGTGGTAGTAGTAGGCTGTGTGTAAAGAGACTGACTTCTCCTTTTAGTCCTCTCTCTCAGATGACGGGTGTGCATAGTATGCTCTGTCCAGGGACTGTCTTTCCCCCTAACACTCCTCTCTCTGAAAATGGGTGGGCACAGTAGGGTGTGAGAAGAGACTGTACTCGACCCACAACTTCTACCAAGCCAATGGGCGTAAATAGTAGACACCAGTAAACACCATCTCCAGTAAGTCTCCTGCCCACAGTATCAAGTGTGCATACGACAGTATATACAAAGATCACCTACTCCTTTCTACTTTTCACATTCCCATGCAAAACTTGTGAGATTGTAGCATTTAAAAAAAAAAATTAACCATCTGCTCATCACAGTGCCCATCTTTAACACCTTCTCAACACGCATCCCATTATCTATTCCTACTAATAGAATGTATTGTGAACTCATCTACGCATTTTTACTATTCACGATCCTGTGAGTCCAGCAAGATTGTGAGAATTAGTAATAATATACATTTATAATCTCCACAGTAGTTCTCCCTTAGATGCCTCCTGTCTAAATTTAAGGTGACAGCGTGTCCCTGGTAGCCTCCTTATATAGCTTTTTTACTTAATTTACACAGCACCTCCAATTTTTCACAATAAACAGAAATGGCGGCCATTTCATTATTAATAGTCTATTAACCAGCCAATCCGATTGCTCACTTTCACAGGCTCCCGCGAGAGCATGAATCCTCACAAGAAAAATGGGCCTCTCAACCAATCATAGGGCTCAATTTTTTTAATTGCACTTGTACAGGAGTGCTCACAAGACTCTTGTGACCCCAACTGCAAAAATATACAATTATTTTTTACACTTAATTTCTAAAAAAACCCTTTGAATGGATTTACAACAAATCACAAAAAGCACAATATGGTGTAATTCCATTCTGCAGTTTTTGCTAAAACCGGTCTTAAAGAAGTCTGTGGAAAGTGCATGGGGATTTTGCATTTTGGGACCCCCCTTTTTATCTTGGTCTCCGCTTGACAGATCACCTCAAAACATTCCAAGAAGGAGGTGAGGTGGATGAACTTTGTTTTGGGAAAGTTTAGTGCAGATTTGACAAACTGGCACAAGGTCAATAGCAAACCAAAATAGCTGTCTATGGAAAAGGAGACCTAACTATAACTACCTAGTGGTGACCACTTCTAGTTTTTTTAATATATATATATAATATATATATACATATATATATACATATATCTGTTGCTCCAAATAATCCAGCAAGCACCAGGCTTGGAAAACGGCACTTCTCCATGAATATTTTAATCTCCTAATACAATTCTGCCGTAACACGTTTCAGCCAGACCAACTGGCCTTGCTCACAAATGTATATATGTAACATTATCCAGTGGCAGTTGCCACTGGTTAGTTATAGTTAGGATTCTGTTTCCATTGGAAATGCAGTGTTTGGTTTGCTGATATCGTTGGCGTTGTTTGACTAATCTTCACAAAACTTTGGAAAAATGTTTTTTCAGCTCCTTCCTATAAAGTTTTGTGTGTGATCCAAAAAACAGGACAAGGGCGTCCCAAAATTATTTTTGCCCATTCATTTTTCATAGGAACTTTGGACAGATTTACCCCAAATTTGGCTATGCACTGCTAATTACTCCACATATTACATTCAGGAAATATTCTCCGTTCGTCATCTTGTTGTGTGGCTATGTTTGCTTTAAGTGGCCACGGTATGCCCAGACGTGGGTCCCTTACAATGGATTCAAGCTAGCCTGGCTGATGAGGGGTGATACCCCAAAACCGGTCCCAGGAGGCTGGTTTCCAGTCCATGGAGGACCTGGCTTTACAGTTTGGGTTGGGCTGTTCTCATGAGGGCAGAGTCAAGACTGATTTGCATATGGCTGGGTCCAAACTGGAGTGACGTGCAAGCAAAATGATGGAATAAACCCACATCTTTGACTGGAGGTGATTGTTTGAAAAGTTTCAACACTCCGCCCATCATTGTACTTTGTGATACGTTATTACAGTAGGTCTGTTTTTTAATTGAGTTCCAAAACGTCAGGCACACCTCACAGTCACATCACCTGTTTAATTATTGCTGGCCTTGCATGCTGAAATTTGTGTGCATAAGACCTAGCCATGCCCGCTTAGTCTTTGTGACGTTTACTTTTCTTCAGTGTGTACGCACACATACCAACGTTAGTCTCTGAAGGGTGTGCCGACCGTTTTGTTACAGCGACTACAGTCTTTTTGATCGTGGAGAAATTTCATTGTATTAGTTTTCTGTCACTTTTATTTGTGGAATAACATAATTACGTATGGAAGGGAGTGAAATAATTAGGTTGTGCTAGGTCTTGGCACAGTAAGTTGTTACTACATAATCCACAGTTTATTCGATACATGGAAAGACTTCATTGTATATTATTGGTTGTACCTGCTGCTTTCTTCTATTTCCAAACTCTGTGGTCACGGGATTGGAAACTTTGTGTAGGGTGATCAGTTCTGAGTTTGCTAATCCAGTACATTTAATGTGTCACGATGCATACAAGGGCACACTTCCCTTTCCCATTCATGTAGGCACTCACCAATTCCTTTTTTTCCCTCCCTTTAGGTGTAGACTGGGACACTCATATATTTTGCTGTGCAAATACTGTTAGAATGTTTCTTTTTTTTCTCTTCATCTCTTACAACCGGTGCTTCAATTATTTGATTTTAAGACATATGTGAAGTACCATGAGCAGTTTGCAACAGCTTACCTGTTTCCCTACTGCTTTGCTGTTCTGGTGAACCGCCATTTGTTATACCCCTGCGCTCTTTTTACAAATGACTGTACGAGGTATCCCAAAGACCAAGTGATGTCTGCTGAGCCGCACATAACATGTTCAGATTATTTTGAAAATGAATAGTTTAAGCAAATAAAGGTTTTAGGAAAGCCAGGTGTGGTAATGAATACCTCATATGTACGGGTAAGCAAGATACCCTACTCAAAGTTACCTTCACTGGTCAATTGCAGTGTGTGTTAGTAACCCCTCAGTGAAAGGCATGTTTCCCTCATTCCTGGAAATTTGGTCCGACAGGCTCCTGTTGTCATGGCTCAGGGAAAAGATACACCCCTGCAGAGTAGCTGAATGCCAAATGGGGACCATATAAGTCTTCACTTCTCAAACACCTTTGTATTGTTGGATTTAATCCATCCACCTATCTGGGCAGGAAGATCCTAGTCAGCGACTGCGCCGTAGAATTGAGTTTACCTCTACGTCTGAGCAGGTGACACTGGAATATTGTACCGAGAAATAAAGTGCAGCATCATATTTGAGAGTGCACTGCAGGCCAAATATACTTCTCTGTTGGCTTCGGGTTATTAGACTAGTAAAACAAGGTACGAGGGGGTCATGTGGCATCTGTCTGTTGATTGCAAGTCTCATCAGGCCTGTTTTGCTTTTCACTCCTCCCTACTGTTGTCTCACTCTGATTGGGGCAGGAGGTAGTTGAAAGGATGGAAGCAGCCCTTCCAAAATAGGCCATCACTTCAGATAGAGCCCATGTCCTTAATGTGTGACTGTTATCGTTAAGGAATACTAATTCTGAGCATGCAATCTCAGGATAGCTAGTACTGGGTCCCCAAGGACAATACTTTGTGTCTCCGTTATCCTTCTAGTTTACTCTGTAGCCTCCCTGAATGGTTAATCTTAGTCATCCCACATGGTCAAATAGTTCAGCTGTCTCGAACTAAAGAAAGAATATGTACCAATCCAGTAAGGTATCACAGAGAAGTTATAGCCATTACAGTCATTGCAAACTATGGCAATTCTGGCCCATGTTTACAGAATATACATCACCTCCTGCAACATATGCCTAAAACGACTGAAATATTACTGTTAATGTTTAAGATTTCACTGACACTGCTGCAAGGTCCATACACCTCGCTCTTTAAATGTATCAAGAAGCCTGGTTAAAGCAGATTTAAAGCAGGAAGCCCAGGTTAGTTATTGACTTGCCTTTTGCCGGGAAGAATTGGTAGATCCCTGCCTTGGCCAATCTGAGACTGGCATTATCACAGCCAAAATAATGAGTTCCATCTAGTCTGTACTTAAGAAACCTCCTTCCACTTGGCCTAGGCTTGCCAGAACTTTATGGCCTGTGCCTATATCAACACCAGGCCGCTGAATGACCGTTTTTTACTCTCTAACTTTTTGTTATACATGCCCCATTAAGTTCGTTCAGGGTTTTCACACTAAGTTAATAAGGCAGCATTGCAGGTCCGCTTTTTTGATTTGATATACGTTATTTTACTGGTGTTACTAAAAGCTAATTACTCTAAATACGGGTTAAAGCGCGTGGCCTGCGAGGGACCTGAGAATGTAGGATGCAATCCCTATGATCGTGTCCTTTCTGCTATGTTCAGGCCTTGTGTATCCAACGTCATTAACGAGGAAGGGAAAGAGGATGAACTGCTAATAGAAATTTAAATCAAAGTATCAGTGAAATGTGTTCTTTTGGGGTGAAAGCTTAAAATGTTAACAACCCTCTTTAATATTTTCTTATGAGTTTTCTAATGTAAGACTTGACGTTGTGTAGCATGAATGCGCCTTGTTGTCTAAAATCCTGATTAATTCATTTGAGTTCAGTGAAAAAGGAATGTAAGACAGATTAGCTGAAAATACGGGCTGATTACATACATTGGACTTAGTAGTGGTAGGGGGTAGAATACAATCGAACAAGAATGTTTACACTCACAGAAGCAGTATTTTTCTGAAGACCTTGGGGTATTCCTACCTTCCTGGAGTGCCCAGACCTGCGTTCGTCATAATGGAACTAGCAAGAAAATGTCAAGCCCATTGCAGATAAGGTATGCCAGAAAAGAGAGAAGTGCCTCTTGCCAAGTAACATTGGTTTATTATATTTATTTTACAATGATTAGAGCAAACTATTGCTGATAATGGAGTTCTGTTTGCAATGTCTACCTCGGTGAGGTTTAAAAGGTCAACGAAAATAAATAGTGCTATGTATTTTTGTTTTCTCGGGCCAAACGGTATTTTGAACAAAATAATTGAGTATTTATTTGTTTGAGCTATTTCCACTTTTGCCCTCTAAAGTTCCACCATTTTTGTCTGTTTGTTTCACCTCTTTTAGCAATTGAACATTAACTTCAGGGTTCCTCAGATGCAACCCTGGTGCCTGTTAGCTCTGTCACTGCAGACCCCAAGTGTGCTCCCCTGCCCTTGGCTGTCAGTAAATACATGGCAGAGCCCTTTTACGAGCTGCGACTGACTGGTAGCAGCGTATGTCGAAAGGAGAATCGGTGCGCCTCAAAGGGTGAGGCTTACTTGTCCAGTACCTTTGACTATCTCGGCTTGATGCTTAACCATAAACTTAACCTTGGGGTAGAAGCCATTTGTAAGTTCCTTCATTCAATAGAGTTACTTTCCTGGAACTGTTGACCCCCTTGTCTGTACTACTATGCGACCTGAATTATAGTTTTTTTTTTCAAAGTCCTATTTGTTCCTAGCCCAAACGGGGAAACTGCCCACCACTCTTTGCGCCAACCTGTGATGGAAATTTTCAACACATCCAGCAGATTCTGACAAATGGCCTTTTAAGGTTTGTGGGTTCTGAAAAATGGTCTGAGAGCTACTTCAATGTCCCTGCTGGGTACTGGAATTTATATTTATTTATTCTGACCATTAGATTTTGAGATAAGGGTCTGGGTTTTCTTGGTATCCTAGGAGAATCCTAAAAATCCAGCAGCGACTAGTGGAAATGAAGTTAATTAGAACTTTATGCCCTATGAGTAACCTTTGGTTTACATTGCTGGACTTTGATTTTCAGTTAACTTAACAGAAATGACAGTGTATGTAGTCACAGCTTCAGATTGGGGTCTTGCAGTTAGTTCGAAAGGGCCGTTTTCAGCCCCACCACTTTACAGTTCACCCCAGGGTTTCCCAGGAGCACTCCGTATACCTCGATGCAAATGTATGTCAGCATTCTATACAACTCTGTGGCTTTCCATGGTGCTGAACTCTGAAGACCAGTTTGGCCAGCGGTTTCTTATGTTGGGCGTTCTGCTGAACTAAGCAGCCTTAAAGTATGTATTGACTATGCAAATTTTGAATTGGCAAGGGAAGCCAAGTTTACAAAGGTGTAATCGGAGAGAAGGCTGAAAAATAAACCGGAGACATTTAAGAGTTGTTTTGTGAGCCCCGAGTTAAAAACACTGGTTTTGTTCTAGCGAATGGGCGTGGGTGATAATATCCGTGGCAGTTTAGATGGAAATTTACAGGTTCTGTGAAACATGCGATTGTCAACACCAGTGGAAATCCACGATTCTCCAAGCCCGGAAAAGGTGTGACAGGTGGCTTGATACGAGAATGAATTTGTTGATAATCATAGAGTAGCAACGATCCTACTTAAAAAGGTTTTGCGTTTCGTGAATGCTCATTGCAGTTGAGTTCTTGGTAGCATTAGGTACCAGTCTCAGATCTTCTATTACGTTTTTCATAGTTAAAGCTTCGTTAAAGGTAGAACTTTGTCAACTCGATGTGTGGAGCCGAGTAAAAAGTGTGGAAGGCTCGTTCAGCTGGCATTTGAAACTGAAGCTCTATTGCTGTGTGCTTGTTACTTGTGCTTATTCATGTCTGCTCTGGCATTATAACGTGCGTGGTGGAGATGATTGCTGCCTTTCAAGCCGTCTGTCCTTACTTTCTCCTACCTGCAGCAATAAAGCCACATTGCCACACAATGAAGACTGCAACCACAACACAGTGCTACAAATACAAAACTCACATTCCAATAGCACAACCATAATTGTTACCTGGCTTGGAAGTGGTGTTTTGGAGCCAATACTGGTGGGAATAGTTTCCTGTGTCTCTCGATTATACGTTAGCACCTTGCAGCTCATCTTCCATATCCCCCTCTGATCTTATTTCATCAGTTTTAACCTAAGCAGATGTAATGATGTCCGTTCTTCAGAATGCCCTGCTCACTTAAAGCCTAGATCCGACAATGGCTTGGAAGATTTAGTGTTTACCCCAACAATCTAGTCCAGTAATTACCCCATGCGGCTCACATGATGTTCACTCACTGACTACAGCTATCCTTTCTGCTTAGCGCAGAAGTCGTGCTTCTTATTAAATTACCTTCAAACCTCCAAGAGCCCTCTGCTATCATCTTTTAGCAGAACATACCTACACAGTGGAAGACAAGTTAACGGGTTGAGCTAGGCACAAAACGCCAAGGAAGACAAACCCCCGGCCTGAAAGGGCCTCGATGTCCATGACGCTACAGTCATGGAAGAATCTTAAGCTGCAGGCTCACACTCACCGAGCTTTACTCTCATTCAGTGAACTCAGGCTGCAGTCTGTCCTCATTTGAAAGCATACTTTGTGCCACCCATACAATGGCAGGTGTTTCCTCTTCATTACCCTCGTCAGTGTTGCCGAGCATGTTTGCACTCCCACCTTCCAAAGCCTCCTCTCCCATGCCAGACCATGTGTGAGCTATATGGGTACAATGAGTGGCAGGGTAACTCCATTGAATAGTGCTGAATTTGAATGTGAGCTCTGCGGAGCAGGTTCAACGTAGGCGAGTGCTGCTAACAACTTTCTAGCCGTGGCATTTGTTTAAGTGCCCAGAAGACTAGACCTGGCAGGTTCCATGTTGCCAAGTGCTCTTTGTTCTGTTCCATAATTTCCCAATCTGCAAGAATGCATTCTTTCTTTCCTTTGCTCTTTTCTCTATCCTGCTCCCAACAACACTTAGAAGTGGGCCATGTGTGATGTTGAGCCCTGTAGATGCCCAAACAATCCATTACGGTACCTGGCATATCACCATCCTTCCTGTTAAGACGTAGTAACACTACCGAACTACAACAGCCCTGGAACACTACATCATGCATGCTAATTCCAGCAGGGATTTATGACGCCCAGTGGTTCTTCGTTCCCCGAAACAGGCACACCACACTTTACTCAACACACGCACACCATGAGCATACCTTTATAACTAAGTCACACCTGTTAAATTTTTCAGTGCATCTTTAAGTCATTCTCCTATTTAGATGTAGGTTTCAATATTTTTTTATATTGAGAAAGCAAAATCTGCTATAGAAATGCAAACAGTGATTTACCAAAACAATGAAAGCAAGATATTCCCCAAGGGGTAAACTAAACACTCTGGAACACAGCTTCACAGTAACGTTTTTTATGACCTTCTAACTAGTTTTCCACACTCCGGTGGTCATGGCATTTATCCATGTTCAAGCGATTAGGAGCAGGGTACGAGAGTATCCACCCTTTATTGCGCCAGTACACTAGGATTATACCCTCCAGTCCTTAAATTGGGGAGTAATGCATCCGAGACTCTCTAATCTCAAAAACAAATCCACGCATATTGTTACAGACATTGTTACAACAGCACAAAAAATCAACGCTCAAATTAAATTGTCTGTCCCCAGGTTGCCCAAAGAGAAATGTCTTCCCTCCGCCTTACCCCCTCAAGTTAACCAACCGTAAACATTAGTGATGCTTCCCAACCTCTCAAAGTTGTGTTTTTTCCTCTTCTGCAGCTTCTCTTTCATCAAAAGCAACCCAGGCGTAGATATCAGAAAATGTGAGCTTGATCCTTTCCAATGTAAGTCCAGTTTAGTTGACGCTGTTTTCAGCATCACTGTCCTCTGTCAATGGTACAGCAAGCCCACTAGAAGTGTGCCAGTACGCAGCTCTGCCCCTCATGCCACCTTCATCCGAAGCCTAAGGCTCTCTTCAGTTCTATCTAAAACCCAGCATCTGTATCTACCATTTCTTCCTGCAGCCAGCTCTCTATCACTGACTTCAGGTAATCCAGCTTAATAGAGGATTGCACATCAGTTTTAAAGATTTTAAGGTGAACGTCTTTCATCTCGTTTTCTTTCTTTTTTTTTTATCAACTTTAAATTTGCTTCAGAGATACAGGATCCAAGTGAATATTGCACACTGCCAGGTGTTTCGTTAGAACACCTCTAAAGGTTTACTATGGTTTCCCACATGGTTTAAGAACTCAGTTTTAAGATAGGGAGGAGACCTGACGGACAGGCTATCCCGGATAAAAGCAATTGGGAACCAATCAGTGTATTGTATGTTCTTTTCGTTATAAGTGAGCACTGCGTCATCTGCACTGTTTGACTCAATTTCTCTCACTATATCTGATATTAATTTTGATTATTTGAATTACAAATGAACATGAATGTTGTTTTGATAAATATAAACTAGCCTGTGTTTAGTGTTTGTTATTGTGACATTAGTTGCCATCATTATTTGTAAGATCATTTGCTAAATTCGGGATATGACATAACTTTTGAATAATTACAGAGTTTCTAGACCTTTGGGCATAGAACTTGGCCCAAATGAGTCCTACCTGACATTTGTTAGACTTCCGAAGATTAGGTGGTGCTGGGCAGCTCCCTGCTGACCTCATTGCGCCCTGGAAGTGACTGAGTGGAGCTGTATATAAGCACCAACCCTGCCTGTCGACGTCTGTTCCTTTCTTTCTGCACCTTTGATTGCCCACCCTCAGATCTGTTCCATTCTTTGTTGGTTCAGGATTTCATCTAAACTAAATTCCAGTGTGGAAGGTAACAATGTCCCCATTGGAAACTACAGGGCGCATAACATGCCATGAGTGTCAGAAAAAAAATGTTGGTAACAATCCCACATGTGGTGTGCCTGTAGTGTTTGGGCTTGCGGCATGACTCCAAGTCTTGTGAAGAATGTGCCCTCATGCACCCATAGGCTTTCTGGGATTGTGAAATGGCGCTGTGCATTGTGTAACATCGAAAAAAGTCACAGACCTCACGTAAGACCCACTCCAAGTCAATGGCGCGAACCTGTTGCCACTCACAAGGCTGCTCCAAGCTCCTCACAGTCAGTCAGGTTAGTCAAAGAAGAAGAAGTCGCAGTTGCACTCCGCCCCATTCTGCTTCTCTCTACACAAAGAGAAATCATGAGGGAGTCAAAGTGCAAAATTCAGTCTTGTTCCAGACCCCCTATTGATGAACAGATTCGGCAAACTGGTCTTGATGCACCCCAGAAGCACAGGGCCATTGGCGATGCTGCTGTAGATCGAGGCCTTTAAGGAGGCTATGCCGCATATGTTTGGCACTCTTCTTCCCTGTGGCGCACCTCTGGCCCAGAGATTCCGCAGAGGCTTCCATTTGGGCTACCACTGGCGGGTCCACCCTCGATGACATCAAAGCTCCTCAAACCCTCCTGGGGTTCCGCACCAACTCTGATGCCAACTTTCATTCTGGCTCCAAGACCTGTGCCAGTCTCTCTTTCATCCACGCTGGTACCTACTTCACTGGTACTGGAGAGGAACAAGCAATCCAGATGTTCTTATAAAGCACCTTCCCTTGAGAGTTTGGTTGGCAATGCTTCCACCAGTAAAGTGCATCCTAAGCATTCCACTTAACCCCTCCAGGCTGGGAAACAAAAAGGGTTGATGCGTTCAGGGAAACAAATCTTCTCTTTGGCCAGCCTAGCCTTGAGGTCAGTCAATGTGTTTGGTCTATAGGCAGTTATACACATGACTTCTGGGATATGGCCAGAGTTCTTGGAGGCTGACCCTGATGGGTTTAGTGGCTCTTTGGCTCAAACACTTCAGGATGGTCAGGATGCAGCCATGTATGTGGCTCAGACTGATCTGGATACTACTGATTACTTGGTGTGAGCAGTTGACACTAGTGTAGTGCTCCATTACCATTCTGTAGATTGGAAGGCATCACTTATGGCTATGCCTTTTGACAGATCGCAACTTTTTGGTGATAAAGCTGATTCCACTCTCAAATGCTTTAAGGAAAGTAGAGCCACAACACTTTCCTTGGGTCCTTCCACTCTTCCTAGACAGTTTCAACATCAGTTTCAACCCTACAGAGGCTACTCTAGATGGTTTGCATATAGACAACACCTAGTTGCTCCACTGCTGCAGCGATCAACTCTGTCCTTTAGTAGCTGTAGACAGGGATCAAGAGACATTGCTCGTCACCAGGGACACCATTCTTAAAAGTACCCCTCCACTGCAACATCTGCCCCCAGGCTGCTTTAGTTTGCCCTTAGTGAAGCACGACTACTCTGTGGGAGGCAGAATCAAACTCATAAATACAGACACTAGGTATCTTCTTATGTTAGAGAAGGTTGGCCGTCTTATTTTAGGTATTTGCCCTCTAAACGCTTTCCTGAGGTAGAACAAATACCAAATGCTCACACTAGACCAGATTCTGTCTCCCCCTTGATCCAGACGACTGGATGTTAGCCTTGGGCCTGCAGTACACACACTTTCAGGTGATCATCCTGCAGTCCGACAGACATTCCCTGCAACTCAGTGTTGGCCAGCAGCATTTTAGTTTGTCATGCTCCCATTTGGCCTTACCAGCACCCCTCAGGTTTTAACAAAAGTGGTGGCATTAGTCGCTGTAGATATTCAGAGGTTGGGGATAGCAGTTTTTCTCCACCCTGACAACTGACTGTTGAAGGCAAGCTCACCACAGTCACTCATAAACCACCTCCATATGACAGCAAACCTCTTGACATTGTTGGGATTCTCAGTTAACAAGCCAGCGCCCCACCTGACTCCTTAGAGGATACTTCCTTTTATAGGAGCTGTCTTGGACATAGTGCAATTCAGGTGCAGATTATGTCACTGCAACATGCGACATTGACTATGATCTTGATGTTTCAGTCTCAGGCCTGGATCTTGGTGTGGGCAGCTCTGAGGCTTCTTGGCCTGTTGGCGTCATACATCCAGTTTGTCCACTTTGCCAGGTAGCATTTACAAGCTATGTAGTTGGATATGAAGTCTCAGTGTGCCCAGCACAAGGAAACCTGTTGGATGTTATCCACAAGGAGACTGCACAAGATCTGCAGTGGTGGCTGATTGACGACAATCTAACCAGTGGCTGACCTCTCTCCTTACCACACCCAAAGCTGACAGTGGTGGCTGATATGGCACTACTGGGTTGGGGAGGTCATCTGCCAGAAGTGAAGATCAGAGGGATCTAGTCTCCAGCAGGAGCCCGGCTCCACATCAGTCTGCTAAAGTTGTGGGCCATTCTCCTGGTGCTGTAGGCGATCATAGGAAGGCTGGTGCTGGTTTTCCAGCACAGCTGTGTTGTATTGCAACAAGCATGGTGGACTGGGTCCTGGG
Organism: Pleurodeles waltl; assembly: GCF_031143425.1. Lineage (NCBI taxonomy): Eukaryota > Metazoa > Chordata > Amphibia > Caudata > Salamandridae > Pleurodeles > Pleurodeles waltl. The sequence goes on from NC_090440.1 coordinate 1,696,828,816, forward strand.
TCAAGAGGTGTTGCGCCTCTGGAGTTGGCTGAAGCATCAGGGCATCTCCCTGATCGTAAACCACCCGGCAGGAGTATTGAACTTTGGGGCAGATGAGCTCAGCTGGCGGTGCCTAACAGATCATGAATGGCGGTTGAATCCAGAGGTGGCATGGGGCATCTTCCGACAGAGTGGAGAACCCTGACTGGACTTATTTGTTGCCATTGAGGACGCACTGTGTCAAAGCTTCAGCATGTTGACATTTCCAAGAAAGCTTTTTCTAAATGTATTCTGGTTAGAGTGAAGCATGACACTGCTGTACAACTTTGAAACTCTGCCTTTCCTACCCCATATTCAAAAGAAGACCAGGAATGACTGGGCCCAAGTCAGCCCAGTGCCTCAAGACTGGACCAGGAGAGCGTGGTACTCTGACTTTCTGGTTGTGAGCATTTATCCTCCGATCAGGCTACCATCTTAGAAGGATCCTCTATTGCGCCATCAGGCAGGGTTCTGCACCCAAACCTGTGCAGTCTGCCTCTCCATTTGTGGAGTTTGAGTGGCAGCAGTTAACTTTGTTCTATCTACAACTTGACGTGGATGTCTCCCTCGTGGTCAGGCATTCCTCTACAACGTCCATTTACGTTGGGTGCTTGGACTGATTTGGGGCCTGGTGTGGAGTTCACAATACAGACCCCTCACATACCAAACTGTTGGATGTTTTATTGTTTTGTCGTTGGCCCAAGATGTTTTATTGTTTTTGTCGTTGGCCCAACCAGTTCTTGCAATGGGCACTATTAAAGGTCATTTGTCAGGCCTTTTTCTGTTTGCCAAACCAAACGCTCTTGTTTATATCACCTATTGTGATGCTGTTTATTGAAAGTTTGACACACATTTTCCATCCAAAACTGTTCATAATGCCACAGCAGGATCTTAATTTGCCCCCGACGTTCCTCATGTATGCCCCCTTTGAGGCAATGTGCAGCTGCTTGTTGTGTCTTCTAACTCCTCATTGCAGTTACTTCAGCTCATTGCGTGAGTGAGCTCCAGGCTCTCTCGATGCAGCAGCCCTACACCACCTTTTTGCCAGACAAACTGTTTTTCAGAACTAAGGCAGCTTTTTTGCCAAAAGTTGTGACACCTTTTCACATTGAGCAATCCATCATTCTCCTAATGTTCTTTGCACCGCCTCACTCCTCGAAAGAAGAGTGACTCCATTGGCTGGACACCAAAAAGCCTTATGCTTGTATCAACCACAGCAAAGACTATAGAGTAGACTATCTGCTATTTGTGAAGTTCAGGGGGAGGGGGATGGTAAGGCATTACAGAAAAGGATTTTGTCGAGGTGGGTAGTCCTCTGCATTAAGATCTGCTTCGTATTGGCTAAGAAGTAGCTTCCGAAAGTACTAAGGGCTCATTCCACCAGGGCCAAAGCTGATACCGCTGCATTGGCATGGAGTATGCTCATTTTGGACATTTGTGAGGCTGCAACATGGGCATCAGTGCACACGTTCACAAAGCACTACTGCCTTGACAGTCAGCTCCGATAGGAAGGGCATTTTGCCTGTTCGTTCCTGCAAGACTTTTTGGTGTGAGCGCATGCCACAGACCCTCCATCTTGGGGAGATACTGCTATCAATTCTAAAGGTGAGGAATATTGCAATTAGAATTATCCATTAGAAGAATACGTTTCTTACTGTCAGAAATGGTCTTTCTGGTGAATACTTTATCTAACCATAGATTCCTCTTTGCCCTCCCATTTCTTCGATTTGCAGACAGGTCTCTTTTCACCATGTAAAAAGTTTCCAAATTAGAGATCAGAACACTGTTTCCTTCAGCTGTTCATGCTCAGTGTCCGAGGGCATGTGAAAAGAGTCCTGCAAGAATCGGATCTGGATCCGCTCCATCACTTCAGTGGCAGAATGAGGCCTACACTGAGATGCACAGCTCCATCTGGTGGTACAATGGAGAGCTGCTGTGAAATGTCCAGCTCCAGTATGGTGGGGAATATTCTAAAAATAAGGGATCTTCAATTAGATAGAGTATTCACCAGAAAGAGCATTACCAAAAGTAAGTTGTTTGATCTGTATTGGTATTTAGAAAAGGATATAGTACATTCTGACATTTTATGGAAAAGTAATTTGATATTCAACAAAAATGCAAGTGTCATGTTTCAGACTTTTGTTGAATTTTATCATTCTGCAAACTAGCCTTTGTTCCTTTTTAATCTTTTATCAAGAGCTTTAAAAAATATATCTATTTTAGTTTACCCTCACCCGGTCACTTTTCAAGCCCATCCATCCTGTTTGTTCTTCCTCGCCTTAGGGTCCTTTTCTTGCCCCCTTTAAAGTTTAATATATTATCTCATTTACCCAATGTTCCCACTTTTGTACAGAGGTCTCAACAATGGTACGGCTGCAAAATAGGCCAGCAGTGGACAAAAAAGTTTTCTCAAAGGCACTGTGGTTTGCTGGATATCATGTGTAATCTTTGCAAGAGACATAACATGCCATAAGGCATATCCATTGTGCTATAGAATGGGTTTCTTATGATTTTCCAAGATGGTACAACTAACCTTTCAGCTGCTCCCACCATTTGGCAAATCGTTGCTCCCTGTAATTTAGCCTCTTCTATCTGCACAGCAGGACCTACATGGAGGAGAATGAATTCTGGACTGTAGGTGTTTGGTATTGGTAGTGATTTAATCTATGACTCAACACTCCCTTTCAGCATGCCTTAATTAGTGTGTATTTCCACCATGTATGGAACATCACCCTCTCTCACCCGCCCCACTTCCTTGCCACATCTCCAACATTTGTTGTAGTTGTCTTGTGGCTGCTATACTGTTCATTGGCTGCATCACCCAGTGCTGACATTCTGTTTACTGGAGCCTGTCTTGTTCTGGAACCCTGGATGATTTAATGCATTCCTTCATGATAACATCTCTAAGTGTAAGGCATTCCCCCATTTTCCATCTTTTAAATCCTTATTCATCTAATACTGCTGAGAAAAGAGGATTCAAGTGCAACGTACAATACAGCTACAGAAACTTAAGTCTTTCCGGGATCGCAAGCCTTTCCCCTATTTCTGGGGAAACATCACTGTATCTTGGAGGAGATTAATGTTAAGGAATTTAGATTTGTCTTTGTTATTTTATAGCGCTGTAGTTTCCCAAGTTCCTCTAGGTCTCCATTAGGGTGGGTAAAATAATATTAGGTTCAATGATTTTTAGTTGGCTATTGCCTGCAAATGTGCTAATTTTCTGTTTTATGTCCCTAAATACTCTTCCCTTGATCATTGCTTTCTTTTGGATTTGGGATGGTAGGAGTTCAATCACAAGTAATTAAGATGGTCAACCAGTGACAGCCCTCCCTTGTGTCACTTTGGAGGTAAATGTTATCTAGGTTGACTCAATTTACCTTAGTCCTATCTATTGAGAGGGGAGGGGGGATGATTGTTAGCCATCATGAATCCCTCTATTTAAGACTTTTTGCTAGGACACCCTAGCTCACCCTATCAGATGCTTTCTCAGCGTCAAATGTAACCAGAAAACCTTTTAGCTTTGCTTCCTCAATCAGACACACCACTCTTCTAGCATTGTCTGCTCTTGTGACCCCTGCATAAAGCCCACTTGCTCTACTTCTTCAGGCAAAGGTAGCATTTTATTTTACTTTATTAGTTGAATCCTCATTACCAGAAGATGCACTTACAACTATCGCTGTACCAATTCCTGATAGGGATTGCAACAAATTGACAGAGGTACCTACTTGTCCATGGGACAGTTTGCTTCATAAATCTACTTGTCCTGTAAAAAAAATAATCCACCTGTCCCTTTGATGTCATGTAGTGTGATGACAAATTATGGCAGCAGTCTCATTATATAAGAGCTCAGATAATAGCCTCTCTGATTATGCTAGGGCTCACACTATTGTAGGGTTTGAATACTAGCACTTCTTTTATTTTGCACCTTTCAGCAGACCTACATACTGGGGTTGGAGATAGGAGTCAGCAATAGTTCCAGGGCTGTAATATGCTTCTGAGTCTGTGTAAACCTACAAACCTGCAGATTTTGAGGGTTTCTGCAGCTCATCTCTAATCTTTTCCCATAACGAGAAAGATTGGAAATTTGCTTCTTCCAGGAATGGGGGAAAAAGTGGTTGGAGGAAAAAAGTGAATTTGTAAATGCTCAAGAGATTGATTTTCACATGAGCAAATCTACACATGCATGCTTGCTCGTGCTAAAATACCGTTCACAAATATTTTCTAGGAGTACAGTTTTCTGGTCTACGTTTGTAAATTCTTGTGAATTCACAAAATATGTGCAAAGACGCATATCATGCATCCTCTTTTGTGACTTTAAGAATTGGGCCCCTAATTAGGTCAGGCATTAATAATTGAATAGTTCCATGTCTCTCTCTAGCCATATTTTGGCTGTCTTCACATGAGTGATAATCTTCTCTTTCACAAGGAGAATATCTGCATACAAAGTAGTTTTGTGCCAGGAACTACTGTGGCAATGTGTGCTTTTTGAGACCCAAAAACTATTTTTGCCTTTTACCAATGTGTGTTACAATGTTGAGGGCCCTCCAGAGCCCGCTACAAAAGCCATGTCAAAACAAGACACATATTGACAAAACCAAAAAGGCTGACCCCAATGTTGAATGTATTGGCCTTGTCAATGCAAGTTTATTATCATATTTACCATAATCTTGTTGAATCTGGTTACATTGATTGTCCATTATGAATATTCTTTTTAAATACTAGCATGCATTAACACATTTTACTAAATAATTCTTCAAAGAAATGGTATTTAAAATTTCACAGTAATTTAGGAAAAACCGTTTCCCTAGTTGTCTTTTTTGTGGACGTTTTACTTTGAAAGTAAATGATCATCAATCTTGCTTTCAAGCTTCTGCAGATATTTGCATGTAATCAGAGAGCATTCTGGGAGCCTTAAACAAAGCCTCATATTGTTAAACTTTGTAAACGTGTGTGCACATTTTTTTACTGGAACCACTGTCTTTAGTCCATTCCGATCTTACAACGTTTACTTAGAGGCCACCTTAATAATAAAGGCTCTGCATTAATGATCCATAAATACAAGTTTGAACAGCATTGACACATAGATACAAATATTACCTCAACTGCTAACAGTTGCCTTTCATGCTCCATAATGTGGTACTCTAATCTGGCAGACCGGTTTATGCTGCAGGGGGTTGGGTGTACTTGTCACACGGACAAAATGAAAACTTGTGTCTGTGACCCCAAACAGTATGTCCTGGGTGTAGGGCTATAAGAATTCCACACCCCTGAATTGAGGGTTAGTGTGGCTGCGAAGTATGTGCAATACATCTCTGTGTGGTTGTAGTCATTGGACTGTGGCATCAGATCTACCTCACTGTGTGTCCATAGCAATTTTTTTCATATTTTCATTTCTTTCAATTAGTACCGTAATGCCCCACAGGTAGGCTACTGCTTAACCAATCCATTACTAATGGGTTTATTTGATGTTGTTTATTTCCTAGCAATCTCATGGCGGTCTTAAAACATAGTCTTTTTATGCATTATCAAAAGGGATATTTCCTCACTCTTTTGGCTCAAATCAAAGATGGGCTTACCTTCACTGTATATAGAAAACGTTTTTTGAGGATCCAGCTTGCCTATTCCCAATAACATTTCAATTCAGAACAACTTATAAACAGAGGTATGTCATTTACTGCCAGAATTCCACACTTTCTGCATACCACTTATTGGCTCTGCTGGAAACTACTCAGCTTTAGTGGAGTCCAGTAGATGCTATAAAGTGTGAAGAAAAGATCCTTTTCAGAGCATTAGAATTTACTGTTGCATAAAGAATGCTTAAAGATTTTTACCATCATTTTTATGGGCGAGCGCAAAGCGCTCCGTCCCATTCTTTAATCTATCTTTGGGCTTCCAATCACGCCCATGTCACGTCAGTCACATACATTGGTTTGTGGGCTTGCCTTTTAAAATCTGCTTGCTTTCATTTGTGAAAGGCATGCATACGTCATACCTTTTCTGATGTTTAGCCCACCTACACAGCACCGGTAAACTACTAAAAACATAAGAGGCTCGATGTTTTCAGCATCGTGTCCGGACTACTGTATCTTTTTATTTTCCACGCAGTGAGATCGCGCTGCGTTTGTTTTTCTTTACAACGCTTATAGCTCTAACTCGAGCAAATGCGAGACCCGTTGCATTGAAAATGCTTGTTCTAGATCTTGGTTGGGCAAACATCCTGCTTAAATCGCATATGGTGTCCTCATCTTTCTTCTGTCAAATGTAGTGCTTCATAAAGTAGTGCTACTTCTTTCTTTTGTGTTTTAATGCCCCTCCACTCCATCTCTATATCTATCTGGGTCCGATAATTCACTTTTTAATTAGCATACCAGGATTGGAATTGAATATACTTAAACTGTTTAATGTCCTGGCACTGTAACTTACCAAGGTTTCCTGGTCTTTTAATTTGAACTCGTCTACTAAGTCTCTCCACCGTGTAATCCCCGCTCTTTTCAAAGAGGAACACGTAGAGTCTTCCTTCAATTCAGGAGTGGGGATTCTCAAATTGGTGGTTTTACACTATAATCTAGTATGCTACATGTGGAGCCTCATTTTATATCAGATACTAGCACAAGCTTCGAGTATCTTAAGGCAAACGTTTTTTAAGAATTTGATGCAAAACATATTTTTACAGATATTCTCCAATCCCATATATATTCTTTAAGTGGGATGGACATGGAAACCCTCTGCTGAATTGATCTGGTACAGGTAATAACGTTCTGCAATTTTTAAATTGGAAAGCCAACAATAATGTAACAGCTCAGGTAAAAGTAAACCACCATTCTCGAATTCCCTCCTTAGTTTCTTAACTGGAATGTCTGGTCCATTTTAAAAGCCCACATAAAGCCTGAGATGTTTGTTGTTTTATTTTTTTATTAGATCCCTGAGCAATTCAAGTTATATACAGTTGAAAATGAATGTTAATTGTGGGAGAATAGTAATATTTTATTAAAATTATTTTGTCCATAGATAATGGTAGGTTGGCCCATTTTTTTCAGCAAGCTTTTGCAACCTTAGATTCCTAAGTGGGATGTTACTTATATCCTGCGATATCAGTATCCCCAGGTACCAAATGTCCTTTCTAGTGATTTTTGTACTATCTTCCCATAGTTTATTCCAATACCTCAGCCTTTTTTTTCATTTCATGAATATCACGAGTGGTGTCCAAATATGTGTGCTAGGTTCTCTATCTGTGTTTTGGATTGTTTGGTCTTATAGTATATAGCTAGGTCATCTTTGTAGAGAGCAATTTTTATGCTTTGATCATTGCACTCTAAAGGAGGAATACAGGGATCTTGCCTTAGTATTTGAGAAAGAGATTCTGTATATGCTGAAGCAAAGGAATGCCTAATTGACCCTGTCAAAAGCCTTATCTGCATCTAAAGTTACAACCTCAAATGGTACTTTATAGGATATTGCCATGTCGCTTCAACCTACCAATAAATTAGTTGGGTTGTGCAGCTATCTCCCCTTAGTAAGTCATTATTAGTCTTCAATGTCAAACCCCCCTACCATCAGTATTAGCCTTTTGGCTAACATTTCTGTGAAGATTTTGTAATCTACATTTAATAGCGAGATTAATCTATACAGTTTGACCGGTCCTTGTTTGATTTTTGTATCTGGGTGATTGTTCCTTCGACGCAAGGTGTTGCTACAGGCATATGCTCTATTACAATCCCTTTAATAATTGTTGAAACCCCAAACCAGAATAATAATGTCCTTCATCTTTTTGTGTAGTTCCCTTGCTAATCTGCCTGGACTCACCGCCTTGTCACTCTATAGCCCCTCTGTGATATCCCTGAGTTCTAACTCGCTTGTCTCCCGGTGTCTCCCGGTTTGTTATGGACTGATATTTTCCCTCTACTGTCTGCCATTACCTATTTGACCACTGTGTCCTTAAGAGGGAACTATCAGTACTTATCTCTTCCTTATATAAATCTGGAAAGAATTTATAAATGCATATTCCATATCTTCTTGATGAGATTTTCCTCATCTCCATCAGCGTCTTTTATACATTTATTATAGTTTTAACCCTCTCTATTTTACTGTTCCATGTAAGCAATTTACTATTTTTTCTTTGTATTCTAAAAATTGGAGACTACTTCCTATTGTGCCTTATTTTTCTGTTCTAATATCATCTTGAAGTCATTTTTTAATCTTTCTAATTCGCTCATCATGCTAGGTTTCTAATCTGACTCTTCTGTTCCTAATAGTTGAAATGTTTTCTCTCACGTTTTGTAATAGTGATTGTGCTTCTCTGTCTCTTTGTATTGTACTTGAAATTTTGGTACTGATCCCTCGTAAATAGGCTTTATATGCATCCTGTACAAAGTTTTGATTGCAGCTGTCCAGGTTGTATTCAAATAATTCTATAGAACTATCTTTTAGTTTTTGTAAAATGTCCTCCTGAGCTAACAATTGCTGATCCAATGTCCACTTTAGGCATATACTGAGCTGTGAATGCCAGCTGCATCCATACTGCAGCATGGTCTGAAATATGGGCAGTCATATCCTTGCCTCTGCAACCTTATCTTTAAGTGTGAGTTCAAGCAGCAAGAACTCTCTACTGGAGCAGTAGATACATTTGGTTTTGCTGATAAAGATATAATCTCTCTCTCCCTGCCAAACTTTGCCAGACGTCAAAAAGGCCAAAATTTTGTGTAATATGTGTTAGGGGTTTAACTTCCTCAGGTGAGTTAATATGTGGGTGTCTAATCGATCATGCCAGTTCTTTATTGAGGAGAGTATTGAAATCTCCAGCTATGACTGGAAGTCTATATTTTGCTGATTTAGAGAACTTAACTTTCAACACATCTTGATAAGCACATTTGGACCATTATATTCGGAGCAGAGCTGTATTACACACTTTACATTTAGCAATAACCCACCTACCCATTTTGTCCACGGCACTATCTAAAATGTCTCTATTTAACCCCCATTTTATTAAAATTACTACTCCTTTATGGCACACATCTGTTCAGTACATATTCCCTGTTGTGTTAATTTCTCTTTTTTCATAAAGTTTTAGTTTCTTGGTTCATAAGACGTGCCTCTTGTAGTACTATTATGAGCTTCACAACGTTTCAGGTATTCTAGTGCCACTGTCTGTTTCTTCCTTACTTGTAATCCATTAAAATCCCGTATTTTTTGTTATATATACAACTTTTTTACACATTTATTGGCGAGACAATTTAGTTCATGATTTCACATGAGCTCTCTTGCATTTTTAATCAAATGGTCTACTTCTTCTCACTACTTATATTATGTATTTTATTATCCTACATTATTTTTTTAACATGCCGGAGAATTTCATTTAAACATTGGCTTCCAGTTTTCGCAGGTCCTCAGTTCTTCTTGCTAACACCTGTTGCCTTTCCTCAAAAGTGTGGCAAATATCTGATCTAATAAGGACATTACAGATCTCATTGGGTACCTGATTTGGTCTAGAGTAATTTAGTTAGAGCTAGTTCCTTGATTGTGTAGGTTACAAAAATTAACTAATATTTTCACTAAGTATTTTAATTAACAGTTTCATAATTTTGCCTGGTCTGGGTTTTGCCTGAATAGCCTTCATACACCATTTGAACTTCCTTTTCTAAATTAAGCCCACAATCTCCTTTAAACCTCCCTTCCATATTTAGAACAATTGCTTATGTTTTTAAGGGCCCTCCTGCACTTCCTTATGGCACATTAAGATCCTTATGTATCTCCTCTTTGGATTTTCTATTCTTTCTAGTGTCTCTGCAAAAGCTTTGTCTTCTGCTTTGAGGTTGATAATTCCTTGTGTGGTTTTCTCTATCTCTCTGGTTACTGTATTTATGCTATGTTGTGTGGCTTTAGTTCAAGGGGTTAGGTTGTCTTACCTTTTTCCAGGACTTAAATGACTGTTGCAAATATTTTTTCTGAGATGGCAAATCCCTTTTTTATTCCCACTAATAGTTCTCTAAACAGAAGTACATAGCTGTCACCTGGTTCCTTATGTGATCCCTCTAACTGTAACAAGTTTATCTTTCCTTCTCCTATTTTATCCCACCCTTGCTTCCCAGGGGACTCCCATGTGGTCCTCTATCACTGATTTTATTAGCTGCTTCTTTGGGACCAATCCTGTCTCCGACAATCTGTCATATTGGTTATTTGTTGTATAATTAAATAATAACTCTGCTTCCTTTGTTGTTAAAAACCTAACTTGGCATATTTTGGGTTGAGAAGGTGCATCTTGATGTCTATCAGTACTTTCTGTGCCCTTAATGAGAGCGGTCACAGTGGGGCTTGTACTCTCAATGGCTCCTGGGCCTTGTCTGTAGTTGCCCTAGCGTCCCACCCACCTCTGTTCTTAATGTCAGATGACCAACAGATTAAGATCCTTTTTCAAAATAGTTACTGAAGATCAAAGACTCTTCATCCCGGTCTGACATATGTCTCATTACAGAATATAGTATATTAGTCTTTCTTAACAATTAGAGCTCGGGTTATTGGACCCATGTCCAGTAAAACAATTAAAAATTCTAGCCTCGGCCACTGTACCAGTTATTAGCTCAATTTGTAATGTTTCTTGTGCTGTGTGTGTAGATCCAGACCTCTGCAAAGCTGCTGCAGTAATTTCTCTACTAAAGCCTCCTTTTAACCCTCAAATCTTGGCATACTATTGCCTAATCCCTCTGTTGCCTAAATGCATGGAGAGGCTTGTTAACAAGTGCTTATCTCTCTACATTTAAGAGAGGTTGGCGCTTAATAAATTCCAGTTGGGCTACTGCCTGGGATTTAGTACTGACACCATTTTGATGGCCGCATCAGGCAACATCAGAATTATTTTAGACAATCGGGATTCTGCAGCCTTCATCCTTCTGGATCGATCAGCGGACTTCGACACTGTCTCTCATAACATTATTCCCAAACAGTAAGTGAGGTTGGCATAAAGGGAAAAGGTCTATGTTGGTTAGAATCACTTCTGTTTAAGAGGGCCCAAGCAGTGCTCCTTCGTCCTTTGCAATCTTCTCCCTGTTATCTAAGTTGTGGCGTCCCACAGGGCTTGTCTTTGAGACCTACCCAGAATTATGTCCCTCAGATCAAAATAATTGGGAATCGGAATACAAGGTCTCCTTAGGGGCTTCTCAACCCTCCACCATGTTCTCTCAGCCATATTGGCTCCTTGTTGAAACTTGCCAATTTTAGAGGAGAGGACTGTATTGGTTAGAACCCTGATAAATATGTTGGCATCAACATTCAGGAGTGTAGTGACCCAATATGATTTGCAGTCTTCTAGATCTGTTACAGGTTCAGGGATGAGAATAATTTATTCTTAATATATCAGTGGTGGGAGTGCCAAAGCTCCATTGAAAGAGTTAAACCGGATTATTAGAGGTCCAATTAACAGAATTGCCTTCTCTGTATTGGAGGTCACTGTAAGACCCTACGTACTGGGGTCTTGTTTGATTTAATTTGCTTTTGACCTCCAATATCTCTTGTACTACACGGACTGCACTAATATGTTTCACTGTACAAAACTATGTTGCCTTCGGCAGTTTCAAAGGCTGGTATTGCCATATGGAGTAACTTTTACACATAGGTCTAATACACAGGCAATCATCCATTTCATATTTCTTCATTCACTTTCCACTCAAAAGGAAACTGTGGCTTGTTTTAAGGAATGTACCCTTGGATGACAGGACTGATGTAGCTCTCTGAACTTCAGCGCGCATTTATGAAACTCTTTTTGTGTATATGATAGTCATTATAGTGTCTTTAGTTGGTTAGTACAACATGTTAATTTGCAAGAGAATTGTTATAGGAAAGTAACATTTTCCTCACATGTTCAGGAAGATGAATTTTTGAATGACAGAATATATTTTCAGAATGGGAAAACGAAGGCAATTTAAACCATGCGAATGCTCTTTTGTGTTACATTTAGAAAAGCTCTATTTCCATATACACGAATGGCTACGCATTTTGGTGGTACGCCTAAAAATCTGCAACTGTGACAAATTTCTCGTGAGTTCCTAAAGAGTTGAAGATTTTCTCCAAATGTAAATCAAGTTCCAACTTTTTTGAAGGATCTTTTTCGAACGAGGCTTTTAGTTCTATGTGATGCACACTCATACTCCCTGGATATAACACTCTGCAGTTAGGCATGCAACATCTATACAGCCAAAATTACACTTACTCGGAACCAAACATCGCACTCACTGCCTGTAGTGAGACGCACACCGCCCTCATTTTCTAAGGATTCATACAAGCACACACATCACATCCCTCCCTAAGGTTCCCTACATAAATCACTTTCTTTCCTCCCTACGTTCACACTGTTTGTGCAGTTACACAGGCACACACTCGCACACACAGCCCCATAGGTTACATAAATGCACACCCCACTCTCTATTGTTACATGCGTCCTTGCAGACACGGTCAAACTTCCCTAAGGTTACACACACAAAAGCCTTCTCTCACCCCCTAATGTTTTATTCACACACACAGTTTCTGCAGTTGGACGCTGCACATAATGACTCCACCTTCAGTCTCTTGTATGTGCATACAGACAGACACGCACCCCTACCTACTTACTACCTCTATACTCCCTTCGTCCCTCCCTCCCTCCCTAAGGTTACATACACGAATAGCTTCCCTCACTCCCTAATGTTTCTCACGCACAGTTTCTGCAGTCACACAAGCACACGCACTCGCTCCTCCTTCGGTCTCTAAATTTATGTGCATGCACATACACACAAACACGCCTACATGTATAATCCACTCATCCCTGGCTTAAGGGTGTTTTTTTTATTTATTTCTTTATTGACATTTCAGCAAGCTCGACTGTTCACAAAACATTACAGATTGTTACAGTTATTAAACTTCGATAGTGATCCAGCCAGTCGTTCAGTTACATAAGGTTACATACACAAACACCTCCCCTCCCTATTGTTACACCCACACTTTCCGCAGTGGTACATGCTCGCACGCACCACCCTCATTGTCTAAGGTTACACGCATGTGCGCATTCCCTCTCTAAGGGTATATATTTGAAACACATTCCCTACTTCCCTAGTATAACACCCACACAGTTTCTGCAGGTATGTGGACAAACACCGACAGGATTACATTTACGCCCCCTCCAGGTTACAGGTGTTCACAGCCTCGCTAATGAGACAAGAGAGCGCACGGATGCGCACACATTATCTGCCTTCTCCACAAACATCTTTCTTTTTATTTTTACACCGACACGGTTTGCTCTGTTGCACTTCACGCACACGCTCACTCTAGGGTTATACACAGACGCACACTTTGTTTCTGCACTTACGCGCCCTCACACAGGGGCAGCGGCAGTCCCTCCCCGCTGTAAACACTCGGAGCATGTGGGGAGGCTTTAGCAGGGAGAAGGCGCGCGGATGTCATCTCTTCTGCAGAACATATTCCACTGCTGGTATGACACGAGTGTGTAGCTCGGTGCTATTTATAGATGCCGCCGGGCCAGGGTGCGCGCGGCCGCGCTCACAATGGAGGACTGTGTTCCGGTAACTGATCCGCGCGCCGCCGGATTAGCAGGAGCAGTTGTTAGGACGCATGATGGCTCCCTCCTCTCTCGTAGCTAAAATTGGGTTTGTCAATAGAACAGCTGCTACTGCAGCGGATAAACAAAGCACCAGCAGCTGGTAATCTCTGCTCTAGTTTGAAATTGCGAGCGGGATGTTCTGTTAAGAGATTCTATGGCTGGAGGCCGCTGTTCGTGCCCCCACGCTTATAGATTCTTGGTTGCAACCCCCCTTGTGTCAGGAGGTGCCCCGTTCCCCTGGTTAAATTGCCGTACCATGGTTGAGCTGGAATAGGTATTATCGTATCCTGCTGAAATATCCCAATCCCCTGTCGTCGCACAAGTAGACTTGCAACTTAACTAATCACCCTATACCGTGCCAGGTGCTTTATTTAAAGCTGTGCTGTTTCTTCAATGCCTAGTCCTCTAAGAAAACTAGATGCAGATTCACTGGCTACTAAAAATGCAGCTAGGCCTTTACACCCCAACAAACTATTTTAAAAAATAACTGGAAACCTCACACTTCTCCGACTTCCAGACCGGACTCGTCAGTTTTTTTCGAAGTCGATGCCACCTATGGCCAAGTTGTTATGGGGTATGAGTTCTTCTCTGAACAAGCAGTGTCCTGTTATCTGCGGAGACCCCTTTGCGAACCTTGAGTATCCAAAGCCCTCCCATACTAAATAATCTACCTCCAGAGATTAGCTCTTTCCCGTGGAACATTTACCTGCACTGCCGTTGCAGCTGCCGGGGGCAACGGAAGAGGTCCGGCTCCAGCTCCATCACTGATTTTGAATAAGGAGCCTGAGGCTCTGGAAGACCAGGGCAGAATGTCCCAGCACACTGTATTATTAAGACCTATCAGCTCTACTTCTTTAATAGGATGCCGCAGTTGGCAAATCTCTTGCTGACGGTAATCTGGAAGTATGGCCAACTGATTCACAGCAACTTTAAATGTATTTCGGTTCTGATGCTATGCCTTCTTGAACGTGAACACCTGTGTGCGTACATACAGAGACACCTGGTTGGGAACGTAATATTGAAGACAAAATCACGGCCCTAACATTTGATAGATTTTCATGAATGAAGTCTAGGGAAATACAAGATGAGTCATGGCATTGATGCCTTACAGCTCCGTTACATTTGGATTCATTATCCTTCACAAGCCTTCTGTTTTCCATAGCTAAACAGTTGTCCACAGGGATGCTGCAAGCTTCAAACAAAAAGCATCGGCTAATCATAACCCCTAAAACGAATGCAATAAGAGTGTTTGAAATTGGGAGCAGTTTTTATCCGCTCCCATGGCAGAGAACTGGTATCAGGAACTGGTAAAATAGTTAGTGTCTCATGCCATAGTAATTAGTTAAGTACTAAGAATTTTCTTAACCAATCTACTCCTATGTCCCTGGCAGTTTACAAATTTATCTGGAAAATAGTAGCTGCCCCGGGTCCTTAGGATATGAGGGTGAGAAGCATCCAGAGCCTGAAAAAGAGCAATCAGTGAAGTGAGAAAAGAACCTGGGAGGTGAGGTCTAAAAGCCTGGTGAAGGGGCCAATTGTATTGAAGGTAGCAGAGAGATCTAAGAGAATGAGGATAGAGATTGTTGTGGGAAACGAGTGAGAACATGTGAGCCATTTGTGAATATTGGCACTGGTGCAGGTGTCTCAAACCAGTCTATCACAAGCTACCAGTAGCTCCCAGACACCTCCAGAGTAGCTCACAGCTTGGAGTTTATTTTTAAATAAGCACAGAATCACATTTTCCCTTTTAAAGGTAATGGAAGGCTGTGCTTATTTTACATTATCATCATCAGGCTGCAGATGACAGGGCTTGATAAGGAGCAGTGCTGGAGTCAGATTTATGACCCAGGGCACAGAGGTGAAGAATTGAAGCACTAAGATATTTAACTCTTAAATGTTCTTGTCAACTCAGTATTGGAGATGAGAACAAAATTATGTTTCTCAATGCTTATATATCCGGGAAAATTAAAATGAAAAGTCACCTTAATGAAAAGTGTCATTTACAAACAGCAGGCCTCTTGTTCCTAGTGGCCTGTAGAACACCGTGCCATAGTTATAACTAAAAAATACAGCTGTGTTTTTAAATGGGAGAACTTTAAAGTGCAGAAAAATGTTTCATGTTATAAAAAATTTAGCACTTTAAACTTCTCCAATTTAAAAAAAACTGATGGTATGTTTGCGTTATACATGTAACAGCGCCACATATGGAGAAAGATATGTACTGTGCCACAAGTACATACGGCACAGGCTTTCAGTCACCTTAACACATATCCCAAATATATCCGCACATGTTCATATGTCCTCAAAGACCACGCTTACACTGACACACATGGCAACCCTGTCATAGTGCCACTAGTCAAAGTATTTTCTCCAAACCATAGAATCTGGCTCTATGGACATTAGGCGTGAAGTAAATGAAGCTGGGTGTGGGGGGCTTCTGGTAACAATGTGCAAGTTTTTTTTTAGCCATCGGTAGCTCACAATGATTTTCAATGATCAGAAGTAGCTCTCACAGAAAAGTTGAAGACCCTTCCTCTGGTATGTGCAAATGGTGGAAGCCTGAATGAAGGAAATTCAGTAGGTTGAACGCGGAGACCTAGTAGGTTAGCCTGTTCATCTGTTCAAGATTTTTGAGAAGAGGAACTCGGATAGAATGCCTAACTGAACGCAGCTGAAGGGGTGGACAGACATTTCTTTTCACCACAGGCAAGACAATTGCAGATTTATATCAATTTAGCTAGATTCGGTATTGGGAGAAAATGTTGACGAGTTTGTTGAACTAAGTCGGAATGCTAAACAGAATAGAGCCGATGGTTTTACTAGGCGCAAGAGAACTGGTTAGAGGTGCAAGAAAGGTTAGCAGTTGGAAGCATGGTGGTGAGTTCAGTTAGGGAGCATACATCTAATTAGTGGAAGTAGCTTCTCTACTCATGTTGGCATAGAAAGGTATTGAGGTAAGCTGTCATAAACAATAATGTCTCCTGTCACAGATTTAAGTTGACTCTGTAATAGAGACCACTGGTAGCCTACATAGCACAACTGAAAGTAAACCATATGATTGAGTTCCCTGGGAAGATCATCAAATGCAAGCAATCCTAGTACAACCATTATTGCATAGTGTGAGGCATGCTAGGATGAGTGTTCGAATGCAGAATTGATGAAGTTATGATAAGTCATATTTAACTAGTAGCAGGGATCCTGAAGAAAGCCAAAGTGACCCATAGAGAGCAGTCTATGGCCGAGACATGTAGACCAGAATTGAGTTGGGGCCTGGAAAAAAACAAAAAAACAAGCATTTGCAATGCAATAGGTCTCACATATACTTGAGTTGGAGCTATTGGCAGTGTAAATTTATAACTGGACTTTTTGCCACTTTAATTGGTCAACCTTGCTGCATATTTTGGTCCTTTCTGTCACATAATTCCAGTGGCCCTGCATATACCTAAAGGGCTAGAAGGCCTACTGGAATATTTTTTTCAAACAAGGCCCTTAAAGCACAAACTAATCCCAGGTGCAAAACAAAAGTTCCAGTCATAAGAGAGCTTACAAATACACTGAATGGTGGGACGGGTTATTATTTTGGGGACCCACTAACCTAGTGGGGGGACCCAGAGATGATCTAGAGAAAAAGAGCATGTTGTGGTGAACACGTTTTGAAGGTGGGCCCATTGTCCTAGGACCCCCATAGGCTGAGTTATGAGTAGAAATGTTTTGCAAAAGAAACGCCCCACAAAGCATTATGTGGCGAGTTTGAGTGCCGCGAATATTGTAGCATGTTGACTGTAAGGCTCAAAACCATGTAGGTCATGTAAACATATAGTTAGTCCCTAGAGGGCATAACCACCTGAAAAGAGAATGGCAGAAAATAATGCATTGCAAGCATATATTTAGCCCCTTGAGGGTGTAGCGCATTACACATTTTTAGGGCTGACAGGCCTAATGCAACAATATTACAGACACGGCCCTTAAACCACAAACTACTCTCAGCTTTAAAATATAAGTTCCAGCCATGAGAGAGCTTGAAAAATTACTGAATGGTGGGAGAGGTTATTATTTTGGGGTCCCCACTAACCTAGTGTGGGGACGCAGAGATGATGTAGACAGAAAAAGCTAATGTTTTGGTGGTGGTCCCATTGCCTAGGACCACCACAGGCTGAGTTATGGGCAAAATGTTTGTTAGCCACTAGAGGGCATAACCACGTTAAAACAGAATGGAAGAAAGAATGCATTGCAAGCATATATTTATCCCTTAGAGGGCATTGTGCATTACTTATTTTCAGGGCTGGCAGGCCTGTTTAAAAAATATTACAAACGAGGCTATTTAAGCATTAACAGCTCTCAGTTGTAAAACAAAAGTTCCAACCATGAGGGAGCTTAATACAATTTGGGGTCCCCACTAACCAAGTGTGGAGACACAGAGATTACCTAGACTGAAAGAGTACATTGTGCTGAATGTTTTGGTGGTGGTCGCATTGTCCTAGGACCACCACAGGCGGACTTATGGGCAAACATGTTTTATGAAAGAATGCTTACGAAGCATTATAGGGCTAGTTTCCTTAGTGCAGTGAATATTGTAGTATCGGCTCTCCACTGTGTTGGGAGAGCCGCTTTGAGGATTTAGTCTTTTTTACATAAAGCATTTATCAATTACAAATGTTTTTGTGAAAGCTATGGACCGTGAAGGGGAGAGCCAAAAGAAATGGCTCTGATTAGGTAGCAGTGTGAACAATGTCACCAGCGCTTCAATAATGCCGATGGAGTTTGTGCTGCTGTTCTGCGCTGTGAGTTCCATGGAGCACAAAGGGGAGAGACAAAAGAAAACAATAGCTCGCCCACGCTGAAGTTTATCGGCAGTCGTGCAATAATCCATGTAACAGGGTCAGTCTGCACGGCAGTAACAAAACCACCCCAAGGCAGGACAAATGTAAAGCATTTACCAATGACATCAGGGGATTTTTGAAAGGCAAGCTCATAAACAAGTGAAAGAGATGGGCGTGGTTAAAAGCCCACATAATACTTACAACAGGCGAAAAGCGCTTGTGTGCTTGACCTTAAAAACTAAAAAGGCAATCTGAGGCAATTTTAATGTGCAGATCCCCACCTTCCTAAAAATAGGTGAACCTGTAAGAGCTGCATTGAAGCTTTAAAGGTTGAGCCTGCCCAAATATGGTACAATATTTGTGGGGAGGACTTGATGAAGACGCGTGCCACTGGAGTGAAATTACAGTGGGTGCGAGTCTTTAATATAAACCGATAGGTTTGCCATGAAGATCTGTACTTGATGGAGAGTACCCCTTAGGTCATTGGCACCTCCTTGTGATTTTTTTTTTTTTTTAAAGTGTGGAAGCAGGGGCTACACAGCTATTAACTTCTACTCCCCCCTTTTTGATTTAAGCAGATGCCAATTATGTTCATTTCTTGCCTGGAGTTCTTTATCAGTGCACCACAGTCCATGTAGGTAATTTAATTGAATTGTTTAACTCCTGAAGAGATGTTGTGTTCATTCTAGTTTTATCATAGTGCTTTTACAATATGTTACTTTGGTGCACAAATGCGCAGTTGATTTGTTTCAGTTTTGCCATCTATACAGTTCAATTCTCTTGTTGTGCATATGATAGTGTAAGATTTTTTTCTGGCATTTATAGAATTGTTTCTAGAGAACTCAAATGGGTTTCTTATACCCCTAGGGCTATCAATGCTAAATATAAAAATCATAGTCTGTTTTTCCTTGTAGAACTCTTCCACTAGGTGGCATTCACTCAAATCTCTGAGTCCATGCAGATAGGCGGCAAGTGATACTGGTGTATTTAAGGATCAGCTTTGACAGTACTTCAAATTTGCAATAAGAAGTCAAAATAACCGCTGCGGGGGCCTTCCTTTTAGTCTAACGTTCAGCTAATTTACAAAAGTCCTGTCAGTTATGATGAGACATCATTGTTTTTTTACTGTGTGTGTACATTAGGCTGGTGAAAGCTCAGTGTAAGGTTTATCAGTCATCTAGAAATAAAAACATCACTTTCCATCCTAGAAACTGCAGTTCATAGGGGCAATAACAGTCATATTTGGCTTGGCTTTTTTTTCTTCTAACCTATGGAGAGAATTCTGGCGTCACCATCTCAATTCAAATAAAACTGTGAAATACCCTTATCTAGAAAGGTTATGTGTAACTCACTTGCAAATACAAAACCTGAAAACCCCTCATCGACAGTACAATTCACCCATTCGGGATCACTAAAAACCCTCACCTCAAACCTAAACTCCACCCAACCCTGAACCCTAAAAAATACCTTTGTACACCAGAACTCATCCATTCCTGGCCCCTAAAAACTCCCATCACCCTTAAACATTACCCATCCTTGGACCCCCAAAACCCTCAATACCCCTACATGCCAACCAATTCTATTGTAATTTTGGATTTTTCCTTAACATTATTTCCTTTAAAATGTATCTTTTAGGTTTTTTTTTTGTATGTCCATTAAATTATCATTCCTTAAATCTGTTTTTCCATGATTTTGTTTGCTTCAGTGTGGGTGCTCAGTTTTCGTTTTGCTATTAATTCGCAGTCATCAGTGGAAACACACCTCTGTTGCGAATGTGTGCAACTGGCAAACATTCTGATTGTATTCAATGCCCTCCTGAGGCCTGCATGAGTGCCATCCCCTTTCCTTAACCTCAGTGCGCACAATTGCATCTCCTAACTCGACGCCACTCAAATCAAAAGCTACTTTGCATAATACATTTCACTTAATGGAGCAATGAGATAACTCCGAAGCTGACTTTTTTTGTGTGAAAATATTGGTGCCATATCTTTAACCCATTTCACAGGCCACCTCCCTCAACCTCTACTATCATGCAGTGCTTGGAAAGGAGTTGTGTGTAATTTTGATCTTCCTTTTGCCAGTCCCCAAACAGCAAGAGAAAAACATTGTAATTGTGTGCATGTATGAGAAGTGCACAGAGTATAACTAAAATGTTGAACTTCTTCATGAAATTGTGTCCATACTCACGTGCTAGAGTTGCGTACTGTGTGTGTGCACGGGAGAGCTCTGAGCTACTGTCTGCGGCGCGAGCAAGGGATTCCTGTGGGTGATGTTTGCAGGCTGTGCGTGTATTTGTAAAGTCTGTCTGACCAGCTTATATGATGTCAATGCTTGGAACTCTTTGTTCAGTTGTCTTTTCTGACCCTGAACTAAAAACTCAGGAAAGTTGACCTACAGACTGTGCATCATTGGGGAGCGTGGAAAGTAGTGGACCCGCCAGTGCTAACTCCAAACACTTGTCCCTTTTCCCTTTCATTCCCAGAGATGAGAATGAAAGATCCTAGATCACTACAAGCCCTTTGTGCTTTGTATGATTTACAGAGGGTTCTACATATTGTCTAGGACAAAGCTGTGGGGCAGTGGTCACTGTAAGGGTTTCCCAAACATCAGTCACTATAGAGGGTGGCTCCAGGCCATATCTATATGGATTGATGAATGAATTGATAAATTGATGGCTATAACAAAAAAAGAGCAAATTCACGAGCTATGTTTATATTGCTGTATGAGTTAGAGGGACACATCTGGATTCTATACAATATTAGATTGTAACAAGCAAGTTTAATCTACCCCACATATACTTTGCCTAAAGGATGCGTTTTCAGAGCCACAACTGCTCGCACAGACATCATCACACTTAAGAGGTGAGTGGTGCAAAGTGGTCAGCCAGATTTATCCAACACTACACAATTGCTAATGTTGAAGTAAGTGAAATTTTGAGAGACACCTACAGGAAGTGCATCGAATAATATCACCTATTGAAAACCAGAACCTGTGATGTAAGTGATGTTACATAGCGATGTTCTGGGGAAAATTGCTGCTATTGTCTTGGAAGGCGCAAGACCTTAAATAATTCTGTTACACAGTGCTAGAATTTTTCTGCACCTGGGCCTGGCTCAGAATTGGCCTATGCCCCTGCATAACAGCCTTCAAAGTGGGTGGCTATTCAAGACACACAGGGTAATTTGAAAACAATTTTCCACAAGAGTCGGAGAAATGGCGACTGTTACTCACAGGATCAGCAGATATCTTATTGTCCTACTTACTACTTTGGCACAACACTCTTGTATTTGCAAACAGATCTGCCTTCATATTCCATTTAGTTTAGTTTTTTCATGTGCCATGCATTTGTCACGTAAAACTAAAGAGAGATTAACTCTCAAGCCAGCGAGGAAGGACAAAAACATGATATTGCCTTCTGACCTAAAAATAAAGATCGTTGTCTTCTAACATAGCACTAAAGACAGTCCTCCATAAAACTGAGAGTACTCATTTGTAAAAATCCCTTTTCTCTTGGGTTAAATCCAGAGGGCTTATGAACGCCTGAAGCAATGGTGAAAAATCAGAACACAATAGTATTTTCCACGCATTGGAACTTCAGTGTACTCGGAGTGGCTGTAACACTTCCAGGTGGTTGTTTGATAGTTTGACAGCATGCAGCACAAACCTTCCTCCTTAATCCTTAACTTTTGGTATTTAAAGCATGTTCTTCTGTTGAGTGCAATGTATCAGAGTAGATGGCAGACTCTATATACAAAAGGCAGGTCACAAACCAGGATGTGCAAATTTCACACCAGCTGATTTGCAAACTGCTCTTCATTTTGTTAGACAACTGCTCTACTAATCGTCCCTGTCCTAAAATAGAGGGCCGCAAAACCTCCCGTGTCAAGAATACCAATGAGACGGGCTATATTTTGTAACCCCTTATGAATAGCTGCAAATGAAGGGATGGAGGAGTGCAAGGGACAGTCGCCCTTCCGTCCCTGTGCTCATATTTGCAACAGATCTACTTTTCTTTCTTTAGATGTTTTTAATCCCCTCGTCTTCAACAAAGGAACAGGTAAAATTAAAAAAAAAAAAAAAAAAAAAAGTTGGATCTACTGAGAAGACCTCCGCAGGAACAAGCTGTCGTCACCCCGCCCAGTGCCCAGAAGGAAAGCTGTACTACAGCTTCTCCTTGATGAATTGATTAATTCACGGCCTTTGAAAGTTGGGAAATAAGGTCTTGTGGGATCGATTCTATCACACGTGGAAAGAACTGTTGAGGCACACAGTCAGAGTGTGCAGGAATTCTTATACGGTTTGTCCTGGAAAGTTAGTTTATCAGCCTTCTAAAACAGTGTCCCTATCACTCACAAAGCAAGAGTTATGCCTGGGTGGAAGAAAAGTGACTTTAGAAACTGCCACTCTCCCTGGGTGTTCTGCTGCAGCTTTAATGTCTAATTCTAAAGCCTACTCTGTGTTAGAAATCTTGACCATTGAAGATCCCCATGGAGAAAAGGGTCCAGGGTGTCACTGCTAGAAAAAACATGGAGACTAGTTGGAATTGAATGTTTGGCAGTGGTCCTCATTAGAACTACAGAAAAGCATTATCCCACATGAACCTGTAACCTGATGTTCAGGGAGCGGGCCCTGAAAGTGTTGGGGACATTTGGAGTATCAAAAGAAAATAGGGAAATATCTGTGCTAGTTCTAAAAGTAGGAACTTAGAAATGTTTTTTCTCTAGAGGACTAGGGTATGGTGAGGACTGGGCCATGGTTCCAACAATGGCACATCCTTGGTGGACAGTACAGGGAGTGCAGAATTATTAGGCAAGTTGTATTTTTGAGGATTAATTTTATTATTGAACAACAACCATGTTCTCAATGCACCCAAAAAACTCATTAATATCAAAGCTGAATATTTTTGGAAGTAGTTTTTAGTTTGTTTTTAGTTTTAGCTATGTTAGGGGGATATCTGTGTGTGCAGGTGACTATTACTGTGCATAATTATTAGGCAACTTAACAAAAAACAAATATATACCCATTTCAATTATTTATTATTACCAGTGAAACCAATATAACATCTCAACATTCACAAATATACATTTCTGACATTCAAAAACAAAACAAAAACAAATCAGTGACCAATATAGCCACCTTTCTTTGGAAGGACACTCAAAAGCCTGCCATCCATGGATTCTGTCAGTGTTTTGATCTGTTCACCATCAACATTGCGTGCAGCAGCAACCACAGCCTCCCAGACACTGTTCAGAGAGGTGTACTGTTTTCCCTCCTTGTAAATCTCACATTTGATGATGGACCACAGGTTCTCAATGGGGTTCAGATCAGGTGAACAAGGAGGCCATGTCATTAGATTTCCTTCTTTTATACCCTTTCTTGCTAGCCACGCTGTGGAGTACTTCGACGCGTGTGATGGAGCATTGTCCTGCATGAAAATCATGTTTTTCTTGAAGGATGCAGAATTCTTCCTGTACCACTGCTTGAAGAAGGTGTCTTCCAGGAACTGGCAGTAGGACTGGGAGTTGAGCTTGACTCCATCCTCAACCTGAAAAGGCCCCACAAGCTCATATTTGATGATACCAGCCCAAACCAGTACTCCACCTCCACCTTGCTGGCGTCTGAGTCGGACTGGAGCTCTCTGCCCTTTACCAATCCAGCCACGGGCCCATCCATCTGGCCCATCAAGACTCACTCTCATTTCATCAGTCCATATTACCTTAGAAAAATCAGTCTTGAGATATTTCTTGGCCCAGTCTTGACGTTTCAGCTTGTGTGTCTTGTTCAGTGGTGGTCGTCTTTCAGCCTTTCTTACCTTGGCCATGTCTCTGAGTATTGCACACCTTGTGCTTTTGGGCACTCCAGTGATGTTGCAGCTCTGAAATATGGCCAAACTGGTGGCAAGTGGCATCGTGGCAGCTGCACGCTTGACTTTTCTAAGTTCATGGGCAGTTATTTTGCGCCTTGGTTTTTCCACACGCTTCTTGCGACCCTGTTGACTATTTTGAATGAAACGCTTGATTGTTCGATGATCACGCTTCAGAAGCTTTGCAATTTTAAGAGTGCTGCATCCCTCTGCAAGATATCTCACTATTTTTGACTTTTCTGAGCCTGTCAAGTCCTTCTTTTGACCCATTTTGCCAAAGGAAAGGAAGTTGCCTAATAATTATGCACACCTGATATAGGGTGTTGATGTCATTAGACCACACCCCTTCTCATTACAGAGATGCACATCACCTAATATGCTTAATTGGTAGTAGGCTTTCGAGCCTATACAGCTTGGAGTAAGACAACATGCATAAAGAGGATGATGTGGTCAAAATACTCATTTGCCTAATAATTCTGCACTCCCTGTAGTTTCATATCTGTGCCACTCAGAGTTTTTTTTACTGCAACAAACCAGGCTTCAGTGAAACCTTGCATAAGCAATATATGACTTTCTGGAGACGTGCCACCACATCCTTCAGCCTTGCCCGCTGACAGATTGTGGCCTCCCAAAAACTTTTTGTGAGTCCAGAGGGGAACCCTAGAAGCCAAAGTATGCAACACTATCTCAACCACACAGACAACACACCTCAGTGCCTACAGTTTCAAGGTTTGCCCCACCCTGATATTTTTGAGACATTTCTTGGACTTTCAGCAGGAATGCAAAACCGAACTGTTATTTTTGGAGCCCATCTATGTAACTGCTCTCACCTGGTGGATTTTGACCTTCACGAAAAGTCAGGAGGTTACTGTTGACAAGGGCAGACCACTATATCTTGCCTTATCTTGTTCCATGACTTGTTCACCACAAAGGGTTCATACAACTGGGTTTACCACACTCTATAGAATAAAATACTTTGTAGATTAATATTTTTTTCAGGAGTTTTTCATAATTCTATAACTCCTGAGCACCACATTCTGTTTTCTCATTTTTGTGTTTTTTCCACCATAAAATTGTATTTTTTTTAACTAAATTAGTTTAAGAACTGTTTGGAAATGTAAGACTACTTTTTTCTCCCTAACTTTTATGTTAACTCGATGTTGCTCGACGTGCCACAGTTTTCTCTAAGGAATGCCATGTTGCTGGTGCTTGTGCTCAGGTACTGAGAGGAAGCTTGGGTGTTTCTCACAAAAACCTGCTATAACTTTTAGGTGTTAGATTGGTTGACTGCGTTGATGATCAGATACAGCTATTTTCAAGATTGGGGTCTCTTTTCTTCCCCATAATTGCAGTATGTATGGAAATAAGAATGACATGTCGTGCATTTGTGGATTTTACAACAATGTTTGTTAAGGTAGATTTGGGCAATTATGGCGGAGGCTAACTTCTTGGGCTATCAGGTGCCCTTTTCTTGGGTGTTTAAGGGTGGTACTTAAAATATGTGATAAGGAGCGTGTCACTAAGTGGATTAGCCTCTGCAGTTGTAAAACAGGAATGCATACTTGCTCCCCCTTTTGACTCTATATTGCACTTGGAGTATAAACTGGTGCAGGGCCACAATTTCTCCCTCTAGCTTTCTGGGAAGAACGTGCTTCGCTGTGCACTATGAAGGCAACTATTATGTCTTCACACAGCTGCAGACTTTCCGTTTGTTGGCTCTGTTGATCTCTTATTTTGAAGCAAATACTATAGAAATCAAATTTCTGAAGGTCAAACTAATGTATTGTGAACACTAGTCATTTGTGGCTATGAGATGCAAGATTGGGAGTAGTACACTCACTTTTATATTGGAATTGAATCAGATAGTGAGTTGAAGTAGAGTCTATCAGTAAGTAAAAACGAAGGGCATGTGCGTTGATGTTGACCCTAAATGGACTATATTGTGAATATGACAGTAATGTGTTGGTTATGCTTATAAAAGGTACGTTTGTGTCTAGCTTGTATGTGTGGAGCGGTTTGCTTGGTTTAAGACTATTCAACACTTTTGTTCTAGTTGGTAAACATTTAAGTACAGTCCATGTGCTCGTATGTGGCATGGTCGTGGGCCATGGTTCATCCTATGACCTGTAGCATAACATAATGAATTTGTAAGGAAATAGGACCTCCAGTGGAATTTGTTGCAGACTTTCCCTTTCCTAGTGACACTGGCGAAGAAGGGTTATGTAGTGAAACTGGAAAATAAGCAACTGTTGAGCTAGTTAAAATTAAAGCAGATAGTCAAAAAGTATCAGCAAAGCCGTTAGGTATCGACTTTTGGTGAAACTGTACAGCATCAGCTAGATGTTCTGCAGCATGGCCAAAAGCAAAAATGTTTAATGAGGCGGCATCAGTAGCTACTCAATTTTGTACTCGTGTGCATGCATGATTACATATGCATGTATACCAAATGAGGCGGGTGCCACATGAAGAAAAAAAAAAATGAAAAATAAGTAGCTCAACCCTCCCCCTTTTTTGTTTTTAAAAGGTGGAAGGTCCAGCAGCAGTTTGCTGCGTGGTCCTCACTCGAATTCCCCCTTCTTAAGAAAAAAAATTAAATAGAAGGGGTAGGGCAACAGAGAAGCAGGTGGGAGGGGAAAGCAACGGAGAGGGGGAAAAGCAGCACAGGATGGAGAACGGGGAAAAGCAACACAGGAGGGAGAGCAACTCGGGGGCAGGGGACGGAGCACACCAGTGAGAAAGAAAGCTTGCAGTACGAGGGAGGAAGAAACATTGAGCACGGTAGGCCAGGATTTGACCGGGTAGGAGCACACAAGAGAGCTGGAAATCACATGCATTCTCATGGAGTACTTAAGTAAAAAGAAAAAAAGTAGTTCCATAAAAGTGAGCAGTGGAAACACAGAAGCCAATCAAAGACATGTTAGAGGGCTGTGTTCCAGACAGGGCCAATAGAATTATGTGATTTTGCTGCTGCAGTGTTTTCTGCATAATTATGGATTTGCCGCATAATCCATCATCTGCTTTTTAATCTGCAGATTTGAACAAATATACGTTTCTAACTCAAATGGATCAAAAGTTACTAAAAACACTGCTGGCTGTGTCACCACAAAGTGAAAGTCCCTTCTCAAAGGTTGACTGGTCACCTGTCTATTTCTTATTACTGTATTTGGGTGTTAAACTGAAACTAATGAGGTGGAAACTTTGCCCAGACAGTGTTGACATGAACAAAAGGACACATCAGTAAAGTAGTAATACAAAATGTGCTGCATTGCGCCAAATAATTTGCCTTTCTTTCCTGCATAATTTAATTGTCCGTGTCTCATAATTTGTGCATCTCCTGCCGGATAATTCCAATGGCCCTAGTTCCAGCAAAGGGACAAACACAAGATTAACAATTAAAGCCATCAAATAAGAAGTATGCAAATGAGAAGGTCAATAAACCCAACCAACAGCAAACAAAGGGATGGCTGTAAGCCCCTGTAATTTCTTGCCATACGCCTTTTGCAACCAGACAACTGGTGCTGCTTTGTAGGCTCGAGATGAAAACAGGTGAGAGAGCATGTACTACAGGGAGATATTGTCTGTCCTTGAAGGAACCTGCTCACTACAGGCACGGTTGAAGATTATGAAATTTGACAAGGTGCAGGACTATTCATCTGCCTTCTTTGTTAAATTGCCTTTTTTCCTAAGATTTAGGTTTAATCAGATTAGTCTATTGGCTAATGGCTGAGTGTGCAACGTTGTTTTATATGATTTATAAAAATAATAATGTATAATGGTCTCTTTCAGTGGCATATTTTTATTATAACCTTAATCTGTATGAATGTTTCATATAATACGGGTTGCGTTTAATGTTGTCATCAAGTCCTGCTTTTGATCATCTTGAACTGTAAAGGTGTCACAGGGTTGTTGCCAAATATACTTCCTGTTACTTCAGAAGAAACCTATTTATAATATTTACAACCATTTTGGTGGTGAGGATGGGATTGGGTGAAGGTCAAACCAGATGAACTAGGCAAAGTATTGCCCAAGTTCAAGGGACCATATAAAGAAAGAGTATGTGTTGGGAATGGAGTGAAGCTAGAAAATCCTGCAGCCAACCTGATAGTCTTCAAGTTGGTAATAGGATGCCCACTCCTATGGGGGGTTGTTGCTGATGCTACTTTGTCATTATTTGTTCATTGTTGTGTTCTTGTTGTCATGAAATGTTTGTTGGTTCTACTTGCCTGCTTTCCTATTGTATTTGTTAGTGTCTTTCTATTACTCTGGTGTCAGCTTTGGTCCATATGCTAGTTCCTGCGTAACCGTTTGCCTCCATTCGTTTATGTGAAGAAAAGGAGATGCGTTGTAACTTTAATCCAGAGGGATGCTAACTATGCATGAAGTGTTTTGATGAATGTTGTCATCAACTTCTGCTTTTGTTTATCTTGGAACCTCTGAGGCAGATGGATCGGTGGTGCCTGGCCTGTAAAGGTGTCACAGGGTTGTTGCCAAAGAAACTTCCTTTAACTTCAGGAGAAACCTGTTTACGTCATTGACAACATATTTTAATGCCAGGGCAGATGGGTCTTGGTCTCCAGCTCCCCACAGGACTGATAGTGTGCCATAAAAAATTATTGACATAATTATTTGAACGTCCGGGATATGTATAACATTTTGCAATGGGAATGTTCTACTACTTTAGTTTTTAAATGGAGATTACATTTTTGTGGCGTAAATAAATTGTTATTTTCAATGTGAAAATGAAGTGAGTAAAAATAACTTAACTTGAACATGTAGGCATTATATATTGATCTCCACACTTTAATTGTAGTTGGTGTATCATTTATAAAGGTATTTTCCTCTGGGGACCTCCTTCAGATCAAGCAGCTTTCTTGTGATATCCTGCTTTGCCTTACGTTTATCTAAGCCAGGGGCCACTATCTCGGTCTATCTGATCCATGACAGATTTTCAGGACAAACATCTAATTGGTACAATTACTTTTTTTGGTAATCATTTACTTAATAGGCGCTTATCTTAAAATCTGTCATTCATCCGACCCATACTGTGTACCTACATTGACCATCCCTAAAGTGTGGGGGCCCTGGCGAGATTGTAGAGGCTATTGATGAGGGATGGTATTGGGGCAGAGGAAGAACCTGGATTGCTCCTGCTCACTTGATAATGATGATTATTCCAAGTGCCATGGTAGGCCATAAAAGTGCCATACTCGAGCTATTCTCTGACACTCTTTCTGCAGTTGTAATTCTCCATTGCCGTATATGTAAAATGGGATTGTGCAACTATTGCCTATGTATGTTGTATGATGAGCACAGTTTTAATAAAAATAATTTACAAAAAGCATTGACCATCCTTGGTTGAGGTGTCAGTGACGAGGGAAGGGCTCCACAGCACAGTCATACACTTAAGTCTCCAATGGAGGGAGTTGTGCTGATAGCACTTGTTTGTAGCTGGTCACGCAAATGGAACCGTACAATAGGGTTGCTCCTCTGCCTAGGGTAACCAGGTATGCTTGATTTCCCTGAACCTTCCCACTCTTCTCACCATCTGTTCTGGCAGACTTCAGTAAGTGTATCACCTGCCCCAATTTTCTGCGAGGGTCCATGGAACACAGAGGGAGACAAGTTTTTAATTGCGTCACTATGTATAAAAGTTGCTTTGAATTTCCCTTAGTGTCTCATTGCCTGTGTTTTCGATGTTTGTGAGAGATCAGTTGTTATTCTGTACCTATCTTTTGATGCAGCCTTGTAGACCTACGACTATTATTGTGGGCTAGCCCTTTTTCGTTTTTTTAAATTTGTTCACTCTGTGCTGTTGTATGAATTGGGTAGTTATATAGCGCTTATTACCCCCAAGTGGCTCTGAAGCGCTTTGCTACCAGACAGCATGCTATTCTGGGAGATCCCCACTTTAGTGGTTTGTTATCTAGTTGTCAAGTAGTTTACATGCGGTTCTTCATGCCATTATTTCTATGGACAGATTGTGATTATATGTGAAGATATAAGGGATAAATTACTCCCTGCCGTACATTATAATGATATTGCATTTAACAGAGGAGTTCCATAACCACATAGAGAAATGAGGCCGAAAGTAGAGTTCCTTTATAAAGTTATAAAACTCTGAGGTGATTTGCAATATCCTTATCATGTAGGCCCAGGGGGTACTTGACCACAAATAATACATGGCCACACCATCACTTTTCCCACAAACCACATAAAACCTTGGTGTGTAGCTCGTTCAAATGAAATAGTGAACATGTTTGCAAACCTGAAGACTTAAAATAAAAATTCTAGTGCAAAATTAAATGCATACAATTAGATATTTGTGACAAACAGATACTAGAAACAGTTCAACACAAGTCAGTTAAAAAAAAAAGCTGCAGTAGTTCAAAATGTTGAAACGTGCAGAAGGATTCTAGCTTTTCTTTATGGAGTGCAAAAAACTAACAGCAGGAATTGTGGCATCAGAACTCGACTGTAATAACTTATAACAGTTGAACACTGACTTATTTTCTTGATAATTGGTGACTGTGCCACGTACCTCAGATTATTTAGAAATTAGAGACTGACAATATACAGGGATTAAAGATTCTCATGGATTTTATATGGGATAAAGTAACTCCTACTGTACATTTTAAGAATATTACAAGTTACCGAGGAGTTCCATAATCATATAGAGGAAGGTGGAAACTGAGTTCCTTTATAAATTAAGGGACCTCCAAGGTGACTTACAACAGCCTTATAATGTATGGAGGGGTGTATTTTAGTCCTTGTAATAAATATCTGCACACCATCACCATACCCGCAATCCTTTATGGGGTGCTTCTTCATGTGAAAAAGATAGGATGCTTGTAAACATGAAGAATACAATTAGAATCTTTCGTGCCAATTAAGTGCACCAGAAGCAGATAGATATTTGTTGCAAACAATATTAGAATCGGTTTAATACAAGTCAAATTTTAAAGAAGTGCTCTAGCTCTGAATGTGTATAAACATGCATGGATGGAGATTCTATTTCTACATTACCTAAAGCATCGAAAAAATAAACTTGTTGCTATAAATATCGCCTTTCTGCTTACAACTGTTCATGTACAAAGTTAAAGCAGAAGAAGGAAAAGTCATGTTTAATTTTCACTTTTAAAAGTCAAGCTTTAATTAGGCTCCATGACCTGCCTTTAACCCTCTTCTACTGGCTCTGGCAGCAGACATAGTGATGTCAGAGCTCAACTGTGGTAAGTTATAGTTCAGCGGCGACATCATTTCTTTATTACAGTTGACTAGGTGCATCAGAAGTTATGTTATTAGACATGTGTATCACCCGAAGGATATTCTGACGCCCTGGACTGAGCTGACTCTGTTTGAGAGGAGCCTGTTGGAAGAGCTAGGTTTTCAGTTTCTTTCTGAATTCGAGGATGGAACTGGCAGCTTTGATGGTGGAAGAGGAGAGAGGAGCTCATTCCAGTTCTTGGGGATGATATGTGAGAAGGCACTCCTTCTCCTCCCCCCTTTGACCTACCGAATTGGGAGTGGGGGGTGGGGAGAGGAGAATGTCTTCATGGAGTAGGCCAACCAGTGTGTCTCGACTGAATGTGGAAGTGGCTGTGTTTGTTGAGGTAAACCGTGCACTGGTTGTGTAAAGCCTTGTACGTGAGGTTGAGCATTTTAGAAAGCCACACTACAGGATCTGCAGCCAGTGGAGGTCCTTCAGGTGCTTGGTCATGTGTGCGTAGCGGTAGAGTGTGAGTCTGTCTACTGCTTTTTGTACCACTTGGAGTCTGTTGGTCTGGTGGCTAGTTAGGCTGGGATAGGGACATAGAGAGTTGCCGTAGTCCAGCCTGCTGGTGATCAGGGCTTGGGTTACTATTGTTTCTTTATCAAGAGGAAGCTATTTTTTTTTTCTTTTTCTGAGCATTCTGAGTGGAAGCAAATGGATGCTACAGTGTTGACTTGATTGGCCATGTGGATCTGGTTGTCAGTCATGATGGCTAGGTTTATAGTGGAGTTACTGGTGACAGGGTCCGTCCTAGTTAAGGGGGCCACCAAGATGGCCACAATCACGTAGCTTTGCAGAACAGTAGCACTTCGGTTTTGTCGCTATGGAGTTTAAAGCAGTTGCTGCTCATCCAGTTGTCCATGGCAGACATGCACTGGATGATGATGATGTTGGATTGGCTGGTGGGCGTGTCTTCCAAAAGGGTGAAGATTAGTTGCATGTCATCTAGTTATAGCATGATGTTAAAGCTGTGGGAGTGACAATAGTGACGAGAGGGCCATGTAGGTTTTGGGCAGGGTGGGCTCACAGAGAAGGCAAGGGATACTTTGCAGATTAGCTTGGTGGCGTCTAACTGATAAGGGGTAAGCTGGCCATTTGTGTTTGCTCATTGAGGAAGGAGCTTATCTGTTGTAGGCAGGGGCATAGATTTCTGCTCTATGTAGTCGCTGGATGAGTATGGAGTGTTAGACTGTGTCAAAGGCTGCCTAAAGGTCTGGAAGAATGATGGTTGCCATGTCTCCCTTGTCAGTGGGAGGCAGATGTTGTTTATGGCAGTGATCATGGCTGTCTCTGTGCTATAGTTGGTGTTGAAACTTGACTGTGAGGAATCTACGAGGTGGTTAAACTTGAGGAGGTTGGTGAAGTGTGAGTTGACCAGCTTTTCCAGGACTTTGGCTTGGTAAGGCAGGAAGAAGCTGGGCCGCTAGTTTGAAATGGTAAGAGATCTATCTATAGTTTCTTCAAAGAAGGTGGGATACTAGTGTGTTTCCAGGAGTCTGGGAAGATGACGGTGGAGAGTGACATGTTGAGTATGGGGGTGAGTGCAGTGCAGATAAGGTAGAGCCTGCTTATGAAGATGTAGTGAAGGCAAGGCTTCAGATTTGATAGATCGCAGTGTGTTGGAGACTTCTGTAGTGGTGATTGCTGACAAGTGATCCTGGGTTTTTCTGATCTTCCTGGAGAAGGGGGTCGAGCATCGAAAGGTTGGGTTGAGGTGCAGAGTTGTTGCAAATGTTCTTGATTTTTCTCTGATAAGTGAATAGATAGTTTGGTCCATAGTTTCTGGGTTGGGGTGATGGCTGTGGTGCAGGGGGGTGGAAATGTGAATTATTTGACAATGGCAAAGATCTCTTTGGCGTAATTTGAGCTGTTGTATACGTGTGTATGTGTATATGTGTGAGTATAGGGCCAGGTTGTTTTGAAACTTTGGTGGTAGATCCAGAGAGCCAACGTTTAGGAGACTATATCCAAGGTACCGGATGTGTGGCAACAACGTTGTTAAAGTTGCCTGCAGTGGTGCATCATGTGTTGACGTTCCTCGGTGTACAAGCTGGCCTGGGGGCATGGTCTGCGGTTTTGAAGTGATTTGCATAGGTGCCAGGGAATCTGTGCTGGAGGTTATACATGTGTTGAAGTTGGAGGTCGCAGAGGGTAAATCATCAGGCAGAGGGAGGGGTGTTGTGAGTGAGGAGTTCAGAGATACATTTATCTTAAGGTATACTGTTCCATTAGCAGGTGGTCCATGGTTTGGTGTGGTTGGGCTTTTGGATCTTGAATTGGATGAAGTAGTAATCGGACACAGGGATGTTGACAGAGATATTAGGGAAGTTGGGTCGAGGAGGTGTCCATCAATGTGGGCTGGACATCCATTGAGTGAGGCCCTGAATGCTGAGGTCTTCTGAGATGTTGGTGTAGTTGGGGTCAGTTCGGTCTTCTAAGTGGAAGGTGAGGTCACCAAGTAGGAGGAAGGAGTTGGATGCTAGCATCAGCAGAGCTACAAGGTCAATGAGGGCAGAGCTGAAGTTGGATCTGTGTCTAGGGTGATGGTATATGATGGCACCGGTTATGGTAGAGGCTTTGGGACTGTTTTTTTTTTTTTTTAAGACCAGGTGTTCCAGCCAGCTGCAAGTGGCTGCTGAGGTGGTTTTGCAAATGATGCCTTTGTGGTAGATGACGGCTAAGCTGCTTCCGGGTTTGACGACTGTCTTATCTGGTGATTTTGTTGCCGGGAAGTGTGGCTATGTCTGGGGCTGTTGCTGGATTTAGCTCAGTTCCTGTGAGAAAAAGAATGTCAGGAAAGGGTCCTCCCGGAGGTCTCAGACTTCGATGGCCTGCATGGTTAGAGAGCCAGTCCTGAGGAGAAGCCAACTAGGAGGGGTGAGTCTTCAAATTGGTGGCTGTCGGCAGGGCTTAAGGGGCAGTGCTTGCGGTGTGTGTGTGGGCGTTGGACATGAGAAGTGGCATATGAGACGTGCTAAGACACCGTCTGTCCTAGAGGACGAGGCCCAAGCACACTGTGGGGACGGTTGCCTAGGGCTGAGTGAGAGGAGTGTATGGGTCGAGTAGCAATGTATGTGGTGGGAGTTCGATGGACCGGGAGTCTCGGATGCTGATGTACGCAGATGGGCTTGCCATTGATATGCGTGATGTGCGACCTTTTATGAATTTTGGTGCAGTTGGAGGGGAAGGGTGGGCTTAAGGGCATAAGTTGGTATGTAGAGGGGTACCCAAGGAGCCCAAACTCTTTTTCATTAACTGTTTAAGGTGCCTGTGTCAATTATTACTGTTATTGTTCTAATCCTTTAAATAGCTGGTGCTTGAAGTTGATGAGGTGATCCGAAATGTAAAACCTACTGTTAGAAAGCAGTAGTCCACAAAACTTTACCAACACCTGGTTAATAAAATCAGATCCGTAATGTACTACTTATTAGCAAGATAGTTCCAAGAAATTATGTGAGTACTTGGGGCACAGGGCGTAGATTTGTCTTTTCCTAATAGTTTGTGTTTCTCTGCTGGATCACCAAGCTGAGGAGATGAGTTGAGCGATATGACCTTAAAGGACTTCCGAGCACGGTGTGCCTCCCATGTAAAAGAAAACACATAATTTGTATTTCACTTTCTTTAAATGAGTTATGCAAGGTACATTCTGCTACTTCCCCGCCCTAACTACTTCATCTCATGTTGTGGGTGACGTCACCACTTTCCCAAACTCCTACGTCGTGTGATATTATTCACTAGGTGTATTCGGTCATCTGTAAATCGTCATGGTTGAACCCTGCCCATTTTTGGGTCCCTTTAGCATCCTTTTTAACCATGTAGTTCCTGAGCCCAAAACAAGTGTTACTTCACTGATCCTCTTATTACAGCGAGCTCATGTAAGTGATTACCGGATGATGTAATGCCTATGCCCCTGCTCCTTCCTCCAATCCCTCTTTGTTAGCCGGCACTTCACCATCTTTTGCCTGTGCCAACTTCTGCCTATCCTGCTGACCACCTCTCCGCAGTTCACTGTCGTGCACGTCATACTAGTCACTTGTTGCTGGCTTCTGTCATTGCTTTCCTGTGCTGCGCCCCTAATTTTTTTTTTTTTTTTTTTTAGCAGGGGCTGCTGAGCCCTAATTTTCAGTAGACGTGGATGAGCCACTGAAAGCATGAGCCAGGCTTTAACTCAGCTGGAGGTCCGAGCCGAGTTTCAATTAGGTCAGCGTGACAACCACGCTCTAGCATCCACGCTCTAACATCATGCACAAAAAAAGAAATACAAAAAACACAAAGTAGTGACATTCAATGTTAAAAAAGGAGAGAGAAAGAGGCAAATATTTTATTTTGGCGATATGTGACCGCCCCTTCGTATGAGTCAGTTCGGGGTGTGCGCTACGCAAGAATCTCGTTCTTGAATTAATAGACTGTAACGTTGCTCCATGCACAAACAGATTCTTGGCCGCGCTTAGGGTAAAATGACAACACACTTGTCACTTGGTTCACTAGTGGCATTGTCATTGTCTAGGTGGAGTGAATTAAATGTCAAAAGCCTCTCGGTGCAGTAAGGTAGTCTCCCGTACTGAAGTTTCCGTATGTTAGACATACACTTCCTGGAATTTTGAAGTGAATGTATTGTATTTTACATGATATGTGTTGGCTACTTGATTTATTTGTCGAATAGTTTAAACACTCGGCTTGTACACGGGCTCTTAGAGCCAAGCCAAACCTTTGGCCTGGCCCTCTGGCAATTTGCTGGCTCGCCCACCTCTAAGTTTTCCGTGGTGTGCAGTGGGCTCAGCCGTGCCTGCGGAGTGCGACTAGCTGCTGGATCTGGAGGAGGAGGCGGGATTGGGGGCCCGCCCTCGAGCTATCTCACACCCTTCGAGGCAGCGCCTCGGCTTCCGCGGCACTTGTGATTGTACTGTGCGGGGCCGTGTGGGCAGAGCTGGAGTGCCGCCACGGAGGGGGACGAGGGCTTCAGCTGCCGATCCTGTGGGAGACAGTTGCCGGGAGTGCCCCTTCCGCAGTTCCTGGTCTCTCGCGCGCTCTGTCTTCTGCATTTCCCTCACGTCGGACGGCCGACAAATCAAGAAGCGGTGCGTTGTTTTCAAAACGCAGCTGGTGACGGGACCCAGCCGGGGCGGAGGGCTGCATCTCAGCGGGTCCGTGGGCGCGCGCTCCGTGCGCGCGAAGAGCTCGCGCGTTCGATAATACTCCGCAGGGAGTCAACGAGGAAGTGCCGAACAACTCCCAGGATGGCATTTTATGCAATATCGGAACCGAGCAGAGTGAATAGTTAGCTGTTCGTGGACGCCTCTAATTTTGGACAACCGCCGGCCTCTTGGAGCGCTGTACTGACGCTACCTGTGCTGGACCCCACAGCTTGTATTGATGTGACGGCCCGTCCGGAGACCCCCCAACCCCTGGTGAAGATTTACTTTTTTTTCTGTTGTATAAATATAGTCTATATAGTTGAGCAGCGTGTATCTGATGGTAAGGCGGAAGCTCTTTTTGCACACGTATTAAATACCCCTCTGTCTAAATAAGTGCACGCCGGCCTACGTGACAGCCCTGCCACTCACTGTCTGTACTTAAGTTCCAGTGAGCGACTAGACGTGAAACTGTCCTTGTCAGTATACTCCAGCTGCACCCTCCCGCCGCGGGGCATCTCTCGAATCAGTCAATGCAACGAAGTGCGGCTGCTTTTTCCCACTTAGTACAAATATCTAGGCTGAGGGAGCGAGCGAGGGATGACTCTATGGCAATGCATAGTTTTTTTTGTCCCCAGATAGCATGGTAGAAGTAATATTTTGGACACATTAGAATTGGCCCAGTTAGGTAAGTAGGAAGTTATATTTTTTGGCCACGTTACAGATGCAGCATTTTATTTATTGGGCACGGTGAAATTGTGAGGATCTTTTTTGCCTTGTTAGCAATGTTGGGGCAGTAAGGTTAAGGTTTCCCCCAATTATAGATTTGTGGGAGTTTCCTTTTGACCATGGTGTAACGTGGCAGTTTTTAAGGTTGG
Organism: Pleurodeles waltl; assembly: GCF_031143425.1. Taxonomy (NCBI): domain Eukaryota; kingdom Metazoa; phylum Chordata; class Amphibia; order Caudata; family Salamandridae; genus Pleurodeles; species Pleurodeles waltl. The sequence goes on from NC_090440.1 coordinate 1,696,866,379, forward strand.
ACGACGCCAGAGGGGAGCAGTGACCATAGCTAGTACGCTGTCCAAGTGACGGCGTGGATAAGGATTGGCAAAACATGTTAGATATGTGCTGGAATTATGTTTTAATCTCCATCATCTTCAGTCAAGGCAAACCTCACCTTACTACAAGATCTCACCTTGATATAGAATCTTTTTTTTGTTGTTGGATGAGATGTATTTTTGCAGTGTTTGAGGTCGTTTGCGTGCACAGGGTGCAACCCACTGCAGTTTTCTTTTTTTTTTCTTAGATTGTGGGATGATACATCATAGATGTAGTTGTAGAACAGGCAGCTGTCTTAAACCTCTGGAATAACTTGGAGAACCAATATGACATTTAGCGAAAACAATAGTTTTGTAGATGTTGGCATTTAGTGAACCAATGCATGCGTTTTTTTCTTTGCTGGCTGATGTATTGTTGGGCCTTTACATGACGGGGAGGTGTTTGAAGTTACGTTTTTAAGGCATACATTGTATATCAAAATCGTTGTTGAGCTTCAGGAAGTGCAAATCTAACAGCCTTGCAATCTGTGTTAGCCTATGTAAACTTGTTAATCATTCTGCTGGTAGGTTATGATCTTCGTGTGTGACATAATAAAGATTTTAGTGTTTTTTGGTTTGTACTCCATTTGATTCTTTTATCTTTTGCCTCCTAGAATGTTAGTAAACCTGCTCTTAACTCATTTGTAGGCATAGTTTATTGTCCTAAGCTGCTGTCTTGGAGTTCCGCAGTTGTTTCCAATTGCTGGTACGCGATTAAGGACTTTTAGGATTGTAAAGTGGTCTTCATCTGTTTTAGCATGTACTTAAGACATTCTGTAGGACTCAAGTTGTATTGTATCCCAAATGGATGGCTGAGTAGACATGTAGCATGCTGTCAGGAGTCCACATATTTTTACAGGTCAGTTGTCTGCATTTTCTAATGTATAATAGCTTTCTGCCATGATAAAGGTAACACATTTTTTAAATATTTATTTCATTAAATGGAACTTGGTTTCTATTTGAGAATCTTGAGTACTCATAGCGTGAAAGGAGAATTGGCAAACATGGATGTTACTGGTCAGATGATGTAGACATAATCATTCAGACCCTGGCATGGTATTAGGTCAGTAGGTTTAAGCAATTTCTTGAAATGTAGCATTTGGCATGTATTCTCGTGTGAGTGACTAACATAAAGTACTGATGCACAGAGGGAGATACCACAGTCATTGGTTGGCGAGGCACCAGCAGATGGAAATGTAATTTCTCCTGTTTATTTTTGCTTCAACAAAGTTATCATGTTGTCACCAAAACCTGTGCAGAGTTCAGTAGCGACCACTGGACAGAACAGGGTAGCTGAATTTGGCCTGTGCTAATATTTTTGAGGACTGTTGATCACTACACAGTTTTTATCTGTTAAATGAGGCGTTCTTACTTTAAAAATAATTTTATGGGGTGGTGGCTTGAGCCAAGTAGCACAGGATGTGTGATGGTGAGCCACCCACTTTCACCATGTCAGAGGCATCCCCAGGACCACAAGGTGCAGTATTCTTGGGGAGAGCCCCCTCCCCATTTTCCCCATTGAGAGGAGTGACAATGGGGTCTGTGAGTGGCTCTAGTAGATCTGAAGGCACAGTTGGACTGTGTTGCACACCTTCTGAGACCACTAAAGAGGACTGCCACTTACACCAGAAAAAAAACGAGGACCTCTGTGGGAATAGCGGTGGGGAGGGAGGCCTCCTCTCCTCCCAGTGCTATTAGGAGGGTGCCTCAGGACAAAATGTGTCGAATCCAACAACCACACAAGACTGAGGCAGGGGAAGCGAACACACCTGAAGGTAACATGCCACTCGAGGTTGAAAAATGGCATTGCATTGAAGGGTGTCTACCTGGTCACAACACCAGCTGTAGCAAGAGTTGATCTACAGAAGCACTAGGACGAAGGGCCGAACGCTGAGGCAAGAAACAAATATAAATTACACATTTACAGAAGAGTCTCAGTTGCGGCCACACAATGCACCAATAGCTGTAGGGACTGGACACAAACACAGGGAGCAGTACACAGAGGAACAGGTCAGCAAGTTGCAGCCAGGCGCGCATTTAAAAATGGCTGAAAAGGCTTAAGAGAAATGTACTTCTAACTTTATTTTGAGGTGACGGAGCTACAGAGGTCAGTGATGCCACCACCGCCGACAAAACCAGAGAGACTTTTGATATAGTCCCCAAATTGAGGGAAGTGGCACCCACAGACTGACATACCTCAAGAAGGGGAGGAGAAGGATTTGTTAACTAATCGGACTAAGATTGTTCAACTATTAAAAAAGGGAATAAAATAACCTGGTGTAAAATGGAATATATGTACAAAAACAAGGTATACACAGTTCCACAACGTAAGTATAATCAGGAAAACCACATTGGGTCCTGATCTAAGGAAAAGATCGTAAAAAAGAGAGAAGAAAGAAGAAAGAAAGCCAGGTCCCTGGAAAATTAATTATTTTGGAACAAGAGCCCTCACTCACCAAAGGTGACATGCTTCATCCTCGGGCTTTGCTCCACGTCAGGCCGGCGCTGCAATGCCTGACGGGCCCCTCAAGGGGGGCTCTTTGCCGGAGATCTTTTGAGATATATGCCCGGTTTAGAAAGAATAGGGTATAGGATTGGAAAAATTCTATTTAAAAATAACTAGAGGTTAGGCAAATTTTATTAAATAATCCAACCACTGTCATGATTAAAACCAAAGAGCGGGGAGAGAAAAGAACAAGGTCTACGCTCCCCAAAATATTATTCACTTCCTCACTCAATTTGAGGTTAGGAATTGTACGCACAGGATCCCCTGTACGATTCACCAGAAGGTCAACATGTTTCTCGCTATTGATGTCCTATGGATCTAACGCGATTCTTCAGGACCTAAACTACCTAATCCTATGTGTAAATATAACCTATAATAAGGAATATTAGTACAATGCAGGGACCTGAAATGAGAAGAATAACAAACAAAAAGAATAACACATTATTCACATGCACAATATCAACAGCAATGTGCTCTGTGCAAATCCACACATAGGTGAAGTATGCCCACTGTGGATCAACGTGTAAATCAATGTGAAAATAATGATGAAATAAATGCTTACCCTCCTCATACTAGTGGATGGGCTGCATCAGGTAAAGCACCAAGTAACGGAGGTCCTACTGAGCTAAATGCGTGAGTTCAATTATCAGATTGTATTCAGGGAGAAAGACAAAAACAGTAATATCGGGAAGTTGAGGGATATAGCGTTTGCCAAACATTCACGTGTCCCATAATCAAATGTAGCAGGATGGTACACATATTCTGACTGACCAGGTTTTTAAAGTTCACTTAGCTGAGAAAACATCAAATAAACGTAAAATACGTGGTGTGCTGATTGCAGATGTTGACAGCATATATAAGGAATGTCATAGACACATATATGTATAAGTATATATAACGTGCTCAAAAACGCTGTAGCCAAGTATGCAGCGGCAGTGTCTACACACGAGTGTTCGTGGTGGGAAATGCGTGTAAACAACAAAGGACCAAATCAAAGGGTATATAACTGCCTTTTCCCAAAGTAACGTGAAATGATCCTAAGGATTCCCATCTAAACACCCAACAAAATGGAATATAGCCTGTAACAAGGAGTACCCTTTGAAGTCTCATACTTGACATTCCAGGAGGATCTAAACAAATTGCAATTGGAGGCATGCTACATCACCCTACAGGACTACCAGAGGAACCAACGCTGATTTATAATACCCTTGCTGAAAACAAGGTTTAAAGCTTACCTTAAATGAAGAGGATCTAGATCACTACAGATATTTGAGCTGAGAACGGCTCACAAGAAACAACAAGCTTGCAAAGAAATGCGTGCAGATGACCTAACAAATGGCATCTTATAACGGGGGGATGCAGTGCGTCAAGACGATGTTATAAAACAACAAAGTTAAGAAAATTGACCCACAGAAAATGATTGAGAACCAAGTCTGTTCAGATGCTCAGATGGAGGCGCAGTCTGCCGACAGCGTGGACTCCTAAATTACTCTTAGCTTTATGGATAAGCTCTTCAGGAATCTTAAAGAAAAAATAATAACTTGTTAAGAGAGTTTTGCTAAAATGACTCCGATATCAATGAATATGTTTCAGAACTAGCAGTGATCGTCATTGAAGATTCAAATAGATGAAGCAATACAAGGGCTTGGAATACTACAGGTCCCTACTTATAGCTCTTGGAGAAAAAAACATTATACACCAGGAGAATCGTTCCAGGAGAAATAATTTTAGAATTAGGGGAGAAAAGAGGGCCAAAACATTAAAGAGTACTTGCAGAATCCTTGGTCTGTTATCCTTGCGTAGTGAGGGGGCTCACCTTAAAACCAAATACAGCCCATAGAGTGCCAAGTCAATCTGTTTGTCAACTGACATCATAGCGAGATTTCACCTCCATAAAGTTAAGGAACAGGTCTGGACCAAAGGAAAAACACACTGGACAGGCATGGAGTAAGGAAAAACAAAGAAATAATGGGATTTAACTGTTCAATATATCGCTGTATAATGCCTAGATGGTGAGTGAAAAGAAAGGTGCTGTGAGGAGATAAGGAGCAGAGGAATGAGCAGGTAAGTATACTAGTCGAGGTGTAGTTTATCTTCGTTTCAATAGCTTTACTTATTGGATGGGGACAATGGGGGTGGAAGATGAACAGGGGGCAATCGACAAATTTTAGTTTGAGGGAAAGGACTGGATTTAGGTGGGGTTAACTAGCTTTTCTCTTGTTAGGGACAAGGGGAGCAATTAAAGTGTCCATAACCTGCGGCTCGCCTCCAATTTATACAGAATGACAGAAGTGCACACAAGATTACAACATGCAATGTGAAGGAGCTAAATAATCAAGTTGAAGGACAGACCATTGTGTTGCAGTGGTCTCCTTGCTTAAGCAATGATAGATGTGGGCTTTACACAAGAAAATTACCTGATATCTGCAGATCAGAAGAGGCTTAGTTCACGCTTTTTTCCATCCCGATATCTGGCATCAGGAGTGGGAAAGAAGCGGGGTGGGGTGGATATTAAAATATTGCTTTTATTCCCTTTTTAGGTACCACACTCATCGACAGACCAAGAGGCTAGATCTACAACTAAATGGCATTCTGAAGAGATCACCAATGTTGTTGGCCTTGGTTCACAGGTCTAACATGGAGCAGGAATAGTTACTTAAAATGACCATCCAAAAATGTGAGCAAAAGCCACTTGCCCATTTATACTATGTCCCTTTATACTAGGAATGGACATTAATATTGTTCTACATGCAGAAATAGCCAAACTAACCAGAGAGGTGGGGATTGTCTGTCGTTTCAGCAGGAGGCAAACGGTTATTTGACTGCTGAGGCCTCATACACAGCTGGGGACATAGATGTGTTTTGGAAAGTCTGGTCACACTATTCAATGCGTATAATGGTCTAGTCTCAATTTCGTTACAGGGACTGGGAGAGGAACAAGAGGATAGGACTGTAGGCTGGAAACTAAACTATCTATTAAAAGACGCACAAATATTACAAAACATAAAATAAGTCTTTAAAGAGTACATGCATACAGTTCAGCGTGGTTGGGAAGGCCCCAATAGCAATTTGTTTGGCCGCTCTAAACATTATCATCCAAGGCCAATTTGTGAGAGAAACTGCCAGACTGAAAAAAGAGAGTGCCAGTTGGTGACCTTAAATAAGGAACTACTGACCAAGAGCATCGTAACTGGCTCTCCTGCAACAAGTCTGGCATTGAATAGTGGCTACTAGAGGCCGAATTAAAGTCAATGAACTGGAAAAGCCTGACTATATACTACATTGCTTATCCCTTAAGTAGTATGAAGGAGGGAATGCTGTGCAAACTTAGCTGCCTTAACTTCCTTTGAGCAGAACAAATACATAGTTACACTGGGTGACTTCAACGGACAACAACCAAGGATGGAAAAGGAGAAATGGTGCGCAATTTCTATCAACATTTGTACAGACGGAGATTGGGTCATGAGGTGCACAAGAGGGAATCCTTGAAAGAAATAAGGCTTACTAAGCTCTCTGAAAAGGTAAAAAGGATAAGGATTAATTTCTCCCATCACTAAAGAAGCAGCACTGTTATATGGTAGTTGTCTTAGAACTGACAGGACGCAGGGCCAGGTGGGTTTAACAGCAGTGCCTTTACAAGGCACTTGCTCCTACTCTTTTAGCGCTGCTGCAGGAGTTTAACTCCTTTAAAACCACACAGTCTGTACCAAGTAGCATGGAGTAGGCTTTCATAAACCTTCTCTTAAAACCAGAAAAGAATGCGGGGGTATCATCCTCGTACGGACAGATATCCCTTTTAAATACAGGTTAAATGCTGTTTACAGGCATATCTGTGTCCCAAATGGAACAAATAATACCTAAACTAATACACCAGGATCAAGCAGGGCTAATGAAAGGGAGACAAGCAAGAGCTAACACTAAAAGGTTTGACACCTGTTTGACATAGCAGAGAATCAGCCGAAACGGTTGAGATTGCTTTCCCTGGGTGCCAAAATGTCTCTTGACCTGGTAAATTGGTCAGTCATGAAAGCAGACCTACGTAATATGTGATATATGATTTGGGGAATAGTTGATGGGATGTTCCGGCTTGAAACATATCGCCATGAGTGAGGGCATGGGTCAGGACGAATTAGCACAATCATGAGGCAGGGATGCTAGCTTTTGCCGCTCCTCTTTGCTTTATACCTTGAACTCTTAGCACAGAGAATTAGGGACAGTAATCACATAAAAGGGTTTCTCTGGCTAGCGCAGGGATTTAGAAAGCCCTATGATGAAGCATGCCACGACTAGTGGGTGACGTTAGTTTTTAAGAACCTTGTGTGGTTTCCAAATGGGTGATACTCTGGAATTTTTATGAGTATCATTTGTTCCTCCTTTTCCTATGTTGTGTGTGTATGATTTACAGAGATAAGGGAGGATGGAAAAGAAGAACCTCTCTCCCTTCTTTTTGTGTTGTGATAGGTGAGTGGCTGTTGAGCTGGAGGGGATTTTTGTAGTGAAGTGGTGGAGAAACTAGAGCCAATCACCATGAGGCTGAGGAAAGAACGCCGAGGCTAGTATGGAAACGAAGTACAAAAAGGGTTTGTTGTACAGGGATGACACGGTGGCGTCAGTTCTGTCCGGGCATTTCCAATTAGGGGACACCACAATCACCCAAGCACTCACCCAGGCAGAGGGATGGGAAACTCTAGTGGACTTCAAAAAGACCCAGGTGAAAACAGTCTTACATGGAGCAATGCTAACTGAATACCTGAGTGCGAATGCAGCTCGAGGGGGCTTCTGATTACTAATGAATCACTAATATTCCTGGAGGATGCAGCATTCAGGCGCGATTGGACGCTAATCACCTGGAAGTGCACCAGGGATTGGCTAATACTTAATATCAACACAGCCAAAAGGATCTCTGATGTTTTGTTGATCCAGATCCAGGCCAGTGAACACACTTTTAAAACCCAGATTACCATGTACAAGAAGAAACTTGAGGAGGCCAATACGAAAGTAGCGGAATACAAGGAATTTCACGTGCAATCTAAGGTTAATAAGTTGCAGAAGGATCTAAAGCGATTCCCAAATGAGAAAGTACATCCCTATGATACGGATGAATATGTACAGTAGAAGGAACTACAGGCCAAGAAGGGCCATCAAGCTGGAATAAGAGACAATGAACATCGAGCTCCAGGAGTGAGAGCAGTGATTGTGACTCCAGACCAAGGAGAAGAGGGAGAGAAAAAGGAATTTATCTGGGACAACCACAGTTGTATAATCTTCCGCCTCTGACACACCCAGGCTATGGTTGGTCACCTATGTTCTCACCTATGCAATCTTTGCAACCCTTCCAATTTCAACAGACCCCTGCCCCTCTTTTTTTTTTTCTTTTTTTTTTTTTTTAGGGAGAGGCAGGTGAGGAAGACAACGAAGAGAACAGTGAGTCCAGTGGGAAGACCTCAATAAGAGAGTGACCAGGAGCTTGTCGTGGGAGTTCCTGCCCGGAACGAGCCAAGAATGAACCTGGTCATGAATTTTTCTGACGTTGTTTTATTGGAACATAAAGAGGGAGCCCTAAACAAAGGCTTGGGGTTTGTTCCTACAAATGTGGTGAACATATTTCAATTAAGACAATAATTGGTGGAATTCTTTAGGCGGGACGCCTAAGAATTTTTTTTTCCACAACAAAGTAGTAGTGTTCATCCAGCAAGGGGATACGGCTCTCGCCCTAGATCGACTTTTGTACAGATGTTGTAAGTGTTACCACCAGAGGTGGCGGCATTTGAGCAGGCGATTACATATGATGTGGAGGGGATGAGGAATATGGGTGAGCATCCCTTCAGAAACCTCTCTAAAGTAGAGGATGCAAGCAATACAGGAAGTCAAGCAGAATCCTAAGATAGTCATAAAACCTGCTGATAAGGGTGGAGCGATTGTTATTCAGACTGAAGAGGCCTATGTCCGAGAATGCTTGTGTTTGCTGTAAGATGAACACAATTATAGAATTCTGCCGGCAGATCCCACACAGGAAATACAGAGGGAGATTGGGTCACTTGAGAATGAAGCAGTGAACGGTGGTTGGATCTCTCCCAATGAGGGTGCGTTTCTATGTAGAGAGGCCAGTGACTTCATATTTCTGTACATTACCAAAAGTACACAAACCTACGAGACTACCTCTAGGGTGTCCATTAGTATCAGGAATAGGTTAATCCTTGGAACCTTTGTTACAGTTATGTGACTTTTTTTCTGAAATCATTGGTCCACAAACTGGAATCCTATTTGAAAGATACAAGGGATGTTCTGAACCTCATCAAGGATACGAAATTCAATCCAGAAACGGAATTTCTGGTGAGGCTGGATATTGACTTCCTGTATACCAGCATCTTTCAGACGGAGACTCTGAGGGTGATTGAGGATGTCTTATTACAACAAGATTTGGAGTTCCAGACACCCACATCATTTTGTACTGGATTTGTCATGAATAGCACTGACTAAAAACGACTTTGAATTTAAGGGGATACTCTACCTCCAAACGCACAGCACCTCTATGGGCAGTTCATTCGCGTTGAGCCTGGCATGTCTGTATGTGTCAGAATTTGAGAAGGGGTTCATTTTTGGGTCGGCCAAGCCATGGACAGATCACATCAGACTCTAGTGCCGTTTCATACACGATGTCCTCCTAATATGGAGAGATGATCGGAACAACAGAGATAAATTCCTGGATTGAATGGCAAGAATCCTCTCCTACTTTTCACCTCTACTATTTCCAACATGTCACTGCCGTTTATGGATTTAGAAATAACGGCAAATAAGGGGGGAGGGAATTGGCCACAAGAGTGTACCACAAACCAACTGAGAAAAATAATCTTTTATCCATTAACAGTTTTCACCCGAAGTCTGTAAGGAAAAATCTTCCATAAGGGCAGTTCTTGCGACTGAGGAGGAACTGCTCAGAAGTGGAGGACTTCAGGGAGGAGTCTCCCAAACTTGAGAAAAAACTAGTGGAGTGGGATTATATGCCACAAGTGGTAAACTGGGCACAGAAGAGAGCCAGGAACTGTAATAGAGATGTGCTATTGAACCACAGGGAACGACCTAAAGTAGACAGCTCAATCTGTGTAACAACATTCAGAACGGCATCTAATCATGTTAAGCGGATCATTACAAGGAAGTGGCGTATTCTCAAACCCAATCGTTTGAATTTAGAAACACCTATGTTCTCATTTGAAAAGAGTGCCAGTGTCAGGGACATGCTTGTACACATGAGGTCTCAAGATAGGGGCCCTCGTCAGGAACCTAGGATGTGGGCCCTCCTCCTGGTGACGGGGACACATGGCTTGTGGATCATGTAGTGTGTGCTCATTAACGAGAAGCTCAAAAACGCTGGATGTGGGCCTGATTTACCCTTGAGTTGCAAGTAAAACATACGAATTGCAACTCTGAGAATGTCATTTATGTGATTAAATGTCCATGTAATCTCCGATATGTAGGGATGACAACATGCAAAATCAAAAGGAGAATTATGGAATATAGAAGTAACATCAAATTCAAAAAAGTAACAGCAAAATTAACATCCAATTCCTGGAGATGAGACAAAGGGGTGAGGACATTCTGTCGACAATATTGGCTAAGCTGAAAATTCCACACAGTGTGAACAACATAAAGAATTTCTTATTTAGACACAAAAAAAATGAATATACCGGATCCAAAGCCGTGAAATGGCATTGAACGAGGATATCCCGTGGCATCAGTTGAACTGTCCCTAAGAAAGAAATCGACAGCAGGGGATAGAATGCATCTGTGTCCCCATCCTCCCTACAGCGGCCAGCAAGGGTAGCCCACTGCCCCCCTTTTATTGAAGCACTCCGGTGGAACATGATTTAAAACTCCCCATTTTTGTGGGATAAATGTGGTTGAGGACAGAAGAAAGTACACATACTAGAATTATATAAACTACATATTTAGACTCCGGGGCTAAGTACTCTGTGATAAGAGATAAATGTACTTGAAGACAAAAGAGTGTAAATACATTAGAACGATCGCAACTACAAATTGATACTGTTGGGTTTTTTAATACTCTGGGATGGACTGAGAATTTCCATTAATTCATCTAAGAATATTGTACTAGATCTACGATGATGGCATTGGGCGGTGTCCGAGTAAGGAGGCCCCATGTCGCGGGCCCACAACACCCTCAGTTGTTTAATACACAGTCCCGCAGTAGCCAGTGATTTTTATTGGACATAACCAAATTGTTCCTGGAAGGGCAAACATAAAAACGTGGAGTATAGCACTATGTAGAGGAAGTAGAACTGCCTTAATTGTGGGGTATTTTGTATAGATATATTTATTTAGAGACTGAGGCTAGAGTAATTTGGTGGTCTTCCCGATGGACACTAGTATCACAAGTCAGTTCCGAGATGGCGACCCTGTTTCCTGGCAGAAAGCAAGGCCCCCACGGTACAGCCCAAAAGAAGCCATGTGGCTTGTATGCCGCCGACACTGACCGAGGTGGCTGGAATAAAGAAGTGGCTAATACTCGCTACAGCACCTTCATGGAGCCGCAAGTGCTATGGATCAGTAGGCGCCGGTCCCTTGAAGATGTGAGTAAGGGAACAATCATGTGGGGACGGGGGACATAAAGATTAAGCGGCAAAGCAGACCACAAGCGAAGAGACAGAGTTGTGCACAGTAACGGCTGCTGTACTCTCTCAGGCCTGGTGTTTAAACATGAGCAACGTCACAAGTGAGATTTGGCGGGACTAACCTGGTTAGTAGGGTTCCTGCACCGTAGCTAACTTAATGGAGTGATACTCCCAAGCTGTAATACTTAGCTGAAACACCCTAATGGGGTTGGGGGCGGTTTGGACATTCACAAGAAGCGAGATTAATGCAGGCAATGGCACATATAATTACGGTGATGGTGATTATTGTGATTAAATGGGCTGTTGGACCATATTTCTCTCTCCCTTTGTAATATTTCTCTCTCCCTTTGTAACACTGTGTCACTATGGGGAGGTGCTTCCTCTGGCACTCCAATTTTATAGAAACCAAAAGTGAAACTTGCTAAGCGACATTTGGTGTAGCTCTTAGGGGACCAGGAATAACCTCACAAAGCTTGTGGGTGATTTGTGTGTGTGGGGATGGAATGACCACTGAAGGGATGATGAGAAATTGGTTGTAGGAGGTTCCATAGTAGGAACCGTGGGTATTAAGCATATTAATGGTATAAAATATGATTGTCTAAGGCATTGTCATTGCACTATGTATGAACTCTTGGTTTTTATTTTTCTTTATTTCTTGTTTTCTATGCTCATTTTAGGTATTTCTTGTTTGTTTACTGGTAAGGGACAAATAAGGTCACCACATCCCGATTTCCAAACAATGTTTACAGGTATGAGGTATTAAAAAGGAGTGATCTAAAGACCTAAGGAAGGCTGACTGACCAAAGGGGGTGATGTTGAACGGCCGAAACATGTAGACAAGTGAGCAGATAACAGGGGTGATGAGATACTAATTACCCCCATTTCATCACCGTGATATAACTTTTAATCCTGTTAAGGGAATCCATGAGTAAATGTTTGTATAGGACCCCATAAGACAGTTGTATCTGTTCTGTTTGTATGTTCTGCAGAGTAGATGCCTTGGTATGTGTGTTATATTGTCTTCCCCCATTCTTTATGCTCCATCCCTGATGTTGGCTAGCGCAGGGATTTTGTAGAAAGCCATATGTTGAAGCATGCCACAATTAGTGGGTGAGGGCAGTTTTGAAGAACCTTGCGTGGTTTCCAAATGGGGGATACTCTGGAATTTTTATGAGTATCATTTGTTCCCTCTTTTCCTGTGCTCTGTGTGTATGGTTTACGGAGATAAAGGGGGTGGGGAAAGAGGAACCTCTCTCCCCTTCTTTTGTGTTGTAATATCTCTGGGAATAAACTACACTGTTTGCAGATAATATACTCTTGACACTTATCGAACCTCCTCCTCCTCAGCTAAAATTGTAACAGGAATTGGGGGAAACAAGAATGTAGTGGGTTTTGAAGAGAATATAACCAAATGCATCCACTGTGTTAAAACCAAATACACCTTTCCTCTGTTTCTCAACACATATTCGATATTTGAGTGATGACCTTATGCCTCGCTGAAGTGACACTACGTAATAAAATTATCAAGCGCTGTAAAGGTCAGTAAAAGTCCAGTTACCAATCTGGAAAGCCTACATTTTCTTCTGGATTGGGCTTATAGCAGGAATCATAATGATCATCCCCCCTAAAATGTCATACATGTTTTAAACACTACCCTTATGGGTGACAAAAATAAACTTGTTGAAACTCCAGCACATTGACAGGAACGCTTGGACAGGTGGAAGCTGCAAATGCATAGGATGCAGAGCAGTTTGCAAGCAAGAGATAAGACGGAGGGTACCAAAAGTTGAGACCTACTATCAAGCATTGCAACTTAGATACTTGAAAAAATGGATGCCCGAGATAGTGAGAAGGGATGGTGTATGTTGGATCATACATTGCAAAGAAGCCCTCTATGGGAGGTTTCCTGAATACCCACGCATAAATTGCACAGATACCTCTATAAAACCCCAGTGGTGGCGACACTCATGAGAACATGGGGTGCACTAATCAAGAGGGGTGAATTAACTTCATGCCTATTGACTTTCACGCCTTTTTGGTGGTAATGCAGATTTTACAGTGGGGTTGCATAGAGATGTCTTTAGAAAATGGAAAGATGCAGGGTGTTTCCTGTTTGTTAGTATGTTTTATAGAGGTATTCAAGTAGCTCAAGCAGGAATATAGATTAACAGAGGGAGCGCCCTTTAGTTATACTCAAGTTAGAGATTGGTTACTCCAAACAGAAGTACGATGGGGAGCAACTAGAAAATGTACAGCAATGGAGAAATGTCTCAGAGGTGAAATAGGCATGGCTTGTGCAATCATTAGTCCCTACAAAACTTTGCAGAAAACCCAGAGAATACCCACTGTGACATTTCAGGCTGCTGGGAACTGGAATCAGGCACACAATTGGACGAAGGACCAGCAGAGGGACAGACTTACTAGAAACACAAGCCATACTGCTAGACCTGTCAAGGGCAGAGATATATTATTGTAAATCCTATATAGATGGTATCTAACGTTTGCAAAGTAATAGGTGATTGATCCAGCTAGAAGAGATAGATGCTGGTGGAACTGTGACACTAGTGCTAACATCGCCTATTTGTTATGGCACTGCCCCAGGTTAGGAGACTTTTGCCAGACTATAATGGGATTATTAGAGATCACAAGGAGTCAGGTAGACAAATGCCCTGAACTAATTCTGCTGGGTATGCATTCAGACGATATCTACCGTCGACTCAAAAATCCTAATTTACTTCTAGCAGCGTATCAAGAAATTCTGTCATTTTTTTAGTAAAACCGTAGCCTCAAATTTGAAGACTTGGGGGAGGCGGGAGGGAATATGTTTCTAGTTGGGCATAGAAAAGCTTACAAATAGTATCCAATTGAAGGAGAAATCTTTTATGAAGACCTGTGGCCCCATTAGTGACGTACCTTGCTAATGGCTTTATGCCATCAAGAAGCTATATAAACTATTACAGGTGCTCTGAAGCTCTGAATAGTTCAAACACCATAGGGAGTTATTATTTATTTATAATATTTATAGAGCTCAACTGTCACCAAACTGGCATCCTGGCACTAGCGGACGTGATGGACTGACTTATTAGAAGACATGCACATACCATGATCAGCTCACTTTGGGAAAAGCCAGGTCTCCAGAACATCCTAAATTTCAGTAGCTCTGTAGATGCCCTAAGCGAGTGGGATAGCTCATTCCATATCTGAGCTGCCTCAACGGAAAAGGCCCATTCCCCTTGTCTAGACCTCAAAAGCTATGAGTGCAGACAAGGTTTGCTGTACTGGAGTGAAGATGTCTTACCGAAATATATCTTTTGAATCTGTGTTGCAGTGGCACCGGGCCAGTCTGTTGTAATGCTTTACATACCCTTTACATACCATGCACATAGCTTTGAACATCCTCTGCTTTATAGGGAGCCAGTGCAATTTATTCAAAGCATCCTGCGCCGCAGACCTACAGGATCTATTTAGCAATAACTTTGAAGCTGCAACTTGCACTCTGTATAGTCGCGCAGTCAGATAGGTGCTCCAAGTAATAGCGCATTCCAGTAGTCTAGCCTACTGAGTATGACACTCCGCATCACTAGAGATTTAGAATGAGATTTATAATCGAGATAAGGGATACAAACGCACTGCTCAGGAGACCTTTTAAAGACCTACTAGTAGCAGGAAACTGGAAGATGGTTTAGATGGCAGCCGGTGGGATGGGGTGAAAAGGGTGGGTAAGGGAACAGTAGGGAGGTGGAGAGATGTGTTTTTTTTACTGCTGACATTGTGCTAGCTTTGAGTCAAGAAATGGCAAATGGCAGGTTCGTAAAGCTGAGCTTTATTTGTTCGAATACTAAAAAATAGTTTTGTGATTGTTTTTGCAGCATGTTTGTGAATCACTCATTTTCACACTTTCGATTCTAGCTGTGGCAACCTTTTGTAGTGTACAAAGTGCATCTACATTTGATAGTGACTGCACAGTGTAGTGGCAGACTCTGGCAATGAATGTTCTTCTTTTGTATTGCACCTGTTATTGCAGTTTTACAGTGCTGTAGGTAACCAATGTAATTTCCAAACCAACTCAAGTGCACTGACTTGTATCTACCTCAAAGGATGAATGACTGTATTGGCCCTCTCAGGATTCAAACCTCTAACTGTAGGTTCGAGGCAGTTCCTGGCAGCAAGAACTTAAGGATTTCAGCCATCACCCATGAAGGTCAGGTAAAAGACTATTACATGAGGTACCTCGTGGGCTGGTCCGGTGGAATAACCAATGAATTTTGCAGGAATGGGGGTGGTTCTTTGCTAGCAGTTTGTTTTTATGTTGAGGCATTATGAAGTTAGAGCTAATTTTGCTATTGGTGGGTTTGCAGTTTGAAGGCGGAACATTTTTGTACAGAATATGAAATCTATGTGTGGTTGCCTTATTTTGAGGGCACGTTTATTAGAGTAAGATTGAGAAAATAACTTTTAATAACTAGCTCTAGGACAAAAGGGTCTTTTAGTGAGGCAACACAATCACCAAGTCGTTATTTTGCTCTGTATATTGCTTATGTGAAGGTGTGAATGAGGAAAAGAACTAGGTTACATAGAATGTGGTAGCTGACGAAAACCTTCCACATTAATCTGGGTTTATCACGGTGGCTACTCTGAGA
This sequence comes from Pleurodeles waltl, assembly GCF_031143425.1. Lineage (NCBI taxonomy): Eukaryota > Metazoa > Chordata > Amphibia > Caudata > Salamandridae > Pleurodeles > Pleurodeles waltl. Next base: position 1,696,882,212 of record NC_090440.1, read on the forward strand.
TATTATACATTGCCTAGAATAGGGGTTAAGTGATAAGAAAGCATTAAAGTTGGCTGCAAATTGACAGCTAGTCGACTGCCACTTAGAGTTGGGGCTATGAGTCCATAGCCTGGTGTTATTGGTAGGTATGATTAGTTTGATTAATGTTGATGGATTTTTATCATTTTAGCCATCCGATCATGTCCCTTGGACTTTACATTTTCTGAATAAAACAATCAGATGGAAACCACAATGCTTGTGCTTTAAGAGAGAGAACAGTGTTGATATTGTTGAATAACTGTTTATACTGTAATACATTTTGGTTATGCCGGTGAAAAGCTGCCCAGTGAAGACTTGATTGTTCTATTGGAAAATTAGACCCATACAGATTTTACTAGTTTTGATAATTTAGTAGTTTCCCTTTTCCAGACAAGTAGTAAGGAATGTGATTCAAAGAACTAGCCCTGGTAAAGGCTTCTCCTATTTAAAACAGAATGCCTAATGCTTGAACTTAACGACCACCATCATTCTGGAGGTCAAACCCCCAAACACAGGAATCAAAATATTCCCTAGTGAACACATCTTGAAGTGGCCTTCTTACATCTATTCCTACCCCATGTACCTTTTTAGATCGAGCTCACAAGTGCTCTGGCCTGTTGTAATTTGTCTGTTGGCTATTAACCACGCCCACCGCATGCCCATCACTATCACTCGTTCATGGGCTCGTCTTTCAGAAATCCTTTGGTATCATTAGTAAATGCTATATATGTGTCCCTCTTTGGGGCGGTTTTGTTACTGCCTTGGACACCGACCCTTTTACTTGGATAATTGCACGTTCGCCGATACGTTTTACTGTGAGCAAACTTCTTTTTCCGTCTGTCTCTTTCCTTAACTCTCAAGCTCATGGCGACTGTGGCGGTTCGAATTGGCTCGTTTATGTCAACTGTTTTCATTTTCATTTTCAATTTATGTGGCAAGAAAAGTCCAGTTAGGAATTTACACTTCTAAAAGCTCTAACTCGAACAAATGTGAGACCAATTGCATTGCAAATGCTTGTTTATTGTGTGGCTCAATTACATTGTCTGTTTAAATTTATGTAACTGTGCACATCAATTCTTCTCATTTTCAGTAACGTAGGTATCGTTTATGGAACTTTGTTTTAGGTTGTTATGCACTTAGTTCCCAAGATTAGATTTGTCAGACTTAAATCCTATAACATCTGCATGTAGATCGCATTACTCAATATATTCTTCATATTCAAATCTTTATTTATTAATGGTTACAGCATTTCCCAAGTCTGCCGTTGGCTAATTTACCAGGGCTTGATCGGATCAATTCAAGGAATAGTTCTCAGAGCCATATAGCCTGAAGGTCCTTAACTCACAAGCAATGTCGGCCTGTGGCCTGTTAAGGAGATTGTGAACCCTTTCGTACCAGTTGCTATACCCAGCCTAATATTTCTCAGTTGCTTGTTATGTCAACCACCACATTTTCCATTCTTTCCAAGGGTAAACCAAGCCAGCTCCTGAGTCCAAGCCTAGCATTGCCTTTAAAAAAAAAAAAAAAAAAAAGAGCAGCACGCAGTGACAGGATTTAGTATTCACAAGTCATGTTGACTTCTATTGAAAAGATTACCCTTTTCAAGTACTCAGAAAAATCTTACCTTCTACCAAACTACCGTATAATTTAATTTTCTGGGTTGAACGGTTTGTCTTGTTTGATTAACCCAGGATTATTAAAGATTTAAGAAAATAAGGACCAGGCAATTGGGAACTCCTATTTCCTTTTTAAATTTGAACTACCATCTTAATGGACTTTTAAGGAACATGTTACTTTGAAATATAAAAGAAAAGGAATATGGATGATTATATTTGTCATGTTTGTCACATTTGGAGATTGTTAGGTGCTTCTCCATTAGGATATTTATTCAATGTTTGCATTGCTGTACGTGAAAAAAGGTTGTAGGCTGCCAACCTTAGGGAAGCACATCCCTGTTCATATAATTTTTATGCTCAAGAGAAAGCGGTGAATTATGTTGCAGCTGTTGTTGGTAAATTAGTAAGCATTCTAAGTAGTTCTGGGGTTATTGCTGCCATTCAATGAAGGGCTCTTGTAGCCTGTTCTGGCAGCTTAGCAGAATCCCTTCTCGGGTCTCACAGCCCACGGACAAATTATGCAACAGCATAGGCAAGGCAGACCCCAATTTTTTGTTAACATATACATTTCATAAGAGATTTTAGTAATATAACTCATCTGTCAGATTGCATTTAGAAGCCTTCCTCCCCACTCATCTAGATCACAACTCTAAAAGTTTAACCTCACCAGCAGTTTTTGCATACAGCACTGCCAAGGCTACATGTCTTCTTGGATGGTACGCCCTGGTAGAAATTGGCTAAAATGGCTGTAATCAGCTCTTCCCTGACCCAGTCAGAGATGATGTTGATGCCTTCAAAGAGCTCTGGAAGTGGTGTGGCCTGGATTCTGCCAGCATGGCTTGATGAAGGCCGCAGTGGTTACTTCATGCTGCCATGTGTGGATGTGCTCCGCAGGCTTTTCTGGAAATATCAAGGTGGCATTTATGGACATGCCCTTCCTTCAATGGTGAAGGAAGAATACTCATGCCATGGCACACTCGCTAGGCCTGCGAAGCATTTCCATAAGCAGTACTGTTGCTTTTGGGTTTCATCAGGACATAATCCTTAACCTCATGGGTCAGACCATACAGCAACTTTACTGTTCCTTTGGTGGCAAGGTTGGACCTAGGGGATTGCAATAACAGCAACTTAAGTCTGCTCCCCCCCCCCCCCCTTTCCGCTGGATGTGCAGAACTGGGCAATTGTGCTTTGGTTCCAACAGTGAAGCCATAAAGAAGATAAAAAGCAAATTCCATTGCCGAACAATAAAAGGCATGGAAGGAAACAAGTACAGCAGGTCTTCCACTAATTTTTGGACCTGGCCCTTTTTGCAGGGTTATCCTCATACTTTTTGCCTTCTTCCTCCTATTTATTCTGACCTGTTTTTGTTGGCTTTAGGACTCTTGGCACTTTACCACTGCTAGCCAGTGCTAAAGTGCATATGCTCTCGGTCTGAAATGTATTGGCAATTGGCTTCTACGTGATTGCCATATTTGATTTACTAGTAAGTCCCTAATACAGTTCATGATGTGTGCCCAGGCCCTGTAAATCAAATGCTATTAGTGGACCTGCAGCACTGCCTGTGCCGCCCACATAAGTAGCCCTGTAAAAATGTCTCAGGCCTGCCATTGCAGTGTTTGTGAGTGCACTTTTAAATTGCCATTTCGACCTGGCAAGTGCACCCACTTGCCAGGCTCAAATCTTCCCTTTTACTACATGTACATCACCCCTTAAGTATGCCCAAGGCAACCCCATGGGCAGGGTGCAGTGTATTTAAAAAGTAGCACATATCCTGGTGTGGTTTGCATGTGCTGATAGTGAAATATTGCTAAATTTGTTTTTCACTATTGCAAGACCTAACTCTCCCATAGGGCTTGCTTTGAAATGTCTTTTAAGTGTAATTTCCCATAGCGAGTAGATAGAGGTGTGGCGGTTTTGGGATCTCTAAACTCACAATTTAAAAATCTATCTTTTGGTGAAGTTGTTTTTTGAATTGTAAGTTTGAAAATTCCACTTTTAGAAAGTGGGTATTTTCTTGCTTACCCATTCTGTGCCTCTGCCTGTCTACTGAATTCACTTCTGGGTCAGGATGACAGTCACTCAAAGGGAGCTGAGGTCTGCCTTGCATATCCTGATGGCCCATCACCATGTTGATAGGTGTTACTGAGCAAGATTGGTGGGAGGATCTGACACTTGCACCTAAATAGTTGTGCCTGTCCTCACACAAAGCAGTGTCCAACCCCCGGAGTGTGTTTGGGGCCTGGGCAGGGAAAGGCAGGGTCTTGTGCACTACAAAGACTTCTCTTTTCATCGACTTCCACACTGCATTAAGGAACCGAGGCTGTGTGTTTGGAAATCGATGCATCGCCTTTCCTGTGAGGAAAGAATCGAAGCATCACTTCCAATCCCAGTTAGGAACTGAATTTGTGCTAAAGAGATACATCCTGGTATGTAGTCCGGCTGTGACAATGGAAGTCTTGGTCTTCCCTACCCTGACTAGAGTGAGGGTCCCTACATGGGCAGGGTGCAAACCACTGCCAACTAGAGGCCCCATTTTTAACACGGATTTCACAAGGGCTGACCGTACAAGCATAGCCTCTTTATCGTGCTTTTGATTGTCTAATTTGTATCCTTCTACTGCTCATATTTAGGGCACTGTTTTTTTTCTTTTGTTACCTAACTCTATAGGCCTGCATGTGTTTCCTTTCTCTTTCGCTCTTGTGTACTGCTCCCTTTTAAATACCCACTCCTGTTTTGCTACCGGACTACTCAGTATTCCAAAGAGCGATTTTTGCACCTCTAGCCATCCATTACCACATGTTCATTCCCTGTTGCTTCCCCCTGCTCTGCTCCCCCTTTCTCTGCCCCCCCCCCCCAAAAAAAAGCCTTTGCAGCCCTTTCACAAAGGTTTTACAGATTTATTTTTGACTACCTGGCAGTGGGCATTTATTGTTGGGCTTCTCCGAATTCTGAAAAGAGTTTTCACAGTTATTTAAGTTTTTTTTTTTTATCCAAGTAGCTAATAACCTGTGGCCGAACAAGTGGCCTCTACTCCTGATGATGTACAATTCACCCCATTGGGTACGATCTCTTTACTCAATTCTTTTCCTTGCATACATCATTAACAAGCTAAAGTGTCATAGGTCTCGAATGTAGCAGGTCATCGGTAAGCTTGTGGAGGATAGTGGTTAATTGAATCGGTGGCAATGTAGGACCTTGTTGCATCATCATTTAGTATCTGGGGTTTGGCCGTGTTTATGTTCAACTGCTGTTCAGCTTTCCATGTTCCAACCTCGGTAGTTGCTGCTTTCTATTTTTTTGTTGCTGGTTTCTTGGAGATTAGGAAATGGGCTCAGTTTACAGTAAAGCATAAATCATCACCTGAATCCAGTTATGCATTTTTGCTTACTACATGTTGCCAGTGACTTTTGCCCTCCCACCATTCGAAGCCCACTGAAAGGTGTGGAACCTGCGGTTGTCCCACAGACTCCTTTGTTGCATTTCACCCGTTTAACCTGTTAGCACTAAAATAGATACAAGAGTTCATAATTATTCCCACTATGTTGGTAAGAGACTTTGCTGTGTAATAACATCCTTGTTCCACACAATTGGGATCCCAGACATCTTGTGCACCTACACAAGAATGCATTCTAGGTTTCTGAGCCACATGGTGTTTATTTTTTGTGTCAGCCTTTTTGCAGCTGCCAGTGGTGGTTTTCATCCGAACACAATCTGCACACGATGTGCAATGCTTTAATTTGCATGCTCCTCTGTGTTAATTAATATTCCTGCTCATGAAAGTTTCGTCTTCAGCCACAGTTACATGGAGTTTAGCAGAGGTGTTTAGAGTTTTCACCAACTAAGCATTCCCTGCCCACGTTTTGTTCCAGCCAGGTGAAAATGTCTTTGCCTTCGGTTACAACCCAACAAGGCGAGGGCATTTTCCACCCCTGCCTTACCCTATTGAGTGGAATCCGGTTGATTATGATTCTTTAAGTGAGGCTCTGGATTGGCACAAAAGTAGTTTTACACAGGATAAGGTTTAATTTGTAAGCACCTCATTAAGTACTTAATGAACCGTTGGATTCCTGTGTGACTGCATTTAGGATTCTGGCTGACAGTTCCAGTTTTGGCAACAATATGGATTTATTCATTTGAGACTAAGGGCCTGATTACGACTTTGGCCGATGGGATACTCCGCCACAAACGTGACTTTATATCCTATGGAACTTGTAAAGCGGCAGGTGGGATTTCAATCACGTTTGTGGCGGAGTATTACATCCGCCAAGGTCTTAATCGGGCCCTTAGTTATCTGATACTTGATTTAAAAAAAAAAAATCAGACCCTTTGCTCAGACCGCACAATCCATATTTAGCAGAAAGTTTTTAGAGTAAAATGTAGTAATGTCTCTTTCCTCTGTTAAAATGTTTAATGTTATGAGTGTATGCAATTTTGAGGCGACTACAGTTTCGGAGAGAGCCTATATGAATGGGACTAAGTTTGAAAGGGCTAAGTATAAATCACACAAAAATTCACAGAGTAATAATTGGAAAAACAAGTATTCTTATGTGTTTCTGAACATCATTTGGCTATGTGTAGGTCATGCCCGGCTTTTGGAAGAGAATATTTCAAATAGTGGAAGCTTGGATACTTCTCCAGTATGTGCTTAAAGAGTGGTAGCAAAATACGTTCAATAGAGCAAGAATTGATTTTTTTTTTTTTTTATTAGAGTATTGCAGTATTAGTTTAACCTTGAGCGTGGTTGAGGGGTCCCGTAGCTGACATCGGAGTGGTTCAGTGTAACCCAAGTGTAGTGGTGCCTAATTGTTTTGAATGTGTAATTTTAGAACACTGGAAGTTTAAGAAATTGGGAACAAATTAGGTAAGAGCTTATGACTGTGGGAGAATATAAAGTGATATGATTGTTTATGTTGTGACTGCTATTGATTTCCAGGGAAGAAGCAATGTTATGTATTTTAATTTTATTTTGCTATTAAAGCTCAGGATTTAGTGAGTGGTGCCATCAGAGAAATTTGGGTGCTACTACTAATCATTGTGTAAAATTTGTATTGCATGACCGTTGTAGATTTGTGTGTTAGTGAACATTCTGGATAAATCATGATCTTCAGGTAAAGGAGAATGATATACCTTTTACACATAAATCTTATTGTTCTGGTGTGTAATAAATATAGAAGCTTGAGACTGTGCGCGGGGAATTGATTGCAGTATTAGAGGATGCAGTTTTTTTTTTTTTAGGTCTTGCGATGGAAAATATTTGAAATGTAAAATATTTGAATCCTCAGATTGAGCTGTCGGACGGTTCCAGGCACATTTCTGCATGTATCACTTGTGATGGGATGGTCATATTTACCCGAATGCCGTTTAGGGTGGTGTGCACCACATTATTATTACAAAAACATATGCATGTTTTATTTGACATTATGGGGGTGTGCTGGCTTTTTAGGATGATGAATCTGTATTTTCTGATTCTGTTCAGGCACACAATGTGAAACTCGTGAGAGTTGTGTTGATTTTCTTTCAAGAGAGATGAAAGACTTTATAGCTGTATTTTTGCACAGTGAAGTCGAATATTTTGTGTTCGCACTTTCAGAAAAAGGGAATTTATCCTCAAGAAAATGTGCTTCAATCTTTTCAGCACCGATGACCAACAAACAAAAAGAGTGCCTGCGTCAGGAATGGATCACCCCAAGGTCAACAGTTGCCCTCATGTAAGTACCAACATTGACCATTGTGTGATCCATTCCTGATACGGGCACTAGGCCCACCCACACAAGTAAGGTACCGTTTTTATCGGGAGACATGGGGGAATGCTGGGTGGCAGGAAATTTGTGCCTCCTCTCAGATTCTAGAACTTTCTGTCACCAAAATGTGAAGAAAAGGTGCTTTAATTTATTTTTGGGGGCCAAATTTTGAGGTGTGCAAACGATTCTGGGTAACAGAACCTGGTGAGAGCCCCACAATTTACCCCATTCTGAATTCCCCTAGGTATCTAGTTTTCAGAAATGTCCAGGTTTGCTAGGTTTTCCTATGTGCCAGTTGAGCTAGAGGCCAAAATCCACAGCTAGGCAAAAAACATGTCAGATTTGTTTGGGAAAATGTGATGTGTCCACATTGTGTTTTGGGGCATTTTACTGTCGCGGGCACTAGGCCTACCCACACAAGTGAAGGAGGTACCATTTTTTTCGGGAGCCTTGGCGAAATGCTGGGTGGAAGGAAGTTTATGGCTCCTCTCAGATTGCAGACCTTTGTAGCACCGAACTCTGAGGGAAAAGTGTGTTTTTAACACATTTTGAAGTTTGCAAAGGATTCTGGGTAACAGAACCTGGTGAGAGCCCCATAAGTCACCCCATCCTGGATTCCCCTAGGTGTCTAGTTTTAAAAAATGCACAGGTTTGGTAGGTTTCCCTAGGTGCCGGCTGAGCTAGAGTCCAAAATCCACAGCTAGGCACTTTCCAAAAAACGTCAGATTTCAATATAAAAATGGGATGTTTCCTGTTGCGGGCACTCAGCCAACCCACACAAGTGAGGTACCATTTTTATCGGGAGACTTGGAACACAGAATAGAAGAGCAAGTGTTATTGCCCCTAGTCTTTCTCTACATTTTGTCCATCCAAATGTAGGACAGTGTGTAAAAAAGTCTATTTGAGAAATGCCCTCTAATTCACATGCTAGTATAGGGTCCCTGGAATTTAGAGATGTGCAAATAACCATTGCTTTTCAACACTTTATCTTGTGCCCATGGTGGAAATACAAAGGTTTCCTTGATACCTATTTTTGACTCTTTATATTTCACGAAATGAATTGCTGTATACCCGGTACTCAATGAAAACTCATTGCAAGATGCAGCTCATTTATTGGCTCTGGGTTCCTAAGATTTTTGATGAACCTACAAGCCCTATATATCCCTGCAATCAGAAGAGTCCAGCAGACATAACAATATATTGCTTTCAAAAAGCTGCCATAGCTGGAAAAAGTTATAGAAAGAAACGTGGACAGAAATGGCTGTTTTTTTCACCTCCATTTCAATGTTTTCTTTTTTTAATTTCAGCTGGTATTTTCTGTAGGAAAACCTTGTAAGATCTACACAAATAACCCCTTGCTGAATTCAGAATCCCTAGGATGTTGGAAAAAAGGACACAAATTTGGCGTGGATAGCTTATGTGGACAAAAAGTTATGAAGGCTTAAGCGAGAACTACCCGAAATAGCCAAAAAAGGGCCCAGCACTTTGGGGGGAGAGGGGGACATATGGCCAGGCAGCAGCTAAGGGGTTAACAGCTCCTTCTTTACATTACTGATGGTAAACCTGTCTGATAATGAGGTGATCACTGCTGGCGATCTTGCATAAGATGGCCACTGATATAGTCTTCCTTGATACAACACTAATAATATTAGTATCATGGGGTAATTTTCATTATACATAAGTAGCTTTTCTTACAGAAGAGGTTGGAAACCCCTGTCATAAGCGTTATCATAACACGCCAACCCAGATAAATGAGCTTGGCATAGTCGAGTGTTGAGTTATTGAATGCAACAGTGCATGCTGTTTGGGCAGACAACGGGGAGGACACATTTCAGTTGCTAATGTTTAAACAAAATGGCAACTTTGACTACATTTCAGATCTGATAATGCAATCTCCGCTCTGTATCTAACATAGCACTTAAATTCTTCAATTTGTCCATATTTTAGTGCTGGTTGGTCAAAAAGGTTGTGCTTTGGTCTGTGATTAGCAGAGTTGATCATATTTCGGGGACATAGTGGAGGTGTTTCACTTTGACAGCATTCGTGCTTTTTGCAACATGACTGAGACCATCAGATAAAGAGTCAAAACACTGCAAAGTGTCACTGTTACATAGAATAATGCTTGTCATTGACAGACAAATCAAAAACAGTTCCCAACCCATAGCATATCTGTGGTCTGACTCTAATGGATAATGAAGGTAGAAAGGGCAGTGCAGATCATTTGGACACCCATCAAAACTTAATACGAGGATGAAACGTTGGGCCTCCTATACATTAGTTGTTTCAGATCATCAGGAAAGCCCCGAAGTATTACTAGAGTATCCCTCTAACTATGGTTACTTCTAAAAACTGGCTCAGAAGGAATGAATGGTGCATAGCATTGAAGGCTGCAGAGAAACCTGACTTTGTGAGCAGTGGCATCCATCTCCACGACTGGCACTGTTTCTGTTGCATGCTTAAAATTATAAACCAGACTGATGTGAATCTATGATCTTTTTTAAATCAGAAATTCTTCCTACTGAGTGACACCCACTTTGGCATGGGCCTTGGAGGAGTTGTGGCCGTCAACAACGGACAATAGTTATTATGAGAAGCATAAGCTAGATCGATTTCGTTCAGAAGTAGGCTGTTCAAAGGCTTTTTAAGACTTTTGCACACTTTCTTTCATGAGGGACACCATATGGGCTTCATATTCAGTGGGGTCTAGGTGTTAGTACCCTTTGGTACTGGTTGCTTTCGCGCTGACTTTCACTTAAGATATGCGTGCATCTAGATTTTTTTGAGGGGGCTTCTGATGGAATGTGATTAAAATGAGTTCAAAACCTGTGCAGTCAATTTTAGATCTACACCGAATAGGGGCTGCCAGATGGAATGGAAGAAAGGCATAAGCGATCACCATAATCTACGGACTGCTCCGTTGGTTGGCCTTAGATAATGTAATTTAACATCTTAATCTTTTGCTCTGCAGATAATAAGTGCAAAGCACATTGCAGTATGGTTCTAACCAGTGACTTCTAGTTCAGACACCTGCGTTCAGTGTGCTGCTGGAATCCCCGTTGTGGACAACTCCACTTTTTAGTGGGAGGTAATCTAAGCATCCTGTTCGCATTCAGGATAACGTGCTGAGCAGGGTGACGTTACCATCCAGTAATCTGTGAGAAGCTCTTGCATTAATAGGATTTGGGGATGCTGTTTCATGGCTGAGTGTGAACCAGCGAAGTTTAATCAGTGGATTATGCTGGGGAGCTGTTACACTCGTAATTGCAGCTCCTTGGCCCTTGTCTGCATCTTTGCCTGTGAGGTTTTCTGGACTGTTTCTGACTGGCCCGCTGCTGAATGATATTGCTGTGGACGCTAGGACCGGATGTGGCTGAACCAGTGCTGGGCCCTAGAGACCCTCTTCACTTTACCATATTTCAACCTGTGGGACTCAGGGTAGCACGGAACTTTGGCGAGAAAACCAAGAGTAGTTTTGCGCTGGGAGTTAAAGGCTGATTTCTCGCGGGACATGCCAACTTCGTTGAGCAGCTGCGAGGAGAATGCAGATGACGCAGGTATGCGTGTCCCTCGGAGCCTGGGAAATGGCTGCTTGCCAATGCCCTTGGAATCGGTTTGGTCAGCAAAGTAAGGCGTGCGCAAGTTAGAAAAAAATCTGATCTCATCGTCTGTTCTGACCTGGTACTTGTTTTTGAAGAGCGACTAATACAGCCCTTGCATCGTGGAAGAAAAGTTACTGCTAATTGATAATGCAATATAAAAACAAACCAAAAAAATTATATTTTGAAGCAATCAGGTCGAGAGAGAACTTTCTGCGGTTTCCGGTATTTTTCAAGGAGTGACGGAGAGTTCCTATACATCCCTTCTTCGTCCACACCGTCCCTTTAGATATCTTCGTTCTCCTCAAAGAGTGTAGGGACACGTGTCTCTGCTGTCAGTGTATACGAAGGATGTGCAGAAACGATATGGTGCTGTCGCATTTCTAACTTGTTTGATGGATATTCTTTTCTGCAGCCAGTCCTTGGTCCACGAACTTGTATTGTGTGAGCGTATGTTTGTTTTTGTTTCACATCACAGGTATATAGTCTGCAAATCTCTAAGTCTTAAACACGTCCTGTGGCTTTGTGTTGTACTACCCATGCTGTCTCCTGAGTATGATGTGTAATTACTTACTCTGGGGCGCCAGCATAGCAAGATAGGATTCTAGCAAAATGTGGCATTGTTGATTTGACCCTGCACTGCCAGTAAGCGTGTGGCATTGGGTCACTCTCAGTAATGTGTCACTAAAATGTAAAAGGCACTTTTGAATAGTGGTGGAAAAATGTACTCACTTCTGCGCTGCCATCGTCCTTAGGGTAGATGGGGTACACATATAGTTAACTGAGAACGCAGGGTTTCCTGTGCGGTTTGCTTTATTCATTGTACTCCTCGGTTAAATTTTGAGCTAGAGACTTGGCTCCCAAGGAAGATGAACCTATCGGAGTTTTATTGGTGGTGCAATTTTCTCGTTGAGTTTTTGAATGGCAGTGTACTGTGAAATGATTCTAATAGTTATTTTACTGTTAGTTCGACAGGAGCTTTTACAAAACCCGACAAAGGATACTCTATGGGGTGTCCCACTATAGGACCATTAAAGTATTTTTTTGCTTTTGTTTCTGAAACAATGCTTTCGGTTCCTTCACATGCACCTCAGAGGCCAGGCCCATGACTAATATTCTCTTCCATTTCTGTTGAAGCCCTTGTTTGGTTGGTGATAGGGTGACCTGGTTCACTTAACGTTGCAACAGCATCGTCTAGTCATTGCTGTGTACTTATGTTAACCAACCGTTCTTTTTAGAAGACACGAATTTGCATATTGTTTATCTTCACCTTTAAAATGAACCGTTTGACCCATCAGCTATTTTATAATATTGGGAGACTTTTGTTCCCGCCCCCACATCAGCCTGAAATCATTCGCTGTCTGCATTGCTAGATTAAGTCAAGACAAGCAAAATGTTTTTCCACTTCCTTCTGATAATTTTTAAGATATGTTTTGTCGTTCTATGTAGGGTTAAGGGGCTTTTGTAACTGAGAATCTAGCCTTGGTAGATTTATATGACTACAGAAACGTTTGCTTTTACCTACTATTAGTATTGATCGTCGAAGTTATTTGCATCAAGGACATCACCTTTTTATTATTAATGGTAACCTGCCCATATGTCTTATCTGGGAAGTACTGTGTTTGCTGGATCAGGCCGAGCACTTTTAGGAAAGTTTTGTTTTGTTGTCTAGCTAACGGCTATATCGTCGCATCTCATCTGCTCTACCTGGCCCACAAGATTCTTTCCATTTCTGAAGGTCTTTTGATTCATCCGTTGTTTACTGGCTTGTTCATGGGACTCTGTTGATCTTTAATGATGTGCACAAGGTGGTTTAATGCTTTTAGTATATTTTACTGATACAGCGTAAGGTTTTGGAAGCAATCTATTCAGGCCTTACTGTTTTGGATAACTAGCTCTGATTTACAATTTTTTTTTTTTAATAACTCCCACATGCCCGAGAATGAATTGATGATGATTGCACCACATTTGGGGCACTTTGCTTGTCATGTATCTCGTTTGTATACGTCCTGATTGTTGGTTGATTTGAATAATTTCAGTGCGTTATAGTTCTTGTTTCTGAACCGCAATTTAGAGAACCCTTTTGTTTGATGTATGTGAAATGTCTATGAAGTACTTTCTCTCTTATTTCTACACTCATCTGGTACAGCTGAATATTTAGATATCACTCGGTCCAAATAAGCATTACAAATACCCGAGTAGGGGAATGAGAGTCTACATAACACCCCATACTTATTCTGGTACAGTAGAGTAGTAGAGTCCCTCAGGGATTCATCTCTTATTAATTAGGTTTGGTGTTAGCCAAGACCTTTTGATATATATATATATATATATGTATATATATATATATATCGCAACACAAATGGTCTGAAAAGCCGAGCACGCTGACTGCTGGTGCCAGCATAGGGTTAAGACCACGACCCTCATAAAATTTTCCACAAAAGATTGCTGCACTCCCAGAGGTACGAAATAGCAGATTCCATTTATTCACTGAGTAACTTTCAAACACCACAATGCGTTTCAACATCATGTCTTCCTCAGGTGGTTTCCGTTTGAAGGCATACATAATTCTCATTTGCCTACTTTATATAGTCACAGGGGCATCCTGGGAGTTGCAGTTTAAAGTGCCGCTCTGAGTCCTTATTTCATTGTGGCTTTTGCGTTCTGCTAGTATCAAAAACACACACTATGCGAGGTCATAAAAGTCTCTGTATCATTTATGCTCAGTGCTCTTATATTCATACTTTGATAAATAGAGACAACATTCACATAGAATTCACATAGAGTTACTTTCTTAACAGAACGTGTGTTCAAACATTTAAGTAAATCGTTCAGGCAGGTTGTTCAAAATAACACCTTCACAAGCACCTTAACTCTGTGACAATTAAAATTAAGATTAACTGCACTGCCTCGGGCCCTTCACCCTTAATCTATATTCAGTCAGGGCTGCATCGGTGTTGTGGCAAGATACTTGCAAGATGTTTCCATTCCATTTGTGTTGCAATCAAAATAAAAGTGGAGGCACCCGGTTTTGTGGAATGGAAACATCTTGGAAGGACACAGGTGGCGAGGAAATACCAATTTCCTGCATGTGTACTACACACTTGGAGACGGAGAAATCTGAAACTTCAAATGCGCCTTGCGCCATCCTGTAACTAGTGGGACATCTTTATCAAGAGGTTTGGTGAGTTGACGTCCTGCAAGTAGACCATCCAATGAGTTAAGAACGGCATCCTTTTAAAGTGTGCCACCCTTAGAGCCTTGTGGTCTACCAACGATAGTCTGGCAATCTTCCAACAAAAAATGACTGTGTGCTTAACCATATCTTCTCCAAACAAAATTAGTTAGAAACAGCTGTGGACTTGATTATGTAGTAGCCTTTTCCAATCAGAGTTGCCCAACAGTTTGGACCTAATAATTGAGCTTAAAGTAGGATTAATTTCCTAACTTGCTTCCTGATAATGTGACCTCCGAAATTGTTGGTATCCTAAATAAAATCGCTTACAATGATCACCACACTGGGTGTAGACCTTATGTTATGTGATGCATTTACCCCGTAAGAGATAATGCCCTAACTCCTTTAAATCCACAGGAATTCCAGTACCTAATCAGGGTGCAAGAAATTATCAAATTATCAAACCAGTGTACCGGGACTCTTGGAGTGTAAACAAGGAGCATCCTGCTGAAATATATGGAAAGATATATTGTTTTTAGTTGAGCACTCAAGTCCTTCACTTGTTTGTATCAAGTTTTTCTTTTTTTGTTGTTGTAATTTTGGAACCTTACTGACAACTGAAAGCCGGGTTCCAGCATCCTGCATCAGTGTTTTGTCCAACTGAAGTACGGGTATTTGACTGTGGGTACCTTTTGATTCCAGGTGAACTGTCTAATAAATGAGTCTAAATCACTAAGGTAACTCCTATTGATTTTAATGGGGACATTTGAAAAGAGGAACAAAAGTAATGGCAGAATAGACATTTTGATGAGGGCTACCCCCTGCTGACCCACGTTAAAAGAAAGTGTCCATTGGCCAAATAGCCCTTTAATCTTATGCAACATCGAAACCCAGTTTAATTGAAAAAGCTGTAAATAATTGTTTGTGACATATATCTTCAAGTATCGTATTGGGCTTTAGGAATGAGCTTGTGGCTGCAAAGAGACTGGGAGACTACTGGCTGAGGTATTAAAATAAGGAGGGTTTCTTTTGATTGATTTTATAGCCTTCTATACTTTTAAACTGGTCAAACCAATTGAGCACCTTCTGCACATTCTCCTTTCAGGGCTTCAAATAGAGAATGTCTGCGAACACTTTCAACTTGCCCATACCCAAGGCAGGGATCTCAACTGCTTGATTGTCCCAACCTGGTCACCAAAGGTTCTATGAAAAAAGTAAACAAAGTAGGAGAGAAAGGGCACCCCTGAAGGGTCCCTCTCTTAATCGCCACTGATCCTGCAAACTCAGAATTGACTATTGATATAAATGGACCAGCAATCTAATAAATTGGGTAGGAAAACTAAATTTCTTCAAACCAAAAAAACAACGCATCCCAGTTAAGCAGATCAAAGGCTTTCTCAGCATCAACCATTATAGCTGCTGCACTGGTCTGGTTAACTGAGAAATAATCCAGCACCTGCACTAGGAAGCCTGTATTTCCAGCCACGAACTGGCCTGCCACAAAATCAGTCTGGTCTCTATGAACTAAAGCCTGGGCAAGCAGGGTAGTGCCAGAAGCCCATCCTTTCATCAAGAACTTGTAATTGGCATTAAGTAAGCTGATAGGCAGATATGAATTAATGTCCATGGGATTCTTGCCTTTCTTTAAAGAAGCTAACTATTGTAGATTCCTTAAAAAGAGAAGGGACTTCCCTCCCTCCTTAACAAAATTAAACAATTAGGTCAAAAAGGGTACTAGAAAGACTGCAAAAGTTCTATAAGATTTGTCCGGAAAGCCATCATTTGCAGAAGGCCTTCCCACTAGGTACAGAAATAAGCAGATAAACTTTTCAGCCTGAGAACTCTGCAGACACAGCAACCTAATAGATTGAAAATATTGTGATATATACTTGTTTGTGATGTTGTGTAGCTAGTTTCATAGCCAGCTTTATAATGCCGTAGGAAAACTCAGTAGACCCCAGCCTTTTCCGAGACTGTTTCCCCTTTTGCTGTACTGTGTAATTCCCTAACAGATTAAGCCTCCTGCCTCACCCATGTAGACCAGGCCAAGAATTTCCAGATCTGTTGACTCTCTTCATATAGTTGCTGATGGAATGCCCTGGAGCTACCCTCCAAAATAAAAAAAAAAAGTCTCCCAATGTTTGCTTAACCTTTTCATGATAGTTCTCCGGGAAGGGGGGGGAGGGGGAGGCACACCTTGGAGCCTATTCTCAATCTGCAGAGCTTGATCTACTGCTGACTGCAGCTGAGCTATTTGCTTTCTACGCTTTCTGTGCTGCTGTGCCTTGTAAGCAAGGATCTGGAACCTGGCTGCAGCCTTAAAGGCTGGCCATACAGAAATCAACGAGGCTGTGCCCCTATTTAACTGATAAATTTCCTCATTTCTATGTGCCAGCCCTGATCCAATAAAAGTGTCCGATCCAGCTGCCACCTGAGCCTTTCACCCCTCGGTGTCTCCAACTCCACTGTGACCGAGGTTAAAGAATGATCAGAGTAGGAGTTAGCCCAAATATCA
Source organism: Pleurodeles waltl (assembly GCF_031143425.1). NCBI lineage: Eukaryota > Metazoa > Chordata > Amphibia > Caudata > Salamandridae > Pleurodeles > Pleurodeles waltl. Next base: position 1,696,898,873 of record NC_090440.1, read on the forward strand.
GAACCCATTCTTTTAATAGACTTAGAGATTTTAAAAAATGAATATGAGAAGCAGTGTGGTATCGAGTGGAGAAGCAAGTAAACTGAGAAGTGTTGGTCATACCTCTCTGGACCAATTCATGCGAAATCGTGCTTGAGTGTATCCCTTACCTTTTTAGTATGGGGCTCCAATTGTTTTTTTTTTCATTTTATTTGAAGTATCCAGGGCTAGGTTCTGAATAAAATTAAAATCACCTCCTATTAATAATGGCCCACTCCCCTCATTGCAGTATTATACATTTGCAACAATGCATCTGTTTCCTCCAAGACAGGGGCATAATGGATGACCAGATTTAGAGGGGGGTGGAAGAAGCCCACACTACCACCTTCTCCACAAGAATAGGTGCCATGTTATTGCACCCCGCTGCACACATGAAACAAAAACAAATCCACCCACCCCTGAAAATGAGTCAAATACAAGGGACATTAAAAAAAGAGAGAAGAACCTTCATTATTCACCATCAGTTCTCAATCTTCTGAAGCAACTCCAATGCCTCTCCAAGATTAGTAAATGACTAAAACTGCCCCTCTACCCACACTTTCAGCTTAGACTGTTGGACTATAGATGCCTGGGTTCCCAGAGCTCTAAATTAGTCTATTATTTTGCCAAAATCTCTTTGACGAGCCGCTGATGCCAACATGTCTGCGTAAATGTGACAGTGGGCGTCTCAGGTGTTAAAAACTGTTTTCTTTCAATTGCCATGGCCAAAATGAGCTCTTTTATTCGATAGTTCTAGAAGTTGACCAGGATGGTACTTGGAAATTTTGAATCTTGAAGACGTTGTGATGGAACTTGATGGGCCCTTGTTTATGGTTAAGTTTCCTGAAAACTCGGGCAGCACATTGACCTTGATGAATGAGTCATCCCATTGAGGAATCTGCTGCCCACTGTGTGGAGGTTGATGCGCTGAGATGATTTTCAAGCTCCTCAATCTTATTTTTCAAAAGACATCTTTGCTTCTGAAATTGCCTTAGTTCTTTCTGCATTGTGATAACTTTGTCCTGGAGTTCTGATATTCCAGATTCAGCCTCCTTCAGTCTTTCTGGAAGTTGTACCATGTTTTATTCACTACTTTGACAATCTCATGCAGAATAGCGATTTCAAATGCCTGTGAGCTCTTTAGTTCCCTGATCTCAGCCACAATAGTATTGACTATGCTTTTTACACAATGTTCTGAGCTGGCTCCATTTCCCCCGTCCCCTTGCTGATATTCCTTCTGCTGGCTCCGCTTGCGGCATTGCTGCCCCAGGGCCTGCGGTCTCCTCACAATCCCACATTGCGGCAGATCTGGGGTGCCACTGGCAAGTTCAACCCTTCTAAATGATGATACGCTCAGGGCAAGAGATAGACCAGGGGTGAGGTCCGGACCTGGGCTTGCAGAGGATAATGTAGGCTGTGCCTCTGACAGAGCTCTAGTAGCAGTGGATTGAGATATGGTATTAGACTCCAACAGCCTCCCCTTCGCAAACAAGGGGTACTCTTTTATTTTTCCCTGCTGCGGATCTGCCTCTTCAGTCACCCCCCATGTACCTCCTTGTTCTGCGCCCCGGTTTGAGGCCGGCTAGAAACATCCTCAGAACCTTCTGCCACCTCTTCCAAATTACAGGCTGTTCACCGTTCTCTATCCCAATCTCAGCAGCATTCTGTATGCTGGATGAATAAGACGCTGGAACTGCTTCCATGTCGGAGTCACCTTGCCAAGGCAGCAACTGACTTTTGCTTGTACAGTGCACCTCGTAACTCTCTGTACCAGCTTAGGGGAGGAGTTAGAGGTACCACCGGAAATCGCAGTTTTTTTATACTGCTCTCCCATGTTTTTTTTTTTTTTTTTTTTAAACAATAGCCTGGCATCGTTTTTTGCCCCCCATTCCTCCTAGCAGCGCCCCAGCAAATCATCTGCGCCCAAGACTCCAGCTTTCTCATCTGCAATTCCCCAACTGTACAGGTGAGCAAAGGAGGCTCTGTGCCCCGATTTTCATTCAATTTGTGCCTCTTCCTCACTACGTGTGCTTCCACCATAGAGGGTCAAGATAGAGCTTTAACAGCTGTCACTGGTGTGCCGTGCACCTTCCGCTCAGCAACAGAGGCAATAGGTTACGCCACCCTGACTCCTCCTGGCTTAGCACACTTAACTCTAGCTGCTGGCACAAAAGCCCAGCACTGAGAGTTTGTAGAGGAAAACAGTGAAAAGTTTTGGCGTCTCCAGCTGATTCTGCCCTCGTTAAATGCACTGTAGCACTCAAGCGTCTTACATATAATGAGCGGGCAACTCCCGCCACTTCAAGAGTTACCTCCTGTTGCTGCCTTGCTCGAGCGCAGTCTGCTATGAAGCCGGGCGGTGTGGCGAATCACATATGCTAACGACCAAGCATGCGGGCTACCTGGGTAGAGATCTCAGGCTAACATTTTTGACAAAGCAGCCAATAGCTCCGAAGCCTGCGTTTCTTGCTCCAATTAAAGATTTAGAAGCAACCAATTTAAGATGAGGGCAAATTAAAAATACACTATGCAAATAAAGCGAAGTTCGTTTGTCACAAAATAACAAATGGCTAATTTGTAGTGTGCTCTACTGAGGATTGTATCCAGCCCTGCGTACCTTTTTAGTTCTTCGTCTGCAAGATTACATTTTCTAAGTTTAATACACAGTTACTTTTAATGTAAGAATAACCAGTTGGTGTTTCATCTATTTGCCCCTAATAAAAGCTATTTTCAGAATATGGAAGCAGTGTATACCGTGATTTTAAATGGCATGAGAAGGACAGAAAATAGACACCTGGTCACTGAAGTGCTTATGTATTAATTTTGATTTAAAGGAATTAAAATGCTACTATCTAAGGAATTCTTTACAGTTCCTCTCTTGCGCCTCATGCGCTTAAAGGAGCTATTAACATAAATATTTCCAACATGGTATTATGTAACTGTATTTCTTGCTGCTTTCTGTGTCAGTCATCATGCAGAAATCCAAACAAAATGCTCATAAAACAAGAGTTTTATTTCAGTGGACATTTCAGTTCCTCCTAAACGTATATTAAGAAGTTACAAATTGATGCTTAGGTCTGGCGTTAGCCTAGTCCTTTTGATTTTTACTAAAACTATACATATCAATTGCTCTGTTGTGGTGTCATTCACATTTTTCTTCCACCTACTGTTGCATACAGAATAGGGCAGTGGGTCAGCGCACTTCAGCCATTGAGAGACTTCCCTGTAAGTTTTGGAATTCTGTTGTTTCAAAAGGAGCATAATGGCAATGTGCGCTTTTTGAGACCAAAAAATATTTTTGCCTTGATTGACCCAGACCTACCAGTGTCCTCAACAATAAAGTTTTGCAAAAACCATGACAAAAACAAGCATTGAAAAAAAACATAAAAGGTTGTCAGACAATGCCAGGCATATTTGGCTTTGCCAGTGCTTGTTTAGGAAGTATTGCCTCTCAAAGTAGTGGCGGCGTGGAACCATACAATGAATGACAAGGATCTAGTTTAGTCAGTTAAGATTAGAAACATTGCTGGGGTGGGGGGGAGTTTCAGTGAGATTTATGAAGTACTTACGGCACTTACGGCCTAGTCTTTATATTGCTAACATAGGTAGAAGAGGTTAAGCTCAACTGCCAGAAAAAAATCATCCATTCTCTGAAATGAAAATAGGTTTATTTTGTGCTTTTCAAGATATGTTTTCATCTTATGCAATAGGCAAAAAGTAAAAAAAGACAAAAAAATACAGATTAGCACAACATATACCAATTAGCAAAGAAATTCGCAGAGAGTACACAACAATTCCCACCATGATATACACAATTTGTAAAGCACCCAAACACATTCGAAAAGAAAGTGTGACATTCAAGTGGCATCCAATCGTAAGTACCAATCAAGCTTGCAGGTTTGAAGCAGGTCCGGGGCAACCTTCCATAGATCCCAGTCCATAATACTCTATCCAGCTCCCTCATATCTTATGAAACTTAGTGGGGGCATCCCCTGCTGCAGTAGGTAACCTTTTCTGCTGCCATGTAAAGATCCATTTCCTTCCTCCATTTGTGAGTGGTTGACACTTCCGGCTCCTCCCAGTGTCTCGCCACATCTCTCTTGGCCACCACCAGTCCCAGGGCACTAAAAAGGAGCTTAAAGCGCAGGACGTCCATATCATTTGGGATCCCCCAATAGAAATTTCTTGTCAAGCTGAAGCGTGACTTCAAAGATAGCACGGAGTTCTTGCACAATCGTTGTCCAATATGTCTGTAAGAGGGAGCAGACCAAAAACATGTGTATGAATGACCCTAAGTCCTCGGTGCAGAATAAACAGGTCGGTGAGTCAGGCCGCCCCATGCTATGCAACCTGCGCTGATCACAATAAACCCTGTGCACTATTTTAAGCTGTTTTAATTGCATACGAGCTTTAATGGCTACCTCTCTGGGATGCTTTTCTGGTTATTTTCAACACTTAACACTTGAATTTTGAATTGTTCTTATGCATGAAAGTAGAGCACACCAGATGTTTGTGAGCGCAAACAGACCATCTCCCATAGACTCTTTATTGTACTTGAAGACAAAGGTGATGAATTTTTATTTTTTTTGGAACCTACTCAACACATCACTTATTATTGCCCTCACATAAGGGTAGGTGGCTGACAGCTGTGCAACCTTCCCCTTTAGTTCTTGCAATTAATTAATTCTTTTGGAAGGCGACTACGTGGGTTAGATATCAAGCAGATCAGTGTCAGATTTAAAGGTATATTTCTTTTCCTGCTCACCTATATCATTTTCCAAACGAAAACCCATTGCAGAACAGATGCATTGAGAAAGGTACCAGCTAAAAAAATCAGGAATTGCCCAAGTAATTCATTTTTACTGAAGTGATGGAAGATTTGTTTGCGCGTTCCAGTTTTTTTTCCAATGGACCAGATAGCATCTAGTGGTTCCGCATTTCTCAGTGAAAGACTGTCAGTTTTGTTTTTTTGTGTGAAGTTATATAATACAAAGACTTGGGGAAATACTTCCTTAGCTTGCAGGACTATGAGCAGGGAGATGACATAGATTCTGCAAGTTGTGTTGGGATAAATTACTTAAGGTATGCTTACTAAATATTTGAGAGGATAGAAAAAGCTGTGGATTATAGTTCTTTGGTTGGCTCCAGGATTTGATACAGCATCCATTTCTTTAAAATGTGAATGTGATCAACCTTTAATTATTTAGGTATTTTATTCGAGTCAAACGGGAAATGGGACAGGTTAATAACTCAGATAGTTCAAAAAAATGAGGGAAGTTGGAGAGGCTATATTCAGGTTTGCGAAAAAAAGACTATGACAAAAACCGGTGTGGGAGATGGTTTAGCTTTATGAAAGCAAGTGCCTAGCAGTAGGCACTTATGTAGCTGGAGTCAGGGGGTATACAGCTGTGGGGATGCTCCAGGCCACTGAAATAGTTTTTATGTAAACTGACAGTGATTCCTAGAGTCCTGCGAGCTTCGTTCACACCGAATTAGGGTTGGTTTTTACTGAAGATCATAGAAAGCTGGCGTCCCTACGTTTGTGGCTAAAAATATGGTATACCCCATAAGCCCACTTTTCTAGAAGAGTGTTGGTTGACTGTCTAAGATTGGATAATGGACTCCATTCCATGGATGGCTTTTGTAAAACATACCTTTTATAATTTAGGTTGTAGATCTTTTTTTGAAAATCCTGAAAATATTCTTGCTATCCATAAAGCGAAACTAATAGAGCTTTATGATTCAGCTAGAGAAGAATCGAGGTTGATGGGTGTTTTAGAGATCCCTACAGTCATGAGATATATCCAGATTTGCACAACATGTAGTATGGAACCATATTTGTCGTAGATAGTGAAACCAGAACACAGATTTTATTTAACCAGATTAAGGTTGAATATGGTCCGTCATTTAGTGGCTTTTACATTCTGTGGTAATTGGTACGCATCTCTACATCCATGCCCCTGTAATGGGCTAACTGAACAATCTACTTTGCACTTTATGCTATTTTCCATTTCAAGCATTTGTTAGCTTGTCGACCCTAGAGCTGTGTGTGTCTATTTTAGCGTATATGGAGGTTAGGCTTTTTTTGTATATGGAACATCAGTGTGCACATGTCCACGTATTTGTCTGGTGAGTGAGACTGGGATTCTAGTGTTCTGCTTGTGGACTGCCCCTGCTTGCCATTTTTTTGATTGCCGAGCCTCTGATTTACCCCCGTTGGCAAGTCTAATGGTGTTGCATGACGCGTCTGCAATATCTTCAGCAGGGACCCCTATACCTATCCACTTTGTACCCCTCAGACACTAAGAAAGGTAGACCTCTAGTAGTTCATACACTGGGTGGTCAGCATACAGATTCAGGGAGGTTGAGTCCCAAAATGGGTCCTCCCCCACCCCTTGTGGCACCACAGACATCAGTTGGTCTTGGCGCCTAGCAGGTTACAAATTAGTGAATGTCTTGGATAAGACCAGTGTCCATTGGACCGTTCCAGCTAGCTGATGTGTGGGGCTTCACTGCTCTAATTCTTGGGCCTCACTTACAATGGCTCTCAGCGGTCTCCGCTTTCCACCTTCTCATTGGTGATAGCAAGGGATGGTCGCAACGTTTAGCATCCTAGTGGCATGTGCTGAGCTTTCAGTCACGACATTAATGTGGGCTGTTGTCCCTACTGGTGCCACAGCAATAAAGGACTAAGCACATCCAGGAGCCCCGGAATAAATGTCTGAAATCTTGACATCCTACCTCACTCATGCCGATCACTCTCCAGGTACCTCAGATGGTTGATTGGGGAGCCCTGCCTCTGAGCAAAAGCAGGGCCGCATGTGGTCTGTGCAGCCACCACCAGACTCCCCCGGCCTGCCACCCCAATGTGTTTTCTACGTTCCGAGGCTGGTCCACTTTTGCCTTTCCTTAGTCGCTTTCACACAGGTGCTGTGTTACACCTCTAGGGAAGTCTTAGTGGTGGGGCATCCTGCAGCCTCCTGGCCACAGCTGAGCGACTAGTGTCCTGCTGCAGGCACTGCCGTGCTGAACCAATCTGGGTCTCCTCTGGTGCCTCTCCGCATCTTGCAGCCTAGCCACTCACAAGCCACTGGGGGCCGGCTCTGCTTGGAAGATGCCAGACATGCGGCAATGTCACGGCAGCGGAATAGCAGCAGCTCACAGCCTAGCAGTCAGTGCTCTGCTGGGGGCGCCACTATGTTAGATTCAGCCGGGTTCATCCAAGTGCTTCTCAGTCCAGGGTAGTCTCACTACCCCTTTACTCCTGGGGTGGACTTTCTAGAATGGGATATGTAGAATGGTATTCTTTTTTTTCTTCTTCTAAGTGGAAGAGATCCAAATCTAAGTGGTGTTACATGTAAAATGTTTATAGCAAGAAAGTTTTCTACCATCAAAAAGTCAGCACAAGACCATGAGTTGCTTGGTTATTTTCCTAGCTCTGTTTCCTTGCAAGTAGGACGTTGATCTTATAATTCTACCTCTGTAAGACACAGCCCTCATTTGCTTGGAAGATAAAGGTGTGCTGAAGACTTATATGAGCCTCTCCTAATGTTCAGAACCTCTTCCACATGTATATACTCATGAGAGACACCCCTTTTTACATGTGACTGTATGCTTGCTTCTTTATAGGATGCATGTTGTGTATTTGTTTGCATAGACTTAGAGAATGGTATGGGGTTCATATCGGAAACAAACATCAGTATGCTTAAAAATAAGTCCAGACCATAAGCTTTTGATTAAAGAGCTGGTCCTTGGGTAGCTTTTGTTTTCAATAGATGGGCACCTGAAGAAGCAGTGGCAGGATGTTTTCAAGGATAGAGCCTTAAGAGTAAGGCAAACGTTCCCCATACTGCTTGTATTTTCATAAGACCAGCAGTAACCTTTTGGGCATCTGGCAGTAGGTACCAGCTCTAGAGAGCCTCTCCTTTCCATCTGGATACCCAGTTGTACTGCTTAGTGCATAGTTGCTTCTACAGACTGGGAAGCGTTCTCATAAGGTCTCTTGTTTCACCTGACTGCCCATTGTTCGTCCTTGAGGCAAGTATGTTCCCACAGTATATTCAGGATTGTCTTCATCTTTTTTAGTTTATCTTATTTGCTTCACCTTTGTTTTAGTATGTTTTACACGAAACCACTTTTGACATGTTTTGTTGCCCCACTGTGAGTTGAAGGCATGGACTTATTTCAAGTGTGTGTGGCAAATAACTATATTTATTTCACATTTGTATATACCGCAGTTTTACCCAAGATAGGCGAATATTGCAGTGGCTGGAATCTCTCCAATAAAATCGGAGACAAACAAAAATACAGCACAACTTAAATTAAATCCGCATCAAAGGTAAAGTCAATCTATGCAGGTGGAGTTGGTTTATGTTAGGAGATATAGAAGTAAAAGAAGTTAGGGGTAGAGCAGGGAAAGGAAAAAAGTAGAGTTTGTGTTTTCAGACAAGAGAAATGGAGGTGGAGAACAGTGGGGGTCGGTAGAAAAATTAGTATTGGGAAAGGGGTCAAGATAGCGTTTAAAAAGAGTTTGTTGTAACGAATACTTTCTTTCATGTTTAACGATGTAATATAAATGTTTCAGAGTGCAACATTGTCTTAGTTTGGGGTGTTGATAAATGGTTGTTCTGTTGATTTGTGGCATGCCTGGATTATGAAAGAATCATAGAGAAGGCGTTTTAATACTAAGTAGCAATTGCGTGTAGCATATGCCTTTAAACTAGCGTAAAGTACCTTTAAAGAGTCCCTCGAGAGCCGATAAAGCCAAGGTTAGCTCACAGCTCAATTTATTTCATAGGTTGCTCTGCAGGTTATTAATTCACCTTTTACCTACTTTAGATCTCGGATCTCAGCCAGTGTTTATCAGTGCTCACGTTACACAATGACAGCTACTTGTCACAATTGACACACGTTCCAATTCTTGAATTTCCTTTTATTTTAGTCCAATTCAATGTAAATCAGGGTTACAACTCAAAGTATTTAAGGATTGTGTCACACTGTAAAAAATAAAGCTGTTCTCTTAGTGTCATGACAGGCTATTATGTACTTTAGGAAGTCTTTAGCATTAACCAGTATCTATGTATGCCATGTCAATCTTTTATAAACCCCAGAAATGGCATTTCCCAGTATGTTGGTGTGCCATGTCAAAGTGTTGCAAGTCAGTAGTAGCAGTAGACAGTATCCCAGATATTTCAAATTTGTTTTAATAGTTCGCTTTGAGTGGACTGATCTCTCGTTTTGTAAGACTTTCTGTTTGTTTGTTTTTGTTATTTTTATGCAACTATTTTTCCTCTGGTACGCTTAAGTACGGGAAGGTGGTTGTTGGGCTACATGGAGGCATGATCTAGGGACTTGAGAGATTATTGGAAGCTATAGCTTACTCAGCACAGAGGGTGCAGGCACAGAGGTCCCCTGTGTGCTCTGTGAATTGCTAAAGTAGCTAAATACGTTTGTCTTAAATATAACAATTTTCAACAGAATAATTTACCAGACCCCTAGAAACTGTGTCAGAAATAGTAAGTACAGTAGATGTTCTTTTCAAAGGAAAAAAACAGATTTGGCAGATATTTTAAAAATGATGTTGCAATGGTAGATTTTCTGTTTTCTGTTGTGACTGAGATGAGAAGACGCAAGAGAAAGAAAGCTGAAGTGGGGTAGGGAGGAAGAGATGATAGATGGTTCAGAGACTCCAGAAGAATGGAGAGGGGGTTGAGGGGATATGTGAGTTGCTATGAATTGGACACCAGAATCGAAGAAATATATATATTTTGTTTGTTAAGAATTGCATTCACCATGATGTAATCATCTACATGGTGAACAGGGCCTGCTTCAGGGCGGTGTAATCATCTACATGGTGAACAGGGCCTGCTTCAGGGCGGTGCGATCATCTACATGGTGAACAGGGCCTGCTTCAGGGCGGTGCGATCATCTACATGGTGAACAGGGCCTGCTTCAGGGCGGTGTAATCATCTACATGGTGAACAGGGCCTGCTTCAGGGCGGTGTAATCATCTACATGGTGAACAGGGCCTGCTTCAGGGCGGTGCGATCGCACTGGTTGCTGACTTGAATTGGGGGGGGGGGGGCACTTTGTTTAGCAATAACTTTGAAACTTGCGATTTAAAAGCACCTGCATAAAAGTTCCTTGTGCGTCCAGCCTTTAGGAAACTAAATGTCAAGATACCTCTTGTGATTAATGTTCCTGCTAGGGAGAGAGATCAGCGTTTTGTCTAGCGGCTGCTTTGACTTTCCATAAAGTAGCGTAGTGGGTTGCAAAGAACAGAACTATATTTTTTTAGTGGATAGCCGAGAGGATTAGTAAAGCCAACCTTTACAAGCCCTTTAAAACAATTTTATGTATGTGAAAGGGAGGCTCTGGAAAGATGAGTGGCACGTTTACTGGGTGGTAGTGAGGGAATCCGAGGAGGTGGTCATGGGGTGGGGGTGCCAAAAAAGACTGTTGCACAGGGCGCCATCAGCGCTAAAGCCGGCCCTGGTTGTGAATACCATTGACATTGAAAAAATTAGGAATTTGTTTTTGTAACACAAAATAACTTCTTACAATCCCAAGTTTCTAAGTCACAGACAGCTGTGTGAGATGCTCATTGTAGAGGGGACTATCTCGATATGCTGTTGGTGGTGAGATGCATAGTCTGTTTAAGGAGCGGGCAATATAGACATGGCACTGGAGGGAAGTGTAAGCATATGGCATCGCTGGGCAGTGAGAAACTGGCCATGGATGGCAGTGTCAGGAATTGGAATTAGTGAGAGAAGCGTGAAAAGCCGATTTAAGGGAATAGTATGAGTTGTAGTGTAGTTGTGAGGGTACTCTATACCAAGCTAGCACTAGTGAGCAGTGTTTGTCAAGGTGGTTCTGGTAAGTATGAAGAGGCTGCACCAGTATGACCTCTTCATACTACTTCCTGTCTTCTGATTTCTTAATCCCGCACTTTAAACAAGTACCAATTTAATTCTTGCTGCTCTCACGTTTGACACACAGAGAATGGGAGAGAGAAGCATTTAATATAGATGTAATTACCAATGTATTAGTCCCGTCAAGCTTAATATTTTGGGTTTTCAAAGGAACAAGGAAAACCTATATCACAAGAAATTCCAGTGTTAATGCTAGTGTGTCAGTGAGTGCCCCTCTTGTTTTTATGTCAAAGCCTAACACACCGGTCCGCTGTCTGGTTTGCTAACAACATCTTGGGGGATTCGGAAGTCTTCCCTGAGAATGCATTCTGCCTTTGCTTTGTAACTCATATTTGCTTACTTTCTGTTTGCTCACTTTGTTTTAAGCTGCCCAATTCAAGTTAATCCCTCCCGTGGAGCGTAGACTATTTACTGTATTCTTCCACAGTGCTCCCTATCTGTAAACAGGCCTTTAAATCTCATTCTTATATTGCCACATTTCCTGTGTGTTCAGAAAGAGGTCAAACGTCAGGGTCTGTCTTCTGAGGGAGCTTGGTGTTCACTTTTCTTTCACTTCAAAGTGAGAGGATTTATGTAACAATCTTGCTGTGAAAGCAAAGACTTTTTTAGCACACAAAAAATATAAATGTTTGTAAATGAACTGTGTAGATATTTCAGAATATGTCAGCTTTAGGAAAGCTCAAATAAAGCACTTTTTTGTGATTCTGAATAATTTAGTACAGTGGTTCCCAACCTTTTGACTTCTGTGGATACCCACTTTGTAAAGAAATGGCTCCCTGTTGCAGTTACCCCCCACTTTTTGCCTGATACTGATGCTGACTTGACTGAGAAGTGTGCTGGGACCCTGCTAACCAGGCCCCAGCACCAGTGTTCTTTCACCTAAAATGTACCATTGATCCCACAATTGGCACACCCTGGCATCCAGATAAGTCCCTTGTAACTGGTACCTCTGGTACCAAGGGCCCTGATGCCAGGGAAGGTCTCTAAGGGCTGCAGCATGCATTATGCCACCCTAGAGACCCCTCACTCAGCACAGCCACACTGCTTACAAGCCTGTGTGTGCTAGTGAGAACAAAATGAGTAAGTCGACATGGCACTCCCCTCAGGGTGCCATGCCAGCCTCTCACTGCCTATGCAGTATAGATAAGACACCCCTCTAGCAGGCCTTACAGCCCTAAGGCAGGGTGCACTATACCATAGGTGAGGGTACCAGTGCATGAGCACTGTGCCCCTACAGTGTCTAAGCAAAACCTTAGACATTGTAAGTGCAGGGTAGCCATAAGAGTATATGGTCTGGGAGTCTGTTTTACACGAACTCCACAGCACCATAATGGCTACACTGAAAACTGGGAAGTTTGGTATCAAACTTCTCAGCACAATAAATGCACACTGATGCCAGTGTACATTTGATTGTAAAATACACCACAGAGGGCACCTTAGAGGTGCCCCCTGAAACTTAACCAACTATCTGTGTAGGCTGACTAGTTCCAGCAGCCTGCCACACTAGAGACATGTTGCTGGCCCCATGGGGAGAGTGCCTTTGTCACTCTGAGGCCAGTAACAAAGCCTGCACTGGGTGGAGATGCTAACACCTCCCCCAGGTAGGAGCTGTGACACCTGGCGGTGAGCCTCAAAGGCTCACCCCTTTGTCACAGCCCAGCAGGGCACTCCAGCTTAGTGGAGTTGCCCGCCCCCTCCGGCCACGGCCCCCACTTTTGGCGGCAAGGCTGGAGGGAACAAAGAAAGCAACAAGGAGGAGTCACTGGCCAGTCAGGACAGCCCCTAAGGTGTCCTGAGCTGAGGTGACTCTAACTTTTAGAAATCCTCCATCTTGCAGATGGAGGATTCCCCCAATAGGGTTAGGATTGTGACCCCCTCCCCTTGGGAGGAGGCACAAAGAGGGTGCACCCACCCTCAGGGCTAGTAGCCATTGGCTACTAACCCCCCAGACCTAAACACGCCCTTAAATTTAGTATTTAAGGGCTACCCTGAACCCTAGAAAATTAGATTCCTGCAACGACAAGAAGAAGGACTGCCTAGCTGAAAACCCCTGCAGAGGAAGACCAGAAGACGACAACTGCCTTGGCTCCAGAAACTCACCGGCCTGTCTCCTGCCTTCCAAAGATCCTGCTCCAGCGACGCCTTCCGAAGGGACCAGCGACCTCGACATCCTCTGAGGACTGCCCCTGCTTCGAAAAGACAAGAAACTCCCGAGGACAGCGGACCTGCTCCAAGAAAAGCTGCAACTTTGTTTCCAGCAACTTTAAAGATCCCTGCAAGCTCCCCGCAAGAAGCGTGAGACTTGCAACACTGCACCCGGCGACCCCGACTCGGCTGGTGGCGATCCAACACCTCAGGAGGGACCCCAGGACTACTCTAAGACTGTGAGTACAAAAACCTGTCCCCCCTGAGCCCCCACAGCGCCGCCTGCAGAGGGAATCCCGAGGCTTCCCCTGACCGCGACTCTTTGAACCTAAAGTCCCGACGCCTGGGAGAGACCCTGCACCCGCAGCCCCCAGGACCTGAAGGACCGGACTTTCACTGGAGGAGTGACCCCCAGGAGTCCCTCTCCCTCGCCCAAGTGGAGGTTTCCCCGAGGAATCCCCCCCTTGCCTGCCTGCAGCGCTGAAGAGATCCCGAGATCTCTCATAGACTAACATTGAAAACCCGACGCTTGTTCCTACACTGCACCCGGCCGCCCCCGCGCTGCTGAGGGTGAAATTTCTGTGTGGACTTGTGTCCCCCCCGGTGCCCTACAAAACCCCCCTGGTCTGCCCTCCGAAGACGCGGGTACTTACCTGCAAGCAGACCGGAACCGGGGCACCCCCTTCTCTCCATTCTAGCCTATGTGTTTTGGGCACCACTTTGAACTCTGCACCTGACCGGCCCTGAACTGCTGGTGTGGTGACTTTGGGGTTGCTCTGAACCCCCAACGGTGGGCTACCTTGGACCAAGAACTGAACCCTGTAAGTGTCCTACTTACCTGGTAAAACTAACAAAAACTTACCTCCCCCAGGAACTGTGAAAATTGCACTAAGTGTCCACTTTTAAAACAGCTATTTGTCAATAACTTGAAAAGTATACATGCAATTTTGATGATTTGAAGTTCCTAAAGTACTTACCTGCAATACCTTTCGAATGAGATATTACATGTAGAATTTGAACCTGTGGTTCTTAAAATAAACTAAGAAAAGATATTTTTCTATATAAAAACCTATTGGCTGGATTTGTCTCTGAGTGTGTGTACCTCATTTATTGTCTATGTGTATGTACAACAAATGCTTAACACTACTCCTTGGATAAGCCTACTGCTCGACCACACTACCACAAAATAGAGCATTAGTATTATCTCTTTTTACCACTATTTTACCTCTAAGGGGAACCCTTGGACTCTGTGCATGCTATTCCTTACTTTGAAATAGCACATACAGAGCCAACTTCCTACATTGGTGGATCAGCGGTGGGGTACAAGACTTTGCATTTGCTGGACTACTCAGCCAATACCTGATCACACGACAAATTCCAAAATTGTCATTAGAAATTGATTTTTGCAATTTGAAAAGTTTTCTAAATTCTTAAAAGACCTGCTAGGGCCTTGTGTTAGATCCTGTTTAGCATTTCTTTTAGAGTTTAAAAGTTTGGTAAAAGTTTGAATTAGATTCTAGAACCAGTTTTAGTTTCTTAAAAAGTATTCCAACTTTTAGAAGCATAATGTCTAGCACAGATGTGAATGTGGTGGAACTCGACACCACACCTTACCTCCATCTACAGATGAGAGAGCTAAGGTCACTCTGTAAACTAAAGAAAATAGCAATGGGCCCCAAACCTACCAAAGTACAGCTCCAGGAGCTTTTGGCAGAGTTTGAAAAGGCCAACCCCTCTGAGGATGGCAACTCAGAGGATGAAGATAGTGACTTGGAGGGAAATTCCCCCCCTCCAGTCCTACTTAGGGAGAGCAGGGCTTCTCAAGCCCTGACTCCACAAATAATAGTCAGAGATGCTGGCTCCCTCACAGGAGGGACCAACAACTCTGAAATCACTGAGGATAACCCCAGTGAAGAGGACATCCAGTTAGCCAGGATGGCCAAAAGATTGGCTTTGGAAAGACAGATCCTAGCCATAGAGAGGGAAAGACAAGAGATGGGCCTAGGTCCCATCGATGGTGGCAGCAACTTAAATAGGGTCAGAGATTCTCCTGACATCCTAAAAATCCCCAAAGGGATTGTAACAAAATATGAAGATGGTGATGACATCACCAAATGGTTCACAGCTTTTGAGAGGGCTTGTGTAACCAGAAAAGTAAACAGATCTCACTGGGGTGCTCTCCTTTGGGAAATGTTCACTGGAAAGTGTAGGGATAGACTCCTCACACTCTCTGGAAAAGATGCAGAATCTTATGACCTCATGAAGGGTACCCTGATTGAGGGCTTTGGATTCTCCACTGAGGAGTATAGAATTAGATTCAGGGGGGCTCAAAAATCCTCGAGCCAGACCTGGGTTGATTTTGTAGACTACTCAGTAAAAACACTAGATGGTTGGTTAACTGGAAATGAAGTGTGTGACTATGTTGGGCTTTATAATTTGTTTATGAAAGAGCACATTTTAAGTAACTGCTTCAATGAAAAGTTGCATCAGTATCTGGTAGACCTAGGTCCAATTTCTCCCCAAGAATTGGGAAAGAAGGCAGACCACTGGGTCAAGACTAGGGTAACCAAAACTTCCACTGGGGGTGACCAAAAGAAAGGGGTTACAAAAACTCCCCAGGAGAAAGTGGGTGACCCTAGAAACAAAGAAAAAGAGTCCTCTGTAGGCCCCCAAAAACCAGAACAGGTGGGTGGGCCCCAAGACACAACCCAAAACAAAGGTGGGTACCAGGGTAAGAACTGGGATGCCACTAAGGCATGGTGCCACAACTGTAAACAGTCTGGGCACCACACCAAGGACACTTCTTGTCCCAAAAACAAACCCCAGAACAAAATTCCAGGGGTAACCAGTGTAGCCATGGGAGATGACTCCTCAGATGAGGAGGTCTTCATAGCCTTCAACTGGAAACAGGGCCCAACAGGTGAGTTGGAGATTCCAGAGGGAAGTAGACACTTCCACCACCTACTGGTGAATGGAATCCCAACCACTGCCCTGAGAGACACTTGTGCCAGTCACACTATTGTGCATGACAGGCTGGTACTCTCAAACCAGTACATCCCAGGTGAGATGGCCAGAGTAAGAGTTAGCCCAGACAGGGTCACTAATAGGCCTGTGGCTCTTGTGCCCATAGAAGTGGGTGGAACTTTTAGCTGGAGAAGGGTGGTAGTCAGTACAGACCTCCCCCTTGATTGTCTCCTTGGAAATGACTACCCAGAGGTTAGTCAGAGCCTAAGAGAAGAACTGGTCCAGGGCCAGTCCTCTCCCAAGGATTCTGGAGTGCCTGCCTCTGCAGTAAATGCAAGTAGGCCCCAGAAGAAAAAGAAAAGGAAACAGAGTAGGAAAGGTGGACAACCTTTAGCCAAGGTTCCAGCAAGCCAAGGAGATTCTGCTCCAGTAGGGGAGAACTCCAAAAATGGCTCTGATAAAGTCCAACCTGACCCACAAGAAGTCCTGGCTAGTCAGGCAACTGTTAAGCCTGAGTGGGTGGCTCCTCAGCTAACAGAAGAAAGAGTGGAAGAAGGGTGTTTACTACAAGATGTGGTAACCCCCCACTCTAATACAGCAGACAGGCACCCTGAACCCAAAGAAGCCTGTAACTTAGCCCCTTCCCTTGTAGGTGAAGAGCTAAAGGTGTGGTTCTGGGCACTGACAGCTGTCAGTGGCCTCTGCTGGGTGTTAGCCTTTATGGCTGCACTATCCTTGGCATGGTGGTCTGACCCCATGCCAAATAACAAGTTAGGCCCCCTGACCCTGTTGGTCATGGTGGGGTTACTCCAGCTCTGGGTAACCTCTTTGGGTAAGCTAGGGGTGACCCTGGCTAAGATAAGATTAGCAGAGGTGGATACCTCTGACCTCAAAATAGAGAGAATGGGTAAAGACATAAAAAGCACAGACAAGAGGCAGTTCAGACTAGGTCCTATCACTGTGGAAGTGGGTCAGTTCCCCAGAGGGAATGACCTGAACAGGAGGATGTAAGGCAGAGTAGGCCCTGCAACAAACCAGCCATTTCCTCTACTCTTCCTCGCCTGACAGACTAGGAAGACTCTTCCAGCGTTGGCTGAGTCTCCTGGCCTGTGGGCTGGGGGGGGCTTGTGTAAAGAAATGGCTCCCTGTTGCAGTTACCCCCCACTTTTTGCCTGATACTGATGCTGACTTGACTGAGAAGTGTGCTGGGACCCTGCTAACCAGGCCCCAGCACCAGTGTTCTTTCACCTAAAATGTACCATTGATCCCACAATTGGCACACCCTGGCATCCAGATAAGTCCCTTGTAACTGGTACCTCTGGTACCAAGGGCCCTGATGCCAGGGAAGGTCTCTAAGGGCTGCAGCATGCATTATGCCACCCTAGAGACCCCTCACTCAGCACAGCCACACTGCTTACAAGCCTGTGTGTGCTAGTGAGAACAAAATGAGTAAGTCGACATGGCACTCCCCTCAGGGTGCCATGCCAGCCTCTCACTGCCTATGCAGTATAGATAAGACACCCCTCTAGCAGGCCTTACAGCCCTAAGGCAGGGTGCACTATACCATAGGTGAGGGTACCAGTGCATGAGCACTGTGCCCCTACAGTGTCTAAGCAAAACCTTAGACATTGTAAGTGCAGGGTAGCCATAAGAGTATATGGTCTGGGAGTCTGTTTTACACGAACTCCACAGCACCATAATGGCTACACTGAAAACTGGGAAGTTTGGTATCAAACTTCTCAGCACAATAAATGCACACTGATGCCAGTGTACATTTGATTGTAAAATACACCACAGAGGGCACCTTAGAGGTGCCCCCTGAAACTTAACCAACTATCTGTGTAGGCTGACTAGTTCCAGCAGCCTGCCACACTAGAGACATGTTGCTGGCCCCATGGGGAGAGTGCCTTTGTCACTCTGAGGCCAGTAACAAAGCCTGCACTGGGTGGAGATGCTAACACCTCCCCCAGGTAGGAGCTGTGACACCTGGCGGTGAGCCTCAAAGGCTCACCCCTTTGTCACAGCCCAGCAGGGCACTCCAGCTTAGTGGAGTTGCCCGCCCCCTCCGGCCACGGCCCCCACTTTTGGCGGCAAGGCTGGAGGGAACAAAGAAAGCAACAAGGAGGAGTCACTGGCCAGTCAGGACAGCCCCTAAGGTGTCCTGAGCTGAGGTGACTCTAACTTTTAGAAATCCTCCATCTTGCAGATGGAGGATTCCCCCAATAGGGTTAGGATTGTGACCCCCTCCCCTTGGGAGGAGGCACAAAGAGGGTGCACCCACCCTCAGGGCTAGTAGCCATTGGCTACTAACCCCCCAGACCTAAACACGCCCTTAAATTTAGTATTTAAGGGCTACCCTGAACCCTAGAAAATTAGATTCCTGCAACGACAAGAAGAAGGACTGCCTAGCTGAAAACCCCTGCAGAGGAAGACCAGAAGACGACAACTGCCTTGGCTCCAGAAACTCACCGGCCTGTCTCCTGCCTTCCAAAGATCCTGCTCCAGCGACGCCTTCCGAAGGGACCAGCGACCTCGACATCCTCTGAGGACTGCCCCTGCTTCGAAAAGACAAGAAACTCCCGAGGACAGCGGACCTGCTCCAAGAAAAGCTGCAACTTTGTTTCCAGCAACTTTAAAGATCCCTGCAAGCTCCCCGCAAGAAGCGTGAGACTTGCAACACTGCACCCGGCGACCCCGACTCGGCTGGTGGCGATCCAACACCTCAGGAGGGACCCCAGGACTACTCTAAGACTGTGAGTACAAAAACCTGTCCCCCCTGAGCCCCCACAGCGCCGCCTGCAGAGGGAATCCCGAGGCTTCCCCTGACCGCGACTCTTTGAACCTAAAGTCCCGACGCCTGGGAGAGACCCTGCACCCGCAGCCCCCAGGACCTGAAGGACCGGACTTTCACTGGAGGAGTGACCCCCAGGAGTCCCTCTCCCTCGCCCAAGTGGAGGTTTCCCCGAGGAATCCCCCCCTTGCCTGCCTGCAGCGCTGAAGAGATCCCGAGATCTCTCATAGACTAACATTGAAAACCCGACGCTTGTTCCTACACTGCACCCGGCCGCCCCCGCGCTGCTGAGGGTGAAATTTCTGTGTGGACTTGTGTCCCCCCCGGTGCCCTACAAAACCCCCCTGGTCTGCCCTCCGAAGACGCGGGTACTTACCTGCAAGCAGACCGGAACCGGGGCACCCCCTTCTCTCCATTCTAGCCTATGTGTTTTGGGCACCACTTTGAACTCTGCACCTGACCGGCCCTGAACTGCTGGTGTGGTGACTTTGGGGTTGCTCTGAACCCCCAACGGTGGGCTACCTTGGACCAAGAACTGAACCCTGTAAGTGTCCTACTTACCTGGTAAAACTAACAAAAACTTACCTCCCCCAGGAACTGTGAAAATTGCACTAAGTGTCCACTTTTAAAACAGCTATTTGTCAATAACTTGAAAAGTATACATGCAATTTTGATGATTTGAAGTTCCTAAAGTACTTACCTGCAATACCTTTCGAATGAGATATTACATGTAGAATTTGAACCTGTGGTTCTTAAAATAAACTAAGAAAAGATATTTTTCTATATAAAAACCTATTGGCTGGATTTGTCTCTGAGTGTGTGTACCTCATTTATTGTCTATGTGTATGTACAACAAATGCTTAACACTACTCCTTGGATAAGCCTACTGCTCGACCACACTACCACAAAATAGAGCATTAGTATTATCTCTTTTTACCACTATTTTACCTCTAAGGGGAACCCTTGGACTCTGTGCATGCTATTCCTTACTTTGAAATAGCACATACAGAGCCAACTTCCTACACACTTTATCATTACTGGAACCTGGGGACCCCCCTGAATCATTACTGGAACCTGGGGCTTTCCCCCCCCACCCCCTCACCCTCCCCATTGAGTCATTACTGAAAGCTGGGAACCTAATCTGTTGATATTATTTAATTTTCTGAGCAGTTGCGGATCCCCTGAGGAAACTTTGCGAACCCCCAGGTGTCCCCGGACCACAGGTTGGGAACCACTGGTTTAGTACAATCAAAACAAATAAGTACACTGGGTAATGAAATTTCCACGCATAGTTTGTGTGCTGTATAGTGTTATCAATGAAACTGTATGTCTCTGCAAATGTAAATCATTTCAATTAAAAATGTGTCTATAATGGCAGTGTTCTTCCACAACATGCACACTACGCCACTCCACTCTGCAACACTCTATACCCCTCCACTCTATGCCACAATACGACATGCCACTCCATAACGCACACCTCCACTTTAAAACGTGGCACTCCATGACACATCATTCCATGTCACTCTACAACGCATCACTCTACCTGCCGCTCCACTCTACAACACTTTATTCTCCGGCCACCATTTTATTCTCCGGCCACCATTTTATTCTCTGCCCACCATTTTATTCTCTGCCCACCATTTTATTCTCCGCCCACCACTCTATTCTCCGCCCACCACTCTATTCTCCGCCCACCACTCTATTCTCCGCCCACCACTCTATTCTCCGCCCACCACTCTATTCTCCGCCCTGCCACTCTATTCTATGCCCTGCCACTCTATTCTATGCCCTGCCACTCTATTCTATGCCCTGCCACTCTATTCTATGCCCTGCCACTCTATTCTATGCCCTGCCACTCTACTCTACTTCCCGTCACTTTACTCCCCGTCACTTTACTCTGTCCCACCACTCCACTATGTGCCCTGCCACTCCTCTACACCTCTTCATTCTATGCCACAACACTGACACTTTACCCCCATTCTACTCTTTGCCACCCCACTGTACTGTGCCACTCCACTCCAGTCTATAACAGTTTACTCTACTTTACTGAAATCCCTTCTATGACACTAAAATCCCCGACACCCTATGACACTACTCCACGACACTCCACTCAACTTCCTCTAAGACACTGCACCACTCTGATACTCCTCACCACTCCATGAAACTGTGCGTCACTTCATAACACTCTACACCACTAACTTTAGCCATGCTGAACCGCAACCATGCTGGTATACAACATGGTTAAAACACACGGGCAAGCAAAGCCAATACCATTTGTATAGGCGTGACCTATATCCTTTGCCAATGCTCATTACGATGACTTACCTCCCAGGATTACTTATAGTTGAATCAGAAGGGGCATCGTTTCAATGCAATTTTCATGTTTTGTTAAGCATTGATGTACAGTAATAAGAATCAGTATGCAGTGTTTACAGAAATGAGCAGTGAACCATGAAGCACATCAGAGAATGTGCTCTTATGGAGAAGTAGATTGCGGTACTGGTTGTCGGTTTATAGTGTAGGCAACACTTCTTAAAATATCAGTGTAATTATTTGTTCCTAGTGACAATGTGCCCAAAAAGCAAAGAATAGATGATGCCTTAATGTATTTCATGTTTTTTTTTTCGAATACATAGGAAAGGGACCCTTTTTACTGACAGCTGGAAAGGGCCTTGAATTTACTGAATGTGGCATACTTACCCTTCATTTGTGACATTGGAATATCTTTCTTATAATACAAAAGTATGCTGCACTCCAGGAACTTAAGTTTTTCTAACCTTGGTTTAAATGTGCCCTACAAACAATTTGTTTCTAGTAAATCATGATATACCATCAATTTTGTGGCACTGCTCTGGGTATTTCCTTTTGCCCAAATCACGATAATCTCACCATGAGATGGTGGGAGAAGGAATATGTATAGAGGCCAGATAATTAGCAAGCACCGGACAAAACCATTCTTTAGTTAAGATACAGCGATGGTTTGTTTAAAAAAAAAAAAAAGAGGATTTCATGATATACTTTGACAATCTGAACATCAACAACCTTGGCTTACAGTTTACGTGTTCAGTAAGTAATACTTGTGTCACTTTCCTAGATGTATTGGTTTATGTACAAGATGATAAAATTGAAAAAACACTATTTACAAAAGAGGCTCAACGAATAGCATCTTATATGTACCAAACTTCCATCCTAAGCCATTAATCATATGAGGAACTCACAGGAATGAGGAGAAACTGTAAAAATGATCTGGGCACTCAAACTATTTATAAGGAATTTGCTAATAGACTCCCCCTAAGAGGTCACAAACAAAGATCTCAAAATAAGTCTAAAGAGAATCAGTACAAAACCCTGCCTGGAAACTTTAGTTCCTAAAAATAAACAAATCCTAGACAGTAACTTTACCATACAGGTAAGATTAATCTTAACATACAGCAAAGAGAGTAACAAGATCCTTAACATATTCAACAAGCATTGGCATCTGATCATTAAGGACCAGATATCAGTAGAAAGTTGAGAAACAAACCAGAAGTACCCCCCACCCCTCCCCAGGGGCATAAAAAAAAAAGTCGATTTACCCCTGGAGGGGGGTGAGGGGTGGGGCAGCTGGACAATAGCGGGTTATCCCAGAGAAGGTGCATGCGGCAGCAAGTACAAAGAGAGTGCTCTCTTGGGAGATCCCCAATTTAGTTCATCTCCAAATTCCACCGCCCAAATCGTATTGTAGAGACATCAAAATTATCTATCACAAAACAACCTGATTTTGTAAGGCAGGTACCGGCGCTTTTGGTCCTGGGCTCGGCAGCCATATAGAGAAACCTACCAAACCCAGACATTTCTGGAAACTAGACATCCAAGGGAGACCTCAGAGGTGTGACTTGTGTGGATTCCTCAATGTTTTTTTACCCAGAATATCCTGCAAAGGTGAAATGTTGAATAAAAACTATATTTTTTTTCTTGCATTTCTGTCACACAAACTACAGGAATATGCTGGGTCCACAAAATTCCTACCACCCAGCATTTCCTCACCTGTCCTGATAAAAACGCTACCCCACTTGAGTGCCTGTACCTAGTGCCTGCGTCAGGAATGGATTACCCCAGGGTCAACAGTTGCCCTCATGTAAGGACTAACATTGACCACTGTGTGATTCATTTAGGACACGGACAGTAGGCCTACCCACACAAGTGAGGTACCATTTTTATCGGGAGACTTAGGGGAATGCTGGGTGGAAGGAAATTTGTGGCTCCTCTCAGGTTCCAGAATTTTCTATCACCGAAATATTGAAGTTTGCAAAGGATTCTGGATAACAGAACCTGGTGAGAGTGCTGCAAGTGACCCCATCCTGGGTTCCCCTAGGTGTCAAGTTTTCAAAAGTGCACAGTTTTGATAGGTTTTCCTAGGTACCGGCTGAGCTAGAGACAAAAATCCACAGCTGGGCACTTTCCGAAAAACATGTCCGTTTTCATTGGGAAAATGTGATGTGGCCACGTTGTGTTTTGGGGCATTTCCTGTCACTGTCATTAGGCATACCCACGCAAGTGAGGTACCATATTTATCTGGAGACGTGGGGAAATGCTGGGTGGAAGGAAGTTTGAGGCTCCTCTCAAACTCCAGAACTTTGCACCACTGAAATCTGAACAAAAAGTGTGTTTTTTGCCACATTTTCAGGTTTGCAAAGGATTCTGGGTAGCAGAACCTGGTGACAACCCCACAAGTCACCCCATCCTGGATTCCCCTAGGTGTCTAGTTTTCAAACATGCGCAGGTTTGGTAGGTTTCCCTAGGTGGCGGCTGAGCTAGGGGACAAAATCCACAGCTAGGCACTTTCCAAAAAAATGTCAGATTTCAATGTAAAAATGTGATGTGTCCATGTTGCGTTTCCTGTCGCAGGCATTAGGCCTACCCACGCAAGTGAGGTACCATTTTTATCGGGAGACTTGGGAGAACACAGAATAGCAGAATAAGTGTTATTGTCCCTTGTCTTTCTCTGCATTTTGTCCTTCCAAATGTAAGACATTGTGTAAAAAAGACATCTATTTGAGAAATTCCCTGTAATTCACATGCTAGTATGGGCGCCCCAGAATTCAGAGATGTGCAAATAACCACTGCTTTTCAACACTTTATCTTGTGCCCATTTTGGAAATACAAAGGTTTCCTTGATACCGATTTTTCACTCTTTATATTTCACCAAATGAATTGCTCTACACCCAGTATACAATCAAAACCCATTGCAAGGTGCAGCTCCTTTATTGGCTCTGGGTAGCTAGGGTTCTTGATGAACCTACAAGCCCTATATATCCCCGCAACCAGAAGAGTCCAATAGACCTAACGGTATGTTAGTTTTGGAAATATGACATCGCAGGAAAACGTTAGAGTAAAATGTGGAGAAAAATGGCTGGGTTTTTTTTCACCTCAATTTCAATATATCTTTTTATTTCAGCTGTAGTTTCCTGAAGGAAAACCTCGTAGGATGTACACAAATGACCCCTTGCTGAATTCAGAAATTAGTCTACTTTTCAGTAAGGTTTAGCTTTCCGGGACCCAGCATTGGTTTCACACCCTTTTCTGTCACTAACTGGAAGGAGGCTAAAAGCACAAAAAATAGTAAAATTGGGGTATGCCCCAGTAAAATGCCAATTTTTTAAAAAACAAATGTGGTTTTCTGATTCAAGTCTGCCTGTTCCTGAAAGCTGGGAAGATGGCGATTTTAGCACTGCAAAACCCTTTGTTGATTCTATTTTCAGGGAAAAACCACATGCTTTCTTCTGCAGCCCTTTTTTCCCACTTTCCTGAAAAAAAACAAATTTGAGCTACATTTTGGCAAATTTCTTGGTCTCCTCCAGGGGAAGCCACAAACTCTGGGTACCTTTAGAATTCCGAGGATATTGGAAAAAAAGGACGCAAATTTGGTGTGGATAGCTTATGTGGATAAAAAGTTATGAAGGCCTAAGTGTGAAGTACCCCAAATAGCCCTAAAAGGGCTCAGCACTGTTTTGGGTGGTTGGGGGGGGGGGGGGTGGGGGGGACGGCGGGGAGGCCCAGCAGCGAATGGGTTAAGCAGCACACCATAGATTGCTAAATACTTCACTACCACACTGTGACACCCTCGTTTAAACACTGGTTACACTAGATCTTAACATCTTCATACAAATGACATTCATGACATTAATCACATATAGTATGCGCCTTCATGTGACTGCCTCTCACAGAGAATTTTCAGTGTACCGTGGACATATCAATCACATTGTTAATAATACAAGCAACGCTGTAGATTACGTGGAACAGCCGGTGTATTAATTATCAGGCAGAACACATGATCCTGTAGCACACGCATTGTACAATGATACCGATGTTTTAATTTTAATTGGTTATTTTTATTTTTATTTATTTGGAACCACTCATCCCATAATGCTTTATGAAGGGCGACATGGGCCCATACTATATAAACTGAAACTGACTAGAGACGCACCAACAGGGACCAAGACCAGTTGGGTTGAAACGCGTCAGTGCAATTGTCTTGGGCAATAAATACTTTGAAGACTGAAGTTCCTGGAGTGCAGCGTACTTTTGTATCATATTGGTGATTGGGGCCTCAGTCAGACCCCCACGCTGGCACTTGCTGTGGAGAGTGCTGCTCTTTTTGACCCGAATGCAACATGGAACATCTTTCTCTAGGATGGTCCTATGTTTTACCGTTCTTCTGCGTTTTGCATACCTAACAGGTCGACTCATCCATTCTCCTAGTTGGAGCTAGTTGGAGTACACTTGAGAAATAAGCAGCCATTGTATAATGTGTTTTTCCTTATGTGTTTATTCCTACACACTTCCCGTAGATTTATCCTTACCTAATGATGTTAGATCATTTTACAGGAAGCTAATATAGCACATAAACAGTGCAGCTTGAATAACACTTTCTGTAAAAAAAATAAAAAAATAAAAAAAAATGACAAATGGAAGCTTTGGAGAGGCAAATCCGTCTGTCGACTGGAGAAGTAGGTGTGCAGGTGCAATGGTAGTGAGATATAGTTTTTAACAGTAACTGAAAAGTGATGAACCAGCGCCCTCAAGTACACTTATTTTAGATTGATTGGATTGAAGTAAATACCTGCTTATGCTTCAGGAGGATGAAGCTCGAAATGTGTATATACTGTCCAGCTTCTAGCACAATGGGAATTGAGCATGTTTCTTTAGTGAATGTGAAATTTTATATTATGGTTTGTTACAAATTTACTTTGTGCAATTTGCTCTATTGACATTAACATTTCTGTTTAATCACGTATTTAGGCGAAGCCTGTGTTATGCACATTACTTATGAATATCTTGTAGCAGACTCTAAATACACCAGCGAACAGAATTTTATATTGAACCGACACCAGGCTCACCCAGTCATTAACACTGTGTGACAGAAAGAAGTGAGTAGATGAATGATCTTTTGCTTGGATAGGTTTTTTTTAGACCTCCAAAGTAGGGAAGAGATTAGGCAAATGCACAAAGATAACGTGTCAGTTTCTTCCTGACTAAGCGGGTTTCACAGCCAATACCGCAATAAAATCTCAGTGACTGTTTGCTTTTAGTTGAGAAGGTATTATTGACATGAGCCCTTTGAACACGAGTTTTATTAAATCTGGCCTGTTAAACAGAAAGTGAAAAGAGGAGATAAATGCGCTGATTTGTGGCCAATTCTATGACCGGCTATTGTGGTACTATCTGCTCAAGCAGCTTGACACATGGTTAAAAGTATTTGTCTAAGTGGCCTTCAACTGTGCATTATTATGAGCTGTATGTATTATTTGATTTAGCTTTCGCATCAGTTGAAGAGGAAGTTATTAAAGATTCTCAGGAAGTAGCTTAGTAAATCTTGCATGCATTTTGCCGCTCTGATTTATTGAAACTAGAATAGGATGTAAAATGGTAAATCATGGGAGTCTTTCATGCAAGGAAAAGGCTATATAACTTCATTGACAGCATTGAGCTGAATAAGAAGTGCACATGACCATTGTATCCAAACTTAGTCTTAAAGCCTTTCTTTTTTGTAATTTGCGGAAAGTAATAACTGCTGATTTTACTAACATGGAGTGTTTGTCGGCACTGCGTGTGTGAGAGAAGAAATGAGGATGGGGATGAGTGTTTAGAAATTTGAGTGAGATTTTGTGTGACTGTAGCGTGTGAATGGAGATTGGGGTGAAGCACATACATATACTGAGAAAGTTAGCATTCGATGAGTGTCTTAAGTGAGTGACAGGAGTAAATGGAATAAATTAATGGGGTAAATATGGGTGTTGTGACTGACGTTGTTGGTTAGTGAACTAGTTTTTAAAACATATTTTGATTTTATTAATGCAGCGGTATGTTTTCGTTTTTGTAGTTTCAAATAATCTAAAATTGGTGTCTTCTAAACATTTGAATTTGTGCCCAGTTAGGGAGCCTATGACTTTTATTGTGAAATATTGGCCACTGTACGAACTTAGTAGTGAACATAGCAAAGTAGGTGGGATTGGCAGTCTTTTTCTGATGCGCTTTTCTAAAATTCTTTGTAAGCTGGATACTCCATTGAACATATGATGATTCACCTGAATTGCTTTGTTGGTACCCTTGACATGTGCACACCTTTTTTGACTTGCCTTTACTATATTCTGCTATTGTTTCCACAATTCTTCATGTGTACAGTGCAAGGGCGCTCTGAAGTGGCTGATTGGCATTTTACTAACTCTGTAAAAATAAACCAAATTAAACAAGCATTGACGAAGCCAATAGGTATTGTCTATAAGAGCTTTTGGCTTTGGCAATGTTTC
This sequence comes from Pleurodeles waltl, assembly GCF_031143425.1. Lineage (NCBI taxonomy): Eukaryota > Metazoa > Chordata > Amphibia > Caudata > Salamandridae > Pleurodeles > Pleurodeles waltl. The sequence goes on from NC_090440.1 coordinate 1,696,926,511, forward strand.
GTAACGATGTGGAAAAAAGTGAAAGTCAAGAAAAAGAGCTGCATATGAGAGAAAGTTATTAGAGAGAACAGAGAGACATCCGAGGCAGAAGCTAGTGAGAGAATGAGAGAGAGAGCGAGGGCCACGCAGGCTAAAAAAAGCCAGATGAGTGAGACGCATCAGACTGTAGAGAAGCAAGTGGGAAAAGAACAGCGAAATTGAGAAATATAGCAGAGGTGAGTACGGGGAAAAACAACTAGTTGGAAAAGGGTAGGACACCACAGAGTGATCAATGTGTGTGAGACTGAGAAAAGAGACAGCTAGGTGTGTGGCGAAACCGAGAATGAGAGATGAATGCTGGAAAGTTTAGAATTAAAGAAAATTAAGCAGTGAAAAAGATTGCCAGTGGAAAAGAGTAAGAGGACATTACAGAAAGACAGAAGAGATAGAGTGAGAGAGCTTGAGGAGAGAGGTAAGAAAGGGACAACAAATAGAGGGGGAAAATGATGAGCTAGAATAGGGGGAGGTGAAAGACGATCATGTGAATAAAGAGTAGGAGAGAAAATGGCAGGAGAGGAAGAGAGACAGTGGCGGCTTGAAGTAAGAGACAAAGCAGAGAAGAGAGATGTGAAAGATGAACAAGGGAGATGAAATCAGAGGAGAGATACTGACCTCATGGCTGGTCCTTTCTCTGTCTTTCAGTCTTCACAGTTTATATGGTTGAGAGCTCTGAGGCATAGCATTGTTTTAAAGAGAGGGGTTTGACATTAGAGCCCCCAGATCCGCCCCCCCCCCCAGTATGTTAGTATTTCAGGTGTCTAGTGCAGTCCCCTGCCCCCCTTACAGTCAGATGGCCCCTACCGTTTGGAGGCTCCTCTTTCACCTAGAGCCTGTGAATATCTGCGTTACAGGAGTCTGAGGGATCGCTCAGCTCATTCTGTACTGGGAAACCCATCATCTTGCCTTATGCCAATGAGCATGCATCAGCTGGTGGATCACAATTGTGACTAGGAGCATATTTGGTCAGTGGGGCATATCCCTTTTTAGATTGGTTCACCTCCGCCAAGAACACAGTGTCAAATACTGCACTCTGGAGTCTTCTCCAGGGATGTCACTGCCAGGTGGATTCCGGCTGCAATCAGACATGAGACTCCTGTATCCATTCACACTTCTGCCTCTCAAGCATTCAGTTTTGAGGACAGACCAGGCCCAAGTCTTCTTAATATCCCTGGCCTGGGGGAGGAGATTATGGTACTCTGAGTACCTGAGCCTGAGCATTTGCACTCTGATCCGGCTACCGCTTAGAGAAAACCTCCTTTCTCAGCAACAAAGGTGGGTTCTGCACCCATGCCTCCACAACCTCTGCACCTCCACGCATGAAGACTGAGTGTCAGCAGTTAAATGCATTTGAACTGCCTGCCACAGTAATAGAGGTTATTCTTGCAGGCTGACGCCCTTGGACAAAGTCCATCTATTCTGGAAGAAATTAGTTTCCTGGTATGGCGCTCGTTGTATTGACTCTCTAAAGGCCACACCTTTGGATATTTTTGTCCAGCAAGGCTTTGAAGTGGGCACAGTTAAGGAATGTAGCTAGGACTTTTCAGCCTTTCTGTATTTTTTTTTTAATCAACCGTCTCTGTTTAACCTGTTGTGATGTGTTTTATCGAAGGCCTGGCTCACATGTTTCCCTGAAGGCCTTTGTCATTCCACAATAGGATTTGAATTTATTGGTGACATCTATGTGCATACTCTTAGAGCCAGTGTATAGTTACCCACTCCAAATACTGATGCTCAAAGCAGTTTTCCTGATTGCTGTTGCCTGTGCCCGCTGTGTGAATCAACTGCAGTTGTTCTTCACACAATCACCATACACCACTTTCTTTCCAGACAAAATTGGTTTTGAGGACTCAGGGAGCCTTTTCCCCCCAATGTTGCGACATCTTTTAATGTCAGCCAGTTTTTTACTCTGCCAACGTGTTTTGTGCCACCCCACCCTTCAAAAGAGGTGGTTCGACCCTAAAAGAGCTTTTGAATTTCCGTATCAACTGCAAAAAGAACATCATATGGATGATCAGCTTTTTGTGGGAATCTCTGGTGCAAAGAAAGTGAAGCCTCTGTACAATTACCTTTTCGAGCTGGATAGACCTCTGCATCAAAATCTCTTACCCTCTGGCTGAGAAGCAAATCCCCTGAAGGCTTGCATGATTATTCCGCCAGAATCAATGGTGTGTCTGTTCCAGACACCAGGCTGGGACTCTAGTGTCAGTAGGCAAGTTCACAAAACACTACTACCGTGAGAGGTTCAATAAGAGGGCAATTTTTTCCTGCTTGATCCTGAAGACTTCCTTTTTTTAGTTCACTCCTCAGACCACCCACCTTTGAGAGGTACAGCTGTGATATCTCTTCTAAAGGTGAGGAATGTGGAGTTACAATTACCCAATAGAAGAAATAGTTTCTTACCTTAAGTAACACTCTTTCTGGTGGATACTATAGGTAACCATAGATTCATCACTGCCCTCCCTCCTCCCTGTCCCGTGGAATAGATTCCTGAATATCATAATAAGGCTGCACGTTAGATTTTGCATGCTGTAACCTATAATTTGTTGTAAGTGCTCCTCGTCTGAGTGCAGAAGGAGAAAGATTAAGGAACTGACGTCAGAGTGGCACTTATATGCAGCTCTGCTCCTTCTCTTCTTGGGTGGTGCAGTCCCTGGGAACCATACTTCGTCTCCTCTCAAGTGTGCAGGAGCATTGCTGTAAAATTCTCCTGATCCAGTCTGGCACCAGAGGATCTTCTAAAGGTGAGGAGTCTGTAGTTACATAAGAATATCTACTAGAAATATTGTGAACAAAGGCAAGTAACTTTTTCTTAAGGGTCAAATCAAATAATTTATTTTAGATGTTGAGTGAGGATCAGTGGTATTGATACAGATTCCGTTGATTAGGAAGAAAGATTATTACTGGACAGGTATTTCGAGCTGTTTCTACTTTTGATGAAAATTGATATCAGCCCAGCTCTGATGTTTGGATGCAAGCGACCTAATATTGCTTTATCTTTGTTAATACTCTATTTTTGTTACGTAACCCATGCAGACAGTCACCTCGTATGCTGCCTGTATCAACGAAGCACAAACTGGCTTCCTAGTCTGTATGCAGCAGCTGCACTACACGCGATTGTATTAATTACATCAAAGTTTCATGGCATTGTACAGAATGTGACGTTCATCCTCTCTAGCAACCTGGAACACTTGAGGCTTTTGTGACCTTGCATCCCATTCTTACTCTGAACAGTATCCTGCAAAACATGCACGTTCACAAAAACAGAATGTCCACCGCCAAAGTGTGCATAATGCTATCCATTTCTTTAGAGAGTTCTGCCTTCATTAATTCCTGCCCAAATCTAAAAATGATCTTGAACTGTTTTTATACTGCATTTCTTTACCAATTGCCAATATTGTATTTATAATGGTATTAGAATGGTTTTATGTTGCAGATGTATTAGGCAAATGTGGTATATTTCAATGGAATCTGGTCACCTGCATTATTCCACCATCTCTGTATAGAGAAGAGATCGGCAAGCATTGTTCATTAAGAATCACTGGATTCGCCATTGTGTATGTCTGTCAACTGCAAATTCCATCACATTGCAGGACGGCACTCAGAGTGCGTGCTGGTTTGATTTTGCAACTGATGATGGTTGGGTGTCGATGGGTGGTCAGGTTATTGAAGCTAGCAGGAAAAGCTCCCCTATAAAATGGTACATTCCAGCTCTTGCAAACCTCACAAGAGTAAACCAGTAATTCTCAATCAGAGCTATGAAGTATAGGAAAAAGGAAGAAAAAGTACATAGTTTAACTTGACTTCTAAACAGCAAATGAGAAGATGCTGTGGAACAATGCAGTAATAAGAGGATTGAGCTTCCTGGGTATTGGCTGACTGTCATCATTTAGGAAATCATCTTGCCCCTGAACAGGGCATCTTTATTACTCTGCTGCTGCATTCTAGAAAAGAAAGTGAAAGCATAATAGGAGCCCTAAAGTCATGACATTGAGTGGACATAGTGTAGATTACAAAGAAGTATTAATCAGGAAGAGAAACGTGAACAGACACCGTGTGACTTGAGAGATAAGACAAAGAAGAACAAGCATTAGCAATGTAATAGGTCTCGCATTTGTCGGAGTTTAGAGCTACCAGTGTTGTAAATGACAATGTCTTTTACCTATGCGTTTTGGTTTGGAATGTAGTGGATATATGCCAAGTGCCACAGCAACCCTCCCAGGCCTGTCACTGCTGGAGAGTGAATGAGAGAACACAAAAAGGCTGCTGTCTTGAGAGTGCTTTTGCCTCATTCTTACAGACTGGCTGTGATAGAATACACAGGAGTCCAGAGAGTGATGGGGAAGTGCTCTGCACCTGTGACAGCGACTGTGGGGGTATTCAAGGTGGGGGCCTCTTCAAACAGGAAGCAGTGCTATTCGAGCACTGTTTTAGACAGCCCATCCAGAAGTGGCATCTGTAAGGTCAGAGTAGCTGTGCGGGGTTGTCATAGCCATGACACCAGTGAATTCTGAGAGGAGGAGGGGATAGAATTTGCTCCACTTTTGTACCCCTTGATACCTTGCTCCTCTCACGTGGGACCCTTGTGTTAGCTTTTTTGCGCTATAGGTTTAGGAAAATGGCCGCCTCTACTATCTGAAGTCCATTGGAAGAGGCCGAGTTTACATCCAAAGGCTAGATGTTTTTAGCTATCAAGCTTGAGGCCGTGAAGAGCTTGGGTCTGAAGTCACAACTCCTTTTTTACCATTTTGGAGACAATACCTTTTTCCCATCTTCTTGCCTAGAATTAACGTATGTTCTGGTTGGTGACCATCCGTCAGTTATCAAGAGCACGTACTATTGCCTAGTGTTAAGCTCTACTCAAGTCAATTGGTTAATGCACCCACTGCAGAGGTCTTGACAGAACGAGAATGTCACAGATTACTATCCAGACATAGCTTTTTCACTTCATTTCTGCAAGGTTGTTGCAAATGCATGATAGCGATTTTATTAAGAGTGGTATCTGCTCTGTAGTGCTATGAAATGGGAAAACCTGTATTTCCTAGCGCTATGTAAAAAAAAAAAAAGGTTATTCCCAGACTGCCCCAACACACACCAGACTAAGAACCCTAGGGGAGAGGATCTGGTGTAAGGACCAGAGCTGCTGAGTTTGGAGATTGGGAACACTGCTCGAGTCTCGGCGCCGGCTCAACATCCTTTAATTCTGGGCAAATCACTTAATCTTCCCTTGCTACCAAAAATGAATGTGTTCTTGTATAATGTAACAGGTGCCCATGTAAAGCTCTGTAATACTTTTGTATCAAGTTTGCGCTATATAAAGCTGTAATAAAATAAGCGCTCCAATACCTTCATGTCAAGTTTGCGCTACATAAAACTACAAAAAAGACCCCACAGATATTATTAAGAAAATAGCAAGATGCCCAAAAACAAAGAAGATGAAGGAACAACATATAGCCGAGCAGCGCGAACCGGTGAGGCAAAAGAGAAAAATAGTGCGCCACACTAACTTACATGGCCGATCGTGCAATAATCCTTGTAACTGGGTCTGTCTTCAAGGCAGTAATAAACCAGCCTCAGGGTGGGACAAACGTAAATCATTTACCAAGGACATCAAAGGATTTTTGAAAGGCAAGCCCAGGAATAGATCTCAACATGTTGAGAAGAGCAGCGCTTGCGTGCTGTTAAGCTCGACCTAAAAATTTAGCACAAAGGAAAGGAGGAAAAAAATCTACACATTTAAATCATTCGAGATGCTTCCCACGAAGATTGTGCTTGGCTGACAGTACATTTGAAAGGGAGAGTAAAAATATCTGCTGCTGCCTATACAGTCAGTTTGAATACAACAAATAGTAATTCAAGAACTGTTGCTCAGAATTGGAAAAGGAAGTGCTGGACTACAAATTGAGCCTTGCAACTCCTCTTTGTTCAGTAATGACTTTCATTTAGAAGATGATCTTTTCTAATTCCTTGTAATGTGTCCTGTCGGTGGAAGTAATTATAGTTTCTGAGGAGCAGTGTCTTTGAAAAGCATTTTCCTCCCATCCCAGGGGGTTTTGTATTAAAGATCTACTGAGCATTTTTGCTTTTGTTATGTCCTTACTTGGCATTTCTCCCTCATCTTCTGTACTGTTATCACATATCACATTTTTCAGCGGTTGCTTGTGAAGCTGAATTGACAGTCCACATCACGAGGGAGGCGGGCTCTCCACTCATTGGTTAAAAAGAGGTCATCATTCTTGGCAGATGATTGGAGATATGAATTTTGAAGTGGTTATTTCGCCATCCGAGATTCCCACCGTACCTAATCTTCGGAATTGTTGAATGCCTTTTGGGGATGCCTGATCCTCCTACATCGTGGAAGTGCCTTGTAAAGATGTACAAGTTATCGTGAAAGATATGGTTATGGAACAAATACTTCAAAGCCTTACGTTCTGTAGCTGCTCTACGTAGGTATTTGAAATTTAGTGAGTGATCTTGCACAAATCTCTCAGATTTGTGCTCCTGAAGATTAATGTTGTCTACCTTCTTGTCTTATTTGTAATACAGTTAGCAAATTGCTGTCTGGTTTTTTTTCTTGCAACCGCCATTATAATGATTTTTGAAAGGTTGGTAGTTTGCTTGGAATTTTTGTTTGCAACCTAGAAAATTCCCAAGTACAGGTTTTTTGTCTGATGCAATAAGTCAATTAAAACATAGTTAGATAGATAGACAATGATAGACCGCTTTAAGACTGATGGGTTCTCCTGTGCTTAGTAGAGAGGGTCCATTGTCTTTCGTTTGGTGCAGTAAATGTACTTTTCTTTCTTTCACCACATGTAGAAGGAAGTTAGATGTTCATCATATGTATTCACTTGATGTGACGAAAGGTCTAAAAGGCTAAAAGCAAATTTTTCTACCTGGTGCTGGAATCTGGCGAGTCTTGTTTTAAATCTATTTACCTATGCCTTGTAAATCATAGTATCTTTGAAAGGTGCTTCGGTGCAATTGTTTTTATCCTTAGAGGAGGGCAATTGTGTGATGATGTTCTTCATATGATAACACAGTAGAACTTGGAACAAATCTCAATTTCGTTTTTTTCAGTATATGTTTTTTTTTTGCAAAAAGAGACACATAGCCTGCCAGATTTCCTCTGCAAACATCATCTATCTTTTGTGGAGTGAATGCTGTGCAAATCTGAAATCAGGAGGGCTGTTTAGGTCTGTTTGATCGGAATGCTAGGCTTAAAATAATTTTGATAAATGTCAGTTGCTTTTGTGCAACATTCATTATTCACTCTAAGAAGGGGTCTGATATGACTATGTTAAAAGGCCATCTGTATTCTAGAACAGACCAGTGCACATCACTCTAAAGTACCCTTTTTCTCTGAAACGTTTCTATGACTGAAATTTGCAAGGTACTGAAGAGGCTTCTCTGCAAACCCCCTGTTATAGGTAAACTGACTTCATGCTAGGCTAGGTAGTTGTCTCGCATTTATTTGCACAAGGTTCCGTTAAGTGGGCAATCTCTTACACTGCAGTGTTGATCTTTCAAAGACTTGGATCCATACAGTGAAGAAGATGAACAATCTAATGATGTGTTGTATACAGGTTACAGCTGTTGTGATCCTGAACTAAGAAAAGAGTCTTTGAAAGGGTTTTCATAGTATGCAGAGTTAGAATGAATTGGGTATTGCAAGAAATGAAACAACCTTCCATGGCGGGATATTGGGAGGTGAGACCTTCAAAGACTTGTAACAGGCAAAACCCCAAAGTTCGAAGATCTATAGTCACAGCCTCTCTAGTTTCCTGTATTTTCAGGAGGCAGGTGTTTGCCATTCCAGCTTGTATCATAGCCTCCGACAAATGCTGCTGGTATTGTTTGGTGCAGCTTTAATAACCTTGCCAATAATTAACTTTGGAAACAACTCTTAGATACTTGCTATTTGCTTATACTCCTATCTAATTCTGACTTTCCCCACCTGCTTGACCCTTCTTGATGAACTGAACTCTGGATTCTTTGAGGGTTTGGGTCCAGTCCTGTCGAGAGCAGAGCAGGTCTCTCAACCCACAGGCTTTCTAAAATCCCATTCCATCACTGGTCTCCTCTTCAAAGCTAAAGTTCGAAATGGCTTTAGTGGTGTTGGCATGTTGTGACTGCATGCGGAATACAATAAAGCAGTCTGAGACTTCAAGCGGATACTTTGACTATATGACCCACAAACTAGGGAGCATTGATCAGTGGGTTTAGATGAGTTGCATGTAATTGCTTAATTTTCTGCATGTTTATTACATGTCTTTCAGTAAAGCAACCAATGAAGAACTCTTTCACTTGCTTCAAAATTAGAGAATTGCTTTTTTCAGATATGCAACAATCCCATAGAACAAGATCCAAAATGTCTATTAAGAGCATTACATAATATTACAATATCTTGTTTCTTTAGTACTTACTGCTTGAGCTGTGTAGTTCCAAAGTCCCATAAGCAACCACTGCAGTGAGCGCCTGTAATGTTACGAGGGGGGGGTAGTGGGAGGTTACAGATGCACACATTCATCTCACTCACACCCATTAATTCACACATGCACTCACACACCCATTCACAACACTCACCAACAAATACAAATGGATTCATACATACAAGCATGCATGCACCAAACAAAATAAAAACATGCTTCAAGAGCAGCAGCTCCGACAGGGGAGCCTCTGAGGTCCCAGGAAGGTTGGGACTGCTGCCCCAACCTCGTCATAGAGCAGGATCGGGTCAGTGAGTCCCAATCTCGTCACAGAGTGGGATGGGGTCAGTGAGACTGCCAACCCCACCCCATTCTGTGACAAGGTGTCACTGATTGACACTCAGTCCTGGGCACTTCAAGGCTTAAAACTGAAGCACTCAGGTCTGAAGCAATCGGTAACGCACCCCCTCATCATGAGAAAGAGGGCCTCGATCCACCTGTGCCAGGCTGAAGAGGTCACACCCATTGGAGCTGTGACTTCTTTAGCCCAGTGAAGTTCAGCTCAGGCAGCCAGGAGTCTGTGCACTATGCGCATGCCCAGCTCCTGGCAGCCTGACCTGAACTGGAAGAGTGTCTGTCAGGCTGACTTTTGTTCAGCCTGACAGACACTCTTTACGTCAGGAAAAAGGTGGTGGACTTCAGAAAGAAATCTCTATTGATGGAGACTGAAATAAGATGACGCTTTTTAGCTGTCACTTCAGAGCTCCTGAGAATTGTCTCTCAGAGGCATCTCCAGCTCTGCTTTGATCTCTAGAAGTGCCAGTAGAAGCTGCGGAATTCTGCAAGGGGAAAACTACAGGATTTTGCTACTAGTAGGCATACATTGTGTTTCATACCCCAATGATGCTTTCTGTCAAGTGCCCTCCAGGTTCATACTCAATTGCAGATGAGGGCTTGTTTGCACTGTAAGATAGCACGTATTTTAAGTTGGGTTGGTGCTCTATTCCCACCCCCAGCCTTCTTGAGGTTCCTACAGGTATGTAAAACATTGATTTATAAATAAGACTGTGGGAATTTCAGACTCTTAGCATTGTCTTCCTTATGGGTCTGAATTATGATTTGCCAAAGGCAACAATGGCATCTTTCAACTTCTTGCAACCACTGGTTTGGTTGTTGCTTTGATGCAGAAGGTGGGACTGTAATTATGCAGTTGACCTCGAAAGCCATGGTTGCACGCCATAATTCTTGCACGTTATCCTTTCCAAGGCTCTTCAGCATGCTCTTATTTTGTTCTGGAGGAGCTGGGGAATAACAAGAGGTCATCCGCTTGTGTGGTGTGTCCCATTACATTATTAAATTTACTTAGACATACATTTACAGTCATCACATTTACAGTCACTTAAATTTATATAGACTCACTTACCTAGCATCCCATTTTATTGTCATACGCTGCATTTTTATCCTTCCATAATCCATGTAATTGTACATCGACTTTTGCACAAAGACAATGTTGAATTTAAGCACAGGTTTGAGGTTCAAGTAAGGGTTAGGAAAATATTTCAGTTAAGGTTTAAGGACAAAATCATTGTTAGTCTTAGAGATAGGGTTGATTTGGTAGTATTGTATAGTTTAGGCTTACGGTAAAGAGTTGGAGTAAGGGTATAGCTATGATTAGTTTAACTATTAAATTTATGGATTTGGTAAATAATGTTGATGTTTGGACAGTGTAAAGACACAACACTGTCAGTTCACTTGCATGACTGTAAAAGCATTGTTTGTTAGGCTTTGCCTGCACGCTGTGCGCGCAAAGTCTTTTGTTAATTAAAAAAAAGAAAATCTTAAAGGGGCTTAGAACCCACCCCTCACTTCTCTGAACTGACCATTGCCTTATTACATATTCGCTCTAATATACCAGCTTCTGATTGTACAGCATGTTGTCTGCTTTGACTTTCTGCTCTGCTTTGCCGTCCATTACCTTGTGTGGATTCTTCACGAATTGCAGATTCTGGTCACTGCCATTGGCTACTGTCCAGTGTCCTTCCGCTAGCTACCCGTCGTTTGCAGGTACTTTTTTTTTCTTTTGTGGGGTGAAAGGGAACTTCGTACGTTTTTTTTGCTGAAGCTGGGAACTTCTCGACTCCCATCTGACTGGACACATGACAACTTGAGCCACCGCGATCGTACTTGTGTGTTTACCAGCTCGAGACCTTCTAACTAGGGTGCATGTGTCCAGAACCTTGACTCTTTTGGTGTGGGGATGGAAAAGGTTAGCTGTAGTCTTCTTTCATTGTTTGGATAAGACGCTCTTCCCCTCTCGATTGCAGTTCAAGACTACGTCTTCCTCGCACTCTAAACACACTCCATTCTGCTCACCCTACCGTCAGCCTGCATTCACACACCACTTACAAACCTCTGAACATGCATTCAAACACCACTAACAAAGACTGCTCGCCCTGCATTCACACACCTCGCACCTCACACCACGCACTCCCACATCTCTCGCCCCACCCACCATGCACACTCACACAACTTCTCAGGCTACACTACAAGAAGAAATGTTTATGGTTTACCCTTTATTCAGACAAAGCTCATCCTGCACAGACAGGGCTCGCGTTACACTCGTGAAGACAGGCTTCCGTTCTCTTTCAGATGGTTGGGTCTCTTTCTGTTCACTTTCATGGTGAAGTGAAAGTGTGCGTTGATAATTTGCCATTTCATACCAAACTGAATTACCGGTTCTTTTCTCCTTTAATATATATGTAGGGACCAGATAACAAAAGTTCTCCTGCACAATCACCTGGGGGTACGTGGATCTGTTAGTTTTAAGGAATAGGTTTTAAAGCTGCAGGAGCTGCTCCTATGCACGAACGAGTGCAGAAGATCACACCAGGTGTCAGCTGGGCGATGTGATTGAAGCAGATGAACCGGCCCGACAAAGCATAAAGCATGACTGAAAATTCTGCCTACTCGGCACAAGAGAGCCTTTTGGAACTACGGGGCGATCAGTTTGTACACAAGACCTTCAAGCACGACTGAAAAGTAGAGATGACTAATAAAATGCAAAATAACAGAGGCAAGTGTCATTTGCCTAGGGTCACACCATGCGGGCAAGTAAGGATTTACAACACATGATTTCTGGAGCCACAATGACCAACTTACTCACTCGGTTCCTTTCTTCACCAAATATCTTTTCATGTGATCAACATCCAACCAAACATTAATGCTTTTGATAGGGCGTGACCTACAGTTAATGCAAAGCTTCCAGCAGCTTATTCTAACCCACTGGGCTAACCATGTGTAATCTGAGATATTTCGTTGTTGTATTTTTTCCTGGAACAGCTGCAGCATTAATTTTCAAAAAAGTATTTTCCATTACTATACATGTAATTATGCTGTTGGTATGATATGATGCTATTTACAGTTTTAGTGGCGAAATGTGGTAAATAAAACACAATATTATTATGTAGATAAATGGTGTAGCATCTGTGCTGTATAATGGATTGCATCAAATATTGGATGTGAATTTGTTATAATTGCCAGAACATCCGGAAAAATAGGGCAGAAAAAGCTATTTAGCTAACTATCCGGCTAAATAATGCTCCGTCTGCTTTATTTAACAGGAAATCCAGACAAACCGCGTATTGCATCTTTGGTATTAAACACAAAAGGTGCAGCTAGTTTTGAATCTATACTGTTGAAGGGGACATTTGGGGAAAAAGCTGAGCCACCTGCGCTATTTCACAGTGTAGAGAATGTGCTTCTTAACAGCACCTCCGGACGAGTAAGGCACAAGACTGTTCTGTTCAATATGACCTTGAGATAAATAGCTCCAATATTATTACTGACTCCGAATGGCAGGATAGGTCTACTTTAGAAATGGGGAACCAGGTTTGAGTCTTTGCGTTCTCTCAAAATCCTGTGATTCTGGGCAAATCACTTAATCTCGTGATGCCTACCAAAAATGAATGTGTAATATAACTAGTGTTTATGTAAAGTGCTCAAGTACCTTCGGGACCAGTACAAAAAATGGGATTGAGACCACCTTGCTGAAGTGATTCCTGCTGCGGGGCAGTGAGCAGTGCACTGCCCTTACAGCTCACAAGTATACCTCTTTCGAGTCAGAACAGTTCTTCACTCCCTTATCTTCTGTGTTCAGAGAGGTATTCCCACAGTTTATGGAGGTATCTTTGCTTTGATGCTAGGATGCCTGCTTTGTGTCTGCCCCACGCCTCATTTGTTAGTGACCTTGCTTTTGACATCCTGTTCCTGAGTAGGGACCCACACTTTATTAACGTCATCATTCCTGAGTCTTTACTGTTTAGAGCCACTGTAATTAGTTGGAACTCTTTTTTCTTTTCTTTTTTTTCTTGAGGAAGTGTAGAATTTATGTATGTATTTGTTTCTTGGACTGATAAGGCAACCATACTGCGAAGAGGCTCTCTCCTCTTACTCGCCATTGTCAATGCCTCTCATACTCGTGCATCTTCCCAGAAGCTGTCAAGACAGGCTACATTATCCCATTCCTAAAAAACCTACACTAGATATGACCACCTTGCCAACTACTGACCCATCACTCCCATTCATTGGCACAGTAATTGAAAAAGCAGTATATTTCCAACTCCAATAATCACATTAATGATAAATCTCCTGCTTCACTACTAGTCTGGCTTCAGATCATGCTCCAATACCTCAGACGCTGCCTGCACATCATCCAGGCTTGGATGACTTGTGACGAAAGCTCAACCACCTAATTTGCCAAGAACAATTAACAACAGACAGTACAAACCTAGCCCCAGTTCCTTGACGACTTCTAACCCATCTTTCAATGACAAGAAAACTTGTGTCACCGTAGATATCACACTCACCCTCAAGGAACACAATGCCTAAAAAATGAAACACCGTCTGGTACCAGGACTCTCTTGTACAGAAAAGGAAATATTTTCTTCCAGAAGAGACTTCAGAACTGCTGTTCAAGCTCTTGTACTCTTGCATCTGGATGCATGTTATGCCCTGTTCATGACCTTCCAGACTCCACACTGGCAATCCTTAAAGACATCTTACATGCCGAAGCACATTTCATCCAAGGCCTGAAGTGATATGATCATATCACCCCCACCCTGATGGGATACCACTGGCTTTCTTTACCGGCCCGCACACTCTTCAAAAGCAGCTGTATCATTTACAAAATCATCACAACCGGCACTCCTGCCTAGCTTGCAGAAAAGCCCAACAGCTCCGGTGGTTTTTGCACTCAAGCCACCTTCAGAATGCTGGCTAGGAAGTGTTTATTAATTTTAAGAAAACAGGTGTTTCCATCTATGCACCCAGGATCTGGAATAATTTGCCTGTATCCGTGAAGAACACCCAGTCACTGCTCCTGTTCACTAAAGAGTTAAAGGCGCGTCTCTTTACCTAGATACTGCTTCTATCACTTTTTGACCATATGCTTGTCTTTTACAATGCACAGGGCTTAGCTACCTTTTGGCTTGTCTTACGCTTTAGGAATAACATAAACATATATTACTTAATCAAGGGATATTATTAATTGAAATATTTGTTGTATGAATAGGTTTTGAGATTCTTTTAGGAGCTCATCAAATATTATGAATGTTGCAGATGAACAGGGAGGACGTTCCAAAGTGCTTGAGCCGCTCCTAAATAGATATTTCATTTTTTTAACGGCTCTTAGATTTAAGTTTGAGCATGGGCTTTTATTGCAGGATCTGATGTACTCAGGTTGGTGAAAATGGACTACTTTATAAACGAGGCAGTCCAATTATAATAATATTCTGATAGAAATAGGAAATCAGTACAGATCTCCAAGGGCTGTTATAGTTTGTTTTCATTTTCTAGTACTTGTTAAAAGTATCTGAATAGAGGATTGTGTTTAACTTCCACAAGAAGAGATTTCCTGTAGTCAGTAGACGTTACAGCGACTGACTGTACCACATTTCAAAAGTCACTAGATTAGAGGAGCAATTTAATTTTATCACTGTATGGAATTGGCTCTGACTTTCTTGGCTGTGAGTTCAGTTTGTGGTATCATAGACACATAAGGGTTAATCCACATGCCTTGAGGTATCACTGATTTGCCCAAAGGTGCACCAAAACAATTGCAGTGAGATATGATTAGGCAGTCATTGTAGGGTTTGATAGCCATTGGGCAAAGAGTTAGAACAAACTCAGTTTTTTCTGTATTTATTATGAGCAGGTCTGGGGACATCCGACTTGAATATCAACACAGTCTTTGGAGCACTTACGTTTTTAGTGAAGGAATTCTTTAGGTACAACTGTCGTCTGAACCCTGATGAATAGAAACACTCCTCAAGCATGATCCTCAGGGGTTCTCTCTGTGCCAGTACAGATCCCTGGGAACATCACATAGCCAGGACATTATCTGAGGTGAAGCACACTAGTTTGATTAGTTGTTTGTGGTTATGCAGGTCCAACCAACCAACTTAGTACCAGGCCATAGATGCCCATTTAAGGCTCTAGAATTCTGATTAGCTTGTAATCAGTGACAGTTTCAAACTCTGCTTTCGGACCCCGAAGAATCAGAAGGCAGGTGACATTTTCATCTAGTATGTACTGTATGTCATCTAGAGAATTTTAAGGGTAGCATATTTGGTGCTACATTCTCTTTGGAACTCTGATTCAGACTTGTCCAGGAGCTCATTTTGGTAACTATATTTTGCTCAGTTGTACCGCTATCCATTTCTTCTTCGCTTTTTCAACCATGGCAGGTTGGTGAGTGGGTGGTAGTTAGATATGTTATTTGGGTTGTCATTAGGTTTCTCTCAGAATTGGGGTGATTTGACCAGTTTTGAGAGCATCAGGTAAGACACCTTCTTTAAAGGAGTCGTTAATCAGTTGGCACCATAGAGAGGGAAGAGGTTGATTTAAACTTCTGTTTGATAATGTGAGCTAGAATGACGTCATCCTAATAAATGTTTGTCTATAATTTGTTGATGATACTCTTAACATTATCCTCTGAAGTAGCAGAAAATGTATTTGATGTCTTTATAGTATAGATGGTAAGGATGACTCCTATAGAGTGTGTTCTGAGTCCGATTTCCTTCTATAGATTATTATCTTATTTAATAAGGTAAGCTATTTTTTGTGTGACTAGAGGAATGGTTATTGGGAATTTGTGTAGTATTAGATTTAACCTGTTTAAATACCTACTCTGGTCGATTTAAGGAGCTATTGATTTTGAACGAAATTAAGAGATGAAAGTCACTGAAGTTTTGCATTTTCTTAAAGATTGTGTGGCAAGTGGTTGCAGTAATTTGTGATATCTCTGGAGCCTTTATTATTTCTCAGTCTTTCTACTCTTGTGAAAAAAGGTTGCCACTAAACCAGGGATTGCGTTTGTTTAAGGCATTTTTACATTTCTGACTGGGAAAGTATTTTCAATCAAAACATCTGGGGTGTCTGTTTACCTCTTGAGTGTATGAGGTGTTTACCTCTATGGTTGGAGGTCCACAAAAAAGAGGTACACAAAAAGTGATAGGTGGAATACTTCAGTTAGTCTCAGCCACTGGTACTTACTCTGGAACATATCCCAGATCATCATTCTTTTGTCCAGTATGCAACTTCATACACGAATTAGCCTTATGCAAATTAGCCTTGATCATGCTCTAATTGGGACAGTCCATTACAAGACCAGTTTTGGGCTATTTGGGCTAGTCGGTGTACATTGAATCTGATGGCACAGTGAGCACAGGCTGGGTTTCAGGAACTTGTACCCAGTCTTGTTCATTGACTTGTCTAAAAGTTCAATTCAATCCATATTTCAGCTGAGATTTAGAGTTGAAGTAATATGGATAAGCATCAAGGGAACAATAAAGTGATCAGAACAGTTCACTTTAATGATGATAGCATAATCATGAATGACGGGTTTGAAGACCTTACGTTCAATTTGTATAGGGGAGATAGTTTGGCCATTAGTTTGTGAGTTCTAGATGGAGAATGTCGCATGATACATAGGTAGAGAAGGAGCTGTTTGGGACAGCATTGACTTTGGGTACAGCAGATTGGGAAGTTTTGAAAGTGACTCATGTAACAGCTTTTTTTGTTGACAAGATGCCCAAAACAGTGGCCAGCTGAACAAAGAAGGTTGAAGGATCCACAGTAATCTGAAGTGGCATATGATTCTTTGCACTGGTGTGTTATAGCCAGTTCCGCAGCATCCATGTACGGGGTTTCCACGAGGCAGTCTGTGATGAGCTAATGTTCTCCATCCTCCTCCTTTCATGATTGGAGATTACTACTGGTCTTTGAAATGATGTAAAGTACTATGTTTCAGGGATACTCTAGATATTCTTGATGGTATGGGGTTGGTTTTGAATCGCTCATTGTCTTGATCTTTGTAGATGTTCTTCGTGATCTGGGGCATTGAGAGAGACACTTTACTGGGTGAGACTGAAGAAATGCTGTTGATAGTTAGGGCTGGGATCCTCTTAAAGCTTTTCATGGGTTTGTTCTGCTGTTGACACTCTTGAGGTTTGGGATGGGGAGTTTGTATTTATCCAGATTTGAGAATCTTCTACCCAAAGTACTTTACCATTTTGTATGTCCAGTCTGGAGCCAATGTTATCACGTTGCTGGTTACAAGGAAGAAATAAAAAAACACACAATGGCGGCAAAAAGGTTCGTTCACATTTAATAATGCTGTTGCAAAAGAACACCATTCCTATTTCACGACACTCTGAGCTGAACTAAAGTTGTCATTCTGTGCTTTGTCAACCACCACCTAAGTGGTGATTCTTTTTTTTATTAACTTAATTAAGTTAAAAATATCAGATAAACTCTCCTCTCGCATATGATAGTAGTAAATGCTTATAGTGTAGGGGGAATTTGATTCTAATTTGCTACCAGATAGAGATGTGCTTCAGTGCAAATCAGTTTCTGTAGACAATACATGAGAAATGTTAAAATCATTAAATATCTTCACCTCTTAGTGAGATACATGCCAGTCAGCAGTGCTTAACAATTGTGAGAAAGTAACTATTTTACTTTGGGCTCTGATTCAGACTCTAAAAAAATCCTTTGACCCCCACTCTTGTAACAATGGTAAATCCATTTTAACAACTTCATTTGTTTTAAATAGTACAACACAACACATAATTGCTTTTTGCATGACCTGGTATTTTTAAAGCATTCCACAATATTGTTAATGATGAACTAGACTGTGCATAGTTGCAAATAGCCAATTATGAATTGGTATTCCACAAATCTGTTGCGGTGATTAGGGGAGGGTTTTGGTTTTATAAGAATAGATTATAAAGACTTTAAAAACAATAACCTAGGAAGCAAAAGAACGCAAGGGTCTGTGGTGAGGCCCCGAGTTCAGGAAGGCACATCATGCAGTAGTCACAAAAAGGCAGAATCTAATTATACACATAGCAAAGTCATGCAGTTGGTGTGCCACTGTCCTTAATAGTTTTGAAGTATGTTGTGACCTCTTCCACTTGACTAAACAAGGAGACTCCTGCCAGACTACTCTCAAGTGGGCTGGATAGAGAACACTGGGTTGAGCTCCCAACTTCAAAACCTCTTTCCTCGGAGTTTAAAAATAATTTTCATCACAATTGTATAAATGACAAAACAAATTCAGTTTCGTGCTATCGGAACTAGTTTGTCCCAGTCAAAGATCCTTACCTTATCAAGCATCTCTGAATTCTCCCAATAATCCATTTGTCTTCAACATTGACTACTGTAGCTAGAACACAACTTGAAAAACTAGTGAGGGTCACTGATTTCCTGCTGTGTGGCCTGGGAATATTCTGAAGAACTTGTTCTCTTCTTTAAAAATCGGCAGTTGCCTCTACCACAGTGATTCAAGTAGATATGCCTTACAGTCTAGACCGTCATTTTGGCCACAATGCCAACCCTGTTTTTTGTACACTCTCTCTTTAACACCCCATATAGACAGGTTATCAGTGTGACTGCACTGCCAGCAAAGGCACCATTTGTTCTAGAGTCTTCAGGACCTTCACTTAACAGGGCACCAGCTGTCCCCCCCACCATGGTTGAGTTCATTGCCTCCACTCTTTCAGGGAGGGGAGTCCACTTTATCACCAAGTTCCTTGACCTCTGGAGCTACTGTCTAAAACCACACCTTTCCAGCGAAACTGCTTGTAGATCAATTGTTTTATATATATTTTTTTGTTACTCAAGGTTGTCAAGGCTAATCCTACTTGAGTTCAAGACATTTCTGAAAGCATATTCAGTTTTGTGGGATTGTCCATCTGGTTTCAGACACTTGAGAGAACTGGGAGCAGCATCATTCAAGGGGAGTGATGGAACTGCATCATCATTGATAGGAAGTGACTAAAGCACTCAACAATGGTGAGCTTAGTCTTTCCAGTCCAATGCTATTAGACAAGTTTTTTTAGTTGTATATCCTCCATCACTCTTTTTTCTTGTATAGTATTGGTGAAGTATTAGGAGTTTCTGTAGCCACAAAGTGGTTTCTTCTTTTCTTAAAAAACAGCAACACATTCAGTTCATACTCCATGATTTATGTGGTTCCTCAGTGGTCGTATTTATTGCCCCTACATAACTCATATATTCATTCACTACATAACCTCGTCAGTCTTGACTTAAAATATCACAGCTATCTCAAATCTATTCAGATTATTGTTGCTAAGACACAGTCTGCAAGATCATTGTTATATTCAGTTATCTTTGGAAAGATACAATACTGGAGAATAGTATATTTTATAGATTCACATGCTTGAATCGCCCCTGTCATCATGGTGGGGGGAGTCCCACGGTAACAGTTCTAAAAGCTGTGTTAGAACCTTAGCTTTAAACTTCAATGTAAAAAAACAATACCAGTCTTAACCTGTTCACTTTCTTTTAGCACACAAACTTCAACCAATCAGAGTTCAGACCCATAAGCACTCATCTTTTGCAGAGCCACCATACCTCAGATTTCTTACTGCACATTGTGTGTTATGGATTCTTCCTGAGCTCTGCTCAGTCAGTGTTCCACTGCTAAACTTTTGACCTGCAGCTCTTTTGTTCATCCTTAAATCTTAAAGGAACATCTGAGGAACAGTCTGGGAGTGTATTTCACTGTTTTTGACGGAATGTATGAGGCTAAGAAAAGGCTGTTCAGGCCTTGTAAGACCTGTGCAAAATCCAGGCTGTATTCTGAGGTCCCCCACAAAGAATGCTTACATTGTCTTTTTCCACAACATAAGCCTAAAGACTGAAAATACTGCTGTACTCTTTCTGCTAAAACCCTTAAAGATCGGTAGGGTAGAATGCTCATATGACTGTAGAGGAAAAATACACACTGATTCAGATTCTGAGGGTGAGGAGAGGGTCCATTCCTCCTCAGTGTTAAAAAGGCTGGGGGTTCTTCAGCCTCTGACAAGGACTCTAAAAAGTCCAGTTCTTGCAGTACAGAGACCAGTACTGAGAGGAAAAGAAGCAAGGAGCTGGCTGGTCCTTCCGCCTCTCAAGAAAAATCTTGCTCACCAACACTGTCTGTTCAGGATTCTCCATTCAAAGATCCCTCTATAAAGACAATTCATCAATCAATGAGGATTGTACCATCGACGGTGGTCTTGTCTCTGAAAATCTCCTAGACTGTGTTGGTGGCAACCGCTACTACGTCGACGACTTCCTCAGCGTCGTTGACAAAGACTCTGAAGACAACAGCGTTGTCGACCAGACCATCTCTGACGGCAAAGATAACCATGAGGACGGCGGCACCCACCAATGCTTCGTGGAAGCAGCCTGCTGCCGTCTCCATGTCATTGATGACCCCGTTGACGACCATCCCGTCTACGATGGGAAAAGACTCTTTCTACATTTCTGGCAAGGGCATGATCTCTACTTTGCCTCAGGATATTAAAAAAATTTCAGCCCTGCCTCCAGCAAATTTACTACGGTTCAGGAGCCTGGGGATGAAGATCATTTTTGCCATGCCTGTAGCCCCTCCCAGTTGAATGTTAAGTGCCAGGAGACAGAGGATAAGGAGGCAGAACATTCAACTTACCTTATGGGCAAGTATTCCTTCTCTGACAAAGGTCATCAATCCCCGCAGGAATATGATACATTTCAAGAACACTAGCCATACGATGAGCAGGAGGAAGATTCTCACCCGGGTCAAGAGCCAGCTGTCGCAATCACTCTTACGCTAGTCACCGGCTTGTGCATGATGTTAAAGGATTACTACAAGAGATTTCCAGAGGCTAACACTCAACAGCCTCCCTCTAGAAATGAATCACTAGAAACTTCCCAGCAGAGCACACCCAGGCCACAAAGGGGAAAAAAACTGTGCCACTCCCTATCACTGTTTGAGATATTTTTCAAGACAGTGATGGGGACCAACAGAGGGAGAGACCCAGTTGGATCTGAGTGACCATCCTGAGTGGGATGATTATGTGACACCAATGCAGCATCTCCTACTTGGCTTGTTGCAGACTCTCTGCCAGCAGACATTGGTGTAGTTTTCATGACTTACTCGAAAGAACGCACAAGCTCTTTGACCGTCTTCTGCCAGCTAAATAGACGAAATGCGCCCTCTGTGATTTTAAGGCAGGAGCGCAATGAACACCTCAGGATATACCTATTGTTGATTTCATATGGCAAGAAGTATTAAGGTTAATGAAAACCCCAGCATCAGTGACAGCATTTGTCCCAAAGCTGGATAAGAAGTGCAAAGCACAGGACAATTCACCCGCATTCCGCATTGGTCAACCTAGACCGGATTTGGTCATTATGCAAGCTGTTCAGAGACAAGCAAAGAACCCTTCCTCGCCGTGCACAGTGCCTCAGGACAAGGAGGGCTGCAGGCTCGATAATATTGGAAAGCGGTTATTTGCCGTGGGGGCTACTTCAATGCGAGCCTCCAGTGCTCTGGCCATTCTTGGGAGATACGACAGTCAGATGTGGTCTGATGTTTCCTCTGTACTGGATTATCTCCCAGAGGACAAAATGAAGGAATCACTGGAAATATTGATAGAAGGTGAGAAGGCCGCACCTGAAATCGTTGCTGTGTCTATGGATATTTTGTCCACAGCTTAAAAGCAGATTGGGGGAGCAGTAGTGTTGTGACGCCAGGAATGGCTGAAAGCAACAACTTTTTGTCAAGAAATACAGGCCAAAATTCTAGACATGCCGTTTGATGGTGAGAACCTGTTTGAAAAGCATGTTGGTGAAGCTCTGCAGTCCATAAAGGCAGGTACCGGCACTGCAAGATCTTTGGCCACCCTGCAGTAGAGGTGTTTCCAGCCCTTTCAGGGCAGAGGTAGAGGTCAATTTAATACCCGACCACAATGCCAGCAAAGGTTTCAACCTTGCACACCGCAAGGTTTTCGACCACAATATTCTGTGCAGTCCTACAGACCAACAACAGTGTCTTCGTATTCCAGACAGCCAGTGCGACGACATTCCTTATCAGGAGGCAAGTCACAAGATACTAGCAGGAGGCAATGATGTGAAGCAGGCTCCTCCCACCTCAGTCCCACATCAGTTTGGTAACCTTATCTCCAAATTCTTAGGTCACTGGAAGCTCATATCTTCCGACAGATGGGTGTTCGACATAATCCAACACGGTCACACCCTGGAGTTTGTCCAAAAGCTTCCTATTCTACCTCCACGCAAAGAATCTCATCATCATCTAGCCATCTTGAAGAAAGACATTTGAGTGCTTCTTTCAAAGAACGCAATGCAGGAGGTGCCCTACAATCAACACAATCACAGCTTCTACTCTAACTTCTTCCTCATCAAGAAGAAGTCAGGAAAATGGAGACAGTTGATGGACCTGAGGCTCTTAAACAAGTTCAACAAAGAGCAACCCTTCAGGGTGCTATCTCTTCAGGAGATTTTGTAGCTGGTGGACACCGGAGACTTCCCTAGATCTACTGGATGCATATTTCCATATTCCAATAGATTCCAAGCACCAAAGGTTTCTCATGTTTGAGGTGGCATGGTGCCATTATCAGTTTAAGGTGCTCCTTTTCTGGTTAAGATTGGCTTCAAGTGTATTTACGAAATGCATTGCGCTGGTGGCAGCTTTTCTCAGACGTTCAGGTCACCAGGTCTTTCTGTACAGGGACGATAGTCGATAAAGGGTGCCACCTTCCATTCAGCACAAAGGTAGATGCAGGCTTGTCTACAGCTGTTCCAATACTTAGGCCTCAAACTCAACAAGGAAAAGTCCTCACTCATCCCTAACAGAAGGTAGGTGTTTCTAGAAGCAATCCTGGACACAAAACTGTCCAAAGCCTTTACAAGCAATCGCACAATCCCTCTCTTCAAAAGAGTTCATTTCAATAATAACTTACAGATCCATGTTTGAGATTGTCATTCTGCTTCCCATTCATTCCAGATTGCCGCCTTCGCATGCGGCCTCTTCAGAAACAATTCAATGCACAGTGGACTCAGTGCCGAGGATCTTTCGAAGGCAGGATCTCAGTCACTCCAGAGATTGTTAGCAATGTCTTGGTGGGCTATCAGGGACAATGTTGTTCAGGGACTCTTGTTTCTTCCATTGAGACCACAGAGGGTGATGACAACAGACGCTTCCCTAGAAGGCTTGAGATCCATGCTGTAGGACTTAGAGGTTCACATGAAGTGGTCCAGTCAAGAAGCATTGTCTCACATAATCCTCCTAGAGCTGAAGGCTGTTTTTCTAGGACTTCAGGCCTTTCTGCCCAGGATTCGCAACTCTGCAATGTTGATGAGAACAGACAATACTACCATAATGTTTTGTCTCACTGAGCAAGGAGGGACAAAATTGCAGGTTCTGTCAGATCAAGCACTAGAAATTTGGGAATGGCTGTTAAACAATAACATTTCGTTCAAAATAAAGCATGTCTCAGGGGTGCAGAACGAACGGGCAGATTTCTTCAGCAGAACAGACAAGCAATGCCACGAGTAGGAGATCAACCAGAGTCCTTTGTGAAAGGTTTGCCAGTCTTGGATTTATCTAACCCTTGACCTTTTCGCCACTGCTCTCAGCAAAACATGCAACTTTTTTCACCAGCAGATACCCTTGACCAGGATCTTGGGGTAACACCTTCCACTTCTCTTGAATAGGAATGTTTGCCCTATGCATTCCACCTGTTCTCACTCATTGCAAAGATCTTCCAAAAGATAAAAAGGGAACCTTACCGTCCCATTCCCATTGCTCTGGTGTGGCCAAGACAATATTGGTTCACCTAGGTGCTCCACTTGTCAGATTGCTTGCACATCCAGTTCCCGTCGAAGGAGAATCTACTGTCAATCACCAATGGACAAGGGTTTAATCCATAAATTCAATCTCTCAACTTGTCGGCCTGGCTCCTTACCATGCTGAATTTGGGTATTTAGGCCTCTCTGGCCGATGTGTTGACATTTTTCATAAAGCCCGTGCTCCTTCTACAAACAAATGCTACTCTGCACAGTGGAAAAGGTTTTGCTCATGGTGTGCTTCTCAGTCTTACCAGCCTTTCTCATTGACACCAGATTAGATTCTCCCTTATCTCCTGCATCTCGCCAAATCGGGTCCTAAGCATGGTGCATGGTGCATCTAGCTACCATTTCCAGATTCCGGAGGTGTTCTGGTCAGTTATCCTTGTGGTCCAATAGACTGGTGGAGAATTTTATGAAAGGTTTGTTCTGAGCTTACCCTTTGGTTTAGCCTCCTCCTTTTCTTTGGCAGCTAAACACAGTCTTGTCTCAATTTAAGAGACCCCCTTTTGAACTCATTCACATGTCTGAATTGAAGGTTGTCTCTTGGAAAGTGGCTTTTCTTCTGGCGATCGCATCTGCCAGGCGCATACGTGAAATTCAGGCTTTCACAATTAGAGACTTACCTACAGTTTCAAGTGAACAGTCATGCTGCACAGTAATCCATCATTCATTCCAAAAGTACTGATAGCTTTTCATCTCAATGAGTCCATCATTTTGCCTACTTTCTTCCCTAATCCGCCCTTACCTGCAGAAATGGCCTTACTTTCTATGGATGTTAAATGCTGTTTGAAGTTCTACTTACAAAGAAACAAAGCCTTCCCAAAGTCAAGTCAGCTGCTCATTTTCTTCTCAGCCCCAAGATCTGTCAAGTATTGTCAAGGGCTAGCATTGCTCTTTGGGTCTCAGCAACTATAGCTTATTGTTATGAAAAGTCAGGGCGCCTGCTAAAGTGAAGGCTTATTTGATCTGGAAGGTTGCAGCGTCTTCAGCACTGTTTGCAGGGGTGTCACTACCAACACCAACATCTGCAGGGCGGCGACGTGGGTTAATACCCACACATTCACAAAGCACTACTGCTTTTGGACAGGCTACACTACGACACCTTTTTTCATAAGGTATGCTGCTTTTTAGGTTGAGCCTAAGCAGCTCACATGCGCTCTCTCTCAACATGCTGTAATCTACTTCTGTGAGCTTTCACCACTCCCATCACTTTAATTTGTTCCTTGGCCTGCCTTTCAAAATTCCTTTGGCTTGTTAGGTAAATGCTTTAGGTTTGTCCCGCCTTGAGGCTGTTTTGTTCACACCCCAGAGACTGAAACTGTTACCTGGATTATTCCACGATCGGCAATATACCTTGGTTTTGGTGCACTACTTTTTTCTTTTGCCTCCCCGCTTGTGATATGTTGGTTCTTCCTCTGGCATCTCGTTGTTTTTTTGTGGTGTCTGCGCCCAACAAAGGCAGCAAGCTGAAGAAGGCTTTTTTATTTATATAGCGGAAGATTGGAGCACTTTACATGAGCACTAGTTCAATTTGCAGCCCCATTCCTAATTTTTTCCCAAGTTTAGCAGTTGAAAAATATACAAACTGGTACCTTTTAAATAGGAAAAACACAAGAGAAACCCTCAATGTGGCTTACCCTGGCACAGTGGGAGAGCTGATACTACAATATTCATTGCACTCAGGAAACCCGCCCCATAATGCTTTGTGAGGCATTCCTTTTACACAACTCAGCTTGCGGTAGTCCTAGGAGAATGGGACCACGACCAAAACATTCAGCGTGGCATGCAGTTTCTGTCCAGCTCATCTTCTGGGTCCCAACACTAGGTTGAAAGGGGGTGGTTGTAGAGGGTAAAATCCTAACCTCTCCCGCCATTCAATGTCTTTTTAAGCTCTCTCGTGGCTGAAGCTTTTGCTTTACAGCTGGGAGTTGTTTGTGTTCTAAGTGCCTTGTTTGTAATAATAATCTAGCAGGCTTGCTAGACCTGAAAATGTGTAATGCACTATGACCTCTAGGGGCTGAATACATGGTAACACTGCAATGGTCTCTGTTCTCTTTTCATGTTGTAATGCTTTTTAGGAGCTGGCTATATGGTTACATGACCATGTTTCTTCCAAATGCTATTTTTATTGTGGTGCCCTCTAGGGGATGTTCTGACCATCACAGTCTAACGCCAAGTGTATAAAGGAATGCACAAACACATTTTATTTCTGATAAAGTTTTAATGTGCTGCATGGCTAAATACAAGGTCCCAAAGGCGAGACCTATTGGCTATGCCAATGCTTGTTTATTTCAGGTCATGTCTGCTAATATTTTTGATGCTTTTCTCAAATGTTTCAATTGTTATTGCTGGCTGTGGTGCTGCTGCTTCAATGCTTCTTTAGTTTCAGTGTGATTGGTTTTACTTTTCTTATTTAAGGGCACTCATGGTGGGATAGTTCGCCCAACCCATCGTCCTAAGAAGATTGATACAGCTAGCTTGTTTACTTCAAGTGTGTGAATCTATAAAAAGATACAATACTGGAGAAAAAACAAGTTACTTACTTGTATAATGTGGTTCTCCACTATTAATATCTTTTATAGATTCACATGCAACCCTCCCACCTCCATGTTCAGGCTCACCATTTCAGGCCTCTTATGCTTGTATTACACTTGTGCTCGAAATCTGAGGTACGGTGGCTCAATTTATTATCATGATTTACTGATGCACTCTATTATTCTTTGCACTGCAAGCACTGCTTTCTTAGAAGACTCGCCTTCTGTTTTGTGTGCTATATCCAATCTCCAAGCTGTGCCTCGTTGAGATCTTGGATGCCTGTTATCTCCATCTATCTGGACTGTGCTTCCTTTTATTATCAGCCTTGTGTGGTCTGCCTCCTTGCAGATGTTATTAGCAGCCTTTACAGTACCGCTTGCTTACGTCCGTTAGCTTGTGCTTTGCAGTACTCATTCTATACCTCTTTTATTCTCGCCTCCTCTGTCAGCTCTGCTATCTCATCTCATTTATCTAATCACGGTCTAGCCTGCATCTCTCTTAACAGATGGGTTTTCGATTTCATACCTGTTCTTCACAGTACGGCAAGATCTACTGGCTTCCTTGCCTTATTCGGTTCAGGCTGCCCCTCCTAGATCTCTGTATGTCCCACTTCTGCACACCTTGCCTTTTTAACCTCAGCCTTGTGAGTTTTGCATCCTAAAATCCCAGTTTGCCAAGTCGTATGAGCTTTGCTTCTTTACAGCCCTATTATTCACAGTCAACGTGTTCTGTATCTCTATTACCCTGTATTCACTGGGTCACACACATCAGTTTATGTGTATTTCTGTGATATATAGCCCTGCTTTCATACGTTCTTTGCAATCCTAGATCTTGCATCCCCATTTCCTCTGTCCTGTCTGCTTTGTTTCCATCTGTTTCTGCTTTGACCAGTAACTGCTATCTCCTGCCTGTAAGCTATGCTTTCTTGCATAATGTTTACATTCACCCTGTCAACTATTCTTCTTTGCATTGCTTGAACTGTAGATCGATCAACTTTTTAATGTCTCACCCTGCAACCTGTTTTGCAATAGCTCCCTGTTAATGCCAGTGTTTTGTTTGGTTTCCTTATCTCCTTGCTATTGTATACGAGCTCTTCTTCCTTACAGCTCTCCTGCTCTCAGACCGGTGTGCTTTGCTTACTCCATATCCAGGCTATCTCTCGCTCTGTAAGCTTTACTTATTCATCTCCTCTTTACAGTGGTTATAAGAGGTCTGCTCACATACATCCCTCTTGTCCCACTCAGGGAGGTACTGCGTCCTTATTTCCCTGCTGTGACCTCTTCTCCCTCACATCCGTTGTCCCACCCCCTGCTTCCTTGCCTATATCATCCAAAACTCTGCTTTCACACCCCCTTACTTCCCCTGCTATCCTGTTCTCTGCAGTTCTTTCCCTATCCTCGGCCTCCTTACCTCCCCGCTCACCCTGCTCTGTTACCCCATCTTTTTTTGTCAGGTGCTCCTCCTTTCCCTCCGATCTCGTGTGAGCTAAACTTCCCTCCCTGCTATACCCAGGCATGTGAGCTCCGCTTCAGTGTAACCAGTCCCGTGATCTTTGCTTCCCTACCTGTTGGCTCCAACTCTGTGATATTTTCATAACCTCTGTCGGCTGTCCTGTGAGCTCTGCCTCCTTTCCTTTGTTATCCTCATCCCCGTGAGCTTGGCTGGCCTATCTGCATTACTTCCAACACAGCAAGCTTGGCTTCCTTACTGCCTGCAAGCCTTGGCTTGCTACCTCGGTTATTCACATGCCTGCAAGCTGTGCTCCCTTGCCCCTGTGATGTCCGTGCTGTGTGGGGTTACCCGCTCAGCCTCTGCGTCTCTAGGCGTGCAGGCTGTGCTTCTCCGCTCCAGGTACTCCCGGTCCCGCTAGCCCCAGATGTGGACTCCGCTTCTTTACTTCTTATTCCGACACCCTGCTCTCCCCAGCCCCCCAAGCCCTACTTGTATAACTCTCAGCCATAGGAGCTCTGCTTCTCCGCTCCCTTCTATCCCAGCAATGCAAGCTCTGCTTCCTTGCCTCGGTTATCCCCAGTCCGGTGAGCTCGGCTTCCTCAGCTCTCTTACACCGGCTCTGCTTTCTTACATCCTTTCTGTCCACTGCTACGCGAGCTCTGCTTCCGCACCGCCAGCGACATCATTTCTTAGTTCTGCTGCCCCCAGTTGGTTTCCTTGCCACCCATTGCCCCCTGTCCTGCTGGTGTTGGTCCACCCCGTTACCCCCGCGCACTCAGCCTTTCCTTGCTTGTCGGATGCCGCCGGTCCGTGCGCGCTTATTCCTCACCTCGGCTATCCCCGGCTCCGCGAGCTGTGCCTCATTGGAGCCCTGCTCGCCTCGCCCCGGGAGCACCGCTCCTCTTCCTTCTATCCTAGTCTGAGCTCTTCCGCTTCATCGAGCTCGTGTGATTCAGCTTGCTTGCCCCCTACTATTCCCTCCATGATCTGTGCTCGCTGCCCCTGTTAGCCCCAGCCCAGCAAGTTCAGTATTGTTGCCCCGTCTGTCCCAGCCCTGCGCGATCGGTTTCCTTGACACTGTTGTATTCGCCCGTGATCTCTGCTTCCTTACAGCCCCGCTTTTCCCACCACCTTGAGCACTGCTTCCTTGCACGCGTGCTAATGTCCAGTCCTATGAGCTCTACGTAGATACCGCCGTCATCTACGCTTTTA
The DNA here is from genome assembly GCF_031143425.1 of Pleurodeles waltl. NCBI lineage: Eukaryota > Metazoa > Chordata > Amphibia > Caudata > Salamandridae > Pleurodeles > Pleurodeles waltl. The sequence continues at coordinate 1,696,955,373 of NC_090440.1, forward strand.
TGGGCGCTGCTTCTTTATAGCCACAAGCTCTGCATCCTCGCTCCCCTGCCCCCCTCAGTTCCGCTAGCTCCTTCCTGGGCGCCGTTATCCCGAACTCCGCGTTCTTACCACCGTACGATGCTGCGAACTAAATTTCCCTACCTCAGTTATCACTAGCCCCGTAAACTCGGCTTCTTTACCTGCCTGCTAACCCCAGCTGTGCGATCTGTTTTCTGCAGCCCTGCAAGCTCTGGTTTCCCAACTCCGTAGCCCCAGCCCTGTGAGCTCCGCTGCCTCTCCTCCTAAACCATGCGAGCTGTGCTGATGCGTGCTCCTGCATCCTAATCTGCCTCAGTCCTCTTCCCATTGCAGTCGCCACACGCGCGCGCACGCACGGGCAGGCGCGCTCGGTGCTATTTTTAGCTGCATCCTCCTGGGGCTGTTCTTCTCTCAGCCGCCGCACCATATTGTTATTAAACGTATAAAATTTGGGAAGCGTTTCTCTTCCCTTCTGTTCTTCGGTAGACAGGTTTACCCCGCCCTATGTACGGGTTGGAGCTTTTCCACTCGTTTCGTATGCCCAAATATTCTCTGGGTTCTGCAGATTTATGTGTGCGGGTGTTCTTCCAGAAACATGATGTTCTTTTAAAGGCGCCTCCACCCTGTGATCCAGGTTTATTTGCATGCAGTTCTGACTTTTTTTGCAGCGACGGTGCCGCTGCCTTTCCTCTGTGCGCCAAGTGCCTGCCTTCCTGCAGCGTGCCATTGACTGTTTCTGACTGGTAATGGATTTCTGTTGCTGTTCTCACAGTTGGTTCACTTGTGTATTTATTTGTTTATCTGACTTTCTGCTGTTTTTTTCTCCGCAGATGGGCTTTCGGGGCGAGACCAACCAGTAGAACTGCTGAACCCAGCTCGAGGAACCCACATGCCCAGCGCCGGTAAGGAATCTGAGCAGTCGAAGATCGTTTTTTTTGTGCACGTATTTAAGTCTAGATTCAGGAATGGGGATGAGTTACTCACTACACAACTCTGCAGCTTTCTTATTCGTCCAGCATTGAGTGACAACCACGCATAGGTCTGTCAGTGTGTTTTAGGAGTGGTCTGCCTCTCTCCGATTTACTTTCTTGGTACCGAGCCAACAACAGCTCTGCCAATGCACCTTCCGTGCCTTGCTCCCTCCAAGTGACATAGCATTACGACCCACCCACAGCTCCGATAGTGTATCACTCTCACCCCACTGCACGCCTACCCTTACTTTTCTGACAGTGGTATTCCTTATGCAGCGTTGCTTATGCACTAGATTGCTGCTTGCTGTTTCCTCTACAGTGGCTACCAAAGAACCTCTACGAGTGCACCTCGATCCAGGTCTGCAACAACCCTTTCCCCTCCAGTTCAGGGACCGATGCACCGTAATCATGACGTACTTTGCAACTCTCTCGATATTTATGGGGCAAGAGCCACGTACAGTCCTGCCTTTCCACATCACCCCTTCTTTACATTTCTAACTTTATTACAGTTCTGATTACCATACTGTTCTTCGAGTGCACCTCAATCTTCTTTGAAGCACCCCTTTCTCTCTCTTCCCCTTCTGAGGCCCCCATACTCCCCTGAAAATGTATATCAGACCTGAGCTATAGCAATCTCCCCTTTAAGTACCTTCACCTTACAACTCAGCCACTACACCTGAATCTATAGGGCCCCCCATGCATTTGATTTAGATTGATTGCCTTGTTTAAAAAAGCACTGGCGTTGCCCATAGGTCTCACCTATGCAAGAGCTATTGGCTTTGCCAGTGTCTTTTATCCAAGTTGTTCACCAACGTGGCTGCTGAAACTGTGGCATTGGAACACATTGGAGTAGATTGGAGTGGTGCAGAGTAGACTAGAGTGGTCTAGATTGCAGTGGCACAGTACAATACAGTGACGTAGAGTACAGTGGTACAAAGTAGAGTGCAGTTGCAGAATAGAGTGCAGTGGTGTGAAGTGGAGTCCTACAGAGTGCAGTGGTGCAGAGTAGAATTATGTTGAGTGTAGTGACGTAGAGTGCTGTAGCAATATGTGCAGTGGTGTAGAGTAGAGTCCGATATCAAAGACTGAAGTGTTGCAGAGTAGAATGGTGTAGAGCAGACTGGAGTAGAGCACAGTAGTGCAGAGTAGGATAGGGTGGCATAGAGTGCAATTGTGTAGAGTACAGTAGCGTAAAGTGCAGAGGGGTACAGAAGGGTGTTGCATAGTTTAGTGGCATAGAGTGCAGTGTAAATTGACATAGAGTGTATTATTTTTTAGTAGAGTGGTTTAGAGTAGCGTGCAGTGGCATAGAGTGGTGCAGAGTAGTGTGGCATAGAGTGTAGTCTGTAGAGTGGAGTGGTGTAGAGTGCAGTGGTATAGAGTGAATTGTTTCAGGGTAGAGTAGAGTGAAGTGGAGTGGTGCAGGGTAGAGTGCAGTGGCATAGAATACAGTGATGCAGAGTAGATTAGAGTGCCGTGGCATAGAGTGGGGTGGTACAGAGTAGAGTGTAGTGACGTTGAGTGGTGTGGTACAGATTAGAGTGTACTGGCATAGAGGACAGTGGCAGAGTGCATTGTTGCAGAGTACTGTGGCATAGAGTACAGTGGTGCAAATTAGAGTGGAGTGGCATAGAGTGGAGTGGTTCAAAGTAGAGTGTAAGGGCCTAGACTGGAGTCATGAAGAGTGCAGGGTGGTGTAGAGTAGAGATACGTGGAGTGAAGCTGAGTAGAGTGCAGTGACACAGAATGGAGTGGTGCAGAGTAGAGTGCTGTGGTGTGGAGTGGCATAAATTGGTGTATGCATGGTGTGGTAGTGCACTGTCATTACAGACAACACATTTTCAATTGAAATGACCATTGCATTTGCACAGAAATACAGTTTTACTGATAAAAGCATACAGCACACAAACAATGCGTGAAAATGTCACCACCTAGTGTTATGATTTGCTTTGATCGTATTAACATATTTGTTTCCACCACACTTCAGAATTACAAAAAATGTGCTTTCCTAATTCTGATATATTCTGAAATGTTTGCACAGTTCTTTACAGACATTTAAACTTTGTGTGCTAGAAAAAAAGCCTTTCAGGGCAAGAGTGTCACATAAATCCTCTCGCTTTGAAGACAGTTGGAAAAAAGTAAACACCAAGTTCCCTCTGAAGACATACCCTGACATTTGACCTCTGTCTTTGAATGCACAACAAAAGTCACTAGATAAGAACAATATTTAAAGGACTGTTTACAAAAAGGGAGATCTCTGAAGGATACAGTAAATAAGAAATACTCTTCATGAGGGACAAACTCAAGCTGGACAGCCTAAAACAAATCAAGCCAGCAAATTGAAAGCAATCAAATGTACATTACAAACTACAAAGCCAGTGTTAAGCAGTGGGCAGGCGGAATGCATTCCCAGGGAATCTTTCCAAATGTCCCCAGGATATCTTTAGCAAACCAGACCGCTTCACTGTATGGTAGGCTTCAACCTAAAAATGGCAACACATTTTCAGTATGTTCACCTACGATAGACAGAGGTGTCATTGAATGCTGGCCGTTTTTAACCTGCAGATGCTGTTAAAAGAATTTATGCTGTGCATTTTGTTTATCTAAGGAATATATAATTGCCCAGTTATCTAGATATCAGTGTCTATGTTATTTGAGGTGTTTATCTGTACTCCACATATGAGTTGGCTCTTGTCTACAAGATCTGAAGAACCTCCCCAGATAGCCTTAGAGAGAGGCAGTAGTTTTCAATTGTACCTGTCAACTCTGCTTGGTGAACTCAGGAAGTTGTAGCTACTCTTTTGAGAGTAGGGTTGTGTGCATAAATTTAAATGTGCGGGGGTATTGGTGCCAGTGAAAATTTATTTTGCGTGTCTTAAAAGTATTTTAAAACAGAGTAATGAAGTGTTGATGTTGTCCTAAATTCAACACGGAGAAATGTTGCTCTTATTGTAGCAGGAAGAACACATTTCATTGCAACTGTATCAATAATAACAAGCCCTGGAATACATGGTCTACAGAGCCTTACAGTGAGAAGTGTCGAGTCCTGGCATATGATGTATATAATTCCTATCCACAAGCAATAGCAAATGCTGGCATACAGCAGGGCTCTAGAACAACGCTGCCTCCTCGTTGGAGAATCCCTGAGACCAAGCTTCAGGCTGTGCTTACTTCACTGCTTGATGCCTAGCTTCAAGCTTTGCTTACGTTACTGATTATATGATAACGATCATATATAGTACATTTTTCTGAGAAGGTGCTGTGAAATATCCCAGTATAGAATATGAAATAGGAGACGTTGTGAAGGGGATTAAGGTAAGTCGAGATATGCACTTCGATTAAATCCTGATACTGGGTATGAAGTTGTGACATGTACTCTATATTAGGATACCTCTTTTCATTATTTATTTTGCTATAGATTTCGGTGGTGTTTTTCACTGTCTTCCTAACTTTCATTATCAATGTTTATGAAGGTGTCCTAGAAAAAATACACAAATATTCGAATTTTCTAGTATTTACAAAACATATTTTAATTGTAGTAAATGTTACATGTGTTTGAAGAAGGATGATTGAAGGCTATTTTGGGATCTTGTTGCATTTACCCTATTCAGTGTGTGCACGAAACGTACAGTGCACAGTCTTCGTGTCCTTCATGGTTCTATCTCAGTCAGTAAAACTGCGGCCTCGCATGCATTCTCTCTCTCAGATGCCCACTGCATCTCTCGCTATCCCTGTCATGTACTCTCTGTGGTTTACTGGATTGTTAATGATGCATGATTTGTGTTAAAAGTTGAAGATCTTTCAACGAAACCATCTTAAATATTGTAACGCGTAGAAGTGGTAATTTTGCCCACGAGATGAAGATTGTGAATTTTTAAACATCTAAGTTGAGCCAAATTAATTAGCATCACCGCAGTCTTAAACACATGAAACTTGATTGTTTCACCTTGCTCAAAAATGATATTTCCAATTTTTGATTGGCTACGTGGATGCATTGCTACTGTTGTCAATATTGAGAGCTTCCAAGTTAAACCCTTATCACTCGTGATGCTTTCATTAAGCCTTGACTTTTTTTGCGCTTTTAAACTTCACATTGTTTGCTTGAATAAAACAAAGCAATACGTGCAAAGAAATAATGATCCTATCCACACTGATTAGAGCTCCAAAAAGACCTACGCAAAGCTCTCAGCGTCAGTTTGTGGGAGATCCTGGAGAGTCTACTTCATATACATGAGGTGGTGGAAATATAATCAAACAACGGTATAGCAGTAAGCCTCTTCCAGTTGCTCTCCCTGTCCCTTTTCATCCTACTGTTGTCGGGCTAACTATGGTTTACTTTCAGCTTCACATTATTTCCCTTGCAGAGTATTTGTGACTATACACATTATAATGTTATCCTGAGGTGTGATGCACAACTGTGCTTCTCGATTATTGCTAGTGTCCTAAGAAAAGACAGACGAAGCACATTGTCCTCAGCTCACTGCCCCTCTTCCTTTGTTCACCCTCAACCAGGCATCATAGAGCTCCTCTGGTCTCTCGTAGTATCTGAAGATGGATATTTTTTCTTCAGGTGTGACTTAGGGCTGTATTGGTTAAACTATAGCTGCTTTGGCAACCACATTAAAAACCTTTTTTTTTTTTTAAAGTTGAAAGGCCTCCTCTGTTTTAAAGTCTCTGGAGCAAAATCTGAAAATAATCTTTGTTGTGTAAATCCATAACCCGGTATTGTGGTGTTTAACTACGAATCTCTGAGTGAGTATATAGCCTTGATTCTGCGGCCTCTATCCACCTAAATAGGTCCATTTTCCCTTTCTATTCTCCATAATAGAAATGTTATGCATGAAGCTATCATTCCCTTCTTTGCCTCTGTCAACCCCCAAACCCAAAGCTGGATATTTTGGGTTGCGTTTCCTTAAAGTTCTTCCCTAAAAGTACATGATTTTTAGGCCGATTATAGCAGGGCGCAAGCACTGCTTTTCCGGCATGTTGGTATGTATCTGAGCTTTTGGCCACACCCACTGCACACCCATCACTATCATTCGTTCATGGGCTTGCTTCTCAAAAATCATTTTTTTTTTCAGGGTAACTGCTTTACGTTTGTCCCTCCTTAGGGCGTTTTTGTTACCGCTTTAGCCATCGACCCTGTTACATGGCTAATTGCACTTTTGCCGATAACTTTGACTGTGAGCGAACTTCTTTTTCCTTTTGTCTCTCTCTTCGCGCTCACGGCAGCGCTTTGAATCGGCTCGCTTATGTAAACTTTAAAAAAATATATTTTCAGTTTGTGTGGCAAGAAAAGTCCAGTTAGGAATTTACAACACTAATTGCTCTACTTTGAGCAAATGCGAGACCCATTGCATTACAAATGCTTGTTTTCTATCTTAGCATCTCCAAAAGTATTTTTCGGGCTTTTCATATTTAAGTTTGTGATGAGACCCCTTTTGGTGGGCCAAGAGGCAACCCGAGGCTTCTCGGCCCCAGGTGTAGTGGCTGGGTTCCATTGTCTCTGATTTTTCGGGGGGGTCCATCCTACTGTGGCATTACAAACTGGGACCTGTTCAGATCTTTCAGCACGTCGCTATCACTGTGATTGAGGATGGTCAGTGACCGTCTTCTCTGGGAGATCATTTGGGGTGTCCATCAACTCAGTTGCCCAGCAGCACAATAATTAATTGTCCAACCTAGTGCTTACTTTTATTTATTTATTTTTTATAAAAAGAAAGTACACACACAAAAATGAAATACTGCACATTTTGTAGAGGTATAGGACCACTGTGTCCAGGGTTCAGAGTCCCCTTATCTCCCCTTATCTCACCTTCTCTAACTAGATGTAAAATAGGCAGGTTTCAGGCACAATGCTCTTCCTCTTGATGCGCTCAGGATTACATTCTTAGTCTCAGTATGTAAATCTCACCAATGTAAATTCTTTTCTCGGACAGGTCGCATTGTAGTCCACAGCATGTGCCTGGTATCTCCTCCCTCCTCCAGAAGGAAGATGCACCGGCTGAGAATGCATCAGTACTCCTATCCCGTTCGTATAAACAGCAGTTGCGGAGGCTGCTGTCCGGAATCTGGCTGATGGGCATGCTCTGGTCATTTAGATGGAGGCAGAAGTCATGGGGCTGCCGAAGGAACGTCAGAGGACACCAGTGCACCAGGTCTTGTCAGTCTTCATAGCAGGACAGTCCGTCTTAACCACACATCAGTACTTACAAAGACACAGCCACTTTGTGCACAAACTTTCAGGGTCACAGTAATGTAGTCCTGTCTGCCACACTTCATCAGTACCACAGAACAACCCACTTGCAGTGTCACAGAGGCTCATTCCGCTCTGGCATTTTTGGCAGTTGCAGGGTATAGCTGGTTTAGGCAAAACAATTGATGTGCAGATCTGCGAGCATGTCAATTGCACTCTTGCGCATCTCTGAGCAAACGGACCCTCTGTTCCTTGGTCAACATCAACTGCCTCTGCTTGCCTCGATAGTAAGCATCTGATGCAAGGTGGGTACACTCCTTTCCTTTTCTTCTCAGTAAGTCAGCCTCCAGGCATTCCCAGGCCCTTCAGGACGGGGAGACCTCTCCTCCTTCCAGGTCAGACTCCAGGTGATGTCCCCTCACCAATGTGAGGCTGGCTGTAAGGCAGACATCATCTCTGTTTGCTCAGCAGTCCTCTGTCCTTGGTCAAAGTAAACTTAGAACTGGAACAAGTGGGTCAGCAGCTCACACTTTTATAATGATAAAGCAAATTGGGGTTCTGTTTTCTCTTTCTGCACTCTAAGAATCGGTTTTGGTTGTTTTTTCCTGGGTCCTTTCTAGGCTGTGTTCCAGGAAAAACCACTTTTGTGAGGCTGAATCTCCTGATGATTGTTGTCTTATTTTGAATTTGCTCCTGGGGGAAAGGAAAACCTCTGTCCAACTTATTTTCTTACTGCTAGGACAGTGGTTCCCAACCTTTTGACTTATGTGGACCCCAACTTTATCATTACTGGAACCCAGAGACCCCCACTGAATCATTATTGTAATCCTGTGACCTCCACACCCCCCTCCCCACTGAGTCATTACTGAAAGATAGGGACCTAATCTGTTGATATTATTTAATTTTCTAAGTTGTCGTGGATCCCCTGAAGAGGCTTCGCGGATCCCCAGGAGTCCCCGGACCACAGGTTGGAACCACTGCACTAGGACATTGCCATTCTTCTTGGGTGTGGCTGCAGTTCGGCTACTCTTTGTTATTTTGTTATGGAGGGTCAGATCACGATGCCTCTCAGGGCACAAATTTATCACTGCAGGCCCTAGAATGGGTGCACAGATTTTATGCTGCTGCTGGATCGTCAGACACCCAAAATTGCTACTTCGTCCACCTAGGCCATCTTCAGTCCCGCGCTTGGCATTTTGCTTTGTCTGCACCTTTGTTAGTGGGCAATGCTATTAAGTCGTTGTTGCTAGCTATTGGCAGGCATTCAGTGGACTCTGATGCTTCTCATCTCTCCATTGGTGCCATTTCTCCCTTTCACATCAGTTTCTTTCTTTTGACAATCACCAACTGTGCCTCTTGTCCGTCACCTTTGGTGACCCCGGGAAGTAGGTTTGGAGGGCATGTTGTCCTTTCCTTTGCACTGTGCATACTCTGTGCCCCCAAAACAAGGCTGGAGATCCCATGTCAGCCTTAGGGGTACACACAGACCTCTGTTCTTATTATGTTGCCCCGGACTTTCCTACCTCAAAAATCAGCTGGAGCTCACCAATCTGGAGTCTGCATTGTACCTAGTCTTGGAGTTTTTGATGATTACATTTATAAAAGTCCCAGATCTCTGGAGTTTTTCCTGGAGCTTCAGAATATAGGGCATCTTGCTTCGTGGTGGACAGCTTCTTGCTCTGCTCTGGCATTTCAACTAACATTATGTTGCATTCGAGGTGTTGTAGTTTCCATTTTAACATTGTGTGTGCTGAAAAACGGAACCATTAAAAATGTGGTTGACTAATAAACCACGGCGGGCTGAAAACATCTTCCAGCTGTGAATATTGTTATTAAACTGTTTTGTTATGATGAATGTGCATCATGCTTTAGCCCCTCTCCCAAGCACATTGTGCTAACACATATCACACAAACTCCTATTACTCCAGCGTGCATAAGATGATTACCACATGAGATGTTTGCTATGTGCCCTGCTTTAGCTAATGACTTGCAAGCCATGTTGTCATTTTGTTTCCAGAATTAAAATTCTGCCAATAGATCAGACATGATTTTAATGCTCCTGAATTCTCTGCAATGTGTAATGCATTAACTGGAAGGTGAAATCATGCTTGACAACCCTCCATTTCTACAACAAAATTATTAAAACCAAAACAACCAAAGAACTTTTTCAATGACGTACCTAAACATCAAAATACGGATAGATTACTCTTGGACCAGTCTTCTTTGCTGCATACTTTCTATAACAAAGTCTCTTTTTGTTGGCCCGTTGTGCACTGAAAAAAGACACATCCCATTTTATTTTGACAGTTTAGTTTATGATAGTGTGGGTGAAATCTGTTTATCAGTTTACAGTGATAAGCGCTATTACCTTTCAGTGGGGTTTTACTGGTACGTACAAATTCCAACCTAAATAAGGAAGCCTAATCATGTCCAATGTCTGTTACTGAGCAGGGGGCTGTGAAAGCCCTGGTATAGGTATTTCCATCACCTAACTCTGCCAGCAGCCTATCTAATTGAACTCGGAGTGGGTTTTGCACCTCTGAGCAAAGGATCACCCCCTTGGAGGAGGCATAACTCGAACATGCAAGCCTGTGGCACAGGTTTCTACTGTGAAATGAAGTCATATCCTCATGTTGTGAAATGAGAACTAAGAGGTACACAGCTTTTACATTTGCAGGTATCCTTTTAGTAGTGTCCATGGATTGAGCATACCAGAGACGGATCCTGCCTTGCTCTGCCAGCACTGATGGCTGTAACACAGGGGTTATGAAATTAACACTGTATTGGTTGACCCTTTGAACCCAGAAATGGTCACGTTTTAACAGAGGCAAATTGACCACAGCAGGAACTGACAACAATTCAAGCTTAGCAGGGCTTCAGGAGTTCATAAAGACTGGACAAGGTCATAAACCATAGACCATTTTTGCCTGCCATTTTGGGTAAGCGGTCTAGCCTTTGCTGATGACAGCCCATTTAAGGTGTAATCTTGTGCGCCTGCATTAATGGCGCCGAAGGCAAGCCAGCCACACCAGTCTGCTAACTGACCACTCACAATGCCAGCCATGCTGCCAGTTATGCCCACAATTCAACCCTGTATGATATACCAGCTCACATTGAAGGGCTCAGTTACACCAGTGACCAGCTGAAACACATAGCTAAGGATTACCTTACATATGGACCTGCGCAGTCAATACCGAATGCTTCCCAGGTGAGGGCACAATCTACCAGTTTTCCATACTCACCCTTGATAGTGAATGGCAGGCTGCATTGTGGGTTTGAGTACCCAGACCCTAGTGAAACATGCCATCGAAATTCATCTTTAACAAAGCCGACGACATCATCGCCCCGCACCTACAGATCGTCATCAACTCTTCTTTTTCTTCTGCTACCTTCCCCGAATGCTGGAAACACGCCGAAGTCAACGCCCTACTAAAGAAACCTACGGCTGACCCGAGCGACCTGAAAAACTTCCGCCCCATCTCTCTTCTGCCTTTACCAGCCAAGGTAATAGAGAAGACCGTCAACAAACAGCTGACCACCTTCCTGGAAAACAACAACCTACTCGACCCTTCACAAACCGGATTCTGAACCAAACACAGCACGGAAACCGCCCTCATCTCAGTCACTGACGACATCAGAACCCTGATGGACAACGGTGAAAGAGTCGCCCTCATTCTCCTCGACCTCTCGGCTGCCTTCGACACCGTCTGTCACCGCACCCTAATCACCCGCCTCCGCTCCACCGGGATCCAAGGCCAGGCCCTGGACTGGATCGCCTCCTTCCTCTCAAACCGTTCCCAAAGAGTTTACCTCCCTCCGTTTCGCTCAGAACCCACCGAGATCATCTGCGGCGTACCTCAAGGCTCATCGCTCAGCCCGACACTCTTCAATGTCTACATGAGCCCCCTCGCCAACATCGTTCGCAAGCACGACATCATCATCACCTCCTACGCCGACGACACCCAAGTTATACTCTCCCTCACCAAGTACCCCGCCAGCGCCAAGACCAACCTACAAGAGGGTATGAAGGACGTCGCAGATTGGAGGAGGCTCAGCCGCCTAAAGCTGAACTCTGAAAAAACGGAAGTCCTCATCCTTGGCAACACCCCGTCCGCCTGGGACGACTCCTGGTGGCCCACGGCCCTCGGCACCGCACCGACCCCCACAGACCACGCCCGCAACCTCGGCTTCATCTTGGACCCTCTTCTCACCATGACCAAGCAAGTCAACGCCGTGTCCTCCGCCTGCTTCCTCACCCTCCGCATGCTGCGCAAGATCTTCCGCTGGATCCCCGCCGACACTAGAAAAACCGTGACCCACGCCCTCGTCACGAGCCGCCTGGACTACGGCAAAACCCTCTACGCCGGGACCACAGCCAAACTCCAAAATCGCCTGCAACGCATTCAAAACGCATCGGCACGCCTCATCCTCGACGTACCGCGCAACAGCCACATCTCCGCACACCTGAGACACCTGCATTGGCTCCCAGTCAGCAAAAGGATCACCTTTCGACTTCTCACCCACGCACACAAAGCCCTCCACAACAAGGGACCGGAATACCTCAACCGACGCCTCACCTTCTACGTCCCCACCCGCCTCCTCCGTTCCTCTGGTCTCGCACTCGCTGCCGTCCCTCGCATCCGCCGCTCCGCGGCGGGTGGGAGATCTTTCTCCTTCCTGGCGGCCAAGACCTGGAACTCCCTCCCCACCAGCCTCAGGACCTCTCTGCTTTCCGGAGACTCCTAAAAACCTGGCTATTCGAGCAGCAGTAACCCCCCCCCCCCCCCCTTTTCCCCTAGCGCCTTGAGACCCGCACGGGTGAGTAGCGCGCTTTATAAATGTTAATGATGTTATTTGAAATCTATTACTGTAGACCGATAATTTAGATACACTATTATGGAAACCTGGGCACCAGAGGAATCTAATTTTGACTTTGGAGTGTCCTGTTCTGCAGGTTATAAGGCTTTACTTAGTCCCAGAAAGCGTTGGAGAGGGTCGAGGGTGAGTGGCCATTATCGTAAAGTAAAATTGGCACATTTTGTAATTAGACACTTTCAGGGGAGCAGTGATTTTAGACACTGCGCTGAGAGAGGTGTCTGGCAAATTCTTTTCTTGGATCCTATTCTCATCCCCGGGCTCTTCGCCTTTTTCCGTGCAATCATTCACTGACTTGATCTCTTCCTGGCCCTTTCACTCTCTAACTTTTTATTTTGGGTGATTTTAATCTTTGGGATGAGTGCAAGCGGGCTCTGTTTTCTAAAGATTTACAGGGTTCTCTTGAAACGTTTGGATTGCAGCAGTTGGTCCCAGGACGTACACATTTGTTTTTTGTCCAGGAGGACTTGGGTTCCTTAGTGGACATCCAGCCTTTGCGCTGGTCCCACCGAGCAATGGTGTCATTCTCTGTTGATCAGTCAAATGTGATATCTCCCAGACTGTAGTCCATAGGGTGAGCCCCTCGTAGAACCTGATCTAAGCGTGCTTCTTCACCAGGGATTAATGTCTTTAAATGAGTAAAATGTTTTGATGCTAAGCTCCCCGTTAAGGACAATTGCAACTCCTTACAGTTTGGGGTTACTGAGGCTTTAGATAAAGTAATACCACTCAAGCGCCAAAATTTGTAAAAGGCCCTCTGCGCCTTAGTACTCCGAGTCTTTGCGACAGGCCAAATTACCCTGTTAAAAATGAGACCGGAAATGGTGTAGGTTTTATTCACCAGAGGACAATCCACACTTCAAGTTCAAATTAAACAGCTGCAACAAAGGGTTGCGCAGTGTGAAAGAGGAGTACTATGTGAAGGCCATTCCTGATGATTCAAATACTGTGTAAAAGATTTTTTATATCAATCGTGGACTATCTGACCCTGACTTCACTAAGCGGCTGTTACACCCTTCCAGTCCTTATGCGATAATTTGGCGGACTCGTTGTTTAATAATGTTCGGAACATCATTTCTGATATTTATCCTCCTTTAACCGCTTCTGAATCCCTCAGTCTGGTTGTGGCATGTTGGTTGAGACTCCTGCTGTCCTTACTAGTGACCTAGAAACCTTTGGAACCTTGTCCCAGGACGATTTTAAGGTGAAGGCAATGTCTATCACTTTGGGTTCTTTATTAAATTCTCTACTTCCTAAAACTTGAAAACTGTCAGCAGACTATCTGTTTCACCTACTTTTAATAATATGCAATCAGTCCTTGGAAAGGGGTCAAGTTCCAAGCTCCTATAAAAGGGCGTTAGTGATTGCAATTCTTAAAAAAGCCACACTGGATATGTTAGCCCTCAGTAACTATAGGTCCATATCACAGTTACATTTCCCAGTAAAAATTCTTGAAAGATTAATTACTAACAAAATGTCCGTTTATTTGAAACTCATCTTCTCTTAGAGGGGCCGCAGGCGAGTCTTTGGCCTGCTCCTGCACCGGATCTGCTCTAGTGCCAGCCTTCGGTGATCTGAGGATGGTGCTGGACTGTGGTCAAGCGGCAGCTCTGGTTCTACTTGAGCTATCGGCCGCCTTTGACACAGTTATTCACAAGATCCTGGTTTCACGATTGCCGGAGATTGGGGCGAGCGGTTGAGCACCTGGCTGGTTTACATCCCAGCTAGAAGATAGAACCAGAGTCACACTTCTCTCCTCCCTCTGCTCGGCGTTTAAAATAGTGAAACATGGGGCGCCTCGGGGTTGAGCCTTAAGCCCAACACTCTTTAACGTTTATCTGCGTTCTCATGCGGCTGTCATCACATCATATGGTGTTCATTTAATCAACTATGCAGATGATACTCAGTTGATTCTTACTTTGGATAACTCTTAGCCAGAGTCACAGGACATGTTTCACGACTGAGAGACACTTCTCGATTTGGTTGAGCAACAAACAATTCCTTAAAAGATAATGGTTACTAAACGGAGATCCTGTGCTGCAGTACGGGTAAGCCAGGGGCCGGGCTACCTTCTTACTTTTGGACTTGGACAAATAGTGCCAGCCCAGAAGGTCATCCGCTGTACTAACTTAGGGTTCATTTTGATAATAACCTTTCTCTTGAGGTCCATGTTAATAAGAGTGTGTTGACTTGTTTTGCTCTTCTTCACTCCCTCCAGAAAATTTTGTTTATTCCATTGTCGGCAAGAGCACTGGTGGTGCAAAAAAACACCCCTGAGCAGACTTGATTATTATAATGCTCTTTTGTTAGTGTCTCCTAACTTCTTAAGAGATTGCATCGAGTTCAAGCTGTGGCCGCTGAGGGTGCTCTGAGGGTGCCTAGGCATTCACCGTCTTCTCGAGGTCTGGCGGAGTTTCATTTTCAAAGCAACACATAAAAGGATCCTAAAGGACTGCAAAGGGAATTCAGGCGCTACTCACCTCTGCGAGATCTGCAGTCTTCCAGGTCTAATCTAATTTGTATTCCTAAATTTCATAAAATCAGGATTTATGTTTTTTTTTTTTTCCGATCTGGGCCGCTCAACTCTGGAACAGCCTCCCGCTTTCTTTAAGAGTACATCAAGATCTGCTCTTGTTTAGGAAAGCATTAAAAACTTGGCTCTTCCCTGTATGATTTTCGGTTATTAGCAGACGCTTTTGACGAGCTTTTCTGGAAGGCAAACGCCAGGATACCTTTGACGTCTCATTTGCACTTACATAAATACTTGTTTATTCATTCATTCAATAATACGTATAATTTCAAAGGATACGCACACATTGCGAAACAGTTCTTGGATTTATAATGGGGCTGTTTCCACCTCAGAACCCAGAATCCTGTAACCTTATTAGAGGTGTTTTTGCAATGAAATCTGTTTTGTGCTGATTTTTTTTTTCCAGAAAGGTGAGCTTGGAAATCATGTAGGAAAGTGAGAAAGTGAAGGGGTGGGAACATTACTCGTGATCAGTTCGTCAGCGGAGGTGAAGTGTGGGCCAGAGGCTCATTGGAGTGAGTGGAAGAGAGCATACGGGTCCGTGTAAAAGGACAAGTGTGGATTATTTGTGTGTAAAACTCTGTATTCAGCTGTTGCTCAAGGAACTTGAAAACACACAGTGGGGAAGACCATCAGCAACGGTCGCTTCAGGAGGCAGTCAGTTGTCTTGTATGGTGGGAAAATGCTCAGAAAGTACGTTCAAAACAAGAGCATTTTCTGAGTACACCATGTGACAGTATAAGGGATCCCTATAAGAGTGCTACATACATCATGAAGCTGTGCAACATCCTTCCGAGATGACTGTCACTCCACTGCACTGCTGATATATGCAAGTCCATCAGACGCAACGCCAGTACTCAGTCATGTGATCCTTCGCCAGTACTCAGTCATGTGATCCTTCACGCCTAGACCACCTTAGCTGGAATATCACACATTCTACTATTAAGTGCTGCATAGCTTAAATTTTAAATATTGTTTATTTAGGAGATAGTTTGAAATACATTGAAATGTTGTGAAGCTTGGGGAGAGTAATTCTCCTAGAATACAAATCGATGGGATACCCTTCCTCAAAATACTGATTACTAAAAGTATGCGTTTAGAGCACCCTATATTCCATAATGTTATCATCAGATGTCGTACTGAAGGTGAAAGGTGAGGTTGGAAAACACAGCTCTGCATCTCCCATGTTTTTTCTTTTTGTTAGGGGGGAATTCTCTCCTCCTCCTCTGTCCTAATACATTAAGGTTTTTTACACCTCAGGGTTCTACTTCTGTTTTGCATCAACATTGCTCCTCCCTGTCGCATGACACATTGAGGGACTAGATGTTTCATCCTTTAAAGCACTACATGGCAAGGTCTCTTTCACTGTCAAGGAGATTGCTGTCACTCAGGAGTTCTTCTTTGGCTTCAACATTAAAGCTGCACTCTACAATGTCAAGACACAAATTTTGGTAAAGGATGAAATCAGTAATCCATTGGAGTTATTAGAGCCCTCAGCTGAGGATCAGGGCCTCTTCGACACATGCTCCTATTGCCTGCAGTTTGGTCTGACAGAAGAGGTGTACTTGCACACCTCCTCCATCAGACAGTGCTACAGGCATCACGAAGCTGCGCAACATCCTTCTGCGATGACTGTCACTCTGTTTGCACAGCCACCTCATTCACCATTGTCTGTTCCGACTACTCCAGCAGCCTAGATCAAAATCCAAATAATCCACTATATCTATAGTACCCCTCGGTTCCAGGTCTCGTAGGATGGATCATGGACATAGCCAATGCACCTTCAGTGAGAAAAAGAGCTGAGAAAAAATTAAGTGCTTTAGATTCTGATATGAAATTGCTCCGGGAGAATCAATTTCCCGACTCTAGTAGCAGCTGCAGGGGCGCAGTACATTGTATAACGATGAACCTCATTAGCTCCTCCTGGAAAAAAAACGATCAAATGGAAGCTGTGGGTAAAATGTTCCAGAAATGCAAGTTCCTCCACACTCTTAGAATGCTTTTACCGTGTCCCATGGGATTCGATTGCACAACTTGCTGAGTTGATACCCCGAGAGAAGAGAGAGAACTTTCACGGTAGCCACGATGACATCAGACAATAGTACACGTCTGCTGAGAGATCGCATTGATTTCCCTCATTTGAAGTCTGTCAAGCCTTCAGCGAGACGCTGCTCATGGTCGCACTTTGCTCCACAAAACATTTGAAAGGCATTGGAGAAAAGGAGAGACTTTCACTGAGTCCAGTTAAACGGGTATGGTAAGAGAACGCACCAGTTTAGTTATACGTTGTGCTGGATGCGGCATCAACAACAGTGTCATAGAAGTTATTCTACCATTGACAAATCCAATGGGGGCAGATGAAACGAACAATCTTAAGCCTCCCCGGGAAAGCTATGACATCATCACAGCTATGCCTTTCTGTTTCCGCTAACTATCACTCTAATAGGGAAGGGTGAGCATATCCAGCAGTCTCTCCAAGCTGGAGGATAACCAAAGGTAAATGGATATTAGATATTATGCAGCTGGATACAAAATAAGATTTTCCACTTCTGCACTTCTAATTCCACCAAAATCTTTCTAAAGAATAACGGGACCAAGACTGTTCAAACACAGAGGAAGAGGGATATAAACAAATGGGTTAGAAAAAAAGTCAAGTTGTCGATTGGATCTTCCCCAGCTTTACCAAGATAACTGAGTTGAAGTCTTGGATTTGGAGGATGCATGTTTTCACATTACAGTTTGTACAAAGCACAAACAAGTCTTGGAAATTTAAGAATGTCACAAACCGCTAACAGTGCAGGTTCCTTCCATGTGGCCAGAAGTGTACTCTTCCCCATCTGCAAAGTGATGGGAGTGGTGGTGGTTAAATGTTTGGCTGCACATGGAAAATTCTCAGGGAAGTGCCTCAGGACTAAACAGCAATAGACTTTCTGCAAGACATTAGTATCAGCACAGACTAATCATCTCTTTTCCCAATGCATATTGTTCAATACTTGGGAGCGGTTGTAGACACAGAACAGAAAAGTGATTTAATTGAAGGACCGAATGTCTGTCCATTACAACTATTGTCTTATTTCCACACTTCTACTTAGTCAGAAACATGTCTTCTCTTCTGAGATTGATGGCTTTATGCATCTTCCTAATCTGGAATGTCAAGCTACACAAGGCCTCTGTAAGAATACACAAAGGCTGAATGGAACCAGATTGCAGGGTATTGGGCAATCAAATCTTGAGTGACTTTGCAGTCTCTTCAGTGGTGTTGCAACAAGGAGAACTGTTTATAAGGAGTTCATTTGCAACCGCTTCCAACATCTCAAGTCATCATAATTGATTAATCGCTGGAGATTTGAGAACGCCAGAACGCCAACCTGACAGCTCAAAGGAAGTGGTCTAAAAGAAGAAGCAATTCTAGATTTGTTTCTTGGAAGTGAAGAGTGATGTCAGAGGCTGGAGGTGGCGCTTGTTCAGTAATCTTAGACCTGGTTTTGGATTAATGTCAGATGAGATGTCTACAGAAAAGAATTCCCAAATTTCAGGAAAAAGGCGGGAAAAATTCTCCTAGGTAGGTTTGGAAATCAGAAATCCTCCAAGAATAATACATCAAGAGTGGTTGGACTTGCATAAAACAAGAGCCTACCCAGAGGAGAAGTGCTTAAGAAAATCAGGCACAGCAGTCCTGAAGGTTGACACAGGACTGTAAAACCCACAAAACTGGAGTATCAAAAGAAGGTACAGTAGAAGAAACAGGCGATGAACCAGTTGAAACAAAAACAAGCTCTTGATTGTGTTATGACGCAGTGAGTCGATAATTCAGTCGTCCTCACAATGGCCAATAATAAGAAGGAACAAGAAAGGTGTTACAGGGAATGTGGTGGCCATCTTGGATAGGTTTCTCTTTAGTACTGCAAGACGAATACTCTGCATCTTGAGTTGGGGCACTGATGCATAAAAAACTATAGAACTGGAAAAAACGTTTTAAACTATTGTTAATAATAATCTGCCTCACTCTGCTTTTGCCTTCCTGTATACTGTTCCCAGAAAACTCGCCACCATGTCCGTCTCGGCTAGGAACTGGCTGCACACAAGAGGTTGAATTGTGCCCAAGAGAAACCTCCCCCAGTAGGCTTTGCAGCAAGGGCACCCAGGAGATGCTGGTTGCACAGGTAAGTAAAGGCATGACACGTTTGGTTTCTCCTGAATATTCCTGATGCTGCTTTGCAATCGTAGTGACCCTAGACTGTGACGCAGCTCTAAGATGCGTCAAACATACAACAGAATCACACTACGGTCTGGCTCCTCATTTCCTGGGCACAACAAGTGGTCCATCTCTTCCTAAAATCTTCCCTTACAGCAATCAGTTTGGGTTCCGTCCTTTTCAGAAACACATCCACAATGTAATACCCAAACAGACAGTCTATTGTACTCTTGAGGAAGGCTCAGTTGATGTGACACAGGCTACTCAAAGACACAATCCTCATCATGGCTTTTTATATTGTGGCCTTAGCCACTCAAAGGCAGTCAAGTTCTACAGATACCTTTTTGTACTGTCCAAGTGGACAGGCGCGGCCCGTCCTTTAGGGCAGAGGGGCCACCCCCCCCCCCAACTTTTGCCCCTCATGAAGAGTGTCTGTCAGGCTGAACAAAGGTCAGCCTGACAGACACTTCATGTCCAGCTCAGGCAGCCAGGAGTGAGACATGTGCAATTTGCACAGACTCCTGGCTGCCTGAGCTGAACTTTGCTGGGCTGAGGAGGTCACAGCTCCTATGGGCGTGACCTCCTCGGCTCAGCAAATGTGCCTTGAGGCCCTCCCCTGGGTGACGAGGAAAACGTCACCCATTGACACTCGCCCTGGGCACTTCAGGTTTAAGCCCTGAAGCGCCCAGGGCGAGTGTCAATCAGTGACGCTTGTCACAGAGTGGGGTGGGGTCAGCAGTCTCACTGACCCCATCCCACTCTGTGATGAGGCTGGGACTGCTGCCTCCCCTCATTGGCTGATCTAAGGTCAGCCAATGAGGGAAGGCAGCAGTCCCAACCCTCCTGGGACCTCGAGGATGAAGGTAAGTGTGTGATGTTTTAAAATGAATGTTTGGTGCGTGCATGTTTGAATGTTATGAATGTTAATGGGTGTGCGTGTGTGAAAGAATGAGTGTGTGTGATGTTTTAAAATGAATGTTTTGTGCGTGCATGTTTGAATGGTTATGAGTGTTAATGGATGTGCGTGCTTGCATGTGTGTGTGAAAAAATGTGTGTGTGTGCGCTTCCCGCCCGCCCCCCTCCCTCCTAAATCTGTCGGACGCCACTGCAAGTGGATGCTAAGTTACAGAGTGCTGTCCTACATCTTCGCTGCTTGTGGCTCCTAGGACATTGAACTATTAGCCACAACAGAAAATGCCACATGCCAACACTTTGCCTTCTGGTTCTTAGACACTCAATTGAAGGGGGAATATCCTTTCGATAGACTGGCCAAGAGCATTTCTGTACACTTTACTGCTGATTCTCCAAGTGGAAACAGTGGTAAGCTAAGATCATTTCTAGAATTTCATACTAGACACCTCAGTGGTGGTACTCACATCTGCTTGAGCTGTCTATCCTTCCACCCATGACCATTTGCTGATGGCCATTCCTGCTCTATTAATGTAATTCATGATTCTCTGCCAGTGCTTACCATTGCCAAGCTTGAATGGCTGGCTCTTTAGTACCCAGAATAAGGGCATTCAAACCAAATAGGTGACTGCTTGTCCAACCCAGAAGTCGCTAAATGCCTTTCCCCAAAATTCCGTCACTGAAGAAAAGTTTGGCATCTTGCATCTGGGAAAGCGGAAAGCAGGCACACCCATAATCTTAGGATGAAACTATAATTTGTGGGAGGTACTGTTTTTATCTGGAGAAGTCTGGGAATTGTGAGTGCTAAGAATTTATTGTTCCTGGCAGATTCTGGGAACTTCCCCTCGCAGACATTTGAAGAAAATGTATAATTTTAACCAAAGCGTGCCATCAGGTTAGATAACTTCAAGGCCCCTGGAAGAGGGCAGGGACAGAAATATAGGGTTGGTTGTATGGACCTTCTCTTCCCCACCTTTTTGGGGGGGGAATAATATACCTGGTGTGTAATGTGCATTCTAACCCCCTGGGGTCAGTTTGGGAGTAAACACTCCGTTCTTGCACCCCCTTGCTCAGCACTAGTGGGGCCCTCTTCCTCCTCTGCGTGGTGTCTAGTCAGTAGATTGTAGCCTGTGGATCTCGGGGTCCAAGATACGCTGGAATTAGGTATTTTTTTTACCGATCTAGCAGTACTACTGTCGCTTAGACTGGTGATCGGGGCAGAATGGTTTCTCTTTCAGTCACTGTGATGTCCGTTAAGTGTGCGAGCTATCTGTCTCAATAATTGGAAAAAATGTTGGGGCACGGGGAAAACTTTTCCCTTGCGCCCTCAACAATATTTTGTTAAAAAGAAAAACTCTCTAGTGTAAACAACTGAATAATTTTCTCAATCAATACCATTGACTAAACATTCATGTCTACGGCATTACAAGGGAAATGCTTTGGATGCAAATGGTTTGTCCACAGTCTTGAAGCAGTTAACCTGCGCATAGGCTTTATCAGTTTAGATGCAGTATCGCAAAACATAATGCAAAACAGATTCTTTCTGACTTTAGACACGACATCAGATATTGAAGACTCCTCCAGCATCACTATTTTCAGCGGAAATTGGAGAGTGTTGAGAGGAGCATCTTTTATAGCTACCTAGTATCCTTCCTAGAAACCAGCTAGACCTGCTTAATCAGAGTAAGGCATTCAAGCTATACTGTCGCCATCACAAGATGGCAAGACTCATCATCATCATATATATTATATGATAACCGTGACCACTGAATAGATCCTCCTATAAGTGGGATCTTGAAGCACTTTAGAAGTGATAACGTCTAGCAATCTTTTTAAAGGCATATTTTCTAGTATGATTTTAAAAGTTGGCATTTAAATGGTAAAAAGGCTAATGTAGATATGCTTGTGATTCGTTTTTATATGACACTTTGTAAAAGGGAAGAGCACGACGTTATAAGCAGATAGTTTTTCACTCTATGGAGATGAGTAACCTAAGCACTTTAAACCATCTATATTACGAGGACATTATTTTTGCAGCCCTATTCAATCAAGGTACCTGAATATGTAAGCAATGCCAATTTTTCGAAAAACTAAAAGGTAATCATATTTCCGAGATATTTCCTTTAATGATCTTTCTTTTCTAAGTGGAGTTTGTTTTTTCTGAAGGCTTTTCCACAAAAATACAATGCCTGTGCTTTTAGTGAAGTGCCTTCATGTAGCAAAATGAAATCTGAAAATGATCCATATGCATTCAGTATTCTCTGCCTGCCTGACATTCCTCCTACCAAATATCAACAGTGCCATAATATGTCCAGGTGGACATTAAAATGCAGAGGTGGACCCCAACTCTGAAGTAGTGAATAGTGTAGATTCTCTTCGGAATCTATTGCAGGTTGTTAGGAGCTGCTTTTTCCACCTGTGCCATTTTTGAGATCCCATTTGATTTACTTTCTGTCCATCCATGAGAGCTTAACCCCTTTGCTGCCAGGCCTTTTCCCCCTCCTGTGCCAAGCCTTTTTTTGGCTATTTGGGGCAGTTCGCGCTTAGGCCCTCATAACTTTTTCTCCACATAAGCTACCCATGCCAAATTTGCCTCCTTTTTTTCCAACATCCTAGGGATTCTAGAGGTACCCAGACTTTTGGGTTCCCCTGAAGGAGACCAAGAAATTAGCCAAAATACAGCGAAAATTTAGTTTAAAAAAAGAAAATGGAAAAAAGGGCTGCAGAAGAAGGCTTGTGGTTTTTTCCCTGAGAATGGCATCAACAAAGGGTTTACGGTGCTAAAATCACCATCTTCCCAGCTTCCAGGAACAGGCAGACTTGAATCACAAAACCCTTTTTTTCAACACAATTTTGTCATTTTACTGGGACATACCCCATTTTTACTATTTGTTGTGCTTTCAGCCTCCTTCCAGTTAGTGACAGAAATGGGTGTGAAACCAATGCTGGATCCCAGAAAGCTAAACAGTTCTGAAAAGTAGACAAAATTCTGAATTCAGTAAGGGGTCATTTGTGTAGATCCTACAAGGGTTTCCTTCAGAAAATAACAGCTGAAATAAAAACATATTGAAATTGAGGTGAAAAAAACAGCCATTTTTCTCCACTTTTTACTCTAACTTTTTCCTGCAATGTCATATTTTCAAAAGCAATATACCGTAACGTCTGCTGGACTCTTCTGGTTGCGGGATATATAGGGCTTGTAGGTTCATCAAGAACTCTAGGTACCCAGAGCCAATAAAGGAGCTGCACCTTGCAACGGGTTTTCATTGTATACCGGGCACACAGCAATTCATTTGGTGAAATATAAAAAGTGAGAAATAGGTATCAAGAAAACCTTTGTATTTCCAAAATTGGCACAAGATAAGGTGTTGAGAAGCAGTGGTTATTTGCACATCTCTGAATTCCAGGGTGCCCATACTAGCATGTGAATTACAGGGCATTTCTCAAATAGATGTCTTTTTTACACACTGTCTTACATTTGGAAGGAAAAAATGTAGAGAAAGACAAGGGGCAATAACACTTGTTTTGCTATTCTGTGTTCCCCCAAGTCTCCCGATAAAAATGGTACCGATTTGCTTGGTAGGCCTAATGCTCGCGACAGGAAATGCAACACGGACACATTTTTACATTGAAATCTGATGTGTTTCTTGCAAAGTGCCTAGCTGTGGATTTTGGCCTCTAGCTCAGCCGGCACCTAGGGAAACCTACCAAACCTGCGCATTTTTGAAAACTAGACACCTAGGGGAATCCAAGATGGGGTAACTTGTGGGGCTCTCACGAGGTTCTGTTACCCAGAATCCTTTGCAAACCTCAAAATGTGGCCAAAAAAACACATTTTCCTCTCATTTCGGTGACAGAAAGTTCTGGAATCTGAGAGGAGCCACAAATTTCCTTCCACCCAGCGTTCCCCCAAGTCTCCCGATAAAAATGGTACCTCACTTGTGTGGCTAGACCTAGCGCCCGCGACAGGATATGCCCCAAAACACAACGTAGACACATCACATTTTCCCAAAGAAAGCAGACCTGTTTTTTGCAAACTGCCTAGCTGTGGATTTTGGCCTCTAGCTCAGCCGGCACCTAGGGAAACCTACCAAACCTGCACATTTTTTAAAACTAGACACCTAAGGGAATCCAAGATGGGGTGACTTGTGGGGCTCTCACCAGGTTCTGTTACCCAGAATCCTTTGCAAACCTCAAAATATGGCCAAAAAAGGACTTTTTCCTCACATTTCGGCGACTGAAAGTTGTGGAATCTGAGAGGAGCCCCAAATTTCCTTCCACCCAGCGTTCCCCCAAGTCTCCGGATAAAAATGGTACCTCATTTGTGTAGGTGGGCCAAGTGCTTGTGACAGGGAAGAGCCAAAAACATGTTGAAATTGAGGGGGAACCAAAGCGGGTCCAAAAGGGCAGTTTGAAAAAAAACATTTTTAGGCTGACAAGTGCAGCAGAATTCTTATCAGTATAGATGAGACAATGCTGGGTGGTAGGAATTTTGTGGATTCCTGCAGATTCCAGAAGGTTCCATCACAAAAATGTGGGGAAAATGTGTGATTTCCAGCAAAGTTAAAGGTTTGCAGGGCATTGTGGGTAAGAAAATGGTGCGGGTGCCTGTGAAGCACACCACCCTGGAATCACCTAGATGTTTAGTTTTCAGATGTGTCTAGGTCTTGTGGATTTTTCTACATGGCAGCGTCCCAAAGTCCATAAAGTGCAGCCCTCACCATTTCAAGTGGGACAATTTTGAGAGTTAGCCAAGCTCTCATGGTCCAAATGTAAAATGAAAACCCCAAATAATCAAATGTCCTCTTGCTTGCCGTGGGATAAGATGTTTTAGTGTGCGGGGGAGAGCTGAAAGACTGTTACCCCCTTCAGTTGGGGTGGGGGCATAACCAGGCCCATACTGGTTGGTAGCCACCACCCCACTATTATTTTTATTTTTTTTATTCCCTGGCATCTAGTAGACTTTCTGCCCACCCCCCCCCCCCGGGTGTGGATCGGGGGTAATTGCCCGATCTGCCCACTGGTGGGCAGAACAACCTTGTCCCCATTTATTTGGGGTAGGGGTATGGCCATACCCTCACCCTCTTATTTTGAAAAAAAAAATCTTCCCTGGTCTGGTGGGATTTCTCCCCCCCTTGGGGGCAGATGGGCCTTCCAGAAATAGGCCAATCTGCCCCCAAGGGGGGCAGATATGGTCAACAATAATGGGCCCCCATGGGGAGCAACCCTTGCCCAAGGGGCTGCCTCCCCAAACAAAATACACACACACCAATCCCTGGTGCCTAAGTGGTTTCTGCCCCCCCCCCCCCCCCCCCTTCCCCCCCTGGGGGCAGATCGGCCTAATAGAAATAGGCCGATCTGCCCCCAAGGGGAGGAGACATGGCCTAAAATAAATTTGCTCCCCCGGGGGAGCGACCCTTGCCTAAGGGGTCGCTCCCCTTCCGTGAAATTGGTGGGAAAAAAAATCCCCAGTGCCTAGTGGTTTCTGCCCCCCCCTTGGGGGCAGATCGGCCTAATAAAAATAGGCTGATCTGCCCCTAGGGGGTCAGAGATGGCCTAAAATAAATTTGCCCGCAGGGGAACGACCCTTTCCATTAGGGGTCGCTCCCCTTGTGTGAAATTGACGCAAAAAAATAAAGATCCCTGGTGTCTGGTGGTTTCTGCCCCCCTTGGGGGCAGATTGGCGTACAAAAATCAGCCGATCTGCCCCCAAAGGAGGCAGAAATGGCCTAAACTCAATTTGCCCCCCCCCCCAGGGGAGCAACCCTTGCCTAAGGGGTCACTCCCATCTGTAAAACAAACAAAAAAAATCCCTGGTGCCTAGTGGTTTCTGCCGATCGGCCTAATTAAAATAGGCTGATCTGCCCCCAGGGGGGCAGAAATGGCCTAAAATAAATTTGCCCCCCAGGGGAGTGATCCTTGCCTAATGGGTCACTCCCCTTGCGTGAAATTCGCTTTAGAAAAGAAAACTCCCTGGTGCCTAGTGGTTTCTGCCCCCCTTGGGGGCAGATTGGCATCATAAAAATAGGCCAATCTGCACCCAAGGGGGGCAGAAATGGCCGAAATATAATTTTTCCCCTAGGGGAGCGACCCTTGCCCAAAGGGGCCGCTCCCCTTATGCCAATTTCCATACAAAATAATATCCCTGGTGTCTAGTGGGCATTTTAGCAGCCGGAGCTAAAATGCTCTGAGAGACTTCAAAGGGAAGGCAATTCCTTTCCTTCCTTTTGAAGCCTCTCAGGCCCCCATCACATGATCGGAAGAGAAATGCTTTTGCATTTCTCTTCCGATTGCGCTGGAACCTGAGCTTCCAGCGCGATGGGAGGCGGCCTCTGTGAGGTCAGCGCACGATCGCGCGCTGACATCACGGGGGTGGGGGAGTCACAGGGGGTGTTGGGGGTGGAAGGGGAAGGGCTTCTCCTTCCATCCCTGCCTTGGTGGGGGGTGGGAGGGAACCCCACGGAGGGAGCGCCGGGCTCCAGGCCGGGGACGTAATGGTTACGTCCTTGGCACAGGAGCACTGTGCCGCAGGACGTAACCATTACGTCCGCTGCACAGAAGCGGTTAATAAAGCATCACTCT
This sequence comes from Pleurodeles waltl, assembly GCF_031143425.1. Taxonomy (NCBI): domain Eukaryota; kingdom Metazoa; phylum Chordata; class Amphibia; order Caudata; family Salamandridae; genus Pleurodeles; species Pleurodeles waltl. The sequence continues at coordinate 1,696,981,649 of NC_090440.1, forward strand.
TGCTGTCAGAAATCGAGGTGCAAGACACTCAAGTAATCAAAATCACTGAAAATTGGATACTTCATGTTTTCGCTGTTGACATTGCTTAAATGTGTTCATATCATAGGCATTCACCGTTCCTAAGGTTGACACCAGAGCAGCTGACATAAAATAACTCTTTGGAAAGGTATTCAGTCCTTGTCATTGAATGCTATGTTCAGTCTGGCCCCTGAATTCCTCCAGTATTGGCTTTTCATTTTGTACCAATCTCTTATGTAATCTGTATAAGGTAAGACAGGTGGCTTTCCACTAGAGCTCACAGTCCTTCAGTAGGAAACAATGCTGCATCTAGTGTTTGGGAAAGTCCGTTGACCTTAAAATGTACCAGAAAGGAATGTTTTTTCCCAACCTCCTACTATTCCCAAAATATGAACTGCAATTCTCTTGAATAAGAGTTTACTTGTTGGCAGATTACTTCTAGTAAAATAATTATTTGAGGATTACTTCTTTACTGCCTTAACGTTAATGATTTTTCACCAGTATAAAGATGTTTTCCTTAATCAGAAGGCCATTCTTTCCTTAAGAATTAAACATCATCTTGTTAAATTCTGTGGGCGCACCCTGTTAGTCTATTCACAATGTTATGTTACTTTAATTTGTTATGAGCACAGATCACTGCGGAAGGGGTATCTCGGCGCTCCTAGGGCGACGGGAGTCAATTCACAGCACCTTTATTTGAAGGGTTCTTTTTTAGTGGCTATCACCTTTGCACATAGGGTTAGCAATATCCTAAAAAAAAAAGAAAATATCCTAGCCATTTGTTTGTCTGAGAATCACCTAGTAATCCATTGAAGTAAAATTCTTCTTAGTACTGACCCTTCTGTTCTCACAAAGCGATGCTGGATTTTCAGGTAAACCGAAATATATCACTGCTCAAGTTTCTCAAATCTGAGGCCGAAATGTCTCTCCCTTAAAACAAAGGCTGTCCAGTATTATTTGTCATGACAAAACCATAAAGAAAATCTCAACATTTTTTGTTTGTAGGAGGGCTGGAAAAATCATTAAAATGTTACTAGACCTGCAGGTCGATTAACTTAAATACTCTATTCGCCCTAACTGTAATGTACTTGACCCGTAAACAGGTCTCAAATTATGTGATCCTAGGCAAATAGTTTACAGAGTCGCCTTTTTCCTAATTCTCACATATGATTGCACCTTAAAGTATGTGAAGTCAGCATTTCTACAGTACAAGAAAACCTATTTTGTTTGATTAAGTAGACTAAAGTTTGCTGCATGCATCGCAAGAATATAGCCCACATACCCATGAGGTCTAGCCAACATAACCTAGGACTTCTTTTAGTTTACTAACAACAGTGCCATCAGGGCAGGAGTGTTTCTCAGTTTGTTTAAATACTCAGTTGTAATAAATATATTACTAAACCATGATGTGGTAACATATTGTCATCTACACACTGTAACTTTCCAAGAAGTGTCCAAAAACCTCTCCATTAACTTGCAGCTTTACTGATAAAACTATATAGTATATTAACAGTCTGTGAAAATTGGGTTTCAGAAAACATATCCTTTGCACATCAACATGTAAAGTATTCTGATTTGTTTTCATCCTATTCAATATATTATTTTCATCACACTAATATTTTTAAAAAGGGCTTTCACAACTACTGAAATATATTTTGAAATGTTTGCACAGTTGACTTAGTCATTTAAATGTTGTGTGTTAGGAAAACCCTGACACCCTATATCCTTTTATTTTACATTCTAGGCAGCAGGTCACACAGTTCACCTTACAAAGTCTTGGAATTCTGCAGTCAGAAGAAAAATTAATTATAAGAAAAACTGACTTTTAAGCTCTGTCTGTAAACACAGAGCAAATGTGACATAAGAACAAGATTAAAGGGCATCTTTTATTGCCCCTCCACTTTTCAACTGAACAGAACACCTAATCAGTGTCAACTTTCCAGAACAGAGGAGTAAGTATTAAAAATAGCTCAACCTGATCAAATAAGATTTCCTTTTCCACATGGTTGACAATATCCAATTTATAACTCACTGGGTTGAGCCCTGTAATAATTACTTAAATAAACATTCCACAATGCACCCAATCCACAAGTGGAAAAGGGACTACAACAGCCCTTATTAGGAACATCTAGAGGTGGGCTAGACAAAAAATTAACAGTGAGAGCTGAGCCAAGGTTTTGGCAAAGATCTAAGAGCCACACATGAGCGAGCCATTTAGACAGTTGGGATTCAAATCATGCAACAAACATCATGTGAAAATATGATAGTCTTTCAAATTAAACAATGTTATTTATTTAGTATGCAGAAGCATTTCACCTTAAAATAGCAGATTATTTTTTTGTAGCACACACCATGAGGTCATGTATTGGAAGTTGGCCTCGTATGTATATGATAATGACGAAAAAGAAGGTGCAAGGATTTCACAATTTGATCAAGCGATGCAGCCAGGGTAGGTCCCAGGTTTTCTGGTTTCACATTATGCAATTCACTCTCTAGATCAGTGGTTCCCAACCTTTTGACTTCTGAGGACACCCACTTTATCATTAGTGGAACCCGGGGACCCCCACTGAATCATTATTGGAATCCGGGGACCCAAAATGAGTCATTAGTGGAATCTGGGCACCTAACCAGTTAATAATGTTTAATTTTCTATGCAGTTGCGGACGCCCTGAGGAGGCTTCGCGGACCCCCAGGGGTCCCTGGACCACATGTTGGGAACCATAGCTCTAGATGGCTAGCTCTTGCTGCCATTTTTTAACACCAAAGGTTTATGGTTTTTCTAATTCTGTGTTCATGATGGTGGAGTGTGAAAGTAAGCCTAAAGCCACATTAAAGCTTGGATTACTTTGGGCTCGAGGGTTCAAGAGGGACTCGAACTGAGTCAGAGATCAGCCTTGAGCTTTAAGTGGCTCGCCCCCTCCTAGAAACATCCCTATTGTTAGAATACCTAATCTGACTATTGCCTAAGCTCTAGCTCCAAAATAGACATCAACCTAGGCCAAGCATCTGTGCAAGTCCTGTTTGGTTAGCAGACAGTTATCTTCTCCTGGTTTACATTTCATTCAACCTTGTTTTAATTTCCCACTTAAATTTAATGGGGTATGCTTGCTGTTCGATTTGGTTTTAATGTGTTATTGTAGATGTTTATGGTGGAAGGGTGATATTTATGCTCTCCTTCTCCATGGGAATCATTCTTGATTTCCTGAAAAACACTCATGCCTTCCTACGAAACTTTAAAAATGGAATTGGGTGCATATGATTTAGAGTCTCATGTCTAGTTTGAGCTTTTAAATGAGAAGTTGTTTATGAAAGATCAGCCTGGCTACTTCAGCACTCAAGTTTTAAGTTAAGCATAGCAGTGCGCAAGCACTGCTTTTTGAACTGTTGTCATCTATTCTGTGGGCTTTAATCATGCCCACCTCACGCCCATCACTTTCATTCGTTCCTGGGCCTGCCTTTCAAAAATCCCTTGATGTCATTAGTAAATGCTTTACGGTTGTCCTGCCTCGGGGTGGTTTCTTTGCCGCCTTGCAGACTGACCCTGTTACATGGATTATTGCACGATTGCTGACATACTTCACTGTAGGTGAACTACTTTTTTTGTTTGTCTCTCCCCTTTGCGCGTGGCAGCCACGGCTCTCGCAGCGCAAACTTGATTGGCACGTGAGCACCTGTGAGCAGTTGTTCTATCGAGATAACTCCTGTGCCAATGCAATATTTCCCATTTGTAGCAGGAAATGCGTTTCACGATAGCCATTCGAGGGTTGGGGTGGGATTTTACTAACTCATATGAATTGAAGACTATGGGGGTTATTACAACTTTGGAGGAGGTGTTAATCCGTCCCAAATGTGACGTATATACCACCAGCCGTATTACGAGTTCCATAGGATATAATGGACTCGTAATACGGCTGGTGGTATATCCGTCACTTTATCGTCACTTTTGGGACGGATTAACACCTCCTCCAAAGTTGTAATAACCCCCATTGTCTTTATAGCGCATGAGGCTGACTACTTTCTAATTTCAAAAGCAATACTGGCATGACAGCATCGGTGCACACTGTTCTTTTTGGGAGATGCGGAGGAGGCTGTTTGGGGGAGGGATGTCGCCTGTTAGCACAATGAGACCCCTGAAGCCTCGTGACAGTTCCCAGCTGCAGCCGGGACTGCAAGTGTAGTCACTTGCAGTGCGAATTTCCCCACGTAGACAGAATATGCCACACACAACTGCGCAACGCAAGCAGCAGGAGAGAATATAGCTAGGAAATATAGCTTCAGAAAAGTCAGTGAAAAGTATGGCACCCCCCCATGCTGCCCATGTGTGCCATGGCAACTTCTTAGTGAAGCTCAGCCACCCGTGGCCACCCACCCTTCACCCCTGGGATAACCCATTAGAATTGTTTCCTGTTCTCTTTGCGCCGGGTCTTACCCTATTCCCTTACCCCAACCTCACAGCACTTTTCCTTATAAGGGATAAGTAACAGCAAGTCCATTAGCTGCGAAAAAAAATGTTTTTCTTTTTTGCTGCATGTCCAGTTGACACTATTGTGAATGCACAGACAAGCTTTAAGGAAGACTTAGCTGCCCCAGTGCTTAAAGGCGGACAGTAAAATTCCCGCGCAGCAAGGAGTTCCTGAACAACATCCACAATGTGCTTTTCGCCTTTTGCTGGGAACCACTGCTTGCTACTGTTTTTTGTTTTGAGACTTGTTGGAAGTGATCGCTACTATAGAAATTGCTGTGTATCGTCTTGGCTGATAGAATGAAAATGACACTTTTGTCTGCCTTTTGCCATTTCGAATACAATGATGACAGCTATTAGTGTAACCCTGTTTAATGACGCACAGTCAGCTCATCAACATATGAAGGTGAAAGCCTTAAGTTGGCCCTGCACGGTTAGGAATTTAGAGATTGCAGGCCCCACACAGATGTCTGCTGTACATTTGACATATTAACTCGCATTATTGTGATGAAATAAGCGTTAGTAACGTTATGTTACTATATAAACTTTGAATATTCTTTACAGATTTGTTAGAAACTAGAGCTTGGTTTGCTGTTAAAGCTGCAAAGAATACCAGAAGGACATATATTACTATTAATGCTAATAAATAGATAAGACACGCATCTTTGAGAATTGTTAAGCATAAGCATGCTAGCTGTACAGCCACTTGCATTCCGGCATTCAAATCTCTGAAGTTCTTTGGTACGAGGCAAAGCTTCTTTCAAGACAGTATTTCTTTCAGATGTTGTAGGTAAGGCAACTGTTGGCCATGTTCTTTCTTTATCCGCAGCCGCTCGCATTCCAAAGCTTGCCTTTAATGTGCTGCTGTGTAAAGTGACTGGTTGCTGAACCCAATTTTTAGGCAGTATTTCTTACAGATGTACCATACTGGAGGCAATCTCTTGAGCTCGTTTTTAGGTTGAGCATAGAACCATGTAAGCGCTGCTTTTCGACCTGTTGTCATATATTCTGTGGGCTTTGCAGGACATTCTTTTCACAAAACATTTTGGCTCATAACTGAACCTGTGGTGCTCCTAGGACAATAGGACCACCTTCATAATTTTCACCACAACACTAGTTTTGTAGGGACCCCGAAATAACACCTCCCACCTCCTTAACACCAGTATCTTTTTAAGCTCTCTCATAGCCGGAACTTTTGTTTTACAGCTGGGAGTAGTTTGTGTTTTAAGGGCCTTGTATGTAATAATATTCTAGTAGATCTGCTAGCCCTGAAGATGGGTAATGTACTATGCCCTCTAGGGTCAAATATATTGTTGCATTGCGTTACTTTCTGCCATTCTGTTTTCATGTGGTTATGCCCTCTAAGGGCTCGCTGTATGGTTACTTGCCCATGTTTCTTCAAAATGATATTTTTGTTGTGGTGCCCTTGCCCTCTAGGGGCTGTTTTGAGCATTACAATCTAATGCCAAAAGTTTATTTCTAATCAAGTTTTTTTAATTGGGTTTACATGATGATTGCATATGTTTTATGAATCTCTCCTTATTGCAATTATGACCATGATTTTAGGCCAACTTAACATCCTTATTACACTGGCTTTCGGATGGATACAACTACCTCTGGATTCCTCACCTTATGAATTTTCCCAATGTGCCAGCATTCGATGGAAACTTTCTTCCCAGCTCTTCACGTCGACGAGGACGTCACAATTGCATGGCTCCGCACGCGACTCTGTCCGACGTCATCGTGGCAATAAGAAGTCCTCGCCGGCGTGCTGACGTCAGTTCCCTTTTTTCCGTGCCTTCAACGCTAACGTTTTTTTCCTAGCTCTTGAGACGCTTCTGTTTCGAAGGTACAATAAGACACCTATTACAATGTCTCCTGCTAAGAAGTCAGGGTTTAAAATTGTCGTGAGTGCGGGGTCGTATGTCTGTCATGGACCCTCACGATGACTGTTTATGGTGTCTCAGTTCAGACGCCGACGTAGAAGAGTGCGTGTCCTGCCAAAGGATGAATCTGAAGGCGCTGATGGAAAGAGAAGCTAAGCTCTTTGTTAGCAAAGGCGAAGAAAGGACAAAGAAGTCACTGAAGGTCCAAGACTAGGGACTCATCCCATAAGTCGTCGGTCACACAAGAAGCGGCGCCGGTATGACTCTCGACGTCATTCTTCTAGAGATCAGTCTCGATCTTGGTCTCTATCTAGACGGTATTGCATGGTGTAGGAAGTTAGTCCTACTGTAACTCCCCAGCCTCAAAGTCCTCAGGCTTCTCCGGTGCCATAGCTCATGGAGGTGGTTGAGTCCCCAGTGAGTCCTCCAACTCACTTTTTGCCTGGGGTTCAGGAGTCGGTGGCACAGGTTCTGGATCTGACCCAAGCGCCGCATGAAGATCAAAGGTTTCCTGCCTTCCTGACTCTGGAAGTGGATCTGGCGGCATTTCTGAATGCCATGTTCAGTATTTTTAATAAGGCTATGTCCCCTGCTGGTGCGCTGGCTGGTCCCACGGGTCATTTGGCATTCTCCTTGGGCTCTCCGGCTCCATACAAATCAGCTCAGTTTGTCCCTTTTTATCATGCTGAGGGTGCCGGTTCGGCGCTGATGACAGCGCCTAATATGCCGACGGCATCGATGGAGTCAACTCCGGTGCAGGATGGGTCCCGGTCGGGGCGGAGTGCATCTCTTTCTTCTCCCTTATCGTGCCCATCTGTTTTGAAGCCGTCGACGTCAGCTAACTTTCTGTCGAGGTTGGTGGCCAGGTTGAGGTCGAGGAGGAGATCGTGGAGGCTCTTGGAAGAGCAAGAGTACCAGAGACAACTATTGGAGGAAGGTGAGATTGCCCAGTCTTTGGGAGAATTTTAGGGACTGGACTCAGCTAGTGGGCTGGATACTTCCCCTGAGTGGGATCTTTCACCCCAGGGGGAATTTACAGAAGAGGCGGCTTCCTTCCATTCAGTTATTAAGAAGGCTGCAGATTTTTTGGAGCTTCCATTACCAGCTGCTGAAGTTAAAACAAACATTTTGACTGAAGTCTTGAATCCTTCATCTACTTCAGCAGAGCCCTTGCTCCCTTTTGAATGATGGCCTTACGGAGAATATTTTATAGGTCAGGAGAAAGCCTATTACATAGCCAGCTGTGTCCAGAAATGTAGCAAGGAAGTACAGGGTTGCTCCTGGAAATCCTGGATTTTTGTCACAGCACCCGACTCCTAAGAGCTTGGTGGTCCAGGCTTCTTGTTTGGGTCGTTCTGCCCCAAGCTCCTTTCCTGTTACTCCATCGGACAGGGAGTCCAAGAGGATGGAGCAAGCAGCTAAAACGACTTTCTCATCTTGCAGCATGGCCCTAAAATAGGTCAATGCTACCTGTGTGTTGGGTAGATATATGCACGCCCTGAGGGACATGGCTAGAGCTGTAGTGCCTAACTTGCCACAGGATATGCAGGGACAGTTCGACGAGCTCCTGTTTGACACCCAAGCTGCAGCCAAACAGATCATCCAGTCTGGTCTGGATACTACAGACTCAGTGGCCAGGGCAATGGGTAGTTCAGTCGCCACCAGGAGACGTGCGTGGCTAAGGTCTTCTGGGTTCTCGACAGATATCCAGACAACTTTATTTGACCTCCCTTTCGACTGTGAAAAGTTGTTTGGGGCCAAAGCGGACTCTGCCTTAGAGAGCTTCAAAGATAATAGGGCCACGGCAAAGTCTTTGGGACTGTAAGCTTCCACATCTACTCCTTTCAGATCCTTTATAATGTTTAGGGGGTTTGGCCGTGGAGCCGCTTATCATGGAAGACCTCAATCCACAACTCAGCAGCCTGCTAACCTTCCATATTAGTCCTTTAGAGGGCGGGGAGGGTTAGGACACGGGGAGCCACCCAGCAGCATCCTGCCTCTTCCTCTTCCTCTGCGGGAGCACAACAGGGAAAAGTAGCCCTAGTTTTCCATCCATTTTAAGTCATGCTTCTCCCATAGGGGAAAGGTTATTTCATTTTCTCCACGAGTGGGGGTTAGTCACATTGGACTCCTGGGTACTGAATATTGTGGGGAAAGGGTATGCTCTTCCTTTTCGGGAGTTTCCTCCTCCCATCCCTCCTCCCCGTCCTTTGTTTTGTTCAAAAGATCATCTCCTGTTGTTGCAGCAGGAGGTTCAAGTCCTTTTATCAAAAGGCACAGTGGAGTTGGTTCCAGAGCAGGAAAGGGGCCAGGGTTGCTATTAGAGATATTTCCTGATTCCTAAGAAGGATGGTCGATTGAGGCTTATCCTGGAACTGAGGATTTTGAATTGGTTCCTCAAACAGGAGAAATTCAAGACGCTGACTCTAGCGCAGGTGCTTCTGGCGTTGAACAAAGAGGATTGGATGGTGTCTGTCGACTTGCAGGATGCTTACTTTCATATCCTCATTCTCAAGTCACACAGGAAGCATCTCCGGTTTGTGGTGGGGTCGCAACCCTACCAGTTTGCGGTCCTTCCTTTTGGTCTTACTTCCGCACCTCGAGTCTTCACGAAGGTGATGGCGGTGGTTGCAGCAAATCTCAGAAGGAAGGGAATATCGGTACTCCCTTACCTGGACGATTGATTGATCAAAGCCAAGTCCCCAGAGCTTGTGCTGCATCCCCTCCAAATGACAACACAGTTGTTGCTCAGTCTGGGCTTTACGGTAAACTTGCCCAGGTCTCACCTGGAGACCTCTTCATGCCTCCTGTTCATAGGGGCAGAACTGGATACAACATTGAATCAGGCCTATCCTCCACCTCAGTGGATTCAGGACATTCAGGCGTTAATTCCAAAATGGAGCAGATGTTCCGGTCCTCAAGGTCCTACGTCTGCTCGGTCTGTTCGCTTCTTGCATTCTGTTGGCCACTCATGCACATTGGCACATGAGGGCTCTCCAGTGGTGCCTCCGCAAGCAGTGGTTTCAACACAAAGGGGATCTCGAAGAGTCAATAACGATCTCCAGAGACTCTGCAGTGGATCTACGTTGATGGGCTGTGGATGGCAACCTTTCCCAAGGAAGGCCGTTTACGCTACCACCACTAGTGGCCACAATCATAACAGATGCTTCCACTCTAGGGGTGGGGAGCTCATCTGGGGGACTTGGAGATCAAATGTCTTTGTTCTCCAGTGGGACAGATGTTTCACATCAATCTGTTAAAATTGCGGGCGATACGTCTGGCTCTCAAGGCCTTCCCCCCATCCCTTTGTGGTCAGTCAGTTCAGGTCTTGACGGCCAACACTACCGCGATGTGGTACATCAACCACCTGGGAGGAGTAGGGTCGTACCTTCTCTGCAGAGAGGCTCTGCGGCTCTGGTCTTGGGCTCAGGACCATCGGATTTGCTTAGTAGCAAACTATCTGGCCGGTGTTCTCAACGTTCGTGCGGACAGTCTGTCAGCATTTCTCGGCCGATCACGAGTGGTGTCTCCATCCAGACCTGGTCCTTCCCATCTTCCGCATGTGGGATTTTCCACAGATAGACTTGTTTGCCACTCAGGCGTACGCACACTGCCCGTCGTTATGCAGCCTCCAGTATCCGGAGCAAGGAGCATTGGGGGACGCGTTTCAGATGTCTTGGTGCGACCAGTTACTTTACGCTTTTCTCTCCATACCCTTGATTCCTCGGGTTCTGAGGAAGATTTGCCAAGATTGGGCTCAAGTCATTTTAATAGCTCCGGATTGGCCGAGAAGGGTGTGGTACACAGACCTTCTCCAACTCACACTGTGCCCTCTGCTCCGTCTCCCTCACATGGCAGACAACGTCTCGCAGTCACAGGGGCAGGTTCTACACCCCCACATCTAGAGCCTGCACCTACATGCCTGGAGATTGAACAGGGCAATCAGACTTCCTTTTCTCTCCCGCTAGAAGTGGTGGATGTTATCTTCTCGACCGGGTGACACTCCACCAAGACTGTTGATGCCGGTAGATGGGCGAAATTTGTGGCTTGGTGTTGAGATAGACACATTGATTCCCTTGAAAGCCCATTTGTCTGATGTTCTGATGTTTTCCTTTACTTTAGCACAGAAGGGTTGTGCAGTTGCGACTGTCAAGGGCTATTTATCGGCACTGTCTGCCTTTCTGTGCCTTCCTGATTAACCTTCCTTGCTCAAATCTCCTATAGTTGTTGGGTTGTTGAAGAGCCCAACTAACAAGTTTCCTCCCACTCCGTTTCTTATGCCTCAGTGTGATTTAAATTTGTTTTTGACTTTTTTAATATGTTCACCGTTTGAACAAATGCATTCTTGTTCTTTAAGGTTGTTAGTCTTAAAGACAGTCTTCCTTGTTGCTATCACGTCTGCTACACGTGTGAGTGAGCTTCAGGCTCTTAGTGTCAAACCTCCCTTGACGGCATTCTATGCTGACTAAAGTGTTGCTGAGAACCAGGGTGGCTTTCCTTCCTAAGGTTGTCCCTCCCTTCCATATGGGGCAGTCTATTACTATTTCACCCTCTTATCCTCCTCCTCACCCTTCAAAAGAGGAAGAAAGACTCCATCGCTTAGACCCGAGAAGAGCTCTCAGTTTCTATGTTGAAAGAACAAAGGACCTTCGTTTGGATGGCCAACCCTTTGTTGAATATGTGGGCAAGATGAAAGTCAAAGCTATCCTAAAAGAACCATATCCAGGTAGGTCATTCTTTGCATTAAGGTCTGTTATTCATTGGCAAAGAAGGTTCCTCCTGAGGGTATTAGAGCTCATTCCACCAGGGCTAAGTCTGCCACTTCGGCATTGGCTAGAGGTGTTCCTGTAGTGGATATTTGTAAGGCAGCGACTTGGGCTTCCCTCCATACTTTCGCGAAGCATTATTGCTTGGATTCAGAAGTTATGAGGGGCGGCCATTTTGCACGTTCTGTGCTGCAGGATTTCTTGGTGTGACCGGTCAGGCACCCGCCTCTGAATGCAGTACTGCTTTGGACTCTATTCATAAGGTTAGGAATCCACAGGTAGTTGTATCCATCAGAAGAACAGGTTACTTACCTTCGGTAATGTTTTTTTCTGGTGGATACAGTAGCTATCTGTGGATTCCTCACAGTCCCACCTGCCTCCCCGTTGCCTGTCTGGTCGTACCAAGACTTCTTTATTATAAATGTATATACATTTTTGATTATTTTTTATATAAATAAATGGTATATTTATATTATATTTGTATTGCAATATATATATATATATGTGTGTGTGTGTGTTTTCGTGAGGTCTGTTTTCACCTGTTCGCCTCAAAGGCACGTAAAAAAAGGGTGAAACTGACAGCACGCCGGGGAGGACTTCTTATTGCCACGATGACTTCAGATGTAGTGTTTTGACCTATTGCACATGGAACAAGCTCTTGTTTTTAGCAGAGGAAAGAGGGTGGCTGTACTTAAAAACTGCATGTTTGAGGGGTCTAGATAACATGAGATTAGGAAAACTCAGAATATGATGGTTGGATGAAAACAAATAATTTCGGTGGAAAAGCACACTAGTACATCTATTTTATGTTGAATGTTTAGACTACTGTAAATGAATTCTTTGATATATAGATTTTTTTTTAACATTACCTTCTTACAGTACAGGCAAGTGGCATGCACGTTGCACCAATCCTTTGCAGAGGTGTTCTAGCCTATGGTAAATAGCTGAGAAATTTCCTGGCATGCCAGTCATTCTTAAAAGCTAGTTGAGTTGGAGCAGCATCCTTTACATGTCTAACAGTGCCTAATATTTGGCTGGTTCTTTAAAAGGCACATGAGTTTGATGGACTTAACATGCTAACAGCTTCTACAGTAGAGGAGAGTAGCATGGACGGATGTGTGAAGGAGTCAAAGGCAAATGGAGAGAGGGTTTGGTTTTGGGAATTTCCCAAAACTGCATGTTGTGATTCTTATGACATTCAATTCTTTGTTCTCCCTTTCTGCCGTCTCTCATCTGTCTACCTCGCCACTCTTCCCTGACTTTCAATCCTCACCATCTCTTTCTTCATCCCCTTTCTGTTGTGAATGAGTCTTTGTTTATGTAGCTCTTACTGCACATGTAATCAACCTTTGGCATTCTGTGTTGTAGCTTAGGAATTAGGAGAAAATTGGTTTTCTCAGGATCAAAGATTTCGGTGGACAGGCCGGGATGCAAATTCAGTTATGTTGGCTTTATAGTCTTCATTATAGTCCATAGACCATGTCTTTAGTTTCTCATCTTTCCTTCTCTTTCAGCCTCTTTATTCCTTGACTACTTTTCCACTCTACTCCTCTCCCCATCTCTCCACACTCCTCCTTTCTCTCTTCTTTACCCTCTATCCCCAGAACCTTCTCCCATTCTCCTTTATCTTACCCCTCTTGTGTCTAGACTAAACAGTACAGATTAAACTCTGCAATCTTGCAGGGGGGTGGAATTTAATAAAATATCTACTTGTCCATGGAACAGGTTGCTTCATAAATCTACTGGTCCTGTAACAAACTCCTATTGTCCATTTGGTGCCATGTAGTGCAGAAACAAATGATGGCAGAAATCTAATTTTATAGGGGCTCTTCTAATAGCCTCTCTGATTATCCAGTGCCCGTACTATAGTAAGGAATGACTACTAGCAAATCCCTTATTTTGCAACATTCCCACAGATGTACATACTGGGGCTGTAGGTAGCAGTATGCAATAGTTCAAGGGTTGGAATGCCCTTTTGAGTCCGTGCAAATTTACAAATGTGCATGTTTTGAGGTTTTTTGCAAGCTCTTTTGTAATCTTTTCCCATACTGTGAAATCTTGGAAATATAGTCGTAACTGTTGGGGGAAAAAGTAATTGGCGGGAAAGTGAACTTGTACATGCTCAACAGATTTTCACAAGGAGCATATTGACACACAAAGTAGTTTTAATCAATGCCAGGAACTTCTGTGGCAATGTGTGCTTTTTGAGACCAAAAATATGTTTGATTTTTGCCAGTGTTTGTTATTATAGTGAGGGCCCGGCAGCTCTCACTACAATGAAGTTTTACAAAAACCATGTCAAGACAAGACGTGACAAAAACCAAAAGGTTGACGACCAAGGTCGAACCTACTCCCTTTGCCCCAGTGCTTGCTTATTATCATGTTTCCCATACTCTTATTAAAACTTGTTACACTGATTTTTCCATTATGGATATATTTTTTGGAAATACTAGCATGCATCAACACATTTTACTAAATGATACTTCAAAGAAATGGTACCTAAAAGTTCACAGTAGTTTAGCAAAATATTTCCTAGTTGCACTTTTTAAATGAACGTTTTGATTTTGAAAGCAAAAAATCCTCAATATTGCCTTCTGCGGATATTTGCATATAATTAAAGAGCTTTTGGGAGCGTTGTACATAGCCTAATATTGTTAAACTTTGCAAACGTGTGTACAGTTTTTATACTGGAACTGCTAGCAGTAGTGCAGTCTGAACTTGTGGCATTTGCTTAGCCCACTCACCCTAATAATACAGGCTTTGCATTAATGAACCATGAATACAAGTTCGAACAGCATTAACATATGGACACAAATGTTACCTTTACTGTAGACAATGCCCTTTTCTGATCCATAATGTGGTTCTGTAAACTGGCAAAGGGTTTGTGTTTCAGGGGGTTGGGCCTACTTGTCCCTAAGACAATGAAAACGTGTTGCCCTTGACCCCAAACAGTATGTCCTGGTCATCAGGCTGTAGGAATTGGTAACACTGGCCTCAACTATGTAGGCACACTTGAAGGTACTTATAATATTTTGGAGTTGGCAGTATCGTACATGGAATTCACCTTTGATCAGAAGGGCCAAATCTTTGGAGGCCTTGTTAAATGACTGGTGAGAATTAATTGGAGTTTACCCAGAAGCAGCAGAGGATAAACAAAGACACAACCTTTTTGAGGACCATTTAAACCACCAAAAGCAGTAATGTATGTTGGTCAACCAGGATGAAAAGTGGAGAGGATCATGGAGATATAGAAGAGACAGCGCTTATAGCTCCAAACCCTACCAGGTTCTAACAGGCCCGAACAGGGGATGCATCACAAATAGACACCCTTAACATATCGCCTTTCACTTGGAAGCCCTAAAAAGAAGGGCCAAATATTGTAGAGGGTGTATTCATATGACCTCAAATAGAGCTCCCAAAAGACAACCTTTTGACCATCGAGTAGTGGAGCGGGCATACGGCTGGGTGGGCAAATTCAGAGCTCTTATGAGAGAGAATAGAAAGAAAGAAACACAAGCAGTCTGGACGCATGTCGTTTTTGGCTGTGTACAGAGTTTTACATTGAAAGGCAGGATTACTTTATCAGCTACAGAATCGAGCTAGCCGCAGTCTGCTAATGTTTCTAAGGTATGCAGTAAACCCTATCCATTTCGAATTATAAGAAGGTTGCTGTAGGATTCCTAAGAATGCAAAGTGTCGTCAGGCTTGCCTGGGTCGTCAAGGGAGTGGATGAAGGACAACTGGCACAAATTGAATGAGAATATGACAGATTGACACTTAATCATGAGGGCTTGTTATACATAGGCTTAACTCAATATCGTGTTTTTCGGTTTTAAGTGGTGCACAACAATGTGGTAAGTTTGATTGTGAACGCCTCCTTCATTGCTCAAGCAAAGCCACTTCTGATGGCCTCTTACCGGCTGTCAAAAACAGAGATATCTTAAGGGATTTAGGGGGCCTGGGCCAAACGTATTTTGGGTGCCTCTGTTCGGAACAGTTTTGATTTTATGATCCAGTTTCAGCTCTTCCATGCCCTCTTTGGCCAGGTCACTCACAGTGCACAGGCACACTTGCCCAAATTCTAAATGTGTTTTTTTCATTGCATATTCAGGGATAGAGATGTGTGTTTTCAGTATTGTAATACAGCAGCAGAAGCTCACTAATATTACTACTGATAATCTGTGACACCCTCCATTTCGCGAATGCGAGGTCCTGTTTTGATCTAAAAGGAACATCTCTTTATGGATGTTGCATGGAACAAACATAAGATTTCTCTGAAAAGACTCTGTAATAGACTCTCACTCATCACCCACAATAAAAATATATTAAAGCAAAAAGTATTTAAAAAAATCTAAGAATAGTTCAAGGTCATCAAGGCAAGACTCTGCAAAACAGAGCTGGCTCTATCAGGGGACTCCTGAAAGGCTGGGGCCCTGGTCCAAGGCCCACTTTGCCCATGCCTTAAAACGTCTCAGGTCAAAAGCAGAAGTTATTTTCAAAGATTTGTAATGGTATATTGCTTGTTATGTGACTCCATTTGTGCTTTCACCCGTAAAAGTATTGTGCCTAGCGCTCCTCATTATGGACTTATATGTACATCAGCTGTGTTGCTCATTATGCCAAGATTTTGCTTAACATAAATTGGTGACCAGTGCTCTCTGGTTCTAGCACTTAATATGTGGAACGCTATTCCTTTGTCTATTAAAACCATCACATTGCACTTGACCTTCCTGCATACTCTTTTAAAAATATTTTTAAAAATCCTCTTTTCCGTATTGGATTGTTAGATTTGGTGTTGTCCTTTACCCTAGCACATGCAAAAATAGTAGGTGTTGGAACGTTCTATAATTAACATAAAAACTATTTTTCCTCCCTTGGGAGCAACAGTTGCTCCTGTGTCACCTTGAACTAGCATTTCTTATGAAATCTAAACACTGCTAGAGACTGGCTGCCCAGTAGCTAAAACAATTTAATGTCCAAACTATCATCAGAAAACATTATTGGATATGGTAAGAATGACCTGCTTATCTGCCAGTGCTTTAGTAGTTCTAAGCATCCCTATGAGAGACCTTTTAATGAATCCTTCCTCGTTGTTTCTTTATTCTGCCAAGGCAACAAGTTAACCATGCCTGAAACTCCATCTAGCTCCTTGATAGGGCATGAGACCCAAAGCTCAGCAGTGGTAGAGCTGGAAAATGTACGATTCACAGGATTGTGTGCAGAATTTTTCTAAAGAGACAATGGATATACCAACTATGCTGATTTGAATACACCGAGGAAGTATTCCTCCATCTGATAGAGGCATCTAATTGCAGACTCCTTACCTTAGAATTTCCCTCCGGCATCAGTCTGTATCTGGAGATTATTATCGATTAGTACCCCTG
Source organism: Pleurodeles waltl (assembly GCF_031143425.1). Taxonomy (NCBI): domain Eukaryota; kingdom Metazoa; phylum Chordata; class Amphibia; order Caudata; family Salamandridae; genus Pleurodeles; species Pleurodeles waltl. Next base: position 1,696,998,165 of record NC_090440.1, read on the forward strand.
TGCGCCATTATGTGGTGTCTGTTGGCTCTGCCATTGGGCGATGTCTGTGACAGATCTGCCGCTTGTGTACTTTTAATGTCTAGAGCGCGACCACAACCCGACGTTTTGCTCTGAGTGCTGGGCCATGAATCCAAAAGTTTTGAATGAGCGGTCCCTAAAGCTTTGTGCGGGCCGGCTCTGGACTACATGCCGCTCCCAATCTTGGTCTAGAGGAATGTTCCAAGAATGGTTGTGGAGCACCCCTTCATCTTCGTCCCACTCCAAGTGCTTGGGATGGTCAGGTAAATCGAGGCACAAGAAGTCAAAGAACAACAAGCATTCTGTGACTTCACCCCATTGTCAGCTGACGAGACAAGTGAGTGTCATCGCTTTTGGCCTCCGTCCTCAGAGCCTGCGTCTTCGTCGGCTGTGCACTTCCCTGAGTTTCCGGGAGCTGGAGCGATCCCTTGCCCAACTCAGAGTTTAATGAGACCATGCACCTCATCTTTGGGCTGTCCCACTCTGCTGGAGTGCCTTCGGGCCATGTGGGGTAGACAGGGGCTCTTTGGGTTCTGCGCGGCGGCTTTGACCTCGGCTCCCAGGTCTGAACCAGCGTACCATCTCGACCTTCCCTGACATCGGTTCCGATGTCGATGCTACAGACGATGCCCGTACCCCTGGGTGGTGTCAACCCTATCCTTATTGCAGACTCCAAAACTGAGCCAGATTGATGTTATGCGATGCAGACTCTGGCTTCGGCAGGGCCTTGCCCCTATGTCTGTTTCTGACCCTTCTTCTTATGGGTTGGGGTATGGTGAGGGATAGGAGGTTGCTGGACTCTTTAGAAAAAGAGCTCCAAGACCCTATTGACTGGCGGGTGGACCTGGGTGAAGCCAGTGGTCTGGATACTTCCCCAGAAAATTGGCATGCTTTCTCCCCCTACCGTGGCTACAGAATAGAGAGTGTCCTATTCCATGGTGGTGAACCCCTTTTGCCCTTTAATGAAGTCCTTACTGATGTCCTGCTGGGTACATAGTCCAAACCCAGGATGGGGGCTCCGGTGAAGAGGACAATTGCCTGCCGCTATAGACCTGCTCCAAATGACCGAGTGTTCCTGATGCACCACCTCCCCCCTGAAAGCTTGGTTATCTAAGCCTCTACTTCCCAGGGTGCATTCCCTTCCGTGTCCCTGGATACGGAATCCAAGAGGCTGGATCAACTTGGGAAGATTGTTTTCTTCCTACAGCCTGGCTTTGTGGTCAATGAACACTGCATGCCTTTTGGGCTGTTATAACCATACTCTATAGGACACAGTTGTGCAGGTGCTGCTACAGGTCACGGAGGAGGTCTGGGCCATACTTTCCCAAACTGTTGCTGGTGGAAGAGGCACGGCGAAGTTCACAAGCAGATGCAGGCTGGACACGACCTACTCACTGGGCAGAGTGGTTGCATCGATGGTGGCCTTGAGGCGCCACACCCGGTTGAGGATGTTTAGCTTTTTGGTGGTTGTCCAGTCTACCCTTATGGACATGCTCTTTCATGGCACCCAACTCTTCATAGACAAAGCAGACTCTGCGCTCGAGCTCTTCAAGGATTCTCATGCTATGGCCAGATCCTTGGGCCTCGCAGCTGCTGCTTGTCCCCTTCAGTCTGCTTTTGGCCTCTTTCGTGGCTACAGAAGGGGCGCACCACCACATCCATTTCGCTTCAGCCACCATGCAGCGCAGGCTGCCCAGCCTCTGTATGGCCGGGGACCTAGGGGTTTTTGGGGAGATGGGGACTGACGATTCCGCACCATGTGCCAGTCACAAGCAGGATTCACTATCACCTGCACCACTGCCAGTCCATCACGTCAGGCAGGTGGGTTTTTGCAGATAGTCCAAAGGGGCTACTCCCTCCCCTTCGAGACTGCCCCATCATCCATGCCACCATGCTAAGATCGGATGAAGGAGGATCACTTGGCACTTCTCTGTCAGTAGGTTACGGTCCTCTTTGCCAAGGGAGCAATGGGGAGGGTTCCTGTACCAGAGGTAGGTCATGATTTTTATTTTTACTTCTTTCTGGTACCCAAAAAGGATAGGTGCTTGTGTCCTATCCTAGACCTTTGGTTCCCCAATCTCTTTCACAAAAAGAGAAGTTCAAAATACTCACTCTGCCTTAAGACTTACTTGCCCTGGACCCAGGAGACTGGATGTTAACATTGGACTTACATGATGCTTATTTTCATATCCCTGTCCTGCCTGCCCACAGATGTTAGTTGAGGTTCACTGTGCCCCCCTTTGTCCTTAGCAGTGCCTCTTAGGTGTTCACCAAGTTGATGGTGGTGGTCGCAGCTCATCTGAGCAGGTCCGGTGTTCCAGTCTTCCCCTATCGCAGTGACTGGCTGTTAAAGGCGGGCTCACCTCAGACTGTTATCTCCCACCTTCGGACACAGTGGACCTCCCGCATTTGCTGGAGTTCACTATAAACGTGCCGAAGTCACACCTGACTCCCTCTCAGACGCTTCCTTTCATTGGAGCTTTCCTGGACACAGTACAGTTTATGGCTTATCCTCCTGAGCAATGAGTCCAGGATATTCTGGATATGACACTGAAAGCCAGTGCTAGTGGTCTTCCACCCACCATATTACGAGTACTGCAGGATTTCCTCCTAGTTTTGGGCAGAAATCCTGCAGTAGTTGTACTGGCAGGCGGAGGCGCATGGGCGGGTCCACAACCGGGATGTTTTCCTCCTCCAAATTCCTTTTCTTTTTTGGCGGCAAAACCAACACAAAAGGGGAGTGGCTGTTTCGTGAGCCTGGAGGCTTTTTTGGAACACAGGACCCTTATATCATTGATTATTTTGACATGTTTAGGTCGCGTTTTGAAGACCTTGTTGTATATACTTTAGTATATACTGCTTTGTGAGTTTAGAGCCCACCCACTGCTTTTAATTTGTTTGTTTCAGTGTCCTTTAAAAAATCCTTGCTTGCTAGTGGCCAGTCCTTCCTCTTTGCCCCTCCTTTGTCTTTCGTAACCTCCCAGGGAGTAGAGACAAAGTACTGTATTTTACGCTCTGGTGGTTATTCTGTTAATTTGAGGGGATATCTTTTGAACAACAAAATCCAGCTTCTGTTACACTGTGGGTGCATGTTCAGCTTCATGCCTATAGTTGCTTGCATTGTATTGCAGCATTTGTCCTACTTGGCTCTGCAAGGATAGCATATGACTTTTCCCCTGATCCTCCATGGACTGCTGGTAAGTTGCTGGAGTTGTCCGGAGGCCGACAAACTTCTCACTGGGGATGCCCTCCCACCCACAACCACCCCCTCCGCCCCCCAACCGCCCTACTTCTGCTCCTGGTCCATGGCTTCATCTATAAGCTGGCTGAGCTCACAGGACACAGGTAGTTTTGGGCAGGGTGGGGGACGGAGGAAGGGCTTCCTGCAACTGAGCACACACACTGCTGCCTAGAGTTTACTTTGGGGCTGGTGACCATTGAGTGTAGAGGGCTTTGCTGGACCCTGCCTGCCACACCCCAGACTGCAGCCACCTTTCCCTTCCAGTACTAGGTTGTGTAGGGCTTGAGACCCAGCCAAGCACTGTGCTCGCACTTTGTACCAGTTGAACCTGCTCTCCTGCCAACTAGACTGTTCTGGCTCCTCCCCTGTTTACTAGCCAGCCAGGTGGCAGTCCTGTGCAGTCATCAAAGTGCTACAGCCCTGGGAAGGCCCCTGCAGCAGCCAAACAGTGCAAGGCACACATCTGCCCGATGCCAAGGAAGAGCTCTGCACTCCCCTGTCCCCCTGGAGAGACTTCGTACAACGTGTGCCTCAGCTTCCCAGCAAGGGCAGTGGAAACACCTTTGCTGCAGTTCATGATTACCTGTTACCCCGGAAGACAACTGAACACCTCCTGTTGCACTGGAAGTGCGCTGAAAATCACTGTCTGCTCCGAGGCACTTCCATTCGCCCTTCTAGTATGCTAAAACCAGCTTGCTGCAGAGGACACCCCATGTAAACTCTGCTTTCTCTGGGACTGAGGACCCCCAGTATACCTCTTGCCCACCCCAAGGTGCCCCACCCCTACCCCCGTTCTTCTGCTGTTTTCAGTCCGTTCCTGCACAGGATTCCTTCATCTCGGCGGTGACCGATAGATCCCGTCATAGTCCTGTCTGGAATTGAAACCAACATTTTCAGGATTTCGGGATGTTTTCCTCCTCCAAATTCCTTTTCTTTTTTGGCGGCAAAACCAACACAAAAGGGGAGTGGCTGTTTCGTGAGCCTGGAGGCTTTTTTGGAACAAAGGACCCTTAGCTTGCTGACTAACGGAGTCGTCATTGCTCCTCTGTTTTGTAGGTTATTATAAAAGCGACAACATACTTTATTGAGCACCAAGAAGAAGATTTGTGTGCATCAGTGGATTTCGTGGGTTTTTTCTTCTGTTTTTTTTTGTGGCCCTTAGTCGTCGAGGCACCTTAACTATTTAATTGAAGATGTTCCAGTTTGAATTGGGGCACTTGGATATTCCCTGAACGCCCCCTTCACCAGGGCTGTCTCCCGCTGCCTCTGTCAATGCAGTATGCCAACCTCCTAGAGGGCCTCTTCAAGCAGCTGCAAGGCAAGGCGCTATGATGATGATGGGTATGCCAACAACTTAATATTAAATATGGCTAACTCGCAGAAGTCTAAATGCTCTTTAATTAGCAGGTGTTCATTACAATTCAACTTGGTGGCATTTAGTTGCTGATTTGTCTTACCAGATACATTACGTGTGACCTAATGCTTTTGTTCACTTTCCAGTAGGTGGCGTGCATTAATTAATTGAACTAACTATGAGGCACTTGTTAGTCAGATGACTGATATAGTTGACCATTCTAAAAAGTAATTACTTAACAAAATGATGAAAGTTTGAGTACATGCCACCCGTGGACGTGATACAGATATTTGCAACAGGCCCACTAATCTGTTGATCTATCTTATTTGCTGCTGGCGTTTCCCATATCTACAAATGCGACCACCTTACTAATTTTGTATAAATTGTGTGTGTATCGAGTACTTACTAAAAGCTCTAAGCATAAGCAAATAAGCATTTGGATATGTCTCAGTTTGCTGAAGCTAGCTCTCACGGCACCAGTTTGAACATTGTGTGCAATGTGTTCACTCTTCCATGTTGAACAAGACTCCCCAGGAGGTTCTTGCCAAGAGCTCAAGTGCATCATCATTTTAATTAGAATTCATTATTAGCTCAAAATCTGATACTTGGTGAAGGGAAAAGCTGGTATTGAAGGCCAGAGCTGTCAGTAAATAAACAAATTGACTCACCCCGCTTGTCCCATAATGTAGGTCATGACTACTGGTGTGTTTAACAAACCACGCCCCATTTAGTGCTCCATGACCCCAGGGAGTTAGATAGTGATAAGATATACCTGGGAGGCTGGTGACACGAACAACTAATAATTCTATCTGGAGGCTCATGTGGGTTTCCATCCCCACACCATAGAAAAGCGTGTGTGGTGTGGGAGTAGGATGGAGACCTTAAAATTCATAGGAGAAAGAAACAGTTCCTGGGTTTCATTGTATGGCACGTGATCTATGGTTCATGTTTGAGACTTGGAAGGGGCATGTGGTGGAAATTAATGCTTCTTTTCTCAGAATGAGTGAATGCATTAGAAGTGGATGAAATAAAAACAGGCCTGAGTTAAATACAGTGAACCAAATGTATTTGTTTATTGAGGACATTTGTAAAGCACGGACACGTCACCTAATCACTGGGAGCAAGAGGGCTTTATTTTTTTACAGCTGCTTTCGCATTATTATCTTTCTTAAGGCTGAGACAGCTTGTGTTCATGATATGTGAGCCTTTGTAATCTGCCTGTGAGCATTTTGGGCAGCCCGAGGGGAGACTGGACTGCAATAGTCCAGGCATGGTCTTTGGCTTGCATGACTGGGTAGATGTTTCTTTAGCATGGAAAATTGTAGTTTTCTGTCATTGATTACGTTGTTAATTTACAGAGGAAGCAAAATATGGTGCGGCAGTGATTCACAGACTTATTTATTGATTTATTTTTATTTTGTTAAATGTGGATGTTGGTGGTATGCAATTGAAAACGTAATCTTTAAAACCCTAATAATCAATTGGCACTTTTTGTAAAAATAAAACAAGTATTGCATGGTGAAAACCCGGGTCGTGTATAATGTAATGAACTGTTTTTAGCATGTGAAAAACTAGTTAAGAAAATTCAGCTTTCCGAGTTTATTTCCTATATTGCCTTCACTCTTATCTCTGACCAACAACTTGAACCTTTGCTATAGTAGTTAAATCCAGGGCAGAACTTGGGGTTGACAAAGTCCTCCCATTATATTTAGAGGGGGCTCCATTCCCTTTATACCAAGGCCCAGGAAGGTTGTATTACCTTGTGGCACGTCACAGCGTTTCCTCCCGTTTTCTGGTCTATGGTATGTCATAAAGTTGAAATGTGACTTGTGCCAACCGAAGGTCGTCTCTGGAGCCTCTACATTTTGCCTCACCCGCTTCTTTATCCATAAAAATCACCTGTTGCGCAGGTGTTTCTAAAGCCCTCTACCTGTTTGTCTTCCCATTAGTTTGTGGCTTCTGGTAAGTCACTTTCCGTCCATCTTTGCCTCATTCATTCCAGGTTCATTGATGGCTTCACGTCCAACCTTCCATTGCAACTGGGGTATCCTGCCTTTCAAATCTGCCGCCTTTGCATTCTCTTAAAATACATCTTTTGGGTGTGGCTATGACGTCCTATCTTTGCCAGAGTAATACACTATACACCCTCCAGGTTTTGGCACCTTTTTATTTGGTTAAAGGAAATAACATAGGATGGATTTTATTAGGTCTTATTTGTACCGTTTCTTAGTCGGTGCACACCCCAGGTATTATCACCTCTGATTATTCACTCAAAAATCAAGTCACCCATATCGGCAAACCCTGTTACTGCTAACTGAAATTGTTTAAAGACATTACCAAAGCCAAAGCTCTGGCTAAACACTTATAAGTTCTCAAAAGCATGACCTATTGGCTATGCCAATGCTTGTTTGAATGTATAGAAAAAGGTATAGTCTTTCAATGTGGGGATGTATCTCAGCACCTCTTTTGTTGGTCCTCCTGTTGTAGGGCAATTGTAATTGAATACATCGAATAATGCAGCTGATTGGTCACACTGTTGCCTTGAGACGAATCATTGTCACTATTCATTTCATGTTCATAGCTGTATATCTCTCCCCCAGATTATCTTAATCAATGAGGATAGCAGTTTCTAAAATGTCTATTAACATCTTCTTGCCTTTTGTTGGACTTCTACACTGAGCAGTGTGGTTCTTTTAAAGCACACTGTTGCATTATTTGTTTGCTGTTTAGACTGCACAAAGGCGTATATCCTTTTGAAGCGAGGTGTAATGTGGAAAAACACAGACTGAGTGACCTTTTTTAAGGCTGTGATTTTAAAATCACTATGAAAATTACAATATAATGGACTATAATTCCATTCCACTAAAAATGAAGTTACGTTTTTTCAGTCATAGAAATAAATTCGTCTATTTTAGGCAGGGCCCAACTCGCAACCCAAAGCAGCCCTCACAAATGTTGTCAGACCAGCCCTTATAAGGTACAGAGTGAGCATAAGCGAGTCTGACCACTACAAGGGTGCTTTTTTTTGGGTGGGAGGGTTCTCCGTCCTAAGACAAGTTGGAAAAAATGGCAAAAACCTCTGCATTCTACAACACATTTTCATTATATAGTCAATTGTATTCGTTTCTAAAGCATATTAAATGATGACGTTACAGAGTGCCAGGATACAGCAGTCTTTTTTAGGGGCTCTTCTATGATTCCCTCACCCATCCCTCTCTAACAGTGCCTCACATCTCTCCCTAGCTCCTCTTTCACTTGCATTTCATTTGTTTTATAGTGCCTCTCTTACCAGTGTAGGACGTTGGAGCACCATACATTACACACATACCAAGCAGTGCTTCATTTGTAAGTAAAAATGTGCCGGTGCCCAAAGCCCTCCTCTTAAACACGCGACTGCTGCAATTAAATGTGTGAATACGGAATACTGAGGCAGTGTAATCCTGAAGCCATCTCTGGCCTCTTCAATCCATTTAAATCCACTCCCTGCCCCTTCAGCTCACTCTTGCAGCTTTCTGCTTTCTCCCATTGTGAGGCTTTTTCGTTTTTCTCTTCCTCCGTCTTTCCCATTTGTGTCTTTTGCTCGCAGTAAATGCGTGAGGCACAAAAATAAGTGCGGGCCCTCAAAAATAAGTGCTGGTTCTCCGCACCGGAAACAACAAGCACAAATTAAGCACTGATACCAAGACAATGAATCATGCTTGTGTGGATCAGTGTATAGAAAATGTTATACAAGCGAAAGGGGACTACAAGGTGTAGGATTTGCATGTCATCCAAACTTTTAGGCAACTTTTAAGAGTGCTTAGTCTGAGGAAGCATAAACTCAGGATTCAGAACGTAATACAGTGGTTAGGGATTACTTTACTAATAACAATTTATTTTCTACCCAAACACACCCTTTTAGGATAATCAGAGACATGGGAAAAAACATAACTTTATAACCTGTACCATGCAGTTTGCATGCAGTCCTGTGATGGCAGTTCATAGCTCACCGTGCTGGATTATGATTGTAATTTATGAAGTGCACAGTAACAGAAAGATCTCTATAGCTAAAGCAGTAGCCCACTGAGCTATGCACGTAAAATACTGTTTTGTAATCTGCATAGTATATGTTCTTTGCAGCACGCATATTAACTCTCTGCGCTACCTTAGATGAGTCAAAACTGCCACTAGGCAAAACTCCGATCTCTCTCCATCAGGTACATTTTGGCACTTCTAGTGTTACCTGAAAACTGTTGGATATGCAAGGAACTCTGCAGTACTTTTAAAGCTGCTGCACTGCTACAAAACTGCACCCTCCCCCAGTAACAAAACAGTCCCTGCCCTTCCAGCCTCCGGGGTAATGCTGGTATGGTCAGTCAGCCCTTGATCTTAGGTCAGTTTGCATTCTAAAAATCCATGGCAACTAAATTGTTTTGGTTTCACTTGGGGTATAACTCCATTGGGCCTCTGAATTCATTCTTAAGAATGTATTTTCCTTTTTCTGAAACCAGTGAGAACATCTCCACAGCAGTTTTTTTCAGCCAGTGTACTCTTTTTGACAGGTGTCCATCGTGTAGTTGGTAAGAATTTTTGGAAAGGTGGGCACACTGTCTGTGTAGTATGCCTTCCAAACTCCCCCGCATAAGAAGAGGAACCATATTTCATATTATTCCTTAGAGGTGGTTGAAAGGCAGCAAGATTTTTTCCCCTCTGGCCCAGCTAGATCTCTTAGTAAAACAAGCACTGGCAATGCCAGTGGATCCCACTTATGTGAGATCTATCAACTTTATCAGTGTTTTAAGACGTGTTGCATTCTGCTGTGTGACAAGGCTTAAAGTTGAGGAAAAGCCCACCATGGCGTGGCCAGCGTTAACTGCGTCATGGCTTTTTTAAGCCATGTTGCACAGCTGTCTGTGCAGCTGTGCAAGAAGTTATATATACAAAAAAAAAAAGAGGGGAGCAACCTGAGGGGAACCGAGGAGGAAGCAGCAATAACAAACAGTGGCGCGAGGTGGGGTGTAGTGGAAACAAAATGAGGGAGTACCAGACTGAGGCAGGGGGATTCAGAGTGGGGGAAAACGAAAAAGTACCTCAGTCACGTTTGGAGCAGTAAAATGGACACTGATTAAGTTGAACTAATAAGTGCTTGGTCCATGCTCCCCAGAAAGGAACAGAAGTGACGTTTGGCCTGTGCTGGCCAGTTAGGAGGCTGTAAAAACGAGTGACACAGAAAGCAACAAATAGTAGGCAGTGAGCAGGCTCCAAGCCCTTTAGTGTAAAGAATAGTGTCTCACAAGTGAGAGCACATGTCCTGTTGCAGGCTTGACCTAAAAAGACGGAACAGACTTCTTCAGGGACCAAGGAAAAGGATACATCCTCCTTGGCACTTGATATTCAACTGTTCTTGCATTAAAAAAAAAACAAAAAAAAACAATGATTAAGAACTTTGGTTACACTCAGTTATTTTCCTTATAACACAATGCGAGGTTTAGTCAATATTTTTAGTGCAGCGCACAGTCCAGTTGCGTTTTAACTTATAGATAAGTATCAGGTCACGTGTCACTGTTCATCGTAAAAAATGCCGGATAAGAAACATACTGCTTGTAAAAGTTGCAATGGTGAGCTTATTTGAATACGTTTCACAAGGTATGACGGAGTATGACTCACACTGCAAGCGGAATGCTCTGATAGTATATGTTGGCATACAAGTCAACAGGTGATGCTGTAGGATGTGGTGTTGGCAGGTTCTCAAGGAACGGTGTTTTGCACTTTCTCTAAAAGTAGGAATTTATTATTAATGCTTGTGTTGTATGCCTGGGTTCCGAGTCTTTGAAATTGTGTTCCTTTATTTGCGGCACTCCACAGGCTGTAGAACAGTTTATTCACATTTTTCACCCCTTGTTTCCAACCCTCACCCATAAATCGCATTTAACCCTACCTTGCCTTCTTGCTTACTGTGCTTTTTTTATATTTCATGGTGTCTCATTTGTTTAACGCATTTTTCTCACTTGAATGGTACTGTGGAGCTTTTGAAATCTTTGGCACCCTTTTCCTCATAGTTCTGAGATTTACATTGACTGTATTTGGTTAGTGGTGTTTGGTTTGTTCAGTACATTACCGAATAAGGGCAAATATTGTTTATTGTAAAAATTGTTTGAAGTGTATTTGTAAGTGTGCGCTCGGTCCATCTAGCTATCTGTTCATCTCTGTGTCTATATATGCTTATACACGATATAAAACACAGTGGCATTCACCACTGTACAGTGACGGTTAAACTTCACTTAACATTGAATAGACATTTTTTTATTTGCCTGTAACTGGTTCCTGTTGGTTGATCTGCACCACATTTGGCAATAGCTTAGCATATGCTGCCAACGTTTTGGCATGCCTATTTTCATGTTCTTCCATTCAGGGAGTAAAAGTTAAACAGCAAGGTGTTTAAAAAATGTTTTCCTGTTTTAGCTCCCATAAGAAATGCTGCTTGCAGCTTCAGCAAAAAACGCTGTATGGAGTTACGCCAAAAAGCACGAAAAGAGAGGTACTTAGAAAGCATGCCTTTTGTATTTTGGTGTAGATCTGTTTAGTACTTTTTGAGACATTAGCATTTAAAAAAAGGTTGTCTTGAAAGAATTTACACTTTTGTCAGTTGAACAGGCATTTGTTGATTTACTTACAACTTTTGAACTATTGGATGAATATGTATGAAATTTGACAGACAATACATTAAGAGTACGCTTAGTATTTTAAAACTCAAGCAGAGACCTCAAAGGCTGGTTGATGGGTACAAAAAACGGTTCATTTAATAGTAAATGTGGCACTATTTGATAAATACTCCCACATTTTGACAGACATTCAGCAACGTGATAATTATGTTAGTTATGTCAAGCTTGAAGCAGATGTGTCAAAAGGGAGGTGGGGGCAAGATAAATGTGCTGCAATAATAGTTTAATTCACTAATTACTTTGGTGCTGTTTGATGGATTACAAAAGATTTAGCAGACTGTTGACAAAGTAAGTCAAGTGCAAGGCAGTTTGGCAGTGCCCACGGCCAAGGATTGTTGGACGCGTAGAAGCACATGGAATTAGGTACATGGCAGTTGAATGCGCTACATCATAAAAAATGAAAATTGCTGAAAAAACAGTCAAACCTTAACGTTCAGCGAACACAAGACCTAAAAAAAAAGCCCTTAAATTCTCGAGTTGACTAAATATATGCGCGTACACACACACACACACACACACACACACACGCATTAGCGCAAATATTTTTGCTGTTTATTTCATTCCTCTGTGAGAATTTTTTTTTTGTTGCCCAGCTTGATTCACTGCACTTCTATAGCACTTACTATATGACTGGATTTATTGACACTGGTCTTATAAGTCCTACTTAGCCAGCATTTGTGTCTTCAACATCTTTCTGAAGGGATGGATTGAAGATGCGAACCTTATGTCCCCAGGTAAGACGTTCGAGACTAGAATGTCTGCACTATGATGTGAACTGATATTTGAAAATAGACAAAAAGACGTTCTGTACTTTGCAGGTTGCAGCTTGGAAGGTTGAATTGAAGCCTGGTAGGATGGTAAAGTGGCGGCATCTGATTAAGGCGTATAAACGCGGGGCATTCTAGTTTGTACCGTATTCAGGAGCCAGTGCAGTGACCTCAGGGCCTTTAATATATATTTTTTTTCCTCCCCCCAGTAATGGCTCTAACAGCAACATTTTGAACTCTCTGAAGTCGAGGGATAAGGAATTGAGGAAGGTCGAAATAGATAAACGCAATAAACGAATCAAAAATTAATTGCAGCTACAATCACCATAGCTCGATTTTGCTGGGACAGTATAGGGAGAATGGGCTTTGTTTTTTACGTGGAAAAGTACAACTGCTGACCTCTACAATGAGATAAAACATCAAATAACTCCAAAAATCGGACGTTTCTCATCTTCTTGGAATGTAAGGTTTAAGATTTGTGCAGGTGTAATAAGTCAGAATAAGTTTCCATTTTCAGGACTAAAGTGATCATTTCAGTCTTAGAGGCTTTAAGTTTGAGAAAATGTCTTAGATCAAATCAAATCAAATCATTAACATTTATAAAGCGCGCTACTCACCCGTGCGGGTCTCAAGGCGCTAGGGGGGAAAGGGGGGGTTATCGCTGCTCGAACAGCCAAGTCTTTAGGAGTCTCCGGAAAGCGGAGTGGTCCTGGGTGGTCCTGAGGCTGGTGGGGAGGGAGTTCCAGGTCTTGGCCGCCAGGAAGGAGAAAGATCTCCCACCCGCCGTGGAGCGGCGGGTGCGAGGGACGGCAGCAAGTGCGAGGCCAGCGGAGCGGAGGGGGCGGGTGGGGACGTAGAAGCTGAGGCGTCTGTTGAGGTATTCCGGTCCCTTGTTGTGGAGGGCTTTGTGTGCGTGGGTGAGAAGACGGAAGGTGATCCTTTTGCTGACTGGGAGCCAATGCAGGTGTCTCAGGTGTGCGGAGATGTGGCTGTTGCGGGGTACGTCGAGGATGAGGCGGGCCTTGGCGTTTTGGATGCGTTGCAGGCGGTTTTGGAGTTTGGCGGTGGTCCCGGCGTAGAGGGTGTTGCCGTAGTCCAGGCGACTCGTGACAAGGGCGTGGGTCACGGTTTTTCTGGTGTCGGCGGGGATCCAGCGGAAGATCTTGCGGAGCATGCGGAGAGTGAGGAAGCAGGCGGAGGACACGGCGTTGACTTGCTTGGTCATGGTGAGAAGAGGGTCCAAGATGAAGCCGAGGTTGCGGGCGTGGTCTGCGGGGGTCGGTGCGGTGCCGAGGGCCGTGGGCCACCAGGAGTCGTCCCAGGCGGACGGGGTGTTGCCGAGGATGAGGACTTCCGTTTTTTCAGAGTTCAGCTTTAGGCGGCTGAGCCTCATCCAATCTGCGACGTCCTTCATACCCTCTTGTAGGTTGGTCTTGGCGCTGGCGGGGTCCTTGGTGAGGGAGAGTACAAGTTGGGTGTCGTCGGCGTAGGAGGTGATGATGATGTCGTGCTTGCGTACGATGTCGGCGAGGGGGCTCATGTAGACATTGAAGAGTGTCGGGCTGAGCGATGAGCCTTGAGGTACGCCGCAGATGATCTTGGTGGGTTCTGAGCGAAACGGAGGGAGGTAAACTCTTTGGGAGCGGTTAGCGAGGAAGGAGGCGATCCAGTCCAGGGCCTGGCCTTGGATCCCGGTGGAGCGTAGGCGGGTGATTAGGGTGCGGTGACAGACGGTGTCAAAGGCAGCCGAGAGGTCGAGGAGAATGAGGGCGACTGTTTCACCGTTGTCCATAAGGGTTCTGATGTCGTCTGTGACTGAGATGAGGGCGGTTTCCGTGCTGTGGTTGGTTCGGAATCCGGTTTGTGAAGGGTCGAGCAGGTTGTTGTCTTCCAGGAAGGTGGTCAGCTGTTTGTTGACGGTCTTTTCTATTACCTTGGCTGGGAAAGGTAGAAGAGAGATGGGGCGGAAGTTTTTCAGGTCGCTTGGGTCAGCCGTAGGTTTCTTTAGTAGGGCGTTGACTTCAGCGTGCTTCCAGCATTCGGGGAAGGTAGCAGAAGAAAAAGAAGAGTTGATGACGGTCTGGAGGTGCGGGGCGATGATGTCGTCGGCTTTGTTAAAGATGAAGTGCGGGCAGGGGTCCGAAGGGGCGCCGGAGTGGATAGAGTTCATGATGGATTTGGTTTCTTCCGTGTTGATGTGGGTCCAGTTGTTGAGGGTGATGTCCGGGGAAGCGGGTTCAGTGGTGTATGGTTGGGTCTGGTGTCCGAAGCTGTCGTGGAGGTCGCTGATCTTGCGATGGAAGAAAGTGGCGAGGGATTCGCACAAATCCTTAGATCATCCAGGACTGATCAGTAACCAGATGTTGTAGTTAAAGGGCAGGATTTTGGTCAGGAGATTAAAGCATCATTCGAGTAAGATTGCACAGATACACATCTCTTTGTAAATATATCAAAGACAGCCTCCTGTATTTATTAAATAGGGCTAATGACTGTGCCTATTCCTGTGGAACACCACAATCTAGTCTGCCGGTCTCAGCTTTAAATGGAACCTAGTATCGCCAGTTGGGAGCAACAATTCGGAAAGGAACAAAACCAGTTCACAGTGTTGTGCGAGGCTCGGAATTGAGTGACAGACTGGTCAGTAATAATGTCTTTGTCCACCTATCTAAGGATGCTGACAGGTCAAGTAGGACCAGTAAGCCAACAGTGTCCTTGTTGATAAATTACAGAAATTCCTTTCAGAAGTCTTGAAGTGCTGTTTCTCTGCCATGCTGGAGTATGCAGTTTTTGGCTTCTTTGGCACCCGGATTTTCAGTCTCTGGCTTAAGATATTGTTAACAAATCTTGCATCACCCCACAGTATTATTATAGTTTCACCTCTTTTCTGTTGGCTGTTTACATGTATCCTTCTGCTCACATTTGAATGCATGCGGGACTGTTGTATATCTGAGAACTATATTGTTATCATGTAGTTATTTATCTCATCCATGCATTGGTTACATAAAATAAATCTTTTTTTTTTAGGCCTCGCCTACAAGACAGTGCAATTTGCCTGTAGGTGAAAAGACTTACTGTCAGCTTCCAGTCGGCCATTGCTTGCAGTTGATTGGCTTTATGGTCAATCTTATTTGCTTTCTCTTTATTTGTTAACTTGAGTGGGCTTTACTTCCACTCTTTATATTTGCTCCTTATGTTTGCCCCTTCCCTGGAGCATGGATGTGTTACTTGTTCCTTCCACTGCTGGCTTTTTAAAACCATTTTTTTTTATTTTTTGGTTAAGCAGTCCACGACAGAGCATGTATTTTCCAGCGGTCTCCCCATTCTCTCCCACCCCCACTGCGTTCCATTTTGTTTTCTGTTGCCTGTGTTCCTCTCCCTTGTCCTGGTCAACTTTGCACTTCTCCCCCCTCATATCTTTGTAACATGTGTGCATCCCCCCAACAGCTCCTCATTACCCTGTCTAGCCCATGTGCTTCTACCCCCCGCTCCACGTTCCTCTCTCAACGCAGTTGCTTCCCTCCTGCTCAGTGTTGCTTCTCTAGCAGCTGCCCTCTATGTTGCTTCTGCCCCGCCCTCTGTTGCTTCTGCCCCGCCCTCTGTTGCTTCTGCCCCGCCCTCTACTTTGCTTCTGCCCCGCCCTCTACTTTGCTTCTGCCCCGCCCTCTACTTTGCTTCTGCCCCGCCCTCTATTTTGCTTCTGCCCCGCCCTCTATTTTGCTTCTGCCCAGCCCTCTATGTTGCTTCTGCCCCATGTTACATTGTTGACTCCTTCGTATTGGTTCATTCCCCCACATGCACTTTTTGTATTGTTTTCCTCACCTTGCCCTGTAATAAAAAAAAAATTAAAACAGCGTAAAAGCATTTTTTTTTTATGTATTTAACAGATCCAACTCGGATCAGCAAATAAAACGAAAGAAAGATGTTTGCATTATTTTGTAGGCTTGCACATGTGTGTTGTGCACTCCTTCAAAGTGAGACTGGCAGACGTGTCATGGTGACTTTTTGTGTGTTTGCTCTTGCTCCACAGCATCACAAAAAAAGAATTGACAAAGCCGTTGAGTCCCAAAGGGCGGACCTATTGTATTTGCCAATGCTTGAGTATAAAATTGCTCTGCACTGCTGCAGGTTTTTACTGCATTTATCAGCGCTTGAGTGCGACTGTGCAATATCAGTCCGGTTTGCCAATACTTGTGTCTCCAAGCAGCTATGCATGTCCACCCGAGACATATGCTTTGTGCGTCAGGGTTTGTGTCTACGCAGGGAACTGAATTCTAGAAACTGGAGCCTATACCTTCCAGCATCCTAGGCACTCGTGAGGTAGGCTGTGGCGGCTGGCATCTACGGAGGAGTGGGGTGGCCAAACAGGTGGATGCGTGTGCATGCGGGCAAATAAAATAAATAAAAACTACACTTCCCGAACCCCAAGTCATCCTCCCGCCGGACGTCTCTCGAGTGCGTGTGCGGGCCAAAGAAACTCCCTCGGCCGATCCTGGCCCTGTGAGCGGCACCCTGATTGGAGGGAGCGGCGTCTTTTGGCGCTCCCCAGCACACTGGAGGCCTGCACTTGCTCTTAACCCAGCTGCTTTAAGTCAGCCGAGTTGAGAGGTTTAAAGAGTGCATGTCCCGCTGGCCGTCGCAAGACGGCTGGCCAAAGAGACGTGCACCGCAGTTAAGGACGGGGTGGTGAAAAATAAGAGTAATAAATTATTTTTCACCATCCCGTCCTTTTATTAAATTAAGTGGGGCGACGCTCCTCCGCTCCAGTGGAGGAGCCGCGACTAGAGGTAGGAAAAAGGATAAATAACAGATAACATATCGGAGGCAGAATGTTCTAAAATGCAATCTAAATACGTTGTTTTGCAATGCTAAAAGAAACAAATTGCACATCCACGTAGGCAGGTTATGATCTTAAACTCAAGTTAGCATTCATGCAGCACATCGGCCATTTTAGTGAATTGCGGTTTCTGCTCATTGACATGGCGCTGAGGATTCCGATATTATCAGTCTGTAGAGTGACTAACATGTAAGAATGAACACTCAGCTTGATGTGTGGGGAAATGTAGAAGTGACTTGAATCTTTAATCAGCAAATGGTTCTTGTTGCCTCGGGCGTTTCTAAAAATAACTTAGCAATGTGCGCAGAATAAGAATGAGGGATTAATATTTCATGGAGATCGAGTTCTGGGGAAGCATTTTCCAGCAGAGGAAACCTCCAGAAGGTAGTTGGAGAATCGCTCTGCTCTCTGCCAACACTTGTTTCCACCCCCCCTCACTTTTTCACTCTTAATTTTCTTTGCTGTCCCTTCTCTCTATTTGACTGTCTTTGCCTTTCATTTTACTTTCTCATTTCCAAATTTTACCTCTCCTTTCATTCTTCTGATATTTATTCATTCGTACACACTTTATCTCCCTGTATTCGCCTTCCTTTCTTTTTTGCCATGGGAAGTTCAGCGTATTAACTAAACGTCAATCACGAGTAAGCCGTAGGCGCATCAAATTAACCTTAGATTCCCTTTTCACATACTCACGCTAGATTAAACGTCTGTGCTGGTGTTATTACATATAAGCTAATTCTAGTCGAACTGATATTTTCAGTCGAGGGGGCTCCACTTTTAGATCAGGTGTAGAGACAGATTTAGCTACTTGCAATCCTCATGTAAAAAAAAAAAAAAGACATCTATAAACATAAATACATGGGCTTTCAGTCAGCCCTCTTCATTAGTTGGTGTATTGTTGTCGTTCAAAGTTTACACCTCCCCATCACAGCACCCAGTATGGGGTGACTTAGGCCAATGTGTAAAGTATTGATGCAGTCCCAAAAAGTTATAAAGTTAAAATGACAAACCATAAAAAACCCAAACTAAATTAGTAAAATAGAGTATAATTTAATAAACAAAGTGACACAAATATGACAAAAAATAAATAAGCAGAACAGGAGATAAGTTTCTAAATGTTTAAGGGGAAAATAGTGCCGAAAAGCATAAAGCACTAATCATGATGTTTGGTTGCGGTAAACCAGGATCCAGGCACAATCTGAGGCCAACCGTGATGGAATGCAGGTCGAATACACCAACCAGGTTCATCCTGTTCAAAGATTTTACCTTCTGATTTTGTCTTGTAAGTCCCAGCCAAGCACAGAAGTACACTCCCAAGACCCACAGGACATTGAGGGAGACACATTGAGACTGACAGCGTATCAAGCAGATGCCAACAGCAGGGTCTATTCCAGTCCAGTTGCCATGGTCAGCTGGATACTTCCAGGAAACAGCCTCTTGCAGCTTGTTGTTCCCCTGTAGCCGTGCAGGAGGTCATCCAGCCGACTCTTGGAGTCCACTTATTTGTCCTGGGTACAAGAGGGAACAGGTACAGTTCTTCAGTGATCCTGAGGTCACAAACCTCAGACAAAGCAGGTCTGATCACCCGAGGTCCTGAAAGTATTCTGAAGTGGGTGCCACTTTTGTCTGGCACTAGCTAGTGGGTGGAGATGACTCCTGGGCATGGCCTAACCAATGGGGTAAACATTCCCAGGGGTATCTCTACCTACTTTTGCAGCATTTCCTGTTTTCCTTACTGCAGACAGGCCCGAAAATGCAGATGTCAGTGCATTTTCAAGATGACGAATGTCTTTGCCCACACTGAATTTGGAATGAGGGATAGGGATGTGTGTGGTGAGTGTGGCACTGTACCCATAACAATACCAGAGACAGACGTCTAGTAGGACAAAAGCAGGATCCTCCTACAACCAGTGTGTATACAGGTATTGTCAGTGTGCTCCAAGTGTTACATGTGGTGCAGTCGGCTTTTCAAGCAAGATTTGATACTGTTGTGTCAAACAGGATGCCCAAACGCCATTGCTGCATGTCCTTTTGAGTTCAGAGGTGTCATCTCTGATCATCGAGGTCCGCCTTTTCTTTGCTTCTGGGAGGAATTTCACATCTTGTACACATCTTGTACACATCTATCAAAGGCTGAGCACAGCCTGAGAGTTAGCAGAGGCTTATGCCGATTAGACTTCCAATAATTCAGTCAGGTAAGGTGTACCTTTCTAAAAGTTATTTTTGCTTAAAATGTATTAGAAATCTCACTTTACCATTGAATAGGATTTTTAGTCACTATTAACAATAGTGGTTTAATTATTTTTTGTGGCTGGTCACTTTCCCTAGATAACAGTATTAGCATTTTAACCTGTACACTCTTTTTCTACATCGGACAGCTAGGCCTGCCAGAGTGATAAAAAGCTTGTCACTTTTGGGACATGGTAATGTCCCACTTATAAATACTGTGCACTCTACCTTGTGGGCTGCAAGGCCAAATAGTGGTGGCTTGTTAAATATTTAAAAAGAAGGTATTTTGCTGTCAAAAAAAGTTATTTTAACATGTAACACTTGGAGTTTTCACTGCAGTAGTCAGTCTATACCAAGTGGACCTGAAGCCATGTTTGCACTGCCACTATAGTGGATGGGACAATAGATGCTGCAGTTCACATGTGACATGTAACTTCTAGGCCCTGGTGCACTTTTTATACCACACACACTTGCCTTCCAGGCAAGATAAATGTGGCTTTCAGGAATAATCCAATTTAACCATGATTAACAGGGAAACACAAGTGCTTTGCTACTGGTTACCAGGAGTGAAGTGCATGGAGTTCTAAAGCCAGTAAGACTATAGGGACTATGGAAAATACAGGACGTCCATGCAGAATGAGCGTCTCTCCTACACAGTCACTTCTAAACGTCGCTACTAGTTGTAACTTTACAATCCTATAGGGTGTTTTTACTTACTCCACCCTATGTTTCACGTGATGGGGATATGTACCTACAATTTTGTTTGACTTAGCTCTTGTAAATAATGGATATCCCAAAGTAGTAATGTTAGTCAGAAAAGTAAGAGTAAACTTACATGTGTAGATTTGTTCACATATAGGTTTACCTTTGTGAATAGACCTCTTACTGTTTATTGCAAATTATTGCAAAAAGCTTTCACAAGGTTTGCCAAGGCCATACCTAATGGTTTTGTCCGTTTTTGTTTTTTTTCTAGTTTCCATTTTTTTTTCTCCACAAGTCATGTATTTAGTCATATCGAAACAGTCCTATGTGCTGCATCCTGGACTTCACGCAATCTGAGTTTGATTGCCACCTTATGCCGAAATCGTCATGCAACTATTCGGTTTTCAGTCGTTCTGTGTTTTTAATACGTAGTTGTCCAGAAATCAGAGCTATGTTTCCATCACTTGGGCCATGAGAGAGAAAGTTGTAGGGAATTCGTGTATTCTTTCAGTTGTGATGGTGGCAGAAACGCTCGAAATATTTTATTCCTTGGGTCGCATTGATTTTCTCCCAAACCTGTACAACTCTCATTGTGAGCAACACAGAAAAAGAAGGGATGCTAGTGGTGTTGATGGGATATATATACAAAACCAAATTGTGGGAGGCATGAGTATCTGTTTTACACTTCTGGGTTACAAGTTTTATTTACACTTTAAACGCACTCAAACATATACGGAGTGGAGCTAGAAAGAAGAAATACTTGTATGGTGTGTCAACAAGTAAGAGGAAGACATTCATACCTTGTCCACTGGAGGAGAGAGGGATTAAAAGAAAGAATACTGGGTCTGCCAGAAGGAAGATGGCAAAGGAAGGACTGTGTGGTCCACAAGAGAAACGAGGAGAAAGACAAACATGCATGGTTTCCAAGAGAGAAAAGATACATGGAGTTGATATGTGGTCTGCTGGGGGTAGATGGAAGGAATTGAGGTGTTCTCAGCCGGAAAAAGAGAGTGGAATAAATGCGTGGTTTGCCAAAGGTAACAGGAGGTTTAAAGGAAGGAATGTTCTGTTTGCTGAAAGGAAGAGTAGAACGAAAATAATGCTTGGGTTAATAGAAGGAACAGCATTGGCAAGGCCATTAGGTCTCATCTTGGGGCGCTATTGGCTTTGCCAATGCTTTTTAGCCACGTCGCTGTGCAGCACCGTTAAAGAATTTATAAATAAAGTATTTTATGTGGCTGCCCATCTAATTTTGTAGGTGTTCCCTTCATACCCGAGGACACGAGTGGGAGGAGGAGACGCAAACGACGAGAGAGCCGCATGGAAAAGGCGGGTTAGAAGCACAAGGGCCAGCAGGCAGAGGGAGAGTACGGGGTGGAGAGGTGAAGAAACGGCCAAAAGAGGAGGGCACGGGAGGGGGGAAGCAACATGGAGGAGAGGGGTGGGGAGGAGAAGTAACAGGCAAGAAAGCAACCTGGAACGGGCTGGGTAAAAGCAAATGGGTGAGAAAGCAACCAAGGAAGTACATGAAGGCGTGTGCAACATGGAGGGAGACACGGGGAAGCACACGGACAACGGAGAGCTACATGGTGTACAGCGGAGAGGACTATACGAGGGAAACAGCTGGAAAAACACACAGACGAGTGATTAAGCAAAAATAAAAAAGTAGTGCTTGAAAAATAAACACTGGAAGGAGAGAGACCAGTGAATCAAAAGAAATGGTAAAGAGACAGTGCTCTATGGGATGCACAAACACACGACTGACATGCTGGGGCACGTATGAGAAGCAGGCACACGAGAGCGATGGGAAAGCCAGTCGGTAGGAAGCAGTAGGCAGGCTTCAAGCCCGTGTATGTTCTTGGTGATCCCATAGTGTGTCTGGCACCAGACGGCACGTGAGACTTGAAAGGGAATTTGGCGTCTGCTAGCAGAAGACAAGGAAGGAAGGAATGAATGTGCGATCTACCAGAGCAGTAACGAGCACACGTTTGGCCTGCTGGAGGAAAGGGCAAGGAATTAATATGCATGATCTGCTGGAGGGAGAAAGGAAAGGAATATACGTGTTCGGTTGGAGAGTAGAAAAGAAGAAATGTTTGGTCTGGTAAATAAAAGAGGAAGAAGAGTGGATCAATCTGTAGTCTACTAGATGTCAGAGGATACGAGTATGAATGTTTAATCAGACAACGTCGAATGTTGAAGTCATGAGTTCATAGGTAGAGAAAATAATATACCTAAAAGTATCTTGCATTCATCTACTATGCTGTGACAGAAAAGTTGGGCAAACTCTCGGGTTATGTATTATGTCCCATTGCTGCTGCACATTACAGTACAGTAGCGGTCTGTTGCAGAAAAATATGTAATTTTAATGGTATTTTTTGTATCTTAAGGGATCGAACGTACGTACATGGTTTAGCACCGCTTTCCACGTGAAATCCCACTGGGGTTTTCCGTTTGTGATTTACATCGTAGAAATTCTCTGCTACACACAGCTGTTTGAGTCAACGATTGTTCTGTAGGAATATATTCAAGATAATGCGTCAGAATAATTGGATATAATTTCATTGCTTTTCACATGTACAGAAACTGCGTGGTTTTCACATCCTGAATGAGCCCCAAGTGAGCGTGAATCATTCCGTCTGCTCAATTCGGATGTTACTTCCAAGCCTTCTCAGATAGATATCACACATTCAGTGCAGTGCTCTGCAGCGAGGAACAGTGGTTGCTATGTGATTGTGATACCTGCAAAATATATATGCCTGTAGTTGCCTACACGGCATGTGCATATTTTCCTCAACGTATGCACTGAAAGTTAGCAAGAGAATAAGGACCGATTCAGAAAGGCATCTAGGTGTACGTGAAATGGTACAGTAGGAGTGCTAGTTCACATATTCATAAGTATATTTGTGAATGCACTCCAAAATTGTACCACTCCTTATTAATAAAAGTGCAAAGAGAGCACAGTCCTTTACATTTGTTCTAATAGTGTATGCATATTACTGTTTTTGATGTTCTGGGGCCAATTCACGAAGCCAGAAGAGTACGTGAAGTAGTACTACAGGAGCACTACTTCACCGGTTCATACATACGACCTCCTAGTTCTGAACTCTGGAATGCTTACACGTCTAAACATTTGTTTGATTTTTTTTTTCTCGACCACCTTTCCAGCTTCTGACCTGCAGGCTGTGGTCCTGTGTCTGCACTTAATTTTTTTATTTTATTTAGGATGCATCACCAGAGGCTAAAGAGTTTCAGTATGATGAATGCTAGATGTGGACTAAAGGGCTGACTGAAGGAGACACAGATTACCAGGTCTAGTGGAGTGCAAAAGCCAGCACGTTGAACAACACTCGGGAGGCAACAGGTTAATTATGAACCTTCCAGAGCAGGAAGCGTCAGCCAACACGGCTAACTGTCTACCAATTAATTTTGGATGTTGAAACCTGCATATGCCTGCTTTACAGATCACAGCCTTCTTCATGAAAGAGCTAGGAGATACCGCTTCCATAGTGGTCAAATGCCTTCATGCCCGGCACATATTAAGCATTTGGGGGGCAGTGGGGTTGTCCAGGCCCCTTGCAAGAAGGGAGAAGGCCTGGACAGCCTGGGTATCAGATCTGATGGAAGTACTGCAAACCAAAGAAGGTAAACCAAGGGCACTTCTCTAGCCTTGCAGAGATGGCCACTTTAGTATCTGCACTCTGCCTTTTCTGTCTGGTCTTGACCTTCTGTGTTGGCACTCTGCCTTCGATGCCTGGACCATGCATTGGGTACCGTTGATGCCAGTGTGCTACCTCTGGTGCACATGTACTGTTTGTGATGCCCATTCACCAGCAGCGTACTCTCAGCATTGCATTATGTTTCGGGTAAAACGGGAGTGTGAGGCTGTGCCCTATTTCAGATAGCCTGTCATCCTTTTGTCTTAGGATACTGTCTGGACCACTACTGTTTTATCTTCATCGTATCCTCATGTTATGAGGCAAGAAACTGCAACTCTAATTAATTCTTGAGTGGAAACTCCAAATTTTCAACTGTTATTGCTCAGTCCCCAAGCAGTAACTCAATTCTTTGTGAACGCTCTATTATTACACTCTGGTTGCCTAACAGTAAGAGAAGAGGGAAAGGTAGCTTAGGATTTGGGACATAGACTTGGCTGTTCTATACTGACATTTCCTCATATGCTTGTACACATGTGATAAAAACGTCCTCCTTGTTTTGTATGACAGGGAGCCTCAAACTTTACTGCTTAGAGTTATAATTTAATATTGATTATGGATTAATAATTCTTTTTCCGCCTGCATTGTTAAAGCGATATTAACTTCACAAAGTAAATATTTGTCTGACTATTCATGTTTATTATCTTTTGTGATAGTTGTGATAGGCTGCATCTGGTGCCTATTCTCAGGTCGCCTATTATAGAACTTCAGCCTGGATTGCTTAACCCCACTAACATAAGTGAGCCATTACAATGACTGAGCCAAGTGAACAGATGCCCCTTGGTTTAAGCAATCCATTTCTTGTAACCTGCATCGCAGCCAGTACAGAGCACAGTACTGTCTCTCTCATTGCAGTTATTGTTTTTATTTATTTTTGTGGATTGGAATTCATATCTCTGATCACCTCAGGGTGTTTTTCATGGCAAGCGAAGGTTACATGTAGATACTGCTGTAAGAGAGATGATGTATGAAATTGTTTTTTGGTTCCAGGACTTTCTGGTGCTAGGCTGTAGTTCCAGTTTTGGATCTTCCCAGAAAAGAACAGGTGCTGGCGTTGGCCAAATTATCAGGTATATTTAAATAAATAGATGGGTGAGGAGGGTCTTTTGGGGAGAGAAATTGTGAGGCTTAGCCTACTTCACTGAGATCACCTTGAAGGTGGTAGGGAGGTGAATAGTGTTGGGGAGTCATGAATTGCAGAGCACTAGCAAACAGTTTGGCAGGAGAGACAGGAGTTGCAGTGCCTCTGTGCATGGATGTCAAGCACCTGTGTTAAATTACATTTAACTAAGACAGAAGTCTTCTTCCTTGCCACTGACATCAAAGAATCCATATCAAGTAGAGGCTCTCATGTAACCATTCAAACCTCAGTTCACCATAAATGGCGAAATCCTGTGGCTTTAGAATGGACTCTGTCCTATTTGCTGACATTCGAGCCAACGGTCATTGTATCAACTATTCTTTAAAAAAACAAAAAAAAAAAAGTCCAACCTTATAACTTCAAAGTGGACTTAAGAAACAATGCACACCTTTTTTATTTGTGGACCGTAACAAGCATCTTCTTGCTGGTGTTGATTACCACGTGACGCCACTGAAGAGCCACCTCATCAATGTTGAAAGTCTAATCAAATGACTGAAACGTGTCCTCTCTAACACCCTGTTAAATTCACATTGTTTCCCTTTCTAGACTTGCATCTTCTTCAAAACATGCTACATCCCTTTCAAAACCGTAACCGCAGCACACTTCTGTAACTGGAGTAACATATTCTGTGAGCAAAGACACAACACATGGTGCTAGGAGACTGCCAGACTAGAGGTGAAGAAGTGCAAAAAAGAACAAGCACTGGCAAAGCCAATAGGTCTCACCTTATACACGAGATATTGACTTGGCAATGTTTTTTTGCCATGTTGTACACCAGTGTGGCTGCTGTTCGGCATGGCTAAAAGTGGCATGGAGTGGGGGAGTAGTGTTGTAGAGTGGATTTGTGGGAGTACAGTGTCGTAGAGTGGATTAGGGGGACTAGAGTGTTGTAGAATTCAGTAGGGGGGAGTAGAGTTCAGTGGCAGAGAGTGCCTTAGAGTGCAGTGTGGTGGAGTGGGCTGGAGTGGATTGAGGTTGTGGGCTGGATGGATTGGAGTAAAGTGGGGTGGATTGAAATGGAGTGGGATGGATTGAAATGGGAGTGAGATGGATTGGCGTGGGGTGTATTAGATTGGGGTGGGTGGATTGAATGGGAGTGAAAGGACTGAGGTAGGGTGAATTGGATTGCGGTGGGGTGGGTGGATTGGGTTTGTAGTGGGGTGGGTTGTAGTGGAGTGTATTAGATGGAACTGGAGTGGGGCAGATTGTAATGGGTGGATTGGATTTATTCAGGGGTCTGGACTTAAATAAAATATCTACTTGTTATTTTTGCTTTTTGCCAATGTTTGTTACAGTGGTAAGGGCTCAGCAGCTCCCACAACAATGACATTTTACAAAAGCCTTGTCAAAAGAAGACACACATAAAAAAAAAAAAAAAACTAACCACCATTGTTGGATCTATTGACTTTGCCAATGCTTGTTTATTTTCATGTTTCCCATAATCACGTTGAAACTGGGTACACTGATTTTTCCATTATGAGCATTTTTTGGAAATACTAGCATGCCTCTATACATTTTACTAAATGATGCTTCAAAGAAATGGTACCTAAAATTTCACAGTAGTTTAGCAAAACATTTTTTTCCTAGATGCATTTTTTGTGAACATTTCATTTTGAAAGCAAAGAATCATCAATCTTGCTTTCAAGCGTCTGCAAATAGTTGCGTTTAATCAGAGAGCATTCTGGGAGTTTCATACTCAGCCTCTTATTGTTAATCTTTGCAAACGTGTGTGCACTCTATTTTTTTATTAACTGGAACCACAGTCCGTGCCTTTGGAGCTTACAAACGTTTATTTACAGTGCCCATCCTAACAATAAAGGCTTTGCATTAATGAATCATAAATACAAGTTCGAACAGCTTAAACATACAGGCACAAATATTACCTCAACTGTAGACAATTCCCTTCTGTGCTTGTTAATGTGGTACTGTAAACTGGCAGCCAAAAGGTTTGTGCTGCAAGGGAGTTCTGCCTGCTTGGTCCAAGGAGAAAAAAAATATGAAATCTTGTTGTCCTTGACCTCAAACAGTATGTCCTGGGAGTCGGGCTATGGGAATTCCACACCCATGATTTATTGGATTGGAGTGGTGTGGATTGGAGTGTGGTGGATTGGCCTGGAGTGCAGGTGACTGAACTGGGATGGGGTGGATTGGATTGGGTTAGAGTAGGGTGGATTGGATTGGAGTGGGGTGGATTGGATTGGATTGGGGTGGTGTGGATTGTGGGTGGATTGGATTGGAGTAGGGTGGATTGGAGTTAGGTGGAGTGAGTGGATTGGAGTGGGGTGAAATGGAGTGTTTGGATTGGAGTGGGGTGGACTGTATTTGAATGGGGTGGATTGAGTTAGCGAGAGATAGGCTTTTTGGAGTGGGGTAGATTGGGGTGGGATGAACTGGATTGGTATGGGGTGAATTGGATTGGAGTGGGGTGGATTAAGGTAGTTTGGTATGGGGTGCATTGAATTAGAGTGGGGTGGATTAAGATACATTTTATTGGAGTGAGTGGATTAGGTTGTGGTGGATTGGAATGCAACGGTTTGGGCTAGGGTGGGGCGGATTGGGCTAAGGTGTGTGGATTGGAGTGGGGGATTGTGGTGGATGGAAGTAGAGTGGATTGTGGTGGTTTGGAGTGGGGTGGATTTGGATTGGAGTGCATTGTGGTGGATTGGAGTGCATTGTGGTGGATTGGAGTGGAGTCGGTGCATTGTGGTGGATTGGAGTAGGGGTGAATTGGTGTGGGGTGAGTGTATTGGATTGTGTGAGGTGGGTTGGATTGGAGTGGGGTAGATTGGGCTGGGGTGGAGTGGGTGGATTGTTTTGGTTTGAAGTGGGGCAGATTGTTTTGGTTTGAAGTGGGGCAGATTGTTTTGGTTTGAAGTGGGGCAGATTGTTTTGGTTTGAAGTGGGGCAGATTGTTTTGGTTTGGAGTGGGGCAGATTGGTTTGGAGTGGAGAGGGGCAGATAGGATTGGTTTGGAGTGGAGAGGGGCAGATAGGATTGGTTTGGAGTGGAGAGGGGCAGATAGGATTGGTTTGAAGTGGAGGGGGGGCAGATAGGATTGGTTTGGAGTGGAGGGGGGGCAGATAGGATTGGTTTGGAGTGGAGGGGGGGCAGATAGGATTGGTTTGGAGTGGAGGGGGGGCAGATGGGATTGGTTTGGAGTGGAGGGGGGGCAGATAGGATTGGTTCGGAGTGGAGGGGGGCAGATAGGATTGGTTTGGACTGGAGGGGGGGCAGATAGGATTGGTTTGGACTGGAGGGGGGGCAGATAGGATTGGTTTGGACTGGAGGGGGGGCAGATAGGATTGGTTTGGACTGGAGGGGGGGCAGATTGGATTGGTTTGGACTGGAGGGGGGCAGATTGGATTGGTTTGGACTGGAGGGGGGGCAGATTGGATTGGTTTGGACTGGAGGGGGGGCAGATTGGTTTGGACTGCAGTTAGGCGGGTTGGATTGTGTGGTAGATTGTTCTGGATTGGAGGGGGCAGATTTTAAAGTAGAGTGTGGCAGATTGGAGGGGGCAGATTTATTTTTGGATTAGGGAGTGGCAGATTGGAGTGGGGCAGATTTTTTATAATTAGAATGTGGCAGATTGGAGTGGGGCAGATTTTCTTTTTTTGGATTAGAGCATGGCAGATTGGAGTACGGCAGATTGTTTTGGATTGGAGTGTGGGGCAGATTGTTTTGGATTGGAGTGTGGGGCAGATTGTTTTGGATTGGAGTGTGGGGCAGATTGTTTTGGATTGGAGTGTGGGGCAGATTGTTTTGGATTGGAGTGTGGGGCAGATTGTTTTGGATTGGAGTGTGGGGCAGATTGTTTTGGATTGGAGTGTGGGGCAGATTGTTTTGGATTGGAGTGTGGGGCAGATTGTTTTGGATTGGAGTGTGGGGCAGATTGTTTTGGATTGGAGTGTGGGGCAGATTGTTTTGGATTGGAGTGTGGGGCAGATTGTTTTGGATTGGAGTGTGGGGCAGATTGTTTTGGATTGGAGTGTGGGGCAGATTGTTTTGGATTGGAGTGTGGGGCAGATTGTTTTGGATTGGAGTGTGGGGCAGATTGTTTTGGATTGGAGTGTGGGGCAGATTGTTTTGGATTGGAGTGTGGGGCAGATTGTTTTGGATTGGAGTGTGGGGCAGATTGTTTTGGATTGGAGTGTGGGGCAGATTGTTTTGGATTGGAGTGTGGGGCAGATTGTTTTGGATTGGAGTGTGGGGCAGATTGTTTTGGATTGGAGTGTGGGGCAGATTGTTTTGGATTGGAGTGTGGGGCAGATTGTTTTGGATTGGAGTGTGGGGCAGATTGTTTTGGATTGGAGTGTGGGGCAGATTGTTTTGGATTGGAGTGTGGG
Organism: Pleurodeles waltl; assembly: GCF_031143425.1. Lineage (NCBI taxonomy): Eukaryota > Metazoa > Chordata > Amphibia > Caudata > Salamandridae > Pleurodeles > Pleurodeles waltl. The sequence continues at coordinate 1,697,027,211 of NC_090440.1, forward strand.
GCAGATTGTTTTGGATTGGAGTGTGGGGCAGATTGTTTTGGATTGGAGTGTGGGGCAGATTGTTTTGGATTGGAGTGTGGGGCAGATTGTTTTGGATTGGAGTGTGGGGCAGATTGTTTTGGATTGGAGTGTGGGGCAGATTGTTTTGGATTGGAGTGTGGGGCAGATTGTTTTGGATTGGAGTGTGGGGCAGATTGTTTTGGATTGGAGTGTGGGGCAGATTGTTTTGGATTGGAGTGTGGGGCAGATTGTTTTGGATTGGAGTGCGAGGCAGATTGTTTTGGATTGGAGTGCGAGGCAGATTGTTTTGGATTGGAGTGCGAGGCAGATTGTTTTGGATTGGAGTGTGAGGCAGATTGTTTTGGATTGGAGTGTGGGGCAGATTAGCATATTGGAGTTTGGCAGGCTGTTTTGGATTGGAGTGGGGCAAATTAGCAGATTGGAGTTTGGCAGGCTGTTTTGGATTGGAGTGGGGTAGATTGTTTTGGATTGGATTGGGGTAGATTGTTTTGGATTGGATTGGGGTAGATTGTTTTGGATTGGAGTTGGGCAGGTTGTTTTGGATTGGAGTTGGGCAGGTTGTTTTGGATTGGAGTGGGGCAGAATGGAGTGGGACAGATTGTTTTGGACTGGAGTGGGTCAGATTGCTTTGAAGTGGTACGGATTGTTTTTTATTAGAGTGGGGCAAATTGGAGTGGGACAGATTGTTTTGGATTGGAGTGAGGCAGACTGGAGAGGGGCAGATTGTTTTGGATTGGAGTGGGGCAGATTGTTTTGGATTGGCTTTGGGCAGATTGTTTTGGACTGGAGTGGGGCAGATTGCTTCGGAGTGGTGCACATTGTGTTTGAATATGTGTGGGGCCAAGGGGAGTGGGGCAAATTGCTTTGAAGTGGTGTAGGTTGTTTTTTATTAGAGTGGGGCGAATTGGAGTGGGGCAGATTGTTTTGGATTGGAGTAGGGCAGATTGGGGTGGGGCAGATTGCTTTGGATTGGAGCAGATTGTTTTGGATTGGAGTGGGGCTAATTGGAGTGGGGCAGATTGCTTTGATTTGAGTGGGGAGAATTGAAGTGGTGCAGGTTAATTTTGATTAGAGTGGGGTTAATTTGTGTGGGACAGGTTGCTTTGGAGTGGTGCAGATTGTTTTTGAGTATAGTCGGACACATTGAAGTGGGGCAGATTGTTTTGGATTGGCTTTGGGCAGATTGTTTTGGACTGGAGTGGGGCAGATTGCTTCGGAGTGGTGCACATTGTTTTTTAATAGAGTGGGGCCAAGGGGAGTGGGGCAAATTGCTTTGAAGTGGTGCAGGTTGTTTTTTATTAGAGTGGGGCGAATTGGAGTGGGGCAGATTGTTTTAGATTGGAGTAGGGCAGAATGGGGTGGGGCAGATTGCTTTGGATTGGAGCAGATTGTTTTGGATTGGAGTGGGGCGAATTGGAGTGGGGCAGATTGCTTTGATTTGAGTGGGGAGAATTGAAGTGGTGCAGGTTAATTTTGATTAGAGTGGGTTGAATTTGTGTGGGACAGGTTGCTTTGGAGTGGTGCAGATTGTTTTTGAGTATAGTCGGACACATTGAAGTGGGGCAGATTGTTTTGCAGTGGGGCAGATTGTTTTTGATTAGTGCGGGTCAAATTGAGTGGGGCATATTAGATTGAGGTGGGTTGGAAGGATTAAAGTTTGGTTGGTTGGAGTCGATTGGATTGGGGTGGATTAGTGTAGGTTATAGTGAGTTGGACTGGGGTGGATTGTAGTGGGGCGGATTTGAGTGGGGTGGATTGGGGTGTACTGAAAGATTATGTATTAAAGCATCATTTCAGAGATGCACATAACAATGAAACACTCACTTTGCAATATTTAGAACAAGTTAATTGTCATCTTTTGAGAAGAGCGCCTGTGAGCAACACAAAACACAAGTGCAATGTGAGAAAAGACAACTTGGCAAAATAAAAGAAAGTTTGCTTCAAAAATAAAACTTTGCAATTTTGTTCGTCCTGCTGGGCACGTTTTCGCCAGTCACAAGCTTTCTGTTTGCAGGGCACTAGAAGTTAAAAAGAACAAAATAGTACCTTGATCACGTGGGAAGCAGAGGGCGGGCATTAATTAAATTGAATAAGTCAGTGCTTGATCTCTGCTGCAGACAGAGGAACGGAAATTATGCCAGGTGTGCCTTGACAAATTACAAGACTGTAAAGAAGAGTGCCATGCAAACCAACAAATGGTGAGCAACAGTCGGGCTCCAAGTCCTTTACTGTACACAAGTCTCTCGCAAGTGAGACGCATGCGCTAGCACATGCACTCGCAGGCTCGACCCTGAAAAGGAACATATGCTCCTGTTCGAGGTTCAGGAACTTCTACAAAAAGTGCAACAGAGTGTGTGCCCCTAGAGAATAGGGTGTTGCGTAACGCCCAGAGCTGCCTACTTTGGAACCAGAGAACTAGATTCTTGTCTTGACGTCAGACAGCCTTTCATTCTGGGCAAATCACTTAATCTCCCCATGCCTAAAAAATAAATGTGTTCTTTTGTAATGTAACTGGTGCTCATGTAAAACTTAACTCTGCAGCCGATACGGGACCTGAGGTTGGTCAACAAGTTCATCACAAACCAAAGGTTTCAGATGACAACTCTATAAGAGGTTATACTGCTACTGGAGGAGAAGAACAATGTGACGACCATCGATTTAACAGATGCCTATTTCCAAATCCTGATACCCCCTTCATGCAGAAGATTCCTCAGGTTTGTGATGATGGAGGTACATTATCGTGGTGAGTTTACTTCATGAGCTAGGGGGTCACAGTGAATTAGAAAAAAAATTCCCCTACCCCTGAAAAGAGAATGGCTTTCCTGGGGGTAGATCTGGATACCCTGAAAGCACACATGGGACTGCTGAATACAAGAGGGCTGTAGTCTTCTCAGGAAGCAACTAAACGCATTAATTATTTAGGGATGAGATACAGTTTTCTGTCACTAAAAGCTTTCAAGAGCCACATTCAAGGTCAGAGAGTCTAGATTATAACTAAACTACACACCTGCTATGTTATACCTGAACGGTCAGGGGCAACAGTCTCCTGCCTACTAGCATAGTCAGTCTGGAGATGAGCAATCAAAAGAAACATACAGTTGGTAGCAGATAATGTCCCAGGCCTAGAAAACAGCCCTGCAGACAAGCTCATCTGGAAGACAAACTCGTCCCACCAATAGGAATTAAAACAACATAGTAAACAAAATATTCCAACACTGGGGAACACCACAGGTAGATCTGTTCACGACAATTGAGAAGGCAAAATGCCAGTCTTTCGCATCTTGGCACCTACCATGCCTGGTCGCATGGACTATCCTATCGCTATCCGGTATGGATGTTTGCTCACACCTTTGTCTCTACCCCATGCTTGATGGTCTTGGAGACGTTCAGGTCTTGCCCCACAACTCTGATTCTAGTGGACCCAAGATGGGCACATTAACATGGATCTCTTATGTAATACCGAAGCCACAGTGTCTTTGCATGAATATCCCAACACACACAAAGACACTCATAATGCAACAGGGAAGGTGTTGTATCGGAGTCCGGAAGAACTGCAGTTGACATCCTGTCTCCTGAGATAGCAGAGTTTGGTCACTTGAGGTTACCAGCAAGAACACTTGACATCATTAATGAGGCATGTAGGCCGTGCATAAGGAAGAGCTGCTCTTTAAAATACAAAATATAACTAATATGATGTGAGAAGGACTATTTTCTTTCTTTCTTGCTTGTCTGAGGAAAGAGCGATAGATACCTTGCCTACTAGGTGGGCTTCAAATTATCACATGCCTCACTAAGGGTGCATCTATCAGCAACTGCAGTATACATTAGAGGGAGTCGCACAAAACAGATTTTTGCTATGCAATTCCCTAGGAGATAGAAATGGAACTTACCTTTAGTTCTAGCAGGCCTGATGAGGACACAGGGATGTGGAATTCCTATCGCCCGACGCCCGGGACATCTTGTTTGGGGTCAAGGGCAACAAGTTTTTATGTTTACTTTGTCCTTGGGACAAGTAGGCCCAACCCTCTGCAGCACAAACCCTTTGGCTGCCTGTTTACAGAGAGTGGAACTCTCTGCAGTTGAGGTAATGTGTTTCCAAAAGATAATGCTGTTCGAACTTGTATTTATGGTTCATTATTTGAAATCCTTCATTATTAGGGTGAGTGGTGTAAAGAAATGTTTTAAGGTCACACTTCACTACTGATGTTGGTTCCAGTACAAAAAAAAAAACGTGTATACACGTTTGAAAAGTTTAGGCTATGAGGCTAAGTATAATGCTCCCAGAATGCTCTCTGATTAGATGCAAATGAAGTGTCATTTAGTAAAATGTGTTGGTGCATGCTAGTATTTCCCAAAAATATTTCTAATGGAAAATCAGTGTAACCATTTTCAACACGATTATGGCAAGCATGAAAATAAACAAACACTGACAAAGCCAACTGATCTGTCATATTTTTATAAGTCTTTTAGTTTCATCAATGCGTGTCTCGTTTTGACATGGCTTTTGTAACACTTTATTGTTGTGGGAGCTATCAGGCCCTCAACACTGTAACAAACACTGGGAAATAAAAAAAAACTTTTTTGAACTCTAAAAGCACACGTTGCCACCAGTGGCATAACAAAGGCCCCACAGCTGCCCTCCTGGGGGCCCCTTCAGCACAGCACCTGGCCTGGAGAGGGGGCTCCTCCATGTTCTTTGCAAAGGGGCACCCTCCAGTTTCGTTACGTCAATGATTGCCACTGTAGTTCCTGACACTGAACAAAACTACTTTGTGTGCCAATATGCTCCTTGTGGAAGAGCAGAATGCGATCGCTCACAGTAAAGCCAGCCGAAAGAGAGAGAAATAGAAGTTTAATAAAAACAAAATGTTTTGTTAACACCAGACCTAATTAGGGACCAAGACCCACATGTAGGTAGCTTTTTACATGTCGCAAACAGCGACTTTCGCTGTTTGCGGCGTGCAAAAAGCACATTGCGATGCACAAACCCAGTTTTGCCATTCGGTAACCTGGTTACCGAATCGCAAAACGGGTTTGCAACTCGCAATTAGGAAGGGGTGTGCCCATCCTAATTGCGACTCGCAGTGCAATGTAGGATTGTTTTGTGACCGCGAACGCGGGCGCAAACCAATCGCAGTTTTCACCCATTGTGAATGTCACTGTAAACATTTTTTCGGAGCAGGCAGTGGTCCTGCGGAACACTGCCTGCTCTGAAAAAATGAAACAAAAACTTTTCATTTTTCGTTTTTGTAATGCATCTCGTTTTCCTTTAAGGAAAACGGACTGCATTACAAAAAAAAAAAACAGCTTTATTAAAAAGCAGTCACAGACATGGTGGTCTGCTGTCTCCAGCAGGCCACCATCCCTGTGAGGGCCGCCATTCGCAAGGGGGTCGCAAATTGCGACCCACCTCATGATTATTCATGAGGTGGGCATTTGCGAAGCCCTTGCGAATCACAGATGGTGCCATCCTACATTCAGATTTGCGACTCGTAAATTGCGAGTCTCTCTGACTCGTAATTTGCGGGTCGCAAATCTGAACCTACTGACATGTGGCCCCAAATTCTTAAAGAAAGTCACAAAAGTGCACCCATGGTATATGTCGTACCCCTATAAAATATTTGTGAACTGTATTTTAGCATGGGTAAATACGATGTGTAGATTTGCTCATGTGAAAATCTATTGAGCAATTGCAAGTTCATTTTCCCTCCAGCCACTTTCTTCCCAACCCTGGAAGAAGTTCTAATTCTGCCATTGTCAGGAGTAAATGTCCAACCTTTCTTATTATGGGAAAATATTAGAGAGAAGCTGGTGAAAATCTTTAAAACATGCAGGTTAGTAGGTTTGCAGACTCAAAGGCATTTCAGCCCTGGAACTATTGCTTACTGCTTCCTCCAGCCCCAGTATGCAGATCTGCAGAAAGGTGGAAAAATAAGGAAATTGCTACAGTAGGGATTGAAACTGCAAGTATTCAAGCCCTACTAAGGTAGTAGCCCTGGCATAATCAGAGAGGCTATTATCAGAGCTCTTACATAATGAGATTGCTGCCATATTTGTCGCCACACTACATGGCACCAAAGGGACAAGTAGATCTTTTTACAGGACAAGTAGATTTGAGAAGCAACCTGTCCCCGGGACAAGTAGATATTTTAATAAATTCCACACCCCTGGGACAACTTTGAACCCATGCACCAAGCTGTACTTAAGCACAGTATATCGAAGACAGCGTTCCCTGTATCAAGCACATCACCCAGAAGAGTGAGTTATGGACACTTGAAGTACAAGAACCAAAGCCAGGGTTATTATGAGAACACATGCAAAGTCCTTACCTGAAGTAGTGTCACGTTTCCAAATTTGTTCAAGTCATAAAACTTTTTCCAGAAGTCTAGCAATTCAGCAGAGAGGACACTACACACCTTAGATGTAAGGATGGCAGTGAGATACTATATGCAACAAACTGAAGATATTAGAAAATCCACACAGTTCTTCCACACAAGCATTAGGCATAGCAATACACGCAAGCATTAGACATATCAATAACCAAAAATAATAACATTGGATTGGATGGATTGTGCAGAGAATTGAATATTGTTTTGTATGGGCTAACAAAACATATGAATTAATGCCCAAAGCTCAATCCACTGTAAAGAAGGGAGCTAATATACCCATAAAGGACATCTGCAAGGCCGCTCCATAGTGTTTAGAAAACACTTTCGTAAGGCATTATTGTGTAGATATTGACGCTCACAAAAAGGCCAAGTTCTGACAGTTAGTACCAAAACAATTGTTTTAATCCTCTGTCTTGAAAACTTCCTCCTGCATATTCTGTGCACAGCATGTGAATCTAGAAGAGACTTTACGATGCAAAAGAAATCAGTTACTTGCCTGTAATGCAGCTTGAAGATCTAAATTCCCATAGGACCCTCCTGCCTCACCAATAAAGAAAGTTAGCGGATGACAATAAAAAAAAAATAACTAGAAAAATATCTAAAATGGTGGTCACATATTGGGGCTTTGTTGGCTTACAGTCACTAGCATACTCAGGTTCCCCCTATGTGAAAACCATCCAAGAGTAGAACATGTTTTGTATCCTAACACTTCCAGACCCAACTGCTAAATGGCAGAATTATGCACAGGTGAAGCTAGATTATTTTTAAGCTTTAAAACCAATATTGCTGGTAAGTAATTTGTTTCATATTCTATATATGATGTATGGATATAAATACACATGCATACAGCAGTTTGCCGATTTGAGCGCAAATTTCATTTTAAATGTGTTATCTACCCAGAAATATCTTCCAGCCCCTCCAAAAATCATTCATATAACTTAACCGAGAAACTATGAAATTGCCCTTTTGTCTTTCACTACAAGCCCATGTCTTCCAATGGGAGCTGCTGAATAAATTTTTTGGTTCTGTTTTTCCTTTTCGTTCAGATACTTTAGTCTTACGTTTATGATGGGAAAAGTAGCAGGTTGCAAAGAAAACAAGCATTTGCAATGCAACGGGTCTCGCGTTTGCTCATGTTAGAGCTGATAGGTGAAAAGTCGGGTTAGGAGTTTACAAAGCTATCGGGCAAAAGTGCATTTATATACGTAACTCGAAAAAGTGCAATTAACTATGTAAAGCGCTCGACTTCAGCCAAGCGAGATCGCGCTCGTAAATTAGAGAAAAAGAAGTCCACGAGCCGAATGGAAAACAGCGAGCCTCGCATGTTTTCTGTACTTGGTCGCTGCGCTCGAGGAGGGCTAGCCACCGGAAAAGGCATGACGTATACGTACCTTCGACTAATGAAAGCAAGCAGATTTTATTAGGCAAGTCCACGAACCAATAAAAAACACTGACGTGACGTTGACAGGGCTCCGAGCCCTTTTCTGAACACTAAAGAGTGTTGCTGCGATACGTTTGCGCGAGCGCATGCAACGCAGGCTCGACCCTAAAAAGGCTGCAGGCGAAAGTTAAACCTGAGAGAGGGCAATTTATGAAGTGCCAGTCATTGCCCGGTTTACACTGCTGCACGCTCCTGTGCCTCCATGATGGCTTTCTCAGATTTAGTCAGCAGTTAGA